>NC_072004.2:20690000-25690000 GCF_028885655.2 Pongo abelii | reverse complement strand
GGGGAAGTTGTGTCAGGGCTACCAGGGAGGAGGAGGGTTGCGGGTGGGGCGAATTCTGCAGAAACTTCTTTGCTCCTCTGATAGGCATTTGAAAACCTGGCTTGGGTCAGGCACTGGGCCCCCACCCACGGAATCCCAGGTGTTCTTTGATTTCCCTTGGCATTGACCGAAAGGTCACTTGTTCCCCCCTTCCACTGTCACATACCTGCACACCACCGTTTGTTTCGCCATCTCCCGATATGCCCCCGGTGACACACATTCACACCATGTGCTGTGGGATACGCCAGTGCCACGCGTGGTCACGTGGTCTCCACCTCGGATTTCCCCCGTTCCTGCCCGCACGTGTCCTGTAAAGCGCGGTCGGCTTTCCGGAGCCCCAGGGCTTATAGAAGCGGGGCAGGCCACTGCTCTTTCGAAGGAGGAGGGAGGCAGAGGGCTGATGGATCAGTGAAGTTTCAGCTGACGCTGCGCCTTGAGACCTATGGGATCATTCTGTGCTGCAGCGAGGCCCTGCCTGCCTCACCAGATGTGATGAGCCCATCCTATCTCACTGGGAGGGGGCCAAAATCGGATATGAACGGGAGTCCCCAGAACACAGCAGGCGTCCTGAAGCTCCCCTTCCCTCGGTGGAAGTCGGCTCAAGGGGATCCTGAGGGCGGGATTGCTGGGGGTTTGGCCCTGGGACAGGGAACCGGCGGCCCCCTCTCCCACGGCGTCCCAAGCTGGACCCCGTATCCACACGCCGCCGCGGCTGCAGCGGGAGCCTCGCTGCAGCCGCGCAGAGGGTTCATTATTTAAAGGGGACGCAGCCTGACTGCCAGGAGCGGAGCGCGATTCGATGCAGCCAATGCGCATGCGCGAGGCGCGAGCGGCTTCTGCCGTCACAGTGCTTCCCACGGTTGCCTTAGAAACCGGTCCCTGAGGCTCGGCAAAGCAGGAGCCCTTCGCGGCAGTGCTTGGGTGGCGGGGCTCTGAGGCTCCGGCCTGACATCTCTACGGGGTCGACGGGAACGTCTCCGGATGCCAGGAGTCGCAAAGGGCCGACCAGGATGAGGAAACCCCAGGCGGAGTCCGGGGGAAGCAGCACGGCATCCTAGCCTCAGGCCTGCCCGGATGCTGTTGGGGTGAGTCTCCCCAAAAGTCATGCCGCCGTCATCTCGAGGACAGGTCGGCCTGCGTGCCCCTGGGCTGTTCTCTCACCCGAGGGTCGTTCTCGTCGAGAGCAGAACCCCGCAGCCTCAGGGGTTGCCTGGAGGGTTGTGTTTCAATGCCTTTGCTGTATGACTCTGTGTGTGTGTGTGTGTGTGTGTGTGTGTGTGTGTGTGTGTGTGTGTGTCTCCCATTCTCTCTTCTCTCTCTGTCTCTCAGTCTCTGTGTCTTTCTTTCCCTCTCTCTGTCGGTTAGTGTGTGTGTGCCCTTGTGCTTGTGTGTCTTTGGACGAATGTGCCCTGTGCACCACAAAGCGATTTCTGGCATGTCGGCCTGTCTTTGCTGAGCCTCTTTCTGCGTCTGTGCCTGGGTCATGAGGCCGGTTGTCAATCGTGTTCGCCGCCGCGGATCCACTTTGGGTGTGTGAAGGCCTGGCCCACGTGAGGAGATGTATCGGTCACGGAGCAATTGAAATCTCATCCCCATCATGAGCTGCCTCTTTTCTAAGATCAAGATGACCACACAGCAACCAAGGAAAAGAGCCCCACCAGAGCTCTTTGTCCTGCAGTAGCGGAGCAGAACCACATCAGAGAAGATGGCTGTATCTTTTCACGGTTCTTCTCTGAGGAATGAAGCCACACCACGATACCGTGTAGAAGAAGAAGCCGGGAATGGGAGATGGCAACAATCCCTGTCCCTGGAATGCTGGCCTCTCTGGACAAGCCACCCTTTTGGAACCCCTCCACTTATGCCCCTGGCGGTGGCACGGCGCTGTATCCTGCCGGGGCTCTGGCCTCTGCTCTATCCTTCCTCTTGCTCTGCCTCACGTGTTTCTCAGGGGCCTGGATGCCTCTCGCTCTGGCCAAATGTCTTCAACAAAGATGACTTCCCAGTGCGTCAGGGACACACTTCCTGCAGATCCGTGTCATGATTGTATCTCTCTCCAAACGTCTTTCTGCTTCATTGGGCAGGTCTCATGACCCTGGATTTCTTGGCTTCCATACGTGTCGCAGACAGGGAAGCTTCCTTGTTCTCCAGGTTTCTCCTCATGGGTGGGTGGATTGCCTAGAATGAGCGCTAGGCGAGCGTGACTGGCCTTGTCTTCTAGGACAGGTGGTGTCGCATTTCCTCTGCACTTCCTGTCTCATTCTTGAGGGACCTCCTGTCCTCTGCTCCTGGGTGGACTGATTCCCTTGATCTTGTGGCCGAAACGAATGTCAGGGAACCAGAGGGACTGGGCTGGGGCTGGGGCTGGGGCTGGGGCTGGGGCTGGGGCTGGGGCTGGGGCTGGGGCTGGGTGCAGGGGAAGTTGCATCAGGGCTACCAGGGAGGCGGAGGGTTGGGTGTGGGGCGAATTCTGCAGAAACTTCTTTGCTCCTCTGATAGGCATTTGAAAACCTGGCTTGGGTCAGGCACAGGCCCCCCACCCACCGAATCCCAGGTGTTCTTTGATTTCCCTTGGCATTGACCGAAGGGTCACTTGTTCCCGCCTTCCACTGGCCCATACCTGGACACCACCGTTTGTTTCGCCGTCTCCCAATATGCCTCCGGTGACACACATTCACACCATCTGCTGTGGGATACGCCAGTGCCACGCGTGGTCACATGGTCTCCACCTCGGCTTCGCCCCTGTTCCTGCCTGCGCGTGTCCTGTAAAGCGCGGTCGGCTTTCCGGAGCCCCAGGGCTTTTAGAAGCGGGGCAGGCCCCTGCTCTTTCGAAGGAGGAGCGAGGCCGAGGGCTGATGGATCAGTGAAGGTTCACCTGACGCTGCGCCTTGAGACCTATGGGATCATTCTGTGCTGCAGCGAGGCCCTGCCTGCCTCACCAGATGTGGTGAGCCCATCCTATCTCACTGGGAGGGGGCCAAAATCGGATCTGAACAGGAGTCCCCAGAACACAGCACGCGTCTTGAAGCTCCCCTTCCCTCGGTGGAAGTCGGCTCAAGGGGATCCTGAGGGCGGACTGCTGGGGGTTTGGCCCTGGGACAGTGAACTGGCGGCCCCCTCTCCCACGGCGTCCCAAGCTGGACCCCGTATCCACACGCCGCCACGGCTGCAGAGGGAGCCTCGCTGCAGCCGCGCAGAGGGGGCAATATTTAAAGGGGACGCACCCTGTCTGCCAGGAGCGGAGCGCGAGTCGGTCCAGCCAATGCGCATGCGCGAGGCGCGAGCGGCTTCTGCCGTCACAGTGCTTCCCACGGTTGTCTTAGAAACCGGTCCCTGAGGCTCGGCAAAGCAGGAGCCCTCCGCGGCACTGCTTGGGTGGCGGGGCTCTGAGGCTCCGGCCTGACATCTCTACAGGGTCGACGGGAACGTCTCCGGTTGGCAGGATTCGCAAAGGGCCGACCAGGATGAGCAAACCCCAGGCGGAGTCCGGGGGAAGCAGCACGGCATTCCAGCCTCAGGCCTGCCCGGACGCTGTTGGGGTGAGTCTCCCCAAATGTCGTGCCGCCGTCATCTCGAGGACAGGTCGGCCTGCGTGCCCCTGGGCTGTTCTCTCACCCGAGGGTCGTTCTCGTCGACAGCAGAACCCCGCAGCCTCAGAGGTTGCCTGGAGGGGTGCGTTTCAATGCCTCTGCTGTATGACTCTGCGTGTGTGTGTGTGTGTGTGTGTGTGTGTGTGTGTGTGTCTGTCTCCCATTCTCTCTTCTCTCTCTGTCTCTCAGTCCCTGTGTCTTTCTTTCCCTCTCTCTGTCGGTTAGTGTGTGTGTGCCCTTGTGCAAAGATGACTTCCCAGTGCGTCAGGGACACACTTCCTGCAGATCCGTGTCATGATTGTATCTCTCTCCAAGCGTCTTTCTGCTCCATTGGGCAGGTCTCATGACCCTGGATTTCTTGGCTTCCATACGTGTCTCAGACAGGGAAGCTTCCTTGTTCTCCAGGTTTCTCCTCATGGGTGGGTGGATTGCCTAGAATGAGCGCTAGGCGACCGTGACTGGCCTTGTCTTCTAGGATAGGTGGTGTCGCATTTCCTCTGCACTTCCTGTCTCATTGTTGAGGGACATCCTGTCCTCTGCTCCTGGGTGGACTGACTCCCTTGATCTTGTGGCCGAAACGAAAGTCAGGGAACCAGAGGGACTGGGCTGGGGCTGGGGCTGGGGCTGGGGCTGGGGCTGGGTGCAGGGGAAGTTGTGTCAGGGCTACCAGGGAGGAGGAGGGTTGCGGGTGGGGCGAATTCTGCAGAAACTTCTTTGCTCCTCTGATAGGCATTTGAAAACCTGGCTTGGGTCAGGCACTGGGCCCCCACCCACGGAATCCCAGGTGTTCTTTGATTTCCCTTGGCATTGACCGAAAGGTCACTTGTTCCCCCCTTCCACTGGCACATACCTGCACACCACCGTTTGTTTCGCCGTCTCCCGATATGCCCCCGGTGACACACATTCACACCATGTGCTGTGGGATACGCCAGTGCCACGCGTGCTCACATGGTCTCCACCTCGGATTCCCCCCGTTCCTGCCCGCCCGTGTCCTTTAAAGCGCGGTCGGCTTTCCGGAGCCCCAGGGCTTATAGAAGCGGGGCATGCCACTGCTCTTTCGAAGGAGGAGGGAGGCAGAGGGCTGATGGATCAGTGAAGTTTCAGCTGACGCTGCGCCTTGAGACCTATGGGATCATTCTGTGCTGCAGCGAGGCCCTGCCTGCCTCACCAGATGTGATGAGCCCATCCTATCTCACTGGGAGGGGGCCAAAATCGGTTATGAACGGGAGTCCCCAGAACACAGCAGGCGTCCTGAAGCTCCACTTCCCTCGGTGGAAGTCGGCTCAAGGGGATCCTGAGGGCGGGATTGCTGGGGGTTTGGCCCTGGGACAGGGAACCGGCGGCCCCCTCTCCCACGGCGTCCCAAGCTGGACCCCGTATCCACCCGCCGCCGCGGCTGCAGCGGGAGCCTCGCTGCAGCCGTGCAGAGGGTTCATTATTTAAAGGGGACGCAGCCTGACTGCCAGGAGCGGAGCGCGATTCGATCCAGCCAATGCGCATGCGCGAGGCGCGAGCGGCTTCTGCCGTCACAGTGCTTCCCACGGTTGTCTTAGAAACCGGTCCCTGAGGCTCGGCAAAGCAGGAGCCCTTCGCGGCAGTGCTTGGGTGGCGGGGCTCTGAGGCTCCGGCCTGACATCTCTACGGGGTCGACGGGAACGTCTCCGGATGCCAGGAGTCGCAAAGGGCCGACCAGGATGAGGAAACCCCAGGCGGAGTCCGGGGGAAGCAGCACGGCATCCTAGCCTCAGGCCTGCCCGGACGCTGTTGGGGTGAGTCTCCCCAAATGTCGTGCCGCCGTCATCTCGAGGACAGGTCGGCCTGCGTGCCCCTGGGCTGTTCTCTCACCCGAGGGTCGTTCTCGTCGAGAGCAGAACCCCGCAGCCTCAGGGGTTGCCTGGAGGGTTGTGTTTCAATGCCTTTGCTGTATGACTCTGTGTGTGTGTGTGTGTTTGTGTGTTTGTTTGTGTGTGTGTGTGTCTCCCATTCTCTCTTCTCTCTCTGTCTCTCAGTCTCTGTGTCTTTCTTTCCCTCTCTCTGTCGGTTAGTGTGTGTGTGCCCTTGTGCTTGTGTGTCTTTGGACGAATGTGCCCTGTGCACCACAAAGCGATTTCTGGCATGTCGGCCTGTCTTTGCTGAGCCTCTTTCTGCGTCTGTGCCTGGGTCATGAGGCCGGTTGTCAATCGTTTTCGCCGCCGCGGATCCACTTTGGGTGTGTGAAGGCCTGGCCCACGTGAGGAGATGTATCGGTCACGGAGCAATTGAAATCTCATCCCCATCATGAGCTGCCTCTTTTCTAAGATCAAGATGACCACACAGCAACCAAGGAAAAGAGCCCCACCAGAGCTCTTTGTCCTGCAGTAGCGGAGCAGAACCACATCAGAGAAGATGGCTGTATCTTTTCACGGTTCTTCTCTGAGGAATGAAGCCACACCACGATACCGTGTAGAAGAAGAAGCCGGGAATGGGAGATGGCAACAATCCTTGTCCCTGGAATGCTGGCCTCTCTGGACAAGCCACCCTTTTGGAACCCCTCCACTTATGCCCCTGGCGGTGGCACGGCGCTGTATCCTGCCGGGGCTCTGGCCTCTGCTCTATCCTTCCTCTTGCTCTGCCTCACGTGTTTCTCAGGGGCCTGGATGCCTCTCGATCTGGCCAAATGTCTTCAACAAAGATGACTTCCCAGTGCGTCAGGGACACACTTCCTGCAGATCCGTGTCATGATTGTATCTCTCTCCAAACGTCTTTCTGCTTCATTGGGCAGGTCTCATGACCCTGGATTTCTTGGCTTCCATACGTGTCTCAGACAGGGAAGCTTCCTTGTTCTCCAGGTTTCTCCTCATGGGTGGGTGGATTGCCTAGAATGAGCGCTAGGCGAGCGTGACTGGCCTTGTCTTCTAGGACAGGTGGTGTCGCATTTCCTCTGCACTTCCTGTCTCATTCTTGAGGGACCTCCTGTCCTCTGCTCCTGGGTGGACTGATTCCCTTGATCTTGTGGCCGAAACGAATGTCAGGGAACCAGAGGGACTGGGCTGGGGCTGAGGCGGGGGCTGGTGCTGGGGCTGGGGCGGGGTCTGGGTGCAGGGGAAGTTGCGTCAGGGCTACCAGGGAGGAGGAGGGTTGGGTGTCGGGCGAATTCTGCAGAAACTTCTTTGCTCCTCTGATAGGCATTTGAAAACCTGGCTTGGGTCAGGCACAGGCCCCCCACCCACCGAATCCCAGGTGTTCTTTGATTTCCCTTGGCATTGACCGAAGGGTCACTTGTTCCCGCCTTCCACTGGCCCATACCTGGACACCACCGTTTGTTTCGCCGTCTCCCAATATGCCTCCGGTGACACACATTCACACCATCTTCTGTGGGATACGCCAGTGCCACGCGTGGTCACATGGTCTCCACCTCGGCTTCGCCCCTGTTCCTGCCAGCGCGTGTCCTGTAAAGCGCGGTCGGCTTTCCGGAGCCCCAGGGCTTTTAGAAGCGGGCCAGGCCCCTGCTCTTTCGAAGGAGGAGCGAGGCCGAGGGCTGATGGATCAGTGAAGGTTCACCTGACGCTGCGCCTTGAGACCTATGGGATCATTCTGTGCTGCAGCGAGGCCCTGCCTGCCTCACCAGATGTGATGAGCCCATCCTATCTCACTGGGAGGGGGCCAAAATCGGATATGAACGGCAGTCCCCAGAACACAGCAGGCGTCCTGAAGCTCCCCTTCCCTCGGTGGAAGTCAGCTCAAGGGGATCCTGAGGGCGGGATTGCTGGGGGTTTCGCCCTAGCACAGGGAACCGGCGGCCCCCTCTCCCACGGCGCCCCAAGGTGGACCCCGTATCCACACGCCGCCGCGGCTGCAGCGGGAGCCTCGCTGCAGCGGCGCAGAGGGTTCATTATTTAAAGGGGACGCAGCCTGACTGCCAGGAGCGGAGCGCGATTCGATGCAGCCAATGCGCATGCGCGAGGCGCGAGCGGCTTCTGCCGTCACAGTGCTTCCCACGGTTGTCTTAGAAACCGGTCCCTGAGGCTTGGCAAAGCAGGAGCCCTCTGCGGCAGTGCTTGGGTGGCGCGGCTCTGAGGCTCCGGCCTGACATCTCTACGGGGTCGACGGGAACGTCTCCGGTTGGCAGGATTCGCAAAGGGCCGACCAGGATGAGCAAACCCCAGGCGGAGTCCGGGGGAAGCAGCACGGCATTCCAGCCTCAGGCCTGCCCGGACGCTGTTGGGCTGAGTCTCCCCAAATGTCGTGCCGCCGTCATCTCGAGGACAGGTCGGCCTGCGTGCCCCTGGGCTGTTCTCTCACCCGACGGTCGTTCTCGTCGACAGCAGAACCCCGCAGCCTCAGAGGTTGCCTGGAGGGGTGTGTTTCAATGCCTCTGCTGTATGACTCTGCGTGTGTGTGTGTGTGTGTGTGTGTGTGTGTGTGTGTGTGTGTGTGTGTCTCCCATTCTCTCTTCTCTCTCTGTCTCTCAGTCTCTGTGTCTTTCTTTCCCTCTCTCTGTCGGTTAGTGTGTGTGTGCCCTTGTGCAAAGATGACTTCCCAGTGCGTCAGGGACACACTTCCTGCAGATCCGTGTCATGATTGTATCTCTCTCCAAGCGTCTTTCTGCTCCATTGGGCAGGTCTCATGACCCTGGATTTCTTGGCTTCCATACGTGTCTCAGACAGGGAAGCTTCCTTGTTCTCCAGGTTTCTCCTCATGGGTGGGTGGATTGCCTAGAATGAGCGCTAGGCGACCGTGACTGGCCTTGTCTTCTAGGATAGGTGGTGTCGCATTTCCTCTGCACTTCCTGTCTCATTGTTGAGGGACATCCTCTCCTCTGCTCCTGTGTGGACTGACTCCCTTGATCTTGTGGCCGAAACGAAAGTCAGGGAACCAGAGGGACTGGGCTGGGGCTGGGGCTGGGGCTGGGGCTGGGGCTGGGTGCAGGGGAAGTTGTGTCAGGGCTACCAGGGAGGAGGAGGGTTGCGGGTGGGGCGAATTCTGCAGAAACTTCTTTGCTCCTCTGATAGGCATTTGAAAACCTGGCTTGGGTCAGGCACTGGGCCCCCACCCACGGAATCCCAGGTGTTCTTTGATTTCCCTTGGCATTGACCGAAAGGTCAATTGTTCCCCCCTTCCACTGGCACATACCTGCACACCACCGTTTGTTTCGCCATCTCCCGATATGCCCCCGGTGACACACATTCACACCATGTGCTGTGGGATACGCCAGTGCCACGCGTGGTCACGTGGTCTCCACCTCGGATTTCCCCCGTTCCTGCCCGCACGTGTCCTGTAAAGCGCGGTCGGCTTTCCGGAGCCCCAGGGCTTATAGAAGCGGGGCAGGCCACTGCTTTTTCGAAGGAGGAGGGAGGCAGAGGGCTGATGGATCAGTGAAGTTTCAGCTGACGCTGCGCCTTGAGACCTATGGGATCATTCTGTGCTGCAGCGAGGCCCTGCCTGCCTCACCAGATGTGATGAGCCCATCCTATCTCACTGGGAGGGGGCCAAAATCGGATATGAACGGGAGTCCCCAGAACACAGCAGGCGTCCTGAAGCTCCCCTTCCCTCGGTGGAGGTCGGCTCAAGGGGATCCTGAGGGCGGGATTGCTGGGGGTTTGGCCCTGGGACAGGGAACCGGCGGCCCCCTCTCCCACGGCGTCCGAAGCTGGACCCCGTATCCACACGCCGCCGCGGCTGCAGCGGGAGCCTCGCTGCAGCCGCGCAGAGGGTTCATTATTTAAAGGGGACGCAGCCTGACTGCCAGGAGCGGAGCGCGATTCGATGCAGCCAATGCGCATGCGCGAGGCGCGAGCGGCTTCTGCCGTCACAGTGCTTCCCACGGTTGCCTTAGAAACCGGTCCCTGAGGCTCGGCAAAGCAGGAGCCCTTCGCGGCAGTGCTTGGGTGGCGGGGCTCTGAGGCTCCGGCCTGACATCTCTACGGGGTCGACGGGAACGTCTCCGGATGCCAGGAGTCGCAAAGGGCCGACCAGGATGAGGAAACCCCAGGCGGAGTCCGGGGGAAGCAGCACGGCATCCTAGCCTCAGGCCTGCCCGGATGCTGTTGGGGTGAGTCTCCCCAAAAGTCATGCCGCCGTCATCTCGAGGACAGGTCGGCCTGCGTGCCCCTGGGCTGTTCTCTCACCCGAGGGTCGTTCTCGTCGAGAGCAGAACCCCGCAGCCTCAGGGGTTGCCTGGAGGGTTGTGTTTCAATGCCTTTGCTGTATGACTCTGTGTGTGTGTGTGTGTGTGTGTGTGTGTGTGTGTGTGTGTGTGTGTGTCTCCCATTCTCTCTTCTCTCTCTGTCTCTCAGTCTCTGTGTCTTTCTTTCCCTCTCTCTGTCGGTTAGTGTGTGTGTGCCCTTGTGCTTGTGTGTCTTTGGACGAATGTGCCCTGTGCACCACAAAGCGATTTCTGGCATGTCGGCCTGTCTTTGCTGAGCCTCTTTCTGCGTCTGTGCCTGGGTCATGAGGCCGGTTGTCAATCGTGTTCGCCGCCGCGGATCCACTTTGGGTGTGTGAAGGCCTGGCCCACGTGAGGAGATGTATCGGTCACGGAGCAATTGAAATCTCATCCCCATCATGAGCTGCCTCTTTTCTAAGATCAAGATGACCACACAGCAACCAAGGAAAAGAGCCCCACCAGAGCTCTTTGTCCTGCAGTAGCGGAGCAGAACCACATCAGAGAAGATGGCTGTATCTTTTCACGGTTCTTCTCTGAGGAATGAAGCCACACCACGATACCGTGTAGAAGAAGAAGCCGGGAATGGGAGATGGCAACAATCCCTGTCCCTGGAATGCTGGCCTCTCTGGACAAGCCACCCTTTTGGAACCCCTCCACTTATGCCCCTGGCGGTGGCACGGCGCTGTATCCTGCCGGGGCTCTGGCCTCTGCTCTATCCTTCCTCTTGCTCTGCCTCACGTGTTTCTCAGGGGCCTGGATGCCTCTCGCTCTGGCCAAATGTCTTCAACAAAGATGACTTCCCAGTGCGTCAGGGACACACTTCCTGCAGATCCGTGTCATGATTGTATCTCTCTCCAAACGTCTTTCTGCTTCATTGGGCAGGTCTCATGACCCTGGATTTCTTGGCTTCCATACGTGTCGCAGACAGGGAAGCTTCCTTGTTCTCCAGGTTTCTCCTCATGGGTGGGTGGATTGCCTAGAATGAGCGCTAGGCGAGCGTGACTGGCCTTGTCTTCTAGGACAGGTGGTGTCGCATTTCCTCTGCACTTCCTGTCTCATTCTTGAGGGACCTCCTGTCCTCTGCTCCTGGGTGGACTGATTCCCTTGATCTTGTGGCCGAAACGAATGTCAGGGAACCAGAGGGACTGGGCTGGGGCTGGGGCTGGGGCTGGGGCTGGGGCTGGGGCTGGGGCTGGGGCTGGGTGCAGGGGAAGTTGCGTCAGGGCTACCAGGGAGGAGGAGGGTTGGGTGTGGGGCGAATTCTGCAGAAACTTCTTTGCTCCTCTGATAGGCATTTGAAAACCTGGCTTGGGTCAGGCACAGGCCCCCCACCCACCGAATCCCAGGTGTTCTTTGATTTCCCTTGGCATTGACCGAAGGGTCACTTGTTCCCGCCTTCCACTGGCCCATACTTGGACACCACCGTTTGTTTCGCCGTCTCCCAATATGCCTCCGGTGACACACATTCACACCATCTGCTGTGGGATACGCCAGTGCCACGCGTGGTCACATGGTCTCCACCTCGGCTTTGCCCCTGTTCCTGCCTGCTCGTGTCCTGTAAAGCGCGGTCGGCTTTCCGGAGCCCCAGGGCTTTTAGAAGCGGGGCAGGCCCCTGCTCTTTCGAAGGAGGAGCGAGGCCGAGGGCTGATGGATCAGTGAAGGTTCACCTGACGCTGCGCCTTGAGACCTATGGGATCATTCTGTGCTGCAGCGAGGCCCTGCCTGCCTCACCAGATGTGGTGAGCCCATCCTATCTCACTGGGAGGGGGCCAAAATCGGATCTGAACAGGAGTCCCCAGAACACAGCACGCGTCTTGAAGCTCCCCTTCCCTCGGTGGAAGTCGGCTCAAGGGGATCCTGAGGGCGGACTGCTGGGGGTTTGGCCCTGGGACAGTGAACTGGCGGCCCCCTCTCCCACGGCGTCCCAAGCTGGACCCCGTATCCACACGCCGCCACGGCTGCAGAGGGAGCCTCGCTGCAGCCGCGCAGAGGGGGCAATATTTAAAGGGGACGCACCCTGTCTGCCAGGAGCGGAGCGCGAGTCGGTCCAGCCAATGCGCATGCGCGAGGCGCGAGCGGCTTCTGCCGTCACAGTGCTTCCCACGGTTGTCTTAGAAACCGGTCCCTGAGGCTCGGCAAAGCAGGAGCCCTCCGCGGCACTGCTTGGGTGGCGGGGCTCTGAGGCTCCGGCCTGACATCTCTACAGGGTCGACGGGAACGTCTCCGGTTGGCAGGATTCGCAAAGGGCCGACCAGGATGAGCAAACCCCAGGCGGAGTCCGGGGGAAGCAGCACGGCATTCCAGCCTCAGGCCTGCCCGGACGCTGTTGGGGTGAGTCTCCCCAAATGTCGTGCCGCCGTCATCTCGAGGACAGGTCGGCCTGCGTGCCCCTGGGCTGTTCTCTCACCCGAGGGTCGTTCTCGTCGACAGCAGAACCCCGCAGCCTCAGAGGTTGCCTGGAGGGGTGCGTTTCAATGCCTCTGCTGTATGACTCTGCGTGTGTGTGTGTGTGTGTGTGTGTGTGTGTGTGTGTGTCTGTCTCCCATTCTCTCTTCTCTCTCTGTCTCTCAGTCCCTGTGTCTTTCTTTCCCTCTCTCTGTCGGTTAGTGTGTGTGTGCCCTTGTGCAAAGATGACTTCCCAGTGCGTCAGGGACACACTTCCTGCAGATCCGTGTCATGATTGTATCTCTCTCCAAGCGTCTTTCTGCTCCATTGGGCAGGTCTCATGACCCTGGATTTCTTGGCTTCCATACGTGTCTCAGACAGGGAAGCTTCCTTGTTCTCCAGGTTTCTCCTCATGGGTGGGTGGATTGCCTAGAATGAGCGCTAGGCGACCGTGACTGGCCTTGTCTTCTAGGATAGGTGGTGTCGCATTTCCTCTGCACTTCCTGTCTCATTGTTGAGGGACATCCTGTCCTCTGCTCCTGGGTGGACTGACTCCCTTGATCTTGTGGCCGAAACGAAAGTCAGGGAACCAGAGGGACTGGGCTGGGGCTGGGGCTGGGGCTGGGGCTGGCGCTGGGTGCAGGGGAAGTTGTGTCAGGGCTACCAGGGAGGAGGAGGGTTGCGGGTGGGGCGAATTCTGCAGAAACTTCTTTGCTCCTCTGATAGGCATTTGAAAACCTGGCTTGGGTCAGGCACTGGGCCCCCACCCACGGAATCCCAGGTGTTCTTTGATTTCCCTTGGCATTGACCGAAAGGTCACTTGTTCCCCCCTTCCACTGGCACATACCTGCACACCACCGTTTGTTTCGCCGTCTCCCGATATGCCCCCGGTGACACACATTCACACCATGTGCTGTGGGATACGCCAGTGCCACGCGTGCTCACATGGTCTCCACCTCGGATTCCCCCCGTTCCTGCCCGCCCGTGTCCTTTAAAGCGCGGTCGGCTTTCCGGAGCCCCAGGGCTTATAGAAGCGGGGCATGCCACTGCTCTTTCGAAGGAGGAGGGAGGCAGAGGGCTGATGGATCAGTGAAGTTTCAGCTGACGCTGCGCCTTGAGACCTATGGGATCATTCTGTGCTGCAGCGAGGCCCTGCCTGCCTCACCAGATGTGATGAGCCCATCCTATCTCACTGGGAGGGGGCCAAAATCGGTTATGAACGGGAGTCCCCAGAACACAGCAGGCGTCCTGAAGCTCCACTTCCCTCGGTGGAAGTCGGCTCAAGGGGATCCTGAGGGCGGGATTGCTGGGGGTTTGGCCCTGGGACAGGGAACCGGCGGCCCCCTCTCCCACGGCGTCCCAAGCTGGACCCCGTATCCACCCGCCGCCGCGGCTGCAGCGGGAGCCTCGCTGCAGCCGTGCAGAGGGTTCATTATTTAAAGGGGACGCAGCCTGACTGCCAGGAGCGGAGCGCGATTCGATCCAGCCAATGCGCATGCGCAAGGCGCGAGCGGCTTCTGCCGTCACAGTGCTTCCCACGGTTGTCTTAGAAACCGGTCCCTGAGGCTCGGCAAAGCAGGAGCCCTTCGCGGCAGTGCTTGGGTGGCGGGGCTCTGAGGCTCCGGCCTGACATCTCTACGGGGTCGACGGGAACGTCTCCGGATGCCAGGAGTCGCAAAGGGCCGACCAGGATGAGGAAACCCCAGGCGGAGTCCGGGGGAAGCAGCACGGCATCCTAGCCTCAGGCCTGCCCGGACGCTGTTGGGGTGAGTCTCCCCAAATGTCGTGCCGCCGTCATCTCGAGGACAGGTCGGCCTGCGTGCCCCTGGGCTGTTCTCTCACCCGAGGGTCGTTCTCGTCGAGAGCAGAACCCCGCAGCCTCAGGGGTTGCCTGGAGGGTTGTGTTTCAATGCCTTTGCTGTATGACTCTGTGTGTGTGTGTGTGTTTGTGTGTTTGTTTGTGTGTGTGTGTGTCTCCCATTCTCTCTTCTCTCTCTGTCTCTCAGTCTCTGTGTCTTTCTTTCCCTCTCTCTGTCGGTTAGTGTGTGTGTGCCCTTGTGCTTGTGTGTCTTTGGACGAATGTGCCCTGTGCACCACAAAGCGATTTCTGGCATGTCGGCCTGTCTTTGCTGAGCCTCTTTCTGCGTCTGTGCCTGGGTCATGAGGCCGGTTGTCAATCGTTTTCGCCGCCGCGGATCCACTTTGGGTGTGTGAAGGCCTGGCCCACGTGAGGAGATGTATCGGTCACGGAGCAATTGAAATCTCATCCCCATCATGAGCTGCCTCTTTTCTAAGATCAAGATGACCACACAGCAACCAAGGAAAAGAGCCCCACCAGAGCTCTTTGTCCTGCAGTAGCGGAGCAGAACCACATCAGAGAAGATGGCTGTATCTTTTCACGGTTCTTCTCTGAGGAATGAAGCCACACCACGATACCGTGTAGAAGAAGAAGCCGGGAATGGGAGATGGCAACAATCCTTGTCCCTGGAATGCTGGCCTCTCTGGACAAGCCACCCTTTTGGAACCCCTCCACTTATGCCCCTGGCGGTGGCACGGCGCTGTATCCTGCCGGGGCTCTGGCCTCTGCTCTATCCTTCCTCTTGCTCTGCCTCACGTGTTTCTCAGGGGCCTGGATGCCTCTCGATCTGGCCAAATGTCTTCAACAAAGATGACTTCCCAGTGCGTCAGGGACACACTTCCTGCAGATCCGTGTCATGATTGTATCTCTCTCCAAACGTCTTTCTGCTTCATTGGGCAGGTCTCATGACCCTGGATTTCTTGGCTTCCATACGTGTCTCAGACAGGGAAGCTTCCTTGTTCTCCAGGTTTCTCCTCATGGGTGGGTGGATTGCCTAGAATGAGCGCTAGGCGAGCGTGACTGGCCTTGTCTTCTAGGACAGGTGGTGTCGCATTTCCTCTGCACTTCCTGTCTCATTCTTGAGGGACCTCCTGTCCTCTGCTCCTGGGTGGACTGATTCCCTTGATCTTGTGGCCGAAACGAATGTCAGGGAACCAGAGGGACTGGGCTGGGGCTGAGGCGGGGGCTGGTGCTGGGGCTGGGGCGGGGTCTGGGTGCAGGGGAAGTTGCGTCAGGGCTACCAGGGAGGAGGAGGGTTGGGTGTCGGGCGAATTCTGCAGAAACTTCTTTGCTCCTCTGATAGGCATTTGAAAACCTGGCTTGGGTCAGGCACAGGCCCCCCACCCACCGAATCCCAGGTGTTCTTTGATTTCCCTTGGCATTGACCGAAGGGTCACTTGTTCCCGCCTTCCACTGGCCCATACCTGGACACCACCGTTTGTTTCGCCGTCTCCCAATATGCCTCCGGTGACACACATTCACACCATCTTCTGTGGGATACGCCAGTGCCACGCGTGGTCACATGGTCTCCACCTCGGCTTCGCCCCTGTTCCTGCCTGCGCGTGTCCTGTAAAGCGCGGTCGGCTTTCCGGAGCCCCAGGGCTTTTAGAAGCGGGCCAGGCCCCTGCTCTTTCGAAGGAGGAGCGAGGCCGAGGGCTGATGGATCAGTGAAGGTTCACCTGACGCTGCGCCTTGAGACCTATGGGATCATTCTGTGCTGCAGCGAGGCCCTGCCTGCCTCACCAGATGTGATGAGCCCATCCTATCTCACTGGGAGGGGGCCAAAATCGGATATGAACGGCAGTCCCCAGAACACAGCAGGCGTCCTGAAGCTCCCCTTCCCTCGGTGGAAGTCAGCTCAAGGGGATCCTGAGGGCGGGATTGCTGGGGGTTTGGCCCTAGCACAGGGAACCGGCGGCCCCCTCTCCCACGGCGCCCCAAGGTGGACCCCGTATCCACACGCCGCCGCGGCTGCAGCGGGAGCCTCGCTGCAGCGGCGCAGAGGGTTCATTATTTAAAGGGGACGCAGCCTGACTGCCAGGAGCGGAGCGCGATTCGATGCAGCCAATGCGCATGCGCGAGGCGCGAGCGGCTTCTGCCGTCACAGTGCTTCCCACGGTTGTCTTAGAAACCGGTCCCTGAGGCTTGGCAAAGCAGGAGCCCTCTGCGGCAGTGCTTGGGTGGCGGGGCTCTGAGGCTCCGGCCTGACATCTCTACGGGGTCGACGGGAACGTCTCCGGTTGGCAGGATTCGCAAAGGGCCGACCAGGATGAGCAAACCCCAGGCGGAGTCCGGGGGAAGCAGCACGGCATTCCAGCCTCAGGCCTGCCCGGACGCTGTTGGGCTGAGTCTCCCCAAATGTCGTGCCGCCGTCATCTCGAGGACAGGTCGGCCTGCGTGCCCCTGGGCTGTTCTCTCACCCGACGGTCGTTCTCGTCGACAGCAGAACCCCGCAGCCTCAGAGGTTGCCTGGAGGGGTGTGTTTCAATGCCTCTGCTGTATGACTCTGCGTGTGTGTGTGTGTGTGTGTGTGTGTGTGTGTGTGTGTGTCTCCCATTCTCTCTTCTCTCTCTGTCTCTCAGTCTCTGTGTCTTTCTTTCCCTCTCTCTGTCGGTTAGTGTGTGTGTGCCCTTGTGCAAAGATGACTTCCCAGTGCGTCAGGGACACACTTCCTGCAGATCCGTGTCATGATTGTATCTCTCTCCAAGCGTCTTTCTGCTCCATTGGGCAGGTCTCATGACCCTGGATTTCTTGGCTTCCATACGTGTCTCAGACAGGGAAGCTTCCTTGTTCTCCAGGTTTCTCCTCATGGGTGGGTGGATTGCCTAGAATGAGCGCTAGGCGACCGTGACTGGCCTTGTCTTCTAGGATAGGTGGTGTCGCATTTCCTCTGCACTTCCTGTCTCATTGTTGAGGGACATCCTCTCCTCTGCTCCTGTGTGGACTGACTCCCTTGATCTTGTGGCCGAAACGAAAGTCAGGGAACCAGAGGGACTGGGCTGGGGCTGGGGCTGGGGCTGGGGCTGGGGCTGGGTGCAGGGGAAGTTGTGTCAGGGCTACCAGGGAGGAGGAGGGTTGCGGGTGGGGCGAATTCTGCAGAAACTTCTTTGCTCCTCTGATAGGCATTTGAAAACCTGGCTTGGGTCAGGCACTGGGCCCCCACCCACGGAATCCCAGGTGTTCTTTGATTTCCCTTGGCATTGACCGAAAGGTCACTTGTTCCCCCCTTCCACTGTCACATACCTGCACACCACCGTTTGTTTCGCCATCTCCCGATATGCCCCCGGTGACACACATTCACACCATGTGCTGTGGGATACGCCAGTGCCACGCGTGGTCACGTGGTCTCCACCTCGGATTTCCCCCGTTCCTGCCCGCACGTGTCCTGTAAAGCGCGGTCGGCTTTCCGGAGCCCCAGGGCTTATAGAAGCGGGGCAGGCCACTGCTCTTTCGAAGGAGGAGGGAGGCAGAGGGCTGATGGATCAGTGAAGTTTCAGCTGACGCTGCGCCTTGAGACCTATGGGATCATTCTGTGCTGCAGCGAGGCCCTGCCTGCCTCACCAGATGTGATGAGCCCATCCTATCTCACTGGGAGGGGGCCAAAATCGGATATGAACGGGAGTCCCCAGAACACAGCAGGCGTCCTGAAGCTCCCCTTCCCTCGGTGGAAGTCGGCTCAAGGGGATCCTGAGGGCGGGATTGCTGGGGGTTTGGCCCTGGGACAGGGAACCGGCGGCCCCCTCTCCCACGGCGTCCCAAGCTGGACCCCGTATCCACACGCCGCCGCGGCTGCAGCGGGAGCCTCGCTGCAGCCGCGCAGAGGGTTCATTATTTAAAGGGGACGCAGCCTGACTGCCAGGAGCGGAGCGCGATTCGATGCAGCCAATGCGCATGCGCGAGGCGCGAGCGGCTTCTGCCGTCACAGTGCTTCCCACGGTTGCCTTAGAAACCGGTCCCTGAGGCTCGGCAAAGCAGGAGCCCTTCGCGGCAGTGCTTGGGTGGCGGGGCTCTGAGGCTCCGGCCTGACATCTCTACGGGGTCGACGGGAACGTCTCCGGATGCCAGGAGTCGCAAAGGGCCGACCAGGATGAGGAAACCCCAGGCGGAGTCCGGGGGAAGCAGCACGGCATCCTAGCCTCAGGCCTGCCCGGATGCTGTTGGGGTGAGTCTCCCCAAAAGTCATGCCGCCGTCATCTCGAGGACAGGTCGGCCTGCGTGCCCCTGGGCTGTTCTCTCACCCGAGGGTCGTTCTCGTCGAGAGCAGAACCCCGCAGCCTCAGGGGTTGCCTGGAGGGTTGTGTTTCAATGCCTTTGCTGTATGACTCTGTGTGTGTGTGTTTGTGTGTGTGTGTGTGTGTGTGTGTGTGTGTGTGTCTCCCATTCTCTCTTCTCTCTCTGTCTCTCAGTCTCTGTGTCTTTCTTTCCCTCTCTCTGTCGGTTAGTGTGTGTGTGCCCTTGTGCTTGTGTGTCTTTGGACGAATGTGCCCTGTGCACCACAAAGCGATTTCTGGCATGTCGGCCTGTCTTTGCTGAGCCTCTTTCTGCGTCTGTGCCTGGGTCATGAGGCCGGTTGTCAATCGTTTTCGCCGCCGCGGATCCACTTTGGGTGTGTGAAGGCCTGGCCCACGTGAGGAGATGTATCGGTCACGGAGCAATTGAAATCTCATCCCCATCATGAGCTGCCTCTTTTCTAAGATCAAGATGACCACACAGCAACCAAGGAAAAGAGCCCCACCAGAGCTCTTTGTCCTGCAGTAGCGGAGCAGAACCACATCAGAGAAGATGGCTGTATCTTTTCACGGTTCTTCTCTGAGGAATGAAGCCACACCACGATACCGTGTAGAAGAAGAAGCCGGGAATGGGAGATGGCAACAATCCTTGTCCGTGGAATGCTGGCCTCTCTGGACAAGCCACCCTTTTGGAACCCCTCCACTTATGCCCCTGGCGGTGGCACGGCGCTGTATCCTGCCGGGGCTCTGGCCTCTGCTCTATCCTTCCTCTTGCTCTGCCTCACGTGTTTCTCAGGGGCCTGGATGCCTCTCGCTCTGGCCAAATGTCTTCAACAAAGATGACTTCCCAGTGCGTCAGGGACACACTTCCTGCAGATCCGTGTCATGATTGTATCTCTCTCCAAACGTCTTTCTGCTTCATTGGGCAGGTCTCATGACCCTGGATTTCTTGGCTTCCATACGTGTCGCAGACAGGGAAGCTTCCTTGTTCTCCAGGTTTCTCCTCATGGGTGGGTGGATTGCCTAGAATGAGCGCTAGGCGAGCGTGACTCGCCTTGTCTTCTAGGACAGGTGGTGTCGCATTTCCTCTGCACTTCCTGTCTCATTCTTGAGGGACCTCCTGTCCTCTGCTCCTGGGTGGACTGATTCCCTTGATCTTGTGGCCGAAACGAATGTCAGGGAACCAGAGGGACTGGGCTGGGGCTGGGGCTGGGGCTGGGGCTGGGGCTGGGGCTGGGGCTGGGGCTGGGGCTGGGTGCAGGGGAAGTTGCATCAGGGCTACCAGGGAGGCGGAGGGTTGGGTGTGGGGCGAATTCTGCAGAAACTTCTTTGCTCCTCTGATAGGCATTTGAAAACCTGGCTTGGGTCAGGCACAGGCCCCCCACCCACCGAATCCCAGGTGTTCTTTGATTTCCCTTGGCATTGACCGAAGGGTCACTTGTTCCCGCCTTCCACTGGCCCATACCTGGACACCACCGTTTGTTTCGCCGTCTCCCAATTTGCCTCCGGTGACACACATTCACACCATCTGCTGTGGGATACGCCAGTGCCACGCGTGGTCACATGGTCTCCACCTCGGCTTCGCCCCTGTTCCTGCCTGCGCGTGTCCTGTAAAGCGCGGTCGGCTTTCCGGAGCCCCAGGGCTTTTAGAAGCGGGGCAGGCCCCTGCTCTTTCGAAGGAGGAGCGAGGCCGAGGGCTGATGGATCAGTGAATGTTCACCTGACGCTGCGCCTTGAGACCTATGGGATCATTCTGTGCTGCAGCGAGGCCCTGCCTGCCTCACCAGATGTGGTGAGCCCATCCTATCTCACTGGGAGGGGGCCAAAATCGGATCTGAACAGGAGTCCCCAGAACACAGCACGCGTCTTGAAGCTCCCCTTCCCTCGGTGGAAGTCGGCTCAAGGGGATCCTGAGGGCGGACTGCTGGGGGTTTGGCCCTGGGACAGTGAACTGGCGGCCCCCTCTCCCACGGCGTCCCAAGCTGGACCCCGTATCCACACGCCGCCACGGCTGCAGAGGGAGCCTCGCTGCAGCCGCGCAGAGGGGGCAATATTTAAAGGGGACGCACCCTGTCTGCCAGGAGCGGAGCGCGAGTCGGTCCAGCCAATGCGCATGCGCGAGGCGCGAGCGGCTTCTGCCGTCACAGTGCTTCCCACGGTTGTCTTAGAAACCGGTCCCTGAGGCTCGGCAAAGCAGGAGCCCTCCGCGGCACTGCTTGGGTGGCGGGGCTCTGAGGCTCCGGCCTGACATCTCTACAGGGTCGACGGGAACGTCTCCGGTTGGCAGGATTCGCAAAGGGCCGACCAGGATGAGCAAACCCCAGGCGGAGTCCGGGGGAAGCAGCACGGCATTCCAGCCTCAGGCCTGCCCGGACGCTGTTGGGCTGAGTCTCCCCAAATGTCGTGCCGCCGTCATCTCGAGGACAGGTCGGCCTGCGTGCCCCTGGGCTGTTCTCTCACCCGAGGGTCGTTCTCGTCGACAGCAGAACCCCGCAGCCTCAGAGGTTGCCTGGAGGGGTGCGTTTCAATGCCTCTGCTGTATGACTCTGCGTGTGTGTGTGTGTGTGTGTGTGTGTGTGTGTGTGTGTCTGTCTCCCATTCTCTCTTCTCTCTCTGTCTCTCAGTCCCTGTGTCTTTCTTTCCCTCTCTCTGTCGGTTAGTGTGTGTGTGCCCTTGTGCAAAGATGACTTCCCAGTGCGTCAGGGACACACTTCCTGCAGATCCGTGTCATGATTGTATCTCTCTCCAAGCGTCTTTCTGCTCCATTGGGCAGGTCTCATGACCCTGGATTTCTTGGCTTCCATACGTGTCTCAGACAGGGAAGCTTCCTTGTTCTCCAGGTTTCTCCTCATGGGTGGGTGGATTGCCTAGAATGAGCGCTAGGCGACCGTGACTGGCCTTGTCTTCTAGGATAGGTGGTGTCGCATTTCCTCTGCACTTCCTGTCTCATTGTTGAGGGACATCCTGTCCTCTGCTCCTGGGTGGACTGACTCCCTTGATCCTGTGGCCGAAACGAAAGTCAGGGAACCAGAGGGACTGGGCTGGGGCTGGGGCTGGGGCTGGGGCTGGGGCTGGGTGCAGGGGAAGTTGTGTCAGGGCTACCAGGGAGGAGGAGGGTTGCGGGTGGGGCGAATTCTGCAGAAACTTCTTTGCTCCTCTGATAGGCATTTGAAAACCTGGCTTGGGTCAGGCACTGGGCCCCCACCCACGGAATCCCAGGTGTTCTTTGATTTCCCTTGGCATTGACCGAAAGGTCACTTGTTTCCCCCTTCCACTGGCACATACCTGCACACCACCGTTTGTTTCGCCGTCTCCCGATATGCCCCCGGTGACACACATTCACACCATGTGCTGTGGGATACGCCAGTGCCACGCGTGGTCACATGGTCTCCACCTCGGATTCCCCCCGTTCCTGCCCGCCCGTGTCCTTTAAAGCGCGGTCGGCTTTCCGGAGCCCCAGGGCTTATAGAAGCGGGGCATGCCACTGCTCTTTCGAAGGAGGAGGGAGGCAGAGGGCTGATGGATCAGTGAAGTTTCAGCTGACGCTGCGCCTTGAGACCTATGGGATCATTCTGTGCTGCAGCGAGGCCCTGCCTGCCTCACCAGATGTGATGAGCCCATCCTATCTCACTGGGAGGGGGCCAAAATCGGTTATGAACGGGAGTCCCCAGAACACAGCAGGCGTCCTGAAGCTCCCCTTCCCTCGGTGGAAGTCGGCTCAAGGGGATCCTGAGGGCGGGATTGCTGGGGGTTTGGCCCTGGGACAGGGAACCGGCGGCCCCCTCTCCCACGGCGTCCCAAGCTGGACCCCGTATCCACCCGCCGCCGCGGCTGCAGCGGGAGCCTCGCTGCAGCCGCGCAGAGGGTTCATTATTTAAAGGGGACGCAGCCTGACTGCCAGGAGCGGAGCGCGATTCGATCTAGCCAATGCGCATGCGCGAGGCGCGAGCGGCTTCTGCCGTCACAGTGCTTCCCACGGTTGTCTTAGAAACCGGTCCCTGAGCCTCGGCAAAGCAGGAGCCCTTCGCGGCAGTGCTTGGGTGGCGGGGCTCTGAGGCTCCGGCCTGACATCTCTACGGGGTCGACGGGAACGTCTCCGGATGCCAGGAGTCGCAAAGGGCCGACCAGGATGAGGAAACCCCAGGCGGAGTCCGGGGGAAGCAGCACGGCATCCTAGCCTCAGGCCTGCCCGGACGCTGTTGGGGTGAGTCTCCCCAAATGTCGTGCCGCCGTCATCTCGAGGACAGGTCGGCCTGCGTGCCCCTGGGCTGTTCTCTCACCCGAGGGTCGTTCTCGTCGAGAGCAGAACCCCGCAGCCTCAGGGGTTGCCTGGAGGGTTGTGTTTCAATGCCTTTGCTGTATGACTCTGTGTGTGTGTGTGTGTTTGTGTGTTTGTTTGTGTGTGTGTGTGTCTCCCATTCTCTCTTCTCTCTCTGTCTCTCAGTCTCTGTGTCTTTCTTTCCCTCTCTCTGTCGGTTAGTGTGTGTGTGCCCTTGTGCTTGTGTGTCTTTGGACGAATGTGCCCTGTGCACCACAAAGCGATTTCTGGCATGTCGGCCTGTCTTTGCTGAGCCTCTTTCTGCGTCTGTGCCTGGGTCATGAGGCCGGTTGTCAATCGTTTTCGCCGCCGCGGATCCACTTTGGGTGTGTGAAGGCCTGGCCCACGTGAGGAGATGTATCGGTCACGGAGCAATTGAAATCTCATCCCCATCATGAGCTGCCTCTTTTCTAAGATCAAGATGACCACACAGCAACCAAGGAAAAGAGCCCCACCAGAGCTCTTTGTCCTGCAGTAGCGGAGCAGAACCACATCAGAGAAGATGGCTGTATCTTTTCACGGTTCTTCTCTGAGGAATGAAGCCACACCACGATACCGTGTAGAAGAAGAAGCCGGGAATGGGAGATGGCAACAATCCTTGTCCGTGGAATGCTGGCCTCTCTGGACAAGCCACCCTTTTGGAACCCCTCCACTTATGCCCCTGGCGGTGGCACGGCGCTGTATCCTGCCGGGGCTCTGGCCTCTGCTCTACCCTTCCTCTTGCTCTGCCTCACGTGTTTCTCAGGGGCCTGGATGCCTCTCGATCTGGCCAAATGTCTTCAACAAAGATGACTTCCCAGTGCGTCAGGGACACACTTCCTGCAGATCCGTGTCATGATTGTATCTCTCTCCAAACGTCTTTCTGCTTCATTGGGCAGGTCTCATGACCCTGGATTTCTTGGCTTCCATACGTGTCTCAGACAGGGAAGCTTCCTTGTTCTCCAGGTTTCTCCTCATGGGTGGGTGGATTGCCTAGAATGAGCGCTAGGCGAGCGTGACTGGCCTTGTCTTCTAGGACAGGTGGTGTCGCATTTCCTCTGCACTTCCTGTCTCATTCTTGAGGGACCTCCTGTCCTCTGCTCCTGGGTGGACTGATTCCCTTGATCTTGTGGCCGAAACGAATGTCAGGGAACCAGAGGGACTGGGCTGGGGCTGAGGCGGGGGCTGGTGCTGGGGCTGGGGCGGGGTCTGGGTGCAGGGGAAGTTGCGTCAGGGCTACCAGGGAGGAGGAGGGTTGGGTGTCGGGCGAATTCTGCAGAAACTTCTTTGCTCCTCTGATAGGCATTTGAAAACCTGGCTTGGGTCAGGCACAGGCCCCCCACCCACCGAATCCCAGGTGTTCTTTGATTTCCCTTGGCATTGACCGAAGGGTCACTTGTTCCCGCCTTCCACTGGCCCATACCTGGACACCACCGTTTGTTTCGCCGTCTCCCAATATGCCTCCGGTGACACACATTCACACCATCTTCTGTGGGATACGCCAGTGCCACGCGTGGTCACATGGTCTCCACCTCGGCTTCGCCCCTGTTCCTGCCTGCGCGTGTCCTGTAAAGCGCGGTCGGCTTTCCGGAGCCCCAGGGCTTTTAGAAGCGGGCCAGGCCCCTGCTCTTTCGAAGGAGGAGCGAGGCCGAGGGCTGATGGATCAGTGAAGGTTCACCTGACGCTGCGCCTTGAGACCTATGGGATCATTCTGTGCTGCAGCGAGGCCCTGCCTGCCTCACCAGATGTGATGAGCCCATCCTATCTCACTGGGAGGGGGCCAAAATCGGATATGAACGGCAGTCCCCAGAACACAGCAGGCGTCCTGAAGCTCCCCTTCCCTCGGTGGAAGTCAGCTCAAGGGGATCCTGAGGGCGGGATTGCTGGGGGTTTGGCCCTAGCACAGGGAACCGGCGGCCCCCTCTCCCACGGCGCCCCAAGGTGGACCCCGTATCCACACGCCGCCGCGGCTGCAGCGGGAGCCTCGCTGCAGCGGCGCAGAGGGTTCATTATTTAAAGGGGACGCAGCCTGACTGCCAGGAGCGGAGCGCGATTCGATGCAGCCAATGCGCATGCGCGAGGCGCGAGCGGCTTCTGCCGTCACAGTGCTTCCCACGGTTGTCTTAGAAACCGGTCCCTGAGGCTTGGCAAAGCAGGAGCCCTCTGCGGCAGTGCTTGGGTGGCGCGGCTCTGAGGCTCCGGCCTGACATCTCTACGGGGTCGACGGGAACGTCTCCGGTTGGCAGGATTCGCAAAGGGCCGACCAGGATGAGCAAACCCCAGGCGGAGTCCGGGGGAAGCAGCACGGCATTCCAGCCTCAGGCCTGCCCGGACGCTGTTGGGCTGAGTCTCCCCAAATGTCGTGCCGCCGTCATCTCGAGGACAGGTCGGCCTGCGTGCCCCTGGGCTGTTCTCTCACCCGACGGTCGTTCTCGTCGACAGCAGAACCCCGCAGCCTCAGAGGTTGCCTGGAGGGGTGTGTTTCAATGCCTCTGCTGTATGACTCTGCGTGTGTGTGTGTGTGTGTGTGTGTGTGTGTGTGTGTGTGTGTGTCTCCCATTCTCTCTTCTCTCTCTGTCTCTCAGTCTCTGTGTCTTTCTTTCCCTCTCTCTGTCGGTTAGTGTGTGTGTGCCCTTGTGCAAAGATGACTTCCCAGTGCGTCAGGGACACACTTCCTGCAGATCCGTGTCATGATTGTATCTCTCTCCAAGCGTCTTTCTGCTCCATTGGGCAGGTCTCATGACCCTGGATTTCTTGGCTTCCATACGTGTCTCAGACAGGGAAGCTTCCTTGTTCTCCAGGTTTCTCCTCATGGGTGGGTGGATTGCCTAGAATGAGCGCTAGGCGACCGTGACTGGCCTTGTCTTCTAGGATAGGTGGTGTCGCATTTCCTCTGCACTTCCTGTCTCATTGTTGAGGGACATCCTCTCCTCTGCTCCTGTGTGGACTGACTCCCTTGATCTTGTGGCCGAAACGAAAGTCAGGGAACCAGAGGGACTGGGCTGGGGCTGGGGCTGGGGCTGGGGCTGGGGCTGGGTGCAGGGGAAGTTGTGTCAGGGCTACCAGGGAGGAGGAGGGTTGCGGGTGGGGCGAATTCTGCAGAAACTTCTTTGCTCCTCTGATAGGCATTTGAAAACCTGGCTTGGGTCAGGCACTGGGCCCCCACCCACGGAATCCCAGGTGTTCTTTGATTTCCCTTGGCATTGACCGAAAGGTCAATTGTTCCCCCCTTCCACTGGCACATACCTGCACACCACCGTTTGTTTCGCCATCTCCCGATATGCCCCCGGTGACACACATTCACACCATGTGCTGTGGGATACGCCAGTGCCACGCGTGGTCACGTGGTCTCCACCTCGGATTTCCCCCGTTCCTGCCCGCACGTGTCCTGTAAAGCGCGGTCGGCTTTCCGGAGCCCCAGGGCTTATAGAAGCGGGGCAGGCCACTGCTTTTTCGAAGGAGGAGGGAGGCAGAGGGCTGATGGATCAGTGAAGTTTCAGCTGACGCTGCGCCTTGAGACCTATGGGATCATTCTGTGCTGCAGCGAGGCCCTGCCTGCCTCACCAGATGTGATGAGCCCATCCTATCTCACTGGGAGGGGGCCAAAATCGGATATGAACGGGAGTCCCCAGAACACAGCAGGCGTCCTGAAGCTCCCCTTCCCTCGGTGGAGGTCGGCTCAAGGGGATCCTGAGGGCGGGATTGCTGGGGGTTTGGCCCTGGGACAGGGAACCGGCGGCCCCCTCTCCCACGGCGTCCGAAGCTGGACCCCGTATCCACACGCCGCCGCGGCTGCAGCGGGAGCCTCGCTGCAGCCGCGCAGAGGGTTCATTATTTAAAGGGGACGCAGCCTGACTGCCAGGAGCGGAGCGCGATTCGATGCAGCCAATGCGCATGCGCGAGGCGCGAGCGGCTTCTGCCGTCACAGTGCTTCCCACGGTTGCCTTAGAAACCGGTCCCTGAGGCTCGGCAAAGCAGGAGCCCTTCGCGGCAGTGCTTGGGTGGCGGGGCTCTGAGGCTCCGGCCTGACATCTCTACGGGGTCGACGGGAACGTCTCCGGATGCCAGGAGTCGCAAAGGGCCGACCAGGATGAGGAAACCCCAGGCGGAGTCCGGGGGAAGCAGCACGGCATCCTAGCCTCAGGCCTGCCCGGATGCTGTTGGGGTGAGTCTCCCCAAAAGTCATGCCGCCGTCATCTCGAGGACAGGTCGGCCTGCGTGCCCCTGGGCTGTTCTCTCACCCGAGGGTCGTTCTCGTCGAGAGCAGAACCCCGCAGCCTCAGGGGTTGCCTGGAGGGTTGTGTTTCAATGCCTTTGCTGTATGACTCTGTGTGTGTGTGTGTGTGTGTGTGTGTGTGTGTGTGTGTGTGTGTGTGTGTGTGTGTCTCCCATTCTCTCTTCTCTCTCTGTCTCTCAGTCTCTGTGTCTTTCTTTCCCTCTCTCTGTCGGTTAGTGTGTGTGTGCCCTTGTGCTTGTGTGTCTTTGGACGAATGTGCCCTGTGCACCACAAAGCGATTTCTGGCATGTCGGCCTGTCTTTGCTGAGCCTCTTTCTGCGTCTGTGCCTGGGTCATGAGGCCGGTTGTCAATCGTGTTCGCCGCCGCGGATCCACTTTGGGTGTGTGAAGGCCTGGCCCACGTGAGGAGATGTATCGGTCACGGAGCAATTGAAATCTCATCCCCATCATGAGCTGCCTCTTTTCTAAGATCAAGATGACCACACAGCAACCAAGGAAAAGAGCCCCACCAGAGCTCTTTGTCCTGCAGTAGCGGAGCAGAACCACATCAGAGAAGATGGCTGTATCTTTTCACGGTTCTTCTCTGAGGAATGAAGCCACACCACGATACCGTGTAGAAGAAGAAGCCGGGAATGGGAGATGGCAACAATCCCTGTCCCTGGAATGCTGGCCTCTCTGGACAAGCCACCCTTTTGGAACCCCTCCACTTATGCCCCTGGCGGTGGCACGGCGCTGTATCCTGCCGGGGCTCTGGCCTCTGCTCTATCCTTCCTCTTGCTCTGCCTCACGTGTTTCTCAGGGGCCTGGATGCCTCTCGCTCTGGCCAAATGTCTTCAACAAAGATGACTTCCCAGTGCGTCAGGGACACACTTCCTGCAGATCCGTGTCATGATTGTATCTCTCTCCAAACGTCTTTCTGCTTCATTGGGCAGGTCTCATGACCCTGGATTTCTTGGCTTCCATACGTGTCGCAGACAGGGAAGCTTCCTTGTTCTCCAGGTTTCTCCTCATGGGTGGGTGGATTGCCTAGAATGAGCGCTAGGCGAGCGTGACTGGCCTTGTCTTCTAGGACAGGTGGTGTCGCATTTCCTCTGCACTTCCTGTCTCATTCTTGAGGGACCTCCTGTCCTCTGCTCCTGGGTGGACTGATTCCCTTGATCTTGTGGCCGAAACGAATGTCAGGGAACCAGAGGGACTGGGCTGGGGCTGGGGCTGGGGCTGGGGCTGGGGCTGGGGCTGGGGCTGGGGCTGGGTGCAGGGGAAGTTGCGTCAGGGCTACCAGGGAGGAGGAGGGTTGGGTGTGGGGCGAATTCTGCAGAAACTTCTTTGCTCCTCTGATAGGCATTTGAAAACCTGGCTTGGGTCAGGCACAGGCCCCCCACCCACCGAATCCCAGGTGTTCTTTGATTTCCCTTGGCATTGACCGAAGGGTCACTTGTTCCCGCCTTCCACTGGCCCATACTTGGACACCACCGTTTGTTTCGCCGTCTCCCAATATGCCTCCGGTGACACACATTCACACCATCTGCTGTGGGATACGCCAGTGCCACGCGTGGTCACATGGTCTCCACCTCGGCTTTGCCCCTGTTCCTGCCTGCTCGTGTCCTGTAAAGCGCGGTCGGCTTTCCGGAGCCCCAGGGCTTTTAGAAGCGGGGCAGGCCCCTGCTCTTTCGAAGGAGGAGCGAGGCCGAGGGCTGATGGATCAGTGAAGGTTCACCTGACGCTGCGCCTTGAGACCTATGGGATCATTCTGTGCTGCAGCGAGGCCCTGCCTGCCTCACCAGATGTGGTGAGCCCATCCTATCTCACTGGGAGGGGGCCAAAATCGGATCTGAACAGGAGTCCCCAGAACACAGCACGCGTCTTGAAGCTCCCCTTCCCTCGGTGGAAGTCGGCTCAAGGGGATCCTGAGGGCGGACTGCTGGGGGTTTGGCCCTGGGACAGTGAACTGGCGGCCCCCTCTCCCACGGCGTCCCAAGCTGGACCCCGTATCCACACGCCGCCACGGCTGCAGAGGGAGCCTCGCTGCAGCCGCGCAGAGGGGGCAATATTTAAAGGGGACGCACCCTGTCTGCCAGGAGCGGAGCGCGAGTCGGTCCAGCCAATGCGCATGCGCGAGGCGCGAGCGGCTTCTGCCGTCACAGTGCTTCCCACGGTTGTCTTAGAAACCGGTCCCTGAGGCTCGGCAAAGCAGGAGCCCTCCGCGGCACTGCTTGGGTGGCGGGGCTCTGAGGCTCCGGCCTGACGTCTCTACAGGGTCGACGGGAACGTCTCCGGTTGGCAGGATTCGCAAAGGGCCGACCAGGATGAGCAAACCCCAGGCGGAGTCCGGGGGAAGCAGCACGGCATTCCAGCCTCAGGCCTGCCCGGACGCTGTTGGGGTGAGTCTCCCCAAATGTCGTGCCGCCGTCATCTCGAGGACAGGTCGGCCTGCGTGCCCCTGGGCTGTTCTCTCACCCGAGGGTCGTTCTCGTCGACAGCAGAACCCCGCAGCCTCAGAGGTTGCCTGGAGGGGTGCGTTTCAATGCCTCTGCTGTATGACTCTGCATGTGTGTGTGTGTGTGTGTGTGTGTGTGTGTGTGTGTGTCTGTCTCCCATTCTCTCTTCTCTCTCTGTCTCTCAGTCCCTGTGTCTTTCTTTCCCTCTCTCTGTCGGTTAGTGTGTGTGTGCCCTTGTGCAAAGATGACTTCCCAGTGCGTCAGGGACACACTTCCTGCAGATCCGTGTCATGATTGTATCTCTCTCCAAGCGTCTTTCTGCTCCATTGGGCAGGTCTCATGACCCTGGATTTCTTGGCTTCCATACGTGTCTCAGACAGGGAAGCTTCCTTGTTCTCCAGGTTTCTCCTCATGGGTGGGTGGATTGCCTAGAATGAGCGCTAGGCGACCGTGACTGGCCTTGTCTTCTAGGATAGGTGGTGTCGCATTTCCTCTGCACTTCCTGTCTCATTGTTGAGGGACATCCTGTCCTCTGCTCCTGGGTGGACTGACTCCCTTGATCTTGTGGCCGAAACGAAAGTCAGGGAACCAGAGGGACTGGGCTGGGGCTGGGGCTGGGGCTGGGGCTGGGTACAGGGGAAGTTGTGTCAGGGCTACCAGGGAGGAGGAGGGTTGCGGGTGGGGCGAATTCTGCAGAAACTTCTTTGCTCCTCTGATAGGCATTTGAAAACCTGGCTTGGGTCAGGCACAGGACCCCCACCCACCGAATCCCAGGTGTTCTTTGATTTCCCTTGGCATTGACCGAAGGGTCACTTGTTCCCGCCTTCCACTGGCCCATACCTGGACACCACCGTTTGTTTCGCCGTCTCCCGATATGCCCCCGGTGACACACATTCACACCATCTGCTGTGGGATACGCCAGTGCCACGCGTGGTCTCATGGTCTCCACCGCGGATTCGCCCCTGTTCCTGCCCGCACGTGTCCTGTAAAGCGCGGTCGGCTTTCCGGAGCCCCAGGGTTTTTAGAAGCGGGGCAGGCCCCTGCTCTTTCGAAGGAGGAGGGAGGCAGTGGGCTGATGGATCAGTGAAGGTTCAGCTGACCTTGCGCCTTGAGACCTATGGGATCATTCTGTGCTGCAGCGAGGCCCTGCCTGCCTCACCAGATGTGGTGAGCCAATCCTGTCTCACTGGGAGGGGGCCAAAACCGGATCTGAACGGGAGTCCCCAGAACACAGCACGCGTCCTCAAGCTCCCCTTCCCTCGGTGGAAGTCGGCTCAAGGGGATCTTGAGGGCGGACTGCTGGGGGTTTGGCCCTGGGACAGGGAACCGGCGGCCCCCTCTCCCACGGCGTCCCAAGCTGGACCCCGTATCCACACGCCGCCACGGCTGCAGCGGGAGCCTCGCTGCAGCCGCGCAGAGGGGGCATTATTTAAAGGGGACGCAGCCGGACTGCCAGGAGCGGAGCGCGATTCCGTCCAGCCAATGCGCATGCGCGAGGTGCGACTGGCTTCTGCCGTCGCAATGCTTCCCATGGTTGTCTTAGAAACCGGTCCCTGAGGCTCGGCAAAGCAGGAGCCCTCCTTGGCAGTGCTTGGGTGGCGGGGCTCTGAGGCTCCGGCCTGACATCTCTACGGGATCGACGGGAACGTCTCCGGTTGGCAGGATTCGCAAAGGGCTTACCAGGATGAGGAAACCCCAGGCGGAGTCCGGGGGAAGCAGCACGGCATTCCAGCCTCAGGCCTGCCCGGACGCTGTTGGGGTGAGTCTCCCCAAAAGTCGTGCGCCGTCATCTCGAGGACAGGTCGGCCTGCGTGCCCCTGGGCTGTTCTCTCACCCGAGGGTCGTTCTCGTCCACAGCAGAACCCCGCCGCCTCAGAGGTTGCCTGGAGGGGTGTGTTTCAATGCCTCTGCTGTATGACTCTGTGTGTGTGTGTGTGTGTGTGTGTCTCCCATTCTCTCTTCTCTCTCTTTCTCTCAGTCTCTGTGTCTTTCTTTCCCTCTCCCTGTCGGTTAGTGTGTGTGTGTGCCCTTGTGCGTGTGTGTCTTTGGACGAATGTGCCCTGTGCACCACAAAGCGATTTCTGGCATGTCGGCCTGTCTTTGCTGAGCCTCTTTCTGCGTCTCTGCCTGGGTCATGAGGCCGGTTGTTAATCGTTTTCGCCGCCGTCGATCCGCTTTGTGTGTGTGAAGGCCTGACCCACGTGAGGAGATGCATCCGGTCTCGGAGCAATTGAAATCTCATCCCCAACATGGGTTGCCTCTTCTAAAATCAAGATGACCACACAGCAACCAAGGAAAAGAGCCCCACATGAGCTCTTTGTCCTGCAGTAGGGGAGCAGACCCACATCAGAGAAGATGGTTGTATCTTTTCACGGCTCTTCTCTGAGAAATGAAACCAAACCACGATACCGTGTAGAAGAAGCAGCCGGGAATGGGAGATGGCAACATTCCCTGTCACTGGAACGCTGGCGTCTCTGGACAAGCCAACCTTCTAGAACCCCTCCCCTTATGCCCGCTGATGTTGCATGGTGCTGTATCCTGCCTAGGCTCTGGCTTCTGCTCTGTCCTCCCTCTTGCTCTGTCTTCCCTCTGCTCTTTCCTTCCTCTTGCTCCTTCTTAGCTGTCCTCCCTCTTGCTCTGCCTCCCCTGGCCTAGATGCCTATCTCTCTTGCCTAATGTGTTCCCTGTCTGTCAGGGACTTCCCAGTCCTTGACTTCCCAGTCTGTCAGGGAGACACTTCCCGAAGATCCCTGTCATGATTGTTTCTCTCTCCAAACCTGTTTCTGCTTGATTAGGCAGGTCTGATGACCGTAGAACTCTTCGCTTCCATAAATTTATCAGGCAGGAAAGCTTGCTTGTTTCCATGTTTCCCCTCATGGGTTGGTGGAATGCCTAGAATGAGCGCCAGGCGACCGTGAATGGCCTTGTCTTCTTGCACGGATCGTGTCGCATTTCCTCTGTACTTCCTGTCTCATTCTTGAGGGACATCCTCTCCTCTACTCCTGTGTGGACTGGCTCCCTAGATCTTTTGGCTGTACCGAATGTCAGGGAACCAAAGGGACTTGGCTGGGTCTGGGTCTGGGTCTGGGTCTGGGGCTGGGGCTGGGTCTCGGGCTGGTGCTGGAGCTTGGTGCAGGGGACGTTTTGTGAGGGCTACCTGGGTGATGGAGCTTTGGCGGTGCGGTGAGTTTTGCAGAAACCTGTTTGCTCCTCTGGCATTAATTTCAAAATGTGGCTCCAGTCAGTCACAGGCCCCCTCCTCGTTCCCGGGTGTTCTTCAATTTTCCATTGCTGTGATGGAAATGTCACTTTTTACCCCCTTCCACTGGGCACATATCTAGACACCACGGTTTGGTTTGGTGTTGCCCCACATTCCTCTGGTTACACACATTCATGCCATCTGCTGTGGGATGGGCCAGTGCCACGCGTCATCGCATGGTTTCCACCTGGGATTTGTCCCTTTTCCTGTTTGCACGTGTCCTGTAAATTTCTGTCGACTTCCGGAGCCCCAGGGCTTTTAGAAGCCGGGCAGGCCAGTGCTCTTTCAAAGGAGGAGGGAGGCAGAGAGCTGTTGGATCATTGAATTTTGAGCTGACGACACGCCTTGAGACCCATGGGATCATTCTATGCTGCAACGAGGCCCTGCCTGCCTCACCAGATGTGGTGAGCCCATCCTATCTCACTCGGAGGGGGCCAAAATAGGATCTGAAGGGGAGTTCCGAGAACCCAGCAGGCGTCCTGAAGCTCCCCCTCCCTCGGTGGAAGTCGCCTTAAGAAGGTCCGGAGGACAGGACTCCCGGCGGTTTGGCCCTGGGACAGGACACCTGCGGCACCCTCTCCCAGGCTCCCCAAACTGGACCCCGGATCCAGTCGCTGCGGAGGCTTCAACAGGAGCCCCTCTGCTACCGCGAAGTTGCCATTGTTTAAAGGAGCAGCAGCCTGACTTCCAACACCAGAGCTTTAGTCGGCCCAGCCAATGTGCCTCCGCAAGGCTGTAGCTGACTGTCTCTTCACAGTGATTTCCACTGTTGTCTTAATATCCAGTCCCTGAATTTTGGCATAGCAGGAGTTCTCCATGGCTGTGCTTCGGTGAAGGGGCTTCGTGCCTCCGGCCTGTCTTGCAGGAGTTTTAATACCTTTCCCATTGTGTGCAGGCTCCTTGCTAGGACCAAGATGACGGCATCCCCGCCAAGGACAAAGGCCTCACAGGTGCTCATTGTCCACCCGCAGGAGTGTGCCCACAGACCTTCAAGAAGACGGTTCTCACTCCTCTCGCCCTTTGCCCTCATTGAGAAATCTACCCAAAGCTATACACTGGGATGGAGAAGGAAGATGGCAACAAGATGGAGCAAGCATGTCTGTCACTCAAACACTGGCCTTCCTCGCCAAGTCACCCATTTGGCACTTTTTCCTCGATGCTAGTGATAGTGGCATTGTGTTGTGACATTGGCCTCTGCTGTGTCCTCCCTCTTGCTCTGTCTGCCCAGTTCCTGTGAAGCCTAGAGGCTTCTTATTCTGGCTCCATGTCTTCAACAAAGAACACTTCCCAGTCCATTAGGGAGAAATTTCGTTGGGGTCCCTTTTATGATTGCTTCCCTCTCCAAACCGATTTCTGGATGATAGGGTGTGATGATCCTGGAGTTCTGGGCTTCCGTACCTGTCTTGGACAGGGAAGCTCCCTTGGTCTGCATGTCCCAAGTAATTGCTTCATGGTCAGTCCAGGAAGAGCGGGAAGCAACCCCACCATGGCTGACCTTTGCCTTCAAGGAAAGTTAGTGTTACATCCCACTTGCCCTTCCTCTCTCATTCCTGAGGGCCATCCGGTTCCTCTGCTCCTGGGGAAAGTGCCTTCAGGCACCGAATCTTTTGGCTGCCACGGATGTCAAGGAGCCAAAGGGACTGGGTTTTGCTGGGTGCAGGGGAGGTGGAGTCACGGGTACCTACCGGTGGCGGGATGTCGGTGCAGTGTAGTTTGTCGAAACCTCTTGGCCCCTCGGGCAGTCATCCCTGAATGTGGCTTGGACTCAGGCACAGGCCCTGTCTCACAGCTTTTCTAGTGTGCTTGGCTTTTCCTTGGCTTTGTGTGGGATGTTCCAGTGACCCACCTGTGCACACCTGGACGTCACTATCCATCTCAGCATCGCCCCATACGGCAATCAAAGACACACACTGACTCCATCTGCTCTTGGGAAACATTAGTGCCACTTGTGGTCACATTGGCTCCATCTTGGACTCGCCTCTGTCTGTCCTTGCACATGCCGTGGAAAGCAGTGTCAGGATGCCAGAGTCCCGGACCTTGGAGATGATGTCAGGCCACTGCTCCACCTAGGAAGGAGGGAGGCAGTGGGCTCATAGGTCAGTGCATTTTCAGCTGACAGTACGCCTTGCAGCCCTTAGGATCTTTCTGTGCCCCAGTGAGACCCTTCCCGCCTCACTGCATTGTAACCCCATTCCTGATCACCCCGTGCGATCCATAGTCAGATCTGAAGAGGAGTCCAGAGAGCCCAGCCGCACCCTGAAACTCCTCCTCCACAGGGAACCAAAGAAGAAGATCAATCAAGAAGGTCCTGATGACAGGACCTCTATGGGTCCAACCCTTCGGTCTCCCGCAGGACCCTCTCGTAGTCCTCTTCCCAGCCGCGGCCTCGGACTGCGCTGCCGCCGCCACCGCTGCCCCAGTCCCCTCAACCGCGCGTCGCCGCCATTTTTTAAAGGATCAGCGGCCTGATTCTCCGGAGCAAGCGGAGATTCGGCCTCGCCAGTGCGCAAGCGCAAGGTCTGAGCCTCCGCTTTGGTCCTAGTGATTGCCACCTTTGCACGGGGATGGGTCCCTGAGACTTTGCGAAGTAGGAGCCCGGGGTGATAGTGCGTCAGAGTCGGGTCTGAGAGCAGTCCTGGCCAAGGCATTAACAGGATGGTCTCCGGAGCCTGGGATTCTCGGAGGGTCGACCACCAGGAAAAAACCTCAGAAGGAAGAAACCTCAGGCGTATCGCCAGGGCGGCAGCGCGAGATCCCAGCCTCAGACCTGGATTCAGGGAGGGTCGACGAGACCCCTCTCCCAAACTTCACTTCACGCACCGCCGCCCCAGTCCCCGCAGCCGCCGCTCCGGGATCATTTTTCTTTTCTTTCTTTTTTTTTTTTATAGTCGGAGTCTCACTCTGTCACTCAGTCGAGTGCAGTGGCGGGATCTCAGCTGACTGCAAACTCTGCCGCCCAGATTCAAGTGATTCTCTTGCCTCCACCTCCCGAGTACCTAGGACTAGAGGGATTAGTCAGAGTCGGGGCTAAGACCAGTCCTGGCCAGGGCATCAACAGGATGGTCTCTGGAGGCCGGGATTCATGGAGGGTCGTCCAGGAGGAAGAAACTGCCGGCGGAGGGCCGGGGAAGCAGCGCGGGATCCCAGCCTCAGGCCTGCACGGACGGTGTGCCAGTGAGTCTCTTCAAAAAAGGAGAGGTTTGCTTATGTGTCCGTGGGCTGCTCTCTCACCAGTGGGTTGTAGTCGTGGAGAGCAGAACCCTGAAAATTCAGGGGCTGCCTAGGGTAGGTGTTACCGTGCCACTGCTGTATGTCTTTGTGCGTTTGTGTGTGTGCGTATGTCTCTCTCTTGTTTCTCTCTCTCCCCTTTCTCACTCATTTGCTCTGTGTCCGTCTGTGTGTGCGTGTGTGTGTGTGTGTTGGGACACATGTGCCCTGTGCGCCAGAGGTCAGTGTCTTCTACGTCCGCCTTTCTTGTGGTCAGCCTCTCCCCGCGTCTCTGCCTGGCTTGTGTGGCCGGTTGTCAGTCATTTTTCCAGCGGCTCCAGTTTAGGTTTGTGAAGGTCCAGATGAAGTGGGGAGCTGCATCTCTCTAGTAAGAATTTAAATCACCTCCTCACCCTGAGAGGCCTCTTTTCTAGGATTAAGGCCTGAACCCCCCAGTCAAGGATAAAAGCCTCACTGGAGGAGCAGTGCGGAGCGACCTGAAAGAAGATGGTTCTCGTTCGTCTCTCTCTTTCATTTTCTTGAGAAATCTAGCCACAGGGAAACACAGGTTTTGAGAGGATGGGAAGAGGACGTGGCGAGGATCTGTGAGTGCGCAGGCTGTGTTTCACATATCATTAAACATAGTCTAGTGAGGGTTCTGCATATAGCTGGCGTTTAAGTTTGTTTTATTGAATCAAAGAAAAGAAAAAATGCTGAGAAAAAAATGACACACCTTGCCTGCCAACCCATCTGACTGTTACAAGTTTAATAGTAATTTTAATTTATCTTCAATTGTAAAGGTCCTTGGCAGTGATACCTAATTTCCTAAGGTAGTCTTGATTTATATTGTATGATTAAGATGTCATGCATATCAGAGTATCTGGAAATTCTTCCCAACGTCCTTGACATAGGTGATTAATCACATTCCCAAAATAACATACCAAAACGAATAACAGAAAATCATTTTAAGTTGTGGTTGCTTCATGAACAAAACATTTCATGTGTGTCTGGCACTCTGCTGGGCACAGATTTCATCTTAACCTAAGTATTGAAATGCTTGTGCCCTTTGATTAATTTTTCTATGTAAATACTTTGATAATAAGCTACATTGAGGCTGGGTGCAGTGGCTCACACCTCTAATCCCAGTTCTTTGGGAGGCTGAGGCCAGCGGATCACGAAGTCAGGAGATCAAGACCATCCTGGCCAACACGGTGAAACGCTGTCTCTTCAAATATACAAAGATTTAGCCAGGTGAGGCCAGACTCTGGCTTATGCCTGTAATTCCACACTTTGGGAGGCTGAGGAGGGTATATCACCTAAGGTCAGGAGTTCGAGACCAGTCTGCCCTACATGGCAAAACCCTGTTTCTAATAAAAATACAAAAAATTAGCCGGATGTGGTGGCAGGTGCCTGTCATCCCAGCTACTCGGGAGGCTGAGGCAGAAGAATCCCTTGAACCCAGGAGGCAGAGGTTGCATTGAGCTGAGATCATGCCATTGCACCATTGGGCCTGGGTGACAAGAGTGAAACTCTGTCAAAAAAAAAAAAATACCTGATCTATACTAAAAATACAAAAATTAGACCCTGAAGGTCACGTCCAAATGAGAAAGACATTGTTTGGCTCAAATAGTCTGACACTAAGGAATAGTGCAGACTGGACAAGTGAGGTGACTGACACCTGTAATCCCAGCACTTTGGGAGGCCGAGGCTGGTGGATTACCTGAGGTCAGGAGTTGGAGACCAGCCTGACCAACATCGTGAAACTCCATCTCTACTAAAAAAAAGTTCATGAAAATTAGCCAGCTATGGTGGTTCATGCCTGTAAATCCCAGCTACTCAGGAGGCTGAGGCAGGAGACTCGCTTGAACTCGGGTGGCAGAGGTTGTGGTGAATGGAGATCACACCACTGCACTCCAGCCTGGCAACAAGAGTGAAACTCTGTCTCAAAAAACAGAATAGTGCAGAGTAAGAGCAGATTTATGTATTTATGTATGTATGTATTTTCAGAGAAGCAGGGAATCTGGAATTTTGGGTGAAATGTCTGTTTCCAGAAACTGAAAATGCTCTCAAATGGAAAATTCAGGCTAGCCTCTATCAAACTTCTCCTTGTTCTATGTGTGAATAGCATGGGACAGATGGAACAGCTTGAGCCAAGGCAGGATGGTGGGATGGGACAGATGGCCAGGGCTGCTGCACTGGGGGCCGTAGTGGAGAATTTGGCTGGAAATGCAGGTAGGACCAGACCATGAAGAGTATCAAACACAGACCTGAGGACTCTGACATTTATCCTGGGGGTGGCAGGAAACCATGTTAGGTGAAGGAACAAGGCTGTTTCTCCCTCAGCACTAGTGCAAGGAAAGGCCAGGGAGGCCCTCAGTGGAAGCTTGCTGCTGGATTTGTTCATGTGCCTTTTCTCCTGCCTGCACTAGGGTCAGAATGGCCTAGGGCACTGCACACTTCCTGCCAGGAATAGAAGGCCCCACAGCTATAGCACCTCTCTTCCCTTTAGTTCTTTAGAAGGATGAGCAAACTATTCAGCCTCTCTGAACCTCAGTTTTCTCATCCATAAAATGATGACAGTATAGCAACCTCGCAGGTCACAAGGATGTTATGAAATGTGGTGAGCACAGCATAGCAGGTGTATTTTTGGGTCCTAATATTACATGTGAACCAAGTTGCCTTGTAGAAAAGGCACAGGCTCAGGGGACCTGTGTTTCAATCCCACTATGCCCCTGTAATGCCCACCTCTCAGGGATGATGGAAAGATTAAATTCACAGACATGATGCCTGTGCAGCATCTGATACCCAGCAGATGCCTAAGCACCTAGCCTACCACCCACCTGAGCAAGTACAATCAGTCCTGCTCCTCCTGCAAGCACTGGGGATGCTGCCAACAACCCACCTTAGAACACTGCTCCTCCTCCCTCTCTGCAGGGGGCATTTTATAGGCCTCAGTCGCTGGGCTTGCTGTCCTCTCACCTGCCACTCAGCGTGGGGCTCAGAGCACACATTCTTCACCTTTGCAAGAAGCTTCTCTATGCATCCCTGTCCCCAGGCTTGCTGAGTGCATTCACCTATTGTATTCTTTATAATCAGGACAGAGTTGCTCCCCACTGTGTAGATGAGGAAATGGAGACCTAGAAAGGGAAGGAAAGACCAACATTTTGAGCACCTTCAATGTGCCTGAGCAGCCCAAGAGGGAGGTATTATTCTTCCCCTGTGTAAATGTGGGTGTTGAGGCTCAGAGAAGGGCAGTGACTTGTCCAAGGTCACATAGCAAGCAACCGTCCATGGCTGAGGGCAAACCCAGGTCTTTCTGACTTCAGAGTGTGGGATTTAGAACAAACATTTGCAACGTGAGGTTGACAGATCCATCCCCCAGTGCTGTTCCAAGGACCAGATGGGGTCATAAGTGTGTGAGTACCTGACATGGTGCCCAAGGACCGGGAGTAGAAGCAGAATCCCATCCACCTCCACCTAATCATACAGAGAAAAGAGACAGGAGCCAGGGAAGGCAGTGCTGTGCCCAAGCTGTCAGCGAGCAGTAGGCAGAGCCCAGGCCCCTGCTTTCCCGTGCCCACCCCTTCCCAGTTCAGGGCAAGGCCACCTCTCCAGGGCCTTTCCCTCCCCTAGAGAGGAAACTCCCCAAGTTCCTCTGACCAGACAGGAGAGTGAATGAGAGCAGAAAATTCCACTTCAGCACACACACGTGGAGCCTGAGGCTGAAAGCTGGAATCCCAGATTTTGACACTCAGGAAGCCACCTCCACACTCTTTCAGCACCTCCACCTGGGACCTTCATGAGCACCTTGCTTCACTCCCAGGGGAGAGGGGGTGTCCCAGAGACACTGGGGCCCTTAGAAGGCACTATGAGTTGGCAGTGACTGCAGCAGTGTGGTGGGATTGCGGGTGGTGTAGGAAGCAGGGGAAGCAGATCACAGCACTCAGGATGGCCAGAGCTGAAGGCATCAGAGTCCTCTGCCCTTGCTCTGCAAAAAAAAACCCACGGCATATTCCCATCCCACTCCACACCTCCCACGGTCAGCAGTCGGTCCCAGAGGAGGATCAGCGAGGCCTCAGGAGGACAGCAACCACTGCTGGCAAGGCGTTGGTGTTCTCCTGTTGAACTGCACAGGTTGTCAGCATCAGACAAGGTCGCTCTGTGACCATGATGGGTCAAGACAAAGCAAGGTCACTTGGTAGCTATCATGGCTCAGCTCATGCAAAACATGGACAAAAATGACCTCACACCCCCTCCCCTGTGTGTCTATGTCATGACTGCTACCTCTTTGTCAATTGCAGCGTTAGCTTTGGCCTTGTCTTCCTTCCTTCTAGGTAAGATTGGGGATGATGCCAGGTGATAGAATCCACCCTGCCTCTGACAGCATCCAATCTGGAGCAAAGTCTTCTTTCAACCCTCCCCCAAGCTTCCAATACAAGCCCAAATTCTGGAACAAGTCCTTTCCAACACCTCCTTCAGAGAAGCTCCCTGGCTCCAGGCAGTGCTTCCTCCCCTCCCTGCAGCAGGAAGCCCAGCTTGCGAGCTGCAGGTGTGCTCCAGGTGGTCACTGGATACAGGGTATTGACAGATGGATCCCATCGATACCCCCACTGCAGAACCATGTAAGCACATCATCCCCCACTTGCACATGAGGAAACGGAGTTCCGCAGGGTGGAGAAGGGAAGACATAATTTGTCCTTCAAATGCGATACCGGTGAGATGTGAGAGGCAGTACCCCTCATAACTCAGTGAGGCAGTGGGCACACCAGGACCCTCCCAGGCAGATCGGGTGTGTGGTCGCCCCCATTGCATAGCATGGGCGGGAGTGGGGGAGACCACACATGGGTCTCGCCACCTCTCCACTGGCCCGACCTCCCTGCAGACCCCCGGGACAGAGTCAGCATCTGCTTGCTGGCAGGCCTGGCCACCAGAGGTCTTTGCTTATGTCTAAGGTCCCTGTAGTTCTGGTTCACAGGATGGGGGTTGCTCCTGAGATTCAGCACCACACAGGCACTGCAAAGCACTGTGCCATGGTGGTGGGCACTCACTTTCCAGATAGGGCCCATGTTGCCAGCAGGCATGATGCCTCATTTACCCTATCCTGAGTGCAATAGGTCGTTTTATAGAAAAAAACTTGAGCCAGGTGAGGTGGCTCACACCTGTAATCCCAGCACTTTAGGAGGCCAGGGCAGGTGGATCACAAGGTCAGGAGCTCAAGACCAGCCTGGCAAATATAGTGAAACCTTGTCTCTATGAAAAATACAAAAATTAGCCAGATGTGGTTGTGGGTGCCTGTAGTCCCAGCTACTCGGGAGGCTGAGGCAGGAGAATCGCTTGAACCCAGGAGGCGGAGGTTGTGGTGAGCCAAGATCATGCCACTGCACTCCAGCCTAGGTGACAGAGCAAGACTCCATCTCAAAAAAAAAGAAAAGGAAAGAAAAGGAAAAATATTTGTAGATGAATGAAGGTGACACCTTTGAATATTGGAAATGATTTTATTTTAGCCATTGGTCTGGCAGTCATTCTGATGGGGTGACATGTGTCCCTGCCTTAGTCAGCAGAGCACAGGAGTGTGCTACACCTCCCCTCAACTGAAGATTCAGCCCATGAGCAGGAACGCCTGTCTTTGTGTCATACCAACAGAGAGGATGTGTCTGGTTTCACCATTCACTGCACAGGCAGAAATTACCCAGAAAGAAAAGATAGTCTGTTCCCGGGAGTGTGTCCCTTTGACTCAGCATGGGGGTCATCTCCCTTCCTTGGCCAGGACCCCCAACCTGAACACAGAGGCAGAGAACATGTGAAGAGCTCCCATTCCCAGGTGGTCCAGGGTGCAAGCTCTGAGCCTGTGGTCCTGGTCACTACCCTTTTCTCCACAGCATGGCTGCCACCATCCTGGGCTGGGGCACAGAGGGGCTTTGCAGAGATCAGCATAACAAATGCATCAGTGAGATGCTGCAATAGCAAACCGTGATACCTTCCTGGGCTGCCAAAGCAGCCTAAGCTATTTGTTGCTGCACTCAGTGTCCCCAGACAGCTGTGTGGCTGTCACTGCCTCTGGTATGTCCATTTTACTTCTCTCCTCCTGCCTGAGCTTCTGCTCTGAACTCGGTCTCTAACTTACAAGAAATCAAGCTCACTGGATTCTGAGCTCTTCAGGGTCAACAACTGTGTCAGTAGTTCATGTCTCTTTCTAGAGATCACAGCTTAGTATCTGGCACAGAGCAGATACTCAGCCAATGCCAAATGATTCATTTTCCAGAAAGCTGAATTTCATCCATAATCCTAGTCAATGCAAATACATTCTGCCGGTAGGGTGTGTTTGTCCTCTGAAGGCGTTTTCCCAGGCTTTGTAAATACATACAGGCCATTTAGAAATTTGAATGTCAAAGAATAAAGGAGCTTGGAAAGTAAACATTGGAGAAGTGTGGGAGGGTGGTATTATTTGCAAGACATTCCTTGGTCCTTGTGAGTTCTATACACCCTCGATGAGCACCGATTCTGGGCCAGGCCAGACACCCAGCTGGACCCAGGAGATACTGAGGTGAGTAAAGCCAAAATGCCTCCCTTCAGCAAGAGGCAAGCAGTCACACCAAAGTGATAAAGGCACAAAACCCAGAGGCAGCAGAGGAGAAAGGACTACCTTGTTCCTGGACTCTGTGACCTCAGGGAGAGCTTTGAGAGGAGGACATCTGTGCAGGGCTTGGAAGGATGAACACAAATTTGCCGAGCAGAAAAGGGAGCCAAGGAAATCCCGATGGAGAACAGCTTGGGTGAGAGTGTGAGCCACGGGATTGAGGGGCACAGGCATGGAACTGGAGGAGCAGAAAGAATGAGGGAGGTCAGCAGAGCTCAGTCACAGAAGGTTTGAATCCTGGTGAGGGAGCAGTGGGTGCTGCACAAGGGACATGGGCCTGGAGAAGATGCAGTTAGCTCTGAGTGAAGATGGAGCACACCATCCACTAGGGAACCACAAGATGCAATAGAAATAAGAACCCTGAGAAGCCTGCACAAAGGATGAGAGGCCCAGGGGTGGCACCAAGAAGGTCCCTGTCAGAGGCCAGCTTTGAACGGAGACAGAAAAGACTCTTGAGGGTCTCAGCTGCTGCAAACCTCCTCAACAAATCATATTTTACCTTCAAATATTTGCTAAAGAATACTAACTATTGGAAGAGCAATGGTCCATTGATAATAATTATTCCCTCACTGTACATTTTTTACAATTCTCAAAATGCACTCGGTCCAGTGTCTCATTGGAACCCCTATATAATCCCATTTTACAAATAGGGAAATGAGGCCCTGTGATGTCACACCGAGGTTTGCAGCAGTTCCAGGATAGAAAATAGGGAGCACTTTCATCTCAGCCCTGGGTATAAGTCTCAAAGTTGCTTTTCTGGGAGTGGATCCTTGAGGCCATCCAGCAGTCCATAGTCCAAGTCTTCTTCTTCCTCCTTGGGCTTCTCCACACCTGTGTTCAAAGCCTCCTTCTCCTCCTTTGTTCTCAGGTACCACTACCAGTTGTTGGGCAGGGAGACCTCCTGCTGCTTCCCATCCTAGGGTGCATCCTCCAACATGGGTGCATTGTGGTTCAGCCAGCACCTACACCACCTGCAGCCCAGGGCTCCTGTGGTGGGCCTGAGGTTCCTCCCTATCAAATGGAGATGTGCTGGGGTTGCTGCCTTTGCTGAAGCCCATGTCCAGTCATCTTCGGGGTGGCCCAGGGTACAGGGCTCTGGGGACAGGCCAGAGGGCTGCAGGGGCAAAAACCAAGAGGATGAGGGGATCTCTGAGTCAGACCGCCTGGATTTGCATCCAAGAGACTAGCTGCAAGGCCTGGGGAAGACTGGTTCACCACTCTGGGCATCAGTTTCCTCCCCTGTAAAGTGGGAGGTATAACAGATTCACTCCTACAGTTGTCTCTGAGCTTTACAGCAGGTAATGTGTGCAAAGTACTTCGCACAATGCCTGGCACATGGTAGGTGATAATAAACAGGGTTATTATGATATCATCATCTGAGCTAGGTCACTCATGCACTTCTCCAATGCTTCAGGGTTCCCCTCCATCCCTCACAGAGTAGCGGCAAGTGAAAGGGCTGCCCCTGGCCTTGAGGAGCTCACATCTTCTCATTTCCCAGGGGTCTCTGTCCAGTGACCACACATGCCTGGCATGCAATAGGCGCCTCATCCACATCTGGTGAAAGAGTGGAAAGCAGGTCATTATCATGTATTGTTTGGCACAGAATCTGCAGTAGGTAACAGAGAAGTGAGTGACTGTAGTTGTGCCCACCAGTCCCTGTCCCTGAATTTTCAGGGATCAAGAGGCCTTAGCAAGTCTAGTACTAGGGAGTGGGCACTGTGTGGTGGGGCAGGAGGCAGGTCCTGAGAAAGGCAGTGAGGTGAGGAGAGGAGCTCTGCATTTGAGGTCTGGGAGATCCTCCACCAGGACCTCACCAAAGGCCCCGGGCAGGTCATCCCTCCTCCCAGAATCTCTCTATGCTCTTCTGTATAATGGGGCTAGCCTGGAAGAGATACTTGCACAACCATGTTCAGAGCAGCATCATCCACAATAACAAAAAGGTGGAAGTAACCCAAGTGTCCATGGATGGATGGACAGATCAACAAAATGCTGACTATTCGTACAGTGGAATAGTGTTCAGCCTTGAAAAGGAAGGAGATTCTGATGCCTGCTGCATCAAGAATGAACCTTGAGGACATTAGACTGAGCAAAATAAGCCAGACCAAAAAGACAAGTGCTGTATTATTCCACTTTTCCAAGGCACCTAGAGTAGTCAAATCCATAGAGACAGACAGGAGAATGGTTGCTACCAGGTCCTGGGGAGGGTGGTGATTGAGAAGTTGTTTTTAAATGAGTTACAGAATTGTAGTTTTACAAGATGAAAAGCATTCTGGAAATTGGTTGCACAACATTGTGAATGTATTTAGTGCCACTGAAATGTAAACTTAAACATAGTTAGACAGTAAATTTTAGTTTATTTTACCACAGTTTTTATAATGGGGTAGTTATGCCTGTCTTGTGTTGCTGTAGGATTTCATGAGATAACATATAAGGAACCACCCAGCATGTTGCCTGGCACATAGTAACTGCTCAATAAATCACAACTGGATGCTATTGAAGATAAAGTTACCTGACTTCTCTGAGGCTTGCTCTCTTCAGCTGAAAATTCTCCCAAAATATATTAGATGAGACCCTACAGTATTATACTGGGTTCATAAATACCACTCCCCCTTTTCCCTTCCCACAGAGTGCAGTGAATAGAAGACACTTCTCTGCACCCCAAAAGCTCCATGCTGATTGCGAGAAGGAAATGCTGGATGGAGGGGTTCCTGAAACTACTGTGAGGGGTGAGCTTTCCCCAGATGTCTAGAAATGAGGCAGAGGCCCGACATCTTCCACCCCCACTAAGGTTGCCTTGCAGTTCCCAGCTGGCTCTATACTTCCTAGAAACTGCCACTTTTCTGCCTCCATTACCTCATAGCCCAGTCAGCACCATTATCATCATCACCATGATCGCCATCACCATCCTTACAATCACCAACACTATCATCATCGCCATCACCATTCTTACCCTCACCATTCTCACCATCATCAACACCAGCATCTTCACCATAACTATCACTATCATTATCACCACCTTCACCATCACCATCCTCACCATAATAATTATTGTCACCCTCCCCATCCTCATAATCATAATAATTATCAGCATTACCATCACTATCATCGTCACTATCACCATTCTCACCACCATCATCCTCATCATCATCACTATTATCCTCACCATAACTATCACTGTTATCATCACCACCTTCACCATCACCATCCTTATCATCACCATCACAATCACCACCATCACCATTCTCACCATCACCATGTTCAACTTCATCATCCTCAACATAACTACCACTTCATTATCACCACCTCCACCTTCACCATCACCATCCTCACCATCATCATCACCACCATCACAATGATCCTTGCTTCATGGAACCATGCATTCTGGGTAGGAGGGCTCTTGGGTCAGGGCATCTAACACATCTCGTAGGATAGAAACCCAGCCCCTCAGGGTCTCACAGTTGGTGAAGTAACTGATTCTTGTGAGGTCATGTTCCTCTGGGTGATGTGGGATGTCACAAGACCAATAAATATGGGCTGAAGCCCATCGCATCACTTCTTTTTTTGTAAAATAAGCTCCATCATCAGTAGTAATTGTATGATAGCAGAGAATAAGAACTCAGAAAATGTAAATAATTTGATGCTATGAGAAGCATATGAAGCAGAGTCCATATTCCGATATGCATCTATTCCAGCGACGGCAATTCTTTACCACTTCCATGAAGGAAAGGAGAAAATATTATTACAACATTACCAGAAATCTGTCTGGTCTAGGCAAGGCAGTTCCTCTTTCCAGGGTCTCAGCATTGCTCATTGTCGGCAGTCAGGGCACTCATCTTGGCAGTAGGCAGCACTGCTGCAGGGAAGTTCATGTTATTGGAAACATGTAGCATCTTCTCCTGCTACCATCGCCACATTGTCCGTGAACCCACTGGGCAAACAATGAGGAATCTGGGAAAAGTTCTCATAACCAGAACATAATCATCCATATCAGGATATCAGCATTCACCCAACACTGCTGTCCAATCAACAGATGCTATAATCTCATCCAAATTTTCTCAGTTGTGCCCTAAATACATTTTTTTTTGAACTTTGTAATCCAGGATCCAATCCAGGATTTCCCATTGCATTAATTGTCATGTCTCTTAAGCTCCTTCAACTTCAAACAGTTCCTCTGTTTTGCCCTATTTTTCATAACCTTAAGAGTTTTAAAGAGCATAAGCATTTATAAAGGATGTGTTCGTCTTTTTCCATCTGATGTGTTTCCACATCCAGACTTAGGTCATGTATCTTTCACAAGAAAACCACAGAAATACTGCTGTGGTCTTCCTAGGACACCACAGCAGAAGGCACATGATCAAGTTTGTGCCAGATTTCTCCACCACAAAGTCATCATTCTTCCAATTGTAATTGAGAAGTGTTTCATATGAAGATATTAATTACACATACACATGAATGTATATTTATATGTAAAATATATACAAAATATTATTTCAATGTCTAACCAATATAAAAGTTATTAATTAGATATGTTTAATTTTATTTCCTACCAAGTCTTCAAAATCTGGTGTGTGTTTTACCCTGACAGCACATCTCAGTCCAGCCTAGCCATATTTCAAGTGCTCAATATTCACATGGCTGTGGCTACCATATTTGTCAGGGCAGCACTAAGCACTAAAGAACTTCTTCCTTGGAGAAGTTCTAAGTTTTCAAAATGTTTGGCAAATACATTTTATAAAATTCTTCAGAATCCATAAATAGGCAATTACACATTCAGTAAGCCATAGAATCCAACATGACATTAAAAATGAATCCCTCGACAAAAGAGAAGGTAGGCAAAATTTTCTTCAGACCAAATGGACAAATCAATTATGATTACCTAACATGCCCATTATTATTTATTAACATCCTTCATTAATACCCCCAAACCCCATCAACAGGTAAATGAATAAATGCATTCAGGCCTATCTGAACAATGTCCCAATTCCTTACCATTCTTACTTCTTTTGCAAGCAGAAAAGACTCAGTATTAGCAAAGACTATTCAGATAGTTTGTTCTTATGCCAGTAGTTGTAATTTCCTGGAGGTCTATGTGATATCAATTATGTACTTCAATACCTCTCACAAGTACTTTTCCTGTTTGGCCATTTTCTGCAGTATATCCATGCTCCCATTTTCCCTATTCTTTTGTTTCTATCCTAGACTTTTCTTTCATCCTATAATTCTTTATCCTAAAAATATTAATTTAAGGATAACATCACAAAATAGTGTATTTCTTCAGATGATACTTCAAATTGATACTTAATATACAGAAATGACTATCATGGACATAACCCACAACATGTGAAATGTATGGCTCATTCTACTGACATTATAAAGGAAAGTTAATGACAACTGAATTTCTAGTCATTTTCCACCCAACCAGTTGCTTATAAAATGGCAAGGAATTGTAGGTATGTACACAGTGGCTATTTTTTGGTGGGTTGTTCAGCAACTCTCCTCTTGAGAGCCCCCCTTTTCTTTGAGGACCATTTCAATGAGCACCAACTGGGCCTGACCCAACCTACCAGCCCCAGCCCCAGAGGTGATCATGATGCCCAGCTCTGGCAAAAGACTCTACCCTTGGATCATAGCAACTGTTTCAGTACTTTTTTTTTGGAATCATCAGGAAGGACTCTTGCTTTTTCTACCACTGTGGTCTGTGAGGACAAAGTAAAGTGGGTTATTTGTCACACTATCGCTTGCTACAGAGAGAGAAGAGAGTCATCTTCAGAAGGAAAAAATGAGGCTAAAACAAAAGGAAAAGTGTCGAGAGAAAGAAGGAGAACATTTCTTGACGATTTTATATAAGCCTCTGGGTCCAGCTATGCATGACAGTGACTTGGGTTAAAGCTCTGTCACTTATAGGACCATTGACTTAAATATAAAATAAAGTATTAAAAGCTTTGAACTTTTAGATGAAAATACAGAAAAAAAATCTTTGTAATATTCAATTAATCAAAAATGTCTTAGATGAAGCCCCAAAAACCAAATGCACAAGAACAATTAATAAATTGGACCCCATCAATATTAAGAGCATCTGCTGTTTGAAAGATAGTGTTATGAGAACAAAAAAGAAAACTCAAGGGGAAAATACTGGCAAGTCTCATATCTAATAAGGGATTTGAATCCAGAGTATATAAAAAATAATTAAAATTTAATAATGAGAAAATAAGCAAAGAAAAAAACAAAAAAGGAAGAAGCAAAAAAAATGTGAACATACACTTTACCAAATATATACAGATGGCATGTAAGTACATAAAGAGATACTACATATTACTAGGCATTATGGAACCACAATAAAATTCTATTGTACACACATGAAAATGTCTAAAATTTTAAAAGAAGGCCCATACAAAGTGTTGGCAAGAGTGTGGAATTCTTATATACTGCTGATAAAAGTATAAAATGGTACAACCATTTTGGCAAACATTTTGATGGTCTATTAAAACTAAACCTAAACCTATTAGCTATTACACTCCTAATATTTACTCAAAGTTATAAGAACTTATGTACATGAATGTTCATTGCAAATGTATTTGTGTAAGTCCCTAACTGGAAGCAATGCAAAAACTCACCAACAGGCAAATGGATATATAAGTTGTGACTGATCTGCACAATAGAATACTACTCAGTAATAAAATTAATGACCCATTGATGCCTGCAATACAGCTGAATCTCAAAATAATTATGCTGTGTGAAAGATGCCAGACCCCTCCAAAAAAGAGTCCATACTACACTTCATTTATATAAATGTCTAGACAAGGCAAACTATTTTATAGTGACAGATTGGTGATTGTCAGGGAGAGTGGTAAGGTAGGAAGATACAGAAAGTTTGGGATTATAAAAGGGCAAGGGGAAACTTTTATGAGTGCTGGATATGTTCATTATTTTTATTTTGGTGATGGATTTGCAAGTACATATAAAAAATAACGTGCAATGGAAGTAGAAACAATATTTTTGTTTCTTTCTTAAAAAAGCACAATTTACTTACTAATGGGATGTGTGTGCCTGTTGGGCACACAGCACAACTTTTCAAATCTTAAAATCGGACTGGATCTCAACCACTGGACCTTATTCCTATTCCACACTGACTTTAGCACAATACTTCCTTTCATCACGGTAATTAACAACATCCACCTTAAAGGTAAAGAAATGCACTTCTAACTACTTTTGAAACTATGAACTGCCTCAGGCTAGTAGTTCTTAAGGTCTCCAGCAAATGTTGCTTTGTTTCCCTCAAAAATATACAGCCTGGGCAACATGGCAAAACCCCATCTCTACTAAAATTACATAAAACTTAGCCAGGCATGGTGGTGCTTGCCTGTTGTCCCAGCTACTCACGGAGGCAGAGGCTGCAGTGAGCCTAGACCTCACCACTCCACTCCAGCCTGGGGGACAGAGTGAGACCCCCATCTCAAACACACACACACACATACACATACTCACACGCTATCTGCTGCTGCCCCTGTCAGTTAAACACAGCATCTCAGGGCACCTTAGCACACAGTGTGAGAGCCGTGGTCCTAAACACTTCAATTAAAAGTGAAACATCTCTGGCTGGATTTTTAGAATATTCACTTTTTAATGTTTTATATTATATTTAATTTTTATGTTTTAATTAATTTATCTGAATACAAGAATCCAGACATTTGGAAGTAAAACAATGGAAAACATGCCTGCAAACACTAATCAGCACAAAGCTCATGTTGCTATGTTATTATTGACAGTTTAGACTTAAGCCAAGAAATATTGCTAAGATAAAAAAGATTTTACGATGTCAGTCACCAGAAAAGTATGCCAATTTTAAATATGTCTAAATATAAAATATCCCTTCGCATTGTTTACTACAGAAACTGATATAACTAAAAGAAACATGGACTAATCTACAATATAGATTTTAACATACCTTTCAATTACCGATGGAACCAACAGAAAAAAATCCATAAGAGAAAGGGAGATTTGATGAACACAATGAACAAACTTGACATAAACTGACATATACAGAACGGGACACTCAACGACTACTGAATACACGTCCTTTTCCAGTGCACGTATCATATTTACCAACATCGATTATATGTTGGAATTTAAAGGGACTCATCAGTCATGGGATTTTGCCTAAACTTGTCTGGCCTTCAACAGGGTTCAAATACAGTTAAATTCTTATTTCATCTAAAGAGTCCTATCCTTTTTTTTTTGGAAATTTTACCGCAACAATCTAAATTTGCATAACAACTGAACCCAGCCCTTGGAACTTGAAGTTTATCCTAGCCAAAGGCAGATTAAACTGTCTAAGTAATAAAGTCCTTCAAATTGTCCCCTGCTCCAGTAACGGAGTATAGCTCCAAGAAGCTAACAGACTGTTTGTCCTTCATAGTATACATTCTATGTTACATCAAAACACAGTATAAAGCCTTGAAATCAGCAGCAGAGAGAAAATGAGATCAACAACCATCTAGCTGTGACCTCACTACTTCGTAATTACGCTTTTAGCTGACTCCTTTACTTGATTCCTAACTGCTTCTTTGTGGCAGGATAGCACTAATCTCTGACCAAGCTGACCTTTTAAGAAGTGAGCAGAATGAAAAGGCTCTACCACCAGTGATCAGTTTAACAAGCTGCAACACTGGTCACTGGCTGCAACTCTAGTCACTGGCTGCAACTCACATTGTGGGTTTTAAGAGCTCAGAATTAACATGGAAATACTATTGACTCCAAAAGAAACCCAGAAATCTCTGGGAATCCAGCAAAGATAGAAAGGGTCCTCTCAATAGTCACCACTCACACTTTGCTTTGTTTTGGTAACTATTTTATTACATACGGAGAATATCAAAAAAGTATGCCTTTTCCTCATTGTTAATGCCAACCCTAAAATGGTAAGGCTCTTGCAGGTTGAAACCCCCAGGCTCTCACTGGCCCTTCAACAGAAGGCAGTGAAGTCACCTGCAAGAGTGATCACCCAAAAGCTTCCAGGCTGGACAAGTTGGGACTCAGTTCTTTCGGTTCCCAAATTCACAGTTCTCTTGGGATATTGTTATTTATGGAGCTCCTGAAGATGAGAAATTCCACCCAGGAAATTCTGTTTATAAAAATTACTCACATCTAATTATCTCAGGAGACATTAACACAGCAATGTTGAAAATTTTCCATTAATTGTTAATCCATGGAGAAAAACTGGACAATTATTTTTTAAAATATGGAAAACTTCATATAATACAAATTATACTACCACATGTGATTCAACTTCTATTCATTAATGCCAGAGAAGTTAATAATTATGAATTGCCAGTGGTTAAAAAAAATAAATCATTCATCATTGGAGAAGTGCAGAAGGTTTAAAAGAGATAAGAATTAGTTTTTGGCTTTGGGGCGTTTTATGCTTTCCAAAAGGTTTTGCTCTTTTTTTGATCATGGCTTTCTCTCTCTCTCTTTCTTTCTGATTTCAGTTTCTTTTGATTTCTCCTGCTTAGAAATGGTGAGAGAACTTTGGATGCGGAACGTGGAGTAGGAGGAACACGAAGTGGGGATCTGCACTTGGGGTGGTCAGCACTGCGGATGCCCAGCAAAGGCACTGCCTGGTCCAACTCCCGGAGGCGTCTCTGCGCCCCAGTCGGCATCGCAGCTGATGGCGAAACTTTTGTTGTGGCAGAAGAGTGTCCACAAACTTTGGAAGGTATCCGCTGCATCCTCCATGGCCGTGTATGCCTGCCGAGGGCGATCTTCTCGGGGAGCGGAAAGTCTCATTCATGGGCCAGGGCTGGCTGGCTGGAGCCACTTGGGCGGCGCAGCCCTGGCGGAAGTTCAGGCGGCCCTGGTGTCGCAAGCGGCTTCCTTGGGGCCTGAGGGGTCCCAGGAAGGCTGCAGACCTGGGCTGACCAGCGGGCAGCATGGTGGCCGCGATGGAAGGTGACGGGGTTCGCAGCGCCAGGGGGCCCAGCAGACCCCGAGCCCGGGCCTCCCGCATCGCCAGCAGCACCTCGGGGAGGTCTGGCGCTGGTGACGCGGCGGCCACTGCACGAGGCCCACGACCCAGTCCCAGAGGCCAGCCCATCGTCAGCTAACATCAGGAACCCCGGGCCAGCTGAGGCCCGGGCCCCAGGGGCAAGACAAAGGGCAGAGGCTCCGCAGGCGGGGCCGAGAGCCGGCAGCGCAGGCCTGGGTCCACCGCCGCGGAGCTCGCAGGGCGCAGCAGGCACTGGGCAGCGACCAGGGCTTCCAGAGGAGGCTGTGCACCCCCGCAAAGGCTCCTGCCCGGCGTCCAGCCTCTCCGCGGGGACTCCACGTGCACCCCCTCCTCATTGTCCTTGTCTAGGGCCGAGGCAAGGTCTTCGCTCCCATGGCGCGACTCCTGGGGCGCAGGAGCCTAGGCTGAGCAGGTGAAGTAGGGTGAGCACCGCCAAGAACCCAACGAGAGTGGCGCCCCAGGGCGGAACAGGAGGCCGCATTTAACGTGTCAATCATCTCAAAGATTTTATGACATCTTCTTTTTTTGACATCTTATAATATCTATAATGTTTATTATATCTTGTGATATAATTATTAACACCACTTCATTGTGATTATTATGATTATTTTTATACCAACACATCTTCAATTATTAATATTCCCAGTTGCTAAAGAAAAATGAAAACGACTAGTTTTGAAAGCCTTACTTCTGCCAATGGAAGCACATTCCAGCATGTCGCCAACGCAATTCACTTTCCACCACTTTCACAAGAAACGTTACTGCACAATTATACTATCCTACCCTTATATACTTTGTGTGTGTGTGTACTTGTATGTATGTACATTATATAGGTTATATATATATAAAAAGTATGCCAGAGATGAACAAGTATTAGAAAATTAAATGCACACAGGTCATGTCAGTGCTATGTATAATGTGGTGTACTAAGTATAGATGTTCAACAGTGTGGAATCTAGGCTGGAACAAGACTTCTAGTCTTAAGCAATTCTTTCTAGGTTCAGTCTCTGGAAATAATGCTCTGTATCAAATGTGCGAGAAAATTAATGGGTTTTAAAGACTATTCTATGTCAACTATAACATTTCATTTGGGGATTTCTGTCCCTTATAATATCTACCTCATTTTGGATGGATTCCTTGAGGCCTGGTTTATTTTTCTTTTCCTTTCTACACATCGCTGCTTAGAGTGATGAATGGAGTTGTATTTTGAATAAAATAGCTAAGCATCCTTTTGTGAGCAAGGAGCATGATGGTACTTAGATCTACTATTTCTCGTTACGGTGGTTACGGTTACGGTGGGGCTGGTGTGTTTACCTGGAGCCTGAATGTCCACTGGGACATGATACCCACTGGGATTGTTTTGTGTCAACCTGGTCTCTGATGTCCACCTGGGGATTGGGTATCCACCTAAGGCCTGATGTTTACCTGGAGCCAGATGTGCACCTGAAGCCTGATGTCTATCTGTGGCCTTATGTTCACCTGGGGACTGATGCACACCTGAAGCATAGGTATTCACCTGGGGCCTGATATCCACCTGTAGTGTGGGTGTCAACCTTGGGGCTGATGTTCAGCTGGCGTCCACTGTCTACCTGGGGCCTGGTATACACATGGGGCCTGGGCATCCACCTGAGACTTGATGTTTAATATGGCCTAGAGTTCTTTTGGGGCCTGTTGTACCCTGGAGCCTGGGCGTACACCTGGAGTCTGGTGTCCCAGCTGGACACCTGGGTCCCTGGTGATCTTCAGGCCCTAGGTGAAAACTCCAGGCTCTAAGTGGACAACCAGGCCCCAGGCTGATGTTTACTGGGGCCAGATGTCTACCAGGCCCCAGGTGAAAACTCCAGGCTCCAAGTGAACAACATGACCCCAGGTTCCAGGTAGACACTGGAATCCAAATCAACACCAGGCCCCAGATGGACACTCAGGTCTGTGGTGGACATCAGACTCCAGAAGGTCATCTGGCTCGAGGTGGATATCAAGCCCCAGGTGCATACCTAGTCCCCAGGTAGATATCAGGCCCCACTTTGACAACAGTCCCTGGGTAGATACCTAGGCCTCAGGTGGATATCCAGTTTCTAGCTAAGCATCAGGCTCCAGGTGGACCCAGGCCCTAGCTGACTGGGGACTAGTGTTCATATGGGGTCACATGACCATCTGGGCCCTAGGTGTCAACTTGTAGCCTGGTGTCAACCTGGGAGCTGGTGTTCACCAGAGGACTAAAGTCCTCCTGGTGCCTGATGTCCAACTTGGGACTTTGTGTCCACCTGAAGACTGATATCCACTTGGGACCAGATATCCAACTGGAGCAAGATGTCCACCTGTAGCCTAGAACTTCACCTAAGGCCTGATGTTCCCCAGGGCCTACAGGGCCTATGTATCTACCTAGGGACTTGTGTCCAGGTGGGGCCCGAGTTCCATATGGGGTCTGGAATTAACCTGGGACCTGATGTCCACCTGAGGCCTGGGTGTTCTTCTGGAGACTGATATCTATCTGGGTCCTGGGTGTCCTCCTGTGGTCTGATGTCCACTTGCAGGCTGGTGTCCACCTGGGGCCTGGGTGTCCACCTAGGAACCTGATGTATACCTGAAGTCCAGTATCTACCTGGGTACTGATGTCTACCAGGAAAGTGATATAAACCTGGGGCCTGATAGCCACCTGGGCCCTGAGTGTCCACATATGTTCTGATTTCCTACGGCCTGAGTGTAGGGCCTGAGTGCCACCTGGGTCCTGATGTTCACCAGGAACCTAGGTATTCACTTGGGGCTTGATGTTCACCTGGGGCTGAATGTCCATGTGGGACCTGGTATTCACCTAGAGCCTGGGCATCCACCTGCAGCCTGATGTTCAGTTGGTGACTAGGAATTCCACTAAGGCTTGATGTCCACCGGGGGCATAGGGAACCACTTGTGGCCTAGTGTTCCCCTGAAGACTAGGTGTCAACCCAGGGCATAATGTCTTCTTGGGGCCTGCGGTCCACCTGCAGACTGGTGTCTGCATAGGGCCTGGTATCCATCTGGGGTCTGGTGTCTGCATGGGGCCTAGTGTCCACCTGAAGAGTGAGTATAGACCTCAGACCTGATGTATGCCTGGGGCCTATTTATCCACCTGGGGACTAGCATTCATCTGGGGCCTCATGTCCACTTAAGCCCTGGGTGTCAACCTGGTGCCTAATGGCCACCAGGGATCTGTGTACTCACTTGGGGCCTGATGCTCCCATAGGGCCTAGGTATACACCTGGGGAATGATGTGCAGGTGGAGGTGGATGTCTTCCTGGGTGCTGGTGTTCACCTGGGGACAAGGGTCTCCCTGGGGACTGGTGTTTATCGGGAGCCTCATATGCACCTTTAACCTGCCGTCTACATAGGGCCTGATGTCCATGATAAGGCTGGGTGTCCACCTGGGGCCTGGTTGTCCACTTGGGGCCTAATGTCCACCTAAGACCTAGTGTTCACCTAGGGCCTGGGTGTCCACCTGGAGCCTGATGTTCAGCTGGAGATGCATCCACCCGAGACCTAGGTATCCACCCAGGGTCTGGTGTCGAACTGGGGCCTTATGTCCACCTGGGGACTAGATATCTACCCGAGGCTTGATGTCCACCTGGAGCCCGATATCCACCTCAGAGCTGGGTGTCCACCCAGGTTCTGGTATCTACCCGGAGCCTGGTGTTCATCTGGGGCCCAGTGCCCACCTGGAACCTGGGTATCACCATGGGGCCTGTGTGTCCACTTGGAGAGTGATGTGCACCTGGGACCTGAGTTTCCACCTAGGGCCTGATGACCACCTGAGACCCAGGTGTCCTCCTGGGGTCTGATGTCTACCTGAAGCCTAGGTAACCACCTAGGGCATGGTGTTACCTGTGCCTTGATTTCCACCTGAGCCTGGTGTACACCTGGGGCCTGGGTGTCCATCTGAGGCCTGATGTACACCTCAAGTCCAGTGTCCACTTGTGGCCTGATGTCAACTTGGAAGCTGATATACATCAGGGGACTGATGTTCTCCTGGGGCCTGATATCCAACTGGGATTAGATGTTCACCTAAGGCCTAGAGTTAATCTGGGGCCTGATGGTCACCAGAGTCCCAGGTGTCCACCTAGGGCCTAGTGTCCAACTAGGGCCTGATGTCCACCTGGAGTCTAGTATCTGCCTTGGCCCTGATGCTACTTGAGGCCTAGGTGTCTTCATAGAACCTGAGTCCCAAATTAGGCCCTGATGTCCACATGAGGCCTGGTGTCCTTATAGAGCCTGATATCCACCTAAGGCCTGGGTATCCTCCTGCAGCCTGATGCTCACCTGTAGGCTGGTGTCCATATGAGGCCTGGGTGTCCACATGTGAGCTTGATGTATACCTGGACTCCAGTGTCCCCTTGGTTACTAATACGTACCAGGAAAATGGTATATACCTGGGGCCTGATATACACCTGGAGCCTGTGTGTCCAATTGAGCCCTGATGTCCACCTGGGGCCTCGTGTTTACCTGGGGCCTATATCCACCCACTACCCAAAGTCAAGTTGGGAAAACGGCCCAGGATAGGTGAGGAGCACAGAACAGGGACTTCATTCATAAGAAAATCTGCTGTAGAATGGGTGCTCTAAGCTCTTAAAACAGCCTCTGCCTCAGGAAAGACTGTCCAGGGCATAGGAAGCCCACACACAGGGTGGGATGACAAGTTTGCAACTGGCACTGCTGGGAGCCCTGGGGGCCTCTGCCCTTTTAGCCACGTTGTCTCCTGCCTCTTAGGGTGGTGGGATTCTGGGCTCTGACTGTGGCAGGTAGATTCACTTAGCTCTCTTCCCCTTTTAGCATTACTGTCTTCTCTAATGAACCTCTCACTTTGATCTGCCAGGCTGTCAAATGCTTTGATTGCCCTCTCTGTTTTGGTCCAATGGTTCATCAATCCAAATATCCACAATAGAAGGACAGATTTTAGTCTCTTCATACAGTGGGATATTTCACAGCTATTAAAACAAAATAAATGCTTGTATATTGATAGGCAAAGTCATCCCACATCAATAAATTTTAAACGCATTTTATGATCCCACATCTATATCTATACATAATGTTTGCCACTGCTTAAACAAAACAAAATCTAAGCTTTAGATTCCAAATGGAATTACAGGGGAGTCTTGATGTCTGTGTTCTGCAGTTCTGCCATGTTTGAAATTGTCAAATAAACATGGTGCCTTTCTAGTAGCCACTCAGAATTCCTCCTCTCTGTCCACAAAGCATTGTCACCCTCCCTGTCCTATTTGCCCCAGCCCCATGGAGCTTGCTGAGCTGGCACCATCATCTCTTGGAATAGACAAAGACATTGAGGACCAGAGAGGGGAAGCACCTTGTTGACATCCCACAGCTCTGAGTCAAAGTGGACTTGGACTCCCTTACTAGCTGTTTCCTAAAGTCCAGGGAGCCCTGGAGGCCCAGGAATGTAAGGGCTGGAGGCTGGGGCTTTCTATCCTGAAGTAGGGGAGGTGGGGCTACAGCTCACGGCTTGAGTGCATTTCCTCTCAGGTACAATAAGGGCTGCTTTGTAAGATGAAAAATATAAATGGCTGCCTGCAAATTTGTCAGGCAATGTGTTTGTCTCCCCTATGGGACTGTAAACTTGGTATAAGCAGGCACCTGTCTGAATCACCCTAGTGTCCCCAGCAGCAGGCCAGAGCCTGACATATAAAATGACTGACTTCATTGAATACCAACACCTTCTAGGTGCCAGGTACTCCTCCAGATGCTGAAATCTGCAGTGAATAAGTTACCCAGAATCCCTACCCCTGTGTAGCCCTCACTGTAGTAGAGCAGAACAGATGATGAATAAGTAAGCATGCAGGGTGTGAGATGGGTGGGAGAGCTGCATTGCGGAATCGGGCAGTGTGCAAAGTGGACACTCAGGAAAGAACCTGAGGGTTGAGCTCTGGATATGATGGAGAAAAGTCTCCCCTAACATGAGTGCAGACACTCCAGCTACAATCAAGCAGAGGTGGAGAAGGAAGCACAGAGGCAAGCAGCTGGGGAGATGTGGGGGTGGGATCCAGGGAAGGTTCTCTCTTTATTGCATCTATTTTCAAATTGAAATAGGAAGCAAGGCAGCAGGTGTAAGGAAGGCTGGGGAAGGTTTTAGAGTTTTAAGGAGGAAGGAGAAGGCACAATACTGTTGCTTGGGGACAGGGCAGCACTTCCAGAGCTGGGTGCCTGGGCTCCAGGGCAAGTCACTTCATCTCTTCCTGTGCCAGCATCTCCTCAGCTGTGAAATGGTGATTATTATAGAACAGATTCATAGAGTTTTATGATAATTAAATCAGTTGGTATTCATAACATGCTTAGATTATATATATTTTTATTAAGATAACAAATAAAGAAGTCTGGCAGACTTATGGACTCAGGAAATGAGTGAGTTTGTAGGACATCATCCAGGGCCACCTGGGGGTTTGGGCTTGATGATTAAATGAGAGCAAAATGCATGTGTGTTTCTCTCTGGCTGTGCTCAGTCACCTGAGTGCAGGAGCAGAGGGAGTGGGTGGCTGGTTTTCAGCAGAGTGCAGTTTTGCCGTGGGAGTAAAATCAATTGTAGGGCAAGAGAGTGGAGAGTGTTAGAGAGGGTGGATGACAGGCTGGACCATATAGTCTCAGCTGGGAGGAGGGGAAATTTACAAGAAAGTGAGTGAGACACAAAAGTGAAAATTTGGAGTCATTGAAGTGTGTTGGAGTTGGGAGGCAGCGGGAAAAAGGAAAGTGGTGGTCAAAAAAGGGTGTTTGAAATTGAGGATCTGGAGTAGCTACAGTTTCTGCAGTAACAAGGACACGAATATACAGGTAGGAGTGGGTGACTCAGGGAGGGTGGAGACAAGGTCTCTAGGGGTGGAGGGACCAAGAGCCAGAGCATGAAGAGGACTCTCTATGTGCATGTTGGCATCACCTCAGCAGGAGAAAGTGCCCATGAACTGGGAGATAAGTCTTCATTGCATAGGGATGTGGTCCAGGGTGCAATCTGAGGGCAAGAGCTTCAATACTGATTCCCTTCGTGTGTCACCGTGTCCTTGGGTAATTTTTCTTTGGGAGAACGTCACAGAGTGTGCTTACACACACCTCAATATTGTACCTACTGTACACCTAGGCTCTATGGCACAGCCTACTGCTCTCAGGCTGCACACCTGGGCACAGGTTACTGCAGTGAATACTGTTGGCAGTTGTAGCACAATGGTCAGTACTTGTGCATCCAAACATATCATGAAAAGTACAGTAAAAACATAGTATTGCACTATATAAAAATATAGTATGGTACCTAGACATGGTGCACCGGTCTAGGACACTTACCATGAATGGAACGTGCAGGGCTGGAAGCTTCTCTGGGTGAGTCAGTGAGTGGTGAGTGAAGGTGAAGTCGTAGGGCATGACTGTGCACTACTGTAGATTTTATAAACACTGGACACTTAGGCTACACTACCAGATATATATTTCTTTTTCTACAGAATTATAAATCTTTTTAAATAAATATGTTTTTAAAGTAACTGTGCCATAACGTTACAATTGTTATGTCACTGGGCTAGGCAGTAAGTGTCTTTCGGCTCCATTATAGTTTCATGGGTCCACCACTGCACATGCAGTCTGGGTTGATGGAAACATCATTTCGTGGCACATGAATGTATTTTTATGGGAGAGAAGGATGATGAGCTGAAAGAGGGAGGCAATGAGAAGCAAGGAGGACCTATCCTGCTCAGGCTCAGGGAAGGGCTGGAGCAGAGGACAGCAAGGCAGCAGTGTTTTCAGGGGATCGGACCTCTTACAGCAAGGAAGAAAAGGAAGAGTTCCCTGAGGCTGCTGAAAACCAGGGGGCTGCTGGTGCTGGAGCAGGATTTTGAGGACATGCAAAAGGGTTTCAGCAAGGGAGGGAGGGAGGAAGGAACTGGGGAGCGAGGGTCAGCCCAAGATAACCAGGCCTCTCCCAGGAATCTTCTGGCCACTCAGAAGCAGTGGTCATGCCCAGTTGAGCCCGCAAAGGGCACCCAGTGCCCAGCGTGAGAACCTGGGCTGCCTACTGCCCAGCCCTGACACAGCCCAGCCATTGCTGGCACCTGCTGTAGCCCCTAAGATGGATCAGCCTGGCCCGGTCCTCAATAGCCCTCACTGAGGCAGGTAAAAACACAGGCACCTGTGATAAGAGGCAGGCAGAGGCAAGTCACATAGTAGTGGCAGACCAGGTGCTGCAGGAGCCCAGTCTGATGGGCACTGTATCCAGGTAGGCTTTCTAGAGGCAGTGACTCAGGATTTGTGTTCCAGTTGTGATGGTGGCACATCCAGGAAGCAGCGCATGGTCCAGCTGGGCACATTGGGACTGGAGGCTGTTTTTTTGTTTTTGTTTTTGAGACGGAGTCTCACTCTGTCTCCAGGCTGGAGGGCAGTGGCATGATCTAACCTCACTGGAGGAGGATGGTTTTTAATGGGTCTTGAGGCAAAGGCAAGGGTCATGACCAGGGTCCAGCCTCAGTAATGCATTCACCCCTTCACCTTGGGGCACTGCTGCAGGCCCACCATCACCAGCCTACATTTGCTCCCCTCCTGCCCTCTCTTCCCAGGAAGCCCCTCACCTGTCACTTCATGAAGAATATGGAAGCCAAGGAGGTGTTCTTCAGGCATTCCTCTCCACCCAGGCGCTTCCTCCCTCCCTGCCAGCTTCAAAGGAATTCATGTCCAGAGAGACCCTCCCCAGTTGCCCCACCTTTCCATCAGCCTCTTCCAGGAACTGTCCTCTGACATCTCTCTGTCTAGGTCTCCCTGTCACTGTTGTGCACACCAAGACTGTTCTCCCTTTTCCTGTCAGCCACTGAGTCCACTCACATATCTTCTGCTTCCCAAAATTAGAATTACAAACCAAAACAGAAAAAGCTTCCATGACCTTACACATTGTAGACACTTGGCTACAGCAGTGAATGACATAGACAAAGTCCCTTTCCTCATGTAGCCCTCACGCTAGTAGAGTGAAACAGGTAATAAATAAACTAGTCAAATGTTCAGCATGTGAGTTGGTGATGAGAGCATGGTGCTTCATGCCTGTAATCCTAGTGCTTTGGGAGGGCAAGATGTGAGGATGGTTGAGGTCAGGAATTTGAGACAAGTCTGGGTAACATAGTGAGATCCTGTATCTACAAAAAATAAAACAAAATAAAGGAAAAGTGAAGGATTATAGAATGTATCAGTGGGAGAGGGGGATGGGAGAGCCACATTTTAGACAAGGTGGTCCAGGAGGGTATAGCTCCAACCACTATTCCTCTGGCCCATTCCACATCTATTCCCATCCCACCCCCTTCACAGTGCTTGGGTCAAAGTCTCTCAGTCCTGCTTGTATTTCTCCAAGAGTGATCCAGGGTCTAACTGCATCAGAACTGTGGGGTGAGGTCACAGCCCCTGCCTGTGAGAAGTGTGGATTCCTCTGCCTGTACCAGAATCCCTGGGAAATGGACCCAGGAATTTCCCAAGATTTCTGGGGGACTCTGAGATAGACTCTTACACATCCCTCAAGACCCAACTCAAGGGCCACCTCCTCCTGACATCACTCCCTGAACTTTCTCCTGTGTTTCCACGCTCCTCTTCACCAAGTGATGTTGACATTTCTATGGGACCATCTCTCCCTCTAGACCAGAAACGCCTACAGTTGTGGCCCCCTGTAGTGCAATTTGTGTCAGTCTGGGGAGAGTGGATTTGGAGCCCAACCACCATTGAGGAAAATCCATCTGATGGACATGGTGGGTTCCAGCCCAGACGCAGGTGTCAGCGAGGGGTGGTGTGACAGTGAGCACAGACCCTGGGTGGTGGTGACAGTGGCTGTCATAGTGAGGAAAGGAATGGAAAAGGGACCTCATGGAGCAGAAAGACAGGCCTTAGCTGCAGATGGGCCAGGACCCCGCCAGGAATCCAGAACACGCATCGTAATCCCAGCTCCGCTATAAGTCCACAGCGGAACCCTGGCAACGACTTTCCCCTTTCTGAGCCTCAGTTTACTCATCAGTAAAATGGTGACAATAACTCCAACTTCACCAAGGAGATGCAAGGCTCAGTGAGATGATGGATCTGAAAATGCCTTATGTTTCATGGCACAAAGGAGAGGGATTCCTGACATGCGACAAACACAGGGAGAGAGGAAGGATGGGGTCTATAAATGGCCAGGTGGCAGCCCCACCCCTCCACACACACAAACACCCACAGTGTCACCCACACTGTTGATTTTCCCAGGAGGGCCCCCGGCCTGGAATTAGCACTGCCAGGTGGGCAGGGAGGACTGCAATCCCATTACAGGGGTGAGGAAACAGGCTGCGGATGGTCCCACAGGGAATAAGGAGCAGGGTCTAGCTCCCCACTGCAGGCAGGGAAGATTGAAGTTGCTCCCTGGGAAGAGGAAGGGAGGCGTTGACTGGCACTCCGTGATTTAGATGAGAAGCCCAGGCTCAGCCCGGTGACTTGAGCTTCCTGATGTAGAAGGTGAAGGATGCAGAGGAGACAGAGGGCAGGAGGAAGAAGATGAGGAAGAGAGCAGCAAACTGGAGTCACTACAGAACACTAGCTGCTCCAGGCTGCTCTGTCCCATTCTAAGAGAAAAGGAAAAGTGGGAGAGGGGATCACAGATCATGTCCAGATGCCTCACTGGCATGGATGCTGCTATGGAAACATCCCTGATGGTCCAGGTTTGTGGTGGGAGAGATTGCAATGCTCTGCTTCCTGGAAATCTGTGTTTAGAGCCAACACAGTTACTGCCCAAGACAGCCCCGCCTGAAGATCCCAGAGCTGCCCCAGCTTGCCAGGCTTCCCCTCCTCCTGTTATCACCCCATGCTGCTGAGAACCTTCCTGGCAGGCTGCCCAGCCAAGGCCGGGGCCTAATCTCAAGTGAAACTGACATGTCCTTGTGAGGGCTGAGGAACATCCTCTCTCCCCACAGAGCCTCACTCAGGTTCTCATCTACTTCCTTGGGGTCTGTCCCGCCTCTCTCAGGAGATTGTAACCACATACTCTTCTGGAGGGGACCTCTCACTGCTGCAGAACCTTTCCTCCAGGATACCCACAAGTGTTCCTCTCTGTCGTGGCTAATGAACGTACCATATGGTAGTGAACTACCTTCTGGGGCCCCAATATTTTGTTTATTTTTTAAAAATAAAATTAGTACCATTGTTTATTTTCTGAATGTACAGAAATATTTGTCTGATTATTATTTACATGCCCTTTGGGAAAACTTTGTGAAATAGAAAAATATGAAGGAGAATCCTACCACACAGAGATAATCACTTTAATTATTTTTCTATTCATATTTGCACATACAGGTATATATGAGATCATGCTCTGTATCTGTTGGGAGTGCATTAATCTGAAAGTTCAGTCACTTAAACAGAGACAGGTTCATTTTTCTTACATAGTTAGAGTATCTATGGTTCCTGGCTATGGTTCACTGGTTCAACAATGTTAGGCCCAGCATCTTTATGAGTCCATTGGAATTTAGCTCATGGCTGTTAGACAGCTACTGAAGCTCCAAACACTACATGAGTTTACAAGGCCAGCAAAAGCAGTCACTTCTGTATTCTTATTAGAAAGGCAAGAACTTCAGAGTTGACCCCCAGAGGGTTTCTCTTTAGGTCTGGAAATCTGTGTTTAGATTGGCCAGAACCTTATCTCATGACCATCCCTAGCAGTAGAGAATAGCATTGTCATGATTGACTTTGGATCAATCATAATTTATTGACTGAGAGTGGGCATGTGATCCCCCAAAGAAGATCAAGAAAGGCGGGAATTTGCAGTGTGTACCACAGCATGCATGCTGCTTTATAATCTGCTCTTTCTCTTAATTGCATGTTTCAAACATCCTTCCATACTAAGAAATATAGATTCAGTCATTCATTTAACAACAAATTATTCAGAGTGTACTGTGTTCCAGGAACTTAACGTGGCGTGGAAGACACAATAATGAACATAGTATACTCCTTGCCTCCATGGAGCTTCGCATCTAATGAGGGATACAGAAATTCATCAAAGAGGTTCACAAAGAAATGTAAAATTATGATTGTAATTTGTGCTGAAAAGGAGGGAGGTGTGTGGTGTGTGAGAGCAGTGACGGGAGATTTGACTCAATCAGGAGGGGCTGTGTTCTGAATGGCCATAAGCCAGCCCCTTGCCTAGCTGTAGCACAACTATTTAGCCAAAATCTGTTGCTGGTCATTTACATTCTTCCCACATCTTACCTACTATGATCAATGCAACAATAAATACCCTTCTCTAAGTACCGCTTGGCACACTTGTCTGATTATTTCCTCAGGATAAATTTCTAGGGTAAAGCCAGGCACCATGGTTCATGCCTGTAATTACAGCTACTCAGGAGGCCAAAGTGGGAGGATCACTCGTGGCCAGTAGTTCGTGGCCAGCCTGGGCAACATAGGGAAGTCTTGACTCAAAAAAAAAAAAATCCTAGAAGAAATGAACAATTCTTAGATGTCGAATTGCCAAATCAAGGGGTGCACCATCACCATCCCCATACTCACCATCACCATCCTCATTATCATCATCAGTCTCACCCTCACCATTCTCACCAGCATCAGCAGCAGCATCCTCACCATAACTATCACAGTATCATCACCACCTTCACCATCACCATCCTCACCATCCCCATCATCATTATTATCACCACCACCATTTTCATCATCACAATCCTGACCATCACCATCATTATCACCTCATCATCACCATCCTTACCATCACCATCACCATGCTCACTTTCACCAGTCTCACCATTATCACCATCATCCTCAGCATAACTATCACTATCATTATCACCACCTTCACCATCACCATCCTCATCATCACCATCATTATCCCCTTACCATCAGCATCCTTATCATCACCATCACCATGCTCACCTTCACCATTCTCATCATCATCATCCTCCTCCTCAGCATAACTATTACTATCATTATCACCATCTTCACCATCACCTTCCTCACCATCACCAACATTATCACCATCACTATTCTCACCATCATCCTCAACATAACCATCACTATCATTATCACCACCTTCACCATCACCATCATCACCATCATCATCATCATCACAAGCACAATTATGAAAATCTTGGAGGAAAAAGAGAGGAGGTAGCCTATTAAAATACAGGTACTTTGATGAGGAGGAAGAGGCAGAGTTGAAGGTGGAGAAGGGATATCAAACAATGGAGACCCCCGGAACATAAAACTAAGAAGCTCAGGCTTTGCCCAGAATCAGAGGCATCCTTGAAGATTTATCAGCAAGAGAATATGCAGTCAGATTTGTGTTTAGGCAGAACATTGAGCAATCCTCAGAAGGAAGAAGCAGAGGGAGGGAAGCCCACAGTAGAGAGGTGAATAGGAGTGGGGAGAAGGCTTTGTGAAAAGACCGGGGAAATGTTTTTGGGTAGATGGAGAAGGGAAAGAGAATGGCAAGGAGGAACAGGGGGAAAGACGATGAAGAAAACAGTTTTTGGGTGGATGAAGGGGGAAAAGAGGGTAGTGAGCAGCAGGAGTGGAGAGAAGGTTTTGGGAAAAGACGGGAGAAAATGTTTTTGCTTAAAGGAGCAAAAGAGGGTGATGAGAGTGGGAGGGGGAAAAAGAGGGTGGCCAGGGATAAGGGGAAAAGATGGTGGGAAGAAACTGGGGAAAGGGTTTGGGTAGATGGATGGGGAAAAGGGTGTTGAGCACGAGAGTAGAGAAGGCGTTGTGAAATGAGGGTGGGCAAAAAATGATGAAGTTTTGGGGGCAGATGGTGGAAGAAAATGGGTGGTGAGAGGGAGGGGGCCAAAGGCGGTCGGGAAAAGAAGGTAGGGAAATAATGGTGGGGGACAAAGGTTTCGGGTAAATTTTTTAAAATAAGATCATTTGTATTTTTGCTTATGAGCAGTTTGAGTTCTTTATATATTTTGTGTATGAACCCCTTGCCTGATGCATAGTTTGCAAATACTTGCTTCCATTGTCTGGGTTGTTTCAATTTTTTAAAATTTTAATTTAATTTAATTATTTTTAGACGGAGTCTTGCTCTGTCGCCCAGGTTGGAGTGCAGTGGCGCGATCTCCGCTCACTGCAAGCTCTGCCTCCTGGGTTCACGCCATTTTCCTGCCTTGGACTCCCGAATAGCTGGGACTACAGGCGCCTGCCACCACACCCGGGCATTTTTTTGTCTTTTTAGTAGAGACAGGGTTTCACCGTGTTAGCCAGGATGGTCTCGATCTCCTGGCTTCGTGATTGGCGCGCCTCAGCTTCCCAAAGTGTTGGGTGTACAGGCCTGTGAGCCACCGCTCCCGGCCTGTTTCTTTATTCTACTGATTGCTTCCTCTGCTTTGCAGAAGCTTTTCTCTTTTTTCTTTTTTTTTTTTTGAGACGGAGTCTCGCTCTGTTGCCTAGGCTGGAATGCAGTGGCATGGTCTCAGCTCACTGCAAGCTCTGACTCCCGGGTTCACGCCATTCTCCAGCCTCAGCCTCCCAAGTAGCTGGGACTGCAGGCGCAGGTTACTAAGCCCAGCTAATTTTTTGTATTTTTGGTAGAGTCAGCGTTTCACCGTGCTAGCCAGGATGGTCTCAATCTCCTGATCTCGTGATTCGCCCACCTCGGCCTCCCAAAGTGCTGGGATTACAGGTGTGAGCCGCTGCTCCCGGCCTGGAAACAACTTTATTTTCCAGTGTTGTATTTGTATACATACATTAATAGCCCTGAGTTTTAATAAAGTTGCTTTTAAAATATGTATCATTTTTCAGAAATATACCCTAAGGCGTGTGATTAATTGTGTGGCATGTTCTTTAGTTTTTACAGTTGAAGGATTGTCATTCCTTTATACAAAAAAAAAAAATTAAAGGGGAATTTTTACCATATACTAGAGGAAAGAAAGCAGATACTAAATAATAAATACTGTAGGCTTCCATGTTAATAAAATTTGAAATTCCCAAGACAATGCATTAAACCTTTCTGGGGTTGAAGTGGGGAATTTCATTGGCAAAGGTCGTGCAATAAATGTGTAGGTGAAGGGAATATTTTATATTTGATTGTGTAGGTGATTATCTAGCTTTATAAATTTGTAAAACTGAACTGGACTAATGTGTGCCTTATATGCAAATTGTTCTATAAAATTGATTAAAACTAGTTAGGAGAGAATCAGTCAAGGGGAAAAGAAAGAAAAGTCACGTTGAAAAAAATGCCAATGCACTAGAATTATCTTTGATGACATTAAATATAGCCTGGCTTTCTCTTAATTCTTTTTAAAATTTATGTAGATTTCTCAATCCTTTGATACTTTTTCCTCAACACATGGTATATTCTTATATATGTCAATGTATGGCTACATAAGAGAGGGCTTTTACAGTTGGACTGGAACAGCTTGATATTTATATCTAGAGATGCATTGGAAGCATAACACTGACCGTGAGCAAGATGAAAATGGCATATGCTAGTTAGTGATTCATAATATGTTGCTTTAAGTTTAGTGCCAACTGGTCTACATCGTTGAGAATATTTAGTTTGATGGTTTAGACAACGTGGCTTTAAGAAGTATATGAGCAACAATGTATGAGAGAGCTTGTTATAAAGACTTTTCTGCACCTCCTTTAAATTATTATAGTAAGCTCAAATCTTGAAGGTTCATAATATACAGATAAAATGTGTCCGTGAGACTGAGAAAGGATCCTGAAAGACAGACTTTCAATGATTTCCTGCATTTTATTTCTGTTGTACTTTACCTTTACCTTTATTAAACACTAATAAGGTTCTTCTTATAGGGCCTCATAGGCCTTTTTAGTTTTCCAACCTATTCATCCTTGGTGCAAACCTAGTAATTTTTTGCATGATAGTATTGGGATTTTACTCTGAGGCTAGGCTTCAAACTGTAAAAACAGCTTTTTGGAATTGTATCATTTTCAGTCTTTCCATCGTATTCCATTGTCCCAGCCACACACACACCAGATAACAAGACGAAAAGCAACCTCAAAAGGTAACACATCTGTAGTAGATGTTTTTACCTCTTGTAAAATCTAAGGAAAAGATACTAAAAATGAAGGCATCAGTAAAATAGTATCATTTTAGGTTGACCTCGATTATTTCAACATCAGTCTAGCTTCAGAAAAATACATCTGCAAGGGGAAATGGGGTACTTTTGTGTTTTTTTACACCTGTTATTTCAATTGAAATAGAAAAAACTAATTTGAACTAACTATGAACATAAAAAGGTTTTTATCAGTATTGAAATAAAATAACAGAAAATGCATTTGTGGGGCTGACCTCAGGACGGATTTTAAATAGTCAATGCTACCTCTCTCATTCCCTCTTCTCTGAGCATCAGCTTTATTCTTATTCCATCTTTCTTTCTTTGGCACTGACAGATACAGACTCATTCCTACAACATACACCATCAGAAGTGAAACCTTCACTCTTTCCAACTCTTGAAACATCTGAGATTCACTTTGACTATTCTCAGATCATGGATCTATTACTTGGATCAAAAATTACAGCACAGGGAAGTAGATACTATAATCTCTGACATTAGTTTCAAGGTTGGAGTGACAAAGGGATAGCTCCCATAAGGAGGGAGTATCATAGAAATGATATTTTCATGGTCATACTTTTGTGAACTAGGCAGACATCCCTTCATGTCAACTACCTCTTTACTTTGAATAGATAAATATACATGCATATACAAAATTATACAGTAATATAAGCATGACTTTTCATTAAAATTTTAACCAAAACTGTCTATTTAGGTGAATAAATACCGATACAGGAGATATTTCTGCTAGAATGATCTTTACCCTTGGGGAGACATAAATAAAATAATGTCATACTTTATTATGAAATGACTATCCAGCATATTTACGTGTAAACTTTCATAATAAATTTTTTTATTGTCTAAAATAAGCACAAAAGCCCTTTTAATTAATGTCTCTTTTTATTATACAGAATAAATATAACAAAATAGCACAAATGGTATTATGCCAGCACACAGAAATAGTTTCAGTTAAAAGCCAATCCTGTATTTTGAGAAGTTGACAAAATCATAAATGAAAATAGTGTATTATCTTACATGCAGATGTTGTGTCAGGGACATCCAAATAACTTACATCCAACTATTTCACAATTAATCTTTGACATTCTGTGAAGTATTACAAAATCATGCCCTCAGGAATATAAAAGCACAAAGGGAGGCAGGAGTCCATATAGCCATTTATTCATTTCCTAAGGTTAAGTACAAGGAGGACTGCATTTCCAGCATTATCAGAGCCATACAGACATTGGAGCTTAAGGTTAAGATCCAATTTCATAGCAATCTGTTAAAGTATAAGCCAGTGTAATGACCCAGATGTTCACCATAATACCATCTTGAGTGATGATGCTATGAATACAAAGGAACACTGCATCTCTAAAATAAACTACGTTTATATGACATGAGACCAATTTGATGAAAAGAAGGCAAACTGTGAATGGTAATTTTTTTTTAATTGTTTTCATTGTGCGTACTCATATCTGAAAATATAGTACCATGTAATTAGAAAAGTTATAATAAGACTGGAAGCCTTAACTTTTCATATCAAATGTTCTGCACACAAATATAGCCTTTTACTGATGATTTATGGCTCCAAAATATTGGTAGCTATAATTATGCTTTGTTAAAACAGAAGCTATGAATTCTTTACTACAGAAAGACACAAAGAATCATTTCCTTACTCATTCACTGCTGGTAGACCCTGCGGCAAAGCATTTCCTGCCCAGATACCTGATTATTAATCCTGTTTTGGGTAGGGGGTATACTAACATTAACCGAGATCTGTGTTGAAACCAGTTAACGTAAAGAAATGCGTAGGAACTGAAATATTCCTTTTAAATTAACAAAAGTGTTCTTTCTACATAGACAAAGTTACATGAGGACCCAAATGTATACCAGAAAATCATTTGATGAATATGGAATTAATAAAAGAATGTTTTGTTATATGGTTTTAGTACTTCGTTGGTGCCAGGTTAAAGACATGTGGCCCTAGATAGGATAACTCTACAGAAGAGAATTTAATTTGTTTATCTGCTTCACCAGAAATCCAACAATTAAGTCAGTGACTCTATTTTCCAATATTCATTTCCTCCATTTTCTCATCTCTTTTTGATTGATGGTATCATTTCGTTATTTTATTTACATTGTCATGGAATTCATTTTGGCTAAAATGACTTTTTGACTACTTGTGTATATATATATGCTTTTAAAATCAATGAACAAATAGTGTTTCTCTATTTCCAAGATTACCCCTCTATATTCTCTAAAGTCGATACTGTGAAACAGTCCAGATATGAGTCTAGGAATGGCAGTAAAAAATACTGTAAAACTGGAAGCAACTTAGTAGATAATCAATAGGGAAAATGAAACTCGGTATAATTGACTCTAGTTAATGATGCATTTATTTTATATTTTTCTTGCATTCCTGAGATAAGTCCTGCCTGGTTATAGTATATTATGTTTTATGTATTGCTGGATTTTGATCATTAGCATTTTGCTGAGGATTTTTTTCATCTATTGTTAAAGATATTGTGTGTTTTTTTTTTGTTTTTTTTTTTTGATGCTTTTGTCTGGTTTTGTTATTAGGGTAATACTAGCTTCATAGAATAAACTGGGAAGTGTATTCTCTATTTTTTTTGCAAGAGTTTGTAAATAATTGTATTAATTCAACTTTAAAAGTTTGGTAGAGCCATTCTTGGCTAGAAGATTTTGTTGCTGTTGTTTCCCGAGGTGTGGTAGCTTTGATTACTAACTTAGTCCCTTGATAAGATTTTATATTTCTCCTTGACTCATTTTTGCTAATTTGAATCTTTCTTAGAATTTGTCCAGTTCTTAAAAAATATCTAAAATTTAGATATAATTGTACATAGGTACTTTTTAAATAATTTTTTAAGTTTAGTGTCCTTTTAAAAATTTCATTAATACTTGAATAGCTTCTCCTCCTTGTTGGTCGGTCTGTTTAAATTGTGGCCACTGTTGATGTGTTCAAAGAAACAATTTTTGGCTTTGTTGAGGTTCTCAATTGTTTTTCTATTTCAGTAATTTGTATATCCCTAATACTTTCCTGTGGTTGCTGTAGTTTCAATTTGCTCTTTTTTTCAGTGCCTTGTGGTGGCAAGTGAGAGAATGTAATTTTTGAGTATGAGAACTACTTTTATTGCATCACATAGGAGATATGCATTCTTAAAGTATTTTCTAATTTATTTCTTCTTGGACCCATTGGTTATTTAATAGCATGTTGTTTAATTTCCACATAATTCTGAGTTTCCCAAATTTTCCTATTGCTGATTTATTATTTTACTCAATTATTGTCTGAAAATATACTTTGTATTATTCCAATGTTTAAATTATTGAGGTCTATTTTATGGCCTGGGATGTGGTATTCCTGGATAATGTTGCGTGTGCACTTGAGAATCTACTGTTGTTACAGTGTTCCTTAAATATCTAATCAGTCTGGTTATTTTATAGTATTGTTCAAGTGTTGTATTTCTTTGTTGGTCTTCTGCCTAGTCATTTTATCCATTTGTGAAAGTGAGTATCCAAGGCTGCAAGAAGTATGTTAAATTGTCTAATTAATCTTCATTTTTGGAGGTTTCTATGTCAATGGATTTTGAAGCCTTTCATCACACACATACATATGCTTATAATTACTTACATTTGAGATATTGGTCCTTTTAATTTTATGAAATCTCTCCTTACCTCTGTAACCCCTTTTGTTTCAAAGTCTATTTTTTCTGAGATTAATATAACAATTTCAGCTTTCTTGAGGTTACTGCCTGCATCATACAACTTTTCCATCCTTTTTTTTCTATGAATTTTCATCTTTGGATCTGAAGTGTGTCTCCTGCAGACAACATGTTGATGCATCTTGTTTAATTAATTTTTCCTCCAGTCTGACAATATTTCCTTTATTTGAATATTTAAATTCATTTTCACTTGAGGTTACTAGTATAGTTAGATTTACATCCATCATTTTACTTCAGTTTTCTGTATACCTTATGTCTTTTCATCCCTCTATTCCTCCTTTACTGCTTTCTTTTGAATTAGGTATTTTTTATAAAACATTTAATTTAAATTTAATAATTTATCTATATTTTTTCAATGTTTCCCTTGTTACTTCAGGGTTTACTGTATACATCTTAACAGAATCAATTTTAGATGCATAGCAATTCTAGTGACCTATGTATATATAAATTTTACTTTTGTTCACTTTGGTATACTTTGGCTCTCCTTCTGTTTATGCTATTATTGCTGTACACATTACATCTATATATGCTATATACCCGATAATTTATTGTTATAACTGTTACTTGATATGGTTTGTTGTTTTGTCCTCTCCAAAGTTCATGTTGAAACTTAATTTCAGAGTGTCTTATAGAAGGGCTGGAGGGAATTAGGACCCTTCGCCTTTTCATCCTTTTCACCATATGAAAATATAGCATTCATCCTCTCTGGAGGATGCAGTATTCAAGGCACCTCAGCAGACACCAAACCTGCCAGCAAATTGGTCTTAAACTTCCAGCCTGCAGAACTATGAGAAATAAATTTCTTCTTTACAAATTTCTCAGTCTCTGATATATATATATGTATCAGCATGAACAGACTAATACACTTGACATAATTTTATATCTTAAAAAAAGATAAAAAGAAACATACTGTGTATTTACAGCTTTTGTTATATTAACAGTCTTATTTATTATTTCAGGTCTTTTTATTTGTTCAGCATTTGAAACTTCTTCCTGACACCAGAAGGGCTCTTCTTAACTGTCTTTTTCCTGGGTTATTCCTGGTAAACTAGCTGACCTTTGTTTCAAAGCATATGTCTGTAATAAAGTGCCGGTCTCTCTTACTTGCTTTTTACCATCACTTCATTGTTTTTCAATGAAGTTGAAATTTCCTCAGACTCTTCTTTTGGGAAAAGCTTTACACTCTCTGCTGTATGTTCTGCCCCTTCCTTTGGGCAAAACTTCTGAGCTTTGGCTCTGGTGATTGCAGCAAAGAGAGCAGCATTCTCCTCTCAGAGTGACAGCCCTACTTTGAGACTGGGTCACTGGGATGAGGAGTAGCCATTGGTAATCCCAGTCTGCCACTCCTGGAATGAGAACTTTGCCTTACAAACCAGAAAGAAGGCAATCAGGGCTCAGTGTTCTCAGTGTGTTGCACCCAAACAGTCCTCATTCCATGAATTAAAGCTGGTAGGAAGAAGTGACATCCTACTTCTTGGCCACATTCAACAAAAGCTTAACCTCAAGAACAGGTAGTGGCAGCAGGTGGGGGTAGAAATGAAAAATTCTAATGTACTGTTACTCCCAAAAAGATACTATAGCCCCTCAATAGGGTCTAGTAAAAGTCCTGTGTTCTTGGCTACATTGCAAGAATGGGTTGTGGATCAAATGCAAAAAAACTCTCACTGTTCTTAGTGAGTTTCAGAAGATTTTCTTGAATAAATACTTCATCATTTTCTACGTACCATTATGATTTTTCAAGCGACATAGGTGATGGTGGTTTTATAATTTTCAACAATTTTATAAAAGTTCCATGGAGCTCTTCACATTGCCATTGTAGAGGTGGAACTTCTGCATTTATTTCTTATGCAAGGAAATTAAGGTTTTCTTTAATTTCTCCTCTTTCTTCTAAAATATGCATTGGAATCTCACTCTCTACAGCAAATTCGGTCTCAGTGTATTTCTTTCTCCAAGAGAAGTCTACTAGATATTCAAATAATTTTTGTTTTATATTGTTATCTTTGAAAGGTTGTTTTGTTGTTAAAACAAAAGACAATAGGAAGATCAACATGAAATCCTGACATTCTTTGTATGAATATTATCGAGTGCTCATGAAGCTTTAAAAAGAAGTGGATTAAGTAGTCAATCTCCCCAGACAGATAAAAAAGCACATGATAATTTTGGTATTTCCCAACTTTTATTATTTGACTTTCATGTTCTAGCAAATAACTTTCAACAATTTGTCAACTGATTTGCACAGTCATTTGTATTTTATATTATTTCCATTATATATGATATAATGGAATTATATTATTTCTATTGTGCATGTGTTGAATAGACTTTAATATATAGAGTAGATGTTGACACACTCGAATTTGTAACAAAGTGAAAAATTACTTTGTCAGAAAAAAACTATCAATTCTGAAGTGCTTTTCCATCTCTTCTAAAACAACATATAGAAAACGTTTTTTTCTCATTAAATATATTATTCAGAATACAGGAAAACTAATTGGCTATCAATCAAAACTTTAAAAGAGAATAGTTTGCTGAAAAATATAAGCATTCTTAGTTATACATAAGATCCCACAGAGCCAATTTAACTTTTTTTTCAGATTTATGTCCCAATTTAAAACTTTTAATTCTACTGTCTAAGCATTGTGGCTAATAAAAGTATGAGATAATTAATCACTCCTGACATCCAACTTTTGTGATCATAGTAGGTGACATTCCTTTGAAAAAAAACTCGAAAATTTTCTGGTAAATGTTACGTTTGTGTGTGGGTGTAGAGTTTCATTTTCAAAACAAGCTCTCACAAATCAAAGTTAAGTGTTTTAGTTATCTTTTAAGAGTGTGTTCTTGGATGCTATGTTTATGCCAATATTTATACATGTTGAATATACTCAACTTTCATTTAACTTACATAGCCATAATGCTTAATTTTAATCAGAGATTCCTTACTAATTCTGATGAATGTTGGTAGGAAATATGCTGAAAATAAAATATGTTAGAATAGTTTTTAATAAAAGGATAAAAGGAAAGAAGCTAGCAGAAGAGCCAGTACCACAGAAAGGAAAGTCACATTCTGGATCCAAGCAACCTTCCCATGAGCAAAGAACCAGCAAATTGAATTCATGAGACAGGGAGCAGAAGCAAGAGAGTGAAGAGGAAGTAGACTTGTTTTTTTGTTTTTTGTTTGTTTTCTCATGAGAAGAGTGTACCAGTAGTAGAAATAAGTTCTGTGAATGAGACCAGAAAGACACAGGTAGAATATCTGGACCCTCTGTATAGGATAGGTAGTTATTATATTGTGTGTTCTGGATGTAAGATTTATATAAATTCAAGCCTACAATAGTATCAAGGCCTATTAAGCAAACATCCATTAGACAGCAAGAAAGACTAAGAGGCTTTCAAACTACAAGTGTCAATAGTTAAATGTGAAGCAAATATATAGACGTTTGAAACCATGACAAAAAATAATATGAGAGGTTTATCATAATATAATATTTTGTTCTTCAATTTAGTAATCATATAAAGCTACATACTAGTTTTTCAAAACTTAACCAATCCTCTTAATTTCTATGAAATTTCCTGCTATCCTTGGGATAGAGTTTGGAGTGTAAACTCAGCTTGTAGGATTTTTTTTTTTTAAATCATGAAACAACATAGCGATAAATTTAAATAGTTTTGCCAGTTGTATCATGTGTGTGATAAAAAGGCTTTATATTTCTGTTTCCTAAATCAGGGCATGACAGTACAAATCCTCAATCAAGTATTCTTATGTATGTTATATAATTATAGAAGAATAATGCCCAAACCTTCTTTGAATTAGGGTATGTCATGAGCACCAAAAGGGAAAAAAAAGTATGAAAATCCCTAAGAGTTTTAGTCTGGAGAGTCATATAGATTGTGCGTTCTTTAGCTAACATTTTAAAACTAATATCTGAAATCACTTGCTTAAAACCCTTTGAATAATATACTATTGCCCTTAAGAGAAATTCGGTAATCTACTAAAGGTCCTTTTCATATAGCCCTGACTTCTCTCTCCAGTCACGTGCGCTTACTGGTGTCTGTGACCTAAACACACTAGTTGTCTCTATTTCGCTAAGATGTTCTGCATTCTTCTCACAGCTTTTATGTCTATTGCTGCTGCTTCAAGGCATACTTCTCTAATATTTACTAGCTACTGTTTATTATTTTGAATCAGTTTAATGGTTTATTTTCAAGGAGACAAGGGCAAATTTTGCTGCTCTATATTCCCATAGTATTGTGGTCTGTTTATTAAAAATTCATCAGGATAAAAATTGTGATTCCCATTTATTTACTTGCTAGATTCTAAATTCCATGAGGACTACAAATGCAACCCTTTCATTTACCTGTGTATCTGAAACTTTACATTCTTCCTGTGAGATAGTCATATATTTATTAAAATGAATGATTTTTTTATGTCTGTAGACTGCATTGCCGATACCTCTTCACTATGAAATTTTCCTTAATTTCAGAAAAGCCAAACATTTTTTTCTTATTTATATAGCTTGAAATTGTTTTCTGGCAATAACGTTTCACCTATAAAAAGACCTATTAAAATTTATTTAATAAGGGGAGGGATGAAATAATTATGCACTTTTTTGTTGAAAGCACAGTTGTGTCTGATACTTTAATTATGCTATCTAATTTAACCTTTCATAAATGCCCAGAATATGAGAATATCATCCATGATTTAAATACCAATTGCCAAAATTGACAGCTGTCAAATGGAAGACTCAGGTTTGTGCTATGCCACATTTTCTCCTCTTTCCTTTTTGTCTTACTAAGACCATCATCTTCCAAATTGTGGAGAAAGAAAACATTTCTATTTGTGATTGCTTCTGCTAGTTATTTCTGCAAAACAAACTGCTCAAATTCAGTGGCATCATGCAATAACCATTTTGTCATCCTCATATATTTTGGGGTCAGGGGGTTGAAAATGCAAAGTGGGGTGACATTTCTGTGGTCTACAATACTTCGGGCCTCTGAGAAGTCCTAGATGTCTAGGAATGAATTTAGTTGGATAATGAAATTTTCTGAAAGCTTCTTCATTTACATGTTTGGCTCCTGCATTGGTATGACTTAAAAGCTGGGCTCAAAATAATCTCTTAACCAAAATGTCTGAATATTGCTTCTTCATGTAACTTGAACTTCCTCACAGCATGGAATCATACAGGTAGCTTTCCTAAGTGTTTCAGTTAATGGGTCACTGTATTGCCTTTAATAATCTTGCCTCGGAAGTCACATAGAATTACTTTAATACTCAGTTTAAGCAATCACAGCCTGTCTGTCTACCCTTCGATGTCAGGACATTCAAAGTATTTGTGGCTATACTTTTAAAATGCCACAGTTATCTTCTTTTTAAAGAGATTCTATATCTTTATTATCAGCAATAGAATCAGGATATGAAAAGTTTTTATGCTACATATGCATTTTTATAATCATTGTTGTTATAATCTTTTTCAGAAAGGGGGAAGGGGTAAGGATTATGTTTCATTCTTAAATCTTGTGCTGTATTAGTATTTTTATTTTTTGTCCATAATTGATTATGGCACAAAGGTAACTCAAAACTACAGTGTAGAAACATAAAAAATATAAGTTTTCATATCCAAGTTGTGGATAAGATATTCAAATATATAAAAAAGGTTTTGAATTTGTTTTAAAAATTAAGTCTTTGAATTTTGTAAAAAGAACTAAGATAACTGTCCACTAATCACCCATTACATCTTCTCCTTAATTGTCCTTCCATGAGAGATATTACTATTTATGATTAATTTCGATTTCAGAAGAAGAAAATTATAGTTTGAGGAAAATTGATTGTGGAGCAATCTCAATGCTAACTGCTATAAAACAGCTTATTACTTGAAAAATGAGGATATTGTATGAATTATCACTAGTCAATCGGTAGCAAAAACAAAATTTAAGTGATTGTAAATATGTCATATTTAAAACTATCTTGTAAAGATGTTATGTACAGAGATTATATGTTACTAGCTTCTGGATTCAGAAAAATATCTAACGAACAGGTTGAAGTTGGGTAATTGTAGTGTGTCTAATAATTTCAATACAAGGTAAAAACATTTTCTGTTGAAAATCAGTTTTTAATATTGTTAGGTTTTATTTATATTTTGAAAGTTTAAGGACTCTTGAATGTTCTCAAGTGAATTGCAATTTAATGCAATTGTAGTTATACTCAGCAGTATAGTTACACTTGATTAAAGCCATTATAAAGGAAATGTAATCCCATGCTGATGATCTTCACATTTCTTTGGGTTAAAGATCAGTTTATTTCATTGAGATTACAGTTCAGGAGAAAGGTTATTGACTACATGTGTCTATAGTGTGGTCTAAACAACAGTTAGGAGTTTAGTTTGCATGTTTACTATTTTTGAGAGTACATCAATGTAATAAAATATATTTAAAATATCAATGTAATGAAATATATATTTAAAATATCTGTACTATATTTAAAATTGTACATAATATGTACATAATTATATATATTTATTCTTTACAACAGTGTTTTTCCTTGGAGATGATTCAATCAAATTGCAGAAGAGACACTTCTAATTAGTTATTGGGAAGTATAAGCTAGGATTATTGTTTTCTTGAACGTTTGTGACTAGCAATGATCTCTTAGACGTGGGGGTCAGGACACTTGGACCTTAAATTGGAAATGGTTAAAAAATCGTTATCTTAAGAGCAACAATGCTTTGTTTGCCAAGTCTTTTTGTTTTGTTGTGTTTTGTTTTTTTTTTGAGATGGAATCTTGCTCTGTCACCCAGACTTGAGTGCAGTGGTGTGATTTCGGCTCACTGTAACCTCTGCTTTCCGGGTTCAAGCAATTCTCCCGCCTCAGCCTTCCTGAGTAGCTGGGATTACAGGTGACCGCCATCATGCCCAGCTAATTTTTGTATTTTTAGTAGAGATGGTGTTTCACTATGTTGGTCAGGCTAGTCTTGAACTCCTGACCTCAATGAACCCATCTGCCTCAGCCTCCCAAAGTGCTGGGATTACAGGTGTGTGCCACCGCGCCCAGCTGCCAAGTCTTTTTGGGTTAGTATTGGTGTTGAGTATATCTGGTGTTTTCATTCAATAAAATACTTAAAAGCCGTTTTAGGGGCTGGGTGTGGTGGCTCATGCCTGTAATCCCAGCACTTTGGGAGGTCGAGGCGGGTGGATCACGAGGTCAGGAGATCAAGACCATCCTTGCTAACACGGTGAAACCCCGTCTCTACTAAAAATACAAAAAATTAGCCTGGCGTAGTGGCAGGTGCCTGTTGTCCCAGCTACTCGGGGGGCTGAGGCAAGAGAATGGCATGAACCCGGGAGGCAGAGCTTGCAGTCCAGTCTGGACGGTAGAGCCAGACTCCGTGTCAAAAAAAAAAAAAACACACACACACAAAACAAAACAAAAGCCATTTTAAGGTAAAATAACCTTTCTCAGAACTATCACTGTATACATCTTCCTGTTTCACTGATCCCTCTTCTCTCCTTTAGTTTTAACCTTTTGTGATAGCTCTTTATGCATCTTATCCTTCTGGGGTCATTGGAGATGTGCTCTGTCTTATTGATGTCTGTTACCACTAAGTTCTTCTTATTCCTAAACAGGTAGTTTGATTTTATGACCACCCAGACAACTCTAAGTAAAATGCAAGCATGTGCTACTTTTCCCTATTCTACACGCATAAACTTCAAACAATTCCCTCTTCTGTCTGCATCTTCCAATAAGGATACAGACTTAGAACTTTAAAAATCGGTGGATAACCACTCTTTACTGCAAGAGTGGAATACTATATTGGACGATGATTTGGGCAAGATCACCTAAACAGAATGGATAACTTTAACTCTACCTTGTCGGTAAGTACTCACTATGCACTCTTCTAGTAGTGTCTCTATTTGATAGAGAAAAGTAGTAGAAGAAAAATGAACAGCTCCATTCTCATGATTTCTAATATGTCATCATAAATATGAGGTCCTTCATTTCTGTTAAGTAGAAAACCAATGATGATACTGCTTACAGAAAGATCTGTCCATGTTCACCTGTATCAACAAACTTCCAGGCATTGTGCATTGGCACAAGCTGTTATTTCTGTCTTTGCCAATGTATAACAATGTCAGGTGATTCTACTTCTTCCCAGGCAGCATATTCTATAAAATTCTCAGTGACATATTTGATACTCTGGAAAGATATTTTTATTCTTCACAGGGTACATGCATTACAAATTCTGTAATCAGTAAAATACGTGCAATGAAACGGTTTCAATTTCATGTATGAATAATTTTTTGATGGTTATATAATCTAAAATATTTGTATTTCAATTACTGTTTTACTTAATACTTTGTATTTTACTCCCTTTTAATCAATCAAAAAGGAGATAGATACTACCTGTCCAATGGAAGCTTAGCTATGTATTACCCATTGGAGACTACGTCAAGGAATTCACTAGGCAATGAGTTCTAGGTGTTAAAAGGGGCATTAATTTAAAAAAGAATATTAAAGATGCGAAATTTTTAAACCCTCAGTGTTAGGTATTTCAGGATTTTTACTGGTAAACTAAAAGACATGAATAAAAAGTTTAAAGAAGAAAATACTGTGTTGATTGAACAGTATTTACTTTTTCCCAAATGACTAAGCTTTCAAATCAGAGACTAATCATGAAGAAACACAATGATTTATTTTTAAATTAAAAACCAGATTGAAATGTATTTTTCTGGTTGTGAAGAGTTTTATTCTAAAAAGAAAAAATGTCTATGAAGCAAAAAAATAAAACATATGCTCTCTTTTCTTATGTTTCCTCAAGCAGAATTTACCTCTGCAACTCATATAATTGGTGCTATAATTATGTACAGATATTTTGATACTTCAAAGAATCTATAAAATTCCCTAAATGAAAATTATTGTAGATTAAACATGATCTTAGTGATGAAGACAGCTTTTTTTGTTTATAAGCAAGTTAGATTATATTGCTTATGAAAGTTAATTTTTTATATTTTTATTCCATGGATCATGCAAAAAATCATGCTAGACAGTGAAAAGATATCGTGTTTTCTTCTTTTTGCCTGATCATTTTTTTTCTGTGCTTAATTCTGCCTTTGCTATATAGGTTGGAAATATAAAGAATTACAAGAATTGCTCAGATGTCTTTTTCAAACCTCCAGGTTGCCAATATATTCACCTCATCACTCTTACCTGATTACCACACATTCCTCTGTGATCCTGCTGAGCAGTATGTTTATTGTAAAATCTAACAGACCACCCAACTATGGTTTGCAACATCAAACCATATGCTTCTTCTACACAATATATTAGAAAATTGGGTTTTTGTATATCAGTGTAGAAATATATTTCATACATATTTGAGGCATACTGTTATATTTTTAAATAAATAATATTTTATTTAATTGAACCAACATGATTTTTACTATGATGTAATTACAGACTGACCAGACAGCCTCTACCAGAATCAAGATACACATAGGTAATCTATTTGGAATATTTTTTGAGATCTGGGGTGCTCAATTTGATCCACGCAGATTACCTAAATTAGTATACATCTATCGGTCATTGGCATACTTTTTAAAATGAGATATAAAATTTTACAAATATCTATAAGTTCTCTACAACATCTTTTCCTAGTAGCATTTTACAGCAGACAGAGGAGGTTGCCAGTAGGTAGACAAAACAAAAAACAAACACTACTTCTTAAGCATACTTTGTTTTACATGTCATAACATGAATTTACTATCATTTTTTTTTACTTTCGTATTCCAAAAAATGTTAAAATTGGTTATTACCACTGTTTCTCTGTTCTTTCCTAATCATGTCCTTTTTCTCTGTCATCAGCATTTTAAAAAACATTTTTGATCTCTAAGACCTTTCTAGAAAATTCTGCTGACAAATTAAGTGGCAGCTAGAACAAGAGGAGATATAAAGAATTATTGTTGATAATGAAAACAATGAAGTGTATATTTGGCATGGGCAAGTTGCATGTTGACAATGTATCATTGCATAAATGTTTGAAATATTTTTCCTTTATGAAGTAATTGTCATCAAGATTGAAGCTATTGGATTTATTTGCTGAATAACATTTTGTATAAAATAGATTTATATTGCTTTGAGCTGAACAGATATTTGCAATGAAATTGTGCTTGGTTAGAGATGTTATGCCCATATTATTTTAATTTTGTCTACTAACTGTCATTGGCAAAAATGTATCTAATACCTTATCTCTCTCCTCTTCTCTTTCCCCAAATCACATACAACTGAAAGATGCTAGATGTTAACAGTTCTGGTAAAGTAGTCTTCTAAAATTCTTTTTCATTTATGTCTAGAGAAAAAAATGTACAAAAATTCAGGACAGATTTTTCTTCAAGGTATCAAGAGTAGACTATATATATGTTTTACCAATAAATTTCTAAAGCTATATTTTAGAGTTCAAAAAAGAAATATTTGCATTAAAACCATTATTCCCTAACATTTTTAGAGGATTCTGTTTGACTTTGGCATGAATAAAGTCCATTCTCTTATTTGCAGTGCTATTAGATATGAGGAGTTTTAGCAGAGATTATGGAACAACTGCTGCCTATCACGGTGTGAAATCAACGACATGGAGTCCTGTAGAAACTATTTACTTTGCTATATCTACTCAATATATGTATATACAAACAAGATCTTTGGCACTGGCTTGAAATCCACCTCAAGAGGTACACCAGGAAGCATCAAAAACTATTAAGTATATACAAACATAGTTGAATGCGTACCTCAGTTAGCAATGTTAACAGTTTGTGTCCCACAACCATTAGATTTTGCTACCCACAATTATCAGACCAAATTAAAGTAATATGAACACTCCACTCAAGGACAGTATCATTGCAAATATCTGCTCATTTCAAAGCAATATAAATATGTTTATACAAAATGGCACATAGTAAATGTATTTGATAGATTAAATCTTGATGCCAATTACTTCATAAAGAAGGAGCAGATGTTGTCAAATGTTTGTGTAATGATGTATCATCAACATGCAGCTTGTGTCACTTTAACATAGTAAATGCTTTCTTCTGAGAGAAAAAGGCCCTTGAGTCTTCTATTTACTCATTCTTGCTGGAAAATTTTGCAAATATAGGAAAAAAAATGAATCTAATAATTTTCTTTTTTTTTTTGGATGGCGTTTTGCTCTTGTTGCCCAGCCTGGAGTGCAATGGTACAATATTGGCTCACTGCAACCTCTGCCTCCTGGGTTCAAGTGATTCTCCTGCCTCAGCCTCCCGAGTAGCTGGGATTATAGGTATGCGCTACCACTCCTGACTAATTCTGTGTTTTTACTACTACAGACGGGGTTTCTCCATGTTGGTCAGGCTAGTCTCAAGCTCCTGAACTCAGCTGATCGCTGCCTCAGCCTCCCAAAGTTCTGGGATTACAGGTGTGAGCCACTGTGCCTGGCCAAACCTAACAAATTTTTAGAACCTCTTTCATGCAAGCCAGACATTGTCCTAAGCATTTTAGAGACACTATCTCATGTATGTGTTTGAGACACTATCTCATGTATGTGTTTGAAAAAGTTATCTCTATGAAAACTAATGTTTCTAAACTGTGAAAGATACCTTATTTGCGTCTTTAGATTCATGTGCCACTTTTTTCCATTACCTTTTTTAATGTACATTGTGTTTTCTGGGTCCTCTGACTTCTAAATGGCCTCAGCTCATGGTGAACCCGTAACAGGAGCTGCGAAGGATGAAGAGTTAGACCAATATACTAATCCATCTTACCTCTTCCCTGTAAGTAGCTACATCTTTAACCACTGATTCAAACAAAACACAGACTGTACAGGATGTTTTACTTCTGATGATGAGTAATGCACCTTCTCCATCAGATGTGCTTGTGGTAAGGAAATGGCTGCTAGGAAGTGACAGGTTACTTCACTATCTTTTGTGGTATCTCTACCCCAACCCTAATCCATCCATTTGTAAATTAACCCTTCAGGAATTATACTAGTCTCCATGTTCTATGTGTACTGCTTATGAACTGACATCCGTGTAAACTATTGAGAATTCGAGAAGCTTAACTCAAACATTGTTTGGACATCTTATGGAAATAGAGGGTGTGTCTCCACATTTCTATGAATATTAAGAATGTTGACTTTTACTCTTTGTTGATTTTTAGCTTCTGTAAAGGTAATTTTTATTTTTGTATACTTATTTTTATCATATGACTATTAATTGCTCCCAGGTAATGTGGACTAAAAGGGCTTTCTTAGTTTATGCACACTCATGCAAACACATACACAGATATGTATGCACACACGTGAGACATTTGCAATTATAAAACTTACTACGGAATGAAAAGGAAAGGGCATAGGCAAAATGCCATGGTTTACCTACAACTACAATTTGGATATTAGATATTTATCTTTTGTTCTTTCTTCAAAGAATTGCTTTGACTGCTCAGGCTTTTAGAGGCTCCAAATGAATTTTAGAGTCGTCTTTTTTTTTTTTTTCTAATTCTGTGACAAATGATATTCATGGTTTCATTGGGATAGCATTGAATCTGTAGATTGCTTTGGACGATATGGCCATTTTAACAATACTGACTGATTCTTCCAATTCATGAGCATGGAATAATTTTGCATTTGTGCCATATATGAGTTCTTTTACCAGTGTTTTACAGTTTTTAGATATCTTTTGCCTCCTTGGTTAGATGTATTTCTAGGTATTTTAATTTTTGTAACTATTTCAAATGAGATTATGTTCTTGTTCTCAGTCTTAGCTTGAATGTTATTGGGGTACACAAATGTGACAGATTTTTGTACATTGGTTTTGTATCCTGAAGCTTTCCTGAAATAATTTATCAGTTCAGGAGCCTTTTGTAGGAGTCTTTAGGTGTAGAGTAATATCAGGTGAAGAGAGGTAGTTTGACTTCTTTTTCTATTTGGATATCCTTTTTTTTTTTTCTCTTGCTGATTCCTCTGGCTAGCACTTTCAGAACTATGTTGAATAGGAGTGGTGAGAGTGGCCATCCATAATTTGTTTCAGCTCTTAAGGGAATGCTTCCAGTTTTTGCCTGTTCGGTATGATGTCAGCCATGGGTTTGTCATAGATGGCTGTTATTAAGGAGCATGTTCCTTTAATATCTTGTGCCTTGAGAATTTTTATCATAAACAGATGTTGGATTTTATTAAAATATTTTTCTGCATCTGTTGAGATGGTCATATGTTTTTTTGTTTTAAATTCTGTTTATGTGGTAAATCACATTTATTAAATCCCACATGTTGAACCAACCTTGCATCCCAGGAATGAAGCCTACTTAATCTTGGTGAATTAACTGATGTGCTATTGAATTTGGTTTCCTAGTAATTTGTTGAAGATTTTTGCATCTGTATTAATCAGAGATATTGGCCTGTAGTTTTCTTTGTTGTTGTGTCTTTGCCAGGCATTGATATTAGGGTGATGCTGGCTTTGTAAAATGACTTGTGGGGGGAGGTCATTTCTTCTTAATTTTTTGAAATAGTTGCAGTAGAATTTGTAACATCTCTTCTACATACATCTGGTAGAATTTGGCTGTGAATCCAGTTGGTCTAGAGTTGTTTGGATTAGTAGGTTTTTTTTTTTTAATCACTGATTCAATTTCAGAACTCAATATTGGTCTGTTCAGTGTTTCAATATCTTTCCCATTCAATTTTTAAAGATTGCATGTTCTCAGGAATTTATTTCTTCTAGATTTTCTAGTTTGTGTGCATAGAGGTGCTTATAATAGTCTCTGAGGATCTTTTGTATTTCTGTGTGATTGGTGGTAATGTCACCTGTCATTTCTCTTTGTGCATAATTAGACCTTCCCTCTGTTCTGTTGATCTAGCTAGTGGTCTAACAATCTTGTTTATATTTTCAAAAAATAAACTTTTGGTTTTGTTAATTCTTCGTATGGGTTTTGGGGTCTCAATTTCATTCAGCTCCACAATGATTTTAGTTGCTACTTCTCTTCTGCCAGCTTTGGAGTTAGCTTGTTATTGTTTTTGTAGTTCCTCTAGATGTGATGTTAGATCATTAGTTTGCAATCTTCCTAAATTTTTGAGGTAGGTGTTTAGCTATAAACTTTCCCCTTCACACTGCTTTCACCATATCCCAGAAATTTTAATATGTTTTGTCTCTCTTCACTTATTTCAAAGAATATTTTTCACTTCTGCCTATATTTTGTTGTTTGTCTCAAAGTTATTCAGGAGCAAGTTGTTTAATTTCCTTGCAATTTTGTGATTTTCAGATATCTTCTTGGCATTGATTTATATTTTATCTTCTGTGTTCCGAGAATGTGGTTGGTATGACTTCTATATATTTTTTAAATTTATTGAGACCTGCTTTATGGCTGAGCATGTGGTCCATCTTGAAATATGTTCTATATACAGATGAGAAAAATGTGTATTTTGTCATTGATGAATGGAAAATTCTGTAGATGTCTATTAGGTCCAGCTGACCAAATGTGAAGCTTAAGTCCAGAATTTCTTTGTTAGTTTTCTGCCTTGATGATTGGTCTTAATACTGCTGGTGAGTTGTTGAAGTTCCCCACAATTATTGCATGGGCTGTATAGGGCTCCTTATAGATCTAGAAGTATGTGTTTTATGAATATGGGTGCTCCAATATTGGGTGCAAATATAATTAAGATAGCTTAGTCTTCTTGTTGAATTGAACCCTTTATCATTATGTAATGCCTTTCATTGCTCTTTTTTACTGTTGCTGGTTTGAAGTCTTTTTTCTGATGTAGGAATAGTGACTCCTGCACTTTTATATTTTCCGTGTGTGGTAGATCTTTCTCGAACCCTTTACTTAGAGCTTATGGATGCCATTATATGTGAGATGGGTCTCTTGAAGACATCAGATAGACGGGTCTTGGGTTTTCTTTTTTTTTAATGTTGATCATATTTTAGAAAGGTATTGAGGAAAGTTGTCTTCCTGAGAAATGTCATACTTTAGTGAGTAACAACTTGAGATTCACATCACAGAATCTGCCTTAGAGGTTGAGCAATAATAGCCTTTTTTTGACTAGGCTTGTAGCCTCTCTAAAATTTCAGAATCTGGCCGGGCGTGATGACTCATGCCTGTAATCCCAGCATTTTGGGAGTCCACAGCAGGTGGATCACGAGGTCAGGAGATCGAGGCCATCCTGGCTAACACGGTGAAAACTCGTCTACTAAAAAGACACAAAAAAATTAGCTGGGCATGGTGGCGGGTGCCTGCAGTCCCAGCTACTCAGGAGGCTGGGGCAGGAGAATGGCGTGAACCCGGGAGGCGGAGCTTGCAGTGAGCCGAGACTGCGCCACTGCACTCCAGCCTGGGTGACAGAGCAAGACTCCACCTCAGAAAAAAAAAAAGAATTATCACTCAAAAATTTTATATGCAAATTTTTTTTATGTTTTACTTATATAATAAAGATGCATAGCATATAACGCACAAGTAATAAAATATTGCTTCCCTTTTCAGGGGGAGTTTTTGTTAATTTTTGCCCGACTCTTAAATCCACAGATAACTGACTGCAATTAGCAAATGAATAGAGTTTCAATATGAATATTGGTTACTATTTTTATATACATTAATGGTAAGATAAAAGTAAAATTAAAACCTTTACTTGTTCACCAATGATACAATCACTCTTCTGAGAATCATAATTTTTTAATACAAGGATAATATGTCCGTGTATGTTGGGGCGGTTCACAATTTAATGGTTACAGACGTATTTTAAAAAATAATTTGCATTATTAACACACTTTTGTTCATTGTTTATTTTTACTTTTATTAATTACTTTTATTCTACACAATCAAAATATTAAATCGAACCCTGATATGTGGTGTTAATTTTCATGCTGTAAATTCTCTCTTCATGACTGCATTACAAGCTACAATCTGAGGAAACTTTAATATAGGAAGTTGGAGAGATGCACATTAGCTTGCCATTATATAGTGTTGCCATGATACAAACATCTATGTAAATATTTTCGGTAGCATAAATCACAGCAAAATATAGCAAAATACTTGGGAAGTGATGAATTTAAGTAATTTATTTTCCTTATTTTTAATATAATTTAATTATAAATTAAAATGTTTATTTTAAATAATTTGTGTGTCTAAAAATGACCTCAAAATATTTCCAAAAATTTAATAATCAGATCTCATAAGTTGATATGAGATAGCTCTCAAACACAATTGTGTATAACTAAAATGTCTAGAATTAATAGCTAGTTTTAGAGTCAGGAAATAAAATGATGTCAGAATTTTATTTCTCTCATCTAGGGAAGAGCTAAGATTTAATCTTACGTCTAGATTGGGTCACATGTTCATATCTGGACAAATTAATTACAACCATCCAGTTAGAATGCACTAGTCAGAACTGGGTCATGGACAACTTCTAGAATTTGCAGATTTATCAGGTTCACCTAAACCTCATTGATTCAAACTTAGAAACATTATTCCACCAAAGAAAATTGACAAAAAGAACTGCTAAATATTTATTGCATACTCTTTCCAAAAATGTACACCTACAGTATAAAATACTAACTAGTAGTGAGAATATATTTATTGAAAATTTACTATATTTCAAACACTGTGCTAAAAATTTTACATATTATCTCATTTGATAAAATAAGACAACTTTATCAATATTATTTATCTTCATTTTAAATATGAGTAAGTCTCTAGTTATATATTTCTATTTAAGATCATATATGGAAAGTATTAGGATGGTGCAAAAGCAATTGTGGTTTTGCCATTAAAAGCAATGGCAGATTACTTTTACTTTGTAATGGTAGATTATAATATATGTTAAAATCTGTATTCCAATCTTGACTCCAAAATTTACATTTTACATATAGAATGCAACACACTTAGTGAACCCCACATTCTCATCAAAAGTCCATTCACTTTTGTTCGTGGCACTTTTGATCATAGTTTCATAGAATATTTTAGCTGCAGAACAAAGATACCCATTGCCTAGAACATGAAAATAAGTGAGAGGTACTATCAATCTATGATAAAAACTGTAGAACAGGTTTCTAATATATGAAGAATGTCTTCTTTAGGAGATCAATAAATAGTAAGTTGATTAGACAAAAACATGTGATTGACTAAGTTTCAATAATGAAAAAAAGAGAAGACGAGAGTGGCAAGTAATAAGCTGAAGCTGGGGACACACGAAAAATTAGTAGGAAAAAACTTACCAAAAGAAAAAGTTGCAAATGCCTTTATTTTTGTTTATTTTAGGTCTATCTGGCTTGATGAAGCTTTTCTTCCTAAATTCATAAATTCCAGGTAGATAGTGAACTTCATTAGATTTGCTTCCAATAGTTTGTAGTCATTGTTTAATTGGGGATTTTTCTGCTACTCCAAATATATGGAATCCCAGTCGTCTTAGTGTCTTTTTTGAAAATGAATTTGCCAATATTTTATAGGTAATACAAGTCCAAAATAGTAAAATTATCCAATAAAGGCAAGTCAACTAATCAATTAATCCGAAAATAAAATTGTCACCTGAAATTCTACTATGTAGGGGTCACTGCTGTTAAACATTCGGGCCCTCCACTGTTGTGGGGCCAATTTAGTTCTATACACTTTCTGATACTCTCAACTGTGTCACTATAACATGTATCCCTTGTCCCGAACACCAAGTCTTTTTCTTATTCTTCTACTCTCTCAAATTCTGAAAATTAGACCCAACATTGTGTGAAGGAAGAAGTTGGGGCTGGGAATTAGGATCTTATCAATGAAAATGAAGTAATCTAAAGGTCACTGGATATCTTTAGGTATTTATTAACATAGATGAAATATGGCTAGCAACATAGAAGCAGAAGATATCGTGAACAGAAAATAAGAAGATAAAATTATCTAAAATACGAAGTATAAAAAAAAATCAAGGACATCGGAAGTCAGCCTGGGGGAGCAAAGTTTACTCTATCTTTTAAATAATAATTTTCTTTCTTTTAATAATACATTCTTTAGAAATTATAAGACTAGGTATTAAAATTTGTGATACCAGTGTGCTGAAATTATGTCTACTCATTGGATAGTCTCACTTTTATCTTTTCAATTTATCTTTTAGAAAAATTACTTCTCCCTTTTTAAATGTATATTCATCCCAATATAAAATACATAAATAAAATGATATAGTAGGCTGAATGCTTTAAGAAAAAACTTAAATTCTAACATTCTGTAGTTCTTCCACATCTCATTTGTAAAACAAGTAACTGATTTTTACATTAATGCCCCATAAATAGGTTAAATTTATTTTTACATTTGCCCTCCAGAGAAAAGGGTTGTAGCATTTTATTTTCAACATATAAAATCAATCTAGATATTGAAATAACCTTGTCATTGGCAGATATTCTAACGGATGATCTAACCACTAATTTTTGCCTATGATTTATAGCAATTTTTTATTTGAATCTATAGGATGTAAATACATTTTACGCTGAACATGTCACCAAATAGTACAATACTTTAGGCTAAAAGTAGCTAGGAAATACATAGGGACTCTTAAGGTGTTTGAAACAAAGATTTTATGAGGCTTATCGTCTGCTGAAAGAAAAAAATCATTTCTTCATTTCCGGTAATGTCAGAATAGATAGGCCATTGTTGCAGACATAACTGAGTCTGACTGTAAGAATGAATTATCCCAAGTGAAATCCTCTAAATGCTTACTTGACACCATAGGATGAAAATTTGCAAGCAAGAAAGGTTGAAAAGCAAGCCTTGGGGGAAGGAAGAGAGTATCAACATCACAATGAAATCTGCATTTGCCATTTTAAGTAGGATCCTGTAGCAGGACTTAGAGAAGCCTGCTGTGTTTAAAAATGATCTTTTGCCCTTGTGTGTATATGTTTCAGCATTGAAATAATCAGTCCTTTTTCAAATATAATTTGATCACATGAAGTGTACCCCACTAGCACAACTTTTGAAGCTAAGCTTTTCCTTTGCCTTGTGCACTTAGAATTTTTTTCACTTGTATTAGATAGCCCAGACCAATTGACCTAAATTTCCCTGCCTGATATTGTGAAGAATTTACTTCTATTTATGCCTTTTAACACATAAAATGTTCTAAACTGTCACCTCTAGTTATGGTAGCATGTAGACAATGAAGCCTAAGAGGACATCTGACTAAACTAGATGTGACATGTTAGTATCACAATACATCAAATTTGATGTAATGCCCTTTTTTCACTTTATATTATAAAATATTTGATTTTGCTTTTTCATGTTTTTTGCTTTTCTTTTTAGATACAGTAATATATAAAAACATCAAGTTTTAAAATTTAGTGAACCCAAGACCTGATGCTTTGAAGTAATTAACAAATAAGACAACATGTCTTTGCCTTTGCATATGCATTTAAACATATTTATTAATACAATCCATGTTGGAGGGCTTGATGTACACAGCATCTTTTAGATATTCAGAGGTTACTTTGGAGTAGCCCATACTTTTGACCTTTAGCAATGTTCTTGCAAACCAGTCATTCAATTCTACTGGAATGAAATTAAAACAATCCAAGTATGGCTGTGTATTCATATGCTTCTCCTTGTGTCCCTCTCCCCTCCCACCTCTCCAAGGCTCTGGAAAGAAATGTTTGTTTTTGTTCTCCACACTCCTTATATAGGTCTAATCTATTACTCTTTATTCACCAATGTCTGTATATTATAGTGACTAATTTCTTAATTCCTCTACCGAGACTCTTCTGCAAAATTCTTGAGAAAATGAATTCATTAAGTCTTCTTACATTCTGGTTGCAGTTTATGGTTGGCCCTTAGATTTTGGGATTCAAGTCTACCATTCACAGCCTAGAGAGACAAACATGATAGCAGTTGTTTTCTTTTGGATAAAGGAGTTAAAGATTTCTTCCATATAAACAGTTGGGGAAAAAGCAGACATTTTTATTAGGCCATATTTAAGAGTTTATTGACTCTGTTTAAAAAAATCATTAAAAACTTCAAAAAAAAAAGCAAAGACAGTGTGGAAGTAACTTTCAATGCTCAACGTTGAACATTGAAATTTGAACATTAAAGTTTGAACATTGGCTTACAAACACAGCAACAGAACAATTATTATATGTATGTAACTTTGTATGAATTTACATGCCAACTTGCAGATTTCTCTTTGTAGAAAACATGAAAGATTAACATATTATTTTATAGGCCATTAACAAGTGCTGTATTTTATCTAGCAGTCTTATTTTAACATTTCTCCCTACATTGTCTTTCTTTATATGCCAGTTCCACAAAATGTATTTTAAACCAGTTTTACCTTCTTTTTGTTCCCTCATTAATGAGTTGTATATAATTTTATAATATGTTTATCCTAGGTTTGTGTGAGAATCATCTTTTTAATATTGAACTTCTAACTTTTGGTTATGTCCCAGATAACAGAGGAAAAGAAATGATTGTACTTGAAGCATTTTTTTATTCCAATTAATCTCCGTAATAAATTTATGAAATTTAGCTCAAGTTAATATTTGTGGAATGACTACTTATACAGGTAATGTGATAGCACCTGAAAGGGGAAAGGTTTCCTTGTCCCCTTTGCAGGGCATGTGACAGGGGAGGTGGCTTGCTGCTTCCGTGCCCTGCTGCTCAAACCTCTCGGGGAGGATACAGATGGGCAGGCTGTGGGGCTCTGACCCCACGGCAGTGTCCAGGGGTGAATGTTTACAGCTCCTGAAGCCCCAGTGGGCGAGTGTTACAGGGTGCTCTTTTAGTTTTGCCGTCTATAGGCTTGTGTTAACCACCTCAATTATACCCCCTACCTTCTTACAAGGACAGAGGGCTTTTCTGTACCCCAGGTTCTTGCCTTGATATACTGGAAGAATTGGCTCATACCTGGGCTTGGAGAATGAGTGCAAGGTTTTATTTAGTGGCAGTCTGTCTCAGCAGATGAGGGAGCCAGAAGGGAGATGGTTTTTCCCTGATGTGGGGCCGTAGAGCTTCTCCAACTGCTCTGGCCAAATTCTGCATCATTCTGCTGGCCGATGGCCTGCTGGCCTGCCGGTATCTTCTACCTGCATGCTCCTCTTGACATCCTCTCGATGTCTAGCCGCTTGTGTGTCTGCCTGCTAGGGTCTCAGAGATTTTTATAGACACAGGATGGGGGCATAGCAGCCGAGAGTGGTCTTAGGAAATGCAACATTTGGGCAGAAGGCAGGTGAAGCCCTAGGCAGGGACTATGCCCTCCTTTACCCAGCACTTCCCTTCCCCACTTCCGTATCATTTAAAGGGACCATGCCCTTCCCTTCCCAGCATGCCCATATCACAGCTACTCATGAAAAGTGTCTACCATCTGGTCGCTTCACTCCAAGAGATCCATATAAGAAATGTAAAAGAAGATATACAAGATAATAAATGATAAACATTTATAGATATAATAAAATGGATGAGAAAGGTGAAAGGCTGTAGAAACTGATTAAATAAAATAACTTTTATCTACAAATTCAGAGAATACACCATTCCTACTAAAAATTAAGTACATATTCAACTTATGTTAAAAATGACACTGTAACCACTCTTCTACTCTCGATGAGATCAACTTTTCTGTCAAATTTTAAGGATGCTACTATACAGCATTTCTCACTAACCATATTTTTTCAACTTTTTTCTATTCTAACAACCCTTTAATTTTCTCAATATTCTTGGTCGATGCCTCTTACTTAATGCACCAAGCATTCAACAGTCAGCTACTTGGAATGTGACTGATATGGTGGATATGGATGTTTCCGCTGCCATTAAGGACATCAATTGTAACTGAACAGTAACCACAGACAAGCCTTATGAGAAAATAACTAGTTCTCCACAATTTAACACTCTCAGTAAAAACAAGCGATGATTTCATAATGTAACATTCTTTATTTTGGTATAAATATGAAAAAAATCAGATTCATAATACATTTGTCTTGAATTTTTTTTACTCATGAAGAAGAATTCTATCAGGAATGCGCAAAACTTCTACTGCCTCAGCTATTAGGCATCATTTTAGATGCAAAACTGTTTCTTAAATGAGGTTTTATATTGATCTCCCATTATACTCAAGTACTCCCTAACATAAAAAACTCACAAGTACATAGTAAGTTTGAAGGTAACAGATTTATAATTTTGATTTTCAGTAGAAAGTACTTTATCCTAATTTACTTAGAAGACAATAGCATATTTAGAAATGAAAAAGTTTTCACTTTTTAATGCAACTAGTTAAAAATAGTTAACTGACTCTCATAAGGGAAAGGTTATGATATACTTGAAAATGTTGCAGATACACTTTAAAGTTGACAAAGTATTCTCAGCCATTTTAAGTTATAATCTGTCAAAGACAAAATTATGACACTACGGAGGATCCAAGATGATAGGTCTGATCTGTCAGTCATCAAGGTTTATAACAAATAGTATAGATTGAAGCAGATCAAGCATGAAGTCCAAGAAAATCATCTAACGCTCTGTTGTGTTGGCAAATTCCAAAGGTTTGGAGATTATAAAATTAGAAAGTGGCTAGTGAATAGTTTGAGAGACAGTGGGCTCATCAATGGAGACATGACATAAATAACAGAATTACTTTACAAAAGGAAAATGGACATTTTTCAGAGACTATCCCACCTATAATTGCTTTAACCAGTGCACAAATGACTTCCTAAGATGACAGGTATCAATCTTTCATCAACCTTTCTCTGCAGTGATGCATAGAACAGATGGTGTTAAGGTATCCAATGGAAGCGTTAGGGTCAATAACATAGGACATAATAATATAAAATCACTGCAATACTTATTCCACTGTTAGAAAAAAAAGATAACAAAAAATAACATACCAGATTACTGGCATTGAGGTTGAGCATGACTTTGCAGAAGTGACCAGGGCCTAAAATATGCCTCTCATTTATTTCAGTGGGTATTTATGAAGCCACAACTCTGTTCATATATTAGACAAGGTGTTGGACAAAAAAGAATGAGAAAAAGAGAGGTGTGGTCCCTCCCTGCTGTCACAGAGTTTATTCAAGTACCGTGTACTCAAGCAAGTAAGCAACATAGCATATTGCAACAGTGTTTCAATAGGAAAATACAAGTTAACTGCAGCAGCACATTTAGGAGAAAACAATTTTCCAGGAAGGGTTTTTGGAGACATAGTTATTACAGGAGTAATTACTCATCATACTTAATACATACATATATTTATAATAGGTTGTACTTCTGTATACTACAATTCAAATTTGCCAACTTATTTTTTTAATCTATACGCATTTATTTTCTTTAGTCTATACGAGTTTATCTTACCCCATTACTCCCATTATTTAAAAAAAAAATACATAGGTATGCATATACACATCTATATGTATATGGTAACTCAGTCTCTACTGATTTAAAAATAGTTAATACTAATCAATTCAAATGTTCTCTCAAAGTCAACCAAAATTAATAGCCCCTGCTCACAAATCATAGATAAATCTAAAGTCTTCACGCTTGTGCTGTACCTTCATGAATTTTTGTTCATGGAAATCAATATTTTATGCCCAAAATAGAATGCTTCTTAGAAAATAATTGAAAGAAGGAAATTCATTGTATAACAGAAGAGTAGCAGTTGATTGAGACAGATTATTGTATGCATGAGTTAAAATGCTTAATTGTGTTTGGATCCTATATCAGAACTAATTTCCTCTCTTTTTAGGTTAGCACTGAGGTGAATCCCTTGATGATAAAGCCATATCATCACCTGTTTTACTCTAAACAAAGAGATTTATAAAAATGGTAAACCTGATTATATTTCATAGTATTAAGAAAGATTCTTGTGTAAGATTGTTATTAATTTTTACAATGCTCCTAATGTCTGCTGAGGTAAAATCAATTAGAACAACCATATCTTAGGAAAATAGAGTCAATGAGCAAAGATTATCACATATTTAAAGGAAGTAAGAGCAGATGAAAGCTGTTCCTGAGGAACGAAGTGAAGAGAGTTTGAGACAGTGGAAGATGGAACAGGAAGAAAAAAATAAGATAAGATGGTGACATCTCTCAAAATCGTTTTGGAAGAGTCATTTACACACTATGGATGAATAGCAATTTATTCCTGGAAAATGCTTGTTGCCCAGGTTGTGCAAATTCTCAGTTATGGATAGATTTAGTTCTTGATCAATCATACTGCTTTCGAGAATTTTAATCTGTTTTGATTTCTTAAAAAGTTCCCATGTATATAAACAAAGTCCATTTACTTGATGGCATTATATTAGCCTCAGGATATTTGGAGGACTTGCATACTTGGAGAAAAGGGCATTCCAGGTGTCAGATGTTTTCAGGACAACCCTCTCACATGGTGAGACAGATTGTATGTTTTTTCCACTGTGGCTTGCTCCTATTTATATTTCCTTCAGCCCAGGAAAGATTATTGTAATATATCAAGTTCATCAGCATTTTTTAAATTCTTACATTAATCTATTTAAATTGAGGTTCTATTTTACCTCAAAGATATCTATTACCTGTATTTATCTATCCAATCGAGAGTTCTTGCCACATAATTTTTTTTTAATTCTGCAATTCTTCTGAAGTTTTTAAAGATCTTTGCTGGCTGGTTAGAATAATCCTCAAGTTTTTCTAATCATAGCAGTTTTATTTTCTCATTCTTCCGATTAAAATTCAATCCTCTTCATTTACAAAGGTGATTATATTTGGAACTGTCATCTCCATTGAATGAAAAGCAGTTAGAAACCCTAGAAAAGATATTTGAAATAATTATTAAACCATTTTATAATTTGTTAATTTTTCCAGATTTCTATAAAAAGCAAATGCAAATAGGAAAGAAACAAGAACTGGGCTTTCATATATTTTCCAGTCTGAGTTGACTTCAAGACTTGAAGATTAGCATAGTGATAAACAAAATAAATTTAAAATAAGGAGGATGATAAATGTAGAAGTTATCAAAGATTACAATTTTTTTAAATCTCAAATTTTTTGTTTAAAGACATTCCATCAAAGGAATTTGTATCAAAAATAAAATGAGTAAAGCTGAAATGTAATTGGAATCAATAAGAAAATATCAGAGCTGGAAGGACATTAATAAATCCTTAGTAAAAACAGCATTGTACAGATAAAAAAAAAAGTCAGGGGTCGAGAAACTTAATTGATTTGTCTAAGGTCACGTTACTATGTCAATTCATTTCCAAGACCAATGTTTCTCCAGATAGAGATTAATGAAAAGAAGAAAGAAAAAGAAGAAAAAGCAGATCTCCACTTTTTTTTTTTTTCCACCTCGAGGTCCTGATTCATTTGGTGTGGAATGGAGCATCCAAATTTCCTGTTGTCTTGTCTAACAGCAGAAAACTATTAAATGGAAGAAAATAAGATGTGAACTGAAGTGGTAGAAAAAAATAAATGAAAAAAAAAAGGAGACTTTGTTTTGGGCAGTTTTTTTTATTATGAATATATCTCCCTCAGCAGCCACATGAGGAGGGATGGCTGGGTCTTTCGCCATTCTTTGGGCAAGTATATTTCAAAATATGTTTAAGAGACTATCACATCCAAATCACCAGACAGGAGATCATAGCTATTCCCAGGATTTTTCAGTGTAACTTAATAAAAATCTCTGTGAATAGTTCCCCAAATTCTGCATTTTCAACAAGCTCCCCACTTATGGAGCTGTCACCTTGAGTGCAGGAAGGACAGGCTGTTTTACTTTATAACTGGGACAGCAAGTACAGATCCTGGTTCATAGGAGGTGTCTAGAAAATACATGATTGGGTAAATAGTTTAATTAATAACTATAATAAGCAGTAAAACTTAATAAATGCTATTTTTTTTTTAAAATTGGACATATCTACTACTAGATATAAATTTCGGTTGGTGGTGGTCTTCATTTATGAAAGTGTTGGTTTTTACAGTTTTCCAGAAAATGTCAATTGCTATTCTGTACTCTATAATCAGAAGGAAGTCAGTTTGAGCACACAAAAATGACATAATATTCTGTGGTATCAAGAATACACAGCTTGATACTTCAGATTTATTTTTATCTTTGAAAGATATTAATCAAATAAGTAATTTTAAAAAATGGAGAGATTTTAATAATTGAAACAAAAATACTAATTATGAGTAAACATGTAATGTAGCTGTACGTTGAAATAAACTTGAAACTGTCTAGTGTCTGTATACGTATACCTTTTGCTTTCCCCAAGAACTATTTCTGCAAAATATCCGGTAGCCTGCAGAGATAACCCACATAGACTAAGTTATTAATATGCAATCTTCCTTCCTGAAACAGTTTACATATGCAGTATACAGCATCTGGACTTGTAATTGAATTTTCAAAGTTTGCTGTGGTTTGGGAGCTGCATATGGGTCAGTAATCATTATCCAAACACCATCATTTATAGTACAAATACAATTAATCATTAATTACGGAAAAAGAGTCTCAGAGAAGGCTAGTACACCTATTTCTTAAACAAATATGTTACCCTCGAGCTGTAACAGTAGCATTTCCATTAGCCATTGCCTTAGATTATTAGATATTTGTTCTGGCATCTTTTAAAACAAGGCCCGTAAGAAGAGTCAATATAAAAATCTTCAGACATAAGGCCTGTCATATATATTCACAGAATTTAATCACTTTCTGGTTAAATCACTGCTCAAGTCAGCTTTGGATCTTTATCTTCTGAAGCTAATATCAATAACACCTTATTTTTAATTTAACTAAATTCAGCCAAATGTAGGAGAAACAAATCATGCTTCTTTTTATTATTAGTTTTAGTAGATGGTTGCCAGGGCAAAATTGGTAATTAGGGACAGTAAAGTATTCTTCACATATTTTTTTCTTGTTATACATTTGTAAGCCCAGGAGGTTGTTAAATGGAGATACATTATAGATGCAGAAAGGAAGAAAAAAGATCAGTAAATATATGTTCTCACATTCTTGGCTCATTAGCTAACCTGACCAATTTCCTTTCCTCTTTGTCAATCCCATTTTTTTTTCTGTTTTTTCCCTACTCCAAGCAATTTATCTTCATGTTGCACTGACTCACGTTATGACCTACAAAACTCCTTGTCAAAAGACACAGAACAGAAAAAGAGGCTAATTGTGTAAGATAAATGCCAACCTAAAATAAGGATAACATATAATTTCATTGCAGCTTAAGGAAGAGAGAGGAAGGGCTATTTAATAGAGTTTTTGTTAAATATACGGTGAGCTTAAGGAAGAGGAACAGCTATTTGCCATCTTCACTGAAGTCAGATGTAGCTTAGACTTCATATGAGAAACATGAAGAAGAGATTTTTGTCTGTAGATTTCTAATGGGAAGTGTAGTCAGAGGACCATGCAACCATATAGTTTTATTTCTTGTAATATGTGGAGACATATGAGATAATTTATGAGCCATTCAACTTAAAGGTAGGAGGAAAGATCAGTTGGTATTTTAAGCATTCCTCTTTTGTGATACCACCTTGTCCTGACTTCTTTGAGCCTCAGTTTTCCATCTCTGAGCTCCTTTGTTTTGAAATTATAAAATACCACAGAGATCAAGGCTTACACTTTTAGCTGTTTGGGACAACGTCTGGTAGAACATGAGCAATGACCAAGAGTAAGCCGAGATCCTGAAGTTTTAGAGTGGTCTCTTTTGTCTCAAAATTTAACCCTTTCAAGTGCTTTTAGAGGGGGATTGTGCATGAAAGAGACACCTGCTTCTTTCTTATTATCTAGACCTTGTCTATATCAATTAGATACGTTTCTCTCTCACCGAGGTACACTCCCAAATACTATGTTTGCCCCAGTTCTCCCTGTGCCCTTGTTTCATGGCCAGTTGTGAAATTTTGTTCTACATAATGCTAAGAAAATAAATGCACAATGTGATAAGTGGTGTTACGGAAAATGTGGGAGTTGTAGACCGAAGAAAGCATCTGGGCAAAGAAAACATAATAAAGTCAACAAAATGCTTCAAGATTGTTTTAAATTGTTATAAAGAGGAAACAACATAAAAATATGGTATGTGAAGGTAAAGAATTTCATGGAGGTTTCCAACTACACTTTAGCTATGGCTATCTTTTTTTTCCAAAAGAAAGCTTTTGCGCTACTTTAACATGGACCTTAGATAAGCACTGAAGTTCAATTGGAGAAACAGTAGGAAATTTGAAGCTTCTACTAAACCTCAGGGAATGTGGAAATAGTTTCAGGAACCATGCATTTCCACTCACATAACCAGTTTTAAAACCATAGCCCTCAAAGTTACAGTCAAGTTTTAATGTAGCAAAAAGGGCATAATTGTATTTACGTTGATACCTTTAATATACAACAATATATGATTTCTTTAAACCACGTAAATGCAGACCATTAGTATTCCCTTTATGGCTTTTGTCTTAAACCAGCTATCATCAAAACACAGTGTAATGCCAATAAGGCCATGAGAAAAGAAGGGAAGTGGTATTCTGGCCCCCTAATTCGGAGCAGAAGGGAGGGAACTACCACCTATCACTCCATGTATATGCAGGGCCAATTAAACCATGCAAGAATTTCTAAGATGAATAAGTAGCTAAAAACATCCTGTTTCTTCTACTTAAATTAATGAAAAAAACTTTTGAGATTTATTTTAGGGTTTATTATCCTTTTCTTAAAATATCCATTTCTAGGGTACATGTGCACAATGTGCAGGTTTGTTACATATGTATACATGTGCCATGCTGGTGTGCTGCACCCATTAACTCGTCATTTAGCATTAGGTATATCTCCTAATGCTATCCCTCCCCCCTCCCCCCACCCCACAACAGTCCCCAGAGTGTGATGTTCCCCTTCCTGTGTCCATGTGTTCTCATTGTTCAATTCTCACGTATGAGTGAGAACATGCGGTGTTTGGTTTTTTGTCCTTGCGATAGTTTACTGAGAATGATGATTTGCAATTTCATCCATGTCCCTACAAAAGACATGAATTCATTTTTTATGGCTGCATAGTATTCCATGGTGTATATGTGCCACATTTTCTTAATCCAGTCTATCATTGCTGGACATTTGGGTTGGTTCCAAGTCTTTGCTGTTGTGAATAGTGCTGCAATAAACATACGCGTGCGTGTGTCTTTATAGCAGCATGATTTATAGTCCTTTTGGTATATACCCAGTAATGGGATGGCTGAGTCAAATGGTATTTCTAGTTCTAGATCCCTGAGGAATTGCCACACTGACTTCCACAATGGTTGAACTAGTTTACAGTCCCACCAACAGTGTAAAAGTGTTCCTATTTTCTCCACATTGTGCACATGTACCCTAAAACTTAAAGTATAAAAAAAAAAAACAGCTAACTAAAATAGCTGATCTTAAAAGAAATCATTAAAAAAAATATGCAGGGCCAGGCATGGTGGCTCACATCTGTAATCCCACCATTTTGGGAGGCCAAGGATGGAACTGCTTGAGCCCAGGAGTTCAAGACCAACCTGAGCAATACAGTGAGACTTCATCTCTACAAAAACCTTAAAAAATTAGCCAAGTGTGGCGGCACATGCCTGCAGTCCCAGCTACTCAGGAGGCTGGGGTGGGAGGATTGCTTGATCCTGGGAGGGGAAGTCCAGTTGGCGGAGATCACTTCTCTGCACTCCAGCCTGGACGATAGAGGGAGACCTTATCTGAAAAAATTTTTAAAAATAAATATAAATTAAAAAACCAAAAGCAAATATATATTTACACATGTTTAAATATATAATAATGTTTAAAAAGGATACTATATTGTGATGAAGTGGCATTAACCCCAGGAATGCCAGATTGCTTTAACATTTGAAAATCAATCAATGTAATTCATATTAACGAATCCAGAGAGAATTACCATATGGTCGTATGAATTGATGGAGAGAAAAAGTTGACAAAATCCAACAGCCATTTCTGATAAAAATTCTCAACAAACTAGGAATAAAATAGAACATCATCTTGATAAGAGGATATTTGAAAAACCTACAACTAACATCATTCTGAATGTTTTCCCCTGACATCTGGAACAAGGCAAGGGTATCCTCATCAACATTTTTTATTTCTATTTTGCTACAGGTTTTAGCCAGCACAAATTGGCAAGGAAGATAAATACAAACCATATAGATTGAAATGGAACAAATAAAACTTTATTTGTAGAAGACAAAAATCATCTACAGAGAACAAGTGATAGACTTTCAATTATAACCGAGGTTTGCAAGGTTGCTGAATGCAAGATCAATATGAGAATAAATCGTATTTCAATACATTAGCAATAAATCATTGAAAATTGAAAAAAAAATCCATTTCTACCATCTCTGGAGATCTATCTTACTTATCCCTTAAGTCTCTGTTTTGATTAGTCAATGTTCATAATTGGAAGTATGTTTCCACCTCCATCTCTCCTTCAAGATTAAACGTTATGAAGAACAGGGCTCATGATTGGTGAATATTCATATATCTATGTTAACTTATATGAGACAATGTACTAATTGTTAAAATATGAATGTATCATACAAGACTTTTTGATATTGGAGGCTTCACCCATGAGTCCAAAGACACACCTATTACACAACTTCCATTTTCACAACTAATGGCCCATGTCTAAAAACTCAAACTTGAAGTATATCTTTAATAATTTTGCTTTTGAATAATTATAGTTATATTTTCAGGTGTTTTTGGAGTCTGTTTTGTTTTCATCTTTTTTATTCCATCAAAAAGCTCACAGATTTTAGGAATTTGGATTTGTGTTATATCAGTCTAGATAATAAATGCCGATTACAATTAAAATACTAGGTCAAGGGAAAACTGGAACCAAATTAAAATTATTTTTATATCTTTTCACTCAGCCAGCAAAATACGCTTGCTAGATGAGATTATTGTTCAAAATTATTGCTGTCTTCATCAAAGCAGCTCATATATTTCTTGCTAATACCATGTAACTCCCACTGCTGCTCTGTGGGGGGAATATACTTCACACCGCTACTGTCAGGGTTGAGGATGTGACTTTGTTGGTGCATTTGTCAGCTTGTGCTGTAATAAGAAACTACTGTAGACTAGGAGGCTAAAACAAGATTGATTTCTCACAGTTCTGGAGGTTGGAAGCCTGGGATCAAAGTACCTGTAGGGTTGTTTTCTCCCAAGGCCTATCTCCTTGGCTTGCAGATGGTTACCTTCTTTTTGTGTCCTTTCATGGCCTTTTTTCTGGGTGCACACATCCCTGGTGTCTCTTGCTTTCTTCTTAAAAGGGCACTAGTATTGGTCGGGTGCGGTGGCTGATGCCTGTAATCCCAGCACTTTGGGAGGCTGAGGCAGGTGGATCACGAGGTCAGGAGATCGAGACCAGGGTGAAACCCCGTCTCTACTAAAAATACAAAAAATTTTCCAGTCATGGAGTTGTAGACTGAAGAAAGCATCTGGGCAAAGAAAACATAATGAAGTCAACATTTTGTACTTTTCATGTAACAGAAAATGTATATATACTACTGGCATAAATAAAGTTCCTATTTTTACAAAGTTCATATTCTAATGAGAAAATAGAGTAACTGATGAAGAGAATAGAGCTACTTGACAAATGATAAAGTCTTTCTAAGGAGATAACATTTAAATGGAAAACTTAATGTAATTAATCAAGTATAGGAAGAGCCAACAAAATAATTTTTCAGAATTTGGGAAGAAATAGAGTTGTTAGTGTGAGAAAATACGCTATGGCAAGTCACAAGAAACAATATCTGTGATATTCCAACTCTTCACATCAAGTGGTGGAGTCAGTTTCCCCTCTACTTGAACGTGGGTTGACTTTGTGACTTTCTTTAGCAAAAAGAATATGGTGGAAGTGACCTGTGTGCCAGTTATAAGACGAGGCCTTGACATTGCAACTCTTGCAGTTGGGACTCCTGCTATTTCCATGAGAACAAGTCCAAGCTGGCCTGTTGGAAGATAAAACATTATGCACAACTTAGTTTATTTATCTCATTTGTCCAAGCCACGGACCCAAAACTTATATGAGAAAGCCCAGCCAGGAAGAGCCAAAGTGAAATGCATCTGATCTGTTAGATGACCATGGTTGCATGATCAAGTCCAGCCAAGATCAGTCTAGCTTGATCAAGATCAAAAGAACTGCAGACCCAACATACAGAATCTTGGAGCAACAAGGAATTGTTATTTTAAGAGACTAAATTTTAAGGAGGGTTGTTAATCAGCAATAGAGAATTGATACAATCGTAAACAATAATAGATTTTTAATTTCACATTATAAGAAATTTCAAATTGACTCACCCTGTATACCAGTATTACCAAGGACCCAGATGTTCTGCCAGCTTCAGCATATTTTTGCTTGTTTTTTCATTGGTTTTTATTTTTTCTCTTTACACTGACAGTGTTTCTTACAAGATGACTGATACATTTCAAAGCACCATTTCTTGTTATAATGGCACTCAAGGTAGGAAGCAAAGATACTTTGATTTCTCATTTCTCTTGTTTCAGGAAAACAAAATCTTACCCAGAAGTCACTCAGCACACTTCTGGCTAAAATCGAATCATTGACCCACTGAAACCCATCATATATAAAATAAATTGATATGAAATTGACCAAGTTTTAATGTTACGATTTACTCCATAGGCATGCTGTCACTCAAACTAATTAATCACCTAAACATTAAAGAAGATGATTAAAAAAACTGATAAAAAAACAAAACACTAACACATTACAAATTTTTAAATGCTACTTACTCTGAAGTCTGCATACAAGTTAAGATGCACGTTGGAGAAGAGGGCAGGATCCATTCATACAAAGAACCATAATAAAGATATTGGATTTTTAAATAAGTGAGGAAAAATTATAGCAGCAATTAAGGAGAGTGGTGAATGGATTATAGGTGAGAAAAAGAAGAGGAGAATCAGAGGAAAAAAAGGAAACTAATTAGGAGACTATGTTTCTAAGTCCAAGTGAGAGAATATGACTAGTGTGACATAGACTAGACTAAGAAAGCTATAAATAGCTAAAAGTGTATGGATTTGTAAAGAGTTTTAGAAGCAGACTTGCTAATGAAGCACTTTCTGTCAGGGAAATACACCACTCAGGATTTATTCCACTGGTTGTGTCACTGGAGTTCATGGTTTTGCCATTTCCTAAAACTGACTGTTACTGGGGCAAGGTTTGGGAGAGGGAAGGAGTGTATTGAGAACATGAAATATAAAACACCCATTAGACATTTAGGTGGAGCTGTTCAGAAACCAATTTGATACATGAACCTATATCAACTGAGGATTTAGTACTGGAAATACTGATTGAGGGTTCAGTATATTGATAGTATTTGAAGTACTGGGTAAGAATCAAGTTACATAGGAGAAAGTAGACAAAGACTGCATCTACTAGCATTACTTCTCCAAACTTCATCTCTCATTACAGTTGTACAGTATACAGCCTCAAACTTCATATGTTAAATAGAATTCTAGAGTAAAACGTGTTTAAAGGTTAACATGCTGCCCACTTTCAAATTTTATTGATTTACTGCTATTTTATAAAACGCCTTATAGGGTGTAAAAGAGTTACTAAAGCTTTTTTTTTCTTGAGGTGGAGTCTTGTTCTGTTGTCCAGGCTGGAGTGCAGTGGTGCAATCTCAGCTCACTGCATCCTCCACCTCCTGGGTTCAAGGGATTCTCTTGCCTCAGCCTCCTGAGCAGCTGGGACTACAGGTGCCTGCAACCATGCCTGGAAATTTTTTGTATTTTTAGTACAGACCATATTGGCCAGGCTGGTCTTGGACTTCTGACCTTATAATCCACCTCCGCCTCCCATAGTGTTGAGATTACAAGTGTGAGCCACTGTGCCTGGCTTCTAAAACTTTTAAATACTGCTGTGATTTGCTTCTTGGGAGTATTTAGCTCGGTAAGTACAAGATCAACCAACCAAATTGTGATATTGTTTAATACATGTGAATATCACCATTCCAGGGAAACCTTACAGTATCAAGCTTTGCAAGGGAATAACTAGATGTGTCTTAGGAGCTTTTATTTTACTTTATTTCGTATATATGGTGACTTAAAGCAGGGTAACAATATGCTGTGATAGTACACTGTTATCAAAATTTTAAAAAATAGTCTATGTTTGCATAACTAAAACCAGTTCAATTTTGCAAGCATGTGGGGCAAGTCTACTCTATTTCTATGAAACCCAAATTTCATAGAAATTTTCATAGAAATTGGGTTTCTATGAAACCCAAATTGAAACTTTGTTCACTTACAACTCTATGAATATGTAATTCCTCCCCTCTTCATTGCTCTCAGGTTTATAACTGCTTCATGTAATTTTCCTTAGAAGATTAATTTATGCAGAATTATTTAAAAACTAAAAGCAATTTATTACGAAAGTGCTTATTAATTGAATTTGTATTCATTATTTTTGATACAAAGTCACTTAAAAATTAATAGCACACATATGATCCCGCAATTCCACTTCCAAATATGTATTTAAAAAAATTAAAAGCATGGACTCAAATGGAAATTTTTACACCAATGTTCATAGCAGCATTATTCAAAACAGCCAAAAGGTGGAAGCTATCCAAATGTCCATCAACAGATAAATTGATAAATAGTTTGCACAATTCTGATTTACTTTTCTTAGATTATAATAACTTAATTTTAAATATCTGCAGAGCAAAAAGGCATGGAGATTGAAAAATACATTTTGGAAATACTGCCTTTAAAGGAATTTCTACTATTCAAATTACACATAATGCCAAAATAATATTTGTTACAGCTTAACCAGGGACAAATTTACAACATAAGCTTAGCTTTGAAAAACAAACAAAAACAGACGTTCTAAAATGAAAACCGACTATTTGACTTAAAATTTGGAATTTTGAGCAAATAACTTTGTTTTAGAATTACATTTTGCTATTATTTACCATTGGTAAATTCATGAAGTAAATTAGTTTCCCTGCACCATTCACAGGGCCTGCAACACAGTAAGGATTCAATAATTGTTTCTTGTTTAAATGAAAAAAAAAAAATGAATTTATAATATCTAGTTCCTTTTTATTTTTAAATTAACAAACTTAATTTTTTGAACAGCTGTAGGTTTATAGAAGAATTGAGTGCAAAGTTCAGAAAATTCTCGTATATCTACCCCCACTAACATGGTATATTTGTTCCAATTGATGAGAAAATATTGAAATATTAACTAAAATCCTTGGTATATATTTGGTTTCCTCTTTCTGGTTGTATATTTTGTGGGTTTTGAAAAATGTATAATGGCATGTATTTACTATAGTTAACTATATACATGCCATTATACATTTGCACAGAATAGTTTGACTGCCAATCAGTGCTTACCGAGGACATAGGAGGGGAGGAAGAGGGATCAATAGGTGGAATACTGGGATTCACGGTATCCACTATCTCCCAGTTTGGCCTTTTCCTGAATATCATAGAGTTGGAGTCACAGAGTATGTAACCTTTGTCAGATCGGCTTCTTAACTTAGCAAGATGCATTTTTTGGACAAATCAGGTTGTCATAACAAAAATGGCATAAACTGGTTGGCCTAAACCATAGAAATGTATCTCACACAGTTCTGGAGGCTGAGAAGTTTAAGATCAAAGGCTGACAAGATAAAATGGCCTGTTCTCTTAGCTTCTCAGTAGCCATTATCTTGCTGTTGTGCCCAAATGACCTCTTATTTGTGCATGAATGGGAAAAGAGAGCTTCTCTGATATCTCTTCTAATAAGGACACCAATTCTTTTGAATTAGGGCTCCATACTTACGACCTATTTAACTTTAATTGCCTCCCAAAAACTTTATTTGCAAATGCAGTCGCATTGAGTATTAAGGATTCAATCTATGAATTGTGGAGACAAACCAGTATATGATATTTCACTCTTGGTCTCCCAAAATTCATATTCTTTTCACATGCAAAACATATTCACCTTTTCCAACAGTCTTCCACATCCTAATTCATTTCAGCATCAGCTCTAAAGTGTAAAGTGTCATCTAATTATCATCTAACTCAGGTATGAGTGGGACCTTAGGTATGATTCATCACGAAAAAAAATTTCTCTCAAGCTGCAAACCTGTGAAACTAAAAAAGTTGTGTGGTTCCAAAATACCACCTAACTTTTATAGTATGATGGAACAGGCATAGGATAAACATTCTCATTCCAAAAAGGAGAAATAGAAATGGAGAAAGGAGTAGCAGCTCCCAAGCAAGTCCAAAAACAGGCAAAGCAAATTTCATTAGATCTTAAGGTTCGATAATAATTCCCTCTGGCTCAGTGACTCATCTTCTGGACTGATTGGGGTGGTGACTCTGCCCCCAAGGCCCTAAGTGGGGTTGTTGCCAGGCACAGGTCTTCCTCCCAAGGCCCTGCTGGCAAAGGCCATCTGGCCAGTTGAAACTAAGCCGGTGACCCTGATAATTCTGAATTGCCTACAGTGTTATTTTTCCCTTGTCTTGAAAAACAGTGTATGTTTGCAGCCAAATAACTCTGTTGTCCTGTCCTGTAGAATCTGAGAAGACCCTCCTCAGGCTTCCTTCACTTTATCTTATCTCCATCCCCGTCAGTTCAAACTGGCAGTGTGTCTGCCTGTATTATTCCATAATCTCTTTATCAAGTGACAGTCTGGCTATACCTTTGGTATTCTCTTAGAACATGCTCTTCTCATTTTTTTGCAACACACTCAGATTGAGAATTTTCTACATCTTTCTACATTTGATTGTTTTTCCCTTAACAATACCTTCCTCAATTAATCTTTCTTCTAACATTTAACTACAAACAGGAGGATTCAGGCCACACCATCACATTTTGCTTTGAAATCTCCTCAACTACCTATCTAATTTCATTGTTCACAATTTTGATTTTTTGCAAAACACTAGAACACATTTTAGTCAAGTTCTTTGCCACTTTATAACAAGGATTACCTTTTCTCCAATTTTCAATAATGTGTTCCTATTTTTGTCTGAGACATCCCAAGAATGACCTTTAATATCATGTTTATACCAAAATTATATTTGTGATTACATATGTTTTCATTAAGAAGTTGGAGGCTTTCTCTCTATCTCCTTTTCTTTCTGAGCCCTCATCAGAGTCATCATTCATAGCCAATGTCCATCAACGGTCCCTCCTTGGCAATGTGGGTTTTTTTCTAGCATGCACCTCAAAACTCTTACTGCCATCTCTTATTACCCAGTGCCAAAACTGCTTCCACATTTTAAGTACCTGTTACAGCAGCATTCCCTTCTCTGTACCAAGATCTATTTTGATGAACTCAGTCACGTTGGGAGTTAGGACTTCAACATATGAATTGGGGAAGGTGGGCACGATTCAGTCCGTAGTACATTTCAAATGCCAGATTAATAGAGAGCATGAGGAAGTTGTAATTTGTTATTCCAGAGTCTGCACAAACAGCTGTCACCATGCTTGGAGACCATTTGTTAGACTGGTAGCATATGGGCCACCATCATTCCCTGCAGCAGGCAGAGTGAGTTGGTGGTGGTGTGCTCTCCTTTGGACCTCCAATTGGTTGTCATAGCCATTCTTCACAACCACTCCCAACTTAGTAAAGATGAACCTGGAGGAGTATTTGCTATCCCTGGTGTACAGAAGCAGAAAAGAACGAATGTACCAGCAGTTTTATCAGTAGTCAACATGGAGTGTCCCCCTAAAATGAGATACGAGAATGTTGAAAATGACACTCCTCTGACTTCTGGAACCATGATATAGTTATAGAGCTGCCATAGTGATCTATAGTTCAGAAAAGCCTGACTTCCAAACTCTATATTTAGTAATTCCTTAAGTAGACAGGCTCAGGTATTTTTTCAAGTGATGCAGAATCCCACATCTACTCCAGGGAATCCAACATCCTAACCAGAGCTGGAATGATGTCAAAATATAACTTTCTCCTTACATGAGCAAAACTCTTCATGTGTATTTTAATTAATATTATATTTTCTGCAAGTTCTTCATGGTACAAGAAAGTCAAATCAGATAAACTGTACATAATTTTACAGCTGTGGCAGAACTGTTTTGCCATTTCTGTGAGATATATTCCTTCTGAGCATATTATATAGATATATAATTCTGATTATATTATTATTTTGTATCTTTCCCTAGCAGAAATTAATTAATTTCTAATAGGTTGGGGTATGGCTTTCACCTAGTATAAGAAATTCAAATAATTATTAACCAAACAGGAAACAGTTTCCAAATGAGTATATGAAAATTTAATAATATGTGAATTTAAATATACTTTTATATATATAGATTAAGTATTTCAATAATTTATCAGTCATTTAAGTAGATGCTACTGTAAAGCAGTCCATTTCAAATCGTGTAATATTTAAAATCCATAATAAGCGTACCAAGCACATCTTATACTTATTTTATAGATAGTAAAACTAATAATCAGGCATATTATGTCTTTACAAAAGGTTTTACGAGCATCAAAAATAATCATGCCAGGATCTGAATCTAGAAATTTTTGGTTATTGGTGTGTCTATATTTCTTTTCTTATGCCTCTAAAAATGTATAGTCTCAGGTAAAAATTAATAATACAAAAAGAATTATTCTGGGTATTTGGTGAAATTTTTATAAATTACTTCCTTGAGAAAGGGAATAAATAGTAATTGTAACACAATTTTACAAAATCTCCAATTGCCACATAGCAGTTACTTATATTTTATGATGCTGAATAAGCAAAAATTTATTTTTTGAGATCCACAAAATTGTTTTCCTGTAATTTCTAATCATGTGGATTTAGGTGAAAATCTCTGTGGTATAAGGCTCCAGTGTGGCTTCTATAATCCCTACCTTCTGGCGTTAACACATTTGTGCTCTTAAGTGTGGGCAGGAACTGAGTTACCTCTAACAGTAGCAAATGGCAAATATCAGACCATGTGATTATGTGAACATGATTACATTACATGAGATTGTAAATGGTCTTGCTGGGAGACTCTCTGTCATTGGCTTTGAAGAAATAAATTGTCATGTGTTGTGCTGCTACATGGAGAGGATCATAGCTTTCAGAGTTGAGTGTGGCCATCAGCTAACAGCTAGCAGGAAGCTGAGGCCCTCAGGGTTAACAGCCTTCCAGGTACTTGATGAATACTGTAAGGAACCATATGAATGTGGAAGAGGATTCTTCCCCAGCTGAGATTCAGGTAAGACCATAGTGTTGGCTGCTACCTTGATTGCAGCCTCGTAAGACTCTGAAGCAGAAGAGTCAGCTAAATCCCATTCCAAATTCCTAACCAACACAAACCATAAAATAATTCACTTGCTTTGTTTAATCTGCAAATTTCACAGTAATAATGCTGTGTGTCAATGGAGACACAAGATTATTTCTTACATTTATACTCTATCATGCTTTATCACTGGCTATTTATACTATCATTTCCAGAAATTTTAATAAGAAATAATTGACATATACACATACACAATCTCATGTATGTCTTCCCATGCCCACACAGACACACAGCATATGTGCATCTACAGTTGTGTGACTCAGAGAGAGGCATATCTGACACTTAAAATATTTATTTCTAAAATATGCATTTCAAAATATATGGCTGGGCTAAATTTGTCTTTAAGTATCTGCCCTTGGAAAATGAACTGAATTTTTATAAGTAATGAGAAACCTGGGTAAAGCTCTCCTGGAAGAATGGCCAAAAAGTGCAAGGCCTGAGGCATTGCCAATTACTATTTTCCAGAAAATACGAGATGTAGAGGTCACCATTGCTGTTACAAACCATGAAAATAAAAAATGTTTTAAAATTCTTTTTGTGTGATGAAAGGCTAAAAGCTGAAGTATGTGTTGCCATGGAAATAGTGTTTTGTTTACAGAACTTGTCTTTTCTAGAACTCATCCATTAAATGGTAGGAGAGAACCACTTCAATGTTGACATTGTATTGCACTCAGAGCTTTCGTTACTAGAATAATATTTGTTCATTTTTCAATAAGAAGCAAAAAATGTTCCACTGCTCATTTTGTCCATTTTTTTAATGACACTGGTAGGCTTGTTACTTAAATTAAATCCATCTAAAGAAAATGAATATGTACTGGTTAATCCAAATGAACCCATGTAAATACACTACTGTGGCTCTAAACATTGGCAAATATAACAAACCGTCACTACCATTCAGGATGGAATGTTACAGATAATGTTCTGCTTCAAAACCAATGACCATGGTGCCAGAATGCTCATGTTCTTGTTTCTCGTACTTTCTGGTAATTTGTACTAATCAAGATAGGACTGGCATTGCAGATGTAGCAATCAAACATTTTATTTCTTGCTTTCACAAAATCACTCTAGTCCCGGTGAGTTTTGGGGGATTTGGCTGCTACACAGGAATTCATTGAGGTTGCTTTTGTCTTCCGGTTCCACAGTCTCAACACAAAGTCTCCTCATTGTCCTGGCAGAGGAACAGAATACTGGAGGGGTTTCTACTGACCCAAAGGGACACACATGATTTCTACTCACAGTTGTTTGCCTACAGCTTGTTTCATGGTCCTGGTTAATTGCAGTAGGGCTAGCAGAAATAGGACAGTGCAGGTTGCATTTGTCAAGTGTTCTTAATCCTCTCACATCTATCATCCAGGTAAAATTTTTCACTGATCTGTGCCCACAAACCAGGGGGAGTATTTTTTTTAACCACCCACAAGCCTGTTCCTTTGGTCTGTTGTACTTTTGAATCTTCCGGTTCTCTTTTCTGTTTTTTTTTTTTTTGTATTCCCTGACATGAAATAAAATTATACATTTTACCCTTGTGATAGTTTGCTGAGAATGATGGTTTCCAGCTTCATCCATGTCCCTACAAAGGACATGAACTCATCTTTTTTTATGGCTGCGTAGTATGGGGGGAGGGGGTAGGGATAGCATTAGGAGATATACCTAATGCTAAATGACGAGTTAATGCGTGCAGCACACCAACATGGCACATGTATACATTTGTAACAAACCTACACGTTGTGCACATGTACCCTAAAACTTAAAGTATAATAATAATAAAATTTAAAAAATTACACATTTTATAACTTTGTCAAATTCTACGTGCTATTTCCTTACTTGAGATTAGATTTCTCCTTTTTGACCTAACAAGCCTTGTACCATTTTAAGTGTTTCAGTGCTACTTAAATAGAAATGCTCCTTTTATCCACCAGTCCCTTGCTGTCATAATACTATGTTAGGTGAAGATTTATTATATAATTTATCAGATTGAATATTTCTCATGTACATTCCATATTTCTGTGTGTGTGTGTCTCTGTCTGCCTCATTCTTTATAAACTTCCCTTACTACAAAGAATACGGAATGTGAGTACCCATGTTATAACTACCCGTGCTTCAAAAAGAATGTAGATTACAGTATTTACACAGTTTATTGTTGAAATAGCTAAAGAGATTAGCATCATGCTTATGCATATTTAAGTGTTCAGTACATAGTACCTTTCATTACCATAAAAAATAATATTTGGAATATATAATTACTTACAATGTATAGGCTTGGTATATTCTGTAACTTTTTACTTATAGGGACTGCTAAATCATATATTTCATTTGATTAGATAGCATTCACAACGTTAGAAAATTAAACATAACCACTACAATATTCTACATTTTTGATTACTTGGTTTTGATTCTTTGTCTCATAGGCAAGAGAAATAGTATCAACAGAGGAATGGAATTATAGCTAGAAATTCTATTTTGGTGAATAAGCTGAGGACTTCCTAGAGAAGCTGTATGATGTGAAATAGTTGCAAGTAATGACAAAGCAACTTGTAGATAAGTTATTTTAAGCCTTTATTTGTTAGGTTGCTGCATAGAGCTGTAAAAGCATCAACAACGTATTTCCTCAAAATGTAGAGTTTACAAGTTTTCTGAGCTCCCTGATGTTTGCAATCTATTCCAGTCTCAATGTCCTCTAATTTTATATCAGTCTTCTAATGATCTAGATTGCCCATTGCTTGCAGCTATCTTTTCATGTTTGATTTGGTTAAAGGAAAATCAGCTTTACATTGTGAAAATGCTTACTGTTAGCAAATGGTGAAATTGTGAGGAATTGTGCTGTAATTACTGAATATTGGCTCTCCATGAACATGTTGCTTAAACGTGGGAAGATCTGCCAGAGAAACTTAACTTTCTTTCCTCAGCAGTCCATCGTTAAAGCAACAATTGTGGAAATCAAATGAGATGTGGAACCATTTTTGATTGCCTTAAATGGCGCATTTATATATGCCAGCAAGAATCTATGCTTCTATGTAAATTGAAAAAGGGAAATGAAACAGTCTGTGGATGTGGACTCTCGGGTTGAACGTGGGTGGATCAGCTCCTACTCAACATCTGTTCAGGCTGGAAATGCAGAGGAAGTTTAATATGTTTACTCAATCATACCGGTTTCCTGGGTGCCAAGGCAGAAAATCTAAAATATATGACAAATGTTCACACTATGTGGGAGCTATTTAGAACAAAGGTGATGATCCTGGAAGAAAATGTGGAGACGCTATCTCGGGTGCCAGCACAGTTGGACTTCTTTGCTGCCAGCAATCAGCAGCCCTTAAACATCAACATTTCAAAGTTTTGCCGACGAGTGTACCAAGTAACCTCTAAAAACATTTGAGAAGAAATAGAAAATAACACTAGATTATTTCTTAACATATCAAAAGAATATCAACATATGGCCTTGGATCCTTTTCATTCCCCATCCCTGTAAGTCCATACAAAATTATAATACATTTAATGTAGCATTCCAATCCAGACAGTAGTTTGTGGAGTTAAATTTCAAACTCCCTTTTTGAAAATTTTCTTGCATTCATAAACACGTTAGCTAGCCAGGACAGCATGTTGCTCTAGGAACAAAAGTGGGGAGTTACAAAGAAGGCAAATTATAAGAAATATATTTCTGTCAAAATTTTATGAAACAAGAAAAATCATAAAACAAAAATTAGTATTAGAAGAAAGTCTTACCAAATTTTACATAATGATTTTTCATCAATATACTTGGCCTCTAATTAGTTAAAAGGAAGATCATGCAATGCCCAGAGTTATCATCTTGTGGTTACTATTCAATTTAAATTCTCATGTTCCCCAAAATGTCCTTGTTTTAGTTGGTAAGACAGCAAGACAATAGCTACAATTCAGTGGAATTAAATACTTTGCCATATTCCATGAAATGTACAAGGAGGGGTCAGAAGAAACACAATTATTTTTGTCTGGCGGAATACAAAAAGATGTCACAGAGTTGGCATTTGAATTGGATATTGGAAGATGAATGGAAGTACACTAGCTGGAGATGAAAAGAATATAATGGACTGAGGAAAAGTTCCTTTCCTAAAATCAAGAAAGCTGTAAAAGGCATGGGGATTTTAATAATTATCTTCACTTGGAATTACATGTATGTTGAGTGCAGGGACAAAATTGAAAAAATAGTTATGGCTGAAAAGTTATATGGGAAATTATTATCAAAGGCTATTGATGTCAAGCTAAGAAGATTACATTTTACCTAAAATGCCTATGATCTTTAAAGTGGATGTAAGACTAGTTCCTCTTCCCCATTCTTATGTTTTCCATATTGTCCTCTTCCTTGTGAAAAATTCCACCACCGTTGTCAACGCTTCACTTTATATACCATACTAATATAATACTTTCGCCCATGAGCAGAATGGATGAGAACATTCTCAGAAATGTATTAAAATTACTACATATATTGTGTTTGAAACGGAAAACCATGAATAGATACCTTTATAGTAATAAATTAAATCTTAACAGGTGAGTTGCAGAGAATATGGTAGGTGGTACAAAAGTAGCAAAGTGCAGTGGGGAAGTTTGTAATTTCTAAGCAATTCTCTAAATATATTTATTTAGTAATCTTCTAGGTCTGGTGGAGTGACTTAACTGAGCGATGCATTTCAGAAACATGGCTTACAAAAATCAGATATTTATGATAGTTACTTATAAATAAAATACAACACAAAGATAGGGCATCATTATATATACACACAGGAGCTTCATAATTACAATTATATTTGTAAAAGTATAATTTTTAAGTAGTTGAGTAATACAACTACACTACAGAAAAATGACTTACTTTAAAGACATGACTTGTATAAGCAGACTTGTAGTTACCTACTTAATTATATAAATTTGTTTAACAAGTAAGTAGACAAAAGTTACAATATGAATTTTAATATATATTACATATGTATGTCTGCTTTAAAAGTATGTGAATATATTTAACTTAAAAAAATGAGGATAAAGATAAATCAGTCTATCAGAGAAACAAATTAATGATAGAAAAATAATAAATCCATAAATGATATTAAAGCTTCCCTTCTCTGTTGTTGCATGTTATGAGTGGTTCTCATATTTACTGAAGAACTAAGGTAAAGTACTGGTTTTGTAAGGGTGGGACATACTGACTATAAAGCTTAAGATTAAAATCAAGCAGAAAATCAAATACTGCATGTTCTCATTTATAAGTGGAAGGTAATCACTAAGTACACAGGAATACAAAGAGGGGAAGGATAAACACTGGGAATTCCAAAACAGGGGTGGAAGGAAGGGGAGGGAGGACTGAAAAACTACTTATTTGGTACTATGCTCACTATGTGGGCGACAAGATCAACTGTACCCCAAACCTCACCATCACATAATATGACCATATAACAAATCCACACATGTATCCCCTGAATGTAAAATAAAAGTATTATAAAAAAAATAAAAATTAAGCAGGATTTTTCTAAAGGCGTTTCAGTTTGAAATGACCTTGAATTGACCTAGAATTGAATGAATAGCAGACATTTAATAACCCAAATTAACAAGCAATGACAATAAAGAAATATTAATTATACATTATTTTAACCAAGCTGAGAGTTCACCTATTTTGAGGTAGGTACAAATTAGCTAAATTCTGTTTTGTGGGGCTTTTTTTCCCCCCACAAAAAGGCAAATTCTCAAAGCTATAAGCAGACCTCTGTTATTTTCAATGTATTTAAAATATTAAATAGTTGTTTTATTTTACAGCAATCTTGTAGCCTTTAAATTATTTTAATGATAGGAAAAAATGACATAGGATTTTTAAAAAATTTTATCAACTATTTGTTTTGGGTTTAATCTAAATACTCCATAACATACCTAGGGCCAAAATGTTCTAATACTGAACCAAAATATGTCTCAATAAACAATAATATTGCCCCAGATATGGAAGTGCTGGGTGACTAATATCAGGACTTGATTACTAGCATTAACTTTCATCAGTATTTAACTATTAACTTCAGTGCTAGTAAGACATCAATTTGCTGTAACAAGTATTTACAAAATATACTGTGGCCACAAAAATAGGATGTGCCGTGTGACTTCCTCTCACATACAAAAAAATGTATGCAATGTAATTAAAAAATTGGAGTTGTTTAAAAATATCTTCATATTGAGTTTAAATGTTCTTTTCATTATGAGGGTAATTAGATAATCAGGCTAAATGCACACATTTTAATAAGCAAATGAATTCTTAGCAAAAATCCCTTATTTATTTATTTATTAAAATAAAGATTTATTTTAAATGAATGAGTGCTGTTTCTTTGAATTTGGACAATCTGTATATTTAAAATCTAATTTTGAAAAATTCCAATTTTAAATTAAGAAAAATGCTTTACATACTTGAATCTAAAATGACGTGTTATAATACTATATTTGGAGATGTGTTTCTTTATACAACAAATAAATTATATTTACAGATGTGTGCCTAGAGAGAATATTTATCTGTAGGTACTTCACGATTAACAGGAATACTGCATCTGAGAGAGAGAGATGGAGACAGATAGGCCGAGAAAATATGAGGCAAGGTGAGAGAGAGAATCCCATAATAATCTTCAGAGTAAAACACAGAATTTTAGGTTTTTCTCACCAACATAGACTATTGCCTCTGTCTTACAATTGCTAATGAAGAACTATAATCTTCTCCTAAGTCAAAGTCAGTAAAAGGTAAATTTTATTTTACCTTCATTTCTTTTCAAATACTCTTCCTTTTTGATGTAGATCTGAGTTCTCTGTTTTTTTTTGTTTTGTTTTGTTTTGTTTTGTTTTTGTAGAGATGGTGTGTCACTATGTGGCCCAGGCTAGTCTCCTGGCCTCACGTGATCCTCCTGCCTCAGCCTCCCAAACTGCTGGGATTACAAGCATGAGCTACTGCACTGGGCTGAAAGGTAAATTTTATATCACCAGTATTGATAGCTCTACATGAAACTTAAGCTGAACTCTGGCATAAAAATAACATATTAAACAGGATATAGGATGGTATAACCATTTACTTTTTAAAACTTAAATTTTAAATTGACTTTTTTTTCAGGAAATCAGTTTTCTTGACAACAAGGGCAAAAATATGACTTAGTTATTTACATTTACTTAATTATTGTTCATTTTCTTTTTCAAGCCTTTTCATTGTTATACCTAATGCTAAATGACCAGTTAATGGGTGCAGCACACCAACATGGCACATGTATACCTATGTAACAAACCTGCATGGTGTGCACATGTACCCTAAAACTTAAAGTATAATAATAATAAAATTTAAAAAAAGAAATATATAATACATATCTTCCAACTATAAAAAATACGTAAATTGATTTATTTATTCACATCAAAACAAGATATCTGAAAACATTTTCATTCTTCCATTTAAGTAATTAAGTTGAAAACATTGGACTTTTCTTAAGCAATTTTCCTCAACTTATCACTGGTTTTCATCAAATGATACTCCTTTTCAGCTCTTATCCACAGAGGTTTGCACTGTATTGACAAAAATCACAGATAATTTAAGTCTATGGCAGGAAGCGGGGGAAGGTCAGTGAAATAGCATTATCATAACAGTGTCTTGTTCAGTGAAGTAACACTTAAACAGAACTGTCTGCTGAAAGCCAGCCAAATCATTGTCAACTCTGGAACTGTCAGGTAGTTGAGTCTTCCAGGTTGTTATTCAAGTTCTCCTTTGAATTTAGGGAATGCTGGGATGAGTAAATGCCTTTCAGAGTAAGTGAAATTTAAGAGGATTGTCCAGTTCAATGTTTCCATTGCATGAAATAATCATGGTTTGGTGAATAATAGCAAAACTGGAAGTGAGGAATGCTCTATATAGTTAGGTCTGTCCAGGTTTTAGCCTTTAGTACTGTCAAGGAACTTTTCCAAGAAGCTTTAATTACCTTACCTATAAACTAGGAACAGTAAAATATACTCTTGTTCCCAGCAAGGCTGTTTTAGGAATCAGAGGGAACACATTTGTTAAAAGAGCATTTGAAATAAAAATTTATTACAACACTGTTTTAATTCTCACAAGATTTTTGAGAATGTTAAAACATCGGCAATTATAATCTTCAACTTTGATCCAACAAAGTTCATAAGAAGATATATTGGCCGTCTTTAATTCACGTAATCATTCCGTGAGTCATTCAGCCATTCGCTGAGCAACTATGTGTAGGTGAATATCTTTACAATTAATGTACTAAAAATCAAAAAGAAGAATAGCTAATATGACTAACCATGTTGAAATATGGTTAATTACCTTAAAGGAAATATAGTTGACTCTTGAATAATGCAAAGCGTTAGGAGTTCCAACCCGCTGCACAGTTGAAAATGTGAGTATAACTTTTGACTCCTTAAAAACATAACTAATAATAGCCTAGTGTTGACAGGAAGCCATACTGAAAACCTAAAAAGTCAATTAACATATTTTGTATATTGTATGTGTTATAAACTTTATTTTTACAACAAATAAAGCTAAAGAAAATAAAATGTTATAAAGAAAATCATAAGAAAGATAAAATATATTTACTACTCATTAAATAGAAGTGGATCATCATAAAGGTCTTCATCGTTTTTGTCTTCATGTTTTGTAAACTGAAGAGGAGGAAGAGAAGGGGTTGGTCTTGCTGTCTCAGGAGTGTCAGAGGCAGGAGAGGTGGAGGCGCTGAAAGAAGAGGCAGGAGAGCAGGCACACTTGTAACTTTTATTGGAAAAAAATCCATGTATTAGTGGACACACACAAATCAAACCCATTTTCTAAGGGTCACTTGTAAATAGAAAGTTGTTCTGTTTTTGGAAACCAATATAATTTAGTTAGACCAAGACACTTTTAGCAAGAATGAATTTGAAATGCAAATCATTTTTTTCTCTCAATCAATTCAGAAATCTATACCTTAAATATGTTGTCATTCAAGACCTGCCTCATCAAATCATAGTACTCCTTCCTCATCACATGTCAGAATCTTGTTATTATATTTAGAAATTTTAGTACTACCTTTTTTATAACTTCTAAGTTCAGGGGTACAAGTGCGGGTTTGTTAAATAGGTAAACTTGTATCATGGGGTTTGTTACACAGGTTATTTTACCACCCAGTTATTAAGTCTTGTACCCATTAGTGCCCATCAGTTACTTTTCCTGATCCTCACCCTCCTCCCACCCTCCAGCCTCGAAAAGGCTCCAGCACTTGTTGTTCTCCTCTATAAATTAGCCCTTTGCTAGGGAAAATACAACATACAGTTACCTCTGACAAAGGCTTGAGAAGGCTCTTCTAAATATACACTACCCATTTTAGAAATCAGATTAAAAATATAGAGAAATTCATATTTTTTAATAATAGAGGATCCTAACTATTGTTCTTATGTAAACAACTAACCAGACTTCACATGAAAGTGGGAAATGTTTAATATAGTTTTGAGAAGTGAAGATTGAAAAATAATACAGCAATAATGATATGAAGCTGTACAACATTTGCTTTGAGCTATTTGACCCAAGCAGTGAGTCAAAGATTTCAAGTAATGTTTATTTTTATCATTTTTTTCTTCTTGGGGTAACTGTAACAATAAAAAAAGAATTCATAAAAAATTCTAATGTATTTGTCTATTATCATGCTGCTATATAGAAATGTCAAGGACTGGGTAATTTATAAAGAAAAGAGGTTTAATTGACCCACAGCTTTACATGGCTGGGGAGGCCTCAGGAAACTTACAATCATGACGAAGGCATCTCTTCACAGTGTGGCAGGAGAGACAATGAGTGCCGAGCAAAGAGGGAAGCCTCTTACAGGGCCATCAGATCTCTTAGAGAACTCACTCATCATCATGAGAACAGCATGGGGGAAACCACCCCCATGATTCAATTATCTCCACCTGGTCCCACCCTTGACCTGTGGGGATTATTACAATTCAAGAGAAGATTTTGGGTGAGGACACGGGTCAAACCATATCACCTATGAATTTTTTTTTTTTTTTTTTTTGCTATTTTAGGTTCTACTTTTATTTCCTTCTGCATAAAAGTTTCACACCTTTTAACTCGGCACATTCTCAACTTCTTCCATGTTAGTATCTAACATGGGTCAGTCCTTGCTTAACATGTTTCTCTCTATTCCGGATTTATGTGCCTATTCCATTTCTCTGACTTCCAACATTTTGGTTTTTAGCCAATGTCACCTACTCTTAAACTAAGTTAATTACCATCTGAGACAGTTTGATTATTGTCCCATTGTTGGCCATTGTGCAGATCTGTCATTAATCTATATAACCATTTGGAAACATATTCTCTGAAATGTTTTTGAGATAATTATATTTTCAGCTTCACTCTATTTATGGAGAGATGATACAAGCACACACACGTGCACACAGGACTCCTAATTTTCTTATCTTTATTAAGGTTATTTCCAACCAGCACGTCTAAATCTTGATGTAACTTCTAACACTTCTTTATTTGTTTTTCCCTTCAATTTGAGTCACCAAAATTCCTTTTATTCCCATTTCTATGTCTACTCAGGATTTTATGAACTGACTACTGGATTTGCTCAATGGGCTCCTGCCATTTCAACATTTGAAGACCTGCCTTTACCATCAATCAAAACCATCCACATCAGAATCACTTTTAGAAATACAACCTTGATCATGTCTCTCACTTTTTAAAACCCTTCAGTTTGTGACCCTGCTTATGATCCAAGGCCCAACCTTCTTTTTCAGACATTGATAGTTTTCTAAACTCTAGCCTGAAGGACCCTTTCTATTCTTATTTTTTCATATATTTGAAGAGACCTCTTACTCCCCTCAAAACAGATAACTCACGGTTTTCTGGGTACATCTTCACATTCTTATTATTGTGTATCTGTTTATATTTTCCCCTAGAATTCATTTTCCCTTCTCAATTCTTTTTTTTTCAGTGGTCATTTATATCAAATTTTCAACAAGAAGTTCTGCTTAATCACTCTATGGAGTGCTCATTCATGTGAAAGAGGAAGTTATAAAGCAATAAATAAAGTCACAGTTAAATGAATGCTATATTTGGGGATTTGATACAGGAAAACTAGAATGCCATGAACTAAGTTATCCCTGCTATGTGGGTCTTTCCTCAACTAGATTATAATTCCTAAAGGTCACAGATCATATATGTCCTTCTTCCACTTCTTCATTTCTATTATTCCTTATAAATCTTTCAAATAAAATTTGCTCAGTGTGTTGTATTACTACTTGATCACCTAAGTATGAAGGCATATTCTGTAAATGCAAGGCTCTGGGCAGAAATTTTCTGAATTTTTCCTGACTCAAGAAAGCCTTCAAAAGATACATAAAGTTTCCCATTTTCTAGTTTTGTGTTATAATTAATTAATTGTACAAATGATTATTGAGGTATTTAGAGTGTTAGGTACTCTTTGAAGTTCTGAAAAAATGGCAGTGGAGAGAAAAAAATGCCTGCTCTCAGTAGATATGTACTTTCTGTAACATTTGCTGATTTTACAATTACATGTGTTGATTAACGTGTTTACTCTCTACAGTTCTCCATCTTGTATTCTATACATTTACATAATTTATATATCCCCAGTACAAATATTATCTCCCTTTTTCCCTCCCCACTGGAGAGGCACCACTAATCACAGATTTTCATGTCGTAGACAGTATCAATAAATACCGTGTTCGTGAGCATCAGGCACGAAATGCATACATACAAATATCATCATAGATATAACTATAAGTTAAGCTGGTGTCCAGATAGTTGCTCTCCTCTATATAAATAAACCATTTTACTTGAAAGGAATATTTTTTTCTCTATTAGATTCATTTAAAGAAAGAAAGTCTTGTTCAAAGTTTTCAAGTTCTCAGAGTTCCTGTTTATCAAACACTTCCTGAGCTCAAGAAGCATCTTTAGAATGACTTACCATTTAAATTGTAGAGGTATACTTCCAGAAACTGTTTGTGTTTTCTAAAATCAGTTTAAGTCATGTTAAAATTTTTTACACACATGCTGAAATGGTAAAAAATAAAAATGTCATGTATTTCTATTGGTCTATCAATTGTCTCTTTGATATTAATTACCTTTGAAAAATACAACAAAATGTACTCAGCCCATGTGTCAGTAAATCTCAGCATGTCAGGGTAAGTAATTCTCAACATTAATATCAACTTGCTCTGAGGAGGAAAATAATGTTTAGGTCATTTTGACCTTGATGTCATTCCTGACTGCTTTCTTTCTCTCACACTGCTAACCAATTCATTAGCAAATCCTTTCAGCACTACCTTTCAAATGGATGCAGAATCCAAACATTCTCACAATCTCCATTGCTCCAAATCCAATTAGAGCCACAATAATTCCTAACCTTGTCTTAAAAAGACAGTCTAACATGTCTCCTGCTTCTACGCTTGCAGGTTTTCTTCTTTCCATAAACCACAATGATTCTTTAAGAATATGAATCAATTATGTTATCCCACTGTTTCAAGCCCTGCATGGCTTCCCACAGTATGCAGAATAAAATACTAAGTTTTATGAAGGCTTTTATGCTATTCTCGGTCTCTTACTACCTCTCCGATATTATCTGTGATTACTCCTCCTCTTTCTTCAACCATACTGGTCTCATTATAGATCCAAGGCTCCAAGCATGCCTCGGCCTGCCTTAAAGCATTTACACATGTTCTTTCCATGAACTAAAACACTCTACTCCCAGAAAGTCTTGTAGTTGGTTCCTTTGTTTCCTTCTGTTTGTATTTAGATGGGACATTTTCAGAACAGGTATTCCTGGATCAAGATATCTACACTGTCTATACTTTCCTCCACACTTTTTTCACCGTTTATTCAAGTATCATCACTTGCCTTATATTTTCTTATTTAGATTGGTGATTAATTATTTACTGTTCTTTTTCCTGCTGTTGCCTACCTTAAAACTTCTGTGAAGAAAGAAATATTATTTGGCCCACAGTTATATAGTCAAAGTCTATAGAAAAATGCTTGGAAGATGCTTATGATTCATGAATATTCTTTGAATGATTAAAGATTCTTGTTATTGAACAGTCTGAGAATCTTTATATATAAAGGGGTTCTAATTTGAATGCTTTCTGTGTAATTTCAAGTAAAAGTGGAATGTTTACATGAAATATTTAAATTAGATATTTTTACAGTCCACATATCAACCACTGTGAATAAATGTTTTCAAGTTTGTGTGAATGAACAAAAATGAAATATGTGAAATATGTATCACTACAGCCTAATGTTCAATGAAATCAATCAATTTTTAGATTTTTTTGAGCTATGTCATGAAATAGAAGATAACATTATCTGAAAAAGATTCCAGAGTTTAAAGGGAAAATTTTTTTGGTCAAGCCTAGGTGTTTTTCATACTTTATAAAGGCAAAGTAATTTATTAAAATAGATTTCTATGTTTGTATTTTATATTCTTTGTATTTTCAGTTCTGTAGCTTAAGTACTTGAATATAAACAGCTTTATACTGTCACATAATGTAAAATGCTTTACATTGTTGTGATTATCTACAGTTAAAGACAATGAAGTCATCTAATACTCTCATTATGATCACCTGTATCTTGAAGATGGGTCACTATATTTCAAAACTTTAGAGTTGGCAAAATTTAGAAAGAAAATAGGTGAAATATATTTCTGTATTGCAAAGATGTGCTTGTGTGTGTGTTTGTGGAGAGAGAGCCAGTGAGAGTGAGCAAGAGAGATTTGTTTTACTACTCATACAAAAGCAAAGTTAAAACATACACAGTATCTTAGGAAGAGTTTTATTGTTACCTTATTATAAACCAGTTGAGCTCTATAAAAATTCTCAGAATGTATAACATAAAAACCAATATTATTTGTGATTTCTACTGCTTCAACATTTACTGTCAAGATCTTTATGACAGAAGATCTATTTTCTATACTTCACTGTTTGAACACTCTTTCTCCCTTTTTCAATGTTGTGTTCTTTTCTGAGAGGAACTTACTATTTCATCTTGTGATATGTTGAGGCTTGCTAGAAATTCAAGTCCAATTCACTAGGACTAAATATAGAAAACATCATATTTCCCAGCCAAGTATATAGTCACATCTTGTAAAGAGAATTATTACAATGTCTTTCTTTGATATAAAATATCATAAAGATTTTCTCTTTCAATTCTTACTTTCAATAGAATCGTGAAATTTAAATACAGTATGTGCACAGTAAATATGTCAAATGAGGAAGTGGAAATATACTATTTCTCATAGTATTTCAATTTCTTAAATTTTAAGAATGGTTACTATATTAATACTGAACTGTGAAAAATCATTGTATCTGCATAATTTTTGATACTAATTATTTATTAAGAACATATGCTTGTGAGTGATGTCACTTTTCCTAGAATTTGACTATTATAAACAAAATAAAATGGAGATTGAGGGATTTTTTCTGTATTTCTGGGAATTATGGGAAAATAAAAGTAATGTCTTTACATTTTTATGACATAAAGAATAAAACAACTACTACAGTCATACAATTTTCTTGACAATTGTATCCGTTAATCATTTAAGACAAATGTAACATTCCCTTTATATTATTATGTTTAGTAATTGTTTAAGAAACTTGCTTATTTGCTAAAATAAATGTTCTCGAATAATGCCAAAAATTATAACACTTTGAGATAATTACAGCAGGAAATAAAAATACCTTTATTATTTTAATTTTAAGGATTTCTAATGTGTGTGATAATATTGTGTATCTAAACACCAGCCCCAATACAATGGTAGGTATATTTTCAATTAGAAATTATAAAACCCAAATTTTTTTCTTGATATATCTATTTAGAGTAATCATGTTTTATTGGACCATAAAGGTGAATAGAATTTGTTAAAATGATTAGGCAAGTGATAGAATAAGCAAGAGAATAGCAGAAGTAATATCACACAAAAAAAGAGAAACTTCATCCTATCTAATCAAATTTAGTATACAGATATACAAATATGTAATGCTACCATTAATAGAAATGATGGTAAGAGAAATTAGGCAAATTTATTATGACACCAGACTTTGTGAAATTGAGAATACCTTTCCTAATGCATAGATTTATTGGTTAGTTTGAATATGGTTAATATTTCTCAAGTACTATCCATTTCTGAGTACATGTACATTTAACAGTGCTTAGGTAGGTGAAGCAGAATATGGAATCACATGTGCAAAAACCTAGTGTTTTTAGATAAAAACAGTATTATTAATGATATAGTTGTTATTTCTACTAGTGAAAACATTACTTGCATTGAATGAGTTCTATTTTTTCTAACCAAATTCTTAAAATATAGATTATCATTCCAGACAACTATAGTATGTTTTCTTACAAAATAGAACTGGCAAAATTACTAAAGTTTTGACACACCATATTGTTCATGGCCAACAAAGTTATGACTGACAGCCTGCCTAGGACCCCAGGGACAAATCTTTAGAAGAGGAGTAGTGTCCAAAGGCAGACTTCAAGGAAAAGGTCTGGAACAGAGCAAGACTAATACCTCAGAGGGTAACAAAAGCTGCCAAGGCCAAATTAAAATCAGTCCATCAGTTTATAGGCAACTCATGTGGCAAATACAAGGCCAGAGCCCTATGATTTTTTTCCACACAACCAATGAAAAACCATTTTTATAAATTCTACAGAGATGAGTATGATGTTTTGTGATGGTAACTGACAAGCTGTCAATCTATCTTAGGTGTTTGAGATGCTCTATCTCTTCCTATCCCAGGAAGACATTCCTTTTGTAGAATTGCATTTTGTGAGATCACTTCAGTGCTCCTTGGAGATTTATCTTTTACAGTCGTCTTTAAAAACGCTAATACTATATGCTGCCATCTATAGTGTGTCACACAGTTAGGATTGTCTGAAAGATATCATTGGCTTTAACAAAAGACTGCTTTGGATCACATTTCTGCCAGTTACTAATTGAATGACCTTGAGCTGTTTAGTGTATACCTTTGAACTTCAATTTTACTGTCTTTAAAGTGATGATGACAATAAATGGCTCACAATATTGTTATGAAGGTTAATTGAAGAAATGGTAAAACATTTAAAGCAAGCACAGCAAAGATATGGTGGCTATAGTTTATATATATATATATATATTTGACAGCTTAGTTCAGAGACTAATACACAACCACCACAATTCATGTCGGTGAAAATAAAAATTATAAAGCTGGGATGGCATATAGCTTTCATCTCAGATGTTAACCATATATTCTTAATGGTTGCATAGTGGACTGTGTCAATAAAAGTTTTGGAGTTCAGAAAAGAAGACTCATGAAGAATTTCTGATTATATACATGCATACACTACATAATTACATTTCATTCAACAATAGACCACGTACATGATGGTAGTACCATTGGACTAATAGGGCTGAAAAAATTCTATCAGCTAGTATCTTCATAGCGGTTGTAATGTCAGAGTACACAAACATTTTTCACGTGTTTGAGTGATGCTAGTATAAACAGACCTATTCATTGCCAGTCTTGCAAAAATATTTAAAAAGTTAACTATAAAACAGTTTCAGGCATTAACTTCAGGAGACATTCCAGAAGAAACTATTGTTATTATAACAGCTGACATAGCTCCATTGGTGTTATTGCTCCTGAAGACCTTCCAGTGGGTTGAAACAGGGAATTTGAAAGAATAGTATTGATGCTCCTGACCCATTGAAGTCTTAAGCTAATGTGTGTGTTTGTGTCTTAGTTTTTAGCAAAAATTCAAAACCTTTAAGAAAATTAAAAATAGAACATGAACTTACACAATAAGAATCTTAAAATATTTTTGTAAATTTGTATAATGTGTTTTTGTTTGAAGTGTTACTAGAGAATAGTCAAAATAAAATGTCTGTAAAGTAAAGTTACAGTTAATGAAGTTAAAAACATTAAAAATGTTTTTAAAGAAATGTAGTGCAGCCTAAGTGTAGAGTTTCCACACAGTCTACAGTAGTGTACAATAATGTCTCAGGCCTGCACATTCACTCACCACTAACTCACTGACTTATCCAGAGCAACTTCTCAGTCCTGCAAACTCCAGTCACAATAAGTGCCCCTTTCAAGCATACCATTTTTGTCTTTTATGCTTTTAGTGTAACTTTTGTATGTTTAGATATACAAATACTTACCTTTGTATTATAATTGCCCACAGTATTCAGTAGAGTAACATACTATATAAGTTTGTAGCTTAGGAGCAAAGGGCTGTACCATGTAGCCTAGAAAAGTAGTAGGCTACACCATCTAGGTGTGTGTAACTACACCCTATGATCCCACCCTCACGAAATTGTCTAAGGACACATTTCTCAGAACACATTCACATTTTTAAAAACAACACGTCTGTAATTGTTCAAAAAGATGACATAACTGTATATGTTGACCCAGAGGTAGAGAATTTAATTAAATAGAAATTTATTTTTCTTCAATGTAAATGATCTTAATTTGTATTGTTTATAATAAGTAACTATGTAAGTGGAAAATTAGCTAAGTCTTGAGGAATCATATAGGCACACAAAGACAATATAATCCAAATATCTCAGCCATCAACATTGTCGATATTATCACCAACAAATCAATCATATAGATCTTTTTTGAAACTCTAGAAAAGTTTTTCCACTAGATAGCTTCATACCTTCTCTGGGAAATAAGAAAAAGTATCCTTAGAAACATGGTTCTTGACTCAGTTCTGATCAACAGAAAAATGATGGGCTTTTAGAACATTAAAGTTCTAAATGCACACTTACACACAGAAATATAGCTTAGAAGCTACATAAGCTCTGGAAAACTTTGTAATTTTGAGTTGGTCAGGAGGTAATTTTCAGGCCTTCTCTCTGTAACTGGTTACATAAATAAAAACTTTCTCCCCAGTTCATCTGCATCTCGTTATTGGGCAGTGAGAAATAGCAGCCTGACCCTCAGTTTGGTCCAGGAACAGTTTGATGCCAATATTAACTGAAATTATGTTTATTTCAATGAGAGTGTGTCTTTATTCTACTATTCTTTAGAAGTGAGTTATGTTACATTATTATAGAATGCTGTATTATCATTTACTTTTTCCTTCTGAGACCGAAAGCACTAAAGTTGCATATTCATTCAGCCCTACATTGAAATTTTATTTTTTGAAATGTGTTACACAGTTTAATTTGATATTACACAACATTTTTGGTGCTACAACAATAAATATGGGCTTTTAGAAAATGAAAAATGATGGGCTTTTAGAACATTAAATATGCATGATAGCTACCTAGGAGAACCTGATTCACACAGCTGTAGTACAGCTCGGGATGTGTATTTTTTCAAGACTCCCAAACAAATTCCGAAACACAGGCTGGTTAGGAAACATTGCCTTAAAGGCTTGGAGAACATAAAGTTTTAATTATCTAATTGATATATCAGAAAATATCTGATCATAATTGTTTTTTCTATTTCAAATTTGATCAACTTTTTACACTTCACTACTACCATTAAAATGTTACAACATTATTTTCTAGAAAATTTATGTATTCATTATATTTTATTTTTTAAATTAATTTTATAGCTGCCTTCAGCCTCGGCTATAGTGATATTGTAAAATACATATTTGGTCTTTGATTCTGTTTCCTGGCATACAATCCCTAAAATCCTTAGAATATCCAAAATGATGTCTTTTTGTATGCTAATGAGCTTACTGATGGCTGGCAGCCTCTAGGAAACTTCAGGAAGGGCTTGTCCCCTGAAAGACAAAGGCAGGAATACAGGGTTGGGACTTTGAGTCCCACTCTCCAACTTCTGGGGAGGGAAGTGAGGGCTGAAGGTTAAGTTGATTAGTAATGGCCACTAGTTTCTTCAATCACACCTAGTAACGAGGCACGCATGAAATCCCCAAAGGACAGGTTTTGGAGAGCTTCAGGATAGGCGAACACATGAAGGTTTCTGGAGAGCAGAATATGCCTACGGAGGGCATGGAAGATGCACACCTTTTCCCACAGTCTTGCTCTACGCACCTCTTTCATCTGCATCCTTTGTAATCGTCTTGATCATAAGCCAGTAATGAAAGTAAATGTTTTCCTGAGTTGTGCAAGTCCCTCTCACAAATTAATGGAACCCAAGAAGAGGCTCGTGAGAACCTGAATTTATACGCAATCAGTAGAAGCCTAGGAAAAACAACCTGAGGATTGGGATTGGTTATAGAAGGGGAGGCAGTCTTGCGGGACTGAGCTCCCAACCTATGGATCTGTCACTGTCTTCCGATCAATACTATCACAAACCCCATTAGTGTCTACTGTATAACTGACTGCTTGCTTGGTGTGTGGGAAGAATCCCCCACACATTTGTTAACAAAAGATGTCTGTGTTGATTGTTGTGGTAGAAAAGCAGGGGAAAAACACTGTGTTTTAGCCACTCAGAGCTATTTCTCTCTTCTGTTTAATCAATGATATATACAAAATGTTGGCCCTGTTAATAACACATTTTAAACTGAATAATCTCAATGTTAATACATTTTAATGTATGTTGTGACAATAAATAATTTGAAATCTAGGTTGCTGAAATTTTAAATTACTTTGAGCCTTAAAGGAATGTGATTATGGAGCCTGAATCATGTGATAGGTAGCTGGCTGGAACCTAGACAGCTGTAACCTTTGTTTTCCTGATTATAGATTAGTCTTCTTCCTTACTTACATTGTTTTGTAAAATGTTGTAAATGGCTAAAGGGCACCATGGAAGATCCCTTCCTTCTTCATTGTTCACCTTCATGGTAGATTAACTGCCCTCCTACTTTTCTCAAAGACTTCATGGCTGTCACATTGTCTTATAATGGAATGTTAAGTGCATTCTTCTAACTTGGAAAAGACATAAAAACTAGACACAAAGAAAAGATTGGGAGCCGAGGCGGGCGGATCATGAGGTCAGGAGATAGAGACCATCCTGGCTAACACAGTGAAACCCCGTCTCTACTAAAAATGCAAAAAAAAAAAATTAGCCGGGCGTGGTGGCAGGTGCCTGTAGTCCCAGATACTCGGGAGGCTGAGGCAGAAGAATGGCATGAACCCGGGAGGCAGAGCTTGCAGTGAACCTAGATCGCCCCACTGCATTCTAGCCTGGGTGACAGAGCGAGACTCCATCTCAAAAAAAAAAAAAAAAAAAAAAAAAGGAAAACAAGCCATAACTAATTAAATTGTGGCTCATAAACCAGCCATGTACACACAATGTTGTAAGCCTATTAAATTTTATTGTTTTCTGCCTATATAAGCAAGAACTTAGGAGCACTGGCTCCATTTCTCTGGAATCTTTTCACCAAATGCCTAATTCCAGCTTTTTGTTTGACCAAACGTTAAGAAACTGAATTCTTATCCTTTTGAATATTTTAGGTTGACACTATGATTCAATTGTCTTATTTTTTCCCTTATTTTGTGGCAGGCCAGGTCTCACTAAGGCAGGCCTCTATAACAAATGTTTCAGAACTGACTGACTGGTTAAGTTAAATATTAAAAGCCAGTGCCCTTATACAAAGGCTAGAATGTAATAAGAGCCAACCAAGAGTTTTGCCTATGCGTTTCCTGAACCTTAAAGCATGATTAAACAAGCCTGTTGGGAGTTTGCAGGAACTTCCCAAACCTTTGTGAATTAGCAGGAGACAAGACAAGAGTAATCACCCCAGTGCCTGGACCCATTTAGATTAAGTATACTTACTGAAGCTCCAGAAGAAGGTCTTCAGGACTTGGACCTTAGTTATACCTTAAAAGAAGTTAATCACTTATGTCTTTAGATAAATGCACACCTATGCATAGAAATATAGCTTAGAAGCTACATAAGCTCTGGAAAACTGCAATTTTGAGTTGGTCAGAGATAATTTTCAAGCCACCTGTCTGTGACTGGTTGCCGAAATAAAAACACTCTTTCTCCTCACTTCATCTGCATCTCGTTATTGGGCAGTGAGAAATAGCCCCACCCTCAGTTTGGTCCAGGAACAGTGTGATGCCAATATTAACTGAAATTGTGATTATTTTAATGAGATTGTGTTTTTATTCCAATATTCATTAAAAGTGAGTTGTTACATTATTATAGAATACTGTATTATCATTTACTTTTTCCTTCTGAGACCAAAAACACTAAAGTTGCATATTCATTCAGCCCTACATTGAAATTTTATTTTTTGAAATGTTACACAGTTTAGTTTGAGATTACACAACATTTTTGATGCTACAACAATAAATATTTTGTGCCATTTTATTGCATTATTCTTGACATTTTTCTGAATACAGTGAAAATACAATTTTAACAAATATAAGATTAGTATTTTGCAATGTTCCTTCAGTGTTTATCTTCACTTAATTCTAGAGTAATATTTCCTTATTTTTAAAGATATACACACATACATAATTATAATGACATGTACACATAATTCTGACATGTACATAAGTATATTTATATATATTTATATGTATATAAGTATTCATACAGACATATAAGTAATTTGGATGGTAAGATTATTTGTCCATATTCAATAAGCCACACACACTGTCGAATAAAGCCATCCTTAAATACCTGATTGATTAACTGACTTGAGTAACTTAATCCTTATTATAAAAATTTAAAAATCACATGCAAAATGTGTTAAAACAAATATATAATCATAAGTTTATAAATTGTAACAAAAACTAATAAGAAAACATTTTAATAAGGCTGACTTCCTTGTTATTGGTTATACTCATACTTCCATCAACCACCTATCTTTCTGGCCTCTTGCACTCTGGCCATCTTCAGGTACTTGTATTATTCTGAATGCCTCACACTCTTACCCTCAAGTCTTTGTTGATGATCATGATGTTTTCTCTGGAACATTTACTCAAGCCTCCCATGTTTGCCTATAATTTTTCTTGATTCAGCTGTGATATAATGGCCTCTGAGATGCTATCTTTATATTTCTGAGCCGGCTTTAGTGATGCTTCTATATGTTTGCAAAATAATTTATGTATAATTCTGTCATGGAACATGTCTTCCTTGACCACAAAAGTCTATTTGTCTGTACTTTCCACTAGAAGGTAAGTTACCAATTTACTGTGTTAGTCTGTTCGCATGCTGCTAATAAAGTCATACTTGAGACTGGGTAATTTATAAAGGAAAGAAATGTGATTGACTCAGAGTTCCACATGGCTGGGGAGGCCTCACAATCATGGCTGAAGGCGAATGAGGAGTGAAGTCACATCTTACAGGGCAGCAGGCAAGAGAGCTTCTGGAGGGGAATTCCCCTTTATAAAACCATCAGATCTTGTGAGGCTTAATCATTATCATGAGAACAGCACGGGAAAGAACAACTCCCATGGTTTAATTACCTCTCACTGAGTCCCTCCCACCACATGTGGGAATTATTGGAGCTACAGTTGAAGATGAGATTTGGGTGGGGACACAGCCAAACCATATCACAACTCCATTAAAAAGTGGACAAAGGATATGAACACACGATTTTTCAAAAGAAGATATATATGTGGACAATAAGTATATGAATAAAGCTCAATATGACTATTAGAGAAATGCAAATCAAAACCACATATCACACCAATCAGAATGGCTATTATTAAAAAGTCAAAAAAAGCAGATGCTGATAAGGTTGCAGATAAAAGGGAATGTGTACACTGTTGGTGGGAATGTAAATTAGTTCAACCATTGTGGAAAGCAGTATGGCAATTTCTCAAAGAGCTAAAAGCAGAACTACCATTCAACACAGCAATCCCATTAGTGAGTATATACCCAGAGAAGTATATATATCACTCTACGATAAAGACAGAAATGTATATCAGTCTACCATAAAGACACATGCATGTGAATGTTCATTGTAGTGCTATTCTCAAGAGCAAAGACAGAATCAACCTAACTGCCCATCAATAGTACACTGGATTATGAAAATGTGGTACATATACACAATGGAATACTATGCAGCCATAAAAAAGAATGAAATCATGTCTTTTATGAGAACCTGGATGGAGTTGCAGGTTATTATCCTTAGCAAACTAACACAGGAACAGAAAACCAAATACTCTGTATTCTCACTTATAAGTGGGAGCTACATGATAAAAACTTACAAACCCAAAGAAGGAAACAACAGACAGTTTAATTGAATGTGCAGGGTTGGAGAAGGGAGAGGAGCGGAAGAGATAATTATTGTATGCCGGGCTTAATACCTGGGTGATGAAGTAATCTGTTCAACAAACCCCCATGCCACGAGTTTATGTAAGAAACTCTCTTATATACACTTGAACCCAAAATAAAAGTTGATATTAAAAATGATCAATAGCTAGAAGTCATATTGATAGTATGTACATTTGACATAACCTGATATGTTTAGAATAGCACTTTACCTCTATGATCTTTGCCCTAAAAATTCATTACTCAAATCTAATCATAAGAAAAACAACGGACAAAAAATTATACAAAATGCCAATATACCTGACCAATGATCTTCAAATTTATCAAGGTCATAAAAAACAGAAGTCCAAGTAACTGTCATAACCAAGCAGAGCCTTTGTAGAGATGATGACTAAAAGTAATATGGTAACTTGGATAAGCAACTGGAAAACTCGAGGAAAAAATAAAGTATTTAATTTCTAATAATTTATAAATTATACTTAACAAGCTGTAGATTAGATCTCCAGAGTTTGTTCATCTTATAACTGAAAGTTTGTACCCTTTGCCCAAAATGTCCCCATTTTCTTTACTCCCCCAGCCTCTGGCAACAGCCTTTCTACTCTTATTTATATGAATACAGCTTTTTATTGCACATATAGGTGACAGATATACTAATTAGTTTGATTATGGGCATCACCTCACAATGTATCAAAACATCATGTGGAATATCTCAAATATATACAATTTTTATGTGTTATACTTCAATAAAGTTAAGGAAAGTAATAATGTACTAATATTGATTTATTAACTGAAAACTATGTCGTACTAAGATATTAATAATAGGAGAAATTGGCTGTGAAGATAGATTGGATCTTTGCACTATACTTGTAGCAATTCTTAATACAATACTTCTTTAAAACCAAGTGTATTTAAAAAATCAAAATAAAGATTTGCAAGGAATGATAACTTTAACATATGTAAAAGAGACTGAATTTTGAATCAAAGTAATAGTAACATTAAAAGAGTATAATTATGGAGAATAATTTTCCTAGGGCTTGTCAAGGGCAGAATACGTGTTTTTGTTTTCTCCTTCCCTATAAATTCACTCTCTAGGTTAAGACTTGGACTAGCATATAGCCAATATTTCTTATATTTTTAATATTCTAATTTTTTTCTTTTTCCATTTCTTTCTTTATCATATACACACTCACACATACCTCTCCACCCCAGCACTATCTCATCAATTTTGTTTCTTTATAACAAAAAGTCATGAACATGTTCGTAACTTTTAGGGCCTTACGTGATGGCTCACGCCTGTAATCCCAGCACTTTGGGAGGTGGGCAGATCACAAGGTCAGGAGTTTGAGACCAACCTGGCCAACATAGTGAAACCCTGTCTCTACTAACAATACAATAAATTAGCCTGGCGTGGTGGCGGGCGCCTGTAATTCTAGCTACTCTGAAGTCTGAGGCAGAAGAATCGCTTGATCTAGGGAGGCGGAGGTTGCAGCAAGCCAAGATTTTGCCACTGCACATCAGCCTGGGTGACAGTGTGAGACTCCATCTCAAAACAAACACAACAAAAAAGAATATGTTTATAACTTTTAAATTTTGACTTAATTTTCTTACATTTTTCCAATATTTTCAATCCTTTAAAAATGAAAATTCTTAAAGACAAAGCCAGATGTTACCTAATAAAGTACACATGCCCACATTTTTATAAAAACAAACCCATGGATACAGCCATATTTATTTTTAAAAAGTCAACCATACTTTGGATTATAATTCATTATTGTCTTTAATATAGAGGAGATAGTTTGTGGAAAAAATTATTAACTTTATTTTCTTCTATTTTGTATATTTTTCTTTACAATGACTTTTTAACAAAAGGTTTAGACTGATTTTATTGCATACTGATTAATTTATGCAATGTTCCTTTTTTCTGCTTCTATTTTTATGTCTTTTTTCCTATTTTCTGTCAAAGTAGAAACCATCAAGCATTTTTTTTTTTCCATGATGGAGCCTCACTCTGTAACCCAGGCTGGAGTGCAGTGGTGTGATGACTCACTGCAACCACCGCCTCCCGGGTTCAAGTGATTCTTGTGTCTCAGCCTCCCATGTAGCTGAAAGTACAGGCATGAACCACCATGCCTGTAGAGACCGTGTTTTGCCATCTTCGAGGCTGGGCTCAAACTCCTGAACTCAGGTGATTCACCTGCCTCGCCCTCCCAAAGTGCTGGGATTACAGGCGTGAGCCACCACGCCCAGCCTATCATGCCATTCTGGATAGGAAAGTAGTATAAGTACATTTGAAGCTTTCAAATTTCAAATTTTAAAACCATTTGATTTCAAGTTCAGTTCTTCCATCTCCGCTTGTGTAACCATGCACAATTCCTTTAATAACTTTAACTATAACATGAGCATGGAATAATATTAACATGGTAAGTTTATTGTGAGTGTAAAATTAAGCAATGCACAAGCTCTTGAAAATGTGCTTAATATTACCTACAGCTATTTTATTAAAATATTTATTATCATTGATGAGTTTTACCCAAACCGATATCTACAAACAACCATTTGATTGAATTTGGAAGGGAAATTTCTAGTCTAATTCAAAGCTATTTCAAGGTTCATCTCTGGTCAATGGCTTGGTTGCAACCCAGTGAGAGATCCTGAACCAGAAATATCCAGACAAACTTCTCCTAGATTTTTGACCCTCAGAAATTGTGTGAGATAATCAATTTGCATTGTTTAAAGCTGGTGAGTGTTGGAGCAATATATTATGTTGCAATAAATACTTAGTATGTATTTCAGTACCTGTAAGCAAGATGTTGTTGAAGGAACACCCTAAAATGTAGGAATAACTTTGAATTCCTTAGTGGACTTGGAGGAGAGAATGTGAGAAAACAAAACAAACAAAAAATGCCTGAGGTATGTTAAGTAAATCTTTAATAGAATTCCAATGTTCTTTCATAAGGTTATTTGTAATGCCTACAGGTGAATGAGGTAAATCTTATTTAAAACTGGAGGAAAGAGGATTTTTGTTATGTAATACCAGAAGTTTATCAGTACTACTGCTGCAATTATGTGGTGTTTGAGGTTGAATTGTGTCCTACAAAAGATAGACATTGAACCTGTAACCCCTAATACCTCAGAACATGACCATATTTGGAGATGGGGCCTTTAAAGTGGTACTTATGGTTAAGATAGGTAATATGGGTGGCCCCTAATTCAACATGACTTGTGTCCTTATAAGAAGAAGAGATTAAGAGAGAGACAGAGACAGAGGCAGGATTATGTGGAGACAACAGAAGAAGACAGCCATCTGCAGGCCAAGGAAAGGGGCCTTGGAAGAAAACAATCTTACCAACACGTTGATCTCAGACTTCTAGGCTTCAGGATTATGAAAAAAATTAATTTCTATTGTTTTAAGCCAAAAGATCTGTTGTAATTTGCTATGGCAGCCTTAAAAACTAGTACATGTAGAAAATAAAAAATGAACCTAAAATGCTGGATAATTTGCTAAGTAGATTTTCAGCCAGAATATTGAAGGTGACACCTACTTCCTTCTTGTTGCTTATACCAACAGGCAAGGTTAAAGAGATAAAATAGGCTGGGCATGGTGGCTCACGCCTGTAATCGCAGCACTTTGGGAGGCCAAGGCGGGCAGATCACCTGAGGTCGGGAGTTCGAGACCAGCCTGAGCAACATGGAGAAACCTCATCTCTGCTAAAAATACAAAATTAGCTGGGCAGGGTGGTGCATGCCTATAATCGCAGCTACTTGGGAGGCTGAGGCTGGAGAATTGCTTGAACCCAGGAGGCAGAAATTACAGTGAGCCAAGATCATGCCACTGCAGTCCAGCCTGGGCAACAAGAGCCAAACTCCATCTCAAAAAATAAAAAAAAAAAAAAAAAAAGAAAGACTGATGAACAAATTGGAGCGAGAACTCGCTGATCTTGAAAATACTTAGCCTCTCCAGAGGGCAACTGATAATAAAACTAGTAAGAAATGGTTTCTGAGAAAAGATCAAATTTAGAACAATGCTAGAAATCCTTGATCTAAAGATAAAGCTGACGGTAACTGTAAAATTACTTGTAAATATCTCAGAAAGGTGAAAGATACGCTGTCTATGAAGGTACAGCAAGGAACTGAGAGAGGCCTCTGGCCAACAGCCAGCAAGGAGCTGTTTTCCTCAGTCCAGCAACCTTCCAGAAGCTGAGTTATGCTAATACTGTGAGTTAGTTCAGAAATGAATCTTCCCTCAATTGAACCTTCATATGAAACCGCAGACTCAATCAACAGATTTACTGCAAACTTGTAAACCTTGCACCTTGAGGTAGAACCACCCAGTTAAGATTCTCCCAGAGTTCTGAACTCAGAAATTGTGTAAGAGAGTAAATGGTTATTTTAACTGCAAAGTTTTGGGATAACAAATTATCCCAGTATAATTTCTTGTACTGCAATAGAGAATTAAAATGGCAAGGTTGCTGTGAATGTAAAACTAGATAATGCAAGAAGCCTCTGCCACAGAATAAGCACCCAATCTATATTATCAATGGCTATTTTATTACTATATCTATTATATTTGATAAGATTCTCCATTTATTAGCATATTATAAAAATATAGAAATAATAGCTTTAATTTTATCGATAGTTCAAGAACTTCTGAATAGATCACAACACAGAAAGTTAACTTCTAAGATAACATTAGGGAAGCAATTAATCTATACTTTTTAAAATAATATCTTATTTGATTTCCTGTATTTATTCCTACGTGTGTCTCTTTGGTAAGTTTACAGTATCTTATTTTTTCCAACCATAAAATGAGAAATAGTTTCCACCAACTCACTTTGCAGGATATTGTGAAGATTAATGAGGTAATATGTGTAAAGCTCTAGAAGCCTTTAAATAATGCTATAAACATGAGTATTTTATCCCAGTGGGTGGGTTCTATCTATTTTTATGAATGGCTTGCGATATAGGGATAGAAGAGATAAGGGATAGATAAATAGATAAGTAGGCAAAATAGATAAGTTGGCAGACAGGAGACAAGGTAGGGAAAGAGAGAAAAAATAGGATAAATAATAGTAGAAATTAATGGCTTTGTAGTTCTTATGGAATTATCTTTTTGGCTTAGTGACCACATGTATTTTCAAGGATATTCAAACACCCAGTATTTTGCAGCTATCTGATTTCTTCTTGGAATTTTTGGACTGATCTAAGGGAAAATTAGTTATATCTTCGTAATTGAGGCAACACATTTATTTTTTCTTCTAATCTATGCACTGTTATTCCTTATAATGAATACAATCAATTGCAAATAATATAATTTTCTACATTTTACCAGCCCTTTCTTCTCCCTATGCAATCTATATTTTTCAGAATAACAATGCTTTAATATTTAATATTTAATATTCTATGTAACTGCTTCTGTGTATTTAAATATAAGAACATATAGTAGGACATCACAATGAAAATAATTTCAGGCTGGTGTTCAGTGACACACAAACTACCAAGCAATAGCATAGGTGACAAGTTATAACAAATTTCCAAAAAGAGAAAGAGACCATCTAAGCAAGATTTTCAAATGTACTATGTGACAGTCTGTTGTGTGATCTGTAGCTAACTACATCCTCCCCCAAATTCGGTTGAAGAAAGACTCGAGCAATCATAAAAGAGCCTAGAAATTTACAGGGAGTTGTTGGTGAGCTTTGGGTCTTTCCAAAGTCCTTTTAGTGTAGGAATTGAGAAACTTCCTTCTTATATCAAGTCTCATGGGGAAAATAAAGAGTGTTTGTATATGTTCATTGGAATTGGGAGAAAACAGTATTTGGTATGTGATTCACTACCTATTGTTTCAAAGGATAAGAAACTAGCTTGACTGTCTTGACACAGGGAAATTCAAAATTAACATCGATTGAAAAGCAGCTCCACTCACAATGGTCATGGATTAAGGTAGAATGCTTCTCATTGATGTAATGAACCAGAATTATTTAACCAACATGTTAGAAACACCATCTGGAAAACAACAAAACAAAAAACATATCCTTCCAAATATAGAAGAAGAGGAATACAGTTGAATCCCTAGAAGTTGAACAAGAACACTTCTAAGTGACCTACAAGAATGTACCAAAGACTGTCACTGCATTTGAGGGACCCCTCAGTGACAAGACAGGCATTGTCCAAAGGCCATACAGAAGTGCTACAACTAGAATAAAGCCATCTTCCATGGCTGCTCTTTATAATATCCGTGCATTTATCACCCTTTCTGACCTCACCACTTGTCCTAGTGGAATCACAGTGAGAGAAGAGAAGAATAATACGGTGGGGAAAATAGGAAAGAAACTTATTTCAGATGCTTTCCTTACAGGCCCTTTAATATTAAAATAGTTCAGTATAGAATGAGAGAAGCTTTAACTTTTCAAAGTTTTGAACTTCCAAGGGAAGTGGACATTTTATTAAAATGAGCCTGTGTATTGACCTTAATTCCTGGGAATACTTTTCAGTACCAGAGAACCAAAAGGCAAGTCAAGGAATTTGCCTTGAATTTTATCAAAGGACAAAGAAGAACATGTCTCCAAAGTAGGTTGAACAGGAAGGGGGAGGAATAAATCAAGTTGTCCTTTGTTGTACCTGAGTCCTCAATGTATACATATTATATGCTATATTTCACATATATCACATATGATATATGTGTTCTATTTTATGATGACCCATTTTATAAATTAGAAAATTAAATACCATCAAAATTAAATCACTTGCAAGGGTTCACATAGCAGGAAATGGGGAAAACCAGATTAAAAATCTTTTTGGCTTCAGAATCCATATTCTTAACTGCTATACCATATACTGTATTGCTTTTGCTTAGGTATTTATATATACATATGTGTATATATACATATATGTAGATATCTGTATACATATTTTTCATTCTTTGTAATCCTTTAATAAAAAGTATAGTTATGATAGAGAAATACTGAGTGCTTTAGTTATTCTATTTTTTTATCTTCTGGGTAAGATTTTTCCATAAATTTTATAAATAGGGAACAGAATTATCTTCAAGTATTCATGGGATAATGGAGATAGGTGGAAAAGAACAGAGAAACTACAAGTACTAGAACTTAAGTTTACTTCACAACTCTTGGGTGACATTTCAGATTGATTTATAATTTCAAAATAAATAAAGGTGTTATGAAAATTCCTTCTTGTTTGTTTTTTCTCAATTTCTTCTCTGTCAATTGATTGGAATTAGATTTACTTTATTTGATCTAAATTGCTCAAGATAAATTTAATATACATAGCAATATACCTCTTTCTTCTGTATTATCAAAAAAGGATAGATATGCTTTTTATATGAATACACCATAATAGAAAGTCCTTAAGTGTTTTATGGTTAAAAAAAAGAAATTAGGATCTTCTCATCACTCTTGCGGGCAAGGTTACATAAGAAACTTATTTAAATTAGCTTTAAGATGGTTTTCTTATATATACTTCACTTTTGGGGTATGATCACTGTATTTTTAAATATTATTATGAATGTATTATTTATTAATTTTGAGTGTGGAAAATGGAAAAAAATGGATGAAAGCAGCATGGTATAGTATTTCAAAGAATGAGCTGGATGATCTATGATTTTTGGCTTAACCGGTTTCTACCTTTGTGCCCTTGAAGAAGTTACTTAGCCTCTTTGCTCTCTAGTTTCTTCTTGTATTCAATAGAAATAATAATAGCTACTAACTCATAGAGATATGGTAAGCATTAAATGAGTTTATATGCAGCTCTTAAAACAGCATCTGGCACATAATAAGCAAGAAATAAAAATGTTTGTGAAATAAAAGTGTTATTTATTGGTTGTTGATTTTTAAAGTTGGACTTATAGTTGCAATTTGTTCTTTTTTTGGTATAATCTTAATTTGTAATTCATATTTTACATTTATATTCCTCATAAATCATATTTGTATCTCAGATATTTCACTGAATCATTAACTTAATTTTTTTTAAATTCCAGAAGACATTAAAGAAGAATTCTGGAGAGCAAAATGAAACTATATTTTCTAAAAACTGCAAGTGTTTTATATAGTTACTTAAAAGGACAGTCACACAGAAGAAAGACTAGATCTTACTGTTTATGGATTTTTCTATTTCTATAGCATTCTAGCAGCATCTAAGAGGAACATTGGTGTAAAATCAAGAGGTAGTATATATGAGTGGTAGAAGTGAAGTACCAAGGGAGAGCGTCAACAAATATTTATTATGTATGAAGCACTAAAACATAGCTGTGTTCTGAAACGAACATTTTTAGAGTTTAAGTACAAGATCTGAGAAGGATCAGATTCACAGATGGTGAATTGAGTAGAGTAGGGTCTACTCTTGGGGAGAACAGAGAGGCCACAACAGGAGGGTCTGACATGTGTCATGTAACCCATCTGTGAACGGAAGGGGTGGAAACTATATAGTAAGCAAATGGACACCCATCTCCTTACTTGGAATAAAAGGTAATGCATTTCTTCTTTTCCAATTGATTATTTTCCACTGCCTTAAAGGTAATCAACAGGAGTATAAGGCAGATCTGTGTCTAGAACAATTAACCAATTTTACTCACATGGAAACAGCCTGTTACTTAATAGCTTTCTGGGTTCCACTAGTATTTCTACTATTCAGCACAGAAACGTTGGCTATTTTAGATCCTATCAATCATGAGTGAAAATAAAATCTTTAAATTTCACAGTTTCTCATTGTTTGCAAAGTAGGAGACTTTGTGGCAATAGAGCTTTTTGGCATTCTCAGGCTAAGTAGGAATAAAAACTGAATTGTGTTGGTGAAAAGTAATAGTGTATTAGCTTTTTATTGATGTATAAGAAATGACCACACATTTAGCAGTTCAAATGACACACTGTTAGTATCTCAAGGATTTCTCAGGATTACAGACACAGATTAACTGGATTCTCTGCTCAGGGCGGCCTGAAATCAAGGTGACAGATAGGGTTGCAATCTCATCTGAGGCTGAGCTTTATCTGCAAAATGTATTCAGGTTTCTTTGCAGAATTCAGTTCCTTGAAATAGTAAGACTAAGGCACTTCTTTCCCTGCTGGCTATTGGCAGAAGTCACTTTCAGTTCATAGAGGCTACCGGAGTCCTTTCTCACATGATTCTCTGACAACATGGAAGTTTACTGGTTCAAAGTGAGCAGAAAATCTCTCTTTAGTCTGGAGCAGCACAGTCCTATGTCACGTAATGTAATCATAAGAGTCACTATCTTATTATTTATCATTATATTCACAGATCCCCGCCATCCTCCATGAAGCCATCTAAGAAATCTACCACACCACACATAAGCGGTAGAGGAGACAGTGGCGATTATGAAATCAAATGCCTTTTTCCAAATTTACAGCTGTTACTAAGCCCAGCCAATTGTTGCCACATGATAATCAATACCAGGTTTTTCAAATTTTCAAGTGACGCTGTAAATCCAAAGTTGTATACTATGTTTTCCAATATTTAAAATATTGCCAAGCATTCAGCTGTTAGAGCCTATAGGACAGAATAATGTATAGGACTGCCAATTATAGAAATTTAGTCACACCTCTATGATCTAGAAAGTGTCATAGGTCTCAAAAATATAATAAAAATACAGGAATGTCAAGGAAAAAACATGAAAATACAAAAACCACATAGCATAAAACAGGAAAAAAATGTGATTACTCTTTGTTTTTGTCAGTTAAGGCTACTGTAGTGATATGGTTAGGCTCTGGTCCCCTCCCAAATCTCACTTTAAATTGTAATCCTCATAATCCCCACATGTCAAAGGCAGGACATGGTGGGAGGTGATTGGATCATGGGTGCAGATTCCCCCATGCTGTTCTTGTGATAGTGAGTGAGTTCTCACGAGATCTAATGGTTTTATAAGTGTTTAACAGTTCCTCCTGCAGACTCATTCTCTTTCTTGCCTGTTGCCCTGTAAGAAGAGCTACTTTCCATTCTGCCATGATTGTAAGTTTCCTGAGGCCTTTGCAGCCATGCAGAACTGTGAGTCAATTAAACCTTTTTCCTATATAAATTACCCACTCTTGCATAGTTCTTTATAGCCATGTGAGGATAAACTAGTAGACATAGCAAGATACAGTAGAGTGGGTGGTTAATAAATGAAATTTATTTTTCACAGTTCTGAAAGCAGGAAGTCTAAGATCAGGTTGCCAGCATCATTGGTGTCTGTTGAGGGTCCTTTCCCGGTTGGAAACTGCCCACTATTCTTGTATTCTTAGAAAGAATCAAAGTCTCATTAATTCCACTAATAAGGATTCCATTCTCATGATCTAATCTAATCTAATCTTCTCCCAAAGGCCTCACCTTCTCGTATCATAATATTAGGGGTTAAGTTTTCCACATTTGAATTTTGGGAGGACACAAACGTTTAGTCCATTCAACTTTTACAGTGGAGGGTGAGTCATGGAATTGTGTTTGAAAGCTTCATCGAGAGAACAAGAACTTGAACTGGAACCTGACAGGAATAAAATAAGGGTCAGCAAACTATACCATGTGGGCTAACTCTGGACTAGGAGCTGAAACTTTATTACATTTGAAATACATATATAAATATTTATATATATATATCAAAGCAAGTTTCATGACACATTAAAATTATGTGAAATTTAAATTTCTGTGTTGATTAATAATATGTCATTAGAACAGGGTTACACTCATTTGTTTATGTGCTGTCTATGACTGTTTTCAGGTACATTACTAAAGAAGAGATGTTGTGACAGAGACCATACAGGCCACTGAAGATATCACCAGATAACAGGAATTTCCTATTATTGGTTGATCATCACTTTGCAGTAGTCTCACTGTCTTGCTGCCACTGTTAGGACTTCTCCAGACAACATCAATCTTATACTCTCCCAGTGTCTGAAACTGTACTCACTTTACAGTAAATGTACTTCTCCCTCTCCACTTACTGGCAATGGAAGGTCAAACATATTAGTTTCTCAAAAGCAGTAGCAACTTTGAATGGAAGCTCTAAGTTTGAGAGATTCTATAAAGGTGACTTGTAGAAAACAATGGTGGGTATCTTCTTTCTGTGGAGACAGATGCAAATAGTAGTGAACAAAATATTCATCTTCCTTCTGGCTATGATCCAGCATTGCAGAAATATTTACACTAGTGAGTTTTTGTGAAACAGTGGCAAATACAGAACATCTGGAAAGCCAAGAGAGCCAGCCTGGGATGCCTAACAGTCAGTATATCATGCTATAATTCTAGCAGAACATCATACACACACACGTTGTTGTTCTTGTCAAATTCTATAAATTTCTTCTATTTGAGTCAAAAAGACCATGATTTTTATAGTTAAATAAAAATATAAATGATGATAGAAATTACTAAACCCATAGCATTTTGATGTGAATAGAAAGAATATTGAAGAAAAACTTAAAATATCAAAAGAATGTCATAATAAGAAAGAGAAAGTTGTGTATGCTATTGTTGGAATCTGGGTCGGGGTCAAAATTAATGGATGCCAAAATATTTGAACATAACTAAAATCAATTATCAAATTGTCTGAACAATTTATCATTTTCTATCAATTAAATCTCTAATATTTTGTTAATTGAAGAAAAGTTTCCTCAGTAAAAGTGCTTGTATTTTTGAAAAGTTTGTTAAGGCAAACAAAAAATATTTTTTTAATTCTTAAATTTCCATTTCTAATATCTAATTCATTCTTAAAAGGGAAAGACACACACTCACATGCACAAACACACACACTTACACACACATACGTACCTTTCTTGTTTTAAGAAATTGATGAATGAAGACCTATATTTGGAAACATGAAACTTAAGTTTAAAAATTATTTGAGGCTTATTTTTTATGTGTGTGGACATGGCTTCAATTAAGTATACAAGTTATTTTTCTATGTGAATTTCATTGAAGATTACATAAATTATCTCACAGGTCTATCAAAAGAAGAAAGACACATAAAAAGGTGGTTGTCTTAATCCATTTTGTGCTATTATAACAGGATGCCACAGCCTAGTTAATTTATGAATAGAAATGTATTGGCTCATGATTCTGGAGGCTGGGAAGTCCAAGCTCTGGAAAGGGCCTTCTTGTGTCATCCCATGGCAGAAGAGTAAACAGAGGGGAAGAAAGAGGCAAAAGGGGGATGAACTTATCCCTTTATAAGGAAGCCTCTCCTTTTATAATAGCATTAATACATTTATGAGGGCAGAGCCCTCACAGCCTATCATCTCTTAAAGATGCCACTTCTTAGTACTGTTTGAATGGTAATTAAATTTCAGCATGAGTTTGGAAGGAGACAAACATTCAAACCATAACAATAGTATACAATTTAATACTTCTCAGCAATAAAAAGTAATGAACTGCTGGTGCATGCAACAGCACAAATGAAATCCAAAAACATGTTGAGTGAAAGAAGAACCCAGATTCAAAATTAATCTATAATGACAGACATTAAAAAATTGCCTTCTGGAAGAGGCAGTAGATTTCACTAAAAAAGAATATGAGGAAACTTTTTAGTTGGATAAAAATATTCTATATTCTGTTACAGTTGCACAGTACTATTTAATTATTAAATAATTTATGGAAAACTTAAGATCATGGCAGGTTATTGTGACTACATACATATGAAAAGACCAGAAGAAAAAATAACACAGTGGTTTTCTAGTTAATCACTGCTTTCATTTTTTCCTTATTTTTCGGTATTTCCTTAATTTTGGTATGAAGAAGCTGAAATATTTATATATTTATAACTATAACTATGTATACATACAAATATATTTATAATTATAAATTGGAAAAATGTTTTATTTATGAAGCACATAATTAATAAATAAAAGTAAGAAAAGTAAGGTCTCTACAGTTTATTGCCAACATGATGTGAGAGCTCCCTAGAAGACATGAGTAGAGAGAAGTGGAAGTACCTGATTATTCCCTACACTTAGAATTTTATTTTTTTCTCTTTTCTTGCCTGTTTACTTTTTTTTACTTCCTACTACCCCTTTGACGTAATACCTGAAGCTTTGTTCTTCCCTCTTTTATAGATAGAATCAGAACCAGATAACAAGGGCTGTTGTATAGGTCACTAAAATTATAGATATTTTGTTCAACAGTATATTTGTAATAGTATAGGATTAAATAAAAAAGTTTTTTTACTATGGAAAATTATGTAAAATATTCAATTCTGGAGAATTCTTGGGAAAACTGGTTCTGGATTACTATTGATAAGGACCTAATGTTTAAAATAAAAATATTTAAGAATAGGATCTAGTCTGAACTAGAATATATCATAATTTTGTTTGTTTTGAATAGTATGATGCAAAATATACCTTTGTATGTTTTGGAGATGTGGATATACTCTTAGTTTTGAAAATTAATAATAGGCTTCCAATTCATTAACTACTTATGTTTGTAAAACCAAAATTGTATTTTCTGTAGAATACAATAGCATGGAAGAAAATAGAATTGTTATTCTTCCTTTAACAACTTGCTAAATATTTTTTATTGTAAAGATTACTTATTATATATAATTGTGGTTGTGTATACATAAGTAGATCAAGGAGCCAAGACTACTCATTGGGAAACCAAGCATTATACATAGTACTACAACAAATTCTTTACTCAAGCTAATCCATGTACCATATCCAAATTATGCTCCTTCCCTGATTCTCCTGGGCCCAACCGGTTCTCGTTGACCTACCTGTTGAAAATACAGTCACCACATTCACTCTACTCACATTTCCCTGTCTTTGATAGTCAGCATTCTTAGCCTCTGTGGAGCTAAGGTTTTAGCTTCTGCTCGACCTCTTTGTCCCCGTAACACCACAGCACTTTGCAATGCAACCAATCTGTGAAGGCAAGAGTGTATTCTACCATTTCTCAGACCACACTGTGCAATATATGATCTTAATTCCCCAGCAGTTACTCAGAAGTGTACATTCTAGAAGTGTGGAGCAGTTAATACTCTATGGGGTGAAAATTATTTAATGGGAAGCAGGAGATGATAAGGAACTGTCAAATTAGTTCCTCTTCCATCCTCATTGTGAGAGATTCTGACGTGGGGCGACTGTCTACAGGATAATTTTAGAAAACATCCTATCAGAAAGCAAAGGCTGTGATTTTTTGGAAACGAAAGTCATCTTCATAAAACACCTTTTCTTTCCTGTTGTCTTGGTATTGCCTCACACAATAAAGCTTAAGTGTTTAACTTTGCTGCAGGCTTTCTTTTCTAAAGAACCTTGGCTAAGACAATTAGCAACAATAAATCAAGACAATAAAGAGATTATATTAAGTCTGTCTTGGCAGCTACTATGACATAAATTGTTGTTTGGGGAGAAATCTATCTATGTGTCAGAGGAGACTGAGCATGGTAAGAATAAAACATGGGCTCAGGCTTGTTTTTCTCTTTGAATTGTAAAGATGCTTAAGCTTCTATCACCACAGTAATCTGAAACTTATTTGTTATTAAAATCACATGACTGACATTGTATCACATGTGTAGTAGTAATGTGCGTGTTAGATATTAAAATACTCACTTGTGAAAAAAGTGGAACAAAATAAAGTTGGTTCTGACAGAACTGGCAATTTTTACCAGATAGTTATGTAACCAAGTCTAATTAATGGTATTTAAAAAGCATTAATTAAAATATGCAAATGTATTAATTTGATATTTATTTGATATACCCATATCTAAAATAAAGATATAATAAATCAAAGGATTTGGAATGCATTCCCAATTCTCTTCCAAGTTTATCTACTAAATAATTATGAGACCTTGAAGAAGTCACTTAACTTCTTTAGATCTCAGTTTTCTTATTAATTAACAAAATAAATGAGTTGAATTATAGAAATCCAAAGTCCTCTTCCAATTCTAACAATGCAATAAGCAATATTAATTAAGTAGCAATATTTGGGACAATGTAATTGAACACACAGCAGCTCATCAAAGATAACATTCATGTCAATGTAGTTGTGTGCTGTAAATTTTTTATTGCATTCAGAAATACTTTTAAAAAGATTAAACCAAATAAATGAGATCAATGATTATTATGCTCACTGTAGGTTGCTATGACAATGCTGCGCCAATGAGAATTAAAACTGAAAATAGGACATAGTCATTAAGTCATTCAAGTATTTGTTGAAGACCTGTGGTGAGTTAACATCTATACTTCATGCTGGTGATTCGAGAGGAGTGCCCTGAAGAGGGAACTACCATCAAGCCATTCACATATAAATTATTCCAAATGGTGTCAAATGCCTTGAAGAGTTTTCCTCACTTAAGAAACAAATGAGCTAGAATTATCACAGGTTAAGTGTGGAATTTGTGGTTTGTAAACTAATATGTTGAACAACAAAGCTGTACAAAAGGCAAGGGTTGAGGGAGTTCAAGAGCAACTGTTAGTAGATACTCTCATTCTGTTCATCATCTGTTCTTCATATTTTACTTTCAAGTCCAGAGACCTTGGGAAAAGCATAAAATTGTCACATCTTGACTCAGGAATCTATTGAAATAATCAAATCCAATCATAGATTAGTTAACTTTGTTCCAGGCATGGGTGCCTAACCAATTAGAATAGATGCAGTTAGCTAGATAACATTGGAGAAGTGCCTGGACAAGCCCTATCTTACCATAATTTAACCCTCCAGTTCCTGGACTATGTTGTGGTCTAGAGTATCCATGAGAAGAGCCAAGTAGCTAGGACCTAAGCAGACAACAGTGGGAGCATTTAACTTGAACATTTCATTCTATAAAATTGGCTACATGATTTTTAAAAACTCGTATTAATAAAACTATTATATTTTTCCTGGGACAAAAAGTAATGGGTTGAGACAATGTGTTTTACTTTACACCTAATAGCAAGTTGCAAATATACACAGATTGGTGCTGAGTTTGCTCAGGGCTTTAACTTTCTTACATATGAGACTCATTTATTTTTAATAGTCACTGGGTTACAATTCTGGGGCCAAAAGGCACAGTATCTGATTATTAGTGTAGTTGTGTAATCGTTTAAATTTTCTGTTCATAATGGAAAGACAACATTATCTGGGGAAAATAGCTATATGAACTTAAAAAAAAAAGCCTGTTTTCATAAGGTTGACTGACTATGGAATCCAAGTGCAGAAAACTGAGTGCTCCTCAAATGCTACTTGATTAATACTTATAATTATGAAAAGCTTCCTACATTTTCCCTTAAATTATTTCCTTCATGGCATTTCAACACTTCCTTTTGATCACTAAGAATGCTGTAGCACAGCTGTAGAAAATGTTTGTCTCATTAAAATTTAGCCTACTGCAAGTTCGAGGTCACATATTGGGTAATTAGCAGGACTTGAATTTGAACCCAGGTGAAGAAATATATTTCATCCAGGTCCAAACCAGGGGATATGAAACATCAAAAATGCTGACCCTGTAAAATCCTTTGATCTAGCCTTGAAGGAATCTTTTCTAATGATGTTCCTGGATTTTTATATTTACCTATAAATAGGGGAATAAGCAGACGCTTACCCAGGTGATCTGGAAAACAAGGGCAGGAGGAAAAGTACACTAAAAGCAGAAGTGAGGATTTTGAGGTAAATGGACGGAGTCAGCAGCCTTGTTAACACGCAGCATATTGATATGTGAAGGGAAGGCAAAGCTGCCCCTCCAATGGGGATGTTCCTCACACTTACTGTCAATTGCAGTCTCCAGGCACATATTCCTGACTTCCTGTGGTTCTGTCTGCTTGCATATTTTCTGCATTATTACTCAGTGTATTCATTTCCTATGACTGCTGTAACAAATTACCACAAACTTGGTGAAGAAATATATTCTCTTGTAGTTCCAGAGGCCAGAAGTCCTAATCAATGTCACCAGAATGGTTAACATCAAGGTGTTGGCAAGGCCATGTTCTCTGCAGGGACTCTAGGGGAAAATCTATTCCTTATCGCTTCCAGGTTCTGGTGGCTGCCTCCGCAGTCCTGGGCTTGCAGTTCCATTACTCTAATTTCTCCCTCTGTCTTCACATCACCTTCTCATCTGTGTATTTGTTTTTCTTTGTTGCTCTCATAAGGACAAACGTTGTACGGCATTAAGGCTCACCAGAATATTCAAGGAAAAGCTCTTTTTCTCAAGATGCTTATTTTATTCATAAAGTACAGGGTAATTTTAGAAAACATCCTGCCAGAAAGCAACAGGCTGTGATTTTTTGGAAATTAAAGCCATCTTCATAAAACAACTTTTCTTTCTTGTTGTCTTGGTATTGTCTCACACAATAAAGCTTAAGTGTTTAACTTTGTTACAGGCTTTCTTTTGCAGAGAAATAAGAAATTTTTATAAAGAAGTTCATAAAATAAGAATCTTGAGAAGAAGAGTTTTTCCTTGAATATCGTGGTGATCCTTAATGCCATAAAATGTTTTGCCTTATGAGAGCAACAAAGAAAAAACAAATACACAGATGAGAAAGTTACCAAAAAAAGATGAGTTCATGTCCTTTGCAGGGACATGGATGAAGCTGGAAATCAACATTCTCAGCAAACTAACACAAGAAAAGAAAACCAAACATCGCATATTCTCGCTCATAAGTGGGAGTTGAACAATGAGAACACATGGACACAGGGAAGGGAACATCACACACTGGGGCCTGTTGGAGGGTGGCAGGCAATGGGAGGGACAGCATTAGGAGAACTACCTCATGTAGATGATGGGTTGATGGGTGCAGCAAACCACCATGGCACATGTATACCCATGTAACAGACCTGCATGTTCAGCACATGTAATGCAGAACTTAAAGTATAATAAATTTGTTTAAAGATTCTTATCACATTGTTTCCCATATAAGGTAATTTTCACAAATTCCTAGGATTAAAACATAAATACGTATTTTGGGAGGACATCATTCATTCCACTATAGTTACCATATGACAAATGAGTACTTGATCAGTATAATTTGAATAATATTGAATAATATGAATAATATATAATTTAACTATGCCTTTTAGGCACTTGTGACATTCTTTTTATTTAAAAATATGATAGTGGTCCAGGACTGGGCACAGATATTTGGAATAAAATGTTATAATTTAGGTATAAGTTCATCAGGAAATAGGAGTCAGAGGTGGAAGGAGCATAAGCCTTTTTCAAATTACAGTTCTCTTCCTCTGAGACCCAATCCTTTCTATGAAAAAAGGAAATAGTGCTTTCAGTATGTGTACATTATCCAATAATAAAGGGGAAGATATTTACAAGTAATATCCTGTTAAGTATGTCTCAAGAGTAAGCACTTTGAGTGGTTTGGGTGGAAAAAGAAAACCTTACAAAAGAATAGGTACAGGTAAATAAATAACTTAATTATTACGTGCATCATGGAATGAAAATATTCTCAGCAACCATTAAGAAATATCAAATTTAAAAGTTTCCCAATTTACTCCCCTCCCCAGATCTAAAATTCATAAACAGTTCATAAAAATATTCTTTTCTACATTTGTCAAGAATTTAAAAGAATCATTTTTCTAACACTTATGTTTTTCTAAAATAGTTTTCAACTTTCAAAGTAATTGTTATCCCTTTGTTTTTTGCCTGAATTCAGCAGGTAGTTCCACATAGACATATCAATGATGAGGAAAGATGAGCAAAAGCACTGTGGAATTCTTACAGCTTTGCTGCTGGGAGAGTATAGTTTTGTGTAAGGGAAAAACACAAGAAATTAACATCTGCAATTCGAAGCTAGAATAATGATTACAAAAGTTTTCAGGGGGAAATTATGTTGACTACATCGACAATGCCAACTTGGGAGAATATTTCATAAAAATTAATTCAGACCCAACACAGAACAAAGGTAGAAGGAACTGATTGGAGGAGAAGTAGCACAAGTCTGACATTTTCTCAACTTGTATATAAAGGGGTTCACAGAAATTTAGCTGATCCTATTATTTTGGTTAATAAGGGTGCAATTTTTTGAAGTGTTACAAGACACTTTAAAGTTGTTTTATTTTAGAATCTTAGCAGAAATGCTGTAAAAACTTGTGCCTTTTCCAATTATTCATGGTAAAGGGAGTAAAAATGTGATCTGTTTAAACTGTAATAATGACAAACCACAAGGACGAATGTAGTCTCTCTTCTTTTAATATATCTTTACTCTCTCTCATAATATTAATTACTGCACATATTTTTGTCACATGTACATACCTGTGAAGTAGGATCTTGAGTTCAGTATATTTGGAGACATAAGAGGTCAAGTTGTTCAGTCACTATTTTTTTCTCTGTTGACAGTCTGATGTGAATATCTGTGAAGGTACATTTTGTGTGTTGTGTTCCGGCATGGAAATAACAATCATCTAGCACATATAGTGCCTATTGTGCACTAACGTATGTTCTAAGACCTTTATATGTATTAACTAATTTAATATTCAAATATCCCTATGAATTATGTTTATGCTATCTTATGGATGAGAAAACAGGCATGTAGGTTTATTAGAGGAAAAAATATCGCTTTATAAAAATTGATAACCAGTGTTCACTATAAGATCCAGTTGACATTTGCTCATGCTGTAACTCCCATCAAGATTCAAGTTGGTTTCAGATATATTTAAAACTAATTAATGTGATATCAGAACTGACTCATCTGCACTATATAATTTGAATACATCTTTGCTAGTGCCAGCTCGACTTTTGAACTTAATTTTGCATTAAAAGAAACCTTGCAGTTTATACCTTAACTATAGTAAGAATGAACAGTCATTTATGTGGTTACTCATAAGCAAATTAATCAAGATTCAATAGCATGGATGGAGTGAGTACCTTTTCATATGCATGGGATACATTTTGTATATAGATATAAATATTATATCTACATCTGTATCTAGATATCTAGACAGGAGGAGAAAAAAATAGAGACAGAGGCATAATGAGACCAAGAAAGCTATGATTCTATAGCATTTATAGCAAAATTTATTTTCACCCAAAGCAAGCACTGAAATTATTTGGTTGTTGATTAAAAAGTCAGGTAAGGCTGGGCACAGTGGCTCATGCCTGTAATCCCAGTACTTTGGGAGGCTGAGGTGGGCAGATCATGAAGTCAAGAGATCAAGACAATCCTAGCCAAGATAATGAAACCCCATCCCTACTAAAAATATAATAATTAGCTGGACGTGGTGGTGAGCACCTGTAGTCACAGCTACTTGGGATGCTGAGGCAGGAAAATCACTTGAACCCGGGGGACTCTCCTTCAGATCTTATTTTGGACCCCTCTGGGTGAGAAAGGATGGGCTTACCACATCTGGTGAGGCAGGCAGGGCCTCGCTGCAGCATAGAACGATCCCATGGGCCGCAAGGCGTGGTGTCAGCTGAAGAAAAGTCACTGACCCATGAGCCATCTGCCTCCCTCCTCCTTTGAAAGAGCAGTGGCCTGCCCCGCATCTAAAAGCCCTGGGGCTCCCGCAAGCCGACACCGCTTTACAGGACACGTGGAAACAGGGACAGGGGCGAATCCAAGTGGTCCACACAGGAGCAGAGGAGAGGATGTCCCTCAAGAATGAGACAGGAAGTGCTGAGGAAATGCGACACCACCTGTCCTAGAAGGTGTTAGGGACTTTTGTCTAACGCTGGTTGCTTGACATAAACAGGTTAGCACCAAATGAATATCACACTTGGCTCAAATTGGTGTGGAATAGAAGCTAATCCCATTTTAAAATATTCTGTTGTCAGAGGGTAGAAATTGATGCAAAGTATAGGAAAACTCACTTTGCTTTCCTGTAGTATTCAATATTTTTTATGTATGAAAATATTTGAATATTAAGCTATGGATTCTAGCCTCATATATCAAGATTATGACCCTTTAAATGGGAGATTAGGCCATAAATCTACATTATAATCAGCTGTCCAGGAGATTCTGAGGCTGAATATTCATGGAACAAAATTTAAAACATGTTGGCATAAAATTGGGTAAATAGTCTTCAGATAACATACTTTTATATTAGTCATTGTTGAATTTATCATATTAGTAAAATATATGGCTTTTCTCCCCCAGAAAAATAGCCATCTGTATATATAAACACTTTGTCTGTTAGTGGGCTTTTTTGAAGACCTGCAATGGACACCAAATTAAGCACATCTGGGTTTAGAATAACTATTAATATAATGGTTATAGATTTGTGACTCATTTCTACTCTAGCATGTACGATAGGCATTTTAGAATCCTTTTATTAAAAGACACAGAACTACAGAGCCTTGATAAAGTAATGGCGGTATTGTCTAAGTGTGCTTATAGCAGTAAGGGGAAAAAGAACTTCATTTGAACTGCAGGAATTTTCTTACAGACAATTCTTATTAACATTTAAATTGGAAGGTCATTCTAACATCTAGGCCAATTCTGTGCTCAATGAACCATGGTGAAATTCTTAAATCTGATCTCTAGTTCTTCTATTAATGTATATACACTACTCTGTCTTTCTGCTCTCTCTGTCTCTCTTGCTGTCTCTCTACTTCAGTCAGATGCTTTTCATATTTCTTAGCATATGCTCTTGAATAAAAAGTGGTCTTTTAATTTTTTTAACTAATTTAACAGCATTTTTCACCAAACTAATTCATAAATCAAAGATTAGTCCAGAGTTGCCACCTTGCAAATTTTCTGGAATTGTGCCACTAACAGTGATAGTTAGATAACCAATCCTATTCCCATCATCTATGTGCTGGTTATAGACAATACACAGTCCCATTCATTTTCATTAAAGACACTTGTACCCCAGTGGAGCTGGGGGTGAAACAACTTCTCTTATAAGAGGAAACTCAAGGTATTTTCAATGCGATAACACTTTTCAAGGTATGTGAGAAAATAACTCAAATTCGCTAAAATTGTTTACCTTATCTGTAAATTATGAAGGCAGAATAGATTTTTCTGCTCCTCATGTTGTGTTATTCATTATATCACATAGAAATAATCTTGTTAGAAGACATATAAGAGAACATTAATTTTACATATCCTGTAATAAAGTTACTGTGTAAGAAACACCAACTCTTAGCTAACCAGATTATAAAGGCTGTGAAAGGTAAAATGGTGTTCTTAAATATATTGTAATTCATGCATAACCATTTGCAAAAATAAAATTCAACATAAGCCAGAGAAATCATGATTATTTTATATATAATTAAGAATTATATATAAATAGTATACATGTATACTATATATAATACATGCACACATATATATTACATATGCACACACATATGCCTGTATAATTATTGTATTAACAGTAACTTTCTTATTTTCATTATATATGCAAACTCCAAAAGTAGTTCTCTATTGAATTTCTTAATGTTCTTGTATCTTTTATTCCATTCTGTAAAATGTAGTGGAAATAATAAACAGCTTTTAATTTTTTCAAGGTAGAGAATAGATTTCACCCTATGTGAAAGTTATGCTGAGAATGAAATCCAAACTAATGTTCACAAATTGCACTAAAAAAAAAAAATTGAAATTTGCTTTCAAAAAGTGAATTTCAGTATAAGTTTTACTTTAAAAATTATGGTCTAAAATGGTGGTTCTCAGTCTTTCGTTAAAGAATTCCCTGACTAACCCCCCAGATATGCAGTCTCAGTATGTCAAGGTTGGGGGGGTCCATGAACCTGCAGTAGAAATATGCTTACAGTTTGTGCTGAGGCAAAAGTCTGAGGAACAAACTTTTAAAACCATTGTTCTAAAACTCCATGCACTCTTTGAAGATACTGAGGAAGTGTTAGGGAAGAAATGGTGATTGAGTAGACAAAATAATAAATATTACTTGGCTTTTTTTCTTTCAAATTAGAAGCAAAAAAAAGTGTGATTGTAAACAATAGTGATGAAAATTGAAGATTCTTATTTAAAATTAGAAAAGAAGGAATGAATCATGCCTAGATTTTAATATCAGCCCTACCCATGATATACTTTGTGGGTTTGATTAAGTTACTGAAAAAATTCTCTAACTTGGTCTCTCCCTAATGTAAAATGTGGCCCAGTCGTGCCTCTTAGAAAAAAAAAAAAATATATATATATATATATATACACACACACATATATATGTAGTGAAGAAAAGCAAATAACTCTTTGCAGTTTCTTTAAATAAAACTAATCCCAGATATGTGATTTGGCATAGATATAACTTTATAAAAGAATATTTTAACAAACTGGTGTCTGCTTCCAAAAACCATCATTGATCTTTATTTATTCATGAATTATATAGTATTAGGATAAGGAATTAGAGTTAATGCTTCATTCTGTAATTTTCATTAATGTTTAAATTGAAGACTGTTGTCAATCTGCTTAACTCTCTACTTAGCAATTCGATATACTACCAATGTAGAAATAAGTGATATCAAAATCTTTTATCCTAATGGAACTGATATTAAGCAGAATATTTTGGAAAGTTTTAGGTGTCTAATTAACTATTTACATTTACCTGCCACTAGGATTAAAGTCTACGTGAGAGGAAGGTGAGAAAAATGATTAACTCTCTGCATGCATAATTTATCAAGTATAAAATGCTTCTTGCAATTTTATTCTATTCTCTTTACTTTCAATTTAATATTTAAAACAACACATTAACATTAGAGAAGAAGGAAGGAAAGAGAAGGAAACATTATTAGTGTGTACCCATCCTATTAGGCCATTTATCTTTGGACATATTGCAGTCTCAAATGACAGAGTATGTGACCAAGTCGGATTAGTCCTAGTATATAATTCTATGGAAGAATTCCGAACATATCTTTTTCAAGATAAAAACACATAAAAAAGGAGACTAGTCCTGTGTAAAATGAAAAAAAAAGAAACTTTTTTTTCTGCACTCTGCTTTGGGACAGAAGTGTGTGATATGATGCTTGGAACTGCCACAAACCTGTTTTGAATGTAAGACAAACTTCCTTTCTCTAGCTATTTTGCCACGTGAGATAATGGAATATCTTGAACAAATGAGCCACTCTTAAGTCCAATGGTCAGCTATTTACTGTCAAAACCTTATCACTAATGAAGAACATTAATTTATTTAAGCAGCTTCATTTAATCTTTTTTAAAAGGAAAAAGAGGTGTTTGGCTGAGCTAAAATGGTCTCAAAAATATGATGTGCATACAGAATAGGCAAAATATGTGGTATGACATTTCACTGAACTGGTCTGTGTGTGCATTTCTGTATTGTGTCCATTTATAGACAGGGTGAGGAAGTTGTCACTGACTCTAGTCCATTTTTCTTCTCATCTCATTACATGCCTGTTTAACAGAAAAACACATATACACTCATGCATGGACACATATTATGAAGATTCTAATACAGGGCATCCAAATAATTAATTTTTACTGATTTGAACATGTGACAATTTACATATAAAAGTGATTATCCAGACCAGAAAGTGAGAGATTTACAAGTAAAATATATGTAGAAATATTGTTCTCCACGTTAAAGCTGTCAACTATCACTATTGAAAAACATGTGCAGTACATAAGTTGTTTGTATGCATATGTGAGTACATTCATATGAATAAACACATATGTACATATATGCACATAAAAGATATATACTGCAGGAGAAAAAAAGGAATATCTTTTCTTTATCCATCATTCATTAATGGCTGAGATGCCTACAACAAAGGACCAGTTAGGAAGAGAAAAACATTAACAGATGTATATAATACAAATTTTACATGACATGGGAGCCTTCATAAGGAAATTCAGACCCAAAGAAAAGGGAAACTTGTGTATTTTTATGCTTAGGTTTAAGAGTGGACAGTCATGGGAAAATATAATTGGACAGCGTGAGAATGACCCACTGGGTAAACTAGGGAAGAATTTAGCAAGGCCCATTTGTTCAGATTCTCCTTGGTATCTGTGTGTCTTAGGCTCCTTTCCTCTGGGTATACAGAGGCGACCTCTCAATTAAGGATCCTATGACTTGCTTTAGGAGAAGTAAAACAATTCTTCCTAGGTTTTATGACCTGCTTCAGAGAAGAGTGAGGAGAAGGTCAGAGAGACCTTCCTATTTCTCCTGTTTTCTCAAATGCCAGAGTACCATATTTTGGGGTAGCATGTCCTGAACTCCATCAATACCATTATTTTTCACCTAAGATAAATAATGTAATGAACATTATTTTATTTTTATTATAATTACAAATGTTTTTCTTTTAAAAAGAGACATTATATATGTGCTGTTAATAAAGACATATCATCATCAATTAATGCATATGCCAAAAAGTGGAGAGAGAAAATGCTAAGAAATTAAAACAATCACATTAGCTCTGTATTGACATATACAACATTTAATAACATACAACCAGTAAATAGTTTGCCTGAAGAGGTAATAAATGGTTCTCTTTTTTTATCTCTGGCTTCTAAATTGCAGAAATAAAATTTCATATATTTTGGGACACATGGTGTTCATAGGTAAGCATTTCCAGAAAGAGAGGTGAGGTGGAGATTCTTGTACAAATGAGTTATTGAGGGAATGATCTCAAGAGAAACATTCCAGTGAACATGGGAATGAACCTATTTCTTTAAAATCAGAAAATCCTTTAAAATCCTGATTTCAGTTTCCTCAAACAAATATCCAGAAGTAAGATTGTTGGATCACATGGTAGTTCTCTTTAAATTTTTTAAGAAACTTTCATACTGTTTTTCATAGTGACTGTATCATCCTACATTCCCAACAGTGTATCAGGATTCTCATTTCTCTACATCCTCACCAATACTAATTATCTCTGTTTGTTTTTATTATAGCCATCCTAGCAGATGTGAGGTTATATCTCATTGTGGGTTTGATTTACATTTCCTTGATGGTTAGTGATATTAAATATTTTTTCATATTCCTGTTGGCTATTTGTACGTCTTCTCCAGAAAGAAATTTATTCAAGTCCTTTACCCCTTTTCTAATTAAGTTACTTGGTGTTTCAATATGAGTTGAAGAAGTTTATCATATATTTTGTATATTAACCTTTTATCAGATGTGTGATTTGCAAATATTTTCTATTACATAGATTGCTTTACATTCTGTTATTTGCTTTGTTATGCAAAAGTCTTGTTTTTTATTTTTTATGGTCCCACCCATCTATTTTTGCTTTTGTTACCCATGATTTTGGTGTCCAATTCATAAAATCATTGCCAATAACAATGTCATGAAGATATTTATCTACGTTTCATTCTGAGTTTTACAGGTAAAGGTGTTTTATTTAAATCTTTAATCCATCTTGAGTTGGTTTTTGTGCATGATATAAGGGTCAACTTCATTCTTCTGTATGTGAATATTCAGTTTTCCAAATACCTTCTGTATAATATTCAGTTTTCCAAATACCATTTGTTGAAGAGAATATCTTTTCCATTTTGTATTTCTTGGCACCCTTGTAGAACATCACTTGATATTCTATTAATAGGTTATATTCTGGGCTCTATTCTGCTCTATTTATCTGTCTTTATGCTAGTACCCTACTCTGCTAACTACTGTCTCCTTTGTCCCTGCATTGAGTTGTTGCAATAGAGACCATATGGCTTTGCAGACCCTAAAATATTTATTATCTGTCCCTATACAGAAAAATTTACCCACCCTTGAACTAAATAAAAGTGTGATTTTAGGAGATGTCTGTCCTCACTTATTTCCCAGGGAAATTCTGCTATGTAGATCATGACACAAAGCCATTATACTTATAAAGTCGTGGTTTGTGCTGCTATGACCCCATGGGTTGGCCATTGGCTTCAGTACAGGGCCAATGGAGCTTTGCTAAGGAGTCTAATCTCCAAATCATCTCAATGTAAGATGGCTCTCATCAGTCAAGTGCAATCCTCCAGAGAAGAGGGCAGATATGAGTCAGCCAATAGTTACTACTGCCAGGAAACCAGTGTCCCAGCCTGATAAATGTCAGCTGAACAGTGCAACAAGAGCATTTTTGTCTTACCGGTAGAGTCTTACCGGTAGAGACTTGTTTTTACTGCAAATCACACGACTAAATATTCAGAATATGTAAACATGAGGACATTATTTAAGTGAAATAAGCCAGGCACAGAAAAGTATTGGAGGGATGCAAAACTGCCTTTACAGAGGGATGACTTTTTGTATATCCAGTTTTTACGGGGCCAACTGGGGCACTTGTGTTCATGGATTTTGGTATATAGAGGTCCTGGAACCAATCCTCTGTATATACAGAGAGAGAACAGTGCATATTAAAGTTCATACAACTGTACTATGTGCCCCCTCCAGCAAAAATAAAGTTTACTGTATGTTATTTTCAAGTTACACATGTAAACACACAAATGCACATACAAAGTTAACCTGTGCTCAAGTTTTGCAAAAATTCTGAGCTCCTCACACCCATCCTTGTGCTGGACTCTTTCATGGAGCTCTGTAGTTTGTACTTAAGGTCAGCACCTACATTTCTATTTACATCAAACAGCCACTATCCTGGACAAAGACTTGAGTCATCCCAAAATTTGGAAACCCTATGTCATTGGGTGTCCAATTGACAATTAGTAATAATTGAAGTGACTTTCTCTGTCTCTGATAAAAGCCACAATTTCTTCATGCTTGCCCCCTGAAATTCCACTTTTTCTCTGCGTATCAATGTTATTGCCCATGCACACGAAATTGGGGATTTGCCAGAAACCAGATAAATTGCGCTTTCTTATACAGTTCAGAGTTAGGAAGGAACTCTGTTTACATGGAAGTAGGTACATAGAGAATCAAAAATAATCTGTATTAAAGATAAAAGCTGGTATCTTTTAATGTGTCTTATATTATTGGCAATTTTATTTACCACCTCATAGGTAATCTAACAATTACAGGCTTCTGTCATGGAAGTAAGCTTTCTTAGTGTATGATGGCAAAATAGAAATACATTTTTCCTTCAGATAGGCCAAATTAAAACTGAAAGGGAAGAGAAAGAGACTCAAATCTAAATGTCCAGTCTTTCTATCCCATCTCATCAATAAGATTATATTATTCCTTTTTTCCTTGGGCGGTTGAGCAAGAGATCAGAGAGAATCCTAAAACATTTGTAGTACTGAACTTCCTTTGAACTAAAAAGCTACATGAGGACTGGGTAAAATATTTTCCTCCTTAAAGACCAATAATGGGTATATGTAATGTTATAACATTCCTAGAAATATATCTAGCAGCATCGCTTACAATTATGAATACATATACAATTTCAGCCAACAATTCTACTCCAGAAAATTTCTCTGTTCATATTCCAGAACATTTATAAAGGGGTTTAATGGAACATATTAATGATATTGACAAGGAGCATATCACAAAAATTGTTATGATTTGTTCACAACAAAATAAAACAAATAAGCAGAGAAAAAATCCTGTAAAGATAAATGCTATTGACAAGAGCTCTCTATAAGTCATAGGTCAATAGTACTTACTTTATTTTTATTTCTGAGCATATTACTTTTACGAACAAATAAAATATTTTAAGAAAGGACAAAGTTACAGAGCATATGAGTTCAACAAATAATAGAATTTTAGAAGTTATTATGAAAATATTTAAACAAAGAGAAAGAGAAAAATCAAATAAATACCATATACACATCACCTTGATTTAACAGTTGTTCACATTTTGCCACACTTCTCTATTTTATTGTTGTTGGAGTACATACCTTAAATTACAGACATCAAGATATTTCACCACTAAACACAGATAGTCCATAGCTTATGATGGATTAACTATAATTTTCGGCTTTACGATGGTGTGACACTGATATGCATTTGGTAGAAAGCAGTAGCATACTGTCTTGCCTTGCTAGGCAATCTTAGTAAGCAACTGTTCCCAGTCAGCTATGCAATCATCAAGGTGTAAACAACTGATACTCTACAGCGCACTATGTTGCCAGATGATTTTGCTCAACTGTAGGCTAATGTAAGTGTTCTGGGCGCATTTAAGGTAAGTTAGGCTAAGCTACGATTTTCAGCAGCGGTTCCCAACCTTTTTGGCACCACTGACCAGTTTCATGGAGGACAATTTTTCCACAGACAGGGATGGGCAGGGAGATAGTTTCAGGATGAAACTGTTCCACCTTAGATCATCAGGCATTGGTGAGATTCTGGTAAGAAATACGCAACCTAGATTCCTTGCACACACAGTTCACAGAAGGGTTTGCTCTTCTATGAGAATCTAATGCCGCTGCTGATCTGACAGGAGGCGGAGCTCAGGCAGTAATGCTCACTCGCCTGCTACTCAATTCCTGCTGTGAGGCCCACTTCTTTTTTTTTTTTTTCCCGTGCTGTTTTCTTTTTTAATTTAATTTAATTTAATTTAATTTAATTTTATTATTATTATACTTTAAGTTTTAGGGTACATGTGCACAATGTGCAGGTTTGTTACATATGTATACATGTGCCATGTTGGTGTACTGCACCCGTTAACTTCTCATTTAGCATTAGGTATATCTCCTAATGCTATCCTTCCCCCCTCCCCCCACCCCACAACATTCCGCAGTGTGTGATGTTCCCGTTCCTGTGTCCATGTGTTCTCGTTGTTCAATTCCCACCTATGAGTGAGAACATGAGGTGTTTGGTTTTTTGTCCTTGCGATAGTTTGCTGAGAATGATGATTTCCAGTTTCATCCATGTCCCTACAGAGGCCCACTTCTTAATAGGCCACTCATCAGTACCAATATGTGGCCGGCGGATTGGGAACTTCTGATTTTCAGGAAGTTTAGTAGGTTAGGTGTATTAAGTGCATTTTCAAATTAGGACATTTTAAATCAAAAATGGAATTGTGGTATGTATTGCCATCGTAAGTCCAGGAGCATCTATACTTCAGTATCCATGTCTAAAAATAAAAATATTTTTCACCATAACCATAATATCATAAACACTTCTAACAAAAGTAATAATTTTTTTTACTGATGATGATGCCATCTATTAGCAAGTTATATTCAAATTTCCCTACTTATCTTTTTAATCTTTCAATTTTTAAAAATTTTGGTAAAATAAATATCACCTAAAATTTACCATCTTAGCCATCTTTAAGTGTATGGTTCAGTGGTATTAAGTACATTCATATGGTTGTTGCTAAATCTCACCACCGTTCATCTCTAGGAAGTTTTTCATTGTGCAAAATTGAAAGTGTATACTCATTAAACAAATATTCTCCATTTTCCCTTGCTCCCAACACCAGGCAACCACCATTGTACTTTCATACGGTATCATACAGTATTTGTTTTTTTGTAATTAGTTTATTTCACTTAACATAGTACCCTTAAGGTCCGTCCATGTTGTAGCATATATCAGGATTTCCTTTCTTTTTAAGGCTGAGTCATATACTATTGTATGTATATATCACATTTTGCTTATCTATTCATCTGTTCATGGGTTGTTTCAACATTTTAGCTACAAGAATAATGCTTCTGTGAGCATGGGTGTACAAAATCTCTTCAAGACCCTGCTTTCAATTTATTTGGATATTTGTGGAAAAATCAAATCCCTGGATCATATGTTAATTCAACTTTTAAATTTTGATGAACCATTGTACTGTTTTCTCTAACAGTTGTACCATTTTATAGTCCCACCAACAGTGCAACACAGGTTCTCATTTCCTCATGTCCACACCAATGCTTTTTATTTTCTTCTTATTTGACAGTAGCTCTCCTAATGGATTTGAGGTGGTATCTCATTGTGGTTTTGATTTTCATTTACCTAATGATTAGTGATGTTGATCATGTTTTCATGTGCTTATTGGCCATTTGTGTATCTGCTTTGGAAAAATGACCGTTCAGAATTATTGCCCGTTTTTGAATTTGGTCATTTACATTGTTAGAGTTGTTTATTTTTAGGAGTATTCTACATATCCAGGATAGTAATCCTTATCAGATAAATTATCTGCAAATACTTCTATTCTGCAAGTTGCCCTCTTGCTTTGTTGATAATATCTTTTGATGCACAAAATTCTAAGATTTTTATGGAGTACAATTTGCCTACTGTTTGTTTTGTGACATGTGCCTTTGGTGCCATATTCAAAAAATTATTGTCTAATTTAATGTTGTGAAGATTTTACTCTATCTTACCTTTTAAGAGTTTTGTAGCTTTAGGTCTTATGTTTATGTCTTAAATCCGCGTTAATTTGTGTATATGATGTTATATAACGGCCCAACTTCATTCTTTCGCATGTGAGTATACAGTTTTCTCTGGTACCACTTATTGAAATAATTTTTTTCCCTATTTAGTGACCTTGGCATCCTATAAAAAAATCATTTGACCATATATGAGAAGGTTTATTTGGGGGCTTTCAATTCCATTGGTCCATGTGTCTCCCTTCATGTTAGTATCACAGTGTTTTGATTACTGCATATTTCAATACGTTTTGAAATAAAGAAGTGTGGGTGCTCCAGGTTTTTGTTTCAGTAGTTTATGTATTTCTAGAAATTTGTTCATTTCATCAAGGTTATATAATTTATTGGCATTCAATTGTTCATTGTACTATCTTATAACCACTTTTATTTCTGTGAATCTGTATTTGTAATATCCCCACTTTGATTTCTAATTTTGGTAATTTGAATTTTCTCTCTTTCTCTCTTATTTTCCTTAGTCAATCTAGATTAAGTTTGTCAATTTTGTTGGTACTTGGAAGAACTAACTTTTGTTTCCATTGATTTTTTCTATTATTTTTCTATTTTCCATTTTATCTCTGCTTTAATTTCTGTAATTTCCTTAGTTCTCCTAGGTTGCTTTTTGTTTAGATTGTTCTCTTTTTTCAAATTTTAAAGCTGCAAAGATACGTTTTTGATTGGAGATTTTTCTTCTTTTTTAATATAAACAGTTACAGCTATAAATTTCTCCATGGACAGTCCTCTTGCTGCATTCCATAAGTCTTAATATGTTATGTTTTCATTTTCATTTATCTTTATTTTCTAATTTTTCTTGTGATTTCTTTGATTCATTAAATAAGAATATTTGTTTTCTACAAATCTGTGAATTTTCCTGTTTTCCTTTGTTATTGATTTCTAACTTCATCCCACTGTGATCAGGAAAAGGTAATTTGTATAGTAACCTAATTTTAAAATCAATTGAGACAATTTGTGAACTAACATATGGTTTATTCTATAAAACCTGTCATGTGGCCAGGCATAGTAGCTCATGTCTATAATCCTAGCACTTTGGGAGGCTGAGACAGGTGGGTGGATCATTTGAGGTCAGGAGTTCAATACCAGGCTGGCCAACATGGTGAAACTCCGTCTCTACTAAAAATACAAAAAAAAAAAAAAAAAAAAAAAAAAGCCGTTGCAGTGGTGATGCTTGCCTGTAATCCCAGCTACTCAGGAGGCTGAGGTGGGAGAATCACTGGAGCCTGAGAGGTGGAGGTTGTGGTGAGCCAATATCACACCACTGCACTCCAGCCTGGGTGACAGAGTGAGACTCCATCTCAGAAAAAAGAAAAACGAAACAAAACAAGACAAAAACCCTCCATGTATATTTTAGAAGAGTGTTTATTCTGCTGTTGTTGGGTAGAGTATGTTGTATATATCTTTTAGATCTAATTGGTTTATTATGTTTTTCAAGTCCTCTATTTCCTTGTTAGTCTTCTGTCTGTTTTTTCTGTTTGTTATTGAGAATGGGATATTGACATGTTCAACTTTTGTTATAGAAATGTCTATTTTTGCATTTATTTCTGTGAATTCTGTTTCATATATTTTCACTAATTAATCTTAGATGCATAAATGTTTATCATTGTTATATCTTCTTGCTGTATTTCACCTCTTATTAATGTATAATATCCTTTTGTCTCATATTATTTTTTTCTGTTTAAAGTCTATTTTGTCTTATATTATTATAGGCAATCAATCTTATCTCTTTTAGTTTCTACTTGTAGGAAATGTCTTTTTCCATTGTGTTGCTTTCAACTTATTTTTGACCTTTGATCTAATGTGAGTCACTGGTAGACAGCATGTAGGTGGATTATTGTTTCTTATCTATTCTGTCAATCTCCGCATTTTGATTGGAGAGTTTAAACCATTTATATCTAAAGTGATTTTGACAAGAGGGACATACTTCTATCATTTTGCTATTTGTTTGCGATATGCTTTGTAGCTTTTTTTTCCTAATTTTCTTCATTGTTGTCTTCTTTTGTGTATAGTTCTTCTTTTGTACTGAAATATTTTATTTCTCATTTCCTTTTTTTATATTCTATACTCTTTCTTTTTCTTTGGTGACCATGGGGATTATAATCAACATCCTACAGTTATAATACTCAAACTTTGATGACATACAAAACTCTGCTCCTTTACAGCACTGTCCCCAATCATTTTAGTTATTGATGTCACAAAATTGCATCTTCATTCATCATGTCCAAAACCATAAATTGTTTAATATTATTAGCTAAAGATTTTTAAAAATCATTAGTTTCTTAAATTATGTAGAAAACAAAATATGATTGCAAACCTGTTACAATAATACCAGCTTTTATAATTGCTCATGCAGTTACTTTTACTGCAATATTTATTTCTTCACACAGATTTGAGCTACTGTCTAGTGTCCTTCCATTTTAACCTGCAATATTCCTTGTAGCATTTCTTGCATGGCAGGGCTGGTGGTAGTGATGTTTGTCAGCTTGTATTTATCTGAAACTGACTCAGTTTCTCCCTTTTAAATGGTCATTTTGACACAGGATTGTTGGCTAACAGTTGTGTTTTTGTTTTTGTTTTTAGCATGTTAGATATATCCACTTATTTCCTTCTGGCCTCCAGAGTTTCTGATAAAAAATCTGCCGATAATCTTATGAAGAATTCCTTGTATGGGATATGTTGCTTCCCTCTTGCTGCTTTCAAAATTTTCTTTTTGTCTTTTAACAGTTTGAGTATAATAATATTTCTTGGTGCAAGTCTCTATTACATTTAGACTTCATTAAACTTCTTGGATGTTTATACTTAAGTCTTTTATCAAATTGGACATTTTGGGCCATTATCCCTTTAAGTATCCTCTATGCCCCCTTCCCTCTTTCTTCTCCTTATGTGAGTCTCATAATCATCTGTTGACCTGCACGGTGGTGTTATATAGGTTCCTTAGTATATGTTCAGATATCTGTAATAATTTTTCTTTCTATTCCTCAGACACAGTAATTTCAATTGTCCTGTCTAAAATTTCACTGATTCTTTCTTCTGCCTGCTCAAATCTGCCTTTGAATTTCTGTGGCTTTTTTTTTAAGTTATATTGTTCCATAGTAGAATTTCTTATTAAATCAATTTTTTATATTTTATAATTTCTTTTTGATATAATCCTATTGTTTATAATATATCATATTCTTGACTTTTTCCACATAGTCCTCTAGCAATATGAACATCTTTAAGACAGTTGTCATACAGTCTTTTTCTGGTAGATCTGCCATTGGGTTTTTCTAATATACGGTTTCTGTTTATTTATTTTCCTGTGAATGAGACTTTTCTATAATTTTTTGTTGACAACTGGACATTTGAATTTAACAATGTGGTAACTCTAGAACTCACATTTCCTCCCTTTCTTAGGTTGTGATTTTATTTTGTTCTGCTTTGTTTTTATTGCTGTAGATGGTATCTTGAGTATCAGTCTGTGGTGTAAACTTAATATTTTCATTTTAGGTCTTTTGGGGCTTACATTTTTCTCTGGGCAAGCACCATGATTTTCTAACCTTCTCCACAACCTCTACTCCCTCTGCCATATAAACAGTTAATTTTGAATATTATAGTCTTTAACGTCTAACTCTCAAAAGGAGAAAAGGAGAAAATTCCTGACTCTTTAATTCTGCAGAAAATCACTTCTGCCAGAGGGGGAGAAACTTGTGAAAATGTGAGCAGTTGCAACCATAATGGTCACATGCATCTGTGTCTGCACCTCTGTGATCAGAAGCAGCAATCGGTGACCAGAACATAGATTCCCAATATTTAAAGAACAGTGTTTTAAACACCCACCTTGGTTCCCACAACCTACTTGCCAGCTTGTATCAGGAACGTGTGCGGTTTTCTGCAATGGGAATGAAAGCTGGGGAGCCATTGCTGAACTAAGAGCTGAATTGGACCAAAATTGTCTGCAATGTAGTGTGCTAGCTTTCCCCTGGAAGTTGCAAATAATCCATCGACTTCAGAATTCCAAAATCATCAGACAGATTCTGTGTAATTATTTTCAAGATGTGGAGTCAGATTTGTGCTTCTTTCTACTCTACCATATTCCCAGTATCCAATTACAGAATATTTTTAATATAAAAGTGGAAACAATGTGAATTCCCACCAGTAGAAAAATAGTTTCCAAAAGTTAAATATCTGTTCAATTTAATATAACTCAATAATACAAATAAATCCCTTAGATGTATGACAATTATCTGAAAAACAGTTCAACCATAGACACATTGCTTATTTTATAGTCTATAAATATATATATATTTAAAAGATTTTTAAAAAACACCTAAATATTACTCAGACTAAATTAGAAAACTGTCACTTACTTGAAAAGTTAAAATGTATGTAAGGCAATATGAACCAAGTTATGTTTTAATTTTGTAATCTGCATATTCTTTTTCAAAAGGCCAACAGACATGTAGAATAGTATATTTTTAAAAAATAAATATTAAGTAAAAAAACAAGAATTAAAAGTTCATATATAAATTATTAAACCATATGAATAGAAAATATCTCCAATATAAAAATACTGTTTATTAAAACATTTTAAGTTCCCAGTTATTTGCAATTACAGAAATATTTTTCATAATTATGACTCAATGTATTTTTAAATATTACAATAAATTGAATGATATGTCATAGGCCAAATGGTATACTTTTACAGTTCTCTAAATTCTTCTTCCTTTCTGCTAACAATCTGTAGCAAGCATGGCTCAAGAAGTGCAGTTGTAGAGGGATTTTTGTATCAGAATGGTTGTGTTTTCAACTGATATGCTGAGTTAAGGCAAGCTCTCTAGGGAAAAGATGACTTTTGGCAATTTGCTAAATGTCTATGGAAACTTTGCAGTTTTAATAAATCATAATAAGGTAGACAGCCGAATTAGACAATGATAATATACATAAATAACCACATTTAAATAAAATCAACTAAATAAGCATCTGGAGTTTTTTAAATGTCATTAAAATAAAATTGCTCTTTTACTTCAATCCTGAAATTTTAACAGAAAAAAATTATTTCTCTTTTTAAAAAATATAAGTTTATATTAACTCTGAAAATTTTAGTTTCTCTCTGCCATTTCCAAAATTTTTATATCTCTTTTATTCTTGAAAATATGATACAAAAGAATCTTAAAGTGGCACATAGTTCATCTCTGTGTCCCTTAAGTATTCAATAAAATAAATATCAACACAGCCAAGAGAAAATATATTGCTCTGGGTTAGTAAATGGAAGGAAATAATAATAGAAAAGCAAATTTTAAGAGTATACATATTTTGGAGAATAACTGAAAAAAATTCTTTGTCTTATCTTCTTCAACAGTCTAACAAAATGTAACACTTGATTGCTGATATAGCTATGAAGGGAATATTTATTTGTTTTCTATTTTGTACCACAGTTTTATGCTTTCCTTGCTCAAATTAAATACCATTTACTCCACTGTAAAAAAACATTTAAGCGATCATGTGAAAGTGTGGGGAAATTACAAAAGAAAAAGTTTTATTTGTAGCTAAAATTGCTTTCATTCTTTTGAAAACATTTACCTAAAAAGCACTGATCTATTTGAATACATACTGACATGAAGAAAACAATTATGGGGAAAATTACATCTTTTCTTCCAGAAAGATATACCAAAATATTGATATAGTAGTGAGGTACAGGAATATATGCAAACTGTAAGTTTACTAACTTATTATAGTAGCTCTAATAAGTTTTCATAGTGTTTACTTGAAGCCAATAACAGCAAACAGCCAAGTCTAACTGTGAGTAAGAACAGTTTTCCTTTTTTATGATAATGCATTTATTCCATGCATGTGTGATTTTGGAACATTAGTAACTCAGGATAAACACAGACATAAATAAGCCATATGTGCATAGAATTCTGTAGGGGGTATTACATTATATTACAAAATTGACTATTTTGGATTCTGACAAGATAGACAATGAAGTATCTGTCATTTTGCATAGATACTATTTTTAAATTATTTACACTAAATTTAATGCCAGGGTAAAATTCAAAGAAAAATATAAAGCTATATGTTTTTTAGTCAAAATGGTAACACTATTTTAATGTACTTCCCCTTTGAGTTGTTTTATCCTTTCTTCCATAAAGTAGTTAGAATTATTATCTTGCATGCTCCCTTGGATCTCCTCCATCTGGATTATTTTGCCTCCTCCCTGCCCCCACTCAACTTGATAGTTCTCTAATCCTTCATCCATCACATTGTCTCAATTATTTAAAATCCCTCTTTCTACTTGTGATGACTTCTACCTTAGCTGGACATTTTACAAAACACAAGGATAAAGGTGCTAAATTCAGCATAAAAGTAATTCACCCAATGCTGTAGTCAAAAGAAGGCAGGGATAGGTATGCTTTTATCAGACAAAATAGATCTTAAAAAGAAAAAATCATGACAGACTATGAAGGACGTTACTAATGATAGAACAGTCCATTCATTTTGAAGATATAACAATTGTAAGTATATATTCACTAAACTTCATGCATCTAAATACATGAAGCAAACATTAGCAGACTGAAGAAAGAGACAGCAATACACATAGTAAGAGGCTTCAACATTCCACTTTCAATAATAGATATAATGCACTGAGAGAAAATCAATAAGTAAACAGAGGCCTTGAATAACACAATTAATCAAATGGATCAAACAGACCTATCAAAAACATCCCACCCAATAGCAGTAGAAGATACATTCCACTTAAGCATACACAGAAGACTTTGCAGTATAGGTGGTATATTAGGTCATGAAACAAGTCTTAACAAATTTAGAAAGATTGAAGTCATACTGAGCAACTTTTTCAACCAATGTGGAATGAAACTAAAAATCAATAACAGAAGGAAAACTTAAAAATTCACAAATATATGAAAAAGGGCACATTCTTGAACAATCAATGCATCAAATAATCAAAAAGGGAATTAGAAAATATCTTGAGACAAACGAAAATGGCAAAAACTCCAAAACTTCAGAGATTCAGAAAAAGCGGTATGAAGAGGGATGGTAATAATAAATGCTTATATTAAAACAGGAGAAATATCTTAAATAAACAACCTACCTTTGCCCATTAAGGATCTAGAAAAAGAATAACAAACTAAGCTCATGGTTAGCAGAAGAAAGAAAATCATAGATTATAACGGAAGTAAGTAATATAGAGAACAGAAAAACAGCAAAATTTACTTAAAAAGCATATTAGTTTTGAAATAAAAAAAATGAAAGACTCTTTAGACCATGAAAAAAGAGACTCAGTTAAATAAAATTTTTAAATAGGAGACATTACAACTGATGCCACTAAAATCATAAGAAATAAGAGACTACTGTGAAAAATTATTTGGCAACAAATGAAATAGTCTAGAAGAAATGAATAATTTAATAAAATAAAAAAATACTGTTTAAAAAGAAAACTTTAGTCAAATTAAATTTAAAAGAGTTTGTGCAAAGAGCGATTCATGAATGGGGCAGCCTCCAGAGCCAGAGTAGGCTCAGCAACTCCAGCTCAGCCACGTGGGAAGATTTATGGATCAAAAAAGGAAAATGAAGTACAGAAAATGGAATTGAGGTACAGAGACAGCCGGATTGGTTACAGCTTTCTGTTTGCCTTACTTGAACACAATTTGAACAGTTGGTCACTTTTGGCCAAAACTCAGTGACTGTCACAAGAGTAGGCTACAGTCTGTTTACAACTCCATTTAGGTTATAGTTCACAATGTAAAGAGACACTGTTAGGCTGAACTTAAAACATGTAAGGAAGAAGCTTTAAGCTAAACTTGATTTAATACTACCAAAACTTAATGAATACATAGAAAATCTAAATAGATAATAACCAATAAGGAGAATGAATAAGTATCAGAAGCCTCCCAACAAAGAAAAGCCTCACTGGTAAATTTTCTCAAACATTTAAATAAGAATTAACATGAATACTTTTCGTTCTCTTCCAAAAAAAAAAAGATAAGGGAAGAATTTCAAACTTTTTATGAGGCCAACGTTACTAAAATAATAAAGCCAGACAAAGAAAAAGACACCACAAAAAAAAAAAAAAAAAAGAAAATCACAGGTCTATATCCCAGATAAACAATGTAAAAATCCTCAATAAAGCACTGGCAAACCAAATTCAATAACTTAAGGACCATTCACCATAACCAACTATAATTTACCCCTGGGATGCAAGAATGGTTCAACACACACAAATAAATAAATGTGATATATAACACTAAGAAAATGAAGGACAAAGAAACACATGATCATTGCAATAGTTGCACAAAAAGTGTTTGACCAAATTCAGCAACCTTTCATTATAAAAACTCTCCACAAACCAGCAACAGAAAAAATTAACATGACATAATTAAGGTCATATGTGAAAAGACCACAGTTAACATCATACTCAACAGTAAAAAACTGAAAGCTTTCTCTCAAAGATTAGAAACAAGGCGTTCATGTCCACTTTTGCCTCTTCTGTTCATTATATCACTAAAAGTTTTTAGCAAGGGTGATTAGGCAAGAAAGTATTAAAAATAAATGAATAAATAGGAAAGGAAGAAATAAAATTATTCTTTTCAGATGACATAATCCTATATGTAGAAAACCCTAAAATTTCTACCAAAAACTGTTAGAATTAATAAGTGAATTCAGTAAAATGGCAGGATATAAAATTAAAATACAAAAACAATTGTGTTTCTATACACTAAAAACAAACTCTTTGAAAAGGTAGTAAAGAAAGTGATTTTTTTCTACAATAGTATAAAAAAGAATAAAATTGTTAGAAATAAACTTAACAAAGGAATAAAAGACTTGAGACCCGGTAAAGGCAAAACATTAATAAAAGAAATTAAAGAAAGCACAAATAAATGTAAAATATCCTGTGTCCATGGATTGGAAGACTTAATATTGTTAAAATTGTCATAATTCCCAGAGCAATCTTTAAGTTCAGTTAACTCTCTATTCAAATCCCTATGCCACTTTTTACATAAGTGGAAAAAATTATAAAATTTATATGAAAGCATAAATAATTCTGTATAGTCCAAACAATGTTGAACCAAAAGAACAAAGCTGAAGGCAACATACTTTCTGACTTTAAAATACAGTGGCTTCCTCTTATTTGTGAGGGATATGTTTCAAGATCTCTAGTGGATGCCTAAAATCTTAGATGATGCCAAACTCTATATATTATAATTTTTTCATCTAGTGACTGAGAAGGCTACTAAGTGACTAACGGGTGGGTAGTATACACAGTGTAGATATGCTGGACCCACGGATGGTTCACATCCTAGGTAGGATGGTTGGAACAGTTTGAGATGCCATTACATTATTCAGAAAGACTTAAAATTTAAAACATATAAATTGTTTATTTCTGAAATTTCTATTTAATATTTTGGAACTGTGGCTTACTGCAGGTAACTGACATGGTGGAAAACAAACCCACAGATAAGGGAGATACTACTGTATATTATGGCATATTGTATATTACTGTAAGTTACAGTAATTACAATAATGTTACTGCCATAAAGATAGACATATAAAACTATGAAACAGAATAGACCCCAGACAATAACCCTTGAATATACTGTCAATTGATCTTTTGCAAGGGTGCCAAGAGTACATGATAGGGATGGGATAGTTTCTTCAACAACTGGTGTTGGGAAAATTGGATATTCCCATAATAAAAAATAAAATTGGAAACTTATTTTACATCATATACAAAGATCAACTCAAAATAGATTAAAGGCTTAAACAGAGACCTAAACTGTAAAACTCTAAGAAAACATAAGGAAAAATATTCATGACATTGGCATTGGCAATGAATTTAAGGATAAGACACCAAAATTGAAGGCAATAAAAGCAATCATAGACAAGTGGGACTACATATAACTAAAAAGCTTCTGAACAGCAACTGCAACAATCAACAGAGTGAAAAAAGGCAGCTAAAATATTTGCAATTGTTAAAGGTTAATATGCAAAGTACATGATTAAGTCCTTCAACTCATACTAAAAAAAAAAATACTGATTTAAAAGAACTTGACAAATAACTTGAATGGACATTTTTCTCTAGAAAAACATAAAAATGGCCAACAGGTATATGAAAATATTCTGAACATCACAAATCAACAGAGAAGTGCAAATCAAAACTATAATGAGATAGCACTTCATACCTGTTATAATGATTATTACAAAAAATGAATAAAACAAAATGTAAAAAGTGTTAGCAAGTATGTGAGAAATTGCAATATTAATATAAGTTGATGAGAATGTATTATGGTGCAGGTGCTATGAATAACAAGTATGAAGTTTCCTAAAAAAATGCAAATAGACTACCACAGAATATAGAAATTCTACTTCTGGGTAATTAATCCAAAAGAAAAAATTATGATCTTGAGGAGATATGTGCACCCTTATGTTAACTGGAACATTATTTACAGTAGATAAGATACAGAAACAACCTAAATGCCCATCAGTTGATTAGTGGATAAAGAACATGTTATATACAAATACAATAAAATATTATTCAGCTTTTAAAAATAAGGAAATCTTGTAATATGCAACAACATGGATGAACCATGAAGACATTATGCTAAGAGAAATAAGTCAGTCACAGAACTACCACTACCACATAATTCCACTTACATCATCTATCTAAAATAGTCAGCACCATTAGAATCTCAGTAGAAAGTAGATGGCCAGGGGTAGGGGAGAGGGAAAAAGGGGGAGATGTTATTCAATGAGCATAAATTTTAATAATGCAAGAGGAATGAGATTAAAAGATCTGCTGTACAACATTGTGCCTATAATGAACAATAGTCTATTGTGTTCTTAAAATTTTGGTAAGCAACTAGATCTCATGTTAAATGTTCTTACCCCAGTATATTTTTTTGAATCAACAAATTAAAATAATAATAATAATAATTACTTTAAGATAAGAAGAGATTTCTTCTTAGATACCTTGCTGGAGTACAAAACCACCACATTTTACCTTAAGATATGCTCCATCTTCTCTCTTGAACAGTAGGTCTAAATAGGGTTAATTTACAGCATACTCCATTTGAGGATATATTAGTTGTCAATATCACTACATGCCAGATAAAGTAAAAACATCTAGCTGTCCTTTACAGGTAGAAGCTCTCCAGTTAGTCATAAGACTAAATTCTGAGGGTGCTGATAAAGCGAGTTGGGATATAAAATTGAATTTGTGGCATTATCCCAAATTACAAGATCTAACATTCTGAAAAAGGACCTTGGAAGGTGATAAACCCACTTATATAATGCTCGCTAGAACCATGGAAAAGTGACTGTCCATGCTGAATAAATATGAGATGCCAGAGTTGCCTCTCAGATGGTGAAAGAGAAACCCTGCTGAACTGGACATGCTGTCAGAAGGCTCACAGATGATAGTGTCCCGTAGGAAGGTGACAACACTAAGCGGTGCACAAGTAAAAGAATTACTCCTTCTGATACCAAGGCTAAAAGTAGATGCATTAGTCTATTCTCATACTGCTAATAAAGACATATCTGAGACTGGGTAATTTATAAAAGAAAGAGGTTTAATGGACTCACGGTTCCACATGGCTGGGGAGGCCTCACAATCATGATGGGAAGACAAAGGAAAAGCAAAGGTATGTCTTACATGGCAACAGGCAAGAGAGAGCTTGTGCAGGGGAACTCCCCTTTATAAAACCATCAGATCTGGTGAGACTTATGCACTATCATGCAAACAGCATGGGAAAGATTCACCCCCATAATTCAGTTACCTCCCACTGGGTCCCTCCCATGACATGTGGGAATTATGGGAGCTGTGATGCAAGATGAGATTTGGGTGGGGACAAAGCTAAATCATATCAGTAGGAGAAGCTACTACAAAACTTGATTAATTATTGCAAGACAATAGAGGCAGGGCAGTGGTGTTTAACCACTGGAAGAGAAGGGATCATAACCATAATAATAACTGGCAAGTTTGAGCGGCAGCCAAAGGGTAACAAAGAGCACAGGGTTATAAATATGGTCAATAGAACACAAAACATCTAGGGAAACACAAGTGGGCAGTCAACTAAGTTACTATTCAATTTGTGCCAACAGAAAACTTGAAGGGTGAAATAACTGTGTACTGAAGACAATTGACCCATTTAAAAGTACTGATTGCCCAGTTTCTGGAGCTAAGCCAGTTTTACAATTAGAATGCATTGCCTGAAGAAGCAGAGAAATCCCCAGGGGAAAGGAGTATGGAAAACCATAGTGAGTAACCTACACAAAATGTATATCCTAGTGCTTCACTAAAGAGACTCATGTTAATTTCCTCTGGTAACTGTGGACTGGAAAGCAGAAGATTCTCTGACATGTTGAGGGATGTCAGAAACAAGGCCTTGTTGACGTCAATAACATCATCATGCTGTCATGCCCCTTCGCTGTCAGAAAAGGAATATATTGTGACACATGTGGTAAAGGGAAATAATATAAATAGAGCTCTAGCCAGGGACTGGCCTACAGACCTTACAATGGTAACCTGGTTGTCATTTCATCACGCTATACCTTTCTTTGGTCCAGAGAGGAAAAGCTATCATGGTATAAAACTTTAGGGAAGTCTTCAAAAACTATTACTCCCTGTAAAACAAGAAATTCAAAAACAATATTACATCCCAGGTGGCTTAAAAAATCTAATATCACCCTTGATAGTCTAAAAAGGGCCAGATTAGTGGATTAGCAGTTCTTATTATATCTTTTTTGATTCACCTATGTGACTCCTATAGAAATAGGGTGGATGCTGGAGAATGACTGTAGAATACTATAGGATCAACCTTCTTGTTGACCAAATCCCAAATCCCATGAGGATGTGACACTTTTGCTAAAGATAATTAGTATAGCCTCAGAGACCATTGATTTGGAAAATATAGTTTTCTATTATGATAAGAAAAGGATTAAAACAGTTCACATTCACATGGAATAAACAACACCTTACGGTCACAATTTTGTCCCAAAGCTACGTTAACGCTTCCACCTCTGTCATAGCTTAGTCATGAGAGATATGAACTATCTGAATATTGTACAAACCATCTCTGATATAAAACCCTGACAGGTGAATGAAGCAGGACACCTGGAATGCATTACATCAGTGACAGGGTGCACAGCCAGAAGCACATGAGGGAAGCCTAGATGCCCATGATATCCAATATTGTTACACCAGTATCCCTTCCTTGGCCTATGTCTATGAGAATATCTTATGACCGGATGAAAGATAAGAACACATCTCAATTTGGTTTATCAATAATTTGTCTTGGCATTAGCATGTGAGTCAATATCAATGAAAACTGCACTATAACATCCTATGCTATTAGCCTTGAAAAAAGTGACAGAGGAAAATCTTCCCAGTAGGTATAAATTCAGACAATGACCCTAATCATCCACTTTGTGTAGACAGAGAATTGTCTCAAAGAGGCAGTAAACAGAGGCTCGTGATTAGTATTGAGTAGCCTGGATGAAAAATATTGTATTTTTTGCTTAAAGTCTGGCTTATAAGCATATGATGTGTAAATATGTCACATATCAAAAAATGCATTCACCTCTGAAAATGGACCAATTCACAAAGAAGTCAAAAGGACTCAGCAAGGGAACCTTCGCACGCCTTTGTAATTGGCAGTCACAGGTCTAGCACGATGGGCACATGAATAAAGTGGCCATCGTGGCAGCAATGAAGGAGATGCCTGAGATAAACAGCCTGCACTCACATGACCAGTGTTAGTGTGGCAGCTTCTAGAGACCAGTGATCCACCTGCCAGGAACAGGAACCAGTGGCAGGATCCACTGAGGGAGCCAACAGCAGCTTGGTGGTAAGGACCAGTGGATTACTCTCAAGCAATAGATATCTATCTGGATAAATTTATATATTTACTGCCTGCACAGCTTTGGTATATCTGAAAATGTGTTTAATATGTTGGCATCACATTATACGTAAACTTACATAAGCACAGGGGATCCACTATCTATTAAAACATGTAGAGGAATAAGCCAATGTCCATAGATCCACATGTAGCATATCACACCAAGATACTTCTAGGCATGATAGCTGTTCAAAGGTGGGTAATCACTCCAATGAGCACACACCCTTACCATCTGAAAGGAGAAATGTGACTAAGAATGGGTGTGAAACAGTGATAGGAACAAGTTTTGAATGATCCCAAATATAATCCACCTGACTTAATACTTGTTACATGAGTACTTGGTGAGTGAAAAAACTATTAGGAAAATGTGGAACTTTTAAATAATATGACTCTCATACCGCATTGAACATTTTGGATTTTTTTAGAAGAGAGACGAGCATTAATTTTATAGTCAGCCGCAACACATTGCATGCCTCCTACAAATTGAGCATCATAATATTATCTGGAGAAAATAAATGTCATGAGCCCTAATCTGTAACTTCTAGGAAACTACTTGGACCATGTTTTCATTTGTCAATACCTGTAGTCTCCAACCTTAATTATGTACTGTTCAATAACCTGCTTACTTGCCTACTTTAGTATAGTGTCTTATCTAAAGTTTTCATCCTCTGGGTGTTAATCTATCACTGGAAACAGTTTCAACCATAATTTTTTCACTCTTGGTCACAACTCACTCATATGACCCAGTGAAACAAATTACAGTGTTCTCTTTGCATTGATTTGACTTCTGGGCCTTTGTAAATCTTACTTCTCTAATTAGGCTGTAAAAAGAAACTGCAATATATAGATTCATAAATAGAATCAGGACAGGAGAAACATTTTTAACAGTTTTGAAGCCCAAGGGGATTTTAGAACTGTCACTGTGATGAGTTGGGTTTAAAAATTCGATAGTCTATATTAAAATAAGTAGTCTCATGAAAACACAGTTCCTGCTCTAGGCATCTCAGAGTCACTGTAGTTTTGTATATTTGGAAATGCTTAAATATACCGGAAATAAAAAATTATATTATGTTTTCTGATGACAATATTAAACATTCTATTACTTTTCATTCCTACAACTACTGTTCCATTTCATGTCCTAATCATTGCTTGTCTGTATAATTTCAACAGTTTCTCAAATGGTTTCTATTACTAGGAATCTGTCCTTCGTCAGATGACTCTCCTAGAAAACAATATCTATTTTATGTGACTTTAATATTTCAGAATCACATGGTTTCCTCATATCTACTCAGTTTTAAAACTAGTGAATATATTCATTCTACAAAGGCAATATCACATAAAACTTTGTTATATTTTAAAAAGCATGGAGACTTCTACTTATGGCCATGATAGAATAATTGGTACTGGAATAACCCTCCATAGATGAACAAATATTAAACCGAATGATTGAACAACCAGTGTACTATTTGTAAAGATCTAAAATATTGTGCCACTTTCTGATAAAATGTGCATTTACATTTATATTATTCTTCAGAAATGTATCTATTAATATAGCATTTTTCTTTGGGTATGTGTAAATAAAGTGTTAGCTATTTTCTAGTTTTAAAAATGATTTTTATAACTAGTGATTATTAACTTATTTATTTTATATTTAATTGTAATGAAATTTCCATTTATTCCTAAATGTTGATTTTAATCCCTCCAAACATAAGTTTCCTAAAAGAAGCCATCTTGATTGTCCTGTATTCTTATATATTCTTCTAACATCATCCAATACTTGGCATTGTTTACATACTGAAAACATATATGCTGAGTTTTTGAAAGGATGCATACTTATTAATTTTTTTGTCAAATAAATATTCATCCATGTTACAGGTTAAACAGCTTTCCTTTGAAGATTTTTTAATACATACATTAATCAAAATCACCATATTTGCATACATATTTTACAGTAGACATGATAGAAATTGTAAATGGCTTGGTCATATATATTAATACTACTTACAGTAAAGAAAGCTATGTTAGCCTTCAGTTACTTTGCATCGTCTTCTGGTAAGATAAGTGGCAAAATATTTAAATCAAGTAAATGGAGAAAAGACACTAACATTATTTTATAGAAGAATACACTGGACAGATGCAAGTTAAGCAAAATCAGATTTGAGATTGGGTGAAGGGGTCTTTAAAGTGATAATGGAAAAAAATGCATACTTTGAAAAAATACCCATGAATTTCAAAACTTTTGCACAGTAATAAACCTGTACTAACTTTTTATAACATGTTTGAACAGTATCTAGTTTGAGGCATTAAGAAGAAAAAGGCATCAATTTGAAAACAGACCCTAGAAAAGTAACATGTATTCTATTCAAATTGAAGGAAGAACCAATATCAAATTTATGGTGAAGCTTGGGTAGAAAAATAATGAATCATTGATGCTTTATGATGCGTTTAGGAGGACAATAACCTAGAGAAATGAGCAGTGTACAAATGGTTAACTTGTTTTAAGAAGGGACAAGACAATGTTGAAGCCCACAGCATCAGACCACCTACATCAATTTGCTAGAAATAAAATATCTTGTTCATGCCCTAATTGAAGAAGAAGAACAATTAACAGCAGAAGCAATACACAACACCACAGACATCTCAACTGGTTAACCTTACACAATTCTGACTACTGAAAAATTAAAGTTGTACCAACTTTCCATTTAATAGATCCCAAAACTTGTGCCTGGGTCAGCTGCGGACAAGAGCAAAACATTCAATGAAAATTTTAAAGAAGTGAGATCAAGATCCTGAAGGCTTTCTTAAGAGAATGGTAACAGGAGATAAAACATAGCTATACCAATATTATCCTGAAGACAAAGCACAAATAAACCAATGGCTATCAAGAGTTGGAAGTGGTCCAGTCAAAGTAAAAGCAGACTGATCAAGAGCAAAGGCATGGAATCATGTTTTGGGATGCTCGTGGCCCTTTGCTTATTCTCTGGAAGTTCAAAAACTATAAATCCTGCTTATTATGAGTGTTTGAGAAAGTTAGTCAATGCTTTAACACACAAACACCCAGCCAAACTTCATCAGAGAGTCCGTCTCTGCCATAACAATGCTTCTGCTCATTACTCTCATTAACAAGGGCAATTTTATGAGAGTTTTAACGGAAAATCATTAGGCATCCCCCTTAGGGTTCTGATTTGGCTTCTTCTGACTTCGTTTCTTTCTTAATTTGAAAAACATCTGTAAAGGGCATGTATTTTCTTTAATTAATAATGTAAAAAAGACTACCTTGACATGGTTAAATTTTTAGGACCATCATTTATTTAGAGACGAACTAAATGGCTGCTGTCATTACTTACAAAAGCGTCTTAGCTCATAGTAAGAAATAAAGTTCATACTTATATTTTTATTTTTAAGTTTAATTTCTTGGTGAACTTTTTGAAGTCCCCTCATATATGAAATCTTTTCCTATAATACATACAAATAAATGTATTACATTGTACAGCAGCATTCATTCAACAAATATTGTGAGTACCCATTCCATGTCTTTAACCATAGAAGGAATTCGGATGGTATCTGTGAACAAAGCATAAAAACATCACTGTTGTCATGAAATTTAACTCCTGCTAATGGAAAATATGCAACAAATGATAATCAAATAGATATAATAAATTACATATTATGCTGAAGATGCTAAGTATTTTGGGGGAAATGAAACAAGGAAAGTGAGTTTAGAAATAATAGAGAGGAAAGTTACAATTATAAAGAGGATTGGGAAGTAGAGTGATATTTTAACCATAAGAAGATATTTTAGGAAGACATTGAAGAAGATTTTGGTCACATGGTTCTCTTGGTAAGGGGCATTTAAGCAAAGGAAAAAAATCTGTGCAAAGCCCCATGACACAGCTAATTTCACATGTTCAAGGATCAGTAAGAAGGCCCGGGAGGGTATAAGGCAGTGAGGGAGGAACAGAGGAGTAGATTAGATGGGCAAAAATATTGATATTTAACGAAGATATTTCATATTTGATAATGTTTGTCATATGTTTCACAAAGAATCATGTAGAGACTATAGTCTCTAGATTTTGTAATTCAAATCTAAAAGAATACATTATTAAAATTAAGAAAAATTAATTTCACAATAATAATAATGGAAGGTGCAGTGTGTCTTGTTCAGTTGACAAATTCAGAACCAAAAGAAAATGGAAAAATTCAGGTAATCTCATTCACATTTTATGTAAGAGAACTTCATCTCATAGCTTTTGATGACAAAATGAGATGTTACCATAATATAGCACTTTTAGGTGTTTTTAAAAGAAGTATATTCTATCCATGACACTAATAGCCCACAACTCACAATTGGTAGCAGAAGGTAGGATGTTGCTTTTTTCTAAAATCCAAATCTTTAAGCTCTCAGGGTATTTCTAAAAGAAGAGCAATTTGATTCTTTAGTTTTGTGAAAGTGAAAGCCCCATAACCTTTTATGGACCAAGTGGTTCATCACATTTGATCTGTTGAACTATAAAAGCATGAAACTTCAATATGAATATCACACAGAACTCTTACCATTTATTCTTTTGTTCCATGTGGCCACAGATTTCAGCTCTTAAAAGCACTTCTTTTACATCATTTTTTGAAGTTGGTACCTTTAATGAAAAGGTTTTCTCAATGTCCATGAATTTTGCAACTACTATAGATCAGGTGACAGCTTAACAGTAAAGAGCTTTAAAAATATTGCTTCACTTCATTTTCCATAAAATTTAAGTATACAGAATAAAATAAAAGCACTATTATAGTGAAGGCACCAGAAAAAGACTATATCAGTACTCGAATATTTATGATATAATCAGTAATATGTAAAATACATACCATATATGTACATATATATACTTATATTCAGCAGCTAGTTTACACTACCTCTCTATCAATCCCTCCACCCACCTCTCTCTCTTTCAGGTTGTTTCATATTTGCAGCTCTATTGCTTGGTGCATAAACATTTAGGATAGCTATGTTTTTTGAAGGACTGTCCCATTTATATTAATATAATATCCCTCAATACATCTGGTAATTTTATTTGCTATGAAGACTACTTTTTCTGATATGAATATATCCATTCCTGCTTTTCAAACTTATTATTTGCATGATATATGTGTCATCATTTTACTTTCAACCTGCTGATTCAAATATTCTCTTTGTAGAATCGACAAGGGGAAATTTTGGAGCAAAATGAGGCCTACAGTATGAAATCTAATATCCTGTGATAAAAACTAGAAAAAATCTTTCTATAAAAATGCTTTGCAATGTGTGGGTTCATCTCCCAAAGTGAAATCTTTGTTTTCATGCAACATGTTGGAAACACTTTTTTTGTAGAACCTATAAGGGGACATTTCATAGCCCATGGAGGCCGATAGTGAAAAACTGAATATTCTATGATAGCAACTGTAGAAGCTATATGTGAAAATGCTTTGCAATTTGCAGTTTCACTTCACAGAGTTTAAACTTTCTTTTGATTCAGCTAGGTTGGAAATACTCTTTTAGCAAAATTTATGAAGGGACATTTTGGAGCCCATCGAGGTCTATAGTGAAAAGCCAAAAAATTCTTGATAAAAACTAGACACAAGGTATCTGTGAAATAGCTTTGCAATGTGGGGATTCATTTCACAGAGTTAAATTGTTGTTTCTATACAGTAGGTTGGAAACATTCTTTTAGTAGAATCTAATAGGGGACAATTTTGAGGCAAACAGTGAAAAATTCAAAATTTCATAATAAAAACTAATACGAACTATCTGTAAAAATGGTTTGTGATGTGAAAATTCATCTCACAGTGTTAAACATCTGTTTTGATTCAGTATGTTGGAAAAAAAATTTGTAGAATCTACAAAGGGACATTTTGGAGCCCATTGAGACCAATATTGAAAAAAAAAATCCCGCTATAAAACTAGAAACAAGCTCTCGGTGAAAATGCTTTGTGATGTGTGGATTCACCTCACAGATGTAAACATTTGTTTTTATTCAGCTGGTTGGAAACACTCTTTGTATAGAGTTTACAATGGGACATTTCAGAGTCCATTGAAGTCTCTAGTTAAATACTGAATATCCTATGATAAGAAAAAGAAACAAGCTATCTGTGAAAATGCTTTGCAATGTCTGGATTCATCTCACAGTGTAAAACCTTTGTTTTAAGTCAGCAGGTTGGAAACACACTTTTTGTAGAATCTACAAAGGAACATTTCATAGCCCATTGAGGCCTACAGTGAAAAACCAAATATCCTGCGATAAAAACTAGAAACAAGCTATTTGTGAAAAAGCATTGTGATCTGTGGATTTCTTTCACGGAGTTTAACATTTGTTATTATACAGTACATTGGAAACAAATATTTAATAGAATAAGAGGAGTCTTTTTTGAGCCCATTAAGGCCTGTAGTGAAAAACTGAATATCCCATGATTAAAACTAGAAACTGGCTATCTGTAAATATTCTTTGCAATATATGGATGTATCTCACATAGTTAAATTTTGTTTTTTATTCAGAAGGTTGGAGACACTTATTTTTTACTATCTGCTTTGCCACAATTCAGTCTTCTTTGAGGCCTATAGTCAAAAACTGAATATCTCATGATAAAGCTAAAAACAATCTATCTGTGAAAATGCTTAGTGATGTGAGGATTCATCTCAACAAGTTAAATGTTTGTTTTGATTCAGCAAATTGGAAACACTCTCTTCGTAGAATCTACAAAGGGACGTTTCGGAGCCCATTGAGGCTTATAGTGAAAAGTCAAATATCCTGTGAAAAAAACTAGAAACAAGATATGAAAATGCTTTGCAATATGTGGATTCATATCACATAATTCAACCTTTGTTTTTACACAGCAGATTGAAAACAATTTTTTAATACAATCTAAGAGGGGACATTATTGAGCCCATTCATTCCTATAGTGAGAAATGGAATATCCCATGATAAAAACTAAAATGAACTATGTGTAAAAATGTTTTGCAATGTGTGTATTTATCTCAAAAAGTTAAACCTTTCTTTTGATTCAGCATGTTGGAAAGACTCTTTTTGTAGAATCTATGAAGCAACATTTTGGAGCCCATTGAGGCCTATAGTGAAAAACCAAATATCCCGTGATAAAAACTAGAGGCAATCTATCTGTGAAAATGCATGGTGATATGTAGATTTGCCTTCCAGAGTTAAATGTTTGTTTTGATTCAGCAGATTGGATATGCTCTTTTTGTACAGTCTACCAGGGGAAATATCAGAGCTCACTGAGGCCTATAGTAAAAAATCAAATGTCCTATAATAACTACAAAGAAGCTATGTCTAAAAATTCTTTGCAATGTGTGATTTTATCTCACAGAGTTTAACCTTTCTTGTAATTCAGCAGGTTGGAAACACTCTTTTTCTACAATCTACTAGGGTACAATTCAGAGCAAATTGAGGCCTATACTGAAAAACTGATTATCCCGTGAAAAAAACTAGAAAAAAAAGCTGTCAGTAAAAATGCTGTGCAATATGTGGATTCCTGTCACAAATTTAAACCTCTGCATTTATTCAGCAAGTTTGGAATAGCTTTTTGTAGAATATACGAAGGGAAGTTTCACACTTATAAAAGCCTACAGTAAAAAAGTGAGTATTTTGCAATAAAAACAATAAAAAAATTATCTCTGAAAATGCTTTGTGATGTGTGGATTCATCTCACAGAGTTAAACCTTTGCTTTTATTCTGCAGGTTGGATATACTCTTGTTGTAGAATCTACGAAGAGACATTTCGAAGCTCATTGAGGTCTATAGTGAAAAACCGAATACCCAGTGATAAAAACTATAAAGAAGCTATCTCTGAAAATACTATATGATGTGTGATTTCATTTCACAAGTTGAACTTTTCTTTTGATTCAACAGGTTTGAAATTTTTTTTGTAGATCTACGAGGGGACATTTCATAGCCCATTGAGACCTACAGTGAAAAATCAAATATCCCTTGATAAAAACTAAAAACAACCTATCTGTGAAAATGCTTTGTGATGTGTAGGTCCATCTTACAAAGTTAAACTTTGTTTTGCTTCAGCAGGTTAGACTCTTTGTTTGTAGAATCTACAAGGGGACAATTAGGAGCCCATTGAGGCCTCTAGTGAAAAAACAATATCCCTCAGTAAAAACTACAAACAAGCTATGGGTGAAAATGCTTTGTGATGTGAGGATTCATCTCACAAACTCAAACCTTCGTTTTGATCCAGCAAGTTGAAAATAAATTATTGTAGCATTTAAGAATGTACAATTAAGAGTCCGTTGAAGCCTATAGTCAAAAACCCAATATCCTATGATAAAAACTAAAAAAAGCTACCTGTGAAAATCCTTTGTGATGTGTGATTTCATATCACAGAGTTAAACTTTTATTTTGATTTGGAGAAATGAAAAATCTGTTTTTGTAGAATCTAGGAAGAGACACTATGGAGCCCATTGAGGCCAATAGTGAAAAATTGAATGTCTCATTATAAAGGCTAGAAACAAGCCATCTGTGAAAATGCTTTGAGAAGTATGGATTCACCTCACAGATTTAAACCTTTGTTTTTATTCAGCAGATTGGAAACACTCCTTTTGTAGAATCTGCGAAGGGTTATTTTGGAGCCCACGGAAGCCTATACTGAAAAACTGAATATCCTGCGACAAAAACTAGAAGAAAGTATCTGTGAAAATGCTTTGCAATGTGTGGATTCATCTCACAGAATTAAACCTTTCTTCTGATTCAGCAAGTTTGAAACACTCCCTTTGTAGAATCTACGAAGAAACATGTCAGAGCCCATTGAGGCCAATAGTGAAAACCTGAATATCCCATGATAAAAACTAGAAGCAAGCTATCTGTGAAAATCCTTTGCAATGCATGGATTTATGAAAGGATATGTCACACCTGTTGGGGTGATCAGACCCAACACCAGGTTGTGGGGTTGATGAAGTCCGGTGGAGTCAAATGATTGAGAAAAAGACAGTTTGAGAAGTAAAGTGGGACCAGGAGGCCATCACGATCATGGAGGCTGTGAAGGCCTCAAGCTCTGGGAGCCCATAGTATTTATTGGTAATCCAACAAAGAAACAGGTGGTGAGAATGGAGGTCAAAAGAGTGTGTTGCATTAAGCACATGATTTACAGCTGTGATGGTTTAGCATTTGCTCTGCCACTTGAGATAATGGAGAGCAGGTGCTTTTGACTCAAGATATAATCGATCCTGGGAGAGCAAGGAGCAAGGAGCCAGCAATTCTGGACACATTCCAGAGCCACAAACCCTGGATTCTATCCAAGCCATGAGGGATTTTATGCCCTGGGCTTAGATTATTGTGCATCAGGATAGCCTTCCACCCTTTAGCACAGACCTTGGTGTTCCAAATGCCACAAGGGGTTTTAGACCCTGGATCCTGGACATGTTCCAAGACTCTTTTACATTATGTCAGACATGCAAGCCCTGTCTCAGCTACTCCCAACACTCACCTTTTCCCAACAACACTCATTAATGCCTATGGTAAAAATCTGAATATTTTGCAACAATAACAATAAAAAATCTATTTCTAAAAATGCTTTGCAATGTGTAGATTCATCTCACAGAGTTAAACCTTTGTTTTGATTAAGCAGGTTGGAAACACTCTCTTTGTAAAATCTAAGAAGGGACATTTTATACCATCTATGTGTGGACATTTCAGAGGCCATTGAAACCTACAGTGAAAAACTGAGTATCACTTCAAAAACACTGGAAACAACTTATCACTAAAAATTCTTTGCCATATGTCTATTCATATCACAGAGTTAATCTCTTGTCTTGATTTAGCAGAGCTGGAAATACTATTTTTGTAGAATCTATGAGGGGACATTTCAGAGCCAATTGAAGTCTATAGTGAAAAACTAAATATCCCATGATAAAAACTAGAAACAGGCTATCTGTGAAAATGATTTGTGATGTGTGGATTCATGTCAGAGAGTTAATTCTTTGTTTTGATTCAGCAGGTTGGAAACTCTCTTTTTTTATAATCTACGAAGGGACATTTTGAAATTCATTGAGACCAAGAGTAAAAAATCAAATATCCCATGATAAAAACTAAAAAAAAATCTATCTGTGAAAATGCTTTGCAGTGTGTGGATTCATCCCACAGAGTTAAACATTTGTTTTGATTCCACAGACTGGAATCACTCTTTTTGTAGAATCCATGAAGGGACATTTTGGAGCCCACTGAGGTGTACAATGAAAAACTAAATATCCTGCAATTAAAAACTAGAAACAGGCTATCTGTGAAAATGCTTTGTGATGGGTGGATTTCTCTCTCAGATTATTAAACATATGTTTTGAATGAGCAGATTTAAACTATTCTTCTTAGAATCTATGAAGGGGCATTTTGGAGCCCATGGCTAAATATATGGAAAAAGCAAATATTCTTCTATGAAAAGTAGAAACAAACTAGTTATGAAAAGGCTTTGGGATGTGTGGATCCATCTCACAGAGTTAAATATTTGTTTTGATTCAGCAGGGTGGAAACACTGTTTTTGTAGATTCCAGGAAAAGATATTACAAAGCTCCTTGAGGACTATGGTGAAAAGTTGAATATCCCACAATGAAAACTAGAAACAAGCTATCTGTCAAAAGGTCTTGTGATGTTTGGAATCATCTCTCAGAATTAAACCTTTGTTTTTATTCAGCAGGTTGGAAACACTCTTTTTATAGAATGTACGAAGGGACATTTTGGAGCCCATGGAAGAGTATATTGAGACACCGAATATCCTGCAATAAAAACTCAAGCAAAATATCTGTTAAAATGCTTTGCATTGTGTGAATTTGTCTCACAGACTTAAAAAATTATTTTAATTCAGAAGGTTGGAAATGCTCTTTTTGTAGAATCTACTAAGGGCCATTTCAAAGCCCTTTGAGGCCTACAATGAAAGACAAATTATACCATAATAAAACCTAGAAACAAGCTATCTATGAAAATACTTTGTGATGTGTAGATTAATCTCACAGAATTAAATCTTTGTTATAATTCAGTAGGTTGGAAAAACTCTTTTAGTACAATCTATGAAGAAACATTTCAAAGCCCATTGAAGCCTATAGTGAAAAACAAAATATGTGGAGATATAAACTAGAAACAAGCTATCTGTGAAAATGCTTTGGGATGTGCGGATTCATTTCACAGAATTAAATCTTTGTTTTTATTAAGCAGGTTGGAAACGGTCTCTTTTTGGATCTACAAGAAGACTTTTTGGTGTGCATTGAGGCCTATAGAGAAAAACTGAATATCCTGTGGTAAAAATGAGAAACTAGCTATCTGTGAAAATGCTTTGTGATGTGCAGATTGATCTCACTGAGTTAACTGTGCTTTGATTCAGCACGTGGAATACAATCTTTTTGTATAATCTAGGAGGAGACATTTTGGAGCCTATTGAGGTCTAAAGTGAAAAATCAAATATCCTGTGATAAATACCAGAAACAAGCTATTTGTGAAAATGCTTTGCAATGTGTGGATGCATCTCACAGATTTAAGACTTTGTTTTGATTCAGCAGGTTGGAACTACTCTTTTTGCAGAATCTACCAAGGGCCATTTTGGAGTCCACAAAGGCCAACAGTGAAAAACTGAATTTCCATGACAAAAACTAGAAAAAAGCTATCTGTGAAAATGCTTTGCAATGTGTGAATGCATCTCACAGATTGAAGACTTTGTTTTGATTCAGCAAGTTGGAACTACTCTTTTTGTAGAATCTTCAAAGGGCCATTTTGGAGTCCACAATGGCCAACAGTGAAAAACTGAATTTCTGTGACAAAAACTAGAAAAAAGCTATCTGTGAAAATGCTTTGTGATGTGTCAGTTCATCTCAGAGTTAAACCTTGGTTTTGATTCAACAGGTTGGAAATACTCTTTTTGTAGAATCTAAGAAGGCACATTTCAGAGAACATTGAGGCTTACAGTTAAAAACTTTATGTCTTGAGATAAAGACTAGAAACAAGCTACATATGAGAATGTTTCATGATGTGTGGATTCAACTCACAGATTTAAACCTTTGTTATGATTCAGCAGGTTGGAAACACTTTTTGTAGAATCTACAAAGGGGCATTTCAGAGCCCATGAAGAAATATATGAAAAAACCCTAATATCCTAGGATGAAAACTAGAAACAAGCTATCTGTGAAAATTCTTTGTGATGTGTGGATTCATCTCACAGAGTTGAACCTTTGTTTTGATTCAGCAGGCCAAAATCACTTTTTATAGAATCCACGAAAGGACATTTTGGAACCCACTGTGGCTTGTAATGAAAAACTGAATGTGCCTTGCCAAAAACTAGAACAAAACTCTCTGTCAAAATGCTTTATGATGTGTCATTTCATGTCACAGAGTTAAACTTTTGTTTTTATTCAGCAGGATGAAAGCACTCTTTTTTTAGAATCTATAAGGGAACATTTCAGAGCCTATTGAGGTCTATAGTGAAAAAAAAAATCCCACAATAACAACTAGAAACAAGCTATCTGTGAAAATGCTTGCAATGTGTGGATTTATCTCACAGAGGTAAATGTTTGTTTTGATTTAGCAGGTTGGAACAACTCTATTTTTAGAATCTATGAGGAAACATTTTGGAGCCCATTGAGGCATGTACTGAAAAACTGAATATCCCATGATAAAAATTAGAAAGAAGCTACTTGTGAAAATGCTTTGTGATGTGTGGACTCATCTCATGGAGTTAAACATTTGTTTTGATTCAGCAGGTTGAAAACACTTTTATTGTAGAATATAAAAGATTACATTTCAGAGCCAATTGAGGCCTATAGTAAAAAACCAAATCCCCCATGATAAAAACTAGAAACAAGCTATATGTGAAAATGCTTTGCGATGTGTGATTTCAAATCACAGAATTTAACCTTTGCTTTGATTAATCAAGATTTAAAGCACTCTTTTTGTAGAATCTATGAGGGGACATTTTGAAGCCCATTGAGGCCTATAGTCAAAAACAGATTATCCCAAGATAAAAAGTAGAAACAATCTATTAGTGAAAATGCACTGTGATGTGTGGATTCATCTCCCAGAGCTAAAGCTTTGTTTTAACTCAGCAGGTTGGAGACATACTTATTCAAGAATATATTAAGGGACATTTCAGAGTACATTGAGAACTATAGTAAAAAAAAAATATTCCGTGATAAAAACTAGAAAAATGTATCTCTGAAAATCCTTGGCAATGTGCGGATGTATCTCGCAGAGTTAACTTTTGTTTTGATTCAGCAGACCAAAATTACTCTTTTTGTAGAATCTACGAAAGGACATTTCAAAGCCCATTGAGGCCTGTAGTAAAAAACTGAATATTCTGCAATAAAAACTAGGAACAAGCTACCTGAAAAAATGCTTTACACTGGGTCATTTCATGTCACAGAGTTAAATCTTTGTTTTGATTCAGTAGGTTTGAAACACTCTGTTGTAGGAACTAAAAGGGGACATCTCAGAGCATATTGAAGTCTATAGTGAATAACCAAATATCCCATGATAAAAACTAGAAACATGCTATCTGTGAAAATGGTTTGTGATGTGTGGATTCATCTCACAGACTTAAACCTTTATGTTTATTCATCAGGTTGGAAATACTCTTTTGACACAGTTTATTACGAAGTGACATTTCGGAGCACATTGAGGTCTATAGTCATAAAACTGAATATCCTGCTATAAAAACTTGAAAAAGCTACATATGAGAATGTTTCATTATGTGTGAATTTATCTCACAGAGATAAACCTTTGTTTTTATTCAGCAGGATGGAAACACTCTTTTTGTAAAATCTACAAAGGGGGGGTTGGAAACACCCTTTTTATGGAATCTACAAAGGGACATTTTGGAGGCCATTGAGGCCTATAGTGAAAAACCGAATATCCTACAATTAAAACTAGAAACAAACTATTGGTGAAAATGCTTGGCAATGTATGGATTCATTTTTATGGAGTTAAATCTTAGTTTTTATTCAGCAGGTTGGAAACACTCTTTTTGTAGTATCTGCGAAGGGACACTTTGGAACCCATTGAGGCCTATAGTGGAAAACCGAATATTCCCTGATAAAAACTAGAAACAAGTAATTTGTGAAAATGCTTTGCAAAGTGTGGATTCACCTCACAGAGTTTAACCTTTGTTTTGTTTCAGCAGGTTGGAAACACTCTTTTGTAAAATCTACAAAGAAACATTTTGGAGTCCATTGGGGCCTATAGTGAAAAACAGAATATTTTGCCATGAAAACCAGAAACAAGCTATCTTTGAAAATGCTTTGTGATGGAAGATTTATCTCACAGAGTTGAACATTTGTATTGATTCAGCTGGCTGGCAACACTCTTTTTATAAAATCTACAATGGGACATTTCAGAGACCATTGAGGTCTATAGAGAAAGACTGAATATCCCATGATTAAAACTAGAAACAAGCTATCCATCACAATGCTTTGTGATGTTTGGATCCACTTTACTGAGTGAAACATTTATTTGGATTAAGCAGATTGGAAACACTCTTTTTGTCGAATCTATGAATGGATATTTCAGAGCCCACTGAAGCCTATAGTGAGAAACCAAGCATTCCATGATAAAAACTAGAAACAAACTATCTGTGAACATGCTTTGAGATCTGTGGATTCATCTCACAGGGCTAAACCATTATTCTGATTCAGCAGGTAGGATAAACTGTTCTTCTAGAACCTAAGTGGGGACACTTCAGAGCTGATTTGGGCTTATAGTAAAAAACCGCATATCCCACAATAAAAACTAGAAACATGCTATCTGTGAAAATACTTTGTGATGTGTAGATTCATGTCACAAAATTAAACCTTTCTTTTTATTAAAAAGGTTGAAAACACTTTTAGTAAAATCTACTAAGTGCAGGTTGGAAACACTTTATTTTTAGAAACTACAAAGGAACTTTTCAGAGCCAAATGAGGCGTATAGTGAATAAATGAATATCCCGTGACAAAAACTAGAAACAAGTTATCTGTAAAAATTCTCTGAAATATGTGCATTCATCTCCCCAAGTTTGACTTTTGTTTTGATTCAGGAGGTTTTAAACACTTTTTTGTAGAATCTAGAAAGGGACACTTCAAAGCACATTGAGGCCTATAGTGAAAAAAAAGCATCCCACAATAAAAATTAGAAAAAAGCTATCTGTGAAAATGCTTTGTGATATGTTCATTTATTTCACAGAGTTAAACCCTTGTTTTGATTCAGCAGGGTGGTAACACTTTTTTGTAGTATCTACAAAGGGACATTTCTTAGCCCATTGTGGCCTGTATTGAGAAACAGAATATCCCATGATAAAAACTAAAAACTAGTTATATTTGAAAATACTTTATGATGCATGCATTTATCTCACAGAGTTAAATGTTTGTTTTGATTCAGCATGTTGGAAACAAGCTTCTTGTGGTATCTACGAAAGGACACTTCAGAGCCTATTGAGGCCTATTGTGAAAAAATGAACATTTTGTGATAAAAATTAGAAAGATGCTACCTGTGGAAATTCTTTGCAATGTGTGGATTCATCTCACAGTGTTAAACCTTTCTTTTAATTCAGTAGGTAGAAAACACTCACTGAGTAAAATCTAAGAAGGGACATATCAAAGCACACTGAGACCTATAGTGAAAATCTGAATATACCACGATAAAAACTAGAAACAGGCAAACTGTGGAAATGCTTTTAGATATGCAGATTCATTTCACAGAGTTAAACCTTTGTTTTGATTCAGCAGTTAGAAAACATTCCTTTTGTAAAATCTATGAAGGGACATTTCGAAGCCCATTGAGGCATATTGTGAAAAACTGAATATCCTGCCATTAAAACTAGAAACAAGCAATGTGTGAAAATGCTTTGCAATGTGCGGATTCATTTCACAGAGTTAAACTTTGTTTTGATTCAGAAGGTTGGAAACACTGTCTTTGTAGAATCTAGGATGGGATCATTTAGAGCCCATTGAGGCCTGTTGGGAAAAATCAAATTTCCCTTGATAAAAACCACGTACAAGGTATCTGTGAAAATCCTTTGTGACGTCTGGATTCATCTCACAGATTTAAACCTTTGTTTTGATTCAGCAGGTTGAAAACATTCATTTTGTAGAATCTACAAAGGAACGTTATGAAGCCCAGTGAGGCCTACAGTGGAAAATGGAATATCCCATGATAAAAAGCAGCAACAAGATATCTGTGAAAATGCTCTGTGATGTGTGCATTCATCTCACATAGGTAAACCATTGTTTTGATTCAGAAGATTGGAAACACTCTTTTTAAAGAATCTACAAAGGGACATTTAGAAGCTAATTGAGGCCTATAGTGAAAAATCGATTACCCCTCAATACAAACTAGAAACAAGCTATCTGTGAAAATGCTTTCAGATAAGTAGCTTCAGCCCAAAGACTTAAACCATTGTTTTCATTCAGCACATTGAAAACACTGTTTATGGAAAATCTATGAAGGGCAGGGTGGAAACACTCTTTTTGTAGAATCTATGAAGGGACACTGTGGAGCCCATTGAGGCCCGTATTAAAAATCTGAATGTCCCATGATAAAAAGTAGAAATAAGCTATCTGTAAAAAAGTTTTGTGATGAGAAGATCCATCACACAGAGTTAAACCTTTTTTTTTTTTTGATTCAGCATGTTGGAAACACTCTTTTTAAAGAATCTACAACAAGACAATTCGGGACCCATGGACAACTATATTGAAAAACCAGGCCGGGCGTGGTGGCTCATGCCTGTAATCCCAGCACTTTGGGAGGCTGAGGCAAGTGGATCACGAGTTGAGGAGATCAAGACCATCCTGGCTAACATGGTTAAACCCCGTTTCTACTAAAAATACAAAAAAAATTAGCCAGGTGTGGTGGCGGGCACCTATAGTCCCAGCTACTCAGGAGGCTGAGGCAGGAGAATGGCGTGAACCTGGGAGGCAGAGATTGCAGTGAGCCAAGATGGCACCACTGCACTCCAGCCTGGGTGACAGAGCAAGACTCTATTTAAAAAAAGAAAAAAGAAAAACCGAATATTCTGCGATGCAAACTAGCAATAATCTATTAGTGAAAATGCATTGTGATGTGTGGATTCATCTCACAGAGTTAAACCTTTATTTTCATTCAGTAGGTTGGGAACACTCTTTTGGTAGAATATACAAAAAAGACATTTTGGTGAACAGTGAGACCTAATGTAAAAAACTGAGCACTTTGGGATAACAACTAAAAACTATATAGCTGTAAAAATCGTATGTGATGTGCAGATTCATCTCACAGAGTTAAACTGTTGTTTTGATTCAGCAGGTTGGAAACACTCTTTTGTAGGATCTATGAAGGGACATTTTGGAGCCGACTGTGGACTATAGTGAAAAACCTAATATCCCAGGATAAAAAGTAGAAACAATCTATCTGTTAAAATAATTTGCGACGTATGGATTCATCTCACAGAGTTAAACCTTTTTTTAAATTAAGTTAAACCTTTTTTGTTGTTGTTGCTCCCCCGCAATTTGGAGTCCTTCAAATTGCTGATTCAAAACAAATGTTCAATTCTGTGAGATGAGATGCAAAGATTTTCACAGATAGCCTGTTTCTAGTTTTCATCACAGGACATTTGGTTTTTCACTATAAGCATTAAAGGGCTCTGAAATATCCCTTTGTAGATTCTACAAAAAGAGTGTTCCCAACCTGATGAATCAAAAGAAAGTTTTAACTTTGTAAGATGAATCCACACATCACAAAGCATTTTCACCCATAGCTTGTTTCTAGTTTTTATCGTGGGTTATTGGTTTTTCACTAAATGCCTCAATGAGCTATGAACTGTCCTCTTGTAGATTCTACAAAGAAAGAATTTCCAACCAGCTGAAGTAAAACAAAGTTTTAACTTTGTAAGATGAATCTACACATCACAAGGCATTTTTACAATAGGTTGTTTTTAGCTTTTATCAAGAGATATTCTATTTTTCACAGTACACCTCAATGTGCTACAAAATGTCCCCTAGTAGATTCTACAAAAAAACTTTCTAAACTGCTGAATCAAAAGAAAAGTTCAGCTGGTGAGATGAATTCGCACATCACAAAGTATTTTCAGAGATAGCTTCTTTATAGTTTTTATCATGGGATATTAGATTTTTCAATATAAGCCTCAATGAGCTCTGAAATGTCTCTTTGTAGATTCTACAAAAAAAGTGTTTCCAACCTGCAAAATAAAAAGGAAGGTTTAATTCTGTGAGATAAATCCACACATTGCAAAGCATCTTCACAGTTGGCTTGCTTCTAGTTTTTATTATGGGATATTTGGCTTTTCACTGAAGTTCTCAAGTGCTCTGAAATGTCCCTTTGTAGATTCTATAACAAGAGTGTTTTCAAACTGCTGAATTGAAACAAAGGTATAACTCTTTAAGAGGAATCCACACATCACAAAGCATATATTCAGATATCTTGTTTCTAGTTTTTAAACCATGATATTTGGTTTTTCACTATAACCCTCAATGGGCTCAGAAATGTCTCATAGTAGATTTTACAAAAACAGTGTTTCCTACCTGCTGAATCAAAGCAACAGCTTAAATCTGTGAGATTAATCCAAACCTCACAAAGCATTTTCACAGATAGCTTATTCCTAGTTTTTATTGCAGGATATTTGGATTTTCAGTGTAGGCTCAATGGGCTCTGAAATGTCCATTCATAGGTTATATAAAAAGTATGTTCCCAAACCCCTGAAAAAAAAACAAAGGTTTAACTCTGTGAGATGAATCCACACATTGCAAAGCATTTTCACAGATAGCTTGTTTCTAGCTTTTATGATGAGACATTCGCAAGCTTTTATGATGAGACATTCGAATTTTTACTATTGGCCTCAATGGGGTCAGAAATGTCTTTTTGTAGATTCTACAAAAAAATGTTTTTTTATTTTTCTGAATCAAAATAAAGGTTTAACTCTTTTATATGAAATCACACATCTCAAAGCATTTTCACAGATAACTTGTTTCTAGTGTTTATCACTGGATATTGAGTTTTTCACTATAGGCTTCAGTGGACTCTTAATTGTAACTTCTTAGTTCTTCAAAAAGTGTGTTTCTAATCTGCTGTATGGAAGTAAGGGTTTACCTCTGTGAGACAAATCTTCACATCACAAAGCATTTTCCCCAAAAGCTTGTTTGTAGTTTTACTTGTGTAATATTCGGTTTTGTAGTACAGTCCTCAATGGGCACCAAAATGTCCCTTCATAGATTATATGAAAACAGTGTTTCTAACCTGTTGAATCAAGACAAAGGTTTAACTGTCAGATGAATCTACACATTGCAAAGCATTTTCATAGGTAGCTTGTTTCAAGTTTTCATTGCAAGATATACGTTTTTTCATTATAGGCCCCAAGGGCTCCAAAATGTCTTAGAGTATTTCAAATCTGCAGTATAAAAACAAGGTTTAACTCTGTGAAACAAATGCATACATCACAAAGAATTTTCACAGAAAGCTTGTTTCTAGTTTTTATCAGGAGATACTCGGTTTTTCACTATAGACCTCAATGGGCTTTGAAACTTCCCTCCGTAGATTATACAAAAAGAGTGTTTCCACCTTGCTGAAACAAAAAAAAAAAAAAAAGGTTTAACTCTTTGAGATGAATCAACACATTGCAAATCTAATTCACAGAGAGCTTATTTCTAGTTTTTTTTTTTTTTTTTTTTGAAGGGTATTCTGTTTTTCACTATAGGCACCAATAGGCTCCTAAATGTCCCTTCATAGATAGATTCTACAAAAAGAGTGTTTCCAACCTGCTGAACCAAAAGAAAGGTTTAATTCTATGAGATGAAATCATGCACAAGAAAGCATTTTCTGAGATAGCTTTTTTATAGTTTTTATCACTGGATATTCTGTTTTTCACTGTAAGCCTCAATGGGTTTTGAGGATTGTACCTTTGTCGATTTGTACCAGAGGAGAGTTTACAACTTCCTGAATCAAAACAAAGGTTTAATGTTGTGAGATAAATCCACAAATTGCAAAATATTTTTACAGAAAACCTGTTTCTAGTTTTTATCATGGGATATTTGGTTTTCACTATAGGCCTTGGTGGGCTAAGAAATGTCCCCTCGTCAAATCTACAAAATAGGTTTCTCCAACCTGCTGAATCAAAATTAACATTCAACTCTGTGAAATGAATCCACACATCACAAAGCCTTTTTTTTTTTTAGACAGAATCTCACTCTGTGACTCATGCTGGAGTACAGTGGTGTGACCTCAGCTCACAGCAACCTCCACCTCCTGGGTTCAAGCGATTCTTATGCCTCAGCCTCCTGAGTAGATAGGACTACAGGCACATGCCACCATGCCCAACTTTTTTTTTTTTTTTGTATTTTTAGTAGAGACGGGGTTTCAAAATGTTGGCCAGGCTGCTCCTGAACTCCTGACTGCAGGTAATACACCAGTCTCAGCCTTCTAAAGTGCTGGGATTACAGGTGTGAGCCACTGCGCCCAGCCATGAAGCATTTTCACAGATAGCTAGTTTCTAGTTTTTATCACCAGATATTCAGTTTTTCACTATAGTCCTCAGTGGGCTTTGAAATGTCCCCTTGTAGATTCTACAAAAATAGTGTTTTTGACCTCCCAAGTCAAAACAAAGGACAAACTCTGTGAGATGAAACTACACATTTCAAAACATTTTTACAGATAGCGTATTCTAGTTTTTAATCATGATATATTCACTTTTTCACTCTAGGCTCCAATGGGCTCAGAAATGTTTTTTCATTGATTCTACAAAAAAAATTGTTTCCAACTTTTTAAATCAAAACAAAGATTTAACTTTGTGAGATGAATTCACAAATCACAAAATATTTTCACAGATAGTATGTTTCTACTTTTTATCAAGGGTTGTTCTTTTTTTTATTGTAGGCCTCAGTGGGCTCTGAAATCTCCCCTTATAGATTTTACAAGAAAAGTTTCTCCAAGCTGCTGAATCAGAAGAAAAGTTTAACTCTATGAGATAAAATCACACATCACAAAGCATTTTCAGAGATAGTTTTTTAAATAGTTTTAATCATGAAATATTTGTTTTTTCAGTATTCGCCTCCATGGGCTCTGAAATGTACTATCATAGAGTAAACAAAATTAGTGTTTCCAGCATACTTAGTCAAAACAAAGGATTAACTCTGTGAGATGAATCCGCGCATTGCAAAGCATTTTAACAGATAGCTTGTTTCTAATATTTATCATGGGATATTCGGTTTTTCAATAAAAGCCTCAAAGGGTTCCAAAATGGAACTTCTTAGATTCTAAAAAGAGACTGTTTTCAACCTCCTGAATAAAAACAAAGATTTAACTCCATGAGATGAATCCACACATTGCAAAGCATTTTCACAAATAGATTTTATCTACTTTTTATCATGGAATATTGGGTTTTTCACAATAGGCTTCAATGGACTCTATATCACCCCCTATTGAATTCTACAAAATGAGTGTTTCCAACATGCTGTATATAAACAGAGGTTAACTCTGTGAGATGAATCTATATAAGCAAAGCATTTGCACAGAGAGCATGTTTCTAGTTTTCATAGTGAAATATTCAGTTTTCAGTCTGTGAGACCTCAATGGGCTCTGAAATGTCCCTTCGTAGATTGTACAAAATTGGGTTTCCAATCTGCAGAATCAAAACAAAGGTTTAACTCTGTGAGATGAATCCACACAACACAAAGCATTTTCACTAATAATTTGTGGCTAGTTTCTATCATGGGATATTTTGTTTATCAATATGCTCATCCATGGAAACCAAAATGTTCCTTTGTAGATTCTTAAAAAAAAAGTGTTTCTAATCTGCTGAATCAAAACAAATGTTTAACTCTGAGAGATGATACACACATCACAAAGCATTTTCACAGAAATCTTGATTCTAGTTTTTATCAGGGAATATTTGGTTTTTCAACATAGGCCTCAATGGGCTTTGAAATGTCCCTTCTTAGACAAAAAAAAAAAAAAAAAAAGTTTTCAAACTTTGAATTACAACTAAGGTTTAACTCTATGAGATGAATCCACACATTACAAAGCATTTTCACAGATAGCTTGTTTCTAGTTTTTATAGAGGGATATCCCATTTTTCACTATATGCCTCAATGGGCTTAAAAATGACCCTTCATAGATTCCACAAAAAGAGTGTTTCCAAACTGTTGAATCAAAGCAAAATTTTAACTCTGTAAAATGAATGAACACATCACAAAGCATTTTTGTAGATAGCTTGTTTCCAGTTTTTATCACAGGATCTTCTGGTTTTCACTACAGGCCTCAATGAGCTCTGAAATGTCCCTTCATAGATTCTACAAAAAAAGTGTTTGCAACCTCCTCAATCTAAAGAAAAATTTAACTCATTGAGATGCCCACATTGAAAAGCATTTTCACACACAGCTACTTTCTAGTTTTTTTGCTGGATATGTGGGTTTTTCACTATAGGCCTAAATGGGCTCCAAAGTGTCCCTTTTAGATTCTACAAGAACAGTTTTTTCCTAAAGCTATCCCTCCCCCCTCCCCCCACCCCACAACAGTCCCCGAAGTGTGATGTTCCCCTTCCTGTGTCCATGTGTTCTCATTGTTCAATTTCCACCTATTAGTGAGACATGCGGTGTTTGGTTTTTGTTCTTGCAATAGTTTACTGAGAATGATGATTTCCAATTTCATCCATGTCCCTATGAAGAACATGAACTCATCATTTTTTATGGCTGCATAGTATTCCATGGTGTATATGTGCCACATTTTCTTAATCCAGTGTACCATTGTTGGACATTTGGGTTGGTTCCAAGTCTTTGCTATTGTGAATAGGGCCTCAATAAACATATGTGTGCATGTGTCTTTATAGCAGAATGATTTATAGTCGTTTGGGTATATACCCAGTAATGAGATGGCTGGGTCAAATGGTATTTCTAGTTCTAGATCCCTGAGGACTCACCACACTGACTTCCACAAGGATTGAACTAGTTTACAGTCCCACCTACAGTGTAAAAGTGTTCCTATTTCTCCATATCCTCTCCAGCACCTGTTGTTTCCTGGCATTTTAGTGATTGCCATTCTAACTGGTGTGAGATGGTATCTCACTGTGGTTTTGATTTGCATTTCTCTGATGGCCAGTGATGGTGAGCATTTTGTCATATGTTTTTTGGCTGCATAAATGTCTTCTTTTGAGAAGTGTCTGTTCATGTCCTTTGCCCACTTTTTGATGGGGTTGTTTGTTTTTTTCTTGTAAATTTGTTGGAGTTCATTGTAGATTCTGGATATTATCCCTTTGTCAGATGAGGGGGTTGCAAAAATTTTCTCCCATTTTGTAGGTTGCCTGTTCATTCTGATGGTAGTTTCTTTTGCTGTGCAGAAGCTCTTTAGTTTAATGAGATCCCATTTGTCAATTTTGGCATTTGTTGCCATTGATTTTGATGTTTTAGACATGAAGTCCTTGCCCATGCCTATGTCCTGAATGGTAATGCCTAGGTTTTCTTCTAGGTTTTTTATGGTTTTAGGTCTAATGTTTAAGTCTTTAATCCATCTTGAAATAGTTTTTGTATAAGGTGTAAGGAAGGGATCCAGTTTCAGCTTTCTACATATGGCTAGCCAGTTTTCCCAGCACCATTTATTAAATAGGGAGTCCTTTCCCCATTGCTTGTTTTTCTCAGGTTTGTCAAATATCAGATAGTTGTAGATATGCGGCATTATTTCTGAGGGCTCTGTTCTGTTCCATTGATCTATATCTCTGTTTTGGTACCAGTACCATGCTTTTTTGGTTACTGTAGCCTTGTAGTATAGTTTAAAGTCAGGTAGCGTGATGCTTCCAGCTTTGTTCTTTTGGCTTAGTATTGACTTGGCGATGCGGGCTCTTTTTTGGTTCCATATGAACTTTAAAGTAGTTTTTTCCAATTCTGTGAAGAAAGTCATTGGCAGCTTGATGGGGATGGCATTGAATCTATAAATTACCTTGGGCAGTATGACCATTTGCATGATATTGATTCTTCCTACCCATGAGCATGGAACGTTCTTCCATTTGTTTGTATCCTCTTTTATTTCATTGAGCAGTGGTTTGTAGTTCTCCTTGAAGAGGCCCTTCACATCCCTTGTAAATTGGATTCCTAGGTATTTTATTCTCTTTGAAGCAATTGTGAATGGGAGTTCACTCATGATTTGGCTCTCTGTTTGTCTGTTATTGGTGTATAAGAAAGCCTGTGATTTTTGTACATTGATTTTGTATCCTGAGACTTTGCTGAAGTTGCTTATCAGCTTAAGGAGATTTTGGGCTGAGACGATGGGGTTTTCTAGATATACAATCATGTCATCTGCAAACAGGGCCAATTTGACTTCCTCTTTTCCTAAATGAACACCCTTTATTTCCTTCTCCTGCCTAATTGCCCTGGCCAGAATTTCCAACACTGTGTTGAATAGAAGTGGTGATAGAGGGCATCCTTGTCTTGTGCCGGTTTTCAAAGGGAATGCTTCCAGTTTTTGCCCATTCAGTATGATATTGGCTGTGGGTTTGTCCTAGATAGCTCTTATTATTTCAAGATACATCCCATCAATACCTAATTTATTGAGAGTTTTTAACATGAAGCATTGTTGAATTTTGTCAAAGGCCTTTTCTGCATCTGTTGAGATAATCATGTGGTTTTTGTCTTTGGTTCTGTGTATATGCTGGATTACATTTATTGATTTGTGTATATTGAACCAGCCTTGCATCCCAGGGATGAAGCCCATTTGATCATGGTGGATAAGCTTTTTGGTGTGCTGCTGGATTCGGTTTGCCGGTATTTTATTGAGGATTTTTGCATCAATGTTCATCAAGGATATTGGTCTAAAATTCTCTTTTTTTTTTGTTGTGTCTCTGTCCGGCTTTGGTATCAGGATGATGCTGGCCTCATAAAATGAGTTAGGGAGGATTCCCTCTTTTTCTATTGATTAGAATAGTTTCAGAAGGAATGGTACCAGTTCCTCCTTGTACCTCTGGTAGAATTTGGCTGTGAATCCATCTGGTCCTTGACTCTTTTTGGTTGGTAAGCTATTGACTATTGCCACAATTTCAGAACCTGTTATTGGTCTATTCAGAGAGTCAACTTCTTCCTGGTTTAGTCTTGGGAGGGTGTATGTGTTGAGGAATTTATCCATTTCTTCTAGATTTTCTAGTTTATTTGCGTAGAGGTGTTTGTAGTATTCTCTGATGGTAGTTTGTATTTCTGTGGGATTGGTGGTTATATCCCCTTTATCATTTTTATTGTGTCTATCTATACATATGTAACTAACCTGCACATTGTGCACATGTACCCTAAAACTTAAAGTATAATAAAAAAAAGAACAGTTTTTTCTACCTACTAAATCAAAACAAAGGTTTAACTCTGTGAGATGAACTCACACATTGCAAAGCATGTTCACAGATAGGTTGTTTCTAGTTTTTATCATGGGATATTGGATTTTTCACTGTAGACCTCAATGGGCTCTGAAATGTCCCTTTGTAGATCCTACAAAAAGAGTGTTTCCTACCTACGGAATCAAAACAAAGGTTTACCTCTGTAAAATGAATGCAAACAGCACAAATTATTTTCACAGATAGCTTGTTTCTAGTTTTAATCACGAGATATTCGCCCTTACACTGTAGGCCTCAATGGACTTAGAAATGTTGGTTTGTAGATTCTACGAAAGAGTTTTTTCAACCTGCTGAATGAAAGCAAAGGTTTAACTTTGTAAAATGAATGAACACATTACAAAGCATTTTCACATAGAGCTTGTTTCTATTTTTTATTGTGGGGTATTTTGTTTTCTACTGTAGGCCTCTGTAGGCCTCAATGGGCTCTGAAATGTCCCTTCACAGATTCTACAAAAAGAGCATTTCTAATCTGCTGAATAAAAATAAAGATTTAACTTTGTAAAATTAATCCACACATCAACAAGTATTTTCATGGATAGCTTGTTTCTAGCTTAAATCACGAAATACTCGGTTTTTTATTATAGGCCTCAATGGGCTCCAAAATGACCCTTCATAGATTCCACACACAAAAAAAAGCATTTCCAACCTGCTGAATCAAAACAAAGGTTTAACTCCATGAGATGAATCCACACATTGCCAATCAGGTTCACACACAGATTGTTTTTAGTTTTTATTGTGAAATATTCAATTTTTTTACTGTAGACCTCAATAGGCTCCAAAATGTATTTTTTGTGTATTCTACAAAATGACTGCCCCAACCTTCTTAGTGAAAATAAAGGTTTAACTCTCTGAGATAAATCCACACATTGCAAAGCATTTTCACAAATAAATAGTTGTTAGTTTCTGTCATAGGATATTTGGTTTATCAATATACATGCACATGGGCTCTGAAATATCCCTTTGTCGATGCTTCAAAAAGGGTGTTTTTAAACTGCTGAATCAAAACAAAGTTTTAATTCTGAGATCCACATATTAGGAAGCATTTTCACAGATAGCTTCATTCTATTTTTTATAAGGAATATTCAGTTTTTCACCATAGGCCTCGATGGGCTCCAAAATGTCCCTTTGTAGATTCTACAAAAAAACAGTGTCCCTAGCCTGTTGAATCAAAGCCAAAGTTTAACTTTATGAGATGAATCCACATATCACAAAGCATTTTCACAGATAGCTTATTTCTAGTTTTCATTGCAGGATATTCGGTTTCTCAATATAGTCCTCCATGGGCTCTGAAATGTTGCTTCATGGATTCTGAAAATATAGTGTTTCCAACCTGCTGATTCAAAGCAAGGGTATAACTCTGTGAGAGAAACCCACACAACAGAAAGCATTTTCAAAGATAGCTTGTTTCTAGTTTTTATCATGGGATTTCAGTTTTTCAGTGTAGGCCTCAATTTTCTCCAAAATGTCTTTTCGTACATTCAAGAAAAAGAGTGTTTCCTACCTGCTAAATCAAAAGAAAGGTTTGACTCTGTGAGATAAAATCACACATTACAGAGAATTTTCAGACATAGCTTTTTTATAGTTTTTATTATGAGACATTTGGTTTTTTACTATATGCCTCAATGGGCTCCAAAATATCCCCTCATAGACTGTATAAAAGAGCATTTCCAACTTACTGAATCAAAACAAAGGTTTAACTCTGTGAGACGAATTTACTCATGGCAAAACATTTCCACAGATAGCTTGCTTTGAGTTTTTATCACGGGATATTCCATTTTTCTCCATAAGCCTCAAAGGGCTCCAAAATGTTCCTTCATAGATTTTACAAAAAAAAGTGTTTCAAAACTACTGAATCAAAACCAAAGTTTAACTCTGTGAGATGAATCCACACGTCACAAATCATTTTCATAGATAGCTTTTTTCTAGTCTTTATTGTGAGACATTGGATTTTTTGCTGTAGACCTCAATGGACTCTGAAATATTGTTTCATAGATTCTATAAAATCAATATTTCCAACCTGCTGAATCAGAAGAAAGGTTTAACTCTGTGAGATGAATCCACACATCACAAAGCATTTTCACAGATACATTGCTTCTAGTTTTTATTGCGAGATATTCCGTTTTCACTATAGGCCTCAAATGGCTCCAAAATGTCCCTGCTTAGATTCTACCAAAAAAAGTGTTTCCAACCTGCTGAATCAAAACAAAGTTTTAACTCTTTGAGATAAATCCACACATCACAAACATTTTCACAGATAGATGTTTATAGTTTTTATTGTGAGATATTGATTTTTCACTACATGCCAAAATGGGCTCCAAATTGTCCCCTTGTAGAATGTACAGGCAGGGTGTTTTCAAAGGGCTGATGCAAAACAAAGTTTTAACTGTGTAGGATGAATCTACACATCACAAAGCATTTTTACAGATACCTTGTTTCTAGTTTTTATCACAGTATATTTGGTTTATCACTATATGCCTCAGTTTGCTCTGAAATTTCCTATCATATATTCTACAAGCTCCGCCTCCCAGGTTCATGCCATTCTCCTGCCTCAGCCTCCTGAGTAGCTGGGACTACAGGTGCCTGCCACCATGCCTGGCTAATTTTTTGTATACTTAGTAGAGACAGGATTTCCCCATGTTGGCCAGGATGGTCTTGATCACTTGACCTCGTGATCCACCTGCCTCAGCCTCCCAAAGTGCTGGGATTACAGGCATGAGCCACCGTGCCCGGCCAAAGAGTGTTTTTAGCCTGCTAAATCAAAAGAAAGGTTTAACTCTGTGAGGTAAAATTACGCATTGCAAAGCATTTTCAGAGATAACTTCTTTATTGTTTTTATAGCGGGATATTAGGTTTTTCACTATAAGCCTCAATGGGCTTTGAAATATCTCCCAGTCGATTGTAAAAAAGGAGAGTTTCCAAACTGCTGAATCAAAACAAAAGTTTAACACCTTGAGATAAATCCACAGATTGCAAAGAATTTTCACAGATAACTTCTTTCTGGTTTTTATCACAGGATATTCAGCCTTTCACTATAGTCCTCAGCTGACTGAGAAATGTACCCTCATAGATTCTACAAAAAGAGTGTTTCCAACCTGCTGAGTCAAAACAAAAATTAAAATCTGTGAGATGAAATCACATATTGCAGAACATTTTTACAGAGAGCTTGTTGTAGATTTTATCATGGCATGTTCAGTTTTTCACTATAGGCCTCAATAAGCTCTGAAATGCCCCTTCATAGATTCTACAAAAACAGTGTTTCGAACCTGCTAAATGAAAAGAATAATTTAACTCTGTGACATGAATCCACACTTTACAAAATATTTTCACACACAGCTTTTTTCTAGTTTTTATCATGGGATATCTGTTTTTTTTAGTATAGGCCACTATGAGCTCTGAAATTTACTACTGTAGATGCCACAAAAACAGTGTTTCCAACCTTCTGAATCAAAACAGAGGTTTAACTTTGTGAGATGAATCCACAAATCTTAAAGCATTTTCACAGATAATGTTTTTTTCAGTTTTTATTGGGGATATTTGGTTTTACATGATAGGCCTCAAAGGACTCAGAAATTTCTTCTTTTAGATTCTACTAACAGAGTGTTGCCAACCTGCTGTATATAAACATAGGTTTAGCTCTGAGATAAAGCCACATATCACAAACATTTTCACAGTTAGCTTGTTTCTAGCTTTTATCAAAAGATGTTTGGTTTTTCACTATAGGTCCTAATGGGCTCCAAAATGTCTCCTCATAGATTATACAGCAGTTTACAACCTGCTGAATCAAAAACAAAAAAGGGTTTACCTCTGTGGAATAAATCCAAACATTTCAAAGATAATTCACAGGCAGCTTGTTTCTAGACTTTATCATGGCATATTGGTTTTTCACTATAGGCCTCAACAGGCTCAGAAATGTTTTTTGGTTGATTTTACAAAAAAAGTGTTTCCAACCTTTTGAATCAAAACAAAGTTTAAACTCTGTGAGATGAATTCACACATCTCAGTGTGTTTTCACAGATAGCTTGTTTGTAGTTTTTGTCAAGGGATATTCATTTATTTATTGTCGCACTCACTGGGCTCTGAAATATCCCCTCATAGATTCTACAAGAAAAGCGTTTACAAACTGCTGAATCAGAAGAAAAGTTTAACTCTGTGAGATGAAATCACACATCATAAAGCATTTTCAGAGATAGCTTCTTTATAATTTTTATCAAGATATATTCAGTTTTTCAGAATTGGCCTCAAGGGGCTCCAAAATGTCCTCTCATACAGTCTACAAAATTAGTGTTTCCAGACTATGGAATCAGAACAAGGGTTTAACTCAGTAAGAAAAATCCACACATTGCAAAGCATTTTCACAGATAGCTTGATTCTAGTTTTTATCAGGGAATATTTGGTTATTTACCATAGGACTCAATGGGCTTTGAAATGTCTCTTCTTAGATTCTACAAAAAAAGTATTTCCAACCTTCTGAATTAAAAGTAAGGTTTAACTCTATGAGATGAATTTGCACATCACAAAGCATTTTCACAGATAGCTTGTTTCTAGTTTTTATCATGGGATATCCAGTTTTTACTATAGGCCTCAATGGGCTTCAAAATGATCCTTCATAGATTCTACTAAAAGAGTGTTTCCAACCTGTTTAATAGAAACAAAGGTTTAATTATGTGAGATGATTCCATACATCATGAAGCATTTTACCACACAGCTTGTTTCTAGTTTTTATTGCTATTTTATTATAGGCATCCATGGGCTCCGAAATGTACCTTGGTGGATTCTACGAAAAAAGCATTTACCACCTGCTGAATCAAAACAAGGCTTTAACTCTGCGAGATGAATCCACACATGGCAAAGTGTTTTTACAGATAGTTTTTTTTTTCAGTTTTTATTGGGAAATATTTGATTTTTCTTTACAGGCCTCAAAGGGCTCAGAAATGTCTTTTTTCTGAATCTACTAAAAGAGTGTTTCCAACCTCTGTATATAAACATAGGTTTAACTCTGTGAGATAAATCCACACATTGCAAAGCTAATTCACAGATAGCTTATTTCTAATTTTTATCACCAGATATTGGTTTTTCAATATAAGCCTTGAGATCAACTCACATCTTGCAAAGCATTTTCACAGATAGCTTTTTTTAGTTTTTATCAAGGGATATTCACTTTTTTATTGTAGGACTCAATAGGCTCTGAAATGCCCTTTCATAGATTATACAAAAAAAAAGTGTTTCCAACCTGCTGAACCAAGAAAAGTTAAACTCTGTGAGATGAAATCACACATCACAAAGCATTTTCAGAAATAGCTTTATTATAGTTTATACCACAAAATATTTGGTTTTTCAGGGTTAGCCTCAACAAAATTTTAACTGTGAGATGAATCCACACATCACAGAGCATTTTTCACAAATAGCTTATTTCTGGTTTTTATCGTGGGATAACTGGTTTTTCAATATAAGCATCAATGGGCTTCGAAATGTTCCTTCTTAGATTTTACTAACAGACTATTATCAACTTCCTGAATACAAACAATTGTTAAATCGGTAAGATGAATCCACACATTACAAAGAATTTTCACAGATACACTTTTTTTAGTTTTTCTCATGGAATATTGCATTTTTCACTATAGGCCTCAATGGATTCTAAATTGCCCTCTCTTACAATTTACAAAAACAGTGTTTCCAACCTACTGTATATAAGGAAAGGTTTACCTGTCTGAGTAGAATCTACACATGTGAAGCATTTTCATAGATAACATGTTTTCAGTTTTCATTGCAAAATATTCTGTGTTTCACTATAGGTCTCAATGGGTTCCAAAATGTCCCTTCGTAGATTCTACAAATAAAGTGTTTCCAACTTGCTGAAACAAAACTAAGCTTTAACACTAAGAGATGAATCCACACATTGCAAAGCATCTTCACAGATAGCTTATTTCTAGTTTTTATCATGGAATATTTGATTTTACACTACAAGACTCAAAGTCCTCAGAAATTTATTCTTTTAGATTCAAGTAAAAGAGTTTTTCATACCTGCAGTATGAAAACAAAGGTTTACTTCTGTGGGATAAACTCACACATCACCAAGGATATTCACAGATAGCTTGTTTCTAGTTTTTACCACAGGATGTTTAGTTTTTTGCTAAGGCTCAATGGGCTTTGAAACATCCCTCTGTAGATTGTACAAATTTGACCTGCTGAATCAAAACAAAGTTTAACTTTTTGAGATGAATCCACACATCGCAAAGCATTTTCACAGAGGCTTGTTTCTAGTTTTTATTGCAGGATATTGGTTTTTCTCTACAGGACAATATTGTCTTTGAATTGTCCCCTCATAGATTCTACAAACACTGAGATTCCAAGCTAATGAAGCAAAAGAAAATTTAACTTTGTAAGATGAATCTACATTTGCAAAGCATTTTTAAAAGATAGCTTGTTTTTAGCTTTTATTGCTGGATATTCAGTTTATCACTGTAGGCCTCAATTTGCTCTGAAATGTTTTATTGAATGTTCTACACAAAGAATGTTTCCAACCCCTGAATCAAAAGAAAGATTTAACTCTGTGAGATTAAATCACACATTGCAAAGCATTTTCAGAGACAGCTTCACATAGATTTATCATGAGATATTTGGTTTTTCACTGTAAGCCTCAATCAGCTTTAAAATGTCTCTTCATAGATTGCACAAAAAAAGAGTTTCCAACCTTCTGAATAAAAAAAAAGTTTTAATGTTGTGAGGTGAATCCACCTACTGCAAAGCATTTTCACAAATATCATTTTTTCTCGTTTTTATCATGGAATATTCAGTTTTTAAGTGTAAGCCTCAGTGGGCTCAGAAATGCCCCTCAAAGATTCTACAAAAAGAATTTTTCTAATCTGCTGAATCAAAGCAACAGTTCAACTCTTTGAGTTGAATCCACACATCACAAAGCAATTTCACAGATAGCTTGTTTCAAGTTTTTATCACGAGATATTCGTTTTTTTTTACCATAGGCCTCACTAGCTCAGAATTGTTCCCTCTTAGATTCTACTAAAACAGTGTTTCCAAAATGCCATATAAAAATAAAGTTTTAACTCTGTATGATGAATCTACACATTGCAAACCATTTTCAGACATAGATTATTTCTAGTTTTTATCATGAGATATTCTGTTTTTGACTATAGGCCTCAAAGGTCTCCGAAATGTCCCTTTGTAGATTCTACAAAATGAGGGTTTTCAACGTGCTGAATACAAACAGAGGTTTAACTCTGTGAGGTAAATCCACACATCACAAAACATTTTCACTGATAGTTTTTTTCTAGTTTTTATTGTGTGATATTTGATTATTCACTATAGGCCCAATGGGTTCCAAAATTTCCCTTTGTAGATTCTACAAAAAAGTATTTCCAACCTGCTGAATCAAAACAAGGTTTTAACTGTATGAGATAGATCTACACATCATAAAGCATTTTCACAGATTGTTTGTTCTAGTTTTTATAGGGGGATATTTTGTTTTTTACTATAGGCCACAGAGAGCTCGGAAATGTCGTCTTTTAGATTCTGCAAAAAGAATGTTTTCCACCTGCTGTATATAAATATAGGCTTAACTCTGGGAGAAACATCTGCACATCACAAACATTTTCACAGATGGCTTGTTTCTAGTTTTTATCACGGGATATTTGGTTTCCCACTAGAGGCCTCAATAGGCCCCTAAGTGTTCCTTTGTAGATTCTAAAAAAAGTTTCCAATTTGCTGTATAAAAACAAAGGTTTAACTCTGTGAGATGTGTGCACACATCATAAAGCATTTTCACGGAAGGATTCTTTTTAGTTTTTCCATGGGATACTCTGTTTTTCATTTGAGGCCACATTGAGATCTGAAAAATCCCTATATAGATTCTACAAAAAGAGTGTTTCCAGCCTGCAGAATCAAACCAAAGGTTTAATTCTGAGAGATCATTCCAAACTTCGCAAGACACTTTTACAGATAGGTTGTTTCTAGGTTTAATTGTGGGATATTTTGTTTTTTAATATAGGCCTCAAAGGGCTCTGAAATGTCCCTTCATAGATTCTATGAAAACAGTGTTTCCAACTGGCTGAATCAAAACAAATATATAACTCTGAGATAGAAATCCACACATCACAAAGCATTTTCACTGACAGCTTGTTTCAAGTTTTTATTGCAGAATAATCAGTTTTTGACTATAGGCCTCAATGGGCTTTAAAATGTACCTTCATGATTTCTACAAGAAGAGTGCTTCAAACCTGCTTACTCAAAGCAAAGGTTTAATTCTGTGAGATGAGTCCACACATCACAAAGCGTTTTCACGTATAGTATGTTTCTAGTATTTATCACTGGATATTTGGCTTGGTTTTTCACTGCAGACCTCAATAGGCTCTCAAATATCCCCTCATAGATTCTACAAAAACAAGTGCTTTCAACATGATTAATCAAAACAAAGTTTTAACTTTGTGACATGAAAAGACACATCATAAAGGATTTTCATAGATAGCTTGGTTCTGGTTTTTATCGTGGGTATTCAGTTTTCCACTACAGGCCACACTGGGCTCCAAAATGTCCATTCAGGCCTACAAAAAGAGAGATTTTTGCCTGCTGAATCAAAACAAGGGTTTAGCTCTGTGAGGTGAATCCACAGATCTCAAAGAATTTTCACAAATACCTTGTTTCTAGTTTTTATCACAGGATGTTGGTTTTTTTCATATGCTTCTTCATGGGATCTGAAATGTCCCTTCATAGATTCTACAAAAAATATTTCCAACTGGCTGAATCAAAACAAAGGCTTAACTCTGTGAGTTGAATCCACACATCACAAAGCATTCTCATATATAGCTTGTTTCTAGTTTTTATCTTGAGATATAAAGTTTTTAACTGTAGGGCTCAATGTTCTCTGAATGTGCCTTCTTAGGTTCTACAAAAAAACTGTTTCCAACCTGCTGAATCAAGATAAAGGTTTAACTCTGTGATGTGAATTGACACATTGCAAAGCATTTTCACAGATAGCTTTTTTCTAGTTTTTGTCACCAGATATTCAGTTTTTCACTATTGGCCTTTGTGGATTCCCAAATTTCCTTTCGTAGATTCTACAAAAAGAGTGTTTCCAATCTGCTGACAAAACAGAGCTTTAAATCTGTGAGATGCATCCACACATTGCAAAGCATTTTTACAAATAGCTTGTTTCTAGCTTTTACCATGGGATATTTGGTTTCCCAGTATGGACCTCAATAGGTTCCCAAATGTCCCCTTGTAGATTGTACAAAAGGAGTGCTTTCCATGTGCTGAATCAAAACAAAGGTTTTACTCCATGAGATGAATCCACACATTGGAAAGCATTTCCACAGATCGCTTGTTTCTCATTTTTATTGTGAAATATTTGGTTTTTCACTGTAGGCCTTAATGTGCAGCAAAATATCTTCTCGTAGGTTCTACAAACAGACAGTTCCCAACCTGCTTAATCAAAACAAAGGTTTAACTCTGTGATATGAATTAACACATTCTAAAGCATTTTCACAGATAGCTTGTTTCTAGTTTTTATTTCCACATTTTTTTCACTATTGGCTTCAATGTGCATTAAAATGTTTCTTCATAGATTCTACAAAAAGAGTTTTCCAAACTGCTGGATTAAAATGAAGGTTTAACTTTGTGAGATGAATCCACACATCACAAAACATTTTCACAGATAGCTTGTTTCTAGTCTTTATCATGGGATATTTGGTCTTTCACTGTAGGCCTAAATGGGCTTCAAAATGGCCTTTAGTAGATTCTACAAAGAGAGTATTTCCAATCTGCTGAATGAAAAAGAATATTTAACTCTGTGAGATTAATCCACACAATGCAAACATTTTCAGAAGTAGCTTGTCTTTAATTTTTATTGCAGGATATTTGTGTTTCAATGTACTTGTTTATGGGCTCCAAAATGTCCCATTGTATATTCTACAAAAAGAGTGTTTCCAATCTGCTGAATAAAAACAAAGATTTAACTCTGAGAGATGATTCCACACATCACAGGACCTTTTTACAGATAGCCTGTTTCTAGTTTTCATTGCGGGATATTTAGCTTTTCACTATAGGCCTCACTGAACTTTGTAATGTCCTTTTGTATAATCTATAGAAATAGCATTTCCAGCCTTCTGAATCAAAACAAACATTTAACTCGTGAGATGGATCCACACATCTCAAAGCATTTTCATAGATAGCTTGTTTCTACTATTTATCAAAGGATATTCGATTTTTCTATTTACTTCTCCATGGGCTCCGAAATGTCCCTTCATAGATTCTACAAAAAAGAGCATTTCCTAAATGCTAAATCAAAACAAGGGTTTACCTCTGTGAGTTGAATCCACACATTTCAAAGCATTATCACAGATGGCTTGTTTCTCATTTTTAATGCAGATATTCAATTTTTACTATAGGCCTCAATGTGCACCAAAATGTCTTGTCGTAGATTCTGCAAACAGACTGTTTACAACCTGCTTAATCAAAACAAAGTTTTAATTCTGTAATATGAATCCACACATCACAAAGTATTTTGACGGATAGCTTGTTTCCAGTTTTTATCTCCACATATTTTGTTTTTCACTGCAAGCTTCAATGGGCTTTGAAATGTTTCTTTGTAGATTCTACAAAAAGAGATTTTTTTTAACCTACTGAATTAAAACAAAGGTTTAACTCTGTGAGATGAATCCACACATCACAAAGCATTTTCACAGATAGCTTGTTTCTAGTTTTTATTGCAGGATATTTGTTCTTTCACTGTAGGCCCAAATGGGCTCCAAAATGGCCTTTAGTTGATTCTACAAATAGAGTGTTTCCAACCTGCTGAATCAAAATAAATATTTAACTCTGTGAGATGAATCCACACAATGCAAAGCATTTTCAGAGGTAGCTTGTTTTTAGTTTTTATTGCAGGATATTATATTCAGTGTTTCAATATGCTCATTTATGGGTTCTGAAATGTCTCTTCGTATATTCCACAAAAAGTGTTTCCAACCTGCTGAATAAAAGCAACTGTTTAACTCTGAGAGATGATTCCACACATCACAATATCTTTTGATCGATAGCCTGTTTCTAGTTTCAGCATGGGATATTCAGCTTTTCACCATAGGCCTAAATAAGCTTTGTAATGTCTTTTCATATAATCTACAAATAGAGTGTTTCCAGTCTGCTGAATCAAAATAAAAATTTAACTCTTTGAGATGGATTCACAAATCCCAAAGCATTTTCACAGATAGCTTGTTCCTACTTTTTATCAAAGAATATTCACTTTTTCCATTTATTTCTCTATGGGCTCTGAAATGTCCCTTTATAGATTCTACAGAAAGAGTGTTTCCTATCGGCTAAATCAAAACAAAGTTTTACCTCTATGAGTTGAATCCACACATCACAAAGGATTTTCACAGATAAGTTGTTTCTCGTTTTTGATATGGGATATTCAGCTTTTACTATAGGCCTCAATGTGTACCAAAATGTCCTGTAGATTCTACAAACTGACTGTTTACAACTTGCTTAATCAAAACAAAGTTTTAATTCTGTGATATGAATCCATACATTGCAAAGCATTTTAACAGCTTGTTTCTAGTTTTTATCTCCACATATTTTGTTTTTCAATGCAGGCTTCAATAGGCTTTTAAATATTTATTCATAGATTATACAAAAACAGTTTTTTTTAACCTGCTGACTGAAAAAAAGGTTTAACTCTGTGAGATGAATCCACACAATGCAAAGCATTTTCACAGATAGCTTGTTTCTAGTCTTCATGGCAGGGTATTCGGTCTTTCACTGTAGGCCTCAATGGGCTCTGATATGGCCCTTAGCACATTCTACAAAAAGGGTGTTTCCAACCTGCTGAATCAAAATAAGTGTTTAACTCTGTAAGATGAATCCACACAACAAAAAGCATTTTTACACATAGCTTTTTTGTAGTTTTTATTGCAAGATATTCAATGTTTCAATATATTCATCCATGGGCTCCAAGATGTTTCTTGGTATATTCTACAAAAAGAATGTTTCCAACCTGCTGAATTAAAACAAAGATTTAACTATAAGAGATTATTCCACACATCCAAGATCTTTTGACAGATAGCTTGTTTCTAGTCTTCATCGTGGGATAGTCAAGATTTCACTATAGGTCTCAATTAGCTTTGGAATGTCCTTCCATAGAATCTACAAAAAGAGTGTTTCCAGCCTGCTGAATCAAAACAAGGGTTTAATTCTGTGAGATGGATCCACACATCCCAAACCATTTTCACAAATAGCTTCTTTCTCCTTTTCATCAAAGGATATTTACTTTTTCCATATACTTCTCCATGGGCTCCGAAATATCACTTCATAGATTCTACAAAAAGAGTTTCCAACCTGCTGAATCAAAACAAAGGTTTAACTCTGTAAAATGAATGCACACATTTCAAAGCGTTTTCACAGATAGCTTTTCTCTATTTTACATTGCGGGATATTTGATTTTTTGCTATACTCGTCCACGGGCTCCGAAATGTCCTTTTGTAGATACTACAAAAACAGTCTTTTTATTCTGCTCAATCAAAACAAATGTTTAAGTCTGAGAGATGAATCCCTGCATGGCAAAGCATTTTTACAGATAGCTTGTTTCTAGTTTCTATTGTGGGATATTTAGTTTTTCACTGTAGGCTTCAATGGGTTCTGAAATGTCCCTCTGTAGACAAAGGGACAAAAAGAGTGATTCCGTCCTGCTGAATCAAAACAAAGGTTTATCTTTTTGAGATGAATTCACACATCTCAAAGCGTTTTCATAGTTTCTAGTTTTTATCGTGGGATATTCAGTGTTTTACTCTTGGCCTTAATGGACTCTAACATGTCCCTTCATAGATTCTATAAAAAGAGTGTTTCCAACCTGGTAAATCAAAACAAATGTTTAACTCTGTGAGAAGTATTGACACATCACAAAGCAATTTCAAAGATAGCTTGTTTCTAGTTTTTATTGCAGAATATTTGGTTTTTCACTATAGACCAAAATTGGCTCCAAAATGTACCCTTGCAGATTCTACAAGAAGAGTGTTTCCAACCTGCTGAATCAAGACAAAGGATTAACTCTGTGAGATAAATATACACATGGCAAAGAATTTTTACTGATAGGTTGTTTCTAGTTTCTTTAGTGGGATATTCGATTTTTCACTGTAGGCCTCAATGGCCTCTGAAATGTCCCACAGAGATGGTACAAAAAGACTGTTTCCAATGTGCTGGATAAATACAAAGGTTTAACTCTATCAGATGAATCCAAACATCACAAAGCATTTTCACAGGTAGGTTTTTTCTAGTTTTTATTGTGGGATATTTGGTTTTTCACTATTGGCCCTAATGGGCTCCAAAATGTTCTTTCTTAGATTCTACAAAGAGACTGTTTCCAACCTGCTTAATTAAAACAAAGATTTAACTCTGTGAGATGAATCCACACATTGTAAAGCATTTTCAGAGATAGAATTTTTATTATTTTTATTGCAAAATATTCAGTTTTTTACTATAGGCATCAATGGGTATGAAATGTCCTTTGTATATTCTATTTAAAAAAGTATTTTTTAACCTGTCGAATAAATACAAAGGTTTAACTCTGTGAGATGAATCCACATATTGCAAAGCATTTTCAAAGATAGATTGTTTCTACTTTTTATTGCAGGATAATCAGTGTTTCACTATGGGCCTCAATAGGCTTCAAAATATCCCTTCATAGATTTTACAAAAAGATATTTTCCAATCTGCTGAATCAAGACAAAGGATTCAATCTATGAGATGAATCCACACATTGCAAAAAATTTTTACTTAGAGCCTGTTTCTAGTTTTTATCATGGGATAATGGGTTGTTCATCAATGTGCTGAATCACAAAAAGGTGTAACTCTGTGAGATGGAATCACACATCGCAAATAATTTTCAGACATAGTTATTTGTTATTGTTACAGTGGGACATTCAGCTTTTCTCTGTAGGCTTCAACAGGCTTCTAAAACTCTTTTTGTAGATTGTAGAAAAAGAGTGTATCCAAAGAGCTGAATCAAAACAAAGGTGTAATTCTGTGAGATAAATCCACACATTGCAAGATATTTTCACAGATAGCTTGTTTTTAGTTTTTATTGTGTGATGTTCGGTTTGTCAATGGGCTCTGAAATGTTTCTTTGTTGAATCTACAAAAGGAAAGTTTTCAATCTGCTGAATCAGAAAAAAGGTTTAACTCTGCGAGATGAATCCACACAATGTAAAACATTTTCACAGATGGCTTGTTTCTAGTTTTTACCACGGGATATTCGGTTTTTCACTACAGGTCTCAATGACCTCCCAAATGTCCCTTCTTAGATTCTCCAAAAAAATTGTTTCCAACCTGCTGAATAATAACAAAGGTTTAACTCTGTGAGATGAATCCACACATGGCAAAGCATATTCAGAGATAGATTTTTTATTGTTTCTATCACAAAATATTTGGTTTATTACTATAGGCATCAATGGGTGTGAAATGTCCCTTTGTATATTCTATAAAACAAGTGTTCACAATCTGCTGAATAAAAGAGAGGTTTAGCTCTGTGAGATGAAATCACACATTGCAAAGCATTTTCAGACATAGTTTCTTTTTAGTTTTTGTTGATGAATGTTTGTTTTTTCACTATACTTCTCAATGGGTCTATGTACCTTCGTAGACTGTACAAAAAGAGTGTATCCAACTTGCAGAATCACAGCAAAGGTTTAACTCTGTCAGATAAATCCAAATATCACAAAGTTTTCTCACAGATCACTTGCTTCTAGTTTTTATCACGAGATATTCTGTTTTTCACTATAGGCCTCAATGGGTTCCGAAACGTGTTTTCCTAGATTCTACAAAAAAAAGTGTTAACAATCTGCTGAATCAGAAGAAAGGTTTAACACTGTGAGATGAATCCACAGATCACAAAGCATTTTCACAAAAAGCTTCCTTTTAGTTTTTTATTGCAAATATTCAGTTTTTCACTATAGGCCTCAATGGGCTTCCAAATAACTTTTCTGAAATTCTACGAAAAACGAGTTTCCAACCTGCTGAGTGAAAACAAAAGTTTCACTCTGTGAGATGAATCTACACATTGCAAAGCATTTTTACAAATAGGGTTTCTAGTTTTTATCGTGGGATAATCAATTTTTCACTATAGGCCTTAATGAGCTACGAAAAGGCTCTTCATAGTTTCCACAATTAAAGTGTTTGCAACCTGTTGAAACAAAACAAAGGTTTAACTCTGTGAGATAGATCCACACGTTGCAAAACATTTTCACTGATAGCTTGTTTCTAATTTCTATCACAGGATATACAGTTTTTCACTATACGCCTCAATGGGCTTTAAAATGTCCCTTCGCAGATTCTACAGAAAGAGTTTTTCCAACCTACTAAAAAAAAAAAAAAAGTTTAACTCTGTGAGATGAATTCACACACAGCAAAGTGTTTTCACTGATTGCTTGTTTCTACTTTATATCGTGAAATATTTGGTTTTTTAGTATAGGCTTCAATGGGCTCTGAAACTTTCCTTTGCAGATTCTACAAAATGAGTGTTTTTAACTTATTCAATCAAAAGAAAGTTTTACCTTTGTAAGATGAATCCAAACATCACAAAGCATATTCACAGATAGCAAGCTTTTAGTTTTTATCGCAGAATATTTTGTTTTTCACTATATGCCTCAATGGGTTCCACAAAGTTTATTCGTAGATTCTACAAAAGGAGTGTTTCCAACCTGCTGAATCAAAACAAAGGTTTAACTCTTTGAGATGAGCCCACAAATCCTAAAGCATTTTCACAGATAGCTTGTTTCTAGTTTTTACCATGGGATATTCGTTATTTCACTATAGGACTGCATGGGCTCTGAAATGTCCCCTCGTAGATCCTACAAAAAGAGTGTTTCCAAACTACTGAATTAAAACAAATCTTTAAGTGTGTGACATAGTTTCACACGTCAGAAAGCATTTTCACAGATAGCTTGTTTGTAGTTTTTATCACGGGATTTTCGGTTTTTCACTATAGGCCTCAATGTGCTTTGAAATGTCTCTTCTTAGGTTCTGCAAAAAACGTGCTTCCAACCTGCTGAATCAAGACAAAGATTAACTCTGTGAGATAAATGCACACATTCTAAAGCCTTTTGACAGATAGCTTGCATGAAGTTTTTATCAGGGGATATTCTGTTTTTCTCAATGGGTATCAAAGGGCCGCCAAATGTCCCTTCACAGATTCTACAAAAAAAGTCTTTAAAACTGCTGAATCAAAACAAAGATTTAGCTTCATAAGATGAATCAAGAAGTCACAAATCATTTCACTGAAGTCTTGTTTCTAGTTTTTATCACAAGATAATCAGTTTTTTACTATAGGCCTCAATTTTCTCAAAAATGTCCCTTCATAGATTCTAGAAAGAAAGTGTTTCTGACCTGCTGAATCTCAGGAAAGGTTTAACTCTGAGATGAGATCAGACATCAGAAAGCATTTTCATACATAGCTTCTTTGTAGTTTTTATCCCAGGATATTCAGTTTTTCACTATATGCCTCAAAAAATTTTGAAATGTTCCCTCATAGATAGTACAAAATTATGAGGGGACATTTCAAATGAGGGGACATTTCAAAAGATTGTACAAATCTATGAGGGGACATTCCAAATGAGGGGACATTTCAAAAGAGCGTATCCAACCTTCCGAATCAAAACAAAGGTTTAACTCTATATAATAAATCCACACATCACAAAGCATTGTCACCATATCCTCCAAAAAGGAAACTCTTGTTCTCCTACTCCTATTGGAGGGCTGCATGATTCCTATAGGATGGAAAGCAGGCAGCCGTGGCTGGCTTTTGCCTGGTAATCTAGGCTCTGTTTCATTTCACCTGCACTTCCTTTCTCAGAGCGGAGAGGCTGTTTCATTGGGCTGTTGCTGGGTGGGACTGCCTCTCGCCACAGTTCTATTGGCTGCTGGGGATTTCAGGGATCAAAGGTACTTCCAGTAGGCAGGCTGTGCTCCAGGTTGTGTATTATGATCTCGTTGTGGTGCCTGAGGTTGTTTGCACTTTGCAGGAGACTTTTGGGTCCTCTGACAGGAATCCTTGAATGTTGCTTGGACTCCAGCACAAGTCAGCTGGTTCTCTCATGCGAACCTTGATTTTCCTTTGTTTTAATGGGGGATCAACAGTGCACCTCAACAGCACTGCTGGACACCCTTTTCCTGCTTGCAATCGCCACAGACGGCCTCTGAGACAATGTCTCAACCTCCTCTGCACCTGTGAGAGGCCAGTTCAAGGTGTGAGAACACTGCTACACCTTGGACTTGCCTTTGCCATAGTTCCTGCCTTTCCCAGAGAGCCCCTGCGAGGCCCAGGATGAAGGGAGGCAATGAGATCAAAGGCCCGGCCATCTTTCGCTGACACCCGCCTCTGGGGTCTCAGGTATGAGTTCATCACCCAAAGACCCCTCAACAGCTCACCAGACTATATTCCAATCCCCATGGGACCCGATTCCTGAACGCAGCCTCTTTCGGGAAGGGAGTCAGAAAAGCAGTTTCCAGAGACCAACTCACACTCTCGAAATGCCTCCTTCTCCCGTGGGACCCGACCACGGAGACGGCCCGAGGGGGCCCTAAGGTCGAGACTTGTAGGGTCCTGCACTGGGTTATCATAGGCAGCCTTTTTCCTGATACCAGGCCAGCTCTGCCTGTACCATTTTCCTCCGCTTAAGCAGGCTGACAGCTCTGACATCTGGGCGCCCGAGACTGCCTCGCTAATGAGCATGCGCTAGTCTCAGGGCACCAGACCTGAGCTGTAAATTCTGGCTAGCGTCACAATGAATGCCACCGTCACCTAGCGACAAATCCCTGCAGCTTGGCGGAGACAGAGACCTTTGTGGAGGGTGCCTAGGGGGTGGACTCTCGCCTATCTTCTCTATGGGATCCACGGGATAGTCCTATGATCCTAGGAGAGGGTAGACGTGAGCCAGCCTGAAGAAACGTCAAGCAGAGCCCCAGGAATAAACCGCGAAATCCCTAAGGATCCAAAAGGATCTGCAGGATGTCTCAGGCCTGTCTAGTCGTTGTAGGGGTGAGTCTTTTTGAAACTTGCCCCACTGTGATTTTTAGATACAGCCCACCTGTGTTCCTCAGGGTTGCTCTGTCTTAGGTGGGGCTTCCTTCATAAACATGCAGCCTCAGAAGCTGCCGGTCTGTGTGTTCTGTGGGGGTGTTATGAGTGTTGGAAGTCTGCGTGTGTGTGTGGCTGTGTGTGTGTGTGTGTGTGTGTGTGTGCCTGTAAGTGTAGTCGACTTAAAGGAATGTGGCTAATGCACTGCAGCGCTTCTTTTTTTTAAGTCTCCCAACCTTTTGTTGTCCTGTCTGTGTGGCTCTGCTTGGTCTGCGCGGCTCGGTGTTCTTTATCTTTCTGTGGATCATGAATCCGCAGTGAATTGGGAGTCTGGCTGAGACCGGCCTGGGTCAAAATCACCTCCACTGCAAAAAAAAAAAAAAGCCGTGTTTCTAGAAAGAACAGGAACACACCACACCCAAGAAAGGACATTTCCCAGTGTTTTACTGTCTTGCTTCCAAGTCAGGGAAAGACACTAGCAGTTCTGTCCGCGGGGCCCCTTGAATTTACATCGAATTCCGTTCCCAGCCTAGCAGGTACTTCCCGTCGTGAGGGGGCACTCCTCCATCATCTTCAGATTTCATTCAGGGACAGAGAGTGTGAGCAGCAATATGGTCAGATAGGGGAGAGAACACAATCTGTTGTGGGGTGGATGAGGTCCCACACCTTTACCTGCAAAGAAAGGTGAAGACAGATGAAGGTGCTTCCAACTGCATCCCCTCAATACCTTAATTGCACAAACAGTACACCCATGGCCTGGTGTTCAGGTAGGAGTACTCCAAGGTGCAGGGAACATTTGGAGTGCAAACTGAGGCCATCCTGGCAAACTCCCGATTTGGGGGCTTTCATACCTAGAGCCAAATGGAAGTGCGATGGGTTGATTCTGGGTGGGATGTGGCCACCGCACTTGCCTCTTCTTTTGCTGACTTCCGTGTTCCTTGTCGGCCTAGGGTTTCCTGGGGCTGGCTCAACGTCTTACACACTAAATGTTTCCCACTTCACAGAGGACGATCCTCATGGGAATCCATTACATGAGTGTTTTCTTCTAAACGCTGTCACGTTTTAATGACTGGCAGCTGTTATACTTTTACAACCATAAATTCCCATTACATTTGCCAACAAGGAAATTCTCGTTCTCCCACTTCTATTGAAGGGCTGCATGATTACTATAGGATGAGTAGCAGGCAGCCATGGCTGGCTTTTGCCTGATAATCTAGGCTCTGTTTCATTTCATCGGCACGTCCTTTCTCATTGTGGAGAGGTTCTTTCATTGGGCTGTTGCTAGATGGGACTGCCTCTCGCCATAAATCTTTTGGCTGCCAGGGATTTCAGGCAGCTAAAGGGACTTCAGGTAGGCAGGCTGCCCTCCAGGTTGTGGGTCGTGGTCTCCTTTTGGGGCTGAGGTTGTTTGAACTTTGCAGGAGCGTTTTGGGTTTTCTGACAGGAATCTTTGAACATTGCTTGGACTCCAGCACAAGTCAGCTCGCTCTCTCAGGCGAGCCTTGATTTTTGTTGGCTTTCATGGAGGGTCAACAGTGCCCGTCAACAGCACTGCTGGGCACCCTTTTCAGGCTTTCAATCACCACAGACAACTTCTGAGACAATGTCTCAACCTCATCTGCAGCCATGAGAGGCCAGTTCGAGGTGTGAGAACACTGCTCCACCTTGGACTTGCATTTGTCATGGTTTCTGCCTTTCCTAGAGATCCTCTGCGAGGCCCGGGATGAAGTAACGCAGTGAGGCCAAGGGCCCGGCCATCTTTTGCTGACACCTGCCTCTGGGGTCTCAGTTTAGATTCCATCACCCAAAGACCCCTCAACAACTCACCAGACTATATTCCAATCCCCATGGGACCTGATTCCTGCAAACAGCCTCTTTCAGGAAGGGTGTCAGAAGAGCAGTTTCTAGCGACCAACTCACACTCTTGAAACGCCTCCTCGTCCAGCGGGACCCGACAACGGAGACGACCCGATGGGTCCCTAAGGTCAAGACTTTTAGGGTCCCGCAGTGGGTTATGTCAAGCAGCCTTTTTCCCGATACCAGGCCGGCTCTGCCTGTACCATTTTCTTCTGCTTGGGCAGGCTGACAGCTCTGACAGTCCGGTGCTCCGGCCTGCCTCGCTAATGCGCATGCGCTAGTTTCAGGGCACCAGGCCTGAGCTGTGAGCTCTGGCTAGCATCACGATGAATGCCACTGTTGCCTAACGACAAATCTGTGCGACTTAGCTGGGAAGGAGACCACCGTGGAGGTGCGAAGGCGGTGGACTCTCGCCTGTCTTCTCCGTGGGATCCACAGGATAGTCCGACGATCCTAGGAGAGGGCAGATGTGAACGAGCCTGAAGAAACGTAAGGCAGAGCCCCAGGACTAAACCACGAAATCTCTAAGGATCCTAAAGGATCTGCAGGATGCCTCCGGCCTGCCTAGTCGTTGTAAGGGTGAGTCTTTTTGAAACTTGCCCCACTTTGATTTCTAGGTATAGCCCCCTGTTTTCCACGGGGTTGCTGTCTCCCACGTGGGGCTTCCTTCAGAACCACCCAGCCTCAGAAGCTGCCGGGCTGTGTGTTTCTGAGGGAGTGTTGCAAGTGTTGGATGTCTGCGTGTGTGTGTGACTTTGTGTATGTGTGTGCGTGTGTGTGTGCCTGTGTGTGTGCGCGCCTGTAAGTGGAGTCGGCTTAAATGAATGTGGCTAACGCACTACAGATTTTTTTCCCCCACCTTTTGGTAGCCTATCTGTGTGGCTTTGTGTGGGCTGTGGGACCCCATGTCCTTTGTGTTTCCGTGGTTCCTGAATCCGCGATGAATTGGGAGGCTGGCTGAGACCCGCCGGGGTTTAAGTCACCTCCCCCTGCAAAGGAGCCAACCTTCTAGAAAGAAAAGGACCACACTACACCCAAGAACAGACAACTCCCAGTGCTTCATTATCCTGTGGCCAACCCAGAGCCAGACCCTAGCAGTCCTGTTCACAGAGCTCCTTGAATTTACCTCGGATTGGGTTTCCAGCCAAGCAGGTGCTTCCCATCGTGAGGGGGACACTCCTCCCTTGTATCGGGATTACATTTAGGGATGGAGAGTGTGAGCAGCAATAAGGTCAGGTAGGGGAGAGGATACAATCTGGTGAGGTGTGGATGGGGTCCTGCACCTTCACCTGCAAAAAAGATGCAGACAGATGACACAGAAGGTGCTTCCAAGTCCATCCTCGCATTCCCTTCATTACAAAGGCAGTCCACACATAGCCCGGTGCCCAGTTGGGAGCACTCCAACGTGCAGGGAACAGCTGGAGTGCAAACTTGGGTCATTCTGGTCAGCTCCTGATTTGGGCTTTCATTCCACTTGAGATTGGGATGGATGGATGCCGGGTGGAATGTGGCCTCTGCACTGGCCTCCTATTTTCCTGGCTTTCACTTCCTTTCTCAGGGTCTTGGCTTGTTCTTTCGCCCAAAGGGAGTGGGGTGGACAGATTACCTCTGAACCTTGGGTGCCTTTGATTTCTTTCTTTGTAGTTGATGTCATTACAATGAACATTGATGCCTGCCATGTGCCAGGCCTGAGTCCTGGATGCCCAGAGGAAGGAGGCACCGTTCCCCTGAGCCTGCTAATAGGTCTTCCATCCACCCTTCTCATTATAATGCAGAGTTCAGGTTTTGAGACTAGGAAAACGTGAATTTGACTCCACTGGGTCACCTGCCAGCTGCTGACAGCCACTTAATTCCTCCAGGCCCAACATCCCTATATGTAAGCACAATACACAATTAGGGTTGCTGTGAGCCTTATGCAAGGGGAGACTTGGACGTGCTTGGCAGCAGCAGGTGGTCTACCCAGACTCTCTGGGTAGGCCTTGGTCTGCTTCCCTCCAGGTCTGTGCCACCTTCACTCAGGCTCCTGCAGAGGCAGCCCGTCACCTTGTGACCAGGCTGGAAAACAGCAACTGGCAGGAGGGCATAGAGACTAAGCGGGTCCCTGTCTGGAGCCCCTGCCAGTCGGCCAGGCAGCATCTCTGAGATGGGTGGCTGGATGCCAGTGCTCTTGTCCTGGCACCCCTCTGTTTCCTGCACTGGCTCGTGGTGGCAGACTTCCAGGCCTCTCCACATTCTCTGTCCTGGTGATGGTGGGAGTGTCTGCCCCTCTGAAATGTGTCCCTGGAGGTTGGGAAATGGCCATGACCTTTGAACCTCACTTCTGGCCCAGTATCTGGCTCAGACAGAGTGCACAGGGTGTGTGTTGAGGAGGGTGGAGGAGTGGCAGCCCTTTACCTATGAGCCAGTGCTCTGCAGGTCTGCCCAAGGGCCAACATCCCAGGGCCCAGGCCCTAAGATGAACGCCGCATCCCAGGTCCCAGCATCTTCTGAGAAGACATCATCCCAGTACCAGGGTCCCTGTTGGATAGTGCCTCTGCCCATCTTTCCTCTGTCTCCCAGCAGGTTCATGGTTGCAGTGGCCTGTGTGGGAGGGGTGCAGGTGATGGGGCCAGGGACTTTCGCAGGAAGGAACTAGGACATTGGCCAAAGAGGCTGCTCCCTGAGCCCAATTGTGTCCCTAATTTACTGTGTGACCTCCACAAGTCATTCAGTATCTCTGGTCCTGTTTCCCCCACCCCCACCCCCACTATGTGATGGGTACAATAATACCACAGTCCCTGTGACTGTGTTTTATTCAGGAGTCAGCTGTGGGCCTCCCTGACACTCTATCCCCAACAAAGTCCAGTGTCGGGAGTTAGTTGGACCTCCACCCCTGATCTTATATTTTCCAGCAGCATTTTGGGAAGGAATATCCTGAAAGGTGAGCCTGCCTGTTATCTCCTCAGAGGGTTCAGGAAAAGCCGGCCCTCTCTATCCCCTTTCCCCACCATGATCCTCCAGGTCCGTTCACCTAATCATTAGGCATGAACTAATTGAACACCTGCCAAGACCCAGGTGAGCTTTTACATCTAGAGAGAACTAAGACACAGCCATGGTCCTGGGGGTCTCACCCTCTTAGATGGGAGGCCAGCAGGAGAGGATATGTGGGTCGGGTTCAAGAGTGGAGTAGGGAGTTGCAAGTGGCTAGTGCCCACCTGGGCATGGTCTCATGGGCCCTTGCCAGGAATGTGCATGCCATCCTGTTTCCATTGTAAGGCTTTTAGCAGAGAAGGGAGTGGGATTGAGAAAAAAAAATTGCCATGGCCAGGGCTGCAAGAATGGCTAAGATCCTTGGTGGTACCATGGGCACGTGGCAATGACCGGAGGTTTTGAGAAGTAGAGTAGGCAGGGTCTGGTGGTCAAGGGGCATCTAAGGGAAATCAGACCAAGTTCTAGCTTCCCAGTTTGCAGTCATGGGCAGACAGTGGTGCTATTTACTGAGGGGAGATGACTTAAGGAAGAGTAGAATGGAGGAAACACCGGGCCTGCCTGAAGGTAGATGCCAGACAAAGGGAGGAAAAGAGAAGCCTGAGAGGAAGCAGCAGGCACAGATCAAGGAGGAGAAGCACAAGAGTGCCGGCCCAAAGGGCAAGAAGTGTCCAGAAGAAGGGGGCTACAGAAAGGTCAAGTTAGATGAAGGCCATAGTACACCTATCCAATGTGGCCACCAGAAGGCCAGCTGGTCAAGGGTGTTGCTGAAGGCAGAGGACAGTGGGTCAGGAGTGAAGGTGAGGATGCAGATCGAGAGTGTAGACAACAGGCAGAAGGGGAGAGAGATGGTGTGGATAGACGGGGTGTAGGGTCATAGATGGAAATATCCCCAAGTTTAGGTGGATGGGCAGGAGATCATTGCTGAGAAGGGATCTCGTAAGAAAGGAGAGGTGGAGCAGAACAGAGGGGGCAACGATGTGAGGGTGGCAGTGACACAGGGTCATTGGGGAGTGTGTGGGGACATCTGTCTGTTGGGCATCGGCTCATGGCTTAGGGCAGGCTACTGGGCAAGCCCACAGACCCCTAGAAGAGAGGAGCTCCTGCCATGTATGGCACAGTCTTGTCATTCACCATGCACTCTAATTTCACATATTGAGTACTTGGTATGTACTGGTCACTGTGTTGGACACAGGGGACATAAAATATGATAAGACACAGTCCCAAAGGGGCGAAGAGTACTGTGGCCTCTTACTCAAAGGCTTGAACCCAGGGTTAAGCTTCTAACAAGTTGGAAGGCAGACATAGGCACCTCCATTTGCCTTGAGTACAAACAGATGTTCAGAGAGGTTTAGTGACTGGCCGAAGGTCACGCTGCCAGGAAATGGCTGTGTCCAGGACAGTTCCAGGTCTCCTGCCCATAAAACCCACCCAGGCCACCGGGTTCAGTTTCAGCCAGGTGGCCTTCAGGGTTGACCACGCTGTTCGACTCGGCAAGAAGAATGCAAGCCAAAGGCAAGCACGTGCTCATTCTTCTGAGCATCCTCTGTGTGCCCAGCCCTGTTGTGGGCATGGGAAGCAGGGCTGGAGACAGGAATTCCAAATCATGACCTTGCCATCTGCAGCTGAGGGTGTAGTTGGAGAATTTGATGTCCCAGGAGAGGGATGTCTCCTGTTCCCTGGCTGCCTAGGAGAGGGCAGAAAGCAAGCCCTCTTGAAGGAGAGAGAGGGTGGCAAGGGGAAGGTAAGAAGGGACAACTCTTCCCCTCCCTCAAAGGAGGCCACTCAGGAATCCCAGGGAAGCCAGGCAAAAGCCTGTGGAATAAAGGGGCCTCTGAGCCTCCTCCCCACTGCTGTGGTCCTGACTCGGGGATTTCAGGGTGCAGTCATCATTCCCACCTCAATAGGGGAAAGCCCAGGATGGTGGAGCCTGGCTGCTGCAACTTCTTGTACAAGCAGCTCTGGAGGCCCCACATCTGAGCTGGTAGCCCGGACTGGAAGGAGCTGGGAGCCCTTGTTCCTCCTCCTCTTGTGGGAACTGTGAGTGAGCCCTCACCCATGAAGGACCAGGAGAGGGCCGCAGCAGTTTCCTCACTCTCTCCCCTCCCTCCTGAACTTCCACCTGGACCTCCCCTTCCCCCATCCTATAACCCATCCGGTGACCCCTCCTCTCTGGATCCAGGCCCTGCACCCACTTCCTAGGTCAAACTTCAAGGGCAGCCCAAAGTCGCTGTGATTGAGAGAAAGAAACTGGCTTCAGGACAGACCCATCTGTTCTACTCTGGGGCCAGCTGGGGGCCTTTGGAAAGGGAAGCTGGTATCAGCAGGAAGCTGAAGCCAGGTTGAGGGGACTCCAGTGAGTCCCCTTGCCTGTACTTCTTCCTACAGCAACTCCCCCTCCCCCAAGCTGGAGAAGCCTCCCTGGGGTGGTTCAGCTGGATTACGCCTGGCCCAACCTTTCCCTCCCCAGACTCACCTGCTGACCCAGGCTGACCCAGAAGCCCCGCTGCCTGTCTAGTGTCTGACCTCTGAGAGAGCAGGTTCTTGGGTCTCCCTCCATCTTCGCTTCACATTCCTGTCCACCAAGAGCTCTCTCCATCCACCCCTCCCTTCCTTTCAGGTCCCATGGTCCTCTGGGGATCTCCCTGAAGGCTACACCTGTTATTCACCTCTTAGTCCCTGGCTCCCTGCAGCCTGCAGGGGCCTGAGATGGACCAGGACAAGCTCATCTGCCCTGTCGCATCTTTCCCCAGCCACAGCAGTTGCCCTCATTCTAGATGGATTTTCTCTGCCCTTCCTAGAGCTGACTGTGTCCAGTAGAGGGAGGGTGGGCATTAGTCTGGAATGCCAGCCTAGATGGATGGTCAGTGCCAGGCTCTGGGGCATAGGAAAGACCTTGGTCATGACCAGGGGTAGCTGATCACCAGGAATGCAGTTGGGGCTCCATGCCTGAATGCCAGGGAGACTCAGAGCTGGATCTGGGCACGGAGTGAGGGGACAGTGGCTGTTGGTTTATACTGAGGGGAAGATGGGGCTGACAGGACTAAGGCCCTGGGGCCGAAGGGCATAGGAGCTCTTGCTAAAATTTAGGAGGCTCTGTTTGAAGGAATCTAGTGTTGATAGAATTTCCAGAGCTGCTGCCTGGGCCAGGTAAAACCCACGGGACCCTTCTCTCCAGCTTAGGCTCCCGATGGGTACCCACCCTTTTTCATCACCTTCTCCTAGCTAGAGGTCCCCTATGAGGCATGAAGGTGGTGGGGCAGAGGCCCCTGTCAGGGCCTTCATGTCTGCCTGGGGGCTGGACCACCTGGCTGGAGAAAGGAAGCCGAGGTAGCAGAAGGGCCTGCCTGAAGATCCTCTGAGCCTTCCTCCTCCTTTTCTACTCCTTGGCCCAGGTGGTTGTATAAATTACTATTCACCCCTATAAAAATTGTTTAACTCCATCACAAATATTTGGATAATGGGGGAAATCTCAATCTAATTACTGTTAGCATTTTGGTTTCTTTTCATTTATTCTCCTTCCTATGTGTGTGTCTTGGGGATTTCCCATAGGGGCATCACAGAGTACTGATGATTGTGCATTCTGCTTTTTCACTTACCGTATTCACCTAGTCAGCCAGTGTCAGCTGCTGTACCAGGCACTAGGAACCAATAAAAAAGTGTCATTCCTACACTCAGGTAGCTTATTGTCCCAGACAGAATGGCCATCAAATCCAGTTAGGATGTGATATGCAGATATGATATCATATGGTTATGATATGATATGGTACATCTTCAAGGAGCTGTGTCAGGGACATGATGGAGAAGCCATTCCCCCAGGATCTTATCAGCAAGAGGGAAATCCAGGAGTGCTTCCCAGAGGAGGAAGGTGTTGACAGAGGTGAATTCTAAAGGTTTGTACAGTTCCTTCTCATGAAACCATCTGGACCTGGTACTTTTTTCAGTGGGAGATGTTTTTCTCGTCAGTGGTAATTAAGTTTCTACTCATTATCTAGTTCATTAGGGGCACTTTATATTTTACTAGGAAAGCATTCATTTTCTCCAAATGTGTAAACTCTCCACTTTTAAAATTTATTATGAATTTCTTTGTGGCCAAACAAATGATTTTTCTCAGATTTTCATAGATATAGAAAAAATGTGTATTTTCTATTTAAGGGATATAAGGTCCCATATATACCAAATCAAGTTTTTGGTTATTCAAACTTTCACTTCTTTTGTATCCTTTGAGGGAGGAGGCTTTTACTCTAGTTCTAACAGAGATTTAGCCTTCCACTCAAATTTTCTCTATAAATCTCTTCTTTTACTAGTTTTTGCTTTTTATATTTACTATGATGCTGTGGGGAGCATGCAGATTTTGAGTGTTCTCTATAATTTTCTCTATAAATCTCATCTTTTACTAGATTTTGCTTTTTGTATTTACCATGATGCTGTTGGGAGCATGCAGATTTCGAGTGTTCTCTCATTACAAATTGTGCCTGTCATTACACGGTGTCCCTCTTTATCCCATTTCAGTGCTTAACCTTAAATTCCACCCCTCTATTATTATTATGGCCACTCTTTATTTTACTTTAGCTTTTGCACTTTCCTGGTATCTCTTGGCATTCTTTTATTTTCCACCATTATCATTGTTTAAGTGTTTTTCTTGTATATATACATCACTGGGGTTTTTTGTTGGTGATGGTGTTGATTGAGACAAGGTCTTGTTCTGTTGCCCTGGCTGGAGTGCAGTGGCACCATCACAGCTTACTTCAGCATTGGCCTTCTAGTTTGAGGTGATCCCCCCACCTCAGCCTCTACAGTAGCTGGGACTACAGGCATGCACCATTACATCCAGCTAATTTTTTGTATTTTTTTTTTCTTTCGGAGAGATGGGGATCTCACCATATTGCCCAGTTATCACTGTATTTTTAAACCCAAGCTGACCTTTGTCTTTCAGTGGGAATTCATCTGTTCACATTTCATTAAACAATTGATCTACTGTAGTTGATTTTATTTCTTTTGGCTTATTTTACATTTATTGGTTTACCTTGTGGGTTTTTTCCTCTGGTTATTGATCACTCTAGTTATTAATTTCCTTTTTCTTCCCTTGTTACTCTTTCCATTTCATTATTGGCATCTACCCCTTCTCTGGAGTTCCTAATCAAACACGTATTCTTTAGCATGTGATTCCATGGGGATTTTTTTTTCTCAGCACTGTCATCTGGAGCTCCAACCTGTTGGTCTATAGACTCAGGTCTTTCTTTCTGCTTCAGTAAATCTATGTGTTGTTTGATTTGATTGTCATTTTTGTTGTTGTTGTTGTTGTTTATTTTCTCTCTTCCCCTTTCTCCTTTCTTCTCTCTCCCTTTTTACTTTTTCTTTCCCTTCTCTTCTCTCTCTTCTCTTCGTTCTCTTCTCTTCTTCTCTCTTCTCTCCCTCCCCTCTCCTCCCCTTTTCTCCCTTCTCTCATCTTCTTTTCTTTTCTTTCACAGGATCTCAGTCTGTCACCCACTCTGGGGTGCAGTAGTGCAATCATAGTTCATTGCAGCCTCAACCTCCCAGACTCAAGCATTTCTCCCAACTCAGCCTCAGTAGCTGGGACTACAAGTGCATGAAACAACACTTGGCTAATTTTTGTATTTTTTGTAGAGACAGGGTCTCACTATGTTACTCAGGTTGGTCTCAAACTCCTGGGGTCAAGCGATCCACCCACCTCAGCCTCCCAAAATGTTGGGATTACAGGCATGGGTCACCATGCCCAGCTCATTTAATCTTAGTTTGTGTGTTAATCATTTAACCTTCATCATTCCTCAAATCTCTCTTTAAAAATACCTTATAAACATGTAAATCACTAAAACTCTTATGTCTCTTCAACTTTTTTATATAAAGTGACAACTCCAAATACATTTTTCCATTTAATGTTATTTAATAAAAACCATTCTATTTTTTTATGCTAGTATCTCCATTTGGCCATAAAACAATATATCTAGAAACAAAGTGTGAGCTTCAAAAAAACAATGATCTACTGTTTCTATCAACTTTTTACTATCCATAATCCCTTTGCTTCCCATCTACCTCAAACAAATTGAAGTTAATTATCAACTTGAAATTTGTAGAGCTTATGCAACTTCAATTCATTTATCTTTCCCTTGCTTTATTCAACTCTACTGCCAAAATTACAACCTTGGTTAAATGCAACTGTCTGTGTGTCTAATCCTTGCCAGCACCCATGCAGCTGAACATGCCCAAAAGAACAATATAGCAATGATTTTCAACATTTTACATCCAGGCCAGAACTCTCCCCTGAGTTTCAGATTTATATATTTAAATGCTTACTTAACATCTCCAATTAACTATTTAATGGAAATCCCAAAATTAATATATCCATAACCGTCAAATTCTTCACCTACATCATCTCTCAGTTTACAAAAATTCCATTTTTTCCTAATGAATATTTACCGTGTTCATCATTTTGCTCAAATGTTTCCTCAAAGTGGTGCCTACCTTAATCGTATTACTAAAAGTTTTTCTAAGCACTTCATTTTTCTGCCCTGCTTTGTTTTCCTCCTTAGAACCACCTGATGCACTGTATATTTTACTAATGCACAGTTTGTTTCTCTTACCTGCTAGAATATAAATTATATAAGACCAGCAATTTTTTACATCATGTTTACTTTCCAATGCCATACCAAGATCAGTACCTGACACTGAAACAAAGGTAGATTATTCAATTTTTTAAAATGTGTTCTGTGGATTACTAGAACTGCAAAACTCACTTCAATAAGTCTACGACAACTAAAAAATACATTCATGACACCTTATCTTCTTGGGGAGTTACAGTGATTACTAGTCTTTAAAAGTAAGAAGACATAAACTTCAGTTTGAAACCAGGACTCATCATCCCATAGCTAGAGTTGGATTTCTTTGTGTGCTCAGGGACTACAGAGAGGTCAGGGGTGTTGGCCTCAGCCTCTTGGACAAGGGAAGCGGGTGCCTTATGAGCTCAGGACCCCTGTCCCTAACCTGGATGATGGCAGAGTCTGGCTCAGCCAGGTCCCTGGCCTGCACAAAGCCAGTGGCACCAGGTGAACATGCCCAGCTCAGTGATTGCCTGGAGCAGGTGTGGGGCAGCCAGAACCAGTGGGTGTGGGCTTGGGAGCCTAGCCGCAGAGGATGAGCAGGACGGGCACAGTCAGACAGCCCTTAGAAGGCCTCCACCCCTGAGCTGCAGGAAGAGATCCCCTCATCCAGCTCCTCCCCAGGGGCCCACACTGGATCAACAGGAAAATGTAGCCCCTGATGTGGTTGTGCATAACTGGACAGATGGGAGACACGCAGCTGAAGGCCATGTTGATGACCGCCTGCTGGTATCCCAGTTTGACATCCCAGTACCACATATCACTGAAACGCCAGGTCACCACATCACCAACGGTCAAGTCGATGTGAACTATTGATTGTTGACGAGTCCCAGGATCTTTTCTGCTCTTGAGCCTGACCATGAGGTAGTAGATGCCAAAGTCAGGCAAGGATTGCCGGGCCTGATAGAGGCACAACTGGGCCTGGTCGGCAAGAGCCAGGCCACATTCTGGGGGCTTCCAGGATCCGTGGGATGAGCTGCTTGGCCTTGAACTTTTGTGGAAGTGCAGGGTTAGGGGTGTGGAGTGAGTACCAAGACCACAGAGGCTGAGGCCCCTGACAATGGCGCCACTGCCCTGGGGGTGGTTGCCTAACCTGGTGCCTTTCTGCTGGAAGGCCTGCATCTCGCTGGCTGCTGTTCCCTGCATGGTGCAGCCCCTCCTGGGAAGCCAGTGGCAGCCCCTGCGGCATGCACCTGGCTGCTCCTGCCCCGAAGGTGGGAGTCGCTTGCCTCCTGTGAGTTGGATGCAGAACTTGCAGCCAGAAACGCTAACACCAGAAATGCCCTCACAGCCCTTGAGGTTGAGCTGCCGAGGGTGTGGGGTGGGTGTCCACTGGGGCGTGGCCTGGCTCTCATGGCAGAATTGCATGTCTTGCTTGAACAGCTCCCAGTGCTGGCCTCAGCCCTTCAGGGTCAGCTTCTGGGGCTGGGAGATTTGGGGACACTCCTTGACTTCTGTGACAGTGGCCAGGCTTCCAGCCCGTCTGTGGGTACCTAGCCCTCCAGCTTCTCCTCCAGGCTGCTGAGGGCTGCGTCCAGGCCATCCAGCCGGGTATCCACAGCTGGCTTGCCCATCTCCCCTCTCTGAGACAGCCTGTTTCCATAGGACTGCAGGGATGAGACACCATCAACCCCTCCTAGATGCAGGCCAACCCTCCAGCAGCAGATCTCACTGAGCAGCTCGCACAGCGGGATCCAAGCCGCAGAAATCTTGGGGCTGAAAGCACAGCCAGAGGCGCCTGGCCCTGGCGTCCCGTTAAATGAGGCACGGCAGGTACCAGAGCCCGCTGTGCAGCAGGGATTCGTCCAACGGGAGTTGGGCCCTGGCGGGCGAGGGAGGGTCGGGCGGCGTCGGGCAGCGGCTCGGCAGATGGTCGCAGGCCTTGGTTGGCCACTGTCCCAGAAGTGAGCCAGCCTCCCCGGAAGAGCGCTGGAGCGAAGCTCCCCGCTATTACCACCTTGGTCAGGTTGCACACCTCCTCGTCCGGTTCCTTCTAGTCTCAGGAGCTAGAGTGGGGCTGGAGGCAAGTGAGCCCCACCTGCGGGGCAGGAGCAGCTGAGTGCATGCTGCAGGGGTTGCCACCGGCTTCCCAGGAGGGGCTGAACAGCGCAAGGAACAGCCGTCAGCGAGGTGCAGGCCACCCTTGGCCTTTCAGGAGACAGGTGCGGGACTCGGGCAACCACCCCCAGGGCCTTGGCGCCTCCGTCAGGGGCCTCAGCTTCTGTGGCCTTGGTGCTCAGGAGCTGGAGTGGGGCCAGTTCCGGGACGCAGGGCACTGTGGAGGCTGTAGGTGGCGGCTGCGGCCCAGAAGCACTGACGAAAGCGCCTTGACAGATCAAGTCAAAATGTAACTGAGGGCCGGGCGCGGTGGCTCATGCCTGTAATCCCAGCACTTTGGGAGGCCGAGGCGGGCGGATCACGAGGTCAGGAGATCGAGACCATCCTGGCTAACACGGTGAAACCCCGTCTCCACTAAAAATACCAAAAAAATTAGCCGGGCACCATGGCGGGCGCCTGTAGTCCCAGCTACTCGGGAGGCTGAGACAGGAGGATGGCGTGAACCCGGGAGGCAGAGCTTGCAGTGAGCCGAGATTGTGCCACTGCAGTCCGGCCTGGGCGAAAGAGGAAGACTCCTTCTCAAAAAAAAAAAAAGTGTTATTGAGAAGGCCAGTTCATTCTCTAGGATGCCAGTGGCAAACAAACATGAGGACGACCAGGGAGACGAGGATTTTGAGTGCTTACTTTATAAAGTGTCTATAATATCTGCAGCAGAAGAAGTTAATGGCAAGTTGATCAGAAGATAACCCTGGAAATCTTAAATGTCGTATACTCATTTTTAATTATATTGTATGTTACATACTCTTTGGGGCAAGAATGATGGAGATTATGTGAAGTGGAATAAGGGCTTTCCCTCTCTGTTTGCTTCAGACCACTTCTTTGTTACCATTATCACAATTGGTACAGTTAGCTGGGTGTTGTGCTAAACACATTAAAGACATGTTATTGAATATCCATTTTAACCATATGGGATAGGTTTTATTAACAGGGTGTGAATATGGTTCAAACAATTTACCCAGAGTGTGTAATGGATTAGCCAATACTAGTCTGTTTTCCTCCCAAGCCCTCTTGACTATTATTATATATTCTTCCCATGAGAGACCAGGAGATGCCTAAAGAAAGGAATCGAGGGAGCAGAAGACGTTTTGTGAGGAGGAGATATTTGAATTGTACTTGAGTATAAGTTGCTACACGGTTGTGTGCTATGACATCTATCCACAAATAACCCAGTTTACCCCATAAAACCTTCAACCAACTTTCATATCTCAATTTTCCTTTGAAGTATTCCTCTGAGTGTTGAAGAGAAGTATGAAAATTTGCTCCACAGTAAACTGCAGAGATAAACAGAGATGGCTATGAAAATACTACAACTATTATTAAGGAAGATGGCTATTTGCCTTTTAGTATAAATTGAGTCAATGAGATGCATAAATATTATTTCCAATATCAGTGAATATTTGCCTAAGACATAATTTATTATTATTATTTTCATTTTTAATTTGTAGATACCATTGTACATGTTGTGTACAATATGATATTTTAAAGTATATATATTGTGGAATGATTCAACCTAGCTAATGAACATATGCATTGCCTTACATACCATTTTTGTGGTGAGAATACAACAATTTTAAATATTTGTCCAATTCACATTTGGAAAATACAATTAAAATAAGTTTAAAATGCCTATAATTCACAGTGCAGTCATAAAAATTAAACCGATGAAACACACTAAAGTCAATTAAATGTATCCTTACTTATTGTTCTTGATCATATAGTAAAACGTCATCAAAATATAGTCTGTATTGTTTTAGAATTTGATTTTTTAGATCTGGTGATAATTATGCTGTATAGATAACACTGTGTGGTCTAAACGGATTTGAAGTCAGAAACTTGCACTGCCAAAACAACACTGTGTGTTATCAGCTCTGCCTCAATTTGCAAATCGCATAAGCTTTCAGAACTCCGTTTTATTCATTTGGGAAATGAGATCAATACACTACATATTTCAATTAATGCAAAGTAGAATACAAAAAGAACCACACTCTAGTTCCATTCCACGTGAGCACTTCATCTATTTCCCTCCAGAAATCACCTGTACACCATAGGAAAGTAAATTCATACCCACCTAGTTAACAGTGTGAGAATGTAAGTTTAAAGCATGTTTGACTAAGGAAACTTAATCATAATAAAATGGTTTAATTTCCCTGAGCATGAAATATTCTCCACAAGAAATGGCATGCTATGTTTAATTGGTTCTGGGAATGATTATCCGATATTACTCACTTTCATATTGGTGTCCCCTAGAGTGGAAAATAAATAAGTCAGTGATTGCACTTCTGCATGTCCATCTTCTGCCAAGACATTTTGCTGATGTGCAGTGTCTGCAGCTTCCCATTTCTTGGCTAAGTTCAAGCTTTGTTAGTTTAGTGCTTAGGAAAGCCTCATGTTCTTACAGAAATTCTTTTGCTCTCATTACTTTTTGTGATGTTATGGACAATAATTTGCCTTGGGAGCATGACAATTGATTCCAACAGTTGCCAATGTGGGGGAGGGGGGTGTCAAAAGGTGGGCTTTTTCAATGTCAGTTTTAACCCAGCAGCAATTTCTGCAGTTGCAAATAATTCTATTTTCTTTCTGGTCACTTAAGTTCTGTCAAATTAAATTGGTGTTCAAAACTCATAGCACAGTTTTGCTTTTTTATTACTACATCTGCAATTTGATTAGTGTGATAAATTTTCATATATGAATGAATATCACTTAAAGGTGATGAACATTTATAGGTAACTTTTTCAGCCATAGAGGTTAGTAATTTTAACGTGTAAACCATCTGAATTCATACTGCAACCATATTTTTGTAACATAAGAAAATGTAGATTAAATAAGTTTTATTAGTATTTTAAATGTAATAAAATTATTTTCGGCTGGCTGCAGTGGCTCACGCCTGTAATCCCAACACTTTGAGATGCCAAGGTGGGTGGATCACCTGAGGTCACTAATTCAAAACCAGCCTGGCCAACATGGCAAAATGCCATCTCTACTAAAAATACAAAATTAGCCATGCATGGTGGCGCATGCCTGTAATCCCAGCTACCCGGGAGGCTGAGGCAGGAGAATAGCTTGAACCCAGGAGGCAGAGGTTGCAGTGAGCTGAGATCGTGCCATTGCATTCCAGCCTGTTCAACAAGAATGAAACTCCTTTATGAAAGTATTTTGTTAAAATATTAAAATATAGTTTAATGTATCTTTAACATCATATGCCCATTAAAATGTTGTGTTAAATAACTATAATATTACTGAGAATAACTTAAGTTTCAGACATTTCACTTACATCATTTAAATCAGACTTCCTAATAACCCACGTATAAACCTTGGTATGAAGTAACTGATCCTGAGAGATGTAAATTATCTTCCCAAATTCATGCATTTATTAAGTTTATCATCTGAGTTTTCTGACACTATATGTAACATTTTTTTCTCCATACCACGTTGGTTTCTTGCATTCCAAAGCTCTTGAAGAACACTGAAAGAAGTCAATGGCCTTCATCTGCATTTCAACCAACAATGCTACAATCACCCTTGTTCACAGTCCTGTCTTCATACAAAAAGAAATGTTTCCATTAGTTTCCAGCATCATCTCACATAGTTATCATTTTGGTTTAGAACACTAATCCACTCTCAGAATTTCTCAAAAATACATTAAGTTGCTAACAATAGTCAGCACATTGCACAATAGATCTCTTGAATTTTACTCCTTCTCTCTGACTATAGTTGTGTATCCTTTGACCAACATCTACCAAACTCCATTCCCAACCACGTTAGCTGCTGGCAAAAAAACATTTTACTCTCTACTTATTAACGTTTTTAGATTCCACATATGAATGAGACTATGTGATAATTGTCTTTCTGGCCTAGCTCATAATATTCTCCAGGTTCATCCACGTTTTCACAAATGACAGAATTTCCTTCTTTTCTGTGGCTGAATGTATTTCATTGTATGTATATGCCACATTTTCTCTATCCATTCCCCCGTCGACGGACACAAGTTGATTCCATATCATGACTACTGTGAATAATACTGCAATAAACATGGGAGTGCAGATATCTGTTCCATATACTGATTTTATATCCTTTGGATAGGTAGATACCCAGCAGTGGGATCACTGGATCATATAGTAGTTCAATTTTTAAATTTCTGGAGAACCATAATACTTAGCGGCCTAAAACTTAATATTTAATACATAGCGGCTGTACTAATTTATTAGGTTAGTGCAAAAGTAATTGAAGTTTTTGCCATTGAATGTAATGGCAAAACTGCAATTACTTTTACACAAAGTGAATATATTCCCACCAATAGTGTACAAGGGTTCCCTGGTCTCCACACCCTGATCAACACGTTTAATTCTTGTATTTTTGATAATAACCATTATAATAGGTGTGAGATGACAGCAGAGTGGAGCTGTAGTTTGCATTTCCATAATAATTGTGATGTTGAACATTTTTTGCATATGCCTACTTGGCCATTTGTATGTCTTCTTTTGAGAAATGTCTGCTCAGATCTTTTGCTTATATTTTAATCAGTTCATTTGCCTTCTTGCTATTGAGTTGTTTGAATTTCTTATATATTTTGGATGTTAATTACCACAAAATTCATAACCATATAAGGTAATACATATGCTAATTAGCTAGATTTAGTCACCTCACAACGTAAATATACCTCAAAATATCATGTTGTACAAAATAAATACATAAAATTTTATCCTTCAATTAAGAAATTAAAATAAAATGAAATTTTCAGCATGATAGACATTCAAATATATGAATCATGTCACCCCAACCTCTCTTTATCATTTTTAGTAGTTACGGGTGAAATCTGAGTCAGGGCTGATGTTCCTAGTTCCCTACTATTATATTCTTAATACACTGCAGTTTCTCAATCATCCTTATTAAAGCAGTTACCAAAATTTAAAAATTAATTTTGAATGTACTATGATCATCTCTGAAAATTATAATTTGAAGAAGTGCTTCTATGAATGGGATAAAATATTTCATTATTTTTTTCAGCATTCCACATTTTTGACTCATTGACTCAGCTAAACCACATAAATCTTCACTTTTTTCTATTTTATATATCATAATGCCTATCTTTCAGCTGTGAAAAATTATCAACTATGTTTGTTTATTAACTTTGGGAATATGAAATTTAGATTGTGATCTTCTAGAAATAAAATTTAGAAGCTTTTTTTCTAACCAAAGCATTCAGACTTGAGCAAATGACAAATGCAGAATATTTTATGTGTTGACAAATATATACATATAATATCAATGTTTTTGTGTTTCAAGTTTTTAAGCAATATTTGCTACCTGATAAACTTATTTTTATTTACTAATAAGAAATAATTTGGAGTGCAGAAATCAAGATACTGTCCTTGCATGACATTAAGATTAATAGATAAATGTTATCACACATACAGGCACATACAACACCACCAGAACTTTACCTAAATGATTGTTTTCCAACTTATGCAATTGTGGCTGTTCATAAACATCTTGTTTATTGATGATCTTGATTATAAACATCTTGTTTATTATTGATCTTGTCTATAAACTATCTTTACTAATTAGGAAACATTTTTTTCTCTTTTCTTTTTTTTTTTCAGAGAAAAGGTCTGGCTCTGCCACCCAAGCTGGAGGACAGTGGCACCAGCTCCACTCACTGTAACCTTTGCCTCCCAAGTTCAAGTGATTCTTGTCCCTCAGCCTCCCAAGTAGCTGGGACTACAGGCATGCACCAGCACACGTGGCTAATTTTTGTATTTTTAGTAGAGATAGGGTTTTGTTATATTACTCAGGCTGGTCTTGAACTCCTGGGCTCAAGTGATCAACTATTCCTGGTCTCCCAAAGTGCTGGGATTACAGGCATGAGCCACTGTGCCTGGCCTCTGTTTTCTTTATTGCTTTATTTATCTGGTTTTGAGTTGGGAGATGATATTAAACAACAGTTATAATTTTCCAAAAATTGAAATAAAAATAATTTTAGGCTAGAGGAAAGTGCAAACAATGGCAACATTAGGATCTATTAGCTTATTTGAATTTTGTAATAAATAAAGATTTGATATAACGGGAAATTTCGTATGCTCAATATGTAAGTACATTCTCAATTCTTGAAGGAAATAATAAAACAGTATCAATTTAGAAAGATATAAAAAAAATGCTAAGTTGTCACACAAAAAAAAGAAATTCAGAAAAAAGGAAATTCCAAAGCAGAAGTCCTGGTATGTTACTATTCCAGACAAATCTCATATGAGAAAGCACTCAAGATAATTGAAACGTTAATTTAATAATTAATTAATTAAAATAATACAGTCCTGGATGTCTTTCCTTTTTTGTGCTTTCTTTAATTTCTTTCCAGCTATATATAAATGTGTCTTGGTAGAAATTTAAGTGCCTGGGAATGAATAGTACTGTCCCCCAGGATAATAAGTTATTAGCAAATTAATACCTTGCTTCTGTTAGTTGTCAACATGTTGCAAGTAAACATTGTTGATAGGCACTGTGGATCTACAAAGGGTAAGATATCATCCTTTCACAAAAGGATAGCTATTAAACCTGACTGTAGGTAAAGTTAAATTGCAACTAAACATATGTAGACATATACCAAGATTTTTAAAATTACACAATATTTCTGACCAATAAAATATAAACTAGAGTCTAAACTGTTTGGCTAAGAATTTCATTGCTAGAGTACACTTACAAGTACTAAATGAATTTCCAAAAATCTAACATTTTGTTCTCAATAAAATAAAATGTGTTTAATAAATATGAAGCAAAAAATAAAATCCTAAACAAAAGCAAACACTGTTGATCAGTCAATTTAACATGGACTATTATTGCTATTATTTTTATTGACCAATAATTTATTTCCTGACTTTTCTTCCCAGATATGGACACTATTGATGGGAGCGGCTGGCCATCTGGAGTGGCAGTTGCCATCATGTCAGTAGCACTTGGGCCGCACGGGCAGTGTTGTCAGGAGCAGCAGCAGGAGCAGCAGTGGCAGTGGTAGGTCCCCGTTCCCTGTGTCCTCAAGGCATCTGACTGCACCGCCCCCTAATGGATGGGCAGGACCCACTCCCAGGTGCAGACCCTCCATGGTGGCCTCAACTTCGCTTCCCACCACATCTGGGAGCCCATCAGCGCTGGCAGCCGGGTCTTGCAGGATTGGCCCCAGGAGCATCAGGTTCATTTGTGCGGCATTAGCCAGGGCCCCCATGCCACCTGCCCCTCGCCCGTGCACTACTGCAGGGAAAACGCAGAGAGGAGTCACGGCCAGGGCTGCACACTCTATGGAGCCAGTGGGAGTTGGGGACAAGTGGGAGCCCAGCCCTTTCCAAATTGCCAGGGCAGTAACTCCCCAGGCGCAACTGCAGCTGCCCAAGGAGGGTCTGCGACCCAGGCAGTCCTGTGCTCTTGGGAGCCAGGAGAAGGCAGGAGCCCCACCCTCCCAGGTACAGCTGGAGCCTTTCAAGCCACGGCTGCAGACCCAGGCACTCTGCACTCTTGGTGCCTGGGAGGGCCCCCGTGACCCCACAGGCTCAGAAGTGCCTGCGCCCACTGTCTGGGTTCTCCTCGCTGTCAGCACCTGCTCCAATCTTTGAGCAAATTTGAGGTCGAGCACACTATATTGTGCCCAATATAAAATAGATATAAAAATACCTCTTACACTTAAATCCAGGCATTGTCATTTGAATGACTTAAGAATATGCAGCTAAGATGCTTTTGAAAATACAAGCTAGTGATTATACTGAATTTGTAAATCACGTAGGATAGTGAGTCATTTTAGAATATTAATTATTTCAGTCCATAAACCTGGATGTCTTTCCTTTTCTGTGTTTTCTTTAATTTCTTTCATTGATGTTTGTAATTTTTGTTGTAGAAATCTTTTACTTCCTCGGTTAAGTTTATTTCTACAATAGCTACATTTTTGTAGCTATTGTAAAAGAAATAGCTTCCTTAATTTTTTTCAGCTAGTTTACTAGCAACATATAGAAATGCTACTGTTTTTTGTATGTTGATTTTATATCCTGCAACTTTATTAAATTTATTAAATTCATTTATCACTCTAAGAAGTTTTTGGTAGAGTCTTTAGTTTTTTCTGTGTATGAAATCACATTGTCTGCAAACAGGGACAATTTGACTGTCTCCTTTCCAATTCAGACACCCTTTATTTCTTTCTCTAACTGAATTGCCCTGGCTAAGACTTTCAGTATGTGAAATATGAGTGGTGAAAGTGGGCCTCCTTTTCTTGCTCCAGTTTTCATTTTTCACCTTTTCCATATTCAGTATGATCTTAGCTGTGGGTTTGTCTTTATGCCCTTTTGTGTTGAAGCATATGTTTTCTATACTAAATTGTTGAGAGGCTTTTGTCACGTAAGAATGTTTAATTTTGCCAAATGCTTTCATTGTGTTTATTGATTTAATCGTATGGTTTTCAGTATATATCCAAAGGAAAGAAAATCAATATATCAAAGGGTTACCTGCACCCCCATGTTTATTACAGCACTATTCACAATAGCCAAGATATGGAATCAACATAAGTGTCCATCAGCAGATGAATGGATAAAGAAAATGTGACATACATATATAATGGAATACTATTAAGTTATAATAAAGAACAAAATCCTGTCATTTGTGGCAACCTGAATGCAACTGGAGGGCATTAGCTTAGGTGAAATAAGCCTGGCATAGAAAAATAAACACCACAGGCCAGGTGCAATGGCTCATGCCTGTAATCCCAGCATTTTGGGAGGCTGAGACAGGCGGATCACAAGGTCAGGAGATCGAGACCATCCTGGCTAACACAGTGAAACCCTGTCTCTACTAAAAATACAAAAAAAAATTAGCCGGGTGAGGTGACGGGCACCTGTAGTCCCAGGTACTCAGGAGGCTCAGGCAGGAGAATGGCATGAACCTGGGAGGTGGAGCTTGCAGTGAGCCAAGATAGCGCCACTGCAGTCTGGCCTGGGCGAAAGAGCAAGACTCCATCTCAAAAAAAAAAAAGAGAAGGAAACACCACATAACTACGTGTTCTCACTTACGTATGGAAGCTTAGATAGTAGAGTATTGGTTACCATATACGGGAAAGAGAAAGGGGAGTATAAGAAAAATTTGGTTAACACATACAAAATTACAGCTGGAGAGAAGGATTAAGTTATAGTTCTCTGCAGCACTGCAGGGTGACTGTAGTTAAAAGGAATTTATTGTGTGTTTTCAAATAACTAGAAGAAAAGATTTTTAATATTCTCCTGCAAAGAAATAATAAATGATTTAGGTAATGGATATGCTAATGACTCTGACTTGATCATTACACATTGCATAAATATATCAAAATATCATTCTGTAACCCATAAACCTGTACAATTATTACATGCCAATTAAAAATAATTTTAAAAGAGAAAAAAGAAATAAAATTAAAGATACAGAATTTAACTACTTTTTCTTCTATGAAACCCAAGGGTCAGTACCAAGAAGAGTGAATTTATTAGTTTTCTAAAATAAAAAAATCAAAATGACCAAAAAAGAGCAATATCCAAGAAAAAAAACAGTTAATAAGAATACTTAGAAAACTTGGGCACTGTATCACCTGTTCCTAGATACCAATTTACAGATGACCACTTAAATAGAAGTTTATTCCAGTTAATTCATTTATAATCCCAGAGCTCAAAATTACGTTTTATCTACAATAAATGAGATAAGACATTTAAATTATATGGTACTCTGCCTAACACACGTTAATAACTCAATACATGTTAGCAATAAGCTTTTAGTATAGTAGTCATAGTACTAATTTCTCACATTGCAATTTCCTTCATTCAGAGACATGAATACAACTTTCCTCATGACTCCTTTTTCATCAAGATAGCTCTTCAAATTATTCTGTTTCTTTAATTCAGTATATTAGCTGTGTATACCAATACTACATTCTTTTTTTTTTTTTTTTCTGAGATGGAATCTCATTCTGTCACCCAGGCTGGAGTGCAGTGGCATGATTTCAGTTCACTGCAACCTCCAACTCCCAGGTTCAAGCAATTCTCCTGCCTCAGCTCCCCAGGCAGCTAGGACTACAGGTGCACACCACCACGCCTCACTAATTTTTGTATTTTTAGTAGAGTCAGGGTTTCACCATGTTGTCCAGGCTGGTCTCAAACTCCTGATCGCAGGTGATCCACCCACCGTGGCCTCCCAAAGTGCTGGGATTACAGGCATAAGCCACCGTGCCCAGCCTGATATTGCATTCTTGGATTTTGAACACTGAATATCTTTTTGAAAGATTAAATCTCTTTACCAATTTGTGCTTTGGAAATTATTTTCCTTCAAGTGTTCTAAGAGTCTAATGAAGAATGAAGGTCATGTTTTATCACTTTTGTCCTTAAAGATTTCAGACATGCTGAGGCCGAGCTTGGTGGCCCATGCCTGTAATTCCAGCACTTTGGGAGGCCGAGGTGGGCAGATCACAAGATCAGGAGATCTAGACCATCCAAGCTAACACGGTGAAACCCCGTCTCTACCAAAAATACAAAAAAAGTAGCCAGGTGTGGTGGTGGGCGCCTGTAATCCAGCTACATGGGAGGCTGAGGCAGGAGAATGTCTGAACCCAGGAGGAAGAACTTGCAGTGAGCTGAGATCGCGCCACTGCACTCCAGCCTGGGTGACAGAGCATGACTCCGTCTCAAAAAAAAAAAAAAAAAAAAGATTTCAGACATGCTGAAACTGAATGAAGTATCATTTGCTACCAGATAGATTAGTTCTTTCTAGTTGTAGGAGTGGATACATCTTTAATGGTATATTTTGGGTTATTGCCTTATTTTTGATGCAGTATTCTGTAAATAATTTTTTAAACCTGGCAAAATTCGGTGAGCATAGATTTGTCAGCTTTGGTGTTATATTGTGTTTGCTTTTAAAAACTGCTTTTGAGGCCGAGCATGGTGGCTCTTGCCTGCAATCCCAGCACTTTGGGAGGCCAAGGTGGGTGGATTACCTGAGGTCAGGAGTTCGAGACTAGCCTGGCCATCATGGTGAAACCCCATTTCTACTAAAAACACAAAATTAGCCAGGCATGTTGGTGCATGCTTGTAGTCCTAGCTACTCAGGAGGCTGAGGCAAGAGAATCACCTGAATCAGGGAGGCAAAGGTTGCTGTGAGCCAAGATCACACCATTGTACTCCATCCTAGATGATAACAGTGAAACTCTGTCTCAAAAAATAAAAAAAAACTGCTTTTGAACAGAGTTGTAAATACAATTTTTTATGAAAAAAGAAATTATCAAGTGCATAAGTCCATAATACAAAAACAAATAAAATTCGAGGCACAAGTTAGTACTAAAAAAATTATGTTGAATATTCCCTAATACAACATGCTTTTTCCCTTCATGAACAATTTGTGTTTTACTGAGAAGACTCATTATTTATGGCAGAAGTTAGACTACAGATGAATATGTACTTTAAACACTCTCAGTAGCTTTCTTAATTTTACATATGCTGCTTTATGCTTCTGTTTATTTTCATTTTTCCAATGTCCATATTCTAGTAAATTTGAATATTTTAATTCAAGTTTATTGAATTTAATATTTAATATTGCTTGTATAATTTAGTATTTTTAAGACTCAAAAAGGTTTACAAAAAAAGTAAAAGGTCAACATGTTGCTAATCATTTAAAGATTATTTTAAAATCTTTGACCTTTATGTGTTAATGAATAAAATGTTAGTAGTTATTAGTACAAAATAATTCATGTCTTTTGGTCTTAGCATCCAGCATTTCATTTTTAATAAATAAATAATTATTCTCCTGCAATATATTATGTTTATCTGGGTTTTGAAAAATGATGTTTCCTAATATGAGAAAGCCATTTACATATTTAAATCTACAAAGGCAAATGAAATGGTACTAAATTATTTACATAATAACATTTAGATGGTGGCCCTTATAACATTCTTTGTATACTTCATACAGAGTTGGGGATATGCAATCCTAGAATATTTCTGGGAGCAAACCCTTCAGCTTGATGAACAAAACAAGACTTTTAAATCAAATTAAACTTTTAAATTACCTTGGTTATGGGGCCTTTTAATTCAATGGATATGAAACATAATGAATTATCCCCTTTTCATTGGGCAATAAGTTCTCATTCTTAACTTATAATACTCAAAATATCCTTTAATTTTTAATTTGTGATTAACCATATCATTATCCCTAGATATTTTAGCTTCTATCTTGAAGTCTATAATAATTTTGAAACAGGAGAAAGTATTCTTTATTACCATATGTGTTAAACATCATGGTTTTCAAATTTAACTGCAAATGTATCTTTTTCATTGCTTCCTGATGACGCCCTTCACCCTATCCATATTGTCACTACCAAGTGGTAATTACTTTTCAGGTTCCTATATTTGTTTTTTTGGAAAATCTTCTCTGTGCCTTATAAAGAATATGATTGTAGGCATTCAAAAACCAGTGAAATACACATAATTAGCCTGTGGCCTAACTCATTTGTTTAAGAAACTACACTAATTTTACCCACATACTGATATTTTTATTGCCACACTATTTCTGGAGAAAATAAATACCGTTAACATCCTGTTGGTAAGAGAGTAAAAAAATCTCTTCTCGAAGTGCTCATTGTAGTATTAACATATAGTGTCAATTTTTTTATAAATTCCTCATACACATTTTATTCTTAGAGAAATAAAAATGCTAAAAGTGAAATGACTTTGTTTACTCTCCATATTATAAGCCACCCATCTTGGTAATTTAGGGTCTTTATAGGTAGGGTAAGTTGTGTCATACCGAGATAACAAAACAAAAAGTATTTTATCTCTTTTGGGCCTTTCCTTATTCAGTTATACTGTCAGTTTGGCTTTTTTTGTAGATCAACTTATTGACCTCAGTATTCTGAAATAATACGTTTACTATCTTTTGATCAGCATTTAAAATATTAGATTTATTGTTACTCTTCTGCCTTTATTGGGCTGGAAGAATAATTGTTTCTCTCACTCCACAAAGGCCAAGTTGCAGAGTAAAACATATAGACTTTCAATTGCAAAGCAAAGAAACTTGACTATTTTCTGCAATTTTAAAGTGTACATTGAATGAATTAAACCATCTTTTTATTTTCTTTTTTGCTCACTTGCAAATATTAACAACATCAAGTGTATTATCGTGATGTTATCTAGGTAAAAATCTCAACAAGTTTTCATAATTACCATTTTTAGATATATAAATAGGGGACCTAACTTTAATTTTAAATGTCCGAGGCCATGTCTATTATTTCAGTCTTTAAACTCAGTTCATAATGCAGACACTTAGCAAATACTCAAAAATTATGTGCTGAATAAAAAAGGTTAAATATGTAATACGTACAAAATCTACTGGAAAAAATGCACCAACAATTTTATTTTGTATAACAGTTTATTGTAGAATCTTTATTGCCTTTAAATAGTAATATACTTTTCCAGTGTCTACAATGACTTGTAATATTTGTACACATATAAAATAATATTTCCAAAAATGTAATCCAGTAAGGAAATATACTTTCTAAATTCTAGATTTATAATTTAGGGGTTAAATTATAAAATCATTAAATAAAATACAAATGACATATAGTCAAAGATCCCCTTGGAAAAAAATTAAGTGGCCTCTAAAGTGATGTATTCATATATATACTTTTACAATCACCCTCGGTTTGCTGTTCCTCTGGCATTAGAACAGATTGTTGTTGTTTACTTGCTTTAACATCAAAGGTAAATGTTTTTGCTCCTTTAAGGACATATGTAAAAATAAATGCACATGGTCTACAATAGAATAATATTTAGTGATAAGCACATAGGACATAAGACCATCTGAAATAAATGCAGAACCAAATCTCTCATGCATATGCACTCAACCACATACGTTTATTGATAAAATGCTAAGTGGAAAAACCTGAATTATATGTGTGTGTGTGTGTATATATATATATATATATACACACACACATATATACACACACATATATATACACATATATACATATACACATATATACCACATTTTCTTTATTCACTCGTTGATCGATGAGCATTTGAGCTGGTTCCTTATTTTTGCAATTGTGAATGGTGCTGCTATAAACATGCATGTGCAAGTATCTTTTTCATGTAATGATTTCTTTTCCTCTGGGTAGATAACCAGAAGTGGGATTGCTGGATCAAATGGTAGATCTACTTTTAGTTCTTTAAGGAATCTCCATACTGTTTTCCATAGTGGTTGTATTAATTTACATTCCCATCTAACAGTGTAAAAGTGTTCCCTTTTCACCACATCCACACCAACACCTATTTTAATTTTTTGATTTTTTAATTATGGTCATTCTTGTAAGATTATGGTGGTATCGTGTTGTGGTTTTGATTTGCATTTCCCTGATAATTAGTGAGGTTGAGTATTTTTTCATATATTTGTTGGCCATTAGTATATCTTCTTTTGTGAATTGTCTATTCATGTCCTTAGCCCGCTTTTTGATGCGATTGTTTTTTCCTGAACAGCTACAATTCTTTGGCTTGTTATTTTAGTGGTTGCTTTAGTGTTTATAGTGCATGTCTTCAACAGATCACAGTCTACCTTCAAGTGATAATATATCATTTTAGTATAAGAAACTTACATCAGTATACTTCTTCCCTCCTAGTCTTTAAGCTATGACTGTCATCCATTTTATTTTACATGTTGTAAATTCCATAGTACTTTATTATTTTTGTTTAAACAATTATATTTAAAAGAGGCTTAAGTAATAATAACAAATCATATATTTGTCCATGTTGTAACTATTTCCAGTGCTCTTCATTCCTTTGTGCAGATCTAGATTTCAATATGGTATCCTTCTTACTGCCTAAAAGACATCCTTTAATTTTTCTTGCAGTGCAGGTCTCCAGGTAAGAAAGTCTTAAGTCTTTACAAGTCTAAAAATGTATTTATTTCATCATAGCCATTATTCTCTTTTTGGTAGTATCTAGTTGGCTGTGACACTAATCCATTAAACTTTCCATTTCAATTATGGTATTTTTCAAATCCAGGTTTCTATTTGGTAATTTTTCCCAATCTACTTGATTATTTTCATACTCATGCTCTTTAATCCCCTGGTTTCTTTACGTGTAAGACACACTTCATGTGATGTTTGGTGACTCTAATATCTTCAGTCTCTGTAGGTTGTTTCCTTTGTACGTTGTTTCTGCTGGCTCTTGCCCATTATACATGTTTGTGATTTTTCATTAAAAACTTACATTCCTTGAAGCTGTCTTCCATTTTGCTTTTGCCAGGCACCTGGAAGGCATTAAAAACCTGATATCACTTTAAATTTGCAGCTTGAGACTTTTTAGATTATACAGCTTATGTGTGAAGCCACCAGTGGAAGGGCTGCCCATGGTTATATATTAATGTATCCTCACTCTCAGGAGAGATGATTTCCCTCAGGATGGACAATCTTGTCTGCTGCTCCAGGGGCTGCAGGGATTGAGTGGGCAGGAGACAGGGGAGGCAGACAGGTTGATTCATAGTTCCCTCCTACACTAAACCTATCTTTTTGGTGTCCTACTTTTTTTTTTTTTTTTGAGACGGAGTCTTGCTCTGTCGCCCAGGCTGGAGTGCGGTGGCGCAATCTCGGCTCACTGCAAGCTCCGCCTCCCGGGTTCACGCCATTCTCCTGCCTCAGCCTCCCGAGTAGCTGGGACTATAGGCGCCCGCCACTACGCCCGGCTAATTTTTGTATTTTTAGTAGAGATGGGGTTTCACTGTGTTAGCCAGAATGGTCTCGATCTCCTGAACTCGTGATCTGCCCGCCTCGGCCTCCCAAAGTGCTGCGATTACAGGTTTGAGCCACCGCGCCCAGCCGTGTCCTACTTTTGATGTCTTCTCCTAACCCTCCTACCTTGGACAGGATCTAAACTTTGTCTGCTATTCTGCTGCCCCATCCTCTTCCCAGACTATGAAAAGAGAGTTTCAGTATGACACTTGGCAACTAACTTAAGGGTGAAAAATGGCATCTAATTACTTCTTTGGGTTTCTACTTTCACTTTTTAATTTTAATTTTTTTGCCTTTGCGAACTCTTAATTATTTTGCAGCTCATTGATACATTTTTTAAAATGGTTCTTTATATGTATTCCAGAAGTTTTTGTTGTTTTCTGGTTCTTGTCAGCCCATGTTGCCGGAAATAAAATTCTTTCAACTTGTTCTTTAACAATTTACAGTATCCATATATTCCTTCCTGTTCCAGAGGCAATAGAGTGAGAACACACACTTAGGAGCCAAGCTGGCCTGAGATTAAGATCCACCAGCAATGTGACCTCAGTAGCCTATTTACATTCTGAGCCTCAGCTTCTCATAGGGTTGGTGTGATAATTAAATGAGGTAATATATGAATAACACTTAAAACAGAGACTGACACTGGTAAGGATGGACTTTCTTGTTATTACTATCTGAAAAAGTTGAAAAATTATGAGCCTGAGTAACAGTTATACATCTTACCCAATGGTTGACTAACCTCTGGTCCCTGGCTACCCCGGCCCCCTCTACCATGCAGTCACCCACACCCATGCTTATACTGATGGAGGGGAGTCAACTATGAGCTATTCACTGGATGACAGGCCCAGCTACTGTCACAGATGCGCCCCAAGTCCAGGACAGAATGTTAGCAGATAGCTGCTGGTCTGAGGAATGTCATCATCACATAAGCCTGAGTGAAAACACAGCCCCTTTACTACTAAGAAATCTGAAAATAAACGAACATAAACAAACATAATTTTAAATTTTGTATTTTTTATGATGTCATTTGTCCCAACAGCCATCTGACATCAATAGCCCTGATTACTAAAAGTCTCAACGTTATAGAAATGTTCTCCTCCTTTTTGAAAACCATGTTTATTTTCCCCCCACAACACAGCGCTATCTGCAAAGCCTTGAACTGATAACATAGCTCGGGGCTAACTCTGTCTTAGCAGAGTAGCAGCTGAAAAAAGAAGACAATTCTTAACAAACAGGGAGATCAGGAATGCTCACTTCTAAAAACATTATTTATTCAGGGCAAGTGGTATTTCTGACGTGCGAATGAAGCTTAAACTTCAGCTTTAATTTATAAGAATTAGGAAATGCAGATTAAATCTCTGATGCCATATTGTGAATTCAGTAAAAGTTGACTAAGCTACGACGCAAAGACAGATGTTAGCTATCCTACGCTTATTATTCTGGAAATTTAATGAAAATTAAACAAGAAGACTCACAGAGTATGAGAATTGTCCCCCCGCCTTTACAGTGTTGTTTTCAGCCTCTGTTGCCTGAAACATTGCAGAATAATTCAGATTTTTTTAACCCCACCTTTTTATTGAGCAAAACCAAAGTACTAAACTTATAAATGTGAAAAAGGATGTTGGGTTTAAAAAGAAAAAGCCTCAAGACATCGAGCCTGTTAGATATTTTAAATGTGAAGACTGAGAAGGAACGCACTGTTGCTAAACAGAATTACAGGATCATGGTCAATTTATAATCTTTTCCATATGGGATTTGAATGTTCTGATATTAGATACGATGTATGTACTTTATTTATATAGTACCTCCCGAGAAGAAAAAAAAATCAATATTGGTTTATACAGTATTTGGCGTGCTATTGACATATGCAGTGATGTATACGATGTCAGAGCTAGAAAATAGCTTAGATACGATTTGGATTCAGCGCCGGGCGGGTCCGCCCCCGCCAAGCCCCGCCCCATCCCCTCCCCCCGCCTCGCCTCATCCCGCCCCCTCCGCCCCCCGCCCCCTGCCCCCTGCCTCTCCGCCCCCCCCGCCCCGCCCCCTCCTCCCCGCCCCCTCCTCCCCGCCCCGCTCCCTCCTCCCCGCCCCGCCCCCTCTCCTCAACCCCGCCCAGCTCCGCCTCGTCCTCTCCGCCCCGCCCCGCCCCCGAGACCTGCGCTGCGCGCCTGGCCGGCGGGGCTGGCTGTTTGAGGACTGCGTGTGGAGCTCCATAACCGGTGTCTGAAGTCGTCAGTTTACTGCTTGTAACGAAGGTAGCGATCACTGGGAACCTGGAAGTAGAGACTCCTTTCTGCCGTCCCTCCGTCCCTCGGGCTGCTGCGAATCCCCCCGCCGGCCTCCAGGACTCCGTGCTGACAGAACGCCCGCACCGGTCCCGCCGCCCCAGGGCCCGCTCCGCGCCCGGCATAATGGGAGAAAAATCGCGATGGAAAGGCCCAGCCCCTCGCCATGCAGACGGGAAGCTTGGCCGCACGTGTGATCACCCTTACGCCCCTTGGAGTTTCACCCCCTCTTCGCGGGCTCCAACAGCCTGGGTCGGGGCCTCCTTGTCCTGTGTGTGCCTCTGGGCCGCAAGAACACAGTCCCGAGCCCCCGCGAGCCCGCAGGCCTCCTACCCGCCGTGCACAGGCTGCACTTCTGCGCCCCAGCACTGCGCCTGCGGGACCATCTGGATCACTTTTCCATTCTGATGACGTCCTGTACTTCGTGGCTGCAGGCTCCTCAAGCCCCAGGTCTGTGCAGAGAAGAGCAAAGCAGCAGATCCGTGCCACAGCTTTCTGGAACACCCATTTTACTACCAGATTTGGAAGGAACGAAGTTAAGTAATTTTCAAGGTAAGTAATTAAAATTTTACGATGAAAAGGCTAGAAACTCTTCTGCTGGTAATAACTGTCAGACATATCTGCCTGAAATGTCAGACTTTTTCTGAGAAAAAAACTGAAAACTTGTTTCCCATTATTTTAAATAGGAAAAATTATAGGGCACGGCAAGTCAATAGAAAAAAAACCTACCAATTTCCTAACTCACAATGAGGCAGTAGGTTTAAGTTGCACATAAGTTAGGATGTAAAATGCTTAAATGTTGCCACTTGGTCACCCACATTTGATATGGTTGTTAACATGCAGTTGCCTTGGATGCAGTAGCTATGGCTTGAGACCAGCAACATCCTTTTGCTGAACCTCCCTTTGTCACCTGAACCTCCCCTTTGTCAACACACCAAAGCTTTTTGAAGTGACTGTCATGATCCTGATGGTCTACCAGTTGTTGCTGGAAGCAACATGTGGCTTTTTCCAGCAAACTATTTAGTTTAAAATGCTGTAATTTTTGAAAGCTCAAACATTATGTCTACAACCATCAGCCAAAAAATTTGAGACAGGTTCTTGCTCTTTTGCCCAAACTGCACCACGAAAGGGGCTCCAGCGATCCACCTGCTTCAGCCTCCCCAGTAGCTGAGACCACAGGTGTGTGCCACCATGCCTGTTAATTTCTAAATTTTTTGTAGAAACTACATCTCCCCACTTTGCCCAGGCTGGTCTCGAACTTCTAGACTCAAGCAGTTTTCCTGCCTTGGCCTCCCAAAGTGCTGGAATTACAGGCATGAGTCACCAACCGCACCCAGCCTGAAAAATGATTTGTGAGATAAATAGCTGCTATACAGTTTAGATATTAAAAACTAAGATGTATTCTTCCAGGAAAGTAATAATTTCGGATATATTCTGTGTCACATCCTGTATGATGAAATAGATGGCAAAAAAAATCCCATTTAATTTAAAGATGGAAGCTGTAACTTCAAGTAAATTTGGAGCTGAGGAGTCCTTTCGGGCTATGACCCCAGAATTCTGGGGTTCTCTGTACCGATTTTTTGCTAGTGTCCACACACAAGCATTCCTTAATGCTGTGCGTTAAACAAATAGACCTTCTTTAACCCCAGATTTCTCTCCATTTACCATCTGTTTCTCTGCTCCATGCAACTGCCTCACCTCATGTCCTCTCTTGCACCCACTCCTCTCTAGCTTTCCTCCAGGGTACTTTGCTGAAACGACTTTTATCTCAGTCATTTAGCTGCATTTGACACAGACGATACAATTGAGGACTTCCACCATTTCTTCTGGATTTTAGGGACCTTCCCTCCTGGATTCCCTCTCACCTTTATCTTCATCCTCCTGCTCCTCCTCCACCAGATCTCTAGTGATCCTCTCAGAATGATCCCACACAGTCTCATAGCTTTAAATACCATCCATCTGTTGATAACCACTGGGCTTGGGGCCTCTTCCCTGAGGGGAGCACCAAGAGTCATCCCTGACTCCTTTCCCTTCTCCCCCAACCCCCATGCAACCACACAGCAAGTCCTGTGGCTCTTGAGTGCAACCAGCATCTTGATTCACCATCTCCATTTCCACAGCCAGTTTCAGTCACCTTCCTCTCCTACTGATCTACTGCCAAAAATCCTCCTACTGCCAAAGATCCTCCAACCTCCCTGCCTCCTGTCTTGCCCTGCTACAGTCCAGCCTCCTCTCAAGCATCCAGAGTGATCTCTTGAAAATGTTAAAACATGATATAGGCATACCCCCAACCCTGTGTAAACCCTGCCACTGTCTACTCATTGCAGTGAATAAAAGCTCAGAGAACCTGGTGCCTGCCTCTTCAGCCTCATCTCCTACCCTTGCTTGTTCTTGCTTTGTGGGTCAGATTTTCTGGTCTCCAGAGGTGAATACAATTTTAACTGACAAATGCTAGATCATAGACTCTATCTACAGCATAAGGCATGGAAGGAAAAGTCTGAGAGAATGAAGGGCCAGAAAAGTTTGTTTAAAAAAAAAATAAAAAGCACAGGAAACTGGAAACATAACTAACCTGTATGTATATACTTAAAAGAACATGGTAACAAAATGAACTCTTTAGAAACTGAGCCAACAGACTTGCAAACAAATAGAAATACCTTTGGTCCTACTCTGAAAACAAAAAGAATCCTTAGTGAGTATACAAGAACAAAAATTGTACACATTTCTGGGTCATAATGCAATAAAACTAGAAATAATTGAAAGACAATTTAAAGATGTTCAGCTTCCTGAAAATGTTAAATTATCCTTTTAAACAAATTAATGCCTACATCAGGGTGCAAATCCAAAACACAAATACCTTGCCTATAAAAATATATTTTTGCAAACAACAGTGTATCGGGATGTAAGGAGAGAGCTCACTGACTCAGAAGCTCCCAGAGTGACCAGATGTGTTCATGGGAACTGGAGCACTGCCCTGGAGTCATTTGACATCACCTTATTACAAGTAGGAACAGCCATGCTGGGAGATGCTCAGATGCCAGTAATAAGTCAGAGGATTCCCTCCTGAATGGGACCTCCCAGTCCTCTTTGGCACAGGGTTCCAGGCGTGACCACAAATCCATCGGTGAGGGCTTTCAAGATCAACCTACCCTCAGGCAGTGGAGTGGAAACTGGCACTAGCAGCTACAGTGGAAAAAATGAATGGCCTCTAAGAATATGTCATCTGCCCCATGCAAAGACTCTGGATCCCAGAAGTCCTCCTGGTAAGGTCTCAGAGCCAGACAACTTCATTTCCTGTCACCTGGGCTGCTCTCCCTCTGACAGCTATGGAAATTGGTGAAGCACAGGAACATATTGGAAATGGCAATGATGTGCCATGCCAATGTGTGGAAGTGTACAAGTTAAGTAATATTTTAAAAACAGAACACACAAAAGTTGCACAATCCGACCAAAGCTCTGTCATGTATGTTTCTAAACAAGTTTGGAAGAGAATTTGGAAATGGCTGAAATTTTTTTATAAAGCTCATGTTTTTAGTTTGTTTAAATGTAAAAGCATACACTTAGAAACAAGTTAGTATGTAAAAATTTTTAATCTTAGCTATCTGGAAGCTTCAAATACCTAGAATGAGGCATTTCCCAAAGGTCTCTGTAACTTGAATTTTACCGTAGTTTGAAAATTCTTGCCCAGCATAATGGCTAACACCTGTAATCACAGCACTTTGGGAGGTTAAGGTGGGCAGATCACTTGAGCTAGGAGTTAGAGACCAGCCTGGGCAACATGGTGAAACCCCATCTCTACAAAAAATTTAAAAATTAGCTGGGAGTGGTGGCCCTGCCGATAGACACAGCTACTCAGGAGGCTGAGGTGGAAGGATCCTTGAGCCCGGGAGGTCTAGGCTGCAGTGAGCTGTGATTGCACCAGTGTACTTCAGACTGGGCAATACTGCCAGACCCCACCCCCTCCCCTAAAAGAAAGAAAACTATTAGTTCATAGTGCAGCTGATGAAATAATTTACATCCACAAAGAAAGGGGCAATCATAATATGTATATAATTACTCAGTATTAAAATATTGTGTATAGTATTACATGTATTGAATACCTATAATGAATGGGGCACTGCTTTAAGCACTTTATACTCATTATCCCACAAGAATTCTCTCTCCAGCAGGTCTTAGTATATTCAATTTAAAGGCTAATTAGTAAGCAATGTATAGAATTGAATGAGAAACTACTTAAAACATAGAAGGCTCTCGAAAATACAATGTGGAATGAGTAATGCAAGTTACAGAGATACACAGCACATTTATAGAAAGTGTAAAAACTTACAAAGTTAAGCAGTATATTATTTAGGGAAACAATATATTATTTAGAGATGTTATTATGTAATAAAAGTATAATGAAAGTCAGGGAAATAATACTTTTTGTAAAGCTTCAGATGAATGATTGTCCCAGATGGGGTTACATTTCAGAAGGGCCAACCATGCAGACGGCTTCAAATGTAGTGGAGTAGGTGATGGGTACAATTATTTATTTTACTTTTATGTGAGTCTGTGTATGTGTGTGTGTGTGTGTAATTTTGTATGTATAAAATAGTTCGTAATAATTTTTTTTGAGTTGGGATGTTTCTCTGTCTCCCAGGCTGGATTGCAGTAGCATGATCACGGCTCACTGCAGCCTTCACCTCTCAGGCTCAAGTGATCCTCCCACGTCAGCCTCCTGAGTACCTAGGACTACAAGTGTGCACCACCATGCTTGGCTAAATTTTTTAAATCTCTTGTAGAGATCGGGTCTCACTCTATTGTCCAGGCTGGTCTTGAACTCCTGGCTTCAAACAATCCTCTTGCCTCAGCCTCCCCAAGTGCTGGTATTACAGGGTAAGTTGCTGTGCCCAGCCTAATTTTTTTTTATTTTTAAACAGCTTTATTGAGGAAAAATTCACATACCTTATGATCTGCTAGGGTTTAATATAATCACAGATATGTGCAACCAAAACCATGGTTAAGTTTACAACATTTTTGTTAGTCCTGTACCTTTTAGCTATCACTCTGTTCCCCCCACCACCTACCCCAGCTGTAAGCAACCACAAATCCAGTTTCTGTCTCAATAGATTTGTCTTCTCTGGGCATTTCATATAAATCGATCCATATAAGTGTTTTTTCATGTCTGGCTTCTTCACATTTGTCTCATTCCAGAAGGTGTCTGAATTTTTCCACAACTGGGAACACTAAGCTGTGGGGTGAATTTTTGGTTCCCAAGTGAATGTGAATGAGGCAGAGTGGAAGGAGAGTTCTTTGACTGAGGGAACGGGACAAGAACCAATGAAAGAAAGAGATCCAGCAGGAGGGGAGGGAGGAAGCGGGGTGGAGAGCTGCTTGAAGCAGATGAACAGAGCTCTGGGCCGTGACAGCAGAATAGAAGGTGCAGTGCAGCGGGGTGCAGGTCCTGAGGCGGTGAGAGGGGGAATGTGGAAAACAGCAGGTCATAAACTCTGAATTCCAGCTGCTGGAGCTGTGGGTCCCAGGGGCCTGGTTATCCCCTCACAGGCAGGAGCTGGAAAGTGGGGCTCTGCTCAGGTCCAGGAAGGAAGTGGATGCACTGGTGGTGTGGACATGTGCATGGAAGCCCACAATGCCCACAACGTGAGGTCAGAACTTCAGTGAGAACCTGCATTTGGGCTCCAGGCTGGTTGGAAGTATTCTTTCATTCAGCAGCCTTCTCATTAAGTGCCTGCTGTGTGACAGACACTGCAGAGCACAGAGATGCAATCTTACCTGTCCCAGCCTTCCAGGCACCAGGGGTGCCACGCGCTTTCAAACAACCAGCTCTCATGTTTCATAGAGCAAGAACTCACTCACTACCACTGGGACAGCACCAAGCCATTCCTTCCAGGGACTTGCCTGGAAGGCTGGGACATGGTTATTTTCCATCTCCCCATGGTTCATGGAACTGTATTCTGCATAGAATGGGCAAAGTGCAACTATCATTGATTAGTAATTGAAGAAACAAAGATTTCACCTTCATGTTTTTTACAAAATGCAATATCTGAGATGTAGCATTCTATATCTTTGGCTTCTTTAATGTTAGCTATACAGACAAAATAGAAAATGAAAAAAACCTTCCAATATTAAATATTCACATTGATGTCTGTATTAGTCTATTTTGTGTTGCTATAAAAGAACACCTGAGGCTGGGTAATTTATGAAGAAAAGAGATTTATTTGGCTTATGATTCTGCAGGCTGTACCAGCCTGGCACCACCATCTGTTTCTGGTGAGGACCCTAGGAAGTCGCCAATCATGATGGAAAGGGAAGTGGAGCAAGGAAGAAAGGAGGTGGGGTGCCACATGCTTTCCAACAACCAGCTCTCATGTTTCATAGAGCAAGAACTCACTACCACTGGGACAACACCAAGCCATTCCTGAAGGATCTGCCCTCAAAGACCAAACACCTCTCACTAGGCCCCACTTTCAACATTGGGAATCAAATTTCTTTCTTCTTTCTTTCTTTTTTTTTTTTTTTTTTTTTTTTTTGAGATGGTGTTTCGCTCTGTCTCCCAGGCTGGAGTGCAGTGGCATGATCTCAGCTCACTGCAAGCTCTGCCTCCCGGGTTCATGCCATTCTTCTGCCTCAGCCTCCCGGGTAGCTGGAACTACAGGTGCTCACCACCATGCCCGGCTAATTTTTTTGTGTTTTTAGTAGAGACGGGGTTTCACCATGTTAACCAGGATGGTCTCGATCTCCTGACCTTGTGATCCGACTGCCCTGGCCTCCCAAAGTGCTGGGATTACAGGCTTGCACCACTCCACCCATCCTAGGCCCCACTTTCAACATTGGGAATCAAATTTCTTTCTTCTGTTTTGTTTTGTTTTGTTAAAGAGATAATCTCACTCTGTCACCCAGGGTGGAGTGAAGTAGCGCAGTTATAGCTCACTATAGAAGCCATGGCTGAGCTGAGCCGTAGCTTACTGTGGCATCCAACTCCTGGAGCTCCAGAGGTCCTCCCACCTCAGCCTCCTGAGTAGCTGGGATAACAGGCTCAATCCACCATGCCCAACTAAGTTTTTAATTTTTTGTAGAGACAGGGTCTCACTAGGATGTCAAATTTCAACATGAGATTTGGAGGGGACAAATATTCAAACTGTATCAATGTCAACAGGTTTTTTTTTCCTCATAAAGAGTATCTATGTGTTAGGAACTTTAGATGTTTAAAAAGTGGTGGGGGGGAAGAAATATATAATAAGGGACACACACTTTATAATTTCCTCACATTTTAAATTACTCCAATAACTAATACATAGATGGATTTATGGGTCTGGAATTTTTTCAGTGAGACATTTGTTTATAATTAAAATGTGGATTTTATCTCCTTATTCCTTTTTAATTCAGTCCCAGGCCTGAGCCACCATCAAAACCTTCCTACATTGAAGCTGGGGTTTTTCCCTGAAAATGTTGCTTGTTAGGAAAAAAGGAGGCAGTTGCCTTGAGCCAGCTGACCTTGGCCGCCATGCCGCTCTCACAGAGGAGTGTTATTCAGTGGGAAGTTTTGCTCCCTGCATGGCACCGCAGCCCCTCAGCCATGAACTCAGCAAACACTGTCCCATTTTGCCCCCAGTAACAAGCACGGGACACCATCACAGGGTAGTACCTAGTGTGAACTAAGTCTTGGGAACTTACTGGAATTGTTGGAAGATATGTCCCTTTTTAGTAATGCACATGGCTGTAAATATTAGGTACAATTTGATTTCAGACTCAATTCATCGTGTGTTTTGGCTCAGCTGTGGCCTGCATATGGTGTTGCTGATACAGAAATGAAAATGCTGGTGAGCCACAGAAAGAAAAATCCTGTGTTTTCTGAAAGCTTCAAACACCTTTGGCCTTGTTCCTTAATCACCTGGGAGGAAGAGAACCTACAAAAACTGGAAACGCAGTGGCCAGCAACCAGCCCTTGACAGGCTTGCTGAGCTGTGAGGGTCTGGAGGAGGAAGAAGCTCTGCATTGTTTCTGCAGCCCCCGTGCAAAACAATGTTGAATTCCAGCGTGATATTGAAATGAATGTATTTTATTGTAATGTTAAATCTTAAATTTTTTATTAAGTCCTTTGTTCACAAATGGAAACAACAAAATGACAAATTATTTAAAATTTTCAGATTGTATAACCTTCCTGTCCTCTAGCAAAAAAAAAAAAAAAAAAGAAAGAAAGAAATTTGATTCCCAAAGTTGAAAGTGGGGCCTAGTGAGAGGTGTTTGGGTCCTGGAGACAGATCCTTCAGGAATGGCTTGGTGCTGTCCCGGTGGTAGTGAGTGAGTTCTTGCTCTATGGAACATGAGAGCTGGTTGTTGTGAAAGTGCATGGCACCCCATCTCCTTTCTTCCTTGCTCCACTTCCCCTTCCACCATGACTGGAGGCAGCCTGAGCTTCGGAAGGGAGGCAGTCCTTTAAGACAGCCGTGTCCAATATAAACAGAATATGAGCTATGCCTGCCTGTAGTTTTAAATTTTCTTCTAGCCAGGTTAAGGAAACTAAAGAGAAACAAGTAGAATTGATTTGTAATAATATAATTTATTTGACCCAATGTATCCAAAATATCATTTTAATGTGTGATGAGTATAAAATTATTAATGAAACATTTTACATTTCTTTGTCCTAAATCTTTAAAACTCACTCCATATTTTACACTTCTAGCATATCTCAGTTCAAAGCAGCCAGATTCCAGATGTTCTGAAGGCTCTGACTCCCTGAACTCAGGAAGGTGAAGGGCCCGAACCGCACTTCTCTGCCAGGAGCGAGGGAGCTCCCCCTCCCTACCCACATCTCTTCTCAGTCCCAAAGGAAGAGAGAGTGCCCTGAGACAGCAGGGGCTGCCAGCAGGAGGTGGCCACAGGTAGGCCACTGCTGCCCATCTGCTGCTTGATGGGACCATTCTCCCCTCCAGAGATCAGAGGACAGTGGGGTCCCAGGAGGTGGGACCTGTCCACAGCCTTGACCTCCAGAATTTAGATTTGGAGGGAATAGATTCCAGACAAATGCCTTACCTTGCTATTTGGCCTTTGCCCTAGTGGTCAGGCTGTCATCTATTTCCTCCTGTGTTGTGCGATACTGTGTGACTTTTAAGCACATACACATCTACATGCATTTCTTTATAATTCAAGGGACCCAACTTCTAATAAGGGGAAAAGGAATTCAGTACCTAGACAGTCCCTATAGTGTGCCAGCTAACTTGTAGTCAGCATGTTGTTAATCCTGGCATCCTGTCAGCTCTGGGTGTGTTAGTTAGCTGTTACTGTGTAATGAGCCATCCCAAAACTTATTTAGCTCATGATTGAGCAAGTCAGCAATTTATGGCAGGCTCCTGCCATAAATTAATTGCTATACCTATAAAACCTGCCGTACCTTTATAAGGTATAGCAATCTTCATGTGTGTGTATGGGAGAAGGGGGTCAGCTGCTGGTGACCAGGCAGCTCTGCTGTTGAGAGTGAGTTGACTGTGGACTGGGCAACTTTGGTTCTCTTCCCCATAGTGTTTCATCCTCTAGCAGGCTAACCTGGGCTTGTTGTCATGGAGATGGCAGGGTTCTGAAAGAAAAGGAAGAAGCATTCAAGACCTTTTGAGACTGGGCCCAAAACTGCCAGCTGGATCCAAGTCTTGGGAAACAGATTCTAACTCTGGATGGGAGCAGCTGTAAAAGCGCATTGCAAAGGGCATAGACACAGGGAAGGATGAAGAAACACGTATAAAGCACTCCACATGTTTGGAAATTCTTTTCATCCCATTTTGGTATTTGTAGGCTATTACTGGTCTTCAACACAGACTAAATCAAAATGCTGTGCCCAAAACAACCTCTTACTCTGAAAGCAAGTGATGTAAAGATAGATCTGCTGAAAAGACATTTCCTCCTGCTGCAATTTAGTCAAGCAGCTGAGCACGTCTTGAAGCCATCCTTTGATTTCAACAGGGCAGAGCTGTTTTCTAAGACTGCCCACCACCCCTCCCCACAAAGCTGAGATGCTGCAATGAGGCAAATCCCAGCAGCACACAAGGAAATCAGGCACAGCTAAGGTTCTCACCCCTGATGCACCTTATAATCACCTGGGTGGCAGGGGGCTTTTAAAATTCCCAAAACCCAAATTGCAACAGACCAGTGAAATCAGAATCCCTGGGGTAGGATCCAGACATCCTTGCTGTTTAAAGCTCTCCAACTGGTTACAATGTGTGGCCAGAATAGAGAACCACAGCGTGAAACCAACGTCTTTTGATGAACTAGTAGCAAATGGTTTCTCAAACGAATGTGAAGTCTTTGCTGCCGAGCTGTAGCCTTTCAGTCTTACTTGCATTATTTACATGCTATCTTTTGCAGGACTTGACCTCTGCTCCTCATTTTGTTTCTGATTCAGCTCAATTTCACAAGTACTGAGTGCATACGATGTGCAGAACACCGTGCTAGTTATTGTGGCCTTGATTTGGGGAGGACTTTGCTGGGAAATAAAATCACATCATCAGAAATAAGAGTCTTACTACTTACCAAATTGAGGCAAAAATGGGAAGACCTAGGGGGTCTCACCCAAGGATTAGGACACTAATAGATACATCAGAATATTACAGTTCATCTGATGATGCTGTGAGTGGAAGTGTCCCACTTTGAAAAAAAAAACGCTGCTGTTACTCTGAGATACTAAGTTATGTGTGCAAATATGTGGTATTTAAATATTTTGTTGATATATAACATGCATGTAGAAATACGTGCATAAAGCATTCCCTTAAGCTCAATGTATATTATGACAAAATTAATACACGTGGGTAACCAAGAAATAGAAGCAGCCTCACTCATGTGGCCCACAAGCGCTTTCTCCCTCCCTCCTCTTCAAATGTACCAGTGTCTTAACAGCTGACGTTACAGATCAGTTTTGTCTTTCTGTGCAAGTCTTTTCGTTACAGAAAAATTTAAATATATAAAAATTGAACAAAATTGTACAATAGAGCCGTGATCCAGCTTCAACAGCTAATAATCATGTGCCATTTTTGTTTCTTCTGTACCACAGCCCTTTCCCTACCACCCTTCATTTTATTTTTATTTTTTTAGTTCTTTTTTGGTGAGGTAAGATACACATGCATTGAAAGGCACAAATCTTAATTGTACAGCTTTGAAAAATAAATACACCCATATAACCTTCACCTCTTTTCAGAATGGAATATTTCAATCATCCCCAGAAAACACCCTCATGCTCATTCCTAGGCAATTTTTAACTTCCCCAGAGGAAAGTACTGTTGTGGGGTTTTTTTAACCGTAAGTTCGTTTTACTTGAAATCATACAATATACATTTTTATGTCCAGCAGTCTCAGCATAATATTTGTGAAACACCTCCATAGTGTGTGTTTTAGTAGTTTGTTCCTTTGTATTGCTGAATAGTATTCTGTTGTATGAATGCACCATGGTTTGTTCATACATTTCTCTGTTGATGAATATTGGGTTATTTCCTGTTTTGGGCTATCATAATAGTAAAGATCTATGAACATTCTTATACAAGTACTTTTTTGTATTGTTTTATTCCTTTATTAGCATTGAAGTGACACATTTTTTCATTTTTTGGCAGTTGCTCCAAGGATTACAATGTGCATCATTAACATTCTCACAGTCTAGAATTAATATTGTGCTATTACAGTGAATGTAAAATAGAAAAACTTGCTACAGAATAGTGCCATTTATCTCCTATCCTTTGTGCTGTTGTTGCCATAAATTTTACATCTGCATGGCATAAACCCCACTACACAGTGTTATATTTGCTTTAGTCATAGATCTTTAGATGAAATTAAGAGGAAAAACAAGAAAAATATTTAATAAATATTTGGAGGGAGATGTTTTGAGGCCACAGAAACATACTGTTTCTTCATCCAAAATTTTTGCATTCGTTGATGACTCTTTCCTGCAGTAATGATTACTGTGGTGTTCTAGTGGTAGTTTTCTATTTGTGCTCCTTCAACATTTATTACTTGGAATTCTTCTGCAAGGAAGATTTGTCTTTCCTTCCTGATTTATTTAATCTTTTCTATGTCAGTATGGACTTGTGGATATTATTTTATGTTCTTGGTTACAGTTTAGTGCTGTCATAGTTGTTTGCCACTCACATTGTTCCACCTTGAGTCATAGCTCTTCCAGGTTGGCTTCTTTTGACATGTCCCCACCGTTTTATGTTTTTTAAAAGCACTTTCTTATTTTCTGGCACTGCAAGTTGCTCTAGTCTCATCTCGTGTTTTTCATGGCAGGGCTAGAATTAGTCATTTCTCCAAGAAGCCTTGGTTTCTTTTATAGGAGAATGGCATTTAGAAACCAGGATCTGGGTACTGGGTGTGCTCATTAATACTGGGATATCACTGCTTCGAGGCCCTCTCAGCATAGTTTGGAAACACGTGAATGTTTCTAAACATGTATGCATGAATACAAACTCAGCATCTACCTATCTACATCTGTCCATCTAAACAGATACATTAAAATAGACATGGGTTCATACTGACATTCCTAAGTCCAGTCCAGCACCTTAGGGTTTATGCTAGCATTCTCCCTTTGTTTATTTATAACTCTTTCACCTACAGAGAGAAACTGGGCTCTAATTTTCTAAAATATATTTGCTAACATGGAAAATCATTTCAGAATTGCTGACCCATATCCTGAAACAAATTTGCCAACCAGAATACAGTATGTTTGTGTGCAGTTCTTGAGTCTTACAGTACGCAGTCAAAACAGTATTTTCCAAGGTTACTTAGGTGAAGACTTTTTTCCCCCACATTCTTCAATATGGGTTAGTCAATACTTTTAATTCAGTAAAATTCATTTGTCACCAACTGCATTCCATCTGACCCACCCACCATCTTTGTTGATTTTTAAATTTATATAGAATAAAACTCATTCTTTGTAACATACAGTTTCATGAGTTTTGACAACTATATAGAGTTATACATTCACGTTCACAGTAACAGAACTGTCTCATCACCTCTAAGATTCTCTATTCTTGACACCTCTTTGTAGTTAACCCCTTCCCCAACCGCATTATTTGGCAACCACTAGTCATTTTCTATCCCTATAATACTACCTTTTCTAAAATATCATATAAACAGAATTATAGAACATATACAACACAGATGAATCAATTAGGTTGTTTGTTGTTGTTGAGTTGTCAAGAATCGCTTGGCGATATATGTGAGAGTTTATTTTGGGGCTCTCTAGTCTGTTCTGTTGGTCTATATGTCTGTCTTTATGCCAGCACCACATTGTTTTGATTTCTGTAGCTTTGTACTAAGTTTTGAAATCAGGAAGTATGAGTCCTCCAACATTGTTCTTTTTCAGGATTGTTTGGACATTCTGGATCCTGAAATTTTATATGAATTTTAGGATGAATTTTTCTGTTTTGCACAGGACATCATTGGGATTTTTACATTCTTGGTTTAGTTAATTCCTAAGTATTTTATTCTTTTTGATGCTATTGTAAATCGAATTTTCTTAATTTCCTTTTCAGATTATTCATTATTAGTATTTAGAAACACAGCTGATTTTTGTGCACCGATTTTGTATCCTACCATTCAACTGAATTTGTTTATTCTAACAGGAGTGTGTGTGTGTGTGTGTGTGTGTGTGTGTGTAATCTTTAGGGTTTTCTACATCTAAGATCATAGCATCTGCAAACAAATATAATTTTACCTCTTTCTTTTCAGTTTGGATGCCATTTGTTTCTTCTTCTTGCCTAATTGTTCTGGCTAGTACTTCCAAGCCATTTTGAATAGAAGTGGTGAAAGCAGGTCTCCTTGCTCTGTTCCTATCTTAGTAGAAAACCTGTCAGTCTTTCACCATTAAGTATGATGTTAGTGTGTGTTTTTCATATATGGTCTTTATTATTTTGAGGTAGCTTCCATCTCCTCTGCATTTGCTGAGTGTTTTTTCATGGAAGAGTATTTAAATTTTGTCAGATGCTTTTTCTACATCTGTTGAGATAATCACGTGATTTACCACTCCATTCTCCTAATGCAGTGATGTTTGAATGTTCAACCATCCTTGCATTCCAGGAATAAATTATACTTGGTCATAGTGTATAATTATTTTAATATGCTGCTGAATTTAGTTTGTTGGTATTTTGTTGAGGATTTCTGCATTGATATGCATCAGGGAAGTGATACGTGTCTCTAGTTTTCTTGTCTACTTTTTTTCTGACTTTGGTATCAGGGTAATGCTGACCTCATAGAATGAGTTTAGAAATGTTCTCTGATTTCCAGTTTTTTAGAAGAGATGGATTAGTGTTATTTAAATGTTTGATAAGATTCACCAGTGAAGCCATCTGATTCAGGGCCTTTCTTTGTCAGAAAGTTTTTGATGACTGATTCAGTCTTCTTAGTAGTTATGGGGTCTATTCTAATTTTCTGTTTTCTCATGATTCAGTCCTAGTAGGTTTTGTATACCTAAGAACTTGTCTATTTTATCTAGACTGTCCTATTTCTTGGCAAACAGTTGTTTATAATACACCTCTTATAATTCTTTATTTCCGTAGAATTTGTAATAATGCCCCACAGTTATTTTTGGCTTTGAGTCTCTTTTTCTTAGGCAATCTAGCTAAAGTTTTGTCAGTTTTGTTCACCTTTTCAAAAACCAACTTTTGGTTTTGTTTATTTACTGATAAGGAGGGATTTATTTCTGTCATATACTGTTGGTTGTTTATATGCCTTATAGCTTTTTTGTTCTTCATTTCCTGCATACTGTATTCTTTTGTATTTAATTGATTTTTGGTAATGAAATGTTTTAATTTCCTCATTTCCTTTTGTATATGTTCTATGGTGTGTGTGTGTGTGTGTGTGTGTGTGTGTGTTTGTGTACCACCATGAGATTACATTTAACTTGCAAGTTTATTCATTTTATTCAATTCTATAAACATACTGTAATTTATTTATCCATTCTGCCCTTGATGGTCCTTTGGATTTTTTTTAATTATTGGACTTTTTTTTTAGAGCTGTTTTAGATTTACATGAAAAATGAATGGAAAGTACAGGGAGTTCTCATATATCCAGTTTCCTGCCCACATGCCCTGTTGTTACCCTTACAGTCTTGCCTTGTGGTACATTTGTTACAGATGATGAACAATGTAGAAACATTATTATTAACTAAAATTCACTAGAAGTCACTCTTTGTGTTTTACCTTCTATAATTTTGAGAAATGTGTAATGACATGACATGTATCCATCATTAATGCAGCATGCAGAATAGTTTCACTGTCTTAAAATATCCCTTGTGCCTCAGCTAGTTGTTCCTTTTTCTCACCCTCCCCCTCCCACAACCCTGGCAACTACTGCTCTCTTTACTGTTTCCATAGTTTTGCCTTTTACAGAATATCATGTGGTTGGAATTCTATGGTACATAGCATTCAAGTGGGCTCCTTTTACTTACCAATATGCATCTAAGTTTCCTGTGTGTCTTTTCATGGCTTGTTAGCTCAGTTTTAAATCAAGGAATAATAGTTCATTGTTTGAATCCACAACAGTTTATCCATTCACCTATTGAAAGGCATCTTGATTGCCTCCAAGTTTTAGCAGTTATGAATAAAGCTATCATAAACATTTACATGGAAGTTTTTGTGTGGATATAAGTTGTCAGCTTACATATGATAAGTGTATACTTCACTTTATAAGGAACTGCCAGGCCAGGCACAGTGACTCATGCCTGTAATCCCAGCACTTTGGGAGGTTGAGGTGAAAGGATTGCTTGAGCCCAGGAGTTCATGACCAGCCTGGGCAATATAATGAGACCTCATCTCTACAAAATAAATTTAAAAGTGAACCACGTGTGGTGGTGCCTGTTGGTGTTAATATCATTGTTATGCAACCTGCTCTAGGAAATGAGGATCCTGTGTTCTCTAAGATGAACCTAATGAGAACCACTCAAGTCAGTAATCACAACCCATCATTAGCAGAAGCTCAGAAAATAAGATGTTAAATGCCTGGCCATTAAGTTTTCTTATCTTTATTTCTACAGAATCATCACCCCTGCCCCATAAACATGAAAGAAAAGACAAGAGAAGCACCCCAGAAGAGAAGGGGAGAAGTGCCCCAGAAAAAATCATCGTCTCTGAAGTTTGCCCAGGTGGGCACAGGCCAACCAGCCTCTCCTCTGGTTGCCCAGCCAGCTACAGGCTGTCATTTAACCTTCCGCCCAGCATGCTTTTGAGTGTGCAGAAGTGCTGCATGCCCTCTTCTTTGAAAACCTGTTGAGCAAATGCCTCTGCATTTTATGCACCTTCAACCTTGGGGGACTTCAGCCAAAGTCCCCCAAGACCAAACATGCTGTGCACACAGAGCAGCTCTTTGTGTCCCACTCCTTGCCGATCTCCTGCATCATCTCATTGAGCTTCATTGAACTCCGCAGTCTGCATGCTCTGTGGAACTCAGGGTCTTCATTTTGCATGGAACTCAGGGTCTTCATTTTCCATGGAACTCAAAGTCTTCCTGCTCTGTGGAACTTGGAGTCTCCTGGCTCCATGGAACTCAGGGCCTTTGTGCTCCATCGAACTTGGGGTGTGTGTGATTCATGGAACTCAGAGTCCTTGTGCTCTGTGGTACTCAGGGCCTGCGTGCTCTGTGGAACTCGGGTCTGCATGCTCCGTGGAAAGCACCAGGATGCACTTGACCCCCCACACCCACACACACATCCTTCATTTTATTCCTGGCCCTCATCTGTCCACCCTGTGAGGCTTCTTCACCCCCACTCTCCTTTGAGCTCATGCCGGGTCTTTTGGACTTGCCTGAAGCATGGGTGTTGGTAGGAGGGAGTGGCTGAGGTCATGCCTGCAGGCAAATTCTGCTAGTGTGGCACCAGATGGAGCTGCCTGGGGAGGATGTTTCCTTGGAGGACGCGCCCTGGCAGCCACTGGCTTCTTATGGTGCTTGCACTGCTGCTGCTGCCATGGGGGCGCCACAGAGCCACACTGGGGGCTGTTCTGGAAGTGGTGGTTTTCATTTCCAGGTTAGGTAGGGACTGGCAGGCACCTTGGCTGTCCTTGTGGCTTCTGCCCTGACCCTGGTCCTCCCCAGGCTACCGATTTTCCGGGCTGCTGCTCTTCCAGGAGGAATTGAAGGTGGGAATGGCTGAAACCTCAGCTTTGGATTTGCAGAGACCCTAAGCTGTGTCATGCAGAAAGGGAAAGGATTGCAGATGGTGGTGGCATCAGCTGAAGGCAGGGGATTCACTGTGATGCTGGAGCCGTCCACGCTGGGATGTTTGCATACAGCCCAGGTTCAATTCGGTGGCCCATCAGCGAATCCTGGATTCAGTCTCACTCGCAAGCCATGGACAACATGAGCTCAATTTGCCAGGACTCTTGGGGTTAGGGAGAGCTCAGCGTCCGGGTGGCTCTGGTTCCTTCTCATGCTGAAATTCTGCTGGTGTTCCTCCATGGGGCCCTTGTGGGTTTTTCTGAGGTGCCCCTCTTGCTGGAGTCGAGGATGAGAAATGTTTTCAGTGGGTTTTCACCCTCCACACATATGTAAGAGGTGTTGTGTTTCATTCCTGTCAGTATCCATTGCTGCAGCTTCCTGAAGTTGTGTCCGTTAAAAGGCAGGGACCCAGTGTCCAGGCTACAGAGGGTGACTTCAAGTTCCACAGCACCACTGTGGACCAGTGTGCCTATGGCCTTAGGAGAATTCCCAGATAGCACAAGGGGGCTGCCCCAGAGGGTGTTCAGCTTGTTGCCAACAGTTACTGAAGCCAGAGTCTGCAACCTTGATGTTCAGGTCAAGCAGCCAGAAACAGGTGTTCTGGCTTTAGGTCCCTGTGGACAATGCCGTTCTCTCCTTCCCAGGCTACTGATGTCCTGGGTTGCTCCTCTTATGGTAGAAGCTCAAGATGGAATGGCTGGAGCTTGGCTGCCTCCGGTTAGAGCCTGGGCTCTGTATTGCAGACATCACCCGGCAGAATTCCTCATGGGCCCCTTTTGTCGTGGGTGCGACTGCTGGGGCCAGGGTTGTCGTGGGTAGTAAAGGTATTTACCAAGACAACTGTGAGTAAAGAAAGGCAAATTTATTACAGAAACTATGAAAATACATTGCAAGAATGCAACATGCAGCACAGCAGAGAAGGGGCTGTCTGCAAAGATAAAGGGCTGGAGGGAAGTTTTCTAAGGTTGTGCTGGACAGGGCTATGTGCCGGTGAGCTTGTGCTATATGCTAAGAATATGTTGGAATAATTTTAACTGCCAGGGCTTTCCTCTTCTGGTGCCTGAGGGAAACGCCCTGCTGCTTTTAGCTGTCTTGTAACCCACACGCCTTTTCATTTCTGAAGTTGCAAGATAACGGCTGTGGTTTTTCACACAAAAGGGTTGCAGACTGGGTTAGGTCCATGTTCCGCCAACCTGGCTCTTTCCCAGTTTCAGTTAACTTAGTGGTTTACTAGAGCCCCACACCTTTCTGTTTCATATGACCATGATCCAGGAGGTAATCCGTCACCTCCCCTCCACTAGAGAGCTCCATGGCCAGGGGTAATCCTCACTTCTCCTCTGCTAGAGTGCTCCATGGCCAGGAGTAATCCTCATCTCTCCTCTGCTAGAGTGCTCCATGGCCAGGGGTAATCCTCACCTCTCCTCCGCTAGAGTGCTCCATGGCCAGGGGTAATCCTCACCTCTCCTCCGCTAGAGTGCTCCATGGCCAGGGGTAATCCTCACCTCTCCTCCGCTAGAGTGCTCCATGGCCAGGCAGTGTTTCCTGCGTCCAGAGCACCTCAAACAATTTCAGTGTTGTGGTGACTCAGGGCCTTCACCATACAGACTTGGCAGCATAGTCTAGAGGCTGGAGGGGCTCTGTGACTCCCATTAATGACGGTCACTGCCATGGTTTCCCCAAGCAGAATGTGCCGGGAGAACTGCTCCATGTTGGCTCAGCAGAATGTTATTATAGGTAGCTCAAAAAGAAAGGGAACAGGGCTTCTCTAGATTATTTCAGGGAACAGCTATTATTTGAATGTTAATTTAAGACTATTTTATCAATTAAAAATGTAAGGCCCAAGAAACTTCATTTAGGAAGATTGAATAAATTGAATGAATACTGTTAAACTTTATGCTTCTTTCAACAAATATTTTCTGCTCCTCTCTATGAATCAGGCACTGTGCTAGATACCATAACATAGAAACATAGTGTCAATCAAATATGGTGTGGGTACTGTATGTCAAATTTAAAAATAAAATAAAAGTGCTATATAAGAAACCTGTCAGTGCCCTGGAGGCAGGGTCCAGAGACATATCCTGTGGATGACTGGGGCTGAGGTTTAAGGGATGAGCCTCGGTGATGAGACGGATGGGAGAGGGCCCCTAGGAAAAGCATCTTCAGGCAATTGTGGTTCAGTGAGCTGCAGCCGTCGCGGCAGGAGAGTGAGGAGTGCGGCCTATCTGGTGATTTGCTGTGGTGATGTTCTGCAAACTTGCCTCCGGGTCCTGAAGTATTGCTTCTGGGAAACACAGGGTAAGGTTCCTGCAAGCCTCTGGTTGCAATATTTTCAACTGCCAAGGCACCGTTCATGTTCCATGGCTTCATTTTCCAACATCCCTGTAAAACAAGCCAGTCCCATCAGTGTTGAAAACTGCTCTCCACATACCCTTTTCCCATAGAGTACTTCCTGACATACAGAGCTGCCACTCCTGAAAAGCTAACACTTTCCATGCCATGCTGCCTTTTGAAAGGTGCCAGCCAGGCAGCATTAGCTAAGGCCGCTTTTTGGCTCTCCTCACAACAGTGCTGCCCGCTGTGCTTTCATTGGTCATCATCTCATGACGTCACAAATGTAGCTGCTTTTCCATGGTTTCGCCACACACCAGTGGTGTTAGTTTTGCACTTTCCCGAGCAGCCTCGTGTACAGGTTGGTGAAGCTCCCCTTCCTCTTTCTGGATGCACCGTAGTGCTTGTCATGAGCGTTGAACTCACAATTTGCAGCACTAGAACCCACACCTGAACCAAGCTTGGCTAACGAGCGTTTTCTCTGTAAGGCACATCACAGCCTTCTTGCTCATAAGGACACTAGACAGCGCTTCAGCATTATGCTTAGAGGCCGTTTCAAACAGTGAAATCTCCAACAACAAGCTCAAAACTGCAAAAAAAGTGGTACTATATAGACCATGAGAAGACTGGTTTGCAGGTTGAGAGTAGGAACAAGAAGGCAGCATGGGGCCCTGCATGGCCTCTGCTGGGAGGCCGATGGCTCAAATTGTTGCCCTGCTCTGCACATGTTTTCCTGTGACTGTGAAAGCCACATGAATATTGATTTGGGGGTTAAAAGTACATTTTAACAAGCAGACAAGTTCACAAATATGAAATAGTGGCTAGTGAGGGCCACCCCCATGCTGGAGCTGCAGACAGAGGCTGTTGTGAGTGCGATGTTTGCTCCTATCCCGGGAGCTTCTGGTTGCCACCAGCACCTTGTAAGCCAGGGAGTGGTGTCACCTGTACCGTAGCAAAAGCACCTCTTCTCAATGTGAAGTATGGCTTGAAGAGAGGAAGATGGAAGACTGGCTGGAAGATGGCTGTGTTAGGGGTGAAGCAAGGGTGAGGGTGGATTGACCAAGCTGGGCCAGAGGTCCGAGGGGCTGATCCGAGAGCCCTGTGTGACTGTGAGTCCTGGCAGAGTGGCCGTGCATGGTGACAGGGAGGAGGCATCCAGGACAGCACCCACGTTCCCGCCTGAGGCACATGAGGGTGGATGACAGGGTTCGGGGCCCTAGCCTTCAAGTCGGACACACCTGAGTTCAAATCCAGACTCCACCACTGACTGGCTGTGTAGCCTTAGACATGTTCCTTCACTTTCCTAAGCGTCCATTTTCTCATGTCCAATACATAGATTACTATTCCATAGGAATATTAAATCACTCAGTGATTTTGAGGTTAAAATGAGTGCGGGTGCTTTTTATTGAAATAAAGAAAATGGGAAAAGAAGCAGCATTTGAGGTGTGAGGGAGGGGAATCTGGGCATGGGGAGTTGGATGTGCCTGTGGACATCCATGGACAAATGTCCAGCAGCCGTCTGATGTGCTTCCGGGATGCTGGGGCCAGGACGTGGGGCCGCAACATACAGACCTGGAAGTTATGAGCAGGCAGGCAGCTGCTGCAGCTGTGAAGAGCAGGCAGTGCAGGATCAGAGGCCCAAGGGTAAAGCCTGGGGAACGCCAGCATTTAGGAAGAGGCCGCTGGAGATCAGGAAAGAGCAGCAGGAAAAGCAGGAGGGTGTGGAGGGATGGGAGGTGCAGGAGGAGGGTTTCCAAGAGGGAGGGGCAGGAGTTGGTGTTCTGCGGGCATGGACTGGTAGTCGTAGCACTTTTGAACTGTAGGGACCTAAGACATCTTTTAGTCTAATCCCCTTATCTATCCTGAAGAAGAAATCATGATTCCAAGGTGATGTGAGTTGCTTGCTTTAGGTCACACTGATTTCACATTGGGATACCTCGATTTCTAATGAGTAATAAAATATTTAACAAATATTCTAGAATTTGGTATTGCTCCTATTCAGTCACACTGGATATTTTCCCAATTTGATGATACTGAGATTTTAACAACTGTTAACCATTCCATGTACTAAGATGCTTATAGTCAAACTGTGCCTCTTAAACATATTTTTATTGTATATTTAATAAATTTTGCTATAAAAATAAGGTTAAAACAACTCATAACTCATCAAACTGCATTTTAATTTTAGTAAACACAAATTACACTGAGACAGGAGAGTTTTCTGGCCCCCCTCACAGGACGTGTGACAAGGTAGTGTGGCTCTCTGCCTATTCAAACCCCTTACGGGAGGGGGATCACGCACAGGGACAGGCGCAGGAGCCCAAGTGGGTGTGTGCTACAGTGTGCTCTTTTAGCCTTGGCATCTGTGGATGGCTTGAGTGTTAACCAGCTCAGTGGACCCTCAGCCTTTCTGCAAAAGCAGAGGGTCATTGTGGCAGCTTTCTGTATCCCAAGCTCTTGTCCAGCATCCTGGAAGAATCAGATCACACACAGACATGAAGGATAAATGCAGGGGTTTCTTTGAGGGGTAGAAGTGGCTCTTAGTAGGGATGGATGGGGAGCTGGAAAGGGGGATGGAGTGGGAAGATGATCTTCCCCTGGAGTTTGGCCATCCAGCAGCCAAAATCCTCTCTGACCACCCCCAGCTAAACTCCTCTCAGCATTCAGGTGTTCCTCATCTTCCTGCTTTCTCTGCCGCACCATTCTGCTGTTTGTCTGCTTTTCTCTTCATCTCTTCATCTCTTCATCTGCTCCTGGAGCCTGGGGTTTGGGGTTTATATGGGTACAGGATATGGGGGTGTGGTGGGCCAAAGGGCAACTTTTTGGGTACGAAAATAGAAATGCCTCTTCCCAGTTAGGGCCATGGGTCTCCAGGCTTGAGGGTGGGGCTTTTGCTGAGGAGCCACCCTCTTCTATGCAGTATTTCCCTGTCTCTTTTCCATATCAATACCTCAATAAAATTTAGTTTTAAAAAATAACACAAGTAAAAAGTTTGGCTATTTCAACTAAAAAGTAATTATGTCCTAAATTATTTTGTATGCAAAGACCTGAGGATTTGAAATATTTTAATAATTGGAGCTTGTCTCTCCTTTGAGGGCACCACTTGCCCCGATCCCTTTTGGTTTCCCCCACAAGGTAGCAGGAGTGCCCATGAATGAACATGGGTGAAATCATTGGATACAGATAGTAAATATATTCTATTTCCTGAAAAATATTATCTAACTACATGTCTAGATATGGAATTGCATTTTCAAGCCAAGTTGGAATTACAAATTGTAGCCCATTTGAAAATGCATACAAATGTGTGACATATACACCCAGAGGGAAAGAAGTCACAATTATGAAAGAACAAAGTGGGAAAATATCTCTTTCATATAAGATTGAGCATTTTGGTTGATACTGTGATAAAAAATCTTCTGATTGATTCTCTTTTGCATTGGTTTTTAGTGTCATTTGCACTCTGCCCAACTCAGATAAAATTGTATATGATGTAAATAGCAGGAAACTATAAATGGTGATATTGTCCTGAAAGGAAGCCACTTCATTTTTCAAAGATTTCTTCTGCGGCAGGGATCTAGGTGTGTGCAGTGATGGAGTTTTGCATTTCTAGAGGGAACAGCAGGCGGGGGTGTGTGCAGCCGGAAAGGGAGGTGTCTAGGTTCCAAGGGTAAATCCCACCCACTTAGAGGGGATTGGAGAGCCTGGGAAAGAGGCTGGGCTGCCTGTGATCCCCACCCCACACCCTGCTTCCTACAAGCCCCCTAGAAGGTCCACACTTTGAGTTGTCAGCCAGAGACGGTAACTCAAAACCTTGGCTTTGGGCAGCCAGAAGCCCAGAAATGGGGGAGAGGGCAGGCCTAGACACCAGGGATGAAAATAAAATGAATATTGAAAATTACCTAAATGTAATGTTTCATATATTCCATATATTTTAATATAAATGCCAGAGGTTTTTGAACCAGAGTAACTCCATCTTGAATAGGGGCTGGGTAAATAAGGCTCCATCCTCAAGCCTGGAGAATCTTGAATAAGGCTGAGACCTACTGGGCTGCATTCCCAGGAAAGTAGGCGTTCTAAGTCACAGGATGAGATAGTAGGTCAGCTCAAGATACGGGTCACAAAGACCTTGCTGATAAAACAGGTTGCGGTAAAGAAGCCAGCCACAACCAAGATGGTGATGAAAGTGGCATCTGGTTGTCCTCATTGCTCATTACACGCTAATTATGATGCATTAGCATGCTAAAAGACACTCTCACCAGCACCATGAGAGTTTATGAATGCCATGGCAATGTCAGGAAGTTATCCTATACGGTCTAAAAGGGGGAGGAACCCTCAATTCCAGGAATTGCCCACACCTTTCCTGGAAAACTCATGGACAATCCACTGCTTGTTTAGTATATAATCAAAAAGTAACAATAAGTACAAGCAGTTGAGCACCCCATTCCATGCTCTGCCTATGGAGTGGCCATTCTTTTTTATTATTATTATTATTATTATTATTATTATTATTATTATTATTAAGACAGAGTTTCACTCTTGTTGCCCAGGCTGGAGTGCAATGATGCGATCTCAGCTCACTGCAACCTCCATCTCCTGGGTTCAAGTGATTCTCCTGCCTCAGACTCCTGAGTAGCTGGGAATACAGGTGCCCGCCACCACACCCAGCTAATTTTAATATTTTTGGTAGAGACAGGGTTTCTCTATGTTGATCAGGCTGATCTCAAACTCCCGACCTCAGGTGATCCGTCCACCTCCTCGGCCTCCCAAAGTGCTGGGATTACAGGCATGAGCCTCCGTGCTTGGCCACTGGAGAGGCCATTGTCTTATTCCTTTACTTTCTCTAATAAACTTGCTTTCACTTTATGGATTTGTCTCAAATTCTTTCTTGCACGAGATCCAAGAATTCTCTGTTGGGGCCTGGAACAGTGCCCCTTCCCAGTACCATAAATATGTAATAAAACAAAGGTCCATAACTTGACCCAATTGGAAACACAAAATTTACTATAAGGATTTATATGACAAAGAGATAAAAGGGGCCGTGATTGGCTTTTGTGCCTGTGCAGCATGGGCTTCAGATTAACAAATGTTAAAATGCACCAATTGACAAAGCTTCATGAACTTAGTCAATGCTGGGACTCAAGTTACAGTTGTACCTGCGAATCTCAGTAAATTTAAACACTGCAATGCCTGTAATCCTGGCAAAATAACTATAGGGGAAAAATAGCCATGCTTTATTTTAACTGTAGCTTTGCCTAAATTTTGCACAGGCATAATACTCATTGCCCTAAAACATGCTCTAACACAATGAATAATAGATATGATTCAATTAAGTCTTTGGCACTTACAAATTGGCTTGGACCTTGGGGGTCCCCAATAAAAATAGTTAATATTGCTATAACTATGAGACAAGTTGGACCTTGCATGTCCCCAGTTAAAATAGTTAATATGACTCTACGTAAGTTATAGCAAGATGTGTTAGTCTGCTAGGGCTACCAGACACTGGGTGACTTTAACATTAGAAATTTATTTTCTCACTGTTCTGGAGGCTGGAATTCCAAGACCAAGGTGTGGGGTATTTGGTTTCTCTGAGGCCTCTCTCCCGACCTGAAATGACCTTTCCTATGAGCACACCCAGCACTGAGGTCTCTTTATGTCTCCAAATTTCTTCTTTTATAGCGACACCTGTCATGTTGGATTAGGGCCCAACTTAATGGTCTCACTTGAACTTAACCACACCCTTTAAAGGCTGTATCTGTAAATTCAGACATATTCTGAGGTATTGGGGTAAGGGTTTCAGTATGTAATTTTGGGAGAGACACAATTCAGATGTACAGGACCTTCAAGTTTAAAACTTAATATATAAAACCTAATTAATAAAAGGGTGATTCTCTCTACTGCTTCTCCATTTGACAGCTCAGTCTTGCCTGTGCTTAAGCCTGGAAAAAAATAAATGGTGCTTCACGGTGGATTACTACAACCTTAACATTGTAATCCTTTCATTAAGACCCCATACCCAACACCCAGTATTATGGAACTTACTGACCCCATCCAATCAACAACTGGTAAATATTTTGCTGTTATAGATTCGGCTATAATGTTCTGTTCAGTGCCTATTTCAATAGCCTCTCTTCCTTAATTCACGTTCACCTGCAGTGGGAAACAGTACTTCTTCTCTAGGCTACCCATGGGTTATCCCAGCAGCGTTGCCACCACATACAATCTTCATAGAGCTCTTAACTGCACCCAGCTTTCTCCAGGAGCTCAGGATGCCCCAGACCCTCATCCCAGACAGCATTGCTCTGGAGCTCACAGCTGGAGATGACATCACCACAGACGTCCCCATCCCAGCCCTGTCCTGGGAGCAGGATTCTGGCCTCCCTAGTTAGGCCTCAGAGCTGGCTGATCACCTGGCTTCATAAACCTGGGTGTTTTCAGGGAAATTTTTGATCTCTACAAACCATGACATGTAGAGAGGGACACATATCTGATTCAACAGTCCCTGATCCACTGATCCATGGACATATTTGCCCCCAAAGAATAACCAAGAATCTCTCTCTGGTGGAGGTCAGGGGCATTACATGAGCTGAGTAGAGCTTAGTTTTTAATCACAGACATTGGCAAGGTGTTTAAGTTATTACACTTTCAAGCAGCATGGCCCTCACTCACTCAAGGTGAGATAAATATTGCTGCAAAGGAACAACAGCTGCATTGTTGGAGTTTCGCTTTTGAGGCACGCGTGTGTGTTGGTGTGTGTTGATTTCTTTCACAAAACACATTTTCAAATATTTCCTTACTCCAATCAACATTGCCCCGTCCTTTTAAATAAATTTTTTGAAAACTAATAAGCCTATTTTATTTATTTACATTTTTTATTTACATTTCTTTACAAACTGTTCACTATTAGTCTACAGTGAAAAGTCAACACTTTATAAAATAAGATTGGCATTTAAAAGCTTCTCAATTCTAATACTTTGAAAGGCTACACCCATTTTCAGAAAGTCTGGGCTATTCAAAATATTTTACAAAATTCTGAAACTTTGAAAAGCTGCAAGAATTGGGGACAGCAAGACGAGGCGTTTTTTCTTATAGCCAGTTTTGTTCACTATATTATTAAATAAGCACTGTTTAAATTAACAGCTTGAATTCTAAAATATATTTTTGAAAATCAATAATGATTTTTGTAAAAATAGAAAATCAGTTGTACTTTTATCTTAAAATTCCTTTCTTATCTATTTTCTAGATTTGATGTTTTGCCATTTTAAAGAATACTAGACAAGATGATCTCAATTTGGATCACTATATTGGGCTCCTAATAGCCTGATATAATTTTAAATCATCCCACACAACACATTATTATCATATACATCAGCATTTCCCAAACTGTGCTGAAATTGTGTATACTATTGATATTTTTGAGCTAAAATATGCTTATAAATACACAAAAATATGTTTATCTAGGTGTTTTTATGCAATAATGCACTTTTCAAAAAGAAACGATATACCAGTCTCAAGAATACCTGGAAGCTGCATGAAAATTCTTGATTCCTTTTATATATAGTGACAGAAAAAGATGTAAATCTCACAATTGGTTATTTTTATTGTATAAAATTTTTTCTATAAGCACATGTGAATTAAGTATTCATTATTCCACATTCCCCATGTCACCGGCGCTGGGTGCCCACAGCATGGCTTTTCTAACACTGCAGGTGCGGGGCTGAGGGTGGCAGACTGGACACCTGCACGCAGCCGCATTCCTCACAAAGTTGGACCAGCCCTGAGCCGGGGGCGGAAGCATCCTGATGTGAAAAGCTGTTTGCCAAGTACAATGACCACACGTTTCGTCTATTTTGAATACACCATCACAACAAACTCTACACTCTTGACAGATGAGACAGGTAGATATGATCTTTGAATGCGAGTGAGAAAGACATTCACACAGACTCCCATCCTCCCTCACATGACTGGAGGAATAAATGGCAGTGGGGGTGTGGATGTTCAGCTCAGGGGCAGGTTAGTGACACTGTCACAGCTATTTTAGGACCTGAAATATTTATATGATCCTATTCCAAATCATAATACGTACACAATGAACTCAAAACTGTACACAAAGGGGAACAAAAAACCACTCTGACAGCCTCCAGGTCCCTCATAAACTCCCTAGAAGTCAAGGAGGTCAAGGCTGTTCTCAAACTCCTGGGCTCAAGTGATCCGCCCACCTGGGTCTCCCAAAGCTCTGGGATTACAGGCATAAGCCACTGCACACGGCCTAGTAAGTTCTTTTGATATGTTTGGAATGAATGTGTTTCCAAGGATAAAAGCTTACAATGACATCTTTTTTACCTGTAAGATACCCGAAGAGCCGAGAGAGGGTCCCCAGGCTGGCTAAGCATCCAGAACTCTGGGGGAGCTTTAAAAACATAGATATGAATTATTGTGCTTCACCCCTTACTTACTGAGTCACAATCCCAGGGATGGAAGCACCCAGAGATCTGTCTTTTCAGAACTTCTCTGGCTCTCCAGGTGGTGCTGACAATCAGGCAGATTGAGAGCCAGTGCTGCAGGCAGCTCGTCCCAGACCTCAGGAGCAGAGGAGTCACCCAGGGCTAGGTAAGACTGAAGGTTCTGGGGCACCAGGGGTGGAGAGGGACTTGAGAGTTGGACTTTCTAACAAGCTTCCCAGAAGGGCTGGTTTGCTGAGCCTCAGACCAGGCTTTGAGGGTGCATAGCACTCTTCCTCTAGGTGTGTGTCCACATACCTGGCACCTTTGTTGTTGAATTGCCCCAGATATAAAGTGCAGGGTGCCCCCTCTACGCCTTCAGCCCTGCTGTCTCCCCTGCTGACCCCCAAATCTCTGGGGCTCGGACTTGCCTTTATAAAGGGACCTCTCAGCTCAGGGGCAGGCCCTCCCCACTGACCCTCTCTTCCCAAGGCCCAGCATCAGCGGGAGCTGCTCGAGCAATTCATCCTGAGGGGTCTATGTGGTGTGAAAGGCTGAGGGAGACTGTTCTGTTTATTGTCAAAAGCCTGGAAACAAAGTCTGGTATTGCTCAACCCAGTGGTGCTGGGTGACAAGATAGGGCGGGGTGCAGAGGAGACTCCCACACACAGCAGGGCCGAGTGAGCGCCAATTCTTCCTTCTAACACTGGCACCAAGGAGAGACCACTGTCCCTTCCCATAAAGGCAGTGGCCAAATGGAAGCATCGCTTGGTGTGCCAGATCCTTTGGGGCAGGAGAACAACAGGTGACTTGAGGCGGGGTTGGGAGCCCCATCCCAAGCACAGTGGATGCTGAAGGGGGTCCCGGGCTCCCCAGGTCCTGGGCTTCTCTTGATTCTCAATGTTAAGCTTGTTGATTGAATATAGTTGAATATATACAGGTGAGGAAAAGACACAGGCCAAGAACCGGGTGCTTCAGTCAGCTGTGAAAAGTCAGGAAGAGCATTTCCTTTTTTTTTTTTTTTTTGAAACAGAGTCTTGCTCTGTCACCCAGGCTGGAGTGCAGTGGCACGATCTCGGCTCACTGCAAGCTCCGCCTCCCAGGTTCTCGCCATTCTCCTACCTCAGCCTCCAGAGTAGCTGGCACTACAGCACCCGCCACCACACCTGGCTAATTTTTTGTATTTTTAGTAGAGACGGGGTTTCACCATGTTAGCCAGGATGGTCTCCATCTCCTGACCTCGTGATCTGTCCGCCACGGCCTCCCAAAGTGCTGGGGTTACAGCTGTGAGCCACCATGCCCGGCCGGGAAGAGCATTTCTAACATCCAAATGCAAACGTCTGCCATCCCGGGCTGCTCTCCTCTGGAAACGGCACTGCAGGGCATAGCAGGTCCCAGGTTTGCCTTTCCTAATTCCCTGCACCACCCAGCTCCCGCCTCCCTCACTGTGCGGGATGAGAGGTCCACACAGACAGTTCCTTCTCACCTTTGAAATGGCAGTGGTGGCTGCAGCCTGGGAGCTGAGTCCATCCCAAGCAGGTGAGACCCCCACCAGGGGCCCTGGGTGCCTACCGGCCACAGGCTGAGCCATCCAGGCTGTGCACAGCCACGCCTCAGCCACCAGGATTTCTTTCCTGTGGAACTAGACCTTCCATCCAGAGAGCCTTGCAGCAGAGAGCAGAAATGGGCTTTCTCTCTGCTGGTGTAGGAAAGCCATGGCAGGAAGGCGGTATCAACAACACACAGCTGCCTGTCCCACGTGGGGTCCCGCACCTCCCGCCTCCCTGCTTTCCTGCCCCTTGACTTGGTAAGTGTGCTCTCTGATTAAGTGTCCTCTTTTTAATTGTGTCCAAATGTTCACACTGTCTTAAGTGATGCTGGAGCCACAGCCTGGGGCCACTGCCGGTCCTTCCTCTGGAGCAAACGGTCTTTGTCACAGTGTTTCTCTAAAAGCACATCCATCCTGAGTGACACTTATTTTAGAAACAGAATTGGTGAAAAAAGAGTTGAGCATTATAAAATGTCTCTGGATTTCAAAGAAGTTGGCCACTATCTATGGGGAACTGGGGATGAGTAACTGCTCTTTAAATAAATGAGGACAGGCCAGGCATGGTGGCTCATGCCTGTAATCCCAACACTTCAGGAGATTTGTATGTAAAAAATACAAAAGGCTGGACATGGTGGCGTGCACCTGTAATCCCAGCTACTCAGGAGGCTGAGGCAGGAGAATTGCTTGAACCCAGGAGATGGAGGTTGCAGTGAGCCGAGATTATGCCACTGCACTCCAGCCTGGGTGACAGAGCAAGATTCCATCTCAAAAAAAAGTAAATGAAGACAAAATCCCAAAGGCTAGAGCCACCGCCCGCCCAGAGCAGGTTCAGGATCGAAGTGCCCCTGTGGTTCCGCTCCCACCTGAATGCTCTATTTTAAAATGAAGGTCCGGGACAAGGAGAGAGCATGTCATTACTAAGGTTCAGTGTTAAATACAGACATTCTTCCACTGATGGCAGCCATGATGGGCCACCTGAGCTTTCTTTGGTTTTCCCTGCCATCTGCATCATCCTCCACTACACTTGAATGAGGAGTCCTGAGGGTCTGAGTAACTTGCAGGGATTGCTGTGCTGCCAGGAATGAGTGAAAGAAGAGGCCAGAACAGCCACCTCAGCTAAAAAGAAAGCCAGAGGAGAGGGTGGGTATTTAGGGAGCAGGGATTTTTAATTTCAAATAAATTCTGTAATTAAGCAAATGGGGTGGTGGTGGTGGGGCTTGGGGCTGGGTGCTCTGGCACTGTCCCTAACGGCAGTCACAGTGATGGCTTTGCTCCTGTGCTGCCGTCCCTCCTCCCTCTCAGCAAAAGGAAGAATATGTGTGCTTTTGATGCACGTGGTGCAGCAGGCCTGGGATGCCACATTTCACACAAGCTTCAGGTGACCCCAGTGCTGCTGGTTCATGGACCACGCTGTGAGTAGCAAGGTCACAAACTCCCCTGAGGGAAGGGAGCAGCTGGGCTGCGTTTCTGAGAGAAATCGTAATAGGTTACGATTGAACTACTTTGGGCCTCCCTTCTTGAGAACCCAAAACAGCTGCTGTGTGTGCTGAAGCTATATTCACCCCACCACAAAGAGGACAGTTAGCACCTCTCCCCACACAATGGTATAAGGTTTTGTTTTCATATAAAACCTCAACAGATGAATGTGGCCACTATCAATGATTTTCAGAAAGAAAGGTGTAAATACCAACTATTTTTCTTTTATGGAGTCTTGCTCTGTCACCCAGGCTGGAATGCAGTGGCACAATCTCCACTCACTGCAACTTCTGACTCCCGGGTTCAAGCAATCCACTTGCCTCAGCCTCCCGAGTAGCTGGGACTACAGGTGTGCGCCACACCTGGCTAATTTTTGTACTTTTAGTAGAGATGGGTTTCACCATGTTGGCCAGGCTGGTCTCGAACTGCTGACCTGAAGTGATCCACCTGCCTCTGCCTCCCAAAGTGCTGGGATTACAGGGGTAAGCCACCATACCCGGCCCCCAAATACCAACTATTCTTTAAAAAAAAATATGATTATGTTGGAGGCACAGTGGCTTATTCTGTAATTTCAATACTTTGGAAGGCCAAGGCAGGCAAATTGCTTGAGCACTGGAGTTGGAGACCAGCCTGGGCAACATGGCAAAACCCTGCTCCTGCAAAAAGTTTTTAAAAATTTAGCCGGGCATAGTCGCATTCATCTATAGTCCCAGCTAGTCAGGAAGCTGCGGTGGGAAGATTGCTTGAGCCCTGGAAGGTTGAGGCTGCAGTGAGCTGTGATGGCACCACTGCATTCCAGCCTGGGTGACAGAGTGAGACCCTGTCTCAGAAAAAGAAAAAAAAAAAAAATATATATATATATATATATATAATGTTGGGAGAGATGTCCCTCATAATTAAACTAGGTTAATACAGATGATTTTATTTAATAGCTGAAATGGTTCTGTTACCTGGGAGTTTGTTTTACATTTAGTTGATCATGAAGGATCCATCATGAATCCCCCCTAGAAGTGCCCACAGTGACATGTTCCATGAGTGCTTGATGGAAAACCATGTATTTCTAAGGTTCTGGTGGCAGGTAGCAGTTATGCGATGGCATGAGGAAAATCCATTTAGTAGAATTGTCCAAAAGTGCAATGGCCTGGCTTGGTAAGCTGTAAATTCTGTCCCTGTGAGGGGTAGAAAGTGAGGATGGAGAAGGAAGGAATATGCCAGACAGGGGTTGAACCAGACAGGCTTCTTCCAGCTGTCAGCTTCGTGACTATGGGTACTGTCCATGTCTCCAGGATCCACCTGGGATGCCTCTGATAATGTAACCACGTACCCCCATTTTTCTTGGGCAGTTTATTCCAACAAGTGAGCTATAGTGCAGGCATTGGGACATGCAGTAATCTGTTTGACTTTCAAGGGCTTAGGTCAGCTTGGTGGAGTTCTCTGGGTCCCTCTGGAGAATCACCCAACCCAGGGATGGCCTTCAGGTTCCCACCCTACCACTAAACCACTTACATTCACACAAAATCCTGGAGCTGAATGTTCTCAGCAGGCTTATTCCTCATAGCCAAAAGCCAGAAACAAATCCAGATGTTCTTCCAGGAGCGAGTGGCAAAACAGTTGGGGTCATTGTGGAAGTGAAGGGAAGCCTTTGGTCTATTGGAAGAATGAACAGGACTCAGTAATGGATTGTTTATGATGTGGGGAGATACAGGCTGAAGAAACTCTTTCTAGAGTCTGGAATGGAGTCCCTAGGTGAGCCGTCACACCATTTATTTAGACAGTAAGTCTAGGTCACAGCCAAGTCCAGGAAGATGACCTAGACTATAGAGTGGGATCAGTTTTAATCTGTAATGTCAAAGAGGTATTTCGGTCTGGAAATCAGCTAGGTAGCTGTACATATAATTCTGAGTGGAGATAAAATCTGGAGGTTGTAAGAATAGAGTTAATAATTAGTGCCTTAAAAATCAGTTTGGTCCCCCAGAGGGCTTGGGGTTCTTTTTTTCTGGCATACCAATAAAAGAATAGCAGAGTCCAGGAGTGAGTTATGATGCACTTCAGATTTTAAATCCCAAGCAGGGGTTGTGAGCACGCTGGCAAACCTTGGGTAGGAGCATCCAGAAAGGCAGGATGAGAAGGAGAAGCATTGGCGTCAGGAGCCAGGAGCAAGATGGACCCCAGAAACAAAAAGGAGCCACTTACCTGGACTGTTCCTTTAACATGGTAAATGGAAAGTGGCCATTAGATATTCCATCATGGAACTGTCAAAAGACAAAAGTACAACAGATTTAGTTTAAAGATCCTAATTGGCTTTATTTGCTATTCTAGAATCAGGCAACACTTCATTCCATAAAACAGACTGAGCATTCCTCCGAGCAGAGTTGGGGAGATGGGCTTTATGGATAGAAAAGGCTGAAGCAGAAACAGAGAACAAAACACGGATTGGTTGCAAAGTTACTTTCCTTGTAAACATTAAAGCAGAGGGGAGGGACTGCCTACCATGCTGGCTAAACCTGGCCTGCTGGGGATTTGCCTTTTATCTCTCTGTGTCCTGACTTCTCAGAAGGTCAGATCAACAGCTCAGTTTTGGTTTGGAAAAGTGGAACTTTAGCGCAAGAAACTCCAATACAGTCTGGTTTTGTTACTGAAATGAACCTGGGTCTGCTTGCCCCGTGTGGTAAAACCAAACACCCACACCGAGGTTTGCAGCAGGAGAAAGGAGGGTGTTAACTTGCAGGACACCAAGCAAGGAGAATGGGACAGCTTACGCTTCAGACCCAATCTCCTGGATGGCTTACAAGCAAGGGATTTTAAAGGCAGGGGAATAATTCAGGAATGCAGAAGTTACAGGGAAACCATAAATCAATACAGAGGGTATACACTGGTTTGGCCTAAAAAGGTGGAAGCTCTTGAAGCAAGGGGCTTACAGGTCATAGGCGGCTTCAGGATTCTTTGATTGCAGTTGGTTAAGGAAGCCAGGCTTTGTCTAAAACTTGGGATCAGCAGAAAGGAATGTTAAGTTCTGGCCTGTGGGCATGACTCTCTCCAGGCCGCTGAGAAAGAAATTTACAACAAAGAGCAGCTGTCAGTGTGCAGCCCTCATCTCCCTGACATCTGAGGTCCCTGTGATGATGGTCAGTATTTTCCATCTGAGGTGGGTCCGGGTTTCTGAAAAACCATTCATGGACATATGCTAAGATGCAATCTTTAGTTTCAACAGGGGACAAAACACCTTGTCGCTCTGACTTACTCGAGTGGCTATTACTTGCAGCTGTTATTCCCTTCTTGCTTATCAGGTGGCTCATTTACTTCTCAATGCCAGCTAGGTACCTGGAATTTCCCTTGAAAGAAATCAAGATTTTCCTTTGTTTCCATGCTTGGAGGAGGCCTAGCAGGCCTCTAATAGGGGTCCATGCTCCATCTCAGTCTGTTGGGCCTAGTGCAGAAGTTCAGTCCAAACCAATGGCCTCCTGTAAATATATTTTACAGAAGTCAGCAGTGTCCACAGCAAGGGAGAGTTTCTTGAGCAACCTGCTGGGAGACATAAGAGTGAAATAAAGAGTGAATGTCAGGTGAAAACATTGAAAAGATGAGGACTGACAAGTATTTACAGAGGGTTAACTCTGAAGTGGTTCCAACAAACTGGGATCTTGAAAAGCAGGTAGTGGAGGGAAAAATGGCTTCCCCTTCTAGGTTCTTTGGCTGGGCTAGGAATTAAATTGACATAAGACAGGCTAATAGGAGAAGAAAACACTTTAATTACGTCTATATGCACAGGAGTCCCACAAAATATGGACCAGGAGAAGGGCCAGATGAATGAAGCTTAAATAGTGTCCTGAGTTACAGAAAGGAACAGGGGCTTGGGGCTTGCCGGGGATGGGCACAAGTTCTGGGAGGGTGAGGGGAGGCAATGTCTGGTGAATAAAAGTGTCTTGTGCTGCAGAGAAAACTCTCTGGGGTGATAGAATTGTCTGGAACCAGCCCTCTTCCTGATACAGATAATTCACTAATGTTGATGTATTTTATAGTTATAAATTTCTTTCACAAAAGGGCAGCTTTTCAGAGCTACTCCTGTGTCTGCAATTTCTTAGAATAACAGATCAAAATTTGCCTAAGAAGTATATTTTGTGTTCACATATCTGGTTTTGTATTGTCATATTTTGGGGTGGTGTGTCCTGAGCCCCAGCAGCAAGGGCCATGTTATAGGAATATAGTTTTTAATTGACTTTTTCAGAGTTGTTTTGAATTCACAGCTGAAGGGGCTTAGAGTATGCCATCCCAAAATATGCCACTCTGACATAAAGATTATTTTGAGCTGAAGACAACTGAGACCAAGTAGACACAGGACAAACTCTCTGCCCTGCCCCCATCTACCAGAAGGGCAGGATGTCTCTTACCAGCCCAGAGGTGGCACCAGAAAAATCAACATCACAAGCACACCAAATCAACCTTATCTGTCAACTTCCCCCATATATCTACCTTCCCACAACTTGTTATCCAAAGAAGCTCAAGGTCCCCTTCCTTTGTCTTTCCACTTCTCTACAAATATATTGCTCTCTCATTAGGGTGCTAATAAGCCCAAGTTCTAACTGCCTTTTTGAGTTATTATCACTGAGCTCTCCCATGTGTATTTGCAACGCATGAATTAATAAATGTGTTGTTTTCTCTTGTTAACCTGGCTTTCATTGGTCTAAATTTGTGGGGCCAAGGCAATAAACCTAAGATGGGTGGAGGTAAGATTTTTTCTACACCTATACAGCAAAATTGAGCTGAGCGTGCAGAGAGCTCTCATATGCACCCCTCACCAGCCCGCGCGCACACACACACACACACACACAGCCTGCCCTACTGTCCATGTCCCACATCAGTGGGGCACATTTGTTACTACTGCTAAACTCACACCAACACATCATTTTCACCCAAAGTCTGTGGTTCACATTAGGGTCATTCTTGGTGTTGTATTGTCAGTGAAAAGAGCCAAACACTGTAAAATATATTGAAGAGATTTATTCTGAGTCAAATATGAGTGACCCAAGGTATAGTCTCAAGAGGCCCTGAGAACATGTGCCCAAAGCGGTTGTTTTACAGTTTGGTTTTATACATTTTAAGGAGACATGAGACATTAATCAGTACATGTGAGATGTACATTGATTCAGTCCAGAAAGGTGTGACAGCTAGAAGGGGGTCAGTGGGAGGAAGGCGTCCAGGTCATAGGTGGATTCAAAGATTTTCTGATTGGCAATTGATTGAAACAGTTATTATCTAAAAACCTGCAATCAATAGAAAGGAGCATCTGGGTCAAGATAAGGGGTTGTGGAGACCAAGGTTCTTACCATGTAGATGAAGTCTCATGGGGGCCGCCCTTAGAGACAATAGATGGCCAATGTTTCCTATTCAGACTTTTAAAAGGTGCTAGACTTTCAGCTAATCTCTAGAAGATTGGGAGGGCCTGGGAGGGCCTGGAAGGGAAAAGAGCTAGTTATGGTAATAGAGATTCTTTACAGATGCAAATTTTCCCCACAAGAGACAGCTTTGCAGGGCCATTTCAAAATATGCAAATAAATCCTATTTTGGGCTAAAATATTTTTATTTCCTTCTTTATCTGTCATATGATGTTATACGAGAGTCCGGTGGGAAAGTAAGCTGTGTTATATATAAGGTTAAATAATGCCCATATGTTGAGATTTTAGTTTTTAGGGTATGACTCCCCAGGCCCCTTAGATAGGAATATGGGCAAGAGAGAAAAAATGTCAGTTTAGTCCTCAGTACATTCTGTGGGTTTGAACAGATGTCTAATGCCATATCCACCACTGTCATATCATACAGAGTAGTTTCACAGTCCTGCAGATCCCCTGTGCTCTGCCTGTTCATCCCTCTCTCCCCCAACCCCTGCCAACCACTGCTCTTTTTACTGTCTCCATGGTTGTGCCTTTTCCAGAATGTGACAGAGTTGGAATCTTACAGTATGCAGCCTTTTCACATCAGTTTCTTTCAGTTGTAATATGCATTGAAGGTTCTTTCATGCAGCTCAATAGTGTTTGGCAGAAACTCAAAGGCAGGGAGAGGAATGGGAAATCTGTGTGGTGGAAAAGAGGAAGAGGAGTCCTGATGGGACTGCCAGCCGCCAGAGGCAGCTGCTAGTGAAGTGGCTTCATTGTCTGGGGTGACACCCAAGGTTCATTGTCTCACAGCCACAGAGATCAAGGGCATGGACACACAAAGGGTGAGGTTAAGAGTGGAAATTTAATAGGTGAAAGAAAGAGAATAGCTCTCTGCTACAGAGAGGGGTCCCGGAAAAATAGGTTGCTGATGCACAGTGAAATGCAGATTTTTATAGATGAGCTAGTGGGGAGCAGTGTCTGATCTACATCGGGTGCAAAAAAACAGGACCAGGTGTGCCATCTGCATAGGGCATGAATCTCTGGATGCCCCCACACCAATCTTCTATTTATTATGCAGGTGAGTAGCTACTCCATGTTGCTTATTTCTTTCTTACTGTGCATGTGTTAACACCAACAACAAAAAATTAGGGAAGGTGAACCCCCCATGGTGGACATGCCTGGCCCCAGGTAGTCCCTTTTATCAGTGCGGCTGCAGGCCTCCTCCCAGGCAGGCTTCCAGCTTCCTTATCTATGCTTGCAGCTCCATTTTTCAGGCTGCTCTTTGTTAGAAAGAAATGATTTCTTGGGCTGTTTTTTGTTAGAAGTTCTGCCAAGGACTCTTTTGTCCTATCTGCCTAAATAATTTATTTCCATCTCCTGTATCACTGGAAGAGGGGATCCTACCTGACTGGTAAGAGGGTGCCTATTTTGTTCTCCCTGTTGGTCCTAAGTTCGAAGCAAGGGCAAAAAGGAGGGAAGCCGTCAGTGCAGTCCTGACCATTAGGGTTGCTGTATGCAGTTCCCAGCTGGTTGCTTCACTGGCTGTGGGTCAGAGCGTCACCAGGCTCTTGGGTGGATTTTTTAAATCCCACGGACTGAAACCCTTCTTTATTATCTCTAGTCACTTGAACATCTTTCTTTGATAGACAGTTTATTCAGTGTTGTTATTAAAAAAAAAAAGCTGCTACTATTACTACTACTACTACAATTACTATTTATAATAATGGTAATAATTACAGTAATGATGAATCCCAGCAAGGACCAAATAATTATAATTACTGATTTAATATTTATACATAAATATTTATTAAAATATATAATCTATATATTACATATATTTATACCATGACATTTATAGTATCTACATAATTGTATATTATTAGTGTATTTATGACAATTTATATTTATAAATTACATAATAAAAAAAGAATATTATTACTACTACTACTATAAGCCTCAGGACTCCCCCTGCCCCCCACCATTACAGAATATCCCCCTTTTACCATTCAGCCACCCAATCCCACGTTGCCCCGCTGGTCGAGCTTGCTATATATAAAGGCGGCCGCCAGGTGTCGCCAGACAACTAGCTAAAAAGCCTGCCGAGCGGATCCGGATGGCGAGTGGGCAGGTAGGACGCCAGGCCTCGTCCGTGTCCACCTCGCGTCGCATTCCCACCTCGGGGCTCCCTGGCACGCATGAGTGGAACCGTGAGATCCCTGGAAGCCAAAAGAAGCCTTGGAAAATTTGGGGGGGAGCGCCCTGGGCCAGGGACAGCTGCCGGGCAGGGGACAGGTTCCGCAGCGCCTCCCGGGACAGCGCCCCACCCAGAGGGGACTTCAAAATTCACTGGGGTCGGCCTGCCTCAGCCTCCCCAGGGGCATTTAGAAATTTCTGCGGACCGAAAGCCCCTCCTGCGTCCTCTTCAGAACTATAATTGTTTATATCTAATCACTATTTATGCAGATTTATTATTTATAAAGTATAATTTATACTTATAATTCTACAAATTTATATTATTTATATTCATATAGTTTGTAAATGTAAATAAATTATTATTTGTTTATAATACTTGCTTAAAAGAATTACTATTGCTATATAAACCTCAGGTTCCACCATCCCCCTGCCCCTACCCTCCCCTTCGCACCTCGCCGCAGGCCTCCCCCCACGCCCTTCTCCCCTCGCCTTGCCCCCTTCTCCTCTCCCAAATTCTAGTTGCCCATCTGCTGGGTTGGGCTGCTGGTCGATCTGATCAACTTTCTGAGGTCACATCAAAACTGCAGAAATGAGGCTGATCGACCCAGCAACTCTAACAAAGATCATCCATCGGACATCTGGTCGCCCGTCTATCTCGGAGCCAGAGGCTGTAGGCTCTTCCCCAGTGGGGAGGGTGGGGCCCCAAAGTCCAACCACAAGATCCCATTTTGCAGGCCGTGGCTAAATCCACTGTGCCTTCCCCGTTTTTTCTCGAACTGCCCAAGCCAGACTCCACCGATTTCTGCGTGTACTAGTCGACCCGCTCAGGCCACAGCACTCCGAGCTCAAGAGTGCGCCTCCAACGCTGACCCGCAGGTTTAATCTCCGACAAAAGGACGAAGAGTACACCCGGCAAAGCGAGGCTCATCCTGCCAGTGCTGCCAGTGCCGCCATTCCCCTTGAACTCTGCATGGCGCCCTGTGGCCAAATCCCCTTTCTTGCCTGCTTCGCCAGAGCGCCAGAGAGAAAACCTTCGAAGTGCAGCCAGGTGGCGCCCGACAGCCGGCGCAAGCAGCCGCGGATAGAATGGGCATCGCCAGCGGGCGAGGCCTCTCCTAGTCCCAGACCACCTGGGATCGCGTTTCTTGGCCTGGGGCGGGTGGAGGAGCTCCCAGTTGGCATGGCCTGGAATGACGCGACCCCGCAGCCGAAGGGGACTTGAAAATTTTTCCTAACAACCGTTTCGCTCCGAGGGACTGCTACCTGCTGGGACAGACCTCCCACGCAGCTCAGGGCCTGGCGATCTTCCGCGGGAACTGGGAACGTTTCCGGAGACCCCGGCAGGCCGGCGCTCTGCCTCGGCTTCACAGTGCAGCGGGGTCCCGGGTTCCCCGAGGATTCGGAAGTTTTGCGGGGCGCCGGCGGCGGGAGAGACCGTGAAGTTGAAACCGTGAAAGGCAGAACGTGGGTGAATCGCTTTTATTCTGTCTTTTCGGAGTGGGGAAGCGTTTCTAAAGCATAAAATAAACCCAGAAGCCATCAAGGAAATGATCGATCAGCTTGACAACATGAAGTTTCACAAGCAACGTCAAAAGATAACGAATGATTGTGGGGATCACTTATGCATAAGATAAGAATATTGATTTCATTCACAGTAGCCAAGATACGGAAGCAACCTAAGCGTCTACCAGTGGGTGAAGGGATAAAGAAAATGTGGTGTATGTACACCACGGGGTACTATCCCGCCTTTGAATAAAAGGAAATCCTGCTATTGGCGACAACATGGATGAACGTGGAGGTCATTGTACTAAGCAAAGTAAGCCAGGCACACAAACAAATACCACTTGGTCTCTCCTGTTTGTGGAATCTGAAAATAGTTGAACTCATAGAAACGGAGAGTAGAACGGTGGCTACCTGAGGCCGGGAGAAGGGCAGGAGGGAGGAGCTGTTGGTCAAAGGGTACAAGGATTCAGTTAGACAAGAGGAATACGTTTTAGTGATCCACATGACACGGTGAATGTAGTTAATGCATTTTATATGTCAAAATCCCCAAAATAGTAAATTTTAAATATTCTCACCACAAAAAATAAATGTGTTGGTGATGGATATCTTAATTAGCTTCAAGTAATTGTTCCACCAATGTATACATATATCAAAACATCACATTGTATCCCATAAATATATGCAATTATGATTTGTCAATTAAAAATAAACTTTAAAAAATCTTTTTAAAACGATTTCAACATTATTTACTATAATAACAAAAAAACTGGAGTGGGGGATAATAGCCACTGATTAAGAGGGGTCAGGTTAAATAAACTCCAGTGCATCCACACCGTACACTGTGTGAATTTGTTTTGTTTGTTTTAGATGAGATAAATGTTGATGATGAAATGTTAAATGAATAATTTAAAATAAGAATTAAGTTATCTCTATTTCAACACATTAAATAGCTAGTAAAGACCGTGTGGTGTGGACAGAGGGAGATGATCTACAGAACAGAAAAGAGACCAAAACAAATGCACCCAGCTGGTTTTTGACAAGCATGCAAAAGCACCTCGTGGGAGGAAAGGTAGCCTTTCCATCAAATGGGAGTAGGGCAATTGCACATCACAGGCACAGCAAACAAGCAGGCGAACCAAAACCCTTGACCTAAACACCATCAACTTTAGAATCCCAAGCCCCCACCAAATGAATGGACCCCCTCTTGGCCAAGGGGACCTCAGGAAAATCTTAAAAGTTTAGTTCTAGTCATGATGGGGTGGGAGGTCAAACATGCCTCATTATACCCCCTGCCTTTTGGGGTTTAGACCAGCATTAATGTTAACATAGAGATCAGAAGACTGAGAGAACAGACTCTGAGGCAATAAAATACCAAATTATAAATGGGACCTAAGGCCATGCCAGGCAAGGGTTAAGTCACTAACCCTACGCCTAAAGAATAAACTGTGTTCTAAGGACTACAAGGTTCTTCTTTTTGTCTAGCAGCTAAACAACCACTGGCCTCGAGATAGACAAGATGATTAAAACAATTTCCAGCTCCACTACCCACTTGACTTACTGAACCCCTGCTGTACCAGCCATAACTTCCTGATAAGACCACCAACCATGGATTGTCTCTGGCTGGTTTACAGAGGCTGCACGCTTGTGTGCCTTCATGCCCTGAAAAGACCTGTTGACATATGGGACCTAACTGTAATACATTTAAATGTTAAGTCTCCACCCCAAAGTGAACATGGGTCACATGCTACATGCATGTCTGTTCAATATGCATGTGTCAGGACCACCTTCATGAATATTCATAGCTCCTCCTATAACCTGTTGAATATGTATGTTTAGCCAACCTGCCCAGCATAAAGCTCCTACCCTAACCCCTCCTCCTTCAAAGTGCCTGTTTCTGGTCCCTTGGCTGAGCTGGCCACCTTGAAGGCTGTAATCCTTATGAGAAATAAAGTCTCCTCACGTTTCTAAATGGATAAATTGTGGGGGTTTTACCGTCACACCTCATGCAAACCTTAACTCCAAATGGATCACACATTTCAATGTAAAATGTAAAACTAAAATTTTAGGAAAAAAATTCTTAGAGAAAATTGGGATCTAGGCTAATAAATGAGATTTTATACTTGACATCAAAAGCATGATTCATAAATACAGATGGATAAATTGGAAGTCATCAAAGTTAAAATCCCAGGCTCTGTGAAAGGTCCTTTTTTTTTTTTTTTTGAGAAGGAGTCTGGCTCTGTCACCCAGGCTGGAGTGCAGTGGTGCAATCTCAGCTCAGTGCAACCTCCTCCTCCCAGCTTCAAGCAATTCTCCTGCCTCAGCCTCCCAAGTAGCTGGGACTACAGGCGTATGTCAACACTCCCAGCTAATTTTTGTATTTTTCATATAGATGGGGTTTCACCATACTGGTCAGGCTGGTCTTGAACTCCAGACCTCGTGATCTGCCTGCCTTGGCCTCCCAAAGTGCTGGGATTACAGGCGTGAGCCACCACACCCAGCTGAAATGTCCTTTTAAGAGGAGTAAAACAAGGTATAGATCAGAAGAATATATTTACAAACCATATATTCTACAGGAATGTGTAAAAAAAAAACTCAAAATGCAACGGTATTTTTCTTCAAAATCCAATTACAAAATTGACGAAAGACATGTTAAAGTATGCCCCCTGCAGAAAGACAAAATGACTCCCAGGAGAGTAACTGAGTTGTTCAAAGTTAAAATGGAACCAGGCAGCCGTAGCTGGGTGACAGAGACTTCATGTACTCTGTGTTCTTAGAAAGATGTTATAAAAGTATCACAAGACCTCCCTTCCACAACCAAACCAAACCAGTTCCTGTTGTCAGTGTCAAGATAACTGTAGCCTGAGCACCACTCCCCTGGACCCCTGACAGCCATTTATAAGAAATTTCTGACAGTCTTCTGCTTAAGGCTTAAAGAACAACAAGTCAGAACTCCCCTGCCCCGACTAATCAGGACTCAACTGCATCAATCAATCAGGGTTCACCTGTATCGACTAATCAGGATTCAGCTACATCCACTGATCAGGACAGCATGAGTTTCAGTCCTTCATTTACATAAATGAAAGTAGTTGGAAACCTGGACAGAAACCTTCACCATAGAACCCAAACCCTTTCTTAGTTTTCTAGAACTTACTTTCCTTTTACACTGAAGGCTGCAACTTCCCCATTTACAAACTGTTCACGGAAATAAAGTCACTTTCCACATTCCTTTTCAGAAAACTTAGTTCACAGACATGAACTAGCATTTCACTGAGCAGGATGTACAGATAGCAGGTCGGCACATGAGAAGATGTTAGCCTTTTGTGGGAGTGTAAATTAAAATCACGGTGAGACATCATGACACATCCATCAAATGTCTTCAACAAAATATAGGAACAGCATCAAATATAGGAAAGCAGGTGAGGCTGTGGTGGAACGGGCTTTCTCACGGATTGCTGGTGGTAAGGTAATATTGTACTGCCACTCTGGAAAACAGTGTGGCAGTTTCAAAAAAGAAAACAGCAACAACAAAAACGTGCAAGTGAAGCGTGGCAGAATATGCCACCCCAAAATATGCCACTTTAGCATAAGGGTTATTTTGAGCTAAAGGCACTTGAAAAACAGCTGGCACAAGGAAGATGTCCTGACTTCCCCTTTTTCTTCCTGAAAGTAGGAGGTGAATCTCCCATGGGAAAGGCGGCCTCCCTCTACCAGGAGGAAGGAAGCCATTCTTAGCACCAGAGGCAGAGAGTTGGGGCTGAGGGGAATCTGTATGAACAAATTTCGTTAAACTAACCCTCATCTGCCTCACCACTTCTCCATGATGAACTGCCCTATCCCAGACCCCATTGTCTTGCACGTTTTCACAACTTATTCTTTGTCCAACCTAGTATATAAGCGTTCAGGCCTAACTGCTTCTTTGGATCTCTTTTTCCTACAGGGTTCCATTTACATGTGCAAATCTGTGTGCTTTTCTCCTGTTAATGTGTTTTATGTCCACTTACCTCTTAGGCCCAGCCAGAGACACTAACAGTGGAGGTAAAGTTTTGCTTTCCCTGCATAAGGACCATGTAACCCAGCAACCAAACCCCTGGGCATTCACCCCAGAGACACAGGAACTTGCTGTGCATGAAGGGTTGATTCAGCACCTCTGGGGCCGAGGACTCCCCCTGACCTCTGACCCTGGGCTACAGCAGGAATTAGAATATTTCCCAGCCTGAAACTCCTCTTTCCTCAACTTCAGTCAACCAGACACCCTTTGTGGATGGAAAAATCTCATTCAGTGTTTTTATAACAATAACAAATAATAATGGTAATCATTACAATAATGATGAACAACAGCAACAATAACTATTATTATTATTAACCTTGGGGGATGAAAGGGTAGGGTAGAGACCTCCACACATGTTCCTGGAGAATGACCACCTACTCCTGCTGGGTCCCAGGGTGGGCTGGAGTCAGAGCCCCAGGTTTGCACATGCAACATGCTCTGTGAAGGCAAGGGGCGAGCAGCAGGAGGAAAGGAAATTTGCCCTAAGAGGGTGTGGAAGACCAGTGAGGACCCTGGGAGGAGAAACATGGGAGGGGTGCGCAGGGAGAGGGACCCAGGTCGGGCACCTGCTGCCTGGTCAGTGAGCTGCCAAAGCTTCCTCCACAAGTGCTGGACTCCTTGTCCATGCCTGCCTACCTGGCCCCCAGCCAGCAAACTGCGGGCACCAGCTCACGGTGTACAGAAATATGCACTCTGGATGAATCGCACACTTCAATGTTAAACATAAAAGAGAAAACCTCAGTAGACAATGCTAAGCGTTTGTGTCCCCTGGAGAAATGGTCTTCAGTGTGGCACAGCAGAAACCCAGGTGGTCAGCAGCCCCATCTGGTGTGGTGTCAGGGAAGAGCGCTGACTTGTTAGAGCAGCCTGGAGTTCTGCCCGCTGCGATCCACCGTGGCGGCCTCTGCATCTGCAGGGCAAGGCCTTCAGGTTTAGCACCGCAAACCTAGGCATTTGGAGTCTGTTGGGCCAATATCACTGCTCAGGTGCAGATGAGCCGGCTAACTTCACCTGAACTGTAGCTGCCAGCCTTCATGAGAAATGGGGGCGCTGCTGGGACTGGCCGGCTGGGGCCTCGGGTGCACCATTTCTGCTTGAACACACGTCCCCCAGGCACATGGGGCCCCCAACACGCAAAGCGTCCATGAGGTGCTGGGCCTCCCTCTGGCTAGGGGGAGCAAGGAGACAGCGAGTGTGTCAGCCAGGACTGGGCCCCAGTGCTCCCAGCGGGTGGGGGTGTGACGGGTGTAGTCAGGCCAAGTCTGCGGGGAAGGTTTGTAGGACTGGGGCTGGTGGCTAGCCTTGAATCCTGAACCACCCACCAGTGGCAAACTGCAGTTTTGCAGAGGTTAAGCCTCTGGCACCTCTCTAAGACAGCTAGGCTGGGACAGGACTGGCAACAGCAGCACCAATGCCTGTGTGTCCTGAGCAGAGGATGCTGCACTCACAGGCTCCAACCAGCAATGTCATTAACGTTTTTCTCCACTGCAAGGATCATGCAAACCCTACCAGTTTCATTCCAATGTTTTTTGAAAAACATATTTGAACACAGAGCTGGGAGTTTTGACGGGTAGGCTTTAGGAGCTTTGTCACTGCCACCAGGACACAGGGATCTCCCGGCGAGGTGCTCAGGGACCTGTGGGACCCAGAGGCCAGGGGGCTGGGAGGGTTTGGAGTGGCTGGCAGGGAGGCCTCAGAGCCATGCCTCCTCCTCCCCTAGTCACCCCAGCAGACCTTCCCCTGAGAAGCAGCAGACCAGGGAAGGGGCATCTGTCATTCTCTGCCTGTCACTTTCTTCTCCATTCCACCACCTATGCATTTAACACAGAAAGTGCATGAGGCCACGCCGTCTGCAGTCAGCCACAGCCACTGCTCCATCCAAGGACTCTGCACTGAGGCCAGAAGGATGCCCTGGGCTTCCTGCAGGGGCTAAGCCGTGCACAGGTCCCAGTGCCGTCAGGGCCCCAAGGCAGTGAGAAAGGTTCAGCCTATAGGCGGGTGGTTAGACATAGGTCCTCGAGGGTCCCTTTAAGGTCTCAATCCTAGGATTGTGTGGGGTCCCATTGCTGTGGTTCGAATTTCTCAGTCTCTCCCTTGATTTTGCTGGTTTTGCCTCTTTACAGATTATTTCCTTTTGAGTTTTCTCTACTTCTAAAGAATTTTTTGTTGTAATTATTTCAGACACTGCCTGAGGATTGAGATTTTATGGTTTTCAAGAGTTACGGTTTTCAATACATCTTTATGTTCCCTCGTTCTATTCTCCTAGAAGTTGGCTCTGTGCTGTTAGCTGCCTCCACACATGTGCCCTTCATTTGTTAGGACTCAAGTGTCACATCTGAAATGGGGGCTAGCAAGGTAGATCTGCAAGACCTATCCCTTGGTTGAAGTAGCAAGCCCTGGAGTGGCCCAGCAGGTGTTGATAATCTGACCTGTGAGAGACTGATTATACAATGACAGCGGCCAGACTACATAAAAATTCAAACTCTGAGCCATAATCTGCAGCAGCCAGCCCCAAAGCCAGCCCGAGATCTGCAGCAACAGCCCAGGAATCCAGCCCACTTGAAGTCAGACGTGCAGGAAGCCAGCCCGCTATCTCCAGTCAATCCAGGGAGCTTAACACTGCCCTGTAACAATCAGCCCAAAACAGCCAGAACTTGACTAATAACAGCTTCCCTAATTTTTGTCCTGGCTTCCAACTTAGAACCAACCAGAAAAAGTGAAATCTGCTGCCCTAACCGACCACACAGGAGGCCCCATTTCTGGTCGGCCACCCCAGTTTCCCCAAGCAAACAGCCTCCACTTGGAGTGCACCTGGAGCCTCCCCTTTTTCCACTGTGAACCTTTCCCATCCTCTGCCTGCTTGGAAATTTCTACCAAAATGCAACTGGTGATGGCTGACTCCCTTGCTGGGGCCTCTGTGTCTCTCATTTGAGTGGTCTTTGCTTATCTCCATGCTGCTTCCCATGCTACTACGATGGGCATTTCCTGCCCATCCACAAAGACTTCACATGCGTGCCTGGGGTGGCAGTATGCCCAGGTGCATTTCTCCTGCCTCCTCCTTCTCTCTTTATCCCGCAGTCTTCCTCCTCACCCAGCTAGCCACAGGTGTCCACATGGAGCACAGTCTGAGGAGAGAGCAGGGTCAAACACAGCCAGGTTCTAGGTGGAGCTGAGTGGTGTTTGACAGGTGCCATGTGCTCCCCCAGATGGATCTTTACATCATAAAAATGATTTTGTGCTTGAGGATGTTGCTTCAGATCCACCAAGCATAAAGTCACCACCTGAAATTAGAAGAAAACATCCAATAAAGAGACCTTCTTCACTCCAGCATCCTTCTCCCTATGTGCCTTCTGAAGCTCCTGCAGCCAGCCTGCAGATGGGTTCAGAAAGTGTTTCCAAGAGGAGCACCACACAGCTCTAACACACACACACACACACACACACACACACAGAGTCAACATGAGGGTAAGAATGAGTAGAGTGATGACATGCGGTGTCTGAGAGAATCTGGTCTCGAGGATTAAGGGAAGGCTCCCCAGGCGAGCGGGAAAGGTGAGCAGTGTTCAGTCTCTCAGAGGCATGGATGGAAGTGTCGTCCAGGCAGAAGACAAATGCACAAGGCTTGAAGCTGGAGCAAACAGCTTCCATATGCAGGAGCGCAAATGACAGGCACTTCTATGGCAAATCCAAGAGTGAGGCAGGAGGGGTCAGGGCCCAGCATGCCAGGCCAGTGACTTCGTGGAACCAGCAAACCAAGCTAGGCAAAGTGTGGCATGTTACTTCCTTATAATATTTTTAATTAGAATGATAATATTTTCTCTTTAATGCAAAGAATAAATAAATCCTTAAATAATACCTAGCCCAAGGCCCACTATCCAGAGACACTCAAGCTGCTAGAATTTTTAATGCATCCTTCGAGAAATATTTTCTATATAAATGGAAGGCTGAGATGTGTATACCATTTTTTGTGGTCTCTTCCACCAAAACTTCCTCAAATGTATTAAGAGCACAACTCTTGAAAACGTGTTCCCACAGAAACGTGCACACAAACGTTCTTAGCAGCGTCATTCATTATAGCCAAGAAGAGGAAACAACCCAAATGTTCACCGACTGATGAATAAACAAAACGTGCTCCATCCACACAACGCGACATTCACACGTGAGGAATGCCGCACCGTGGTGAACACCAGAAACTGCACATTCAGTGAAAGAAGCCCATCATAAATGACTCCATTCGTGGAAATGTCCAGAATAGGCAAATTCATAGAAATAGAAAGTAGATGAGTGGTTGCTTAGGTCTGGAAGGGATGAGGAGCATAGTGGGATGACCTCTGAGATGCATGGGAAGTCCTTTCAGGAGGCTGAAAATGTTCTGCAATTGACTGGATAATGGCTTCACAGCTCTGTGAATATACTAACAACCACTGAATTGTACACTTCAGTGGTGAATTGTTTGAAACGCAAATGACATCTCACTAAAGCTCTTATTAAGAAATAAATGAGTTGATGGCAGATGGCTATCAGGATTATGAGGGTGACATGTCAGGGGAGGGGCTGTGTGTGGAGGTGCCAGAACTGCACCAGACATCAGCCATTGAAGGGTCTTCTGATGTAAAAATAGGAATTGTGACCTGAGTAATTAATGAGACGCTGGCTGTCCTGAATTTGCAGCTAGTAAAAAAGTTGTGAGTCAGGAAACAAGCTTGGATTTTCCATAACAGGATTTTGGCTGCTACATAAGAGAATTGGCTGGAAGAAGCACCATTCACAAGAACTTACTGTCAAGAAGCAAGAAGCACAAAGCACTTACCATCAAGTAAGAGGGACAGGACTCCCAGTAAGGGGTTAGCAGAGAGATGATGGCAAGTGGACGGATGCACGATACACCTGGGAGGTGACACTGACAGAACATGCAAGAAGAATTAGGTAAAAGCATAGGTTATATCAGGGTGTGTCAAAAACAGTGACAGGAGCAAATAAATAATCTAAATTGAGGAACGCTGATTTGAGAATTCTCAGACACGGATTATTGATGGAAAAGCCAAACTCTGTAAAATATTTGAAAGAGGTTTACTGTGAGTGAATGAGTGACCGTGGCCTAAGGAAACAGTCTCAGAGGGCCTGAGGAAGTGTTCCCGAAGCGGTCAGGTTACAGTTTGATTGTATACATTTTAAGGAGGAAAGAGTTCTAGGCCAAGACATAAGTCAACACATGGAAAGTATAAATTGGTGTGACCCGAATAGGTGGGACATCTTGAAGCAGGGGTTTACAGGTCATAGATGGATTCAGAGATTCTCTGATTTGCAGTTGGTTAAAGGAGCAAGCTCTGTCTGAAATTTGATGTCAGGAGAAAGGCATGTTTTAAGCTCAGGATGCTATGTAGCAAGGTTGATGGCCTGCAGGCCTGACTAAACCCTCACCTGGCATGGCCTTAGGTCTTGTTTATAATTTGGTTTTTATTGACACAGAATCTGCCTTGTCAGTCTTAGGACCTCTAATGTTAATGTTGGTGAGTTGCAGCTAAACTCCAAAAGGGAGGGGGTGTAACAAGGCTTGGGATCCCCTTGGTCAAGAGGGGTCAGTAGGGGAGGCTTAGGATTTTATTTTTAGTTTATAGGATGGATCAGATTGTTTTTCTTTTGTCATTACAAATAAGGCTGAGGCCAAGCATAGTGGCTCATGCCTGTAATCTCAACACTTTGAGGGTCGAGGTGGGAGGATCGTGTGAGCCCAGGAATTCAAGACCAGCCTGGGCAATATAGAGGGACCTCGTCACTACAAAAAATAAAAATAAATAAAAATTAGCTGGGCATAGGAGCCCACTCCTGTGGTCCCAGCTGCTCAGAAGGCTGAGGCAGGAGAATCACTGGAGCCCAGGATTTCAAGGCTGCAGTGAGCCATCGTTGTGCCACTGCACTCCAGCCTCGGCAACAGAGTGAGACTGTGTCTCAAAAAACAGTAAATAAATAAACAAATAAATAAGGCTGAAATGAACAGCCTCATCCATATCTTTCATGAACACCCACCAACTTTTCCCTCCAAATAGCTTTCTAAAGCTTTCAAATAGCTTATTTTTAAGTAGTGCAATGACTTAACAAATTGCGTATTAGAAAGCCTGTTATGAATTTAGACTCCTGTGTTATTTTGAAATAGATATCTGGTCTTCATCCCCATCCCCATTTCCTGGCAAAAAGCTCCTAAAACCCTTGGAATCTCCAGAGTACTAAGAGTGTCATTTGTGTGCTAATGAAATGACTGGTGGCTGGGGACCCTAGAGAGCTTCAGGATGGGGGCTGGCCACCAGAAAGACAGAGGTGGGATTAGGGGGTTGGGACTTTCACCCCACTTGCCAACCTCTGGGGTGAGGAGAGGGACTGAAGGTTGAGCTGATCACCAATTGCCAATGATATGGTCGATCGATCATGCCTGTCTAATGCCACCTCAGTGAAAACCCGCAAGGACAGGGTTTGGAGAACTCTCAGATAGCTGAATACATGGATCCTGGAGGGCAGTGTGTCTGGAGCAGGTGTGGGAGCTCTAAGCCCCTTCCCAGATGCCTCACCCTGTGCACCTCTTCCTTCTGCCTCTTCATTTTCATCCTTTGAAATATCCCTTGTAATAAATAAATAAGTGCAAGTAAAGTGTTTCCCTGAGCTCTGTGAGCCACTGTAGCAGATTCATCAAACCTGAGGAGGGAATACTGGGAATCCTGATTTGCAGCCAGTTGGGCAGAAGAGCAGGTCACAACCTACTACTTGTGACTGGCATCTGAAGCTGTGACAGTCTGGTGGGACTGAGCCCTTAACCTGTGAGGTCTGACACTGTCCGAGTAGAGAGTTTCAGAATGGAATTGAATTAGGAGACACTCAGCTGTTATCTGCTGAAGGAATGGTTGATGTGGAGAAATCTCTACACATTTTAGTGACCAGTGATCAGAGAAATACAATTATCCTTTGGTATCTTCAAAGGGATTGGTCCCAAAACTCCTCCTCTGGAAGGGTTTTGGTGATTTGGACACCAAAATTACTGGCTGCTCAAGTCCCTTATATATGAAAGTATAGTATTTGCATATAACCTACACACATCCTCCACATGCTTTAAATCAGATGTGTCCAATCTTTTGGTTTTCCTGGGCCACACTGGAAGAAGAATAGTCTTGAGCCATACATAAAATACATTAACACTAACGATAGCTGATGAGCTTTAAAAAATCGCAAAAAAAAATCATATGTTTTAAGAAAGTTTACAAATTTGTGTTGGAGGGTACGCCACAGGTTGGACAAGGTTGCTTTAAATCACCTCCAGATTACTTATATCTAATACAATGTAAATACTGTGTAAATAGTTGTTATATTGTATTGTTTAGAGAATAATGGCAAGAAAAAAGTCTGTATGTTTAGTACAGACACAATCATTCTTTTTTTTCAAATGTTTTTGAATCGAGGTTGGGTGAATCCATGGATGCAGAACACGTGGATATGAAGGAGTGACTGTATTGTGTGTGGAATTTATGCTGAATGGGGTTGCAGAACATACATATTCAATAAGCTATATGAGGAGCAATGAATATTTATGAAAGGAGAAATGTGAATGTGCCATTGAGTTTCATGCCTCTTCATGGGTCACGTGTTCATGCGTTGGCATGATCCGAGGGTGTAGTTTTTAGCCTCTGACATCAAAATGTGAAGCAGGGGCCACAAACCACTCACTGTGCGTCCTCTGTGAGCCAGCCAGAACTGGTCCAGAGGTGGTGGTCTGTTTTAGGAAGGATGCACTGTGAAGCTGGTGACTGTCACTCCAAAACTGCAAAGAGGTAGGGTGAGTCCAGCCACAGCCTCAGATGATTGGCTAAAGGTGATAAAGGAATGAGTCTTGTGTTTCTTGTTTGCCAGAGCTGGTTTCTGCTTGCTCCTTAGGAAAGAGTTCTGGCTAAAGGTTAATATGGAAGGGACATGCTGAAGTCTGTCTGACCTCCCATCCCGTCCTGGCCAGAAGCTCAGTTTTTAAGGTTTCTCTGGGGTCCCGTTGGCTGAGAGAGGGTTCTATCAGTCAACTGGGGGAACTTATGATTTAATTTTTATTCCTTGGGTCAATTTAGTAGACCTTGCAACTTTAAAATAAGCATTAGCAGGTCTAAGAACTCAGTGTGTGAGCACCACTCAAGCATCACAGCCTGCTGCCAAGATGCTAAATGTTGTAAGAAAATTAATAACTTAAAGGTAAAAACTGACCGCCATGAAGATGAAAAGCCTGAAGACACTGTAACTCTAGAGAAAGGAGCATGTGTCCCCGTTGACGGGAAGGCAGCGTCCATTTCAGGGCACACTGCAGGCATGCCAGGGTTTTTCAGGACTCTGCCAGGTATCCTGTCCTGTCACTCGAGACTCCAGCCCAGGGACAGACAGAAAACTGGAAGATAGCACCTCCTGGCCAGGATCCCAGCATCTATTTGAGGGAGACAAGATGAGAAGGAACATTGTTGTAGCAAAAATAATAGGTTTTCCACTTCCCTACACAGGAGGAAATTCCCACACCTTGATAGGAGGCAGTTCCCCTTCCTGCCCACCTTGGCACAGGCAGTCACACTCCCCACCTGTATGTTGAGGGATGGTGCAAGAGGGCAGCACTGTCTGAGTTGGAACATCCACAAGCCCCTGCTCAAGCCCACCCTTGGCTTTAGTGCTGGTGATGGCAACACCCCCTCTTGGCCCTGGCCTGAGGTCCTCCACCCTTCTTCAGTTCTCCCTCTCAGGCCTCCATCATCTCACAGCTTTTCTTCCAATCTCTCCTCTTTTTTCTTTTTGACGATGTTTCAAAAGAGTCAGCATTTTGGAAGACAACTGTAGACTTGCTTTCAAATGCAGAGTGTCAGAGAGCCATGGTCTGCCTGCAGGTGGCCTGCAGCAGGGCAGATCTGTGCCTCTGATGGCCAAGGGGGAGGTCACAGTTGCTGCTTCTGTCCTCCTCAATGCTCCTGTGACACAATTAGAACAAAGCCTGACTGCCGTGATGAAGAAGAGGTGAACTCGTGCTGGTGGGTGTCTTGTCCAGAGCACATCAGCCACCCCGTGAGTTGGCAGAGCCAATGGGCAGACACACAGGATGAATTTACAGGAAGATGCTCTCCTGCAGCAGATCCAAGGAGACAGAGACCTCAGCAGATGGCCCGAGAAGCTCCCACCTGCACCTCCAGCATCAACAGGCAGAGAGAGCACTCCTGTAAGAGGGGATGAGGCAAGTCTGGGAGCCTTAGAAGACTGCAGGAAGAGCTGTAGAGGATGTGAAGTAGGTTCACTAATGACCAGTCCAAGGGAGGCCTCCCACTGCATGGAGAGCAGCAGAGAACATCGCTGCCCCTCCCACAAGGAATATTTGGCTTGGAATATTTGCTACTTACACATTATGAATCTCCCAGTTATCCATTGGTGTGCTTTTAACTAACATGAGAAGCAGGGACCAGGCTGTTTGTTGAGTATTATGTCTTGATATTTTTTAGTTCAATTGTACGTGTTAGTAACAAGGGTAGGGTTGGAGGGTGTCCTCATGCGTGGCTGTTATAAATGTCCAAGCAATCAAAAGTAGAAATAACTATTTCCATTAATTGGGATATTATTTTAGGATGAAGGTGGAGAATGTATGCTCTGAACATGAAAAAGAGGGCTTGGATCACAGCTCTGCCTTCTGATATTTTGTTTGTTTGTTTGGAGCAGGTGCTTGATCCTTTAGGTAGAAAACAGGCTTAGTGAAGTTAAGTGATTGTCCAAAATCATGCTGCTTCTTACCAGTTGGCTAGAATTCAAACCTGAGCTGACTTAAATAAGAGCCCAAATTTACACTGGTTATGTGGGAGAGGGGTTACTTTTGTGTATTTGTCATTACTGTGAAAAGACATCTTACACTCAGTAGGGGATATAGAGTCTATTTTTATACTTTAAAAATTATAATGAAATGCACATGTATGTACCATCACCCACTGGAGATATGCACAGGTCCACCTGCCTTTGTAGCTCTCATTTCACATTCCTGCTGCTACACTCACGTCAGCCATGCATAGAAGAACTTCGATTATTTCTCGTGTGAGAGTTCATCTTTTGCAAAGGCTGACAGGAAGTGGATGATGAAGAACTGAGTTTTATGTAAAGGAGAGGGAGAGGTAATTGATGGATCACGGCTGAGCGCACTGCAGGGAGGAAAGATGGAGGGCAAGGGTGGAGGGGAAGGTCACCATGGCAGAGATGGGGACATCTCAGATGAGATGCCCAGAGGTGTAAGAACTCTGATAGGAAGCTGTGCTGTGTGCCACATGCCTCTTCAGGGTGCAGACCAGTTTGGATCTTACTGGTCTATGTATCAAGATATGGAGTGAGCTTACCCTCTCCAGACTGCAATTCCTGTGAGTTTCTCTGTTCTCCTTGGAATCTGAGTTTGTTGGTTCCAGAGTAGCTTTCCAGCTGGGGATCTGGGGTGAGATTTCACCAGCCAAAGGCTGTTGGAAGGCAAATCAGGATGTTGGGTATGGGCTGGGCTAACTGCAGGACTGGACTGAGCACTGTACCCTCAGGGTGTCACCCTTGGGGCAGGGTGGGCTTTGGGAAGAACACAGCCCTGGCAGGTGCCACCTCTGCTTAGTTTGTGCTGGTTGCTATGGGAATGAAGGGGCTGCCAAGTGGTAGCTCCAGGTGGGGCTGGCCCTCCACATTCCAGGCCTATAATTTGTCTGGCATGTATAACCCCTCATTTGAGGCTTAATTTGTCTCCAAACCCTTGGGTTTGAGAGATCTTATAAAACTTTTATTTTATTGTCATCATATTGTGACAAGTGAAGACATACCCCAACAAAAAATTGAGGATAAACTCCAGTTTGATGAATTTTTCCTCCTTTTGGTGTGTTGATATCAAGGACCCTGTTAGACATAAGGATTAATATCAGGTCTGCTTTTCAGACACTGACTCAGCCAGGAGAAGGGGGACGTGGCCCTGGCCCAGCTGGTATACATAATAGATACAGACCTCAGGCAGCTGCAGGCCCAGGTGCATGGGCACGGAAGCCTGTGGTGCTCAGCTGAAGAGGCTGAGACTTGGAGGACAGCCAGATTCCTCCTTGCCTCTGCTTAGGATGCTGCACTCTCTAACCAGGCATGGCTGTTGGTTCTGGCCTCTGTCTGCATGACAACTCCAGTGAGACGCCTTCCAGATTTTCTACCCGGGAGATCAGTGAGCCTGGAGAGAAGGGCGGGTTATCAGAGCTGCAGGTGGAGCTTGCCTTGCAGCAAGGAATCCCAGGCCAAACTAAGCAGGGCAAGCAGCACCATTGAGTGTCCCATCACGTGATTGGTTTCATGTGTTGAAGAATCTGCAGCCTGGAAAACAAGTGGCAGAAACCTGAATGGCAGCATGGTCACAGACACTGGCTGGCTGGCAACTTCGAGACTGTTCTGATACTTTCTCAAGGCTTCTGTTCCCTTACTGGTCCAATTAGAGTTGACAACGGACACACCCTAAGGTCAACTGATCCCTCTCTCTCCTATGGATTCACTGCTACCTGGAGTCAGGAGAAGGGAGCGGGAGGCAGTCAAATCCCTTAGGGCCTTAGTTCTCGTGGACCAACATGTTAACAAGTGCAGCTGTCCCAAGCTCTTCGTTACTGTGGTATGCAGAGCAATGCCCCCAAAAGCTATTCCCATCCCAGACCATGAAACAAGCGGCCATGTAACATATGTGGCAATGAGGATGTGCCCCTGCATTGAGGTGTGGCTCTGGAGAAGATGTCCTGGACTTCACAGGTGGGTCCAAGATGATCACAAAGTTCCTAAAGAGGGAGGCAGGAGGGCCAAGTCATAGAAAGAGAGGTGGGTGTGGAAGCAGAGGTTGGAGTGATGTGGCTGTGAGCTAGAGAATGTGGGCAGCTTCTAGAAGCTGAGATGGTGAGGAACAGTCTCCCCAGGAGCCCCTAGAAAGGAGCGCAGCCATGCAGACAATGTGACTTTAGCCACGTAGACCCATTTGGGATTTCTCACCTCCAGAAATGTAGCACAGATGTGTGTGGTTTTAAGCCAGTTTGTGATATTCAGCCATAGCAGCAATGAGAAACAGACATAACTTCCTTGTGATTCCTTGACAGGCCACATGGCTCAGGGCTCCCGACTCCTTCCTGGCTTTGTTTGCTTGACTGCAAGACACAGTGGGGCTAGACACCTGCTGTGGTCTGAGTGTGGCCCCCAAAAGCATGTGTTGGAAACTTGGTCCCCAGTGCAACAGCATTAAGAGGTGGGACCTTTTATTTTTTAAAATAAAAAGGATCCATGAGGAAGAGCTGAAGTAGGTGGAATCTTTAAGAAGACATGATTAGGCCATGAAAGCTCTACCCTCGTGAATGGATCGATGCCCTTATCTCAGGAGTAGGTTAGTTGTCATGGTAGTGGGTATCTCTCTCCCTCTAGCTCACTCTCTCTCTTCTCTCCCTCCTCCTTTCTTTGACCCTCCACCATGAGATGATGCAGCAAGAAAGCCTTCCCTTACCAGATGTTAGCATCTTAATACTGGACCTATAGATCTCAACAACTGTGAGACATAAATTTCTTTATAAACTACCCCATCTGTGTGATACTCTATTGTAGTAATACAAAATGGACTAAGACAACACATAATGTTTTATAAATAAATTGTATTTGTGGGGTGTTTTGTCTTTCTAATCTCTCCAACAAAAGAAAACTTTGCAGACCCACTTCTGTTTGCAGGCCCTCTGAAAAGCCATCTCAAAATATACCAAAGTACCCTTTTTCTTTTCTTCCAGAGTCCTTTTTTCTAATGCACCAAAGTATATTTTAAGATAAAATAACTTTGGTTTTCTCCACTCCCCACTTTGAAACTTCAAATGTTTCACATATAAAAAGACAAGTTGATCCCTTTGGAAAGATTTAGGTTAGAGTTTGTTAAATAAGAGACAGGCAAAGAAGAGAAATGCAAATTTGAATGAGCAGAAAAGAAAAAATGTAAATATTTTGTCTCAGATCTTCTTGAGATGTTTCTATGGAAACAGAAGAAAAACAAAGGTTAATGTCCAGAATAGTTTATAGACTAGTTTTTCCAGAGTCACTGAAGCATCTTCAAATTGTAGTGGTAGTTTGAGAGATTTTTCTGGGTATTAGTTGGAATCAGGTGTTCCAACAAACTTTCTGAGTAGTCTATACATCAACATGTACAAAGGCTGTTTAATGTAAAGTTGCTGTAGTGATTTTTCCTAAAGTTTATATCAAGTTTTCTAGTGTCAATTTGCAGGGCTTTAAGAAAAGCACAGTTATTTTATTTCTAGTGATTCCAAGTCAGAAAAATGTGATAAAATGTGAAAACATTAGCTTGGAGACTTATAGCCAGAAAAGAATTCAGAATTCAGTCCCAGTTGTAGACAAATAATAAAAACTGAAAAACAATGGACAGGGCTAGAATAGAATAGTGGGTATACTATAGTTTTCTTCTGAAACATAATTTTTCTCTCCCCAGTTCCCCATTTCTAATAAAGACAAATCACAATAGGACCAATTTATTTGCAAAATAAGTTTTCATTTTGTTATAATTGGCCTGATTGTTTGAATAAAGTACAGAAAAAATGGTGATTGGCCATTCTTTTAACTTGGCCTTGCTGGAACTTTTTTATAAGGAATTTCAGATGAGACTTTTAAAACCCTCTAAAAGCTAGGAAACCAAGCCAAGCGTTTGCCATCAGATTGTGCCTGTAATGCCTGCACAAATTCGGTGAATTCCTCTCCTCTTGAGGTCCCAATATATCTTGAGGTTCTTGGGCCCTTCGGAAAGTGACATTCTATACTTACTGCAAGGTACAGAACCTTGTAAGGGAACTGTGTAGACAAGGTACCTGGCCAGTCTTTCCACAAGGATTTTTATTAGATCTATAAAATCAACTTTAGTTCTGCTAAATAGGCTCATCATATCTGAAAATATGCCATTCTTGTCAAAACCTTGGTGAAATAACCAGTGTCTCCAATAATGTCCTGTTATTTAAAAAAAACCCAATTCTTACTGAGCTTATGCAAAGAACTATATTGACATAAATTAAACATACTTACAAATAGTTTCCAAATTCTAGAGAAATCTGATAGAGAGATAAATGTTTCAAATTTGTTCAATTGTTAAAAGCTATAGATGGCTTAAGAGAAAAAAGTTTTCTTGATCCTGGAAAGCAAAGCATAGAAAGAATCCACAATTTTTCAAACCAAAGAGTCAAAAAAAAATTTTTCAGTCCTCTATCAGTTCAGTCCCATGTAATTAACTCTTGTTCTGCTTGATATTGGGTTAGCAATCTTCAGGAACCCATCACCTTTTCTTATCAGAGTTCTGGAAGTTTTTGCCTAGTCCAATGGTATGATATCCAAACTTGCCACAAATCTGTATCCAAGAGTACTTTTCAAGGAATTTTTGATAAATTTCCTTGAAGAAGAAGCAAGCTATCAACTATAGTAAATCGTAAACTGCTTTCTGAGAAGAGTCAAAGTAAAACAAAAATTATCTGTGGATGACAAAAGACTTAAAATAACTAGGGTTAGAGGCACAATTGACAAGGAAATTTGGTTATTTCTGTGACATTCAGCAATTTAATATAATAATCATAATTATTACTGATAACACATATGAAGACATATCAGAATTTTAGTAACCCCATACCATTTGGGAACACATATTAATAACACATTTTTATAACTACAACTCAAAGACATTTAAATACAATTTCTTATGTGGCCAGTCTTTCCATATCATTTTTGCATACCAAATAGGACTAATATGTCCCTCTTGGACTTCCAGGAGTTATTCATGAAAATACTTACTTTTATAATTTGAAATTAGATTTTGGGAAGTTTTCCAAATATCCAACAGTTTAAAACACTAGATTAAAAAAACAGGATGAATCACAAGCAACTATAAAGTAATAGTCATTCATTAGTGATGATTACCCCAAGTGATAATGTAAAGATTTTAAAAACCAAAAACTTTTGTTCTTTGATAGAAAGGAGACTCTATTTCCCAAATAATCAAAAGACCTAATGAAGACAGCATGAAGCAAACAAAATGCATCTCTCCCCTCTTTTTTGTGCAGTTTACTTACAAGGAAGACAAAAATCATTTACTATCTCTTATTAATACTACATGAAAATCGTGTTTAAAAGAGAAAACCAAATTCTACCTTTGCAACAGTGTATTAATGCTAAAGCTGATTTTAATAAAATCTTATAAACAGATCCCTTCAATCTCAGTTTTGATCACATAAAATAAGATTTTCATAAACCTTTTATAACTTCTTGCATTTTTTTCTATTTTCTTTTTTCCCCAGCTATCCGTTCAGTTTTATGACTGTAAAACACCTAACAGAGACAGTAAAAACCTACCCAATTAGACCCAGGCAAAAATGTCTAAATTAAATTCTGAAGACGTTTGTTTTATTTACTTTTCTTTTTATTTATTTATTTATTTATTTTTAGAGACAGGGTCTCATTTTGTTACCCAGGCTTGAGTACAGTGGTGCAATCATAGCTCGCTGCAGCCTCCAACCCCTGGGTTGTAGCTGAGATGACAGGCGTGCACCACCACAACCAGTTAATTTTTTTTTTTTTTTTTGAGATGGAGTTTCACTCTGTCACCCAGGCTGGAGTGCAATGGCTTGATCTCAGCTCACCGCAACCTCCACCTCCCAGGTTCAAGTGATTCTCCTGCCTCAGCCTCCCTAGTAGCTGGGATTACAGGCATGTGCCACCATGCCTGGCTAATTTTGTATTTTTAGTAGAGACGGTGTTTCTCCATGTTGGTCAGGCTGGTCTCGAACTCCTGACCTCAGGTGATCTGCCCACCTCGGCCTCCCAAAGTGCTGGGATTACAGGCATGAGCCACCGTGCCGGGCCTACAACCAGCTAATTCTTTAATTTTTTTTTTGTAGAGATTGGGGTCTTGCTATGTTGCCCAGGCTGGTCTCAAACTCCTGGCCTCATGTGATCCTCCTGCCTCAGCCACCTAAAGTGCTGGGATTACAGATGTAAGCCACCATGTCTGGCCCTTCTATTTTACCATAGCAATAACTGAAAAACTATCTTTATGGCTCAGCATGTAGCACATGTCTTTAATCTCAGCACTTTGGGAGGCTGAGACAGGTGGATCACTTGTGGCCGGAGTTCAAGACCAGCCTGGCCAACACGGAGAAACCGTGTATCTACTAAAAATAAAATAAAATAAAATAAAATAAAATAAAATAAAATGCCAGGAGTGGTGACACATACCTGTAATCCCAGCTACTTGGGAGGATGAGGTATGAGAACTGCTTGATCCTCGAAAGTGAAGATTGCAGTGAGCTGAGATTGCACCACTGCATTCCAGCATAGGTGACAGAGTGAGACAGTCTCAAAAAAGAAAAAAAGAAGAGAAACTTTTTTTTTTTTTTTTTTTTTTTTTTTTTTGGAGACAGTCTCACTCCGTTGCCCAGGCTGGAGTGCAGTGGCACGATCACAGCTCACTGAAGCCACGACTACCCAGGCTCAAGAAATCCTCCCAGCTCAGCCTCCTGAGTGGCTGGGACTACAGGCCCATGCCACAACACCTGGCTAATTTTTGTAGTTTTATAGAGACAGGATCTCACTTTGTTTCCCAGGGCTGGTCTCAAACTCCTGGGCTCAATTGATCTTCCTGCCTCAGCTGCCCAAAGTGCTGGGATTACAGGAGATTGTACCACTGGATCTTTTTTTTTTTTTTAAACAAAGGTACCCCCTCAAGTGGCTCACCTAAACCAATACGGCTTAATCAAGATTATGACTTAACCAAGGACAGGTGAGGCATCTCCAGAGAGGTGCACAGCAGTCCTCACCAGATCCAGAACCACCTCAAAGACAGCTCAAAGAAGGGAAAGTTTTGCTAGCCACAAATGGGGTATGACCCACAACTGCCAGCCGTATCTTCCAGGGTCTCAGCCTTTCAGCTGACCATCTACACAGAAAAGCCTAAGAGCCCCATGTAATCCCTCAAACAGGAGATGACAGAAAACCAAAAGCCATCTATGGAAGAGGAAAGGATCAATGACAAGTGGGTAAGCCACAAAGTCAAAAGTCACACAAATATCAAACCAAAAGTGACTGGCTTCCCGACTGGGACCTGCACCCAGGCCATAGCAGTGAATGTGTGTGTGGAATTTTAACAACAAGACTGCAAGGTGGGTACAGGCGCGGTGGCTCACGTCTGTAATCACAGCACTTTGGGAGGCTAAGGTAGGCAGATCATGAGGTCAAGTGATTTAGACCATCCTGGCCAATATGGTGAAACACCGTCTCTACTAAAAATACAAAAATTGGCTGGGCGTGGTGGCACGTGCCTGTAATCCCAGCTACTCTGGAGGCAGAGGCAGGAGAATGATTTGAACTTGGGAGTTGGAGGTTGCAGTGAGCCGAGATTGTGCCATTGCACTCCAGCCTGGGTGACAAGAGCGAAACTTTGTCTCAAAAAAAAAAAAAATAGACTGCAAGGTGGAGTGGCTGGCACTGCAGATTCCACAAGGGACCCAGGGCAGGCATTTGGAGCATATGAAGGATTTTAGCTTTGTTTTGGGTCAGACTTTTGCTCTTTAATCTCGTCAAGAGGATTTCTAAGGCAAGCCATGACACTATGATGTGTCTTTTAATTTAATCTTCCAATGAATATAAATAAGGCAGTTGTTTAGAATAAGAAATCTCTAAACTATTTTTTTGTAATGTAGAGGTCTTTTTGACTTAAAGAATCCATCTTTTGGCTGCTAATGACTAGAATTTCCAATGATGTTCTTATTCTAACAGCAATTCCATCCCACAGCCTCTTCATGGAAAGCCCCGGATGTGGTTTTCCAGGCTTAGAGTAGGTTATTACCATTTAAGAAAGACTTGTTTCCTGAAGACGGCATACAATAAGCAGTTCCAAAGATTCCTCCAGTAAAATTCATGCCTAGAAACAGGTTCAGATAGCAAGAGACTTTTTTTTTTTATTTTAACTCACAGTTTTTATTGGTTGAAGTAATAAAATAAAAATTAGCGCCTTATTTCCTATTTCTTGTCTATCGTTTTTCTTTCTTTTTAAAATTTAATTTAATTTAATTTAGTTGTAAGTTCCAGGATACATGTGCAGGACATGCAGGTTTGTTACATAGGTGAACATGTGCCATGGCGGTTTGCTGCACCTATCAACCCATTACCTAGGTATCAAGCCCCACATGCATTAGCTATTTATCCTGATACTCTCCCTCCCCACCACTGACAGGCCCCGGTGTGTGTTGTTCCCCTCCCTGTGTCCATGTGCTCTCATTGTTCAGCTATCACTTATAAATGATAACATGTGGTGTTTTGTTTTCTGTTCCTGTGTTAGTTTGCTGAGGATAATGGCTTCCAGCTCCATCCATGTCCCTGCAAAGCAACAGACCCTTGTTGCCACACATGGTTAGGATGGTGTTTGTGTGTACAGTGCCTTTGGTGACCCACACATTTCTGGGGACACCCATCACAGACCCCTTAGTTTATGACACTGGACAGCTCTCCTAGGATGGGACTTTCCCAGGAATAACCAGCCAACAAGGGCCAGACCACAAAAATTCCTTATGGATGGGACTTCTTATTAAGACAAACATTCCCAACAGCTGGACACATTCAGAACAAAAAGTTTGCTGCCTAAAACCTTGTATCTCAGGTTCCCAGGCATCTTCAGACTGAACACCTGATGTGACCCAAAAATCACACCCCAGGTGGCGGAAACAAGAGACAGTGCTCCCACTTGACACAAGTCAATCTCTCCAGGGCATAAAACAAGATGAGAGGGGTCCTCACCTGACTTCTATTTTGTTTTTGTTGTTGCTTTGAGACTCATTCTCTCACTCTGTCACCCACGCTGGAATGCAGTGGTGTGATCTTGGCTCACTGCAACCTATGCCTCCTGGGTTCAGGTGGTTCTCCTGCCTCAGCCTCCTGAGTAGCAGGGATTACAGGTGCTTGCTACCATGCCTGGCTAATTTTTGTATTTTTAGTAGAGAGGGGGTTTCACCATGTCAGCCAAGCTGGTCTGTCTTGACCTCAAGTGATCTGCCCACCTCAGCCTCCCAAAGGACTGGGAGCCACCGCACCCAGCTTGGCTTCTATTTTGAGGACCCACAGCAAAGTATGAATGCCCATCTGATCACAGCCACAGACTGGCTGCTTTTCAGGTCCGGCCTGAACAATGGGCTGGCAGGATCTTCAGCCCCCATTCTACCCTACAAGGCCCCTTTTCAGGACAGAACAACACAGGAAGACCAAGACAGAAGAGAAGAATCCTCCCAGAAGGAAAGGCCCTAAACAATATGAGTATTCACACCAAAAATACACCAGAGTCACTGCACCCAACACTGTTCACACAGATCCTTTCTCACACTAATCAACATCTTGTGGAGGAAAAACAACTGATTTTTACCATCTTCTCACCTGGATTCCACAGAGAGACTGGTCAGGAGCCTGGCTGGTAAGAATTTCTTACCCTTCTGCCAGCTTGTCAGGTCCTGGGTCCCCTGACTGAAACTTCCAGAAGAGCAAAGTAACTTTGGTATACTGTTCAGGACACCAAAACTGTAGGGGCCAAGGGAAAACCTCCTCTTTGCCCTTGAAAGTTTCACTGAAAAATCAACTCACGACTCAGATTAATTAATCAACTCAGATTCATTAGAGAAATGGCATGCACGTTTATTAATGTGCACACGGAGAAGGACCAGAGCGATGATCCCAACTCCACAGTGGTGTGCAGAGCTTAATTATTGCCTTGAGATTACAGAAGGAACAGGGGCTGGGATGATGGCAAGACAGGTTAGGGGAGAGGGAGGAGGAGGCCTGGCTAGCAAAGGTGGTCTCAGAATGCAGACAGAACCACACAGACAGCAGTCCTCAGAGAGAATAGATGGTAAACATTTCTTTCTGATGGCTAAACATGTCAGACTCTGTGGGACTCTTTCCTAGATCCAGACAAGGGAAGGTTTCAGAGGAAACTTGCCTGTGTTGGTGTGGATTCTCTACAGATGCAAACGTTCCCCTCAAAAGACAGCTTTGCAGGGCTGCCTCTGTTTGCGGGCCCCTCTAAACAGCCATCTCAAAATATGTCCAAGTATATTGTGGGGTGAAATATTTTGGTTTCCTTCAACTACATCCTTACTACTTAGTTCAATGCAATTTCTCTTAGCCATGAACTCTTGTCTTTTTTTGCCTGAAAAGGTTTTGATTCAATTCATAATCTTGAGTGATCACCATGTATGCGGATAAATACTGGTTGACCGTTATATTTCCTCAGTATATTAAAGAAACCTGGCTCTGTGCAGTGACTCATGCCTGAAATTCCAGCACTTTGGGAGGCAAAGTGGTGGGTGGATAGCTTGAGCTCAGGAGTTTGAGACCAGCCTAGGCAACATGGCGAAGCCCTGTCTCTCCAAAATTACAAAAATTAGCCGGGTGTGGTGGTGCATGCCTGTAGTCTCAGCTACTTGGGAGGCCGGGATGGGAAGATCCCTTGAACCCAGGAGGTGAGGTTGCAGTAAGCTGAGATCACGCCACTGCACTCCAGCCCTGAGTGACAGAGTGAAACTCTGCCTCAAAATAAATAAATAAATCTTTCCACAGTTGTGTGGATGTTGAGATATCTGCCTTGCCTACATTTATTTCTCTAATTTTTCCTATCTTTTATTTTGATGTAATTTCAGAAATTTTAAAAGTTGTGGCCTGGTGTGGTGGCTCGTGCCTGTAATCCCAGCACTTAGGGAGGCCGAGGCAGGTGGATTGCCTGAGGTCAGTAGTTCGAGACCAGCCTGTCCAATGTGGTGAAACCCCACCTCTACTAAAAATGCAAAAATTAGCTAGGCATGGTGGGGGGCGCCTATAATCCCAGCTACTCAGGAGGCTGAGGTAGGAGAATTGCTTGAACTCAGGAGACGGAGGTTGCAGTGAGCTGGGATCGCACCACTGCATTCCAGCCTGGGTGACAGAGAATAAAAAATGAAGAGTTCATGTCCTTTGTAGGGACATGGATGAAACTGGAAACCATCATTCTCAGCAAACTATTGCAAGGACAAAAAACCAAACACCGCATGTTCTCACTCATAGATGGGAATTGAACAATGAGAACACATGGACACAGGAAGGGGAATATCACACTCTGGGGACGGTTTTGGGGTTGCGGGGGGGGGGAGGGATAGCATTAGGAGATATACCTAATGATAAATGAGGAGTTAATGGGTGCAGCACACCAACATGGCACATGTATACATATGTAACAAACCTACGCATTGTGCACATGTATCCTAAACTTAAAGTATAGTAACAATAAAAATTTTAAAAAAAGAGTTGCAATAGTAGTGCAAAAAATTCCATTTATGATTCCTTCAGATTCCTCTCATATTAACATTCAATTACATCTGCTCAATGTTCTTCTCTTGGTGCAGATGTAGAATATTATAGCTATTTTCCTAGACCCTGTGAGAGTCAGTTGCAGACATGATGCTCCTTTATCTACAAGTATTGAGCGTGTGTTTCTGAAACCAAGGGCAACTCTTACATTATCACAGTACAGTGATCAAAAACAGGAAATCTTCATTGACACAATACAATTCTCAGACCTTCAGATCTTCTTCAGATTTTGTCAACTGTTCCAATATTGTTTTTATAGGGGAAGAAGGTCCTGAACCACGCCTTCATTCAGTTGTCTCATCTGGAACTGTTCTGCAACTTCTTTGATTTCTTGATATTGATGTATTTCCAGATACAGGCTAGTCATTTAATGGAATGTCCCTCCATTTGGTTGCCTGATACATCCTCACATTGAGAATCAGGTTTTGCACTTTCAGCAGGAACACCACAGAGGGGATGCTGGACTTTTTCAGTGCAACTGCTCACAAGAAACATGAAGCCAGTTTCTCCCCTGCTGTGAGGGTGAGGTGGGCTTTCTCCCTGGACTGCAACCACCTGGGTAAGTGTGTTTTATAAAATTATCCTTTCTCCACTGTAATCTTCTCCTGTTTCCATTTCTGAGTACAAACTCTCTTGTGGGTGGTTACTTTTGAGATTCTGGGTCTCTTAAACATTAGTTTTGGTTGATTTACTTCAGTATCACAATACTTCTGCATATTATCTACTTTCATTTACTGTTGGCACTCATTGTGGTTCTGGAATCTAAAGATCAATAGTTTTCATTAATTCCAGAAATTCCTTAGCCATTATCCCTTTGAATGGGACCGTTATCTCATTATCTGCATTTTCTCCTTTTGTAATTATTGTCAAGTGTGTTTTGCATATTCTCATTTCAATTCTCCAGTCTCCTGATGATCTTTCACAGTTTGCAAATATTTATTGCTATATATTCTAGACAATTCCACGTATGGATATTCTTATAATTTCTATCATCATCTGAGGTTAATCTGATGTGTTTTAATTTTTAACTTCACTGATTTCATTATTCACTTCCAGAAGTTTCCCCTTGGTGTTTCAAACAAGCCTGTCTTCTGTGATGGCAATGTGGTATTTTCTAGTGACTGCAGCCATTCTTACCTATCTTTAATCCTTTTAAACCTAGCTAAAAGATTGCCTTCTTCCATGTTCCCTCTGAATGTTATCAGCTTCACATTGCTAAGGTTTTTGAGGTATAATTGACAAAGTGAGGTATAATTGGTTTATTGAAGTATAGTTGTCTAAGATTGTATACATTTAAGGTGATGTGATCATAGTGTGATGTTTTGATATATGTATATATTGTGAACTCATTACCACAACCAAGCTAATTAACACATCTGTCACCTCACATAGTAACCTTGTGCATGCATGATGAGAACCTTAAGATATGCTCTCAGCAAATGTCAAGTATTATTAACTATAGTCCCCATGCTGTATATTAGATTCCAGAACTTATTCATCTTGTAACTGGGAGTTTGTGCTTATTTATTTATTTATTTATTTATTTTTGAGACAGAGTCTGGCTCTGTCACCAGGCTGGTGTACAGTAACATGATCTTGGCTCACTGCAACCTCCACCTCCCGGGTTCAAATGATTCTCCCACCTCAGCCTCCCAAGCAGCTGGGATTACAAGTGTGCACCATCATGCCCAGCTACTTTTTATATTTTTAGTAGAGACGGGTTTTCACCATGTTGGCCAGGATGGTCTTGAACTCCTGACCTTAGATGATCTGCCCTCCTTGGCCTACCAAAGTTCTGGGATTACAGGTGTGAGCCACTGCTCCCAGCCAGGAGTTTGTGCTTTTTGATTAACATTTCCCCATCCCCTCCATTCCCAGCCCCTGGCAACCCACATTGCCCTCTCCGCTTCTGTGAGTTCAATTTTTTTAGATTTCACATCTAAAAACAGGAGGTAAGGGAGATTGTGCAATACAGTCAACCCTTGAACAATGTGAGAGTTGGGGCTGCTGACACCCCCATGCAGTTGGAAATGTGTGTATAACTTTTGACTCCCCAAAAACTTAACTATTAATAGCTTACTGTTGCCTGGAAGTCTTATGTGTTAACGTACATCATTGATTAATACATTTTTTATGTTATACATATTATACACCATGTTCTCATGGTAAAGTAAGCTAGAGGAAAGAAAATGTTATTAAGAAAACCATAAGGAAGAGAAAATCTGTTTACTATTCATTAAGTGGATCATCATAAAGGTCTTTATCCTTATCATCTTTAGGATGAGGAGGAGGGAGAAGAGGGGTTGGTCTTGCTGTCTTAGGGGTATCAGAGGTGGAAGAGGTGGAGGAGGTGGAAGGGAAGAGGCAGGAGAAGCAGGCCCCCTTGCTGTAATTTTTTTGAGAAAAATTCATGTATAAATGGACCCACACAGTTCAAACCTCTGTTGTTCAAAAGTCAACTATATCTGCTTTTCTGTGTCTGGCTTATTTCACTCAACATAACATCCTCTGGGTTCATCCACAGTGTCACAAAAGGCAGGATTTCCTTCTTTTTTAGGGTGAATGATATTCTATTATCTCATTTTATGTACATCAGATTTTCTTTTTCCACTCATCCATGTGTGTACACTGAAGAAGTTCAGGAAATTCCTTCCCCCCACCCAGAATATGCCAATTTGATGTGTTGATTGCTTCAAACTGAGGGCAGTGGTGGAGGAGCAAATGCAGGGAGGGTTTTCTCTGGACCTCCCTCATCTGTTGAAAGACAGATCCTCCAAAGGGAGCTCAGCTGGCATGAATCCCCTTCCTGAGAATCTCATCAACATGGGAAGATTTGTTCATGTCACAGCAGCACAGACAGACCTTGTCACAGCTGTCCCTTTTTCATTCTTCATTCTTCTGGGGATCCATTTATCTTTCCCCCAAATAATTTACTCTCCCTTTGGTTGCCTTTGTCCCCTCTCTTTCTCCCCTTTGCAGAAAAGTACATAAACTTCCAGCCTCAGTGGGTGTCGGGTTTCACTTTTCTTTCACGTGATGCCTCCATGCCCACAGGTAAATTTGTAAGCCTTATTCTCCTGTTAATCTGCCTGCTGTCCATTTATTTCACAGACTCAATTATTGAACCCTCTGAGGGCAGAGGGAAAGCTTTTCCTCCCGACAACACCTGGGTTGATTCAGTATTTCAGCTATTGTGAATATGCTGCAATGAGCACAGGGATGCAGACAACTCTTCAACACCCTGAATGCATTTCCTTTGGATATATACCCAGTAACGGAGTTTCTGGATCACATGGTTGCTCTATTTTTAGTTTCTTGAGGAATGTCCATGCTGTTTCCCGCAGTGGCTGTACTAACTTACATTCCCACCAACAGTGTACAAGTGACACTGTACTGTGGTCTGTTATACCCTCCTTTTCTGGCTTTGACATTTTGTCTGTGGTGCTCTCCTGAAATGAGTTCCATAGCATGCCTTGTTCCTGTTTTCACTGGAACATACTGCACTCTATGAGGATTATTTCTTTGTGGAGGCCTGGTCATACTTGGTTGATGAGCAGAAGGATCGTTTGCCTTTTAGAAGCAGATGTTTGACTCCAAGTGTAAAATCTTCTGTAATTACTGATCAAATTAACATCTCCATGATACTAGTTAACACTTCTCTTAAAACATCTTTTGTTTCCTAATACTTTTTCTACATTTTTGCACAGTTATCTCATTTTAATTACTCTTAATTTACTTTAAATTTGGAAGTGAGCTTTCTTTTCAACAATCCATAAATGGTTTTTTGTTATTTTCTCTTTTTTCTTGTTCATATTTTCCCAACATTGTCCCTTATATATTTCCTTATAGTTAAGCAGGTTTATTTCTCATCAATCTAATTTGTTTTATATTTTAATCAATTTATCATTTATCATTATGAAATTCTTTTTTTCTTACTTTTTTTTTGAAACAGAGTCTTGTTCTGTCACCCAGGCTGGAGTACATTGGTGCCATCTTAGCTCACTGCAATCTCTGCTTCCCAGGTTCAAGCGATTCTCCTCCCTCAGCCTCCTGAGTAGCTTGGATTATAGGTGTGCATCACCACAACCAGCTAATGTTTGTATTTTTAGTAGAGATGGGGTTTCTTCATGTTGGCCAGGTTGGTCTTGACTCCTGGTCTCACATGATCTGCCCACCTTGGCCTCCAAAACTGCTAGAATTACAGGCATGAGCCACCACACCTGGCCATTTTATCATTATGAATTTTTGTTCTATTTTTTCTTTTTAACAGATTTTAGTCTTGTTCCACTTTTTATTTAACTAACTTCTTCAGTTAAAGTTAGCTTATTAAAATGTTAAATTTCTTAGGAAATGGTAATCTTTGGAGGTTAAAAAGATTTAAATTTCTTATTATTCTCACAATGTACCTTAAACTATACAGCTACACATTTTTTCTCTTAGAACAGCTTCTGTTGTATTCTGAATATCTTCTTATGTTGTACGTTCAATCTTAGATACCTTCTTCTCTAAGCTTGGTGGATCTTCTGAAAGTAGGAGCAGAATGGGTTTTATAGCTTAAAAGGTCCACTACTGTCCAGGGATGTGAATTCTTTGAGGAGGGAGTTACTGCACAAGGAGGTCTGGAGCTGAGGGAGTCTGATGACAAGGCCCTGGGGTGTAGGAGAGGGCACAAGGCACAGCAAAGCCAGCCTCACTGCGTGTCCCTGGAGCCTGTGCCAGGTCTACTTCCTGGCTGCCAGCTTTTCCACAAATGCTGTGTGCACCTCAGATCAGGCTGAAAGCTTTCTGTAGGTCATGCCAGGAAAGCGAGGTTAAGCAGGCAGCTGTCTAAGGGGTTTGGGGGAAGCTTGGGGGAGTCACAGGATTTTGTTGAGGAGAGAGAGGTGGAGGAGATGGGGCTGTGTGTTGGGGAGGAAGGTTCAGACTGGAGATCTAGAAATCCATTAGATCCTCTGGTGGGTCAGGGACGAGAGTTGGGGGTGTTGGGGGTATAAGTGGTGGAGAAGGAGGATTTATGGTGGGAGTGGATTTCAACGTCTGCTCTAGGTCAGCTTTTGGTTCCTTAATTTTGTTAAGGGATGTTTTAAGACTAACCATAGTACATTGTGTGTTCCTCTGTCAGTGTGATCTTCCCATAGATGCCAGCAGACCAATTGTTTAGAACGAGGACTCTCTAACATGTTTTAAACTCAGATCCGTCTCTGGCCATGGCTGATTCGGATCTGCACCAGTGCATATGTTCCAGTAGTGCCTTAATCTGCCTTTCCAGGGAAAGGCCAGGAGGTAGCTTTCCATCATTACCAGAATGCAAGGGGTGTTCCTGCAGTAGGTGCAGAAGAGGCAGCCTGTGATCCAAAAATTCACTCTCAGAGATGGATGAAGAAAGCAAAGACTTACATTGCCACGTGCAGGTAGGGAGAGTGTTTGTGCAGACCATGCCTCCAGTCTCCCATGGAAGCTGAGACACCTTCAGCCTCAGGTCCACTCACTGTGACACTGGGCAGGTGATGCTGGAATAGGAGTCTCCCAGCACTAATCAGGGCAACAAGGATAAGATGAAAAAAGCTCTTATGAATTGGCATCTTACAACAAAACTCTGTGAGCACTTGACACATACAGACAGAGAGAGTGCCACCTGGGTCTCATGTGTCTTGAGTTCCCAGTCTGGTCAGACTGCTGTCTGACACAGAGCCACACTCTGTGCCCCTCCGATGGCAGAGACCAAAGAGGCATCCTCCTTGGTCACACAGCCAAGCTCTCAGGACATAAAACGAGGTGAGAGGGGAACCCCATCCCTTTTGTTTTTTTGTTTCAGGGACCCACAGCACAGTTTGCTTAGGCAGACATGGGTCTGACAAGCACAACAAACCCAAATGCCGGGGACACAGCAGGCTTTGAAGGACCTGTGCCTGTGTTCTCTACCAGACACTTCCTCTCCTTATGACAAACGGCAGAAAAAGACAGAGACAAAGGAAAACAAAGACCATCTTTGAGATCAAAAGGATCAAATAGAAATCTAGAGAACTCACAAAAACACTAAAAGTCCCTTTTTACCCAAAGAACTAGTTCACAATGTTTTATCCTGTCGATCCCAATTTAGAGAGAGAAAAAGACACAAATCTCACCATTCTCACCTAGATCAGCCCCACAGCAGAGACCTGGAAGGCTGGCAGGAAGAACCCTGCCTTTGCTGGCTTAGATCAGAGGTCCCGGGTTTTAGCTGCAGTATCTCCAGAATAAGCAGTTGTCCCAGTCAGTGACGGAGGGCCCCGGACTCTGTGCCACGTTCTGCAGGGACCCAGAGATCGCCTCCAACCCCACTTAGCTCTTACATGGGCTCCCCAGCTGGATCTAGAAACCAAATTGAAACCAAGCATATTAACAAGAGAAAAGCATACAAATTGTATTAGTATTAAAGGTAAATGGGGATCTTCCCAAGTTAGTGAAGTCTGAAGAAGTAGCCAAAGCAAGATGCTTTTGTACTTTTTAGACAAAGAATAATAAATTTGAGAAGAAATGACAAGGCCAAGCAGAATCTGGCTAGGGGCAGTAAATTTCCATGGGAGCCTCTAGGTGATATGCGGGAATATAAAATCAGTGGACAACAAGGCTTACTTTGTGAAGTACATTTACTGGGGTCTGTTGCTGCCCCCAGTCCCCAGTCTCTGGTGCTAAGGGCTCTCTTCTTGCCCTTGTGTGGGGGTGCCACCCCCAGAGGAGTCTTTATGGCTTGCTATGTGCAGGAAGAGGCAGGTCACCTCGCCCTTTCTAAAACTACAATTTCTCCAATATTTTTGACATAAAATTATCAATATACCAATTTGGCATATTTTGGGATGGCATTCACTCCTTCAAGAGAAAGGTGGGCTGGGGCAGTGCGGGGTCAGGTGAGGATGTGGTGAAAGACACGGTGGGGTATGGATGGAAATGGGCTCTAGGGGAAGAGGGAACAGTCATGGAAGGGGTGAGGAGAGAGAGGGCCATGAGCCATGGTTCTGGAGGCAGAGAGGGAGGCACTGGTGCAGGTGATAAAACCGCACATGAGGGATGGCACAGGTCAGGGGGAAGGTGGAGGCCACTGGTGAGGAGACCGGGGGTCGGGGTTGAAAACTCCACAGATCCCAAAGGTGATAGGGAAGAGCAGCATCTTCCCCAGCTCCCCACACAGCAGCATGTTGGCCTCCAGGTATACTCCATCACCCCCATGGGCAGGGCTCACACTTCTGACACCCAGACTCTAGAATACTCCTCTGTCCCCACCCAGGGCAGATCCCTGCCCTAGAAGTTCTCCCTCTCATGTCCAGCAAATGCTGCATAGAGCCCTGGAATTCCACAGGGCAAGTTAGGAAGAGGGACAGATGAAATGAGGAAGTAATCACCTTCTCCAAAGAGAAGTTCAGTTCAGTTCAGTACCATCTTGTGCCCCTGGGCAAGCTCTCCAGCTGAGGGAACAGGAGCAGGGGTTATGTCGGGCAAAGGTGGAAGCAAGGGACCTCCCAGGAAGTGCTGTAGAATGTTCCACTGGGGACAACTCGTACCTTTCCAGGATTAGACCTTGAAATCTGGAATTCCCAGGCAATTAGTATTCAAGGTCAAGGGGCCAGTGACCAGAATAGGAAGGCCCACTGTGTCATTCACAAAGCACTTCCAAACTCATCACCCCAGGTGACCCTCACAACAACACCGTGAGATCTGCAGGGCGGGGGCTCCCACAAAGAAGGAGTCAGGAATGTCGGGATTTTAACACCTTCTCCAAGTCAGGACCAGCAAATGCTGTCCCAGCATCAACTTATATTCCCTAGGCTTCCTCCCACACCAGAGCTTAGGGTGACTGCCACCTCATGGGCAGAGACCCTCGCTTTCCAATCCCTACAAGGGGCTGTGCAGGGGGGAGGATGAAGCCCCCTCCTCTGACTGTCTCCTCTGAGATCCTGTTTTCTGATGAAAGTCACTCTGGGAACTGTCGGCCTCTGCAGATGGGAGCCTGGACCTCATGGAAGGAAGATGTGAAGGTCACACCTGGCAGGGACCAGCATTGGAGAGCAAACCTCACTTTTAAAATTCCCAGCTTGCATGTCCTCCTGCCACTGCATTGGTGCTGACTTCTAAAGGAGCAGCGGACATTAAAAAGTTGACTTTCTTCTAGGTTAACTTCATGAAGATTATTAAAGTGATGAAAATATTTATCCTATTCTCTATAAAGCTCCAGTGAATATGGTTTTCTGCACATGCTTATCAAGGAATCTTTTAGCCAGGAGCCCTCTGCTGAGGAACAGTGCACAATCTCAGCTGGGACGCACGAGTTGCTTCTGGAAACAGATGAACACGGTCTGATCAGAGTCTTTCATGGGTCAGCATTGCTCCAGGCCAGCCCAGCACAGTCAGGAACCTCAGCCCAGGCACGCCCAAGAAGGGAGGGTGGCTAGTGCCCAGGTGCTGGGGGACTGCTCTTTTTGGGTGCTCTTAATTCTGTTAAGAAGCCAGTCCATGGCCCCGATGTCATGGTGTTTGGGGCTTTACCCTGGCATCCTGAACACACCCAGGTAGCTGGGTGTGAGCACCAGAGAGAAGCCCCGGTCTCCACTCCACCTCCTGCCCTGCCCAAGCTGCTCCGCTGGACTGATAGTGTTCTAGTCTCTCCTGAGCATTCTCATTCCTGGGGCCCCTGGGGTCCAACAGTCAATTTAAGAGCCCATCTAAAGAGACTATCTCTTTTAGGGGGCTGGCTTTAGGGTTCCCTTACTGATGTATTGGTAAATATGGATGGCAGTGGATGCAGTTGCATGACAGAAAGCACATCCCACCCCCATACAAAATAATGAGAAATGGAACCAAACTCCCAGGGCTCTCCAAGCACAGAAGAAGCCACCAAATATTCTGCATCTCCATCATCTGAAGTGAGCTGATGCCTCGGCAGCTGGGTGCAGAGAACATGCTGCTCAGTGCAGAGCTCCAGACCCGCATCACAGGCTGTGGAAGGTTTACAGATTACTCTTGCGCTCAGAAGGGGACAAAACAATCAGCTCTGCCCCGATCCCACCCCAGCAGGCCCAGCACCCCTCCCGGCTTCCAGGCCCCACCACCCTGCTGCCACTACCTATTTTCTGTCTCCAAATTTACTTTACTGTAAGTTCCTTTCCACTCTGTCCATGACCCAGACATTAGCAGGGATCCCCTCAGAGAAACAGACTTGGATCCCAGCTTTGGAGGTCTGGAGATCTCCAGGAATTTTTTTCTAATTCTCAGGCATTAAAACAAATTTTTTTGAAAGTATAACACACAGATGGAAAGCACAAATATCTTAAGCCTACAATGCAATGGATTCTCACAAACAGTACACTATGAGAGTTGAGCTCACACCAGAAAATGGGCTCACCCGAGGACCTGGAAGCCTCTCTAGGGCCCCTTTCAAGACGTCACCTATGCCCCACCCCCCCACCACACTTTCCTGACTTATGATTTTCCAGGAACAATTTTATAGTTTTCCTGTGTTTTCACTCAACTAACATTTACAGTAATCCTCTGAGATAAACACTGCACTATCTCCCGTTGCTGATGGGAAGCTGGAAGCACAGACACTGGTTATTGATCAGGTGCTCACTGCTAAGGGCAGAGCCAGGGTCCCATGCGGGAGCTCCCTGCAGAGCCACATTCCTGAAACATTGAACTGCGCTGCGAAAAGCCCTTTGGCTGCCTGGGTGCAGTGGCTCACACCTGTAATCCCAGTGCTTTGAGAGGCCAAGGTGGGATGGTTGCTTGAGTTCAAGAGCTCGAGACCATCCTGAGCAACATAGCAAGACACTGTCTGTTAAAAAAAAATAATAATAATTATAATAAAATTAATTTAGTTGGTGTGGTGGTGCATGCCTGCAGTCCCAGCTACTCAAGAAGCTGAGATGAGAGGAAAAAAGAAAAGAAAAATCCCTTGGCAAGCAGGAACAATAGCCCAGTTCAATACAATTGGGTGTGCGGAAGAATCACCACCAGCCTCTGGGTAGGCTAGGCAGAGGGTTTTGCACACACTCTGGGAGTCCTGTCCTCTGCACTGTGGTTGGAACCTGAGAGGGGCTGTGAGGCTCTGAGCAGGAGAGAGACTTGCCCAAAGGCCACAGACGGAGGAGTAGAGTCTAACATGAGTACAAGATAGACTAGGACCATCATTTATCTCTTTACACAGGAACAGGAGGAACTTGAGGCAAGGAGGGGCTATATGAGATGCAGTCCCCTCCCTGCAGGGACCAGCTTGGTGCTGGATGCATGGTTGGTTTTATAGTGACTTGAACTCTGGGACTGCGGCAGGTGGGGCCAGATACTTGACTGTGCAGGAACAGATCTCTTCCCTGAACCAACAGATGCTGTATGAGGAGGGGAGGAGGGCTGGGAAGCCAGCCAGGCTGGGGTGGGTGGGCAGAGAGTGATGGGGTTTCTCACCTGTCCTAACAACCACAACCACCTTTCTGGCCTTAGAAAGAGGCAACAGGGAGTGAGTGTTCTGTAGAGTTCTTCAGGGTTGGGCAGAGCCCCTGGGGAGACTTGTTGGGGGTGGGAGGACAGAATTCAGATGAAGGAGACTTAGAAAAATGAGTTTCAAGAAGTTTGATTGTGGGTTATGATTTCGATAATGATTAGAATTGCATTTCAGGATGGGCATGGTGGCTGATGCCTGTAATCCCAAAACTTGAAGAGGCAAATGCAGGAGGATCACTTGAGGCCAGGAGTGCAAGACCAGCCTGGACAACATAGCAAGACCCCCTCTCTGCAAAAAAAAAAAAAAAAAAATTAAAAATTAGCCGGGCATGGTGTGACACACACCTATAGTCCCAATTAGTTGAGAGGCTGAGGCAGGAGGATCACTTAAGCTCAAGAGTTCAAGGCTGCAGTGAGCTATGATCAACCACTGCACTCCAACCTGTTTCCAAAAAAAGACAAGAATTGCATTTCAGTAAATTGAAATCATAATTTTTAAAGGTAAATGCTATAACCTTTTATTGAGAGAGAAAAAGAGTTTGACAGTTTCAAACTTGATACTGGCATAAAAATAAACAAAATAGCCCGAAGGTCCTTGCCAAATATTCATGTATATATAGGAACTGATAACAGAACAAAGGTTGTTTTCAAAAGAAATGAGAGATGGCTCACAGGTTCATTGAGTATTGTTGAGGAAATAGGCTATCCATCTTTGCAAATGCTCAGATTATTCCTAGATTATTCCTACCACAAAAAAATACAGAATCTAGTTGCTGTATAAGGAAGAAGAAGGTGGTTCTGGGCAGACACCTGTGTTTCAATCCCAGTTTTGCTCTATGCAGCTCTATGGCCTAGAGAAAGTTACCCTACATCTCTAGGTATATGCTATCCAGATCTTAAGTGGGTTTAAGAAAATAGCTAGGCTGGGCATGGTGGCTCACGCCTGTAATCCCAGCACTTTGGGAGGCAGAGGTGGGAGAATTGCTTGAGGCTAGGAATTCAAGATCAGTCTGGGCAACACAGTGAGTCCCTGTCTCCACAAAAATAAAAAATAAAAATTAGCTGTCATGGTGGTGCATAACTGTAGTCCAAGCAACTTGGGAGTCTGAGGCAGGAGGATTGCTTGAGCCCGGGAGTTCAAGGCCACAGTGAGCTATGATTGCACCACTGCACTCCAGCCTGGGCAACAGAGCAAGACCCTGTCTCAAAGGAAAAAGAGAGAAAGAAAGAAAGGTAGCTAAATCATAGAATGGTTCTGATAAACTGGGCTCTAGATGTGAAGACCTTAGAACAATGCCTGGCATGTTCAGTAAATACAATTTCCCCACATCCGTCTATTAATAGCATGCTAAACACAGGAGGAGAAGGCCACACAAGCAAGTGGGTTACAAACTTCTGGTTCTGGGTAGGACTCAGGAGCAGAGACAGATAGATGAGGGATGATGGAGGATAGCAGTGGACTCACTAAGATTGACTTCCTAGCTCAAATCTTGGAGGGGAAAAGGGAAAATCCCAAAGGACTTTGGCCATGGGAGTTTTGCTGCTAGTATTCCAGGGCATGTCCTGGGATTCATGCTCATTAAGACAAAGCATTTTATAGCAGTTGCCATCCCAGAAAATTCCTATTCCAGCTTCCCTGGGCCACAGGTGAGACAGAGCCTCTCTAAAGTCAACCCACAGGTTTGGCTTCTTCCATTTAGCTGTGCCCTTTCTTTCAACAAGGGGCCTCCAAGGCTGCCACGATGGAGAAAAGAAATGGGGATTACACAGGAGATGGTTCAGTGAGCCAAGCCCCAAAGTGGCAGCCTTAGCTTCTGCCCACATCGTACTGACAAGGACTCAGTCCTGTGGCTCCTGCTATGGGCAGGGAGGTGAAGTTTCCCTGATCTGCAAGAGGAACATGAATGGGTTAGGTGAGCAATGGCACTGACTGCACCAGCATGCCTTCAGGTCGGCAGATCGTCATATTTCTGTTGTCACTACACACCAATAAAACAGAAACTCACTCTGTCTCCAAGGTGGCCATGCAGAGGACTCTCTAGTAATTCCATCCTGCTCAAAGCTCAGGACCATTGGCTCACACGGAGTCCTCTCCAAAGCAGCAAGATGTGGCCCTGTGCAGCCAGGAGGCAGAATAATAACCCAATTCCCATTCAGAACATGCAGAACATGGACCAAGGAGAAACACAGAATAATTTGTGTAGCCTATGGGGCTGGCAATGGGAAGATAGTAAGAATGTTTTCCTTGATTGGACATCAAATCTGCTCTCTGTAATTAAGTCCATTTCCATTTTGTTTTCTCTTCTTGTCCCTGGTTCTCCTCTCCAAGGAATTCATCATTGTCTGTTACCATCTTGGTCACTTCTGAAGTGGGTTTGGGAGAAAAATTCTCTGTGGGAGCTGCAAGTGTAGCAGCCTGCTTCCTTGCAAAGATGGTACCAAGACTTGCCTATGGGTCCAAGTGTTTTAGATCCTGCTCTGCATTTAGACAAGGCTCATAGCTTCACAAGCCACCCCAAACCTTGGTTAACTCACATCCCTGTGTTTCCAGTCAGTTCCATGAGTCAATTACCACACCCCAAAGGCCTTTCTTGGACATAATTCTCAAGACTGAGCCTTGGTAGATTGGACTTCTAAAATACTCTCTTACTACTTGGGGTCCAGAAGCAGCAAGGTTTTTCCACCTCACAAAGTCTGATGTTTCTGGATTCTCTTGATTTCTTTTTAGTTCTACTTACATACTTGGAAAATTATTAAACTCATCTTTCTCCAATTACTTGCCAAATGCATTTATCAATATAGAACACACACTACTAACATTGTTTATCAAACTCTTCCTTTATAGTCACAAGTTCAGCAGCAGGTGCATAATCTGCCATCTAAGTAACTGCAAGTGATGACTTTACCAAAGGCTTTGTTATCACTTAAGATGGATTCAGTTTTTATTAGAATTATTCATTATATTATTCATCAAAATAATATAATAGAAAACCAAATAAAATGTGGCTACACTATAAATTTTGGTAAATGATTAGCAAATATAAAAATTAAAAATTTTTGGAATGCTTCTCTTAATGAGACAGATGGACTTCTGTCCCGGCTTTGCCATGAATCTGTGAATGAACAGTTACCTGCTAGAATGTGACAGAGTTCAACATCAGTCATACACCTATTTTTTCACTTGTTCAGTTGGAAGCCTTGAGAAACCTTGCTTACATAAATAAGCAGATAGGAATGGAAAGAGTCTTTATGCAATTATTTGAACTCTTTCAAAGTTATAGACCAAAAAGCACAGATTTATATAATAAAAGTTATTGTAAATGACCCATCTGCTGACAATTGGATTTGTTCCACCTTCAGTTTGTTCAAATGAAGAATTGAAACTTATGTGACTTGTAGTGGGATTTGATATCCAGGAATTAAAGACAGTCTCACCTGAAATACCTACTTCAGTATTTTAAATTATCCCCTTGTTAATCCCTGGAGATATGGATCTACGGTCTATAGTAAGATGCAAGATTGTTGAAAGGGAACCTCTTGTGAAGTGGGAAAAGGGCTATTCTAAATAGGGACTCTTTGATCTCATGCTAGATCGTAGGAAGATGATATTTTGGAAACAGTCCAGGTAGAAGTTAAAGATCTGAAAATTAATTTCTTTAAAACCATCCATGGGAAAGTTCTGAGTTAGGAATTCCAAAGGCCTAACTTCCACCAAAACAGTGAAACCACTGGCAAAAAACTGTCAAAACCACTCTTTATAGAACTCTGGAAAAGCAGCAAGCAGTAGAGCACATATCCAAGAAAAACTGCTGACACCAATAAGAAAAGCTTGCTCCAGGGTGCTTTAGCTTATCCTGGTTCCATCTCCTGCTTCCCTTGAAAACTCACAGCTGCTGTTGCCAGTGTGGTACTGCACAGATCAGAAATGAAGATATTCTCAGAGAGTTGGAACTGCTCATTTTGATCTGTCAGATTGCGCCCCAGAAGGCCAGCTCCAAAGGATTGCCATTCTCTCGTCCACCTTGGAACTCACCCCAAACTGAAGCACCACCTCAGAGCAATTGTTGACAACATGTACAGCAAATGCTCCAGGCCCAGCTGCCAAAGGGAATGGACAGTTGCTGGGGAAAACAACAGGTTAACCAAAACCTACTGGGAGAAAAGTCTGGGAATAAGATGTTTTAGGCAACAAGGGCTTTGGAAAATTGTTACACATTCCTGGGAATCTTGAAGGCTGCACACATGCCCAGGGCTCTGTGCACCCTCAGAGAAGAGCTCAGACAGCCCTAAGCTCACCCTTGGCTGATCATGAGGTTCAGCACAGGCAGGAAGTGAAGGTTAAGACTGGTTGGAAACCACCTGGCTGAGCATTGAAGGAATGACCTCAAAATGCAAAGACTTCCTCTGCAAAAATTAGATTTTTATTTTATTTTATTTTATTTTTTTAGACAGAGTCTTGCTCTGTCACCCAGGCTGGAGTACAGTAACATGATTATAGCTCACTGCAGCATCAAACTCTTGGGCTCAAGTGATTCTCCCACCTCAGCAGCTGGGAATACAGGTGTGTGCCACCACACTCAGCTAATTTTGAATTTTTTGTAGAGATGGGGTTTCACCATGTTGCCCAGGCTGGTCGTGAACTCCTGGCCTCAAGTGATCTACCTGTCTCAGCCTCCCAAAGTGCTGGCATTACAGACAAGAGCCACCACTCCCGGCCAAGATTAGATTGTTTATTTTTTTTTGAGACGGAGTCTCACTCTGTCACCCAGGCTGGAGTGGGATGGCATGATCTCAGCTCACTGCAAGCTCCGCCTCCCGGGTTCATGCCATTCTCCTGCCTCAGCCTTCTGAGTAGCTGGGACTACAGTCATCCACCACCATGCCCAGCTAATTTTTTGTAGTTTTAGTAGAGACAGGGTTTCACAGTATTAGCCAGGATGGTCTCGATCTCCTGACCTCGTGATCCGCCCACCACAGCCTCCCAAACTGCTGGGATTACAGGCATGAGCCACCGTGATGGCCAAGATTAGATTTTTTTGAATCCCAGTATTTAAGGAAATATCTGTCTAGTTGTTAGCTGACCACTAAACTAATGGAACAGAGACTTCAAAGAATATAAACTTTAAAATGAGTTCAGAAAATGTACTAAACAAACAACTACAACAAGCACAACAACAAACCCCTGGGAGAGCAAAGAATTTCCAGTTTCCATGTTATAATATGCAAAATGTCCACAGTTCAACAAAAATGTAGGAAGAATGCCAAAGAAAAGAAAGAATGGCCCTTACACAGGAGAAAGAAGCAATCAATAGAAACTGCCTCTGAGAAAGCCAGACATTTGGAATCACCAAGCAAAGGTTTAAAATCAGCTTTTTTTTTGAGACAGTCTCACTCTGTTGCGCAGGCTGGAGTGCTGTGGCACAATCTCGGCTCACTGCAACCTCTACCTCTGAAGTTCAAGCAACTCTCAGGCCTCAGCCTCCCAAGTAGCTGGAACTACAGGCACCCACCACCATTCCCAGCTAATTTTTTGTATTTTAGTAAATATGGGGTTTCACCATGTTGCCCAGGATGGTCTCGAACTCCTAAGCTCAGCCATTCCGCCCACCTTGGCCTCCCAAAGTGCTAGGATTACAAACGTGAGACACCATTGCCGGCCTAAAATCAGCTCTTTTAAGTATGTCCAAAGAGCTACAAGAAACCATGTTCTAAAGAACTATGGTGAGGATGAAAACAGTATCTCACCAAATAGAGAATATTAACAAAGAGACGGGAATTATAAAAAGAAACTCAGAAGTTGAAAAGTACAATAACTGCAATCAAAATTCAATGGAAGGCTCACCAGTGCATTTGATCAGGCAGAAGAAAAGAGCTGACACCTTGGTTTAGGTCACAGCATCCCAGTTGCTGCAACTAGATTTTTTCCTTTTTTAGGAATCTCAGGGTCCAAGGATTGTAGTCCCACTGGTGTTCAACGACACAAGATCAATGTGTGTCCATGCAGTACATTTAATTCCGAACCCCCATTTGGGGGTGCTGTCAGGCTTACAGATGCCTTCATGAGATGCTAGGATGTTCCCACTGCTCATTACTAGGACAGAGCTCCAGCTGCCATTTCAATAAAAAATCCCAAAAAGTCAACTAAATTCAACTCCTTCATCTGCACTCAATGAGCCTGTCTGCCCAGTGGGGATTGTGGACAGAGCAGAAGCATTATGACACGTTATGTGTTGGAGTTTTTAGTGCTAAGTTTGTGTGATGAGAATCGCTGAACCCTCCGATGTGTGGTGAGTCATTAAATTGTCTCCCCTGCCACTGAATAGATTCCAACATAGCCTGGCCACATGTCCAAGGGTGTGGGGGACAGAGGGGGAGCTGAAGCACTGATGCTCCCTGATCCCTCTGGTGGAGGGGTCCAGATGACTGAGGTGGGTGCATACAGAGGGTGGGGGCAGGAAAATGCTGGGGTGGATGTTGGAGAACCGACACTAGTGCAGCTAACCCAAAATCACTAAATCAGGGATTTCAGATGGCATCTATTGTTAGGGAGATGAGAATCCTCATGTGAGATGAGTCAGGTTCTCCCGGGAACATAGCAATGTTCCATCTCTACAAAAAATAAAAACATAGCCGGGAGTGGTGGCACACACCATTCCTGAACACTAGGGCTAATAAATAATAAAACCCTATATTTCCATTTTACTGCCAATCACATGGAGACATAAACATCTTCCTGATGGGAGCCATAGCCAAAGTCTTTCCATTTGAAAGAGCTCAGACCTCCCTGCATTGCATGCAGGTTGACCAGGGAGACTACAAGAGGGGGCAGGGGCGGGATTCATGGCAGGTGAGCCTGGGAGCAGAACAGAGAGAAGCACTGTTGTACCGTGGCTTCTTTTTTTTTTTTTTTTTTCCAATTTTGCTTTTTTTTATATTATACTTTAAGTTCTAGGGTACATGTGCCCAACGTGCAGGTTTCTTACATATGTATACATATGCCATGTCGGTGTGCTGCACCCATTAACTCATCATTTACATTAGGTATATCTCCTAATGCTATCCCTCTCCCCTCCTCCCACCCCACGACAGACCCCGGTGTGTGATGTTCCCCTTCCTGTGTCCAAGTGTTCTCATTGTTCAATTCCCACCTATGAGTGAGAACATGCGGTGTTTGGATTTTTGTCCTTGTGACAGTTTGCTGAGAATGATGGTTTCCAGCTTCATCCATGTCCCTACAAAGGACATGAACTCATCCTTTTTTTATGGCTGCACAGTATTCCTTGGTGTATGTGTGCCACATTTTCTTAATCCAGTCTATCATTGTTGGACATTTGGGTTGGTTCCAAGTCTTTGCTATTGTGAATAGTGCCACAATAACCTTTGCCCACTTTTTGATGGGGTTGTTTTTTTCTTGTAAATTTGTTTGAGTTCATTGTAGATTCTGGATATTAGCCCTTTGTCAGATGAGTAGATTGCAAAAATCTTCTCCCATTCTGTAGGTTGCCTGTTCACTCTGATAGTTTCTTTTGCCGTGCAGAAGCTCTTTAGTTTAATTAGCTCCCATTTGTCAATTTTGGTTTTTGTTGTCTTTGCTTTTGGTGTTTTAGACACGAAGTCCTTGCCCATGCCTATGTCCTCAATGGTATTGCCTAGGTCTTCTTCAAGGATTTTTATGGTTTTAGGTCTAACATTTAAGTCTTTGATCGATTTTGAATTAATTTTTGTCTAAGGTGTAAGGAAGGGATCCAGTTTCAGCTTTCTACATATGGCTAACCAGTTTTCCCAGCACCATTTATTAAATAGGGAATCCTTTCCCCTTTTCTTGTTTTTGTCAGGTTTGTCAAAGATCAGATTGTTGTAGATGTGTAGTAGTATTTCTGAGGGCTCTGTTCTGTTCCATTGGTCTATATCTCTGTTTTGGTACCAGTACCATGCTGTTTTGGCTACTGTAGCCTTGTAGTATAGTTTGAAGTCAGGTAGCGTGATGCCTCCAGGTTTTTTCTTTTGGCTTAGGATTGTCTTGGCGATGCGGGCTCTTTTTTGGTTCCATATGAACTTTAAAGTAGTTTTTCCAATTCTGTGAATAAAGTCATTGGTAGCTTGATGGGGATGGCATCAAATCTATAAATTACCTTGGGCAGTATGGCCATTTTCACGATATTGATTTTTCCTATCCATGAGCATGGAATGTTCTTCCATTTGTTTGTGTCCTCTTTTATTTTGTTGAGCAGTGGTTTGTAGTTTTCCTTGAAGAGGTCCTTCACATCCCTTGTAAGTTGGATTCCTAGGTATTTTATTCTCTTTGAAGCAATTGTGAATGGGAGTTCACTCATGATTTGGCAGTTTGTCTGTTATTGGTGTATAAGAATGCTTGTGATCTTTGTGCATTGATTTTGCATCCTGAGACTTTGCTGAAGTTGCTTATCAGCTTGAGGAGATTTTGGGCTGAGATGATGGGGTTTTCTAAATATACAATCATGTCATCTGCAAACAGGGACAATTTGACTTCCTCTTTTCCTAATTGAATACATTTTATTTCTTTCTCCTGCTTGATTGCCCTGGCCAGAAATTCCAACACTATGCTGAATAGGAGTGATGAGAAAAGGCATTCCTGTCTTGTGCCAGTTTTCAACGAGAATGCTTCCAGTTTTTGCCCATTCAGTATGATATTGGCTGTGGGTTTGTCATAAATAGCTCTTATGATTTTGAGATATGTCCCATCAATACCTAATTTATTGAGAGTTTTTAGCATGAATGGTTGTTGAATTTTGTCAAAGGTCTTTTCTGCATCTGTTGAGATAATCATGTGGTTTTTGTCTTTGGTTCTGTGTATATGCTGGATTACATTTATTGATTTGCATATGTTGAACCAGCCTTGCATCCCAGGGATGAAGCCCACTTGATCATGGTGGATAACCTTTTTGATGTGCTGCTGGATTCAGTTTGCCAGTATTTTATTGAGGATTTTTGCATCAATGTTCATTGGGGATATTGGTCTAAAATTCTCTTTTTTGGTTGTGTCTCTGCCAGGCTTTGGTATCATGATGATGCTGGCCTCATAAAATGAGTTAGGGAAAATTCCCTCTTTTTCTATTGATTGGAATAGTTTCAGAAGGAATGGTACCAGCTCCTCCTTGTACCTGTGGTAGAATTTGGCTGTGAATCCGTCTGGTCCCGGACTTTTTTTTTTGGTTGGTAGGCTATTAATTATTGCCTCAATTTCAGAGTCTCTTATTGGTGTATTCAGGGATTCAACTTCTTCCTGGTTAATCTTGGGAGAGTATATGTGTCCAGGAATTTACCCATTTCTTCCAGATTTTCTAGTTTATTTGCATAGAGGTGTTTATAGTATTCTCTAAAGGTAGTTTGTATTTCTGTGGGATTCTTGGTGATATCCACTTTATCATTTTTTATTGCATCTATTTGATACTTTTGTCTTTTCTTCTTTATCAGTCTTGATAGTGGTCTATTGATTTTGTTGATCTTTTAAAAAAACCAGCTCCTGGATTCATTGATTTTTTGAATGGTTTTTTGTGTGTCTACCTCCTTCAGTTCTGCTCTGATCTTAGTTATTTCTTGCCTTCTGCTAGCTTTTCAATGTGTTTACTCTTGCTTCTCTAGTTATTTTAATTGTGATGTTAGAGTGTCAATTTTAGATCTTTCCTGCTTTCTCTTGTGGGCATTTAGTGCTATAAACTTCCCTCTACACATTGCTTTCAGTGTGTCCCAGAGATTCTGGTATGTTTTGTCTTTGTTCTCATTGGTTTCAAAGAACATCTTTATTCCTGCCTTCACTTTGTTATGTACCCAGTAGTCAATCAGGAGCAGGTTGTTCAATTTCCATGTAGTTGAGCAGTTTTGAGAGAGTTTCTTAATCCTGAGCTCTAGTTTGATTGCACTGTGGTCTGAGAGACAGTTTGTTATAATTTATGTTCTTTTACATTTGCTGAGGAGAGCTTTACTTCCAACTATGTGGTCAATTTTGGAGTAAGTGCGATGTGGTGCTGAAAAGAATGTATATTCTGTTGATTTGGGGTGGAGAGTTCTGTAGATGTCTATTAGGTCCGCTTGGTGCAGAGCTGAGTTCAATTCCTGGATATGCTTGTTAACTTTCTGTCTCATTGATCTGTCTAATGTTGACAGTGGGGTGTTAAAGTCTCCCATTGTTATTGTGTGGGAGTCTAAGTCTCTTTGTAGGTCTCTGAGGACTTGCTTTATGAATCTGGGTGCTCCTGTATTGGGTGCATATATATTTAGGGTAGTTAGCTCTGCTTGTTGAATTGATTCCTTTACCATTATGTAATGGCCTTCTTTGTCTCTTTCGATCTCTGTTGGTTTAAAGTCTGTTTTATCAGAGACTAGGATTGCAACCCCTGCCTTTTTTTCTTTTCCATTTTCTTGTTAGATCTTCCTCTATCCCTTTATTTTGAGCCTATGTGTGTCTCTGCACGTGAGATGGGTCTCCTGAATACAGCACACTGATGGGTCTTGACTCTTTATCCAATTTGCCAGTCTGTGTCTTTTAATTGGAGCAGTTATCCCATTTACATTTAAGGTTAATATTGTTATGTGTGAATTTGATCCTGTCATTATGATGTTAGCTGGTTATTTTACTCGTTAGTTTATGCAGTTTCTTTCTAGTATCGATGGTCTTTACAATTCGGCATGTTTTTGCAGTGGCTGGTACTGGTTGTTCTTTTCCATGTTTAGTGCTTCTTTCAGGAGCTCTTGTAGGGCAGGCCTGGTGGTGACAAAATCTCTCAGCATTTGCTTGTCTGTAAAGGATTTTATTTCTCCTTCACTTATGAAGCTTAGTTTGGCTGGATATGAAATTCTGGGTTGAAAATTCTTTTCTTTAAGAATGTTGAATATTAGCCCCCATTCTCTTCAGGCTTGTAGAGTTTCTGCTGAGAGATCCGCTGTTAGTCTGATGGGCTTCCCTTTGTGGATAACCCAACCTTTCTCTCTGGCTGCCCTTAACATTTTTTCCTTTAATTCAACTTTGGTGAATGTGACAATTATGTGTCTTGGAGTTGCTCTTCTTGAGGAGTATCTTTGTGGCATTCTCTGTATTTCCTGAATTGGAATGTTGGCCTGCCTTGCGAGATTGAGGAAATTCTCCTGGATAATACCCTGCAGAGTGTTTTTCAACTTGTTTCCATTCTCCCCATCACTTTCAGGTACACCAATCAGATGTAGATTTGGTCTTTTCACATAGTCCCATATTTCTTGGAGGCTTTGTTTATTTCTTTTTATGCTTTTTTCTCTAAACTTCTCTTCTCACTTCATTTCATTCATTTGATCTTCAATCACTGATACCTTTCTTCCAGTTGATCAAATCAGCTACTGAAGCTTGTGCATTCATCACATAGTTCTCGTGCCATGGTTTTCAGCTCCATCAGGTCATTTAAGGACTTCTCTACACTGGTTATTGTAGTTAGCCATTCATCTAATCTTTTTTCAAGGTTTTTAGCTTCTTTGCGATGGGTTCGAACTTCCTCCTTTAGCTTGGAGAAGTTTGATCGTCTGAAGACTTCTTCTCTCAACTTATCAAAGTCATTCTCCATCCAGCTTTGTTCCGTTGCTGGCGAGGAGCTGCATTCCTTTGTAGGGGGAGAGGCACTCTGATTTTTAGAATTTTCAGCTTTTCTGCTCTGTTTTTTTCCCCATCTTTGTGGTGTTACCTACCTTTGGTCTTTGATGATGGTGACGTACAGATGGGTTTTTGGTTTGGATGTCCTTTCTGTTTGTTAGTTTTCCTTCTAACAGTCAGGATCCTCAGCTGCAGGTCTGTTGGAGTTTGCTGGAGGTCCACTCCAGTCTGTTTTCCTGGGTATCAGCTGCAGAGGCTGCAGAAGAGCGAACATTGCTGAACAGCAAATGTTGCTGCCTGATCGTTCCTCCAAAAGCTTCATCTCAGAGGGGTACCTGGCTGTGAGAGACATCAGTCTGCCCCTACTGGGGGGTACCTCCCAATTAGGCTACTCAGGGTTCAGGGACCCACTTGAGGAGGCAGTCTGTCCGTTCTCACATCTCAAACTCTGTGCTGGCAGAACCACTACTCTCTTCAAAGCTGTCAGGCAGGGACATTTAAGTCTGCAGAGGTTTCTGCTGCCTTTTGCTCGGCTATGCCCTGCCCCCAAAGGTGGAGTCTACAGAGGCAGGCAGGCCTACTTGTGCTGCAGTGGGCTTCACCCAGTTCAAGCTTCCTGGTTGCTTTGTTTACCTACTCAAGCCTCAGCAATGGCGGGCGCCCCTCCCCCAGCCTTGCTGCCACCTCGCAGTTCGATCTCAGACTGTTGTGCTAGCAGTGAGTGAGGCTCTGTGGGCATGGGACCCTCCGAGCCAGGCGTAGGATATAATCTCCTGGTGTACCGTTTGCTAAGACCATTGGAAAAGAGCAGTATTAGAGGGGGAGTCTAAGTCTCTTTGTAGAGGGGGAGTGACCCGATTTCCCAGGTGCCGTCTGTCATGGCTTCCCTTGGCTAGGAAAGGGAATTCCCTGACCCTTTGCACTGCCTCACCCTGCTTCAGCTCATGCTCGGTGGGCTGCACCCACTATCCTGCACCCACTGTCTGACAAGCCCAAGTACCGGTACCGCAGTTGGAAATGCAGAAATCACCCATCTTCTGCATCACTCATGCTGGGAGCTGTAGACTGGAGCTGTTCCTATTCAGCCAACTTGGAACCACCGTTCCCATGGCTTCTTTGTCTCTGCTCTGCTTTGCCTGCATCATTATGGACTATCCTGAGGGGAGAATCTGGATGAACACAGGTGGTGGCCGAGTTCTCCACAGCCCACATGCAGTGAGTGAGGACCTGCCTCTTCTCCTGAATGGTACCTCTTTAGCCAGCAGATGGGCACATTTGTCTCTCAGCCTGGATCTTCTAAATGTGTCCAAGAAGTCTCAGTGCCAGTTGTTTCTCCAGGACTCTGGGAGGCTGTGGCAGTTCAGGGGCTGATTGGGAGATCAGCTCCTTTCCAACCTTTCCCTCTATGAATTCCGACTTCCATGACGCCTGTGTCTTCTCAGAAGACATGGGAGAGGTTTCTTTTTCTCATCCAGCCCACAGCCTCAGCAAGGGATCACCCATATCAGTGGCTATCATGGGCCCGGGCATGAAGTGACCACAGGAGTTGGGGCTGCATGAGACACTCACCTTGAAGTTGGTGGCAGGTGTGTCCTCAGGGGAGTCTTGTCAGCCAGCACTCCAGGTGTGGGGTGGAGGGCAGGGCAGCCTTCAAGGACAGCAGAAGAGCGGGTTGGGTTGGAGAGGGCACGGAGGAATCACTTATGTATGCTCCCCAGTTTTAAACCTACTAAAATGTTTATAGGATAGACCTGAACAGTCTGATCATTTCAAAAGGGAAATAAAACTCTCCTTACAATCCTTGTCCTCAAAACCCAGTTCTTTCTTGGTAATTATCGTTTGATCAAATTTGAAAACTGAAAATGATGTATGGAGAGCTTTATTTCCTTAATTTTAACGTTTCTAGAGGAGAAGGAGTGTAGTAGATGGAGCAAAATGTAGGGTTCTGTGGCAATTTTGAAGAACTGGAGAGACCAGATTTGATCGTGAGGCTTCTATAACCCATTAGCGGATACACAGGACAAAGACACGAGAGCAGCAATGGTGACTGATGCTGCAAGGCCCCAGAGGACACTGATAACAGAGGCCCCATTGCAGGAGGGGTCTGCATGAGCTGCCCTGCAGTGCAGCAGGCTGAGCTTCTGCTCTGAGCTCTGTCCTTAGCCCCGCACACACAGGATTGTGCGCAATGAGGGAAGCTGCACCTGCCAGCCCAGGCCTGTGGAGTGCTGGGCGTTGCTTCATCACTCTGTGTCACTCCATAAGGGAATGTTCATGTGTATTTGTTGAACTTCGCTCTCCAGAAGGCCCTTCAAATATTAGTCCATTGGATCTCTCAACTCTCCCAACAGATTGTTGAACCATTTCACAGAAGAGGAACCTGAGGCTCCTGTGAAGGAATAGTTCACCAGAGTCATGGTTGATAGGCCACAGGTCATGGGGATGGCTTGCCTTGGGATGAGTGTGTAGATTGACTTGAAATTTCTAAGGAGGGGAGTTTAGATATGTATTCCCAAAACTTACCATCGCCATCTGGAAGTCTGAATTACCATCTTACTGGGAACTGTCCAGGTGACACCACACTAGAGCTCATGTGATATCTGTTTATGATGAGGTGGTTGTGTGCTCAGGGTGCACACATATCTCTGAGTGGGCATGAGGCACATGCCAGGTGGGCACAGAGACATCCACCTGGAATCCCAGCATGGTTTGAGCCCCTCTACACATAGCTCTTTCCTTGGTGCTGGGAAGTCAATTGTCCTCCCCGACCCTTGGGAGGGAAGTCCTGGCTGGCCCAGAATGTTTCAGATATTTTAGGTATCAGTAACCTTTGAGGACATTACTGTGGATGTCACCCAGGAACAGTAGGCCCTGTAAGGCCCAGCCCAGAGATGCCATGCTGTAGAACAATGGTCCCCTGGGCCTAGTGGGTGAGTCTATCAGCACTGATTGATTTATTCATTTATCTTTAATAATTTCAACTTTTCTTTTCAATTTAGGGGGTCCATGTGCAGGTTTGTTACATGGGCATATTGTGTGATGCTGAGGTTTGGGGTACAATTGATATTGTCACTAAAGTAACAGGTTCACATGGTACCCAATGGTTAGTTTTCCAACCCTTCTCCTCTTGTCTTCCTTCCCCCTCTTGAATTCCCCAGTGTCTATGGTTCCTATCTTTATGCCCACGTGTACTCAACATTTACCTCCCACTTGTAAGTGAGAACATGTGGTATTTGGTTTTCTGTTCCTGAGTTAATTCACTTAGGATAATGGCCTCCAGCTGCATCCATGTTGCTGCAAAGCACGTGATCTCGTTCTTTTTATGACTGTATGGTATTCCATGGTGTATATGTACACATTTTCCTTATCTAGTTCACCATTGAAGGGCAGCTAGGTTGGTTCCCTGTCTTTGCTATCGTGAATAACTCTGATTTATTTTTTGAACAAGTGTCCAGGACAGCCTCGCCACACCCCTCCTTTCTCAGCCCTCAGTCACACTAGTTCTTTCACAGCACAAAGGACTACCTGAAGGAAGCTTGTTAATGTCTCTACATCTGGCTTGTCACCCACCAGAGCATCATCTTCCCATTGCAATGTCATGCCTTTCTGGCGGCTAGATCTCCAATACCAAGAACACTGTGGCTATCTTTAAAAATAAATCACTAGATTAAATTTTTACCAAGCAACAACTCTGTTCTGAGCACGAAGCTAGCGTTTGAGAGCATAGCAGGAAGAATAACTGGCCCTTGCCTTTTTCTTGCAAAACTGAGATTGTGCTGGTGGAGCTTTCATTGATTGGATTATTATGAAAATAAAGGTCAGCCAGCTGTGGAATCTTCCTTCACTCTGCTCTGAGCCTGGCCATGCAAACCAGCAACATGAGCTCCCACTGCCTGGGGATCCGAGGCAGGACTCCCTCCTGTCCTGTGAGGGACACTGGCATCCTTGGGGTCAGGGCTCCCTCCTATCCTATGAGGGATGCTGGCGTCCTCCGGGTCAGGGCTCCCTCCTGTCCTGTGAGGGACACTGGCGTCCTCAGGGTCAGGGTGTTCTTTCCTGGCTGCCCTTGGAGGCCCACCTCGTTCTTCCTCAGGAGCCTGCCCTGAACCTGAGGCCCATGCTTGGTTCTGGCATAGGATTCAAATCCCTGCAGCTTCACTGCAGAGCAGGAGCTCTGCCAGTCAGAGAGAATTTCCCAGCTGGAGCAAAGACAGGGCTGTGGAGGACAGGGAAGGTCCTCCCTGGGGCCTGAATCCAGGTGAGCCGCAGACAGGTGTGCTCTTGGGAGGACCTGGCCAGGGAGGGAGCAGGATCTTAGTGAGCGCGGTGCGGAGTTCCAGGAATGGTGTTTTCAGGTAGTATGGGGGCTGCTGGTGACCGGTTCCTTCGAAGTCATATTCCTCACACGTATCAGTCTCCCTTCCTATATGTTCCTGTCCTCCTGGGAGTCGGAGTTTCCCGTTACAGCCTCTGCCCTGACCCTTGCCCTTGGACCGTTTCCCTCCCCTTTCATCCCTGATATCCCAGATCTATTCTATTTTTCCTCTTATAACAACCCTGAAAATGTTGTCTGTCAGTTTCCTAAGTTGTGTTTCCACTCGCTGGTGTACGGAGTGTCAGGTTCTACCCCGTGCAGCCGGGTGGGCCTCTCCTGCTCCTTCCTGCTCCTGTAGGTTTCATCCTCCACCTCCCCCAACAGTGGCTTTTAGCTGCCTGGGGCCGCCCACCTGACCCTGGGACGAGTGCAGAATGACCCCCTCTCCACGCGGAGACCTGAGCGGGAGGAGGCAGGGAGGGGCCCAGGCAGCGGGAACTGGGAACAAGCCGCCCGGCAGGAAGTTTCCGGTGCCTGGAATTTTGGAAGAAGCTCGACAGAGCTCAAAACCTCCTGCTAAACAAAAGTTAAGGCGCACATCCGGTTCTGTTTCCCACCTGCAGGTTCCGCATTCCTCAGTCAGGCAGGTGGGAGGCGGGAGCGGGGTCGGAGAAATGGTGGAAGGCTGGGGTTGCGGGGTGCAGAGAGTGCTGAGCCATGAAGACTTGGGGCAGCGAGGCCGAGCGATGGCAGAGCATGGGGAGGCGTCCAGGCTGCGGGGGAGCGGGGACTTCGGAGCAGTGACCCTGGGGGACACTGAGCACAGGGCCAGGGCGGCGTCCAGGGGTCTCGGGGAGGCCTGGACTAAAGAGGCCTGGGAAGAGAGATGTGGAGAGGTCAAAGGGCCCTGGTGATTCTGGGTGAGGAGCAGGGGATTGAGTCCCCCCAGAACTGAGTCCAACGTTTTTCGGGGGAGGGACAAGGAAACAGTGAGGGGGTGGGGGCCACGAGCCACTGTTCGAGGGACAAACCCAGCTCAGAGGAAATAAGGCACGGGGGTGAGGTGACAAGGGACATGTGGGTGACAGGGCCATGAGATGAGGGGTGTCAAGGTCGGGCCAGGAAAAGACCAACTCATCAGCCAGGGGAAGTGGGGACCCGGGGAAGCAAGACATGGAGGCATGAGGGAGAAAAAGGGAGGAGGGGGAGCTCAGCAAATCAGTCACTGCCAGGCGCCTCTAGGAGCCTGGTTTTGTGGCACCTTAGTCATGTTTTCAGAGAAGAGGTTCATAGTCTAGAGGATCCCATGGCCACATGGACAACGCTGGAAGGAAGTGGAGTGAAGAGCTGGGGTGCCTCTGTGGCCTCACTTCCTTGTGAGGTTCCCACAGGCCCTGTGGGCACACAGCCCAGCCCTGCCCTGAACTCGGAGCCTGCCTGGGTCCTGTCTCTTCCCTCCTGAGCTTTCTGTCTCAGCTGAGCTGTTCTTGCCTGCACCTTAGCACCTCAGGCTGAGTGGCAGGGAGAATCCTAAACTGGCCCTCAAGATTCTGCCCCCTGGGGAACAGTCCTGTATATAGAATCCTTTTCACCAGGGTGGCCTGGACCTCTGAATACTTTGGGATCTCACTCCCCAAGTTACATGACTTTACATTGTAGTTAGGGGGTTTTGAAGATGTAATTACAACCCCTAATCAGTCTACTGTAAGGTCATCAAAAAGGAGATTTTCCTGAAGAGGCCTGGTCTAATCAGGTGATCCCTTTCAAAGAAGGGCTGGAGGCTGGGCATGGTGGCTCACGCCTGTAATCCTAGCATTTTGAGAGGCCAAAGCAGGAGGTTCACTTGAGCCCAGGATCACTTGAACCCATCTCTACAAAAAGTATAAAAATTAGACGGGAGTGGTGGATGCACGCCTATAGTCCCAGCTACATGGGAGGATGACGTGGGAGAATCACCTGAGCTCAGGGAGGTTGAGGCTGCAGTGAGCTGTGATTGCACCACTGCACTCCAGCCTGGGCAACAGAGCAAAACCCTGTCTCAAAAAAAATAAAAGGAAGAAGAATAAAAAAGTGGGGTGGAGGTCAGAAGCAGAGGGGGTCAGCGTGATGCAAGGCAGACAGTCTCCTGGAGGCCCTGAAGAGGCCAGCTCCTGTGCTGTGCAGCTGTGCCACCGCTGTGCCGCTGCTGTGCCACTGTGCTGCTGTGCCACTGTGCCACTGTGACGCTGTGCTGCTGTGCCGCTCTGCCACTGTGCCACTGTGTGGAGGGCCTCCAGGAAGGTTTCTGAAGCTGCTGCGTGTGTGGCAATTGGTTACATAGCAGCAGAAAACAAATGCAGCCATCTAGTCCTCCCTCTCCTACCCCACCCCTGGATCTAACCAGTTCCTGATATTCTCTAACCAAGGATCACCCTGCACGCTCCTGGACAGCCCTGGTGTGAACCTTCACTCACCCTGGGTGGCTGAAGATAGTTTGGGATAATAATGATAATAGTGGCTCCTGATACCTGTTGGCCACTAACTACTGTGCAAGTATTTTACACCCATGAAGCCATCCCATTTTCACAACAGCTGCATAAGGAGGCATACCTAGAAGAGGATCTAGCAGTCTTCCAGTTCAACTTCATTTAGACATCAGGAACCCAGGCCCAGAGGCACAGCTCATAGTTTCCAAGCCCCACAGGGCGCTGTTTTCAACTGTTAGGACAATCCAGAAGACCCAGAGGGGGCTCCTATGTGCTATGAGCAAAGCAAAAACATCCTTCACTCACAGACTCTCCCCAGGCTGAGCCTGCAGACCCCCTCTTGTGATAGGGTCAGAATTCAGTTTTTAAAGAGCTTAGTGTGTAGATACTATTGATGATCTTTGGGAGCTGAAGTGTTCTTGAACTCCAGGCATAGTAACATGTTTTAGGTTCATTTATTTGAAGCATCATGAAAGGAAAATATATGTTACACCTCAAAAGGAGTTTAGATTCTCTATAGTTATAACTACAGTATAGTCACATGACTATTTTCCAAATTTTAAGCTAAATATTCAGTGTGATAAGATACTCATTTTTGTACATGTTATATCTACTTAACTATTAAAGCTGGTCATTTATTACCTCACATGCAGTGTTAAGATAATGAGTAAATTGTTCATAAATTTTCACTACTATTATTGGGAAGCAACATGGCATGTAATAAATCATCTTTTTTATACGTAGAATGAAATCAAGGCTAGGGAAGGTACATACTACTCCATGCTGTGTGGCTAAGAATGGATTTCATCGATTGTGTATAATGGAAAGATAAGTACTAAAAATATTTGTAGGATCAATACTTGAATGTTCATAAGCAAGATGTCACAAATATCCCATCATTCCTACAAATTAAAATAATTTTAGTATAATTTTGAGACAGCACATTTATAAACATGTGCCAAATAGAATGTAGCCACCTAGCACAGTGACTGGATTGGATGTAGTACATCCCTGGATTCCTCCTATGTGTTTACTGGAGATGTTTGGGAAGTCATCTAGTCCTTTGCTTGTTCATATTCTTTATCCATGTATTGGAATTTTGTAGTAACTGCTTAGCTGATGTGTTTAATGTAAGTTAGAGAATTGTCTATTAAACATGCCGTGCTCATTACCTATTATAGAATATTGATTTTTTTCTGTATCTTTGCCCTTCTTTAAAACATTCTAGTACTTTTACTTTTTAGAACATGCATGAGAATACATAGCAGGAGGAGAGCAAAGATGACACCAACTTTTTTCATTTCTTAGCCCTTTTGATCTATGTTATGGCTGAAGATATAGATGAAAATTAAGGCTGAGATATCTGATATCCTGGTATCTTTTGGGCACTTTTAATCTGTTGGGAATTTTAATTGTTAGATATTTTACGTCTGATTATGTGAACATATACAATTTAATGATTAAAACATTATAAATTTCATGCTTAATAATAAATGTCTTTCATATATGACTCCATCAAATCTTTAAACTTAAAAAAATGAATTAACTAAGCTTCTGGCTTTCTAAAATGGAAGCAGGAGAGTCACTCACATCCGCTAAAGGTCAAGCCACAGAATGTTCCAGTAGACTTGGATAAACAACTGAAGCCAATGTCCACCAGCCTTCAGCATCTTTCAGCTGGGAGTAGCCTCATTAACTGACCAATCAGAACGAGTTTACAACTTCGGATTTCTGCCCAACAAATCAACTGCCTTTAAAAATAACTTTTGTGGAAATCCTCGATTCAAAAATATTTCCTGTGCTTGCCTTACAGGACACTCTTCAGGGCCACCCTGACTCACTGTACCCGAGTTGCAATTCTTTGTTTCCCAAATAAATGCTATTTCCTTTGACCTCCATGTCCATCTTTTTTAGTGAACAGTACAGTATCTTAACTGTTATTGGTATCCATTATTAAGACTGTTGGACCTTTCATTGCTTCATAGAATTATCTTTATCTTGAGCAAGAAAGTGAAAATTATCTATAGTTTCTTTAAAATAGTAATTAAAATAGTAATATTTTAAGCCACTCAAAATAAGAAAAAGTCAAAGTTCACAATAAAAAGATCCTGATTTACCTGAATAAGACTTGAAAAGTGAAGAATAATTCCTTCTACTTGAAAAAGGTGTTGACCCAGAATCCACCTCGGATGACCCTCTAGAGCTGGCAAGTCAGCATCATCCCCAGTGCACCTGTGACTGACGACACATCTTATCCAGCTTCCGTAGGGATATCAAAGACACAGGATACAGTGCTGGAAAGGGAAAAAGTATCAGTGCAAAAGCAGATTTCAGGATTTGGAGCACGGAGGCAAGTGCCCTCTCCTGGCATCCCTGCATGGGGCCATGGTGAGGAGGCTCTGCAGTCTTCCAGGAGGACTGGACCATGGATAGGAAATACCCAAGACATGGATTCTCTGGGGACATGGGCGATTCCAAAAGCACCGAGGAGTGTGTCCCCAGAGACGCAGTCCACTGGGTCCATAGTAAAATCTCATGGCATAACCAACGTGGAGGCCAGAGACTAAAAATCTGTAACATCCTTGGTGTCCATGGACCTCGAAGCCAAACACAACAGCCCCACAGGCATCTGCCATCCCGGCACAGAGAGCTAGGGGCGAACTTCTAAGGGTAAAGGAGGCTTCTTCCCTGTCCAGATGTGTTGACGGTTGGGTTTACAGATAATGGAGGTGTCTATGTATGTTGTCATGAAAATATAAGGCAAGTGGCAGCAAATATGATTTAGTGGTCCCAGAAATTCAGTGCTGTGTGCTTTCTGCATGACATTAATTTTAATTATGTGGACACAGAAGGAGAAAATTTAAAACTTAAATGTCTTATTATTGCTAGAAAAATAAAAGTTTTTTCCCTATGAGTTAGAAATCTTGATCTCTGCGTTTTTCTATGGATCAATTCTCAAAGTTTGTGCAAATACAGTTGGTGTTTCTTTCTAAGTGTCTATGAACTAAGGATGTAACCAACTCCTGCATATGAGGTAAAGGGATGAGGCAAGAGAGATCCAGCAACAGGGTGTGGTTTTTTTTCAATCTTTGGCAACATTTTTCTTCGTGATGTCAAAAGTAGTGAACTCCCTGACTAGGGTTTCAGACAAGGGCTGTTCTAATCCACCAAACACCAAAGGGCTGGGGAAGAAGTGATTTGGATATGGATAACCAGTGTCACCTACAACATGGAATGGAGGGTCATCAAAGTGGTCTGAGTCACTTTAGTATGTGGCTGGAGAGATGTCAGAACAACAGAAAGAGCCCTCAGGAGGCATCCCCACCCAAGGTCAGTGAAGCTCAGTGCAGCTGCGGGGTGTGGGGTCATAGGGTGACCAGGTGACAGGGCTGATGGGGAGGAGAAATGCTCTGTTAAGGGTGTTGTCTCTGTCACTTCTTCAAGAAGCAGCACAGTCTCAGGCACATGCTCCCTCCTGTCCCCCACTGCCCTCCCACCGACCCACTGCAGCTCTTCCAAGCTTCTTCCCTGCATTCTAGGACCTCCCCTTCCTCCTGAGCCCCTGTGGCCTCTATCTTACTCCCTCTCCCCAGTTCTTTGTACCTTCCTCCTCTCCCTCACTCATCTCCCCTCCCATGCAAAGCCCCTACTGGTTCCCCCTTCCCCACTTCACCTCCACTCACACTCCATCTTCACCCTCCATTCCAGTCCTTCCCTTCCTCTCCTCACTCTGACTCCCCTGGTAAACTCACTTCCCATCCCCTCTGTCCATGTCCCTGCCTCAGTTTACCTCCCTTCCCCTCTCCTCACCTTCCTTGGATGCACCTGACCACTCTTGCCTCCCTCCCCTTCATGCCCTTCCTTTCTTCTCTCTCCAGTTCCATCTCCTCCAACATGCTCCGCTCCCCCTTTCCTTCAGCCTCTGTTGACCTCTCCACCCTCCCAGTCCCCTGCACTCTCCTGCCAAGGCCATCCTTCCCAGCCATCCCCACCCTCCTCACCTCACCTCGGTTGGCTCCATGTCCCTCAGCTCCCCTCCCCTCCCTCTTCCCTGTCCGGAGAGCCATCTGGGTTTCCTTTCCAGTCTCCCTCTGCTCGTGTGCTTTCTTCCCCTTCCCTGACTTCCCCTGCTTTGTCTTCTCCTCAGTTCCCCGCCCTCCCTCTCTGCACCTGCCCGGTTTCCCCCATCTCCCCTCCATGCTCCCTTCCTCGGTTTCCCTCCCCAGCTCCTGAGTTGGGCCACCTCAGCTCAGCGCCCTACTTCCTGTGCCTGCCCCTGCCTGCTGCCCACCCTCTCTGCACACAGCTCACTTCTCCCTCTGACCCTCTTGCTGAGCAGGTGGCTCCCCCACTGCCCTGGGTCTGCCCACCTTCCCCAGCCCCCGCAGTCAAGGCTCTCCAACTCCACACCACCGGGGTGAGGGCAGAGAGGCACCCTCTCCAGGGCTCTGCTTCCTCCAGCAGGTCCCAGATCCTCCCTCCAAGCTAAGCACCATGGCCCATCCCTGCCCTGGGGGTGACACCACAGGGACCTTCTGCCCACCTTTCCAGGCTTTTCAGAGGCCTCGAAGCTGTGGTCAGGCAGGCAAGTGGGGAGCAAGCCAGGGGTTACAGATCCAGAGCTTGCGGCAGTCCAGGCAGTGGGGGCTGTGGTCCCCTGTGACCACTTCTGTGACCTTGCCACTTGAACCCTCCAGGGCCTATGTCCTCACCTCCAACGTGAAGATCAGGCTGGGCCATTATTGCAGAGCTGTGCTGAGTGTTGACAAAGGTGCGTGTCACGTGTTATTACAGGTAGCTGGTGTTTCCTGAGCATTTGGAGACAACGCTCTGTAAAATACTGTGAACTAACCGCAGAGCTGGGCACAGCATGCTTCATGATCTTATTTTATACTGACGTGTTTTGTCATCGTGCTGTCAAGTATTCTCCAGCCACATCATTTGTTTGTAGTTTGACCTGCAAAGGAGGGCGGTATCACCCTCCTTCCTGCTGTGCTGATTTCAGCGAGGGCCGCTGGACCAGACCGCCCCGCGCGCCCCCTGTTGACTAACCCGGGAACCGCTCGCCGCCTGCCCTGAGCCTTCCAATGTGGGCCGGACTGGGCTGCCTGCGGGGAGGGGCGGTGCCAGGCGCCTGCTGGGAGGGGAGGGGCCAGGCGCCTGCGGGAGGGGAACACGCCCAAGATCCCAAGATCTAGGAGTAGCTCTGTGCAGGACGGAGCCAGAGTTCACACCCCTGGCTTGACCTGCAAGTAATGTTTTTTTTTTTATACTTTAAGTTCTAGGGTACATGTACACAACGTGCAGGTTTGTTACATAGGTATACATGTGCCATGTTGGCTTGCTGCACCCATCAACCCGTCATTTACATTAGGTATTTCTCCTAATGCTTTCCCTCCCCCAGCCCCCCATCTCCCCGACAGGTCCTGGTGTGTGATGTTCCCCAACCTGTGTCCAAGTGTTCTCACTGTTCAATTCCCACTTATGAGTGAGAACATGCGGTGTTTGGTTTTCTGTCCTTGTGATAGTTTCCAGCTTCATCCATATCCCTGCAAAGGACATGAATTCATCCTTTTTTATGGCTGCATAGTATTCCATGGTGTATATGTGCCACATTTTCTTAATCCAGTCTATCACTGATGGACATTTGGGTTGGTTCCAAGTCTTTGCTATTGTGAATAGTGCTGCAATAAACATACAGAACTACATGTAAATTAACCGGTGTGTGTCAGGCATAGATACCAGCCAAGAAGAAAAGACAAAGTCGGCGGGGGCAGCTCCAGGACAGCGATGACCTGGGTCACTTCATTCTGTGCCTGGGGAAGAACCAAAGCCACTTGGAGATTAATGCCATGACAAAAACGAGGGAAGACGTGTGCAGTTGTGGGTTTCATGTTTACTTTCCACGACTCTAGAGGATTTGTCCACCTGTTCATACATAAACCAGTGCCCAGGGCCCCACTTCCCAGTGAGGTCTCCATCTCCCCCATCACCCCACCCCCTGCTTAGCTCCTGGCCCACCCCAACCATCCCTTAGTTGATGAGTTGGTGAAGCTGCCCCCTTTTTCCTCCCTATACCCTCTCTTCTCTCCCCCAGATCCTGCTGGGCCACAGTCTTTGGTCTCTCTGCCCCACCTGCCCCAGGACCCCCCTGGTCTCTTGGGTCCTCACCTGCATGCTCCCGAGCGCACCTCCAAGTTGATCTGCCCTTCACAAGGCTGGCCCCCTGCAGCCCACCCCTCACCTGCGGCACCAGGGCCATCCACTTCCTCCATTCTCCTCACACCCCCGAAGTGACTCAGAGCTCCACTGAGCAGCTGGGCTGGAGTCCTCCCACCAGCTCCCTCAGTTATACCTGCTCCCTTCCCCTAAGACCCAGCCCCTCCGGGTCTCCAGACCCATTCATGGACGTGGCCTCCTAGGCCTCTCAACACTCACCTCCCAGCAACCCCTCAGCCCTGCCCTCCCCAGGCACCAACTTGGGACCCCCACAGAGGCAGAGACACCTATTCCCACTTGGGCTCATGTCACCTCGGCTCACTGGGGATGCTGAACCTGTGAGCCCAATCTTGCTCCATCCCTCCAGTTCCTTTCTCCAATCCAAGTCCTCTCAGACCTGTGGTGTCACTCCCGGAAGCCATCTGGACACCCAAGGCACTGCCTAACGGAGATGGCCATGCTCTTCCCTGTAGGGATGGACAAGGGACACCTGCAGTGTGCAGGTCACAGTCTCAACCTTTGGAATGGTGTGGCAGGCTGTGCCCTACCAGGGCCCCCACCAGGGCCCCTGAATGGCTGCTCCCCATCAGTCACAAGAAAGACCCTTGATGATCATCCCCACTGCCTCTGAGATGGGCCTGGAAAGGCATGAGCTTCTCAAGCACCTGGGTCGCCATCTGGGAAATGGCAGTCATGATCAAGTCAATCCCTTGTGCCCCAGAGACACTGTAACTCCCCAGTAGAAACCCAGAGGGACTGAGGCCACCCTGGGCAACATAGCAAGGTTCCATCTCTACAAAAAATAAAAACGTAGCCAGGAGTGGTGGCACACACCTGTAGTCCCAGCTACTCAGGAGGCTGAGGCAGATGGATCACTTGAGGCCAGGAGTTCGAGGCTGCAGTGAGCAGTCATTTTGCTACTGCACTCCAGCCTGGCTGACAGAAGGGGAGGGGAGGGAGAGGGGAAGGGAGGGAGGAGGGAGGAGAGGGAGGGAAAGGAGGAGAAAGGATGGGAGGGAGAGAGAGAAGGAGAAGAGGGAAGGGGAGGGCAGGGGAGGGAGAGAGACAGAAGGAGGGGAAGAACAAGAGGAGGAAGGAGAAAGAAGGAAGAAGGAAGAACAAGAATCCTAGAGAGTAAAGAGCCACCAAGGGTATCCCCACACTCTGTGCAAGCGTCTATCTGCCTGAAACAAACATGTGTAAAACTCACTGTAGGCAGCACAACCAAGACAGAAAATTAGACCTGAGAGCAGCCTCTGTGGTCTTTGAGAGGGACCCAGGGGATGACCAGAGGCAGGGAGGCTCCATGGGAGGGAGAAACACAAGTGGATGGCCTTCTCTGTGGCTTCCAGCCTGGGGCAAAGGGTGGTCAGTCTCCAGATGCCCAGTAAGGGAAGGGCTCGTGTGGGAAAAGGGAAATTGAAAATCCTGCATAGCACAAGGGAAACACCCAAGGCTCCAAAGGGTCATTACTGTGATGTCTGTAGCATAACATCCACATCGCTGTAACATCCACAGGGGCCTCCTTAACACCATCAGGCTCTGGAATGGGAGAGCAGAAGCTTCATAGCTGGAGCTGAAGTGGATCTGCATACAGACTAATCTCTGTTGTGCAGCTTACTATTATCCCTCCTTTAGGGACATGGTCATTTTAAAATATTTTATTTTGAAATAGTTATAGAACTGATGGAAAACTGCAGCAGCAGCATAATGGGCAACTGCTCCCTTTGCCCAGCTCCCCCAGGGCTTCTAGTTTTGCCATGTGTCCCCACCTCACTGACCAGCCCCAATAGACGGCACCAAAGGCAGGCAGGATCACACACTCCTCTTAGCTCAAACCACTCAGGGTTCCTTCTTGCCCCTCACACCCTCTCCATGCACCCACATTCTCTGCCCAAGGGTGGCCTGGCCCCCAGGCCCTGCCCATCCCCGGCATGTGGCTCCTTCCACTCAGGCTGTGGATCTCATGTATTGCAAATGTAGTTTAAACTTTGAGAATGGCAATTCTGGTTTCTAGGAAAAACTGAGGATCTAGGCCTTTGCAGTCATGCACATGTTCGTATTTTAAATACAGGCCAATGAGCTGCTGCCTAGTGTGCCTACCAGAGACACACCTGTTGTTAAACTACAACTGGATTTACTGTTTCATTCTGCAAGAATATGCCATGGTGCTGTGAAGGGTGCAGTGAGAGGCTTGGAAGAGCCTTGCCACAGGCTGTGTGTGTGTGCCAGCTGGCCATGGGTGGACTAACTGGAGAGGGGCTGGCTCTCAGTTGAGCACTGTTAGGAAGCAGGAGGAGGTATGTATGCACTGGAATCTTCATAAACCTCATCCTTCGGGAGGCCTGACACGGGCAGGACAGGCTGTCACCAAGGCCAAAGCAGCAGTCACCATGTGGGCTGGGAGAGGACACGGCTGGCATTCCTGGCCTGAGAGATGCTCCCATCTGTCTGTATTCAGACAGGATTCTGGAGTGGCTTGTCTTTGTCTTGATCGGACCATCTGGGGTCTTGCCTGCTGCTGGTGTCCTGAGGGATGGTTTCTGTCCTCCAGGAGAGCTCCACAACTTCACTGAGGGTGCCAGCCCAGCTCCTGGGACACAGCCACCCTCCTCTTTCTCAAGCTTTAATGAGAAACGGGCAGGAGGTGGCCGGAGAACCATTGTCCATCTTCCCGGGTGCTAGGGGTGTCTGCTCGCAGTTCCGGTCTAGGGCAAAAAGAGAAGGGAAGGGAAAATCTCTCAGAAAATAACGGAATCACAATGGGGCTGCAGGCGAGATGAGCAAACTGGGCTGATAGCATCCAGGGCGTTAGCAAAGAAAAAAGCACCAGTGTTCAGGCAGCCAGGGAGCCCAGCCGCTCTCTTAGGGCCAACCCCTCCCAGTCCCTCCAGGCGCCACCCTTGCCCCGCCCTGCCCCAAGAGCACACCCCTCGCCCCTCCCCCAGTCCTCTCCCTGCTGGGCTGCCCCCTCCCGCGGGTGCATCCCTAGTCAGTCTCTGAGACCGTCCAGAGGTCAGCCCCTGGGATCCGGCTTGCAGTGTTGGGCCACCCTCCTTGCCAGATGCCGCCCTGGAGAGGGCGAGGGCGCAGAAAGGACTGAGCGTCCCGGGTCACTGCGTGGCCCAATGGCATGTGAGCACATTCCAGGAATACGGAAACGAGAGGAGTAGGCATTTCTACCGTCTAAGGCATTTTGCATGAAATCCCGTGGCACTGGAAAAGTAGTTGAAACAAAGTAACGCTGGCTTTTAGGATGCAGATAAAGGGATAAGCGGCGTAGGACTCAAGTAGGAGGGTTCCATGCACACCAGGCGCAGCCCAGCGGGGATTTGCCTGCGCGTCCCAGCGCACAGGGAGGTCGCCGAGTCCCAGGGAAGCCCCCTGGGCTCGCGCTACACACTCGGGCAGCCTCTGCTCCTGCCTTACCGCTTTGAGGGCACGTGCTCCTCCGGGGAGGCACAGCTTCCTCCAATTTCCCACTTCCTCATCCGGCCCTTAATTCACTAAAGACTAACAGGGAACAATGTTCATTACCAAAGTGGGTGCTCCCCCTAGCGTAGCACAGAACGCGGCGCTGTTCTCACTATTGAATTGGAATAATATTTTTAGTATCAAAAATTAATTCTAGAAATCTATTACAGTTCATTTTCCAGAGAACAAGGGTAGCAAAAATAATATAGGTTTGTTTCTTAATTTCTTTATGACACACATCACTGGTTCATGTGATAACGTGTGGATTCTCACCCGGAAGACACACGAGGAAGAAAATCACCCATATTTGAAACTCTATCTCAAGTCTCTCAACATTTCAGGCTGTGCTCATTCACACACTACAGAATGATGAATATTCAGAGGAAACTTTTGCAGAACAATTAAAATTGCAAAATCGGAGCCGGGCGCGGTGGCTCATGCCTGTATTCCCAGCAGCACTTTGGGAGGCCGAGGTGGGAGTATCGCTTGAGCCCGGGAGTTCAAGACCAGCCTGGGCAATATAGTGAACCATCATCTCTAAAAAGATAAAAATAAAAATAAAAAATTGCAAAATTACCTAAAATAAAATGTATACATTGAAATGCACACAATTATTATGAGAATTAAAGTTAATATTAACAACATATGACATGAGCCACAAGACTTACATTAAAATAGTCTAGTTGACAATAACTTGAATATTTAAATAAAGTCCTCTTTATCTCTAAATAATATATTTACAGTCTGCCATTATATGAATCACTTAAAATTCAGATGAGGATATTAATCAATATTGACAATTTCTTCAGGAATATCAAGTGAATAATAATGATTTTACTTTTTGATTTCATTTTGTTTTTGACATAAGATCTTGTTCTGTTGCCCAGGCTGGAGTACAGCAGCAGGATCATGGCTCACTACAGCCTCTGCCTTCTGGGCTAAAGCAGTCCTCCTACTTCAGCCTCCTGTGTAACTGGGACCACAGACGTGCACCACCAGGCCCAGGTAATTTTTTATTTTTTATTTTTTGGTAGAGACAGAGTCTCATTATGTTGCCCAAGCTATTCTTGAACTTCTGGGCTCAAGCGAGCCTCTCACGTCAGCCACCCAAAATGCTGGGATTACAGGCATGAGTCACCATGCCCAGCATAAAGATTTTATTATGTGGAAATAAAAAGACATTAAAATATAACTTGAAATAACCCATTTCTTGCAAATGTTTATTTTTCCACCAGTTAATCAAATAGTGCCAACACTAGACACCAACCCCACTTCCATTGGTAATCCCACTAACACACTCACCAAGACTTCAATTCCTGACCCCCATGTCTCAGGATACTCCTCAATAGCCATTGCAGTAGTATATCCAAAAACAACCATCATACCCCCTAGATAAATTAAAAAAACCTTTAAACCCATGTAACCTCCCCCATAATTCAGAATAATAACACATCCAACTACACCACTAATAATCAATACTATACCCCCATAAATAGGAGAAGGTTTAGAAGAAAACCCTACAAACCTTATTACTAAAGCCACACTTAATGATAATAAAGCATATGTGATTAATCCCACGTGGATTACAACCATGACCAATGATATGAAAAACCATCATTGTATTTCAACTATAAGAACACCAGTGACCCTAACACGTAAAACTAATCCACTAGTAAATCAACCACTCACTTATCCATCTCCCCGCCCCATCCAACATCTCCATATGATGGAACCTCGGCTCACTTCTTGGTGCCTGCTTAACCCTTCAAATTATTACAGGACTATTCCTAGCTATACACTACTCACCAGATGCCTCAACCGCCTTCTCCTCAGTCGCCCACATCACTCAAGATGTAAACTATGGCTGAATCATCTGCTACCTCCATGCCAGTGGCACCTCAATATTTTTCATCTGCCTCTTCCTACATATTGGCCGAGGCCTGTGCTATGGCTCATTTCTCTACCTAGAAACCTGAAACATTCACATCATTCTCCTACTCACAACCATAGCAAAAGCCTTCATAGGCTAGGTACTCCCATGAGGCCAAATATCCTTCTGAGGGGCCACGGTAATCACAAATCCACTGTCCGCCATTCCGTACGTCAGAACAGACCTGGTCCAGTGGGTTTGAGGTGGTCATTCAGTAGACAATTGTGACACTCTCACACAATTCTTCACCTTCCACTTTGTCCTACCTTTCATTATTACAGCCCTAGTAGCCTTACACCTACTATTTCTCCATGAGACAGGATCAAATAACCCCTCAGGAATCTCCTCCCACTCCGACAAAATTACCTTCCACCCCTACTACACAACCAAAGATATACTAGGCCTATTTCTCCTCCTTCTCATCCTAATAACACTAGTACTGTTTTCACCTGACCTCCTAACTGATCCAGATAACCACACCCTAGCCAACCCCCTGAATACTCCACCCCATATTAAACACGAATGGTATTTTCTATTCACCTACGCAATCTTATGATCCATCCCCAACAAACTAGGAGGTGTACTGGCCCTCCTACTATCAATCCTCAACCTAACAGCAATTCCCACACTTCACATGTCCAAACAACAAAGCATAATATTCTGTCCACTAAACCAATTCCTATATTGACTCCTAATTACAGATCTCCTTATCCTCACATGGGTTGGAGGACAACCAGTAAGCTACCCCTTCATCACCATCGGACAAACAGCATCCGTACTTTACTTTGCTACAATTCTAGCCCTGATACCGCTTGCCTCCCTAATCAAAAACAAAATACTTAAATGGACCTGCCCTTGTAGTATAAACCAATATACCAGTCTTGTAAACCAGAAATGGAGACTCTCTCCCAAGGACAACTCAGAGAAAAAGTACTTGACTTCACCATCAGCACCCAAAGCTAAGATTCTAATTTAAACTACTCTCTGTATTCTCATGAGGGAGCCATTTTGGGTACAACCCAAGTATCGACCCATCCCACAGTAATTTTATGTATATCGTGCATTACTGCTAGGCACCATGAATATTATATAGGACTATAATTGCTTAACTGTACATAGTACATATCAAACCAAACTCAACAACAACTCCTCCCCACCACGCTTACAAGCAAGGACTAGAATACCTTAACTAACTCTAACACATTAAACCCACCCTCCAAAAGCAACTTCTCAACCACAAGCATACCAACAAATACTATATATCCTTAACAGAACATAGTATATCTAATCGTTCATCGTACACAGCACATTCCAGTTAAACAAGTCCTCGTCAATACGGATATCCCCCTCAGAGAGTGGTCCCTTGTTCACCATCCTCCGTGAAATCAATATCCCGCACAAGAGTGCTACTCTCCTTGCTCCAGGCCCATAATACTTGGGGGTAGCTATAATGAACTGTATCCGGCATCTGGTTCTTACCTCATGGCCATAAAGTCAAGACTGCCCACATGTTCCCCTTAAATAAGACATCACGATGGATCACGGGTCTATCACCCTATTAACCAGTCACGGGAGCTCTCCATGCATTTGGTATTTTAATCTGGGGGGTGTGCACGAGATAGCATTGTGAAACGCTGGCTCCGGAGCACCCTACGTCGCAGTTTCTGTCTTTGATTCCTGCCCCATCCCATTATTGATCACACCTACATTCAATATCCCAGGTGAGCATACCTATCACAAGGTGTTTATTAATTCATGCTTGTAGGACATAACAACAATCAGTAAACACACCCGCAGCCGCTTTTCACATCAACTCTACAATAAAATTCCGCAAATCCCCCCTCCCCCATCTTTAGCCTCATCAACCCAGGAAAACACATCTTTGCCAAACCCCAAAAACAAAAGGCCTTAATCCAACTCGACCAGAGCCCAAATTTTTATCTTTAGGCTGTATGCATTTTTAACAGTCACCCCTCAACTAACACTTCTTTTTCCCTCTTAGCCTCACTTCACAGACTCTACAAATTTAGTTACCCCTTTTTCAGCCATCCCATTCAACGCACACCCAATGACTGCTAGACCGACACCCTAAACTAACCCAACCCCAAAGGCAAGGCTTTCCCCCCTACCCATTGCTTGTACGCCCATCCCCTAGCCTTGCTTACACTGCAAAATCACACAGTCTATGTAGCTTGATTACCCAAAGCAAGACACTGAAAATGTCTAGATGGACCTACACTGCCCCATAGACAAATAGGTTTGGTCCTAGCCTTTCTATTAACTCTTAGTAAGATTACACATGCAAGCATCCCCGCCCTGGTGAAATAACCCTCTAAATCACTATGATCAAAAGGAGTAAGTATCAAGCACTCATTAATGCAGCTCAAAACACTTTGCCCAGCCACACCCCCACGGGAGACAGCAGTGATAAACCTTTAGCAATAGACGAAAGTTTAACTAAGCTATACTAACTTCAGTGTTGGTTAATTTCGTGCCAGCCACCACGATCATACGATTAACCCAAGCTAATAGAGACCGGTGTAAAGAGTGTTTTAGATTATCCCTCAATAAAGCTAAATTTCACCTAAGTTGTAGAAAACCCTAGTTGATATAAAACAAACTATGAAAGTGGCTTTAATATTTCTGAATACACAATAGCGAAGATCCAAACTGGGATTAGATAGCCCACTATGCTCAGCCCTAAACTTCAACAGTTAAATCAACAAAACTGCTCACCAGAACAGTAGGAGCAACACCTTAAAACTCAAAGGACCTGGCGGTGCTTCACATCCCTCTAGAGGAGCCTGTTCTATAATCGATAAACCCCGATTCACCTCACCACCTCTCGCTCAGCCTATATACCACCATCTTCAGCAAACCCTGACAAAGGCCACAAAGTAAGCACAAATATCTACATAAAAACGTTAGGTCAATGTGTAGCCTATGAGGTGGCAAGAAATGGGCTACATTTTCTACCCCAGAAAATTCTATGATAACCCTTATGAAACCTGAGGGTCCAAGGAGGATTTAGCAGTAAATTAAGAACAGAGTGCTTAATTGAATAGGGCCATAAAGCACGCACACACTGCCCATCACCCTCCTCAAGTATATTTCAAGGACTATCTAACTAAAACCCCTGTGCATTTATATAGAGGAGATAAGTTGTAACATGGTACGTGAACTGCAAAGGGCACTGGGATAAACCAAGGTGTAGCTTAACATAAAGCACCCTGCTTACACCTGAGAGATTTCAATTTAATTTGACCACCCTGAGCTAATTCTAGCCCCAAACCCAACTAATTCTACTACCAAATAACCTCAACTAAAACATTTACCCAAATAAAGTAAAGGCGATAGAAAGTATATCTCGGCGCAATAGACATAGTACTGCAAGGGAAAGATGAAAAAACATAACCAAGCATAAAATAGCAAGGACAAACCCCTATACTTTCTGCATAATGAATTAACTAGAAATAACTTTACAAAGAGAACCAAAGCCAAGACCCCTGAAACCAGATGAGCTACCTAAGAACATCTAAAAGAGCACACCCGTCTATGTAGCAAAATAGTGGGAAGATTCATAGGTAGAGGTGACAAGCCTACCGAGCCTGGTGATAGCTGGTTGTCCAAGATAGAATCTTAGTTCAACTTTAAATTTATCTACAGAACCACCTAATCCCTTTGTAAATTTAACTGTTAGTCTAAAGAGAGACAGCTCTTTAGACACTTGGAAAAAGCCTTGTAGAGAGAGTAAAAAATATAACTTCCATAGTTGGCCTAGAAGCGGCCATCAAGTAAGAAAGCATTCAAGCTCGACGCCCAACCACCCAAAAAATTCCAAACACATATCTGAACTCCTCACATCACATTGGACCAATCTATCACTTCATAGAAGAAATAATGTTAGTATAAGTGACATGAAAACATTCTCCTCCGCATAAGCCTACATCAGACCAAAATACTTCACTGACAATTAACAGCCCAATATCTATAAATAATCAATAAAACCATTATTACCCACACTGTTAACCCAACACAGACATGCTTACAAGGAAAGGTTAAAAAAAGTAAAAGGAACTCGGCGAATCTTACCCCGCCTGTTTATCAAAAACATCACCTCTAGTATTACCAGTACTAAAGGCACCGCCTGCCCAGTGACATATGTTTAACAGCCGCGGTACCCTAACCGTGCAAAGGTAGCATAATCACTTGTTGCTTAAATAGGGACTTATATGAATGGCTCCACAAGGGTTCAGCTGTCTCTTACTTTCAACCAGTGAAATTGACCTGCCCGTGAAGATGCGGACATAATACAACAAGACAAGAAGACCCTAAGGAGTTTTAATTTACCAATGCAAACAAGACCAAATAGACCCGCAGGCCCTAAACTACCAGATCTGCATTAAAAATTTCGGTTGGGGCGACCTCGGAGTATAACCCAACCTCCGAGCAACATGTGCTGAGACTATACCAGTCAAGGCGAATATCCACATACAATTGACCCAATAATTTGACCAACGGAATAAGTTACCCTAGGGATAACAGCGCAATCCTATTCTAGAGTCCATATCAACAGTAGCGTTTATGACCTCGATGTTGGATCAGGACATCTCAATGGTGCAGCCACTATTAAAGGTTCATTTGTTCAACGATTAGAGTCCTATGTGATCTGAGTTCAGACCGGAGTAATCCAGGTCAGTTTCTATCTATTCTACATTTCTCCCAGTACGAAAGGATAAGAGAAATGGGGCCCACTTCATAAAGTGCCCCTCCCCCATAGATGATATTATCTCAACCTAATACTGTACCCACACCCACCCAAGAACAGGGTTTGTTAAGATGGCAGAGCCCGGCAATTGCATAAAATTTAAAATTTTACAACCAGAGGTTCAACTCCTCTTCTTAACAACATGTCCGTAACTAACCTTCTACTTCTTATTGTACCTATCCTAAGATCTACGGCATTCCTCACGCTAACTGAACAAAAAATCCTAGGCTACATGCAACTATGCAAAGGGCCCAATATTGTAGGCCCTTTGTAGGACTATTACAACCTTTTGCCGATGCCATAAAACTCTTTACCAAAGAATCCTCAAAACCCTCAACATCAACCGTTACCCTCTACATCACTGCCCCAACCTTAGCCCTCTCTATTGCCCTTCTATTATGAACTCCCCTCCCTATACCTAACCTCCTAGTTAATCTTAACTTAGGCCTTCTATTCATTCTGGCTACATCCAGCCTAGCTGTCTACTCTATCCTATGATCAGGATGAGCATCAAACTCAAACTATGCCCTGATCGGCGCATTATGAGCAGTTGCCCAATCAATTTCATACGAAGTTTCCCTAGCTATCATCCTATTATCAATCCTACTAGTAAGCGGCCCATTCAATCTCTGCACCCTCATTACAACACAAGAACACCTCTGACTACTCCTACCATCATGAACTCCAGCTATAATATGATTTATTTCCACACTAGCAGAAACCAATTGAGCTGCTTTCGACCTTACCAGAGGAGAATCAGAACTAGTCTCAGGCTTCCACATTGAATACGCCGCAGGCCCATTCGCCCTATTCTTTAGAGCCGAATACATAAATATCATTATAATAAATGCCCTAACTGCCATAATCTCCTAGGTACAATACATAATATTCACCTACCACAACTCTACACAATATGCTTCACCATTAAAACCCTACTCCTAAACTCTCTATTTTTATGAACCCGAACAGCATACCCCCGATTCTGCTATGATCAACTCATGTATCTCTTATGAAAAAATTTCCTACCACTTACACTAGCACTACTTATATGATACATCTCAATATCCGCTACAATTTCCAACATTCCCCCCCAAACTTAAGAAATATGTCTGACAAAAGAGTTACTTTGATAGAGTAAATAATAGAGTTTTAAATCCTCTTATTTCTAGGACCATAGGAATTGAACCCATCCCTGAGAATCCAAAATTCTCCGTGCCACTTGTCACACCCTATCCTAGAGTAAGGTCAGCTAAATAAGCTATCGGGCCCATACCCTGAAAATGTTGGTTATATCCTTCCAGTACTAATCAATCCACTGGCCCAACCTGTCATCTACTCCACCGTTTTCTCAGGTACACTCATTGCAATATTAGGCTCGCACTGATTTTTTACCTGGACAGGATTGAAAATAAACATAGTAGCTTTTATCCCAATTTTAATTAAAAAAATAAACCCCCACTCTACAGAAGCCACTATCAAATACTTTCTCACACAAGGAACCTCATCTATAATCCTCATAATAGCTATCCTGTCTAACAATATACTCTCCGGACAATGAACCACAACCAACACCACCAAACAATACTCATCATTAATAATCACAACAGCCCTAGAAATAAAACTAGGAATAGCCCCTTTCCATTTCTGAGTCCCAGAAGGCACTCAAGGAACCCCTCTAATATCCGGCCTACTTCTCCTCACATGACAAAAATTAGCCTCTATTTCAATTATATATCAAATCTCCCCATTAATAAACATAAACATTCTCCTTACCCTTTCAATCCTACCCATTATAGTGGGTAGCTGGGGTGGACTGAACCAAACCCAACTACGTAAAATCCTAGCATACTCCTCAATCACCCATATAGGCTGAATAATAGTACTAGCATACAACCCAAATATCACCATTTTCAACCTAATCATCTATATCATTTTAACGACCACCACATTCCTGGTACTCAACTTGAACTCTAGCACTACAGCCCTACTACTGTCCCACACCTGAAATAAACTAACGTGACTAATACCCGTAATCCCATCTACCCTACTATCACTAGGAGGCCTTCCCCTACTAACTGGCTTTCTACCCAAATGAATTTTCATTGAAGAATTCACAAAAAATAACAACCTCATTATCCCCACTACCATAGCCATTATTACTCTCCTTAACCTATATTTTTACATACGCTTAATCTACTCTGCTTCAATTACACTATTCCCCATATCCAACAACGTAAAAATAAAATGACAATTTGAAAATACAAAATCCACACCACTCCTCCCCACACTCACTGTCCTTACCACCCTCCTCCTACCAATCTCTCCACTTACACTACCCACCTCATAGAAACTTAGGTTAAACGCAGACCAAGAGCCTTCAAAGCCCTTAGTAAGTTAATAATACTTAATTTCTGCTGCACCCAAGGACTGCAAAACCCTACTTTGCATCAACTGAACGCAAATCAGTCACTTTAATTAAGCTGAGCCCTTGCTAGATCAATGGGACTTAAACCCACAAAAATTTAGTTAACAGTTAAATACCTTAATCAACTGGCTTCAGTCTACTTCTCCCGCCGCAAGGGAAAAAAGGCGGGAGAAGCCCCGGCAGGATTGAAGCTGCTTCTTTGAATTTGCAGTTCAACACGAAAGTCACCTAAGGGCTGGTAAAAAGAGGTTCAGCCTCTGTTTTTAGATTTATAGCCTAATGCCTTGCTCAGCCACCTTACCCACTAATGTTCGCCAACCACTGACTATTCTCAACAAATCATAAAGATATCGGAACACTATATTTATTGTTTGGTGCATGAGCTGTAGTCTTGAGCACAGCCTTAAGCCTCCTTATTCGGACTGAACTAGGTCAACCTGGCAACCTTCTAGGTAACGACCACATCTACAACGTCATCGTCACAGCCCACACATTCGTCATAATCTTTTTCACAGTAATGCCTATCATAATTGGAGGTTTTGGCAATTGACTGGTCCCCCTGATAATTGGCGCCCCCGACATGGCATTTCCCCGCATAAATAACATAAGCTTCTGGCTCCTCCCCGCCTCCTTTCTACTACTGCTCGCATCTGCTATGGTAGAAGCCGGTGCCGGAACAGGTTGAACGGTTTACCCTCCTTTGGCAGGAAACTATTCCCATCCAGGGGCCTCTGTAGACCTAACCATTTTCTCCCTTTATCTAGCAGGTGTCTCTTCTATTCTAGGAGCTATTAATTTCATCACCACAATTATTAACATAAAACCCCCTGCCATATCTCAATACCAAACGCCCCTCTTTGTCTGATCTGTCGTAATCACGGCAGTCCTACTCCTTCTCTCCCTTCCAGTCTTGGCCACTGGCATTACTATACTGCTAACAGACTGCAACCTTAATATTACCTTCTTTGACCTGGCCGGAGGTGGGGACCCTATCCTATAACAACACCTATTTTGATTCTTTGGTCACCCCGAAGTCTATATTCTCATCCTACCAGGCTTTGGAATAATTTCTCACATCGTAACATATTATTCCGGAAAGAAAGAACCATTCGGGTACCTAGGTATGGTCTGGGCTATAATATCAATTGGCTTCCTAGGGTTTATTGTATGAGCCCATCATATATTCACAGTAGGGATAGACGTAGACACACGAGCTTACTTTACCTCCGCCGCTATAATTATTGCCATCCCCACTGGCATCAAAGTACTTAGCTGACTTGCTATGCTCCATGGGGGTAACACCAAACAGCCCACTGCAGTACTCTGAGCCCTAGGATTCATCTTCCTTTTTACAGTGGGCGGCCTAACCGGCATTGTACTAGCAAACTCATCATTAGACATCGTACTACATGATATCTATTATGTTGTGGCCCACTTTCACTACGTTCTAACAATAGGAGCTGTGTTCACCATCATGGGGGCCGTCATCCACTGATTTCCCTTATTCTCAGGCTACCCACTCGACCAAGCTTATGCCAAAATTCACTTTGCCATCATATTTTTAGGTGTAAATCTAACCTTCCCACAGCACTTTCTCGGCCTATCTGGGATGCCCCGATGTTAGTCCGACTACCCTCATGCATATACCACATGAAATATTTTATCATCTGTAGGCTCATTCATCTCCCTGACAGCAGTAATGCTAATAATTTTCATAACCTGAGAGGCCTTCGCTTCAAAGCGAAAAGTCCTAATAATTGAGCAACCTTCCACTAACCTAGAGTGGCTGTATAGATGCCCTCCACCCTACCATACATTTGAAGAACCAGTCTATATAAAACCTAGACAAAAAAGGAAGGAATTGAACCTCCTAAGGCTGGTTTCAAGCCAGCCTCATAACCCCTACAAATTTTTCAACAAGATATTAGAAAAACTATTTCATAACTTTGTCAAGGTTAAGTTACAGGTTAAACCCCGCATATCTTAATGGCACACGCAGCCCAGCTAGGTCTTCAAGACGCCACATCCCCTATCATAGAAGAGCTAATCGCCTTCCATGATCACGCCCTCGTAATCATCTTTCTTATCAGCTTTCTAGTTTTATATGCCCTCTTCCTAACAATTACAACAAAACTAACACTAACATCACAGACGCCCAAGAAATAGAAACCCTTTGAATGATTCTACCCGCCATTATCCTAGTCCTAATTGCCCTTCCATCCTTACGTATCCTGTACATAACAGATGAAATCAATGACCCTTCTTTTACCATTAAATCAATCAGACACCAATGATACTGAACCTATGAATACACCGATTATGGAGGATTAATTTTCAACTCCTATATACTTCCACCACTATTCTTAGACCCAGGTGACCTTCGACTTCTTGAAGTGGATAATCGAGTAGTCTTTCCAATTGAAGCCCCTGTTCATATAATAATTACATCACAAGATGTCCTACACTCATGAACTGTCCCCACATTAGGCTTAAAAACAGATGTAATCTCCGGACCCCTAAACCAAACCACATTCACCGCCATACGACCAGGAGTATACTACGGTCAATGCTCAGAAATCTGCGGAGCTAACCATAGTTTCATACCCATCGTTCTAGAACTAATCCCGCTAAAAATCTTCGAAATAGGACCTGTATCCACTTTATAGGCTACCGCCCACTCTCTTAATAAGGTTCACTGTAGAGCTGACCCAGCATTAACCTTTTAAGTTAAAGACTAAGAGAATCACTGTCTCTTTACAGTGAAATGCCTCAACTAGACACCACCGTATGACCCACTATCATTGCATCAATACTCCTCACATTATTCCTCATCATTCAACTAAAAGTACTAAACACAAACTATCATCTGCCTACCTCACTAAAAATTATTAACATGCAGAATCACAATAATCCTTGAGAGTCAAAATGAACGAAAATCTGTTCACTTCATTCATTGCCCCCACAATTCTAGGCCTGCCAGCTGCAGTGCCAATCGTTCTATTGCCCCCCATGCTGATTCCAGCTTCCAAACACCTTATCAACAACCGATTAATTACCACTCAACAGTGACTAATTCAACTCACCCTAAAACAAATAACAACAATACATAACATTAAAGGATGAAACTGATCCCTTATGCTAATATCCCTAATTATCTGCATTGCTACAACCAATCTCCTCGGGCTCTTGCCCCACTCATTCACACCAACTACCCAACTATCCATAAACCTGGCCATGGCAATCCCCCTATGAGCAGGTGCAGTAATTACAGACTTCTGCTTTAAAACCAAAAATACCTTAGCCCATCTCTTGCCACAAGGCACACCCTCACCCCTCATTCCCATACTAATTATTATCGAAACCATCAGCCTATTTATCCAACCGATAGCACTAGCCATGCACCTAACTGCTAATATTACGGCAGGCCATCTGCTCATACACTTAATCGGAAGCGCCACACTAGCACTATCAACTATCAACTTCCCCACAACCTCAATCATCTTCACAATTTTGATTTTACTGACGATTCTTGAAATCGCTGTCGCCCTGATTCAAGCCTATGTTTTCACACTCCTAGTGAGCCTCTATCTACATGACAATATATAATTACCCACCAATCACATGCCTATCACATAGTAAAACCCAGCCCATGACCTCTAACGGGCCCTTTCAGCCCTCTTAATGACATCTGGCCTAGCTATACGATTCCACTTTTACTCTACCACCCTACTAACACTAGGCCTACTGACCAATGCACTAACCATATACCAATGATGACGTGATGTTGTAGGAGAAGGTGCATACCAAGGCCACCACACAATACCCGTCCAAAAAGTCCTTCGGTATGGAATAATTTTATTCATCATCTCAGAAGTCTTTCTTTGCTGGGTTCTTCTGAGCATTCTACCACTCCAGCCTAGCCCCTACCCCTCAACTAGGAGGACATTGACCCCCAACAGGCATCACTCCACTCAACCCGCCTAGAGGTCCCACTCCTAAACACATCTGTATTACTCACATCGGGAGTTTCAATTACTTGAGTTCACCATAGCCTAATAGTGAACGATCGTAATCAAGCAATTCAAGCACTACTTATCACAATCTTACTAGGCATCTACTTCACCCTCCTAAAAGTTTCAGAATACTTTGAAGCCCCCTTTACTATCTCCGATGGTATTTATGGTTCAACATTTTTTGTAGCTATGGGCTTCCACGGGCTCCACGTCATCATTGGGTCAACATTCCTTACTGTTTACCTTATCCGCCAACTATTATATCATTTTACATCCAAGCACCACTTCGGCTTCGAAACCACCACTTGATACTGACACTTTGTAGATGTAGTTTGACTATTCCTATATGTCTCTATCTACTGGTGAGGATCTTACTCTTTTAGTATAGACAGTACCGTTGACTTCCAATTAACTAGTTTCGATAGCACTAGAAAAAGAGTAATAAACCTGGCACTAGCCCTAACAGTCAACACCCTCCTGGCCCTATTACTAATAACTATCACATTTTGATTACCACAACTTAACGTCTACATAGAAAAGTCTAACCCTTATGAATGTGGGTTTGACCCACTATCCTCCTCTCGCATTCCCTTCTCCATAAAATTCTTCTTGATTGCTATCACCTTTTTATTATTTGACCTAGAAATTGCCCTATTACTACCCCTACCGTGAGCCCTCCAAACAACCAATCTACCACTAACAGTTGTATCATCACTCATATTAGTTACCATCTTAATCCTAAGTTTGACTTATGAACGATCCCAGAAAGGGTTAGGCTGAGTCGAATTGGTAAGTAGTTTAAACAAAAACAAATGATTTTGACTCATTAGATTATGACAGTCATACTTACCAAATGCCCCTCATCTACATAAACATTACATTAGCATTTACTATCTCACTGTTAGGAATACTAATCTATTGCTCACACCTAATGTCCTCCCTACTATGCCTAGAGGGGATAATATTATCTCTATTCATCATAAACAACCTCATAACCCTAAACACACACTCTCCCTTAATTAACATGATCCCTATCACCATATTAGTCTTTGCTGCCTGCGAAGCAGCAGTGGGCCTCGCCCTACTAGTCTCAATTTCTAACACATATGGTCTAGATTACACACATAACTTAAACTTACTCCAATGTTAAAATTAATTATCCCTACAATCATACTACTTCCAACAACATGACTCTCTAAAAACTATATCATTTGAATTAACATAACCACTCACAGCCTAATTATCAGCTCTATCCCGCTGTTATTTTTCAACCAGGCCAATGTCATTCTATTTAGCTACTCTCTGTCTTTCTCCTCTGACCCCCTGACGACACCCCTTCTAATACTAGCAGGCTGACTTCTACCTCTTATGATCATAGTGAGTCAATGCCACTTATCAAACAAGTCCCCCTTATGGAAAAAACTTTACCTGTCTGTACTAATCACCCTTCAAATCTCCCTGATCATAACATTCACGGCCACAGAACTAATCATATTGATTATTAGTGGTGTAGTTGGGTGTGTTATTTTTCTGAATTATGGGGGAGGTTGTATGGGTGTAATGGGTGTTTTAATTTATCTAGGGGCTATGATAGTTGTTTTTGTATATACTACTGCAATGGCTATTGAAGAGTATCCTGAGAAGGCAGGAATTGAAGTCTTGGTGAGCGTATTAGCAGGATTAGCAATGGAGGCGGGGTTGGTCTTATGAGTGAAGGAGTATGATGGGGTGGTGGTAGTGGTCACATTCTTTATTGAACAAACGGTGCCTTAAATAACTTCGTACAAATACTACTGGGAAACTTAGCATTTTATTAAAATGTTTAAATTTCATATTTTTCAAAGTCTAACATATTAGTAATTATATATTCTTTTTATTCAACTTTAAAGTTCTATTCAAAATAGCAATTTATAATTTTATATTATTAAATGTCATTCATACAGTTTAATAATTATTTTATGACAGCATTAATGAAACCAGTACAGACAGTATAATGTTCATGATATTTTTGTTTATACGTTTAACATACACATACATAATTCAACATTAATGGCTTCCTTAATTACTCTACCATTAATATTATAATTTTATATTATCATTTAAGGTTGCCCTTCTATTTTAATATTAGATGTTTTAGCATCCATCAGTTCTATCAAGCTCTTCTCACTGGTTCTTCTTTGAATTCCAGACCTGGCCGCAATCTTCTCTTCTAAAATTCTAAAATCTGAGGGCTCTTGCTGGCTGGGTGCTGCTGGAAGAACTGTAACTTGGTTGTTACCTCAACCGTATTTTATTTTAAATGTTTTAATTAAAAGAAGTTTTTAAAAATGTGGAAATCCCTGAGAATATTCACTTCTTTAAATACAATGGGAATAGGTATGGATGAAGTCTGTTTCTCCTCATTTGATCCAGGGGTGCTTCTGAGAACTCTTCCAAGTGCCAGATCCTGGGCTGCTGGCAGCTTGGCCCCAGTGGCAATTCAGTTACCCCATCATGGCTGGGGCACCAGGGGAACCCCACAGGTGGGCGAAAATTACCGTAGATTAAAACCTAGGCAGTTTAACACAAGCAGCCAGCACCAACATCATGGTACTCGATCTTCCAACTTCCTGCACTACCAATTCTATGTCTCATCACATTCTCCTCTGGCCTCTCGGTCCCCAGCACTCAGGCTTCAGCCTCTGTTTCTGCTGAAGCCCTTTCTTCATACACCCTAGAACACAGAACATAGGACAGAGAGAGAGACTTTAGTAGGAATGCTGACATTTAAAAACTTATCAGAGATATGAAAAATCAACTACATGAAGTATGGCGGTATATTAAGGCTTTGTGAATAAAACACAGTAAAGGGTGGGTGTGTAAAGCTATTTTCCAATCATCCTTCCAAACCAAGGCTTTTGAGGGCACAAGTCCTCCCAGCAGGTGGCAGGATGGGCCCAGCAGTGTCTTCAGCCCATTGCTGTCATGAGTTAGGAAAGGCTGAATTCTATTTTACATACAAAAGAAAACATTTATTTAATTAAAGATTCAAGCTACAATACAGTTCTTCATAAAACACTAAAATATTCTGATTATCGATATTTTTCTGTTGCTTTTTCTCACGAAACATGAGATTTGCCTTTGTGAAATCTGAAGTTTCCTGTTCTATCAATGAGAAGGTGTATCAAATGGATAGTCCATCCAGTGTATCCAACATCAATTACAAAATGTCTCTCTTTTTCCTAATTTTGCCTTTTTTTCCCTTTGTCATTCTTGAGTCTCTGTTAGTGCACTGAGGAAGTGAAGACGTGTACTTAAAAGAAATGCCAACATCTGCTGAAGATCAGATTCCATATTTTGTATTTTAGTTGATGTAATGATGACTTTAGTTATAATGACTTTAGCTGATGTAATGATTCTAATGAACAAGAAAGATTTTGTTTCCCATTTTAAAAGATACCATTAAATCATGCTGAATATTTTTCAATTTATTATGGATATGTATTCAAGGGGTTGCCATTTCATCTGCTTCAGTCTTCCCTCTAAACCAATCCTAAGACATACCTAGGCTGAATTAATATCACATGAAAATTCATCACATGATGTCCTACTAGGTCAAAAAGTATAAAAACTGACATGGAGAAAGACTTCATTGAAACCAGGACAGAAAGACACTAAGGCACACAGTGCTCAGAGCGGCATGCTGACAAGATCTCTGATGGGAGGCCATTGCCTGGACACCTGCTGGGTTTTGTCCTGGACACCATTCATTCACTTGAACATGTTTGGTACACAGGGTATTTTTAAATAATAGGCAAAATAGAATGTGTTCTTCAAACCTTGTGGATTTTATACTGAAAACTTCCAGAGATATATCTTAGGTAATTATAAGACCAAGCACAACAACAACAACAAAATCCTAACTTGAATCCATCAGTTGCAGATTTCACGGCTGACTACATCAAGAGGAAGTTGCAAGCTCTAAAAGCTGGAAGGCCAGTCAATATCAGGAACTCCTCAGAAGTGAAGGAAAAGCAGTTTAAATTTGTTTAACAAAACCATGTTTTCAAACTAACTTTAATTTATGCATGAGGGCCATTAAATTTGTTCTTTTTAAAAAGGAAACTTCTTAATTCGAACTAAATCATTCATTATTCACTGTGATACAGGTTATATACCCTTAGGTTCCATGTGATTATTCACGTGTTCAGCTGACAGAAAGGAGAAAAAGCTATTCTAATGACTTAGCTTCGCTTTGACTCACTGGTTTTTATCTCACTTTAACTTCCAATCTCGGTTACAGAGAGTGTTAAAGCTGGAAGAAATAACATTTTGGTAGATGATAAAGGATAAGTACGAGTCATTTCAAGTTGTTGAAGCTTTCATTAAATAAAGCAGGCTATTTGAAATCTTAAAGCTATTTAAATAAAGGGCTAAGACTTTTCTGTTTTATTTACTTAAGAGCTTAAAAGATACTGTTGAAAATTTAACAGTTAATCTATTGTAGGGTGTGGTTAGACATTTATTTTGACAGTGCTCACTGAAAATTCAATTATACCCCCAGAGTCAAACTTGCCCGTCATCAAAATGTCTAAAAATCTGAGTGTTTACGGGGTAATAACAAACCCCATACTAAACAGTTTGCCAGAAATCTGTCACTACAACATCTAAACAGAACAATTGGGTGGTTGTCTAAGACACCTAAACTCAATATGACATTTCAGCTAAAAAGAGTGAACTTGTACCTAAGCACTTCATGCAAGTTACCAAAAGAGCAGATATTCTTTAATAAAAAAGTACATTTGTAGAATCAAAGAATCTTAGTGTTGTAAGAAATATTTGAGATCATTTCAGTTAGGCTTTTCATTTCTTAAATTCAAAACTGAAGCTGAGATTAAACAGCTAATAAAATGACAAAGCTGATCTATGATATTGGTTTGGGCAATGATTTCTTAGATGTGACCAAAAACGCACATACAACAAATGAGATTACATCAAACTGAAGAGCTTCTATACAGCAAAGAAAACAATTAACAGAGTGAAGAGTGACAACTCACAGACTGAGAAAAAATATTTGCAAATCATATGTCTGATAAAGAGCTAATACACAAAATATACAACGAATTCAACTCAATAAAAATAAAACAAATAACCCTGTTAAAAAATGGGCAAAAGACCTGTACAGATATTTCTCCAAAGAAGACATACAAATGGCCAGAAGAGATATTAAAAGGTGTTCAATATCACCATTGATTAGGGAAATGCAAATTAAAATGAGATTTCACCTTACTCATTTTAGAATGGCTATTACAAAAAAAATGAAAGACAAGTGTTAGTGAGGATTTGAAGAAAAGAGAACACTTGTAAAATGTTGGTGGGAATGTAAATTAGTGCAGCCATTATGGAAAACAGAAGGGAGGTTTCTCAAAAATAAAAATATATAATTACTATATGACCCAGAAATTCTACTTCTGGGTGTATACTCAAATGAGTTAAAATCAGTATGTTGACTAGATATCAACACTTCCATGTTCATTGCAGCATTATTCACAATAGCCAAGATATGGAAACAATCTAAGTGCATATCAAGGGATGAATGGATAAAGAAGATTATATATACATATTTATAGTGTATACACACAATGGAATACTATTCAGCCTTTAAAAAGGAGAAAATTCTGTCATTTGTGAAAACAAAGAAAAATCTAGAGGATCTTATGTAAAGTGAAATAAGTCAGGTACAGAAAGACAAATACATCATGATCTCACTTACATGTGAAAAGTAAAAAATGTCAGACTCAGAGAAGTAAAGAGTAGAATGATGGTTACCAGAGGCTGGAGGAGGCAGGATAGACAGAAAGAAGATTAATTTGTTAAATGGTACAAGGTTCAGCTAGATAGGAGAAATAAGTCCTAGTGATCTATTGAGCCATAGGGTAATTATAGTTAATAATAATGTATTATATATTTCAAAATTGCGGAGTATATTTTAAGCACTCTCACCATAAAGTAGTGATAAATATGTGAGTTGAAAGATATGTTAATTCACCTGATGTAAATGTTCCACAACGTATACATACATGTATCTAAACATCATATTGTATGCCATAAATACATACAATACTTAATTATCAAATAAAAAGTTAAGATGGAGCTGAGCCAAGAATCCAAGACTCTGAATTTAGATTTTTCATTTTCTATTATGCCAAAGTGTTTTCTGAAAATTAAAATTGAATATGGTATGTCCAAAAGAATATGTCATAAGAAGACAGGAATGGGGGGACTGCTGCATATAATCTCATATTTTTAGTCAGTTGTGTAAGATATTATTAGGAGAAGAAAATCAGATACTTTAAGAAAATTCTTATAACTCCTGTAATACTGAAATTTTATGGCAAACCTAAAACCTTCAAAATACAGTTTTTTTAAAAGTGAATCATATATACACAAAGTTTTTATTGAGATTATTAAACAAAATCTTTCAAAGTAGCAAAACATAAGTATATGTTTTAGACTGTACTATGCAGAATAGCAGAATGGTGTCAATTGCAAAAAATCTTTCAAAAGACATAAAAATTATTGAAGTCTCATCCCAGCTCTACTAATCTATGTCTTAGCAACCTAGTGTAATTCCTACAAGTTCTGAACACTGCCTTTAATGTATCTGCATGGTTCCCATATCATTTTATAAACTTCAAATATTCACACTTTATAATTGAAACAATATACAACTTTATTATTAAATAAGCTGTGGGATGATATTCTCCATCTACCCTATAAGGATACTATCTTCCTGTCAGAAAATCTGAGACTCTCCAATACATATTTACTCCACAGATCTTTTCCTTTTTTGTTTTTTTTGAGACGGAGTCTCTCTCTGTCGCCCAGGCTGGAGTGCAGTGGCACAATCTTGGCTCACTGCAAGCACTCCCCAGATCTTAACTGTGGAATCTCCAGACCATGTGCAGTCAGTAATCCATTATTGGTTTTGCCTCATGTGCCCTAACCACCTTCTCTTTACCTTCTATTTAAGCCCCAAATAAAGGTTACTATTCTTGGCTCAATTCTCCAAATCCTTTGAAGGTAACTGGTGACACCATAGCCTTTCTTTATGTGCCACCTTGTGATCCAGGCTTCCTAGTTATCTATGAATATTCACATCAGGTTACCTGGACTCCATGGAGGCAGCACCAACAGAAAACATAATTGGGATATACACCACTTTTAGACTTTCGAATACATGCCCCACCTTATAATGTGTGAACTGATTATTCACTTCTAGACATTCAACTTTCAAACAGGTATGCTCTGTATTAAACACCAACATCCTCCTTCCCTTTCACTCAAGGGACATCGGGAAAACAAAAAGATGCAATGCAAAGTTCACATACAAGGATAGTTATTTGTGATAATGGTGACAATGATCCCTATTTCTTTTCCTGCTCTTATGAATTTGCAAATGTCCTACAAAGTGTATTAAATGAGTCTGTGAAAGTTCATCTAAGTCCCTTAGTATTATTATTTTTTAACTCTCTAGAAAGTCCTAGCCACGTAGCTCAAAGCAAAATAGAAAAGATCCAAATCATTCATAGGACAAGTGTTGAGGCAACTTTTAATTACTAAATATATTTTTAGCCATTTAAAACTAAAAGAAAAGTAACGTCTGTAATCCCAGCACTTTGGGATGCTGAGGCAGGCGGAACACAAGAACAGGAGATCAAGACCATCCTGGCTAACACGGCGAAACCCCGTCTCTACTAAAAAAATACAAAAAATTAGCCGGGCGTGGCGGCAGGCGCCTGTAGTCCAAGCTACTTAGGAGGCTGAGGCAGGAGAATGGCTTGAACCGGAGAGGCGGAGCTTGCAGCGAGCCGAGATCACGTCACTGCACTCTAGCCCGGGCAACAGAGCGAAACTCCGTCTCAAAAAAAAAAAAAAAAAAAAAAAAGTAACAAAACTCTTTTACTCCTTTTTATGATTTAAATTTTATTCTAGGTTTGAAAAGTGAGATATATATCACTTAACAGTCAGGAAGCGTGTAGTAATCTCAATCTCTGAACTGACATTACCTAAAACAGAGATGTTCGTTTTCTCATACTCATCTCTAAAATAGAGGTAGACAGAGAAAGTGCTTCTTTTTCCGAGACTGTAATGAATTCAAACCTATTCATTAACTTTATAGCAGTTATTTTGGTTTCACAGTGAAACATAAAAAGTTCTATCTTAATGGAAAGAAAACCAAGTAGCTATCTAAGTAGTTGATGAGAAGGAATTTGTTCTAGTGTTTTAAGCACATAAGGGATAAAGCAAGACTTAGAAATATTTTTGTTAGACGATTTCATTTTAATAGTATTTTCTATTATAACAGAAATGACCTACAGTAAAATAATTCAAAATACCCTTACTTCTGAAGGTTATTTCCACATAAAATTGTAACATTACCATGATCTAAATTTAAATAAAATTTTCTATTGATGTTAAAAGTTTGATAATATACAGTTTGTTAAAGTGGTTTGATCACTATTTGGGTACGATCGACGTCAAACCACAGAGGTGTTTAAATGAACCAAAGTCTTTGGTTTATTTCTACAGCTTTTTGTCTAATTTGATTAATAACTAGTATACCAGTCATTCATATATAGTCATAACTGGCCAACCAAGGTTTACTTGGTAGGAGGGTGACAGTTTACCCTTTAATACCACCTGATCAAAATACTCAAGATGTTCTACACAAATAGCAACAAATTGTTTATTTCTAAGAACATAATTTTCCTTTGATAGGAAGCTCTCAACATTAATTTGGAGTCACATTTTAATTTTATAATGTGATAATTCAATAAATGGTCATTAGATATTGGGTTATCTGGAAAATTGCAAAAAATCAAACTTCTGACAATATCCTTTAAAATAATTAACTCAGCTGGAAATAGTTAAACAAGACTTAAAAATACAAATCATAATGGCCGAGCATGGTGGCTCACGCCTGTAATCCCAGCACTTTGGGAGGCTGAGGTGGGCAGATCACGAGGTCAGGAGATCGAGACCACGGTGAAACCCCGTCTCTACTAAAAATACAAAAAAACTTAGCCGGGAGCAGTAGCGGGCGCCTGTAGTCCCAGCTACTCGGGAGGGTGAGGCCAGAGAATGGCGTGAACCCGGGAGGCAGAACTTGCAGTGAGCCGAGATCGCACCACCGCACTCCAGCCTGGGGTTGACAGAGTGAGACTGAGTCTCAAAAAAAAAAAAAAAGAAAATATAAATCATAACGTGAATATTCAAATGATTGTACAGTGTAACAATTGTATGCAAATAATTAAGAACGGTGACTATAATAAAAAAGTTTAATAGATTTGACATCAACATTTAAACAATATAACTTACATATATGAAAATAAGCCATCAAAACTTGAAGCTGTCAAATTGTGAAAAACAGTAGTAAACAATAAAAATCACTTACTCATTGGAAACACTGCAAAATGTCATGAAATCATTTCAGAAATGAAGGTACATTAATGAAAAATAATCATAGTTTTAAATTCAGTCTCACCTCACCTTTAAGAAACAGTGTAAAACAGCAATAAATGGGATAATTTATATTACTGCAATAAAATGCAAATATATATATATTGTGTACTAGCACCCTCTCTTCAATGTATACTTTAACCCAATAGCTTTCTACCACTGGAAATTTATCATAAGAAAATAATGGTGGCTTACACCTATAATACCAGCACTGTTAGGCTGAGGCAATAATGTCAGTTGAGCCTAGGAGTTCCAGATCAGCCTGGGCAACATAGGGGATTCTGTCTCTACCGAAAAAAAAAAAAAAAAATGCCAGTCATAGTGGCTGGCACCTGAGTCCTTGCTGCTTGGGAGACTCATATGAACCTAGGCTGATGTGAGCAGCAGTATCATTTGAGCACAGGAGGTCAAGTCTGCAGTGAGCTATGATCATTCCATTGCTGCAGCCTGGGTGACAGAGCAAGACCCTGTCACACACAAAAAAGAAAATAATTCAGAATGTGCACAAAAATATATAAAGATATTTCTGAAAGCTGCATTTGTAATACTGCAAAATCAATGCCACATTGAGACAGGGGTACCAAGATTAAGGTAGAGTCACCAGTGACAATGGAAATCTGGAGTCAGAATGCTGTATCTAAGTGGGACAACAGTTTCTCTGCTGCAGCCTACCATTACCACGCAGCAAAGTTGCTCTATTACTTCTGAATTTTCCACATTCTTAAAGAAAAGCAGAAAATCCAATTTCTAAGACAAAAATCAAGTTACCAAGTATTGACAGAAGAATCACTTTTAAATAATTGTAAACAGTAACAACACAATATAACAGTAAATCTAATTCAGCCTGATACCAGGCTGTACCAATAGATACAATGAAACTGCATAATATTAGTAAAACAATTGCATGGTAGAAAAATACTGGCATAAAAATGTTCATAGCAAATTCATAAATGGAAAAAGTAGTCTGTTTTATTTAAATAAAAAGGAGCTAAATGAATTGCAGACAACTACAAATTAATAGTTTATACTTTTCAATTTTAGAATTAATGATATATTTTTCTTTATTTTTTGTTTTCATTATTGTGATGTATTATGCTGAAATTAGCAAAAAAAAAAAAAAAAAAAAGAGTAACTATCTGACTGATACAGAAATTTGTAATGAGAAGTAAGGTGTGTCCCTAACAAACCCACCTATGAGTCAGTTTGAAGGTAGCAAGAAAATTTTTATCACAGTCGGGGAGAATGGGAACCTGTGATATGTGGCAGTGACATATTGATAACACTGCACTGAGCTGACTTCGGAAGTATTTGTGTACCTAATGATTTCCAGTGTCATAAAACATAGGTAAGAACACTGAATATTAGCACTGGTTGATATTTGGTCTCTACAATAGTGAGTATGGTGGTTAATTTTAGATGTCAACTTGAATGGACTAGGGGTTGCCTAGAGAGCTAGTAAAACCTATTAAAGTATTATTTAATATAGTATTGTAGAATATACATTAAATACATTATGTTACATGTATTATAATGTAACACATTATAATATATTAAAGACATCATTACATTAATACAGTACTTAGTATAGTATTACTTAATACATTAAAATGGTAACTAACCTTGACGAATCCCTGAGCAAAGCCAGTTAGACCTCATAAGCAGCCTCTCAACCTTGCTTGCTTTGCAAACATAAACAAAACTTCAGGTATTTTTTGTAAATGCCTATATGAAAGAAAAACAGAACTTTCTTTTTCTTTCCAAATAGGAGTGTTTACTATAGTTTTCCTGTTCCTGTATCACATTACACACTGAGTGTGTGGGAGAGCAGAGAGATTTAATTTACAAGTTTTAGATCAAGAGAGCGTAACCAGATCCCAGGTTAAGACTTAACACTACAGAATACTCATATTAGTAATACTTGTGTTATAAAAAGATATACTCATCACTGTAATTGCTGCAAACAATAAAATACTGTAAAATAATATGCAGTGTGTTTGTGAAAGGTCAATAACATGCTTATATTTTTGCTGTTGAAAAACCACACAAAAGCAAATGACTAGAACAGTAGATCAATTAGTATCAGTAGAATTATCATCAAACATTCCACTGAGCTTGAATGTAAGATCTGACATAACTAAATAATTCCATGGCAAGGCAATAAACTGCATTTACGTTCTCTTTCTAACAATTAGTGCAAGCATATCCAGATAAACTATATTGATTCTACATTATCTTAGAGTGAAATCACCTAATAACTTCTTCAGTAGTCTTTCTTTTAATTTTTATCCTAATTATACGTCTGAAAATGATCTTTAAAATTGGTAAAACTCTGATTACATTACATCCTTCAGTTCAGAGTAGCATTGGGTAAAGACATTTTGGCTTCAGACAAATCACTCTTTCATAGTCATCAGCTTTCAGAACATTCTAAGATTTTATTTTCCATCTAAACTTTTCAGTTAATTTTACTATAACTATTAATTGATGTTACTGAGCAGCAAAGGAACCTGAAGGACACTGCTTTGTTTTGAAAAATGAAGAAAGAAAGGAATGTAAATCCTGTAAATGTAATTCTAATGAAATCAAGATATAGTGTTTATAAAATGAATTACAATTATTTCTAATAACTGTACTTTCATTTCAAATAATTTTCACAAGTTAGTGATGTAGAATAAATACAATTCCAGAAGAATCCAGGATTTTTTTCTATTGCATTTTTTATTAAATTATAGCTACTTGAAGGCTTTGAAAAATTGAACACCAGTAAAACTGCCCTTCTTTTGTTAATATGTTTTGTTTTCTTGTTTCATTTTTAATTCAACTAGTCATTCACCAGAAAAAAATTTACTCAGGTAAACTTTTTTGATTATCCTTTCATAGCATTTAACGCGCGTTATTTGTTATAGTCTTTTGTCTATGAATCTATTAATGCTAAGAAACTGAACATTCCTAGGAGTGTCCTAATAAGAAAGAAAAATTAACAATTTCAGCTGTATTTTCACTTAAATAAATATTCATATAGTTTACCTTTCAGGATCATAACAAACACTTTGATTATATAAGAAGGTCTTTGTATATACATCAGACTACCAAGAAGTCATATCTGATTTTGTGCTTTACTACTACTCTTCCCCCAAACTCTTGTTCAAAAAGTTTACTTTTAAAGGGTCTGAACTGTTTGTCAAGCACTGACGTCAGCATGTTACCTGAATTAATTCATTAAACTCTTGTGATACTCATGTGGTATTAGCAGTGAAGAAACTGAAGCACAGAAGATTCAAGTAAAATGTCCAGTTTTAGAGCAACTGAACAGTAGAGTATGGAAGCCCAGTTACTGACCTTGTACAATTGCCCAGTATTGTGAACTGACCTAAAAGGCCTATGAGATATCAACCCATTAAGATCCATGACATAAAGAAAATTGTTTGTCCTACAATATCCCAATCTGGATGAAGGCACATAAAGAGAATATGCTTAAGCATGATGACAAAAAAATAAGAAAGAACTGTGAATGCACTTTACAAAACAGAAAGGAACATAAGGGACTTTGGAACCAAGTTGAAAACTAAATATGTTCATGTGCACATAATGAAAAAGTGATCGTAAATAAACTGTGTCAACACTGTACTATGAAGGTGAAACTTTCTTTTTAGGATTAGCTAAACCTTGTATAACTTGTAAAAACATGCAACCACATATGTTGATGTACTAAACCCAATATTTCTTTTGGCTTATATACTAAAAACAGGAATTCCTTCCTGCAATGAAGAAAACAACACAGGCATAAAGGAGTAACAAAATTAATGTCTTAGAATGTAAAATATAGAAACACAAATTAAGCCTTTTTTTTACATAATACATGTGAAAACTGCATCAGAATTTTAAAAAAAATCTACGGCATAATTGGTTCTGACAATAAGCAATCACATTCTGCTGGAGGTAATTTTAGTAATGTCAAGCAAAAGTCTTAAAATTATGACAGGTGGTATTCATTTTAAATACTCTCAAGAGCTCTTAGAAATCAAGAACACAGTATCTGGACCCTTGATTTGAATCCACACTCAATCTCTTTCTAACTGGGAAATTTTGGACAAAGTTTTAAACTTTCCTGAACATAAAATGTCTAGAGAGCAATAACTTTAGAAAATACTAGGAGTTTGTAAAGTTACAAGAATCAAATGAGTTAATAAATGTAATGTACTTAAAGTAATAACTGGCACAAAATAATTATAACATAATTCATTATTATTTTTTAATATCTAAATTCTCTAGCTTGTAGCTATTTTGAACAGATATATATATATAATTAAAATTTCTAATATGTGTTTTTGATTACTTATCATGTAGAAAAATATAGCTTTCCAGATGAAAATATAGTATCTAACGTACAAGTCACAAATAATATTTATTAAACTGGAATGCTATCATTTTAAATTATTTTGAAGCTCATTAAAGTAAGTCCGCACTGGCCAACTTTTAATTTATTAATGAAATTTTTGCCTAGCACAGTTAATCTCCTTTTCTAAGACTTAATTCCCAAATCAATAGTCTTTCTTTTCCCATTTGGAGATGGGTGGGAGTACTGTTCCTTTCTTGCCCATCCCTTCCTCTATTTTCATTATAATAACCAATATGCCCTTGCCTAAGCATATGCCCCCAGTTAATAATACAGATTCACTGTACTGTTTCACCAAATGTAACCTGTTATTTTTGGAAATAGGGTTTGCTTAAAAATGGTTTTTTTTTTTTAAATCCATTTTTTGTTTAAAAATGGGTTTGTTATTCCTTAATACATGCCAAATGTCATCAGTATATCGTGGTCCAGATGTATTCTAAATACCAACTGAAAAACATTCTTAAAGCTAAGAACACAAAACATATTTCACAGAAGTGAACAACTGTGAGAAGCGTGGGGATTGTGGGCATTCTTGAAAAGTAATTTTTTTTTTTGCATTGTGTTACAAGCATTTGCATAGGTTATATGTTTTATAGCTCTAGTTATAAAAATAGAGAATAAATAATATTCCCTCACATCTGTACAAAATAGCAAGAATACACATCTACAGAAGTTTAAAGTATTTACTTTTTTTTTTAGTTAATACATTTCAGAACCTTAAAGAGAGCAAATCATAATACCCATTGATTATAACGTCACATTTTAGTTATTACATTATTACATTTATTTATTATAACTTTTAGAATTTTAGGAGGAAAACAATAATTCTGAGTGTGAAATTTGAATATTTGCACCCTAAAAATTTCCAATTCCATTTTCAATAATTTAGTAGAATGTTTCTTAGAGAAATAAGAAGACAATTAAAAACATGAAGTACTAGGTTTTCAAGTATATTGCAAAGCCATAAATAATATATAATCTATCAGTGGTACAATAATGAATATATTTTTCAATTATATTAAGTTGTAAGAACTCAGTGCTCCTAAAATTTTTAAATAATACTATATAAAATACAACTCAAATGATATCAGCTCAAATTCATGTATTCATCTTTGCAGTTAGTCTTTTAAAATTAAAAATAATTAAAAATTTTGTCATACATTTATGAACCCATTTTAAAGAACATAACATGTCATACAAATGTTAATTTAATACATAATGCATTAGTAAAAACTTCTGTATACATATATTATGTTTACATTAGAAAACTTTTTAAACAGCGATTAGATTCTATTGATTCATCAAATTATTAAATCACAACGTTGCTAAACTCAATTTTTACTCTCCTAAGCATATTGGAATCTATGAGAATATACAGTAGAGATAATAATTTGAATAGAATTTAACTTATATGTTTTAGCAAAGAAGAAATAAAAACTGGAATATTATGGGTTTCTAACATGCCTATTTGTTTGTTAGTTGTCCTTTTAAAAATTTCTTTATAGAAGCATTTTGAGTGAAGCCCACAGATTATTTAATAAGTTATTAGTTATTCAAAAAAGTCTGTCCTTGTTGGCAATGTGGAAAGCACCATAGAGCGGGGTCCCCCACCCCAGGAGCTGCAGACCAGTTACCTGCTCATGTCCTGTTAGGAACTGGGCCTCACAGCAGGAGGTGACCTGCGGGACAGGTAATGCTGGGTGGCATTACCACCTGAGCTCCGCCTCCTGTCAGAACTCAGAGCGGCATTAGATTCTCATAGGACCAGGAACCCTACTGTTAACTGCGCATGTGAAGAATATAGGTTGCACACTCCTTATGAGAATCTAATAACTAATGCCTGATGATGTAAAGTGGAAGAGTTTCACATACCCCCCATCCCCACATCTCACTCACCCAGCCATCCCTGGTCTGTGAAAAATTTTCTTCCACAAAACTGGTCCCTGGTGCCAAAAAGTTTGGGGAATGTGGTGTTAAGGTGAAAAAGGGTACATGTGGTAATTGTAAAAAAAAAGATCAATAAATATAGGAAAAAACTCTAACATCATATGTATATGTGGACATATATACTTACATATACATGATTTTCTGATTTGAAGAATGTATGAAAAATGAGAAAATGACATTGAAAACCTTTTTAAGGATCATAGTTAAATATACTCTCGCTCTCTCTATATATGTATATATAATATATAGTATATATAATATATAATTTTTATATATATTTAAAATATATATAAAATATATATTATATATTATTTAAAATATATATAATATATAATATATATTTTATATATATTTTAAATAATATATAATATATAATATATATTTATTATATACATATATAACATAATATATATTATATTATATATAATATACTATATATAATATATAATATATTATATTATACTATATATAATATATAATATTATATATTACACTATATATAATATATAATATATTATATATTACACTATATATAATATATTATATATTATATATACATATATTATTATATATTATATATTATATATTATATTATATATACATATATTTTTTATATATATTATTTTATATATAATATATTATTATACATATATTATTATATATTTTATATAATATATATTTATATATGTATATATTATATATAATTATATATTATATTATATGTATTATATACATATATTATATACATATAATATTATTATATTATATATAATAATATTATATACATATAATATTATTATATTATATATAATATTATTATATATAATATTATTATATATAATATTATTATATATAATATTATTATATATAATATTATTATATATAATATAATAATATTATATTATATATACATATAATATTATATTATATATACATATAATATTATATTATATATACATATAATATTATTATATTATATACACATATAATATTATTATATTATATACACATATAATATTATTATATATACATATATAATAATATTATATTATATATACATATATAATATATATATAATATATAATACATATTTTATATATAATTATATATATACATTTCATATAGACAAGGTCTCACTATGTTGCCCAGGCTGGTCTTAAACTCTAGCTCAAGTGATCCAGTCTTGGCCTCCCAAAATGCTGGGATTACGGGCATAAGCCACTGTGCCTGGCGCCCATAGTTAAATTGTCTTAAGTCAAAACTGATCACTATACTTCCTTTCTCTTCCTCGCTTCATTCTTGAAAGGAATTCAACACTGAAAAAGAGGTAGAGACTTAACTGAGTCATTCACAAGTAAGAACTTTAGAAAAGTGAAAAAACATAGTTATATAAATCATTTCCAATGATTTGTTCATCTTTAAAACATAGGCCAATATTTCTATTTTACCCAACTTTCCTCAGCTGTAGGATGCAGTCCAGAAACATCTTAGTGTAAGAGTATTTTTTCATAAAATGTAAGATATTTTATTTAAATTGAATGGCTGATCAACCATAAGAATTCCACTGTAAAGTAACCAAAGAAGCACAATTCTTACAAGACAATCATGAAATAATAGTTTTAAGAATTAAAGAAAAAGTAATCACTTTTCACCAGGAATCAAACTTTTAGTTGACATAGCATAAAATAATTTCTCACACTGGCAAAAGAAATACCTCCAGGAACCTGCAGGCAACTGTCCTCTCCCCACTCCCACTCCTAAAGAAAATACGGGCTGGACGGAGGCACCATGATGTCTCCTGCCCCTTGGATTTGCTCTCTGTACCACAGAGCTGTCTTCTAGTCTAATCCCACTCGTAAAGCTGAGCAAATGGCATACCAAGAAATGGCATACGAAGACAGAGGATCTAACATTTGTTTGACCTTTCTGAAGCATCTCAAGTCCCTGGATTCCACCTCCTGTTCTCCGTGTTTTCAAACATGTTCTCTAACATGTGTTTGACCTTTCCAAAGTATCGCTAGTCCCTGGATTCCACCTCCTGTTCTATATATTTTGTAATGTTAATGTCCAATTTCATTGTTAAAATGTGAGTTTCTACACAAATTGTTTCTTATTTATACCTGAAGACTTTGAATAGGCTCTGGCACTCCCAGACATGGGATATCAAACAGATGCAGGCCTTAAGTAGGTCATAGGACTGGACTTACATAAAAGTGGCTGTGGTTTGTGAGACTAGGATGTAGTGGTTTTTTTGTTGTTGTTGTTTTGTTTTTTCATTTTGTCTAAGGACTTGAAAACCTTCAGGGGAGATGTGTGTTAAGATTTCTCTTCTTCTAGTGATCTGCTTTTAAAACACAAATCAATCCTGTTAAGGAATCCATTAAATTACTATTAGTGTGAATGGACTTTTTTAGGTAGCATGGATGAATTCAATGTAAATGCAAATGCAGTATGTGGAAGAAGAGCCATTCTCATTCTATGAACATAGGACAGGGATGAGAATATATATAACACTATAGTTAATGAAAATATGTATTTCTGATTTATGTGAAATCAATTTAAGAGATTACATATATATATTTTATAGATATGATTTTCATCAGAGCACAGAGGATGAAGAGAGAAGAGAAAAGATAGGAGTGGTGGCTACTAGATCCTCTTGGGGGATTATTTTTAAAAAGGCAGTTTTTGGCAATAAATGGGCACTAACACCTTCTAATAGATATCCATTGGCTTGCAGAAAAAAAAGTGTCAGAAAATTTATCATTGGAGAAAAGTCAATGTTTCCATTAGTATTAATGTGGCTAAAGATGGCTCAAAGGTAAAATTATTCAAAATACTATGCATCGCAATAGTGCCATCCTGTAGACTACTCTCTCTCTCACCCTGTGGGGACAGGGGCTATGTGAAAGGAAAATGAATTTCTAGAGCAGCAAAACAAAATTCTTTATTTTTTTTACATAGAAATTGATTGTGTTTGCTACCAGTGATGTAATTATTTTACAAAGAAGCCCTTGAACTATGGCAGAAATTCTGGATGCTCTGTCACTATGTGTCAATCTCAATGTATCAATCATAACGCGTGTGATTTGGGGTTAATATGAAGCAAAAACAAACTTCTCTTAGGTTAAGTATATTTTCCGAGATTTAAACTAGTTTCCTAATTTTTTTCCCCAGGTTTCCAAATTCGTAGTGTAACACCAACCAAATATCAAAGAGATTATTAGAGTTTCAATAAAATAAATAAAATTAAAGAATAAGCTTATAATTCACATTATTCCATTACACGCATTATTAGACAGGACATTTCATTAAAGCATGCAAGCTGCATTTTTTTTAAATTTTGACATGTAGATAATTTAAACTAGAAGCCAGCCAACACTTTGATATAGCATAAGACAACTGGGAAATGTCAGTTGACTAAAGTGGTTATTTAAAGAAAATAAGCAAGCACAATATTCTTTTTGTCTATTGATATGTGATGCTGTACTGTTATTGGGCAAACTTTTTAATTAATAGAAAACTCTAATGCTTACAACGACAAAAGCATGTTCTGTAAAACAGCACTGTATATGAAAATAGTACAAAAGGGGGAGATTAGAACTCTGACACCACAGTGTCAATGAACATCACAGATTGAAGATCACAGTAATGAATGACCAACATCATTAGGCTGCAAAGAGTGGGAAAAATTAAGAATTTCATGGAGATGTTATTTTCAAAAATAGACTCAATAAAATGACCAGACTCACCATTGGGTTCAGAATGTGATCAATCATCTCTTTCACTTTTATGTTACCTTTGTGGAGTTTTATTAATGGAAATGAAGAAATTTACTAGAAAAAATGATTGTAGGCACTGTTAAGTTTACTTTCTCTTTGTATAATTTCATGAAAGTGACCTGAACTGCTTTGCAGCATTAGTAGGGAAAAAAATAAATATATGAAATTAAAAGGTGAGAATAAATAAAAATTTTTTATCTCTCCAGTAAGAAAGTGATAATCATAATGTTTAGTTAAAGCTATCATCTAACCAAACCCGTCAGTACACTGATTTTTTTTAATTTGAGATTTTAATAACGCTGAAGCATTTCTGTCACCTCAGTATTAGTGCTTCCTTGTTTAAATCTCAAAGGGCCACCATCCAAGGCTGCAAATATACAAATGATAAAATTTTGGTATTTGAGAATACCCATCTTCTAATAGGACAGCCATGACAATAATAATGGCATTGATAGAAGAAAACAAGAAAATTTCAAGAAGATAAATACTAGGGAAGGTTTTTAGATTAACATGCAAGTATGATACCCTCCCTCACAAAAATCAAGTTCATTAACACTAAGCCTGTAAATTTCATAGAATACTTCTTGAACTAAAAGAACTGGAATCACCCATCCTGTTAGAATGCAATTAATTCGACCCTCTTGAACCAGTATCTTGTATGTTAGGAGTTGTAAATCTCAACTGTCAAGCATTTTCAGGCACTAAACAAGATCTGAATACTAATGGCTTCATTTATTTCACTGATTACTGTATGCAGATATGAAATTCCAGGCACTGATTTTTCATTAAACCACTCTCTTAAGGTTAACTTGGCTCTCTTTTCACCTATGAACCCATATGCTTACCACGTAAATTGTAACATTGATTTTTAACATTTCCCCACAGTTCAAAAATATTGTTTGCAAAAAATCAAGGGCCTTTTCTAACAATTCATGTAATTCCTGTTATTAGCTAATGTGTTAAGAGTAGGGAACAATTAAACATACTGTATACAAAATCTTACCGTGCTGAATTGCACCCAAGATATTAGTTCTGTCATCCTTCTAAACTAAATCCTCACAACTAAAAAGGATCAGATACTTAAATAAAAACTTCAGGCAAGGTAGGAAAGAAGTCTTTTATCATCGCTGTATATTGCAAAAGTGTTCCATTCTTTCTAAATTCACATTATATTTATTAATGAGCAGCACATAGAAAGAAAGAAAATGAAAGAGAGAAAAAGAGAAGGAACGAAGGAAGGAAAGAAGGAAGGAAGGAGAGAAAGAAGAGAAGAAAAGATAAGGAAGGAAAGAAGTCAGGACAGAAAGAGAGCTAGAGCTAGAGATAACGATGAGAGAGATAAAAGAGAGAAACTCTAATGTCTTTGATATCCCCTAATTTAAAAGAGAAGGATGTGACCCCCCCCCCCCCACTGTTTACATATAGTGGAACAAGCCAAATGTACATTCACTACGTGTGGACAGTAAGAAAACTTGCATGGGGAAAACTTTTGGGGGGAAATGAAGGTGATTTCCGAGCTGCTACTGCAGTTGTATATGACACTGACATTTATTTCCCATAATTCTTGCCCACAGGAAACACATCCTTTAAGAAACTGAATAAAATCAAGTTTGACATTCTCATAATCTGCAAGGTATCAACTTCCCTGAGAAGCTCACATTCCCCCAAAACACACACATATATGTAAGGAGCGAGACATTCAGGCGATGAGCTGTGAAAAGTACTTCCACATTGTGAGGGTGCCAAGGATTTGGTTATTCCTGAACCTGAATCCGAAAAGCGGGGGTGGGGTGTGCGATGACAAATGAGGGTGAGAAGAATGTTTCAATGAAACCAGACACCCTTTTGGAATCTAGGCTGAGAATCAGGATCCCACCCCCGTGCCTACCGCCAGGCGCCAGTAAGCAACCGCTTGGCGTCCTCCCCTCTGCTCCTTCCGCAGCAGCAGACATAGGGATCCCGAGTAGCCAGGGAGCTTAGGTCCCGCCGAGAGCTCCTGCCAAGCGCTTCTCTCTCGACTAGTTATCAATTGAGAAAAAAAGATCAGAGACACACAAGGATGGTGATCAAAATCCAGTGTCAGGCACCAGGGTCCCAGAAGTTTCCGGTTCCTCTTCTGCGCCCTTACCCAGCTCTTTTCGCCTGGCAAAGGGTCACCCAGGGAGCCCCCAGCAGCAGATCCTTCCCTTTTGCTCCTCCTGATAGCACCAATCTTCGCCGCCACTGCCACACTGCGCCCCCGCTATCCACTCACCGCACACCCAGAAGGCCTGGCGGAGACAGCGCAGGGGAAGGAGGGTGGATTAAAAGGATAGATTTTTGGAAGGGTAAGGGAGAAAAACTTTGATGTTGTAACCACACACAGGACTGGGAAGAAACCAAAACAAGTTGCAGCTTCGGGAGCGGGGAGGACGCTTTCGCCAGCTCGGAGAAAAAAAAAAAAAAAAGGAAATCACCCCCTACCAAAATCAGGGGGAGGAAGCTTCCTGCTCCTTGAGCGATCACCGAGCGCACCTCGCAATCTCTGATCTTCGAACCCACTGAAAAAGCACAAGGCATGGGGAGTCCTGTTGCTTCACGCCCGGGGTGCGAATACCAACAGCACCTCCCTCTGGAAAGGCTGCAGGAAACTCCAGGCAAAGACAGAGGCAAACGCAACGCTGGGAAGAGCCAGGTGTGCTGCAGTCTGCAAAAGCTGAGACGCGTCTCCCTTCGGGCAAAGTGACTGCTACAAAGTCTGTTCCCTCCTGCGCAGAGACAGAGACATTTAAATGCCTGAACGGACGTCAGCACCATTCGAGCTCGCTGGGTGAGCGCCAGGTCTCCCCGCCCCAAGGATAGCGCGCACAGGGCGATCTACTGCTCGCGAGATAGAGAGTGGCTTACTTGGGGAGAAAACAGAGCTGGTGGCGCTGCGGAGTGTCAAATCCTGGAGCCCATCGTCAAGACGTTATACTGGTGGCAGTTCTGCTGTGAGTGCACTTGCCGAATTGAACAGAGCCAGAGCTGCGTGGAGAGAGGTCTGGCCACTCTGCGCGCGCGCACCCAATATTGGGTTACCAAGGAGCTCAACACCTGGTTTTTAGAAAAAAACACTTTTCTCTTTAGCTCTGGTTTGAATCAGTATTCTGATTCGTTTCTCAAAGTTAGTTGAAATCCATCGAGATGTCTTTTACAAGAAAGGGATTAGACTTTCTCGTCCTGAAATTCCAATCAAGATAATACTTAATCTTTCCTTAACCCCCACTGTCTACTTCCTAACTCAGTCACAATGGATGAAAGTATTCAAGTGTCTTCAAATGACCATTACCCTGCATTCTAAGATGATTTGCATACTCAGATGCCCTTTAGTAACTGCAAATTCTATTTTTTCAAGTTCGTTTGCCAACTGGCTTCAGATCAGGTTCAGTCAATGAAAGCTGGTGTGTAAGAAATTGGCCGTGCCCAAAGGGTAACAGCTAGGTTGTTCCTCCTCCTTTGCCTCTGCTATCGGTGACATCTACACCATTACCTGTCCTCTAAGTGGTTCTAGCTTCCATCAGGGAACGCTGCCTCCTTGTCTTTAGTAGCTTGACCTTCCCCCTTTATACTTTCAACCTGTTTCTGATTATAATTTGACTTCTCATATAGAGTAATCAGAGGGAGACAATTTACTGATTTCAACCAATTACTATTCTCTATATTTTATTTATTTATCATACTATAAGACTGCATTTTATGTGTATTTTAAGCATGATTCAGCCACTCAAAATTTGACCAAAGCAGCGTTGGTATCTTCCAAAAGGAAGGTCAGATCCTGATGTGTGGTAAACTAATTACCATGAGATCTACGACCCACAGGCTTAGGGTTTTACTTTGATGACTGTTATTTTTATAATTCTGAGTATCAGTGTTCAACATATTTGATGGCTATCCTCATCAAATGATCCTAATTTATTTATTCACTAATTTATGTACTCTTTGAAAATATGTATTGACATCTTCTGTATCCCTGTCCTCATACATATCTCAGTTTTGTTGCAACAGAGGAAAGCATATGGTGAAACAAGGAGTTGGCCCCTTCTTGACAACTTGTGCAGATACAAGTGCTTTGAATGGGGAAGAGCCTGGGAATGCAATTTTCTTAGTGTGGTGAGCTATTCTGCAATATTATAACATTCAATAAAGAGCAGCAACTCAAAATGAATACAATACATTGAAGTGCTGTGATTTAAGTGCAAATTAAACTCTCAAAAACATTAAAATACAGGTTTTGCCTGAAATTAACAAAGAGTGTAAATCTTATGTGGTAATTAGATTGGTCCATGGTAAAACTGAGGTAGCTGGTAATTTATTTTTCTATGTTGGGGAAGAAATTTAAAAACAAATATAGTAAACAGCAATTAATGTTTTATGATTTGTAAATAAAGTTCTATTTTTAAGATTGAAGTCTCTCTTACCATTCTCGAAGAGCCATTTCAAGCCTTGAATCTCTCAGGGCTTCAGTTTGAATTATTATAACTTTCCAGTTTGAGAACATTTTTCATTTATTCAACACTTAAACTGTATGAGATTATATTTTCAGGAACAATTATTTTTATTTTTATATGAAATAAAAGTGGACAAAATATTAACTGATAATTTTAAAACTATTATTACAACAAATACAAGGCATATTATAATTGTGTCAATAAAAAGAGAAATGCCTGTAAAATTATAATAAATCATTCAAATATCTTAAAAGCAAAATGCATAAAAGGTAGAATGTATATATTTTCAATTGAATGACCGTTTTTTAATTAAAAGAAATAAGAGGATTCTTAAAACATTCAATTAGAAACTAGGGATTTTCAGCTTTTCCCCTGATTCTATTAGAAATGTAAAACAAAATAAATTTAAATTCAAAAACATGACAGACCCTTCATAATGTATTCTCTGCCTACTCATTCCATGTCACTTCTAATTTCTCCCTCCATACAAAATTCGTTGAAATCATACTAAATCTTTGCCTTCTGTGCTTGTATTGTAACACACTCCGTAATCTTTGCAGTTGCAATTTTCTGTTCATATAATTTGCCTTCTTTCTTCCATTTTATGGCTTAGCATCTTTCTATCTTTCTTGGATCATCTAAGGTTTAGCTTTCTTGTGGAAATCTACATTGGCTGCACTTCCCAGATATTCCCATTAGGCATTGATTTCCTCTTATAGCACTTCCTCCACTGCGATGTGTTGCCACACTTACTAACATAGCTAACCTGTTACACAGTAAGAACTGTTAGGGGAGAGTTAGGATAAAAAGACTAAAGTGGGTAGAGTTAGGGTTTGGGTTACAATACTAGCTGTATCTCGATTTGCTAGCATAGCATACATACTAGTCAACAAGTATATATGTATTGTGTATATCTATAAATAAATCAATAACAACTTTTAAAACATGGACCTTTGGTTTGTATCTTATAAAAAGCTTCCCTAAAATGTATGAAAGGTCTCACTGACTTTATGAAATATACATTGCTCTGATTTCTTATTTATTTTCATTTATTTATTTATTTATTTTGAGACAGAGTCCCTCTGCCGCCCAGGCTGGAGTGCAGTGTCACAATCTTGGCTCACTGCAAACTCCGTCTCCTGTGTTCAAGCAATTCTCCTGCCTCAGCCTCCCGAGTAGCTGGGATTACAGGCGCATGCCACCACACCAGCTAATTTTTATATTTTTAGTAGAGATGGGGTTTCACCATGTTGACCAGGCTGGTCTCAAACTCCTGGCCTCGTAATCCGCCTGCCTTGGCCTCTCAAAGTGCTGGGATTGCAGGCATGAGTCACCATGCCTGGCCCCTTGCTCTGATCTTAGTCTTCTTAGGCTCTGGTCCTTAATATTTGAGAATGTCTGACAGGACACATGAATTTTATTTTTTGAAAATTGTAAATGCCCAAAATTTGCATGCAGTTTGTATGGAATTTTGCAAAACGTATGGAAATCCTGAAGTCTGGCTTGTTTTTTTTTTTGGCAGGGTCTCATTCTGTCACCCAGATTGGGATGTGGTGGTGTTATCGTAGCTTACTGTAACCTTAAACTGCTGTGCTCAAGCAATCCTCCAGGCTCAGCCTCTGAGTAGCTAAAATTAAAGGCATGTGACACCATGCCCAGCTTATTTTATTTTATTTTTTTCAGAGACAAAATCTTGCATTGTTGCCCAATCTGGTCTGAAACTCCTGTCCTCAAGTGATCCTCCTGTCTAGGCCTATTAATCCCAAAGGGCTGGGATCCCAAACGTGAGCGGCTGTGCTCAACCTTGAGGTTCTGGCTGTAATCTGGCTGTTATTTATGGAAACAACAGAAGTTCTTGGTATTACCAGTCATCCTTCTTGAGAGAGTCACCCCACAAGACTGAGAAGAATATAGTGAAGAACCCAAAATGAGGTCATTATGGCAGAAGAGAATTGATAGTGCACATTAAAAGACATTACACACTTTGGGTGATTCAACTTAATCATAGTCTGAAATGCAGTTACTAAGTGGTAATGTTCAAAAGATCATCTATTAGTCAAAGTTACAAGAAAAGTCCTGGTTATGCTGGTAAAAATTGATATCTGTGATTGTCCATCTTCAAATGATTTGTTAAATATTTATTAAGATAAAAAAATTACATTTCAAAAGTATTTATATTATTTGTCAATTCCTCCATAACAAATTATCCCAAAATAAGGTATAATAATAAAATATAAAAAAAGATGAGAAACATATCCTTCGCTACAAAAAAAACAAAAAACCTTTATCATCTCAAAGTTTCTGTGGTGCAGGAATCTGGGCGTGGCTTAACTGGGTCTTCTATTCAGAGACTCTCACAAGTTATAATCAATCTCACTCACATGCTTGATGGTGTATTCAGTACTTTGACAGCTGTTGTCCAGAATTCCATATAATGTGAGCTTCTTCAGTATGGGAAGGTTTCTTCATCAAAATGTGTGAAGCCAAAAAAAAGAGCCATTGAAAAGAGTCCAAGACAGAAGTCACATCTTTTGTCAACTAATCACAGAATCAACCACTCATCATGTTTGCTGTATTCTATGCAACAGCAGCAAGCCTATAGATCCAGCTGACACCCATGGGGAGGGTATTAGACAAGGGTTGGAATCCCAGGAGATGGAGACCATTAGAAACTATGTTAATCTGCTGATTACAGTAGTTTGCCAAAGAATCCTGAGATAATAATTCTGGGCTCAAAGTTCTTATGACGCACTGAGGCAGGACAATAAAGGAACAGAAAATAATACTATATTAATTTTAATGATTTACTAATACTAATATACTGGTATAACTACAAAAATAGTATACTACATTTTTGGTAATTTGTCCAGGAGTAATAGAAACAAATCCAAATATTAAATATCAAAGCACATTATAATTCTATGATAATTAACTCTGTAATTTAAAAAGTCTAACATACGAATATACTGAAAAAGAAAGTTTTAAAAATATACTTTATTTCCTAATGTATCAAAATGGAGACTTCACATATGAAATTAGTAAAATATTTTTGACCTAATAATTTCATTTTTAGCTTTTCTCTAAGAAGTCATATTGTTTGCAAAAATGTTATGTACCTAAGGAGTTTATAACATGCAGTTGTAGTCAGGAAAAATTTTAAATTAAAAATGTGCAATAAATATATGTAAAAACAGAATAATATAGGCATCTAAATAGCCCTACATAAAAAGGCAAACATAAAATTACAAATTAGCATTAACCAAAAATATGCTGTGAAGTACATCCCTTGATTAAATTTACTTGTTTCTTTTGGAAAAAATAAAAATAATTGTATTTGCTAGTAAGAGAAGGTAGAACATTATTTGCCTATTTGTTTTCAGAAGTAAAACAAGACATTTATGTTTTCAGAACATAATGCAATATAAATACAATATTTTCTAAGTAATAAGTAAACAATTACAAATACAATATTTTCTAAGTAAAACAAATACAATATTTTCTAAGTAATAAGGTTGAGACAAGAAAAAAACAGCAATGAGTCAAAATGTCTATTTACATGATTTTACAGGAAAACAAGACTTAGCTACTTTCTTCCAAAAAAAAAAATTAAGTAGAAATGTTATTGTTTTACTAAAAGTAAATACATTTTACATACTTCTCTCATAATTTTAATCTGGAGTTCAGTTATGGTGATCATATTAGTCAGTGTTTTCCAGAGAAACAGAACCAATAGGAGAGAGAAAGAGACAGGGAGATGAAATCAGGCATTGTTTAGCATGACTATGGGGGAAAAGACATCCCAAGATCTGCAGTCAGCAATCTGGAGACTCAGGAGAGATGGTGGCATAGCTCCAGTGTGAAATCTGGCAGGCAGGTTTGACACTCAATGAAAGCCAAAGTTTCAGTTTGAGTCTAAAGGTGGGAAGGGGCCAATGTCCCATCTCAATGCATTCAGGTAGGAGGAAGCTCCTTTTTACTCCTAGGAAAGTCACCCTTTTTATTCTATTCAAGACTTCCACTGATTGGATGGGACCCACCCACATCATTGGGGAAGTCTACTTTACTCAGTCTATGAATTCAATACAGAAAAAGATATACATAAGATGTCATTTAAATTTTTTAAAAATCATTTCTAATCAAAATGTAGCATTTTAATTGTGTTTTTAGAGTTTTGTAAGTGTCCTTAATTTTTCAGCTTATTCTTAAAAAATCAATTTCACTTTATTCAAAATTCCCTTTTGGAAAACATTAAACAGTGGCCCATATAATCTTAGACTTTACATGCTTTTTGATAAATATAACATTAAAAGTAGCATGTGTAGTAATTTAAATTACATATATAAGATGTACATATATTATTCTCCAGAGGAAATAAAACTGTTAAGAACTCTGATTTAGTTAAGGTTCTCCAGAGAAACAGAACTGATAGAAGATGTGTGTGTGTGCGTGTATACATATATATATGTATATATGAGAGAGAGAGAGAGAGAGAGAGAGACAGAGAGCGAGAGAAGAGGTGAAGAGAAGACATTTATTAGGAGAATTGGCTTATCTGATTTCAGAGGCTAAGAAGTCTCATAATAGGCCATGTGCAAGCTGGAGAACCAAGAGAGTTGTTAGCATGGCTCAGTCCAAATCCAGAGGCCTTTCCAGACTTTACCACTAATCAACGCACTATATTTAGAAAGGTATCATAGTAAGTCTCTATTTCAATTTAAGATTCTCTATTTTCAGTGACAATGAAGGACAAAGGGTCAAATTTTATAATTATTGTGAAAAGAGATTATAGAGAAAGGGCCTGGATAATACAAAAATAGAAGAAAGAACCATCCATCTGGGGCAGAGAATCAGCAGTGATATTACTTGAAATATGGAAATTAATAATATGTATGGTTGAGTTTAAGGTCTAAAACATAAAGTTAAATCTAAATCTAAAATACATGATTTAACTCTCTAGAATATATCTGCGCAATTATATGAAACAAGCAGGCTGATTCTCAATACTTTGTCAATAATAAAGGTTTTTCCAAATAGTATTGAAGAAATATCAAAGTGTCTTAAAAAAAAGCCTTAGACCATGAACCGTAGAGAAAAAGGCAAGGTTTGCCATGAAAAGTGAATAACCTTTTTACTTCCAGTTGTGATGCGATCACACAAACCGTTAGCACTTTCATTTCAGTGCATTATGCCAGTTCTTGCTTTACCTTGTCAAGATTATATGTATGATTATATAAGCCAAACATGCTTCCAAGCTGCAACTCACACCAAAATAATAAAGACTGTGAATGAACTGACTATATTTTATGCAAAACAAAATCTTACACTTATTTTAGATTTGAAAATATTTGGGCAATAGGTTAATTAGATCTCTTTTGAGTGTTTTGTTTGGGATGTGTGTGCATATGAATATGAGTGTATGTCTTTGTATGTGTCATCAGCTCAACCTACCTTGAAGAAAAAATATGATAAAATAAATAAATAAAATATATATTATCAGAAGTCAGTGGAGATAAAAAGTACAAAATTTGATGAAGATCTGTCTTGTTTATCATTACACAAGAAAGGAAAAAATTGGAATATAAGACAAAAATTATTTTTTTTCATACTACATACTTTTGAACACTGCCCAACAATTTTTCATCCATTAAAATAAATATGAGAATCAAATATTTCAAAGCAATGCTATAAAATACTTGTATGTAGAAGTTTGTTGATACCCTCCTCAGCATCCTGTTCATGTCTTATTTTATATCAGCACAATTCACAATTGCAAAAACATGTAAGGAGCCCAAATGCCCATCAATAAGTAGATTAAGAAATTGTGATTTAAATAAATAAATATATATATGAGAATACTATTCAGCCATAAAACGAAAAAAATAATGGGATTCACAGCAACCTGGATGGACTCAGAGACTATTATTCTAAGGGAAGTAACGTCAGAATGGAAAACCAAACATCGTATGCCCTCGCTCATATTTGGGAACTAAGCTATGAGGATGCAAAGGCATTAGACTACTACAATGGACTTTGGGGACTTGGGAGAAAGGGTGTAGGGCATGAGGAATAAAAGAATACAAATTGGATAGTGTATACTGCACAGGTGTTCGGTGCATCAAAATCTCACTAATCACCTCTGAAGAACTTATTCTTATAATCAAACACCACCTGTTCCCTAAAAACCTATGGAAATAAAATAAAATGAAGAAATTTTCTGTATGCATACCACATATTTTTTAACTTTTTTCACAGGTTCATTGAGACATGATTTATATATAATTTAATTCACTCATATAAGGTATAAAATTCAATTTTTCAGTGCATTAAGTGGGTGAATATGCAATCACCACAGTATAATTCTAGAGCATTTTTATGCTCCTTAAAAGAAAGCTTGCACCCATTAGCAATCTTTCCTCATTTTCCCCACTCTTTCTTTAAACCCCTCCCAGCCCTAGGCAACCATCCATCTTCTTCCTAAGGATTTGCCTATTCTGGAAGGATTTGCCTACCCTGGACATTTCATGTAAGCGGAATCATAATAATATATAGTTATGTGTGACTCGCTACTTTCACTTATTATGTTTTCAATGTTCATCCTTTTTGGAGCATGTATTAATACCTTTTTCTTTTTCATTGCCAAGTAATATTATATTTTATGGACAGGCCACATTTTATTAATCTACTCCTCAATTGATGAACATTTCTGTTGTTTCCTACTTTTTGTTGCTATAAATACTTGTATGCTACTTTTTGTGTAGACGTTTGTTTTAATATTTTTGTGTATACATAGGAGTGAATTACTGAGTCACGTGGTAATTCTATACTTAACCTTTTGAAGAACTGTTTCATTTTTCTGCATGTTGCTTGCCAATTATCCCAGCACCATATATTGAAGAGTGTCCTTTCCCCACTTTATGTTTTGTTTGCTTTATCAAATATCAGATCTGTAGATTGTTTTGGGTAGCATTAAGATTTTGACAATATTATTTTTTGAATTCATAAATATAGTATATTTTTCTATTTATTTATATCACTTCCAACTTCTTTCATCAATGTGCTATAATTTTCAGTATACACATCTTTCACACCCTTCATTAAAATTACTCCTTAGTATTTTATTTACTTATATGTTTGTTTTGATGCTACTATGAATGTAATTACCTTATTAATTTATTTTTCAGATAGTTTGTCATGGGTGTTTAGAAACAAGAATACTATTTGTATGTTAATTTTGTAACTCTCAACTTTATTGAATGTGTTTATCAGCGTTAATGGGTTTTTTTGGTGGAGTCTAAGATTTTCTTTACTTTAGGATTACATTTTCACAAAACAGAGACAATCTCACCCCTTCCTTTCCTATTTGGATGCCTTTCATTTCTTTGCCTTGTATAATTACTCTGGCTAGTAGATTACATACAATGTTTTCAGCATTTGTAATGTGACATCAAATCCATCTGTTGTAATACATTGATTTTCACTTTTCAACTTGAAAACCTGGACATTTATCACTACTCTCCCTTTCTCTTGGTCTAGTCCTTATTAAAAAAAAAAAAACCTACCAATCTATACTAGAATAATTATTTTTCTATAAAACAATTTCAAAGACATTTTAAAAATTTAACAATTTTCAAACTTTCTATGTCAATGATTTTAAACTGTGGTCTCTCAAAACAAATCCAATACCTTTAGTAGAAGAAATTATATTAATTCTTACACTATCGTTGGGTCTATCCAACAGTTGATATTAATAGATATGCTTATTTATTACCTTGTTCTAACAGTTGTAGTGGAAGTCTTGAAAATCAAGTAAAAATTTGTAAAGATTATAATTGCACAAACTCCCTTTCATGAGTCACACAGTTAATCCAAAATATTATTTCTAACTTATCATAAAGCCAACAAGTATATATGACATAGTGTTTAAAAATAATCCTAATAAGTATATTCTAAAAATGAAACATTAATTGATACTATTTATTGAATATCTCATATTTATTTACATAGAAACAAAGGAATCAAAAGCATATTATGTAACATGCAAATGACTAAAAATACTTGAGATAGCATTGCTACATAAATGCTATGTAAATGCTGACAAAAGTAAAAATGCCATTCGCTACGTTTGCTAAATATATTGTGACACATTATAAGTATTCTAAAGATATATCACTAATGCTTGGGTCAAGTGGGCAAAAATGATTCTAAGTATTTAATTGCCGAAAAATTTAGTACAGAGGATAGTATTCATGTGATGGAAAAATTTTAAGTGGAACTCAGAGATTAGAAGCAGCAGGAAGTTTTAATAAGGTACCAGGTGCAGTGTATAGGATACAAGACAGAACTGTAGGTAAAGTCTGACTCCAGCATAGCTAGGAGACATGGCTAACTCCACCTGTCCCCAGGCCTTATCTAGAAGTTGAACAGCTCCAAACCAGGTAAACAGAACAATTTTCCAAAGTCAATCAATTTATGACATTAAAGCACTTCTAAAATTTAACCTCTGACTTAAATTAGACAAAATGGATAAATTTTGATGATTTTTCTTTACCAATGATTTTAACACTGTCTTTATTTCCCAAAGATTACTGAAGGCATGTGAAATCATTGGAGATTCTATTTTTCTGACAAAATATTTAAGAGCCTTCCTTTTCTTCTAAGCCAAGTAATTAGGGCTCCTTTGTATATACATCACATACACAACACTTCTAGACAGGAAAAGATCTAGCAGTTGTAAGTTTTTCTTTCTCATTTTATGAACCCTAACACAACTTCCACAGACCATCTATGACATGAACTTTCTGACTTTTCCTGTATTTCCCTCTTTCATAATTAGTCATTCTACTTTAGGACAAGAATTTGCCATACAAGATCCTCTCTCATATAACATTTCTTTCCTTCATAACTTTTCTTACCATAAATACATCTTCATATCCACAACTTTCTTTAGATCTCTCTCCCTGACTGATTTCTGATGCCCACCCAAACCTAAAAGGTCAGATAACACAAAGCAAAACAGAGGAGAGCTTTAGATTTTGAGAGAGATCTGTCTGCCTGAAGTTCTTGGGATTCCATGAGGACAACAGAGGTTTCTCCTAAAATGGGTTTTGTAGCACCTTCTGTTTTTCTTTAAGGAGTCCCAGTCTGTCAGAAATTACCTTAGTTCCTCTCATGTGGGCACTGAGAGGCAACAAGACAGACTAGGGAACTGCTGGCAACAAGACAGACAACTGAGCACAAAAAGAAAAACTTACTACAGTCCCCATTGTAAAGATGGATAAACTGAGGCACCATGCAGTTTAAAAATTCATGTTTACATAGAGTTGGGCTCCACAGCTCACTCTCTTAACCATCCTGTAATTTTGCCTAATCTATGCCCAGTCACTGATGCACCTGTATGGTACCTCACGGCCCCCTTAGAGCTTAGAACCTGGGTTTCATTCCTGCTCTACAGCTATATAATTTAACAATTTTCCTCTGAATTTGTTGGATTCTAACCCTATATTTCTAAAATTTTATTAATATTACTGAATCTTAAAGGGAGCTTTAAGATGTCTTTAGTCTTTAGAAATATTAAACCTATAAACAAAGGACTATATGAAGTTAAACTGTATTCAAATTTCTACATGTTTTAAGACATTGAGGCAACATATTAAAAAACACACCTAAGAAACTGCAACCAATCTACTCTGGACAAAAATTTAGATACAATCTCTTCAAAATAAGCTGCCTAGTGGTATTTATACACATTCTTCCATATATCAACAGTATCTTACATGCTCATAGCCTTAAAAATAACTAAAAAGTGTCAGAATTATAGGCCTTACACATTTCTGTTGGCTTGAAAAAATGATACAAAATGCATAAACTTCTAGAGTGATCAGTTTAAAAAAGGAGTTCATACCAAAGGTAGTAATACTAGGAATCAAAGAGGGCTAAACACTGCAGGTTCTTAAAGGTGAAAGTTAATAAAACCTTGTTTTTGGTTGTGAATCTTTGCCTTACAACATTATACACATAATTCTCCCCCCTTCTTTTTCCTCTTGCAAAGATGTGGTGATGAACCAGGTTTGCTCATGCAGATGACAATACTCTTGAAAATCGTGGCAGAGAAAAAAAATGAAGGGATTATGGTTCACTTAATCATCTCATAAATTAGAACTTATTACCCCTGTGACTCTTGCATAGCTCCAGAAAAAAATATGTGAGAGACAAGAAATGGCTGTTTGCTACCAATATTTTATGTGATGCTTCATTTTTGATTCCTTGGATAACACAACACATTAGCCTATTTATGCCAGAGGTTGCAATTTTTTGAATTTTGGCATAAGTGAAAAATCAGACCTTGTTGATGACATTTAGCAGTAGGATATAAGTAATTCCCACATGCTTAGCATGGAACACTAGGCAAAAGTAGATTAACACAATTATGAAAGCATAGCTATTCAAGTAACTAATTATACAACTTTTTTTTTCCTCATCTCTAAAACATAGTAAGGGATCAGTTATTTAAAAAATACAGTGACAAGTATTTTATTTTTAACTCAGTTTTGGTTTGTTAAGGCCATTGTTTGGCATAAAAAAAATAAAAACAGGAGGAGAAACAAGAACACAAACATGAAATAGAAGCAGTAGTAAAAGAAAATGAAGAGGAACAATGAAATGAGAAGAAAATATATAATGGAAGAAAGGAAAAAGAACAGGTGTGGGAATTAAAAGGCCTATTATGATACCTTTTATCCCCTCCTCGATTCATAAAATTTGAGTAACTCCAAGAGTATCACAACAAAAAACAAGCAAAAGGATACACAAATAGTCACCCCCTAAATTTTGTTAAGAATGAGATAATGCTGCCATTCACACCTAGCTGAGGCACCAGCAGGAGGAGGGCACCCTCCAGAGATTGCAGGAGAAGGGGGAGGACTCTTTGCCCTAGAAGTACCACCACCACTGCCACGGAGGCCTTCGTTACACCACCCACAGTTTCCTCCCCACCCCAGAATGAGATGGGCCCTGCAGTGCTCCTACTCCCCGTTCCCGGCCCCCAGACTTCCTACTGCTACCACCACTGGTGCTGATGCTAATACAACCACTGTCACCCTCAATGTACCAGCCCACCCCACCAGGCTCCTACCACCTGGTCCCCGTGGGTGTCCTCCTACCGCTCCAGTGGAGCTGCAGTCTCCATCTCCACCACCAACTGCATGAGGAAAGCTGCAGAGCCACGTCACCTGCTCGACCATACCACTGGCGACTCCTCCTTCTCCTTCTGCAGCCTGGCTTGGAGCAGCCAGGCAGGCAAAGCCAGAAAAGCCCAAAACGGGACTCAGGCAGTGGAACAGTTAGAGCCTCACCTTGTCATGCTGGTGCCTGGGTGGCAGGGATCAGTTTCATTGAAAGCACTCACACCCACCTTCCAAAGTCCAGCCTCTCCTTCTGGCTAAAGCTGGCCAGGAACTGGGGTCTGGGGTTGGAGTGAGTGCCTTCACTGAAACCGGCCCCTGGCCAAGTCCAGCTGGCCAGGAATTGCTGGGCCCACCAAGGCTGCCCTCCTCAGGGAGCCCGAGTAGGAGAGACTCAGACCCAACCAGCCCTCCCCACCCAAGGGCTGATTCCCATTCCTGACACCTCCACCCCCACCAAAAGTGCCCTGTACCCCACTTCCCCCATGGTGCCTACTACTCCCTGCCCGGTAGTCCCATGTGGTCTTCCCAACACAGAGCATGAGGGCGGGCCGGGAAACCACAGTGGGTGTGGGGGCCCTGCCGTGCAATCTAGCTCGAGTGGGAGAAAATCGCCTTCTAGAGTCTGCAGTCTGGGAAGAGAACAATCCCTTACTTGGAAACAACCAGAAAGAGGCCACTGCTGTCACTGCCGCTGCCACCTCCTCAGCTCGCCAATGCCGCTGGCAGTGTAGCCCCCGTAGCACCCCTAATCTGCCCCCTGTCACTAATAGTGTAGCCCCCAGATAGCACATCCAACACACCCTAGTTTCAGGCAATGTAAACCCAATATGCCCCCCAAAGCACTCCCCCCACACCTCAGGGAGCATACCACCCAGTAGTGCTCACAATCTGACCCAGCCACCCGGCAGTTCAGCTCCTGATGGCGCACCCCCCAGTCACTGGCAGTGCAGCACCCAACAGCGCCCCTAAACCACTGCCCACTGCCAGCATTGTAGCTCCGGATAACTCCACCCAACCCACCACCTGTCGTGGGCAGTGCAGCAGAAGATAGTGCACCTAATCCTTCCCCAGCCACCAGCAATACACATTAGTGTACACAATCTGCCTCCCCCCATCATCTCTGCCACCAGGGGGAGTATAGCCCCAGATAGCCAGCCAACCTGCCCCACCACGAGCAATGCAACACCGGAGAGTGCCACCAACCAGACCACTGCCACAGGCAGGGTAACCTCTAGCAGTGAGCCCCAATAGGACACCCAACCCTTGTCCCCAGAGGTGTACAGGGCAGCCCCGGAAAACTCACATACCCCATCACATTTCTACCACTGTGGCCGAGCGGCAGTCTCCGATATCACCACCAACGACAGCGAGGCAAGCCATGGTGGTACAGGCTCCAGCCTCCAGCATGTAGTGGTGCCTCTTCCTTCTAGTCCTCCACCCCGGCAGGAGAAGCTCCTGCTGCCGGCCGCCCTCCTACTGCTCTGTTGCCACCACCAACCACAGCGAAGTAGTGTCCCAGGCTCCATCCATCCTCCAGCCTCCAGCAGCCGAAAGGTTGCGGCCTCTTCCAATTTTGCAAGTTGGGCACAGAGTAGCTCCTCCACTTGACACAGAAGACCCTGAAATGACGTGACGGGACCTCAGCATGCTTTATATACCGAGGTTAATGCAAATGTGGTTCCTGGACTACATGTTCTGATTGGACGAGAGAAAAGCCTCTAGGCCTACTCTGATTGGACTTTATTTTCATGCTGTGATTGGTTGTGTTAAGACTTGCTCTCATCCAATCAGAACATGATCATAAAGTCCAATCCAGAGTAAGCCTGGAGGCTTTTTCTCATCCACTCAAAACATGCAGCCCAGGAACCTCCATGGGCATAACTGCAGTATATAAATGATGCTGAAGAGGGATGAGGTTTTTTCAGGTTCTTCTATCTTCCTGTGGAGTTGTTCACTGCCTAGTGTAGAGGACTAGGAATCAGGAGTCACTGGCCCCGTATGCTGGAGGCTGGAACCGCGGGAGCGCCGCTCGCCTGGCTGCGGTTGTTGGCAGCGACGGAGATAGCAGCGAGGCTGGAGCGGTAGGAGAAGGAAAACAGTTTTGGGATAGATGGAGGGGAATAAAGAGGGTAGATAGTGCCAAAGGGAAAAAAGGATAGCTTAGTCGGGGAAGGAGTTGCAAAAAGTTGGTGGGGAAAAGTGTTTTTGGGTAGATGGAGGCGGAAAAACAGGGTGGCAAGCAGGACAGAAGGAAGGTTTTGCAGAAAGAGGGTGGGTAAAAAGTTTAAAGGTAGGTAGAGCAGGAAAACAGGGTGGCAAGTAAGAGGAGGAAAGGGGGAGGTGATGGGGGAAAACGGGGGCGAGCAGTAGGGAGAGAAGGTTTTGTGAAAAGAAGGGTGGGGCAAAAATACAGTGGGGGGGACAAGTTTTTGGGTAGAGGAGCAAAAGAGGGTAGCAAGTGGGAGAAGGAAACAGAGGGTAGCCAGCAGGAGGAAGACAAGGTTTTGTGAAAAGACAGTGGCAGAAAAGAGCGTGAAGAAAGAAAAGACAGTGGGTGAAAAGTGTTTCGATAGATGGAGTGGAGAAAGAGGGTGACAAGGAGGAGGAAAGAGGGTGGTGAGAGAGAGCAGGGATAGAGTGTTGAGAAAATGACGGAAAAATAGTTTGGGGTAGATGGAGGGCAAAAAAGAGGGTGGCAAGCAGGATGGGGAAAGAAGAGCACGAGTGGTAAAGGGAAGAGACTTTGAAAAGATGGTGGGGAAAGTTCTGGGGGGTAGATGGAGGGGGAAAAGACAGAGGTGAGCAGGAGTGGGGAGAAGGCTTTGTGAAAAGACCCTCCGTCTGGAGGGGAAATATTTTTGGGTACATGGAGAAGGGAAAGAGAATGGCAAGGAAGAACGAGGGGAAAGATGATGAAGAAAACAGTTTTTGGGTGGATGAAGGGGGAAAAGAGGGTAGTGAGCAGCAGGAGTGGGGAGAAGGTTTTGGGAAAAGACGGGGGAAAATGCTTTTGCTTGGATGAAGGAGCAAAAGAGGGTGATGAGAGTGGGAGGGTGAAAAGAGGGTGGCTAGGGATAAGGGGAAAAGATGGTGGGAAGGAACTGGGGAAAGGGTTTGGGTAGATGGATGGGGAAAAGGGTGTTGAGCAGGAGAGTAGAGAAGGCTTTGTGAAATGAGGGTGGGCAAAAAATGGTGAAGTTTGGGGGCAGATGGCAGAAGAAAAAGTTTGGCGAGAGGGAGAGAGGGCCAAAGGCGGTCAGGAAAAGAAGGTAGGGAAATAATTTTGGGGGACAAAGGTTTGGGGTAGATTTTTTTAGTAAGATCTTTTGTATTTTTGCTTTTGATGAGTTCCTTATTTTGTGTATGAACCCCTTGCCTGATGCATAGTTTGCAAATACCTGCTTCCATTTTCTGGGTTGTTTCTTCCTTTTTTAAAAAATTTATTTTAATTTAATTTTTTTTAGAGTCTCACTCTGTCGCCCACGTTCAGTGCAGTGGCGCGATCTCGGCTCACTGCAAGCTCTGTCTCCTGCCTGGGCCTCCTGAGTAGCTGGGACTACAGGCGCCTGCCACCACGCCCGGACAATTTTTTTGTATTTTTAGTAGACATGGGGTTTCACCGTGTTATTCAGGATGGTCTCGATCTCCTGATCTGGTGATCCACTGGCCTCGGCCTCCCAAAGTGCTAGGATTACCGGGGTGAGCCACTGTGCCTGGCCTGGAAACATAACTTTATTTTTTAGTTTTGTATTGTATATATACTTTAATAGCCCTGAGTTTTAATAAAGTTTCCTTTAAAATATGTATCTTATTTTTTAGAAATATACCCTAAGGCATGTGATTAGTTGAGTGGCATGTTCTTTAGTTTTTACAATTGAAGGATTGTCATTCTTTTATACAAAAAAATAAATAAAGGTGAATTTTTATCATATGCTAGAGGAAAGAAGGCAGATACTAAATAATAAATACTGTATGCTTCCATGTAGATAAAATTTGAAATTATATAAAGACAGAATACTTAAACTTTTCTGGGGTTGATGTGGGTAGTTTCATTGGCAAAGGTCATGCAATAAATGTGTAGGTGAAGGGAATATTCTATATTTGATTGTGTAGGTGATTATCTAGATTTATGAATTTGTAAAACTGAACTGGACTAAAATGTGTGCTTTATATGCAAATTATAATTCTATAAAATTGATTAAAACTAGTTAGGAGAGAATCAGTCAAGGGGAAAAGAGAGAAAATGCATGTGAAAAAATAATGCCAATGCACTAGAATTATCTTTGATGACATTAAATATAGCCTGGCCTTCTCTTAATTCTTTTTAAAATTAATGTAGATTTCTCAATCCTTTGATACTTTTTACTCAACACATCTTATATTCTCATACATGTTAATGTATGACTACATAGGAGAGGACTCTCTTACAGTTGGACTGGAACAGCTTGATGTTTATATCTAGAGATGCGTTGGAAACATAACACTGACCCGTGAGCAAGATGAAAATGGCAAGTGCTAGTTAGTGATTCATTAATATGTTGCTTGAAGTTTAGTGCCAACTGGTCTACATCGTTGAGAATGTTTAGTTTGATGGTTTACACAACTTGGCTTAAGAAGTATATGACCAACAATGTATGAGAGAGCCTGCTATAAAGATTTTTCTGCACTTCCCTTAAATTATTACAGTAAGCTCAAATCTTGAAGGTTAATATACAGATAAAATGTGTCCGTGAGACTGAGAAAGGATCTTTTAGGGAGAAAGCCTCTGTTCCCAAAAGACAGACTTTCAATGATTTCCTGCATTTTATTTCTGTTGTACTTTACCTTTACCTTTATTAAACACCAATAAGGTGGTTCTTATAGGGTCATAGGCCTTTTTAGTTTTCCAACCTATTCATACTTGGTGAAAACCTGGTAATTTTTTGCATGATAGTATTGGGATTTTACTCTGAGGCTAGGCTTCACTGTAAAAACAGCTTTTTGGAATTGTATCATTTTCAGTCTTTCCATCGTGTTCCACTGTCCCAACCACACGCACACCAGATATGAAGACTACGAGCAACCTCAAAAAGTAACACATCTATAGTAGATGTTTCTACCTCTTGTAAAATCTAAGGAAAAGATACTAAAAATGAAGGCATCAGTAAAACAGTATCATTTTAGGTTGACCTCGAGTATTTCAACATCAGTCTGGCTTCGGAATAATACATTAGCAAGGAGAAATGGGGTACTTTTGTGGTTTTTTACACCTATTATTTCAATTGAAATTGAAAAAAAGAATTAACTTGAAGTAACTAACCATAAAAAGAAGGTTTTATCAGTATTGAAATAAAATAACAAAATGCATTTGTGGGTCTGACCTAAGAACGGAATTTAAATAGTCAATACTACCTCTAACTCATGCCCCCTTCTCTGAACATCAGCTTTATTCTTATTCCATCTTACTTAATTTGGCACTGACAGATACAGACTCATTCTTACAACATATACCATCAGAAAGTGAAACCTTCACACTCTCCAACTCTTGAAAAATCTGAGATGCACTTTGACTGTTCTCAGATCATGGATCTATTGCTTGGATCAAAAAGTACTGCACAGGGAAGTAGATACTATAGTCTCAGACATTACAGTTTCAAGGTTGGAGTGAGAAAGGGATAGCTCCCTAACAAGGGAGTATCATAGAAATGATATTTTCATGGTCATACTTTTGTGAACTGGGCAGACATCCCTTTACGTAAACTACATCTCTACTTTGAACAGATAAATATCCATGCATATACAGAATTATGCAGTAATATAAGCATGACATTTCATTAAAATTTTTAACCAAAACAGTCTATTTAGGTGAATAAATACTGATACAGGAGATAGTTCTGCTTGAATGATCTTTACCCTTGGGGAGACATACATAAAAGAATGTCATACTTTATTATGATATGACTATCCAGCATTTATGAGTAAACTTTCATAATACATTTTTCCATTGTTTAAAATAAGCACAAAAACCCTTATAGTTAATTAATATCCCTTTTTAATATACAAAATGAATATAAGAAAATAACACAAATGGTATTATGCCAGCACACAGAAAGTGTTCCAGTTAAAAGTCAATCCTGTATTTTGAGAACTTGACAAAATCATAATTGAAAATAATGTATTATCTTACATGCAGATGTTGTATAATCAGGGACATCCAAATCAACTTACATCCAAATATTTCACAATCAGTTTTTGACATATTCTGTGAAGTATTATAAAACCATGCCCTCAGGAATATAAAAGCACAAAGGGAGCCAGGACTCCAAATAGCCATTTATTCATTTTCTGAGGTTAGGTACAATGAAGACTGAATTTTCAACATTATCAGGGCCAAAGAGACGTTGGAGCTTAAAGGATAACATCCAATGTTCACCATAATAATTACCATCTTGAGTGATGATGCTGTGAATACAAAGGAACACTGCATCTCCAAAATAAACTACATTTATATGACATCAGACCAATTTGATGGAAAGAAGGCAAACTGTGAATGGTAATTTTGTTTTTTAATTGTTTTCATTGTGTGTACTCATATCTGAAAATATAATACCATGTAATTAGAGAAGTTATCATAACAGAAAATAGACTGGAAGCTTTAGCTTTTTATATCAAATATTTTGCACACAAATATAGCGTTTTACTGATGACCTATGGCTCCAAAATATTGGTAGCTATAATTATGCTTTGTAAAACAGAAGCTATGAATGCCTTACTACAGAAAGACACAAAGAATCATTTCGTTACTCATTCACTGCTAGTAGACCCTGAGGCACAGCATTTCCTGCCCAGATACCTGATTATTAATCCAGTTTTTGTTAGGGGTATACTAACATTAACTAAAGGAGATCGTTGTTTAAACCAGTTAATGTAAAGAAATGCTGTAGGAACCGAAATATTCCTTTTAAATTAACAAAAGTGTTCTTTCTAGGTAGACAAAGTTTCATGAGGACCCAGATGTATACTAGAAAATCATTTGATGAATATGGAATTAATAAAGGAATATTTTGTTATATGGTTTTAGTACTTTGTTGGTGCCAGGTTAAAGACATGTGGCCCTAGATAGGATAACTCTACAGAAGAGAATTTAATTTGTTTACCTGCTTCACCAGAAATCCAACAATTAAGTCAGTGACTCTATTTTCCAATATTCATTTCCTCCATTTTCTCATCTCCTTTTGATTGATGGTATCATTTCGTTATTTTATTTTCATTGACATGGAATTCATTTTGTCTAAAATGACTTTTTGACTGTGTATATGTATATATAATTTTAAAATCAATGAAAAATATTGTTTCTCTACATCCAAGATTATCCCTCTATATTCTCTAAAGTTGATACTGTGAAACAGTCCAGATATAAGTCTAGGAATGGCAGTATGAAATACTGTAAAACTGGAAGCAATGTAGTAGGTAATCCATAGGGAAAATGAAACTCAATAAAATTGACTGTATTTAGTTAATGTAATGATGCATTTATTTTATATTTTTCATACAAGTATTTTTTTCATATTTTAAAATTTCAAAATTAAGTATACATGTGACTACAGTTCCTCGCAACTTCTTTAAGGTACTTTATCTGGCAGTCACTAGCAGATGTGGTTGTCTAATTCTTAGGTTTTTTTTTCTGCCTCATAATTTTGTTCACATTTGCTGTGGAGATTTTAGAAATCACCTAGATTGTTTGGTACAGGAAGGAAATCAACCACGGGCTGCCTAATTACTGACAATCTTTGTTTTTCCATGGATACATTTTCACCCTTACATACATTGATGGTTTTGGTTAATCCTTTCCACAAACAACCATACGTCCCATGATAGCTTGCTGTACATTAAATCAAACTTTTTATATTGAAAGTGGATAAAGTAAGCCAAGATGTTCCAGAAGAAAATACATTTAGTTCAATGTTTTTAAAAATAAGTTATAGCTTGAAATTTTCACAGGCAGTCCTAACAAGAAATGACTTGGGAGAAATAGTCCAAATACATGAAACACATAAAAAAATGAATCTATATCAAGTGTAATAAATTGTTCACACCTCAGGTTTTTTCTGCTTTGAATTTTGTCTTGACATTTGACCACATACGTTTCTGTTGTATTCACTTCTAAAAATAGAACAGGAAAGACGTGGACAACAAAAATAGGATATGAATTGAGAGAAGACATGAACTTTCAGAAGAGGGGAGAAGCATGAAATAAGGATAATTAGCATCGAGATATTAAATCTCAACAAACTAGGACATGGTGGTGTGGATAATGATGAAAGCATGCTTGATACGTAAACTAGCAATTTGGTCGAGCGAGTAATTTTGACATTCAGATTGAATACAAAGAGTTTAATAAAATTAGACTGCAAACTGCATAGTGTGCTCACATAATTGTTTTTATTTTTTCAAATGTTGCCCTTGCTCCGAATTCAGGTCTGACAGAGGAACAGATGATACAAATAACAGTTGATCCCCTTACATCATCTAGCTAGACAAAACGATGTATATATACTACTACCAATAGAAGTTTTCTTCTTTTCCTTATATCACTAATCTTATTTTTAAATTTTATCTATTTCAATTTATACCTTTTATTTTTCTTTTATTACCTGAAAGATGCTATATGGATAACTTTCAGGGAAGCTTGGATTACTGCTGCATTTGTTCAATATGTGACATTTTCCAGTTCCTCCACAATATTCCAGTTAAGTGTGTATGGCCCATTAACCTCTTCCTCCTTTGTGTTTCAGTGCACAGACTTCTCTCATTAATCATCTGTACAACTAAAAATTCAGTTCTTTTTTAAAACTCACATCAGACTAAAACTTTAGAGATTTTGACAGGCACTGGATACTTTTTTATTTTCAAAAGAATAATCAAAATGTCTCATAACTATCAAAATGAGGCTTAGATGGGGGAATATGTTTAAGACAGACTTTGACTAAGGGGGAAAAAAAGAGAAATAACAAATCCTTGGGTCCAAGTACTCCAGTGACAAGCTTCAAGTATAAATGCGAATCCTTTTAGTTGAATGAGTCACTATTCTAGTTTAAGCAGATAATGCTGATATCAGACATTTCGGTATTTTATATATAATTGGTAGGATTAATAATCCATTTTACAGAAAATTGGCTCATTTATCTTTGGGATAGCATGAGATGCTAAAATTAACTCTAGAAAACAGAAAATAATTTTACTTCAATATTTCCAGTACATCTATTGGGGCGTTTCATTTTTTAAGGTACTTTTTTTAATAAGTATCTATAAGCATATGATAACATCAGCACACTAGCAAACACACTGTTAAATTTTGTGTAAAGAGTTATTGGCTTATGGATTCAAACATTTACAAGGTTACTATATACCTCACTAAGAAAGCATAATTCATTTATCACTGACTAGATAGAATAGTATGCCTTTTTTTGAAAGCCCAGAGATTATATTAACTTAGAGAATGAATATAAAATTGCTTTGCATTTTATTGCTATAGGAATAATTTTATTTAAATTGCTTAGTGACTTTTTGCTATTTTGATTTTGTGGTGGTGGTGGTTGCTGTTAAATTCCTTCATTCTAGCCATATTTTCTCCTCCCAATTTTTTCATTCATTTATTGATAATAACATTTATTAATTCATTTATTCATTATTTAATTCATTTATTATGTGAGTAAACATTGAGTTGGACCACCTGATGTAAATATAAAAATGAACTAAATTTTTCTTGCCATCAAGCATAATTGAGGCAGACATAAAAATATCTGACAAATATTATAATTGTTATAGTTGAAGTCACTGTTAAATAACAAAGTAGCACAGTTTGAGCTTAAACTCCACCTAGAGAGTAGAGGAAGGCTTCACAGAAGCAGGGCATGAACGGGACTTTGAAGTTTGAGGAGGCTAACTTAAGAAGGCTGGGGGGTTGGCAGTCATATACAAAGCCTCAGAAAAGTGTAACCACATGGAGTAATTGCAGAAATTGACATAATTAATTTAATATTGCTTTGAAATTGCATAGAAGTGGTTACATATAAAACTGGATATGTCAGATGAAGGTCAGGTCCATATGTTCAGCTAAAGAGGTTTAACATTGTTTCTTGAGAAATGGGGAGTCATTTCAAAAAGGAATTATATAAATAGATTTCTGTATTAGTGAAATTATCCAAGGAAAAGTGAAGTTGACTGAGTTCGTAGTCAAAACTGGAGTCAGAGAGACAACAGAATAATTCAATAATGTACATATGGGAGGAGGAGGGTCAATTTAACACAGGCATAGTGTAAATGATGAGCAAAGAATAAATATAAGAAATCATAATAAATTTCAGAGATTATGAACCTGGAGTCAGTATACATACAGGACAAATAGAAGTGGTGGATGCATGAGAAGAAATAGTTTGACAAAGATCAATTTTCTATGAAAGAAGAGGTGCAGTGCACATTTTGCCTTAAAGTAGCTGAGGGTTCTTCAGGTAGAGATGTTTAACATTCACTAAAATATACAGCAAAATTCTAGGGTAAAGATAATAGAATTAAAATTAACAAGATTTTATGCTACAGGTATAGCATTAGCAATTTTCAGTGCACAGTTAGTAGTCAAACTCTATCCACTTCACAGTAACTATATTGTATTTAACTAGAAATGATTTTTTTGAGAAATAGATTTTCAATAAAAGTTATCTTTAGCTAAGAAGTGAAAAGAGTGGGTATCTAGAATCTAAATAAAAAAGTATTACTTCTCTATGGAATAATTTTTCTTTCTGTCAAGCAACAGTTGAGTAATGGGAGTTATATTGTCCCTCAGGGGCCAAAACTGGCTATGTAAAATAATAATAATAATAATAAGATTGTACTCATGTATAAAGTACGGATATGAATACAGTAAATAAATACACAGTATAACTGTAGCATTAAAATTTAATGGAAGGCAATGACTTGGAAAAAGAAAAGTTCATGAATGCCACTTAGGAAAAGGTAAAAAATGAAGTTGAGAAACATTAATCTGATAGAGGGATGTGTCTTCCTTTTTTTAGTGAAGGTATTTCTGAGTGTCGTATGTAATTTGTGAAATCAGCTCTCATACTAAAAGTGACTTAATGGCCACAAAATCACAAAGACTAGTGATCTCCCTCTCTTAACATTCTTACGTCAAGTTCAGTCTGACATTCTGACATAGTCTGCCTGCTCAGTTGCTGTGGAGTTGAACAACTCTGTCGAGTCCATATCCCTAAGGGATCATAAGCTTTTATTTCTGAGTAAGGCGGAAAGTTATTGCCAAGATAATTAGTGTTAGTTATTGGAAGATCATTAATGGCATCTGCATCAAAAATCACTCCAAGTGGGAGAGCTTCCTTTCTCTTATGGAGTTTTCATTTAATAAGCCATGCTTCCACTTAACATCACCAAAGAAATCGGTTGTATTTTATAAAAATTTTTTTAAGAATGTTTGTACATTCAAAGTGAGCATAGATCTTATATAGAGGATATTTTTAATTGTATATTAAAAGTTTTTTTCTTAGCACATATAGTCTTCTGCATAAAGAAGCCAAGAAGAAACTATAATGATAAGACTTCTTTGGTACTATCACATAAATAATGAGTTGTAAACAAGCTTACAAAATACATATATACTATATAGAATATATAGGCATGCACTACTTAACTAAGGGGGTACATTCTAAAAATTGTGCCATTCAACATAGTGAAACCCTGTCTCTACTAAAAATACAAAAATTAGCTGGGTGTGGTGGCACACGCCTGTATTCCCAGCTACTGGGGAGGCGGAGGCAGGAGAATCTCTTGAACCCATGAGGCAGAGGATGCAGTGAGCTGAGATCGTGCCACTGCACTCCAGCCTGGCTACAGAGCGAGACTTCATCTCAAAAAATAAATAAGGGCTGGGCGCGGTGGCTCACGCTTGTAATCACAGCACTTTGGGAGGCCGAGGCAGGTGGATGACGAGGTCAGGAGATCAAGACCATCCTGGCTAAAATGGAGAAACCCCGTCTCTATTAAAAATACAAAAAAATTAATCAGGCTTGGTGGCGGGCGCCTGTAGTCCCAGCTACTGGGGAGGCTGAGGCAGGAGAATGGCATGAACCCAGGAGGCAGAGCCTGCAGTGAGCCGAGATCGCGCCACTGCACTCCAGCCTGGGGGACAGAGCAAGACTCCGTCTCAAAAATAAATAATAAATAAAATAAAATAAATATACATAAATAAAAATTTAAAAAGTGCCATTAGGTGATTATGTCATTATGCAACCATCATTGGGTATACTTACACAAACCTAACTGGTATCACCTACTACATATCTAGGCTACATGGCATAGTCTATTCCCGTCGACTACAAATCTGTGCAACATGTTACTGAACTGAATACTGTAGGCAATTTTAATGGTGGTATTTGTGTATCTGAACATATTTAAACATAGAAAAAGTACCTAAAAATACACTATTATAATCTTATCAGACCACTGTTGTATATGCAGTCTGTCATTTAGACTGAAGTCATTGTGTGGTGTATGACTGTATTGTTTAAAATAAGCAAGTGGCTTCTCTGCCTAACGTATGCATGATGCGAGGTCATGAGATTTGTAATCTAATTCCTCTCATGCAGAGTCACTTTGGATAGATAAGAGCAGCCTAAACCCTAGCTGAGGTTAAGTGCAAATGGGTTTGCACCTTTAATTTCTAAATTCTAGCAAGCAAAATTGTTTAAAGTATGTGAAATTAACAGTCTGACTTTAAGTTGTACTTTTGCTGAATTATTTTATTAACAAATGAATTTAAGGATTTTTAAAAAGTATCAGTTGACTGTGACTCAGTAAAATTCCATCCAAGAAAGTCAATTTCTTTCTTTCAGTCTTTTCTTATGCGTTCACTAGAGATCTAGATCTGGGGTAGAAAATGTAAGGTTTTCCTTTCTAACATTTTACTTTCTTATATGAGAAAAGTTTTAACTTAGGGTCCATAAATTGCTGCTGAAAGCAAGGGTCTGTTCAGCTGCAAAAATGGTAGAAAAAATATGAATGTGTATTCTTTTGTTTACTTTTCCCCCTTTAGGAGAGATTTTTCAAAGTAGTTCTTGCAAGCATTAACATTTATCTGGTGCTTTTTCGGTTCTCTCTTTCTTTTGTGTTTGGAGGGAGCTAGTATCATTCTTTATTTGGCAGGGGACAGAAAAGTCACCTCCATCACATATTTTTATGGTTCCCCTTTAGCCAGGCTTGTGCTTACTGCAGTGACAGCCAATTTCTCTTGCTTAGCACAGGAAGAGGGAAGCTGAATTGCGTTGGCTTGCTCTCTCTCCACATCCACTTCTCTCCTCATTGTGCCTGGCCAATACTAAAATCTGTTTGATGAGGCCAGGAAATCTCACATAACCTAACAAATTATATATAATTTTTAAATAAATTTGGTATTAATCATAAATGTTTCATGCTGCAGGCATTACAATGAATTTCACTAGAATATTGGTAATTTAAGAACTGAAACATCTATTGTGCCAGTTTGTTTTTTTCTTAAGTGTAAATTAATAGAATTATTTACTGACGTTATTGGAAGTGATTACAAAAAAAAACACAAGAAATAAACCATGAGACAAGAACATTATTCCTTTGCATATTTCAATATGGACTGAAATGCAGTAATACCTTTAAAATTTGATAATAAATAAAACCAGAAAACATTGTCAGCAATCTTCTTTGGGGAAGAAGAAAGCATTTACTTTTGCCATAGAGCATAATACATTTACATCATAATAACACCATACCTGTGTCTTTTATAACCTAGAGAATTGAACTGTTACATGATGTCACTTTTTAATAATGCAAGAAGTTCACCTTGAGAGTAAATAGTAGCTAGAGCTCAGTAAATTAACTGAAGGAAGAGACAAAAACATATGAATAGACAACAGAATGTTTTCCCTTGAGGGAGGAGAGCAATAGAATATTCACAGAAAAGCAATTACTGTGAAACATAGTAAGGTATGCAGAAAAAGTGAAAGGAAAGTTGAGTTTAACAGAAAGATGGCAATAAGAAAAATAGGTTATTAAAATGTTAAACTTATCAATAAATACATATCTACATGTAACATCTGTAGATCATCTGCTGCTTGAGTGCATTTATATGCACAACTTACCACTTTTGCTAGATTGTAAACTACATGAGAACAGAATCTGTAATATATTCATTTTAAAATAACTGACATCTCCTGTTAGAATGCCTGTCCTGGAGTTCAGATCTCAGAAACACATTCTGTAATTAGGGTCTATCCGAACATCCAGATCCAACATGCATAAATTGCCTGAGAATATTTCCTGATCTAGGTCTAGGTTGTCACTTAGACGTTCTCTTGAACTTAAAAATCCAGCTCAGAAAAGACTTCCATATGTCTCTCCCCATGTTTCTCTGTGTTCAAACATCTGAGTCCCAAAGGCTAATGATCATTCAAATAGAAACACAAAATAAGAGACTTAGCAAAAAGTATAATTCCTAAACCATGCTGCAGCAAAGATTCCCTGGTAAATGTGATATTTAAGGAAATAAGTCTGAACTTTTACCTAATCTAAATTTCAATGGCATAACGTTTTTGCCATCATAAAGGCAAGTGCTTTGCTAGTTTGGCTTAATTTTTTAAGGTATTGCCTTAATGTCACAGGACACCAACACTTACCCAAAGGTGGCAATTGGGTCAGGGTTTCTGCATTAGAGTCCCTTCTGTAGTCACCAGAAATATGTTACAGGAATAGAGATCCAATCCAGACCCCACGAGAGAGTTCTTGGATCTCATACAAGAAAGTATTCAGGGTAAGTTCAAAGTGAAAGCAAGTTTATTAAGAAAGTAATGGAATAAAAGAATGGCTACTCTATAGGCAGAACAGCCCTGAGGCCTGCTGGTTGCCCATTTTTGTGGTTATTTCTTGATGATATGCTAAACAAGGGGTGGACTATTCATGTCTCCCCTTTTTAGACCAGATAGGGTAACTTCCTGATATTGCAATGGCATTTGTAAACTGTCATGGTACTGGTGGGAGTGTAGCAGTGAGTACGACCAGAGGTCACTCTCGTCGCCATTTTGGTTTTGGTGGGTTTTGTCTGGCTTCTTTATTGCAACCTGTATCATCAGCAAGGATTTATGACCTGTATTTTGTGCCAACCTCTTATGTCATCCTGTGACGTAGAATGCCTTAACTGTCTGGGAATGCACCCATTAGGTTTCAGCCTCATTTTACACAGCTCCTATTCAAGATGGAATTGTCCTGGTTCATGTGCCTCTGATATTAATGCTGTGCCTTAAACTATTATTGCAAGAGATCAAGAGGATGTTAATATTCCCTTCAGCATGACTAATCTTTAGACAGGATTCTTCTTCTTCTAGGCCTCTGACCTCTCTTTTCTTAGAACATTTATATTGGAACACTTATCATTCCATATTACCTCTTTGCCCCTTTGAGATGCAAATCTTGTTAAAAGCATCTTGCCAGTTTAGAATTTAGGAATATCTTCCTAAAGGATCTGGGAACCATCTCTTTGAAATGTAAATATTTGAGGAGATAGCACCCCAGTTTCCAATCTCCTTGGGAGGGCAGACTCCTAACATCAATGGGTACCAATCAGCAAACACAGATGGATGACATAATATCAAAGAAAAACATTTTGAAAACTCAGGAATAACTAAATGTGCTCCATACATCCCACAGATCAGTCTCCCTTCTAACATCATGCAGTGAAAACTGCTTACCCTAGTATATAAAAACTCTCCCACTTGTTGTTTCATCTGAGTTGAGTTCAGAGTGAGTTCTGGCCTCTAACATTTACTGCAATGGCTTTGAATGAAGTATTCCTTTCCTATTGAACTTTATCCAGTGCAATTTTTGATTTGACAGTAGTTAAAAAAAAGTAGTCACATCAAATTGATTTTTCATTTGCCCTGTGGTTGTTATAAAATCTATTACATGTGGACTTTGTTTTTGCTGTTTTGAGATAGAGTTTCACTCTGTCACCTAGGCTGGAGTGCAGTAGAGTGATCTTGGCTCACTGCGACTTCTACCTCCTGGGTTCAAGCCATGCTCCTACCTTAGTGTCTTGGACTACAGGTGTGTGCCACCATGCCTGCTAATTTTTGTATTATTGGTAGAGATGGGGTCTCTCCATGTTGCCCAGACTGGTCTCAAACTCCTCAACTCCAGCAGTCCACCAGCATTGGCTTCCCAAAGTGCTGGAACTATAGGCATGAGTCACTGACACGGTCTATTAACTTGTTTTGTGATTGAGGGTCTCTGTGTTACAGGATTCTCTCCTTAGTTCAGTTAAAGATGGGATCCCTGTCACATGGCCATAAAAAATTAGTCTCGCAGACAATTTGAAGGGTGAAGAAAGTGGGATTTATTAGGGAAAAAGGGACCCTCCACAAACCCAGAGTCCCTGCTGTTCACTTCCTGTCTTGCAGATTGAATACCAGGTTCTGCCCAGGAAAAGGAGGAGCCTGGCTCCTCCCTGCTGCAAATGGCTCAGGCTTCCTGAGGCTCCACCACAGTGCACACCAATCCCAGTGTGCGGGCTGGTTGGGGGTTTGCTGATAAACCCTTTATACCGGCTGTTTCATGGGAAATGTCTTTCATAGGATGATCACAATAGATGTCATTTTTTATTGTTTTTTCAATGGATAAACTTCATGTTGTTGAGTTATTGATGATATATTGAAATGGACTTTTCATTATCAGTGAGGAAAAAGTGGCTTCCCTTTACCTTCCTAGATTATTTCATTAGACTACAAATTAAATGATCATAAAACAGATTACTGACAAAAAAAACTATAGTTAACTATGTACATGCACAGCAGTCCAACAGAAATGTGAGATTCAATGAAAAGCCAGATGATTGATGCTTATATAGCATTCTGAGCTATAGAAAAATATTTGAGGCTTGGAGTTTGTGAAGGATGGTGAAGACAAGTTATAAGGGTGAGGGGGTGGAGATGTATGGTAAATAAATGTTGTCTTGTTCTGCAGATCAAAAATATCTCAGGTAATAAAATTGTCTCAGAGGAGATATCTTCCTGTATTGGACATCTGTATTAAGTACTTTAACTAAAGCAGTGATGAGGCAAGGAGAAAAGTTCCCCTTCACCCTTGGAAGACTCACTGAAAATTCAACTCACAAAAGAAAGATTAATAAGAGAAAAGCCATCTCATTTATTAAGGTGCACATGGAGAGATCCGGAGTGATTACCCAAACCGCTAGTGGGGTATAGAAGCTTATATACCACCTTGAGGTTACAGATAGAATGGGGACTCAGAGCCCAGGTGAAAATAGGTTATGGTGCTAAATCAGGTTATAGTAGGTTATATAGGCAGGTTATAGAATAGTAGGTTATAGCAGGCAGGTTATGGATAGAAGAGAAGTGGAGGCTTGGCTAACAAAGGTGACCTTGTAATGTAAATGAAACCTTGCATGTAGCTGCCCTCAGATAGAATAGATGGCATATATTTCTTTCAGGCCTTTAAAGCTGTCAGACTCTCAGTTACTCTTTGCTAGATCCAGGAAAGGGAAGTCCTGGCTGCATCAATGCAGATCGTCCACAGAAGCAAATCTCTGCCACAAAAGACAGCTTTGTAAGGCTACATCTGTTTGCTGGCGCTCTGAACAGCCATCTCCATGTATGCCAAATAACCATATTTTGGGGTATGATACTGTTCGGGTGTGTGTCCCAACGCAAATCTCATCTTGAATTGTAATCCCTGCGTGTTGAGGGAGGGACCTGCCTGGGGGTGATCTAGTCATGGTGAGGTTTCCCCCATGCAGTTCTTGTGATAGTGAGGGAGTTCTCATGAGATCTGATAGTTTAAAGGTATGTGGCAGTTTCCCCCTTGCTGTCTGTTTTTCTTCCCCCTTGTGAAGAAGAAGGTGCTTGCTTTCTCCTTCACCTTCCACCATGATTGTAAATTTCCTGAGGCCTCCCCAGGCATGCGGAACTGTGAGACAATTACAACTCTCTTCTTTATAAATAACCCAATCTCAGGCAGTTCTTTATAGCACTGTAAAAACAAACTAGTACAGCATAAAATATTTTTATTTTCTTCAGTAGATTTTCTTTATAGATTACAAAAGGACAGTTTTCAGAGCTACTCCTTTGTCTGCAGTTTCTCAGGATAACCAGCTGAAAATATACCAAATGAATCTACTTCGCAGTGGCACATTCTGCCCTCCAACAGTGATATGAGAGTTAGGCTCGGATGTATCCTGAGCCCTAAGAGTGCCAAATCACTGGTATAAACCAAAAGTAAAATTCTAAATCCCATCAGCCATCTGCATAGACCACCTCCTCTCAGTCAAGAGCATTCCAAAGTTAACCTGAAAAGCTAGTTGAGGCCATGATGGGAACGGGAAACCAGCCATGTCTCATTATACCCTCCTCTGTTTTGGAATTGCTGATAGAACAGACTCTGAGTCTGATAGGAAACATTTACAATCTATTCTCTGAAGCCTGCTACCTGGAGGCTTTGTCTGCATAATAAAACCTTGGTCTCTACAACCCTTTAACTTAACCCAGACAATTCCTGTCCATTGATGCTGAGTCTTTGTATAATAGCTTAACTCTTCCTACCAATTGCCAATCAGAAAATCTTTGAGTCTAACTGTGACTTGGAAGCCAGTTTCATGCCTTTCTGGAGTGAACCAATGTACACCCTACATGTATTGATTGGTGTCTTTTGTCTCCCTAAAATGTAACACACCAATCTGTGTCCCAACAACCATAGGCACATTTTCTTACGATCTCTTGAGGACTGTGCTATAGGCCATTGCTCACTCATACTTGGCTAAGAATTAGTCTTTTCAAGTATTTTACAGATTTTGGCTCTTTTTGTCAACATTGGTAAGAATATAAATGGTTATAATTTTGTAGAGAGCAACTTAATGTGTTTCAAGAATTTCTTCACATTCACACTTTTTGAGCAAGTAATTTCAAAACTAAGAATATGCACTAAGAGACTACTCAGAGATTTATGTAATTATTTACAAAAATGTTCCCAAATGTGAAACAATGAAATAATGTATAATTAAAATATATCATATCTAGAAAAAAATTTATTGCAAAATATCAAATATTATTGGTAAAATATTTAATAGAATATATTTATTGTTGTTATTTTTAGTGCCAATTGGGAATAGAAAGAGTTTTGTTATGACCATATGCTAACCATGTCTAAAGAAATTAAGCAGTGGGTGATTTTGAAGGCTCAAGAAGAGTTGTAAGGGTGAAAACATGTGATACCTTTCCTCACCCATCATAGGTGTCACGGCCAACACTCCTATAACAAAAGATGTATTAACAAGAGAAAAGCATAACAAATTTAATCAAATATTTATGTGACATGTGAGATTTCAGAAATGAAGGCCCAAGGACACAGGGAAAAGTGTTGTTTTATGCTTAGATTAGATGAAAAATGGGTAGCCATGTAAAAAATTTAAATGGACAGAAGGGTATTATCTAGTAATAGAACATTAGATTTATTAATTTAGTAAAAATTGAACTGTACCTGCAAGGTTTGTTTGTTCAGATACTTCTTGGTCTCTCTGTGTAGCATTCATTATTTCCAAATATGAGGCAAGACACCTCTTGCTCCACACCTGGGGCAACAAACCTGGAGGAAATAAAGGTGGTCAAGGGAGAAGGATGAGTGTGGCTTGACCAGGTTTTATGGCTTTTTGGTGGGAAGGTAGTTCTAGCTTATGTAACCTGCTTTGAGGAAGACAAACCTTGGTTTGTATGAATCACTTCAGGGAGAGAAAGGCAGCAGGAGACAGGAGTACAGGAGAAGGTCAGAGAGACTTTGCTTCCAAGGCTTCCATTTCCTGTATTTCAAAGTATTCAGCATGCCCAAGTGCCATACTTTGGGGTATGTTTTTTCAGCCCTAACAAGAGTAAAATCTGTATATGAGGTAATAGTGTGCTAGACACACAATGAGAAATAGCTTTGTTAATGGGGTAGCTATTTGAATAAGGTGTCTTTTCCTAGGATCTGTCAATTCTCAAAGACAGCTTTAGGAAATATGTGTCTCCTCCCAAACTAACATGGAGATTTTGTGATGTTTATGTATTTTTCCGGGCAAGAAGTTTTCTATTTAAGTCAGCTCTCAATGGACTAAATCTTCAAAATCTTAAGAACAAACCCATTTAAATTAGTAGAAGAGCATCTCTTTTATTGGACCAGAGTGATTTTTCAGCTATTCCAATAATGATGTTTAGACATTCCTCTGGGCATGCACAGCTTCCTGGTAAATTCAGGCCCATCATCTAAATATCATACTTAAAAACATAAATGGGCCGGGCGTGGTGGCTCACGCCTGTAATCCCAGCACTTTGGGAGGCCAAGGCGGGCGGAACACAAGGTCAGGAGATCGAGACCATCCTGGCTAACACAGTGAAACCCCGTCTCTACTAAAAAATACAAAAAATTAGCTGGGTGTGGTGGCGGGCACCTGTAGTCCCTGCTACTTGGGAGGCTGAGGCAGGAGAATGGCCTGAACCTGGGAGGCGGAGCTTGCAGTGAGCCAAGATAGCATCACTGCACTCCAGCCTGGGTGACAGAGCAAGACTCCGTCTCAAAAAAAATAAATACATAAAATAAAATAAAAAATAAAAAACATAAATGGAACAAAAATGATTTTATTAAACGGTGTCTTCCATTTACATGAGCCAATGTTGCTTTCCTCAAATTGTACACAATACCCACAATGTTGCTAAGAGTGACAGAGATTAATGGAATCAAAAGTTATGTCTCATGCAGGTGCAAGTTAGATTTCAAATTGTATAGCCATTTGCTTTGTTCTAGGGAAAACTGTTTCTTCAGTAATAGCATCCTATTTTCTATGGTAATTGAGTTTTCCAAAAGCAAACTGCTTCTTCAATTGTGTTTCATTGAATGAAATTTTTGCAGAATATATGAAGAGTTCTGTTTCTTTAAACACTTTAAAACATTAGTTTACCTTTTTATATACTGTGCAAGTGCAGTGAACTGAACTCATTGACTACTATTTAACTGTGATGCTGAAAGCTAAAATATTACATTGCAAAAACTTTTAGTGATCACCATTTAGCATTTTAAAGGTACTAAAAGCACTATTCATCCATCAAATTGTTCATTTGTTTAAAACACATGTGACAAAAACTGAGTGTACCTAAAAGCACACAGTAAATCTGCTCCCTTGCACTTTAGTCAGATGAAGCAGAATGTGCACAGGTAAGGTCAGTAGAAACACAGACACACATGCACACACACACACACACACACACACAGTATGTTTGATGTACTCCAAGAAGTTCAATAACACTTGAATGCACATTCGTAACACATCTTTGGAAAACACATGAATATAATTTTAAATCCTGAAACAATAAAAAAGTGAATTGTCACAAGATTGGTTTGGATTTTAGTATCATTATATTAGAAGTAAACTTCATAATCATTTTAAGAACTGCAATCATCTGTTTTACTTTGCATTTCTTTCCTTTCCTTGTTTCCCTCTCTCTGCTTCTGGGCTATTAGAGTTTCTCAAATTGTTTGTATCACATAGATGCCCATGTAAACGCTGCAGAGTTGACTCCAAGACTATATTAGACACAAGTGTGTTTGTATTTCAATTCTTGTGATTATAAGTAGCCCCACTTCAGACTATTCGGTTTTCTGTGAAACACAATGGAAAGCATCAAATTAGGGGAAAAGAGTGGCTCAGGCTGGCCCAAGCAATTAAAGAAAATTACTACTGGATGCTTTATGCACAGCAGGGGCTCTGTGCATGAAGAAATATAACTGCTAGTCACACCTGTGCTGATTCTCACTGTGGAATTGAAATTATCATGAGTAAATATAATTACTTAGCAAATTTAATAAATGTTGTTTGGGGTTCTGAAAACAGCACTTGGATCTACAAATTACACAGTGATAAATGTGGCAGCACAAGTTCAGTGGTCTCTAATAGCACTAAAATATGTAGAGCATCCTGGAATGTACCAGGAAAGCTTATGAACAAGTAAAGGTAATAAATTGCTACAAAAAAATGGGTACTAAGCCACTCATAGTTACCCATGCTTTCATGTTTTTCTTTATGTAATTTTGACAAAGTTTTTTTTTCAAAATCCCTGGTAGTTTAGATATCCAAGCTTATCCTCCTGAATTACAAATGTTTATTCCTAACAAAAAATTAGTAAGTATTTGGTAACACTTGAAATGAAGTGCTCTAAATAAGTATTTAATTAAGAAATAAAACAGTTATTGCTCTTGGGTTGTGATGATTGGCAATAATTGCTTTACATGATTTAATGGTTATAAAATTAGCAGAGATAAGTAATAAAAATAAATTAAGCTACACTTTTCATCATAACTTTAATTTGTATGCTCTTAAGAATCATAATGATGATTGGTCTTTTATTAAGTGAATATTAAGATGAACCTTCATATAATCTATATTATCTTTGAAGAATATGTTGAATCATGAAGTCATAATTTATAATTAAAATGCAATACAAATTGTTTTGTCAAAAGGAAATAAAATATTTATGTATTTTGTAAAATTGCCAAATGGTAAAAGCCTATTCAGAGTATAAGCTTTCTGCTATAATACTAATAGCCATAAGTCTTCTACTTTAAATCAAGAAAATGTTAGAAAAGGTTTAATAGCTTTAGTATATTTAAACAATTCATCAAAATTATTTAAAATACTGTTGTTTTGCTAGGGCTGTCATAACAACATGCCACAATTGGGCCACAATTGGGTGACCAAAAGTCACAGAAACATACTCTCTCACAGTTCTGGAGGCTACAAATCCAAAATCAAGCTTTCTGTGGGACCATGATCTCCACAAAGGCTCTGGGAATGAATGCCTCCTTGATCTTCTCCCTTCTGGCGTTTGCTGTGAAATCTCAGCATTCCTTGTTTTGTAGACGTGGCACTGAAATCTCTACTTTCTTTATCACATGGTCTTCTCCCTTGTGTCTTCATGTCTTCAACTCTTCACATCATCTTCCTTCTCTGTATATTCACATCATCTTTCATCTGTGTATGTTTCTATGTCCAAATTTCTCCCTTATTAGGGAAAGGAAATTATCTAGTATCCAGTGTCCTAAGTTCAATAATGGATTTTGTGGCTGCACTAGTTTAATATGGCTATATGTGAACTTGATTACATCTATAATAATCCTATTTCCAAATAAGGTTACATTCACAGGTTCTGGGTGGGCATGAGTTTTCAGGGGTTGCTGTTTAACCCAGTACCAATATAAGGTGTTAATGTTCTTGTAAGTCATGTGGCTGACTTCTCCCTGTTTTGTCAGTGTCCTGCAATCAATAAAATTCCCACTTAGTATTCACCTATACACAAAAAAGAATATTTATTATGCTCTAATGGAGGAATCAGGGTCAGAACACTTATTCTGTGACCAGATAATACATATTTTAGGCTTTGCAGACCACATGGTCTTTGTTACAATTACTCACCCCTGCTGTAAACAATAGGTAAATGGATTGGCATAGTTGGATTTGTCCCCAAGTCATGATTTTGCCTACCTTTCCTATGGTGGAAAGGAATTCTTTATTTTATTTCAACAGAGTAAATTTAAATATATATATCAAGGAAAATCTGTTCTTTCAAAGCATTGTCCACAATTTTTCAAAACCCAGATTTTATTTTTAAAGCTATTTCAAGACCTAGGAAACATAATGTATTTAAAAAATCAAACTCATATGAAGAATTAAGCCTAGAGAAAAGAAATACATATATTTGAGTGAATTGTAAGTTCAGACACAAAGCCCTTCTGAGTGTGGGACCCCATGTGACTGCACAGATCATATGCCCTCGAAATTGATTGTCTGAAAGTATTTTTGAAATCTTGTTCTTTCAACACACTAGGTCTTACTAAATGGGATTTTTATAAAGTCACTAATAATAACTCACAAATGGATCAAATGAATAATATATTACTTAAAGTGCCTACTATAATGTTTTGCACATTAAGTGTGTCCCAGTACAGAGGTTTTTAGATCTATTTACACCTTTAATAATATAAATATCAAGTGATGAGTGTTGCCCCAATATAAGGTTAAGATTTATTGTATAATTAACAATATTATTCTTATAATCGTAGTAATATTTTAGTCAAATATCAACAAATAAGGTGCTATTGCTTTATGAGAGTTTTGTAGAAATAGTCAAAGTTCTAGCTATGAATCCTGAAAAGTCAAAATTTAGTGAAAACTTTGGATCACTAAAAAATTATACAACAACCAATTTTGTGAAATTATTGTTGCAAGTCTCATTCATTTAAGTGTGATTAACAAAGGAGGTTAAATTTCACATAGCATAAACTTTTTCTATTTTTTTATTTTTAGTGTGAGAACTTTCTCTAGAAATAAAAAAAATAACTTCATGTTATTTTCATTGTAAATATATAATCTTTGGCACAAAACTGAGAAAATGGCTGCTTCAATAGATGTGAAACTGCCTTTCCCTTGCAAGGGTTAATTACTAAAGAAGAAATTAACTTACCTGCACATTGCGCACATGTACAATAAAACCTAAAGTATAATAATAATAATAATAATAATAATAATAATAAAAGAAAAAAAAGAAAAAAAAAATTCAAACTTAAACAACAAACTGCAATTTTGATTAAAAAGAAACTATCAACTGGTGACTCCGGGTAGTTTAGAGATGACAAGTATCAAATATGTGGTAAAGTGAAATGTAAAAATTATAAGAAGGTGATTATAAGGCAGGCCAGCTTTTAGATTTGCCATAGCAGAGCTAGAAATACTATGACTGATTTTAAAATCTGTATGTTGAACTTTACCTAATGAGTTTTATGTGAAGGCAGATGAACAGAGTACAGAACACAAAAACTGCATTTGCATAATGGAATATGGTTCTGCTTAACTGGCAAGAGAAAATTATTTTTTAAGCATTAATGCAAATATATACTCTTTCATTTTCTGTTATCTGATTATTTTAAATAATGTGTCTGAGTAGCAAATAGAAGGCTTTTTTCTGACAAAAGATCATTATATGATTTCATTTTTCCAATTCTGTATAAATGTCCAAGTTAGTTTTTTTTGAGGTCTTGCAAACAAAATAGACATCCAAATATTCAGATTTTAATTTTTCTTAAATTAATCTTGGTATTTAAACAATGTAAAATCTTCTACCTCTTGATATATATTGATAATCCATAATTCTGTTTGATGGCACAATAAAAATCACATTTTATTTGTGTTTTAAATTTTAAAAATGCAGGATTTATTTTTAAACTAAAACTTCAGATTCTCTTGGAATAAATTACACAATCTCAAAATACTATTGCACTCTCCTACAAGTGAAAAGCAAATTTTTTTTTTATTAAAGAAGTTCAATCTTAGTGAAATAATTTACAATAACCTAGTAGGGGTGGCGTTTAAAAGATTGAAGCAACGTAATTCACTTGATTCAGATACATACATACAAAATTTTCTAACAGTTACTTTTAAATACATTGGCTCTGAAAGTTCATTTTAATTCTTTATTCTGAGTATAATATTTTTATTACAATTTTAAACTTAATTTTATAAAGACTTTTCTGAAGTGCAATTTTAACCCCTCATATATTTTCTAAACAATTGAACAGAATATTTATAGATTGAAATTTTAGGCTTAAAACAGACTCTCTTAATATTCCAATTTTTTTTGAGTCTAAGAACACGTTCCCTAATGTAAAAGATAACTTTAAGAAAATGATATTAATTCATGTCAAACAGGATTTCTGTCTCTTGGAGAATCACTTACCTTCCTCAAAGTCATTTTTGACCATCTATTGTGTTTAATATGAGATGGTTATTGAGTTACTTGATAAACTTCTAGTTTCCATACATAAAAGTATAACCATTCTGAATATCAAATACTTCGTGATAATAAAATTATAATTTACATCTATATTTTACTTTGTCTATTCAAAAAATGTTTGGAAAAAAACATGGAGACTGCAGTCAGCATATTATTTCAAAATTAATACTAATGTTAATGTATGTTGAATACCTGTGATGATAATAACTGTACATTCTGAAAAAAATGTTACTATGCTGTATCTAATTGCTAAGTAAATCACTCACCATTTTAAAGCACGTATTATATGCCTTGCAGTGTGATATGTTGTGATGTATAAGGTGACACAAGATTCTATCATTAAAGACATGAGGAATAAACTTATCACAATAAATGATATCTAATGGCTTAAAAAAGAAAGAAAATATTCTGACTGTGTTATAGTTTCAGGCTGGGGAAATAGTCACAATGATGATGACTAATAGATCATTTAGGCCTTAAACATAAATAGAACATTATTAAGCATATAGAGGAAGGGGAAACAAATCTACATAAATGAAATAGTATGAAGAGAAGCATAGAAGATAAAAATTTAAAAATACAAGAAATTTTAGGAAATTTTTAATAACCAACCTAGAAAACAACTTGAGATTCTTCCTTATTTTTAATTTCATTTATACACCATCATTAACCTTACTGAGTCTTCCTCCAAAATGCCTCTTATTACTTTGTCTCTATTTGTGTTACTTTCTGAATAAAGTTTCATGTCAACATGATCAGGGATTCCCACCTAAGGGTGATTTTCATGCATGAAGGATATTTGGCAGTGTGTGAAGACATTTTTGATTATCGCAAGTGGGGGAAGAGCACTAGTAGTATGTAGCAGGTAGAGACCAAGTATATTGGCTAAATTGTAGCCAATACTAATACGCTGAAGAATATGCTAAATATTCTACAATGCCTAGGTCAGGTTCCCACAACAAAGAATTATCTGTCCAAAATGTCAAAGTACCAAAGTAGAGATAACTTCCTAACTTTATCTCCGCCTTAAAAATTCCTATTCTTGATTAGAAATCATCTAGTCATGTAATGAATTTGATCTACTATGAAATATCCAAGAGGAGGTATCTATGAGACAGTTAAAAATCTAATATTAGGCGTCAACAGGGACATCATTTTTGGAGATACAAATTAGTGAGAAATAAAGTATAAAGATTCAAAATACAGACATGGTTAACATTTTCTAGAGAAAATCTTTAAAAGGAAAGAAGAAATAATAAGATAATAAAAAATTTATATTTAAAAGGAGGATGGGCTGTGTGCGGTGGCTCATGCCTGTAATCCCAGCACTTTGGGATGGAGGCCAAGGCAGGCAAATCACCTGAGGTCAGGAGTTTGAAACCAGTCTGGCCAACATGGTGCAACCCCATCTCTACTAAAAATACAAAAATTAGCTGGGTGTGGTGGCGCATACCTATAATCCCAGCTACTTGTGAGCCTGAGGCAGGAGAATTGCTTTAACCCAGTAGGCAGCGGTTGCAGTGAGCCAAGAAAAGAACCACTGCACTCCAGCGTGGGCAAGAAAGTGAGACTCCATCTCAAAAAGAAAAAAAAAAACAGAGAAGAATGATGAATCTGCCAACAAAATATTGAACAAACAACTGAAACAGAAACATTAAGAAAGGGGAAAGAAGAGAACATCTCTTAATAAAGCACATGGGTTTAGCTACTGACCACTTCCATGAATTTGGCTGTCTTCAACATGCCTTTAGGATTAGTAATAATTCCACTTTTTCCAAATATATGTTTATCTACACATATATTAGATATTGTTTCTGATACTGTTAACCCTTGTGTTTATTCTCATTTGGTAAAGTAGTACAACCAAGAGAGAATAAACCAAGTTCTTTCAAAATGTAAAAATCTGGGGGTCACAGGATAGAAGGCAGGAGCACATGAGTGGGCACAAAATCCCAGATGAATACCAACCATTTTTCAGCTTTTGGCCCCTTCAATCCACTGCATGATGCACCAAGGATGTTCAGGAAAGGAAAATAGCACTCTTTCATCAATCATTTCCAAGGTGGCTGTAAAATGCTGCCCTTTTCAGGGAAGGAGGGGCATTTTCCCTGACCTAAAATGAAAATCAACTTAAAAGAAATTGAGCTTAAACATTTTACCCAACTCAGTAATTTTGGCATTTGTGAATTACCTGATGGATACATACTTGTTTCTTATCTAGAAATTAAAAAATCTTACAGTGGTTTTGTATGGTGAAAAATCTATTTCTATTGTTGACCCAAGTATTCCCAGTAAGGAAAGAAAAGCTTTTATTGTGTTAGATCCTGCTTGCATTAAAAATATCTTTAAACATTTTGACTTCATCTATTTGTTAAAACTATCAAATAGCTTACTTAGAAAAATGAATATTTAATTCAGAAAAGAAAATAAAGCAATTACTGTGTGTAGATTCAGCCATATACTTAGAAGGTGCCAACGTAATTGCTCAGAGGGGAAGTCTTTCATTCTATGGTCACATTCCCTTTTATATTCATATGTGTGTATGTGTGTGAGTATCTGTGTATAATTTATATATAATTGATGTATAAATATATATGACATAAATATGTCATATATAAATATATGTTATACATAACATAATATTATATATGACATAAATATTTATATTCATTTACTTATTTGTCATACATTCAGTGACTGTCAACTATATGCAAGGTGCTAAGCATGTCACTGTGTTAACTACTATGAGAAAGCCAAAGAAGCTTGGAGCTTGGAATCTGAATGGAGACAGAAATCAAAGTTTATTTCTGTCTACAGAATTAGTTTATTAAATACTAATAAATGATGTTTGAGAAAATTATAAGTTGCTATGAAAGCATAAACCACAGGATATGACAAATCGAGATTTTGATAAAGCTTTGTAGGGAGAATTTGAATGAATCAAACTAAGAATTTATGAAAATTGAGCTGGTAAGGAAAAGGGATAAATTCATTCTAGGAAGAAAAGGAATGGCAGAATGTCCTTAGGAAGAAGTGAGCATGAATTATTTGCTAACAGTGGAAAATGCTAGGAAATTACGTGGAGTGCAAATTACACACCCAAGTAGAAATGTGAAAGTGCATAGGAAAACATGCAGCATTTAATATGCATTTAAAGTTTATTATTAATAGCTTGAAAATAAATACATGAATGAATGAATGAAGAAAAGATTTAGCAGAAGATTATTTGTTATCAAGAGGAGCAGGAAATACTTATTAGACAAAAGTGAAAAATGCACAGAAAATTGAGTTACTTGCCAAAGGTCATCTGGAAACATCAAGGAAAGAATTAAGACAAAGTGGAAAAGAAGCACAAGCTTGTAGAAATTATGTTGAGACAAGAGGCTATTTATTTTTAAAATTGGAACACTTTTTCTGCACTTACAATACATTGAAATTGATTGGAAATATTATTCATACACACATCTGAGTCAAATATATAATCTACCTAATGGTTTCTGGCATGTATTTTCCTTTCGGTCTTTTCTTCAGAGCAGACCATGAAAATACATGAGATAGATGGGATTTATAAAAAGAGACCTAGATATTGTGGGGCTACATTATTTTGAATAAACAAAAGAGAAATGAAATCTAATTTAAAAACATATCACAAGATCTAACTTACTGTTATATACACAAAGTACACTTTAGTAGACAATATACAGACAATGTTTCTTTTAAATCAACATTTGTTGACAATGTTATCCACTATTATTCTTATTAGTTGTGTCTTATTTTTATTAAATTTTTTTCTGTTGGATTTTTTATGAGAGATTAGTTTGGTTATAAGATTTTAAATGTAGCTATTATATCAGAATACATATTAAAATTCAAATGCAATATTTTTCTAAGTTTACAATCAACTATGTCCTTCCATAATTTAATTTGTTGAAAATAGGAAGCCTACTGGTAGTACATTTTAGTAATTTTAAAATCCTTTAATAAAGGAAAAATTACATTTTGGCTTTGAGAAACATCATCTTCAAGAATAACAACATTCTTTCACATTCATATATTCATAGAGCATAAGGTATTCACTCTATAGTACGTTTTTCGATTTGCAAATATTTTTGAGTAGAACATAAAAGAAATATTTAACTTCCTAATATCAGGGATGGTGTGAACATCAGAAAGCTACCTTTGTTATCCTAAAGCAACTTAGGTTTTGTTGAGAAAATATAGTTAAAAACAGTCTTATTCCAACCTTGAAAACCTCTCTACAGAGGTAGAAGAGAAAAAAAGCAATTTTATTATTGAATAAGCATGAAACCAGAATGTGATGCACATCACAGGCAATCCACTAAAGAGAATGCAGACAGAAAGGAATCTCACCCTTTTATATAGCCAAACAGATACAACCTATTGCATACACCTTTTCATTGTTGTGAGATTATCATAGGATGTAATGTACTTACACAAACTTGGATGTTCTATAGCACAGAGGCTATATGGTATAGCCTATTGCTCCTAGGCTACAAATCTGTACATGTTACCAAATACTGTAGGCAACTATAACACAATAGTATTTGTGGATCTAACTATATCTAAATATAGAAAAAGTACATGAAATATGCATTATAATCTTATGAGACCGCCATCATAATATGATCCATTGTTGAACAAAATATTGTGATGCAGCACATGACTACGTAGACCTTTTAGTAATTATTCAATCTTCCTAAATAGCTTTTTTCAGTTTTGCAACTCAGTAACATCCATGGCCATCATCTAATATAAAAGTCTTGGCCGGGCACAGTGGCTCATGCCTGTGATCCCAGCACTTTGAGAGGCCGAGGCGGGTGGATCATGAGGTCAGGAGTTCGAGACCAGCCTGGCCAACATGGTGAAACCCTGTCTCTACTAAAAATACAAAAATTAGCTGAGTGTGGTGGCGGGGGGCCTGTGATCCCAGCTACTCGGGAGGCTGAGGCAGGAGAATTGCTGGAACCTGGGAGGCAGAGGTTGCAGTGAACCGAGATCATGCCATTGCACTCCAACCTGGGCGACAAGAGCAAGACTCTGTCACCAAAAAGAAAAAAAAAGTCTTATTATAAGGTACAAACTGAAAGGCACAGATTAAACTTTGAGTGTTTAATGTATATAGCTATTATTATTTTAAGTCTTGAAGACAAACCTAGCCTATGGGTATTTTTTTTTCCAGCGTGGGATCTAAACCAATAGCTCTATAATAGTCAACAAAATATTAATGAGTAACAGAAATTTAGTTTCATGTATCAATCTATACTTAGATGGGAGGGAAGTTACATCACAAAGTTAATGAGGTAACAATAGACCTGTTTTTTGTAGTGGCTATCATACAATCCCAAGTTTCTATTTTTCTGTTAACTGGAATCTTTGTTTTCAATTAAGCCAATTAATTGTTTTTGTTTGTTTTACAAGTAGAGCTTGTCTTAGTCCATTGTGTGTTGAGATAGCAGAATATTAAGATGGGGTAATTTATGAAGAAAACTATTTCTTACATTTCTGGAGACTGGGAAGTCTAAGGTTGAGGAGCTACATCTGGAGAGGTCAGCTTGCCGTATCATAACATGGCAGAAAGCACCATACGGCTCAGATTTCTCCTCCCCTTCTTATAAGGCCACTAATCTCATCATGGGGGCCCTATTTTTATGACATCATATATCACTACATCCCAAAGGCCCTACCTCCAAATAGCAACAACGCATAAATTTGGGAATTTAATTTCTGACACATGGAATTTGGGGACACATTCAAACCATAGCTAGGCTTGAATACTTGGATGCATATTAGTTTTATTTTATTATCAACAATTATAAAGAAGGTGGTCTCACTTTTACTCTGTCAATAATAAAACTGTTGGTTATACAATTCCAGGTGCTGTTTCTGCTGGGAGGACAATTTGAGCTAACTGGAAAGGACATTGTGAGAACCATTACTGGGAGTACAGAAAGAAAAGGTCATGTAACAAGTAACTTTTGATTCCTAGTAAAATGTGATTCTTAAAGTAGTCAAAATAACCCACTGGAAATAAGACAGAAAGACCATCTAAAATGTAATATGTAATTTGTTCTCTAGAGTACCTTTTCATCTGAATTCAATACCATGATCAGTTACTCTTGAAAACTTAAATTTCAAGGCCTTGTGAGAACCACAGTCAAGTCTTCCCCAGGTGCTGTCTCCATGTGGGAAGCATAACTCCAGCTGAATTCTTTCTCTTTTGTTCTGGTTTTGGTTTTTGTTTTATTTTTTTTTAATGTCTGATAGCCAAATGAGTGATCAGCCGCACTTGAAAGCCTTCTTCCCAGCATGGTGACTGTATTTTCTTTCTGGAATACCTTTTTGTAGATGAAATTTCCTGGTCCACAGAGATAGCCAATTTCCACTGGTGTGTCCTTCCAGATCCTATTGTCTTTAAGTTTTAGGGTTTCTGGGGAAGAGATAAACACTTTTAGGCATTGGAAATGGTTAGAACAGGATTTGCTTATATCAGGCACAGGATGTGCTCTTAGACCCAAATTCATGGGCCTGCCATATGTAGGTTCAAAGAAAAGATTCTGTGCTTGATTGCAGAGGCAGCAGGAAAAAGACTAATGATAAAACTCTGGAGATTTTAACCCAGTACATAGCTGAGTCTTAGCTTATTATTTTTTTTAAATTTGATTTATCTACTTTATTTATCTGGAGGACTGAGGAATATAAGGTGTATGATACGTTATGGAAATCAGTACACATTTGCATAAATCCTAGGCAATGGTACAAATAAAATAACTTTCTCTGTCTGATTAAAATACTGTGGTATTCCAAAAGTTAGAACTAAGGCTTTTAAGAGAGTCTTTACCATTGCCTGAAAATCAGTTTTCATGTTTTGTTTCATTTTTTTTTTTTTTGAAGAGGGTAAGGCCTCAGGCCATCCAGACATCATACACACAGTAAACAGACAAAGCTCTTATCTTTTACATGTAGTTCTATGAAACTCAATTACCAAAATGTTTGTGGTAGTTACTCAGAAAACATTTCCTGTGGTTTCTTAGGAGTAGCATGTAAATAATTCTGCTGATGAATATCACATCTCTCTAATATGTTTGTATTAAAAAAATCTTTTTTGATGTGCAGGTTCAGGGTCTAGTGACTTTAAAATTCATCTTTTCTTGAGATGATTTGTTGATGACATAATAACCCTAACCAAGCCAGGCACGGTGGCTCACGTCTGTAATCCCAGCACTTTGGGAGGCTGAGGTGGGTGGATCACGATGTCAGGAGATTGAAACCATTCCGGCTACCATGGTGAAACCCAATCTCTACTAAAAATACGAAAAATTAGCCGGGCATGGTGGCAGGTGCCTATAGTCCCAGCTACCTGGGAGGCTGAGTCAGGAGAATGATGTGAACCTGGGAGGTGGAGCTTGCAGTGAGCCAAGATTGCGCCACTGCACTCCAGCCTGGGTGACAGAGAAAGACTCCGTCTCAAAAAAAAAAAAAAAAAAATCCATAACGAAAGAAAATAAAGGTTTTGATATAGGAATTATTATTTAATGGAATAAAGATCAGCGAAAACAGGACTTAGTAGAACATGGTAGGTACCTTGAATTTTTTCTTTGTGAGGTATAGAAACACTAGATCACTTTTTGTAAGAAGTTAAACTCACTCCATTACAAAATATTTATTCTGACTCTTGTGTTGAAAATAGAGTAAAGGCGACAAGACTGAAGGCAGAGAAACTGGCAGATGAGTCAGAAGATTGGTGAAACAAGTGAGAGATGCAGCATGGACCAGAGTAGCACCTGTGGACTTGGTTATAAGTGGGGGATTGGAGTTATGATTGGAAGGTAGAGCCAATGTTATTTCCTAATAAATTAAATATGGGTGTAAGGGAAGAAACATGAGTTAAAAATAACTTCAAAGTTTCTGCTGAGCGAATGGAAAGTTATAGTTGCCATCATGGGAGATAGGTGATACTATAGGTGGATCAGGTTTAGGTGTGAATAAGTAGGAAGAAGCCAGGAATTCATGTTCTGGGACTTTTTAAAATTTTGACATGTATATTGAATATTCAAGTGGAATGTAAATAGGAGTTGGAAAGTCAGGAAAGTGTTCTGAGATGGAGATGTAAATATGTGAGTTACTGGCTTTTCAAGAGTGTTTAGAGCATGGTAATGAGTGATGTCATCAAAAGCAGTAGGATGAATACACAAGAGATGTCTAAGGCCTGATACCTGGAATACTCCAATGTAAAGAGCTTGGGGAGAAGCAGAGAAACTACCAAAGGAGATTGAGATGGTGTTGCAAATAAAACAGAAGAAAAATCAAAAGCCATGTGATACCCAGCTCTAGGAAGCACAAATGGTTTGCACAAAAGCAAATCAAAAATGTGTCCTTTCCTCATGGCACAGTACTGCCATCTGCTGCAATATGTTTCTAAAAACTGTATTAAGATTATAATGCCCCCAAGGTAAATGTCCTTCAGTGCTTAGCTGTAAGCAGTAGAGAAAGTGTATCAAAGTGGAGGAAGTATATCAAATGTTTCTGATCTGTTTAAGGCTTATGAGTATTGAAAAACGATTAATGGATTTAGCAACGCTAAGTATGTGGTGACGTTGACAAATGTCAGTTTGAAGTCATAAAAATGAAAGTTTAGTTACTGTTGAGTTTAAAAGAAAGTGAAAAAAAATTGTACACATTATTTTCATTTTCTTTTAAACCCACAGTAACTAAACTTCCATTTTCATGACTTCAAAATGACATTTGTTATGGGCACCAAATAATCTGTACAACAAACCCCCATGAAACAAGTTTACCTATATAACAAACTGCACATGTGTCCCTGAACTTAAAAGTTAAAAAAAAATAACTGTAGATAGTGACAATGGCCCATTCTATCAAGAAATTTTGTTGGAAGAAGAGGCAGAGAAATAGGTTAGTCTGTAGTTGACATGGAAGTTGCTTCAAGGAAGTAGGGTGGAAAAATTGGTAATGAAGGAGAAAGAAGGAAAAATTAAGACCACAGCAGTCTGTAGTAGATGAGAGAGAATAAGATCTAAGGCACTAATGAAGGAATTGTCTGTAGAGAGAGAGAAATATATAGTTAATGCACAAGAGATGGTGAAAAACATAGCATGTGGGTAGAGGCTCCAGAAGGAGGGCAGATATGGTAATTAGAGTCTGTAGACACTTTCTTCTTTTCACAGTATAGTAAGAAGCAAGGTCAGCAAAAGCAAATAGGGATGAAAAAGGAGATTTGAGAGCTCTCTGGCTAGCATCTTCTCACTTTACTATTGCTATGGGAACTTGGGAGAATCTCAAAAGTATTTACAGACTTCTTGGAGAATACATTTTTATGATGAATATTTAATAGCACCAGCCTAAACAAATATTATTTAGTAGAACATGCTTGTTTTTAGTAATCTTCTTTCCTCACAGTGTTATCTGTTCTACTCATGTACTGCTGAGTGACCATTTCATCGGAATATTACCCAACAGGTTTGCATCCTTCTCTGACCTTGGACAGTGGCATGTGTTTCTAACCTGGTTTCCTTCTCCATTAATGATACACATTATTATTTAATTTCCAAACTCTGTCAAATAAATGTGTGAAATATATTCATGTGATAAAAATAATCACTGATAATTTGCAATACATTTGTGGAAGTGTGACTTGTACCTCATTTGTGTGCTAATGTCTAGTGCAGATCTCAGAGTCAGGCCAACTCTCCATTGTCCTCACGATCCTACTTGTCTTAGTCTGTTTTCTGATGGTTATAACAAAATATTTTGTACTGGGTAACTTATATTGAAAACATATTTATTTCTGACAGTTATGGGGACTGAGCATTCCAAGGTTAAGGGCTACATCTTGTGAGGGCCTTCTTGCTGATGGGAACTCTGTACAGACTTCTGAGCCAGGACAGGGCATCACATGATGAAAATGCCACATACGATAACATGCTGTACTCAAGTCTCTCTCCCTCTTCTGATAAAAACACCAGTTTCTTTCCCATGATAACCAATTAATTAATTAACTATTTAAATACAGGAAACTATGAATGGGCTAATCCTTTCATGAGGCCAGAGCCCTCTTAAAGGCCTCATGTCTCAGTACTGTCACATTAGGGATTAAGTTTCAACATGAGATTTGGAGGGGACCAACCATTGCTCTTCACTTCCTCATTTTCTGACCAAGGCCTTCAGACTACAAAGTAGCTATTTAATTCTATGTTTTTGACATTGTCCCATGCCTGTCTTTTAGTCCAAGAGGTATAGTTTTCATGGTTTCAAACAATACTAACAGTCCCAACTGTCTTTTCTTTATAAGATCAATATGGAAAATTTGATGAAATAAATGAAAAAACTGTATATACACTAAACTTCTATGAGCTAGTTAATACAGAATTTCTTGTCTCCATTGTTGATGGGAGTGACTAAAATTTGAGTTGAGTTTCTACCTAATTTCAACTTTTATTCTTGAATGGGGGATTTCCCCATTTTGAGTACTACTATATTCAAGAAGCCAAGCACAAGAAATATTTAAGGATAATAATGGCTATTTTCTTGTCCAAAGTGGATATTTTGCATCTCCAGGTTTCCAAACTTATTTATATTGTTCTTACCAACTTGTTGCCTGTAATCATATTTTTCATATTGATAGTGAGAATCTTTATCTCATTCTCTGCCTTTAAAGATAACTTTTATTATAGATTTTGTTACTGTTTACAGGATAGAATGTTACTTTAATTCCTAGTTTTCAAAGAGTTTTTATTAAAACCAAGTATTGAACTTTTGCTTATCTATTACACTAGCCATATATTTTTCTACTTTAGTTAACTACTTTGGTGCATTGAAAAAATAGATTCTATAATGCACAGCCAACTTTACAGTCCTGAAATAAACTGATAATTTTGTCATAATTTTATTAATATACCCTGGGTTTGGGCTAACCACTGATTGATTTAGTGGCATTAACATTTTCCTCTGTCTCACTTTGAGTCCAAGATAAAACTGGCCTATGGTATTATATTTCTACTTTCTTTGTTAAATAATATTACAAATGTTACCCTAACCTCATAAAACATATAAAAGAAATTTTAGTATCATCAAGTGGTGAGAGAATTTTTGTTTTCTATTTCCTCTTACTAATTGTTTCCAAGATACCTGGCTTCTCTGTAAGGCTAGTATAAAATGTTACACTTCTTACAGAATTCTAGCTCTAGATAGGCCATAATTACATAAATAACAGAGGATGCAAATCACTTCAAAGGATGAAACACAGAAATCGATGTAGTGAAGCTTTAGGCTGTCCAAGATAATGTTTTCTATTTAAAATATTGCAAATCTGGCCAATTGAATTAAATTCACTTTGAACAGGCTATAATAAGTACTTACTTTTGGTTTGAGTAAATACAAGTAAATCGCTTAAGAAAATATGGCATTATTACCCCTCATGGTGCATTTAAACTAGAATAAAAAATTGTTACGAGAGGAAGATGAAGTCACCAAGGGAGCTGAGAATTGTTAAAATAAAGAATGTCAGGCAGAATACTCATAAGGCTGAACTGATAACATAATTAGGTACTTGCTAAAAACTTACCAAGATACAACCTGAGCAATAACATCCTCTAGAATGGCAACCAGACTATATAGAGTGTTAAAATGAAGAAACTTGGTAAAAATAAGGCTAGCAATTAAAAATGAGAAAACTAACGATAAACAGAAAGGGTTCTGGAAACAATTCAGGAAGAGATATTTGAAAGGCATGTGGTATGATAATGTTTAAGTGACATAAAATTAATAGTAATATCAGGAAGCAAAAAAATAGCAGAAATGGAAAGATATAGAGTGAAAGGGGACACTCACTTGAATCAAAAGATTATATGAGTTCAGTACACTGAAATATTTCATTTTTCAATATGAAAGACATATAGTGACCTCTAGGCACTCATTTTAATATACAAGAGCCATTAAAAAGGCACTTCCAGGTGTTAGCAGGATCTACTCCATTATAACCATGGATGGGAGGTTTGCCTTCACTCTGAAAAGAGTTTCCTTTGCAGTTTTATGTGAGAAAAATACAGTATCAAAATGATTATATTGCAATACAGAATCTCCCTATTAACCAATTGCAATGACCCAAATATGATCCCACAAGGAGTGAATCTGGTTCATATAACTAACAAGGTGGATGAAATTGTTCATTCTGTATAATTGATGGTCAGTCACTGAAGAGAAGAATTTGGGATTGCATTTCAGGAAAAAGAACCAAAACAGTAACACAGTTCTGCTTCTACATAATTATACGGACCCTCATGAATCACTTGTGAAGAAAACAAAACAAAACCTCTTCTCAAAATTCTGTCCACTAGTTTCTAAGGAAAACAACGTGGTAGATAGGAAACATGGTACTGCTAGAGCACAGACATGCAGACAACGAAGAGAAATCTTTCTCTAAATTAAGATTTTTAAACATTGATTTTGCTATTTGAATATAGGAAGATGACTCCTGTTTTCTCATTTGATATATTTAATGGTGAGTTCACAGATACAATTGTTTCCTCGGCTTAAGGTCAATGGTCATGTTGGAACAGGAAAATAGAGAAAAATGCTGAAAGTTTTCAGCTTTAGTGTATTATCTATTAAAAAAAGTATTTCAAAGACACTGTTTTTACATTGTTTTAGTGAATTCAGTCTATGTTTCATGATCTTTTGGAAAACTGAAATAATCTCAAATTATTTCCTGAGTACAAAATGTCAATGTAATGAGAGTTTAAATGTGATGACCCAATTATTTCAATTAAATTATACAATATTTATTAGATTATAATAAGTTGCAAACTTGTATCACATAACTTTATGAATTGCAGAAGACAGAGGATGAAATAATACATAAGACCATAAAATTAATTATCTTATCATTCTTTCATAGAAACAGGCAATATATGCTTATTATAATATTTGACAACTTAGCTATCATAATCAGTTCTATCTTTTCACAATACTGTTTATCCTATTATAAACCTAAATTCCGTTTGATCAATTGTTGGTCTCAGAGCAAGGGAATCAGTCTTGCATGTATTAATTGAAGCTTATGGTATGAAGTACGGCCCAAAGATTAATTTTGCAAGAAATATAACTATAAAACAGATTCTGACACCTCTATACAACACATTAACACATCTTTGTCATAGCACGATTCAAGACAATGCCACTTTAGAACTTTAGTTCTCTGTTGTTGAAGGTTGGGAGATTTTGCAAAAATTTTTTACAAAGAAAATCTAGTCATATCAAAAATCTGCCATAAGAGAAAGATTTTAAGTTTTAAAGAAGTCAGAACTATAGTTAATGATACTGTATTGTTTACTTGAAATTTGCTAAGTGGGTAGCCTTAAGTGTAACACTATGTTATACTGATGTACAAGTGAGTCTTAAAACAAACACTCATGATTTTACTTGTAGCAATTTTGATTTGCTGTCTTTACAACCAAGCTTCTTGAAAGTAATTTTGACCCCCAGTTTTCAATTCCTCATTTAATATTATTTTAAGTCATAACACATTGCTTCATTTAAAGCTCTCCTAGTCATACTCCTAATTGTTCTTGTCTCTACCAGGCACTTGACATTTATCCAACCATTCAGTTATTAAACAAATATTTTTTCAGTGCTTACCTGCTGCCTATTGCTGGGATATGTCCTGGAAATCCAACAGTGGTTGCTTCTATTGTTTTGTCTACCTCCATAAATAGCTCTGCTTCTGTTGGTCTCCAGCAATGCTGTCCAGTCTCAACCAGTTAATTTTGCAGAAAATGTTGTAAAACTCATGTGCCAGCATTATCTTTCTTTTTGCCTCAAAAACAGAGCTTATTGACAATAAGAGTAAAGTGTTTCAGTTCAGAGGCAAGAATTATACAAGTGAACATTTTGAAGTAATGACAATGAGTGACTGTAACAAAATGTAGACTTATAAAGGAAACTACGTGATGCCCAGGTGCTGAAACACCATTCATAGTGGAGAAATCAAAGTCACACCATGTGTGTTTTACAAATCATTAACACATTCAGAATAAATGCATGAAAATATGAATAGCTTAGAGAGGAAAGAGCTTTTCTGTCCTACTTACTTACCTATCTGATAACGTGTGAAAATGGCTATTTCAACCCGTATACACATTCAGTGTAACATTTCCAAAACCTATACTTTCTCTAATATCACTGAGCCATGTCAGATGAAAATACACATAATTTCTGTAGCTATTGTTTTGTGCTAACTTTACAGAATTTGTTCAGTCAACAAACAGTATTACATTACTTAGTAGTGCCCTTGTCTCAGAGCCAGTTAATCATAAACATTCCCACAGGTTGAACCATCTAACAATGGAATGGATTCTCATGTGTGTTCTGCACACACGCTTCCCTATTATGTTCTATGAGAAGATCCAGAAAAGACTCCCTTCACTAAGGGATTAAGAAACATGGGTGAGGGGAGATTTTCCATCAGTGAAAGTTCTCTGGTTGCTAACTTCTGTGGGCCAGATATGACTATAAAAGAGGCCATAATTGAGAAATGCTCACAGATTTCAATAGGAATGATGTGATTCCAGAAAATCAGATGCAACATTATAGCACTTAACCACCTAACAAAATGTGGGCATACCTACAATCAAGGCTGGTAGAGTTGTACAGGTCATCAGAGTGCCTTGGACCAAGAAAACTTTGGCAGTGGCTAAATGATTTTGACATCCTTAGAACAAAATAGAGACCCTTTTAGAATATTGCTTAACTCATATGACAAGAAATTCTAAAGGGCTGGAGCCAAAAACTTGACTCCAGTCACCACTGTGGAGATACAGCCTCCCACCAAGTTTCTATGTTAATTTTCTGATTCAGAGCCCTTTGATTAAATAGGGTGCTTGGAGGACTCTGCACTATTGACGCACCACTCACAGTAAGTCTTTCCCCATGCCTTCCCCAAAGAGACCTGTGGCCTTTTTTTATAGCATATCTACTCTGTGAAGCAATTCACTGTGAATAGCTTTTCCTGGCACCTGAGAAGTTTACCTAGACTACTCGTCTTCATGGATTTCATAGTCTGGGACTCACTGGTCACATCTTTCTTTCCAGAATACTTTCCCATTTTTGTTGTTGTTGCTGTTTGTTGTTTTGAGACAGGGCCTCATTCTGTCCCTCAGGCTGGAGGGCAGTGGCACTATCTCCACTCACTGCAACCTCCGCCTCCCAGGCTCAAACAATTCTCCCACCTCAGCCTCCTGAGTAGCTGAGACCACAGGTGTGAGCCACTGTGCCCAGCTGATTTTTATATTTTTGTAGAGACAAGGTTTTGCCATGTTGCCCAGGCTGGTCTTAACTAAAGGGCTCAAATGATCTGCCTGCCTTAGCCTCCCAAAGGGATGGGATTACAGATGTGAGCCATCATGCCCTATGTGCTTTTCCATTTGATTCATGGAATAGCCTCTCCTGATTCTACTTCTATATTTTTAGCTACTTTGTATTATTGGAGCATAATATAGACACAGAAATGGTCCTAAATTATGAGAGTGTAGGTCAATGAGTTTCCCAAATAGAACAACGTCATATAATCACTACATTGATCAACAAATAGGGCAGCTCCCACACCTTAGATATCATTTTGACCTCTTCCAGTTAGTGACCATCTAGGTTTGTCATTACCTTGACTTCTAACACTGAATTAGTTTTGTCTGATTTTGAGCTTAATATAAATGTATCATACGGTATGCATTCTTTTATGTATGGCTTTTTTGCTCAGCATGATAAATCTAATGTTTGGAAAATTGCTTCAATGTTATATATCATTATAGTACATTCATTTTCTTACCTCTTTTGTGTGAGTAAACACAAATTACCCATTCTACTTTTGATGAACATTTGAGTTGTTTCCCAAATATTACTGTATTATAATGAAAACTGTTATGAACATTATGTACAAGTCTTTGGAGAACACATTATACACTTCTGTTGTTTGATTCACTCATTAAATATTTTCACCAGTGTTCTGAAATTGGTCCTCTTTGGTGATCACACATCACTTTTGTTACTACTTATTTCTTTAAAATTTCTACAAATACATCTGTCTACTGAGAACCTCTGAACTTTTAACAGGTACTTCCAGTACCTAATACTTAATTATTTTTCTTTAATTTTCCTTTCTATATTACCTTCTTAGATTAATGTGTGCAAGACACACCACAGAGTTACTTAAAAATATTGCCTTTTTCTTCTCATTTGGTAATGAAATGTGTCAGTTCTACTTAATTAACAACCCTATACTTAACCATCTTCTGTCACGGTCTTAGTTTCTGCCTTTATCTTATTTGAAAGTGTTTGTAAAACTAATTTTCTGATAGCAATGCTGATGTCTAGTGATTTAGAGTAGTTGGGCTGTTAAAAATTAGTTACCGTGTTCCAAGATAAAAGTTGTTATTATCACAAACTCTTTGAGCAATCCTTATTGTAGCAGTGCACAAGTGAATGAAATGAATATCAACTGAGAAACTGGAAAATAATAAGCAACAAAATGCTTGAAAGGAGAAAAAAGAAAACAGTTTTTTGTGAATGTTTGGTGGGTGAGTCCCCTGAGGAATGAATGCCTTGGTATTTGTGACTCCACGTAAATCAAATGGACATAAAAAAAGATCTCAATTTTGGCACCAACAAATTGATCTGACTGGATGGTGGCTGATAAAATGCATCTTTACCCCAAGTTCAAAAAGATCTTGGCTGATCAAGGCAGCAATTCAGAAGATAATAAAGTCTGGAGAGACTTGAACAAGTTTCGTGGAGTTTATATAAAAGGAAGACTGAGAGGGAAATATCAAAATATTGAGGAGTACAATACCATGATCATTATAAAAATTACATTATTGAAGGTTGCATATATGGATATATGCAAATGATATGAAAGGGATGAAACCTTTTCATAAAAATATAATAAAAAATCAACATTCATTTTCACTGGTAATTTATTCTAAGCCTTATTTCCAATGATGCTGTGTGTGTGTGTGTGTGTGTGTGTGTTCCTAGGATGAAATAAATATGTGCTTTTCTTCTGGGATTAAATCTTTTCACTCATTTTCTCATTGCTGCTTTGTGTTCAAACATCTTATGACAATTTGGCTTTGGCTTTATTTCTAAATGCTTCTCATTAGCACCTAGATACCTGCTGTATCAAACTTTAAATGTTTGAAATACTACATATAATTTTAGTTTTCTTGGCCTTGGCTCATATGGTTTAATTTTCCTGGAATGGTTTTACTTTACTTGACCATTTGGAAAATTCCTATTTTTTTTCTAAGATCCCATTCCTGGATCTCAGTATTTTTGAAAGCTTCTCTTGACCTTCATAAGCAAACCTGTGTTGTTACTTCTTGTGTCATTTTTTTCATAATATACAGCCTTGGCTCTTCACCTTTAGCATTTAAAAAAATTGACATTATTTTTTAAATGGAATTTCTAGCCCCAATGCTAAATTTGCTCACAATAATTTTTAGAATAAATTCAAAAATACACTAAGAAGATTCTTACACAAATAGTTCAGGTATCTTACTCTGAGAACACTGTTCCGTAGCTATTACCACTTTTCACATTAATATTTTCTAACATTCTTTGTTTTCCTTAAGGGAAGGAATGAATAACATTTATTGTCCTAGCACCTGTTATAGGGATGGACAAGTAGTATTAATTTAATAATTGATAATTTTTATTATACACTTACGTGGAACTTAATGTAGGTCTGTACAATTGTAAGCTTTTTATAAGTATTAAACTGATTAAGTCTCATTATTAACCTGTGAAGGTGCTACTCTTATTAATTCCTTGTTTTCAGGTGAGTAAACTCAACAGACAAGTTACTAACTTGCCTAATTTCAGACAGTTAGGAAAGCAGCTCTAATTAAAATATAAGAAACATGATTTCAAATTAAAGGAATTTATCCACTTCATAACACTCTGGAAAGTTGATTTTTAAAATATTTATTGTATAATACTGACATATGTACCAACATCAAATGTACAGCCTGAAAAATTATCCAAAAGTGAGCACAGCATTGTAAAGATGACTCATGTGAAATAATAAAATCTGAGCTGAATCCTAGGAAATTCCTTCTTTCCCCTACACAGTAGTAACTCTCCCTCTCACCATTATCCTCACATCTGTTGATACTTTACAGCTACTTCTTTCACTTAACATGCAGTTTGTGTGTAAACGCAACACATTGTACTTATTTATTCCATATTTGATACCTGTTTTTCCAGTTTGGATCTAATATAAATTATGTTTCTAGAAAGATTATTATACATATCTTTAGGAGGAAGTATATGTACACATTTATGTATGTATTTCTATATACACACTATATATATACACACTGTATACATGAATACATACAAACATGCAAACACCTGTATGCATATAAAGTCAGGATGGATTTGGGCAGTGAGGTCGAAAGGATACGTTCATTATGTTCATCACAAGATTAAGTCAAATATTTTTGGGAGTCATAGTGATTTACATTCCATTCATCAGGGCGTGCAAATTTCATTTGTGCAGCTTGTATAGAAACCCTAAATACACTTTATTTTTTAAAGTTTAGCCTTTTAGTAATTATAGAGTAGAATTTATTTTTATTTTTAATTTGTATTTAATAATAAGTAGCTTGATTTCCTTTTGTTTATTTTTTTCTTTAATTTTTTTTAAATTCTGTGTGGTAAAGTGCTTTGAAAAGGCCCTTCTTGATGTTTCATTTGGTTGTACTTTTATTTCTTATTTATTAATTTTTTTTTTTTTTTTTTTTTTTTTTTTGGAGATGGTTCTAACTCTGTCACCCAGGCTGGAGTGCAGTGGTTGATTAGAGCTCACTGCATCCTTGACCTCCCCAACTCAAAAGAGCCTAGCTACTCAGGAGTAGCTGGGACTACAGGCCAGAGCCACCATGCCTGGCTAATTTATTAAATTTTTTGTATAGGCAGAGTTCTTTCACTATGTTGCCCAGACAGGTCTCAAATTCTTGGGCTCAACTGGTCCTCCCACTTTGCCCTCCCAAAGTGCTGGGATTAATGTAAGCCACCATACCTGACCATGTTTTTATTTTTTCAAAAAATTCAGTTGTAGAGTTTAAAAAGTATGTTTTAAGAGTTCCTACTGTATTTATGTTGCAAATTTCGTTACTCATTCTGTTGCTTGCCTTTTCACTCTCAGTGAGTTATGATTCCAAATCCTTGTTTATGTTATTTTATTACTATTAACTTATTTATCTTATTTATTAGCTTTCAGTGGTTAGTTTTTGAGTCTTTTTTTAAATCTTAAGGTCATAGAAGTGTCCTCTATATTACTTTTTAAAATCTGTACTGTTTTATGTTACACATTGGCTTCTATATGAAATAATTTTTGTGTATGTTGTGAAGTTGGATGTTAATATTCATTTTTCTCTGGATTTATGAAAGACAGCACAATTTATTGAAAATACATCTTTTCCTTGCTGTACTGAAGCACTATTTTTTTTCACAAATCAGCTAAATATATTGTTGTGTGGTTCTCTTTATGAGTTCTCCATTCTCTTTCATTGAAATATCTATACTTGCACCTTTTCCATAATGTCATGATTAATATACATTTATAAAAGCTTTAATAGTGTAAGTCTTCACATTATATTTTTTCTTCAAAGTTATTTATGCACTGCGTTTTTATTTGTATTTTGCAGTTTTTCAGTTGCCACCAAATATAATGTAAATTACACTATTACTAATCACAGTATTGTGATTTTCAGTGTATTACAAACATAGATTTATTTAAAATACTGAATCTTTCTTCTAATACCAGGAATAACAGAGAAACATGGTACATCTTTATTTCTGTTGAATGTCTTTAATTTCTCTTAATATTTCACGATTTTCAGTAAAGGGATTGCATATAATATGTTATATTTTATATTAGGAATTCAATGTTTCTTCCTGGAAACATTTCAGATTTTTAATATTTTACTTGATTTAGACTCACTACATTTGGAAAGCTTCAATTATAATTTTACTTTTAACAGATATAGAGCTACTCAGATTTGTTATTCTTGTGTCACTATTTACGATTTTCTAGAAGTATTATCTATTTCATCAAATTATTTCAAAATTTTTGATTTAAAGTTACTTATTACATTCTCTTTTTCTCTCTCATGACTATAGAATCTATAATGATTTCCTCGTTATTATTCATGATATTTAGAATTTGTGGATACTCTTTTTTTTAGTTTCATGCATAATCATGGTATATTTTTATCAGTCTTTTCATAGTAACTTTGGCTTTTGCTGATTTCATTTATTTTATGATTGTTTCTTTTTCTCCTGCTTCTTATGTATCTTCTCTTTTTTAATTATTTGGATTTAATTTGACATTACATTTAAAAATTTTGAGATTGACAATTACATTATTCATTTTCGAGCTTTAATTTTTTTAACATATTTATGTAACCGTATACATTTATCTCCAAGCTGAGGTTTGCCTAAGTCTCCCAACATTTAACAAGCAGTATTTTTACTTTCATTTTTATTAAATTCAAAATATATTTTAATGTTCACTGTAATTACTTTTTTGATCCATGAATAACTTAGAAATGTGATGCTTAATTTCCAAACATTTGTTAACTTTCGAAGTCTTGGCTATAGATTTCCAGCTTAATAACATTGCTGTACAAAAAAAACTGTCAAAGATTTCAATTTTTTGGTATTTATTGATTCTTGCTTGGGGCCTAACCTCAGCCTATATCTATCTCTCTCTCTCTCTCTCTCTATCTACCTATCTATTTTCCTATCTATCTATCTATCTATCTACCTACCTACCTGGATAGACATATCTATAGATATCTATGGTAAATTTTGAAACATGTTCCAAATACACTATAATACATTGTATGTTTTGCTATTTTTGAGTGGAGTTTTTATGTCAAACTATTTAATCCTACTGCTTTAAATGTTTGTATTATTGATATTTTGTATCCTTTTTGCTATCATGTATCAAAAAATGTACATTAAAGTCTTTATGATTGAAGATGTGCCTATTGCTCCTTTTAGTTCTATAAATTATGCACGTGCGTTAACTGTGTGTGCGTGAATATAAACATACGAGTTTGACAGCTTCCTCAATTGATTCTTTTATGTGGATGATGTATACATCTTCCTCTCAGGTAATAATTTCTGCCTTAAAATCTCTATTGTCTGATATTAACATAGCTAAACAAATTTTCATTTGGCTTGTGTTTGATTATCTTTTATATACATATATGAAATTTTCAAATTTAGATGGTTCTATAGATAGAAGATAGAAGATATATAGATAGAATATAATATATGTCTTCTACAGATACAGATATGTATATGTATATATACATATATAGATATATTAATATATATGTCTCTATATAGATGTATATATGTAGATATCTATATGTGTATGTCTACATATATACACACCTATATATCTCTATGTGTGTATATGATATCTATATACATATAGATAGATATAGATATGCATGTAATATACATATATAGATAACTATGTATATATAGATATACACGTGTAGAAATGTAGATATATATCTGTGTATAGAGTTATGTGTAGACATATATAGATATATAGATAGGTCTATATAGAGAACCATCTATCTATATCTAGATAGGTATCTATCAATTGATATCTCTACCTATCTAGCTCTAGATTATCTAATCTATCTATGAAACTATCTTAAAATGGTCCTAATTTAAAAATCAAGATTCATTTTAATTTAAAAATCTTAATTTAAAAGTTAGGAACCATCTTTATTTTGTGGTTCATATACACCATGGAATACTAGGTAGCCATAAAAAAGAGTGAGATCAAGTCATTTGCAGGAACATGGAGGGAGCTGGATGGAGGTCTTCATCCTTAGCAAACTAATGCAAGAACAGAAAACCAAATACTGCATGTTCTCATTTACAAGTGGGAGCTAAATTATGAGAACACATGAACACATAGAGGGAAACAACAGGCACTGGGGTCTCTGGGAGGGTGGAGGGTGGGAGGAAGTAGAAGATCAGGAAAAACAACTAATGGGTACTAGGCTTAATAGCTGGTTGGTGAAATAATGTGCACAACAAACCTCTGTGACACTAGTTCACCCACATGACAAACCTACACATGTGCCATTGGACTGAAAATAAAAGTTAAAAAAATGATGAAAATGTGTAAATAAAAATTTTCGACCAACACAAGATGGTTCATCCCAAGAATCATCTGAATTTAAAAATCTTTACATCTTAAGCTACACGGGAGGCTGAGGCAGGAGAATGGCTTGAACCTGGGAGGCAGGGGTTGCAGTGAGGCAAGATGACACCATTGCACTCCAGCCCAGGTGAGAGTGTGAGACTGTCTCAAAAATAAAATAAAATAAAATAAAATAAGCAACTTTGCTGCTTAGCGTATGTATCCATTTACATTTAATGTGGTGAATGAAAAATTTGGTTTTCATTTACCACCCTACAATTTGTCTTTCTCAACTAATACTTTATAGATGAAAGGACTTACAGAAAGCAAATATATGACTCAATATTCCAATAAAAGTGCTAGAAATAATTTATATTGACATGTTATCCTTCTTTCTGAAAAATCTTAAGCTATACACGTTACATAGCTAGGCACTGACGAGAATCTAGTACTAAATAACCATTATTTCAAAGGCATAGATAGAATGCTTTCCAGGTACGGAGTGTTTCAATACTCCCCTTCCATACATTTTCAAGACATTGCATAACAAATATGGAATTTTGTGGAGGGGAGTGAATTTATATCCTTTAATATTTTCTCACTTTAGAAATGCAGTCTTGGAATGATATAAACTCTGTAAACAGACTACCATGCTACATTTATGGAGAATTAAGGTGTCTTTTTAAGACAAGAATAAAAAATATGCTTTTGTTCTAATAATAGAAACGGATAAGCAGAATTCTGGCTTATAATAATGGGAACATACTATCCCCTAGTTTGAAATAAGTTAAATAATTTAACTTTCTCATGTTATCTTGAAGTTAATACATCGTTCATATTGAATGTGTCAGTGAACTACATGAAATGGGACATTTGGTACTGTCAGGCCTCTGAGCCCAAGCTAAGCCATCATATCCCCTGTGACCTGCATGTTGTACACATCCAAATGGCCTGTTCTGCCTTAACTGATGTCATTCCACCACAAAAGAAGTGAAAATGGCTGGTCCTTGCCTTAACTGATGACATTACCTTGTGAAATCGCTTTTCCGGGCTCATCCCGACTCAAAAACCTCCCCCACTGAGCACCGTGTGACCCCCCACGCCTGCCTGGCAGTGAACAACCCGCCTTTGACTGTAATTTTCCTTTACCTACCCAAATCTTATAAAACAGCCCCACCCCTATCTCCCTTCACTGATTCTCTTTTCGGACTCAGCCTGCCTGCACCCAGGTGATTAAAAGCTTTATTGCTCACACAGAGCCTGTTTTGTGGTCTCTTCACACGGACGCACATGAAAGTTACCATCCCTTTTATCCTCCACATAAAATGATTCAGTGGTTTAAAACACTTCTTTCCATATCCTGCAGTTTTGCATAGCAAAAGAAACATGCACTTTGAGGAAAATGTACCTTTTAATTGTTTGTATTTTAAATATTATGGGTAGAAAATATTTGTATATAATTATGGAGTACAAGTGATGTTTCCATACCTCCTTTTTGATCCCACATCTTCCCTGAATTTTTTGTCCAATTTGTATTGCATTATTTAAGTTTGAAAAGGAGTAATGATGTTCAGTATATACTGTTATAAAATAAATGATTCCAAAGATGTAAAGTATCTGATACTTACTATGTCCAAATATAATTTTTAAGCAAATGTTCCTAACTGCATAAATAATAACATGGAATAAAATAAATTCATATAACTTTATGATAATTTACTTAAATTAAAAAGTGTTATGTGCAAACAGATGATATACGACACTTGGCATGCAATAATGCAATTGAGTCCAATTAAATATATTGTTTGATTTATTTCCACAATCTTTGATACATATATTGTAGACCAAAACATCAAAAACCATAAGTAGGGCCGGGCGCGGTGGCTCAAGCCCGTAATCCCAACACTTTGGCCAAGGCAGGCAGATCATGAGGTCAGGAGATTGAGATCATCGTGGCTAAGATGGTGAAACCCCGTCGCTACGAAAAATACAAAAAAATTAGCCGGGCGTCGTGGCGGGCACCTGTAGTCCCAGCTAATCAGGAGGCTGAGGCAGGAGAATGGCATGAATCCCAGAGGCGGAGCTTGCAGTGAGCAGAGATCGCGCCACTGCACTCCAGCCTGGGCGACAGAGCGAGACTCCGTCTCAAAAAAAAAAAAAAAGCCATAAGTAGCCTGTATACTGTATAATGTCTTTTTATTCGCTGTCATGTTTTTAATATAAGTATATAAGAGCATCAAATTATTTAAATAAGTCAATTATTTTATAAGTGGATTTAGTATTAGAACATATATATTCTTTTGCACAAGGAGCTTCTTTAAGTGTCAGAAATTGTATACTTATATAGTGACTTTTGTTCACAAAGTAGTTAGTTGTAGGTACATACAACATACTTGAAAAATATTTTTGTCGACTTTGGATGCATTTTTCTCTTCTAGACTCTTAAAAATGTTAACAAGCCAACATGTGAATGTACTGAAGTATTTTTTCATCATCTTTTCTAGTGTCGATAACGAGTTGGTTGATACAAAGTCATTAGAGTGGCAATTCAACAAATATTTTCTATCGCATAACAAATGTCATTAACTTGCTAGTCTGTCATGCTGTTGCAAAGATAAAGCCACATTCATTAGTGTTTTTTGTTGTTGTTTGTATTGGTGGTTTGTTTTGTTACATGAAGTGGCCCACTTCTTGTATTAAATTATTCTTTCTGAAAATGTTCAATCAGAATGTAATAAAACCTTTTAAAAGTGATTTAAAAATTTATTCCTGTAGGTGGGAATTGAACAGTGAGAACACCTGGACACAGGGCAGGGAACATCACACCCCTGGACCTGTCATGGGGTGGGGGCAGAGAGGGAGGGATAGCATTAGGAGAAATATCTAATGTAAATGAGCAGTTAATGGGTGCAGCAAACCAACATGGCACATGTATACCTATGTAACAAACCTGCACGTTGTGCATATGTTCCCTAGAACTTAAAGTACAATAAAAAATATATATTTATTTCTACTGAACAAAATGTCCATATATTAGATGGCCTAGGACTGGTAGGGGTCTCTAATCCAGGGGATTGTTGATAAACTCAGACAACTTCTATAATTTTTACATTGTTACTCTTAAAGTCTTGTCATTGTCTGATTGTCTCAATATTGGAAAATAACATGTCAATATTCAGTGTAATAAACTGGAAGAAAAAATGGGCCAATATCCCATTGAATTAAAGACATTGAAAAGAATGTGTATGTATTACTTCTACTCACATCTTAATGTTCATTATGTTGTCACCAAGCCAGATAGAACCATACACTGGGGAATATAATGTTTATCTGAGAAACTAAATGCCTAAATACAAATTTTAATAGTATGAAGTAAGAGGAAATAAATATGGGGGATTTTCTAGTCTTCTCTATTAGATGTAAATTGCAAGATTTGGCCACTTTAAAAAATATTAATATTTACTAATTTTTCTTCAATTCAAATATCATATCATAGAGAGCAATTTAATCAAATTAGAAAACAGTTCTAAATATAAAATTTAACTGTACATCTCCCAGAAACCAAAAAAATGAGAAATTATCTGTGGCTTTTGGCTAGACAAAGGTTTCTTAAATGTGGCCCAAAGAACAACCTAGAGAACAAGCAAAAACACCAGTTACAACAATAGTAAATATGACTTCATAAAAGCAAAAAATTCTATATTTCTAGCCTAAATGACTCAAACTTGGAATAGACATTGCCAAATTATGTCTGATAAACGATGTGTATCCAAAATATGTAAACTCAATTATAAGGCAAATTACAGTCCAATAATAAGCAATAAGGAAAATAATATATTTGAACACATACTTTGCCAGGGGAAGTTCAGAGACAGCAAATAAACACATCAAAAGATGTTCAATATCTTTAGCCATTGGAGAAATACAAATTAAATGAGATGCCATTCCACACCTACTAGAATAAATACAATTAAAAATACTCACTCATCATCTTGTGTGTTGGTGATGATTTAAAAAATCTGTAACTCTCAAATACTGATGGTAGGAAAGTAAATGATACAGCCACTCTGGGGAAAAAATGGACTGTTTCTTACAAAGTTAAATAGACACCCACCATTTTACCTACTTACTCTACTGTTGTTCTTTAAGCAGAAAACAGTAGAGCATATATACATATAAGAATGTGTTTACAAGTGTCCATGGCAAACTTATTTATAATAACACTAAACTGTCAACAACCCAAAGTTTATCAACGGGTGAATAAATAAATCCAACACAGTATGCTCATAACGTGAGATATAACTTCACACACACATAAAAGCATATTTTCAGCAAATGGTGCTGGAACAATTCAACATCCACATCCAAAAAAAGAACCTAGACACTGTGTTTACACAATATACAAGAATGGATAATAGATTTAAATATAAAAATGCGAGACTGTAGAAGAATGTTATAAATTGAATTTTATATGTTAGTACTTCTGCTCTAAGAAAGACATAGTTTATACTTAAAAAGCAAGCCAAGACTGGGAGACAATATTTACAAAACATGTATCCAATGAAGAACTGGTATGAGCACCCCACAGAACACTTAAAACTCAAAAAGAAAAAAAAGATAAGTAATCCAGTTAAAAAGTGGACAGGAGATCTGAACAGACATTTCACCAAGGGAAACATATTAATGGCATATAAGTAAATGAAATATGCTCAACATCATATATTATTAGAGAATTGCTCATTAGAACAAGATACCACTGCATGCCTACTAAAACGGCTAAAATCCAAAACACAACACTAAATTGTGTTGAGGATAAAGAGCAAGGGAAACTCATTTATTGCTTGTGGGAATGCAAAATGGCACAACCACGTTCGAAGATAGCTTTGCATTTCTTGCAAAGTTAAATGTAGTCTTACCACATGGACCAGTAACTTCACCCCTATCCAAATGAGTCAAAAATATTTCTAAACAAAAATGTCACATGACTCCTTAAAACAGCTTTTCTCATAACAAAACATGGTAGCTACTAAGATGCCCCCAACAGGTGAGTGATGGCTCAATAAACTGGCATATCTATAAAATGGGATATTCAGTGATAAAAGAATAAGCTATCAAGCCATACAAAACATGCAAGGACCTAGAATACATATAACTTAGTGAAAGAAGCTCATCTGAAGAGGCTGTACACTGTATCATTCCAATGATGTAACATTCTTAAAAAGGGGAAAATCTATAAAAAGATCAGAATTTCCAGTAGTCTCCAAGGGAAGGGATGAATAAATCAAGCACAGAAATTTTTAAGAAAGTAAAACTATTCTTATAATACCATAGTAGTGGGTACATGACATATGCATTTATCCCAGCCCATGAAATGTATAATGCCAAGAGTGAACCCTAATATAAAACTAATATATGGACTTTCATTTATAATAATGTCAATATGGATGCATCAGTTATAACAAAGGTACCACAATAATGCAGGATATTAATCATAAAGAATATGGAGGGTAGAAGAAAGTGTTTGGAAATTCTCTGTGCTTTGTTAGTTTTTTCTGTAAACCTGAAATTGTTCTAAAAATAAAATCTATTAATTTAAAAAAGAATGAACTATTGCTACCAGTATCAACATAGGTGAAATTCAGAGTAGTTCTGTTGAGTGCAAAAGACAGACAAAAAAGAATAGATTTTGTGTGATTACATTTACATAAAATTCTACCAAGTGTAGACCATTCTGTAGTATCAGAAATAGATTAGTAGTTGCATTAGTAGAAACAGAGATTAAGTAGGGAAGAGGGGAAGAAGCCATTACTAAAGACACAAAGCAACTTTGGGGAAATGAATATGTTCATTATCTTGATCGCCATGGTGTTTTCTTAGTACCAATATGCCAAAACTTTAAAAATAATATACACTGAATTATGTTCAGTTTATGTCAATTACACTTCAATGAAAAACATTTAAAAATATTATGCATATTGATTTTATATTTATTCAGAGATATTATTCTCTATCTGCCATATATACCTTTTGGCAGTGTAAAGATATATAAACATAGTATATAAATATGGTATTTGTAATATTCTTATTCATATGCAAAGATAGTTTACATTTAATTTTTTTAACTTTTCTTCTATTTTTATTCTGTATCCTCCAGACATTAACATTGAGAACTTCATATACTATTACATATTTAAAAATCAGTCATGTCCAGTGTAATACAAAATTTCAGCAATGTAACATGACAGGAACAAAATATTAATGAAGTTGCTTTATATAGATTTATTTTTCTCATTAAAACATTTCATAGAATAAATCACTTATTCAAAAGTATTAACATGTATATTTAAGTGCAATATGAAAAAACAGAATCAAGAAATGGATACCAGATCGATACTCATATGTTAAAATATATTGAATAATTTTGTAGTTTTTCAAAAGTAACTCACACATGTCACATATTAATAATGTATATATTTATTTTTAGGAACTCCTTTTAGATGACTATTAGGTATGTAGTTTTAAGCTGAGTTTTAAGAGAAATACAAAAAGCATATCATTTTATGTCAGAAATAGTATGTTGGTTCCTAGGTCATTTTCTATAGCTGTCAAAATGTTTCAACATCTTTTAAAACTCAAGAAAATGAGGAAGAAATACAGAAATATTCCTAGGTTAATTGTTTTTATATCTTTATCTAATTCTTTCTATTCTTAATTATATTAATTCTTCCCAATGGCTTATTTAAAAATGGGTCTTCAATTGTCTTTCATTAAAATTCTGTGGGGTCTCACTACCTGTAAAAATGTTTAATTTCACACGAAGTATTTTTTGGTTATGTAAAAGGAAAATAAAGCTCTGGGCTAAATAAATAACATTTTTTTATTTTCCCTATTGTGAAGTAGTTGAATATATACATTGCTGTATTCAGCTAAAACATATTAGAATGTGCTTTTATTTACAATAAAAATGAAATAAGGCTGTGTTACACTGGCAAGCTGTAATGGTAAATGTATTTGTCACCCTAGGCAAACTGAAAAGGCAGGTATATTGAATTCAGTAATGCTGAGTAATTAAGCCTTCACTTATAACTCTTATATTAGATAATTCAACTTAATAAGTTAAGTCATTTTCCAAGTGTTTGTTAATGTACCAAAAGGATTTATACATTTCACAAACGGGGACTGAAGCTAAGCTAAAGATTTAGAAACACAACCAATTCACTAGAGAAAGAATTTTAAGCTTGTTTTTCTTGTTTTTCCAAACCTAACTTTCTTTCATGGAAAAAATTAAATGTAGTATGAAATAGATGAAAGTGCAAGTAATTACCTTAAGGGACATTGAGAAGCCTAGAGCTCACCTGGTCCACAATATTTGATAATCCATGTCACCCCTCATTTACTTCCACAGTTCCCTTAAAGATTGAAGAGCTGTCCGAATACCACAGTCTTAGTATATTATATTTTGTAAGGAAACCTTCTCACTCAAGAACATCTTCTGTGAGAGCTAATCCATTCAGCACGTTAGGAAGTTTCCTTCCATGTATGATTCAGGCCTACCTGATCCAGTGGATTGGACAATGAATGAACACTTGATTTAGGTGGAAGTTATCCATTTATTGATTGGAAATCAATAAGCCTCTTTCACTTGAGAATTCCAATTGAGATGAAGAATATAATAGGTATGCATACTGGATGAGCAACGCCAAATAGCCTCCATAATGTTATAAAGAATAATATTGAGCCACAGGCAAGCAATGGGGATACAAAGAGTACAAGAGTAAGGGAACACATGCTGCGCTGGAGTGAGAGAAATTGATAAAAAGCCACTGCCTTGATGTTGGACAGGTTCTTAGTTCTATGTTCAGCCTTTATTTTCTGCCCTTGGATTCTACACTGTACATTTCAAGTTTATTTACAAATGATTTTGACTACAGAAAAAGCAAGTGTGCCATTATGTCATTTTTGACATATTTTGGGAGAAATAAAGTAAAAACTATTTTTTTCTTTTATTTGTTTATTTTTATATTTATTTCTTTATTTTCTTTTTGAGATTGAGTTTCTCTCTTGCTGCCCAGGCTGGTGTGCAATGGTGTGATCTTGGCTCACTGCAACCTCTGTCCCCCAGGTTCAGGTGATTCTCCTGCCTCAGCCTCCCGAGTAGCTGCGAATACAGGCATGTGCCACCATGCCCAGCTAATTTTTGTATTTTTAATAGAGGTGGGGTTTCACCTTCTTGACCAGGCTGGCCTCGAACTGCAGATCTCTGGTGATCCACCCACTTCGGCCTCCCAAAGTGCGTGGGTTACAGGCGTGAGCTACCGCACCCAGCCACAAAAACTATTAAGAGAATTTTTCAAAGTAGTTTCTGAGTTATATGTAAAAAGAAGATAAAAAAATTTACTAACAGCTCTGCAGCTTTCAAAATTAAGCAGTCAGATTTCTATGTGGCTGAGAATTTCTAGCAGTCTCCTCCATTAGAATTTACCATGCCCAAAATGTCATATGCTGTACAGTTAAATGATCGATGTTTGAGTAATATTCAATTTGCAAGCTGACTTTAAATGTATCTTTGAGGGGAAAACATGCTTAGCATTTCATTATAAAATTATCCAAGCTTTCCTCTCATTTCTATATTCAAATTCAATGCATGAGTTAAAGCATCTTAAGACTTCCTTTTAAGCAATTCATATATTTGCCCTAAGATTTCAACTAGTCCTAATCTCAGGGGATCACTTCATTGGAAAAGTTGTGCAAAAGTAAAATGAAATGGAGATTAACTATACTAAATTGTCATGTTGAGTTTCGTGATACATTTAGTTACAATGATATTATTCAAATTGGAATTAACTGCAGCTTTCCTAAGTATGTAAATGAAAGTGGAGTGAAATTACTATATAAACCTAGAGTTATGACCACAAAAATACATGATATAGCAATACAATAATTTAATGTTGACTTAGGGAATAATAAATCAGATATTTCATTCAACAAACTGTGATTTTTAATTATAACATAAGAATTATAAATTAATATTTATAAGTAATTGTTTCTTAATAAATAATGAGTTGACAAAAACAATAGTTGAAAAATAAAATTATATAGCATGATTATATTGCAAAAATTTACATTAAAAATTAAAATAATAAATCACTTTTGGAAACTACTTTTATTTAAAATATCAGGAGTCCAGAAAATTGCAACTTTTTTTGATCTACATAATCATTTTTACACGAAAATTTAGTTCCAAAACCATTGAAAAGATTTATTATTTTCTTAATAACCATAGTATTAAGAATCAAACAGTTTATGTTAAAGTACAATAGAATACAAACATATCCTAGATGTATTGTTTTCTGCATTTATGCAAGAAAAATAAGATTTTAAAAATGTTTGACTTATCTGTGGAAATATGATAGAGACAATTGTATGATTTTGTTTAAGGATCATTCATTTCTGCACTTAGATGAGGTAAATTTTTCTTTTCTAGATAAACTCTAATTTCACTTTTTCATACAGTACACACATACACATGCATATATATGTTTTTGTTAAACAACAGTAGTAATATTTGAACAGATTGTTTACCTGCCTTTCTGAAAAGTGACTGTTAATGTTGTTATAAGCCTATAAGGGAAGAAAAGGACTACATTACAAAGGAACAGAAATGATCCAGGAGAGTATGAATACAACTGGATTCTAAGAATACTGGGCTATTGGGTATTGGGATGTAGATTGGGATAAAAGAGTATACCCCTATCAGAGCACTGTCAGTTTCACTATTGATATGGTACAAACACATGATAGGATGGTTTGTAGCATCAAGGAAAAAGTGATGGCCTCAGGTGAGGTTGCAATGTCAAATTTCCCATGGAAGCTGACAGAAGATGCACATGTCACAAAGAAAATAACATGTAGAATACTTAAAATCTACTCTCAATAATTTTTAAGTTATTTTAAGTTATATAGTATTGTTATTAACTATAGTCACTATTTCAATAGTCGCTATAACTACAGTCACTATAGAACTACTACATAATGTACAATAGATCTCTGAAACTTACTTCTCCTGTCAATTTAAATTTTGTTTCCTTTGACCAACATTGAAATAGCAACTTTTATCACAATTTAAAAATTATAATAACATAAAACAATATAATTTTACAGCAAGGAAAAGGCATTTCTTGAAAGTTAATTCACAAAATTGAATGAATTGCTAAACAAAACAATGTGAAGAACCAAAACAACTCTAGATATCTCAGGCAGAATGAATTCAAAGAAAATGACTGTGCATATTATTTCTCAACATTAGATTCACAATGGAATAACCTGGGGCAATTTTTTAAAGAAACAAATGCCTAAATATCATGTCCAGATTCTAATTTATTTGTTATTAGATATGGCCTGGACATCACTCTACTCCTGACGTCCCTGCTCAAGAATCAACTTCCAGGAAGAGAGACTGGGACTCACTGATTTTGGTGCTATTCAGTTGAACTATGGCCCTCCTGATTTTCCACCTGCTGGTTCTATTCATTATGGATAGGGAGATGTTAACATCTCCAATTATAATAGTAGATTTATCTGTCTGTTCTTGCAGTTCTATCTGTTTTCACCTCATGTGTTTTTGACAGCCTGTTATATGCAAGTGCATTGAGGATTGTTATATTTTCTTGGAAAATTAAACCATTTTTACTATGTAATATCACTTTGTATCCCCCTATAATTGTTCTTACTCTGAAGTCTTTTTGTTGGAAATTAATATATTAATCCACCTTTCTTTTAATTAGTATTATCATGTTATATATTTTTCGAAGTTAACTCTCAAGCTTGTTCACAATGCGCTTCGAGAAATTAATCAACTACATGTTAAAGTTTTCTACTCCATTACTAACTCCCATGGGGGCTCCTGGGCTTTTGCTCTACTAAGCTACAATTCTTTGCATTTCCCCATCTCTCTAATTAAGTGGGGATTTAGAGTGGGGGCAGCAGTTTGTTCTGTGGCCTCAGTCCTCTAACGGTTCTAAATGAGTCCTTGATAGTCTGTTTGTACAGCATTTTTCTTGTTGTAAGGATGGGAGTGATGACTTCCAAGTTTCTCACATGCTCAAATAACTGACATTATTTATTATATACTCACCCCCATGGTGGTAGAAAAATGCTATAATTTTTGGATCCACAGAACTAAAGTACTAGGAGAGGGGCTTTTTCACAGGAAAGATGGTTGGTACTGAAAAAAAAAGAAAAAGAAAAAAAGATAAAATCTTCTCTGCTATCTCCGCTAGACTCTCTAAACTCTCTTCCTGTCTCTGGAGTCCAGACACACAAGCCTCCTTTTAGTTTTGAGCTTTCACTATGCTTTTATCTTAAAGACTTTGCCTACTATGTCCTTTATGCTGAGAAAGCACCTTATCCCCTCAATTACCTAGTTAACATCAAGTATCAAATCATACTTCTTACTGAAGGCCAAGTACCACCTCTAGAAGTCTTCCCTAAGAACAGCCTACATACAGTTAATTCTGTGAGCCCTTTTCTTATATCCTTCAAATGCTCTTCCTTCACATTACTCTTCCTTCACAACCTTTAGCCAGGCAATATATTACAGGGAAACAGGGAGAACATGATTTTGCCATTCACACTTACCTTTGCCTAGCCCAGTGCCTGACAAATAATAGATTCTCATTATGTATTTTTTTGAATGAATGAATAAATCTAAGTAAAAAAATAGATGTTTTGGAATTATCTCAGACTGCTAAAATCAGTTAAATACAGTTAATGTGAAGCAAAAAACAGTAAACAAAATTAATGTAATATACGTGCTGTTATTATTTTAGAAAAAACAATAATTTACAAATTCCTTTCAATAATTCAATTAACTTTTATGAGATTCGATTGAAGACAAATCTATGAATGCTTTGTTTTAAATAAAAGGTAATCCTTGTAATAAGCAAAAATAAATTAACAAATATCAATTTACAGATAGACAAAAAGTGATTGTTTTCTAGATGAAAGGAGGATTATTAATAGTTGGCATAAGAAACCAAAAATTAGTTCAACAATTAGTCATACGGAAATGTCAAATATTGTCATTAATGTGATAAAGGAGAGTTTCTGCAAATAACCTCCCATACCTGATGTGAATCTTTCACGTCATTCTATAGTTCAACTAGTTCTTAATAACTCAAAAACAAGAAGGATAAAATCCATAATTTTGTTTTGCTACCCAGATCCCTCCTGTAGCTGTCATACAGAGTGTGATTTATGACTTGTAAGTTGTGCTGTGGAGCTTGACAAGTAAGTTTGATTTCATTTAGTATTTTCTTTAAACCATCTTGGATCTTCGCTTTACAAGAATTTATGTTAGTGTTCTCAAAATGTAAAATGGGTAACTTCATGAGAACAAAAGTTGTACCCTAAGATATGTTTGCATTATCTACATACTCGCAATTAAATCTTAACAGTTCAAATATGCCCATTTGTAATAGAATCTAACAGTTTTCCTCTTGAATTTTTTTAGACACCAGAAATTTTTAGTCCTAATAATGTTTAGCTTCCTAGTCACAAACCAAACAGAAAGTGAATTTCATCAGTTTAGAATGGTTAAAATCAACACAGCTGCAATATTTTTATTTTTGTTTTAAAATTTTGTTCAGTCAAATATGGTTTTAAGATGAGTAGAAATTCTCCTGAAGATAATAAAGAAAAAGTATGTCATATAATATCTTAAATAAAAATAATAATAGTTATTAATTTTTTCTGCTTATTATGTTCCAGAATCTGTACTAAGCATTTTAGAGGATTATTTTATTTAATTCACACAATAATCCCTTGAGAAATATATAATTATTATCTTTAATTCACAGTTACTGAAAATGAGACACAAAGAGGTTAAGAATTTTGTCTAAGGTCAGGCACCTAGCGTGACTTAGCAAGGGTGTTATTAAGAAAAAACAAGTCTTTCTTATGGGAAATTTGGAAAAGCAAATATCTAGGTTCTCTTTTTTTTTTCTGATAAGAGATTTATATTCAGAATGCGAGTCTCTCTTAAAGCAGGGAATCAACTTAAATTGAAACAATACAGAATCCTTTGTTATTCAGGCTCTATATTATTATTATCTCTGCTGACAGCAAAAGCTAAGAATAGAAAATATTTCTGACCCAAGTTGGTAAATTATGAATCAACCTGCTAAATAATCAGAATAGGCTAACAAGTGGAATTAAATGTAATTATTCTATATTAAATATAATATAAACAATTTCTTATTGTCATAATTTTACTAAGATTCTACCAGTTACAACTGAAATATAATATTTTAAATCCAAGCTTAATAAAAGAACTTGGCATGAGATGTTTTCATAGGAAATAGTGACAATTCATATTATTTTTAAGTGTAAATGAGATGTATTATTTATTTCATTTTCCTTCTAAAAGTTATTTTTAAAGTTTTAGTTTTTCTGAAGTTGATAGCTATTACTAACACTTTTGGGCAAAGTTTTTTGAGATTGATTTATAAAATTAGGAAGAAACTAAAGTAGTTGTGAAAGTTTCTAAAAAGATAATAAAGTAGTTGTCTTTATGTTATAATAGAAAATGAGAATGTGAACGCAGATCATTTTGACTCTCAGAGTTTGTGTTTTCAGCAAATATTACCAGAATATTGATATATAAATTAGAATTCCCCAAAGGAAAACATTTAAAAATGTTAAAATTAATAAAATCACTAACTTATATAGTTGTCCGTAGTATCAGGACATTCTCCAGCGGAATCAATAGAGCATCTGCAGTTTTGTTGAACAAAGGTTTCTGCAGTATGGACTCATGGTGTGAGCTTACTGGGTCACATTCTTTGTTCCTTCTTGGAGCTTTGGGAGGCATTTATAAAAGAGCTGCTGTAGTAGAAGGACTGAGTTGTATCACCCTGAGGATTTAAGTTTCTACAGGAGAATCAAATTCACTTTGGTATAGGGATTTAGTAGGTTTCCCTAGCCTTATTAACAAAATGTCATGGACTGGATTATTAACAAAATACTAACACGACATGAAAAATGCATACTTTGTCTTACAATAATCCAGTTAAGACACTATTTTTGTATAGCAAAATTCTTTACTACACAATAGTTGCAAATCAAGTGAGCAAGAAGTGATCATACTGCTCTGCTTCCTATTCCTGCTCTTTCCTCCTACCCCAGCTGAAAATACTTGCTGCAAATGTCCTTTGATAGGAGACTTTGACCCCACGGTGTAGAAAGGGAAAGGAAAAGTCAGATATATATGTCTTGTCTATAACTTAAATCTAATACCAGCACAAAAGCCTGAAAGGGCTGATTTTTAGAGGGTATTGGCAGGAAACTCTTTGCTCTGCTATCATCTGTTTTAAGCTACTTTTATACATTTTTTTTTCAGCTTCTACTCTACTACTATTCAACTGCAATTTGTTTTATTGTACGCTTCAACACTATGAACAGTATCTTAATTATTATTGAAATGTATTACAAGCTCATAAAGAAAACAGCATTTTGTTTCTTCAGTCATCTACTTTGGATGAAAGTTTTATTTAGAAAAGAATAAATAGGAAAAATGATACATTAAAAATAAAAATTGTATATTAATTTTTTAGATCAAATAAACCAATTTTAAGCATTTTCATGGACCTTTGTAACCAAAATAAATGAACATTTAAAGACAGATGATTTAATTCAGTATTTTGGTTCTTGAAAATACTGGAATATGTGTTTTAGATAATGTATATATTTCTGTTATTGAAAATTTTCAATAGTCAGCTGACTTCATATGTAACTTTTTGCAAATAATAATACCATTTTAAACTTCTTCAAGGATTTTAGGTGTTCTTAAATATATTTTATAACTTATTTTACTCCCTTAAAGTAAATATTTATGGCATCTGTAAGCCATTGTACAATTGGTATAGCATAGTATTAGGATTGTCCTTTGTAATATTTTATAGTATTCACATTTGTATTTAATCACAAATTTGATACAATTTAGCCAAGCCTTCAATATGTTTATGAAGAGAGCACTACTGAGACTTTATACAATGGAATAAAATAACAAAATGTGATGACAGCATTTTTCCACTCAAAGGGATATATATATAATTTTTATTCTATCTAATTTTTAACTAATTTTATTTTTTGCACCCAATGGAGGGGAAAATTACTAAAAGTGTGATTAAGGCTATTATAAGATACATAAACTGTATGACGCAAGCATTCTCAACTCAACTTTACACTCCACGTTGTTTATGAACTTAGTATGCCAGCTTTTTAAGTGTGGTGGGGTCTGGTATTCCACACTTACATGTCTCTGAATCCCACCCTTGTGCTGATGCCAAGATGAACTGAAGCAGGGATGAATTTTTCTCTTACATGGAAACATGAATATATTCCAAACTGGAGGGAGCTCTCACAAGCAGTTCGCTTATGGGAATTACTTTGTGCCTTGTAATGGGTCACACAGTAGCCTCAAAAAGATGTGTCTGAGTCCTAGACCCTCTCCATTCCCAGTACCTGTAAATGACACCATATTTTGAAATAGGAGCTTTACAGATAAAATAAAGTTAAAGATCTCAGGGTGAGATCATCCTGAATTTAGGGTGAGTCATGGATATTGGGACACAGAAACACAAGCAAGGTCATGTGAAGATAGAGACAAAGGTTAGAGTTACGCTGTCACAAGCCAAGGAGTACCAGGAGCCACCCAGAACTAGAAGAGGCAAGGAAGGATTCTTCCCTAGAGCCATCAGAGGAAGTATGGTCCTGTGTACACCTGGATTTTGGTCTTTTGGCCTCTATAATTGAGAGATATTGTTATTATTATTATTATTATTATTATTATTATTTTAAGCCACAAATTTTGCAGCAATTTCTTTTGACAGCACTAGGAAACTAGTTAATGCGTCTATTATTTGGTTAAACAAAGAACACTATTAAGTATTTTTAAAACAATGTATATCAATGTTGATTATGGTAAGAAAACAGTTTATAATCAGATCAGTTTCTATGTAAAATTTCATGTTATTATATTGATTTTGTTTTGTTTTAACCATACAAGACTTGCTTGGATGTGGTACCATTGAATACCATCCCCATTCCCTCCTGTCCCACAACTTTTTGAAATTTATGGGGCTTTATTCTAGACTGAATATTTCTTTTCCCTCAAATTTCATATGTTAAAGCCCTACCCCACAATGTGACAGTATTGGGAAGTGAGGTCTTTGAGAATTAATTAGGTTTAGACAAAGTCATGAGCTTAGGACCCTCATCAATGGAATTAGTGTCCTCATAAGAACAGGAAGAGAGTCTATAGAGTGCTCTCCCTCTCTCTCTGTATCTGCTATATGAGGAAAAAGCAAGCCGGGAAGAAGACCTCACCAGGAAACAAATTTGCCAGCACCTTAATCTTGCACTTTCCAGCTTCTAAAATTGTGAGAAATAAATGTCTGCTGTGTAAGCCATCCAGTCCATGATATTTTGTTATAGAAGCCTGGACTGACTGATATAGGCTGGAACATGCTGGAAAGATGGTATGAAATCTAATTTTAGAAAAGTATTTTAAGTTGTAAGATCTGAGGCAAAAATCAGTTAAATATTACCATTTACATTAACCAAATTACTCCATTTGCAGTATCAAATTAAGGAAATTTATGTTTTATTCAAGCCTTTTAAAATCAGCACACCCACTTTGCAGAAGTAATTAATAACCCATGATTATTAATTATGTTTGCCAATTTAATTTTCATCCAGTATTACTTGCAGGGAAAGTTTGAAATTGATCAATCATCTTCCTTTTGAGATGTCACTTGTATAACTTCTGTAATTGTTACTCTTTAATGCAGCTTTAAACTTTTAAGAAAGATATTTCAATATATTGTTAAATTGAATTAAATGACTAAGACTGTAGCTTAAATGACTGAGATTGTGGTGGAGAGGATATTCCCCAAACTAACTCTGTCTCTGACATTTAGGGGTTTGTTGTAATAGTAACACCTTGCTAGCAATCATCTACTAGTGATTTGCTCATGGAACATGCTGGAGAGAAGGAGTGTCTGAGTCCTAGACCCTCTCCCATCCAAGGAATTGTAAATATCACCTTATTTTGAAATAGGAGCTTTACAGATATAATAAAGTTAAAGATCTCAGGGTGAGATCTTCCTGAATTTAGAGTGAGTCATGGATATGAATATATGCATATATATATATTACATGCATGTGGAGGCAGGGTGTATATAACATAATATGTATATATATTATGTATGTATATTGTGTACATATATATATATGTATGTATATATTATATACACCCTGCCTTCACATGCATGGCCTCCCTCATTATCAGTATCCTCCCCCAGAGTGGTACAACTGTCAAAATTGACTTGCCTACATTAATACAATGTTGTCACCCAGTGGTAAATCTACATAACATAAAAGGTATAATTTAAACATTTTAAATTCTAAAACTCAGTGATGTTGAATACATTCACAATGTTGTGTAATTAACACTGTTTTCATAACTTTTATATCATGTCAAACAGAAATTCTGTGCCATTAAGCAAAAATTCTCCATTCCCCTTGCCCCAGCCTCCCTGCCCTAGAAACATGGAATCTGCATTCCCTCTGCATGAATTTGACTATTCATGATCTTTCATATAAGTAGAATCATGTACTATTTGTCCTTTTGTATCTGGCTTATTTTATTTAGCATTACGTTTTCAAGATTTATCCACGTTGTAAACATGCATCAGAACATCATTCCCTTTTTATGGCTAAATACTATTCCCTTGTATGTACATGCCACATTTGGTTTATCCACACAGACAGGTTTGTTTTCACTTTTTGACTCTTGTGAATAAGAATGAGTGATGGTATCTGGCATGTGCATGCAGCCACTTTCTTACTAAAGACCAATAGCATCAAGCACTCTACTAATGATTGTTATTTATCTGATTAGGATCCAGAGCTCCAAAAATGTTAATTCTTATTTTTTTCAGTTTAACAGCAGTTTTGTGGAGGGATTGACTTCTAAAACTTCCTATTCCAATCTTCTAAAATCCACTTTAAAAGAATGGTTTAAATCCTGTGATTGTAGGATGAAATTGATAGAAAAATATTTTACCAACTTTCAAAATTGCATTACAGAGATAATGTCTTTGACTATTGGGTATTCACATATTTGGCATGTTATAAACAACTTTCTGGAAGGTAAAGGCCTTTTATTTCATACTTAATATTAAGACAGGAACCATTGTCCTAGCAATGGCTTTTGGGTTTGATGTGATATATTTGTATGTAATGAGTTTTTAAAAGTTAGAGTGAAAAGTCATCTCATACAAAACAAAATCATTTTTACTGTTATAAGAAAGTAGTTATTAATTACTTATAAAACATGCAACTATGTTTATGATATTTGGTGATTTATTTTTCTCCAGTCATCTTGTGTTGCTCTTAGTGGAGAAAAAAATATGGGTGCTCTTTATCTATGACAATGTGAAAAGTAAATATATGGTTTCCCTAAAAATTCTTCTTCTAAGTTTTTAATCCTCTAAAATGATCATTGATATGTACAAATAAATATTAATAATAACAACTTAAGGATCATTTTTGCTGTTATCAGAAATTGAAAGTACTGTAACAGTTCATCAATAAATAGTTATGTATATTATAATATATAGCATACATAGTGTATGTCCATATATAGAATATGTACCAAATGTATACAATAAAGTACAATGAATACACGATTATGCTAAGATGGATGGGCACGGATCCACATATTACTCTGTTTGTACATGGTCTTTTCCAAAAAGAAATAAAATGTAAGAAAGAAAAAAAGAAAAATAAAGAGAAAGAGAATAAAGGCAACTAAATAAAATATAAACCAGGATGCATAAGTGGTCTCATCTTAGGACAGGAACACCAGTAAAGCCTCTCTTCTCTGGAAAAAGTTTAGGTCTCTGAAGTTTTCTCAGTGCATCATAACTGACAGCAGCAGGAATGTGGTTTTGCTAACAGCAATAGAAAAGCAAAACTGTCTCAAGATTGTAATATTAATCCAAAGGTTAAAACTTCTTACCTTCGTATTGCTGCTTTCTGTATGCACTTCCCAAAGGATCTAGAAAGGTGGAAAAGACATAGGAGGTGAAAAATGTAGAAAATAAAAAAATAAGGTAAATTTAAAAGATAATAAGACTAACATTCATTCATTCACATTAATCTCCTATGTTGTAACACATTCTTTGTTAGACACTACGGATATAGCAGTGAAAAAAAAGAAAAACATATATGCCTTTTTGGAGCTTATATTCTCTTGGAAGGAGATATATAATAACAAAAGTAATTAAGCTATATAATATGTTAAGTGTTGATATGTGCTATGGAGGAAAGTAAGGCAGACAAAGCAATCAGGCAGGAGAAAGAAAGAAATGATATTCAATTAGGAAAAGAGGAAGTCAAATTGGCCCTGTTTGCAGATGACATGATTGTATATCTAGAAAACCCTATCATCTCAGCCCAAAATCTCCTTAAGCTGATAAGCAATTTCAGCAAAGTCTCAGGATAAAAAATCAATGTGCAAAAATCACAAGCATTCTTATACATCAATAACAGACAAACAGAGAGCCAAATCATGAGTGAACTCCCATTCACAATTGCTTCAAAGAGAATAAAATACCTAGGAATTCAACTTACAAGGGATGTGAAGGACCTCTTCAAGGAGAACTACAAACCACTGCTCAAGGAAATAAAAGAGGACACAAACAAATGGAAGAACATTCCATGCTTATGGATAGGAAGAATCAATATCATGAGAATGGCCATACTGCCCAAGGTAATTTATAGATTCAATGCCATCCCTGTCAAGCTACCAATGACTTTCTTCACAGAATTGGAAAAAACTACTTTAAAGTTCATATGGAACCAAAAAAGAGCCTGCATTGCCAAGTCAATCCTACGCCAGAAGAACAAAACTGGAGGCATCACACTACCTGACTTCAAACTATACTACAAGGCTACAGTAACCAAAACAGCATGATACTGGTACCAAAACAGAGATATAGAACAATGGAATAGAACAGAGCTCTCAGAAATAATACCACACATCTACAACCATCTGATCTTTGACAAACCTGACAAAAACAGGAAATGCGGAAAGGATTCCCTATTTAATAAATGGTGCTAGGAAAACCAGCTAGCCATATGTAGAAAGCTGAAACTGGATCCCTTCCTTACACTTTATACAAAAATTAATTCAAGATGGATTAAAGACTTACATGTTAGGCCTAAAACCATAAAAACCCTGGAAGAAAACCTAGGCAATACCTTTCAAGACATAGGCATGGGCAAAGACTTCATGTCTAAAACACCAAAAGCAATGGCAACAAAAGCCAAAATTGACAAATGGGATCTAATTAAACTGAAGAGCTTCTGCACAGCAAAAGAAGCTACCATCAGGGTGAACAGGCAACCTACAGAATGCTAGCAAATTTTTGCAATCTACTCATCTGACAAACGGCTAATATCCAGAATCTACAAAGAACTTAAACAAATTTACAAGAAAAAACAACCCCATAAAAAAGTGGGCAAAGGTTATGAACAGACACTGCTCTAAAGAAGACATTTATACAGCCAACAGACACATGAAAAAATGCTCATCATCACTGGCCATCAGAGAAATACAAATCAAAACCACAATGAGATATCATCTCACACCAGTTAGAATAGCGATCGTTAAAAAGTCAGGAAACAACAGGTGCTGGGGAGGATGTGGAGAAATAGGAACACTTTTATACTGTTGGTGGGACTGGAAACTAGTTCAACCATTGTGGAAGACAGTGTGATGATTCTTTAAGGATCTAGAACTAGAAATACCATCTGACCCAGCCATCCCATTACTGGGCATATACCCAAAGGATTATAAATCATGCTGCTATAAAGACACATGCACATGTATGTTTATTGTGGCACTATTCACAATAGCAAAGTCTTGGAACCAACCCAAATGTCCATCAGTGATAGACTGGATTAAGAAAATGTGGCACATATACACCATGGAATACTATACAGTCATAAAAAAGGATGAGTTCATGTCCTTTGTAGGGACATGGATGAAGCTGGAAACCATCATTCTCAGCAAACTATCGCAAGGACAAAAAAACAGACACTGCATGTTCTTACTCATAGGTGGGAATTGAACAATGAGAACACTTGGACACAGGAAGGGGAACATCACACACTGGGGCATGTTGTGGGGTGAGGGGAGATGGGAGGGATAGCATTACGAGATATACCTAATGTAAATGACGAGTTAATGGGTGCAGCACACCAACATGACACATGTATACATAGGTACCAAACCTGCATGTTGTGCACATGTACCCTAGAACTTAAAGTATAATAAAAAAATAATAAATAATTAATAATTTTAAAAATTTAAAAGAAATGAAACAACAACAAAAAACAAAGCAAATAACATGAGGAGGGGATACAATTTTAAGTAGGGAAAAAAGGAAGGCATGACAGAGACAGTAGCATAAGAGTGAAAGGCTTGAAAGAGGTGAAATGGTTTGACTGGGTCCCCCACTAAATCTAAAGCTTGAATTGTAGTTCCCATAATCCCCTTGTGTCATGGGAGGGACCTGGTGGGGGTTAATTTAATCATGGGGTCAGTTACCCCATGCTGCTGTTCTTGCGATATGAGTGAGTTCTTATGCTCTCTGATGGTTTTATCAGGGTTTTTTTTCCTCATTTTGCTTGGCACTTCTTGCTGCCACCACGTGAAGAAGGATGTGTTGCTTCCCCTTATCATGGTTGTAAGTTTCCTGAGGTCTCACCGGCTGTGCAGAACTGTGACTCAACTAAACCTCTTTCCTTTATAAATTACCCAATCTGGGATATGTTTTTTATTAACAGCATGAGAAGGAATTAATACAGAAGGTAAGAAAGCAATCCAGGGGGGATTTGAAGACAGGTGTTTTCAGTCACAGAAACCATGTAAAAAGCATCTAATATGACAGTGCTATAATCTGAATGTTGACAACCCCCCCAAATTCATACGTTGAAATCTAATTCACAGTACGATACTATTAAAAGCTAAGGTCTTTGGAAGGGGATTATGTCATGAATACAGAGCCTTCATGAAGGAGATTGGTGCCTTTATAAAAGATGCCCGAGGGGTTGTTTCGTCCCTTCCACCATATGATGACTCCACCATATGAAGAAGAAGATGGGTCTATGAACTAGGAAATAGGGCCTCATCATATATGGAATATGTGAGCACATTGATCTTGGACTTAGCTTCCAGAACTGTGAAGAATAAGTTTATGTCATTTATAAGCTACTTAGTATATGATATTTTGTTATAGCTGCTCAAATGGACTAACACAGAGACAATTCCCAGCCTGCCCAAAGAGCATCAGGAAGTGTTGGGTACAGGAAAGCTGGAACAGAGCCACGAGGGGAAGAGCAACAGGGCTGTGATCAAAGAGGTGTGCCTGGTGGGGAGCATCAGTAGAGCTGTATCATCTGCACAACAATGACCCAGAGTGGAATTAGAAGTCCTTAAAAGTGGGTGAGCAGAGTGGCATGATCTCTATTATATTATGTTATATTCTTGCTTGGATATTGAGAATAAACTGAAGGTGAGGGCTAATGCAGAAGCAGGAAGGGAGATAAAAATTCAGAGGAGACATGATGTTGGCTTAGCCTTGGTGGATAACAGCAGTAGTAAAAATCATTTAAATGTTTTGAAGGTAGGTTTGCTGAGAAGTAATTTTGGAGGTACATTACCAAGACTAAATTTATATATTATAAAATGGACAAATTTAAGTTGTATACCTTAACTTTATATATTTATGCACTCATATTCACACCATCCATATTAAGATAAAGAACAGAAAATCTTCTGGTGCTTTATTCCACAGAAAATCTTCTGGTGCTTTATTCCAGTCAATAACAAACACAGGTCAAAGGATATTCTACTATGACCATAGTTTTCTTTTGCCTCTCTCTAAACTTAGTTTGTCTGGAGTCATATAGATTTTAAGCTTTTGTGTCTGACCTATTTTACTCAACATGATGTTTTGGAGATATATCCATGCTGACTTACGTGTTGATATTTTATTTTTTATTTCTATGTATTATTACTCTGTAAGTCAATATCATAATATGTTTATCTCTTCTCCTCTTTATAGATGTTACATCCAGTTTTTGCCTACAAAGAAAAACAAACTTTTATGAATAAATGTATATCTGTCTCTATTGAAGAGACAAAACCTCATTTATTTTTGGAATATACCTATAAATTGAATTATGATGTCATTGGGTATGTGCACAGTTTAACTTTATAAGACATAGCCAAACTTATTTAAAATGTAGCTATACAATTTACTTTCCCACCACAAATGTATGAGATTTTCTTTGTTTCATAACCTCTTCAAAATTGCTATATTCAGTTCCCATTTTTTTTTCTTAAGAGATGGGGTCTTTCTCTGTCACACAGGCTGGAGTGGAGTGGCACAATCATAGCTCACTGCAGCCTTGAACTCCTGGGCTCAAGCTCTCCTCCCATATTGGTCTCCAGGTATTTAGCCATTTTAATTTTACCAGTTCTCTTGGACATGTAATGACATCTCATTCAGGTTTTTATTTTAATTTTTCTGATGACCAACTGTGTTCAGCACATTTTTTTATCCTGATCACCCACTTGGCTGTCTTCTTTTATGAACTTCCACTTTTAATTGAGTGATTTATCGTCTGCATAACAATTTATAGGATTTATTTACTCTCCAAAGAAATTTTTTGTCAGGTCTATGTATTTCAAATATGTTGTCTCACTGTGACATTTCTGTTCATTTTTAATTGGGATAAAAACATAACTTGTGATCTATCCTGTTAATAAGGTTTTAAATGTACAATATAGTACTGTTAAGTATAGGCATGATGTTGTACAGAAAATCTCTGGAACTTATGCAACTTACACAACTGAAATTTTATGCCCATTGAACAGCAACCCTTCTTCCTCCTTCCCCTAACCATTCTAATCTCTATTTCTATGAGTTTGACTTTTTTATTTTATTTTTTTTTTGAGACGGAGTCTCCCTCTGTTGCCCAGGCTGGAGTGCAATGGCGCGATCTCGGCTCACTCCAAGTTCTGCCTCCCAGGTTCACGCTGTTCTCCTGCCTCAGCCTCCCTAGTAGCTGGGACTACAGTCACCCGCCACCACGCCTGGCTAATTTTGTGTATTTTTAGTAGAGACGGGGGTTTCACCATGTTAGCCAGGATGGTCTCGATCTCCTGAGCTCGTGATCCGCCCGCCTCGGCCTCCCAAAGTGCTGGGATTACAGGCTTGAGCCACCACTCCCGGCCGAGTTTGACTATTTTAGAAAGCTCATAGAAGTGGAATCATGCAGAATTTGTTCTTCTGTGACTGACTTATGCTTGACATGATATCCTCCAGGTTTATCCATGTTGTTGCAAATGGCAGAATGTCCTTCCTTCTTAAAATTGAAAACATTCCATTGTATTTATACACCACATTGTCTTTATCCATTCATGCAGTATTGGACATTTAAGTTTTTAAATTTTGTTTTTTGTGAGTAATGCTGCAAAGAACAGGGGTATGCAGGTACCTGTACCACATCCTGATTTCCATTGTTTTGGACATATTCCTAAGAGTAAGATTGGGGGATCATAGAGTAGTTCTAATTTTAGTGTTTTTGAGGAACCGCCATACTGTTATTCACAGTGACTAAACCAATTTATATCCCAATTTACAGCAAGAGTGTACAAGGATTCCACTTTCTCCACGTCACTGCCAACACTTGTTATGTCTTGTTTTGTTTTATAATGGCTCTCCTAATGGGTGTGAAGTGATATCATATTGTGGCTTTCATTCGTATTTCTCTGATCATTGGGGATGTTGAACATCTTTTCATATACCTTTTGTCTATTTGTATGTCTTTGAAGAAAGTTTATTCAATCATTTTGCCCCCATTTTTAAGTTATTTTTTCTGTTGTTGAAGGAGTTCCTTATATATGTAATGAGGTTTTTAGAATAAATGAATATAAGTTTAATATAGTAAAAACATTAATACAATTTTTATTTTTATGTTTAATACATTCTGTGCTCCAGAAAAAAAAAATCATTGTTTATCTCACCCAAGATCATTATGATGTTCCTCAAAGTGTTCTTCTAGAAGCTTAACATTCATGTTTAGGTATGTGATCCATCTTACATTGAATTTTGTGGATGATATGAGTGAGATATTAAGATTAATGAAAATGCTAATTATAATAGGTTCTCAGGTCCTAGCCAAAGGTTTTGTATATTAGGATCTCCTGAGATCTGGATTATTTAAAGGTAATAGACAATCAGTATTAATGAATTTGTTTTCTTTATCTATCTGGTGGTTCTTAAACTTTGTTCCATATTAGAATCAAGTGGTTTGCTTCCTTGCTTTGTTTTGTCTTTGCTTTTAATAGCACTGCCTCAATCATACCTTCAAAAATTCTAATTTGATAACCTGGACATCAGGATTTTTGGAGGAGGAGGGGACAGGGTCTCACTCTGTACACCTAGGTTGGTGTACAGTGGCATGATCATATCCCACTGCAGCCTCGAACTCCTGGGCTTGAGGGATGCTTCTTCCTCAGCCTCTCACATAGCTTGAATTACAGGTGTTGAGCCACCATACCTGGTGACATTGGGATTTTAATGGGTCTCTGGGTGAGTGAATATAAAGCCAAGTTTAGGAACCATTGACAAGCTCCAGAAGCCTGGAATAATATATACATGAAGATAGAGGTTAGTGTTACTCTCTCCTTGGATGAAAACACCTGACAAGATTTATGTATTTATTTATTTATTTATTTATTTATTTATTGGGAAACAACATTGGAAGCAGTTTCTGCTCTGCCTCCTTAATCCCTTGGCCAATGCAATCTTGAGTTCTTTGTAGTCTCACCATTAAGTCTTGTAGGGAGAATACATCTTTACTTCAAGTTTTCATGCACTTTATCTTCATCTTGGAGAATTATTATTTGAAAAAAAGTTCTCAATATATAACTCATATTAAGTAAAAGACGTATAATACATTGTAATAATTCAGCAAATATTGCTTGTGATGTTGCACTTACTTTACACTTGTGAAAAATGTAAGCAAAATTTTTAAACCGTTTTATATTATTTTCATAGAAGAATTACAGTAAAATAAGAACTCTGCAAGTCCATATTTTACTAAGTTGCATTATTTGAAAAGCAAACTAATTTTGAAGTATCTGATTTCAAAACACAGTTCACTATTATTTAATTAGAGGATTTGAAATATAATTTTTAACATTGACTTAGACACTTTCCCGAAATCTATTAGACATAAAAGTAAATGGTATTTATATATTTGTTTGTAAGATGCTATGATTTTAAATTTAAAAGTGTATGTAGCTTTTTCTGAAGGAAGCTGTTCTACCATTGTAGAAGCAATTTTGGGGCATTTCTCTTACTTGATTGACTTTTTTCTTATCCAGATGCTACTGATTTTCAAGATTGCACAAAGTCAACTTCTATAAGGGAACTCAGCCCACAAGGCTGTCATGTACATCAATAACATCTATATCTTTATAGTACCACATATGCCTTGCCCTATCAAATGAAATTATATACCACGAAGTCAGGATCACATCTTAACTCTTCTATAAACTCCACAATGCATAGCATAGTGTCACTCATGGGAAAAATCAAACACTTGTGATTGAAATGGATTAACATTCTTCTCATGTTAAGGAACATACTTCTTTTATTGTACCTGTTGTTATGCAGGGTGTAAGATTTATTATTTTCTCCAGAATTGATATCAATGACTAAAAAATATATAAAAATTGAAGATAAATGGGGAAACAATTTATGAAGGTCAAAACTATGAAGTAAATTTCAGTTCATGGATATTTGGTAGGAATACTAGGTTGGAGAGTATGGTTTACATTTGAGACCAAATTAAATACTATTTAATAGATTTCTTTCATACTTAGTTGAAGGAAAGCATGTAGTAAAAACCTAGCTTGACCAAAAACCTGACTTGTTCTTGGTAAAAATTATGGTGGAGTGAGAGAGAGAAAGAGAGAGAGAGAGAAGGAAGAAAGAGAATTAATAACCTCTACTCTGTGGGAAAGTCTTTCCATTCCAAATGACACAAATAGAGAATCTGATGAATCCAAGCCTAGGAAAGTCAAAACAGAAGCAGACTGGTATCTAATCATTGAAGACAATAAACCTGAACACTAAGAAGACATGACTAAATAAACATCAGGTTCTGAACAATTAAACTGGTTACTTCTCTTACATTGAAGTAAAGAGAGACTGGAAATTTCTGCCTCAACTCTCCCTATCAACTCAATACCTTAGAGTAGAACATAGTTTTCCAAATAAAAATATAATGAGGCAGAAGATGACACCTTGTTTACTAAATTTTCTAGTTCATATTGAATAGTTCCATCTAAGCTTGAAAGCCAAGGTCTTGGGGAACAATTTTTAATGTGCTTTTCAAAGAGCTCATATTAAAATAATTACTTTATATGTAATTAGCAAATAATTAGATATGAGGCTCACAAAGGAAATATTTATGTTCATATAATATGGCTAATGTATGGTAACAATAGTATTAAATCTATAGATCTATGATGGGAGAATTACTAGAAAAACGATAGTAGGTCTCCCAATCCATGATCATGGAATGATTTTCCATTTGCTTAGATTATTAGTTTTCAGCATAGAAATCTTACACACATTTTGCTACATTTATTTCCAAGGGTTTATTTTTATAGTATTGTGAATATAATTATTTCTTAATTTTTTTTTATTTTTTAAGGGAGAAAGTGTCTTGCTCTATCTACCAGGCTGGAGTGCAGCATCTTGCAATCATAGCTCACTGCAACCTTGAACTGCTGGGCTCAAGCAATTCTCCTGCCTCAATCTCCCGAGTACCTAGGACTGAGGTGAATGCCACCAAGCCTAGCTAATTAAAAATAATAAATTTGTAAAGAAGAAGACCTCTCTTTGTTGCGCAGGCTTGTTCTGAACTCCTAGCCTCAAGTAATCCTCCTGACTTGACCTCCCAATGCAATTTGATTACAGGCTGAGCTGTGGAGCCCAGCCACTTCCATTTCCTGATGGTTTTATCAATGTGTTCCTCATTGTATTAACTATAACTTCCAGTGCAATATTGGATAGAATTAGTGAGAGTGAACATTATATACATCTTTGGCATGTCGCCAATTTTGAGGGGAAAACATCCAGTCTTTCACCATTAGATGTGCGATAAAATACAATGTTTTTGGTGGTGGTTGTTGCTGATGTCCTCTATCAGGTTGAAGAAATTCCATTCTATTTTTTTTATTCATGTTAGATTCTGTCAAATCATTTTCCTGCATCATTGAGATAATCATTTCATTTTAGTTCTTTATTTTACAACATAGTATATTACATTCTTTACTTTTTAAATACTAAAACAATCCTGCATTTCTGGGATTAATTTCACTTAGTCATGGAGTGCAATCATTTTTATACATGGTTGAATTTAGTTTGATAATATTTTATTTGAGATTTTTGTGTCTATATCTGTAGGGTATATTGATCTCTAATTTTATTTTTAGTTTTTCTTTTTAAAAATTTCTTTTTCTTTCTTCTTTCATTTTTGCTTTTGAATATAGGCCTTATAACATCAATTGGGAAGTTTTTCTCTTTCTCTATTTTCTGAGTATGGGTATCATTTCTTCATTGACTATGTGAAACAATTTACCAGTGAAGTCATGTGGTCCTGTATATTCTCTTATGGAAGACTTTTAATTGTTAATTCAACATATTCATTCAGATTTTCTATTCATGTTTGTTTCAGCTGTGGTAATTTACACATTTTTAAGACTTTCTACCATAAATATAAGTTGTATAATTTGTGGTTATAAAGTAATTTATAGTATTTCCCTTATAATTCATATATTTGGACAGGATGGGGGAGAATTGGTGGTAGTAACCATTGTTCCTGATTTTGGTAATCAACACATTATCTCTTTTTTCTTTTCTTTTTTGAGACAGAGTTTTGCCATTGTCACCCAGGCTGGAGTGCAATGGAAGGATCTGGGTTCACTGTAACATCTGCCTCCTGGGTTCAAGTGGATTCTCCTGCCTCAGCCTCCTGAGTAGCTGGGATTACAGGTGCCCACCACCATGCCCGGCTAATTTTTGTTATTTTTTAGAGATCGGGTTTCACCATGTTGGCCAGGCTAGTCACGAACTGCTGGCCTCAAGTGAATCATCTGCCACGGTCTCCCAAAGTGTTGGGATTATAGGTGTGAGCCACCATGCTCGGCCTTTTTTATTATTCGTCATCTAAATATTTCTCAATTTCATTTAACTTTTCAAAGATTTAGATTTTGGATCATTAAATTTATTTGTTTTTTGTTTTATTTTCTATTTGATTGATTTTTGCTGTAATCTGTATTATTTCTTCATTTTTCTTGCTTTGTGCTCACTTTAGTCTTCCTTTTCTAATTTCTAAAGTTGGGAGAATGGATTATTAATTTATGAACTCTCCTTTTAAAGTAACCTTTAAATTTTGATATAATTGTAGATTTACTTACAGTTGTAAGAAATAAGATAGAGAGATCACTTGTAACCTTATCTCATTCTCCCAAATGGTAACATCTTGCAAAACTATAGCACAATATCATAACCAATATATGGAGATTGATATAGTCAACATACAGAATATTTCCATTACCATGGAATCCCTCATGTTGTTCTTTCCTAGCTATATCCATTTTTCTCTTTTTCACCTCATCTTGAACCCTTGACAACCATTAATCTTTCCTCCATTCTCATAATTTTGTCACTTTGGTAATGTTATATAAGGGAAATTCCACATCACATAATCTTTTGTGATTAGATTTATTTACTCAGCATAATTCTATGAAGACTTATGGAGGTTGTTGCCTATATCAATAACTTGTTTATTTTTGATGCTATGTAGTGCTTCATTGCATGAATGTAATACATTTTGTTTAAACTTATTCACTCCTTCAAAAATGTCTGGGTGGTTTCCAGTTTGGGGTTATTAAAAAATAAAGCTGCTCTGAATATTTGTGTAAGTTTTTGAATTAACATGGTTTTTTAAAAGTTACTCTGCTGTAAATGCTCAGGAGTGAAATTACTGAGTCATAGTGTCATTGCATGTTAAATTGCTTGTTTGCTTTTTAAAGAAAGTATCAAGTTGTTACAGAGATTGGCTTTGTTACTTTACGTTCTCATCAACCATGAGGGGGTTATGTAGTTTCTTTGCAGCCTTGCCAGCACTCAGTGTTGTCATTATTTTTTATTTTAATGAGTCCATTGGGTGTATATTGAAATCCCATTGGGGTTTTAATTTTTCATTTCCCTAATGGCTAATGATGTTGACATCTTTTCATGCTCTGATTTTCTAAACATATATTCTCTTCAGTGAAATGTATATTCATGTATTTTGCCCACTTTCTAATTTGACTTTGTTCACTCTTAAGTTTTGAAAGTTTTTTATTTATTCTTTATACTAGTCTTTTTCAGACACATGGCAAGCAAAAGGGAAAGGAAGGAGCACATTTTTACCGTCAAGTTGAGATGAAGGACAAGGTTCCCCTTTAGGCCTCCTTTGCCACACAAAAAGTAAATACTCTCTGTTTTCAAGATAAAGTAATGAATGCCAAGAAATACTCAAATTTTATTTATGTACTAATCATAAAAATGAACTATATTATTTAGATAATCAGAAAAAAATTGACAACTTCAGGCAGAGTGAAGGAAACTGAAACTGCAGTTCTACTTTACTATCTTCAACTCTCATTGCTAATTGTATTCATGAGATAAAAATCATGACTAAGTAAACTAGGACAATAATGTTTTACCTAATTTTAAACAATGTACCCAATTACTGAATGGGAGTTGTATTTGTGACAATCTTTGTTTTGGTTAAGTTGCTTTGTTATCTAATGGGGTTTCATAAGATATTTCTTTCATAAAATATAAATGTTTAACAGACCACACTTTAGGGCACAAGAATAACCAAAATAATCCCCTTCCAAAATGCTTTTTCTTTTGAAACTCTTGATCTTCTTGTATACACCTAGGGTTGTGGAATGAAATGGATGTTACTTAAAGAAAATGTCTAGCTGGCAAATAGTTGTCATACTTTTTCTTATTCTTGATCCATAGCCAGCTCTGTGTATGAATGGATTAATGCTAGCCATTATTTATCATGCCAATAAGCAGTGGCAATTTTGTGGTGGTGATACTATCACAGTGGGCTAAAGAAGGACATCAGGTTTGGGGTTTGTTTTTTTGTTTCTTTCTTTCTTTTTTCTTTTATCTTATAGGGTTTGTTTTTCTTTTTTTCTCTTACCTAAAGCTGGTCCTCCATTGAAAATGACTTCTTTTACCTTTCATTTATATTCAGTGAAATGATACTTGACCTATTTTTTTTCAAAATTATACTAACATTTATAACAATTATCTAGAGAAGCAATATGGTATGACCATTATAAGCACAGCTCTGATTTCAGAGTGCCTATATTTGAATACATAAAATCACACAATGGATCCATATAGTAACTATTAAAATGTTCTGCCTGAGTTTCATCTTTCATATAATAAAAATAATAATAGTGTCTTGTATGTTTCTCATGATAATTAAATTGCTAATAGATATATGTCACCAAAATACTATGTGTTCAATAAATTCTAACAATTATTATTATATTAGAAAAGTTCCTTCTTCATATCACTCACCTGCTATTAACCTATAGTGCCATTTCTGTAACTCACACACAGTTCTCTGTACAGCCATGGTGAGCAGCTGTATTATATTAATTTCATTAACTGTATTTGTTCAAATCGTTTTAGGACTCCGACTAACCTTTGTAACCCTCAGAGCTCCAAACAATATTCTCTTATCATTATCTTTCTACCTTTTTGAATTCCCTTGACTTTATCCTTAATTTTATTTTTGTCTGCTCTAACCTGTACTGTTATTGTTATTAGATTATTTGAAACATTTTTTCTTCAAGAAAGCCTTCCCAATTTATCAGTATCTTACTCAGAACTATTTTAACTCAGGCCCTATTACCATTATTTGATATACATTTACTTATAATGAGTGGTATATTTTAATTCATATTCTCTAGTTTTTTTTTTTAAGTAAGAATGTCCTTGAAAAAGATATTTATTCCTTCTATGTTTTCCTATAAATTCAAAAGCCTATTAAAACGTTAACTATATGGAAAATACATAATACATGCTGGTGACAAATTTATTTATAATAAAAATGTCTTAGTATCTTTATATGTGGATGATATTGACAAAATTTTTCTCTTTAGTTACATTACAATTGACTTTTAAAAGGTCTTGTTATTCATTAATGTTTCTAAGTGCTTTCCAATAATAACAGAAAAATAGGTGATTGAAACTTGAGAGTTTCACAGGCTTATTCTACTTCTGAGGTGAGATGAGAAGCCACAGACAGACTATCTCTCAACTATGATAGTAATCATAATTGATCTCAGAATTAAAAGAGGAATTTTGCTTTACTAGGTCTTAAGCTTATTGTTCTTTATTACCCATTATTTCACACTTTGCAACTGACTGGGCATTTTGCCAGTGATCACAATGAATAAAATGTGGCTTCAGCAGCCTATTATTGTGCTCAATGTCTTTGCAAGTTGCTGGCAAACATGATTTTATTTTAGATACTGTTATATGAAGTACTTTTTTAAAATTTATAGTTTGCCAATTTATTCATAATTTTCTTAATATCTCATTATCATTATTAACACATTTACATACTGTGCTTGACGCTTACCTGTAAAATAGTGAATTCTACATCAAAACTATTTAACAAGAGCACTGGTGGATGAAGCGACTATACTTCCAAAGCAAAATCATCTGTTTTTCATTTATCAGTTTAGATGTTTAATGTTACTTGTAAATAATAGACTAACAAAAATCCACTAACCCTAGCTTTTGGATTATTATATGCAAAATAGAGTTGTGTTAGACTGTCTTGAAATTGACTGACCTGCTCTGTATAAAGGCTTGAGGTGATCAGGAATACTATATTCTAAGCATATGGGAGTTTTGAAAATTCCTCCATACAATATGAATGGGGAATGCAGGTATACTTGTTTATATATATATTCTATTCATGTATACACATTTATTAACTACTTTCTGTGTTAGCCTGCCACAGTGTCATGATGCTGGGAGAAGATACAGGACCCCTGGTTCATGGACAAAGACTTTATTTCTCAAGGCACAAGGGGCATGAGTTACTCATTCTTATTGTTCCTTTTACCCCAAAAGTCTAACAAGACAAAGTAGAGGGACCTGAGTAGATACTACACACAGTGGATTTACATCAGAGCTGAGTTACTCTAGGCTGAAGGAGCCCAATCATTTTATCATGAGATATAAGAAAACCTGCCCAGGATTTGCCTTGGAAGGAGACATCTTTATTACCAATAAGTAAGAAAATATATTCTTGCTTTAAATGGAGATACTTAGTCTTTCAAAATTGTTCTCTGCACAAAGATCCTTTAAAAGGGAGCCTAGTGCAGAACAACAGTTTTGCAGAAATGCAAAAGACACTTGGAGGACTGTCTCCTAACACCTATCAAGTGCAGAGTACTACACTAGGTATCAGGGAAAGAAAGATGAAATTATTTGGGCTCATGGAAATCAGCAGCTCACTTAAAAGAAGCATGAGTGGAAAGTTAGTTATGGTAATGCAGGAGAGGAAGTGTTACCATAATGTTTAAAACAGGGAGACATTTAGCCAAATCTTGGAGGTCAGGGAGTACTTTTCAAAGTTAATACCTGATAAGAGTTTTGATGTAAAATTTCTAAAAACACTTCTATGTACATGTGTCTTTCTTACTTTCTTAGGGGTTCTGGGTTATACAAAAGTCAAGAATTTCAGGGCTTTTTATTAAAAATTGCTCAACATATATTTCTAAGATTTGTTTGCTACCAGTAGCCTCCTGTAGCCAAAATTTCGTAAGGTTTCAAGACTATATAAAGATAATGAAAACTAATCTGAATTACAGTTTTTGCTTAATTAGTAGGATCTTGGAAATTATCTTAAAGAATATAAGAAGATTTTAATAATAATTTTATTTGTGAACTCTTGCCCATAACAATAATGTTTTATAATTTTATCTCCTTCTCCTCTCACTTGAATATGCAATGTTCAACTAAAATCACTTACAAAAGAAGCAGGAATATGGGAATATTTAGCCTTTGGGGAATCTTATTTCCTATCTTGTTGACTATGGCCTCCAAAGAGGAATTTTAGATCCCTGTTTCCCTGCAAGATGATCTATTATGGTGAATTATAACTTCTATATCTCATTTTATCTCATAATGGATAAAGAAAACTTGGCACATATACCGTGGAATATTATGAAGCCATAAAAAAGGATGGGTTCATGTCCTTTGCAGGGACATGGATGAAGCTGGAATCCATCATTCTCAGCAAACTAACATAGGAACAGAAAACCAAATGCCACATGTTCTCACTCATAAATGGGACTTGAACAATGAGAACACATGGACGCAGGGAGGGAAACATCATACACTGTGGCCTGTTGGGTTTGGGGGGCTAGGATATTAAGAGAAGTACCTAATGTAGATGATGAGTTGATGGGTGCAGCAAACTACCATGGCGCGTGTATACCTATGTAACAAACCTGCATGTTCTGCACATGTATCCCAGAAGTTAAAGTATAAAAAATTCCATATTTTTATATTTTGATATACATACTATAGCAGTATAGTTATATATGTAAAAATTTTAAGGGTAAATACATATAAAACATATATTAGTCTTTGATCAGAATTTTATTACCAATATAAATAAGAATATCATTTAGAATATAAAATTCCTAATTCTGCAAATGACTTAATATTTATCAATATTAATCATAATTATTTAAATGCTTTTTAGCTGCCCATCATCATATTAATAATAGGAATAATGACAGCTAATTTTAATTGAGTACTTCCTAACTGTGGCCCAATTACAGTAAAACAAACACTATTAGATACACCCCATCAATCATTACAGCAAGTCTATGAAACATACTGCGTTACTAAGCCAATATTAGAAATGAAAAACTCATGGGAAGGATATGTATAAAACTTGCTCAAAGTTACCCCGCTAATAAGAGGCTAGGACAAGATTAAACACCTATGTAGTTTTCTTTCCTGAGCGGAAGTTCCTAAGTCCTTGGCTGCATGGCCCCTCATTCAAAAGTCCTAAATTGGCTAAAATTTATATAACAGAAAATTCACAGAATCATTTCCTTCTACTTGTCCACTACCAGGGCTGTTAACAGTCCCAAGCAAAAGGACAAAAATTTTTTCTACTTGAGATAAGAAAAATATAGAGTGTGACAGAAGGTGTTCTACCAATATAAAAACACTTTACCAGGAAAATTGAGAAGAGGGCTGTTAACCTTTGAGAAAATGTAGACCTTCAGTGGATTCTTGTTAGAATCATAAAGACGTAGAGAGAAGATTTTCATTTAAAAGCCTCTTCCATTCAGCCAAGTATATTCTGAATCCATTATGGTATTAGGCTCCTATATAGTTACAAGTAACCCCATGTGGTTTTTAGAATTCTTAAATATTCACACACATAGTTATCTGAAGAATGAATAAATCCATGAATGACTAAGCAAAGTTTATTCCCATATCATTTTCAATATCCTTAAATTATCCTTACATCCTTAAATCTGTTACTTCATTCTCAAAGCACGTAGTCTGTAACTCATAAAAATAAACCTCTGTTGGCCAGGCACAGTGGCTCATGCCTGTAATCCCAGTACTTTCGGAGGCTGAGGTGGGCAGATCACCTGAGGTCAGGAGTTCCTGACCAGCCTGATCAACATGGAGAAACCCTGTCTCTACTAAAAATACAAAATTAGCCGGGATTGGTGGCGCATGCCTGTAATCCCAGCTACTGGGAAGGCTGAGGCAGCAGAATCGCTTGAACCCGGGAGGTGGAGGTTGCGGTAAGCCACTCCAGCCTGGGCAACAAGAGCGAAATTCTGTCTCAATAAATAAATAAATAAACACCTGTCTTCCTAGTGTTTTATGTATATAGTCCAGAGATGCTTTACCTACCTCATCATGTGTCATTTGTTCTGACCTGTTCCTATTCTTCATTGTGTCTAGCCTCATAAGTCATCTTCCTAGTTTTGGACTAACCTAATCCCGTAAGGTCATTGCTAATGTTTCAGCTTTGAATAATTTCCTCTTTTCTGCCCTATGTATTGAACACTTCTATTAATTATGCTGTCTTTAATATATCTTACTTGCTTTGAATAGACTTCTGTACCATTCTACTTGTAGGTTGTTCCAGCCAAACTCATTCTTAATAGGCCGGGCATGGCCTAAATGTTCTAAATAGGCCAGGCATGGTGGCTCATGCCTGTAATCCCAGCACTTTGGGAGGCTGAGGCCGGCATATCACCTATGGTCGGGAGTTCAGCATCAGCCTAACCACCATGGAGAAACCCTGTCCCTACTAAAAATACAAAAAATTAGCCAAGTGTGGTGGTGCATGCCTGTATTCCCAGCTACTCCAGAGGCTGAGTTAGGAGAATCACTTGAACTCAGGAGGCAGAGGTTGTGGTGAGCCGAGATTGCACCAGACTGGGCAACAAGAGCAAAACTCCGTCTCAAAAAAAAAAAAAGGTTCGAAATAATTCATTTAATATGGGAGAGTGTGGGAAACAGAAAGTAAAAAAAAAAAAAAAAAAAAAACTAACAAGATCAGCAATAATCTCACTTTTTCGTGAATTTGTTAGCATTTACTGAGCTCCACTTACAGTGACTTTCCCATTCTTCCCTGCACACTGTCGACACATAAGGACTCAAATTAAAATGATGTATATGTTTACACTCCAAAATGTTTAAAGAAAAAGGACAGAGAGAGAAGAAAGTAAAAGAAAAGAAAGCCAAAAGGGAAAATATAGCTAAGGTGAACCAGTGAGTTTCTACTCAGAATCTTTATTATTGAGCATGATGTATTTTGTTTTCTTAGTTTATGTATAATGAAAATGGAATGGAAGAATTATAAAAGATGCCTTTAGCTGATATCATTACATGAAAAAGCTGGTATCTGGAATGGTGCATAAATCCCCAATCACAAGCAGAGACCCTGTAACTTATATCACAGTTGTTGCAGTCATCCTTTGCAGCTTCCTCATAGTTGAACCTCGGAGGCGAGGATTGCAGTAAACTGAGATTGCACCACTGCACTCCAGCCTGGGTGACAGTTCATCCCAAGAAAAAAAAAAATAAATACATAAAACATTTTGCCAGGAGTGGTGGCTCACACCTGTAATCCCAGCACTTTCAGAGGCTGAGGCAGGAGGATTGCTTGAGCCCAAGGGTTCAAGAACAGCCTACAGTCTGGGCAACACAGTGAGACACTGTCTCTATAAAAAAAGAAAAAGAGGCTGGGTGCAGTGTCTCATGCTTGTAATCCCAGCACTTTGGGAGGCTGGGGTGGGCAAATCACAAGGTCAGGAGTTCGAGACCAGCCTGGCTAAATGTTGAAACCCCATCTCTACTAAAGATAAAAAATTAGCCGAGTGTGGAGACTTGTGCCTGAAATCCCAGCTACTCAGGGGGCTGAGGCAGTTGAATTGCTTGAACACGGGAGGCGGATGTTGCAGTGAGCCGAGATCTCACCATTGCACTCCAGCCTGGGTGACAGACTGATACTCCATCACCAAAAAAAAAACAAAGGTAAAGAAAAAAATTTATGAAAGTATGCACAACAAAATTAAAATGTCGACTCTAAAGTGAGCTACTGAATGACTGGGATGCATAAGAGAAAAGGGTACTTAACATTTTTATACCTATTGAATTGTATCCTATGTATGCATTATAAATTTAAATGTGCAATAATGCAGATAACTGAAATGTGGGTATGCTTTGATTAGGACTTTGCATTTCCCATTTGCTCAAATTCCTCGTGATTCTAGGTGCATATGAATAGAAATACAAAATGTAAGGGGACAGAGGACTTCTCATAGCCCTTTCTTCTTTCCAGATTTTGTGTCTCTGACTGTAGTTTGCCATATGAGTCCACATGGCTAATGAGCAAAATATTTTTCAGATGGATACCTGTGACCAAGCATTGCATTTTAAAGATATTTCTGAATCTTGGACCTCTTATTTACAGTGAAGACCCCTCACGCATAGTAAATCAGAGAGAAATGTAAAAGATTGCTGCATCGATAATCAATTTCTGGTGAGCAGTAAGTATAGGTAATGTAAACTGAGACAATTATTGCTTTTCATCATATCTTGAGAGAAATCCTACTGTCAATGATTTTGAAAAAAAAAAAAATCTAAGTTCACTCTTTTCTGTAATGAAAAGACATTATCCAGTAGAAGTTCAAGAGTACAATCTGAAGGCAGCTTATCTGACCTGGACACATGATCTTGCCACTTGTTAAAGACAACTTCCTACACAGTAACCTCTCCAGACCTCAGATTTTCAACTCTCTAAAATGGAAACCTAGTAGTATTTACCTCTAGAACTGCAGCTGAACTGAGCATTTTAGGGAAGGAACAAACACACGCATGATATATATATAGTCAGATTATGAACCCAGTGTAGCCCAGAATGCAAAAATTTCTCAGTACTAGAGATTCTCAAGAGAAAAATGAGATGTAGCCTATCTCAGTGGCCTTTCATGTGGCAAATGAAAAGTGAAAGTCCATAATGAGAAAGATATGGGCAGCCAGTGACACCACCCATTCAATGTAGATTCTCAACATCTCTGACAGTCATTACCTGTTGTACCCCAACCTGCTTATATATTAGAGTAATATCACTTTTTGATCAAAACATACATAAACCTCAAGCCTCAGTAAGAAATATTTATGGAGAATCAGATTTTCTGTGTTTCCAGTCAAAACTCAGGTAGACCACATTTTATGTGACAGGAGAAGTCACAGCTGATGCCCAGTTAACCCTGAGATCATCTCTGCCTGCAGCTTCCTATCATTATAGGAAGCTCTTTCCCTGAAGTACATCATCTGTATCTGCCCTTTGCTATATAAGTAGCAAAAATAAGCATCTGAAAAGATGCTCAACACCATGTGTCACTGGGGAATTCAAATTAAAACAACAATGAGATACCACTACACATCTATTAGACTGGCTTAAATCCAAATGCTGACACCACCAAATGCTGATGAGGATATGGAGCAACAGGAACTCTCATTGATTGCTGCTGGGAATGCAAAATGGTAAAGCCACTGTGGAAGGCAGTTTTGCAAATTCCTGCAAAACTAAACATACGCTTACCATATGATCTGGCAATTGCGTTCTTTGGTGTATACTCAAATGAACAGAAAACTTTATCCACTGAAATTCTGCACGTGAATGTTTAAAGCAGCTTATACATAACTGACAAAGATTAGAAGTAACCAAGATTTCCTACAATAGGGAAATGGATAAACCATCTCTGAAACATTCATACAGTGGAATATTCTTCAGGAATAAAAAGAAATAAACTACCAAGGCATGAAAAGACTTGGAGGAATCTTAAACACGTATCTCTAAGTGAAAGAAGCCAATGCAAAAAGGCCACATAGTGTAGAGTTCCAATTATATGGAATACTAGAAAAGGCAAAACTAGGCAGATGCTATTATAAAAAGTTCAGTTGTTGTCAGGGGCTTGAGCAGAGGAAAGGATGAATAGGTGGAGCACAGAAGATTTTTAGGGCAGTGAAACTTTTCTGTGTGACCCTATAATGGTGGATATATGTCCTTAAGCATTTGTCAAAGCCCATAAATGGTAGAACACAAAGAGTGAATCTTAATATAAGCCATGAACTTAATAATATCAATATTGGCTCATCAAGCATAACAAATGTACCACACTAACAAGATGATAATAGAGGAAGTGTGTGTACTATGGTGTGAGGCAGATATTAGAGCACAATAGGCCTTCTGCTCTATTTTCTGTACACCTACAACTGTTCTAAAAATTAAGTCAATTATTTATTTATTTATTATTTATTAATTTATTTTTTGAGATGGAGTCTCACTCTGTCACCCATGCTGGAGTTCAATGGCACAATCTTGGCTTATTGCAATCTCTGCCTCCTGGGTTCAAGTGATTCTGCTGCCTCAGCCTGTCAAGTAGCTGGAATTACAGGCACCCACCACCATGCCCAGCTAACTTTTTGTATTTTTAGTAGAGACCGGGTTTCACTGTGTTAGCCAGGATGGTCTTAATCTACTGCCCTCGTGATCCACCCACTTTGCCCTCCCAAAGTACTTGGATTACAGGCATCAGCTACCTTGTCAGGCCTTATTTATCTTTTTGAGACAGGTTTTAAATCTGTCACTCAGGCTGGAGTGCAGTGGTGCAATCATGGCTCAATGCAGCCCCAACATCCAGGGCTCAAGTAACCCTCCCACATCAGCCTCCTAAGTAGTTGGGACCACATCGGTGTGCCACCATGCCTGGCACATTTGTTAAACCTCTGAAAAGATGCTCAACACCATATGTCACTAGGAATATTCAGTATTCAACTAGAGGCTTCAATGGGCTCTGAAATATCCCCTCGTAAACTCTATAAATGTGTTTCCAGCTGGCTGAATGAAAACAAAGGTTTACATCTGTGAGATGAATTCACACATCAGAAAGCATTTTTACTGAGAACTTTTCTAGTTTTATAGCAGGATGTTCGTTTTTTCAATATTGGTCTCAATGGGCTCCAAAATGTCCCTTTGTGCAGTCTACAAAATTTTTTGCCAACATACTGAATCAAAACAAATGTTTAACACTGTGAGATGAATTTTCACATCACCAAACATTTTTACAGATAGTTTGTGTCTAGTTTTTAATCACAAGATTTTGAATTTTTCACTATAAGCCTCAAAGGGCTCTAAATTGTCCCCTCTTAGCTTCTACTAAAAGAGAGTTTTGAAAGTTTAACTCTGTGAAATGAATTCCCAGATTGCAAAGTTATTTCACAGGTAGCTTGCTTCTAGTTTTTATCACGAATTATTTGGCTTTTCACCATAGGCCTCAAATGGGCTCCGAAATGTCCCTTCATACATTCTACAAAAAGAGTGTTTCCAACTTAGCTGAATCAGAAGAAAGCTTAAACTGTGTGAGATGAAACCGCAAATTGCAAAGCATTTTCACATATAGCTTCTATAGTTTCTATCATGTAATATTCTGTTTTCCACTATAGGCCTCCATGGGCTGTGAAATGTCCCCTCATAGGTTCTACAAAAAGGTGTTTCCAACATGCTGAATGAAAACAAAGATTTAACTTTGTGAGATGAACCCACACATCACAAAGCATTTTTATAGATAGATTTTCTCTAGTTTTTATTGCATAATATTCAATTTCATACTATAGGCCTCAATTTCCTCCAAAATTTCCCCTTGTAGATTCTACAAAAAGAATATTTCCAACCTGCTGAATCAAAACCGATGTTCAATTCTGTGAGATGATATGCAAAGCTTTTTCACAGATATCCTGTTTCTATTTTTTATCCTGGGGTATTTGGTTTTTCACTATAAGCATCAATGGGCTCTGAAATGTCCCTTTGTAGATTCTACAAAAAGAGTGTTTCCAACCTGTTGAATAAAACAGTTTTAACTTTGTGAGATGAACCCACATATTGCAAAGCATTTTCACCCATAGCTTGTTTCTAATTTTTACCATGGGTTATTTGTTTTTCACTAAATGCCTCAATGGACTATGAATTGTTGCCTGTAGATTGTACAACCAAAGAGTTTCCAACCTGCTGAAGCAAAACACAGGTTTAACTTTGTAAGATGAATCTACACCTTGCAAAGCATTTTTACAGATAGGTTGCTTTGAGTTTTTATCAAGAGATATTTGGTTCTTCACCGTATGCTTCAATGGGCTATGAAATCTCCCCTTCTAGATTCTACAAAAAAAGTTTCCAAACTGATGAATCAAAAGGAAAGTTCAACTTTTGAGGTGAAATCACACATCACAAAGTATTTTCAGAAATAGCTTCTTTGTAGTTTTTATTGCAGGATATTAGATTTTCCAATATTAGCCTCAACGAGCTCTGAAATGTCCCTTTGTAGATTGTACAAAATGAGTGTTTCCAACTTATGGAATAAAAAGGAAGGTTTAACTCTGTGAGATAAATCCACACATCACAAAGCATCTTCACAGATGGCTTGTTTCTAATTTTTCTTGTGGGATATTCAGTTTTTCACTAAAGGCCTCAAGTGCTCCGAAATGTCCCTTCGCAGATTCTATAACAAGAGTGTTTTAAAACTGCTGAATCAAAACAAACGTATAACTCTTTGAGAGGAATCCACACATCACAAAGCATATATTCAGATCATTTGTTTCTAGTTTTTAAAGCATGATATTCAGTTTTTCACTATATGCCTCACTGGGCTCAGAAATGTCTCATAGTAGATTTTACAAAAATAGTGTTTCCTACCTGCTGAATCAAAACAACAGTTTAAATCTGTGAGATGACTCCAAACCTGGCAAAGCATTTTCACAGATAGATTTTTCCTAGTTTTTATCGCAGGATACTCGGTTTTTCAGTATAGGCATCAATGAACTCTGAAATGTCCACTCATAGGTTCTGTAAAAGTGTGTTCCCAACTCCCTGTATAAAAGCAAAGATTTAACTCTGAAATGAATCTACACATTGGAAAGCATTTTCACAAATAGCTTGTTTCTAGCTTTTATGATGAGACATTTGATTTTTTACTATTGGCCTCAGTGGGCTCAGTAATGTCTCTTTGCAGATTCTACAGAAAAAAAGTTTCTCATTTTTCTGAATAAAAATACAAGTTTAACTCTTTGATATGAAATCGCACATTACAAAGAATTTTCACAAATAGCTTGTTTCTAGGGTTTATCACTGCATATTGGGTTTTTCACTATAGGCTTCAATGGAGTCTTAATTGTAACTTAATTCTACAAAAAAAGTGTCCCCCAACCTGCTGTATGTAAATAAAGTTTTACCTCTGTGAGATAAATCTTCACATTGCAAAGCATTTTCCCTGATAGGTTGTTTCTAGTTTTTATCTCGGGATATTGATTTTTCACTATTGGCTTAAATGGGCTTTGAAAGGTTCCTCTGTAGATTCTACAAAAGGAGTGTTTTAACCTGCTGAATCAAAACAACATTTAACTTTTTGAGCTAAATCCACACATCACAAAGCATTTTCACAGATAGCTTTTTTTTTTTTTTTTTTTTTTTTAGATGGAGTCTCACTCAGTCGCCCAGGCTAGAGTGCAGTGGTGTGATCTCGGGTCACTGCAAGCTCCGCTTCCTGGGTTCACACCATTCTCCTGCCTCAGCCTCCTGATTAGCTGGGACTACAGATGCCCGCCACCAGGCCAGGCTAATTTTTTGTGTTTTTAGTAGAGACAGGGTTTCACCATGTTAACCAGGATGGTCTCGATCTCCTGACCTCGTGATCCACCTGCCTCAGCATCCCAAAGTGCTGGGATTACAGGCATGAGCCACCGCACCTGGCCGATAGCTTTTTTTACTTTTTATTGTGGGATATTGGTTTTTCACTACAGGCTGATATTTTCTTCAAATTGTACCCTCATAGATTCTACAAACAGTGAGTTGCCAAGCATCTGAAATGCTAGATATTCAGTTTTTCACTGTAGGCATCAATTTCCTCTGAAATGTCCTATTGAAGATTTTACCAAAAGAGTGTTTCCATCCTGCTGAATCAAAAGAAGGTTTAATCCTGTGAGATGAAATTACCCATCGTAAATCATTTTCAGAGACAGTTTCATATAGTTTTTATCTCAGAATATTCGGTTTTTCACTATAAGCCTCAATGGGCTTTGAAATGCCTCCTCATAAATTGTACAAAAAAAGGAGTTTCCAACATGTCAAATCAAAACAAATATTTAATGTTGTGAGATAAATTCAAATATCGCAAAGCATTTTCATAGATTTTTTTTCTAGTTTTTTCACGGAATATTCGGTTTTTCACTATAGTCCTCAGTGGGCTCAGAAATTCCCCTTGTAGATTCTACAAAAAGAATATTTCTAACCTGCTGAACCAAAACAAAACTTTAACTCTTTGAGATGAAACCACATATTGCAAACATTTTCACAGATAGCTTGTTTCTAGTTTTGATCACAGAATATTGGATGTTTTACAATAGGCCTCAAAGGGCTCAGAATTCTCCTCTCTTAGATTCTACTAAAATAGTGTTTCCAAAAAGCTGTATAAAAATAAAGGCTTAACACTGTGAGATGAATCGACAATCACAAAGCATTTTCACAAGTAGCTTGTTTCTACTTTTTGTCATGTGATATTCAGTTTTTCAATATATTCCTCCATGGGCTCTGAAATGTCCCTTCATAGATTCTATGAAAAGACTGTATCCAACTGACTGAATCAAGACAAAGGTATAACTCTGTGAGAGAAATGCACACATCATAGAGTATTTTCACTGATAGCTTGTTTCTAGTTTTTATCACAGGATAATTGGTTTTTGACTATAGGCCTCAATGGGTTTCAAAATGTCCCTTCGTAGATTCTACAAAAAGAGTGCTTCAGTTCTGCTCAATCAAAGCAAAGGTTTAATTCTCTGAAATGAATCCACACATCACAGATCATTTTCCAATATAGCTTTTTTCTAGTTTTTATTGTGGGATATTTGATTTTTTACTTTAGACCTCAATGGGCTCTGAAATGTGCCTTCTTAGATTCTACAAAGAGTGTTTCTCACCTGCTAAATCAAAACAATGGTTTAACTTTGTGAGATAAGTCCACACATCACCAAGCATTTTTACAAATAGCTTGTTTCTAATTTTTATCATGGGATATTCAGTTTTTTTCAGTGTAGGCCTCAATGGTCTCTGAAATGTCCCTTGTAGATTCTACAGATAGAGTTGTTGCAACCTGATAAATCAAACATTTAATTCTGTGAGATAAATCTATAAATCTACACATCTCAAAGCATTTTCACAGATAGCTTGTTTCTGGTTTTTATCATGGGATACTTGATTTTTCACTATAGACCTCAATAGGCTCTGAAATGTCCCCTCATAGAGTCTACAAAAAGAGTGTTTTCAACATGCTGAATAAAAACAAAGGTTTAACTCTGAAAAATAACAAATCATAAAACATTTTCACAGTTGGCTTGTTTCTAGTTTTTATCATGCGATACTCAGTTTTTCATGACAGGGCATAATGGGTTCCAAAATGTCCCTTTGTACATTCTACAAAAAGAGTGATTTTGGCCTGCTGAATAAAAACAAAGGTTTTATACTGTGAGAGGAATCCACACGTAGGAAGGAATTTTCATAGATAGTTTGTTTCTAGTTTTCATTGCAGGATGTTCAGTTTTTTCATATACTTCTTGATGGGCTCTGAAATGTCCCTTCATAGACTCTACAAAGAGAGCATTTACAACCTGCTGAATAAAAACAAAGGTTTAACCCTGTGAGTTGAATCCACATATCACAAAGCATTCTCATATATAGCTTGTTTCTAATTTTTATCTTGAGATATAACATTTTTAACTTTAGGCCTTAATGTTCTCGGAAATGTGCCATTTTGGTTTCTACAAATACAGTGTTTCAACCTTCCAAATTAAAACAAGGTTTAACTTTGTGATATGAATTGACATATCACAAAGTATTTTCACAGATAGCTTTTTACTAGCTTTTGTCATGGGATTTTCAGTTTTTCACTAATGGCTTTCATGTACCCTGAAATGTCCCTATGTAGATTTTACAAAAAGAGTGTTTCCAACCTACTGAATCAAAACAAGGGTTTGAGTCTGTGAGATATATCCATACATTGCAAAGGACTTTCACAGATTGCTAGTTTCTAGTTTTTATCATGAGATACTTGGTTTTTCACTATAGACCTCAATAGACTCCCAAATGACTCTCATAGATTGTACAAAAAGAGTGTTTTCAAAGTGCTGAATCAAAACAAAGATTTAACTCAGTGAGATGAATCCACGCATTGCAAAATATTTTCACAGATTGCTTGTTTTTTTTCATTTGTTTCTTTGTTTTGTTTTTATCGTGAGATATTTCATTTTTCACTACAGGCCTCAATGGGCACCAAAATGTCTTCTCCTAGATTCTACAAACTGACTGTTTCCAACTTGCTTAATCAAAACAAAGGTTTAACTCTGTGATATGAATACACACATCCCAAAGGATTTTCACAAAGAGCTTGTTTCTAGTTTATATCTCCACATATTTTGTTTTTCACTGTAGGTTTCAATGGGCTTTGAAATGTTTCTTTGTAGATTCTGCAAAAAGAGCTTTTCAAATCTGCTGAATTAAAATAGATATTTAACTCTTTGAGATGAATCCACACACTGCGAAGCATTTTCACAGAGAGCTTGTTTCTAGTTTTTATCATGGGATATTCGGTCTTTCACTGTAGTAGTCCTCAATGGACTCTGAAATGGCCCTTAGTAGATTCTACAAAAAAGAGTGTTTCCAACCTGCTGAATCAAAATAAATGTTTAACTCTGTGAAAGGAATCCACATAATGCAAAGCATTTTCACAGATAGCTTGTTTGTAGTTTTTATTGCAGGATATTTGGTGTTTTAATGTACTTGTCCATGGGCTCCGAAATGTCCCTTCATATATTCTACAAAAATAGTGTTTCCAACCTGCTGAAAAAATAACATGTGTTTAACTCTGAGAGATGATTCCCCAAATCACAAGGCATTTTCACAGATAGCTTGTTTCTAGTTTTCATTGTGGGATATTTAACTTTTCACTATAGGTCTTAATGAGCTTTGTAATGTCCCTTTATACAATCTGCAAAAAGAGGGTTTCCAGCCTGCTGAATCAAAACAAAGGTTTAACTCTGTGAGATAGATCCACACATTGCAAAACATTTTCACAGACATTTTGTTTCTATGTTTCATCGTAGGATACTCACTTTTTCCAAATACTTCTCCAGGGGCTCCATATTGTCCCTTTGTAGATTCCACAAAAAGAGTGTTTCCAACCAGCTAAACCAAAACAAAGGTTTAACTCTGTGAGTTAAATCTATGCATTGCAATGTATTTTCACAGATAGCCTGTTTCTCATTTTTATCATGGGATATTTGGTTTTTCACCATAGGCCTCAATGGGCACTAAAATGTCTTCTCGTAGATTCTAAAAACAGACTGCTTTCAACCTGCTTAATCAAAAGAAAGCTTTAACTCCATGATATGAATTCACACATTGGAAAGCATTTTCACAGATAGCTTGTTTGTAGTTTTTTTCTCCACATATTTTGTTTTTCACTATAGGCTTCCATGGGCTTTGAAATATTTCTTTGTAGATTCTGCAAAAAGAGTTTTTCCAACCTGTGTATTTAAAACACCGTTTTAACTCTGTGGCATGAATCTACAATGGCAAAGCATTTTCACAGATAGCTTTTTCTTGTTTTTGTTTTGTTTTGTTTTGTTTTTGCGGGTGGGGGATATTTGGTCTTTCACTGTAGGTCTCAATGGGCTCTGAAATGGCCCTTCATAGATTCTACATAAAGAGTGTTTCCAACCTGCTGAATCAAAACAAATGTTTAACTCTGGAAGATGAATCCACACATCACAAAGCATTTTCAGATATAGACTTTTATTGTTTTTATTGTGAAATATTCTGTTTTTTACTATAGGCATCAATGGTTGTGAAATATCCCTTCATATATTCTATAAAAAAGTGTTTTCAACCTGCTGAATAAATGCAAAGGTTTAAATCTGTGAGACGCACCCACATGTTGCAAAGCATTTTCAAAGACAGCTTGTTTCTACCTTTATTGTGAGATATTTTGTATTTCACTATGGACCTCAATGGGCTTCAAACTGTCCCTTTCTAGATTCTACACAAACAGTGTTTCCAATCTGCTTAATCAAAAAAATGATTAACTCTGTGAGATGAATCCACATATCACAAAGTATTTTTACTGATAGCTTGTTTCTGGATGTTATCGCGGGATAATCGGTTTTTCATCAACCTGCTGAATCACAAGAAATATTTAAGTCTGTGAGATGAAACCACACATCACATATAACTTTCAGACACAGCTTTTTGTAGTTTTTATCACAGGACATTAAGTTTTTCACTACAGGCTTCAATGGGCTTTGAAATATCCTTGTGTAGATTGTACAAAGAGAGTGTATCCAACCTGCTGTATGAAAACAATATTTAATTCTTTGAGATAAATCCACACATCCCAAAGCATTTTTACAGATAGGTTGTTTCCATTTTTTATCATGAGATGTTAGGGTTTTCACTATAGGTTTCAATGGGCTCTGAAATATTTCTTCATAGATTCTAGAAAAGGAGGGTTTCAATTCGATTGAAATGAGTGTTCTGATTCTGCTGAATCAGAAGAAAGTTTTAACTCTATGAAATGGATCCACACATTGCAGAGATTTTTTGCAGATAGCTTACTTCTAGTTTTTTCATAGGATATTTGGTTTTTCACTATAGGCCTCAATGGGCTGCAAAATGTTTTTAGGTAGCATCTACAAAAAGAGTGTTTCCAAACTGCTGAATTAAAACAAAGGTTTAAATATGTGACATTATTTCAAATATCACAAAGCATTTTCACAGATAACTTGTTTGTAGTTTTTATCACGGGATATTCTGTTTCTCACTATAGGCCTCAAGGATTCGAAATGTGTTTCCTTAGATTTACAAAAAATGTGTTTCTAGCCTGCTGAATGATAAAAAATGTTTAACTCTGTGAGATGAATCCAGACACTGCCAGTCGTTTTCACAGATAGCTGTTTTCTAGTTCTGTGTGTGGGGGATATTCGCTTTTTCACAATATGCCTCAAAGGTCTCAGAAATTCCCATTAGTAGATTCTACACAAAGAGTGTTTCCAACATGCTAAATAAAAGAAAAGTTTAACTCTGTGAGAAGAATCCACACATCATAAAACATTTTCACTGATAGCTTGTTTTTAGTTTTCATCATGTAATATTTGTTTTTTGTTTTTCTTTTTTGTTTTTTGTTTTTTTACTATAGGCCCCAATGAGCTCTGACATTTTTTCTTTTTAGATTCAACAAAAAGAGTGGTTCCAACCTATTGAATCAAAAGAAAGGTTAAAATTTGTGAGATGAATCCACACATCACAAAGCATATTCACAGATAGCAAGCTTCTAGTTTTTTTTTTTTCACAGGATATTCTGTTTTTCACTGTAGGCCTCAATGGGCTCTGACATGTTTATTGGTAGATACTACTAAAAGACTGTTTTGAACCTGCTGAATCAAAAGAAAGGTACAACTCTTTGAGATGAGCCCACACATCCTAAAGCATTTTCACACATAGCTTACTTCTAGTTTTTATCGCAAGATATTCTGTTTTTCACTATAGACCTCCGTGGGCTCCGAAATGTCCCCTTGTAGATTCTACAAAAAGAATGTTTCCAAATTGCTGAATTAAAACAAAGGTTTAACTGTGTGATATTATTTCACAGATCACAAAGCATTTTCACGGATAGCTTGTTTCTAGTTTTTATCGCAGGATATTTGGTTTTAAACTCTAGGCCTCAATGTGCTTCAAAATGTCTCATCTTAGATTCTACAAAAAACATGTTTCCAGCCTGCAGAATCAAAACAAAAGGTTGGCTCTGTGAGATAAATCCGTGTCTCACAAAGGCTTTTGACAGATAGCTTGCATCAAGTTTTCATCGTGAGATATTCCATTTTTCTCTATAGGCATCAGTGGGCTCCAAGATGTCCCTTTGTAGATTCTACAGTGAAAGTGTTTCTAAACTGCTGAATTAAAACAAAGATTTAGCTTTGTGAGATAAATCCAGACATTGCAAAGCATTTCGCTGATAGTTTGTTTCTGGTTTTTATCACAGGATAGTCAGTTTCTTACTATAGGCCTCAATTTGCTCTGTAATATCCCCCCTTAGATTCTAGAAAAGGAGAGTTTCCAGCCTACTGAATCACAAGAAATGTTTAACTCTGTGAGATAAAATCACACATTGGAAAGCATTTTCAGACATAGCTTCTTTGTAGTTTTTATCGCAGGATATTTGGTGTTTCACTATGGGCCTCAGTGGATTTTGAAATTTTCCCTCATAGGGACACAAAAAAAGTCTTTATCTTTCTGAATCAAAACAAAGTTTTAACAGTAAAAAAAAAATCCACACATAGCAAAGCATTTTTACCATATCTGCCAACAAGGAAACTCTTGTTCTCCCAATTTTATCAGAGGGCTGCATGATTCCTATAGGATGAGAAGCAGGCAGCAGTGTCTGGATTTGCCTGGTCATCTAGGCTCTGTTACCTGTCATCTGCATGTTCTTTTTCATTGTGGAGGGGATCTTTTATGGATCTGTTGCTAGGAGGAACTGCCTGTCTTTACAGATCTTTTGGCTGCCAGGGATTTCAGGGAGCAAAAGTACTTTGGGTAGGCTGGCTGCACTCCAGGTTGTGAGTAGTGGTCTCGCTGTAGGGGACTGAGATATTTGCAGTTTGCAGGAGGTTTTGGGTCCTCTGGCAGGAATCCTTGAACATGGCTTGGACTCTAGCACAGGCCCTCTCATTCTCCAAGGCAAGCATTGATTTTCCATAGCTTTCATGAGGAGTCCATACCCTTCATCAGCACTCCTAAACACACTTTTTTTGGCTTGCAATTGACGGCCACTGAGACACTCTCTGAACTGCATCTGCACCCATGAGGTCAGTCCGAGGTGTGAGACTTCTGCTTCACTTTGAACTTGCCTTTGTCATGGTTTCTGCCTTTCCCAAAGAGCCATGTTGAGAAGCAGGAGCCCCTGTGAGGCCCAGGATGAAGGGAGACAGTGAGCTCAAGGGCCCGGCCATTTTCTGCTGACATCTGCCTCTGGGGTCTCGGGTGTGATTTCATCACCTGGACACCCCTTAACATCTCAGCAGACTGTTTTCCCTTCCCCCATGGGACCCAATTCTTGCACACAGCCTCTTTTGGGAATGAAATCAGAGGAACAGTTTCCAGCACCCACCTCAGTCTCCAAGTGCCTCCTCCTCCAGCGGGACCTGACCATGGAGACAGCCCGAAGGGGCCTGCCTAGAGGGTGCGGGGGTGAGTCTTTTTGAAACTTGCCCCGCCTGTGATGTCTAGGTACAGCCCGCCTGTGTTCCCCAGGCTGCTCTCTCCCAAGAGGAGCTTCCTGCAGAAACACACAGCCTCTGAAGCTGCTGGGATGTGTATTTCTGTGAGAGTGTTTCAAGTTGTGGGTATCTGCGTGTGGATGCGGTCACGGGAGTGTGTGACTGTGTGTGTCTGTGTGTAGGGGTAAGTAGAGTCTGTTGAAAGAAATGTGGCTAACGCCCTGCAGCACTTTGTTTTTTGTCACCCCACCTTCCGGTGGCCTGTCTCTGTGGCTCTGCTTGGGCTGAGGGGCTCCATGTTCTTCATTTTTCCACGGCTTCTGAATCCACAGTGAATTGGAAGAATGGCTGACAACTACCAGGGTCAAAATCACCTCCGCTTGCCAAAAAGCCACATTTCTACAAAGAAGAGAAGCACACCACACCCCAAAACAGACAACTCCCTGTGCTTTATTGTTCTGTGGCCAACCCAGGGCCAAACCCCAGCAGTCCAGTCACAGGGCTTCTTGAATTTACCTTGATTTTGGTTTCTGGCTGAGTAGGTGCTTCAGGTCATCAGCGAGGCACTCCTCCATTGTCTGAGAATTTTATTCTGGGACACAGAGTGTCAGCAACAATAAGGTCAGATAGGGGTGAGAATACAGTCTGTTGAGGTATGGATGGGATCTTGCACCTTCACCTCAAAAAAGGTGCAAACAAATGACACAGAAGTTGCTTCTAACTGCATCCCTTCATTCCCTTCATTGCACAGTCAACAGTATGGCCCGGTGCCCAGGTGGGATGACTCAATCGTGCAGGGAAAAGATGGATTGCAAACTGGGGCCCTTCTGGCCAGCTCTAGAATTGAGCTTTCATTCCCGGAGCCACATTGGAGTGAGACGGATTGATGCTGGGTTGGATGTGGCTGCCACACTGGCCTCCTCTTTTCCTGACTTCCATGTCCCTTGTGGGCCTAGAGTTTCCTAGGTCTGGCTTAGAGTGACTTCCATGTTCCTCATGAACCTGGGGTTTTTCAGGGTCTGGCTCAAAGTCTTCCACACAAAAAGTTTCCCAGTTCATGGAGGACGACTCTAATGGCAATCCATTTCATGAGTGTTTTCTTATAATCACTGTCATGTTTTAATGACTGGGCAGTTGTGATAGTTTTGGAATCGTAAATTTTGATTATATCCATGATCAAGGTAACTCTTGTTCTCCCACTTCTAAAGGACAGCTGCATGACTCCTGTAGGATGAGAAACAGGCAGCTGTGTCTGGCTTTTTCCTGGCAATCTAAGCTCTGTTTGATGTCATCTGCACTTCCTTTCTCATTGTGGATGGGCTATTTCATTGGGCTGTTGATGGGTGGGACTGCCTCTCATCGTGGATATTTTGGTTGCCAGGAATATCAGAGAGCAAAAGGTATTTTGGGTAGGCTGGCTGCACACCGGGTTGTGGGGAGTGGTCTCATAGTGGTGACTGGCATTGTTTGCACTTTGCAGGAGGTTTTTAAGTCCTCTGTCAGGAAACCTTGAACATGGTTTGGACTCCTGCACAAGTCTGCTCATTCTCCCAGGAAAGCCTTGATTTTTCTTTGCTTTCATGGGGGGTCCACAGTGCCCATCAACAGCACTCCTGGACATTATTTTCAGGTTTCAAATTGCCCCAGACAGCCTCTGAGACACTCTCTCAACCTCATGTGCACCCGTGAGAGGCCTGTTTTAGGTGTGAGAACACTGCTCCACCTTGGACTTGCCCTTGCTGTGGTTCCTGCCTTTACCAGAGAGCCGTGCTGAGAAGCAGGAGCCCCTGTGAGGCCTGGGATGAAGAAAGGCAGGGGGTTCAAGGGCCTGGCCATCTTCCACTGACACCTGCCTCTTGGATCTCAGATATTATTCCATCACCCAGAGACCTCTTAACAACTCACCAGACTTTATTCCCATCCCCAGGAGACCCAATTCATGCACATAGCCTTTTTTGGGAATGGAGTCAGAGGAGCAGTCTCCAGAGCCCACTTCACAGTCTTCAAACCCCTCCTTCTCCTGTGGGACCTTACCATGGAGATGGCTCATGAAAGCCTTATGTTTGAGACTATTAGAGTGCTGCAGTTGGTTGCTGCAGGCAGCCTTTTTCTGGAGACTAGGCCAGCTCTGGCTGTACCATTTTCCTGGGCTCTGTCAGGCTTACAGCCCTGACAGCCAGGTGTCCGAGCCTGCTTGGTGAATGTGCATGTGACAGTCAGGCGACCAGGCACCAGTGGTGAGCAGCGGCTCACGTCACGGTGAATGCCACCATTGCCTGGTGACAAGTCCCTTCATCTTGGCAGAGAAGGAATCCTCTGTGGATATGTGTCAGCATTGAACTCTTGCCTGTCTACTCTGAGAGCTCTATGGGATATTCCCACAATCCTAGAAGCGGGCAGTGGTAAGCCAGCCTGAAGAAACTTCAAGTGGAGCCCCAGGAATAAACGAAGAAATCCCCAAGGATCCAAAAGGATACCCAAGATGAGTCAGGCCTGCCTAGACGGTGTCGGAGTGAGTCTTTTTGAAACTTCCCTCCCTGTGATTTCTAGGTACAGCCCGCCTCTGTTTTCTGGGGCTGCTCTCTCTCAGAAGGGGCTTTCTGCAGAACCATGCAGCCTCAGGAGCTACCAGGCTGTGTCTTTCTGTGGGAGTGTTGTGAGTGTTTGAATGTCTGTGTGTGTGTGTGTGGCTGCATGTGAGTGTGTTTGTGTGTGTCTGTGTGTGTGTGTGAAGGGCATCTGCTAAAAGGAATGTGTTTAATGCACTGCAGCACCTTTTTTTTTTGAGTCCCTTCACCTTCTGGTGCACCTGTCTGTGTGGCTCTGCTTGGCCTATGGGGCTGCATGTTCTTTGTTTTTCCATGGTTCCTGAGTCCACGGTGAGTTGGGGGGATGGTTGAGACTCACAGTGTACAAATCACCTCCCCATACAAAGGAACCACTCTTCTAGAAAGAAGAGGAGCACACCACTCTCAGGAGCAGACACCTGTCAGGGCCTCATTGTCCTGTGGCCAAACAATGGCAGGACTGTAGCAGTCTTGTCCACAGGCCGCTTGAATCCAATTTGAATTTGGTTTGCAGCCAAGCAGGTGCTTCACATCATGAAGGGAGCACTCCTCCAACATCTTGGGATTTCATTCCGGAACTAGGAGTGTGAGCAGCAATAAGGTCAGATACAGGTGAACATATAGTCTGCTGAGGTGTGGATGGGGTCCTGCACCTTCATCTGCTAAAAAAGGTGCAGACAGATGACACAGGAAGTGCTTCCAACTCCATCCTTGCATTCCCTTCATTGCACAAGCTGTCCACAACATGGCCCTGTGCTCAGGTGGGAGGACTCCAACTTGCAGGGAATAAAAAAAAAAAGGTTTAACTGATACGAAAAGGTTTATCTCTGTAAGATGAATCCACACATCGCAAATCATTTGCAAAGATAGCTTCTTTCTAGTTTTTATGCCAGGATATTAGGTTTTTCACTATAGTCCACAATAGGCTCTGAAATGTCCCTTCATAGATTCTACAGAAAAGGTGTTTTCATCCTGTTGAGTTAAAACAAAGGTTTAACTCTGTGAGATAAATCCACACTTCACAAAGTATTTTCACAGATAGATAGTTTTTAGTTTTTATCGTGAAATATTTGGTGTTTTACTTTAGTCCTCAATGTTCACAAAAATGTCTTTTTTTTGTATATGCTACATAAAGACTTTTGTCAACCTACTGAATGATAATAAAGGTTTAATTTTGTGAGATGAATCCCCACATCACAAAGCATTTTCACTAATAGATCATTGCTAGTATGTATCGTGGGATATTCAGTTTTTCAATATACTTGTCAATGGGCTCCAAAATGTCCTTTTGTAGATTCTTTAAAAAGAGTGTTTCCAACATGCTGAATCAATATAAAGGTTTACCTCTGTGAGATGAATCCACACACCACCAAGCATTTTCAAATATTGCTTGTTTCTAGTTTTTATCTTGAAATATTCATTTTTTCACTATCAGCCTCAGTGAGCTCCAAAATGTCCCTTCATTGGTTGTACAAAAAGAGTGTTGCCAACCTGCTGAATCAAAACAAAGGTTTAAGTTTGAGTTTGTGAGACAAATCCACACATCAGGAAGCATTTTCACAGATAGCTTGCTGCTAGTTTTAATCACTGGTATTAGGTTTTTCAGTATATCTCTCAATGTACTTTGAAACGTCCCTTTGTAGATTCTATTGAAAGAATGTTTTCAACCTGCTGAATCAAAACAAAGGTTTAACTCTGTAAGATGAACCCAAATATGGCAAAGCATTTACACAGATAGCTTGTTTCTAGTTTTTATCAGAGAACATACAATTTTCCACGGTAGGCCTCAATGGGCTCCGAAATATCCCTTTGTAGATTCTACAAAAAGAGCTTTTCCAACCTACTGAATCAAAAAAAAATTTATCTCTGATAGATGAATTTGCACATCACAAAACATTTTCACAAATTTTTTTTTCTAGTTTTTATCACAGGATATTAGGTTTTTCTCTATAGGCCTCAATGGGCCTATATGGGCTCTGTGTTCCTTCATAGATTCTACAAAAAGAGTGTTTCTAACCTGCTGAATCAAAACAAAAGTTTAACTCTATGAGACAAATCCACACATCGCAAAGCATTTTCACAGATAACTTGTTTCAAGTTTTTATGATGGGATATTTGGTTTTCCACTGCAGGCCTCAACTGACTTCAAAATATCCCTTTGAATGTTCTTCAAAAAGAGCATTTTCAACTTGCTGTAACAAAACAAAGGTTTAACTTTGTGAGATAAATCCACATATTGGAAAGTATTTTCACAGATAGCTTGTTTCCTGTTTTTACAGCAGAATATTCGATTTTACAACTATAGGCCTCTATGGGCTGCAAAATGTCACTTCATAGATTCTACAAAAGAGTTTTCCCAACCTGCTGAATCAAAACAATTTTAACTCTGTCAGTTGAATCCACACATCACAAAGGATTTTCACTGATAGATGTGATTTTCTAGATTTTATCAAGGAATATTTGTTTTTTTTTATTATAGTTCTCAATGGGCCCTGAAATGTCTTTTAACACATTCCAGAATTAGACTGTCTGCAACCTGCTGAATAAAAACAGAGGTTTAACTCTGGGAGATACATCCATACATCAAAGCATTTTCACAGATAGTTTATTTCTAGTTTTTATTGTGAGACATTCGATTTTTAAAGAGGTCTCAATGGTCTCCTAAATGTCCCTTAGTAGATTCTCGATAAATAGTGCTTCCAATCTGCTAAATCGAAACAAAGCTTTAACCTTGTGAGATGAATCCACTCATTGCAAAGCATTTTCACATAAAACTTTTTCTATTTTTCATCACGGGGCATTTGCATTTTTACTGCAGGCCTCAATGGGCTCCAAAGTGTCTCTTCATAGGTTCTACAAAAATAAGTGTCTCCAACCTGCCTTCCATAGATTTTCCAGAAACAGTGTTTTCAACCTGCTGAATCAAAACAAAGATTTAACTCCGTGTGATGAATCCAGACATCAGAAAGCATTTTCACAGATAGCTTGTTTCTAGTTTTAATCACAGGATATTCACTTTTTCACTATAAGCCTAAATAAACTTTGAAATATCCCTTTGAAGATCCTATAAGAAGAAGGTTTCCAACCTGGTGAAGTGAAACAATGGTTTACCTATGGGAAATGAATTCACACATCACAAAGAATTTTCACAGATATCTTGTTTCTACTTTTTATCATGGGATATTCAGGTTTCCACTGTAGGCCTCACTGGGCTTCATAGTATTCCTTCATAGATTCTACAAAATGGATGTTCCCAATTTGCTGAATCAAAATAGGTTTATCTCCATGAGAAAAATCCACACATCACAAAGCATTTTCACAGATACCTTGTATCTTGTTTTTATCACAGGACATTTGGTTTTTCCCTACAGGCCTCAATGGGCCCTAAGTGGTCCCTTCGTAGATTCTACAAAAAGGAGTGTTTCCAACCTACTGAATCAAAACAAAGTTTAACCCTGTAAACTGAATCCACACACTGCAAAGCATTTTCACAGATACCTTGTTTCTAATTTTTATCAGAGGATATTCAGTTTTTTCTAACAGGCCTCAATGGGATCAAATTGTCTAATCATAGATTCTACAAAAAGAGTGTTTCCAAACTACTGAATCAAAGCAAAGTTTAACTGTGAAATGAATCCATACATCACCAAGCATTTTCACAGATAGCTTGTTTCCAGTTTCAATTGCAGGATATTTGGTTTATTGCTATAGGCCTCAAAGTTCTCTGAAATGTCCCTTCATAGATTTAACAAAAAAGTGTTTCAAACTTGCTGAATCAAAATAAAGTTTAACTCTGTGATATGAATCCGCACACGACAAAGCATTTTAACACATAGCTTGTTTCTAGTTTTTATTGCATGATATTCGGTTTTTCTGTATAGACCTCAATAGGCTTTAAAATGTCTCTTCATAGATTCTACAAAAGTGTTTCTAACCTGCCAAATGAAAACAAATTTTAACTCTGAAATGAATGAACACATCACAAAACATTTTCACAGATAGGTTGTTTCTAGTTTTAATCACAGGATGTTCGGGTTTTCACTATAGTCCTCAATATGTTTTTAAATGTCCCTTTCTAGATTCTACAATAAGAGTGTTTCCAAGCTACAGAATTAAAACAAAGGTTTTTCTCTGAGAGATGAATCCACACATCGTATAGGCATTTTCACAGATAGCTTGTTTCTCATTTTTATCACAGGACATTCGCTTTCTCACTATAGGCCTCAATGGGCTTCAAAATGTTTCTTCCTAGATTCTACCAAAAGAGTGTTTCCAATCTGCTGAATCAAAAAAATGGTTTAACACTGAGATGAGTCCACAGATCGCAAATCATCACAGATAGCTTGTTTCTATTTTTTATTGCGGGATATTTGGTTTTTCATTATGTAACTCAATTGGCTTTGAAATGTTCCTTTGTAGATCCTAAGAAAGTAGTGTTTCTAACCTGATGAATCAAAACAAAGGTTTAACTCTGTGTGATGAATCAACACATTACAAAGGATTTTCCCAAGGAGCTTGTTTCTAGTTTTTATCACGGAATATTATGTTTTTCACTATAGGCCTCAATAAGCTCTGAAATGTCCTTTTGTAGATTCTACAAAAAGAGTGTTTCCAACCTGCTGAATTCAAACAAAGGGTTAACTCTGTAAAATGAATCCAAACATTGCAAAACATTTTTATGGATAGCTTGTTTCTAGTTTTAATCACAGGATATTCAATCTTTCACTATAGGCCTCGATGGTCTACAAAATGTTTCTTCATAGATTTTTACAAAAACAGAGTTTCCAGCCTGCTGTACAATACAAAGGTTTAACTCTGTGAGATGAATCCTCACATTGCAAAGCATATTCACAGATAGCTTATTTCTGGTTTTTATCATGGGATCTTTGATTTTTCAGTATAGGCCTCAATAGGCTTAGAAATGTCACATTGTAGATTCCACAAAACAGTGTTTCCAACACGCTGAATCAAAACAAAGGTTTAACTCTGTAAAACGAATGAACACATGACAAAGTATTTTCACAGGTAGCTTGTTTCTAGTTTTTAATTGCAGGATATTCGGTTTTCCTCTATATGCCTCAATGGGATCTGAAATGTCTCTTTGAAGATTGTACCAAAAGAGTGGTTCCAACCTGCTGAAACAAACAAAAAAAAAAGGTTGAACTCTGTTATATGAATCCACAATTGCAAAGCATTTTCACATACAACTTGTTTCTAGTTTTTACCATGGGATATTTGGTTTTCCACTGTAGGCCTCAATGGGCTCTGAAAAGTCCCTTCACAGATTCTACAAAAGGAGTGTTTCTAACCTGTTGATAAAAACAAAGATGTATCTCTTTCAGATAAAACTACACATCAAAAAGTATTTTCACAGGTAGGTTGTTTCCAGTTTTTGTCATGTGATATTTTGTTTTTCACTATAGACCTCAAAGGGATCAGAAATGTCTCTTTTACATTCCACTAAAAGAGTGTTTCAAACCTGCAGTACAAAAAGAAAGCTTTAACTCTGTGACATAAATCCACATAATGCAAAACATTTTCACATATAGCTTGTTTCTAGTTTTTATCCTGGGATATTCTGTTTTTGCCCCTAGGCCTCAATGGGCTTTGAAACATCCCTGTGTGGGTAATGCAGAAAGAGTGTTTCCACCTTGCTGAATCAAAAAAAAAAAAAAAAAAAAAAAAAAAAGGTTTAAGTCTTTGAGATGAATCAACACATGGCAAATCTAATTCACAGATAGCTTGTTTCTAGTTTTTTTGAGGGTTATTCATTTTTCACAATAGACATCAATGGGCTCTGAAATGTCCCTTTGGAGATTCTACAAAAAGAGTGTTTCCAAGCTGCTGAATTGAAACAAAGTTTTAACTTTTGAAGATAAAACCACATGTCTCAATGCACTTTCACAGATAGCTTCCTTCTAGTTTTTATCATGGGATATTGGTTTTCACTACATGACAAAATGGGCTCCAAATTGACCTCTTGTAGATTCTACAAGCAGAGAGTTTCCAACCTGCTGATGCAATACAAAGATTTAACTTTGTAAGATAAATCTACACATGACAAAGCATTTTTACAGATACCTTGTTTCTAGCTTTTATCACAGTATATTCTGTTTTTCACTACAGGCCTCAATTTGCTCTGAAATGTCCTGTTGTATATTCTACAATAAGAATGCTTCCAACCTGATGAATAAAAAGAAAGATTTAACTCTATGAGATGAAATCACGCATCTCAAAGCATTTTTAGAGATAGCTTCTTTATAGTTTTTATTAGGATTTTAGGTTTTTCACTATAAGCCTCAATGGGCTTTGAAATATCTCCTCATCAATTGTACAAAAAGAGAGTTTCCAACCTGCTGAATCAAAACAAAGGTTTAACATTGTGAGACAAATCCACAAATTGCAAAGCATTTTCACAGATAACTTATTTCTAGTTTTTATCACGGGATGTTTGGTTTTTCACTATAAGCCTCAGGGGGCTTAAGAAATGGCCCCTCATTGATTCTACAAAATGAATGTTTCCAACCTGCTAAGTTTTCAACCTGCTGAATCAAAACTAACATTCAACTCTGTGAGATGAATCCACACATTGCAAAGCATTTTCACAGATAGCTAGTTTCTAGTTTTTATCACGGGATATTCAGTTTTTTACTATAGGCCTCATTGGGTTTGAAATGTCCCCTTGCAGATTCTAGAAAAATAGTGTTTCCAACCTGCTAAGTCAAAATAAAGGTTAAACTCTGTGAGATGAAACCACACATTGCAAAACATTTTTACAGATAGCTTGTTCTAGTTTTTATCATGGCATAGGCTGTTTTTCACTATAGGCCTCAATGAGCTCAAAATTGTCCCTTCCTTTATTCTACAAAAAGAATGTTTCCAACCTGCCCAATCAAAACAAGGTTTTACTCTGTGAGTTGATTCTACACATTGCAAAACATTTTCACACATAGCTTGTTTCTAGTTTTTATCCTGGGATATTTAGTTTTTAATATAGGCCTCTATGGGCTCTGAAATGTCCCTTCATAGGTATTACAAAAAGAGTATTTTCAACCTTCTGAACTAAAACAAGGGTTTAACTCTGTGAGATGAATCCACACATCTCAAAGCATTTTCACAGATAATCTGTTGTCAGTTTTTATCAGGGATATTCCTTTTTTTTATAATAGGCCTCAAGGACTCAGAAATTTCTTATTTAAATTCTACTAAAACAATGTTCCCAACCTGCTTTATATGAACATAGGTATAAGTCTGTGAGATAAATCCACACATCACAAACATTTTCACAGATAGCTTGTTTCTAGCTTTTCTCACAAGATATTCAATTTTTTCACTAAAGGCCTCAAAGGGCTCTGAAATGTTCCTTTGTAGATTCTACAAAAGAGGGTTTTAGACCTGCAGAAGCAAAATAAAAGTTTAACTCTGTGATGAATCCACACATTGCAGAGCATTTTTGCTAATAATTTTTTTCTAGTTTCTATGGTGGGATATTTTGTTTATCAATATACTCACACATGGGCTTCAAAATGTCCCTCCATAGAGTCTTAAAAAAAGACTATTCCCAATCTCCTAAGTCAAAACATATGTTTAACTCTGAGAGATAACCCACACATCACAAAGCATTTTCACAGATAGATTGTTTCTAGTTTTTATCGTGGAATATTGGGTTTTTGACTATAGGTTTCAATGGACTCTAAACCATCCTCTCTTAAATTCTACAAAAAAAGTGTTTCCAACCTGCTGTATATAAATAAGAGTTTAACTCTGTGAGATGAATTCAGATTCAAAGCATTTTTACGGATAGCTTGTTTCTAGTTTCCATTGTGAAATATTTGATTTTTCACTCTAAGCCTTAATGGGCTCCGAAATATCCCTTCGTAAATTCTAAAAAAGAGTGTTTCAAACCTGCAGAATCAAAACAAAAGTTTAACTCTGTGAGATGAATCCACCCATTCCAAAGCATTTTTACTAATAATTTGTTGCTAGTTTCTATAATGGGAAATTAAGCTTATCAATGTACTCATCCATGGGCTTTGATTTTGCCATTCATAGAATCTTTAAAAAGAGTGTTTCCAATCTGCTGAATCAAAACAAATGTTTAACTCTGAGAGATGATTTGCATATTGCAAAGCATTTCAAAGATAGCTTGATTCTAGTTTTAATCAAGGAATATTCAACGGGCTTTGAAATGTCCCTTCTTAGATTCTACTAAAAGTGTGTTTCCAACCTGTTGAAACAAAAATTTAATTTATGTTTCTAGTTTTTATCGTGGGATATTCAGTTTTTCACTATTGGCCCCAATGGGCTCTGAAATGTCCCTTTGTAGATTCAACAAATTGAGTGATTCCAAACTGCTGAAATTAAAAAAAAATATATTTGTTTTTTTTTTTTTTTTTTTGGTTTTTTTGAGATGGAGTTTCTCTCTGTCACCCAGGCTGGAGTGCAGTGGCAGCGATCTCGGCTCACTGCAAGCTCTGCCTCCTGGGTTCATGCCATTCTCCTGCCTCAGCCTTCGGAGTAGCTGGGACTACAGGCACAGGCCACCAGACCTGGCTAATTTTTTGTGTTTTTAGTAGAGACGGGTTTCACCGTGTTAGCTAGGATGGTCTCGATCACCTGACTTCGTGATCTGCCTGCCTCAGCCTCCCAAAGTGCTGGGATTACAGGCGTGAGGCCCAGCAAAAAAAAAGTTTTGCTATGTGAGATGAATCCACACATCACACAGCATTTTCAGAAGTAAATTTTTAATTGTTTTTATCATGAAATATTCGTTTTTTTACTATAGACTTTCATAGGTATGAAATGTCGTGTGTTCTAGAAAAAAAAGGATTCCCAACCTGCTGAATAAATACAAAGGTTTAACTTTGTGAGATCAATCCACACATTGCAAAGTATTTTCACTGATAGCTTTTCTCTAGTTTCTATCACAGGATAATCAGTTTTTGAGTATAGGTCTCTAATTTGCTTTGAAATGTCCTCTAGTACGTTGTAGAAAAAGAGTGTTTCCAACCTGCTGAATGACAAGATAGTTTAAACTCTGTGAGATAAAATCACATATTGCAAAGCATGTTCAGACATAGCTTCTTTGTAGTTTTTGGTTTTTATTCCCCCGTGGGACATTTGGTTTTTCGCTATAGGCCTCAATGGGCTCTGAAAGGCCCCCTCATAGATTGTACAGAAAGATTGTATTAAACATGCCAAATCAAAAGAAAGGTATAACTCTGTGAGATAAATCCACACATAGCAGAGCATTTTCACAGATAGGTTGTTTCTGGTTTTTATCATGGGATATGCTGTTTCTCACTACATGCCTTAATGGGCTTCAAAATGTTGCTTCATAGATTCTATAAAATAAGTGTTTACAGCCTGCTGAATCAGAATGAAGGTTTAACTCTGGAGGTGAATCCACACATCGTAAAGCATTTTCACGAGAGCTTTCTTCTTTCTTTTTTAGTGTGGAATATTTGGTTTTTCATTGTTGACCTCAATGAGCTCCAAAATGTCCTATCGTAGATTCCACAAAATTAATGTTTCCAACCTACTTAAGCAAAAAAAAGTTTTAAATCTCTGACATGAATCCACACATCACAAAGCATTTTCACAAGTAGCTTGTTTGTAGTTTTTATCACGGGATATTTCGTTTTACACTATAGGCTTCAATGGGCTTCAAAATGTCTTTTCTTAGATTCTACAAAAAAGCATTTCCTACCTGGAATAAAAGCAAAAGTTTATCTCTGTGAGGTGAATTGACACATTGCAACGTATTTTCACAAATAGCTTATTTCTAGTTTTTATCGCGAAAAATTCGATTTTTCACTATTGGCTTCAATGGGCCCTGAAATGTCCCTTTGTAGATTCTACAAAGAGAGTTTTTCCAACCTGCTGAATCAAAACAAAAGTTTAACCCTATGAGATGAATCCACACATTGCAAAGCATTTTCAGAGATTGCTTTTTCATTGTTTTCATCGCAAAACATTCGTTTTTTACTGTAGGCATCAATTCTTGTGAAATGTCCCATTGCATATTCTACAAAAAAAGTGTACCAAACCTGCTGAATAAAAACAAAGGTTTAACTTTGTAAGATGAATCCACACATTGCAAAGCATTTTCACAGATAGCTTGTTACTAGTTTTTATCACGCAATATTCATTTTTTAAATATAGGCCTCCATGGGCTCCAAAATGTCCCTTTGTAGATCCTACGAACTGAGCGTTTACAACCTGCTGAATCAAAACAAGAGTTTAACTCTGTGAGATGAATCCATATATTGCAAAGCATTTTTACAGATAGTTTGTTTTCAGTTTTTATTGGGGGATATTTAGTTTTTCATTATAGGCCTCAAAGATCTCAGAAATATCTTCTTTTAGATTCTACTAAGACAGTGTTAGCAACATGCTGTATATAAACATAGGTTTAAGTCTGTGAGATAAATACGTTGCAAACATTTTCAGATATAGCTAGTTTCTAGATTTTATCACAAGATATTTGGTTTTTCACTAGAGGCATCAATGGGTTCAGAAATGTTCCCTCATAGATTATACAAAAAGTGTGTCTCCAGTCTGCTGAATCAAAAAAAAAGGTTTAGCTCTGTGAGAAAAATCCACGCATTGCAAGCTAATTGAGAGATAGTTTTTTTCTAGTTTTATCACAGGATATTGGTTTTTCACTATAGGCCTCAATGGGCTCAGAAATGTTCCTTTGTTCATTCTACAAAAAACGTGTTTCCAACCTGCTGAATCAAAACAAAAGTTTAACTCTGCAAGATCAACTCACACATCACAAAGCATTTTCACAGATAGCTTGTTTCTAGTTTTTATCAAGAGATACTCTATTTTTTTTATTGTAGACTTCAGTGTGCTCTGAAATGTCCTTTCATAGATTCTACAAAAACAGTGTTTCCAACCTGCTGAATTAAAATAAAAGTTAAACTCTGTAAGATGAAATCATACATTGCAAAGCATTTTCACAAATAGCTTGTTTCTGGTTTTTATCGTGGGATATTTGGTTTTTCAATATAAGCATCAATGGGCTTTGAAATGTTCCTTCTTAAATTTTACAAAGAGACTGTTTTCAACTTTCTGAATAAAAACAATGGATAAATCTCTGAGATGAATCCACACATTACAAAGCATTTTCACAGGTAATTTTTTTTAGTTTTTCTCACGGAATATTGTGTTTTTCAATATAGGCTTCAATGGACTCTAAATTGTCCTCTCTTAAATTTTACAGAAACAGTGTTTGCAATGTGCTGTATATAAACAAAAGTTCACCTCTGTGAGATAAATCTACACACACAAAGCATTTTCACAGTTACCTTGTTTCTAGTTTTCATCATAAAATATTTGGTTTTTCACTATAGGCCTCAATGTGCTCCAAAATGTCCCTTCATAGATTCTACAAAAAAAGTATTTCCATTCTTCTGAATCAAAACAAAGGTTTTACTCTCTGTGATGAATTTACACATTGCAAAGCATTTTCATAGATAGCTTGTTTCTAGTTTTTATTGTGGGATATTTGGTTTTTCACTATAGGCCTAAAAGGGCTCAGAAATTTCTTCTTTTAGACTCTACTAAAAGAGTGTTTCCAAACTGCACTATAAAAACAAAGTTTTACTTCTGTGTGATAAATCAACATATCACAAAGCATATTCACAGATAGCTTGTTTCTAGTTTTTATCACAGGATGTTGGGTTTTTCACTAAAGCCTCAATGGGCTTTGAAATGTCCCTCTGTAGATTTTATTAAAAGAGTGTTTTTAACCTGCTGAATCAAAACAATGTTTAACTTTTTGAGATGAAGCCACACATTTCAAAGCATTTTCACAGAGAGATTGTTTCTACTTTTTATTGCAGGATATTGTTTTTTCACTACAGGCCAATATGGGCTTTGAATTATCCCCTCATAGATTATACAAACAGCAAGTTTCCAAGCTGCTGAAGCAAAACAAAAGTTTAACTTTGTAAGATGAATCTACATATTGCAAAGCATATTTTACAGATAGTTTGTTTCTAGTTTTTATTGCTAGATATTCAGTTTTTCACTGTAGGCTTCAATTTACTCTGAAATATCCTATCAAAGATTCTACAAAAAGAGGGTTTCCAACCTACTGAACCAAAAAAAAGGTTTAACTCTGTGCGACTAAATCACACATCGCAAAGCATTTTCAGAGACACCTTTATATAGATTTATTGCAGGATATTTGGTTTGTCACTATAAGCCTCGATGTTCCTTGAAATGTCTCTTCATAGATTGTGCAAAAACAGAGTTTCCAACTTTTTACTGTAGGCCTCAGTGGGCTCAGAAATGACCCTCAAAGATTCTACAAAAAGAATACTTCTAACCTGCTGAATCAAAACAGAAGTTTAACGCTTTGGGGTGAATCCACACATCATGAAGCATTTTCACAGATAGCTTCTTTCAAGATTTTATCGTGAAATATTTGTTTTTTTGCTATAGGCCTCACTGGGCTCAGAATTGACCCCTCTTAGATTCTACTAAAAGAGTGTTTCCAAAGTGCTGTAAAAAAAATGAAGTTTTAACTCTGTATGATGAATCTACACATCACAAAGCATTTTCAGATATAGCTCACTTCTAGTTTTTATCACGGGATATTCTGTTTTTCACTATAGGCCTCAAAGGGCTCCAAAATGTCCCTTTGCAGATTCTGCAAAATGAGGGTTTTTAACCTGCTGAATATAAACAAAACTTTACCTCTGTGAGATAAATCCACACATCACAAAACATGTTCAAAGGTAGTTTTTTATCTAGTTTTTATCACATGATATTCAGTTTTTCACTATAGGTCTAATGGGCTCTGAAATTTTCCTTTTTAGATTCTACAGAGTGTTTCCAATGTGCTGAATCAAAACAAGGTTTTAACTATGTGAGATGAATCCAGACGTCTAAAGCATTTTCACAAATTGTTTGTTTTTATAGGGGGATAGTCAGTTTTTTACTACAGGCCACAGAAAGCTCAGAAATGTCTTCTTTTAGATTCTACTAAAAGAGTGTTTCCAACCTGCTGTATATAAATATAGGTTTAGCTCTGTGAAATAAATCCACACATTGCAAACATTTTCACAGATAGCTTGTTTCTAGTTTTTATCGTGGGATATTTGGTTTTTCACCATAAGCCTCAATAGGCTCCTAAATGTCCCTTTGTAGATTCTACAAAATGTTTCCAACTTGCTGTATAAAAAAAAAAGGGTTAACTCTGTGAGATGTATCCACACATCAAAAATCATTTTCACAGATAGATTATTTCTAGTTTTTATTTTGCGATATTCTGTTTTTCATTAAAGGTCTCATTGAACTCCAAAAAATCCCTATGTAGATTCTACAAAAAGAGTGTTTCCAGCCTGCTGAATCAAAACAAAGGTTTAATTCTAAGAGATCATTCCAAACATTGCAAGACACATTTACAAATAGGTTGTTTCTAGGTTTTATCATGGGATATTTAGTTTTTTAATATAGGCCTCAATGGGCTCCAAAATTTACCTTTGTAGATTCTATGAAAAGAGTGTTTTCAACTGGCTGAATCAAAACAAAGGTATACCACTATGAGAGAAATGCACACATCGCAAAGCATTTCAATTGATAGCTTGTTTCTACCTTTATTTCAGGATAATCAGTTTTGACTATAGGCCTCAATGAGCTTCAAAATGTCCCTTCTTATATTCTACAAAAAGAGTGCTTTAAACCTGCTTAGGTTTAAACCTGCAAAGGTTTAATTCTGTGAGATGAATCCAAACATTGCACAGCATTTTCACATATATGTTATTTCTAGTATTTAATGCAGGATATTTTGTTTTTCACTATAGACCACAATAAGCTCTGAAATGTCCCCTCATAGATTCTACAAAAAGAGTTCTTTCAACCTGCTGAATAAAAACAAAGGTTTAACTCTGTAAAATGAAGTGATGCATTGTAAAGCATTTTCACAGATAGCTTGGTTCTAATTTTTATCATGGGATATTCAGTTTTTCACCACAGACCACAATGTGCTCCAAAATGTCCATTTGTAGACTCTACAAAAGGAATGATTTTGGCCTCCTGAATCAAAACAAAGGTTTAACTCTGACAGATGAATCCATATATTGCAAAGAATTTTCACAGACAGATTTTTCTAGTTTTCGTCACAGGACATTCTGTTTTTTCATACACTTCTTCATGTGCTCCGAAATGTCCCTTAGTAGACTCCACAGAAAGAGTGTTTTCAACATGCTGAAGCAAAAAGAATGCTTAACTCTGTGAGTTGAATCCACACATCACAAAGCATTCTCTTATATAGCTGGTTTCTGGTTTTTATCTTGAGATATAAGGATTTTGAATGTAGGCCTCAATGTTCTCTGAAATGTGTCCTCTTAGATCCTTCAAAAACAGTGTTTCCAACCTGCTGAATCAAAGTTTTAACTCCATGAGATGAATTGACACATCACAAAGCATTTTCACAGATAACTTTTCTAGTTTTTGTCACGGGATATTCGGTTTTTCACTAGTGGCCTTTGTGGACTCCAAAATGTCCCTTCATAGAGTCTACAAAAAGAATATTTCCAACTGGCTGAATCAAAACAGAAGTTCATATCTGTGAGATATATCCACACATTGCAAAGCATTTTCACAAATAACTTTTTTCTAGTTTTTATTGCAGGAAATTTGGTTTTTCACTATAGACCTCAATAGGCTCCAAAATGTCCCCTTGTAGATTGCACAAGTGTTTTCAACATGCTAAATCAAAACAAAAGTTTTAATCTGTGATATGAATCCATACATCACAAAGCATTTCCATACATCATAAAGCATTTCCACCATCAAAACAAAGGTTTAACTCTGTGAGATGAATCCACATGCTGCAAAGTATTTTTGCAGATAGCTTTTTTCTATTTTATGTCATGGGATATTCGGTTTTTCACTGTACTGGTCTGTGAGCTCCAAAATGTCCCTTTGTAGATTCTACAAAAAGAGTCTTTAATCTGCTCATTCAAAACAAATGTTGAACTCTGAGAGATGAATCCACTCATCACATAGCATTTTCACAGATAGCTTTTTTCTAGTTTTATCACAGGATATTCAGTTTTTCACTGTAGGCCTCAATGGGCTATGAAATTTCCCTTCGTAGATTCTACAAAAAGTGTGATTCTGGCCTGCTGAATCAAAACAAAGGTTTAACGCTGTGAGATGAATCCTCACATTGCAAAGCATTTTCACAGATAGCTTGTTTCTAGTTTTCGTCACAGGACATTTGGTTTTTCACTATATATCTCAATTTTCTCCAAAATGTCCCCTCATAGATTCTATAAAAAGAGTGTTTCCAATTTTCTGAATCATGATAAAGGATTAAGTCTGTGAGATGAATATACACATGTCAAAGAATTTTTACTGATAGATTGTTTCTTGTTTTTTTGGTGGGATATTTGGATTTTCACTGTAGGCCTCAATGGCCTCTGAAATGTCCCCACCTAGATGTTACAAAAGGACTGCATCCAATGTGCTGAATAAAAAAAAAAAGGTTTATCTCTATCAGAAGAATCCAAACATTAAAAAGCATTTTCACAGATAGCTTGTTTCTAGTTTTTATAGTGGGATATTCAGTTTTTCACTAATGGCCATAATGGGTTCTGAAATGTCCCTTCTTAGATTCTCCAAAGACAGTGTTTCTAATGTGCTTAATCAAAACAAAGGTTTAACTCTTTGAGATGGATCCAGACATCACAAAGCATTTTCAGAGATAGATTTTTTATTGTTTTTATCACAAAATATTCATTTTTTTAGTGTAGGCGTCAATGGGTGTGAAATGTCCTTTTGTATATTCTATAAAAAGGTGTCTTTAACCTGCTAAATAAATACAAGGTTTAATTCTGTGAGATAAATCCACACATTGTAAAACATTTAAAAAGATAGCTTGTTTTTACTTTTTATCACAGTATATTTGGTATTTCACTATGGGCCTCAATGGGCTTCAAAATGTCACTTTGTAGATTCTACAAAAAGAGTGTTTCCAACTGCCGAATCAAGACAAAGTATTAGCTCTGTTAGATGAGTCCACACATTGCAAATAATTTTTACTGATAGCTTGTTTCTGGTGTTTATCGTGGGATAATCAGTTGTTCATCAACCTGCTGAATCACAAGAAAGTGTAACCCTGTGAGATGAAATCACACTTTGCAAATAATTTTCAGAAACAGCTACTTTGTAGTTTTTATCATAGGAAATTCAAATTTTCACTGTTAGTCACAATGGGCTTTGAAATGTCCTTTTGTAGATTGTACAAAAAGAGTGTATCCGATCTGCTGAATCAAAACAAAGGTTTAATTCTGTGAGATAAATCCACACATTGCAAAGCATATTCACAGCTAGCTTGCTTTTAGTTTTTATTGTGGGATATTGGGGTTTTCACTATAGGCCTCAATGGGCCCTGAAATATTTCTTCATAGATTCTACATAAAAAGTGTTTTAAACCTGCTGAATCAGAAGAAAGGTTTAACTCTGTGAGATGAATCAACACATTGCAAATCATTTTCACAGATAGCTTGCTTCTAGTTTTTGTCATGGGATATTTGGTTTTTCCATATAGGCCGCAATGGACTCCAAAATATTACTTTGTAGACTCTACAAACTGCTGAATTAAAACAAAGGTTTCACTCTGTGAAATTGAATCCACACATCACAAAGCATTTTCACAGATAGTTTACTTTGGCTTCTCACTGTAGGCCTCAGGGGTTTGAAATGTCTTTTCTTTGATTCTACAAAAAGTGTGTTTCCAACCTGTGGAATCATAGTAAATGTTAAACTCTGTGAAATGATTCCATACATTGCCAAGCATTTTCACAGATAGCTGGATTCTAGTTTTTATTGAGGGATATTCATTTTTTTACTATAGACCTCAAAGGGCTCAGAAATGCCCATTTGTAGATTTTACAAAAAGAGTGTTTCAAATTTCCTGAATCAAAACAAAGGCTTAACTCTGTGAGATGAATCTACACATCTCAAAGCATTTTCACAGATAGCTTGTTTCTACTTTTTATTACATATATTATATATACTTATACTTGGTTTCTCACTGTAGGCCTCAATGGGCTCCAAAATGTTTCTTCGTTGACTCTACAAAAACATGGTTTCCACCCTGCTAAATCAGAAAAAATGTTTAACTCTGTGAGCTAAATCCACACATCACAAAGCATTTTCACTGATGGCTTGCTTCTAGTTTTTATTAGACGATATTTGATTTTTCACTGTAAGTCTAAATGGGCTCCAAAATGTCCCTTCTTAGATTCTACAAATACATTGTTTCCAACCTGCTGAATCAAAACAAAGGTTTAACTCTGTGAGGTGAATCCACACATGGCAATGCATTTTCAGAGTTAGATTTTGTATTGCTTCTATCATGAAATATTTGGTTTATTACTATAGGTGTCAATGGCTGTTAAATGTCCCTTCATATAATCTATAAAACAAGTGTTCATAATTGGCTGAATAAATACAAAGTTTTAACTCTGTGAGATGAAATCACACATTGCAAAGCATTTTCAGACATAGTTTCTTTTTAGTTTTTATCGACGAACATTCCTTTTTTCACTATAGGCCTCAATGGGCTCAGAAATGTACCTTCGCAGATTGTACAAACAAAGTGTATGAACTTGTGGAATCAAAGCAAAGGTTTAATTCTGTCAGATAAATCCAAACATCACAAAGCCTTTTCACAGATAGTTTGCTTCTAATTTTTATTGTGGGTTATTCTGTATTTCACTGTAGGCCTCAATGAGCTCTGAAATGTTTTCTCCTAGATTCTATGAAAAAAAATGTTTCCAACTCTGTAAGATGCATCCCACATTACAAAGCATTTTCACAGAAAGCTTCCTTCTAGTTTTTGTTGCAAATATTCAGTTTTTCACTATAGGCCTCAAAGGGCTCTGAAGTGTCCCTTTGTTGATTCCACAAAAAGAGTGTTTATGAACTGCTGAATTAAAACAAAGGTTTAACCCTGTGAGGTGAATCCACACATCACAAAGCATTTTCACAGGAAGCTTGTTTGTACTTTTTATTGTGGGATATTTGGTTTTTCACTATAAGCCTCATTGGGCTTCAAAAAGTACTTTATTAGATTCTAAGAAAAACGTGTTTCCAACCTGCTAAATGGAAACAAAGGTTTCACTCTGTGAGATAAATACACACATTGCAAAGCATTTTCACATATAGCTTTTTTTCTAGTTTTTATCATGGGATAATCGATTTTTCACTATAGGCTTTAATGGGCTTTGAAAAGGCCCTTCGTACATTCTACAATTACAGTGTTTTCAACCTGTTGAAACAAAGCAAAAGTTTAACTCTATGAGATAAATCCACACATTACAAAGCTTTTTCACTGATAGGTTTTTTCTAGGTTCTATCGTGGGATATATAGTTTTTCTTTTTCTTTTTTTTTTTTTTTTTGAGACGGAGTTTTGCTCTTGTTGCCCAGGCTGGAGTGCAATGACAAGCTCTGCCTCCCCAGTTCAAGTCATTCTCCTGCCTCAGCCTCCCGAGTAGTTGGGATTACAGGCATGTGCCACCACACCTGGCTAATTTTGTATTTTTAGCAGAGATGGGGTTTTTCCATATTGGTCAGGGTGGTCTCGAACTCCCAACCTCAGGTGATCAGCCCTCCTTGGCCTCCCAAAGTGCTGGGATTACAGGCATGAGCCACCATGCATGGCGGGATATAGAGTTTTTCACTGAATGCCTCAACGGGCTTCAAAATGTCCCTTCATAGATTTTACAAAAAGAGTGTTTCCAACATGCTAAATCAAAACAAACAAACAAACAAACAAAAAACTTTAACTCTCTGAGATGAATCCACACATCACAAAGCATTTTCACTGATAGCTTGTTTCTAGTTTATATTGCAGAATATTTGGTTTTTCACTATAGGACCCAATGGGCTCCAAAATTTGCTTTTGTAGATTGTAAAAAAAGAGTGTTTCCAACTTATTGAAGCAAAAGAAAGTTTTCACTCTGTGAGATTAGTCCACATATCGTAAAGCATTTTCACAGATAGCTCACTTCTAGTTTTTCCTGCCAGATATTCTGTTTTTCACTCTAGGCCTCCATGGGCTCCAAAATGTCTCCTTGTAGATTCTACAGAAAGTGTTTCCAAACTGCTGAATTGAAACAAATGTTTGACTGTGTGACATAATTTTACACATCACAAAGCATTTTCATGGATAGCTTGTTTGTAGTTTTTATTGCAGGATATTTGGTTTTTCACTATAGACCTCAATGTGTTTTGAAATGCCCCTTCTTAGATTCTACAAAAAAGTGCTTCCAAATAGCTGAATCAAAACGAGGTTTTAACTCCTTGAGATAAATCAACATGCAGTAAAGCCATTTGATAGATAGCTTTCATCAAGTTTTTATTGTGGGATATTCTGATTTTCTCTATAGGCACCAATGGGCTTTGAAACGTCCCTTTCAAAAAAAGTATTTACAGGCTGCTGAATCAAATCAAAGATTTAGCTTTGTATGATTAATCCAGATATCACAAAGCATCTCACTGATAGTTTGTTTCTAGTTTTTAGCGCAGGATAATTTGTTTTTCACTATAGTCTCAATTGGCCTCTGAATCCCCCTGGTAGATTCTAGAAAAAGAGTGCTTCCAAACGGCTGAACCACAAGAAAGGTTTAACTCTGTGAGATGAAACCACACATCGGAAAGCATTTGAAGTCATGGTTTCTTTGTAGTTTTTATCACGGGATATTCGATGTTACACTACAGGCCTCAAAGAATTTTTAAATGTCCGTCCATTGATCGTACAAAAAGAGTGTATCCATCCTTCTGAATCAAAAAAAAAGTTTAACTCCATATAACAAATCCACACACCCTAAAGAATTTTCACCTTATCCCCCAACAAGGAAACTCTTGTTCTCCCAGCTTCTATCGGAGGGCTGCATGATTCCTGTAGGATGAGAAACAGGCAGCCATGTCTGCCTTTTACCTAGTAATCCAGGCTGTTTTATTTCATCTGCCCATCCTCTCTCATTGTAGAGGGGTCTTTCACTGGGCTGTTGCTGGGTGGGACTGCCTCTCACTGGGGATCTTTTGTCTGTCAGGGATTTCAGAGAGCAAAAGGGATTTCAGGTAGGCTGGCTGCGCTCCAAGTTGTGGATAGCGGTCTCATTGAGGGGGTTGGGTTAGTTTGCACTTTGCAGGAGACTTTTGGGTCTTCTGACAGGAATCCTTGAACATGGCTTGGACTCCAGCACAAATCCGCTTGTTCTCCCAGGCAAGCCTTGATTTTTCTTTGCTTTCATGGTGGGTCCGCAGTGCCTCTCAACAGCACTCCTAGACACCCTTTTCGGCTTGCAATTGCCCCAAACGGCCTCTGAGACACCCTCTCAACGTCATCTGCACCCGTGAGTTGCTAGTTCGAGGTTTGAGAACACTGCCTCACCTCGGACTTGCCTTTGTCATGGTTTCTGCCTTCTAGAGCGTCGTGCTGAGAAGCAGGAGCCCCTGCAAGGCCCAGAATGAAGGGACATAGTGAGCTGAAGGGCCCGGCCATCTTCCACTGACACCTGCCTCTGGGGTCTCAGGTATGATTCCATCACCTGGACACCCGTCAACAACTCACCGGACTGTATTTCCATTCCCATGCGACCGGATTCTTGCACACAGCCTCTTTCTGGAACAGAGACAGAAGAGCAATTTCCAGCACCCACCTCACAGTTTCGAAACGCCTCCTCCTCCAGCGGGACCCGACTTCGGAGACGTCCCGAGGAGGCCTTATTGTCGAGACATTAGGGTCCTGCAGTGGGTTGTCGCAGGCAGCATTTTCCCGAGACCAGGTGCGCTCTGCCTGCACCATTTTCCTCTGCTTAGGTAGGCTGACAGCACTGACAACCGAGCGCCCAAGACTGCTTCACGAATGCGAATGCATCAGTCTCTAGGCACCAGGAGCCAATGGTAAGCCATGGCTGGCATCACAGTGGCCACCGTTGCCTGGAGACAACTCCCTGCGGCTTGGTGGAGGAGACCTCTGTGGACATGCATTGGTGTTGGACTCTCGCCTGTGCTCTCTGGGGGATCCACGGGATAGTCCCCCGATTCTAGGAACTGGCAGGGGGGAGCCAGTCTAAAGAAACATCAAGTGAAGCCTCAGGAATAAGTCGCGTAATTCCTAAGGATCCAAAAGGAACTGCAGGATGCGTCAAGCATGCCTAGTGGTCTCCTTGTGGGGTCCGGGGTTGTTTGCAGTTTGCGGGAGGCATCTGGGTTCTCTAGCTGGAATCCTTGAAAGTGGCTTGGATACAAGCACAAGTCCGCTCGTTCTCCCAGGCGGGCCTTGATTTTTCTTTGATTTTATGGGGGTTCCACAGTGCCAATGAAGAGAACTTGTGGACACCCTTTTCAGGCTTGCAATTGCCCCAGAGGGCCTCTGAGACACTCTCTCAACCTCATCTGAACACGTGAGAGGCCAGTTCGAAGTGTGAGAACACTGCTCCTCCTTGGAGTTGCCTTTGTCATGATTCCTGCCTTCTCAGAGAGCCGTGCTGAGAACAGGAGTCCCTGCAAGGCCCGGGATGAAGGTCCTCTCTCTGGATCCGGAGGAATCATAACATTTATCAACTCTGTAAACTCTCGGGAAAGTACTTGTGCTATCCAGGTAACCTGGCCTGTGTGAATTCATGCATTAGTCTCCATTTCTGGGAAGAGCTTCAGCACCAGCAGCACATACCGCTGTGAGGGCAGGTGAAAAAGTATCTCTTTGGGTAGATGGATATAATCCTCCCGTAAAGCTTCATTTGCAAGAAAACGGCTATCACCCTTTTCCACCTGTGGAATAAAGATCCTTCTTACGTGTCCAAGATCACCTGGGTTTAACATAATTATGTTGGATCCCCAGTCATCTCCGTCTTGTTCAGAGGCAGTATTTGGAATTGAGATTCGAGATGTAAAAATACTACTAGATTTTGTATCCCTGTGAACCAAAGACATTGAATGAATATACCTCAAGCCCTGGCTACCTTGCAAAAGGAGAGCCTTCAACTCTGCTTCTTTAGAGTAATTTATGATTCTACAGTTTTCATTCACTTCAGTATCAGCTAAATTTCCACCATGACAATATTCATCCTGTGTAAGCATAGCACCATCTTCTGCCCAGGCAGAGAAATACGGAACTGCATAAGGAAGCCGTCCAGGCACTGCAGTAGAGCCTGTGCTCCTCTCAGAGCGTTTTGCTCACTGCAATCAGCTTAAGGCTTTTCTGATCACCTAATACGGTGCATGCATCCATGCTGCCTCTTCACACAGTAAACACAGAACCAAAACCTCCAGAGCAATTTTCTGCAGCTCCTGAAACTGCTGTATGCCGTAACCTCGCTTTGCTCTCAGTCACTGCAGTTCTCTCAGCAGGCCACGTTTCATCTCCCAGCTCCTCAGCCCTGGCTTCCATGTCTTCACCACAAGAATCATCCCCATACCCCCAACAGAATCCGGAGTGAAAGGATCCGAATTCACTTGGAGTCTGTTGCACATCCAGTTCCCATTTCCTGATTTTTCTGTATCACGAAGATTGGTCCCAGAGTTTAACAGAGCTGGGATCAATTCTTCCAGCTCTGGAGAGGAAAACCGGGAGTGCAAGTGGCGGGTGGCAGAGCCTAAGCTTGCAGGAGGTCCACCGGGGCCCCCAGGATCCCTCAGCGCCCAGCAGGGACCTCCCCGCCCGGGCCCCCACAATCCCGCGAAGCTTCTCCCGGTGCCCCCAGCACTCGCCAGAACCAGTGGCCCAGGAAGCAGGTGCCGCTGGCCACCAGGAGCCCAAACACCCTCCCCGCACCAGTCACACAGAGACCCGCTGCCAGGCCGGTCAGCGCTGCGCAGGGCCCCAGCAGCTCCTCAGGCTCCAGGTCCAGGGGCTGCTGGGCCTGGCGGGCAAGGTTCCGCTCACCCCCAGAAAAGGAGATGGAGACCCACAAGGACCTCAGCTTGTCTGGTGCTAGAGCCTGGGCTGTCAGAATGCCTCTCCGCCTTGCGGCAGGCAGGAGCCTCGTGCGCCCCCTGGTGGCCGCGGCCAGAAGCTGTCACACCCCATGGGCGGAGGCGCCTCAGCCCGGCAAGGGCGGGCTGGAGGTGTCACTCCCATTCATAGACTAGGAATCAGAACCCTGGGCTGTCATAGCCTGGTCAAAATTCTTCCAAACTGAGCAGGGACAGGGACCAACTCACCCCCAGCTGCAGTGTATGCAGTGTAGACATATCTGGACTTCAGCCATTCCTGAGAAACCCCTTGCCTCACCCGTACATGCCCGGCCCACCTTTCCCTTCCTCGCCAGGACCCCACACCCCTCCCTCTGAGTCGCTTCCTCTCTGAAACAAATAGGGGTGATAGAGAGTAACACATCAGTAACAAGAAACTAGCAGGTGTTCAGTAAAATTGTCTACGCTGGCCTCTTCCACAATCAAGTGAGCATTAACCGGAAAATGCTCATTGGAAGTGGAGAGTCGCCGACAGCCCCTCCGCCTCTGTCTGGCTTTGCATTCCCGCAGAGCCAAACTGGGGCCCAGAAAAGGTGTGGGCGAAGACCCCCTCACCTCCCAGCAGGGAGCGTGCTGCCCGCGGTTTTCGGGATCCTGGGCGTGGAGCCATCCTCACAGGACCCTCAGAGGTGGGGAGGAGAAAGAGCACAGCCATTTGACAGATGCAGAGAGTGAGGTCCGTGGGGGAGGGGTGAGTGGCCCAAGGCAACAGGACCTGTGAATAGCAGAGCTAGGATTCCAGCAGGTCCCCAGCCAGTCACTGGGTGAGCCCCTGCTGTGTGGGGATCACTGAGGTGCAGGCATTCTGAGAAACACACGGTTGAGGAACTCATGGCGCTCCATCCTGAATTCTGGGGCGCTTTCTAGGACACAATATGGTAAAGGTTGTGTAATATGTGTGAGGTCCAGCATGTGCACGAAGCAAACAGGGATAGATTGGGGTGGTAGTACAGGGACAGAATCACAGTTGGGACCCTTGAGAAGGCAGTTGGAGTTTTTCTGCCAGAGCAGGAGAAACCTTCTGAGCACCCAGGCTGGCATGTGCAAAGGCATAGAGGCAAGCTCCCCCTGACACACGGCTGGAGGGGAAGCTCTAAGTGCTGCGCACAGGCTGTTCACACTGCATCCTTCTCCCTGGACTTGCTCCCCCCTCAGCACCTCCATCCTTCCAGTTAGCTATCCAGGCCACCACCCTCACCCTCTCACACCCACATCCTGTGGGTCCCACATTCGAGAGACAAGAATTCAGTTTCTTCTCACACCCCCACCCCATGGCTGCTCATCACCTGGTCTGAGTCCCCATCCTCTCTCTCCCCCTACTTGGTCTCTGCTTCCATCCTTGACTCCTGACGTCTCCTTGCAACTCAATACTAGGTCAGATCATGTCACACTTCTGCTCTGGTGCAAGAACTATGTGGTTCCTTCAGTTCAGTGTCACCAGGATTTGATATTCCCAAGGCATGTCTCTCACTCCTTTGTTCTCATTTTACCTTCACACAGGAAAACACTTTTTCTTCTTGAAGTGTGCTGCTATGTAGCTACTCTTGGTGATGAAATCTATGTGTTATTACTTTTGAAATTATTTTAATAGTCCTTACCAAATAAAGATATTTAGCTATATATTCAACGCTAGCTTGAATAATTTTTCTAAGCATGCTTTTTGACTTTTTAAAATTTAAGATGACATTGGATGATTTTATTATGTACATCATGATGTTTTGAACATTCCACATATAGATTGTTGAATGGTTAAATCTAACTATTAACAAATGCATTATCTAACATCGTTATCATTTTTGTTGTGAGAACACTTATCATCCACTATCCTTGCAGTTTTCTAGAAGGCAATATATCATCAGTAACTGTAACCACCTTGCCATACAATAGATTTCTTGAAATTTGTTTTATCTATCCAGTTTTAATTATGTGCCCTCTGACCAACATCTCCCCATCCTGCTCCCCTCTCTAACCACTCCAGGCTCTGCTCACCGCCATTCTGCTCTCTACTTCTATGAGACCAACTTCTTTAGATCCCTCATATGAATGAGATAATGCAGTATTTTTCTTTCTGCACTTAGATTATTTCACTTAATATACTGTCCTCCAGGATCATCCATGTTGACAGTAATGACAGCATTTTATTCTGTTGTATGACTAAGTATCATTCCATTGTATGTGTTTATGTACATACATACATACATGTATGTATACAAGCATATGTAGACATACCATTCTTCAAATATATTATTTTACATTTATTTTTATTAAAATTATATTTCTCCCTTATCTAAATGCTGATAAAAATATGAGGTATTTTCAGTCCTTCCTCTTAATAAAAGCCAAAGTTAAAGGGCTGTTTCCCTGTTTTTTGGTAAGATTCTTTTTCTTGCTGATTTTTTTGAGTTCCCTGCAGATTCTGCATATTACTACTTAATCGTAAGTATGGTTTGGATTTTTTTTTCCTTTCTGTATAATGTCTGTTTCCTCTGTGGTCTATTTCTTTTCTTTGCCAAAACTTTTTATTAGTTTAATTCAGTCTCATTTATTTATTTTTGTTTTTGTTGCATTTGCTTTTGGGATATTTGTCATAAATTATTTATCTAGGCCAACATCTGGAAGAGTTTTTACTAGGCTTTTCTTCTAGAATTGTTGTGGTTTCAGGTCTTAGATTTAAGTCTGTAATCCATCTGGAGTTCATGTTTGGATATGGTGAGAGACACAAACACAGTTTCATTCTTCTACATGTGGCCACCCAATTTTCCCAGCACCATTTTTTATGTATGTGTATGTTTTTGTCTGATTTGTCAAAGGTTGTTATTGTTTGGCCGTATTTGTTAGATTCTCTATTCTGTTACATTGTTGTATGTGTTTATTTTTATACCAGCAAAATACTGTTTTGGTTACTGTATCCTTGTAGTATAAATTGAAGTCGAAGGAAAGACAAAGGAAAGTCGTTGTCTTTCCTTTATTTTGAAGGAGAGTTTTAGCAAATATAAGTGTTCCTAAATAGCAATATTTCCTTCAATACTTTGAATATATTATCCCACTTGGCCCTGGCCTGAAAGGAGTATCTGAGAATTGTGCTGATAGTTATGTGATGAGTAGATTTTCTCTTGCTGCTTTTAAAATTCACTTTTTCTCTTTGACTTTTGACAATTTTGTTAAAATATGTCTTGGTGTAAGCTTCTTCATGTTCAATCTACTTAAGGACTCTTGAACTTCATGAGTCTGGATGTCCACCTCCCACCTCAAATTCAGCAGGTTCTCAGTCAGTATTTCTCAAAATAAGCTTTCTATTCTTTCCTCTATTTCACCTTCTTGTATGCACATAATGCATATATTGCTTTATTTGATGATATTCCATAAGTCTCATAGTTTTTTTTACTCTTTATCTTTTGCTACTTTTTTGTTTTTTGCACCTCTGACAGGATAATTTCAAGATACCTGTTTCCCACTTTGCCATTTCCTCTTCATGACTGAATCTGCTGTTAAAACACTCTATTAAATTTTTCAGTTTAGTCATTATATTCTTCAGCATTAACATTTCTGTGTTTATTTTTATTGCTTCTATTTATTAGTGTAACTTCTGATTTTCTTTATGTATTGCTTTCCTAATTTTGTTTAGTTGTCTATACGTGTTCCCATATAGTTCACTGAGCTTAGTATCTAAAATAATTACTTCCAATTTTTAAAAGCACTTTGTCAATTCCTATTTCTTTAGGGTCTACTATTGAAGCTTTTTGGCTTTACTTAAATTGTGTCATATTTTCCTGATTCTTCATGATTCTTGTGGCCTTGTGCTGGTATACATATCTTTGAGAAGGTGGTCACTTTTTCTAGTCTTTACAGATTGGCTTCAGCAGGAAAAGTTCTTCACCATTAAGTGTGGCCTGGTGTTCTTGTTCGGTCAGGTGGTTGAGCCTGTTGATGGATTTGGCTGACTGGCGGTGCTTCATGGTCAGAAATGTCTGCTGGTTTTATTCCCCCTGATTTGGTAGCTTTGTTGGGTGAGGCCACTTGAAGCATTGTGGGGCACATTGAGATCTGCATGTACCAGTCACTGAGTGTTTCACCCCCTTTCTTTGGTGCTAGTTATCTTCAAGTGGTCTAAGTATTAAAATTATTCCAGTGTTCGTTTTGAGGCAAAGTAGAAGTGTGCCCATCAGGTAGCACTCCCCAAATAGATATTGAATATCCACTTTGATCTACTTTTCTCCCACTGGAAAAATAATGGGCTGAGGGTATACTTCTCAGCACAGTATTGTTCGGGATACGGAAGTGGTAAAGCAAACAAAGTAAAATCATTCTTCTTATCCATTTTAATGAGTCTGTCTTTGCTTTTGAGCTCTTTTTGGGTTTTGCAATCTCACAGTGGTATTTGGAGTTCTCACAAAAGCATTCTTTCCTGTGGGTAGTTGCCAAATAGATGTCTCTTTGAGGGACTCAGGGCTGGGAACCTACTATTCCACCATCTTACCAGACTCCCTCTATATCCAACCACTTCCATCTCTCAATCTCTCAGTAATTTGTAAAATAGGAAAATCCAAACATGTCTAGAAATCATTACTAAAACTAATAGATGAGTTGAGTGAAGCCACAGTATATAAGCCAAATGTGTAAAAAAGTCAATGTGTATTTTTATAGACTGGCAGTGAAAATCGAAACTTACCCTGAAAAACCTGAAGGAAGTACTGAGGAAAATTAAAGAATACCTACATAAATAGAGCTATCATGTTCACATATCAGAATATTCAATATAATTAATATGTAAATTTTCCCTGAATTAATATGCAGCATCAACACAATTCAGTAAAATTTCAACAAAGGGCTTTGTAAAATTTGATAAGCCAATTCTTAAAGTACTTTGAAAATATAAATAATCTAAATTAGTGAAAACAATAATGAAAAACAGTCACATTTAGAGACATATCTGAAATAAATACTATAAAGCTACAGTATTCACAAAAGTGTGTTGTTACTTGAGAAAATAAATATAAGTAATTGTAATAATATAGGAAGCTCAGATTATATATATATAGACACACACACACATATAAACACACACATACATATGTGTGTATATAGATGTATATATTTACACACATATATAATTTTTTATTAAGGAATGCATGAAGACAATTCAAAGAGAAGAATAGAAATTTATATAAATATTCTTGGAGAAGTTGAATACCCATATGTAAATATGTTAACATTGATTAATCAAAGTACATCTGAAAAATTAACTTCAAATGAATGAGACGTAAGTGTAATAGATAAAATTATATATTTTGTATGAATAAAACATAGGAGAAATTTATTGTGACCCTGGGATAGGAAATGGTTTCTTAGATAGGCTACACATGCAGAAAACATAAAATAAAATGTATAAATTGAGTCTTCATAAGACACTGTTAAAAAAAATTTAAATTGACAACCATAGCCTGAGAGAAATATTGAAATACATATATTTGATAAATGCTAGTGTTCAGATTTGTATATACATAATTCATACAACTCAGTTAAAAGAAGGCAAATGACCTGACAAACATTAATGGGCAAGGTCCATTAGCTGCTGGTGGGTAAACACATTGCGGCGTGCCCATATGATGGACTATTTCTCAGCAATAACAAGTAAGAAATTAATGATATGTACAACTTGGATGATTTCAAAGGAATTATTATGAATTAAGAGAAGACACTAAAGACTACATAAATGTTAAAATCACAATTATGTGAAATTTTTCAAAAGGCAAATATAGTAGCTGAAATATAATAGTTTTGTCATGGGCATCATGTATAAGGAGAGAATTTAATGAAAAGGACCAGATTGAGCTTTTCGTGGTCATGGGAATGTTCTACATCATGTTTGTGATAGTGATTATACAGTCACATGCAACATATTTGGAAATGACAATGTGTAAAATTTTACAAATTATTCATTTATAATTGATGAATTTTAAAGAATGTAAATTGAACCTCAATAAAATTATTTCAAATTATGCTATGGAAGAATATGTGGGACAATTGGAGCATGCTCAAAACATAGTGAATGTCTGCAATCATTTAGAAGAACTGTATTTTAGTATTTATTTAAGCCAAACAGATGCTCTCCCTGTGACTAAGCAACGTTCCTGTAAATATATATACCATAGAAATGCATCCTTATAATCATGGCAGCTTTCTTTATAATGGCTAAAACAGGAAATGTGTCCAAATGTTTGTCAACAGTAGAATGAATAAATTCTAAAATATTTGGAAAGAAAGCTCTCAGGACAGGGCAGAGTGGGATAATATATTCAAAGTATTGAAAGAAAAACTTCTAACTAAGAACCCTTATATTTGCTAAAATTCTCCTTCAAAATAAAGGAAAGACAAAAACATTCCTTTATCTTTCCTTTGACTTCAATTTATACTACAAGGATACAGTAACCAAAACAGCATTTTGCTGGTATAAAAATAAGCACATAGTTCAATGGTACAGAATGGAGACTCTAGAAATATAGCCAAACAATAACAACCTTTGACAAATCAGACAAAAACATACACATACATAATAAACGGTGCTGGGAAAATTGGGTGGCCACATGTAGAGGAATGAAACTCACCATATCCAAAGATTAACTCCCGGTGGATTAGAGATGAAATCTAAGATCTGAGACAGTAAAATTCTAGAGGAAAAATGTAACAAAAAAACTCACAATAAATCACAGAGGAAACAGACATTATACAGAATGTGAAAAAAAATCCAAAGTATACTTACGATTAAGCAGTAATATGCAGACTCTGCAGGGAACTCAAAAAAATCAGCAAGAAAAAAGAATCATTAAAAAATGGGGAAACTGCCCTTTAACTTGGCTTTTATTAAGAGGAAGGACTGAAAAGACCTCATATTTTTATCAGTATTTAGATAAGGGAGAAATATAATTTTAATAAAAATAAATGCAAAATAATATATTTGAAGAATGGTATGTCTACATATGCTTGTATACATACATGTATGTATGTACATACATACATAAACACATACAATGGAATGATATTTATTCATACAACAGAATAAAATGCTGTCACTACTGACAACATGGATGATCCTGGAGGATATATTAAGTGAAATAAGCCAGGCACAGAAAGAAAAATACTGCGTTATCTCATGCATATGAGGGATCTAAACAAGTTGGTCTCATAGAAGTATAGACCAGAATGGTGGTTACCAGAGGCTGGAGTGGTTAGAGAGGGGAACAGGATGGGGAGATATTGGTCAGAGGACACATAATTACAATTAGATAGATAAAATAAATTTCAAGAAATCTATTGTATAGCAAGGTGGCCAGGGTTACTAATGTTATATTGCATTCTAGAAAATTGCAACGATAGTGGATAAGTGTTCTCACAACAAAAATGATAACTATGTTAAATAATGCATTTGTTATTAGCTAGATTTAGATTTAACCATTCAACAATCTATATGCGGAATGTTCAAAACATCATGCTGTACGTAATAAAATCATCCAATGTCATCTTAAATTTTAAAAAGTCAAAAAGCATGCTTAGAAAAATTATTATTCAAGCTAGCGTTGAATATATAGCTAAATATCTTTATTTGGTAAGGACTATTAAAATAATTTCAAAAGTAATAACACAGAGATTTCATTACCAAGAGTAGCTACATAAGAGTACACTTCAAGAAGAAAAAGCGTCTTCCTGTGTAAAGGCAAAATGAGAACAAAGGAGTGAGAGACATGCCTTGGGAATATCAAATCCTGGTGACACCGAACTGAAGGAACCACATAAATCTTGCACCAGAGCAGAAGTGTGACATGATCTGACCTAGTATTGAGTTGCAAGGAGACGTCAGGAGTCAAGGATGGAAGCAGAGACCAGGTAGGGGGAGAGAGAGGATGGGGACTCAGACCAGGTGATGAGCAGCCATGGGGTGGGGTGGTGAGAAGCAACTGAATTCTTGTCTCTCGAATGTGGGGCCCACAGGATGTGGGTGTGAGAGGGTGAGCGTGGTGGCCTGGATAGTTAACTGGAAGGATGGAGGTGCTGTGGGGGAGCAAGTCCAGGGAGAAGGATGCAGTGTGAACAGCCTGTGCGCAGCATTTAGAGCTTCCCCTCCAGCCGTGTGTCAGGGGGAGCTTGCCTCTATGCCTTTTCACATGCCAGCCTGGGTGCCCAGAAGGCTTCTCCTGCCCTGGCAGAAAAACTCCAACTGCCTTCTCAAGGGTCCCAACTGTGATTCTGTCCCTGTACTCCACGCCTATCTATCCCTCTTTGCTTCGTGCATGTGCTGGACCTCACACATGTTGCACAGCCTTTACTGTATTGTGTCCCAGAAAGCGCCCCAGAATTCAGGATGGAGCGCCATGAGTTCCTCAACCCGGCGTTTCTCAGAATGCCTGCACCTCAGTGATCCCCACAGAGCAGGGGCTCACCCTTTGACTGGCTGGGGACCTTTTGGACTCATACCTCTACTATTCACAGGTCTGGCCGCCATGGGCCCCTCACCCCGCCCCCACGGACCTCAGTCTCTGCACCTGTCAAGTGGGTGTCCTCTTTCTCCTCCCCACGTCTGAGGGTCCTATGCGGAGGGCACCAGACCCAGGATCCTGAAAACCGCGGGCAGTGCGCCCTCTGCTGGGAGGTGACGGGGTCTTCGCCCACACCCTTTCCATGCCCCAGTTGGTGCTGGGGGAAGGCAAAGCCAGAGGGAGGCGGAGGGGCTGCCGGTGACTGTCCACTTCCTGGGAAGTGGATTCATTTTCCTGTTAATGCTCACCTTGACTGTGGAAGAGGCCAGCGTAGACCATTTTACTGAGCACCTGCTAGTTTCTTGTTACTGATGTGTTACCCACTATCACTCCTATTTGTTTAAGAGAAATAAGCGACTCAGAGCGTGGGGTGTGAGTACTGGAGAAGAAGGGAAAGGTGGGCCGGGCATGTACCGGTGAGGCAAGAGGGGGTCTCAGGAATGGCTGAAGTCCTGATCTGCCTACACTGCATACAGTGCGGCTGGGGTTGAGTTGGTCTCCGTCCCCGCTCAGTTTGGGAGAATCTTGACCAGACCCTGCCACTCGAGGGCTTTGATTCCTGGTCTATGAATGTGGGTGGCACCCCCAGCCCTCCCCTTGCTGGTCTGAAGCTCCCCATCCCATAGGGTGTGACAGATTATGGCCGCGGCCAGAAGGGGGCTCACGAGGATGCCGCTGGCTGCAACACGGAGCTGCATTCCGGCAGCCCAGGCTCCAGCACCAGACGGGCAGAGGTCTCTGCCGGTCTTGGTCTCCTTTTCGCGGGGCGGGATGAGCGGAACCTTGCACTTCAGGCTCAGCAGCCCCAGGAACTGGAGGCTGAGGAGCTGCTGGGGCCCTGCCCAGCGCTGACCGGCCTGGCAGCGGGTCCCAGTGTGACCGATGAGGGAAGGGTGCTTGGGCTTCTGGTGGTCAGCGTCACCTGCTTCCTGGGGCACTGGTTCTGGCGAGTTTTGGGGGCGCCTGGGGGAGGCGTCGCAAGACTGTAGGGGCCCCAGGTGGTGAGGGCTCTGCCGGGCGCTGAGGGATCCCGGGCGCCCTAGTGGACCTCCTGCAAGCTTCGGCTCTGCCACCCGCCACTTGCACCCCCGGTTTTCCTCTCCAGAGCTGGAGGAATTAATCCCAGCTCTGTTAAACTCTGGGACGGTTCTTCATGACACAGAAAAGTCAGGAAAAGGGGAATAGGATGTGCAACAGACTCCAAGTGAATTCGGATCCTTTCACTCCGGATTCTGTTGAGGGTGTGGGGATGATTCATGTGATGAAGACATGGAAGCCAGTGCTCAGGAGCTGGGAGATGAAACGTGGCCTGCTGAGATAACTGCAGTGACTGAGAGCAACGTGAGGTTACGGCGCACAGCAGTTTCAGGAGCTGCAGATAATTGCTCTGGAGGTTTTGGTTCTGTGTTTACTGTGTGAAGAGGCAGGATGGATGCATGCACCGCATTAGGTGATCAGAAAAGCCTTAGGCCAATTCTGCAGTGAGCGAAACACTCTGAGAGCAGCACAGGCTCTACTGCAGTGCCTGGATGGCTTCATCATGCAGTTCCATATTTCTCTGCCTGTGCAGAAGATGGTGCACAGGATGAATATTGTCATAGTGGAAGTTTAGCTATGCTGAAGTGAAAACTGCAGAATCATGATGAGTTACTTCAAAGAAGCGGAGTTGAAGGGTCTCCTTTTGCAAGGTAGCTGGGGTTTGACCTATATTCATTCAATGTCTTTGGTTCATAGGGATACAAAATCTAGTAGTATTTTTACATCTCGAGTTTCAATCCCAGATGCTGCCTCTGAAGAAGAGGAAGATGACTGGGGATCCAACAAAATTATGTTAAACACAGGTGATCTCGGACGTGTAACAAGGATCTCTAGTCCACAGTTTGAAGAGGGTGATAGTCGTTTTCCTGCAAATGAAGTTTTACAGGAGAATTATACCCATCTACCCAAAGAGATGTGCTCCTGCTGCTGAACCTCTTCCCAGAAATAGAGACCAGTGCATGAATTCACACAGGCCAGGTTACCTTGATAGCACAAGTGCTTTCCCGAGAGTTTACAGAGTTGATAAAAGTTATGATTCCTCCAGATCCAGAGAGAAGACCTTCAGCAATGGCCCTGGTAAGCATTCAGTACCGCTATCTGCTTCTAGAAAGAGAGCAGAACAGTAACAAATAGAATTGAAGCCTGGAAAGTTCAAAAATTTGCTTTTAGAAGAATAACTCAAGGGAGCACAGATGGCAGAGGCTGCAGCTGAAGCAGAGTGCTCTGCTGGCGGGACAGCCATCATGTCCAGCACCCAGAGTAATGGGCCATTCAGCCTAGTGGAAGGCATATGAGCCGCTCCATCAACCTTCCTGCATACTCACCTACTCATGTCCCACCTCCTCCAGAAACTGTGACAAGAGGAAGCTAGGTTGAAATCACTGCTGGAATCCCGTTTGTAATGCCTTTCACTCTTGGTAGCAGTAGTTTTACTGCTTGGGACTTTTATTTGTGAATTACAGTTGAAAGCTGCAGTTTTACCTATGTCAGGCTTTCATCTGATCTTACCAGTCTTTCCTCTGTAGGATGGCAGTCACTGTTGGATATTACACCATCCTGTCCAGGGTTAGCCATTGTGGTGGTGTGCTGCTTATAGCTTGCTGTTGCATTGTAATAAAAGGTATCTTTCCTTGTTGTGATTTGTAAGAAGAACTCAAGGGCATTGTTACAAAAATATTCTCCCTTCAAAAAGAGAAAAGCTAAAAGACTCATTACTACTCAGCCTTCAATACACCTGTGTGTCAATCTTATATTTCTTTTTTTATAAAAAACTGTAAAATATACTTTTAGGTCCAACTGTTAGTGCTTTGTAAGCATTGCATGAAGCCTGAGATGTTAATTCCATGGAAGCTTTGCCCTGGGAATTTGCTGTCTTTGCTGTAAGCTTGTGGCATTAAACAAACATTGTAGTTAATAGGCTTTCTCTTTGAAACAATTATGTGAAATGTACAGCTGTTCTTGAGGAACTTTGAAGCTAGTTCATTGAAAAATGCTCCTTTCCCCTCCTTTGTAATGCTATATTAATGAAGTATAATAATTACTGGTTTTGTAATTTTTTTTCTGGTAATGTTCTTCTCTGACTCTTTAAAAATGTCCTTTCCCTCCTCCCAAGTGTTATACTAGACTGTGTGATTAGTCTGATTCTAAATGTTTTACCCAGTTTCTCCTCAATATTCATGTATATAAATTGATCCTGGTGATCCTGTACATGGCTGTTTGAAATGCCAGAATGATTTCTGACATTCCAGGTTTTTCACAAAATACATTTTATTTGTGATTAGTCATTTGACTAATAATATCAGCTAAAAGATGTTGCAAAAAATAAAATTTAAAAAAAATGGCCGGGCACAGTAGTTCACACCTGTAATCCCAGGACTTTGGGAGGCTGAGGCGGATGGATCACGAGGTCAGGAGATCGAGTCCATCCTGCCTAACACGGGGAAACCCCATCTCTACTATAATACAAAAAATTAGCCGGGTGTGGTTGCAGGCGCATGTAGTCCCAGCTATTCATGAGGCTGACACAGGAGAATGGCATGAACCCAGGAGGTGGAACTTGCAGTGATCGGAGATCGGGCCACTGCACTCCAGCCTGGGCAACAGAGTGAGACTCCGTCTTAAAAATAAAATAAAATAAAATAAAATAAAATAAAAAAATAAAAAGAATTTGTGTCTTGTTTGTTTCCTCATTAATGTTGGTTGAAAGCATGTTTGCACTTGTGTTTGACTTGCATTTTTTTTTTTTATTTTTTTATTTTTTTATTTTTTATTTTTTTTCTTTTTTCTTTTTTTTTTCTTTTATTGACTTGCATTTTATAAACATCTATTGGCATATTAAAAGTCCCTCTGAGTTTACCTTAATTGTCTAAAAAAATGTAAGAAAAAGGGCCTGTGGGAAGGACTACCATGCAGAGGGCCTAGTGTGAGCACATGCTGTGCAGGACGGAAGAGGTAATGACCAGGACCAGGGAAATCCCCAAACCCAGCAAGTCAGGGAGCCAAATGAAAGCCTTTCATCCTGTATTGGCCACCTAACCCCATCGACACTCCAAGTGAACATTCTCTTTTAGAGATACTCATTGTCCTGTTTTTTCTGTAATCTTGTAAAGGAATCTGATTTCTCCCATTAGCCTTTCACAGGACTAAAATTTCACATTAGAATGCTATTCTTTAGAAGGCACCTTCCTCGACTAGGCTGCAAAGAGACTGAGGAAGTTACTGTCAGTCACTTATACCCCACAGGGACATTAATTCACCAGAGCTTTGGTGAGGGAGTAGAGGAGCTCATTACAAGCAGGTCTGGATGCTGCACAGAGTGTAAAGGGGGCAGAAGGACCCAGGGCACCTAGGCCTGGAGATAGCCCCAATCCTGGGAGGTACTGTTATTATCCCCATTTTACAGAGGAGCAAACTGAGACACAGGCAGGTAATATGATCAAGAGCACGCTGCCCCGCAGTAGAGGAGCCAGGATCTAAACCGAGGCAGCTTGCCTTGCCATCAGAGCTCTCACCCATGACCTCAGGCTGCTGTTAAGCAGGATTGCCCTGTGGCCAGGGGCACAGCCTATGGGTTCACATTCCAGCTGCTCTACCATTTCAAGGTGTGTGTCCTTGGGCAAGTTACTTGTCTGTGCTCAGTGTCCTCTATAAAGTGGGTGTAGCAGTACCTGCCTCATGGAGTCCCTTAAGTGAGTTAATAGCTGTAACATGCTTAGAATGGTGCCATGCCCATCATCACCATCCACTACATATAGGCCATCATGCCTGAATCCCAGATGGACACATATCCTTGAAGGGTCTAAAATCCAGGATCCTGAAATGCCTGGCAGTGGGATCCTGAAATCCTCTGGCAGTATTCTAACGTCTTTTGACTTCAGAATTGTACCCTGCTTCCTAGGGCTAGAAGGTGTCAGACAACCTGCTCACCCAGTTCAGCCCCAAAGTAGGCAAAGAAAGTTTTGTCACAGGCTTGTCTGGGGCCCAGCCCCTGTAACCTCCCCCGTCCCTCCTTTGCATGCTTCCTCATCCAGATCCACACATGCACTCCAGGTCTTCTGGGCCCAAAGGGAAGGAGATAGGGTGGATAGTGGGTTCTCTGGTCCACCAAAACATGCTGCCTCCAGCCCTGCTGAACTGGTGGGTCCAGGGAATGGGCCTGGAGATGAAGGGGTCTTGCTCTCTCTCTAACTTTAAGCCTTCATTTGCAGTGACTCAAGAGCTTCACCTCTTCCTGTGAGCTTGTCTGGATGTTTATGCTAGATGGCACGGGCCCCTTCTGGCAGGGGTGCACAGGCCAGGACCTGGCTGGCAGCCATGACAGGTGAGGAGACCTTGGCAGGTGAGGAGACCTTGGCAGATGAGAAGACCTGCTTCAGCTTCAATGTATGGGTCTTCTCCTGGCTCTCAGTACATTCCTCCTGAGCCATGATTGGCCCCAGTTCAATGATACCTTCTGCAGCAGCATCATGGTGTCCAGGGGTATAATCTGTAGCATGTGCCAGTGCTACCCCAAGGTATATGGTGGTGGGGCTGAGTGGAGCCAGAAGGGCTGGATCTTGTTCCTCTCTTCCGTGTATGAGCCCCATCCTTCAAACATCTTCTTTTCTTTTCATTTTGACTCCCTGTTTTATTCTGTCTTCTCTTCTGAGCATCCATCCAATCATTTATCCATTCATCCATCTATTCATCCCTCCATTCATCCCAGCATTAATCTATCAATCCATGCATCCATCCATTTATTTATCCAACCACCCATCCATCTATCTGTCCATCATTTAACATAAGGATTGATCAGAAGCCTCCTGGTTCTGGAGCCACGGACCAGACACCATGGGGAGACATGACGAAAAACAACATATGATTTGTGTGCTTGAAACAAAAGCTAATGAGTGCTTACCACCTGCCTGGCAGTCCTGCATTCAGGGTGCAGTTCTCCCCTCATCCTGAGCTTTTTGGTACCTTCTGTAGTTTCATTTTGTAGTAGAGAATGCTGAGCCTCACAAAGTGTGGCCGCTCAGCTGCATAGTGGAGTTTGGATTGGAGCTCAGATGTATGTGACTTAGGCATCACCCTCTGCCTTGAGTCCTCCACTCCAGGGTCTCAGAGCTGCTGAGCATTCTGGGGTTGGTCAGCTCTAACCTTGGTGGCATGCATTGAGCAACTCTCCATATTTTGGAGTCTTGACATATTCCTAGCCTTAGTGATGGCAAGGACCCTGCTTTGGGAGACCAGGGTTCTAGTTCCAGTCCTGTCCCAAACTTTCTGTGTGATCCTTGTCTTTCTGAGTCCAGTATTTGCATCTGCATAATAGGACACAAGCACCAGTTTTCACAGCCTCATGGGGGTATTACAGAAGTCAGAGAAGAGAATAGATATAGGAATATTTGTAGACTGTAGAGTGTTTCGTTTGGCGAAGGGCTGTCAGGTCCTGACAACCCTCTGGAATGAAGATGTCAGAAGTTGTAAACCTTCAATGCCCAGAGACTTGGAGTGACTCTTCCAAGGTCACATAGCTAGTCAGAGACAGACCTAGGGGAACAAAATGAGAGAAACATGGATTCTAACTTGGGCTTTATCTCTAACTGCCTGGGAGACTGCTCAAGCCCCTTCCCTCTCTGGGCCTCAGTTTCCTTGTTTTTACAATATGTGAGGCAGGATGAGGAGATGGATGTGGAGGATATCTGGGGGCCCTGCTAGAACTCACCTCTAGGGCCCAGGCTTGGGAATCCCCAGAACCCCCATATTGTTCTTTACACCTGGGTGGCTGTGCTCAAGGGCTCAGGGAGGGGGGACTCCTGTTGCTCTGGACTCCCTAGCCCTTCCCCTTCTGTGGGGCCACCCTGGGCTGTCAGCATGTTAGGTGCTGGAATGGTCTGAGCTGGTCTGTAGTCATTTCCGAGGCAGTTTATGGTTGCCTCACCTCTGTCCGTGCCATGTCCTGAGCAGAGGTCCCGCGGAGAAGTTCTGGGGACCAGAGACACCCATGTCACCACTAGCCATGGTAGTCCTCTTCCCCGTGAAGAGGGTGCACCCTGGGAGATGGAATTGTGTGGAAGGGAGCGTCTGTCCTGAACTCCCCGTTAAGCAGAGGTGGCTCTGGGACTGTGGGCAGAGATACTGGAGTGGCAGTGGGAAGCAAAGTGGAGGAGGAAATATTGCTGGGTGCTAATGAGTCACAGTTGATAGACTCATGTCTTCATGTGCTGTGGAGGCAGTGTGGTGGGGTGCAGATGGCATATGTTTTGGTGACCTACAGGCTTACATTCAAATAGCTGTTACCTCATGTTCCACATCTGTGACCTTGGTAGGGGGAGCTCCTCAACCCCGAGCCTTGCACAGCTGAGTGGGAGAAACCAGAGGGGTCTTGTGTTGTCGGGGACCTGGCATCATGCCTGGCACAGAGCACTTGCAAAATCTTCATTCTCAAGATTGGCATTTGTAGCTCTGGGGGATACACAGAGAGGTCTCTGTATGTATGAGCAGGTACATGTGGATAGGTGTGGGTCTGTTTGTGTGTGTGGGAGTGCATGTTTCAGGGACACAGGCTATCAAAACCAGCACAAGGTGACTCTAATAAGGGAAGGGAGGAAAGCGCATGGTAAACCAGGAAGACACGCTAGAGATGAGGCTTCCTGCACCCCTCATGGTCTCTTGGTGCCTGTGCCATTGTAGGCTTCAGTGCTCATGCTTGTCCTACCCTCAGGGTCCTCCCCTAGATCTCAGTGTCTGGCCTGTGGAAAGCTTCAGTAAATGGGGAAACATAAATATAAGGGAATATAATTAGCTAATTAGGGTAATTAAGTGAGGAGTAGCCATTTCAAACATGCATTAAGCTGTCCCTGATTTTTAGGGGCTGGATGTCTAGTGAGGGAGATAATTTGCGGCATGATGGGGAGGAAGTAGGATTCACAGAGAAGGTGAGCCGGGCTTTGTAGGTTAAGTAGAAATTCAGCAGGCAGAGAAGATGTAGGAAGATGCTCCAGGCAGAAGAGCAACAGGATCAAAGCCATGTGGTGAAAGAACAAGGCAAGTGGGTCAGCAATGCTACTAGAGGGGGAGGGGAACAAGTCAAGGTAGAAATGGAGGGGCCTCAGCTCCTCAGTGCCTGGGGTGTTATGCTAAGGAATTTGGATCTTACCCTTTAGTCAAAGGGACAAGGGAGGGACATGACCAGGTTTACAGTCTGAGAAAATTATCAGGCTGATATCTGGAAAGAGGAAGTTCTGGGGCAGCGAGACCAATGGGAGGCTTCTCTGCTCAGATGAGAGATGGCGGTCATCTGGATTAGGCAGAATTTGAACTCAAGGCTGTAGGAACTGAAAAGACAGTTCTAGTTTACCATATGAGGAGTACCTGCTGTGGCTGGCAGGGCACCAGCACTTCTACCCAGATTATCTCATTAAAATTCTAAAGTAGACATGGTCAGCTCTGGAAGCCGCCTGGGCCTCAGGCATGAGAGAGGAGGAGGAATTGAGGCAAATCTAGTTGGTGGGTGCAGATGGAGATGCTGAGCCTATTAGGAAAGATGGGACAGGAAAGTGGGGAGCAGGGAAAGGAGGGGCAGGGAGAGTGAGGCCTTTCCCTGCCTGGCTGCAGCCTTTACCGATGAGCCTCCCATTCCTCATTCCTGCCAGATCTGCTGGACCCAGGACCAGGACCCTGGTTGGTGCTGAAGGTTCTGTCTCCTCTGTGGGCCTCCCTCCCTCTGCTTCTTCCTTCTGAGGATTGCTCAATGTTCTGCCTAAACACAAATCTGACTGCATACTCCCCTGCTGATAAATCTTCAAGGATGCCTCTGATTCTGGGCAAAGCCTGAGCTTCTTAGTTTTATGTTCTGGGGGTCTCCATTGTTTGATATCCCCTCCCCAGCTTCAACTCCGCCTGTTCCTCCTCATCAAAGTGTTTGTATTTTAATATGCTACCTCCTCTCTTTTTCCTCCAAGATTTTCATAATTGTGGTTGTGATGATGTTGGTGATGGTGATGATGGTGATGGTGAAGGAGGTGCTAATGATGGTGATAGTTATGCTGAGGATGATGATGATAATGGTGAGAATGGTGAAGGTGAGCATGGTGATGGTGATGGTAAGGATGGTGATGATGTGATAATGATGGTGATGGTCAGGATGGTGATGGTGAAAATGGTGGTGGTGATAATGATGGTGATGGTGAGGATGGTGATGGTGAAGGTGGTGATGATACTGTGATAGTTATGGTGAGGATGCTGCTGCTGATGCTGGTGAGAATGGTGAGGGTGAGACTGATGATGATAATGAGGATGGTGATGGTGAGTATGGAGATGGTGATGGTGCACCCCTTGATTTGGCAATTCGACACCCAAGAATTGTTCATTTCTTTTAGGATTTTTTTTTTTTTTGAGTCAAGACTTTCCTATGTTGCTCAGGCTGGCCACGAACTACTGATCACGAGTGATCCTCCCACTTTGGCTTCCTGAGTAGCTGTGATTACAGACATGAACCATGGTGACTGGCTTTACCCTAGAAATTTATCCTGAGGAAATAATCAGACAAGTGTGCCAAGCGGGACTTAGAGAAGGGTATTTATTTTTACATTGATGATAGTAGGTAAGATGTGGGAAGAATGTAAATGTCCAGCAATAAGAGATTGGCTAAATAATTGTGCTACAGCTAGGCAAGGGGCTGGCTTATGGACATTCAGAACACAGCCCCTCCTGATTGAGTCAAATCTCCTGTCACTCCTCTCACACACTGCACACCTCCCTCCTTTTCAGCATAAATTACAATTGTAATTTTCCATTTCTTTGTGAACCTCTTTGATGAATTTCTGTATCCCTCATTAGATGCTAAGCTCCACGGAGGCAAAGAGTATTCTATGTTCATTATTGTGTCCTCCATGCCAAGTTAAGTTCCTGGAACACAGTACACTCTCAATAATTTGTTGTTAAATGAATGACTGAATCTATATTTCTTAGTATGGAAAGATGTTTCAAATGTACAATTAAGAGAAAGAGCAGATTATAAAGCAGCATGCATGCTGTAGTACACACTGCAAATTCCCTCCTTTCTTGATCTTCTTTGGGGGACCACATGCCCACTCTCAGTCAATAAATTATGATTGATCCAAAGTCAACATGACAATGCTATTCTCTACTGCTAGGGATGGTCATGAGATCAGGTTCTGGCCAATCGAAACACAGATTTACAGACCTAAAGAGAAATCCTCTGGGGGTCACCTCTGAAGTTCTTGCTTTTCTAATAAGAATACAGAAGTGACTGCCTTTGCTGGCCCTGTAAACTCATGTAGTGGTTGGAGCTGCAGTAGCCATCTTTCAGCCATGAGCTAAATTCCAATAGACTCATAAAGATGCTGGGCCTAACATTGTTGAACCAGTGAACCATATCCAGGAACCATAGATACTCTAACTATGTAAGAAAAGTGAACCTGTCTTTGTTTAAGTGACTGAACTTTCAGATTAATGCACTTCCAACAGATACAGAGCATAATCCCATATATACCTGTATGTACAAATACGAATAGAAAAATAATTAAAATGATTATCTCTGTGTGGTAGGATTCTCCTTCATATTTTTAATTTCATAAAATTTTCCCAAAGGGCATGTAAATAATAATCATACAAATATTTCTGTACATTCAGAAAATAAACAATGGTACTAATTTTATTTTTAAAAAATAAACAAAATATTGGGGCCCTAGAAGGTAGTTCACTACCATATGTTAAGTTAATTAGCCACGACCGAGATGAACACTTGTGGGTATCCTGGAGGACAGGTTCTGCAGCAGTGAGAAGTCCCCTCCAGAACAGTATGTGGTTCCAAACTCCTGAGAGAGGCGGGGCAGACCCCAAGGAAGTAGATGAGAACCTGAGTGAGGCTCTGTGGGGAGAGAGGATGTTCCTCAGCCCTCACAAGGACATGTCAGTTTCACTTGAGATTAGGTCCTGGTCTTGGCTGGGAAGCCTGCCAGGCAGGTTCTCAGCAGCATGGGGTGATAACAGGAGGAGGGGAAGCCTGGCAAGCTGGGGCAGCTCTGGGGTCTTCAGGTGGGGCTGTCTCGGCAGCAACTGTGTTGGCTGTAAACACAGATTTCCAGGAAGCAGAGCGTTGCAATCTCTCCCTCCACAAACCTGGATCATCAGGGATGTTTCCATAGCAGCATCCATGCCAGTGAGAAATCTGGACATGATCTGTGACCCTGTCTCCCACTTTTCCTTTTCTCTTAGAATGGGACAGAGCAGCCTGGAGCAGCTAGTGTCCTGTAGCGACTCCAGTTTGCTGCTCTCTTCCTTATCTTCTTCCTCTTTCCCTCTGTCTCCTCTGCGTCCTTCACCTTCTACATCAGGAAGCTCAAGTCACCGGGCTGAGCCTGGGCTTCTCATCTAAATCACGGAGTGCCAGTCAATGCCTCCCTTCCTCTTCCCAGGGAGCAACTTCAATCTTCCCTGCCTGCAGTGGGGAGCTAGACCCTGCTCCTTATTCCCTGTGGGACAATCTGCAGCCTGTTTCCTCACCCCTGTAATGGGACTGCAAGCCCTCCCTGCCCACCTGACAGTGCTAATTCCAGGCCAGGGGCCCTCCTGGGAAAATCACCAGTGTGGGTGATACAGTGGGTGTTTGTGTGTGTGGAGGAGTGGGGCTGCCACCTGGCCATTTACAGACCCCACCCCTCTCTCCCTGTGTTTGTCGCATGTCAGGAATCCCTCTCCTTTGTGCCATGAAACATAAGGCATTTTCAGATCCATCATCTCACTGAGCCTTGCATCTCCTTGGTGAAGTTGGAGTTATTGTCACCATTTTACTGATGAGTAAAATGAGGCTCAGAAAGGGGAAAGTCGTTGCCAGGGTTCCGCTGTGGACTTATAGCGGAGCTGGGATTACGATGCGTGTTCTGGATTCCTGGCGGGGTCCTGGCCCGTCTGCAGCTAAGGCCTGTCTTTCTTCTCCCATGAGGTCTCTTTTCCATTCCTTTCCTCCCCATGACAGCCACTGTCACCAACACTCACGGTGTCTGCTCACTGTCACACCACCCCTCGCTGACCCCTGCGTCTGCACTGGAATCCACCATGTCCATCAGACAGATTTTCCTCAATGGTGGTTGGGCTCCAAATCCACTCTCCCCAGACTGACACAAATTGCACTACAGGGGGCCACAACTGTAGGCGTTTCTGGTCTAGAGATAGAGAGATGGTCTCATAGAAATGTCAACATCACTTGGTGAAGAGGAGAGTGGAAACACAGGAGAAAGTTCAGGGAGTGACATCAGGAGGAGGTGGCCCTTGAGTTGGGTCTTGAGGGGTGTGTAAGAGTTACCAGGCAAGGAACGCTGGGAAGGGCATTTCAGGAGGAAAGAGCAGCATTCTCCAAGGCTCAGACAGGTCTGGTGGCTACAAGATAGAGCTGAGTGACCTGGACCCCTGGAGACAGTGCTCCCTTTTCAGGAGGAAAAATTTCCCTTTTCAGGAGGAAATTTTTATATATTTAAATTTTTCTGTAACGAAAAGACTTGCACAGAAAGACAAAACTGATCTGTAATGTCAGCTGTTAAGACACTGGTACATTTGAAGAAGAGGGAGGGAGAAAGCGCTTGTGGGCCACATGAGTGAGGCTGCTTCTATTTCTTGGTTACCCACGTGTATCAATTTTGTCATAATATACATTGAGCTTAAGTGAATGCTTTATGCATGTATTTCTACATGCATGTTATATATCAACAAAATATTTAAATATCACGTATTTGCACACAAAACTTAATATCTCAGAGTAACAGCAGCATTTTTTGTTTCAAAGTGGGACACTTCCACTCACAGCATCAGCAGATGAACTGTAATATTCTGATGTATCTATTAGTGTCCTAACCCTTGGGTGAGACCCCCTAGGTCTTCCCATTTTTGCCTCAATTTGGTAAGTAGCAAGACTCTTATTTCTGATGATGTGATTTTATTTCCCAGCAAAGTCCTCCCCAAACCAAGGCCACAATAACTAGCACGGTGTTCTGCACATCGTATGCACTCAGTACTTGTGAAATTGAGTTGAATCAGAAACAAAATGAGGAGCAGAGGTCAAGTCCTGCAAAAGATAGTATGTAAATAATGTAAATAACGCAAGTAAGACTGAAAGGCTACAGCTCGGCAGCAAAGACTTCACATTCGTTTGAGAAACCATTTGCTACTAGTTCATCAAAAGACGTTGGTTTCACGCTGTGGTTCTCAATTCTGGCCACACATTGTAACCAGTTGGAGAGCTTTAAACAGCAAGGATGTCTGGATCCTACCCCATGGATTCTGATTTCACTGGTCTGTTGCAATTTGGGTTTTGGGAATTTTAAAAGCCCCCTGCCACCCAGGTGATTATAAGGTGCATCAGGGGTGAGAACCTTAGCTGTGCCTGATTTCCTTGTGTGCTGCTGGGATTTGCCTCATTGCAGCATCTCAGCTTTGTGGGGAGGGGTGGTGGGCAGTCTTAGAAAACAGCTCTGCCCTGTTAAAATCAAAGGACGGCTTCAAGATGTGCTCAGCTGCTTGACTAAAGTGCAGCAGGAGGAAATGTCTTTTCAGCAGATCTATCTTTACATCACTTGCTTTCAGAGTAAGAGGTTGTTTTGGGCACAGCATTTTGATTTAGTCTGTGTTGAAGACCAGTAATAGCCTACAAATACCAAAATGGGATGAAAAGAATTTCCAAACATGTGGAGTGCTTTATACGTGTTTCTTCAACCTTCCCTGTGTCTACACCCTTTGCAATGCGCTTTTACAGCTGCTCCCATCCAGAGTTAGAATCTGTTTCCCAAGACTTGGATCCAGCTGGCAGTTTTGGGCCCAGTCTCAAAAGGTCTTGAATGCTTCTTCCTTTTCTTTCAGAACCCTGCCATCTCCATGACAACAAGGCCAGGTTAGCCTGCTAGAGGATGAAACACTTTGGGGAAGAGAACCAAAGTTGCCCAGTCCACAGTCAACTCACTCTCAACAGCAGAGCTTCCTGGTCACCAGCAGCTGACCCCCTTCTCCCATACACACACATGAAGATTGCTATACCTTACAAAGATATGGCAGGTTTTATAGGTATAGTAAGTAATTTATGGCAGGAGCCTGCCATAAATTGCTGACTTGCTCAATCATGAGCTAAATAAGTTTTGGGATGGCTCATTACACAGTAACAGCTAACCAACACACCCAGAGCTGACAGGATGCCAGGATTAACAACATGCTGACTACAAGTTAGCTGGCACACTATAGGGACTGTCTAGGTACTGAATTCCTTTTCCCCTTATTAGAAGTTGGGTCCCTTGAATTATAAAGAAATGCATGTAGACGTGTATGTGCTTAAAACTCACACAGTATCGCACAACACAGGAGGAAATAGATGACAGCCTGACCACTAGGGCAAAGGCCAAATAGCAAGGTAAGGCGTTTGTCTGGAATCTATTCCCTCCAAATCTAAACTCTGGAGGTCAAGGCTGTGGACAGGTCCCACCTCCTGGGATCCCGCTGTCCTCTGATCTCTGGAGGGGAGAATGGCCCCACCAAGCAGCAGATGGGCAGCAGTGGCCTACCTGTGGCCACCTCCTGCTGGCAGCCCCTGCTCTCTCAGGGCACTCTCTCTTCCTTTGGGACTGGGAAGAGATGTGGGTAGGGAGGGGGAGCTCCCTCGCTCCTGGCAGAGAAATGGGGTTCAGGCCCTTCACCTTCCTGAGTTCAGGGAGTCAGAGCTTCCAGAACATCTGGAATCTGGCTGCTTTGAACTGAGATATGCTAGAAGTATAAAATATGGAGTGAGTTTTAAAGATTTAGGACAAAGAAATGTAAAATGTTTCATTAATAATTTTATACTGATCACACATTAAAATATTTTGGATACATTGGGTCAAATAAATTATATTATTACAAATCACTTCCACCTGTTTCTCTTTAGTTTCCTTAACCTGGCTAGTAGAAAATTTAAAACTACAGGCAGGCATAGCTCATATTGTTTATATTGGACACGGCTGTCTTAAAGGACTGCCTCCCTTCCGAAGCTCAGGCTCCCTCCAGTCATGGTGGAAGGGGAAGTGGAGCAAGGAAGAAAGGAGGTGGGGTGCCATGCACTTTCACAACAACCAGCTCTCATGTTCCATAGAGCAAGAACTCACTCACTACCACCGGGACAGCACCAAGCCATTCCTGAAGGATCTGTCTCCAAGACCCAAACACCTCTCACTAGGCCCCACTTTCAACATTGGGAATCAAATTTCTTTCTTTCTTTCTTTCTTTTTTGTGCTAGAGGACAGGAAGGTTATAAAATCTGAAAATTTTAAATAATTTGTCATTTTGTTGTTTCCATTTGTGAACAAAGGACTGAATAAAAAATTTAAGATTTAACATTACAATAAAATACATTCATTTCAATATCACACTGGAATTCAACATTGTTTTGCACGGGGGCTGCAGAAACAATGCAGAGCTTCTTCCTCCTCCAGACCCTCACAGCTCAGCAAGCCTCTCAAGGGCTGGTTGCTGGCCACTGCGTTTCCAGTTTTTGTAGGTTCTCTTCCTCCCAGGTGATTAAGGAACGAGGCCAAAGGTGTTGGAAGCTTTCAGAAAACACAGGATTTTTCTTTCTGCGGCTCACCAGCATTTTCATTTCTGTATCAGCAACACCATATGCAGGCCACAGCTGAGCCAAAACACATGATGAATTGAGTCTGAAATCAAATTGTACCTAATATTTACAGCCATGTGCATTACTAAAAAGGGACATATCTTCCAACAATTCCAGTAAGTTCCCAAGACTTAGTTCACACTGGGTACTAGCCTGTGATGTTGCCCCGTGCTTGTTACTGGGGGCAAAATGGGACAGTGTTTGCTGAGTTCATGGCTGAGGGGCTGCGGTGCCATGCAGGGAGCAAAACTTCCCACTGAATAACACTCATCTGTGAGAGCGGCATGGCGGCTGAGGTCAGCTGGCTCAAGGCAACTGCCTCCTTGTTTCCTAACAAGCAACATTTTCAGGGAAAAACCCCAGCTTCAATGTAGGAAGGTTTTGATGGTGGCTCAGGCCTGGGACTGAATTAAAAAGGAATAAGGAGATAAAATCCACATTTTAATTATAAACAAATGTCTCACTGAAAAAATTCCAGACCCATAAATCCATCTATGTATTAGTTATTGGAGTAATTTAAAATGTGAGGAAATTATAAAGTGTGTGTCCCTTATTATATATTTCTTCCCCCCCAACACTTTTTAAACATCTAAAGTTCCTAACACATAGATACTCTTTATGAGGAAAAAAAAAACCTGTTGACATTGATACAGTTTGAGTATTTGTCCCCTCTAAATCTCATGTTGAAATTTGACCTAGTGAGACCCTGTCTCTACAAAAAATTAAAAACTTAGTTGGGCATGGTGGATTGAGCCTGTTATCCCAGCTACTCAGGAGGCTGAGGTGGGAGGACCTCTGGAGCTCCAGGAGTTGGATGCCACAGAAAGCTACGGCTCAGCTCAGCCATGGCTTCTACAGTGAGCTATAACTGCGCTACTTCACTCCACCCTGGGTGACAGAGTGAGATTATCTCTTTAACAAAACAGAAGAAAGAAATTTGATGCCCAATGTTGAAAGCAGGGCCTGGGATGGGTGTGGTGGCGCAAGCCTGTAATCCCAGCACTTTGGGAGGCCGGGGCAGGCAGATCACAAGGTCAGGAGATCGAGACCATCCTGGTTAACATGGTGAGACCCCGTCTCTACTGAAAATGCAAAAAAATTAGCCGGGCATGGTGGTGGGCACCTGTAGTTCCAGCTACTCAGCAGGCTGAGGCAGAAGAATGGCATGAACTGAGGAGGCAGAGCTTGCAGTGAGCTGAGATCATACCACTGCACTCCAGCCTGGGCGACAGAGCAAAACACCATCTCAAAAAAAAAAAAAAGAAGAAAGAAATTTGATTCCCAATGTTGAAAGCGGGGCCTAGTGAGAGGTGTTTGGGTCTTTGAGGGCAGATCCTTCAGGAAGGGCTTGGTGCTGTCCCAGTGGTAGTGAGTTCTTGCTCTATGAAACATGAGAGCTGGTTGTTGGAAAGCTTGTGGCACCCCACCTCCTTTCTTCCTTGCTCCACTTCCCTTTCCATCATGATTGGCGGCTTCCTAGGGTCCTCACCAGAAACAGATGGTGGTGCCAGGCTGGTACAGCCTGCAGAATCATAAGCCAAATAAATCTCTTTTCTTCATAAATTACCCAGCCTCAGGTGTTCTTTTATAGCAACACAAAATAGACTAATACAGACATCAATGTGAATATTTAATATTGGAAAATTCTTTTTCATTTTCTATTTTGTCTGTATAGCTAACATTAAAGAAGCCAAAGATATAGAATGCTACATCTCAGATATTGCATTTTGTAAAAAACATGAAGGTAAAATCTTTGTTTCTTCAATTACTAATCAATGATAGTTGTACTTTGCCCATTCTATGCAGAATACAGTTCCATGAACCATGGGGAGATGGAAAATAACCATGTCCCAGCCTTCCAGGCAAGTCCCTGGAAGGAATGGCTTGGTGCTGTCCCAGTGGTAGTGAGTGAGTTCTTGCTCTATGAAACATGAGAGCTGGTTGTTTGAAAGCGTGTGGCACCCCTGGTGCCTGGAAGGCTGGGACAGGTAAGATTGCATCTCTGTGCTCTGCAGTGTCTGTCACACAGCAGGCACTTAATGAGAAGGCTGCTGAATGAAAGAATACTTCCAACCAGCCTGGAGCCCAAATGCAGGTTCTCCCTGAAGTTCTGACCTCACGTTGTGGGCATTGTGGGCTTCCATGCACATGTCCACACCACCAGTGCATCCACTTCCTTCCTGGACCTGAGCAGAGCCCCACTTTCCAGCTCCTGCCTGTGAGGGGATAACCAGGCCCCTGGGACCCACAGCTCCAGCAGCTGGAATTCAGAGTTTATGACCTGCTGTTTTCCACATTCCCCCTCTCACCCCCTCAGGACCTGCACCCCGCTGCACTGCACCTTCTATTTTGCTGTCATGGCCCAGAGCTCTGTTCATCTGCTTCAAGCAGCTCTCCACCCCGCTTCCTCCCTCCCCTCCTGCTGGATCTCTTTCTTTCATTGGTTCTTGTCCCGTTCCCTCAGTAAAAGAACTCTCCTTCCACTCTGCCTCATTCACATTCACTTGGGAACCAAAAATTCACCCCACAGCTTAGCATTCCCAGTTGTGGAAAAATTCAGGCACCTTCTGGAATGAGACAAATGTGAAGAAGCCAGACATGAAAAAACACTTATATGGATCGATTTATATGAAATGCCCAGAGAAGACAAATCTATTGAGACAGAAACTGGATTTGTGGTTGCTTACAGCTGGGGTAGGCGGTGGGGGGAACAGAGTGATAGCTAAAAGGTACAGGACTAACAAAAATGTTGTAAACTTAACCATGGTTTTGGTTGCACATATCTGTGATTATATTAAACCCTAGCAGATCATAAGGTATGTGAATTTTTCCTCAATAAAGCTGTTTAAAAATAAAAAAAAATTAGGCTGGGCACAGCAACTTACCCTGTAATACCAGCACTTGGGGAGGCTGAGGCAAGAGGATTGTTTGAAGCCAGGAGTTCAAGACCAGCCTGGACAATAGAGTGAGACCCGATCTCTACAAGAGATTTAAAAAATTTAGCCAAGCATGGTGGTGCACACTTGTAGTCCTAGGTACTCAGGAGGCTGACGTGGGAGGATCACTTGAGCCTGAGAGGTGAAGACTGCAGTGAGCCGTGATGATGCTACTGCAATCCAGCCTGGGAGACAGAGAAACATCCCAACTCAAAAAAAATTATTACGAACTATTTTATACATACAAAATTACACACACACACACACATACACAGACTCACATAAAAGTAAAATAAATAATTGTACCCATCACCTACACCACTACATTTGAAGCCGTCTGCATGGTTGGCCCTTCTGAAATGTAACCCCATCTGGGACAATCATTCATCTGAAGCTTTACAAAAAGTATTATTTCCCTGACTTTCATTATACTTTTATTACATAATAATATCTCTAAATAATATATTGTTTCCCTAAATAATATACTGTTTAACTTTGTAAGTTTTTACACTTTCTATAAATGTGCTGTGTATCTCTGTAACTTGCATTACTCATTCCACATTGTATTTTTGAGAGCCTTCTATGTTTTAAGTAGTTTCTCATTCAATTCTATACATTGCTTACTAATTAGCCTTTAAATTGAATATACTAATACCTGCTGGAGAGAGAATTCTTGTGGGATAATGAGTATAAAGTGCTTAAAGCAGTGCCCCATTCATTATAGGTATTCAATATATGTAATACTATACACAATATTTTAATACTGAGTAATTATATACATATTATGATTGCCCCTTTCTTTGTGGATGTACATTATTTCATCAGCCGCACTATGAACTAATAGTTTTCTTTCTTTTAGGGGAGGGGGTGGGGTCTGGCAGTATTGCCCAGTCTGAATTACACTGGTGCAATCACAGCTCACTGCAGCCTAGACCTCCCGGGCTCAAGGATCCTTCCACCTCAGCCTCCTGAGTAGCTGTGTCTATCGGCAGGGCCACCACTCCCAGCTAATTTTTAAATTTTTTGTAGAGATGGGGTTTCACTATGTTGCCCAGGCTGGTCTCTAACTCCTAGCTCAAGTGATCTGCCCACCTTAACCTCCCAAAGTGCTGTGATTACCGGTGTTAGCCATTATGCTGGGCAAGAGTTTTCAAACTACGGTAAAATTCAAGTTACAGAGACCTTTGGGAAATGCCTCATTCTAGGTATTTGAAGCTTCCAGATAGCTAAGATTAAAAATTTTTACATACTAACTTGTTTCTAAGTGTATGCTTTTACATTTAAACAAACTAAAAACATGAGCTTTATAAAAAAATTTCAGCCATTTCCAAATTCTCTTCCAAACTTGTTTAGAAACATACATGACAGAGCTTTGGTCGGATTGTGCAAACTGTTGTGTGTTCTGTTTTTAAAATATTACTTAACTTGTACACTTCCACACATTGGCATGGCACATCATTGCCATTTCCAATATGTTCCTGTGCTTCACCAATTTCCATAGCTGTCAGAGGGAGAGCAGCCCAGGTGACAGGAAATGAAGTTGTCTGGCTCCGAGTCCTTACCAGGAGGACTTCTGGGATCCAGAGTCTTTGCATGGGGCAGATGACATATTCTTAGAGGCCATTCATTTTTTCTACTGTAGCTGCTAGTGCCAGTTTCCACTCCACTGCCTGAGGGTAGGTTGATCTTGAAAGCCCTCACTGATGGATTTGTGGTCATGCCTGGAACCCTGTGCCAAAGAGGACTGGGAGGTCCCGTTCAGGAGGGAATCCTCTGACTTATTACTGGCATCTGAGCATCTCACAGCATGGCTGTTCCTACTTGTAATAAGGTGATGTCAAATGACTCCAGGGCAGTGCTCCAGTTCCCATGAACACATCTGGTCACTCTGGGAGCTTCTGAGTCAGTGAACTCTCTCCTTACATCCCGATACACTGTTGTTTGCAAAAATATATTTTTATAGGCAAGGTATTTGTGTTTTGGATTTGCACCCTGATGTAGGCATTAATTTGTTTAAAAGGATAATTTAACATTTTCAGGAAGCTGAACATCTTTAAATTCTCTTTCAATTATTTCTAGTTTTATTGCATTATGACCCAGAAATGTGTACAATTTTTGTTCTTGTATACTCACTAAGGATTCTTTTTGTTTTCAGAGTAGGACCAAAGGTATTTCTATTTGTTTGCAAGTCTGTTGGCTCAGTTTCTAAAGAGTTCATTTTGTTACCATGTTCTTTTAAGTATATACATACAGGTTAGTTATGTTTCCAGTTTCCTGTGCTTTTTATTTTTTTTTTTAAACAAACTTTTCTCGCCCTTCATTCTCTCAGACTTTTCCTTCCATGCCTTATGCTGTAGATAGAGTCTATGATCTAGCATTTGTCAGTTAAAATTGTATTCACCTCTGGAGACCAGAAAATCTGACCCACAAAGCAAGAACAAGCAAGGGTAGGAGATGAGGCTGAAGAGGCAGGCACCAGGTTCTCTGAGCTTTTATTCACTGCAATGAGTAGACAGTGGCAGGGTTTACACAGGGTTGGGGGTATGCCTATATCATGTTTTAACATTTTCAAGAGATCACTCTGGATGCTTGAGTGGAGGCTGGACTGTAGCAGGGCAAGACAGGATGGAGGGAGGTTGGAGGATCTTTGGCAGTAGGAGGATTTTTGGCAGTAGATCAGTAGGAGAGGAAGGTGACTGAAACTGGTTGTGGAAATGGAGATGGTGAATCAGGATGCTGGTTGCACTCAAGAGCCACAGGACTTGCTGTGTGGTTCCATGGGGGTTGGGGGAGAAGGGAAAGGAGTCAGGGATGACTCTTGGTGCTCCCCTCAGGGAAGAGGCCCCAAGCCTAGTGGTTATCAACAGATGGATGGTATTTAAAGCTATGAGACTGTGTGGGATCATTCTGAGAGGATCACTAGAGATCTGGTGGAGGAGGAGCAGGAGGATGAAGATAAAGGTGAGAGAGAATCCAGGAGGGAAGGTCCCTAAAATCCAGAAGAAATGGTGGAAGTCCTCAATTGTATCGTCTGTGTCAAATGCAGCTAAATGACTGAGATAAAAGTCGTTTCAGCAAAGTACCCTGGAGGAAAGCTAGAGAGGAGTGGGTGCAAGAGAGGACATGAGGTGAGGTAGTTGCATGGAGCAGAGAAACAGAATGGTAAATGGAGAGAAATCTGGGGTTAAAGAAGGTCTATTTGTTTAACGCACAGCATTAAGGAATGCTTGTGTGTGGACACTAGCAAAAAATCGGTACAGAGAACCCCAGAATTCTGGGGTCATAGCCCGAAAGGACTCCTCAGCTCCAAATTTACTTGAAGTTACAGCTTCCATCTTTAAATTAAATGGGATTTTTTTTGCCATCTATTTCATCATACAGGATGTGACACAGAATATATCCGAAATTATTACTTTCCTGGAAGAACACATCTTAGTTTTTAATATCTAAACTGTATAGCAGCTATTTATCTCACAAATCATTTTTCAGGCTGGGTGCGGTTGGTGACTCATGCCTGTAAATCCAGCACTTTGGGAGGCCAAGGCAGGAAAATTGCTTGAGTCTAGAAGTTCGAGACGAGCCTGGGCAAAGTGGGGAGATGTAGTTTCTACAAAAAATTTAGAAATTAACAGGCATGGTGGCACACACCTGTGGTCTCAGCTACTGGGGAGGCTGAAGCAGGTGGATCGCTGGAGCCCCTTTCGTGGTGCAGTTTGGGGAAAAGAGCAAGAACCTGTCTCAAATTTTTTGGCTGATGGTTGTAGACATAATGTTTGAGCTTTCAAAAATTACAGCATTTTAAACTAAATAGTTTGCTGGAAAAAGCCACATGTTGCTTCCAGCAACAACTGGTAGACCATCAGGATCATGACAGTCACTTCAAAAAGCTTTGGTGTGTTGACAAAGGGGAGGTTCAGGTGACAAAGGGAGGTTCAGCAAAAGGATGTTGCTGGTCTCAAGCCATAGCTACTGCATCCAAGGCAACTGCATGTTAACAACCATATCAAATGTGGGTGACCAAGTGGCAACATTTAAGCATTTTACATCCTAACTTATGTGCAACTTAAACCTACTGCCTCATTGTGAGTTAGGAAATTGGTAGGTTTTTTTTCTATTGACTTGCTGTGCCCTATAATTTTTCCTATTTAAAATAATGGGAAACAAGTTTTCAGTTTTTTTCTCAGAAAAAGTCTGACATTTCAGGCAGATATGTCTGACAGTTATTACCAGCAGAAGAGTTTCTAGCCTTTTCATCGTAAAATTTTAATTACTTACCTTGAAAATTACTTAACTTCGTTCCTTCCAAATCTGGTAGTAAAATGGGTGTTCCAGAAAGCTGTGGCATGGATCTGCTGCTTTGCTCTTCTCTGCACAGACCTGGGGCTTGAGGAGCCTGCAGCCACGAAGTATAGGACATCATCAGAATGGAAAAGTGATCCAGATGGCCCCGCAGGCGCAGTGCTGGGGCGCAGAAGTGCAGCCTGTGCACGGCGGGTGGGAGGCCTGCGGGCTCGCCGGGGCTCGGGACTGTGTTCTTGCGGCCGAGAGGCACACACAGGACAAGGAGGCCCCGACCCAGGCTGTTGGAGCCCGCGAAGAGGGGGTGAAACTCCAAGGGGCCTAAGGGTGATCACACGTGCGGCCAAGCTTCCCGTCTGCATGGCAAGGGGCTGGGCCTTTCCATCGCGATTTTTCTCCCATTATGCCGGGCGCGTAGCGGGCCCTGGGGCGGCGGTACCGGTGCGGGCGTTCTGTCAGCCCGGAGTCCTGGAGGCCGGCGGGGGGATTCGCAGCAGCCCGAGGGACGGAGGGACGGCAGAAAGGAGTCTCTACTTCCAGGTTCCCAGTGATCGCTACGTTCGTCACAAGCAGTAAACTGACGACTTCAGACACTGGCTATGGAGCTCCACACGCAGTCCTCAAACAGCCAGCCCCGCCGGCCAGGCGCGCAGCGCATGTCTCGGGGGCGGGGCGGGGCGGAGAGGACGAGGCGGAGCTGGGCGGGGTTGAGGAGAGGGGGCGGGGTTGAGGAGAGGGGGCGGGGCTGAGGAGAGGGGGCGGGGCTGAGGAGAGGGGGCGGGGCGGGGAGGAGGGAGCGGGGCGGGGAGGAGGGAGCGGGGCGGGGAGGAGGGAGCGGGGCGGGGAGGAGGGAGCGGGGCGGGGAGGAGGGAGCGGGGCGGGGAGGAGGGAGCGGGGCGGGGAGGAGGGACGGGGCGGGGGGGGCGGAGGGGGCGGGATGAGGCGAGGCGGGGGGAGGGGATAGGGCGGGGCTTGGCGGGGGCGGACCCGCCCGGCGCTGAATCCAAATCGTATCTAAGCTATTTTCTAGCTCTGACATCGTATACATCACTGCATATGTCAATAGCACGCCAAATACTGTATAAACCAATATTGATTTTTTTTTCTTCTTGGGAGGTACTATATAAATAAAGTACGTACATCGTATCCAATATCAGAACATTCAAATCCCATATGGAAAAGATTATAAATTGACCATGATCCTGTAATTCTGTTTAGCAACAGTGCGTTCCTTCTCAGTCTTCACATTTAAAATATCTAACAGGCTCGATGTCTTGAGGCTTTTTCTTTTTAAACCCAACAACCTTTTTCACATTTATAAGTTTAGTACTTTGGTTTTGCTCAATAAAAAAGTGGGGTTAAAAAAATCTGAATTATTCTGCAATGTTTCAAGCAACAGAGGCTGAAAACAACACTGTTAAGGCGGGGGGACAATTCTCATACTCTGTGAGTCTTCTTGTTTAATTTTCATTAAATTTCCAGAATAATAAGCGTAGGATAGCTAACATCTGTCTTTGTGTCGTAGCTTAGTCATCTTTTACTGAATTCACAATATGGCATCAGATATTTAATCTGCATTTCCTAATTCTTATAAATTAAAGCTGAAGTTTAAGCTTCATTCGCACGTCAGAAATACCACTTGCCCTGAATAAATAATGTTTTTAGAAGTGAGCATTCCTGATCTCCCTGTTTGTTAAGAATTGTCTTCTTTTTTCAGCTGCTACTCTGCTAAGACAGAGTTAGCCCCGAGCTATGTTATCAGTTCAAGGCTTTGCAGATAGCGCTGTGTTGTGGGGGGAAAATAAACATGGTTTTCAAAAAGGAGGAGAACATTTCTATAACGTTGAGTCTTTTAGTAATCAGGGCTATTGATGTCAGATGGCTGTTGGGACAAATGACATCATAAAAAATACAAAATTTAAAATTATGTTTGTTTATGTTAGTTTATTTTCAGATTTCTTAGTAGTAAAGGGGCTGTGTTTTCACTCAGGCTTATGTGATGATGACATTTCTCAGACCAGCAGCTATCTGCTAACATTCTGTCCTGGACTTGGGGCGCATCTGTGACAGTAGCTGGGCCTGTCATCCAGTGAATAGCTCAGAGTTGACTCCCCTCCATCAGTATAAGCATGGGTGTGGGTGACTGCATGGTAGAGGGGGCCGGGGTAGCCAGGGACCAGAGGTTAGTCAACCATTGGGTAAGACATATAACTGTTACTCAGGCTCATAATTTTTCAACTTTTTCATATAGTAATAACAAGAAAGTCCATCCTTGCCAGTGTCAGTCTCTGTTTTAAGTGTTATTCATATATTACCTCATTTAATTATCACACCAACCCTATGAGAAACTGAGGCTCAGAATGTAAATAGGCTACTGAGGTCACATTGCTGGTGGATCTTAATCTCAGGCCAGCTTGGCTCCTAAGTGTGTGTTCTCACTCTTGCCTCTGGAACAGGAAGGAATATATGGATACTGTAAATTGTTAAAGAACAAGTTGAAAGAATTTTATTTCCGGCAACACGGGCTGACAAGAACCAGAAAACAACAAAAACTTCTGGAATACATATCAAGAACCATTTTTAAAAATGTATCAATGAGCTGCAAAATAATTAAGAGTTTGCAAAGGCAAAAAAATTAAAATTAAAAAGTGAAAGTAGAAACCCAAAGAAGTAATTAGATGCCATTTTTCACCCTTAAGTTAGTTGCCAAGTGTCATACTGAAACTCTCTTTTCATAGTCTGGGAAGAGGATGGGGCAGCAGAATAGCAGACGAAGTTTAGATCCTGTCCAAGGTAGGAGGGTTAGGAGAAGACATCAAAAGTAGGGCACGGCTGGGCGCGGTGGCTCAAACCTGTAATCGCAGCACTTCGGGAGGCCGAGGCGGGCGGATCACGAGTTCAGGAGATCGAGACCATTCTGGCTAACACAGTGAAACCCCATCTCTACTAAAAATACAAAAATTAGCCGGGCGTAGTGGCAGGCGCCTATAGTCCCAGCTACTCAGGAGGCTGAGGCAGGAGAATGGCGTGAACCCGGGAGGCGGAGCTTGCAGTGAGCCGAGATTGCGCCACCGCACTCCAGCCTGGGCGACAGAGCAAGACTCCGTCTCAAAAAAAAAAAAAAAAAAAAAGTAGGACACCAAAAAGATAGGTTTAGTGTAGGAGGGAACTATGAATCAACCTGTCTGCCTCCCCTGTCTCCTGCCCCCTCAATCCCTGCAGCCCCTGGAGCAGCAGACAAGATTGTCCATCTTGAGGGAAAACATCTCTCCTGAGAGTGAGGATACATTAATACATAACCATGGGCAGCCCTTCCACTGGTGGCTTCACACATAAGCTGTATAATCTAAAAAGTCTCAAGCTGCAAATTTAAAGTGATATCAGGTTTTTAATGCCTTCCAGGTGCCTGGCAAAAGCAAAATGGAAGACAGCTTCAAGAAATGTAAGTTTTTAATGAAAAATCACAAACATGTATAATGGGCAAGAGCCAGCAGAAACAACGTACAAAGGAAACAACCTACAGAGACTGAAGATATTAGAGTCACCAAACATCACATGAAGTGTGTCTTACATGTAAAGAAACCAGGGGATTAAAGAGCATGCGTATGAAAATAATCAAGTAGATTGGGAAAAATTACCAAATAGAAATCTAGATTTGAAAAATACCATAACTGAAATGGAAAGTTTAATGGATTAGTGTCACAGCCAACTAGATACTACCATAAAGAGAATAATGGATATGAAGAAATAAATACATTTTTAGACTTGTAAAGACTTAAGACTTTCTTACCTGGAGACCTGCACTGCAAGAAAAATTAAAGGATGTCTTTTAGGCAGTAAGAAGGATACCATATTGAAATCTAGATCTGCACAAAGGAATGAAGAGCACTGGAAATAGTTACAACATGGACAAATACATGATTTGTTATTATTACTTAAGCCTCTTTTAAATATAATTGTTTAAACAAAAATAATAAAGTACTATGGAATTTACAACATGTAAAATAAAATGGATGACAGTGATAGCTTAAAGACTAGGAGGGAAGAAGTATACTGATGTAAGTTTCTTATACTAAAATGATATATTATCACTTGAAGGTAGACTGTGATCTGTTGAAGACATGCACTATAAACACTAAAGCAACCACTAAAATAACAAGCCAAAGAATTGTAGCTGTTCAGGAAAAAACAATCGCATCAAAAAGCGGGCTAAGGACATGAATAGACAATTCACAAAAGAAGATATACTAATGGCCAACAAATATATGAAAAAATACTCAACCTCACTAATTATCAGGGAAATGCAAATCAAAACCACAACACGATACCACCATAATCCTACAAGAATGACCATAATAAAAAAATCAAAAAATTAAAATAGGTGTTGTTGTGGATGTGGTGAAAAGGGAACACTTTTACACTGTTAGATGGGAATGTAAACTAATACAACCACTATGGAAAACAGTGTGGAGATTCCTTAAAGAACTAAAAGTAGATCTACCATTTGATCCAGCAATCCCACTTCTGGTTATCTACCCAGAGGAAAAGAAATCATTACATGAAAAAGATACTTGCACATGCATGTTTATAGCAGCACCATTCACAATTGCAAAAATAAGGAACCAGCTCAAATGCTCATCGATCAACGAGTGAATAAAGAAAATGTGGTATATATGTGTATATGTATGTATGTGTATATATATATGTGTGTATATATATATACACACACACATATAATTCAAGTTTTTCCACTTAGCATTTTATCAATAAACATATGTGGTTGAGTGCATATGCATGAGAGATTTGGTTCTGCATTTATTTCAGATGGTCTTATGTCCTATGTGCTTATCACTAAATATTATTCTATTGTAAACCATGTGCATTTATTTTTACATATGTCCTTAAAGGAGCAAAAACATTTACCTTTGATGTTAAAGCAAGTAAACAACAACAATCTGTTCTAATGCCAGAGGAACAGCAAACCGAGGGTGATTGTAAAAGTATATATCTGAATACATCACTTTAGAGGCCACTTAATTTTTTTCCAAGGGGATCTTTGACTATATGTCATTTGTATTTTTTTAATGATTTTATAATTTAACCCCTAAATTATAAATCTAGAATTTAGAAATTATATTTCCTTACTGGATTACATTTTTGGAAATATTATTTTATATGTGTATAAATATTACAAGTCATTGTAGACACTGGAAAAGTATATTATTATTTAAAGGCAATAAAGATTCTACAATAAACTGTTATACCAAATAAAATTGTTGGTGCATTTTTTCCAGTAGATTTTGTACGTATTACATATTTAACCTTTTTTATTCAGCACATAATTTTTGAGTATTTGCTAAGTGTCTGCATTATGAACTGAGTTTAAAGACTGAAATAACAGACATGGCCTCGGACATTTGAAATTAAAGTTAGGTCCCCTATTTATATATCTAAAAATGGTAATTATGAAAACTTGTTGAGATTTTTACCTAGATAACATCACAATAATACACTTGATGTTGTTAATATTTGCAAGTGAGCAAAAAAGAAAATAAAAATATGGTTTAATTCATTCAATGTACACTTTAAAATTGCAGAAAATAGTCAAGTTTCTTTGCTTTGCAATTGAAAGTCTATATGTTTTTCTCTGCAACTTGGCCTTTGTGGAGTGAGAGAAACAATTATTCTTCCAGCCCAATAAAGGCAGAAGAGTAACAATAAATCTAATATTTTAAATGCTGATCAAAAGATAGTAAACGTATTATTTCAGAATACTGAGGTCAATAAGTTGATCTACAAAAAAAGCCAAACTGACAGTATAACTGAATAAGGAAAGGCCCAAAAGAGATAAAATACTTTTTGTTTTGTTACCTCGGTATGACACAACTTACCCTACCTATAAAGACCCTAAATTACCAAGATGGGTGGCTTATAATATGGAGAGTAAACAAAGTCATTTCACTTTTAGCATTTTTATTTCTCTAAGAATAAAATGTGTATGAGGAATTTATAAAAAAATTGACACTATATGTTAATACTACAATGAGCACTTCGAGAAAAGATTTTTTTACTCTCTTACCAACAGGATGTTAGCGGTATTTATTTTCTCCAGAAATAGTGTGGCAATAAAAATATCAGTATGTGGGTAAAATTAGTGTAGTTTCTTAAAGAAATGAGTTAGGCCACAGGCTAATTATGTGTGTTTCACTGGTATTTGAATGCCTACAATCATATTCTTTATAAGGCACAGAGAAGATTTTCCAAAAAAACAAATATAGGAACCTGAAAAGTAATTACCACTTGGTAGTGACAATATGGATAGGGTGAAGGGCGTCATCAGGAAGCAATGAAAAAGATACATTTGCAGTTAAATTTGAAAACCATGATGTTTAACACATATGGTAATAAAGAATACTTTCTCCTGTTTCAAAATTATTATAGACTTCAAGATAGAAGCTAAAATATCTAGGGATAATGGTATGGTTAATCACAAATTAAAAATTAAAGGATATTTTGAGTATTATAAGTTAAGAATGAGAACTTATTGCCCAATGAAAAGGGGATAATTCATTATGTTCCATATCCATTGAATTAAAAGGCCCCATAACCAAGGTAATTTAAAAGTTTAATTTGATTTGAAAGTCTTGTTTTGTTCATCAAGCTGAAGGGTTTGCTCCCAGAAATATTCTAGGATTGCATATCCCCAACTCTGTATGAAGTATACAAAGAATGTTATAAGAGCCACAATCTAAATGTTATTATGTAAATAATTTAGTACCATTTCATTTGCCTTTGTAGATTTAAATATGTAAATGGCTTTCTCATATTAGGAAACATCATTTTTCAAAACCCAGATAAACATAATATATTGCAGGAGAATAATTATTTATTTATTAAAAATGAAATGCTGGATGCTAAGACCAAAAGACATAAATTATTTTATACTAATAACTACTAACATTTTATTCATTAACACATAAAGGTCAAAGATTTTAAAATAATCTTTAAATGATTAGCAACATGTTGATCTTTTACTTTTTTTGTAAACCTTTTTGAGTCTTAAAAATACTAAATTATACAAGCAATATTAAATATTAAATTCAATAAACTTGAATTAAAATATTCAAATTTACTAGAATATGGACATTGGAAAAATGAAAATAAACAGAAGCATAAAGCAGCATATGTAAAATTAAGAAAGCTACTGAGAGTGTTTAAAGTACATATTCATCTGTAGTCTAACTGCTGCCATAAATAATGAGTCTTCTCAGTAAAACACAAATTGTTCATGAAGGGAAAAAGCATGTTGTATTAGGGAATATTCAACATAATTTTTTTAGTACTAACTTGTGCCTCGAATTTTATTTGTTTTTGTATTATGGACTTATGCACTTGATAATTTCTTTTTTCATAAAAAATTGTATTTACAACTCTGTTCAAAAGCAGTTTTGTTTTGTTTTTTTTTGAGACAGAGTTTCACTGTTATCATCTAGGATGGAGTACAATGGTGTGATCTTGGCTCACAGCAACCTTTGCCTCCCTGATTCAGGCGATTCTCTTGCCTCAGCCTCCTGAGTAGCTAGGACTACAAGCATGCACCAACATGCCTGGCTAATTTTGTGTTTTTAGTAGAAATGGGGTTTCACCACGATGGCCAGGCTAGTCTCGAACTCCTGACCTCAGGTAATCCACCCACTTTGGCCTCCTAAAGTGCTGGGATTGCAGGCAAGAGCCACCATGCTCGGCCTCAAAAGCAGTTTTTAAAAGCAAACACAATATAACACCAAAGCTGACAAATCTATGCTCACCGAATTTTGCCAGGTTTAAAAATTTATTTACAGAATACTGCATCAAAAATAAGGCAATAACCCAAAATATACCATTAAAGATGTATCCACTCCTACAACTAGAAAGAACTAATCTATCTGGTAGCAAATGATACTTCATTCAGTTTCAGCATGTCTGAAATCTTTTTTTTTTTTTTTTTTTTTGAGACGGAGTCATGCTCTGTCACCCAGGCTGGAGTGCAGTGGCGCGATCTCAGCTCACTGCAAGTTCTTCCTCCTGGGTTCAGACATTCTCCTGCCTCAGCCTCCCATGTAGCTGGATTACAGGCGCCCGCCACCACACCTGGCTACTTTTTTTGTATTTTTGGTAGAGACGGGTTTTCACCGTGTTAGCTTGGATGGTCTAGATCTCCTGATCTCGTGATCTGCCCACCTCGGCCTCCCAAAGTGCTGGAATTACAGGCATGAGCCACCAAGCTCGGCCTCAGCATGTCTGAAATCTTTAAGGACAAAAGTGATAAAACATGACCTTCATTCTTCATTAGACTCTTAGAACACTTGAAGGAAAATAATTTCCAAAGCACAAATTGGTAAAGAGGTTTAATCTTTCAAAAAGATATTCAGTGTTCAAAATCCAAGAATGCAATATCAGGCTGGGCACGGTGGCTTATGCCTGTAATCCCAGCACTTTGGGAGGCCACGGTGGGTGGATCACCTGCAATCCAGAGTTTGAGACCAGCCTGGACAACATGGTGAAACCCTGACTCTACTAAAAATACAAAAATTAGTGAGGCGTGGTGGTGTGCACCTGTAGTCCTAGCTGCCTGGGGAGCTGAGGCAGGAGAATTGCTTGAACCTGGGAGTTGGAGGTTGCAGTGAACTGAAATCATGCCACTGCACTCCAGCCTGGGTGACAGAATGAGATTCCATCTCAGAAAAAAAAAGAAAAAAAGAATGTAGTATTGGTATACACAGCTAATATACTGAATTAAAGAAACAGAATAATTCGAAGAGCTATCTTGATGAAAAAGGAGTCATGAGGAAAGTTGTATTCATGTCTCTGAATGAAGGAAATTGCAATGTGAGAAATTAGTACTATGACTACTATACTAAAAGCTTATTGCTAACATGTATTGAGTTATTAATGTGTGTTAGGCAGAGTACCATATAATTTAAACGTGTTATCTCATTTATTGTAGATAAAACGTAATTTTGAGCTCTGGGATTATAAATGAATTAACTGGAATAAACTTCTATTTAAGTGGTCATCTGTAAATTGGTATCTAGGAACAGGTGATACAGTGCCCAAGTTTTCTAAGTATTCTTATTAACTGTTTTTTTTCTTGGATATTGCTCTTTTTTGGTCATTTTGATTTTTTTATTTTAGAAAACTAATAAATTCACTCTTCTTGGTACTGACCCTTGGGTTTCATAGAAGAAAAAGTAGTTAAATTCTGTATCTTTAATTTTATTTCATTTTTTCTCTTTTAAAATTATTTTTAATTGGCATGTAATAATTGTACAGGTTTATGGGTTACAGAGTGATATTTTGATATATTTATGCAATGTGTAATGATCAAGTCAGAGTCATTAGCATATCCATTACCTAAATCATTTATTATTTCTTTGCAGGAGAATATTAAAAATCTTTTCTTCTAGTTATTTGAAAACACACAATAAATTCCTTTTAACTACAGTCACCCTGCAGTGCTGCAGAGAACTATAACTTATTCCTTCTCTCCAGCTGTAATTTTGTATGTGTTAACCAAATTTTTCTTATACTCCCCTTTCTCTTTCCCGTATATGGTAACCAATACTCTACTATCTAAGCTTCCATACGTAAGTGAGAACATGTAGTTATGTGGTGTTTCCTTCTCTTTTTTTTTTTTTTTTTTTTTTTGAGATGGAGTCTTGCTCTTTTGCCCAGGCCAGACTGCAGTGGCGCTATCTTGGCTCACTGCAAGCTCCACCTCCCAGGTTCATGCCATTCTCCTGCCTGAGCCTCCCAAGTAGCTGGGACTACAGGTGCCCGCCACCTCGCCCGGCTAATTTTTTTTTGTATTTGTAGTAGAGACAGGGTTTCACTGTGTTAGCCAGGATGGTCTCGATCTCCTGACCTTGTGATCCGCCTGTCTCAGCCTCCCAAAATGCTGGGATTACAGGCGTGAGCCATTGCACCTGGCCTGTGGTGTTTATTTTTCTATGCCAGGCTTATTTCACCTAAGCTAATGCCCTCCAGTTGCATTCATGTTGCCACAAATGACAGGATTTTGTTCTTTATTATAACTTAATAGTATTCCATTATATATGTATGTCACATTTTCTTTATCCATTCATCTGTTGATGGACACTTATGTTGATTCCATATCTTGGCTATTGTGAATAGTGCTGTAATAAACATGGGAGTTCAGGTAACCCTTTGATATATTGATTTTCTTTCCTTTGAATATATATTGAAAACCATATGATTAAATCAATAAACACAATGAAAGCATTTGGCAAAATTAAACATTCTTACATGACAAAAGCCTCTCAACAATTTAGTATAGAAAACATATGCCTCAACACAAAAGGGCATAAAGACAAACCCACAGCTAAGATCATACTGAACGTGGAAAAGGTGAAAAATGTTACTGTGAAAACTGGAGCAAGAAAAGGAGGCCCACTTTCACCACTCATATTTCACATAGTGAAAGTCTTAGCCAGGGCAATTAGGTTAGAGAAAGAAATAAAGGGTATCTGAACTGGAAAGGAGACAGTGAAATTGTCCCTCTTTGCAGACAATGTGATCTCATACACAGAAAAACTAAAGACTCTACCGAAAACTTCTTAGAGTGATAAATGAATTTGATAAATTTAATAAAGTTGAAGGATATAAAATCAACATACAAAAAACAGTAGCATTTCTATATGTTGATAGTAAACTAGCTGAAAAAAATTAAGGAAGCTATTTCTTTTACAATAGCTACAAAAATGTACTTAGAAATAAACTTAACAGAGGAAGTAAAAGATTTCTACAACAAAAATTACAAACATCAATGAAAGAAATTAAAGAAAACACAGAAAAGGAAAGACATCCAGGTTTACGGACTGAAATAATTAATATTCTAAAATGACTCACTATCCTACGTGATTTACAAATTCAGTATAATCACTAGCTTGTATTTTTAAAAGCACCTTAGCTGCATATTCTTAAGTCATTCAAATGACAATGCCTGGATTTAAGTGTAAGAGGTTTTTTATATCTATTTTATATTGGGCACAATATAGTGTGCTCGACCTCAACTTTGCTCGAAGATTGGAGCAGGTGCTGACAGCGAGGAGAACCCAGACAGTGGGCGCAGGCACTTCCGAGCCTGTGGGGTCACGGGGGCCTTCCCAGGCCCCACGAGTGCAGAGGTGCCTGGGTCCGCAGCTGTGGCTTGAAAGGCTCCAGCTGTGCCTGGGAGGGTGGGGCTCCTGCCTTCTCCTGGCTCCCAAGAACACAGGACTGCCTGGGTCGCAGATCCTCCTTGGGCAGCTGCAGTTGCGCCTGGGGAGTTCCTGCCATGGCAACTTGGAAGGGGCTGGGCTCCCACTTATCCCCAGCTCCCACTGGCTCCATAGAGTGTGCAGCCCTGGCCGTGACTCCTCTCTGCGTTTTCCCTTCAGTAGTGCATGGGCGAGGTGCAGGTGGCCTGGGGGCGCTGGCTAATGCCGCACAAATGAACCTGATGCTCCTGGGGCCAATCCTGCAAGACCCGGCTGCCAGCGCTGATGGGCTCCCAGATGTGGTGGGAAGCCAAGTTGAGGCCGCCATGGAGGGTCTGCACCTGGGAGTGGGTCCTGCCCAGCCATTAGGGGGCGGCACCCTCAGATGCCTTGGGGACACAGGGAACGGGGTCCTACCACCGCCACTGCTGCTCCTGCTGCTGCTCCTGACAACACTGCCCGTGCGGCCCAAGCGCTACTGACATGATGGCAACTGCCACTCCAGGTGGCCAGCCGCTCCCATCAATAGTGTCCATATCTGGGAAGAAAAGTCAGGAAATAAATTATTGGTCAATACAAATAATAGCAATAATAGTCCATGTTAAATTGACTGATCAACAGTGTTTGCTTTTGTTTAGGATTTTATTTTTTTGCTTCATATTTATTAAACACATTTTATTTTATTGAGAACAAAATGTTAGATTTTTGGAAATTCAGTTAGAACTTGTAAGTGTACTCTAGCAATGAAATTCTTAGCCAAACAGTTTAGATTCCAGTTTATATTTTATTGGTCAGAAATACTGTGTAATTTTAAAAATCTTGGTATATGTCTACATATGTTTAGTTGCAATTTAACTTTACCTACAGTCAGGTTTAATAGCTATCCTTTTGTGAAAGGATGACATCTTACCATTAGTAGATCCACAGTGCCTATCAACAATGTTTACTTGCAACATGCTGACAACTAACAGAAGCAAGGTATTAATTTGCTAATAACTTATTACCCTGAGGGACAGTACTATTCATTCCTAGGCACTTAAATTCATACCAAAACACATTTATATATAGCTGGAAAGAAATTAAAGAAAGCACAAAAAAGGAAAGACATCCAGGACTGTATTATTTTAATTAATTAATTATTAAATTAATGTTTCAATTATCTTTAGTGCTTTCTCATATGAGATTTGTCTGGAATAGTAACATGCCAGGACTTCTGCTTTGGAATTTCTTTTTTTGTGAATTTCTTTTTTTTGTGACAACTTAGCATTTTTTTTATATCTTTCTAAGTTGATACTGTTTTATTATTTCCTTGAAGAATTGAGAGTGTACTTACATATTGAGTATATTAAATTTCCCATTATATCAAATCTTTATTTATTACAAAATTCAAATAAGCTAATAGATCCTAATGTTGCCATTGTTTGCATTTTCCTCTAGCCTAAAATTATTTTTATTTCCATTTTTGGAAAATTATAACTCTTGTTTAATATCATCTCCCAACTCAAAATCAGATAAATAAAGCAATAAAGAAAACAGAAGCCAGGCACAGTGGCTCATGCCTATAATCCCAGCACTTTGGGAGGCCAGGAATGGTTGATCACTTGAGCCCAGGAGTTCAAGACCAGCCTGGGTAATATAACAAAACCCTATTTCTACTAAAAATACAAAAATTAGCCACGTGTGCTAGTGCATGGGAGGCTGAGGAACAAGAATCACTTGAACTTGGGAGGCAAAGGTTACAGTGAGTGGAGCTGGTGCCACTGTACTCCAGCTTGGGTGACAGAGCCAGACCTTGTCTCTGAAAAAAAAAAAAAAAAGAAAAGAGAAAAAAAGTTTCCTGATTAGTAAAGATAGTTTCTAAACAAGATCAATAATAAACAAGATGTTTATAATCAAGATCAACAATAAACAAGATGTTTATAAACAGCCACAATTACATAAGTTGGAAAACATTTAGGTAAAGTTCTGGTGGTGTTGTATGTGCCTGTATGTGTGATAATATTTATCTATTAATCTTAATGACATGCAAGGAGAGAATCTTGATTTCTGCAATCCAAATTATTTCTTATTAGTAAATAAAAAATAAGTTTATCAGCTAGCAAATATTGCTTAAAAACTTGAAACACAAAAACATTGATATTATATGTATATATTTGTCAACACTTAACATATTCTGCATTTGTCATTTGCTCAAGTCTGAATGCTTTGGTTAGAAAAAAAGCTTCTAAATTTTATTTATAGAAGATCATGATCTGAATTTCATATTCCCAAAGTTAATAAACAAATATAGTTGATAATTTTTCACAGCTGAAGGATAGGCATTATGATATATAAAATAGAAAAAAGTGAAGATTTATGTGGTTTAGCTGAGTCAATGCGTCAAAAATGTGGAATGCTGAAAAAAATAATGAAATATTTTATCCCATTCATAGAAGCACTTCTTCAAATTATAATTTTCAGAGATGATCATAGTACACTCAAAATTAATTTTTAAATTTTGGTAACTGCTTTAATAAGGACGATTGAGAAACTGCAGTGTATGAAGAATATAATAGCAGGGAACTAGGAACATCAGCCCTGACTCAGATTTCACCCGTAACTACTGAAAATGATAAAGAGAGGTTGGAGTGACATGATTCATATATTTGAATGTCTATCATGCTGAAAATTTCATTTTATTTTAATTTCTTAATTGAAGGATAAAATTTTATGTATTTATTTTGTACAACATGATATTTTGAGGTATATTTACATTGTGAGGTGACTGACTCTAGCTAATTAGCATATGTATTACCTTATATTGTTATTAATTTTGTGGTAATTAACATCCAGAATATATAAGAAATTCAAACAACTCAATAGCAAGAAGGCAAATGAACTGATTAAAATATAAGCAAAAGATCTGAGCAGACATTTCTCAAAAGAAGACATACAAATGGCCAAGTAGGCATATGCAAACAATGTTCAACATCACTAATTATTATGGAAATGCAAACTAAAGCTCCACTCTGCTGTCATCTCACACCTATTATAATGGTTATTATAAAAAATACAAGAATTAAACGTGTCTATCAGGGTATGGAGATAAGGGAACCCTTGTACACTATTGGGGGCAATATATTCACTTCGTGTAAAAGTAATTGCAGTTTTGCCATTACATTCAATGGCAAAAACTTCAATTACTTTTGCACTAACCTAATAAATTAGTACAGCCGCTATGTATTAAATATTAAGTTTTAGGCCACTAAGTATTATGGTTCTCCAGAAATTTTAAAATTGAACTACTATATGATCCAGTGATCCCACTGCTGGGTATCTACCTATCCAAAGGATATAAAATCAGTATATGGAACAGATGTCTGCATTCCCATGTTTATTGCAGTATTATTCACAGTAGTCATGATATGGAATCAACTTGTGTCCATCGACGGGGGAATGGATAGAGAAAATGTGGCATATACATACAATGAAATACATTCAGCCACAGAAAAGAAGGAAATTCTGTCATTTGTGAAAACGTGGATGAACCTGGAGAATATTATGAGCTAGGCCAGAAAGACAATTATCACATAGTCTCATTCATATGTGGAATCTAAAAAAGTTAATAAGTAGAGAGTAAAATGTTTTTTTGCCAGCAGCTAATGTGGTTGGGAATGGAGTTTGGTAGATGTTGGTCAAAGGATACACAACTACAGTCAGAGAGAAGGAGTAAAATTCAAGAGATCTATTGTGCAACTTGCTGACTATTGTTAGCAACTTAATATATTTTTGAGAAATTGTGAGAGTGGATTAGTGTTCTAAACCAAAATGATAACTATGTGAGATGGTGCTGGAAACTAATAGAAACATTTCTTTTTGTATGAAGACAGGACTGTGTGATTGTAGCATTGTTGGTTGAAATGCAGATGAAGGCCATCGGCTTCTTTCAGTGTTCTTCAAGAGCTTTGGAATGCAAGGAACCAACGTGGTATGGAGAAAAAAATGTTACATATAGTGTCAGAAAACTCAGATGATAACTTAATAAATGCATGAATTTGGGAAGATAATTTACATCTCTCAGGATCAGTTACTTCATACCAAGGTTTATACGTGGGTTATTACAAAGTCTGATTTAAATAATGGAAGTGAAATGTCTGAAACAGAAGTTATTCTCAGTAATATTATAGTTATTTAACACAACATTTTAATGGGCGTGTGATATTAATGAAACATTAAAGTATATTTTAATATTTTAAGAAAATACTTTCATAAAGGAGTTTCATTCTTGTTGAACAGGCTGGAGTGCAATGGCACGATCTTGGCTGACTGCAACCTCTGCCTCCTGGGTTCAAGCTATTCTCCTGCCTCAGCCTCCCGGGTAGCTGGGATTACAGGCATGCGCCACCATGCATGGCTAATTTTGTATTTTTAGTAGAGACAGCATTTTGCCATGTTGGCCAGGCTGGTTTTGAATTAGTGACTTCAGGTGATCCACCCACCTTGGCATCTCAAAGTGTTGGGATTACAGGCGTGAGCCACTGCAGCCAGCCGAAAATAATTTTATTACATTTAAAATACTAATAAAACTTATTTAACCTACATTTTCTTATATTACAAAAATATGGTTGCAATATGAATTCAGATGGTTTACACATTAAAATTACTAACCTCTATGGCTGAAAAAGTTACCTATAAATGTTCATTGCCTTTAATTGATATTCATTCATATATGAAAATATGTCACACTAATCAAATTGCAGATGTAGTAATAAAAAAGCAAAACCGTGCTATGAGTTTTGAACACCAATTTAATTTGACAGAACTTAAGTGACCAGAAAGAAAATAGAATTATTTGCAACTGCGGAAATTGCTGCTGGGTTAAAATTGACATTGAAAAAGCCCACCTTTTGACACCCCCCTCCCCCACATTGGCAACTGTTGGAATCAATTGTCATGCTCCCAAGGCAAATTATTGTCCATAACATCACAAAAAGTAAGGAGAGCAAAAGGATTTCTGTAAGAACATGAGGCTTTCCTAAGCACTAAACTAACAAAGCTTGAACTTAGCCAAGAAATGGGAAGCTGCAGACACTGCACATCAGCAAAATGTCTTGGCAGAAGATGGACATGCAGAAGTGCAATCACTGACTTATTTATTTTCCACTCTAGGGGACACCAATATGAAAGTGACTAATACAGGATAATCATTCCCAGAACCAATTAAACATAGCATGCCATTTCTTGTGGAGAATATTTCATGCTCAGGGAAATTAAACCATTTTATTATGATTAAGTTTCCTTAGTCAAACATGCTTTAAACTTACATTCTCACACTGTTAACTAGGTGGGTATGAATTTACTTTCCTATGGTGTACAGGTGATTTCTGGAGGGAAATAGATGAAGTGCTCACGTGGAATGGAACTAGAGTGTGGTTCTTTTTGTATTCTACTTTGCATTAACTGAAATATTTAGTGTATTGATCCCATTTCCCAAATGAATAAAATGGAGTTCAGAAAGCTTATGTGATTTGCAAATTGAGGCAGAGCTGATAACACACAGTGTTGTTTTGGCAGTGCAAGTTTCTGACTTCAAATCCGTTTAGACCACACAGTGTTATCTATACAGCATAATTATCACCAGATCTAAAAAATCAAATTCTAAAACAATACAGACTATATTTTGATGATGCTTTACTATATGATCAAGAACAATAAGTAAGGATACATTTAAATGACTTTAGTGTGTTTCATCAGTTTAATTTTTATGACTGCACTGTGAATTATAGGCATTTTCAACTTATTTTAATTGTATTTTCCAAATGTGAATTGGACAAATATTTAAAATTGTTGTATTCTCACCACAAAAATTGTATGTAAGGCAATGCATATGTTCATTAGCTAGATTTAATCATTCCACAATATATGTACTTTAAAATATCATATTGTACACAATATGTACAATGGTATCTACAAATTAAAAATGAAAATAATAATAATAAATTATGTCTTAGGCAAATATTCACTGATAGTGGAAATAATATTTATGCATCTCATTGACTCAATTTATACTAAAAGACAAATAGCCATCTTCCTTAATAATAGTTGTAGTATTTTCATAGCCATCTCTGTTTATCTCTGCAGTTTACCGTGGAGTAAATTTTCATACTTCTCTTCAACACTAAGAGGAATACTTCAAGGGAAAATTGAGATATGAAAGTTGGTTGAAGGTTTTATGGGGTAAACTGGGTTATTTGTGGATAGACGTCATAGCACACAACCATGTAGCAACTTATACTCAAGTATCATTCAGATATCTCCTCCTCACAAAACGTCTTCTGCTCCCTCGACTCCTTTCTTTAGGCATCTCCTGGTCTCTCATGGGAAGAATATGTAATAATAGTCAAGAGGGCTTGAGAGGAAAACAGACTAGTGTTGGCTAATCCATTACATACTCTGGGTAAATTGTTTGAACCATATTCACACCCTGTTAATAAAACCTATCCCATATGGTTAAAATGGGTATTCAATAACATGTCTTTAATGTGTTTAGCACAACATCCAGCTAACTGTACCAATTGTGATAATGGTAACAAAGAAGTGGTCTGAAGCAAACAGAGAGGGAAAGCCCTAATTCCACTTCACATAATCTCCATCATTCTTGCCCCAAAGAGTATGTAACATACAATATAATTAAAAATGAGTATAGGACATTTAAGATTTCCAGCTTATCTTCTGACCAACTTGCCATTAAGTTCTTCTGCTGCAGATATTACAGACACTTTATAAAGTAAGCACTCAAAATCCTCGTCTCCCTGGTCGTCCTCATGTTTGTTTGCCACTGGCATCCTAGAGAATGAACTGGCCTTCTCAATAACACTTTTTTTTTTGAGACGGAGTCTTGCTCTTTCGCCCAGGCCGGACTGCAGTGGCACAATCTCGGCTCACTGCAAGCTCTGCCTCCCGGGTTCACGCCATCCTCCTGACTCAGCCTCCTGAGTAGCTGGGACTACAGGCGCCCGCCATGGCGCCCAGCTAATTTTTTTGGTATTTTTAGTGGAGACGGGGTTTCACCGTGTTAGCCAGGATGGTCTCGATCTCCTGACCTCGTGATCCACCCGCCTCGGCCTCCCAAAGTGCTGGGATTAGAGGCATGAGCCACCGTGCCTGGCCCTCAGTAACATTTTTACTTGATCTGTCAAGGCGCTTTCGTCAGTGCTTCTGGACCGCAGCCGCCACCTACAGCCTCCACAGTGCCAGGCGTCCCTGAGCTGGCCCCACTCCAGCTCCTGAGCACCAAGACCACAGAAGCTGAGGCCCCTGACGGAGGCGCCAAGGCCCTGGGGGTGGTTGCCCGAGTCCCGCGCCTGTCTCCTGAAAGGCCAAGGGTGGCCTGCACCTCGCTGACGGCTGTTCCCTGCGCTGTTCAGCCCCTCCTGGGAAGCCAGTGGCAGCCCCTTCAGCATGCACTCAGCTGCTCCTGCCCCGCAGGTGGGGCTCACTTGCCTCCAGCCTCACTCCAGCTCCTGAGACTAGAAGGAACCGGACGAGGAGGTGTGCAACCTGACCAAGGTGGTCCTAGCGGGGAGCTTCGCTCCAGCGCTCTTCCGGGGAGGCTGGCTCACTTCTAGGACAGTGGCCAACCAAGGCCTGCGACCACCTGCCGAGTCGGTGACCTACGCCGTAAAGAATTGTTGATTAGGTGATTTATTGAATAAATAACAGTTCAACTGAATAGCTCATTAAATAATACTAATAGCTGGACATGGTGGAGCATGCCTGTAGTCCCAGCTACTCAGGAGGATGAGGTGGGAGTATCGCTTTAGCCCAGGAGCTGTAGGTTGCAGCGAGCTGAGACTGTGCCAGTGCACTCCAACCTAGGAGAGAGAATGAGACTTCATCTCAAAAAATGAATTAATGAATGAATAAATAAATAAATTAATAAATACTGAGAACATTGATCTCAAGTAAAAATAATGTTTACTAAAAACTGATTTGAAAATACGGACCTAAAATATTTGCATGATCCTCTCTAATGATACACTAGAGTTTGGGAAAAGATCAAGTGAGGTAAGAATGGAGAAGTCATTGCACTTTTAAATGCCCACAGCCAAGGAATATTATTAGGATACAACAATGAGTCAGCTCCCATGAAATTATAGCCATAAATCACACTAATGTTATGAAGATGAATTCTGGTCAAAAGGATTTGGGCCATTTGAAAACTTCTTAATCAAAATAGTTGCAGAAAATGCAATTGGATTTTGTATAAAAAATAAAAGTCTGTGACTCCTCATTACAAGGATAAAACCCCTGATTTTTTTAATGGTTCAGAACAACAGGATCAAGATAAGGAAAATAGATTATGAATGTTATGGTGGGAGTGAAGGCTTAGTTGGGTTCAATTCCCAGATTTTCCACTTACTAGCAACATGACCAAAGACAATTTAATGTTGTGTATTTATATCTTTATGCTTAAAGTGGTGAAAATAATAGCACACACCTTATAGATTTAGTTTTTAGATGAAATGAGTTAGATATTTTGGGCAATACATTCCAAATATTAAACCCTGCATTTGTTTAATGTCTCACAACACAGACTCAAAATCACTATCGAGATACAGGGATTTAAAGACTCTTCTTTTTTTTCTTCTTTTTTTCATTTTATAAAATAACTGGGATTATAGCAAATAGGTTATCTTGAGAGAATCTCTATTTTATATTTTACAATTACAATGTGACTCTGAATATGCAAAAATAAAATTTTGGCTTAGAACACATGTTAATAAGGAAGGAAATTGGTAGGATAAAATTATAGTATAGCCTTTTTAAAATTTCTTTTGAGATTATGTGACAAATATGCTGTCATACATCTTGATATGTAATAAGCTGCTGTATGGCCAATTTGGGTTACAACATCAAGCTCTGTTTAACTTACCATAGAAGAGTAAGGTTATTGAACTGCTAGGGCCAATATTTTTTTAAAACATATTATTTCTACTTTTGCTCTTAGACTTTTCACACCAAATTTCTACTTTGTTGAAGTTTAAGAGCTGTTTTTTGACATTTAAAAGGCAGATGCACTCCTGAGGGATTCACTGGTAAAATCCATTAGTGAATTTGCTGATATAAAACTTGCATGATAGCATAAATCTTTTATAGAGTGTCTTTGGAAAATGTGTGTGTGTGTGTGTGTGTGTGTGTGTGTGAGTATGTGTGTGTGTGTGTGTTTGAGAGAGAGAGAAAGAGAGAGAGAAAGAGAGAGAGAGGTTAGATGGTAACAGTAAATTACATTACATGAGTCTTCAGCATAAGCCTTCCACATTACACTTTTTGATGTTTAATAAAACAGAATCACAAAAACTGTATCCTCAGAGTCCTTGTTATACTATCATATGAATGAATATCCATGCCATAGGTTTTGAGAAGCCATATAGAAATAAGTTTGGTGAAATTTTATTTATAAAACTAATAAAGTGATTTTAATTTTCTTTTCTGGAAACTCTGGCTGCCTATCAACTTTGGAGCCATAAGAATAACACTTCACACGAGTTCTGTATATATCACAACTATAAAAGATTAAGGTAAAGATGTTATATGCATATCTATATCTCTACTTTATTTTGATCATTTGATATTTAGAAACAAAGCAGAGGGAAAGAGAAGTATACTGTTTGCAATAATAATTATAACTTCTGTAGTTAAATGTATAATGTATTTTTAGCAAAATAGATCTTGCAGCTAATTTTGAAACTTTAAAAAGTCAAAATTAGACTTCTGACTTTGGGAAAAGTTGAGGTAGATTTATTTTTCTGGCTTCTACTATTACTTCCTCACCCATTTCTTCCACAAAGTACACCTAAATATCCTGAACATAATTTAACAAATACAACCATGAAATGACTCTGAATAGGTATCATAGAACAGAAACATGAAATAATTGAAATAAAAACCTTGCTAGATGAGTTCGATAGTAGAATGGAGATGATGGCAGAGAACAGAATTAGTGAACTGGAAGACTTATCAATAGTGTTTGCTCGATCTTAACAACAGAGAGAAATCGACTTTAAAAATACACAGAGTCTAAATGATATGTAAAAGAGTAACAAAAGATTTAGCATCCATATCATTGCAGTCCCAGAAGGAGAGGGGAAAATGAAATGGCAGGACAAACATTTGAAGAAATAATATCTGAAAACACCCAAACTTGTTAAGACATGAACCCACATACTTAAGAAGCTGAGCAAACCCCAAAGATGATTAAAAACAACCAAACGAAACCTTTAACAACAGACAAAAATTATATTTATAAAAACTATAGAAAAAAAAACCTTAAGAAGAACCAGAGACAAGCAACACATAATCTCTGGAGGAATGCAAGTTCAAATGACAGCCCACTTCTCATCCAAAATCATTGAGACCAAAAGCAAATAGTGGAATACATTTTTAACCTTCAAATTAAGAGAATTGCCAAAGTAAATCTTCTGTCAGGTGAAGCTATTCTTTAGAGGTAAAAAAAGAAAGGCATTCTCAAAGAAAAACTAAGAAATTTTTCCACCACAGGATCTACCCTTAGGGCATGCAAAAAAGAATTTTCTCAATGGAAATAAAGTGATAACAAAAGAGTAGAAACTTCAGACAAGGATAAAACAATGTATAACAATGTGGGTAAACATATAGACTATCCTTCATTTCATGAGTTTCTTAATCAGATTTAATGGTGGAAACAATTTATATTATAACTCAATTGATATGGGGCTCAATGTATGTAAAGAAAATATTTAAGAAAACTGTGAATTTTGAAAATGGGAGATTAAGTAGATCTAAATTAAAGTAAGTTTTCTAAACATTGATGTCAATAGGCTACAATAAGTACATGCATAGAAACACTAGAACAAGCATTAAGAAATCTATACAAATACTTAAACACACTAGCAAAGGTAAATCAAAACTAAAGTGATAGAAAAAGCTATATCATCAAAATATATCATGGGCTTAAGTGTAACATGTAAAGCTATACAAATTTTAGGGGAAAAATTAAAAGATCTTTGAAATCTAGGGCTAAGTCAAGAATTATTAGACTTACTACCCTCTACCCTTAGGGCATACAAAAAAGAAATTTTCCAAACAGAAATAAAGTGAGAGCACAATCCTTAGTCTAATTTTCAAAAATAATAATTAATAATTATTTACTTTTTCCTCAATACACTTTTAAGTTTGGGTTATTTTTTATTATTTTATATTCAAAATAATAAATAATTTCAAAATTATGCTGTAATTTCAAAAATAATGCCATAATTCAAATTACCTCTCATTTCTCTATTGCTAAAACCATAATCCAAGCTATGTTCTTATGCTTGGATTATATTGGCATGTCACCGGAACCGCCCTCTCAAGTATTTCCCCATAGAACCACAGGAGAGGATGTTGCTAAATACAAATATGCTTGTATCTCCCATTTATTTCTTACATATATTTATTGGACACTTAGTATAAATCATATATTATTTAATAGAAGTTGTTTACTCCTCTGCTTACAATTCATTAGTTGCCTCTTAATCCACCTGCCTATAACTCAGTTATCTTATCATGGCCTTCAAGGTCTTGTATAACCTGTATAACCTGATAGGTCTCTAATCTCCTCATCTAATGTCTCTCAACTCTTTATGTATCTCTATTCACTATGACCAAAGCACAAGGGCCTTTTTTGTCTTTCAGCATATCGAAGTAGTCCCAATCTTAGGGCCTTACCCTATCTTGTTCCTTGTCCATGGAGCAGTTTCACCTGGATGTTCACCTGCAAGTTTGCATGCACTCATTTGAGACTTCCTCAGAGCAGCCTTCCTGGATTACAAAGTAAAAGCAATCCCTGTCATGTTAACCTATCTCTTGTATTCCACATATCAGTAAAGTAAATTAAGTCATTAATTTGCATGATTCTTGAATCATTTGTTATAGTTTGGCAATCTTTTGACAGAAAGTCAATCATGTTCACCACTTTTCACCAGTACTTAAACAGGGTAGAAGATATGAAGTAAATTTTGATTGATTAATAGCCTCATTTAACAATCTTGGTTTTGAATCCAATGATGTTTGATATTAATAGTCAAACACTCTTTTTAAAAATTTGTTGTCCTTGGTATGTCTTAATCTATAACTTTATTTTCAGCCTATGCATTGTCCTTTTTTTGGTGTCTTTTTGAGTATTTCATTATAGCTAAACCTCATTAATTTGAAAAGTTAATCTGATTTTGTCATTTGTTCAAATAATTAAACCCATTCAAGTTTTGGAAAAATGTATGCCTTCCTTTTTAGTTATATTTACTATTTTTATCTCTTATTTTACTGTTTTCTCTACCTTTAAATGGGTTTGCTTGGCCAGGTTAGCTTTCATTCTCTTTTCTTAATTTGGAAAGTTTTTGATGTCTTTTCATTGTTTTAATGGTAAACTTCTGGCTATTATCAATTATACTTGTTTGTATTTTTTGTTACCATAGCAGCATTAAAGTAGCTTTTTAATATTCTATAATAAATACTGTAATAATAAAAAAGTAAGCAATACATTTATAATCTGTAATAATCAGAAAATAGAAAATATTTTCTGAAGAATAATGAATTTCACTTTATGAAAATTTTGTCTTTATTTATTATCATATATGTTGTTTTCACTATGGCCTAGACAACCTGTGTTTTCATATCTAAGATATAAGATATCTATGCTGTCATCTTCTATTTCCTGCACTAATTTTACTGGAGAAATATGCATATAAATACACATTTATATTTATATATGTGAGAATGTGTAGGATGAAATATATGTGTATCTGTGTATATATGTATTTCTTTATACCTTAGAAAATATAATCTGCACCATTTATGAGAGTGGTTTTTTCCTTATAAATTTGCTATAGTACATTATACACATTTTTATGTGAAGTGATTTGTTATTTTATACAAAGTATACATTTGTCCTAAATTCTGCTAACTATAAGGCCTAACAAAGGAACTGGCATAGAATTACATTTTAGTCTTAGAAATTTTTTATTGTTATGAATGTTATATGTTGATAAATATATATAAATGACAGAAGACACCCACTTCTATCCAGAATGTACAAGTCACATACAAATCAATAAGAAATAGGCAAACAACCCAAAAGAAGGGGACATAACTAGGACAGATACTTTAAATAGGAGGATTATGAGAGAACAACACATATATTGGCAAAGTCCTCTGTACCATTACTTACCAGAGAAATGTAAGTGAAAACCACTATGTGATATCACTGAAAATATTTTGTACCCATTGAAAATGGGTACAAAGAAATATATTGAGAATAGAAAATATTGACATAGATTTGCTCTACTTGAGCCTCCTATTCATTGCCTGTGGAAGTGGAAATTTCCAATTAGAAAAACTGACAGTACCAACTTCAACCAAGTATAGGTGTACAGTATACAAAATTTTCATTACTGCTTATAGATCCCTGATAAATGGGTGCCCATGTCCATGAAACAAACAAACAAGCAAACCAAAGTCTGCAGCTATTCATAGTAGTTTTATTCATAATAGCCCAAAACTTTAAAAATGACCCTAATATTTTTTAGTCTTAGAATGAATTCATAAATTATGGTGCATTTCTTAATGCAACAACATGATGAATCCTACAAATATAATGATAGTGAAAAGCAGTCACACACAATAGAGTAATATACTATCTAATTCCATTTGTATGACATTCAAGAATTGGTAAAATCACAGCACAGTGATACATATTAAAATAGCAATTACCTCTGGCAGTGATATTAACTTAGAAGGGACATAAGAAATCCTCCTAGGCTGCTGGCAGTGTTCTATATTTTGAACTGAGTAATGGTTACACAGTATTTATATGTGTAAAATTAATTGAGCTGTGTAGTTGATATCTTCACTTTTGTATACATAAATTACACTTCAATATTAAAAAATTCAACACAAAGTGTATTTTCTTTAAATAATTGTAAATCAGGAACACACGGGTAAAGCAGATAATTACATTAAATATGGGTAGCTGTGAATGGCTCCTGTACATATGCATAAGTTGTACATTTTTCAACTTTTTTATGGCACATTAGAAACCTAAATGTTGTGTACATTACTAATGTGCTCATTTTTCACTGATGTAGAGAATTTCCATATGTAATTTTATTATATTATATATAGTTATAAAAGTGACAGGAATTTGTGCAGAATTTATGTTTATCTCAAAATTTAAAATCATATAAATCATGGATTTGAATATAAAAAATAAATATACTGTTGGCTTACTATGAAAAAAAGTACATTATTAGAAATAGATAAGCAAGTATCACTATTAGAAGGGAAGTAACCCCTAATTACAAAACATAAAAACTACTGGATTTTGCACTAGGTTGTAGGAAATACTTTCTTACAAAATATATTCCTGATGATGGCAAATTCATAAAAAGGAGAAAGAATAAGAGCATCTGATGGAAAAAAACAATAATTAATTTATAATTGCTCTAAGTAATGACTAAAAGAAAATCATAGCAGAAATTTTAGGACAAGTAATATCAACAGTGTACTAAATATGTGAAAAAATGTTTATCATAAAATATTTTAAATGTTTTTCATCCATCTGTAACTCCCTAGTTAATGTTATTATCTTTATCAAATTCAATTTTCTTAAAATATATTTTTTATTGTTAGTTATTAGCTATTTACTTCTATCTGGTGAGTAGTAGCTGTTTTACTATATTTAGTTTTTAATTTTTAATTTTTATGTGTACATAGAGGGTGTCTGTATTAGTCTATTTTCATGTTGCTGATAAGGACATACCCAAGACTGGGAAGAAAAATAGGTTTAATTCGACTTACAGTTCCACATTGTGAGGCAGGGGAGGCCTCAGAATCATGGCAGGAGGTGAAAGGCACTTCTTACATGGTGGTGGCAAAAGAAAATGAGGAAGAAGCAAAAGCGGAAACCCCTGATAATCCCATCAGATCTCATGAGACTTATTAACTATCATGAGAATAGCACAAAAAAGACCAGCCCCCATGATTTAATTACCTGCCCCTGGGTTCCTCCCATGGCATGTGGGAATTCTGGGAGATATAATTCAAGTTGAGATTTGGGTTGGGACACAGCTGAACCATATCATTCTACCCCTGGCTCCTCGAAATCTTATGTCCTCATATTTCCAAACCAGTCATTCCTTCCCAACAGCCCCTGAAAGTCTTAGACTCATTTCAGCATTAGCCCAAAAGTCGACAGCCCAAAATCTCATCTGAGACAAGGCTAGTCCCTTCCGCTTATGAACCTGTAAACTCAAAAGCAAGCTAGGTACTTCCTAGATACAATAGGGGTATAGGTATTGGGTAAATACAGCCTTTCCAAATTGGAGAAATTAGCCAAAACAAAGGCGTTAAGGGCCTATGCAAGTCTGAAATCCAGTGGGGCAGTCAAATTTTAAAGCTCCAAATGATCTCTTTTAACTCCAGGTCTCACATCCAGGTCACACTCATGAAAGAGATGGGTATCCATGGTCTTGGGCATCACTACCCCTGTGGCTTTGCAGGGTACAGCCTCCCTCCCAGCTACTTTCACAGGCTGACATTGAGTAGCTGCAGCTTTTCCAGGTGCATGGTGCAAGCTGTTGATGGATCTACCATTCTGGGATCTGGAGAATGGTGGCACTCTTCTCAAAGCTCCACCAGGCATTGGCCCAGTGGGTACTCTAGGTGGGGGCTCCAATCCCACATTTCCCTTCTGAACTGCCCTAGCAGAGGTATTTCATGAGGGCCCTGCCACTGCAGCAAACTTTTGCCTGGGCATTCAGGCATTTCCATACATCTTCTGAAGTCTAGGTGGAGGTTCCCAAACCTCAGTTATTGACTTCTGTGCACCTGCAGGCTCAACACCACATGGGAGCTGCCAAGGCTTCAGCCTTCCACACTCTGAAGTCACAGCCTGAGCTGTAAGTTGGCCCCTTTCAGCCATGGCTGGAGTGGCTCGGACACAAGGCACCATGTTCCTAGGCTGCACACAGTACCAGCGACCTGGGGCCCAGCCTGCAAAACCACTTTTTCCTTCTGGGCCTCCAGATCTGTGATGGGAGGGGCTGCCATTAAGGTCTCTGACATGGCCCAGAGACATCTTCCTCATGTTCTTGGGGATTAACATTAGGCTTCTTGCTACTTATGCAAATTTTTGCAGCCAGCTTGAATTTCTCTCCAGAAAATGAGTTTTTCTTTTCTATCATATAGTCAGGCTGCAAATTTTCCAAACTTTTATGCTGTGCTTCCCTTATAAAACTGAATGCCTTAGACAGAACCCAAGTCACCTCTTGAATGCTTTGATGCTTAGAAATTTCCTCCGCCAGATGCCCTAAATCATCTTCCTCAAGTTCAAAGTTTCACAAATCTCTAGGGCAGGGGCAAAATGCCACCAGTCTCTTTTTTTAAAACATAACAAGAGTCATTTTTACTCCAGTTCCCAATAAGTTCCTCATTTCCATCTGAGACCACCTCAGCCTAGACTTTATTGTCCGTATCACTATCAGCATTTTGGGCAAAGCCATTCAACAAGTTTCTAGGAAGTTTCACAATTTCCCACATTTTCCTGTCTTCTTCAAGCCCTCCAAACAGTTCCAACCTCTGCCTGTTACCCAGTTCCAAAGTTGCTCCCACATTTTGGGGAATCTTTTCAGCAGTGCTCCACTCTACTGGTACCAATTTACTGTATTATTCTGTTTTTACATTGCTGATAAAGACATACCTGAGACTGGGAAGAAAAAGAGGTTTAATTGAACTTACAGTTCTGCATGGCTGGGTAGACATCAGAATCATGGTGAAAGGCAAAAGGCAATGCTTACATGGCGGTGGCAAGAGAAAATGAGGAAGAATCGAAAAGGGAAACCCCTGATAAACCCATCAAATCACGTGAGACTCACTAACTACTAACTATCACAAGAATAGCACAGGAAAGACTGGCCTCCATGATTCAATTACCTCTCCCTGCATCTCCCCAATGACACATGGGAATTCTGAGAGATACAATTCAAGTTGAGATTTGGTGGGGACACAGGCAAACCATATCAATATCTATATTTATGGAGTACATGGAATATTTTGTTGCAGGCATACAATGTGTAATAATCACATTAGGTTAAATGGGGTATCAGTCACCTCAAGTGTTTGTCATTTCTTTGTACCATGAACATTTTGATTCCACTATTTTAGTTACTTTAAAATATACAGTAAATTATAGTTGATTGCAGTCACCCTGTTGTGCTATCAAATACTAGGTCCTAATCGTTCTTTGAAGACCTGATTTGGTTTAAAAAAATTTATTTCTTATATAGCGCAATATTACAAAATATTCTAAATTTCAAGTTATTGCAAAAATGCTTTTTATAAGAAATTAACTGTCAATGCTATTGAATACAAGGTATTGCATAAAATAAATTTAAAAAATCCAAAAAAATGTTTAGCTCTGTGACTATAGGTTGTTAGAATATTTGTTCTGTTTCTCTTTCATTCTACCCCATTTCACACAGAAAATGTGAAATTCTTATGATTGCCTCAAGTTCTTATGATCAAATCCAACATGGCCTGCACAGAAGTTAGCTCTGTGACTTCTCCATTGTTCACTCACTCTACTCAAGCTTTGGCTGTTCCCTTGTTCCTCCTCAAGCAGGTCCTGTATTCTCATATCTCAAAGACTTAGACTGCTGTGCCTTTGTTCTAGACCATTCTGCCTCTGCCATACCTGTAACCAGTTTTTTCGCTGTTTTCATGCCTTTTCTCTAATACCTCTTTCTTAATGAGGCTCACCTAAGTGCATCACGACCCACCCCTAACATAATCCTGACTCCCTTTAGCCTGCTCTTCTTTTTCTATTCCATATTTCTCCTTCTGTCATATAATCAACATTTTTCTGTATTTATTTTGCTATTGTTTATTATCACCCCTCAACACAGAAGAATGGGAGTTTCATGTGGGAAAGAATCTGTGATTGATTTCAAGCATCTAGAGCATAGTAGGTGCTCAGTAAATATTTGTTGTTTATTGAAAATAAATGGAGAGAAATAGTATCTATAGAAAATTTTCTAATCTGAATCAGTAAGCACTTCAAGAAATTACTACTTTGAGGGACCAATCAAAATTTTAAAATAATTTATATATGATATATAAATTATTATAATTATTAATATATACTAATTATATTTTAATATAATATATTACAGTTATAAAAATAACATAATTATAATATAAATATTAAAATATATTTAATAAATAATAATATAATTATAATTATATAAATATAATAAAAATTATATTGCATTGTAACAATTATAATTATTATAATTATTAATTATAATTATTAATATATAAATAATTAACATATAATATATACTATATAATTATATAGTATATATTATATTATATATAATAAAATATATATTATGTTATTATTTATATAATAAAAGTATATATTATATATAATACATTATATTATAATATTATAAAATATTATATATAGACACACACACTTTCATTCCCTTTTCCAAATACATAATAATTTATATAGTTCTACTGGATAATTCAATGTAGCTCTGTTCTTTGGCAAGGCAAAAATGCTAGTTTTTACTGTTTAAACAATATTTAAAAACTTAAACAGTGAATTCATTGAATGATGCCAGTTTAACATCCAGACACTAGTTTTATACAGATTACATTGCTCTTCATAAAAGGAAAATCATATGAATTAAGAGTCTGCCATAATTACCTAGGTTATAACTTCTAGTCCTTTTTTTTACTTATGGTGTTCATTTTATGTTCCACTCATGATAGACTTTTCAGATCATCCAGAATCTAGGAAAAATTTTTTCCAGACAAATTATTTGCTTCAGCTAAAGAGAGGCATAGCATCACAGTAGTCGGAATTGAAATAGCATACACATAAGATGCATAAGAATCAGCATAGTAGGATCTATCTATCCATCCATCTCTACAATCTATATGTATATCATCTATCTATAGATATAAATTAAATCAATTTTTAAGTTATACATACATACAGAGCATGTAATAATGCAAGCAGATTAGTCAAGGCAGGTAGATACTTATATGGCCATTTAGGTGGTGAGCAGGCAGGTAAATTAATTTTTTGATGGATATAGATAAGCGGAAAATTAGATCAACTCTTTTGAAGGCTAAAATAGAATGTTGTGAATGAGTAAAAGCACTCAAATCAGTTAGTTCTATCAAGCTAAAATTGAAAAGTTGATTGAATCCTTGCATTAAAATGACCTATGTTTGATTTTTCTCTTTTGGAGATACATCCTTTGATAAATGAAAGTTTAAGACATCAATAGTGTTAAGAAGTAGGGCAAAGGGTTCTGTGAACACTCAAAAGTACAAGATTGAGTTATAATAGCAAATGTCATTTGGTCAGATAGCTCTTGGTTTCTTCACAAGGTAAAGACTTTCAGTTAGTCCTGATACCAAACTGTACACATTCGGGTCACACTGAGTAATTGCAGTACCTCCAAGAGAAAACAAGCTGAGATTCATTGCAATCATATTGTGTGGCAGGGACTTCCACAGTTCTTTTGGGACAGTTATGTCTCAGTTGGAAAGTTTCTAAGAGCCTCAGCCAGGAATTAAAAATCAAATTTAACCTGAGTAAAGGTGAGAATTGCAGTCACTTATTTGAATTCTTTTTTTTTTTTTTTCTTGAGACAGTGTCTCACTCTGTTGCCCAGGTCGGAGTGCAGTGGTGTGATCTCTGCTCACTGCAAGCTCCGTCTCCTGGGTTCACGCCATTCTCCTGCCTCAGCCTCCCGAGTAGCTGGGACTACAGGCACCCACCACCACGCCTGGCTAATTTTTTGTATTTTTAGTAGAGATGGGGTTTCACTGTGTTAGCCAGGATGGTCTCGATCTCCTGACCTCGTGATCTGCCCACCTCGGCCTCCCAAAGTGTTGGGATTACAGGTGTGAGCCACCGCACCCAGCCACTTATTTGAATTCTTAGCCTCTCTAATAAGCCTAACCAGATTATTTTTTTCTCTCTCAATGATTGAAGCCAGACAATCTGCATGGGAATAACGTGGGTGCTCATTTAAAAGGTCCAATAATGGACCCCACCAAAATCTCACTGTATCCAAATTTCTCTCTTCTAAATAAATTTATCTACTTGTAAATAAATATGGCAAGTAATATGTGTACAATCTCTTAAAGAATCACTGAACTAAACTATAAAAGTTATTGAGAAATCTCCTATGTTTACATTAACAGATAAATGAAATGTATGACTGAAGATGTTGGAAATAATCTAAGTTACTTTATTTTGAGTTACTTTGCCCATCATGACATTCCTCAGATTCCTCACTATCATTTAAATAAGCTTTCAAAAGTTGTTTTTATATAGTGTTACTTGTACTGTATCTGGAGTTCTTGCAATCTCTATCAAATCTTCTTGGTCCAGGAATGGGTGCCCGACCCAAAGAGAGTGGACTATATTTGTCGAAAGGCCTAAGAACTGGCCCTAAGATCTTATAGTCCTTTAGAAATATTGCATGCTAGATGTCTAAGTTGTGAAAGTGGATCCTCATTCAAGGCATTCAAACTCAAGATATGGAATGCCAGTTAGTAGGAAATGTCAGAGCAAAAGAAGAACAGACAGAGAAAAACTGAGTGCAACACTGGAATCATGTAGCTCAGACGTCTATGCATAAATCTCTTCAATCACTGGGGCAGTTGTTGAGTCATAAAGAATTTTGTTATATTCCCATTAACTTTGAGAATATTTACATAACTGCTAATATAGATGCTTGCATTTTTGATACCAGCTTTCATCCAGATTATATTTTGTCCCTTTAAAATTGAGTCTAAATTACACTGATAAGAATAAAAGGAAGACATGGAAAAAATTTCTTTTAACCTAAACAATAACAATTTTTACATAAATAATCCACATTGTTATGGGTACATTTTAATTGCTAATGCAGATAAGTATTTACTGTTTATTATGATATTGTAATATATGCTAAAGAAATGATACATTATATTTAATAACTTTTCAGTCATTCTCTACTCTAATTGTCTTTATGTGAATATGTATTTTGTGGAATGTGTACCATCCATGTAAAACACCTGCAGTACTTGGAATTTCTCATGAGTTTTGGTGAGTGACAGTACAAACTTCCTGAGGTTAACACCAATATGTTGGAAATTTAATAATCAGAGAATACCAGAATCTTCACCTGACTACCTGGCCCTGGAAGGAGTACGCATAATCATCTTTTTTTTGCATCAGGTATTTGCAACCACCTTACTCTGTATTGATTTATTTGGCAGAATTATTAATCATTTCATCATCCTACAGAACATCATCCTGGCAAAAACTTCAGTATAGAAAAAAAATCAGCTACTATGTATAATATGACTTAACAGGATCTATGAATGATACAGTGCAAGAAATAAATCTCAAAGGAAAATAGGAATCTGTTTATTTAACAAAACTACTGAGGTTCTGGTAGTCTATGGCTTTACTTCTCTCCCTTTCAGAATGAAATTCACATTTCTTCCTTTTTGCATGCTACGCTAAATAAAGCAGGTACTCACTTGTGGATTTATTGAAATTTTAAAAGGCATGTGTCTAACGTGTATACCTCGGTCACATTTACCAGGTGACACAGGATAAATGAAAGACTTGCAACTGCCCAAGCTATTATCCAAGAATTTCTGTCAACTGGACTTTATGAACCAGAGAAATCATTTGTTCTGTCTGTATTTGTGAAATATAATGTTATATGCAATCTGTTCCAAACCACAAAAGAAAATCACTATGACATCAGTAGGATTTTGAAATAAATCCTTGCTTTTTGGTAAGCAGTTTGTGAGAAACAACTCTTGGCTTGCTAATGGGCCCTAATATACCTTGAATGGATATGAACATAATAGTTAATCCAAAGTGCCCATTAAAAACTCTAAAATACCTCTTCAACTTTGTTATATCTGCTGTGCCCAGAATAATTTATTCCATTAATAAATGTAGGTATCACTAATGTGACTTGGCTTGAGGAGGTTCTGAATGCATTGTAATTTACATAAGAAAGTTTCAACTTCTCGGCATGCCATCACTTGGCTGCATTGCCAGCTCTCCCACATCCACACTCATGGCATCATCAGAATTCCCCTATGACCTGTTGACTGACAAGAAATACATTTGATCCTGTTAAATACATGGCACTACAAAGTATGGTAGTTATTAATTGGAAATAGTTGTGATGGCAATTCTTATATTTCAACTAATTTATTTTTCCTCCCTCTCCCTTTAAAATATGCATCATTTGAAGTTTTCCAAAGCAGATGCCTTGACAGAATTAGAAATTTTCAAGATTGATTAGGGAAATTTCTGAAGAGAATGAAGTGGGAGATAGCATCAGTAGGCAGGGAGAGCATTCACATTGTGATACAGGTCTGACAGCTGTGAAAGTGAGAGGAGAAAATGTCTGGGAAGAACTTCAGAATGCAGATCAGCCAAAACTGCGTGGTTTCTTGAGACAAATTTTCCTGTAGGAGGAGTTCCCTGTTAAGCAGAAATGGTCTGAACCTAGTACTCTCACCATGTTCAGGATGTGCACCATGTTCATGCGTGAATGTGTTGCTGGAACTAAAGCAGTTAGGTTTGTCAGTCAACTCTCCTCACTGCAGTAGGTTCCACTGAAGGAGATCTGAGCTGCACACTTCCATAAGCACCATAAGTAAGCTCCTTTCAGAAGGATGAAGTTGGTTACTAATGCGAGACAACGTGGCTTACCTGCTTTAAACTTCAGTGTTTCCAAGCACATCATCCAAGATCTTTTCTTCACAAGTATCAGTACATCACCCCTTTCTTATCTGAGCTATGGCCATAGAGTAGATACTTGCCAAGGCTGTAACTAATTCTCTTTGTAACACTATTAACTCTCACCATTAGATCCCCTCTGCGATTTTCAGCATTTGTGTGTTCTTGTTGGACAAAATTAAGAGATCTTCAAATGCTGCCATGATGGCATTCTGACTTTTATATTCTGCCCTGAGATGATAGTTGGCTACCCTGGTATGTTTACTTTCTAGAGTTTCCATAATTTACAGTAGTAAACTTATTCCACATTGCTTCATTGTCCCTCATATCTCTCAATTGTTAGAACTATTGCATAAGTCAGTGAATCCTAATTTAGCTGGAGCTTATCCCTATTTATTACAAGTAGGAGTCTCCACAATTGTGAAGATACATCATGAGGAGTTATCAATACTCCGAATTTCTACCAGCAATTATTTACTACTTTATCAGTTGTTTCGTTGATAAGTTATCTAATTCCAGAATATTTTACAGAATCTTTGTCTACTTTTTTAGATTGTTTCTTATACCAAATAGACCATCTCTTTTTGTTTAGATTCCCACAGAAACAGGACTAGAGACAAAAATTCAATTGCAAGTGGGTTATTTGGGAAGTGATGCCAGGAAATACCGGTAGGAGTGGAAAAGTGAAAGGAGAGAGATGTGTGCATTATCAAGCTAGTTACCCATATGGGCAACTAGAGCTTGATATTCCTAGGGAGTTAGAGGGCGGTGTAGAATAAGGGCTTTCTAGTTATTCCACCATAGAAGTGAGGAAGCTGTGGTATTATTTACCAACTCTGTCTATAATTGTTCATTTGTAGCTACTGCCATTGTCTATACCACTTCAGTATTTTTGCCACTCATGTACTTAAAAAACATCTTTCTGTGACCAGAAAAATGACTTCAGGAAAAGCATTACAAGAGTTCGTATCATAAAGCTTCTGGTGTGCAAAAGTAAATGCTAATGAGAATGTGCTGAGCACCAATAGAATTGTCAACAGATTATGATAAAAAAATTTAAAAGTAATGTCTGTAATACAGAAAAGAGAGGCAAAATAGTAAAAACTGAAATGCATGCATGCTTCATCTATTCCAAAAGTTGGAAACATTGTCGTAAATAAAATAAGCCAGACACAAAGGATAAATATCATATGATTCTGTTTACATGAAACACCTAGAATAGGCAAATTCATAGAAGCAGAATATAGATTTGAAGGTACCAGAGGAAGGAATTGGGAGTAATCGCTTAAGGGGTAGAAAGTTTCTATTTTAGATTATTAAAAAAACTGAAATAGATAGTGGTGATGGAAACACAATATTGTGGACTTATTTAATGGCACTAAATGATACACATAGAAAGGCTAAACTAGCATTTTTGAATGTTATATATGTTATAAGAAAAAGTCAATATAAAGTTCATGACCAGCCTGGCCAATATGGTGAAACCCTGTCTCTACTAAAAATACAAAAATTAGCTGAGCATGCTGGCAGGAGCCTGTAGTCCCAGATACTCAGGAGGCTGAGGCAGGAGAATTGCTTGAACCCAGGAGGCGGAGGTTGCAGTGAGCCGAGATCGCGCCACTGCACTCCAGCCTGGGTGACAGAGTGAGACTCCATCTCAAAATAAATAACTTAATTAATTAAGATAAATAAATAAAAATAAAATAAAAAATAAATTTAAAAAAGAAAAAATGATAAAGGTCATCACAATTCAAAGGACAGGAAAACATAAATGAAAGAGTACATGTTGTGAATGAGGAAAAACAATTGGGATTTTCAATATTTTGGGTGGTTATAAAATAACAGTGTGACACTTTATGAAAAGAAATATAAATCTCTGATAAAGGAAAACCTCAATATCTCATTTCCAAGTTTGTATACAAGAAACTTATGCAAAGAGTTATGCAAGGAGAAACTTGGATCCATACTCTTTGCAAATTTGTTTCTGATAGTGCAGACTGAAAACAACCTAAATATACACTAATATGGGACTGAATATTTTATTTTTGGTTCATTCAAACCATGGAATTGTTTAAATATGTTGAAGTGAATAAGCTTTGTGAATAAACCTCAGGAATATAATTAAGTAAAAATAGCCAGAATGATGAAAATCATATTATAATTCTGGGAAAAATTAAATATTTTGAAAAATCTTATAATAGAATTGATAAATAGGGTTATATATGTCAAATGTTTTAAAAAGTGACCAAAAATTAATTCTGACTTCAAAATAGAAATACAAAGATTCAAAGAGGCTCCTTTATGCTGCAAATGTTCATTTTTAAAATAAAAAATTGAAAACAAATAGGATTACATATTAATATTCATTTAATATGATGTTGCTTAATGCATGTTCATTATACTTTAAAGTTACTTTTTTCTGAATGCTTGCCTTTTTTATAAAATAGATTATTATATTAATTATAGCCTGTACTTTTAATCAGAATTAATAACCCCCTTTTCAATTAGTTTATTATGACTTCAATTACATTGCCTGTGCATAATTTTATTTTTGACTTTTCCGTTTCATTATCTTTTAATTAAAAACTAACATACGGGGTTGTAAAATTATCATCTCAAAGTCTTTTAACATAATTTAAACAGATTTTTTACCTCAAACTTTATATATTTATTTTTACTTTCATCTTATATATCTTATTATTAGTTTGTTAATATTTTTTCCACATTTCTTCTGTTAGTGAAACTGTCTTTTATTTGCCTGTGATAGGCAAAGAAGACGGGCATGTCTTCATGTCTTCTTGAGATCTGTGCCATTTGTAGGGCTCAGAAATTGTCACTGCTCCTGACAGCATGATGAGAGGCGTATGCTGTATAATCTGTGCCTAACATGGGTATGTTTCTAATACTTGTGGTACTTTTTCTTTTTTATTTTATTTTCTTGTTTTCTCTTACTTTCTTTCCTTTCCTTTCTTTTTTTGTTTTTCCCTTTTCCTTTCTTCTTTTCTTTTATTTTCTCTTCTTTTTTTTTTGGTAAAGTTGCAGTTTCACCATGTTGCCCAGGCTGGTCTTAAACTCCTGAGCTCAAGCGATCCTCCCTCCTCGGCCTCCCAAAGTGCTGGGATTACAGGTGTGAGCTACTGTGCCCAGTGTTGCCTGTGATACTTTTAAAATTTGTTTCAGCTAACAAGGAATACATTCTGATTTAATTTACAATATTGGTTACTATTAATGTTTAAGGATTTTTACCTCAACTGTAAGTAAAAGTGTCCACTTCTGTAGTTGACCCTTAAGCTGGTATTCATCTTTATAATCTCTTTCCCACATCATTCACTGTAGATTTTGCTTATTCTCACACAGCCTTTTATGTAAATTAATTCACCTACAAGGTGGGATAATACAGCACTGTGCCATTGTTTCCAATGGTCTCTTCAACGGCCCCGTAACTTTTAACACTCAAATAGAAGTGCCAAGAGACACCCCAGAGAATAACAGGATTCAGACATACTCCTCTCTATGTACATTGTTATCATGAGTGCGAGCTCCACATAATTACCAGGCCTGACTCCTCCCATTGATAAACAACTTTTTTATCCCTCCTTGAGCAGCAGCATGACGAGTCCATGTGGCAGTTATTGCTTCACCGCATTCTGCCCCCGCCGGAAGTACCACTGACTTCCCCAGGAATCAGGCTTTCCAACTCAGCAGAGTATAAAACTGTGAAAATATGAAGCATAGTTGCAATACTGCTAAGAAAAGCCATTTGTACTTTCTTCCACCCCTTCCTTTTTAGACTTACATAATTTAACTCTGTGGAACACAACACATAAAGTGGCCACTGATTCAATGCAGAACACTGCCTCTGAGGTGATGCCTTAGCTGAGCAATCCATAGGCCATTCCAATATTCTATCAGAACAGCTCCTTCCAGTCATAGAGTATTTAATACTTCAAGTGATCTTTCACTCACTAAGCACCTTATTGACTGTGAAAAAATATTATTCTGAGGCAATGCATGTAGGGTCCCATGTTATGAATTATTCATTAGGTTATTAGGGGTTGTGTTACAAAAATGCAAAACTCTCAGATAGCGATACTGTCAAGGAACATATTAGGGAAATAAACTCATATCCAGATTATGCATAATTTCTGATAAGAATAAATAACTCATCCTCCAGGGTAGAAGGGATTGATTATTATTATTGTTTTTTTTTTTGAGACGGAGTCTCCCTCTGTCACCCAGGCTGGAGTGCAGTGGCGCGATCTCGGTTCACTGCAAACTCTGCCTCCCAGGCTCACGTCATTCTCCTGCCTCAGCCTCTCCAGTAGCTGGGACTACAGGCGCCCGCCGCGAAGCCCGGCTAATTTTTTTTTTGTATTTTTTAGTAGAGACGGGGTTTCACAATGTTAGCCAGGATGGTCTCTATCTCCTGACCTTGTGATTCGCCCGCCTCGGCCTCCCAAAGTGCTGGGATTACAGGTGTGAGCCACCGCACCCAGCCAAAGGGATTGATTGTAATCAACATAGCAGTGAGTGACGGGCATATCTTCTTGAGATCTGTGCCATTTGTAGGGTTGAGAATTGGTCACAGCTCCTGACAGGATGATGAGAGGAATATGCTATGTGATCTGTGCCTAACATCCCTCAACATTAGCATTACTGCACTCTTCATGAGCCTAGAAGATTAAGTCTAAAGTGGCAGAGGATAGAAACTAGTTGACATCATTGGCTATGTTCCTAACAAGTGTTGAGTGCCTCCTCTGATGCAATTACTTTCTGGGGTCCATCGATGTGAGACCCAAAGTTTTGCACATTTTGTGCTCACTTCCATGTGTCCATCCACATGCCTCTTCCCCAGACTTCAATATATCTGATTTTCTAATGCTCTTTTCATGACTCTTATCAACAAGCCAAGCCATTTAATGCTTTACAGCAGTCCGCATACCTGGGCCAGATTTCTTGGGTCACTTTACACCTTTTTACACTCATATCAAGTGGACAACAAAGAGTAACGCTTGTAACATTACTTGCTGAGAGGATTCACTTCATTAATGTATTTCAGAACCACATCCTCTGACTGGTGCAATATTACAATTGCAGTCTATTTTCATCTCATTCCAACATATCAAGTTGACCCATATGTAAACTGGGACCAATTATATTTCCTCTTCTATGAGATGATTTTAAGAAACATTCCCTCACCCATAAGGTTATAAACATGAGCTGAGAGAAGTGGTCGATGCAACAATAGGCAATGCATGCAGGGTCTCATGTTATGAATTATTCATTAGGTTACTAGGGATTGTGTTAGAAAAGTGCAATGTGCCTTCTTGAACCTGATAGCAAATTGTCATTTTAGTTATTTGATAGATTGCTACTGTACCTGATAAGTTTAGCAGATTTAATAATGCTAAAGGGTAGTTCCAGTCACATCGTCACTTAATTTCTACAGGTACTCAATCGCTGTTAGTATCAGGTAGTTAATAGAATTCTAAGATAACCTCCAAGATTCTTGTCTCCGACCCTGTACACACCCTGTACATCTTTTCCCCTTGGTTGTAGGAATTCCCTCTGAAAATGACGGAATTTCATTTCTGTGATAAGGCAACGTTATATGGAAAGGTGAAAGGATTTTGCATATGCAATTAAAGTCCCAAATCAGTTTATTTTTAGTGAATTGAAAGGAAGACTATTCTGGGTTGGGTAAGAATCAGTTTGGTGCAATTTGTTAAAAGAGGGGCTGAGATCATTGCTCATCTGAGAATGGTTATCCTGCTGGCTTTAAAGAGAAGTTTCTATATTGTGAGGGGGATAGATGGATAGAAATTGAAAATGTCCTTTAGGCATTGTGAACAACCTCCATGAATGGCCAGTTAAGAAAATGGAGACCCCAATTCTGCAATCAAAAGAACTAAATTATACCAACAGCCTAATGAGCTCACAAGAGGGCTATGAACTCCACATAACAGTGCAGCCTGGCTAACACCATGATTTCTATTTTGTGAGACCCTGACCAGAGAATCCAATGGTAGTTTGTCTGGACTTCTGACCTACAGAAATTGAAGCAATAAATAGGCATAGCTTTACCCTGAAAATTTGGAGAAAGTGTGTCTTGCAGCATGTAAAACTAATATAGATCATTAGCACACTAGAAGCTTCTTTTCTAATATCACGGAGTCTGTTCACTATTGAAGTAAATATAGCCCAGGGGATGAAGTTTTCATTTAAAAAATTCTCATTATCACATCTTCTCACTGTCACATTGCTTTTGCCCAATTCTCTATCATCTTCCTTCCTTCTTTTTGTTCTATATATCTCTTACACTTTACTTTGTATTTCATTTTCCCTTGTTTGAGATAAACTTTTTGATTTATCTTTCAGCTCACTAGTTGTATTGTTTCTCAATTCATATATTTGAAGCTACTTACCAGATACCAGAGATTACATGGATGTGAGACTTTTATTTAAAGTGAATCACGTGGTGTAGCAATAGAAAGAGAATGAAGGCAAGCAATGGAGATCCAATTGGTAACTGCAGCATAAGCCTTCACTTCGGCCAGTCTTACAAGCTGCACTGTATTGAGACTAGCTTGAATGATCAATATTTATGTAAAGAATCTTGGATTTGAGAGAACACATCTAAAAATCTCTCTCATTCACTCCGTGGTCAAACAGGCTTATTAAAGTGAATAGGGTAATTACACAGCAACAGTAAAGAGACTAACTAGGTGTCACAAGAAAAATTTCAGACATTGAAAAGTATACCATAAATGCCACTGCCCTTATTTTAGCCAAGAATAAAACCAACAAACCAACAATCAAACAAAAAAAGGTATCTAGGCATCCCCAGAGAAAGAGACAGAGTTTTTGTCAGCCAGCCTGAAATTAGTTCTACTTCTATATTAATCCCCCCACCTACCAGATTACTCTGCTCAGTCTTCTACTAAACTCATCTCATAGTTGTATTTTGCACTACTTACTATTGATATATTTAATTGCCATTTTTTTGTCAAAACTTTCCAAATTATTTCCCTTTTGGTGTGTCTTCTCTATTATCTTGAACATATTAGTAACAGTAATTTAAAATTCTTTCAATTCTCAACAACCCAATCTCCTGCAGATGTGCTTTAATTAACTGTTGTTGCTCTTCAGTTTTGGTCAGTAGAATACATCTTTTAGCATGGCTCATAATTTTTTATTGTGTAATTGGCAGTGAAGATGAAAAATTGTATAGAATTGGGAAAGTGATGTTTCCAAAAAAGACACTTTATGTTTTAAAGCGGATACCAGCCTATCTTCCCAATTTTGTACAAAGTGGGCATTTGGGTTTGTAAGGCTTGTTATTTTATTCTTTTTTTAATTAATTAATTAATTTATTATTATTATACTTTAGGTTTTAGGGTACATGTGCCCAATGTGCAGTGCCATGCTGGTGCGCTGCACCCACTAACTCGTCAAGTAGCATTGGGTTTATTATTTTTCTTTTTGCTTTATTTTTTCTTTACATTCTTAACCATACATCTTTCAAACTCTTGGTCAGCAAACTACTGTAGGTCAATTTTTTTTCTCCTGCTTCTGATCCCTTTGTTACTTTTATACAAATGTTAGGCACTGAGTTTAGAAACATGACAGGAAATTTTGAGGGACTTAATGATGTTAATTTACTCTAGCAATAAACTTTTGCTTTAAGCAAATTGTTGTTGTAAAGGTGTTGTATCCACCTGAATCTGTGATTAATCTCACTGTGAAGATTGGATATTTCAAGTATACCTTTTACAAGATGTACTTCTGATGAGGCCCAAATGAAAGCCGAAAATGCTAGTTAGGTCTCATGTTTCTTAGTGGAGATTGAAGTCCAACTTTTTCACCCTTGCCAGCCTCATATGAATACCAAGAGCTATGCTGTCTATCTCAGCAACTCTCATGCTATTTTCCAATAGTCACACATTTGTTGGGGAAAAGAGACAAAAAAAATGTGCTCACTTCTTTAAGCTTCTCTTCTTTGCTTTCACCTTCGTCATAAACCCTTGTTGCTTCCTTTGATTGCCAATCTCTTTATACAAATTTAAAAATATTTTGTATACATATTCTATTTACCTTGAATAAGTGCTGGTATAAAACAAACTATACTTTCATTTATAATTCATTTCATTTAAAAAATGAATAAACTATTAATGACCTTCAAGAAAATGTTATCTATTATACATGTACTTAAAGCCCTAAAAACAGAAAAAAAAGTAAATAAGCAGAAAAACATTTGAAAATATAGTGGCAAAAAATTTCCAAAATATGTTGTAAAATATAAACCTACAAATTAAAGTGCACACAAATCAACAATGACTACACAGAACTGCTTAAGCCCTCCAAATGGCTGAACACAAAACATGAAAAAGGCATTTTAGGAGCAGTCAAATTTTTTAAATGATGTTTTACATGGAAGATAAAAACAACAAACATTATAGTTGACTTCTCATTAGAAACAGTGGTGGTTGGAAGAAGATGAAATAATATATTTTTTTAACTCTGTAAAGTAATAAAATACATTATCCACTCAATTTCATGTCAACATAAAATCCCTTTAGAGAAGGGCATTTTAACCTAAAATGCCAATTTTATTAATTAAATTTGAGATAATTTACTAACTGTAAACCTATACTATTGGACATAATAAAGGAAAATTATCATGCTGAAGGGAATCGACATAAAAGAAAACTTGAATTGACCTAAGAAAAAGAACATCTTAAGTAGTAATGTGTCAGTATATATAAAAGATCATATACAGATAGAAAGATAGGTAGACACATAGATAGATAGATAGATAGATAGATAGATAGATAGATGCATAGATACATAGATAGACAGATGATAGATAATCTTTCCGTTAGTTCAAAATCAAGACATAAATTAAAAACGTACACCACTGACTTCTGGTTCCAAAATGGTAGCAGAGAAGCAGGTTGGCTTCACTCCCTCCCACAGAAAACCAAAGGCAAATCTACATCACAGACACTATCACCAGTAATATTTCAGAAGCCAAATATGGTTCCTGGGGCTACAGAGAAGTTAAAAAACAAACAAACAAACAAAAACCCCCAAAACTCTGAGCAGATGGTAAGAGAGAATCAGACTTCCAGATTTGCAATGATGCTTCCCTGACTCTTCTCTACACAAAGTGTGTAAAAATTTTCCATCAACTTATGGTTTCTATGTGAATAAAACCAACAAACAAAAAACACTAATAGACAAAAATATTTGAAGGTATAAAACACATTGGTAAAATTAAGTACACGGACAAACCCAGAATAGTCTAATACCATAATTATGATGTGCAATCCATTTATAACTGTAGTATGAAGTGCAAAAGACAAATCTATTACAAAATAATATTTAATATTAACCTATTCAGAGATAGACAATATAAAATATATAATTTGAGGCAAAATAAACACAAAATGTGAGGGGAATGAAGATAATGTTTAGAGGGTATTTTTATTGTTTTTGTATTCTTATCTGTGTTATTTCAGAAAAGATCATCTCTTTAGAAAATTTAAAAAAATTTAATAGCTTTGTGGGTACAAGTGTTTTTGGTTACATAGATGAATTGTATAGCGATGAAGTCTGAGATTTTAGTGCACCCTGAGAAGTGTCCATTGTACACAATATATAGTTTTCTAATCCCTTACCCCACTTCACCCTCTCCCTTCTGAGTTTCCAAAGTTCATTATATCACTCTGTATGCCTTTGTATACCTATAGCTTAGCCCCCATTATAAGTGAGAACATGCAATATTTGATTTTCCATTCCTGAATTACTTCACTTAGAAAATGGCCCCCAGCTACATCCCAGTTGCTACAAATGAAATTATTTTGTTCTTTTCTATGGTTGAGTAGAATGCCACAGTGTATAAATACTACATTTCCTTTATCCATTTATTGGCCAATGGGCACTCAGATTCATTTCATATCTTTACAGTTATGAATTTTGCCAAAAATTACATGTGCAGATGTCTTTTTCATATAACTTTCCCTTTTGGTAGATACCCAGTAGTGAGATTGCTGGACCAAATGATAGATCTACTTTTAGTTCTTTAGTACATCTCAGTACTGTTTTCCATAGAGGTTGTACTAATTTACTTTCCCACCAGTAGTGTATAAATGTTTCCTTTTCATGACTTCCATGCCAACATCTATTGTTTTTTGACTTTTTAATAATGGCCATTCTTGCAAATGTAAGGTAGTATCTTATTGCAGTTTTAATTTGCATTTCCCAGATGATTACTGATTTTGAGCACTCTTTCATATGTTTGGTGGCCATTAGTATTTCTTCTTTGGAGAAATGTCTATTCATGGCATTTGCCTACTTTTTGATGGAATTACTTGTTTTTGTTCTTGCTGATTGTTTGAGTTCCTTGTAGTTTCTGGATATTAGTCCTTTGTCAGATGCATAGTTTGCAAATATTTTCTCTCATTCTCTGGGGAGTCTGTGTACTCTGATGATTATTTCTTTTGCTGAACAGAAGCTTATTAGTTTAATTAGGTCGCATTTATTTATTTGTGATACATTTGCTTTTGGAGTTTTAGTCATAAATTTTTTACCTTGGCCAATTTCCAGGACAACTTTTTCTAGGTTTTCTTCTAGAATTGCTGTGATCTCAGGTCTTAGATTTAAGTCTTTGATCCATCATGAGTTGATTTTTGTATAACATGAGAGATAAAGATCCAGTTTCATTTTTCTACATGTCACTATCTGATTTCCCCAGCACAATTTATTAAATAGGGTGTCCTTTTTCTAATTTATGTTTTCATAGATTTGTCAAAAATCAGTTGTATGCATTTGGCATTGTTTCTGGGTTCTCTATTCTGTTCCATTGGTCGATGTGTCTACTTTTATATCAGTATCATGCTTTTTTGGTTACTGTAGCCTTTTAGCATAATTTGATGTGAGGTAATGTGATGCCTTCAGATTTGTTTTTTTTTTTTCTCATTAGGATGGCTTTGAATATTCAGAATTGTTTTTGGTTCCATGCAAATTTTAGAAATATTTTTTCTAATTCTGTGAAAAATGATGTTGGTATTTTGATAGGAATTGCATTGAATCTGTGGATTGCTTTGAGAAATATGATCATTTTTGAGATACTGATTTTTCCAGTCCATAAGCCTGGGATGTGTTTTCATTTTTTCATGACATCTATGATGTCCTTCCTCTGTAGTGTTTTGTAGCTATCTTTGTAGAGACCTTTTACCTCTTTAAGTGTATCCCAAAGTATTTTATTTTATTTTTTTTGCAGATATTACAAAAGAGATTCAGTTCTTGTTTGACTCTCAGCTTGGTCATTGGTGTACAGCAGAGCTAGTAAATTGTGTAAATCGACAAATAATAATATTGGTGAACAGTGATATTTTGTCTTCCTCTTTTTCAATTTGAATGCCCTTCATTTCTTTCTCTTACTTGATTGATATCGCTAAAACTTCCAGTACTAGGTTGAATAAAAGTGATGAAAGTGGGCATCCTTGAATTGTTCCTGTTCTAAGGGGGAATACATTCAACTTTTCCTATTTCAGTATAATCTTGGCTGTGGGTTTGTCATATATAGCTTATATTATTATTATTATTATTGTTATTATTATTCTTGAGATGGAGTCTTGTTTTGTCACCCAGGCTGGAGTGCAGTGGCGCGATCTCCGCTCACTGAAAGCTCCGCCTGCTGGGTTCACGCCATTCTCCTGCCTCAGCCTGCGGAGTAGCTGGGACTACAGGCGCCTGCCACCACCCCGGGATAATTTTTTGTATTTTTAGTAGAGTCAGAGTTTCACCGTGTTAGCCAGGATAGTCTCTGTCTTCTGACCTCGTGATCAGCCCGCCTCCGCCTCCCAAAGTGTTGGGATTACAAGCGTGAGCCACCGCGCCTGGCCTAGCTTATATTATTTTGAGGTATGTCCCTTCTATGCCTAATTTGTTCAGGGTTTTTATCACAAAGTGATGCTGAATTTAATTATTTGTTTTTTCTACATCTACTGATATGATCATATAGATTTTGTTTTAAATTCTGTTTATGTGATATATCATATTTATTGACTTGTGTGTATAAAGCCTTCTCTGTATCCCAGAGACAAAACCCAATTGAACGTGGTGTATTATCTGTTTGATGCACTATTGGATTCTGTTAGCCAGAGTTTTGTTGAGGATTTTTGCATCTATATTCATCAAGGATATTGGTCTGTAGCTTTTTGTTGTCGTTGTTACATTCTTTCCTGATTTTGGTATCAGGGTCATACTTGGCTTCATAGAATGAGTTAAGGAGGACTTCTTTTCTCAACCTTTTGGAATAGTTTCAGTAGAATTGGTAGCAATTCTTCTTTCAGCGTGTGCTGAAATTCAGCTGTGAATTTATCTGGCCCTGGGCTTTTTGTGGTGTTGGCATTTTTTATTTTTTTTACTACTGATTCAATTTCACTGCTTGTTATTGGTCTGTTCATGGTTTCTATTTCTTTCTGATTTAATCTAGGAGGGTTGTATGTTTCCCAAAATTTATTTATTTCCTCTAAGTTTTCCAGTTTGTGTGAAAAGAGGTGTGCATAGTAGTATCAAATTATCTTTTGTATTTCTGTGGTGCCAGTTGTAAGGTCTTCATTTTCATTTCTAATCGAGTTTACTTGAATCTTCTCTCTTATTTTCTTGATAGAGCTAGCTAATTATCTATCAATTTTTATCTTTTCAAAAAATCAACTTTTTGTTTTATTTTATTTTTGTATTTTTTGTTAACTTTTCAATTTCATTGCGTTCTGCTTTGATCTTTGTTATTTCTTTTCTTATGCTAGCTTTGAGTTTTGTTTGTTCTTCTTTCTTTAGTTCTTTGAGGTGTGATGTTAATTTGTCAATTTGTAATCTGTTTTTGATGCAGGCATTTAGCGCTATAAGCTCTCTTCTCAGTACTGTTTCTGCTGTATCCCAGAAGGTTTGATAACTTTTGTCACTATTATCATTTATTTCAAGATATTTTTAAATTTCTATCTTGATTTAATTCCTTATCCCAAAATCATTCAGGAACAGAACGTTTAATTTCTTTGTGTTTGTATAGTTTTGATAGTTCCTTTTGCAGTTGATTTCTAGTTTTATTCCACTGTGGTCTGAGAAGATACTTGATATGATTTCAATTTTTAAAACTTCATTAAGGCACGTTTCTTGACCTATCATATGGTCTGTCTTGGAGAATGTTCCATGTGCTGATGAGAAAAATGTATATTCTGCAGTACTTGGGTGGAATATTCTCTTTATATCTATTAGGCCCATTTGTTCTATAGTGTAGTTTACATCCATTGTTTCTTCATTGACTTTCTGTCTTGAGGATCTGTCTAAAGCCATCAGAGAGTGATGAAATTCCCCACTATTATGTGTTGCTGTCTATATCATTTCATAGGTCTGGTAGTATTTGTTTTACGAATCTGAAAGATCCAGTGTTAGGTGCATATACATTTAGAATTATAATATAGTGTTGTTTGATTGATTGTTTTATCATAATTTAAAGACCTTTATCTTTAAAAAAAACTTGTTGTTTTAAAGTCTGTCTTAGCCCATTTAAGAATGGCTACTTCTACATGCTCTTGATTTCCATTCACAGGAAATATTTTTTTTCACCCTATTACCTTGAGTTAATATGAATCCTTAACATTTTAGGTGAGTCTCATGACCACAGAAGATAATTTGGTTTGTGATGTTTTCTATCCATTCTGCCATTCTGTTCTTTTAAATGGAGCATTCAAGCCACTTGTGTGCAATATTAATATTGAAATGTGAGGCCCTGGTTCAATCATCATGTTAATTGTTACCTAGACACTTTGTTTGCTTCATTGTGTTACTGTTTTATAAGCACTGTTTTATGTTTTCAAGAGGTTCTCTGCTGGTGCATACCATCCTTTGTTTCAAGATTTAGAACTCCTTTTAGTATTTCTTGCAGGGCTGGTCTTGTAGTAACAAATTCCCTCAGCATTTGTTTCTCCAAAACTAAGTATATTTCTCTATCATTTATGAAAATTAATTTTGCTGGATGCAAATTTTTGGCTAATAGTTATACTGTTTAAAGAAGCTACATATAATCCCTTCTGGCTTGTAAGGTTTCTGCTGAGAAGTCTGGTGTTAGTCTGATAGATTTTTCCTTTATGGATTACCTGATACTTTTGTCCCACAGCTCTTAGAATTATTTCCTTCTTGTTGATGTTAGATAGCCTGATGACTACAGGGCTTGGTAATGTTCTTTTTGCAATAAATCTCCCAGGAGTTCTTTGTGCTTCTTGTATGTGGGTATCTAAGTCTCTAGCAAGGCCGGGGACTTTTCAACCATTATTCTCTTAGATAAGTTTTCCAAATTTTTGCTTTCTCTTTTTCCTTGGGAAATCGAATTATTCTTAAATTTGGCCATTTTACATAATCCGGTATTTTTTGGAGACTTTTTTTTCATATCTTTTGATTTTATTTTCTTTATTTTTGTCTGATTGGGTTATTTTAAAAGCCTTATCTTTGAGTCCTGAAATTCTTTCTTCTACTTGGTCTAGACTATAGTTAAAACTTTCCACTACATTTTAAAATTTCATAAATGTGACTGTTGTGGGGTGGGGGGAGAGGGGAGGGATAGCATTAGGAGATATACCTAATGCTAAATGATGAGTTAATGGGTGCAGCACACCAGCATGGCACATGTATACATATGTAACTAACCTGCACATTGTGCACATGTACCGTAAAACTTAAAGTATATTAATAAAAAAAAAAAGACTTCCTGATGCAGACAACAATGTGGCTTTCAGGCCATGCTCCTCCCAGTCTGCCCACAAAGCCAGGGTGCCTAGCTCTTATGCTTGTGGCTACAGCAGACTTCCCACTTGACCCTGGTTCTGGACAAGATAATTTTTCCCCACTTGAGGCTATATTACATATTTCCATTGGAAGCTTCTCTCACCCTGAAACCGCTGCCTGAGTTAGCTGGCAGACTTCTGTGAGTTTCCCTGTAATGCAAAATCAGAAACAGCTTCCCTCAGTTTGTGCTAGATACTGGTGATGATGGCAAGGCTCTTCCCACTGCCACTCCTTTTATAAGCCCACTGCTTCATAAATCTCTTCCTGCACTGGGTATGGTTAGACCTTCTCTTGTGACCTGGATTGCCAAATTAATCACTGGGAGTGTATATTCTAAGGGCAATTTCTCCCCCTCTCACACTCTGGGGATTTAAAAGTTTCTGCCTGGCTCATTGTTTAGGCAGAAGTCTGACATTTTTTTCTAAGGGTCTGTGGTTTCCTGTTAAGTTTCTGCATTGCTTCTGGGAAAACAGTTTGCAATATGGACCTCTACACACAATTGTGTTTTTCCAAGTAGGAGATGCATGCTAACACTACTTCCAATCTTCATCTTAGATGGCATCTCTTTAAAATCATATGTTATATCTAAAATTATTTTCTATAAGCCTCATTATATCCACAATTCAAAAACCCATAATAGATTCATTTAAAATATAAGCAATAAATTAAAATATACTAAAAGAGAAAATTGTTTAACCACAAAGGAAGACAGGAAAAAAAAATAAGTAAGGGAAGAGTTATGAAATATTCAGAAAACACACAATAAAATATTAGTAGTAAGTTCTTACTTATCAGTATTAACACAGAATGTTAGTAAACTCAATTCTCTAATTAAAAGGCATAGAATTCTGAGTGGATAAAGAAACAACACCCAATTATATGCTGTCTACAGGAAAACTACTTCTCCTACAAAGACATATACATACTAAATGTAAAAAGGTGAAAAATAATATACCATGTAAGTAGAAACCAAAAAAGGGGAAGGATAGCTTTACTGATATCAGATAAAATAGAATACAAGACAAAGACTATTAAAAGAGACAAAGAATGTCACTATATAATAATAAAAAGGTCAATTCAGCAAAGGAATAAAACAATTATAACTATCCGTCTACCACAGGAGCACCCATGTATATAAAGCCAACAGTAATAGATCTACAATGAGAGATATATATCAATACAATTATGGTAGGGGACTTCGACACACCACTGTCATTAATAGACAGATAATCCAGACAGATAATTAATTAAGAAACATTGGATTTAAACTACATAGTAGACCAAATAGGTCTAATCAATGTTTATAGGACATTTCATATGGCTGCTGTGGAATGCATATTATTCCAATTACCAAATGGAACATTGTCTAGAATAGACCACATTTTAGGCCACAAGAGATGTCTCAACAAATTTTCAAAAAACTGGAAATGATATTCAGTACCTTTTCTGATCACAAAGGAATAAAACTAGATATCAATTAAAAAAAGAAACCTCAGAAGATACACAAAACACAATAAAATTAAACAATACAATTCTGAAAGACCAGTGGGTCAATGAAGAAATTGAAAAGGAAACTAAAAAATTTCTAGAAACAAATGAAAATGGAACTATAACACACTAATATCTGGTACAGGACAAAATCAATGCTAAAAGGAAAAAAATTAGGAACTCAAATAAAATTCCAAATAACATACCTTAAGGAACTAGAAAAGCAAAAAGAAATCAATCACAAGGTTTGCATAAGGAAAGAAATAATAAAATCAAAGTATAAGTAAATGAAATTGAGAATAAAATAATTATAGGCTATTAACAAACAAAAAGTTGGGTTTTGAAAAGATAAATAAAAATCAATAAAGTGTCATCTAGACTAAGGAAAAAAGAAAGTGGACTCAACTAAAAAGAATCAGAGATAAAACAGAAGACATAACACATGAGACCACAGAAATACAAAGAATCATTAGACACTATTGTGAGCAACTCTCTCTAACAAATTGGAAAACCTAGAAGAAATGGAGAAACTTCTGGACTCACACAGCCTACCAAGATTGAACCATGAAGAAATGGAAAACCTTAAAAAACCAAAAAACAAATAATGAGATCAGAGCTCTAATAAGACTTCCATCTAAGAAAGCCTAGGAACTCGTGGCTTCACTCCTGAATCTACCAAATATTTAAAGAACTAATACCAATCCTACTAGAGTTATTCCAAAAAATTGAAGTCGAATTAATATTTCCAAAATCATTGTATGAGGCCGCCATTACACTGACAGCAAAATAAGAGAAGGACACAACCAAAAAAAGGAAAGAAAACTACCAGCCAGCCAGTATCAACGATAAACATAGATACAAAAATCCTCAACAAAATGCTAGCAAACTGAATTCAACACCACATTTAAAAGGTCATGACCAAGTGGGATCCATCCAAGGATGCAAGACTCATTCAGCATATGCAAATCAATAAACATGATACATCACATTAGCAGAATCAAAAACAAAAGCAAATAATCATTTCAAAAAATGCTGAAAATGTATGAAATAAAATTTAATATTACTTTAAAATAAAAACACTCAACAAATTGGTTATAGAAGAGCATAGCTTAGGATAACAAAGGCAATATATGACAAACCAATTGTTAACTTCATAAGGAAAGCAGAAGACATGAAATGCTTTTCTCAAAGATCTGTAACAAGGCAAGGATATCCACTTTCCCCACTTTTATTCAACATAATGCTGAGAGTCTTAGCTAGAGCAATTAGGCAATAGAACAAAGGAATAAAGGGCATCCAAACTGGAAAGGAAATAGTCAAATCAGCCTACTTCTCAGATGACATAATCACACACTTAGAAAACCTGATGACTCCACCAAAAAGCTGTTAGAGCCAGTAAGCAAATTCAGTAAAGCTTCAGAAAACAAGATCAACATACAAAAATCAGTAGCATTTCTATATGCCAACGGTGAACAATCTGAAAATCAATAAATCAATCCATGTATAATAGTTACAAAGAATATAAAATGCCTAGGAATCATTTTAACCTAAGAAGTGAAAGATCTCTAGAAGGAAAACTATAAAACACTGATAAAAGAAATTGAAGTGGACACACCAAAAAATGGAAATACATTCCAGGCTCAAGGACTGGAATAATTAATATTGTTTAAATGACAATGTTACCCAAAGCAATTTACAGATACAATGTAACCCCTATCAAAACACAAATGACGTTCCTCTTATGAATGGAAAAATCTCCTAAAATTTACGTGGAACTATGAAAGATCTGAAGTACCAAAGCAATCCTGAGCAAAGGGAACACGGTTGGAGGCATCACACTAGCTGGCATCAAAATATACTACAATGTTATTGTAAACAAATCAACATGATACTAACATAAAATATTCCATATAGACCAATGGAATAGAAAACAAAACCCAAATATAAATTCACACATCTAGAGCCAATTCTTCTTCAACCAAACACTAAGTATATTCAATAAGGGAAAGATAGTGCCTTCAAAAAACTGGTGCTGAGAAACCTGGATATCTATATGCCAAAGAATGTGAAACTAGGCCCCTATTTCTCACCAAATGCAAAAATCAAATAAAAGTGGATTAAAGACTAAAATATAATGCCTGAAACTATAAAACTACTAAAAGAAAACATTGTAAATCTGCTTCAGGACATTGGTCTGAGCAAATATTTTTTTGTGAAAGACTTCAAAAGCACTAGTAACTAAAGTAAAAATACGCAAGTGGAATTTCATAAAGATAAAAGCTTCTGCATAGCAAAGGAAACAACATAGTGAAAAGACAACCAGCAAAATGAAAGAAAATATTTACAAAGTATGTCTGACCAGAGATTAATAACCAGAATATATAACGCCCCCAAACAACTCAATAGCAAATATATGCCAGCCACAGAATGACACACATTGCACGCTCTTACTCATACATAGGAGCTAAATTTAAAAAATAAACTTATGGAATTGATTCAGGGAAAATGGCAGACAGGAGGCAGGACTAACTTGCAGCATCCACTCGGATGGACAAAGCAGTGTGTGGAAACCAATATCTTGAACTTTTTCTCCAAGAACTACTGCAGGAACATATCAGGAATTAAAGAGAATCCACAGACCCTCTGAAGGAGGTGGGTTGCTGTGGGTTCTGTGGTTCTGTGGGACAGGTGAGGAATTGTGAGTCTGCTTGCTTTCTCCACTGGGGAAAGTTCTCAGCCCTGCTCACCAGCTGCCTGGAAGTAAACTCGGTGCTGTTTTGGGAACACAGTGGGAGTGAGACCAGCCTTTTGGGCTGTGGGCTGCATGGGAGCTGGGTGAAGACTGTGAGGACTGTGGCTGCCAGCTTTTCCTCACTTCCCTGGTGACCTGTGTGATTCAGCAGGGACAGCCAAAATCCCTCTGGGAACATAACTCCCTTGGTCTGGGAACCACACCCCATCCCCTATGGCAGCCACAGCAAGCCCCATGGAAGGAGAGTCTTAAACACAGACATGCCTAACCCTGACCCCACCTGATGGTCTTTCTCTACCTATCCTGGCAGCAGAAGAAGAAAACATAATCTCTTGGGAGCTCTATGACCCTGCTCACCACCTGATTCCCCCTAACCTACCATAGCGGTTGTGCTCTTGACAGCACAACCTCCTGCTTGAAAATGCAAAAAACACAAAACTAGTGCACTTAACAAAAATGCAACAAAAGACCCTCACAGAATCCACTTTACTCCTCTGCTACCTCCACCAGAGCAGGTGCTTGTATCCACAGCTGAGAGACCTGGAGACGGGTCACTTCACAGATCTCTTTGCAGACATTTCCCAGTACCAACCCCGAGCCTGGTAACTCTGCTGGGTGGCTAGATCCAGAAGAGAAGTAACAACCACTGTAGTTGAGCCCTCAGGGAACCCCATCCTTAGGAGAAAGGGGAGAGCACCATATCAAAGGAGCACCTTGAGGGACAGAAGAATTTGAGCAGCAGCCCTTGAATCCCAGAACATCTCTCTGACATAGTCTACCCAAATAAGAGTGAACCAGAAAAACAATTCTGGTAATATGACAAAACAAAGTTCTTTAACACCCCCTAAAAGATCATACTAGCTCACCAGCAATGAATTCAAACCAAGAAGAAATGTCTGAATTGCCAGGGAAAATAATTCAGAAGGTCAACTATTAAGCTAACCAAGGAGGCACCATAGAAAAGTGGAGTCCAATGTTAAGAAATCAATTAAAAAAAAAGATACAAAATATGAATGGAAAAATGTGCAGTAAAATAGATAGTGTAAATAGAAAACCATCACAGCTACTGGAAGTGAAGGACACACTTAGAGAATTGCAAAATGTACCGGAAACTCTCAGCAATAGAAGAGAACAAGTAGAAGAAAGCATTTCAGAGCTTGAAGACAAGGCTCTTGAATTAACTCAATCCTACAAAGATTAAAAAAAAAACAAAGCCTCAAAGAAGTTTGGGATAAGGTTAAACAACCAAATCTAAGAATAATTAGTATTCCTAAGGAAGAAAAAAATCTATAAATTTGGAAAACATATTTGAGGGAATAATTGAGGAAAACTTCCTGAACCTTGCCAGAGATCTAGACATTGAAATACATGAAGGTAAAAGAACACCCGGTCAATTCATCACAAAAAGATCATCACTGAAGCACATAGTCATCAGGTTATCTAAAGTTAAGAAAAATTTTAAAAATCTTAAGAGTTGTGAGTCAAAAGCCTCAGGTAAACTATAAAGAAAAATCTATCAGATTAACAGCAGATTTCCTGGCAGAAACACTACAAGCTAGAAAGGATTGGAGTCCTAAGTTAACCTTCTTAAACAGAACAATTACCAGCCAAGAATTTTGTATCCAGCAAAACTAAGCATTATAAATTAAGAAAAGATACAGTCTTTTTCAGACAAACAAATGTTGAGTGAATTTGCCACTACCAAACCGGAACTATAAGAACTGCTAAAAGGAGCTCTAAATCTTGAAATAATTTCCCAAAATACATCTAAATAGAACCTCATTAAATTGTAAATCTCACAGGTCTTATAAAAAAACACAATGATAAAAACCTAAGGTTTTCAGGCAACAAATAGCATAATGAATAGAATAGTACCTCACATCTCAATACTAATGTTGAATGTAAATGGACAAAATACTCCACTTACAGGATACAGAACAGCAGAATGGATAAGAATTCACCAACCAAATATCTGCTATCTTCAAGAGACTCACCTCACACATAAGGACTCACATAAACTTAAGGTGAAGGGGTGAAAAAGATATTTTATGTAAATGGAAACCAAAAAACAAATATTCTTATGTCAGACAAAACAGACTTTAAAGCAGCAGCAGTCAAAAAAGACAAAGAAGAACTGTGATGATAAAAGGAGTAGTTCAACAGAAAGATATCACAATACTAAATATATATGCACCTAACACTGGAGCTTCCATATTTTTAAAACAACTACTACTAGACCTAAGAAATAACATAGACAGCAACATAATAATAGTGGGGCTCTTCAATACTTCACTGACAGCAGTAGACAGGTCATCAAGACAGAAAGTCAACAAATGAATAATAGACATAAACTATGCCCTAGAACAAATGTACTTAATAGTTATTTACAGAACATTCTACTCAACAACTGCAGAATATATGTTCTTTTTTTTTTTTTTTCCAAGTCTCACTCTGTTGCCCAGGCTGGAGTGCAATGATGCAATGACATGATCTCAGCTCACTGCAACCTCCACCTCCTGGGTTCTAGTGATTCTCCTGGCTCTGCCACCCAAGTAGCTAGGATTACAGGTGTGTGCCACCACATCCAGCTAATTTTTGTACTTTTAATAGAGATGGGGTTTCATCATGTTTGCCAGGCTGGTCTCGAACTCCTGATCTCATGTGATCAGCCCACTTTGGCCTCCCAAAGTTCTGGGATTACAGGCATGAGCCGCAATGCCCGGTGTGACATTCTTTTCATCAGCATATGGAATATTCTCCAAGAAAGATCATATGATAGGCCACAAAACAGTCTCAACTAATTTAAGAAAACTGAATTTATAACAAGTACTCTCTCAGACCACAGTGGAATAAAATTGGAAATCAAACTCAAAAACAACCCTTAAAATCATGCAAATACATGAAAATTAAATAACCTGATTCTGATTGATTTTTGGGTGAACAATAAAATCAGGTGGAAATTAAAAATTATTTGAACTGAATGAAAATAGTGATACAGCCTATCAAAACCTCTGGGAAACAGTAAATGTGGTGCTAAGTGAAAAGTTTATAGCATTAAATATCTACATCAAAAAGTCTGACAGAGCACATATAGAGAATCTAAGGTCACATCTCAAGGATCTAGAGAAACAAGAACAAACCAAAGCGAAACCCAACAGAAGAAAAGAAATAACCAAGATCAGAGCAGAAATATATAAAATTAAAACAAACAAAAAAAAAACAAAAGATAAATGAAATGAAAAGTTAGTTTTTTGAAAAGATAAAATTGATAGACCATTAGCAAGAGTAACTGAGGAAAGAAGAGAGAAGATCCAAATAAACTCAATTAGAAATGAAACAGGAGATATTATAAGTGATACCACAGAAATACAAAAGATCATTCAAGGCTACCATAAACACCTTTATGTGCATAAACTAGAAAACCTAGAGGAGATAGATAAATTCCTGGAAATACACAACCCTCCTAGATTAAACAAGAGAAAAATAGAAACTCTGAACAGACCAATAATAAGCAGCAAAACTGAAATGTTAATATAAACATTACCAACAAAAAAAAGTCCAGTACCAGATGGGTTCACAGCTGAATTCTATCAGTCATTCAAAAAATAATTGGTACAAAACATATTGACATTATTCCACAAGACAAAAAAAGACAGAATCCTCCCTAAATCATTTTATGAAGCCAGTATCACCCTAGTACCAAAACCAGGAAAGGTCATAACAAAACAAGAAAAATACAGACCAATATCTCTGATGAACATAGCAAAAATTTAAACTAAATACTAGCTAACCAATTTTAACAGCATAATAAAATGCTAATCCACCATGATGAGGTGGGTTTCATATCAGGGATGCAAGGATGGATTCATATCTGCAAGTCAATAAATAGGATATGCCACATAAACAGAATTAAAAACAAAAATTACATGATTATCTCAATAGATACATTTGACAAAATATAGCATTCCTTTCTATTAAAACCCTCAGCAATATTGGCATAGAAGGGACATAGCTTAAGGTAATAAAAACATTCTATGATAAACCCACAGCCAACATTATACTGAATAGGAAAAAATTATAATCATTCCCCTTGAGAACTGGAACAAGACAAGGATGCCCACTTTCACCACTTCTATTCACCTTAATACTGGAAGTACTATCCATAGCAATCAGACAAGATGAAGAAATATAGGACACCCAAATTGGTAAAGAAGAAGTCAAAATTTCACTGTTTGCTGATGTCATAATTGTATACGTAGGAAACCCTAAAGGCCTATTCAAAAAGCTGCCAGAACTGATAAATGAATTCAGCAAATTTCAGGATACAAAATTAATGTACACAAATTAGTAGCTCTGCTACACACCAACAGTGACCAAGTGCAGAATCAAATCATTTATAGAATTCTGATGGAACCCAAAAAGAGTGTGCATAGCCAAAACAAGACTAAATAAAAAAAAAAAACAAAAAACAAATCTAGAGGCATCACATTGTTCAACTGCAAACTACATTATAAGGCCATAGTCACCAAAACAATATGGTTCTTGTATAAAAACACTCATATAGGCCAATGGAACAGAATAGAAAATGCAGAAATAAGACCAAATACTTACAGTCACCTGATCTTCAACAAAGCAAACGAAAACTTAAAGTGGGGAAAGGACAACCTATTCAACAAATTGTGCTGGGATATTTGGCAAGCCACGTGTACAAGAATAAAACTACATCCTCATCTGTACCTTATGCAAAAATCACCTCTAGGTGGATCAAAGACTTAAATCCAAGACCTTAAATCACAAAATTCTAGAAGATAACATTGGAAAAGTCCTTCTAGACATTGGCTTAGGCAAATACTTTATAACCAAGAACTGGAAAGAAAATGCAACCAAAAACAAAGATAAATAGACAGGTCCTAATTAAACGAAAAAGCTTCTGTGCAATAATGAAATCACCAGCAGAGTAAACAGACCACCTGCAGAGTGGGAGAATATCTTGTTAATCTATACATCCAACAAAGAACCAATATTCAGAATCTACAAGCAACTCAAACAAATCAGCAAGTAAAAAACAAACAATCCTATCAAAAAGTGAACTAAGACCATAGACAATTCTCAAAAAAAGATATACAAATGGCCAACAAACATGAAAAAATGCTCAACATTACCAGTTACTAGGAAAATGCAAATCAAAACCACAATGAAATACCACCTTATTCCTGTAAGAATGGCCATAATTCTTTTGGAGGCCGAGGCAGGTGGATCACGAGGTCAGGAGTTCGAGCCCAGCCTGGCCAACATGGTGAAACCCTGTCTCTATTATAAATGCTAAAAATAGCTGGGCATGGTGATGGATGCCTGTAATTCCAGCTACTCAGGAGGCTGAGGCAGGAGAATTGCTTGAACCTAGAAGGCAGAGGTTGCAGTGAGCCGAGATCATGCCACTGCACTCCAGCCTGGGTGACAGAGCAAGACTCCATCTCAGAAAAAATAAAAATAAAAAAAATAGATGTTGGCATGATGTGGTCAAAAGGGAACACTTTTACACTCTTGATGGGAATGTAAACTAGTACATCCACTATAGAATACTGTGTAAAGTTTCATTAAAGAACTAAAAGTAGATCTACCATATGATCCGGCAAACCCCCTACAGGGTAACTACCTGAAAGAAATGAAGTCATTCTACGAAAAATATACCCGCACATGCATGTTTATAGCAGCACAATTCACAATTTCAAAATTATGGAACCAGCCTCAATCTCCATCAATCAAAGAGTGGTTTACTATGGTATATATACCATGGAATACTACTCAGCAATAAAAGATAATGAAATAATGGCATTTGCAGTAACCTGGATGGAATTGGAGACCATTATTCTAAATGAAGTAACTCAGGTATGGAAAAACAACCATCACATGTCCTCACTTATAACTGAAACATATACTATGAGGACACAAATATTTAATACAATGGACTTTGGGGAGTCAGAGGAATGACTGAGAGTGGCGTGAAGAATCAAAGGCTATACTTTGGGTCCAGTGTACATGGCTCAGGTGACGGGTGCTCCCAAATTTCCAAAGTTACCACTGAAAAACTTATTCATGTAACCAAATACCACCTGTTCCCTAGAAATCAACTGAAATAAAAAAATGAACTTATGGAGTTAAAAGATAGAATGATAGATTCCCCAGGTTCAGAATGGTTTGTGTGTAGGAGGGGGAATTAAAGAAAGATTCATTATTGGGTGCAAACACACAGTTAAGCAGGAAAAGTAAATTCTAATGTTCAATAGGAGACTAGAGTGACTATAGTTTGCAACAATATATTATGTATTTCACAGGAACTAGAAGAGAGGATTTGAAATATTCAATCAATATTCAAAGACAAATATTATTTGTTCTCACTCATAATTGAAAGCTAAAAAAAATGATTTCTCAAAGGTAGACTAGATTGGTGGTTATCAGAGGCCAGGAATGCAAGGGGGCAGAAGATGAAGAAAGGCTGATTAATGGAAATAAATATTCAATTTGACAGAAGAAATAATAACTAGTGTTTGACAGAACAGCAGGGTAAATATAGTTACCAATAAACTATTGTTTATTTCAAAATAGCTAGAAGAGGAAAATTCAAGTGTTTCCAGCATAAAGAAAATATAAACATTTAAGATGATGAATGTTCCAATTAAACTGATTTGGTCTTACAAATTGTGTGATTGTGTTAAATTATCATATATAACTCAAATATTGCACATCTATTATGTATTATTTAAAAATTTAAAATTTAAAATATATATTGGATTGAGCCAAGAAAAAATAGAAAATTTAGATGAGATGATCTTTTCAATAACAAATGAGTCAAATAGAAACAATATAACATTAACATTTTCTTACATACAAATGGATTAACTTTTGAAATTAAAAACTGGAGATTGTTAGACTTGGAAAAACTGCTGAGAGGCAGTATATCCTTTCTATAAGAGGCATACTTTAAATACAGATATGTAGAGACTAAATGCAAGATAAGCCTTCCAATGCACACAGTATGAAAATGAAATATAGTGTGATGATATTTATTCAAGCAACAGTGAAGTCAAGAAAATGAATATTACCAAAATAATGAGATATTTTGCAATGATGATAATCAAATTACTTCAATTAGCATAACATCAAAATGAGTATGCTGCTAAATGCAAAGCTTCAAAATACATAGAGAAAGCTAACAGTACTACTGGGAGAAAAATACAAATCCACAGTGACATTTACATACGTTAAGACTCCCCATTTTAGAATCTAGTTTTAAAAATAACTGAATCCATAAAAGTATAAATTATCTATATGTACTTAAACATTTTCATTTTATTAATATCTTGGACCCTGTATTAGTTCATTCTTACAATGCTATAAATACATACTTGGGACTGGCTAATTTATGAAAAAAAGAGGTTTAATTGACTCCCAGTTCCCCAGGCCGTACAGGAAGCATGGCTGAGGAGGCCTTAGGAAACTTACAATCATCAAGGAAGGTGAAGGGGAAGCAAGCACATCTTCACATGGACAGCAAGAGAGAGAGAGAAAGAGATAGAAGTGTGAAGTGCTAAACACTTTCAAACAAGTAGATCTCATGTGAACTCACTCACTATCACAAGAACAGCAAGGGAGAAATCCACCCCCATGATTCAATATCTCCCACCAGGTCCCTCCCTCAACAATAGAGATTACAATTCAACTTGAGATTTGGGTAGGCCCACAATGCAAAACCATATTATTTTGTCCTGGACCCTCCCAAATCTCATGTTCTTCTTACATTTCAAAACATGAGTATGCCTTCCTAATAGTCTCCTGAATTCTTAACTTATTCCAGCATTAACTCAAAAATCAAAGTCTAAAGTCTCATCTGAGAAAAGGCAAGTCCTTTCCACCTATGAGCCTTGAGACTGTAAAGTTTAAAAAAAATTGTTACTTTCAAGATATAATTGGGGTACAGTCATTGAGTATGACTTTCCATGCAAAAAGAGTGAAAGTGACAAAAACAAAGGGGCAACAGTCCCCATGCAACTCCAAAACCGAGCAGTGCAGTCATTAAATCTTAAAGCTCCAAAATAATCTTCCTTGATTCCATGTCTCACATCCAGGCCAAGTGACACAAGGGGTGAGATCACAAGGCCTTGGGCAGTTCAGCCACTGTGGCTGCTTTCATGGGTTGGCATTGATTCCCTGTAGCTTTTTTCAGTCACACTGTGAAAACTGTTGGTGCATCTGTCATTCTGGGGTCTGAAAGTCAGTGGCCTTCTTCTCACAGCTCCATTAGGTAGTGCCTCTGTGTGAGGGCTCCAAACCCACATTTCCCCTTCACACTGTCCTAGTACAGGTTCTCCAAAAGGGCTCTATCCCTGGAGATGACTTCTGTCTGGACATTTAGGTGTTTCCATACAACCTCTGAAATCTAGGAAGAGGCTCCCAAACCTCAGTTCTGTGCACCCACAGGCTTAATACCATGTGGAATCCTTGGTTGCTTCCAGCTTGTACCCTCTGGAGCAGTGGCCTGAGCTGTACCTTGGCCCCTTTTAGTGACAGCTGGGGCTGGAGTGGCTGGGATGCCGGCACCATGACCCAAGGATGCACAGAACAGTGAGGCCCTGGGCCTGGCACACGAAACCATTTTTGCCTCCTAGGCCTCCAGGCCTGTGATAGGAAGGGCTGTCATGAAGGTCTTTAAAATGCCTTTGAGGTATCTTTCCTATTGTCTTGGGTATTAACATTTGGTGCCTCTCTGCTTTTGCAAATTTCTGCAGTCTGCTTGAATTCCTCCACAGAAAATAAGTTTTTCTCTTTTCTACCACTTGGCCATGCTTTAAATTTTCCAAACTTTTAAGCTTTGCTTTCCTTTTAAATATAAGTTCCTGTTTCAGATAATCTCTTTGCTCTTGAATATGAGTGTATGCTGTTAAAAGCAGCCAGACCATGTCTTGAATCCTTTGCTGCTTAAAATTTCTTCCACTAGATATCCTAAACCATCTCTCAAGTTCAAAGTTCCACAGATCTCTAGGACAGGAGGATAATGCTGCCAGTCTTTTGGTTAAAGCTCATCAAGAGTAACCTTTTTACTCCAGTTCCCAATAAGTTCCTCATCTCCATCTGAGACCATCACAGCCTGGACTTCATTGTCCATAACACTATCAGTATTTTGGTCACAACAATTTAAAAAATCTCTAGGAAAATCCAAACTTTCCCTCATCTTCCTGTTTTCTTCTGAGCCTTCCAAAGTGTTCCAACCTCTCTGCCCATTACCCAGTTCCAAAATCGCTTCCACATGTTTAGGTATCTTTATAGCAATGTCCACTTTTCTGGTACCAATTTTCTGTATTAGTCTGTTCCCACACTTCTATAAAGACATGGCTAATTTATGGAGAAAAAAGATTTAATTGACTAACAGTTCCACAGTCTGTACAGAAAGCATGGCTGAGAAGGCCTTAGGAAACTTACAATCATGATGGAAGGCACAGGCAAAAAAGGGCCATTTTCACATGACTGGAGGAAGAGACAGAACAAAGGGGGAAGTACTACACACTTTCAAACAACTGGATCCCAGGAGAACTTACTATCATGAGAACAACAAGGGGGAGATCCACTTCCATGATCCCATCACCTCCCAACAGCTCCCTCCCATAACACTGGAGATTGCAATTCAACATGAGATCTGGGTGAGGACAGAGCCAAACCACATCAGACCCTAAATTGAAGAACCATAAAATGAACATCTTTTAATGTCCACATGATATGCTAAGTTAGATCACATACTGTGTCAAAAAATATGTAAAATTTTCTCAACAGATTAAAATCTTATAGAATATGTTGTCTATTTCTAATAAAATTAAATTTGAAATCAATAATAAAAAGACATTAAAACATCCTCACTTGATTTTAAATGAAATGACACTTGTAAATAATACCTGGCCAAAGCAAATAACCACAAGGGAAATTAGAAATTGTGTCATACTAAAAAATAATTAAATCGCAAAATAAAATTTTTGTGATATGCTTTCAACACAGTGCTTAGGAAGAAATTTATAAATATAAATGTACTCATTGGATTATGTCAATTTTCTCATTTTATGTCTCCTAAACTTACACTTTATAATTCGTTGCAAGAGTTCTATTTGTTAAAATTCTTACAGTGGTAATGCAAATTTGAATACTTGAATTTTGTTTTAAACTACCACAATGTACCCCTTTTTGTTACAAAACTTTAAAAAAATAAAGTTTTCTAGTTTATACTTTATATTGTTGATGTGCAGAAGAGATAAAGGGAGGGCCTCTAATAAGTACAGCATGAAAAAAGTTAATGTTCCTCCTGTTTTTGCTGACTGTGGGCTCCTCTGGTTCCTTAATATCATATTCTCCAGATCAGGGATTTTGGGGCAAGAAATTTGTTCAGCACAATTACGTCTAGTAGATAGAGCTACTTAACTGCGTTGGCCTGTGTTGCAATAAATAATAAATAATAGACCAAACCTCAATACAGCGGAACAGCTGTCACCACAGCTAACAGTGGAGCCAATCATGAGGTCAGACGAGAACTGTAACTGGGGAGCACACATAGGCCCAGCTGCCAGAGCTAACAGCACATATATCTTTATATCTGGGTGGCTGTAGCTGCCAAACCTTTTCCACAAGCAGCTTTGTGTATTGACTTCAAGCCTGATAGAAAGACGGAGAAAAAAAATTGCACATTCAACAATGCTAGAAATAGAGAGAAGAATGTGTCAAATAATGGTGTAAATGTTTGATGTATGGTGAATATTATTTTCAAAGAAGAAATATGTTTTTAAAATGTTTAGTTCTTTTGGTCAAGGACTATGTCTAACTTTTTTTGACAATTTTCATTGAGATTATTATTTATTTTATTTAGTTCTCAAGATTCTCATTGTGCTTAAGTCTTCAATTCTATTTGAACACGGAGGCTAAACTATTTCAATAATAGATACATATTACTGAAAATTATTTACTTAATTGAGATACTAAAATACTTTTTTCTATACTTTATCAAATCTGTGTTCTAACTAAAAAACACTAACATTTATTGTATTGGTTGTCATTGTTCCCTTAATGTTTACATTACATTGCTAAGTAAAATGATAACTTCAGGATTGGCACAAGGGTAAATATTGCATAGAAACCACAGACCCAGGTGAAAGGTAAAATATCTTAAACTATTTGATGTTGCCCACAGTGCAGGTCATAGTGGCATAACTTTATCTGAACTTCATGTCTCTACAAATACGAACAAGATGCAAAAGAGATGCTATGATTACAATGACTGCCCTGTGAGGTACTTTGAGGAATTTCTGCCCTCTGACTTTAAGTAACATATAAACTGTTGACCACAGATGACAATTTGGGACAGTTGTTTTATGCCAGTCTTTCCATGTACAAGTAGAATAACTGAGAAAAACTGCGCACTTCTGAGTGTTTGCTGAGAGCCAGGGTGTATTGAAAATCAAATGGCCAGGCCTCAAACAAGCGTGAGATTTTGTCCTAAAATTCTTTTTCATGAAAAGATATGCTGAGTATATTATATATATATATTTATTATATTCACATCTTTAATAAAAAATACATTTAAAAAAATTCTAAAGAATCAAAAGCTATTTCAAGTGTTTTAATAGAGTGGTATTAAAATTCATATTCCTAATCTATACTTTGGAAATTTATTATCTATTTTAATAAACAATTTAATCATACTACTGTTGTGTTCGGATGAAGTAGTCTCAGTTTATGATATAGGTCTTCATGTAAATCGGCCTAAGCAAAGAATGAGCTTGTCTTTCCTGATTATTTTGCTCTTTGTGAAAATTGTATTTTTCAATGCAAATGGTATACTAGCATTTGGTTTAACATGTTAGCTGCTTATGAATTGTTTACAAACTGTTGTCTTTCTTGTGTCCTCTAAATTGAGAGACTGAAAACTCTGGGTATATTTCTATGTATGTTTAAATATCAGGTGTAACAAAAGTCAAACTAAAAGATCTTTATGTTTTCATCCATCTTGCCATCAATTGACAATTCCATCATGTTGCAGAATCCTTTCTTTGTATAATGCCTAATTTTAGTGGATAAATTTCAGTGGATTAATATACCCAAGTAGTTTGGCAACTTTGGATGATAAAATAAATTAATGTGCTGAAAAAGATGCAAATTAGAAAAGAGTACCTACTAGAACAATCCATAAAGGGTGTAACTATACATAAGTATTAGAAAGATAAACATATGGAGAAATATTTATTAAAAGTATAAACATCTAAGGAATGAGATATTTAAATGCTGTTCTGGAAGTATTTTATCACCATCTACTACTTACAGACCTCTGAGAAAGATACCTGTTTTGTATTTGAATAGTACATTGTTGAAATCTTTTAGTAATTTGTTTTGTATTCATTTTAGCCTTTGAAATGTATATACTATTATTTTTATATTTTTTACATTTTGAGGAAATGCCTTTTATGCAATTTATAATAAAGTTCTTTGCCTATTTTTCTACTGAATTGACTCTGTGTGTGTGTGTGTGTGTGTGTGTGTGTATACAATATCACAGTATGAATTCTGTTATATATACACATATATGCAATGGAATTAGTGCTGTATCATTATATCTGCATTGTACTCTCACTTGCTTTTTTGTTACTTTCTTAATTGTATTTGTTTAGGACAGGTTTTTGAAATTTTATGATAGTTAATTTATAGTGTTTTCTTTTTTTATTTTTAAAAATTTCACCTATACTGAGGTATGGAAAATAATATTCTCTTTTTCTCTAGAAGTTATGTGGTTTATTTCCCAGTTTAGATCTCTAATCTATATAAAATAATTTTTCTTTATGGTGTTATTTACAGGTAAGGTAAAGTTTTCAAAATATATATCCTATTACAATTTTTAATTTGAGAGAAACAGAGAAAGAGAGAGATAGTAATTTAGACTTAATTGACAAACTTGTGTTTATATCATAATGGCCCATATTTCTAAGTGCTACTTCAATTGTAAGAGCAAATAATAAGAAGACATACCTACTGAGAGAGCAAAATTAAAACTTGATTAGATCAATCACAGAATGGGTAGAAATGATCTGCTTAAAATCTGCCAAGCTTAAAGTTAAGTAAATGCTTTCTTTTTTTTAAATTTAATTTAATTTAATTTTATTTTATTTTATTATTATTATACTTTAAGTTTTAGGGTACATGTGCACAATGTACAGGTTAGTTACATATGTATACATGTGCCATGCTGGTGTGCTGCACCCATTAACTCATCATTTAGCATTAGGTATATCTCCTAAAGCTATCCCTCCCCCCACCCCACAACACTCCCCAGACTGTGATGTTCCCCTTCCTGTGTCCATGTGTTCTCATTGTTCAATTCCCACCTGTGAGTGAGAATATGCGGTGTTTGGTTTTTTTGTTCTTGCAATAGTTTACTGAGAATGATGATTTCCAGTTTCATCCATGACCCTACAAAGGACATGAACTCATCATTTTTTATGGCTGCATAGTATTCCATGGTGTATATGTGCCACATTTTCTTAATCCAGTCTATCATTGTTGGATATTTGGGTTGGTTCCAAGTCTTTGCTATTGTGAATAGTGCCGCAATAAACATACGTATGCATGTGTCTTTCTAGCAGCATGATTTATAGTCCTTTGGGTATATACCCAGTAATGGGATGGCTGGGTCAAATGGTATTTCTAGCTCTAGATCCCTGAGGAATCACCACACTGACTTCCACAATGGTTGAACTAGTTTACAGTCCCACCAACAGTGTAAAAGTGTTACTACTTCTCCACATCCTCTCCAGCACCTGTTGTTTCCTGACTTTTTAATGATTGCCATTCTAACTGGTGTGAGGTGGTATCTCATTGTGGTTTTGATTTTCATTTCTCTGATGGCCAGTGATGGTGAGCATTTTTTCATGTGTTTTTTGGCTGCATAAATGTCTTCTTTTGAGAAGTGTCTGTTCATGTCCTTTGCCCACTTTTTGATGGTTTGTTTATTTTTTTCTTGTAAATTTGTTTGAGTTCATTGTAGATTCTGGATATTAGCTCTTCGTCAGATGAGTAGGTTGCGAAAATTTTCTCCCGTTTTGTAGGTTGCCTGTTCACTCTGATGGTAGTTTCTTTTGCTGTGCAGAAGCTCTTTAGTTTAATTAGGTCCCATTTGTTAATTTTGGCTTTTGTTGTCATTGCTTTTGGTGTTTTAGACATGAAGTCCTTGCCCATGCCTGTGTCCTGAAGTAAATGCTTTCTTAAAAAAAACTTTTATTTTAGTTTTAGAGGTACAAATGCAGGTTTGTTACATAGGCAAATTTGTATCATGGCGATTGTTGTACAGATTATTTCATCACCCAGGTATTAAGCCTGATACCCATTAGTTAATTTTTCAGATCCTCTCCCACCTCTCACCCTCCACCCTCTGAAACACCCCAGTGTGTGCTGTTCCCCTTCATGTGTCCACGTGTTCTCATCATTTAGCTCCCACTTATAAGTAAGAACTTGTAGTGTGTGGTTTTCTGTTCCTCGGTTAGTTTGCTAAGGATAATGTCCTCCAGCTCTACCCGTGTCCCTGCAAAGAACGTGTTCTTGTTCTTTTTTATGGCTGTATAGTATTCCATTGTGTATAAGTACCACATTTTCTTTATCCAGTCTGTCATTGATGGGCATTTAGGTTGATTCCATGTCTTTGCTGTTGTGAATAGTGCTGCAATGAACGTATGTGTGCATGTGTCTTTATAATAGAATTATTTATATTGCTCTGGGTGTATACACAGTAATTACATTGCTGGGTTAAATGGTGTTTCTGTCTTTAGGTGTTTGAGGAATCACCACACTGCCTTCCACAATGGCTGATATAGTGTAAACTGTAAGCACTTCCATTGATGCTTTATGATAAATTAACTATCATAAAATTTAAAAAACCTGTCCTAAACAAATACAATTAAGAAAGTAACAAAAAAGCAAGTGAGAGAGAGTACAATTCAGGTATGATGATATAGCACTAATTCCATTGCATATATGTATATATATAACATAGAACTCATACTGTGATATTGTATACACACACACACACAGTCAATTCAGTAGAAAAATAGGCGAAGAACTTTATTAGAAATTGCATAAAAGGCATTTCCTCAAAGTGTAAAAAATATAAAAATAATAGTATGTACATCTCAATGGCTAAATGTGTATACTCCTCCCAACAGTGTATACGCATTTGGTTTTCTCCACAATCTCACCATCTGTTATTTTTTGACTTTGTAATAATAACCATTCTGACTGGTGTTACATGATATCTCATCGTAATTTTGATTTGTGTTTCTCAAATCATCAGTGTTTTTGAGATTTTTGTCATATGTTTGTTGGCTGGCTGCATGTATACCTTCCTTAGGAAAATGTCTGTTAATGTCCTTTGCCCACTTTTTTATGTGGTGTTTCTTTATGGAAGTGCTTGATATTCAATGAAAGCCTCAAAGTATTTCTCCTATTATTCGTATTTAGTAAATGACACTCTTAAATATTATAAGGCATACCAGGAGATGTGGACAAATAATGAAAAGCCAAGAGGCAAAAAAGAACTTCATCAGCAGATTATCTAGATTTTGGAAAGATTGAGCACAAATATTAAAATGATTTGTGATTAATATATGTCACAATATAGATGAATGAACAAATAATGTTGCCATAAAACTGAATCTACAAAAATAATAAATTATTTGTAGATTTAAAATAAATGTCTTAGTCTGTTTTTTTGTTGTCATAAAGGAATATCTGAGCCTGAGTAATTTATAAAGATAAGAGGTTTATTTGACTCATAGTTCCATAGGCTGTTCAAGAAGCATGGTGCTGGTGACATCTGCTTCTGTTGAGAACCTCAGGCTGCTTCCACTCATAGTGAAAGGCAAAAGGAAGTCAGCAGGTGATGTGTACAGAAATCATATAATGAGAGAGGAGGCAAGAAAGAGCAAGAATGTACCAAGTCTTTTTAAACAATCAGCTTTTATGCAAACTAATAGAGTGAGAATTCAATCACTCCAGAGGGAGGGAATTAATGTACTCATGTTGGATTTACCCCCATTACTCAGACATCTCCCATCAGGTCCCACTTGTAGCACTGGGGTTCAAATTTCACATTTGGTTTGGGATGACAAATATCCAAACCATAATATCCAATAATATAAAATTCCCAAAATATAATCACATTAAGAACCAAGTAGAAGGCTAAAGTGTCATTTAAAACATCATAACAGAATAATTGAACTGAGTTATGTATAAATAGAAAATACTGGACCAGGCACGGTGGCTCATGCCTGTGATTTCAGCACTTTGGGAGACCGAGGTAGGTGGTGGGAGTTTGAGACTAGCCTGGCCAATGTGGTGAAACCCCATCTCTGCTAAAAATACAAACATTGGCTGGGTGTAGTGGCAGGCTCCTGTAGTCCCAGCTACTTGGGAGGTCGGGTCAGGAGAATCACTTGAACCTGGGAGGCAGAGGTTGCAGTGAGCTGAGATCATGCCACTGCAAACCAACCTGGGTAACAGAGTAAGGTTCCATCTCAAAAAAAAAAAAAAAAAGAAAGAAAGAAAAGAAAATACCCCTCTTGATGTCCAGAGGCAAAAAAGAAGGGAAAACTTTATAAAAATACATGATAGGATATGAATCCAAAATTCATATGTTGATGTCTTCTATGGTTTGAGTATATCCCCCAAAACACATGCATTAGAAACTTAATACCAAATGCAACAGTGTTGGGAGGTGAGGCCTAATAGGAGGTGATATGGTTGGCTTTGTATCCCCACCCAAAAATCATGTTGAACTGTAATTCTTAATGTTGGGGTAGGAACCTGGTGAGAGATGATTGGATCATGTGGCAAATTTCCCCCTTGCTGTTCTCATAATAATGACTGAGTCCTCATGAGATCTGCTTGTTAAAAAGTGTGTAGCACTTCTTCTTTCACTCCCTCTCTCATGCTCCACCATAGTAAGACGTACTTGCCTCCCCTTTGCCTTCCACCATGATTATGTTTCCTGAGGCCACCCAGCCATGCTTCCTTTACAGCCTGTTGTACTGTGAGTCAATTAAATCTCTTTTCTTCATAAATTACTCAGTCTTAGGTAGTTCTTTTTAGCAGAGTGAGGATGGACTAATGCAGGAGGTTTTTAAGTCATGAGTGTGATGCCTATCACAAATGGATTATGCCTGTTACAAAAGGGCTTGGGGTTGTAAGTTTGATCTCTTGCTTTCTCTCACCCTCTCCTTCACTTTTACTGTCTGTCATGGGATAATGCAGCAAGAAAGCCCTTGCCAGAATCCAGCCCCTCAATCTTAGCCTTCCTACCCTACAAAACGTGAGTCAGTAAATTTCTGTTCATTACAAATTATTTAGTCTCAGGTAAAAAATGAACTAAGACAGAAAACTGGTATCAGAGAAGTGAGGTGTTGCTATAAAATAGATAAACATGTGAAAGTGGCTTTGGGACTTGATAATGAATAAAGATTAGAAAAGTTTGGAGAAACATGCTAGAAAACCCTAGATTGCAATAAACAAGGAGTTTCAGCAGAATTTCTGAGTGCTCAGAAGCAAAGAACTGTAAAGAAAGATGGAAACATCTTAGAGATTACCTAAGTGATTTTGATCAACATGTTGGTAGGGAAATGAATGATAAAGGCAATACTAATGAGGTCTCAGATAGAAATAAGGAATAACCTATTAGAAACTAGAGGAAAGGTCATACGCATTATAAAGTGGCTCAGGGTTTGGTTAATTGTGTCCATGCCCAAGGGCATTTTGAAAGGCAGAATGCAAGAGCTATCAACTAGCACATCTGTTGGAAGGCACAATCTAAACAGCAAAGCATTCAGGGTGCTATGTGACTTTTTTCAATTTTGTATAGCAAAATAACAGGACAAAAAGTAATTTAAAGGCAGAATTTTAATTAAAAAAAAAAAACAGTGGTTAGAGATTTGAAGGATTTTCCCCTTGGCCTTGTGGTACAGAATGAACAAGCATTTTTAGTAGAGGGAACCTAGGTTGTAGCCAAGAGAATGTTTAATAAGAAGTTGAGTATGAATAGTGTAAAGCCAGAGGCTTTACAGTGGGAGAAGGACCCCAAAGATATTTGAAAAATCTTTTAGACTGCTCTTCCCATTGCAGGCCCAGAGCTCAAGAATGGGAGAATGGTTCCAGGGGGGCAAACCTGGGGTGTCTTATATAAACTCACTGCCCGGGTCCACCTCAGAACTCTGTTCCCTGCATTCTGGTGCACATTGCTCCTTGGTTACCCCAGGTAGGGCCCAAGATAACCCAAGTGTGGCTCACACCAGAGCAGTGGAAGATGCAAGTAGCAAATCTTGGTGACCTCCATGTGGGTTTAAGTCTTTAGTCTCATATAATGCAAGAGCTGTAGGTGCATGTCCTCCTCCATCTAGATTTCAACAGTTACAACAAACAGCCTGAGAGACAAGGCAGAAACCTGTAGCAGGGGTGGAGCCACTGAAGAGAACTTTTATTAGGCCAATGCCCTGTAGAATCGTAGGGTCAGAGCCACCGCAAAGAGTCCCCATTAGGGCAGTACTGCATGGAGTTACAGGAGTGGGGTTGTCACCAAGGCTCAGGAACTGTAGAGCTACCTGTGTGTAACACCAGCCTCGGGAGAACCACGGGCAAGAAGAACCTTCAACCCGTGACAGCTGCAACATGGGCTGAGCCCTCCAAAGCCATGAGCTTTGGGCCCTTCAAGGCTTCAGAAGTCCAACCTCTGCCCTAGTGTAGCAGAGGTATGGAATGGAGCCAAGGAAGATTATTCTGGAACCCTAAAGATGTGACATTTGTCCCATTGGATTTTGTACTTGCTTGGGACCAGTTAACCCCCTTTTTATGGCTATTTCTGTCTTTGAAATGAGAATGTCTATAAAATTCCTGTCTCATTATTGTGTTTTGGGAGATTTTACTCATTTTACCTCACAAGCTTATGGCTGGAGAGCAATATGCTTCTGGATAAATCATGATTTGAGTCTCACTCACATGATATTACATGAGAATTTGAATTATGGAGTTGGTACTGGAATGAGTAAGAATTTGTGGGTAGTGGGGTGGAATGAATGTGTCTTGCATTTTGAAAATAACACAAAGTTTGGAAGTTAGGGTTGAAATTCTATGGTTTGACTCTGTGCCCCAAAATGCATGTGTTGGAAACTGAATCCTCAGTACAACAGTGTTGGGAGGTAGGGCCTAATTGGTGGAGTTGAGATAATGAGAACTCCACCTTCATTAGTAGATTATTCTATATTATAAAAGGGCTTGAGGCTGCAAGTTCAAACTCTTCTTTCTTGCCCTTCTCCTTTTTACCATTAGATGATGCAACAAGAAAGCTTTTGTGACATGGCAGCCTCTCAGTTTTGGACTTTTCAGCTTCCAAAACCATAAGCCAATACATTTCTGTTCCTTATAAATCATCCAGTCTCAGATATTCTGTTAGAGCAGCACAAACCTAACTAAGACAACACTCAAACATTAATGCAATAATATTAAGAGGTGAGGAATTTAGGGTGTGATTAGGTCACAATGGCAGAATTCTTACAGATAAGATTAGTGCCCTTGTAAAAGAGGTTCAAGGGAGCTCATTCTCCCCTTTTCACCTATGAAGAATATGGCCCTCATCTGACATTGATTCTGCTAGTGCCTTGATCTTGGATGTTCCAGCCTCCAGAACTGTAAGAAATAAATTTATGTTATTCATAAATTACCCATTCTAAGGTATTTTTGTTATAGCAGCTCAAACAAACTAAGGCATAGTATAAATTGTTTCAATAAATATTTAGTTTGTATCTTAAGAGGAAAGATGAATAGGAATAAGGTAGAGATAATATGTGATGAAAGATTGGTCAAAAATATTCCTTAACTATAAAAATAATTTATTATTAAATTAAAATTTGTACCTACTTCAAGAAAGGTAAATCATTTTTATTATTGTATATTGAAAAAAATCCTCCCTCAAAATATAAACATTTATTTAGCTTATAATTCTATGGTTAAACTATTTGCGCTGCGATGACATGAAAGGTTCTTTGTTACCAGCTGGGAGCAACCATGTATGTGGAATCATCTGACTTTAGACAGCTCTGTTTCTGGAGAGTGGGTAGCATTAGCTGGACTGATGGGAGTAACTAGTCTATGTGGTGTTTGGTCTTTCATTCCAGTCTTGATCAATGTAAGGAAGCATCCAAAAGCATCAAGAGACTGTAAGCTCCAAGGTATAAACATTTTTCCAAGTTTCTGTTTCCATTGATCTTCCTGTTCAGTTACAAAATGCAAGTCACATGGGCAGAGTAGGAGTCAATGTAAAAATGTCTGCACAAAAAGTACAGGGATGCAAGAATAAATTAGGGGCCACTACTACAACTATGCTACAGACCAACTCTAATCCTAATGATGGGTAACTTTCCCATAGAAATGCTTCCATCTTTGACAAAATACAGCAGAATCACATTTAATTATGGAATTATATTTGAAATCTAGAACCATGCATAATTCAAACAAGTCAGTAGCTCCTCATTTGCAATTCTTCTTAATACAGAGATCTAAACTCAAAAGAAAGGTACAAATCTAAACTAAAGAGAAAAATTATCTGTCCACCAAACATTCAACATATAGAGTAAAATAAAGATGAATTAACTACAATAGACACCTTCATTTTGTCTGGTTAGTTACTCTACGGGAAAGGAATAGTCATTGATATTGTTAAGATCTTGATATTATTCTACTCCAAGGGAGTGTTTCCCCATTTCTTGCTTTTTATAACTTTTGGGCTCACTTTTTTGGCTTTTGGCTTCTCCATTTGGGGTATCAATCAAATTATATTAAAGTGGTCCAAGTTTGTAACTGAGAAGCTTTTGCAACCCGCTTAATTCTCATACAGAGTTTGGAACCCAGAAGTCTCCTGCAATTTGCTCAAATCTGAGACTGTATTTGCTGCTCCCTTAAAACCTTTGCAGAGTGATGTAACAGAAACTAACAAAGTAGGGATATCAAATAATTTGTCTCTCCAATGAAGGAATCATTAAGCTAATAAAGCACAAGACAGAATCCATTTTTCAAGAACTCCAGAATCTAATTTTTAAAACTTACAGTAATTGAAGGAGTGCTTTAAAAAGAGAAAGGCTGCTAAACTTTAGTAGAAAAATATTGTAGTGCTTTTGCTTACCCACTTACCATTTTCTCCCTGTTTGCCAATAGGGAAGCAGCTGTGGGGGCAGCAGTAGACATTTCTGGCATGGCTTGCTGGTATTAGAATTTAATAGGATCTGTTCTCAAAAACTGTGCGTATGCATTTTGACATATCTGGTGTTTCCCTGAGGAGTCAATGCAGTGGCTGACATTTGTTTCATCCCTCTCAGACTGGAACGATAGTCTTAGTAGTGGTGGTGCCTGTCAAAAGCACTTAAAGACATAAACTACTCATAGTTTTCTGAGGCAAGAGATGGCATACGGGGCAAGTAAAAGAAAAATTCAAAAGTCTGGGAAGGGGAAAACTAAGAAGAAAAATTCTTGGTGGATAAAGAATTTGAAGAGATATTGTGTATAGTATGGAATTTGGAATGTGACACGCATATATACCAACAGCTGAATGCATGCTTAGAAAAGACCTAAAATGATTCTACAGTTATAAAACTGATGGATCTGTGGGTTCCATGCAAGATTATGAAGGCTGGTTTGTCTTAGCATTAAATGAGTGCCACAGCTTACAGTGAATTTGCAGACTGAGAGAGATTATTGTATGTTTATTTTATTTGTTAATTGGTTTTCTCCATATGTTTAGCCAATCTTGGTCAGGTGATCAGCTGACCACTAAGAAAACAGAATAAAGACATTAGAGGCCACACATAGAAATGAATACAGTATCTGCAAAAAATAGTTTGGAGAATTGATTTTAAAGTCAGATGACTGCAGCAATTAAAAATTGACATCAGTAAACCCATGAATTATGTATAATCTAATTCCTAGAGTTACCACATTACAATCTTCAAAATATTTAGTTTTCAATAATCACAAAAGTTAAAAATCATACAAAGAAATGGAAAAGAATGACCAACTTATAAAGAAAAAATTAAACATGTCAGAAGCCATGCCTGAGGAAACCTAGACTTTGGACTTGCTAGACAAGGACTTTAAGTCAATTATCTTAAATATATTCCAGGAGATAAAGAAAACTAAAGAGAAAGAGTGAGGGGAAATCAATAGAACAATGTACAAAAGATAAATATCAATAAAGAGATATAACTATTTAAAAAGAACCCAGAAAATATTTTTTTAAATTATACTTCAAGTTCTAGGGTAAATGTGCACAACATGCAGGTTTGTTACATATGTATTCATGTGCCATGTTGGTGTGCTGCACCCGTTAACTTGTCATTTACATTAGGTATATCTCCTAATGCTATCCCTCCCTACTCCTCCCACCCCACGACAGGCCCCGGTGTGTGATGTTCCCCACCCTGTGTCCAAGTGTAAAAAGAACCCAGAAAATGATTTAAACTGAAGTGTATAATAATGTAAATGATAAATTAATTAGGAGAGTCCTACAGCAGATGTGAGCAGGCAGAAGAAATAAGTAAACAAGAAGATAAGAGATTTAAAATTATCCCATCTGAGGAAGAGAAAAAATAAAAGATTAAGTGGAAATTAACAGATGGGTTTATGGGACACCACATAGCATGCCAAAATACACATTATGAGAGTAACAGGGAAAGGGGCAGAAAGAATATGTAAAGAGCTGGGCAAAAACTTCCCACATTTGATCAAAGGCAGTAATCCGTAATCCAAGAAAGCAGACACACATGCAACAGGTTAAACAAAAAGAGATCTACACCAAGACATATTACAACCAAAACACTGAAAGCCATAGTCAAAGAGAGAATTTTGAAAGCAGCAAGAGAGAATCAGCTCATCACATTAAATGGATTTTTTTTTTTTTGAGGTGGAGTCTCATTCTGTTGCCTAGGCTGGAGTACAGTGGGGCAATCTCAGCTTACTGCAACCTCCATCTCCCGGGTTCAAGTGCCTCAGCCTCTTGAGTAGCTGGGACTACAGGCATGCGCCATGATGCCTGGCTAATTTTTGCCTTTTTAGTAGAGACGGGGTTTCGCCATGATGGCCAGGCTGGTCTTGAACTGTTGACCTCAGGTGATCCACCCACGTCAGCCTCCCAAAGTGCTAGGATTACCGTGACCGGCCTAAATGGATTCTTAATAAGATTTCTTACCAGAAACCATGGAGAGCAGAAGGAATTGGGATGACTAAAGTTCTGAAAGAAAAAAAACAGCCTACTAAGAATTCTGTCTGTGACAAAACTAAACTTCAAAAATGAAGACATTCCGAGATATTCAAAAGCTGGGGCAGTTTGTCAGTGGTAGACACGACTTACAAGAAATGTTAATGGGAGTCTTTTAGGCTGAAATTAAGTCACTAAACAATAACTCAAAGCCACATATAAATATACAATAAATATATATATACACACATATAAATAAATATACAATACACACACACATAAAATGAAGAATTCAACAAAAGTAACTTCATAGGTAAGTACAAAAGTATTAAAGTATTTTTGGATGTAACTTCTTTTTTGTTTCCTATATGATTTAAAAACAAAAACTATAAATACAGGTTGATAGACACACAATGTATAAACATGTAACGTATAATAGGAGCAATCTAAAAGTGATGACAGCTGTATAGGAGCAGAGTTTTTAAGATATCATTGAAACTAAATTCAAACGCAATTGTAGAAATGTAGGATATTAATTAAAATTCACATACTAACCACTGAGAAGTTCCTCAAACACAAAAGAAGGCAGTATTAAAAGAAATGAGGAATAATAGTATGTGTTTATACATATTTTTATATTTGTGTATGTGCATATATATGTAAATGTATATAAATGTATGAATGGGTGTGCATATATATAAATATATATAAATATAGGCCATATAGAAAGTAAATTGGAAAATGGCACAAATTTCTTAGTTTGTTTGTGCTGCTATTAAAAAAATGCCAGAGACTGGGTAATTTATAAAGAACAGAAATTTATTTTATCTTGGTTCTGGAGGCTGGGAAATCCAAGGTGAAGTGCTGGTGATGAAGCACTGGCATATTCAATAATTAGTGAAGGCTCGTCCCTCATAGACAGCACTATCTACATGTCCTCACATTATGGAAAGAATAGAAGGGCAAACAGGGTGTTTTCCCATGGGGAAAGGGACACAAGTACAAACAGGAATGCACATTTTTGGCTATACAGTATGTTACACTAGAAAAGAAGTCTTAATTCAAAAAGACTGAGATTATAGAAGTTATTTTTTCTGATCACTATAAAATAAAGCTACAAATAAAAACTGGAAAATGTATAAATGCATGGAAATTGAACAACTTACCATTAAGTAACCAATGGGTGAAAGAGGAATTCACATGGGCAATAATAAAATACTTTGAGATGAATTTAAACAAAAATATAACATATCTAAATTTAAAGGATGCAACAAAAGCAATGCTCTGAGGAAAACTTATAGCTGTAAATGAGTACAGCTATAAATACCCTAAATTTACCAAGGAACTGGAAAAAGAACAACAAACTGAAGCCAAAGCTAGCAGAAGGTAGGAAATAAAGATTACAGCTTAAGTAAATAACATAGAAAATGGCAAAACAGAGAAAATCAACACAACCAAAACTTCGTACTAGGTAAAAATAAAAAAAAAAACATGACATACTGTTATTTAGTCAAACAAAGAAACAAAGAGAGGGGATACAAAAACTAAAATCAGAAATAAAAGCAGAGATAGTACTATTTTATTTGTCAATAAAGAACATGGAGATGTTTCTCGAACCTAAATAGAAAAGTACAGGGCCTGGACACAACCAAGAATCTTTACATGGATGGATCTGATAATAAACTAATATTTACTCCTTCTCTATCTATTATTTTAAATATTCATTAAAAATAGTACCTTACATTAGATCATAGATTTTCTAATGCAATTGTGACCAAATTTATATATTTGGGGTTCTGTCTGCAAAATAAAGAAACAAAGAACATTTGCTTGAGGTTCTGCAAACCTATGGACAGGCCTGAAAATGACTCCTGTCTTAGGTCTGCTGTGGACTTTGAGTTTAGCTTCACTGTCACAGTTCATCCACCTTAAGAAATCTTAATATGTATTATCAGGAGAAAAGTTTGTTCATTCTTCCTTTATATTAGCTTAGCAGTTTTCTAAGTCTTTTTCACTGTTAAGTCATTTACCATGACTTTTTTTTCTAAATGAGAGTTTAGTCAAATACCTTAGCTAGCACTTAACAGAAATAGTATGTCCTATATTTCAATTTTTAATTTTAAACTTTATGCTGCTATGCTTAAAGTTTGTGTATGTCTCCTAGTATACATATGCAAATAATTTATCTGGGGTGTATACATAAGACTAGAACTAATGTGTCACCAGCTATTCATATTCTCTACTTAGGTCGATATTGTCAAGTAATTCCCCAAATATATTAGCACCATGTACACTACCTCTAGAATTTTTCTATTGCCCTATGTAACTAATTTCATATTTTCAGAATTAAAAATAAAAGCCAATCAGATAAGTAGGTTGGCATTACCTATATATTTGAAATCATATCAAGTTTTGATCAGTTTGAATTTCTTTCCTTAATAGCCAATTGAGTTTGTTGTTTGTTTTCATAACACACTTGCTCATTTCATTAGTCTATTTCTCAAGTTAGATTTTTGGGTTTTGTTGATTTGCATACTAATATTTTAGAGGTGTTACAAATACCATCATCCAATATGTAACTTGTCTGACATTTTCATGATCTCATAAATAAAAAAAACTATTATAATTTTGATGTACTTAAAATCATCCATTGTTTCATTTGTGATTTATACTTTTTATATATTATATATTATTATTCTAGGTCATAAAGATGTTTTATGATTATTTTTGGAGGGGGAAAAAAGAAAGATCTGAGAAAGAAACACAGTGAATCTGAACAAAAGAAATTATATATTGAATTAAAAATAAGTATAATGTAGAGTTGTTAATTTTCTTCATAAAAATAAATATTAAAAAGGAGCTTACTGTTTCCCCCTAAAGTTTACCAAACATTTCAGATTGTTGTACTTAGTATTTCAATGTCTCTTTGATTATGGAATGGTTTAGCTGATGGTTTCATAGATGAAATATGTATGACTTTCTCTTTAGATAGCTAAAATGCATGGCTGAGTTACTACAGAACAACGGGAAAGGTACCTGGTAGTTCAAGTTCAAACTATGACATTAGCTTTGATGTAACATATTTGAATTGTAAGTAATTGATTGTTTTTGAACCCTATGAATTTTGCTTCAATTAATTTTTTTCATAGAATTCTACTAATATAATCATAAATGATATCTGCCTTTTCATGTTTTCCAGGTTCAATTCCCTTTGGGTGTCAAATAAATACTCCTTTTATTTTGTCCTTTGCTACTTTATAGATATAAACTTCACAAGGGGAAATTCCTTATGAAACATTTTACAAAACAGTGTTTCCTTTAAGCTATGAGCTGCATTACGGAGATTTAAAAATAGACATACCACAAGTTTCAAAAGCTCTTATTTTTTATTAGTTTATTTACCAATCTTGCTACCATTCCCTTTCTTTGCAACTTTCAAAGCTATAGAGCTATAGAATTACAGTGTGATATGAGGAATAGAGAAAAGATAAATTTAAATAAGGCTCGTCCTTTAAATCTTTTATTAAAATAAATTTGTTGTATATATGTTTTCAAAAAAGGAAAGAAAATTAATACAGATTATTATGTGCCAGCCATTGTTCTAAAAATAGTATTAAAAAACCATCAATTGGCCAGGAGCTGTGGCTCACGCCTGTAATCCCCGCACTTTCGGAGACCGAGGCGGGTGGATCACGAGGTCAGGAAATCGAGTCCATCCTGGCTAACAGGGTGAAACCCTGTCTCTAATAAAGATACAAAAAAATTAGCCGGGGGCGGTGGCTGGTGCCTGTACTCCCAGCTACTAGGGAGACTGAGGCAGGAGAACGGCGTGAACCCGGGAGGCGGAGCTTGCAGTGAGCAGAGATCACGCCACTGCACTCCAGCCTGGGCGACAGAGCGAGACTCTTGTCTCAAAAAAAAAAAAAAAAAAAAAATCAATTAAATAATAAAAATATTGATATATTTTAGTCAAATAAAGAGTTGTAACTATTTTGAAACCATAAACCATCTTCTTTTACTCTTCATACTGAGGTATAATGGACAAATAAAGTGTGTATATTCCAGGCATACAATGTGTCGTTTTTGTATATGTGCACATTGTGAAACCATTACCACAATCAAGCTAAATATATCCTTTAACTGCCATAGTTACTCTGTGTGTGTGTGTGTGTGTGTAAGAATACTTAAGATCTACTTAGTATGCAATACATTATTATTAACTTTAGTCATCATGGTATATATTAGGTCTCCAGAGCTTATTCATCTTAAATTGGAAGTCTGTATCCTTTGACCAGTACCTCACTATTTCCCCAACTTCCAACCCCTGATTGCCACCTATAAATTAATTTTTTTTCGAGTCCACATATAAATAAGATTATGCAGTATTTTTGTTCCTATGTCTGGCTTATTTCACTTTACATAATTTCATCCAGTTTCATCTTTATTGTTGCAAATGGCAAGATTTCCTAAAAAAAAAAAACTACCCAAGTCTTGGAAACAAATAAGTTTGTTTGTCTATGGAAAAATACGTTGAATTTTTAAAATGTGGTTATGGATATTTAATGGAATGCCATTCAGTTTTTCTTACTTTATTAAAGATAAAATAAATCAAAAAGAGAAAATTTGCTTGTAAACCCCAGATATTACTCATTGCTTACAAAATATTAATTGTTTAAAAATTTTTAATGTGCTGCTGACTTTTTAAATTTCTGCATAAAACATAAATATTATATTTGAAGGTAATAAAACACATAGAAGGGAATATTTGTAAGTACATATAGTTAGACACATGTGATCAAATATATCCATAAATGTAAAAATAGGCATAAGTATGTATACAAATATACATAAGTATAGTAACTTTCTTTGTTGCTCTCATTTTTTTTTGTTAATAAATAGCTATTGCTGCTAGGCTTAGAGGTTCATGCCTATAATCCCAACACTTTGGAAAGCTGAGGGGGAGGATTGCTTTAGCCCAGAATTTCAAGATTGGCTTGGGCAACATGCCAAGACCCAGTCTCTACAAAAAATAAAAAGTTGAAAAATTAGCGAGGTATGATGGCATAAGGCTGTAGTCCCAGCTACTCAGGAGACTGAGGCAGGAGAATTGCTGGCTCTCAGGAAGTTGTGGCTGCAGTGAGCCATGTTTGCACCAGTGCACTCCAGCGTGAGCAACAGAACAAGACCCTGTCTCAAAAATAAATAAATACATACATATAAGTAGCCATTGAAAAATGTTCAATAATACTGAATTATGTATTCAAAAAATTAAAGATGACTCTTTGAGTTTTAAAAATTAAAATGATAAAATCTATGTTGAGTTTGTTTTATCAAATAACACAATGACTTTGAAAGCACCTGTTAAAATGCTGTGTTATATAAACAATGACCATTTTAATTGAATGAATTTCCATACATGGCCTTAATATACAAAATATTTTTTTAAAGTTTTGACTGCATCTAAATAATATGCATTACATATAAAATTATTTTTAAGATACCCAGAGAGAGAAAGACAGGAAGTGAGTGGAAGATAGAAAAGGTAAGATAAATATATGAGAAATGAGAAGGAAAAAAAGGGGAAAGGGAAAATATAGAAAATTTTCAAGCTAAAGATATTGAGTCAAAATCTAGACCAGCAGTCTCATTTCAGAATGTGAACAACAGCTACCAAGTACATCAGTAACACAGCTATTAGTACTTGATGAATCTACTGAATAACTTCTAGAGTGACAAATTAGAATTAAAGAAAACTGTCTAGTTGTAACTGAAAAATCAGCACTGTAACAATGTAAGAGCAGAAACTTTAAAAAAAAATCTGCTGTATCTTTAACAAAAAATGACAAAATAATTAGCATTAGTGTAAACAAAAACAAAACAGGATTTTAGAGCAGCAGTCCACTTTCATAGGAAAGAATAACAATAGGATTAACATAGTGTTGTTTTTTTTTTTTTTTTTTTTTTTTCTTTGAAGAGAAATTTAGAACTCACTCTATCCAACATCTAAAACCAAAGGACATACAACATTTGAAAAACATGGGAAAATATATACTAAGCATGTACCAACAAAACAAATGATAGAGTTGCTGTAAAAATATTAGATAAAATAGTCACTAAAGCAGTAGTAAGATCTCAATTTCTGAGAGTAGAATGCTTCATTGAAGTTCTTTCACCAAACTTGAAAACTCTCAAGTCAATAGTAATGATTCTTCAGACGTGGCACTTTCATTTTTTGTCCTTACTCTCCATAACTCCTTAGACTTCTGTCTTCACCCCCCATTGGCATCAGCCACACTTGGAATCCTCCTCTCATTATCTGATCCCTCACTCCAGGCTCTCTACCTCAGTTCTTCCATCGCTAACCACGACTGCCTTAACCTTGGCTTTCCCCACTCACCAGACTTACTCGACTTCCCCAAATCCTCAAAACTCAACTTTTCCCATCTTATCTTGACATGGAGGGGTTTGAGAGGCACCAATAAATGGTAACCAGTTCCCTTCTTGATCTCTGAACAGAGTGCAAAATAAGAGTAAAGCAAATGGAATCACAAACTATCACCTTTTTAAAGGATAAAGCTGACTTTCCAAAATTCTTACACTTAGTATCTTTTCTTTTTTTTTTTTTTTTTTTTTTTTTTACAAAAGAAAGAGGTTTAATGGACTTACAGTTCCATGTGGCTGGGGAACCCTCACAATCACGGTGGAAGGCAAGGAGGAGCAAGTTACATTTTACATGGATGGCAGCAAGCAGAGAGAGATAGTTTGTGCAGGGGAATTCCTCTTTTTAAAACCATTAGATATTGTGAGACTTATTCACTATCACGGGAACAGCATGGGAAAGACTTGCCACCGTGATTCAATTCCCTCCCCCCAGGTCCCTCCCACAACATGTGGGAATTCAAGATGAGATCTGGGTGGAGGCACAGCCAAACCATATCATTCAGTTATTTATATCAGTACACACTCATGGACATGTATTTTATTCTACAAATTATAATCCAATACTGTCATTATTTACTTGGTTGTTCAGATTGACCACATCTAGCCATTGGGAGCTCCTTCATGTTGGCTTCTGTGTCCTTTCAATGTGCCCCCATCACTTTATAGATTTAGCATCACAATTTTTTTTTTTTTTTAATTTATGAAGTATTTATTGATCATTCTTGGGTGTTTCTCGGAGAGGGGGATGTGGCAGGGTCATAGGATAATAGTGGAGAGAAGGTCAGGAGATAAACACATGAACAAAGGTCTCTGGTTTTCCTAGGCAGAGGTCCCTGCGGCCTTCTGCAGTGTTTGTGCCCCTGGGTACTTGAGATTAGGGAGTGGTGATGACTCTTAAAGAGCATGCTGCCTTCAAGCATCTGTTTAACAAAGCACATCTTGCACCGCCCTTAATCCATTTAACCCTGAGTTGACACAGCATATGTTTCAGAGAGCATGGGGCTGGGGGAAAGGCCATAGATCAACAGCATCCCAAGGCAGAAGAATTTCTCCTAGTCAGAACAAAATGGAGTCTCCTATGCCCACCCCTTTCTACACAGACACAGCAACAATCTGATCTCTCCTTCCTTTCCCCACACTTCCCCCCCTTCTTTTCAACAAAATCGCCATCGTCCTCATGGCCCGCTCCCGATGGTCGCTGTCTCTTCGGAGCTGTTGGGTACACCTCCCAGACAGGGCAGCCGGGCAGAGGCGCTCCTCACCTCCCAGACAGGGCGGCCGGGCAGAGGCGCTCCTCGCTTCCCAGATGGGGCCGCCCGGGCAGAGGCGCTCCTCTCCTCCCAGACGGGGCGGCCGGGCAGAGGCGCTCCTCACTTCCCCAACGGGGCCGCCCGGGCAGAGGCGCTCCTCACTTCCTCCCAGACCGGGTGGCAGCCGGGCAGAGGCGCTCCTCACCTCCCAGACGGGGCGGCCGGGCAGAGGCGCTCCTCACTTCCCCGACGGGGCCGCCCGGGCAGAGGCGCTCCTCACTTCCCCAACGGGGCCGCCCGGGCAGAGGCGCTCCTCGCTTCCCAGACGGGGCCGCCCGGGCAGAGGCGCTCCTCACTTCCTCCCAGACCGGGTGGCAGCCGGGCAGAGGCGCTCCTCACCTCCCAGACGGGGCGGCCGGGCAGAGGCGCTCCTCACTTCCCAGACGGGGCGGCCCAGCAGAGGCGCTCCTCACTTCCCAGACCGGGCGGCCGGGCAGAGGCGCTCCTCACTTCCTCCCAGACGGGATGGCGGCCAGGCAGAGGCGCTCCTCACCTCCCAGACAGGGCGGCCGGGCAGAGGCGCTCCTCACTTCCCAGACGGGGCGACCGGGCAGAGGCGCTCCTCACTTCCCAGACTGGGCGGCCGGGCAGAGGCGCTCCTCACGTCTTCCTCCCAGACGGGGTGGCGGCCAGGCAGAGGCGCTCCTCACTTCCCAGAGGGGGCGGCCGGGCAGAGGTGCTCCTCACTTCCTCCCAGACGGGGTGGCAGCCAGGCAGAGGCACTCCTCACCTCCCAGACGGGGCGGCCGGGCAGAGGTGCTCCTCACCTCCCAGACGGAGTGGCCAGGCAGAGGCGCTCCTCACTTCCCATATGGGGTGGCGGCCGGGCAGAGGCGCTCCTCACTTCCCAGATGGGGCAGCCAGGCAGAGGCACTCCTCACTTCCTCCCAGACGGGGTGGCGGCAAGGCAGAGGCACTCCTCACCTCCCAGACGGGGCGGCCGGGCAGAGGTGCTCCTCATCTCCCAGACGGGGCGGCCGGGCAGAGGTGCTCCTCATCTCCCAGACGGGGCGGCCGGGCAGAGGTGCTCCTCATCTCCCAGACGGGGCGGCCGGGCAGAGGTGCTCCTCATCTCCCAGACGGGGCGGCCGGGCAGAGGTGCTCCTCACTTCCTCCCAGACGGGGTGATGGCCGGGCAGAGGCACTCCTCACCTCCCAGACGGGGCGGCCGGGCAGAGGCGCTCCTCACCTCCCAGACGGAGTGGTCAGGCTGAGGCGCTCCTCACTTCCCATATGGGGTGGCGGCCGGGCAGAGGCGCTCCTCACTTCCCAGATGGGGCAGCCGGGCAGAGGCGCTCCTCACTTCCTCCCAGACGGGGTGGCGGCCAGGCAGAGGCGCTCCTCACTTCCCAGACGGGGCGGCCGGGCAGAGGCGCTCCTCACTTCCTCCCAGACGGGGTGGCGGCCGGGCAGAGGCGCTCCTCACCTCCCAGACGGGGCGGCCGGGCAGAGGCGCTCCTCCCTTCCCAGACGGAGTGGCCAGGCAGAGGCGCTCCCCACCTCCCAGAGTGGGCAGCCGGGCAGAGGCGCTCCTCACTTCCCATAGGGGGTGGCAGCCGGGCAGAGGCGCTCCTCACTTCCCAGATGGGGCAGCTGGACAGAGGTCCTCCTCACTTCCTCCCAGACGGGGTGGCGGCCAGGCAGAGGCACTCCTCACCTCCCAGACGGGGCGGCCGGGCAGAGGCACTCCTCACCTCCCAGAGTGGGCGGCCGGGCAGAGGCGCTCCTCACTTCCCAGAGTGGGCGGCCGGGCAGAGGCGCTCCTCACTTCCCAGAGTGGGCGGCTGGGCAGAGGCGCTCCTCACTTCCCATAGGGGGTGGCAGCCGGGCAGAGGCGCTCCTCACTTCCCAGATGGGGCAGCTGGGCAGAGGTGCTCCTCACTTCCTCCCAGACGGGGTGGCGGCCAGGCAGAGGCACTCCTCACCTCCCAGACGGGGCGGCCGGGCAGAGGCACTCCTCACCTCCCAGACGGGGCGGCTGGGCAGAGGCGCTCCTCACCTCCCAGAAGGGGCGGCTGGGCAGAGGCGCTCCTCACTTCCCATATGGGGTGGCAGCCGGGCAGAGGCGCTCCTCACTTCCCAGATGGGGTGGCGGCCAGGCAGAGGCGCTCCTCACTTCCCAGATGGGGCAACCGGGCAGAGGCGCTCCTCACTTCCTCCCAGACGGGGTGGCGGCCAGGCAGAGGCGCTCCTCACCTCCCAGACGGGGCGGCCGCGCAGAGGTGCTCTTCATCTCCCAGACGGGGCAGCCGGGCAGAGGCGCTCCTCACTTCCTCCCAGACGGGGTGGCAGCCGGGCAGAGGCGCTCCTCACATCCCAGACGATGGGCGGCCGGGCAGAGGCGCTCCTCACTTCCCAGATAGGGCAGCCGGGCAGAGGGGCTCCTCACATCCCAGACGACGGGCAGCCAGGCAGAGATGCTCCTCACTTCTTAGACGGGGTGGCGGCGGGGCAGAGGCTGTAATCTTAGCACTTTAAGAGGCCAAGGCAGGAGGCTGGTAGGTGGAGGTTGCAGCGAGCCGAGATCACACCACTGCACTCCAGCCTGAGCACCATTGAGCATTGAGTTAGCGAGACTCCGTCTGCAATCCCAGCATCTCGGGAGGCCGAGGCAGGCAGATCACTCGAGGCCAGGAGCTGGAGACCAGCCCGGTCAACACGGCGAAACCCCGTCTCCACCAAAAATACAACAACCATTCAGGCGTGGCGGCGCGCGCCTGCAATCCCAGGCACTCGGCAGGCCGAGGCAGGAGAGTCACAGGAGCCCGAGGCAGGGAGGTTGCAGCGAGCCGAGATCATGGCAGTACAGTCCAGCTTCGATAACAGTGGGAGACCGAAAAAAGAAGGAGAGGCAGACCGAAGAAAGGGGAGAGGGAGAGGGAGAGGGAGAGGGAGAGGGAGAGGGAGAGGGAGAGGGAGAGGGAGAGGGAGAGGGAGAGGGAGAGCACTTAGTATCTTTTCAGTGTTGTTGTTTAAAAATATTCACTATATCTAAAAGAAAATCTCTAAACATCTGGGTGATATCCCTCATCTTGAATTCTGTAGTTTAATTAAGAACTCTTGGAGGGCTCTTACCTTATCTCTTCAAAAATAAGTGATATTATTTTAGATAACTAATGAAGTTCATAGCAGACTTTATACATTCTTTGCTGGTAGTGATTAGTTTGAAGAATGCTTGAAATATGTATCTAAGAAGTGTATTAGAAGGGAAGGTAGGAGAGTTTGTATGAAGAACTTTTCTAGGACTTCAAGTTTGATTTCAAATATTCCACAGTCTCTTAACACTTTTGATTTAGTACCTCATCTCATCAGGCATAGTCAGAATTGAAATTCCTGTGTGCCCCACAGCTCCCATTCTAAATATTCTCAGTCAAGCATGATCCAAGGGTGCAGTTTCCAGTTTCAAGTGACCAGCACTGCAGGGCCTTTGTGTTTTGTTCCACTAGAAGACTACTAAAAGAGTGCTATATGTGTCCGAATATTTTACTGAGTTTTGGTGAAATATTCCTCACAATGTTGAGTTGTCCTTCTGCTCTCAATTTTCTTACACACTCTTGTAACAATCACGAAACCATGCAATACATTTGTGTGATTAAAAGCCAGGATCCTGGCAGGAAAGAGAATTCATCACAAAGACTTGCAACAGTGGAAGTTAATAACACCCAAAAGGGACAACAGGAGGAAAACAAGGATGAAATACTCCAGTCCTTTATACTCTTCTTCCCCTTTATCTTCTTTTGATGACTCCTTTTCATCAAACTTAACTTGAAGTTTGCTGAAAACTAAGCCTGAGAGATGCAATCTGCAGAGATTAGCATCTGGACAGAAGGATGGAGCATGTATATAAGAGGCAGAGAAAGAAACAGAAGCAGAAAATCACTATTTTTTTTTTGACAATGAAGAATTTTTGCTTTATTTAACTCATTACCCAAAGTAGAGTTCTTTTCCCGGAAGGTATTTAATTACACATATCAATAGTCCTCTTTGCCAGATATAATCCAAAACATGCAAACTAAAGTAGAGGTACAATATGCAAGGTATAACAAAACAACGAAAATACCAAGTGAAAAGAACTATGACTGAGTCAAGGATTACAGAGAAATAAGAAAATACCACTTTAAGGAGTCAAGGGAAATTCATACAGTATTGGAATCTTAAAGGATTATAGAGAGTTAGATAAAGTATCACAGAGGGGGAGAGTGTGAGAAAGGATAATAATCTAAAAAATATAGATGGGTTTTAATAAGATTTAAATGTTGATAACATGGAAGAAACTACAAAGAAAATAATAGCTCAATTAAGCAAAAGGAAAGTCATGGATAACCATTTACACTGAGATAAGAAATTTAAATTTTACTTTACAGAAATTGAAATAATTGAATCAGGTGAGTGGCATGGTTAGCTTTCTATGACAGAAAGACTGCTCTGTAAGTTTGGAAAGAGGCAACCTGTAGGCTAAAAGCAGCCCAGGCATTAGCAGTCTGGGAGAACGATGTACATATAAATCACAGATGTGAAAGTGAGCATGAAAAAGGAGGCCATATTTTATGTGGGACAAAGTTGAATCTGTACCTGTTATTTCTCAGAGTAACTACTTTTACTTGTATTGACTAATATCAATAGAACACTTTGTTTTCAAAATATGTTGGTGAGTCTCTAAATAGATCTATAAAAATGTTGGCAGTGCTCATGTGAGTTTAGGGTGAAGATTCATTGGTGGGAGTATTTTTATTTGTGAGTATTTTTATTTATTGTTTTCAGTGACAACTTTTATGAATTGTTTACTGGGACAAAAATTTTCTGAACTGTAAAAGAAATAGAGATTTTGTCTAACATCCGTCAGGGTCGTTACCAAGTATATGTAAATTGTGGAAGCCCTTATCTTGGTGAATAGCTTAAACTAGGCACTTGATAAATGTTGCCTTCCACTGCACTTTCTTCCATTACTCTGAGTGGAATCTGCAAATGCCTGAGTCTGCTGAGTTATGCTGAAAGAAAATAATACTTGAATTGCAAAAAAAAAAAATGTTCTGTATAAGTTAGAAAGCTATTTTGTTTAGTTTTCTGTATACACTCATATATTTACATAATCAGTGTTTATCAACTTGCATCATGTTTTGTGATGTGTGGATATTAGATAGATAAAATATAGGTATATATATGTACATATAGGTATACATATATTTACACACATATAGAGAGAGAGAGGGGAGCGAGGAATAATTTTCATCTTTTATGTAAAGATTGCAAGACAGTGTTATTTTAGTTGAATAAACTGAGGCATTTATATCTTCCTGTTTATCAGAATAATACTCTATTTCCATATTGTCTTAGCACAAAACATAAAAACGTAAGATATCTTTTTCTGCCAACCTATTTCACAGAAGCTCATTTATCCATCTATTCACTCACAGATTAAAATATTGAGAGACTTTATGCTAAACCTACAAAGAAGTTTTCTTTAGAAAAATATATTTCAGCAATTGCTTAGTAATGTAGATCAAGCTGTAAATATAACATGCTTCCTAGAAATACTCTAAGGGGAAACAAATATTCATACCTTTTTGGGTTGTTCATTCAAAAAACCAAAGTAGCATCTGTTTAGGGAGGATAAATGGATTTTCTATTAAAGGGACTTTTCAACAAAAACAGTAGAAAGGAGACCGTTCATTTGAAGAAGTCTTTATAACAAACACTTTGTTATCTTAGTAGGAAAGACTATTTTCTTCTCAGGAAGCAATACCTAACAACTAAAAACAGAAGATAAAGACGTATTGTTCAGAGCAATTACACCGGCAAGAAACATGAATAAAGACAGTGGCTTTGTGTCATTTTCAAACACACCTCTTGAGGAAGAAACCAGAAACACTGTAGTTATGAGGCTTCAAAAATTGAAAATAGGACATTTAAAAAAATATGTAAATCTACTCTTCGGTTCCATTTTTATCTTGAACCAAAAGATTAAGAATAAATAAATCAAAGCAACTAAAAATTATAAGTTCAATACACAAAATAAATATTTTCATTTTAAAATAGTCAAAAAGCATGAAGAGAAATAATTACATAATAAAATTGAAATTTTTCTAATATGTGTTTCTCTAATTGCATAAAATAATTAGACTATTCAATTTTATTTTTAAATTTTTCCATAACACTTGTTTCTTTCTATACTACTACATGAGATATTTGTTTCTTACATCTGCTGTTGATTTTCTCTGTATCTCTACATCTCTATTTATTATCCACCTAATCTTCATTTATGCAGACATATTTCGTCTGCTTTTTTCTGACAATACTAGATGCTATATTAGTAGAAACTGGTGATTGATTCTGTGTTAGGCTTATGGTAATTAGAAAGAATCAATGGTGACATCTTAGCTTCTGGTGGTGTGTGTTGTCACTTAGCATAACTTAGAATGCCAAAGGAGGAGTAAGTTTTCTTGGTAAGACGATGACTTGAGTTTTGGAAGCTTGTGTGTGTTGTTCTTGTGGCTCATGTAATTGTAAATGTCTAATACACAGTTTAAAAAAGCTTTCTGGGTCTCAGAAAAAAAACCCAAAGTCTGAGCTGGGCAGTATTGGATGAAGTAAAATAAGTTTCGATATTGAGATTTGTGTGAAAATAAATTAGTGTATTTTAAAATAAACTGTAGTAATACATCAAAGTATTTGCCTAGGCTTCATTAGTCTAAATATTTGATCCATACCATGAAGGAATTGATTGTGTTTTGTTTACAATTGTTTCTCTATTTTTGTATATAGGAACAAAATTGATAAATGCATGCTGAATAAATAAATGTGTTAGGAAATGAGTATCAATGCTTAGGAGTTATTTTGTTACCACTCAATCTTTAAACATATTTTGTTTTTCTAGATAGGAGACCTAACTCAGGTTAGCACATTCTCATATTCATTCATTGGGCATTTTATATTAAAGCACTTTTTTTTTCTTTTTTTTGAGAAGGAGTCTCACTCTGTCGCCCAGGCTGGAGCTCAACGGCACGATCTCTGCTCAGTGCAACATCTGCCTCCCAGGTTCACGCCATTCTCCTGCCTCAGCCTCCCAAGTAGCTGGGATTACAGGTGCCCGCCACCACGCCCAGCTATTTTTTTGTATTTTTAGTAGAGACGGGGTTTCACCATGTTAGCCAGAATGATCTCGATTACCTTACCTTGTGATCCGCCCACCTTGGCCTCCCAAAGTGCTGGGATTACAGGCACAAACCACCATGCCCGGCTATTAAAGCAATCTTTACAAGTTCTGATAATTTATACAAGTTCTGATATATGGCTACCCAATGCTAGTCCAACCCAGGGCCAGAATTCACTGGCTGCTGCTGCATGTACTTGCTGAAACCAGATAAACTGCCTTTTTATTGAAAGCATTATAGAAACCAATTTGGGTTTATTATCACATATTTGAGGCTTTTTATCTGGGCTGTAACAACAACAACAACAACAACAAAAAAACGGGGAAGGAAGCATGGACAAATGGTAAATTTAAAGATTAAGCAGAAGGTATTTGTTTTATTTTATTATGAAGTCTTTCTGGGGACCTCAAATTAAAATAAAATTTAATGTAAAACATTTGTTATCATATTAGAGTTCCCAGGCATGGAAACATTAATATACACACAAATCATGAACTAACTCAGAGATTACACACTTAACTTTCGTTGTGTATATTATAAAGCAAGGACTTCGCATGATCTTAGCCAAAAGGCCGAGAAGCAATAAAGCAAGGACTTAAAGTAATAAATGCATAGTTAATTTTATATCTAACAGCTATATTTGTCTCTTCAGCCAAGAATGCTAAGAAGGTAGTCGTATCAATTGTGAAATCTACTGTGTGATCTGACAGTTTCCTCTTTAAGAATCGGACTTTAACGATCAATTCATTTCAAAGAGGCCAGTAAAGATTCAGAGGTTCTAAACACAGAATATTGCACATACTAATTAAAATTTTCAAAGATTGCCTAATGAAATTGTCTTACATCTCGGTGAAGAGAACAGCAGTTTCCTTTGATTCAATTATCATCTGACATTATTAGTAGTGCTTTTCAGAATTGTTAGTCACTCTCTTCCTGACAGAGGAGGGCACATTTATTCATTTGAGGTGTCTCTATGTAGGCCATTACAAGAGAAATTGAATTCAAAAAGTTGCCTTCAATTCTTTACAAAGAGGCAAAATCAAATTCAATTAGGATAAGTGCACTCGAATCAAGACAAGGTATAAATAAAATACCTAAAATAATAATACCTAGACTCAAAATTTAAATCATGGCATCATGAGTAGGTAATATAGTTCTATGTTTAGCACATCAATAGGTAATTACCATATTTAGGAGTTCAGATGGGTGGAAAGATGTAACAATGTGCTTAACTATCAATCTAGAATGCAAAGTTACACATAATTAACTACATCCTTTAACTTTGGTAGCATTACTACATTTCATAAACCATTTCTTTATATTTTAAAAATTGTATTAGTATCATATTAATATGTAAACATGTAATACCCATCAATTTGTAGGTACCCTTATAGCACTTAATTTCATATGTTGAAATCTTGTAAACTTGGTTGTAATGACTGCAGTGCAAAAGTAATTAAGTGTACCAGACAGCAACACCTATCAGGTAGTCAAAGCATTTCCCATTGTATAATGAGATGAAGCAGAAAGAGTGTATCTTAAGACAGTGGGCAGAGCAGCCCCATATGCAGAGGAAGCAATGAGGTGATTTTTTTTTTCTTCATTAGAGAAGTCCCAGGAAATGGAAATTAAGCAAGATTCAGCCTATTATGTAGTGCATTTTCCATAAGTAGAGAATAAAACCTTACTGCTTTAACATGCTTCAAGCCCCAGTGGAGACAGTGAAGTAAAATGATACAAGTTTTGCCACAGAGTTCAGGGTCCCAGGAAAGTGGAGTTGACAGTCAGTGACAAAGCTGCTTTATTTAAGTAGGAAAAATGAATCATTATCACCTTTGACTGGAAAAATAACATTATCACCTTCACACATGGAGCACTGAAAACCAACATTTCATAATTCCACTTGTAAGGGATTCACTAAATGTCTTTTGCGTCATATGAAGCACAGGTTTTAATTAACTCCTTGTTGTAGAAGGTACTACCACAGGTATTTGTTTTTTTTTGGACACACTCATGGAATGTTTTTTTCTGCAGCTACAGAAAGCCTTCAGTTACCCCATTTTCCAGCAAGATGAGGCCTTGCGTCATTTTCACCATTCAGTCCAGAGGTTTCTAATGAGCACATTTTTAAATACATATTGGACACTATTCAAAAGACTGACCTGCCTTCGAAACAGTGGCTTCCAGATCTCCCAGATATGTGACTGTTTATGATGGTGTGTCAAGAACCTCCACATGTCTTCCCACTTCTTTCTTGCAGTTCAGAGACATTTGATTCTCTATCCACTAGTTTAATTACGCATATCTTAATTACCTTGTAGGCATTTTGTGAAATGAATAAAATCACTCCTAATTTTGTTAATCAAATCACTTTTTGTCTTTAGACAAAAGTTGTGTCCCAATGAAGACATTTTATGTAGCTACCAAGTACTATATGCTGGAGGCTGAGTTCAAAGTATAAAAACTCTCATTCTCTAATCCTGAGGAGCTAATGATGTTGTATCTAGGCATGGGTGAGTGACTGAAAGAATGAACGAAATTCTGAAAAATTGAGTAATGAAGTATATACATCATGGACCCGAAGAAAGCACTAGTTTAATCTCCTTGATAGGATTGAGAAAGTTTTCATATATAAGGTAGAATTTTAGCTGGAGTTTGGAAGATTGGTCAAATTTAGTAAGAAAAGAAGAGGTAAATGGTTGTAATTTAATAAAATAGGATGAGCTAGATTTGTCTGTTGTTTTGGTATGCATAGATACGGTTTAAAATCGCATGAAAACCATGCTGGTATAATGAAGCTTTTTCTGTAGGCAATGTAAGATTATGTAGAAACATTTATTAGCTTTCTCATTCAATGCTAACAGGCTAGGGATGACAGAGGAAAAGATAAACCAAAAGAGACAAAGGGGATTGTTATTCTGGAAGCAAAGTTCTTGTAATTGTAATTTTTGTACTTCTATAAGAAACCTAATGTGTTGTACAACTGCTACAAATTATGTTTATTAGGAAAACCTACAATTCATTGTGGTTACTGTGTTTTGTTTTATAATTGTTGCTAAAATAACTTTTTATAAATAAAATAAACTTTTTTATATTAATAAATATCTGTCTAGTCATACTAGGAAGAATAACAAAATGGAAGATAGATTTTGGTTCAGGAAAACTGGGTACAATTGGGTTTCAATCCCACTATTACTTCTACTTGCCATGTGACAATGTTCAAATTATTTAGGCATTTTAAGTCTTCTTTTTCTCAAGTCCAAAACTGGTTTAAAATTTTTATCTCAGATGTTGTTAAAAATTAAATGAGATAATGTATGTAAAATGTTTGGAGAAAATACTACTTATTAAACTTTGTTGCGATTCATGAGCTCATGAAAATATCTTTAAGATGGAGGGTAAATATAATTCTCATATTTAGCATTATATATATTGCAATTGTATTTCCCAGCTTTAGGAGAAACTAAAACAGACTAATATATATTGAATTTCATATATATATATGTGGAATATATAGATAGATTTCCATATATGTGTGTATATATAGAGAAAGAGACAGAGAGCGAGAGAGACAGTGACAGAGAGACAGAAAAACAAAAAGTCTATGACCTGAATTCTGTTATAATTGGTTTAGAGTACAAAAGACTTAAGCAATTGTACATTACTATTTATTTCCTTCCCCTCACAAGAAAAATTAAATAAAAAAATTATACTCATTTTAAGATCTTATACTTCAATTTTCACAATTTTTTCCTTTACCTGAGGTTATCGTCTTTGAAATTCAATATTGAGGCCCCAGTTGTCATATTTAAAACTTTGGCAACAGGGCCACAGACTTTTTCTCAACCTTAATTTATTTTATAATCTTTGTTGAAAACTTCTAGTGAATGATGCATCCAATACCATACCTCTGTTCTTGAACTTCTTGTTTCTAATAACTATTCCTCACCATCATTTCAGATACCTATTCCAGGGACATATCTTTTTTATACTCATAATTATTTTAGCTGGAAAATCAATCATGCAAATATTCAATTCCTTAACTCCTTTACTTTCCACCTTACAGCTTATTTGTTCAAATATTCCTACTCTGATTTTATCAGAAGCCTGAATTTATTAAGCCGTAGGTTATCCCCAGTTTCAAAAATCCTCTTCTTAGTATGATTATTTTTTCAGCTTATATTCCATGGCTCATAGTTCAATAAGATTTTTTACATTATTCTAAAGGCCCATGCTTTTTTTTCTTTCCATTATACTAATCTGAAGAAAAAGCTATCTGATTTCTGTCTACATAAAATATCAGGACACATTATTCCTACTACAAAATGATCATCCCAAAATTGAAATAATCCCTCATCACTTCAATTCTAGGCAAGATATCTGGTCAACTAATCTTCATTCTATTTCAAATCTTTCAAAGATTGTTCATACACTTCAAAATCTATTTCTATCTTTTCTATCAGACATGTAGTCATTTTCTCTGAATATCAAATTTATATACATACTTTTATATTTGGATGCAATATGTTCTGTTATAATAAAGTAGCTGTTTCTTCTGCTATCTAATCTTTGTATTGAATAACATATTTTCTTGTCTCTCAAGAAAATTATTCTATCAATTCTCTCGTCTCTCTCTGTCCTGCTTTCCACCCTATTTATTTTCTTCCTTTGAAGCTTCCTGAGACATATAATCCTGTTTTACCTTCTATTTCCCCAGCATATAATAATGCTTATCAGTTACAAGTAATATACACTTTTATTTAGTAATAAATGCCAATATAAATAATTTCAAAGAAGATACTACACTGCTATAAAGTAGGAAAGTTTAATTGAATGTTAATTCTGTCTTTCAAGAGACTCATGTATGTGTTCATTAAGCATCAATTATTGTGAACATTACACAGATTTAGGATTTCTTTAAGAATTCTATTTTAAAATTGTTATTGTGGTTAAATACATATAAAATAAGATTTTCTATTTTACTTTCTTCTCAATGCATAATTCAGAAGCATGAGTTGCATTCACAATGTTGTGAAACCATAATCATTACCTATTTTTAAAACTTTTTTCATCACCCAAATAGAACTTCATAACAAACAATAACTTTCCATTCTCTCTTCCCTCAGCCCCTGAGAACCTCTAATCTCTTTCTTTCTCTATAATTTTACCTGTTCTAGATATTTTATACAAGTGTGTCAGAAAATATTTGTCCTTTTATGTCTGGCTTTTTTCATTTGGTATAATGTTTTCTAGGTTATACCTGTTATGGCAATACATCAGAACTTCATTCCATTTTCTGGCTGAATAATATTCTACTATATATATACATCACCTTTTGTCCATTCATTCGTTGATGAACACCTGGATTGTTTTCATCTTTTGGCTCTGTGAATAATGCCACAATAAGCAGTGACATACAAGTATGTGAAACTTTGTTTCCAGTTTTGGGTGGTATATAACAAAGTCTATAATTGTTTGGGTTATATGGTAATTCTCTCTGTAGCTTTCTGAGAGACCATAAAACTCTTTTCAACAGTGACTGCACCATTTTACATTTCTGCCAGCAAGGTGCAATTGTTCTAATTCCTCCACATCCTTGCCAACACGTGTTATTTTCTTTTATTATAGCTATCATAGTAGGTATAATGTAGTATCTTATGGTTTAGATTTCCCTAAAGACTAATAATATTGGACATGTTTGCATGTGCTTACTTGTATATCTTCTTTGTATAGATGTTTATCAAGTCCTTGGGTCATTTTATAAATTGGGTCGTATGTTATTTTGTTGAGTTTTAGGAGTTCTTTGTATCTTAGATATTTAGTTTCCATAAGATATGTGTTTTAGAGATATTTTATCCCAATCTGTAGCTTTACTTTTTCAGTTTCTTGATCACTTCCTTTAATAAATAAAATATTTTAATTTTGTAAAGTCAAATATATATACTTGACTTTCAAATTTATATACATACTTCTACATTTGGATGCAATCTGTCCTGTTATACATTGCTTTTGTATTATACGTTGCTGCTGCATTATGCGTGCTTGTGTATTATACATTGAGAAGGTAAAATAGGAAATTTTATTTTATACATATTTAACCACAATAACAATTTAAAAAAATAGAATTCTTTTTTTTTTTTTTTTTTTTGTGAAACGGAGTCTTGCTCTGTCCCCGAGGCTGGGGTGCAGTGGTGCGATCTGATCTCAGCTCACTGCAAGCTCCACCTCCTGGGTTCATGCCATTCCCCTGCCTCAGTCTCCCAAGTAGCTTTATGCCTATGTGTTCTTCTAAAAGGTTTTTTATGTTAACTCTTACATTTATGTCATTGATTCATTTTGAGTTAATGTTTTATATGGTGTGAAGTAGGGAACCAGCTTCATTCTTCTCAATGCAGAAGTCCAGTTGGCCCAACACCTTTTGATGAAGATACTGCTTTTCTATTATAGACTTGTCACCCTTTTCAGAAATCGGCTAATAGACACATAAATTTATTTCTGACTCAAATATTGAATTGATCTATATAACTAACTTTATACCAATCCCAAATGGTTTTTATTAGGGCTTCTTTGTAATAATTTTTAAAATTTAGAAATTGTGAGTCCTCTAAATTTGTTCTTTCTCAAAATTGTTTTGACCATTTGGATCCCCTTGCAATTTCACATAACTTAAGGATCAGCTTTTTGCATTTCTGCAAAAAAAAAAAAAAAAAAAGGCTGTTGCAATTTTGATATGGATTGGCTTGAATTTGTAGATAACTCTATACTAAGTCTTTGACCCCATGAACATGGGCTGCCTTTCCATTTAAGTGTTTAGTTTTTTTCATCAGTGCTTTATATTTTTCAGTGTATATTAAAATGTTTGTTAATCTATTTAAGTTTCTTGGTTAAATTTGTTCTAAAGTATTTTAATGTTTTGAATGATATTGTAAATTGAATTACTATTTAAATTTCCTTTGCAAATTGTTCATTGCAAGTGTGTAGAAATACATTTAACTTTTGTATGTTGATTTTGCACCTGGCAATTGCGCTGAATTTGTTTCTTAGTAACTTTCTTTTGGATTTTGAGAGATTTTTCTACATATAAGAACATGTCATATTGAATAGATATATCTTTGTTTTTTCCTTTTAAATTGGGGGACCTTTTATTTATTGTCCTTGCCAACTTGCTCTGTCTAGAACTTCCAATATAATGTTGAATAGCAATGATGAAAGTGGGTATCTTTGTCTTGTTTCTATCTTAGTGGGAGGCTTTCATTTTGACTTTGGGTACAATATACAGAGGGAAAAAAAAAGGAACAACAGTGCTTCTTAAAATCTCTTAAAATAAATTTGCTAAATATTTTATTACTGATTATCTTTAAATGATGTTTTATATCCTAAAAATTCAGGAACCACGTATTAAAATATTTAAAATGTTAAAATACTAGAACAGTTGCTTAGGACCAAATTTACCCAACATCAAAAGCTTATAAAAGCTCTTCATTTTATAACTTTCAGGAGGATCTCATATATCTGAGTGGAAACACTTACATTAATTGTAATAAACATTAGTTGAAAGTATTTTCAAGTTCTTAGCAATTTTTGCTGTTAGTAGATCTTAACAAATATTTCAAATTTTTTTGCTTTATTGCTGAGTGAATAAAGTTATCCTCACTTCATTGTTAAAGATTAAAATATTATCTAGGCTTTTATAAAGCACATTAAGGTTGCAGGCAATGCACTAAATTAACAAATATTATTTTTAAGAAATAAAAATAGGTAAAATGATGATGTAATAAGGATATCTTAGAGAGTCAGTTGCTTTTATACAAACAACAATAATGAGCATAGCTGAATGTCCTGATTCTCTGAATCCATGATAAAAATAAGATTTTTATCTTATCCGTGGATAACAATCCATGGTTCTCTGAATTCACGATGGAAAAACATTCTATTAACCTTAGGCTACAAAATAAATAAGAAAAATGTGAAAACTTTAGAGATTTTTAGATAATTAAAATAATTGAAGGCTCTCAAATTCACTAAGCAGTCTTAGGCATTAAAACAACAATGGTATGATGCTTTCAAGTAGATCAACAAAAGTAAACAAAAAAAAACATGGCGTTTGAGGATTCACTTGTGGTTGTAATGGATAAATTAAAATATCAAAGCTAGTTTCTTCTCATTCAGAGTTGCAAACATTAAAATAACCAAAACTTTATAATAACCAATATTAATTAAATATATCTGTGATTATATAAAACATGTTTCTGTTTGAAAATATTGCTGAAAGTGCATGCATTATTTGTCAACAATTTGTTTCCCAAATTAGAATAGTTGTATTACATTCTGAATAATTTATATGCTTTAAATGTAGATAATCTAATTGTGGTTTAATTTTCAAAATTGTCTCTATGTAAAATTCCAAATTTGCTTATTTTCTCCTTCATTAAAATTATGTAAAATATTAGTTCACTTAATATAATGAAAGTAAAGAGCATTGTTCACACGTTGATTGTAGAAGAAAAACACATAGGCAGTTCTCCATGTCATTGGTCGATACCATATTTTCTTAAAAGATCAGTCTGGAAGTATAGATGTAAAGTTGATTTCAATACATCTTGTCTTAAAATCCAGGCTACCTTAGTCACCCATTGGAACTTTCCACCTGGGACATGTATATAAATGGATCAGAGTTCCATTGGCTGATGTAATTTAATCAAATTCTGCACATTTACAACTGGCTTTATAGTAAGCTTTGATTTGTCCTTCTTGAATATATTATAGATTATTAAATCTATTTAACATCTTATCTAATGTCAATAAGTTTTACAAATAATTCCGTATGACTTTACTCATCTAATCTAAATGTTCCTACCATTACAAACTTAAATAAAAATACTCCAGTGTGCAGCTTTACTAGAAACTTCATCAAATATCTGACATTCACAGATAAAAAGCTGCACTGGGAACAACATAGATTTTATTCCTTATAACAGATATAAGATCCTTGAGAATAAAAATTTTATAAGAGAATAATTTAACATATCTCATATTATTACCATAAAAAGGCAACCCCTTATTAAGGTTTAAAGAATGTCAAAGGAAGCAGGATTCTTTCATTTACATTATATTGCTTAATAATTCTACAAAATAAGAGAACATTGTATGGTCCCAGAGGTACAGTAAGAGATTTGAATATACACTTAGACAAACCTTCCAGATGTAGGTAAATTTATTTAATTCTCATAAAATTACCAAAGAACAAATCCATTACATGACTCACTTAAATCTTTACAAATTAACATTTTTCGTATGTGAGTGTTATTTCATATGCCAAAAAATATCCTTTACAATTAATGGCACTGTTTAATACAGTAATTTCAAAAATTGATTCTCACTTATTACAATTATATTAATATCACTCATGGTAATTACATGATCATAATCATGGTAAAATACTTATTGAGAACTGTAAGTTCTAGGCACTGTATTACATACTTTACAAATTTTCTCATATGATTCTTAAAAAACTTAAGTGGTAGCTATTATTATGAGCATATTTTACATATAATCACACAGGCTAAGGTTGTTAAGTATACTTTTTAAGGTAACAAAGCTACTAAGTGTTGGGGCAGAGATTCAAATATCAGTCTGACCCAGTAAATTGCATAATAAATACAAGTGACAAGGAACTAATATCAATATGTTTTTCAAAATGCAAACCACAATCTATTAATAGTTCATGAACTCAACTAAGGCTCATCATCAGTATTCTTTAAAATGATAACATTTAATAAGTTATAAATATTAGACCGTATCATAATAGTAAGGATATAATTGATTCATGAATTTATTTTCAGATATATTCTATTGATGAATTAACACAAAACCAGAGTTAAACATTTTTACAATGCTGAGTTCTATTAACTCCATGAAAGAGTACATGCACCATTTAAAAAATTACCAAGTCATCTGCAGAAGGCAAAAAGTCAGTTTTTAAGTGCTAGAAAGTGAGAGTTCATGAATGTTGCACTTATTAAGCATTAAAAATTAGTATCCTGGAGAGGATAGAAATCAAAGAGGATAGGTGGATAAAAAGAATTTCACTCTTCATTGATCAGGAAAAAGTCTTCACCTTGTGACCAGTAAGGGTTTGTAATCTTGGTGATATTCAGTAGTCATGGTCCTTCAGAAGCTTCAACTGACTAATTACAGTAGTGATAAACACAATAATCATTTTTGATATTTCATAGGGAATTGCCACTATAGGTTGTATGTTCAAAGTAAGCAACAATTTTATTATGGTCCTTTCCTTAATCTCTGTTGTAGAGTAATGATACAAGGAACAATATATGATCAGATATTTTTGGTCAATACTTACATCTTGGGTTTAGATTTTTAGTGGTATGTTCTGTTTATCCATATACCTTCAATTTCACTTTAATGCATGATCCATAAAATAGTTACTCTACTAAAACTGTTAATAATACCCTGATCACAGCAACAATTAATCATATTCTTTCATTTGTACATGGCTGAATCATTAAAAAAAGATCCTGTGGGCAGGTGTGTCATATTTTGGAAAACCAATTGGCTTCCTTATTAATTTTACATGGAGTCTTCTTAACCTACAATCAAGGATTTCAAAGGGTTAAATATTTAATCTACTTACAAGTTAACAGCTTAGCTTGCCACAATTTCATGGACAATGGGAGAAGATAAAATATTTCTAGGTGAGAGACAAAGGACATTATTACTGATAATGCTGCAAAAGCAGTAAAAGCATATGTACATTCCTGTCACTTTCCCTTGCCCCAGAGTCCAATGGGGAGATACATATGGGTTACTTTCCCGTGCCCCAGAATCCAATGGGGAGAAACATATGGGCTCTGGTAGAAGCCAGCACACACAGTGAGTTGTGTTCAGAGAGAAGCTGAGCTTTAGGGAATGTGGATCTCTTATAATGGGTAGGAAGCATATCTACCCTTCACTCTGGAAGGAGACAACCCTTCTATTTTCTAAGGCTCTTAATATGAGACAAACAGCAACATGTAACATACATGAAAACTTTTCTCTCAACACTTACTTTGGAACATGTATCCAAATAAAAACAAGAGACTAGACAGTATAGAAAATATTGTGATACATAAATTCTGTTTTGGAATTGTGAATAAAGTGATTCTGTTGTTCAGTACTCTTGCAAGAAAAATGTGCAAGAAATTTTGTTGAACCTGTATCGCAGGGACAACATATGGCTTCCTTTGCTATGATTGCTTCTGTCATAGAGCTTCAATGCAGTATTCAAATATAGGAGTATCAAGGCCAGTAAAGAAAACTTCTCAGGAATCAGCAGATACAAATATCTCTGATACAGCCTGAAAGTTTTATACTTCAACAGGCATGTTCATAGATCATGTGAAATACTACCATTATAGACTTATGAAAATCTCAACAGAGCATATAAACTCTTTTAAGATAGTAGACTTATTTATCTCCACAATCAATATTCTGATACAATATATCTTGGTGCAAACATATGCAAGTTATAAAGTGCACAATCTATAGTTTTTGTAGTTATCTGAGGAAATTGAGAGTTGTTTTAACCAAATAATTCTAAATTGACAGCAGGACAAGTATAACTAGTTCAAACAGTTCAAGGACATTTTTTTCTTAATTAGTTGAGTGCAAATATGTTGTTAGTGATTTCCTGTGATATGGAACCGTTGTCAATATTTTAAGCTTTCTGGCTTTATAGAAAGAATACATTTTATAACTGTGATATTCATGTCATATAAGAAATAAGGTAATAACAGTCATATGCTATAAAATGATGCTTATTTTAACTAAAGTTTTTTTAGCTAAAAACATTGGTTGCTGAAAAGTTTGAGCCTGGAAGAAGTAATTACCAATGTTACTAATGTTGGGCTGATGAGAAAATAAACTTCTCTGGATGAACCTTATGAAAACTGTAGTTGTAATAATTTTAGTAGAATATTACAGTAATAGAAAAAGTATGACAAACTCAACAGCTTAACTTGTGTGGCAAATTATACCTGCCTTGAATCAAACAAATTATTTGTTTTTTTAAACACCTTTATTGAGGTGTAACTGATATACAAAAGCCTTCACATATTCAGTGTATACAATTTGATGAGTTTGAAAATATGCATACACTTGTGAAACCATCAGCACAATCAAAGTAATCTCTGAGAGGGAGCTGCTCTCCCATGTATACTACAGCATTATTTACAATCGTCAAAATATAGAAACAACCTAAATGTCCACTGACAAAAAAGAAGATAAAGGAGATGTGATATGTCACCGAACAATGGAATATTGTTCAGTATTTAAAAAGATGAAAATGTTATCTTTTGTGAAAACATGGATGAAAGTAGAGGACTTTATGAAAAGTGAAATAAGCCTGTCAGAGAAAGACATATGTTGCATGATTCCGTCTATACAGGATATCTAAAACAGTCAAACTCATAGAAGCAGAGAGTAGAACGGTGGCTGCCAGGGAATGGGTGAATAGGGAAATGGAGACTTGTTGCTCAATTGATATAAAGTTTTGGTTACCCAAGATGAAAATGTTTTAGAGATCTGCTATTCAACATTAGATTTATAGTTAAAAATATAACATTTAGCACTCCAAAGTTTAAGAGGATAGATTTCATTTTATGTGCTTTCGCCATGCCCACACACACACATTCAGACATGTGAGCATGCAGCATGCAAACACAAAAGACAGTAATTCATCAAAATGTATACATTAAAATGTGCAGTTATTTTTATATCAATTATATCTCAATAAAGCCTTAAAAAGAACAAGATAACATATTAGATACCCGAATTTTTAAGAAAAAAATGTCTTTTTTACAATATTTCTTTAGCCTCATCCAATTTGCAGCAAATTTGAAGTGACAATTATTTCCTAAGAATAAATTAAGATTTACTTTGGCTAGTTACATTTATGGAAATTTAATACCTTTTTACAACTATTGAACAATTTTTAGTCACTGAATGACTTGCATTTTTTATTATCTCCTAAGAGATAAGTAACCAAAGTGCTAACCTTTAATGCAGCTAAAGTTTCCTTTTTATTAAAAAAAAAGATATTCTTTCCATAGTTAAAGACAAACCAGGCAGTTATTCTTAGAAGAAGCCAGTTAGACATTTTAAGCATTAGTAATTAATTTTAAAAAATCCCTGTGAACTTTGTGCTATTTTAAAATTATGTATTTGTAAGTTTCAGTAAACCGATCAGCATTAGAGTTACCATGAAATTTAAGAGACTTTGTAATAAGTTTCATTGTTTTTTTTTCTACTTACTTTTATGTAGACCTGGGCTAGATATTCCTGGACTATGCATATGTAATGACAGACTTTAAAAGCAATTTAAAAGGCCGACTGTTGTCAAATTAAAAAGTCCCCACAGGAGAGTGAGGGTACAAGGTAATAACGGTTTGACACTGTAGTTCCTATGTTAACCACATAACAGACCGAAATGTTATCTGTGACAGCTAAAATATAGAATTAGGAAAGCACCAGAAAAGAGAGCAACTGATTCTCTTTTCCCAAGCAATCACCAAAAAATAAGGAACAAAATAAGACTGAAAGCTCAGTGACAGATGACTGATGGTCAAAATCATATCGGCCGGGCACGGTGGCTCAGGCCTATAATCCCAGCACTTCGGGAGGCTGAGGCAGGCAGATCACAAGATCAGGAGATGGAGACCATTCTGGCCAACATGGTGAAACTCCGTCTCTACTAAAATACAAAAAATTAGCCAGGTGTGGTGGCAGGCGCCTGTAGTCCCAGCCACTCGGGAGGCTGAGGCAGGGGAATCGCTTGAACCCGGGAGGTGGAGGTTGCAGTGAGCTGAGATCCTGCCACTGCACTCCAGCCTGGCAGCAGAGCAAGACTCTGACTCAAAAAAAAAAAAAATTCATATATAAGTCATGAGCTATGGTAACTCAAAGCTACAGTTCCTCAAACTGTCCCGGTAAATGTAATAAATTTAAGGGGGTCTCCAAGAAGAATCAAATCTTAGTTAGTCACCGCTGCAATTGTACCTGAAGACCAAAACAGAGGACCAAAAGGCACAGGTAAGAATGTTGTTTCCGGTCTTAAGGCTGGCAACACCAGCACCACTAAGCGAGGCCGACAAGGCAATTTTGGTGGATCTCCTAAAATGTCTGACAAAATAAGACCAGGGCTAAGTACTACTATGACTATGACTACGACTACGACTATGACTACAACTAATCATACTACTACCTGTAATAATAATTACAAAGCTGCCGAGTCTATTAACTTGCCAGGCAAGGGAACACTCAAGAGTTAAGAAAATTACTAAGTCTCTGCAGCATATAATCAGGGTTCCTTAAGTGATTAAAAAAAGGGAATTCACAATAGTTATGCTAAGAGCCAAAACTAAAACACCAAATTAAGTGAAATGAGTTTGTATGTCTGCACTGTCCATTCATCAGGAAAGACTCTTTAGTTTGTTGTAATAAATAAATGTTCATTCAGGTCACTCAAATTCATGACAGCTTTAGCTGGTTAGAGCCAGTTATCATGAAATGAAACAATCAGTTTTGCTATATTCTAGGGAAGTGGTATTGTAGATATGTTTATGTGTGAACTAGATTGGTATGTAAACTGCATTTCTTAGTATGAGTTTCTGCCAAAAACATTGAGTACCACTAGTTTAGATGTTGGGCAAAATTAATTATTTGTCATATATTTTTTGACTCTTCTCTAGATCCTAAATGCTCAGAAAGTTAGTTATTTTAAAATCACAGTTTTTTAAAGATAAAATAAAAAACATGCTGATACTCTTTATGAGGAATTTTTGGCTAAAATTAGGTTAGAATATACGCTATGTTTCCTTTTCTTTGCTGATCTGTTTGTAGTAGAGAGATATAAGAAAATGAACTCATAATTTTGTAAATGCACCAAATAAAGGAGAATGGACAAAAGCTATCAGTGCTGCACATTGTTAAAAGAAGCTTTACTAACTTTGGTGTAGAAAAGATGTCCAAGATGTTTATCAGCAAATTGAATTTCAAATGAAAAGCCAAGGAAAAGTTTTACAATGCAAAGCTGAAATCAGGATTAGATCATTTTGAGGCATCTGGGCTCCCTTTTCATGGGTATATACATAAGCTTGATTAGACAGGAGTAAAATGGAAATCATGAATTCATAGGCAGGGGTACATACATTTAAAATAATGAAATTGGTCTGCATGGAGTAGCTTAGCTAACAGATTGTCACAGCATGATCTCTCATTAGGATATTTCCTTGAAGCTTAAGATTGTTAGTGTAAACAAGGCAGAAATATCCAGGTGATAGTGGCTAGACACACGTATTCATCTTGAAACTTAACTGTTCTTTGAAGAATTATATGGTCCACAGAAATCCTGATATACTGTGAATATTAAACACAATAAGTATTATCACAAACTTTAAATAAGCACAGTGTACTCCACCTTACTTAAACTAAAAGTTTATGAGACTAATTGTCTTCCCTTACATACAGATATTTGAATAAGCCATGTCCAAAGTATATTTTACTTCTGAAATTTATTTTTGCTTAAATTGGAGCTAATGTCTGACTGGCTTTGCAGTTGAGATATTCATATAAATATCCAGTGTCATATTTAAACCCAGATTTCAAAATTCTTTATGGTTTTGACTATTTCAGCTTCTTTGTATGTTTTGGAAATACAATAGAATTCAAAAACTCAGATTTTTTTGGTTGCAAAATTGCATTTCCTAATATTAGGACTCAAATATGTCATGAAATCTGGAGAAAGTTTTTGCAACTCCCATCAATTTTTCAAGAATTTGAGTTTGTTTTATGCATTAATATGTTTGAAAATGTTTACATTTTAATGAATTAAAATCTCATGTTAAATAATATAGTTTACCTCTATTGATGTAAATCCTTTATCTCTTCCTTTATATACATTTTAGAGTTTACATGCTCTAAAAGTTACATGCTACTGTCTCTAGCAAATTCCAAGTGGGTTGTTCACTGTTCAAAGTCTTTTGAAATATGTTTTTTCCTTCATAAGATATTTTATTAAATAAAATATTTAGGTCAAATCCATATTTATGCCTTCATAAATGTATATTTGCAGAATGCATGATGATGAAAGAGCTACTTTTCCTTTTTTATATTTTGAATAAAAGACTGTGCTTCAGGAAAGAAAATAAGGATGTAAAAGTGAGCAAGATTAGCTATCGTAGCTATAAATGAGTGTCCTTCAGTAGTAGTCCAACTTCTAGTCTAAATATTAGTGAGATAAGAGCCCAGGCAGTGTTTCTATTCAATTAATCATGGCTACCTTTCTTATACAATTCTTATATCATCATTAATTTTTAAAATATTCTTTTACTCCTTAATTTTAAGAATACAAACTATAAATCTTTTGTGAGTACAAATAACAACAGCATATATGCAAGCAATAATACTTAGTAAAATGGATAATATCAACCTGTCAGTAATTCAATAAATGCAGTATTATTTATACCATTGAAGGTCCTTTATGCTCATCATAGAGGCAATACCCCTGCCTCCCTTTTAGAGTTAACCACTGAGCTAATTTGTGTGTTTCTACTGCTTTTCATTATAACGAAAATACACACCAATACACCCACACATGTTCTTATAATTTAATAGATATTAATCTGTCAGCTGTAAATATTCTCAAAAAATGTTTGCTAGTTGTACCAGTAAATAGTGCAAAAACATTTATGACAGTTTGTTGTATTAGCTAATTTGAACTAATCATTATTTTCTGTCTCTCTGTCATTACTTGCTATTGTATGTCCTCCATTAGAAACTCCAGGAAAGCGCATATATGTTTTGGCTATCTTGCTTTGTTGTGGGAATGAAGGACTGGAGAGACTACAGGGTGAGACAGGAGAATTTTATTGAGTGCAGTGAGGCCCAGCAGATTAACATCCAAAAACTGAGCCAAGAACAAACACAGGTCTTGGCTTTTATACACACTTCAAAAAGGGGGTCGGCTAGTTTGAAACAAGCTTACAGTGGCGTGAAGCATAGTGGCGCGAAAGCAAGTGTGCAGAACGAAGCAGAACAAAGACAGCTAATCAAACTGTGACAGGTTCATAACTCAGGATTACATATGACATCTTGCTATGTGGCTGAGATGGCTGTTACCTAGGTTTTACTCAAGTGCCTTGCACGGGCTTATCTCATAACCTTCGCTATGGTGCCCAGGTGGCTGTAGTTCCGGCCTGCTCAGGCTTCTCATGAACCTCAATGTGACGCCTAGATAAAACAGAATACTTGAAGGTACTAGTTACAGAGAATAGAAATCCATAAACTCGTAGGTTTACTCACATCACAAGAGAAGGGAAAATTTGTTTTTTCTTCTCCCTATGTTGAGGGAGTGATGGGAGAGTCTCCAGAGCACATTCCTTTGTGCCCTGGTTTCTTAGATAACATTATTGGAACTTTTGCCTGGGTCTGGGTTTTGCCTGTCACTGCCTTTGGGATGATCAGCCTAATACAGAAAGCTTATTTCTTTCTCTTTTTAATTTTATTTTTCTTTCCTTCTCTAATTTCTGCCTCAGTTGAATGCTCAAATTCCACAAATTAGCATATATCATTAGGAAAGAAACAAAATGCTCACAACCCTTTTCTCTTTCTTCATTTACAGCAATATTTATGCAAGACATAAAGTTTATCTGCATCTAATTTTTCATATATGACTTCACTGAATCCACTCCCACCATTTTTTTTGCTGCTACTACCCCAGAGAAACTGCTCTTGTCCTGGTCTCCAATTGTCTTCATGTTTCTACCTTCAGATTTTCCTTCTACTTTATTTCTAATTCTACTCCTCTCTGAACATCTTAAAAAGTGTCCCAAGTTTCAAACTCTTCTATTTAGAGTCACTTTCGTGATGTTACTACATGTTTCTTTTTTTAAATATATACTTTTGAGTAAAATCTGTACACTTAGAACTCCCAAATTTATAAATTCAGCTTTGCAATCTCCTTTGAGTTACACTCTCAGGCACTGGTCCCTATTTAATGTCACTTCTCAGATGCCTACTAGGCATACAAAATGCCAATATGATCCTTCTATTCACCCCTAAAATGTGTGCTTCTTATACTCTTTCTCATTTTAGTTAGTGACACATCCATTCTGTTTCTTAGGCCAAACTCTTTGAGTCATCCATAGTGTTTTAACATCTTCTCACATTACAATTTAATTCCGAATTCCTCAAATAAAAAAAGTGGGTTCTTTCTAACAACATATCTGAAATTTGACCAATTCTATCTCTGCTGTTTTCATCATGATAAACTCTGTATTGTTCCTTTCCTGAATTATAGTGAGTTTCTCCTAATTGATTTTTTTTGTATCACACTTGACTCCAAGAACATACTCTCAATTCAAGGACTAAAATGTCCTTCAAATTATGTTACATCATGTTACTCCTATGCCAAAGTTTCCTGATGACTTCCCAACTCATCCACAGTGAAATTCCAAATCATCACAATGGCTTACCAGGCCTATGAGATGCACTCTCACCACATCCTCATTATTTATCTAATCACATTTCTTGTTTCTCATTCATTCACAGACCTAGTACTTTGAAGCTAACAGTCAACTTGTGATTATTCTGTTGTGTTCTACCAACTGTGTTGCTGAATTAAAATGCTCTTCCTCACAATATGAAAATGGCTCATTCCCTCAACACATTCCATTTTTTAGTCAGCAGCATTTTTATGAAGGTATTTCCTTTCCACCCTATTTAAAATTGAAGCCCTTAACACTCCTAATTATCTGTTCCTGTTTTTTGTTCCTCACAAAAAACATGACACATACTTTTAAAATTTCAATTGTTTCTCTTTCAATATGAAAATGTATGTACTATGAGCTTAGGGAAATATTGTTTATTTTGCCATCCCAATCAAGACATGGTGTTTAATAAGCATTTGTTGAATAAATAAACAAATATTTGTTGAACAAACAAATGACTGACTGATTTCACTGTTCCTAACCACTAGGACCATCTCTATCAATGTGAAGGTATGAAAAACATCAGAAAGAGAAGAATGTTGTCAAGTGTTGCCAGAGAACCGTAAAAGTCAAACACCACACCACATTCTGCCCCCACGCAGAATTAACACATAATAATTTTGTAGAAAGGAGAGACATCTTAACTAACAAGGTTACATTTGAAATTGGTGAAAAAAAGAAAAGCACATACATATATGATCTAGAGACAGAACCCATGTTTTACAAGGGAGAATAAAACAGTTACATTTATTGTATGCCTGAATTTCATGGTTTCACTGTATCATATTTGCTGTATATGGGACTAATTTCTGATTACAAAAAAGTCTTATGCCATTTGCATAGAGATTTGAAAACACAAGGCTAAAACTAAAGGGTTATCATCCTAAATGCATGTTTGTAAATGTTTTCTAGAATTGTGACCCCTTGGTGATATTGCTGGGTAGAGAAGTTACTTTCAGAATTGATTGCTTATTTTATGAAACATAGATTCTGATAACACTAGCTCTAAATGTCTAGTTACTCTAGAGTGTTCTAAATTTTATGTCAAGATAGGTTGCAAAAGGAGACAAAGGAATAGAATACCATTTTTGGAGGGTACTGATGAGCCTAAATTTGAGGGTCAATAGAACATCTATAAACAGAGGCACATTTCTAGTTACCAAAAGGCCAAATTTTGAATTAGGTCTTTTTTAAATTTGAACTTTTATCCCAAATGAGCAGTGTCAAGGCAAATATTTCACTAGACAAAGTTAAACAGCAGGGAATAGTTTATCCAAGGGTACTGCAATTGTGGAGAGAGGCCAGCATTCAATCTGGGCTCTACTCTACACAAAGAACTGAAGCATTTTTAAGATGTAAGGTAAGAGGATCATAAGCCACATGTGTTTGCTAATTGGCTTTACTGAAAGGAAAAATGGACATTTTAATATTTTTATGACAGGAAGTAGTTTCACAACTTGGCTCAAGGCACCAGTACTAATGTAGGTTTTACCCTCCCATAGAAACTGGTAGATAGGGGTACTCAACTTGATGATTACATTTGAAAGGGATGGGGCTCAGGTCGTTGAGAAAATGCCCCTGGGTTGTTAAACTGGTAAGAGGCTGCAAAAATATTTACATGTCAAAGGGACAGAGAAAGAATTTACAGTTTCAAGTGTTCTAAATCAAATGGTATACAAAAAGGAAGGTCAGTGGCCTAGAGCAGGAACAAGCCTGTATAAAGTTTTTGAAGCTGAGGGGAATAAATACTAACATCCTCTTGGTCATGACTACTATGTACATCAGTATCAGCTCATCCCTAAAGGCAGATCAACACTGCCAGCTGAGCAAACCAGCATGCCTTTATCATCTTGTGATTTGTAACTGACTGAGAACCACATGCTATAGATATTTTATTTTGTTTTTTCACAGCACTGACTTCTCAAGATGACAACTTTTAGATTCTCAACATTTGTAGATAGTCTTTTTTGATTTTTTTCCCACATGACACACTTTTTAGTAACTCTATGGGATATGAAACTAATAACTGAATTGCAATGGTGATGACCCCAACCTATTAACTTCAGCCTTCAGTAACAGCGGGGATATGCCAGGATATAGACAAGAAAAATGTAATTGTCCTCAATATTTTTTCTTCTCACTAAGCATAGTCCTTGTTGGAAAGGACATAGTCAAAATAATCCTTATAATTTATTTTAAGAAATTTTTTGTGGTAGTTCTACATTTTATTAGCATGAACCTTTGTTTTTAAAAATATTGTGTATTTATATAAGATGTAAATAATGATGATTTTGATACACATATAGATAGTAAAAAGGATTTTTTTAAGATAAAACCCTGAAGACAGTATAATATTATTGAGTTTTCTACAGAATATTTTTTTGTATTTCTGCTTTTTAATTATAGTTTTAGTTGACATGCAATAATTACACATATTTATGGGGTACATAACAATATTTTGATACATGTATACAAGGACCTTAGTATTTTTCATTCTCACTAATTATAATCTTTAATGGGGGGATGTCATTAAGAGTATCTTCATAATTTATTTCAAGAAATTGTCTCTAGTGGTTCTACATTTTATTAGTTTGAACCTATTTTCTATCTAGACAGCTTTCCTCAGTGTAGGTGGTTCTGTGCCTCATTGTCAGAGCTGATAGTAATTCCAACCACCATCTAAGTTTGTCATTTGTTTACAGCATTTATTTCTCACAGGAGAATAAAGTCAAAATTTTTTAATCAAGTTAGAAGACATCGTTTGATAATTACATTGCTTTTTAATGTGTATGAATCTTAGCACCTTGAATTAGGAAAGATTGTCAATGACTGAATTAAACTGATAATACCTAAAAAAAAAATCCTGACAATTTTATAGTACTTATTATGTATTATACATTAATTAACTCATTTATTCTTCACAATATTACTAAAGGCAATATAAATATTATTGTTATTTTCAAAATAAGAAAACTGTGGCACAAAATGTTAATTTGCCTAAAATCATAAATTAGTACTTGATGAGTTTTGATCCCAAGCTGTCTGAATTTAATTTTATAATCAAAAATTCATAAACTGTCATGCATCTCTTAACTTCTAAGAGAATCATATATAAAATTTAATTTTAAATGTAACTTGAAACATGTCATTCTCCTGAGTGTCTGTCTTATCTAATATATAATATCAGAATCAAATGTTGATACTACTTAATAATTTTAATTTATGTAACAAAATATAAAAGACTATTAGCACAGATTGTGTGCATTTCATCATGCCAGTATTATATCATTAACACATTATTTTCACTTACAATGCAGTTAGACATTGTGTAAGTTTTGTCTCAAATACAATTGCGCAAAAATTCTATCTAACACAAATTCATTTTAATTTTTTATGTTTTTTCTCAGCTGATTTAATTTTGCGGAGGGGACCAATATTTTACAAACACTAAAACAGAAATGCCTAACACCAGTTAGTACTCTAAATCAACATTTGAAAATACCAATGTTTTATTTTAAAAATATTCTAAGATCTATATCTATATCTATCTATGCTACTTAGCTTGTGATAATCACTTCACAATGTATACCTAAATAAATCCTCACATTTTCAGTCTTAAATATGTACAAGTTTTATTTTTCAATTCTACCTCAGTAAAGCTGAATGTATATAAATTCATTATTTATAGCTATATATAAAATAAAATATATAATATATATATATTTTATAATAGATATATTATTATAAGAAAGCTAAAACGTATATATATTTGGGGAACCAAAAAGAAAAAGCATACAAAAAGGCATTTGTACAAATATATTTTACTTTAAAAATCAATGAGGAAACCACATTTTAAAAGGTGTATAATTTATGAGAATAATTTTTCTATTCTTTGAGTTGACATATACCCATGCATCTTTGAAAATATAATTCTACAGGCAGGGCGCAGTGCTCACGCCTGTAATCCCAGCACTTTGGGAGGCCAAGGCGGGTGGATCACGAGGTCAGGAGATCGACACCACAGTGAAACCCCATCTCCACTAAAAATACAAAAAATTAGTTGGGCGCAGTGCCAGGTGCCTGTAGTCCCAGCTGCTCCGGAGGCTGAAGCAGGAGAATGGCATGAACCCGGGAGGCGGAGCTTGCAGTGACCCGAGATCCCGCCACTGCACTCCAGCCTGGGCAACAGAGCGAGACTCCATCTCAAAAAAAAAAAAAAAAAGAAGAAAACATAATTCTACATAGTGTAAAACATTTTATTTTAAAAAGCAGCATGTGCTTTGCTTTTTTTTCCCCCTAGTTATTTTGCATCTGATGCGCAATACTAGATGCTCCATTTATTGGCATATCCTGTGTATGCGTCTGCACGTATAAAGGTGGCACATTTCTTCTTTATTTTAGGACTTCTGGATTAATGGGAAACCAACTAGACTTAAACTGAAGGGTCAGAGGTTTCTGGTGTCTTTCTTAACATTGCCTAGGGGGATTCTTCTCACTGCAGAAATTTCACGTTCAATCACAGTATACCCCCTGGGGTCATTTGTCATGGTCTTGGCAGGTTAGATATATAGTTATTAAAAATAAGGACAAGTCTGAGGTAGCTAAATTAAAAGCAAAATACCAGTTATAGTGTTACTTGTAGTGGAATGACTAGTTAAGTTCAAATAGAGCAGAATCACAGCTGTCAGACTATAGATTTACAAAAGCATATTTTGACTCTATGGTAATAGGCAATTTAAACCAAAAATCTATTTTTGTAAAAGGTTATTCTCAGGACCTGTGAGAACCTGTTATCTTCCTATCATATATATGATTTGTTGAGCAGGATTGATTAAAAAAATGAATTAAGTCAGAATAAAAAACAAAATGGGAAGGAAAATTAGACGAGTGCATGATAAATGAAAACTATGAGTGAATTCAAAGTGATTTTTTATTAATATATGAGTACAGAAATGTTAGTTCCTTTATTTCTGACTAGCAATTTTTAGCAACAAGTAGAATCTAATTAATCATTCATTTTGCATTATTAAATATGTATTAACCACTGTGCTAAGATTATGTCATAGTTCCTACAGTCACAAAGTATGATCTACTTAAGTCATTCATTAATTGGATAAAGAAATCATTGTTTTCTTATAAAATACTATCATAGAGAAAACTGGGAGACCAACTTTTAATAAATATACAAATAAATGAATACATTTATTAATATAGTGTTACATATTTTGAAGAAAATTTAAATATAGAGATATTACTTATGGGGTCTGGTGGGATGGGCAGCATTGTATATAGTGCTTAGAGAAGGTCTTTCTAAAGAGCTAATGTTATTTATGAGATTTAAATGGTGAGAAAGAGACAGACATTAGAAGACAAGAGATTTAGACAAAGATTATCTAGGGCAGAGGCTCTAAGGCAAGGATGAATGACAAGAATGTTTAAAGGGAAGATCAAAGAACAATGTGGAAATGATACTGTGTAAGTTATCAGCAAAGGTGTTATCTACAGAGCCTCAGTGACTTGTACCTAAGTAGAAGATAGGTAAAACTTTTCCACTCAAGAACACCTGAGTTGATAATTTATGACAGTCAATGACAAAGCAGGGTGCAAACTATTTTGGTAAAATATCAGACAGTAAAAGTTTTAGGCTTCATTGGCCAAAAGGCAAAATTGAGGATATCATATGTCTGCTTATATATCAAACAAGAAGACATATTTCCATATTTTTGTTGACCAAAATAAAACCATAATAATAATTAAGTAGACTTATGAATCTACTGATAAAAACAATTGAATTCTTTACTGGGAAATAGCATTTTGCTTAATTGAGATTCAGGGTTTATTTTACCTATCATCAAAATTGATTGCAAATGCTCATCTGTTAATACTCATCTATAATGAAATTTTACATATTCTGTCTTTGATTTTTTTTTTTTGACATGGAGTCTCACTCTGTTGCCCAGGCTGGAGTACCGTGGTGGAATTTCAGCTCACTACAGCCTCCGCCTCCTGGGTTCCAGTAATTCTCCTGCCGCAGCTTCTAGAGCAGCTGAGATTACAGGCATGCACCACTACACCCAGGTATTTTTTGTATTTTTAGTAGAGACGGGGCTACATCATGGTGGCCAGGCTGGTCTCAAACTCCTGACCTCAGGTGATCTGCCTACCTTGGCCTCGCAAAGTACTAGGATTACAGGAATGAGCCACTGTGCCCGGCATGATACTGTTTTTAACACAGAGATACCGCCAAATATTGATATCAGTTCATAAGCATATTATTTTAATTGAGCACATAAAACATTTGGAAGGTATTCTACCGGATTCTTCTCTTGATATTTGCCTTTTAGCATATCATTATATTGTTATATTGCAGAGTTGTCACTTCCAGTTAAAGGTTAGGTAGGAGTTTCTCAATTGTATAATTACATTCAGAAATATTAAACTTTCTTTTATAGCTACATCAGTTTTCCAATACCAGTACTGAAATTGTAGTTTGAACTCAGAGAAAATACGTTTTACTGCACATTTGCATGGGAATGAAGAACCTTTTTGTTATAACTTATGAAAGCAGAGAGAATGTACAGCAGATTGGCATTTTGCTAAATGATTTATTGTTTAGTTGTTGAAATTACATTATAGTAGTCAACAATTTTCATCTAAGCACTATCTTGCTTTGTAATTTTTGAATTAATTTTGATAAATATCTACAAATGTTTACACTAAAAGCTAATTTCAAAGCCTTTCAATGAAGTGATTGGGGTGATTCTTCTTCAGAAAAATTTCAATCATGTAGATCTGTCCAAATAATTAGTATAAAATGTTACCACTGCTAAATGATCTAATTATTGTGCAGGTAGGTTAGGATTCTTCAATTTTCCATAAAAATATTTATAGAATTGACAATGGTTACATAGACAAGAATGAATGAAGTTCATGTGATAGATTCAAACATTTTCTTCAACTATATGCTGGTAATAAGGAATGACAAAAGATTTTATATACCTTGCATTTTCACATACTATAATTTTTTCCAATTATGTACTTTTTGATGCACATACATTTTTACCGCCAATATTTGTAAACCATCTTAGCAGATTCCATTTCTGGATGTATGAAATTAGTTTTAACTTGACATATTTGAAAAAATTCAAGTGAGAATATTTTCACTTGAATTTTTTCCTTGACTACAAAGAGAAATTAATTCTTCAAATACTTCAAACTGGTCATTAACCTACTGAAAAGTCTATCACAGTTAAAGAGTGTTAATAATACCTCTCAACTCATCAAATACCATGGACCACCACACTAAGTTATATCCTTTACTTTTATTTAAAATAATTATATAATATTCTGCTCTAAATTTCATCTTGAATGAATTCGATAGCTATTCTTGTATACTTGGCATATGTCATGCTCCTTTGTTTTTCAACATTGAAATTTCATTTATATCTGGAAAATAAGACTTACCTATGAGGTTAAGGAACTTATATATTGTGAGTTAAGAAAGTCATTTTTAGAAAAATTCCTTCGGGCTCGGTGGCTCATGCCTGTAATCCCAGCACTTTGGGAGGCAGAGGCGGGTGGATCATGGGGTCAGGAGTTCAAGACCAACGTGGACAAAATGGTGAAACCCCATCTCTTCTAAAGATACAAAAATTAGCCAGGCGTGGTGGCAGGCACCTCTAATCCCAGCTACTTGAGAGGCTGAGGCAGAGAATTGTGTCAACCTGGGAGGCAGAAGTTGCAGTGAGCCAAGACTGTGCAACTGCATTCCAGCCTGGGTGACAAAGTGAGACTCCCTCTCAAAAAAAAAAAAAAAAAAAAAAAAATCCACATTCTTAAAATCCAGGGCCAGTTCTGCTGCTTTAAATTTGGCCATTTAATTCTTTCATATGGGACTTTGTAGCTGGGACAAGTGATTCAATGATTTACAAATAGTTTGAATTTTATTAATGAGTATAGACATTGTATATAGGTTTTTTTTTTTTTTTTTTTTGATGCAGAGTCTTGCTCTGTCACCCAGGCTGGAGTGTAGTTGTGCCCTCTCAGCTCACTGCAACCTCCTCCTCCCAGGTTCAAGTGATTCTCCTGTCTCAGCCTCCCAAGTAGCTTGGAGTACAGGGCACACCACCACTCCCAGATAATTTTTTTGTATTTTTAGTGGAGAGAAGGTTTCACCACGTTGGCCAGGATAGTCTCCATCTCCTGATCTCATGATCTGCCCACCTCAGCCTCCCAAAGTGCTGGGATTACAGGAGTGAGCCACCGCACCTGACCTGTATATCAAATTTTTGAAGGAAACACTATTCTTTTTTTGATCTTTTTGAGCAATAGCCCTTAGTACTAATGTAAGTATCATGGAACCCATGTAACCAGAATATTTATTTCTCTCAGTCAGTATGACATTATCTGATCCACAAAGTATAAAGACAGGCATTTCTAGTAGCCCTTCATAATCAAGTCCACTTAGAGAACCCTAACATAGTCTCTTAAAATTGACTATGATAGTTTTAAGGGAAAGAAAAAAAAGTTCTAGCAGGGCTTCTGTTTTGCTCTGCAGAGTGTGTTTATTCCAAAAAGGGATGTTACTAAAGTAGGATAAGAATATAAATGTTTCCCATGGAGAGATTTTGTACAGAACATCTTCACTGCTCACTTTGGTATAGAGGAGTAAGTCACAAGGCTAGGACCTATACCAATAACTAAGCAATGACAAATAAATGCACCGGATTCATGTGACATTCACAGATAATAGCCTAAGTTGCATTTTTGTCTTCTGTAAAATAACCATAATTATCATAAAGAAAACCATCTTCCAGCTGAAAAAAAATGTGTCTCTCAGGGCCTATTGTAGCCAAGAATACTAGGAGACATAGTTATACCAATGAAATATAAACGAAAAGCACTTGATAAGCATTTTTAGAATACTCTTTTAAATATACCTAATCGACTGGCATGTACTCTTTTTCCCAGGTCTAGAAAATAGGTGCAATATTTAAGTGGAAGAGCCTTTCTCAGACTATGAAGCAACAAACTGCAGTCAAATGGGGGTTGAATATAATTTTATGGGGAGTGTAAGGGTTTTGTACTCATGGAACTGTTCTAAATATACTGGCATACTTTCACTTAAGAAAAATAAAATGTCAAATTTATTTAAACCATGTTTTATTTAGATTTAATTTTACTTATGGCTCTTTTATCATATGGACAGTAGGATAGATCTGACTAAATATGACACATAGAATAATTTGGATTTATTTTCTTCACTTTTTTTTTTTTTTTGAGAAGGAGTCTCACTCTGTCGCCAGGCTGGAGTGCAGTGGCACGATATCGGCTCACTGCAACCTCTGACTCCCTGGTTCAAGTGATTCTCCTGCCTCAGCCTCCCAAGTTTCTGGGATTACAGGCACGTGCCACCACACCCAGTTAATTTTTCTATTTTTAGTAGAGATGGGAATTCACCATTTTGGCCAGGATGGTCTCGATCTCCTGACCTTGTGATCCACCCACCTCAGCCTCACAAAGTGATGGGATTACTGGTGTGAGCCACCGCACCCAGCTTTCTTCACCCTTTTGCTTTCTGCCACGGCATTATGCATCAAGAAGGCCCTTGAAAGTTTTACCAGCCCTTTCACCTTGGACTTCCTGCTCTCTAGAATGGTGAGAAATAAATTTATGTGCTTTATAATTTATATAGTCTCAGGTATTGCATTATAGAAGCACAAAATGAATACATGCCTAGACAATGATAAATAAAAACAAATGTTTTGAAAGCTGTTTATTTTTTGGAGGGGGATCAGCTACTCTACCTGTGACGTCACAAAAATAATTACAGATTGATTACAAAACAGTTGTGGAACATTACTTCAGAGGTCATAAACCTTAGAATTGTATGGGTAATTAAAACTAGTCTGGTTTTCCAAATTAGGATATTTTAATGGCTTTTAGTATATTAATTAACTTTTGAGAAGGCTATGTTTTAATATTATATAAAAAGATTACAATTTGAAAAATGCTAAACAGGATAAAATGCTACCATGTTTTTCAAATAATTATCTGTTTCTTTCCAGGGACATACAGCTTCATCATAGTACTCCTCAGCCCAAAATAAGTAGCCAGTGAGTCACTAAGAAAAACTGGAGTACTGTGGTTGCCTATTGGGAGATGATCAATCTATCAACAAGAACTTCTTATCTTGTTGAAAGTCATTGACATTTAATGAGATATGACATAATGATATTCCACCAAATAGAGTAAAATTTGACAGATTAATCTGGGGAATTTGACATCTTAGTAATGATGAATTTTTTCATCCCATCTGTTATAATTAATTACCATATATTGTGTAATATAAATTTATACGTACTGCTTTAGCTGCCTTTCACAAGTTTCAAGAAGTAATATTTACATACTGAGCTCAAAAGAATTTTATTTATATTATTATTTTGTATGTGCTCATTAAATGCTAATGTCCAAAAGGTCTTTTGTGTTATTTTACTGTTGTTACTAACGTCTATAGTGATAACAATATGGCTGAATAATAAGGCCTATGATACTAATTTTTTAATAAGATATGACCAGCACATGATTACTTATCCAAATATATCATGGGTTTTTGAAACAATGTATACGCTTTAGTTTGGAAGGGCTGTGATATGGTTTGGCTCTGTGTCCCCAACCAAATCTCATCTCGAATTGTATCCCCATGTGTTGAGGGAGGGACCAAGTGGGAGGTGATTGGACCATGGTGGGAGATTTGCCCTTTGCTGGTCTCCTGATAGTGAGTGAGTTCTCAGGAGATCTGATGGTTTAGAGGTGTGGCACTTCTCCCTTCACTCTTTCTCTTTCTCCTGCCTCTGTGGAAAGATGCGCCTTGCTTCCCCTTTGCCTTCCACCATGATTGGAGGTTTCCTGAGGCCTCCCCAGCCATGCAAAACTGTGAGTCAATTAAACCTCTTTTCTTCATAAATTACCCAATCTCAGATAGTTCTTTATAGTATTGTGAAAACAGACTAATACAGGCTGCATTCTATGTATTTTATTCAGCTTAAATGTATTAATTTTGTTTAAATTTTTATACATATATTGAACTATATATGCATTTAGTCTATCATTGACTCATAGCTATCCTTGTTCTATCATTTTTGCTTTGTATATTTACAAGTTCTTTTACTACTGTAAATTTAAAACAAATATATCTAATATGTACTAAAACTTTTTGAGTCTGCATTTGTCTTGATCTTGAGTTACAGGTTTTGTTTTGGTTTGTTCTCATTATTGTTTTGCCTTAAAGTTTATTCTACTGGTAATAGCCTACGTAGAATAAGATTTTTGTGATTAGTACTCACCTGAGATATTTCTCAGTTATTTTACTTTTGACCATCTTTAAGCATTAGAAAGTATTTTTTTAAATAGTGTAAATTTGCATTTTATTTTTTTATTTAGTCTGAAAATTTTTTTGTTTATTTTAGAGACAGGGTCTTGCTAGATTGCCCAGGTTGGGCATAACCTTCTGGGCTCAGGCAATTCTCTTACCTTAGCCTGTCTCATAGTCTTCAGCCATGAAACTGTCTTTAGGCATGAAACTCAACTGGCAATTTTTTTTTTCTTAGAGGGAATTTTTAAGGCATTTTAGCATTAATATTTTTAAAATAGTTAATATTTTCATCCATTTCTATAATTTTATGTTTTGCTTTCTTTTACATCAATTTTCATATTATTTTTTAAATTTTGACTTATTTTAGAGTGATAGTGATAGGTTGGTTTTTAATTTATTTGGCCTCTGCCCCAAATCTGAGGATTGGCGTTTTTCAACAATTCTGAGAAACAATCATTCTGATGTGGGCTGCGACTTTATTTACATAGGGTGTACACCAAGTAACCAATGGGAGACCTCTAGAGGGTTTCCTCAGAAAACTGTAATCGGGCTCTTGAGCACCTTTTCTCAGGCCAGCTCCTACCCTGTAGAGTGTACTTTCATTTTCAGTAAATCTCTGCTTTTTTTGCTTCATTCTTTCCTTGCTTTGTGTATGCATTTTGTCCAGTTCTTTGTTCAAAACGCCAAGGATCCAGACATGCTACACCGGTAACAATTAGATTGTGTCTCTAGAAACTTAGTGGAGACTTATAGCTTTTATTTTCGATTTCTACTCAGTATTATTGTCAATATGGGCAAATACATTATCTTTTGTTTTTGATAACAAGTGGGCATTTTTGTGCACTCAGGAGATCATTCCCTGTGGGGTCTCGTCTCTAAACTAACTTTCACCCTTTATAGGTTCCAGGTTTGGTAGTTTATCTCTCAATTTGTGCAAAAAAAAGAAAAGAAAAGAAAAGTAGTGTGTATATATATATATATCCACTAAGATACAGTTCTAGGCCAAAAGTATTCAACAGATGTTCTGTGTTAATACCAGTTACAGTACTATCTTACTTCTCTGCATTTGTGTTTTTTTATTATTATTATGATTTATGGCCTTTATTTTTATCTATTCAGCTAAGCGTTTTGGTTTTCTTAAGCCATCCTATGTCTCTAATATTTGTTTAGACTTTAAATATGTTGTATCTTTTTGCATATAGAAATTCAAAAATATGACAAATTCTTGTTTTGTAAGCTAGATATTTACCATGTGTTTTTATATGTTTCTTTTGAATTTTTGTGTTATCCTTCTCCTATGTATGCAATGCCCATATACGCAAACTTAGGAGGGCCAATATAATAATGCATTGTTAACATTTTAACAAACCTCTCCTAGAAATTATTTTTCCATAATACTTATTGAGATGAAAGCATAAAAACTAGTTTAAGATTAAACAGTTATTAAGTGGAAGAAACTGCATGCTGAACTCTTTGTACATAAACAATTAGTAGACTCATCCAACTACACCATAAAAAGACATGTCAAAATATTATAAAATTGTAAAGAGCTATATATTGGGAAATACTCTAAAGAAGGTGGTAATAAAATGTGAACTGGGTGTATTGAGATCTCATTTATAATTTTGAGAAAATGGCTTCATATTACAATGACAAAATTTTGTTAATTACCCAATATAAATGTTGTCAAATAAACTGGATACTTCCTTTAAAATTTATCTACTTATTTATAATTTATAATTATTTATAATTTATCAATTATTATTTAAATTTACAGTTTAGGAACTAATTGTACTAAAAATAAATTATAAATTGTTTCCACAATTTCAGGATTCAAAATTATGTTTTTATATTACAACCATTATGTTTGTTTTTGGAAGCCAATAGTTTGATATAATTTTATATGTACTTCATTTATATCAAGAGGCAATCTTCTTGAAACATTCTATGAATATCAAGCTTTATATATCGAACAGTATTAATCCAAGCATATATTCGGAAAAAGGAAATAACAAATTTTTCTTATAAAGTAACAAATTATTTCATTTATGTATCAAAAATTTCTGTAAATAAAGTGAAATCACACATATTAAAAAATAGAAAAGTCTCCTTAGTGTTGAACAAAATCTAAACATTAGATGTTTGATTTATAATTTTAAGGAGTTTTCTCTTCTTGTACATCATCCATCTTTATAAAGGAGAAATACTGTTTTGACTTGAAAGTTATGGTATTATTTTGTGTTTTTATATAATCTGATCTCAGATTCAATGTGATATAGAGTAAATTTAATGAGAAAGTTATACTTTGTTTAGAGATTCTGCCACTTAATAGCTTGAAGGCACCGAAACTTAAAATTCAGTATATGTTTTTATTAATGATAAAATAATGTCACATCTAATTTACATAATTGTATAAAGCTTTGGAATATTTAAACTTATGCAATCATACGTTATATGTGATGGCACAAAGTGTTAAATATTATTACATGAATCATTTTAATCATATTTATTAAAACTTTTCATCTCCCAATAATTTTTTATTTTGACACTTCAGTAAAAAATTAAAATGATAAAAATGACATTTTGATGTTATAATTCAAAATTTCCATTGTCTTGAACATATCAGATTGACTAAAAAGAATATTAGCACATCTACTGCAATATAGAATTTACTGATTTTTAAATAGATCAAAAATACCTAACTATTTGTCATTCATCATGTTTTATTCCTGATTTAAAACTGAAAACAATGCATGAAAATATATATTTTTAATTTTTGGGTCATGTACTAATGAAAGACATACAATCAGAAGAAATTTCTTTATCCAACCTGCCTCAAATAAATATTCACATGGTCTTGATTTTATCAAGAGTTTATTCACTTTTTACATAATCATAAGTTTAATTTTAATAAGATAGTATGTAATTAAAATTTATAAATGCATTATCAGTTCCATTTTCAGATTATTTTATACATGATTGTGTCATTTTAAAAGGCATTGCTTCCAAATGTAAATAAAGTGAGCATTCCATATATATTGTAAAGATTATATTCATAATTGGATTATCTATCTTCAAGGATAAGGAAAAACTTTTAAACACAAAACATTAAATATAAGGTGAAGGTATAATATTGACTTATTTGTAATTAGAAAACTAGATCAAAACGTTCTCTTAGCAAAAATAGGTGAACCATTCTGGAGCAAATTACTAATATAAATTATTTGGAGGTAAACGTCAGTTTTGCACTTAATGTACACTTACTCATATTTCTTTATAATGAATGATTACTAAAAATTCATATACTATGCATAAGTAAGCATTTCCACAGGCTGTCAACCTAAAATATGCATATGCAAAATATTAGGGCTGTATACACGTATTGTTTTAAAATAATAGTTGACTTCCATAAATTTTGAGATTTTAATACAGAAGATAAAAATGCTTTATTGTTTCTGGTTTTATACAAATAATATTTATCAGTTCACACCATTTGTAACTGATAATTTATCTGTACTTAAAATTTTCAAGCTTCCTTGTTAATTTAAATATTGTTATTCTTCCATGAAGAAATCATTGTATCATTTTAGAGATAATCTTGGTAAATTTTCTAAAAGTTTGTACTACAGAAGAATTTTCTTTAGGTTTTCACATCATCCACTGTAATAGGTAATAACTGGTGCCTGAATTTTTTTCTCAAGCATTGGGAAATGAACATAGTTATTGACTCACATAAAAATATTTATCCTGTATCTCATATTTTAAGTTGGCTGAATGTCAATATTTGTGTCTAATGTATTTGCAGAAAATGTGTAAGCTATATAAACACAACACTAAAAAACGACAAAGGAAGTTTCCTGTTATGTCAAAATTGAAACCTAATTCACTTTCAAGTCCACATTTTTTTGCACTATATTCATTACTGTTTTTTAAAAAAAACAAACTCTTCTATTTAAAGGTGAATATTTAACTTGGTTAAGATGTGCAAATGTGATTATCTAATTGAGATAAAAGTTGAACAATTCATTGTCTCAAATCTATTTTACTTTTTTTCCATGTGAGTATATATCTATTTTTGAGCCAGTGTTTCCTTAACCTTAAATGCAGTGCATATGTCCTCAGAGTAAAACACTCATGCCCAGTATTTCTCCGTATTTATTAAAAAAAATTATCTAGACAACATATAATTTTACTACTAAATTGGAAAATGCATTTACTTAGGAAAATGTGCCTTACTCTTCCTGTGAAGCTTGACATAATTTTCTTCTTTACCTCGCCCATTTCTCTTTTCAAAAGATCTCAGTGAGGTCCTTCCGGATAATTCCATCTAAAATATCCCTGTCCCAACTCTACTTCCCTAACACACATTATATCTTTTACTCTTAGAAATTTGTTGTATACTTATTTGTTTCTAGATAGTTATTTTTTGCTGATAAGAATGCCAGCTCTGTAAGGACTCTGTGTCATTTCTGCACCTTATATTCCTACTAAGATAATTACCTGGCACACAAAAAATCAATTAGCGTATGTACAGTTGTAATACATGGAGAAACCACAAAAATACTTCCTCATAAAATTCTCCTAATCCAATATCAGTAGTTTTAACTTTTCTTAGCATTTTTATTACAACTTTCTTGGAAGAAATTTACGAACTGAATTTTAGACGTGTTAAACATCAGCATCCTGTACAACATCTGATTGTCAAGATCTATTATTGTTTGGGTGTGTATGAATAAAAAGATGCCATCTGTGCTAGTAAGGAAGATTTAGGAGTTACTATTAATATAATAGTGGGGTCAATTAAATTAAAGTTGATACAATTGCCCAGTGAAGTATAAAATATAGAAGAAAAGAGAATATAGCCAAACACTGAAGAACACTAGTATTTATGGTGGGGACAGAGGAAAGGAAATGGAAGAAGCTGGTCCAGGCTGTCCAACAGATTTTGTGTAGGGTGGGAGCTCATTACCCTTTTTTCTACCAGCAACCAAGAAACCAAACAATTCAGGTACTCTGCCTTTTTTTTTTTTTTTGTCTCATCCAAATCCAGAGTCTCAACGGCTCCTTCTGCCAATAAAAAGTAATAACAAAGGGGAAAAACTAGTGGAGATCAGTATTATGGAAATCAAGAAGAGAGCAATTTTCAAGAAGAATGGGTTATCAAATATCGAAGAGAAATCAGAGAAGTCAGAAAAGTATCCATTAATTTGTTCAATACTAATTTTTTTAAAAACTTAAGGCACGGATCAATTTTCATTTACTTCAATTTTCCCCAAGGTTTGCTCTACTGAAAAGATTTTATCTGCTGTGTACTTCTTTTTTGCCTATCTTCTCTGAAAGTCTCTCCTTAACAATGAGCTTCCCGATATGTGTCCTGCTGATCACACTAAGACATGACTCTCTTGTGCTCTAATTTTTATGATAATTTCAGTCACTAAGATTTGAGAGGTTTAGATATCTTACCAAAATTTTGAGGGATGCCAAGAGGTGTTACGTTAAGTACAGGCCAGAGTATTTTTCTAATTCAGTTTGACTAAAACTTTTAAATTTGTTCCTTTTTATATTCTCAATGTAACAAAGCCTGCAAGCCTGCCATCATAAGACTTTCTCCTTTGCACATATGAAGTTCAAATCTCCTTCTGCCCTAGGAGTATATTCTTTCTACGAAATTCCAACTGCTTCACCGTTGCATACACTGAACAGATCAACCCCTTTCCCCCACACCCCTGTAGCTGATCCTGTTGAATAAAGAGTGTATTTTCATTTGATATTATCTAATGCTTCTTTGAGAGCGTAACTGTCGGATTCTTGAAGGATATGATGTGGATACAACAGAAATGACTGAGTCTATACCATATTATCTAGAATACTTTCGCATTTGATTAATGTTTGTTGAGTTCTTAGAAACATATTTTTCTCTTAACAGTACTGGCACAATTTCGGTATTTAAAAAGTATGTGTGTATTTTACAGCAGATTTGTCCTGCTCATTCTCTAAATAAAATATGTAGCTGTCTGTCAACTTCAGCATTTCCATATCTCCTCTTTCTCATTCCCCAAGCCACCGGGAATGACTCTAATAGTTTTATACACTTGAGCTTAAATATATCTAGAGCAAGGAGGTCTTTCTAAAATGAGTAGCATGAAAATAAATTATGTGGCAGACTACTGTGTGATGATACAACTCATTAATATATGTAACAGTAACTTGTGCAACACCAGTGTAATCCACAGGAAAAAAAAGATAAATAATCTCTATTTGGGTATAATTGTAGAGTATCATTGAGATGGAGAGAGGATGTTAAATGCTACTTCAGATGTCAGGTAGAATACAGAGCTACTAATCATTTGTAGTAGTAGAAAATGCAAAGAGTTGGTGAAAAGAGTGTCCCAACTGTCAGTCCTCAGAACATGTTTAGTCTTCTACAAGGGCCCACCAAAACAAACAAACATACATGTGGGAAATGTTCTTTGGGTACTCTAAGTGTTATCAGTGTGGAATTTATGTAAGGCTGAATGTTAACAGAAATAGATTGGAGTCTAATAAATACTTTTTTTGTAATTGTTTTTAGTTACCTATTTTTAATCCAAGAATGGTGTAGCCTAAAAACATACAAACAAACAACAACATAAAACGCTGAGTGCTATGGCTCACGCCTGTAATCCTAGCACTTTGGGAGGCCGAGGCGGGTGGATCACGAGGTCAGGAGAGATCGAGACCATCTGGCTAACACGGTGAAACCCCATCTCTACTAAAATATAAAAAATTAGCCAGGCGTGGTGGCATGTGCCTGTAGTTCCAGCTACTTGGGAGGCTGAGGCAGGAGAATCGCTTGAACCCGGGAGGTGGAGGTTCAGTGAGCCGAGATCATGCCACAGCACTCAGCCTGGGTGAAAAACAAAAAACAAATCAAAGAAAAAGCAAACCAAGAAAACCCTATTTTACATTTATATCAACTGATTGCTAGATGAGTTAGGATTAGGGCCAGTTTAATTCAAAGGTGAAAACAATCATTTACATGAGTTGCTTACATACACACACACAGAAATTATCCTCTTTTTAAAGTTTACTGCTTTCACAATGAGTCTTCTGCTTGCCTTGGGATAAACACTGTAAGCTGTTTTTTTTTATTTCTGTTTCCTAAGTTACCATAAAATTTTGAGTAAATAAAATATTTAGAGGTAAGAATGAAATACTGTCTCCCTACTTAAGTGAATATAGATGGAAGAATATAAATATATATACATACATACATGTATATACATATATTTATATATACATGCATATATATATTTATATATACATAAATATATTTATACATACATATTTATGTACATAAATATATATATTTATACACACATATTTTTAATGTATGTACATAAATATATGTATTTTATGTATATATGTACATATATGTACATAAATTTATATATTTATACATACATATATACATTATATACATATATACACATAAATATATACATAAATATGTATATAAATATATAAAAATATATACACAAATATATATATAAATATATGTATACATAAATATAAATGTATATGCATAAATGTAAATATATATATACACATAAATGAAAGGTATTACCCTGGGGCAGAGGGAAGTAAATCTTGTGAGGTTCCTTGAGAGCATTTGGACATACTGTGTACCTGAAGATAAGTAAGGGGTATATTGTTGCATAGTTTCCAGTTCTTAAGCAAGCTACCATGTTCACAACACTTGCAAATGTTAAATCTGAATGCTGAGCCAAACTAAAATATATTCCATTTATAACTGTTGCAGTTATATGTGTTTATTATAGTTGATATTTTGGCCAACAAAATATTTGCATAGGAACATAAATATTAATTGTATGTTCCACGAGATGCATGCTTAACCTTGGTCAACAAATATTTAACATTAGAGATGTTAAAATATTTTCCTATATTACAAAAAGGGAAGAATTGAAAAGCTTGTTTATTTTTTCTGAAAAATAAAGAGCTAAGAACTGTGTTTGGCACCGTGGAAATATGAAAAAATAGTATCTATGATTAAAAGTTTTCCAATAATATTATAATTAATATTATTTTATGTTTTATTCATTCATCTTGAGTAATGACCATATGTAATTTCTCCTACTAAGAATAAGCAATAAATTGGTAAATAAAGCTTTTATAGTGTACTTCCAGAGATATATATGTAAGAAGACATTTGCAGGCTGGGAATATATATGCAAAGGAAGAAGTGGGTATTGCTACTACACTGTATAGAAAGGGCACCTACATAATTCTGGAGCCAAGGGATTTATTCTCAGTGTAATTAATATCTACTTTGAAATGTGTATCATAATTTGCCAGGTGATGATTGGGAGAAGTTTTGCAGGAACCAACTACATACAAAAAGAAAAAATACTGGCAGCGAAAGAGCATAATTAGTGGGCTAGTAGGTGACATCAAAAAAAAATTTCTTAATTTGCTGTGGTTTCACAATGGCAATGTGGTAATCATAAAAACAAACCCTTCTTCAGAGATGATTAGTGAGCTATTTACAGTATTGCACCATTGCAGTTATTTATAATCTTCAAAGTAAACGTAAGAAACTACAGAGTAAAATGAAACACTATTGGCAAAATGTTGAGAACATTGCAAGTAAGGCACAGGCACATGAGTCTTTAGTAAACCTCTCTCTAACTTGGTGTGTATGAAATATCTCCATAATAAAAATCTGAAGAAAAAATTAGAAAAATTAGAAGAAAAACCCAACAGAGAATGAAAGAGAATTCATAATCTGTGAAAGTTATTTGAATTCTAAAAACAAAAAATCGCTATAATATATAGATGTGTTAATTATTCCTAAGAAAACTGTAGACAACTTCAAAATTATAGGCAATAGGTTTTCACAGAAAAGTATTTAGCAGTGACTTATAATTAGTAATCATGAAAATGTAAATTAGGACCAAAATGAGATGTTTCATATCAAATTGACAACAATTAAGAAGCTTACTAATAAATATCAAGCATTAGTAAGAATTTTCATCAGTAGATAGTTTTATTGCTCTTACTAGGCTTTTAAACTGATACAAGTACATTAATAATGTGACAGCCATATAAAGTTAAATATCCATAAACTTCCAAAAGCAGTAATTTCACTGTTAGAGTCATATATCTTTGGTAACTCTTGTACGTCACCCACCAGTGTTTCCATAAGAATGTGATTGTAGTTAAGTGGGAGAGAAAAAATGGTTCAGAGGACTGACTGGTTTTGTACAATGTAGTATATTTGCCAATGAAATACTATAGATCAGAGAAAATATGGTTATAGAACACATCTCAGAGATAAAATATATGAATGAAAAAGAATGCTGTAAGACTATTTATAGCATAACATTTATTGTCAGCAAAATTATAAAAAAACCACATAAACACCTAAATATGTACACAAATAAATGCAGATGAATATACCCATATGCATATATATTATGCATTTTAGGAACTTTACATTTGTGATTAAACATTTTTAAATCTAAAAAATTTCTGCATATATATATATGTATATATTCAGGTTATTGGTTAACCTGGAATAGAGGAAAACCTTAGGATACAGTAAAAAGAAACAAAAATCCATATAGCAATACCATTGGCCTTCTGCTTGATGGGTTGAGTAGTTGATTCCTGAGAATTTTTTTTTTTTTTTAATTATTGTGCTTTAAGTTTCACATGTGTTGCACAGTTCTGACTAGTGTATTACAACTGGATGGTTGTAATTAATTTGTCCAGATATGAACATGTGACCCAATCTAGACATAAAATTAAATCTTAGCTATTCCCTAGATGAGGGAAATAAAATTCTGACCACATCATTTTATTTCCTGACTCTAAAACTAGCTATAATTCTAGACTTTTTAGTCATACACAATTGTGTTTGAGAGCTATCTCATATCAACTATTAAATTTTAGAAATTTTGAGGTCATTTTTAGACAGAAATTATTAAAAATAAACATGTTAATTTATAATTAAATTATATTAAAACTAAGGAAAATAAATTAAATTCATCACTTCCTAATTATTTCACTATATTTTGCTGTGATTTATGCTACCGAAAATATTTACATAGATGATGTTTGTATCATAGCAACACTATATAATGGCAAGCTAATGTGCATCTCTCCAGCTTCCTGTTAGTGGCCTTAGATTGCAGCTTGTAATTCAGTCATAAAGAGAGTATCTACAGCATGAAAATTAACCCCACATATCAGGGTTAGATTTAATATTTTGTTGATTGTGTAGAATTAATAAAAGTAATAAAAGTAAAAATAGAGAATGAATAAAAGTATGTTAATAATGCAAATTATTTTTTAAATTGTGTCTGCAACCATTACATTATGAACCACCCCAACATACAAGGACATATCCTTGTATTAAAAAATCATGATTCTCAGAAAAGTGATTGTATCATTGGTGAACAAGTAAAGGTTTTAATTAATTTTACTTTTATCTTACCACTAATGTATAAAAAAATAGTAACCAATTTCATATTGAAACTCTATTCATTTGCTAATTGCAGTCAGTTATCTATGGATTTAAGAGTTTGGCAAAAATTAACAAAAACTCCCCCTGAAAAGGGAACTAATATTTTATTACTTGTGCGTTATATGCTATGCATCTTTATATTAGTAAAACATAAAAAAGTTGCATATAAAACTTTTTTGAGAGATAACTTTTTTTTTTTTTTTTCTGAGATGGAGTCTCACTCTGTCACCCAGGCTGGAGTGCAGTGGCACACTCTCAGCTCACTGCAAGCTCCGCCTCCCACGCTCACGCCATTCTCCTGCCCCAGCCTCCTGAGTAGCTGGGACTGCAGGTTCCCGCCACCATGCCCGACTAATTTTTTTTTGTATTTTTAGTAGAGGTGGGGTTTCACCGTGTTAGACAGGATGGTCTCTATCTCCTGACCTTGTGATCCACCCGCCTCAGCCTCCCAAAGTGCTGAGATTACAGGTGTGAGCCACGGTGCCCGGCAGAGAGATGATTCTTAAATATTTACTGGCTCACACTGGTTACAAGCTAGTTATTAAGAGAGTTAAGTAGTATTTTTACCATATGTTCCTGAGTCAGTTGTACTTGTTAAAGGAGTGTTGCAAGTAATAAACTTTAGCAAGCACAATTAGATTTATTGAGATGAGATATGTAGCAGAAAAGTGTTTAATTTCCAAGTAGGAAGTGGATAATACCTGTTGAATGATATCCATTAAATATTAAAGAGTTAACTGCTAAAGCTCAGATATCAGATCATGTGCCTATCTATAAAGATATTTTAATGTGTCTTGTTATAAAATGCCAGACTATTTGTAAAAGAAAAAAAATCAATATGCTTGCCAAGAGAAGTTGTATCAAATAAAGACAGATAAATGTGTTTATTATAGGGTTAAGAAAGCTGAATTCTCCATTTTAAATGGAATATTGTATAAGAAAATTCAAAGAGGAGTGAGATACAGCAGAAAACAAAATTGGCATCTGGGAAAATCTGATATTAATGCTCCTTACTAGTTCTTTCTGGCAACTTTATAACCATGCCTGACAAAGTGACAGTTACTCAATCTTTAAAGAGCCAGCTTCTGTGACCAGCATGGGGTGCATGGGAAAAGATTATTTATATCTCTCTTTATGGCCTAATACTTCACATTGCTCTTGGACAGAAAAGAATGAAGATCATTTAAATAACGTCTAGCAACATTCACTGAGTTTTAACTTCTTTTGTTAAGAGACGGAAACCTCCAGATTGTGGTTTTGTTTCAGGAACCATGGCTCAATAGAATATCTACCCCTTTTGTTATTAATTTATGATGCACATAGAAATAAATTGACTAGAAGTAAGTGAATTTTTAGGTGATGAATTTTTTTTTTTTTTTGAGATGGAGTCTCACTGTATCACCCAGGCTGGAGTGCAGTGGTGCAATCTGGGCTCACTGCAAGCTCCGCCTCCTGAGTTCATGCCATTCCCCTGCCTCAGCCTCCTGAGCAGCTGGGAATACAGGTGCCCGCCACCACGCCCGGTTAATTTTTTTATATTTTTTTAGTAGAAACTAGGTTTCGCCGTCTTAGCAAGGATGGTCTCAATCTCCTGACCTTATGATCCACCTGCCTCAGCCTCCCAAAATGCAGGGATTACAGGAATGAGTCATCGCACCCAGCCAGATTCTGAATTTTTAGAGAAGCTACAAGCCTACTCAAAAAAAGGCTATTATTGCTCAACCTTTAAGGCAAATTCTGTGATGTGAATCTCAAGTTGTTACTTACTAAAGTATGACATTTCTCAGGAAGACAACTTTTCTCAATACCTTTCTAAAGTATGATCAACATTTAAAAAAAAAAAACAAACAAGACCTGTCTATCTGATGTCTTCAAGAGACCCATATCACATGTAATGGCATCCATAAGCTCTAAGTAAAGGGTTGGAGAAAGATCTACCACACACAGAAAATATAAAAGTGCAGAAGTCACTGTTCCTACATCAGATAAAACAGACTTCAAACCAATAAACAGCGAAAAAGAGCAAAGAAAGGCATTACATAATGATAAAGGTTTCAATTCAACAAGACTAAAGTAGACTAAACTATCTTAATTATATATGCATCCAATATTGGAGCACCCATATTCATAAAACACATACTTCTAGATCTACAAGGAGCCCTAGACAGCCCACACAATAACTGTGGGAAACTTCAAGAACTCACCAACAGTATTAAACAAATCATCAAGGCAGAAAACTAACAAAGAAATTCTGGACTTAAGATTGACATTTGGTCAGCTGGACCTAATAGACATCTACAGAATTTTCCATTCATCGATGACAAAATACACATTTTTCTCATCTGTATATAGAACATATTTCAAGATGGACCCCATGCTCAGCCATAAAGCAAGTCTCAATAAATTTAAAAAAATATAGAGGTCATACCAACCACATTCTCGGAACACAGGAAAAAATATAAATCAATGCCAAGAAGATATCTGAAAATCACAAAATTGCAAGGAAATTAAACAACTTGCTCCTGAATAACTTTCAGGCAAACAACAAAATATAGGCAGAAATGAAAAATATTCTTTGAAATAAGTGAAGAGAGACACAACATATTAAAATTTCTCGGATATGGTGAAAGCAATGTTAAGAGGAAAGTTTATAGCTAAATACCTACCCCAAAAATTTAGGAAGATCGCAAACTAAAGATCTAACATCACATCTAGAGGAACTAGAAAAAGAATAACAAGCTAACTCCAAAGCTGGCAGAAGAGAAGTAGTAACTAAAATCATTGTGGAGCTGAATGAAATTGAGACCCCAAAACCCATACAAACAATTAACGCAGCCAAAAGTTTATTTTTTGAAAATATAAACAGGACTGTTAGACCACTTAGATTAACAGAACAGAGGGAAGGTCTAATTATGCACAAACAAACAACAGAGGTGACATTACAACCAATCGCACAGAAATACAAAAGATCCCCAGAGACTATTATAAGCACCTCTATGCACCCAAACTAGAAAACCTAGAAGAAATAAATTCCTGAGAACATGCAGTCTTCCGAGATTGAATTGGAAAGATATTGAAACACTGAACAGACCAATATTGAGTTCTGAAATTGAATCAGTGATTAAAAAAAAACCTACTAATCAAAACAACTCTGGACCAAGTGGATTCACAGCCAAATTCTACCAGATGTATGTAGAAGAGTTGTTACAAATTCTACTGCAACTATTTCAAAAAATTAAGAAGAAAGGACTCCCCGACAAGTCATTTTACAAAGCCAGCATCACCCTAATATCAATGCCTGGCAAAGACACAACAACAACAAAGAAAACTACAGGCCAATATCTCTGATTAATAGAGATGCAAAAATCTTCAACAAATTACTAAGAAACCAAATTGAATAGCACATCAGTTAATTCACCAAGATCAAGTAGGCTTCATTCCTGGGATGGAAGGTTGGTTCAACATGTGGGATTTAATAAATGTGATTTACCACATAAACAATTTAAAACAAAAAAACATATGACCATCTCAAGAGATGCAGAAAAATATTTCAATAAAATCCAACATCTGTTCATGATAAAAATTCTCGACACTAGATATTAAAGGAACATGCTCCTTAATAACAGCCATCTATGACAAACCCATGGCTCACACCATACTGAACAGGCAAAAACTGGAAGCATTCCCTTAAGAGCTGGAACAAAATATGGATGGCCACTCTCACCACTCCTATTCAACATAGTTCTGAAAGTGCTAGCCAGAGGAATCAGCAAGAGAAAAAAAAAAAAGGATATCCAAATAGAAAAAGAAGTCAAACTACCTCACTTCACCTGATATTATTCTACACCTAAAGACTCCTACAAAAGGCTCCTGAACTGATAAATTGTTTCGGGAAAGCTTCAGGATACAAAACCAATGTACAAAAATCAGTCAAATTTGTGTACCCCAGTAACATTCAAGCTAAGAATGAAAACAAGAATATGTCACTTAAAATAGTTACAAAAAGTAAAATATCTAGAAATACACCTAACCAAGGAGACAAAAGTTCTCTAAAAACTGTAAAACACTGGTAAAAGAACTCATATATGACACAAATGCAAAATTATTCCATGCTTATCAATTGGAAGAATCAATATTGTTAAAATGGCCATATTGTCCAAAGCAATATACAAATTCAATGCTATTCCTACGAAACTATGAATACCATTTTTCACAGAATTAGAAAAAAAAAACGATTCTAAATTCATTAGGAGCCTCTAAAAGCCTGAGCAGTCAAAGCAATTCTATTAAGAACGAACAAAAGGTAAATATCTAACATCCAAATTGTAGTTGTAGGTAAGCCATGGCATTTTGCCTATGCCCTTTTCCTTTTCACTCCGTAGTAGGTTTTACAATTGCAAATGTCTCACGTGTGTGCATACATATCTCTGTATGTATGTGCATGAGTGTGCATAAACTAAGAAAGCCCTTTTAGTCCACACTACCTGGGAGCGATTAATAGTCATATGATAAAAATAAGTATACAAAAATAAAAATTAACTTTACAGAAGCTAAAAATCAACAGATAGTAAAAGTCAACACAATGTTCATAGAAATGTGGAGACACACCCTCTATTTCCATAAGATGTCCAAACAATGTTTGAATTAAGCTTCTCGAATTCTTAATAGGTTACACGGATGTCAGTTCATAAGCAGTACACATAGAACATGGAGACTTGTATAATTCCTGAAGGGCTAATTTACAAACGGATGGATTAGGGTTGGGGTAGAGATACCACAAAGGATAGTGAAGTAACCTGTCACTTCCTAGCAGCCATTTCCTTACCACAAGCACATCTGAAGGAGATGGTACATTACTCATAATCAGAAGTAGAACATCCTGTACTGTCTGTGCTTTGTTTGAATCAGTGGTTAAAGATGTAGCTACTCACAGAGAAGCAGCAAGATGAATTAGTGTATTGGTCTAACTCTTCATCCTTCGCAGCTCCTGTTAAGGGTTCACCATGAGCTGAGGCCATTTAGAAGTCAGAGGACCCAGAAGACATAATATACGTTAAAAAAGGTAATGGGAAAAAGTGGCACATGAATTTAAAGGAGTAAATAAGGTATCTTTCACAGTTTAGAAACATTAGCTTTCATAGAGATAACTTTTTCAAACACATACATGAGATAGTGTCTCTAAAATGCTTAGGACAATGTCTGGCTTGCATGAAAGAGGTTCAAAAAAATTGTCAGGTTTGGCAGGGCACAGTGGCTCACGCCTGTAATCCCAGCACTTTGGGAGGAGGAGGCAGAGGCAGAGGCAGCGATCACCTGAGGTCAGGAGCTTGAGACTAGCCTGACCAACATGGAGAAACCCCGTCTGTACTAAAAACACAAAATTAGTCGGGAGTGGTAGCGCATACCTATAATCCCAGCTACTCGGGAGGCTGAGGCAGGAGAATCGCTTGAACCCAGGAGGCAGAGATTGCAGTGAGCCAATATTGTGCCATTGCACTCCAGGCTGCGCAACAAGAGCAAAACGCCGTCAAAAAAAAAAAGAAAATTATTAGATTCATTCTTCTTCCTATATTTGCAAAATTTTCCAGCAAGAATGAGTAAATAGAAGAATCAAGGGCCCTTTTCTCTCAGAAGAAAGCATTTACTATGTTAAAGGGACACAAGCTGCATGTTGATGATACATCATACATAAATATTTCACATCTGCTCCTTTATGAAGTAATTGGCATCAAGATTTAATCTATCAAATACATTTACTATGTGCCATTTTGTATAAAACATATTTATATTGCTTTGAAATGAGCAGATATTTGCAATGATACTTTCCTTGATTGGAGAGTTCATATTACCTTAATTTGGTCTGATAATTGTGGGTAGCAAACTCTGATGGTTGTGGGACACAAACTCTGTTAACATTGCTAACTGAGGTACGCATTCAACTAGTTTTGTATATACTTAATAGTTTTTGATGCTTCCTGGTGTACCTCTTGCTGTGGATTTCAAGCCAGTGCCAAAGATCTTGTCTGCATATACATATATTGAGGAGATACAGCAAAGTAAATAGTTTCTACAGGACTCCATGTCATTGATTTCACACCGTGATAGGCAGCAGTTGTTCCAGGATCTCTGCTGAAACTTCTCATATCTAATAGCACTGCAAATAAGAGAATGGACTTTATTCATGCCAAAGTCAAACAGAATCCTCTAAAAATGTAAGGGAATAATGGTTTTAATGCAAATATTTTTTTGATTTCTAAAATATAGCTTTAGAAATTTATTGGAAAAAAATATATATCGTCTTCTCTTGATACCTTGAAGAAAAATCTGTCCTGAAATTTTGTACATGTTTTTCTCTAGACATAAATGAAAAAGAATTTTAGAAGACTACTTTACCAGAACTGTTAACATCTAGCATCTTTCAGTTGTATGTGATTTGGGGAAAGAGAAGAGGAAAGAGATAAGGTATTAGATACATTTTTGCTACTGACAGTTAGTAGACAAAATTAAAATAATATGGGCATAACATCTCTAGCCAAGCACAATTTCATTGCAAATATCTGTTCAGCTCAAAGCAATATAAATCTATTTTATACAAAATGTTATGCAGCAAATATATTCAATAGCTTCAATCTTGATGACAATTACTTCATAAAGGAAAAATATTTCAAACATTTATGCAATGATACATTCTCAACATGCAACTTGCCCATGCCAAATATACACTTCATTGTTTTCATTATCAACAATAATTCTTTATATCTCCTCTTGTTCTAGCTGCCACTTAATTTGTCAGCAGAATTTTCTAGAAAGGTCTTAGAGATCAAGAATGTTTTTTAAAATACTGACGATAGAGAAAAAGGACATGATTAGGAAAGAACAAAGTTGGTAATAACCAATTTTAACATTTTTCACAATACAAAAGTAAAACAAAAATGATAGTAGATTCATGTTATGACATGTAAAAAAAAGTATGCTTAAGAAGTGTTTCTGTTTTTTGTTTTGTCTACCTACTGGCAACCTCCTCTGTCTGCTGTAAAATGCTGCTAGGAAAAGACGTTGTAGAGAACTTATAGATATTTGTATAATTTTATATCTCATTTTAAAAAGTATGCCAATGACCAATAAATATATACTAATTAAGCTAATCTGCGTGGATCAAATTGAGCACCCCAGATTTCAAAAAATATTCAAAATACATTACCTATGTGTATCTTGATTCTGGTCGAGGCTGTCCATAGACTTGGTGGTCAGTGAGTAATTACATCATAGTAAAAATCATGTTGGTTCAATTAAACAAAATATTATTTCTTTAAAAATATAACAGTATGCCTCAAGTATATATAAAATATATTTCTACTCTGATATACAAAAACCCAATTTTCTAATATATTGTGTACAAGAAGCATGATGGTTTTATGTTGCAAACCAGTTGGGTGGTCTGTTAGATTTTACAATAAACATACTGCTCAGTAGGATCACAGAGGAATGTGTGGGAATCAGGTAAGAGTGATGAGATGAATATATTGACAACCTGGAGGTTTCAAAAAGACATCTGAGCAATTCTTCTAATTCTTTATATTTCCAAACTATATAGCAAAAGCAGAATTAAGCACAGAAAAAAATGGTAAGACAAAAAGAAGAAAACATGATATCCTTTCATTGTCTAGCATGATTTTTTGCATGATCCATGGAATAAAAATATAAAAAATTAACTTTCATAAGCAATATAATCTAACCTGCTTATAAACAAAAAAAGCTGTCTTGATCATTAAGATCATGTTTAATCTGCAATAATTTTCATTTAGGGAATTTTATAGATTCTTTGAAGTATCAAAATATCTGTACATAATTATAGCACCAATTATATGAGTCGCAGAGGTAAATTCTGCTTGAGCAAACATAAGAAAAGAGAGCGTGTTTTCTTTATTTTTTTGCTTCATAGACACTTTTTCTTTTTAGAATAAAACTCTCTTCAACCAGAAAAATATATTTCAATATGGTTTTTAATTTAAAAATAAGTCATGTGGTTCTTCATGATTAGTCTCTGATTTGAAAGCTTAGTCATTTGGGAAAAAATAAATACTGTTCAATCAACACAGTATTTTCTTCTTTAAACTTTTTATTCACATCTTTTAGTTTACCAGTACCAATCCTGAAGTACCTAAGACTGAGGGTTTAAACATTTCGCATCTTTAATATTCTTTTTTAAATTAATGCCCCTTTTAACATCCAGAACTCATTGCCTAGTGAATTCCTTAATGTAGTCTCCAATGCATAATACATAGCTAAGCTTGCATTGGACAGGTAATATCATCTCCTTTTTGATTGATTAAAAGAAGTAATACAAAGTATTAAGTAAAACACTAATTGAAATATAAATATTTTAGATTATATAACCATCAAAAAATTATTCATACATGAAATTGAAACCGTTTCATTGCACGTATTTTACTGATTACAGGATTTGTAATGCATGTTCTACCCTGTGAAGAATAAAAATATCTTTCCAGAGTATCAAATATGTCATTGAGAATTTTACAGAATATGCTGCCTGGGAAGAAGTAGAATCACCTGACATTGTTAAACACTGGCAAAGACAGAAATAACAGCTTGTGCCAATGCACAATGCCTGGAAGTTTGTTGATATAGATGAACATGGACAGATCTTTCTTTAAGCAATATCATCATTGGTTTTCCACTTAACAGAAATGAAGGACCTCATATTTATGATGACATATTAGAAATCATGACAATGAAGTTGTTCATTTTTCTTCTAATACTTTTCTCTATCAAATAGACACTACTAGAAGAGTGCATAGTGAGTACTTACCGACAGGGTAGAGTTAAAGTTATCCATTCTGTTTAGGTGATCTTGCCCAAATCATCGTCTAATATAGTATTCCACTCTTGCAGTAAAGAGTGGTTATCCACCAATTTTTAAAGTTCTAAGTCTATATCCTTATTGGAAGATGCAGACAGAAGAGGGAATTGTTTGAAGTTTATGAGTGTACAGTAGAGAAAAGTAGCACATGCTTGCATTTTACTTAAGAGTTGTCTGTGTCTGGGTGGTCATAAAATCAAACTACCTGTTTAGGGATAAGAAGTACTTAGTGGTAACAGACATCGGTAAGACAGAACACATCTCCAATGACCCCAGAAGGAGAAGATGCATGAAGAGCTATTACAAAAGGTTAAAACTAAAGGAGAGAACAGGGATCAGAGAAACAGGAAGATGTGTACAGTGATAGTTCTGAGAAAGGTTATTTTACCTTAAAATCGCTTTTTTTGTTTTTGTTTTTGTTTGTTTTCTTTTTTTTTTTTGAGACGGAGTCTGGCTCTATCGCCCAGACTGGACTGCAAGCTCTGCCTCCCGGGTTCATGCCATTCTCTTGCCTCAGCCCCCCGAGTAGCTGGGACAACAGGTGCTTGCCACTACGCCAGGCTAATTTTTTGTATTTTTAGTAGAGATGCGGTTTCACTGTGTTAGCCAGGATGGTCTTGATCTCCTGACCTCGTGATCCACCCACCTCGACCTCCCAAAGTGCTGGGATTACAGGCATGAGCCACCACACCCAGCCCCTAAAATGGCTTTTAAGTATTTCCTTGAATGAAAACACCAGATATATTCAACACCAATACTAACACAAAAACACTTGGCAGCTGGGCGCGGTGGCACACACCTGTAATCCCAGCACTTTGGGAGGCTGAGGCAGATGGATTCATTGAGGTCAGGCGTTCAAGACTAGCCTGACCAACATAGTGAAACACCATCTCTACTAGAAATACAAAATTAGCTGGGCATGATGGCGGTTGCCTGTAATCCCAGCTACTCAGGAAGCTGAGGCGGGAGAATTGCTTGAACCCGGGAGGCAGAGGTTACAGTGAGCCGAAATCACACCACTGCACTCAAGTCTGGGTGACAGAGCAAGGTTCCATCTCAAAAAAAAAAAAAAAAAAACACACAACAAAACAAAAAGTCTTGGCAAACAAACCATTGTCATTCTTTGGGTAACAATTTTTTAACCATTTCCAATTTAAGGTCCAAGTGTCCTGACCCCCACATCTGTAAGAGATCATTGCTAGTCACAAACTTTCAGGAAAACAATAATCCTAGCTTGTACTTCCCAATAACTAATTAGAAGTGTCTCTTCTGCAATTTGATTGAATCATCTCCAAGGAAAAACACTGTTGTAAAAAATAAATATACATATAATTATGTATATATGATGTACAATTTTAAATATATTTCATTACATTGATATTTTAAATATATATTTCATTACATTCATATTTTAAATATATTTCATTACATTGATGTACTCTCAAAAATAGTAAACATGCAAACTAAACTCCTAACTGTTGCTTAGACCACACTATAGATACATATAAGTCAATAACCTTTCTCCTGAACTGTAATCTCACTGAAATAAACTGATCTTTAACCCAAAGAAATGTGAAGATCATCAGTATGGGATTACATTTCCTTTACAATGGCTTTAGTCAAGTGTAACTATAGTGCTGAGTATAACTACAATTGCATTAAATTGCAATTTAATTGAGAATATTCAAGAGTCCTTAAATTTTCAAAATATAAATAAAACCTAACTTAATATTAAAACTGATTTTCAACAGAAAATGTTTTTACCTTGTATTGAAATTATTAAACACACTACAATTACCCAACCTAAACCTATTCCAGGTAGATATTCTTCTGAATCCAGAAGCTAGTAACATATATCTCTGTACATAACATCTTTACAAGATAGTTTTAAATATGACATATTTACAATCACTTAAATTTTGTTTTTGCTACCGATTGACTAGTGATAATTCATACAATATCCTCATTTTTCAAGTAATAAGCTATTTTATAGTAGTTAGCATTGAGATTGCTCCACAGTCAATTTTCCCCAAAATATATTTTCTTCCTCTGGAATCCAAATTAATCATAGATGGTAATATCTTTCGTGGAAGGACAACTAAGGAGAAGACTTAATGGGTGATTACTGGACAATTATCTTAGTTCTTTTTACAAAATAAGAAGACTTAAATTTTAAAACAAATTCAAAATCTTTTTTATATTTGAATATCTTATTCCACAGCTTGGATATGAAAACTTGTATTTTTTATGTTTCTACACTGTAGTTTGGAGTTACCTTTGTGCCATAATCAATTATGGACAAAAAATAAAAATACTAATAGAGCACAAGATTTAAGAATGAAACATAATCCTTACCCCACCCCTTCACCATTTCTGAAAAAGATAATAACAAGAATGACTATAAAAATGCATATGTAGCATAAAAACTATTTTCATATCCTGATTCTATTGCTGATAAGAAGGATATGGCGTCTCTGTGGCATTTTAAAAATATAGCCACGAATACTTTGAATGTCCTGACATCGAAGGGTAGACATCATGTTTCTTCCCCCTAAGTCAGACAGGCTGTGATTGCTTAAACTAACTGAGCATTAAAGTAATTCTATGTGACTTCTGAGGCAAGATTATTAAAGGCAATACATTGACCCATTAACTGAAACACTCAGGAAAGCTACCTGTATGATTCCATGCTGTGAGGGAGCTCAAGTTACATGAAGAAGCAATATTCAGACACTCTGGTTAAGAGATTATTTTGAGCCCAGCTTTTAAGTCATACCAATGTAGAAGCCAAACATGTAAATGAAGAAGCTTTCAGAAGATTTCATTGTCCAACGTTTAATTCATTCCTAGACATCTAGGACTTCTCAGAGGCCCCAAATGCTGTAGACCACAGAAATGTCACCCCACTTTGCATTTTCAACCCCCTGACCCCAAAATATATGAGGATGACAAAATGGTTATTGCATCACGCCACTGAATTTGAGCAGTTTGTTTTGCAGAAATAACTAGCAGAAGCAATCACAAATAGAGATGTTTTCTTTCTCCACAATTTGGAAGATGATGGTCTTAAGAAAGACAAAAAGGAAAGAGGAGAAAATGTGGCATAGGACAAACCTGAGTCTTCCATTTCATAGCTGTCAATTTTGGCAATTGGTATTTAAATCATGGATGATATTTTCATATTCTGGGCATTTATGAAAGGTTAAATTAGATAGCATAATTAAACTATCAGACACAACTGTGCTTTCAACAAAAAAACGCGTAATTGTTTCATCCCTCCCCTTACTAAATAAATTTTAATAGGTCTTTTTATAGGTGAAACATTAGTGCCAGAAAACAATTTCAAACTATATAAATAACAAAAAAATAATGTTTGGCTTTTCTGAAACTAAGGAAAATTTCATAGTGCAAGAGGTATGGGTAATGCAGTCTATAGAGATAAAAAAAATCATTCATTTTAATAAATACATGACAATCTCACAGGAAGAATACGAAGTTTGAGATACACAGGTAGATACACAGGTAAATAAAAGGGTTGCATTTCCAGTCCTCATGGAATTTAGAATCTAGCAGGTAAATAAATGGGAATCACAAACAATTTTTAGCCTGATTAATTTTTAATAAAAAGACCACAATACTATAGGAATATAGAGCAGCAAAATTTGCCTTTGTCTCCTCGAAAATAAACCATTAAACTGATTCAAAATAGTAAACAGTAGCTAGTAAATATTAGAGAAGTATGCCTTGAAGCAGCAGCAATAGACATAAAAGCTGTGAGAAGAAAGAATGCAGAACATCTTAGCGAAATCGAGAGACAACTAGTGTGTTTGGGTCACAGACACCAGTAAGCACACGTGACTGGAGAGGGAAGTCAGGGCTATATGAAAAGGACCTTTAGTAGATTACCAAATTTCTCTTAAGGGCAATAGTGTATTATTCAAAGGTTAAGCAAGTGATTTCAGATATTAGTTTTAAAATGTTAGCTAAAGAATGCACAATCTATATGACTCTCCAGACTAAAACTTTTAAGGATTTTCATACTTTTTTTTACCTTTTGATGCTCATGACATACCCTCATTCAAAAAAGGTTTGGGCATTATTCTTCTATAATTATATAACAGACATAACAATACTTGATTTATGATTTGTACTGTCATGCCCTGATTTAGGAAATAGAAATATAAAGCCTTTTTATCACACACATGATACAACTGGCAAAACTATTTAAATTTATCGCTATGTTGTTTCATGATTTAAAAAAAAAAAACCCTACAAACTGAGTTTACACTCCAAACTCTATCCCAAGTATAGCAGGAATTTCACAGAAATTAAGAGGATTGGTTAAGTTTTGAAAAACTAGTATGTAGCTTTATATAATTACTAAACTGAAGAACAAAATATTATATTATGATAAACCTCTCATATTATTTTTTGTCATAGTTTCAAATGTCTATATATTTGCTTCACATTTAACTATTGACACTTGTAGTTTGAAAGCCTCTTAGTCTTTCTTGCTGTCTAATGGATGTTTGCTTAATAGGCCTTGATACTATTGTAGGCTTGAATTTATATAAATCTTACCTCCAGAACACACAATATAATAACTACCTATCCTATACAGAGGGTCCAGATGTTCTACCTGTCTTTCTGATCTCATTCATAGAACTTATTTTTACTACTGGGACACTCTTCTCATGAGAAAACAAACAAAAAACAAAAACAGAAACAAGTCTACTTCCTCTTCACTCTCTTGCTTCTGCTCCCTGTCTCATGAATGCAGTTTGCTGGTTCTTTGCTCATGGAAAAGTTGCTTGGATCCAGAATGTGACTTTCCTTTCTGTGGTGCTGGCTCTTCTGCTAGCTTCTTTCCTTTTATCCTTTTATTAAAAACTATTCGAACATTTTATTTTCAGCATATTTTCTACCAACATTCATCAGACTTAGTAAGGAATCTCTGATTAAAGTTAAGCATTATGGCTATGTAAGTTAAATGAAAGTTGAGTATATTCAACATGTATAAATATTGGCATAAGCATAGCATCCAAGGACATACTCTTACAAGATAACTAAAACATTTAACTTTGATATGAGAGCTTGTTTTGAAAATGAAACTCTACACCCACACACAAACATAACATTTACCAGAAAATTTTCAAGTTATTTTTTTCAAAGGAATGTCACCTACTATGATCACAAAAGTTGGATGTCAGGAGTAATTAATTATCTCATACTTTTAGCCACAATGCTTAGACAGTAGGAATTAAAAGTTTTAAATTGGGACATAAATCTCAAAAAAAAGTTAAATTGGCTCTGTGGGATCTTACGTATAACTAAGAATGCTTATATTTTTCATCAAACTATTCTCTTTTAAAGGTTTGCTTTATAGCCAATTAGTTTTGCTGTATTCTGAGTCATATTTAATAAGAAAATAACGTTTTCTATATGTTGTTTTAGAAGACATGGAAAAGCACTTCAGAATTTTGATACATACTTTTTTTCTGACAAAGTAATTTTTCACTTTGTTACAAATTCGAGTGTGTCAACATCTACTCTATATATTAAAGTCTATTCAACACATGCACAATAGAAATAATATAATTCCATTATATCATATATAATGGAAATAATATAAAATACAAATGACTGTGCAAATGAGTTGACAAATTGTTGAAAGTTATTTGCTAGAACATGAAAGTCAAATAATAGAGGTTGGGGAATACCAAAATATCATGTGCTTTTTTATCTGTCTAGGGAGATTGATTACTTAATCCACTTCTTTTTAAAGCTTCATGAGCACTCAAATATATTTTGTAACTCTTTCTGAATGAAAAGATAATATTCATACAATGAATGTTAGAGTTTCATGTTGATCTTCCTATTGTCTTTTGTTTAACAACAAAATAACCTTTCAAAGATAACAATATAAAACAAAAATTATTTGAATATCATCTAGTAGACTTCTCTTGGAGAAAGAAATACACTGAGACCCAATTTGCTGTAGAGAGTGAGATTCCAATGCATATTTTAGAAGAAAGAAGAGAAATTAAAGAAAACCCTAATTTCCTTGCATAAGAAATAAATGCAGAAGTTCCACCTCTAGAATGGCAATGTGAAGAGCTCCATGGATCTTTTATGAAATTGTTGAAAATTATAAAACAACCATCACCTATGTCACTTGAAAAGTCATAATGGTACGTAGAAAATGAAGTATTTATTCAAGAAAATCTACTGAAACTCACTAAGAACAGTGAGAGTTTTTTTTTGCATTTGATCCACAACCCATTCTTACCTCTCTTTCTCACAGCCTATCTTGATATAAACTCTACTCAATGCAATGTAGCCAAGAACACAGGAATTTTACTAGACCCTATTGAGAGGCTGTAGTATCTTTTTGCGAGTAACAGTACATTAGAATTTTTCATTTCTACCCCCACCTGCTGCCACTACCACCTGTTCTTGAGGTTAAGCTTTTGTTGAATGTGGCCAAGAAGTAGGATGTCACTTCTTCCTACCAGCTTTAATTCATGGAATGAGGACTGTTTGGGTGCAACACACTGAGAACACTGAGCCCTGATTGCCTTCTTTCTGGTTTGTAAGGCAAAGTTCTCATTCCAGGAGTCGCAGGCTGAGATTACCAACGGCTACTTCTCATCCCAGTGACCCAGTCTCAATGTAGGGCTGTCACTCCGAGAGGAGAATGCTGCTCTCTTTGCTGCAATCACCAGAGCCAAAGTTCAGAAGTTTTGCCCAAAGGAAGGGGCAGAACATACAGCAGAGAGTGTAAAGCTTTTCCCAAAAGAAGAGTCTGAGGAAATTTCAACTTCATTGAACAATGAAGTGATGGTAAAAAGCAAGTAAGAGAGACTGGCACTTTATTACAGACATATGCTTTGAAACAAAGGTCAGCTAGTTTACCAGGAATAACCCAGGAAAAAGACAGCTAAGAAGAGCCCTTCTGGTGTCAGGAACAAGTTTCAAATGCTGAACAAATGAAAAGACCTGAAATAATAAATAAGACTGTTAATATAACAAAAGCTGTAAATACATAGTATGTTTCTTTTTATCTCTTTTTTTAAGATATAAAATTATGTCAAGTGTGTTAGTCTGTTCATGCTGACACATATATATACCAGGGACTGAGAAATTTGTAAAGAAGAAATTTATTTCTCATAGTTCTGCAGGCTGGAAGCTTAAGACCAATTTGCTGGCAGGTTTGATGTCTGCTCAGGTGCCTTGAATACTGCATCCTCCAGAGGGGATGAATGCTGTATTTTCATATGGTGAAAAGGATGAAAAGGCAAAGGGGTTCTAACTCCCTCCAGCCCTTCTATAAGACACTCATACCATCCATGAGGACAGGTTCCAGCTCTTAATGCTGTCACATTGAAATTAAGTTTCAACATGAACTTTGGAGAGGACAAAACAACAAACCATATCATCGAGTAACAGTTATAACAATAAATTATTGGGTATATAGCATATATAGATGTAATGTGTACAGCAATAATAGCACAAACAGAAGAAGAGCCAAAGTATACAAAAGTGAACAAAAGAAAAATTTATATATACATAGATCACTAGAATTGTTATGCATCTAAAATTGATTATGTTAAGATGTATACCGTAAACCCTAAAGTAACAAGGGAAACATTGAAAAAATATAGATAAATTATTAAATTTAAATTAAATGTTTTATAAAAAATACCTAATTCAAAAGAAAGCAGTAAAGGAGGAATAGAGGGATGAAAAGACATAAGGTATACAGAAAACTGAAGTAAAATGATGGATGTAAATCTAACTATCCTGGTAACCTCAAGTGAAAATGAATTTAAATATTCAAATGAAGGAAATATTGTCAGACTGGAGGAAAAACAAATTAATTAAACAAGATCCATCTACATGTTGTCTGCAGGAGACACATTTTAGATCTGAAGATGAAAATTCATAGACAAAAAAGGATGGAAATGTTATATGATGCAGGCAGTAACCGCAAGAAAGCTGGAATTGTTATATTAATATCAGAAAAAAATAGACTTTGAAACAAAAGGGGTTACAGAGGTAAAGAGAGATTTCATAAAAATAAAAGGACCAATATCTCAAAAATAAATAATTATAAGCATATATATGTGTGTGATGAAAGGCTTCAAAATCCATTGACATAGAAACCTCCAAAAATGAAGATTAATTAGACAATTTAACATACTTCTTGCAGCCTTGGATACTCACTTTCACAAATGGATAAAATGACTAGGCAGAAGATCAACAAAGAAATACAACACTTGAACAATACTATAACATAACCAGACTGATTAGATATTTAAGGAACACTGTAACAACAGTAGATTCTCAAGTGCACACGCAACATTATCCAGGAATACCATATCCCAGGCCATAAAATAGACCTCAATGAATTTAAACACTGGAATAATACAAAGTATATTTTCAGACGATAATTGAGTAAAATAATAAATCAGCAATAGGAAAATTTGGGAAACTCAGAATTATGTGGAAATTAAACAACATGCTATTAAATAACCAATGGGTCCAAGAAGAAATAAATTAGAAAATACTTTAAGAATGCATATCTCCTAAGTGATGCAATAAAAGTAGTTCTCATACTCAAAAATTACATTCTCTAACCTGCCACCATAAGGCACTGAAAAAAGAGCGAATTGAAACTACAGCAACCACAAGAAAGTATTAGGGATATACAAATTACTGAAATAGAAAAACAATTGAGAACCTCAACAAAGCCAAAAATTGTTTCTTTGAACACATCAACAGTGGCCACAATTTAAATAGACTGACCAATGAGGAAGAGAAACTATTCAAGTATTAATGAAATTTTTAAAAGGACACTAAACTTAAATAAAAAATTATTATAAAAGTACCTACGAACAATTATATCAAAAATTTAGATATTTTTTAAGAACTGGACAAATTCTAAGAAACATTCAAATTAGCAAAAATGAGTCAAGGGGAAATATAAAATCTTATCAAGTAAAGAGATTAAGTTAGTAATCAAAGCTACCACCTCGGGAAACAATGACAACAGCAACAAAATCTTCTAGCCAAGAATGCCTCTACCAAACTTTTAAAGTTGAATTAATACAATTATTTACAAACTCTTGCAAAAAATACAGAGAATACACTTCCCAGTTTATTCTATGAAGCTAGTATTACCGTAATAACAAAACCAGACAAAAGCATCAAAAAAAAACCAAAAAAAACCACAGAACAATATCTTTAACAAAAATAGATGAAAAAAAGTCCTCAGCAAAATGCTAATGATCAAAATCCAGCAATACATAAAACCTAATATACTATAACCAGGCAGGACTTATCTCAGGAATGCAAGAAAAATATAAAATAAATGCATCATTAACTAGAGTCAATTATACTGAGTTTCATTTTCCCTATTGATTACCTACTAAGTTGCTTCCAGTTTTACAGTATTTTGTACTGCCATTCCTAGACGCATATCTGGACTGTTTCACAGTATCGACTTTAGAGAATATAGAGGGATAATCTTGGAAATAGAGAAACAATATCGTTCATTGATTTTAAAAGCATGTATATATATACAAGTAGTCAAAAAGTCATCTTAGCCAAAATGAATTCCATGTCAATGAAAATAAAATAACGAAATGATACCATCAATCAAAAAGAGATGAGAAAATGGAGGAAATGAATATTGGAAAATAGAGTCACTGACTTCATTGTTGGATTTCTGGTGAAGCAGGTAAACAAATTAAATTCTCTTCTGTAGAGTTATCTTATCTAGGGCCACATGTCTTTAACCTGGCACCAACGAAGTACTAAAACCATATAACAAAACATTCTTTTATTAATTCCATATTCATCAAATGATGTTCTGGTATGCATTTTGGTTCTCATGTAACTTTGTCTATCTAGAAAGAACACTTTTGTTAATTTAAAAGGAATATTTCAGTTCTTACGCATTTCTTTACATTAACTGGTTTAAACACCGATCTCCGTTAGTTAATGTTAGTATACCCCCTACCCAAAACTGGATTAATAATCAGGTATCTGGGCAGGAAATGCTGTGCCGCAGGGTCTACTAGCAGTGAATGAGTAAGGAAATGATTTTGTGTCTTTCTGTAGTAAGGCATTCATAGTTTCTGTTTTACAAAGCATAATTATAGCTACCAATAATTTGGAGCCATAAATCATCAGTAAAAGGCTATATTTGTGTGCAAAACATTTGATATAAAAAGTTAAGGCTTCCAGTCTTATTTTATTTTGTTATAACTTTTCTAATTACATGGTACTATATTTTCAGATATGAGTACACACAATGAGAACAATTAAAAAAACAAAATTACCATTCACAGTTTGCCTTCTTTTCATCAAATTGGTCTCATGTCATATAAACGTAGTTTATTTTAGAGATGCAGTGTTCCTTTGTATTCATAGCATCATCACTCAAGATGGTATTATGGTGAACATTTGGGTCATTACACTGGCTTATACTTTAACAGATTGCTATGAAATTGGATCTTATCCTTAAGCTCCAATGTCTGTATGGCCCTGATAATGCTGAAAATGCAGTCCTCATTGTACCTAACCTTAGGAAACGAATAAATGGCTATATGGAGTCCTGCCTCCCTTTGTGCTTTTATATTCCTGAGGGCATGATTTTGTAATACTTCACAGAATATGTCAAAGACTAATTGTGAAATAGTTGGATGTAAGTTATTTGGATGTCCCTGATTACACAACATCTGCATGTAAGATAATACACTATTTTCAATTATGATTTTGTCAAGTTCTCAAAATACAGGATTGGCTTTTAACTGAAACTATTTCTGTGTGCTGGCATAATACCATTTGTGCTATTTTCTTATATTTATTCTGTATATTAAAAAGAGACATTAATTAAAAGGGCTTTTGTGCTTATTTTAGACAATAAAGAAATTTATTATGAAAGTTTACACATAAATATGCTGGATAGTCATTTCATAATAAAGTATGACATTATTTTATTTATGTCTCCCCAAGGGTAAGGATCATTCAAGCAGAAATATCTCCTGTATCGGTATTTATTCACCTAAATAGACTGTTTTGGTTAAAATTTTAATGAAAAGTCATCTTATATTACTGTATAATTTTGTATATGCATGGATATTTATCTGTTCAAAGTAGAGATGTAGTTGACATGAAGGGATGTCTGCCTAGTTCACGAAAGTATGACCATGAAAATATCATTTCTATGATACTCCCTCCTTATGGGAGCTATCCCTTTGTCACTCCAACCTTGAAACTGTAATGTCAGAGATTATAGTATCTACTTCCCTGTGCAGTACTTTTTGATCCAAGTAATAGATCCATGATCTGAGAATAGTCAAAGTGCATCTCAGATTTTTCAAGAGTTGGAGAGAGTGAAGGTTTCACTTCTGATGGTATATGTTGTAAGAATGAGTCTGTATCTGTCAGTGCCAAAATAAGAAAGATGGAATAAGAATAAAGCTGATGCTCAGAGAAGAGGGAATGAGAGAGGTAGCATTGACTATTTAAAATCCTTCCTGAGGTCAGACCCACAAATGCATTTTCTGTTATTTTATTTCAATACTGATAAAATCTTTTTATGTTTATAGTTAGTTCAAATTAGTTCTTTTTTTCTATTTCAATTGAAATAACAGGTGTAAAAAAACACAAAAGTACCCCATTTCCCCTTGCAAATGTATTGTTCTGAAGCTAGACTTATGTTGAAATACTCGAGGTCAACCTAAAATGATACTATTTTACTGATGCCTTCATTTTTAGTATATTTTCCTTAGATTTTACAAGAGGTAAAAACATCTAGTACAGATGTGTTTCCTTTTGAGGTTGCTTTTCATCTTATCTGGTGTGTGTGTGGCTGGGACAATGGAACACGATGGAAAGACTGAAAATGATAGCGTCCCAAAAAGCTGTTTTTACAGTGTGAAGCCTAGCCTCAGAGTAAAATCCCAATACTATCATGCAAAAAATTACTAGGTTTGCAGCAAGTATAAATAGGTTGGAAAACTAAAAAGGCCTATGAGGCCCTATAAGAACCCTGTTAATGTTTAATAAAGGTAAAGGTAAAGTACAACAGAAATAAAATGCAGGAAATCATTGAAAGTCTGTCTTTCAGGATCCTTTCTCAGTCTCACGGACACATTTTATCTGCATATTATGAACCTTCAAGATTTGAGCTTACTATAATAATTTAAGAGAAGTGCAGAAAAGTCTTTATAGCAGGCTCCCTCATACATTGTTGGTCATATACTTCTTAAGCCACGTTGTGTAAACCATCAAACTAAACATTCTAAACGATGTAGACCAGTTGGCACTAAACTTAAAGCAACATATTATGAATCAGTAACTAGCACATGCCATTTTCATCTTGCTCACTGTCAGTGTTATGCTTCCAATGCATCTCTAGATATAAATATCAAGCTGTTCCAGTCCAACTGTAAGAGAGCCCTCTCTTACGTTGCCATACATTAACATATATAAGAATATAAGATGCGTTGAGGAAAAAGTATCAAAGGATTGAGAAATCTGCACAAATTTTAAAAAGGATTAAGAGAAGGCCAGGCTATATTTAATGTCATCCAAGATAATTCTAGTGCATTGGCATTGTTTTTTCACGTGCCTTTTCTTTCTTTTCCCATTGACTGATTGTCTCCTAACTAGTTTTAATCAATTTCATAGAATTTGCGTATAAGGCACACATTTTAGTCCAGTTGTTTTACAAATTTATAAAGCTAGATAATCACCTACACAATCAAATATAGAATATTCCCTTCACCTACACATTTATTGGACGACCTTTGCCAATGAAATTCCCCACTTCAACCCCAGAAGGTTTAATGCATTCTGTCTTGGGAATTTCAAATGTTATTTACATGGAAGCATACGGTATTTATTATTTAGTATCTGCCTTCTTTTCTCTAGTATGTGATAAAAATTCACCTTTGATTTTTTTTTTTGTATAAAGGAATGACAATCCTTCAATTGTAAAAACTAAAGAACATAACACCCAACTAATCACATGCCTTAGGGGTGTATTTCTGAAAAATAAGATACATATTTTAAAAGCAACTTTATTAAAACTCAGGGCTATTAATGTATATATACAAATACAACACTAGAAAATAAAGTTGTTTCCAGGCCGGGAGCAGTGGCCCACACCTGTAATCCCAGCACTTTGGGAGGCCGAGGTGGGCAGATCACGAGATCAGGAGACTGAGACCATCCTGGCTAACAGGGTGAAACCCTGACTCTACTAAAAATACAAAAAATTAGCTGGGCTTGGTAACCTGCACCTGCAGTCCCAGCTACTGGGGAGGCTGAGGCTGGAGAATGGCGTGAACCCAGGAGTCGGAGCTTGCAGTGAGCTGAGACCATGCCATTGCATTCCAGCCTGGGCAACAGGAAAAAAAAAACAAACAAAAAAAAAACAGCTTCTGCAAAGCAGAGGAAGCAATCAGTAAAATGAAGAAACAGGCCGGGAGCGGCGGCTCACGCCTGTACACCCAGCACTTTGGGAAGCTTGAGGGGTGCCAATCACGAGGCCAGGAGATGGAGAACATCCTGGCTAACACGGTGAAACCCTGTCTCTACTAAAAAGAAGAAAAAATGTCCGGGCGTGGTGGCAGGGGCCTTTAGTCCCAGCTACTCTGGAGGCCAAGGCAGGAAAATGGCGTGAATCCAGGAGGCAGAGCTCGCAGTTAGCGGAGATCGCGCCACTGCACTCCAACCTGGGCGACAGAGCAAGACTCCGTCTAAAAAAAATTAAATTAAATTAAAACTTTTAAAAAATGAAAAAACAACCCAGAGAATGGAAGCAAGTATTTGCAAACTATGCATCAGGCAAGGGGTTCATATACGAAATATATAAAGAACTCAAACTGCTCAAAAGCAAAAATACAAATGATCTTATTTAAAAAATCTACCCAAAACCTTTGTCCCCCACCATTATTTCCCTACCTTCTTTTCCCGACCGCCTTTGGCCCCCTCCCTCTCACCACCCATTTTCTTCCACCATCTGCCCCCCAAACTTCATCATTTTTTGCCCACCCTCATTTCACAAAGCCTTCTCTACTCTCCTGCTCAACACCCTTTTCCCCATCCATCCACCCAAACCCTTTCCGCAGTTTCTTCCCACCGTCTTTCCCCCTTATCCATGGCCGCCCTCTTTTTCCCATCCCGCTCTCATCACCCTCTTTTGCTCCTTTATCTAAGCAAAAACATTTTCCCCCATCTTTTCCCAAAACCTTCTCTGCACTCCTGATGCTCACTACCCTCTTTTCCCCCTTCATCCACCCTGTTCCTCCTTGCCATTCTTTCCCTTCTCCATCTACCCAAAAACATTTCCCCCGTCTTTTCACAAAGCCTTCTCCCCACTCCTATTCACTTCCCTCTTTCCCCCTCCATCTACACCCCAAAACTTTCCCCCTTTTCAAAGTCTCCCTCCTTTACCACTCGTGCTCTTCTTTCCCCTATCCTGCTTGCCACCCTCTTTTTTGCCCTCCATCTACCCCAAACAGTTTTTCCGTCATTTTCCCAACCCCCTATCCCTGGCTCCCTCTCGCCACCCTCTTTCCTCCTCCTCGTCACCCTCTTTCCCCCCTCCATCTATCGAAACACATTTTTACCCACCGTCTTTTCTTTCTCCACCGTCTTTCTTTTCTACCACTGTCTTTTCACAAAACCTTGTTTTCCTCCTGCTGGCTACCCTCTTTTCCCTTCTCCCACCTGCTACCCTCTTTTGCTCCTCAAGCCAAACCCCCCCCTCCACTGTATTTTTTCCCCACCGTCTTTTCACAAAACCTTCTCGCCCTGCTGGTCGCCCCGTTTTCCCCCATCACCTCCCTCTTTTTCCTCCTCCCACTTGCCACCCTCTTTTCCCCCTCCATCTACCCTTAAACTTTTTACCCACCGTCTTTCTGCAAAACCTTCCTTCTCTCCCACTCCTCACCCTGTTTTTACACCTCCATCTACCCAAAAATTTTTTTCCCCCACCATCTTTTCGCCGCCATCTTTTTGCAACGCCTTCTCTGGCTAAGTTATCCTTTTTTCGCTTTGGCACTACCTACCATCCTTACTCCCCTCCATCTATCCCAAAACTGTCTTGCTTCTCATACCGCTACAGCCGCGCTGCTATCTCTCCGTTGCTGCCAACAGCTGCAGCGAGGCGAGCCGCGCTCCAGCGGCTCCAGCCTCCAGCATACGGCCAATGACTCCTGATTCTTAGTCCTCTATGTTGGGCAGCAAGCAACTCGACAGGAATATACGGGAACCTGAAAACACATGATCACTTTTCAGCATCATTTATATGCTGCGGTTATGCCCACGGAGGTTCCTGGACTGCATGTTTTGACGGATGAGAAAAAAACCTCCAGGCTTACTCTGACTGGACTTTATGATCATGTTCTGATTGGATAAGAGCAAGTCTTAACACAACCAATCACAGCATGAAAATAAAGTCCAATCAGAGTAGAACTAGAGGTTTTCTTCTTGTCCAATCAGAACATGTAATCCAGGAACTGCATTTGCATAACCTCCTATATAAAGTATGCTGAGGTCGCATCAGGTCATTTCAGGCTCTTCTGTGTCGAGGGGAGGAGCTACTCTGTGCCTAGTTTAGAGGACTGGAAGAGGCCGCAACCTTCCGCCTGCTGGAGGTTGGAGGATGGATGGAGGCTGAAGGATGGATGGAGCCTGGAGCCTGGGTCACTACCTCGCTACGGTTGGTGGTGGCGATAGAGCAGTAGGAGGGCGGTGGGCAGCAGGAGCTTCTCCTGCTGGGCTTGAGGACTAGAAGGAAAAGGCACCGCCACATGCTGGAGGCTGAAACCTGTGCCACCATGGCTCGCCTCGCTGTGGTTGTCGGTGATGTCGGAGACTGCAGCTCAGCCACAGTGGTAGAAATGTGATGGGGTAGGTGAGTTTCCGGGCCTGCCCTGTACACCTCTGGGGGCAAGGGTTGGGTGTCTCATTGGGGCTCACTGCTAGAGGCTACCCTGCCTGTGGCAGTGGTCTGGCTGGGGGCACTCTCCAGGTTTGCATTGCTGGCTGTGGGGCAGGTTGGCTGGCTATCTGGGGCTATACTGCCCGTGGTGGCAGGGGTGGTGGGGGATGCAGATTGTGTACACTAGCGTGTATTGCGGTGGCTGGTGAAGGGTTAGGGACGCTGTCTTCTGCTGCACTGCCTGCCGCCAGGGGTGGGTTGGGTGGAGTTATCGGGCTACGATGCTGGCAGTGGGGGGTGGTTTAGGGGCGTTGTTGGGTGCTGCACTGCCTGTGACTGGGGGGTGCACCATCAGGAGCTGAACTGCCCATGGCTGCATCAGATTGTAGGCACTATTGGGTGGTATGCTCCCTGAGGTGTGGAGGGTATTGAGGTTACATTGCCTGAAACTGTAGGGTGTGTTGGATGTGCTATCCGGGGGCTACACTGCTAGTGGCAGGAGGCAGATTAGGGGTGCCATGGGGGCTACACTGCCAGTGGCGTTGGCGAGCTGAGGAGGTGGCTGCGGCAGCGACAGCAGTGGCCTCCTTCTTCTGGTAGCCTCCAAGTAAGGGATAGTTCTCCTTTTCTCGGACTCCGGACTCTAGAAGTCGATTTTCTCCCGTGCGAGCTAGATTGCACAGCAGGGCCCCCACACCCACTGTGGTTTCCCAGCCCGCCCTCATGCTGTGTTGTGAAGACCACCTGGGACTACGAGGCAGGGAGGAGTAGGCACCATGGGGGAAGTGGGAGACAGGGCACTGTGGGTGGAGGTGTCAGGAATGGGAACAAGCCCTTGGGTGGGGAGGGCTGGCTGGGTCTGAGTTTCTCCTACTCAGGCTCCCCCAGGAGGACAGCCTTGGTGGGCCCAGCAATTGTTGGCCAGCTGGACTTGGCCAGGGGCCGGTTTCAGTGAAGGCACTCACTCCGACCCCAAGCCCCAGTTCCTGGCCAGCTTTTGCCAGAAGGAGAGGTTGGACTTTGGAAGGTGGCTGTGAGTGCCTTCAATGAAACTGATCCCTGACATCCAGTCACCAGCATGACAAGGTGAGGCTCTAACGGTTCCACTCCCTGAGTCCTGTTTTGTGTTCTTCTGGCTTTGCCTGCCCATCTGCTGCAAGCCAGGCTAAAGGAGGAGAAGGAGGAGTCGCCTGTGGTACGGTCGAGCAGATGACGTGGCTCTGCAGCTTGCCTCATGCAGTTGGATGCAGTTGGTGGTGGAGATGGAGACCGCAGCTCGACTGGAGCCGTAGGAGGGCACCCACGGGGGCCAGGTGGTAGGAGCCTGGTAGGGTGGGCTGGTACGTTGAGGGTGACTGGTTGTGTTGGCATTGGCGCTAGTGGTGGTAGCAGTAGGAAGTCTGGGGCCCGGGACGGGGGAGTAGGAGCACTGCAGGGCCCATCCCTTTCTGGGGTGGGGAGGAACCTGTGGATGCTGTAACGAAGGTCTCGGTGGCAGTGGTGGTGGTACGCCTAGGGCAAAGAGGAGTCCTCCCCCTTCTCCTGCAATCTTTGGAGTGTGCCCTCCTCCTGCTGGTTCCTGAGCTAGGCGTGAGTGGCAGCATTATCTCATTCTTAACAAAATTTAGGGGGTGACTATTTGTGTATCCTTTTGCTTGTTTTCTGTTGTAATACTCTTGGAGTTACTCAAATTTTATGAATCGAGGAGAGGATAAAAGGTATCATAATAGGCCTTCTAATTCTCACACCTGTTCTTTTTCCTTTCTTCCATTATGTATTTTCTTCTCATTTTCTTGTTTCTCTTCATTTTCTTTTGCTACTGCTTCTATTTCATGTTTGTATTCTTGTTTCTCCTCCTGTTTTTTTTTTTTTATGCCAAGCAATGGCCTTAAAACACCAAAACTCAGTTAAAAATAAAATACTTATCACTGTTGTATTTTTTGAATAACTGATCCCTTACTATGTTTTAGAGATGAGGAAAAAAAAAAGTCAGTTGTATAATTAGTTACTTGAATAGCTATGCTTTCATAATTGTGTTAACCCACTTATGCCTAGTGTTCCACGCTAAGCATGTGGGAATTACTTATATCCTACTGCTAAATGTCATCAACAGGTCTGATTTTTCACTTATGCAAAAATTCAAAACATTGCAACCTCTGCCATAAATAGGCTAATGTGTTCAGTGTTACTCAAGGAATAAAAAAATGAAGCATCACATAAAATATTGGTAGCAAACAGCCATTTCATGTCCCTCACATATTTTTTCTGGAGCTATGCAAGAGTCACAGGGGTAATAAATTGTAATTTATGAGATGATTAAGTGAACCATATTCCCTTCATATTTTTCTCTGCCACCATTTTCAAGAGTATTGTCATCTGCACGAGCAAACCTGGTTCATCACCACACCTTTGCAAGAGGAAAAAGAAGGGGGGAGAATCATGTGTATAATGTTGTTAAGGCAAATATTCACAACCAAAAACAAGGTTTTATTAACTTTCACCTTTAAGAACCTGCAGTGTTTAGCCCTCTTTGATTCCTAGTATTACTACCTTTGGTATGAACTCTTTTTTTAAACTGATCACTCTAGAAGTTTATGCATTTTGTATCATTTTTCAAGCCAACAGAATCGTGTAAGGCCTATAATTCTGACACGTTTTAGTTATCTTTAAGGCTATGAGCATGTAAGATACTCTTGATATATGGAAGAATATGTATAAATACCACTAGGTAGCTTATTTTGAAGAGATAGCATCTAAATATTTGTCCAGAGTAGATTGGTTGCAGTTTCTTAGGTGTGTTTCTTAATACTTTGCCTCAATGTTTTAAATCATGTAGAAATTTGAATACAGTTTAACTTCATATAGTCATTTGTTTATAGGTTTAATATTTCTAAAGACTAAAGACATCACAGCTCCGTTTAAGATTCAGTAATATTAATAAAATTTTAGAAATATAGGGTTAGAATCCAACAAATTCAGAGGAAATTTGTTAAATTATATAGCTGTAGAGCAGGAATGAAACCCAAGTTCTAAGCTCTAAGGGGGCCATGAGGTACCATACAGGTGCATCAGTGACTGGGCATAGATTAGGCAAAATTACAGGATGGTTAAGAGAGTGAGCTGTGGAGCCCAACTCTATGTAACGTGAATTTTTAAACTGCATGGTGCCACAGTTTATCCGTCTTTACAGTGGGGACTGTAGTAAGTTTTTCTTTTTCTGCTCAGTTGTCTGTCTTGTTACCAGCTGTTCCCTAGTCTGTCTTGTTGCCACTCCGTGCCCACATGACAGGACCTAAGGTAATTTCTGACAGGCTGAGACTCGTTAAAGAAAAACAGAAGGTGCTAGTAACCCCATTTTAGGAGAAACCTTTGTTGTCCTCATGGAGCCCCCAAGAACTTCAGGCAGACAGGTCTCTCTCAAAATCTAAGGCTCTCCTCTGTTTTGCTTTGTGTTATCTGACCTTTTAGGAGTTGGTGGGCATCAGAAATCAGTTGGGGAGAGAGATCTAAAGAAAGTTGTGGATATGAAGATGCATTTATGGTAAGAAAAGTTCTGAAGGAAAGAAATGTTACATGAGAGGATCTCGTATGGCAAATTTTTGTCCTAAAGTAGAATGACTAATTATGAAAGAGGGAAATACAGGAAAAGTCAGAAAGTTCGTGTCATAGATGGTCTGTGGAAATTGTGTTAGAGTTCATAAAATGAAAAAGAAAAACTTAAAACTGCTAGATCTTTTCCTGTCTAGAAGTGTTGTGTATGTGATGTATATATAAAGGAGCCCTACTTACTTGGCTTAGAAGAAAAGGAAGGCTCTTAAATATTTTTTCAGAAAAATAGAATCTCTAATGCCTTTTATTTCACATGACTTCAGTAATCTTTGGGAAATAAAGACAGTGTTAAAATCATTTTTTAGTAGAGACAGGTTTTCTCCATATTGGTCAGATTAGTCTCTAACTCCCGACCTCAAGTGATCCGCCCATCTTGGCCTCCCAAAGTGCTGGGATTACAGGCTTGAGCCACCACGCCCCGGCCTACAAATAGGTTAAATTATTTTGTAAATTAGCTATTGTTTGTTTTGTCTACTCTCAGACTTCTGGATTTTTTTTTAAGTATGAAGGATTTCAATTGTCTTATTAATATAAAAGCTTAGATAAATAGCACAAACATGAATTTTTTTTTTGACAGAGTCTTGCTCTGTTGCCCAGGCTGGAGTGCAGTGGCACAATCAGTTCACTGCAACCTCCCCTTGCCAGGTTCAAGCGATTCTCGCGCTTAGCCTCCCAAGTAGCTGGGATTACAGGCATATGCCACCATGCCTGGCTAATTTTTGTATTTTTAGTAGAGACGGAGATTCGTCATGTTGGCCAGGCTGATCTCGAACTCCTGGCCTCAAGTTATCTGCCCACCTTGGCCTCCCAAAGTGTTGAGATTACAGGCATGAGCCATCGCACCTGGCTGACTGTATTGTTTATGAATTTTTTTACATCAAAAAGCTCATTTGTAGTATTCATTTTCTGTATGTATTCATGCCATAAAATTTATTTTATTTTATTTTAATTTTTTAAAAATACAGATGGGGTCTGATGGTTTTGCCCAGCCTGGTCTTGAATTCTGGGCTCAAGTAATCCTCTCACCATGGCCTCCCGAAGTGCTGGGATTACAGGCATGAGCCACCATGCCTGGCCTAGAAAATTTATTGTAAAGGAAAAGGCATATTTTTATTAAGCTGATAATCTTTACATAAATATTGAAGCATGGCATATTTCTTTATTCCACTTGGGCTATTTCATGTTGCATTAAGAAGAATTTTTTGTTTGTTTTTTCTTGTTACTATGCTTGTTTCTGGAATACTCCTTTCCTCCCTTACTCTTCCAAACTCTACTACGTCTAGATTTATCCTATTTTTCAAGGGTTTGATCACATATTATATCAGCCAGGAAATGTCTCTCCTATTCCCTCTTCTCCAAAATGTATACATTTTTTTTCTGGAAACTCTTGATCCTTTGCCTCTAGACGATAAGCCCTTTGTAGGCATGTGTGAATCTGAGTTTTTAAATTTCTTTTTCCTCTTTTCCCACTCCCAGAATAACACCCTGTGTCCAGGAGTAGTAGATACTTGTTGAATGCATAAAAGAGCTTGGCAGCTAGAGTTAGTGTGGATGCTGTAGAAGATGTTTGATACAATATGGCAGTTTGATGCTGAATAGTTTTTGGAAATTAAAAAACAGGTAGAAATTTCACCAATGTCAGTGACTAACATAGCTGTAATTAGTAAATTATCAAAATATTTCTTTTTTTTTCTTTTTTACAGAGAGGGTCTCTCTCTGTCCCAGGCTGGAGTGTAGTGGTGTGATCATAGTTCAATGCAGCCTCCGAGTCCTGGGCTCACGCGGTCCTCCCGAGTAGCTGGGACTACAGGTGTGTGCCACCACACCTGGTCAATTTCTTTTATTTTGTAGAAACAGGGTCTCATTATGTTGCCCAGGCTGACCTAAAATTGCTGGGCTCAAGTGATCCTCACACCTTGGCCTCCTGAAGTGCTGGGATTATAGGTGCAGGCCACTGATCCCAGTTAAAAGCATTTCTTTAAAAAAGAAAAAAACATTCTGTTTATTGGGATTTGGGGGAGGAAGAGAAAGTAAATATGGGATTGGTTCATCCTAGACAGCACTCATGGTTCTAGATAATTTTAGAATGCAATAATGTTTTAATTTATATATGCAGGAAATTTTGGAGTAGTTTCAATCCTAGGAAAAAAACTGGGAGTTAGAAATATGGGAAGATTGGCCGACACGATGGCTCATGCCTGTAATCCCAGCACTTTGGGAGGCCGAGGCAGGCGGATCACAAGGTCAAGAGATCGAGACCATTCTGGCCAACATGGTGAAACCCCGTCTCTACTAAAAATACAAAAAAAAAAATAAACTAGCTGTGCATGGTGGCACATGCCTGTAGTCCCAGCTACTCGGGAGGCTGAGGCAGGAGAATCACTTGAAACTGGGAGGTGGAGGTTGCCGTGAACCATGCCACTGGACTCCAGCCTGGGCGACAGAGTGAGACTCTGTTTCAAACAAAAAAAAAGAAAATACCATAATTTGCTTAATCAACTTATGGTCACTGGATTTTTTTTTTTTTTTGCCAGAGAAACAAAGCTGTAAACAATTGTGTGTGTGTGTATGAATATTTATGCACATGTACATATGCATATATATTTTGTGTACTTGTACAAACAGCTTTGTAGGATAGATTCCTAGAAGTGGAGTTGCTGAAATCAAAAGATGTGAATAATGTAGATTTGGATAGATATTTATACATTTTCCTTCCAAAAGGTTGTTGTACCAATTTGTAAAGCTACCAATAGTATTCAGGTATGCCCCATACCCTCTCCAATACTAGATATTACAGTTTAAAACATTTTGACAATTTAGGAACTGAAAAAATGTGATTGTGATTGGCCTTTTATCAATCACTATTGAGGCTGAACATTTTTTAATATGGAGAGAGTTGTATTTCTTTCTTTCTTTCTTTTTTTTTTTTTTTGAGATGGAGTGTTGCTCTTGTTGTCCGGGCTAGAGTGCAATGGCTTGATCTTAGCTTACCGCAACCTCTGCATCCTGGGTTCAAGCAATTCTCCTGCCTCATCCTCCCTAGTAGCTGGAATTATAGGCATGCACCACCACTCCCGGCTAATTTTATATTTTTAGTAGAGATGGGGTTTCTCCATGTTGGCCTGGCTGGTCTCAAACTCTCGAGCTCAGGTGATCTGCCCACCTTGGCCTGCCAAAGTGCTGGGATTACAGACATGAGCCACCACACCTGCCTTTTTTTTTTAGACAGAGACTTGCTCTTGTTGCCCAGGCTGGAGTGCAGTGGCACCATCTCGGCTCACTGCAACCTCCGCCTCCCACGTTCAAGTGATTCTCCTGCCTCAGCCTCCCAAGTAGCTGGAATTACAGGCATCTGCCACCATGCCCAGCTAATTTATGTATTTAGTAGAGACGGGATTTCACCATGTTAGTTAGGCTGGTCTTGTACTCCTGACCTCAGGTGATCCACCCACCTCAGCCTCCCGAAGTGCTAGGATTACAGGTGTGCATCACTGCGCCTGGCCTTATGTCTTTTATAAATTGCCTACTTTTGTTCTTTGTTTATTTTCTGATGGGGTTACTAGTTTTTAACAGGTTAAAAGTTCTCTACATATTCACTTTTTTATTTCTTTCTTTTTCTTTTCTTTTCTTTTTTTTTTTTTTTTTTTGAGACAGAGTTTTGCTCTTGTTGCCTGGGCTGGAGTGCAATGGCGTGATTTCAGCTCACCTCAAACTCCGCCTCCTGGGTTCAAGTGATTCTCCTGCCTCAGCCTTCTGAGTAGCTGGAGTTACAGGCCTGCACCACTATGCCTGGCTAATTTTGTGTTTTTACCAGACATGGGGTTTCTCCATGTTGGTCAGGCTGGTCTGAAACTCCCGACTTCAGGTGATCCACCCGCCTGGGCCTCCCAAAATGTTGGGATTAAAGGCATGAGCCAATGCACCTGACCTTATTCACTTTCGTACGTGTGCACATATCCCCCTAACTATTCTTTTGTAATGTTATGTAGTCAGATAAATCCAAACCCAGCACTGCGCTGCGCGGGACCTTGGGCACATTATTTAACCTCTGTACACCTTAATTTCCTTATTTGTACAATGGAGACAATTTAAATAACATTAAGCATAGTGGCTGGCACAAAGCAAGTAAATAATAAATGTTAGCTGTGACTCTTATTAATTTATTTATGTGAACTTTGTGTTTTGTGCTCTACTTAAGACTTTCCTTGCTCTGAAATGTAAAATATTCACCTATCTACAAAACTAGAAAAACAAAGTGAGGAACATTATATGCCTCTATGTGTCTTTGCTTTAAAGATGAAAAACAATGTATATATTTTTGCTTGTATATCACAGGATATATGATACTTGGAAACATTGGTTGTCATAGTAAGAAGAATGAGTGAGAGGAAGACTTTTTTAACTGCATGCCTTTTTGTATTTTTAAAACAAAGAAGTCCCCAGATTGTATTTAATACTTCAATGGTTTCTTTTTTTCCTTTTCCTTCTCTTTTTCAAACTTCTAATTCTTTGATCCATCTGGCATTTATTTCTGGTATAAGAAGTGAGACATATTTTGGGGGATAAAATTGTGTGTGAATTCTACCCCAACTAGCTAGTTGTGTCAGCACCATTTAGTGAATAATCTGGTTTTTGCCCCACTATTAGGATTGTAGCTTTTGTCCTTTACTATATGTGTTTGGGACTATTTCTGATTGGTCTTGTTATTTTGGTCTCTTGTGTATTACCATACACTTTAAATTACTATCATTTTATAATTTTAATACAGATGGGGTTAGTTACCTGTTCAATACTCTTTTTTTTTCAGACTTTGACAATTCTGGTCTGTGTGTTCTTCTAGATGAACTTTAGAATCATTCTGTGATATTCAAAAGGAAATAATAGAGATTTTTATTGAATACTGAATATTGATTGGGAGTACTGAAATTGTAGGTCAAGTTTGGGGAAATTGACATCTTCATGTACTTTCCGTCCTGTGTTCTAATAGATTTTTATGTCTCTCAGTAGATTTTCAAACTTTGCTTCAAATAAGTCCTGTACAAGTAAGTCTTGTATATTTCTTGTTTATTTATTTTAAAAAACATCAGACCTATGAATGGGAGTTTGTTTATTTTATTCAACAAATATTATAGAGAATTAAACAGGTAGTTTTTATTCTAGTGAGAGAAGACAGAATATACTCAAATAAAATGAATTACGTAATCCATTTCAGATTATGATAAACCTATAAAGGAACCAAAAGGGTGATGGGATTGAGAGTAACTAGTGGGAGCTTACCTTATATGTAGGGTGGTTGGAAAGACTCTTCTGAGATGACATTTGAACTGAGACCTTAAGTTTGAGGAGGAGCTAGCCACCTGAATGAGCCAGGAACAGTGTTCCTGGCAGAGAGTAAAGAAGGACGAAGGTCCAGCTAGGAAGGACCTGGCAGAGAAGGGCTCCTGAAGAAACTGAAAGGAAATTTATGTTGCTGGGGCCTAGTGAGCAATCTGGAAAGTAAGCAGGCCAAATCAAGTAGGGCCTTGGGTCATCGTAAGTGTTTAGACTTTATTTGCAGTGCGTAGGAAATCCTTGGGGAATCTGAAGCAGGAGAGTGACAGGTTCTGATTTAAGGTTTAAAAAGAACACTTGGCTTTTTGACTTGAGAAAGTATTGAAGTGGGAAGCCCAGTTAGGAGTTTTTGCAGCAAGAGGTAAGGATGGTGGTAGTTAGATGGAGAGGCCTGGGAAGCTTCAGAGTCTGTGTGTGTGTGCGTGTGTGTGTGTGTGTGTAAGGAACAGCTAAACAACTTGCTGTTGGAGTGGGTGCTACTGAGAGCTAAGTACTGCTAGCTGCTGCAGAAGCTGTGTAGAGCAGAACAGAGCTGATCTTTGCCTTCACAGGTGTTTGATAGTTCTGTTTGTTTCTAAGGTGTGTACCAAAATAAAGTAGGCTAAGAGGATTTGACTTTAAGATTTATGGAGCTCGGGGTTGCTGAGGGGGATGTAGCAAAAAACAAAGTCTGTTAATAACCCTTGTTTTATATTGCTTAAATACCTGTAGTCTCTGTTAGTGGGTCAAAGGGGAGGCAGCAGCAGACAATCTTTAAGGTATGTGTCTTTGAGTTAGAAAAACATAGCTTGAGGAATTTATGTAGCTTCCCTACAGCCTTAGAGCTAATAGTGGAGCCAGACTTTTAGGTGAGCTCATGAACACACTAAGTCTTAGCACACTGCCTAGTATATATCTAGAGCTCAATAAATGGTAACTCTTTTAGTAATATCCACTTAGATATTGTTATATCTATTAATTCAGGCCAAATATCTACATTAAAATTTTTCTTATCTCAATTTCTTTGTTGTTCTTTTGTGTTAATCAAGGAGGGAATTGGCATGTAGTCATCCATTTTGCTTGTGAAATATATTTGTTCTTTTGTTTGTTTGTTTGTTTGTTTGTTTTGAGATGAAGTCTTGCTCTGTCATCCAGCCTGTGCAGGGGTATGATTTTGGCTCACTGCAATCTCTGCCTCCCAGGTTCAAGTGACTCTCGCACCTCAGCTTCCTGAGTAGCTGGGATTACAGGTGTGCATCACAATGCCTGGCTAATTTTTTGTATTTTTTTTTTTTTTGAGATGGAATCTCACCCTGTCACCCAGGCTGGAATACAGTGGTGCGATCTCTGCTCACTGCAACCTCTGCCTCCCGGGTCCAAGCGAATCTCCTGCACCAGCCTCCCAAGTAGCTGGGATTAGAGGCACATGCCACTACACCCGGCTAATTTTTATATTTTTAGCAGAGATGGGGTTTTACTTGTTGGTCAGGCTGGTCTTGAACTCTTGACCTCGTGATCCTCCGGCCTCAGCCTCCCAAAGTGCTGGGATGACAGGTGTGAGCCACCATGCCCAGCCATATTTTTTGTATTTTTAGTAGAGAAAAGGTTTCACCAGGTTGGCCAGACTGGTCTTGAACTCCTGACCCCAAGTGATCCACCTTCTTCTGCTTCCCAGAGTGCTGGGATTAGAGCTGTGAGCCACTGCACTTGGCTGGTTTTGAAATATATTTGTTCTTAGAAGTTGAGTGAGTGAGTGTTGTTCAGTTCAGAGAATTAGTTCAATGTAGTGCCGACATACCACAGAGTTCTCAGTTGGATATTGTTACATCGTACTGCTGTCTTGGGACAGCACTTTATGTAGAGGTAAAGTAACATCATCTTTCTTTCATTTAATAATTACGTATTTTTTACTATTTTTTGAGATAGAGTCTTGTTCTGTTGCTCAGGCTGGAGTGCAGTGGCACGATCTTGTCTCACTGCAACCTCTACCTCCTGAGTTCAACTGATTCTCATGCTCAGCCTCGTGAGTAGCTGGGATTACAGACATGTGCCACCACGCCCGGTTAGTTTTTGTGTTTTTAGTGTAGATGGGTTTTCGCCTTTTTCGCCAGGCTGGTCTCAAACTCCTGGCTTCTAGTGATCCACTTGCCTCGGTCTCCCAAAGTGCTGGGATTACAGGCGTAAGCCACTGTGCCTGGCCAGAATTACTTATTGAATATGTGTACCCATAGATTTATCAAATAATTATATCCTTATTAAAATTTTTCTTTCAATATCATACTTTATAAGAGGTAGAATAGGTTAACTAAAAAGCATTTTCTTTAGCTTCCATTTGTTTCTCTGCCTTTAAGTAAGATGTTATGATGTCAAAAGAGGCTGCCAGTAAAATACCTTGTCAATGGCATTCCCCCAGATTAGATCTTAACCAAAAGGCTGAGAAGCAGTAGCTTTTTTTTCCCCCCAAAGGGAAGAATGCTTTAGTTTATTTTACAGGAGAAAATTTATTCCAGTACAGCACCACTTTGGTCTTGTATAAATTACAGAATTCACTTAGATAATTTCTAGTCTTTCCTCTCCTGGATGCTGGACTCTGTAATAAGTTTAGGAGGTCAGCTTTCTTTAAATTATCCCCAGGTTGGAGGATTTTAGGTGTTGGGATGCCCAGGGTGGTGGTCCTTCTTAGCCTTGTCTTGCCTAACATACTTTTAGAATTGGTCTAGAGCTGGACAGCTTTGTGGGAACTGGTGTGACCTAATTTGCTTCAGTTTAATAACTAATATTTTAGCATTTGAATGTCATAGAGGCATTGCCCTATCCCATGCTTTTGTATCAGGAGGTTTTATTATTTTATCAGTTAAAAATTGCATATTTTGTGGGATCCTTTTTCTGCTTTAGTGAAATGTAGGCTTCACCTCTATTGTGATGCTTGGTGGATTCATTCTTGCTCATCTGAAGTGGCAGCTGCCGTCCTGCCACAGTGAAATATATTTTTAGCTTTTTTTTTTTTTTTTTTTTTTGAGATGGAGTCTCGCTCTTTTGTCAAGCTGGAGTGCAGTGGCACGATGCCAGCTCACTACAACCTCTGCTTCCCGGATTCAAGTGATTCCCCTGCCTCAGCCTCCTGAGTAGCTGGAACTACTGGTGTGTGCCACCATGTCCAGCTAATTTTTTTTGTATTTTAGTAGAGATGGAGTTTCACCATGCTGGCCAGGATGGTCTTGATTTCCTGACCTTGTGATTCACTGGCCTTGGCCTCCCAAAGTGCTGGGATAACAGGTGTGAGCCACTGTGCCTGGCCATTTTTAGCTTTTTTTCCAAGGTAGCTTAGGCCACCTTGAACACCTTGGCATAACACACTTTGATTATGCAAAGGTTGTGGACCAAAAGCTGGGAGTTCCTGCTGAGAGGAAAAATTGCTTGTTTTTTGGCAGGATAGTATTTGAAATTTTGTTGTTGCAAGATTTTCCTGTTGAGTAAATATGTGTGTGTTTATTTAATATGAGAAGATTTAAAAAGGAACTTAAATAGATCAATTTCATTTTGCAATATTTTATTACCTGTTTGCAATATATAAGAGGCTAGTTCTGGGTTTATCTGTTTAATTCAGTTGGAAGTGCTATTGTCTTTTATGACAGTGACATATAATTATTACTGTATTATTCTCATCCTAAAACATTATATGTTGATATTTAAGAGATGAGGAAGTTGCTTATAAAATCTTGATCAGATTTCTTAAACAATTCATAGAATTTTTTTAGTTCATGAGTCAACCATGTAACTACCCTGAGTTAATGAGTTTTGGTGCTAAGAACTGAAATTATAATTTGATACTGCCACTTAAGATGCTCCCTTCCCCTTCAGTCTGAACTTTAGATTCTTTCATTTCGGTGGGTTTCAAATGTAAAGTATTCTGCTCAGGTATCTTAGTGAGCCAGGACTGGAGTGAAGGGTGGAGGGAGGGATGGGGAAGGGCAGGGGGAGACTGAAAAGATGAATCCTAGGTCTCCCATTCTCGCTAGATGAGAATGTTTCTCCATTGTACCTTTTGTACACTTAGCTTTCATTTAAGACTTTGGAGGAAAACATTCTGGTTAAAAAACAAGATCTGAGCACTGTTGCCGTGTATCTCATGGATAAGTTTTGAGGAAGGAGGCTGTAGTAGTCTCCAGGCTGCAGTTCATGTGAGGACAGGAAGGGCTTGCTTTGACCTGTCGATTTGTATGCCAGTAGGGGCTAATTTCCTGATTTTGCTAGTGTTTTTTTTTTTTTTTTTTCTTCTGTATTGGGCGAATTGTACTTTTAAATAAAACTGACTTTTTTGTTTTTTTTTTGAGATAATAAAATTAAACTTCTTTAAAGTCATACCACAAAACTAGGACAACAGGAAGGATTACTGAGATGAGGGAAAAAATGGAGAAGTCACTTAACTTGTGACTTTGAGTGACATTGAGTGTAATTGTTGAACTCAGGACTCACCATAGCTGAAAGTTAAACAATCTGCATTAAAAAATTGTACCTCATGGGTTTCTAATCATTTAGGCCACTGTTAGAAAAAAATGGGATGACTCTGGGTTAAAATCTATTTTTTTTTGCCTCTGCATTCCATTTATAGCTTTATTTATTTGGGATGTCTGAGTTGAGAGGAGAGCGCAGAGATAGATCACTTAAAGCATGTTTTAGGACAGAAGATCAGAATTAGTTGGAAAACCTTTACAAAATGCATGAACGTTCATATAATGAAATACTCTTTTGTTTTTGGACAGAGTTTCACTCTTGTTGCCCAGGCTGGAGTGCAATGGCATGATCTCAGCTCACCGCAACCTCTGCCTCCCGGATTCAAGCGATTCTCCTTCCTCAGCCTCTCAAGTAGCTGGGATTACAGGCTTGTGCCACCATGCCTGGCTAATTTTTGTATTTTCAGTAGAGACGGGGTTTCAGCATGTCGGCCAGGCTGGTCTCGAACTCTCGACCTCAGGTGATCCACCCGCCTCAGCCACCCAAAGCGCTGGGATTACAGGCGTAAGCCACCACGCCTGGCCCATATAGTGAAATACTCTTTAGCAACAGAAAGAACCATAGATGCATGAGAATAATTGCCAAGATGTATTTTTTTTTTTTTTTTTTGGAACGGAGTCTCGCTCTGTCACCCAGGCTGGAGGTTGGTGATGTGATCTCAGCTCACTGTAAGCTCTGCCTCCTGGGTTCACGCCATTCTCCCCACCTCAGCCTCCTGAGTAGCTGGGACTACAGGCTCCGGCCACCATGCCTGGCTAACTTTTTTGTATTTTTAGTAGAGACGGGGTTTCACCGTGTTAGCCAGGATGATCTTGATCTCCTGACCTCATGATCCACCCGCTTCAGCCTCCCAAAGTGCTGGGATTACAGGTGTGAGCCACCGCGCCAGGCCAACCAAGATGTATTAAGTAATAAAAGCAAGATACAGAACAGTGTGTTTCTAGTATGCCACCATTTACATAGGGGAAAAAGTGTGAGTGTATGTATGTGTAGGATATTTTTAAAGGACACTCTAGAAACTAGTAACTTTGGTTGCCTTCTGGGAGGGTAACTGGGTAGCAGCTGGAGGAGAAGGGCGAGGAGATTTTTCGCTTTGTATTCTGTGGTACTTTTAAAAACTCTTAAGTCCAGCATATAATGTTTATTTCCAAAAAGATCAGCCCTCCCCACAATGCCACATGTTGGCTTTTCCCCTTCCACCTGGAGCAGTTGCAGATGTATGGATGAGGAGGAAGCTCCTCAGGTGCTTTTAATGTGTGGTCTCACGGAACATCTCAGCTCCTCCTAGTTCACTACTTGCTGAAAAAGCTGCAAAGCATTGCAGAAAACATTAGTTTTTCCCATTTTGCCACAGACAATTTTGTGATATTGGAGGAATTATTGACTTTCTCTGCTCTTCACATTTCTCATCTGTCAAATCAGTGTTGGGTGATCTCAACCTTCCAATCCTTAAGATTTGCTGACCTCCATGCCTCGGGCCTTGGAAGGGAGCAGGGAGAAAACAGACTGAGGGACAGCTGGTCAGTCTTCTGACTTTTCTCCTGGTCAGCTTTCACAACAGCAGGAAACGTGACATCACGAGAAAGGATGATATATTTATTTAAAATATTTATATATCACATGGTACCACATGCAATTTTTAAAGTTCTTTCTTTTTTTTTTTTTTTTTTGAGATAGAGTCTGGACCCCTCACCCAGGCTGGAGTGCAGTGGCACCATCTCAGCTCACTGCAACCTCCACCTCCCAGCTTCAAGTGATTCTCCTGCCTCAGCCTCCCAAGTAGCTGGGTTTACAGGCGTGTGCCACCATGCCTGGCTAATTTTTTGTATCTTTAGTAGAGACTGGGTTTCACCATGTTGGCCAGGCTGGCCTTGAACTCCTGACCTCATGATCTGCCCGCGTTGGCCTCCTAAAGTGCATGAGCCATGACGCCTGGCCTTAAATTTCTTTCTATAAGTTTTTTCTTTTATTTTTTGAGTCAGAGTTTCATTGTGTCACCCAGGCTGGAGTGCAGTGGCACAATCACGGCTCACTGCAGTCTTGACCTCCTGGGCTCAAGTGATCCTCCTGCCTCAGTCTCCCAGGTAGCTGGGACCATGGGTGTGTACCGCCATGCCTGACTAATTCTTTTTTTCTTTTTTTTTTTCTTTTTTTGAGACAGAGTCTTGCTCTGTCGCCCAGGCTGGAGTGCAGTGGCCCGATCTCAGCTCACTGCAAGCTCCACCTCCCAGGTTTATGCCATTCTCCTGCCTCAGTCTCCCGAGTAGCTGGGACTACAGGTGCCCACCACCATGCATGGCTACTTTTTTGTATTTTTAATAGAGATGGGGTTTTACCATGTTAGCCAGGATGGTCTCGATGTCCTGACCTCGTGATCTGCCTGCCTCAGCCTCCCAAAGTGCTGGGATTACAGGTGTGAGCCACCACACATGGCCGCCTAACTAATTATTATTATTATTATTTTAATTTTCTTGTAGAGATAGGTCTGGCTTCATTGCCCAGACTAGTCTTGAACACCTGGCCTTAGGAGATCCTCCGATCTTGACTTCCCAAAGTGCTGGGATTACAGGTGTGAGCCACTGTGGCCAGCCTATAAGTTTTGTTTTAAAGTGAGATTGAACGACAGTTCCCTAGAAAATTTTATTTTCTAAACCTAACTGGATAAAGAATATATTGATAAAAACTGAGAAATTGATCAATTTGTCATACTGAATTATTTTTTGAATTTGCCCTCTTCCCAAATACCTTGAAATGATGGAAACAAAATTAAAACTTTACTAATAAAGTATTAAATGGGTGGAGATTTTATATATATATATATACTGTTATATTTTTATGTATACAATTATATAATTTTCATCTTATATTTAAATTCTATTTTTTTAAAACCACCCAATTAGGTAATAATAGAACACTGGTCTTAAAGTAAGAGTGTATGTACACACGTGCACATGTGTATATGTGTATATAAAATTTTTGTCATGGGAGTATTATATATAATTAAGATAGAAATTATATATTATGGCACACTTTCATACATATGTAATATTCTCTACCATATGTATGTAAAAAACTCCCATATTAATTATGTATAACATAAATATTTGTGTTATCCTGAAACATAAACATAGATAATCATGTTTCAGGATGGGAATACTCAGGAGTATAAGGGTACCTGTTCTCCCATTAGTCAGTCTGTGAATTCAATATTTATGTGTTCTCATCCAGAATTTCTCTGGGACCTGACAAGCTGACTCTGATGCTTGTGTGTAAGGGGAAATGTGCTAGAATAGCTGGGAAGGTGGTGAAAGTAGCAGCAACAACAAAGCACAGTGAGGTGAAACTTGCCCTGCTGGATATGAAACCTCATAATACTAGAGTAATTTGAAAAGTGTGGCATTGGCACAAGAAAAGACAGACAAATCAAATTAGTCTAGAATTGTGGACAAGTAGGAATATACTTTATAATGAAGATGGCTTTGTTTTTCTTTCTTTCTTTCTTTTTTTTTTTTTTTTTTTGAGATGGAGTCTCACTCTGTTGCCCCAGCTGGTGTGCAATGGCATGATCTCAGCTCACTGCAACCTCCGCCTCCCAGGCTCAAGTGATTCTCCTGCCTCAGCCTCCCAAGTAGCTGGGATTAATAGGCGCATGTCACCATGCCCGAATAATTTTTGTATTTTTAGTAGAAAAGAAGTTTCACCATGTTGGCCAGGCTGGTCTTCAACTCCTGACCTCAAGTGATCCGCCGGCCTCAGCCTCCAAGAGTGCTGGGATTACAGGAGGAGCCACCGCTCCTGGCCTTCTTTTTCTTTATTTGCTATTTCAGTTCCATAGAAGCATGCAAAGAGTAACATAACAAATGTCCATCTACCTACCATCTGTGATTACAAAACTTAGTATTTTATCATCCTTGCTTCAGAATTATTTAATAAAGACAATACTTCGTCTGCATAAATGCTTACCTTAAAACTACTCTTGAATTCTTTTCACAATTGACTTATCAACTCTCAAATTTAAAACCATGTGTTTTTGTCTTTATATTCCTCAGACATTTATAGAAAGGTATTTACTGAGCAGTTACTATGTGCCAGATATTATGCTGTTTTTGTATACTGTTTTTACTTTATATAGCTAATTATATTATTTTTCACATATTAACCTATTTTAAATATAAAAAGAAATGATGCATTAAGGTTTTCAAACTTCGGTAACTTTTATTAAGTAAATACTTGAGAGGAAGATTTTACTGGTAATTGTGGTTTTATTTATGTAGCTATAGTTATAATTTATTAGAAGTACACTTGGTGTTTTAGTTCTTACTAATTCTATTTTTTTCCCATCCTGTTTAGATGGTTTCCTAGAAACATGATTGTTTACTGGCATTGATCTCACAGTCTGGTGAGGACTTCTTTACTGATAATGTCAAGTTCAGGTTATCCTCCCATCCAAGGAGCATTCAGCACAGAACAAAGTCATTATCCTCCTCACTCTGTAAAGTATACGTTTCCCAGCACCCACCACCAGCAGGTAAGGAACAAATACTATGCCAATTGCACATGTTTTTTGTGTTTTTCTTTACTTTTCCTATTTAATACACATGTTGGTAGAAACCACCAAATTTACCCCTTTTTTTTTAAGTGGCAAGAGCTATTTACAAAGATGAGGAACCAAAGGTTAGGAATTAATTATTTCTGTCTTCTTACTATGGCTTTATGCCAATTTCAGGAGTTGAACTTGTCTTTGCTTTGGATGACAGGAGTTGATGATAAATAGAAAACTTATCAATTCTCTAGAATTTCTAGGGTAAGACCTATATTTATACTCCCAAGTTGTGGCTGAGTTTTAAGCTGGCCAGATAACTTGGCATGTCTCGAGTGAGGGCCAGGATAAAGACCCCTGTCTTCTTGAGAGACTGATGGTAGGAAGATGTGTATAGTAGGTAGGAAGGAAGGGATGGTAGACAGGAAGGAAGACTTTATCATAGGAAGAGTTGGTAAGAGATTGATTTACCTTGTGAAAAATAAAGTATGAGGTGAAATAATCATCTCAGAGTAGACCAAGGATATGGGTGTAAGAGGTTTAAAGAAAAATAGGAAAGGATGGGATAAAACGGTCATCTCAGAGACTGAGAAAGCAGATTTGTCATCAGAATGTACTACGGGGTCCTCCTGAGGACTCCTGTGAAGTGCAGTCATGACTGCAGAGTTAGAATGGACATTCCCACGTTGTTCCTGTGTAGGGAGGCGTTTAGTCTTTCACCATTACGTGTAATGTTAGTTGCACGTTTTTGTTGATGCCTTTTTTGGTTGAAGAGGTTGCTTTCTGTTCCTAGTTTGAGAATTTCTGTCATGATTGGGGGTTGAATTTTGCTTGTGTCGTCCCCCTACCCCAGTGTTATTCATCTGATTACCAATTTTCCGGATTATTGTTGCTGCTGGTTTTTTCATAAAATCAGGCCGGGCGCAGTGGCTCACGCCTGTAATCCCAGCACTTTGGGAGGCTGAGGGGGGTGGATCACTTGAGGTCAGGAGTTTGAGACCACCCTGGCCAACATGGTGAAACCCCATCTCTACTAAAAATATGAAAAAATTAGCCAGGCATTGTGGCAGGCACCTGTAATCCCAGCTACTTGGGAGGCTGAGGCTGGAGAATCGCTTGACCCGGGAGGCAGAGGTTGCAGTGAGCCAAAATCATGCTGGTGCACTCCAGCCTGGGCAACAAGAGTGAAACCCCATCTTAAAAAAAACAAAATTAACTTTGCAGTTGAGTTTATGTATATACACATTTATCTATATTAGAAGGCACTTGTTATATGTGTACATTGTAACAAATTTTGACAAATTCATAAACTCTTAGAACCATCACCAAAATGAAGATGAATGACATTTCTAACACTCCAGCACGTTCCTTGGCACCCCATCCTCCTTGGCACCCACCCGTGTCAGTCCTTCTTCCCCACTTCCTACTAACCTCAGCTCCTAGGAAACCACTGATCTGCTTTCTATCATAAAACATTGTATATGCTCTCAGCTTCATGGGAACTCTTTTGTCTATGACCTCTTTTGCTTCCCATAGTACTTCTGTGATCTATCCATGTCTGGCATGTCTCAGTTCTTTCCTTTTTATTGTTGAGTATGGGTATACTACAATTTGTTTATCCAGTCACCTATTCCAGTTTTTGATTTTTATTTTATTATTATTATACTTTAAGTTTTAGGGTACATGTGCACAATGTGCAGGTTACATATGTATACATGTGCCATGCTGGTGTGCTGCACCCATTAACTCGTCATTTAGCATTAGGTATATCTCCTAATGCTGTCCCTTCCCCCACTCCCCACCCCACAACAGTCCCTGGTGTGTGATGTTCCCCTTCCTGTGTCCATGTGTTCTCATTGTTCAGTTCCCACCTATGAGTGAGAATACGCGGTGTTTGGTTTTTTGTCCTTGTGATAGTTTACTGAGAATGATGATTTCCAATTTCATCCATGTCCCTACAAAGGACATGAACTCATCATTTTTTATGGCTCTCCAAAGGATACTGTTAAGAAAATGAGGCAATACTTCTTTTAATAATCCAGATACAACAAATATATAGATATATGTTTTCTAAGTAATTTTACCTCTATAATAATCAACAACTGGACCATCGAGGCTAGGACCAGTTTTTGATTATTATAGGTAAAATTACTTAGAAAACATATATCTATATATTTGTTATATCTAGATTATTAAAGGAAGTATTGCCTCATTTTCTTAACAGTATCCTTTGGAGAGCGTACATTTTTTATTTTTATCAAGTCCGATGTACTTTTTTTTTGAGACAGAGTCTTACTCTGTTGCCCAGGCTGGAGTGCTATGGTGCCATCTCAGCTCACTGCAACCTCTGTCTTCTGGGTTCAAGCAATTCTCCTGCCTCAGCCTCCTGAGTAGCTGGAATTACAGGCATGTGCCACCACACCCAGGTAATTTTTGTAGTTTTAGTAAAGACGGAGTTTCACCATGTTGGCCAGGCTGGCCTCGAACTCCTGACCTCAGGTGATCTGCCCTCCTCGGCCTTCCAAAGTGCTGGGATTACAGGTATGAGCCACTGCACCCAGCCCCGATGTATTATTTTTATTGTTCATTTTTTGTGCTTTTTGTGTCAAACCTAAGATGTTTTTGCCAAATTCAAGGTCATTAAGATTTTCACTTACGTTTTCTTTTCTTCTGTTTTTGTTTTGTTTTGTTTTGTTTTTGTTTTTGTTTTTTTGAGACGAAGTCTTACTCTGTCGCCCAGGCTGGAGTGTAGTGGTGCAATCTCGGCTCACTGCAAGTTCCGCCTCCCGGGTTCACACCATTCTCCTGCCTCAGCCTCCCGAGTAGCTGGGACTACAGGCGCCCACCACCACGCCCAGCTAATTATTTTTTTGTGTCTTTAGTAAAGATGAGGTTTCACCCTGTTAACCAGGATGGTCTCAATCTCCTGACCTCGTGATCCACACGCCTCGGCCTCCCAAAGTGCTGGGATTACATGTGTGAGCTATTGCCCCCGACCAATTTTCACTTATGTTTTCTTCTCTAAGTTTTATAATTATAGGTCTTTCATTTAGGTAAATTACCTATTTTGAATTAAAATTTTATATGTGGTGTGGTAAGCATTGAGTTTCAGTCTTTCTGCATTAAGAATGATATTAGCTTGGAGAGTGGTCTTTACTCCTGTGTTTTCTTAAGGGGTTTGTGTAGGATTGGTACTTTTCTTTGAGATGGAGTCTTGCTCTGTCACCCAGGCTGGCGTGCAGTGGTACGATCTCAGCTTACTGCAACCTCCATCTCCCGGGTTCAAGTGATTCTACTGCCTCAGCCTCCTGAGTAGTTGGGATTACAGGTATGTGCCACCACACCTGGCTAATTTTTGTATTTTCAGTAGAGATGAGGTTTCACCGTTTTGGCCAGGCTGGTCTCGAACTTCTGAACTCAAGTGATCCGCCTGCCTCAGCCTCCCAAAATGTTGGGATTATAGGCATGAGCCACTGTGCCTGGCCTTTTCTCTTTCTTTTCTTTCTTTCTTTCTTTCTTTCTCTCTCTCTTTCTTTCTCTCTCTCTCTCTCTCTTTCTTTCTTTTTTTCTTTTTCTTCCTTTCTTTGTCTCTCTCTCCTCTTTCTCCTCTTTCTTTCTTTGAGTCTCGCTCTGTCACCCAGTTTAGAGTGGGCAATTGCCTGATCTCAGCTCACTGCAACCTCCTCTTCCTGGTTCAAGCAATTCTCCTGCTTCAGCCTCCCAAGTAGCTGGGATTACAAGCGTCCGCCACCATGCCTGGCTAATTTTTTGTAGTTTTAGTGGGGTTTCGCCATGTTGGCCAGGCTGGTCTCGAACTCCTGACCTTAGGTGATCTACCCGCCTCAGCCTCCCAAAGTGCTGGGATTTCAGGTGTGAGCCCACCATGTGTGGCCGGGATTGATACTTTTTCATCCTTAGATATTTGATAGAATTTATCAGTGAAACTGTTGGGCCCAGAATTTTTTTTGTGAGAAGAATTTAAATATGAACTCAATTTCTTTAATAGTTATAATTCAGATACTCAATTTTTTCTTGAGTCAGCTTGGGTATATTTTGTTGTTTAAGATATCAGATTTATTGACATAATTTGTCTCAATATTTCCTCATCATTTCAGTGCCTTTGAGATATGTTGCAATGTTGTTCCTCATGTTGATAATGTTTGTTTTTATTATTTTTTAATCAGTCCACCTAGAGGTTTATCAGTTTAATAGATTTTTGAAGAACTAGCTTTGGTTTCAATCATTTTCACTATTTTTCTATTTCACTGATTTCTACTCTTTATTGTTTTTTTCCTACTCTAATTGCCTGTGTATATAGCATTTCTGACATCCTTCATTCTTTTTGTATATTCAAGTTTTCTTCTGATATTATTGTGTTTTTGCCTGAAGCACTTCATTTCTCTGAGTTTAGGTTTTTTGGCAATTAATTCTCTCAGCTTTTATTTGCCTGAAAAAGTTTTTATTTCTGAAGACTATTTTCACTAGATATAGAATTCTAAGTTGACAGTTTCAGTATTTTAAGAGATGTCATATCATTGTATTCTGGCTTGTATGGTTTCTGACTAGAAACCTGTGGTCATTCTTAATTTTTGTTCGTTAATATATAAAACACATTTTCCCCCCTGTGGCTACTTGTTTTTTTTGAGGCATTCTTGCTCTGTCATTCAGGCTGGAGAGCAGTGGTACGATCTCGGCCCACTGCAACCTCCACCTCCCAGGTTCAAGCAATTCTCATGCCTCAGCTCCCTGAGTAGCTGGGGCTGCAGGCATGCACTACCATGCCCAGCTAATTTTTTTCTTTTTTCTTTTTTTGAGACGGAGTTTCACTCTTGTTGCCCAGGCTGGAGGGCAATGATGCGATCTTGGCTCACCACAACCTCTGCCTTCTGGGTTCAAGTGATTCTCCTGCCTCAGCCTCCCAAGTAGCTGGGATTACAGGCATGCACCACCATGCCTGGCTAAATTTGTATTTTTTAGTAGAGACGGGGTTTCACCACGTTGTTCAGGCTGGTCTCGAACCCCTGACCTCAGGTGATCCATCTGCCTCAGCCTCCCAAAGTGCTGGGATTACAGGCATGAGCCACTGTGCCCGGCCCCAGCTAATTTTTTGTATTTTTATTAGGGACAAGTTTTCGCTATGTTGGCCAGGCTGGTCTCGAACTCCTGGCCTCAAGTGATCTGCCTGCCTAACATATTCTAATATTTTTCCCAGTGTCTTTTTGTTTCAATTTTTCTGTTTTTTTTAAAGCATACTGAAGTTTAAAATGTTTTTACTGCCATCAAATCTTTTTTCTATAATGTTTATTAACCTTTATGCCTAATTGCCCTTTCTTCCCTGATGTCAGATAAATAAGTACCCACACATTTTCTTTGAGTTCTCATGCAATGAAGAGTAATTTAAAAGATAATAAATGTATCTACAATTTATTTTCAAATGGTTCAGCCAAAATGAAGTTTTATACACATACCCAGACACACACAGAAAGCAAATATGTTAAAATGTTAACTCCTGGTGAATCTAGATGAAGGATAAGTGAGTGTCCATTATACTGTTCCTTCAACTTTTAAGTGAATTTGAAATTTTTCAAAAGAGTAAGTTGGATGGGGAAAAATTCTTTGCCGTAAGCTAGAAATTAGCTAAGCTTCTAGGTGTTTTGTGACCCACCTTATCATGTGAAACATCTTTATCATACAGTAGTCTGTGGGGTTTATAAGAAATGTTCTGCTGCATTAAAAAAAAGAAATGTAAAAATATAGTGAATAAAGGTCATCTTCCATGGCTGAATACATTACCACAAATGTAATTTATAGAATTTTGTTTTTTAGCAGAAAAGTGTCTTAAAAACTCATTCATTAAAATGAGACGTGTTGTGTTGTAGTGTGATTCATTTCCATGTTATTGTTGAGAAACTGGATGTTCAGAAAAATTAAGTGACCTAGGTAGTACCTCCTGAGTTGGAATTAACCCAGGACCCCTGACTCTAGTCCTGCTTTTTTTCCTCTGAAGTATAAACCATGACCACTACTGCTAACTAATACTTCTGTTTCCGTCTCCCTCTCTCCATTCTCTCCCAACTGCCTACCTCCAGAAGTAAGGATTTAAAAAGAACTAACATTTGTTAGATTTTTTTTAAATGTTAAGCCCTAGGTGTATCATTTATAGAAGAATTAAATAAGCTTGAAAGAAAAAGTTACCTACAGTTTTACCACTTAAAAGTTATTAATATTTTCATGTTGATTCTTCCCTATTTGTGTGTGTATTATTTTAATTTTAATTTAATTTAATTTTATTTTATGGGTTTTTTTTGTTTTTGTTTTTGTTTTTGCTGCTGCTCCTTGTGGAACAGGGCTAACCCATAGGCCATGTGTCCAGAGTCAGTCTATGAATATTTTAATGTGCTCACTTTGTACATTCTGTTTAACTTTACTTTTGCTTAAAAACATGCTTAGCTTCTTTTTGTGCCAGTAAGTTTACAACTGTATTGTTAGTGGCTACTTAGTATTCCACATATGAATAAATAAAGTTCACTGATTAAATAAAGTTATTTATTTAATCAATTGTCATACATTTAGGTTACCTGTTTGTTCAGATGTACGGTGTTGTGTGTGACATGCATGGTTTTTTGTTTTTTTTTTTGAGACGGAGTCTCACTTTCTTGCCCAGGCTGGAGTGCAGTGGCACGATCTTGGCTCATTGCAACCTATACCTCCCAGCGATTCTCCTGCCTCAGGCTCCCGAGTAGGTGGGACTACAGGCGCCTGCCACCAAGTTCAGCTAATTTTTGTATTTTTAGTGGAGACGAGGTTTCACCATGTTGGCCAGGCTGGTCTCGAACTCCTGACCTCAGGTGATCTGCCCACCTTGGCCTCCCAAAGTGCTGGGATTATAGGTGTGAGCCACTGCAGCTGGCCCATACATTATTTAGGTTGTTTTCTTTTTTTCTTTGTATGCATTCTTACTTATTTCCTTAAGTTAGATTTCTTTTAGTATAATTAATTACAAACCAGGTTGATTTTTAAGGTTCAGTGGGTATTTCCAGATTGTCCTGCAAAAGAGTAGGTTCAGTTCTTAACTCCTGAAAACAGTGTATAAAGGTACCCACTTCTTGACCAGGTGCAGTGGTTCACGCCTGTAATCTCAGCACTTTGGGAGGCTGCGGCAGGCAGATCACCAGAGGTCAGGAGTTCGAGACCAGCCTGGCCAACATGGCGAAACCCCGTCTCTACTAAAAATACAAAAATTAGCTGGGCCTGGTGGCAGGCGCCTGTAATTCCAGCTACTCAGGAGGCTGAGGCAAGAGAATCGCTTGAACCTGGGAGGCGGAGGTTGCAGTGAGCTGAGATTGCACCATTGCACTCCAGCCTGGGGGACAAGAGTGAGACTTCGTCTCAAAAAATAAAAAATAAAAATAAAAATAAATAAAGGTACCCACTCCTTCTGCATCCTTGCTGACACCACGTTTATTGTTTTACAAAAAGATTGTTAATTTGATGAATGATTGTTTTTAACTTATTATTTCTTAGTAAAATTTAACTTTTTTTATTTGTTTATTGGTTATTTTTCCTGTTTTGTAAATTGTTTTTTCATATATGTTGCCCATTTTTCTGTTAGTTTATTATATATTGAGTTGTTAGAGTGCATGTTTTGCAAATGGTTTCCCTATTTAATCATTTGCCTTTTAATTTGTTATTACTGTTTTGATAAGCAGAAGACTGTGTTTTTGCATGTGTGGTTTTTTTTTTTTTTTTTTTGAGACAGAGTCTTCCTCTGTCACCCAGGTTGGAGTGCAGTGGTGCCATCTCTGCTCACCGCAACTTCAGCCTCCCAAGCAGCTGGGATTACAGGCTCACACCACCACACCTAGCTGATTTTTGTATTTTTAGTAGAGATGGGGTTTTACCATGTTGGCCAGGCTGGTCTTGAACTCCTCACCTCAAGTGATCTGCCTGCCCCAGCCTCCCAAAATGCTGGGATTACAGGTGTGAGCCATCGTGTCAAGCAGAAGATTGTTTTTTATTTTGTCCATCAATCTCTCTTTTTTGAAAACTAATGTCTTTTATATCTTTTGCTTTTGGCCTTCCTGAACCCAAGATAATGTGAATCTTGTTTTTTTTTTTTAACTTGAGGCTTTTTGTGATTTGCTAATAAGCCTCTTATAAATGTTTGCTATTACTTGGCTTTTTTTTTTTTTTTTTGATGTAAGATAGGAGGTAAGAATCTAATTCTTTTTCTTCAGGATTGGTATCTGGCTGTTTCAACCCAAGATTGTAAGCTTCATGAAGGCAGATATCTTGTCTGTTTTGATCCACCACCCTATTCCTGTTATACAAGTAGTCACTTGAGGATTTGGTTTCTTATTAAATATTTAATATTTAGAAAGGAAGTCAGTGGAAAATATTTATTTGTAATATTAATTGTTTGGGCATGCATCAGAATCACCTGAGGAGCACTTTTGAAGTCTGCTGAATCAAAATGTAATCTCTTTTGCTATTATATATGATTCTGTAACACAAATTTACTCATATGCATATAGTGGGAGAATGATATTCATGTATCATGAAAGCCCTGGTGGTTCACCAAAGATCTTTCTTTATGCATTAACATTTCTAAGTTCTCAGGAGTACGCTGTCTCATAATGAAAGAAAAAGGCTTCACAACACATGAAGACTTAAAAATATTTCAACATTCTGCATTTAGTTTTCATTTAGTGCAAGTAGTAACTGGTTTAGTGAATTTAAGAACTGTTGTGCTTTTCACAGTGTTAGTGAAGATTCGAGCATTGAAAAGACAATGTGAAGACAAATTTTCTTGTATGTTTTTAACGTTGATAAAGGAGGGAGGGGAAGAAAAAGAGGTTGATAAAGATGGTTGTATGCCAAATCTGAGTTTTTTCTTTTTTTTGAGACAGAGTCTCACTCTGTCACCCATGCTGGAGTGCAGTAGTGCAATCTCAGCTCACTGCAACCTCTCCCTCCTGGGTTCAATGCATTCTCCTGCCTCAGCCTCCCGAGTGGCTGGGACTACACGTGCCCGCCACCACGCCCAGCTAATTTTTGTATTTTTTAGTAGAGATGGGGTTTCACCATGTTGGTCAGGCTGGTCTCGAACTCCTGACCTTGTGATCTGCCCGCCTTGGCATCCCAAAGTGCTGGGATTACAGGCATGAGCCACCATGCCCGGCCACTGATATTTTATTTAGATGAAACATACTGGTTTATTTTGGAAGCCAACGACCTCACGGCTTTACATCTTAAGAGAGGAATCATAAACTGTAGGGCTTAAAGCTGCCAAAGATTGACTGTATGCCAGATGCAAAGGATATTGGAGCTTTAACTCTATTAAGTCTATTAGAATTGTTATTGCTTTTATTGGTGCTTTCCTTACAGAACTGTACAGGTTTTAGGGTATAGCCATAAACTTATTTTCCCAGAAGGCCTCTTAGATTCAGTGCATACTATTACAGAATATGAGGCTTTTCCTCAGTGTATATTAGCTGAAATATCTGTACTAAGGTGTTTTGAAGCAACTGTCCAGTTATCTCCTGTATGCATTCTTGGCTCAGAACTATTGACTTTTCACAGTTCCTTAATCATTATTTAATACATTTTAGGATTCTGTAATCCTGTGAACTACCCTCATTGTAGGTTTCTCATAGTCTAAGTAAAATTAGTACTCTAAAAGTTATCTGTTTTATAATATTGCTTATATCTTTACAGCAGACTGGAAATTAATAGGGTGTGTGTGGATGTGTGTTGGAGGGTAGTGGATTTTGGGTGAAGGGGCTTTCATTCTGCTACAGCTCTGTTGATTTGGAGGTGTAATGGGATGTTTTTGGCTAAGGAAATGTTACATATGCTGTAGTGTGGGCTTTATGAAAGTAGGCCCAGAGTTAGCAGCAGCTGAAGTTCCTAGGTCACTTCTCTGACTTTTGTACCTCAGTTTTGGTTTGGAAAGCCTGAAAACTTTTGATAGGAACACTTGGCCATGTTATAGTTGTTAAGTTGGGTGGACACACAGGTTTTACCTGGAATAATACTATTTCCCAGCCAGTTGTTCAGACCATTTGAAGAGCCATTGCAAGGAAATGGCTGAGAAGTTGGTATCTTCCTTTGTCATGATTGCATTATTTACCTATAAATTCTCTATAATTTCAGTATTGTTACACTAGAGGCTGATCAACACTAACTCACCTGACTTTGTATAGCTTTTAGGCTCTTCAAAATAGTACATGGTATATCTAAACTATAAAAGTGAGGTGAGAATTTGCATATATGTAAATATGAAAGTTACTACTAAAGGTTTCATTAGACGCATAGTACACATGGCTCTGCTGTGGTTTAAAACTGACTTTTTCATTTAAGGCAATCTGGACTCTATTAGTGAGAAATAAATTGTTTTTCTTGGTTTTATTCTCTAAAGGATCCAGCATTCGGAGGCAAACATGAAGCTCCATCCTCTCCAATTTCAGGGCAACCATGTGGAGATGATCAAAATGCTTCACCTTCAAAACTTTAAAGGAAGAATTAATACAGAGTATGGATCGTGTAGATTGAGAAATTTCAAAAGTAAAACAGCAGATCCTTAAACTGAAAAAGAAACAAGTAAAAGTCTTCATCTAATATATTCTAAGAATGTATGTTTTTCTCCCTACAGAAGATATTTTTGAGTTTTCCATATTTTGAAACTTTACATAAAAGGAATCATGCCTTATATATTCTGACTTGCTGTTTTTTGCTACTATTGTGGTTTTCTTACATTCATTCATTTTCCTTGCTGCACTGTCTTGATTCTATGATTGTAGAGAGTGAAATTTGTTTGTCCATTCTATTTTTGATTTTTTTTTATAATCCATACAATGGTGCTGGTTTTTGGTTCACATGTAGAGATTTTCCAGGTCATGTGCCCAGGAATGGCAGTGCTTGGCCCAAGATTATGCACAGTGAACTATTTAATAGATGACACCAAATTTGCTAAGAAGTAACACCATTTTACATTCCCACTGGCAGCTTATGTGGGTACTGGTTTGTGCACATTCTTGCCATTACTTGATACCATTTTTTCAGTTGGATATGAGATAGTCTTCTGTGGTTTGGAAGGAGGCTGAGCTTATTTTCATTTGTCCATGGGTTATTTGGGTTCCTTATGTGCATGTTCAAGTCTTTTGTCTATAGTCTCCTATTTCATCATTGAAACTTTTAGGATTTCCTGAAGTCCCTTGTCAGATATGTGTATAGAAGATTTGCCTAGTTTGTGGCCTGTCACTTCACTTTTAGCCCAGTATCCACTCTAAGTGTACACGAAGTCCATTTTTTTTTTTCCAGATTTGGAGTCTCACTCTTTCACCCAGGCTGGAGTGCAGTGGTGTGATCTTGGCTCACTGCAACCTCTGCCTCCCAGGTTCAAGCGATTCTCCTGCAACAGCCTCCCAAGTAGCTGGGACTGTAGGCGCTTTAAGTGCTTTTAATGTATTCATAAAGTTGTACAGCTATCACCACTCTCTAACTCTAGAATACTTTTATCATTTCAAAAAGAAACTCCATACTTACTAGCAGTTACTCCCCGTTTCCACCTTTCCCCAGCCCCTGGCAACCACTAGTCTATTCTCTGTCTCTATGGACTAGCATATGCCAAATATCAGAAAAAACAGAATCATATGTGACCTTTTGTGTTTGGCTTCATTTATTTAGCATGTTGTTCTGATTCATCCATGTTGTATCTTGTGTCAGCACTTCATTGCTTTATATGCCTGAATCCCATTGCATGAGTATACTATGATTTGCTTATCCATTTATTTAGTTGATGGATATTTGAGTTGTTTTCATTTTTTGACTATGATTAATAATGTACTGTGATGAGATTCATGTACTCGTTTTTGTGTGGACCTATTTTTACAATTTTCTTTATATATCTAGGTGTGGGCATATGGTAAAACTATGTTTAAATTTTTGAAAAACTTCAAAACTGTTTTCCAAAGTCTCTGTACCATTTTATATTCTTACCAGCAGCGTATGGAGGTTCCATTTTTTTCCTACCTCCTTGCCAACATCTGTTATTTTCCTTTTTTAAAAAAATATAGCCATCCTTTTTGATGTGAAGTGGTATCTAGTTGTAGTTTTCATTTGCATATCCTTAATGACTAATGATGCTGAGCATCTTTTCATGTGCTGATTGGCTATTTGTATATCTTTTTATTGAAATATTCAGTTAGATTGTTTGCTCATTTAATTGGGTTGTCTTTTTGTTATTCTAAGAATTCTTTATATATTCTGGACATTAGTTCCTCATCAAATGTATGACTTAATAGATATTTTCTCTCATTCTGTGGGTTCTTTTCACTTTCCTGATAGTATCCTTTGATGTTCAAAAGTTTTGAATTTTGTTAAAGTCCAGTTTGTTTTTTCCTTTTGTCCCTCTTGCATTTGGTGTTGTATCTAAGACCCACTGCCTAATTCACGGTCACAGATTTATAACTATGTTTTCTTCCACAAATTTTATAGTTTTACCCCTTATATTTGGGTCTTTGATCCTGACAGTGTTTTTCTGGTGAACAGAATTTGTTTAGGTTTTATATGAAAACCCACTGGGGCTATTAAGGTAGTTTTACTATATTATCTTTAGAAGTTTTATGGTTTTGCTTCTCATCTTATTCTTAATCCACTGGAAACTACGTGTTGTATAGTCAGTGTTCATTTATATTGACTCACATATTTGTCGTCTTACGTGCTCACCATTTCTGCTCGCAACTCAAGTCTTCCATCTAGGGGAACACCCTTCTACTGAAGAACATCTCTTAGAATTTCCTTTAGTGAAGGTCTCTTAGTTAGCAAACTCAGTATTTGTTTGGTTTTTATGACTTAAATATTGTCTTATATTTGGCCTGTTTATTAAAAGATATATTAATTTCGTATGTGATTATTTTTTCTTAGTACATTGTCTTCTTGCTTCCAGTTTTAAGACATTGTCTCTTGGTCTAAATCCACATTCTTTCATGGATAATGTGAATTTTCTCTCTGGTTGTTTTCAACATATTCTTTTCTTCAGAGTTCCATTATTTTTATGATGATACATTTAGGTGTTTTTTTTTTTCCTTTTAAATCTGTCCAACTTGAGCTTCTTGAATATGAAGGGTGGAGTTTTTCATGACTTTGGGAAAATTCCAAGCCATTATCTTTTTTACAAAACCTTTCTAACGGTTTATTGTTCTACTTCTGAAATCCTGTTAGAAGATATCTTATCACTCATGTCTTTCATGCCTCTTGTTTCTTTTTTTTTACTTCTTTGGGCTTCATTCTGAGCAATTTCTTCAGCCTGTCTTCCAGTTTACATTTTCCTTTTCAATTATACGTAATCTGCTGTCAAATCTGTCTTTAATTTCAACAATTATGTTTTTATTTCTGGAATTTGTTTGGCTCCTTCTCAAATCTGCCTGGTCATTTTTAAAATGTTTTTTTGCTTTCATTGAGTTGTATTAAATTTTTATTATATGCCCAACAATTCTAATTAAGTCTTTATTGGTTTGATTTTGCTGAGTCTCTTTTCTTTTGTCTTTATTTTCTTTACTTGTACAATGGTAATAATCTAGTAATAACACCAACTAAATCACATGATTGTTGTATGAATTGAGATAATGAATATATTGCATAATATGTGGTACGTAGTAAATGTACATGCAATCCATCATAATGATTAGAAATAATGAAATATAATGTATGATTATTATGAAATATACCAGAGCCACAAATTTTATTGAGCGATGTAAAAGACAACCAGAGAAAACAAAGAAATATGCCATAGCTGGATGGAAACAGTAATAATAATGTTGTGTGTTCATCTTGGACTAAATCATGTCTCATACAATTTCAATAAAATTCCAATTAAATTTATTCTTAAAACATGACAAATACGTTGTAAAGTTAATGTAAAAGAACAAACAGGGCCAGGGTCAGTGGCTCAACCTGTAATCCCAGCACTTTGGGAGGCTGAGGCGGGCATTTCATGAGGTCAGGAGATTGAGACCATCCTGGCTAACATGGTGAAACCCCATCTCTACTATAATACAAAAAATTAGCCGGGCATGGTTGCAGGTGCCTGTAGTCCCAGCTACTCAGGAGTCTGAGGCAGGAGAATGGCGTGAACCCAGGAGGAGGAGCTTGTGGTGAGTGGAGATCATGCCACTGCACTCCAGCTTGGGCGACAGAGCGAGATTCCATCTCAAAAATAAAATAAAATAAAATATAAAAAGAGAAAGAATTTGTGTCTTGTTTCCTCATTAATGTTGGTTGAAAGCATGTTTGCATTTGTATTTTACTTGTGTTTTATTAACATCGATTGGCATATTAACAGTCCCTCTGTGCTTACCTTCTTTAAAAAAAATGTAAGAAAAAGGGCCTGAGGGAAGGACTATGAGGCAGAGGGGCTGGTGTGAGCACATGCTGGGCAGGAGGAAAGAGGTAATGACCAGGACCAGGGAAATCCCCAAACCCAGCAAGTCAGGGAGCCAAATGCAAGCCTTTCATCCTGTATCAGCCACCTAACCCCATCAACACTCCAAGTGAACATTCTTTTTAGAGATACTCATTGTCCTATTTTTTTTCTGTAATCTTGTAAAGGAATCTGATTTCTCCCATTAGCCTTTCACAGGACAAAAATTTCACATTAGAATGCTATTCTTTAGAAGGCATCTTCTTAGATTAGGCTGCAAGGCGATTGAGGAAGTTACTGTCAGTCACTTACACCCCACAGGGACATTAATTCACCAGAGCTTTGGTGGGGGAGTAGAGGAACTCATTACAAGCAGGTCTGGATGCTGCACAGAGTGTAAAGGGGGCAGAAGTTCCAGGACACCTAGGCCTGAAGATAGTGCCAATGCTGGGAGGTACCGTTATTATCCCCATTTTACAGAGGAGGAAACAGACACAGGCAGGTAATGTGATCAAGACCATGTTGCCCCGCAGTACAGGAGCCAGGATCTAAACCCAGGCAGCCTGCCTTGCCATCAGATCTCTCACCCATAACCTCATGCTCCCGTTAAACAGGATTGCCCTGTGGCTAGGGGCAGAGCCTCTGGGTTCACATTCCAGCTTCTCTAACATTTCCAGCTGTGTGACCTTGGGCAAGTTACTTGTCTGTGCTCAGTGTCCTCTGCATAGTGGGTATAGCAATACCTGCCGCATGGTGTCCCTTAAGTGAGTTAATAGCTGTAACATGCTTATAATGGTGCCATGCGCATCGTCACCATCCAGTACATATGAGCCATCATGCCTGAATCCCAGATGGACACATATCGTTGAAGGGTCTAAAATCTAGGATCCTGAAATGCCTGGCAGTGGGATCCTGAAATCCTCTGGCAGCATTCTAACGTCTTTTGACTGCAGAATTGTACCCTGCTTCCCAGGGCTAGAAGGTGTCGGATAACCTGCTCACCCAGTTCAGCCCCAAAGTAGGCAAAGAAAGTTTTGTCAAAGGCTTGTCTGGGGCCCAGCCCCTGTAACCTCCCCCATCCCTCCTTTGCATGCTCCCTCACCCAGATTCACACATGCACTCCAGGTCTTCTGGGCCCCGAGGGAAGGAGAGAGGGTGGGGAGTGGGTTCACTGGTCCACCGAAGCATGCTGCCTCCAGCCCTGCTGAACTGGTGGGTCCAGGGAATGGGCCTGGAGCTGAAGGGGTCTTGCTCTCCCTTTAGCTTTAAGCCTTCATTTGCAGTGACCTAAGAGCTTCACTTCTTCCTGTGAGCCTGTCTGGATGTTTATGCTGGATGGTACGAGCCCCTTTGGGCAGGGGTGCACAGGCCAGGGTGTGGCTGGCAGCCATGGCAGGTGAGGAGACCTTGGCAGATGAGAAGATCTTCTGCTTCAGCTTCAATATATGGGTCCTTTCCTGGCTCTCAGTACATTCCTCCTGAGCCATGATGGGCCCCAGTTCAATGAAACCTTCTGCAGCAGCATCATGGTGTCCAGGGGTTTAATCTGTAGCGTGTGCCAGTGCTACCCCAAGGTATATGGTGGTGGGGCTGAGTGGAGCCAGAAGGGCTGGGTCTTGTTCATTTCTTCTGTGTATGAGCCCCATCCTTCAATCATCTTCTTGTTCTTTTCATTTTGACTCCCTGTTTTATTTTGTCTTCTCTTCTGAATATCCATCCATTCATTTATCCATTCATCCATCTATTCATCCCTCCATTCATCCCAGCATTAATCTATCAATCCATGCATTCATCCACTTATTTATCCAACCACCCATCCATCTATCTATCCATCATTTAGCATAAGGATTGATCAGAAGCCTCCTGGTTCTGGAGCCATGGACCAGACACCATGGGGAGACATGATGAAAAATAACATATGATTTGTGTGCTTGAAACAAAAGTTAATAAGTGCTTACCACCTGCCTGGCAGTCCTGCATTCAGGGTGCAGTTCTCCCCTCATCCTGAGCTTTTTGGTACCTTCTGTAGTTTCATTTTGTAGTAGAGAATGCTGAGCCTCACAAAGTGTGGTCACTCAGCTGCATAGTGGAGTTTGGATTGGAGCTCAGATGTGTGTGACTTAGACATCACCCTCTGCCTTGAGTCCTCCACTCCAGGGTCCCAGAGCTGCTGAGCATTCTGGGGTTGGTCAGCTCTAACCTTGGTGGCATGCATTCAGCAACTCTCCATATTTTGGAGTCTTAATGTATTCTTAGCCTTAGTGATGCCAAGGACCCAGCTTTGGGAGACCTGGGTTCTAGTTCCAGTTCTGTCCCAAACTTTCTGTGTGATCTTTGTCTTTCTGAGTCCAGTATTTGCATTTGCATAATAGGACACAAGCACCAATTTTCATAGCCTCATAGGGGTATTACAGAGGTCAGAGAAGAGAAGATACATATGAATATTTGTAGACTATAGAGTGTTTTGTTTAGGTGAAAGGCTGTCAGATCCTGACAAGACTCTGGAATGAAGATGTCAGAAGTTGTAAGCCTTCAATGCCCAGAGAGGTGGAGTGACTCTTCCAAGGTCACATAGCTAGCCAGAGACAGACCTAGGGGAAAAAAGAAGAGAAACATGGATTCTAACTTGGGCTCTGTCTCTAACTGCCTGGGAGACTTCTCAAGCCCCTTCCCTCTCTGGGCCTCAGTTTCCTTGTTTTTACAATATGTGGGACAGGATGAGGGGATGGATGGGGAGGATATCTGGGGGCCCTGCTAGAACTCACCTCTAGGGCCCAGGCTTGGGAATCCCCAGAACCCCCATATTGTCCTGTACGCCTGAGTGGCTGTGCTCAAGGGCTCAGGGAGGGGGGACTCTTGCGGCCCTGGACTCCCTAGCCCTTCCCCTTCTGTGGGCCCACCCTAGGCTGTCAGCATGTTACGTGCTGGAAGGGTCTGAGCTGGTTTGTAGTCATTTCCGAGGCAGTTTATGGTCGCCTCACCTCTGTCCGTGCCATGTCCTGAGCAGAGGCCCCAGGGAGAAGAAGTCCCGGGGGCCAGAGCCACCCGTGTCACCACTAGTCATGGTAGTCCTCTTCCCCATGAGGAGGGTGCACCCTGGGAGATGGCATTGGGTGGAATGGAGCATCTGTCCTGACCTCCCCGTTAAGCAGAGGTGGCTCTGGGGCTCTGGGCAGGGATACTGGAGTGGCAGTGGGAAGCAAAGTGGGGGAGGAAATATTGCTGGGTACCAATGAGTCACAGTTGATAGACTCATGTCTTCATGTGCTGTGGAGGCAGTGTGGTGAGGTGCAGATGGCATATGTTTTGGTGATCTACAGGCTTACATTCAAATAGCTGTTACCTCATGTTCCACGTCTGTGACCTTGGCAGGGGGAGCTCCTCAACCCCGAACTTTGCACAGCTGAGTGGGAGAAACCAGAGGGGTCTTGTGTTGTCAGGGACCTGGCATCATGCCTGGCTCAGAGCACTTGCAAAATCTTCATTCTCAAGACTGGCATTTGTAGCTCTGTGGGATACACACAGAGGTCTCTGTTTGTACGGGCAGGTACATGTGGATAGGTGTGGGTCTGTTTGTGTGTATGGGAGTGCATGTTTCAGGGACACAGGCTATCAAAACCAGCACAAGTTGACACTAATAAGGGAAGGGAGGAAAGCGCATGGTAAACCAGGAAGACACACTAGAGATGAGGCTTCCTGCACCCCTCTTGGTGCCTGTGCCATTGTAGCCTTCAGTGCTCATGCTTATCATACCCTCCGGGTCCTCCCCTGGATCTCAGTGCCTGGCCTGTGGAAAGCTTCAGTAAATGGGGAAACATAAATATAAGGCAATATAACTAGATAATTAGGGTAATTAAGTGAGGAGTAGCCATTTCCAACATATATTAAGCTGTCCCTGATTTTTAGGGCCTGGAGGTCTAGTGAGGGAGACAATTTGCAGCATGATGGGGAGGAATTAGGATTCACAGAGAAGGTGAACTGGGCTTTGTTGGTTAAGTAGAAATTCAGCAGGCAGAGAAGATGTAGGAAGATGCTCCAGGCAGAAGAGCAAAGGGATCAAAGCCATGTGGTGAAAGAACAAGGCAAGTGGGTCAGCAATGCTACTAGAGGGGGAGGGGAACAAGTCAAGGTAGAACTGGAGGGGCCTCAGCTCCTCAGTGCACGGGGTGTTATGCTAAGGAATTTGGATCTTACCCTTTAGTCTATGGGACAAAGGAGGGACATGACCAGGTTTGCAGTTTGAGAAAATTATCAGGATGGTATCTGGAAAGAGGAAGTTCTGGGGCAATGAGACCAATGGGAGGCTTCTCTGCTCAGGTGAGAGATGGTGATCATCTGGATTAGGGAGAATTTGAACCCAAGGCTGTAGAAACTGAGAAGACAGTTCCAGTTTACCATATGTGGAGTACCTGCTGTGGCTGGCAGGGCACCAGCACTTCTACTCAGGTTATTTCATTAAAATTCTAAAGTAGACCTGGTCAGCTCTGGAAGACACCTGGGCCTCAGGCATGAGAGAGGAGAAGGAATTGGGGCAAATCTAGTGGGTGGGTGCAGTTGGAGATGCTGAGCCTATTCGCAAAGATGGGACAGGAAAGTGGGGAGCAGAGAAAGGAGTGGCAGGGAGAGTGAGGCCTTTCCCTGCCTGGCTGCAGCCTTTACCCATGAGCCTCCCGTTCCTCATTCCTGCCAGATCTGCTGGACCAAGGACCAGGACCCTGGTTGGTGTTGAAGGTTCTGTCTCCTCTGTGGGCTTCCCTCCCTCTGCTTCTTCCTTCTGAGGATTGCTCAATGTTCTGCCTAAACACGAATCTGACTGCATACTCTCCTGCTGATAAATCTTCAAGGATGCCTCTGATTCTGGGCAAAGCCTGAGCTTCTTAGTTTTATGTTCTGGGGGTCTCCATTGTTTGATATCCCCTCCTCAGTTTCCACTCTGCCTGTTCCTCCTCATCAAAGTACCTGTATTTTAATATGCTACCTCCTCTCCTTTTCCTCCAAGATTTTCATAATTGTGCTTGTGATGATGATGATGATGGTGATGATGGTGATGGTGAAGGTGGTGATAATGACAGTGATATTTATGTTGAGGATGATGGTGAGAATAGTGATGGTGATAATGTTGGTAATGGTGAGGAAGGTGATGTTGAAGGTGGTGACCATGATAGTGATAGTTATGCTGAGGATGATGATGATGATGATGATGATGGTGAGAATGGTGAAGGTGAGCATGGTGATGGTGATGATAAGGATGGTGATGGTAAGGTGATAATGATGGTGATGGTGAGGATGATGATGGTGAAGGTGGTGATAATGATAGTGATAGTTATGCGAGGATGATGGTGATAACGGTGAGAATGGTGAAGGTGAGCATGGTGATGGTGATGGTAATGGTGGTGATGATGAAGTGATAATGATGGTGATGGTAAGGATGGTGATGATGAGGTGGTAATGATGGTGATGGTCAGGATAGTGATGGTGAAAATAGTGGTGGTGATAATGATGATGATGGTGATGGTGAGGATGGTGATGGTGAAGGTGGTGATGATACTGTGATAGTTATGGTGAGGATGCTGCTGCTGATGCTGGTGAGAATGGTGAGGGTGAGACTGGTGATGATAATGAGGATGGTGATGGTGCACCCCTTGATTTGGCAATTCGACATCTAAGAATTGTTCATTTATTCTCCGATTTTTTCTGGTTTTTTGGGTCAAGACTTCCCTATGTTGCCCAGGCTGGCCACGAACTACTGGCCACGAGTGATCCTCCCACTTTGGCCTCCTGAGTAGCTGTGATTACAGGCATGAACCACGGTGCCTAGATTTACCCTAGGAATTTATCCTGAGGAAATAATCAGACAAGTGTGCCAAGTGGTATTTAGAGAAGGGTATTTATTGTTGCACTGATGATAGTAGGTAAGATGTGGGAAGAATGTAAATGACCAGCAATAAGAGATTGGCTAAATAATTGTGCTACAGCTAGACAAGGGGCTGGCTTATGGCCATTCAGAACACAGACCCTCCTGATTGAGTCAAATCTCCCGTCACTGCTCTCACACACCACACATCTCCGTCCTTTTCAGCACAAATTACAATCGTAATTTTACATTTCTTTGTGAACCTCTTTGATGAATTTCTGTATCCCTCATTAGATGCTAATCTCCATGGAGGCAAGGAGTATGCTGTGTTCATTATTGTGTCCTGCATGCCAAGTTAAGTTCCTGGAACACAGTACACTCTCAAGAATTTCTTGTTAAATGAATGACTGAATCTATATTTCTTAGTATGGAAAGATGTTTCAAATATGCAATTAAGAGAAAGAGCAGATTATAAAGCAGCATGCATGCTGTAGTACACACTGCAAATTCCCTCCTTTCTTGATCTTCTTTGGGGGACCACATGCGCACTCTCAGTCAATGAATTATGATTGATCCAAAGTCAATCATGACAATGCTGTTCTCTACTGCTAGGGATGGTCATAAGATCAGGTTCTGGCCAATCGAAACACAGATTTCCAGACCTAAAGAGGAATCCTCTGGGGGTCACCTCTGAAGTTCTTGCTTTTCTAATAAGACTACAGAAGTGACTGCTTTTTCTGGTCTTGTAAACTCATGTAGTGGTTGGAGCTGCAGTAGCCGTCTTACAGCCATGAGCTAAATTCCAATAGACTCACAAAGATGCTGGGCCTAACATTGTTGAACCAGTGAACCATAGCCAGGAACCATAGATACTCTAACTATGTAAGAAAAATGAACCTGTCTTTGTTTAAGTGACTGAACTTTCAGATTAATGCACTCCCAACAGATACAGAGCATGATCCCATCTATACCTCTATGTGCAAATATGAATAGAAAAATAATTAAAGTGATTATCTCTGTGTAGTAGGATTCTCCTTCATATTTTTTATTTTATAAAGTTTTCCCAAAGGGCATGTAAATAATAATCAGACAAATATTTCTGTACATTCAGAAAATAATCAATGGTACTAATTTTATTTTTAAAAAATAAAAGAAATATTGGGGCCCCAGAAGGTAGTTCACTACCATATGGTAAGTTAATTAGCCACGACCGAGATGAACACTTGTGGGTATCCTGGAGGACAGGTTCTGCAGCAGTGAGAGGTCCCCTCCAGAAGAGTATGTGGTTCTAAACTCCTGAGGGAGGTGGGGCAGACCCCAAGGAAGTAGATGAGAACCTGAGTGAGGCTCTGTGGGGAGAGAGGATGTTCCTCAGCCCTCACAAGGACATGTCAGCTTCAAACGAAATTAAGCCCCAGCCTTGGCTGGGCAGCCTGCCAGGCAGGTTCTCAGCAGCATGGGGTGATAACAGGAGGAGGGGAAGCCTGGCAAGCTGGGGCAACTCTGGGGTCTTCAGCTGTGGCTATCTCTGGCAGCAACTGTGTTGGCTGTAAACACAGATTTCCAGGAAGCAGAGCGTTGCCATCTCTCCCATCACAAACCTGGACCATTAGGGATGTTTCCATAGCAGCATCCATGCCAGTGAGGCATCTGGACATGATCTGTGATCCCTTCTCCCACTTTTCCTTTTCTCTTAGAATGGGACAGAGCAGCCTGGAGCAGCTAGTGTCCTGTAGTGACTCCAGTTTGCTGCTCTCTTCCTCATCTTCTTCCTCCTGTCCTCTGTCTCCTCTGCATCCTTCACCTTCTACATCAGGAAGCTCAAGTCACCGGGCTGAGCCTGGGCTTCTCATCTAAATCACGGAGTGCCAGTCAATGCCTCCCTTCCTCTTCCCGGGGAGCAACTTCAATCTTCCCTGCCTGCAGTGGGGAACTAGACCCTGCTCCTTATTCCCTGTGGGACCATCCGCAGCCTGTTTCCTCACCCCTGTAATGGGGCTGCAGTCCTCCCTGCCCACCTGGCAGTACTGCTTCCAGGCCGGGGGACCTCCTGGGAAAATCACCAGTGTGGGTGACACTGTGGGTGTTTGTGTGTGTGGAGGAGTGGGGCTGCCACCTGGCCATTTACAGACCCCACCCCTCTCTCCCTGTGTTTGTCGCATGTCAGGAATCCCTCTCCTTTGTGCCATGAAACATAAGGCATTTTCAGATCCATCATCTCACTGAGCCTTGCATCTCCTTGGTGAAGTTGGAGTTATTGTCACCATTTTACTGATGAGTAAACTGAGGCTCAGATAGGGGAAAGTCGTTGCCAGGGTTCCGCTGTGGACTTATAGCGGAGCTGGGATTAGGATGCGTGTTCTGGATTCCTGGCGGGGTCCTGGCCCATCTGCTGCTAAGGCCTGTCTTTCTGCTCCCATGAGGTCCCTTTTCCATTCCTTTCCTCCCCATGACAGCCACTGTCACCACCACCCAGGGTCTGTGCTCACTGTCACACCACCCCTCGCTGACCCCTGCGTCTGGGCTGGAACCCACCATGTCCATCAGACAGATTTTCCTCAATGGTTGTTGGGCTCCAAATCCACTCTCCCCAGACTGACACAAATTGCACTACAGGGGGCCGCAACTGTGGGCATTTCTGATCTAGAGAGAGAGAGATGGTCCCATAGAAATGTCAACATCACTTGGTGAAGAGGAGAGTGGAAACACAGGAGAAAGTTCAGGGAGTGATGTCAGGAGGAGGTGGCCCTTGAGTTGGGTCTTGAGGGATGTGTAAGAGTTACCAGGCAAGGAATGCTGGGAAGGACATTCCAGGAGGAAAGAGCAGCATTCTCCAAGGCTCAGACAGGTCTGGTGGCTACAAGGTAGGGCTGGGTGAGCTGGACCCCTTGAGACAGTGCTCTCTTTTCAGGAGGAAATCTGCAGTTCCCATACCTTGGGATCTCTCAGAGTCCTCCAGAGATCTTGGAAAATTCCTGGGTCCAGTTCCCAGGCATTCTAGTCCAGGCAGAGGAATCCGCACTTCTCACAGGCAGGGGCTGTGACCTCACCCCACAGTTCTGATGCAGTTGCTCCCTGGATTACTCTTAGAGAAATACAAGCAGGACTGAGAGGCTTTGACCCAAGCACTGTGCAGGGGGTGGGATGGGGATAGATGTGGAATGGGCCAGAGGAATAGTGGTTGGAGCTATACCCTCCTGGACCACCTTGTCAAATTTGTGGCTCTCCCATCCCGCTTTCCCACTGACACATTCTATCCTCTTTCTCTTTTCCTTTATTTTATTTCATTTTATTTTATTTTTTGTAGATTCAGGGTCTCACTATGTTATCCAGACTGGTCTCAAATTCCTGACCTCAACCATCCTCACATCTCGGCCTCCCAAAGCATTAGGATTACAGGCATGAAGCACCATGCTCTCATCACCAACTCACATGCTGAACATTTGACTAGTTTATTTATTACGTGTTTCACTCTACTAGCATGAGGTCTACATGAGGAAAGAGACTTTGTGTGTGTCATTCACTGCTGTAGCCAAGTGTCTACAATGTGTAAGGTCATGGAAGCTTTTTCTGTTTTGGTTTGTAATTTTAATTTGGGAAGCAGAAGATATCTGAGTGGACACAGTGGCTGACAGGAAAAGGGAGAACAGTCTTGGTGTGCACAAGAGTGACAGGGAGACCTAGACAGAGAGATGTCAGAGGACAGTTCCTGGAAGAGGCTGATGGAAAGGTGGGGCAACTGGGGAGGGTCTCTCTGGACATGAATTCCTTTGAAGCTGGTAGGGAGGGAGGAAGTGCATGGGTGGAGAGGAATGTCTGAAGAAGACCTCCTTGGCTTCCATATTCTTCATGAAGTGACAGGTGAGGGGCTTCCTGGGAAGAGAGGGCAGGAGGGGAGCAAATGTAGGCTGGTGATGGTGGGCCTGCAGCAGTGCCCCAGGATGAAGGGGTGAATGCATTACTGAGGCTGGACCCTGGTCATGACCCTTGCCTTGGCCTCAAGACTCATTAAAAACAAGCCTCCTCCAGTGAGCTTAGATCATGCCACTGCCCTCCAGCCTGGAGACAGAGTGAGACTCCGTCTCAAAAACAAAAACAAAAAAACAGCCTCCAGTCCCAATGTGCCCAGCTGGACCATGTGCTGCTTCCTGGATGTGCCACCATCACAACTGGAACACAAATCCTGAGTCACTGCCTCTAGAAAGCCTGCCTGGATTCAGTGCCCATCAGACTGGGCTCCTGCAGCACCTGGTCTGCCACTACTATGTGACTTGCCTCTGCCTGCCTCTTATCACAGGTGCCTGTGTTTTTACCTGCCTCAGTGAGGGCTGTTGAGGACCGGGCCAGGCTGATCCATCTTAGGGGCTACAGCAGGTGCCAGCAATGGCTGGGCTGTGTCAGGGCTGGGCAATAGGCAGCCCAGGTTCTCACGCAGGGCACTGGGTGCCCTTTGTGGGCTCAACTGGGCATGACCACTGCTTCTGAGTGGCCAGAAGAGTCCTGGGAGAGGCCTGGTTATCTTGGGCTGACCCTCGCTCCCCAGTTCCTTCCTCCCTCCCTACCTTGCTTAAACCCTTTTGCATGTCCTCAAAATCCTGCTCCAGCACCAGCAGCCCCCTGGTTTTCAGCAGCCTCAGGGAACTCTTCCTTTTCTTCCTTGCTGTGAGTAAGAGGCCCGATCCCCTGAAGACACTGCTGCCTTGCTGTCCTCTGCTCCAACCCTTCCCTGAGCCTGAGCAGGATAGGTCCTCGTTGCTTCTCATTGCCTCCCTCTTTCAGCTCATCATCCTTCTCTCCCATAAAAATACATTCATATGCCACAAAATGATGTTTCCGTCAACCCAGACCGCATGTGCAGTAGTGGACCCATGAAACTATAATGGAGCCGAAAGACACCTACTGCCTAGCCCAGTGACATAACAATTGTAACATTATGGCACAGTTACTTTAAAAATATATTTATTAAAAAAGATTTATAATTCTGTAGAAAAAGAAATATATATCTCATAGTGTAGCCTAAGTGTCCAGTGCTTATAAAATCTGCAGTAGTTCACAGTCATGCCCTACGACTTCACCTTCACTCACCATTCACTGAGTCACCCAGAGAAGCTTCCAGCCCTGCACGTTCCATTCATGGTAAGTGTCCTAGACCAGTGCACCATGTCTAGGTACCATACTATATTTTTATATAGTGCAATACTATGTTTTTACTGTACTTTTCATGATATGTTTGGATGCACAAGTACTGACCATTGTGCTACAACTGCCAACAGTATTCACTGCAGTAATCTGTGCCCAGGTGTGCAGACTAAGGGCAGTAGGCTGTATCATAGAGCCTAGGTGTACAGTAGGTAAAATATTGAGGTGTGTGTAAGCACACTCTGTGACGTTCACCCAAAGAAAAATTACCCAAGGACACGGTGACACACGAAGGGAATCAGTACTGAAGCTCTTGCCCTCAGATTGCACCCAGGACAACATCCCTATGCAATGAAGACTTATCTCCCAGTTCATGGGCACTTTCTCCTGCCGAGGTGATGCCAACATGCACATAAAGAGTCCTCTTCATGCTCTGGCTCTTGGTCCCTCCACCCCTAGAGACCTTGTCTCCACCCTCCCTGAGTCACCCACTCCTACCTTTATATTCTTGTCCTTGTCACTGCAGAAACTGTAGCTACTCCAGACCCTCAATTTCAAACACCCTTTTTTTGACCACCACTTTCCTTTTTCCTGCTGCCTCCCAACTCCAACACACTTCAATGACTCCAAATTTTCACTTTTGTGTCTCACTCACTTTCTTGCAAATTTCCGCTCCTCCCAGCTGAGACTATATGGTACAGCCTGTCATCCACCCTCTCTAACACTCTCCACTCTCTTGCCCTACAATTGATTGTACTCCCAGGGCAAAACTGCACTCTGCTGAAAACCAGCCACCCGCTCCCTCTGCTCCTGCACTCAGGTGGCTGAGCACAGCAGAGAGAAACACACATGCATTTTGCTCTCATTTAATCATTAAGCCCAAACCTCCAGTGGGCCCTGGATGATGTCCTACAAACTCACTCATTTCCTGAGTCCATAAGTCTGCCAGACTTCTCTATTTGTTATCTTAATAAAAATATATATAATCTAAGCATGTTATGAATACCAACTGATTTAATTATCATAAAACTCTATGAATCTGTTCTATAATAATCACCATTTCACAGCTGAGGAGATGCTGGCACAGGAAGAGATGAAGTGACTTGCCCTGGAGCCCAGGCACCCAGCTCTGGAAATGCTGCCCTGTCCCCAAGCAACAGTATCGTGCCTTCTCCTTCCTCCTTAAACCTCTAAAACCTTCCCCAGGCTTCCTTACACCTGCTGCCTTGCTTCCTATTTCAATTTGAAAATAGATGCAATAAAGAGAGAACCTTCCCTGGATCCCACCCCCACATCTCCCCAGCTGCTTGCCTCTGCGCTTCCTTCTCCACCTCCACTTGATTGTAGCTGGAGTGTCTGCACTCATGTTAGGGGAGACTTTTCTCCATCATATCCACAGCTCAACCCTCAGGTTCTTTCCTGAGTGTCCGCTTTGCACACTGCCCGATTCCGCAATGCAGCTCTCCCACCCATCTCACACCCTGCATGCTTACTTATTCATCATCTGTTCTGCTCTACTACATGAGGGCTACACAGGGGCAGGGATTCTGGGTAACTTATTCACTGCAGATTCCAGCATCTGGAGCAGTACCTGGCACCTAGAAGGCGTTGGTATTCAATGAAGTCAGTCATTTTATATGTCAGGCTCTGGCCTGCTGCTGGGGACACTACGGTGATTCAGACAGGTCCCTGCTTATACCAAGTTTACAGTCCCATAGGGGAGACAAACACATTACCTGACACATTTGCAGGCAGCCATTTATATTTTTTATCTTACAAATCAGTCCTTATTGTACTTGAGAGGAAATGCACTCAAGCTGTGAGCTGTAGCCCCATCTCCCCTACTTCAGGACAGAAAGCCCCCGGCTCCAGCCCTTACATTCCTGGGCCTCCAGGGCTCCCTGGACTTTAGGAAACAGCTAGTAAGGGAGTCCAAGTCCACTTTGACTCAGAGCTCTGGGATGTCAACAAGGTGCTTCCCCTCTCTGGTCCTCAATGTCTTTGTCTATTCCAAGAGATGATGGTGCCAGCTCAGCAAGCTCCACGGGGCTGGGGCAAATGGAACAGGGATGGTGACAATGCTTTGTGGACAGAGGAAGAATTCTGAGTGGCTACCGGAAAGGCACCATGTTTATTTGACAATTTCAAACATGGCAGAACTGCAGAACACAGACATCAAGACTCCCCTGTAATTCCATTTGGAGTCTAAAGCTTAGATGTTGTTTTGTTTAAGCAGTGGCAAACATTATGTATAGATATAGATGTGGGATCATAAAATGTGTCTAAATGTTATTGATGTGGGATGACTTTGCCTATCAATATACAAGCATTTATTTTGTTTTAATAGCTGTGAAATATCCCACTGTATGAAGAGACTAAAATCTGTCCTTCTTTTGTGGATATTTGGATTGATGAACCATTGGACCAAAACAGAGAGGGCAATCAAATCATTTGACAGCCTGGCAGATCAAAGTGAGAGGTTTATTACAGAAGACAGTAATGCTAAAAGGGGAAGAGAGCTAAGTGAATCCACCTGCTGCAATCAGAGCCCAGAATCCCACCACCCTAAGAGGCATGAGACAACGTGGCTAAAAGAGCAGAGACCCCCAGGGCTCCCAGCAGTGCCAGATGCAAACTTGTCATCTCACCCTGTGTGTGGGCTTCCTATGCCCTGGACAGTCTTTCCTGAGGCAGAGGCTGTTTTAAGAGCTTAGAGCACCCATTCTACAGCAGATTTTCTTATGAATGAGGTCCCTGTTCCTTACTCCTCACCTATGCTGGGTCCTTTTCCCAACTTGACTTTGAGTAGTGTGTGGATATAGGCTCCAGGTAAACACGAGGCCCCAGGTGGACATCAGGGCTCAAGTGGACACACAGGCTCCATGTGTATATCAGGCCCCAGGTATATACCATTTTCCTGGTATGTATTAGTAACCAAGGGGACACTGGAGTCCAGGTGTACATCAAGCTCACAAGTGGACACCCAGGCCCCATATGGACACCAGCCTACAGGTGAGCATCTGGCTGCAGGAGGATACCCAGGCCTTAGGTAGATATCAGGCCCTATAAGGACACCAGGCCTCATGTGGACATCAGGGCCTAATTGGGGACTCAGGATCTAGGAAGACACCTAGGCCTCAAGTAGCATCAGGGCCAAGGTGGATACTAGACTCCAGGTGGACATCAGGCCCTAGTTGGACACTAGGCCCTAGGTGGACACCTGGGACCCTGGTGACCATCAGGCCCCAGATTAACTCTAGGCCTTAGGTGAACATCTGATCCCAGTTGGATATCAGGCCCCAGGAGAACATCAGTCCCCAGGTGGATATCAGCTTCCAAGTTGACATCAGGCCACAAGTGGACACTGGACTTGAGGTGTATATCAGGCCTCAGATGGACACCCAGGCCCCAGGTGTACATCAGGCTCAGGTGGAAATCAAGGCACAGGTAACACCATGCCCTAGGTGGTTACGTAGGCTTCAGGTAGACATCAGACCCCAGGAGGACACCTGGGTCTCAGGTGGTCATCATGCCCTAGGTGGAAACTCGGGTCTCAGGTGGTCATCAGGCCCTAGGTGGAAACTCAGGTCCCAGGTGCACATCACGTTCCAAGTGGACACCCAGGCCCCATGGTGATACCCAGGTTCCAGGTGGGCACTGGGCCCCAGATGAACACCAGGCTCCGGGTGGATACCAGAACCTGGGTGGACACCCAGCTCTGAGGTGGATATCAGGCTCCAGGTGGACATCAAGCCTCGGGTAGATATCTAGTCCCCAGGTGGACATAAGGCCCCAGTTCGTCACCATACCCTGGGTGGACACCTAGGTCTCGGGTGGATGCAACTCCAGCTGAACATCAGGCTCCAGGTGGACACCCAGGCCCTAGGTGAACACTAGGTCTTAGGTGGACATTAGGCCCCAAGTGGACAACCAGGCCCCAGGTGGACACCCAGCCTTAACATGGACATCAGGCCCTAGGTAGACGGCAGGTTCAAGGTGCATATGAGGCTCCCGATAAACACCAGTCCCCAGGGAAACCCTTCTCCCCAGGTGAACACCAGCACCCAGGAAGACATCCACCTCCACCTGCACATCATTCCCCAGGTGTATACCTAGGCCCTATGGGAGCACCAGGCCCCAAGTGAGTACACAGATCCCTGGTGGCCATGAGGCACCAGGTTGACACCCAGGGCTTAAGTGGACATGAGGCCCCAGATGAATGCTAGTCCCCAGGTGGATAAATAGGCCCCAGGCATACATCAGGTCTGAGGTCTATACTCAATCTTCAGGTGGACACCAGGCCCCATGCAGACACCAGACCCCAGATGGATACCAGGCCCTATGCAGACACCAGTCTGCAGGTGGACAGCAGGCCGCAAGAAGATATTATGCCCTGGGTTGACACCTAGGCTTCAGGGGAACACTAGGCCACAAGTGGTTCCCTATGCCCCCGGTGGACATCAAGCCTTAGTGGAATTCCTAGTTGCCAACTGAACATCATGCCGCAGGTGGATGCCCAGGCTCTAGGTGAATACCAGGTCTCACATGGACATTCGGCCCCAGGTGAACATCAAGCCCCAAGTGAGTACCTAGGTTCCTGGTGAACATCAGGACCCAGGTGGCACTCAGACCCTACACTCAGGCCGTAGGAAATCAGAACATATGTGGACACTCAGGGCCCAGGAGGCTATCAGGCCTCAGGTTTATATCACTTTCCTGGTAGACATCAGTACCCAGGTAGATACTGGACTTCAGGTATACATCAGGTTCCTAGTGGACACCCAGGCCCCAGGTGGACACAGCCTACAAGTGGACATCAGACCACAGGAGGACACCCAGGACCCAGATAGATATCAGTCTCCAGAAGAACACCCAGGCCTCAGGTGGACATCAGGTCCCAGGTTAATTCCAGACCCCATATGGAACTCGGGCCCCACCTGGACACAAGTCCCTAGGTAGATACATAGGCTCTGTAGGCCCTGGGGAACATCAGGCCTTAGGTGAAGTTCTAGACTACAGGTGGACATCTTGCTCCAGTTGGACATCTGGTCCCAAGTGGATATCAGTCTCCAGGTGGACACAGAGTCCCAAGTTGGACATCAGGCACCAGGAGGACTTTAGTCCTCTGGTGAACACCAGCTCCCAGGTTGACATCAGGCTACAAGTTGACACCTAGGGCCCAGATGGACACGTGGCCCCATATGAACACTAGTCCCCAGTCAGCTAGGGCCTGGGTCCACCTGGAGCCTGATGCTTAGCTAGAGACTGGATATCCACCTGAGGCCTAGGTATCTACCCAGGGACTGGTGTCAAAGTGGGGCCTGATATCCACCTGGGGACTAGGTATCCACCTGGGGCTTGATATCCACCTCGAGCCAGATGACCTTCTGGAGTCTGATGTCCACCACAGGCCTGGGTGTCCATCTGGGGCCTGGTGTTGATTTGGATTCCAGTGTCTACCTGGAACCTGGGGTCATGTTGTCCACTTGGAGCCTGGAGTTTTCACCTGGGGCCTGGTAGACATCTGGCCCCAGTAAACATCAGCCTGGGGCCTGGTTGTCCACTTAGAGCCTGGAGTTTTCACCTAGGGCCTGAAGATCACCTGGGACCCAGGTGTCCAGCTGGGACACCAGACTCCAGGTTTACGCCGAGGCTCCAGGGTACAACAGGCCCCAAAAGAACTCTAGGCCATATTAAACATCAAGTCTCAGGTGGATGCCCAGGCCCCATGTGTACACCAGGCCCCAGGTAGACAGTGGACGCCAGCTGATCATCAGCCCCAAGGTTGACACCCACACTACAGGTGGGTATCAGGCCCCAGGTGAAAACCTATGCTTCAGGTGTGCATCAGTCCCCAGGTGAACATAAGGCCACAGATAGACATCAGGCCTCAGGTGCACATCTGGGTCCAGGTAAACATCAGGCCTTAGGTGGATACCCAATCCCCAGGTGGACATCAGAGACCAGGTTGACACAAAAAAATCCCAGTGGGTATCATGTACCAGTGGACATTCAGGCTCCAGGTAAACACACCAGCCCCACCGTAACCATAGCCACCATAACGAGAAATGGTAGGTCTAAGTACCATCATGCTCCTTGCTCACAAAAGGATGCTTAGCTATTTTATTCAAAATACAACTCCATTCATCACTCTAAGCAGCGATGTGTAGAAAGGAAAAGAAAAATAAACCAGGCCTCAAGGAATCCATCCAAAATGAGGTAGATATTATAAGGGACAGAAATCCCCAAATGAAATGTTATAGTTGACATAGAATAGTCTTTAAAACCCATTAATTTTCTCGCACATTTGATACAGAGCATTATTTCCAGAGACTGAACCTAGAAAGAATTGCTTAAGACTAGAAGTCTTGTTCCAGCCTAGATTCCACACTGTTGAACATCTATACTTAGTACACCACATTATACATAGCACTGACATGACCTGTGTGCATTTAATTTTCTAATACTTGTTCATCTCTGGCATACTTTATATATGTATATATAACATATATAATGTACATACATACAAGTACACACACACACAAAGTATATAAGGGTAGGATAGTATAATTGTGCAGTAACGTTTCTTGTGAAAGTGGTGGAAAGTGGATTGCGTTGGCGACATGCTGGAATGTGCTTGCATTGGCAGAAGTAAGGCTTTCAAAACTAGTCGTTTTCATTTTTCTTTAGCAACTGGGAATATTAATAATTGAAGATGTGTTGGTATAAAAATAATCATAATAATCACAATGAAGTGGTGTTAATAATTATATCACAAGATATAATAAACATTATAGATATTATAAGATGTCAAAAAAAGAAGATGTCATAAAATCTTTGAGATGATTGACACGGTAAATGCGGCCTCCTGTGCCGCCCGGGGGCGCCACTCTCGTTGGGTTCTTGGCGGTGCTCACCCTACTCCACCTGCTCAGCCCAGGCTCCTGCGCCCCCGGAGTCACGCCATGGGAGCGAGGACTTTGCCTCGGTCCTAGACAAGGACAATGAGGAGGGGGTGCACGTGGAGTCCCCGCGGAGAGGCTGGACGCCGGGCAGGAGCCTTTGCGGGGGTGCACAGCCTCCTCTGGAATCCCTGGTCGCTGCCCGGTGCCTGCTGCGCCCTGCGAGCTCCGCGGCGGTGGATCCAGGCCTGCGCTGCCGGCTCTCGGCCCCGCCTGCGGAGCCTCTGCCCTTTGTCTTGCCCCTGGGGCCCGGGCCTCAGCTGGCCCGGGGTTCCTGATGTTAGCTGATGATGGGCTGGCCTCTGGGACTGGGTCGTGGGCCTCGTGCAGTGGCCGCCGCGTCACCAGCGCCAGGCCTCCCCGCGGTGCTGCTGGCGATGCGGGATGCCCGGGCTCTGGGTCTGCTGGGCCCCCTGGCGCTGCGAACTCCGTCACCTTCCATCGCGGCCACCATGCTGCCCGCTGGTCAGCCCTGGTCTGCAGCCTTCCTGGGACCCCTCCGGCCCCAAGGAGGCAACACTCACAGCCGCTTGCGACACGGGGGCCGCCTGAACCTCCGCCAGGGCTGCGCCGCCCAAGTGGCTCCAGCCAGCCAGCCCTGGCCCACGAACGAGACTTTCCGCTCCCCGAGAAGATCGCCCTCGGCAGGCATACACGGCCATGGAGGATGCAGCGGATACCTTTCAAAGTTTGTGGACACTCTTCTGCCACAACAAAAGTTTCACCATCAGCTGCGATGCCGACTGGGGCGCAGAGACCCCTCCGGGAGGTGGACCAGGCAGTGCCTTTGCTGGGCATCCGCAGTGCTGACCACCCCAAGTGCAGATCCCCACTTCGTGTTCCTCCTCCTCCACGTTCCGCATCCAAAGTTCTCTCACCATTTCTAAGCAGGAGAAATCAAAAGAAACTGAAATCAGAAAGAAAGAGAGAGAGAGGGAGAAAAAGCCACGAGCAAAAAAAGAGCAAAACCTTTTGGAAAGCGTAAAACGCCCCAAAGCCAAAAACTAATTCTTATCTCTTTTAAAGCTTCTGCACTTCTCCAATGATGAATGATTTATTTTTTTTTAACCACTGGCAATTCGTAATTATTAACTTCTCTGGCATTAATGAATAGAAGTTGAATCACATGTGGTAGTATAATTTGTATTATATGAATCTTTCCATATTTTAAAAAATAATTGTCCAGTTTTTCTCCATGGATTAACAATTAATGGAAAATTTTCAACATTGCTGTGTTAATGTCTCCTGAGATAATTAGATGTGAGTAATTTTTATAAATAGAATTTCCTGGGTGGAATTTCTCATCTTCAGGAGTTCCATAAATAACCATATCCCAAGAGAACTGTGAATTTGGGAACTGAAAGAACTGAGTCCCAACTTGTCCAGCCTGGAAGCTTTTGGGTGATCACTCTTGCAGGTGACTTCACTGCCTTCTGTTGAAGGACCAGTGAGAGCCTGGGGGTTTCAACTTGCAAGAGCCTTACCATTTTAGGGTTAGCATTAACAATGAGGAAAAGGCATACTTTTTTGATATTCTCCGTATGTAATAAAATAGTTACCAAAACAAAGCAAAGTGTGAGTGGTGACTATTGAGAGGACCCTTTCTATCTTTGCTGGATTCCCAGAGATTTCTGGGTTTCTTTTGGAGTCAATAGTATTTCCATGTTAATTCTGAGCTCTTAAACCCCACAATATGAGTTGCAGCCAGTGACTAGAGTTGCAGCCAGTGACTAGAGTTGCAGCCATTGACCAGTGTTGCAGCTTGTTAAACTGATCACTGGTGGTAGAGCCTTTTCATTCTGCTCACTTCTTAAAAGGTCAGCTTGGTCAGGGATTAGTGCTACCCTGCCAGAAATAAGCAGTTAGGAATTAAGTAAAGGAGTCAGCTAAAAGTGTAATTACGAAGTAGTGAGGTCACAGCTAGATGGTTGTTGATCTCATTTTCTCTCTGCTGCTGATTTCAAGGCTTTATACCATGTTTTGATGTAACATAGAATGTATACTATGAAGGACAAACAGTCTGTTAGCTTCTTGGAGCTATACTCCGTTACTGGAGCAGGGGACAACAATTTGAAGGACATTATTACTTAGACAGTTTAATCTGCCTTTGGCTAGAATAAACTTCAAGTTCCAAGGGGTGGGTTCAGTTGTTATGCAAACTTAGATTGTTGCGGTAAAATTTCCAAAAAAAAGGATAGGACTCTTTAGATGAAATAAGAATTTAACTGTATTTGAACCCCGTTGTAGGCCAGACAAGTTTAGGCAAAATCCCATGACTGATGAGTCCCTTTAAATTCCAACATATAATCGATGTTGGTAAATATGATACGTGCACTGGAAAAGGACGTGTATTCAGTAGTCGTTGAGTGTCTCGTTCTGTATATGTCAGTTTATGTCAAGTTTGTTCATTGTGTTCATCAAATCTCCCTTTCTCTTATGGATTTTTTTCTGTTGGTTCCATCGGTAATTGAAAGGTATGTTAAAATCTATATTGTAGATTAGTCCATGTTTCTTTTAGTTATATCAGTTTCTGTAGTAAATAATTTGAAGGGATATTTTATATTTAGACATATTTAAAATTGGCATACTTTTCTGGTGACTGACATCATAAAATCTTTTTTATCTTAGCAATATTTCTTGGCTTAAGTCTAAACTGTCAATAATAACATAGCAACGTGAGCTTTGTGCTGATTAGTGTTTGCAGGCATGTTTTCCATTGTTTTACTTCCAAATGTCTGGATTCTTGTATTCAGATAAATTAATTAAAACATAAAAATTAAATATAATATAAAACACTAAAAAGTGAATATTCTAAAAATCCAGCCAGAGATGTTTCACTTTTAATTGAAGTGTTTAGGACCACGGCTCTCACACTGTGTGCTAAGGTGCTCTAAGATGCTGTGTTTAACTGACAGGGGCACCAGCAGATAGCGTGTGAGTATGTGTATGTGTGTGTGTGTGTCTGAGATGGGGGTCTCACTCTGTCCCCCAGTCTGGAGTGGAGTGGTGAGGTCTAGGCTCACTGCAGCCTCTGCCTCCCTGAGTAACTGGGACAACAGGCAAGCACACCACCATGCCTGGCTAAATTTTATAATTTTAGTAGAGACGGGCTTTTGCCATGTTTCCCAGGCTGTATATTTTTGAGGGAAACAAAGCAACATTTGCTGGAGACCTTAGGAACTACTAGCCTGAGGCAGTTCATAGTTCAAAAGTAGTTAGAAGTGCATTTCTTTACCTTTAAGGTGGGTGTTGTTAATTACTGCGATGAAAGGAAGTATTGTGCTAAAGTCAGTGAGGAATAGGAATAAGGTCCAGTGGTTGAGATCCAGTCCGATTTTAAGATTTGAAAAGTTGTGCTGTGTGCCCAACAGGCACACACATCCCATTAGTAAGTAAATTGTGCTTTTTTAAGAAAGAAACAAAAATACTGTTTCTACTTCCATTGCGTGTTATTTTTTATATGTACTTCAAATCCATCACCAAAATAAAAATAATGAACATATCCAGCACTCATAAAAGTTTCCCCTTGTCCTTTTATAATCCCAAACTTTCTGTATCTTCCTACCTTACCACTCTCCCTGACAATCACCAATCTGTCACTATAAAAGAGTTTGCCTTGTCTAGACATTTATATAAATGAAGTGTAGTATGGACCCATTTTTGGAGGGGTCTGGCATCTTTCACACAACATAATTATTTTGAGATTCAGCTATATTGTAGGCAACAATAGGTCATTAATTTTATTACTGAGTAGTATTCTATTGTGCAGATCGGTCACAACTTATATATCCATTTGCCTGTTGATGGGTTTTTGCATTGCTTCCAGTTTGGGACTTACACAAGTACATTTGCAATGAACATTCATGTACATAAGTTCTTATAACTTTGAGTAAATATTAGGAGTGTAATAGCTAATAGGTTTAGGTTTAGATTTAATAGACCGTCAAAATGTTTGCCAAAATGGTTGTACCATTTTATATTTTTATCAGCAGTATGTAAGAATTCCACACTCTTGCCAACACTTTGTATGGGTCTTCTTTTAAAATTTTAGACATTTTCATGTGTGTACAACAGTATTTTATTGTGGTTCCATAATGCCTAATAATATGTAGTATCTCTTTATGTACTTACATGCCATCTGTATATATTTGGTAAATGTATGTTCACATTTTTTTTTGCTTCTTCCCTTTTTGTTTTTTTCTTTGCTTATTTTCTCATTATTAAATTTTAATAATTTCTTTATATACTCTGGATTCAAATCCCTTATTAGATATGAGACTTGCCAGTATTTTCCCCTTGAGATTTCTTTTTTGTTTTCATAACACTATCTTTCAAATAGCAGATGCTTTTAATATTGATGGGGTCCAATTTATTAATTGTTCTTGTGCATTTGGTTTTTGGGGCTTCATCTAAGACATTTTTGATTAATTGAATATTACAAAGATTTTTTTTCTGTATTTTCATCTAAAAATTCATAGCTTTTAATACTTTATTTTATATTTAAGTCAATGGTCCTATAAGTGACAGAGCTTTATCCCAAGTCACTGTCATGCATAGCTGGACCCAGGGGCTTATATAAAATCGTCAAGAAATGTTCTCCTTCTTTCTCTCGACACTTTTCCTTTTGTTTTAGCCTCATTTTTTCCTTCTGAAGATGACTCTCTTCTCTCTCTGTAGCAAGAGATAGTACGACAAATAACCCACTTTACTTTGTCCTCACAGACCACAGTGGTACAAAAAGCAAGAGTCCTTCCTGATGATTCCAAAAAAAAAAAAGTACTGAAACTGTTGCTACGATCCAAGGGTAGAGTCTTTTGCCAGAGCTGGGCATCATGATCACCTCTAGGACTGGGGCTGGTAGGTTGGGTCAGGCCCAGTTGGTGCTCATTGAAATGGTCCTCAAAGAAAAGGGGGGCTCTCAAGAGGAGAGTTGCTGAACACCCCACCAAAAAATAGCCACTCTGTACATACCTACAATTCCTTGCCATTTTATAAGCAACTGGTTGGGTGGAAAATGACTAGAAATTCAGTTGTCATTAACTTTCCTTTATAATGTCAGTAGAATGAGCCATACATTTCACATGTTGTGGGTTATGTCCATGATAGTCATTTCTGTATATTAAGTATCAATTTGAAGTATCATCTGAAGAAATACACTATTTTGTGACATTATCCTTAAATTAATAATTTTAGGATAAAGAATTATAGGATGAAAGAAAAGTCTAGGATAGAAATAAAAGAATAGAGAAAATGGGAGCATGGATATACTGCAGAAAATGGCCAAACAGGAAAAGTACTTGTGAGAGGTATTGAAGTACATAATTGATATCACATAGACCTCCAGGAAATTACAACTACTGGCTTAAGAACAAACTATCTGAATAGTCTTTGCTATTACTGAGTCTTTTCTGCTTGCAAAAGAAGTAAGAATGGTAAGGAATTGGGACATTGTTCAGATACGCCTGAATGCATTTATTCATTTACCTGTTGATGGGGTTTGGGGGTATTAATGAAGGATGTTAATAAATAATAATGGGCATGTTAGGTAATCATAATTGATTTGTCCATTGGGTCTGAAGAAAATTTTGCCTAACTTCTTTTTTGTCAAGGGATTCATTTTTAATGTCATGTTGGATTCTATGGCTTACTGAATGTGTAATTGCCTATTTATGGATTCTGAAGAATTTTATAAAATATATTTGCCAAACATTTTGAAAGCTTAGAACTTCTCCTAGGCAGAAGTTCTTTAGTGCTTTAGTGCTGCCCTGACAAATATGGTAGCCACAGCCATGTGAATATTGAGCACTTGAAATGTGGCAAGGCTGGTCTGAGATGTGCTGTCAGGGTAAAACACACACCAGATTTTGAAAACTTAGTAGGAAATAAAACTAAACATATCTAATTAATAACTTTTATATTGGTTAGACATTGAAATAATATTTTGTATATATTTTACATATAAATATACATTCATGTGTATGTGTAATTAACATCTTCATATGAAATACTTCTCAATTACAATTGGAAGAATGATGACTTTGTGGTGGAGAAATCTGGCACAAACTTGATCATGTGCCTCCTGCTGTGATGTCCTAGGAAGACCACAGCAGTATTTCTGTGGTTTTCTTGTGAAAGATACATGACCTAAGTCCGGATGTGGAAACACATCAGATGGAAAAAGGTGAACACATCCTTCATAAATGCTTATGCTCTTTAAAACTCTTAAGGTTATGAAAAATAGGGCAAAACAGAGGAACTGTTTGAAGGAGCTTAAGAGACATGACAATTAATGCAATGGGAACTCCTGGATTGGATCCTGGATTACAAAGTTCAAACAAAATGTATTTAGGGCACAACTGAGAAAATTTGGATGAGATTATAGCAGCTGTTGATTGGACAGTAGTGTTGGGTGGATGCTGATATCCTGATATGGATGATTATGTTCTGGTTAGGAGAACTTTTCCCAGATTCCTCATCGTTTGCCCAGTGAGTTCGTGGACAATGTGGCAATGGTAGCAGGAGAAGATGCTACATGTTTCCAATAACATGAACTTCCCTGCAGCAGTGCTGCCTACTGCCCAGATGAGTGCCCTGACTGCTGACAATGAGCAATGCTGAGACCCTGGAAAGAGGAACTGCCTTGCCTAGACCAGACAGATTTCTGGTAATGTTGTAATAATATTTTCTCCTTTCCTTCATGGAAGTGGTAAAGGATTGCCGTCACTGGAATAGATGCATATCGGAATATGAACTCCGCTTCATATGCTTCTCATAGCATCAAATTATTTACATTTGCTGAGTTCTTATTCTCTGCTATCATACAATTACTACTGATGATGTAGCTTATTTTACAAAAAAAGAAGTGATGTGGGCTTCAGCCCATATTTATTGGTCTTGTGACATCCCACATCACCCAGAGGAACATGACCTCACAAGAATCAGTTACTTCACCAACTGTGAGACCCTGAGGGGCTGGGTTTCTATCCTACGAGATGTGTTAGATGCCCTGACCCAAGAGCCCTCCTACCCAGAATGCATGGTTCCATGTAGCAAGGATCATTGTGATGGTGGTGATGATGACGGTGAGGATGGTGATGGTGAAGGTGGAGGTGGTGATAATGAAGTGATAGTTATGTTGAGGATGATGAAGGTGATGACGGTGGTGAGGATGGTAAAGGTGAACATGGTGATGGTGAGAATGGTGATGGTGGTGATTGTGATGGTGATGATAAGGATGGTGATGGCGAAGGTGGTGATGATAACAGTGATAGTTATGGTGAGGATAATGGTGATGATGATGAGGATGATGATGGTGAGAATGGTGATAGTGATGATGATAGTGATGGTAATGTTAATAATGATGATTATTATGAGGATGGGGAGGGTGACAATAATTATTATGGTGAGGATGGTGATGGTGAAGGTGGTGATAATGATAGTGATAGTTATGGTGAAGATGCTGGTGTTGATGATGGTGAGAATGGTGAGGGTAAGAATGGTGATGGTGATGATGATAGTGTTGGTGATTGTAAGGATGGTGATGGCGATCATGGTGATGATGATGATGGTGCTGACTGGGCTATGAGGTAATGGAGGCAGAAAAGTGGCAGTTTCTAGGAAGTATAGAGCCAGCTGGGAACTGCAAGGCAATCTTAGTTGGGGTGGAAGATGTCGGGCCTCTGCCTCATTTCTAGACATCTGGGGAAAGCTCACCCCTCACAGTAGTTCCAGGAACCCCTCCATCCAGCATTTCCTTCTCGCAATCAGCATGGAGCTTTTGGGGTGCAGAGAAGTGTCTTCTATTCACTGCACTCTGTGGGAAGGGAAATGGGGGAGTGGTATTTATGAACCCAGTATAATACAGTAGGGTCTCATCTAATATATTTTGGGAGAATTTTCAGCTGAAGAGAGCAAGCCTCAGAGAAGTCAGGTAACTTTATCTTCAATAGCATCCAGTTGTGATTTATTGAGCAGTTACTATGTGCCAGGCAACATGCTGGGTGGTTCCTTATATGTTATCTCATTAAATCCTACAGCAACACAAGAAGACAGGCACAACTACCCCATTATAAAAATTGTGGTAAAATAAACTAAAAGTTACTGTCTAACTATGTTTAAGTTTACATTTCAGTGGCACTAAATACATTCACAATGTTGTGCAACCAATTTCCAGAATGCTTTTCATCTTGTAAAACTACAATTCTGTAACTCATTTAAAAACAACTCCCCAATCACCACCCTCCCCAGGACCTGGTAGCCACCATTTTCCTGTCTGTCTGTATGGATTTGACTACTCTAGGTGCCTTGGAAAAGTGGAATAATACAGCATTTGTCTTTTTGGTCTGGCTTATTTTGCTCAGCCTAATGTCCTCAAGGTTCATTCTTGATGCAGCAGGCATCAGAATCTCCTTCCTTTTCAAGGCTGAACACTATTCCACTGTATGCATAGACAGCATTTTGTTGATCCGTCCATCCATCCATGGACACTTGGGTTGCTTCCACCTTTTGGTTATTGTGGATGATGCTGCTCTGAACATGGTTGTGCAAGTATCTCTTCCATGCTAGCCCCATTATACAGAACAGCATAGAGAGATTCTGGGAGGAGGGATGACCTGCCCGGGGCCTTTGGTGAGGTTCGGGTGGAGGATCTCCCAGACCTCAAAGGCAGAGTTCCTCTCCTCACCTCACTGCCTTTCTCAGGACCTGCCTCCTGCCCCACCACACAGTGCCCACTCCCTGGTACTAGACTTGCTAAGGCCTCTTGATCCCTGAAAATTCAGGGACAGGAACTGGTGGGCACAATTACAGTCACTCACTTCTCTGTCCCCTACTGCAGATTCTGTGCCAAACAATACATGATAATGACCTGCTTTCCACTCTTTCACCAGATGTGGATGAGGCGCCTGCTGCATGCCAGGCATGTGTGGTCACAGGACAGAGACCCCTGGGAAATGAGAAGATGTGAACTCCTCAAGGCCAGGGGCAGCCCTTTCACTTGCTGCTACCCTCTGAGGGATGGAGGGGAACCCTGAAGCATTGGAGAAGTGCATGAGTGACCTAGCTCAGATGATGATATCATAGTAACCCTGTTTATTCTCACCTACCATGTGCCAGGCATTGTGCGAAGTACTTTGCACACATTACCTGCTGTAAAGCTCAGAGACAACTGTAGGAGTGAATCTGTTATACCTCCCACTTTACAGGGGAGGAAACTGATGCCCAGAGAGGTGAACCAGTCTTCCCCAGGCCTTGCAGCTAGTCTCTGGCATGCAAATCCAGGCGGTCTAACTCAGAGATCCCCTCATCCTCTTGGTTTTTTCCCCTGCAGCCCTCTGGCCTGTCCCCAGAGCCCTGTACCCTGGGCCACCCCGAAGATGACCTGGACATGGGCTTCAGCAAAGGCAGCAACCCCGGCACATCTCCATTTGACAGGGAGGAACCTCAGGCGCACCACAGGAGCCCTGGGCTGCAGGTGGTGTAGGTGCTGGCTGAACCACAATGCACCAATGTTGGAGGATGCACCCTAGGATGGGCAGCAGCAGGAGGTCACCCTGCCCAACAACTGGTAGTGGTACCTGAGAACAAAGGAGGAGAAGGAGGCTTTGAACACAGGTGTGGAGAAGCCCAAGGAGGAAGAAGAAGACTTGGACTATGGGCTGCTGGATGGCCTCAAGGACCCCCTCCCAGAAAAGGAACTTTGAGACTTATACCCATTGCTGAGATGAAAGTGCTCCCTATTTTCTATCCTGGAACTGCTGCAAACCTCGGTGTGACATCACAGGGCCTCGTTTCCCTATTTGTAAAATGGGATTATATGGGGGTTCCAATGAGACACTGGACCGAGAGCATTTTGAGAATTGTAAAAAATGTACAGTGAGGGAATAATTATTATAATGGAGCATTGCTCTTCCAATAGTTAGTATTCTTTAGCAAATATTTGAAGGTAAAATATGATTTGTTGAGGAGGTTTGCAGCAGCTGAGACCCTCAAGAACCTTTTCTGTCTCCGTTCAAAGCTGGCCTCTGACAGGGACCTTCTTGGTGCCACCCCTGGGCCTCTCATCCTTTGTGCAGGCTTCTCAGGGTTCTTATTTCTGTTGTGTCTTGTGGTTGCCTAGTGGATGGTGTGCTCCATCTTCACTCAGAGCTAACTGCATCTCCTCCAGGCCCATGTCCCTCATGCAGCACCCGCTGCTCCCTCACCAGGATTCAAACCCTTCTGTGACTGACCTTTGCTGACCTCCCTCATTCTTTCTGCTCCTCCAGTTCCATGCCTGTGCCCCTCAGTCCCGTGGCTCACACTCTCACCCAAGCTGTTCTCCATCGGGATTTCCTTGGCTCCCTTTCCTGCTCGGCAAATTTGTGTTCATCTTTCCAAGCCCTGCACAGATGTCCTCCTTTCAAAGCTCTCCCTGAGGTCACAGAGTCCAGGAACAAGGTAGTCCTTGCTCCACTGCTGCCTCTGGGTTTTGTGCCTTTATCACTTTGGTGTGACTGCCTGCCTCTTGCTGAAGGGAGGCATTTTGGCTTTACTCACCTCAGTATCTCCTGGGTCCAGCTGGGTGTCTGGCCTGGCCCAGAATCGGTGCTCATCGAGGGTGTATAGAACTCACAAGGACCAAGTAATGTCTTGCAAATAATACCACCCTCCCACACTTCTCCAATGTTTACTTTCTAAGCTCCTTTATTCTTTGACATTCAAATTTCTAAACGGCCTGTATGTATTTACAAAGCCTGGGAAAACGCCTTCAGAGGACAAACACACCCCACCGGCAGAATGTATTTGCATTGACTAGGATTATGGAAGAAATTCAGCTTTCTGGAAAATGAATCATTGGGCATTGGCTGAGTATCTGCTCTGTGCCGGATATTAAGCTGTGATCTCTAGAAAGAGACATGAACTACTGACACAGTCCTTGACCCTGAAGAGCTCAGAATCCAGTGAGCTTGATTTCTTGTAAGTTAGAGACAGAGTTCAGAGCAGAAGCTCAGGCAGAAGGAGAGAAGTAAAATGGACATACCAGAGGCAGTGACAGCCACACAGCTGTCTGGGGACACTGAGTGCAGCAACAAATAGCTTAGGCTGCCTTGGCAGCCCACGAAGGTATCACGGTTTGCTATTGCAGCATCTCACTGATGCTTTTGTTATGCTGATCTCTGCAAAGCCCCTCTGTGCCCCTGCCCAGGATGGTGGCAGCCATGCTGTGGAGAAAAGGGCAGTGACCAGGACCACAGGCTCAGTGCTTGTACCCTGGACCACCTGCGAATGGGAGCCCTTCACATGTTCTCTGCCTCTGTGTTCAGGTTGGGGGACCTGGCCAAGGAAGGGAGATGACCCCCATGCTGAGTCAAAAGGACACACTCCCGGGAACAGACTATCTCTTCTTTCTGGGTAATTTCTGCCTCTGCAGTGAATGGTGAAACCAGACACATCCTCTCTGTTGGTATGACACAAAGACAGGCGTTCCTGCTCATGGGCTGCATCTTCAGATGAGGGGAGGTGTAGCACACTCCTGTGCTCTGCTGACTAAGGCAGGGACACATGTCACCCCATCAGAATGACTGCCAGACCAATGGCTAAAATAAAATCATTTCCAATATTCAAAGGAGTCACCTTCATTCATCTACAAATATTTTTCCTTTACTTTTCTTTCTTTCTTTTTTTTTTTTTTTTTTGAGATGGGGTCTTGCTCTGTTGCCTAGGCTGGAGTGCAGTGGCATGATCTTGGCTCACCGCAACCTCTGCCTCCTGGGTTCAAGGGATTCTCCTGCAGCAGCCTCCCGAGTAGCTGGGACTACAGGCGCCCACCACCACATCTGTCTATTTTTTGTATTTTTCATAGAGACAATGTTTCACTATATTAGCAAGGCTGGTCTTGAGCTCCTGGCTTTGTGATCTGAATGCCTTGGCCTCCTAAAGTGCTGGGATTACAGGTGTGAACCACAATGACTGGCCCAAATTTTTTTCTATAAAACGACCTATTGCACTCAGGGTAGGGTAAATGATGCATCATGTCTGCTGGCAACATGGGCCCTATCTGGAAAGCGAGTGCCCACCACAATGGCACAGTGCTGTGCAGTGCCTGTGTGGTGCTGAATCTCAGGAGCAGCCCCCATCCTGTGAACCACAACCACAGGGAACTTAGAAAAGAGCAGAGACCTCTGGTGGCCAGGCCTGCCAGTAAGCAGATGCTAACCCTGTCCTGGGGGTCTGCAGGGAGGTCAGGCAAGTGGAGAGGTGGCGAGACATATTTGTGGTCTCCCCCACTCCCGCCCATGCTATGCAATGGGGGCGACCACACACCCGCTCTGCCTGGGAGGGTCCTGGTGTGCCCACTGCCTCGCTGAGTTATGAGGGATGCTGCGTTTCACATCTCACTGGTATCGCATTTGAAGGACAAATTATGTCTTCCCTTCTCCACCCTGCGGAACTCCGTTTCCTCATGTGCAAGTGGGGGATGATATGCTTACATGGTTATGCAGTAGGCGTATCGATGGGATCCATCTGTCAATACCCTGCATCCAGCGACCACCTGGAGCACACTTGCAGTTCGCAAGCTGGGCTTCCTGCTGCAGGGAGGGGAGGAAGCACTGCCTGGAGCCAGGGAGCTTCTCTGAAGGAGGTTTTGGAAAAGACTCGTTCCAGAATTTGGGCTTGTATTGGAAGCTTGCGGGAGGGTTGAAAGAAGCCTTTGCTCCAGATTGGATGCTGTCAGAGGCAGGGTGGATTCTATCACCTGGCATCTTCCCCAATCTTACCTAGAAGGAAGAAGACAAGACCAAAGCTAACGCTGCAATTGACAAGGAGGTAGTGGTCATGACATAGCCACAGGAGAGGGGGTGTGAGGTCACTTTTGTCCATGTTTTGCATGAGCTGAGCCATGATAGCTGCTTTGTCTTGACCCATCATGGTCACAGAGCGACCTTGTCTGATGCTGACAACCTGGGCAGTTCAACAGAACACCAAAGCCTTGCCAGCCGTGGTTGCCGTCCTCCTGAGGCTTCGCTTCTCCTCCTCTGGGGCCGACTGCTGACCATGGATGGTGTCGAGTGGGAGGGGAATATGCTGTGGGTTTTTTTTTGCAGAGCAAGGGCAGAGGACTCTGATGCCTTCAGCTCTGGCCATCCTGAGTGCTGTGATCTGCTTCCCCTGCTTCCTACACCACCCACAATCCCACCATGCTGTTGCAGTCAGTGCCAACTCATAGTCCCTTCTAAGGGCCCCAGTGTCTCTGGGTCACCCCCTCTCCCCTGGGAGGGAAGCAAGGTTCTCATGAAGGTCCCAGGTGGAGGTGCTGAAAGAGTGTGGAGGTGCCTTCTTGAGTGTCAAAGTCTGGGATTCCAGCTTTCAGCCTCAGGCTCCAGGTGTGTGTGCCGAAGTGGAATTTTCTGCTCTCATTCGCTCTCCTGTCTGCTCAGAGGAACTTGGGGAGTTTCCTCTCTAGGGGAGGGAAAGGCCCTGGAGAAGTGGCCTTGCCCTGAACTGGGAAGGGGTGGGCACGGGAAAGCAGGGGACTGGGCTCTGCCTACTGCTTGCTGACAGCTTGGGCACAGCACTGCCCTCCCTGGGCTCCTGTCTCTCTTCTCTGTATGATTAGGTGGAGGTGGATGGGATTCTGCTTCTACTCCTGGTCCTTGGGCACCATGTCAGGTACTCACACAGTTATGACCTCATCTGGTCCTTGGAACAGCACTAGGGGATGGATCTGTCAACCTCACGTTGCAAATATTTGTTCTAAATCCCACACTCTGAAGTCAGAAAGACCTGGGTTTGCCCTCAGCCACGGACGCTTGCTTGCTATGTGACCTTGGACAAGTCACTGCCCTTCTCTGAGCCTCAACACCCACATTTACACAGGGGAAGAATAATACCTCCCTCTTGGGCTGCTGTGAAGCAGAGCTAATGGGTACATTGCCTCAGGCATATTGCAGGTGCTCAGAGTGTTGGTCTTTCCTTCCCTTTCTAGGTCTCCATTTCCTCGTCTACACAGTGGGGAGCAAGTCTGTCCTGATTATAAATAAGACAATAGGTGAATGCACTCAGGAAGCCTGGGGACAGGGATGCATAGAGAAGCTTCTTGCAAAGGTGAAGATTCATGCCCTGAGCCCCGCACTGAGTGGCAGGTGAGAGGACAGCAAGCCCAGCGACTGAGGCCTACAAAATGCCCCCTGCAGAGAGGGAGGAGGAGCAGTGTTCTAAGGTGGGTGGTTGGCAGCATCCCCAGTGCTTGCAGGAGGAGCAGGACTGCTTGTGCTTGCTCAGGTGGGTGGTAGGTTAGGTTCTTAGGCATCTGCTGGGTATCAGATGCTGCACAAGCATCATCTCCGTGAATTTAATCTTTCCATCATCCCTGAGAGGTGGGCATTACAGGGGCATAGTGGGATTGAAACACAAGTCCTCTGAGCCTGTGCCTTTTCTACAAGGCAACTTGGTTCACATGTAATAATAGGACCCAAAAATACACCTGCTATGCTGTGCTCACCAAATTTCATAACATCCTTGTGACCTGCGAGGTTAGTGTACTGTCTTCATTTTATGGATGAGAAAACTGAGGCTCAGAGAGGCTGAATAGTTTGCTCATCCTTCCAAAGAACTAAAGGGAAGAGGGGTGCTGTAGCTGTGGGGCCTTCTATTCCTGGCAGGAAGTGTGCAGTACCCCAGGCCATTCTGACCCTACTGCAGGCAGGAGAAAAGGCACATGAACAAATCCAGCAGCAAGCTTCCACTGAGGGCCTCCCTGGCCTTTGCTTGCGCTAGTGCTGAGGGAGAAACAGCCTTGTTCCTTCACATAGCATGGTTTCCTGCCACCCCCAGGATAAAGGTCAGAGTCCTCAGGTCTGTGTTTGAGACTCTTCATGGTCTGGTCCCACCTGCATTTCCAGCCAAATTCTCCACTACGGCCCCCAGTGCAGCAGCCCTGGCCATCTGTCCCATCCCACCATCCTGCCTTGGCTCAAGCTGTTCCCTCTGTCCCATGCTATTCACACATAGAACAAGGAGAAGCTTGATAGAGGCTAGCCTGAATTTTCCATTTGAGAGCATTTTCAGCTTCTGGAAACAGACATTTCACCCAAAATTCCAGATTCCCTGCTACTCTGAAAATACATACATACATACATACATACATACATACATACATACATACATAAATCTGCTCTTACTCTGCACTATTCTGTTTTTTGAGACAGAGTTTCACTCTTGTTGCCAGGCTGGAGTGCAGTGGTGTGATCTCCATTCACCACAACCTCTGCCACCCGGGTTCAAGCGAGTCTCCTGCCTCAGCCTCCTGAGTAGCTGGGATTTACAGGCATGAACCACCATAGCCGGCTAATTTTCATGAACTTTTTTTTAGTAGAGATGGAGTTTCACGATGTTGGTCAGGCTGGTCTCCAACTCCTAACCTCAGGTAATCCACCAGCTTCGGCCTCCCAAAGTGCTGGGGTTACAGGTGTCAGTCACCTCACTTGTCCAGTCTGCACTATTCCTTAGTGCAGACTAACAATGTCTTGAGCCAAACAATGTCTTTCTCATTTGGACGTGACCTTCAGGGTCTAATTTTTGTATTTTTAGTATAGATCAGGTTTTTTTTGACAGAGTTTCACTCTTGTCACCGAGGACCCATGGTGCAATGGCATGATCTCAGCTCAATGCAACCTCCGCCTCCTGGGTTCAAGGGATTCTTCTGCCTCAGCCTCCCGAGTAGCTGGGATTACCGGCACCTGCCACCACACCCGGCTAATTTTTTGTATTTTTATTAGAAACAGGGTTTTGCCATGTTGGGCAGACTGGTCTCGAACTCCTGACCTTAGGTGATCCACCCTCCTCAGCCTCCCAAAGTGTGGAATTACAGGCATAAGCCATATCCTGGCCTCACCTGGCTAATTCTTTTTATATTTGAAGAGACAGTGTTTCACCGTGTTGGCCAGGATGGTCTTGATCTCCTGACTTTGTGATCCGCTGGCCTCAGCCTCCCAAAGAACTGGGATTAGAGGTGTGAGCCACTGCACCCAGCCTCAATGTAGCTTATTATCAAAGTATTTACATAGAAAAATTAATCAAACAGCACAAGCATTTCAATACTTAGGTTAAGATGAAATCTGTGCCCGGAAGAGTGCCAGACACACATGAAATGTTTTGTGCATGAAGCAACCACAACTTAAAAAGATTTTGTTATTCATTTTTGTATGTTATTTTGGGAATGTGATTAATCACCTATGTAAAGGACGTTGGGAAGAATTTCCAGATACTCTGATATGCATGACATCTTAATCATACAATATAAAGCAAGGCTATCTTAGAAAATTAGGTATCACTGCCAAGGACCTTTACAATTGAAGATAAATTAAAATTTCTATTAAATTTGTAACAGTCAGATGGGTTGGCAGGCAAGATGTGTCATTTTTTTCTCAGCATTTTTTCTTTTCCTTGATTCAATAAAACAAACTGAAACGCCAGCTATCTGCAGAACCCTCACTAGACTATGTTTAATGATATGTGAAACACAGCCTGCACACTCACAGATCCTTGCCACGTCCCGTTCCCATCCTCTCAAAACCTGTGTTACCCTGTGGCTAGATTTCTCAAGAAAATGAAAGAGAGAGACGAACGAGAACCATCTTCTTTCAGGTCGCTCCGCACTGCTCCTGCAGGTAGACAATGACCTCTCCGGTGAGGCTTTTATCCTTGACTGTGGGGTGGAGGCCTTAATCCTAGAAAAGAGGCCTCTCAGGGTGGGGAGGTGATTTAAATTCTTACTAGAGAGATGCAGCTCCCCACTTCATCTGGACCTTCACAAACCTAAACTGGAGCCACCTGAAAAATGACTTACAACCGGCCACACAAGCCAGGCAGAGAGGCGAGGACAGGCTGACCACAAGAAAGGCGGACGTAGAAGATACCGACCTCTGGCGCACAGGGGACATGTGTCCCAACACACACACACACACGCACACACAGACGGACACAGAGCAAATGAGTGAGAAAGGGGAGAGAGAGAAACAAGAGACACACATACGCACACACACAAACGCACAAAGACGTACAGCAGCGGCATGGTAACACCTACCCCCAGGCAGCCCCTGAATTTTCTGGGTTCTGCTCTCCATGACTACAACCCACTGGTGAGAGAGCAGCCCACGGACACATAAGCAAACCTCTCCTTTTTTGAAGAGACTCACTGGCACACCGTCCGTGCAGGCCTGAGGCTGGGATCCCGCGCTGCTTCCCCGGCCCTCCGCCCGCAGTTTCTTCCTCCTGGACGACCCTCCATGAATCCCGGCCTCCAGAGACCATCCTGTTGATGCCCTGGCCAGGACTGGTCTTAGCCCCGACGCTGACTAATCCCTCTAGTCCTAGGTACTCGGGAGGTGGAGGCAAGAGAATCGCTTGAACCCGGGCGACAGAGTTTGCAGTCAGCTGAGATCCCGCCACTGCACTCGACTGAGTGACAGAGTGAGACTCCGACTATAAAAAAAAAAAAAGAAAGAAAAGAAAAATGATCCCGGAGCGGCGGCTGCGGGGACTGGGGCGGCGGTGGGTGAAGTGAAGTTTGGGATACGGGTCTCGTCGACCCTCCCCGAATCCAGGCCTGAGGCTGGGATCTCGCGCTGCCGCCCTGGCGATACGCCTGAGGTTTCTTCCTTCTGAGGTTTTTTCCTGATGGTCGACCCTCCGAGAATCCCAGGCTCCGGAGACCATCCTGTTAATGCCGTGGCCAGGACTGCTCTCAGACCCGACTCTGACGCACTACCACACCGGAGCTCCTACTTCGCAAAGTCTCAGGGACCCATCCCCGGGCAAAGGTGGCAATCACTACGACCAAAGCGGAGGCTCAGGCCTTGCGCTTGCGCACTGGCGAGGCCGAATCTCCGCTTGCTCCGGAGAGTCAGGCTGCTGATCCTTTAAAAAATGGCAGCGACGCGCGGCTGAGGGTACCGGGGCAGCGGTGGCGGCGGCAGCGCAGTCCGAGGCCGCGGGTGGGAAGAGGACTACGAGAGGGTCCTGCGGGAGACCCAAGGGTTGGACCCATAGAGGTCCTGTCATCAGGACCTTCTTGGTCGGTCTTCTTCTTCGGTTCCCTGTGGAGGAGGAGTTTCAGGGTGCGGCTGGGCTCTCTGGACTCCTCTTCAGATCTGACTATGGATCGCACGGGGTGATCAGGAATGGGGTTACAATGCAGTGAGGCGGGAAGGGTCTCGCTGGGGCACAGAAAGATCCTAAGGGCTGCAAGGCGTACTGTCAGCTGAAAATGCACTAACCTATGAGCCCACTGCCTCCCTCCTTCCTAGGTGGAGCAGTGGCCTGACTTCATCTCCAAGGTCCGGGACTCTGGCATCCCGACACCGCTTTCCGCGGCATGTGCAAGGACAGACAGAAGCGAGTCCAAGATGGAGCTAATGTGACAACACGTGGCACTAATGTTCCCCAAGAACAGATGGAGTCAGTGTGTGTCTTTGATTGCCGTATGGGGCGACGCTGAGATGGATAGTGATGTCCAGGTGTGCGCAGGTGGGTCACTGGGACCTCCCACACAAAGCCAAGGAAAAGCCAAGCACACCAGAAAAGCTGTGAGACAGGGCCTGTGCCTGAGTCCAAGCCACATTCAGGAATGACTGCCAGAGGGGCCAAGAGGTTTCGACAAACTACACCACACCGACATCCTGCCACCGGTAGGTACCCCTGACGCCACCTCCCCTGCACCCAGCAAAACCCAGTCCCTTTGGCTCCTTGACATCCGTGGCAGCCAAAAGATTCGGTGCCTGAAGGCACTTTCCCCAGGAGCAGAGGAACCGGATGGCCCTCAGGAATGAGAGAGGAAGGGCAAGTGGGATGTAACACTAACTTTCCTTGAAGGCAAAGGTCAGCCACGGTGGGGTTGCTTCCCGCTCTTCCTGGACTGACTATGAAGCAATTACTTGGGACATGCAGACCAAGGGAGCTTCCCTGTCCAAGACAGGTACGGAAGCCCAGAACTCCAGGATCATCACACCCTATCATCCAGAAATCGGTTTGAAGAAGGAAGCAATCATAAAAGGGACCCCAACGAAATTTCTCCCTAATGGACTGGGAAGTGTTCTTTGTTGAAGACATGGAGCCAGAATAAGAAGCCTCTCGGCGTCACAGGAACTGGGCAGACAGATCAAGTGGGAGGACACAGCAGAGGCCAATGTCACAACACAATGCCACTATCACTAGCATCCAGGAAAAAGTGCCAAATGGGTGACTTGGCGAGGAAGGCCAGTGTTTGAGTGACAGACATGCTTGCCCCATCTTGTTGCCAGCTTCCTTCTCAATCCCAGTGTATAGCTTTGGGTAGATTTCTCAATGAGGGCAAAGGGCGAGAGGAGTGAGAACCGTCTTCTTGAAGGTCTGTGGGCACACTCCTGCGGGTGGACAATGAGCACCTGTGAGGCCTTTGTCCTTGGCGGGGATGCCGTCATCTTGGTCCTAGCAAGGAGCCAGCACACAATGGGAAGGGTATTAAAACTCCTGCAAGACAGGCCGGAGGCACGAAGCCCCTTCACTGAAGCACAGCCATGGAGAACTCCTGCTATGCCAAAATTCAGGGACTGGATATTAAGACAACAGTGGAAATTACTGTGAAGAGACAGTCAGCTAGAGCCTTGCGGAGGCACATTGGCTGGGCCGACTAAAGCTCTGGTCCTGGAAGTCTGGCTGCTGATCCTTTAAACAATGGCAACTCTGCGGTAGCAGAGGGGCTCCTGTTGAAGCCTCCGCAGCGACTGGATCCAGGGTCCAGTTTGGGACAGCCTGGGAGAGGGTGCCGCGGGTGTCCTGTCCCAGGGCCAAACCCCCAGGAGTCCTGTCCTCTGGACCTCCTTATGGCGACTTCCACTGAGGGAGGGGGAGCTTCAGGACGCCTGCTGGGTTCTCGGGATTCCCATTCAGATCCGATTTTGGCCCCCTGCGAGTGAGATAAGATGGGCTCACCATATCTGGTGAGGCAGACAGGGCATGGTTGCAGCACAGAATGATCCCATGGGTCTTAAGGAATGACGTCAGCTCAAAATTCACTGATCCAACAGCTCTCTGCCTCCCTCCTCCTTTGAAAGAGCACTGGCCTACCTGGCTTCTAAAAGCCCTGGGGCTCCGGAAGTCGACAGAAATTTACAGGACACGTGCAAACAGGAAAAGGGACAAATCCCAGGTGGAGACCATGGGATGACGCGTGGCACTGGACCATCCCACAGCAGATGGCATGAATGTGTATAACCAGAGGAATGTTGGGCAACACCAAAACAAACGGTGGTGTCTAGACATGTGCCCAGTGGAAGAGGGGAAAAAGTGACATATCCATCACAGCAATGGAAAATTAAAGAATACCCTGGAACGAGGAGGGGGCCTGTGACTTACTGGAGCCACATTTTTAAATTAATACCAGAGGAGCAAAGAGGTTTCTGCGAAACTCACCCCACCGCCAAAGCTCCATCACCCAGGTAGCCCTCACAAAACGTCCCCTGCAACAAGCTCCAGCACCATCTCCAGACCCAACCCCAGCCCCAGGCCTAGCCCCACAACCAGCCAAGTCCCCATGGATCCCTGACATTCGTTACGGCCAAAAGATCTAGGGAGTCAGTCCACCCAGTAGCAGAGGAGAGCATGTCCCTCAAGAATGACACAGGAAGTGCAGAGGAAATGCGACACGATCAGTGCAAGAAGACAAGGTCATTCACGGACGCCTAGCGCTCATTCTTGGCAATCCAGCCACCCATGAGGGAAACATGGAAAAAAGCAAGCTTCCCTGTCTGACAGACTTATGGAAGCGAAGAGCTCCATGGTCATGAGACGTGCCGAATCAAGCAGAAAGACGTTTGGAGAGAGAAACAATCATGACACAGATCTCCAGGAAGTGTCTCCCTGAAAGAATGGGAAGTCAAGGACTGGGAAGTACCTGACAGACAGGGAAGACATTTGGCCACAGAGATAGGCATCTAGGCCAGGGGAGGCAGAGGAAGAGGGAGGACAGCTCAGAAGGAGCAAGAGGAAGGAAACAACAGAGGGAAGACAGAGCAAGAGGGAGGACAGAGCAGAAGCCAGAGCCGAGGCAGGATAAAGCACCATGCAACCGCCGTGGGAATAAGGGGAGGGGTTCCAAAACGGTGGCTTGTCCAGAGAGGCCAGCGTTCCAGTGACAGGGATTGTTGCCATCTTCCATTCCCAGCTTCTTCTTCTAAACGGTATGGTGGTGCGACTTCATTTCTCAGAGAAGAGCCGTGAAAAGGTACAACCATCTTCTCTGATGTGGTTCTGCTCCCCTACTGCAGGACAAAGAGCTCCTGTGGGGCTCTTTTCCTTGGTTGCTGTGTGGTCATCTTGATCTTAGAAAAGAGGCAGCTCATGATGGGGATGAGATTTCAATTGCTCCGGGACCGATGCATCTCCTCACGTGGGCCAGGCCTTCACACACCCAAAGCGGATCCGCGGCGGCGAAAACGATTGACAGCCGGCCTCATGACCCAGGCAGAGACGCAGAAAGAGGCTCAGCAAAGACAGACCGGCATGCCAGAAATCGCCTTGTGATGCACAGGGCGCATTCAGCCAAAGACACACACGCAGAGGGGCACGCACACACTAACCGACAGAGAGAGGGAAAGAAAGACACAGAGACTGAGAGACAGAGAGAGAAGAGAGAATGGGAGAAACACACACATGCGCGCACACATACACGCACACACACACACACAGAAACAGAGTCATACAGCAGAGGCATGGAAACACACCCCCCCGCCCAGGCAACCCCTGAGGCTGCGGGGTTCTACTCTCGACGAGAACGACCCTGGGGTGAGAGAACAGCCCAGGGGCACGCAGGCCGACCTGTCCTCGAGATGACGGCGGCACGACTTTTGGGGAGACTCACCCCAACAGCGTCCGGGCAGGCCTGAGGCTGGGATGCCGTGCTGCTTCCCCCGGACTCCGCCTGGGGTTTCCTCATCCTGGTCGGCCCTTTGCGACTCCTGGCATCCGGAGACGTTCCGGTCGACCCCGTGGAGAGGTCAGACCAGAGCGTCAGAGCCCCGCCACCCAAGCACTGCCATGGAGGGCTCCTGCTCTGCCAAGCCTCAGGGACCGGTTTCTAAGACAACCGTGGGAAGCACTGTGACGGCAGAAGCCGCTCACGCCTCGCGCATGCGCATTGGCTGGACCGACTCGCGCTCCGCTCCTGGCAGTCAGGCTGAGTCCCCTTTAAATAATGCCCCCGCTGCGCGGCTGCAGCGAGGCTCCTGCTGCAGCCGCGGCGGCGTGTGGATACGGGGTCCAGCTTGGGACGCCGTGGGAGAGGGGGCCGCCGGTGCCCTGTCTCAGGGCCAAACCCCCAGGAGTCCCGCCCTCAGGATCTCCTTGAGCCGACTTCCACGGAGGGAAGGGGAGCTTCAGGACGCCTGCTGTGTTCTGGGGACTCCCGTTCAGATCCGATTTTGGCCCCCTCCCAGTGAGATAGGATGGGCTCACCACATCTGGTGAGGCAGGCAGGGCCTCGCTGCAGCGCAGAATGATCCCATAGGTCTCAAGGCGTAGCGTCAGCTGAAACTTCGCTGATCCATCAGCCCTCTGCCTCCCTCCTCCTTCGAAAGAGCAGTGGCCTGCTCCGCTTCTAAAAGCCCTGGGGCTCCGGAAAGCCGACCGCCCTTTACAGGACACGTGCAGGCAGGAACAGGGGCGAATCCGAGGTGGAGACCATGTGACCACGCGTGGCACTGGCGTATCCCACAGAAGATGGTGTGAACGTGTGTCACCGGAGGCATACCGGGAGACGGCGAAACAAACGGTGGTGTCCAGGCATGTGCCAGTGGAAGGGGGGAAGAAGTGACCTTTCGGTCAATGCCAAGGGAAATCAAAGAACACCTGGGACTCGGTGGGTGGGGGGCATGTGCCTGACCCAAGCCAGGTTTTCCAATGCCTATCAGAGGAGCAAAGAATCTTCTGCAGAATTCGCCCCGCCCCCAACCCTCCTCCTCCCTGGTAGCCCTGACGCAACTTCCCCCGCACCCAGCCCCAGCCCCAGCCCCAGCCCCAGCCCCAGCCCCAGCCCCAGCCCAGTCCCTCTCGTTCCCTGACATTCGTTTGGGCCACAAGATCAAGGGAGTCAGTCCACCCAGGAGCAGAGGAGAGGATGTCCCTCAAGAATGAGACACGAAGTGCAGAGGAAATGCGACACCACCTGTCCTAGAAGACAAGGCCAGTCACGGTCGCCTAGCGCTCATTCTAGGCAATCCACCCACCCATGAGGGGAAACCTGGAGAACAAGGAAGCTTCCCTGTCTGAGACACGTATGGAAGCCAAGAAATCCAGGGTCATGAGACCTGCCCAATGAAGCAGAAAGACGTTTGGAGAGAGATGCCATCATGACACGGATCTGCAGGAAGTGTGTCCCTGACGGACTGGGAAGTCATCTTTGTTGAAGACATTGGGCCAGAGCGAGAGGCATCCAGGCCCCTGAGAAACAGGTGAGGCAGAGCAAGAGGGAGGATAGAGCAGAGGCCAGAGCCCCGGCAGGATACAGCGCCGTGCCACCACCACGGGCATAAGGGGAGGGCTTCCAAAAGGGTGGCTTGTCCAGAGAGGCCAGCGTTCCAGTGACAGTGACAGGGATGGTTGCCATCTCCCATTCCCGGCTGCTTCTTCTACACGGTATGGTGGTGTGGCTTCATTTCTCAGAGAAGAGCCGTGAATAGGTACAACCATCTTCTCTGATGTGGTCCTGCTTCCCTACTGCGGGACAAAGAGCTCCTGTGGGGCTCTTTTCCTTGGTTGCTGTGTGGTCATCTTGATCTTAGAAAAGAGGCAGCTCATGATGGGGATGAGATTTCAATTGCTCCGGGACCGATGCATCTCCTCACGTGGGCCAGGCCTTCACACACCCAAAGCGGATCCGCGGCGGCGAAAACGATTGACAGCTGGCCTCATGACCCAGGCAGAGACGCAGAAAGAGGCTCAGCAAAGACAGGCCGACATGCCAGAAATCGCCTTGTGCTGCACAGGGCACATTCAGCCAAAGACACACACGCAGAGGGGCACGCACACACTAACCGACAGAGAGAGGGAAAGAAAGACACAGAGACTGAGAGGCAGAGAGAGAAGAGAGGATGGGAGACACACACACACGCGCGCACACATACACGCACACACACACACACAGAAACAGAGTCATACAGCAGAGGCATGGAAACACACCCCCCCCAGGCAACCCCTGAGGCTGCGGGGTTCTGCTCTCGACGAGAACGACCCTGGGGTGAGAGAACAGCCCAGGGACACGCAGGCCGACCTGTCCTCGAGATGACGGCGGCACGACTTTTGGGGAGACTCACCCCAACAGCGTCCGGGCAGGCCTGAGGCTGGGATGCCGTGCTGCTTCCCCCGGACTCCGCCTGGGGTTTCCTCATCCTGGTCGGCCCTTTGCGACTCCTGGCATCCGGAGACGTTCCCGTCGACCCCGTGGAGAGGTCAGACCGGAGCCTCAGAGCCCCGCCACCCAAGCACTGCCACGGAGGGCTCCTGCTCAGCCAAGCCTCAGGGACGGGTTTCTAAGACAACCGTGGGAAGCACTGTGACGGCAGAAGCCGCTCGCGCCTCGCGCATGCGCATTGGCTGGACCGACTCGCGCTCCGCTCCTGGCAGTCAGGCTGCGTCCCCTTTAAATAATGCCCCCGCTGCGCGGCTGCAGCGAGGCTCCTGCTGCAGCCGCGGCGGCGTGTGGATACGGGGTCCAGCTTGGGACGCCGTGGGAGATGGGGCCGCCGGTGCCCTGTCTCAGGGCCAAACCCCCAGGAGTCCCGCCCTCAGGATCTCCTTGAGCCGACTTCCACGGAGGGAAGGGGAGCTTCAGGACGCCTGCTGTGTTCTGGGGACTCCCGTTCAGATCCGATTTTGGCCCCCTCCCAGTGAGATAGGATGGGCTCACCACATCTGGTGAGGCAGGCAGGGCCTCGCTGCAGCGCAGAATGATCCCATAGGTCTCAAGGCGTAGCGTCAGCTGAAACTTCACTGATCCATCAGCCCTCTGCCTCCCTCCTCCTTCGAAAGAGCAGTGGCCTGCTCCGCTTCTAAAAGCCCTGGGGCTCCGGAAAGCCGACCGCGCTTTACAGGACACGTGCGGGCAGTAACATTGGCGAATCCGAGGTGGAGACCATGTGACCACGCGTGGCACTGGCGTATCCCACAGCAGATGGTGTGAACGTGTGTCACCGGAGGCATACCGGGAGACGGCGAAACAAACGGTGGTGTCCAGGCATGTGCCAGTGGAAGGGGGGAAGAAGTGACCTTTCGGTCAATGCCAAGGGAAATCAAAGAACACCTGGGACTCGGTGGGTGGGGGGCCTGTGCCTGACCCAAGCCAGGTTTTCCAATGCCTATCAGAGGAGCAAAGAATCTTCTGCAGAATTCGCCCCACCCCCAACCCTCCTCCCTGGTAGCCCTAACGCAACTTCCCCTGCACCCAGCCCCAGCCCCAGCCCCAGCCCCAGCCCCAGCCCCAGCCCCAGCCCCAGCCCCAGCCCCAGCCCCAGCCCCAGCCCAGTCCCTCTCGTTCCCTGACATTCGTTTGGGCCACAAGATCAAGGGAGTCAGTCCACCCAGGAGCAGAGGAGAGGATGTCCCTCAAGAATGAGACACGAAGTGCAGAGGAAATGCGACACCACCTGTCCTAGAAGACAAGGCCAGTCACGGTCGCCTAGCGCTCATTCTAGGCAATCCACCCACCCATGAGGGGAACCATGGAGAACAAGGAAGCTTCCCTGTCTGAGACACGTATGGAAGCCAAGAAATCCAGGGTCATGAGACCTGCCCAATGAAGCAGAAAGACGTTTGGAGAGAGATGCCATCATGACACGGATCTGCAGGAAGTGTGTCCCTGACGGACTGGGAAGTCATCTTTGTTGAAGACATTGGGCCAGAGCGAGAGGCATCCAGGCCCCTGAGAAACAGGTGAGGCAGAGCAAGAGGGAGGATAGAGCAGAGGCCAGAGCCCCGGCAGGATACAGCGCCGTGCCACCACCACGGGCATAAGGGGAGGGCTTCCAAAAGGGTGGCTTGTCCAGAGAGGCCAGCGTTCCAGTGACAGTGACAGGGATGGTTGCCATCTCCCATTCCCGGCTGCTTCTTCTACACGGTATGGTGGTGTGGCTTCATTTCTCAGAGAAGAGCCGTGAATAGGTACAACCATCTTCTCTGATGTGGTCCTGCTTCCCTACTGCGGGACAAAGAGCTCCTGTGGGGCTCTTTTCCTTGGTTGCTGTGTGGTCATCTTGATCTTAGAAAAGAGGCAGCTCATGATGGGGATGAGATTTCAATTGCTCCGGGACCGATGCATCTCCTCACGTGGGCCAGGCCTTCACACACCCAAAGCGGATCCGCGGCGGCGAAAACGATTGACAGCCGGCCTCATGACCCAGGCAGAGACGCAGAAAGAGGCTCAGCAAAGACAGGCCGACATGCCAGAAATCGCCTTGTGCTGCACAGGGCACATTCAGCCAAAGACACACACGCAGAGGGGCACGCACACACTAACCGACAGAGAGAGGGAAAGAAAGACACAGAGACTGAGAGGCAGAGAGAGAAGAGAGGATGGGAGACACACACACACGCGCGCACACATACACGCACACACACACACACAGAAACAGAGTCATACAGTAGAGGCATGGAAACACACCCCCGCCCCCAGGCAACCCCTGAGGCTGCGGGGTTCTGCTCTCGACGAGAACGACCCTGGGGTGAGAGAACAGCCCAGGGGCACGCAGGCCGACCTGTCCTCGAGATGACGGCGGCACGACTTTTGGGGAGACTCACCCCAACAGCGTCCGGGCAGGCCTGAGGCTGGGATGCCGTGCTGCTTCTCCCGGACTCCGCCTGGGGTTTCCTCATCCTGGTCGGCCCTTTGCGACTCCTGGCATCCGGAGACGTTCCCGTCGACCCCGTGGAGAGGTCAGACCGGAGCCTCAGAGCCCCGCCACCCAAGCACTGCCACGGAGGGCTCCTGCTCAGCCAAGCCTCAGGGACGGGTTTCTAAGACAACCGTGGGAAGCACTGTGACGGCAGAAGCCGCTCACGCCTCGCGCATGCGCATTGGCTGGACCGACTCGCGCTCCGCTCCTGGCAGTCAGGCTGCGTCCCCTTTAAATAATGCCCCCGCTGCGCGGCTGCAGCGAGGCTCCTGCTGCAGCCGCGGCGGCGTGTGGATACGGGGTCCAGCTTGGGACGCCGTGGGAGATGGGGCCGCCGGTGCCCTGTCTCAGGGCCAAACCCCCAGGAGTCCCGCCCTCAGGATCTCCTTGAGCCGACTTCCACCGAGGGAAGGGGAGCTTCAGGACGCCTGCTGTGTTCTGGGGACTCCCGTTCAGATCCGATTTTGGCCCCCTCCCAGTGAGATAGGATGGGCTCACCACATCTGGTGAGGCAGGCAGGGCCTCGCTGCAGCGCAGAATGATCCCATAGGTCTCAAGGCGTAGCGTCAGCTGAAACTTCACTGATCCATCAGCCCTCTGCCTCCCTCCTCCTTCGAAAGAGCAGTGGCCTGCTCCGCTTCTAAAAGCCCTGGGGCTCCGGAAAGCTGACCGCGCTTTACAGGACACGTGCAGGCAGGAACAGGGGCGAATCCGAGGTGGAGACCATGTGACCACGCGTGGCACTGGCGTATCCCACAGCAGATGGTGTGAACGTGTGTCACCGGAGGCATACCGGGAGACGGCGAAACAAACGGTGGTGTCCAGGCATGTGCCAGTGGAAGGGGGGAAGAAGTGACCTTTCGGTCAATGCCAAGGGAAATCAAAGAACACCTGGGACTCGGTGGGTGGGGGGCCTGTGCCTGACCCAAGCCAGGTTTTCCAATGCCTATCAGAGGAGCAAAGAATCTTCTGCAGAATTCGCCCCGCCCCCAACCCTCCTCCTCCCTGGTAGCCCTGACGCAACTTCCCCTGCACCCAGCCCCAGCCCCAGCCCCAGCCCCAGCCCCAGACACAGCCCCAGCCCCAGCCCCAGCCCCAGCCCAGTCCCTCTGGTTCCCTGACATTCGTTTGGGCCACAAGATCAAGGGAGTCAGTCCACCCAGGAGCAGAGGAGAGGATGTCCCTCAAGAATGAGACAGGAAGTGCAGAGGAAATGCGACACCACCTGTCCTAGAAGACAAGGCCAGTCACGGTCGCCTAGCGCTCATTCTAGGCAATCCACCCACCCATGAGGGGAAACATGGAGAACAAGGAAGCTTCCCTGTCTGAGACACGTATGGAAGCCAAGAAATCCAGGGTCATGAGACCTGCCCAATGAAGCAGAAAGACGTTTGGAGAGAGATACCATCATGACACGGATCTGCAGGAAGTGTGTCCCTGACGGACTGGGAAGTCATGTTTGTTGAAGACATTGGGCCAGAGCGAGAGGCATCCAGGCCCCTGAGAAACAGGTGAGGCAGAGCAAGAGGGAGGATAGAGCAGAGGCCAGAGCCCCGGCAGGATACAGCGCCGTGCCACCACCACGGGCATAAGGGGAGGGCTTCCAAAAGGGTGGCTTGTCCAGAGAGGCCAGCGTTCCAGTGACAGTGACAGGGATGGTTGCCATCTCCCATTCCCGGCTGCTTCTTCTACACGGTATGGTGGTGTGGCTTCATTTCTCAGAGAAGAGCCGTGAAAAGGTGCAACCATCTTCTCTGATGTGGTCCTGCTTCCCTACTGCGGGACAAAGAGCTCCTGTGGGGCTCTTTTCCTTGGTTGCTGTGTGGTCATGTTGATCTTAGAAAAGAGGCAGCTCATGATGGGGATGAGATTTCAATTGCTCCGGGACCGATGCATCTCCTCACGTGGGCCAGGCCTTCACACACCCAAAGCGGATCCGCGGCGGCGAAAACGATTGACAGCCGGCCTCATGACCCAGGCAGAGACGCAGAAAGAGGCTCAGCAAAGACAGGCCGACATGCCAGAAATCGCCTTGTGCTGCACAGGGCACATTCAGCCAAAGACACACACGCAGAGGGGCACGCACACACTAACCGACAGAGAGAGGGAAAGAAAGACACAGAGACTGAGAGACAGAGAGAGAAGAGAGGATGGGAGACACACACACACGCGCGCACACATACACGCACACACACACACACAGAAACAGAGTCATACAGCAGAGGCATGGAAACACACCCCCCCCAGGCAACCCCTGAGGCTGCGGGGTTCTGCTCTCGACGAGAACGACCCTGGGGTGAGAGAACAGCCCAGGGGCACGCAGGCCGACCTGTCCTCGAGATGACGGCGGCACGACTTTTGGGGAGACTCACCCCAACAGCGTCCAGGCAGGCCTGAGGCTGGGATGCCGGGCTGCTTCCCCCGGACTCCGCCTGGGGTTTCCTCATCCTGGTCGGCCCTTTGCGACTCCTGGCATCCGGAGACGTTCCCGTCGACCCCGTGGAGAGGTCAGACCGGAGCCTCAGAGCCCCGCCACCCAAGCACTGCCACGGAGGGCTCCTACTCAGCCAAGCCTCAGGGACGGGTTTCTAAGACAACCGTGGGAAGCACTGTGACGGCAGAAGCCGCTCGCGCCTCGCGCATGCGCATTGGCTGGACCGACTCGCGCTCCGCTCCTGGCAGTCAGGCTGCGTCCCCTTTAAATAATGCCCCCGCTGCGCGGCTGCAGCGAGGCTCCTGCTGCAGCCGCGGCGGCGTGTGGATACGGGGTCCAGCTTGGGACGCCGTGGGAGATGGGGCCGCCGCTGCCCTGTCTCAGGGCCTAACCCCCAGGAGTCCCGCCCTCAGGATCTCCTTGAGCCGACTTCCACGGAGGGAAGGGGAGCTTCAGGACGCCTGCTGTGTTCTGGGGACTCCCGTTCAGATCCGATTTTGGCCCCCTCCCAGTGAGATAGGATGGGCTCACCACATCTGGTGAGGCAGGCAGGGCCTCGCTGCAGCGCAGAATGATCCCATAGGTCTCAAGGCGTAGCGTCAGCTGAAACTTCACTGATCCATCAGCCCTCTGCCTCCCTCCTCCTTCGAAAGAGCAGTGGCCTGCTCCGCTTCTAAAAGCCCTGGGGCTCCGGAAAGCCGACCGCGCTTTACAGGACACGTGCAGGCAGGAACAGGGGCGAATCCGAGGTGGAGACCATGTGACCACGCGTGGCACTGGCGTATCCCACAGCAGATGGTGTGAACGTGTGTCACCGGAGGCATACCGGGAGACGGCGAAACAAACGGTGGTGTCCAGGCATGTGCCAGTGGAAGGGGGGAAGAAGTGACCTTTCGGTCAATGCCAAGGGAAATCAAAGAACACCTGGGACTCGGTGGGTGGGGGGCCTGTGCCTGACCCAAGCCAGGTTTTCCAATGCCTATCAGAGGAGCAAAGAATCTTCTGCAGAATTCGCCCCGCCCCCAACCCTCCTCCTCCCTGGTAGCCCTGAGGCAACTTCCCCTGCACCCAGCCCCAGCCCCAGCCCCAGCACCAGCCCCAGACACAGACACAGCCCCAGCCCCAGCCCCAGCCCAGTCCCTCTGGTTCCCGGACATTCGTTTGGGCCACAAGATCAAGGGAGTCAGTCCACCCAGGAGCAGAGGAGAGGATGTCCCTCACGAATGAGACAGGAAGTGCAGAGGAAATGCGACACCACCTGTCCTAGAAGACAAGGCCAGTCACGGTCGCCTAGCGCTCATTCTAGGCAATCCACCCACCCATGAGGGGAAACATGGAGAACAAGGAAGCTTCCCTGTCTGAGACACGTATGGAAGCCAAGAAATCCAGGGTCATGAGACCTGCCCAATGAAGCAGAAAGACGTTTGGAGAGAGATACCATCATGACACGGATCTGCAGGAAGTGTGTCCCTGACGGACTGGGATGTCATCTTTGTTGAAGACATTGGGCCAGAGCGAGAGGCATCCAGGCCCCTGAGAAACAGGTGAGGCAGAGCAAGAGGGAGGATAGAGCAGAGGCCAGAGCCCCGGCAGGATACAGCGCCGTGCCACCACCACGGGCATAAGGGGAGGGCTTCCAAAAGGGTGGCTTGTCCAGAGAGGCCAGCGTTCCAGTGACAGTGACAGGGATGGTTGCCATCTCCAATTCCCGGCTGCTTCTTCTACATGGTATGGTGGTGTGGCTTCATTTCTCAGAGAAGAGCCGTGAAAAGGTACAACCATCTTCTCTGATGTGGTCCTGCTTCCCTACTGCGGGACAAAGAGCTCCTGTGGGGCTCTTTTCCTTGGTTGCTGTGTGGTCATCTTGATCTTAGAAAAGAGGCAGCTCATGATGGGGATGAGATTTCAATTGCTCCGGGACCGATGCATCTCCTCACGTGGGCCAGGCCTTCACACACCCAAAGCGGATCCGCGGCGGCGAAAACGATTGACAGCCGGGCTCATGACCCAGGCAGAGACGCAGAAAGAGGCTCAGCAAAGACAGGCCGACATGCCAGAAATCGCCTTGTGCTGCACAGGGCACATTCAGCCAAAGACACACACGCAGAGGGGCACGCACACACTAACCGACAGAGAGAGGGAAAGAAAGACACAGAGACTGAGAGACAGAGAGAGAAGAGAGGATGGGAGACACACACACGCGCGCACACATACACGCACACACACACACACAGAAACAGAGTCATACAGCAGAGGCATGGAAACACACCCCCCCCAGGCAACCCCTGAGGCTGCGGGGTTCTGCTCTCGACGAGAACGACCCTGGGGTGAGAGAACAGCCCAGGGGCACGCAGGCCGACCTGTCCTCGAGATGACGGCGGCACGACTTTTGGGGAGACTCACCCCAACAGCGTCCGGGCAGGCCTGAGGCTGGGATGCCGTGCTGCTTCCCCCGGACTCCGCCTGGGGTTTCCTCATCCTGGTCGGCCCTTTGCGACTCCTGGCATCCGGAGACGTTCCCGTCGACCCCGTGGAGAGGTAAGACCGGAGCCTCAGAGCCCCGCCACCTAAGCACTGCCACGGAGGGCCCCTGCTCAGCCAAGCCTCAGGGACGGGTTTCTAAGACAACCGTGGGAAGCACTGTGACGGCAGAAGCCGCTCGCGCCTCGCTCATGCACATTGGCTGGACCGACTCGCGCTCCGCTCCTGGCAGTCAGGCTGCGTCCCCTTTAAATAATGCCCCCGCTGCGCGGCTGCAGCGAGGCTCCTGCTGCAGCCGCGGCGGCGTGTGGATACGGGGTCCAGCTTGGGACGCCGTGGGAGATGGGGCCGCCGGTGCCCTGTCTCAGGGCCAAACCCCCAGGAGTCCCGCCCTCAGGATCTCCTTGAGCCGACTTCCACCGAGGGAAGGGGAGCTTCAGGACGCCTGCTGTGTTCTGGGGACTCCCGTTCAGATCCGATTTTGGCCCCCTCCCAGTGAGATAGGATGGGCTCACCACATCTGGTGAGGCAGGCAGGGCCTCGCTGCAGCGCAGAATGATCCCATAGGTCTCAAGGCGTAGCGTCAGCTGAAACTTCACTGATCCATCAGCCCTCTGCCTCCCTCCTCCTTCGAAAGAGCAGTGGCCTGCTCCGCTTCTAAAAGCCCTGGGGCTCCGGAAAGCCGACCGCGCTTTACAGGACACGTGCAGGCAGGAACAGGGGCGAATCCGAGGTGGAGACCATGTGACCACGCGTGGCACTGGCGTATCCCACAGCAGATGGTGTGAACGTGTGTCACCGGAGGCATACCGGGAGACGGCGAAACAAACGGTGGTGTCCAGGCATGTGCCAGTGGAAGGGGGGAAGAAGTGACCTTTCGGTCAATGCCAAGGGAAATCAAAGAACACCTGGGACTCGGTGGGTGGGGGGCCTGTGCCTGACCCAAGCCAGGTTTTCCAATGCCTATCAGAGGAGCAAAGAATCTTCTGCAGAATTCGCCCCGCCCCCAACCCTCCTCCTCCCTGGTAGCCCTGAGGCAACTTCCCCTGCACCCAGCCCCAGCCCCAGCCCCAGCCCCAGCCCCAGCCCCAGCCCCAGACACAGCCCCAGCCCCAGCCCCAGCCCCAGCCCAGTCCCTCTGGTTCCCTGACATTCGTTTGGGCCACAAGATCAAGGGAGTCAGTCCACCCAGGAGCAGAGGAGAGGATGTCCCTCAAGAATGAGACAGGAAGTGCAGAGGAAATGCGACACCACCTGTCCTAGAAGACAAGGCCAGTCACGGTCGCCTAGCGCTCATTCTAGGCAATCCACCCACCCATGAGGGGAAACATGGAGAACAAGGAAGCTTCCCTGTCTGAGACACGTATGGAAGCCAAGAAATCCAGGGTCATGAGACCTGCCCAATGAAGCAGAAAGACGTTTGGAGAGAGATACCATCATGACACGGATCTGCAGGAAGTGTGTCCCTGACGGACTGGGAAGTCATCTTTGTTGAAGACATTGGGCCAGAGCGAGAGGCATCCAGGCCCCTGAGAAACAGGTGAGGCAGAGCAAGAGGGAGGATAGAGCAGAGGCCAGAGCCCCGGCAGGATACAGCGCCGTGCCACCACCACGGGCATAAGGGGAGGGCTTCCAAAAGGGTGGCTTGTCCAGAGAGGCCAGCGTTCCAGTGACAGTGACAGGGATGGTTGCCATCTCCCATTCCCGGCTGCTTCTTCTACACGGTATGGTGGTGTGGCTTCATTTCTCAGAGAAGAGCCGTGAAAAGGTACAACCATCTTCTCTGATGTGGTCCTGCTTCCCTACTGCGGGACAAAGAGCTCCTGTGGGGCTCTTTTCCTTGGTTGCTGTGTGGTCATGTTGATCTTAGAAAAGAGGCAGCTCATGATGGGGATGAGATTTCAATTGCTCCGGGACCGATGCATCTCCTCACGTGGGCCAGGCCTTCACACACCCAAAGCGGATCCGCGGCGGCGAAAACGATTGACAGCCGGCCTCATGACCCAGGCAGAGACGCAGAAAGAGGCTCAGCAAAGACAGGCCGACATGCCAGAAATCGCCTTGTGCTGCACAGGGCACATTCAGCCAAAGACACACACGCAGAGGGGCACGCACACACTAACCGACAGAGAGAGGGAAAGAAAGACACAGAGACTGAGAGACAGAGAGAGAAGAGAGGATGGGAGACACACACACACGCGCGCACACATACACGCACACACACACACACAGAAACAGAGTCATACAGCAGAGGCATGGAAACACACCCCCCCCAGGCAACCCCTGAGGCTGCGGGGTTCTGCTCTCGACGAGAACGACCCTGGGGTGAGAGAACAGCCCAGGGGCACGCAAGCCGACCTGTCCTCGAGATGACGGCGGCACGACTTTTGGGGAGACTCACCCCAACAGCGTCCGGGCAGGCCTGAGGCTGGGATGCCGTGCTGCTTCCCCCGGACTCCGCCTGGGGTTTCCTCATCCTGGTCGGCCCTTTGCGACTCCTGGCATCCGGAGACGTTCCCGTCGACCCCGTGGAGAGGTCAGACCGGAGCCTCAGAGCCCCGCCACCCAAGCACTGCCACGGAGGGCTCCTGCTCAGCCAAGCCTCAGGGACGGGTTTCTAAGACAACCGTGGGAAGCACTGTGACGGCAGAAGCCGCTCGCGCCTCGCGCATGCGCATTGGCTGGACCGACTCGCGCTCCGCTCCTGGCAGTCAGGCTGCGTCCCCTTTAAATAATGCCCCCGCTGCGCGGCTGCAGCGAGGCTCCTGCTGCAGCCGCGGCGGCGTGTGGATACGGGGTCCAGCTTGGGACGCCGTGGGAGATGGGGCCGCCGCTGCCCTGTCTCAGGGCCAAACCCCCAGGAGTCCCGCCCTCAGGATCTCCTTGAGCCGACTTCCACGGAGGGAAGGGGAGCTTCAGGACGCCTGCTGTGTTCTGGGGACTCCCGTTCAGATCCGATTTTGGCCCCCTCCCAGTGAGATAGGATGGGCTCACCACATCTGGTGAGGCAGGCAGGGCCTCGCTGCAGCGCAGAATGATCCCATAGGTCTCAAGGCGTAGCGTCAGCTGAAACTTCACTGATCCATCAGCCCTCTGCCTCCCTCCTCCTTCGAAAGAGCAGTGGCCTGCTCCGCTTCTAAAAGCCCTGGGGCTCCGGAAAGCCGACCGCGCTTTACAGGACACGTGCAGGCAGGAACAGGGGCGAATCCGAGGTGGAGACCATGTGACCACGCGTGGCACTGGCGTATCCCACAGCAGATGGTGTGAACGTGTGTCACCGGAGGCATACTGGGAGACGGCGAAACAAACGGTGGTGTCCAGGCATGTGCCAGTGGAAGGGGGGAAGAAGTGACCTTTCGGTCAATGCCAAGGGAAATCAAAGAACACCTGGGACTCGGTGGGTGGGGGGCCTGTGCCTGACCCAAGCCAGGTTTTCCAATGCCTATCAGAGGAGCAAAGAATCTTCTGCAGAATTCGCCCCGCCCCCAACCCTCCTCCTCCCTGGTAGCCCTGACGCAACTTCCCCTGCACCCAGCCCCAGCCCCAGCCCCAGCCCCAGCCCCAGCCCCAGCCCCAGACACAGCCCCAGCCCCAGCCCCAGCCCCAGCCCAGTCCCTCTGGTTCCCTGACATTCGTTTGGGCCACAAGATCAAGGGAGTCAGTCCACCCAGGAGCAGAGGAGAGGATGTCCCTCAAGAATGAGACAGGAAGTGCAGAGGAAATGCGACACCACCTGTCCTAGAAGACAAGGCCAGTCACGGTCGCCTAGCGCTCATTCTAGGCAATCCACCCACCCATGAGGGGAAACATGGAGAACAAGGAAGCTTCCCTGTCTGAGACACGTATGGAAGCCAAGAAATCCAGGGTCATGAGACCTGCCCAATGAAGCAGAAAGACGTTTGGAGAGAGATACCATCATGACACGGATCTGCAGGAAGTGTGTCCCTGACGGACTGGGAAGTCATCTTTGTTGAAGACATTGGGCCAGAGCGAGAGGCATCCAGGCCCCTGAGAAACAGGTGAGGCAGAGCAAGAGGGAGGATAGAGCAGAGGCCAGAGCCCCGGCAGGATACAGCGCCGTGCCACCACCACGGGCATAAGGGGAGGGCTTCCAAAAGGGTGGCTTGTCCAGAGAGGCCAGCGTTCCAGTGACAGTGACAGGGATGGTTGCCATCTCCCATTCCCGGCTGCTTCTTCTACACGGTATGGTGGTGTGGCTTCATTTCTCAGAGAAGAGCCGTGAAAAGGTACAACCATCTTCTCTGATGTGGTCCTGCTTCCCTACTGCGGGACAAAGAGCTCCTGTGGGGCTCTTTTCCTTGGTTGCTGTGTGGTCATGTTGATCTTAGAAAAGAGGCAGCTCATGATGGGGATGAGATTTCAATTGCTCCGGGACCGATGCATCTCCTCACGTGGGCCAGGCCTTCACACACCCAAAGCGGATCCGCGGCGGCGAAAACGATTGACAGCCGGGCTCATGACCCAGGCAGAGACGCAGAAAGAGGCTCAGCAAAGACAGGCCGACATGCCAGAAATCGCCTTGTGCTGCACAGGGCACATTCAGCCAAAGACACACACGCAGAGGGGCACGCACACACTAACCGACAGAGAGAGGGAAAGAAAGACACAGAGACTGAGAGGCAGAGAGAGAAGAGAGGATGGGAGACACACACACACGCGCGCACACATACACGCACACACACACACACAGAAACAGAGTCATACAGTAGAGGCATGGAAACACACCCCCGCCCCCAGGCAACCCCTGAGGCTGCGGGGTTCTGCTCTCGACGAGAACGACCCTGGGGTGAGAGAACAGCCCAGGGGCACGCAGGCCGACCTGTCCTCGAGATGACGGCGGCACGACTTTTGGGGAGACTCACCCCAACAGCGTCCGGGCAGGCCTGAGGCTGGGATGCCGTGCTGCTTCTCCCGGACTCCGCCTGGGGTTTCCTCATCCTGGTCGGCCCTTTGCGACTCCTGGCATCCGGAGACGTTCCCGTCGACCCCGTGGAGAGGTCAGACCGGAGCCTCAGAGCCCCGCCACCCAAGCACTGCCACGGAGGGCTCCTGCTCAGCCAAGCCTCAGGGACGGGTTTCTAAGACAACCGTGGGAAGCACTGTGACGGCAGAAGCCGCTCACGCCTCGCGCATGCGCATTGGCTGGACCGACTCGCGCTCCGCTCCTGGCAGTCAGGCTGCGTCCCCTTTAAATAATGCCCCCGCTGCGCGGCTGCAGCGAGGCTCCTGCTGCAGCCGCGGCGGCGTGTGGATACGGGGTCCAGCTTGGGACGCCGTGGGAGATGGGGCCGCCGGTGCCCTGTCTCAGGGCCAAACCCCCAGGAGTCCCGCCCTCAGGATCTCCTTGAGCCGACTTCCACCGAGGGAAGGGGAGCTTCAGGACGCCTGCTGTGTTCTGGGGACTCCCGTTCAGATCCGATTTTGGCCCCCTCCCAGTGAGATAGGATGGGCTCACCACATCTGGTGAGGCAGGCAGGGCCTCGCTGCAGCGCAGAATGATCCCATAGGTCTCAAGGCGTAGCGTCAGCTGAAACTTCACTGATCCATCAGCCCTCTGCCTCCCTCCTCCTTCGAAAGAGCAGTGGCCTGCTCCGCTTCTAAAAGCCCTGGGGCTCCGGAAAGCTGACCGCGCTTTACAGGACACGTGCAGGCAGGAACAGGGGCGAATCCGAGGTGGAGACCATGTGACCACGCGTGGCACTGGCGTATCCCACAGCAGATGGTGTGAACGTGTGTCACCGGAGGCATACCGGGAGACGGCGAAACAAACGGTGGTGTCCAGGCATGTGCCAGTGGAAGGGGGGAAGAAGTGACCTTTCGGTCAATGCCAAGGGAAATCAAAGAACACCTGGGACTCGGTGGGTGGGGGGCCTGTGCCTGACCCAAGCCAGGTTTTCCAATGCCTATCAGAGGAGCAAAGAATCTTCTGCAGAATTCGCCCCGCCCCCAACCCTCCTCCTCCCTGGTAGCCCTGACGCAACTTCCCCTGCACCCAGCCCCAGCCCCAGCCCCAGCCCCAGCCCCAGACACAGCCCCAGCCCCAGCCCCAGCCCCAGCCCAGTCCCTCTGGTTCCCTGACATTCGTTTGGGCCACAAGATCAAGGGAGTCAGTCCACCCAGGAGCAGAGGAGAGGATGTCCCTCAAGAATGAGACAGGAAGTGCAGAGGAAATGCGACACCACCTGTCCTAGAAGACAAGGCCAGTCACGGTCGCCTAGCGCTCATTCTAGGCAATCCACCCACCCATGAGGGGAAACATGGAGAACAAGGAAGCTTCCCTGTCTGAGACACGTATGGAAGCCAAGAAATCCAGGGTCATGAGACCTGCCCAATGAAGCAGAAAGACGTTTGGAGAGAGATACCATCATGACACGGATCTGCAGGAAGTGTGTCCCTGACGGACTGGGAAGTCATGTTTGTTGAAGACATTGGGCCAGAGCGAGAGGCATCCAGGCCCCTGAGAAACAGGTGAGGCAGAGCAAGAGGGAGGATAGAGCAGAGGCCAGAGCCCCGGCAGGATACAGCGCCGTGCCACCACCACGGGCATAAGGGGAGGGCTTCCAAAAGGGTGGCTTGTCCAGAGAGGCCAGCGTTCCAGTGACAGTGACAGGGATGGTTGCCATCTCCCATTCCCGGCTGCTTCTTCTACACGGTATGGTGGTGTGGCTTCATTTCTCAGAGAAGAGCCGTGAAAAGGTGCAACCATCTTCTCTGATGTGGTCCTGCTTCCCTACTGCGGGACAAAGAGCTCCTGTGGGGCTCTTTTCCTTGGTTGCTGTGTGGTCATGTTGATCTTAGAAAAGAGGCAGCTCATGATGGGGATGAGATTTCAATTGCTCCGGGACCGATGCATCTCCTCACGTGGGCCAGGCCTTCACACACCCAAAGCGGATCCGCGGCGGCGAAAACGATTGACAGCCGGCCTCATGACCCAGGCAGAGACGCAGAAAGAGGCTCAGCAAAGACAGGCCGACATGCCAGAAATCGCCTTGTGCTGCACAGGGCACATTCAGCCAAAGACACACACGCAGAGGGGCACGCACACACTAACCGACAGAGAGAGGGAAAGAAAGACACAGAGACTGAGAGACAGAGAGAGAAGAGAGGATGGGAGACACACACACACGCGCGCACACATACACGCACACACACACACACAGAAACAGAGTCATACAGCAGAGGCATGGAAACACACCCCCCCCAGGCAACCCCTGAGGCTGCGGGGTTCTGCTCTCGACGAGAACGACCCTGGGGTGAGAGAACAGCCCAGGGGCACGCAGGCCGACCTGTCCTCGAGATGACGGCGGCACGACTTTTGGGGAGACTCACCCCAACAGCGTCCAGGCAGGCCTGAGGCTGGGATGCCGGGCTGCTTCCCCCGGACTCCGCCTGGGGTTTCCTCATCCTGGTCGGCCCTTTGCGACTCCTGGCATCCGGAGACGTTCCCGTCGACCCCGTGGAGAGGTCAGACCGGAGCCTCAGAGCCCCGCCACCCAAGCACTGCCACGGAGGGCTCCTACTCAGCCAAGCCTCAGGGACGGGTTTCTAAGACAACCGTGGGAAGCACTGTGACGGCAGAAGCCGCTCGCGCCTCGCGCATGCGCATTGGCTGGACCGACTCGCGCTCCGCTCCTGGCAGTCAGGCTGCGTCCCCTTTAAATAATGCCCCCGCTGCGCGGCTGCAGCGAGGCTCCTGCTGCAGCCGCGGCGGCGTGTGGATACGGGGTCCAGCTTGGGACGCCGTGGGAGATGGGGCCGCCGCTGCCCTGTCTCAGGGCCTAACCCCCAGGAGTCCCGCCCTCAGGATCTCCTTGAGCCGACTTCCACGGAGGGAAGGGGAGCTTCAGGACGCCTGCTGTGTTCTGGGGACTCCCGTTCAGATCCGATTTTGGCCCCCTCCCAGTGAGATAGGATGGGCTCACCACATCTGGTGAGGCAGGCAGGGCCTCGCTGCAGCGCAGAATGATCCCATAGGTCTCAAGGCGTAGCGTCAGCTGAAACTTCACTGATCCATCAGCCCTCTGCCTCCCTCCTCCTTCGAAAGAGCAGTGGCCTGCTCCGCTTCTAAAAGCCCTGGGGCTCCGGAAAGCCGACCGCGCTTTACAGGACACGTGCAGGCAGGAACAGGGGCGAATCCGAGGTGGAGACCATGTGACCACGCGTGGCACTGGCGTATCCCACAGCAGATGGTGTGAACGTGTGTCACCGGAGGCATACCGGGAGACGGCGAAACAAACGGTGGTGTCCAGGCATGTGCCAGTGGAAGGGGGGAAGAAGTGACCTTTCGGTCAATGCCAAGGGAAATCAAAGAACACCTGGGACTCGGTGGGTGGGGGGCCTGTGCCTGACCCAAGCCAGGTTTTCCAATGCCTATCAGAGGAGCAAAGAATCTTCTGCAGAATTCGCCCCGCCCCCAACCCTCCTCCTCCCTGGTAGCCCTGAGGCAACTTCCCCTGCACCCAGCCCCAGCCCCAGCCCCAGCACCAGCCCCAGACACAGACAGAGCCCCAGCCCCAGCCCCAGCCCAGTCCCTCTGGTTCCCGGACATTCGTTTGGGCCACAAGATCAAGGGAGTCAGTCCACCCAGGAGCAGAGGAGAGGATGTCCCTCACGAATGAGACAGGAAGTGCAGAGGAAATGCGACACCACCTGTCCTAGAAGACAAGGCCAGTCACGGTCGCCTAGCGCTCATTCTAGGCAATCCACCCACCCATGAGGGGAAACATGGAGAACAAGGAAGCTTCCCTGTCTGAGACACGTATGGAAGCCAAGAAATCCAGGGTCATGAGACCTGCCCAATGAAGCAGAAAGACGTTTGGAGAGAGATACCATCATGACACGGATCTGCAGGAAGTGTGTCCCTGACGGACTGGGATGTCATCTTTGTTGAAGACATTGGGCCAGAGCGAGAGGCATCCAGGCCCCTGAGAAACAGGTGAGGCAGAGCAAGAGGGAGGATAGAGCAGAGGCCAGAGCCCCGGCAGGATACAGCGCCGTGCCACCACCACGGGCATAAGGGGAGGGCTTCCAAAAGGGTGGCTTGTCCAGAGAGGCCAGCGTTCCAGTGACAGTGACAGGGATGGTTGCCATCTCCCATTCCCGGCTGCTTCTTCTACATGGTATGGTGGTGTGGCTTCATTTCTCAGAGAAGAGCCGTGAAAAGGTACAACCATCTTCTCTGATGTGGTCCTGCTTCCCTACTGCGGGACAAAGAGCTCCTGTGGGGCTCTTTTCCTTGGTTGCTGTGTGGTCATCTTGATCTTAGAAAAGAGGCAGCTCATGATGGGGATGAGATTTCAATTGCTCCGGGACCGATGCATCTCCTCACGTGGGCCAGGCCTTCACACACCCAAAGCGGATCCGCGGCGGCGAAAACGATTGACAGCCGGGCTCATGACCCAGGCAGAGACGCAGAAAGAGGCTCAGCAAAGACAGGCCGACATGCCAGAAATCGCCTTGTGCTGCACAGGGCACATTCAGCCAAAGACACACACGCAGAGGGGCACGCACACACTAACCGACAGAGAGAGGGAAAGAAAGACACAGAGACTGAGAGACAGAGAGAGAAGAGAGGATGGGAGACACACACACGCGCGCACACATACACGCACACACACACACACAGAAACAGAGTCATACAGCAGAGGCATGGAAACACACCCCCCCCAGGCAACCCCTGAGGCTGCGGGGTTCTGCTCTCGACGAGAACGACCCTGGGGTGAGAGAACAGCCCAGGGGCACGCAGGCCGACCTGTCCTCGAGATGACGGCGGCACGACTTTTGGGGAGACTCACCCCAACAGCGTCCGGGCAGGCCTGAGGCTGGGATGCCGTGCTGCTTCCCCCGGACTCCGCCTGGGGTTTCCTCATCCTGGTCGGCCCTTTGCGACTCCTGGCATCCGGAGACGTTCCCGTCGACCCCGTGGAGAGGTAAGACCGGAGCCTCAGAGCCCCGCCACCTAAGCACTGCCACGGAGGGCCCCTGCTCAGCCAAGCCTCAGGGACGGGTTTCTAAGACAACCGTGGGAAGCACTGTGACGGCAGAAGCCGCTCGCGCCTCGCTCATGCACATTGGCTGGACCGACTCGCGCTCCGCTCCTGGCAGTCAGGCTGCGTCCCCTTTAAATAATGCCCCCGCTGCGCGGCTGCAGCGAGGCTCCTGCTGCAGCCGCGGCGGCGTGTGGATACGGGGTCCAGCTTGGGACGCCGTGGGAGATGGGGCCGCCGGTGCCCTGTCTCAGGGCCAAACCCCCAGGAGTCCCGCCCTCAGGATCTCCTTGAGCCGACTTCCACCGAGGGAAGGGGAGCTTCAGGACGCCTGCTGTGTTCTGGGGACTCCCGTTCAGATCCGATTTTGGCCCCCTCCCAGTGAGATAGGATGGGCTCACCACATCTGGTGAGGCAGGCAGGGCCTCGCTGCAGCGCAGAATGATCCCATAGGTCTCAAGGCGTAGCGTCAGCTGAAACTTCACTGATCCATCAGCCCTCTGCCTCCCTCCTCCTTCGAAAGAGCAGTGGCCTGCTCCGCTTCTAAAAGCCCTGGGGCTCCGGAAAGCCGACCGCGCTTTACAGGACACGTGCAGGCAGGAACAGGGGCGAATCCGAGGTGGAGACCATGTGACCACGCGTGGCACTGGCGTATCCCACAGCAGATGGTGTGAACGTGTGTCACCGGAGGCATACCGGGAGACGGCGAAACAAACGGTGGTGTCCAGGCATGTGCCAGTGGAAGGGGGGAAGAAGTGACCTTTCGGTCAATGCCAAGGGAAATCAAAGAACACCTGGGACTCGGTGGGTGGGGGGCCTGTGCCTGACCCAAGCCAGGTTTTCCAATGCCTATCAGAGGAGCAAAGAATCTTCTGCAGAATTCGCCCCGCCCCCAACCCTCCTCCTCCCTGGTAGCCCTGAGGCAACTTCCCCTGCACCCAGCCCCAGCCCCAGCCCCAGCCCCAGCCCCAGCCCCAGCCCCAGACACAGCCCCAGCCCCAGCCCCAGCCCCAGCCCAGTCCCTCTGGTTCCCTGACATTCGTTTGGGCCACAAGATCAAGGGAGTCAGTCCACCCAGGAGCAGAGGAGAGGATGTCCCTCAAGAATGAGACAGGAAGTGCAGAGGAAATGCGACACCACCTGTCCTAGAAGACAAGGCCAGTCACGGTCGCCTAGCGCTCATTCTAGGCAATCCACCCACCCATGAGGGGAAACATGGAGAACAAGGAAGCTTCCCTGTCTGAGACACGTATGGAAGCCAAGAAATCCAGGGTCATGAGACCTGCCCAATGAAGCAGAAAGACGTTTGGAGAGAGATACCATCATGACACGGATCTGCAGGAAGTGTGTCCCTGACGGACTGGGAAGTCATCTTTGTTGAAGACATTGGGCCAGAGCGAGAGGCATCCAGGCCCCTGAGAAACAGGTGAGGCAGAGCAAGAGGGAGGATAGAGCAGAGGCCAGAGCCCCGGCAGGATACAGCGCCGTGCCACCACCACGGGCATAAGGGGAGGGCTTCCAAAAGGGTGGCTTGTCCAGAGAGGCCAGCGTTCCAGTGACAGTGACAGGGATGGTTGCCATCTCCCATTCCCGGCTGCTTCTTCTACACGGTATGGTGGTGTGGCTTCATTTCTCAGAGAAGAGCCGTGAAAAGGTGCAACCATCTTCTCTGATGTGGTCCTGCTTCCCTACTGCGGGACAAAGAGCTCCTGTGGGGCTCTTTTCCTTGGTTGCTGTGTGGTCATGTTGATCTTAGAAAAGAGGCAGCTCATGATGGGGATGAGATTTCAATTGCTCCGGGACCGATGCATCTCCTCACGTGGGCCAGGCCTTCACACACCCAAAGCGGATCCGCGGCGGCGAAAACGATTGACAGCCGGCCTCATGACCCAGGCAGAGACGCAGAAAGAGGCTCAGCAAAGACAGGCCGACATGCCAGAAATCGCCTTGTGCTGCACAGGGCACATTCAGCCAAAGACACACACGCAGAGGGGCACGCACACACTAACCGACAGAGAGAGGGAAAGAAAGACACAGAGACTGAGAGACAGAGAGAGAAGAGAGGATGGGAGACACACACACACGCGCGCACACATACACGCACACACACACACACAGAAACAGAGTCATACAGCAGAGGCATGGAAACACACCCCCCCCAGGCAACCCCTGAGGCTGCGGGGTTCTGCTCTCGACGAGAACGACCCTGGGGTGAGAGAACAGCCCAGGGGCACGCAGGCCGACCTGTCCTCGAGATGACGGCGGCACGACTTTTGGGGAGACTCACCCCAACAGCGTCCAGGCAGGCCTGAGGCTGGGATGCCGGGCTGCTTCCCCCGGACTCCGCCTGGGGTTTCCTCATCCTGGTCGGCCCTTTGCGACTCCTGGCATCCGGAGACGTTCCCGTCGACCCCGTGGAGAGGTCAGACCGGAGCCTCAGAGCCCCGCCACCCAAGCACTGCCACGGAGGGCTCCTACTCAGCCAAGCCTCAGGGACGGGTTTCTAAGACAACCGTGGGAAGCACTGTGACGGCAGAAGCCGCTCGCGCCTCGCGCATGCGCATTGGCTGGACCGACTCGCGCTCCGCTCCTGGCAGTCAGGCTGCGTCCCCTTTAAATAATGCCCCCGCTGCGCGGCTGCAGCGAGGCTCCTGCTGCAGCCGCGGCGGCGTGTGGATACGGGGTCCAGCTTGGGACGCCGTGGGAGATGGGGCCGCCGCTGCCCTGTCTCAGGGCCTAACCCCCAGGAGTCCCGCCCTCAGGATCTCCTTGAGCCGACTTCCACGGAGGGAAGGGGAGCTTCAGGACGCCTGCTGTGTTCTGGGGACTCCCGTTCAGATCCGATTTTGGCCCCCTCCCAGTGAGATAGGATGGGCTCACCACATCTGGTGAGGCAGGCAGGGCCTCGCTGCAGCGCAGAATGATCCCATAGGTCTCAAGGCGTAGCGTCAGCTGAAACTTCACTGATCCATCAGCCCTCTGCCTCCCTCCTCCTTCGAAAGAGCAGTGGCCTGCTCCGCTTCTAAAAGCCCTGGGGCTCCGGAAAGCCGACCGCGCTTTACAGGACACGTGCAGGCAGGAACAGGGGCGAATCCGAGGTGGAGACCATGTGACCACGCGTGGCACTGGCGTATCCCACAGCAGATGGTGTGAACGTGTGTCACCGGAGGCATACCGGGAGACGGCGAAACAAACGGTGGTGTCCAGGCATGTGCCAGTGGAAGGGGGGAAGAAGTGACCTTTCGGTCAATGCCAAGGGAAATCAAAGAACACCTGGGACTCGGTGGGTGGGGGGCCTGTGCCTGACCCAAGCCAGGTTTTCCAATGCCTATCAGAGGAGCAAAGAATCTTCTGCAGAATTCGCCCCGCCCCCAACCCTCCTCCTCCCTGGTAGCCCTGAGGCAACTTCCCCTGCACCCAGCCCCAGCCCCAGCCCCAGCACCAGCCCCAGACACAGACAGAGCCCCAGCCCCAGCCCCAGCCCAGTCCCTCTGGTTCCCGGACATTCGTTTGGGCCACAAGATCAAGGGAGTCAGTCCACCCAGGAGCAGAGGAGAGGATGTCCCTCACGAATGAGACAGGAAGTGCAGAGGAAATGCGACACCACCTGTCCTAGAAGACAAGGCCAGTCACGGTCGCCTAGCGCTCATTCTAGGCAATCCACCCACCCATGAGGGGAAACATGGAGAACAAGGAAGCTTCCCTGTCTGAGACACGTATGGAAGCCAAGAAATCCAGGGTCATGAGACCTGCCCAATGAAGCAGAAAGACGTTTGGAGAGAGATACCATCATGACACGGATCTGCAGGAAGTGTGTCCCTGACGGACTGGGATGTCATCTTTGTTGAAGACATTGGGCCAGAGCGAGAGGCATCCAGGCCCCTGAGAAACAGGTGAGGCAGAGCAAGAGGGAGGATAGAGCAGAGGCCAGAGCCCCGGCAGGATACAGCGCCGTGCCACCACCACGGGCATAAGGGGAGGGCTTCCAAAAGGGTGGCTTGTCCAGAGAGGCCAGCGTTCCAGTGACAGTGACAGGGATGGTTGCCATCTCCCATTCCCGGCTGCTTCTTCTACATGGTATGGTGGTGTGGCTTCATTTCTCAGAGAAGAGCCGTGAAAAGGTACAACCATCTTCTCTGATGTGGTCCTGCTTCCCTACTGCGGGACAAAGAGCTCCTGTGGGGCTCTTTTCCTTGGTTGCTGTGTGGTCATCTTGATCTTAGAAAAGAGGCAGCTCATGATGGGGATGAGATTTCAATTGCTCCGGGACCGATGCATCTCCTCACGTGGGCCAGGCCTTCACACACCCAAAGCGGATCCGCGGCGGCGAAAACGATTGACAGCCGGGCTCATGACCCAGGCAGAGACGCAGAAAGAGGCTCAGCAAAGACAGGCCGACATGCCAGAAATCGCCTTGTGCTGCACAGGGCACATTCAGCCAAAGACACACACGCAGAGGGGCACGCACACACTAACCGACAGAGAGAGGGAAAGAAAGACACAGAGACTGAGAGACAGAGAGAGAAGAGAGGATGGGAGACACACACACGCGCGCACACATACACGCACACACACACACACAGAAACAGAGTCATACAGCAGAGGCATGGAAACACACCCCCCCCAGGCAACCCCTGAGGCTGCGGGGTTCTGCTCTCGACGAGAACGACCCTGGGGTGAGAGAACAGCCCAGGGGCACGCAGGCCGACCTGTCCTCGAGATGACGGCGGCACGACTTTTGGGGAGACTCACCCCAACAGCGTCCGGGCAGGCCTGAGGCTGGGATGCCGTGCTGCTTCCCCCGGACTCCGCCTGGGGTTTCCTCATCCTGGTCGGCCCTTTGCGACTCCTGGCATCCGGAGACGTTCCCGTCGACCCCGTGGAGAGGTAAGACCGGAGCCTCAGAGCCCCGCCACCTAAGCACTGCCACGGAGGGCCCCTGCTCAGCCAAGCCTCAGGGACGGGTTTCTAAGACAACCGTGGGAAGCACTGTGACGGCAGAAGCCGCTCGCGCCTCGCTCATGCACATTGGCTGGACCGACTCGCGCTCCGCTCCTGGCAGTCAGGCTGCGTCCCCTTTAAATAATGCCCCCGCTGCGCGGCTGCAGCGAGGCTCCTGCTGCAGCCGCGGCGGCGTGTGGATACGGGGTCCAGCTTGGGACGCCGTGGGAGATGGGGCCGCCGGTGCCCTGTCTCAGGGCCAAACCCCCAGGAGTCCCGCCCTCAGGATCTCCTTGAGCCGACTTCCACCGAGGGAAGGGGAGCTTCAGGACGCCTGCTGTGTTCTGGGGACTCCCGTTCAGATCCGATTTTGGCCCCCTCCCAGTGAGATAGGATGGGCTCACCACATCTGGTGAGGCAGGCAGGGCCTCGCTGCAGCGCAGAATGATCCCATAGGTCTCAAGGCGTAGCGTCAGCTGAAACTTCACTGATCCATCAGCCCTCTGCCTCCCTCCTCCTTCGAAAGAGCAGTGGCCTGCTCCGCTTCTAAAAGCCCTGGGGCTCCGGAAAGCCGACCGCGCTTTACAGGACACGTGCAGGCAGGAACAGGGGCGAATCCGAGGTGGAGACCATGTGACCACGCGTGGCACTGGCGTATCCCACAGCAGATGGTGTGAACGTGTGTCACCGGAGGCATACCGGGAGACGGCGAAACAAACGGTGGTGTCCAGGCATGTGCCAGTGGAAGGGGGGAAGAAGTGACCTTTCGGTCAATGCCAAGGGAAATCAAAGAACACCTGGGACTCGGTGGGTGGGGGGCCTGTGCCTGACCCAAGCCAGGTTTTCCAATGCCTATCAGAGGAGCAAAGAATCTTCTGCAGAATTCGCCCCGCCCCCAACCCTCCTCCTCCCTGGTAGCCCTGAGGCAACTTCCCCTGCACCCAGCCCCAGCCCCAGCCCCAGCCCCAGCCCCAGCCCCAGCCCCAGACACAGCCCCAGCCCCAGCCCCAGCCCCAGCCCAGTCCCTCTGGTTCCCTGACATTCGTTTGGGCCACAAGATCAAGGGAGTCAGTCCACCCAGGAGCAGAGGAGAGGATGTCCCTCAAGAATGAGACAGGAAGTGCAGAGGAAATGCGACACCACCTGTCCTAGAAGACAAGGCCAGTCACGGTCGCCTAGCGCTCATTCTAGGCAATCCACCCACCCATGAGGGGAAACATGGAGAACAAGGAAGCTTCCCTGTCTGAGACACGTATGGAAGCCAAGAAATCCAGGGTCATGAGACCTGCCCAATGAAGCAGAAAGACGTTTGGAGAGAGATACCATCATGACACGGATCTGCAGGAAGTGTGTCCCTGACGGACTGGGAAGTCATCTTTGTTGAAGACATTGGGCCAGAGCGAGAGGCATCCAGGCCCCTGAGAAACAGGTGAGGCAGAGCAAGAGGGAGGATAGAGCAGAGGCCAGAGCCCCGGCAGGATACAGCGCCGTGCCACCACCACGGGCATAAGGGGAGGGCTTCCAAAAGGGTGGCTTGTCCAGAGAGGCCAGCGTTCCAGTGACAGTGACAGGGATGGTTGCCATCTCCCATTCCCGGCTGCTTCTTCTACACGGTATGGTGGTGTGGCTTCATTTCTCAGAGAAGAGCCGTGAAAAGGTACAACCATCTTCTCTGATGTGGTCCTGCTTCCCTACTGCGGGACAAAGAGCTCCTGTGGGGCTCTTTTCCTTGGTTGCTGTGTGGTCATGTTGATCTTAGAAAAGAGGCAGCTCATGATGGGGATGAGATTTCAATTGCTCCGGGACCGATGCATCTCCTCACGTGGGCCAGGCCTTCACACACCCAAAGCGGATCCGCGGCGGCGAAAACGATTGACAGCCGGCCTCATGACCCAGGCAGAGACGCAGAAAGAGGCTCAGCAAAGACAGGCCGACATGCCAGAAATCGCCTTGTGCTGCACAGGGCACATTCAGCCAAAGACACACACGCAGAGGGGCACGCACACACTAACCGACAGAGAGAGGGAAAGAAAGACACAGAGACTGAGAGACAGAGAGAGAAGAGAGGATGGGAGACACACACACACGCGCGCACACATACACGCACACACACACACACAGAAACAGAGTCATACAGCAGAGGCATGGAAACACACCCCCCCCAGGCAACCCCTGAGGCTGCGGGGTTCTGCTCTCGACGAGAACGACCCTGGGGTGAGAGAACAGCCCAGGGGCACGCAAGCCGACCTGTCCTCGAGATGACGGCGGCACGACTTTTGGGGAGACTCACCCCAACAGCGTCCGGGCAGGCCTGAGGCTGGGATGCCGTGCTGCTTCCCCCGGACTCCGCCTGGGGTTTCCTCATCCTGGTCGGCCCTTTGCGACTCCTGGCATCCGGAGACGTTCCCGTCGACCCCGTGGAGAGGTCAGACCGGAGCCTCAGAGCCCCGCCACCCAAGCACTGCCACGGAGGGCTCCTGCTCAGCCAAGCCTCAGGGACGGGTTTCTAAGACAACCGTGGGAAGCACTGTGACGGCAGAAGCCGCTCGCGCCTCGCGCATGCGCATTGGCTGGACCGACTCGCGCTCCGCTCCTGGCAGTCAGGCTGCGTCCCCTTTAAATAATGCCCCCGCTGCGCGGCTGCAGCGAGGCTCCTGCTACAGCCGCGGCGGCGTGTGGATACGGGGTCCAGCTTGGGACGCCGTGGGAGATGGGGCCGCCGCTGCCCTGTCTCAGGGCCAAACCCCCAGGAGTCCCGCCCTCAGGATCTCCTTGAGCCGACTTCCACGGAGGGAAGGGGAGCTTCAGGACGCCTGCTGTGTTCTGGGGACTCCCGTTCAGATCCGATTTTGGCCCCCTCCCAGTGAGATAGGATGGGCTCACCACATCTGGTGAGGCAGGCAGGGCCTCGCTGCAGCGCAGAATGATCCCATAGGTCTCAAGGCGTAGCGTCAGCTGAAACTTCACTGATCCATCAGCCCTCTGCCTCCCTCCTCCTTCGAAAGAGCAGTGGCCTGCTCCGCTTCTAAAAGCCCTGGGGCTCCGGAAAGCCGACCGCGCTTTACAGGACACGTGCAGGCAGGAACAGGGGCGAATCCGAGGTGGAGACCATGTGACCACGCGTGGCACTGGCGTATCCCACAGCAGATGGTGTGAACGTGTGTCACCGGAGGCATACTGGGAGACGGCGAAACAAACGGTGGTGTCCAGGCATGTGCCAGTGGAAGGGGGGAAGAAGTGACCTTTCGGTCAATGCCAAGGGAAATCAAAGAACACCTGGGACTCGGTGGGTGGGGGGCCTGTGCCTGACCCAAGCCAGGTTTTCCAATGCCTATCAGAGGAGCAAAGAATCTTCTGCAGAATTCGCCCCGCCCCCAACCCTCCTCCTCCCTGGTAGCCCTGACGCAACTTCCCCTGCACCCAGCCCCAGCCCCAGCCCCAGCCCCAGCCCCAGCCCCAGCCCCAGACACAGCCCCAGCCCCAGCCCCAGCCCCAGCCCAGTCCCTCTGGTTCCCTGACATTCGTTTGGGCCACAAGATCAAGGGAGTCAGTCCACCCAGGAGCAGAGGAGAGGATGTCCCTCAAGAATGAGACAGGAAGTGCAGAGGAAATGCGACACCACCTGTCCTAGAAGACAAGGCCAGTCACGGTCGCCTAGCGCTCATTCTAGGCAATCCACCCACCCATGAGGGGAAACATGGAGAACAAGGAAGCTTCCCTGTCTGAGACACGTATGGAAGCCAAGAAATCCAGGGTCATGAGACCTGCCCAATGAAGCAGAAAGACGTTTGGAGAGAGATACCATCATGACACGGATCTGCAGGAAGTGTGTCCCTGACGGACTGGGAAGTCATCTTTGTTGAAGACATTGGGCCAGAGCGAGAGGCATCCAGGCCCCTGAGAAACAGGTGAGGCAGAGCAAGAGGGAGGATAGAGCAGAGGCCAGAGCCCCGGCAGGATACAGCGCCGTGCCACCACCACGGGCATAAGGGGAGGGCTTCCAAAAGGGTGGCTTGTCCAGAGAGGCCAGCGTTCCAGTGACAGTGACAGGGATGGTTGCCATCTCCCATTCCCGGCTGCTTCTTCTACACGGTATGGTGGTGTGGCTTCATTTCTCAGAGAAGAGCCGTGAAAAGGTACAACCATCTTCTCTGATGTGGTCCTGCTTCCCTACTGCGGGACAAAGAGCTCCTGTGGGGCTCTTTTCCTTGGTTGCTGTGTGGTCATGTTGATCTTAGAAAAGAGGCAGCTCATGATGGGGATGAGATTTCAATTGCTCCGGGACCGATGCATCTCCTCACGTGGGCCAGGCCTTCACACACCCAAAGCGGATCCGCGGCGGCGAAAACGATTGACAGCCGGGCTCATGACCCAGGCAGAGACGCAGAAAGAGGCTCAGCAAAGACAGGCCGACATGCCAGAAATCGCCTTGTGCTGCACAGGGCACATTCAGCCAAAGACACACACGCAGAGGGGCACGCACACACTAACCGACAGAGAGAGGGAAAGAAAGACACAGAGACTGAGAGACAGAGAGAGAAGAGAGGATGGGAGACACACACACACGCGCGCACACATACACGCACACACACACACACAGAAACAGAGTCATACAGCAGAGGCATGGAAACACACCCCCCCCAGGCAACCCCTGAGGCTGCGGGGTTCTGCTCTCGACGAGAACGACCCTGGGGTGAGAGAACAGCCCAGGGGCACGCAGGCCGACCTGTCCTCGAGATGACGGCGGCACGACTTTTGGGGAGACTCACCCCAACAGCGTCCGGGCAGGCCTGAGGCTGGGATGCCGTGCTGCTTCCCCCGGACTCCGCCTGGGGTTTCCTCATCCTGGTCGGCCCTTTGCGACTCCTGGCATCCGGAGACGTTCCCGTCGACCCCGTGGAGAGGTCAGACCGGAGCCTCAGAGCCCCGCCACCCAAGCACTGCCACGGAGGGCTCCTGCTCAGCCAAGCCTCAGGGACGGGTTTCTAAGACAACCGTGGGAAGCACTGTGACGGCAGAAGCCGCTCGCGCCTCGCGCATGCGCATTGGCTGGACCGACTCGCGCTCCGCTCCTGGCAGTCAGGCTGCGTCCCCTTTAAATAATGCCCCCGCTGCGCGGCTGCAGCGAGGCTCCTGCTGCAGCCGCGGCGGCGTGTGGATACGGGGTCCAGCTTGGGACGCCGTGGGAGATGGGGCCGCCGCTGCCCTGTCTCAGGGCCAAACCCCCAGGAGTCCCGCCCTCAGGATCTCCTTGAGCCGACTTCCACGGAGGGAAGGGGAGCTTCAGGACGCCTGCTGTGTTCTGGGGACTCCCGTTCAGATCCGATTTTGGCCCCCTCCCAGTGAGATAGGATGGGCTCACCACATCTGGTGAGGCAGGCAGGGCCTCGCTGCAGCGCAGAATGATCCCATAGGTCTCAAGGCGTAGCGTCAGCTGAAACTTCACTGATCCATCAGCCCTCTGCCTCCCTCCTCCTTCGAAAGAGCAGTGGCCTGCTCCGCTTCTAAAAGCCCTGGGGCTCCGGAAAGCCGACCGCGCTTTACAGGACACGTGCAGGCAGGAACAGGGGCGAATCCGAGGTGGAGACCATGTGACCACGCGTGGCACTGGCGTATCCCACAGCAGATGGTGTGAACGTGTGTCACCGGAGGCATACTGGGAGACGGCGAAACAAACGGTGGTGTCCAGGCATGTGCCAGTGGAAGGGGGGAAGAAGTGACCTTTCGGTCAATGCCAAGGGAAATCAAAGAACACCTGGGACTCGGTGGGTGGGGGGCCTGTGCCTGACCCAAGCCAGGTTTTCCAATGCCTATCAGAGGAGCAAAGAATCTTCTGCAGAATTCGCCCCGCCCCCAACCCTCCTCCTCCCTGGTAGCCCTGACGCAACTTCCCCTGCACCCAGCCCCAGCCCCAGCCCCAGCCCCAGCCCCAGCCCCAGCCCCAGACACAGCCCCAGCCCCAGCCCCAGACACAGCCCCAGCCCAGTCCCTCTGGTTCCCTGACATTCGTTTGGGCCACAAGATCAAGGGAGTCAGTCCACCCAGGAGCAGAGGAGAGGATGTCCCTCAAGAATGAGACAGGAAGTGCAGAGGAAATGCGACACCACCTGTCCTAGAAGACAAGGCCAGTCACGGTCGCCTAGCGCTCATTCTAGGCAATCCACCCACCCATGAGGGGAAACATGGAGAACAAGGAAGCTTCCCTGTCTGAGACACGTATGGAAGCCAAGAAATCCAGGGTCATGAGACCTGCCCAATGAAGCAGAAAGACGTTTGGAGAGAGATACCATCATGACACGGATCTGCAGGAAGTGTGTCCCTGACGGACTGGGAAGTCATCTTTGTTGAAGACATTGGGCCAGAGCGAGAGGCATCCAGGCCCCTGAGAAACAGGTGAGGCAGAGCAAGAGGGAGGATAGAGCAGAGGCCAGAGCCCCGGCAGGATACAGCGCCGTGCCACCACCACGGGCATAAGGGGAGGGCTTCCAAAAGGGTGGCTTGTCCAGAGAGGCCAGCGTTCCAGTGACAGTGACAGGGATGGTTGCCATCTCCCATTCCCGGCTGCTTCTTCTACACGGTATGGTGGTGTGGCTTCATTTCTCAGAGAAGAGCCGTGAAAAGGTACAACCATCTTCTCTGATGTGGTCCTGCTTCCCTACTGCGGGACAAAGAGCTCCTGTGGGGCTCTTTTCCTTGGTTGCTGTGTGGTCATGTTGATCTTAGAAAAGAGGCAGCTCATGATGGGGATGAGATTTCAATTGCTCCGGGACCGATGCATCTCCTCACGTGGGCCAGGCCTTCACACACCCAAAGCGGATCCGCGGCGGCGAAAACGATTGACAGCCGGGCTCATGACCCAGGCAGAGACGCAGAAAGAGGCTCAGCAAAGACAGGCCGACATGCCAGAAATCGCCTTGTGCTGCACAGGGCACATTCAGCCAAAGACACACACGCAGAGGGGCACGCACACACTAACCGACAGAGAGAGGGAAAGAAAGACACAGAGACTGAGAGACAGAGAGAGAAGAGAGGATGGGAGACACACACACACGCGCGCACACATACACGCACACACACACACACAGAAACAGAGTCATACAGCAGAGGCATGGAAACACACCCCCCCCAGGCAACCCCTGAGGCTGCGGGGTTCTGCTCTCGACGAGAACGACCCTGGGGTGAGAGAACAGCCCAGGGGCACGCAGGCCGACCTGTCCTCGAGATGACGGCGGCACGACTTTTGGGGAGACTCACCCCAACAGCGTCCGGGCAGGCCTGAGGCTGGGATGCCGTGCTGCTTCCCCCGGACTCCGCCTGGGGTTTCCTCATCCTGGTCGGCCCTTTGCGACTCCTGGCATCCGGAGACGTTCCCGTCGACCCCGTGGAGAGGTCAGACCGGAGCCTCAGAGCCCCGCCACCCAAGCACTGCCACGGAGGGCTCCTGCTCAGCCAAGCCTCAGGGACGGGTTTCTAAGACAACCGTGGGAAGCACTGTGACGGCAGAAGCCGCTCGCGCCTCGCGCATGCGCATTGGCTGGACCGACTCGCGCTCCGCTCCTGGCAGTCAGGCTGCGTCCCCTTTAAATAATGCCCCCGCTGCGCGGCTGCAGCGAGGCTCCTGCTGCAGCCGCGGCGGCGTGTGGATACGGGGTCCAGCTTGGGACGCCGTGGGAGATGGGGCCGCCGCTGCCCTGTCTCAAGGCCAAACCCCCAGGAGTCCCGCCCTCAGGATCTCCTTGAGCCGACTTCCACGGAGGGAAGGGGAGCTTCAGGACGCCTGCTGTGTTCTGGGGACTCCCGTTCAGATCCGATTTTGGCCCCCTCCCAGTGAGATAGGATGGGCTCATCACATCTGGTGAGGCAGGCAGGGCCTCGCTGCAGCGCAGAATGATCCCATAGGTCTCAAGGCGTAGCGTCAGCTGAAACTTCACTGATCCATCAGCCCTCTGCCTCCCTCCTCCTTCGAAAGAGCAGTGGCCTGCTCCGCTTCTAAAAGCCCTGGGGCTCCGGAAAGCCGACCGCGCTTTACAGGACACGTGCAGGCAGGAACAGGGGCGAATCCGAGGTGGAGACCATGTGACCACGCGTGGCACTGGCGTATCCCACAGCAGATGGTGTGAACGTGTGTCACCGGAGGCATACCGGGAGACGGCGAAACAAACGGTGGTGTCCAGGCATGTGCCAGTGGAAGGGGGGAAGAAGTGACCTTTCGGTCAATGCCAAGGGAAATCAAAGAACACCTGGGACTCGGTGGGTGGGGGGCCTGTGCCTGACCCAAGCCAGGTTTTCCAATGCCTATCAGAGGAGCAAAGAATCTTCTGCAGAATTCGCCCCGCCCCCAACCCTCCTCCTCCCTGGTAGCCCTGACGCAACTTCCCCTGCACCCAGCCCCAGCCCCAGCCCCAGCCCCAGCCCCAGCCCCAGCCCCAGACACAGCCCCAGCCCCAGCCCCAGCCCCAGCCCAGTCCCTCTGGTTCCCTGACATTCGTTTGGGCCACAAGATCAAGGGAGTCAGTCCACCCAGGAGCAGAGGAGAGGATGTCCCTCAAGAATGAGACAGGAAGTGCAGAGGAAATGCGACACCACCTGTCCTAGAAGACAAGGCCAGTCACGGTCGCCTAGCGCTCATTCTAGGCAATCCACCCACCCATGAGGGGAAACATGGAGAACAAGGAAGCTTCCCTGTCTGAGACACGTATGGAAGCCAAGAAATCCAGGGTCATGAGACCTGCCCAATGAAGCAGAAAGACGTTTGGAGAGAGATACCATCATGACACGGATCTGCAGGAAGTGTGTCCCTGACGGACTGGGAAGTCATCTTTGTTGAAGACATTGGGCCAGAGCGAGAGGCATCCAGGCCCCTGAGAAACAGGTGAGGCAGAGCAAGAGGGAGGATAGAGCAGAGGCCAGAGCCCCGGCAGGATACAGCGCCGTGCCACCACCACGGGCATAAGGGGAGGGCTTCCAAAAGGGTGGCTTGTCCAGAGAGGCCAGCGTTCCAGTGACAGTGACAGGGATGGTTGCCATCTCCCATTCCCGGCTGCTTCTTCTACACGGTATGGTGGTGTGGCTTCATTTCTCAGAGAAGAGCCGTGAAAAGGTACAACCATCTTCTCTGATGTGGTCCTGCTTCCCTACTGCGGGACAAAGAGCTCCTGTGGGGCTCTTTTCCTTGGTTGCTGTGTGGTCATGTTGATCTTAGAAAAGAGGCAGCTCATGATGGGGATGAGATTTCAATTGCTCCGGGACCGATGCATCTCCTCACGTGGGCCAGGCCTTCACACACCCAAAGCGGATCCGCGGCGGCGAAAACGATTGACAGCCGGCCTCATGACCCAGGCAGAGACGCAGAAAGAGGCTCAGCAAAGACAGGCCGACATGCCAGAAATCGCCTTGTGCTGCACAGGGCACATTCAGCCAAAGACACACACGCAGAGGGGCACGCACACACTAACCGACAGAGAGAGGGAAAGAAAGACACAGAGACTGAGAGACAGAGAGAGAAGAGAGGATGGGAGACACACACACACGCGCGCACACATACACGCACACACACACACACAGAAACAGAGTCATACAGCAGAGGCATGGAAACACACCCCCCCCAGGCAACCCCTGAGGCTGCGGGGTTCTGCTCTCGACGAGAACGACCCTGGGGTGAGAGAACAGCCCAGGGGCACGCAAGCCGACCTGTCCTCGAGATGACGGCGGCACGACTTTTGGGGAGACTCACCCCAACAGCGTCCGGGCAGGCCTGAGGCTGGGATGCCGTGCTGCTTCCCCCGGACTCCGCCTGGGGTTTCCTCATCCTGGTCGGCCCTTTGCGACTCCTGGCATCCGGAGACGTTCCCGTCGACCCCGTGGAGAGGTCAGACCGGAGCCTCAGAGCCCCGCCACCCAAGCACTGCCACGGAGGGCTCCTGCTCAGCCAAGCCTCAGGGACGGGTTTCTAAGACAACCGTGGGAAGCACTGTGACGGCAGAAGCCGCTCGCGCCTCGCGCATGCGCATTGGCTGGACCGACTCGCGCTCCGCTCCTGGCAGTCAGGCTGCGTCCCCTTTAAATAATGCCCCCGCTGCGCGGCTGCAGCGAGGCTCCTGCTGCAGCCGCGGCGGCGTGTGGATACGGGGTCCAGCTTGGGACGCCGTGGGAGATGGGGCCGCCGCTGCCCTGTCTCAGGGCCAAACCCCCAGGAGTCCCGCCCTCAGGATCTCCTTGAGCCGACTTCCACGGAGGGAAGGGGAGCTTCAGGACGCCTGCTGTGTTCTGGGGACTCCCGTTCAGATCCGATTTTGGCCCCCTCCCAGTGAGATAGGATGGGCTCACCACATCTGGTGAGGCAGGCAGGGCCTCGCTGCAGCGCAGAATGATCCCATAGGTCTCAAGGCGTAGCGTCAGCTGAAACTTCACTGATCCATCAGCCCTCTGCCTCCCTCCTCCTTCGAAAGAGCAGTGGCCTGCTCCGCTTCTAAAAGCCCTGGGGCTCCGGAAAGCCGACCGCGCTTTACAGGACACGTGCAGGCAGGAACAGGGGCGAATCCGAGGTGGAGACCATGTGACCACGCGTGGCACTGGCGTATCCCACAGCAGATGGTGTGAACGTGTGTCACCGGAGGCATACTGGGAGACGGCGAAACAAACGGTGGTGTCCAGGCATGTGCCAGTGGAAGGGGGGAAGAAGTGACCTTTCGGTCAATGCCAAGGGAAATCAAAGAACACCTGGGACTCGGTGGGTGGGGGGCCTGTGCCTGACCCAAGCCAGGTTTTCCAATGCCTATCAGAGGAGCAAAGAATCTTCTGCAGAATTCGCCCCGCCCCCAACCCTCCTCCTCCCTGGTAGCCCTGACGCAACTTCCCCTGCACCCAGCCCCAGCCCCAGCCCCAGCCCCAGCCCCAGCCCCAGCCCCAGACACAGCCCCAGCCCCAGCCCCAGCCCCAGCCCAGTCCCTCTGGTTCCCTGACATTCGTTTGGGCCACAAGATCAAGGGAGTCAGTCCACCCAGGAGCAGAGGAGAGGATGTCCCTCAAGAATGAGACAGGAAGTGCAGAGGAAATGCGACACCACCTGTCCTAGAAGACAAGGCCAGTCACGGTCGCCTAGCGCTCATTCTAGGCAATCCACCCACCCATGAGGGGAAACATGGAGAACAAGGAAGCTTCCCTGTCTGAGACACGTATGGAAGCCAAGAAATCCAGGGTCATGAGACCTGCCCAATGAAGCAGAAAGACGTTTGGAGAGAGATACCATCATGACACGGATCTGCAGGAAGTGTGTCCCTGACGGACTGGGAAGTCATCTTTGTTGAAGACATTGGGCCAGAGCGAGAGGCATCCAGGCCCCTGAGAAACAGGTGAGGCAGAGCAAGAGGGAGGATAGAGCAGAGGCCAGAGCCCCGGCAGGATACAGCGCCGTGCCACCACCACGGGCATAAGGGGAGGGCTTCCAAAAGGGTGGCTTGTCCAGAGAGGCCAGCGTTCCAGTGACAGTGACAGGGATGGTTGCCATCTCCCATTCCCGGCTGCTTCTTCTACACGGTATGGTGGTGTGGCTTCATTTCTCAGAGAAGAGCCGTGAAAAGGTACAACCATCTTCTCTGATGTGGTCCTGCTTCCCTACTGCGGGACAAAGAGCTCCTGTGGGGCTCTTTTCCTTGGTTGCTGTGTGGTCATGTTGATCTTAGAAAAGAGGCAGCTCATGATGGGGATGAGATTTCAATTGCTCCGGGACCGATGCATCTCCTCACGTGGGCCAGGCCTTCACACACCCAAAGCGGATCCGCGGCGGCGAAAACGATTGACAGCCGGGCTCATGACCCAGGCAGAGACGCAGAAAGAGGCTCAGCAAAGACAGGCCGACATGCCAGAAATCGCCTTGTGCTGCACAGGGCACATTCAGCCAAAGACACACACGCAGAGGGGCACGCACACACTAACCGACAGAGAGAGGGAAAGAAAGACACAGAGACTGAGAGACAGAGAGAGAAGAGAGGATGGGAGACACACACACACGCGCGCACACATACACGCACACACACACACACAGAAACAGAGTCATACAGCAGAGGCATGGAAACACACCCCCCCCAGGCAACCCCTGAGGCTGCGGGGTTCTGCTCTCGACGAGAACGACCCTGGGGTGAGAGAACAGCCCAGGGGCACGCAGGCCGACCTGTCCTCGAGATGACGGCGGCACGACTTTTGGGGAGACTCACCCCAACAGCGTCCGGGCAGGCCTGAGGCTGGGATGCCGTGCTGCTTCCCCCGGACTCCGCCTGGGGTTTCCTCATCCTGGTCGGCCCTTTGCGACTCCTGGCATCCGGAGACGTTCCCGTCGACCCCGTGGAGAGGTCAGACCGGAGCCTCAGAGCCCCGCCACCCAAGCACTGCCACGGAGGGCTCCTGCTCAGCCAAGCCTCAGGGACGGGTTTCTAAGACAACCGTGGGAAGCACTGTGACGGCAGAAGCCGCTCGCGCCTCGCGCATGCGCATTGGCTGGACCGACTCGCGCTCCGCTCCTGGCAGTCAGGCTGCGTCCCCTTTAAATAATGCCCCCGCTGCGCGGCTGCAGCGAGGCTCCTGCTGCAGCCGCGGCGGCGTGTGGATACGGGGTCCAGCTTGGGACGCCGTGGGAGATGGGGCCGCCGCTGCCCTGTCTCAGGGCCAAACCCCCAGGAGTCCCGCCCTCAGGATCTCCTTGAGCCGACTTCCACGGAGGGAAGGGGAGCTTCAGGACGCCTGCTGTGTTCTGGGGACTCCCGTTCAGATCCGATTTTGGCCCCCTCCCAGTGAGATAGGATGGGCTCACCACATCTGGTGAGGCAGGCAGGGCCTCGCTGCAGCGCAGAATGATCCCATAGGTCTCAAGGCGTAGCGTCAGCTGAAACTTCACTGATCCATCAGCCCTCTGCCTCCCTCCTCCTTCGAAAGAGCAGTGGCCTGCTCCGCTTCTAAAAGCCCTGGGGCTCCGGAAAGCCGACCGCGCTTTACAGGACACGTGCAGGCAGGAACAGGGGCGAATCCGAGGTGGAGACCATGTGACCACGCGTGGCACTGGCGTATCCCACAGCAGATGGTGTGAACGTGTGTCACCGGAGGCATACTGGGAGACGGCGAAACAAACGGTGGTGTCCAGGCATGTGCCAGTGGAAGGGGGGAAGAAGTGACCTTTCGGTCAATGCCAAGGGAAATCAAAGAACACCTGGGACTCGGTGGGTGGGGGGCCTGTGCCTGACCCAAGCCAGGTTTTCCAATGCCTATCAGAGGAGCAAAGAATCTTCTGCAGAATTCGCCCCGCCCCCAACCCTCCTCCTCCCTGGTAGCCCTGACGCAACTTCCCCTGCACCCAGCCCCAGCCCCAGCCCCAGCCCCAGCCCCAGCCCCAGCCCCAGACACAGCCCCAGCCCCAGCCCCAGACACAGCCCCAGCCCAGTCCCTCTGGTTCCCTGACATTCGTTTGGGCCACAAGATCAAGGGAGTCAGTCCACCCAGGAGCAGAGGAGAGGATGTCCCTCAAGAATGAGACAGGAAGTGCAGAGGAAATGCGACACCACCTGTCCTAGAAGACAAGGCCAGTCACGGTCGCCTAGCGCTCATTCTAGGCAATCCACCCACCCATGAGGGGAAACATGGAGAACAAGGAAGCTTCCCTGTCTGAGACACGTATGGAAGCCAAGAAATCCAGGGTCATGAGACCTGCCCAATGAAGCAGAAAGACGTTTGGAGAGAGATACCATCATGACACGGATCTGCAGGAAGTGTGTCCCTGACGGACTGGGAAGTCATCTTTGTTGAAGACATTGGGCCAGAGCGAGAGGCATCCAGGCCCCTGAGAAACAGGTGAGGCAGAGCAAGAGGGAGGATAGAGCAGAGGCCAGAGCCCCGGCAGGATACAGCGCCGTGCCACCACCACGGGCATAAGGGGAGGGCTTCCAAAAGGGTGGCTTGTCCAGAGAGGCCAGCGTTCCAGTGACAGTGACAGGGATGGTTGCCATCTCCCATTCCCGGCTGCTTCTTCTACACGGTATGGTGGTGTGGCTTCATTTCTCAGAGAAGAGCCGTGAAAAGGTACAACCATCTTCTCTGATGTGGTCCTGCTTCCCTACTGCGGGACAAAGAGCTCCTGTGGGGCTCTTTTCCTTGGTTGCTGTGTGGTCATGTTGATCTTAGAAAAGAGGCAGCTCATGATGGGGATGAGATTTCAATTGCTCCGGGACCGATGCATCTCCTCACGTGGGCCAGGCCTTCACACACCCAAAGCGGATCCGCGGCGGCGAAAACGATTGACAGCCGGGCTCATGACCCAGGCAGAGACGCAGAAAGAGGCTCAGCAAAGACAGGCCGACATGCCAGAAATCGCCTTGTGCTGCACAGGGCACATTCAGCCAAAGACACACACGCAGAGGGGCACGCACACACTAACCGACAGAGAGAGGGAAAGAAAGACACAGAGACTGAGAGACAGAGAGAGAAGAGAGGATGGGAGACACACACACACGCGCGCACACATACACGCACACACACACACACAGAAACAGAGTCATACAGCAGAGGCATGGAAACACACCCCCCCCAGGCAACCCCTGAGGCTGCGGGGTTCTGCTCTCGACGAGAACGACCCTGGGGTGAGAGAACAGCCCAGGGGCACGCAGGCCGACCTGTCCTCGAGATGACGGCGGCACGACTTTTGGGGAGACTCACCCCAACAGCGTCCGGGCAGGCCTGAGGCTGGGATGCCGTGCTGCTTCCCCCGGACTCCGCCTGGGGTTTCCTCATCCTGGTCGGCCCTTTGCGACTCCTGGCATCCGGAGACGTTCCCGTCGACCCCGTGGAGAGGTCAGACCGGAGCCTCAGAGCCCCGCCACCCAAGCACTGCCACGGAGGGCTCCTGCTCAGCCAAGCCTCAGGGACGGGTTTCTAAGACAACCGTGGGAAGCACTGTGACGGCAGAAGCCGCTCGCGCCTCGCGCATGCGCATTGGCTGGACCGACTCGCGCTCCGCTCCTGGCAGTCAGGCTGCGTCCCCTTTAAATAATGCCCCCGCTGCGCGGCTGCAGCGAGGCTCCTGCTGCAGCCGCGGCGGCGTGTGGATACGGGGTCCAGCTTGGGACGCCGTGGGAGATGGGGCCGCCGCTGCCCTGTCTCAAGGCCAAACCCCCAGGAGTCCCGCCCTCAGGATCTCCTTGAGCCGACTTCCACGGAGGGAAGGGGAGCTTCAGGACGCCTGCTGTGTTCTGGGGACTCCCGTTCAGATCCGATTTTGGCCCCCTCCCAGTGAGATAGGATGGGCTCATCACATCTGGTGAGGCAGGCAGGGCCTCGCTGCAGCGCAGAATGATCCCATAGGTCTCAAGGCGTAGCGTCAGCTGAAACTTCACTGATCCATCAGCCCTCTGCCTCCCTCCTCCTTCGAAAGAGCAGTGGCCTGCTCCGCTTCTAAAAGCCCTGGGGCTCCGGAAAGCCGACCGCGCTTTACAGGACACGTGCAGGCAGGAACAGGGGCGAATCCGAGGTGGAGACCATGTGACCACGCGTGGCACTGGCGTATCCCACAGCAGATGGTGTGAACGTGTGTCACCGGAGGCATACCGGGAGACGGCGAAACAAACGGTGGTGTCCAGGCATGTGCCAGTGGAAGGGGGGAAGAAGTGACCTTTCGGTCAATGCCAAGGGAAATCAAAGAACACCTGGGACTCGGTGGGTGGGGGGCCTGTGCCTGACCCAAGCCAGGTTTTCCAATGCCTATCAGAGGAGCAAAGAATCTTCTGCAGAATTCGCCCCGCCCCCAACCCTCCTCCTCCCTGGTAGCCCTGACGCAACTTCCCCTGCACCCAGCCCCAGCCCCAGCCCCAGCCCCAGCCCCAGCCCCAGCCCCAGACACAGCCCCAGCCCCAGCCCCAGCCCCAGCCCAGTCCCTCTGGTTCCCTGACATTCGTTTGGGCCACAAGATCAAGGGAGTCAGTCCACCCAGGAGCAGAGGAGAGGATGTCCCTCAAGAATGAGACAGGAAGTGCAGAGGAAATGCGACACCACCTGTCCTAGAAGACAAGGCCAGTCACGGTCGCCTAGCGCTCATTCTAGGCAATCCACCCACCCATGAGGGGAAACATGGAGAACAAGGAAGCTTCCCTGTCTGAGACACGTATGGAAGCCAAGAAATCCAGGGTCATGAGACCTGCCCAATGAAGCAGAAAGACGTTTGGAGAGAGATACCATCATGACACGGATCTGCAGGAAGTGTGTCCCTGACGGACTGGGAAGTCATCTTTGTTGAAGACATTGGGCCAGAGCGAGAGGCATCCAGGCCCCTGAGAAACAGGTGAGGCAGAGCAAGAGGGAGGATAGAGCAGAGGCCAGAGCCCCGGCAGGATACAGCGCCGTGCCACCACCACGGGCATAAGGGGAGGGCTTCCAAAAGGGTGGCTTGTCCAGAGAGGCCAGCGTTCCAGTGACAGTGACAGGGATGGTTGCCATCTCCCATTCCCGGCTGCTTCTTCTACACGGTATGGTGGTGTGGCTTCATTTCTCAGAGAAGAGCCGTGAAAAGGTACAACCATCTTCTCTGATGTGGTCCTGCTTCCCTACTGCGGGACAAAGAGCTCCTGTGGGGCTCTTTTCCTTGGTTGCTGTGTGGTCATCTTGATCTTAGAAAAGAGGCAGCTCATGATGGGGATGAGATTTCAATTGCTCCGGGACCGATGCATCTCCTCACGTGGGCCAGGCCTTCACACACCCAAAGCGGATCCGCGGCGGCGAAAACGATTGACAGCCGGCCTCATGACCCAGGCAGAGACGCAGAAAGAGGCTCAGCAAAGACAGGCCGACATGCCAGAAATCGCCTTGTGCTGCACAGGGCACATTCAGCCAAAGACACACACGCAGAGGGGCACGCACACACTAACCGACAGAGAGAGGGAAAGAAAGACACAGAGACTGAGAGACAGAGAGAGAAGAGAGGATGGGAGACACACACATACGCGCGCACACATACACGCACACACACACACACAGAAACAGAGTCATACAGCAGAGGCATGGAAACACACCCCCCCCAGGCAACCCCTGAGGCTGCGGGGTTCTGCTCTCGACGAGAACGACCCTGGGGTGAGAGAACAGCCCAGGGACACGCAGGCCGACCTGTCCTCGAGATGACGGCGGCACGACTTTTGGGGAGACTCACCCCAACAGCGTCCGGGCAGGCCTGAGGCTGGGATGCCGTGCTGCTTCCCCCGGACTCCGCCTGGGGTTTCCTCATCCTGGTCGGCCCTTTGCGACTCCTGGCATCCGGAGACGTTCCCGTCGACCCCGTGGAGAGGTCAGACCGGAGCCTCAGAGCCCCGCCACCCAAGCACTGCCACGGAGGGCTCCTGCTCAGCCAAGCCTCAGGGACGGGTTTCTAAGACAACCGTGGGAAGCACTGTGACGGCAGAAGCCGCTCGCGCCTCGCGCATGCGCATTGGCTGGACCGACTCGCGCTCCGCTCCTGGCAGTCAGGCTGCGTCCCCTTTAAATAATGCCCCCGCTGCGCGGCTGCAGCGAGGCTCCTGCTGCAGCCTCGGCGGCGTGTGGATACGGGGTCCAGCTTGGGACGCCGTGGGAGATGGGGCCGCCGCTGCCCTGTCTCAGGGCCAAACCCCCAGGAGTCCCGCCCTCAGGATCTCCTTGAGCCGACTTCCACGGAGGGAAGGGGAGCTTCAGGACGCCTGCTGTGTTCTGGGGACTCCCGTTCAGATCCGATTTTGGCCCCCTCCCAGTGAGATAGGATGGGCTCACCACATCTGGTGAGGCAGGCAGGGCCTCGCTGCAGCGCAGAATGATCCCATAGGTCTCAAGGCGTAGCGTCAGCTGAAACTTCACTGATCCATCAGCCCTCTGCCTCCCTCCTCCTTCGAAAGAGCAGTGGCCTGCTCCGCTTCTAAAAGCCCTGGGGCTCCGGAAAGCCGACCGCGCTTTACAGGACACGTGCAGGCAGGAACAGGGGCGAATCCGAGGTGGAGACCATGTGACCACGCGTGGCACTGGCGTATCCCACAGCAGATGGTGTGAACGTGTGTCACCGGAGGCATACCGGGAGACGGCGAAACAAACGGTGGTGTCCAGGCATGTGCCAGTGGAAGGGGGGAAGAAGTGACCTTTCGGTCAATGCCAAGGGAAATCAAAGAACACCTGGGACTCGGTGGGTGGGGGGCCTGTGCCTGACCCAAGCCAGGTTTTCCAATGCCTATCAGAGGAGCAAAGAATCTTCTGCAGAATTCGCCCCGCCCCCAACCCTCCTCCTCCCTGGTAGCCCTGACGCAACTTCCCCTGCACCCAGCCCCAGCCCCAGCCCCAGCCCCAGCCCCAGACACAGCCCCAGCCCCAGCCCCAGCCCCAGCCCAGTCCCTCTGGTTCCCTGACATTCGTTTGGGCCACAAGATCAAGGGAGTCAGTCCACCCAGGAGCAGAGGAGAGGATGTCCCTCAAGAATGAGACAGGAAGTGCAGAGGAAATGCGACACCACCTGTCCTAGAAGACAAGGCCAGTCACGGTCGCCTAGCGCTCATTCTAGGCAATCCACCCACCCATGAGGGGAAACATGGAGAACAAGGAAGCTTCCCTGTCTGAGACACGTATGGAAGCCAAGAAATCCAGGGTCATGAGACCTGCCCAATGAAGCAGAAAGACGTTTGGAGAGAGATACCATCATGACACGGATCTGCAGGAAGTGTGTCCCTGACGGACTGGGAAGTCATCTTTGTTGAAGACATTGGGCCAGAGCGAGAGGCATCCAGGCCCCTGAGAAACAGGTGAGGCAGAGCAAGAGGGAGGATAGAGCAGAGGCCAGAGCCCCGGCAGGATACAGCGCCGTGCCACCACCACGGGCATAAGGGGAGGGCTTCCAAAAGGGTGGCTTGTCCAGAGAGGCCAGCGTTCCAGTGACAGTGACAGGGATGGTTGCCATCTCCCATTCCCGGCTGCTTCTTCTACACGGTATGGTGGTGTGGCTTCATTTCTCAGAGAAGAGCCGTGAAAAGGTACAACCATCTTCTCTGATGTGGTCCTGCTTCCCTACTGCGGGACAAAGAGCTCCTGTGGGGCTCTTTTCCTTGGTTGCTGTGTGGTCATGTTGATCTTAGAAAAGAGGCAGCTCATGATGGGGATGAGATTTCAATTGCTCCGGGACCGATGCATCTCCTCACGTGGGCCAGGCCTTCACACACCCAAAGCGGATCCGCGGCGGCGAAAACGATTGACAGCCGGGCTCATGACCCAGGCAGAGACGCAGAAAGAGGCTCAGCAAAGACAGGCCGACATGCCAGAAATCGCCTTGTGCTGCACAGGGCACATTCAGCCAAAGACACACACGCAGAGGGGCACGCACACACTAACCGACAGAGAGAGGGAAAGAAAGACACAGAGACTGAGAGACAGAGAGAGAAGAGAGGATGGGAGACACACACACACGCGCGCACACATACACGCACACACACACACACAGAAACAGAGTCATACAGCAGAGGCATGGAAACACACCCCCCCCAGGCAACCCCTGAGGCTGCGGGGTTCTGCTCTCGACGAGAACGACCCTGGGGTGAGAGAACAGCCCAGGGGCACGCAGGCCGACCTGTCCTCGAGATGACGGCGGCACGACTTTTGGGGAGACTCACCCCAACAGCGTCCGGGCAGGCCTGAGGCTGGGATGCCGTGCTGCTTCCCCCGGACTCCGCCTGGGGTTTCCTCATCCTGGTCGGCCCTTTGCGACTCCTGGCATCCGGAGACGTTCCCGTCGACCCCGTGGAGAGGTCAGACCGGAGCCTCAGAGCCCCGCCACCCAAGCACTGCCACGGAGGGCTCCTGCTCAGCCAAGCCTCAGGGACGGGTTTCTAAGACAACCGTGGGAAGCACTGTGACGGCAGAAGCCGCTCGCGCCTCGCGCATGCGCATTGGCTGGACCGACTCGCGCTCCGCTCCTGGCAGTCAGGCTGCGTCCCCTTTAAATAATGCCCCCGCTGCGCGGCTGCAGCGAGGCTCCTGCTGCAGCCGCGGCGGCGTGTGGATACGGGGTCCAGCTTGGGACGCCGTGGGAGATGGGGCCGCCGCTGCCCTGTCTCAAGGCCAAACCCCCAGGAGTCCCGCCCTCAGGATCTCCTTGAGCCGACTTCCACGGAGGGAAGGGGAGCTTCAGGACGCCTGCTGTGTTCTGGGGACTCCCGTTCAGATCCGATTTTGGCCCCCTCCCAGTGAGATAGGATGGGCTCATCACATCTGGTGAGGCAGGCAGGGCCTCGCTGCAGCGCAGAATGATCCCATAGGTCTCAAGGCGTAGCGTCAGCTGAAACTTCACTGATCCATCAGCCCTCTGCCTCCCTCCTCCTTCGAAAGAGCAGTGGCCTGCTCCGCTTCTAAAAGCCCTGGGGCTCCGGAAAGCCGACCGCGCTTTACAGGACACGTGCAGGCAGGAACAGGGGCGAATCCGAGGTGGAGACCATGTGACCACGCGTGGCACTGGCGTATCCCACAGCAGATGGTGTGAACGTGTGTCACCGGAGGCATACCGGGAGACGGCGAAACAAACGGTGGTGTCCAGGCATGTGCCAGTGGAAGGGGGGAAGAAGTGACCTTTCGGTCAATGCCAAGGGAAATCAAAGAACACCTGGGACTCGGTGGGTGGGGGGCCTGTGCCTGACCCAAGCCAGGTTTTCCAATGCCTATCAGAGGAGCAAAGAATCTTCTGCAGAATTCGCCCCGCCCCCAACCCTCCTCCTCCCTGGTAGCCCTGACGCAACTTCCCCTGCACCCAGCCCCAGCCCCAGCCCCAGCCCCAGCCCCAGCCCCAGCCCCAGACACAGCCCCAGCCCCAGCCCCAGCCCCAGCCCAGTCCCTCTGGTTCCCTGACATTCGTTTGGGCCACAAGATCAAGGGAGTCAGTCCACCCAGGAGCAGAGGAGAGGATGTCCCTCAAGAATGAGACAGGAAGTGCAGAGGAAATGCGACACCACCTGTCCTAGAAGACAAGGCCAGTCACGGTCGCCTAGCGCTCATTCTAGGCAATCCACCCACCCATGAGGGGAAACATGGAGAACAAGGAAGCTTCCCTGTCTGAGACACGTATGGAAGCCAAGAAATCCAGGGTCATGAGACCTGCCCAATGAAGCAGAAAGACGTTTGGAGAGAGATACCATCATGACACGGATCTGCAGGAAGTGTGTCCCTGACGGACTGGGAAGTCATCTTTGTTGAAGACATTGGGCCAGAGCGAGAGGCATCCAGGCCCCTGAGAAACAGGTGAGGCAGAGCAAGAGGGAGGATAGAGCAGAGGCCAGAGCCCCGGCAGGATACAGCGCCGTGCCACCACCACGGGCATAAGGGGAGGGCTTCCAAAAGGGTGGCTTGTCCAGAGAGGCCAGCGTTCCAGTGACAGTGACAGGGATGGTTGCCATCTCCCATTCCCGGCTGCTTCTTCTACACGGTATGGTGGTGTGGCTTCATTTCTCAGAGAAGAGCCGTGAAAAGGTACAACCATCTTCTCTGATGTGGTCCTGCTTCCCTACTGCGGGACAAAGAGCTCCTGTGGGGCTCTTTTCCTTGGTTGCTGTGTGGTCATCTTGATCTTAGAAAAGAGGCAGCTCATGATGGGGATGAGATTTCAATTGCTCCGGGACCGATGCATCTCCTCACGTGGGCCAGGCCTTCACACACCCAAAGCGGATCCGCGGCGGCGAAAACGATTGACAGCCGGCCTCATGACCCAGGCAGAGACGCAGAAAGAGGCTCAGCAAAGACAGGCCGACATGCCAGAAATCGCCTTGTGCTGCACAGGGCACATTCAGCCAAAGACACACACGCAGAGGGGCACGCACACACTAACCGACAGAGAGAGGGAAAGAAAGACACAGAGACTGAGAGACAGAGAGAGAAGAGAGGATGGGAGACACACACATACGCGCGCACACATACACGCACACACACACACACAGAAACAGAGTCATACAGCAGAGGCATGGAAACACACCCCCCCCAGGCAACCCCTGAGGCTGCGGGGTTCTGCTCTCGACGAGAACGACCCTGGGGTGAGAGAACAGCCCAGGGACACGCAGGCCGACCTGTCCTCGAGATGACGGCGGCACGACTTTTGGGGAGACTCACCCCAACAGCGTCCGGGCAGGCCTGAGGCTGGGATGCCGTGCTGCTTCCCCCGGACTCCGCCTGGGGTTTCCTCATCCTGGTCGGCCCTTTGCGACTCCTGGCATCCGGAGACGTTCCCGTCGACCCCGTGGAGAGGTCAGACCGGAGCCTCAGAGCCCCGCCACCCAAGCACTGCCACGGAGGGCTCCTGCTCAGCCAAGCCTCAGGGACGGGTTTCTAAGACAACCGTGGGAAGCACTGTGACGGCAGAAGCCGCTCGCGCCTCGCGCATGCGCATTGGCTGGACCGACTCGCGCTCCGCTCCTGGCAGTCAGGCTGCGTCCCCTTTAAATAATGCCCCCGCTGCGCGGCTGCAGCGAGGCTCCTGCTGCAGCCTCGGCGGCGTGTGGATACGGGGTCCAGCTTGGGACGCCGTGGGAGATGGGGCCGCCGCTGCCCTGTCTCAGGGCCAAACCCCCAGGAGTCCCGCCCTCAGGATCTCCTTGAGCCGACTTCCACGGAGGGAAGGGGAGCTTCAGGACGCCTGCTGTGTTCTGGGGACTCCCGTTCAGATCCGATTTTGGCCCCCTCCCAGTGAGATAGGATGGGCTCACCACATCTGGTGAGGCAGGCAGGGCCTCGCTGCAGCGCAGAATGATCCCATAGGTCTCAAGGCGTAGCGTCAGCTGAAACTTCACTGATCCATCAGCCCTCTGCCTCCCTCCTCCTTCGAAAGAGCAGTGGCCTGCTCCGCTTCTAAAAGCCCTGGGGCTCCGGAAAGCCGACCGCGCTTTACAGGACACGTGCAGGCAGGAACAGGGGCGAATCCGAGGTGGAGACCATGTGACCACGCGTGGCACTGGCGTATCCCACAGCAGATGGTGTGAACGTGTGTCACCGGAGGCATACCGGGAGACGGCGAAACAAACGGTGGTGTCCAGGCATGTGCCAGTGGAAGGGGGGAAGAAGTGACCTTTCGGTCAATGCCAAGGGAAATCAAAGAACACCTGGGACTCGGTGGGTGGGGGGCCTGTGCCTGACCCAAGCCAGGTTTTCCAATGCCTATCAGAGGAGCAAAGAATCTTCTGCAGAATTCGCCCCGCCCCCAACCCTCCTCCTCCCTGGTAGCCCTGACGCAACTTCCCCTGCACCCAGCCCCAGCCCCAGCCCCAGCCCCAGCCCCAGACACAGCCCCAGCCCCAGCCCCAGCCCCAGCCCAGTCCCTCTGGTTCCCTGACATTCGTTTGGGCCACAAGATCAAGGGAGTCAGTCCACCCAGGAGCAGAGGAGAGGATGTCCCTCAAGAATGAGACAGGAAGTGCAGAGGAAATGCGACACCACCTGTCCTAGAAGACAAGGCCAGTCACGGTCGCCTAGCGCTCATTCTAGGCAATCCACCCACCCATGAGGGGAAACATGGAGAACAAGGAAGCTTCCCTGTCTGAGACACGTATGGAAGCCAAGAAATCCAGGGTCATGAGACCTGCCCAATGAAGCAGAAAGACGTTTGGAGAGAGATACCATCATGACACGGATCTGCAGGAAGTGTGTCCCTGACGGACTGGGAAGTCATCTTTGTTGAAGACATTGGGCCAGAGCGAGAGGCATCCAGGCCCCTGAGAAACAGGTGAGGCAGAGCAAGAGGGAGGATAGAGCAGAGGCCAGAGCCCCGGCAGGATACAGCGCCGTGCCACCACCACGGGCATAAGGGGAGGGCTTCCAAAAGGGTGGCTTGTCCAGAGAGGCCAGCGTTCCAGTGACAGTGACAGGGATGGTTGCCATCTCCCATTCCCGGCTGCTTCTTCTACACGGTATGGTGGTGTGGCTTCATTTCTCAGAGAAGAGCCGTGAAAAGGTACAACCATCTTCTCTGATGTGGTCCTGCTTCCCTACTGCGGGACAAAGAGCTCCTGTGGGGCTCTTTTCCTTGGTTGCTGTGTGGTCATGTTGATCTTAGAAAAGAGGCAGCTCATGATGGGGATGAGATTTCAATTGCTCCGGGACCGATGCATCTCCTCACGTGGGCCAGGCCTTCACACACCCAAAGCGGATCCGCGGCGGCGAAAACGATTGACAGCCGGGCTCATGACCCAGGCAGAGACGCAGAAAGAGGCTCAGCAAAGACAGGCCGACATGCCAGAAATCGCCTTGTGCTGCACAGGGCACATTCAGCCAAAGACACACACGCAGAGGGGCACGCACACACTAACCGACAGAGAGAGGGAAAGAAAGACACAGAGACTGAGAGACAGAGAGAGAAGAGAGGATGGGAGACACACACACACGCGCGCACACATACACGCACACACACACACACAGAAACAGAGTCATACAGCAGAGGCATGGAAACACACCCCCCCCAGGCAACCCCTGAGGCTGCGGGGTTCTGCTCTCGACGAGAACGACCCTGGGGTGAGAGAACAGCCCAGGGGCACGCAGGCCGACCTGTCCTCGAGATGACGGCGGCACGACTTTTGGGGAGACTCACCCCAACAGCGTCCGGGCAGGCCTGAGGCTGGGATGCCGTGCTGCTTCCCCCGGACTCCGCCTGGGGTTTCCTCATCCTGGTCGGCCCTTTGCGACTCCTGGCATCCGGAGACGTTCCCGTCGACCCCGTGGAGAGGTCAGACCGGAGCCTCAGAGCCCCGCCACCCAAGCACTGCCACGGAGGGCTCCTGCTCAGCCAAGCCTCAGGGACGGGTTTCTAAGACAACCGTGGGAAGCACTGTGACGGCAGAAGCCGCTCGCGCCTCGCGCATGCGCATTGGCTGGACCGACTCGCGCTCCGCTCCTGGCAGTCAGGCTGCGTCCCCTTTAAATAATGCCCCCGCTGCGCGGCTGCAGCGAGGCTCCTGCTGCAGCCGCGGCGGCGTGTGGATACGGGGTCCAGCTTGGGACGCCGTGGGAGATGGGGCCGCCGCTGCCCTGTCTCAAGGCCAAACCCCCAGGAGTCCCGCCCTCAGGATCTCCTTGAGCCGACTTCCACGGAGGGAAGGGGAGCTTCAGGACGCCTGCTGTGTTCTGGGGACTCCCGTTCAGATCCGATTTTGGCCCCCTCCCAGTGAGATAGGATGGGCTCATCACATCTGGTGAGGCAGGCAGGGCCTCGCTGCAGCGCAGAATGATCCCATAGGTCTCAAGGCGTAGCGTCAGCTGAAACTTCACTGATCCATCAGCCCTCTGCCTCCCTCCTCCTTCGAAAGAGCAGTGGCCTGCTCCGCTTCTAAAAGCCCTGGGGCTCCGGAAAGCCGACCGCGCTTTACAGGACACGTGCAGGCAGGAACAGGGGCGAATCCGAGGTGGAGACCATGTGACCACGCGTGGCACTGGCGTATCCCACAGCAGATGGTGTGAACGTGTGTCACCGGAGGCATACCGGGAGACGGCGAAACAAACGGTGGTGTCCAGGCATGTGCCAGTGGAAGGGGGGAAGAAGTGACCTTTCGGTCAATGCCAAGGGAAATCAAAGAACACCTGGGACTCGGTGGGTGGGGGGCCTGTGCCTGACCCAAGCCAGGTTTTCCAATGCCTATCAGAGGAGCAAAGAATCTTCTGCAGAATTCGCCCCGCCCCCAACCCTCCTCCTCCCTGGTAGCCCTGACGCAACTTCCCCTGCACCCAGCCCCAGCCCCAGCCCCAGCCCCAGCCCCAGCCCCAGCCCCAGACACAGCCCCAGCCCCAGCCCCAGCCCCAGCCCAGTCCCTCTGGTTCCCTGACATTCGTTTGGGCCACAAGATCAAGGGAGTCAGTCCATCCAGGAGCAGAGGAGAGGATGTCCCTCAAGAATGAGACAGGAAGTGCAGAGGAAATGCGACACCACCTGTCCTAGAAGACAAGGCCAGTCACGGTCGCCTAGCGCTCATTCTAGGCAATCCACCCACCCATGAGGGGAAACATGGAGAACAAGGAAGCTTCCCTGTCTGAGACACGTATGGAAGCCAAGAAATCCAGGGTCATGAGACCTGCCCAATGAAGCAGAAAGACGTTTGGAGAGAGATACCATCATGACACGGATCTGCAGGAAGTGTGTCCCTGACGGACTGGGAAGTCATCTTTGTTGAAGACATTGGGCCAGAGCGAGAGGCATCCAGGCCCCTGAGAAACAGGTGAGGCAGAGCAAGAGGGAGGATAGAGCAGAGGCCAGAGCCCCGGCAGGATACAGCGCCGTGCCACCACCACGGGCATAAGGGGAGGGCTTCCAAAAGGGTGGCTTGTCCAGAGAGGCCAGCGTTCCAGTGACAGTGACAGGGATGGTTGCCATCTCCCATTCCCGGCTGCTTCTTCTACACGGTATGGTGGTGTGGCTTCATTTCTCAGAGAAGAGCCGTGAAAAGGTACAACCATCTTCTCTGATGTGGTCCTGCTTCCCTACTGCGGGACAAAGAGCTCCTGTGGGGCTCTTTTCCTTGGTTGCTGTGTGGTCATGTTGATCTTAGAAAAGAGGCAGCTCATGATGGGGATGAGATTTCAATTGCTCCGGGACCGATGCATCTCCTCACGTGGGCCAGGCCTTCACACACCCAAAGCGGATCCGCGGCGGCGAAAACGATTGACAGCCGGCCTCATGACCCAGGCAGAGACGCAGAAAGAGGCTCAGCAAAGACAGGCCGACATGCCAGAAATCGCCTTGTGCTGCACAGGGCACATTCAGCCAAAGACACACACGCAGAGGGGCACGCACACACTAACCGACAGAGAGAGGGAAAGAAAGACACAGAGACTGAGAGACAGAGAGAGAAGAGAGGATGGGAGACACACACATACGCGCGCACACATACACGCACACACACACACACAGAAACAGAGTCATACAGCAGAGGCATGGAAACACACCCCCCCCAGGCAACCCCTGAGGCTGCGGGGTTCTGCTCTCGACGAGAACGACCCTGGGGTGAGAGAACAGCCCAGGGACACGCAGGCCGACCTGTCCTCGAGATGACGGCGGCACGACTTTTGGGGAGACTCACCCCAACAGCGTCCGGGCAGGCCTGAGGCTGGGATGCCGTGCTGCTTCCCCCGGACTCCGCCTGGGGTTTCCTCATCCTGGTCGGCCCTTTGCGACTCCTGGCATCCGGAGACGTTCCCGTCGACCCCGTGGAGAGGTCAGACCGGAGCCTCAGAGCCCCGCCACCCAAGCACTGCCACGGAGGGCTCCTGCTCAGCCAAGCCTCAGGGACGGGTTTCTAAGACAACCGTGGGAAGCACTGTGACGGCAGAAGCCGCTCGCGCCTCGCGCATGCGCATTGGCTGGACCGACTCGCGCTCCGCTCCTGGCAGTCAGGCTGCGTCCCCTTTAAATAATGCCCCCGCTGCGCGGCTGCAGCGAGGCTCCTGCTGCAGCCTCGGCGGCGTGTGGATACGGGGTCCAGCTTGGGACGCCGTGGGAGATGGGGCCGCCGCTGCCCTGTCTCAGGGCCAAACCCCCAGGAGTCCCGCCCTCAGGATCTCCTTGAGCCGACTTCCACGGAGGGAAGGGGAGCTTCAGGACGCCTGCTGTGTTCTGGGGACTCCCGTTCAGATCCGATTTTGGCCCCCTCCCAGTGAGATAGGATGGGCTCACCACATCTGGTGAGGCAGGCAGGGCCTCGCTGCAGCGCAGAATGATCCCATAGGTCTCAAGGCGTAGCGTCAGCTGAAACTTCACTGATCCATCAGCCCTCTGCCTCCCTCCTCCTTCGAAAGAGCAGTGGCCTGCTCCGCTTCTAAAAGCCCTGGGGCTCCGGAAAGCCGACCGCGCTTTACAGGACACGTGCAGGCAGGAACAGGGGCGAATCCGAGGTGGAGACCATGTGACCACGCGTGGCACTGGCGTATCCCACAGCAGATGGTGTGAACGTGTGTCACCGGAGGCATACCGGGAGACGGCGAAACAAACGGTGGTGTCCAGGCATGTGCCAGTGGAAGGGGGGAAGAAGTGACCTTTCGGTCAATGCCAAGGGAAATCAAAGAACACCTGGGACTCGGTGGGTGGGGGGCCTGTGCCTGACCCAAGCCAGGTTTTCCAATGCCTATCAGAGGAGCAAAGAATCTTCTGCAGAATTCGCCCCGCCCCCAACCCTCCTCCTCCCTGGTAGCCCTGACGCAACTTCCCCTGCACCCAGCCCCAGCCCCAGCCCCAGCCCCAGCCCCAGACACAGCCCCAGCCCCAGCCCCAGCCCCAGCCCAGTCCCTCTGGTTCCCTGACATTCGTTTGGGCCACAAGATCAAGGGAGTCAGTCCACCCAGGAGCAGAGGAGAGGATGTCCCTCAAGAATGAGACAGGAAGTGCAGAGGAAATGCGACACCACCTGTCCTAGAAGACAAGGCCAGTCACGGTCGCCTAGCGCTCATTCTAGGCAATCCACCCACCCATGAGGGGAAACATGGAGAACAAGGAAGCTTCCCTGTCTGAGACACGTATGGAAGCCAAGAAATCCAGGGTCATGAGACCTGCCCAATGAAGCAGAAAGACGTTTGGAGAGAGATACCATCATGACACGGATCTGCAGGAAGTGTGTCCCTGACGGACTGGGAAGTCATCTTTGTTGAAGACATTGGGCCAGAGCGAGAGGCATCCAGGCCCCTGAGAAACAGGTGAGGCAGAGCAAGAGGGAGGATAGAGCAGAGGCCAGAGCCCCGGCAGGATACAGCGCCGTGCCACCACCACGGGCATAAGGGGAGGGCTTCCAAAAGGGTGGCTTGTCCAGAGAGGCCAGCGTTCCAGTGACAGTGACAGGGATGGTTGCCATCTCCCATTCCCGGCTGCTTCTTCTACACGGTATGGTGGTGTGGCTTCATTTCTCAGAGAAGAGCCGTGAAAAGGTACAACCATCTTCTCTGATGTGGTCCTGCTTCCCTACTGCGGGACAAAGAGCTCCTGTGGGGCTCTTTTCCTTGGTTGCTGTGTGGTCATGTTGATCTTAGAAAAGAGGCAGCTCATGATGGGGATGAGATTTCAATTGCTCCGGGACCGATGCATCTCCTCACGTGGGCCAGGCCTTCACACACCCAAAGCGGATCCGCGGCGGCGAAAACGATTGACAGCCGGCCTCATGACCCAGGCAGAGACGCAGAAAGAGGCTCAGCAAAGACAGGCCGACATGCCAGAAATCGCCTTGTGCTGCACAGGGCACATTCAGCCAAAGACACACACGCAGAGGGGCACGCACACACTAACCGACAGAGAGAGGGAAAGAAAGACACAGAGACTGAGAGACAGAGAGAGAAGAGAGGATGGGAGACACACACACACGCGCGCACACATACACGCACACACACACACACAGAAACAGAGTCATACAGCAGAGGCATGGAAACACACCCCCCCCAGGCAACCCCTGAGGCTGCGGGGTTCTGCTCTCGACGAGAACGACCCTGGGGTGAGAGAACAGCCCAGGGACACGCAGGCCGACCTGTCCTCGAGATGACGGCGGCACGACTTTTGGGGAGACTCACCCCAACAGCGTCCGGGCAGGCCTGAGGCTGGGATGCCGTGCTGCTTCCCCCGGACTCCGCCTGGGGTTTCCTCATCCTGGTCGGCCCTTTGCGACTCCTGGCATCCGGAGACGTTCCCGTCGACCCCGTGGAGAGGTCAGACCGGAGCCTCAGAGCCCCGCCACCCAAGCACTGCCACGGAGGGCTCCTGCTCAGCCAAGCCTCAGGGACGGGTTTCTAAGACAACCGTGGGAAGCACTGTGACGGCAGAAGCCGCTCGCGCCTCGCGCATGCGCATTGGCTGGACCGACTCGCGCTCCGCTCCTGGCAGTCAGGCTGCGTCCCCTTTAAATAATGCCCCCGCTGCGCGGCTGCAGCGAGGCTCCTGCTGCAGCCTCGGCGGCGTGTGGATACGGGGTCCAGCTTGGGACGCCGTGGGAGATGGGGCCGCCGCTGCCCTGTCTCAGGGCCAAACCCCCAGGAGTCCCGCCCTCAGGATCTCCTTGAGCCGACTTCCACGGAGGGAAGGGGAGCTTCAGGACGCCTGCTGTGTTCTGGGGACTCCCGTTCAGATCCGATTTTGGCCCCCTCCCAGTGAGATAGGATGGGCTCACCACATCTGGTGAGGCAGGCAGGGCCTCGCTGCAGCGCAGAATGATCCCATAGGTCTCAAGGCGTAGCGTCAGCTGAAACTTCACTGATCCATCAGCCCTCTGCCTCCCTCCTCCTTCGAAAGAGCAGTGGCCTGCTCCGCTTCTAAAAGCCCTGGGGCTCCGGAAAGCCGACCGCGCTTTACAGGACACGTGCAGGCAGGAACAGGGGCGAATCCGAGGTGGAGACCATGTGACCACGCGTGGCACTGGCGTATCCCACAGCAGATGGTGTGAACGTGTGTCACCGGAGGCATACCGGGAGACGGCGAAACAAACGGTGGTGTCCAGGCATGTGCCAGTGGAAGGGGGGAAGAAGTGACCTTTCGGTCAATGCCAAGGGAAATCAAAGAACACCTGGGACTCGGTGGGTGGGGGGCCTGTGCCTGACCCAAGCCAGGTTTTCCAATGCCTATCAGAGGAGCAAAGAATCTTCTGCAGAATTCGCCCCGCCCCCAACCCTCCTCCTCCCTGGTAGCCCTGACGCAACTTCCCCTGCACCCAGCCCCAGCCCCAGCCCCAGCCCCAGCCCCAGACACAGCCCCAGCCCCAGCCCCAGCCCCAGCCCAGTCCCTCTGGTTCCCTGACATTCGTTTGGGCCACAAGATCAAGGGAGTCAGTCCACCCAGGAGCAGAGGAGAGGATGTCCCTCAAGAATGAGACAGGAAGTGCAGAGGAAATGCGACACCACCTGTCCTAGAAGACAAGGCCAGTCACGGTCGCCTAGCGCTCATTCTAGGCAATCCACCCACCCATGAGGGGAAACATGGAGAACAAGGAAGCTTCCCTGTCTGAGACACGTATGGAAGCCAAGAAATCCAGGGTCATGAGACCTGCCCAATGAAGCAGAAAGACGTTTGGAGAGAGATACCATCATGACACGGATCTGCAGGAAGTGTGTCCCTGACGGACTGGGAAGTCATCTTTGTTGAAGACATTGGGCCAGAGCGAGAGGCATCCAGGCCCCTGAGAAACAGGTGAGGCAGAGCAAGAGGGAGGATAGAGCAGAGGCCAGAGCCCCGGCAGGATACAGCGCCGTGCCACCACCACGGGCATAAGGGGAGGGCTTCCAAAAGGGTGGCTTGTCCAGAGAGGCCAGCGTTCCAGTGACAGTGACAGGGATGGTTGCCATCTCCCATTCCCGGCTGCTTCTTCTACACGGTATGGTGGTGTGGCTTCATTTCTCAGAGAAGAGCCGTGAAAAGGTACAACCATCTTCTCTGATGTGGTCCTGCTTCCCTACTGCGGGACAAAGAGCTCCTGTGGGGCTCTTTTCCTTGGTTGCTGTGTGGTCATGTTGATCTTAGAAAAGAGGCAGCTCATGATGGGGATGAGATTTCAATTGCTCCGGGACCGATGCATCTCCTCACGTGGGCCAGGCCTTCACACACCCAAAGCGGATCCGCGGCGGCGAAAACGATTGACAGCCGGCCTCATGACCCAGGCAGAGACGCAGAAAGAGGCTCAGCAAAGACAGGCCGACATGCCAGAAATCGCCTTGTGCTGCACAGGGCACATTCAGCCAAAGACACACACGCAGAGGGGCACGCACACACTAACCGACAGAGAGAGGGAAAGAAAGACACAGAGACTGAGAGACAGAGAGAGAAGAGAGGATGGGAGACACACACACACGCGCGCACACATACACGCACACACACACACACAGAAACAGAGTCATACAGCAGAGGCATGGAAACACACCCCCCCCCAGGCAACCCCTGAGGCTGCGGGGTTCTGCTCTCGACGAGAACGACCCTGGGGTGAGAGAACAGCCCAGGGGCACGCAGGCCGACCTGTCCTCGAGATGACGGCGGCACGACTTTTGGGGAGACTCACCCCAACAGCGTCCGGGCAGGCCTGAGGCTGGGATGCCGTGCTGCTTCCCCCGGACTCCGCCTGGGGTTTCCTCATCCTGGTCGGCCCTTTGCGACTCCTGGCATCCGGAGACGTTCCCGTCGACCCCGTGGAGAGGTCAGACCGGAGCCTCAGAGCCCCGCCACCCAAGCACTGCCACGGAGGGCTCCTGCTCAGCCAAGCCTCAGGGACGGGTTTCTAAGACAACCGTGGGAAGCACTGTGACGGCAGAAGCCGCTCGCGCCTCGCGCATGCGCATTGGCTGGACCGACTCGCGCTCCGCTCCTGGCAGTCAGGCTGCGTCCCCTTTAAATAATGCCCCCGCTGCGCGGCTGCAGCGAGGCTCCTGCTGCAGCCTCGGCGGCGTGTGGATACGGGGTCCAGCTTGGGACGCCGTGGGAGATGGGGCCGCCGCTGCCCTGTCTCAGGGCCAAACCCCCAGGAGTCCCGCCCTCAGGATCTCCTTGAGCCGACTTCCACGGAGGGAAGGGGAGCTTCAGGACGCCTGCTGTGTTCTGGGGACTCCCGTTCAGATCCGATTTTGGCCCCCTCCCAGTGAGATAGGATGGGCTCACCACATCTGGTGAGGCAGGCAGGGCCTCGCTGCAGCGCAGAATGATCCCATAGGTCTCAAGGCGTAGCGTCAGCTGAAACTTCACTGATCCATCAGCCCTCTGCCTCCCTCCTCCTTCGAAAGAGCAGTGGCCTGCTCCGCTTCTAAAAGCCCTGGGGCTCCGGAAAGCCGACCGCGCTTTACAGGACACGTGCAGGCAGGAACAGGGGCGAATCCGAGGTGGAGACCATGTGACCACGCGTGGCACTGGCGTATCCCACAGCAGATGGTGTGAACGTGTGTCACCGGAGGCATACCGGGAGACGGCGAAACAAACGGTGGTGTCCAGGCATGTGCCAGTGGAAGGGGGGAAGAAGTGACCTTTCGGTCAATGCCAAGGGAAATCAAAGAACACCTGGGACTCGGTGGGTGGGGGGCCTGTGCCTGACCCAAGCCAGGTTTTCCAATGCCTATCAGAGGAGCAAAGAATCTTCTGCAGAATTCGCCCCGCCCCCAACCCTCCTCCTCCCTGGTAGCCCTGACGCAACTTCCCCTGCACCCAGCCCCAGCCCCAGCCCCAGCCCCAGCCCCAGACACAGCCCCAGCCCCAGCCCCAGCCCCAGCCCAGTCCCTCTGGTTCCCTGACATTCGTTTGGGCCACAAGATCAAGGGAGTCAGTCCACCCAGGAGCAGAGGAGAGGATGTCCCTCAAGAATGAGACAGGAAGTGCAGAGGAAATGCGACACCACCTGTCCTAGAAGACAAGGCCAGTCACGGTCGCCTAGCGCTCATTCTAGGCAATCCACCCACCCATGAGGGGAAACATGGAGAACAAGGAAGCTTCCCTGTCTGAGACACGTATGGAAGCCAAGAAATCCAGGGTCATGAGACCTGCCCAATGAAGCAGAAAGACGTTTGGAGAGAGATACCATCATGACACGGATCTGCAGGAAGTGTGTCCCTGACGGACTGGGAAGTCATCTTTGTTGAAGACATTGGGCCAGAGCGAGAGGCATCCAGGCCCCTGAGAAACAGGTGAGGCAGAGCAAGAGGGAGGATAGAGCAGAGGCCAGAGCCCCGGCAGGATACAGCGCCGTGCCACCACCACGGGCATAAGGGGAGGGCTTCCAAAAGGGTGGCTTGTCCAGAGAGGCCAGCGTTCCAGTGACAGTGACAGGGATGGTTGCCATCTCCCATTCCCGGCTGCTTCTTCTACACGGTATGGTGGTGTGGCTTCATTTCTCAGAGAAGAGCCGTGAAAAGGTACAACCATCTTCTCTGATGTGGTCCTGCTTCCCTACTGCGGGACAAAGAGCTCCTGTGGGGCTCTTTTCCTTGGTTGCTGTGTGGTCATGTTGATCTTAGAAAAGAGGCAGCTCATGATGGGGATGAGATTTCAATTGCTCCGGGACCGATGCATCTCCTCACGTGGGCCAGGCCTTCACACACCCAAAGCGGATCCGCGGCGGCGAAAACGATTGACAGCCGGCCTCATGACCCAGGCAGAGACGCAGAAAGAGGCTCAGCAAAGACAGGCCGACATGCCAGAAATCGCCTTGTGCTGCACAGGGCACATTCAGCCAAAGACACACACGCAGAGGGGCACGCACACACTAACCGACAGAGAGAGGGAAAGAAAGACACAGAGACTGAGAGACAGAGAGAGAAGAGAGGATGGGAGACACACACACACGCGCGCACACATACACGCACACACACACACACAGAAACAGAGTCATACAGCAGAGGCATGGAAACACACCCCCCCCAGGCAACCCCTGAGGCTGCGGGGTTCTGCTCTCGACGAGAACGACCCTGGGGTGAGAGAACAGCCCAGGGACACGCAGGCCGACCTGTCCTCGAGATGACGGCGGCACGACTTTTGGGGAGACTCACCCCAACAGCGTCCGGGCAGGCCTGAGGCTGGGATGCCGTGCTGCTTCCCCCGGACTCCGCCTGGGGTTTCCTCATCCTGGTCGGCCCTTTGCGACTCCTGGCATCCGGAGACGTTCCCGTCGACCCCGTGGAGAGGTCAGACCGGAGCCTCAGAGCCCCGCCACCCAAGCACTGCCACGGAGGGCTCCTGCTCAGCCAAGCCTCAGGGACGGGTTTCTAAGACAACCGTGGGAAGCACTGTGACGGCAGAAGCCGCTCGCGCCTCGCGCATGCGCATTGGCTGGACCGACTCGCGCTCCGCTCCTGGCAGTCAGGCTGCGTCCCCTTTAAATAATGCCCCCGCTGCGCGGCTGCAGCGAGGCTCCTGCTGCAGCCTCGGCGGCGTGTGGATACGGGGTCCAGCTTGGGACGCCGTGGGAGATGGGGCCGCCGCTGCCCTGTCTCAGGGCCAAACCCCCAGGAGTCCCGCCCTCAGGATCTCCTTGAGCCGACTTCCACGGAGGGAAGGGGAGCTTCAGGACGCCTGCTGTGTTCTGGGGACTCCCGTTCAGATCCGATTTTGGCCCCCTCCCAGTGAGATAGGATGGGCTCACCACATCTGGTGAGGCAGGCAGGGCCTCGCTGCAGCGCAGAATGATCCCATAGGTCTCAAGGCGTAGCGTCAGCTGAAACTTCACTGATCCATCAGCCCTCTGCCTCCCTCCTCCTTCGAAAGAGCAGTGGCCTGCTCCGCTTCTAAAAGCCCTGGGGCTCCGGAAAGCCGACCGCGCTTTACAGGACACGTGCAGGCAGGAACAGGGGCGAATCCGAGGTGGAGACCATGTGACCACGCGTGGCACTGGCGTATCCCACAGCAGATGGTGTGAACGTGTGTCACCGGAGGCATACCGGGAGACGGCGAAACAAACGGTGGTGTCCAGGCATGTGCCAGTGGAAGGGGGGAAGAAGTGACCTTTCGGTCAATGCCAAGGGAAATCAAAGAACACCTGGGACTCGGTGGGTGGGGGGCCTGTGCCTGACCCAAGCCAGGTTTTCCAATGCCTATCAGAGGAGCAAAGAATCTTCTGCAGAATTCGCCCCGCCCCCAACCCTCCTCCTCCCTGGTAGCCCTGACGCAACTTCCCCTGCACCCAGCCCCAGCCCCAGCCCCAGCCCCAGCCCCAGACACAGCCCCAGCCCCAGCCCCAGCCCCAGCCCAGTCCCTCTGGTTCCCTGACATTCGTTTGGGCCACAAGATCAAGGGAGTCAGTCCACCCAGGAGCAGAGGAGAGGATGTCCCTCAAGAATGAGACAGGAAGTGCAGAGGAAATGCGACACCACCTGTCCTAGAAGACAAGGCCAGTCACGGTCGCCTAGCGCTCATTCTAGGCAATCCACCCACCCATGAGGGGAAACATGGAGAACAAGGAAGCTTCCCTGTCTGAGACACGTATGGAAGCCAAGAAATCCAGGGTCATGAGACCTGCCCAATGAAGCAGAAAGACGTTTGGAGAGAGATACCATCATGACACGGATCTGCAGGAAGTGTGTCCCTGACGGACTGGGAAGTCATCTTTGTTGAAGACATTGGGCCAGAGCGAGAGGCATCCAGGCCCCTGAGAAACAGGTGAGGCAGAGCAAGAGGGAGGATAGAGCAGAGGCCAGAGCCCCGGCAGGATACAGCGCCGTGCCACCACCACGGGCATAAGGGGAGGGCTTCCAAAAGGGTGGCTTGTCCAGAGAGGCCAGCGTTCCAGTGACAGTGACAGGGATGGTTGCCATCTCCCATTCCCGGCTGCTTCTTCTACACGGTATGGTGGTGTGGCTTCATTTCTCAGAGAAGAGCCGTGAAAAGGTACAACCATCTTCTCTGATGTGGTCCTGCTTCCCTACTGCGGGACAAAGAGCTCCTGTGGGGCTCTTTTCCTTGGTTGCTGTGTGGTCATGTTGATCTTAGAAAAGAGGCAGCTCATGATGGGGATGAGATTTCAATTGCTCCGGGACCGATGCATCTCCTCACGTGGGCCAGGCCTTCACACACCCAAAGCGGATCCGCGGCGGCGAAAACGATTGACAGCCGGCCTCATGACCCAGGCAGAGACGCAGAAAGAGGCTCAGCAAAGACAGGCCGACATGCCAGAAATCGCCTTGTGCTGCACAGGGCACATTCAGCCAAAGACACACACGCAGAGGGGCACGCACACACTAACCGACAGAGAGAGGGAAAGAAAGACACAGAGACTGAGAGACAGAGAGAGAAGAGAGGATGGGAGACACACACACACGCGCGCACACATACACGCACACACACACACACAGAAACAGAGTCATACAGCAGAGGCATGGAAACACACCCCCCCCCAGGCAACCCCTGAGGCTGCGGGGTTCTGCTCTCGACGAGAACGACCCTGGGGTGAGAGAACAGCCCAGGGGCACGCAGGCCGACCTGTCCTCGAGATGACGGCGGCACGACTTTTGGGGAGACTCACCCCAACAGCGTCCGGGCAGGCCTGAGGCTGGGATGCCGTGCTGCTTCCCCCGGACTCCGCCTGGGGTTTCCTCATCCTGGTCGGCCCTTTGCGACTCCTGGCATCCGGAGACGTTCCCGTCGACCCCGTGGAGAGGTCAGACCGGAGCCTCAGAGCCCCGCCACCCAAGCACTGCCACGGAGGGCTCCTGCTCAGCCAAGCCTCAGGGACGGGTTTCTAAGACAACCGTGGGAAGCACTGTGACGGCAGAAGCCGCTCGCGCCTCGCGCATGCGCATTGGCTGGACCGACTCGCGCTCCGCTCCTGGCAGTCAGGCTGCGTCCCCTTTAAATAATGCCCCCGCTGCGCGGCTGCAGCGAGGCTCCTGCTGCAGCCGCGGCGGCGTGTGGATACGGGGTCCAGCTTGGGACGCCGTGGGAGATGGGGCCGCCGGTGCCCTGTCTCAGGGCCAAACCCCCAGGAGTCCCGCCCTCAGGATCTCCTTGAGCCGACTTCCACCGAGGGAAGGGGAGCTTCAGGACGCCTGCTGTGTTCTGGGGACTCCCGTTCAGATCCGATTTTGGCCCCCTCCCAGTGAGATAGGATGGGCTCACCACATCTGGTGAGGCAGGCAGGGCCTCGCTGCAGCGCAGAATGATCCCATAGGTCTCAAGGCGTAGCGTCAGCTGAAACTTCACTGATCCATCAGCCCTCTGCCTCCCTCCTCCTTCGAAAGAGCAGTGGCCTGCTCCGCTTCTAAAAGCCCTGGGGCTCCGGAAAGCCGACCGCGCTTTACAGGACACGTGCAGGCAGGAACAGGGGCGAATCCGAGGTGGAGACCATGTGACCACGCGTGGCACTGGCGTATCCCACAGCAGATGGTGTGAACGTGTGTCACCGGAGGCATACCGGGAGACGGCGAAACAAACGGTGGTGTCCAGGCATGTGCCAGTGGAAGGGGGGAAGAAGTGACCTTTCGGTCAATGCCAAGGGAAATCAAAGAACACCTGGGACTCGGTGGGTGGGGGGCCTGTGCCTGACCCAAGCCAGGTTTTCCAATGCCTATCAGAGGAGCAAAGAATCTTCTGCAGAATTCGCCCCGCCCCCAACCCTCCTCCTCCCTGGTAGCCCTGAGGCAACTTCCCCTGCACCCAGCCCCAGCCCCAGCCCCAGCCCCAGCCCCAGCCCCAGCCCCAGACACAGCCCCAGCCCCAGCCCCAGCCCCAGCCCAGTCCCTCTGGTTCCCTGACATTCGTTTGGGCCACAAGATCAAGGGAGTCAGTCCACCCAGGAGCAGAGGAGAGGATGTCCCTCAAGAATGAGACAGGAAGTGCAGAGGAAATGCGACACCACCTGTCCTAGAAGACAAGGCCAGTCACGGTCGCCTAGCGCTCATTCTAGGCAATCCACCCACCCATGAGGGGAAACATGGAGAACAAGGAAGCTTCCCTGTCTGAGACACGTATGGAAGCCAAGAAATCCAGGGTCATGAGACCTGCCCAATGAAGCAGAAAGACGTTTGGAGAGAGATACCATCATGACACGGATCTGCAGGAAGTGTGTCCCTGACGGACTGGGAAGTCATCTTTGTTGAAGACATTGGGCCAGAGCGAGAGGCATCCAGGCCCCCGAGAAACAGGTGAGGCAGAGCAAGAGGGAGGATAGAGCAGAGGCCAGAGCCCCGGCAGGATACAGCGCCGTGCCACCACCACGGGCATAAGGGGAGGGCTTCCAAAAGGGTGGCTTGTCCAGAGAGGCCAGCGTTCCAGTGACAGTGACAGGGATGGTTGCCATCTCCCATTCCCGGCTGCTTCTTCTACACGGTATGGTGGTGTGGCTTCATTTCTCAGAGAAGAGCCGTGAAAAGGTACAACCATCTTCTCTGATGTGGTCCTGCTTCCCTACTGCGGGACAAAGAGCTCCTGTGGGGCTCTTTTCCTTGGTTGCTGTGTGGTCATCTTGATCTTAGAAAAGAGGCAGCTCATGATGGGGATGAGATTTCAATTGCTCCGGGACCGATGCATCTCCTCACGTGGGCCAGGCCTTCACACACCCAAAGCGGATCCGCGGCGGCGAAAACGATTGACAGCCGGCCTCATGACCCAGGCAGAGACGCAGAAAGAGGCTCAGCAAAGACAGGCCGACATGCCAGAAATCGCCTTGTGCTGCACAGGGCACATTCAGCCAAAGACACACACGCAGAGGGGCACGCACACACTAACCGACAGAGAGAGGGAAAGAAAGACACAGAGACTGAGAGACAGAGAGAGAAGAGAGGATGGGAGACACACACACACGCGCGCACACATACACGCACACACACACACACAGAAACAGAGTCATACAGCAGAGGCATGGAAACACACCCCCCCCCAGGCAACCCCTGAGGCTGCGGGGTTCTGCTCTCGACGAGAACGACCCTGGGGTGAGAGAACAGCCCAGGGGCACGCAGGCCGACCTGTCCTCGAGATGACGGCGGCACGACTTTTGGGGAGACTCACCCCAACAGCGTCCAGGCAGGCCTGAGGCTGGGATGCCGTGCTGCTTCCCCCGGACTCCGCCTGGGGTTTCCTCATCCTGGTCGGCCCTTTGCGACTCCTGGCATCCGGAGACGTTCCCGTCGACCCCATGGAGAGGTCAGACCGGAGCCTCAGAGCCCCGCCACCCAAGCACTGCCACGGAGGGCTCCTGCTCAGCCAAGCCTCAGGGACGGGTTTCTAAGACAACCGTGGGAAGCACTGTGACGGCAGAAGCCGCTCGCGCCTCGCGCATGCGCATTGGCTGGACCGACTCGCGCTCCGCTCCTGGCAGTCAGGCTGCGTCCCCTTTAAATAATGCCCCCGCTGCGCGGCTGCAGCGAGGCTCCTGCTGCAGCCGCGGCGGCGTGTGGATACGGGGTCCAGCTTGGGACGCCGTGGGAGATGGGGCCGCCGCTGCCCTGTCTCAGGGCCAAACCCCCAGGAGTCCCGCCCTCAGGATCTCCTTGAGCCGACTTCCACGGAGGGAAGGGGAGCTTCAGGACGCCTGCTGTGTTCTGGGGACTCCCGTTCAGATCCGATTTTGGCCCCCTCCCAGTGAGATAGGATGGGCTCACCACATCTGGTGAGGCAGGCAGGGCCTCGCTGCAGCGCAGAATGATCCCATAGGTCTCAAGGCATAGCGTCAGCTGAAACTTCACTGATCCATCAGCCCTCTGCCTCCCTCCTCCTTCGAAAGAGCAGTGGCCTGCTCCGCTTCTAAAAGCCCTGGGGCTCCGGAAAGCCGACCGCGCTTTACAGGACACGTGCAGGCAGGAACAGGGGCGAATCCGAGGTGGAGACCATGTGACCACGCGTGGCACTGGCGTATCCCACAGCAGATGGTGTGAACGTGTGTCACCGGAGGCATACTGGGAGACGGCGAAACAAACGGTGGTGTCCAGGCATGTGCCAGTGGAAGGGGGGAAGAAGTGACCTTTCGGTCAATGCCAAGGGAAATCAAAGAACACCTGGGACTCGGTGGGTGGGGGGCCTGTGCCTGACCCAAGCCAGGTTTTCCAATGCCTATCAGAGGAGCAAAGAATCTTCTGCAGAATTCGCCCCGCCCCCAACCCTCCTCCTCCCTGGTAGCCCTGACGCAACTTCCCCCGCACCCAGCCCCAGCCCCAGCCCCAGCCCCAGCCCCAGACACAGCCCCAGCCCCAGCCCCAGCCCCAGCCCAGTCCCTCTGGTTCCCTGACATTCGTTTGGGCCACAAGATCAAGGGAGTCAGTCCACCCAGGAGCAGAGGAGAGGATGTCCCTCAAGAATGAGACAGGAAGTGCAGAGGAAATGCGACACCACCTGTCCTAGAAGACAAGGCCAGTCACGGTCGCCTAGCGCTCATTCTAGGCAATCCACCCACCCATGAGGGGAAACATGGAGAACAAGGAAGCTTCCCTGTCTGAGACACGTATGGAAGCCAAGAAATCCAGGGTCATGAGACCTGCCCAATGAAGCAGAAAGACGTTTGGAGAGAGATACCATCATGACACGGATCTGCAGGAAGTGTGTCCCTGACGGACTGGGAAGTCATCTTTGTTGAAGACATTGGGCCAGAGCGAGAGGCATCCAGGCCCCTGAGAAACAGGTGAGGCAGAGCAAGAGGGAGGATAGAGCAGAGGCCAGAGCCCCGGCAGGATACAGCGCCGTGCCACCACCACGGGCATAAGGGGAGGGCTTCCAAAAGGGTGGCTTGTCCAGAGAGGCCAGCGTTCCAGTGACAGTGACAGGGATGGTTGCCATCTCCCATTCCCGGCTGCTTCTTCTACACGGTATGGTGGTGTGGCTTCATTTCTCAGAGAAGAGCCGTGAAAAGGTACAACCATCTTCTCTGATGTGGTCCTGCTTCCCTACTGCGGGACAAAGAGCTCCTGTGGGGCTCTTTTCCTTGGTTGCTGTGTGGTCATCTTGATCTTAGAAAAGAGGCAGCTCATGATGGGGATGAGATTTCAATTGCTCCGGGACCGATGCATCTCCTCACGTGGGCCAGGCCTTCACACACCCAAAGCGGATCCGCGGCGGCGAAAACGATTGACAGCCGGCCTCATGACCCAGGCAGAGACGCAGAAAGAGGCTCAGCAAAGACAGGCCGACATGCCAGAAATCGCCTTGTGCTGCACAGGGCACATTCAGCCAAAGACACACACGCAGAGGGGCACGCACACACTAACCGACAGAGAGAGGGAAAGAAAGACACAGAGACTGAGAGACAGAGAGAGAAGAGAGGATGGGAGACACACACACACGCGCGCACACATACACGCACACACACACACACAGAAACAGAGTCATACAGCAGAGGCATGGAAACACACCCCCCCCAGGCAACCCCTGAGGCTGCGGGGTTCTGCTCTCGACGAGAACGACCCTGGGGTGAGAGAACAGCCCAGGGACACGCAGGCCGACCTGTCCTCGAGATGACGGCGGCACGACTTTTGGGGAGACTCACCCCAACAGCGTCCGGGCAGGCCTGAGGCTGGGATGCCGTGCTGCTTCCCCCGGACTCCGCCTGGGGTTTCCTCATCCTGGTCGGCCCTTTGCGACTCCTGGCATCCGGAGACGTTCCCGTCGACCCCGTGGAGAGGTCAGACCGGAGCCTCAGAGCCCCGCCACCCAAGCACTGCCACGGAGGGCTCCTGCTCAGCCAAGCCTCAGGGACGGGTTTCTAAGACAACCGTGGGAAGCACTGTGACGGCAGAAGCCGCTCGCGCCTCGCGCATGCGCATTGGCTGGACCGACTCGCGCTCCGCTCCTGGCAGTCAGGCTGCGTCCCCTTTAAATAATGCCCCCGCTGCGCGGCTGCAGCGAGGCTCCTGCTGCAGCCTCGGCGGCGTGTGGATACGGGGTCCAGCTTGGGACGCCGTGGGAGATGGGGCCGCCGCTGCCCTGTCTCAGGGCCAAACCCCCAGGAGTCCCGCCCTCAGGATCTCCTTGAGCCGACTTCCACGGAGGGAAGGGGAGCTTCAGGACGCCTGCTGTGTTCTGGGGACTCCCGTTCAGATCCGATTTTGGCCCCCTCCCAGTGAGATAGGATGGGCTCACCACATCTGGTGAGGCAGGCAGGGCCTCGCTGCAGCGCAGAATGATCCCATAGGTCTCAAGGCGTAGCGTCAGCTGAAACTTCACTGATCCATCAGCCCTCTGCCTCCCTCCTCCTTCGAAAGAGCAGTGGCCTGCTCCGCTTCTAAAAGCCCTGGGGCTCCGGAAAGCCGACCGCGCTTTACAGGACACGTGCAGGCAGGAACAGGGGCGAATCCGAGGTGGAGACCATGTGACCACGCGTGGCACTGGCGTATCCCACAGCAGATGGTGTGAACGTGTGTCACCGGAGGCATACCGGGAGACGGCGAAACAAACGGTGGTGTCCAGGCATGTGCCAGTGGAAGGGGGGAAGAAGTGACCTTTCGGTCAATGCCAAGGGAAATCAAAGAACACCTGGGACTCGGTGGGTGGGGGGCCTGTGCCTGACCCAAGCCAGGTTTTCCAATGCCTATCAGAGGAGCAAAGAATCTTCTGCAGAATTCGCCCCGCCCCCAACCCTCCTCCTCCCTGGTAGCCCTGACGCAACTTCCCCTGCACCCAGCCCCAGCCCCAGCCCCAGCCCCAGCCCCAGACACAGCCCCAGCCCCAGCCCCAGCCCCAGCCCAGTCCCTCTGGTTCCCTGACATTCGTTTGGGCCACAAGATCAAGGGAGTCAGTCCACCCAGGAGCAGAGGAGAGGATGTCCCTCAAGAATGAGACAGGAAGTGCAGAGGAAATGCGACACCACCTGTCCTAGAAGACAAGGCCAGTCACGGTCGCCTAGCGCTCATTCTAGGCAATCCACCCACCCATGAGGGGAAACATGGAGAACAAGGAAGCTTCCCTGTCTGAGACACGTATGGAAGCCAAGAAATCCAGGGTCACGAGACCTGCCCAATGAAGCAGAAAGACGTTTGGAGAGAGATACCATCATGACACGGATCTGCAGGAAGTGTGTCCCTGACGGACTGGGAAGTCATCTTTGTTGAAGACATTGGGCCAGAGCGAGAGGCATCCAGGCCCCTGAGAAACAGGTGAGGCAGAGCAAGAGGGAGGATAGAGCAGAGGCTAGAGCCCCGGCAGGATACAGCGCCGTGCCACCACCACGGGCATAAGGGGAGGGCTTCCAAAAGGGTGGCTTGTCCAGAGAGGCCAGCGTTCCAGTGACAGTGACAGGGATGGTTGCCATCTCCCATTCCCGGCTGCTTCTTCTACACGGTATGGTGGTGTGGCTTCATTTCTCAGAGAAGAGCCGTGAAAAGGTACAACCATCTTCTCTGATGTGGTCCTGCTTCCCTACTGCGGGACAAAGAGCTCCTGTGGGGCTCTTTTCCTTGGTTGCTGTGTGGTCATGTTGATCTTAGAAAAGAGGCAGCTCATGATGGGGATGAGATTTCAATTGCTCCGGGACCGATGCATCTCCTCACGTGGGCCAGGCCTTCACACACCCAAAGCGGATCCGCGGCGGCGAAAACGATTGACAGCCGGCCTCATGACCCAGGCAGAGACGCAGAAAGAGGCTCAGCAAAGACAGGCCGACATGCCAGAAATCGCCTTGTGCTGCACAGGGCACATTCAGCCAAAGACACACACGCAGAGGGGCACGCACACACTAACCGACAGAGAGAGGGAAAGAAAGACACAGAGACTGAGAGACAGAGAGAGAAGAGAGGATGGGAGACACACACACACGCGCGCACACATACACGCACACACACACACACAGAAACAGAGTCATACAGCAGAGGCATGGAAACACACCCCCCCCCAGGCAACCCCTGAGGCTGCGGGGTTCTGCTCTCGACGAGAACGACCCTGGGGTGAGAGAACAGCCCAGGGGCACGCAGGCCGACCTGTCCTCGAGATGACGGCGGCACGACTTTTGGGGAGACTCACCCCAACAGCGTCCGGGCAGGCCTGAGGCTGGGATGCCGTGCTGCTTCCCCCGGACTCCGCCTGGGGTTTCCTCATCCTGGTCGGCCCTTTGCGACTCCTGGCATCCGGAGACGTTCCCGTCGACCCCGTGGAGAGGTCAGACCGGAGCCTCAGAGCCCCGCCACCCAAGCACTGCCACGGAGGGCTCCTGCTCAGCCAAGCCTCAGGGACGGGTTTCTAAGACAACCGTGGGAAGCACTGTGACGGCAGAAGCCGCTCGCGCCTCGCGCATGCGCATTGGCTGGACCGACTCGCGCTCCGCTCCTGGCAGTCAGGCTGCGTCCCCTTTAAATAATGCCCCCGCTGCGCGGCTGCAGCGAGGCTCCTGCTGCAGCCGCGGCGGCGTGTGGATACGGGGTCCAGCTTGGGACGCCGTGGGAGATGGGGCCGCCGGTGCCCTGTCTCAGGGCCAAACCCCCAGGAGTCCCGCCCTCAGGATCTCCTTGAGCCGACTTCCACCGAGGGAAGGGGAGCTTCAGGACGCCTGCTGTGTTCTGGGGACTCCCGTTCAGATCCGATTTTGGCCCCCTCCCAGTGAGATAGGATGGGCTCACCACATCTGGTGAGGCAGGCAGGGCCTCGCTGCAGCGCAGAATGATCCCATAGGTCTCAAGGCGTAGCGTCAGCTGAAACTTCACTGATCCATCAGCCCTCTGCCTCCCTCCTCCTTCGAAAGAGCAGTGGCCTGCTCCGCTTCTAAAAGCCCTGGGGCTCCGGAAAGCCGACCGCGCTTTACAGGACACGTGCAGGCAGGAACAGGGGCGAATCCGAGGTGGAGACCATGTGACCACGCGTGGCACTGGCGTATCCCACAGCAGATGGTGTGAACGTGTGTCACCGGAGGCATACCGGGAGACGGCGAAACAAACGGTGGTGTCCAGGCATGTGCCAGTGGAAGGGGGGAAGAAGTGACCTTTCGGTCAATGCCAAGGGAAATCAAAGAACACCTGGGACTCGGTGGGTGGGGGGCCTGTGCCTGACCCAAGCCAGGTTTTCCAATGCCTATCAGAGGAGCAAAGAATCTTCTGCAGAATTCGCCCCGCCCCCAACCCTCCTCCTCCCTGGTAGCCCTGACGCAACTTCCCCTGCACCCAGCCCCAGCCCCAGCCCCAGCCCCAGCCCCAGACACAGCCCCAGCCCCAGCCCCAGCCCCAGCCCAGTCCCTCTGGTTCCCTGACATTCGTTTGGGCCACAAGATCAAGGGAGTCAGTCCACCCAGGAGCAGAGGAGAGGATGTCCCTCAAGAATGAGACAGGAAGTGCAGAGGAAATGCGACACCACCTGTCCTAGAAGACAAGGCCAGTCACGGTCGCCTAGCGCTCATTCTAGGCAATCCACCCACCCATGAGGGGAAACATGGAGAACAAGGAAGCTTCCCTGTCTGAGACACGTATGGAAGCCAAGAAATCCAGGGTCATGAGACCTGCCCAATGAAGCAGAAAGACGTTTGGAGAGAGATACCATCATGACACGGATCTGCAGGAAGTGTGTCCCTGACGGACTGGGAAGTCATCTTTGTTGAAGACATTGGGCCAGAGCGAGAGGCATCCAGGCCCCTGAGAAACAGGTGAGGCAGAGCAAGAGGGAGGATAGAGCAGAGGCCAGAGCCCCGGCAGGATACAGCGCCGTGCCACCACCACGGGCATAAGGGGAGGGCTTCCAAAAGGGTGGCTTGTCCAGAGAGGCCAGCGTTCCAGTGACAGTGACAGGGATGGTTGCCATCTCCCATTCCCGGCTGCTTCTTCTACACGGTATGGTGGTGTGGCTTCATTTCTCAGAGAAGAGCCGTGAAAAGGTACAACCATCTTCTCTGATGTGGTCCTGCTTCCCTACTGCGGGACAAAGAGCTCCTGTGGGGCTCTTTTCCTTGGTTGCTGTGTGGTCATGTTGATCTTAGAAAAGAGGCAGCTCATGATGGGGATGAGATTTCAATTGCTCCGGGACCGATGCATCTCCTCACGTGGGCCAGGCCTTCACACACCCAAAGCGGATCCGCGGCGGCGAAAACGATTGACAGCCGGCCTCATGACCCAGGCAGAGACGCAGAAAGAGGCTCAGCAAAGACAGGCCGACATGCCAGAAATCGCCTTGTGCTGCACAGGGCACATTCAGCCAAAGACACACACGCAGAGGGGCACGCACACACTAACCGACAGAGAGAGGGAAAGAAAGACACAGAGACTGAGAGGCAGAGAGAGAAGAGAGGATGGGAGACACACACACACGCGCGCACACATACACGCACACACACACACACAGAAACAGAGTCATACAGCAGAGGCATGGAAACACACCACCCCCAGGCAACCCCTGAGGCTGCGGGGTTCTGCTCTCGACGAGAACGACCCTGGGGTGAGAGAACAGCCCAGGGGCACGCAGGCCGACCTGTCCTCGAGATGACGGCGGCACGACTTTTGGGGAGACTCACCCCAACAGCGTCCGGGCAGGCCTGAGGCTGGGATGCCGTGCTGCTTCCCCCGGACTCCGCCTGGGGTTTCCTCATCCTGGTCGGCCCTTTGCGACTCCTGGCATCCGGAGACGTTCCCGTCGACCCCGTGGAGAGGTCAGACCGGAGCCTCAGAGCCCCGCCACCCAAGCACTGCCACGGAGGGCTCCTGCTCAGCCAAGCCTCAGGGACGGGTTTCTAAGACAACCGTGGGAAGCACTGTGACGGCAGAAGCCGCTCGCGCCTCGCGCATGCGCATTGGCTGGACCGACTCGCGCTCCGCTCCTGGCAGTCAGGCTGCGTCCCCTTTAAATAATGCCCCCGCTGCGCGGCTGCAGCGAGGCTCCTGCTGCAGCCGCGGCGGCGTGTGGATACGGGGTCCAGCTTGGGACGCCGTGGGAGATGGGGCCGCCGCTGCCCTGTCTCAGGGCCAAACCCCCAGGAGTCCCGCCCTCAGGATCTCCTTGAGCCGACTTCCACGGAGGGAAGGGGAGCTTCAGGACGCCTGCTGTGTTCTGGGGACTCCCGTTCAGATCCGATTTTGGCCCCCTCCCAGTGAGATAGGATGGGCTCACCACATCTGGTGAGGCAGGCAGGGCCTCGCTGCAGCGCAGAATGATCCCATAGGTCTCAAGGCGTAGCGTCAGCTGAAACTTCACTGATCCATCAGCCCTCTGCCTCCCTCCTCCTTCGAAAGAGCAGTGGCCTGCTCCGCTTCTAAAAGCCCTGGGGCTCCGGAAAGCCGACCGCGCTTTACAGGACACGTGCAGGCAGGAACAGGGGCGAATCCGAGGTGGAGACCATGTGACCACGCGTGGCACTGGCGTATCCCACAGCAGATGGTGTGAACGTGTGTCACCGGAGGCATACCGGGAGACGGCGAAACAAACGGTGGTGTCCAGGCATGTGCCAGTGGAAGGGGGGAAGAAGTGACCTTTCGGTCAATGCCAAGGGAAATCAAAGAACACCTGGGACTCGGTGGGTGGGGGGCCTGTGCCTGACCCAAGCCAGGTTTTCCAATGCCTATCAGAGGAGCAAAGAATCTTCTGCAGAATTCGCCCCGCCCCCAACCCTCCTCCTCCCTGGTAGCCCTGAGGCAACTTCCCCTGCACCCAGCCCCAGCCCCAGCCCCAGCCCCAGCCCCAGCCCCAGCCCCAGACACAGCCCCAGCCCCAGCCCCAGCCCCAGCCCAGTCCCTCTGGTTCCCTGACATTCGTTTGGGCCACAAGATCAAGGGAGTCAGTCCACCCAGGAGCAGAGGAGAGGATGTCCCTCAAGAATGAGACAGGAAGTGCAGAGGAAATGCGACACCACCTGTCCTAGAAGACAAGGCCAGTCACGGTCGCCTAGCGCTCATTCTAGGCAATCCACCCACCCATGAGGGGAAACATGGAGAACAAGGAAGCTTCCCTGTCTGAGACACGTATGGAAGCCAAGAAATCCAGGGTCATGAGACCTGCCCAATGAAGCAGAAAGACGTTTGGAGAGAGATACCATCATGACACGGATCTGCAGGAAGTGTGTCCCTGACGGACTGGGAAGTCATCTTTGTTGAAGACATTGGGCCAGAGCGAGAGGCATCCAGGCCCCCGAGAAACAGGTGAGGCAGAGCAAGAGGGAGGATAGAGCAGAGGCCAGAGCCCCGGCAGGATACAGCGCCGTGCCACCACCACGGGCATAAGGGGAGGGCTTCCAAAAGGGTGGCTTGTCCAGAGAGGCCAGCGTTCCAGTGACAGTGACAGGGATGGTTGCCATCTCCCATTCCCGGCTGCTTCTTCTACACGGTATGGTGGTGTGGCTTCATTTCTCAGAGAAGAGCCGTGAAAAGGTACAACCATCTTCTCTGATGTGGTCCTGCTTCCCTACTGCGGGACAAAGAGCTCCTGTGGGGCTCTTTTCCTTGGTTGCTGTGTGGTCATCTTGATCTTAGAAAAGAGGCAGCTCATGATGGGGATGAGATTTCAATTGCTCCGGGACCGATGCATCTCCTCACGTGGGCCAGGCCTTCACACACCCAAAGCGGATCCGCGGCGGCGAAAACGATTGACAGCCGGCCTCATGACCCAGGCAGAGACGCAGAAAGAGGCTCAGCAAAGACAGGCCGACATGCCAGAAATCGCCTTGTGCTGCACAGGGCACATTCAGCCAAAGACACACACGCAGAGGGGCACGCACACACTAACCGACAGAGAGAGGGAAAGAAAGACACAGAGACTGAGAGACAGAGAGAGAAGAGAGGATGGGAGACACACACACACGCGCGCACACATACACGCACACACACACACACAGAAACAGAGTCATACAGCAGAGGCATGGAAACACACACCCCCAGGCAACCCCTGAGGCTGCGGGGTTCTGCTCTCGACGAGAACGACCCTGGGGTGAGAGAACAGCCCAGGGGCACGCAGGCCGACCTGTCCTCGAGATGACGGCGGCACGACTTTTGGGGAGACTCACCCCAACAGCGTCCGGGCAGGCCTGAGGCTGGGATGCCGTGCTGCTTCCCCCGGACTCCGCCTGGGGTTTCCTCATCCTGGTCGGCCCTTTGCGACTCCTGGCATCCGGAGACGTTCCCGTCGACCCCGTGGAGAGGTCAGACCGCAGCCTCAGAGCCCCGCCACCCAAGCACTGCCACGGAGGGCTCCTGCTCAGCCAAGCCTCAGGGACGGGTTTCTAAGACAACCGTGGGAAGCACTGTGACGGCAGAAGCCGCTCGCGCCTCGCGCATGCGCATTGGCTGGACCGACTCGCGCTCCGCTCCTGGCAGTCAGGCTGCGTCCCCTTTAAATAATGCCCCCGCTGCGCGGCTGCAGCGGGGCTCCTGCTGCAGCCGCGGCGGCGTGTGGATACGGGGTCCAGCTTGGGACGCCGTGGGAAATGGGGCCGCCGCTGCCCTGTCTCAGGGCCAAACCCCCAGGAGTCCCGCCCTCAGGATCTCCTTGAGCCGACTTCCACCGAGGGAAGGGGAGCTTCAGGACGCCTGCTGTGTTCTGGGGACTCCCGTTCAGATCCGATTTTGGCCCCCTCCCAGTGAGATAGGATGGGCTCACCACATCTGGTGAGGTAGGCAGGGCCTCGCTGCAGCGCAGAATGATCCCATAGGTCTCAAGGCGTAGCGTCAGCTGAAACTTCACTGATCCATCAGCCCTCTGCCTCCCTCCTCCTTCGAAAGAGCAGTGGCCTGCTCCGCTTCTAAAAGCCCTGGGGCTCCGGAAAGCCGACCGCGCTTTACAGGACACGTGCAGGCAGGAACAGGGGCGAATCCGAGGTGGAGACCGTGTGACCACGCGTGGCACTGGCGTATCCCACAGCAGATGGTGTGAACGTGTGTCACCGGAGGCATACTGGGAGACGGCGAAACAAACGGTGGTGTCCAGGCATGTGCCAGTGGAAGGGGGGAAGAAGTGACCTTTCGGTCAATGCCAAGGGAAATCAAAGAACACCTGGGACTCGGTGGGTGGGGGGCCTGTGCCTGACCCAAGCCAGGTTTTCCAATGCCTATCAGAGGAGCAAAGAATCTTCTGCAGAATTCGCCCCGCCCCCAACCCTCCTCCTCCCTGGTAGCCCTGACGCAACTTCCCCCGCACCCAGCCCCAGCCCCAGCCCCAGCCCCAGCCCCAGACACAGCCCCAGCCCCAGCCCCAGCCCCAGCCCAGTCCCTCTGGTTCCCTGACATTCGTTTGGGCCACAAGATCAAGGGAGTCTGTCCACCCAGGAGCAGAGGAGAGGATGTCCCTCAAGAATGAGACAGGAAGTGCAGAGGAAATGCGACACCACCTGTCCTAGAAGACAAGGCCAGTCACGGTCGCCTAGCGCTCATTCTAGGCAATCCACCCACCCATGAGGGGAAACATGGAGAACAAGGAAGCTTCCCTGTCTGAGACACGTATGGAAGCCAAGAAATCCAGGGTCATGAGACCTGCCCAATGAAGCAGAAAGACGTTTGGAGAGAGATACCATCATGACACGGATCTGCAGGAAGTGTGTCCCTGACGGACTGGGAAGTCATCTTTGTTGAAGACATTGGGCCAGAGCGAGAGGCATCCAGGCCCCTGAGAAACAGGTGAGGCAGAGCAAGAGGGAGGATAGAGCAGAGGCCAGAGCCCCGGCAGGATACAGCGCCGTGCCACCACCACGGGCATAAGGGGAGGGCTTCCAAAAGGGTGGCTTGTCCAGAGAGGCCAGCGTTCCAGTGACAGTGACAGGGATGGTTGCCATCTCCCATTCCCGGCTGCTTCTTCTACACGGTATGGTGGTGTGGCTTCATTTCTCAGAGAAGAGCCGTGAAAAGGTACAACCATCTTCTCTGATGTGGTCCTGCTTCCCTACTGCGGGACAAAGAGCTCCTGTGGGGCTCTTTTCCTTGGTTGCTGTGTGGTCATGTTGATCTTAGAAAAGAGGCAGCTCATGATGGGGATGAGATTTCAATTGCTCCGGGACCGATGCATCTCCTCACGTGGGCCAGGCCTTCACACACCCAAAGCGGATCCGCGGCGGCGAAAACGATTGACAGCCGGCCTCATGACCCAGGCAGAGACGCAGAAAGAGGCTCAGCAAAGACAGGCCGACATGCCAGAAATCGCCTTGTGCTGCACAGGGCACATTCAGCCAAAGACACACACGCAGAGGGGCACGCACACACTAACCGACAGAGAGAGGGAAAGAAAGACACAGAGACTGAGAGACAGAGAGAGAAGAGAGGATGGGAGACACACACACACGCGCGCACACATACACGCACACACACACACACAGAAACAGAGTCATACAGCAGAGGCATGGAAACACACCCCCCCCAGGCAACCCCTGAGGCTGCGGGGTTCTGCTCTCGACGAGAACGACCCTGGGGTGAGAGAACAGCCCAGGGACACGCAGGCCGACCTGTCCTCGAGATGACGGCGGCACGACTTTTGGGGAGACTCACCCCAACAGCGTCCGGGCAGGCCTGAGGCTGGGATGCCGTGCTGCTTCCCCCGGACTCCGCCTGGGGTTTCCTCATCCTGGTCGGCCCTTTGCGACTCCTGGCATCCGGAGACGTTCCCGTCGACCCCGTGGAGAGGTCAGACCGGAGCCTCAGAGCCCCGCCACCCAAGCACTGCCACGGAGGGCTCCTGCTCAGCCAAGCCTCAGGGACGGGTTTCTAAGACAACCGTGGGAAGCACTGTGACGGCAGAAGCCGCTCGCGCCTCGCGCATGCGCATTGGCTGGACCGACTCGCGCTCCGCTCCTGGCAGTCAGGCTGCGTCCCCTTTAAATAATGCCCCCGCTGCGCGGCTGCAGCGAGGCTCCTGCTGCAGCCTCGGCGGCGTGTGGATACGGGGTCCAGCTTGGGACGCCGTGGGAGATGGGGCCGCCGCTGCCCTGTCTCAGGGCCAAACCCCCAGGAGTCCCGCCCTCAGGATCTCCTTGAGCCGACTTCCACGGAGGGAAGGGGAGCTTCAGGACGCCTGCTGTGTTCTGGGGACTCCCGTTCAGATCCGATTTTGGCCCCCTCCCAGTGAGATAGGATGGGCTCACCACATCTGGTGAGGCAGGCAGGGCCTCGCTGCAGCGCAGAATGATCCCATAGGTCTCAAGGCGTAGCGTCAGCTGAAACTTCACTGATCCATCAGCCCTCTGCCTCCCTCCTCCTTCGAAAGAGCAGTGGCCTGCTCCGCTTCTAAAAGCCCTGGGGCTCCGGAAAGCCGACCGCGCTTTACAGGACACGTGCAGGCAGGAACAGGGGCGAATCCGAGGTGGAGACCATGTGACCACGCGTGGCACTGGCGTATCCCACAGCAGATGGTGTGAACGTGTGTCACCGGAGGCATACCGGGAGACGGCGAAACAAACGGTGGTGTCCAGGCATGTGCCAGTGGAAGGGGGGAAGAAGTGACCTTTCGGTCAATGCCAAGGGAAATCAAAGAACACCTGGGACTCGGTGGGTGGGGGGCCTGTGCCTGACCCAAGCCAGGTTTTCCAATGCCTATCAGAGGAGCAAAGAATCTTCTGCAGAATTCGCCCCGCCCCCAACCCTCCTCCTCCCTGGTAGCCCTGACGCAACTTCCCCTGCACCCAGCCCCAGCCCCAGCCCCAGCCCCAGCCCCAGACACAGCCCCAGCCCCAGCCCCAGCCCCAGCCCAGTCCCTCTGGTTCCCTGACATTCGTTTGGGCCACAAGATCAAGGGAGTCAGTCCACCCAGGAGCAGAGGAGAGGATGTCCCTCAAGAATGAGACAGGAAGTGCAGAGGAAATGCGACACCACCTGTCCTAGAAGACAAGGCCAGTCACGGTCGCCTAGCGCTCATTCTAGGCAATCCACCCACCCATGAGGGGAAACATGGAGAACAAGGAAGCTTCCCTGTCTGAGACACGTATGGAAGCCAAGAAATCCAGGGTCACGAGACCTGCCCAATGAAGCAGAAAGACGTTTGGAGAGAGATACCATCATGACACGGATCTGCAGGAAGTGTGTCCCTGACGGACTGGGAAGTCATCTTTGTTGAAGACATTGGGCCAGAGCGAGAGGCATCCAGGCCCCTGAGAAACAGGTGAGGCAGAGCAAGAGGGAGGATAGAGCAGAGGCTAGAGCCCCGGCAGGATACAGCGCCGTGCCACCACCACGGGCATAAGGGGAGGGCTTCCAAAAGGGTGGCTTGTCCAGAGAGGCCAGCGTTCCAGTGACAGTGACAGGGATGGTTGCCATCTCCCATTCCCGGCTGCTTCTTCTACACGGTATGGTGGTGTGGCTTCATTTCTCAGAGAAGAGCCGTGAAAAGGTACAACCATCTTCTCTGATGTGGTCCTGCTTCCCTACTGCGGGACAAAGAGCTCCTGTGGGGCTCTTTTCCTTGGTTGCTGTGTGGTCATGTTGATCTTAGAAAAGAGGCAGCTCATGATGGGGATGAGATTTCAATTGCTCCGGGACCGATGCATCTCCTCACGTGGGCCAGGCCTTCACACACCCAAAGCGGATCCGCGGCGGCGAAAACGATTGACAGCCGGCCTCATGACCCAGGCAGAGACGCAGAAAGAGGCTCAGCAAAGACAGGCCGACATGCCAGAAATCGCCTTGTGCTGCACAGGGCACATTCAGCCAAAGACACACACGCAGAGGGGCACGCACACACTAACCGACAGAGAGAGGGAAAGAAAGACACAGAGACTGAGAGACAGAGAGAGAAGAGAGGATGGGAGACACACACACACGCGCGCACACATACACGCACACACACACACACAGAAACAGAGTCATACAGCAGAGGCATGGAAACACACCCCCCCCCAGGCAACCCCTGAGGCTGCGGGGTTCTGCTCTCGACGAGAACGACCCTGGGGTGAGAGAACAGCCCAGGGGCACGCAGGCCGACCTGTCCTCGAGATGACGGCGGCACGACTTTTGGGGAGACTCACCCCAACAGCGTCCGGGCAGGCCTGAGGCTGGGATGCCGTGCTGCTTCCCCCGGACTCCGCCTGGGGTTTCCTCATCCTGGTCGGCCCTTTGCGACTCCTGGCATCCGGAGACGTTCCCGTCGACCCCGTGGAGAGGTCAGACCGGAGCCTCAGAGCCCCGCCACCCAAGCACTGCCACGGAGGGCTCCTGCTCAGCCAAGCCTCAGGGACGGGTTTCTAAGACAACCGTGGGAAGCACTGTGACGGCAGAAGCCGCTCGCGCCTCGCGCATGCGCATTGGCTGGACCGACTCGCGCTCCGCTCCTGGCAGTCAGGCTGCGTCCCCTTTAAATAATGCCCCCGCTGCGCGGCTGCAGCGAGGCTCCTGCTGCAGCCGCGGCGGCGTGTGGATACGGGGTCCAGCTTGGGACGCCGTGGGAGATGGGGCCGCCGGTGCCCTGTCTCAGGGCCAAACCCCCAGGAGTCCCGCCCTCAGGATCTCCTTGAGCCGACTTCCACCGAGGGAAGGGGAGCTTCAGGACGCCTGCTGTGTTCTGGGGACTCCCGTTCAGATCCGATTTTGGCCCCCTCCCAGTGAGATAGGATGGGCTCACCACATCTGGTGAGGCAGGCAGGGCCTCGCTGCAGCGCAGAATGATCCCATAGGTCTCAAGGCGTAGCGTCAGCTGAAACTTCACTGATCCATCAGCCCTCTGCCTCCCTCCTCCTTCGAAAGAGCAGTGGCCTGCTCCGCTTCTAAAAGCCCTGGGGCTCCGGAAAGCCGACCGCGCTTTACAGGACACGTGCAGGCAGGAACAGGGGCGAATCCGAGGTGGAGACCATGTGACCACGCGTGGCACTGGCGTATCCCACAGCAGATGGTGTGAACGTGTGTCACCGGAGGCATACCGGGAGACGGCGAAACAAACGGTGGTGTCCAGGCATGTGCCAGTGGAAGGGGGGAAGAAGTGACCTTTCGGTCAATGCCAAGGGAAATCAAAGAACACCTGGGACTCGGTGGGTGGGGGGCCTGTGCCTGACCCAAGCCAGGTTTTCCAATGCCTATCAGAGGAGCAAAGAATCTTCTGCAGAATTCGCCCCGCCCCCAACCCTCCTCCTCCCTGGTAGCCCTGACGCAACTTCCCCTGCACCCAGCCCCAGCCCCAGCCCCAGCCCCAGCCCCAGACACAGCCCCAGCCCCAGCCCCAGCCCCAGCCCAGTCCCTCTGGTTCCCTGACATTCGTTTGGGCCACAAGATCAAGGGAGTCAGTCCACCCAGGAGCAGAGGAGAGGATGTCCCTCAAGAATGAGACAGGAAGTGCAGAGGAAATGCGACACCACCTGTCCTAGAAGACAAGGCCAGTCACGGTCGCCTAGCGCTCATTCTAGGCAATCCACCCACCCATGAGGGGAAACATGGAGAACAAGGAAGCTTCCCTGTCTGAGACACGTATGGAAGCCAAGAAATCCAGGGTCATGAGACCTGCCCAATGAAGCAGAAAGACGTTTGGAGAGAGATACCATCATGACACGGATCTGCAGGAAGTGTGTCCCTGACGGACTGGGAAGTCATCTTTGTTGAAGACATTGGGCCAGAGCGAGAGGCATCCAGGCCCCTGAGAAACAGGTGAGGCAGAGCAAGAGGGAGGATAGAGCAGAGGCCAGAGCCCCGGCAGGATACAGCGCCGTGCCACCACCACGGGCATAAGGGGAGGGCTTCCAAAAGGGTGGCTTGTCCAGAGAGGCCAGCGTTCCAGTGACAGTGACAGGGATGGTTGCCATCTCCCATTCCCGGCTGCTTCTTCTACACGGTATGGTGGTGTGGCTTCATTTCTCAGAGAAGAGCCGTGAAAAGGTACAACCATCTTCTCTGATGTGGTCCTGCTTCCCTACTGCGGGACAAAGAGCTCCTGTGGGGCTCTTTTCCTTGGTTGCTGTGTGGTCATGTTGATCTTAGAAAAGAGGCAGCTCATGATGGGGATGAGATTTCAATTGCTCCGGGACCGATGCATCTCCTCACGTGGGCCAGGCCTTCACACACCCAAAGCGGATCCGCGGCGGCGAAAACGATTGACAGCCGGCCTCATGACCCAGGCAGAGACGCAGAAAGAGGCTCAGCAAAGACAGGCCGACATGCCAGAAATCGCCTTGTGCTGCACAGGGCACATTCAGCCAAAGACACACACGCAGAGGGGCACGCACACACTAACCGACAGAGAGAGGGAAAGAAAGACACAGAGACTGAGAGGCAGAGAGAGAAGAGAGGATGGGAGACACACACACACGCGCGCACACATACACGCACACACACACACACAGAAACAGAGTCATACAGCAGAGGCATGGAAACACACCACCCCCAGGCAACCCCTGAGGCTGCGGGGTTCTGCTCTCGACGAGAACGACCCTGGGGTGAGAGAACAGCCCAGGGGCACGCAGGCCGACCTGTCCTCGAGATGACGGCGGCACGACTTTTGGGGAGACTCACCCCAACAGCGTCCGGGCAGGCCTGAGGCTGGGATGCCGTGCTGCTTCCCCCGGACTCCGCCTGGGGTTTCCTCATCCTGGTCGGCCCTTTGCGACTCCTGGCATCCGGAGACGTTCCCGTCGACCCCGTGGAGAGGTCAGACCGGAGCCTCAGAGCCCCGCCACCCAAGCACTGCCACGGAGGGCTCCTGCTCAGCCAAGCCTCAGGGACGGGTTTCTAAGACAACCGTGGGAAGCACTGTGACGGCAGAAGCCGCTCGCGCCTCGCGCATGCGCATTGGCTGGACCGACTCGCGCTCCGCTCCTGGCAGTCAGGCTGCGTCCCCTTTAAATAATGCCCCCGCTGCGCGGCTGCAGCGAGGCTCCTGCTGCAGCCGCGGCGGCGTGTGGATACGGGGTCCAGCTTGGGACGCCGTGGGAGATGGGGCCGCCGCTGCCCTGTCTCAGGGCCAAACCCCCAGGAGTCCCGCCCTCAGGATCTCCTTGAGCCGACTTCCACGGAGGGAAGGGGAGCTTCAGGACGCCTGCTGTGTTCTGGGGACTCCCGTTCAGATCCGATTTTGGCCCCCTCCCAGTGAGATAGGATGGGCTCACCACATCTGGTGAGGCAGGCAGGGCCTCGCTGCAGCGCAGAATGATCCCATAGGTCTCAAGGCGTAGCGTCAGCTGAAACTTCACTGATCCATCAGCCCTCTGCCTCCCTCCTCCTTCGAAAGAGCAGTGGCCTGCTCCGCTTCTAAAAGCCCTGGGGCTCCGGAAAGCCGACCGCGCTTTACAGGACACGTGCAGGCAGGAACAGGGGCGAATCCGAGGTGGAGACCATGTGACCACGCGTGGCACTGGCGTATCCCACAGCAGATGGTGTGAACGTGTGTCACCGGAGGCATACCGGGAGACGGCGAAACAAACGGTGGTGTCCAGGCATGTGCCAGTGGAAGGGGGGAAGAAGTGACCTTTCGGTCAATGCCAAGGGAAATCAAAGAACACCTGGGACTCGGTGGGTGGGGGGCCTGTGCCTGACCCAAGCCAGGTTTTCCAATGCCTATCAGAGGAGCAAAGAATCTTCTGCAGAATTCGCCCCGCCCCCAACCCTCCTCCTCCCTGGTAGCCCTGAGGCAACTTCCCCTGCACCCAGCCCCAGCCCCAGCCCCAGCCCCAGCCCCAGCCCCAGCCCCAGACACAGCCCCAGCCCCAGCCCCAGCCCCAGCCCAGTCCCTCTGGTTCCCTGACATTCGTTTGGGCCACAAGATCAAGGGAGTCAGTCCACCCAGGAGCAGAGGAGAGGATGTCCCTCAAGAATGAGACAGGAAGTGCAGAGGAAATGCGACACCACCTGTCCTAGAAGACAAGGCCAGTCACGGTCGCCTAGCGCTCATTCTAGGCAATCCACCCACCCATGAGGGGAAACATGGAGAACAAGGAAGCTTCCCTGTCTGAGACACGTATGGAAGCCAAGAAATCCAGGGTCATGAGACCTGCCCAATGAAGCAGAAAGACGTTTGGAGAGAGATACCATCATGACACGGATCTGCAGGAAGTGTGTCCCTGACGGACTGGGAAGTCATCTTTGTTGAAGACATTGGGCCAGAGCGAGAGGCATCCAGGCCCCCGAGAAACAGGTGAGGCAGAGCAAGAGGGAGGATAGAGCAGAGGCCAGAGCCCCGGCAGGATACAGCGCCGTGCCACCACCACGGGCATAAGGGGAGGGCTTCCAAAAGGGTGGCTTGTCCAGAGAGGCCAGCGTTCCAGTGACAGTGACAGGGATGGTTGCCATCTCCCATTCCCGGCTGCTTCTTCTACACGGTATGGTGGTGTGGCTTCATTTCTCAGAGAAGAGCCGTGAAAAGGTACAACCATCTTCTCTGATGTGGTCCTGCTTCCCTACTGCGGGACAAAGAGCTCCTGTGGGGCTCTTTTCCTTGGTTGCTGTGTGGTCATCTTGATCTTAGAAAAGAGGCAGCTCATGATGGGGATGAGATTTCAATTGCTCCGGGACCGATGCATCTCCTCACGTGGGCCAGGCCTTCACACACCCAAAGCGGATCCGCGGCGGCGAAAACGATTGACAGCCGGCCTCATGACCCAGGCAGAGACGCAGAAAGAGGCTCAGCAAAGACAGGCCGACATGCCAGAAATCGCCTTGTGCTGCACAGGGCACATTCAGCCAAAGACACACACGCAGAGGGGCACGCACACACTAACCGACAGAGAGAGGGAAAGAAAGACACAGAGACTGAGAGACAGAGAGAGAAGAGAGGATGGGAGACACACACACACGCGCGCACACATACACGCACACACACACACACAGAAACAGAGTCATACAGCAGAGGCATGGAAACACACACCCCCAGGCAACCCCTGAGGCTGCGGGGTTCTGCTCTCGACGAGAACGACCCTGGGGTGAGAGAACAGCCCAGGGGCACGCAGGCCGACCTGTCCTCGAGATGACGGCGGCACGACTTTTGGGGAGACTCACCCCAACAGCGTCCGGGCAGGCCTGAGGCTGGGATGCCGTGCTGCTTCCCCCGGACTCCGCCTGGGGTTTCCTCATCCTGGTCGGCCCTTTGCGACTCCTGGCATCCGGAGACGTTCCCGTCGACCCCGTGGAGAGGTCAGACCGCAGCCTCAGAGCCCCGCCACCCAAGCACTGCCACGGAGGGCTCCTGCTCAGCCAAGCCTCAGGGACGGGTTTCTAAGACAACCGTGGGAAGCACTGTGACGGCAGAAGCCGCTCGCGCCTCGCGCATGCGCATTGGCTGGACCGACTCGCGCTCCGCTCCTGGCAGTCAGGCTGCGTCCCCTTTAAATAATGCCCCCGCTGCGCGGCTGCAGCGGGGCTCCTGCTGCAGCCGCGGCGGCGTGTGGATACGGGGTCCAGCTTGGGACGCCGTGGGAAATGGGGCCGCCGCTGCCCTGTCTCAGGGCCAAACCCCCAGGAGTCCCGCCCTCAGGATCTCCTTGAGCCGACTTCCACCGAGGGAAGGGGAGCTTCAGGACGCCTGCTGTGTTCTGGGGACTCCCGTTCAGATCCGATTTTGGCCCCCTCCCAGTGAGATAGGATGGGCTCACCACATCTGGTGAGGTAGGCAGGGCCTCGCTGCAGCGCAGAATGATCCCATAGGTCTCAAGGCGTAGCGTCAGCTGAAACTTCACTGATCCATCAGCCCTCTGCCTCCCTCCTCCTTCGAAAGAGCAGTGGCCTGCTCCGCTTCTAAAAGCCCTGGGGCTCCGGAAAGCCGACCGCGCTTTACAGGACACGTGCAGGCAGGAACAGGGGCGAATCCGAGGTGGAGACCGTGTGACCACGCGTGGCACTGGCGTATCCCACAGCAGATGGTGTGAACGTGTGTCACCGGAGGCATACTGGGAGACGGCGAAACAAACGGTGGTGTCCAGGCATGTGCCAGTGGAAGGGGGGAAGAAGTGACCTTTCGGTCAATGCCAAGGGAAATCAAAGAACACCTGGGACTCGGTGGGTGGGGGGCCTGTGCCTGACCCAAGCCAGGTTTTCCAATGCCTATCAGAGGAGCAAAGAATCTTCTGCAGAATTCGCCCCGCCCCCAACCCTCCTCCTCCCTGGTAGCCCTGACGCAACTTCCCCTGCACCCAGCCCCAGCCCCAGCCCCAGCCCCAGCCCCAGCCCCAGCCCCAGACACAGCCCCAGCCCCAGCCCCAGCCCCAGCCCAGTCCCTCTGGTTCCCTGACATTCGTTTGGGCCACAAGATCAAGGGAGTCAGTCCACCCAGGAGCAGAGGAGAGGATGTCCCTCAAGAATGAGACAGGAAGTGCAGAGGAAATGCGACACCACCTGTCCTAGAAGACAAGGCCAGTCACGGTCGCCTAGCGCTCATTCTAGGCAATCCACCCACCCATGAGGGGAAACATGGAGAACAAGGAAGCTTCCCTGTCTGAGACACGTATGGAAGCCAAGAAATCCAGGGTCATGAGACCTGCCCAATGAAGCAGAAAGACGTTTGGAGAGAGATACCATCATGACACGGATCTGCAGGAAGTGTGTCCCTGACGGACTGGGAAGTCATCTTTGTTGAAGACATTGGGCCAGAGCGAGAGGCATCCAGGCCCCTGAGAAACAGGTGAGGCAGAGCAAGAGGGAGGATAGAGCAGAGGCCAGAGCCCCGGCAGGATACAGCGCCGTGCCACCACCACGGGCATAAGGGGAGGGCTTCCAAAAGGGTGGCTTGTCCAGAGAGGCCAGCGTTCCAGTGACAGTGACAGGGATGGTTGCCATCTCCCATTCCCGGCTGCTTCTTCTACACGGTATGGTGGTGTGGCTTCATTTCTCAGAGAAGAGCCGTGAAAAGGTACAACCATCTTCTCTGATGTGGTCCTGCTTCCCTACTGCGGGACAAAGAGCTCCTGTGGGGCTCTTTTCCTTGGTTGCTGTGTGGTCATCTTGATCTTAGAAAAGAGGCAGCTCATGATGGGGATGAGATTTCAATTGCTCCGGGACCGATGCATCTCCTCACGTGGGCCAGGCCTTCACACACCCAAAGCGGATCCGCGGCGGCGAAAACGATTGACAGCCGGCCTCATGACCCAGGCAGAGACGCAGAAAGAGGCTCAGCAAAGACAGGCCGACATGCCAGAAATCGCCTTGTGCTGCACAGGGCACATTCAGCCAAAGACACACACGCAGAGGGGCACGCACACACTAACCGACAGAGAGAGGGAAAGAAAGACACAGAGACTGAGAGACAGAGAGAGAAGAGAGGATGGGAGACACACACACACGCGCGCACACATACACGCACACACACACACACAGAAACAGAGTCATACAGCAGAGGCATGGAAACACACCCCCCCCAGGCAACCCCTGAGGCTGCGGGGTTCTGCTCTCGACGAGAACGACCCTGGGGTGAGAGAACAGCCCAGGGACACGCAGGCCGACCTGTCCTCGAGATGACGGCGGCACGACTTTTGGGGAGACTCACCCCAACAGCGTCCGGGCAGGCCTGAGGCTGGGATGCCGTGCTGCTTCCCCCGGACTCCGCCTGGGGTTTCCTCATCCTGGTCGGCCCTTTGCGACTCCTGGCATCCGGAGACGTTCCCGTCGACCCCGTGGAGAGGTCAGACCGGAGCCTCAGAGCCCCGCCACCCAAGCACTGCCACGGAGGGCTCCTGCTCAGCCAAGCCTCAGGGACGGGTTTCTAAGACAACCGTGGGAAGCACTGTGACGGCAGAAGCCGCTCGCGCCTCGCGCATGCGCATTGGCTGGACCGACTCGCGCTCCGCTCCTGGCAGTCAGGCTGCGTCCCCTTTAAATAATGCCCCCGCTGCGCGGCTGCAGCGAGGCTCCTGCTGCAGCCTCGGCGGCGTGTGGATACGGGGTCCAGCTTGGGACGCCGTGGGAGATGGGGCCGCCGCTGCCCTGTCTCAGGGCCAAACCCCCAGGAGTCCCGCCCTCAGGATCTCCTTGAGCCGACTTCCACGGAGGGAAGGGGAGCTTCAGGACGCCTGCTGTGTTCTGGGGACTCCCGTTCAGATCCGATTTTGGCCCCCTCCCAGTGAGATAGGATGGGCTCACCACATCTGGTGAGGCAGGCAGGGCCTCGCTGCAGCGCAGAATGATCCCATAGGTCTCAAGGCGTAGCGTCAGCTGAAACTTCACTGATCCATCAGCCCTCTGCCTCCCTCCTCCTTCGAAAGAGCAGTGGCCTGCTCCGCTTCTAAAAGCCCTGGGGCTCCGGAAAGCCGACCGCGCTTTACAGGACACGTGCAGGCAGGAACAGGGGCGAATCCGAGGTGGAGACCATGTGACCACGCGTGGCACTGGCGTATCCCACAGCAGATGGTGTGAACGTGTGTCACCGGAGGCATACCGGGAGACGGCGAAACAAACGGTGGTGTCCAGGCATGTGCCAGTGGAAGGGGGGAAGAAGTGACTTTTCGGTCAATGCCAAGGGAAATCAAAGAACACCTGGGACTCGGTGGGTGGGGGGCCTGTGCCTGACCCAAGCCAGGTTTTCCAATGCCTATCAGAGGAGCAAAGAATCTTCTGCAGAATTCGCCCCGCCCCCAACCCTCCTCCTCCCTGGTAGCCTTGACGCAACTTCCCCTGCACCCAGCCCCAGCCCCAGCCCCAGCCCCAGCCCCAGCCCCAGCCCCAGACACAGCCCCAGCCCCAGCCCCAGCCCCAGCCCAGTCCCTCTGGTTCCCTGACATTCGTTTGGGCCACAAGATCAAGGGAGTCAGTCCACCCAGGAGCAGAGGAGAGGATGTCCCTCAAGAATGAGACAGGAAGTGCAGAGGAAATGCGACACCACCTGTCCTAGAAGACAAGGCCAGTCACGGTCGCCTAGCGCTCATTCTAGGCAATCCACCCACCCATGAGGGGAAACATGGAGAACAAGGAAGCTTCCCTGTCTGAGACACGTATGGAAGCCAAGAAATCCAGGGTCATGAGACCTGCCCAATGAAGCAGAAAGACGTTTGGAGAGAGATACCATCATGACACGGATCTGCAGGAAGTGTGTCCCTGACGGACTGGGAAGTCATCTTTGTTGAAGACATTGGGCCAGAGCGAGAGGCATCCAGGCCCCTGAGAAACAGGTGAGGCAGAGCAAGAGGGAGGATAGAGCAGAGGCCAGAGCCCCGGCAGGATACAGCGCCGTGCCACCACCACGGGCATAAGGGGAGGGCTTCCAAAAGGGTGGCTTGTCCAGAGAGGCCAGCGTTCCAGTGACAGTGACAGGGATGGTTGCCATCTCCCATTCCCGGCTGCTTCTTCTACACGGTATGGTGGTGTGGCTTCATTTCTCAGAGAAGAGCCGTGAAAAGGTACAACCATCTTCTCTGATGTGGTCCTGCTTCCCTACTGCGGGACAAAGAGCTCCTGTGGGGCTCTTTTCCTTGGTTGCTGTGTGGTCATCTTGATCTTAGAAAAGAGGCAGCTCATGATGGGGATGAGATTTCAATTGCTCCGGGACCGATGCATCTCCTCACGTGGGCCAGGCCTTCACACACCCAAAGCGGATCCGCGGCGGCGAAAACGATTGACAGCCGGCCTCATGACCCAGGCAGAGACGCAGAAAGAGGCTCAGCAAAGACAGGCCGACATGCCAGAAATCGCCTTGTGCTGCACAGGGCACATTCAGCCAAAGACACACACGCAGAGGGGCACGCACACACTAACCGACAGAGAGAGGGAAAGAAAGACACAGAGACTGAGAGACAGAGAGAGAAGAGAGGATGGGAGACACACACACACGCGCGCACACATACACGCACACACACACACACAGAAACAGAGTCATACAGCAGAGGCATGGAAACACACCCCCCCCAGGCAACCCCTGAGGCTGCGGGGTTCTGCTCTCGACGAGAACGACCCTGGGGTGAGAGAACAGCCCAGGGACACGCAGGCCGACCTGTCCTCGAGATGACGGCGGCACGACTTTTGGGGAGACTCACCCCAACAGCGTCCGGGCAGGCCTGAGGCTGGGATGCCGTGCTGCTTCCCCCGGACTCCGCCTGGGGTTTCCTCATCCTGGTCGGCCCTTTGCGACTCCTGGCATCCGGAGACGTTCCCGTCGACCCCGTGGAGAGGTCAGACCGGAGCCTCAGAGCCCCGCCACCCAAGCACTGCCACGGAGGGCTCCTGCTCAGCCAAGCCTCAGGGACGGGTTTCTAAGACAACCGTGGGAAGCACTGTGACGGCAGAAGCCGCTCGCGCCTCGCGCATGCGCATTGGCTGGACCGACTCGCGCTCCGCTCCTGGCAGTCAGGCTGCGTCCCCTTTAAATAATGCCCCCGCTGCGCGGCTGCAGCGAGGCTCCTGCTGCAGCCTCGGCGGCGTGTGGATACGGGGTCCAGCTTGGGACGCCGTGGGAGATGGGGCCGCCGCTGCCCTGTCTCAGGGCCAAACCCCCAGGAGTCCCGCCCTCAGGATCTCCTTGAGCCGACTTCCACGGAGGGAAGGGGAGCTTCAGGACGCCTGCTGTGTTCTGGGGACTCCCGTTCAGATCCGATTTTGGCCCCCTCCCAGTGAGATAGGATGGGCTCACCACATCTGGTGAGGCAGGCAGGGCCTCGCTGCAGCGCAGAATGATCCCATAGGTCTCAAGGCGTAGCGTCAGCTGAAACTTCACTGATCCATCAGCCCTCTGCCTCCCTCCTCCTTCGAAAGAGCAGTGGCCTGCTCCGCTTCTAAAAGCCCTGGGGCTCCGGAAAGCCGACCGCGCTTTACAGGACACGTGCAGGCAGGAACAGGGGCGAATCCGAGGTGGAGACCATGTGACCACGCGTGGCACTGGCGTATCCCACAGCAGATGGTGTGAACGTGTGTCACCGGAGGCATACCGGGAGACGGCGAAACAAACGGTGGTGTCCAGGCATGTGCCAGTGGAAGGGGGGAAGAAGTGACTTTTCGGTCAATGCCAAGGGAAATCAAAGAACACCTGGGACTCGGTGGGTGGGGGGCCTGTGCCTGACCCAAGCCAGGTTTTCCAATGCCTATCAGAGGAGCAAAGAATCTTCTGCAGAATTCGCCCCGCCCCCAACCCTCCTCCTCCCTGGTAGCCTTGACGCAACTTCCCCTGCACCCAGCCCCAGCCCCAGCCCCAGCCCCAGCCCCAGCCCCAGCCCCAGACACAGCCCCAGCCCCAGCCCCAGCCCCAGCCCAGTCCCTCTGGTTCCCTGACATTCGTTTGGGCCACAAGATCAAGGGAGTCAGTCCACCCAGGAGCAGAGGAGAGGATGTCCCTCAAGAATGAGACAGGAAGTGCAGAGGAAATGCGACACCACCTGTCCTAGAAGACAAGGCCAGTCACGGTCGCCTAGCGCTCATTCTAGGCAATCCACCCACCCATGAGGGGAAACATGGAGAACAAGGAAGCTTCCCTGTCTGAGACACGTATGGAAGCCAAGAAATCCAGGGTCATGAGACCTGCCCAATGAAGCAGAAAGACGTTTGGAGAGAGATACCATCATGACACGGATCTGCAGGAAGTGTGTCCCTGACGGACTGGGAAGTCATCTTTGTTGAAGACATTGGGCCAGAGCGAGAGGCATCCAGGCCCCTGAGAAACAGGTGAGGCAGAGCAAGAGGGAGGATAGAGCAGAGGCCAGAGCCCCGGCAGGATACAGCGCCGTGCCACCACCACGGGCATAAGGGGAGGGCTTCCAAAAGGGTGGCTTGTCCAGAGAGGCCAGCGTTCCAGTGACAGTGACAGGGATGGTTGCCATCTCCCATTCCCGGCTGCTTCTTCTACACGGTATGGTGGTGTGGCTTCATTTCTCAGAGAAGAGCCGTGAAAAGGTACAACCATCTTCTCTGATGTGGTCCTGCTTCCCTACTGCGGGACAAAGAGCTCCTGTGGGGCTCTTTTCCTTGGTTGCTGTGTGGTCATCTTGATCTTAGAAAAGAGGCAGCTCATGATGGGGATGAGATTTCAATTGCTCCGGGACCGATGCATCTCCTCACGTGGGCCAGGCCTTCACACACCCAAAGCGGATCCGCGGCGGCGAAAACGATTGACAGCCGGCCTCATGACCCAGGCAGAGACGCAGAAAGAGGCTCAGCAAAGACAGGCCGACATGCCAGAAATCGCCTTGTGCTGCACAGGGCACATTCAGCCAAAGACACACACGCAGAGGGGCACGCACACACTAACCGACAGAGAGAGGGAAAGAAAGACACAGAGACTGAGAGACAGAGAGAGAAGAGAGGATGGGAGACACACACATACGCGCGCACACATACACGCACACACACACACACAGAAACAGAGTCATACAGCAGAGGCATGGAAACACACCCCCCCCAGGCAACCCCTGAGGCTGCGGGGTTCTGCTCTCGACGAGAACGACCCTGGGGTGAGAGAACAGCCCAGGGACACGCAGGCCGACCTGTCCTCGAGATGACGGCGGCACGACTTTTGGGGAGACTCACCCCAACAGCGTCCGGGCAGGCCTGAGGCTGGGATGCCGTGCTGCTTCCCCCGGACTCCGCCTGGGGTTTCCTCATCCTGGTCGGCCCTTTGCGACTCCTGGCATCCGGAGACGTTCCCGTCGACCCCGTGGAGAGGTCAGACCGGAGCCTCAGAGCCCCGCCACCCAAGCACTGCCACGGAGGGCTCCTGCTCAGCCAAGCCTCAGGGACGGGTTTCTAAGACAACCGTGGGAAGCACTGTGACGGCAGAAGCCGCTCGCGCCTCGCGCATGCGCATTGGCTGGACCGACTCGCGCTCCGCTCCTGGCAGTCAGGCTGCGTCCCCTTTAAATAATGCCCCCGCTGCGCGGCTGCAGCGAGGCTCCTGCTGCAGCCTCGGCGGCGTGTGGATACGGGGTCCAGCTTGGGACGCCGTGGGAGATGGGGCCGCCGCTGCCCTGTCTCAGGGCCAAACCCCCAGGAGTCCCGCCCTCAGGATCTCCTTGAGCCGACTTCCACGGAGGGAAGGGGAGCTTCAGGACGCCTGCTGTGTTCTGGGGACTCCCGTTCAGATCCGATTTTGGCCCCCTCCCAGTGAGATAGGATGGGCTCACCACATCTGGTGAGGCAGGCAGGGCCTCGCTGCAGCGCAGAATGATCCCATAGGTCTCAAGGCGTAGCGTCAGCTGAAACTTCACTGATCCATCAGCCCTCTGCCTCCCTCCTCCTTCGAAAGAGCAGTGGCCTGCTCCGCTTCTAAAAGCCCTGGGGCTCCGGAAAGCCGACCGCGCTTTACAGGACACGTGCAGGCAGGAACAGGGGCGAATCCGAGGTGGAGACCATGTGACCACGCGTGGCACTGGCGTATCCTACAGCAGATGGTGTGAACGTGTGTCACCGGAGGCATACCGGGAGACGGCGAAACAAACGGTGGTGTCCAGGCATGTGCCAGTGGAAGGGGGGAAGAAGTGACCTTTCGGTCAATGCCAAGGGAAATCAAAGAACACCTGGGACTCGGTGGGTGGGGGGCCTGTGCCTGACCCAAGCCAGGTTTTCCAATGCCTATCAGAGGAGCAAAGAATCTTCTGCAGAATTCGCCCCGCCCCCAACCCTCCTCCTCCCTGGTAGCCCTGACGCAACTTCCCCCGCACCCAGCCCCAGCCCCAGCCCCAGCCCCAGCCCCAGACACAGCCCCAGCCCCAGCCCCAGCCCCAGCCCAGTCCCTCTGGTTCCCTGACATTCGTTTGGGCCACAAGATCAAGGGAGTCAGTCCACCCAGGAGCAGAGGAGAGGATGTCCCTCAAGAATGAGACAGGAAGTGCAGAGGAAATGCGACACCACCTGTCCTAGAAGACAAGGCCAGTCACGGTCGCCTAGCGCTCATTCTAGGCAATCCACCCACCCATGAGGGGAAACATGGAGAACAAGGAAGCTTCCCTGTCTGAGACACGTATGGAAGCCAAGAAATCCAGGGTCATGAGACCTGCCCAATGAAGCAGAAAGACGTTTGGAGAGAGATACCATCATGACACGGATCTGCAGGAAGTGTGTCCCTGACGGACTGGGAAGTCATCTTTGTTGAAGACATTGGGCCAGAGCGAGAGGCATCCAGGCCCCTGAGAAACAGGTGAGGCAGAGCAAGAGGGAGGATAGAGCAGAGGCCAGAGCCCCGGCAGGATACAGCGCCGTGCCACCACCACGGGCATAAGGGGAGGGCTTCCAAAAGGGTGGCTTGTCCAGAGAGGCCAGCGTTCCAGTGACAGTGACAGGGATGGTTGCCATCTCCCATTCCCGGCTGCTTCTTCTACACGGTATGGTGGTGTGGCTTCATTTCTCAGAGAAGAGCCGTGAAAAGGTACAACCATCTTCTCTGATGTGGTCCTGCTTCCCTACTGCGGGACAAAGAGCTCCTGTGGGGCTCTTTTCCTTGGTTGCTGTGTGGTCATCTTGATCTTAGAAAAGAGGCAGCTCATGATGGGGATGAGATTTCAATTGCTCCGGGACCGATGCATCTCCTCACGTGGGCCAGGCCTTCACACACCCAAAGCGGATCCGCGGCGGCGAAAACGATTGACAGCCGGCCTCATGACCCAGGCAGAGACGCAGAAAGAGGCTCAGCAAAGACAGGCCGACATGCCAGAAATCGCCTTGTGCTGCACAGGGCACATTCAGCCAAAGACACACACGCAGAGGGGCACGCACACACTAACCGACAGAGAGAGGGAAAGAAAGACACAGAGACTGAGAGACAGAGAGAGAAGAGAGGATGGGAGACACACACACACGCGCGCACACATACACGCACACACACACACACAGAAACAGAGTCATACAGCAGAGGCATGGAAACACACCCCCCCCAGGCAACCCCTGAGGCTGCGGGGTTCTGCTCTCGACGAGAACGACCCTGGGGTGAGAGAACAGCCCAGGGACACGCAGGCCGACCTGTCCTCGAGATGACGGCGGCACGACTTTTGGGGAGACTCACCCCAACAGCGTCCGGGCAGGCCTGAGGCTGGGATGCCGTGCTGCTTCCCCCGGACTCCGCCTGGGGTTTCCTCATCCTGGTCGGCCCTTTGCGACTCCTGGCATCCGGAGACGTTCCCGTCGACCCCGTGGAGAGGTCAGACCGGAGCCTCAGAGCCCCGCCACCCAAGCACTGCCACGGAGGGCTCCTGCTCAGCCAAGCCTCAGGGACGGGTTTCTAAGACAACCGTGGGAAGCACTGTGACGGCAGAAGCCGCTCGCGCCTCGCGCATGCGCATTGGCTGGACCGACTCGCGCTCCGCTCCTGGCAGTCAGGCTGCGTCCCCTTTAAATAATGCCCCCGCTGCGCGGCTGCAGCGAGGCTCCTGCTGCAGCCTCGGCGGCGTGTGGATACGGGGTCCAGCTTGGGACGCCGTGGGAGATGGGGCCGCCGCTGCCCTGTCTCAGGGCCAAACCCCCAGGAGTCCCGCCCTCAGGATCTCCTTGAGCCGACTTCCACGGAGGGAAGGGGAGCTTCAGGACGCCTGCTGTGTTCTGGGGACTCCCGTTCAGATCCGATTTTGGCCCCCTCCCAGTGAGATAGGATGGGCTCACCACATCTGGTGAGGCAGGCAGGGCCTCGCTGCAGCGCAGAATGATCCCATAGGTCTCAAGGCGTAGCGTCAGCTGAAACTTCACTGATCCATCAGCCCTCTGCCTCCCTCCTCCTTCGAAAGAGCAGTGGCCTGCTCCGCTTCTAAAAGCCCTGGGGCTCCGGAAAGCCGACCGCGCTTTACAGGACACGTGCAGGCAGGAACAGGGGCGAATCCGAGGTGGAGACCATGTGACCACGCGTGGCACTGGCGTATCCCACAGCAGATGGTGTGAACGTGTGTCACCGGAGGCATACCGGGAGACGGCGAAACAAACGGTGGTGTCCAGGCATGTGCCAGTGGAAGGGGGGAAGAAGTGACTTTTCGGTCAATGCCAAGGGAAATCAAAGAACACCTGGGACTCGGTGGGTGGGGGGCCTGTGCCTGACCCAAGCCAGGTTTTCCAATGCCTATCAGAGGAGCAAAGAATCTTCTGCAGAATTCGCCCCGCCCCCAACCCTCCTCCTCCCTGGTAGCCTTGACGCAACTTCCCCTGCACCCAGCCCCAGCCCCAGCCCCAGCCCCAGCCCCAGCCCCAGCCCCAGACACAGCCCCAGCCCCAGCCCCAGCCCCAGCCCAGTCCCTCTGGTTCCCTGACATTCGTTTGGGCCACAAGATCAAGGGAGTCAGTCCACCCAGGAGCAGAGGAGAGGATGTCCCTCAAGAATGAGACAGGAAGTGCAGAGGAAATGCGACACCACCTGTCCTAGAAGACAAGGCCAGTCACGGTCGCCTAGCGCTCATTCTAGGCAATCCACCCACCCATGAGGGGAAACATGGAGAACAAGGAAGCTTCCCTGTCTGAGACACGTATGGAAGCCAAGAAATCCAGGGTCATGAGACCTGCCCAATGAAGCAGAAAGACGTTTGGAGAGAGATACCATCATGACACGGATCTGCAGGAAGTGTGTCCCTGACGGACTGGGAAGTCATCTTTGTTGAAGACATTGGGCCAGAGCGAGAGGCATCCAGGCCCCTGAGAAACAGGTGAGGCAGAGCAAGAGGGAGGATAGAGCAGAGGCCAGAGCCCCGGCAGGATACAGCGCCGTGCCACCACCACGGGCATAAGGGGAGGGCTTCCAAAAGGGTGGCTTGTCCAGAGAGGCCAGCGTTCCAGTGACAGTGACAGGGATGGTTGCCATCTCCCATTCCCGGCTGCTTCTTCTACACGGTATGGTGGTGTGGCTTCATTTCTCAGAGAAGAGCCGTGAAAAGGTACAACCATCTTCTCTGATGTGGTCCTGCTTCCCTACTGCGGGACAAAGAGCTCCTGTGGGGCTCTTTTCCTTGGTTGCTGTGTGGTCATGTTGATCTTAGAAAAGAGGCAGCTCATGATGGGGATGAGATTTCAATTGCTCCGGGACCGATGCATCTCCTCACGTGGGCCAGGCCTTCACACACCCAAAGCGGATCCGCGGCGGCGAAAACGATTGACAGCCGGCCTCATGACCCAGGCAGAGACGCAGAAAGAGGCTCAGCAAAGACAGGCCGACATGCCAGAAATCGCCTTGTGCTGCACAGGGCACATTCAGCCAAAGACACACACGCAGAGGGGCACGCACACACTAACCGACAGAGAGAGGGAAAGAAAGACACAGAGACTGAGAGACAGAGAGAGAAGAGAGGATGGGAGACACACACACACGCGCGCACACATACACGCACACACACACACACAGAAACAGAGTCATACAGCAGAGGCATGGAAACACACCCCCCCCAGGCAACCCCTGAGGCTGCGGGGTTCTGCTCTCGACGAGAACGACCCTGGGGTGAGAGAACAGCCCAGGGACACGCAGGCCGACCTGTCCTCGAGATGACGGCGGCACGACTTTTGGGGAGACTCACCCCAACAGCGTCCGGGCAGGCCTGAGGCTGGGATGCCGTGCTGCTTCCCCCGGACTCCGCCTGGGGTTTCCTCATCCTGGTCGGCCCTTTGCGACTCCTGGCATCCGGAGACGTTCCCGTCGACCCCGTGGAGAGGTCAGACCGGAGCCTCAGAGCCCCGCCACCCAAGCACTGCCACGGAGGGCTCCTGCTCAGCCAAGCCTCAGGGACGGGTTTCTAAGACAACCGTGGGAAGCACTGTGACGGCAGAAGCCGCTCGCGCCTCGCGCATGCGCATTGGCTGGACCGACTCGCGCTCCGCTCCTGGCAGTCAGGCTGCGTCCCCTTTAAATAATGCCCCCGCTGCGCGGCTGCAGCGAGGCTCCTGCTGCAGCCTCGGCGGCGTGTGGATACGGGGTCCAGCTTGGGACGCCGTGGGAGATGGGGCCGCCGCTGCCCTGTCTCAGGGCCAAACCCCCAGGAGTCCCGCCCTCAGGATCTCCTTGAGCCGACTTCCACGGAGGGAAGGGGAGCTTCAGGACGCCTGCTGTGTTCTGGGGACTCCCGTTCAGATCCGATTTTGGCCCCCTCCCAGTGAGATAGGATGGGCTCACCACATCTGGTGAGGCAGGCAGGGCCTCGCTGCAGCGCAGAATGATCCCATAGGTCTCAAGGCGTAGCGTCAGCTGAAACTTCACTGATCCATCAGCCCTCTGCCTCCCTCCTCCTTCGAAAGAGCAGTGGCCTGCTCCGCTTCTAAAAGCCCTGGGGCTCCGGAAAGCCGACCGCGCTTTACAGGACACGTGCAGGCAGGAACAGGGGCGAATCCGAGGTGGAGACCATGTGACCACGCGTGGCACTGGCGTATCCCACAGCAGATGGTGTGAACGTGTGTCACCGGAGGCATACCGGGAGACGGCGAAACAAACGGTGGTGTCCAGGCATGTGCCAGTGGAAGGGGGGAAGAAGTGACTTTTCGGTCAATGCCAAGGGAAATCAAAGAACACCTGGGACTCGGTGGGTGGGGGGCCTGTGCCTGACCCAAGCCAGGTTTTCCAATGCCTATCAGAGGAGCAAAGAATCTTCTGCAGAATTCGCCCCGCCCCCAACCCTCCTCCTCCCTGGTAGCCTTGACGCAACTTCCCCTGCACCCAGCCCCAGCCCCAGCCCCAGCCCCAGCTCCAGCCCCAGCCCCAGACACAGCCCCAGCCCCAGCCCCAGCCCCAGCCCCAGCCCAGTCCCTCTGGTTCCCTGACATTCGTTTGGGCCACAAGATCAAGGGAGTCAGTCCACCCAGGAGCAGAGGAGAGGATGTCCCTCAAGAATGAGACAGGAAGTGCAGAGGAAATGCGACACCACCTGTCCTAGAAGACAAGGCCAGTCACGGTCGCCTAGCGCTCATTCTAGGCAATCCACCCACCCATGAGGGGAAACATGGAGAACAAGGAAGCTTCCCTGTCTGAGACACGTATGGAAGCCAAGAAATCCAGGGTCATGAGACCTGCCCAATGAAGCAGAAAGACGTTTGGAGAGAGATACCATCATGACACGGATCTGCAGGAAGTGTGTCCCTGACGGACTGGGAAGTCATCTTTGTTGAAGACATTGGGCCAAAGCGAGAGGCATCCAGGCCCCTGAGAAACAGGTGAGGCAGAGCAAGAGGGAGGATAGAGCAGAGGCCAGAGCCCCGGCAGGATACAGCGCCGTGCCACCACCACGGGCATAAGGGGAGGGCTTCCAAAAGGGTGGCTTGTCCAGAGAGGCCAGCGTTCCAGTGACAGTGACAGGGATGGTTGCCATCTCCCATTCCCGGCTGCTTCTTCTACACGGTATGGTGGTGTGGCTTCATTTCTCAGAGAAGAGCCGTGAAAAGGTACAACCATCTTCTCTGATGTGGTCCTGCTTCCCTACTGCGGGACAAAGAGCTCCTGTGGGGCTCTTTTCCTTGGTTGCTGTGTGGTCATCTTGATCTTAGAAAAGAGGCAGCTCATGATGGGGATGAGATTTCAATTGCTCCGGGACCGATGCATCTCCTCACGTGGGCCAGGCCTTCACACACCCAAAGCGGATCCGCGGCGGCGAAAACGATTGACAGCCGGCCTCATGACCCAGGCAGAGACGCAGAAAGAGGCTCAGCAAAGACAGGCCGACATGCCAGAAATCGCCTTGTGCTGCACAGGGCACATTCAGCCAAAGACACACACGCAGAGGGGCACGCACACACTAACCGACAGAGAGAGGGAAAGAAAGACACAGAGACTGAGAGACAGAGAGAGAAGAGAGGATGGGAGACACACACATACGCGCGCACACATACACGCACACACACACACACAGAAACAGAGTCATACAGCAGAGGCATGGAAACACACCCCCCCCAGGCAACCCCTGAGGCTGCGGGGTTCTGCTCTCGACGAGAACGACCCTGGGGTGAGAGAACAGCCCAGGGACACGCAGGCCGACCTGTCCTCGAGATGACGGCGGCACGACTTTTGGGGAGACTCACCCCAACAGCGTCCGGGCAGGCCTGAGGCTGGGATGCCGTGCTGCTTCCCCCGGACTCCGCCTGGGGTTTCCTCATCCTGGTCGGCCCTTTGCGACTCCTGGCATCCGGAGACGTTCCCGTCGACCCCGTGGAGAGGTCAGACCGGAGCCTCAGAGCCCCGCCACCCAAGCACTGCCACGGAGGGCTCCTGCTCAGCCAAGCCTCAGGGACGGGTTTCTAAGACAACCGTGGGAAGCACTGTGACGGCAGAAGCCGCTCGCGCCTCGCGCATGCGCATTGGCTGGACCGACTCGCGCTCCGCTCCTGGCAGTCAGGCTGCGTCCCCTTTAAATAATGCCCCCGCTGCGCGGCTGCAGCGAGGCTCCTGCTGCAGCCTCGGCGGCGTGTGGATACGGGGTCCAGCTTGGGACGCCGTGGGAGATGGGGCCGCCGCTGCCCTGTCTCAGGGCCAAACCCCCAGGAGTCCCGCCCTCAGGATCTCCTTGAGCCGACTTCCACGGAGGGAAGGGGAGCTTCAGGACGCCTGCTGTGTTCTGGGGACTCCCGTTCAGATCCGATTTTGGCCCCCTCCCAGTGAGATAGGATGGGCTCACCACATCTGGTGAGGCAGGCAGGGCCTCGCTGCAGCGCAGAATGATCCCATAGGTCTCAAGGCGTAGCGTCAGCTGAAACTTCACTGATCCATCAGCCCTCTGCCTCCCTCCTCCTTCGAAAGAGCAGTGGCCTGCTCCGCTTCTAAAAGCCCTGGGGCTCCGGAAAGCCGACCGCGCTTTACAGGACACGTGCAGGCAGGAACAGGGGCGAATCCGAGGTGGAGACCATGTGACCACGCGTGGCACTGGCGTATCCCACAGCAGATGGTGTGAACGTGTGTCACCGGAGGCATACCGGGAGACGGCGAAACAAACGGTGGTGTCCAGGCATGTGCCAGTGGAAGGGGGGAAGAAGTGACCTTTCGGTCAATGCCAAGGGAAATCAAAGAACACCTGGGACTCGGTGGGTGGGGGGCCTGTGCCTGACCCAAGCCAGGTTTTCCAATGCCTATCAGAGGAGCAAAGAATCTTCTGCAGAATTCGCCCCGCCCCCAACCCTCCTCCTCCCTGGTAGCCCTGACGCAACTTCCCCTGCACCCAGCCCCAGCCCCAGCCCCAGCCCCAGCCCCAGACACAGCCCCAGCCCCAGCCCCAGCCCCAGCCCAGTCCCTCTGGTTCCCTGACATTCGTTTGGGCCACAAGATCAAGGGAGTCAGTCCACCCAGGAGCAGAGGAGAGGATGTCCCTCAAGAATGAGACAGGAAGTGCAGAGGAAATGCGACACCACCTGTCCTAGAAGACAAGGCCAGTCACGGTCGCCTAGCGCTCATTCTAGGCAATCCACCCACCCATGAGGGGAAACATGGAGAACAAGGAAGCTTCCCTGTCTGAGACACGTATGGAAGCCAAGAAATCCAGGGTCATGAGACCTGCCCAATGAAGCAGAAAGACGTTTGGAGAGAGATACCATCATGACACGGATCTGCAGGAAGTGTGTCCCTGACGGACTGGGAAGTCATCTTTGTTGAAGACATTGGGCCAGAGCGAGAGGCATCCAGGCCCCTGAGAAACAGGTGAGGCAGAGCAAGAGGGAGGATAGAGCAGAGGCCAGAGCCCCGGCAGGATACAGCGCCGTGCCACCACCACGGGCATAAGGGGAGGGCTTCCAAAAGGGTGGCTTGTCCAGAGAGGCCAGCGTTCCAGTGACAGTGACAGGGATGGTTGCCATCTCCCATTCCCGGCTGCTTCTTCTACACGGTATGGTGGTGTGGCTTCATTTCTCAGAGAAGAGCCGTGAAAAGGTACAACCATCTTCTCTGATGTGGTCCTGCTTCCCTACTGCGGGACAAAGAGCTCCTGTGGGGCTCTTTTCCTTGGTTGCTGTGTGGTCATCTTGATCTTAGAAAAGAGGCAGCTCATGATGGGGATGAGATTTCAATTGCTCCGGGACCGATGCATCTCCTCACGTGGGCCAGGCCTTCACACACCCAAAGCGGATCCGCGGCGGCGAAAACGATTGACAGCCGGCCTCATGACCCAGGCAGAGACGCAGAAAGAGGCTCAGCAAAGACAGGCCGACATGCCAGAAATCGCCTTGTGCTGCACAGGGCACATTCAGCCAAAGACACACACGCAGAGGGGCACGCACACACTAACCGACAGAGAGAGGGAAAGAAAGACACAGAGACTGAGAGACAGAGAGAGAAGAGAGGATGGGAGACACACACACACGCGCGCACACATACACGCACACACACACACACAGAAACAGAGTCATACAGCAGAGGCATGGAAACACACCCCCCCCAGGCAACCCCTGAGGCTGCGGGGTTCTGCTCTCGACGAGAACGACCCTGGGGTGAGAGAACAGCCCAGGGGCACGCAGGCCGACCTGTCCTCGAGATGACGGCGGCACGACTTTTGGGGAGACTCACCCCAACAGCGTCCAGGCAGGCCTGAGGCTGGGATGCCGTGCTGCTTCCCCCGGACTCCGCCTGGGGTTTCCTCATCCTGGTCGGCCCTTTGCGACTCCTGGCATCCGGAGACGTTCCCGTCGACCCCATGGAGAGGTCAGACCGGAGCCTCAGAGCCCCGCCACCCAAGCACTGCCACGGAGGGCTCCTGCTCAGCCAAGCCTCAGGGACGGGTTTCTAAGACAACCGTGGGAAGCACTGTGACGGCAGAAGCCGCTCGCGCCTCGCGCATGCGCATTGGCTGGACCGACTCGCGCTCCGCTCCTGGCAGTCAGGCTGCGTCCCCTTTAAATAATGCCCCCGCTGCGCGGCTGCAGCGAGGCTCCTGCTGCAGCCGCGGCGGCGTGTGGATACGGGGTCCAGCTTGGGACGCCGTGGGAGATGGGGCCGCCGCTGCCCTGTCTCAGGGCCAAACCCCCAGGAGTCCCGCCCTCAGGATCTCCTTGAGCCGACTTCCACGGAGGGAAGGGAAGCTTCAGGACGCCTGCTGTGTTCTGGGGACTCCCGTTCAGATCCGATTTTGGCCCCCTCCCAGTGAGATAGGATGGGCTCACCACATCTGGTGAGGCAGGCAGGGCCTCGCTGCAGCGCAGAATGATCCCATAGGTCTCAAGGCGTAGCGTCAGCTGAAACTTCACTGATCCATCAGCCCTCTGCCTCCCTCCTCCTTCGAAAGAGCAGTGGCCTGCTCCGCTTCTAAAAGCCCTGGGGCTCCGGAAAGCCGACCGCGCTTTACAGGACACGTGCAGGCAGGAACAGGGGCGAATCCGAGGTGGAGACCATGTGACCACGCGTGGCACTGGCGTATCCCACAGCAGATGGTGTGAACGTGTGTCACCGGAGGCATACCGGGAGACGGCGAAACAAACGGTGGTGTCCAGGCATGTGCCAGTGGAAGGGGGGAAGAAGTGACCTTTCGGTCAATGCCAAGGGAAATCAAAGAACACCTGGGACTCGGTGGGTGGGGGGCCTGTGCCTGACCCAAGCCAGGTTTTCCAATGCCTATCAGAGGAGCAAAGAATCTTCTGCAGAATTCGCCCCGCCCCCAACCCTCCTCCTCCCTGGTAGCCCTGACGCAACTTCCCCCGCACCCAGCCCCAGCCCCAGCCCCAGCCCCAGCCCCAGACACAGCCCCAGCCCCAGCCCCAGCCCCAGCCCAGTCCCTCTGGTTCCCTGACATTCGTTTGGGCCACAAGATCAAGGGAGTCAGTCCACCCAGGAGCAGAGGAGAGGATGTCCCTCAAGAATGAGACAGGAAGTGCAGAGGAAATGCGACACCACCTGTCCTAGAAGACAAGGCCAGTCACGGTCGCCTAGCGCTCATTCTAGGCAATCCACCCACCCATGAGGGGAAACATGGAGAACAAGGAAGCTTCCCTGTCTGAGACACGTATGGAAGCCAAGAAATCCAGGGTCATGAGACCTGCCCAATGAAGCAGAAAGACGTTTGGAGAGAGATACCATCATGACACGGATCTGCAGGAAGTGTGTCCCTGACGGACTGGGAAGTCATCTTTGTTGAAGACATTGGGCCAGAGCGAGAGGCATCCAGGCCCCTGAGAAACAGGTGAGGCAGAGCAAGAGGGAGGATAGAGCAGAGGCCAGAGCCCCGGCAGGATACAGCGCCGTGCCACCACCACGGGCATAAGGGGAGGGCTTCCAAAAGGGTGGCTTGTCCAGAGAGGCCAGCGTTCCAGTGACAGTGACAGGGATGGTTGCCATCTCCCATTCCCGGCTGCTTCTTCTACACGGTATGGTGGTGTGGCTTCATTTCTCAGAGAAGAGCCGTGAAAAGGTACAACCATCTTCTCTGATGTGGTCCTGCTTCCCTACTGCGGGACAAAGAGCTCCTGTGGGGCTCTTTTCCTTGGTTGCTGTGTGGTCATCTTGATCTTAGAAAAGAGGCAGCTCATGATGGGGATGAGATTTCAATTGCTCCGGGACCGATGCATCTCCTCACGTGGGCCAGACCTTCACACACCCAAAGCGGATCCGCGGCGGCGAAAACGATTGACAGCCGGCCTCATGACCCAGGCAGAGACGCAGAAAGAGGCTCAGCAAAGACAGGCCGACATGCCAGAAATCGCCTTGTGCTGCACAGGGCACATTCAGCCAAAGACACACACGCAGAGGGGCACGCACACACTAACCGACAGAGAGAGGGAAAGAAAGACACAGAGACTGAGAGACAGAGAGAGAAGAGAGGATGGGAGACACACACACACGCGCGCACACATACACGCACACACACACACACAGAAACAGAGTCATACAGCAGAGGCATGGAAACACACCCCCCCCAGGCAACCCCTGAGGCTGCGGGGTTCTGCTCTCGACGAGAACGACCCTGGGGTGAGAGAACAGCCCAGGGACACGCAGGCCGACCTGTCCTCGAGATGACGGCGGCACGACTTTTGGGGAGACTCACCCCAACAGCGTCCGGGCAGGCCTGAGGCTGGGATGCCGTGCTGCTTCCCCCGGACTCCGCCTGGGGTTTCCTCATCCTGGTCGGCCCTTTGCGACTCCTGGCATCCGGAGACGTTCCCGTCGACCCCGTGGAGAGGTCAGACCGGAGCCTCAGAGCCCCGCCACCCAAGCACTGCCACGGAGGGCTCCTGCTCAGCCAAGCCTCAGGGACGGGTTTCTAAGACAACCGTGGGAAGCACTGTGACGGCAGAAGCCGCTCGCGCCTCGCGCATGCGCATTGGCTGGACCGACTCGCGCTCCGCTCCTGGCAGTCAGGCTGCGTCCCCTTTAAATAATGCCCCCGCTGCGCGGCTGCAGCGAGGCTCCTGCTGCAGCCTCGGCGGCGTGTGGATACGGGGTCCAGCTTGGGACGCCGTGGGAGATGGGGCCGCCGCTGCCCTGTCTCAGGGCCAAACCCCCAGGAGTCCCGCCCTCAGGATCTCCTTGAGCCGACTTCCACGGAGGGAAGGGGAGCTTCAGGACGCCTGCTGTGTTCTGGGGACTCCCGTTCAGATCCGATTTTGGCCCCCTCCCAGTGAGATAGGATGGGCTCACCACATCTGGTGAGGCAGGCAGGGCCTCGCTGCAGCGCAGAATGATCCCATAGGTCTCAAGGCGTAGCGTCAGCTGAAACTTCACTGATCCATCAGCCCTCTGCCTCCCTCCTCCTTCGAAAGAGCAGTGGCCTGCTCCGCTTCTAAAAGCCCTGGGGCTCCGGAAAGCCGACCGCGCTTTACAGGACACGTGCAGGCAGGAACAGGGGCGAATCCGAGGTGGAGACCATGTGACCACGCGTGGCACTGGCGTATCCCACAGCAGATGGTGTGAACGTGTGTCACCGGAGGCATACCGGGAGACGGCGAAACAAACGGTGGTGTCCAGGCATGTGCCAGTGGAAGGGGGGAAGAAGTGACCTTTCGGTCAATGCCAAGGGAAATCAAAGAACACCTGGGACTCGGTGGGTGGGGGGCCTGTGCCTGACCCAAGCCAGGTTTTCCAATGCCTATCAGAGGAGCAAAGAATCTTCTGCAGAATTCGCCCCGCCCCCAACCCTCCTCCTCCCTGGTAGCCCTGACGCAACTTCCCCTGCACCCAGCCCCAGCCCCAGCCCCAGCCCCAGCCCCAGACACAGCCCCAGCCCCAGCCCCAGCCCCAGCCCAGTCCCTCTGGTTCCCTGACATTCGTTTGGGCCACAAGATCAAGGGAGTCAGTCCACCCAGGAGCAGAGGAGAGGATGTCCCTCAAGAATGAGACAGGAAGTGCAGAGGAAATGCGACACCACCTGTCCTAGAAGACAAGGCCAGTCACGGTCGCCTAGCGCTCATTCTAGGCAATCCACCCACCCATGAGGGGAAACATGGAGAACAAGGAAGCTTCCCTGTCTGAGACACGTATGGAAGCCAAGAAATCCAGGGTCATGAGACCTGCCCAATGAAGCAGAAAGACGTTTGGAGAGAGATACCATCATGACACGGATCTGCAGGAAGTGTGTCCCTGACGGACTGGGAAGTCATCTTTGTTGAAGACATTGGGCCAGAGCGAGAGGCATCCAGGCCCCTGAGAAACAGGTGAGGCAGAGCAAGAGGGAGGATAGAGCAGAGGCCAGAGCCCCGGCAGGATACAGCGCCGTGCCACCACCACGGGCATAAGGGGAGGGCTTCCAAAAGGGTGGCTTGTCCAGAGAGGCCAGCGTTCCAGTGACAGTGACAGGGATGGTTGCCATCTCCCATTCCCGGCTGCTTCTTCTACACGGTATGGTGGTGTGGCTTCATTTCTCAGAGAAGAGCCGTGAAAAGGTACAACCATCTTCTCTGATGTGGTCCTGCTTCCCTACTGCGGGACAAAGAGCTCCTGTGGGGCTCTTTTCCTTGGTTGCTGTGTGGTCATCTTGATCTTAGAAAAGAGGCAGCTCATGATGGGGATGAGATTTCAATTGCTCCGGGACCGATGCATCTCCTCACGTGGGCCAGGCCTTCACACACCCAAAGCGGATCCGCGGCGGCGAAAACGATTGACAGCCGGCCTCATGACCCAGGCAGAGACGCAGAAAGAGGCTCAGCAAAGACAGGCCGACATGCCAGAAATCGCCTTGTGCTGCACAGGGCACATTCAGCCAAAGACACACACGCAGAGGGGCACGCACACACTAACCGACAGAGAGAGGGAAAGAAAGACACAGAGACTGAGAGACAGAGAGAGAAGAGAGGATGGGAGACACACACACACGCGCGCACACATACACGCACACACACACACACAGAAACAGAGTCATACAGCAGAGGCATGGAAACACACCCCCCCCAGGCAACCCCTGAGGCTGCGGGGTTCTGCTCTCGACGAGAACGACCCTGGGGTGAGAGAACAGCCCAGGGGCACGCAGGCCGACCTGTCCTCGAGATGACGGCGGCACGACTTTTGGGGAGACTCACCCCAACAGCGTCCAGGCAGGCCTGAGGCTGGGATGCCGTGCTGCTTCCCCCGGACTCCGCCTGGGGTTTCCTCATCCTGGTCGGCCCTTTGCGACTCCTGGCATCCGGAGACGTTCCCGTCGACCCCATGGAGAGGTCAGACCGGAGCCTCAGAGCCCCGCCACCCAAGCACTGCCACGGAGGGCTCCTGCTCAGCCAAGCCTCAGGGACGGGTTTCTAAGACAACCGTGGGAAGCACTGTGACGGCAGAAGCCGCTCGCGCCTCGCGCATGCGCATTGGCTGGACCGACTCGCGCTCCGCTCCTGGCAGTCAGGCTGCGTCCCCTTTAAATAATGCCCCCGCTGCGCGGCTGCAGCGAGGCTCCTGCTGCAGCCGCGGCGGCGTGTGGATACGGGGTCCAGCTTGGGACGCCGTGGGAGATGGGGCCTCCGCTGCCCTGTCTCAGGGCCAAACCCCCAGGAGTCCCGCCCTCAGGATCTCCTTGAGCCGACTTCCGCGGAGGGAAGGGAAGCTTCAGGACGCCTGCTGTGTTCTGGGGACTCCCGTTCAGATCCGATTTTGGCCCCCTCCCAGTGAGATAGGATGGGCTCACCACATCTGGTGAGGCAGGCAGGGCCTCGCTGCAGCGCAGAATGATCCCATAGGTCTCAAGGCGTAGCGTCAGCTGAAACTTCACTGATCCATCAGCCCTCTGCCTCCCTCCTCCTTCGAAAGAGCAGTGGCCTGCTCCGCTTCTAAAAGCCCTGGGGCTCCGGAAAGCCGACCGCGCTTTACAGGACACGTGCAGGCAGGAACAGGGGCGAATCCGAGGTGGAGACCATGTGACCACGCGTGGCACTGGCGTATCCCACAGCAGATGGTGTGAACGTGTGTCACCGGAGGCATACCGGGAGACGGCGAAACAAACGGTGGTGTCCAGGCATGTGCCAGTGGAAGGGGGGAAGAAGTGACCTTTCGGTCAATGCCAAGGGAAATCAAAGAACACCTGGGACTCGGTGGGTGGGGGGCCTGTGCCTGACCCAAGCCAGGTTTTCCAATGCCTATCAGAGGAGCAAAGAATCTTCTGCAGAATTCGCCCCGCCCCCAACCCTCCTCCTCCCTGGTAGCCCTGACGCAACTTCCCCCGCACCCAGCCCCAGCCCCAGCCCCAGCCCCAGCCCCAGACACAGCCCCAGCCCCAGCCCCAGCCCCAGCCCAGTCCCTCTGGTTCCCTGACATTCGTTTGGGCCACAAGATCAAGGGAGTCAGTCCACCCAGGAGCAGAGGAGAGGATGTCCCTCAAGAATGAGACAGGAAGTGCAGAGGAAATGCGACACCACCTGTCCTAGAAGACAAGGCCAGTCACGGTCGCCTAGCGCTCATTCTAGGCAATCCACCCACCCATGAGGGGAAACATGGAGAACAAGGAAGCTTCCCTGTCTGAGACACGTATGGAAGCCAAGAAATCCAGGGTCATGAGACCTGCCCAATGAAGCAGAAAGACGTTTGGAGAGAGATACCATCATGACACGGATCTGCAGGAAGTGTGTCCCTGACGGACTGGGAAGTCATCTTTGTTGAAGACATTGGGCCAGAGCGAGAGGCATCCAGGCCCCTGAGAAACAGGTGAGGCAGAGCAAGAGGGAGGATAGAGCAGAGGCCAGAGCCCCGGCAGGATACAGCGCCGTGCCACCACCACGGGCATAAGGGGAGGGCTTCCAAAAGGGTGGCTTGTCCAGAGAGGCCAGCGTTCCAGTGACAGTGACAGGGATGGTTGCCATCTCCCATTCCCGGCTGCTTCTTCTACACGGTATGGTGGTGTGGCTTCATTTCTCAGAGAAGAGCCGTGAAAAGGTACAACCATCTTCTCTGATGTGGTCCTGCTTCCCTACTGCGGGACAAAGAGCTCCTGTGGGGCTCTTTTCCTTGGTTGCTGTGTGGTCATCTTGATCTTAGAAAAGAGGCAGCTCATGATGGGGATGAGATTTCAATTGCTCCGGGACCGATGCATCTCCTCACGTGGGCCAGACCTTCACACACCCAAAGCGGATCCGCGGCGGCGAAAACGATTGACAGCCGGCCTCATGACCCAGGCAGAGACGCAGAAAGAGGCTCAGCAAAGACAGGCCGACATGCCAGAAATCGCCTTGTGCTGCACAGGGCACATTCAGCCAAAGACACACACGCAGAGGGGCACGCACACACTAACCGACAGAGAGAGGGAAAGAAAGACACAGAGACTGAGAGACAGAGAGAGAAGAGAGGATGGGAGACACACACACACGCGCGCACACATACACGCACACACACACACACAGAAACAGAGTCATACAGCAGAGGCATGGAAACACACCCCCCCCAGGCAACCCCTGAGGCTGCGGGGTTCTGCTCTCGACGAGAACGACCCTGGGGTGAGAGAACAGCCCAGGGACACGCAGGCCGACCTGTCCTCGAGATGACGGCGGCACGACTTTTGGGGAGACTCACCCCAACAGCGTCCGGGCAGGCCTGAGGCTGGGATGCCGTGCTGCTTCCCCCGGACTCCGCCTGGGGTTTCCTCATCCTGGTCGGCCCTTTGCGACTCCTGGCATCCGGAGACGTTCCCGTCGACCCCGTGGAGAGGTCAGACCGGAGCCTCAGAGCCCCGCCACCCAAGCACTGCCACGGAGGGCTCCTGCTCAGCCAAGCCTCAGGGACGGGTTTCTAAGACAACCGTGGGAAGCACTGTGACGGCAGAAGCCGCTCGCGCCTCGCGCATGCGCATTGGCTGGACCGACTCGCGCTCCGCTCCTGGCAGTCAGGCTGCGTCCCCTTTAAATAATGCCCCCGCTGCGCGGCTGCAGCGAGGCTCCTGCTGCAGCCTCGGCGGCGTGTGGATACGGGGTCCAGCTTGGGACGCCGTGGGAGATGGGGCCGCCGCTGCCCTGTCTCAGGGCCAAACCCCCAGGAGTCCCGCCCTCAGGATCTCCTTGAGCCGACTTCCACGGAGGGAAGGGGAGCTTCAGGACGCCTGCTGTGTTCTGGGGACTCCCGTTCAGATCCGATTTTGGCCCCCTCCCAGTGAGATAGGATGGGCTCACCACATCTGGTGAGGCAGGCAGGGCCTCGCTGCAGCGCAGAATGATCCCATAGGTCTCAAGGCGTAGCGTCAGCTGAAACTTCACTGATCCATCAGCCCTCTGCCTCCCTCCTCCTTCGAAAGAGCAGTGGCCTGCTCCGCTTCTAAAAGCCCTGGGGCTCCGGAAAGCCGACCGCGCTTTACAGGACACGTGCAGGCAGGAACAGGGGCGAATCCGAGGTGGAGACCATGTGACCACGCGTGGCACTGGCGTATCCCACAGCAGATGGTGTGAACGTGTGTCACCGGAGGCATACCGGGAGACGGCGAAACAAACGGTGGTGTCCAGGCATGTGCCAGTGGAAGGGGGGAAGAAGTGACCTTTCGGTCAATGCCAAGGGAAATCAAAGAACACCTGGGACTCGGTGGGTGGGGGGCCTGTGCCTGACCCAAGCCAGGTTTTCCAATGCCTATCAGAGGAGCAAAGAATCTTCTGCAGAATTCGCCCCGCCCCCAACCCTCCTCCTCCCTGGTAGCCCTGACGCAACTTCCCCTGCACCCAGCCCCAGCCCCAGCCCCAGCCCCAGCCCCAGACACAGCCCCAGCCCCAGCCCCAGCCCCAGCCCAGTCCCTCTGGTTCCCTGACATTCGTTTGGGCCACAAGATCAAGGGAGTCAGTCCACCCAGGAGCAGAGGAGAGGATGTCCCTCAAGAATGAGACAGGAAGTGCAGAGGAAATGCGACACCACCTGTCCTAGAAGACAAGGCCAGTCACGGTCGCCTAGCGCTCATTCTAGGCAATCCACCCACCCATGAGGGGAAACATGGAGAACAAGGAAGCTTCCCTGTCTGAGACACGTATGGAAGCCAAGAAATCCAGGGTCATGAGACCTGCCCAATGAAGCAGAAAGACGTTTGGAGAGAGATACCATCATGACACGGATCTGCAGGAAGTGTGTCCCTGACGGACTGGGAAGTCATCTTTGTTGAAGACATTGGGCCAGAGCGAGAGGCATCCAGGCCCCTGAGAAACAGGTGAGGCAGAGCAAGAGGGAGGATAGAGCAGAGGCCAGAGCCCCGGCAGGATACAGCGCCGTGCCACCACCACGGGCATAAGGGGAGGGCTTCCAAAAGGGTGGCTTGTCCAGAGAGGCCAGCGTTCCAGTGACAGTGACAGGGATGGTTGCCATCTCCCATTCCCGGCTGCTTCTTCTACACGGTATGGTGGTGTGGCTTCATTTCTCAGAGAAGAGCCGTGAAAAGGTACAACCATCTTCTCTGATGTGGTCCTGCTTCCCTACTGCGGGACAAAGAGCTCCTGTGGGGCTCTTTTCCTTGGTTGCTGTGTGGTCATCTTGATCTTAGAAAAGAGGCAGCTCATGATGGGGATGAGATTTCAATTGCTCCGGGACCGATGCATCTCCTCACGTGGGCCAGGCCTTCACACACCCAAAGCGGATCCGCGGCGGCGAAAACGATTGACAGCCGGCCTCATGACCCAGGCAGAGACGCAGAAAGAGGCTCAGCAAAGACAGGCCGACATGCCAGAAATCGCCTTGTGCTGCACAGGGCACATTCAGCCAAAGACACACACGCAGAGGGGCACGCACACACTAACCGACAGAGAGAGGGAAAGAAAGACACAGAGACTGAGAGACAGAGAGAGAAGAGAGGATGGGAGACACACACACACGCGCGCACACATACACGCACACACACACACACAGAAACAGAGTCATACAGCAGAGGCATGGAAACACACCCCCCCCAGGCAACCCCTGAGGCTGCGGGGTTCTGCTCTCGACGAGAACGACCCTGGGGTGAGAGAACAGCCCAGGGGCACGCAGGCCGACCTGTCCTCGAGATGACGGCGGCACGACTTTTGGGGAGACTCACCCCAACAGCGTCCAGGCAGGCCTGAGGCTGGGATGCCGTGCTGCTTCCCCCGGACTCCGCCTGGGGTTTCCTCATCCTGGTCGGCCCTTTGCGACTCCTGGCATCCGGAGACGTTCCCGTCGACCCCATGGAGAGGTCAGACCGGAGCCTCAGAGCCCCGCCACCCAAGCACTGCCACGGAGGGCTCCTGCTCAGCCAAGCCTCAGGGACGGGTTTCTAAGACAACCGTGGGAAGCACTGTGACGGCAGAAGCCGCTCGCGCCTCGCGCATGCGCATTGGCTGGACCGACTCGCGCTCCGCTCCTGGCAGTCAGGCTGCGTCCCCTTTAAATAATGCCCCCGCTGCGCGGCTGCAGCGAGGCTCCTGCTGCAGCCGCGGCGGCGTGTGGATACGGGGTCCAGCTTGGGACGCCGTGGGAGATGGGGCCTCCGCTGCCCTGTCTCAGGGCCAAACCCCCAGGAGTCCCGCCCTCAGGATCTCCTTGAGCCGACTTCCGCGGAGGGAAGGGAAGCTTCAGGACGCCTGCTGTGTTCTGGGGACTCCCGTTCAGATCCGATTTTGGCCCCCTCCCAGTGAGATAGGATGGGCTCACCACATCTGGTGAGGCAGGCAGGGCCTCGCTGCAGCGCAGAATGATCCCATAGGTCTCAAGGCGTAGCGTCAGCTGAAACTTCACTGATCCATCAGCCCTCTGCCTCCCTCCTCCTTCGAAAGAGCAGTGGCCTGCTCCGCTTCTAAAAGCCCTGGGGCTCCGGAAAGCCGACCGCGCTTTACAGGACACGTGCAGGCAGGAACAGGGGCGAATCCGAGGTGGAGACCATGTGACCACGCGTGGCACTGGCGTATCCCACAGCAGATGGTGTGAACGTGTGTCACCGGAGGCATACCGGGAGACGGCGAAACAAACGGTGGTGTCCAGGCATGTGCCAGTGGAAGGGGGGAAGAAGTGACCTTTCGGTCAATGCCAAGGGAAATCAAAGAACACCTGGGACTCGGTGGGTGGGGGGCCTGTGCCTGACCCAAGCCAGGTTTTCCAATGCCTATCAGAGGAGCAAAGAATCTTCTGCAGAATTCGCCCCGCCCCCAACCCTCCTCCTCCCTGGTAGCCCTGACGCAACTTCCCCCGCACCCAGCCCCAGCCCCAGCCCCAGCCCCAGCCCCAGACACAGCCCCAGCCCCAGCCCCAGCCCCAGCCCAGTCCCTCTGGTTCCCTGACATTCGTTTGGGCCACAAGATCAAGGGAGTCAGTCCACCCAGGAGCAGAGGAGAGGATGTCCCTCAAGAATGAGACAGGAAGTGCAGAGGAAATGCGACACCACCTGTCCTAGAAGACAAGGCCAGTCACGGTCGCCTAGCGCTCATTCTAGGCAATCCACCCACCCATGAGGGGAAACATGGAGAACAAGGAAGCTTCCCTGTCTGAGACACGTATGGAAGCCAAGAAATCCAGGGTCATGAGACCTGCCCAATGAAGCAGAAAGACGTTTGGAGAGAGATACCATCATGACACGGATCTGCAGGAAGTGTGTCCCTGACGGACTGGGAAGTCATCTTTGTTGAAGACATTGGGCCAGAGCGAGAGGCATCCAGGCCCCTGAGAAACAGGTGAGGCAGAGCAAGAGGGAGGATAGAGCAGAGGCCAGAGCCCCGGCAGGATACAGCGCCGTGCCACCACCACGGGCATAAGGGGAGGGCTTCCAAAAGGGTGGCTTGTCCAGAGAGGCCAGCGTTCCAGTGACAGTGACAGGGATGGTTGCCATCTCCCATTCCCGGCTGCTTCTTCTACACGGTATGGTGGTGTGGCTTCATTTCTCAGAGAAGAGCCGTGAAAAGGTACAACCATCTTCTCTGATGTGGTCCTGCTTCCCTACTGCGGGACAAAGAGCTCCTGTGGGGCTCTTTTCCTTGGTTGCTGTGTGGTCATCTTGATCTTAGAAAAGAGGCAGCTCATGATGGGGATGAGATTTCAATTGCTCCGGGACCGATGCATCTCCTCACGTGGGCCAGGCCTTCACACACCCAAAGCGGATCCGCGGCGGCGAAAACGATTGACAGCCGGCCTCATGACCCAGGCAGAGACGCAGAAAGAGGCTCAGCAAAGACAGGCCGACATGCCAGAAATCGCCTTGTGCTGCACAGGGCACATTCAGCCAAAGACACACACGCAGAGGGGCACGCACACACTAACCGACAGAGAGAGGGAAAGAAAGACACAGAGACTGAGAGACAGAGAGAGAAGAGAGGATGGGAGACACACACACACGCGCGCACACATACACGCACACACACACACACAGAAACAGAGTCATACAGCAGAGGCATGGAAACACACCCCCCCCAGGCAACCCCTGAGGCTGCGGGGTTCTGCTCTCGACGAGAACGACCCTGGGGTGAGAGAACAGCCCAGGGACACGCAGGCCGACCTGTCCTCGAGATGACGGCGGCACGACTTTTGGGGAGACTCACCCCAACAGCGTCCGGGCAGGCCTGAGGCTGGGATGCCGTGCTGCTTCCCCCGGACTCCGCCTGGGGTTTCCTCATCCTGGTCGGCCCTTTGCGACTCCTGGCATCCGGAGACGTTCCCGTCGACCCCGTGGAGAGGTCAGACCGGAGCCTCAGAGCCCCGCCACCCAAGCACTGCCACGGAGGGCTCCTGCTCAGCCAAGCCTCAGGGACGGGTTTCTAAGACAACCGTGGGAAGCACTGTGACGGCAGAAGCCGCTCGCGCCTCGCGCATGCGCATTGGCTGGACCGACTCGCGCTCCGCTCCTGGCAGTCAGGCTGCGTCCCCTTTAAATAATGCCCCCGCTGCGCGGCTGCAGCGAGGCTCCTGCTGCAGCCTCGGCGGCGTGTGGATACGGGGTCCAGCTTGGGACGCCGTGGGAGATGGGGCCGCCGCTGCCCTGTCTCAGGGCCAAACCCCCAGGAGTCCCGCCCTCAGGATCTCCTTGAGCCGACTTCCACGGAGGGAAGGGGAGCTTCAGGACGCCTGCTGTGTTCTGGGGACTCCCGTTCAGATCCGATTTTGGCCCCCTCCCAGTGAGATAGGATGGGCTCACCACATCTGGTGAGGCAGGCAGGGCCTCGCTGCAGCGCAGAATGATCCCATAGGTCTCAAGGCGTAGCGTCAGCTGAAACTTCACTGATCCATCAGCCCTCTGCCTCCCTCCTCCTTCGAAAGAGCAGTGGCCTGCTCCGCTTCTAAAAGCCCTGGGGCTCCGGAAAGCCGACCGCGCTTTACAGGACACGTGCAGGCAGGAACAGGGGCGAATCCGAGGTGGAGACCATGTGACCACGCGTGGCACTGGCGTATCCCACAGCAGATGGTGTGAACGTGTGTCACCGGAGGCATACCGGGAGACGGCGAAACAAACGGTGGTGTCCAGGCATGTGCCAGTGGAAGGGGGGAAGAAGTGACTTTTCGGTCAATGCCAAGGGAAATCAAAGAACACCTGGGACTCGGTGGGTGGGGGGCCTGTGCCTGACCCAAGCCAGGTTTTCCAATGCCTATCAGAGGAGCAAAGAATCTTCTGCAGAATTCGCCCCGCCCCCAACCCTCCTCCTCCCTGGTAGCCTTGACGCAACTTCCCCTGCACCCAGCCCCAGCCCCAGCCCCAGCCCCAGCTCCAGCCCCAGCCCCAGACACAGCCCCAGCCCCAGCCCCAGCCCCAGCCCCAGCCCAGTCCCTCTGGTTCCCTGACATTCGTTTGGGCCACAAGATCAAGGGAGTCAGTCCACCCAGGAGCAGAGGAGAGGATGTCCCTCAAGAATGAGACAGGAAGTGCAGAGGAAATGCGACACCACCTGTCCTAGAAGACAAGGCCAGTCACGGTCGCCTAGCGCTCATTCTAGGCAATCCACCCACCCATGAGGGGAAACATGGAGAACAAGGAAGCTTCCCTGTCTGAGACACGTATGGAAGCCAAGAAATCCAGGGTCATGAGACCTGCCCAATGAAGCAGAAAGACGTTTGGAGAGAGATACCATCATGACACGGATCTGCAGGAAGTGTGTCCCTGACGGACTGGGAAGTCATCTTTGTTGAAGACATTGGGCCAGAGCGAGAGGCATCCAGGCCCCTGAGAAACAGGTGAGGCAGAGCAAGAGGGAGGATAGAGCAGAGGCCAGAGCCCCGGCAGGATACAGCGCCGTGCCACCACCACGGGCATAAGGGGAGGGCTTCCAAAAGGGTGGCTTGTCCAGAGAGGCCAGCGTTCCAGTGACAGTGACAGGGATGGTTGCCATCTCCCATTCCCGGCTGCTTCTTCTACACGGTATGGTGGTGTGGCTTCATTTCTCAGAGAAGAGCCGTGAAAAGGTACAACCATCTTCTCTGATGTGGTCCTGCTTCCCTACTGCGGGACAAAGAGCTCCTGTGGGGCTCTTTTCCTTGGTTGCTGTGTGGTCATCTTGATCTTAGAAAAGAGGCAGCTCATGATGGGGATGAGATTTCAATTGCTCCGGGACCGATGCATCTCCTCACGTGGGCCAGGCCTTCACACACCCAAAGCGGATCCGCGGCGGCGAAAACGATTGACAGCCGGCCTCATGACCCAGGCAGAGACGCAGAAAGAGGCTCAGCAAAGACAGGCCGACATGCCAGAAATCGCCTTGTGCTGCACAGGGCACATTCAGCCAAAGACACACACGCAGAGGGGCACGCACACACTAACCGACAGAGAGAGGGAAAGAAAGACACAGAGACTGAGAGACAGAGAGAGAAGAGAGGATGGGAGACACACACATACGCGCGCACACATACACGCACACACACACACACAGAAACAGAGTCATACAGCAGAGGCATGGAAACACACCCCCCCCAGGCAACCCCTGAGGCTGCGGGGTTCTGCTCTCGACGAGAACGACCCTGGGGTGAGAGAACAGCCCAGGGACACGCAGGCCGACCTGTCCTCGAGATGACGGCGGCACGACTTTTGGGGAGACTCACCCCAACAGCGTCCGGGCAGGCCTGAGGCTGGGATGCCGTGCTGCTTCCCCCGGACTCCGCCTGGGGTTTCCTCATCCTGGTCGGCCCTTTGCGACTCCTGGCATCCGGAGACGTTCCCGTCGACCCCGTGGAGAGGTCAGACCGGAGCCTCAGAGCCCCGCCACCCAAGCACTGCCACGGAGGGCTCCTGCTCAGCCAAGCCTCAGGGACGGGTTTCTAAGACAACCGTGGGAAGCACTGTGACGGCAGAAGCCGCTCGCGCCTCGCGCATGCGCATTGGCTGGACCGACTCGCGCTCCGCTCCTGGCAGTCAGGCTGCGTCCCCTTTAAATAATGCCCCCGCTGCGCGGCTGCAGCGAGGCTCCTGCTGCAGCCTCGGCGGCGTGTGGATACGGGGTCCAGCTTGGGACGCCGTGGGAGATGGGGCCGCCGCTGCCCTGTCTCAGGGCCAAACCCCCAGGAGTCCCGCCCTCAGGATCTCCTTGAGCCGACTTCCACGGAGGGAAGGGGAGCTTCAGGACGCCTGCTGTGTTCTGGGGACTCCCGTTCAGATCCGATTTTGGCCCCCTCCCAGTGAGATAGGATGGGCTCACCACATCTGGTGAGGCAGGCAGGGCCTCGCTGCAGCGCAGAATGATCCCATAGGTCTCAAGGCGTAGCGTCAGCTGAAACTTCACTGATCCATCAGCCCTCTGCCTCCCTCCTCCTTCGAAAGAGCAGTGGCCTGCTCCGCTTCTAAAAGCCCTGGGGCTCCGGAAAGCCGACCGCGCTTTACAGGACACGTGCAGGCAGGAACAGGGGCGAATCCGAGGTGGAGACCATGTGACCACGCGTGGCACTGGCGTATCCCACAGCAGATGGTGTGAACGTGTGTCACCGGAGGCATACCGGGAGACGGCGAAACAAACGGTGGTGTCCAGGCATGTGCCAGTGGAAGGGGGGAAGAAGTGACCTTTCGGTCAATGCCAAGGGAAATCAAAGAACACCTGGGACTCGGTGGGTGGGGGGCCTGTGCCTGACCCAAGCCAGGTTTTCCAATGCCTATCAGAGGAGCAAAGAATCTTCTGCAGAATTCGCCCCGCCCCCAACCCTCCTCCTCCCTGGTAGCCCTGACGCAACTTCCCCTGCACCCAGCCCCAGCCCCAGCCCCAGCCCCAGCCCCAGACACAGCCCCAGCCCCAGCCCCAGCCCCAGCCCAGTCCCTCTGGTTCCCTGACATTCGTTTGGGCCACAAGATCAAGGGAGTCAGTCCACCCAGGAGCAGAGGAGAGGATGTCCCTCAAGAATGAGACAGGAAGTGCAGAGGAAATGCGACACCACCTGTCCTAGAAGACAAGGCCAGTCACGGTCGCCTAGCGCTCATTCTAGGCAATCCACCCACCCATGAGGGGAAACATGGAGAACAAGGAAGCTTCCCTGTCTGAGACACGTATGGAAGCCAAGAAATCCAGGGTCATGAGACCTGCCCAATGAAGCAGAAAGACGTTTGGAGAGAGATACCATCATGACACGGATCTGCAGGAAGTGTGTCCCTGACGGACTGGGAAGTCATCTTTGTTGAAGACATTGGGCCAGAGCGAGAGGCATCCAGGCCCCTGAGAAACAGGTGAGGCAGAGCAAGAGGGAGGATAGAGCAGAGGCCAGAGCCCCGGCAGGATACAGCGCCGTGCCACCACCACGGGCATAAGGGGAGGGCTTCCAAAAGGGTGGCTTGTCCAGAGAGGCCAGCGTTCCAGTGACAGTGACAGGGATGGTTGCCATCTCCCATTCCCGGCTGCTTCTTCTACACGGTATGGTGGTGTGGCTTCATTTCTCAGAGAAGAGCCGTGAAAAGGTACAACCATCTTCTCTGATGTGGTCCTGCTTCCCTACTGCGGGACAAAGAGCTCCTGTGGGGCTCTTTTCCTTGGTTGCTGTGTGGTCATCTTGATCTTAGAAAAGAGGCAGCTCATGATGGGGATGAGATTTCAATTGCTCCGGGACCGATGCATCTCCTCACGTGGGCCAGGCCTTCACACACCCAAAGCGGATCCGCGGCGGCGAAAACGATTGACAGCCGGCCTCATGACCCAGGCAGAGACGCAGAAAGAGGCTCAGCAAAGACAGGCCGACATGCCAGAAATCGCCTTGTGCTGCACAGGGCACATTCAGCCAAAGACACACACGCAGAGGGGCACGCACACACTAACCGACAGAGAGAGGGAAAGAAAGACACAGAGACTGAGAGACAGAGAGAGAAGAGAGGATGGGAGACACACACACACGCGCGCACACATACACGCACACACACACACACAGAAACAGAGTCATACAGCAGAGGCATGGAAACACACCCCCCCCAGGCAACCCCTGAGGCTGCGGGGTTCTGCTCTCGACGAGAACGACCCTGGGGTGAGAGAACAGCCCAGGGGCACGCAGGCCGACCTGTCCTCGAGATGACGGCGGCACGACTTTTGGGGAGACTCACCCCAACAGCGTCCAGGCAGGCCTGAGGCTGGGATGCCGTGCTGCTTCCCCCGGACTCCGCCTGGGGTTTCCTCATCCTGGTCGGCCCTTTGCGACTCCTGGCATCCGGAGACGTTCCCGTCGACCCCATGGAGAGGTCAGACCGGAGCCTCAGAGCCCCGCCACCCAAGCACTGCCACGGAGGGCTCCTGCTCAGCCAAGCCTCAGGGACGGGTTTCTAAGACAACCGTGGGAAGCACTGTGACGGCAGAAGCCGCTCGCGCCTCGCGCATGCGCATTGGCTGGACCGACTCGCGCTCCGCTCCTGGCAGTCAGGCTGCGTCCCCTTTAAATAATGCCCCCGCTGCGCGGCTGCAGCGAGGCTCCTGCTGCAGCCGCGGCGGCGTGTGGATACGGGGTCCAGCTTGGGACGCCGTGGGAGATGGGGCCGCCGCTGCCCTGTCTCAGGGCCAAACCCCCAGGAGTCCCGCCCTCAGGATCTCCTTGAGCCGACTTCCACGGAGGGAAGGGAAGCTTCAGGACGCCTGCTGTGTTCTGGGGACTCCCGTTCAGATCCGATTTTGGCCCCCTCCCAGTGAGATAGGATGGGCTCACCACATCTGGTGAGGCAGGCAGGGCCTCGCTGCAGCGCAGAATGATCCCATAGGTCTCAAGGCGTAGCGTCAGCTGAAACTTCACTGATCCATCAGCCCTCTGCCTCCCTCCTCCTTCGAAAGAGCAGTGGCCTGCTCCGCTTCTAAAAGCCCTGGGGCTCCGGAAAGCCGACCGCGCTTTACAGGACACGTGCAGGCAGGAACAGGGGCGAATCCGAGGTGGAGACCATGTGACCACGCGTGGCACTGGCGTATCCCACAGCAGATGGTGTGAACGTGTGTCACCGGAGGCATACCGGGAGACGGCGAAACAAACGGTGGTGTCCAGGCATGTGCCAGTGGAAGGGGGGAAGAAGTGACCTTTCGGTCAATGCCAAGGGAAATCAAAGAACACCTGGGACTCGGTGGGTGGGGGGCCTGTGCCTGACCCAAGCCAGGTTTTCCAATGCCTATCAGAGGAGCAAAGAATCTTCTGCAGAATTCGCCCCGCCCCCAACCCTCCTCCTCCCTGGTAGCCCTGACGCAACTTCCCCCGCACCCAGCCCCAGCCCCAGCCCCAGCCCCAGCCCCAGACACAGCCCCAGCCCCAGCCCCAGCCCCAGCCCAGTCCCTCTGGTTCCCTGACATTCGTTTGGGCCACAAGATCAAGGGAGTCAGTCCACCCAGGAGCAGAGGAGAGGATGTCCCTCAAGAATGAGACAGGAAGTGCAGAGGAAATGCGACACCACCTGTCCTAGAAGACAAGGCCAGTCACGGTCGCCTAGCGCTCATTCTAGGCAATCCACCCACCCATGAGGGGAAACATGGAGAACAAGGAAGCTTCCCTGTCTGAGACACGTATGGAAGCCAAGAAATCCAGGGTCATGAGACCTGCCCAATGAAGCAGAAAGACGTTTGGAGAGAGATACCATCATGACACGGATCTGCAGGAAGTGTGTCCCTGACGGACTGGGAAGTCATCTTTGTTGAAGACATTGGGCCAGAGCGAGAGGCATCCAGGCCCCTGAGAAACAGGTGAGGCAGAGCAAGAGGGAGGATAGAGCAGAGGCCAGAGCCCCGGCAGGATACAGCGCCGTGCCACCACCACGGGCATAAGGGGAGGGCTTCCAAAAGGGTGGCTTGTCCAGAGAGGCCAGCGTTCCAGTGACAGTGACAGGGATGGTTGCCATCTCCCATTCCCGGCTGCTTCTTCTACACGGTATGGTGGTGTGGCTTCATTTCTCAGAGAAGAGCCGTGAAAAGGTACAACCATCTTCTCTGATGTGGTCCTGCTTCCCTACTGCGGGACAAAGAGCTCCTGTGGGGCTCTTTTCCTTGGTTGCTGTGTGGTCATCTTGATCTTAGAAAAGAGGCAGCTCATGATGGGGATGAGATTTCAATTGCTCCGGGACCGATGCATCTCCTCACGTGGGCCAGGCCTTCACACACCCAAAGCGGATCCGCGGCGGCGAAAACGATTGACAGCCGGCCTCATGACCCAGGCAGAGACGCAGAAAGAGGCTCAGCAAAGACAGGCCGACATGCCAGAAATCGCCTTGTGCTGCACAGGGCACATTCAGCCAAAGACACACACGCAGAGGGGCACGCACACACTAACCGACAGAGAGAGGGAAAGAAAGACACAGAGACTGAGAGACAGAGAGAGAAGAGAGGATGGGAGACACACACACACGCGCGCACACATACACGCACACACACACACACAGAAACAGAGTCATACAGCAGAGGCATGGAAACACACCCCCCCCCAGGCAACCCCTGAGGCTGCGGGGTTCTGCTCTCGACGAGAACGACCCTGGGGTGAGAGAACAGCCCAGGGACACGCAGGCCGACCTGTCCTCGAGATGACGGCGGCACGACTTTTGGGGAGACTCACCCCAACAGCGTCCGGGCAGGCCTGAGGCTGGGATGCCGTGCTGCTTCCCCCGGACTCCGCCTGGGGTTTCCTCATCCTGGTCGGCCCTTTGCGACTCCTGGCATCCGGAGACGTTCCCGTCGACCCCGTGGAGAGGTCAGACCGGAGCCTCAGAGCCCCGCCACCCAAGCACTGCCACGGAGGGCTCCTGCTCAGCCAAGCCTCAGGGACGGGTTTCTAAGACAACCGTGGGAAGCACTGTGACGGCAGAAGCCGCTCGCGCCTCGCGCATGCGCATTGGCTGGACCGACTCGCGCTCCGCTCCTGGCAGTCAGGCTGCGTCCCCTTTAAATAATGCCCCCGCTGCGCGGCTGCAGCGAGGCTCCTGCTGCAGCCTCGGCGGCGTGTGGATACGGGGTCCAGCTTGGGACGCCGTGGGAGATGGGGCCGCCGCTGCCCTGTCTCAGGGCCAAACCCCCAGGAGTCCCGCCCTCAGGATCTCCTTGAGCCGACTTCCACGGAGGGAAGGGGAGCTTCAGGACGCCTGCTGTGTTCTGGGGACTCCCGTTCAGATCCGATTTTGGCCCCCTCCCAGTGAGATAGGATGGGCTCACCACATCTGGTGAGGCAGGCAGGGCCTCGCTGCAGCGCAGAATGATCCCATAGGTCTCAAGGCGTAGCGTCAGCTGAAACTTCACTGATCCATCAGCCCTCTGCCTCCCTCCTCCTTCGAAAGAGCAGTGGCCTGCTCCGCTTCTAAAAGCCCTGGGGCTCCGGAAAGCCGACCGCGCTTTACAGGACACGTGCAGGCAGGAACAGGGGCGAATCCGAGGTGGAGACCATGTGACCACGCGTGGCACTGGCGTATCCCACAGCAGATGGTGTGAACGTGTGTCACCGGAGGCATACCGGGAGACGGCGAAACAAACGGTGGTGTCCAGGCATGTGCCAGTGGAAGGGGGGAAGAAGTGACCTTTCGGTCAATGCCAAGGGAAATCAAAGAACACCTGGGACTCGGTGGGTGGGGGGCCTGTGCCTGACCCAAGCCAGGTTTTCCAATGCCTATCAGAGGAGCAAAGAATCTTCTGCAGAATTCGCCCCGCCCCCAACCCTCCTCCTCCCTGGTAGCCCTGACGCAACTTCCCCCGCACCCAGCCCCAGCCCCAGCCCCAGCCCCAGCCCCAGACACAGCCCCAGCCCCAGCCCCAGCCCCAGCCCAGTCCCTCTGGTTCCCTGACATTCGTTTGGGCCACAAGATCAAGGGAGTCAGTCCACCCAGGAGCAGAGGAGAGGATGTCCCTCAAGAATGAGACAGGAAGTGCAGAGGAAATGCGACACCACCTGTCCTAGAAGACAAGGCCAGTCACGGTCGCCTAGCGCTCATTCTAGGCAATCCACCCACCCATGAGGGGAAACATGGAGAACAAGGAAGCTTCCCTGTCTGAGACACGTATGGAAGCCAAGAAATCCAGGGTCATGAGACCTGCCCAATGAAGCAGAAAGACGTTTGGAGAGAGATACCATCATGACACGGATCTGCAGGAAGTGTGTCCCTGACGGACTGGGAAGTCATCTTTGTTGAAGACATTGGGCCAGAGCGAGAGGCATCCAGGCCCCTGAGAAACAGGTGAGGCAGAGCAAGAGGGAGGATAGAGCAGAGGCCAGAGCCCCGGCAGGATACAGCGCCGTGCCACCACCACGGGCATAAGGGGAGGGCTTCCAAAAGGGTGGCTTGTCCAGAGAGGCCAGCGTTCCAGTGACAGTGACAGGGATGGTTGCCATCTCCCATTCCCGGCTGCTTCTTCTACACGGTATGGTGGTGTGGCTTCATTTCTCAGAGAAGAGCCGTGAAAAGGTACAACCATCTTCTCTGATGTGGTCCTGCTTCCCTACTGCGGGACAAAGAGCTCCTGTGGGGCTCTTTTCCTTGGTTGCTGTGTGGTCATCTTGATCTTAGAAAAGAGGCAGCTCATGATGGGGATGAGATTTCAATTGCTCCGGGACCGATGCATCTCCTCACGTGGGCCAGGCCTTCACACACCCAAAGCGGATCCGCGGCGGCGAAAACGATTGACAGCCGGCCTCATGACCCAGGCAGAGACGCAGAAAGAGGCTCAGCAAAGACAGGCCGACATGCCAGAAATCGCCTTGTGCTGCACAGGGCACATTCAGCCAAAGACACACACGCAGAGGGGCACGCACACACTAACCGACAGAGAGAGGGAAAGAAAGACACAGAGACTGAGAGACAGAGAGAGAAGAGAGGATGGGAGACACACACACACGCGCGCACACATACACGCACACACACACACACAGAAACAGAGTCATACAGCAGAGGCATGGAAACACACCCCCCCCAGGCAACCCCTGAGGCTGCGGGGTTCTGCTCTCGACGAGAACGACCCTGGGGTGAGAGAACAGCCCAGGGGCACGCAGGCCGACCTGTCCTCGAGATGACGGCGGCACGACTTTTGGGGAGACTCACCCCAACAGCGTCCAGGCAGGCCTGAGGCTGGGATGCCGTGCTGCTTCCCCCGGACTCCGCCTGGGGTTTCCTCATCCTGGTCGGCCCTTTGCGACTCCTGGCATCCGGAGACGTTCCCGTCGACCCCATGGAGAGGTCAGACCGGAGCCTCAGAGCCCCGCCACCCAAGCACTGCCACGGAGGGCTCCTGCTCAGCCAAGCCTCAGGGACGGGTTTCTAAGACAACCGTGGGAAGCACTGTGACGGCAGAAGCCGCTCGCGCCTCGCGCATGCGCATTGGCTGGACCGACTCGCGCTCCGCTCCTGGCAGTCAGGCTGCGTCCCCTTTAAATAATGCCCCCGCTGCGCGGCTGCAGCGAGGCTCCTGCTGCAGCCGCGGCGGCGTGTGGATACGGGGTCCAGCTTGGGACGCCGTGGGAGATGGGGCCGCCGCTGCCCTGTCTCAGGGCCAAACCCCCAGGAGTCCCGCCCTCAGGATCTCCTTGAGCCGACTTCCACGGAGGGAAGGGAAGCTTCAGGACGCCTGCTGTGTTCTGGGGACTCCCGTTCAGATCCGATTTTGGCCCCCTCCCAGTGAGATAGGATGGGCTCACCACATCTGGTGAGGCAGGCAGGGCCTCGCTGCAGCGCAGAATGATCCCATAGGTCTCAAGGCGTAGCGTCAGCTGAAACTTCACTGATCCATCAGCCCTCTGCCTCCCTCCTCCTTCGAAAGAGCAGTGGCCTGCTCCGCTTCTAAAAGCCCTGGGGCTCCGGAAAGCCGACCGCGCTTTACAGGACACGTGCAGGCAGGAACAGGGGCGAATCCGAGGTGGAGACCATGTGACCACGCGTGGCACTGGCGTATCCCACAGCAGATGGTGTGAACGTGTGTCACCGGAGGCATACCGGGAGACGGCGAAACAAACGGTGGTGTCCAGGCATGTGCCAGTGGAAGGGGGGAAGAAGTGACCTTTCGGTCAATGCCAAGGGAAATCAAAGAACACCTGGGACTCGGTGGGTGGGGGGCCTGTGCCTGACCCAAGCCAGGTTTTCCAATGCCTATCAGAGGAGCAAAGAATCTTCTGCAGAATTCGCCCCGCCCCCAACCCTCCTCCTCCCTGGTAGCCCTGACGCAACTTCCCCCGCACCCAGCCCCAGCCCCAGCCCCAGCCCCAGCCCCAGACACAGCCCCAGCCCCAGCCCCAGCCCCAGCCCAGTCCCTCTGGTTCCCTGACATTCGTTTGGGCCACAAGATCAAGGGAGTCAGTCCACCCAGGAGCAGAGGAGAGGATGTCCCTCAAGAATGAGACAGGAAGTGCAGAGGAAATGCGACACCACCTGTCCTAGAAGACAAGGCCAGTCACGGTCGCCTAGCGCTCATTCTAGGCAATCCACCCACCCATGAGGGGAAACATGGAGAACAAGGAAGCTTCCCTGTCTGAGACACGTATGGAAGCCAAGAAATCCAGGGTCATGAGACCTGCCCAATGAAGCAGAAAGACGTTTGGAGAGAGATACCATCATGACACGGATCTGCAGGAAGTGTGTCCCTGACGGACTGGGAAGTCATCTTTGTTGAAGACATTGGGCCAGAGCGAGAGGCATCCAGGCCCCTGAGAAACAGGTGAGGCAGAGCAAGAGGGAGGATAGAGCAGAGGCCAGAGCCCCGGCAGGATACAGCGCCGTGCCACCACCACGGGCATAAGGGGAGGGCTTCCAAAAGGGTGGCTTGTCCAGAGAGGCCAGCGTTCCAGTGACAGTGACAGGGATGGTTGCCATCTCCCATTCCCGGCTGCTTCTTCTACACGGTATGGTGGTGTGGCTTCATTTCTCAGAGAAGAGCCGTGAAAAGGTACAACCATCTTCTCTGATGTGGTCCTGCTTCCCTACTGCGGGACAAAGAGCTCCTGTGGGGCTCTTTTCCTTGGTTGCTGTGTGGTCATCTTGATCTTAGAAAAGAGGCAGCTCATGATGGGGATGAGATTTCAATTGCTCCGGGACCGATGCATCTCCTCACGTGGGCCAGGCCTTCACACACCCAAAGCGGATCCGCGGCGGCGAAAACGATTGACAGCCGGCCTCATGACCCAGGCAGAGACGCAGAAAGAGGCTCAGCAAAGACAGGCCGACATGCCAGAAATCGCCTTGTGCTGCACAGGGCACATTCAGCCAAAGACACACACGCAGAGGGGCACGCACACACTAACCGACAGAGAGAGGGAAAGAAAGACACAGAGACTGAGAGACAGAGAGAGAAGAGAGGATGGGAGACACACACACACGCGCGCACACATACACGCACACACACACACACAGAAACAGAGTCATACAGCAGAGGCATGGAAACACACCCCCCCCCAGGCAACCCCTGAGGCTGCGGGGTTCTGCTCTCGACGAGAACGACCCTGGGGTGAGAGAACAGCCCAGGGACACGCAGGCCGACCTGTCCTCGAGATGACGGCGGCACGACTTTTGGGGAGACTCACCCCAACAGCGTCCGGGCAGGCCTGAGGCTGGGATGCCGTGCTGCTTCCCCCGGACTCCGCCTGGGGTTTCCTCATCCTGGTCGGCCCTTTGCGACTCCTGGCATCCGGAGACGTTCCCGTCGACCCCGTGGAGAGGTCAGACCGGAGCCTCAGAGCCCCGCCACCCAAGCACTGCCACGGAGGGCTCCTGCTCAGCCAAGCCTCAGGGACGGGTTTCTAAGACAACCGTGGGAAGCACTGTGACGGCAGAAGCCGCTCGCGCCTCGCGCATGCGCATTGGCTGGACCGACTCGCGCTCCGCTCCTGGCAGTCAGGCTGCGTCCCCTTTAAATAATGCCCCCGCTGCGCGGCTGCAGCGAGGCTCCTGCTGCAGCCTCGGCGGCGTGTGGATACGGGGTCCAGCTTGGGACGCCGTGGGAGATGGGGCCGCCGCTGCCCTGTCTCAGGGCCAAACCCCCAGGAGTCCCGCCCTCAGGATCTCCTTGAGCCGACTTCCACGGAGGGAAGGGGAGCTTCAGGACGCCTGCTGTGTTCTGGGGACTCCCGTTCAGATCCGATTTTGGCCCCCTCCCAGTGAGATAGGATGGGCTCACCACATCTGGTGAGGCAGGCAGGGCCTCGCTGCAGCGCAGAATGATCCCATAGGTCTCAAGGCGTAGCGTCAGCTGAAACTTCACTGATCCATCAGCCCTCTGCCTCCCTCCTCCTTCGAAAGAGCAGTGGCCTGCTCCGCTTCTAAAAGCCCTGGGGCTCCGGAAAACCGACCGCGCTTTACAGGACACGTGCAGGCAGGAACAGGGGCGAATCCGAGGTGGAGACCATGTGACCACGCGTGGCACTGGCGTATCCCACAGCAGATGGTGTGAACGTGTGTCACCGGAGGCATACCGGGAGACGGCGAAACAAACGGTGGTGTCCAGGCATGTGCCAGTGGAAGGGGGGAAGAAGTGACCTTTCGGTCAATGCCAAGGGAAATCAAAGAACACCTGGGACTCGGTGGGTGGGGGGCCTGTGCCTGACCCAAGCCAGGTTTTCCAATGCCTATCAGAGGAGCAAAGAATCTTCTGCAGAATTCGCCCCGCCCCCAACCCTCCTCCTCCCTGGTAGCCCTGACGCAACTTCCCCCGCACCCAGCCCCAGCCCCAGCCCCAGACCCAGCCCCAGACACAGCCCCAGCCCCAGCCCCAGCCCCAGCCCAGTCCCTCTGGTTCCCTGACATTCGTTTGGGCCACAAGATCAAGGGAGTCAGTCCACCCAGGAGCAGAGGAGAGGATGTCCCTCAAGAATGAGACAGGAAGTGCAGAGGAAATGCGACACCACCTGTCCTAGAAGACAAGGCCAGTCACGGTCGCCTAGCGCTCATTCTAGGCAATCCACCCACCCATGAGGGGAAACATGGAGAACAAGGAAGCTTCCCTGTCTGAGACACGTATGGAAGCCAAGAAATCCAGGGTCATGAGACCTGCCCAATGAAGCAGAAAGACGTTTGGAGAGAGATACCATCATGACACGGATCTGCAGGAAGTGTGTCCCTGACGGACTGGGAAGTCATCTTTGTTGAAGACATTGGGCCAGAGCGAGAGGCATCCAGGCCCCTGAGAAACAGGTGAGGCAGAGCAAGAGGGAGGATAGAGCAGAGGCCAGAGCCCCGGCAGGATACAGCGCCGTGCCACCACCACGGGCATAAGGGGAGGGCTTCCAAAAGGGTGGCTTGTCCAGAGAGGCCAGCGTTCCAGTGACAGTGACAGGGATGGTTGCCATCTCCCATTCCCGGCTGCTTCTTCTACACGGTATGGTGGTGTGGCTTCATTTCTCAGAGAAGAGCCGTGAAAAGGTACAACCATCTTCTCTGATGTGGTCCTGCTTCCCTACTGCGGGACAAAGAGCTCCTGTGGGGCTCTTTTCCTTGGTTGCTGTGTGGTCATCTTGATCTTAGAAAAGAGGCAGCTCATGATGGGGATGAGATTTCAATTGCTCCGGGACCGATGCATCTCCTCACGTGGGCCAGGCCTTCACACACCCAAAGCGGATCCGCGGCGGCGAAAACGATTGACAGCCGGCCTCATGACCCAGGCAGAGACGCAGAAAGAGGCTCAGCAAAGACAGGCCGACATGCCAGAAATCGCCTTGTGCTGCACAGGGCACATTCAGCCAAAGACACACACGCAGAGGGGCACGCACACACTAACCGACAGAGAGAGGGAAAGAAAGACACAGAGACTGAGAGACAGAGAGAGAAGAGAGGATGGGAGACACACACACACGCGCGCACACATACACGCACACACACACACACAGAAACAGAGTCATACAGCAGAGGCATGGAAACACACCCCCCCCCCAGGCAACCCCTGAGGCGGCGGGGTTCTGCTCTCGACGAGAACGACCCTGGGGTGAGAGAACAGCCCAGGGGCACGCAGGCCGACCTGTCCTCGAGATGACGGCGGCACGACTTTTGGGGAGACTCACCCCAACAGCGTCCGGGCAGGCCTGAGGCTGGGATGCCGTGCTGCTTCCCCCGGACTCCGCCTGGGGTTTCCTCATCCTGGTCGGCCCTTTGCGACTCCTGGCATCCGGAGACGTTCCCGTCGACCCCGTGGAGAGGTCAGACCGGAGCCTCAGAGCCCCGCCACCCAAGCACTGCCACGGAGGGCTCCTGCTCAGCCAAGCCTCAGGGACGGGTTTCTAAGACAACCGTGGGAAGCACTGTGACGGCAGAAGCCGCTCGCGCCTCGCGCATGCGCATTGGCTGGACCGACTCGCGCTCCGCTCCTGGCAGTCAGGCTGCGTCCCCTTTAAATAATGCCCCCGCTGCGCGGCTGCAGCGAGGCTCCTGCTGCAGCCGCGGCGGCGTGTGGATACGGGGTCCAGCTTGGGACGCCGTGGGAGATGGGGCCGCCGCTGCCCTGTCTCAGGGCCAAACCCCCAGGAGTCCCGCCCTCAGGATCTCCTTGAGCCGACTTCCACGGAGGGAAGGGGAGCTTCAGGACGCCTGCTGTGTTCTGGGGACTCCCGTTCAGATCCGATTTTGGCCCCCTCCCAGTGAGATAGGATGGGCTCATCACATCTGGTGAGGCAGGCAGGGCCTCGCTGCAGCGCAGAATGATCCCATAGGTCTCAAGGCGTAGCGTCAGCTGAAACTTCACTGATCCATCAGCCCTCTGCCTCCCTCCTCCTTCGAAAGAGCAGTGGCCTGCTCCGCTTCTAAAAGCCCTGGGGCTCCGGAAAGCCGACCGCGCTTTACAGGACACGTGCAGGCAGGAACAGGGGCGAATCCGAGTTGGAGACCATGTGACCACGCGTGGCACTGGCGTATCCCACAGCAGATGGTGTGAACGTGTGTCACCGGAGGCATACCGGGAGACGGCGAAACAAACGGTGGTGTCCAGGCATGTGCCAGTGGAAGGGGGGAAGAAGTGACCTTTCGGTCAATGCCAAGGGAAATCAAAGAACACCTGGGACTCGGTGGGTGGGGGGCCTGTGCCTGACCCAAGCCAGGTTTTCCAATGCCTATCAGAGGAGCAAAGAATCTTCTGCAGAATTCGCCCCGCCCCCAACCCTCCTCCTCCCTGGTAGCCCTGACGCAACTTCCCCCGCACCCAGCCCCAGCCCCAGCCCCAGCCCCAGCCCCAGACACAGCCCCAGACACAGCCCCAGCCCCAGCCCCAGCCCCAGCCCAGTCCCTCTGGTTCCCTGACATTCGTTTGGGCCACAAGATCAAGGGAGTCAGTCCACCCAGGAGCAGAGGAGAGGATGTCCCTCAAGAATGAGACAGGAAGTGCAGAGGAAATGCGACACCACCTGTCCTAGAAGACAAGGCCAGTCACGGTCGCCTAGCGCTCATTCTAGGCAATCCACCCACCCATGAGGGGAAACATGGAGAACAAGGAAGCTTCCCTGTCTGAGACACGTATGGAAGCCAAGAAATCCAGGGTCATGAGACCTGCCCAATGAAGCAGAAAGACGTTTGGAGAGAGATACCATCATGACACGGATCTGCAGGAAGTGTGTCCCTGACGGACTGGGAAGTCATCTTTGTTGAAGACATTGGGCCAGAGCGAGAGGCATCCAGGCCCCTGAGAAACAGGTGAGGCAGAGCAAGAGGGAGGATAGAGCAGAGGCCAGAGCCCCGGCAGGATACAGCGCCGTGCCACCACCACGGGCATAAGGGGAGGGCTTCCAAAAGGGTGGCTTGTCCAGAGAGGCCAGCGTTCCAGTGACAGTGACAGGGATGGTTGCCATCTCCCATTCCCGGCTGCTTCTTCTACACGGTATGGTGGTGTGGCTTCATTTCTCAGAGAAGAGCCGTGAAAAGGTACAACCATCTTCTCTGATGTGGTCCTGCTTCCCTACTGCGGGACAAAGAGCTCCTGTGGGGCTCTTTTCCTTGGTTGCTGTGTGGTCATCTTGATCTTAGAAAAGAGGCAGCTCATGATGGGGATGAGATTTCAATTGCTCCGGGACCGATGCATCTCCTCACGTGGGCCAGGCCTTCACACACCCAAAGCGGATCCGCGGCGGCGAAAACGATTGACAGCCGGCCTCATGACCCAGGCAGAGACGCAGAAAGAGGCTCAGCAAAGACAGGCCGACATGCCAGAAATCGCCTTGTGCTGCACAGGGCACATTCAGCCAAAGACACACACGCAGAGGGGCACGCACACACTAACCGACAGAGAGAGGGAAAGAAAGACACAGAGACTGAGAGACAGAGAGAGAAGAGAGGATGGGAGACACACACACACGCGCGCACACATACACGCACACACACACACACAGAAACAGAGTCATACAGCAGAGGCATGGAAACACACCCCCCCCCAGGCAACCCCTGAGGCGGCGGGGTTCTGCTCTCGACGAGAACGACCCTGGGGTGAGAGAACAGCCCAGGGGCACGCAGGCCGACCTGTCCTCGAGATGACGGCGGCACGACTTTTGGGGAGACTCACCCCAACAGCGTCCGGGCAGGCCTGAGGCTGGGATGCCGTGCTGCTTCCCCCGGACTCCGCCTGGGGTTTCCTCATCCTGGTCGGCCCTTTGCGACTCCTGGCATCCGGAGACGTTCCCGTCGACCCCGTGGAGAGGTCAGACCGGAGCCTCAGAGCCCCGCCACCCAAGCACTGCCACGGAGGGCTCCTGCTCAGCCAAGCCTCAGGGACGGGTTTCTAAGACAACCGTGGGAAGCACTGTGACGGCAGAAGCCGCTCGCGCCTCGCGCATGCGCATTGGCTGGACCGACTCGCGCTCCGCTCCTGGCAGTCAGGCTGCGTCCCCTTTAAATAATGCCCCCGCTGCGCGGCTGCAGCGAGGCTCCTGCTGCAGCCGCGGCGGCGTGTGGATACGGGGTCCAGCTTGGGACGCCGTGGGAGATGGGGCCGCCGCTGCCCTGTCTCAGGGCCAAACCCCCAGGAGTCCCGCCCTCAGGATCTCCTTGAGCCGACTTCCACGGAGGGAAGGGGAGCTTCAGGACGCCTGCTGTGTTCTGGGGACTCCCGTTCAGATCCGATTTTGGCCCCCTCCCAGTGAGATAGGATGGGCTCATCACATCTGGTGAGGCAGGCAGGGCCTCGCTGCAGCGCAGAATGATCCCATAGGTCTCAAGGCGTAGCGTCAGCTGAAACTTCACTGATCCATCAGCCCTCTGCCTCCCTCCTCCTTCGAAAGAGCAGTGGCCTGCTCCGCTTCTAAAAGCCCTGGGGCTCCGGAAAGCCGACCGCGCTTTACAGGACACGTGCAGGCAGGAACAGGGGCGAATCCGAGGTGGAGACCATGTGACCACGCGTGGCACTGGCGTATCCCACAGCAGATGGTGTGAACGTGTGTCACCGGAGGCATACCGGGAGACGGCGAAACAAACGGTGGTGTCCAGGCATGTGCCAGTGGAAGGGGGGAAGAAGTGACCTTTCGGTCAATGCCAAGGGAAATCAAAGAACACCTGGGACTCGGTGGGTGGGGGGCCTGTGCCTGACCCAAGCCAGGTTTTCCAATGCCTATCAGAGGAGCAAAGAATCTTCTGCAGAATTCGCCCCGCCCCCAACCCTCCTCCTCCCTGGTAGCCCTGACGCAACTTCCCCTGCACCCAGCCCCAGCCCCAGCCCCAGCCCCAGCCCCAGACACAGCCCCAGCCCCAGCCCCAGCCCCAGCCCAGTCCCTCTGGTTCCCTGACATTCGTTTGGGCCACAAGATCAAGGGAGTCAGTCCACCCAGGAGCAGAGGAGAGGATGTCCCTCAAGAATGAGACAGGAAGTGCAGAGGAAATGCGACACCACCTGTCCTAGAAGACAAGGCCAGTCACGGTCGCCTAGCGCTCATTCTAGGCAATCCACCCACCCATGAGGGGAAACATGGAGAACAAGGAAGCTTCCCTGTCTGAGACACGTATGGAAGCCAAGAAATCCAGGGTCATGAGACCTGCCCAATGAAGCAGAAAGACGTTTGGAGAGAGATACCATCATGACACGGATCTGCAGGAAGTGTGTCCCTGACGGACTGGGAAGTCATCTTTGTTGAAGACATTGGGCCAGAGCGAGAGGCATCCAGGCCCCTGAGAAACAGGTGAGGCAGAGCAAGAGGGAGGATAGAGCAGAGGCCAGAGCCCCGGCAGGATACAGCGCCGTGCCACCACCACGGGCATAAGGGGAGGGCTTCCAAAAGGGTGGCTTGTCCAGAGAGGCCAGCGTTCCAGTGACAGTGACAGGGATGGTTGCCATCTCCCATTCCCGGCTGCTTCTTCTACACGGTATGGTGGTGTGGCTTCATTTCTCAGAGAAGAGCCGTGAAAAGGTACAACCATCTTCTCTGATGTGGTCCTGCTTCCCTACTGCGGGACAAAGAGCTCCTGTGGGGCTCTTTTCCTTGGTTGCTGTGTGGTCATCTTGATCTTAGAAAAGAGGCAGCTCATGATGGGGATGAGATTTCAATTGCTCCGGGACCGATGCATCTCCTCACGTGGGCCAGGCCTTCACACACCCAAAGCGGATCCGCGGCGGCGAAAACGATTGACAGCCGGCCTCATGACCCAGGCAGAGACGCAGAAAGAGGCTCAGCAAAGACAGGCCGACATGCCAGAAATCGCCTTGTGCTGCACAGGGCACATTCAGCCAAAGACACACACGCAGAGGGGCACGCACACACTAACCGACAGAGAGAGGGAAAGAAAGACACAGAGACTGAGAGACAGAGAGAGAAGAGAGGATGGGAGACACACACATACGCGCGCACACATACACGCACACACACACACACAGAAACAGAGTCATACAGCAGAGGCATGGAAACACACCCCCCCCAGGCAACCCCTGAGGCTGCGGGGTTCTGCTCTCGACGAGAACGACCCTGGGGTGAGAGAACAGCCCAGGGACACGCAGGCCGACCTGTCCTCGAGATGACGGCGGCACGACTTTTGGGGAGACTCACCCCAACAGCGTCCGGGCAGGCCTGAGGCTGGGATGCCGTGCTGCTTCCCCCGGACTCCGCCTGGGGTTTCCTCATCCTGGTCGGCCCTTTGCGACTCCTGGCATCCGGAGACGTTCCCGTCGACCCCGTGGAGAGGTCAGACCGGAGCCTCAGAGCCCCGCCACCCAAGCACTGCCACGGAGGGCTCCTGCTCAGCCAAGCCTCAGGGACGGGTTTCTAAGACAACCGTGGGAAGCACTGTGACGGCAGAAGCCGCTCGCGCCTCGCGCATGCGCATTGGCTGGACCGACTCGCGCTCCGCTCCTGGCAGTCAGGCTGCGTCCCCTTTAAATAATGCCCCCGCTGCGCGGCTGCAGCGAGGCTCCTGCTGCAGCCTCGGCGGCGTGTGGATACGGGGTCCAGCTTGGGACGCCGTGGGAGATGGGGCCGCCGCTGCCCTGTCTCAGGGCCAAACCCCCAGGAGTCCCGCCCTCAGGATCTCCTTGAGCCGACTTCCACGGAGGGAAGGGGAGCTTCAGGACGCCTGCTGTGTTCTGGGGACTCCCGTTCAGATCCGATTTTGGCCCCCTCCCAGTGAGATAGGATGGGCTCACCACATCTGGTGAGGCAGGCAGGGCCTCGCTGCAGCGCAGAATGATCCCATAGGTCTCAAGGCGTAGCGTCAGCTGAAACTTCACTGATCCATCAGCCCTCTGCCTCCCTCCTCCTTCGAAAGAGCAGTGGCCTGCTCCGCTTCTAAAAGCCCTGGGGCTCCGGAAAGCCGACCGCGCTTTACAGGACACGTGCAGGCAGGAACAGGGGCGAATCCGAGGTGGAGACCATGTGACCACGCGTGGCACTGGCGTATCCTACAGCAGATGGTGTGAACGTGTGTCACCGGAGGCATACCGGGAGACGGCGAAACAAACGGTGGTGTCCAGGCATGTGCCAGTGGAAGGGGGGAAGAAGTGACCTTTCGGTCAATGCCAAGGGAAATCAAAGAACACCTGGGACTCGGTGGGTGGGGGGCCTGTGCCTGACCCAAGCCAGATTTTCCAATGCCTATCAGAGGAGCAAAGAATCTTCTGCAGAATTCGCCCCGCCCCCAACCCTCCTCCTCCCTGGTAGCCCTGACGCAACTTCCCCCGCACCCAGCCCCAGCCCCAGCCCCAGCCCCAGCCCCAGACACAGCCCCAGCCCCAGCCCCAGCCCCAGCCCAGTCCCTCTGGTTCCCTGACATTCGTTTGGGCCACAAGATCAAGGGAGTCAGTCCACCCAGGAGCAGAGGAGAGGATGTCCCTCAAGAATGAGACAGGAAGTGCAGAGGAAATGCGACACCACCTGTCCTAGAAGACAAGGCCAGTCACGGTCGCCTAGCGCTCATTCTAGGCAATCCACCCACCCATGAGGGGAAACATGGAGAACAAGGAAGCTTCCCTGTCTGAGACACGTATGGAAGCCAAGAAATCCAGGGTCATGAGACCTGCCCAATGAAGCAGAAAGACGTTTGGAGAGAGATACCATCATGACACGGATCTGCAGGAAGTGTGTCCCTGACGGACTGGGAAGTCATCTTTGTTGAAGACATTGGGCCAGAGCGAGAGGCATCCAGGCCCCTGAGAAACAGGTGAGGCAGAGCAAGAGGGAGGATAGAGCAGAGGCCAGAGCCCCGGCAGGATACAGCGCCGTGCCACCACCACGGGCATAAGGGGAGGGCTTCCAAAAGGGTGGCTTGTCCAGAGAGGCCAGCGTTCCAGTGACAGTGACAGGGATGGTTGCCATCTCCCATTCCCGGCTGCTTCTTCTACACGGTATGGTGGTGTGGCTTCATTTCTCAGAGAAGAGCCGTGAAAAGGTACAACCATCTTCTCTGATGTGGTCCTGCTTCCCTACTGCGGGACAAAGAGCTCCTGTGGGGCTCTTTTCCTTGGTTGCTGTGTGGTCATCTTGATCTTAGAAAAGAGGCAGCTCATGATGGGGATGAGATTTCAATTGCTCCGGGACCGATGCATCTCCTCACGTGGGCCAGGCCTTCACACACCCAAAGCGGATCCGCGGCGGCGAAAACGATTGACAGCCGGCCTCATGACCCAGGCAGAGACGCAGAAAGAGGCTCAGCAAAGACAGGCCGACATGCCAGAAATCGCCTTGTGCTGCACAGGGCACATTCAGCCAAAGACACACACGCAGAGGGGCACGCACACACTAACCGACAGAGAGAGGGAAAGAAAGACACAGAGACTGAGAGACAGAGAGAGAAGAGAGGATGGGAGACACACACACACGCGCGCACACATACACGCACACACACACACACAGAAACAGAGTCATACAGCAGAGGCATGGAAACACACCCCCCCCAGGCAACCCCTGAGGCTGCGGGGTTCTGCTCTCGACGAGAACGACCCTGGGGTGAGAGAACAGCCCAGGGACACGCAGGCCGACCTGTCCTCGAGATGACGGCGGCACGACTTTTGGGGAGACTCACCCCAACAGCGTCCGGGCAGGCCTGAGGCTGGGATGCCGTGCTGCTTCCCCCGGACTCCGCCTGGGGTTTCCTCATCCTGGTCGGCCCTTTGCGACTCCTGGCATCCGGAGACGTTCCCGTCGACCCCGTGGAGAGGTCAGACCGGAGCCTCAGAGCCCCGCCACCCAAGCACTGCCACGGAGGGCTCCTGCTCAGCCAAGCCTCAGGGACGGGTTTCTAAGACAACCGTGGGAAGCACTGTGACGGCAGAAGCCGCTCGCGCCTCGCGCATGCGCATTGGCTGGACCGACTCGCGCTCCGCTCCTGGCAGTCAGGCTGCGTCCCCTTTAAATAATGCCCCCGCTGCGCGGCTGCAGCGAGGCTCCTGCTGCAGCCTCGGCGGCGTGTGGATACGGGGTCCAGCTTGGGACGCCGTGGGAGATGGGGCCGCCGCTGCCCTGTCTCAGGGCCAAACCCCCAGGAGTCCCGCCCTCAGGATCTCCTTGAGCCGACTTCCACGGAGGGAAGGGGAGCTTCAGGACGCCTGCTGTGTTCTGGGGACTCCCGTTCAGATCCGATTTTGGCCCCCTCCCAGTGAGATAGGATGGGCTCACCATATCTGGTGAGGCAGGCAGGGCCTCGCTGCAGCGCAGAATGATCCCATAGGTCTCAAGGCGTAGCGTGAGCTGAAACTTCACTGATCCATCAGCCCTCTGCCTCCCTCCTCCTTCGAAAGAGCAGTGGCCTGCTCCGCTTCTAAAAGCCCTGGGGCTCCGGAAAGCCGACCGCGCTTTACAGGACACGTGCAGGCAGGAACAGGGGCGAATCCGAGGTGGAGACCATGTGACCACGCGTGGCACTGGCGTATCCCACAGCAGATGGTGTGAACGTGTGTCACCGGAGGCATACCGGGAGACGGCGAAACAAACGGTGGTGTCCAGGCATGTGCCAGTGGAAGGGGGGAAGAAGTGACCTTTCGGTCAATGCCAAGGGAAATCAAAGAACACCTGGGACTCGGTGGGTGGGGGGCCTGTGCCTGACCCAAGCCAGGTTTTCCAATGCCTATCAGAGGAGCAAAGAATCTTCTGCAGAATTCGCCCCGCCCCCAACCCTCCTCCTCCCTGGTAGCCCTGACGCAACTTCCCCCGCACCCAGCCCCAGCCCCAGCCCCAGCCCCAGCCCCAGACACAGCCCCAGCCCCAGCCCCAGCCCCAGCCCAGTCCCTCTGGTTCCCTGACATTCGTTTGGGCCACAAGATCAAGGGAGTCAGTCCACCCAGGAGCAGAGGAGAGGATGTCCCTCAAGAATGAGACAGGAAGTGCAGAGGAAATGCGACACCACCTGTCCTAGAAGACAAGGCCAGTCACGGTCGCCTAGCGCTCATTCTAGGCAATCCACCCACCCATGAGGGGAAACATGGAGAACAAGGAAGCTTCCCTGTCTGAGACACGTATGGAAGCCAAGAAATCCAGGGTCATGAGACCTGCCCAATGAAGCAGAAAGACGTTTGGAGAGAGATACCATCATGACACGGATCTGCAGGAAGTGTGTCCCTGACGGACTGGGAAGTCATCTTTGTTGAAGACATTGGGCCAGAGCGAGAGGCATCCAGGCCCCTGAGAAACAGGTGAGGCAGAGCAAGAGGGAGGATAGAGCAGAGGCCAGAGCCCCGGCAGGATACAGCGCCGTGCCACCACCACGGGCATAAGGGGAGGGCTTCCAAAAGGGTGGCTTGTCCAGAGAGGCCAGCGTTCCAGTGACAGTGACAGGGATGGTTGCCATCTCCCATTCCCGGCTGCTTCTTCTACACGGTATGGTGGTGTGGCTTCATTTCTCAGAGAAGAGCCGTGAAAAGGTACAACCATCTTCTCTGATGTGGTCCTGCTTCCCTACTGCGGGACAAAGAGCTCCTGTGGGGCTCTTTTCCTTGGTTGCTGTGTGGTCATCTTGATCTTAGAAAAGAGGCAGCTCATGATGGGGATGAGATTTCAATTGCTCCGGGACCGATGCATCTCCTCACGTGGGCCAGGCCTTCACACACCCAAAGCGGATCCGCGGCGGCGAAAACGATTGACAGCCGGCCTCATGACCCAGGCAGAGACGCAGAAAGAGGCTCAGCAAAGACAGGCCGACATGCCAGAAATCGCCTTGTGCTGCACAGGGCACATTCAGCCAAAGACACACACGCAGAGGGGCACGCACACACTAACCGACAGAGAGAGGGAAAGAAAGACACAGAGACTGAGAGACAGAGAGAGAAGAGAGGATGGGAGACACACACACACGCGCGCACACATACACGCACACACACACACACAGAAACAGAGTCATACAGCAGAGGCATGGAAACACACCCCCCCCAGGCAACCCCTGAGGCTGCGGGGTTCTGCTCTCGACGAGAACGACCCTGGGGTGAGAGAACAGCCCAGGGGCACGCAGGCCGACCTGTCCTCGAGATGACGGCGGCACGACTTTTGGGGAGACTCACCCCAACAGCGTCCAGGCAGGCCTGAGGCTGGGATGCCGTGCTGCTTCCCCCGGACTCCGCCTGGGGTTTCCTCATCCTGGTCGGCCCTTTGCGACTCCTGGCATCCGGAGACGTTCCCGTCGACCCCATGGAGAGGTCAGACCGGAGCCTCAGAGCCCCGCCACCCAAGCACTGCCACGGAGGGCTCCTGCTCAGCCAAGCCTCAGGGACGGGTTTCTAAGACAACCGTGGGAAGCACTGTGACGGCAGAAGCCGCTCGCGCCTCGCGCATGCGCATTGGCTGGACCGACTCGCGCTCCGCTCCTGGCAGTCAGGCTGCGTCCCCTTTAAATAATGCCCCCGCTGCGCGGCTGCAGCGAGGCTCCTGCTGCAGCCGCGGCGGCGTGTGGATACGGGGTCCAGCTTGGGACGCCGTGGGAGATGGGGCCGCCGCTGCCCTGTCTCAGGGCCAAACCCCCAGGAGTCCCGCCCTCAGGATCTCCTTGAGCCGACTTCCACGGAGGGAAGGGAAGCTTCAGGACGCCTGCTGTGTTCTGGGGACTCCCGTTCAGATCCGATTTTGGCCCCCTCCCAGTGAGATAGGATGGGCTCACCACATCTGGTGAGGCAGGCAGGGCCTCGCTGCAGCGCAGAATGATCCCATAGGTCTGAAGGCATAGCGTCAGCTGAAACTTCACTGATCCATCAGCCCTCTGCCTCCCTCCTCCTTCGAAAGAGCAGTGGCCTGCTCCGCTTCTAAAAGCCCTGGGGCTCCGGAAAGCCGACCGCGCTTTACAGGACACGTGCAGGCAGGAACAGGGGCGAATCCGAGGTGGAGACCATGTGACCACGCGTGGCACTGGCGTATCCCACAGCAGATGGTGTGAACGTGTGTCACCGGAGGCATACCGGGAGACGGCGAAACAAACGGTGGTGTCCAGGCATGTGCCAGTGGAAGGGGGGAAGAAGTGACCTTTCGGTCAATGCCAAGGGAAATCAAAGAACACCTGGGACTCGGTGGGTGGGGGGCCTGTGCCTGACCCAAGCCAGGTTTTCCAATGCCTATCAGAGGAGCAAAGAATCTTCTGCAGAATTCGCCCCGCCCCCAACCCTCCTCCTCCCTGGTAGCCCTGACGCAACTTCCCCCGCACCCAGCCCCAGCCCCAGCCCCAGCCCCAGCCCCAGACACAGCCCCAGCCCCAGCCCCAGCCCCAGCCCAGTCCCTCTGGTTCCCTGACATTCGTTTGGGCCACAAGATCAAGGGAGTCAGTCCACCCAGGAGCAGAGGAGAGGATGTCCCTCAAGAATGAGACAGGAAGTGCAGAGGAAATGCGACACCACCTGTCCTAGAAGACAAGGCCAGTCACGGTCGCCTAGCGCTCATTCTAGGCAATCCACCCACCCATGAGGGGAAACATGGAGAACAAGGAAGCTTCCCTGTCTGAGACACGTATGGAAGCCAAGAAATCCAGGGTCATGAGACCTGCCCAATGAAGCAGAAAGACGTTTGGAGAGAGATACCATCATGACACGGATCTGCAGGAAGTGTGTCCCTGACGGACTGGGAAGTCATCTTTGTTGAAGACATTGGGCCAGAGCGAGAGGCATCCAGGCCCCTGAGAAACAGGTGAGGCAGAGCAAGAGGGAGGATAGAGCAGAGGCCAGAGCCCCGGCAGGATACAGCGCCGTGCCACCACCACGGGCATAAGGGGAGGGCTTCCAAAAGGGTGGCTTGTCCAGAGAGGCCAGCGTTCCAGTGACAGTGACAGGGATGGTTGCCATCTCCCATTCCCGGCTGCTTCTTCTACACGGTATGGTGGTGTGGCTTCATTTCTCAGAGAAGAGCCGTGAAAAGGTACAACCATCTTCTCTGATGTGGTCCTGCTTCCCTACTGCGGGACAAAGAGCTCCTGTGGGGCTCTTTTCCTTGGTTGCTGTGTGGTCATGTTGATCTTAGAAAAGAGGCAGCTCATGATGGGGATGAGATTTCAATTGCTCCGGGACCGATGCATCTCCTCACGTGGGCCAGGCCTTCACACACCCAAAGCGGATCCGCGGCGGCGAAAACGATTGACAGCCGGCCTCATGACCCAGGCAGAGACGCAGAAAGAGGCTCAGCAAAGACAGGCCGACATGCCAGAAATCGCCTTGTGCTGCACAGGGCACATTCAGCCAAAGACACACACGCAGAGGGGCACGCACACACTAACCGACAGAGAGAGGGAAAGAAAGACACAGAGACTGAGAGACAGAGAGAGAAGAGAGGATGGGAGACACACACACACGCGCGCACACATACACGCACACACACACACACAGAAACAGAGTCATACAGCAGAGGCATGGAAACACACCCCCCCCAGGCAACCCCTGAGGCTGCGGGGTTCTGCTCTCGACGAGAACGACCCTGGGGTGAGAGAACAGCCCAGGGACACGCAGGCCGACCTGTCCTCGAGATGACGGCGGCACGACTTTTGGGGAGACTCACCCCAACAGCGTCCGGGCAGGCCTGAGGCTGGGATGCCGTGCTGCTTCCCCCGGACTCCGCCTGGGGTTTCCTCATCCTGGTCGGCCCTTTGCGACTCCTGGCATCCGGAGACGTTCCCGTCGACCCCGTGGAGAGGTCAGACCGGAGCCTCAGAGCCCCGCCACCCAAGCACTGCCACGGAGGGCTCCTGCTCAGCCAAGCCTCAGGGACGGGTTTCTAAGACAACCGTGGGAAGCACTGTGACGGCAGAAGCCGCTCGCGCCTCGCGCATGCGCATTGGCTGGACCGACTCGCGCTCCGCTCCTGGCAGTCAGGCTGCGTCCCCTTTAAATAATGCCCCCGCTGCGCGGCTGCAGCGAGGCTCCTGCTGCAGCCTCGGCGGCGTGTGGATACGGGGTCCAGCTTGGGACGCCGTGGGAGATGGGGCCGCCGCTGCCCTGTCTCAGGGCCAAACCCCCAGGAGTCCCGCCCTCAGGATCTCCTTGAGCCGACTTCCACGGAGGGAAGGGGAGCTTCAGGACGCCTGCTGTGTTCTGGGGACTCCCGTTCAGATCCGATTTTGGCCCCCTCCCAGTGAGATAGGATGGGCTCACCACATCTGGTGAGGCAGGCAGGGCCTCGCTGCAGCGCAGAATGATCCCATAGGTCTCAAGGCGTAGCGTCAGCTGAAACTTCACTGATCCATCAGCCCTCTGCCTCCCTCCTCCTTCGAAAGAGCAGTGGCCTGCTCCGCTTCTAAAAGCCCTGGGGCTCCGGAAAGCCGACCGCGCTTTACAGGACACGTGCAGGCAGGAACAGGGGCGAATCCGAGGTGGAGACCATGTGACCACGCGTGGCACTGGCGTATCCCACAGCAGATGGTGTGAACGTGTGTCACCGGAGGCATACCGGGAGACGGCGAAACAAACGGTGGTGTCCAGGCATGTGCCAGTGGAAGGGGGGAAGAAGTGACCTTTCGGTCAATGCCAAGGGAAATCAAAGAACACCTGGGACTCGGTGGGTGGGGGGCCTGTGCCTGACCCAAGCCAGGTTTTCCAATGCCTATCAGAGGAGCAAAGAATCTTCTGCAGAATTCGCCCCGCCCCCAACCCTCCTCCTCCCTGGTAGCCCTGACGCAACTTCCCCCGCACCCAGCCCCAGCCCCAGCCCCAGCCCCAGCCCCAGACACAGCCCCAGCCCCAGCCCCAGCCCCAGCCCAGTCCCTCTGGTTCCCTGACATTCGTTTGGGCCACAAGATCAAGGGAGTCAGTCCACCCAGGAGCAGAGGAGAGGATGTCCCTCAAGAATGAGACAGGAAGTGCAGAGGAAATGCGACACCACCTGTCCTAGAAGACAAGGCCAGTCACGGTCGCCTAGCGCTCATTCTAGGCAATCCACCCACCCATGAGGGGAAACATGGAGAACAAGGAAGCTTCCCTGTCTGAGACACGTATGGAAGCCAAGAAATCCAGGGTCATGAGACCTGCCCAATGAAGCAGAAAGACGTTTGGAGAGAGATACCATCATGACACGGATCTGCAGGAAGTGTGTCCCTGACGGACTGGGAAGTCATCTTTGTTGAAGACATTGGGCCAGAGCGAGAGGCATCCAGGCCCCTGAGAAACAGGTGAGGCAGAGCAAGAGGGAGGATAGAGCAGAGGCCAGAGCCCCGGCAGGATACAGCGCCGTGCCACCACCACGGGCATAAGGGGAGGGCTTCCAAAAGGGTGGCTTGTCCAGAGAGGCCAGCGTTCCAGTGACAGTGACAGGGATGGTTGCCATCTCCCATTCCCGGCTGCTTCTTCTACACGGTATGGTGGTGTGGCTTCATTTCTCAGAGAAGAGCCGTGAAAAGGTACAACCATCTTCTCTGATGTGGTCCTGCTTCCCTACTGCGGGACAAAGAGCTCCTGTGGGGCTCTTTTCCTTGGTTGCTGTGTGGTCATCTTGATCTTAGAAAAGAGGCAGCTCATGATGGGGATGAGATTTCAATTGCTCCGGGACCGATGCATCTCCTCACGTGGGCCAGGCCTTCACACACCCAAAGCGGATCCGCGGCGGCGAAAACGATTGACAGCCGGCCTCATGACCCAGGCAGAGACGCAGAAAGAGGCTCAGCAAAGACAGGCCGACATGCCAGAAATCGCCTTGTGCTGCACAGGGCACATTCAGCCAAAGACACACACGCAGAGGGGCACGCACACACTAACCGACAGAGAGAGGGAAAGAAAGACACAGAGACTGAGAGACAGAGAGAGAAGAGAGGATGGGAGACACACACACACGCGCGCACACATACACGCACACACACACACACAGAAACAGAGTCATACAGCAGAGGCATGGAAACACACACCCCCCAGGCAACCCCTGAGGCTGCGGGGTTCTGCTCTCGACGAGAACGACCCTGGGGTGAGAGAACAGCCCAGGGGCACGCAGGCCGACCTGTCCTCGAGATGACGGCGGCACGACTTTTGGGGAGACTCACCCCAACAGCGTCCAGGCAGGCCTGAGGCTGGGATGCCGTGCTGCTTCCCCCGGACTCCGCCTGGGGTTTCCTCATCCTGGTCGGCCCTTTGCGACTCCTGGCATCCGGAGACGTTCCCGTCGACCCCATGGAGAGGTCAGACCGGAGCCTCAGAGCCCCGCCACCCAAGCACTGCCACGGAGGGCTCCTGCTCAGCCAAGCCTCAGGGACGGGTTTCTAAGACAACCGTGGGAAGCACTGTGACGGCAGAAGCCGCTCGCGCCTCGCGCATGCGCATTGGCTGGACCGACTCGCGCTCCGCTCCTGGCAGTCAGGCTGCGTCCCCTTTAAATAATGCCCCCGCTGCGCGGCTGCAGCGAGGCTCCTGCTGCAGCCGCGGCGGCGTGTGGATACGGGGTCCAGCTTGGGACGCCGTGGGAGATGGGGCCGCCGCTGCCCTGTCTCAGGGCCAAACCCCCAGGAGTCCCGCCCTCAGGATCTCCTTGAGCCGACTTCCACGGAGGGAAGGGAAGCTTCAGGACGCCTGCTGTGTTCTGGGGACTCCCGTTCAGATCCGATTTTGGCCCCCTCCCAGTGAGATAGGATGGGCTCACCACATCTGGTGAGGCAGGCAGGGCCTCGCTGCAGCGCAGAATGATCCCATAGGTCTCAAGGCATAACGTCAGCTGAAACTTCACTGATCCATCAGCCCTCTGCCTCCCTCCTCCTTCGAAAGAGCAGTGGCCTGCTCCGCTTCTAAAAGCCCTGGGGCTCCGGAAAGCCGACCGCGCTTTACAGGACACGTGCAGGCAGGAACAGGGGCGAATCCGAGGTGGAGACCATGTGACCACGCGTGGCACTGGCGTATCCCACAGCAGATGGTGTGAACGTGTGTCACCGGAGGCATACCGGGAGACGGCGAAACAAACGGTGGTGTCCAGGCATGTGCCAGTGGAAGGGGGGAAGAAGTGACCTTTCGGTCAATGCCAAGGGAAATCAAAGAACACCTGGGACTCGGTGGGTGGGGGGCCTGTGCCTGACCCAAGCCAGGTTTTCCAATGCCTATCAGAGGAGCAAAGAATCTTCTGCAGAATTCGCCCCGCCCCCAACCCTCCTCCTCCCTGGTAGCCCTGACGCAACTTCCCCCGCACCCAGCCCCAGCCCCAGCCCCAGCCCCAGCCCCAGACACAGCCCCAGCCCCAGCCCCAGCCCCAGCCCAGTCCCTCTGGTTCCCTGACATTCGTTTGGGCCACAAGATCAAGGGAGTCAGTCCACCCAGGAGCAGAGGAGAGGATGTCCCTCAAGAATGAGACAGGAAGTGCAGAGGAAATGCGACACCACCTGTCCTAGAAGACAAGGCCAGTCACGGTCGCCTAGCGCTCATTCTAGGCAATCCACCCACCCATGAGGGGAAACATGGAGAACAAGGAAGCTTCCCTGTCTGAGACACGTATGGAAGCCAAGAAATCCAGGGTCATGAGACCTGCCCAATGAAGCAGAAAGACGTTTGGAGAGAGATACCATCATGACACGGATCTGCAGGAAGTGTGTCCCTGACGGACTGGGAAGTCATCTTTGTTGAAGACATTGGGCCAGAGCGAGAGGCATCCAGGCCCCTGAGAAACAGGTGAGGCAGAGCAAGAGGGAGGATAGAGCAGAGGCCAGAGCCCCGGCAGGATACAGCGCCGTGCCACCACCACGGGCATAAGGGGAGGGCTTCCAAAAGGGTGGCTTGTCCAGAGAGGCCAGCGTTCCAGTGACAGTGACAGGGATGGTTGCCATCTCCCATTCCCGGCTGCTTCTTCTACACGGTATGGTGGTGTGGCTTCATTTCTCAGAGAAGAGCCGTGAAAAGGTACAACCATCTTCTCTGATGTGGTCCTGCTTCCCTACTGCGGGACAAAGAGCTCCTGTGGGGCTCTTTTCCTTGGTTGCTGTGTGGTCATCTTGATCTTAGAAAAGAGGCAGCTCATGATGGGGATGAGATTTCAATTGCTCCGGGACCGATGCATCTCCTCACGTGGGCCAGGCCTTCACACACCCAAAGCGGATCCGCGGCGGCGAAAACGATTGACAGCCGGCCTCATGACCCAGGCAGAGACGCAGAAAGAGGCTCAGCAAAGACAGGCCGACATGCCAGAAATCGCCTTGTGCTGCACAGGGCACATTCAGCCAAAGACACACACGCAGAGGGGCACGCACACACTAACCGACAGAGAGAGGGAAAGAAAGACACAGAGACTGAGAGACAGAGAGAGAAGAGAGGATGGGAGACACACACACACGCGCGCACACATACACGCACACACACACACACAGAAACAGAGTCATACAGCAGAGGCATGGAAACACACCCCCCCCAGGCAACCCCTGAGGCTGCGGGGTTCTGCTCTCGACGAGAACGACCCTGGGGTGAGAGAACAGCCCAGGGACACGCAGGCCGACCTGTCCTCGAGATGACGGCGGCACGACTTTTGGGGAGACTCACCCCAACAGCGTCCGGGCAGGCCTGAGGCTGGGATGCCGTGCTGCTTCCCCCGGACTCCGCCTGGGGTTTCCTCATCCTGGTCGGCCCTTTGCGACTCCTGGCATCCGGAGACGTTCCCGTCGACCCCGTGGAGAGGTCAGACCGGAGCCTCAGAGCCCCGCCACCCAAGCACTGCCACGGAGGGCTCCTGCTCAGCCAAGCCTCAGGGACGGGTTTCTAAGACAACCGTGGGAAGCACTGTGACGGCAGAAGCCGCTCGCGCCTCGCGCATGCGCATTGGCTGGACCGACTCGCGCTCCGCTCCTGGCAGTCAGGCTGCGTCCCCTTTAAATAATGCCCCCGCTGCGCGGCTGCAGCGAGGCTCCTGCTGCAGCCTCGGCGGCGTGTGGATACGGGGTCCAGCTTGGGACGCCGTGGGAGATGGGGCCGCCGCTGCCCTGTCTCAGGGCCAAACCCCCAGGAGTCCCGCCCTCAGGATCTCCTTGAGCCGACTTCCACGGAGGGAAGGGGAGCTTCAGGACGCCTGCTGTGTTCTGGGGACTCCCGTTCAGATCCGATTTTGGCCCCCTCCCAGTGAGATAGGATGGGCTCACCACATCTGGTGAGGCAGGCAGGGCCTCGCTGCAGCGCAGAATGATCCCATAGGTCTCAAGGCGTAGCGTCAGCTGAAACTTCACTGATCCATCAGCCCTCTGCCTCCCTCCTCCTTCGAAAGAGCAGTGGCCTGCTCCGCTTCTAAAAGCCCTGGGGCTCCGGAAAGCCGACCGCGCTTTACAGGACACGTGCAGGCAGGAACAGGGGCGAATCCGAGGTGGAGACCATGTGACCACGCGTGGCACTGGCGTATCCCACAGCAGATGGTGTGAACGTGTGTCACCGGAGGCATACCGGGAGACGGCGAAACAAACGGTGGTGTCCAGGCATGTGCCAGTGGAAGGGGGGAAGAAGTGACCTTTCGGTCAATGCCAAGGGAAATCAAAGAACACCTGGGACTCGGTGGGTGGGGGGCCTGTGCCTGACCCAAGCCAGGTTTTCCAATGCCTATCAGAGGAGCAAAGAATCTTCTGCAGAATTCGCCCCGCCCCCAACCCTCCTCCTCCCTGGTAGCCCTGACGCAACTTCCCCCGCACCCAGCCCCAGCCCCAGCCCCAGCCCCAGCCCCAGACACAGCCCCAGCCCCAGCCCCAGCCCCAGCCCAGTCCCTCTGGTTCCCTGACATTCGTTTGGGCCACAAGATCAAGGGAGTCAGTCCACCCAGGAGCAGAGGAGAGGATGTCCCTCAAGAATGAGACAGGAAGTGCAGAGGAAATGCGACACCACCTGTCCTAGAAGACAAGGCCAGTCACGGTCGCCTAGCGCTCATTCTAGGCAATCCACCCACCCATGAGGGGAAACATGGAGAACAAGGAAGCTTCCCTGTCTGAGACACGTATGGAAGCCAAGAAATCCAGGGTCATGAGACCTGCCCAATGAAGCAGAAAGACGTTTGGAGAGAGATACCATCATGACACGGATCTGCAGGAAGTGTGTCCCTGACGGACTGGGAAGTCATCTTTGTTGAAGACATTGGGCCAGAGCGAGAGGCATCCAGGCCCCTGAGAAACAGGTGAGGCAGAGCAAGAGGGAGGATAGAGCAGAGGCCAGAGCCCCGGCAGGATACAGCGCCGTGCCACCACCACGGGCATAAGGGGAGGGCTTCCAAAAGGGTGGCTTGTCCAGAGAGGCCAGCGTTCCAGTGACAGTGACAGGGATGGTTGCCATCTCCCATTCCCGGCTGCTTCTTCTACACGGTATGGTGGTGTGGCTTCATTTCTCAGAGAAGAGCCGTGAAAAGGTACAACCATCTTCTCTGATGTGGTCCTGCTTCCCTACTGCGGGACAAAGAGCTCCTGTGGGGCTCTTTTCCTTGGTTGCTGTGTGGTCATCTTGATCTTAGAAAAGAGGCAGCTCATGATGGGGATGAGATTTCAATTGCTCCGGGACCGATGCATCTCCTCACGTGGGCCAGGCCTTCACACACCCAAAGCGGATCCGCGGCGGCGAAAACGATTGACAGCCGGCCTCATGACCCAGGCAGAGACGCAGAAAGAGGCTCAGCAAAGACAGGCCGACATGCCAGAAATCGCCTTGTGCTGCACAGGGCACATTCAGCCAAAGACACACACGCAGAGGGGCACGCACACACTAACCGACAGAGAGAGGGAAAGAAAGACACAGAGACTGAGAGACAGAGAGAGAAGAGAGGATGGGAGACACACACACACGCGCGCACACATACACGCACACACACACACACAGAAACAGAGTCATACAGCAGAGGCATGGAAACACACACCCCCCAGGCAACCCCTGAGGCTGCGGGGTTCTGCTCTCGACGAGAACGACCCTGGGGTGAGAGAACAGCCCAGGGGCACGCAGGCCGACCTGTCCTCGAGATGACGGCGGCACGACTTTTGGGGAGACTCACCCCAACAGCGTCCAGGCAGGCCTGAGGCTGGGATGCCGTGCTGCTTCCCCCGGACTCCGCCTGGGGTTTCCTCATCCTGGTCGGCCCTTTGCGACTCCTGGCATCCGGAGACGTTCCCGTCGACCCCATGGAGAGGTCAGACCGGAGCCTCAGAGCCCCGCCACCCAAGCACTGCCACGGAGGGCTCCTGCTCAGCCAAGCCTCAGGGACGGGTTTCTAAGACAACCGTGGGAAGCACTGTGACGGCAGAAGCCGCTCGCGCCTCGCGCATGCGCATTGGCTGGACCGACTCGCGCTCCGCTCCTGGCAGTCAGGCTGCGTCCCCTTTAAATAATGCCCCCGCTGCGCGGCTGCAGCGAGGCTCCTGCTGCAGCTGCGGCGGCGTGTGGATACGGGGTCCAGCTTGGGACGCCGTGGGAGATGGGGCCGCCGCTGCCCTGTCTCAGGGCCAAACCCCCAGGAGTCCCGCCCTCAGGATCTCCTTGAGCCGACTTCCACGGAGGGAAGGGAAGCTTCAGGACGCCTGCTGTGTTCTGGGGACTCCCGTTCAGATCCGATTTTGGCCCCCTCCCAGTGAGATAGGATGGGCTCACCACATCTGGTGAGGCAGGCAGGGCCTCGCTGCAGCGCAGAATGATCCCATAGGTCTCAAGGCATAGCGTCAGCTGAAACTTCACTGATCCATCAGCCCTCTGCCTCCCTCCTCCTTCGAAAGAGCAGTGGCCTGCTCCGCTTCTAAAAGCCCTGGGGCTCCGGAAAGCCGACCGCGCTTTACAGGACACGTGCAGGCAGGAACAGGGGCGAATCCGAGGTGGAGACCATGTGACCACGCGTGGCACTGGCGTATCCCACAGCAGATGGTGTGAACGTGTGTCACCGGAGGCATACCGGGAGACGGCGAAACAAACGGTGGTGTCCAGGCATGTGCCAGTGGAAGGGGGGAAGAAGTGACCTTTCGGTCAATGCCAAGGGAAATCAAAGAACACCTGGGACTCGGTGGGTGGGGGGCCTGTGCCTGACCCAAGCCAGGTTTTCCAATGCCTATCAGAGGAGCAAAGAATCTTCTGCAGAATTCGCCCCGCCCCCAACCCTCCTCCTCCCTGGTAGCCCTGACGCAACTTCCCCCGCACCCAGCCCCAGCCCCAGCCCCAGCCCCAGCCCCAGACACAGCCCCAGCCCCAGCCCCAGCCCCAGCCCAGTCCCTCTGGTTCCCTGACATTCGTTTGGGCCACAAGATCAAGGGAGTCAGTCCACCCAGGAGCAGAGGAGAGGATGTCCCTCAAGAATGAGACAGGAAGTGCAGAGGAAATGCGACACCACCTGTCCTAGAAGACAAGGCCAGTCACGGTCGCCTAGCGCTCATTCTAGGCAATCCACCCACCCATGAGGGGAAACATGGAGAACAAGGAAGCTTCCCTGTCTGAGACACGTATGGAAGCCAAGAAATCCAGGGTCATGAGACCTGCCCAATGAAGCAGAAAGACGTTTGGAGAGAGATACCATCATGACACGGATCTGCAGGAAGTGTGTCCCTGACGGACTGGGAAGTCATCTTTGTTGAAGACATTGGGCCAGAGCGAGAGGCATCCAGGCCCCTGAGAAACAGGTGAGGCAGAGCAAGAGGGAGGATAGAGCAGAGGCCAGAGCCCCGGCAGGATACAGCGCCGTGCCACCACCACGGGCATAAGGGGAGGGCTTCCAAAAGGGTGGCTTGTCCAGAGAGGCCAGCGTTCCAGTGACAGTGACAGGGATGGTTGCCATCTCCCATTCCCGGCTGCTTCTTCTACACGGTATGGTGGTGTGGCTTCATTTCTCAGAGAAGAGCCGTGAAAAGGTACAACCATCTTCTCTGATGTGGTCCTGCTTCCCTACTGCGGGACAAAGAGCTCCTGTGGGGCTCTTTTCCTTGGTTGCTGTGTGGTCATCTTGATCTTAGAAAAGAGGCAGCTCATGATGGGGATGAGATTTCAATTGCTCCGGGACCGATGCATCTCCTCACGTGGGCCAGGCCTTCACACACCCAAAGCGGATCCGCGGCGGCGAAAACGATTGACAGCCGGCCTCATGACCCAGGCAGAGACGCAGAAAGAGGCTCAGCAAAGACAGGCCGACATGCCAGAAATCGCCTTGTGCTGCACAGGGCACATTCAGCCAAAGACACACACGCAGAGGGGCACGCACACACTAACCGACAGAGAGAGGGAAAGAAAGACACAGAGACTGAGAGACAGAGAGAGAAGAGAGGATGGGAGACACACACACACGCGCGCACACATACACGCACACACACACACACAGAAACAGAGTCATACAGCAGAGGCATGGAAACACACCCCCCCCAGGCAACCCCTGAGGCTGCGGGGTTCTGCTCTCGACGAGAACGACCCTGGGGTGAGAGAACAGCCCAGGGACACGCAGGCCGACCTGTCCTCGAGATGACGGCGGCACGACTTTTGGGGAGACTCACCCCAACAGCGTCCGGGCAGGCCTGAGGCTGGGATGCCGTGCTGCTTCCCCCGGACTCCGCCTGGGGTTTCCTCATCCTGGTCGGCCCTTTGCGACTCCTGGCATCCGGAGACGTTCCCGTCGACCCCGTGGAGAGGTCAGACCGGAGCCTCAGAGCCCCGCCACCCAAGCACTGCCACGGAGGGCTCCTGCTCAGCCAAGCCTCAGGGACGGGTTTCTAAGACAACCGTGGGAAGCACTGTGACGGCAGAAGCCGCTCGCGCCTCGCGCATGCGCATTGGCTGGACCGACTCGCGCTCCGCTCCTGGCAGTCAGGCTGCGTCCCCTTTAAATAATGCCCCCGCTGCGCGGCTGCAGCGAGGCTCCTGCTGCAGCCTCGGCGGCGTGTGGATACGGGGTCCAGCTTGGGACGCCGTGGGAGATGGGGCCGCCGCTGCCCTGTCTCAGGGCCAAACCCCCAGGAGTCCCGCCCTCAGGATCTCCTTGAGCCGACTTCCACGGAGGGAAGGGGAGCTTCAGGACGCCTGCTGTGTTCTGGGGACTCCCGTTCAGATCCGATTTTGGCCCCCTCCCAGTGAGATAGGATGGGCTCACCACATCTGGTGAGGCAGGCAGGGCCTCGCTGCAGCGCAGAATGATCCCATAGGTCTCAAGGCGTAGCGTCAGCTGAAACTTCACTGATCCATCAGCCCTCTGCCTCCCTCCTCCTTCGAAAGAGCAGTGGCCTGCTCCGCTTCTAAAAGCCCTGGGGCTCCGGAAAGCCGACCGCGCTTTACAGGACACGTGCAGGCAGGAACAGGGGCGAATCCGAGGTGGAGACCATGTGACCACGCGTGGCACTGGCGTATCCCACAGCAGATGGTGTGAACGTGTGTCACCGGAGGCATACCGGGAGACGGCGAAACAAACGGTGGTGTCCAGGCATGTGCCAGTGGAAGGGGGGAAGAAGTGACCTTTCGGTCAATGCCAAGGGAAATCAAAGAACACCTGGGACTCGGTGGGTGGGGGGCCTGTGCCTGACCCAAGCCAGGTTTTCCAATGCCTATCAGAGGAGCAAAGAATCTTCTGCAGAATTCGCCCCGCCCCCAACCCTCCTCCTCCCTGGTAGCCCTGACGCAACTTCCCCCGCACCCAGCCCCAGCCCCAGCCCCAGCCCCAGCCCCAGACACAGCCCCAGCCCCAGCCCCAGCCCCAGCCCAGTCCCTCTGGTTCCCTGACATTCGTTTGGGCCACAAGATCAAGGGAGTCAGTCCACCCAGGAGCAGAGGAGAGGATGTCCCTCAAGAATGAGACAGGAAGTGCAGAGGAAATGCGACACCACCTGTCCTAGAAGACAAGGCCAGTCACGGTCGCCTAGCGCTCATTCTAGGCAATCCACCCACCCATGAGGGGAAACATGGAGAACAAGGAAGCTTCCCTGTCTGAGACACGTATGGAAGCCAAGAAATCCAGGGTCATGAGACCTGCCCAATGAAGCAGAAAGACGTTTGGAGAGAGATACCATCATGACACGGATCTGCAGGAAGTGTGTCCCTGACGGACTGGGAAGTCATCTTTGTTGAAGACATTGGGCCAGAGCGAGAGGCATCCAGGCCCCTGAGAAACAGGTGAGGCAGAGCAAGAGGGAGGATAGAGCAGAGGCCAGAGCCCCGGCAGGATACAGCGCCGTGCCACCACCACGGGCATAAGGGGAGGGCTTCCAAAAGGGTGGCTTGTCCAGAGAGGCCAGCGTTCCAGTGACAGTGACAGGGATGGTTGCCATCTCCCATTCCCGGCTGCTTCTTCTACACGGTATGGTGGTGTGGCTTCATTTCTCAGAGAAGAGCCGTGAAAAGGTACAACCATCTTCTCTGATGTGGTCCTGCTTCCCTACTGCGGGACAAAGAGCTCCTGTGGGGCTCTTTTCCTTGGTTGCTGTGTGGTCATCTTGATCTTAGAAAAGAGGCAGCTCATGATGGGGATGAGATTTCAATTGCTCCGGGACCGATGCATCTCCTCACGTGGGCCAGGCCTTCACACACCCAAAGCGGATCCGCGGCGGCGAAAACGATTGACAGCCGGCCTCATGACCCAGGCAGAGACGCAGAAAGAGGCTCAGCAAAGACAGGCCGACATGCCAGAAATCGCCTTGTGCTGCACAGGGCACATTCAGCCAAAGACACACACGCAGAGGGGCACGCACACACTAACCGACAGAGAGAGGGAAAGAAAGACACAGAGACTGAGAGACAGAGAGAGAAGAGAGGATGGGAGACACACACATACGCGCGCACACATACACGCACACACACACACACAGAAACAGAGTCATACAGCAGAGGCATGGAAACACACCCCCCCCAGGCAACCCCTGAGGCTGCGGGGTTCTGCTCTCGACGAGAACGACCCTGGGGTGAGAGAACAGCCCAGGGACACGCAGGCCGACCTGTCCTCGAGATGACGGCGGCACGACTTTTGGGGAGACTCACCCCAACAGCGTCCGGGCAGGCCTGAGGCTGGGATGCCGTGCTGCTTCCCCCGGACTCCGCCTGGGGTTTCCTCATCCTGGTCGGCCCTTTGCGACTCCTGGCATCCGGAGACGTTCCCGTCGACCCCGTGGAGAGGTCAGACCGGAGCCTCAGAGCCCCGCCACCCAAGCACTGCCACGGAGGGCTCCTGCTCAGCCAAGCCTCAGGGACGGGTTTCTAAGACAACCGTGGGAAGCACTGTGACGGCAGAAGCCGCTCGCGCCTCGCGCATGCGCATTGGCTGGACCGACTCGCGCTCCGCTCCTGGCAGTCAGGCTGCGTCCCCTTTAAATAATGCCCCCGCTGCGCGGCTGCAGCGAGGCTCCTGCTGCAGCCTCGGCGGCGTGTGGATACGGGGTCCAGCTTGGGACGCCGTGGGAGATGGGGCCGCCGCTGCCCTGTCTCAGGGCCAAACCCCCAGGAGTCCCGCCCTCAGGATCTCCTTGAGCCGACTTCCACGGAGGGAAGGGGAGCTTCAGGACGCCTGCTGTGTTCTGGGGACTCCCGTTCAGATCCGATTTTGGCCCCCTCCCAGTGAGATAGGATGGGCTCACCACATCTGGTGAGGCAGGCAGGGCCTCGCTGCAGCGCAGAATGATCCCATAGGTCTCAAGGCGTAGCGTCAGCTGAAACTTCACTGATCCATCAGCCCTCTGCCTCCCTCCTCCTTCGAAAGAGCAGTGGCCTGCTCCGCTTCTAAAAGCCCTGGGGCTCCGGAAAGCCGACCGCGCTTTACAGGACACGTGCAGGCAGGAACAGGGGCGAATGCGAGGTGGAGACCATGTGACCACGCGTGGCACTGGCGTATCCCACAGCAGATGGTGTGAACGTGTGTCACCGGAGGCATACCGGGAGACGGCGAAACAAACGGTGGTGTCCAGGCATGTGCCAGTGGAAGGGGGGAAGAAGTGACCTTTCGGTCAATGCCAAGGGAAATCAAAGAACACCTGGGACTCGGTGGGTGGGGGGCCTGTGCCTGACCCAAGCCAGGTTTTCCAATGCCTATCAGAGGAGCAAAGAATCTTCTGCAGAATTCGCCCCGCCCCCAACCCTCCTCCTCCCTGGTAGCCCTGACGCAACTTCCCCCGCACCCAGCCCCAGCCCCAGCCCCAGCCCCAGCCCCAGACACAGCCCCAGCCCCAGCCCCAGCCCCAGCCCAGTCCCTCTGGTTCCCGGACATTCGTTTGGGCCACAAGATCAAGGGAGTCAGTCCACCCAGGAGCAGAGGAGAGGATGTCCCTCAAGAATGAGACAGGAAGTGCAGAGGAAATGCGACACCACCTGTCCTAGAAGACAAGGCCAGTCACGGTCGCCTAGCGCTCATTCTAGGCAATCCACCCACCCATGAGGGGAAACATGGAGAACAAGGAAGCTTCCCTGTCTGAGACACGTATGGAAGCCAAGAAATCCAGGGTCATGAGACCTGCCCAATGAAGCAGAAAGACGTTTGGAGAGAGATACCATCATGACACGGATCTGCAGGAAGTGTGTCCCTGACGGACTGGGAAGTCATCTTTGTTGAAGACATTGGGCCAGAGCGAGAGGCATCCAGGCCCCTGAGAAACAGGTGAGGCAGAGCAAGAGGGAGGATAGAGCAGAGGCCAGAGCCCCGGCAGGATACAGCGCCGTGGCACCACCACGGGCATAAGGGGAGGGCTTCCAAAAGGGTGGCTTGTCCAGAGAGGCCAGCGTTCCAGTGACAGTGACAGGGATGGTTGCCATCTCCCATTCCCGGCTGCTTCTTCTACACGGTATGGTGGTGTGGCTTCATTTCTCAGAGAAGAGCCGTGAAAAGGTACAACCATCTTCTCTGATGTGGTCCTGCTTCCCTACTGCGGGACAAAGAGCTCCTCTGGGGCTCTTTTCCTTGGTTGCTGTGTGGTCATCTTGATCTTAGAAAAGATGCAGCTCATGATGGGGATGTGATTTCAATTGCTCCGGGACCGATGCATCTCCTCACGTGGGCCAGGCCTTCACACACCCAAAGCGGATCCGCGGCGGCGAAAACGATTGACAGCCGGCCTCATGACCCAGGCAGAGACGCAGAAAGAGGCTCAGCAAAGACAGGCCGACATGCCAGAAATCGCCTTGTGCTGCACAGGGCACATTCAGCCAAAGACACACACGCAGAGGGGCACGCACACACTAACCGACAGAGAGAGGGAAAGAAAGACACAGAGACTGAGAGACAGAGAGAGAAGAGAGGATGGGAGACACACACACACGCGCGCACACATACACGCACACACACACACACAGAAACAGAGTCATACAGCAGAGGCATGGAAACACACCCCCCCCCAGGCAACCCCTGAGGCTGCGGGGTTCTGCTCTCGACGAGAACGACCCTGGGGTGAGAGAACAGCCCAGGGGCACGCAGGCCGACCTGTCCTCGAGATGACGGCGGCACGACTTTTGGGGAGACTCACCCCAACAGCGTCCGGGCAGGCCTGAGGCTGGGATGCCGTGCTGCTTCCCCCGGACTCCGCCTGGGGTTTCCTCATCCTGGTCGGCCCTTTGCGACTCCTGGCATCCGGAGACGTTCCCGTCGACCCCGTGGAGAGGTCAGACCGGAGCCTCAGAGCCCCGCCACCCAAGCACTGCCACGGAGGGCTCCTGCTCAGCCAAGCCTCAGGGACGGGTTTCTAAGACAACCGTGGGAAGCACTGTGACGGCAGAAGCCGCTCGCGCCTCGCGCATGCGCATTGGCTGGACCGACTCGCGCTCCGCTCCTGGCAGTCAGGCTGCGTCCCCTTTAAATAATGCCCCCGCTGCGCGGCTGCAGCGAGGCTCCTGCTGCAGCCGCGGCGGCGTGTGGATACGGGGTCCAGCTTGGGACGCCGTGGGAGATGGGGCCGCCGGTGCCCTGTCTCAGGGCCAAACCCCCAGGAGTCCCGCCCTCAGGATCTCCTTGAGCCGACTTCCACCGAGGGAAGGGGAGCTTCAGGACGCCTGCTGTGTTCTGGGGACTCCCGTTCAGATCCGATTTTGGCCCCCTCCCAGTGAGATAGGATGGGCTCACCACATCTGGTGAGGCAGGCAGGGCCTCGCTGCAGCGCAGAATGATCCCATAGGTCTCAAGGCGTAGCGTCAGCTGAAACTTCACTGATCCATCAGCCCTCTGCCTCCCTCCTCCTTCGAAAGAGCAGTGGCCTGCTCCGCTTCTAAAAGCCCTGGGGCTCCGGAAAGCCGACCGCGCTTTACAGGACACGTGCAGGCAGGAACAGGGGCGAATCCGAGGTGGAGACCATGTGACCACGCGTGGCACTGGCGTATCCCACAGCAGATGGTGTGAACGTGTGTCACCGGAGGCATACCGGGAGACGGCGAAACAAACGGTGGTGTCCAGGCATGTGCCAGTGGAAGGGGGGAAGAAGTGACCTTTCGGTCAATGCCAAGGGAAATCAAAGAACACCTGGGACTCGGTGGGTGGGGGGCCTGTGCCTGACCCAAGCCAGGTTTTCCAATGCCTATCAGAGGAGCAAAGAATCTTCTGCAGAATTCGCCCCGCCCCCAACCCTCCTCCTCCCTGGTAGCCCTGACGCAACTTCCCCCGCACCCAGCCCCAGCCCCAGCCCCAGCCCCAGCCCCAGCCCCAGCCCCAGCCCCAGCCCCAGCCCCAGCCCAGTCCCTCTGGTTCCCTGACATTCGTTTGGGCCACAAGATCAAGGGAGTCAGTCCACCCAGGAGCAGAGGAGAGGATGTCCCTCAAGAATGAGACAGGAAGTGCAGAGGAAATGCGACACCACCTGTCCTAGAAGACAAGGCCAGTCACGGTCGCCTAGCGCTCATTCTAGGCAATCCACCCACCCATGAGGGGAAACATGGAGAACAAGGAAGCTTCCCTGTCTGAGACACGTATGGAAGCCAAGAAATCCAGGGTCATGAGACCTGCCCAATGAAGCAGAAAGACGTTTGGAGAGAGATGCCATCATGACACGGATCTGCAGGAAGTGTGTCCCTGACGGACTGGGAAGTCATCTTTGTTGAAGACATTGGGCCAGAGCGAGAGGCATCCAGGCCCCTGAGAAACAGGTGAGGCAGAGCAAGAGGGAGGATAGAGCAGAGGCCAGAGCCCCGGTAGGATACAGCGCCGTGCCACCACCACGGGCATAAGGGGAGGGCTTCCAAAAGGGTGGCTTGTCCAGAGAGGCCAGCGTTCCAGTGACAGTGACAGGGATGGTTGCCATCTCCCATTCCCGGCTGCTTCTTCTACACGGTATGGTGGTGTGGCTTCATTTCTCAGAGAAGAGCCGTGAAAAGGTACAACCATCTTCTCTGATGTGGTCCTGCTTCCCTACTGCGGGACAAAGAGCTCCTGTGGGGCTCTTTTCCTTGGTTGCTGTGTGGTCATCTTGATCTTAGAAAAGAGGCAGCTCATGATGGGGATGAGATTTCAATTGCTCCGGGACCGATGCATCTCCTCACGTGGGCCAGGCCTTCACACACCCAAAGCGGATCCGCGGCGGCGAAAACGATTGACAGCCGGCCTCATGACCCAGGCAGAGACGCAGAAAGAGGCTCAGCAAAGACAGGCCGACATGCCAGAAATCGCCTTGTGCTGCACAGGGCACATTCAGCCAAAGACACACACGCAGAGGGGCACGCACACACTAACCGACAGAGAGAGGGAAAGAAAGACACAGAGACTGAGAGACAGAGAGAGAAGAGAGGATGGGAGACACACACACACGCGCGCACACATACACGCACACACACACACACAGAAACAGAGTCATACAGCAGAGGCATGGAAACACACCCCCCCCCCAGGCAACCCCTGAGGCTGCGGGGTTCTGCTCTCGACGAGAACGACCCTGGGGTGAGAGAACAGCCCAGGGGCACGCAGGCCGACCTGTCCTCGAGATGACGGCGGCACGACTTTTGGGGAGACTCACCCCAACAGCGTCCGGGCAGGCCTGAGGCTGGGATGCCGTGCTGCTTCCCCCGGACTCCGCCTGGGGTTTCCTCATCCTGGTCGGCCCTTTGCGACTCCTGGCATCCGGAGACGTTCCCGTCGACCCCGTGGAGAGGTCAGACCGGAGCCTCAGAGCCCCGCCACCCAAGCACTGCCACGGAGGGCTCCTGCTCAGCCAAGCCTCAGGGACGGGTTTCTAAGACAACCGTGGGAAGCACTGTGACGGCAGAAGCCGCTCGCGCCTCGCGCATGCGCATTGGCTGGACCGACTCGCGCTCCGCTCCTGGCAGTCAGGCTGCGTCCCCTTTAAATAATGCCCCCGCTGCGCGGCTGCAGCGAGGCTCCTGCTGCAGCCGCGGCGGCGTGTGGATACGGGGTCCAGCTTGGGACGCCGTGGGAGATGGGGCCGCCGGTGCCCTGTCTCAGGGCCAAACCCCCAGGAGTCCCGCCCTCAGGATCTCCTTGAGCCGACTTCCACCGAGGGAAGGGGAGCTTCAGGACGCCTGCTGTGTTCTGGGGACTCCCGTTCAGATCCGATTTTGGCCCCCTCCCAGTGAGATAGGATGGGCTCACCACATCTGGTGAGGCAGGCAGGGCCTCGCTGCAGCGCAGAATGATCCCATAGGTCTCAAGGCGTAGCGTCAGCTGAAACTTCACTGATCCATCAGCCCTCTGCCTCCCTCCTCCTTCGAAAGAGCAGTGGCCTGCTCCGCTTCTAAAAGCCCTGGGGCTCCGGAAAGCCGACCGCGCTTTACAGGACACGTGCAGGCAGGAACAGGGGCGAATCCGAGGTGGAGACCATGTGACCACGCGTGGCACTGGCGTATCCCACAGCAGATGGTGTGAACGTGTGTCACCGGAGGCATACCGGGAGACGGCGAAACAAACGGTGGTGTCCAGGCATGTGCCAGTGGAAGGGGGGAAGAAGTGACCTTTCGGTCAATGCCAAGGGAAATCAAAGAACACCTGGGACTCGGTGGGTGGGGGGCCTGTGCCTGACCCAAGCCAGGTTTTCCAATGCCTATCAGAGGAGCAAAGAATCTTCTGCAGAATTCGCCCCGCCCCCAACCCTCCTCCTCCCTGGTAGCCCTGACGCAACTTCCCCCGCACCCAGCCCCAGCCCCAGCCCCAGCCCCAGCCCCAGCCCCAGCCCCAGCCCCAGCCCCAGCCCCAGCCCAGTCCCTCTGGTTCCCTGACATTCGTTTGGGCCACAAGATCAAGGGAGTCAGTCCACCCAGGAGCAGAGGAGAGGATGTCCCTCAAGAATGAGACAGGAAGTGCAGAGGAAATGCGACACCACCTGTCCTAGAAGACAAGGCCAGTCACGGTCGCCTAGCGCTCATTCTAGGCAATCCACCCACCCATGAGGGGAAACATGGAGAACAAGGAAGCTTCCCTGTCTGAGACACGTATGGAAGCCAAGAAATCCAGGGTCATGAGACCTGCCCAATGAAGCAGAAAGACGTTTGGAGAGAGATGCCATCATGACACGGATCTGCAGGAAGTGTGTCCCTGACGGACTGGGAAGTCATCTTTGTTGAAGACATTGGGCCAGAGCGAGAGGCATCCAGGCCCCTGAGAAACAGGTGAGGCAGAGCAAGAGGGAGGATAGAGCAGAGGCCAGAGCCCCGGTAGGATACAGCGCCGTGCCACCACCACGGGCATAAGGGGAGGGCTTCCAAAAGGGTGGCTTGTCCAGAGAGGCCAGCGTTCCAGTGACAGTGACAGGGATGGTTGCCATCTCCCATTCCCGGCTGCTTCTTCTACACGGTATGGTGGTGTGGCTTCATTTCTCAGAGAAGAGCCGTGAAAAGGTACAACCATCTTCTCTGATGTGGTCCTGCTTCCCTACTGCGGGACAAAGAGCTCCTGTGGGGCTCTTTTCCTTGGTTGCTGTGTGGTCATGTTGATCTTAGAAAAGAGGCAGCTCATGATGGGGATGAGATTTCAATTGCTCCGGGACCGATGCATCTCCTCACGTGGGCCAGGCCTTCACACACCCAAAGCGGATCCGCGGCGGCGAAAACGATTGACAGCCGGCCTCATGACCCAGGCAGAGACGCAGAAAGAGGCTCAGCAAAGACAGGCCGACATGCCAGAAATCGCCTTGTGCTGCACAGGGCACATTCAGCCAAAGACACACACGCAGAGGGGCACGCACACACTAACCGACAGAGAGAGGGAAAGAAAGACACAGAGACTGAGAGACAGAGAGAGAAGAGAGGATGGGAGACACACACACACGCGCGCACACATACACGCACACACACACACACAGAAACAGAGTCATACAGCAGAGGCATGGAAACACACCCCCCCCCCAGGCAACCCCTGAGGCTGCGGGGTTCTGCTCTCGACGAGAACGACCCTGGGGTGAGAGAACAGCCCAGGGGCACGCAGGCCGACCTGTCCTCGAGATGACGGCGGCACGACTTTTGGGGAGACTCACCCCAACAGCGTCCGGGCAGGCCTGAGGCTGGGATGCCGTGCTGCTTCCCCCGGACTCCGCCTGGGGTTTCCTCATCCTGGTCGGCCCTTTGCGACTCCTGGCATCCGGAGACGTTCCCGTCGACCCCGTGGAGAGGTCAGACCGGAGCCTCAGAGCCCCGCCACCCAAGCACTGCCACGGAGGGCTCCTGCTCAGCCAAGCCTCAGGGACGGGTTTCTAAGACAACCGTGGGAAGCACTGTGACGGCAGAAGCCGCTCGCGCCTCGCGCATGCGCATTGGCTGGACCGACTCGCGCTCCGCTCCTGGCAGTCAGGCTGCGTCCCCTTTAAATAATGCCCCCGCTGCGCGGCTGCAGCGAGGCTCCTGCTGCAGCCGCGGCGGCGTGTGGATACGGGGTCCAGCTTGGGACGCCGTGGGAGATGGGGCCGCCGGTGCCCTGTCTCAGGGCCAAACCCCCAGGAGTCCCGCCCTCAGGATCTCCTTGAGCCGACTTCCACGGAGGGAAGGGGAGCTTCAGGACGCCTGCTGTGTTCTGGGGACTCCCGTTCAGATCCGATTTTGGCCCCCTCCCAGTGAGATAGGATGGGCTCACCACATCTGGTGAGGCAGGCAGGGCCTCGCTGCAGCGCAGAATGATCCCATAGGTCTCAAGGCGTAGCGTCAGCTGAAACTTCACTGATCCATCAGCCCTCTGCCTCCCTCCTCCTTCGAAAGAGCAGTGGCCTGCTCCGCTTCTAAAAGCCCTGGGGCTCCGGAAAGCCGACCGCGCTTTACAGGACACGTGCAGGCAGGAACAGGGGCGAATCCGAGGTGGAGACCATGTGACCACGCGTGGCACTGGCGTATCCCACAGCAGATGGTGTGAACGTGTGTCACCGGAGGCATACCGGGAGACGGCGAAACAAACGGTGGTGTCCAGGCATGTGCCAGTGGAAGGGGGGAAGAAGTGACCTTTCGGTCAATGCCAAGGGAAATCAAAGAACACCTGGGACTCGGTGGGTGGGGGGCCTGTGCCTGACCCAAGCCAGGTTTTCCAATGCCTATCAGAGGAGCAAAGAATCTTCTGCAGAATTCGCCCCGCCCCCAACCCTCCTCCTCCCTGGTAGCCCTGACGCAACTTCCCCTGCACCCAGCCCCAGCCCCAGCCCCAGCCCCAGCCCCAGACACAGAACCAGCCCCAGCCCCAGCCCCAGCCCAGTCCCTCTGGTTCCCTGACATTCGTTTGGGCCACAAGATCAAGGGAGTCAGTCCACCCAGGAGCAGAGGAGAGGATGTCCCTCAAGAATGAGACAGGAAGTGCAGAGGAAATGCGACACCACCTGTCCTAGAAGACAAGGCCAGTCACGGTCGCCTAGCGCTCATTCTAGGCAATCCACCCACCCATGAGGGGAAACATGGAGAACAAGGAAGCTTCCCTGTCTGAGACACGTATGGAAGCCAAGAAATCCAGGGTCATGAGACCTGCCCAATGAAGCAGAAAGACGTTTGGAGAGAGATACCATCATGACACGGATCTGCAGGAAGTGTGTCCCTGACGGACTGGGAAGTCATCTTTGTTGAAGACATTGGGCCAGAGCGAGAGGCATCCAGGCCCCTGAGAAACAGGTGAGGCAGAGCAAGAGGGAGGATAGAGCAGAGGCCAGAGCCCCGGCAGGATACAGCGCCGTGCCACCACCACGGGCATAAGGGGAGGGCTTCCAAAAGGGTGGCTTGTCCAGAGAGGCCAGCGTTCCAGTGACAGTGACAGGGATGGTTGCCATCTCCCATTCCCGGCTGCTTCTTCTACACGGTATGGTGGTGTGGCTTCATTTCTCAGAGAAGAGCCGTGAAAAGGTACAACCATCTTCTCTGATGTGGTCCTGCTTCCCTACTGCGGGACAAAGAGCTCCTGTGGGGCTCTTTTCCTTGGTTGCTGTGTGGTCATGTTGATCTTAGAAAAGAGGCAGCTCATGATGGGGATGAGATTTCAATTGCTCCGGGACCGATGCATCTCCTCACGTGGGCCAGGCCTTCACACACCCAAAGCGGATCCGCGGCGGCGAAAACGATTGACAGCCGGCCTCATGACCCAGGCAGAGATGCAGAAAGAGGCTCAGCAAAGACAGGCCGACATGCCAGAAATCGCCTTGTGCTGCACAGGGCACATTCAGCCAAAGACACACACGCAGAGGGGCACGCACACACTAACCGACAGAGAGAGGGAAAGAAAGACACAGAGACTGAGAGGCAGAGAGAGAAGAGAGGATGGGAGACACACACACACGCGCGCACACATACACGCACACACACACACACAGAAACAGAGTCATACAGCAGAGGCATGGAAACACACCCCCCCCCAGGCAACCCCTGAGGCTGCGGGGTTCTGCTCTCGACGAGAACGACCCTGGGGTGAGAGAACAGCCCAGGGGCACGCAGGCCGACCTGTCCTCGAGATGACGGCGGCACGACTTTTGGGGAGACTCACCCCAACAGCGTCTGGGCAGGCCTGAGGCTGGGATGCCGTGCTGCTTCCCCCGGACTCCGCCTGGGGTTTCCTCATCCTGGTCGGCCCTTTGCGACTCCTGGCATCCGGAGACGTTCCCGTCGACCCCGTGGAGAGGTCAGACCGGAGCCTCAGAGCCCCGCCACCCAAGCACTGCCACGGAGGGCTCCTGCTCAGCCAAGCCTCAGGGACGGGTTTCTAAGACAACCGTGGGAAGCACTGTGACGGCAGAAGCCGCTCGCGCCTCGCGCATGCGCATTGGCTGGACCGACTCGCGCTCCGCTCCTGGCAGTCAGGCTGCGTCCCCTTTAAATAATGCCCCCGCTGCGCGGCTGCAGCGAGGCTCCTGCTGCAGCCTCGGCGGCGTGTGGATACGGGGTCCAGCTTGGGACGCCGTGGGAGATGGGGCCGCCGCTGCCCTGTCTCAGGGCCAAACCCCCAGGAGTCCCGCCCTCAGGATCTCCTTGAGCCGACTTCCACGGAGGGAAGGGGAGCTTCAGGACGCCTGCTGTGTTCTGGGGACTCCCGTTCAGATCCGATTTTGGCCCCCTCCCAGTGAGATAGGATGGGCTCACCACATCTGGTGAGGCAGGCAGGGCCTCGCTGCAGCGCAGAATGATCCCATAGGTCTCAAGGCGTAGCGTCAGCTGAAACTTCACTGATCCATCAGCCCTCTGCCTCCCTCCTCCTTCGAAAGAGCAGTGGCCTGCTCCGCTTCTAAAAGCCCTGGGGCTCCGGAAAGCCGACCGCGCTTTACAGGACACGTGCAGGCAGGAACAGGGGCGAATGCGAGGTGGAGACCATGTGACCACGCGTGGCACTGGCGTATCCCACAGCAGATGGTGTGAACGTGTGTCACCGGAGGCATACCGGGAGACGGCGAAACAAACGGTGGTGTCCAGGCATGTGCCAGTGGAAGGGGGGAAGAAGTGACCTTTCGGTCAATGCCAAGGGAAATCAAAGAACACCTGGGACTCGGTGGGTGGGGGGCCTGTGCCTGACCCAAGCCAGGTTTTCCAATGCCTATCAGAGGAGCAAAGAATCTTCTGCAGAATTCGCCCCGCCCCCAACCCTCCTCCTCCCTGGTAGCCCTGACGCAACTTCCCCCGCACCCAGCCCCAGCCCCAGCCCCAGCCCCAGCCCCAGACACAGCCCCAGCCCCAGCCCCAGCCCCAGCCCAGTCCCTCTGGTTCCCGGACATTCGTTTGGGCCACAAGATCAAGGGAGTCAGTCCACCCAGGAGCAGAGGAGAGGATGTCCCTCAAGAATGAGACAGGAAGTGCAGAGGAAATGCGACACCACCTGTCCTAGAAGACAAGGCCAGTCACGGTCGCCTAGCGCTCATTCTAGGCAATCCACCCACCCATGAGGGGAAACATGGAGAACAAGGAAGCTTCCCTGTCTGAGACACGTATGGAAGCCAAGAAATCCAGGGTCATGAGACCTGCCCAATGAAGCAGAAAGACGTTTGGAGAGAGATGCCATCATGACACGGATCTGCAGGAAGTGTGTCCCTGACGGACTGGGAAGTCATCTTTGTTGAAGACATTGGGCCAGAGCGAGAGGCATCCAGGCCCCTGAGAAACAGGTGAGGCAGAGCAAGAGGGAGGATAGAGCAGAGGCCAGAGCCCCGGCAGGATACAGCGCCGTGCCACCACCACGGGCATAAGGGGAGGGCTTCCAAAAGGGTGGCTTGTCCAGAGAGGCCAGCGTTCCAGTGACAGTGACAGGGATGGTTGCCATCTCCCATTCCCGGCTGCTTCTTCTACACGGTATGGTGGTGTGGCTTCATTTCTCAGAGAAGAGCCGTGAAAAGGTACAACCATCTTCTCTGATGTGGTCCTGCTTCCCTACTGCGGGACAAAGAGCTCCTGTGGGGCTCTTTTCCTTGGTTGCTGTGTGGTCATCTTGATCTTAGAAAAGAGGCAGCTCATGATGGGGATGAGATTTCAATTGCTCCGGGACCGATGCACCTCCTCACGTGGGCCAGGCCTTCACACACCCAAAGCGGATCCGCGGCGGCGAAAACGATTGACAGCCGGCCTCATGACCCAGGCAGAGACGCAGAAAGAGGCTCAGCAAAGACAGGCCGACATGCCAGAAATCGCCTTGTGCTGCACAGGGCACATTCAGCCAAAGACACACACGCAGAGGGGCACGCACACACTAACCGACAGAGAGAGGGAAAGAAAGACACAGAGACTGAGAGACAGAGAGAGAAGAGAGGATGGGAGACACACACACACGCGCGCACACATACACGCACACACACACACACAGAAACAGAGTCATACAGCAGAGGCATGGAAACACCCCCCCCCCCAGGCAACCCCTGAGGCTGCGGGGTTCTGCTCTCGACGAGAACGACCCTGGGGTGAGAGAACAGCCCAGGGGCACGCAGGCCGACCTGTCCTCGAGATGACGGCGGCACGACTTTTGGGGAGACTCACCCCAACAGCGTCCGGGCAGGCCTGAGGCTGGGATGCCGTGCTGCTTCCCCCGGACTCCGCCTGGGGTTTCCTCATCCTGGTCGGCCCTTTGCGACTCCTGGCATCCGGAGACGTTCCCGTCGACCACGTGGAGAGGTCAGACCGGAGCCTCAGAGCCCCGCCACCCAAGCACTGCCACGGAGGGCTCCTGCTCAGCCAAGCCTCAGGGACGGGTTTCTAAGACGACCGTGGGAAGCACTGTGACGGCAGAAGCCGCTCGCGCCTCGCGCATGCGCATTGGCTGGACCGACTCGCGCTCCGCTCCTGGCAGTCAGGCTGCGTCCCCTTTAAATAATGCCCCCGCTGCGCGGCTGCAGCGAGGCTCCTGCTGCAGCCGCGGCGGCGTGTGGATACGGGGTCCAGCTTGGGACGCCGTGGGAGATGGGGCCGCCGGTGCCCTGTCTCAGGGCCAAACCCCCAGGAGTCCCGCCCTCAGGATCTCCTTGAGCCGACTTCCACGGAGGGAAGGGGAGCTTCAGGACGCCTGCTGTGTTCTGGGGACTCCCGTTCAGATCCGATTTTGGCCCCCTCCCAGTGAGATAGGATGGGCTCACCACATCTGGTGAGGCAGGCAGGGCCTCGCTGCAGCGCAGAATGATCCCATAGGTCTCAAGGCGTAGCGTCAGCTGAAACTTCACTGATCCATCAGCCCTCTGCCTCCCTCCTCCTTCGAAAGAGCAGTGGCCTGCTCCGCTTCTAAAAGCCCTGGGGCTCCGGAAAGCCGACCGCGCTTTACAGGACACGTGCAGGCAGGAACAGGGGCGAATCCGAGGTGGAGACCATGTGACCACGCGTGGCACTGGCGTATCCCACAGCAGATGGTGTGAACGTGTGTCACCGGAGGCATACCGGGAGACGGCGAAACAAACGGTGGTGTCCAGGCATGTGCCAGTGGAAGGGGGGAAGAAGTGACCTTTCGGTCAATGCCAAGGGAAATCAAAGAACACCTGGGACTCGGTGGGTGGGGGGCCTGTGCCTGACCCAAGCCAGGTTTTCCAATGCCTATCAGAGGAGCAAAGAATCTTCTGCAGAATTCGCCCCGCCCCCAACCCTCCTCCTCCCTGGTAGCCCTGACGCAACTTCCCCCGCACCCAGCCTCAGCCCCAGCCCCAGCCCCAGCCCCAGACACAGCCCCAGCCCCAGCCCCAGCCCCAGCCCAGTCCCTCTGGTTCCCTGACATTCGTTTGGGCCACAAGATCAAGGGAGTCAGTCCACCCAGGAGCAGAGGAGAGGATGTCCCTCAAGAATGAGACAGGAAGTGCAGAGGAAATGCGACACCACCTGTCCTAGAAGACAAGGCCAGTCACGGTCGCCTAGCGCTCATTCTAGGCAATCCACCCACCCATGAGGGGAAACATGGAGAACAAGGAAGCTTCCCTGTCTGAGACACGTATGGAAGCCAAGAAATCCAGGGTCATGAGACCTGCCCAATGAAGCAGAAAGACGTTTGGAGAGAGATGCCATCATGACACGGATCTGCAGGAAGTGTGTCCCTGACGGACTGGGAAGTCATCTTTGTTGAAGACATTGGGCCAGAGCGAGAGGCATCCAGGCCCCTGAGAAACAGGTGAGGCAGAGCAAGAGGGAGGATAGAGCAGAGGCCAGAGCCCCGGTAGGATACAGCGCCGTGCCACCACCACGGGCATAAGGGGAGGGCTTCCAAAAGGGTGGCTTGTCCAGAGAGGCCAGCGTTCCAGTGACAGTGACAGGGATGGTTGCCATCTCCCATTCCCGGCTGCTTCTTCTACACGGTATGGTGGTGTGGCTTCATTTCTCAGAGAAGAGCCGTGAAAAGGTACAACCATCTTCTCTGATGTGGTCCTGCTTCCCTACTGCGGGACAAAGAGCTCCTGTGGGGCTCTTTTCCTTGGTTGCTGTGTGGTCATCTTGATCTTAGAAAAGAGGCAGCTCATGATGGGGATGAGATTTCAATTGCTCCGGGACCGATGCATCTCCTCACGTGGGCCAGGCCTTCACACACCCAAAGCGGATCCGCGGCGGCGAAAACGATTGACAGCCGGCCTCATGACCCAGGCAGAGACGCAGAAAGAGGCTCAGCAAAGACAGGCCGACATGCCAGAAATCGCCTTGTGCTGCACAGGGCACATTCAGCCAAAGACACACACGCAGAGGGGCACGCACACACTAACCGACAGAGAGAGGGAAAGAAAGACACAGAGACTGAGAGACAGAGAGAGAAGAGAGGATGGGAGACACACACACACGCGCGCACACATACACGCACACACACACACACAGAAACAGAGTCATACAGCAGAGGCATGGAAACACACCCCCCCCCCAGGCAACCCCTGAGGCTGCGGGGTTCTGCTCTCGACGAGAACGACCCTGGGGTGAGAGAACAGCCCAGGGGCACGCAGGCCGACCTGTCCTCGAGATGACGGCGGCACGACTTTTGGGGAGACTCACCCCAACAGCGTCCGGGCAGGCCTGAGGCTGGGATGCCGTGCTGCTTCCCCCGGACTCCGCCTGGGGTTTCCTCATCCTGGTCGGCCCTTTGCGACTCCTGGCATCCGGAGACGTTCCCGTCGACCCCGTGGAGAGGTCAGACCGGAGCCTCAGAGCCCCGCCACCCAAGCACTGCCACGGAGGGCTCCTGCTCAGCCAAGCCTCAGGGACGGGTTTCTAAGACAACCGTGGGAAGCACTGTGACGGCAGAAGCCGCTCGCGCCTCGCGCATGCGCATTGGCTGGACCGACTCGCGCTCCGCTCCTGGCAGTCAGGCTGCGTCCCCTTTAAATAATGCCCCCGCTGCGCGGCTGCAGCGAGGCTCCTGCTGCAGCCGCGGCGGCGTGTGGATACGGGGTCCAGCTTGGGACGCCGTGGGAGATGGGGCCGCCGGTGCCCTGTCTCAGGGCCAAACCCCCAGGAGTCCCGCCCTCAGGATCTCCTTGAGCCGACTTCCACGGAGGGAAGGGGAGCTTCAGGACGCCTGCTGTGTTCTGGGGACTCCCGTTCAGATCCGATTTTGGCCCCCTCCCAGTGAGATAGGATGGGCTCACCACATCTGGTGAGGCAGGCAGGGCCTCGCTGCAGCGCAGAATGATCCCATAGGTCTCAAGGCGTAGCGTCAGCTGAAACTTCACTGATCCATCAGCCCTCTGCCTCCCTCCTCCTTCGAAAGAGCAGTGGCCTGCTCCGCTTCTAAAAGCCCTGGGGCTCCGGAAAGCCGACCGCGCTTTACAGGACACGTGCAGGCAGGAACAGGGGCGAATCCGAGGTGGAGACCATGTGACCACGCGTGGCACTGGCGTATCCCACAGCAGATGGTGTGAACGTGTGTCACCGGAGGCATACCGGGAGACGGCGAAACAAACGGTGGTGTCCAGGCATGTGCCAGTGGAAGGGGGGAAGAAGTGACCTTTCGGTCAATGCCAAGGGAAATCAAAGAACACCTGGGACTCGGTGGGTGGGGGGCCTGTGCCTGACCCAAGCCAGGTTTTCCAATGCCTATCAGAGGAGCAAAGAATCTTCTGCAGAATTCGCCCCGCCCCCAACCCTCCTCCTCCCTGGTAGCCCTGACGCAACTTCCCCTGCACCCAGCCCCAGGGCCAGCCCCAGCCCCAGCCCCAGACACAGAACCAGCCCCAGCCCCAGCCCCAGCCCAGTCCCTCTGGTTCCCTGACATTCGTTTGGGCCACAAGATCAAGGGAGTCAGTCCACCCAGGAGCAGAGGAGAGGATGTCCCTCAAGAATGAGACAGGAAGTGCAGAGGAAATGCGACACCACCTGTCCTAGAAGACAAGGCCAGTCACGGTCGCCTAGCGCTCATTCTAGGCAATCCACCCACCCATGAGGGGAAACATGGAGAACAAGGAAGCTTCCCTGTCTGAGACACGTATGGAAGCCAAGAAATCCAGGGTCATGAGACCTGCCCAATGAAGCAGAAAGACGTTTGGAGAGAGATACCATCATGACACGGATCTGCAGGAAGTGTGTCCCTGACGGACTGGGAAGTCATCTTTGTTGAAGACATTGGGCCAGAGCGAGAGGCATCCAGGCCCCTGAGAAACAGGTGAGGCAGAGCAAGAGGGAGGATAGAGCAGAGGCCAGAGCCCCGGCAGGATACAGCGCCGTGCCACCACCACGGGCATAAGGGGAGGGCTTCCAAAAGGGTGGCTTGTCCAGAGAGGCCAGCATTCCAGTGACAGTGACAGGGATGGTTGCCATCTCCCATTCCCGGCTGCTTCTTCTACACGGTATGGTGGTGTGGCTTCATTTCTCAGAGAAGAGCCGTGAAAAGGTACAACCATCTTCTCTGATGTGGTCCTGCTTCCCTACTGCGGGACAAAGAGCTCCTGTGGGGCTCTTTTCCTTGGTTGCTGTGTGGTCATGTTGATCTTAGAAAAGAGGCAGCTCATGATGGGGATGAGATTTCAATTGCTCCGGGACCGATGCATCTCCTCACGTGGGCCAGGCCTTCACACACCCAAAGCGGATCCGCGGCGGCGAAAACGATTGACAGCCGGCCTCATGACCCAGGCAGAGACGCAGAAAGAGGCTCAGCAAAGACAGGCCGACATGCCAGAAATCGCCTTGTGCTGCACAGGGCACATTCAGCCAAAGACACACACGCAGAGGGGCACGCACACACTAACCGACAGAGAGAGGGAAAGAAAGACACAGAGACTGAGAGACAGAGAGAGAAGAGAGGATGGGAGACACACACACACGCGCGCACACATACACGCACACACACACACACAGAAACAGAGTCATACAGCAGAGGCATGGAAACACACCCCCCCCCAGGCAACCCCTGAGGCTGCGGGGTTCTGCTCTCGACGAGAACGACCCTGGGGTGAGAGAACAGCCCAGGGGCACGCAGGCCGACCTGTCCTCGAGATGACGGCGGCACGACTTTTGGGGAGACTCACCCCAACAGCGTCCGGGCAGGCCTGAGGCTGGGATGCCGTGCTGCTTCCCCCGGACTCCGCCTGGGGTTTCCTCATCCTGGTCGGCCCTTTGCGACTCCTGGCATCCGGAGACGTTCCCGTCGACCCCGTGGAGAGGTCAGACCGGAGCCTCAGAGCCCCGCCACCCAAGCACTGCCACGGAGGGCTCCTGCTCAGCCAAGCCTCAGGGACGGGTTTCTAAGACAACCGTGGGAAGCACTGTGACGGCAGAAGCCGCTCGCGCCTCGCGCATGCGCATTGGCTGGACCGACTCGCGCTCCGCTCCTGGCAGTCAGGCTGCGTCCCCTTTAAATAATGCCCCCGCTGCGCGGCTGCAGCGAGGCTCCTGCTGCAGCCGCGGCGGCGTGTGGATACGGGGTCCAGCTTGGGACGCCGTGGGAGATGGGGCCGCCGGTGCCCTGTCTCAGGGCCAAACCCCCAGGAGTCCCGCCCTCAGGATCTCCTTGAGCCGACTTCCACGGAGGGAAGGGGAGCTTCAGGACGCCTGCTGTGTTCTGGGGACTCCCGTTCAGATCCGATTTTGGCCCCCTCCCAGTGAGATAGGATGGGCTCACCACATCTGGTGAGGCAGGCAGGGCCTCGCTGCAGCGCAGAATGATCCCATAGGTCTCAAGGCGTAGCGTCAGCTGAAACTTCACTGATCCATCAGCCCTCTGCCTCCCTCCTCCTTCGAAAGAGCAGTGGCCTGCTCCGCTTCTAAAAGCCCTGGGGCTCCGGAAAGCCGACCGCGCTTTACAGGACACGTGCAGGCAGGAACAGGGGCGAATCCGAGGTGGAGACCATGTGACCACGCGTGGCACTGGCGTATCCCACAGCAGATGGTGTGAACGTGTGTCACCGGAGGCATACCGGGAGACGGCGAAACAAACGGTGGTGTCCAGGCATGTGCCAGTGGAAGGGGGGAAGAAGTGACCTTTCGGTCAATGCCAAGGGAAATCAAAGAACACCTGGGACTCGGTGGGTGGGGGGCCTGTGCCTGACCCAAGCCAGGTTTTCCAATGCCTATCAGAGGAGCAAAGAATCTTCTGCAGAATTCGCCCCGCCCCCAACCCTCCTCCTCCCTGGTAGCCCTGACGCAACTTCCCCCGCACCCAGCCCCAGCCCCAGCCCCAGCCCCAGCCCCAGACACAGCCCCAGCCCCAGCCCCAGCCCCAGCCCCAGCCCAGTCCCTCTGGTTCCCTGACATTCGTTTGGGCCACAAGATCAAGGGAGTCAGTCCACCCAGGAGCAGAGGAGAGGATGTCCCTCAAGAATGAGACAGGAAGTGCAGAGGAAATGCGACACCACCTGTCCTAGAAGACAAGGCCAGTCACGGTCGCCTAGCGCTCATTCTAGGCAATCCACCCACCCATGAGGGGAAACATGGAGAACAAGGAAGCTTCCCTGTCTGAGACACGTATGGAAGCCAAGAAATCCAGGGTCATGAGACCTGCCCAATGAAGCAGAAAGACGTTTGGAGAGAGATGCCATCATGACACGGATCTGCAGGAAGTGTGTCCCTGACGGACTGGGAAGTCATCTTTGTTGAAGACATTGGGCCAGAGCGAGAGGCATCCAGGCCCCTGAGAAACAGGTGAGGCAGAGCAAGAGGGAGGATAGAGCAGAGGCCAGAGCCCCGGCAGGATACAGCGCCGTGCCACCACCACGGGCATAAGGGGCGGGCTTCCAAAAGGGTGGCTTGTCCAGAGAGGCCAGCGTTCCAGTGACAGTGACAGGGATGGTTGCCATCTCCCATTCCCGGCTGCTTCTTCTACACGGTATGGTGGTGTGGCTTCATTTCTCAGAGAAGAGCCGTGAAAAGGTACAACCATCTTCTCTGATGTGGTCCTGCTTCCCTACTGCGGGACAAAGAGCTCCTGTGGGGCTCTTTTCCTTGGTTGCTGTGTGGTCATCTTGATCTTAGAAAAGAGGCAGCTCATGATGGGGATGAGATTTCAATTGCTCCGGGACCGATGCATCTCCTCACGTGGGCCAGGCCTTCACACACCCAAAGCGGATCCGCGGCGGCGAAAACGATTGACAGCCGGCCTCATGACCCAGGCAGAGACGCAGAAAGAGGCTCAGCAAAGACAGGCCGACATGCCAGAAATCGCCTTGTGCTGCACAGGGCACATTCAGCCAAAGACACACACGCAGAGGGGCACGCACACACTAACCGACAGAGAGAGGGAAAGAAAGACACAGAGACTGAGAGGCAGAGAGAGAAGAGAGGATGGGAGACACACACACACGCGCGCACACATACACGCACACACACACACACAGAAACAGAGTCATACAGCAGAGGCATGGAAACACCCCCCCCCCCAGGCAACCCCTGAGGCTGCGGGGTTCTGCTCTCGACGAGAACGACCCTGGGGTGAGAGAACAGCCCAGGGGCACGCAGGCCGACCTGTCCTCGAGATGACGGCGGCACGACTTTTGGGGAGACTCACCCCAACAGCGTCCGGGCAGGCCTGAGGCTGGGATGCCGTGCTGCTTCCCCCGGACTCCGCCTGGGGTTTCCTCATCCTGGTCGGCCCTTTGCGACTCCTGGCATCCGGAGACGTTCCCGTCGACCCCGTGGAGAGGTCAGACCGGAGCCTCAGAGCCCCGCCACCCAAGCACTGCCACGGAGGGCTCCTGCTCAGCCAAGCCTCAGGGACGGGTTTCTAAGACAACCGTGGGAAGCACTGTGACGGCAGAAGCCGCTCACGCCTCGCGCATGCGCATTGGCTGGACCGACTCGCGCTCCGCTCCTGGCAGTCAGGCTGCGTCCCCTTTAAATAATGCCCCCGCTGCGCGGCTGCAGCGAGGCTCCTGCTGCAGCCGCGGCGGCGTGTGGATACGGGGTCCAGCTTGGGACGCCGTGGGAGATGGGGCCGCCGGTGCCCTGTCTCAGGGCCAAACCCCCAGGAGTCCCGCCCTCAGGATCTCCTTGAGCCGACTTCCACCGAGGGAAGGGGAGCTTCAGGACGCCTGCTGTGTTCTGGGGACTCCCGTTCAGATCCGATTTTGGCCCCCCCCCCAGTGAGATAGGATGGGCTCACCACATCTGGTGAGGCAGGCAGGGCCTCGCTGCAGCGCAGAATGATCCCATAGGTCTCAAGGCGTAGCGTCAGCTGAAACTTCACTGATCCATCAGCCCTCTGCCTCCCTCCTCCTTCGAAAGAGCAGTGGCCTGCTCCGCTTCTAAAAGCCCTGGGGCTCCGGAAAGCCGACCGCGATTTACAGGACACGTGCAGGCAGGAACAGGGGCGAATCCGAGGTGGAGACCATGTGACCACGCGTGGCACTGGCGTATCCCACAGCAGATGGTGTGAACGTGTGTCACCGGAGGCATACCGGGAGACGGCGAAACAAACGGTGGTGTCCAGGCATGTGCCAGTGGAAGGGGGGAAGAAGTGACCTTTCGGTCAATGCCAAGGGAAATCAAAGAACACCTGGGACTCGGTGGGTGGGGGGCCTGTGCCTGACCCAAGCCAGGTTTTCCAATGCCTATCAGAGGAGCAAAGAATCTTCTGCAGAATTCGCCCCGCCCCCAACCCTCCTCCTCCCTGGTAGCCCTGACGCAACTTCCCCTGCACCCAGCCCCAGCCCCAGCCCCAGCCCCAGCCCCAGACACAGCCCCAGCCCCAGCCCCAGCCCCAGCCCAGTCCCTCTGGTTCCCTGACATTCGTTTGGGCCACAAGATCAAGGGAGTCAGTCCACCCAGGAGCAGAGGAGAGGATGTCCCTCAAGAATGAGACAGGAAGTGCAGAGGAAATGCGACACCACCTGTCCTAGAAGACAAGGCCAGTCACGGTCGCCTAGCGCTCATTCTAGGCAATCCACCCACCCATGAGGGGAAACATGGAGAACAAGGAAGCTTCCCTGTCTGAGACACGTATGGAAGCCAAGAAATCCAGGGTCATGAGACCTGCCCAATGAAGCAGAAAGACGTTTGGAGAGAGATACCATCATGACACGGATCTGCAGGAAGTGTGTCCCTGACGGACTGGGAAGTCATCTTTGTTGAAGACATTGGGCCAGAGCGAGAGGCATCCAGGCCCCTGAGAAACAGGTGAGGCAGAGCAAGAGGGAGGATAGAGCAGAGGCCAGAGCCCCGGCAGGATACAGCGCCGTGCCACCACCACGGGCATAAGGGGAGGGCTTCCAAAAGGGTGGCTTGTCCAGAGAGGCCAGCGTTCCAGTGACAGTGACAGGGATGGTTGCCATCTCCCATTCCCGGCTGCTTCTTCTACACGGTATGGTGGTGTGGCTTCATTTCTCAGAGAAGAGCCGTGAAAAGGTACAACCATCTTCTCTGATGTGGTCCTGCTTCCCTACTGCGGGACAAAGAGCTCCTGTGGGGCTCTTTTCCTTGGTTGCTGTGTGGTCATCTTGATCTTAGAAAAGAGGCAGCTCATGATGGGGATGAGATTTCAATTGCTCCGGGACCGATGCATCTCCTCACGTGGGCCAGGCCTTCACACACCCAAAGCGGATCCGCGGCGGCGAAAACGATTGACAGCCGGCCTCATGACCCAGGCAGAGACGCAGAAAGAGGCTCAGCAAAGACAGGCCGACATGCCAGAAATCGCCTTGTGCTGCACAGGGCACATTCAGCCAAAGACACACACGCAGAGGGGCACGCACACACTAACCGACAGAGAGAGGGAAAGAAAGACACAGAGACTGAGAGGCAGAGAGAGAAGAGAGGATGGGAGACACACACACACGCGCGCACACATACACGCACACACACACACACAGAAACAGAGTCATACAGCAGAGGCATGGAAACACCCCCCCCCCCAGGCAACCCCTGAGGCTGCGGGGTTCTGCTCTCGACGAGAACGACCCTGGGGTGAGAGAACAGCCCAGGGGCACGCAGGCCGACCTGTCCTCGAGATGACGGCGGCACGACTTTTGGGGAGACTCACCCCAACAGCGTCCGGGCAGGCCTGAGGCTGGGATGCCGTGCTGCTTCCCCCGGACTCCGCCTGGGGTTTCCTCATCCTGGTCGGCCCTTTGCGACTCCTGGCATCCGGAGACGTTCCCGTCGACCCCGTGGAGAGGTCAGACCGGAGCCTCAGAGCCCCGCCACCCAAGCACTGCCACGGAGGGCTCCTGCTCAGCCAAGCCTCAGGGACGGGTTTCTAAGACAACCGTGGGAAGCACTGTGACGGCAGAAGCCGCTCGCGCCTCGCGCATGCGCATTGGCTGGACCGACTCGCGCTCCGCTCCTGGCAGTCAGGCTGCGTCCCCTTTAAATAATGCCCCCGCTGCGCGGCTGCAGCGAGGCTCCTGCTGCAGCCGCGGCGGCGTGTGGATACGGGGTCCAGCTTGGGACGCCGTGGGAGATGGGGCCGCCGGTGCCCTGTCTCAGGGCCAAACCCCCAGGAGTCCCGCCCTCAGGATCTCCTTGAGCCGACTTCCACCGAGGGAAGGGGAGCTTCAGGACGCCTGCTGTGTTCTGGGGACTCCCGTTCAGATCCGATTTTGGCCCCCTCCCAGTGAGATAGGATGGGCTCACCACATCTGGTGAGGCAGGCAGGGCCTCGCTGCAGCGCAGAATGATCCCATAGGTCTCAAGGCGTAGCGTCAGCTGAAACTTCACTGATCCATCAGCCCTCTGCCTCCCTCCTCCTTCGAAAGAGCAGTGGCCTGCTCCGCTTCTAAAAGCCCTGGGGCTCCGGAAAGCCGACCGCGCTTTACAGGACACGTGCAGGCAGGAACAGGGGCGAATCCGAGGTGGAGACCATGTGACCACGCGTGGCACTGGCGTATCCCACAGCAGATGGTGTGAACGTGTGTCACCGGAGGCATACCGGGAGACGGCGAAACAAACGGTGGTGTCCAGGCATGTGCCAGTGGAAGGGGGGAAGAAGTGACCTTTCGGTCAATGCCAAGGGAAATCAAAGAACACCTGGGACTCGGTGGGTGGGGGGCCTGTGCCTGACCCAAGCCAGGTTTTCCAATGCCTATCAGAGGAGCAAAGAATCTTCTGCAGAATTCGCCCCGCCCCCAACCCTCCTCCTCCCTGGTAGCCCTGACGCAACTTCCCCTGCACCCAGCCCCAGCCCCAGCCCCAGCCCCAGCCCCAGACACAGCCCCAGCCCCAGCCCCAGCCCCAGCCCAGTCCCTCTGGTTCCCTGACATTCGTTTGGGCCACAAGATCAAGGGAGTCAGTCCACCCAGGAGCAGAGGAGAGGATGTCCCTCAAGAATGAGACAGGAAGTGCAGAGGAAATGCGACACCACCTGTCCTAGAAGACAAGGCCAGTCACGGTCGCCTAGCGCTCATTCTAGGCAATCCACCCACCCATGAGGGGAAACATGGAGAACAAGGAAGCTTCCTTGTCTGAGACACGTATGGAAGCCAAGAAATCCAGGGTCATGAGACCTGCCCAATGAAGCAGAAAGACGTTTGGAGAGAGATGCCATCATGACACGGATCTGCAGGAAGTGTGTCCCTGACGGATTGGGAAGTCATCTTTGTTGAAGACATTGGGCCAGAGCGAGAGGCATCCAGGCCCCTGAGAAACAGGTGAGGCAGAGCAAGAGGGAGGATAGAGCAGAGGCCAGAGCCCCGGCAGGATACAGCGCCGTGCCACCACCACGGGCATAAGGGGAGGGCTTCCAAAAGGGTGGCTTGTCCAGAGAGGCCAGCGTTCCAGTGACAGTGACAGGGATGGTTGCCATCTCCGATTCCCGGCTGCTTCTTCTACACGGTATGGTGGTGTGGCTTCATTTCTCAGAGAAGAGCCGTGAATAGGTACAACCATCTTCTCTGATGTGGTCCTGCTTCCCTACTGCGGGACAAAGAGCTCCTGTGGGGCTCTTTTCCTTGGTTGCTGTGTGGTCATCTTGATCTTAGAAAAGAGGCAGCTCATGATGGGGATGAGATTTCAATTGCTCCGGGACCGATGCATCTCCTCACGTGGGCCAGGCCTTCACACACCCAAAGCGGATCCGCGGCGGCGAAAACGATTGACAGCCGGCCTCATGACCCAGGCAGAGACGCAGAAAGAGGCTCAGCAAAGACAGGCCGACATGCCAGAAATCGCCTTGTGCTGCACAGGGCACATTCAGCCAAAGACACACACGCAGAGGGGCACGCACACACTAACCGACAGAGAGAGGGAAAGAAAGACACAGAGACTGAGAGGCAGAGAGAGAAGAGAGGATGGGAGACACACACACACGCGCGCACACATACACGCACACACACACACACAGAAACAGAGTCATACAGCAGAGGCATGGAAACACACCCCCCCCCCAGGCAACCCCTGAGGCTGCGGGGTTCTGCTCTCGACGAGAACGACCCTGGGGTGAGAGAACAGCCCAGGGGCACGCAGGCCGACCTGTCCTCGAGATGACGGCGGCACGACTTTTGGGGAGACTCACCCCAACAGCGTCCGGGCAGGCCTGAGTCTGGGATGCCGTGCTGCTTCCCCCGGACTCCGCCTGGGGTTTCCTCATCCTGGTCGGCCCTTTGCGACTCCTGGCATCCGGAGACGTTCCCGTCGACCCCGTGGAGAGGTCAGACCGGAGCCTCAGAGCCCCGCCACCCAAGCACTGCCACGGAGGGCTCCTGCTCAGCCAAGCCTCAGGGACGGGTTTCTAAGACAACCGTGGGAAGCACTGTGACGGCAGAAGCCGCTCACGCCTCGCGCATGCGCATTGGCTGGACCGACTCGCGCTCCGCTCCTGGCAGTCAGGCTGCGTCCCCTTTAAATAATGCCCCCGCTGCGCGGCTGCAACGAGGCTCCTGCTGCAGCCGCGGCGGCGTGTGGATACGGGGTCCAGCTTGGGACGCCGTGGGAGATGGGGCCGCCGGTGCCCTGTCTCAGGGCCAAACCCCCAGGAGTCCCGCCCTCAGGATCTCCTTGAGCCGACTTCCACGGAGGGAAGGGGAGCTTCAGGACGCCTGCTGTGTTCTGGGGACTCCCGTTCAGATCCGATTTTGGCCCCCTCCCAGTGAGATAGGATGGGCTCACCACATCTGGTGAGGCAGGCAGGGCCTCGCTGCAGCGCAGAATGATCCCATAGGTCTCAAGGCGTAGCGTCAGCTGAAACTTCACTGATCCATCAGCCCTCTGCCTCCCTCCTCCTTCGAAAGAGCAGTGGCCTGCTCCGCTTCTAAAAGCCCTGGGGCTCCGGAAAGCCGACCGCGCTTTACAGGACACGTGCAGGCAGGAACAGGGGCGAATCCGAGGTGGAGACCATGTGACCACGCGTGGCACTGGCGTATCCCACAGCAGATGGTGTGAACGTGTGTCACCGGAGGCATACCGGGAGACGGCGAAACAAACGGTGGTGTCCAGGCATGTGCCAGTGGAAGGGGGGAAGAAGTGACCTTTCGGTCAATGCCAAGGGAAATCAAAGAACACCTGGGACTCGGTGGGTGGGGGGCCTGTGCCTGACCCAAGCCAGGTTTTCCAATGCCTATCAGAGGAGCAAAGAATCTTCTGCAGAATTCGCCCCGCCCCCAACCCTCCTCCTCCCTGGTAGCCCTGACGCAACTTCCCCTGCACCCAGCCCCAGCCCCAGCCCCAGCCCCAGCCCCAGACACAGCCCCAGCCCCAGCCCCAGCCCCAGCCCAGTCCCTCTGGTTCCCTGACATTCGTTTGGGCCACAAGATCAAGGGAGTCAGTCCACCCAGGAGCAGAGGAGAGGATGTCCCTCAAGAATGAGACAGGAAGTGCAGAGGAAATGCGACACCACCTGTCCTAGAAGACAAGGCCAGTCACGGTCGCCTAGCGCTCATTCTAGGCAATCCACCCACCCATGAGGGGAAACATGGAGAACAAGGAAGCTTCCCTGTCTGAGACACGTATGGAAGCCAAGAAATCCAGGGTCATGAGACCTGCCCAATGAAGCAGAAAGACGTTTGGAGAGAGATACCATCATGACACGGATCTGCAGGAAGTGTGTCCCTGACGGACTGGGAAGTCATCTTTGTTGAAGACATTGGGCCAGAGCGAGAGGCATCCAGGCCCCTGAGAAACAGGTGAGGCAGAGCAAGAGGGAGGATAGAGCAGAGGCCAGAGCCCCGGCAGGATACAGCGCCGTGCCACCACCACGGGCATAAGGGGAGGGCTTCCAAAAGGGTGGCTTGTCCAGAGAGGCCAGCGTTCCAGTGACAGTGACAGGGATGGTTGCCATCTCCCATTCCCGGCTGCTTCTTCTACACGGTATGGTGGTGTGGCTTCATTTCTCAGAGAAGAGCCGTGAAAAGGTACAACCATCTTCTCTGATGTGGTCCTGCTTCCCTACTGCGGGACAAAGAGCTCCTGTGGGGCTCTTTTCCTTGGTTGCTGTGTGGTCATCTTGATCTTAGAAAAGAGGCAGCTCATGATGGGGATGAGATTTCAATTGCTCCGGGACCGATGCATCTCCTCACGTGGGCCAGGCCTTCACACACCCAAAGCGGATCCGCGGCGGCGAAAACGATTGACAGCCGGCCTCATGACCCAGGCAGAGACGCAGAAAGAGGCTCAGCAAAGACAGGCCGACATGCCAGAAATCGCCTTGTGCTGCACAGGGCACATTCAGCCAAAGACACACACGCAGAGGGGCACGCACACACTAACCGACAGAGAGAGGGAAAGAAAGACACAGAGACTGAGAGGCAGAGAGAGAAGAGAGGATGGGAGACACACACACACGCGCGCACACATACACGCACACACACACACACAGAAACAGAGTCATACAGCAGAGGCATGGAAACACACCCCCCCCCAGGCAACCCCTGAGGCTGCGGGGTTCTGCTCTCGACGAGAACGACCCTGGGGTGAGAGAACAGCCCAGGGGCACGCAGGCCGACCTGTCCTCGAGATGACGGCGGCACGACTTTTGGGGAGACTCACCCCAACAGCGTCCGGGCAGGCCTGAGGCTGGGATGCCGTGCTGCTTCCCCCGGACTCCGCCTGGGGTTTCCTCATCCTGGTCGGCCCTTTGCGACTCCTGGCATCCGGAGACGTTCCCGTCGACCCCGTGGAGAGGTCAGACCGGAGCCTCAGAGCCCCGCCACCCAAGCACTGCCACGGAGGGCTCCTGCTCAGCCAAGCCTCAGGGACGGGTTTCTAAGACAACCGTGGGAAGCACTGTGACGGCAGAAGCCGCTCGCGCCTCGCGCATGCGCATTGGCTGGACCGACTCGCGCTCCGCTCCTGGCAGTCAGGCTGCGTCCCCTTTAAATAATGCCCCCGCTGCGCGGCTGCAGCGAGGCTCCTGCTGCAGCCGCGGCGGCGTGTGGATACGGGGTCCAGCTTGGGACGCCGTGGGAGATGGGGCCGCCGGTGCCCTGTCTCAGGGCCAAACCCCCAGGAGTCCCGCCCTCAGGATCTCCTTGAGCCGACTTCCACCGAGGGAAGGGGAGCTTCAGGACGCCTGCTGTGTTCTGGGGACTCCCGTTCAGATCCGATTTTGGCCCCCTCCCAGTGAGATAGGATGGGCTCACCACATCTGGTGAGGCAGGCAGGGCCTCGCTGCAGCGCAGAATGATCCCATAGGTCTCAAGGCGTAGCGTCAGCTGAAACTTCACTGATCCATCAGCCCTCTGCCTCCCTCCTCCTTCGAAAGAGCAGTGGCCTGCTCCGCTTCTAAAAGCCCTGGGGCTCCGGAAAGCCGACCGCGCTTTACAGGACACGTGCAGGCAGGAACAGGGGCGAATCCGAGGTGGAGACCATGTGACCACGCGTGGCACTGGCGTATCCCACAGCAGATGGTGTGAACGTGTGTCACCGGAGGCATACCGGGAGACGGCGAAACAAACGGTGGTGTCCAGGCATGTGCCAGTGGAAGGGGGGAAGAAGTGACCTTTCGGTCAATGCCAAGGGAAATCAAAGAACACCTGGGACTCGGTGGGTGGGGGGCCTGTGCCTGACCCAAGCCAGGTTTTCCAATGCCTATCAGAGGAGCAAAGAATCTTCTGCAGAATTCGCCCCGCCCCCAACCCTCCTCCTCCCTGGTAGCCCTGACGCAACTTCCCCTGCACCCAGCCCCAGCCCCAGCCCCAGCCCCAGCCCCAGACACAGCCCCAGCCCCAGCCCCAGCCCCAGCCCAGTCCCTCTGGTTCCCTGACATTCGTTTGGGCCACAAGATCAAGGGAGTCAGTCCACCCAGGAGCAGAGGAGAGGATGTCCCTCAAGAATGAGACAGGAAGTGCAGAGGAAATGCGACACCACCTGTCCTAGAAGACAAGGCCAGTCACGGTCGCCTAGCGCTCATTCTAGGCAATCCACCCACCCATGAGGGGAAACATGGAGAACAAGGAAGCTTCCCTGTCTGAGACACGTATGGAAGCCAAGAAATCCAGGGTCATGAGACCTGCCCAATGAAGCAGAAAGACGTTTGGAGAGAGATACCATCATGACACGGATCTGCAGGAAGTGTGTCCCTGACGGACTGGGAAGTCATCTTTGTTGAAGACATTGGGCCAGAGCGAGAGGCATCCAGGCCCCTGAGAAACAGGTGAGGCAGAGCAAGAGGGAGGATAGAGCAGAGGCCAGAGCCCCGGCAGGATACAGCGCCGTGCCACCACCACGGGCATAAGGGGAGGGCTTCCAAAAGGGTGGCTTGTCCAGAGAGGCCAGCGTTCCAGTGACAGTGACAGGGATGGTTGCCATCTCCCATTCCCGGCTGCTTCTTCTACACGGTATGGTGGTGTGGCTTCATTTCTCAGAGAAGAGCCGTGAAAAGGTACAACCATCTTCTCTGATGTGGTCCTGCTTCCCTACTGCGGGACAAAGAGCTCCTGTGGGGCTCTCTTCCTTGGTTGCTGTGTGGTCATCTTGATCTTAGAAAAGAGGCAGCTCATGATGGGGATGAGATTTCAATTGCTCCGGGACCGATGCATCTCCTCACGTGGGCCAGGCCTTCACACACCCAAAGCGGATCCGCGGCGGCGAAAACGATTGACAGCCGGCCTCATGACCCAGGCAGAGACGCAGAAAGAGGCTCAGCAAAGACAGGCCGACATGCCAGAAATCGCCTTGTGCTGCACAGGGCACATTCAGCCAAAGACACACACGCAGAGGGGCACGCACACACTAACCGACAGAGAGAGGGAAAGAAAGACACAGAGACTGAGAGGCAGAGAGAGAAGAGAGGATGGGAGACACACACACACGCGCGCACACATACACGCACACACACACACACAGAAACAGAGTCATACAGCAGAGGCATGGAAACACACCCCCCCCCCAGGCAACCCCTGAGGCTGCGGGGTTCTGCTCTCGACGAGAACGACCCTGGGGTGAGAGAACAGCCCAGGGGCACGCAGGCCGACCTGTCCTCGAGATGACGGCGGCACGACTTTTGGGGAGACTCACCCCAACAGCGTCCGGGCAGGCCTGAGGCTGGGATGCCGTGCTGCTTCCCCCGGACTCCGCCTGGGGTTTCCTCATCCTGGTCGGCCCTTTGCGACTCCTGGCATCCGGAGACGTTCCCGTCGACCCCGTGGAGAGGTCAGACCGGAGCCTCAGAGCCCCGCCACCCAAGCACTGCCACGGAGGGCTCCTGCTCAGCCAAGCCTCAGGGACGGGTTTCTAAGACAACCGTGGGAAGCACTGTGACGGCAGAAGCCGCTCGCGCCTCGCGCATGCGCATTGGCTGGACCGACTCGCGCTCCGCTCCTGGCAGTCAGGCTGCGTCCCCTTTAAATAATGCCCCCGCTGCGCGGCTGCAGCGAGGCTCCTGCTGCAGCCGCGGCGGCGTGTGGATACGGGGTCCAGCTTGGGACGCCGTGGGAGATGGGGCCGCCGGTGCCCTGTCTCAGGGCCAAACCCCCAGGAGTCCCGCCCTCAGGATCTCCTTGAGCCGACTTCCACGGAGGGAAGGGGAGCTTCAGGACGCCTGCTGTGTTCTGGGGACTCCCGTTCAGATCCGATTTTGGCCCCCTCCCAGTGAGATAGGATGGGCTCACCACATCTGGTGAGGCAGGCAGGGCCTCGCTGCAGCGCAGAATGATCCCATAGGTCTCAAGGCGTAGCGTCAGCTGAAACTTCACTGATCCATCAGCCCTCTGCCTCCCTCCTCCTTCGAAAGAGCAGTGGCCTGCTCCGCTTCTAAAAGCCCTGGGGCTCCGGAAAGCCGACCGCGCTTTACAGGACACGTGCAGGCAGGAACAGGGGCGAATCCGAGGTGGAGACCATGTGACCACGCGTGGCACTGGCGTATCCCACAGCAGATGGTGTGAACGTGTGTCACCGGAGGCATACCGGGAGACGGCGAAACAAACGGTGGTGTCCAGGCATGTGCCAGTGGAAGGGGGGAAGAAGTGACCTTTCGGTCAATGCCAAGGGAAATCAAAGAACACCTGGGACTCGGTGGGTGGGGGGCCTGTGCCTGACCCAAGCCAGGTTTTCCAATGCCTATCAGAGGAGCAAAGAATCTTCTGCAGAACTGGCCCCGCCCCCAACACTCCTCCTCCCTGGTAGCCCTGACGCAACTTCCCCCGCACCCAGCCCCAGCAGCAGCCCCAGCCCCAGCCCCAGACACAGCCCCAGCCCCAGCCCCAGCCCCAGCCCAGTCCCTCTCGTTCCCTGACATTCGTTTGGGCCACAAGATCAAGGGAGTCAGTCCACCCAGGAGCAGAGGAGAGGATGTCCCTCAAGAATGAGACACGAAGTGCAGAGGAAATGCGACACCACCTGTCCTAGAAGACAAGGCCAGTCACGGTCGCCTAGCGCTCATTCTAGGCAATCCACCCACCCATGAGGGGAAACATGGAGAACAAGGAAGCTTCCCTGTCTGAGACACGTATGGAAGCCAAGAAATCCAGGGTCATGAGACCTGCCCAATGAAGCAGAAAGACGTTTGGAGAGAGATGCCATCATGACACGGATCTGCAGGAAGTGTGTCCCTGACGGACTGGGAAGTCATCTTTGTTGAAGACATTGGGCCAGAGCGAGAGGCATCCAGGCCCCTGAGAAACAGGTGAGGCAGAGCAAGAGGGAGGATAGAGCAGAGGCCAGAGCCCCGGCAGGATACAGCGCCGTGCCACCACCACGGGCATAAGGGGAGGGCTTCCAAAAGGGTGGCTTGTCCAGAGAGGCCAGCGTTCCAGTGACAGTGACAGGGATGGTTGCCATCTCCCATTCCCGGCTGCTTCTTCTACACGGTATGGTGGTGTGGCTTCATTTCTCAGAGAAGAGCCGTGAATAGGTACAACCATCTTCTCTGATGTGGTCCTGCTTCCCTACTGCGGGACAAAGAGCTCCTGTGGGGCTCTTTTCCTTGGTTGCTGTGTGGTCATCTTGATCTTAGAAAAGAGGCAGCTCATGATGGGGATGAGATTTCAATTGCTCCGGGACCGATGCATCTCCTCACGTGGGCCAGGCCTTCACACACCCAAAGCGGATCCGCGGCGGCGAAAACGATTGACAGCCGGCCTCATGACCCAGGCAGAGACGCAGAAAGAGGCTCAGCAAAGACAGGCCGACATGCCAGAAATCGCCTTGTGCTGCACAGGGCACATTCAGCCAAAGACACACACGCAGAGGGGCACGTACACACTAACCGACAGAGAGAGGGAAAGAAAGACACAGAGACTGAGAGGCAGAGAGAGAAGAGAGGATGGGAGACACACACACACGCGCGCACACATACACGCACACACACACACACAGAAACAGAGTCATACAGCAGAGGCATGGAAACACACCCCCCCCCCCAGGCCACTCCTGAGGCTGCGGGGTTCTGCTCTCGACGAGAACGACCCTGGGGTGAGAGAACAGCCCAGGGGCACGCAGGCCGACCTGTCCTCGAGATGACGGCGGCACGACTTTTGGGGAGACTCACCCCAACAGCGTCCAGGCAGGCCTGAGGCTGGGATGCCGTGCTGCTTCCCCCGGACTCCGCCTGGGGTTTCCTCATCCTGGTCGGCCCTTTGCGACTCCTGGCATCCGGAGACGTTCCCGTCGACCCCGTGGAGAGGTCAGACCGGAGCCTCAGAGCCCCGCCACCCAAGCACTGCCACGGAGGGCTCCTGCTCAGCCAAGCCTCAGGGACGGGTTTCTAAGACAACCGTGGGAAGCACTGTGACGGCAGAAGCCGCTCACGCCTCGCGCATGCGCATTGGCTGGACCGACTCGCGCTCCGCTCCTGGCAGTCAGGCTGCGTCCCCTTTAAATAATGCCCCCGCTGCGCGGCTGCAGCGAGGCTCCTGCTGCAGCCGCGGCGGCGTGTGGATACGGGGTCCAGCTTGGGACGCCGTGGGAGATGGGGCCGCCGGTGCCCTGTCTCAGGGCCAAACCCCCAGGAGTCCCGCCCTCAGGATCTCCTTGAGCCGACTTCCACCGAGGGAAGGGGAGCTTCAGGACGCCTGCTGTGTTCTGGGGACTCCCGTTCAGATCCGATTTTGGCCCCCTCCCAGTGAGATAGGATGGGCTCACCACATCTGGTGAGGCAGGCAGGGCCTCGCTGCAGCGCAGAATGATCCCATAGGTCTCAAGGCGTAGCGTCAGCTGAAACTTCACTGATCCATCAGCCCTCTGCCTCCCTCCTCCTTCGAAAGAGCAGTGGCCTGCTCCGCTTCTAAAAGCCCTGGGGCTCCGGAAAGCCGACCGCGCTTTACAGGACACGTGCAGGCAGGAACAGGGGCGAATCCGAGGTGGAGACCATGTGACCACGCGTGGCACTGGCGTATCCCACAGCAGATGGTGTGAACGTGTGTCACCGGAGGCATACCGGGAGACGGCGAAACAAACGGTGGTGTCCAGGCATGTGCCAGTGGAAGGGGGGAAGAAGTGACCTTTCGGTCAATGCCAAGGGAAATCAAAGAACACCTGGGACTCGGTGGGTGGGGGGCCTGTGCCTGACCCAAGCCAGGTTTTCCAATGCCTATCAGAGGAGCAAAGAATCTTCTGCAGAATTCGCCCCGCCCCCAACCCTCCTCCTCCCTGGTAGCCCTGACGCAACTTCCCCTGCACCCAGCCCCAGCCCCAGCCCCAGCCCCAGCCCCAGACACAGCCCCAGCCCCAGCCCCAGCCCCAGCCCAGTCCCTCTGGTTCCCTGACATTCGTTTGGGCCACAAGATCAAGGGAGTCAGTCCACCCAGGAGCAGAGGAGAGGATGTCCCTCAAGAATGAGACAGGAAGTGCAGAGGAAATGCGACACCACCTGTCCTAGAAGACAAGGCCAGTCACGGTCGCCTAGCGCTCATTCTAGGCAATCCACCCACCCATGAGGGGAAACATGGAGAACAAGGAAGCTTCCCTGTCTGAGACACGTATGGAAGCCAAGAAATCCAGGGTCATGAGACCTGCCCAATGAAGCAGAAAGACGTTTGGAGAGAGATACCATCATGACACGGATCTGCAGGAAGTGTGTCCCTGACGGACTGGGAAGTCATCTTTGTTGAAGACATTGGGCCAGAGCGAGAGGCATCCAGGCCCCTGAGAAACAGGTGAGGCAGAGCAAGAGGGAGGATAGAGCAGAGGCCAGAGCCCCGGCAGGATACAGCGCCGTGCCACCACCACGGGCATAAGGGGAGGGCTTCCAAAAGGGTGGCTTGTCCAGAGAGGCCAGCGTTCCAGTGACAGTGACAGGGATGGTTGCCATCTCCCATTCCCGGCTGCTTCTTCTACACGGTATGGTGGTGTGGCTTCATTTCTCAGAGAAGAGCCGTGAAAAGGTACAACCATCTTCTCTGATGTGGTCCTGCTTCCCTACTGCGGGACAAAGAGCTCCTGTGGGGCTCTCTTCCTTGGTTGCTGTGTGGTCATCTTGATCTTAGAAAAGAGGCAGCTCATGATGGGGATGAGATTTCAATTGCTCCGGGACCGATGCATCTCCTCACGTGGGCCAGGCCTTCACACACGCAAAGCCGATCCGCGGCGGCGAAAACGATTGACAGCCGGCCTCATGACCCAGGCAGAGACGCAGAAAGAGGCTCAGCAAAGACAGGCCGACATGCCAGAAATCGCCTTGTGCTGCACAGGGCACATTCAGCCAAAGACACACACGCAGAGGGGCACGCACACACTAACCGACAGAGAGAGGGAAAGAAAGACACAGAGACTGAGAGGCAGAGAGAGAAGAGAGGATGGGAGACACACACACACGCGCGCACACATACACGCACACACACACACACAGAAACAGAGTCATACAGCAGAGGCATGGAAACACACCCCCCCCCCAGGCAACCCCTGAGGCTGCGGGGTTCTGCTCTCGACGAGAACGACCCTGGGGTGAGAGAACAGCCCAGGGGCACGCAGGCCGACCTGTCCTCGAGATGACGGCGGCACGACTTTTGGGGAGACTCACCCCAACAGCGTCCGGGCAGGCCTGAGGCTGGGATGCCGTGCTGCTTCCCCCGGACTCCGCCTGGGGTTTCCTCATCCTGGTCGGCCCTTTGCGACTCCTGGCATCCGGAGACGTTCCCGTCGACCCCGTGGAGAGGTCAGACCGGAGCCTCAGAGCCCCGCCACCCAAGCACTGCCACGGAGGGCTCCTGCTCAGCCAAGCCTCAGGGACGGGTTTCTAAGACAACCGTGGGAAGCACTGTGACGGCAGAAGCCGCTCGCGCCTCGCGCATGCGCATTGGCTGGACCGACTCGCGCTCCGCTCCTGGCAGTCAGGCTGCGTCCCCTTTAAATAATGCCCCCGCTGCGCGGCTGCAGCGAGGCTCCTGCTGCAGCCGCGGCGGCGTGTGGATACGGGGTCCAGCTTGGGACGCCGTGGGAGATGGGGCCGCCGGTGCCCTGTCTCAGGGCCAAACCCCCAGGAGTCCCGCCCTCAGGATCTCCTTGAGCCGACTTCCACGGAGGGAAGGGGAGCTTCAGGACGCCTGCTGTGTTCTGGGGACTCCCGTTCAGATCCGATTTTGGCCCCCTCCCAGTGAGATAGGATGGGCTCACCACATCTGGTGAGGCAGGCAGGGCCTCGCTGCAGCGCAGAATGATCCCATAGGTCTCAAGGCGTAGCGTCAGCTGAAACTTCACTGATCCATCAGCCCTCTGCCTCCCTCCTCCTTCGAAAGAGCAGTGGCCTGCTCCGCTTCTAAAAGCCCTGGGGCTCCGGAAAGCCGACCGCGCTTTACAGGACACGTGCAGGCAGGAACAGGGGCGAATCCGAGGTGGAGACCATGTGACCACGCGTGGCACTGGCGTATCCCACAGCAGATGGTGTGAACGTGTGTCACCGGAGGCATACCGGGAGACGGCGAAACAAACGGTGGTGTCCAGGCATGTGCCAGTGGAAGGGGGGAAGAAGTGACCTTTCGGTCAATGCCAAGGGAAATCAAAGAACACCTGGGACTCGGTGGGTGGGGGGCCTGTGCCTGACCCAAGCCAGGTTTTCCAATGCCTATCAGAGGAGCAAAGAATCTTCTGCAGAACTGGCCCCGCCCCCAACCCTCCTCCTCCCTGGTAGCCCTGACGCAACTTCCCCCGCACCCAGCCCCAGCAGCAGCCCCAGCCCCAGCCCCAGACACAGCCCCAGCCCCAGCCCCAGCCCCAGCCCAGTCCCTCTCGTTCCCTGACATTCGTTTGGGCCACAAGATCAAGGGAGTCAGTCCACCCAGGAGCAGAGGAGAGGATGTCCCTCAAGAATGAGACACGAAGTGCAGAGGAAATGCGACACCACCTGTCCTAGAAGACAAGGCCAGTCACGGTCGCCTAGCGCTCATTCTAGGCAATCCACCCACCCATGAGGGGAAACATGGAGAACAAGGAAGCTTCCCTGTCTGAGACACGTATGGAAGCCAAGAAATCCAGGGTCATGAGACCTGCCCAATGAAGCAGAAAGACGTTTGGAGAGAGATGCCATCATGACACGGATCTGCAGGAAGTGTGTCCCTGACGGACTGGGAAGTCATCTTTGTTGAAGACATTGGGCCAGAGCGAGAGGCATCCAGGCCCCTGAGAAACAGGTGAGGCAGAGCAAGAGGGAGGATAGAGCAGAGGCCAGAGCCCCGGCAGGATACAGCGCCGTGCCACCACCACGGGCATAAGGGGAGGGCTTCCAAAAGGTTGGCTTGTCCAGAGAGGCCAGCGTTCCAGTGACAGCGACAGGGATGGTTGCCATCTCCCATTCCCGGCTGCTTCTTCTACACGGTATGGTGGTGTGGCTTCATTTCTCAGAGAAGAGCCGTGAAAAGGTACAACCATCTTCTCTGATGTGGTCCTGCTTCCCTACTGCGGGACAAAGAGCTCCTGTGGGGCTCTTTTCCTTGGTTGCTGTGTGGTCATGTTGATCTTAGAAAAGAGGCAGCTCATGATGGGGATGAGATTTCAATTGCTCCGGGACCGATGCATCTCCTCACGTGGGCCAGGCCTTCACACACCCAAAGCGGATCCGCGGCGGCGAAAACGATTGACAGCCGGCCTCATGACCCAGGCAGAGACGCAGAAAGAGGCTCAGCAAAGACAGGCCGACATGCCAGAAATCGCCTTGTGCTGCACAGGGCACATTCAGCCAAAGACACACACGCAGAGGGGCACGCACACACTAACCGACAGAGAGAGGGAAAGAAAGACACAGAGACTGAGAGACAGAGAGAGAAGAGAGGATGGGAGACACACACACACGCGCGCACACATACACGCACACACACACACACAGAAACAGAGTCATACAGCAGAGGCATGGAAACACCCCCCCCCCCCAGGCAACCCCTGAGGCTGCGGGGTTCTGCTCTCGACGAGAACGACCCTGGGGTGAGAGAACAGCCCAGGGGCACGCAGGCCGACCTGTCCTCGAGATGACGGCGGCACGACTTTTGGGGAGACTCACCCCAACAGCGTCCGGGCAGGCCTGAGGCTGGGATGCCGTGCTGCTTCCCCCGGACTCCGCCTGGGGTTTCCTCATCCTGGTCGGCCCTTTGCGACTCCTGGCATCCGGAGACGTTCCCGTCGACCCCGTGGAGAGGTCAGACCGGAGCCTCAGAGCCCCGCCACCCAAGCACTGCCACGGAGGGCTCCTGCTCTGCCAAGCCTCAGGGACGGGTTTCTAAGACAACCGTGGGAAGCACTGTGACGGCAGAAGCCGCTCGCGCCTCGCGCATGCGCATTGGCTGGACCGACTCGCGCTCCGCTCCTGGCAGTCAGGCTGCGTCCCCTTTAAATAATGCCCCCGCTGCGCGGCTGCAGCGAGGCTCCTGCTGCAGCCGCGGCGGCGTGTGGATACGGGGTCCAGCTTGGGACGCCGTGGGAGATGGGGCCGCCGGTGCCCTGTCTCAGGTCCAAACCCCCAGGAGTCCCGCCCTCAGGATCTCCTTGAGCCGACTTCCACGGAGGGAAGGGGAGCTTCAGGACGCCTGCTGTGTTCTGGGGACTCCCGTTCAGATCCGATTTTGGCCCCCTCCCAGTGAGATAGGATGGGCTCACCACATCTGGTGAGGCAGGCAGGGCCTCGCTGCAGCGCAGAATGATCCCATAGGTCTCAAGGCGTAGCGTCAGCTGAAACTTCACTGATCCATCAGCCCTCTGCCTCCCTCCTCCTTCGAAAGAGCAGTGGCCTGCTCCGCTTCTAAAAGCCCTGGGGCTCCGGAAAGCCGACCGCGCTTTACAGGACACGTGCAGGCAGGAACAGGGGCGAATCCGAGGTGGAGACCATGTGACCACGCGTGGCACTGGCGTATCCCACAGCAGATGGTGTGAACGTGTGTCACCGGAGGCATACCGGGAGACGGCGAAACAAACGGTGGTGTCCAGGCATGTGCCAGTGGAAGGGGGGAAGAAGTGACCTTTCGGTCAATGCCAAGGGAAATCAAAGAACACCTGGGACTCGGTGGGTGGGGGGCCTGTGCCTGACCCAAGCCAGGTTTTCCAATGCCTGTCAGAGGAGCAAAGAATCTTCTGCAGAATTCGCCCCGCCCCCAACCCTCCTCCTCCCTGGTAGCCCTGACGCAACTTCCCCTGCACCCAGCCCCAGCCCCAGCCCCAGCCCCAGCCCCAGACACAGCCCCAGCCCCAGCCCCAGCCCCAGCCCAGTCCCTCTGGTTCCCTGACATTCGTTTGGGCCACAAGATCAAGGGAGTCAGTCCAACCAGGAGCAGAGGAGAGGATGTCCCTCAAGAATGAGACAGGAAGTGCAGAGGAAATGCGACACCACCTGTCCTAGAAGACAAGGCCAGTCACGGTCGCCTAGCGCTCATTCTAGGCAATCCACCCACCCATGAGGGGAAACATGGAGAACAAGGAAGCTTCCCTGTCTGAGACACGTATGGAAGCCAAGAAATCCAGGGTCATGAGACCTGCCCAATGAAGCAGAAAGACGTTTGGAGAGAGATACCATCATGACACGGATCTGCAGGAAGTGTGTCCCTGACGGACTGGGAAGTCATCTTTGTTGAAGACATTGGGCCAGAGCGAGAGGCATCCAGGCCCCTGAGAAACAGGTGAGGCAGAGCAAGAGGGAGGATAGAGCAGAGGCCAGAGCCCCGGCAGGATACAGCGCCGTGCCACCACCACGGGCATAAGGGGAGGGCTTCCAAAAGGGTGGCTTGTCCAGAGAGGCCAGCGTTCCAGTGACAGTGACAGGGATGGTTGCCATCTCCCATTCCCGGCTGCTTCTTCTACACGGTATGGTGGTGTGGCTTCATTTCTCAGAGAAGAGCCGTGAAAAGGTACAACCATCTTCTCTGATGTGGTCCTGCTTCCCTACTGCGGGACAAAGAGCTCCTGTGGGGCTCTCTTCCTTGGTTGCTGTGTGGTCATCTTGATCTTAGAAAAGAGGCAGCTCATGATGGGGATGAGATTTCAATTGCTCCGGGACCGATGCATCTCCTCACGTGGGCCAGGCCTTCACACACCCAAAGCCGATCCGCGGCGGCGAAAACGATTGACAGCCGGCCTCATGACCCAGGCAGAGACGCAGAAAGAGGCTCAGCAAAGACAGGCCGACATGCCAGAAATCGCCTTGTGCTGCACAGGGCACATTCAGCCAAAGACACACACGCAGAGGGGCACGCACACGCTAACCGACAGAGAGAGGGAAAGAAAGACACAGAGACTGAGAGGCAGAGAGAGAAGAGAGGATGGGAGACACACACACACGCGCGCACACATACACGCACACACACACACACAGAAACAGAGTCATACAGCAGAGGCATGGAAACACACCCCCCCCCCAGGCAACCCCTGAGGCTGCGGGGTTCTGCTCTCGACGAGAACGACCCTGGGGTGAGAGAACAGCCCAGGGGCACGCAGGCCGACCTGTCCTCGAGATGACGGCGGCACGACTTTTGGGGAGACTCACCCCAACAGCGTCCGGGCAGGCCTGAGGCTGGGATGCCGTGCTGCTTCCCCCGGACTCCGCCTGGGGTTTCCTCATCCTGGTCGGCCCTTTGCGACTCCTGGCATCCGGAGACGTTCCCGTCGACCCCGTGGAGAGGTCAGACCGGAGCCTCAGAGCCCCGCCACCCAAGCACTGCCACGGAGGGCTCCTGCTCAGCCAAGCCTCAGGGACGGGTTTCTAAGACAACCGTGGGAAGCACTGTGACGGCAGAAGCCGCTCGCGCCTCGCGCATGCGCATTGGCTGGACCGACTCGCGCTCCGCTCCTGGCAGTCAGGCTGCGTCCCCTTTAAATAATGCCCCCGCTGCGCGGCTGCAGCGAGGCTCCTGCTGCAGCCGCGGCGGCGTGTGGATACGGGGTCCAGCTTGGGACGCCGTGGGAGATGGGGCCGCCGGTGCCCTGTCTCAGGGCCAAACCCCCAGGAGTCCCGCCCTCAGGATCTCCTTGAGCCGACTTCCACGGAGGGAAGGGGAGCTTCAGGACGCCTGCTGTGTTCTGGGGACTCCCGTTCAGATCCGATTTTGGCCCCCTCCCAGTGAGATAGGATGGGCTCACCACATCTGGTGAGGCAGGCAGGGCCTCGCTGCAGCGCAGAATGATCCCATAGGTCTCAAGGCGTAGCGTCAGCTGAAACTTCACTGATCCATCAGCCCTCTGCCTCCCTCCTCCTTCGAAAGAGCAGTGGCCTGCTCCGCTTCTAAAAGCCCTGGGGCTCCGGAAAGCCGACCGCGCTTTACAGGACACGTGCAGGCAGGAACAGGGGCGAATCCGAGGTGGAGACCATGTGAAAACGCGTGGCACTGGCGTATCCCACAGCAGATGGTGTGAACGTGTGTCACCGGAGGCATACCGGGAGACGGCGAAACAAACGGTGGTGTCCAGGCATGTGCCAGTGGAAGGGGGGAAGAAGTGACCTTTCGGTCAATGCCAAGGGAAATCAAAGAACACCTGGGACTCGGTGGGTGGGGGGCCTGTGCCTGACCCAAGCCAGGTTTTCCAATGCCTATCAGAGGAGCAAAGAATCTTCTGCAGAACTGGCCCCGCCCCCAACCCTCCTCCTCCCTGGTAGCCCTGACGCAACTTCCCCCGCACCCAGCCCCAGCAGCAGCCCCAGCCCCAGCCCCAGACACAGCCCCAGCCCCAGCCCCAGCCCCAGCCCAGTCCCTCTCGTTCCCTGACATTCGTTTGGGCCTCAAGATCAAGGGAGTCAGTCCACCCAGGAGCAGAGGAGAGGATGTCCCTCAAGAATGAGACAGGAAGTGCAGAGGAAATGCGACACCACCTGTCCTAGAAGACAAGGCCAGTCACGGTCGCCTAGCGCTCATTCTAGGCAATCCACCCACCCATGAGGGGAAACATGGAGAACAAGGAAGCTTCCCTGTCTGAGACACGTATGGAAGCCAAGAAATCCAGGGTCATGAGACCTGCCCAATGAAGCAGAAAGACGTTTGGAGAGAGATACCATCATGACACGGATCTGCAGGAAGTGTGTCCCTGACGGACTGGGAAGTCATCTTTGTTGAAGACATTGGGCCAGAGCGAGAGGCATCCAGGCCCCTGAGAAACAGGTGAGGCAGAGCAAGAGGGAGGATAGAGCAGAGGCCAGAGCCCCGGCAGGATACAGCGCCGTGCCACCACCACGGGCATAAGGGGAGGGCTTCCAAAAGGTTGGCTTGTCCAGAGAGGCCAGCGTTCCAGTGACAGCGACAGGGATGGTTGCCATCTCCCATTCCCGGCTGCTTCTTCTACACGGTATGGTGGTGTGGCTTCATTTCTCAGAGAAGAGCCGTGAAAAGGTACAACCATCTTCTCTGATGTGGTCCTGCTTCCCTACTGCGGGACAAAGAGCTCCTGTGGGGCTCTTTTCCTTGGTTGCTGTGTGGTCATGTTGATCTTAGAAAAGAGGCAGCTCATGATGGGGATGAGATTTCAATTGCTCCGGGACCGATGCATCTCCTCACGTGGGCCAGGCCTTCACACACCCAAAGCGGATCCGCGGCGGCGAAAACGATTGACAGCCGGCCTCATGACCCAGGCAGAGACGCAGAAAGAGGCTCAGCAAAGACAGGCCGACATGCCAGAAATCGCCTTGTGCTGCACAGGGCACATTCAGCCAAAGACACACACGCAGAGGGGCACGCACACACTAACCGACAGAGAGAGGGAAAGAAAGACACAGAGACTGAGAGACAGAGAGAGAAGAGAGGATGGGAGACACACACACACGCGCGCACACATACACGCACACACACACACACAGAAACAGAGTCATACAGCAGAGGCATGGAAACACCCCCCCCCCCCAGGCAACCCCTGAGGCTGCGGGGTTCTGCTCTCGACGAGAACGACCCTGGGGTGAGAGAACAGCCCAGGGGCACGCAGGCCGACCTGTCCTCGAGATGACGGCGGCACGACTTTTGGGGAGACTCACCCCAACAGCGTCCGGGCAGGCCTGAGGCTGGGATGCCGTGCTGCTTCCCCCGGACTCCGCCTGGGGTTTCCTCATCCTGGTCGGCCCTTTGCGACTCCTGGCATCCGGAGACGTTCCCGTCGACCCCGTGGAGAGGTCAGACCGGAGCCTCAGAGCCCCGCCACCCAAGCACTGCCACGGAGGGCTCCTGCTCTGCCAAGCCTCAGGGACGGGTTTCTAAGACAACCGTGGGAAGCACTGTGACGGCAGAAGCCGCTCGCGCCTCGCGCATGCGCATTGGCTGGACCGACTCGCGCTCCGCTCCTGGCAGTCAGGCTGCGTCCCCTTTAAATAATGCCCCCGCTGCGCGGCTGCAGCGAGGCTCCTGCTGCAGCCGCGGCGGCGTGTGGATACGGGGTCCAGCTTGGGACGCCGTGGGAGATGGGGCCGCCGGTGCCCTGTCTCAGGTCCAAACCCCCAGGAGTCCCGCCCTCAGGATCTCCTTGAGCCGACTTCCACGGAGGGAAGGGGAGCTTCAGGACGCCTGCTGTGTTCTGGGGACTCCCGTTCAGATCCGATTTTGGCCCCCTCCCAGTGAGATAGGATGGGCTCACCACATCTGGTGAGGCAGGCAGGGCCTCGCTGCAGCGCAGAATGATCCCATAGGTCTCAAGGCGTAGCGTCAGCTGAAACTTCACTGATCCATCAGCCCTCTGCCTCCCTCCTCCTTCGAAAGAGCAGTGGCCTGCTCCGCTTCTAAAAGCCCTGGGGCTCCGGAAAGCCGACCGCGCTTTACAGGACACGTGCAGGCAGGAACAGGGGCGAATCCGAGGTGGAGACCATGTGACCACGCGTGGCACTGGCGTATCCCACAGCAGATGGTGTGAACGTGTGTCACCGGAGGCATACCGGGAGACGGCGAAACAAACGGTGGTGTCCAGGCATGTGCCAGTGGAAGGGGGGAAGAAGTGACCTTTCGGTCAATGCCAAGGGAAATCAAAGAACACCTGGGACTCGGTGGGTGGGGGGCCTGTGCCTGACCCAAGCCAGGTTTTCCAATGCCTATCAGAGGAGCAAAGAATCTTCTGCAGAATTCGCCCCGCCCCCAACCCTCCTCCTCCCTGGTAGCCCTGACGCAACTTCCCCTGCACCCAGCCCCAGCCCCAGCCCCAGCCCCAGCCCCAGACACAGCCCCAGCCCCAGCCCCAGCCCCAGCCCAGTCCCTCTGGTTCCCGGACATTCGTTTGGGCCACAAGATCAAGGGAGTCAGTCCACCCAGGAGCAGAGGAGAGGATGTCCCTCAAGAATGAGACAGGAAGTGCAGAGGAAATGCGACACCACCTGTCCTAGAAGACAAGGCCAGTCACGGTCGCCTAGCGCTCATTCTAGGCAATCCACCCACCCATGAGGGGAAACATGGAGAACAAGGAAGCTTCCCTGTCTGAGACACGTATGGAAGCCAAGAAATCCAGGGTCATGAGACCTGCCCAATGAAGCAGAAAGACGTTTGGAGAGAGATACCATCATGACACGGATCTGCAGGAAGTGTGTCCCTGACGGACTGGGAAGTCATCTTTGTTGAAGACATTGGGCCAGAGCGAGAGGCATCCAGGCCCCTGAGAAACAGGTGAGGCAGAGCAAGAGGGAGGATAGAGCAGAGGCCAGAGCCCCGGCAGGATACAGCGCCGTGCCACCACCACGGGCATAAGGGGAGGGCTTCCAAAAGGGTGGCTTGTCCAGAGAGGCCAGCGTTCCAGTGACAGTGACAGGGATGGTTGCCATCTCCCATTCCCGGCTGCTTCTTCTACACGGTATGGTGGTGTGGCTTCATTTCTCAGAGAAGAGCCGTGAAAAGGTACAACCATCTTCTCTGATGTGGTTCTGCTTCCCTACTGCGGGACAAAGAGCTCCTGTGGGGCTCTTTTCCTTGGTTGCCGTGTGGTCATCTTGATCTTAGAAAAGAGGCAGCGCATGATGGGGATGAGATTTCAATTGCTCCGGGACCGATGCATCTCCTCACGTGGGCCAGGCCTTCACACACCCAAAGCCGATCCGCGGCGGCGAAAACGATTGACAGCCGGCCTCATGACCCAGGCAGAGACGCAGAAAGAGGCTCAGCAAAGACAGGCCGACATGCCAGAAATCGCCTTGTGCTGCACAGGGCACATTCAGCCAAAGACACACACGCAGAGGGGCACGCACACGCTAACCGACAGAGAGAGGGAAAGAAAGACACAGAGACTGAGAGGCAGAGAGAGAAGAGAGGATGGGAGACACACACACACGCGCGCACACATACACGCACACACACACACACAGAAACAGAGTCATACAGCAGAGGCATGGAAACACACTCCCCCCCAGGCCACCCCTGAGGCTGCGGGGTTCTGCTCTCGACGAGAACAACCCTGGGGTGAGAGAACAGCCCAGGGGCACGCAGGCCGACCTGTCCTCGAGATGACGGCGGCACGACTTTTGGGGAGACTCACCCCAACAGCGTCCGGGCAGGCCTGAGGCTGGGATGCCGTGCTGCTTCCCCCGGACTCCGCCTGGGGTTTCCTCATCCTGGTCGGCCCTTTGCGACTCCTGGCATCCGGAGACGTTCCCGTCGACCCCGTGGAGAGGTCAGACCGGAGCCTCAGAGCCCCGCCACCCAAGCACTGCCACGGAGGGCTCCTGCTCAGCCAAGCCTCAGGGACGGGTTTCTAAGACAACCGTGGGAAGCACTGTGACGGCAGAAGCCGCTCACGCCTCGCGCATGCGCATTGGCTGGACCGACTCGCGCTCCGCTCCTGGCAGTCAGGCTGCGTCCCCTTTAAATAATGCCCCCGCTGCGCGGCTGCAGCGAGGCTCCTGCTGCAGCCGCGGCGGCGTGTGGATACGGGGTCCAGCTTGGGACGCCGTGGGAGATGGGGCCGCCGGTGCCCTGTCTCAGGGCCAAACCCCCAGGAGTCCCGCCCTCAGGATCTCCTTGAGCCGACTTCCACGGAGGGAAGGGGAGCTTCAGGACGCCTGCTGTGTTCTGGGGACTCCCGTTCAGATCCGATTTTGGCCCCCTCCCAGTGAGATAGGATGGGCTCACCACATCTGGTGAGGCAGGCAGGGCCTCGCTGCAGCGCAGAATGATCCCATAGGTCTCAAGGCGTAGCGTCAGCTGAAACTTCACTGATCCATCAGCCCTCTGCCTCCCTCCTCCTTCGAAAGAGCAGTGGCCTGCTCCGCTTCTAAAAGCCCTGGGGCTCCGGAAAGCCGACCGCGCTTTACAGGACACGTGCAGGCAGGAACAGGGGCGAATCCGAGGTGGAGACCATGTGACCACGCGTGGCACTGGCGTATCCCACAGCAGATGGTGTGAACGTGTGTCACCGGAGGCATACCGGGAGACGGCGAAACAAACGGTGGTGTCCAGGCATGTGCCAGTGGAAGGGGGGAAGAAGTGACCTTTCGGTCAATGCCAAGGGAAATCAAAGAACACCTGGGACTCGGTGGGTGGGGGGCCTGTGCCTGACCCAAGCCAGGTTTTCCAATGCCTATCAGAGGAGCAAAGAATCTTCTGCAGAATTCGCCCCGCCCCCAACCCTCCTCCTCCCTGGTAGCCCTGACGCAACTTCCCCTGCACCCAGCCCCAGCCCCAGCCCAGCCGCAGCCCCAGACACAGACCCAGCCCCAGCCCCAGCCCCAGCCCAGTCCCTCTGGTTCCCGGACATTCGTTTGGGCCACAAGATCAAGGGAGTCAGTCCACCCAGGAGCAGAGGAGAGGATGTCCCTCAAGAATGAGACAGGAAGTGCAGAGGAAATGCGACACCACCTGTCCTAGAAGACAAGGCCAGTCACGGTCGCCTAGCGCTCATTCTAGGCAATCCACCCACCCATGAGGGGAAACATGGAGAACAAGGAAGCTTCCCTGTCTGAGACACGTATGGAAGCCAAGAAATCCAGGGTCATGAGACCTGCCCAATGAAGCAGAAAGACGTTTGGAGAGAGATACCATCATGACACGGATCTGCAGGAAGTGTGTCCCTGACGGACTGGGAAGTCATCTTTGTTGAAGACATTTGGCCAGAGCGAGAGGCATCCAGGCCCCTGAGAAACAGGTGAGGCAGAGCAAGAGGGAGGATAGAGCAGAGGCCAGAGCCCCGGCAGGATACAGCGCCGTGCCACCACCACGGGCATAAGGGGAGGGCTTCCAAAAGGGTGGCTTGTCCAGAGAGGCCAGCGTTCCAGTGACAGTGACAGGGATGGTTGCCATCTCCCATTCCCGGCTGCTTCTTCTACACGGTATGGTGGTGTGGCTTCATTTCTCAGAGAAGAGCCGTGAAAAGGTACAACCATCTTCTCTGATGTGGTTCTGCTTCCCTACTGCGGGACAAAGAGCTCCTGTGGGGCTCTTTTCCTTGGTTGCCGTGTGGTCATCTTGATCTTAGAAAAGAGGCAGCGCATGATGGGGATGAGATTTCAATTGCTCCGGGACCGATGCATCTCCTCACGTGGGCCAGGCCTTCACACACCCAAAGCGGATCCGCGGCGGCGAAAACGATTGACAGCCGGCCTCATGACCCAGGCAGAGACGCAGAAAGAGGCTCAGCAAAGACAGGCCGACATGCCAGAAATCGCCTTGTGCTGCACAGGGCACATTCAGCCAAAGACACACACGCAGAGGGGCACGCACACGCTAACCGACAGAGAGAGGGAAAGAAAGACACAGACTGAGAGACAGAGAGAGAAGACAGAATGGGAGACACACACACACGCGCGCACACATACACGCACACACACACACACAGAAACAGAGTCATACAGCAGAGGCATGGAAACACACCCCCCCAGGCAACCCCTGAGGCTGCGGGGTTCTGCTCTCGACGAGAACGACCCTGGGGTGAGAGAACAGCCCAGGGGCACGCAGGCCGACCTGTCCTCGAGATGACGGCGGCACGACTTTTGGGGAGACTCACCCCAACAGCGTCCGGGCAGGCCTGAGGCTGGGATGCCGTGCTGCTTCCCCCGGACTCCGCCTGGGGTTTCCTCATCCTGGTCGGCCCTTTGCGACTCCTGGCATCCGGAGACGTTCCCGTCGACCCCGTGGAGAGGTCAGGCCGGAGCCTCAGAGCCCCGCCACCCAAGCACTGCCACGGAGGGCTCCTGTTCTGCCAAGCCTCAGGGACCGGTTTCTAAGACAACCGTGGGAAGCACTGTGACGGCAGAAGCCGCTCGCGCCTCGCGCATGCGCATTGGCTGGACCGACTCGCGCTCCGCTCCTGGCAGTCAGGCTGCGTCCCCTTTAAATAATGCCCCCGCTGCGCGGCTGCAGCGAGGCTCCTGCTGCAGCCGCGGCGGCGTGTGGATACGGGGTCCAGCTTGGGACGCAGTGGGAGAGGGGCTGCCGGTGCCCTGTCGCAGGGCCAAACCCCCAGGAGTCCCTCCCTCAGGATCTCCTTGAGCCGACTTCCACGGAGGGAAGGGGAGCTTCAGGACGCCTGCTGTGTTCTGGGGACTCCCGTTCAGATCCGATTTTGGCCCCCTCCCAGTGAGATAGGATGGGCTCACCACATCTGTTGAGGTAGGCAGGGTCTCGATGCAGAATAGAATGATCCAATAGGTCTGAAGGCGTAGTGTCAGCTGAAAACTTCACTGATCCATCAGCCCTCTGCCTCCCTCCTCCTTTGAAATTGCAGTGGCCTGCCCCGCTTCTAAAACCCTGTGGCTCCTGAAAGCCGACCGCGCTTTACAGGACACGTGCAGGGAGGAACACGGGCGAATCCGAGGTGGAGACCGTGTGACCCCATGTGTCACTGGCGGATCCTAGAGCAGATGGTGTGAACGTGTGTCACCGAAGGCATATCGGGAGACGGCGAAACAAACGTTGGTGTCTAGGCATGTGCTAATGGAAGGGGGGAACATGTGGCATATCCGTCAATGCCAAGGAAAATCAAAGAAAACCTGGGAGCCCGGGAGTAGGGGGTTCTGTGGCTCTCCCAAGCAGGTTTTCAAATGCCTTTCAGAGAAGCAGATAAGTTTCTGCACACTTGTGTAGTCACTAGGCCCTTCCTCAGAGTGATTCTTAAATGTGTGCATTTAGGAAGATTTTACCTACCCAAGTTTATTAATAAATATACCTTGTTATTGTTTATATTCAGGGAGAGTGTGCATATTTAAATCCTTACTTCTCACCTGCGTGTGTTGGTTCATGCATGTAATCCGGAGTTGGAGTATTGTTTCCGTCCAGGAGTTTGAGACCAGCCAGGTCAACATAGTGGGATACCATCTCTAGAAAATATAAAAATTTGCAGGTCATAGTGGCGAACGGCTATAGTCCCCATCTACTTGGGAAGCTGAGGTGGGAGGATCAATTGAGCCGTGGAGTTTGAGGCTGCAGTGCAGTGAACCATGATCACACAATTGCACTCCAGCCTGGGTGACAGAGTAAGACTTTTTCTCATAGAAAAAAAAAAAGGGAAAAAGAAAAAAAATCTACTTCTCTTGGTTACCAGTGCAGTGTACTTTGAAAAATAAAATGAACTGTCACAAGTTATAATCTTTTTTCTAAGTTTTCTTGAAAAAAGGAAAAGTTTCTCCATAATTTATAGGGTGAATCAAATGAATCTTATATAATATTTTTGTTTCAAATGTACATCTTTGAAACTTGGTAAATATGTTAATGTACTGAGAATTTTTATAATATGAAAAACTCTCTGATGTATCTAATTTACATGTTTTAATTTATATATTTTTGTGAACAAGGAATATACTGTTTATTAAAAAAAAAAGAAGTTTCTGCAAAATTCGCCCCACCCCCAACCCTCCTCCGCCCTGATATCCCTGAGGCCACTTCCACTGCACCAAGCCCCAGCCCCAGCCCCAGCCCCAGCCCCAGCCCCAGCCCCAGCCCCAGCCCCAGACACAGACCCAGCCCCTGCCCCGGCCCCAGCCCAGTCCCTGTGGTTCCCTGACATTCGATTCGGCCACAAGATTAAGGGAGTCAGTCCACCCAGGAGCAGAGGAGAGAACGTCCCTTAAGAAAGACTGAAAGTGCAGAGGAAATGCGACACCAGCTCTCTTAGAAGACAAGGCCAGTCACGGTCGCCTAGCGCTCATTCTAGGCAATCCACCCACCCATGAGGGGAAACATGGAGAACAAGGAAGCTTCCCTGTCTGAGACACATATGGAAGTCAAGAAATCCAGGGTCATGAGTCCCGTCCAATGAAGCAGAAACCTGTTTGGAGAGAGAAACAAACATGACACTGATCTGCAGGAAGTGTGTCCCTGACGGACTGGGAAGTCATCTTTGTTGAAGACATTTGGCCAGAGCGAGAGGCATCCAGGCCCCTGAGAAACAGGGGAGGCAGAGCAAGAGGGAGGATAGAGCAGAGGCCAGAGCCCCGGCAGGATACAGCGCCATGCCACCGCCACGGGCATAAGGGGAGGGGTTCCAAAAGGGTGGCTTGTCCTGAGAGGCCAGCGTACTAGTGATAGGGATTGTTGCCATCTCCCATTCCTTGCTTCCTCTTCCAGACTGTATCGTGGTGTGGCTTCATTTCTCAGAGAAGAGCCGTGAAAAGATACAACCATCTTCTCTGACGTGGGTCCATTCCTCTCCTGCAGGACAAAGAGCTCCTGTGGAATTCTTGTCCTTCGCTGCAGTGAGGTCATCTTGATGTTAGAAAAGAGGCAGCTCATGATAGGGATGAGATTTCAATTGCTCCTGGACCGATGCGTCTCCTTACATGGACCAGGCCTTCACACACCCAAAGCAGATTCGCGGTGGCGAAAGCAATTGACAACCGGCCTCATGACCCAGGCAGAGACGCAGAAAGAGGCTCAGCAAAGACAGGCCGACATGCCAGAAATTGCTTTGTGGTGCACAGGGCACTTTCTGACAAAGACACACACGCACGGGGGCACAAACACACTAACCAACAGAGAGAGGGAAAGAAAGACACAGGGACTGAGAGACAGAGAAGAGAGAATGGGACATACACACAGACACACACACACACACACACACAAACAGAGTCATACACTAGAGGCATTGAAACACACACCCCCAGGCCACCCCTGAGGCTTCGGGGTTCTGCTCTGGACGAGAACGACCCTCGGGTGAGAGATCAGCCCCAGGGGCACGCAGGCCGACCTGTCCTCGAGATGACGGCGACACTACTTTTGGGGAGACTCACTCCAACACCGTCCGGAGAGGCCTGAGGCTAGGATGCCGTGCTGCTTCCCCCGGACTCCGCCTGGGGTTTCCTCATCCTGGTCGGCCCTTTGCGACTGCTGGCATCAGGAGACGTTCCCGTCGACCTCGTGGAGCGGTCAGGCCGGAGCCTCAGAGCCCCGCCACCCAAGCACCGCCACGGAGGGCTCCTGCTTTGCCAAGCCTCAAGGGACCGGTTTCTAAGACAACCGTAAGAAGTACTGTGAAGGGAAGAGAAGCTCGCGCCTCGCGCATGCGCGTTGGCTGGGCCGACTCGGGCTCAGCTCCTGGCTGTCAGGCTGTGTCCGCTTTAAATTAGGCCTAGGTTGTGTGGTGTCAGCTAGTCTCCTGCCTCAGCCGTGGTGGCTGCTGGATCCGGGGCCCGGTTTGGGGCAGCATGGGACAGGGGTCCGCGGATGTCCTGTCCCAGGGCCAAGCCCCCAGGAGTCCTGTCCTCCGGACCTCCTTGAGCCCACTTCCACGGAGGGATGGGGAGTTTCAGGGCGCCTACTGGCTTCTGGGGACTCCCGTTCAGATCCGATTTTGGCCCCCTCCGAGTGAGATAGGATGGGCTCACCACATCTGATGAGGCAGGCAAGACCTCTCTTCAGCACACATCTACCCCATGGGTCTCAAGGCGTGTTTTCAGCTGAAAATTCACTGATCCATTAGCCGTCTTCCTCCCTCCTCCTTTGAAAGAGCAGTGGACTGCCCGGCGTCTAAAAGCTCTGGGCCTCCGGAAAGCCGATAGCGCTTTCCAGGACACGTGCAAACAGGAACAGGGGTGAATCCAACGTGGAGACCATGGGGCCACGCGTGGTAGTGGCGTGTCTCATGGCAGATGGTTTGATTGTGTGTCACCGGAGGCATATGGGGCGACGGCGAAACAAACGGTGGTGTTCAGGCTTGTGCCCTGTGGAAGGCGGAACAAGTGACGTTTTCATCAATGCCAAGGAATATCAAAGTACACCTGGGAACCAGGAGGGGCCCGGTGCCTGACCGAAGCCCCATTTTGAAATGCCTGCTAGAGGAGCAGAGAGGTTTCTCCAAAATTCACCCCACCTCCAACCCTCCACCGTCCAGGTAGCCCTTACTCCACCTCTTCTGCACCCAGCCCCAGTCCTGGAAACCAGCAACAATGAAAGCCTCGGAAACCGTGGAACAACTGGAAACCACCTCCAAGGGCATAAGGGGAGGAGTGCCAAACGGGTGACTTGTCCTGAGAGGCTTGCTTTCCATTGACAGGCGTCCTTGTTATGTCCCGTTTTCAGCTTCTGTTGAAGATTGATTCGTAGCATGGCTTCATTTCTCAGAGAAGAGCCATGAGGAGACAGAACCATCTCCTTTCACATTGGTGTCCTCCCCTACTGGAAAACAGTTAACTCCTTGTAGTTTTGTTTGTTTGTTTGTTTGTTTGTTTTGTTGGAGTGTGGTCATCTTGATTCTAGAAAAGAGGCAGCTCAGGATCGGGATGAAATTTCAGTTTCTCTGAAACCGACGCTTTTCACATTGTCGAGGTCTTCAGAAAGCCAAAGTGGAACCGCCGCGGAAATGATTGACAGCCGGCCACATGACCCAGGCAGAGACGCAGACTGGGGCCCACTAAAGACACGCTGACATGCAAGAGATCGCTTTGTAGCGCACTGGGCACATAAACACACACGCACACGGGCTCACTCACACAGAGAGACAGAGAAAGTGAGAGAAACAGACAGAGAGTGAGTGACAGAGAGAATGGGAGACACATGCACCAGACATACAGCAGTGTCAGAGAGACACACCGCCCCAGGCAATCACTGAGGCTGCGGGTCTCTGCTCTTTGGGAGAATGACCATCGGGTGAGAGAGTAGTCCTTCGGCACACAGACAAACCTGTCCTCGAGATCACAAGGGGCATGACTTTGGAGGCTCACCCGAACACCGTACTGGCAGGCCTGAGGCTGGGATGCCACCCCGCTTTCCCCGGACTCCGTCTGCTGTTTCTGCATCCTGGTAGCCCCTCTGTGTAGCATAATGTCCCGAATCTGTTTTGTCGACCCCCTGGATTGGTCCGGCTGGAGTCTCGACACTGACTCACTGCCACGGAAGGCTCCTGCTTTGACAAGGCTCAGGGAATCGTCCTCAGCCAACCGTTGGAACCACCGTCACAGGGGAATGGGCTCGTGCCTCCCGCATGCGCATTCCCCATGCCGACTCCTGCTTTGCTCTTCAAACTCCGGCTGTGGCCCCTTTAAACAGGTTCGGCGACACGTGGCGGGTGTTCTGTGGCAGTAGCAGTGGCGGCTGGAGCGTGGATGTAGTAGAGGTCGTTATGGGAGTGGGGGCTTCGGGTCCTCCAGGGCTGGACCCCCGGGAGTCCTGTTTTCAGAACCTCCTTGAGCCGACTTCTACCGGTGCAGGGGGACCCCCCTTCAAGGCGCCAGGTCGGGTCTCCAGACTCACAGGCTGACGTGCATTGTGGTGATCAGAGTTCACTGCAGCCTCCATCTCCCAGGCTGAAGTGATTTTCTTGTCTCAGCCTCCCACATACCTGGGACTACAGGCATGTGCCCCCACACTCAACTACTTTTCTCCAAAAACATTTTTGTACAAATGGGGACTTACTATGTTGCCTGGCCCATGTCAAACTCCTGGGCTCAAACTGTCCTCCTGTGTTGGCCTCCCAAAGTGCTGAGATTACAGGTGTGTGTTTGCTCCTGCAGCTAAATTCTTATATCTTAAATCCCTACCTCCCACAATAAGCAGATGTTAGGCACACTTATTTTATAACTTTTTGCTGTTTATGTCTCTTTTTGTCCCTGGACACAGGGATTAGCGACCCACTCTCCACCAAATTTCAAATCATTAGGGGCATTATGTTGTGTCCCAGGAGTGGCTGAGGCTTCAAGTACCTGCTGATCTAACATGGGCCTGCTGAGGTGTACAATTCACCTTGGGTTTCTGTGTTAACAACCTTCCTGAGCTCCTCTAAGTCAGTCCATCCTGCCACAACTGGCAAGAATCAAGAAACTCTCCAAGAAAATGTTTCTGAAGCTGCCTGTTGTCAAGTAGAAGACAGGTCCGCTGACCATGGCAGGCATGGCAGTGCATGACAGTGAGCGCCCCCCACCGTGTTTACTATTCACTGCATGTTCCACCTGAACTTTCCCATCTGCTCAGTGAGTCTTGACGGTGGTGGGGTAAAGGGGACTCACTCTCAAAGACCAAGGCTGACTCTCTCTGAATACAATTGCTTGACCTAATTACTGTCACTGTGGTTTTGTCTTCAGGGACTAAAAGATACAATAAGAATTTATTCCTTTAATTGTCCTGTTGATGCACAAAATACTTAAATGCTTCTACATAGGTCTGCTCTTGTGCACCATAGAGCACTAAGGGAAAATCCCCACAATAAAAGTGCTTTTCACCTGAGCTGCTAAGTGTGACAGTTAAGCAGATGAAGGTTAAAAAAATCAATCTCCCCAAATATGGGTATGACAACTGATCCAACCTCACGGTCTTACTTTCCCTCTGTAACAGCATGGATAAATACAGAGATAACTAGCAACTGATACCCTAGTGCACCAAGCAGTTGAAGTATCTGTGTGGTTAAAAACCAGCATTTAACCTTACTCTAGATACACTAAATATCAACCTCACACACACTCATAGCCTGTAATTCCTCTTTGCTTCTAGATGGCAGTTACAATCGGAAAGGAAATACCTAGTTTAAAGGAGGCATTAATACTTCATTGCTGCAGAAATTAACTCTTAAAAGAATGTATCCTGGACTTTCTGACCTGGATACTAATAAACAGTGAAAAATATATATCTAAGAATACACTTGGAAGAGAAATGTGAAAAACCAAAAGTAAGAGATATTATGAAGGATCAAATATAAAATGACCCAGTGCTAAAGAGGCAACAAAGAAAATGGTAAAAGAAAATGACAAGAGGCATTATGCCTTCATGAGTTTGTGCTACTGTGTAAGAAAATACAATAGACTGGGTAATTTCTGAAGAAGAGAAATTACTTCTCACATTTCCATAGGCTGGAAGTCCAAGATCAAGGTGCCAGCAGGATTGGTGTCTGGTGAGGACCAGATCTTTGCAACCAAGATGGTACCTTGTGCACTGTGTCTTCAGGAGGAGATGCACTGTGTCCTCACATGGCAGAAGGTGGAAGGGCAAAACAGGGGAAGCCCACTCCCTCCAGTCCTTGTGTAAGGACCCTAAACCCATTCGTGAAGATTCTCCCTTCATGACTGAGTCACTACCCAAGGGCCGTACTTCTTAATCCTATAACATTGTGATTAATTTTAGGGGAACCATTCAGAACATAGCACTCTATATTCAATTATTTAAAAATTATTTTGTTGTTTTGCTTTTCTGTTTTTCAAATAGCTTAAAGTGCACAAAATTTGATCAATCATATTCCTTGGCTCATAGCATACCTTGGCTCTTATTTCATCCTTGTCTGTGCCTGGGCCTCTATGTAAATCTATTTGAATGTATTTGAATAATATGGTAATCACTTGTGAACCCAGAACACAACCCAAGAACTAGGGTTCTGACCCTAACATCTGCTCCTCCTCTGTCCTTTTTCCTGATTTACACCATTCAGCCCCAGGGTAACTACTATCCGGAATTTATGTTTAGGATTCCCTGCCTTTAAAAAAACATTGTTTTATTGCATATATATGATTGCCCTAAATGACGTATTATTTAGTTTTTAAGGGTATAATTTATGTACCCATTCTCCTATAAATTTACCCATTCTCCTATTAATGAACATCTAGCTTGTTTCCATATATTTGCTATTATGAATGGCATTACATGAGCATTTTTTTTTTTTTACTACTTCTGGTACATATGGGCAAGAGTTTCTCCAGGGCCTATGGTAGAGAAATTACTTTGGCATAACATATGAGAATGCTCAACTTTATAAGATAATCCAAATTGTTTTCCAAAGTGGTTGTTCTAATTTAAACTCTCACCTCCTGTATTAGTTCGAGATGATCTTGTTGATCCACAGTCTCTCCATATTTGGTGATATGGTTTGGCTGTGTGCCCACTCAAATCTCAGATTGAATTCTATCTCCCAGAATACCAACATGTTGTGGGAGGGACCCAGGGTGAGGTAACTGAATGATGGAGGCCAGTCTTTCCTGTGCTATTCTCATGATAGTGAATAAGCCTCATGAGATCTGATGGGTTTATCAGGGGATTCTGCTTTGGCTTCCTCCTCATTTTCTCTTGCTGCTGCCATTTAAGAAGTCCCTTTCACCTCCTACCATGACTCTGAGGCCTCCCCCACCATGTGGGACTGTAAATCCAATTACAGTTCTTTTTCTTTAAACCTCTTTTTCTTCTCGGACTTGGATACGTCTTTATCAGCAGTGTGAAATTGGAATAATACAGTAAATTAATACCTGTGGTGTGGGGTGCTGCTGAAAAGATAACCAAAAATGTGGAAGCGACTTTGAAACTTGGTAACAGGCAGAGGCTGAAACAGTTTGGAGGGCTCAGAAGAACACTGGAAAAGGTTGGAAATTTTGGAACCTCCTAGAGACTTGTTGAATGGCTTTGACAAAAATGCTGATAGTGTTTTGAACAATAAGGTCCAGGCTGAGATGGTCTCAGATGGAGTTGAGGAACTTGTTGGGAACTGGAGCAAAGGTGACTCTTGTTATGTTTTAGCAAAGAGAATGGCAGCATTTTGCCGCTGCCCTAGAGATTTGTGGAACTTTGAACTTGAGAGAGATGATTTAGGTTATCTGCTGGAAGAAATTTCTAAGCAGTAAAGCATTCAAGAGGTGACTTGGGTGATGCTAAAGGCCTTCGGTTTTATAAAGGAAGCAGAGCATACAAGTTTGGGAAATTTGCAGCCTGACAATTTGATAGAAAAGAAAATTCCATTTTCTGATGATAAATTCAAGCAGTCTGCAGAAATTTGTATAAATAATGAGAAGCTGAATGTTAATCCCCAAAACAATGGGGAAAATTTCTATGGGACATGTCACAGGTCATCACAGCAGCCCCTCCCATCACAAGCCTGGAGGCCTAGGAGGAAAAACTGTTTTTCTGGGCTGGGCCCAGGTTGACTGTGCTGTGTGCAGCCTATAGCCTTGGTTCTCTGCGTTTCAGCCCTTCCAGCCATGGCTGAAAGGGGCCAACATAGAAGTCACGCCATGGCCTTGAGAGTGCAAACACCAAGCCTTGGCAGCTTCCACGTGGTGTTGAGCCTGCACATGCATAGAAGTCAAGAATTGAGGTTTGGAATCCCCCACCTAGATTTCAGAGGATGTACGAAAATACTGGGATATCCAAGCAGAAGTTTGCTGCAGGGGTGGGGCTCTGATGGAGAACCTCTGCTAGGGCTGTGCAGAAGGGAAATGTGGGGTTGGAGAACCTACAGAGTCCCTACTGGGGCACTTCCTAGTGGAGCTGTGAGGAGAGGGCCACTCTCCTCCAGGCCCCAGAATGGTAGATTCACTGACGGCTTGCACTGTGAGCCTGGAAAAGCTGCAGTCACTCAACATCAGCCCATGAAAACAGCCAGGAGGTGGGCTATACCCTGCAAAGCCACAGGGGCAGAACTACCCAAGGCCATGGTAGCCCACCTCTTGCATCAGCATGATCTTGATGTGAAACATGAAGTCAATGGAGATCATTTTGGAGCTTTAAAATTTGACTAACTTGCTGGATTTCAGACTGGCATGGGGCCTGTAAACCCTTTGTTTTGGCCAATTTCTCCCATTTGGAACAGCTGCATTTACTCAATTACCTGTACCCCCACTGTATCTAGGAAGTAACTAGCTTGATTTGGATTTTACAGGGTCATAGGCAGAAGAGACTTGCCTTTTCTCAGATGAGACTTTGGACAGTGGACATTTGGGTTAATGCTGAAATGAGTTAAGACTTTGGGTGACTGTTGGGAAGGCATAATAGGTTTTGAAATGTGAGGACATGAGATTTGGAGAGGACATGAGACTTGGAGGGGCCAAGAGTGGAAAAATATGGTTTGACTATGTCCCTACCCAAATCTCAACTTGAATTGTATTGCTCAGAATTCCCACATGTTCGGGGAGGGAACCAGGGGGAGGTAGTTGAATCTTTGGGGTCGGTCTTTCCCATGCTATTCTTGTGATAGTGAATAAGTCTCACAAGATCTAATGGGTTTATCAGTGGTTTCATCTTTTGCTTCTTTTGCCTCCTTCTCATATTCTCTTGCCACTGCCATGTAAGAAGTGCTGTTCATCCACTGCCATAACTCTGAGGCCTCCTCAACCATGTGGAACTCTAAATACAATTAATCCTCTTTTTTTCCCTATCTCAGGTTTGTCTTTATGAGCAGTGTGAATGTGGACTAATACATTTGGTATTGTCAAACTTCTTAATCACTGTGGGGAGAGTAGATATGTAGTATCTTGGGCATTTTCCTGATTACTAATGAGGTTGAGAAATTTTTTACATTTTGTGGGCTTTCTTTTTGTGTAATCCCTATTGATGTATTTTCCCAATTTTCTGTTAGGTTGCTATTTTTAAAATTAATTCATAGGAGCTCCTTATACTTAGTTGATACGATTTTAATCTTTCATAGATTTTAGGTACTGCAAATATATTCTAATTTATAGTTTACCTTTTCACTTTTTTACTTTTATTTTTTAATTTCTATTTTTTTTAAGACAGAGTCTAGCTCTGTTATTCAGGCTGGAATGCAGTGGCTCACTGCAACCTCCACCTCCTGGGTTCAGATGATTCTCGTGCCTCAGCTTCCCAAGTAGCTGGGATTACAAGTGTCTGCCACTAATGCCAAGCTAATTTCTTGTATTTTTAGTGGAGATGGAGTTTCACCATGTTGGCCAGCCTGGTCTCAAACTCCTGACCTCTGGTGATGTACTGTTGGGATTACAGGCTTGAGATACCATGCCCAGCCTATCTTTCCACTTTTTGATGTAAAAAGTTCTTAATTTTGTGATAGTCAAAATGTCTAATCTTTTTTAATGGTTAAATGGCTTTTTGTGTCTCATTCATTTACATTTTCTACTAAAAGTATTAAAGTTTTGTTTCTGAAATGTAAGTCTTTTCTCCTCTGGAATTTAATGTTTGTATATAGAGTGAAATAGGAATATAATTTCATTTTGTTTCCTATATCAATAACCATTATTTTTCTATTCTATTTATTGAAAAGTCCTTTCTTTCCTTGCTGATCTGCCATGTCATCTACATCACATATCAAAGATTAAATTTGTGTAGATTTGCTTGGGAACTCTCTATTCTGTTTCATCTGTCAGTTTATCGTGAAGACCACACTGTCTTAATTGCTGTGGCTTTTTAAAAGTTCTGATATTTGGCAGCACAAATATTTCCTCTTCTTCAATAAGGTCTTTGATATTCTTGGCCCCTTCCCTTTTCCATATATATATTTTTATATATATTATATATATTCATATATATATTATATATCCATATATATTATATATATATATAAATATTTATATATATAGTGAGACAAGGTCTCACTTTCTTGCCCAGGCTTGAGGACTGGTGCAATCATAGCTGACTGCAGACTTGAACCCCCGGGCTCAAGAACTCCTCCTACCTCAGCCTCTCAAGTAACTGGGACACTAAGGCATGCACCACCTCATCCAGCTAATTAAAAAAAATTTACTATTTTTTGTAACAATGGGGATCTTGCTATGCTGTCCAGGCTGGTCTCAAACTTTTGGCCTCAAGCAATCCTCTCACCTCAAGCTCCCAAAGTTCTGGGATCACAAGAGTTAGCCACCACACCTGGCTCCATTTTCCATATTTTAAGACCATTTTTTAAAAGCTGCTCAAGACTGCTTTATTCTCTTGGTGCTACTTGCAACTCCCTTACTTCGCCTTGGAAATACTGTTAATGAAGAAAATCTTAAGAGTTGAAAAATAAAATATTATTTCTTTTCTTCCAATTGCAAAAGAGCAGACACCCTCCTGAATCATAAAGCTGGTTTTGAAAAATTGGTGAAATGACAGCATACACAGTATTATTAATTCTGTTCTAATTTCTGCTTCACTGTGGAGCGTCTTCACAGAGTCTTAAAAGATTATTGCTATGAAATATTCTTATACATGTAACCCATAACCTCTACAATTCTGCAGTTGTACTTGGCTGTCTTACCTAATACTCAGTTGCTTTGCTTCATAATATTTAAATTGGCATCTTTATTTTCCAAAATGCATAAATACTAGTATAGATTTTTAGTTAAGCCAGAAGAAAGTAGACTTTATTTACTAACATAACTTATATGTAAAGGTTTCATAAATCTGCTTCTTTTCTTTTACATCATAACAACCACTGAAAATAATATTTCTATAGCAGTTGGGGATAAATGGACAATGACTTTTGTGGCCAGAGGTGAATGGCCCAGGGGCTCCTGCACTCCGGGTCCCACTGAGCCTGCCACACAGCTGAGGGCATCGGTATTTCCACACAACTACAGGGCACACTGTCCCAGAACACAGATCAGATGCTCTCCTTTATTCAAAGGGGGAGTTGAGAGTATTGTCATTGTAATTAAATTAATAAACACATATTTATACAGTGTTAAAATCTGGTTGGACTTCTGTCTCTTCACAAAACAAATCGCTTAAATGAAACCACAGAGTTAACATAAATGAGTACATTTGCTTCTATGATATGCTCTTTTAAATGGAATTAGAATCTAATTTGAAATGTCAATTAAAAGTTTAAATATTCAACTCAATTACATTTAGATTTTGGTTTTGTTTTGTTTTGATATGGAATTTAGCTCTTGTCACCCAGGCTGGAATGCAATGGCACAATCTCAGCTCACTGCAAGCACCTTCTCCCGAGTTCAAGAAATTCTCTTGCCTCAACCTCCTGAGTAGCTGGGATTACAGGTGCCTGCCACCACCTCTGGCTAATTTTTGTATTTTCAGTAGAGATGGGGGTTTCACCATGTTGGCCAGGCTGGTCTTGAACTCCTGACCTCACGTGATCCACCGACCTTGGCCTCCCAAAGTGCTGGGATTGCAGGTGTCAGCCACCGCACTTGGCCTTTTTAGATTATTTTACTTTATTTTAGTTACTTATTTTTATGACTTTATTGTCATAAAAATGCTAGCTTTTTAAAAAAATCAATCAATATAACAAAGAACATAGAAGATGATCAACAAGCATTCCCACCTCCATGATCTGGAAATAACTGTCATCAATCCAAAAGCTAACACATGGTGGATCCCTTCACACCAGTTCCCAGTACAAAATAACCCCTTGCTTGTAGAAAACATTATTATTATCATTACTATTTTCGAGACAGAATTTGAGTCTTGTAGCCCAGGCTGGAGTGCAATGGTCCAATCTCAGCTCACTGCAACCTCTGCCTCCCAGGATCAAAGTATTCTTCTGCCTCAGCCTCCCAAGCAGCTGGGATTACAGGCATGCTCCACCATGGCCTGCTAATTTTTTGTATTTTTAGTAGAGACAGGGTTTCACCATGTTGGCCAGGCTGGTCTCAAACTCCTCACTTCAGGTGATCCACTTGTCTCAACCTTCCAAAGTGTTGGGATTACAGGCATGAACCACCACACCTGGACTAGAAAACATTATTCAATAGCAAACAGTAGCAGTATGCTTGGGGGTTTTAGGACTGATTATTTTAAAATCTCTGGAAAAGTTCAATGCATTACCTTAGGTTATAATCCCAGGGCAGAGTCTCATCTGTTAATAGGGGGCTGGTCTAAGGGTCCTTCCAGCTCTCAGATTAATGGTTTCCCATGTTGAACTGCTCCCTGACACCCATCCATCCTTGGTTTTGATTGTTTGTTTGTTTTTACAGAGACAAGGTCTCACTATTTGCCCAGGCTGGTCTTGAACTCCTGGCCTTAAGCGATCCTCCTGCCTTGGCCTCCCAAACTGTTGGAGTTACAGATGTGAGCCTTTGTGCTCAGCCCATCCTTGGCTGTTCAAGTGTGGAGGTAAATTGTAGATGCCAAGTTTACCTCCAGACCAGAAGGGGCAGATGCCCCAGGGCAGAATCATAACCCTAACCAGGCCTCCCACTACATGAAGACATTCTTTTCTGAAGCTTAATCCTGGACAAAGGTCTGACCAGTAGCACTGTGTTCATGAATATCAGGTCAAAAATTTAAAACTGGGAATATCCAGAAGAACCTGGTAGATGCAGGTGCAGTCTGCAGTCCAATGGTCAGCCACAAAAACAGGCTACCTGTTCTTTCTCTTTATCATGGAGTCCTTGATGTAAAATTCGATGACACTTTCTTGCTTCTAGTGAGCTTCCCTTTCTTCTTCATTTTCCATAAATAGTTTCCTCCATCCCACCTCTCAACAGGCCACAGTGAATTCAGTAATTTTTAACCATGAAAATGAGTGTCCATAACATGAATTTAGAGGCCAGGCAGGGTGGCTCATGTCTGTAATCCCAGCACTCTGGGAGGCTGAAGTGGGAGAATGCCTTGAGCTTAGGAGTTTGAGACCAGCCTGGGCAACATGGTGAAACCCTGTCTCTAACCAAAAATAAATGAATAAAAAAAAAGCCATGTATGGTGGTGCATGCTACTAGTCCAGCTACTCAGGAGGCTGAGGTGGGAGGATTGCTTGAGTCAAGGAGGCCAAGTCTGAAGTGGGCCAAGATCATGCCACTGCAATCCATCCTGGGCAACAGAGTGAGAACTTATCTCAAGAAAAAAAAAAAGATTTATAGGACAGACTGACTCTCTTATTACAAGCCAATGCTCATTTGCAATTCCATAAATCCTAGGGCACCTCTTAAGAATTATGCTAAATCTACTCTATCCATGCTCTATAAATGGATTCACTATTGTAGATGCCACTAAGAACATTCACCATTCACCAGAGGAGGTAAAAATAGCAGCATTAATAGGAGTTTGGAAGAAGTTGATTCGAACCCTCATAAATGACTTTGAGGGGTTCAAGACTTTAGCAGAGGAAGTAACCACAGTTGTGGTGAAGATAGCAAGAGAACTAGTATTACAAGTGGAGCCTGAAGATATGAGTGAATTGCTGCAATCTTTTTTTTTTTTTTTTTTTTGAGATGGAGTTTTGCTCTTGTTGCCCAGGCTGGAGTAAAATGGTGCGATCTCAGCTCACCGAAACCTCCACCTCCTGGTTTCAAGTGATTCTCCTGCCTCAGCCTCCTGAGTAGCTGGTATTGTAGGCATGTGCCATGACACCCAGCTAATTTTGTATTTTTAGTAGAGACGGAGTTTCACCATGTTGGTCTGGCTGGTCTCGAACTCCCAACGTCAGATGATCCACTAGCCTCAGCCTACAAAAGTACTGGGATTACAGGCATGAGCCACCGCACCCAGCTGAATTGCTGCAATCTTAATGGATAAAGAGTTGCTTATTATGAATGAGTAAAGAAAGTGGTTTCTTGGGATGGAATCTACTCCTGCTGAAGATGCCATGAACATTGTGGAAAGAACAACAAAGGACTTAGACTATTCCATAAACTTAGTTGATAGAGGAGTTTCAAAGTTTGAGAGGATTGGTTCCAATTTGATACAAATTCTACTGTGGGTAAAATGCTACCAAACTGTACAGCATGCTACAGCGAAATCTTTTATGAAAGCAAGAGTCAGTCAATATGGCTAACTTCATTGTCATGTTACTTTAAGAAATTACCGCTCCCTCTCCAGCCCTCAGCAACCATCATCCTGAGCAGTCAGTAGCTATCAACATTGAGACAAGACCATCCACCAGCAAAATGATGATGACTTGCTGAAGGCACAGATGATGGTTAGCATTTTTTGGCAATCAAGTATTTTCAAAGTAAGGTATACATTATATTTTAGACATAATGCTATTGCAAACTTAATTGACTACAGTAGTTTAAACTTAACTATTTTTTTTGAGATGGAGTCTCACTCTGTTGCCCAGGTTGGAGTGCAGTGGTGAGATCTTGTCTCACTGCAAACTCTGTCTCCCAGGTTCAAACAATTCTCCTGCCTCAGCCTCTTGAGTAGCTAGGAATACAGGCCCTCACTACCATTTTTGTATTTTCACAGGGTTTCCCCATGTTGGCCAGGCAGGTCTCGAACTTCAGACCTCTGGTGATCCACCTACCTTGGCCTCCCAATGTGCTGGGATTACAGGCGTGAGCCACTATGCCCGACAACGTATCTTTTATATGCACCAGAAAGCAAAGAATTTCTTGTGACTTGCAAAAAATTTCGTGTGACTTGCTCTATTGTGAGGTTCGCTTTATTGTGGTGACCTAGAACCAAACCTGCAATCTCCAAGGTGCGCCTGTACCCCTGAAAGCAGAGCTGGAGTGAAGACTTGGGTGTGGATAGTTTATTTGGGAAGTGATTCCAAGAAGCAAGAGTGAGAGGTGGGAAGAGTGAACCAGGCAAATAGAAAAAAGCCAAAATAATGGCATGCTATTGAGGCTGCTCCCATGCACCTTTTTTATACAGGACCTTCTGAGAGACTCTGGAAGGTTACCCAGGACTGTCCACCTGAAACATGAGCCTCGAGCATTTGCCCACCTGTCCCACACTGGTTGAGGTCTTCCCCTGAGGCTGTTAACCTGCAAGTGTTTCTGGGCTGTATTTGTGCTCAGGAAAATCCTACAATAGTGGAGATGTCCTGGGGCGGAAAGTGTAGCTTGAGTTTGCTGGCAGCACAAGGGAAGCCTGTGCTTCAATAGAACTCCCCACGGTGGCTGAGACTGAATGAAAGGTGTGCTGAGAAGACATGACACAGTCGTCATTGCACGGAGGAATCGTAGCCTTCCATCTTGGCAAGAGGACTACCGCCCTGAATCCTGCGCTTGAGAAGGTGCCTCTCTGGCCCTCCACTGACTGTACCCTTGCCCACCCAGAGCTCTCACCATCTCTTCTAGGGCACACGCTGGGCACTCAGGCCCCTGGCCAAATGTGCCTGAGCCTGCATGGCCTCTTCCCTGGGTCCATTTCAAAGCGCAAACTGTGCTTGTCCAAATGGTGCCCAAGGCTCTGCTGTCTGAAGGGGTGAGAATTGTGGATGGAGCTTGCATGGGGCCTAGGAAGTCCCCCACACAGGGATACGCAAAGCTTCTCAAGTGAGGACAGGGCTAGCTATGATGAAAGAAAAAAGTTTAGCCTGGGGCTGAGGATCAGCTCTCCCTTTACTACCACATTCCCGCGCAGAGCACCAAGAAATCAGAGAATTCTACACTCGACTTCGACCTTGTGGGTTATTATGGCGGTATATTTATTGAAGTAGAAGAATAGAACATATTTAGCTATTTTTTTAGATTCATTTTATAATTCATAATTATTTAGACATAATGCAAATATGGGCTGGAATTCATGTTCTGATTTTTGTGGCCTTGAGCTAAGGGAAAGGGACCCAGGAAATGGGTTTTATGTGCTTGGATGGCTTCATGGAATCCCCAACTTCATTAGCTGCCGTGATGACTCAAGGTTGTTACTAAAATCTACTTTGTATTATCTTTAAAAACCAAGGGATATTATGTAGCTCAGCAGTTAGAAGGCACTTGACTCAAAATATCTGTGAACCAAAGGATATAAATGACTAAGAGCAGGAGGATCATTACCTGAAGGGGTGGAGGGTTGATCTCAGGATATGACCTGTGAGATCCTTCCTGCTGGCTCAGTGCTGACTGAACGTGGGGCAGGAGAGCCCCAGGAGCAACACATATCTGGGATAGGAGGGAATGCGGGGAGGAAGGAAAGAGAAACAGGCCCTTTTTGTTTTTATTGTTCCATGACAATTATACATATGTCTAGGGTACATGTGATATTTTGATATATGCATACAATGTGCACTGATCAAATCAAGATAATTTGCATATCCATCACCTCAAACATTTATCATTTATTTGTGTTAGGAAAATTCCACATCTTTCTTCTAGCCATTTTGAAATGTATAATAAGTTATTGTTAATGATCATCACTCTACTGTGCTATTGAACACTAGAACTTCTGTTCCTTCCATCTAACTGTATTTTTGTGCCCATTAACCAACTTCTGGGAAGGGTAAAATGGTGGGTGGATGAAAAGGGCCCTTCTTAAGGCAAAGAAAATCTTACAAGAAGGGAAGACATCTTAGGAGGAAAAATAAAAAGGTGGACCATTGGCTTAGAGTGGGGACTGCAGAAATTGAATGGTAAAGAAAAAACCAACTTAGCATTGTGAAAATAAATCTCAATGTCATTCCTTTCACAAGTCCAATGGCTGATATTCTTTTGGCAAGCTGGATATGAAGTAGGAATCTTTCTTTGAGTCATACATTTTCATGATTATGATTATTATTGAATAATAAATAGGTGACAATTATTGAGAGCAATTATTGAGGACAATTATTGAGCTTTCACAAGCTCTTTTCAAAGGCCTTTATATATGTTTTCTCCACTTCTGTTAGATATTCTTATTCCCGTTTTGTAGTTGAGGGATGCACAGGCATAAAGCCTATGCGGAGGCAGAGAGCAGCTAAGTAACCTGACCACGACCCAACAGCAAACAAATGATGGGGCCACATGCAAATCGAGGCAGAACCCTTCTATTTTATGAAGCTCAATGTTTTCTTGTTTTCATCTTGTTATGAATACACCTATTTGCAAAGGGGTTTTGAAGCTACATTAAAACATTTTGTGGTCGTGCGTGGTGGCTGTTGCCTATAATCCCAGCATTTTGGGAGACCAAAGTGGGCAGATTGCCTGAGCTCAGGAGTTTGAGCCCAGCCTGGCCAACATGGTGAAACCCTGTGTCTACTAAAAATGCAAAAAAATTAGCCGGGCATGTTAGTGTGCACCTGTAATCTCAGATAATCTGGAGGCTGAGGCAGGAGAATCACTTGAACCCGGGAGAGGAAGGTTGCAGTAAGCTGAGATCGTGCCACTGCACTCCAGCCTGGGCAACAGAGTGAGACTCTGTCTCTAAATAAATAAATAAATAAATAAATAAGATTGAAATTTGAGCTCCTGACCATGTCCCTAGGTTGAACTCATATGTATTTTGATGTCTTCTAAGATTTATTCTTAGTGCATTTTTTAAGTTAAAGTATTTATTTACTGAGCATCTACTGTATATCACGTGCTGAGATTGGCATCAGCAGTGCAGGGAACATATGGCACAGTCTCTGCCCTCAAGTAACTTTCACTCACCACATATATTTATTAGGACACCGATACATGTGTGAATATAAGATAGTAAGATAGACATTGCAAGAAGTAATTATTTACTGTAAACCTATTTCATAGGATTTTAATCTTAAAGTACTTTCACCCTATTTCCAAAAAAATGTGTTGCATAACTTTAAAGGGATTCTCAGTTTGAAATCATCATATGAACTGCAGTAGCATCTGCTGGTGAAATACTGCTTTGTATCTATTAGAATAGTCCAAACAATTGGGAGAGAACTGCATTATTAGAGCTGTAAAATTTACTGTCTAGAAATCTCAGAAAAGAAGAGGAAGTTCTATGGTAGATGACTAAGATGACATCTAAACTCTTCTCTTAAGCTACTGAAGTTCTGTGGATATCTCACAGCAGAAAGTTCAAGTGTATGCCCACAACTCCTCATGCCACAAGATGTGACACCTTTTCAATCTCTTTTTGCAAAAGTTTCCAATTCTGTCTCTTATAAGAGTACTTTTTATACCGACATATTCCGGATTTTGTAGTGCACGCAAAGACAAGATGGGAAGGGGGCTTCAATTTGTTGATGCCAGCTGCTCTATGGACCAGGCCCTGCCCATGCATCCATGTTGGTTCTTTTATCCCTACATCAACCATAGCCCATAGGCATTAACCTCCATTGTACAGATGAAGAAATTGAAACTCTAAGAGAATATGCAATTTACCCAGAGTCATGCAGCTTGTGTATGTAAGAGTTGGAATGAAAATCTAATCTGAATCTCAAGTCTCCTTCTACAATATGGTTTTGATTACATTTTGCAATCACCTTAGCAGGGATATGTCTGCCCTAAAAGATAGTAAGTAGGAATACTTCTCTCTATACATTAACCTAACATCCATGGGCTTCGTTTTTGTATTTCGAGGTGTCATAACATTATAATAATTTGATTTTATTTGAATAGTGAGTATTATACTACTTAGTCTAGAGATCTGTGACATCCCAGTCTAAACTGCATGATAGCAATGAAGCTTCTTCAAGGAGACAAGTATGAGTAATAAAGTAGAAATAAGTTGAATTTCTATGGAGTTGCTACTTCTGAATTTAAAGTTAGCTGAGGTTAAGTAGATATTCAAAAAGATCACTATAATCTTCACTTGAATAATATAAACATTTATTATTTTTTACATATTTATTTATTTATGGAACATAGATGTAATTTTAAAACAGAATATTTGCAAATTGTATTAAAATATATTAAAAACATAATACATTATGACCCAATAGAGTTTTTCACAGTAACTCAGTGTTAGTTTAAAATGTGAAATTCAATCAATATAATTCACCATAGAATATAGTGTGTATGTCAGTATAATGTATATCCAAATTGGAAAGAAGTAAATTTATCTTTGTTTTTTAGTAAGATGAAATTAAAATTTTAGGGAATTTCAACTTTCATTTTAGATTCTGGAGGGTACCTGTGCAGGTCTATTACATGGGTGTATTGTGTGATGATGAGATTTGGGGTATGAATGAAGGTGTGAGTGCCTGTCTTGAATTTGCACCCAGAGCAATCTCCCCTGATCAGCAGAGGGTAAACTAACTTGAATTACACTTGAATTTCTTAGGAGAGCAGGTCACAAAGGGCAAATTGTGGTCCAGAGACAAAAGTGTCCAACGGTCTAAAATGAGCCTGCCATATCACTTAGGGTAGAGGTCTTAACACAATTACATTTCAGAAAGGGGTCAAACCATTGTTTAAAGATAAATGTAAGCTGGGTGTGGAGGCACACGTCTATAATTCCAGCTACTCAGGAGGCTGAGGCAGGAGAATCCCTTGAGTTCATGGTTTTAAGACCAGCCTGGACAACATAGGAAGATCCCATCTCAATTTTTAAAAATGAGAAAAAAATAGATAAACTTAAGCATATTAACATTTTAAAGAGTTTATTTAAACAAACAGAGATTCATGGATCAGCCAGCTCCAAACTGAAAGTGGTTGGAGGATCTACTGGAGGTGTTTGTAGGGAAGGCTTTTATAGGGTGAATGTAGAAGTAGAGTAGAGAAACTATTTGTTTGGCAAAAATTTTGGCAGTTGCATTATTTGAACTATCCTGTTGGTAGGTCTCTCATTACACAGCTAATACTCAGCGGGCCACTTGTTGGTGGGCTAAGCTTGTTTCATTTTGTCTATGTAGGAACCCAGGCCATGGGAGCTATCTCAGCCTAATGCTTTCCCATTACATTATTTTACACCTTTCTGTATCAGGATAAGTGGGGATCTTCCACATGAGGCTTCTTACCACCCTGTTTCCCTCAGCAAAATGTAACTGTCCCTTTTGCCTCTGTAGGCAATCTTCTGAACAGGGCTTTCCTAATATTCTTATCTCATCTTATTTTATCTTATCCTCTTCTCTGTACATTGTTTACATGCTTCTGGAACACTTGTGTGTCTTGCATCCATCGCCTGCATTATTTAGGCAATCCTAAAAGAAGACTTCTAGGATGGATTGGTAGAGAACTGCTGGCATATTGCGCCCTCTCTCCTTGTATCTGGAACTTTCATAATTACCTTAGTTCTCCAGGCCAATTTTGCAATTATCTTCATTCTCCACTTCAAAATACATTTACCTCTGACAGAAGGTGAGTACATAAAAGGGACCTTGTCCAGTGGTACATATGAGGCAGGAGACATGATATAGTTAAAATTGTAAACTAAAAGCTTTCTGACACCAAGAGCATAAGTAACAAAAGAAAAAAACAAGTAAATTGGACTTCACCAAAATTTAAAACTTTTGTGCAATCAGAGGACAACTGGTAGAATGGAAGAAAATATTTCAAATAATATCTTTGATAAGGGATCAATATGCAGAATATATAAAGAATTCCTACAACTCAACAATAAATAAACAACCCAATTAAAAAATAGGCAAAGACTTACATAGAAAATTTCTCAAAAAAGATACACAACTGGCCATCAAGCACATGAAAGATGCTCAACATCACTGATTACTAAGGAAATGCAAATCAAAACCATAGTAAGATACCACTTCATACACATTAAGATGGCAATCATCAAAAAACCAGGGAATAACAAGTGTTCGTGAGGATGTAGCCAAATCGAAACTCTTGTACATTGCTGGTGGATTCTACAGCGGTATAGTCATGGTAGAAAAGAGTACAGTGCTTCCTAAATTAAAAATAAATGGAACATAGGCTGGGCTCAGTGGCTCATGCCTGTTATCCCAGCACTTTAGGACACTGAGGCGGCCAGATCATGAGGTCCGGAGTTCAAGACCAGCCTGACCAACATGGTGAAACTGTGTCTCAACTAAAAATACAAAAATTAGCTAGGTGTGGTGCTGCGTGCCTGTAATCCCAGCTACTCAGGAGGCTGAGGCAGCAGAATCACTTGAATGTGGGAGGTGAAGGTTGCAGTGAGCCAAGAGAGTCAAACTCCATCTCAAAAATAAATAAATAAATAAAAATGAAACATAGAATTGCTATATCAGTCAGCAAGTCAACTTCTGGGTTTAAACCCACAAGAATTGAAAGAAATGTGTTAAGAAACATGCCACTAACTGCATGTGCTCCCTATACAATTAGCTACAGAAAGAGGTGATAACTCATATTATTTACAAATATTACAAGTATAAAGAACTTTAAAATAATCATTTTCTATGATTTGTTATCAATTGTAAGTTTATTTTAACAATTATCAATTAGCTACAGAACACGAGTAATGTTTCTTATTTTAGCCAGATGTAAACATGTGATGCAGTAATATAGTGAAGAATATTACTCACTTCAGGGGATAGGGCTTTGGTGAAGAATTTTGAGAAACTCTTGAAAGAGGAAAAGTAAACCTCCCATGATAGTAATACAATTCCAAAAGCAAAAGGAGAAAAAATGTAAATGTATTAAATCAAAAAATATTTTAAGGTAAGGCAAAAGTAGGTATAGAATGGTGAGTCACATACAAATTGTGAAAGTGAGTAATGCCCAGAAATCAAAGGAGAGGGAAAAATATGGTAGGTGAATATGGTTGCAATGCTAATTTTAAAAAGTTATTAGCAGCTAGCTCAATTCAAGCTCTGAATAAATAGAAATAGAGTGTTTATAACAGTATGCTTAATCTACTGGTGACAATATTAAGATAATTGTTGAAATATACTTGAAAGAAGTTAGTGAAAGCAGGGAATGAAAGACTATTGAACTTTTCTGGTTTGTTTTGTAAAAATTTGCCTATGTCCAACATACAGGCACAAAAATAAAATACTGGAAATAGAGAGCAAATCTTGGCCATTCAAATGAGAGTCAGCTATTAATTCTTTGCCCATAGGCTGTACTCCTACAAGCAAACGTTGGTAAAATATGTGATTCAATACAGATACTCATTTTTCAAGTGTTTACAACCTGTTTGAGTCCATTTGGACTGCTGTAACAAATTACCTTAGACTGGGTAATTTATAAATCAAATTTGTTATTCTCAGTTCTGGGGGTTGGGAAGTCCAAGATCTAGGTGCCGGCAGAGATGTTACCTGGTGAGGTTTGTTTCTGACACTTACTGCTGCATCTTCACATGGCATAAGGGCGAAAGGGGCAAAGTAGCTCCCTATGGGTTCTTTTATAAGGGGACTAACACATTCATGACGGCTCCCCAAACCCTTAACCTACTCACATCCCAAAGACCTCCCTTCTTTATTTATTTATTTATTTATTTATTTATTTATTTATTTATTTAATTTTTGAGACGGAGTCTTGCTCTGTTGCCCAGGCTGTGGTGCAGTGGCACAATCTCAGCTCACTGCAATCTCTGCTTCCCAGGTTCAAGCAATTCTCCCACCTCAGCCTCCCGAGTAGCTGGGATTACAGGCGTGTGCCACCACACCTCGCTAATTTTTGTATTTTTAGTAGAGATGGGGTTTTACCATGTTGGCCAGGCTGGTCTTGAACTCCTGACCTCATGATCTGTCCACTTCAGCATCCCAAAGTGCTGGGATTACAGGTGTGAGCCATTGTGTCCAGCCTGGCCTCACATCACATATATGTGTGTGATGTGTAATATATATCACATCACATATATTAGATTTCAATATATGAATTTTGAAGAGATATATACTCTCAGCCCATAGCACAAACCAAGGATGAATGTTTGAGGCACCTGTCAAAATACACATTTGAAAAGATCAGAACGTCTGGAATGCCAAATGAATTACATTAGTAGAGGCAAATTCTAACAATGAATTGAGAAAAACTGCAAACAGAAAGAATCACAGAGAGAACCATTTAATTTTAACATTGAGGAAAAACTTTGAATGTGGGTTCCATTCAATTGTACAATAACTCAACGTATACAGCATCAACACTTTTAAAACATTGAGATAAAATACTTTTGGATTTTATCAAATTGGATGTAATGCTAGAAGAAGAATTCATACTTTGAAGGGACTGTGATAAATTAAACGATTTATTTAGTTCTGTTTGCACTTGCTACATGCTGTTTCCAATATGAATATTTTCACAAGATTTACCTGTCTAATACATGAGTTGGCTCCTGACCTTGAAGCAATTGTTAGCAATAGACACACTGGTAAAAAAAATTATCTTCTGCTGTCCTGCATGACCATGGACATGGACATCTTATTATTTATGCATAATAAAAACTTTCAGTTCAGCTTAATAAATATTTATTGACAATGTGCTAATCATGAAGAGGACTGTGGATAAAGGTGGATGATAAAGATAAATTTAAGTTGGGAAAACTACCACCACTACGTCTACAAGGGCTGAAAGTATATACAGGTCAGAAGCACACAGAAATCACTGAACCACAAAGTAAATGGCCATAAGTGCTGTTATATACCCAAACCATGTCCTACTTATATAGTCCTTTAAATGGATAAATAATACATTAATTCTGACTGGGAAGGGAGGAAGTTTCTAGGAATAGTTCTTTAAAAAGTTGCATCAGTTTTGATTAATACATAGAAAGAGACTGTTACAGAAGAAGAGCTAGCTAACGGAAGACCTAGCATAATTTTATTCTTGCACAATATCAGGGAACCCAACAGTTTTGTCAGCAGTAGCTACTTTTAATTTCTTTGGATACTTGAGATCATCTGGGAAGATTGTGGTAAGTAAGGCTGATGATGAAGACTTTGATTGAGAAAGGATTTATCAGGAGCTGGGCACAGTCGCTCATGCCTGTAATTCCAGCCATGTAGGAGGATGAGGCAGGAAGACTGCTTAAGCCCAGGAATTAGAGATTAACCTGGGCAATATAGCCAGACCAACTTCTCTACAAAAAATAAAAAACAATTAGATGGGCATTGTGGCACATGTCTGTGGCCCCAGCTATTGGGGAGACTAAGGTAAAAAGATCACTTGGGCCCAGGAGTTTGAGGCAACAATAAGCTATGATTGTGATGGCAGCGGCTGCTGCCATCATGCCAGCTGCAGGGGAGAGGTGTGGCCAGGGTTGTTTGCTCCCTGGAGTTGGCAGGATGGGGACAAGTGGGAGCCCTGCCCCTTCCGAGTTGGAATTGGAGCTCCCCGGGTGCTGCTGCAGCTGACCAAACTGCAACTGTAACTTTAGACCTGGACCTCTCACTCCATGGAGCAGACAAGAGTTTATCCAACTCCCCTACTCTGTCCCCACCCCAGCCCACCACCCAGCCACCCAAACCAATCCTGCAGACTCAGGCATCCCTGCACTCTTGGGGAGCCTGGGAACGCCTCCCTTGCCCCCTGCAGGCTTGGAGGCACTTCTTCCTGCTGCCTAGTCTCTCCCACCTCCTGGCTCTGTGCTCTGATCTCAGAGTGGGGATGGGACCCAGCAGGGTGCTGTCACAGCCCAGCCAGGTGGGCACACATTGGAAGCAGTGCTGATGTGCCAATCCCCTGCCATCTCAGCCCCCTCTGGACTTTGGACACCGAGGAGCAGGGGCATGGGAGGGGAAGCTGAGGGGGTCTGAGGGTGGCTGGGCACTGGCCTGCAAGTGCCTCTTGGTGCCAGCAGCCTGGGTGCCATGTATGGCTGTGGGAGGCAGACAGGCTCCTGGGTGGAAGGGGATGGGTCCCCACTGAAGCCCCACCTGCAGGCTAGGCTGCCAGTCCTGCAGACTGGAGGCAAAACTCATGGTGCTTTTTCCTGGGCCCACCCATGGCTGCCCATGGACCAATGGGCATACACCTCCTCCCCTCTGACAGCCATAAAAGCCCAGGACTCAGCCAGAACAGGGCATAAGACAGAGGAGGGAAGACTAGAGGCAGGAAGGAGCTATCCTTTCTGCTGATAGCTGGAGACAATGGGAGGGCCAGCTACTTTCTCTGCTGAATGCTTCAGAGACCTGCAGAGATGTCTGGGAACTACCAGCTGCAGACAGGAGCAACCCTCTCCAGGGCTTCCCTTTCTGCTGAGAGCTGAACACTTGACAGAACAACCTAGAGAGGAGCTACCCACTATGGGTCTTCCCTGAGCTGTTCTAACACTTAATAAAACTCCTCTCCTTTAACCCTTCACTTGTCTACCTACACCATTCTTCCTTGATGCAGGACAAGAACTCTGGCAAAGATGCCACCAATCACAGTTTTCCAACCAGAAAATCGACACCCCAAAGATTCCATAACAATTACACCACTGCACTCCAGCCTAGGTGGCAGAGTGAGACCCTGACTTTTAAAAAAAGAAAAAAAAGGAATTATCCACAAGTTATTAGATAAGACTGCTAATAGCTTCTAATTGTGATACCTTCACGTTTGAAATGGAAGGGATGGAAGTTGACACCAGGTCAGTTTTCCCAAAGTTATAACCCTGCTTTTGGCCTCTTTCAGCTCCAGTCAGACATTAGCAATGCTCAGTTACCTTCAATATTAAGCCAGTCCTGACATGAAACTGGCAGAATTGCAGAACGCTGACCCAGACTTGAAGGTAGATCTGGAATTAGGATTGCTGCTTTAAGCCCAGTATCAAGGTATATAATGAATCATGAATTTGTCATAAACCAAATTCAGTGGATTTTTTTCCTATAATTCTGATGATAACTCTGCCTTGATTATATATTAAAACAATTCATTTGCTGTATCTTCGTTACTGTCCCAAATGTTTTGGGTTGACATACTGATGTTAGCTAGTGGTTTTGGTCTCAACTTTCAGTAGCTGCTCCAATGTAAAATGATCACACATAAATCTTAGGTTTTTACTCATATGATACCTTGTCTGATACTATCTTCATCTATCAAATAAAGGGTTTAGTATTTTCTTGGTCAATGTGGGCAGCTATAACAGAAAACACAGATTGAGTGGCTAAAACAACAAACATTTGTTTTTCACAGCTCTGTAGGCTGTAAATCTGAAATCAGGGAGTCAGCCTGGTTGGGTTCTTGGTGAAGGCTGTCTTCTTGGTTTACAGATGGCTGTCTTATTTTATCCTCACATGGAGGAGAGAAAAATCTCTCTTGTATCTCTTCTTAGAAGGGCACTACTTTCCTTTGATGAGGGTTTCATCTTCATGACCTAATTACCTCCCAAAGTTTTACCTCCTAATACCAATACATTGAGAGTTAGGATTTCAACATATGAATTTGAGGGATTTGCAGTTCATAATAACTATCAATGTCAACTCAGTTCAAGCTTGAATTTGTTTTGCTTTGGGTGACAAATCTCTAACTAATTTGAATTCATCTTTCCCCAGTCTGGTTCAATGTTGTCTTCTTTCTCCTTCACCACCAACAGTTAGCAAGATGTCAGTTTTACTTGAGGCTAAGTCTGTTTTAGTTATCACAATACAGAACCCTGTAAGCTATATCTTAGTTGCCCCTTTCATAATATTTTTCATTATGGAAAAAATACATTCTAAACATTGTTCCTATTCTAAGAAACTTGGCTGCATCTTTGCAACAAAAATAATGCGGACATTTGCCAAATAAAGCTGTAGAGAAAGGTAAAATCATTGCTCTGAATTGTTCATAAAATCACAGGAATTAGGGACAAACACTAAATAAGGATGAATTATTCAGTGACCTGAAACAGATATTTTCTTTAGTTTCTCATGTAATTTGAAATGTACTGCAATTTACATCCTCAGTGTTATAAACGTATGATGTTTCCCTTTTAGTGAAAAGCACCCGACAGAACTTGTTAAACAAATGAGTTTTTTTCTCTTCTCATATCTAAAAGCATTTTTTATAGCTACACATCTACAAATATGTTTTAATAGACCTAACCTCTCTATGATGTCATTTTCCCCTTGGGTACCAGAATATATATTTAGCCCTGTAGAATTATTTAGCTCTCAAGTGCTGAGTTACTAGTTCCCAGGAGTTGCATTGCCCAAAGCAATGTGGACCTTTTTCTTTTTTTTTTTTTTTTTTTTTTTTAGTGATTCTAGTATTTATTGCATGGTGAAAGTCTACAACTGTTCATTTATTTTCTCGGTTGATAATAATTTTTTTTGTTGTTAACGAGACAGAGTATTGCTCTGTCACCAGGCTGGAGTGCAGTGGCGTGATTGCAGCTCACTGCAACCTCTGCCTCCTGGGTTCAAGCAATTCCCCTGCCTCAGCCTCCCAAGCAGCTGGGACTACAGGCACACGCCACCACACCCAGCTAATTTTTGTATTTTTAGTAGAGATGGGGTTTCTCCATGTTGGCCAGGCTGATCTCAAACTCCTGACCTCAGGTGATCTGCCTGCCTCAGTCTCCCAAAGTGCTGGGATTATAGGCATTAGCCACAGCGCCCGGCCCAATAACAATTTTTTTTTTCTTTTATTATTATTATTATTATACTTTAGGTTTTATGGTACATGTGCACAATGTGCAGGTAAGTTACATATGTATACATGTGCCATGCTAGTGCGCTGCACCCACCAACTCGTCATCTAGCATTAGGTATATCTCCCAATGCTATCCCTCCCCCCTCCCCCCACCCCACAACAGTCCCCAGAGTGTGATGTTCCCCTTCCTGTGTCCATGTGTTCTCATTGTTCAATTCCCACCTATGAGTGAGAATATGCGGTGTTTGGTTTTTTGTTCTTGCGATAGTTTACTGAGAATGATGATTTCCAATTTCATCCATGTCCCTACAAAGGACGTGAACTCATCATTTTTTATGGCTGCATAGTATTCCATGGTGTATATGTGCCACATTTTCTTAATCCAGTCTATCATTGTTGGACATTTGGGTTGGTTCCAAGTCTTTGCTATTGTGAATAATGCGGCAATAAACATACGTGTGCATGTGTCTTTGGACCTTTTTCTATTTTAAATTTCACCTCACATGGTCCTTTGGTTTTGTTACATTTTGTACTTGTTTTGATTTTTTTTTTCCTCTCTATGGAAGTTATTTGCCAAGTAAGGAGAAAAAGTGTTGATGTTTTTCCTTATTCAAAAATTATGGTAGATGAAAAAAATCTGATTAAATAACTCTATTGAAGTCTTTCTCAACTTTTTACTAAAATAAACATGAAGGCACTGAAAAGGTGAAATTTTCAGCTATTGAAAATTTGGAATGTAGGACATCATGCCGAGATTTGAGGAAATGTATCAGTAATTTAGAAAGGGATGGTAGTAGATACACAAAAAGCAATTAGAAGCATTAAAGGCCTTGGATTCTTTTCATGTTAAAGAAAATACATTCTGAAAGTAAGTACAAAGACCCTTTGTATTTCCTGAATAACCTGTTCCCTAACAGAATACCAGGGCCTATGCCAAGGAATAAACTGTGTGGGTGTGTTTTTCTCTTCTGGTGCTGATATGGTCATAGGATGGGGATGCTCTCTCTTTGCTATTTCTCTAACCAATCTTATTACTATAGCACCTAATATTAAAACATTTCAAGTCTAGTTACTGACAAGAGAGTAAACTAGAGTGGACTCCTGACTCATAACAAGGATTCAGATCTACAGTTCTCATAGAGTGAAGAGATTATGTTTGCAACTGAGAAACAGATGTAAAAACTGTAAGGAATCCCTGGAGAGTCTGAAAGTCCCTGAGCCCTGATACAGAGAGCAAATGGCAGTTTAAGGCTGACCACCTCTCATTCCCGGCACTATTCCTCACATAAGAATATTACAGTACACTCTTCACTGCTCTCTCTGCTTCAAGCTTTGCCCTTCCACCTCTCTGTTCCACAGAGAAGAAGGTAGGATGCTCCTCTTAAAATACAAGGCAGATTATTTTACTCATCTGCTTAGAAACTTTTCAATGGCTTCTCATCTCATTCTGAATAAAATTCAAAGTGCTTTCCAGGCTTACAAGTCCCTGTACGATCCTGAGCCTTGACAGTATCTCAGACAAAATCTCCAGCCTCCCATTGGTCACTCCTGCTCTGTCACACTAGTGTCCTCGCTGTTGTTTTGAAATATAGCAAGCATGATTTTTCTTCAGTGTCTTTATCCTTGTTATTTTTTCTGCCTGCCTTGTTCTGTGTCTTGGGCATTCCATATGACTCATCTCCTCATTCCCCTTAGTCCTTTTTCCATGTGGCATTTGAATACAGAAATCTTCACTATCTAAAATTATACTCCCATATCCATAACTTCTTTTATTGCTGTAGATATCCTTACAGCATTTATCATTGCCATTAGCTTATTTGTCTTTCCTTACTAAAATGTAAACTAAATACAGACAGAAATTTTTGTAATTAAAAAACACATAACAAAAAAATCCACCATCTTAACAAAATTTTAAGTTTGCAGAACATTTTGTTAATGATATACACATTGTTGTACAGCAGAAATCTAGAATGTTTTTATCTTGCTTGACTGAAACTCCACACCTGGGGAACAGCAACTCCAGATTTCCTGTTTCCTCCAGGCCCTGACAACTACCATTTTATCTTCTGTTTCCATGTGTTTGGCTACTTTCAATACCTCATATAGATGGAAACACAATATATTTGTCTTTGTGTCTGGCTTATTTCACTTAGCACAATATCCTTAAGATTGATACATGTTGAAATATGACAGAATTTCCCTTTTGAAGGCTGAATAATATTCCATTGTATGTGTATATATATACACATATATATACCATATATACACACCATACATATATATACCATATATATACACCATACATATATATACCATACTATATATACCATACATATATATATACCATACATATATATATACACCATATATATATACACCATATATATATACACCATATATATATACACCATATATATATATACACCATATATATATACACTATATATATATACACCATATATATATTTTTTATATATATATATACACATACACCATATTTTCTTTATCTGTTCATTTGATGATGGAGTGTTAGATTGTTTCTACTTTTTGGCTATGGTGAATAATTCTGTAATGAATATAGGAATGCAAATATCACTTCAAGATCTTGCTTTCAATTATTTTGGAATTATCCAATTATTTTGGAAAAATGCCCACAAGTGGGATTGCTGCATCATATGGGTAGGTCTATTTTTTAATGTTTTGAGGACCCTCTATACTGTTTTCCATAGTGGCTCTACCATTTTACATTCCTACTGACAGTACATAGGGTTCTAATTCAATTTCTCCACATCTTCATCAACACTTGCTATTTTCTTTTTTTAAAAATGGTCATAGAGTTATGAGGTGATAAATCCTGTTGTGATTTTAATTAGCATTTCCCTGATGATTAATGATGGTGAGTATCTTTTTATATCACTGTTGGTCATTTGTATGTCTTCCTGAAAAATATCTATTTAAGAATTTGGCCATTTTTAAATTGGGTTATGTGTTTATTTGCTTTTGAGTTATAGATGTTTCTTATATATTTTGGATATTAATCCCTTAGCACGTATATGGTTTTCAAATTTTTTTTCCAATTATGTAGGCTGCCTGTTCACTCTGTTGTTTCCTTTTTTGCAAAGAAGCATTTTATCTTGATGTAATCATCCTAACCTATTTTTGCTTTGGTTGCCTGTGCTTTTGGTGTCAAATCCAAGGAATTATTGCCACGACCAATGTGATAAAGGCTTTCTTTATGTTTTCTTGTAGCAGTTTTACAGCTTTAGTTCTTACATTGAAGTCTTCAATCCATTTGGAGTTAACATTTGTGAACAGTGTAAGATAAGGGTTCACTTTCATTCTTTTGCATAAGGATATCCAGTTTTCCCAACAATATTTGTAGATGAAATTTTCCTTTCTCCATTGTATAGTTTTGGCACCCTCGTCAAAGATCATTTGACTATATGCATGTGGGTTTATTTCTGGGCTTGCTTTATTTATGTATTAATTAATTAATTAATTAATTAATTTATTTATTTATTTGAGATGGAGTCTTGCTCTGTAACCCAGGTGGGAGTGCAGTGGTGTGATCTTGGCTCACTGCAACCTCTTCCTCCTGGGTTCAAGCGATTCTGCTACCTCAGCCTCCCGAGTAGCTGGAATTACAGGTGCCCACAACCATGCCCAGCTAATTTTTGTATTTTTTCATAGAGACTGGATTTCACCATGTTAGCCAGGCTGGTCTCAAACTCCCGACCTTAGGTGATCCACCCGCCTTGGCCTCCCAATGGGCTTTCTATTCTGTTCCACTAATCCATTCTTTTCCATTCATCTGTATGATTAGTTTTATGTTAATATCACACTATTGGGATTGCTGTAGCTTTGTAGTATATTTCAAAGTCAGAAAATGTGAAGCCTCTAACTTTGTTTTTCTTTCTTAGGATTGTTTTGGATATTCAGGGTCCGTTGTGGTTCCATATGGATTTTAGAATTGTCCTTTCTATTTCTCTAAAATTATCATTGGAATTTTTATAGAGATTACATCAAATCTGTAAATTGCTTTGGCTAGTATCAGAATTTAAAAATATTCTTTCAATTCATGAAAATCAGATGGCTTTCCATTTACTTGTGTCTTCCTTAACTTCTTTCAGCAATATTTTGCAGTATTCAGTGTACAAGTCTTTCCCCCACCGTCTAAGTTTATTCCTACGTATTTTATTCATTTTGATGCCATTGCAATTGGATTGTTTTCTTAATTTCCTTTTCAGAACGTTTGCTGTTTGTGTTTTTTTGAATCTTTACTTTGAATCCTGCAACTTTGTTGAATTCATTTTATTAGTTCTAAGAGCTGTTTGTTGAATCTTTAGGGTTTTTTTTAATATATAAGATGATGTTTTCTGTGAATAGAGAAAATTTTACTTCTTCCTTTCCAATTTGGATGCCTTTTATATCTTTTTCTTGCTTAATTATTTTAGCTAGGACTTTATGTACTTCATAAAGGCATCCTTGCCTTGTTCCTGATCCTGATCTTAGAAGAAGAGATTTCAGTTTTTCTTCATTAATATGATGTGAGCTGTGGGTTTTTACATATGGCCTTTATTCTGTTGGAATAATTTCCTTCTATTCCTATTTTTTCAAGTGTTTTTCTAATGAGAGAATGTTGAATTTCATCAAATGCTCTTTCTCCATCTATGAAGATGATGATGTTATTTTAATTGTTTTGTTAAAGTGGCCTATTATATTGATTCTCACATGTTGAACACTTCTTGCATTTCAGGAACAAATCCATCATAATTATGGTGAATGATACTTTACAGTGCTATTGAATTCATTTTGCTGGTATTTGTTGAGGATTTTGCATCTACATTCATTAAGAATCTTTAATTCTTTTTCTTGTAGCGCCATTGTCTCGCTTTGATATTAGGGTTGTGCTAGCTTCACAAAAAGAGTTTAGAATTTTTCTTTCTTCTTTAATTTTTTAGGAATGTTTGAGAAATATTGCCATTAATTCTTCCTTAAATATTGGCAGAATTCTCTAGTAAAGTCACCTGTGCCTGAGATTTTCTTTGCTGGAAGATTTTTGATTACTAATTTGAATACCTTACTAGCTATAGATTTGTTCATATTTTGTATTTCTTCTTGATTCAGTGTTGTAAGTTGTGTATTTCCAGTAATTTGATTTTTTTCTAGGTTATCCAATTACCACCATAATCATTCACAGCAGTCTCTTATCATCTTTTTTTATTCCTGTGGCATCAATTGCAATGTCTACTTTTTCATTTTTAATTTTATTTGGTTGAGTCTTTTCTTTTTTTAATTGCCATATTCCATTGTATAGTATTACCACAGTTTTTTTTAATCTATTCACTTGCATTGGTTCTGCTTTCTGGTTATAATGAAAATATGTGTATGAAAATATCCTTTATTTGCATTAATCTTTATTATTTCCTTCCTTTTGCTGGGTTTGGGCTTAGTTCTTTTTTAGTTCCTTGAGTTGTAAAGTTAGGTTTTTTATTTGAGATCTTTCTTCTTTTTTAAGGTAGGCATTTATTGCTATAAATTTCCCTCTTTAGTACTGCCTTTGCTGCATTTCAAAGTTTTTGCTATGTTGTGTTTTTAAATTTTTTTTGTCAGCTTGTTTTCTAATATTCTTTTTGATTTCTTCTTTGACTCATTGGCTGTTCAATAGTATGTTGTTTAATTTCCATATATGTGTAAATGTTTCAGTTTGCCTTCTACTATTGAATTTTTGCTTCATCCTACTTTTGGTCAAAACAGGTTCTTGATTTCCTTTGTCTTAAATTTGTTAAGACTTGTTTTGTGACCTAACATGTGATCTATCCTGGAGAATGTGTCAGGATATGTCACTTTGCCAGATAATTTATATACCTCCATTTTTGAAGGGTTGATATTTGGAAACTTATTTTGTTCCTTTTATTGGGCCATGTTTCCTTGTTTCCTTGCGTGCCTTTTAATTTTGTGTTGCAATTCTAGGATTTGAAAAAAATAACCACTTCTCCCTGTCTTTACAGACTGGTTTTGCACTGGGAAATCCTTTCACCAGTCAGCCCAGTTAGAGATTCTGAAGTGTGTCAAATCTTTCTGTGAATGTATTGTCTCTGGAATTGTGTGTAAATTCTTAGAAAAATTTGCAAGTCTTTCTTCAGGAGCATGTAATCTCTTGCTCTCTTTGTTATCTATCTGTAGTACTGTAGGTTATCTGGAGTTGCTATAACCCCCTAGCTCTCTTTTGTTCTCAGCAGTCCTGAGACATCAAGTGTATCCGGTCAGACAGAAAACAGTCCATCAGGCTGACTGGGAAAAGTTGGAATTCTGGATGCACTCTCCAGCTTTTTCCTTCTCCAAGGGGAAGCCAGGAGTTGAGGGTTTTCTCCCACTCATTGCATATTGATCCAGGGAAGGATAGTATGATAAGTGAATGTATGCTAAACCAAACTGCCTCAACTCATTTGTTCTTAATATCCCCAACCTGGAAAGCTTTCCTGTTAGCGCTTAAATTCAGGCAAGACAGAAAACAATCACTTGGCAACTCCCCTGAAGTCTAAACACTGAATGTGTGTTTCAGTATTCTCTTTCACTTCTGTGTGGGAATCAGGAACTGTAGAGTATTCTCCCAATCTTGTTATACTGAGTCACAGGAGGAATGATGGTGATTGAGTGACAGTCCAAACTGTGGCTTTATCAGCAGGCATGCAATCTGGCATCCTTTCCTGTTAGTACTTAGATTCAGAGTAGACAGGTGCCCTCCCAAAAAGTCAAAATGCTGAACATATGGTCTAAACTTTTCTTTCTCTCCCTAGAGATGAGCTGGGAGTTTGGTGCTTTCTCTCCATTGTGTTGTACTGCTGAGGGAGGATGAATGAGTGCAACAAATTTACCTGCTGATTTAGATGTGTCTGGCTTGAAGCCTACCAGGGAATCCAGAGTCTTTAAATTGGCCTCTGTACTTTTCACAAAGGGGATTTATTTGCGTATTATTGTCGAGCGGGTGTCTCCTTGGACAGGAGGGTGGAGGGGCTTTGAGGCTTTCTATTTCATCATCTTGCTGGTGTCCTGACAGGAATTTTAAACTGGGCTCCTTTCTCCGCATTGTTGGAGAATGGATCCTGGCTGATTATACGTACTCATGAAATACTGGATAAATTATTATTTGTCATTTACTTACAAATATTTAAAATTTTTATTATGGGAAATAAGTTTTTAATCACTATAAAAGTTTCTTGAAGCACTAATTCATTACTGTGAAAAGTGGGTAGGGGAATAAAAATCAAGCATTTGTCTACTTATCTTGCTTTTCCTGTCAAAACTGTGTTTTGGTGTAATCAATACATATTTGGGAGGAAATGTTCTTTTAGAAATTATTCCAGCTAATAAATGAAGAAAAAAATGAAATAATGTAGTACCGTTATAACACCTAGTAAAATAATGGTTGAAACAAGTTTTATAATGAATGCTAAAACTATCAGGTGAAAAGTTGATGCAAACCTTTACTGTGGAGGAATGTAGCTGACATTAATTTCTTATCTGAATAACATTTTTGAAACTTTATGACTGTTTGAATTTAAAATGGATTTTGGTGTCTTTATTTTTTCTTTTATACTCTCTTTTTTCACATAAAAATCAACTATTAACTGATTGGTTTTATGGTCTTTTGGAAAGAGACTATACAAATTCTGCATTTTGTATGAAGATCTCTTTTACACTGTCAGAGGAAATTTTATCTCTGGTAAGCTCTGATTTCATCTTTCAATTTTATTTTGAATTTCTTTGTCTTTTGTTTTATCAGCACCTTGTTTAATTTAAAATAGATTCAATGTCAACAGTCAAGGAGTTAACTCAGGAAACTAATTTATCCAGAAATACAAATATTTTTGCATATATTTTATCCTTTGTTTTAGATCTTTAATGTGTAGTTTCTAAAAATGAAATATGGACAGTTTCCTTGATTTCTGAGCATAGTCAATGAATAATTTTACCAAAATAAGCAAACACTTTTGAGCTTTTTTTTTTCCTTGAGATTGAGTCTTGCTCTATCACCCAGGTTGGAGTAGGGTGGTGTGATCTTGGCACACTGCAGCCTCTGCCTTCCAAGTTCAAGCAATTCTCCTGCCTCAGCCTCCTGATTAGCTGAGATTACAGTTGCCCACCACCACACCCAGGTAATTTTTTGTTTTCTTTTTATTAGAGACTGGGTTTCACCATGTTGGCCTGGCTGGTCTCCAACTCCTGACCTCAAGTGATTCGCCCACCTCGACCTCCCAAAGTGCTGAGATTACAGGTGTAAGCCACCATGCCCAGCCTGGAGCATTTTGATATAATGAATTACTGGGGAAACCTTTTAATATAATGTGAGCCCATTTAAAAAGAATCCAGTATAATTATTATATTCTTTATATGACTACATTTCACAGTGAAGTAACTTAGCACTCTGTATTTATAATGCTTTGAAAATACATATTTGTTGCTGATTTTATACTCCAAACAGAAATTATAGGACACCATATTATATAAACACAAGTATTCAATATTAGTTTTCACACTTTAAAACAATAATCTTGGCCTTGTGCAGCGGCTCGTGCCTGTATCCCCAGCACTTTGGGAGGTCGAGGCAGGCAGATCACGAGGTCAGAAGATTGAGACCATCCTGAATAACACGATGAAACCCTGTCTCTAATAAAAATACAAAAAAAAAATTAGCCGGGCATGGTGGCAGGCGCCTGTAGTCCCACTACTCGAGAGGCTGAGGCAAGAGAATGGCATGAACCCTGGAGGCTGAGCTCGCAGTGAGCCAAGATGGTGCCACTGCACTCCAGCCTGGATGACACAGCAAGACTCCATCTCAAAAAAAAAAAAAAATCTTTTCAATTTTTAAAATTTTTCTCAAACTAAACATCAGAGAAGTTTAACATCTCCATTTACATTTCTATGATGTTATACAGAAATATTTTATTTCTTTCCCCAGAATAATATAAGCAAAATCTCTCCCTCTGACTATACACACCTGGTATTTTTATTTTAATTGTTTAAGGGTTTCTATCTCTTCCTATTCTGAATGATTATTCTCTTTTTGAGCTTTCTTCCAGTAACCATTTTAAATAGTCTCTAGACAACTTTCTAGATTCTAGTATCCGCATTAATCTTCCTGCCGCTGCAGTTTCTGTCTTCTCCAAGAATCTAGCTTTTATGAGAACAAAATAGTCATATCTTCTTTAAAGAAGAGTTTCCAGTGTAAGAACTAAAAGTTTAAGTTAATTGTAAATGAAAGACTCCAGCTAGAGGAGAAAATATTTCATTTTAAGATGAATGTTTCAGAATACAATTACTATATTGAAGATGAATCTCACTATGGCCACATTAATTACATCTATTTCAATTTAAGGGGACACAGTAACAAATCTTACCTCTCCGAAAAGAAATCAAATCTGAAATATGGTGGAGAAGTATGAGCCCTGACCAAGAGAATTTCTTGGAAGGCATAGATTGACTTAAAGCAAATGTTATCTGAAGTAGTAAAATCTTACGCTTTATTTTTATAGAAAACAGACAATAAAAATCTTTCTAAATTAATGCACAGGTACTTTTGTAAAAATAACATAAAAATATCTGATTAACTTAGATACATAAGTTCTTTAAGTTCCAAAATAAAGAATGAGAGAAGTTTATAGTTTGTCTGACTTTTATGCTTTCCAATCCATAATTAATTCCATAGATAGAATAATTTATAATGTAACTTTAATCATTACATCCTTTGATCAAAAATATACAGATATTCTTAATTTTTCTTCTCACATATACTTACATTATTTTTCATCTTTTTAATATTTCTTTATTCACTGGTCCCACAATAGTTCACTAAGTTTGGTATTTCTTGGCTTTGTAAAAAATTTCCCAGTTCAGCTGCTGAGCACAATGAGTACTCTTCTCTTCTCTTCCTTTGTATTCTTCTTAGGTCCAACCCCATGGCTTTCCTTTTGTACTCTCTAGGCCAAGAATGTTCTTTCGTCTTCCTACCATTTAAACATTATTCATTTTTCATGGCTGTATTAGTCCGTTTTCACACTGTGATAAAAGACTTTCCTGAGACTGGGTAATTGATAAAGGAAAAAAGTTGTAATTGACTCACAGTTCTGCATGCTGGAGAGGCCTCAGGAAACTTACCATGATGGTGGGAGGAGAAGCTGACATGTCTTCTATGGTGGCAGGCAAGGGAGAAAGTAAGCATGTGAAGGAGGAACCGTCAAACACTTATGAACCCATCAGATCTCTTGAGAACTTAACTCATTATCATGAGAACAGCATAGGGGAAGCTGCTCCCATGATCCAATCACCTCCCACCAGGTTCCTTCCTTTACTTGTGGGGATTACAATTCCAGATGAGATTTGGGTGGGGACACAGAGCCAAACCATATCAATGGCCAAAATAATATATATTTTTCTTTTCTCATCTATTCCTGACTATGTCCTTTCTGAATTTCTTCCATACTTTCAACCTGTCACAGAAAAGGCAGAGCTTACTCATATTTCTTATCCTGTTATTTAAAAATTAATTTTGCCTGAGTTTGAGAATAATAGTCAATAGGCAGGGGATGAGCAGGCCATCAACAGCATCCTTTATTTTGGCAGCAATTATTCTAAACCAAACTTACCTTGTCATGGGTATAATTACATGATCTCAAAAAGAATTAAAAATCTCTATCACTTGAACCACAGTTTCCCTTAGCATATTTAATATACTTCATTTTTGTCAGCTAACACATGTTAGCTAATATTTTTACCATCAAGAAGAATATCCTTTGGCAAAAGTATCTCTGTTTCATTAGTACATATTGAGAGAGTTGGACCCTATGGCTTCCCAACTTGCTCAGGAATGGGGAAGCTAGGGTACCCAGATAGGTAATCTTCTGTTTTGATACTTATATCCTGACTGTACATAGTGTCAAATCTGGGTCTTGACCTAGCAGGCACACATTAACACAACATGAATTAAGGAAAAAGTCATTTATGAAACTACAATTGCTGCAGTAGTTATTTGGTAGTCCTCTTTTTAAAAATTTCCTTTTAATTGAAATGAAAGTTTATAAGTGATCATACTGTAAATGATATAACATTTTATAATGTTTTATTACAAAAACTCAAACACTCCAGGAGTGAATTAAATGTAAATTGAAATCTCCCTCTCTCTACAATCCCACTTGCCTCATCATTTCCTCTATTCTATAGAAATCCACCAAAAACAATTTAATTAGAACTCAAATACTGTCACTCATAAAACGCATATGTGTACTTTTTAAAAAGTGGGATTATGCTAATTATGATTTGTAGTGACCTGATATTTCATTCGAAAATACATTGGATATCTTGCCATCATTTAAAATGACTGTAAAATGTTAATTTTTACCAGTATTTTTATAAAACATATCTATTGAAAATTTAAGTCACTACCATCTTTGCATTTTTTTATAAACTTGTATAATGAACAGCTTTGCAAATATTAGTTAGCACACTTGTTCAATTATTTAATAGAGATCTAATCTGAGGAGTTGAGAATTTTCAACTCTTTCTCAAGACCATTCCTTTGGAGTGATTTTGGAAATGTAGGTTATTTTTGGTTGTATCAATGATGGAGACATGACAAGCACTTACAAGTAGAGAGTACAGATCACATGCAGCATGCATTGGGCCAAACAGTGCATTGAGACAAACAGTCCTATATAAGGAAGAATTGCTTTGTATGAAGGCCCAATAGTACCTCTTGGAGAAACATGGCATCATGAAGTATTTCACTGTCTACTTTAAGAAATGTTGCACTATTTGTGCATTTTACAATAAATATCTATTGATCTTATAATCTGCAAAACAATATACTATTATTTAAAGTTCTCTTTTGTTTTGTTTTGTTTTTGTTTGTTTGTTTGTTGGTTTGTTTGAGACAGAGTCTTGTTCTGTCACCCAGGCTGGAGTGCAGTGGCACAATCTTGGCTCAATACAACCTCCACCTCCTGGGTTTGAGTGATTTCTTGTGCCTCAGTTTCACAAGTAGCTGAGACTACAGGCACGTGCCACCATGCCCGGCTAATTTTTGTATTTTTGTGTTTTTAGTAGAGAAGGGGTTTCAACATATCAGCCAGGCTGGCCTTGAACCACTATCCTCAAGTGATCCACCCACCTCGGCCTCCCAAAGTGCAGGGATTACAGGTGTGAGCCACCATGCCTGGCCTATTATTTTAAGGATTTAATCTTCTCCCATCCCAACAGCAATGGAATTTTTCAATAAATCCAAAAAATTGTTTCTGTGAAAAGACAAATAAATTAGATGACAAAAAAGAGAGAGCCTGTTAAAATAGAAGAAAAATGGAAAACTGGATAATTGAAAATTTCAAAAGAATGCAATATGTACCTTTTGGTCATTATATTTGAAAATATATATGAAGAGGTTAATTTTTTAGGGAAAATTTAACTATAAAAATAAATCTAGAGAAATGAGAACATTTGAAGATACCAACAATAGAAAAAAATGAAACCAGCATAAAGTTATAGCACCTTTAAAAGCTCAAGGCCCAGCTGTGTCTCAAGCAGGTCCTCTTCAACTTAATGGAAAAGTTAATTCCTGTGTTGTTCAACCTAATCTTTTGGTTAATGGGAGCAAAGGAAGCATATCTCTCCCTCCATTTATTTCTTAAAACAACTGAAAACCAAAAGAAAAATCAATGTACAAAGAAAAAAACTCCACTAATTTTGTTAAACATAACACCATTAATAATTATAAACCAAACTTTGAAGACTAGTTGTTAGTTCCATAACAATTTAGCCTTTCTTCAAAAAATGGTGAGAGTAGATGCAGACAACTGAGCAAATATGGCATGTTATACACATAGAGAGACTTATTTTCCCACCTGAAACTATAACCTGATGGCAAATGGCTTATTCAAGTGATATAAAATGAAAACAGCAACATTTTTGAAAATAGGAAGTCTGTAAATGGCTGGTAACTGACCTAGCTTACCAAAAAGTGCAAAATTGTAAGCAGCGGGGAAATCTGATTCTACAAAATGTTCATAAATTGGTTGCATGGGATACCTCTGAAAGTAGAAGTAAAGGTAGGACTAAAATCCAGGAAGATTGGTTGAAAGACTGTTTCCAACACCCACTCCATCAAGCTTCGTGAATGCCTCTAGGTTCTACTGGTGGAAAAGTAGACATTTGCTGTCTAGAGAGGTAACAGGGAATCTTAGTACTGGCAATATCATCTTCATTGGTCATACATAAATTAGGGGGGCAAAATGAACAGTAACTACTGAAAGCTAGATCTCCCCAATTTTCACCTCTATCTAGATTCAAAAAATAACAGTCTATTAGTCTTATATCCTCAGAGAAGCCTGGAAGACTCTAGTTGGAAGATCATGATCAGCCCAAAGGAATAGACAGTGGATATGTCATGAGATGCTTTTCTGGGAAAACTTCTCAACCTGATGGCCATGTCTGGAAGCCACAGTTGACAATTATTTCCTAAAAAGCTGAAGCTTACCATAAATGTTTATTGTATTGCTCTTGAACACAAACAGATAACCAACAATCACGAGATTCTAGGTACAGCCAATAACAAACACAGAAACAAAAAATAAACAAAACAACTGAAAGTAAACAGAGTCTATACAGTGTGGGAAAAAAGTAAATATTAATTTCCTCAGAGAGGGAAGATAAGATAATTCAACAAGAACAAGGTGTGATATAAAATGGATATTCAAAAAAATAGAATTCTTAAAAATTAAGAAATTTATTGCAGAAATATATAACTTAATGGGATATTTGGAAGTTAAAGCTGACTGCATCTCCAGAAAAGTTAGTGTAAACAGAGTTGGGAATGAGAAAGGGAAAGTTTAATGAATTAAATAATTGGTCCTATAAGGCCAAACAAAATACAGGCATTTGGGAAAAGAAAAAAATACAATGAAGTATGATATATATAAATAATTTTTTGAAACGGGTAAGAGTTAAAGTGTATGAATTTCAGATTGAATGCGTCCACCAGAATTCAAGCCAGTGGTGAAAATAGACCTAGATCAACACACACACACACACACACACACACACACACACACACAAATCAGCACACTCCGGAAAAAAAAAAAAAAAGAAGACACTTCAAATTTCCAGAGAAGAGAAATAAAAATGGTCACTAGAAGACAAGCAAAGCCTTATAAATTGCAAAACAAATTATTTCTAATGCAGAATAGTATCTCCAACCAAACTGTAAATCAGATAGGAGGAAACAATAATAAGCATTTACAGCAAGGCAAGATTCTATAACTCTACATCCAATACATCCTATCTCAGGAATTTACTGGAGAAGAATTTCACTAAAATGAGGAAGTAAATGAAGAAAGAGCAGGGTATAAAGTACAGGGAATCTCCTGGTTGTTAGATGTACAGTATGTGTACACAGCAACCTGTGTAAATTAGAGCTATCTAGAAAAAAAAATTCAAAAAGATAAATCTGATAAAATTTCTAATGCTTCTGAATGCATTATGAGACTCATTAGAAAACTGGGGTACAGTTTGGAGTTGGTACTTTGATACATACATAGAAAAATGAACAAAACAAAAATTTTTAAAAAATTGTCAGTTTAAGGGAAAAATGTGTAGAAATTAAATTCAATCATTTATGCTCCATGTTTCAGGTGTGAGTAACATTTACCTAATTATACCAGTACTAGTGTTACTGGAAAAAGGGGTCCCAATCCACACTTCAAGAGAGGGTTCTTGGGCCTCATCCAGGAAAGAATTCAAGGTGAGTCACAGAGTACAATGAGAAGAAGACATAGTTTATTGAAAGCTACTGCCTTTTAGAGTAGGGCGTCCTCAGAAAGCAAGCGAAGGAATGCACCATCTTTGTTTTCAGTTTTTCTGTTATAGGAGTTTTGTCTATGTAAAGACTAAATTGAATTGTCTATGTAAAGACTAAATTGGAAACCAAATAACAAGAAGAAGGAATTTATGCATAATCTTCAAATCATGAGGAGTAAAATTCATACAGGACCTATCACTTAAAGAGTTTCTTAGTGGTTACCAGTGGGCATTTTGTGATGTTTATCAATGTGATTCTTGAATGTAAAAAGAACTACTTATAAGATTTCATATTCTGATTTAATGTGCAGCATATTATGTTAAATTGTTAACCAATTTAAAAAATTTTTGAGTTTACATTAGAAATCTTATTGTTCTATTTATAAATCTAGTACATTAAAAATTATTTTTAAGGAGACTTTGATTAATGTTTGGTCCATTCACAACTTAGTTATTTAAACTCCCTTAAAGATTTTAAACTACATTTATAAAATGTTCAATGATCTTTGTGAACATTTTCATTATCAGACTAACAAATAAAGCCTTCGGAGTACTTAAACAACCTTATAGAGCTAATAAATTAAACTCACAAAATCATGAATCTTAAATTATCTCCAATGTTAAATCACTACTGGCAACTCAGTAAAACTGCTTATAATTTCAACTAAAAAAAAATCCAATATCTAAAATATTCTGTTACACTTTTAAAATTGGAATGTAAAATGCTAATCTATATTTAAATACTAATACAATTATAAATAAATATCACAACTCTAAAGTATAAATATTATAGCTTTTATATACTTCATCATCTCTAAACTTTTTTTCAATGTTTTCCTGGGATAAAAAAATCATAAAAACAATTAAATCCTCTTAAGCAAATGGGGTTATCACCTCAGTGAGTTGTGGCTACTTTTTCAGGTTGTTTACCTATCAGAGATTTTGACTGGAAAATGAGATCTGGAGCTTCAGATACTCAGGGTAATTGTTGGTTTTTCCCTCATTAATATGGGAACAAATTCTAACGTTGTAAAAGTTATGTTAATAGAGATTCCAAGCCCATGAACTCTAAGTGAAATGGCAATGCAATCCATGTTTTCTAGATCCATGTTGCCTACATCTTTAGCCTGATTTTAATATCTAACCTCCCTACTCTGATTGTTTAGGTACTAGATTAAATTCAAAAATCTATTTACTGTGTGATTCTTGACAGAGTTCTTTTTATATTCTTCATATCAGGTAAAGTCATAACTTTTCTAGATATTTAAATGACATACACATTTATTATTTGATCTCATGTGTATATCTGATTCTGTGGTCACATTTCCCAAGGCCATATAAATGACTGTAGCCAGACAGATGTAAGGCTAGGTGTAAAAAGAGATATTCCCACAGATTATATACTTGCTGTGTAGAGAAAACTCTCTCTGTTTTTCCTCTAGTCTCACACCACAAAGATCAATCAGCAACACAGAAGACTTCTGTGACCAAATGTGTGGGTTTCTTCCTCCATATATACACCAAGGAGCAGACACCCACTGAGTGTCCACTAATTCAGTTCTGACACTACCCTGTCTACCTGGAGATAGTGTCAGATCTCACAGGTCAGTCCCCAAGACTGCCCATCCTCAACCTACCAGTCACAAGTCCAGGCCTCTGAACTTCTGACATACTGGCTTCAAGTTGGGTTCTCATGACCTCCTCTTTGGGTTTGATTAATTTGTTGGAGTGGCTCACAGAACTCAGGGAAACACTTACATTTCCTGGTGTATTGTAAAGGATATTGCAAAGGATATAGATGAAGAGACACTTAGAGCAATGCATGGGGAAAGGGAGCAGAGCTTCCATGCCATCCCTGGGTGGGCCACCCTCCAGGAACATCCATGTGTTCAACTACCCAGAAGCTCACTGAACCCTGTCCTCCTGGATTTTGATGGAAGTTTCATGATATCAGCATTCCTCCCTCCAGGGTATAGAGTGGGACTGTCTCCTGAGATGGTCTTAAGATCCACAACCAGAAAGGCAGGAACATAAAAATGAAAACAGGCCATGAGAAGGTGAGAGGCCTGCTCCTGAGGCCTAACACACCCAATATTATAACAAAAGACTGTAACAAGTGCTAGGGGAGTTATAAGCCAGGAACTGTGGATGAAAACCAATATATATCATAACACCACAGTTGCTGAGAAAATATTCATGGAGAATAGTCCTAAATTGATACTGCCTATTGACATAATTTACTTTACTGATCTTTTCCTTCACCATTTTAATAAATAGCTCAGACAATAATGAGTCCCATTCAAAGATAATAATAGACAAGATAGCAGCACTGTGCCTGTGTAACATATATTTCATGTTAGAGAAAAGCAACAAGGACAATATAATATTAAAAGACAGAAAAAAATTACATGCCACATTGACTATCATTGAATCACAAAGTGAATACAAATTTTCAATGCATTGTTTCATTAAATCAAAAACTCCCCTTCCCGCACCAATACAACTCCTCTGATGTAAGTGACCTAAAAAGACATAAATAGGTTTTAAAGCAGATATAAGATAAATGCAATATATGTAGTGTGAGCTTAGGGAAAGATAAAAGGGAAAATATCTTTTATCTGAGAAATATATACCACACTAGAAACAGCAAAAATGAAGACTAGATAGTTTCAAAATTTACTCAAATAAATGGTGTATAAGAAAAAAATTGAGCAAAACAAAATGGAAAAGAATAAATAAATAACAAGGGTAGAACAGTATTTATAGTTGTTTGAAGACAGACAAAGCTGACCTAACATGTTACCATGCATATTTTATCCAGTTTTCCAATTTTGTTTTTATTGCTGGAAAGTTAGTTTGGTCAGAGTTATTTCACCATATCAGCAAGTATAATTTTCCAAACTCACACCCCTTACTTTTTGTATATTATTTTTTATCCTATTATTACATATTTTATAATATTATATATTCCATACTGAATTATACAGTAAATAAAAAATAAAATATGAACACAACAATTTCATAGAAATGGTGAGTTTTTTTTTAATTGAAGCAGAAGTTCATGACGTGAAAATAGAATGATGCAGTAAAGATATAATCTCAAGAACTCATTTTATGGAAAAAGTGAAAACAATTTGCAACATTAAAATAATTAATCAGAACCTCAATCCAGATTAAGAAGGAATAGAGAACAAATATTAAAATTGGAAGGCAATGAAAATATAATCACAGATATTGATCAAGTAATTAGATAAGATCATTTTCTTAATTTTACACAAATATATTGAAAACCTTGGATTATATGATTTTTTCCATATGAAAATATAAGTGACCCAAATGACAAGAGTTATAAAATCTCAGTATCTTATTAATGCAGAGAAAGATGCTGAAGATATAAAATTCTGAACATTCTCCTCTCAACAAACAGACAAATCAACAGGCATGAACATTTTCAAGAAGAAATGTATCAAGACATGAAAGTACTGATAACTCAATGCTATTTCAAGTTTTCCTCTTCTAATTCTAGCTATGATGAGTTAATTTGTATCAGGCCATCCCACCTGGCAAGAACAATTATGAAAGCTGGATAAAATTAATTAAAAATAAGTAGCTATTTAAGGGCTTCTGAGAGCAATCAAAGCATCCAGAACTTGAGTGTGTAAGCTCCCAGAAAGATGAGAAACACATTGAAGTGATTTCAACATTCTCCACAACCTTTCATTTGGATACATTTGCTGAGCAGATAGCTAAGAAGAAAATGGTAGCTCAGAGATTTTGGAAATCTGATAGGCCTGCATAGACAAAAATTGGAATTCAGGACTATCATGGTGGCCAGGGCTTGATAAAGGGCCAGAAGAAACAAAACAATTTTGTTTTGTTTTTCCTTCACAGCATTTTCTGATTCTTTAGTTGCAGAAAGTGAGCAACTAAGAAGCTTAGCATAAAATGGAGCTACCCAACTAAAAGGAAGTTAAGCAGACCTCTCAGCAAAAGGATAGACAAAATTGGAATTCAACAAGGAACAGAGGACCTAGAAATCTCCCTAGGCATTGAGACCTCTAAAAAGCTAATCCGTAGCTGAAAACGCAAACTAGAAATGCACCAGCTGCCACAAAAACTGAAATCTAGCCTCAAGGCATTTCAGTCTGATTGGACCAAGAGGATCTACCTCTAAGCCAGAAGAAAACTACAATTTCTTTGGAGGGAGATCCCATCTAAAGACTTTTTCTCTTAGGTCAACGTCTGGCTTTTGATCATAAATAACCAGGCATATCAGTCAGCGGGGCTAAATGATGCATGCACACACATGTGCGTGCACACACAAACAAAGTGAGAGTGACAGTGAGAGGGAGAGGAGAAAGCTATAGCTTTAAATGTTTCCATGTACAGAAAATAAAAATACTTCCAAATATATTTATGAATAAATATTGTATTTATACTAAACTGGACCAAAGCTGAACACATGTGTTCTCTTCCCATCCCTTTCCCTTTGTCTCTCTCTTATACACTACACACAATAAAATACAGGCCTATTCCACTAATAAATATTACTGCAAATATTCTAAAGCTGTACTTTACAATTAAAAGTTGCAATCCCGTTAAAATCATACTTCATAATCAAGGGGTGTTTATGTTAGCAAGCAAGAATGGATGACTATTAGGAAATAGTTTACTATAATTTATCATGTTAATAGAAGAACAATAATCTCCAGAAACTTCACCATGTATTACCAATTAAATATATTAATAGAATAGTATTATAATGAGATAGATGTAATTTAACCCAACATTCAGAATTTATGTGATGGTGTTTGGGTACAGGGCCTTTGGGAAGTAACAAAGTTTAGATGATGTCATGATGGAATTAGTTCCCTTGTAACATAGACACCAGGGAGCGTGCTCTCTATCCCTGCAATGTGAGGACAGAGTGAGAAAACTTGACTGTCTGCAAGAGAACGCTCACCAGATAGCAAATATTCACAGATCCTGATCTCGGACTTTCCAGCCTCCAGATGTGTAAGAAAATACATTTCTGTTTAAACCACTCAGTCTGTGGTATTTTGTGATGGCAGTTCAATCAGACTAGGACAAATAATGACACCATTCATGATTGTTCCCATCTACCAGTCACCAAAACAAGTTCTAAAAAGATTAAAGAATAAATTCCCCCGAGAGATAAACTTAAAGCCTAAAAATTAGAATAAATTGTAAATAAAGATTAAAAATATAACTGGAGGCAATCAAAAAAATATATATCCTAAGGAGATTGTTAAAGCTATATGAAAAATTTATCCTAAAAATCTCATTGGAGCACTATTCATAAATCTAAATAATTGTAAATAATAACTGGGTTATGGTTATGTTGATTATGGTAAATCCATATATGTTAACATAACATGGTAATTTGTAAATGTTTATAAAGCATTCTTGTATATTAGCAAAACAATTTGAAGTGTCAAATTAAAAATCCTGAATACAAAATTACATGTAAGTTATAATTCCAAGTATGTTTGAAAAATTACATATTAAAATAATGGAAGTAAATGCAACAAACTATTTATAGTAGAATTTTATTTTACAGCAACTCAAAGTAATGAAACAAATCCTCTGGCTTACAACTTTCAACTAGGTATTGTGATTTTCTTACTATTCCATTCAGTAGGATATAGGTAGCATGGTTGTATTCTCAGTTTGTCAGTGTTCTCCTGGCATCATTATTAATAGTGTCCCTATCACTTTCACAAGTTTCCTAGTTTGCAGAATAAATTATATGGTTATCTGAGATATGGGAAACCTAATTTTCTTCCTTCTTCCCCAGTGATAATCTATACAATTCTGGACAACTCACCTATCCATAAAACAATTTGATCTCTACCTTAAAATAGATATATCTCTGCTAGTTAACTTCATAGAAATATTGTAAGGATTAATGAGGAGATGCTTGGAAAATACTTTGAGCTCATCAGAGAAAAGTGCTGTGATATTGCCACTAATAAATTTATTTACTAGCTTGCTGAGTAGAAAGTCAAAGGAAATCAAGATTTTGTGGGTATCAGCTACAAAACTAAATCAATCACACATGTTCTGGCAGCCCATTTAAATAAGTTCCCCAGAGTACAGTAGCTAGTGAACATAGAAGTTCTCCAAAAAAAAATATATATATATATATGAACATCGAACTTCTCCACATATATATATAATCTATATCTATATATGTATATAAAATTAGAAAAATTAGAGACACTGAGGCTAAATTTTGACTTTGTATAGGCTATTCATTTAGCAGTTATGAGTAGATGTATTGAACTTCTCTTTCTTGGTGAAAATATTATGTTCCATCAAGTACTAACCATATGGAATGTTTGGAAGTTGAACAAAGACTGTTCATTAAACTTGAAAGGGACAGATCTGAGTCAGCCAACACTTTGTAACCTGGCAGTCAGGCCTCAAAATCAAGCCTATTATTTTAGTAGACCAATAAAGTTTTTTAGAAACTCAGTGGATAGGTGGCATCTTCACACATTTTCAGCACCTTATAAATTAGGTACTTTTGCCTGGCACTAAAATATCCTTCTTGAACTTAAAAATCAAAATCAATAGATCAATCTACTTCTCAGGCAACAAAGAAGCAGAAGAAAGGCAACAACGGGGCAGATTAAACTTCTAGCAATGAGTCTCAAATATACAGGAGCCTTAGTTTGATTAAGATGACAAAAAAACACCTGGAGGAAAGGCACTCAAGTCTGGTTCATGGTCTCTTTGTTCTTCCTAAAATCTACATCCCTTGCATCAACTACAGTACTATAGTCGATGATTTGAAGTTGAAGCATAATATCTTATTTTTTCTGACATTGCAAGTATATAACAGATCACAAAGTTTTTTTTTTCTTTTTTTGTTTTTTTTTTTTTTGAGACAGAGTCTCTCTCTGTCACCCAGGCTGGAGCGCAGTGGCACGATCGTCACTGCAAGCTCTGCCTCCCGGCTTCACGCAATTCTCCTGCCTCAGCCTCCCGAGTAGCTGGGACTACAGGCGCCCGCAACCACACCTGGCTAATTTTTTCTATTTCTCATTAGAGACGGGGTTTCACCATGTTAGCCAGGATGGTCGCGATCTCAAAGTTGATTATCTTTTCACTTGTCAAGTTCTTACACTGTCTATCTAAAATTCATATCTTGACCTTTCACGTCTGTCTTCAAGAACAAGTCATCTCTCTTCCCACTCTCTGTCAATTTGACCTCTTTCTCTTTGCTTTGTTCTGGAGGAGAGAAAGGTGTATGTATATTATTTTCTTCTTTGTCCGAATTAAATAGCTGTTCTTGGAGAGTGGTGAGCAGTTCTTTATGCAAAGGAGAACTAGTTACTTAGTTTTGTACCATTTACAAAAAAAGTAAGAAAATGCTGAAAACCAGTATCTTAAAATATTCATTTTATTCAATTTTATTTTAATTGGGTCACAGATATAAGGGAATATTTTTAGTTGAATAAGGAATAAAAATATTTGGTTATAAATCCTCAAGAATATTTATATCTTAAAATTGTTTGTATATTTCTGTTTCTATGACATTCAAATGGGCAAAATTTTTTCTAGAATTTAGACAGATTTACCAATAATTGCATAAATATGTCTAGAAATTGAAAAATTAAAAGAAAAATACAACAATGAGAAAGTGAATTGAACTTGAAAAATACCATAATTGTGAAAACCAAATTTTCATAATATTATTTTAATGTTTTCTGATTTGCATTTTGGGAATTCTTGCCTTCACTGTGTTTTTTTCCTTAGACTTTCTCTACATACTGTTCACAAAATTCAGTTAAAAACTATTTTAGAGATTGTCTAGGGAAAGGGCTTCATGCTCAGTCATTGACTGTTACTTACATTGGTACAATTAGGGGTATTAAATTTGAGTTCATTGGATTTATGCTTCTCCCTACACAGGCTGACTATTGGTAGCTGTTGCTGCTTGGAATACATATTGGCTTAATTAATCAGTACTATTTGGAATTCTGTGAAAATGCAAACTAATTATGAACTTTCCCTGATAAGAGACAATTTTGACTCCTGATTATTTGCTTTTCCCTACATTTTTATAACAGCAATCCCATGAAATTGAGCATTAGACCAGTATGTTATTGATTTGCACATTAGGCAATTTGCACCTCTGAATTGCTTTCCTTTCTGATATCCTCAGATGAAAACTCTTGAAAAAGAGTATGCAGTCAGACCTTTATTTGATTGTTTGATAATTGTTTTTCCTCTCTGTTTCCATTAGCGTTATTTGTGGAAGACCACAGCAGTGGGAGTTCTTGTCACAGAAATCTTGTGACCTCTGTGTTTGGTAGCTATAGACTGCAATGAGTTTATCTCTTCATAGGGGAAATTGAGAAGAGATTACTGCTACCCACTACCCAAGCTCTGGTTTTCTTTACAAAGCTTCCGCATAAATCACAACTACATAGCTTCAATGACAGACCTAACTCTTGCTTGTAAGTGTGGCAGCAGAGTTGATGGTCATGGATTTAAGCTACAGTCTCATCACTAGTTTATTTATAGTAAACACTCTGGGGGTGACTTTTAGTGCTAGATTCTGTGCTAGACTCTGGTGTTGAAATATGTGTCAGCTATGGCCTCAGCTCTCAAGGCATTAGTTGTGTTTGTGTGTATTGTGTGTTTTGAGGGAGGTGTTAGGTGTTGGTTGAAAGACTGAGGAAGGGGAGCAAGATTTGAGGAGAAAACAAACATGGACACGTACATGGTTTCCTTCACTAATCTGCACTTCTGAATTCTCAATACATCCGATTCAGTCATAATTGAATTAGAATCATCCTGAGCGACGGTGGAAAACATTGAATTTTTTTTTCACACTGAAGCTAGAACTCTTGGGTACCATAACCCAGCAATATTGTTTGCTGGCTGTCACTTAAACTCACAAAACACCTCTGTTTTATCATCTATAATAAATACAGATACAATATTCTGTTTTATATATATGTATATATCTTGCAAAATTATTGTGATGATGAAAAACGTAATGTAATAGACACTGAATAATGCATAGTAGATGGTAAGCACTAAATAAATGGCTATGTAAGCAGTGATTCCTCTCTTTGTTATCTTCATTATTACAATTTCTTCATAGGTTTTATCTCAGTGATTTTTATAGTAATGACTTTGCTTATTTTATAAAAATACTTCATGCCAAAGAGTACAAAGAAAACAAAATAAATCACCTCAAATTTTAAGAAACAATCAATGTAAACAGTTGGTGGAATTCATTTGGGTGATTTTGTTTGTTTGTTTCTTCTTTGCACTTTTTGGTATTATTCAAGTTTAAAAGGAATAAGCACATACAATTATTATAATAGCTGTAAAATAGTTATATGTGTTTCAAATTTCATACTCCAAAAAGTTTGGATATAGATGGAAGATACATAACTATATGTATAGTGAGAGAGAGACAGCTGGTAGAATAGATAAAAAATAATTTTATAATAAGAATACTATGTCTGCTTTTTTAATTGGAAGTATTAAATTTATCTATGTGACTGCATTATTTCCTAAAAGGTCACATTTTTAAAAAAATTTAAAAAACATTAGAAGATTGAGTCATTATAATTTATTTCTTAAATTTTAATTATATGTATATCTATGAATAATTTATGCGTAAACATATATATGTAATGTCAAATCCTAAGAAAATGTATACACCTTAAGGAATTATCACAAAACAAATACCTCCACAACTACCACTCAGAATAACGTTTTTTTTTTTTTGCAAAATAGATTACTACTCCTTCATTTGTCTTCAAAGATACCCACTATTTGGAGTTTACTTTTCTTAATGTTTTGATATTTATATACCCACTCTGTGGTAGGCCAATAATGCCTCTGAAAGGCATATCCATGTCTTCATCCATGGAGCCTAACCTTATTTGAAGTAGGGCATTTGCAGATGTATTTAAGACATTTAAGGCCAGGCACAGTGGCTCATGTCTGTAATCTCAGCACTTTGAAAGGCTGAGGCAGGTGGATTCACCTGAGGTCAGGATTTCAAGACCAGCCTGGCCAACATGGTGAAAAGCCCGTATCTACCAAAGATACAAAAATTAGCTTGGTGTGGTGGTGGTGGCACCTGTAATCCCAGCTACTCGAGAGCCTGAGGCAGGGAGGATCACTTGAACACAGGAGGCGGAGGTTGCAGTAAGCCAAGATCGCGCCATTGCACTCCAGTCTGGGTGGCAGAGCAAGACTCTGTCTCAAGAAAAAAAAAAAAGAAAAGAAATTTGAGAGGAGATCATCCTGGGTTATCTGAGTGAGCCCTAAATGCCATCACAAGTGTCCTTATAAAAAGGAGACAGAGGGAGCAGAAGGCAATGGGACAATAGAAATGGAGAAGCTTGAAGATGCTGTGATGCTGGCTTTGAAAATAGAGGAAGGCCCACAGGATGGATGAGGCCATGAATGGATTATCTTTTGGAGTCTCCATTGAGAATATAGCCCTTCTGCCATCTTGACTTTAGGTCAGTGAAAGGAATGTTGTACTTCTGGTCTCTCTAACTGAGAGAGAATAAATTTATCTTGTTTAAAATCACTAACTTTGTGATAAGTTATTACAACAGCCCCAGGAAACAAATACACACTCATTTATTTTCTTTTATTGCTTAACATTACGCATTGTGAGATTGACCTATGTTGTTACATGTAGTTCTAATTTGTTCATTTTCATAACTGAATAATATTCAATATGCAATTTTAAAAATTCATCTTTTTTTTAAACAAATAATGCTGCTATGAACATCCTTGCTTGTATCTTGTAGTATAAATATGTAAGTGGGTAGCTGCATCCATTTACTTTTTCTCCAACAGTCTATGAGAATTTCCCTTGTTCTGTATCTTCATTTGTAATCATTATTGTTAGTCTTTTAATGTTAGACAAACTAGTATGTGTAGAATTGTATGTCATTACAGTTTTAATTTAAAATTCTCTAACAAATAATGAGCCATTTTCATCAGGACTGAGCCTAGGGTGAAGCAAGACAGGCATCAAGGGTACACAATTTAAGGATGTGTTTATTCCCTGTCCTTTCTGTCCTTGTTTGTGATGAATTATTTCTACTTTATCAAATAAAAAGTGTAATAGGTATACAATTGATTTTTGCTTTTTGTGCATTTGTTATAAATCCAGTCACCTTACCAAACTGGCATTTATTTCTAATTGTTTGTAGATAATTTTTGACATTTGTACATAGCCATGCCATCTCCAAAATAGCATTTACCTTTCCTTTTCAATATTTACAAATTTAACTTTTTTTAATTACCTTATCACACTAGCTGGGGACACTATAAATCTTTTATACTTGTTTTGATGTCTATAGAAACTGTAGTGATGTCCTCTCTTTTATTAATTTCTCACAGTGGTAATTTCTGGTCTCTCTTTCTGTCTCACTGTTTATCTTTCTGTCACTCTCTTCCCCTTTCGCCGTGTGTGTGTGTGTGTGTGTCTGTATAAAAGAATTTAAATATACAGATAGTCCTTGACTTAATGATGGTTTCACTTACAATTTTTCGACTTTACAACACTGCAAAACAATCACAATTCCAACATAATGTACCATATTCAATACATTAGGTGATAGATTCAACACTTTCTCATAAAGCAGGCTTTCTGTTAGATAATTTTGACCAACTGTAGGCTAATGTCAGTGCACTGAGCTTGTTTAAGGTAGGCTAGGCTAAGCGATGATGTTTGGCAGGTTGGGTATATTAAATGCATTTTCTACTTATGATATTTTCAATTATATTGGGCTTATCAGGATGTAACCCTATCATAAGTTGAGGAACATCTGTACTATAATTATGCAATTATAAAGAGATTCATTATTTTTTTCCAGGCAAAACTTTTCTTATTGTTGATTTTTCTCTTATACGTCTGATGTATTAGTTTTCAAATTGCTATAAAGATACTACCTGAGACTGGGTAATTTATAAATAAAAATGATTTACTTGATTCACAGTTCTGCATGGCTGGGGAGGCCTCAGGAAACATACAATCATGACAGAAGGTAAAGGAGAAGCAAGGCACATCTTACATGGTAGCAGGAGAGAGAGCAAGAAAAACTGCCACATTTTTTTTTCTTTTTTTGAGGCACAGTCTTGCTGTGTAGCCCAGACTGGAGTGCAGTGGTGTGATCTGGGCTCACTGCAACCTTCATCTCCCAGGTTCAAGTGATTCCCCTGTCTCAGTCTCCTGAATAGCTGAGATTACAGGCGTGTGCAATTATACCCAGCTAATTTTTTTGTATTTTTAGTAGAGATGGGGTTTTGCCATGTTGACCACCTGGTTTTGAACTCCTGATCTGAACTGATCCACCCACCTTAGCCTCCCTAAGTGCTGGGATTACAGGTGTGAGCCATTGCACTGGACAAAACTGCCACATTTAAAACCATCAGATCTCATGACAACTCCCTCACTATCATGGGAATAGCATGGAGGAAACCACTCCCATGATCCAATTACCTCCCACCAAGTCCCTCCTTCAACACGTGGAGATTACAATTAGAGATGAGATTTGGGCAGGGACACAGTGCCAAACCATATCATCCTCATTTTTTTTCAACAATTTCTTCATCATATCTCATCATGTATTTATTTACATGTATTTTTAAATTGAGTACTAGGCATTATATATGAAAAACTGAAAGTAATTTGAGGCCCTGGAAATGTTAACATTCTCTAGAGAGGAATTACATTTGGTCTTTGCAGTAAGCTAAGGACACTAGCAGGTTACTTTAACGCATTCATAAGTGTACACACAATCAGACACTAGTTTTATGTCCCTGAGTGGGCTGGTCTTTATCGAGTGTACTCCTTGCCCCCAACTCAAAGCCTGGAGGGTACTGTGCTCCAATTCTCCCCACCACATTCCCTTGCACACTCACACAGTTACATGCATTTGGCTGCCAAAAGTATTCCTTAGTTTTGCAATCTATTTTTTAACTTCCTAGAATCAGTAAAAATCTTGAGCTGAAAAGTGACGCTCAATGCCAAGCTCATCTCTTGGATCTGGGCTTTGCAATTTTCCATTGCTTTGTTAACACTTAATGTCTGGAAGAAATTTTGTTGCTGTGTTCCATGGGAGAGTTGATACCAATTACAAATCTGCAGTTACTGGTAGAAGTTCGTGTGGTTTCTATTTTACCTTCAGATTTTACTTTTAGACTGCTCCAGTCTACATCTTTTTATAATAGATCGTGTGAGGACAGTTTTTTTTAATTCTCTTCTGAAACCTCTGGAGTTTTGTAACTTGCATTATTCTTGTTTTACCAAAATTTATGCCTTTTATTCTATAGTCTGCAAGAAGTTTTCTTTAGTTGCTTAATCTATGTGCTGTATTTATAGGACTTATTGTTCATCTGTCATTTCATAAAATGTGTCTTTTTACCTTCTCCTTATTTTGGCTCATTCTTTGTCTAGATTTTTGGGGTGATGTTATCTGAGATCTTTTATGTCTATTTGTTGTTTGAATGACCCTTTGGGTTTTATATAATTTTTTCAGCTATCCTTTTATTTTCTTAAGAATGTCCTGGTAACATGTATCCCCTATAAATCTACATCCAAATCCTTCCTTAATTTAAGGAATCACTACATGATAATGAACATTTAACTCTCTTTTATTCCAATTTGAGTTATCAATGTCAGTGCCAATTATTCTTATTCAAGATATCATTGCCCGTGCTTTTCACATATTATCTTGTTTATAATGACTTGAATCATTTTTGTTTATTAACATACATAGCTACACTCCCCCCAGAGGAATAGGGAACTCACATTTGCAAAAGAAAACCCATGGGAACACCCACAGCACCATTTATCCATCATCCAGAATTACTGAGTAAAGGCTCTTGGAATAAGAGTTTTCAACAGAAATAGAATATGAAAAACTATAATATGCATACAAAATGTGAGAGGACTTGGACATTTAAAAAAGGACTTCTAGTTGAAAACTAATGTGTAGACTAACTAGCAGAAAAGATATAGGTGGAATTGATGAGCATAAAATTATTAAATAAAAACAAAAAATAGGAGTACATGATAAATATTTTCAAAATATGATATCTGAAAAGGCTAATATAATACACTTTTGACAATTTCCAAGAAAAGTAGAAAGAAGGAAGAAAATTTTTAAAATAGATAAAGATACTACACCTACAGATATGAAGAAATTTTAAAACCTCAAGCTGTAGTCATTAAATATGATTATTATCTGAATTTTAAATGCATGCACTCTTTGACTCACTCTTTGACTCTTTCGTTATCATCTCTAGCAGATGCTCAGTGGTCTGATAGGATCAGTAACAACACAGCAACATTACCAAGCCACATGGAAGCATGAAGCAAAAGAAAACCTCAGTAATATTGATTTTGTCTTTATTTAAAATGTTAATATGTTGTTCATCATGGATTTCCTGCATTAATTTTGATTTAATAAAATATTACATTATCAGGTACCTTGATTACTGAGTTTATTTGACATCCATTTAGGTTCCTCACCTGAGGCAGCAAGGGCTTCATGTTCTTCACTCTGAGTCTGGACCCGCACAAGACCTAAAAATTTTACATTTATGTCCACTTAGGCAGTTGAGGTCTTGCCTTCTAAGTTTCTCTATATAGCTCACTACAAATAAATGGTGTTGATGTAGGGAGAGGGCTACACTCTCTTAGTGCTAGTTCCAGGAAGATGCCTGTGTGCCCCTGATAGCACTACAGAGTTTAGCAATTTCTGCCTTCACTGCTTCTTTTACTTTTTCTCTTCCTCAGTTTGTTTCCCTTCCAGAGAGCCAGGTCACGGGCACTGGAACTAGGTGAATAAGGATTGAAAACCTACTTATATAACCTTGAATGAGTTATTTTACTTGTCTGAGTCTCAATTTTCTTATATATTAAGTGAGGATCATTTTTAATTTAAAAGATTCTTGTATAAATAAATATGTACAGAAAGTCCATCATACACCTAGTCCACTGCATGGACTTAATAAATGTCATTTATCTTTTCTACTCTATTTCTGCTTCCCATTCTTCAACTTACTACTACAAAGCTAATCCTTTAGCTAGAATATAGTAGAACCTGAAAAAAATTGAAATGCATTTCTTTCATTGCTATAATCACAAATATGTTACATAGACCTACCTCAATGCTAGGGTTCATCCACTGAGTTGGTTCAGTTATGTTTAATATTCGTTTAATATTTCAAAAATAGCAAAAATAGTTTATTAGTTACTTATAATAGGTGGAGGAAAGTAATCAATAGTCTTCTTAGAAATACTCTGATTCCTGATCTAAACCCCATTCTTCAGTGAAATTGTTTTGATAATGTATACAATTTCAGAAATTTATATTTTTGCTTCTAAAATCTCAATGTATTTAGTTAAGAGAAATAAAAATAACTTTAACTGACTTTATAATATATAAAGTTTATTTTAAACCTTTGCTTTTAAATGAAAAAAATGTTATTAGAGGTTTTATAGTTTTCTGTATATAACATCAGGCTAATTTTCACTAGACTGTAAATTTTCTTATATGGACAGGCAAATCAGTACTGAATATACAATAGATTTTCTTTTCTATGGATTGTGCCTAAATTACATCAGTTTAGAATAAACACACTTAATTAAAGCCAATAAATTCAGGTGTTCTATGATCATTATACTTTTTGTTTTCAATGAAAAATAGCCAGACCTATTCACTGGGGCTTGTTGTAATTATGGATTTTAATGTGAATAAGTTATCATTTGATGTTCCACCAAGAAAATGTTTTTACTTTTTAAAGAGCTTTAAGATTTGTTATTTGGGTTAGTGTCCTTTGAATAATGGCTGAGAGAACAGTTTTTTTTTTCAATTACACATGTATTTCTTCATTTATTTAGAGGCTCTGGGGTCAGACTAGATTCAAAACGCACACACGCATTTGTCTCAAGTAATGGTGGAAAGTTACCTCCTTGGTGACTGCAGTATGCAAGATTGTGTGTGGTTTGGTTTCTAATCTTTCATTTCTTTCCAACATGAAAAAATAAACTTCCTCAGGCAAGAAAAAAACATTGTACTTGGGGAGCTGCTTTTGATCAAAGAAAGGGGCAATAGTTCTTTCCTGAAAATGGTGACAAGAATGAAAAATGGAAAGAAAGATCTATTTTAACTAGAAGTAATGATTTTGGGGGATGAATAGGGAGAGTATATGTGAGGAAACAAGGAAGGAAACTGAGAGTCACAGTCACTGATGCCAGTTTGTGAAAGGGATGAGGCTGACCAACATGCCCTGAGGCCATATTAGAAGATTTTAGTTTTCATATAAAATATTTATATTTCCATCTTTTTTCCCTATATTATGAGGGCAATCAAAAGAAGAATTTTGGCTTTGTACAGAATTTTCCTATGTGTTGATGAAGTAAAAATGCCAAGTACATTCACATTTTCAAGGTTTTACTGAGAATAAAGTTTATACCTAAAAATAGTTTTAATACAAGCAATTGGCTGTTATTCTAGGAAAACAAAACTGAGAGAGATGGTCTAACAGGAATGATGTAGCAGAATTAACATAAATGCTGCTATGCTTTGGTTCTGTGTCCCCACCCATTCCCACGTGTTGAGGGAGGGAAGTGATAGGATTATGGGACGGGGTGGTTTCTCCCATGCTGTTGTCGTGATAGCGAGTCTCACAAAATCTTTTGGTTTTAAAAGAGGCAGTTTTTTCCTGTGCTCCTACATCTCTCTCTTCTGCCACCTTGTGAAGAAGGTGCCTGCTTCCCCTTCACCTTCCGCCATGATTGTCAGCTTCCTGAGGCCTCCCCAGCCATGCAGAACTGTGAGTCAATTAAACCTCTTTCCGTTATAAACTACCCAGTCCCAGGCAGTTCTTGACAGCGGTGCAAAAACGGACTAATGCAAATAGAAAAGATATTATCAATTTCATCCTCCCCAGAACTTTCATGTTTTCACTAGATGTATGAGATATATTTTTCAATCTCCTTGAAAATCAACACAAGCCCTTCGTTATCCAGTCTCATTCTAAAATAAAGTTTTTTTTTTATATTGGCACCAGGACAATTTCAACTAAATTAACGGCTTCAGCAACATAAATTAGTATCTCACACTTCTGTAGGTCTGAAGTCTGAGTGGGCTCAACCAGCTCCCCTGTTCAACAACCGGCAAGGTCTAAACGAAGGTGACAATCAACAGGGATCTTATTGGGAAGTTCTGGTAAGAGTACATTTCCAGGTTTATTAAGGTTGTTGGCAGAATTTAGTCATCTGCAGTTGTATCACCATTCCCAGTATCTTGTACAGTTGTACGTCATTGTTTTCTTGCCAGTGTCAACTGGTGGACACAGCTGGTGTCAGCTCCTAGTAACCTGTCTCCAGACTTCCTATGTGTGCCTCTACATCGCAAAACCAGCAATGACGCCTCTGAACCTTCTCAGGCGGAATCTTTCTAATTTCTCCCTCTGCCAAGCCTCTCTTTCTCCAGCTAAAGAACGTTCTCTGCTTTTAAAGGTTCATATGATTAGATTAGGTTCACCTGGATACTTAAAGCTGCTTGCCCTATCTTAAGGTTTGTAACCTTAGTTACAGCTACAAAGTCCATTTTGCCATATTCACAGATTCCAGGAATGAGGATGTGGACATCTTTGGCAGGCTACTGGGCATACCACAAATACTAATCTCACAATAATCTGTTTATGGCCTATTTTTTGGCCATTACTTCACTGAAATTCATAGTCTGCATTTTGTTAAGTATTCACTCTCTGAGCTGAAGCATAGTAATACAGAAAAACCTAGATGATTCAAAATGAAAAACATTTACAGAGTAAAAAGAATATCAGAAATCATTGTTTTTTGAGACTAATGCACGAAAAGTTTATTTTCCATATTTTTTGATAGTATTTTTCCTTGTTTTTAATTGTGGTATACTTTAGATAAGATGAAATGCACAATTTTTAAGTCATTATTCAATGACTTTTGATAAAAATATATGATTGAGCCACGCACAGCCCATAAAACATTGACATTACCCCAGAAATTTCTCATGCCACTTAATAATCAATTCCCATCACCCTCCAGCTATTATTCTTGTTTCTATCACTACAGATTGATCTTGCCCATTCTGAAATTTTATATGGATGTGATCATACAATACATATTTTTGGTGTCCTTTTTTGTAGTACTTTTGAGTAGTTTTCAATTATTTGACTATATCACAGCTTTTACAATCTATTCTCCAGTTTTAGAGGCCTTTGAGTTCTCTTCAGTTTGGGGTTATCAAGAATAATTATACTGTTATCTTTATTTCTGTTAGGCTTGACAATATTTCATAATCATGTATTCTTAGAATAATGTGAAATGTATTTATTTAATCAGTCATATTGATTTTTAGGTAAATACATTTTTTATTTAAATTTTAGGGTAAATGTGCACAACGTGCAGGTTTGTTACATATGTATGCATGTGCCATGTTGGTGTGCTGCACCCATTAACTCGTCATCTAGCATTAGGTATACCTCCTAATGCTATCCCTCCCCCCTGCCCCCTACCCCACAACAAGCCCCGGTGTGTGATGTTCCCGTTCCTGTGTCCAAGTGTTCTCATTGTTCAAATCCCACCTATGAGTGAGAACATATGGTGTTTGGTTTTTTGTCCTTGTGATAGTTTGCTGAGAATGATGGTTTCCAGCTTCATCCATGTCCCTACAAACTACATGAACTTATCATTTTTTATGGCTGCATAGTATTCCATGGTGTATATGTGCCACATTTTCTTAATCCAGTCTATCATTGTTGGACATTTGGCTTGGTTTCAAGTATTTGCTATTGTGAATAGTGCTGCAATAAACATACGTGTGCATGTGTCTTCATAGCAGCATGATTTATAATCGTTTGGGTATCTACCTAGTAATGGGATGGCTGGGTCAAATGTTATTTCTAGTTCTAGATCCCTGAGGAACCGCCACACTGTCTTCCACAATGGTTGAACTAGTTTACAGTCCCAGGAACAGTGTAAAAGTGTTCCTATTTCTCCACATCCTCTCCAGCACCTGTTGTTTCCTGACTTTTTAATGACTGCCATTCTAACTGGTGTGAGATGGTATCTCATTGTGGTTTTGATTTGCATTTCTCTGATGGCCAGTGATGGTGAGCATTTTGTCATGTATTTTTTGGCTGCATAAATGTCTTCTTTTGAGAAGTGTCTGTTCATGTCCTTCGCCCACTTTTTGATGGGGTGATTTGTTTTTTTCTTGTAAATTTGTTTGAGTTCATTGTAGATTCTGGATATTAGCCCTTTGTCAGATGAGGGGGTTGCGAAAATTTTCTCCCATTTTGTAGGTTGCCTGTTCACTCTGATGGTAGTTTCTTTTGCTGTGCAGAAGCTCTTTAGTTTAATGAGATCCCATTTGTGAATTTTGGCTTTTGTTGCCATTGCTTTGGTGTTTTAGACATGAAGTCCTTGCCCATGCCTATGTCCTGAATGGTATTGCCTAGGTTTTCTTCTAGGGTTTTTATGGTTTTAGGTCTAACATTCAAGTCTTTAATCCATCTTGAATTAATTTTTGTATAAGGTGTAAAGAAGGGATCCAGTTTCAGCTTTCTACATATGGCTAACCAGTTTTCCCAGCACCATTTATTAAATAGGGAATCCTTTCCCCATTTCTGGTTTTTGTCAGACTTGTCAAAGATCAGATAGTTGTAGATGTGTGGTATTATTTCCGAGGGCTCTGTTCTGTTCCATTGGCCTATATCTCTGTTTTGGTACCATTACCATGCTGTTTTGGTTACTGTAGCCTTGTAGTATAGTTTGAAGTCAGGTAGCGTGATGCCTCCAGCTTTATTCTTTTGGCTTAGGATTGACTTGGCAATGCAGGCTCTTTTTTGGTTCCCTATGAATTTTAAAGTAGTTTTTTCCAATTCTGTAAAGAAAGTCATTGGTAGCTTCATGGGGATGGCATTGAATCTATGAATTACCTTGGGCAGTATGGCCATTTTCATGATATTGATTCTTCCTACCCATAAGCATGGAATGTTCTTCCATTTGTTTGTATCCTCTTTTATTTCATTGAGCAGTGGTTTATAGTTCTCCTTGAAGGGTCCTTCATGTCCCTTATAAGTTGGATTCCTAGGTATTTTATTTTCTTTGAAGCAATTGTGAATGGGAATTCACTCACGATTTGGCTCTCTGTTTGTCTGTTATTGGTGTATAAGAATGCTTGTGATTTTTGCACACTGATTTTGTATCCTGAGACTTTGCTGAAGTTGCTTATCAGCTTAAGGAGATTTTGGGCTGAGATGATGGGGTTTTCCAGATATACAATCATGTCATCTGCAAACAGGGACAATTTGACTTCCTCTTTTCCTAATTGAATACCCTTTATTTCCTTCTCCTGCCTGATTGCCCTGGCCAGAACTTCCACCACTATCTTGAAAAGGAGTGGTGAGAGAGGGCATCCCTGTCTTGTGCCAGTTTTCAAAGGGAATGCTTCCAGTTTTTGCCCATTCAGTATGATATTGGCTGTGGGTTTGTCATAAATAGCTCTTATTATTTTGAGATATGTCCCATTAATACCTAATTTATTGAGAGTTTTTAGCATGAAGGGCTGTTGATTTTTAGGTAAATATTTTTTAAGATTACCTGCCCACAAACATAAACTACCTATTGAGCCCTGCTTGTACTTTGATGGGCATATGCACATATACACTCAGAGTTGAATGTGGCTACTTTAAATGGCTTCTGCCATTCTCATAAAATAATTAGCAGATTATCCAGTTTATAAACTTGGTGACATTGCTATATAAGATACTGGAAAACAAATTCCATTATATAATATTTGCAGAGAGAAGTTTTGAAATTGATAAGCCACTTTTCCAGGATTTTTTATGCTAAATACAGTTGTTTGGATAAGGACATTCTTATAGATACCTGGCTTCATAACTAATACAAGCAATTGATCATAACATACCCACAGTTAATTGTTTTCTTCACTTTTGCCCTACAATGGGTGCTCTTAAATTCCTTTGTAATATCTTTAAAGGCACAGAAGTAAGAAATGGAGAGAAAAATAAGCCTGAGAAGTCTTTGGGCTCCAAAAATCTTTTCTCTTGGTAACCATAGCAGCTCGTGACTCAATAAAATGATAAAAAGACTTCATATTTTGGGGTTAAAAAAACTTGAATATGTTAGTTTTTCTGACAAAGATAATCAAATACGACAATTGCTAAATCAGGATATTAAAACTATCATCTCAGGATAATAACAATTACGTATTTTCCTGTTGAAACTTTAGATTCTTTGTTTTTGTCATTGTCCCTTAAGGAAAACCTATCTGTCCTTGTGCCCCAGTAGCACTCCACATCTTCGGTAGATGTGAGTTTACATTTTTTATCACTACTTTTGTGCTTGAGAGCATGCTTTAACATTTCTTGTAGTGCTTTTCTGGTGGTGATAAATTCTTTCACCTATTATTTTAACCTTATTAAAGTGTTAATTTTGCCTTTTGAAGATTATTTTCACTGGATATATAATTCTGAAATGACTTATTATTTCTTCTCTATACTTTAAATAATTTTTAGATTTTCATTTAGCTTACATTTGTTCTGATGAGAAGTCAGAAGTATTTTTTATCTTTATTCCCTTTTCTATTACACGTCTTTTCTCCTGCCTACAATTACGAATTTTGAATTGTATTACTATGTTGATATTCTACATCTCTCCACTGTCTTCCTTCTTTTCCTCTGAATCCTTGGACATATTTTAATACCAGCTTAATAATGCTTGTTTTTATTCTTAACAACATCATGGCTATCTTAGGTCTGTTTCTATTGCTTATTTTTCTCCTAATTTTCTCATAGGTTTCTGCTATTTTTGCACTTTTAATAATCGTTTTTATTTTATATTTGACATTTTTCATACTATATTATTTAGATTCTAGACTTCCATATTTGGTGGAAGTGTGTTCAATTTTATTTTGAGCAGACAGTTAATTTACTGGCACATTATTTTGATCCAGTTGGTGCTTGTTTTTAAGTTTTTAAGGCTGATTTAAGAGTATTTCTTCTGATAGGAGTAGATGAGCCCTACTTTGGAAGCTGACTTTCCTGAGTTCTTATTTAAACACTGGGAGATGCTCAGTGAGTCTTTTCACTTTGGCTAGTTGAAACCCTAATGGCTTTCAACATTGTTGAACCAGTGAAATCCTCATTCCGCTCATTGCCCCTTAGAAACTGTTCTCTGCATGGCCTTGTGAAATCTTACTCTGTACATGTATAATACGTTGTTCACTCAAAAAATTCAAGAAGACTCATTTGTAGATTTTTAGATCTCTTTCTCAGTTCAATGTTTTCTTCTCTGGAATGTTCTTCATAAATTCCAGCCACCTCAGCTGCATCCTACAATCAGTTTCTCCATTCAGAAAAATTGCGGCTATCTATTTGGGCTCCTCTTTCCTTTTCTGCAATTTTGGAAGTATCCCTATATAAAAGGCCAGCTTTAAATGTGGAGTTCACTTCAAGGATCACGACTCTATGCTGTGTGTTGTACAATGCTTTAAAATGGGCACAGGGTACATTTTGTCTAGTTTTATAGTTGTTTACAGCAGAAGATTCAGTCTGAAATCCATTATTTTTTTACAGCCAGAACCAGATGTCAAGCACTCTGTTTTTTAAAAAAGCACATATTGTGTACCTACTATCTTCCATGTACCATACCAGGTGTGTTCAAACAAGTCAGCTTTTACTATTTGTTGTTCCCCATGAAGGGCTTACATTTTATTTTTTTTTCAGAGAGAGGGCTTAGGCAGATTTTTATTCAATATCTATGCATTTGCTCATGCTGACTATTTCTGGTATATTTTTACATACTTCCTAAATACTGTTTGTCTTGCAAGATTTATGGCACTTCTTTTTTGCATGTTTTTCTAATTCATCTCCAAAATCAACCTTTCCCAACTTCATTTGTTCATAAGATACTTGTAAATTCACCTCTGTTATAGCATTTACCCTGTTGAATTATAGCTATCTCTGTATGAGTCATAAAAACCTAGCAAAATTTTAGGCTGCAACTGCCACTTTCCTCTCTTTGTGACTTAGCTTGTCACAGTTACAAGTGCACATATTAGGCCATTTCTAAGGGTTCATTGTACTGAATACATGCTACCTAATTTAACTCACATAATAATCTTGTGAGGTATATAGTATAATTATCATTATGTTTAATAAATGAATTGAGTCTCATATAAGTTAATTATTTATTCTAGTTTACTGTCAGTGATAGAACTGAATTCTGAATTCAAGCTCCGTGTTTGGAACTCCAAATCTACTAATCATCACTATACCACATTTATCATGCATTGCCTTCACTCTTGTTAGCCTGACAAATAGGAAAATAATACAATAATCCTTAAATATCAGTACTATCTCATACAATTTCATATAACTCATACAATTTTAATCACAATTGAAAAGGTCTATACAGCTTAATTAGTCTAACTCCCCATTCAATGGCCGTATTTTCTCTACAGTATTCCTAACCATAAGACTTTGTTTTGACCCTGCTGTTTGTGTCCCCCATCCCTTAAAGCAATCCATGTATGATAGTAATTATTAATTCCTTAGAGTAGTTTACATACACCATCCTAAAACTTGTATCCACCATTTCTTTCTCCACCCTTAAAGGCTGTATAAAATTTCTCCCCTTGGTCATTCATTGGCAAGCCCTCAAATATTTGAAAACAACTAATGTTGCCTTAAGTCCTCTTTCTTTCAAGGTAAGCATCTTTAGTTGCTTTTCTTTGCTCTTCTTCTTAGATTGGTTTCTACTCTTTACATCAAATATTTTCTGTTTGTGGACAAGATTTTAAGAAATCTAAAACTATGAAACATACTGTCCTGTATGATCATAGTAATCTGTGATGCTATTATTATCTTAGGTGTTATTACAAAGCTGTTACTTTCCCTTTCCAAGATGAACAACATAACAACATGAATAAAGAACATTTTCCCTCTAGTAACTAGATGTGTTAGAGTAACTATGATTTACAGATGAAAACCTAGGGCCAGAGCCTTCCTGTAGGATATTAGACTTCCTTTTCAAGAGGTGGCCCCCTATATAATATTTTTAAATTATCTGCCCTCTTCCTTCAATTCTGTCACTCTGTTACACCCTTTGAAAAGAGACAGTGAAGGAGTTATATTTGGAAATATGCCCCATATTTTTTCTGATCACTGGAATGCAGAGATGAATATGAATTTTATGAGTCTGTAGAGTTAGGGAGTACATATTTTCAGTAATTAATTCTACAATCTTAAAATATCTCTCACCATAAATCAACAGCTGAATGGTGGGAGTTGGACATAATGGAGAAAATATGGACTAAAGAGATTATGAATAGGTATTGTAGATAATCCATATTTTAATTGGGTGAATTAAGTAAACTCTTGGATGGATTAAAAGGTTAGGTTCTGGTTAGATGTGGTTTTCCCTTATGTTCCAGAAATATGTCAGCTTCCGATTTACAACAAAGGCCCAAATTCACAAAAAGAGAAAGACACCTCCTTCCCTACCTAGTAGAAGAAACTAATATTGTCATCAGACCATCCATATGCCATTATTTTTTTATATTACTCAGACTATAATAGGTAGTGAACTTTCAATAATATATCACCTGATCTTTTGGTGTTTATATGAGAAACCTGTAATTTTTCTCTGATAAAGAGAATGAGCCCATGAGCCAATATACCTGACAAATGTGTAAAGGCAGGGGCAGCACCCAGGTGTCCCTGAGAAATCTATCTCTGTCACTGCTTTCTCAGGGCTGCGGAGGATACATATCTCATGCAAGCACACACTTGCACTCACATGTGTGCATGTTTACCCTCTGGATTAGCCCAATTCTCCATTCACCTTTAGTTTTGCCTTGTATTTTGGGAGTTCAGATTAGAAAACTGATCTAATCCATCCACATTTCTGGCATCTCTAAGCTTATATGGTATCAATGACCTCATGATCCTTTAGATTTATTTTTAATTTCTGAGTATTTACTTTCAAGGGTTAATTAACCTTGGTGAAATCTTAAAATCTTCAGCTAAAGATATACTACATGACAGGCATACAATTTTGGAACTGCTTTGTTATGAACCTATACAAGGTAAATTGGCAGTGGTCACATATTAAAGTAGCTGCTTGAACAAACCTTAATGGCACAGCTTCCATCTCAGGACTTATTAAGATCCAGTGGTTGCTTAAAGAGAAATTAGTTTGTTTGCTATAATTTGTTGAGGAAATCACCATACAATATGCCATTAGAGTGCACATATTTCTTATAAGATACCTGTGGTAAAGCTCTTCCTGTCATCCTAAACTGGAGAACGTACTGAAATTAGCTTGCATCATGAAAGTTTAGATGCAGCTGAAAATTCAGACAATTGTTTTATCTTAAAAGCTATTTTCACTTTTTCATTGCCACATTTAAAAGTTAAGGTTTATAGAGAAATATTCTCAAGTGATTATGGAACAAGTGCAGGAAAATAGAAGAATAAAAATATGTATTTCAAGACATCAATTCTAATTCTGCTTCTAAAAATAGTCAGTGTGCAAAGCTGCAGTTGCTGGGGCATTGCTTCAATGAAGCTGCATTGTCACCATCAACTACATTTTCAGGATCCACAATCTTCATATATATACTTTACTTTTTAACATTATAGAGGAAGAAAGTGTAATAATTTGGTGGGAACTTCCTCCTATGTATGATATAGGAAGGTAGACAAATTAGCATCTGCCCATGCTATGATGATCACAGGAACAATCTTGCAGCTGACAATGCCAAGAAATTACTGTCCTTGAATAACGTCAAGCTTTAAATTTTTGATTACTGAAATTTCAGTAACAAATATTGCAATCAAAATTGAATTTCATAAAACTTTGGATTCATTCTACGATAGTTAATATTCAGCTTCAGGTGAATAATGACGTGATACTCGGCCTTTCAGTGTTCGGCCAAATATTTATTTGGTGCATCTCTATATACATTTGCAGATTTTAAAATATTTTTTTCTGCTGCATATCATCATAACTGATACACATACACAAACATACACACAAAATCTTATGGAAGTCAAATGCAAACAAATACACAAAGAACATATTATAGGAAAATGTGAAAAAAGAAAACATTCAAAGCAGAGATCATTACATAAGATGACAAAACTGAAACTAAACATATCTTCACTGTTATATGTAATGAAATAAAATTAATAATTAAAGCAAAATACTTATATTGGACAAGAAAAAATGTGTTGATAATTCTGTTAGCTCCACCTAAATCCTTTATCTGACTTTCAGTACTCTGTTCTGTGCTCCAGGAGGTGAACTCCTAAGACTTTATCATTCAGGTTCCTCTGCCAGCTAGCTCCTAGTTGAATTGGATTAATGTAAGGCACTGGCAGTGGGTCAGATGGCAGAAGGAGAGAGAGAGAAATCCTGATACCTATTCCCTGCTTTCTTCCTAATTCTTTATGAATGTAGTTTCTACCAGATACCTCTTCTCCACAGCACCAGCTCTTTCTAGGCTTCAATAATGCAAATTATACACCTTGCCCCTTCAGGTCTAGGGATGGTAACAGTGTTTCACTATTCCTGGCATCTGAGTATTACAGCAACCTTTGCTGGGGTTTTAAATCCTGCTCTAACTGAGGTAAGTAGTCCATTCACCAAAGTCTCTATTGTAGACCATTGAAGCAGATTTCTTTTTCTTTTCTTTCTTTCTTTTTTAATAATAGTGATGGGGTCTCCCTATGTTGCCCAGGATGGTCTCGAACTCCTAGGCTCAAGTGATCTCCTGCCTTGGCCTCCCAAAATGCTGGGATTAGAGGTGTGAGCCACCATACCAAGCCTGAAGCAGATTTCTGTTTTATACAAGGGTCCTAATTAATGTAGAAGCTATTACAAAATGAGGTATGTAAGAATATCTCTTTTTTAGGGAATAACAGGTAGCTATACCTTGTACCGCCTACCACACAGAAAGAGCAGAGTGACTGAGAGGCTTCTCTGGATTTTGGAAGTAACATGACTACAGTTGTGTGTATTCAAACCTATTACAGGCTAACTCACAAGTCTACCCATTTAGAACAAAGAGCTCTTTGCAGCAGGTTCAGTCTGTGCTGTAGGCTCCTCTGCTGTGTGGGTATTTTGACTCAGTAGATCTAAGTATCTGGCTTAGAGTAATGCTGTTTGAAGCTTCTAAGTAACCCCAAGAAGACAATCACAGTTCACCTAGCTAATGATTTTGGAACAAACCTATGTCCCCTTCTGGCAAATATTTTTATGTGTTTAAGAAGTCTGGCTTGTCATCATGTAACTATGTGATTTGAAGTGTTCACCATCAAGTGGGTGCTATCCAAGTTATCAAATCTTAAAATTGTGCTTGAAAATTAGCAGGTTATTATAAAATGAAATTGATATGGGTGACATTAAGGCTGAACAGGAAGGGGAGTCACAAGTATATTGAATGAGCTGGTGGCTCAGACCTTTATTAGCTATTCCTGCTTAGTTATCAAATTTTCCTCAACCCTCATTCATATTCAACAGGGGAATCCCCTAAAGAGAAGGTGCTCAACAATCAGGTAGATTAGGTGTCTGATCTTTCCTGTGGATGTCTATCAAGCTTTCTCCCAGTGATACCGGTGCTTACTTAGTGGAACCATGCAAAAAGTAATCATAGTTGCATGGATGGTAAATATGCATGAACTCAACACAATGGACTACCCTTTAGCAACCCTGATCTGTCTACTATCACTGAGTGTCCAACTTGTCAATACCAAGGGCCAATGTGTTCCTGATATGGCACCATTTCATAGGGACACCAACCAGGCACCTGGTGCCAGGGTGATTACATTGAATCCTTTATACTGTGGAGTAAGCAATCATTTGTCCACATAAAACCAAATACACATTCTAGAAATGGGTTTCTCTTCTCTGCCCTCAGTGCTTCTACCAGTGTCACCATATGTCACCTTATAGAATGACTTATTCATTGCCATAACATCTCATACTACATTGCCTTTGACAAGGAAACTTGTTTTATAGCAAAACAATTGTTACAAAAGATCCATGCCCATGAAATTCGTGTTTCCCAACATGTCCCATCACCAGTAAGCAGCTGGCCTGATAGAATGATGGAATGGCTTCCTAAAGGCTCAGTTTCAATGCCAGGTGTGACACAGTATTGTTTGAAATTGTGGTGTTGGCCTAACAGATTAAACTATTAGGCAATACATAAGCCATATTTCCAAAAGCCAGAATATGTGGGATCAGGAACTAAGAAGTAGAATTATTTTACCTAATATTCTATTTACAGAATTTTATTTCCCTTCCTGGAAACTTGCATGTAGTAGCTTTGGAGGTTCTCTTTTCCAAGGAAGGAACATTTCTTTCAAGAAATATAGCTATGTTTCCATTAAATTTGGACCTGAAATTGCACCCTTGCTATTTTTAGCTCCTAATGCAATTGACCTAACTGGCAATAAAGAGTTTAACTATACTGAATGGATTGATTAATTCTGATTAACAAAGGAAAATTAGGCAAGTAGGCCTAGTTGGAATCCAGGAGATCTGCTGTGGAGCCTTTCAGCACTTATATGTCCCATAAAGAGCCACCAGATAAAGACAGCATCACTAGGGACTTTGATCCTATGAAATGAAGATTTGGGTCATCCCATGAGACAATAATTCCTGTACTATGGAAGTAGTAAAGTTTGTTTGAAAATGGAATGGATAATAGAAAAAGGAAATTATGATGATAAAATTTAGCCTCATGACCAAAAGTGAAAACAGTAGTAGCTAATTTACATATTTATGTTAACTGAATATTTCTTTCCCCTCACTCTCCTTGCTATCTCATATAAAGAGTACTGATAGTGGGTGACATTAACATTTATAATCCAGTTGGGAATAAGACTGAATTGCTGACACCCTGCCACAATTTAAATTACGCTAGGACTGTGGTCTCCCTGTACTGGAGACACAATTTTCTTAATCTAAGCAAGAGGCAAGAATGAATGCAAAGTCGGAGTAATGTTCTGGTAAGTTTCTATTGACTTCATGGATTTATTTTCTTCCCTTGTCTAACTTGCTCTGTGCTCATTGATGCAGAGCCATGCAGTCAACATCATCCAGATTCCTTTGTGCCCTGAATTTCAGCAGAAGGCACTCAGTGGGAGACTGCTGTGGGGTTCAAGTTAGGTGGAGAGGAGAATGGGTTATTTCTTCCCTGATTCCCTCTGCTTTGGTTCTGTGCTTCTGCCAGGGGCTAAATCTCTCCATAACTAGATCTCCTGCTATGTGACCTTTCCTTGCAGCTCCAGAACTCACTTCGCTCTGGTAATACTATCTTTTCTCTTGTCCCTTTATGGCTTCCTGTGGTTGGTGTCTTTGTTCCTCTGCATCTCTCTTTCTCTCTTATTTTTTTAACCCTAGCTACATCTCCGTAAACAGACTCTTTAGGTTCTTGACAGTGGAAACTCTGAGAGGAATCATGATTCCTTCCATGATTACATTCAGTAACAAAGCCAATGATTTATTGCATACAAGCAGCAACTCTAATAAAAATTAACTCAAAAGCTTGAAAGTGAAGCTTTGGGCAAAAGAATTACAGGCAAATGGAAATGACAAAAAAAAGCAAAGATCACAATATTTAGAACAAATAAGTTTTATTCATGGTTGGTAAAAAATATGAAGTAGGACAAAGGCACTTTGTATCAATAAAAAGGTCACTATAAGTAAGTAACTGTCATAAATATTTATTAAATATGTATGCAAAATTCAGAAAGCAAAAACTTCAGAAGCATTTTTGAAAATACAATTTATAATACTATTTATTCAGCTGATGGAGGATCAAGTGAGAAAACATAAGTGAGATTTAAGAGGTCATAAGCAATTAATGGAGGATAACTAATATGAGCATATTTATTCAAATACTCATGGAATAATAGTGAAAGTGGACAGAGTATTGGGCCTCAATGAAAACCTTAGTGTATTCCAAAAAGTAAAAATAGTGTATAATTTCGTCCATGATGACAATGTAATAAAACTGGAAATTATTTCTGGGAAGTGATATTGCCTGCAATTGTTAATTTCTACATTTTAAAAAATAATTATTCTATTATTTTGTTCAGTAAACATTGTACTTTTTTATAGGTAAAATATCAAAATACTCAAATATATACAAAAAGTTTGTAATATATAATTTTAAAAATACCATACAAATATCAAACTTAGAAGAAGCATGAACAATTGTAGCTGTGCTAATAGCCCTCAATGAGTTCAGAATTTTATAATTAGATATTAAAAGGAGGGTAAGAAGTACATGTATAGTAACTGGAGAGTGCACAGCCACAAGTTGGGTATAGCCCTATAAATTGTCTATTTTAAAGTATACATATATAGTAATTTGCTATCCAGAAATGCTGAATCATTTAAACATAATTTTATTATTACAGAAACAGTATATGTGCATCAGAGAAAAGTTTTTAAATGCGGAGGAGCAAAATGTGTCGAAATGGACCTATAAACAAGAAACCACCATTGTTAGTACCTTTGCCTCTAGCCTTACATATTATTTTTCATCAAATATGCACTTTGTAACCTCTTTTTCAGTCAATAATTTTCACATTGTTATTTTCATGCATTTTCATTATATATAATATCCATGCTGTATTTAGATGTCTTTAATTAATTAAACATTTTTCTTTAGGGCTGATTTATTTAAACCAGTCTCAGTGCAGTCCTGCACATTATATCTAATTGTCCGCCCCTCAATTTTTTTTTAAATCTAGAATTACCCACCTTTTTAAATGGTACTGACTTGTTGAAGGAATGAGGCCAATTGACCTACAAAATGGCAAACCTTAGGGCTTTGCTTGATTGCTTTCTGTGTCTAAATTTACACCTAATGCCTTAATGGCTGCCAGTTAAACACGCTTGACTAGAATAAATCACAGGTGAAATTTTGTACCTCATGTTGTACTACATCAGAAAATTTGTAATGTCAGGTTGACCCGCAGTTGAGACAGTAAGAGTGATCATTGGTTTTTGTGATATCTGATATCTGATACTGATATCATCCTTCAGTTAGATTGCCCCTTTTGCAAGTATGGGATGCTATGAAGGTCTACTTCCCCATAAGCCTTCACTTAATGAATTTAGCAGCAATGTTTCTCTTTCATAAGCTTCCACTGAAATATAATATAATTGAATTGCACAAATCATAATTGTATAGCTCAAGGAATTAGTTCAGAGGGAACACACCCATGAAACTACCAACCTGGGTCAAGAAACATTCAAAGGACACATAGGAGGCTCCTCACACCCCAACCACGTTATTTCCCTCTCCCTTCTCCCAAAATGTAACCACTGTCCAGATGTCAAATGGCAAAGAATAATTTACCCCTATGAATAGACTAATACAGAATGTGTTTGTATTCGTTCCTCTTGTTCAAAATTATGATCAAGATTCACAGATGTTATTGTATCTTTATCATATTCATTTTGATTGATATAAAGTAGTACAATCTATTCATACACTACTATTTATTCTTTCCCATCTTGCTAGACATTGCTTTCCTTCTTTGGCTAAATAATCCATTTGTGAACATTGTTATAAGTTTCTATTACTGCATTTGTGCATACAATTCTGTTGAATGCATACCCAGAAATGAAATTCTTGGATCATACAGGACACATGTGTTCAAATGTTGTAGATAATATGAAACCTGTTTCCAAAGTGGTTGTTCGAAATTCATCCTGACAGCATAAGAGATTTCCAGTTGCTTCAAAACCACATCAACACTTTAAATTATTTTCTAACTTTTAACTTTTCTGATGAATGTATAGTATTTCTCCCAATGAACTTAATTATTATTTAAGGACAAGTCAGGTTGGATGTCTTTTAAAACATTTATTAGATGTTTGTATAATCTCTTTTGTAAACTGCTTTTTCAAAATATCACCCATTTTTCTATTGGGTGGCCTCTCTTCTTATTGTTCGAATTTTTATGTATTCTGCATATAAGCCATTTGTCAATTATATAAACCACAAATAATCTCATTTCACTTGCTTTTCCTCTCTTATTCGTGCCTTTTTAGAGAAGAAAACACTTTTTAATTTTAATAAAGTTCAAATCATTAATGTTTTTCATATCCTGCTTAAGAAATCTTTGCCTTCCCAGGCCCTGAAGATATTCTTTATTATCTTATAAAATTATTGCTTTTCCATTCCCGTTTAGATCTACATGAATGAAATGGTTTTGTGAATGAAGTGAGGTAAAAATCTAGATTTCTTTTTCCATATTGATACAGGATTCTATACTGTTATATTGGTCTATCTATGCTTGTGATATTTACCTTTCTTCATTACTATGGTTTATATTACAGCCTCGATATCTGGGACTGTAAGTACTTTGTTCTTTTTTGAGATGTTAGCTGTTCTTAGCCTTTTGCATTGTCATCTAAATTTTAGAATCCACATGTCAATTTTTGAAGATAAAGAAGCCTCTTGGAACTATGATTGATATTGTAATCAACAGATGGATTTAGGAAAATGGACATCTTTATAAATTAAAGTTTTCAATTTATGAACACATTCTATCTCTTGATTTATTTAGGTTTCAGTCAATATTACCCAATAAAATTATATAGTTCTGTAGAGATTTTGCATATATTTGATTAAATTTATCTCAAGTATTTGATGTTTTGATGCTGTTCAAAGAGGTATCTTTTTTATTTTTTAATCTTCTATTTATTGCATAAAGAAATACACTTTTTAAAATATTGATCTTATATCAGAAACCCACAAAACTGTGATATTAATTCTAATAATTAAGTAGAAAATTATCTTGGACATTTCATAAACACAAATGTATAGTGTGAAAATGGGAGTGACATTTTACCTTTCTGGTCTTTTGTCTTTACTCCTTGCCGTCTTGCACTGGCTATGAATGGATTAGAATAAACTGGGATGGAGTAATGAGAATAAGTAATCTAGCCTCATATTTTATCTTGCAGACAAAATGTTTAACATTTCACATTATGAAGGATTTTGCTGCAGATTTTTTTTCTTTTTTTGAAGATTATATTTATCAATTAAAATGCTACAGTTTGCTGAGGTTTTCAATTCTAAAAAATACTATTATCAGAGATTTTAGACAATCATCTGATTTTTCTTTTTATTCAGTAGTACGTTGCACTAATAGACTTTTAAACGTTTTTGGCAAATTTGAGCAGAAGGAGAATAAATTTTCAAACACAAAAGTTGCAAGAAAAGTATAAGAAACCACAAAATATTTTACTGAGATTTTCAGGTTCACCAGTTGTTTATGTTTTGCTCCATTTATTTATGATTTTCCCTCCTCTCTCATTCTTCTCTTTTTTTAATTATTTAAGACTAATATGTCAAATTTGCCCTTCTACCCTGTTAGGGTTTGGCTGTGTCCCCACCCACATCTCATCTTGAATTCCCACATGTGTGGGAGGGACCAAGTAGGAGGTAATTGAATCATGGGGTCACGTCTTTCCCATGCTGTTCTCATGATAACAAAGAAGTCTCAAAAGATCTGATCATTTTATACAGGGGAATTTCCCTGCACAAGCTCTCTTCTCTTGTCTGCCACCATGCAAGACATGGCTTTCACCTTCTGCCATGATTGTGAGGCTTCCCTAGCCACATGGAACTGTGAGTCTATTAAACCTCTTTTCTTTTGTAAATTGCCCAGTCTCGGGTTTATCTTTATCAGCAGCATGAAAATAGACTAATACATATCCCCAAATGAATCAATTTGACTTTCTAAAAAAAGAATATCTCCCTATAACCAAAGTATAATTATCAAAATCAAAAAAGTTTACTCATTGATTTTTTAATGTTAAAACATCCTTACATTTCTGGAATTAAAGGAAGTTTGTTAGTCTACATTAAACTTTTAAAATATGCTACTGAATTTGTTTAAAAAATATTTGCATAAGATTTTTACTTCAATTTGTATATGAAGCCTGGATTGTGTTTTTCTTTCGTGTACTGCCCTGTAAGATTTCTTATCAAGATAATGTGGCCATCAAAACATGTGTTGGAAAGGGTTTCTGCAATTACAGAAACTAAGTGTTATAGAACTCTTAGTGTTATAAAAGAATTGCTATTCCATTATTAAATCTTTAGAAGAATTTGCAGGCAAATCCTGGCATGGACTATTCCAAAATTGAATATGTTAAATATTTAATTTCATTAATGTAAATCAGATTACTCATATTTTTTTTTCCAGTGTCTGCTTTAGTAAGTAGTATTTTTCTTAGAATTTGTCCATTTTTTTCTAAATTTTCAAATTGTTGCCAAACTTTTTTCATAATATCATTAAATAAATTTTTAAAAATCACATGTATTGTTGTATAATTTACATTCATTAGAATTTACTCTTCTTAGACATCCAGTTTGATGATTATTGATAAATTACATTCATTAGAATTTACCCTTCTTAGATATACAGTATGATGATTATTGATTAATATATATAATCATATAACTACCACTGCAATCAATATACAAAATACTCCCATCACCCCCATAAATTCCCTCAATTTCCTTTGTATTAAGTCTCCAACCCCTACTTATATACCCTGGCAACCACTGATCTGATTTGTCTCTATATTTTTGCCCTTACCAGAATATCACATAAATGGAATGAAACAGTGTATTGCCTTTCATGTCTTTTGCAAAATTATGTTCTTTCATGCATTTTAAGTTTCTTCTTTTTAAATTGCTAATATTAACCTACTATCTCTATATAGAAAACTTTGTTTATCACTAGCTGATTGATGTACATTTGAGTTGTTTCTAGGTTTCAGGTATTGTGAATAATTTGCATATAGGGATTTACATGAACTTCCCTTGCTCCTTTTTTTGGGGGTAAATTCTTAAGAGAGGACTTTCTGGGTTGTATGTAAGAGAATATTTAAAATGTTAAGAAACTGCCAAACTGTTTTCCAAAGTTGCTGTATCATTTTGCATCCCTGCTAGCAAACTGAGAGTTTTGTGGTCCACATCCTCACTATCACTTGATACTTTCAGTTGTCTATAATTTTTAAATTTTAGCCAATTTAGTTATATGTGTAGGGGCATCTCATTGTGGAATTAATTTACATTTTTCTAGTGAATAATAATGTCATTTCATATGCTTACTGGCCATTTGCATATCTTCTTTGGTGAAGTGTTTGCTCAAATGTTTCCCTACTTTAAAATTTTAAAAATTTAAAATTATTTTATATTCTGCTAATATTTTACAACTGAAGTTCACAAAACACTGAAAGGGTTAATTCAGACACACTGGCAGAAACTGCAGTCTCTGATAATCTATATATATTACTTACCAATAATTGGTACAGAGTTGTGATTATTGATTAAGAAGCCTGAGAAAGAACTAGGACAAAGCACTTCTGAGCTTTTAGATAACTTATTTTCTTGGACTGGATTTGCCAAAACAAAATTGATCTTTGGCTATATGTTTTTGGTTGTATTTCAAAGAATAATATCTTTAGGAGATAATTCCAAATATCCAGAAAAAATGCTTATCTCAAAGTCTACTTCTGAACCTTTAAACTGGACCCAACCTCCCACATATCTTTTCCAGGCAATTACTTTGGCTTTCTCTAATTCATTCTCTAGTCAGGATCTTAACCTTTATTTTTTTTTCTTTTCCCCAGCTTTCTTGAACTAATAGTATCTGTGAAACATATTCTTGGAAAGCAAAGCAAACAAAGAAACACACAGTTAACCAAAAGTTAACAATTTGTGAACAATATCATGGCAAATGTTAGAATACCATACCAGTAGTATGCTCCTGTTGTTTGTTTGCAGATCTAATGAAATCATAACATACGACTCTCAGAAAACAGCACGGTAAAGATGGCTTCTTAAAGATGTCCTAGACTTAACAGCAATAAGGTTCTAGGTAGGAGACTGGGTCCAATTGCTTTTTAACTTTTAATCCAATAAGATTTTATCTTTATCAGCAGGAATGATATTTTTTAAATGGTAGTTAAAAACAGGTAAGAAATGAATGATTATTACGCAACAGTGCACTCTATAATATGTGATAAACATCTCTCTCTCTTTTGACTTAACAGTCTGAATTAAAATCCTACTATTTCATTAATGAATATGATATTTAATTCACCAAGTTAAAAATGATCACTGTGTGTCAAAATTTTCTCTGATGACACTTCACTATCCAGAACATGGTAATTACTTTCAGAAATCAGCTATTCCAAGGTAACTGGGCAGTTACAATATTTTATCAGGTAAATTACCAGTCACCATCAACATTCATCACAGACTCATTTGGATTTTATTACAAATTGACATTTACTTATTTGCCCAACTTTTAAAATTACAATTGTTGCACGATTGCCCCAGGGTGCAACTGTAGAAAATTAGCACACTAACTACATTAATTATCATAAATAAAAGGTTATCAAAGAGTAGCATGTAATAACATAGCATTTTTAAAAAGCAACTTAGGGCATCCCTATAATACCTTAAATTTAGGTATTACATTGAAATTTTCAAGACTGCTTTACCTCTATAGTTTTAATCTTTAACACCTCAGCTATGGGAATGTTATTATTAATGCCATTTCAGAAATGAAGAAGCCGCAGCCAAAACAGCTGTATGATTGCCCTAAGATCATATTGAGCTGGAACATTTTAAGGCCAAGTCAAAAACCATATTTCCTAAACTTCCAACATTCCATTTTTTGCCCCTATATTTTTCTGCCTTTTAGGGATGAAAAGTAAAATATTTATCTTTTGTGCTCCAATGTATCAACACTTTAAGTGAACTACAGATCCAAAAGTGAGTCTGATCTGCTTGCATTTTCCCACCTCTATTGCTACTGACTTAGTCAAGTAAACATCATCTTTCCTCTCAAGTACCTGTAACAACTCCCTTCCTTCTTGCCCCATAAAAATCCATATTATACAGAGAAACCCAACTGACTTTTAAAATATAAATGAGATCATGCCATTTTTTTGCTTAAAATGATCTGTGGATTCTCAACATACTAGAATAAAATCTAAATCACCAAGTCCCATAAAATTCATGTAATCTGAACCCCTCTCCCATTTCATCTCCTGTCACTCCGTATCCCCTCGTTATTCTGCTTTTTTTTTTGTCTGATTGTTGAGCCTATTGCCAAGATTGAGCCTGCCTCTGAGTCTTTGTTCTTCTATTTTACTCTATTTGGAATGTTCTACCCCCAGGTTGCTGCAGAACTGGTTTCAAATTCCTACTCCTCGAAGAGATTTTCTTAAATAACTGAACCTAAACTGACCTTTCCTCTTTCTCCTTCTTTCCTACAGCCTATCCTCTAGTCATTCCTTATCACATTCTGTTTTATTTTTATGCCATTTTTCTTTGCTTTCAGAAGTTATCAACTCCCACACCTTAGAAGTCCACAGAAGAGTTTGTGTATCTTGATTACTACCTGTAACAGAAGCTATGCATTCTTCACTCCTATCTCTAAAGGCTGCTGTGGAAATCACCTGTAACTTCAGTTGATGGTTCTCATATATTCTAAAGAGCTTTCTATCTCAACATCTCTCAGTCTGAGGCCATTCTCTGAGTATTCTTCCTAGCAGACAAGAAATGCCAGGAAGTTAATGGCTCAAGGTATTACGATGGTGCAAAATTAACTGTGGGTTTTGCTATTAATATAACCTTTAGTCCATAGATAAAATCAGGAAATTACTATGTACACTGCTCCTTCATTCCTCAGGTGGCCAATTATAAAGGTGTGTTCTACATCTTTCACAGTTTCCAGCATGACTGAACCCTAGTTGCACACAGTAGAAACCAGCTTATTCCTGTGCACTTCATTGCCTTTCATTTCGCTATCTATTTTGTTGTTAAATAAAACAAAATCACACCCACTTCCCTGTCCCCAGTGCCTGATTGGACTCATCAAACATACTATTGTCCTCTTCCCTGCTCTTTGTTTTCACCATTTTCCTTCCCCACTGGCTTGTCTTGTCTCCACTGATAATCTTCTTTCTATAACTTCCTTCTCTAAGCCATATGCTTTTGTCTCTCACCAATATAATGGATCACTGTCTTGAAGGTGGTTATCTCCACACGACCTTTTTGTCTCCAAGTTTTGATAACTAATACTGCCCTTCACCCCTTCAGGCTTAGAAAAGGTAACGGTTGCAGGGTACATACAGAATTATCCCTTTTGGTTTATCTATACACTATCCACAGCTTTCAAATTGCTCTTTTATTATATTCTATTCAAATTAAACAACTTAAGTGTATTGTGCATTTTCCCTAGTACACTGATAGGTACCATTTGTACATTCAGGTTTTAGTGTATATTCAAAGAGTGATTTTCCTTTCTTCCTTCCTATGAGATTTTTCACTTATTTCTTGAAATTGGCTTAAAGAATACAGCATATCCAGGTTTTAGGGGAAAAGAGACTCAGCACTAAAAACAATAATACTTTACTATGCACTAAATTCACAAGAACCATTTTTCTTTATCTATTTCTGCTTCTTTTTTAATTACTAGAGAAACCACTTTTTGTCTGATATCTCTTTCTTCAGAAACCTTATTTTTGTTATAGCTCAAAGCAAACCTCTTGGGCTTCTCTTTTGGAGGCAAACCTTCTCTTTGGAGTAACATAAAGACATTGTACTCTTATTTACTTCTCTTCAGTTTTATTTTATTTCATGAGGAATTAAATGTATAGAGTGAAATATACACATATTAAAGGTATAAACCCATGTGACACACATCTTAGTCTGAACACAAAACATTTATTTCACCTCATAAACTTCTCTCATGCCCCTTTCCAGTCAGTATTGCTGCAACATAAGGCAACTGGTGATTTGGTTTCTGCCACCATAAGTTAGTTCTGCCAGTTCTTGAACTTCATATAAATGAAACCATAGCACATGTAATCTTTGGGTCTAGCTTCTTTCACTCAGTGTAAAGTTTTTGAAATTTGTCTGTTGCTGTGTGTCTTGATAGTTTGTTCTCTTTTGTTACTGAACAGTGTTGAGTAAAAGAGTCAAACTCTGTAAAATATTGGAAGAGATTTATTCTGAGCGAAATGTGAGTGACCATGGCCTGTGACACAGCCCTCCTCAGGAGACCCTGAGAAAATGTTCCCAATGTGGTTGGGGTTCAGGTTGATTTTATACATTTTAGAGTGTTAAAACACACTAAATATGGCCTGAGAAGGACTCCATACTTCTATATTTGAATCTCTGTGGACAAACTGCAACCTAACTTAATAGGTAGACAAGATTGAAAAACCTAACTTAGGAGTATGCACCTGTAACAATAGCTGAGTGTTGGCCAATCCCAGCAGCCATACTTCAACCACTCTTACACTACTGAATGTTCATGCTGTGTTCAACTAAGGCAAATGCTAAGCTGTAACCAATTCAGTTGTTTCTGTACCTCACCTCCAATTTCTGTACCTCATTTCCCTTTTTATGTCTATAAATCTTTCACCATGTGGCTCTGCTGAAATCTCTCTGAATCTGCTGTGATTCCAGGGACTGCCCTATTCACGAATTGTTGATTGCTGAATTGAACTTCTTTAAATTTAATTCAGCTGAAGTTTTTCTTTTAACAGATGGTGTCAGAAGTGGGATGTGAAGTAGAGCCTTAACAATCCCCAGGAGTGCTGAGTGAACAAGCAAGGTACCTGCAAGGACCTACTTTTGTCCCTCGATCTCTCAAAGTGGCTGGGGATCATGGGTAAGTTCTCTCAGATTTCAGAACTCCATGGATTTGTGTTTGGAATTCTCTGAGTTTCTCTGAACAAATTTGTGATCCAAACAGTTTGAAAGTCAGGACAGAAACTGAACTAGGTGCAGGATCAGATTCGATCTGTTAATTAACTGACTTGGATCCAGCTGGAGGCCTCTCTCTCTCTCTTTTTTTTTTTTTTTTTTTTTTTTTTTTTTTTTTTTTTTGAGATGGAGTCTTGCTCTGTCACCCAGGCTGGAGTAGAGGGGCATGATCTAGGCTCACTGCAACCTCTGCCTCCTGGGTTCAAGAAATTCTCCTGCCTCAGCCTCCCGAGGAGCTGGGATTACAGGTGCCCGCCACCATACCTAGCTAATTTTTGTATTTTTAGTTGAGATGCGGTTGCACTATGTTGGCCAGGCTCATCTTGAACTCCTGACCTCAAGTGATCTACCCACATAGGCCTCCCGAATTGCTGGGATTACAGACGTGAGCCACCATGCCTGTCCCAGTTAGAGGCCTCTTACCTTTGGCTGAGACAGAAAGAAAATGTTAGTAAATGGTAATATTGCAGTGGTTGTAAAATTTGGCTTTTAGAAATGCACAGGGATTCTTGAGTTCTACGCCTTCATTTCATTTTTCTTGTGTACTTAGGTAGAAAAAAATTATTGGCTAAGTCAATCAAGGGAACCTAAGAGTAAATCCAATATCTTAGGTAAAAATGGGATCCTTAATTTTTGAAAGTCCGAGTTTCTTCCAACTTTTTATTTTTTATTGTATTTATTCATTATTATTATTATTATTTTGAGATGGAGTCTCTCTCTGTCACCCAGGCTGGAGTGCAGTCGCGCAATCTCAGCTCACTGCAAGCTCCACCTCCTGGGCTCAAGCGATTCTCCTGCCTCAGCCTCCCAAGTACCTGGGATTACAGATGCGTGTCACCACGCCCAGCTAATGTTCTGGATTTTTAGTAGAGATGGGTTTTCACCGTGTTAGCCACTATGGTCTCAATCTCCTGACCTTGTGATCCGCCCGCCTCGGCCTCCCAAAATGCTAGGATTACAGGTGTGAGCCACTGCGCCTGGCCTAAAGAAACGGAATTTTATTAATTTATCAGCTGAGTTAGCATTACAGTGGCTTACGAAGCATTTGCCATTGTTTGAGATTGCAGTGAGGACAACATGAAACACCTGATGAAAAACCTTCACAAAACTTGGTCTCTTTCCAACAGCTTAGCTATGTGAGAATAGCTTTTATAATATGACAACCCTAAAAATAAAACCATTTTAAAGTTAAAGCTGTCCTTCCAGTTGCTGTTTCAAACTTTGTCCCAAGAACTGAGGTGTCGTTCAGTAAAAGGCAACTACAGGCTTCTCCGCAGTAAGGCTAAGTACTTGTTTTGTGTTTTCTGGTGATGAATTTATTTCTTGTCTTTGAGTTTACAGTGACACCTATAAAAGTGATTGTCAATAGTATTAGTATAATTTAATTTCTAATAGAATGTGTTTTCCATGTATGTTTTAGTCAGAGCTATGATATTCTTAATAATACCAGAACTTATTTTGTGCTCTATGATGATGATATTAGTGATCTGTATTCTTAGCAGTATTTTACAGTGCTTCAGACTATTAATACACTAACCTGTGTTTTTGGCTGGGTGCTGTGGCTAATGCCTGTAATTCCAGCGCTTTCGGAGGCTGAGACGGCTGGATCACTCAAGCTCAGAAGTTCGAGACAAGCCTGAGCAACATTGCAAAACCCCCTCTTTACTAAAAATACAAAAATTAGTTGGGTGTGGTGGTGGGCACCTGGAATCCCATCTACTTGGGAGGCTGAGACAGGAGAATCCTTTGAACCCAGGAGGCGGAGGTTGCAGTGAGCCGAGATTGCACCATTGCACTGCAGCCTGGGCAAAAAGACGGAAACTCCATCTCAAAGGAAAAAAAAAGAGTAAATAGTAAGATTGGGCATGGTGGCTCATGCCTGTAATCCTAGTATTTTGGGAGGCTGAGGCAGGTGGATCACCTGAGGTTGGGAGTTCGAGACCAGCCTGACCAACATGGAGAAACCTTGTCTTCAGAGTGCCATTGCACTCCAGCCTGGGCAACAAGAGCAAAACTCTGTCTCAAAAAAAAAAAAAAAAATCACTGCCCCACCAACTTTTTCACATAGAATGATTAAGGATTCCAGAGCCCATGCTATCTCTAGGGGCTCCTACCCCTCCCACACCACACATCTATCTTGACAGGGCTAGTTACAGAGAAGAAAAGGCCCAGTAAATTAATATCAAAATCATTGCCACGTACCCACCAAAAGACTCAAATTAAAATTTTCACAAAATTAAGTATCAACAAGAATGTGAAGATTTGGGAATTATCAGACATTGTAAGACTGTCAGTTGATGTGTTAACATTGGGATGAAACAAATAATAGCTAGTAAAATGGAAGATATGTTTACCCTGTAACCTATGGTTTCACCTCGTCTTTTATACTGTTCACTATACACACTATACACACTAATGGTAACGAAATAGAAATACACAAATGTCCACAACAGCATCATTTGTAACTGACAAAAATGAACACAACCCACATGTCCACCAACAATGAAGGGATACACACTGGTGTACTGTATTTTTATTTTTTATTTTTTTTAAGACAGGGTCTTGCTCAGTCCCCCAGGTTGGAGTACAGGGTGTGATCTCGGCTCACTGCAATCTCTGCCTCCCAGGTTCAAGCAATTCTCCTTCTCAGCCTCCCGAGTAGCTGGTCTTACTGATGAGTGCCACCACTCCCAGCAAATTTTTGTATTATTGGTAGAGACAGGGTTTCACCTTGTTGGTAAGCCTGGTCTCGAACTCCTGACCTGAGGTAATCCACCTGTCTCAGCCTCCCAAAGTGCTGGGATTACAGGTGGGAGCCACCATGCCCGGCCTTTTTTTTTTTTTTTTTTGAGACTGAGTCTCACTCTGTTGTTCAGGTTGGAGTACAGGGTGCAACCTCCACCACCTCCCAAGTTCAACTGATTCTCCTGCCTCAGCCTCCTGAGTAATTGGGATTACAGGCATCCACCACCACGCCGGGCAATTTTTTTTTTTTTTTTAACAGAGTCTAGTTCTGTCACCCAGTCTGGAGTGCAGTGGTGCAAACTTGGCTCACTGCAACCTCCACCTCCCAGATTCAAGTGATTCTTCAGCCTCAGCCTCCCGAGTAGCTGGGACTACAGGCACATGCCACCACACCCAGGTAATTTTTTGTATTTTTAGTATAGATTTGGTTTCACTGTGTTCGCCAGGATGGTCTCCATCTCCTGACCTCATGATCTGCCTGCCTCGGCCTCTCAAAGTGCTGAGATGACAGGCATTAGCCACCATGTGGCCTAATTTTTGTAGTTTTAGTAGAGATGGGGTTTCACCATGTTGGCCAGGGTGGTCTGGAACTCTTGAACTCAAGTGATCGGCCTACCACGGCCTCCCAAAGTGCTGAGATTATAAACATGAGCCATCGTGCCTGGCTGGTGTACTGTTTTAATAGAATGCAGAAACAATGCTAAGTGTGAATATTAAATACTTAATATTGAGTAAAAGGGGCCAGATGCAGCAGGATACAGACTTTTACTCCATTTATGTAAGAGAAAAAACAGGCAAAACCAGACTTTAGGCTTTTAAAAAATGCATAATAAGGCCAGGCACTGAGGTCAGGAGTTCAAGAACAGCCTGACCAACATGTAAAACCCCGTCTCTACTAAAACTACAAAAATTAGCCAGGTGTGGTGGCACATAGCCCATGCCTGTAATCCCAGCTGTTTGGGAGGTTGAGGCATAAGAATCACTTGAATCCGGGAGTTGGAGGTTACAATGAGTCAAGATCATGCCACTACACTCCAGCCTGGGTGACAGAGCAAGGCTCCATCTCTAAAAAAAAAAAAAAAGAAAGAAAAAAATACATAATAAAATTATAAAGAGAACCAAGGAGAGAAACACAGATATCCACAGGTAATGTGGATATCTGTTATATCTGTTACTAATAAGGGAAGGAAGACTTTAGGATCAGTTAGGGGCATACGGAGGACTTCTTGGTGGTGATAGTGCTCTATTTCTTCACCTGGATAGGTATCATACAGATGTTTATTTAATAACTAATGTATCCATATGTTTGTTTGCATATTTCATAATAAGAATGAAATAGAGGAAAGGAAGATGAATGGAAAGAGATTTCTCCATTCATCAAAATTTTAAAGTCATGTTTTTCCTCAGGTTCTTCTCCAAGTTCAGTCTGAAATGGTGAAAGCAGCCAAGTGCGGTGGCTCATGCGTATAATCTCAGCACTTTTGGGAAGTAACAGAGTGAGACTCTGCCTAAAAAAAAAAATAGAGAACAACAGAGTGTTTATCAGGTAGAGAGGAAGGGAGGAAATAAGGACATGTGGGTCAGAGATACACAGTAGCAGATATGTAGGATGCACAATCCTATACATCTATATACAACATGAAGACTATAGGTAATAAAATTGTACTGTATATGGGATTCATGCTAAATAAGATTTTATATTTCCTTGCCACACCAAAAAATGTGGGTATCTGTGATAGATATGGTAATTTGCTTAACTATAGTAACTTTTTACTATGTATATGTATTCTATAACATTGTATGTGTACCTTAAATATATAGAATAAAATTTATTTTAAAGAAAAAAATGGCCAGGTGTGGTAGTTCATGCTGGTAATCCCAAAACTTTGGGAGGCCGAGGGAGGTGGATCACGAGGTCAGGAGTTTGAGACCAGGCTGGCCAACATGGTGAAACCCTGTCTCCACTAAAAACACACACAAAAAATTAGCCGGGTGTGCTGGCACACACCTGTAATCTTAGCTACTCAGGCAGTTGAATTGCTTGAACATGGGAGGCAGATTTTGCAGTGAGACGAGATCTCACCATTGCACTCCAGCCTGGGTGACAGGCCGAGACTCCACCTCAAAAAAAAAAAAAAAAAAAAATATATATATATATATATATATATATAGAGAGAGAGAGAGAGAGAGAGAGAGACAGAAAGAGAGAGAGAGAAAATTTATGAAAGTATGCACAACAAAATTAAAATGTTGAGTCTAAAGTGAGCTGCTGAGTGACTGGGGTGCATGAGAGAAAAGGTTACTTAACATTTTTATACCTGTTGAATTGTATCCTATGTATGCATTATAAATTTAAATGTGCAATAATGCAGATAACTGAAATGTGTGTATGCTTTGATTAGGACTTTGCATTTCCCATTTGCTCAAATTCCTTATGATTCTAGATGCATATGAATAGAAATACAAAATGTGAGGAGACAGGGGACTTCTGATAGCCCCTTCTTCTTTCCACATTTTGTGTCTCTGGCTGTAGTTTGCCATATGAGTCCATATGGCTAATGAGCAAAATATTTTTCAGATGGATACATGTGACCAAGCATTGCAAGTTAAAGATATTTCTGAATCTTGGACCTCTTATTTACAGTGAAGCCCCCTCATGCATAGTAAAGCAGAGAGGAATGTAAAAGGTTGCTGCATCGATAATCAATTTCTGGTGAGCAATAATTATAGGTAATGTAAAATGAGACAATTATTGCTTTTCATCAAATCTTGAAAGAACTCTTACAGTCCATGATTTTGAAAAAAAAAATCTAAGTTCACTCTTTTCTTTTCTATAACAAAAAGACATTATCCAGTAGAAGTTCAAGAGTAAAATATGAAAGCAGCTTATCTGACCTGGCCACATGGTCTTGCCACTTGTTAAATATAACTTTCTACACACTAACCTCTCCAGACCTCAGATCTTCAACTCTCTAAAATGGAAACCTAGTAGTATTTGCCTCTAGAACTGCAGCTGAACTGAGCATTTTAGGGAAGGAACAAACATACACATGATATATATAGTCAGCTTATGAACCCAGTGTAGCCCAGAATGCAAAAATTTCTCAGTAACAGAGATCCCCAAGAGAAAAATGTGATTTAGCCTATCTCAGTGGCCTTTCATGTGGCAAATGAAAAGTTAAAGTCCATAATGACAAACATATGGGCAGCCAGTGACACCATCCATTCAATGTAGACTCTCAACATCTCTGACAGTCATTCCCTGTTGTACCCCAACCTGCTTATATATTGGGGTGATATCATCTTTTGATCATAACATACATAAACCTCAAGCCTCAGTAAGAAATATTTATGGACAACCAGATAGTCTGTGTTTCCAGTCAAAACTCAGGTAGATCACATTTTATGTGACAGGAGAAGGCACAGTTGATGCCCAGTTAACCCTGAGATCATCTCTGCCTGCAGCTTCCTATCATCATAGCAAGCTCTTTCCCTGCCGTCCACCATCTGTATATGCCCTTTGCTATACAGATAGCAAAAATAAGCATCTGAAAAGATGCTCAACAGCATATGTCACTAGAGAATTCAAATTAAAACAATGATGAGATACCACTACACATCTATTAGACTGGCTCAAATTCAAACGCTGACACCACCAAATGCTGATGAGGATATGGAGCAACAGGAACTCTCATTGATTGCTGCTGGGAATGCAAAATGGTAAAGCCACTGTGGAAGGCAGTTTTGCAAATTCCTGCAAAACTAAACATACGCTTACCATATGATCTGGCAATTGCATTCTTTGGTATATACCCAAATATTTGAAAACTTATATCCACTCAAATTCTGCACATGAATGTTTATAGCAGCTGATACATAACCAACAAAGATTGGAAGTAACCAAGATATCCTACAATAGGGAAATGGATAAACTAACTCTGAAACATTCATACAAAGGAATATTCTTCAGGAATAAAAAGAAATGAACTACCAAGGCATGAAAAGACATGGAGGAATCTTAAACACGTATTTCTAAGTGAAAGAAGCCAATGCAAAAAGGCCACATAGTGTAGAGTTCCAATTATATGGAATACTAGAAAAGGCAAAACTATGCAGATGGTATTATAAAAAGTTCAGTGGTTGGCAGGGGCTTGAGCAGAGGGAAGGATGAATAGGTGGAACACAGAAGATTTTTAGGGCAGTGAAACTTTTCTGTGTGACCCTATAATGGTGGATATATGTGCTTAAGCATTTGTCAAAGCCCATAAATGGTAGAACACAAAGAGTGAATCTTAATATAAGCCATGAACTTAATAATATCAATATTGGCTCATCAAGCAAAACAAATGTACCACACTAACAAGATGATAATAGAGGAAGTGTGTGTACTGTGGTGTGAGGCAGATATTAGAGCTCAATATGCCTTCTGCTCTATTTTTCTGTACACCTACAACTATTCTAAAAATAAAGTCAATTATTTATTTCTTTATTATTTTTAATTTATTTTTTGAGATGGAGTCTCACTCTGTTGATGAGGCTGGAGTGCAACAGCACGATCTTGGCTTACTGAAACCTCTGCCTCCCAGGTTCAAGCGATTCTGCTGCCTCAGCCTCCTGAGTAGCTGGAATTACAGGCACCCGCCACCATGCCTGGCTAATTTTTTGTATTTTTGGTAGAGACGGGGTTTCACCGTGTTAGCCAGGATGGTCTTAATCTACTGACCTCGTGATCCACCCACCTTGCCCTCCCAAAGTGCTTGGATTACTGGCATAAGCCATCACACCAGGTCTTATTTATCTTTTTGAGACAGGTTTTATCTCTGTCACTCAGGCTGGAGTGCAGTGGTGCAATCATGGCTCAATGCAGCCCCAAACTCCAGGGCTCAAGTAACTCTCCCACCTCAGCTTCCTGAGTAGCTGGAACCACAAGCGTGTGCCACCATACCTGGCACATTTCTTAGACCTCTGAAAGATGCTCAACACCATATGTCAATAGGAATATTCAGTATTCAACTAGAGGCTTCAATGGGCTCTGAAATACCCCCTCCTGAACTCTGTAAAAAGCGTGTTTCCAACCGGCTGAATGAAAACAAAGGTTTACATCTGTGAGATGAATTCACACATCAGAAAGCATTTTCACCAAGAACTTTTCTAGTTTTATAGCAGGATGTTCGTTTTTTCAATATTGGTCTCAATGGGCTCCAAAATGTCCCTTTGTACAGTCTACAAAAATTTTTGCCCACATACTGAATCAAAACAAATGTTTAACACTGTGAGATGAATTTTCACATCACCAAACATTTTTACAGATAGTTTGTATCTAGTTTTTAATCACAAAACTTTGAATTTTTCACTATAAGCCTCAAAGGGCTCTGAATTGTCCCCTCTTAACTTCTACTAAAAGAGAGTTTTGAACCTACTGTGTAGAAACAAAAGTTTAACTCTGTGAAATAAATCCCCACATTGCAAAGCTATTTCACAGATAGCTTGCTTCTAGTTTTTATCATGAATTATTTGGCTTTTCACTATAGGCCTCAATGGGCTCCGAAATGTCCCTTCATACATTCTACAAAAAGAGTGTTTCCAACTTAGCTGAATCAAAAGAAAGTTTAAACTGTATGAGATGAAACAGCAAATTGCAAAGCATTTTCACATATAGCTTCTATAGTTTCTATCATATAATATTCAGTTTTTCACTATAGGCCTCCATGGGCTATGAAATGTCCCCTCATAGGTTCTACAAAAAGGTGTTTCCAACATGCCAAATGAAAATAAAGATTTAACTTTGTGAGATGAACCCACACATCACAAAGCATTTTTATAAATAGATTTTCTCTAGTTTTTATTGCATAATATTCGATTTCATGCTATAGGCCTCAATTTGCTCCAAAATTTCCCCTTGTAGATTCTACAAAAAGAATATTTCCAACCTGCTGAATCAAAACAAATGTTCAATTCTGTGAGATGATATGCAAAGCTTTTTCACAAATAGCCTGTTTCTAGTTTTTATCCTGGTGTATTTGGTTTTTCACTGTAAGCATCAATGGGCTCTGAAATGTCCCTTTGTAGATTCTACAAAAAGAGTGTTTCCAACCTGTTGAATCAAAACAAAGTTTTAATTTTGTGAGATGAACCCACACATTGCAAAGCATTTTCACCCATAGCTTGTTTCTAATTTTTACCATGAGTTATTGGCTTTTCATTAAATGCCTCAATGGACTACGAATTGTTGCCTTGTAGATTGTACAACCAAAGAGTTACCAACCTGCTCAAGTAAAACACAGGTTTAACTTTGTAGGATGAATCTACACCTCGCAAAGCATTTTTACAGATACGTTGCTTTGAGTTTTTATCAAGAGATATTTGATTTTTCACTGTATGCTTCAATGGGTTATGAAATCTCCCCTTGTAGATTCTACAAAAGAAGTTTCCAAACCGATGAATCAAAAGAAAAGTTCACCTTTTGAGATGAAATCACACATCACAAAGTATTTTCAGAAATAGCTTCTTCATAGTATTTATAGCAGGATATTAGATTTTCCAACATTAGCCTCAACGAGCTCTGAAATGTCCCTTTGTAGATTGTACAAAATGAGTGTTTCCAACCTATGGAATAAAAAGGAAGGTTTAACTCTATGAGATAAATCCGCGCATCACAAAGCATCTTCACAGATGGCCTGTTTCTAATTATTATTGTGGGATATTCGGTTTTTCACTAACGGCCTCAAGCGCTCCGAAATGTCCCTTTGTAGATTCTGTAACAAGAGTGTTTTAAAACTGCTGAATCAAAACAAACATGTAACTCTTTGAGAGGAATCCACACATCACAAAGCATATTTTCAGATCACTTCTTTCTAGTTTTTAAAGCATGATATTCGGTTTTTCACTATATGCCTCATCGGGCTCAGAAATGTCTCATAGTAGATTTTACAAAAATAGTGTTTCCTACCTGCTGAATCAAAACAACAGTTTAAATCTGTGAGATGACTCCGAACCTCACAAAGCATTTTCACAGATAGTTTTTTCCTAGTTTTCATCACAGGATATTCAGTTTTACAGTATAAGCCTCAATGAACTCTGAAATGTCCATTCATAGGTTCTATAAAAGTGTGTTCCTAACTCCCTGTATAAAAGCAAAGATTTAACTTTGTGAAATGAATCTACACATTGGAAAGCTTTTTCACAAATAGCTTGTTTCTAGCTTTTATGATGAGACATTTGATTTTTTACTGTTGGCCTCAATGGGCTCAGAAATATCTCTTTGCAGATTCTACAAAAAAAAAAGTTTTTCATTTTTCTGAACAAAAATGAAGGTTTAACTCTTTGATATGAAATCACACATCACAAAGAATTTTCACAGATAGCTTGTTTCTAGGGTTCATCACTGGATATTGGGTTTTTCACTATAAGCTTCAATAGCGTCTTAGTTGTAACTTCTTAATTCTACAAAAAGAGTGTCCCCCAACCAGCTGTATGTAAATAAGGGTTTACCTCTGTGAGTTAAATCTTCACATTGCAAAGCATTTTCCCCGATAGCTTGTTTCTAGATTTTATCTCAGGATATTGATTTTTCACTATAGGCTTCAATGGGCTTTGAAAGATTCTTCTATAGAATCTACAAAAAGAGTGTTTTAACCTGCTGAATCAAAACAACGTTTAACTTTTTGAGATAAATCCACACATCACAAAGTATTTTCACAGATAGGTTTTTTGTTTTGTTTTGTTTTTGTTTTTAGATGGAGTCTCACTCAGTCGCCCAGGCTGGAGTGCAGTGGTGCAATCTTGGCTTCCTGGGTTCATGCCATTCTCCTGCCTCAGCCTCCCAAGTAGCTGAGACTACAGGTGCCCGCCACCAGGCCAGGCTAATTTTTTGTGTTTTTAGTAGAGAAGGGGTTTCACCGTGTTAGCCAGGATGGTCTCCATCTCCTGACCTCGTGATCCACCCACCTCAGCCTCCCAAAGTGCTGGGACTACAGGTGTGAGCCACTGCACCTGGCCAATAGCTTTTTTTACTTTTATTGTGGGATATTGGTTTTTCACTACAGGCTGATATTGGCTTCAAATTTTACCCTCATAGATTCTACAAACAGTGAGTTTTCAAGCATCTGAAGCAAAATAAAGGTTTAAATTTGTAAGATGAATCTGTACATTATTGCTGTATATTCGGTTTTTCACTGTAGGCATCAATTTGCTCTGAAATGTCCTATTGAAGATTTTACGAAAAGAGTGTTTCTATCCTACTGAATCAAAAGAATGGTTTAATTCTGTGAGATGAAATCACCCATCGTAAATCATTTTCAGAGAGCTTCATATAGTTTTTATCTCAGAATATTCAGTTTTTCACTATAAGCCTCAATGGGCTTTGAAATGCCTCCTCATAAATTGTACAAAAAAAAAGGAGTTTCCAACCTGTTGAATCAAAACATATATTTAATGTTGTGAGATAAATTCAAATATGACAAAGCATTTTCACAGTTTTTTTTTCTAGTTTTTATCGTGGAATATTCGGTTTTTCACTATAGTCTTCAGTGGGCTCAGAAATGCCCCTTGTAGATTCTACAAACAGAATGTTTCTAACCTGCTGAACCAAAACAAAATTTTAACTCTTTGAGGTGAATCCGCACATTGCAAACATTTTCACAGATAGCTTGTTTCTACTTTTGATCAGGGAATATTTGATATTTTACAATAGGCCTCAACGGACTCAGAATTGTCCCCTCTTAGATTCTACTAAAAGAGTGTTTCCAAAATGCTGTATAAAAATTAAGGCTTAACACTGTGAGATGAATCGACACATCACAAAGCATTTTCACAAGTAGCTTGTTTTTACTTTTCGTCGTGAGATATTCAGTTTTTCAGTATATTCCTCCATGGGCTCTGAAATGTCCCTTCATAGATTCTATGAAAAGACTGTATCCAACTGACTGAGTCAAGGCAAAAGTATAACTCTGTGTGAGAAATGCACACATCACAAAGCATTTTCACTGATAGCTTATTTCTAGTTTTTATCACGGAATGATTGGTTTTTGAATATAGGCCTCAATGGGCTTCAAAATACCCCTTCATAGATTCTACAAAAAGAGTGCTTCAATCCTGCTCAATCAAAGCAAAGGTTTAATTCTCTGAAATGAATCCACACATCACAAATCATTTTCCAATATAGCTTGTTTCTAGTTTTTATTGTGGGATATTTGATTTTTTACTTTAGACCTCAATGGGCTCTGAAATGTGCCTTCTTAGATTCTACAAAGAGTGTTTCTCACCTGCTGAATCAAAACAATGTTTTAACTTTGTGAGATAAGTCCACACATTGCAAAGCATTTTTACTAATAGCTTATTTCTAATTTTTATCATGGGATATTCAGTTTTTTCAGTGTAGGTCTCAATGGTCTCTGAAATGTCCCCTCATAGATTCTACAAATAGAGTTGTTGCAACCTGATAAATCAAACATTTAATTCTGTGAGAAAAATCTACAAATCTACACATCTCAAAGCATTTTCACAGATACCTTGTTTCTGGTTTTTATCACGGGATATTTGATTTTTCACTATAGACCTCAACAGGCCCTGAAACATCCCCTCATAGATTCTACAAAAAGAGTATTTTCAACCTGTTGAATAAAAACAAAGGTTTAACTCTGTGACATAAAATAGCAAATCATAAAACATTTTCACAGTTGGCTTGTTTCTAGTTTTTATCACGCGATACTCAGTTTTTCATGACAGGGCACAATGGGCTCCAAAATATCCCTTTGTACATTCTACAAAAAGAGTGATTTTGGCCTGCTGAATAAAAACAAAGGTTTTATACTGTGAGAGGAATGCACATATAGGAAGGAATTTTCACAGATAGCTTGTGTCTAGTTTTCATTGCAAGATGTTCAGTTTTTTCATATACTTCTTGATGGGCTCTGAAATGTCCCTTCATAGACTCTACAAAGAGAGCATTTACAACGTGCTGAATAAAAACAAAGGTTTAACCCTGTGAGTTGAATCCAGACATCGCAAAGCATTCTCATATATAGCTTGTTTCTAGTTTTTATCTTGAGATATAACGTTTTTAACTTTAGGCCTTAATGTTCTCTGAAATGTGCCATTTTAGTTTCTACAAAGAGAGTGTTTCAACCTGTTGAATTAAAATAAGGTTTAACTCTGTGAAATGAATTGAGACATCGCAAAGTATTTTCACAGATAGCTTTTTACTAGTTTTTGTCATGGGATTTTCAGTTTTTCACTAATGGCTTTCATGTACTCTGAAATGTCCCTATGTAGATTTTACAAAAAGAGTGTTTCCAACCTACTGAATCAAAACAAGGGTTTAAATCTGTGAGATATATCCATACATTGCAAAGCACTTTCACAGATTGCTAGTTTCTAGCTTTTATCATGAGATACTTGGTTTTTCACTATAGACCTCAATACGCTCCCAAATGACTCTCATAGATTGTACAAAAAGAGGGTTTTCAAAGTGCTGAATCAAAATAAAGATTTAACTTAGTGAGGTGAATCCACACATTGCAAAATACTTTCACAGATAGCTTGGTTTTGTTTGTTTGTTTTGTTTTTATTGTGGGATACTTCATTTTTCACTATAGGCCTCAATGGGCACCAAAACGTCTTCTCCTAGATTCTACAAACTGACTGTTTCCAACTTGCTTAATCAAAACAAAGGTTTAACTCTGTGATATGAATACACACATCCCAGAGGATTTTCACAGATAGCTTGTTTCTAGTTTATATCTCCACATATTTTGTTTTTCACCGTAGGTTTCAATGGGCTTTGAAATGTTTCTTTGTAGATTGTGCAAAAAGTTTTTCAAATCTGCCAAATTAAAACAGATGTTTAACTCTTTGAGATGAATCCACACACTGCAAAGCATTTTCACAGATAGCTTGTTTCTAGTTTTTATCATGGGATATTCAGTCTTTCACTGTAGTAGTCCTCAATGGACTCTGAAATGGCCGTTAGTAGATTCTACAAAAAGAGTGTTTCCAACCTGCTGAATCAAAACAAATGTTTAACTCTGTGAAAGGAATCCACACAATGCAAAGCATTTTCACAGATAGCTTGTTTGTAGTTTTTATTGCAGGATATTCAGTGTTTTCATGTACTTGTCCATGGGCTCCAAAACGTCCCTTCATATATTCTACAAAAATAGTCTTTTCATCCTGCTGAAAAAATAACATGTGTTTAACTCTGAGAGATGATTCCCCAAGTCACAAGAACTTTTCACAGATAGCTTGTTTCTAGTTTTCATTGTGGGATATTTAACTTTTCACTATAGGTCTCAATGAGCTTTGTAATGTCCTTTTGTACAATCTGCAAAAAGAAGGTTTCCAGCCTGCTGAATCAAAACAAAGGTTTAACTCTGTGAGATAGATCCACACATTGCAAAACATTTTCACAGATATCTTGTTTCTACTTTTCATTGTAGGATACTCGCTTTTTCCAAATACTTCTCCAGTGGCTCTGTATTGTCCCTTCGTAGATTCCACAAAAAGAGTGTTTCCAACCAGCTAAATCAAAACAAAGGTTTAACTCTGTGAGTTAAATCTATGCATTGCAATGTAGTTCCACAGATAGCCTGTTTCTCACTTTTATCACGGGATATTCAGTTTTTCACCATAGGCCTCAAAGGGCACTAAAATGTCTTCTCATAGATTCTAAAAACAGACTGCTTTCAACCTGCTTAATCAAAAGAAAGCTTTAACTCCATGATATGAATCCACACATTGGAAAGCATTTTCACAGATAGGTTGTTTGTAGTTTTTTTCTCCACATATTTTGTTTTTCACTATGGGCTTCAATGGGCTTTGAAATATTTCTTTGTAGATTCTACAAAAAGAGTTTTTCCAACCTGCATATTTAAAACACTGGTTTAATTCTGTGGCATGAATCCACAATGGCAAAGCATTTTCACAGATAGCTTTTTTCTTTTTTTTTTTCTGTGGGATATTTGGTCTTTCACTGTAGATCTCAATGGGCTCTGAAATGGCCCTTCATAGATTCTACATAAAAAGTGCTTCCAACCTGCTGAATCAAAACAAATGTTTAACTCTGGAAGATGAATCCACACATCACAAAGCATTTTCAGATATAGACTTTTTTTTTATTGTGAAATATTCTGTTTTTTACTATAGGCATCAGTGGGTGTGAAATATCCCTTCATGTATTCTATAAAATAGTGTTTTCAACCTGCTGAATAAATGCAAAGGTTTAAATCTGTGAGATGCACCCACACATTGCAAAGCATTTTCAAAGACAGCTTGTTTCTACTTTTATCGTGAGATATTTGGTATTTCACTATGGGCCTCAATGGGCTTCAAACTGTCCCTTTGTAGATTCTACACAAAGAGTGTTTCCAATCTGCTTAACCAAAAAATGATTAACTCTGTGAGATGAATCCACACATCACAAATTATTTTCACTGATAGCTTGTTTCTGGATGTTATCGTGGGATAATCGGTTTTTCATCAACCTGCTGAATCATAAGAAAGATTTAACTCTGTGAGATGAAATCACACATCACATATAACTTTGAGACACAGCTTTTTTGTAGTTTTTATCACAGGACATTAAGTTTTTCACTACAGGCTTCAATGGGCTTTGAAATGTCCTTGTGCAGATTGTACAAAGAGAGTGTATCCAACCTGCTGAATGAAAGCAATGTTTAATTCTTTGAGATGAATCCACACATCCCAAAGCATTTTTACAGATAGGTTATTTCCGTTTTTTATCATGAGACATTAGGGTTTTCACTATAGGTTTCAATAGGCTCTGAAATGTTTCTTCATACATTCTAGAAAAGGAGTGTTTCAATTCTGATTGAATTGAGTGTTCTGATTCTGCCGAATCAGAAGAAAGTTTTAACTCTGTGAGTTGGATGCACACATTGCAAAGCTTTTTCACAGATAGCTTGCTTCTAGTTTCTTTCATGGGATATTTGGTTTTTCACTATAGGCCTCAATGGGCTCTGAAATGTTTTTATCTAGAATCTACAAAAAGAGTGTTTCCAAACTGCTGAATTAAAACAAAGGTTTGAATATGTGACATTATTTGACATATCACAAAGCATTTTCACAGATAACTTGTTTGTAGTTTTTATCGCAGGATATTCTGTTTCTCACTATAGGCCTCAGGGGTTCGAAATGTCTTTCCTTAGATTTATGAAAAACGTGTTTCTAGCCTACTGAATGATAACAAATGTTTAACTCTGTGAGATGAATCCAGACACTGCCAGTCGTTTTCACAGATAGCTGTTTTCTAGTTTTGTGTGTGTGGGATATTTGCTTTTTTACAATGTACCTCCAAGGTCTCAGAAATTCCCATTCGTAGATTCTACAAAAAGAGTGTTTCCAAGTTGCTGAGTTAAAGCAGAGGTTTAACTCTGTGAGATGAATAAAGCATTTGGACAGATATCTTCTTTCCAGTTTTTATCGCAGGATAATTGATTTTTCATTATGGGCCTCAAAGGTCTTTGAAAATGCTCTTCTTAGATTCTACAGTAAAAGTGTTTTCAACCTGTTGAATCAAAGGTTGAACTCTAGGAGATGAATCAGCACATCACAAACCATTTTCACTGATAGCTTATTTCTAGTTTCTATCGCAGGATATTCAGTTTTTCACTATATGCCGCAAAGGGCTCCAAAATATCCCTTCATAGATTCTACAAAAAGGGTGTTTCCAACATGCTAAATAAAAAAAAAAAGTTTAACTCTGTGAGAAGAATCCACACATCACAAAACATTTTCACTGATAGCTTGATAGCTTGTTTTTAGTTTTCATCGTGTAATATTTGTTTTTTGTGTTCTTTTTTTTTTTTCACTATAAGCCCCAATGGGCTCTGACATTTTTTCTTCTTAGTTTCAACAAAAAGAGTGTTTCCAACCTATGGAATCAAAAGAAAGGTTTAAATTTGTAAGACGAATCCACACATCGCAAAGCATATTCACAGATAGCAAGCTTCTAGTTTTTTTCTGCAGGATATTCTGTTTTTCACTGTAGGCCTCAATGGGCTCTGAAATGTTTATTGGTAGATACTACAAAAAGACTGTTTTCAACCTGCTGAATCAAAAGAAAGGTATAACTCTTTGAGATGAGCCCACACATCCTAAGGCATTTTCACACGTATCTTACTTCTAGTTTTTATCGCGAGATATTGTTTTTCACTATAGACCTCCATGGGCTCCGAAATGTCCCCTTGTAGATTCTACAAAAAGAGTGTTTCCAAATTGCTGAATTAAAACAAAGGTTTAACTGTGTGAACTTATTTCATAGATCACAAAGCATTTTCACAGATAGCTTGTTTCTAGTTTTTATCGCAGGATATTTGGTTTTAAACTCCAGGCCTCGATGTGCTTCACAATGTCTCATCTTAGATTCTACAAAAAACGTTTCCAACCTGCTGAATCAAAACAAAAAGTTGGCTCTGTGAGATAATTCCATGCCTCCTGAATCCTTTTGACAGATAGCTTGCATCAAGTTTTCATCGCGGGATATTCCATTTTTCTCTATAGGCATCAGTGGGCTCCAAAATGTCCCTTTGTAGATTCTACAGTGAAAGTGTTTCTAAACTGCTGAATTAAAACAAAGATTTAGCTTTGTGAGATAAATCCAGACATCACAAAGCATTTCACTGATAGTTTGTTTCTAGTTTTTATCACAGGATAGTCAGTTTCTTACCATAGGCCTCAATTTGCTTTGTAATATCCCCTCTTAGATTCCAGAAAAGAAGAGTTTCCAGCCTACTGTATCACAAGAAATGTTTTTTTTTGAACGCAACTTGCAAATTTATGCTTATTCCTTTTTTCTTTTATTATTATTATTATTATTATTATTATTATACTTTAGGTTTTATGGTACATGTGCACAATGTGCAGGTAAGTTACATATGTATACATGTGCCATGCTGGTGCGCTGCATCCACTAACTCGTCATCTAGCATTAGGTATATCTCCCAATGCTATCCCTCCCCCCTCCCCCGACCCCACAACAGGCCCCGAAGTGTGATGTTCCCCTTCCTGTGTCCATGTGTTCTCATTGTTCAATTCCCAGAAATGTTTAACTCTGTGAGATAAAATCACACATTGGAAAGCATTTTCAGACATAGCTTCTCTGTAGTTTTTACTCATGGGATATTTGGTGTTTCACTATAGGCCTCAATGGATTTTGAAATTTTCCCTCATAGGGACACAAAAAAAGTGTCTTTAATCCTTCTGAATCAAAACAAAGTTTTAACTGTGAATAGAAAATTCACACATAGTAAAGCATTTTTACCATATCTGCCAACAAGGACACTCTTGTTCTCCCACTTTTATCAGAGGGCTGCATGATTCCTATAGGATGAGAAGCCGGCAGCAGTGTCTGGATTTGCCTGGTCATCTAGGCTCTGTTACAATCATCTGCATGTTCTTTTTCATTGTGGAGGGGATCTTTTATTGATCTGTTGCTAGATGGAACTGCCTCTCTCTACAGATCTTTTGGCTGCCAGGGATTTCAGGGAGCAAAAAGTACTTTGGGTAGGCTGGCTGCACTCCAGGTTGTGAGGAGTGGTCTCACTGTGGGGGATTGGGGTGTTTGCAGGAGGCTTTTGTGTCCTCTGGCTGAAATCCTTGAACATGGCTTGGACTCTAGCACAGGCCCTCTCATTCTCCAAGGCAAGCATTGATTTTCCATTGCTTTCATGAGGAGTCCATACCACTCTTCATCAGAACTCCTAAACACACTTTTTCTGCTTGCAATTGCCTCAGATAGCCAGTGAGACACTCTCTGAACTGCATCTGCACCTGTGAGGTCAGTTCAAAGTGTAAGACTTCTGCTTCACCTTGAACTTGCCTTTGTCATGGTTCCTGCCTTTCCCAGAGAGCCATGTTGAGAAGCAGGAGCCCCTGTGAGGCCCGGGATGAAGGGAGGCAGTGAGCTCAAGGGCCCTCCCATTTTCTGCTGACATCTGCCTCTGGGGTCTTGGGTGTGATTTCATCACCTGGACACCCCTCAACATCTCAGCAGACTGTATTCCCTTCCCCCATGGGACCCAATTCTTGCACACAGCCTCTTTCAGGAATGGAATCAGAGGAACAGTTTCCAGCGCCCACATCTCAGTCTCCAAGTGCCTCCTCCTCCAGCGGGACCTGACCATGAAGACAGCCCGAAAGGGCCTGCCTAGAGGGTGCAGGGGTGAGTCTTTTTGAAACTTGCCCCACCTGTGATGTCTAGGTACAGCCCGCCTGTGTTCCCAGGCTGCTCTCTCCCAAGAGGAGCTTCCTGCAGAAACACACAGCCTCTGAAGCTGCTGGGATGTGTGTTTCTGTGAGAGTGTTTCAAGTTGTGGATATCTGCCTGTGGGTGCGGTCATGTGAGTTGTGTGTGTGTGTGTGTGTGTGTGTGTGTGTGTCTGTGTGGGGGGGTAAGTGGAGTCTGCTGAAAGAAATGTGGCTAACGCACTGCAGCACTGTTTTTTGTCACCCCACCTTCCGGTGGCCTGTCTCTGTGGCTCTGCTTGGGCTGAGGGGCTCCATGTTCTTCATTTTTCCACGGCTTCTGAATCCACAGTGAATTGGAAGAATGGCTGACAACTGCCAGGGTCAAAATCACCTCCCCTTGCCAAAAAGCCACATTTCTACAAAGAAGAGAAGCACACCACACCCCCAAACAGACAACTCCCTGTGCTTTATTGTTCTGTGGCCAACCCAGGGCCAGACCCCAGCAGTCCTGTCACAGGGCTTCTTGAATTTACCTTGATTTTGGTTTGTAGCTGAGCAGGTGTTTCAGGTCATCAGCGAGGCACTCCTCCATTGTCTCAGAATCTTATTCTGGGACACACAGTGTGAGCAACAATAAGGTCAGATAGGGGTGAGGATACAATCTGTTGAGGTGTGGATGGAATCTCGCACCTTCACCTGCAAAACAGGTGCAGACAGATGACACAGAAGTTGCTTCCATCCCCTCATTCCCTTCACTGCACTGTCAACAGCATGGCCTGGTGCCCAGGTGGGATGACTCAATCGTGCAGGGAAAAGTTGGATTGCAAACTGGGGCCCTTCTGGCCAGCTCCAGAATTGAGCTTTCATTCCCGGAGCCACATTGGAGTGAGATGGATTGATGCTGGGTTGGATATGGCCTCCACACTGGCCTCCTCTTTTCGTGACTTCCATGTTCCTTGTGGGCCTAGAGTTTCCTAGGTCTGGCTCAGTCTGACTTCCATGTTCCTCATGAACCTGGGGTTTTTCTGGGTCTGGCCCAATGTCTTCCACACTAAAAGTTTCCCAGTTCATGGAGGATGACTCTCATGGAAATCCATTGCATAAGTGTTTTCTTATAAACACTGTCACATTTTAATGACTGGGCAGTTGTGATACTTTCAGAATCATAAATTTCGATTATATCCACCATCAAGATAACTCTTGTTCTCCCACTTCTAAAGGACAGCTGCATGACTCCTGTAGGATGAGAAACACGCAGCTGTGTCTGGCTTTTACCTGGCAATCTAGGCTCTGTTTCATGTCATCTGCACTCCCTTTCTCATTGTGGATGGGGTTTCTCATTGGCCTGTTGGTGGGTGGGGCTGACTTTCATTGTGGATATTTTGGTTGCCAGGAATATCAGAGAGCAAAAGGTATTTTGGGTAGGCTGGCTGCACACCAGGTTGTGGGGAGTGGTCTCATAGTGGTGGCTGGCATTGTTTGCACTTTGCAGGAGGCTTTTAAGTCCTCTGGCGGGAATCCTCGAACATGGCTTGGACTCCTGCACAAGTCTGCTCATTCTCCCAGGAGAGCCTTGATTTTTCTTTGCTTTCATGGGGGGTCCACAGTGCCCATCAACAGCACTCCTGGACATTATTTTCAGGTTTCAAATTACCCCAGACAGCTTCTGAGACATTCTCTCAACCTCATGTGCACCCATGAGAGGCCTGTTTTGGGTGTGAGAACACTGCTCCACCTTGGACTTGCCTTTGTCTTCATTCCTGCCTTTACCAGATAGCCGTGCTGAGAAGCAGGAGACCCTGTGAGGCCTGGGATGAAGGAAGGCAGGGGGTTCAAGGGCCTGGTCATCTTCCACTGACACCTGCTTCTTGGATCTCAGATATTATTCCATCACCCAGAGACCTCTTAACAACTCACCAGACTTTATTCTCATCCCCAGGAGACCCAATTCATGCACATAGCCTCTTTTGGGAATGGAGTCAGAGGAGCAGTCTCCAGAGCCCACCTCACAGTCTTCAAACCCCTCCTTCTCCTGTGGGACCCTACCACGGAGATGGCTCATGAAAGCCTTATGTTTGAGACTATTAGAGTGCTGCAGTTGGTTGCTGCAGGCAGCCTTTTTCTGGAGACTAGGCCAGCTCTGGCTGTACCATTTTCCTGGGCTCTGTCAGGCTTACAGCCCTGACAGCCAGGTGTCCGAGCCTGCTTGGTGAATGCTCATGTGACAGTCAGGCGACCAGGCACCAGTGGTGAGCAGCGGCTCACGTCATGGTGAATGCCACCATTGCCTGGTGACAAGTCCCTTCATCTTGGTGGAGAAGGAATCCTCTGTGGATGTGTGTCGGCATTGAACTCTCGCCTGTCTACTCTGAGGGCTCTATGGGATATTCCCACAATCCTAGGAGCGGGCAGTGGTGAGCCAGCCTGAAGAAACATCAAGTGGAGCCCCAGAAATAAACGACGAAATCCCTAATGATCCAAAAGGATACCCAAGATGAGTCAGGCCTGCCTAGACGGTGTCGGAGTGAGTCTTTTTGAAACTTCCCTCCCTGTGATTTCTAGGTACAGCCTGCCTCTGTTTTCTGGGGCTGCTCTCTCTCAGAAGGGGCTTTCTGCAGAACCATGCAGCCTCAGGAGCTGCCAGGCTGTGTCTTTCTGTGGGAGTGTTGTGAGTGTTTGAATGTCTGTGTGTGTGTGTGTGTGTGGCTGCATGTGAGTGTGTTTGTGTGTGTCTGTGTGTGTGTGTGAGGGGCATCTGCTAAAAGGAATGTGTTTAATGCACTGCAGCACTTTTGTTTTGAGTCCCTTCACCTTCTGGTGCACCTGTCTGTGTGGCTCTGCTTGGCCTATGGGGCTGCATGTTCTTTGTTTTTCCATGGTTCCTGAGTCCACGGTGAGTTGGGGGGATGGTTGAGACTCACAGGTGTACAAATCACCTCCCCATACAAAGGAACCACTCTTCTAGAAAGAAGAGGAGCACACCACTCTCAGGAGCAGACACCTGTCAGGGCCTCATTGTCCCGTGGCCAAACCACGGCAGGACCCTATCAGTCTTGTCCACAGGCTGCTTGAATCCAATTTGAATTCAGTTTGCAGCCCAGCAGGTGCTTCACATCATGAAGGGAGCACTCCTCCAACATCTTGGGATTTCATTCCGGAACTAGGAGTGTGAGCAGCAATAAGGTCAGATACAGGTGAACATATAGTCTGCTGAGTTGTGGATGGGGTCCTGCACCTTCATCTGCTAAAAAAGGTGCAGAGAGATGACACAGGAAGTGCTTCCAACTCCATCCTTGCATTCCCTTCATTGCACAAGCTGTCCACAACATGGCCCCGTGCTCAGGTGGGAAGACTCCAACTTGCAGGAAATAAAAAAAAACGGTTTAACTGATACGAAAAGGTTTATCTCTGTAAGATGAATCCACACATCGCAAATCATTTGCAAAGATAGCTTCTTTCTAGTATTTATGCCGGGATATTAGGTTTTTCACTATAGTCCACAATAGGCTCCGAAATGTCCCTTCATAGATTCTACAAAAAAGATGTTTTCATCTTGTTGAATCAAAATAAAGGTTTAACTCTGTGAGATAAATCTACACTTCACAAAGCATTTTCACAGATAGACAGTTTTTAGTTTTTACCGTGAAATATTTGGTGTTTTACTTTAGTCCTCAATGTTCACAAAAATGTCTTTTTTTGTATATGCTACATAAAGAGTGTCCTCAACCTACTGAATGATAATAAAGGTTTAACTTTGTGAGATGAATCCGCACATTACAAAGCATTTTCACTAATAGATTGTTGCTAGTATGTATCGTGGCATATTCAGTTTTTCAATATACTTGTCAATGGGCTCCAAAATGTCCTTTTGTAGATTCTTTAAAAAGAGTGTTTCCAATGTGCTGAATCAATATAAAGGTTTACCTCTGTGAGATGAATCCACACACCACCAAGCATTTTCAAATATTTCTTGTTTCTAGTTTTTATATTGAAATATTCATTTTTTCACTATAGGCCTCAATGAGCTCCAAAATGTCCCTTCATAGGTTGTACAAAAAGAGTGTTTCCAACCTGCTGAATCAAAACAAAGGTTTAAGTTTGTGAGACAAATCCACATATTTGGATTTGTGAAAGCATTTTCACAGATAGCTTGCTGCTAGTTTTAATCACTGGTATTAGGTTTTTCAGTATAGCCTTCAATGTACTTTGAAATATCCCTTTGTAGATTCTATTAAAAGAATGTTTTCAACCTGCTGAATCAAAACAAAGGTTTAACTCTGTAAGATGAACCCACACATGGCAAAGCATTTACACAGATAGCTTGTTTCTAGTTTTTATTGCAGAATATTCAATTTTCCACAGTAGGCCTCAATGGACTCTGAAATATCCATTTATAGATTCTAGAAAGAGTTTTTCCAACCTGCTGAATCAAAAAAATGTTTTACCTCTGATAGATGAATTGACACATCAGAAAACATTTTCACAGATATTTTGTTTCCAGTTTTTATCACAGGATATTAGGTTTTTCTCTATAGGCCTCAATGGGCTCTGAAATATTCCTTTCTAGATTCTACAAAAAAGAGTGTTTCCAACCTGCCGAATCAAAATAAGGGTTTATCTCTGTCAGATGAATGAACACATCACAAAGCATTTTCACAGACAACTTCTTTCAAGTTTTTATGATAAGATATTTGGTTTTCCACCGCAGGCCTCAATTGGCTTCAAAATATTCCTTTGAATGTTCTTCAAAAAGAGTGTTTTCAACTTGCTGTAACAAAACAAAGGTTTGACTTTGTGAGATAAATCCACACATTGGAAAGTATTTTCACAGATAGCTTGTTTCCTGTTTTTATTGCAGAATATTCGGTTTTACAAATATAGGCCTCTATGGGCTGTGAAATGTCGCTTTATACATTGTAAAAAAGAGTTCTTCCAACCTGCTGAATCAAAACAATTTTAACTCTCAGTTGAATCCACACAACACAAAGAATTTTCACTGATAGATTTTTCTAGTTTTTATCAAGGAATATTTGGTTTTTTATTATAGTTCTCAATGGGCCCTGAACTGTCTTTTAACACATTCCAGAATTAGACTGTCTGCAACCTGCTGAATAAAAACAAGGATTTAACTCTGGGAGATGCATCCATACATCACAAAGCATTTTCACAGATAGCTTATTTCTAGTTTTCATTGTGAGACATTCAATTTTTAAAAGAGGCCTCAATGGGCTCCAAAATGTCCCTTTGTAGATTCTCCATGAATAGTGCTTCCAATCTGCTAAATCACAACAAAGCTTAAACCTTGTGAGATGAATCCACTCATTGCAAAGCATTTTCACATAAATCTTTTTCTAGTTTTCATCATGGGATATTTGCATTTTTACTACAGGCTTCAATGGGCTCCAAAGTGTCTCTTTGTAGGTTCTACCAAAAAAAAGTGTTTCCAACCTGCCTTCTATAGATTTTCCAGAAACAGTATTTTCAACCTCCTGAACCAAAACAAAGATTTAACTCTGTGTGATGAATCCAGACATCAGAAAGCATTTTCACAGATAGCTTTTTTCTAGTTTTTATCATGGGATATTGGTTTTTCACTACATGCCAAAATGGGCTCCAAATTGACCTCTCGTAGATTCTACAAGCAGAGAGTTTCCAACCTGCTGATGCAATACAAAGGTTTAACATTTTATGATAAATCTACACATCACAAAGCATTTTTACAGATACCTTGTTTCTAGCTTTTATCACAGTATATTCTGTTTTTCACTACAGGCCTCAATTTGCTCTGAAATATCCTATCATATATTCTACAATAAGAATGTTTCCAACCTGCTGAATAAAAAGAAAGATTTAACTCCATGAGATGAAATCACACATCTCAAAGCATTTTTAGAGATAGCTTCTTTATAGTTTTTATTAGGATTTTAGGTTTTTCACTATAAGCCTCAATCAATGGGCTTTGAAATATCTCCTCATCAATTGTGCAAAAAGAGAGTTTCCAACCTGCTGAATCAAAACAAAGGTTTAACATTGTGAGACAAATCCGCAAATTGCAAAGCATTTTTACAGATAACTTGTTTCTAGTTTTTATCATGGGATATTTGGTTTTTCACTATAGGCCTCAGGGGGCTAAGAAAAGTCCCCTCTTTGATTCTACAAAATGAATGTTTCCAACCTGCTAAGTTTCCAACCTGCTGAATCAAAACTAACATTCAACGCTGTTGAATGAATCCACACATCGCAAAGCATTTTCACAGATAGCTAGTTTCTAGTTTTCATCGTGGGATATTCAGTTTTTTACTACAGGCCTCATTGGGTTTGAAATGTCCCCTTGCAGATTCTAGAAAAATAGTATTTCCAACCTGCTAAGTCAAAATAAAGGTTAAACTCTGTGAGATGAAACCACACATTGCAAAACATTTTTATAGATAGCTTGTTCTAGTTTTTATCATGGCATATATTGTTTTTCACTGTAGGCCACAATGAGCTTCAAAATGTCCCTTCCTTTATTCTACAAAAAGAATGTTTCCAACCTGCCCAATCAAAACAAGGTTTAACTCTGTGAGGTGATTCTACACATTGCAAACCATTGTCACACATAGCTTGTTTCTAGTTTTTATCCTGGGATATTTGGTTTTTAGTGTAGGCCTCTATGGGCTCCAAAATGTCCCTCCATAGATATTACAAAAAGAGTGTTTTCAACCTTCTGAACCAAAACAAGGGTTTAACTCTGCGAGATGAAACCACACATCTCAAAGCATTTTCACAGATAATTTGTTGTCAGTTTTTATCAGGGATATTCATTTTTTTATAATAGGCCTCAAGGACTCAGAAATTTCTTATTTTAGATTCTACTAAAAGAGTATTTCCAACCTGCTGTATATAAACAAAGGTATAACTCTATGAGATAAATCCACGCATCACAAACATTTTCACAGATAGCTCGTTTCTAGCTTTTATCACAAGATATTCAGTTTTCACTATAGGCCTCAGTGGGCTGTGAAATGTTCCTTTGTAGATTCTACAAAAGAGTGTTTGAAACCTGCAGAATCAAAATAAAAGTTTAACTCTGTGAGATGAATCCACACATCACAGAGCATTTTCACTAATAATTTTTTGCTAGTTTCTATGGTGGGTTATTTCGTTTATCAATATACTCTTCAATGGGCTTCAAAATATCCCTTCATTGATTCTTAAAAAAAGAGTGTTTCCAAACTGCTAAGTCAAAACAAATGTTTAACTCTGAGGGATAACCCATGCATCACAAAGCATTTTCACAGATATTCACTGAAACGCTGGCCTTTCTGGAAAAGTCACCTTTTTGGCACCCCTCCCCTCATGCCTGTGGCAGTGGCACAGTGCTGTATCCTGCCTGGGCTTTGACCTCTGCTTTGTCCTTCCTCTTGCTCTGTCTCGCCAGTTTCTGAGGGGCCTAGATGCCTCTCGCTCTGGCTGAATGTCTTTAACAATGATCACATCCCAGTCCGTCAAGGAGACACTTCCTGGAGATCCCTGTCGTGATTGTTTCTTTCAACCTGTTTCTGCTTGATAGGGCAGGATTGACGACCCTGGAGCTCTTGGCTTCCATATTTGTCTCAGACAGGGAAGCTTCCTTCCTCTCCGTGTTTCACCTCATGGGTGGGTGGGTGGCCTGGAATGAGCACTAGGCCACCTTGACAGGCCTTGTCTTCTAGGACAGGTGGTGTCGCATTTCCTCTGCACTTCATGTCTCATTCGTAAGAGACTTCCTCTCCTCTGCTCCTCAGTGGACTGACTCCCTGGATCTTTTGACCGTAATGAATGTCGGGGAAAGGAGCCAAAGGGACTGGGCTGGGGCTGGGGCTGGGGCTGGTTACAGGGGATGTTGGGTCAGGGCTACCTGGGCTGTGGAGGGTTGGGGGTGGGGTGAATTTCGCAGAAACCTCTTTAATCCTCTGGCAGGCATTTCAAAATGTGGCTTGGACTCAGGCATAGGCCCTCTCCTGGTTCCCATGTGTTCTTTGATTTTCCTTGGCATTGATGGAAAGGTCACTTGATCCCCCTTCCACCGGACACATGCCTGGACACCATTGTTGGTTTCGCTGTTGCCCCATATGCCTCCGGTGACACACATTCACACTATCTGCTCTGGCATACGCCAGCGCCACGCTTGATCGCATTGGCCTCACTTCAGAATCGCCTCTGTATTTGCACGTGTCCTGGAAGGCGGTGTCGGCTTGGAGGAATCCCAGGGCTTTTAGAAGCGGGGCAGGCCACTGCTCTTTCAAAGGGGGAGGGAGGCAGAGGGCTCAGAGATCAATGAATTTTCAGCTGACACCACGCGTTGAGGCCCATGGGATCATTCTGTGCTGCAGCGAGGCTCTGCCTGCCTCACCAGATGTGGTGAACCCATCCTTTCTCACCCGGAGGGGTCCAAATCGGATCTGAACGGGAGTCCTGAGAACCTAGCAGGTGCCCTGAAGCTCCCTGTCCATCGGTGGAAGTCGGCTCAAGGAGGTCCTGAAGACTGGACTCCTGGGGGTTTGGCCCTGGGCCAGGACACCGGCGGGCCCCTCTCCCATGCGGCCCCAAACAGGACCCCAGATCCAGCCTCTGCCAAGGCTGTAGGAGGAGGCCCCCTGCAGTCGCGCAGCCGCGGCCTTATTTAAAGGGGACACAGCCCCACTGCCAGGAGCGGAGCCTTAGTTGGCCCAGCTAATGCGCATGCGCGAGGCGCGAGCGGATTCTCCCGTCACAGTGGTTCCCACGGTTGTCTTAGAAACAAGTCCCTGAGGCTTGGCAAAGCAGGAGTCCTCCTTGGCAGTGCTTTGGTGTCGGGACTCCGAGGCTCCGACCTGACCTCTCCACGGGATCGACAGGAACGTCTCCAAATGCCAGGAGTCGCAAAGGGCCGACCAGGATGACGAGACCACGGGCGGATTCCAGGGGAAACAGCAAGGCATCCCAGCCTCAGGCCTGCCCGGACTGTGTTCGGATGAGTCTCCCCAAAAGTCATGCCCCCGGAATCTCAAGGACAGGTCGGCCTGCGTGCCCCTGGGCTGCTCTCTCAGCCGAGGGTCGTTCTCATCCGGAGCAGAACCCAGCAGCCTCAGGGGTTGCCTGGGGGAGTGTGTTTCTGTGCCACTGCTGTATGACTCTGTGTGTGTGTGTTTGTGTGTGTGTGTGTGCGCGTTTGTGTGTGTCTCCCATTCTCTCTTCTCTCTGTGTCTCTCACTGTCTGTGTGTTTCTTTCCCTCTCTCTGTCCGTTTGTGTGTGTGCCTGTGTGCGAGTGTGTCTTTGGACGAATGTGCCCTGCGCACCACAAAGCGATCTCTCGCATGTCGGCCTGTCTTTGGTGAGCCTCTTTCTGCATCTCTGCCTGGGTCCTGTGGCCGGCTGTCAATCGTTTTCGCCCAGGTACCACTTTGGCTGTGTGAAGGCTTCGACCGCGTGAGGAGATGTGTCGGTCCTGGTGCAATTGAAATCTCATCCCCATCCTGAGCGGCCTCTTTTTTAGGATCAAGATGACCGCACTGCAGCCAAGGACAAAAGCCCCACAGGAGCTCATTGTCCTGCAGGAGAGGAGTGGACCCACGTCAGAAATGAGGTTGTATCTTTCCCCATCTCTTCTGTGAGCAATGAAGCCACATCACGATAGAGTCTTGAAGAGGAATCCGGGAATGGGAGTTGGCAACAATCCCTGTCACTGGAACACTGGCCTCTCTGGACAAGCCACACTTTTGGCCCCCCTCCCCTTACGCCCATGGAGGAGGCACGGTGCTGTATCCTGCCTGAGCTCTGGCCTCTGCCCTGCCTTCCCTCTCGCTCTGTCTCCCCTGTTTCTCAGGTGCCTAGATGCCTCTCGCTCTGGCTGAATGTCTTCAACAAAGATCACTTCCCAGTGCGTCAGGGACACACTTCCTGGAGATCCGTGTCGTGATTGTTTCTCTCTCCAAACCTGTTTCTGCTTGATTGGGCAGGTTTGATGTCCCTGGAGCTCTTGGCTTCCATGCGTGTCTCAGACAGGGAAGCTACCTTGGTCTCCATGTTTCACCTCATGTGTAGATGAATTGCCTAGAAGCAATGGTAAGTGACCGTGACTGGCCTTGTCTTCTAGGACAGGCACAGTGTCGCATGTCCTCTGCATCTCCTGTCTCATTCTTGAGGGACATCCTCTCCTCTGCTCCTGGGTGGACTGACTCCCTGAATCTTTTGGCCCCCTCCTGGATCCCAGGTGTTCTTTGATTTTGGTTGGCATTGATGAAAAGATCACTTGTGCCCCCTTCAGCCAGGCACATGCCTGGACACCATTGCTTGTTTCACCATCGCCCCATATGCCCTCGGTGACACACATCCATACCGTCTGCTCTGGTATATGCCAGTGCCACACGTGGTCGCCTTGGCTCCACCTGGGAATCGTCTCTGTCCCTGTTTGCACTTGTCCTGGAAAGCGGTATCAGCTTTCAGGAGACCCAGGGCTTTTAGAAGCAGGGCGGCCACTTGCTCTTTCAGTGGAGGAGGGAGGCAGACAGCTCATGGGTCAGTGAATTTTCAGCTGACACCATGCTTTGAGGCCCATGGGAACATTCTGTGCTGCAGCGAGGCCCTGCCTGCCTTAGCAGATGTGGTGATCCCATCCTTTCTCACCCGGAGGGGTCCAAGATGTGATTCAAAGAGGAGTCCTGAGACCCCAGCAGGCTCCCTCGTGCTCTCCCTCCATCGGTGGAAGTCGGCTCAAGCAAGTCCTGAAGACAGGACTCCTGAGGATTTGGCCTTAGGTCGCCCGCGGACCTCTCTCCCACGCCGCCCCCTACAGGATCCTGTATCCAGCCGCCGCCTAGGCTGCAGCAGGAGCCTCTCTGCAGCCGCGCAGCTGCCATTGTTTCAAGGGGACTCCACCTGACTGCCAGGAGCGGAGCGCGAGTCGGCCCAGCCAATGCGCATGCGCGAGGCCCGAAGGGCTTGGCTTCTCCTATCACAGTGATTCCCACGGTTGTCTTAGAAACCAGTCCTGGAGGCTTGGCAAAGCAAGAGCCCTCCGTGGCAGTACTTGGGCGTCGGGGCTCCGAGGCTCCTGCCTGACCTCTCCACGGGGTCGACAGGAACGTCTCTGGATGCCAAGAGTCGCAAAGGGCCGATCAGGATGAAGAAACCCCCGGCGGAGTCCGTGGGAAGCACCATGGCAGCCTAGCCTCAGGCCTGCCCGGATGGTGTTCGGGTGAGTCTCCCCAAAAGTCGTGCCCCCGTGATCTCTAGGACAGGCCTGCCTGCGTGCCGTTGGGCTGCTCTGTCACCCGAGGGTTGTTCTCGTTGAAAGCGGAAACCCCCAGCCTCAGGGGTGGCATTCAGGCTGAGGAGGGTGTGTTTCCGTGCCACTGCCGTGTCACGGTGTGTGTGTGTGTGTGTGTGTATGTGTGTGTGTCTCCCATTCTCTCCTCTCTCGCTGTCTCTCTGTTTCTTTCCCTCTCTCTGTCCGTTTTGTGTGTGTGTGTTTGTGTGTGCGTGCCTTGTGTGTGTGTGTGTTTGGACGTATGTGCCCTGTGAGCCAGAAAGCGATTCTTGCATGTCGGCCGGTCTTTGGTGAGCCTCTTTCTGCATCTCTGCCTGGTTCATGTGGCCGGCTGTTAGTCGTTTTCCTGGCCGTTCCACTTTGGGTTTGTGAAAGCCCCGACCACATGAGGAGACGCGTCGGACCCGGAGCAATTGAACTATCATCCCCATCCTGAGCGGCCTCTTTTCTAGGGTCAAGATGACCACACTCCACCCAAGGACAAAGGCCCCACAGGAGCTCACTGTCCTGCAGGAAAGGAGCAGACCCACGTCCAAGAAGATGATTGTATCTTTTCATGGCTCTTCTCTGAGAAATGAAGCCACACCACGATACAGTCTTGAAGAGGAAGCCGGGAATGGGAGATGGCAACAATCCCTGTCACAGGAACGCTCGCCTCTCTGGACAAGTCACCGGTTCAGCACCCCTCCCCTTGTGCCCGTGGAGGTGGCAAAGTGCTGTATCCTACCTGGGCTCTGGCCCCTGCTCTGTCCTCCCTCTTGCTCTGTCTCCCCTGTTTCTGAGGGGCCTAGATGCGTCTAGGTCTGGCTGAATGTCTTCAACAAAGATCACTTTCCAGTCCATCAGGGAGACACTTGGGGGACATGCACATCACGATTTTTTCTCTTTCCCAACCTGTTTCTGCTTGATTGGGCTGGTTGGATGACCCTGGAGAGCTTCACTTCCATAGGTGTCTCAGACAGGCAAGCTACCTTGGTCTCCCTGTTTCACCTCATCGGTTGGTGGATAGCCTAGAATGAGCAGTAGGCCACTGTGACCAGCTTAGTCTTCTAAGACAGGCAGTGTCACATTTCATCTGCACTTCCAGTCTCATTATTGAGAAACATTCTCTCCTCTGCTCCTTTGTGGACTGACTCCCTGAATCTTTTGGCCCCCTCCTGGATCCAGGTGTTCTTTGATTTTCCTTGGCATTGATGGAAAGTCACTTGTGCCCCCCTTCCACCTGGCACATGCCTGAACACCATCTTGTGTTTCGCCATCACCCCATATGCCTTCAGTGACACACATTCACACCATCTGCTCTGGGATACGCCAGTGCCACGCATGTTAGAATTGACTCCACTTTGGAATCGCCCTTGTCCCTGTTTGCATGTGTCCTGGAAAGAGGTATCAGCTTGCAAGCGCCCCAGAGCTTTTACAAGTGGGGCAGGCGACTGCTCTTTCAAAGGAGGAGGGAGGCAGAGGGCTCATGGGTCAGTGATTTTTCTGCTGACACCACACCTTGAGGCCCATGTGATCATTCTGCCCTGCAACGAGGCGCTTCCTTTCTCAGCAGATGTGGTGAGCCCATCCTTCACCCAGAGGGGTCCAAAATCGGATGTGAAGACGGGTCTTGAGATGCCAGTAGGTGCCCTGAAGCTCTCCCTCTATCTGTGGAAGTCAGCTTAAGGAAGTCTTTAGGACAGGACTCCTTGGGATTTGGCCCTGGGACTCCCGTGGCCCTCTCTCCCCTGCCGTCCCCTACTGGAACCTGCATCCCACCATCGCCACGGCTGCAGCAGGATTCCCCCTGCCACTGTGCAGTCGCCATTGTTTAAAGGGGCCACAGCCTGTCTTCCAGGAGCGCAACGCGAGTCGGCCCAGCAAATGCCTATCCGCGAGACTCTAGCTGATTCTCCCATCACATTGATTTCCATGGTTGTCTTAGAATCCACCCCCTGAGACTTGGCAAAACAGGAGTTCTCTGTGGCCCTGCTTCGTTGTCGGGGCTCTGAGCCTCCAGCCTGACTCGCAAGGGTTTTAATACCCTTCCCATCCTCAGCTGCCTCTTTGCTAGGATCAAGACGACCACAACCCAGCCAAGGACAAAGGACTCACAGGTGCTCATTGTCCACCCCCAGGAGGGTGTCCACAGACCTTCAAGAAGACGGTTTTCACTCCTCTCGCACTTTGCCCTCATTCAGAAATCCAGGAACAGTTCGACACAGCGATGAAGAAGGAAGCCAGCAACAGGATGCGGCAAGCATTTCTGTCACCCAAAGGCTGGCCTTCCTGGCCAAGTCACCCGCTTGACACTTTTTCCCGGATGCCCGTGATGGTGGCATTGTGCTGTATCCTGCCTGGGCGCTGGCCTCTACTCTGTCTTCCCTCTTGTTCTGTCTGCCCAGGTTCTGGGAATCCTAGAGGCTTCTTAGTCTGGCTCAACGTCTTCAACAAAGAACACTTCCCAGTCCATCAGGGAGAAATTTCTATGGGGTCCATTTCATGATTGCTTCCCTCTCCAAACCTATTTCTGGATGATTGGGCAGGTGTGATGATCCTGGAGCTCTGGGATGCCATAACTGTCTTGGACAGCAAAGCTCCCTTGGTCTCCATGTCCGAAGTGATGACTGCGTAGTCAGTCCAGGAAGAGTGGAAGGCGACCCGACCGTGGCTGACCTTTGTTTTCTAGGAAAGGCGGTGTTGAATCCCACCTGTACTTCCTCTCTCATTCCTGAGGGCAATCCGGTTGCTCTGTTCCTGGGGAGAGTGCCTTCAAGCAGTGAATCTTTTGGCTGCCACGGATGTCAGGGAGCCGAGGGGACTGTGTTTTGCTGGGTGCAGGGGAGTTGGCATCAGAGGTACCTACCTGCTGGCAGGATTGGGGTGGAATGTACTTTGTCGAAACCTCTGGGCCCCTCTGGCAGGCATCCCTGAATGTGGCTTGGACTCGGACACAGGCCCTGTCTCTGAGGTTTTTAGGTGTGCTTGGCTTTTCCTCAGCTTTGTGTGGGAGGTCCCAGTGGCCCACGGAGGCACACCTTGATGTCTCTGTCTGTCTTGGCGTCGCCCCATATGGCCTCAGAGACACACACTCACTCCATCTGCTCTTGGGTGAGGTCAGTGCCACGTGTGGTCACATTGGCTCCATCTCGGACTCGCCTCTGTCTCTCTTTGCACGTGTGGCGGAAAGCAGTTTCGGGATGCCAGAGCCCCGGGCCTTGGAGATAAAGGCAGGCCACTGCTCCACCCAGGAAGGAGGGAGGCAGTGGGCTCATGGGTCAGTGCATTTTCAGCCTACAGTACGCCTTACGTCCCTTGGGATCTTTCTGTGCCCCAGTGAGACCCTTCCCGCCTCACTACATCGTAACCCCATTCCTGATCACCCATTCGGATCCATAATCAGATTCAAAGAGGAGTCCAGAGAGCCCAGTGGCACCCTGAAGCTCCTCCTCCACCAGGAACTGAAGGAGAAGACGGATCAAGAAGGTCCTGACGACAGGACTCCTATGGGTCCAACCCTGGGTCTCCTGCAGGCTCCCTCCTAGTACCCTTCCCACCCGCCGCCTCAGACTGTACCGCCGCCCCAGTCCTCCCAGTCAGCTGTGTTGCCGCCATTTTTTAAAGGGTCCGCAGCCTGACTCTCCGGAGCAAGGGCGGAGTCGACCTCGCCAGTGAGCATGCGTGAGGCCCGAGCCACCGCTTTGGTAACAGTGTCCGCCACTGTTGCCCAGAAATAGGTCCCTGAGACTTGGCAAAGTAGGAGTCCTGTGTGATAGTGCGTCAGAGTCGAGGCTGAGAGCAGTCCTGGCCAGGGTGTTAACAGGATGGTATCTGGAGACCGGTATTCTCGGAGGGTCAACAATCAGGAAGAAACCTCGGGAGAAAGAAACCTCAGGCAGATCGCAGGGGAGGCAGTGCGAGATCCCAGCCTCAGGCCAGGATTTGCGGAGGGTCGATGAGGCCCCTCTCCCAATCTTCACTTCACCAGCCACCGCCCCAGTCCCTGCAGCTGCCGCTCCGCCATAATTTATTATTATTTTTTAATAGTCGGAGTCTCACTCTGTCACCCAGTCTGGAGTGCAGTGGCGGGATCTCAGCTCATTGTAAACTCTGCCGCCTGGGTTCAAATGATTCTCCTGCCTCCACCTCCCGAGTACATGGGATTACAGGGATTAATCAGAGTCGAGGCTAGACCAGTCCTGGCCAGGGCATCAGCAGGATGGTCTCTGGAGGCCGGGATTCACGGAGGGTTGTCCAGAAGGAAGAAACCGTGGGCGGAGGGCCAAAGAAGCAGGGCGGGATCTCAGCCTCAGGCCTGCACGGACCGTGTGCCAGTAAGTCTTTTCAAAAAACGAGAGGTTTGCTTGTGTGCCCATGAGCTGCTCTCTCACAGGTGGGTCGTAGTTGTGGAGAGCAGAACACGGCAGCTTCAGGGGCTGCCTCGGGGTGGGTGTTACCGTGCCACTGCCCTATGTCTTTGTGCGTTTGTGCGTGTGCGTAAGTCTCTTTCTTATTTCTCTCTCTCTCCTTTCTCACTCTTTTGCTCTGTGCCCGTCTCTGTGTGTGTGCTGGGACACATGTGCCCTGTGCGCCAGAGGGCGGTATCTTGTACGTCGACCTTTCTTCTGGTCACCCTCTCCCCGTGTCTGTGCCTGGGTCTTGTGGCCGGTTGTCAGTCGTTTTTCTGGTGGTTCCAGTTTCGGTTTGTGAAGGTCTGGATGAGGTGGGGAGCTCCCCACCCTGAGAGGCCTCTTTTCTAGGATTAAGACCTCCACCCCTGAGCCAAGGATAAAAGCCTCACCAGAGAGGTCATTGTCTACCTGCAGGAGCTGTGTAGAGCGACTCAAAAGAGATGGTTCTCATTCATCTCTCTCTCTCATCTCATTGAGAAATCTAGCCACAGGGTAACACAGGTTTTGAGAGGATGGAAACAGGACTTGGCAAGGATCTGTGAGTGAGCAGGTTGTGTTTCACATATCATTAAACATAGTCTAGTGAGTGTTCTGCAGATAGCTGGCATTTAGGATTGTTTTATTGAATCAAGGAAAAGAAAAAATGCCAAGAAAAAATGACACAGCTTGCCTGCCAGCCCATCTGATTGTTACAAATTTAATAGTAATTTTAATTTATCTTCTCATGTAAAGGTCCTTGGCAGTGATAAATAATTTCCTAAGATAGCCTTGCTTTATTTCATAGGATTAAGATGTCATGCATATCAGAGAATCTGGAAATTCTTCCCAATGCCGTCGACATACGTGATTAATCACGTTACCAAAATAACATACCAAAACAAACAACAGAAAATTTTTTGTTACTTAGTTCCCTCAGATTTGTTTATCTAATTTGTGGTTCCTTCATGCACGAAACATTTCATGTGTGTCTGGCACTCTTCTGGTCACAAATTTCATCTTAAATAACCTAAGTATTGAAATGCTTGTGCCCTTTGATTGATTTTTCCTACATAAATACTTTGATAAAAAGCTACATTGAGGCTGGGCACAGTGGTTCACACCTCTAATCCCAACTCTTTGGGAGGCTGAGGCCAGAGGATCATAAGATCAGGAGATCAAGACCATCCTGGCCAACATGGTGAAACCACATCTCTTCAAAAATACAAAGAATTAGCCAGGAGAGGCCAGGCGCTGGCTCATGCCTGTAACCCCACACTTTGGGAGGCTGAGGTTGGCAGATCACCTAAGGTCAGGAATTCGAGACCAGTCTGCCCAACATGGCAAAACCCTGTTTCTACTAAAAATACAAAAAATTAGCCGGGTGTGGTGGCAGGCACCTGTAATCCCAGCTGCCCAGGAAGCTGAAGCAGGAGAATCGCTTGAACCCAGGATGCAGAGGTTGCAGTGAGCTGAGATCGTGCCACTGCACTCCAGCCTGGGTGACAAGAGTGAAACTCTGTCTCAAAAACAACAACAAAAAAAAAAAAAAGAAAGAAAGAAAGAAAAGAAACCTTGTCTATACTAAAAATACAAAAATTAGACCCTGAGGGTCACATCTGAATGAGAAAGACATTGTTTGGCCCAAATTGTCAGACACTAAGGAATAGTGCAGACTGGACAAGTGAGGTGACTCACACCTATAATCCCAGCACTTTGGGAGGCTGAGGTGGGTGGATCTCCTGAGGTCAGGAGCTCAAGACCAGCCTAGCCAAAATGGCAAAACTCTGTCTCTACTAAGAGAACAAAAATTAGCTGGGCGTGGTGGTGCACATCTGTAATCCCAGCTTCTCAGGAGGCTGAGGCAGGAGAATCACTTTAACCTGGAAGGCAGAGATTGTAGTGAGCTCAGATAGTGCCACTGCACTCCAGCCTGGGTGACAGAGCAAGACTCCATCTCAGAAAAAAAAAAGTATGTAAGTCACTAATGTATCAAAGAAAACAACCATTCATGTATTGCAAATAAATACTCAACCAAGACAAAAAAGCATGTCACATGTTATGGGAAAAGACTGTAATGATGGTGAGAGGAAAACTGTGACCCTCAAATATAAGACAGAAAAAAATTAGGGCACGATGTTAAGGAATTGGAAATAATTCTCCGTATTAAAGGAATACAAGAAACAGAAAGAGAGGAGAGAGAGACACGATAGTCACATACTGCAGGGGTTTGGGGTAGACGGGAATCAAGGAGGCAATGAGAGCAGTGGGAATGTACATAAAGTCACCCTCCAGAGCTGTGCTGTCCAATAAGGCTGCTGAACACTTGAAAGATGGCTAGTCCAACCTGAGAAATGCTGTAAGTGGAAAACACATTGAAAAAAATTTCTGAATACTCAGTATAAAAGAAAGAATGGGTCGGTGTGGTGGCTCACACCTGTAATCCCAGCATTTTGGAAGGCCAAGGCAGGAGGATTGCTTGAGCCAGGAGTTTGAGACCAGTCTGGGCAACACAGAAATACCTCATCTCTTCAGAAAAAAAAAAAAAAAAAAAATAGGCCAAGTGCAGTGGCTCACACCTGTAATCCCAGCACTTTGGGAGGCCGAGGTAGGTGGATCACTTGAGCTCTGGAGTTCGAGACCAGCCTGGACAACATGCCAAAACCCTGTCTTAACAGGGTTTTTTGTATTTTAAAAATACAAAAATTAGTCAGGTGTGGTGGCACATGTTTGTTGTCTCAGCTACCTGGGCGGCTGAAGTGGGAGGATCATTTGAGCCCTGGAGTTCGAGGCTGCAGTGAACTGACATTGTGCTACTGCACTCCAGCCTGGGTAACAGAGTGAGACCCTGTCTTCAAAAAAAAATTAGCTGGGCATGGTGGTGGTCAGGACCAGCCCGACCAACATGGAAGAGCCCCGTTTCTACTAAAAATACAGAAGTAGCCAGGTGTGGTGGCACACGCCTGTAATCCCAACTACTCAGGAGGCTGAGGCAGGATAATCATTTGAACCAGGGAGGCAGAGGTTGCAGTGAGCCGAGATTGCACCACTGCACTCCAGCCTGGCAACACAGCCAGATTCTGTCTCAAAAAAAAAAAAAAAAGATATATATATATATATACATACACATACACACAATTTTGGAGTGAAGTTTCAAAATCAATCAGTAAGCACCACCCACCAGGTTTATCCTTATGCAAAGTACCCCCTCTGCACATGCAGGATTAAATGAACCTTGAAAATATTATGCTAAGTGGAAGAAGCCAGTCATGAAATATCACATGTTATGTAATTCCATTTAAATAAAATGTTCAAAATACATGAATGCATAGAGACAGAAAGTAGATTAGTGGTGGCCCAGGGTTAGGGGAATTGGGGAAATGGAGGGATATGGGGTTTACTTTGGGGTAATGAAAATGATCTAAAATTTATTGTGGTGATGTTTGCACAACTGTGCAAATATACTGAAATCATTGAATTTTACACTTTAAATGGGTGGCTTCTGTGATATGTTAATATTTCTCAATAAAACTTCAAAGAAAAAGAGTACCTGTGTGCCTCCAGAGTCCACATTTTTACACTTGATGAAGAAATCAAGATATTGTTTCTTCTTCTTTTTTATTTTTATTTTATTTATTTTATGTTTTGAGACAGAGTCTCCCTCTGTTGCCCAGGCTGGAGTGCAGTGGCACGATTTCAGCTCACTGCAACCTCCCAGCTAATTTTTGTGTTCCTAGTAGAGATGGTGTTTCACCGTGTTGGCTAGGCTGGTCTCGAACTTCTGACCTCAAATGAGTCCACCACGTTGGCCTCCCAAAGTGCTGGGATTGCAGGCATGAGCCACCACGCCTGGCTCAAGATTTAGTTTCCATTGTTTCAGATGCCCTAGGACCATTTTATTCTACTTTAATTTCTGATGCATCATCTCAGTGGAAATTTTACATTACTTCCCAAAATATTTTACTGTTTGTAAGATTTTATCATCTGAGTGCAGTGGCTCTCACCTCTAACTGCAACACTTTGGGAGGCCAAGGTGGGAGGATCAGTTGAGCCCAGGAATTCAAGACCAATCTCTGCAACATAGTGAGGCGCCCATCTTTACAAAAAAAAAAATTGTTTAATTAGGTGGGTATATTGTTGCATGCCTGTGGTCTCAGCCAGTAGGTAGGCTGAGGTGGGAGGATAACTTGAGCCCAGGAGGTCGAGGCTTCAGTGGCCATGATTATACCACTGCATTCCAGCAAAAATATTTTTAATTACTTTTTTTAAGAAAACAAAATATACACTTACTGACTTGATACAAATGAATGACTTTTATAATCTACAGAAACCAAAAAAAAAAAACAATAATAAAAACCCACAGCCATTCTTCTTACATGAGTCTCTGGTGTTTCTGAGTTGCAAGAATTGTGAATTATGATTAATAACAAATATGCATGACAAGGATCCAATAAGAGATAGGCATTGATAAATTGCAAATCACACTTACTGGAGTAAGGTCTTTAAAGTTGTACAAGAAAAAGAAAAGGCATTGAAAAACTGCATTGGCTACCAAAGTGCTAAAGTTTACCTAAGTCTATTAATCAGCACACACACACACACACACACATGCAATGGATGTGTAAAATGATCAACACGGTATTCCATGAACGTATCCTCTTATAAATAGGTCTGTGGGGGTAAAAGATGAGGTTCTATAGATCCTGGAATCAGGGATGGGGAATCTGTGGGGTCCCTGGGGTGAGAGATGAGGGTCTGTAGATTAGTGATGGGTGGTCTTTGGGATAGTGATGAGATCCGTGGAATCAATTCTTGTGGGTATGTAGGGTCAGTGATGAGGGAATCTGGTGTCAGTGATGGGATGTGGGTGGAATCAGTGAGAGAGTGTGGAATCAATCTGTGAAGGCCAGATTTGTGGTGTAATCTCTCAGGCTGACACATCCTGATCTGTGTGTCAGTGGTGGAAATTCTATGGGGTCAGAATGTGACAGTCAGGTCCCTGCCACTGGGTGTTCTGGGTCCGGCCAAGGGCATAGATTCCCTTACCCGATCCTGGCTGGCGAGGCCCTCCTCAGGGACTCCTCATGTGAAAGGTGCATTGTCGGCGGTTTTTGTTTTTGTTTTGTGGTGGGGGTGGGTGGGTTGGCTTTTTCTTTTTGGTTTGGTTTTGCCTCTTAGAGACCACAGACACGTCCAGCTTTTAGGAAGACATTTTTGTCTGGGCGATCGCTAGGTCCTTTGGCCCAAGCCATCTAATGGGAACGAAGCTGACCATTCCCTCAGTGCAGTTCAGATCTAGATGGTCGCTTTAAGGGGTCCACTCGGGGACATGCAAGTGGGTTGTGGCTTTGAGTGGCAGGTGGGCATGAAGAAACAACTAAGAAAGACACAAGAGAGGTCCTCAGGCTTGATCTGTCACAGCTAGAAGAACAGCCTCCTTAACCCTTCAGGCACCAATGGGAGGTGCCTCTGGGCTGCAAGAGGCTGGCGGAGGGGGACTTCCAGACCCAGAAAGTCTGGGCACAGAAGCCTATTACTGCCAGACGCTGAGGAGTTGCCGTGGGAACCAAGGGCCTTTCGGGTCAGATCAGAGCCTTTCTCAGACAATTCTTTGGGTAACTGGCAAGCTCGTGTCCAGCGCACGCCCCTATGAATGCTTACTGTGCCATCTCGGCCACAGTCTTCTTTGGTCTGAGAGCCACTTGTTTCTTAAATCCCTGCACTAATCTCGCCATCTGTTCCTACATAGCCCAGGCATTTGCTGCATGCTGGTCCTTTCTTTCCTGACAGGCGGGCAGTCTCTCTCCAGTTTCTGGGAGGACAGTTCAAATTATGGAGGAGGGGGCGGGTGCAGGGCAGCAGTGCCCAGGGGAGTATTGTGAGTTGGGGGAGCAGGGGCTCATTTTTGTTTATAGCTCAGATTCCCAAGCCTGTGACTTTGAAAATCTTTGTCTTCCTTGCAACGTTTCAATCTGAGGCTCTTGGGGAGAGGGCAGAGTTGGAGCCAGATGGAAGAGTGGTGGGGAGAGGAGTGGGTAGAGGGGACATGGAGAATGTTTCAGGAGGTGTCTTTATTCCTGGCACCTTACTTTGCCCACTGGAGTTTCCCAGTCTGTTCCAGACGCACTCTCTAGACCCTGAGGAGGCCTGAGGAGGCATGTTACTTACCAGTGTGGTGGAGGTGAAGTGCTGGGAGGTGGAGGTTGCAATGAGCTGAGATCACGCCACTGCACTCCAGGCTGGGTGACACTGCGAGACTCTGTCTCAATAAATAAATAAACAAATAAATATACAAACAAATGGAAGAGAAAAAACACAATTTAAAAATCAAGTGATTCTAAAAGTAGCAATATATCATAATGCCTAAATATGTGTAATTGGTGGGGCATGGTGGCTCCAATGTATCATAATGCCTAAATTTGTGGGATTGGTGGGGTGTGATGGCTCCCACCTGTAATCCCAGCACTTTGAGAGGCCAAGGCCAGTGGATCACCTGAAGTCAGGAGTTTGAGACCAGCCTGACCAACATTGTGAACCCCTGTCCCTACTAAAAATAGAAAAAAAATTAGCCAGGTGTTTTGGTGGACACCTGAATTCCAAGCTACTAGGGAGGCTGAGGCAGGAGAATTGCTTGAACCCAGGAGGCAGAGGTTACAGTGAGCCAAGATTGCCCCGTTGCACTCCACCCTGGGTGACAGTGCGAGACTCCCTCAAAAAAAAAGTTTGTGGGACCAATTCCAATCGAGTCCAGGGGTCTCGATTGGCCAAGGCAGTCTCAAACTTCTGACCCCAAGTGATCTGCCTGCCTCGGCCTCCCAAAGTGCTGGGATTATAGGCGTAAGCCACCGTGCCCGGCCACCCCTCCTTTTCATTCAGGGATTTTAAATGTTTTATTTGCTCCATCTGTTATGTATGATTGACTTGATGATTTCAGCTTGAATTAAAATTACATATTTTTGCCCGTGTTTATTAATATTTAAACATATCAAAATAATATATGTTCATAATGAAAATGAAACATTACAAATAAATACACAGGAAAGGCAGTATTCCCCTTCCAGTTCCACTCTTGAAATAACCAGTTAAGAAGATGATGACATCTTTCCATGATGTTCTCCAAGATTCATATAATTATTTGCAATCATACAATGGCATACACAGCTCAGGTGCAGTGGCTCATGCATGTAATCCCAGCACTTTGGGAGACTGAACCGGGTGGATCATTTGAGGTCAGGAGTTCAAGACTAGGCTGTCCAACATAGTGAAACCCCATCACTACAAAAAACAAAAAAATTATTTGGGCGTGGTGGCGGACGCCTGTATTCTCAGCTACTTGGGAGGTGGAGGCACGAGAATCGCTTGAACCTGGGAGATGAAGGTTACAGGGAGCCGATATCACATTACCTCACTCCCACCTGGGCGACAGAGTGAGACTCCATCTCAATAAATAAATAAAGAGAAAGAAAGAAAGAAAAAAAGAAAGATGAAAGAAACAAAGAAAAAAGGAAGAAAGAGAGAGAGAGAGAGACAGAGAAAGGAAGCAAGAAAGCAAGCAAGCAACCAAGAAAGAAAGAAAGAAAAAAAAAAATAGAAAGAAAAAGAAGTCCTGTGCTCAGGTTGCTAAGATCGATGGTAAGAACAAAACCTCTAGCGGTGAAAATGTAAGAAGGAAAAGGAAATTTCTCTTAGTCTTGTTTGTTGTACCCCAAGCTCTAAAAAGTACAGCCACATGTGTGATAAGTACTTAGTTAAGATGAAAAAGGCATTAAATTTGTGCATGGAAATCATAAACAGAAATGCACTCTGATTGACAGCAATTGGGTCAATGTTATCAAAGGTTCAGGCATCCACTGCGGGTCTTAGAACATGTCTCCTGCAGATAAGGGAGGGCTACTATATAACGTTTCTTTCTTTTTTTCTTTAATTATAAAGTATTCTCCTTTTTTATATAACAATTTGCCATTGATATCACTTTAGGTATAAAGATATTAGGATACCTTTCTAGTAGATAAAAAGCTAACTCATTATTTGTAAGAGTTAAAGTATCTTCCATTATATGAACATTTAAAATGCTAAAGTACCTTTGCCACCAAAAATAGTGCTTCTGTAAATATTCTTTTACTTATATCTTTATTAATTTTTACTTCTGCTAAAACAAATTGCATGAGGAAAAAATGTATGTGTATAAAATGTAATATATGTATATATATTTAATATGTGTATATACAACTTAATATATACACATACATGGAATAACATACCCAATTTTTTGGTTGTTTTTTGAGATGGAGTTTTGCTCTGTTGCCCAGGTTGGAGTGCAGTGGTGTGATTTCAGTTCACTGCAACCTCCACATCTTGGATTCAAGTGATTCTCCTGCCTCAGCCTCCTGAGTAGCTGGGAATACAGGCATCTGCCACCAAGTCCAGCTATCTTTGTCTTTTTAGTGGAGATGGGTTTTCACCATGTTGACCAGGCTGCTCTCGAACTCCTGACCTCAAGTCGTCCACCGACCTTGCCCTCCCAAGGTGCTGGAATTACACATGTGAGCCACCGCGTCCGGCCTAACATATACAATTTAATGTATATTCAAATATAGGTTGGGTGCAGTGGCTCACTCCTGTAATCCTAGCACTTTGACGAGCTGAGGTAGGGGATTGTTTGAACCCAGGAGTTTGAAACCAGCCTGGGCATCATGGTGAAACCCTGTCTGTACAAAAAACACAAAATGAGTTGGGTGTGGTGGCACGTGCCTGTGCTCCTAGCTACTCAGGAGACTGAGGTGGGAGGATAGCTGGAGCCCAGGTGGTCGAGGCTGCAGTGAGTTGTGATCATGCCACTGCACTCCAGCGTGGGTGACAGAGTGAGACCCTCTCTTAGACAAAAACAAATCAAACCAAATATAATGTTTATACACTACACACTTGATTTCTTTCCAAACGGTTATATAACACTGTACTTTAACCAGCAATATGTGCGAGTAATCATTTCCTACATACTCACTATCACTTGTGTGCAGTCAAGGAAACTTAGTAGGCCTGAATTGCCCAAACCTGGCATACTCCAAAGAATGGTGTGACTCTAGCCCAGCTCCTGGGAAATAACCTCTAAGTCCTTGGAATCTCCTGCCTATCTGGGAGTTAACAATGTGATTTATTGTGGGGACCTTGGACCATGCAGTGTCAGCTTGACCTTGGGAAGGGTGGAGACAGAGAAACTAAGGTCATCCAAATGGGTGCTCTTGTCCATGAGACCAACCTCCAGTAAAACCCTCAACCCCAAGGCTCAGGTAAGCTTCTTGTTGGGGAGTATTTCCTGTACTTTCTGCCACATATCACTGGGTGAATTAAGCACTGTCCACATGATGCCACTGGGAGAGGACAACTGGAAGCCTGTGCTTGGTTTCTCCTAGACCCTGCCCTATGCACCTTTTTCTGTTGCTGATTTTAATCTGTATCCTTTTGTTGTAATAAACTATAACTATGAGTATAACAGCTTGACTCAGTTTTGTGAGTCCTTCTAATCAATCACTGAACTTTTGGGACCCCAAAACACAATTTTGTTACTTAATTGAATTTTTCATGTTATGTAAGAAACCTATGTGCATAATTGAAAATCCCACACTAAGAAAGAGCTTTCCATGCAGTCTACTCCCCACCCTGTTTCTCCAATGCTCCCAAGTCTACTTTCTGAATAATCAAATATTTAAATTTTCTAAACTATTTATAATCTATATATCTGAGTGCTTATCTCTGTTATATAATAGGTAGATCCTCCTCCTTCTGTTTTTTTTATTTTTTTCTGGGACAGAGTCTTGCTATGTCACTCAGGCTGGAGTGCAGTGGCACGACCTTCACTCAGTGCAAGGTCCACCTCCCGGGTTCACTCCATTCTGCTGCCTCAGCCTCCCCAGCAGCTGGGACTATAGGCACCCGCCACCATGCCTTGCTAATTTTTTGGTATTTTTAGTAGAGACGGGGTTTCACCGTGTTAGCCAGGATGGTCTTGATCTCCTGACCTCATGATCTGCCTGCCTTGGCCTCCCAAAGTGCTGGGATTACAGGCATGAGCCACCGCACCTGGCCCCTCCTTCTTAATATATCAACTTGATATATTACCTGATGGCTTCGTGTTCTGATAGCAGATGACTTGGCTGACACTCACCCCTTACCACAGTGCCTGAACCACTTTCCTTATATGGTGCTCTCACTATTTTCTTTTTCTTTTCTTTTCTTTCTTTCTTTTTTTTTTTTTTTTGAGACAGAGTCTTGCTCTGTCGCCCAGACTAGAGTGCAGTGGTGCAATCTCAGCTCACTGCAACCTCCGCCTCCCAGGTTCAAGTGATTTTCCTGCCTCAGCCACATGAGTAGCTGGGATTACAGACACGAGCCACCATGCCCAGTTAATTTTTATATTTTTAGTAGAAGCGGGGTTTCGCCATCTTGGCCAGGCTGGTCTCAAACTCCTGATCTTGTGATCCACCCACCTCAGCCTCCCAAAGTGTTGGGATTACAGGCATGAGCCACTGACCTGGCCACGCTTCACTATTTTCAATGGCTCTGTTGGTACCATTCACAACATTCAACAATTAGACTTATACATCATTTATTTATTTATTTATTTTTAATTTTTTCTGTTTTTAGGTTTAAGGGATACATGTGCAGGCTTGTTACATGGGTAAATTGTATGTCACTGGGGTTTGGTGTACAAATGATATTGTCACCCAGGTAGTAACCACAGTACCCAATAGTTTTTTGACCCATAGCCTCATGCCACCCTCCCCACTCAAGCAGGCCCCAGTGTCTATTGACCCCATCTATGTGTCCATGTGTACTCAATGTTTAGCTCCCACTTATAAGTGAGACCATGGGGTATTTGGTTACTGGATGCTGCATTAATTTGTTTAGGATAATGGCCTCCAGCTGCATCCATGTTGCTTCAAAGGACATGGTTTATTTTTCTATAGCTATGTAGTATTCCATGATGTATAATTACCACATTTTTGTTATCCAATCCACTGCTGATGGGCATCATATATGCCACTTCAAACTATACAACTAGGCTACAGTAACCAAAATAGCATAGTAGTGGTACAAATACAGACACATAGACCAATGGAATAAGTTAGAGAACCCAGAAATAAATTCACACACCTACAATCATGTGATCTTTGACAAAGTCAACAAAAGCAAGCAGTGAGGAAAGGACTCCCTATTCAACAAATGATTCTGGGATAACTGGCTACCCACATGCAGAAGACTGAGTCTGGGCCCCCTACCTTTCATCATATACAAAAATTAACTCCAAATGGATTAAAGATTTAAATATAGACCTCAAACTATAAAAATCCTGGAAGACAACCTAGGAAACACTCTTCTCAACATTGGCCTTTGCAAATAATTTTTGGCTAAGATTCCAAAAGAGCAATTGCAGCAAAAACAAAAATAGACAAGTGGTACCTAATTAAAACAGAAGCTGGGAGGCCGGGTTGGGCAGATCACAAGGTCAGGAGCTTGAGACCAGCCTGACCAACATGGTGAAACCCTGTCTCTATTAAAAATACAAAAATTAGGTGGTGGTGGCACACACCTGTAATCCCAGCTATTCAGGAGGCTGAGGCAGAAGATTGCTTGAACCCAGGAGGCAGAGATTGCAGTGAGCCAAGATCGCACCACTACATTCCAGCCTGGGTGACAGAGCGAGACTGCCTCAAAAAAAAATTTAAAGTAAAATAAAAGCATAAACACAACAAGACAAACTATCAACAGAGTAAACAAACTACAGAATGGGAGAAGATACTCACAAACGATGTATCCAACAAAGGCCTAATAATATCCAGAACCTATAGACAAACAAACGGAACTCTTACTCTGTAGCAAGGTCTGTATGCATAAGTCTCTCTTGTTCTTATTTTGGAGGCCTCTGTTTATTTACACAAAGAGAAATAACTGCTATTCCCATAAATCATGGCTTTGAAAATGGTCACAGTTCACTGGGCGTGCTTGCTCATGACTGTAATCCCACCATTTTGACAGGCCAAGGCAGGCAGATCACAAGGCCAGGAGATCGAGGCCATCCTCGCCAACACAGTGAAACCCCATCTCTACCAAATATACACAAAAATTAGCCATGATTGGTGGCATGTGCCTATAATCCTAGCTACTCAGGAGGCTGAGGCAGGAGAATCACCTGAATCCGGGAGGCAGAGGTTGCAGTGAGCCGAGATCATGCCATTGCATTCCAGCCTGGGTGACAAGAGTGAAACTGCATCAAGAAAAAAAAAAAAAGCACACATTGGCTTTGGGCATTTCTTTAGGTTGGCTCCTGTGTTCTGTTTATAGCATGCCTTTATCAGGGGATTGGGGTGTGGGACTAATTCCCAACTTTCTGGCATCATAAAGTGTTTAGATTCATCTGGTATTTTCCCTGACCCAGATGTAGAATAAACCATTTATTTAAAGATCTTTGGTTTATTTTATTGAAAAGTATTATTTACAAAGCACCAAAATCTTGGGCTGGGTGAGGTGGCTCAGGTCTGTAATCTCAACACTTTGGGAGGCTGAGGCAGGAGGATCCCTTGAGGCCAACAGTTTGAGACAAGATTGGGAAACACAGTGAGACCCCCATCTCTATTTTTAAAAACTAAACAAAAACAAAATCACCAAGATCGGGTTGACACGTGTGCTCATTGCTATGGGTGTGTCATTGCTTCTAGTCCCTCTTAGTGGGCAGAACTAGGAAATATATTGTACGTATACTAACACACATGCCACATGCCTAATTTGTATATTTATTTAGCCTTACTGAAAGCATTCTTTTTTTCTTTTTTTTTTTTTTTTTTTGAGACAGGGTCTCACTCTGTCACCTAGGCTGGAGAACAGTGGCATAATCTCAGCTCAATGCAACCTCCACCTCCCAGGTTCAAGTGATTCTCCTGCCTCGACCTCCTGAGTAGTTGGGACTACAGGTGCATGCCACCATGCCTGGCTAATTTTTGTATTTTTAGTTGAGACAGGGTTTCACCATGTTGGCCAGGCTGGTCTGAAACTCCTGACCTCAGTGGATCTGCCCCTCTTGGCCTCCCAAAGTGTTGGAATTACAGGCATGGGCCTCTGTGCCTGGCCAAGCATTCTTAATGGGAGTGATATTGCCCCTAAGAGGGAGAACATTGGTTATTGAAGGTAAAATGAATTATAGTTGTTGCAGTGGTTTGTGGCCTTCCACAATTTATTTTTTCGGAGATGGAGGCTCGCTCTGTCGCCCAGGCTGGAGTGCAGTGTTGCAATCTCTGCTCACTGCAACCTCTGCCTCCTGGGTTCAAGGAATTCTCCTGCCTCAGTCTACCAAGTAGCTGGGATTACTGGCATACACCACCACACTCAGCTAATTTTTGTATTTTTTGTAGAGATGGAGTTTCACCATGTTGGCCAGGCTGGTCTAGAACTACTGATCTCAAGTGATCTGCCTGCCTCGGCCTCCCAAAGTGCTGGGATTACAGGTATGAGCCACCGTGCCTGGCCTATTGCAGAAAATTTTACTCCTTGGTATTTAATTTCTCTCAAATATTATGGGCAGCATTAATCATTTTATGGAAGATAAAAAATCCATGTAAGATCAGGCCATGCACAGTGGTTCAAACCTGTAATCCCAGCACTCTGGGAGGCCAAGGAAGGTGGATCACTGAAGCTCAGGAGTTCAAGACCAGCCTGGCCAACATAGTAAAACACTGTGTCAACTGAAAATACAAAACAAATTACCCGGAAGTGGTGGCACCTGCCTGTAATCCCAGCTACATGGGAGGCTGAAGCAGGAAAATCATTTGAACCCAGGAGGCAGAGGTTGCAGTGAGTGGATCGTGCCACTGCCCTTCATCCTGGGTGACAGAGTGAGCCTCCACCTCAAAAAAAAATCATTGCAAGATCAGTGCTACAAAATGAAGGCAAATTGATGGCTATACCTGGAAGACTTTTTCTTAATTGAGTGCTCTATCCCAAAGTTATATGAGAGGTGGTCTGTGTGTGTCTGTTGGCTGCCTTGTGGATAGTATTTATGATTGATCCTCAGTGCTTTGGGAATTATGTAAAATAGTTTATATTTTATATTGAAAGCATATATTATGAAATATATACTTTATTTCATATTATGAAATAATTTGAAATATTATTTTATTATGAAAGTAATTCAACCTAGCATTAATTGTGTTAAGTGTTGAAAATGAAAAGTGTTGACTACATCTGAATGAGTGAATATCTGGCCAACTGGTTTTGTTTTTTTGTTTGTTTGTTTGTTTTTGTTTTTAGAGATGGAGTCTCACTCTGTTGCCCAGGCTGGAATGCAGTGGCATGATCTCGGCTCACTGTAACCTCCACCTCCTGGGTTCTAGCAAGTCTCCTGTCTTGGCCTCCTGTGTAGCAGGGACTACAGGTACATGCCACCACACCCAGCTAATTTTTTGTATTTTAGTAAAGACGGGGTTTCACCCTGTTGCCCAGGCTGGTCTCGAAATCCTGAGTTCAGGCAATCCACCCACCTCAGCCTCCCAAAGTGCTAGGATTACAGGCATGAGCCATCGCGCCCAGCCTAGCTTATGGTTTTATTGAAAACCCCATTTAACTCAAAACAGCTTGTTTCTTATGAATAATAGATTTTATTTGTTTGTTTTTTGTTTGTTTTCACAAACAGGGCTATGAAATCATCAAGATTTGTGGATCATCAAAAAAGAAACATCCTGATAAAGTCGAGAAACAGAATATTTAAAAAGTTTAAAATAGAATTTTGAACTGTAACACTATTACTTCCTATTTAAGAAGGACAAGCCGTGGGGTGAGGTGGCTCACACCTGTAATCCCAACACTTTGGGAGGCCAAGGTGGGTGTATCACGTGAGCCCAGGAGTTGAAGACCAGCCTGGGTAATATGGTGAAACCTTGTCTCTACTAAAAACACAAAAATTAGCCGGGCATGGTGTGTGCACCTGTAATTCCAGGTACTCGGGAGGCTGAGGCAGGAGTCTCGCTTCAACCTGAGAGACGGAGGATGCAGTGAGCTGAGATTGCAGCACCATGCTCCAGCCTTGACTATACAGCAACACTCGGTCTCAAAAAGAAAAAAAAGGATAAGCAAACAAATTATGATGAAATAATTGCCTTATAAAATTGCAGAAATAGGCCAGGCACGGTGACTCACGCCTGTAATCCCAGCAATTTGAGAGGCCGAGGCAGGCGCATCACCTGAGGTCGGGAGTTTGAGACCAGTCTGGCCAACATGGTGAAACCCCGTCTCTACTAAAAATACAAAGTTAGCCGGGCGTGGTGGCACACGCCTGTAATCCCAGCTACTCAGGAGGCTGAGGCGGGAGAATCACTTGAGCCCTGGAGATGGAGCTTGCAGTGAGCTGAGATCATGCCACTGCACTCCAGCCTGGCTAACAGAGAGAGACTGTCTCTCAAAAAAAAAGAAAATATTACAGAAATCATTGTAAAACCCCATCGTACTTTATACTTGCTGAAACTGTCATAGGACTCACATTAGAGACGGTAACTTCAATAGTGATGTAACACATTGCCACTATTTCACAATCACTCCTATTGAGCAATAATTCAATTCAAAGATGCATTAATGAGATGTCAGGTAATACCAAAGAGTAGCTGATTAATCAAGTAAGTTTTGTATTCAGATCAATGAAATCAGTTACTGAGAGTAAGGCCTGACAATAGGATTATGTTTGTTATTTCAATAATGACTGCAAACTAGAAGAAGAGATATTGTTTGTAAAATCTTTAGACGCTGACCCTACCAGAACATCTATTCTTGCTGCTATAAAAATTTGGTTTGGGGCTGGGTGCAGTGGCTCACGCCTGTAATCTCAGCACTATCATTTTCTCATATGAATTGGAAAATGCCGACCTCTGCATCCTAAATCTAAACTAATTTCCCATTCACTTGCTAATCTTCAGTCACACCAGGCTGCTTTCTGTTTCTGGAACGCTCCAAGCGCTCTCTGATTTTTCAGGGTCTTCAGTGTAAGTGTGCCTCTGCTTGGAATACCCTTCCACACTGCTGGCTCCTCACCACCAAAGCTCGAGGGTTCTCTCTCAGACACCTGTCCTATCAATGCTACAGAAGTATCCCTCAAGTTACTGCTTATACCACCTATTGATTTATTTCATAGTATTTATCACAATATAAAATTACTTCATTTTCCCCTTTTAATTTAAAATATTTTTTTTTCTCCAGACTAGAATGTAAACCTCACGTGGGCAGCAGACATGTCTGCTTACTTTGTTTTTTTGAGTCTCGCTCTGTCACCCAGGCTGGAGTTCAACGGCACGAACCCGGCTCACTGCAACCTCCACCTCCCAGGTTCAAGCGATTCTGCTGCCTCAATCTTCCAAGAAGCTGAGATTACAGGCGCCCACCAGGCCCGGCTAATTTTTGTATTTTTAGTAGGGGAGCAGTCGGGCTCTGGACTACATTTCCTGGAGGATCCCGCAGGCCAACACCACGTCTCGCGAGATTTCGGCTTCCTCTTAGCCAGGGGGCAGAATCTTTCGCTGGGCACAATTAGCTGCTGCTCCGCCTTGGAGTCCGGAGTAACTTGGCCAGGCTGGCCCCAAGCAGAACTAGAGAAAGCTGAGAATGAGGAATCCGGCTCCAGTCCTTTTGTGTGTGGAGGGCTGAGGAGAGGATTTTGCGTGTGTGATTGCGATGGTTGCCGTGGGTCTTCGTGGTCTGTGACTGTGGCTGTGTGGTGCTGACTCTGGGTGATAAGGTGGGCGCTTGTGACTGTGCGCGCTCGGAGTGGATGTGTGTGTCCTGGACGAGCCGCGTTGTGTGTGCGGATGTGGACAACCGGTGACTGTGTGGTTGGGGCTGCGTGTCCCAGGGTGGGTGTGTAACTTTGCGTGTGTGTGCAGTACTGTGTGTGCGTGAGTTGCAGGTCTGTGGCTGTGCAGGTGCAACTTGTGTGGCCCCGTGGTCTGTGTGAGAGAGGAGAGTGTGATTGGCTGTGAAGCAGAGGGTAAGTGGATATGGGGAGGCATGTGTGCGATTGGAACTTTGTGTGTTCCCTTGAGAGAAAAAACCCTTTAGGGAGTTAGGGCGGGTCCTCGGTAAAACTCCTTTAAACAGCGAAACAGCCTGAAAAATCAGGCTGCTGGCACAGAGAAGGAAAACTAGCAAAGGGGGTTGTCCTAAAGACATTCCTCAGCTGCATTAATAAGGGACCTAGGCCCAACATAGAAATGCCTTTGTTCTTTGTGTGACCAGCGGGCTTCCAGGAAATAGTCGCTTTTTTTTTGTGGGCATGTATGCGGTGAGCTCTGTTAGATTTTGAAGGGAAAGTGAAGGTTAAAGAAAGAGAGAGAGTTGGCGGCTCTATGGAGGGGACCAACTAAATGCCAGAGCCCACTGCCGCTTACAGGCTGGAGTAATTATAGGCCTGGGCAGGAGGGGTCTGGGCAGTATGGCTTGTTGCCTGGGAGAATGTTGATAAGGATGTTTCTTGGGCCTTTCCCCAGCAGGATGTGATAAGCAAGTCAGGCGGTTGGGGAGGATGTTTCTCGCAGTCCAAACCCCAGTGGAATGTTTCCCTCTGACCAGGGTCTGTGAAATGGTGGGGGCTTACAAAACGGTGCAGCTTGGACTAACAGGCTCCGGCGGCCACTTTCCTTTTCTAGACATGCTTTGGACTGTGAGCCGAACCTCTAGGAATCATCACTTCAGCCCCTGATTGGTCCTGGGCCCAAATTTCACTTCAGCCCCTGAATGGTCCTGGGCCAAGCTTTCACTTCAGCCTCTGATTGGTCCCAGGCTAAGTTCCCGGGCCAAGCTAAGTAGTGCTTTCTCCAAGACAGCCCACAGACCAGTGAGCACATTCTTCACCTTCCCAGTTCACAAAACCCCCAGATTCAGCCTCCTAGTTGGCAACCCTCTTTTGGGTCCCCTCTCCGCTTGGGAGAGCTTTCTTCTTTTGCTTATTAAACTTCCGTTCCAACCTCATCCTTTGTGTCCACCTTCCTTAATATTCTTGGCTGTGAGAGAAAGAAGGTAAAGACAAGAGCCTTTATCCTAACAACTCAATTGCTGGAGAGAAGATTCGTGCATATTCTATGTGGCATCACATGCCATAGCCACGGGATTGAAAGGCATGCAGTTTAAGGGATGGTGTTAATGTCAGTCCAAATAGGTAATAAGATCTTTCACTCTGCTGTATTTTAGGGGTAGGAATGAGATTGGGGGTTTGATCAATAGTTTGTACCCACAGGACCAGGGATTTTCCCAGTCATCTGTGAGTAAATGCTTGGGCCAGTTTCCATGTCTGTATTGAATTAAATACTCATACGGTTCTGTGATTTTGTCAAATACAGATGTGGTCTTTGTCCCAATTTCCTGGCATACAACTCCTAAAATCCTTGGAATGTCCTAAGGGCTTGCTTTTTTTGTTGTTTTTTGTTTTTTGTTTTTTTTGAAAACGGAGTCTTGCTCTGTCACCCAGGCTGGAGTGCAGTGGCGCAATCTCCACTCACTGCAACCTCTGCCTCTTGGGTTCAAGCAATTCTTCTGCCTCAGCCTCCCGAGTAGACTACAGGCATGTGCCACCACACCCGGCTAATTTTTGTCTTTGTTTTATTTTTTAGTAGAGACGCGGTTTCAACATATTGGCCAGTCTGATCTCAAACTCCTGACCTCAAGTGATCTGCCTGCCTCAGGCTCCCAGTGTTGGGATTACAGGAGTGAGCCACCGCACCCAGGCTTTGGCTTTTTATATGTTAGTGATTGACCGATAGCTTCAGGATGTGGGCTGGTCATCAGAAAGACCAAGGCAGGATTAGAGGGTTGGGACTTTCAGCCCCTACCCTCCCACCCCTGGGGAGTGGAGGGGACTGAGGATTGAGTTGATGGCAAGTGGTCAATGGTTTAATCAATCATGCCTATGTAATGAAGCCTCCTTACAAACCCAAAAGGAGTGGATTCGGAGAGCTTCCAGAGAGCTGAACACATGCAGGTTCCTGGAGGGTCATGCCCAGGGAGGGGATGGAAGCTCTGTGCCCCTTCTTCTATACCTCGCGCTAGGCATCTCTTCATCTATATCCTTTGGAATGTCCCTATAATCAAACAGTAAATGTGTTTCCTTGAGATTTGTGAGGCATTTTATTCTAGCAAATTAATCAAACCCAAAGAGGGGGTCATAGGAACTCCAAATTAAACCCATCAGTCATAATTTCCAGAGGCTGGGACTTGTGACTGGTGTCTGAAAGGGGGGCAGTTTTGGGGGCTGAGCCCTCAATCTGTGGGGTGACACTCTCTCATGGTAGATAATGTCAGAATCGAATTGGTGTCTGCTGCAGAACTGATTCCTTGCTTGCTGATAGGGAGAAATCTCCTCATATTTTGAGGCCACAGAAGTCTTCTGGGTTGATTGTTGTGGTTTTGGTGTGAAGCAGAGGAAGAACACAGGTTGAGTTTTTTCCAAACGGGTACACGTTGGGGGTCTTCAACCTCAAGTCCATCAACTCCATCGCTGAATTTTTATTCATGTATTTATTTTTATTTTTGAGGTAGGGTCTCACTCTGTCTCCCAGGCTGGAGTGCAGTGGCACGATCTCAGCTCATTGCAGCCTTGATCTCCTATGCTCAAATGATCCTTCTACCTCAGCCTGCCAAATAAGCTGAAACCAGAGGCACACACTAGCACTGTGGCGTAATTAAAAATAATTTTCAGTAGGGAAGAAGACTTACTATGTTGTCTGGGCTGGTCTTGAACTCCTGAGTTCAAGTGATCCTCCCCCTCTGCCTCCAAAGTGCTATGATTATATGCATGAGGTGACTCACCTATCACTGATTTTCTTTTTCTTTCTTTTTCTTCTTTATTTATTTATTTATTTATTTTTTATTTATTTTATTTTATTTTTTTGACAGAGTCTCACTCTGCCTTGCCCAGGCTGAACTGCAGTTGTGCAATCTCGGCTCACTGCAGCCTCTGCCTCCCAGGTTCAAGTAATTCTCCTGTCTCAGCCTCCTGAATAGTTGGGATTACAGGTACCTGCCACCACACCCAACCAATTTTGGATTTTTAGTAGAGACAGGGTTTCACCATATTGGCCAGGCTGGTCACGAACTCCTGATCTCAGGTGATCCACTTGCCTCAGCCTCCAAAAGTGCAGTGGCAGGATCAGGGAATACTGCAGCTTTGACCTCCAGGGCTGAAGGGATCCTCCCTCCTCAGCCTCCCAAGTAGCTGGATTATAGGCCTATGGCACCATGCCGGGCTAATATTTGTAATGTTCGCACAGACGGGGTTTTGCCATGTTGCCCAGTCTGGTCTTGAACCCCTGAGCTCCAGCAATCTTCCCACCTGAGCCTCCCAAGGTGCTGGGGTTACAGGGAAGAGCCACTGCACCCGGCCTATCACTGCATTTTTAAAGGGAAGGAGGACTATAGTGAGATTCACTAAGGCTTACAGAAAATGTAGAACCCTAGATAGATTTAAAGACAGAGATTTTAATATCCTTGAGATGATAATATCCAAATTTAGCTTTCATAGATAGGGAAATTTGAAGTACATCAGACTATAAGGTGGCATTTTGTGCAACTAATTAAAACTATGTTTGAAAGGGAGCAATTGCATCTTCATTACTAATATTAAGCAACAATGAAAAAAATAGAAATAACCAAGAAATTGTTATATTTAAATCCTCCCTCCTTTTTTAGAAAGACAAGTATTGATATTTTTAGATTCTAATCAAAACTTCTCTTTAAAAAAAATTGATGATTCTATGGAGATGGGGAGGGAATAACCTATGTTTATTGAACACCTAATATTCCACTTACCTGAATGTCATTTATTTTATATTCTAGTTTTTTTGTTGAGACAGGGTCTTGCTCTGTTACACAGCCTAGAGCGCAGTGGGGTGGTCACAGCTCACCGATGTATACCACCATGCCTGGCTTATTATTTTATTTTATTTTTGCAGAGACAGTGTTTCCCTATATTTCCCAGGCTTGACGTGAACTTTTGGGATCAAACGATCCTCCTGCCTTGGCATCCCAAAGTGCTGGGATTATAGGCATAAGCCACTGTGCTCAGCCAATATTATAGTCTTGATAGTAGAAGTGTTTCAGTGTACTGGAAAACTTTGTCTAAATTTTGAAAAAATATTTAAAAACACGTTGGTTTTATTTAGCCAATACTGATTTCTTTGTTCCATCATTATTTATTGGCATTATGAGCCTGTTGACTTTCAATTTCCTTACATCTCTTTCACTCCATTTCTTTTATTTTGTCCCCCAAATAGAAATTCTTTTTTTTTTTTAGATGGATTCTCGCTCTTGGCTCTTGTGACCCAGGCTGGAGTGCAGTGGTGCAGTCTCAGCTCACTGTAATCTTCACCTTCCAGGTTCAGGTGATTCTCCTGCCTCAGCCTCCTGAGTAGCCTAGATTACAGGCATGTGCCACTACACCCCACTAATTTTTTGTATCCTTTTTTTTTTTTTTTTTTGAGATGGAGTTTCACTCTTATTGCCCAGGCTGCAGTGCAATGGCACAAACTCTGCTCACTACAACTTCCGCCTCCCAGGTTCAAGCGATTCTCCTGCCTCAGCCTCCCAAGTAGCTGGGGTTAGAGGGTGAGCCACCACATCCGACTAATTTTTGTATTTTTAGTAGAGACAGAGTTTTGCCATGTTGGCCAGGCTGGTCTGGAACTCCTGATCTCAAGTCATCCACCTGCCTCGGCCTCCCACAGTGCTGGGATTACAGGCATGAGCCACTGTGCCTGGCTTTTTTGTATTTTTATATTTATTTATATTTTGGTAGAGAGTCTCGCTCTGTTGCCCAGGCTGGAGTGCAGTGGTACAGTCTTGGCTCAATGCCACCTCCGCCTCCCAGGGTGAAACAATTCTCCTGCCTCTGACTCTCGAGTAGCTGGTATTACAGGCACCTGCCACAATGCCTGGCTACCTTTTGTATTTTAATTAGAGACAGGGTTTCACCATGTTGGCCAGGCTGGTCTTGAACTCCTGACCTCAGATGATCTGCCCACCTTAGCCTCCCAAAGTGGCCTTGCTTGAGGCCACGAGTTTGAGACCAGCCTGGCTAACATGGTGAAACCTGCTCTCTACCAAAAATACCAAAAAAAATTAGCGGGGTATGGTGGTGTGTGCCTGTATTCCAAGCTACTTTGATGGCTGAGTCACAAAAATCACTTGAACCCAGGAGGCAGAGGTTGCAGTGAGCTGTGATCACCTCACTGCACTGTAGCCTGGGTAACAGATTGAGACTTGTCTCAAAAAAAAAAATCTTGGCAGGACGTGATGGCTCACACCTGTAATCCCAGCACTTTGGGAGGCCAAGGTGGGTGGATCACCTGAGGTCAGGAGTTTGAGACCAGCCTGACTAATATGGAGAAACCCCGTCTCTCCTACAAATACAAAATTAGCTGAGCGTGGTGGTGCATGCCTGTAATCCCAGCTACTCGGGAGGGTGAGGCAGGAGAATCGCTTGAACCCAGGAGGCAGAGGTCGCAGTGAGCAAAGATCACACCACTGCACTCCAGCCTGGGCAACAAGGGAGAAACTCCGTCTCAAAAAAAGAAAAAACTTCTTTACTTTGGATAAATACTTAGAAATGGAATTTCCAGGTCAGCCTTTAGATATTATTAATGGATTTAATATGAAAAACCTTTACTTGAGGATGTATAAAGCTTTAAAAGACAGGGTCCCTATTCTTAAGTTATAAATAAAGGAGCATTTGTAAGGTAATATTCAGAAAACATCAGATAATAGCCTATAAAGTCCTCCTGTTCATGCTGATGACATTGGATGGCCAGTTAAGGATGACACTCCATTCTGTCCCCTGCAACCACGGTCCTGACATGTCTAAATGATACTGGCCCTATGAGAACACTGTGGACGTGAAAGCATTTCCTCAAGTTATCTTTTTGGCCTGTTTGTTTTAATCTAATGATGGGATATTGAAAGTGAATCTAATGGAGTGACATGATTGTGCATCTGTTAGGGGGAATGAGAGACAGCTAGAGCAAGGGCAGAGCTCTTGTCTTAAGAGCTGAAGCAAGCAGCAGTGTTACTAGCAGAGCTACTGCACATCTGTACACATGGCTCCAATGGCTCTGACCTGTTTTTTTCCCAGTATGAACCTGATACATGAGGCAAGTTAGAAAATCAGAGTTGGCCAGGCATGGTGGCTCACGCCTGTAATCCTAGTACTTTGGGAGCCAACATGGGTGGATCACTTGAGGCCACGAGTTCGAGACCAGACTTGGCAACACAGTGAAACCCCGTCTCTACTAAAAATACAAAAATTAGCTGGGTGTGGCGGCAGGCACCTGTAATCCCAGCTATGGGAGGCTGAGGTTGCAGTGAGCCAAGATCAGGCCACTGCACTTCAGCCTGGGTGACACAGCAAGACTGTCTCAAGAAAAAAAAAAGGGAAAGGAAAGAAAATCACAGCATGTTAGCCACTTGCAGCTAAACACATATGCACAAAAATTATTCAGTAAAAGCAAAACAGTTTTGGTGTATCTTGAGATTTTGTTTTATATCCAAAGGAAGACAATATCTTTTATCTATGAACTACTGTTTGGAAAATGCCTTCTATATAACAAATGTTATGGTTTTCTTCTAGTTGGGTCTTGAGGTCTCTCAGGAGAATGGCTATAAACTCTACCTCACTCTAATGGGGCTCTAGGGGAGGGGCCTGTGGGTCTTTAGAGTAGCCTTTCACCAGAAATTTCTTTTTCCTGGCCCACAGTCTAATGCTCAAGTGTCTGACCCATGACCAGGTGTCTCACAGGAAGCTTGTTTATACTGGCAGAGGCCCTTGTAACTTTTGTCTGACCTGTGTGCAGTTTATTCCTACCATGATACCCACTCTTTTTTTTTTTTTTTTTTTTTTGAGACGCACTCTCGATCTGTTACCAGGCTGGAGTGCAGTGGCACGACCTTGGCTCACTGCAACCTCCACCATCTGGGTTCAAGCAATTCTTCCTGCCTCAGCCTCCTGAGTAGCTGGGACTACAGGCACGCGCCAACATGCCAAACTAATTTTTGTATTTTTAGTACAGTCAGAGTTTCACCATGTTGGCCAGGATGGTTTTGAACCCTTGACCTCATGATCTGCCCTACTCAGCCTCAAAGTTCTGGGATTACAGGCGTGAGCCACCGCGCCTGATATTTTTTTTTTTTTTTGAGACAGGATCTTGCTCTGGTGCCTAGGCTGGAGTGCAGTGGCAGGAACACATTTCACTGCAGCCTTGACCTCCTAGGCTCAAGCAATCCTCCCATCTCAGCCTCCCAAGTAGGTGGGACTAGAGGCATGTCCCACTACATCGGGCTAATTTGTATATGATATATATTTTTGTAGAGATTGGGATTTGCCATGTTGCCCAGGTTGATCTTGAACTCCTGAGCTCAAGCAGTTCACCTGCCTTGGCCTCCCAAACTGCTGTGATTACAGGTGTGGGTTACCACACCCAGCCAATGTACATTTAATTATCAAAGTACTATCTATACTATTTTATGGAAGTACTAATTATCAAAGTGCAATAGAGGTTTTGTTGTTGTTGTAATTGTTTTTCTTTTGAGACAGAGTTTCAATCTTATTCCCAGGCTGGAGTGCAGTGGTGCGATCTTGGCTCACTGCAACCTCCACGTCCCAGGTTCAAGCGATTCTCCTGCCTCAGCCTCCCAAGTAGCTGGGATTACAGGCATGTGCCACCACACCCAGCTAATTTTATATTTTTAGTAGAGACTAAAATGGTCTCTCCATGTTGGTCAGGCTGGTCTCGAACTCCTGACCTCAGGTGATCCATCAACCTTGCCCTCCCAAAGTGCTGGGTTTACAGGTGTGAGCCACTATGCCTGGCCAATAGAGGTTTTTAAACTTTTTGTAGATATTTTTGAAAGATCCTATCTTCCTTTAAGAAAAGAGACAAGGCTGGGTGTGGTGGCTCATGCCTGTAATCCCAGCACTTTGGGAGGCCAAAGATGGATTGCTTGAGCTCAGGAGTTTGAGAGCAGCCTGGCCAAATGGCAAAACCTCGTTTCTACTAAAAATACAAAAAAAATTAGCTGGGCATGGTGGCGCATGCCTATAGTCAAAGCTAATACAGAGGTTGAGGTGGGAGGATCACCTGAGCCTGGGAGGTTGAGGCTGCAGTGAGCTGTGATTGTGCCACTGTACTCCAACCTGGGCAACAGAACGAGACCCTGTCTTAAAGTGAAAACAAAAACAAAAAAATGAAACGAGAAAAAAAAACAAGAAAGAAAATGGTAAGGGGGAAGTGTAAGCTTTTGTTGTAAATAGTAAATAGTAACTTGCATATCAGATGTTTACTGTAATATTCTTGAAGCTTTGCCAGGCCTACAGCTTGCTGTGTGCTTTTCAACTCTATTTCATTTATTTGGGAAATAATATTATATATCAATGTACTTTATTCATTCCAAGCTCTAACCATGGAATACTGGGAATGTCCCATTCTATGAAGGAGGTTTGCTGGCCACAACAGGAACATTCATGAACACGGAGGTACTTTGTTGAAGTTACACTAATTTTTTTACTCTTCCCCACTCTCAGACTAGCCGGTCCACTCACTATATTCTCTCCATCCTTCAGCACCTTTCCATCTCTTCCTTCATCTTAAAAACCTTTCCTTTAATTTCAGCAGTGCTGCCTGGGTTTGTCATTTCAGGGGTTGGGCATGTTCCAGGATCTGTCTATAGACTTCTCTCAGGAGGAATGGGAGTGCCTGGACGCTGCTTAGAAGGACTTACACAGAGATGTAATGATGGAGAAGTATAGCAGCCTGGTCTCACTAGGTAAGGATGTCTATCCCCAAATAACTCATGAATTTTGGGTGTAGCTTTCACTTCTCTGGGTGACATTTCACCTGCTGCCTAGGGAATTGTTTTATGTTTTGTAGATTAATAGATGGGCAGCTCTTTGGGGTCACTCCATCTTCTCCATGCTTCAGGCCTTTACACCTTTCTCTAGTCCTTCGTGAGTACTAAGGGACTAACTGAATTCAGGTACAGCATGAGTATGTCTTACTTCTTTTCTTTCTTTTTCTTTTTTTTTTTTGAGATGAAGTCTCACTCTATCACCCAGGCTGGAGTGCAATGGCGCGATCTCAGTTCACTCCAACATTCATCTCGGGTTCAAGAGATTCTCATGTCTCAGCCTCCTGAGTAGCTGGGATTACAGGCAACCGACACCACGCCTGGCTAATTTTTGTGCTTTTAGTAGAGACGGGGTTTCACCATGTTGGTCAGGCTGGTCTTGAACTCCTGACCTCAAGAAATCCACCTGTTTTGGCCTCCCAAAGTGCTGGGATTACAGGAGTGAGCCACTGTGCCTGGCCATCTTACTCCTTTTCTTATAAACAGGTCTCTCTGTCCAAAGCCTGATGTGATTTCCTTACTGGAGCAAGGGAAAGAGCCCTGGAGGGTTTCTAGGGATGTACTGGGAGGATGGTGCCCAGGTGAGTAAGGACTGAGAAGATGGGGAAGGCACTGCTGTTTAGAACCCAGCCCATCAGGGAGGCAGCACCGTAAAGGTATTGGTTGAGGAATCTCTTCCGCAAGGTACCATGTAAGAGTTTTGGCCTAAGACACATGGAGAAAAGTCAAGATACCCCCACCACACACACTTTTTTAAAAATTTTTTTAATTTGAGAGAGAGTCTTCCTCAGTCACCCAGCCTGGAGAACAGTGATGTGATCTCGGCTCACTGCAACCTCCGCCCCTGGGTTGAAGCAATTCTCCTGCCTCAGCCTCTAAAGGAACTGGCATTATAGGCACCCACCATGCCCAACTAATTTTTGTATTTTTAGTAGAGACGGGGTTTCACCATGTTGGCTAGGCTGGCCTCCAACTCCTGACCTCAGATGATCCACCTGCCTTGGCCTCCGAAAGTGCTGGTATTACAGGTGTGAGCCACTGTGTCTGGCCAAGAACCCCCTTTTACCTCCACCTCTTCAGTCTGTGCTACCCTCTTGTCATAATTTCTTTCCATTTCAAAGAATAGTATTCCCTTTTCAGAAGCCATCCTGTTTCCTCTATCTCGGAGCTACTTCTTTCCCTTTAAAATTTAAACCCGTGTTGTTGCTTTAAAAACAAATCTTTTAAAATATATTTATTTTTCATACTGATCCTTGACTTTTTTTTGCCTTGTCTTTTCTTGGCTAGTTTTCCTTTAATGCAGCCATTTCATGCATCAATGGATATTCATTCACTTTTTTTTTTTTTTTTTTTATACAGAGTCTCACTCTGTAGCCTGGGCTGGAGTGCAGTGGCGCGATCTTGTGTCACTGCAAGCCAATAAGAAGCTCTTGGGGATGACCTGCCTACAAGCACAGCAAAACCTTTCCTGCGCATTTCTGCGCTGGAACGCCTACCCGCCCCGCCAAACCAAAACTTTACTATCACCCTTAGTGCCGTTTCCTGCACTTTCTTGCAGATTTGTACCAGGCACTGGAGACCCTCCCACCTGGTTCACGCCCACCGCCCGGTGAGCACCCAGACCAACCTTGAGCACCGCCAGTCTTGTTATCAACAAACAGGCTAGTAAATTATAAAAAATAAAATAAAGGAAATGTAGCTGGGCATGGTGGCACGCGCCTGTAATCCCAGCTACTCCGGAGGCTGATGCAGGAGAAGAGCTTGAACCCAGGAGGTGAAGGTTGCAGTGAGCCGAGATCGCGCCACTGCACTCCAGCCTGGATGGCAAGAGCGAAACTCCTTCTCGAAATAATAAATAAAATAAAGGAAATGGGGCTGGGTGTTGTGGCTCACGCCTGTAATTCCAGCAATTTTGGTGGCCGAGGTGGGCGGATCACTTGAGGTCAGAAGTTCGAGGCCAGTCTGGCCAACATGGTGAAACTCCGTCTGTACTAAAAATAAAGAATTAGCCAGGCATGGTGGCGGGCGCCTGTTATCCCAGCTATTTGTGAGGCGGAGGCACAAGAATCTCTTGAATCCCAGTGGCAGAGGTTGCAGTGAGCCGAGCTCGTGCCACTGCGCTGCAGCCTGGGCTACAGAGCAAGACTTCATCTTAAAATAAAATAGGCCAGCGGAGGGTGCTCATGCCTGTAATCACAGCTCTTTGGACCCCGAGGCGGGTGGATTGCCTGAGCTCAGGAGTTCAAGACCATCCTGGCCTACATGGTGAAACCCCATCTCTACTAAAAACGCAAAAATTAGCCGGGCATGGTGGCGCATGCCTGTAATCCCAGCTACTTGAGAGGCTGAGGCAGGAGAACGATTTCAACCCAGGAGGCGGAAGTTTCAGTGAGCCGAGACCGCCACATTGCACTCCAGCTTGGACAAGAGGATTGAAACTCCGTCTCAAAAGACACAAGTAAACAAATATAAAAGAAATAGACAAAGCAGACCTTAATGCATGAACTCAAACAAATGCTTTCACTGCCAGACTCCATCTTTGCAAAACTGAACCTAGGACAATGTGCACGTTTCTAACTAGCAATTCTGGAGGACAGATCAGGGAGGCAGCGTGAGCTTGCTTTTCTGCAATTTAATTGAATGGTCAGTAAAGTCAGTGTTCGCAGGCATTTTCGATGTTCTGTAGTAGGCTTCAGTTCCTATGGCAGTGTGGCAGGCCAGGTTTCCAATAGCAACCAGAACAGTTTCTACTAACCCTTTACTATAATTTTGATGAATGCATAAGTTAACGTTAAAGAAATGAAGAAACTGGTGCCTGAGTATCAGGGATGGAATGTGAAAACCAACCCATTGAGACCCCTTCTGGGTTTTCTCAGACCCTAAATTCTGAATAGAATAATGATAGCATTCTTACACATTCACCTTGGCCTGTCTTAAGATTCAGAAACTTACCAAGACTCTAGAGAAATCTTTCCAGACGCTAGACCCGAGTTAAAAATTAGCTGCTGATTGAATGAAACACTCCTGCTTGTAGGTGCAATCCCACATGGAGCTTAAGAAGTATATAAGCACTAGAAAAAAAAAAAACTTGTAACTTTGAGTTGATCTGGTGAGTTACCCGGTGCTTCTCCCTGTAAGTGGCTGCAGAAATAAACTTCCTTCTTTCCCAGTCTGTCTGTGTCTTGTTATTGAACCATTGCGATGGACCTGCCCAGTAAAGTCCTCTTTTGTGTGGTTATCTGGGACTCCTTTTGGAGGGAACATTTAAAATTTTCCATTTCAAAGCATTCTGTTGGCACTCTTCCACTGTTTTTCTCTGCCTACCCTGGGACCTGTGTTCTCCTGGACTTGAATCTCCAGCCACAGAGCCTAGAAGCCCATTCCTACACATTCTGTGACTGTTCCCCAAACACAGGGAGAATTTGCAGAAAATAAGCCTAAAAGTCTTGCCATTCTTTGCGATAAAACCCCACATTACAAACTGCTGAAAACAGGATTTTAGCCTGAATAGGTTTTTCCTCTATTTGAAACCAACAATCATTTCCCTTTACAATTTTGGAGGGAAGATTCCAAATCAAATCAGTAAGCACCCCCCATCCCAGGTTTATCCTTATGTAATGTGCCCCCTCTGCACATGCAAGATTGAATAAACCTTGAAAATTTTATGTTAAGTGAAAGAAGCCAGTCACAAAGGACCACATGTTATGTAATTCCATTTAAATAAAATGTCCAAAATAGACCAATACATAGAAACAGAAAGTAGATTAGTGGTGGCCCAGGGTTAGGGGAGTTGGGGGGAAATGGAGGGATATGGTGTTTACTTCAGGATAATGAAAATGATCTAAAATTTGTTGTGGTGATGTTTGCATAACAGTGCAAATATACTGAAAACCATTGAATTTTACACTTTAAATCAGTGGCTTCTGTGGTATGTTATCAATATTTCTCAATAAAACTTCAAAGAAAATAGTGCCTATGTGTCTTTTTGTGTATTATTCCTCCAGAGTCCAGTCCATATTTTTTACATTTGATGAAGAAATTAAGATTTTGTTTCTTCTTCTTTTTTTTTTTTTTTTTTGAGACAGAATCTCCCTCTATTGCCCAGACTGGAGTGCATTGGCACAATCTTGGCTCAGTGCAACCTCCAGGCTAATTTTTGTATTTTCAGTAGAGACAGTGTTTCACCATGGTGGCTAGATGGTCTCAAACTTCTGAGCTAAAGTGAGTCCCCCACCTTGGTCTCCAAAATTGCTGGGATTAGAGGCATGAGCCACCGCACCCAGCCCAAGATTTAGTTTTTGTTGTTTTGATGCCCTAGGGCCATCTTATTCTACCTTAATTTCTGATGCATCATCTCAGTGGAAATTTTACATTAGGCCCCAAAGTATTTTCCTCTTTTTAAGATTTTGTCAGCTGAGTACAGTGGCTCACACCTGTAATCTCAACACTTTGGGAGGCCAAGGTGGGAGGATCAGTTGAGCCCAGAAGTTCAAGACCAGTCTCTGCAACATAGTGTGACACATATATCTACAAAAAAAATTTTAGTTAGGTGGGCATATTGGTTCATGCCTGTAGTCTCAGCTACTCCGTAAGCTGAGGAGGGAGGATCACTTGAGCCCAGGAGGTTGAGGCTACAGTGGCCATGATTATACCACTGCACTCCAGCCTGGGTGACAGAGTGATACCCTGTCTTAAAAAAAATTAATTGGAATTTTTTTTTAGAAAACAATGTATACACTTAGTGACTTGATACAAATGAATGAATCTGATAATCTACAGAAACCAAAACAAATAAAAACCCAAAGCCATTCTTCTTATGTGAATCTCTGGTGTCTCTGAATTACAAGAATTGTGAATTATGATTAATAACAAATATGCATGACAAGGACTCAATAAGGGATAGGCATTAATAAACTGCAATGCACACTTACTAGAGTAAGGCCTTTAAAGATGTACAAGAAAAAGAAAGAAAAGGCATTGAAAAATTGCATTGCCTACCAAAACGCTAAAGTTTACCTAAGTCCATTAATCAGCACACACACACACACACACACGCGCGCGCAATGGGTGTGCAAAATGGTCAACACAGTCTCCTATAAATGTATCCTTTTATTAATAGGTCTGTGGGGGCAAGAGATGGGGTTCTATAGATCCTGGAATCAGGGATGGGGAATATGTGGGGTCCCTGGGGTGAGAGATGATGATCTCTAGTGATGTGTGGTCTTTGGGATAGTGATGAGGTCCATGGAATCAATTCTTGTGGATATGTAGGGTCAGTGATGAGGGAATCTGGTGTCAGTGATGGGATGTGTGTGGAATCAATCTGTGAAAGCCAGATTTGCGGTGTCATCTCTCAGGCTGACACATCCTGATCTGCGTGTCGGTGGAAATTCTACGGGGTCAGAGTGTGACTGTCAGGTCCCTGACACTGTGTTCTGGGTCTGGCCAAGTGCACAGATTCCCTTGCCTGGTCCTGGCTGGAGAGGCCCTTCTCAAGGACTCCTCACATGAAAGGTGGGTTGGTGGTGGGTTTTCTTTTTGTTTTGTTTTGTGTTGTAGGTGGGGGTGGGTTGGCTTTTTCTTTAGGATGTAGTTTTGCCTCTTAGAGACCACAGACGCGTGCAGCTTTTAGGAAGAATTTTTGTCTGGGTGGTCACTAGGTCCTTTGGGCCAAGCCATCTAATGGGAGTAAAGCTGACCATTCCCTCAGTGCAGTTCAGATCTAGATGGCCGTTTTAAGGTGTCCTCAAGGTGGCGTGCAAGTGGTTTGTGGCTTTGAGTGGCAGGTGTGTGGGAAGAAACAACTAAGAAGTCCCGGGAGCGCTCGTTGGCTGGATCTGTCACAGCTGGAAGAACAGCCTCCCTAACCCATCAGGTGCCAATGGGAGGTACCTCTCGACTGTTAGAGGCTGATGGAGGCGGCACCTCCAGACATAGAGATTCTGGGCACAGAAGCCTGTTACTGCCAGACGCTGAGGCATTGCCACGGGATTCAAGGGCATTTCGGGTCAGATCAGAGCCTTTCTCAGATAATTATTTCGGTAACTGGGGAGCTCCTGTCCAGCGCACGCCCCCATGAAGGCCTAATGTGCCCTCTCCCACAAAGTCGTCTTTGGTCTGAGAACCACTTGTTTCTTACATCCCTGTGCTAATCTCACCATCTGCTCCTACATACCCCAGGCATTTGCCACATGCTGGTCCTCTCTTTCCTGACAGGCGGGCCATCTGTCCAGCTTCTGTGAGGACAGCTCAAATTATGGAGGAGGGGGCAGGTGCAGGGCAGCAGTGCTGAGGGGAGTACCGGGCAGTTGGGGGAGCAGGGGCTCATTTTTCTTTGTAGCTCAGATTCCTAAACCTGTGACTTTGAGCATCGGTGTCTTCCTTGCAATGTTTCAATCTGAGGCTCTTGGGGAGAGTGCAGAATTGGAGCCCGATGGAAGCCTGGTGGGGAGAGGGGTGGGTGGAGGGAACATGGAGAATGTGTCAGGTGGTGTCTATTCCTGGCACCTTACTTTGCCTGCTGGAGTTTCCCAGTCTGTTCCAGATGCACTCTCTCGACCCTGAAGGGATCTGAGGGGGGATGTTGGTCGCCAGTTTGTGCTCCCCTGGACTCAATTGGAATTGGTCCCACAAAGTGTTATTTATTTATTTATTTATTTATTTATTTGGAGGTAGTCTTGCTGTCACCCAGGCTGGAGTGCAGTGGGGCAATCTTAGCTCACTGCAACCTCTGATTCCCAGGTTCAAGTGATTCTCCTGCTTCAGCCTCCCTAGTAGCTAGGACTACAGGTGTCCACCACCACATCTTGCTAAATTTTTTATTTTTAGTAGAGACAGGGTTTCACAATGTTGGTCAGGCTGGTCTTGAACTCCTGACCAGGTGATCGACCCACCTTGGCCTCTCAAAGTGCTGGGATTACAGGTGGGAGCCATCACACCCTGCCAATCCCACAAATTTAGGCATTATGGTACATTGCTACTTTTGAATCACTTATTTTTTACTTGTGTTTTTCCCCCTCCTTTTATTGATTGATTGACAAAGAGTCTCGCTGTGTCACCCAGGCTGAACTGCAGTGGCACAATCTCGGTTCATTGCAACCTCTGCCTCCCGGGTTCAAGCGATTCTCCCGCCTCAACCTTCCAAGTAGCTGGGATTACAGGTGCATGCCATCATGCCTGGCTAATTTTTGTATTTTCAGTAGAGACAGGGTTTCACCATGTTGGCTAAACTGGTCTCGAACTTCTGACCCCAAGTGATCCACCTGCCTTGGCTTCTCAAAGTGCTGACATAGGCATAAGCCTCCTTGCCCGGACTTCCCTCCTTTTCCTTCAGGTATTTTAAATGTTTTCTTTCCTCCATCTATTTAATTATATGTGATTGCCTTGAGGATTTCAGCTTGAATTAAAATTACATATATTTACCTCTCTTTATTAATATTTAAACATATTAAAATAATGCATGTTCATAATGAAAATGAAACATTACAAATAAATACACAGGAAAGGCAGTATTCCCCCTCCAGTTCCACTCTTGAAATAACCAGTTAACAAGATGATGAGTATCTTTCCATGATGTTCTCCAAGATTCATATAAGTATTGGCCAGCAAACAACAGAATATATAGGCCAGGTGTGCTGGCTCATGCCTGTAATCCCAACACTTTGGGAGACTGAAACGGGTGGATCTTTTGAGGTTAGGAGTTCGAGACTAACCTGGCCAATATGGTGAAACCCCATCGCTATAAAAAGTACGAAAATTATTTGGGCACGGTGGCGAGCACATTAATCCCAGCTACTTGGGAAGCAGAGGCACGAGAATCTCTTGAACCCAGGAAGAGAAGTTTGCAGTGAGCCAATATCACATTACTGCACTCCAACCTGGGTGACAGACTGAGATTCCATCTCAATAAATAAGTAAATACATAAAATAAAGAGAAAGAAAGATGAAAGAAAGAAAAAGAAAAAAGAAGAAAGAAAGAAAGAAAGAGGAAGGGAGGAAGAAAGAAAAAAAGAGAGAAGTCATGTGCTCAGGTTGCTAAGATCAATGGTAAGAACAAATCCTCCGACGGTGAAAATGTAAGAAGGAAAAATAAATTTCTGTTAGTATTGTTTGTTGCAACCCAAGCTCTAAAAAGTACAACCACGTGTGTGATAAGTGCTTAGTTAAGATGAAAAAGGCATTAAATTTGTGCTTGGAAATCATAAACAGAAATGTGTTCTGATTGACAGCAATTGGGTCAATGCTACCCAAGGTTCAGGCATCCACTGCGGGTCTTAGAACACATCTCCTGCAGATAAGGGAGGGCTACTATATAACGTTTCTTTCTTTTTTCTTTAATTATAAAGCATTCTCCTTTTTTAATATAACAATTGCCCACGTATATCACTTTAGGTATAAAGATATTAGGGTACCTTTATAGTAGATAAAAAGCTAACTCATTCTTTGTAAGAGTTAAAGTATCTTTCATTATATGAGCATTTTAAGATATTAAAGTACTTTTGCCACCAAAAATAGCGCTTCTGTAAATATTCTTCTACTTATATCTTTATTAATTTTTACTTCTGCTGAAACAAATTGCATGAGGAAACAAGTGTATGTGTATAAAGTGTAATATAAGTATATATATTTAATATGTGTATATACAACTTAATATGTACACATACATACAATAACATACAATTTTTTTGTTTTGTTTTTTGAGATGTAGTTTTGCTCTCTCATCCAGGCTGGAGTGCAGTGGTGTGATCGGCTCACTGCAACTTCCACTGTTTGGTCCAATTGATTCTCCTGCCTCAGCCTCCTGAGTAGCTGGGAATACAGGCATCTTCCACCATGTCCAGCTAACTTTGTTTTTTTAGTGGAGATGGGTTTTCACCATGTTGGCCAGGCTGCTCTCAAACTCCTGACCTCAAGTGATCCACCCACCTTGGCCTCCCAAAATGCTGGAATTACAGGCATGAGCCACTGTGCCCGGCCTAACATATACAATTTAATGTATATACAAATATAGGTTGGGTGCAGTGGCTCACTCCTGCAATCCTAGCTCTTTGGGGAGCTGAGGTAGGGGATTGTTTGAACCCAGGAGTTTGAAATCAGCCTGGGCATCATGGTGCAACCCTATCTGTACAAAAAACACAAAAAGTAGCTGGGTGTACTTGCAGGTGGCTGTGGTCCCAGCTACTCTGGAGACTGAGGTGGGAGGATAGCTGGAGCCTGGGAGGTCGAGGCTGCAGTGAGTTGTGATCATGCCACAGCACCCCAGTGTGGGTGACAGAGTGAGACCCTGTCTCAGACAAAAACAAAAACAAACCAAATATAATGTTTATGTGCTACACACTTGATTTCTTTCCAAAAGGTTATATAACACTGTACTTTCACCAGCAATATATGCGAGTAATCATTTCCTACATACTATCACTTGTGTGCATTCAAGGAAACTTAGTAGGCCTGAATTGCCCAAACCTGGCACACTCCAAAGAAATCTAATCTAGCTCCCAGGAAATAACCTCTAAGTCCTTGGAATCTTCTGCCTATCTGGGAGTTAACAACGTGATTTATTATGGGGACCTTGGACCATGCAGTGTCAGCTTGACCTTGGGAAGGGTGGAGACAGAGAAACTAAGGTCATCCAAGTGGGTGCTCTTGTCCATGTGACCAACCTCCAGTAAAATGCTCAACACCAAGGCTCAGGTAAGCTTCTTGTTGGGGAGTATATTCTGTACTTTTTGCCACATATCGCTGGGTGAATTAAGCACTGTCCACACGATGTCACTGGGAGAGGACAACTGGAAGCTTGTGCTTTTGTCTCTCCTGGACTCTGCCCTGTGCACCTTTTTTTGCTGCTGATTTTAATCTGTATCTTTTTGTTGTAATAAACTATGAGTATAACAGCTTCACTCAGTTTTGTGAGTCTTTCTAATTAATCACTAAACATTTGGGACCTCAGAACACAATGTTGTTTCTTCTTTAATTGAATTTTCCATGTTATGTAAGAAACCTATGTGCATAATTGAAAAATCACAAACTAAGAAAGAGCTTTCCATGCAGTCTACTCCCCCACCCTGTTTCTCCAATGCTCCCAGGTCTACTTCCTGAATAATCAAATGTTTAAATTTTCTTAACTATTTCTAATCTATATATCTGAGTGCTTATCTCTGTATTATATAATAGGTAGATCCTCCTTCTCAATATGTCAACTTGATACATTACCTGATGGCTTCCTGTTCTGACAGCTGATGACTTGGCTGACACTCACCCCTTACCCCAGTGCCTGGACCACTTTTTAAACATAGTGCTGTCACCATTTTCTTTTTCTTTTCTTTTCTTTCTTTTTTTTTTTTTTGAGGCAGAATATTGCTCTGTCACCCAGGCTAGAGTGCAGTGGCATGATCTGGGCTGACTGCAACCTCCACCTCCCATATTCAAGTGATTCTCCTGCCTCAGCCTCTGGAGTAGCTGGGATTACAGGGGCACACCACCACGCCTGGCTAATTTTTGCATTTTTTGTAGAGACGGGGTTTCACACTCTCAGCCAGGCTGGTCTTGAATGCCTGACCTCATGATCCACCCATCTCAGCCTCCCAAAGTGCTGGGACTGCACCCGGTCACTCTCACTATTTTCAATGGCTCTCTTGGTCACCTGTCACTCGGGAGAGTAGCTGAGGCAGGAGAATCACTTGAACCCGGGAGGTGGAGGTTGCAGTGAGCTGAGATGGTGCCATTGCACTGCAGCCTGGGCAACAAGAATGAAACTCTGTCTAAAAAATGAATAAATAAATAAATAAATAAATAAATAAATAAATAAATCAGAAAAGGAAAGAAAAGAAGCTCTTCCTCCACATACCTGTAAGGATCTTTGTCTTAATTTTCTTCATGTCTTAATATCATTCTTGTCTTGTCAGAGATCATCCTATCTGAAATTGAAACTATTTGCCGCTTCCCTTTTTTTCCATAGCACTTAAAATTTTTTTTTTTTTTTTTTTGAGATGGAGTCTCGCTCTGTCACCCAGGCTGGAGTGCATTGGTGTGATCTTGGCTCACTGCAACCTCCGCCTCCCAGGTTCAAGTCATATCCTGCCTCAGCCTCCCAAGTAGCTGGGATTACAGGCATCTGCCACCACGCCTGGTTAACATTTTTTTTTTTTTTTGTATTTTAGTAGAGACAGAGTTTCATCATGTTGGCCAGACTGGTCTTGAACCCCTTACCTCAGGTGATCCAAACCACCTCGGACTCCCAAAGTGTTGGGATTACAGGGGTGAGCCACCACACCCAGCCCTGGCTAATTTTTGTGTTTTTAGTGGAGACAGGGTTTCACCATATTGGCCAGGCTGATCTCGAACTCCTGACCTCAAGTGATCTCCCTGCCTTGGCCTCCCAAAGTGTTGGGATTACATGCATGAGCCACTGTGCCCGGACTGATTTTTGACAAATCATCTCTGTTCTTCTATTATGTCCACTAGAATGTAAACTTGATGAGAGCAGGACATATTGTCAGTTTTGTTCAGTGCTATTTGTCCCTAGAGCCTAGAACTGTACCATGCACATGGTAAGGAGACAAATATTTGTTGAATGAATATATTGAGCAGCTGTTCTCAGACTTTTTGGTCTCAGAAATTCTTTACTCTCTTGTTTCTTTACTCCCAACCTCAGGTGATCTGCCCACCTTGGCCTCCCAAAGTGCTAGGATTATAGGAGTGAGCCACCACGCCCAGCCGCCCAACTAATTTTTGTATGGTAGTAGGCACCGGGTTTTGCCATGTTGGGCAGGCTGATCTTGAACTCCTGACCTCAAGTGATCCCCCACCTCAGCCTCCAAAGTGCTGAGATTACAGGCATGAGCCACCGCACACGACTAAATAAACCAAAAACTTTAGATAAGTGAATTTGGAGGAAATATTTATAACAGATAAAATGGACTAACAGATAATTCTAATTTATTGTCTCTCTGACTTAATAAAATATTAGTCAATACCCTAAGAAGAAAGGAACAAAATCTAAAAATTCACCCTTCACAAACACAAATAGTCGGAAAACAAAGTCAAAACCTAAGAACTTGTTGACCACTTATCTCTCCGTTGAAATCAGCTCTTGAATGTGTTGAACTAGGATGGACTTCAGATTAGGAAATTTTTAAAATATTTTTTAAAGTTTCACTTTTTGGAATTTAAAATTAATCCAAATTATGTAATATACAACATTTGGAATTTACCAATCAGTACTCTATCATTTTATTTTTCACTCTTCAAATAATTTCTTGTTCAAGAGTTTAAAATGCTTTTAAAATTAATAGCTTCTGCAGGCTATAGTCTGTAGAGACTGTCTCTACAAAAAATAAAAATATATATACTTTTAAATATATATAAATTATATATTTATTTAAATGTATATGTTTTAAGTATATAAAATATATTTTTAAAATTTCATTTTTTTGCCGGATCGTATGGTAAGCATATGTTTAGACTGGCAGGAACTTGCAAAACTGCCTTCCACAATGGCTGTCCCACTTTGCATTCTCAGCAGAAATAGAGATGAGTTCCTGTCACTCCATATCTTCACCAGCATTTGGTGTTGGTATTTGCATTCAAGCCAGTCTAAGAGATGTGTAATGGTATCACATCGTTGTTTTAATTTGAATCCCCTTGTGATATATGGTGTTGAGCATCTTTTCAGAGGTCTAAGAAATGTGCTGGGCATGGTGGCACATGCCTGTGATCCCAGCTACTCAAGAGGCTGAGGCGGGAGGGTTACTTGAGCCCTGGAGGTTGGGGCTGCATTGAGCCATGATTGCACCACTGCACTCCAGCCTGAGTGACAGAGATAAAACCTGTCTCAAAAAGATAAATAAGGCCAGGTGTGGTGACTTATGTCTGTAATCCAAGCACTTTGGAAGGCCAAGGTGGGTGGATCACGAGGTCAGCAGATCAAGACCATCCTGGCTGACACAGTGAATCCCCGTCTCAACTAAAAATACAAAAAATTAGCCAGGTATGGTGGCTGGTGCCTGTAATCCCAACTACTCAGGAGGCTGAGACAGAAGAATCGCTTGAACCCGGGAAGCAGAGGTTGCCATGAGCCGAGATCAGGCCATTGCACTCCAGCCTGGGTGACAGAGTGAGACTCCATCTCAATAAATAAAAATAAATAAATAAATAAATGACTTAATTTTTAGAACAGTTGTAGGTGTACAGAAAAATAGAGCAGAAGGCATATTGAGCTCTAATATCTACCTCACACCATAGTACACACACTTCCTCTATTATCGTCTTGTTAGTGTGGTAATTTGTTATGCTTGATGAGCCAATATCGATATTATTAAGTTCATGGCTAATATTAAGATTCACTCTCTGTGTTCTACCATTTATGGGCTTTGACAAATGCTTAAGAACATATATCCACCATTATAGCATCACACAGAAAAGTTTCACTGCCCTAAAAATCTTCTGTGCTCCACCTATTCATCCTTCCCTCTGCTCAAGCCTCTGGCGACCACTGAACTTTTTATAATACCATCTGCCTGGTTTTGCCTTTTCTAGTATTCCATATAATTGGAACTCTATACTATGTGGCCTTTCTGTATTGGCTTATTTCACTTAGAAATACGTGTTTAAGATTCCTCCATGTCTTTTCATGCCTTGGTAGTTCATTTCTTTTTATTCATGAAGAATATTCCATTGTATGAACGTTTCAGAGTTAGTTTATCCATTTCTCTATTGTAGGATATCTTGGTTACTTCCAGTCTTTTTCAGTTGTGTATAAGCTGCTGTAAACATTCATGTGCAGGATTTGAGTGGATATAAGTTTTCAAATATTTGGGTATATACCAAAGAATGCAATTGCCAGATTGTATTTAAACATACAAGGATGCAGATGCCATACACACAAATATGTATGTGTATGTCATACTCATATACAATTTTAAATACATATATGTGTTCTATGGATATGTAAGTATTTCTCTATTTTCACAGAAATGTCACTCTAAATCAGTACCTAGGGAGGGTCATCATTTTCTTAATCTACAAATCAAGACACAGTATGAGTGGCTGCACCCTAGTTTAATGAGTCCTCTATTATTGAGGATGTTTTCCTGTTTCCTTTGTCATTGTTGTTGTTGTTTTGTTTTGAGACAGAATTTCACTCTTTTGAGTCAAGTGGTGTGATCTCAGCTCACTGTAGCCTCCTGAGTAGCTGGGATTATAGGTGCCCACCACCACGCCCAGCTAATTTATGTATTTTTAGTAGAGACAGGGTTTTACCATGTTGGCCAGGCTGGTCTTAGCTCCTGACCGCAGGTGATCCATCCAGCTCGGCCTCCCAAAATGCTGAGATTACAGGCATGAACCACCACGCTTGGCTGCTTTCACCATTTCAGACTGAGCTTGGAGAAGAACCTGAGGAAAAACATGACTTTAAAATTTTGATGAATGGAGAAATCTCTTTCCATTCACCTTCCTTTCCTCTATTTCATTCTTATTTTAAAATATACAAACAAAGATATGGATACATCGTTATTAAATAAACATCTGTTTGATACCTATCCAGGTGAAGAAATAGAGCACTATCACCACAAGAAGTCCTCTGTATGCTCCTAACTGATCCTAAAGTCTTCCTTCCCCTTATTAGTAACAGATATAACAGATATCCACATTACCTGTGGATATCTGCCATCCTCTCCTTGGTTCCCATTATAATTTTATTATGTATTTTATATCTCTTTTTTTTTTTGGAGATGGAGCCTCGCTCTGTCACCCAGGCTGGGGTGTAGTGGCATGATCTTGACTCACTGCAACCTCCGCCTCCCAGATTCAAGTGATTCTCATGCCTCAACCTCCCAAGTAGCTGGGATTACAGGCATGGGCCATGTACCACCATGCCTGGATAATTTTTGTATTTGTAGTAGAGATGGGGTTTTGCATGTTGGTCAGGAGGTTTAGAACTCCTGACCTTAGTGCCTGGCCTTATTATGCATTTTTTATGTGCCTAAAGTAAAGTATGATTTTGCCTGGTTTTTCTCTTACATAATTGGAGTAAAAGTCTGTATCCTGGTGCATCTGGCTCCTTTTACTCAATATTAAGTATTTAAGATTCACACTTAGCATTGTTTCTGCATTCTATTAAAACACACACCAGCCAGGCACAATGGCTCACGCCTATAATCCCAGCACTTTGGGAGGCCGAGGCAGGCAGATCACTTGAGGTCAGGAGTTCCAGACCACCCTAGCCAACATGGTGAAACTCCATCTCTATTAAAACTACAAAAATTAGGCCATGTGGTGGCTAATGACTGTAATCTCAGCACTTTGGGAGGCCAAGGCAGGTGGATTACAAGGTCAGGAGATGGAGGCAATCGTGGCGAACATGGTGAAACCACATCTCTACTAAAAATACAAAAAATTAGCCAGGCATGGTGGCACATGCCTGTAGTCTCAGCTACTCAGGAGGCTGAGGCTGGAGATCACTTGAATCTGGGAGCCAGAGGTTGCAGTGAGCCAAGTTTGCACCACTGCACTCCAGCCTGGGTGACAGAACCAGACTTCCTAAAAAAAAAAAAAAAAAAAAAAATTAGCCAGGTATGGTAGTGTGCGACTGTAATCTCAATTATTTGAGAGGCTAAGGTAGGAGAATCAGTTGAACCTGGGAGGTGGTGGATGTTGCAGTGACCCAAGATCGAGCCCTGTACTCCAACCTGGGCAATAGAATGACAGTCTCAAAAAAAAAAAAAAAAAAAAAAAGCCCAGGCGCAGTGCCTGCCACCTGTAATCCCAGCACTTTGGGAGTCTGAGATAGGTGGATCACCTCAGGACAGGAGTTTGAGATCGGCCTTACCAACAAAGTGAAACCCCATCTCTAGTAGAAATACAAAAATTTACCGGGAGTGGCTGCATGTGCCTGTAATCCCAGCTACTGAGGAGGCTGAGACAGGAGAATTGCTTGAACCCGGGAGGCAGAGGTTGCAGGGAGCCAAGATTGCACCACTGCACTCCAACCTGGGTGACTAAGCAATACTCTGTCTCAAAAAATATATACAAATTTATATTTATATACATAAAATAAATATAAAAAAATAAAAATACAGTACACCAGTGTGTATCCCTTCATTGTTGGTGGACATGTGGGTTGTGTTCATTTTTGTCAGTTACAAATGATGCTGTTGTGAACATGTTTGTATTTCTATTTGGTTACCATTAGTGTGTATTTATGTACAGTATAAAGCAAGAGGTGAAGCCATAGGTTACAGGGTAAACATATCGTCAGTTTTACTAGGTATTATTCGTTTCATCCCAATGTTAACACACCAACTGACAGTCTTACAATGTCTGATAATTCCCAAACCTTCGCATTCTTCTTGACACTTAATTTCGTCAAAATTTTAATTTGAGTCTTTTAGTGGGTATGTGGCTATGATTGTGATATTAATTTACTGGGCCTTTTCTTCTCTGTAACAGGCCCTGTCAAGATATATGTGTGGTGTGGCAGGGGTTGGAGCCACTAGAGGTAGCATGGGCTCTGGAATCCTTAATCATCCTATGTGAAATAGTTGGTGGGGCTGTGATTTTTTTTTTTTTTGAGACAGAGTTTCACTCTTGTTGCCCAGGCTGGAGTGCAATGGCACTATCTCAGCTCACTGCAACCTCTGCCTCCCAAGTTCAAGTGATTCTCCTGCCTCAGCCTCCCAAGTAGCTGGGATTAGAAGCATGTGCCACCACACCCAGCTAATTTTTTGTATTTAGTAGAGATGGGGTTTCACCATGTTTGGCAGGCTGGTCTTGAACTCCTGACCTCAGGTGATCCAACTGCCTCAGCCTCCTAAAGTGCTGGGATTACAGGCATGCACCACTGCACCCTAATATTTCCTGTGTGCAATGGTGTAGCCAGTGCACAAAGCCAGTTCTTAATGATTCTGTCATCCAAATATCATATCTTCTCGATTCCCCTTGAGATATGCTCATTCCTCCATACAATTAAACAATCTCAATTACTCTTGAAGGAGCATAAAATCCTCCCTGTCTAATCATGGGTCCTTTCAAATTATTTGTTGGCTTGTGTTTAAAATATGAAAAAGAGAATGTAGATTTTGTTTCCTTCTTTCTGCTTAACCTGAACAAAATGTCATAGATATCTCCTACCTGTTGCTAAACCAACGAGAGTCACTTGAATAATGAACAAGACTGGAGGGAAACCACATGGATAATTTATCATTACACTATCATCACATACATGGAACTCATTAATGAAGTTTACAAAAAAAATTGAGTCATTTGTGGAAAAGTGTAAAGAGAATATAGGAGATGTCTCAAATGAAGAGAAAAAAGCTGCAGAAAATAATTACAAAAAAAAGAGTGTTAAGATGTAAATACAAATTCAGAGATTGAGGAGCACGAAGGGCTATGTTAAGGGAAAAAATAGTTATCAATATTTTCTTATTCATTATGGAGAGCAGGATGAATTCTTAAAAGGTCAAATAATGGTGAGTCTGATATATCTGATGATAATTTGTATTTTGTATTTCTAATGTTGTAAATGATTGTTAATTCACAGTCATTATTCCTATTTCCTTTAGACTAGTGACTATGCATTTGATTGACAAAAACCCATTGGGTTAGTATCGTTGTCTATGTGTATTCATCATGCTATGTGTTAAAATAAGTCCATCAATTTTTGTCTTGTGTTTGCTTTCATTTCATTTTAGTTTCGTTTCTTTGGGACAGGGTCTCACTCTGTCACCCAGGCTGGAAGTGCGGTGGCATGATCATAGCTCACTGCAGCCTGTACATCTCCAGGCTCAGGTGATCCTCCTGCCTCAACCTCCCAAGTAGCAGGGACTACAGGCATGAGCCACCACACCTGGCTAATTTTTGTATTTTTTGTAGAGATGGGGTTTTGATATGTTGCTCAGGCTGGTCTCAAACTCTTGGACTCAAGTGATCTGCCCACCTTGGCCTCCCAAATTGCTGGAATGACTGGCGTGCACCACTGTCCACAGCCTGTTTTTATTTTATTAATTGGCTGATTCATTCAGACACATAATTATCAAGTCAAATCTCACTCTTTCCTTAGCATTTCCCTTCAGTTTAGCTGAGAAAATCTATTCCTATTTTAAAACATATAGGATTAATCGAGTGTGGTGGCACATGCCTGTAATCCCAGGTACTCAGGAGGCTGAGGCAGGAGTATCACTTGAACCTGGGAGTGATATAGTGGTTATATATAGTATATAACTATATAGTGATTATAGTTTATAATTTTAACTATATCATGTCTCCTGCCTCATAAGTACCACTGGACAAGGTCCCTTTTATGTACGCAGCTTCTGTCAGAGATAAATGTATTTTGAAGTGGAGAACAAAGATAAGTGCAAAATTGGCATGGAGAACTAAGGTAATTATGAAAGTTCCAGATACAAAGAGAGGGCTCAATATGCCAGCAGTTCTCTACCAATCCATCCTAACGGTCTTCTTTTAGGATTGCCTAAATAATGCAGGAGATGGGTGCAAGACACACAAGTGTTCCAGAAGCATGTAAACAAGATGCAGAAAAGAGGATAAGATAAAATAAGATGTGATAAGAATATTAGGAAAGCCTTGTTCAGAAGATTGCCTCAGAGGCAAAAGGGACAGTTTCATTTTGCTGAGGGAAACAGGGTGGTAAGAACCCTCCTGGGGAAGACTCCTGCTTATGCTGATACAGAGAGAAAGTGTAAAATATCGTAATGGGAGAGCATCAGGCTGAGATAGCTCCCATGGCCTGGGTTCCTACATAGACAAAATGAAACAAGCTTAGCCAACCAACAAGTGATCTGCTGTGTTTTAGCTGTGTAACGAGAGACCTACCACCAGGATAGTTCAAATAATGCAACTGCCCAAATTTTTGCCAATCAAATAATTTCTCTACTCTACTTCTATATTCACCCTATAAAAGCTTTCCTTACAAACACCTCCAGTAGATCCTCCAACCACTTTCAGTCTGGAGCTGCCTGATCCATGAATCTCTGTTTGCTCAAATAAACCCTTAAAATTTTAATAGGCTTAAGTTTATCTATTTTTTTCTCATTTTTAAAAATTGAGATGGGATCTTCCTATGCTGTCCAGGCTGGTCTTAAACTCCTGATCTCAAGGGATCCTCCTGCCTCAGCCTCCTGAGTAGCTGGAATTATAGATGTGTGCCTCCACACCCAGCTTACATTTATCTTTAAACAAGGGTTTGACCCCTTTCTGAAATATATTTCTGTGAAGACCTGTACCCTCAGTGATATGGCAGTCTCATTTTAGACCATCGAGCACTTTTGTCTCTGGACCACAATTTGCCCTTTGTGACCTGCTCTACTAAGAAATTCAAGTGTAATTCAAGTTAGTTTACCCTCTGCTGATCAGGGGAGACTGCTCTGGGTGCAAGTTCAAGACAGGCACTCACACCTTCATTGGTACCCAAAATCTCAGCATCACACAATACACCCATGTAATAAACCTGCACAGGTACCCTCCGGAATCTAAAATGAAAGTGGAAATTCATTAAAATTTTAATTTCATCTTATTACAAAACAAAGATAAATTTACCTCTTTCCAATTTTGATATATATATTATACTGACATACACACTGTATTCTATGATGAATTATACTGATTGAATTTCACATTTCAAACTAACACTGAATAACTTTGAAAAACTCTATTGGGTCATAATGTATTATGTTTTTAATATATTTTAATACAATTTGCAAAAATTCTGTTTTAAAATTACATCTATGTTCCATAAATAAATAAATATGTAAAAAATAATAAATGTTTGTATTATTCAAGTGAAGATTATAGTGATCTTTTTGAATATTTACTTAACCTCAACTAGTTTTAATTCAGAAGTAGCAACTCCATAGAAATTCAACTTATTACTACCTTATTACTCATACTTGTCTCCTTGAAGAAGCTTCATTGCTATCATCCGGTTTAGACTGGGATGTCATAAATCTCTAGACTGAGTAATATAATATTCCCTGTTCAAATAAAGTCAAATTATTATTATAATGTTATGACATCTCCAAATACAAAAAGCAAGCCCATGGATGTCAGGTTAAGGTATAGAGACAAGTATTCCTACTTACTATCTTTTAGGGCAGATATATCCCAGCCAAGCTGATTGCAAAATGAAATGGAAACCATATAGTGGAAGAGGACTTGGGACTCACACAGATTGGATTTTCATTCCAACCCTTACATACACAAGCTGCATGACTCTGGGTAGATTGCATATTCTCTTAGAGTTTTAATTTCCTCATCTGTGCAATGGCAGTTAATGCCTATGGGCTATGGCTGATGTGGGGATAAAAGAACCAACAGGGATGCATGGGCAGGGCCTTGTCCATAGAACAACTGGCATCAACAAATGGAAGCCCCCTTCCCATCTTGTCTTTGCATGCACTACAAAATCTGGAATATGTGGGTATAAAAAGTACCCTTAAAAGAGACAGAATTGGAAACTTTTGCAAAAAGAGATTGGAAAGGTGTCACATCTTGTGGCACGAGGAGTTGTGGGCATACCCTTGAACTTTGTGCTGTGAGATATCCACAGAACTTCAGGAGCTTAAGAGAACAGTTTAGATGTCATCTTATTCATCTACCATAGAACTTCCTCTTTTTTTCTGAGATTTCCAGACAGTAACTTTTACAGCTCTAATAATGCAGTTCTCTCCCAATTGTTTGGACTATTCTAATAGATACAAAGCAGTATTTCACCAGCAGATGCTACTGCAGTTCATATGATGATTTCAAACTGAGAATCCCTTTAAAGTTATGCAATACATTTTTTGGAAATAGGTTGAAAATAGTTTAAGTTTAAAATCCTATAAAATAGATTTACAGTAAATAATTACTTGTTGCAATATCTATCATACTATCTTATATTCACACATGTATTGGTGTCCTAATACATACGTATGAGAGTGAAAGTTACCTGAGGTCAGAGACTGTGGCATATGTTCCCTGCACCACTGGTGCCTACCTCAGCACATGATATACAGTAGATGCTCAAAAAATACTTTCACTTAAAAAACGCACTAAGAATAAATCTTATTAGACATCAAAATATGTATGAGTACAATCTAGGGACATGGTCAGAGGTTCAAAATTCAATCTTATTTATTTTTTATTTGGAGACAGAGTCTCACTCTGTCGCCCAGGCTGGAGTTCAGTGGCGTGATCTCAGCTTACTGCAACCTTCCTCTCCTGGGTTCAAGTGGTTCTCCTGCCTCAGCCTCCAGAGTAGCTGGGATTACAGGTGCACACCAACACGCCCAGCTAATTTTTTTGTATTTTTAGTAGACACAGGGTTTCCCCATGTTGGCCAGGCTGGTCTCAAACTCTTGAGCTCAGGCAATCTGCCCACCTTGGTCTCCCAAAATGCTGGGATTACAGGTGTCAGCCACCACGCACAGCCACAAAATGTTTTAAAGTAGCTTCAAAATCCATTTGCAAATAGGTGTATTCATAACAAGATGAAAACAAGAAAACATTGAGCTTCATATAATAGAAGGGTTCTGCCTGGATTTGCATGTGGCCTCATCGCTTGTTTCCTGTTGGGCCGTGGTCAGGTTACTTAGCTGCTCTCTGCCTCCACATAGCTTTATGCCTGTGCATCCCTCATCTACAAAATGGGAATAATAAGAATATCTGACAATTAGAAGTGGAGAAAATATGTGTAAAGGCCTTTGAAAAGAGCTTGTGAAAGCTCAATAATTGTCCTCAATAATTGCTCTCAATAATTGTCAGCTATCATTCAATAACAATCATAATCATAAAAATGTATGACTCAAAGAAAGATTCTGACTTCATATCCAGCTTCCCAAAAGAATATCAGACATTGGGCCTGTGAAAGGAATGACATTGAGATGTATTTTCACATTGCTAAGTTGGTTTTTTCTCTTTGCCATTCAATTTCTGCAGTCCCTACTCTAAGCCCATGGTCCACCTTTTTATTTTGCCTCTTAAAATGTCTTCCCTTCTTTTAAGATTTACTTTTCCTTAAAAGGGCCCTTTTCATCTACTCACTCTTTTGCCCTTCCCAGAAGTTGGTTAATGGGCACAAAAATACAGTTAGATGGAAGGAACAGAAGAATTTCTAGTGTTCAATAGCACAGTAGGGTGATGATCATTAACAATAACTTATATATTTCAAAATGACTAGAGGAAAGATGTGGAATGTTCTCAAAACAAATAAATGATAAATGTTTGAGGTGATGGATATGCAAATTATCCTGATTTGATCACTACACATTGTATGCATGTATCAAAATATCACATGTACCCTAGACATATGTATAATTGTCATGTATCAATAAAAATAAAAAGGCCTATTTCTCTTTCCTTCCTCCCCACATTCTCTCCTGTCCCAGATATGTGATGTTCCTGGTGCTCTCCTGCCTCATGTTCAGCCAGCACTGAGCCAGCAGGAAGGATCTCACAGGTCATATCCTGAGATCAACCCTCCACTCCTTCAAGTAACAATCCTCCTGCTTTTAGTCATTTATATCCTTTGGTTCATAGATATTTTGAGTCAAGTGCCTTCTAACTACTGACCTACATAATATCCCTTGGTTTTTAAAGATAATACAAAGGGGATTTTAGTAATAATCTTGAGTCATCACAGAAGCTAATAAAGTTGGGGATTCCACGAAGCCATCCAAGCATATAAAGCCCATTTCCTGGGTCCCTTTTCCTTAGCTCAAGGCCACAAAAAATCAGAACTTCAATTCCAGACCACATTTGCAGTATGTCTAAATAATTATGAGTTATAAATGAAGCTAACAAATAGTTAGATATGTTCCATTCTCCTACTTTGATAAATATACCGCCATAATAACCCACAAAGTCAAAGTCGAGTGTAGAATTCTCTGATTTCTTGGTGCTCTGCGCGGGAATGTGGTAGTAAAGGGAGAGCCGATCCTCAGCCCCAGGCTAAACACTTTCCTTTCATCGTAGCTAGCCCTGTCCTCACTTGAGAAGCTTTGCGTACCCCTGTGTGGGGGACTCTCTAGGCCCCATGCAAGCTCCATCCACAATTCTCACCCCTTCAGACAGCAGAGCCTTGGGCACCATTTGGACAAGCACAGTTTGTGCTTTGAAATGGACCCAGGGAAGAGGCCATGCAGGCTCAGGCACATTTGGCCAGGGGCCTGAGTGCCCAGTGTGTGCCCTAGAAGAGAGGGTGAGAGCTCTGGGTGGGCCAGGGTACAGTCAGTGGAGGGCCAGAGAGGCACCTTCTCAAGTGCAGGATTCAGGGCAGGGGTCCTCTTGCCCAGATCGATGGCTACGATTGCTTAGTGCAATGGCGCCTGCGTCATGTCTTCTCACCTCACCTTTCATTCAGTCTCAGCCACCGTGGGAAGTTCCATGGAAGCGCAGGCTTCCCTTGTGCTGCCAGCAAACTCAAGCTACACTTTCTGCCCTAGGGCATCTCCATGATTGTAGGATTTTTCCTGAGCACAAATACTGCCAGAAACACTTGCAGGTTAACAGCCTCAGGGGAAGACCTCAACCAGTGTGGGACAGGTGGACAAATGCTCCAGGCTCATGTTTCAGGTGGAAAGTTCTGGATAACTTTCCGAAGGCTCTCGGAAGGTCCTGCAGAAAAAACCGCATGGCAGGACCCTCAATAGCAAGCCATTATTTTGGCTTTTCTTTCTTGCCTGGCTCACTCTTCCCACTTCTGACTCTTGCTTCTTGGAATCACTTCCCAAATAAACCACCCACACCCAAGTCCTTACTCCAGCTCTTCTTCTAGGGATACAGGCACACCTTGGAGATATTGCAGGTTTGGTTCTAGGTAACCACAATAAGGCGAATATCACAACAGCACAAGTCACACGAAATTTTTTGCTTTCTGGTGCATATAAAAGTTATGTTGCCAGGCATGGTGGCTCACGCCTGTAATCCCAGCACATTGGGAGGCCGAGGTGGGTGCATCAACTGAGGTCAGAAGTTCGAGACCAGCCTGGCCAACATGGTGAAACCCTGTGTCTACCGGAAATACAAAAATGGTGGTGCGCGCCTGTAGTCCCAGCTACTCAGGGGGCTGAGGCAGGAGAATTGTTTGAACCTGGGAGGCAGAGTTAGCAGTGAGCCAAGATCGCACCACTGCACTCCAACCTGGGCAACAGAGCCAGATGCCATCTCAATAAAAAAGTTATGTTTAAGCTACTGTAGTCAATTAAGTGTGCAATAGCATTATGTCTAAAATATAATGTATATACCTTACTTTGAAAATACGTGATTGCCAACAAATGCTAACCATCATCTGGGCCTTCAGCAAGTCTCATCATTTTGCTGCTGGATGGTCTTGTCTCAATGTTGATAGCTACTGACTGATCGGGGTGGTGGTTGCTGAGGGCTGGAGAGGGAGTGGCAATTTCTTAAAATAAGATGACAATGAAGTTTATCGCATAGACTGACTCTTCCTTTCACAAAAGATTTCACTGTAGCATGCTATGCAGTTTGGTAGCACTTTACCCACAGTAGAATTTATATCAAAATTGGAAGCAATCCTCTCAAACCCTGCCACTCCTCTATCAACTAAGTTTATGGAATATTCTAAGTCCTTTGTTGCTTTTTCCACAATGCTCACAACATTTTCACCAGTAGTGGATTCCATCCCAAGAAACCACTTTCTTTCCTCATTCATAATAAGCAACAATAATATATTATTTTATATATATTATAGATGTATTATTATATAAAATAAATTATATATACCATATAACATTATATAATAATATGTATAATATAATATATTCTATATGTTTTATTATATTAATTATATTATATATTATAATATTATATTTTATAATATTATATATTATGATATGATATATATTATAATACTATATATTATGATATATATTATAATATTATATATTATGATATATATTATAATATTATATATTATGATATATATTATAATATTATATATTATGATATATATTATAATATTCAATATTATGATATAATGTATATCGTAATATATATTGAAATATATTATATAATGTTATATATTGTAATGTAATATATTATAATATTATATATTGTAATATAATATATTCTAATGTTATATATTGTAATATAATATATTATAATATTATATATTGTAATACAATAGATTATAATATTATATATTGCAATACAATAGATTATAATATTATATATTGCAATACAATAGATTATAATATTATATATTGCAATACAATAGATTATAATGTTATATATGGTAATATAATAGATTATAATATTATATATGGTAATATAATAGATTATAATATTATATATGGTAATATAATAGATTATAATATTATATATGGTAATATAATAGATTATAATATTATATATGGTAATATAATAGATTATATTATATATGGTAATATAATAGATTATAATATTATATATGGTAATATAATAGATTATAATATTACATATTGTAATATCATAGATCATTATATATTGTAATATAATATATTATTATATATTATAATATATTAGATGATATATATTATAATATAATATAATATATATCATATTATATATTATATTATATTTTATGTTATAATATTATATATTATATTATATAATATTTTATAATATTATATATTATATTATATAATATATTATAATATTATATATTATATTATATTATATTATATTATATCATATTATATATTATATTATATTATATATTATATGTTATAATATATATTACATTATATTATATTATATTATATATTATAATATATATTATATTATATTATATATTATAATATAATATTTTATAATATATAATATTATAATATTATATTATAATATATTATATTATATAATATTATATATCATATTATATCATATATTATATAATATATATAATATATTACAATATTATATATTATATAATATATAATATATTACAATATTATATATTACAATATTATAATATATTATATTATAATATTATATATAATACCATTACATATTATATATTATATATTATACTATTATATATTATATATAATATTATATATTATACTATTATATATTATAATATTATATATTATACTAAATATTGCAATATTATATATTGTAATATTATATATTATAATATATATTGTAATATTATACATTATAATATATAGTAATATATATTGTAATATTGTATATTATAATATATAGTAATATATATTATTATATATGGTAATATTATATATTATAATATATATTGTAATATATATTGTAATATTATATATTGTAATGTAATATATATTGTAATATTTTATATTATAATGTAATATATACTGTAATATTATATATTATAATGTAATATATATTTTAAGATTATATATTATAATGTAATATATATTATAATGTAATTATATTGAAAAATTATATATTATAATGTAATATATATTATAAGATTATATATTATAATGTAATATATATTATAATATATAATAATGTAATATCTATTATAATGTGATATATATTATAATATCATATATATTATAATGTAATATATATTATAATATCATATACATTGTTATATATATAATATTGTATATTAGAATGTAATATATATTATGATATTATACATTAGAATGTAATATATATTATAATATTATATATTAGAAGGTAATATATATTATATTATATGTTATAATGTTATATATTATAATATATTATAATATTATATATTATATTGTAACATATATTATAATATTATACATTATAATGTAATATATATTATAATATTATATATTGTATAAGCAAAAATGATATCCCTTGGTTTTTAAAGATAATACACAGTGGATTTTAGTAACAATCTTGAGTTGTCACAGAAGCTAAAGAAGTTGCGGATTCCATGAAGCCATCCAAGCATATAAAGCCGATTTCCCTGGGTCCCTTTTCCTTAGCTTAATGCCACAAAAAATCAGAACATGAATTCCAGCCCACATTTGCATTATGTCTAAATAATTATGAGTTATAAATAAAGCTAACAAATAGTTAAATATGTTCCATTCTCCTACTTTGATAAATATACTGCCATAATAACCCAAAAGGTCAAAGTCGAGTGTAGAATTTTCTCATTCCTTGGTGCCCTGCAAGGGAATGTCGTAGTAAAGGGAGAGCCCATCCTGAGCCCCAGGCTAAACTTTTTTCCATCTAATTCTATTTATTTCCATTAAGATTGCAGCAATTTGGCCGGGTGCGGTGGTTCATGCCTGTAATCCCAGCACTTTGGGAGGCTGAGGCAGACGGATCATCTGCGGTTGGGAGTTCAAGACCATCCTAACCAACATGGTGAAACACCGTGTCTACTAAAAATACAAAATCAGCCGAATGCAGTAGCACATGACTATAATGCCAGCTACTCAGGAGGGTGAGGCAGGAGAATCACTTGAACCCAGGAGGTGGAGTTTGTGGTGAGCCGAGATCGCGCCATTGCACTCCAGCCTGGGCAACAAAGCGAAACACCATCTCAAAAAAAAAAAAAAAAAAGATTGCAGCAATTCACTCACATCTTCAGGCTCCACTTGTAATTCTAGTTCTCTTGCTATCTTCACCACAACTGTGGTTACTTCCTCTGCTAAGGTCTTGAACCCCTCAAAGTCATTTATGAGGGTCAGAATCAACTTCTTCCAAACTCCTATTAATGCTGCTATTTTTACCTCCTCTGGTGAATCATGAATGTTCTTAGTTGCATCTATCATAGTGAATCCTTTCCAGAAGGTTTCCAATTGACTTTGCCCAGACCCATCAAAGGAATCATGACCTACGGCAGTAACAGCCTTATAAAATACATTTCTCAAATAATAAGACTTGAAAGTCAAAATGATGCCTCAATCCATGGACTACAGAATAGATGTTGTGTTGGCAGGCATGAAACCAGCATGCGTTTCCCTGTACATCTCCATTAGAGCTCTTAAGTCACCAGGTGTATTTTCAAAAAGGTAAAGTAGTTGAAATGAATCTTTTTTTCTGAGCTGTAGGTCTCAACAGTGGGATTAAAATACTCAGTAACCCATGCGGTAAGCAGCTCTGGTATCATCCAAGTGTTGTTGTTCCATTTATAGAGCACAGGTAGAGTAGATTTAGCATAATTCTTAAGAGATGCCCTAGGATTTATGGAATAGCAAATGAGCATTGGCTTGTAATAAGAAAGTCAGCCTGTCCTTTAAATCCTTTTTTTTCTTGATATAAGGTCTCACTCCATTACCCAGGCTGGATTGCAGTGGCATGATCTTGGCCCACTCCATACTTGACCTCCTTGGCCCCACAATCCTCCCACCTCAGCCTCCTGAGTAGCTGGGACTAGTAGCATGCACCACCATACATGGCTTATTTTTATTTATTTTTTTATTTTTTGTTAGAGACAGGGTTTCTCCATGTTGCCCAGGCTGGTCTCAAGCTCCTAAGCGCAAGCCATTCTCCCACTTCAGCCTCACAGAGTGCTGGGATTACAGGCGTGATCCACCCAGTCTGTCCTCTAAATTCGTGTCATGGAGACTCATTTTCATGGTTAAAATGTCCTGAATTGACTGTGGCCTGTTGGGAGGTGGGATGGAGGAAACTACTTATGGAAAATGAAGAAGAAAGGGAAGCACACCAGAAGCAAGAAAGTGTCATCAATGTTTACATCAAGGACTCCATGATAAAGAGAAAGTACAGGTGGCCTGTTATCATGGGTGACCATTGGACTGTGGACTGCAACTGCATCTACCAGGTTCTTCTGGATAGTCCCAGTTTTAAATTTTTGACCTGATATTCATAAACACAGTGCTACTGGTCAGACCTTTGTCCAGGTTTAAGCTTCAGAACATAATGTCTTCATGCAGTGAGGGGTCTGGTTAGGGTTATGATTCTGCCCTGGGGCGTCTGCCCCTTCTGACCTGGAGGTAAACTTGGCATCTACTACTTACCTCCACACTTGAACAGGAAAGGATGGGCTGAGCACAGAGGCTTACATCTGTAACTCCAGCACTTTGGGGGGCCAAGGCAGGAGGATCACTTATGGCCAGGAGTTCAAGACCAGCCTGGGCAATATAGTGAGACCTCGTCTCTGTAAAAACAAACAAACAAAACTGAGGATGGGTGGGTGACAGGGAACAGTTCAACATGGGAAACCATTAATCTGAGAGCTGGAAGGACCCTTAGACCAGCCCCCCCATTAACAGAGGAGACTCTGCCCTGAGATTATAGCCTAAGGTAATGCATTGAGCTTTTCTAGAGATTTGAAAATAATCAATCCTAAAACCCCCAAGCATACTGCTACTGTTTATTGAATAATGTTTTCTAGTCTGGGTGTGGTGGCTCCTGGCTGTAATCCCAACACTTTAGAAGGTTGAGGCAAGTGGATCACCTGAGGTCAGGAGTTCGAGACCAGCCTGGCCAACATGGTGAATCCCTGTCTCTACAAAAATACAAAAAATTAGCAGGCCAACCTGTTGCACGCCAGTAATCCAAGCTGCTTGGGAGGGTGAAACAGGAGAATCCTTTGATCCTGGCAGGCAGAGGTTACGGTGAGCCAAGATCACACCATCACACTCCAGCCTGGGCTGCAAGAGTCAAATTCCATCTCAAAAATAATGATAATAATAATGTTTTCTACAAGCAAGGAGTTACTTTGTACTGTGAACTAGTGTGAAATGATCCGCCATGTGTAAGCTTTTGGATTGATGACAGTTATTTCTAGATCACAGAGGTGGGAATGCTTGTTGATCATCTTCTATGTTGTTTGTTACATTGATTGATTTTTTAAAATTAGCATTTTTATAACAATAAGGTCATAAAAATAAGTAATTAAAATAAAGTAAAGTAACCTAAAAAGGTCAAGCGTGGTGGCTCACACCTGTAATCCCAGCACTTTGGCAGGCCGAGGTGGGTGGATCCCTTGAGGTCAGGAGTTCAGGACCAGCCTGGCCAACATGGTGAAACCCCATCTCTACGGAAAATACAAAAATTAGCCGGGTGTGGTGGCAGGCACCTGTAATCCCAGCTACTCGGGAGGTTGAGGCAGGAGAATCGCTTGAACCCAGGAGAAGGTGCTTGCAGTGAGCTGAGATTGTGCCATTGGACTCCACCCTGGGTGACAAGAGCTGAACTCTGTCTCAAAACAAAACAAAATGAAAATCTAAATGTAATTGAGTTGAATATTTAAACTTTTAATCAACATTTCAAATTAGATTCTAATTCCATTTAAAAAAGCATGTCATAGAAGCAAATGTACTCAATTATATTAACTCTGTGGTTTCATTTAAGCAGTTTGTTTTATGAAGAGACACAAATCCAACCAGATTTTAACAGTGTATAAATATGTGTTTATTAATTTAATTACAACGACAATACTCTCAACTCCCCATTTGAATAAAGGAGAGCATCTGATCTGTGTTCTGGGACAGCGTGCACTACAGGTGTGTGGAAATAACGATGCCCTCAGCTGTGTGGCAGGCTCAGGGGGACCTGGAGTGCAGGAGCCCCTGGGCCATTCAACTCTGGCCACAAAAGTCATTGTTCATTTACCCCCAGCTGCTATAGAAATACTATTTTCAGTGGTTGTTATGATGCAAAAGAAAAGAAGCAGGGAGATTTATTAAAGGTTTACATAAAAGATATGTTAGTAAATAAAGTCTACTTTCTTCTGGCTTGACTAAAAATCTATACTAGTATTTATGCCTTTTGGAAATTAGAGATGCCAATTTGAATATTATGAAGCAAAGCAACTGAGTATTAGGTAAGACAGCCAAGTACAACTGCAGAATTGTAGAGGTTATGGGTTACATGTATAAGAATATTTCATAGCAATAATCTTTTAGAACTCTGTGAAGGCACTCCACAGTGAAGCAGAAATTAGAACAGAATTAATAATACCATGTATGCTCTCAGTTCACCAATTTATCAAAACTAGCTTCATGATTCAGCAGGGTGTCTGCTTTTTTGCAATTGGAAGAAAAGAAAGAATATTTTATTTTTTGACTCTTTAGATTTTCTTCACTAACACTATTTCCAAGGCTAAGTAAGGGGGTTGCAAGTAACACCAAGAGAAAAAAGCAGTCTTGAGCAGCTTTTTAAAAATGGTCTTTAAATATGGAAAATGAAGCCAGGTGTGGTGGCCCACTCTTGTGATCCCAGCACTTTGGGAGCCTGAGGTGGGAGGATTGCTTGAGGCCAAATGTTTGAGACCAGCCTGGGCAGCATAGCAAGATCCCCACCATTGCAAAAAATAATAATTTTTTAAAAAATTAGCTGGATGTGGTGGTGCATGCCTTAGAGTCCCAGTTACTTGGGAGGCTGAGGTAGGAGGAGCTCTTGATCCCAGGAGTTCAAGTCTGAAGTAAGCTATGATTGCACCACTGTCCTCAAGCCTGGGCAACAAAGTGAGACCTCTCTCTTTCTCTCTCTCTCTCTCTCTCTCTCTAAATATACATATATATATATAAACACACATATGGAAAAGGGAAGGGCCAAGAATATCAAAGACATTAAAGAAGAGGAAAGATTTGTCCTGCCAAATATCAGAACTTTTATAAAGCTACAGCAATTAAGACAGTGTGGTCCTCACTGATAAACTGACTAATGAAACAGAATAGAGAGCTCCCAGGCAAATCTACACAAATTTAATCTTCGATATGTGATGTAGGTGACATGGCAGATCAGCAAGGAAAGAAAGGACTTTTCAATAAATAGAATAGAAAAATAATGGTTATTGATATAAGAAACAAAGTGAAATTATATTCCTACTTCTCTCTATATACAAACATTAAATTCCACATGGATAAAGACTTACATGTCAGAAACAAAACTTTAAAACTTTTAGTAGAAAATGTAAGTGAATGAGACACAAAAAGCCCCTTAACCATTAAAAAAGATTAGACATTTTGACTATCACAAAATTAAGAATTTTTTACATCAAAAAGTGGAAAGATAGGCTGGGCACCGTGTCTCAAGCCTGTAATCCCAACAGTACATCACCTGAAGTCAGGAGTTTGAGACCAGGCTGGCCAACATGGTGAAACCCCATCTCTACTAAAAATACAAGAAATTAGACGGGCATTAGTGGCAGACACCTGTAATCCCAGCTACTTGGGAAGCTGAGGCACGAGAATGGTCTGAACCCGGGAGATGGAGGTTGCAGTGAGCCACTGCACTCCAGCCTGAATGACAGAGCGAGACTCTGTCTCAAAAACAAAAAATAGAAATTAAAAAACTAAAAGTAAAAAAGTCAAAAGATAAAATATAAATTATAGAAGATATTTGCAGTACCTATAAGCTACAAAAATTAATATCATATCAACTAAGTATAAGGAGCTCCTGTGAATTAATTTTAAAAATAGTAACCCAACACAAAATTGGGAAAAGACATTAATACGGATTTCACAAAAGAGAAAGCCTGCAAAACATAAAAATTTTCTCAACCTCATTAGTAATCAGGGAAGTGCACAAGATACTACCATCTATTCTCTCCAAAAATATTACAAAGATTGACAATACCAAATGTATTAGTCCACATTCACACTGCTGATAAAGACATACCCGAGACAGGGAAGAAAAAGAGGCTTAATTGGATTAAGGGTTCCACATGGCTGAGGAGGCCTCAGAGTTATGGCGGTGGATGAACAGCAATTCTTACATGGCAGTGGCAAGAGAATATGAGAAGGAGGAAAAAGAAGCAAAAGATGAAGCCACTAACCCATCAGATCTTGTGAGATTTATTCACTATCACAAGAATAGCATGGGAAAGACCAGCCCCAAAGATTCAACTACCTCTCCTGGTTCCCTCCTTGAACATATGGGAATCCTGATCAATACAACTCAAGTTGAGATGTGGGTAGGGGCATAGACAAACCATATTATTCTGCTCCTGGCCCCTCCAAATCTGATGTCCTCACATTTCAAAACCAATCATGCCTTCCCAACAGTCCCCCAAAGTCTTAACTCATTTCAGCATTAACCCAAATGCCCGCTGTCCAAAGTCTCATCTGAGACAAGGCAAGTCTCTTCTGCCTATGACCCTGTAAAATCCAAATCAAGCTAGTTACTTCCTAGATACAATGGGGGTACAGGTAATTGAGTAAATACAGCTGTTCCAAATGGGAGTAATTGGCCAAAACAAAGGGGTTACAGGCCCCATGCAAGTCCAAAATCCAGCAAGGTAGTCCAATTTTAAAGCTCCAAAATGATCTCCTTTGACTCCATGTTTCACATCAAGGTCATGCTGATGCAAGACGTCAGCTCCCACAGCCTTGGGTTGTTCTGCCCCTGTGGTTTTAGAGGGTATAGCCCACCTCGTGGCTGTTTACATGGGCTGATGTTGAGTGTCCACAGCTTTTCCAGGCTCATGGTGCAAGTTGTAAGTCAATCTACCATTCTGGGGTCTGGAGGAGAGTGGCCCTCTCCTCACAGCTCCACTAGGAAGTGCCCCAGTAGGGACTCTGTGTAGGGGCTCTGACCCCACATTTCCCTTCTGCACAGCCCTAGCAGAGGTTCTCCATCAGAGCACCACCCCTGCAGCAAACTTCTGCTTGGATATCCAGGTGTTTTCAAACATCCTCTGAAATCTAGGTGGAGGTTTCCAAACCTCAATTCTTGACTTCTATGCATGTGCAGGCTGAACACAACTTGGAAGCTGCCAAGGCTTGATGCTTGCACTCTCAAGGTCATGGCCTGAGTTCTATGTTTTCCCCTTTCAGCCATGGCTGGAGGGGCTGAAATGCAGAGAAACCAGGCCCTAGGCTACACACAGCACAGTGAACCTGGCCCAGCCCAGAAATCCATTTTATCCTCCTAGGCCCCGGGCTTGTGATTGGAGGGGCTGCTGTGATGACCTATGACATGTCCTGTAGACATTTTCCCCATTGTTTTTGGGATTCACATTCAGCTTCTTGTTACTTATGCAAATTCCTGCAGACAGCTTGGATTTGTCCTCTGAAAATGGGATTTTCTTCTCTACCACATTGTCAGGCTGCAAATTTTCCAAAACTGTATGCTCTGCTTCCTTTATAAAACCGAAGACCTTTAACATCACCCAAGTCACCTCTTGAATGCTTTACTGCTTAGAAATTTCTTCCAGCAGATACCCTAAATTATCACTCTCAAGTTCAAAGTTCTACAAATCTCTAGGATGGGGCAAAATGCTGCCATTCTCTTTGCTAAAACGAGAGTTACATTTGCTCCAGTTCACTACAAGTTCCTCATCTCCATCTGAGACCACCTCAGCCTGGACCTTATTGCTCAAAACACTATCAGCATTTTTGTCAAAGTCATTCAGCAAGTCTCTAGGAGGTTCCAAATTTTCCCACCTTTTCCAGTGTCCTTCTGAGCCCTCCAAACTATTCCAACCTCTGCATGTTGCCAAGTTTCAAAGTCGCTTGCACATTTTTGGGTATCTTTTCAGGAGCACCCCACACCACTGGCGTCAATTTACTGTGTTAGTCTGTTTTCACACTGCTGATAAAGACACTCAATTCTGAGAAGAAAAAGAGGTGTAAAGAAAAAGAACTGTATTTGGATTTACAGTCCCACATGGTGGGGGAGGCCTCTGAGTCATGGCAGGAGGTAAAAGGGACTTCTTACATGGCAGCAGCAAGAGAAAATGAGGGGGAAGCCAAAGCAGAATCCCCTGATAAACCCATCAGATCTCATAAGGCTTATTCACTATCATGAGAATAGCACAGGAAAGACTGGCCTCTGTGATTCAGTTACTTCACCCTGGGTCCCTCCCATAACATGTGGGAATCCTGGGAGATAGAATTCAAGCTGAGATTTGGGTGTGGACACAGCCAGACCATATCACCAAATATGGAGAGACTGAATCAACAAGATCATCTCAAACTAATACAGGAGGTGAGAGTTTAAATTAGAACAACCACTTTGGAAAGCAATTTGGATTATCCTATAAATTTGAGCATTCTCATATGTTATGACAAAGTAATTCCTCTACCATAGGCCCTGGAGAAACTCTTGACAATATGTACCAGAAGTAGTTAAAAAAAATGCTCATGTAATGCCATTCATAACAGCAAATATCTGCAAATGAGCCAAATGTTCATTAATAGGAGAATGGGTAAATTAATAGGAGAATGGGTAAATAAATTATACCCTTAAAAACTAAATAATATGTCATTTAGGGTAATCATATGTATGCAATAAAACAATGTTTTCTTTAAAGGAAGAGAATCCTAAACATAAATTCAGGGTAGTAGTTACCCTTGGGCTGAAGGGTAAAAATCAGGAAAAAGGACAGAGGAGGAGCAGATGTTAGGATCAGAACCCTAGTTCTTTGGTTGTGTTGTGGGTTCACAAATGATTACTGTATTGTTCAAATACATTTACACAGAGGTCCAGGCACAGACAAGGATGAAATAGGAGCCAACGTGTGCTATGAGCCAAGGATTATGATTAATCCAATTTTGTGCACTTTAAGCCATTTGAAAAACAGAAAAGCAAAACAACAAAATAATTTTTAAGAAATTGAATATAGGGTGCTATGCTCTGAATGTGTCCCCCTAAAATTAATCACCAATGTCATAGGATTAGGAAGTAGGGCTTTTAGGTAGTGATTCAGTCATGAAGGGAGAGTCTTCACGAATGAGTTTAGGATCCTTACACAAGGACTGGAGGGAGTGGATTTCCCCTATTTTGCCCTTCTGCCTTCTGCCATGTGAGGACACAGTGCATCTCCTCCTGAAGACACAGTGCACAAGATACCATCTTGGATGCAGAGACCAGGCCCTCACCAGACACCAGTCCTGCTGGCACTTTGATCTTGGACTTCTAGTCTATGGAACTGTGAGAAATACATTTCTGTTCTTCAGAAATTACCCAGCCTAGTGTATTTTCTTATATAGTAGCACAAACTCATTAAGGCATAATGCCTCTTATCATTTTCTTCTACAATTTTCTTTGTTGCCTCTTTAGCACTGGGTCATTTTATATTTGATCCTTCATAATATCTCTTACTTTTGGTTTTTCACATTTCTGTTCCAAGTGTATTCTTAGATATATGTTTTCCACGATTAGTATCCAGGTCAGAAAGTCCAGAATACGTTCTTTTAAGGGTTCCATTTCTGCAAAAATAAAGTATTAATGCCTCATGTAAACTAGGTATTTCCTTTCCAGTTGTAACTGCTATGTGGAAGCAAAGTAGAATTACAGTCCATGAGTATGGAGGTGATTTTTCAAGTATCTAGAGTATGGTTAAATGCTGGTTTTCAATCACACAGATACATTGATTGCTTGGCACACTAGGGTATCGGTTGCTAGTTATCTCTGTATTTATCCATACTGTTACAGAGGGAAAGTACAGAACGTGAAGTTGGACCAGCTGTCATACCCACGACATTTGGGGAGCTTTGGTTTCTTTTTAACCTTTAGCTGCTTAACTGTAACACGTAGCAGCTCAGGTGAAAAGCATCTTTATTGTGGGGACTTTCCCTTAGTGCTCTGTGGCACAAAAGTGCAGACCTATGTAGAAGCATTTAAGTATTTTGTGCATCAACAGGAAAATTAAAGGAACAAATTCTTATTGTATACTTTAGTCCCTGAAGACAAAACCACAGTGACAGTAACTAGGTCATGGCATTGTATTCAGAGAGGGTCAGCCTTGGTCTTTGAGAGTGAAACCCCTTTACCCCACCATCAAGACTCACTGAGCAGATGGGAAAGTTCAGGTGGAACATGCAGTGAATAGCAAACATGGTGACAGGGGCTCACTGCCATGCACTGCCATGCCTGCCATGGTCAGCAGACCTGTCTTCTACTTGACAACAGGCAAGTGAGAAACATTTTCTTGGAGATTTTCTTGATTCTTCCCAGTTGTGGCAGGATGGACTGACTTAGAGGAGCTCAGGAAGGTTGTTAAACAACACAGAAACACAAGATGAATTCTACTCCTCAGCAGGCCTATGTCAGAGCAGCAGGTCCTTGAAGCCTCAGCCACTCCTGGACACAGCATAATGCCCCTAATGATTTGAAATTTGGCTGCTAATCCCTGTATCCAGGGACAAAAAGAGACATAAACAACAAAAAGTTATAAAATAAGTGTGCCTAACATCTGCTTATTGTGGGAGGTAGGGATTTAAGATATAAGAATTTAGCTGCATGTGAAAGCTCACACCTGTAATCTCAGCACTTTGGGAGGCCGACGCAGGAGGACGGCTTGAGCCCAGGTGTTTGACATGAGCCAGGCAACATAGTAAGTCCCCATTCGTACAAAAATATTTTTGAAGAAAAGTAGTTGAGTGTGCGGGCACATACCTGTAGTCCCAGGTACGTGGGATGCTGAGGCAAGAAAATTGCTTAAGCCTGGAAGATTGAGGCTGTAGTGAGCTATGATCACAACAATGCACGCCAGCCTGTGAGTCCGGAGACCCGAAACGGCACCCTTAAGCAGGGTCCACCTCCACCAGTAGAAATCGGCTCAAGGAGGTCCTGAGGACAAGACTCCCTGGGTCTTGCCCTGGGGGGCCGGAAGCCCCTACTCCCACAATGCCCCCTACTACATCCCCGCTCCAGCCACCACCGCGACTGCCACAGAAACACCCGTCCACGCATCACAGAACCTGTTTAAAAGGGCAGCAGCTGGACCTTGAAGAGCAAACCAGGCGTTGCCCTGGGAAATGCGCATGCGCGAGGCGCGAGCCCATTATCCTGCCACAGTGACTCCAACGGTTGGCTGAGGACGACTCCCTGAACCTTATCAAAGCAGGAGCCCTTCGTGGCAGTGCGTTGGTGTTGAGGCTCCAGCCTGACAAATCCTGTGGGTCGACAAAACAGTTTCGGGACACCACAATACACGGAGAGCCGACCACAATGCAGAAAGAGCAGAGGGAGTCCAGGGAAAACAGCGCAGCCTCACAGCCTCAGGTCTGCACGGACAGTGTTCAGGTGAGTGCCCCCAAAACACCTGCCCCCCGTGATGTCGAGGGCAGGTCAGCCTGTGTGCCCGTGGGCTGCACTCCACCCTAGGGTCGTACTCCTGAAGAGCAGAACCCCTCAGCCTCAGGGATTGCCTGGGGGTGTGCGTTTCTCGGCCACTGCTCTATGTCTGTGGACCTGTGTCTCCCATTCTCTCTTCTATGTCTCTCACTCTCTGTCTGTGTCTCTTGCTTTCTCTGTCTCTGTGTGTGTGCCCATGTGTGTGTGTGTGTGTGTGTGTTGGGAACAATGTGCCCAGTGAGCTACGAAGAGGTTTCTTGCATGTCAGCATGTCTTTATGCAGCCTCTTTCTGCATTTCTGCTTGGCTCATGTTGCCAGTTGTCCATCGTTTCCGGGGCAGTTCCACATTGGTTTCTGAAGGCCTCGATGATGTGAGGAGATACGTCTTCCACAAAGACATTGAAATTTCATACCGATCCTGAGCTACCTCTTTTCTACGATCAACATGACCACACTATAGGAAAACAATAACAACAACAAAAGCCTCACTGGAGATACTTGTCTTGCAGGAGGGGAGCAGACCGACTTGAAAGGAGACGGTGCTATCTCCTTGTGGCTCTTCTCTGAGAAAAGAAGCCCCACACCGAAATCTTACAGAAGTTGAGAACGGGACATGGCAGGATTCCGGTCAACGGAATCCTGGCCTCTAAGGACAAGTAACCCCTTTGGCACTCCTCCCCTTATGCGCGTGGCGGTGGTTTCCAGGTGTTCTTTGACTTTCCCGGGCATTGATGGAAAGGTAACCTTTACCCCCCTTCGAAGGGGCACATGCGTGGACACCATTGTTGGTTTCTTCATCGCACCATATGCCCCCGGTGAAACACATTCACACCATCTGCTCTGGGATACACTAGTGCCACGCGTGATCGCATTGTCTCCACCTCGGATTCGCCCCATCCCTGTTTGCACCTGTCCTGGAAGCGATGTCGGCTTGCAGGAGCACCAGGGATTTTAGAAGTGGGGCACACCACTGCTCTTTCAAAGGAGGAGGGAGTCGGAGGGATCAGGGATCAGTGAATTTTCAGCTGACGTCATGCCTTGAGGGCCATGGGATCATTCTGTGATGCAGGGAGGCCCTGTCTGCCTCACCAGATATGCTGAGCCCATCCTTTCTCACCCGGAGGGGTCCAAACTCGGATCTGAAGAGGAGTTCTCAGAACCCAGCAGCCGCCCTGAAGCACCCCCTCCATCGGTGGAAGTCGGCTCAAGGAGGACCTGAAGACGGGACTCCTTGGGGCTTGGCCCTGGGACATCCGCGGCCCCCTCTCCTACGCCGCCCCAAACTGGACCCCGGATCCAGCCGCCGCCGCGGCTGCAGCAGGAGCCTCGCTGCTGCCGCCGCCGCGCAGCGGTGGCCTAATTTAAGGGGGACGCAGCCTGACTGCCAGGAGCGGAGCGCTAGTTGGCCCAGCCAGTGCGCATGCGCGAGGCGCGAGGGGCTTCTCCCGTCACAGTGCTTCCCACGGTGGTCTTAGAAACCAGTCTCTGAGGCTTGGCAAAGCAGGAGCCCTCCGTGGCAGTGCTTGGGTGTCGGGGCTCTGAAGCTCCGGCCTGACCTCTCCACGGGGTCGACGGGAACGTCTCCGGATGGCAGGAGTCACAAAGGGCCGACCAGGATGAGGAAACCCCGGGCGGAGTCCGCGGGAAGCAGCACGGCATCCCAGTCTCAGGCCTGCCCTGACGGTGTTGGGGTGAGTCTCCCCAAAAGTCCTGCCGCCGTGATCTCGAGGACAGGTCGGCCTGCGTGCCACTGGGCTGCTCTCTCACCCGAGGGTCGTTCTGGTCGAGAGCAGAACCCCGCAGCCTCAGGGTTTGCCTGCGGGTGTGTGTTTCAATGGCTCTGCTCTATGACTCTGTGTGAGTGTGTCTGTGTGTGTGTGTGTGTGTGTGTGTCTGTGTGAGTGTGTCTGTGTGTGTGTGTGTGTCTCCCATTCTCACTCCTCTCTGTGTCTCTCAGTCTCTGTGTGTTTCTTTCCCTCTCTCTGTCGGTTTGTGTGTGTGTGCGCCCGTGTGCGTGTGTGTTTTTGGCCGAAAGTACCCTGTGCGCCACAAACCGATTTCCACCATGTCGGCCTGTCTTTGGTGAGCCTCTTTGTGCGTCGCTGCCTGGGTCATGGAGCCGGTTGTCAATCGTCTTCGCCGCCGCGGATCCGCTTTGGGTGTGTGAAGACCTGGCCCACGTGAGGAGATACGTCGGTCCCGGAGCAACGGAAATCTCATCCCCATCCTGAGCGGCCTCTTTTCTGGGATCAAGATGAACACACTGCAGCCAAGGACAAGATCCCCACAGGAGCTCTGAGAAATGAAGACACACCACCACACAGTCTGGAAGAGGAAGCCGGGAATGGGAGATGGCAACTATCCCTGTCACTGGAACGCTGGCTTCTCTGGACAAGCCACCCTTTTGGGACCCCTCCCCTGATGCCCGTGGCGGTGGCACGGTTCTGTATCCTGCCTGGGCTCTGGGCTCTGGCCTCTGCTCTGTCCTCCCTCTTGCTCTGCCTCCCCTGTTTCTCAGGGGACTGGATGCCTCTCGCTCTGGCCACATGTCTTCAACAAAGATGACTTCCCAGTCCCTCAGGGAGACCCTTCCTGGGAACCCGTGTCATGATTCTTTCTCTCTCCAAACGTGTTTCTGCTTCATTGGTCAGGTCTCATGACCCTGAAGCTCTTGGCTTCCATACGTGTCTCAGACAGGGAAGCTTCCTTCTTCTCCACGTTTCCCCTCATGGGTGGGTGGATTGCCTAGAATGAGCGGTAGGCGACCGTGACTGGCCTTGTCTTCTAGGACAGGTGGTATCGCGTTTCCTCTGCACTTCCTGTCTCATTCTGGAGGGACATCCTCTCCTCTGCTCCTGGGTGGACTGACTTCCTTGATGTTCGGGCCGAAAAGAATGTCAGGGAACCAAAGGGACGGGGCTGGGGCTGGGGCTGGGGCTGGGTGCAGGGGAGGATTCGCCGGGGCTACCAGGGCGGTGGAGGGTTGGGGGTGGGGCGAATATTGCAGAAACCTCTTTGCTCCTGTGGTAGGCATTTGAAAACGTGGCTTGGGTCAGGCACAGGCCCCCCTACCGCCGCGGTTCCCAGGCGTTCTTTGATTTTCCTCGGCATTGATGGAAAGTCCCTTGTTCCCCCATTCCACCGGACCATGCCTGGAAACCACCGTTTGTTTCGCCGTCGCCCCGCCCCACATGCCTCCGGTGACACACGTTCACACCGTCTGCTGTGGGATCCGCCAGTGCCACGCGTGGTCACATGGTCTCCACCTCGGATTCGCCCCTGTTCCTGTTTGCACGTGTCCCGTAAGGCACTGTCGGCTCTCCGGAGCCCCAGGGCTTTTAGAAGCGGGGCAGGCCACTGCTCTTTCAGAGGAGGAGGGAGGCAGAGGGCTGATGGATCAGTGAATTTTCAGAAGACACTACGGCTTGAGACCTATGGGATCATTCTGTGCTGCGGCGAGGCCCTGCCTGCCTCACCAGGTGTGGTGAGCCCATCCTATTTCACTCGGAGGGGGCCGAAATCGGATCTGAAGGGGAGTCCCGAGGACACAGCAGGCGTCCTCAAGCTTCCCCTCCCTCGGTGGAAGTCGGCTCAAGGAGGTCCTGAGGACAGGACTCCTGGAGGTTTGGCTCTGGGACAGGACACCCGCGGCCCCTCTCCCACGCCACCCCAAACTGGACCCCGGATCCAGCTGCCGCCGCCGCGCAGCGGTGGCCTAATTTAAAGGGGACGCAGCCTGACTGCCAGGAGCGGAGCACCAGTCGGCCCAGCCAGTGCGCATGCGCGAGGCGGGAGCGGCTTCTCCCGTCACAGTGCTTCCCACGGTTGTCTTAGAAACCAGTCCCTGAGGCTTGACAAAGCAGGAGCCCTCCGTGGCAGTGCTTGGGTGGCGGGGCTCTGAGGCTCCGGCCTGACCCCTCCAAGGGGTCGACGGGAACGTCTCCGGATGGCAGGAGTCGCAAAGGGCCGACCAGGATGAGGAAACCCCGGGCGGAGTCCGCGGGAAGCAGCACGGCATCCCAGTCTCAGGCCTGCCCTGACGGTGTTGGGGTGAGTCTCCCCAAAAGTCCTGCCGCCGTGATATCGAGGACAGGTCGGCCTGCGTGCCTCTGGGCTGCCCTCTCACCCGAGGGTCGTTCTGATCGAGAGCAGAACCCCGCAGCCTCAGGGTTTGCCTGCGGGTGTGTGTTTCAATGGCTCTGCTCTATGACTCTGTGTGAGTGTGTGTGTGTGTGTGTCTGTGTGTGTGTGTGTGTGTGTCTGTCTGTGTGTGTGTGTGTCTCCCATTCTCTCTCCTCTCTGTGTCTCTCAGTCTCTGTGTGTTTCTTTCCCTCTCTCTGTCGGTTTGTGTGTGTGTGCGCCCGAGTGCGTGTGTGTCTTTCGAAGAAAGTACCCTGTGCGCCACAAACCGATTTCCGCCATGTCGGCCTGTCTTTGGTGAGCCTCTTTGTGCGTCTCGGCCTGGGTCATGGAGCCGGTTGTCAATCGTTTTCGCCGCCGCCGATCCGCTTTGGCTGTGTGAAGGCCTGGCCCACGTGAGGAGATGCATCGGTCCCGGAGCAATTGAAATCTCATCCCCATCCTGAGCAGCCTCTTTTCTAAGATCAAGATGACCACACAGCAACCTAGGAAAAGAGCCCCACAGGCGCTCTTTGTCCTGCGGTAGGGCAGCAGAACCACATCGGAGAAGATGGTTGTATCTTTTCACGGCTCTTCTCCGAGAAATGAAGCCACACCACGATACCGTGTAGAAGAAGAAGCCGGGAATGGGAGATGGCAACAATCCCCGTCACTGGAACGCTGACCTCTCTGGACAAGCCACCCTTTTGGAACCCCTCCCCTTATGCCCGTGGCGGTGGCACGGCGCTGTATCCTGCCGGGGCTCTGGCCTCTGCTCTATCCTCCCTCTTGCTCTGCCTCACCTGTTTCTCAGGGGCCTGGATGCCTCTCGCTCTGGCCAAATGTCTTCAACAAAGATGACTTCCCAGTCCGTCAGGGACACACTTCCTGAAGATCCGTGTCATGATTGTATCTCTCTCCAAACGTCTTTCTGCTTCATTGGGCAGGTCTCATGACCCTGGATTTCTCGGCTTCCATACGTGTCTCAGACAGGGAAGCTTCCTTGTTCTCCATGTTTCCCCTCGTGGGTGGGTGGATTGCCTAGAATGAGCGCTAGGCGACCGTGACTGGCCTTGTCTTCTAGGACAGGTGGTGTCGCATTTCCTCTGCACTTCCTGTCTCATTCTTGAGGGACATCCTCTCCTCTGCTCCTGGGTGGACTGACTCCCTTGATCTTGTGGCCGAAACGAATGTCAGGGAACCAGAGGGACTGGGCTGGGGCTGGGGCGGGGGCTGGGTGCAGGGGAAGTTGCGTCAGGGCTACCAGGGAGGAGGAGGGTTGGGGGTGGGGCGAATTCTGCAGAAACTTCTTTGCTCCTCTGATAGGCATTTGAAAACCTGGCTTGGGTCAGGCACAGGCCCCCCACCCACGGAATCCCAGGTGTTCTTTGATTTCCCTTGGCATTGACAGAAAGGTCACTTGTTCCCCCCTTCCACTGGCACATACCTGGACACCACCGTTTGTATCGCCGTCTCCCGATATGCCTCCGGTGACACACATTCACACCGTCTGCCGTGGGATACGCCAGTGCCACGCGTGGTCACATGGTCTCCACCTCGGATTCACCCCTGTTCCTGCCTGCACGTGTCCTGTAAAGCGCGGTCGGCTTTCCGGAGCCCCAGGGCTTTTAGAAGCGGGGCAGGCCACTGCTCTTTCGAAGGAGGAGGGAGGCAGAGGGCTGATGGATCAGTGAAGTTTCAGCTGACGCTGCGCCTTGAGACCTATGGGATCATTCTGCGCTGCAGCGAGGCCCTGCCTGCCTCACCAGATGTGGCGAGCCCATCCTATCTCACTGGCAGGGGGCCAAAATCGGATCTGAACGGGAGTCCCCAGAACACAGCAGGCGTCCTGAAGCTCCCCTTCCCTGGGTGGAAGTCGGCTCAAGGAGATCCCGAGGGCGGGACTGCTGGGGGTTTGGCCCTGGGACAGGGAACGGGCGGCCCCGTCTCCTACGGCATCCCAAGCTGGACCCCGTACCCACACGCCGCCGCGGCTGCAGCGGGGGCATTATTTAAAGGGGACGCAGCCTGACTGCCAGGAGCGGAGCGCGAGTCGGTCCAGCCAATGCGCATGCGCGAGGCGCGAGCGGCTTCTGCCGTCACAGTGCTTCCCACGGTTGTCTTAGAAACCGGTCCCTGAGGCTCGGCAAAGCAGGAGCCCTCCGTGGCAGTGCTTGGGTGGCGGGGCGCTGAGGCTCCGGCCTGACATCTCTACGGGGTCGACGGGAACGTCTCCGGATGCCAGGAGTCGCAAAGGGCCGACCAGGATGAGGAAACCCCAGGCGGAGTCCGTGGGAAGCAACACGGCATCGCAGCCTCAGGCCTGCCCGGACGCTGTTGGGGTGAGTCTCCCCAAAAGTCGTGCCGCCGTCATCTCGACGCCAGGTCGGCCTGCGTGCCCCTGGGCTGTTCTCTCCCCCGAGGGTCGTTCTCGTCGAGAGCAGAACCCCGCAGCCTCAGGGGTTGCCTGGGGGGGTGTGTTTCAAGGCCCCTGCTGTATGACTCTGTGTGTGTGTGTGTGTGTGTGTCTGCGTGTGTATCTCCCATTCTCTCTTCTCTCTCTGTCTCTCAGTCTCTGTGTCTTTCTTTCCCTCTCTCTGTCGGTTAGTGTGCGTGTGCCCTCGTGCGTGTGTGTCTTTGGCCGAATGTGCCCTGTGCACCACAAAGCCATTTCTGGCATGTCGGCCTGTCTTTGCTGAGCCTCTTTCTGCGTCTCGGCCTGGGTCATGAGGCCGGTTGTCAATCGTTTTCGCCGCCGCGGATCCGCTTTGGCTGTGTGAAGGCCTGGCCCACGTGAGGAGATGCATCGGTCCCGGAGCAATTGAAATCTCATCCCCATCATGAGCTGCCTCTTTTCTAAGATCAAGATGACCACACAGCAACCAAGGAAAAGAGCCCCACAGGCGCTCTTTGTCCTGCGGTAGGGCAGCAGAACCACATCGGAGAAGATGGTTGTATCTTTTCACGGCTCTTCTCTGAGAAATGAAGCCACACCACGATACCGTGTAGAAGAAGAAGCCGGGAATGGGAGATGGCAACAATCCCCGTCACTGGAACGCTGACCTCTCTGGACAAGCCACCCTTTTGGAACCCCTCCCCTTATGCCCGTGGCGGTGGCACGGCGCTGTATCCTGCCGGGGCTCTGGCCTCTGCTCTATCCTCCCTCTTGCTCTGCCTCACCTGTTTCTCAGGGGCCTGGATGCCTCTCGCTCTGGCCAAATGTCTTCAACAAAGATGACTTCCCAGTCCGTCAGGGACACACTTCCTGAAGATCCGTGTCATGATTGTATCTCTCTCCAAACGTCTTTCTGCTTCATTGGGCAGGTCTCATGACCCTGGATTTCTCGGCTTCCATACGTGTCTCAGACAGGGAAGCTTCCTTGTTCTCCATGTTTCCCCTCGTGGGTGGGTGGATTGCCTAGAATGAGCGCTAGGCGACCGTGACTGGCCTTGTCTTCTAGGACAGGTGGTGTCGCATTTCCTCTGCACTTCCTGTCTCATTCTTGAGGGACATCCTCTCCTCTGCTCCTGGGTGGACTGACTCCCTTGATCTTGTGGCCGAAACGAATGTCAGGGAACCAGAGGGACTGGGCTGGGGCTGGGGCGGGGGCTGGGTGCAGGGGAAGTTGCGTCAGGGCTACCAGGGAGGAGGAGGGTTGGGGGTGGGGCGAATTCTGCAGAAACTTCTTTGCTCCTCTGATAGGCATTTGAAAACCTGGCTTGGGTCAGGCACAGGCCCCCCACCCACGGAATCCCAGGTGTTCTTTGATTTCCCTTGGCATTGACAGAAAGGTCACTTGTTCCCCCCTTCCACTGGCACATACCTGGACACCACCGTTTGTTTCGCCGTCTCCCGATATGCCTCCGGTGACACACATTCACACCGTCTGCCGTGGGATACGCCAGTGCCACGCGTGGTCACATGGTCTCCACCTCGGATTCGCCCCTGTTCCTGCCTGCACGTGTCCTGTAAAGCGCGGTCGGCTTTCCGGAACCCCAGGGCTTTTAGAAGCGGGGCAGGCCACTGCTCTTTCGAAGGAGGAGGGAGGCAGAGGGCTGATGGATCAGTGAAGTTTCAGCTGACGCTGCGCCTTGAGACCTATGGGATCATTCTGCGCTGCAGCGAGGCCCTGCCTGCCTCCCCAGATGTGGCGAGCCCAGCCTATCTCACTGGGAGGGGGCCAAAATCGGATCTGAACGGGAGTCCCCAGAACACAGCAGGCGTCCTGAAGCTCCCCTTCCCTGGGTGGAAGTCGGCTCAAGGAGATCCCGAGGGCGGGACTGCTGGGGGTTTGGCCCTGGGACAGGGAACGGGCGGCCCCGTCTCCCACGGCGTCCCAAGCTGGACCCCGTACCCACACGCCGCCGCGGCTGCAGCGGGGGCATTATTTAAAGGGGACGCAGCCTGACTGCCAGGAGCGGAGCGCGAGTCGGTCCAGCCAATGCGCATGCGCGAGGCGCGAGCGGCTTCTGCCGTCACAGTGCTTCCCACGGTTGTCTTAGAAACCGGTCCCTGAGGCTCGGCAAAGCAGGAGCCCTCCGTGGCAGTGCTTGGGTGGCGGGGCGCTGAGGCTCCGGCCTGACATCTCTACGGGGTCGACGGGAACGTCTCCGGATGCCAGGAGTCGCAAAGGGCCGACCAGGATGAGGAAACCCCAGGCGGAGTCCGTGGGAAGCAACACGGCATCGCAGCCTCAGGCCTGCCCGGACGCTGTTGGGGTGAGTCTCCCCAAAAGTCGTGCCGCCGTCATCTCGACGCCAGGTCGGCCTGCGTGCCCCTGGGCTGTTCTCTCCCCCGAGGGTCGTTCTCGTCGAGAGCAGAACCCCGCAGCCTCAGGGGTTGCCTGGGGGGGTGTGTTTCAAGGCCCCTGCTGTATGACTCTGTGTGTGTGTGTGTGTGTGTGTGTGTGTCTGCGTGTGTATCTCCCATTCTCTCTTCTCTCTCTGTCTCTCAGTCTCTGTGTCTTTCTTTCCCTCTCTCTGTCGGTTAGTGTGCGTGTGCCCTCGTGCGTGTGTGTCTTTGGCCGAATGTGCCCTGTGCACCACAAAGCCATTTCTGGCATGTCGGCCTGTCTTTGCTGAGCCTCTTTCTGCGTCTCGGCCTGGGTCTTGAGGCCGGTTGTCAATCGTTTTCGCCGCCGCGGATCCGCTTTGGCTGTGTGAAGGCCTGGCCCACGTGAGGAGATGCATCGGTCCCGGAGCAATTGAAATCTCATCCCCATCATGAGCTGCCTCTTTTCTAAGATCAAGATGACCACACAGCAACCAAGGAAAAGAGCCCCACAGGCGCTCTTTGTCCTGCGGTAGGGCAGCAGAACCACATCGGAGAAGATGGTTGTATCTTTTCACGGCTCTTCTCTGAGAAATGAAGCCACACCACGATACCGTGTAGAAGAAGAAGCCGGGAATGGGAGATGGCAACAATCCCCGTCACTGGAACGCTGACCTCTCTGGACAAGCCACCCTTTTGGAACCCCTCCCCTTATGCCCGTGGCGGTGGCACGGCGCTGTATCCTGCCGGGGCTCTGGCCTCTGCTCTATCCTCCCTCTTGCTCTGCCTCACCTGTTTCTCAGGGGCCTGGATGCCTCTCGCTCTGGCCAAATGTCTTCAACAAAGATGACTTCCCAGTCCGTCAGGGACACACTTCCTGAAGATCCGTGTCATGATTGTATCTCTCTCCAAACGTCTTTCTGCATCATTGGGCAGGTCTCATGACCCTGGATTTCTCGGCTTCCATACGTGTCTCAGACAGGGAAGCTTCCTTGTTCTCCATGTTTCCCCTCGTGGGTGGGTGGATTGCCTAGAATGAGCGCTAGGCGACCGTGACTGGCCTTGTCTTCTAGGACAGGTGGTGTCGCATTTCCTCTGCACTTCCTGTCTCATTCTTGAGGGACATCCTCTCCTCTGCTCCTGGGTGGACTGACTCCCTTGATCTTGTGGCCGAAACGAATGTCAGGGAACCAGAGGGACTGGGCTGGGGCTGGGGCGGGGGCTGGGTGCAGGGGAAGTTGCGTCAGGGCTACCAGGGAGGAGGAGGGTTGGGGGTGGGGCGAATTCTGCAGAAACTTCTTTGCTCCTCTGATAGGCATTTGAAAACCTGGCTTGGGTCAGGCACAGGCCCCCCACCCACGGAATCCCAGGTGTTCTTTGATTTCCCTTGGCATTGACAGAAAGGTCACTTGTTCCCCCCTTCCACTGGCACATACCTGGACACCACCGTTTGTTTCGCCGTCTCCCGATATGCCTCCGGTGACACACATTCACACCGTCTGCCGTGGGATACGCCAGTGCCACGCGTGGTCACATGGTCTCCACCTCGGATTCGCCCCTGTTCCTGCCTGCACGTGTCCTGTAAAGCGCGGTCGGCTTTCCGGAGCCCCAGGGCTTTTAGAAGCGGGGCAGGCCACTGCTCTTTCGAAGGAGGAGGGAGGCAGAGGGCTGATGGATCAGTGAAGTTTCAGCTGACGCTGCGCCTTGAGACCTATGGGATCATTCTGCGCTGCAGCGAGGCCCTGCCTGCCTCCCCAGATGTGGCGAGCCCAGCCTATCTCACTGGGAGGGGGCCAAAATCGGATCTGAACGGGAGTCCCCAGAACACAGCAGGCGTCCTGAAGCTCCCCTTCCCTGGGTGGAAGTCGGCTCAAGGAGATCCCGAGGGCGGGACTGCTGGGGGTTTGGCCCTGGGACAGGGAACGGGCGGCCCCGTCTCCCACGGCGTCCCAAGCTGGACCCCGTACCCACACGCCGCCGCGGCTGCAGCGGGGGCATTATTTAAAGGGGACGCAGCCTGACTGCCAGGAGCGGAGCGCGAGTCGGTCCAGCCAATGCGCATGCGCGAGGCGCCAGCGGCTTCTGCCGTCACAGTGCTTCCCACGGTTGTCTTAGAAACCGGTCCCTGAGGCTCGGCAAAGCAGGAGCCCTCCGTGGCAGTGCTTGGGTGGCGGGGCGCTGAGGCTCCGGCCTGACATCTCTACGGGGTCGACGGGAACGTCTCCGGATGCCAGGAGTCGCAAAGGGCCGACCAGGATGAGGAAACCCCAGGCGGAGTCCGTGGGAAGCAACACGGCATCGCAGCCTCAGGCCTGCCCGGACGCTGTTGGGGTGAGTCTCCCCAAAAGTCGTGCCGCCGTCATCTCGACGCCAGGTCGGCCTGCGTGCCCCTGGGCTGTTCTCTCCCTCGAGGGTCGTTCTCGTCGAGAGCAGAACCCCGCAGCCTCAGGGGTTGCCTGGGGGGGTGTGTTTCAAGGCCCCTGCTGTATGACTCTGTGTGTGTGTGTGTGTGTGTGTGTGTGTCTGCGTGTGTATCTCCCATTCTCTCTTCTCTCTCTGTCTCTCAGTCTCTGTGTCTTTCTTTCCCTCTCTCTGTCGGTTAGTGTGCGTGTGCCCTCGTGCGTGTGTGTCTTTGGCCGAATGTGCCCTGTGCACCACAAAGCCATTTCTGGCATGTCGGCCTGTCTTTGCTGAGCCTCTTTCTGGGTCTCGGCCTGGGTCTTGAGGCCGGTTGTCAATCGTTTTCGCCGCCGCGGATCCGCTTTGGCTGTGTGAAGGCCTGGCCCACGTGAGGAGATGCATCGGTCCCGGAGCAATTGAAATCTCATCCCCATCATGAGCTGCCTCTTTTCTAAGATCAAGATGACCACACAGCAACCAAGGAAAAGAGCCCCACAGGCGCTCTTTGTCCTGCAGTAGGGCAGCAGAACCACATCGGAGAAGATGGTTGTATCTTTTCACGGCTCTTCTCTGAGAAATGAAGCCACACCACGATACCGTGTAGAAGAAGAAGCCGGGAATGGGAGATGGCAACAATCCCCGTCACTGGAACGCTGACCTCTCTGGACAAGCCACCCTTTTGGAACCCCTCCCCTTATGCCCGTGGCGGTGGCACGGCGCTGTATCCTGCCGGGGCTCTGGCCTCTGCTCTATCCTCCCTCTTGCTCTGCCTCACCTGTTTCTCAGGGGCCTGGATGCCTCTCGCTCTGGCCAAATGTCTTCAACAAAGATGACTTCCCAGTCCGTCAGGGACACACTTCCTGAAGATCCGTGTCATGATTGTATCTCTCTCCAAACGTCTTTCTGCTTCATTGGGCAGGTCTCATGACCCTGGATTTCTCGGCTTCCATACGTGTCTCAGACAGGGAAGCTTCCTTGTTCTCCATGTTTCCCCTCGTGGGTGGGTGGATTGCCTAGAATGAGCGCTAGGCGACCGTGACTGGCCTTGTCTTCTAGGACAGGTGGTGTCGCATTTCCTCTGCACTTCCTGTCTCATTCTTGAGGGACATCCTCTCCTCTGCTCCTGGGTGGACTGACTCCCTTGATCTTGTGGCCGAAACGAATGTCAGGGAACCAGAGGGACTGGGCTGGGGCTGGGGCCGGGGCTGGGTGCAGGGGAGGTTGCGTCAGGGCTACCAGGGAGGAGGAGGGTTGGGGGTGGGGCGAATTCTGCAGAAACTTCTTTGCTCCTCTGATAGGCATTTGAAAACCTGGCTTGGGTCAGGCACAGGCCCCCCACCCACGGAATCCCAGGTGTTCTTTGATTTCCCTTGGCATTGACAGAAAGGTCACTTGTTCCCCCCTTCCACTGGCACATACCTGGACACCACCGTTTGTTTCGCCGTCTCCCGATATGCCTCCGGTGACACACATTCACACCGTCTGCCGTGGGATACGCCAGTGCCACGCGTGGTCACATGGTCTCCACCTCGGATTCGCCCCTGTTCCTGCCTGCACGTGTCCTGTAAAGCGCGGTCGGCTTTCCGGAGCCCCAGGGCTTTTAGAAGCGGGGCAGGCCACTGCTCTTTCGAAGGAGGAGGGAGGCAGAGGGCTGATGGATCAGTGAAGTTTCAGCTGACGCTGCGCCTTGAGACTTATGGGATCATTCTGCGCTGCAGCGAGGCCCTGCCTGCCTCCCCAGATGTGGCGAGCCCAGCCTATCTCACTGGGAGGGGGCCAAAATCGGATCTGAACGTGAGTCCCCAGAACACAGCAGGCGTCCTGAAGCTCCCCTTCCCTGGGTGGAAGTCGGCTCAAGGAGATCCCGAGGGCGGGACTGCTGGGGGTTTGGCCCTGGGACAGGGAACGGGCGGCCCCGTCTCCCACGGCGTCCCAAGCTGGACCCCGTACCCACACGCCGCCGCGGCTGCAGCGGGGGCATTATTTAAAGGGGACGCAGCCTGACTGCCAGGAGCGGAGCGCGAGTCGGTCCAGCCAATGCGCATGCGCGAGGCGCCAGCGGCTTCTGCCGTCACAGTGCTTCCCACGGTTGTCTTAGAAACCGGTCCCTGAGGCTCGGCAAAGCAGGAGCCCTCCGTGGCAGTGCTTGGGTGGCGGGGCGCTGAGGCTCCGGCCTGACATCTCTACGGGGTCGACGGGAACGTCTCCGGATGCCAGGAGTCGCAAAGGGCCGACCAGGATGAGGAAACCCCAGGCGGAGTCCGTGGGAAGCAACACGGCATCGCAGCCTCAGGCCTGCCCGGACGCTGTTGGGGTGAGTCTCCCCAAAAGTCGTGCCGCCGTCATCTCGACGCCAGGTCGGCCTGCGTGCCCCTGGGCTGTTCTCTCCCCCGAGGGTCGTTCTCGTCGAGAGCAGAACCCCGCAGCCTCAGGGGTTGCCTGGGGGGGTGTGTTTCAAGGCCCCTGCTGTATGACTCTGTGTGTGTGTGTGTGTGTGTGTGTGTCTGCGTGTGTATCTCCCATTCTCTCTTCTCTCTCTGTCTCTCAGTCTCTGTGTCTTTCTTTCCCTCTCTCTGTCGGTTAGTGTGCGTGTGCCCTCGTGCGTGTGTGTCTTTGGCCGAATGTGCCCTGTGCACCACAAAGCCATTTCTGGCATGTCGGCCTGTCTTTGCTGAGCCTCTTTCTGCGTCTCGGCCTGGGTCTTGAGGCCGGTTGTCAATCGTTTTCGCCGCCGCGGATCCGCTTTGGCTGTGTGAAGGCCTGGCCCACGTGAGGAGATGCATCGGTCCCGGAGCAATTGAAATCTCATCCCCATCATGAGCTGCCTCTTTTCTAAGATCAAGATGACCACACAGCAACCAAGGAAAAGAGCCCCACAGGCGCTCTTTGTCCTGCGGTAGGGCAGCAGAACCACATCGGAGAAGATGGTTGTATCTTTTCACGGCTCTTCTCTGAGAAATGAAGCCACACCACGATACCGTGTAGAAGAAGAAGCCGGGAATGGGAGATGGCAACAATCCCCGTCACTGGAACGCTGACCTCTCTGGACAAGCCACCCTTTTGGAACCCCTCCCCTTATGCCCGTGGCGGTGGCACGGCGCTGTATCCTGCCGGGGCTCTGGCCTCTGCTCTATCCTCCCTCTTGCTCTGCCTCACCTGTTTCTCAGGGGCCTGGATGCCTCTCGCTCTGGCCAAATGTCTTCAACAAAGATGACTTCCCAGTCCGTCAGGGACACACTTCCTGAAGATCCGTGTCATGATTGTATCTCTCTCCAAACGTCTTTCTGCTTCATTGGGCAGGTCTCATGACCCTGGATTTCTCGGCTTCCATACGTGTCTCAGACAGGGAAGCTTCCTTGTTCTCCATGTTTCCCCTCGTGGGTGGGTGGATTGCCTAGAATGAGCGCTAGGCGACCGTGACTGGCCTTGTCTTCTAGGACAGGTGGTGTCGCATTTCCTCTGCACTTCCTGTCTCATTCTTGAGGGACATCCTCTCCTCTGCTCCTGGGTGGACTGACTCCCTTGATCTTGTGGCCGAAACGAATGTCAGGGAACCAGAGGGACTGGGCTGGGGCTGGGGCGGGGGCTGGGTGCAGGGGAAGTTGCGTCAGGGCTACCAGGGAGGAGGAGGGTTGGGGGTGGGGCGAATTCTGCAGAAACTTCTTTGCTCCTCTGATAGGCATTTGAAAACCTGGCTTGGGTCAGGCACAGGCCCCCCACCCACGGAATCCCAGGTGTTCTTTGATTTCCCTTGGCATTGACAGAAAGGTCACTTGTTCCCCCCTTCCACTGGCACATACCTGGACACCACCGTTTGTTTCGCCGTCTCCCGATATGCCTCCGGTGACACACATTCACACCGTCTGCCGTGGGATACGCCAGTGCCACGCGTGGTCACATGGTCTCCACCTCGGATTCGCCCCTGTTCCTGCCTGCACGTGTCCTGTAAAGCGCGGTCGGCTTTCCGGAGCCCCAGGGCTTTTAGAAGCGGGGCAGGCCACTGCTCTTTCGAAGGAGGAGGGAGGCAGAGGGCTGATGGATCAGTGAAGTTTCAGCTGACGCTGCGCCTTGAGACCTATGGGATCATTCTGCGCTGCAGCGAGGCCCTGCCTGCCTCCCCAGATGTGGCGAGCCCATCCTATCTCACTGGGAGGGGGCCAAAATCGGATCTGAACGGGAGTCCCCAGAACACAGCAGGCGTCCTGAAGCTCCCCTTCCCTGGGTGGAAGTCGGCTCAAGGAGATCCCGAGGGCGGGACTGCTGGGGGTTTGGCCCTGGGACAGGGAACGGGCGGCCCCGTCTCCCACGGCGTCCCAAGCTGGACCCCGTACCCACACGCCGCCGCGGCTGCAGCGGGGGCATTATTTAAAGGGGACGCAGCCTGACTGCCAGGAGCGGAGCGCGAGTCGGTCCAGCCAATGCGCATGCGCGAGGCGCGAGCGGCTTCTGCCGTCACAGTGCTTCCCACGGTTGTCTTAGAAACCGGTCCCTGAGGCTCGGCAAAGCAGGAGCCCTCCGTGGCAGTGCTTGGGTGGCGGGGCGCTGAGGCTCCGGCCTGACATCTCTACGGGGTCGACGGGAACGTCTCCGGATGCCAGGAGTCGCAAAGGGCCGACCAGGATGAGGAAACCCCAGGCGGGGTCCGTGGGAAGCAACACGGCATCGCAGCCTCAGGCCTGCCCGGACGCTGTTGGGGTGAGTCTCCCCAAAAGTCGTGCCGCCGTCATCTCGACGCCAGGTCGGCCTGCGTGCCCCTGGGCTGTTCTCTCCCCCGAGGGTCGTTCTCGTCGAGAGCAGAACCCCGCAGCCTCAGGGGTTGCCTGGGATGGTGTGTTTCAAGGCCCCTGCTGTATGACTCTGTGTGTGTGTGTGTGTGTGTGTGTCTGCGTGTGTATCTCCCATTCTCTCTTCTCTCTCTGTCTCTCAGTCTCTGTGTCTTTCTTTCCCTCTCTCTGTCGGTTAGTGTGCGTGTGCCCTCGTGCGTGTGTGTCTTTGGCCGAATGTGCCCTGTGCACCACAAAGCCATTTCTGGCATGTCGGCCTGTCTTTGCTGAGCCTCTTTCTGCGTCTCGGCCTGGGTCTTGAGGCCGGTTGTCAATCGTTTTCGCCGCCGCGGATCCGCTTTGGCTGTGTGAAGGCCTGGCCCACGTGAGGAGATGCATCGGTCCCGGAGCAATTGAAATCTCATCCCCATCATGAGCTGCCTCTTTTCTAAGATCAAGATGACCACACAGCAACCAAGGAAAAGAGCCCCACAGGCGCTCTTTGTCCTGCGGTAGGGCAGCAGAACCACATCGGAGAAGATGGTTGTATCTTTTCACGGCTCTTCTCTGAGAAATGAAGCCACACCACGATACCGTGTAGAAGAAGAAGCCGGGAATGGGAGATGGCAACAATCCCCGTCACTGGAACGCTGACCTCTCTGGACAAGCCACCCTTTTGGAACCCCTCCCCTTATGCCCGTGGCGGTGGCACGGCGCTGTATCCTGCCGGGGCTCTGGCCTCTGCTCTATCCTCCCTCTTGCTCTGCCTCACCTGTTTCTCAGGGGCCTGGATGCCTCTCGCTCTGGCCAAATGTCTTCAACAAAGATGACTTCCCAGTCCGTCAGGGACACACTTCCTGAAGATCCGTGTCATGATTGTATCTCTCTCCAAACGTCTTTCTGCTTCATTGGGCAGGTCTCATGACCCTGGATTTCTCGGCTTCCATACGTGTCTCAGACAGGGAAGCTTCCTTGTTCTCCATGTTTCCCCTCGTGGGTGGGTGGATTGCCTAGAATGAGCGCTAGGCGACCGTGACTGGCCTTGTCTTCTAGGACAGGTGGTGTCGCATTTCCTCTGCACTTCCTGTCTCATTCTTGAGGGACATCCTCTCCTCTGCTCCTGGGTGGACTGACTCCCTTGATCTTGTGGCCGAAACGAATGTCAGGGAACCAGAGGGACTGGGCTGGGGCTGGGGCGGGGGCTGGGTGCAGGGGAAGTTGCGTCAGGGCTACCAGGGAGGAGGAGGGTTGGGGGTGGGGCGAATTCTGCAGAAACTTCTTTGCTCCTCTGATAGGCATTTGAAAACCTGGCTTGGGTCAGGCACAGGCCCCCCACCCACGGAATCCCAGGTGTTCTTTGATTTCCCTTGGCATTGACAGAAAGGTCACTTGTTCCCCCCTTCCACTGGCACATACCTGGACACCACCGTTTGTTTCGCCGTCTCCCGATATGCCTCCGGTGACACACATTCACACCGTCTGCCGTGGGATACGCCAGTGCCACGCGTGGTCACATGGTCTCCACCTCGGATTCGCCCCTGTTCCTGCCTGCACGTGTCCTGTAAAGCGCGGTCGGCTTTCCGGAGCCCCAGGGCTTTTAGAAGCGGGGCAGGCCACTGCTCTTTCGAAGGAGGAGGGAGGCAGAGGGCTGATGGATCAGTGAAGTTTCAGCTGACGCTGCGCCTTGAGACCTATGGGATCATTCTGCGCTGCAGCGAGGCCCTGCCTGCCTCACCAGATGTGGCGAGCCCATCCTATCTCACTGGGAGGGGGCCAAAATCGGATCTGAACGGGAGTCCCCAGAACACAGCAGGCGTCCTGAAGCTCCCCTTCCCTGGGTGGAAGTCGGCTCAAGGAGATCCCGAGGGCGGGACTGCTGGGGGTTTGGCCCTGGGACAGGGAACGGGCGGCCCCGTCTCCCACGGCGTCCCAAGCTGGACCCCGTACCCACACGCCGCCGCGGCTGCAGCGGGGGCATTATTTAAAGGGGACGCAGCCTGACTGCCAGGAGCGGAGCGCGAGTCGGTCCAGCCAATGCGCATGCGCGAGGCGCGAGCGGCTTCTGCCGTCACAGTGCTTCCCACGGTTGTCTTAGAAACCGGTCCCTGAGGCTCGGCAAAGCAGGAGCCCTCCGTGGCAGTGCTTGGGTGGCGGGGCGCTGAGGCTCCGGCCTGACATCTCTACGGGGTCGACGGGAACGTCTCCAGATGCCAGGAGTCGCAAAGGGCCGACCAGGATGAGGAAACCCCAGGCGGAGTCCGTGGGAAGCAACACGGCATCGCAGCCTCAGGCCTGCCCGGACGCTGTTGGGGTGAGTCTCCCCAAAAGTCGTGCCGCCGTCATCTCGACGCCAGGTCGGCCTGCGTGCCCCTGGGCTGTTCTCTCCCCCGAGGGTCGTTCTCGTCGAGAGCAGAACCCCGCAGCCTCAGGGGTTGCCTGGGGGGGTGTGTTTCAATGCCCCTGCTGTATGACTCTGTGTGTGTGTGTGTGTGTGTGTGTGTCTGCGTGTGTATCTCCCATTCTCTCTTCTCTCTCTGTCTCTCAGTCTCTGTGTCTTTCTTTCCCTCTCTCTGTCGGTTAGTGTGCGTGTGCCCTCGTGCGTGTGTGTCTTTGGCCGAATGTGCCCTGTGCACCACAAAGCCATTTCTGGCATGTCGGCCTGTCCTTGCTGAGCCTCTTTCTGCGTCTCGGCCTGGGTCATGAGGCCGGTTGTCAATCGTTTTTGCCGCCGCGGATCCGCTTTGGCTGTGTGAAGGCCTGGCCCACGTGAGGAGATGCATCGGTCCCGGAGCAATTGAAATCTCATCCCCATCATGAGCTGCCTCTTTTCTAAGATCAAGATGACCACACAGCAACCAAGGAAAAGAGCCCCACAGGCGCTCTTTGTCCTGCGGTAGGGCAGCAGAACCACATCGGAGAAGATGGTTGTATCTTTTCACGGCTCTTCTCTGAGAAATGAAGCCACACCACGATACCGTGTAGAAGAAGAAGCCGGGAATGGGAGATGGCAACAATCCCCGTCACTGGAACGCTGACCTCTCTGGACAAGCCACCCTTTTGGAACCCCTCCCCTTATGCCCGTGGCGGTGGCACGGCGCTGTATCCTGCCGGGGCTCTGGCCTCTGCTCTATCCTCCCTCTTGCTCTGCCTCACCTGTTTCTCAGGGGCCTGGATGCCTCTCGCTCTGGCCAAATGTCTTCAACAAAGATGACTTCCCAGTCCGTCAGGGACACACTTCCTGAAGATCCGTGTCATGATTGTATCTCTCTCCAAACGTCTTTCTGCTTCATTGGGCAGGTCTCATGACCCTGGATTTCTCGGCTTCCATACTTGTCTCAGACAGGGAAGCTTCCTTGTTCTCCATGTTTCCCCTCGTGGGTGGGTGGATTGCCTAGAATGAGCGCTAGGCGACCGTGACTGGCCTTGTCTTCTAGGACAGGTGGTGTCGCATTTCCTCTGCACTTCCTGTCTCATTCTTGAGGGACATCCTCTCCTCTGCTCCTGGGTGGACTGACTCCCTTGATCTTGTGGCCGAAACGAATGTCAGGGAACCAGAGGGACTGGGCTGGGGCTGGGGCGGGGGCTGGGTGCAGGGGAAGTTGCGTCAGGGCTACCAGGGAGGAGGAGGGTTGGGGGTGGGGCGAATTCTGCAGAAACTTCTTTGCTCCTCTGATAGGCATTTGAAAACCTGGCTTGGGTCAGGCACAGGCCCCCCACCCACGGAATCCCAGGTGTTCTTTGATTTCCCTTGGCATTGACAGAAAGGTCACTTGTTCCCCCCTTCCACTGGCACATACCTGGACACCACCGTTTGTATCGCCGTCTCCCGATATGCCTCCGGTGACACACATTCACACCGTCTGCCGTCGGATACGCCAGTGCCACGCGTGGTCACATGGTCTCCACCTCGGATTCGCCCCTGTTCCTGCCTGCACGTGTCCTGTAAAGCGCGGTCGGCTTTCCGGAGCCCCAGGGCTTTTAGAAGCGGGGCAGGCCACTGCTCTTTCGAAGGAGGAGGGAGGCAGAGGGCTGATGGATCAGTGAAGTTTCAGCTGACGCTGCGCCTTGAGACCTATGGGATCATTCTGCGCTGCAGCGAGGCCCTGCCTGCCTCACCAGATGTGGCGAGCCCAGCCTATCTCACTGGGAGGGGGCCAAAATCGGATCTGAACGGGAGTCCCCAGAACACAGCAGGCGTCCTGAAGCTCCCCTTCCCTGGGTGGAAGTCGGCTCAAGGAGATCCCGAGGGCGGGACTGCTGGGGGTTTGGCCCTGGGTCAGGGAACGGGCGGCCCCGTCTCCCACGGCGTCCCAAGCTGGACCCCGTACCCACACGCCGCCGCGGCTGCAGCGGGGGCATTATTTAAAGGGGACGCAGCCTGACTGCCAGGAGCGGAGCGCGAGTCGGTCCAGCCAATGCGCCTGCGCGAGGCGCGAGCGGCTTCTGCCGTCACAGTGCTTCCCACGGTTGTCTTAGAAACCGGTCCCTGAGGCTCGGCAAAGCAGGAGCCCTCCGTGGCAGTGCTTGGGTGGCGGGGCGCTGAGGCTCCGGCCTGACATCTCTACGGGGTCGACGGGAACGTCTCCGGATGCCAGGAGTCGCAAAGGGCCGACCAGGATGAGGAAACCCCAGGCGGAGTCCGTGGGAAGCAACACGGCATCGCAGCCTCAGGCCTGCCCGGACGCTGTTGGGGTGAGTCTCCCCAAAAGTCGTGCCGCCGTCATCTCGACGCCAGGTCGGCCTGCGTGCCCCTGGGCTGTTCTCTCCCCCGAGGGTCGTTCTCGTCGAGAGCAGAACCCCGCAGCCTCAGGGGTTGCCTGGGATGGTGTGTTTCAAGGCCCCTGCTGTATGACTCTGTGTGTGTGTGTGTGTGTGTGTGTCTGCGTGTGTATCTCCCATTCTCTCTTCTCTCTCTGTCTCTCAGTCTCTGTGTCTTTCTTTCCCTCTCTCTGTCGGTTAGTGTGCGTGTGCCCTCGTGCGTGTGTGTCTTTGGCCGAATGTGCCCTGTGCACCACAAAGCCATTTCTGGCATGTCGGCCTGTCTTTGCTGAGCCTCTTTCTGCGTCTCGGCCTGGGTCTTGAGGCCGGTTGTCAATCGTTTTCGCCGCCGCGGATCCGCTTTGGCTGTGTGAAGGCCTGGCCCACGTGAGGAGATGCATCGGTCCCGGAGCAATTGAAATCTCATCCCCATCATGAGCTGCCTCTTTTCTAAGATCAAGATGACCACACAGCAACCAAGGAAAAGAGCCCCACAGGCGCTCTTTGTCCTGCGGTAGGGCAGCAGAACCACATCGGAGAAGATGGTTGTATCTTTTCACGGCTCTTCTCTGAGAAATGAAGCCACACCACGATACCGTGTAGAAGAAGAAGCCGGGAATGGGAGATGGCAACAATCCCCGTCACTGGAACGCTGACCTCTCTGGACAAGCCACCCTTTTGGAACCCCTCCCCTTATGCCCGTGGCGGTGGCACGGCGCTGTATCCTGCCGGGGCTCTGGCCTCTGCTCTATCCTCCCTCTTGCTCTGCCTCACCTGTTTCTCAGGGGCCTGGATGCCTCTCGCTCTGGCCAAATGTCTTCAACAAAGATGACTTACCAGTCCGTCAGGGACACACTTCCTGAAGATCCGTGTCATGATTGTATCTCTCTCCAAACGTCTTTCTGCTTCATTGGGCAGGTCTCATGACCCTGGATTTCTCGGCTTCCATACGTGTCTCAGACAGGGAAGCTTCCTTGTTCTCCATGTTTCCCCTCGTGGGTGGGTGGATTGCCTAGAATGAGCGCTAGGCGACCGTGACTGGCCTTGTCTTCTAGGACAGGTGGTGTCGCATTTCCTCTGCACTTCCTGTCTCATTCTTGAGGGACATCCTCTCCTCTGCTCCTGGGTGGACTGACTCCCTTGATCTTGTGGCCGAAACGAATGTCAGGGAACCAGAGGGACTGGGCTGGGACTGGGGCGGGGGCTGGGTGCAGGGGAAGTTGCGTCAGGGCTACCAGGGAGGAGGAGGGTTGGGGGTGGGGCGAATTCTGCAGAAACTTCTTTGCTCCTCTGATAGGCATTTGAAAACCTGGCTTGGGTCAGGCACAGGCCCCCCACCCACGGAATCCCAGGTGTTCTTTGATTTCCCTTGGCATTGACAGAAAGGTCACTTGTTCCCCCCTTCCACTGGCACATACCTGGACACCACCGTTTGTTTCGCCGTCTCCCGATATGCCTCCGGTGACACACATTCACACCGTTTGCCGTGGGATACGCCAGTGCCACGCGTGGTCACATGGTCTCCACCTCGGATTCGCCCCTGTTCCTGCCTGCACGTGTCCTGTAAAGCGCGGTCGGCTTTCCGGAGCCCCAGGGCTTTTAGAAGCGGGGCAGGCCACTGCTCTTTCGAAGGAGGAGGGAGGCAGAGGGCTGATGGATCAGTGAAGTTTCAGCTGACGCTGCGCCTTGAGACCTATGGGATCATTCTGCGCTGCAGCGAGGCCCTGCCTGCCTCACCAGATGTGGCGAGCCCATCCTATCTCACTGGGAGGGGGCCAAAATCGGATCTGAACGGGAGTCCCCAGAACACAGCAGGCGTCCTGAAGCTCCCCTTCCCTGGGTGGAAGTCGGCTCAAGGAGATCCCGAGGGCGGGACTGCTGGGGGTTTGGCCCTGGGACAGGGAACGGGCGGCCCCGTCTCCCACGGCGTCCCAAGCTGGACCCCGTACCCACACACCGCCGCGGCTGCAGCGGGGGCATTATTTAAAGGGGACGCAGCCTGACTGCCAGGAGCGGAGCGCGAGTCGGTCCAGCCAATGCGCATGCGCGAGGCGCGAGCGGCTTCTGCCGTCACAGTGCTTCCCACGGTTGTCTTAGAAACCGGTCCCTGAGGCTCGGCAAAGCAGGAGCCCTCCGTGGCAGTGCTTGGGTGGCGGGGCGCTGAGGCTCCGGCCTGACATCTCTACGGGGTCGACGGGAACGTCTCCAGATGCCAGGAGTCGCAAAGGGCCGACCAGGATGAGGAAACCCCAGGCGGAGTCCGTGGGAAGCAACACGGCATCGCAGCCTCAGGCCTGCCCGGACGCTGTTGGGGTGAGTCTCCCCAAAAGTCGTGCCGCCGTCATCTCGACGCCAGGTCGGCCTGCGTGCCCCTGGGCTGTTCTCTCCCCCGAGGGTCGTTCTCGTCGAGAGCAGAACCCCGCAGCCTCAGGGGTTGCCTGGGGGGGTGTGTTTCAATGCCCCTGCTGTATGACTCTGTGTGTGTGTGTGTGTGTGTGTGTGTCTGCGTGTGTATCTCCCATTCTCTCTTCTCTCTCTGTCTCTCAGTCTCTGTGTCTTTCTTTCCCTCTCTCTGTCGGTTAGTGTGCGTGTGCCCTCGTGCGTGTGTGTCTTTGGCCGAATGTGCCCTGTGCACCACAAAGCCATTTCTGGCATGTCGGCCTGTCCTTGCTGAGCCTCTTTCTGCGTCTCGGCCTGGGTCATGAGGCCGGTTGTCAATCGTTTTTGCCGCCGCGGATCCGCTTTGGCTGTGTGAAGGCCTGGCCCACGTGAGGAGATGCATCGGTCCCGGAGCAATTGAAATCTCATCCCCATCATGAGCTGCCTCTTTTCTAAGATCAAGATGACCACACAGCAACCAAGGAAAAGAGCCCCACAGGCGCTCTTTGTCCTGCGGTAGGGCAGCAGAACCACATCGGAGAAGATGGTTGTATCTTTTCACGGCTCTTCTCTGAGAAATGAAGCCACACCACGATACCGTGTAGAAGAAGAAGCCGGGAATGGGAGATGGCAACAATCCCCGTCACTGGAACGCTGACCTCTCTGGACAAGCCACCCTTTTGGAACCCCTCCCCTTATGCCCGTGGCGGTGGCACGGCGCTGTATCCTGCCGGGGCTCTGGCCTCTGCTCTATCCTCCCTCTTGCTCTGCCTCACCTGTTTCTCAGGGGCCTGGATGCCTCTCGCTCTGGCCAAATGTCTTCAACAAAGATGACTTCCCAGTCCGTCAGGGACACACTTCCTGAAGATCCGTGTCATGATTGTATCTCTCTCCAAACGTCTTTCTGCTTCATTGGGCAGGTCTCATGACCCTGGATTTCTCGGCTTCCATACTTGTCTCAGACAGGGAAGCTTCCTTGTTCTCCATGTTTCCCCTCGTGGGTGGGTGGATTGCCTAGAATGAGCGCTAGGCGACCGTGACTGGCCTTGTCTTCTAGGACAGGTGGTGTCGCATTTCCTCTGCACTTCCTGTCTCATTCTTGAGGGACATCCTCTCCTCTGCTCCTGGGTGGACTGACTCCCTTGATCTTGTGGCCGAAACGAATGTCAGGGAACCAGAGGGACTGGGCTGGGGCTGGGGCGGGGGCTGGGTGCAGGGGAAGTTGCGTCAGGGCTACCAGGGAGGAGGAGGGTTGGGGGTGGGGCGAATTCTGCAGAAACTTCTTTGCTCCTCTGATAGGCATTTGAAAACCTGGCTTGGGTCAGGCACAGGCCCCCCACCCACGGAATCCCAGGTGTTCTTTGATTTCCCTTGGCATTGACAGAAAGGTCACTTGTTCCCCCCTTCCACTGGCACATACCTGGACACCACCGTTTGTATCGCCGTCTCCCGATATGCCTCCGGTGACACACATTCACACCGTCTGCCGTCGGATACGCCAGTGCCACGCGTGGTCACATGGTCTCCACCTCGGATTCGCCCCTGTTCCTGCCTGCACGTGTCCTGTAAAGCGCGGTCGGCTTTCCGGAGCCCCAGGGCTTTTAGAAGCGGGGCAGGCCACTGCTCTTTCGAAGGAGGAGGGAGGCAGAGGGCTGATGGATCAGTGAAGTTTCAGCTGACGCTGCGCCTTGAGACCTATGGGATCATTCTGCGCTGCAGCGAGGCCCTGCCTGCCTCACCAGATGTGGCGAGCCCATCCTATCTCACTGGGAGGGGGCCAAAATCGGATCTGAACGGGAGTCCCCAGAACACAGCAGGCGTCCTGAAGCTCCCCTTCCCTGGGTGGAAGTCGGCTCAAGGAGATCCCGAGGGCGGGACTGCTGGGGGTTTGGCCCTGGGACAGGGAACGGGCGGCCCCGTCTCCCACGGCGTCCCAAGCTGGACCCCGTACCCACACACCGCCGCGGCTGCAGCGGGGGCATTATTTAAAGGGGACGCAGCCTGACTGCCAGGAGCGGAGCGCGAGTCGGTCCAGCCAATGCGCATGCGCGAGGCGCGAGCGGCTTCTGCCGTCACAGTGCTTCCCACGGTTGTCTTAGAAACCGGTCCCTGAGGCTCGGCAAAGCAGGAGCCCTCCGTGGCAGTGCTTGGGTGGCGGGGCGCTGAGGCTCCGGCCTGACATCTCTACGGGGTCGACGGGAACGTCTCCAGATGCCAGGAGTCGCAAAGGGCCGACCAGGATGAGGAAACCCCAGGCGGAGTCCGTGGGAAGCAACACGGCATCGCAGCCTCAGGCCTGCCCGGACGCTGTTGGGGTGAGTCTCCCCAAAAGTCGTGCCGCCGTCATCTCGACGCCAGGTCGGCCTGCGTGCCCCTGGGCTGTTCTCTCCCCCGAGGGTCGTTCTCGTCGAGAGCAGAACCCCGCAGCCTCAGGGGTTGCCTGGGGGGGTGTGTTTCAATGCCCCTGCTGTATGACTCTGTGTGTGTGTGTGTGTGTGTGTGTGTCTGCGTGTGTATCTCCCATTCTCTCTTCTCTCTCTGTCTCTCAGTCTCTGTGTCTTTCTTTCCCTCTCTCTGTCGGTTAGTGTGCGTGTGCCCTCGTGCGTGTGTGTCTTTGGCCGAATGTGCCCTGTGCACCACAAAGCCATTTCTGGCATGTCGGCCTGTCCTTGCTGAGCCTCTTTCTGCGTCTCGGCCTGGGTCATGAGGCCGGTTGTCAATCGTTTTTGCCGCCGCGGATCCGCTTTGGCTGTGTGAAGGCCTGGCCCACGTGAGGAGATGCATCGGTCCCGGAGCAATTGAAATCTCATCCCCATCATGAGCTGCCTCTTTTCTAAGATCAAGATGACCACACAGCAACCAAGGAAAAGAGCCCCACAGGCGCTCTTTGTCCTGCGGTAGGGCAGCAGAACCACATCGGAGAAGATGGTTGTATCTTTTCACGGCTCTTCTCTGAGAAATGAAGCCACACCACGATACCGTGTAGAAGAAGAAGCCGGGAATGGGAGATGGCAACAATCCCCGTCACTGGAACGCTGACCTCTCTGGACAAGCCACCCTTTTGGAACCCCTCCCCTTATGCCCGTGGCGGTGGCACGGCGCTGTATCCTGCCGGGGCTCTGGCCTCTGCTCTATCCTCCCTCTTGCTCTGCCTCACCTGTTTCTCAGGGGCCTGGATGCCTCTCGCTCTGGCCAAATGTCTTCAACAAAGATGACTTACCAGTCCGTCAGGGACACACTTCCTGAAGATCCGTGTCATGATTGTATCTCTCTCCAAACGTCTTTCTGCTTCATTGGGCAGGTCTCATGACCCTGGATTTCTCGGCTTCCATACGTGTCTCAGACAGGGAAGCTTCCTTGTTCTCCATGTTTCCCCTCGTGGGTGGGTGGATTGCCTAGAATGAGCGCTAGGCGACCGTGACTGGCCTTGTCTTCTAGGACAGGTGGTGTCGCATTTCCTCTGCACTTCCTGTCTCATTCTTGAGGGACATCCTCTCCTCTGCTCCTGGGTGGACTGACTCCCTTGATCTTGTGGCCGAAACGAATGTCAGGGAACCAGAGGGACTGGGCTGGGACTGGGGCGGGGGCTGGGTGCAGGGGAAGTTGCGTCAGGGCTACCAGGGAGGAGGAGGGTTGGGGGTGGGGCGAATTCTGCAGAAACTTCTTTGCTCCTCTGATAGGCATTTGAAAACCTGGCTTGGGTCAGGCACAGGCCCCCCACCCACGGAATCCCAGGTGTTCTTTGATTTCCCTTGGCATTGACAGAAAGGTCACTTGTTCCCCCCTTCCACTGGCACATACCTGGACACCACCGTTTGTTTCGCCGTCTCCCGATATGCCTCCGGTGACACACATTCACACCGTCTGCCGTGGGATACGCCAGTGCCACGCGTGGTCACATGGTCTCCACCTCGGATTCGCCCCTGTTCCTGCCTGCACGTGTCCTGTAAAGCGCGGTCGGCTTTCCGGAGCCCCAGGGCTTTTAGAAGCGGGGCAGGCCACTGCTCTTTCGAAGGAGGAGGGAGGCAGAGGGCTGATGGATCAGTGAAGTTTCAGCTGACGCTGCGCCTTGAGACCTATGGGATCATTCTGCGCTGCAGCGAGGCCCTGCCTGCCTCACCAGATGTGGCGAGCCCATCCTATCTCACTGGGAGGGGGCCAAAATCGGATCTGAACGGGAGTCCCCAGAACACAGCAGGCGTCCTGAAGCTCCCCTTCCCTGGGTGGAAGTCGGCTCAAGGAGATCCCGAGGGCGGGACTGCTGGGGGTTTGGCCCTGGGACAGGGAACGGGCGGCCCCGTCTCCCACGGCGTCCCAAGCTGGACCCCGTACCCACACACCGCCGCGGCTGCAGCGGGGGCATTATTTAAAGGGGACGCAGCCTGACTGCCAGGAGCGGAGCGCGAGTCGGTCCAGCCAATGCGCATGCGCGAGGCGCGAGCGGCTTCTGCCGTCACAGTGCTTCCCACGGTTGTCTTAGAAACCGGTCCCTGAGGCTCGGCAAAGCAGGAGCCCTCCGTGGCAGTGCTTGGGTGGCGGGGCGCTGAGGCTCCGGCCTGACATCTCTACGGGGTCGACGGGAACGTCTCCGGATGCCAGGAGTCGCAAAGGGCCGACCAGGATGAGGAAACCCCAGGCGGAGTCCGTGGGAAGCAACACGGCATCGCAGCCTCAGGCCTGCCCGGACGCTGTTGGGGTGAGTCTCCCCAAAAGTCGTGCCGCCGTCATCTCGACGCCAGGTCGGCCTGCGTGCCCCTGGGCTGTTCTCTCCCCCGAGGGTCGTTCTCGTCGAGAGCAGAACCCCGCAGCCTCAGGGGTTGCCTGGGGGGTTGTGTTTCAATGCCCCTGCTGTATGACTCTGTGTGTGTGTGTGTGTGTGTGTGTGTCTGCGTGTGTATCTCCCATTCTCTCTTCTCTCTCTGTCTCTCAGTCTCTGTGTCTTTCTTTCCCTCTCTCTGTCGGTTAGTGTGCGTGTGCCCTCGTGCGTGTGTGTCTTTGGCCGAATGTGCCCTGTGCACCACAAAGCCATTTCTGGCATGTCGGCCTGTCCTTGCTGAGCCTCTTTCTGCGTCTCGGCCTGGGTCATGAGGCCGGTTGTCAATCGTTTTCGCCGCCGCGGATCCGCTTTGGCTGTGTGAAGGCCTGGCCCACGTGAGGAGATGCATCGGTCCCGGAGCAATTGAAATCTCATCCCCATCATGAGCTGCCTCTTTTCTAAGATCAAGATGACCACACAGCAACCAAGGAAAAGAGCCCCACAGGCGCTCTTTGTCCTGCGGTAGGGCAGCAGAACCACATCGGAGAAGATGGTTGTATCTTTTCACGGCTCTTCTCTGAGAAATGAAGCCACACCACGATACCGTGTAGAAGAAGAAGCCGGGAATGGGAGATGGCAACAATCCCCGTCACTGGAACGCTGACCTCTCTGGACAAGCCACCCTTTTGGAACCCCTCCCCTTATGCCCGTGGCGGTGGCACGGCGCTGTATCCTGCCGGGGCTCTGGCCTCTGCTCTATCCTCCCTCTTGCTCTGCCTCACCTGTTTCTCAGGGGCCTGGATGCCTCTCGCTCTGGCCAAATGTCTTCAACAAAGATGACTTCCCAGTCCGTCAGGGACACACTTCCTGAAGATCCGTGTCATGATTGTATCTCTCTCCAAACGTCTTTCTGCTTCATTGGGCAGGTCTCATGACCCTGGATTTCTCGGCTTCCATACTTGTCTCAGACAGGGAAGCTTCCTTGTTCTCCATGTTTCCCCTCGTGGGTGGGTGGATTGCCTAGAATGAGCGCTAGGCGACCGTGACTGGCCTTGTCTTCTAGGACAGGTGGTGTCGCATTTCCTCTGCACTTCCTGTCTCATTCTTGAGGGACATCCTCTCCTCTGCTCCTGGGTGGACTGACTCCCTTGATCTTGTGGCCGAAACGAATGTCAGGGAACCAGAGGGACTGGGCTGGGGCTGGGGCGGGGGCTGGGTGCAGGGGAAGTTGCGTCAGGGCTACCAGGGAGGAGGAGGGTTGGGGGTGGGGCGAATTCTGCAGAAACTTCTTTGCTCCTCTGATAGGCATTTGAAAACCTGGCTTGGGTCAGGCACAGGCCCCCCACCCACGGAATCCCAGGTGTTCTTTGATTTCCCTTGGCATTGACAGAAAGGTCACTTGTTCCCCCCTTCCACTGGCACATACCTGGACACCACCGTTTGTATCGCCGTCTCCCGATATGCCTCCGGTGACACACATTCACACCGTCTGCCGTCGGATACGCCAGTGCCACGCGTGGTCACATGGTCTCCACCTCGGATTCGCCCCTGTTCCTGCCTGCACGTGTCCTGTAAAGCGCGGTCGGCTTTCCGGAGCCCCAGGGCTTTTAGAAGCGGGGCAGGCCACTGCTCTTTCGAAGGAGGAGGGAGGCAGAGGGCTGATGGATCAGTGAAGTTTCAGCTGACGCTGCGCCTTGAGACCTATGGGATCATTCTGCGCTGCAGCGAGGCCCTGCCTGCCTCCCCAGATGTGGCGAGCCCATCCTATCTCACTGGGAGGGGGCCAAAATCGGATCTGAACGGGAGTCCCCAGAACACAGCAGGCGTCCTGAAGCTCCCCTTCCCTGGGTGGAAGTCGGCTCAAGGAGATCCCGAGGGCGGGACTGCTGGGGGTTTGGCCCTGGGTCAGGGAACGGGCGGCCCCGTCTCCCACGGCGTCCCAAGCTGGACCCCGTACCCACACGCCGCCGCGGCTGCAGCGGGGGCATTATTTAAAGGGGACGCAGCCTGACTGCCAGGAGCGGAGCGCGAGTCGGTCCAGCCAATGCGCCTGCGCGAGGCGCGAGCGGCTTCTGCCGTCACAGTGCTTCCCACGGTTGTCTTAGAAACCGGTCCCTGAGGCTCGGCAAAGCAGGAGCCCTCCGTGGCAGTGCTTGGGTGGCGGGGCGCTGAGGCTCCGGCCTGACATCTCTACGGGGTCGACGGGAACGTCTCCGGATGCCAGGAGTCGCAAAGGGCCGACCAGGATGAGGAAACCCCAGGCGGAGTCCGTGGGAAGCAACACGGCATCGCAGCCTCAGGCCTGCCCGGACGCTGTTGGGGTGAGTCTCCCCAAAAGTCGTGCCGCCGTCATCTCGACGCCAGGTCGGCCTGCGTGCCCCTGGGCTGTTCTCTCCCCCGAGGGTCGTTCTCGTCGAGAGCAGAACCCCGCAGCCTCAGGGGTTGCCTGGGATGGTGTGTTTCAAGGCCCCTGCTGTATGACTCTGTGTGTGTGTGTGTGTGTGTGTGTGTGTCTGCGTGTGTATCTCCCATTCTCTCTTCTCTCTCTGTCTCTCAGTCTCTGTGTCTTTCTTTCCCTCTCTCTGTCGGTTAGTGTGCGTGTGCCCTCGTGCGTGTGTGTCTTTGGCCGAATGTGCCCTGTGCACCACAAAGCCATTTCTGGCATGTCGGCCTGTCTTTGCTGAGCCTCTTTCTGCGTCTCGGCCTGGGTCTTGAGGCCGGTTGTCAATCGTTTTCGCCGCCGCGGATCCGCTTTGGCTGTGTGAAGGCCTGGCCCACGTGAGGAGATGCATCGGTCCCGGAGCAATTGAAATCTCATCCCCATCATGAGCTGCCTCTTTTCTAAGATCAAGATGACCACACAGCAACCAAGGAAAAGAGCCCCACAGGCGCTCTTTGTCCTGCGGTAGGGCAGCAGAACCACATCGGAGAAGATGGTTGTATCTTTTCACGGCTCTTCTCTGAGAAATGAAGCCACACCACGATACCGTGTAGAAGAAGAAGCCGGGAATGGGAGATGGCAACAATCCCCGTCACTGGAACGCTGACCTCTCTGGACAAGCCACCCTTTTGGAACCCCTCCCCTTATGCCCGTGGCGGTGGCACGGCGCTGTATCCTGCCGGGGCTCTGGCCTCTGCTCTATCCTCCCTCTTGCTCTGCCTCACCTGTTTCTCAGGGGCCTGGATGCCTCTCGCTCTGGCCAAATGTCTTCAACAAAGATGACTTCCCAGTCCGTCAGGGACACACTTCCTGAAGATCCGTGTCATGATTGTATCTCTCTCCAAACGTCTTTCTGCTTCATTGGGCAGGTCTCATGACCCTGGATTTCTCGGCTTCCATACGTGTCTCAGACAGGGAAGCTTCCTTGTTCTCCATGTTTCCCCTCGTGGGTGGGTGGATTGCCTAGAATGAGCGCTAGGCGACCGTGACTGGCCTTGTCTTCTAGGACAGGTGGTGTCGCATTTCCTCTGCACTTCCTGTCTCATTCTTGAGGGACATCCTCTCCTCTGCTCCTGGGTGGACTGACTCCCTTGATCTTGTGGCCGAAACGAATGTCAGGGAACCAGAGGGACTGGGCTGGGGCTGGGGCGGGGGCTGGGTGCAGGGGAAGTTGCGTCAGGGCTACCAGGGAGGAGGAGGGTTGGGGGTGGGGCGAATTCTGCAGAAACTTCTTTGCTCCTCTGATAGGCATTTGAAAACCTGGCTTGGGTCAGGCACAGGCCCCCCACCCACGGAATCCCAGGTGTTCTTTGATTTCCCTTGGCATTGACAGAAAGGTCACTTGTTCCCCCCTTCCACTGGCACATACCTGGACACCACCGTTTGTTTCGCCGTCTCCCGATATGCCTCCGGTGACACACATTCACACCGTCTGCCGTGGGATACGCCAGTGCCACGCGTGGTCACATGGTCTCCACCTCGGATTCGCCCCTGTTCCTGCCTGCACGTGTCCTGTAAAGCGCGGTCGGCTTTCCGGAGCCCCAGGGCTTTTAGAAGCGGGGCAGGCCACTGCTCTTTCGAAGGAGGAGGGAGGCAGAGGGCTGATGGATCAGTGAAGTTTCAGCTGACGCTGCGCCTTGAGACCTATGGGATCATTCTGCGCTGCAGCGAGGCCCTGCCTGCCTCCCCAGATGTGGCGAGCCCATCCTATCTCACTGGGAGGGGGCCAAAATCGGATCTGAACGGGAGTCCCCAGAACACAGCAGGCGTCCTGAAGCTCCCCTTCCCTGGGTGGAAGTCGGCTCAAGGAGATCCCGAGGGCGGGACTGCTGGGGGTTTGGCCCTGGGACAGGGAACGGGCGGCCCCGTCTCCCACGGCGTCCCAAGCTGGACCCCGTACCCACACGCCGCCGCGGCTGCAGCGGGGGCATTATTTAAAGGGGACGCAGCCTGACTGCCAGGAGCGGAGCGCGAGTCGGTCCAGCCAATGCGCATGCGCGAGGCGCGAGCGGCTTCTGCCGTCACAGTGCTTCCCACGGTTGTCTTAGAAACCGGTCCCTGAGGCTCGGCAAAGCAGGAGCCCTCCGTGGCAGTGCTTGGGTGGCGGGGCGCTGAGGCTCCGGCCTGACATCTCTACGGGGTCGACGGGAACGTCTCCGGATGCCAGGAGTCGCAAAGGGCCGACCAGGATGAGGAAACCCCAGGCGGGGTCCGTGGGAAGCAACACGGCATCGCAGCCTCAGGCCTGCCCGGACGCTGTTGGGGTGAGTCTCCCCAAAAGTCGTGCCGCCGTCATCTCGACGCCAGGTCGGCCTGCGTGCCCCTGGGCTGTTCTCTCCCCCGAGGGTCGTTCTCGTCGAGAGCAGAACCCCGCAGCCTCAGGGGTTGCCTGGGATGGTGTGTTTCAAGGCCCCTGCTGTATGACTCTGTGTGTGTGTGTGTGTGTGTGTGTCTGCGTGTGTATCTCCCATTCTCTCTTCTCTCTCTGTCTCTCAGTCTCTGTGTCTTTCTTTCCCTCTCTCTGTCGGTTAGTGTGCGTGTGCCCTCGTGCGTGTGTGTCTTTGGCCGAATGTGCCCTGTGCACCACAAAGCCATTTCTGGCATGTCGGCCTGTCTTTGCTGAGCCTCTTTCTGCGTCTCGGCCTGGGTCTTGAGGCCGGTTGTCAATCGTTTTCGCCGCCGCGGATCCGCTTTGGCTGTGTGAAGGCCTGGCCCACGTGAGGAGATGCATCGGTCCCGGAGCAATTGAAATCTCATCCCCATCATGAGCTGCCTCTTTTCTAAGATCAAGATGACCACACAGCAACCAAGGAAAAGAGCCCCACAGGCGCTCTTTGTCCTGCGGTAGGGCAGCAGAACCACATCGGAGAAGATGGTTGTATCTTTTCACGGCTCTTCTCTGAGAAATGAAGCCACACCACGATACCGTGTAGAAGAAGAAGCCGGGAATGGGAGATGGCAACAATCCCCGTCACTGGAACGCTGACCTCTCTGGACAAGCCACCCTTTTGGAAGCCCTCCCCTTATGCCCGTGGCGGTGGCACGGCGCTGTATCCTGCCGGGGCTCTGGCCTCTGCTCTATCCTCCCTCTTGCTCTGCCTCACCTGTTTCTCAGGGGCCTGGATGCCTCTCGCTCTGGCCAAATGTCTTCAACAAAGATGACTTCCCAGTCCGTCAGGGACACACTTCCTGAAGATCCGTGTCATGATTGTATCTCTCTCCAAACGTCTTTCTGCTTCATTGGGCAGGTCTCATGACCCTGGATTTCTCGGCTTCCATACGTGTCTCAGACAGGGAAGCTTCCTTGTTCTCCATGTTTCCCCTCGTGGGTGGGTGGATTGCCTAGAATGAGCGCTAGGCGACCGTGACTGGCCTTGTCTTCTAGGACAGGTGGTGTCGCATTTCCTCTGCACTTCCTGTCTCATTCTTGAGGGACATCCTCTCCTCTGCTCCTGGGTGGACTGACTCCCTTGATCTTGTGGCCGAAACGAATGTCAGGGAACCAGAGGGACTGGGCTGGGGCTGGGGCGGGGGCTGGGTGCAGGGGAAGTTGCGTCAGGGCTACCAGGGAGGAGGAGGGTTGGGGGTGGGGCGAATTCTGCAGAAACTTCTTTGCTCCTCTGATAGGCATTTGAAAACCTGGCTTGGGTCAGGCACAGGCCCCCCACCCACGGAATCCCAGGTGTTCTTTGATTTCCCTTGGCATTGACAGAAAGGTCACTTGTTCCCCCCTTCCACTGGCACATACCTGGACACCACCGTTTGTATCGCCGTCTCCCGATATGCCTCCGGTGACACACATTCACACCGTCTGCCGTCGGATACGCCAGTGCCACGCGTGGTCACATGGTCTCCACCTCGGATTCGCCCCTGTTCCTGCCTGCACGTGTCCTGTAAAGCGCGGTCGGCTTTCCGGAGCCCCAGGGCTTTTAGAAGCGGGGCAGGCCACTGCTCTTTCGAAGGAGGAGGGAGGCAGAGGGCTGATGGATCAGTGAAGTTTCAGCTGACGCTGCGCCTTGAGACCTATGGGATCATTCTGCGCTGCAGCGAGGCCCTGCCTGCCTCACCAGATGTGGCGAGCCCAGCCTATCTCACTGGGAGGGGGCCAAAATCGGATCTGAACGGGAGTCCCCAGAACACAGCAGGCGTCCTGAAGCTCCCCTTCCCTGGGTGGAAGTCGGCTCAAGGAGATCCCGAGGGCGGGACTGCTGGGGGTTTGGCCCTGGGTCAGGGAACGGGCGGCCCCGTCTCCCACGGCGTCCCAAGCTGGACCCCGTACCCACACGCCGCCGCGGCTGCAGCGGGGGCATTATTTAAAGGGGACGCAGCCTGACTGCCAGGAGCGGAGCGCGAGTCGGTCCAGCCAATGCGCATGCGCGAGGCGCGAGCGGCTTCTGCCGTCACAGTGCTTCCCACGGTTGTCTTAGAAACCGGTCCCTGAGGCTCGGCAAAGCAGGAGCCCTCCGTGGCAGTGCTTGGGTGGCGGGGCGCTGAGGCTCCGGCCTGACATCTCTACGGGGTCGACGGGAACGTCTCCGGATGCCAGGAGTCGCAAAGGGCCGACCAGGATGAGGAAACCCCAGGCGGAGTCCGTGGGAAGCAACACGGCATCGCAGCCTCAGGCCTGCCCGGACGCTGTTGGGGTGAGTCTCCCCAAAAGTCGTGCCGCCGTCATCTCGACGCCAGGTCGGCCTGCGTGCCCCTGGGCTGTTCTCTCCCCCGAGGGTCGTTCTCGTCGAGAGCAGAACCCCGCAGCCTCAGGGGTTGCCTGGGGGGGTGTGTTTCAAGGCCCCTGCTGTATGACTCTGTGTGTGTGTGTGTGTGTGTGTGTCTGCGTGTGTATCTCCCATTCTCTCTTCTCTCTCTGTCTCTCAGTCTCTGTGTCTTTCTTTCCCTCTCTCTGTCGGTTAGTGTGCGTGTGCCCTCGTGCGTGTGTGTCTTTGGCCGAATGTGCCCTGTGCACCACAAAGCCATTTCTGGCATGTCGGCCTGTCCTTGCTGAGCCTCTTTCTGCGTCTCGGCCTGGGTCATGAGGCCGGTTGTCAATCGTTTTCGCCGCCGCGGATCCGCTTTGGCTGTGTGAAGGCCTGGCCCACGTGAGGAGATGCATCGGTCCCGGAGCAATTGAAATCTCATCCCCATCATGAGCTGCCTCTTTTCTAAGATCAAGATGACCACACAGCAACCAAGGAAAAGAGCCCCACAGGCGCTCTTTGTCCTGCGGTAGGGCAGCAGAACCACATCGGAGAAGATGGTTGTATCTTTTCACGGCTCTTCTCTGAGAAATGAAGCCACACCACGATACCGTGTAGAAGAAGAAGCCGGGAATGGGAGATGGCAACAATCCCCGTCACTGGAATGCTGACCTCTCTGGACAAGCCACCCTTTTGGAACCCCTCCCCTTATGCCCGTGGCGGTGGCACGGCGCTGTATCCTGCCGGGGCTCTGGCCTCTGCTCTATCCTCCCTCTTGCTCTGCCTCACCTGTTTCTCAGGGGCCTGGATGCCTCTCGCTCTGGCCAAATGTCTTCAACAAAGATGACTTCCCAGTCCGTCAGGGACACACTTCCTGAAGATCCGTGTCATGATTGTATCTCTCTCCAAACGTCTTTCTGCTTCATTGGGCAGGTCTCATGACCCTGGATTTCTCGGCTTCCATACTTGTCTCAGACAGGGAAGCTTCCTTGTTCTCCATGTTTCCCCTCGTGGGTGGGTGGATTGCCTAGAATGAGCGCTAGGCGACCGTGACTGGCCTTGTCTTCTAGGACAGGTGGTGTCGCATTTCCTCTGCACTTCCTGTCTCATTCTTGAGGGACATCCTCTCCTCTGCTCCTGGGTGGACTGACTCCCTTGATCTTGTGGCCGAAACGAATGTCAGGGAACCAGAGGGACTGGGCTGGGGCTGGGGCGGGGGCTGGGTGCAGGGGAAGTTGCGTCAGGGCTACCAGGGAGGAGGAGGGTTGGGGGTGGGGCGAATTCTGCAGAAACTTCTTTGCTCCTCTGATAGGCATTTGAAAACCTGGCTTGGGTCAGGCACAGGCCCCCCACCCACGGAATCCCAGGTGTTCTTTGATTTCCCTTGGCATTGACAGAAAGGTCACTTGTTCCCCCCTTCCACTGGCACATACCTGGACACCACCGTTTGTATCGCCGTCTCCCGATATGCCTCCGGTGACACACATTCACACCGTCTGCCGTCGGATACGCCAGTGCCACGCGTGGTCACATGGTCTCCACCTCGGATTCGCCCCTGTTCCTGCCTGCACGTGTCCTGTAAAGCGCGGTCGGCTTTCCGGAGCCCCAGGGCTTTTAGAAGCGGGGCAGGCCACTGCTCTTTCGAAGGAGGAGGGAGGCAGAGGGCTGATGGATCAGTGAAGTTTCAGCTGACGCTGCGCCTTGAGACCTATGGGATCATTCTGCGCTGCAGCGAGGCCCTGCCTGCCTCACCAGATGTGGCGAGCCCAGCCTATCTCACTGGGAGGGGGCCAAAATCGGATCTGAACGGGAGTCCCCAGAACACAGCAGGCGTCCTGAAGCTCCCCTTCCCTGGGTGGAAGTCGGCTCAAGGAGATCCCGAGGGCGGGACTGCTGGGGGTTTGGCCCTGGGTCAGGGAACGGGCGGCCCCGTCTCCCACGGCGTCCCAAGCTGGACCCCGTACCCACACGCCGCCGCGGCTGCAGCGGGGGCATTATTTAAAGGGGACGCAGCCTGACTGCCAGGAGCGGAGCGCGAGTCGGTCCAGCCAATGCGCATGCGCGAGGCGCGAGCGGCTTCTGCCGTCACAGTGCTTCCCACGGTTGTCTTAGAAACCGGTCCCTGAGGCTCGGCAAAGCAGGAGCCCTCCGTGGCAGTGCTTGGGTGGCGGGGCGCTGAGGCTCCGGCCTGACATCTCTACGGGGTCGACGGGAACGTCTCCGGATGCCAGGAGTCGCAAAGGGCCGACCAGGATGAGGAAACCCCAGGCGGAGTCCGTGGGAAGCAACACGGCATCGCAGCCTCAGGCCTGCCCGGACGCTGTTGGGGTGAGTCTCCCCAAAAGTCGTGCCGCCGTCATCTCGACGCCAGGTCGGCCTGCGTGCCCCTGGGCTGTTCTCTCCCCCGAGGGTCGTTCTCGTCGAGAGCAGAACCCCGCAGCCTCAGGGGTTGCCTGGGATGGTGTGTTTCAAGGCCCCTGCTGTATGACTCTGTGTGTGTGTGTGTGTGTGTGTGTCTGCGTGTGTATCTCCCATTCTCTCTTCTCTCTCTGTCTCTCAGTCTCTGTGTCTTTCTTTCCCTCTCTCTGTCGGTTAGTGTGCGTGTGCCCTCGTGCGTGTGTGTCTTTGGCCGAATGTGCCCTGTGCACCACAAAGCCATTTCTGGCATGTCGGCCTGTCTTTGCTGAGCCTCTTTCTGCGTCTCGGCCTGGGTCTTGAGGCCGGTTGTCAATCGTTTTCGCCGCCGCGGATCCGCTTTGGCTGTGTGAAGGCCTGGCCCACGTGAGGAGATGCATCGGTCCCGGAGCAATTGAAATCTCATCCCCATCATGAGCTGCCTCTTTTCTAAGATCAAGATGACCACACAGCAACCAAGGAAAAGAGCCCCACAGGCGCTCTTTGTCCTGCGGTAGGGCAGCAGAACCACATCGGAGAAGATGGTTGTATCTTTTCACGGCTCTTCTCTGAGAAATGAAGCCACACCACGATACCGTGTAGAAGAAGAAGCCGGGAATGGGAGATGGCAACAATCCCCGTCACTGGAATGCTGACCTCTCTGGACAAGCCACCCTTTTGGAACCCCTCCCCTTATGCCCGTGGCGGTGGCACGGCGCTGTATCCTGCCGGGGCTCTGGCCTCTGCTCTATCCTCCCTCTTGCTCTGCCTCACCTGTTTCTCAGGGGCCTGGATGCCTCTCGCTCTGGCCAAATGTCTTCAACAAAGATGACTTCCCAGTCCGTCAGGGACACACTTCCTGAAGATCCGTGTCATGATTGTATCTCTCTCCAAACGTCTTTCTGCTTCATTGGGCAGGTCTCATGACCCTGGATTTCTCGGCTTCCATACGTGTCTCAGACAGGGAAGCTTCCTTGTTCTCCATGTTTCCCCTCGTGGGTGGGTGGATTGCCTAGAATGAGCGCTAGGCGACCGTGACTGGCCTTGTCTTCTAGGACAGGTGGTGTCGCATTTCCTCTGCACTTCCTGTCTCATTCTTGAGGGACATCCTCTCCTCTGCTCCTGGGTGGACTGACTCCCTTGATCTTGTGGCCGAAACGAATGTCAGGGAACCAGAGGGACTGGGCTGGGGCTGGGGCGGGGGCTGGGTGCAGGGGAAGTTGCGTCAGGGCTACCAGGGAGGAGGAGGGTTGGGGGTGGGGCAAATTCTGCAGAAACTTCTTTGCTCCTCTGATAGGCATTTGAAAACCTGGCTTGGGTCAGGCACAGGCCCCCCACCCACGGAATCCCAGGTGTTCTTTGATTTCCCTTGGCATTGACAGAAAGGTCACTTGTTCCCCCCTTCCACTGGCACATACCTGGACACCACCGTTTGTATCGCCGTCTCCCGATATGCCTCCGGTGACACACATTCACACCGTCTGCCGTCGGATACGCCAGTGCCACGCGTGGTCACATGGTCTCCACCTCGGATTCGCCCCTGTTCCTGCCTGCACGTGTCCTGTAAAGCGCGGTCGGCTTTCCGGAGCCCCAGGGCTTTTAGAAGCGGGGCAGGCCACTGCTCTTTCGAAGGAGGAGGGAGGCAGAGGGCTGATGGATCAGTGAAGTTTCAGCTGACGCTGCGCCTTGAGACCTATGGGATCATTCTGCGCTGCAGCGAGGCCCTGCCTGCCTCACCAGATGTGGCGAGCCCAGCCTATCTCACTGGGAGGGGGCCAAAATCGGATCTGAACGGGAGTCCCCAGAACACAGCAGGCGTCCTGAAGCTCCCCTTCCCTGGGTGGAAGTCGGCTCAAGGAGATCCCGAGGGCGGGACTGCTGGGGGTTTGGCCCTGGGTCAGGGAACGGGCGGCCCCGTCTCCCACGGCGTCCCAAGCTGGACCCCGTACCCACACGCCGCCGCGGCTGCAGCGGGGGCATTATTTAAAGGGGACGCAGCCTGACTGCCAGGAGCGGAGCGCGAGTCGGTCCAGCCAATGCGCATGCGCGAGGCGCGAGCGGCTTCTGCCGTCACAGTGCTTCCCACGGTTGTCTTAGAAACCGGTCCCTGAGGCTCGGCAAAGCAGGAGCCCTCCGTGGCAGTGCTTGGGTGGCGGGGCGCTGAGGCTCCGGCCTGACATCTCTACGGGGTCGACGGGAACGTCTCCGGATGCCAGGAGTCGCAAAGGGCCGACCAGGATGAGGAAACCCCAGGCGGAGTCCGTGGGAAGCAACACGGCATCGCAGCCTCAGGCCTGCCCGGACGCTGTTGGGGTGAGTCTCCCCAAAAGTCGTGCCGCCGTCATCTCGACGCCAGGTCGGCCTGCGTGCCCCTGGGCTGTTCTCTCCCCCGAGGGTCGTTCTCGTCGAGAGCAGAACCCCGCAGCCTCAGGGGTTGCCTGGGATGGTGTGTTTCAAGGCCCCTGCTGTATGACTCTGTGTGTGTGTGTGTGTGTGTGTGTCTGCGTGTGTATCTCCCATTCTCTCTTCTCTCTCTGTCTCTCAGTCTCTGTGTCTTTCTTTCCCTCTCTCTGTCGGTTAGTGTGCGTGTGCCCTCGTGCGTGTGTGTCTTTGGCCGAATGTGCCCTGTGCACCACAAAGCCATTTCTGGCATGTCGGCCTGTCTTTGCTGAGCCTCTTTCTGCGTCTCGGCCTGGGTCTTGAGGCCGGTTGTCAATCGTTTTCGCCGCCGCGGATCCGCTTTGGCTGTGTGAAGGCCTGGCCCACGTGAGGAGATGCATCGGTCCCGGAGCAATTGAAATCTCATCCCCATCATGAGCTGCCTCTTTTCTAAGATCAAGATGACCACACAGCAACCAAGGAAAAGAGCCCCACAGGCGCTCTTTGTCCTGCGGTAGGGCAGCAGAACCACATCGGAGAAGATGGTTGTATCTTTTCACGGCTCTTCTCTGAGAAATGAAGCCACACCACGATACCGTGTAGAAGAAGAAGCCGGGAATGGGAGATGGCAACAATCCCCGTCACTGGAACGCTGACCTCTCTGGACAAGCCACCCTTTTGGAACCCCTCCCCTTATGCCCGTGGCGGTGGCACGGCGCTGTATCCTGCCGGGGCTCTGGCCTCTGCTCTATCCTCCCTCTTGCTCTGCCTCACCTGTTTCTCAGGGGCCTGGATGCCTCTCGCTCTGGCCAAATGTCTTCAACAAAGATGACTTCCCAGTCCGTCAGGGACACACTTCCTGAAGATCCGTGTCATGATTGTATCTCTCTCCAAACGTCTTTCTGCTTCATTGGGCAGGTCTCATGACCCTGGATTTCTCGGCTTCCATACGTGTCTCAGACAGGGAAGCTTCCTTGTTCTCCATGTTTCCCCTCGTGGGTGGGTGGATTGCCTAGAATGAGCGCTAGGCGACCGTGACTGGCCTTGTCTTCTAGGACAGGTGGTGTCGCATTTCCTCTGCACTTCCTGTCTCATTCTTGAGGGACATCCTCTCCTCTGCTCCTGGGTGGACTGACTCCCTTGATCTTGTGGCCGAAACGAATGTCAGGGAACCAGAGGGACTGGGCTGGGGCTGGGGCGGGGGCTGGGTGCAGGGGAAGTTGCGTCAGGGCTACCAGGGAGGAGGAGGGTTGGGGGTGGGGCGAATTCTGCAGAAACTTCTTTGCTCCTCTGATAGGCATTTGAAAACCTGGCTTGGGTCAGGCACAGGCCCCCCACCCACGGAATCCCAGGTGTTCTTTGATTTCCCTTGGCATTGACAGAAAGGTCACTTGTTCCCCCCTTCCACTGGCACATACCTGGACACCACCGTTTGTTTCGCCGTCTCCCGATATGCCTCCGGTGACACACATTCACACCGTCTGCCGTGGGATACGCCAGTGCCACGCGTGGTCACATGGTCTCCACCTCGGATTCGCCCCTGTTCCTGCCTGCACGTGTCCTGTAAAGCGCGGTCGGCTTTCCGGAGCCCCAGGGCTTTTAGAAGCGGGGCAGGCCACTGCTCTTTCGAAGGAGGAGGGAGGCAGAGGGCTGATGGATCAGTGAAGTTTCAGCTGACGCTGCGCCTTGAGACCTATGGGATCATTCTGCGCTGCAGCGAGGCCCTGCCTGCCTCACCAGATGTGGCGAGCCCATCCTATCTCACTGGGAGGGGGCCAAAATCGGATCTGAACGGGAGTCCCCAGAACACAGCAGGCGTCCTGAAGCTCCCCTTCCCTGGGTGGAAGTCGGCTCAAGGAGATCCCGAGGGCGGGACTGCTGGGGGTTTGGCCCTGGGACAGGGAACGGGCGGCCCCGTCTCCCACGGCGTCCCAAGCTGGACCCCGTACCCACACGCCGCCGCGGCTGCAGCGGGGGCATTATTTAAAGGGGACGCAGCCTGACTGCCAGGAGCGGAGCGCGAGTCGGTCCAGCCAATGCGCATGCGCGAGGCGCGAGCGGCTTCTGCCGTCACAGTGCTTCCCACGGTTGTCTTAGAAACCGGTCCCTGAGGCTCGGCAAAGCAGGAGCCCTCCGTGGCAGTGCTTGGGTGGCGGGGCGCTGAGGCTCCGGCCTGACATCTCTACGGGGTCGACGGGAACGTCTCCGGATGCCAGGAGTCGCAAAGGGCCGACCAGGATGAGGAAACCCCAGGCGGGGTCCGTGGGAAGCAACACGGCATCGCAGCCTCAGGCCTGCCCGGACGCTGTTGGGGTGAGTCTCCCCAAAAGTCGTGCCGCCGTCATCTCGACGCCAGGTCGGCCTGCGTGCCCCTGGGCTGTTCTCTCCCCCGAGGGTCGTTCTCGTCGAGAGCAGAACCCCGCAGCCTCAGGGGTTGCCTGGGATGGTGTGTTTCAAGGCCCCTGCTGTATGACTCTGTGTGTGTGTGTGTGTGTGTGTGTCTGCGTGTGTATCTCCCATTCTCTCTTCTCTCTCTGTCTCTCAGTCTCTGTGTCTTTCTTTCCCTCTCTCTGTCGGTTAGTGTGCGTGTGCCCTCGTGCGTGTGTGTCTTTGGCCGAATGTGCCCTGTGCACCACAAAGCCATTTCTGGCATGTCGGCCTGTCTTTGCTGAGCCTCTTTCTGCGTCTCGGCCTGGGTCTTGAGGCCGGTTGTCAATCGTTTTCGCCGCCGCGGATCCGCTTTGGCTGTGTGAAGGCCTGGCCCACGTGAGGAGATGCATCGGTCCCGGAGCAATTGAAATCTCATCCCCATCATGAGCTGCCTCTTTTCTAAGATCAAGATGACCACACAGCAACCAAGGAAAAGAGCCCCACAGGCGCTCTTTGTCCTGCGGTAGGGCAGCAGAACCACATCGGAGAAGATGGTTGTATCTTTTCACGGCTCTTCTCTGAGAAATGAAGCCACACCACGATACCGTGTAGAAGAAGAAGCCGGGAATGGGAGATGGCAACAATCCCCGTCACTGGAACGCTGACCTCTCTGGACAAGCCACCCTTTTGGAACCCCTCCCCTTATGCCCGTGGCGGTGGCACGGCGCTGTATCCTGCCGGGGCTCTGGCCTCTGCTCTATCCTCCCTCTTGCTCTGCCTCACCTGTTTCTCAGGGGCCTGGATGCCTCTCGCTCTGGCCAAATGTCTTCAACAAAGATGACTTCCCAGTCCGTCAGGGACACACTTCCTGAAGATCCGTGTCATGATTGTATCTCTCTCCAAACGTCTTTCTGCTTCATTGGGCAGGTCTCATGACCCTGGATTTCTCGGCTTCCATACGTGTCTCAGACAGGGAAGCTTCCTTGTTCTCCATGTTTCCCCTCGTGGGTGGGTGGATTGCCTAGAATGAGCGCTAGGCGACCGTGACTGGCCTTGTCTTCTAGGACAGGTGGTGTCGCATTTCCTCTGCACTTCCTGTCTCATTCTTGAGGGACATCCTCTCCTCTGCTCCTGGGTGGACTGACTCCCTTGATCTTGTGGCCGAAACGAATGTCAGGGAACCAGAGGGACTGGGCTGGGGCTGGGGCGGGGGCTGGGTGCAGGGGAAGTTGCGTCAGGGCTACCAGGGAGGAGGAGGGTTGGGGGTGGGGCGAATTCTGCAGAAACTTCTTTGCTCCTCTGATAGGCATTTGAAAACCTGGCTTGGGTCAGGCACAGGCCCCCCACCCACGGAATCCCAGGTGTTCTTTGATTTCCCTTGGCATTGACAGAAAGGTCACTTGTTCCCCCCTTCCACTGGCACATACCTGGACACCACCGTTTGTTTCGCCGTCTCCCGATATGCCTCCGGTGACACACATTCACACCGTCTGCCGTGGGATACGCCAGTGCCACGCGTGGTCACATGGTCTCCACCTCGGATTCGCCCCTGTTCCTGCCTGCACGTGTCCTGTAAAGCGCGGTCGGCTTTCCGGAGCCCCAGGGCTTTTAGAAGCGGGGCAGGCCACTGCTCTTTCGAAGGAGGAGGGAGGCAGAGGGCTGATGGATCAGTGAAGTTTCAGCTGACGCTGCGCCTTGAGACCTATGGGATCATTCTGCGCTGCAGCGAGGCCCTGCCTGCCTCCCCAGATGTGGCGAGCCCATCCTATCTCACTGGGAGGGGGCCAAAATCGGATCTGAACGGGAGTCCCCAGAACACAGCAGGCGTCCTGAAGCTCCCCTTCCCTGGGTGGAAGTCGGCTCAAGGAGATCCCGAGGGCGGGACTGCTGGGGGTTTGGCCCTGGGACAGGGAACGGGCGGCCCCGTCTCCCACGGCGTCCCAAGCTGGACCCCGTACCCACACGCCGCCGCGGCTGCAGCGGGGGCATTATTTAAAGGGGACGCAGCCTGACTGCCAGGAGCGGAGCGCGAGTCGGTCCAGCCAATGCGCATGCGCGAGGCGCGAGCGGCTTCTGCAGTCACAGTGCTTCCCACGGTTGTCTTAGAAACCGGTCCCTGAGGCTCGGCAAAGCAGGAGCCCTCCGTGGCAGTGCTTGGTTGGCGGGGCGCTGAGGCTCCGGCCTGACATCTCTACGGGGTCGACGGGAACGTCTCCGGATGCCAGGAGTCGCAAAGGGCCGACCAGGATGAGGAAACCCCAGGCGGGGTCCGTGGGAAGCAACACGGCATCGCAGCCTCAGGCCTGCCCGGACGCTGTTGGGGTGAGTCTCCCCAAAAGTCGTGCCGCCGTCATCTCGACGCCAGGTCGGCCTGCGTGCCCCTGGGCTGTTCTCTCCCCCGAGGGTCGTTCTCGTCGAGAGCAGAACCCCGCAGCCTCAGGGGTTGCCTGGGATGGTGTGTTTCAAGGCCCCTGCTGTATGACTCTGTGTGTGTGTGTGTGTGTGTGTGTCTGCGTGTGTATCTCCCATTCTCTCTTCTCTCTCTGTCTCTCAGTCTCTGTGTCTTTCTTTCCCTCTCTCTGTCGGTTAGTGTGCGTGTGCCCTCGTGCGTGTGTGTCTTTGGCCGAATGTGCCCTGTGCACCACAAAGCCATTTCTGGCATGTCGGCCTGTCTTTGCTGAGCCTCTTTCTGCGTCTCGGCCTGGGTCTTGAGGCCGGTTGTCAATCGTTTTCGCCGCCGCGGATCCGCTTTGGCTGTGTGAAGGCCTGGCCCACGTGAGGAGATGCATCGGTCCCGGAGCAATTGAAATCTCATCCCCATCATGAGCTGCCTCTTTTCTAAGATCAAGATGACCACACAGCAACCAAGGAAAAGAGCCCCACAGGCGCTCTTTGTCCTGCGGTAGGGCAGCAGAACCACATCGGAGAAGATGGTTGTATCTTTTCACGGCTCTTCTCTGAGAAATGAAGCCACACCACGATACCGTGTAGAAGAAGAAGCCGGGAATGGGAGATGGCAACAATCCCCGTCACTGGAACGCTGACCTCTCTGGACAAGCCACCCTTTTGGAACCCCTCCCCTTATGCCCGTGGCGGTGGCACGGCGCTGTATCCTGCCGGGGCTCTGGCCTCTGCTCTATCCTCCCTCTTGCTCTGCCTCACCTGTTTCTCAGGGGCCTGGATGCCTCTCGCTCTGGCCAAATGTCTTCAACAAAGATGACTTCCCAGTCCGTCAGGGACACACTTCCTGAAGATCCGTGTCATGATTGTATCTCTCTCCAAACGTCTTTCTGCTTCATTGGGCAGGTCTCATGACCCTGGATTTCTCGGCTTCCATACGTGTCTCAGACAGGGAAGCTTCCTTGTTCTCCATGTTTCCCCTCGTGGGTGGGTGGATTGCCTAGAATGAGCGCTAGGCGACCGTGACTGGCCTTGTCTTCTAGGACAGGTGGTGTCGCATTTCCTCTGCACTTCCTGTCTCATTCTTGAGGGACATCCTCTCCTCTGCTCCTGGGTGGACTGACTCCCTTGATCTTGTGGCCGAAACGAATGTCAGGGAACCAGAGGGACTGGGCTGGGGCTGGGGCGGGGGCTGGGTGCAGGGGAAGTTGCGTCAGGGCTACCAGGGAGGAGGAGGGTTGGGGGTGGGGCGAATTCTGCAGAAACTTCTTTGCTCCTCTGATAGGCATTTGAAAACCTGGCTTGGGTCAGGCACAGGCCCCCCACCCACGGAATCCCAGGTGTTCTTTGATTTCCCTTGGCATTGACAGAAAGGTCACTTGTTCCCCCCTTCCACTGGCACATACCTGGACACCACCGTTTGTTTCGCCGTCTCCCGATATGCCTCCGGTGACACACATTCACACCGTCTGCCGTGGGATACGCCAGTGCCACGCGTGGTCACATGGTCTCCACCTCGGATTCGCCCCTGTTCCTGCCTGCACGTGTCCTGTAAAGCGCGGTCGGCTTTCCGGAGCCCCAGGGCTTTTAGAAGCGGGGCAGGCCACTGCTCTTTCGAAGGAGGAGGGAGGCAGAGGGCTGATGGATCAGTGAAGTTTCAGCTGACGCTGCGCCTTGAGACCTATGGGATCATTCTGCGCTGCAGCGAGGCCCTGCCTGCCTCCCCAGATGTGGCGAGCCCATCCTATCTCACTGGGAGGGGGCCAAAATCGGATCTGAACGGGAGTCCCCAGAACACAGCAGGCGTCCTGAAGCTCCCCTTCCCTGGGTGGAAGTCGGCTCAAGGAGATCCCGAGGGCGGGACTGCTGGGGGTTTGGCCCTGGGACAGGGAACGGGCGGCCCCGTCTCCCACGGCGTCCCAAGCTGGACCCCGTACCCACACGCCGCCGCGGCTGCAGCGGGGGCATTATTTAAAGGGGACGCAGCCTGACTGCCAGGAGCGGAGCGCGAGTCGGTCCAGCCAATGCGCATGCGCGAGGCGCGAGCGGCTTCTGCCGTCACAGTGCTTCCCACGGTTGTCTTAGAAACCGGTCCCTGAGGCTCGGCAAAGCAGGAGCCCTCCGTGGCAGTGCTTGGGTGGCGGGGCGCTGAGGCTCCGGCCTGACATCTCTACGGGGTCGACGGGAACGTCTCCGGATGCCAGGAGTCGCAAAGGGCCGACCAGGATGAGGAAACCCCAGGCGGGGTCCGTGGGAAGCAACACGGCATCGCAGCCTCAGGCCTGCCCGGACGCTGTTGGGGTGAGTCTCCCCAAAAGTCGTGCCGCCGTCATCTCGACGCCAGGTCGGCCTGCGTGCCCCTGGGCTGTTCTCTCCCCCGAGGGTCGTTCTCGTCGAGAGGAGAACCCCGCAGCCTCAGGGGTTGCCTGGGATGGTGTGTTTCAAGGCCCCTGCTGTATGACTCTGTGTGTGTGTGTGTGTGTGTGTGTCTGCGTGTGTATCTCCCATTCTCTCTTCTCTCTCTGTCTCTCAGTCTCTGTGTCTTTCTTTCCCTCTCTCTGTCGGTTAGTGTGCGTGTGCCCTCGTGCGTGTGTGTCTTTGGCCGAATGTGCCCTGTGCACCACAAAGCCATTTCTGGCATGTCGGCCTGTCTTTGCTGAGCCTCTTTCTGCGTCTCGGCCTGGGTCTTGAGGCCGGTTGTCAATCGTTTTCGCCGCCGCGGATCCGCTTTGGCTGTGTGAAGGCCTGGCCCACGTGAGGAGATGCATCGGTCCCGGAGCAATTGAAATCTCATCCCCATCATGAGCTGCCTCTTTTCTAAGATCAAGATGACCACACAGCAACCAAGGAAAAGAGCCCCACAGGCGCTCTTTGTCCTGCGGTAGGGCAGCAGAACCACATCGGAGAAGATGGTTGTATCTTTTCACGGCTCTTCTCTGAGAAATGAAGCCACACCACGATACCGTGTAGAAGAAGAAGCCGGGAATGGGAGATGGCAACAATCCCCGTCACTGGAACGCTGACCTCTCTGGACAAGCCACCCTTTTGGAACCCCTCCCCTTATGCCCGTGGCGGTGGCACGGCGCTGTATCCTGCCGGGGCTCTGGCCTCTGCTCTATCCTCCCTCTTGCTCTGCCTCACCTGTTTCTCAGGGGCCTGGATGCCTCTCGCTCTGGCCAAATGTCTTCAACAAAGATGACTTCCCAGTCCGTCAGGGACACACTTCCTGAAGATCCGTGTCATGATTGTATCTCTCTCCAAACGTCTTTCTGCTTCATTGGGCAGGTCTCATGACCCTGGATTTCTCGGCTTCCATACGTGTCTCAGACAGGGAAGCTTCCTTGTTCTCCATGTTTCCCCTCGTGGGTGGGTGGATTGCCTAGAATGAGCGCTAGGCGACCGTGACTGGCCTTGTCTTCTAGGACAGGTGGTGTCGCATTTCCTCTGCACTTCCTGTCTCATTCTTGAGGGACATCCTCTCCTCTGCTCCTGGGTGGACTGACTCCCTTGATCTTGTGGCCGAAACGAATGTCAGGGAACCAGAGGGACTGGGCTGGGGCTGGGGCGGGGGCTGGGTGCAGGGGAAGTTGCGTCAGGGCTACCAGGGAGGAGGAGGGTTGGGGGTGGGGCGAATTCTGCAGAAACTTCTTTGCTCCTCTGATAGGCATTTGAAAACCTGGCTTGGGTCAGGCACAGGCCCCCCACCCACGGAATCCCAGGTGTTCTTTGATTTCCCTTGGCATTGACAGAAAGGTCACTTGTTCCCCCCTTCCACTGGCACATACCTGGACACCACCGTTTGTTTCGCCGTCTCCCGATATGCCTCCGGTGACACACATTCACACCGTCTGCCGTGGGATACGCCAGTGCCACGCGTGGTCACATGGTCTCCACCTCGGATTCGCCCCTGTTCCTGCCTGCACGTGTCCTGTAAAGCGCGGTCGGCTTTCCGGAGCCCCAGGGCTTTTAGAAGCGGGGCAGGCCACTGCTCTTTCGAAGGAGGAGGGAGGCAGAGGGCTGATGGATCAGTGAAGTTTCAGCTGACGCTGCGCCTTGAGACCTATGGGATCATTCTGCGCTGCAGGGAGGCCCTGCCTGCCTCCCCAGATGTGGCGAGCCCATCCTATCTCACTGGGAGGGGGCCAAAATCGGATCTGAACGGGAGTCCCCAGAACACAGCAGGCGTCCTGAAGCTCCCCTTCCCTGGGTGGAAGTCGGCTCAAGGAGATCCCGAGGGCGGGACTGCTGGGGGTTTGGCCCTGGGACAGGGAACGGGCGGCCCCGTCTCCCACGGCGTCCCAAGCTGGACCCCGTACCCACACGCCGCCGCGGCTGCAGCGGGGGCATTATTTAAAGGGGACGCAGCCTGACTGCCAGGAGCGGAGCGCGAGTCGGTCCAGCCAATGCGCATGCGCGAGGCGCGAGCGGCTTCTGCAGTCACAGTGCTTCCCACGGTTGTCTTAGAAACCGGTCCCTGAGGCTCGGCAAAGCAGGAGCCCTCCGTGGCAGTGCTTGGGTGGCGGGGCGCTGAGGCTCCGGCCTGACATCTCTACGGGGTCGACGGGAACGTCTCCGGATGCCAGGAGTCGCAAAGGGCCGACCAGGATGAGGAAACCCCAGGCGGGGTCCGTGGGAAGCAACACGGCATCGCAGCCTCAGGCCTGCCCGGACGCTGTTGGGGTGAGTCTCCCCAAAAGTCGTGCCGCCGTCATCTCGACGCCAGGTCGGCCTGCGTGCCCCTGGGCTGTTCTCTCCCCCGAGGGTCGTTCTCGTCGAGAGGAGAACCCCGCAGCCTCAGGGGTTGCCTGGGATGGTGTGTTTCAAGGCCCCTGCTGTATGACTCTGTGTGTGTGTGTGTGTGTGTGTGTGTCTGCGTGTGTATCTCCCATTCTCTCTTCTCTCTCTGTCTCTCAGTCTCTGTGTCTTTCTTTCCCTCTCTCTGTCGGTTAGTGTGCGTGTGCCCTCGTGCGTGTGTGTCTTTGGCCGAATGTGCCCTGTGCACCACAAAGCCATTTCTGGCATGTCGGCCTGTCTTTGCTGAGCCTCTTTCTGCGTCTCGGCCTGGGTCTTGAGGCCGGTTGTCAATCGTTTTCGCCGCCGCGGATCCGCTTTGGCTGTGTGAAGGCCTGGCCCACGTGAGGAGATGCATCGGTCCCGGAGCAATTGAAATCTCATCCCCATCATGAGCTGCCTCTTTTCTAAGATCAAGATGACCACACAGCAACCAAGGAAAAGAGCCCCACAGGCGCTCTTTGTCCTGCGGTAGGGCAGCAGAACCACATCGGAGAAGATGGTTGTATCTTTTCACGGCTCTTCTCTGAGAAATGAAGCCACACCACGATACCGTGTAGAAGAAGAAGCCGGGAATGGGAGATGGCAACAATCCCCGTCACTGGAACGCTGACCTCTCTGGACAAGCCACCCTTTTGGAACCCCTCCCCTTATGCCCGTGGCGGTGGCACGGCGCTGTATCCTGCCGGGGCTCTGGCCTCTGCTCTATCCTCCCTCTTGCTCTGCCTCACCTGTTTCTCAGGGGCCTGGATGCCTCTCGCTCTGGCCAAATGTCTTCAACAAAGATGACTTCCCAGTCCGTCAGGGACACACTTCCTGAAGATCCGTGTCATGATTGTATCTCTCTCCAAACGTCTTTCTGCTTCATTGGGCAGGTCTCATGACCCTGGATTTCTCGGCTTCCATACGTGTCTCAGACAGGGAAGCTTCCTTGTTCTCCATGTTTCCCCTCGTGGGTGGGTGGATTGCCTAGAATGAGCGCTAGGCGACCGTGACTGGCCTTGTCTTCTAGGACAGGTGGTGTCGCATTTCCTCTGCACTTCCTGTCTCATTCTTGAGGGACATCCTCTCCTCTGCTCCTGGGTGGACTGACTCCCTTGATCTTGTGGCCGAAACGAATGTCAGGGAACCAGAGGGACTGGGCTGGGGCTGGGGCGGGGGCTGGGTGCAGGGGAAGTTGCGTCAGGGCTACCAGGGAGGAGGAGGGTTGGGGGTGGGGCGAATTCTGCAGAAACTTCTTTGCTCCTCTGATAGGCATTTGAAAACCTGGCTTGGGTCAGGCACAGGCCCCCCACCCACGGAATCCCAGGTGTTCTTTGATTTCCCTTGGCATTGACAGAAAGGTCACTTGTTCCCCCCTTCCACTGGCACATACCTGGACACCACCGTTTGTTTCGCCGTCTCCCGATATGCCTCCGGTGACACACATTCACACCGTCTGCCGTGGGATACGCCAGTGCCACGCGTGGTCACATGGTCTCCACCTCGGATTCGCCCCTGTTCCTGCCTGCACGTGTCCTGTAAAGCGCGGTCGGCTTTCCGGAGCCCCAGGGCTTTTAGAAGCGGGGCAGGCCACTGCTCTTTCGAAGGAGGAGGGAGGCAGAGGGCTGATGGATCAGTGAAGTTTCAGCTGACGCTGCGCCTTGAGACCTATGGGATCATTCTGCGCTGCAGCGAGGCCCTGCCTGCCTCCCCAGATGTGGCGAGCCCATCCTATCTCACTGGGAGGGGGCCAAAATCGGATCTGAACGGGAGTCCCCAGAACACAGCAGGCGTCCTGAAGCTCCCCTTCCCTGGGTGGAAGTCGGCTCAAGGAGATCCCGAGGGCGGGACTGCTGGGGGTTTGGCCCTGGGACAGGGAACGGGCGGCCCCGTCTCCCACGGCGTCCCAAGCTGGACCCCGTACCCACACGCCGCCGCGGCTGCAGCGGGGGCATTATTTAAAGGGGACGCAGCCTGACTGCCAGGAGCGGAGCGCGAGTCGGTCCAGCCAATGCGCATGCGCGAGGCGCGAGCGGCTTCTGCCGTCACAGTGCTTCCCACGGTTGTCTTAGAAACCGGTCCCTGAGGCTCGGCAAAGCAGGAGCCCTCCGTGGCAGTGCTTGGGTGGCGGGGCGCTGAGGCTCCGGCCTGACATCTCTACGGGGTCGACGGGAACGTCTCCGGATGCCAGGAGTCGCAAAGGGCCGACCAGGATGAGGAAACCCCAGGCGGGGTCCGTGGGAAGCAACACGGCATCGCAGCCTCAGGCCTGCCCGGACGCTGTTGGGGTGAGTCTCCCCAAAAGTCGTGCCGCCGTCATCTCGACGCCAGGTCGGCCTGCGTGCCCCTGGGCTGTTCTCTCCCCCGAGGGTCGTTCTCGTCGAGAGGAGAACCCCGCAGCCTCAGGGGTTGCCTGGGATGGTGTGTTTCAAGGCCCCTGCTGTATGACTCTGTGTGTGTGTGTGTGTGTGTGTGTCTGCGTGTGTATCTCCCATTCTCTCTTCTCTCTCTGTCTCTCAGTCTCTGTGTCTTTCTTTCCCTCTCTCTGTCGGTTAGTGTGCGTGTGCCCTCGTGCGTGTGTGTCTTTGGCCGAATGTGCCCTGTGCACCACAAAGCCATTTCTGGCATGTCGGCCTGTCTTTGCTGAGCCTCTTTCTGCGTCTCGGCCTGGGTCTTGAGGCCGGTTGTCAATCGTTTTCGCCGCCGCGGATCCGCTTTGGCTGTGTGAAGGCCTGGCCCACGTGAGGAGATGCATCGGTCCCGGAGCAATTGAAATCTCATCCCCATCATGAGCTGCCTCTTTTCTAAGATCAAGATGACCACACAGCAACCAAGGAAAAGAGCCCCACAGGCGCTCTTTGTCCTGCGGTAGGGCAGCAGAACCACATCGGAGAAGATGGTTGTATCTTTTCACGGCTCTTCTCTGAGAAATGAAGCCACACCACGATACCGTGTAGAAGAAGAAGCCGGGAATGGGAGATGGCAACAATCCCCGTCACTGGAACGCTGACCTCTCTGGACAAGCCACCCTTTTGGAACCCCTCCCCTTATGCCCGTGGCGGTGGCACGGCGCTGTATCCTGCCGGGGCTCTGGCCTCTGCTCTATCCTCCCTCTTGCTCTGCCTCACCTGTTTCTCAGGGGCCTGGATGCCTCTCGCTCTGGCCAAATGTCTTCAACAAAGATGACTTCCCAGTCCGTCAGGGACACACTTCCTGAAGATCCGTGTCATGATTGTATCTCTCTCCAAACGTCTTTCTGCTTCATTGGGCAGGTCTCATGACCCTGGATTTCTCGGCTTCCATACGTGTCTCAGACAGGGAAGCTTCCTTGTTCTCCATGTTTCCCCTCGTGGGTGGGTGGATTGCCTAGAATGAGCGCTAGGCGACCGTGACTGGCCTTGTCTTCTAGGACAGGTGGTGTCGCATTTCCTCTGCACTTCCTGTCTCATTCTTGAGGGACATCCTCTCCTCTGCTCCTGGGTGGACTGACTCCCTTGATCTTGTGGCCGAAACGAATGTCAGGGAACCAGAGGGACTGGGCTGGGGCTGGGGCGGGGGCTGGGTGCAGGGGAAGTTGCGTCAGGGCTACCAGGGAGGAGGAGGGTTGGGGGTGGGGCGAATTCTGCAGAAACTTCTTTGCTCCTCTGATAGGCATTTGAAAACCTGGCTTGGGTCAGGCACAGGCCCCCCACCCACGGAATCCCAGGTGTTCTTTGATTTCCCTTGGCATTGACAGAAAGGTCACTTGTTCCCCCCTTCCACTGGCACATACCTGGACACCACCGTTTGTTTCGCCGTCTCCCGATATGCCTCCGGTGACACACATTCACACCGTCTGCCGTGGGATACGCCAGTGCCACGCGTGGTCACATGGTCTCCACCTCGGATTCGCCCCTGTTCCTGCCTGCACGTGTCCTGTAAAGCGCGGTCGGCTTTCCGGAGCCCCAGGGCTTTTAGAAGCGGGGCAGGCCACTGCTCTTTCGAAGGAGGAGGGAGGCAGAGGGCTGATGGATCAGTGAAGTTTCAGCTGACGCTGCGCCTTGAGACCTATGGGATCATTCTGCGCTGCAGCGAGGCCCTGCCTGCCTCCCCAGATGTGGCGAGCCCATCCTATCTCACTGGGAGGGGGCCAAAATCGGATCTGAACGGGAGTCCCCAGAACACAGCAGGCGTCCTGAAGCTCCCCTTCCCTGGGTGGAAGTCGGCTCAAGGAGATCCCGAGGGCGGGACTGCTGGGGGTTTGGCCCTGGGACAGGGAACGGGCGGCCCCGTCTCCCACGGCGTCCCAAGCTGGACCCCGTACCCACACGCCGCCGCGGCTGCAGCGGGGGCATTATTTAAAGGGGACGCAGCCTGACTGCCAGGAGCGGAGCGCGAGTCGGTCCAGCCAATGCGCATGCGCGAGGCGCGAGCGGCTTCTGCCGTCACAGTGCTTCCCACGGTTGTCTTAGAAACCGGTCCCTGAGGCTCGGCAAAGCAGGAGCCCTCCGTGGCAGTGCTTGGGTGGCGGGGCGCTGAGGCTCCGGCCTGACATCTCTACGGGGTCGACGGGAACGTCTCCGGATGCCAGGAGTCGCAAAGGGCCGACCAGGATGAGGAAACCCCAGGCGGGGTCCGTGGGAAGCAACACGGCATCGCAGCCTCAGGCCTGCCCGGACGCTGTTGGGGTGAGTCTCCCCAAAAGTCGTGCCGCCGTCATCTCGACGCCAGGTCGGCCTGCGTGCCCCTGGGCTGTTCTCTCCCCCGAGGGTCGTTCTCGTCGAGAGCAGAACCCCGCAGCCTCAGGGGTTGCCTGGGATGGTGTGTTTCAAGGCCCCTGCTGTATGACTCTGTGTGTGTGTGTGTGTGTGTGTGTCTGCGTGTGTATCTCCCATTCTCTCTTCTCTCTCTGTCTCTCAGTCTCTGTGTCTTTCTTTCCCTCTCTCTGTCGGTTAGTGTGCGTGTGCCCTCGTGCGTGTGTGTCTTTGGCCGAATGTGCCCTGTGCACCACAAAGCCATTTCTGGCATGTCGGCCTGTCTTTGCTGAGCCTCTTTCTGCGTCTCGGCCTGGGTCTTGAGGCCGGTTGTCAATCGTTTTCGCCGCCGCGGATCCGCTTTGGCTGTGTGAAGGCCTGGCCCACGTGAGGAGATGCATCGGTCCCGGAGCAATTGAAATCTCATCCCCATCATGAGCTGCCTCTTTTCTAAGATCAAGATGACCACACAGCAACCAAGGAAAAGAGCCCCACAGGCGCTCTTTGTCCTGCGGTAGGGCAGCAGAACCACATCGGAGAAGATGGTTGTATCTTTTCACGGCTCTTCTCTGAGAAATGAAGCCACACCACGATACCGTGTAGAAGAAGAAGCCGGGAATGGGAGATGGCAACAATCCCCGTCACTGGAACGCTGACCTCTCTGGACAAGCCACCCTTTTGGAACCCCTCCCCTTATGCCCGTGGCGGTGGCACGGCGCTGTATCCTGCCGGGGCTCTGGCCTCTGCTCTATCCTCCCTCTTGCTCTGCCTCACCTGTTTCTCAGGGGCCTGGATGCCTCTCGCTCTGGCCAAATGTCTTCAACAAAGATGACTTCCCAGTCCGTCAGGGACACACTTCCTGAAGATCCGTGTCATGATTGTATCTCTCTCCAAACGTCTTTCTGCTTCATTGGGCAGGTCTCATGACCCTGGATTTCTCGGCTTCCATACGTGTCTCAGACAGGGAAGCTTCCTTGTTCTCCATGTTTCCCCTCGTGGGTGGGTGGATTGCCTAGAATGAGCGCTAGGCGACCGTGACTGGCCTTGTCTTCTAGGACAGGTGGTGTCGCATTTCCTCTGCACTTCCTGTCTCATTCTTGAGGGACATCCTCTCCTCTGCTCCTGGGTGGACTGACTCCCTTGATCTTGTGGCCGAAACGAATGTCAGGGAACCAGAGGGACTGGGCTGGGGCTGGGGCGGGGGCTGGGTGCAGGGGAAGTTGCGTCAGGGCTACCAGGGAGGAGGAGGGTTGGGGGTGGGGCGAATTCTGCAGAAACTTCTTTGCTCCTCTGATAGGCATTTGAAAACCTGGCTTGGGTCAGGCACAGGCCCCCCACCCACGGAATCCCAGGTGTTCTTTGATTTCCCTTGGCATTGACAGAAAGGTCACTTGTTCCCCCCTTCCACTGGCACATACCTGGACACCACCGTTTGTTTCGCCGTCTCCCGATATGCCTCCGGTGACACACATTCACACCGTCTGCCGTGGGATACGCCAGTGCCACGCGTGGTCACATGGTCTCCACCTCGGATTCGCCCCTGTTCCTGCCTGCACGTGTCCTGTAAAGCGCGGTCGGCTTTCCGGAGCCCCAGGGCTTTTAGAAGCGGGGCAGGCCACTGCTCTTTCGAAGGAGGAGGGAGGCAGAGGGCTGATGGATCAGTGAAGTTTCAGCTGACGCTGCGCCTTGAGACCTATGGGATCATTCTGCGCTGCAGCGAGGCCCTGCCTGCCTCCCCAGATGTGGCGAGCCCAGCCTATCTCACTGGGAGGGGGCCAAAATCGGATCTGAACGGGAGTCCCCAGAACACAGCAGGCGTCCTGAAGCTCCCCTTCCCTGGGTGGAAGTCGGCTCAAGGAGATCCCGAGGGCGGGACTGCTGGGGGTTTGGCCCTGGGACAGGGAACGGGCGGCGCCGTCTCCCACGGCGTCCCAAGCTGGACCCCGTACCCACAGGCCGCCGCGGCTGCAGCGGGAGCCTCGCTGCAGCCACGCAGCGGGGACATTATTTAAAGGGGACGCAGCCTGACTGCCAGGAGCGGAGCGCGAATCGGTCCAGCCAATGCGCATGCGCGAGGCGCGAGCGGCTTCTGCCGTCGCAGTGCTTCCCACGGTTGTCTTAGAAACCGGTCCCTGAGGCTCGGCAAAGCAGGAGCCCTCCGTGGCAGTGCTTGGGTGGTGGGGCTCTGAACCCCTCCCCTTATGCCCGCAGCGGTTGCAGGGTGCTGTATCCTGCCTCAGCTCTGGCCTCTGCTGTGTCCTCCCTCTTGCTCTGTCTTCCCTCTGCTCTTTCCTTCCTCTTGGTCCTTCTGAGCTCTCCTCCCTCTTCCTCTGCCTCTCCTGGCGTAGATGCCTATCTCTCTGGCCGAATGTCTTCCCTGTCAGGGACTTCCCAGTCCTTGACTTCCCAGTCTGTCAGGGAGACACTTCCTGGAGATCCCTGTCATGATTGTTTCTCTCTCCAATCGTGTTTCTACTTGATTGGGCAGGTCTCATGACCGTAGAGCTCTTCGCTTCCATAAGTCTATCAGGCAGGAAAGCTTGCTTTTTTCCATGTTTCCCCTCATGGGTGGGTGGAATGCCTAGAATGGGCGCTAGACGACCGTGATTGGCCTTGTCTTCTTGCACGGATCGTGTCGCATTTCCTCTGCACTTCCTGTCTCATTCTTGAGGGACATCCTCTCTTCTGCTAATGGGTGGACTGGCTCCCTAGATCTTTTGACCTTAACGAATGTCAGGGAAGCAATGGTACTTGGCTGGGTCTGGGTCTGGGGCTGGGGCTGGGGCTGGGGCTGGTGCTGGAGCTTGGTGCAGTGGACGTTTTGTGAGGGCTACTTGGGTGACGGAACTTTGGCTGTGGGGTGTGTTTTGCAGAAACCTCTTTACTCCTCTGGCATTAATTTCAAAATGTGGTTCCAGTCAGTCACAGTTCCCCTCCTCGTTCCCGGGTATTCTTCAATTTTCCATTGCTGTGATGGAAATGTCACTTTTTCCCCCCTTCCACTGGGCACATGTCTAGACACCACCGTTTGTTTTGGTGTTGCCCCACATTCCTCTGATTACACATATTCATGCCGTCTGCTGTGGGATGGGCCAGTGCCTCGCGTCATTGCCTGGTCTCCACCTGGGATTTGTCCCTTTTGCTGTTTGCACGTGTCCTTTAAATTGCTGTCGACTTCCGGAGCCCCAGGGCTTTTAGAAGCCGGGCAGGCCAGTGCTCTTTCAAAGGAGGAGGGAGGCAGAGAGCTGATGGATCAGTGAATTTTGAGCTGACGCCACGCCTTGAGACCCATGGGATCATTCTGTGCTGCAACGAGGCCCTGCCTGCCTCACCAGATGTGGTGAGCCCATCCTATCTCACTCGGAGGGGGCCAAAATCGGATCTGAAGGGGAGTCCCAAGAACCCAGCAGGCGTCCTGAAGCTCCCCCTCCCTCGGTGGAAGTCGCCTTAAGGAAGTCCGGAGGACAGGACTCCTGGGGGTTTGGCCCTGGGACAGGACACCGGCGGCACCCTCTCCCAGGCTGTCCCAAACTGGACCCGGCATCCAGTCGCTGCGGAGGCTGCAACAGGAGCCCCTCTGCTACCGCGCAGTTGCCATTGTTTAAAGGAGCAGCAGCCTGACTTCCAGCACCAGAGCTTTAGTCGGCCCAGCCAGTGTGCCTCCGCAAGGCTCTAGCTGACTGTCTCTTCACAGTGATTTCCACTGTTGTCTTAATATCCAGTCCCTGAATTTTGGCATAGCAGGAGTTCTCCATGGCTGTGCTTCAGTGAAGGGGCTTCGTGCCTCCGGCCTGTCTTGCAGGAGTTTTAATACCCTTCCCATTGTGTGCTGGCTCCTTGCTAGGACCAAGATGACGGCATCCCCGCCAAGGACAAAGGCCTCACAGGTGCTCATTGTCCACTCGCAGGAGTGTGCCCACCGACCTTCAAGAAGATGGTTCTCACTCCTCTCGCCCTTTGCCCTCACTGAGAAATCTACCCAAAGCTATACACTGGGATGGAGAAGGAAGATGGCAACAAGATGGGGCAAGCATGTCTGTCACTCAAACACTGGCCTTCCTCGCCAAGTCACCCATTTGGCACTTTTTCCTGGATGCTAGTGATAGTGGCATTGTGTTGTGACATTGGCCTCTGCTGTGTCCTCCCACTTGCTCTGTCTGCCCAGTTCCTGTGACGCCGAGAGGCTTCTTAGTCTGGCTCAATGTCTTCAACAAAGAACACTTCCCAGTCCATTAGGAAGAAATTTCGTTGGGGTCCCTTTTATGATTGCTTCCCTCTCCAAACCGATTTCTGGATGATAGTGTGTGATGATCCTGGAGTTCTGGGCTTCCATACCTGTCTTCGACAGGGAAGCTCCCTTGGTCTGCATGTCCCAAGTATTTGCTTCGTGGTCAGTCCAGGAAGAGCGGGAAGCAACCCCACCATGGCTGACTTTTGCCTTCAAGGAAAGTTAGTGTTACATCCCACTTGCCCTTCCTCTCTCATTCCTGAGGGCCATCCGGTTCCTCTGCTCCTGGGGAAAGTGCCTTCAAGCACCGAATCTTTTGGCTGCCACGGATGTCAAGGAGCCAAAGGGACTGGGTTTTGCTGGGTGCAGGGGAGGTGGCGTCAGGGGTACCTACCGGAGGCGGGATGTCGGTGTGGTGTAGTTTGTCGAAACCTCTTGGCCCCTCTGGCAGTCATCCCTGAATGTGGCTTGGACTCAGGCACAGGCCCTGTCTCACAGCTTTTCTAGTGTGCTTGGCTTTTCCTTGGCTTTGTGTGGGAGGTCCCAGTGACCCACCTGCGCACACCTGGACGTCACTATCCGTCTCAGCATCGCCCCATACGGCAATCAAAGACACACACTGACTCCATCTGCTCTTGGGAAACATTAGTGCCACGTGTGGTCACATTGGCTCCATCGTGGACTCGCCTCTGTCTGTCCTTGCACATGCCGCAGAAAGCAGTGTCGGGATGCCAGAGACCCCGACCTTGGAGATGAAGTCAGGCCACTGCTCCACCTAGGAAGGAGGGAGGCAGTGGGCTCATAGGTCAGTGCATTTTCAGCTGATAGTATGCCTTGCAGCCCTTAGGATCTTTCTGTGCCCCAGTGAGACCCTTCCCGCCTCACTGCATTGTAACCCCATTCCTGATCACCCCGTGCGATCCATAGTCAGATCTGAAGAGGAGTCCAGAGAGCCCAGCCGCACCCTGAAACTCCTCCTCCACAGGGAACCAAAGAAGACCGATCAAGAAGGTCCTGATGACAGGACCTCTATGGGTCCAACCCTTCGGTCTCCCGCAGGACCCTCTCGTAGTCCTCTTCCCACCCGCCACCTCGAACTGCGCTGCAGCCGCCACCGCTGCCCCAGTCCCCTCAGCCGCGCGTCGCCATTTTTTAAAGGATCAGCAGCCTGACTCTCCGAAGCAAGCGGAGATTCGGCCTCGCCAGTGCGCAAGCGCAAGGCCTGAGCCTCCGCTTTGGTCGTAATGATTGCCACCTTTGCCCGGGGATGGGTCCCTGAGACTTTGCGAAGTAGGAGCCCCGTGTGATAGTGCCTCAGAGTCGGGTCAGAGCAGTCCTGGCCAGGGCATCAACAGGATGGTCTCCGGAGCCTCTTATTCTCGCAGGGTCGACCACCAGGAAAAAACCTCAGAAGGAAGAAACCTCAGGCATATCGCCAGGGCGGCAGCACGAGATCCCAGCCTCAGGCCCGGATTCGGGGAGGGTCGACGAGACCCCTCTCCCAAACTTCACTTCACCCACCGCCGCCCCAGTCCCCGCAGCCGCCGCTCCGGGATCATTTTTCTTTTCTTTCTTTTTTTTTTTTTTATAGTCGGAGTCTCACTCTGTCACTCAGTCGAGTGCAGTGGCGGGATCTCAGCTGACTGCAAACTCTGCAGCCCAAGTTCAAGTGATCCTCTTGCCTCCACCTCCCGAGTACCTAGGACTAGAGGGGTTAGTCAGAGTCGGGGCTAAGACCAGTCCTGGCCAGGGCATCAACAGGATGGTCTCTGGAGGCCGGGATTCACGGAGGGTCGTCCAGGAGGAAGAAACTGCGGGCGGAGGGCCGGGGAAGCAGCGCGGGATCCCAACCTCAGGCCTGCACGGACGGTGTGCCAGTGAGTCTCTTCAAAAAAGGAGAGGTTTGCTTATGTGTCCGTGGGCTGCTCTCTCACCAGTGGGTTGTAGTCGTGGAGAGCAGAACCCTGAAAATTCAGGGGCTGCCTAGGGTAGGTGTTACCGTGCCACTGCTGTATGTCTTTGTGCGTTTGTGTGTGTGCGTATGTTGTCTCTCTCTTGTTTCTCTCTCTCCCCTTTCTCACTCTTTTGCTCTGTGTCCGTCTGTGTGTGCATGTGTGTGTGTTGGGACACATGTGCCCTGTGCGCCAGAGGTCGGTATCTTCTACGTCCGCCTTTCTTGTGGTCAGCCTCTCCCCGCGTCTCTGCCTGGCTTGTGTGGCCTATTGTCGGTCATTTTTCCGGCGGCTCCAGTTTAGGTTTGTGAAGGTCCAGATGAAGTGGGGAGCTGCATCTCTCTAGTAAGAATTTAAATCACCTCCTCACCCTGAGAGGCCTCTTTTCTAGGATTAAGGCCTCCACCTCCCAGTCAAGGATAAAAGCCTCACCGGAGAGGTCATTGTCTACCCGCAGGAGCAGTGTGGAGCGACCTGAAAGAAGATGGTTCTCGTTCGTCTCTCTCTTTCATTTTCTTGAGAAATCTAGCCACAGGGTAACACAGGTTTTGAGAGGATGGGAATGGGATGTGGCAAGGATCTGTGAGTGCGCAGGCTGTGTTTCACATATCATTAAACATAGTCTAGTGAGGGTTCTACAGATAGCTGGCGTTTAAGTTTGTTTTATTGAATCAAGGAAAAGAAAAAATCCTGAGAAAAAAATGACACATCTTGCCTGCCAACCCATGTGACTGTTACAAATTTAATAGTAATTTTAATTTATCTTCAATTGTAAAGGTCCTTGGCAGTGATACCTAATTTCCTAAGATAGCCTTGCTTTATATTGTATGATTAAGATGTCATGCATATCAGAGTATCTGGAAATTCTTCCCAACGTCCTTGACATAGGTGATTAATCACATTCCCAAAATAACATACCAAAACAAATAATAGAAAATCATTTTAAGTTGTGGTTGCTTCATGCACAAAACATTTCATGTGTGTCTGGCACTCATCCGGGCACAGATTTCATCTTAACCCAAGTATTGAAATGCTTCTGCCCTTTGATTAATTTTTCTATGTAAATACTTTGATAATAAGCTACATTGAGGCTGGGTGCAGTGGCTCACACCTCTAATCCCAGTTCTTTGGGAGGCTGAGGCCAGTGGATCACAAAGTCAGGAGATCAAGACCATCCTGGCCAACACGGTGAAACGCTGTCTCTTCAAATATACAAAGAATTAGCCAGGTGAGGCCAGGCTCTGGCTTATGCCTGTAATTCCACACTTTGGAAGGCTGAGGAGGGTATATCACCTAAGGTCAAGAGTTCGAGACCAGTCTGCCCAACATGGCAAAACCCTGTTTCTAATAAAAATACAAAAAATTAGCCGGGTGTGGTGGCAGGTGCCTGTAATCCCAGCTACTCGGGAGGCTGTGGCAGAAGAATCCCTTGAACCCAGGAGGCAGAGGTTGCATTGAGCTGAGATCATGCCATTGCACCATCGGGCCTGGGTGACAAGAGTGAAACTCTGTCAAAAAAAAAAAAAAATAGCTGATCTATACTAAAAACACAAAAATTAGACCCTGAAGGTCACATCCAAATGAGAAAGACATTGTTTGGCTCAAATTGTCTGACACTAAGGAATAGTGCAGACTGGACAAGTGAGGTGACTGACACCTGTAATCCCAGCACTGTGGGAGGCCATGGCTGATGGATCACCTGAGGTCAGGAGTTGGAGACCAGCCTGACCAACATCGTGAAACTCCATCTCTACTAAAAAAAAGTTCATGAAAATTAGCCAGCTATGGTGGTTCATGCCTGTAAATCCCAGCTACTCAGGAGGCTGAGGCAGGAGACTCGCTTGAACCCGGGTGGCAGAGGTTGTGGTGAGTGGAGATCACACCACTGCACTCCAGCCTGGGCAACAAGAGTGAAACTCTGTCTCAAAAAACAGAATAGTGCAGTGTAAGAGCAGATATATGTATGTATGTATGTACGAATGCATGTATGTATGTATTTTCAGAGAAGCAGGGAATCTGGAATTTTGGATGAAATGTCTGTTTCCAGAAGCTGAAAATGCTCTCAAATGGAAAATTCAGGCTAGCCTCTATCAAGCTTCTCCTTGTTCTATGTGTGAATAGCATGGGACAGAGGGAACAGCTTGAGCCAAGGCAGGATGGTGGGATGGGACAGATGGCCAGGGCTGCTGCACTGGGTGTGGTGGGGGAGGATTTGGCTGGAAATGCAGGTGGGACCAGACCATGAAGAGTCTCAAACACAGACCTGAGGACTCTGACCTTTATCCTGGGGGCGTCAGGAAACCATGTTATGTGAAGGAACAAGGCTGTTTCTCCCTCAGCACTAGTGCAAGCAAAGGCCAGGGAGGCCCTCAGTGGAAGCTTGCTGCTGGATTTGTTGATGTGCCTTTTCTCCTGCCTGCAGTAGGGTCAGAATGGCCTGGGGTACTGCACACTTCCTGCCAGGAATAGAAGGCCCCACAGCTATAGCACCTCTCTTCCCTTTAGTTCTTTGGAAAGATGAGCAAATTATTCAGCCTCTCTGAGCCTCAGTTTTCTCATCCATAAAATGAGGACAGTACACCAACCTCGCAGGTCACAAGGATGTTATGAAATCAGGTGAGCATAGCATAGCAGGTGTATTTTTGGGTCCTATTATTACATGTGAACCAAGTTGCCTTGTAGAAAAGGCACAGGCTCAGGGGACCTGTGTTTCAATCCCACTATGCCCCTGTAATGCCCAGCTCTCAGGGATGATGGAAAGATTAAATTCACGGAGATGATGCTTGTGCAGCATCTGATACCCAGCAGATGCCTAAGCACCTAACCTACCACCCACCTGAGCAAGCACAAGCAGTCCTGCTCCTCCTGCAAGCACTGGGGATGCTGCCAACCACCCACCTTAGAACACTGCTCCTCCTCCCTCTCTGCAGGGGGCATTTTATAGGCCTCAGTCACTGGGCTTGCTGTCCTCTCACCTGCCTCTCAGCACGGGGCTCAGAGCATGCATTCTTCACCTTTGCAAGAAGCTTCTCTATGCAACCCTGTCCGCAGGCTTGCTGAGTGCATTCAACTATTGTATTCTTTATAATCAGGACAGAGTTGGTCCCTACTGTGTAGATAAGGAAATGGAGACCTAGAAAGGGAAGGAAAGACCAACACTTTGAGCACCTTCAATGTGCCTGAGGCAATGTACCCATTAGCTCTGCTTCACAGTAGCCCAAGAGGGAGGTATTAGTCTTCCCCTGTGTAAATGTGGGTGTTGAGGCTCAGAGAAGGGCAGTGACTTGCCCAAGGTCACATAACAAGCAACCGTCAGTGGCTGAGGGCAAACCCAGGTCTTTCTGACTTCAGAGTGTGGGATTTAGAACAAACATTTGCAACGTGAGGTTGACAGATCCATCCCCCAGTGCTGTTCCAAGGACCAGATTGGGTCATAAGTGTGTGAGTACCTGACATGGTGCCCAAGGACCGGGAGTAGAAGCAGAATCCCATCCACCTCCACCTAATCATACAGAGAAAAGAGACAGGAGCCCAGGGAGGGCAGTGCTGTGCCCAAACTGTCAGCAAGCAGTAGGCAGAGCCCAGACCCCTGCTTTTCCGTGCCCATCCCTTCCCAGTTCATGGCAAGGCCACCTCTCCAGGGTCTTTCCCTCCCCTAGAGAGGAAACTCCCCAAGTTCCTCTGATCAGACAGGAGAGCGAATGAGAGCATAAAATTCCACCTCAGCACACACACCTGGAGCCTGAGGCTGAAAGCTGGATTCCCAGATTTTGACACTCAAGAAGGCACCTCCACACTCTTTCAGCATCTCCACCTGGGACCTTCATGAGCACCTTGCTTCCCTCCCAGGGGAGAGGGGGTGTCCCAGAGACACTGGGGCCCTTAGAAGGCACTATGTGTTGGCAGTGACTGCAGCAGCGTGGTGGGATTCCGGGTGGTGTAGGAAGAAGGGGAAGCAGATCATAGCACTCAGAATGGCCAGAGCTGAAGGCATCAGAGTCCCCTGCCCTTGCTCTGCAAACAAAAAAACCCACGGCACATTCCCCTCCCACTCCACACCTCCCATGGTCAGCAGTCAGCCCCAGAGGAGGAGCAACAAGGCCTCAGGGGGACGGCAACCACTGCTGGCAAGGCGTTGGTGTTCTCCTGTTGAACTGCACAGGTTGTCAGCATCAGACAAGGTCGCTCTGTGACCATGATGGGTCAAGACAAAGCAAGGTCACTTGGTAGCTATCATGGCTCAGCTCATGCAAAACATGCACAAAAATGACCTCACACCCCCTCCCCTGTGTCTATGTCATGACCACTACCTCCTTGTCAATTGCAGCATTAGCTTTGGTCTTGTCTTCCTTCCTTCTAGGTAAGATTGGGGAAGATGCCAGGTGATAGAATCCACCCTGCCTCTGACAGCATCCAATCTGGAGCAAAGGCTTCTTTCAACCCTCCCGCAAGCTCCCAATACAAGCCCAAATTCTGGAACAAGTCCTTTCCAACACCTCCTTCAGAGAAGCTCCCTGGCTCCAGCTAGTGCTTGCTCCCCTCCCTGCAGCAGGAAGCCCAGTTTGTGAGCTGCAGGTGTGCTCCAGGTGGCTGCTGGATGCAGAGTATTGACAGATGGATCCCATCGATACCCCCACTGCATAACCATGTAAGCATATCATCCCCCACTTGCACGTGAGGAAACAGAGGTCCACAGGGTGGAGAAGGGAAGACATATTTTGTCCTTCAAATGCGATACCAGTGAGATGTGAGAGGCAGCACCCCTAATAACTCAGCGAGGCAGTGGGCACACCAGGACCCTGCCAGGCAGATTGGGTGTGTGGTTGCCCCCATTGCATAGCATGGGCAGGAGTTCAGGAGACCACACAAGGGTCTCGCCACCTCTCCACTGGCCCGACCTCCCTGCAGACCCCCAGGACAGGGTTAGCATCTGCTTGCTGGCAGGCCTGGCCACCAGAGGTCTTTGCTTATGTCTAAGGTCCCTGTAGTTGTGGTTCACAGGATGGGGGCTGCTCCTGAGATTCAGCACCACACAGACACTGCACAGCACTGTGCCATGGTGGTGGGCACTCGCTTTCCAGATAGGGCCCATGTTGCCAGCAGACATGATGCATCATTTACCCTACCCTGAGTGCAATAGTTGGTTTTATAGAAAAAAACTTGGGCCAGGCGCGGTGGGTCACACCTGTAATCCCAGCACTTTAGGAGGCCAAGGCGGGCAGACCACAAGGTCAGGAGCTCAACACCAGCCTGGCTAATATAGTGAAACCTTGTCTCTATGAAAAATACAAAAATTAGCCAGATGTGGTGGTGGGCGCCTGTAGTCCCAGCTACTCAGGAGGCTGAGGCAGGAGAATCATTTGAACCCAGGAGGCAGAGGTTGCAGTGAGCCAAGATCATGCCACTACACTCCAGACTAGGCGACAGAGCAAGACTCCATCTCAAAAAAAAAAAGAAAGAAAGAAAGAAAAAAAAGGAAAGGAAAGAAAAGGAAAAGTATTTGTAGATGAATGAAGGTGACTCCTTTGAATATTGGAAATGATTTTATTTTAGCCATTGGTCTGGCACTCATTCTGATGGGGTGACTTGTGTCCCTGCCTTAGTAAGCAGAGCACAGGAGTGTGCTACACCTCCCCTCATCTGAAGATTCAGCCCATGAGCAGGAATGCCTGTCTTTGTGTCACACCAACAGAGAGGATGTGTCTGGTTTCACCATTCACTGCAGAGGCAGAAATTACCCAGAAAGAAGAGACAGTCTGTTCCCGGGAGTGTGTACTTTTGACCCAGCATGGGGGTCCTCTCCCTTCCTTGGCCAGGACACCCAACCTGAACACAAAGGCAGAGAACATGTGAAGGGCTCCCATTCCCTGGTGGTCCAGGGTACAAGCTCTGAGCCTGTGGTCCTGGTCACCACCCTTTTCTCCACAGCATGGCTGCCACCATCCTGGGCTGGGGCACAGAGGGACTTTGCAGAGATCAGCATAACAAAAGCATCACTGAGATGCTGCAATAGGAAACCGTGATACCTTCATGGACTGCCAAGGCAGCCTAATTTATTTGTTGCTGCACTCAGTGTCCCCAGACAGCTGTGTGGCTGTCACTGCCTCTGGTGTGTCCGTTTTACTTCTCTTCTCCTGCCTGAGCTTCTGCTCTGAACTCTGTCTCTAACTTATAAGAAATCAAGCTCACTGGATTCTGGGCTCTTCGGGGTCAAGGACTGTGTCAGTAGTTCATGTCTCTTTCTAGAGATCACAGCTTAGTATCTGGCACAGAGCAGATGCTCAGCCAATGCCAAATGATTCTTTTGCTGGAAAGCTGAATTTCATCCATAATCCTAGTAAGTGCAAATACATTCTGCCAGTGGGGTGTGTTTGTCCTCTGAAGGCGTTTCCCAGGCTTTGTGAATACATACAGGCCATTTAGAAATTTGAATGTCAAAGAGTAAAGGAGCTGAGAAAGTAAACATTGGAGAAGTGTGGGAGGGTGGTATTATTTGCAAGACATTACTTGGTCCTTGTGAGTTCTATACACACTCAATGAGCACCGATTCTGGGCCAGGCCAGACACCCAGCTGGACCCAGGAGATACTGAGGTGAGTAAAGCCAAAATGCCTCCCTTCAGCAGGAGGCAGGCAGTAACACCAAAGTGCTAAAGACACAAAACCCAGAGGCAGCAGAGGAGCAAGGACTACCTTGTTCCTGGACTGTGTGACCTCAGGGAGAGCTTTGAGAGGAGGACATCTGTGCAGGGCTTGGAAGGATGAACACAAATTTGCCGAGCAGAAAAGGGAGCCAAGGAAATCCCGGTGGAGAACAGCTTGGATGAGAGTGTGAGCCACGGGATTGAGGGGCACAGGCATGGAACTGGAGGAGCAGAAAGAATGAGGGAGGTCAGCAGAGGTCAGTCACAGAAGGTTTTGAATCCTGGTGAGGGAGCAGTGGGTGCTGCACAAGGGACATGGGCCTGGAGGAGACGCAGTTACCTCTGAGTGAAGATGGAGCATGCCATCCACTAGGGAACCACAAGACACAACAGAAATAAGAACCCTGAGAAGCCTGCACAAAGGATGAGAGGCCCAAGGGTAGCACTAAGAAGGTCCCTGTCAGAGGCCAGCTTTGAACGGAGACAGAAAAGACTCTTGAGGGTCTCAGCTGCTGCAAACCTCCTCAACAAATCATATTTTACCTTCAAATATTTGCTAAAGAATACTAACTATTGGAAGAGCAATGGTCTATTGATAATAATTATTCCCTCACTGTATATTTTTTACAATTCTCAAAATGCTCTCGGTCCAGTGTCTCATTGGAACCCCCATATAATCCCATTTTACAAATAGGGAAATGAGGCCCTGTGATGTCACACCGAGGTTTGCAGCAGTTCCAGGATAGAAAATAGGGAGCACTTTCATCTCAGCCCTGGGTATAAGTCTCAAATTTCCTTTTCTGGGAGGGGGTCCTTGAGGCCATCCAGCAGCCCATAGTCCAAGTCTTCTTCTTCCTTCGTGGGCTTCTCCATACCTGTGTTCAAAGCCTCCTTCTCCTCCTTTGTTCTCAGGTACCACTACCAGTTGTTGCACAGGGAGACCTCCTGCTGCTGCCCATCCTAGGGTGCATCCTCCAACATGGGTACATTGTGGTTCAGCCAGCACCTACACCACCTGCAGCCCAGGGCTCCTGTGGTGGGCCTGAGGTTCCTCCCTATCAAATGGAGATGTGCTGGGGTTGCTGCCTTTGCTGAAGCCCATGTCCAGGTCATCTTCGGGGTGGCCCAGGGTACAGGGCTCTGGGGACAGGCCAGAGGGCTGCAGGAGCAAAAACCAAGAGGATGAGGGGATCTCTGAGTCAGACCGCCTGGATTTGCATCCAAGAGAGTAGCTGCAAGGCCTGGGGAAGACTGGATCACCTCTCTGGGCATCAGTTTCCTCCCATGTAAAGTGGGAGGTATAACAGATTCACTCCTACAGTTGTCTCTGAGCTTTACAGCAAGTAATGTGTGCAAAGTACTTCGCACAATGCCTGGCACATGGTAGGTGATAATAAACAGGGTTACTATGATATCATCATCTGAGCTAGGTCACTCATGCACTTCTCCAATGCTTCAGGGTTCCCCTCCATCCCTCACAGGGTAGCAGCAAGTGAAAGGGCTGCCCCTGGCCTTGAGGAGCTCACATCTTCTCATTTCCCAGGGGTCTCCGTCCAGTGACCACACATGCCTGGCATGCAATAGGTGCCTCATCGACATCTGGTGAAAGAGTGGAAAGCAGGTCATTATCATGTATTGTTTGGCACAGAATCTGCAGTAGGTGACAGAAAAGTGAGTGACTGTAGTTGTGCCCAGCAGTTCCTGTCCCTGAATTTTCAGGGATCCAGAGGCCTTAGCAAGTCTAGTACCAGGGAGTGGGCACTGTGTGGTGGGGCAGGAGGCAGGTCCTGAGAAAGGCAGTGGGGTGAGGAGAGGAGCTCTGCCTTTGAGGTCTGGGAGATCCTCCACCACGACTTCACCAAAGGACCTGGGCAGGACATCCCTCCTCCCAGAATCTCTCTATGCTCTTCTGTATAATGGGGCCAGCCTGGAAGAGATACTTGCACAACCATGTTCAGAGCAGCATCATCCACAATAACCAAAAGGTGGAAGCAACCCAAGTGTCCATGGATGGACGAACGGATCAACAAAATGCTGTCTATGCATACAGTGGAATAGTGTTCAGCCTTGAAAAGGAAGGAGATTCTGATGCCTGCTGCATCAAGAATGAACCTTGAGGACATTAGGCTGAGCAAAATAAGCCAGACCAAAAAGATAAATGCTGTATTATTCCACTTTTCCAAGGCACCTAGAGTAGTCAAATCCATAGAGACAGACAGGAGAATGGTGGCTACCAGGTCCTGGGGAGTGTGGTGATTGGGGAGTTGTTTTTAAATGACTTACAGAATTGTAGTTTTACAAAATGAAAAGCATTCTGGAAAATGGTTGCACAACATTGTGAATGTATTTAGTGCCACTGAAATGTAAACTTAATCATAGTTAGACAGTAAATTTTAGTTTATTTTACCACAGTTTTTATAATGGGGTAGTTATGCCTGTCTTCTTGTGTTGCTGTAGGATTTCATGAGATAACATATAAGGAACCACCCAGCATGTTGCCTGGCACACAGTAACTGCTCAATAAATCACACCTGGATGTTATTGAAGATAAAGTTACCTGACTTCTCTGAGGCTTGCTCTCTTCAGCTGAAAATTCTCCCAAAATATATTAGATGAGACCCTACTGTATTATACTGGGTTCATAAATACCACTCCCCCTTTTCCCTTCCCACAGAGTGCAGTGAATAGAAGACACTTCTCTGCACCCCAAAAGCTCCATGCTGATTGCGAGAAGGAAATGCTGGATGGAGGGGTTCCTGGAACTACTGTGAGGGGTGAGCTTTCCCCAGATGTCTAGAAATGAGGCAGAGGCCCGACATCTTCCACCCCCACTAAGGTTGCCTTGCAGTTCCCAGCTGGCTCTGTACTTCCTAGAAACTGCCACTTTTCTGCCTCCATTACCTCATAGCCCAGTCAGCACCATTATCATCATCACCATGATCGCCATCACCATCCTTACAATCACCAACACTATCATCATTGCCATCACCATTCTTACCCTCACCATTCTCACCATCAACACCAGCATCTTCACCATAACTATCACTATCAATATCACCACCTTCACCATCACCATCCTCACCATAATAATTATTGTCACCCTCCCCATCCTCATAATCATAATCATTATCAACATTACCATCACTATCATCATCACTATCACCATTCTCACCATCATCATCCTCATCACCATCACCATTATCCTCACCATAACTATCGCTGTTATCATCACCACCTTCGCCATCACCATCCTTATCATCACCATCACAATCACCACCATCACCATTCTCACCATCACCATGTTCACCTTTACCATTCTCACCATCATCATCACCTTCATCATCCTCAACATAACTATCACTTCATTATCACCACCTCCACCTTCACCATCACCATCCTCACCATCATCATCACCACCATCACAGTGATCCTTGCTTCATGGAACCATGCATTCTGGGTAGGAGGGCTCCTGGGTCAGGGCATCTAACACATCTTGTAGGATAGAAACCCAGCCCCTCAGGGTCTCACAGTTGGTGAAGTAACTGATTCTTGTGAGGTCATGTTCCTCTGGGTGATGTGGGATGTCACAAGACCAATAAATATGGGCTGAAGCCCATCACATCACTTCTTGTTTTGTAAAATAAGCTCCATCATCAGTAGTAATTGTATGATAGCAGAGAATAAGAACTCAGCAAATGTAAATAATTTGATGCTATGAGAAGCATATGAAGCGGAGTCCATATTCCGATATGCATCTATTCCAGTGACGGCAATTCTTTACCACTTCCATGAAGGAAAGGAGAAAATATTATTACAACATTACCAGAAGTCTGTCCGGTCTAGGCAAGGCAGTTCCTCTTTCCAGGGTCTCAGCATTGCTCATTGTCGGCAGTCAGGGCACTCATCTGGGCAGTGGGCAGCACTGCTGCAGGGAAGTTAATGTTATTGGAAACATGTAGCATCTTCTCCTGCTACCATCGCCACATTGTCCATGAACCCACTGGGCAAACGATGAGGAATCTGGGAAAAGTTCTCATAACCAGAATATAATCATCCATATCAGGATGTCAGCATCCACCCAACACTACTGTCCAATCAACAGATGCTATAATCTCATCCAAATTTTCTCACTTGTGCCCTAAATACATTTTTTTTGAACTTCGTAATCCCGGATCCAATCCAGGATTTCCTATTGCATTAATTGTCATGTCTCTTAAGCTCCTTCAACTTCAAACAGTTCCTCTGTTTTGCCCTATTTTTCATAACCTTAAGAGTTTTAAAGAGCATAAGCATTTATGAAGGATGTGTTCACCTTTTTCCATCTGATGTGTTTCCACATCCAGACTTAGGTCATGTATCTTTCACAAGAAAACCACAGAAATACTGCTGTGGTCTTCCTAGGACATCACAGCAGGAGGCACATGATCAAGTTTGTGCCAGATTTCTCCACCACAAAGTCACCATTCTTCCAATTGTAATTGAGAAGTATTTCATATGAAGATATTAATTACACATACACATGAATGTATATTTATATGTAAAATATATACAAAATATTATTTCAATGTCTAACCAATATAAAAGTTATTAATTAGATATGTTTAATTTTATTTCCTACTAAGTCTTCAAAATCTAGTGTGTGTTTTACCCTGACAGCACATCTCAGTCCAGCCTCGCCACATTTCAAGTGCTCAATATTCACATGGCTGTGGCTACCATATTTGTCAGGGCAGCACTAAGCACTAAAGAACTTCTTCCTTGGAGAAGTTCTAAGCTTTCAAAATGTTTGGCAAATACATTTTATAAAATTCTTCAGAATCCATAAATAGGCAATTACACATTCAGTAAGCCATAGAATCCAACATGACATTAAAAATGAATCCCTCTACAAAAAAGAAGGTAGACAAAATTTTCTTCAGACCAAATGGACAAATCAATTATGATTACCTAACATGCCCATTATTATTTATTAACATCCTTCATTAATACCCCCAAACCCCATCAACAGGTAAATGAATAAATGCATTCAGGCCTATCTGAACAATGTCCCAATTCCTTACCATTCTTACTTCTTTTGCAAGCAGAAAAGACTCAGTATTAGCAAAGACTATTCAGATAGTTTGTTCTTATGCCAGTAGTTGTAATTTCCTGGAGGTCTATGTGATATCAATTATGTACTTCAATACCTCTCACAAGTACTTTTCCTGTTTGGCCATTTTCTGCAGTATATCCATGCTCCCATTTTCTCTATTCTTTTATTTCTATCCTAGACTTTTCTTTCATCCTATAATTCTTTATCCGAAAAATATTAATTTAAGGATAACATCACAAAATAGTGTATTTCTTCAGATGATACTTCAAATTGATACTTAATATACAGAAATGACTATCATGGACATAACCCACAACATGTGAAATGTATGGCTCATTCTACTGACATTATAAAGGAAATTTAATGACAACTGAATTTCTAGTCATTTTCCACCCAACCAGTTGCTTATAAAATGGCAAGGAATTGTAGGTATGTACACAGTGGCTATTTTTTGGATGGGTGTTCAGCAACTCTCCTCTTGAGAGCCCCCCTTTTCTTTGAGGACCATTTCAATGAGCACCAACTGGGCCTGACCCAACTTACCAGCCCCAGCCCTAGAGGTGATCATGATGCCCAGCTCTGGCAAAAGACTCTACCCTTGGATCATAGCAACTGTTTCAGTACTTTTTTTTTGGAATCATCAGGAAGGACTCTTGCTTTTTCTACCACTGTGGTCTGCAAGGACAAAGTAAAGTGGGTTATTTGTCGCACTATCTCTTGCTGCAGAGAGAGAAGAGAGTCATCTTCAGAAGGAAAAAATGAGGCTAAAACAAAAGGAAAAGTGTCGAGAGAAAGAAGGAGAACATTTCTTGACGATTTTATATAAGCCCCTGGGTCCAGCTATGCATGACAGCGACTTGGGTTAAAGCTCTGTCACTTATAGGACCATTGACTGAAATATAAAATAAAGTATTAAAAGCTTTGAACTTTTAGATGAAAATACAGAAAAAAAATCTTTGTAATATTCAATTAATCAAAAATGTCTTAGATGAAGCCCCAAAAACCAAATGCACAAGAACAATTAATAAATTGGACCCCATCAATATTCAGAGCATCTGCTGTTTGAAAGATAGTGTTATGAGAACAAAAAAGAAAACTCAAGGGGAAAATACTGGCAAGTCTCATATCTAATAAGGGATTTGAATCCAGAGTATATAAAGAAACTATTAAAATTTAATAATGAGAAAATAAGCAAAGAAAAAAACAAAAAAGGAAGAAGCAAAAAAAATGTGAACATACACTTTACCAAATATATACAGATGGCATGTAAGTACATAAAGAGATACTACATATTATTAGGCATTATGGAACCACAATAAAATACTATTGTACACACATGAAAATGTCTAAAATTTTAAAAGAAGGCCCATACAAAGTGTTGGCAAGAGTGTGGAATTCTTATATACTGCTGATAAAAGTATAAAATGGTACAACCATTTTGGCAAACATTTTGATGGTCTATTAAAACTAAACCTAAACCTATTAGCTATTACACTCCTAATATTTACTCAAAGTTATAAGAACTTATGTACATGAATGTTCATTGCAAATGTATTTGTGTAAGTCCCAAACTGGAAGCAATGCAAAAACCCACCAACAGGCAAACGGATATATAAGTTGTGACCAATCTGCACAATAGAATACTACTCAGTAATAAAATTAATGACCCATTGATGCCTGCAATATAGCTGAATCTCAAAATAATTATGTTGTGTGAAAGATGCCAGACCCCTCCAAAAAAGGGTCCATACTACACTTCATTTATATAAATGTCTAGACAAGGCAAACTCTTTTATAGTGACAGATTGGTGATTGCCAGGGAGAGTGGTAAGGTAGGAAGATACAGAAAGTTTGGGATTATAAAAGGGCAAGGGTAAACTTTTATGAATGCTGGATATGTTCATTATTTTTATTTTGGTAATGGATTTGCAAGTACATATAAAAAATAACACGCAATGGAAGTAGAAACAATATTTTTGTTTCTTTCTTAAAAAAGCACAATTTACTTACTAATGGGATGTGTGTGCCTGTTGGGCACACAGCACAACTTTTCAAATCTTAAAATCGGACTGGATCTCAACCACTGGACCTTATTCCTATTTCACACTGACTTTAGCACAATACTTCCTTTCATCGCAGTAATTAACAACACCCACCTTAAAGGTAAAGAAATGCACTTCTAACTACTTTTGAAACTATGAACTGCCTCAGGCTAGTAGTTCTTAAGGTCTCCAGCAAATGTTGCTTTGTTTCCCTCAAAAATATACAGCCTGGGCAACATGGCAAAACCCCATCTCTACTAAAATTACAAAACTTAGCCAGGCATGGTGGTGCTTGCCTGTTGTCCCAGCTACTCAGGGAGGCAGAGGCTGCAGTGAGCCTAGACCTTACCACTCCACTCCAGCCTGGGGGACAGAGTGAGACCCCCATCTCAAACATACACACACACATACACATACTCACACGCTATCCGCTGCTGCCCCTGTCAGTTAAACACAGCATCTCAGGGCACCTCAGCACACAGTGTGAGAGCCGTGGTCCTAAACACTTCAATTAAAAGTGAAACATCTCTGGCTGGATTTTTAGAATATTCACTTTTTAATATTTTATATTGTATTTAATTTTTATGTTTTAATTAATTTATCTGAATACAATAATCCAGACATTTGGAAGTAAAACAATGGAAAACATGCCTGCAAACACTAATCAGCACAAAGCTCACGTTGCTATGTTATTATTGACAGTTTAGACTTAAGCCAAGAAATATTGCTAAGATAAAAAAGATTTTATGATGTCAGTCACCAGAAAAGTATGCCAATTTTAAATATGTCTAAATATAAAATATCCCTTCGCATTATTTACTACAGAAACTGATATAACTAAAAGAAACATGGACTAATCTACAATATAGATTTTAACATACCTTTCAATTACCGATGGAACCAACAGAAAAAAATCCATAAGAGAAAGGGAGATTTGATGAACACAATGAACAAACTTGACATAAACTGACATATACAGAACGGGACACTCAACGACTACTGGATACACATCCTTTTCCAGTGCACGTATCATATTTACCAACATAGATTATATGTTGGAATTTAAAGGGACTCATCAGTCATGGGATTTTGCCTAAACTTATCTGGCCTTCAACAGGGTTCAAATACAGTTAAATTCTTATTTCATCTAAAGAGTCCTATCCTTTTTTTTGGAAATTTTACCTCAACAATCTAAATTTGCATAACAACTGAACCCAGCCCTTGGAACTCGAAGTTTATCCTAGCCAAAGGCAGATTAAACTAAGTAATAATGTCCTTCAAATTGTTGTCCGCTGCTCCAGTAACGGAGTATAGCTCCAAGAAGCTAACAGACTGTTTGTCCTTCATAGTATACATTCTGTGTTACATCAAAACACGGTATAAAGCCTTGAAATCAGCAGCAGAGAGAAAATGAGATCAACAGCCATCTAGCTGTGAGCTCACTACTTCGTAATTAAGCTTTTAGCTGACTCCTTTACTTGATTCCTAACTGCTTATTTCTGGCAGGGTAGCACTAATCCCTGACCAAGCTGACCTTTTAAGAAGTGAGCAGAATGAAAAGGCTCTACCACCAGTGATCAGTTTAACAAGCTGCAACACTGGTCAATGGCTGCAATTCTAGTCACTGGCTGCAACTCTAGTCACTGGCTGCAACTCATATTGTGGGTTTTAAGAGCTCAGAATTAACATGGAAATACTATTGACTCCAAAAGAAACCCAGAAATCTCTGGGAATCCAGCAAAGATAGAAATGGTCCTCTCAATAGTCACCACTCACACTTTGCTTTGTTTTGGTAACTATTTTATTACATACGGAGAATATCAAAAAATATGCCTTTTCCTCATTGTTAATGCTAACCCTAAAATGGTAAGGCTCTTGCAAGTTGAAACCCCCAGGCTCTCACTGGCCCTTCAACAGAAGGCAGTGAAGTCACCTGCAAGAGTGATGACCCAAAAGCTTCCAGGCTGGACCAGTTGGGACTCAGTTCTTTCAGTTCCCAAATTCACAGTTCTCTTGGGATATGGTTATTTATGGAGCTCCTGAAGATGAGAAATTCCACCCAGGAAATTCTGTTTATAAAAATTACTCACATCTAATTATCTCAGGAGACATTAACACAGCAATGTTGAAAATTTTCCATTAATTGTTAATCCATGGAGAAAAACTGGACAATTATTTATTAATATATGGAAAGCTTCATATAATACAAATTATACTACCACATGTGATTCAACTTCTATTCATTAATGCCAGAGAAGGTAATAATTACGAATTGCCAGTGGTTAAAAAAAAATAAATCATTCATCATTGGAGAAGTGCAGAAGGTTTAAAAGAGATAAGAATTAGTTTTTGGCTTTGGAGCGTTTTATGCTTTCCAAAAGGTTTTGCTCTTTTTTTGCTCATGGCTTTCTCTCTCTCTCTTTCTTTCTGATTTTAGTTTCTTTTGATTTCTCCTGCTTAGAAATGGTGAGAGAACTTTGGATGTGGAACGTGGAGTAGGAGGAACACGAAGTGGGGTTCTGCACTTGGGGTGGTCAGCACTGCGGATGCCCAGCAAAGGCACTGCCTGGTCCACCTCCCGGAGGGGTCTCTGCGCCCCAGTCGGCATCGCAGCTGATGGCGAAACTTTTGGTGTGGCAGAAGAGTGTCCACAAACTTTGGAAGGTATCCGCTGCATCCTCCATGGCCGTGTATGCCTGCCGAGGGCGATCTTTTCGGGGAGCGGAAAGTCTCGTTCATGGGCCAGGGCTGGCTGGTTGGAGCCACTTGCGCGGCGCAGACCTGGCGGAGGTTCAGGCGGCCCTGGTGTCGCAAGCTGCTGTGAGTGATGCCTCCTTGGGGCCGAAGGGGTCCCAGGAAGGCTGCAGACCAGGGCTGACCAGCAGGCAGCATGGTGGCCGCGATGGAAGGTGACGGGGTTCGCAGCGCCATGGGGCCCAGCAGACCCCGAACCCGGGCATCCCGCATCGCCAGCTGCACCTCGGGGAGGCCTGGCGCTGGTGACGCGGCGGCCACTGCGCGAGGCCCACGACCCAGTCCCAGAGGCCAGCCCATCGTCAGCTAACATCAGGAACCCTGGGCCAGCTGAGGCTCGGGCCCCAGGGGCAAGACAAAGGGCAGAGGCTCCGCAGGCGGGGCCGAGAGCCGGCAGCGCACGCCTGGCTCCACCGCCGCGGAGCTCGCAGGGCACAGCAGGCACCGGGCAGCGACCAGGGCTTCCAGAGGAGGCTGTGCACCCCCGCAAAGGCTCCTGCCCGGCGTCCAGCCTATCCGCGGGGACTCCACGTGCACCCCCTCCTCATTGTCCTTGTCTAGGGCCTAGGCAAGTTCCTCGCTCCCATGGCGCGACTCCGGGGGCGCAGGAGCCTAGGCTGAGCAGGTGGAGTAGGGTGAGCACCCAAGAACCCAACGAGAGTGGCGCCCCAGGGCGGCACAGGAGGCCGCATTTAACGTGTCAATCATCTCAAAGATTTTATGACATCTTTTTTTGACATCTTATAATATCTGTAATGTTTATTATATCTTGTGATATAATTATTAACACCACTTCATTGTGATTACTATGATTATTTTTATGCCAACACATCTTCAATTATTAATATTCCCAGTTGCTAAAGAAACATGTAAACGACTAGTTTTGAAAGCCTTACTTCTGCCAATGGAAGCACATTCCAGCATGTCGCCAACGCAATCCACTTTCCACCACTTTCACAAAAAATGTTACTGCACAATTATACTATCCTACCCTTATATACTTTGTGTGTGTGTACTTGTATGTATGTACATTATATATGTAATATATATATATATATATAAAGTATGCCAGAGATGAACAAGTATTAGAAAATTAAATGCACACAGGTCATGTCAGTGCTATGCATAATGTGGTGTACTAAGTATTGCTGTTCAACAGTGTGGAATCTAGGCTGGAACAAGACTTCTAGTCTTAAGCAATTCTTTCTAGGTTCAGTCTCTGGAAATAATGCTCTGTATCAAATGTGTGAGAAAATTAATGGGTTCTAAAGACTATTCTATGTCAACTATAACATTTCATTTGGGGATTTCTGTCCCTTATAATATCTACCTCATTTTGGATGGATTCCTTGAGGCCTGGTTTATTTTTCTTTTCCTTTCTACACATCGGTGCTTAGAGTGATGAATGGAGTTGTATTTTGAATAAAATAGCTAAGCATCCTTTTGTGAGCAAGGAGCATGATGGTACTTAGACCTACCATTTCTCGTTAAGGTGGTTACGGTTACGGTGGGGCTGGTGTGTTTACCTGGAGCCTGAATGTCCACTGGGACATGATACTCACTGGGATTTTTTTGTGTCAACCTGGCCTCTGATGTCTACCTGGGGATTGGGTATCCACCTAAGGCCTGATGTTTACCTGGAGCCAGATGTGCACCTGAGGCCTGATGTCTATCTGTGGCCTTATGTTCACCTGGGGACTGATGCGCACCTGAAGCATAGGTTTTCACCTGGGGCCTGATATCCACCTGTAGTGTGGGTGTCAACCTTGGGGCTGATGTTCAGCTGGCATCCACTGTCTACCTGGGGCCTGGTGTAAACATGGGGCCTGGGCATCCACCTGAGACTTGATGTTTAATATGGCCCAGAGTTCTTTTGGGGCCTGTTGTACCCTGGAGCCTGGGCGTACACCTGGAGTCTGGTGTCCCAGCTGGACACCTGGGTCTCAGGTGATCTTCAGGCCCTAGGTGAAAACTCCAGGCTCTAAGTGGACAACCAGGCCCCAGGCTGATGTTTACTGGGGCCAGATGTCTACCAGGCCCCAGGTGAAAACTCCAGGCTCCAAGTGGACAACATGACCCCAGGTTCCAGGTAGACACTGGAATCCAAATCAACACCAGGCCCCAGATGGACACTCAGGCCTGTGGTGGACATCAGACTCCAGAAGGTCATCTGGCTCGAGGTGGATATCAAGCCCCAGGTGGATACCTAGTCCCCATGTGGATATCAGGCCCCACTTTGACACCAGTTCCTGGGTGGATACCTAGGCCTCAGGTGGATATCCAGTTTCTAGCTAAGCATCAGGCTCCAGGTGGACCCAGGCCCTAGCTGACTGGGGACTAGTGTTCATATGGGACCACGTGTCCATCTGGGCCCTAGGTGTCAACTTGTAGCCTGATGTCAACCTGGGAGCTGGTGTTCACCAGAGGACTAAAGTCCTCCTGGTGCCTGATGTCCAACTTGGGACTTTGTGTCCACCTGGAGACTGATATCCACTTGAGACCAGATGTCCAACTGGAGCAAGATGTCCACCTGTAGCCTAGAACTTCACCTAAGGCCTGATGTTCCCCAGGGCCTACAGGGCCTATGTATCTACCTAGAGACTTGTGTCCAGGTGGGGCCCGAGTTCCATATGGGGTCTGGAATTAACCTGGGACCTGATGTCCACCTGAGGCCTGGGTGTTCTTCTGGAGACTGATATCTATCTGGGGCCTGGGTGTCCTCCTGTGGTCTGATGTCCACTTGTAGGCTGGTGTCCACCTGGGGCCTGGGTGTCCACTAGGAACCTGATGTATACCTGAAGTCCAGTATCTACCTGGGTACTGATGTCTACCAGGAAAGTGATATAAACCTGGGGCCTGATAGCCACCTGGGCCCCGAGTTTCCACATATGTTCTGATTTCCTACGGCCTGAGTGTAGGGCCTGAGTGCCACTTGGGTCCTGATGTTCACCAGGAACCTAGGTATTCACTCGGGGCTTGATGTTCACCTGGGGCCGAATGTCCATGTGAGACCTGGTATTCACCTAGAGCCTGGGCATCCACCTGCGGCCTGATGTTCAGTTGGTGACTAGGAATTCCACTAAGGCTTGATGTCCACCGGGGGCATAGAGAACCACTTGTGGCCTAGTGTTCCCCTGAAGCCTAGGTGTCAACCCAGGGCATAATGTCTTCTTGGGGCCTGCTGTCCACCTGCAGACTGGTGTCTGCATAGGGCCTGATATCCATCTGGGGTCTGGTGTCTGCACGGGGCCTAGTGTCCACCTGAAGACTGAGTATAGACCTCAGACCTGACGTATGCCTGGGGCCTATTTATCCACCTGGGGACTAGCATTCATCTGGGGCCTCATGTCCACTTAAGCCCTGGGTGTCAACCTGGTGCCTAATGGCCACCAGGGATCTGTGTACTCACTTGGGGCCTGGTGCTCCCATAGGGCCCAGGTATACACCTGGGGAATGATGTGCAGGTGGAGGTGGATGTCTTCCTGGGTGCTGGTGTTCACCTGGGGACAAGGGTCTCCCTGGGGACTGGTGTTTATCGGGAGCCTCATATGCACCTTGAACCTGCCGTCTACCTAGGGCCTGATGTCCATGTTAAGGCTGGGTGTCCACCTGGGGCCTGGTTGTCCACTTGGGGCCTAATGTCCACCTAAGACCTAGTGTTCATCTAGGGCCTGGGTGTCCACCTGGAGCCTGATGTTCAGCTGGAGATGCATCCACCCGAGACCTAGGTATCCACCCAGGGTCTGGTGTCGAACTGGGGCCTTATGTCCACCTGGGGACTAGATATCTACCCGAGGCTTGATGTCCACCTGGAGCCCGATATCTACCTCAGAGCTGGGTGTCCACCTAGGTTCTGGTATCCACCCGGAGCCTGGTGTTCATCTGGGGCCCAGTGCCCACCTGGAACCTGGGTATCACCATGGGTCCTGGGTGTCCACTTGTAACGTGATGTGCACCTGGGACCTGAGTTTCCACCTAGGGCCTGATGACCACCTGAGACCCAGGTGTCCTCCTGGGGTCTGATGTCTACCTGAAGCCTAGGTAACCACCTAGGGCATGGTGTTACCTGTACCTTCATTTCCACCTGAGCCTGGTGTACTCCTGGGGCCTGGGTGTCCATCTGAGGCCTAATGTACACCTCAAGTCCAGTGTCCACTTGTGGCCTGATGTCAACTTGGAAGCTGATATCCACCTGGAGACTGATGTTCTCCTGGGGCCTGATTTACAACTGGGATCAGATATTCACCTAAGGCCTAGAGTTAATCTGGGGCCTGATGGTCACCAGGGTCCCAGGTGTCCACCTAGGGCCTAGTGTCCAACTGGGGCCTGATGTCCACCTGGAGTCTAGTATCCACCTTGGCCCTGATGCTACTTGAGGCCTAGGTGTCTTCCTAGAACCTGAGTCCCCAATTAGGCCCTGATGTCCACATGAGGCCTGGTGTCCTTATAGGGCCTGATATCTACCTAAGGCCTGGGTATCCTTCTGCAGCCTGATGCTCACCTGTAGGCTGGTGTCCATATGGGGCCTGGGTGTCCACTTGTGAGCTTCATGTACACCTGGGCTTGGTTACTAATCCCCTTGGTTACTAATACATACCAGGAAAATGGTATATACCTGGGGCCTGATATACACTTGGAGCCTGTGTGTCCACTTGAGCCCTGATGTCCACCTGGGGCCTCATGTTTACCTGGGGCCTATATCCACCCACTACCCAAAGTCAAGTTGGGAAAAGGGCCCAGGATAGGTGAGGAGCACAGAACACGGACCTCATTCATAAGAAAATCTGCTGTGGAATAGGTGCTCTAAGCTCTTAAAACAGCCTCTGCCTCAGGAAAGACTGTCCAGGGCATAGGAAGCCCACAAACAGGGTGGGATGACAAGTTTGCATCTGGCACTGCTGGGAGCCCTAGGGGTCTCTGCCCTTTTAGCCACATTGTCTCCTGCCTCTTAGGGTGGTGGGATTCTGGGCTCTGATTGCAGCAGGTGGATTCACTTAGCTCTCCTCCCCTTTTAGCATTACTGTCTTCTGTAATAAACCTGTCACTTTGATCTGCCAGGCTGTCAAATGCTTTGATTGCCCTCTCTGTTTTGGTCCAATGGTTCATCAATCCAAATATCCACAATAGAAGGACAGATTTTAGTCTCTTCATACAGTGGGATATTTCACAGCTATTAAAACAAAATAAATGCTTGTATATTGATAGGCAAAGTCATCCCACATCAATAACTTTAAACACATTTTATGATCCCACATCTATATCTATACATAATATTTGCCACTGCTTAAACAAAACAACATCTAAGCTTTAGACTCCAAATGGAATTACAGGGGAGTCTTGATGTCGGTGTTCTGCAGTTCTGCCATGTTTGAAATTGTCAAATAAACATGGTGCCTTTCCAGTAGCCACTCAGAACTCCTCCTCTCTGTCCACAAAGCATTGTCACCATCCCTGTCCCATTTTCCCCAGCACCGTGGAGCTTGCTGAGCTGGCACCATCATCTCTTGTAATAGACAAAGACGTTGAGGACCAGAGAGGGGAAGCACATTGTTGACATCCCACAGCTCTGAGTCAAAGTGGACTTGGACTCCCTTACTAGCTGTTTCCTAAAGTTCAGGTAGCCCTGGAGGCCCAGGAATGCAAGGGCTGGAGCCAGGGGCTTTCTGTCCTGAAGTAGGGGAGGTGGGGCTACAGCTCACGGCTTGAGTGCATTTCCTCTCAAGTACAATAAGGGCTGCTTTGTAAGATGAAAAATATAAATGGCTGCCAGCAAATTTGTCAGGTAATGTGTTTGTCTCCCCTATGGGACTGTAAACTTGGTATAAGCAGGGACCTGTCTGAATCACCCTAGTGTCCCCAGCAGCAGGCCAGAGCCTGACATATAAAATGACTGACTTCATTGAATACCAACACCTTCTAGGTGCCAGGTACTGCTCCAGATGCTGGAATCTGCAGTGAATAAGTTACCCAGAATCCCTGCCCCCGTGTAGCCCTCATGTAGTAGAGCAGAACAGATGATGAATAAGTAAGCATGCAGGGTGTGAGATGGGTGGGAGAGCTGCATTGCGGAATTGGGCAGTGTGCAAAGCGGACACTCAGGAAAGAACCTGAGGGTTGAGCTGTGGATATGATGGAGAAAAGTCTCCCCTAACATGAGTGCAGACACTCCAGCTACAATCAAGCGGAGGTGGAGAAGGAAGCACAGAGGCAAGCAGCTGGGGAGATGTGGAGGTGGGATCCAGGGAAGGTTCTCTCTTTATTGCATCTATTTTCAAATTGAAATAGGAAGCAAGGCAGCAGGTGTAAGGAAGGCTGGGGAAGGTTTTAGAGGTTTAAGGAGGAAGGAGAAGGTAGGATACTGTTGCTTGGGGACAGGGCAGCACCTCCAGAGCTGGGTGCCTGGGCTCCAGGGCAAGTCACTTCATCTCTTCCTGTGCCAGCATCTTCTCAGCTGTGAAGTGGTGATTATTATAGAACAGATTCATAGAGTTTTATGATAATTAAATCAGTTGGTATTCATAACATGCTTAGATTATATATTTTTTTATTAAGATAACAGATAAAGAAGTCTGGCAGACTTATGGACTCAGGAAATGAGTGAGTTTGTAGGACATCATCCAGGGCCCACTGGAGGTTTGGGCTTGATGATTAAATGAGAGCAAAATGCATGTGTGTTTCTCTTTGGCTGTGCTCAGCCACCAGAGTGCAGGAACAGAGGGAGTGGGTGGCTGATTTTCAGCAGAGTGCAGTTTTGCCCTGGGAGTACAATCAATTGTGGGGCAAGAGAGTGGAGAGTGTTAGAGAGGGTGGATGACAGGCTGGACCATATAGTCTCAGCTGGGAGGAGGGGAAATTTGCAAGAAAGTGAGTGAGACACAAAAGTGAAAATTTGTAGTCATTGAAGTGTGTTGGAGTTGGGAGGCAGCTGGAAAAAAGGAAAGTGGTGGTCAAAAAAAGCGTGTTTGAAATTGAGGGTCTGGAGTAGCTACAGTTTCTGCAGTGACAAGGACATGAATATACAGGTAGGAGTGGGTGACTCAGGGAGGGTGGGACAAGGTCTCTAGGGGTGGAGGGATCAAGAGCCAGAGCATGAGGAGGACTCTCTATGTGCATTTTGGCATCACCTCAGCAGGAGAAAGTGCCCATGAACTGGGAGATAAGTCTTCATTGCATAGGGATGTTGTCCTGGGTACAATCTGAGGGCAAGAGCTTCAATACTGATTCTCTTCGTGTGTCACCGTGTCCTTGGGTAATTTTTCTTTGTGTGAATGTCACAGATTGTGCTTACACACACCTCAATATTGTACCTACTGTACACCTAGGCTCTATGGCACAGCCTAGTTCTCTCAGGCTGCACACCTGGGCACAGGTTACTGCAGTGAATACTGTTGGCAGTTGTAGCACAATGATCAGTACTTGTGCATCTAAACATATCATGAAAAGTACAGTAGAAACATAGTATTGCACTATATAAACATATAGTATGGTACCTAGACGTGGTGCACTGGTCTAGGACACTTACCATGAATGGAACATGCAGGGCTGGAAGCTTCTCTGGGTGAGTCAGTGATGGTGAGTGAAGGTGAAGTTGTAGGGCATGACTGTGCACTACTGTAGATTTTATAAACACCGGACACTTAGGCTACACTACAAGATATATATTTCTTTTTCTATAGAATTATAAATCTTTTTTAATAAATATATTTTTAAAGTAACTGTGCCATAACGTTACAATTGTTATGTCACTGGGCTAGGCAGTAGGTGTCTTTCGGCTCCATTATAGTTTCATAGGTCCACCACTGCACACGCGGTCTGGGTTGACAGAAACATCATTTCATGGCACATGAATGTATTTTGATGGGAGAGAAGGATGATGAGCTGAAAGAGGGAGGCAATGAGAAGCAAGGAGGACCTATCTTGCTCAGGCCCAGGGAAGGGCTGCAGCAGAGGACAGCAAGGCAGCAGTATCTTCAGGGTATCGGGCCTCTTACTCACAGCAAGGAAAAAAAGGAAGAGTTCCCTGAGGCTGCTGAAAACCAGGGGGCTGCTGGTGCTGGAGCAGGATTTTGAGGACATGCAAAAGGGTTTCGGCAAGGGAGGGAGGGAGGAAGGAACTGGGAAGCGAGGGTCACCCGAAGATAACCAGGCCTCTCCCAGGAATCTTCTGGCCACTCAGAAGCAGTGGTCACGCCCAGTTGAGCCCACAAAGGGCACCCAGTGCCCAGCGTGAGAACCTGGCCTGCCTAATGCCCAGCCCTGACACAGTCCAGCCATTGCTGGCACCTGCTGTAGCCCCTAAGACGGATCAGCCTGGCCCAGTCCTCAACAGCCCTCACTGAGGCAGGTAAAAACACAGGCACCTGTGGTAAGAGGCAGGCAGAGGCAAGTCCCATAGTAGTGGCAGACCAGGTGCTGCAGGAGTCCAGTCAGATGGGCACTGAATCCAGGCAGGCTTTGTAGAGGTGGTGACTCAGGATTTGTGTTCCAGTTGTGATGGTGCCACATTCAGGAAGCAGTGCATGGTCCAGCTGGGCACAAAGGGACTGGAGGCTTTTTTACTGTTTTAGTTTTTGAGACGGAGTCTCGCTCTGTCTCCAGGCTGGAGTGCAGTGGCATGATCTAAGCTCACTGGAGGAGGCTGGTTTTTAATGGGTCTTGAGGCCAAGGCAAGGGTCATGACCAGGGTACAGCCTCAGTAATGCATTCACCCCTTCACCCTGGGGCACTGCTGCAGGCCCACCATCACCAGCCTACATTTGCTCCCCTCCTGCCCTCTCTTCCCAGGAAGCCCCTCACCTGTCACTTCATGAAGAATATGGAAGCCAAGGAGGTCTTCTTCAGGCATTCCTCTCCACCCATGCACTTCCTCCCTCCCTGCCAGCTTCAAAGGAATTCATGTCCAGAGAGACCCTCCCCAGTTGCCCCACCTTTCCATCAGCCTCTTCCAGGAACTGTCCTCTGACATCTCTCTGTCTAGGCCTCCCTGTCACTCTTGTGCACACCAAGACTGTTCTCCCTTTTCCTGTCAGCCACTGAGTCCACTCAGATATATTCTGCTTCCCAAAATTAAAATTACAAACCAAAACAGAAAAAGCTTCCATGACCTTACACATTGTAGACACTTGGCTACAGCAGCAAATGACATAGACAAAGTCCCTTTCCTCATGTAGCCCTCATGAGTGAAACAGGTAATAAATAAACTAGTCAAATGTTCAGCATGTGAGTTGGTGATGAGAGCATGGTGCTTCATGCCTGTAATCCTAGTGCTTTGGGAGGCTGAGATGTGAGGATGGTTGAGGTCAGGAATTTGAGACCAGTCTGGGTAACATAGTGAGACCCTGAATCTACAAAAAATAAAATAAAATGAAATAAAATAAAGGAAAAGTGAAAGAGGATAGAATGTGTCAGTGGGAAAGGGGGATAGGAGAGCCACAATTTTGACAAGGTGGTCCAGGAGGGTATAGCTCCAACCACTATTCCTCTGGCCCATTCCACATCTATCCCCATCCCACCCCCTGCACAGTGCTTGGGTCAAAGCCTCTCAGTCCTGCTTGTATTTCTCCAAGAGTGATCCAGGGACCAACTGCATCAGAACTGTGGGGTGAGGTCACAGCCCCTGCCTGTGAGAAGTGGGGATTCCTCTGCCTGGACTAGAATGCCTGGGAACTGGACCCAGGAATTTCCCAAGATCTCTGGGGGACTCTGAGACATCCGAAAGTATGGGAACTGCAGATTTCCTCCTGGAAAGGGAGCACTGTCTCAAGGGGTCCAGGTCACCCAGCTCTACCTTTTAGCCACCAGACCAGTCTGAGCCTTGGAGAATGCTGCTCTTTCCTCCTGGAATGCCCTTCCCAGCATTCCTTGCCTGGTAACTCTTACACATCCCTCAAGACTCAACTCAAGGGCTACCTCCTCCTGACGTCACTCCCTGAACTTTCTCCTGTGTTTCCACTCTCCTCTTCACCAAGTGATGTTGACATTTCTATGGGACCATCTCTCTCTCTCTAGACCAGAAATGCCTACAGTTGCGGCGCCCTGTAGTGCAATTTGTGTCAGTCTTGGGAGAGTGGATTTGGAGCCCAACAACCATTGAGGAAAATCTGTCTGATGGACATGGTGGGTTCCAGCCCAGACGCAGGGGTCAGTGAGGGGTGGTGTGACAGTGAGCACAGACCCTGAGTGGTGGTGACAGTGGCTGTCATGGGGAGGAAAGGAATGGAAAAGGGACCTCATGGAGCAGAAAGACAGGCCTTAGCTGCAGATGGGCCAGGACCCCGCCAGGAATCCAGAACACGCATCGTAATCCCAGCTCCGCTATAAGTCCACAGCGGAACCCTGACAACGACTTCCCCCTATCTGAGCCTCAGTTTACTCATCAGTAAAATGGTGACAATAACTCCAACTTCACCAAGGAGATGCAAGGCTCAGTGAGATGATGGATCTGAAAATGCCTTATGTTTCATGGCACAAAGGAGAGGGATTCCTGACATGCGACAAACACAGGGAGAGAGGGGTGGGGTCTGTAAATTGCCAGGTGGCAGCCCCACTCCTCCACACACACAAACACCACCGTATCACCCACACTGGTGATTTTCCCAGGAGGGCCCCCGGCCTGGAATTAGCACTGCCAGGTGGGCAGGGAGGACTGCAGCCCCATTACAGGGATGAGGAAACAGGCTGCAGATGATCCCACAGGGAATAAGGAGCACGGTCAAGCTCCCCACTGCAGGCAGGGAAGATTGAAGTTGCTCCCTGGGAAGAGGAAGGGAGGCATTGACTGGCACTCCGTGATTTAGATGAGAAGCCCAGGCTCAGCCCGGTGACTTGAGCTTCCTGATGTAGAAGGTGAAGGATGCAGAGGAGACAGAGGGCAAGAGGAAGAAGATGAGGAAGAGAGCAGCAAACTGGAGTCACTACAGGACACTAGCTGCTCCAGGCTGCTCTGTCCCATTCTAAGAGAAAAGGAAAAGTGGGAGAAGGGATCACAGATCATGTCCAGATTCCTCACTGGCATGGATGCTGCTATGGAAACATCCCTAATGGTCCAGGTTTGTGATGGGAGAGATGGCAACGCTCTGCTTCCGGGAAATCTGTGTTTACAGCCAACACAGTTGCTGCCGGAGATAGCCACAGCTGAAGACCCCAGAGCTGCCCCAGCTTGCCAGGCTTCCCCTCCTCCTGTTATCACCCCATGCTGCTGAGAACCTGCCTAGCAGGCTGCCCAGCCAAGGCTGGGGCTTAATCTCGGGTGAAACTGACATGTCCTTGTGAGGGCTGAGGAACATCCTCTCTCCCCACAGAGCCTCACTCAGGTTCTCATCTACTTCCTTGGGGTCTGCCCCACCTCCCTCAGGAGTTTGGAACCACATACTCTTCTGGAGGGGACCTCTCACTGCTGCAGAACCTGTCCTCCAGGATACCCACAAGTGTTCATCTCGGTCGTGGCTAATTAACTTACCATATGGTAGTGAACTACCTTCTGGGGCCCCAATATTTTTTTATTTTTTTAAAATAAAATTAGTACCATTGTTTATTTTCTGAATGTACAGAAATATTTGTCTGATTATTATTTACATGCCCTTTGGGAAAACTTTATAAAATAAAAAAATATGAAGGAGAATCCTTCTACACAGAGATAATCATGTTAATTATTTTTCTATTCATATTTGCACATAGAGGTATAGATGGGATCATGCTCTGTATCTGTTGGGAGTGGATTAATCTGAAAGTTCAGTCACTTAAACAAAGACAGGTTCATTTTTCTTACATAGTTAGAGTATCTATGGTTCCTGGCTATGGTTCACTGGTTCAACAATGTTAGGCCCAGCATCTTTGTGAGTCTATTGGAATTTAGCTCATGGCTGTAAGACGGCTACAGCAGCTCCAACCACTACATGAGTTTACAAGACCAGCAAAAGCAGTCACTTCTGTATTCTTATTAGAAAAGCAAGAACTTCAGAGGTGACCCCCAGAGGATTCCTCTTTAGGTCTGGAAATCTGTGTTTCGATTGGCCAGAACCTGATCTCATGACCATCCCTAGCAGTAGAGAATAGCATTGTCATGATTGACTTTGGATCAATCATAATTCATTGACTGAGAGTGCGCATGTGGTCCCCCAAAGAAGATCAAGAAAGGAGGGAATTTGCAGTGTGTACTACAGCATGCATGCTGCTTTATAATCTGCTCTTTCCCTTAATTGCATATTTCAAACATCTTTCCATACTAAGAAATACAGATTCAGTCATTCATTTAACAACAAATTATTGAGAGTGTACTGAGTTCCAGGAACTTAACTTGGCATGGAGGACACAATAATGAACATAGTATACTCCTTGCCTCCATGGAGATTAGCATCTAATGAGGGATACAGAAATTCATCAAAGAGGTTCACAAAGAAATGTAAAATTACGATTGTAATTTGTGCTGCAAAGGATGGAGATGTGTGGTGTGTGAGAGCAGTGATGGGAGATTTGACTCAATCAGGAAGGTCTGTGTTCTGAATGACCATAAGCCAGCCACTTGTCTAGCTGTAGCACAATTATTTAGCCAATCTCTTATTGCTGGTCATTTACATTCTTCCCACATCTTACCTACTATCATCAGTGCAACAATAAATACCCTTCTCTAAGTACCACTTGGCACACTTGTCTGATTATTTCCTCAGGATAAATTCCTAGGGTAAATCTAGGCACCGTGGTTCATGCCTGTAATCACAGCTACTCAGGAGGCCAAAGTGGGAGGATCACTCGTGGCCAGTAGTTCGTGGCCAGCCTGGGCAACATAGGGAAGTCTTGACCCAAAAAAACAGAAAAAATCGTAGAAAAAATGAACAATTCTTAGATGTTGAATTGCCGAATCAAGGGGTGCACCATCACCATCCCCATACTCACCATCACCATCCTCATTATCATCACCAGTCTCACCCTCACCATTCTCACCAGCATCAGCAGCAGCATCCTCACCATAACTATCACAGTATCATCACCACCTTCACCATCACCATCCTCACCATCACCATCATCATCATCACCACCGCTATTTTCACCATCACCATCCTGACCATCACCATCATTATCACATCATCATCACCATCCTTACCATCACCATCATTATCACTTCATCATCACCACCATTACCATCACCATCACCATGCTCACCTTCACCATTCTCACCGTTATCACCATCATCCTCGCATAACTATCACTATCATTATCACCACCTTCACCATCATCATCCTCACCATCACCATTATTATCACCTTACCATCACCATCCTTATCATCACCATCACCATGCTCACCTTCACCATTCTCACCATCATCATCATCATCATCATCATCTTCCTCAGCATAACTATCACTATCATGGTCACCACCTTCAACATCACCTTCCTCACCATTACCAACATTATCACCATCACTATTCTCACCATCATCCTCAACATAAATATCACTGTCATTATCACCACCTTCACCATCACCATCATCACCATCATCATCATCATCACAAGCACAATTATGAAAATCTTGGAGGAAAAGGAGAGGAGGTAGCATATTAAAATACAGATACTTTGATGAGGAGGAACAGGCAGAGTGGAAGCTGGGGAGGGGATATCAAACAATGGAGACCCCCAGAACATAAAACTAAGAAGCTCAGGCTTTGCCCAGAATCAGAGGCAGCCTTGAAGATTTATCAGCAGGAGAGTATGCAGTCAGATTCATGTTTAGGCAGAACATTGAGCAATCCTCAGAAGGAAGAAGCAGAGGGAGGGAAGCCCACAGAGGAGACAGAACCTTCAACACCAACCAGGGTCCTGGTCCTGGGTCCAGCAGATCTGGCAGGACTGAGGAACGGGAGGCTCATGGGTAAAGGCTGCAGCCAGGCAGGGAAAGGCCTCACTCTCCCTGCCACTCCTTTTCCTGCTCCCCACTTTCCTGTTCCATCTTTGCTAATAGCTCAGCATCTCCAACTGCACCCACCCACTAGATTTGCCCCAATTCCTTCTCCTCTCTCATGCCTGAGGCCCAGGTGGCTTCCAGAGCTGACCAGGTCTACTTTAGAATTTTAATGAAATAACCTGAGTAGAAGTGCTGGTGCCCTGCCAGCCACAGCAGGTACTCCACATATGGTAAACTGGAACTGTCTTCTCAGTTTCTACAGTCTTGGGTTCAAATTCTCCCTAATCCAGATGATCACCATCTCTCACCTGAGCAGAGAAGCCTCCCATTGGTCTCACTGCCCCAGACCTTCCTCTTTCCAGATACCATCCTGATAATTTTCTCAAACTGCAAACCTGTCATGTCCCTTCCTTTTCCCATCGACTAAAGGGTAAGATCCAAATTCCTTAGCATGACACCCCAGGCACTGAGGAGCTGAGGCCCCTCCATTTCCACCTTGACTTGTTCCCCTCCCCCTCTAGTAGCATTGCTGACCCACTTGCCTCGTTCTTTCACCACATGGCTTTGATCCTGTTGCTCTTCTGCCTGGAGCGTCTTCCTACATCTTCTCTGCCTGCTGAATTTCTACTTCACCTACAAAGCCCAGTTCACCTTCTCTGTGAATCCTACTTCCTCCCCATCATGCTGCAAATTGTCTCCCTCACTAGACCTCCAGGCCCTAAAAATCAGGGACAGCTTAATATATGTTGGAAATGGCTACTCCTCACTTAATTACCCTAATTAGCTAGTTATATTGCCTTATATTTATGTTTCCCCATTTACTGAAGCTTTCCACAGGCCAGGCACTGAGATCCAGGGGAGGACCCGGAGGGTAGGACAAGCATGAGCACTGAAGGCTACAATGGCACAGGCACCAAGAGACCATGAGGGGTGCAGGAAGCCTCATCTCTAGCATGTCTTCCTGGTTTACCATGCGCTTTCCTCCCTTCCCTTATTAGTGTCAACTTGTGCTGGTTTTGATAGCCTGTGTCCCTGAAACATGCACTCCCACACACACAAACAGACCCACACCTATCCACATGTAACTGCCCATACATACACAGACCTCTCTGTGTATCCCCCAGAGCTAAAAACGCCAATCTTGAGAACGAAGATTTTGCAAGTGCTCTGAGCCAGGCATGATGCCAGGTCCCCGACAACACAAGACCCCTCTGGTTTCTCCCACTCAGCTGTGCAAAGTTCGGGGTTGAGGAGCTCCCCCTGCCAAGGTCACAGACGTGGAACATCAGGTAACAGCTATTTGAATGTAAGCCTGTAGATCACCAAAACATATGCCATCTGCACCCCACCAAACTGCCTCCACAGCACATGAAGACATGAGTCTATCAACTGTGACTCATTAGTACACAGCAATATTTCCTCCCCCACTTCGCTTCCCACTGCCACTCCAGTATCCCTGCCCAGAGCCCCAGAGCCACCTCTGCTTAACGGGGAGGTCAGGACAGATGCTCCATTCCACCCAATGCCATCTCCCAGGGTGCACCCTCCTCATGGGGAAGAGGACTACCATGGCTAGTGGTGACACAGGTGGCTCTGGCCCCCAGGACTTCTTCTCCCCGGGGCCTCTGCTCAGGACATGGCACGGACATAGGTGAGGCGACCATAAACTGCCCCGGAAATGACTACAAACCAGCTCAGAGCATTCCAGCACGTAACATGCTGACAGCCCAGGGTGGGCCCACAGAAGGGGAAGGGCTAGGGAGTCCAGGGCAGCAAGAGGCTCCCTCCCTGAGCCCTTGAGCACAGCCACCCAGGTGTAAAGGACAATATGGGTGTTCTGGGGATTCCCAAGCCTGGGCCCTAGAGGTGAGTTCTAGCAGGGCCCCCAGATATCCTCCCCATCCATCCCCCCATCCTGTCTCACATATTGTAAAAACAAGGAAACTGAGGCCCAGAGAGGGAAGGGGCTTGAGCAGTCTCCCAGGCAGTTAGAGACAGAGCCCAAGTTAGAATCCATGTTTCTCTTCTTTTTTCCCCTAGGTCTGTCTCTGGCTAGCTATGTGACCTTGGAAGAGTCACTCCACCTCTCTGGGCATTGAAGGCTTACAACTTCTGACATCTTCATTCCAGAGGGTTGTCAGGATCTGACAGCCCTTCACCTAAACAAAACACTCTATAGTCTACAAATATTCATATGTCTCTTCTCTTCTCTGACCTCTGCAACACCCCTATGAGGCTGTGAAAATTGGTGCTTGTGTCCTATTATGCAAATGCAAATACTGGGCTCAGAAAGACAAAGATCACACAGCAAGTTTGGGACAGAACTGGAACTAGAACCCAGGTCTCCCAAAGCAGGGTCCTTGGCATCACTAAGGCTAAGAATACATTAAGACTCCAAAATATGGAGAGTTGCTCAATGCATGCCACCAAGTTTAGAGCTGACCAACCCCAGAATGCTCAGCAGCTCTGGGACCCTGGAGTGGAGGACTCAAGGCAGAGGGTGATGTCTAAGTCACACACATCTGAGCTCCAATCCAAACTCCACTATGCAGCTGAGCGACCACACTTTGTGAGGCTCAGCATTCTCTACAAAATGAAACTACAGATGAGGGAGAACTGCACCCTGAATGCAGGACTGCCAGGCAGGTGGTAAGCACTCATTAACTTTTGTTTCAAGCACACAAATCATAAGTTGTTTTTCATCATGTCTCCCCATGGTGTCTGGTCCATGGCTCCAGAACCAGGAGGCTTCTGATCAATCCTTATGCTAAATGATGGACAGATAGATGGATGGGTGGTTGGATAATAAATGGATGAATGCACGGATTGATAGATTAATGCTGGGATGAATGGAGGGATGAATAGATGGATGAATGGATAAATGAATGGATGGATGTTCAGAAGAGAAGACAGAATAAAACAGGGAGTCAAAGTGAAAAGAACAAGAAGATGATTGATGGATGGGGCTCATACACTGAAGAAAGTAACAAGATCCAGCCCTTCTGGCTCCACTCAGCCCCACCACCGTATACCTTGGGGTAGCACTGGCACATGCTACAGATTAAACCCCTGGACACCATGATGCTGCTGCAGAAGGTTTCATTGAACTGGGGCCCATCATGGCTCAGGAGGAATGTACTGAGAGCCAGGAGAAGACCCATACATTGAAGCTGAAGCAGAAGGTCTTCTCATCTGCCAAAGTCTCCTCAACTGCCATGGCTGCCAGCCATGCCCTTGCCTGTGCACCCCTGCCAAAAGGGGCCCGTGCCATCCAGCATAAACATCCAGACAGGCTCACAGGAAGAAGTGAAGCTCTTAGGTCACTTCAAATGAAGGCTTAAAGTTAAAGGGAGAGCAAGACCCCTTCAGCTCCAGGCCCATTCCCTGGACCCACCAGTTCAGCAGGGCTGGAGGCAGCAGGCTTCGGTGGACCAGTGAACCCACTCCCCACCCTCTCTCCTTCCCTCGGGGCCCAGAAGACCTGGAGTGCATGTGTGAATCTGGGTGAGGGAGCATGCAAAGGAGGGATGGGGTAGGTTACAGGGGCTGGGCCCCAGACAAGCCTGTGACAAAACTTTCTTTGCCTACTTTGGGACTGAACTGGGTGAGCAGGTTATCTGACACCTTCTAGCCCTGGGAAGCAGGGTACAATTCTGCAGTCAAAAGACGTTGGAATGCTGCCAGAGGATTTCAGGATCCCACTGCCAGGCATTTCAGGATCCTAGATTTTAGACCCTTCAAGGATATGTGTCCATCTGGGATTCAGGCATGATGGCTCATATGTACTGGATGGTGACGATGCGCATGGCACCATTCTAAGCATGTTACAGCTATTAACTCACTTAAGGGACACCATGCGGCAGATATTGCTATACCCACTATGCAGAGGACACTGAGCACAGACAAGTAACTTTCCCAAGGTCACACAGCTGGAAATGGTAGAGAAGCTGGAACGTGAACCCAGAGGCTGTGCCCCTAGCCACAGAGCAATCCTGTTTAACGGGAGCATGAGGTTATGGGTGAGAGCTCTGATGGCAAGGCAGGCTGCCTGGGTTTAGATCCCGGCTCCTGTACTGCGGGGCAACATGGTCTTGATCACATTACCTGCCTGTGTCTGTTTCCTCCTCTGTAAAATGGGGATAATAATGGTACCTCCCAGAATTGGCGCTATCTCCAGGCCTAGGTTTCCTGGAACTTCTGCCCCCTTTACACTGTGCAGCATCCAGACCTGCTTGTAATGAGTTCCTCTACTCCCCCACCAAAGCTCTGGTGAATTAATGTCCCTGGGGGGTATAAGTGACTGACAGTAACTTCCTCAATCTCCTTGCAGCCTAATCTAAGAAGATGCCTTCTAAAGAATAGCATTCTAATGTGAAATTTTTGTGCTGTGAAAGGCTAATGGGAGAAATCAGATTCCTTTACAAGATGACAGAAAAAAAATAGGACAATGAGTATCTCTAAAAAGAATGTTCACTTGGAGTGTCGATGGGGTTAGGTGGCCGATACAGGATGAAAGGCTTTCATTTGGCTCCCTGACTTGCTGGGTTTGGGGATTTCCCTGGTCCTGGTCATTACCTCTTTCCTCCTACCCAGCATGTGCTCACACCAGCCCCTCTGCCCCATAGTCCTTCCCACAGGCCCCTCTGCCCCATAGTCCTTCCCACAGGCCCTTTTTCTTACATTTTTTTAGAGAAGGTAAGCTCAGAGGGACTTTTAATATGTCAATCGATGTTAATAAAACACAAGTCAAACACAAGTGCAAACATGCTTTCAACAAACATTAGTGAGGAAAGAAGACCCAAATTATTTTTATTTTTATAAGTTATTTTATTTTTGAGATGGAATCTCGTTCTGTCACCCAAGCTGGAGTGCAGTGGCGTGATCTCCACTCACCACAAGCTCCTCCTCCTGTGTTCATGACATTCTCCTGCCTCAGACTCCTGAGTAGCTGGGACTACAGGCACCTGCAACCACGCCTGGCTAATTTTTTGTATTATAGTAGAGATGGGGTTTCACCATGTTAGCCAGGATGGTCTGGATCTCCTGACCTTGTGATATGCCCACCTCAGCCTCCCAAAGTGCTGGGATTACAGGTTGAGCCACTGAGCCTGGCCCTGTTTGTTCTTTTACATTAACTTTACAATGTATTTGCCATGTTTTAAAAATAAATTTAATTGGAATTTTATTGAAATTGTATGACACATGATTTAGTCCAAGATGAACACACAACATTATTATTACTGTTTCCATCCAGCTATGGCATATTTCTTTGTTTTCTCTAGTTGTCTTTTACATCGCTCAATAAAATTTGTGGCTGTGGTACATTTCATAATAACCATACATTATATTTCATTATTTCTAATTATTATGATGGATTGCATGTACATTTACTATGTACCACATATTATGTAATATATTCATTATCTCAATTCATACAACAATCATGTGATTTAGTTGGTGTTATTACTAGATTATTACCATTGTACAAGTAAAGAAAATAAAGACAAAAGAAAAGAGACTCAGCAAAATCAAACCAATAAAGACTTAATTAGAATCGTTGGGCATATAATAAAAATTTAATGCAACTCAATGAAAGCAAAAAAACATTTTAAAAACGACCAGGCAGATTTGAGAAGGAGCCAAACAAATTCCAGAAATAAAAACATAATTGTTGAAATTGAAGACAGATTTGACAGCAGATTACATATAATTGAAAAGGAAAATGTAAACTGGAAGACAGGCTGAAGAAATTGCTCAGAATGAAGCTCAAAGAAGTAAAAAATAAGAAAGAAACACGAGGCATGTAAGACATGAGTGATAAGATATCTTCTAACAGGATTTCAGAAGTAGAACAATAAACTATTAGAAAGGTTTTGTAAAAAAGATAATGGCTTGGAATTTTCCCAGCGTGATGAAAAACTCCACCCTTCATATTCAAGAAGCTCAAGTTGGACAGATTTAAAAGGAAAAAAAAAATCACCTAAATGTATCATCATAAAAATAATGGAACCCTGAAGAAAAGAATATGTTGAAAACAACCAGAGAGAAAATTCACATTATCCATGAAAGAATGTGGATTTAGACCAAGAGATAATGTCTTAAAACTGGAAGCAAGAAGACAATGTACTAAGAAAAAATAATCACGTATGAAATTAATATATCTTTTAATAAACAGGCCAAATATAAGACAATATTTAAGTCATAAAAACCAAATAAATACTGAGTTTGCTAACTAAGAGACCTTCACTAAAGAAAATTCTAAGAGATGTTCTTCAGTAGAAGGGTGTTCCCCTAGATGGAAGACTTGAGTTGCGAGCAGAAATGGTGAGCACGTAAGAAGACAAATATGTGAGTCAATATAAATGAACACTGACTATAAAACATGTAGTTTCCGGTGGATTAAGAATAAGATGAGAAGCAAAACCATAAAACTTCTAAAGATAATATAGTAAAACTACCTTAATAGCCCCAGTGGGTTTTCATATAAAACCTAAACAAATTCTGTTCACCAGAAAAACACTATCAGGATCAAAGACCCAAATATAAGGGGTAAAACTATAAAATTTGTAGAAGAAAACATAGTTATAAATCTGTGACCGTGAATTAGGCAGTGGGTCTTAGATAAAACACCAAATGCAAGAGTGACAAAAGGAAAAAACAAACTGGACTTTAACAAAATTCAAAACTTTTGAACATCAAAGGATACTATCAGGAAAGTGAAAAGAACCCACAGAATGAGAGAAAATATCTATTAAGTCATACATCTGATGAGGAACTAATGTCCAGAATATATAAAGAATTCTTAGAATAACAAAAAGACAACCCAATTAAATGAGCAAACGATCTAAATGAACATTTCTCTAAAAAGATATACAAATAGCCAATCAGCACATGAAAAGATGCTCAACATCATTAGTCATTAAGGATATGCAAATGAAAACTACAACTAGATACCACTTCACATCAACAAGGATGGCTATATTTTTTTAAAAAAGGAAAATAACAGATGTTGGCAAGGAGGTAGGAAAAAAACGGAATCTCCATACGCTGCTGGTAATAATATAAAATGGTACAGAGACTTTGGAAAACAGTTTTGAAGTTTTTCAAAAATTTAAAAATAGATTTACCATATGCCTACTCCTAGATACATAAAGAAAATTGTAAAAATACGTCCACACAAGAAGGAGTACATGAATCTCATCATAGTACATTATTAATCATAGTCAAAAAATGAAAACAACTCAAATATCCATCAACTAAATAAATGGATAAAGAAAACATAGTATACTCATGCAATGGGATTCAGGCATATAAAGCAATGAAGTGCTGACACAAGATACAACATGGATGAATCAGAACAACATGCTAAATAAATGAAGCCAAACACAAAAGGTCACATGTGATTCTGTTTTTTCTGATATTTGGCATATGCTAGTCCATAGAGACAGAGAATAGACTAGTGGTTGCCAGGGGCTGGGGAAAGGGGGAAATGGGGAGTAACTGCTAGTAAGTATGGAGTTTCTTTTTGAAATGATAAAAGTATTCTAGAGTTAGAGAGTGGTGATAGCTGTACAACTTTATGAATACATTAAAAGCACTTAAAGCGCCTACAGTCCCAGCTACTTGGGAGGCTGTTGCAGGAGAATCGCTTGAACCTGGGAGGCAGAGGTTGCAGTGAGCCAAGATCACACCACTGCACTCCAGCCTGGGTGAAAGAGTGAGACTCCAAATCCGGAAAAAAAAAAAATGCACTTCATGTACACTTAGAGTGGACACTGGGCTAAAAGTGAAGTGACAGGCCACAAACTAGGCAAATCTTCTATACACATATCTGACAAGGGACTTCAGGAAATCCTAAAAGTTTCAATGATGAAATAGGAGACTATAGACAAAAGACTTGAACATGCACATAAGGAACCCAAATAACCCATAAACAAATGAAAATAAGCTCAGCCTCCTTCCAAACCACAGAAGACTATCTCATATCCAACTGAAAAAATGGTATCAAGTAAAGGCAAGAATGTGCACAAACCACTACCCACATAAGCTGCCAGTGGGAATGTAAAATGGTGTTACTTCTTAGCAAATTTGGTATCATCTATTAAATATTTCACTGTGCATAATCTTGGGCCAAGGACTGCCATTCCTGGGCACATGCCCTGGAAAATCTCTACATGTGAACCAAAAACCAGCACCACTGTATGGAATAGAAAACAAAAATCAAAAATAGAATGGAAAAACAAATTTCTCTGTCTACAATCATATAATCAGACAGTGCAGCAAGGAAAATGAATGAATGTAAGAAAACCACAACAGTAGCAAAAAACAGCAAGTCAGAATATATAAGGCATGATTCCTTTTATGTAAAGTTTCAAAATATGGAAAACTCAAAAATATCTTCTGTAGGGAGAAAAGCATACATTCTTAGAATATATTAGACAAACACTTTTACTTGTTTCTTTTTCAGTTTAAGGATCTGTTGTTTTACTTTTGCAATTTCTCCATCTACACGATCCATACTCTGTATTAACTCTTCCTTTGAAAGTTTTGAAGGTGAAGCATTTTGATCATCTCCACATGGTTGCCCCGATATTGGAGAGGATGGAGCTTCATGTTTGCCTCCGAATGCTGGATCTTTTAGAGAATAAAACCAAGAAAAACAATTTATTTCTCACTAATAGAGTCCAGATTGCCTTAGATGAAAAAGTCAGTTTTAAACCACAGCACAGCCATGTGTACTATGTGTCCAATGAAACCTTTAGTAGTAACTTTCATATTTACATATATGCAAATTCTCACCTCACTTTTATAGTTTAGATATACCATGTACTATTCTGAAGAGCCTAAAAGCTATACAAAGTCAGGTGAGTTACTGTTGATCAGCCTCTAGTGTAACAATACTGAAATTATAGAGAATTTATAGGTAAATAATGCAATCACGACAAAGGAAGATACCAACTTCTCAGCCATTTCCTTGCAATGGCTCTTCAAATGGTCTGAACAACTGGCTGGGAAATAGTATTATTCCAGGTAAAACCTGTGTGTCCACCCAACTTCACAACTATAACATGGCCAAGTGTTCCTATCAAAAGTTTTCAGGCTTTCCAAACCAAAACTGAGGTACAAAAGTCAGAGAAGTGACCTAGGAACTTCAGCTGCTGCTAACTCTGGGCCTACTTTCATAAAGCCCACACTACAGCATATGTAACATTTCCTTAGCCAAAAACATCCCATTGCGCCTCCAAATCAGCTGAGCTGTAGCAGAATGAAAGCCCCTTCACCCAAAATCCACTACCCTCCAACACACATCCACACACACCCTATTAATTTCCAGTCTGCTGTAAAGATATAAGCAATATTATAAAACAGATAACTTTTAGAGTACTAATTTTACTTAGACTATGAGAAACCTACAATGAGGGTAGTTCACAGGATTACAGAACTCTAAAATGTATTAAATAATGATTAAGGAACTGTGAAAAGTCAATAGTTCTGAGCCAAGAATGCATACAGGAGATAACTGGACAGTTGCTTCAAAACACCTTAGTACAGATATTTCAGCTAATATGCACTGAGGAAAAGCCTCATATTCTGTAATAGTATGCACTCAATCTAAGAGGCCTTCTGGGAAAATAAGATTATGGCTATACCCTAAAACCTGTACAATTCTGTAAGGAAAGCACCAATAAAAGCAATAACAATTCTAATAGACTTAATAGAGTTAAAGCTCCAGTATCCTTTGCATCTGGCATACAGTCAATCTTTGGCAGCTTTAAGCTCTACAGTTTATGATTCCTCTCTTAAGATGTAAATCCGTGAGGTCGTTGGCTTCCAAAATAAACCAGTATGTTTCATCTAAATAAAATATCAGTGGCCGGGCATGGTGGCTCATGCCTGTAATCCCAGCACTTTGGGATGCCAAGGCGGGCAGATCACAAGGTCAGGAGTTCGAGACCAGCCTGACCAACATGGTGAAACCCCATCTCTACTAAAAAATACAAAAATTAGCTGGGCGTGGTGGCGGGCACCTGTAGTCCCAGCTACTCGGGAGGCTGAGGCAGGAGATTGGCTTGAACCCAGGAGGGAGAGGTTGCAGTGAGCTGAGATTGCACTACTGCACTCCAGCATGGGTGACAGAGCGAGACTCCATCTCAAAAAAAAGAAAAAAAACCTCAGATTTGGCATACAACCATCTTTATCAACCTCTTTTTCTCCCCCTCCCTCCTTTATCAACGTTAAAAACATACAAGAAAATTTGTCTTCACATTGTCTTTTCAATGCTCGAATCTTCACTAACACTGTGAAAAGCACAACAGTTCTTAAATTCACTAAACCAGTTACTACTTGCACTAAATGAAAACTGAATGCAGAATGTTTAAATATTTTTAAGTCTTCATGTGTTGTGAAGCCTTTTTCTTTCATTATGAGACAGCGTACTCCTGAGAACTTAGAAATGTTAATGCATAAAGAAAGATCTTTGGTGAACCACCAGGGCTTTCATGATACATGAATATCATTCTCCCACTATATGCATATGAGTAAATTTGTGTTACAGAATCATATATAATAGCAAAAGAGATTACATTTTGATTCAGCAGACTTCAAAAGTGCTCCTCAGGTGATTCTGATGCATGCCCAAACAATTAATATTACAAATAAATATTTTCCACTGACTTCCTTTCTAAGTATTAAATATTTAATAAGAAATGAAATCCTCAAGTGCCTACTTATATAACAGGAATAGGGTGGTGGATCAAAACAGACAAGATATCTGCCTTCATGAAGTTTACAATCTTAGGTTGAAACAGCCAGATACCAATCCTGAAGAAAAAGAGTTAGATTCTTACCTCATACCTTACATCAAAAAAAAAAAAGCCAAGTAATAGCAAACATTTATAAGAGGCTTATTAGCAAATCAAAAAAAACCTCAAGTTAAAAAAAAAAAAAGATTCACATTATCTTGGGTTCAGGAAGGCCAAAAGCAAAAGATATAAAAGACATTAGTTTTCAAAAAATAGAGATTGATGGACAAAATAGAAAACAATCTTCTGCTGGGCACGATGGCTCACACCTGTAATCCCAGCATTTTGGGAGGCCGGGGCAGGCAGATCACTTGAGGTGAGGAGTTCGAGACCAGCCTGGCCAACATGGTAAAACCCTGTCTCTACTAAAAATACAAAAATCGCTAGATGTGGTGGTGCGAGCCTGTAATCCCAACTACTTGGGAGGCTGAGGTTGTGGTGAACAGAGATGGCACCACTGCACTCCAACCTGGGTGACAGAGGAAGACTCTGTCTGAAAAAAAAAACAAAAAACACACATGCAAAAACACAATCTTCTGCTTATCAAAACAGTAATAACAAATTAAAAAGGCAAATGATTAAATAGGGAAAACATTTGCAAAACATGCACTCTAACAACTCAATATAAAATAAACCAACAAAAAAATGGGCAACATATATGAAAAAACAATTTACAAAACAGGAAAAATAACCAATAAACAAATAAAAAATGTTAAATTTTACTAACAAATAATAACTTAAAAACAATCATTCATCAAATTAACAATCTTTTTGTTAAACAATAAATGTGGTGTCAGCAAGGATACAGAAGGAGTGGGTACCTTTATTTATTTTTATTTTTATTTTTTATTTTTTGAGACGAAGTCTCACTCTTGTCCCCCAGGCTGAAGTGCAATGGCGCAATCTCAGCTCACTGCAACCTCTGCCTCTCAGGTTCAAGTGATTCTCTTGCCTCAGCCTCCTGAGTAGCTGGGATTACAGGCGCCTGCCACCAGGCCCAGCTAACTTTTGTATTTTTAGTAGAGACGGGGTTTCACCATGTTGGCCAGGCTGGTCTAGAACTCCTGACCTCTGGTGATCTGCCTGCCTCAGCTTCCCAAAGTGCTGAGATTACAGGCGTGAACCACTGCGCCCGGCCAAGAAGTGGGTACCTTTATACACTTTTGTCAGGAGTTAAGAACTGGCCCTACTCTTTTGCAAGACAATCTGGAAATACCCATTGAACCTTAAAAATCAACCTGGTCTGTAATTAATTATACTAAAAGAAGTCTACCTTAAGGAAATAAGTAAGAATGCATACAAAAAAAAAACAACCTAAATAATGTATGGGCCAGCTGCAGTGGCTCACACCTATAATCCCAGCACTTTGGGAGGCCAAGGTGGGCAGATCACCTGAGGTCAGGAGTTCGAGACCAGCCTGGCCAACATGGTGAAACCTCATCTCCACTAAAAATACAAAAATTAGCTGAACTTGGTGGCAAGCACCTGTAGTCCCAGCTACTCAGGAGCCTGAGGCAGGGAATCACTGGGAGGTATAGGTTGCAGTGAGCCAAGATCGTGCCACTGCACTCCAGCCGGTGCAACAAAGTGAGACTCTGTCTCAAAAAAAAAAAAAATGCATGTCACAACACCGTTCTTCTGAACAAACAGGTAACCTAAATGTATGATGTTTGATTAAGGAAATAACTTCATTTAATCAGTGAACTTTATTTATTCATATGTGGAATACTAAGCAGCCACTAACAATACAGTTGTAAACTTATTGGCACAAAAAGAAGCTAAGCACGTATTTAAGCAAAAGTAAAGTTAAACAGAATGTACAAAGTGAGCACATTAAAATATTCATACGGGCTGACTCTGGACACACTGCCTATGGGTTAGCCCTGTTCCACAAGGAGCAGCAGCAAAAAAAATAAAAAAAAACCCATAAAATAAAATAAAATTAAATTAAAATTAAAATAATACACACACAATTAGGGAAGAATCAACATGAAAATGTTAATAACTTTTAAGTGGTAAAACTGTAGGTAATTTTTTCTTTCAAGCTTATTTAATTCTTCTATAAATGATATACCTAGGGCTTAACATTTAAAAAAAATCTAACAAATGTTAGTTCTTTTTAAATCCTTACTTCTGGAGGTGGGCAGTTGGGAGAGAATGGGGATAGGGAGACGGAAAGAGAAGTATTAGTTAGCAGTAGTAGTCATGGTTTACACTTTAGAGGAAAAAAGCAGGACTAGAGTCAGGGGTCCTGGGTTAATTCCAACTCAGGAGGTACTACCTAGGTCACTTAATTTTTCTGAACATCCAGTTTCTCAACTATAACATGGAAATGGGTCACACTACAACACAACATGTCTCATTTTAATGAATCAGTTTTTAAGACACTTTTCTGCTAAAAAATGAAATTCAATAAATTACATTTGTGGTAATGTATTCAGCCATGGAAGATGACCTTTATTCACTATATTTTTAAATTTCTTTTTTTTAATGCAGCAGAACATTTCTTATAAACTCCACAGACTACTGTATGATAAAGATGTTTCACATGATAAGATGGGTCACAAAACACCTAGAAGCTTAGCTAATTTCTAGCTTACGGCAAATAATTTTTCCCCATCCAACTTACTATTTTGAAAAATTTCAAATTCACTTAAAAGTTGAAGGAACAGTATAACAGACACTCATTTATCCTTCATCTAGATTCACTAGTAGTTAACATTTTCACATATTTGCTTTCTGTGTGTGTCTGTGTATGTGCCTAAAACTTCATTTTGGCTGAACTATTTGAAAATAAATTGTAGATACATTTATTATCTTTTAAATTACTCTTCATTGCATGAGAACTCAAAGAAAATGTGTGGGTACTTATTTATCTGATATCAGGGAAGAAAGGGCAATTAGGCATAAAGGTTAATAAACATTGTAGAAAAAAGATTTGATGGCAGTAAAAACATTTTAAACATCAGTATGCTTTAAAAAAAAAAAGAAAAATTGAAACAAAAAGACACTGGGAAAAATATTAGAATATGTTAGGCAGGCAGATCACTTGAGGCCAGGAGTTCGAGACCAGCCTGGCCAACATAGTGAAAACTTGTCCCTAATAAAAATACAAAAAATTAGCTGGGGCCAGGCACAGTGGCTCATGCCTGTAATCCCAGCACTTTGGGAGGCTGAGGCGGATGGATCACCTGAGGTCAGGAGTTTGAGACCAGCCTGAACAACATGGTGAAACCCCGTCTCTACTAAAAAATACAAAATTAGCCGAGCATGGTGGCGCATGCCTATAATCGTAGCTACTTGGGAGGCTGACGCAGGAGAATCACTTGAACCCGGGAGGTGGAGGTTGTGGTGAGCCAAGATCGCATCATTGCACTCCAGCCTGGGCAACAAGAGTGAAACTCTGTCTCAAAAAAAAAAAAAAAATAGCTGAGCATCGTAGTGCGTGCCTGTAGCCCCAGCTACTCAGGGGACTGAGGCACGAGAATTGCTTGAACCCGGGAGGTGGAGGTTGCAGTGGGCCGAGATCGTACCACTGCTCTTCAGCCTGAATGACAGAGCAAGAATGCCTCAAAAAAAAAAACAAGTAGCCACAGGGGGGAAAATGTGTCTTATATATTAATGAACAAAAATGAAGAATGACCACAGGCTTCTAGTCAGAAACCATACAGGCCAGAATACAATGATATGACATCTCTTAAAATACTGAAACTGTCAACTTAGAATTCTATATCTAGAGAAAATTGTCTTCAGAAATAAAATCTTTTTCAGGCAAATAAAAGCTGAGAGAATTAATTGCCAAAAGACCTAAACTGAGAGAAATGAAGTGCTTCAGGCAAAAACACAATAATATCAGAAGAAAACTTGAAAACACAAAAAGAATGAAGGATGTCAGAAATGATATATATACAGGCAATTAGAGAAGAAAAAAAACAATAAAGAGTAGAAATCAGTGAAATAAAAAAATAGTGAAAATGATTGAAACCAAAGCTAGTTCTTCAAGAATCTATTAAATTGATAAACCTTTAGGTGGACTGATTAAAAAATAATAAAAACAAACATTATGAACATGAGGAACAACATCGCAACATATCTCAAAGGCACTGAAATGATGAGGAAATATTGAGACAAATTATGTCAATAAATCTGATACCTTAAATAACAAAATATACCCAAACTGACTCAAGAAAAAATTGAGTATCTGAATTATAACTATGAAAGAAATTGAGTTCATATTTAAATTCTTCCCACAAAAAAAATTCTGGGCCCAACAGATTCACTGACAAATTCTATCAAATATCTAAGGATGAAAAAGTATCAATCCCGGCCACATATAGTGGGCTCACACCTGAAATCCCAGCACTTTGGGAAGCTGAGGCGGGTAGATCACCTAAGGTCAGGAGTTCGAGACTAGCCTGGCCAACATGGAAAAAACCTACTAAAAATACAAACAATTAGCCAGGCATGGTGGCAGGTGTTTGTAATCCCAGCTACTTGGGAGGCTGAAGCGGGAGAATTGCTTGAACAAGGAAGAGGAGGTTGCAGTGAGCTGGGATCACGCAACTGCCCACTCTAGTCTGGGTGACAGAGTGAGACTCAAAGAAAGAAAGTGGAGAAAGAGGACAGAGAGAGAAAGAGAGAAAGAAAGAAAGGAAGAAAAAGAAAAAAAAGAAAGAGAAGAAAGAAAGAGAAAGAAAGAAAGAAAGGAAGGAAGGAAGGAAGAAAGAAAGAAAAGACCAGGCGCAGTGGCTCATGCCTATAATCCCAAGAATTTGGGAGGCTGAGATGGGCGGATCACTTGAGTTCAGAAGTTCGAGACCAGCCTGGCCAACACGGTGAAACTCCACCTTTACTAAAAATAGAAAAATTACCTGGGCGTGGTGGCACATGCCTGTAATTCCAGTTACTCAGGAGGCTGAGGCAGGAGAATTGCTTGAACTTGGGAGACAGAGGTTGCAGTGAGCTGAGATGGCACCATAGCACTCCAGCGTGGGCGAAAGAGCAAGACTCTTATCTCAAAAAAAAAAGTACATCAGACTTGATACAAATAAAAAATGTACGCTCTCCAAAGGATACTGTTAAGAAAATGAAGCAATACTTCTTTTAATAATCTAGATACAACAAATATTTGTTTTCTAAGTAATTTTACCTATAATAATCAAAAACTGGTCCTAGCCTCGATGGTCTAGTTTTTGATTATTATAGGTAAAATTACTTAGAAAACATATATCTATATATTTGTTGTATCTGGATTATTAAAAGAAGTATTGCCTCATTTTCTTAACAGTATCCTTTGGAGAGCCATAAAAAATGATGAGTTCATGTCCTTTGTAGGGACATGGATGAAATTGGAAATCATCATTCTCAGTAAACTATCTCAAGGACAAAAAACCAAACACCATATGTTCTCACTCATAGGTGGGAATTGAACAATGAGAACACATGGACACAGGAAGGGGAACATCACACTCTGGGGACTGTTGTGGGGTGGGGGAAGGGGGGAGGGATAGCATTAGGAGATACACCTAATGCTAAATGATGAGTTAATGGGTGCAGCACACCAGCATGGCACATGTATACATATGTAACTAACCTGCATATTCTGCACATGTACCCTAAAACTTAAAGTATAATAATAATAAAATAAAAAAAAATCAAAAACTGGAATAGGTGACTGGGTAAACAAATTGTGGTATACCCATACTCAACAATAAAAAGGAATGAACTGAGACATGCCAGACATGGATAGATCACAGAAGTATTACAGGAAGCAAAAGAGGTCATAGACAAAAGAGTTCCCATGAAGCTCAGAACATATACAATGTTTTATGATAGAGAGCAGATCAGTGGTTTCCTAGAAGCTGAGGTTAGTAGGAAGTTGAGGAGGAGTACTGACACGGGTGGGTGCCAAGGAGGATGGGGTGCCAAGGAACGTGCTGGAGTGTTAGAAATGTTGTTGATCTTCATTTTGGTGATGGTTCTATGAGTTTATGAATTTGTCAAAATTTGTTACAATGTACACATATAACAAGTGCCTTCTAATATAGATATATGTGTATATACATAAACTCAACTGCAAAGTTAATTTTGTTTTTTTTTAAGATGGGGTTTCACTCTTGTTGCCCAGGCTGGAGTGCACCAGCACGATTTTGGCTCACTGCAACCTCTGCCTCCCGGGTTCAAGTGATTCTCCAGCCTCAGCCTCCCAAGTAGCTGAGATTACAGGTGCCTGGCATAATGCCTGGCTAATTTTTTCATATTTTTAATAGAGATGGGGTATAACCATGTTGGCCAGGCTGATCTCAAACTCCTGATCTCAAGTGATCCACCCCCCTCAGCCTCCCAAAGTGCTGGGATTACAGGCGTGAGCCACTGCGCCCGGCCTGATTTTATGAAAAAACCAGCAGCAACAATAATCCGGAAAATTGGTAATCAGATGAATAACACTGGGGTAGGAGGACAACACAAGCAAAATTCAACACCCAATCATGACAGAAATTCTCAAACTAGGAACAGAAAGCAACCTCTTCAACCAAAAAAGGCATCAACAAAAACGTGCAACTAACATTACACGTAATGGTGAAAGACTAAATGCCTCCCTACACAGGAACAACGTAGGAATGCCCATTCTAACTCTGCAGTCATGACTGCACTTCACAGGAGTCCTCAGTAGGACCCCGTAGTACATTCTGATGACAAATCTGCTTTCTTAGTCTCTGAGATGACCGTTTTATCCCATCCTTTCCTATTTTTCTTTAAACCTCTTACACCCATGACCTTGGTCTACTCTGAGATGATTATTTTACCTCATACTTTATTTTTCACAAGGTAAATCAATCTCTTACAAACTCTTCCTATGATAAAGTCTTCCTTCCTGTCTACCATCCCTTCCTTCCTACCTACTATACACATCTTCCTACCATCAGTCTCTCAAGAAGACAGGGGTCTTTATCCTGGCCGTCACTCGAGACATGCCAAGTTATCTGGCCAGCTTAAAACTCAGCCACAACTTGGGAGTATAAATATAGGTCTTACCCTAGAAATTCTAGAGAATTGATACGTTTTCTATTTATCATCAACTCCTGTCATCAAAAGCAAAGACAAGTTCAACTCTTCAAATCGGCATAAAGCCACAGTAAGAAGACAGAAATAATTAATTCCCAACCTTTGGTTCCTCATCTTTGTAAATAGCTCTTGCCACTTAAAAAAAAAAGGGTAAATTTGGTGGTTTCTACCAACATGTGTATTAAATAGGAAAAGTAAAGAAAAACACAAAAAACATGTGCAATTGGCATAGTATTTGTTCCTTACCTGCTGGTGGTGGGTGCTGGGAAATGTATACCTTACAGAGTGAGGAGGATAACGACTTTATTCTGTGCTGAATGCTCCTTGGTTGGGAGGATAACCTGAACTTGACATTATCAGCAAAGAAGTCCTCACCAGACTGTCAGATCAAAGCCAATAAATAATCATGTTTCTAGGAAACCATCTAAACAGGATGGGAAAAAAATAGAATTAATAGGAACTAAAACACCAAGTGTACTTCTAATAAATTATAACTATAGCTACATAAATAAAACCACAATTACCTGTAAAAGCTTCCTCTCAAGTATTTACTTAATAAAAGTTATCAAGGTTTGAAAACATTAATACATCATTTCTTTTCATATTTAAAATAGGTTAATATGTGACAAATAATGTAATTAGCTATATAAAGTAAAAACAGTATATAAAAACAGCATAATATCTGGCACATAGTAACCGCTCAGTAAATACCTTTCTATAAATGTCTGAGGAATAAAAGACAAAAACACATGGTTTTAAATTTGAGAGTTGATAAGTCAATTGTGAAAAGAATTCAAGAGTGGTTTTAAGGTAAGCATTTGTGCAGAGAAGTATTGTCTTTATTAAATAATTCTGAAGCAAGAATGATAAAATACTAAGTTTTGTAATCACAGATGGTAGGTAGATGGACATTTGTTATGTTACTCTTTGCATGCGTCTATGGAACTGAAAAAGCAAATAAAGAAAAAGAAGGCCAGGAGCGGTGGCTCTTGTAATCCCAGCACTCTGGGAGGCTGAGGCGGGCGGATCACTTGAGGTCAGGAGTTCGAGACCAGCCTGGCCAACATGGTGAAACTTCTTTTCTACTAAAAATACAAAAATTAGCCAGGCATGGTGACATGCACCTGTAATCCCAGCTACTTGGGAGGTTGAGGCAGGAGAATCACTTGAGCCTGGGAGGTGGAGGTTGCAGTGAGCCGAGATCATGCCATTGCACACCAGCCGGGGCAACAGAGTGAGACTCCATTTCAAAAAAAAAAAAAAAAAAAAAAAGAAAAACAAAGCCATCTTCATTATAAAGTATATTCCTACTTGTCCACAATTCTAGACTAATTTGATTTGTCTGTCTTTTCTTGTGCCAATGCCACACTTTTCAAATTACTCTACTATTATGAGGTTTCATATCCAGCAGTGCAAGTTTCTGTGTCCAGCAGGGCTGGACACAGGAGAGCCTGAAATGACCTGAGGCGACCTCAGCATACTTTATATACGAGGTTATGCAAATACAGTTCCTGGATTACATGTTCTGATTGGACAAGAAAAAACCTCTAGGCCTACTCTGATTGGACTTTATTTTCATTCTGTGATTGGTTGTGTTCAGACTTGCTCTTATCCAGTCAGAACATGATCATAAAGTCCAATCAGAGTAAGCCTGGAGGTTTTTTTTCTCATCCAATCAAAACATGCAGTCCAGGAACCTCCGTGGGCATAACCGCAGTACATAAATGATGCTGAAGAGCGATCACGTTTTTTCAGGTTTCTGTATTTTGCTGTGGAGTTGCTCGCTGCCCGACGTAGAGGACTAGGAATCAGGAGTCACTTGCCGTATGCTGGAGGCTGGAGCCGCGGCAGCGCGGCTCGCCTCGCTGCTGTTGTTGGCAGCAACGGAGAGATAGCAGCGCGGCTGGAGCGGTAGGAGAAGGAAAACAGATTTGGGATAGATGGAGGGGAGTAAAGACGGTAGTTAGTGCCAAAGCGAAAAAAGGATAGCTTAGCCGGAGAAGGTGTTGCAGAAAGATGTCGGCGAAAAGATGGTGGGGAAAAAAGTTTTTGGGTAGATGGAGGTGTAAAAACAGGGTGGGGAGTGGGAGGGAAGAAAGTTTTGCAGAAAGACGGTGGGTAAAAAGTTTAAGGGTAGATGGAGGTGGAAAAGAGGGTGGCAAGTGGGAGAAGGAAAAACGGGGAGGTGATGGGGGGAAAATGGGGCTAGCAGTAGGGAGAGAAGGTTTTGTGAAAAGACGGTGGGGAGAAAATACGGGTGGGGGGGAAGTTTTTGTGTTGAGGAGCAAAAGAGGGTAGCAAGTTGGAGAAGGAAAAAGAGGGTAGCCTGCAGGAGGAAGACAAGGTTTTGTGAAAAGACAGTGGTAGGAAAGAAAGACGGTGGAGAAAAAAAAGACAGTGGGTAAAAATTGTTTGGATAGATATAGTGGGGAAAGAGGGTGGCGAGAGGGAGCCAGGGATAGGGGGTTGGGAAAACGACGGAAAAATGGTTTGGGGTAGATGGAGGGCAAAAAAGAGGGTGGCAAGCAGGATAGGGGAAAGAGCACGAGTGGTAAAGGGGGGAGACTTTGAAAAGGGGGAAAGTTTTGGGGTGTAGATGGAAGGGGAAAGAGGGAGGTGAATAGGAGTGGGGAGAAGGCTTTGTGAAAAGACCGGGGAAATGTTTTTGGGTAGATGGAGAAGGGAAAGAGAATGGCAAGGAGGAACCGGGGGAAAGACGATGAAGAAAATAGTTTTTGGGTGGATGAAGGGGGAAAAGAGGGTAGTGAGCAGCAGGAGTGGAGAGAAGGTTCTGGGAAAAGACGGAGGAAAATGTTTTTGCTTAAAGGAGCAAAAGAGGGTGATGAGAGCGGGAGGGGGAAAAAGAGGGTGGCCAGGGATAAGGGGAAAAGACGGTGGGAAGAAACTGGGGAAAAGGGTTTGGGTAGATGGATGGGGAAAAGGGTGTTGAGCACGAGAGTAGAGAAGGCTTTGTGAAATGAGGGTGGGCAAAAAATGATGAAGTTTTGGGGGCAGATGGTGGAAGAAAAAGGGTGGTGAGAGGGAGGGGGCCAAAGGCGGTCGGGAAAAGAAGGTAGGGAAATAATGGTGGGGGACAAAGTTTCGGGTAGATTTTTTAAAATAAGATCATTTGTATTTTTGCTTTTGAGCAGTTTGAGTTATGTATTTTGTGTATGAACCCCTTGCCTGATGCATAGTTTGCAAATATTTGCTTCCATTCTCTGGGTTGTTTCATTTTTTTTAAATTTTAATTTAATTTAATTATTTTTAGACGGAGTCTTGCTCTGTCGCCCAGGTTGGAGTGCAGTGGCGCGATCTCCGCTCACTGCAAGCTCTGCCTCCTGGGTTCACGCCATTTTCCTGCCTTGGCCTCCCGAATAGCTGGGACTATAGGCGCCTGCCACCACACCGGGACATTTTTTTTTCTTTTTAGTAGAGACACAGTTTCACCGTGTTAGCCAGGATGGTCTCGATCTCCTGGCTTCGTGATTGGCGAGCCTCAGCTTCCCAAAGTGGTGGGTGTACAGGCGTGAGCCACCTCCTGGCCTGTTTCTTTATTCTACTTATTGCTTCCTCTGCTTTGCAGAAGCTTTTGTCTTTTTCTTTTTTTTTGAGACGGAGTCTCACTCTGTTGCCCAGGCTGGAATGCAGTGGCATGGTCTCAACTCACTGCGAGCTCCGACTCCCGGGGTCACGCCATTCTGCAGCCTCAGCCTCCCAAGTAGCTGGGACTGCAGGCGCAGGTTACCAAGCCCAGCTGATTTTTTGTGTTTTTAGTAGAGTCAGGGTTTCACCGTGTTAGCCAGGATGGTCTCAATCTCCTGATCTCGTGATCCGCCCACCTCGGCCTCCCAAAGTGCTGGGATTACAGGTGAGAGCCACTGCTCCCGGCCTGGAAACAACTTTATTTTCTGGTGTTGTATTTGTATACATACATTAATAGCCCTGAGTTTTAATAAAGTTGCTTTTAAAATATGTATCTTATTTTTCAGAAATATACCCTAAGGCATGTGATTAATTGGGTGGCATGTTCTTTAGTTTTTACAGTTGAAGGATTGTCATTCCTTTATACAAAAAAAAATTAAAGGGGAATTTTTATCATATACTAGAGGAAAGAAGGCAGATACTAAATAATAAATACTGTATGCTATGCTTCCATGTTAATAAAATTTGAAATTCCCAAGACAGAATGCATTAAACCTTTCTGGGGTTGAAGTGGGGAATTTCATTGGCAAAGGTCGTGCAATAAATGTGTAGGTGAAGGGAATATTCTATATTTGATTGTGTAGGTGATTATCTAGCTTTATAAATTTGTAAAACTGAACTGGACAAATGTGTGCCTTATATGCAAATTATTCTATAAAATTGATTAAAACTAGTTAGGAGAGAATCAGTCAAGGGGAAAAGAAAGAAAAGTCATGTGAAAAAATTGCCAATGCACTAGAATTATCTTTGATGACATTAAAGATAGCCTGGCCTTCTCTTAATTCTTTTTAAAATTTATGTAGATTTCTCAATCCTTTGATACTTTTTCCTCAACACATTTTATATTCTCATATATGTCAATGTATGGCTACATAAGAGAGGGCTTTTACAGTTGGACTGGAACAGCTTGATATTTATATCTAGAGATGCATTGGAAGCATAACACTGACCGTGAGCAAGATGAAAATGGCATGTGCTAGTTAGTGATTCATAATATGTTGCTTTTAAGTTTAGTGCCAACTGGTCTACATCATTGAGAATGTTTAGTTTGATGGTTTACACAACGTAGCTTAAGTATATCACCAACAATGTATGAGGGAGCCTGCTATAAAGACTTTTCTGCACTTTAAATTATTATAGTAAGCTCAAATCTTGAAGGTTCATAATATACAGATAAAATGTGTCTGTGAGACTGAGAAAGGATCCTGAAAGACAGACTTTCAATGATTTCCTGCATTTTATTTCTGTTGTACTTTACCTTTACCTTTATTAAACACTAATAAAGTTCTTATAGGGCCTCATAGGCCTTTTTAGTTTTCCAACCTATTCATACTTGGTGCAAACCTAGTAATTTTTTGCATGATTGTATTGGGATTTTACTCTGAGGCTAGGCTTCAAACTGTAAAAACAGCTTTTTGGAATTGTATCATTTTCAGTCTTTCCATTGTGTTCCATTGTCCCAGCCATACACACACCAGATAACAAGACGAAAAGCAACCTCAAAAGGTAACACATCTGTAGTAGATGTTTTTACCTCTTGAAAAATCTAAGGAAAAGATACTAAAAATGAAGGCATCAGTAAAATAGTATTTTAGGTTGACCTCGAGTATTTCAACATCAGTCTAGCTTCAGAACAATACATCTGCAAGGGGAAATGGGGTACTTTTGTGTTTTTTTACACCTGTTATTTCAATTGAAATACAAAAAACTAATTTGACCTAACTATAAACATAAAAAGGTTTTATCAGTATTGAAATAAAATAACAGAAAATGCATTTGTGGGTCTGACCTCAGGACGGATTTAAAATAGTCAATGTTACCTCTCTCATTCCCTCTTCTCTGAGCATCAGCTTTATTCTTATTCCATCTTTCTTTGGCACTGACAGATACAGACTCATTCTTACAACATATACCATCAGAAGTGAAACCTTCACCCTCTCCAACCCTTGAAAAATCTGAGATGCACTTTGACTGTTCTCAGATCGTGGACCTATTACTTGGATAAAAAGGTACTGCACAGGGAAGTAGATACTATAATCTCTGACATTACAGTTTCAAGGTTGGAGTGAAAAAGGGATAGCTCCCATAAAGAGTGAGTATCATAGAAATATTTTTATGGTCATACTTTTGTGAACTAGGCAGACATCCCTTCATGTCAACTACATCTCTACTTTGAACAGATAAATATCCATGCATATACTAAATTATACAGTAATATAAGCATGACTTTTCATTAAAATTTTAACCAAAACAGTCTATTTAGATGAATAAATACCGATACAGGAGACATTTCTGCTTGAATGATCTTTACCCTTTGGGAAATATAAATAAAATAATGTCATACTTTATTATGAAATGACTATCCAGCATATTTATGTGCAAACTTTCATAATAAATTTCTTTATTGTCTAAAATAAGCACAAAAGCCCTTTTAATTAATGTCTCTTTTTAATATACAGAATAAATATAAGAAAATAGCACAAATGGTATTATGCCAGCACACAGAAATAGTTTCAGTTAAAAGCCAATCCTGTATTTTGAGAACTTGACAAAATCATAATTGAAAATAGTGTATTATCTTACATGCAGATGTTGTGTAATCAGGGACATCCAAATAACTTACATCCAAATATTTCACAATTAGTCTGACATATTCTGTGAAGTATTTTAAAATCATGCCCTCAGGAATATAAAAGCACAAAGGGAGGCAGGACTCCATATAGCCATTTATTCATTTCCTAAGGTTAGGTACAATGAGGACTGCATTTTCAGCATTATCAGGGACATACAGACATTGGAGCTTAAGGATAAGATCCAATTTCATAGCAGTCTGTTAAAGTATAAGCCAGTGTAATGACCCAAATGTTCACCATAATACCATCTTGAGTGATGATGCTGTGAATACAGAGGAACACTGCATCTCTAAAATAAACTACGTTTATATGACATGAGACCAATTTGATGAAAAGAAGGCAAACTGTGAATGGTAATTTTGTTTTTTTAATGGTTTTCATTGTGTGTACTCATATCTGAAAATATAGTACCATGTAATTAGAAAAGTTATAACAAAATAAAATAAGACTGGGAGCCTTAACTTTTTATATCAAATGTTTTGCACACAAATATAGCCTTTTACTGATGATTTATGGCTCCAAAATATTGGTAGCTATAATTATGCTTTGTAAAACAGAAGCTATGAATGCCTTACTGCAGAAAGACACAAAGAATCATTTCCTTACTCATTCACTGCTAGTAGACCCTGCGGCACAGCATTTCCTGCCCAGATACCTGATTATTAATCCAGTTTTGGGTAAGGGGTATACTAACATTAACTAACGGAGATCGGTGTTTAAGCCAGTTAATGTAAAGAAATGCGTAGGAACTGAAATATTCCTTATAAATTAACAAAAGTGTCCTTTCTAGATAGACAAAGTTACACGAGGACCCAAATGTATACCAGAAAATCATTTGATGAATATGGAATTAATAAAAGAATGTTTTGTTACATGGTTTTAGTACTTCGTTGGTGCCAGGTTAAAGACATGTGGCACTAGATAGGATAACTCTATAGAAGAGAATTTAATTTGTTTTTCTGCTTCACCAGAAATCCAACAATTAAGTCAGTGACTCTATTTTCCAATATTCATTTCCTCCATTTTCTCATCTCTCTTTGATTGATGGTATCATTTCGTTATTTTATTTACATTGACATGGAATTCATTTTGGCTAAAATGACTTTTTGACCACTTGTGTGTATATATATGCTTTTAAAATCAATGAACAATATTGTTTCTCTATTTCCAAGATTATCCCTCTGTATTCTCTAAAGTCGATACTGTGAAACAGTCCGGATATGAGTCTAGGAATGGCGGTACAAAATACTGTAAAACTGGAAGCAACTTATTAGGTAATCAATAGGGAAAATGAAACTCAGTATAATTGACTCTAGTTAATGATGCATTTATTTTATATTTTTCTTCCATTCCTGAGATAAGTCCTGCCTGGTTATAGTATATTATGTTTTATGTATTACAGCTGGATTTTGATCATTAGCATTTTGCTGAGGATTTTTTTCATCTATTTTTGTTAAAGATTTTGTTCTGTGTTTTTTTTTTTTTTTTTTTTGATGCTTTTGTCTGGTTTTATTAGGGTAACTAGCTTCATAGAATAAACTGGGAAGTGTATTCTCTATTTTTTTTGCAAGAGTTTGTAAATGATTGTATTAATTCAACTTTAAAAGTTTGGTAGAGGCATTCTTGGCTAGAAGACTTTGTTGCTATTGTCATTGTTTCCGGAGGTGGTAGCTTTGATTACTAACTTAATCCCTTTACTTGATAAGATTTTATATTTCTCCTTGACTCATTTTTGCTAATTTGAATCTTTCTTAGAATTTGTCCAGTTCTTAAAAAATATCTAAATTTTAGATATAATTGTTCATAGGTACTTTTATAATAAATTTTTATTTAAGTTTAGTGTCCTTTTAAAAATTTCATTAATACTTGAATAGTTTCTCTTCCTTGTTGGTTGGTCTATTTAAATTGTGGCCACTGTTGATGTGTTCAAAGAAACTATTTTTGGCTTTGTTGAGGTTCTCAATTGTTTTTCTGTTTCAGTAATTTGTATACCCTAATACTTTCTTGTGGTTGCTGTAGTTTCAATTTTCTCTTTTTTCAGTGCCTTATGGTGGCAGGTTAGAGAATGTAATTTTTGAGTATGAGAACTACTTTTATTGCATAGGAGATATGCATTCTTAAAGTATTTTCTAATTTATTTCTTCTTGGACCCATTGGTTATTTAATAGCATGTTGTTTAATTTCCACATAATTCTGAGTTTCCCAAATTTTCCTATTGCTGATTTATTATTTTACTCAATTATTGTCTGAAAATATACTTTGTATTATTCCAATGTTTAAATTCATTGAGGTCTATTTTATGGCCTGGGATATGGTATTCCTGGATAATGTTGCGTGTGCACTTGAGAATCTACTGTTGTTACAGTGCTCCTTAAATATCTAATCAGTCTGGTTATTTTATAGTATTGTTCAAGTGTTGTATTTCTTTGTTGATCTTCTGCCTAGTCACTTTATCCATTTGTGAAAGTGAGTGTCCAAGGCTGCAAGAAGTATGTTAAATTGTCTAATTAATCTTCATTTTTGGAGGTTTCTATGTCAATGGATTTTGAAGCCTTTCATCACACATATATATGCTTATAATTATTTATATTTGAGATATTGGTCCTTTTATTTTTATGAAATCTCTCTTTACCTCTGTAACCCCTTTTGTTTCAAAGTCCATTTTTTTCTGATATTAATATAACAATTCCAGCTTTCTTGGGGTTACTGCCTGCATCATACAAATTTTCCATCCTTTTTTTCTATGAATTTTCATCTTCGGATCTAAAGTGTGTCTCCTGCAGACAACATGTAGATGGATCTTGTTTAATTTGTTTTTCCTCCAGTCTGACAATATTTCCTTTATTTGAATATTTAAATTCATTTTCACTTGAGGTTACTAGTATAGTTACATTTACAACCATCATTTTACTTCAGTTTTCTGTACACCTTATGTCTTTTTTCATCCCTCTATTCCTCCTTTACTGCTTTCTTTTGAATTAGGTATTTTCTAAAAAACATCTAATTTAAATTTAATAATTTATGTATATTTTTTCGATGTTTCCCTTGTTACTTTAGGGTTTACTGTATACATCTTAACAGAATCAATTTTAGATGCATAGCAATTCTAGTGACCTGTGTATATATAAATTTTACTTTTGTTCACTTTTGTATACTTTGGCTCTCCTTCTGTTTGTGCTATTATTGCTGTACACATTACATCTACATATGCTATATACCCAATAATTTGTTACAACTGTTACTTGATGATATGGTTTTTTGTTTTGTCCTCTCCAAAGTTCATGTTGAAACTTAATTTCAATGTGACAGCATTAAGAGCTGGAACCTGTCCTCATGGATGGTATGAGTGTCTTATAGAAGGGCTGGAGGGAATTAGGACCCTTTGCCTTTTCATCCTTTTCACCATATGAAAATACAGCATTCATCCCCTCTGGAGGATGCAGTATTCAAGGCACCTGAGCAGACACCAAACCTGCCAGCAAATTGGTCTTAAACTTCCAGCCTGCAGAACTATGAGAAATAAATTTCTTCTTTACAAATTTCTCAGTCTCTGGTATATATATGTGTCAGCATGAACAGACTAACACACTTGACATAATTTTATATCTTAAAAAAAGATAAAAAGAAACATACTAGGTATTTACAGTTTTTGTTATATTAACAGTCTTATTTATTATTTCAGGTCTTTTCATTTGTTCAGCATTTGAAGCTTCTTCCTGACACCAGAAGGGCTCTTCTTAGCTGTCTTTTTCCTGGGTTATTCCTGGTAAACTAGCTGACCTTTGTTTCAAAGCATGTCTGTAATAAAGTGCCAGTCTCTTACTTGCTTTTTACCATCACTTCATTGTTGTTCAATGAAGTTGAAATTTCCTCAGACTCTTCTTTTGGGAAAAGCTTTACACTCTGCTGTATGTTCTGCCCCTTCCTTTGGGCAAAACTTCTGAGCTTTGGCTCTGGTGATTGCAGCAAAGAGAGCAGCATTCTCATCTCGGAGTGACAGCCCTATTTTGAGACTGCGTCACTGGGATGAGAAGCAGCCGTTGGTAATCTCAGCCTGCCACTCCTGGAATGAGAACTTTGCCTTACAAACCAGAAAGAAGGCAATCAGGGCTCAGTGTTCTCAGTGTGTTGCACCCAAACAGTCCTCATTCCATGAATTAAAGCTGGTAGGAAGAAGTGACATCCTACTTCTTGACCACATTCAACAAAAGCTTAACCTCAAGAACAGGTACTGGCAGCAGGTGGGGGTAGAAATGAAAAATTCTAATGTACTGTTACTCCCAAAAAGATACTACAGCCCTTCAATAGGGTCTAGTAAAAGTCCTGTGTTCTTGGCTACATTGCATTGAGTAGAGTTTATATCAAGATAGGCTGTGAGAAAGAGAGGTAAGAATGGGTTGTGGATCAAATGCAAAAAAACTCTCACTGTTCTTAGTGAGTTTCAGCAGATTTTCTTGAATAAATACTTCATCATTTTCTACGTTACCATTATGACTTTTCAAGTGACATAGGTGATGGTTGTTTTATAATTTTCAACAATTTCATAAAAGATCCATGGAGCTCTTCACATTGCCATTCTAGAGGTGGAACTTCTGCATTTATTTCTTATGCAAGGAAATTAGGGTTTTCTTTAATTTCTCTTCTTTCTTCTAAAATATGCATTGGAATCTCACTCTCTACAGCAAATTGGGTCTCAGTGTATTTCTTTCTCCAAGAGAAGTCTACTAGATGATATTCAAATAATTTTTGTTTTATATTGTTATCTTTGAAAGGTTATTTTGTTGTTAAACAAAAGACAATAGGAAGATCAACATGAAACTCTAACATTCATTGTATGAATATTATCTTTTCATTCAGAAAGAGTTACAAAATATATTTGAGTGCTCATGAAGCTTTAAAAAGAAGTGGATTAAGTAATCAATCTCCCTAGACAGATAAAAAAGCACATGATATTTTGGTATTCCCCAACCTCTATTATTTGACTTTCATGTTCTAGCAAATAACTTTCAACAATTTGTCAACTCATTTGCACAGTCATTTGTATTTTATATTATTTCCATTATATATGATATAATGGAATTATATTATTTCTATTGTGCATGTGTTGAATAGACTTTAATATATAGAGTAGATGTTGACACACTCGAATTTGTAACAAAGTGAAAAATTACTTTGTCAGAAAAAAAGTATGTATCAAAATTCTGAAGTGCTTTTCCATGTCTTCTAAAACAACATATAGAAAACGTTATTTTCTTATTAAATATGACTCAGAATACAGCAAAACTAATTGGCTATAAAGCAAACCTTTAAAAGAGAATAGTTTGATGAAAAATATAAGCATTCTTAGTTATACGTAAGATCCCACAGAGCCAATTTAACTTTTTTTTGAGATTTATGTCCCAATTTAAAACTTTTAATTCCTACTGTCTAAGCATTGTGGCTAAAAGTATGAGATAATTAATTACTCCTGACATCCAACTTTTGTGATCATAGTAGGTGACATTCCTTTGAAAAAAATAACTTGAAAATTTTCTGGTAAATGTTATGTTTGTGTGTGGGTGTAGAGTTTCATTTTCAAAACAAGCTCTCATATCAAAGTTAAATGTTTTAGTTATCTTGTAAGAGTATGTCCTTGGATGCTATGCTTATGCCAATATTTATACATGTTGAATATACTCAACTTTCATTTAACTTACATAGCCATAATGCTTAACTTTAATCAGAGATTCCTTACTAAGTCTGATGAATGTTGGTAGAAAATATGCTGAAAATAAAATGTTCGAATAGTTTTTAATAAAAGGATAAAAGGAAAGAAGCTAGCAGAAGAGCCAGCACCACAGAAAGGAAAGTCACATTCTGGATCCAAGCAACTTTTCCATGAGCAAAGAACCAGCAAACTGCATTCATGAGACAGGGAGCAGAAGCAAGAGAGTGAAGAGGAAGTAGACTTGTTTCTGTTTTTGTTTTTTGTTTGTTTTCTCATGAGAAGAGTGTCCCAGTAGTAAAAATAAGTTCTATGAATGAGATCAGAAAGACAGGTAGAACATCTGGACCCTCTGTATAGGATAGGTAGTTATTATATTGTGTGTTCTGGAGGTAAGATTTATATAAATTCAAGCCTACAATAGTATCAAGGCCTATTAAGCAAACATCCATTAGACAGCAAGAAAGACTAAGAGGCTTTCAAACTACAAGTGTCAATAGTTAAATGTGAAGCAAATATATAGACATTTGAAACTATGACAAAAAATAATATGAGAGGTTTATCATAATATAATATTTTGTTCTTCAGTTTAGTAATTATATAAAGCTACATACTAGTTTTTCAAAACTTAACCAATCCTCTTAATTTCTGTGAAATTCCTGCTATACTTGGGATAGAGTTTGGAGTGTAAACTCAGTTTGTAGGGTTTTTTTTTTTTAAATCATGAAACAACATAGCGATAAATTTAAATAGTTTTGCCAGTTGTATCATGTGTGTGATAAAAAGGCTTTATATTTCTATTTCCTAAATCAGGGCATGACAGTACAAATCATAAATCAAGTATTGTTATGTCTGTTATATAATTATAGAAGAATAATGCCCAAACCTTTTTTGAATGAGGGTATGTCATGAGCATCAAAAGGTAAAAAAAAGTATGAAAATCCTTAAAAGTTTTAGTCTGGAGAGTCATATAGATTGTGAATTCTTTAGCTAACATTTTAAAACTAATATCTGAAATCACTTGCTTAACCTTTGAATAATACACTATTGCCCTTAAGAGAAATTTGGTAATCTACTAAAGGTCCTTTTCATATAGCCCTGACTTCCCTCTCCAGTCACGTGTGCTTACTGGTGTCTGTGACCCAAACACACTAGTTGTCTCTCGATTTCGCTAAGATGTTCTGCATTCTTTCTTCTCACAGCTTTTATGTCTATTGCTGCTGCTTCAAGGCATACTTCTCTAATATTTACTAGCTACTGTTTACTATTTTGAATCAGTTTAATGGTTTATTTTCGAGGAGACAAAGGCAAATTTTGCTGCTCTATATTCCTATAGTATTGTGGTCTTTTTATTAAAAATTAATCAGGCTAAAAATTGTTTGTGATTCCCATTTATTTACCTGCTAGATTCTAAATTCCATGAGGACTGGAAATGCAACCCTTTTATTTACCTGTGTATCTACCTGTGTATCTCAAACTTCGTATTCTTCCTGTGAGATTGTCATGTATTTATTAAAATGAATGATTTTTTTTATCTCTATAGACTGCATTACCCATACCTCTTGCACTATGAAATTTTCCTTAGTTTCAGAAAAGCCAAACATTATTTTTTTGTTATTTATATAGTTTGAAATTGTTTTCTGGCACTAATGTTTCACCTATAAAAAGACCTATTAAAATTTATTTAGTAAGGGGAGGGATGAAACAATTACGCGTTTTTTTGTTGAAAGCACAGTTGTGTCTGATAGTTTAATTATGCTATCTAATTTAACCTTTCATAAATGCCCAGAATATGAAAATATCATCCATGATTTAAATACCAATTGCCAAAATTGACAGCTATGAAATGGAAGACTCAGGTTTGTCCTATGCCACATTTTCTCCTCTTTCCTTTTTGTCTTTCTTAAGACCATCATCTTCCAAATTGTGGAGAAAGAAAACATCTCTATTTGTGATTGCTTCTGCTAGTTATTTCTGCAAAACAAACTGCTCAAATTCAGTGGCGTGATGCAATAACCATTTTGTCATCCTCATATATTTTGGGGTCAGGGGGTTGAAAATGCAAAGTGGGGTGACATTTCTGTGGTCTACAGCATTTGGGGCCTCTGAGAAGTCCTAGATGTCTAGGAATGAATTAAACGTTGGACAATGAAATCTTCTGAAAGCTTCTTCATTTACATGTTTGGCTTCTACATTGGTATGACTTAAAAGCTGGGCTCAAAATAATCTCTTAACCAGAGTGTCTGAATATTGCTTCTTCATGTAACTTGAGCTCCCTCACAGCATGGAATCATACAGGTAGCTTTCCTGAGTGTTTCAGTTAATGGGTCAATGTATTGCCTTTAATAATCTTGCCTCAGAAGTCACATAGAATTACTTTAATGCTCAGTTAGTTTAAGCAATCACAGCCTGTCTGACTTAGGGGGAAGAAACATGATGTCTACCCTTCGATGTCAGGACATTCAAAGTATTCGTGGCTATATTTTTAAAATGCCACAGAGACGCCATATCCTTCTTATCAGCAATAGAATCAGGATATGAAAATAGTTTTTATGCTACATATGCATTTTTATAGTCATTCTTGTTATTATCTTTTTCAGAAATGGTGAAGGGGTGGGGTAAGGATTATGTTTCATTCTTAAATCTTGTGCTCTATTAGTATTTTTATTTTTTGTCCATAATTGATTATGGCACAAAGGTAACTCCAAACTACAGTGTAGAAACATAAAAAATACAAGTTTTCATATCCAAGCTGTGGAATAAGATATTCAAATATAAAAAAGATTTTGAATTTGTTTTAAAATTTAAGTCTTCTTATTTTGTAAAAAGAACTAAGATAATTGTCCAGTAATCACCCATTAAGTCTTCTCCTTAGTTGTCCTTCCACGAAAGATATTACCATCTATGATTAATTTGGATTCCAGAGGAAGAAAATATATTTTGGGGAAAATTGACTGTGGAGCAATCTCAATGCTAACTACTATAAAATAGCTTATTACTTGAAAAATGAGGATATTGTATGAATTATCACTAGTCAATCGGTAGCAAAAACAAAATTTAAGTGATTGTAAATATGTCATATTTAAAACTATCTTGTAAAGATGTTATGTACAGAGATATATGTTACTAGCTTCTGGATTCAGAAGAATATCTACCTGGAATAGGTTTAGGTTGGGTAATTGTAGTGTGTTTAATAATTTCAATACAAGGTAAAAACATTTTCTGTTGAAAATCAGTTTTAATATTAAGTTAGGTTTTATTTATATTTTGAAAATTTAAGGACTCATGAATATTCTCAATTAAATTGCAATTTAATGCAATTGTAGTTATACTCAGCACTATAGTTACACTTGACTAAAGCCATTGTAAAGGAAATGTAATCCCATACTGATGATCTTCACATTTCTTTGGGTTAAAGATCAGTTTATTTCAGTGAGATTACAGTTCAGGAGAAAGGTTATTGACTTATATGTATCTATAGTGTGGTCTAAGCAACAGTTAGGAGTTTAGTTTGCATGTTTACTATTTTTGAGAGTACATCAATGTAATGAAATATATTTAAAATATGAATGTAATGAAATATATATTTAAAATATCAATGTAATGAAATATATTTAAAATTGTACATCATATATACATAATTATATGTATATTTATTTTTTACAACAGTGTTTTTCCTTGGAGATGATTCAATCAAATTGCAGAAGAGACACTTCTAATTAGTTATTGGGAAGTACAAGCTAGGATTATTGTTTTCCTGAAAGTTTGTGACTAGCAATGATCTCTTACAGATGTGGGGGTCAGGACACTTGGACCTTTAATTGGAAATGGTTAAAAAATTGTTATCCAAAGAATGACAATGGTTTGTTTGCCAAGACTTTTTGTTTTGTTGTGCTTTGTTTTTTTTTTTTTTTTTGAGATGGAATCTTGCTCTGTCACCCAGACTTGAGTGCAGTGGCATGATTTTGGCTCACTGTAACCTCTGCCTCCTGGATTCAAGCAATTCTCCCACCCTAGCTTCCTGAGTAGCTGGGATTACAGGCAACCGCCATCATGCCCAGCTAATTTTGTATTTGTAGTAGAGATGGTGTTTCACTATGTTGGTCAGGCTAGTCTTGAACTGCTGACCTCAATGAATCCATCTGCCTCAGCCTCCCAAAGTGCTGGGATTACAGGTGTGTGCCACCGCGCCCAGCTACCAAGTCTTTTTGTGTTACAATTGGTGTTAAATATATCTGGTGTTTTCATTGAAGGAAATACTTAAAAGCCATTTTAGGGGCTGGGTGTGGTGGCTCACGCCTGTAATCCCAGCACTTTGGGAGGTGGAGGCTGGCGGATCGCAAGGTCAGGAGATCAAGAGCATCCTGGCTAACACGGTGAAACCCCGTCTCTACTAAAAATACAAAAAATTAGCCTGGCGTAGTGTCAGGAACCTGTTGTCCCAGCTACTCGGGGGCTGAGGCAAGAGAATGGCGTGAACCTGGGAGGCAGAGCTTGCAGTGCAGTCTGGGCGATAGAGCCAGACGCTGTCTTCAAAAAAAAAAAAAAAAAAAAAAAAAAAAAAAAAAAAGCCATTTTAAGGTAAAATAAGCTTTCTCAGAACTATCACTATACACATCTTCCTGTTTCTCTGATCCCTGTTCTCTCCTTTAGTTTTAACCTTTTGTAATAGCTCTTTATGCATCTTCTCCTTCTGGGGTCATTGGAGATGTGTTCTGTCTTATTGATGTCTGTTACCACTAAGTACTTCTTATCCCTAAACAGGTAGTTTGATTTTAAGACCACCCAGACACAGACAACTCTTAAATAAAATGCAAGCATGTGCTACTTTTCTCTACTGTACACTCATAAACTTCAAACAATTCCCTCTTCTGCCCGCATCTTCCAATAAGGATATAGACTTAGAACTTTAAAAATCAGTAGATAACCACTCTTTACTGCAAGAGTGGAATACTATATTGGACGATGATTTGGGCAAGATCACCTAAACAGAATGGATAACTTTAACTCTACCCTGTCGGTAAGTACTCACTGTGCACTCTCCTAGTAGTGTCTATTTGACAGAGAAAAGTATTAGAAGAAAAATGAACAACTTCATTGTCATGATTTCTAATATGTCATCATAAATATGAGGTCCTTCATTTCTGTTAAGTGGAAAACCAATGATGATACTGCTTAAAGAAAGATCTGTCCATGTTCATCTATATCAACAAACTTCCAGGCATTGTGCATTGGCAAATGCTGTTATTTTTGTCTTTGCCAGTGTTTAACAATGTCAGGTGATTGTACTTCTTCCCAGGCAGCATATTCTATAAAATTCTCAATGACATATTTGATACTCTGGAAAGATATTTTTATTCTTCACAGGGTAGAACATGCATTACAAATTCTGTAATCAGTAAAATACGTGCAATGAAACGGTTTCAATTTCATGTATGAATAATTTTTTGATGGTTATATAATCTAAAATATTTGTATTTCAATTAGTGTTTTACTTAATACTTTGTATTACTCCCTTTTAATCAATCAAAAAGGAGACATTACCTGTCCAATGGAAGCTTAGCTATGTATTACCCATTGGAGACTACATTAAGGAATTCACTAGGCAATGAGTTCTAGGTGTTAAAAGAGGCATTAATTTAAAAAAGAATATTAAAGATGCGAAATTTTTAAACCCTCAGTCTTAGATATTTCAGGATTGGTACTGGTAAACTAAAAGACATGAATAAAAAGTTTAACGAAGAAAATACTGTGTTGATTGAACAGTATTTACTTTTTCCCAAATGACTAAGCTTTCAAATCAGAGACTAATCATGAAGAACCACATGACTTATTTTTAAATTAAAAACCAGATTGAAATATATTTTTCTGGTTGTGAAGAGAGTGTTATTCTAAAAAGAAAAAATGTCTATGAAGCAAAAAAGTAAAGAAAACATATGCTCTCTTATGTTTGCTCAAGCAGAATTTACCTCTGCAACTCATATAATTGGTGCTATAATTATGTACAGATATTTTGATACTTCAAAGAATCTATAAAATTCCCTAAATGAAAATTATTTTAGATTAAACATGATCTTAATGATCAAGACATCTTTTTGTGTTTATAAGCAAGTTAGATTATATTGCTTATGAAAGTTAATTTCTTATATTTTTATTCCATGGGTCATGCAAAAAATCATGCTAGACAATGAAAAGATATCGTGTTTTCTTCTTTTTGCCTTATCATTTTTTTTCTGTGCTTAATTCTGCCTTTGCTATATAGTTTGGAAATATAAAGAATTACAAGAATTGCTCAGATGTCTTTTTCAAACCTCCAGGTTGCCAATATATTCACCTCATCACTCTTACCTGATTACCACACATTCCTCTGTGATCTTACTGAGCAGTATGTTTATTGTAAAATCTAACAGACCACCCAACTATGGTTTGCAACATCAAACTATATGCTTCTTGTACACAATATATTAGAAAATTGGGTTTTTGTATATCAGTGTAGAAATATATTTCATACATATTTGAGGCATACTGTTATATTTTTAAATAAATAATATTTTATTTAATTGAACCAACATGATTTTTACTATGATGTAATTAGTGACTGACCATCAAGTCTACAGACAGCCTCTACCAGAATCAAGATACACATAGGTAATCTATTTGGAATATTTTTTGAAATCAGGGGTGCTCAATTTGATCCACTCAGATTACCTTAACTAGTATACATGTATCGGTCATTGGCATACTTTTTAAAATGAGATATAAAATTATACAAAGATCTATAAGTTCTCTACAACATCTTTTCCTAGCAGCATTTTACAGCAGACAGAGGAGGTTGCCAGTAGGTAGACAAAATGAAAAACAGAAACACTTCTTTTTAAGCATACTTTTTTTTACATGTCATAACATGAATCTACTATCATTTTTTTTACTTTCATATTCTGAAAAATGTTAAAATTGGTTATTACCATTGTTTCTCTGTTCTTTCCTAATCATGTCCTTTTTCTCTATCGTCAGCATTTTAAAAAACATTCTTGATCTCTAACACCTTTCTAGAAAATTCTGCTGACAAATTAAGTGGCAGCTAGAACAAGAGGAGATATAAAGAATTGTTGATAATGAAAACAATGAAGTATATAGTTGGCATGGGCAAGTTGCATGTTGACAATGTATCATTGCATAAATGTTTGAAATTTTTTTTATGAAGTAATTGTCATCAAGATTGAAGCTATTGAATATATTTCCTGTATAACATTTTATATAAAATAGATTTATATTGCTTTGAGCTGATACAAAATAGATTTATATTGCTTTGAGCTGAGCAGATATTTGCAATGAAATTGTGCTTGGTTAGAGATGCTATGCCCATATTATTTTAATTTTTTCTACTAAATGTCATTGGCAAAAATGTATCTAATACCTTATCTCTCTCCTCTTCTCTTTCCCCAAATCACATACAACTGAAAGTTGCTAGATGTTAACAGTTCTGGTAAAGTAGTCTTCTAAAATACTTTTTCATTTATTTCTAGAGAGAAAAATGTACAAAAATTCAGGACAGATTTTTCTTCAAGGTATCAAGAGTAGACGATACATATATTTTTTTCCAATAAATTTCTAAAGCTATATTTTAGAATTCAGAAAAGAAATATTTGCATTAAGACCATTATTCCCTTAAATTTTTAGAGGATTCTGTTTGACTTTGGCATGAATAAAGTCCATTCTCTTATTTGCAGTGCTATTAGATATGAGGAGTTTTAGCAGAGATCCTGGAACAACTGCTGCCTATCACGGTGTGAAATCAATGACATGGAGTCCTGTAGAAACTATTTACTTTGCTATATCTACTCAATATATGTATATACAAACAAGATCTTTGGCACTGGCTGGAAATCCACAGCAAGAGGTACACCAGGAAGCATCAAAAACTATTAAGTATATACAAAAATAGTTGAATGCGTACCTCAGTTAGCAATGTTAACAGAGTTTGTGTCCCACAACCATTAGATTTTGCTACCCACTATTATCAGACCAAATTAAAGTAATATGAACACTCCACTCAAGGACAGTATCATTGCAAATATCTGCTCATTTCAAAGCAATATAAATATGTTTTATACAAAATGGCACATAGTAAATGTATTTGATAGATTAAATCTTGATGCCAATTACTTCATAAAGGAGCAGATGTTGTCAAATATTTATGTAATGATGTATCATCAACATGCAGCTTATGTCCCTTTAACATAGTAAATGCTTTCTTCTGAGAGAAAAGGGCCCTTGATTCTTCTATTTACTCATTCTTGCTGGAAAATTTTGCAAATATAGGAAGAAAAATGAATCTAATTTTCTTTTTTTTTTTGACGGCATTTTGATTTTGTTGCCCAGCTTGGAGTGCAATGGTACAGTATTGGCTCACTGCAACCTCTGCCTCCTGGGTTCAAGCGATTCTCCTTCCTCAGCCTCCCAAGTAGCTGGGATTATAGGTATGCGCTAGCACTCCTGACTAATTTTGTGTTTTTAGTACAGACGGGGTTTCTCCGTGTTGGTCAGTCTAGTCTCAATCTCCTGAACTCAGGTGATCGCTGCCTCGGCCTCCCAAAGTGCTGGGATTACAGGTGTGAGCCACTGTGCCCCGCCAAACCTAACAAATTTTTAGAACCTCTTTCATGCAAGCCAGACATTGTCCTAAGCATTTTAGAGACACTATCTCATGTATGTGTTTGAAAAAGTTATCTCTATGAAAGCTAATGTTTCTAAACTGTGAAAGATACCTTATTTGCTGCTTTAGATTCATGTGCCATTTTTTCCCATTACCTTTTTTAATGTACATTGTGTCTTCTGCGTCCTCTGACTCCTGATTGGCCTCAGCTCATGGTGAACCTGTAACAGGAGCTGCGAAGGATGAAGAGTTAGACCAATATACTAATCCATCTTACCTCTTCCCTGTAAGTAGCTACATCTTTAACCACTGATTCAAACAAAACACAGACTGTACAGGATGTTTTACTTCTGATTATGAGTAATGCACCTTCTCCTTCAGATGTGCTTGTGGTAAGGAAATGGCTGCTAGAAAGTGACAGGTTACTTCACTATCCTTTGTGGTATCTCTACCCCAACCCTAATCCATCCATTTGTAAATTAACCCTTCAGGAATTATACTAGTCTCCATGTTCTGTGTGTACTGCTTATGAACTGACATCTGTGTAAACTATTGAGAATTCGAGAAGCTTAACTCAAACATTGTTTGGACATCTTATGGAAATAGAGGGTGTGTCTCCACATTTCCATGAATATTAAGAATGATGATTTCACTCTGTTGATTTTTAGCTTCTGTAAAGGTAATTTTTATTTTTGTATACTTATTTTTATCATATGACTATTAATGGCTCCCAGGTAATGTGGACTAAAAGGGCTTTCTTAGTTTATGCACACTCATGGAAACACATACACAGATATGTATGCACACACGTGAGACATTTGCAATTGTAAAACCTACTACGGAATGAAAAGGAAAGGGCATAGGCAAAATGCCATGGCTTACCTACAACTACAATTTGGATATTAGATATTTATCTTTTGTTCTTTCTTCATAGAATTGCCTTGACTACTCAGGCTTTTAGAGGCTCCAAATGAATTTTAGAATCGTCTTTTTTTTTTTTTCTAATTCTGTGAAAAATGATATTCATAGTTTCATAGGGATAGCATTGAATCTGTAGATTGCTTTGGACAATATGGCCATTTTAACAATACTGACTGATTCTTCCAATTCATAAGCATGGAATAATTTTGCATTTGTGTCATATATGAGTTCTTTTACCAGTGTTTTACAGTTTTTAGAGATCTTTTGCCTCCTTGGTTAGATGTATTTCTAGGTATTTTAATTTTTGTAACTATTTTAAATGAGATTATGTTCTTGTTCTCAATCTTAGCTTGAACGTTATTGGGGTACACAAATGTGACAGATTTTTGTACATTGGTTTTGTATCCTGAAGCTTTCCTGAAATAATTTATCAGTTCAGGAGCCTTTTGTAGGAGTCTTTAGGTGTAGAATAATATCAGGTGAAGAGAGAGAGTTTGACTTCTTTTTCTATTTGGATGCCTTTTTTTTTTTTTTTTCTCTTGCTGATTCTTCTGGCTAGCACTTTCAGAACTATGTTGAATAGGAGTGGTGAGAGTGGCCATCCATAATTTGTTACAGCTCTTAAGGGAATGCTTCCAGTTTTTGCCTGTTCGATATGATGTCAGCCATGGGTTTGTCATAGATGGCTGTTATTAAGGAGCATGTTCCTTTAATATCTAGTGTCTTGAGAATTTTTATCATAAACAGATGTTGGATTTTATTAAAATATTTTTCTGCATCTCTTGAGATGGTCATGTTTTTTTGTTTTAAATTCTGTTTATGTGGTAAATCACATTTATTAAATCCCGCATGTTGAACCAACCTTGAATCCCAGGAATGAAGCCTACTTAATCTTGGTGAATTAACTGATGTGGTATTGAATTTGGTTTCCTAGTAATTTGTTGAAGATTTTTGCATCTCTATTAATCAGAGATATTGGCCTGTAGTTTTCTTTGTTGTTGTGTCTTTGCCAGGCATTGATATTAGGGTGATGCTGGCTTTGTAAAATGACTTGTGGGGGAGATCCTTTCTTCTTAATTTTTTGAAATAGTTTCAGTAGAATTTGTAACAACTCTTCTACATACATCTGGTAGAATTTGGCTGTGAATCCAGTTGGTCTAGAGTTGTTTTGATTAGCAGGTTTTTTTTTTTTTTAAATCACTGATTCAATTTCAGAACTCAATATTGGTCTGTTCAGTGTTTCAATATCTTTCCCATTCAATTTTTAAAGATTGCATGTTCTCAGGAATTCATTTCTTCTAGATTTTCTAGTTTTTGTGCATAGAGGTGCTTATAATAGTCTCTGAGGATCTTCTGTATTTCTGTGTGATTGGTTGTAATGTCACCTCTCATTTCTCTTTGTACCTAATTAGACCTTCCCTCTGTTCTGTTAATCTAGCTAGTGGTCTAACAATCTTGTTTATATTTTCAAAAAATAAACTTTTGGTTTTGTTAATTCTTTGTATGGGTTTTGGGGTCTCAATTTCATTCAGCTCCACAATGATTTTAGTTACTACTTCTCTTCTGCCAGCTTTGGAGTTAGCTTGTTATTGTTTTTCTAGTTCCTCTAGATGTGATGTTAGATCATTAGTTTGCAATCTTCCTAAATTTTTGAGGTAGGTGTTTAGCTATAAACTTTCCTCTTCACACTGCTTTCACCATATCCCAGAAATTTTAATATGTTTTGTCTCTCTTCACTTGTTTCAAAGAATATTTTTCACTTCTGCCTATATTTTGTTGTTTGCTTGAAAGTTATTCAGGAGCAAGTTGTTTAATTTCCTTGCAATTTTGTGATTTTAAGATATCTTCTTGGCATTGATTTATATTGTTTCCTCTGTGTTCCGAGAATGTGGTTGGTATGACTTCTATATATTTTTTAAATTTATTGAGACCTGCTTTATGGCTGAGCATGTGGTCCATCTTGAAATATGTTCTATATACAGATGAGAAAAATGTGTATTTTGTCGTTGATGAATGGGAAATTCTGTAGATGTCTATTAGGTCCAGCTGACCAAATGTGAAGCTTAAGTCCAGAATTTCTTTGTTAGTTTTCTGCCTTGATGATTTGTCTAATAGTGCTGGTGAGTTGTTGAAGTTCCCCACAATTATTGTGTGGGCTGTCTAGGGCTCCTTGTAGATCTAGAAGTATGTGTTTTATGAATATGGGTGCTCCAATGTTGGGTGCAAATATAATTAAGATAGCTTAGTCTTCTTGTTGAATTGAACCCTTTATCATTATGTAATGCCTTTCTTTGCTCTTTTTTACTGTTACTGGTTTGAAGTCTTTTTTCTGATATAGGAATAGTGACTCCTGCACTTTTGTATTTTCTGTGTGTGGTAGATCTTTCTCAAACCCTTTACTTGGAGCTTATGGATGCCATTGCATGTGAGATGGGTCTCTTGAAGACATCAGATAGACAGGTCTTGGGTTTTCTTTTTTTTTAACATTGATCATATTTTAGAAAGGTATTGAGAAAAGTTGTCTTCCTGAGAAATGTCATACTTTAGTAAGTTACAGCTTGAGATTCACATCACAGAATTTGCCTTTGAGGTTGAGCAATAATAACCTTTTTTTGACTAGGCTTGTAGCTTCTCTAAAATTTCAGAATCTGGCCGGGCGTGATGACTCGCGCCTGTAATCCCAGCATTTTGGGAGGCCGCGGCAGGTGGATCACGAGGTCAGGAGATCGAGACCATCCTGGCTAACATGGTGAAACCTCGTCTACTAAAAACACACAAAAAAATTAGCCGGGCATGGTGGCGGGTGCCTGCAGTCCCAGCTACTCAGGAGGCTGGGGCAGGAGAATGGTGTGAACCTGGGAGGCGTAGCTTGCAGTGAGCCGAGACTGCACCACTGCACTCCAGCCTGGGCGACAGAGCAACTCTCCACCTCAGAAAAAAAAAAAAAAGGAATTATCACTCAAAAATTTTATATGCAAATTTTTTTAATGTTTTACTTATACAAAGATGCATAGCATATAATGTACAAGTAATAAAATATTAGTTCCCTTTTCAGGGGGAGTTTTTGTTAATTTTTGCCTGACTCTTAAATCCATAGATAACTGACTGCAATTAGCAAATGAATAGAGTTTCAATATGAATATTGGTTACTATTTTTATATACGTTAATGGTAAGATAAAGGTAAAATTAAAACCTTTACTTGTTCACCAATGATACAATCACTGTTCTGAGAATCATAATTTTTTAATACAAGGATAATATGTCTGTGTATGTTGGGGCAGTTCACAATATAATGGTTACAGACGTAATTTAAAAAATAATTTGCATTATTAACATACTTTTGTTCATTGTTTATTTTTACTTTTATTAATTACTTTTATTCTACACAATCAACAAAATATTAAATCGAACCCTGATATGTGGTGTTAATTTTCATGCTGTAAATTCTCTCTTCATGACTGAATTACAAGCTACAACCTGAGGACACTAATAGGAAGTTGGAGAGCTGCACATTAGCTTGCCATTATATAGTGTTGCCATGATACAAACGTATGTAAATATTTTCGGTAGCATAAATCACAGCAAAATATAGCAAAATACTTGGGAAGTGATGAATTTAAGTAATTTATTTTCCTTATTTTTAATATAATTTAATTATAAATTAAAATGTTTATTTTAAATAATTTCTGTGTCTAAAAATGACCTCACAATATTTCCAAAAATTTAATAGTCAGATCTCATAAGTTGATATGAGATAGCTCTCCAACACAATTGTGTATAACTAAAATGTCTAGAATTAATAGCTAGTTTTAGAGTCAGGAAATAAAATGATGTGGTCAGAATTTTATTTCTCTCATCTAGGGAATAGCTAAGATTTAATCTTACGTCTAGATTGGGTCACATGTTCATATCTGGACAAATTAATTACAACCATCCAGTTAGAATGCACTAGTCAGAACTGGGTGATGGACAACTTCTAGAATTTGCAGATTTATCAGGTTCACCTAAACCTCATTGATTCAAACTTAGAAACATTATTCCATCAAAGAAAATTGACAAAAAGAACTGCTAAATATTTATTGCATACTCTTTCCAAAAATATACACCTACAGTATAAAATACTAACTAGTAGTGAGAATATATTCATTGAAAATTTACTATATTTCAAACATTGTGCTTAAAATTTTACATATTATCTCATTTGATAAAATAAGACAACTTTATCAATATTATTATTTATCTTCATTTTAAATATGAGTAAGTCTCTAGTTATATCTTTCTATTTAAGATCATATATGGAAAGTATTAGGATGGTGCAAAAGCAATTGTGGTTTTGCTACTAAAAACAATGGCAGATTACTTTTACTTTGTAATGGTAGATTATAATATATGTTAAAATCTGTATTCCAATCTTGACTCCAAAACTTACATTTTACATGTAGAATGCAACACACTTAGTGAACCCCACATTCTCATCAAAAGTCCATTCACTTTTGTTCGTGGCACTTTTGATCATAGTTTCATAGAATATTTTAGCTGCAGAACAAAGCTACCCATTGCCTAGAACATGAAAATAAGTGAGAGGTACTATCAATCTATGATAAAAACTGTAGAACAGGGTTCTAATATATGAAGAATGTCTTCTTTAGGAGATCAATAAATAGTAAGTTGATTAGACAAAAACATGTGATTGACTGTGTTTCAATAATGAAAAAAGAAAGAGAAGACTAGAGTGGCAAGTAATAAGCTGAAGCTGGGGACACATGAAAAATTAGTAGAAAAAAACTTATCAAAAGAAAAAGTTGCAAATGCCTTTATTTTTGTTTATTTTAGGTCTATCTGGCTTGATGAAGCTTTTCTTCCCAAATCCGTATATTCCAGGTAGATAGTGAACTTCATTAGATTTGCTTCCAATAGTTTGTAGTCACTGTTTAATTGGGGATTTTTCTGCTACTCCAAATATATGGAATCCCAGTCATCTCTAAGTGTCTTTTTTAAAAATGAATTTGCCAATATTTTATAGGTAATACAAGTCCAAAATAGTAAAATTATCCAATAAAGGCAAGCCAACTAATCAATTAATCTGAAAATAAAATTGTCACCTGAAATTCTACTATGTAGGGGTCATTGCTGTTAAACATTCGGGCCCTCCACTGTTGTGGGGCCAATTTAGTTCTATACACTTTCTGATACTCTCAACTGTGTCACTATAACATATATCCCTTGTCCCGAACACCAAGTCTTTTTCTTATTCTTCTACTCGCTCAAATTCTGAAAATTAGAACCAACATTGTCTGAAGGAAGAACTTGGGGCTGGGAATTAGGATCCTATCAATGAAAATGATGTAATCTAAAGGTCACTGGATATCTTTAGATATTTATTAACATAGATGAAATATGGCTAGCAACATAGTTAGAAGTAGAAGATATCGTGAACAGAAAATAAGAAGATAAAATTATCTAAAATACGAAGTATAAAAAAAATCAAGGACATCGGAAGTCAGCCTGGGGGAGCAAAGTTTATCTTTTAAATAATAATTTTCTTTCTTTTAATAATACATTCTTTAGAAATTATAAGGCTAGGTATTAAAATTTGTGATACCAGTGTGCTGAAATTATGTCTACTCATTGGATATTCTCACTTTTATCTTTTCAATTTATCTTTTAGAAAAATTACTTGTCCCTGTTTAAATGTATATTCATTGCAATATAAAATACATAAAAAAAATGATATAGTAGGCTGAATACTTTAAAAAAAAACTTAAATTCTAACATTCTGTAGTTCTTCCACATCTCATTTGTAAAACAAATAATTGATTTTTAAATTAATGCCCCCATAAATAGGTTAAATTTATTTTTAAATTTGCCCTCCAGAGAAAAGGGTTGTAGCATTTTATTTTCAACATATAAAATCAATCTAGATATTGAAATAACCTTGTCATTGGCAGATATTCTAACGGATGATCTAACCACTAATTTTTGCCTATGATTTATAGCAATTTTTTATTTGAATCTATAGGATGTAAATATTTTTACGCTGAACATGTCACCAAATAGTACAATACTTTAAGCTAAAAGTAGCTAGGAAACACATAGGACTCTTAAGGTGTTTGAAACAAAGATTTTATGAGGCTTACCATCTGCTGAAAGAAAAAAAATCATTTCTTCATTTCCGATAATGTCAGAATAGATAGGCCATTGTTGCACACACAACTGAGTCTGACTGTAAGAATGAATTATCCCAAGTGAAATCCTCTAAATGCTTACTTGACACCATAGGATGAAAATTTGCAAGCAAGAAAAGTTGAAAAGCAAGCCTTGGGGGAAGGAACAGGGTATCAACATCACAATGAAATCTGCATTTGCCATTTTAAGTAGGATCCTGTAGCAGGACTTAGAGAAACCTGCTGTGTTTAAAAATGATCTTTTGCCCTTGTGTGTATATGTTTCAGCATTGAAATAATCAGTCCTCTTTCAAATGTAATTTGATAGCATAAAGTAGCACAACTTTTGAAGCTAAGCTTTTCCTTTTCCTTGTGCACTTAGAAATTTTTTCACTTGTATTTGATAGCCTAGACCAATTGACTTAAAATTCCCTGCCTGATATTGTAAAGAATTTACTTCTATTTATGCCTTTTAACACATAAAATGTTCTAAACTGTCACCTCTAGTTATGGTAGCATGTAGGCAATGAAACCTAACAGGACATCAGACTAAACTAGATGTGACATGTTAGTATCGCAATACATCAAATTTGATATAATGCCCTTTTTTCACTTTATATTATAAAATATTTGATTTTGCTTTTTCATATTTTTTGCTTTTCTTTTAAGATACAGTAATATATAAAAATATCAAGTTTTAAAATTTAGTGAACCCAAGACCTAACGCTTTGAAGTAATTAACAAATGAGACAACATGTCTTTGCCTTTGCATATGCATTTAAACATATTAATACAATCATGTTGGAGGGCTTGATTTACACAGCATCTTTTAGATATTCAGAGGTTACTTCGGAGTAGCCTATACTTTTGACCTTTAGCAGTGTTCTTGCAAACCAGTCATTCAATTCTACTGGAATGAGATTAAAACAATCCAAGTATGGCTGTGTATTCATATGCTTCTCCTTGTGTCGCTCTCCCCTCCCACCACCCCAAGGCTCTGGAAAGAAATGTTTGTTTTTGTTCTCCAGACTCCTTATATAGGTCTAATCTATTACTCTCTATTCACCAATGTCTGTATATTATAGTGACTAATTTCTTAATTCCTCTACCGAGACTCTTCTGCAAAATTCTTGAGAAAATGAATTCATTAAGTCTTCTTACATTCTGGTTGCAGTTTATGGTTGGCCCTTAGATTTTGGGATTCAAGTCTACCATTCACAGCCTAGAGAGACAAACATGATAGCAGTTGTTTTCTTTTGGATAAAGGAGTTAAAGATTTCTTCCATATAAACAGTTGGGGAAAAAGCAGACATTTTTATTAGGCCCTATTTAAGAGTTTATTGACTCTGTTTAACAAAATCATTAAAAACTTCAAAAAAAAAGCACAGACAGTGTGGAAGTAACTTTCAATGCTCAACATTGAACATTGAAACTTGAACATTAAAGCTTGAACATTGGCTTACAAACACCCAACAGAACAATTAATATATGTATATAACTTTGTATGAATTTACTGCCAACTTGTAGATTTTTCTTTGTAGAAAAGAAAACATGAAAGATTAACATATTATTTTATAGGCCGTTAACAAGTGCTGTATTTTATCTAGCAGTCTTATTTTAACATTTCTCCCTACATTGTCTTTCTTTATATGCCAGTTCCACAAAATGTATTTTAAACCAGTTTTACCTTCTTTTTGGTTCCCTCATTAATGAGTTGTATATAGTCTTATAATACGTTTATCCTAGGTTTGTGTGAGAATCATCTTTTTAATATTGAACTTCTAACTTTTGGTTATGTCCCAGATAACAGAGGAAAAGAAATGATTGTACTTGAAGCATTTTTTTATTCCAATTAATCTCCATAATACATCTATTAAATTTAGCTCAAGTTATATTTGTGGAATGACTACTTATACAGTTAATGTGATAGCACCTGAAAGGGTAAAGGTTTCCTTGTCCCCCTTGCAGGGCATGTGACAGAGGAAGTGGCTTGCTGCTTCAGTGCCCTGCTGCTCAAACCTCTCGGGGAGGATACAGATGGGCAGGCTGTGGGGCTCCGACCCCACGGCAGTGTCCAGGGGTGAATGTTTACAGCTCCTGAAGCCCCAGTGGGCAAGTGTTACAGGGTGCTCTTTTAGTTTTGCCGTCTATAGGCTTGTGTTAACCACCTCAATTATACCCCCTACTTTCTTGAAAGGACAGAGGGCTTTTCTGTACCCCAGGTTCTTGAATTGATATACTGGAAGAATTGGCGCACACCTGGGCTTGGAGAATGAGTGCAAGGTTTTATTTAGTGGCAGTCTCTCTCAGCAGATGAGGGAGCCAGAAGGGAGATGGTTTTTCCCTGATGTGGGGCTGTGGAGCTTCTCCAACTGCTCTGGCCAAATTCTGCATCATTCTGCTGGCCGATGGCCTGCTGGACTGCAGGTATCTTCTACTTGCGTGCTCCTCTTGATATCCTCTCGATGTCTAGCCGCTTGTGTGTCTGCCTGCTAGGGTCTCAGAGATTTTTATAGACACAGGATGGGGGCATAGCAGCCAAGAGTGGTCTTAGGAAATGCAACATTTGGGCAGAAGGCAGGTGAAGCCCTAGGCAGGGACCATGCCCTCCTTTACCCAGCACTTCCCTTCCCCACTTCCGTATCATTTAAAGGGACCATGCCCTTCCCTTCCCAGCACACCCACATCACAGCTACTCATAAAGAGTGTCTACCATCTGGTCGCTTCACTCCAAGAGATCCATATAAGAAATGTAAAAGAAGATATACAAGATAATAAATGATAAACATTTATAGATAGATAAAATGGATAAGAAAGGTGAAAGGCTGTAGAAACTGATTAAATAAAAATAACTTTTATCTACAAATTCAGAGAATACACCATTCCTACTAAAAATTAAGTACATATTCAACTTATGTTAAAAATGACACTGTAACCACACTTCTACTCTCGATGAAATCAACTTTTCTGTCAAATTTAAAGGATTTCTCACTAACCATATTTTTTCAACTTTTTTCTATTCTAACAACCCTTTAATTTTCTCAATATTCTTGGTCGATGCCTCTTACTTAATGCACCAAGCATTCAACAGTCAGCTACTTGGAATGTGACTGATATGGTGGATATGGATGTTTCCGCTGCCATTAGGGACATCAATTGTAACTGAACAGTAACCACAGACAAAAAGCCTTATGAGAAAATAACTGGTTCTCCACAATTTAACACTCTCAGTAAAAACAAGCCATGATTTCATAATGTAACATTCTTTATTTTGGTATAAATATGAAAAAAATCAGATTCATAATACATTGGTCTTGAATTTTTTTTACTCATGAAGAAGAATTTTATCAGGAATGGTCACCACTTCTACTGCCTCAGCTATTAGGCATCATTTCAGATGCAAAATTGTTTCTTAAACGAGGTTTTATATTGATCTCCCATTATACTCAAGCACTCCCTAACATAAAAAACTCACAAGTACATAGTAAGTTTGAAGATAACAGATTTATAATTTTGATTTTCAGTAGAAAGTACTTTATCCTAATTTACTTAGAAGAGAATAGCATATTTAGAAATGAAAACTAGTTTTCACTTTTTAATGCAACCTAGTTTTCACTTTTTAATGCAACTAGTTAAAAATAGTTAACTGACTCTCATAAGGGAAAGGTATTTTGTAGTGCTTAAGACAAAAATGATATACTTGAAAATGTTGCAGAGACACTTTAAAGTTGACAAAGTATTCTCAGCCATTTTAAGTTATAATCTGTCAAAGACAAAATTATACCACTACAGAGGATCCAAGATGATAGGTCTGATCTGTCAGTCATCAAGGTTTATAACAAATAGTATAGATTGAAGCAGATCAAGCATGAAGTCCAAGAAAATCATCTAATGCTCTATTGTGTTGGCAAATTCCAAAGGTTTGGAGATTATAAAATTAGAAACTGGCTAGTGAATAGTTTGAGAGACAGTGGGCTCATCAATGGAGACATGACATAAATAACAGAATTACTTTACAAAAGGAAAATGGACATTTTTCAGAGACTATCCCACCTATAATTGCTTTAATCAGTGCACAAATGACTTCCTAAGATGACAGGTATCAATCTTTCATCAACCTTTCTCTGCAGTGATGCATAGAACAGATGGTGTTAAGGTATCCAATGGAAGTGTTAAGGTCAATAACATAGGACATAATAATATAAAATCACTGCAATACTTATTCCACTGTTAGAAAAAAAAGATAACAAAAAATAACATACCAGATTACTGGCATTGAGGTTGAGCATGACTTTGCAGAAGTGACCAGGGCCTAAAATATGCGGCTCATTTATTTCAGTGGGTATTTATGAAGCCACAAGTCTGTTCATATATTAGACAAGGTGTTGGACAAAAAAGAATGAGAAAAAGAGAGGTGTGGTCCCTCCCTGCTGTCACAGAGTTTACTCAAGTAACGTGTACTCAAGCAAGTAAGCAACATAGCATATTGCAATAGTGCTTCAATAGGAAAATACAAGTTAACTGCAGCAGCACATTTAGGAGAAAACAATTTTCCAGGAAGGATTTTTGGAGACATAGTTATTACAGGAGTAGTTACTCATCATACTTAATACATATATACATTTATAATAGGTTGTACTTCTGTATACTACAATTCAAATTTGTCAACTTATTTTTTTAATCTATACGAGTTTATTTTCTTTAGTCTATATGAGTTTATCTTACCCCATTACTCCCACTATTTAAAAAAAGAAGAAACATACACACATATGCATATACACATCTATATGTATATGATAACTCAGTCTCTACTGATTTAAAAATAGTTAATACTAATCAATTCAAATGTTCTCTCAAAGTCAACCAAAATTAATAGCCCCTGCTCAGAAATCATACATAAATCTAAAGTCTTCACGCTTATGCGGTACCTTCATGAATTTTTGTTCAGGGAAATCAATATTTTATGCCAAAAATAGAATGCTTCTTAGAAAATAATTGAAAGAAGGAAATTCATTGTAAAACAGAAGAGTAGCAGTTGATTGAGACAGATTGTTGTATGCATGAGTTAAAATGCTTAATTGTGTTTGGATCCTATATCAGAACTAATTTCCTCTCTTTTTAGGTTAGCACTGAGGTGAATCCCTTGATGATAAAGCCATATCATCACCTGTTTTACTCTAAACAAAGAGATTTATAAAAATGGTAAACCTGATTATATTTCATAGTATTAAGAAAGATTCTTGTGTAAGATTGTTATTAATTTTTACAATGCTCCTAATGTCAGCTGAGGTAAAATCAATTAGAACAACCATATCTTAGGAAAATAGAGTCAATGAGCAAAGATTATCACATATTTAAAGGAAGTAAGAGCAGATGAAAGCTGTTCCTGAGGAACGAAGTAAAGAGAGTTTGAGACAGTGGAAGATGGAACAGGAAGACAAAAATAAGATAAAATGGTGACATCGCTCAAAATCGTTTGGAAGAGTCATTTACACACTATGGATGAATAGCAATTTATTCCTGGAAAATCCTTGTTGCCCAGGTTGTGCAAATTCTCAGTTATGGATAGATTTAGTTATTGATCAATCATACTGCTTTCGAGAATTTTAATCTGTTTTGATTTCTTAAAAAGTTCCCATGTATATAAACAAAGTTCATTTACTTGATGGCATTATATTAGCCTCAGGATATTTGGAGGACTTGCATACTTGGAGAAAAGGGCATTCCAGGTGTCATATGTTTTCAGGACAACCCTCTCACCCAGTGAGACAGATTGTATGTTTTTTCCACTGTGGCTTGCTCCTATTTATATTTCCTTCAGCCCAGGAAGCATTATTGTAATATATCAAGTTCATCAGCATTTTTTAAATTCTTACATTAATCTATTTAATTTGAGGTTCTATTTTACCTCAAAGATATCTATTACCTGTATTTATCTATCCAATGGAGAGTTCTTGCCACATAATTTTTTTTTTAATTTTGCAATTCTTCTGAAGATTTTAAAGATGTTTGCTTGCTGGTTAGAATAATCCTCAAGCTTTTCTAATCATAGCACTTTTATTTTCTCATTCTTCTGATTAAAATTCAATCCTCTTCATTTACAAAGGTGAATATATTTGGAACTGTCATATCCAATGAATGAAAAGCAATTAGAAACCCTAGAAAAGATACTTGAAATAATTATTAAACCATTTTATAATTTGTTAATTTTTCCAGATTTCTATAAAAAGCAAATGCACATACGAAAGAAACAAGAACAGGGCTTTCATATATTTTCCAGTCTGAGTTGACTTCAAGACTTGAAGACTAGCTAGTGATAAACAAGAGAAAATAAATTTAAAATAAGGAGGATGATAAATGTAGAAGTTATCAAAGATTACAGTTTTTTTAAATCTCAAAACTTTTGTTTAAAGACATTCCTATCAAAGGAATTTGTATCAAAAAGAAAATGAATAAAGCTGAAATGTAATTGGAATCAATAAGAAAATACCAGAGCTGGAAGGACATTAATAAATCCTTAGTAAAAATAGCATTATACAGATAAAAAAAAAAGTCAGGGGTCAAGAAACTTAATTGATTTGTCTAAGGTCACGTTACTATGTCAATTCATTTCCAAGACCAGTGTTTCTCCAAATAGAGATTAATGAAAAGAAGAAAGAAAAAGAAGAAAAAGCAGATCTCCACTTTTTTTTTTTTTCACCTGGAGGTCCTGATTCATTTGGTGTGGAATGGAGCATCCAGATTTCCTGTTGTCTTGTCTAACAGCAGAAAACTATTAAATGGAAGAAAAGATGTGAACTGAAGTGGTAGAAAAAAATAAATGGAAAAAAAAGGAACAGGAGACTTTGTTTTTGGCAGTTTTTTTTATTATGCATATATCTCCCTCAGCAGCCACATGAGGAGGGATGGCTGGGTATTTCACCATTCTTTGGGCAAGTGTATTTCAAAATATGTTCAAGAGACTATCACATCCAAATCACCAGACAGGAGATCATAGCTATTCTCAGGCTTTTTTCAGTGTAACTTAATAAAATCTCTGTGAATAGTTCCCCAAATTCTGCATTTTCAACAAGCTCCCCACTTATGGAGCTGTCTCCTTGAGTGCAGGAAGGACAGGCTGTTTTACTTTATAACTGGGACAGCAAGTACAGATCCTGGTTCATAGGAGGTGTCTAGAAAATACATGATTGGGTAAATAGTTTAATAACTATAATAAGCAGTAAAACTTAATAAATGCTAATTTTTTTTTAAATTGTACATGTCTACTACTAGATATAAATTTTGGTTGGTGGTGGTCTTCATTTATGAAAGTTGGTTTTTACAGTTTTCCAAAAAATGTCAATTGCTATTCTGTACTCTATAATCAGAAGGAAGTCAGTTTGAGCACATAAAAATGACATAATATTCTGTGGCATCAAGAATACACAGCTTGATACTTCAGATTTATTTTTATCTTTGAAAGATATTAATCAAATAAGTAATTTTAAAAAATGGAGAGATTTTAATAATTGACACAAAAATACTAATTATAAGAGTAAACATGTAATGTAGCTGTACGTTGAAATAAACTTGAAACAGTCTAGTGTCTGTATACGTATACCTTTTGCTTTCCCCAAGAACTATTTCTGCAAAATATCCACTAGCCTGCAGAGATAACCCACATAGACTAAATTATTAATATGCAATCTTCCTTCCTGAAACAGTTTACATATGCAGTATACAGCATCTGGACTTGTAATTGAATTTTCAAAGTTTGCTGTGGTTTGGGAGCTGCATACGGGTCAGTAATCATTATCCAAACGCCATCATTTATAGTACAAATACAACTAATCATTAATTACAGAAAAAGAGTCTCAGGGAAGGCTAGTACACCTATTTCTTAAACAAATATGTTACCTTCGAGCTGTAACAGTAGCATTTCCATTAGCCATTGCCTTAGATTATTAGATATTTTTTCTGGCATCTTTTAAAACAAGGCCCATAAGAAGAGTCAATATAAAAATCTTCAGACATAAGGCCTGTCATATATATTCATAGAATTTAATCGCTTTCTGGTTAAATCACTGCTCAAGTCAGCTTTGGATCTTTATTTTCTGAAGCTAATGTCAATAACACTTTATTTTTAATTTAACTAAATTCAGCCAACTGTAGGAGAAACAAATCATGCTTCTTTTTATTAGTAGTTTTAGTAGATGGTTGCCAGGGCAAAATTGGTAATTAGGGACAGTAAAGTAATCTTCACATATTTTTTTCTTGTTATACATTTGTAAGCCCAGGAGGTTGTTAAATGGAGATACATTATAGATGCAGAAAGGAAGAAAAAAGATCAGTAAATATATGTTCTCACATTCTTGGCTCATTAGCTAACCTGACCAATTTCCTTTCCTCTTTGTCAATCCCATTTTTTTTTCTGTTTTTTCCCTACTCCAAGCAATTTATCTTCATGTTGCACTGACTCACGTTATGACCTACAAAACTCCTTGTAAAAAGACACAGAACAGAAAAAGAGGCTAATTGTGTAAGATAAATGCCAACCTAAAATAATGATAACATATAATTTAATTGCAGCTTAAGGAAGAGAGAGGAAGGGCTATTTAATAGAGTTTTTGTTAAATATACGGTGAGCTTAAGGAAGAGGAACAGCTATTTGCCATCTTCACTGAAGTCAGATGTAGCTTAGACTTCATATGAGAAACATGAAGAAGAGATTTTTGTCTGTAGATTTGCAATGGGAATTTTAGTCATAGGACCATGCAACCATATAGTTTTATTTCTTGTAATATGTGGAGACATATGAGATAATTTATGAGCCATTCAACTTAAAGGTAGGAGGAAAGATCAATTGGTATTTCAAGTGTTCCTCTTTTGTGATACCACCTTGTCCTGACTTCTCTGAGCCTCAGTTTTCCGTCTCTGAGCTCCTTTGTTTTGAAGTTATAAAATACCACAGAGATCAAGGCTTACACTTTTAGCTGTTTGGGACAATGTCTGGTAGAACATGAGCAATGACCAAGAGTAAGCCGAGATCCTGAAGTTTTAGAGTTGTCTCTTTTGTCTCAAAATTTAACCCTTTCAAGTGCTTTTAGAGGGGGATTGTGCATGAAAGAGACACCTGCTGCTTACTTATTATCTAGACCTTGTCTATATCAATTAGATGTATTTCTCTCTCACTGAGGTACACTCCAAAATACTATGTTTTCCCCAGTTCTCCCTGTGCCCTTGTTTCATGGCCAGTTGTGAAATTTTGTTCTACATAATGCTAAGAAAATAAATGTACAATGTGATAAGTGGTGTTATGGAAAATGTGGGAGTTGTAGACTGAAGAAAGCATCTGGGCAAAGAAAACATAATAAAGTCAACAAAATGTTCAAGATTGATTTAAATTGTTATAAAGAGGAAACAACATAAAAATATGGTATGTGAAGGTAAAGAATTTCATGGAGGTTTCCAACTACACTTTAGCTATGGATATCTTTCTTTTTCAAAAGAAAGCTTTTCAGCTACTTTAACATGGACCTTAGATAAGCATTGAAGTTCAATTGGAGAAACAGGAAATTTGAAGCTTCTACTAAACCTCAGGGAATGTGAAAATAGTTTCAGGAACCATGCATTTCCACTCACATAACCAGTTTTAAAACCATAGCCCTCAATGTTACAGTCAAGTTTTAATGTAGCAAAAGGGCATAATTATATTTACATTGATACCTTTAATATACAACAATATATGATTTCTTTAAACCACGTAAATGTAGACCATTAGTATTCCCTTTATGTCTTTTGCCTTAAACCAGCTATCATCAAAACACAGTGTAATGCCAATAAGACCATGAGAAAAGAAGGGAAGTGGTATTCTGGCCCCCTAATTCGGAGCAGAAGGGAGGGAACTACCACCTATCACTCCATGTATATGCAGGGCCAATTAAACCATGCAAGAATTTCTAAGATGAATAAGTAGCTAAAAACATCCTGTTTCTTCTACTTAAATTAATGAAAAAAAGTTTTGAGATTTATTTTAGGGTTTATTACCCTTTTCTTAAAATATCCATTTCTAGGGTACTTGTGCACAATGTGCAGGTTAGTTACATATGTATACATGTGCCATGCTGGTGTGCTGCACCCATTAACTCATCATTTAGCATTAGGTATATCTCCTAATGCTATCCCTTCCCCCTCCCCCCACCCCACAACTGTCCCCAGAGTGTGATGTTCCCCTTCCTGTGTACATGTGTTCTCATTGTTCAATTCTCATGTATGAGTAATAACATGTGGTGTTTGGTTTTTTGTCCTTGCGATAGTTTACTGAGAATGATGATTTGCAATTTCATCCATGTCCCTACAAAAGACATGAACTCATCATTTTTTATGGCTGCATAGTATTCCATGGTGTATATGTGCCACAATTTCTTAATCCAGTCTACCATTGTTGGACATTTGGGTTGGTTCCAAGTCTTTGCTGTTGTGAATAGTGCTGCAATAAACATACGCGTGCATGTGTCTTTATAGCAGCATGATTTATAGTCCTTTGGGTATATACCCAGTAATGGGATGGCTGGGTCAAATGGTATTTCTAGTTCTAGATCCCTGAGGAATTGCCACACTGACTTCCACAATGTTCGAACTAGTTTACAGTCCCACCAACAGTGTAAAAGTGTTGCTATTTCTCCACATCCTCTCCAGCACCTGTTGTTTCCTGACTTTTTAATGATCACCATTCTAACTGGTGTGAGATGGTATCTCATTGTGGTTTTGATTTGCATTTCTCTGATGGCCAGTGATGGTGAGCATTTTTTCATGTGTTTTTTGGCTGCATAAATGTCTTCTTTTGAGAAGTGTCTGTTCACGTCCTTTGCCCACTTTTTGATGGGGTTGTTTGTTTTTTTCTTGTAAATTTGTTTGAGTTCATTGTAGATTCTGGATATTAGCCCTTTGTCAGATGAGGGGGTTGTGAAAATTTTCTCCCATTTTGTAGGTTGCCTGTTCACTCTGATGGTAGTTTCTTTTGCTGTGCAGAAGCTCTTTAGTTTAATGAGATCCCATTTGTGAATTTTGGCTTTTGTTGCCATTGCTTTTGGTGTTTTAGACATGAAGTCCTTGCCCATGCCTATGTCCTGAATGGTAATGCCTAGGTTTTCTCCTAAGGGTTTTATGGTTTTAGGTCTAATGTTTAAGTCTTTAATCCATCTTGAATTAGTTTTTGTATAAGGTGTAAGGAAGTGATCCAGTTTCAGCTTTCTACATATGGCTAGCCAGTTTTCCCAGAACCATTTATTAAATAGGGAGTCCTTTCCCCATTGCTTGTTTTTCTCAGGTTTGTCAAAGATCAGATAGTTGTAGATATGCGGCATTATTTCTGAGGGCTCTGTTCTGTTCCATTGATCTATATCTCTGTTTTGGTACCAGTACTATGCTGTTTTGGTTACTGTAGCCTTGTAGTATAGTTTGAAGTCAGGTAGCGTGATGCTTCCAGCTTTATTCTTTTGGCTTAGGATTGACTTGGTGATGTGGGCTCTTTTTTGGTTCCGTATGAACTTTAAAGTAGTTTTTCCCAATTCTGTGAAGAAAGTCTTTGGTAGTTTGATGGGGATGACATTGAATCTATAAATTACCTTGGGCAGCATGGCCATTTGCATGATATTGATTCTTCCTACCCATGAGCATGGAACGTTCTTTCATTTGTTTGTATCCTCTTTTATTTCATTGAGCAGTGGTTTGTAGTTCTCCTTGAAGAGGTCCTTCACATCCCTTGTAAGTTGGATTCCTAGGTATTGTATTCTCTTTGAAGCAATTGTGAATGGGAGTTCACTCATGATTTGGCTCTCTGTTTGTCTGTTATTGGTGTATAAGAATGCCTGTGATTTTTGTACATTGATTTTGTATCCTGAGACTTTGCTGAAGTTGCTTATCAGCTTAAGGAGATTTTGGGCTGAGACAATGGGGTTTTCTAGATACACAATCATGTCATCTGCAAACAGGGACAATTTGACTTCCTCTTTTCCTAATTGAATACCCATTATTTACTTCTCCTGCCTATTTGCCCTGGCCAGAACTTCCAACAATATGTTGAATAGGAGTGGTGATAGAGGGCATCCTTGTCTTGTGCCAGTTTTCAAAGGGAATGCTTCCAGTTTTTGCCCATTCAGTATGATATTGGCTGTGGGTTTGTCATAGATAGCTCTTATTATTTTGAGATATGTCCCATCAATACCTAATTTATTGAGAGTTTTTAGCATGAAGCGTTGTTGAATTTTGTCAAAGGCCTTTTCTGCATCTATTGAGATAATCATGTGGTTTTTGTCTTTGGTTCTGTGTATATGCTGGATTACATTTATTGATTTGTGTATATTGAACCAGCCTTGTATCCCAGGGATGAAGCCCACTTGATCATGGTGGATAACCTTTTTGATGTGCTGCTGGATTTGGTTTGCCGGTATTTTATTGAGGATTTTTGCATCAATGTTCATCAAGGATATTGGTCTAAAATTCTCTTTTTTTGTTGTTTCTCTGCCCGGCTTTGGTATCAAGATGATGCTGGCCTCATAAAATAAGTTAGGGAGGATTCCCTCTTTTTCTATTGATTAGAATAGTTTCAGAAGGAATGGTACCCATTTCTCCTTGTACCTCTGGTAGAATTCGGCTGTGAATCCATCTGGTCCTGGACTCTTTTTGTTGGTAAGCTATTGATTATTGCCACAATTTCAGAACCTGTTATTGGTCTATTCAGAGATTCAACTTCTTCCTGGTTTAGTCTTGGGAGGGTGAATGTGTCGAGGAATTTATCCATTTCTTCTAGATTTTCTAGTTTATTTGTGTAGAGGTGTTTGTAGTATTCTCTGACGGTAATTTGTATTTCTGTGGGATTGGTGGTGATATCCCCTTTATCATTTTTATTGCGTCTATCTATACATATGTAACTAACCTGCACATTGTGCACATGTACCCTAAAACTTAAAGTATAATAATAAAAAAGAACAGTTTTTTCTACCTACTAAATCAAAACAAAGTTTTAACTCTGTGAGATGAACTCACACATCGCAAAGCATGTTCACAGATAGCTTGTTTCTAGTTTTTATCATGGGATGTTGGATTTTTCACTGCAGACCTCAATGGGCTCTGAAATGTCCCTTTGTAGATCCTACAAAAAGAGTTTTTCCTACCTACAGAATCAAAACAAAGGTTTACCTCAGTAAAATGAATGCAAACAGCACAAATTATTTTCACAGATAGCTTGTTTCTAGTTTTAATCACGAGATAGTCGCCCTTACACCGTAGGCCTGAATCGGCTTAGAAATGTTGGTTTGTAGATTCTAGAAAAGAGTTTTTTCAACCTGCTGAATGAAAGCAAAGGTTTAACTCTGTAAAATGAATGAACACATTACAAAGCATTTTCACATAGAGCTTGTTTCTATTTTTTATTGTGGGATATTTTGTTTTCTACTGTAGGCCTCTGTAGGCCTCAATGGGCACTGAAATGTCCCTTCACAGATTCTACAAAAAGAGCATTTCTAACCTGCTGAATAAAAACAAAGATTTAACTTTGTAAAATTAATCCACACATCAACAAATATTTTCACGGATAGCTTGTTTCTAGCTTAAATCATGAAATATTCGGTTTATTATTATAGGCCTCAATGGGCTCCAAAATGACCCTTCATAGATTCCACAAAAAAAAAGCATTTCCAACCTGCTGAATCAAAACAAAGGTTTAACTCCATGAGATGAATCCACACATTGCCAATCAGGTTCACACACAGATTGTTTTTAGTTTTTGTTGTGAAATATTCAATTTTTTACTGTAGGCCTCAATAGGCTCCAAAATGTGTTTTTTGTGTATTCTACAAAATAACTGCCCCAACCTTCTTAGTGAAAATAAAGGTTTAACTCTCCGAGATAAATCCACACATTGCAAAGCATTTTCACAAATAAATAGTTGTTAGTTTCTGTCATAGGATATTTTGTTTATCAATATACATGCACATGGGCTCTGAAATATCCCTTTGTTGATGCTTCAAAAAGGGTGTTTTTAAACTGCTGAATCAAAATAAAGTTTTAATTCTGAGATCCACATATTAGAAAGCATTTTCACAGATAGCTTCATTCTATTTTTTATAGGGAATATTCAGTTTTTCACCATAGGCCTTGATGGGCTCCAAAATGTCCCTTTGTAGATTCTACAAAAAAACAGTGTTCCTAGCCTGTTGAATCAAAACCAAAGTTTAACTTTATGAGATGAATCCACATATCACAAAGCATTTTCACAGATTGCTTATTTCTAGTTTTCATTGCAGGATATTCGGTTTCTCAATATAGTCCTCCATGGGCTCTGAAATGTTGCTTCATGGATTCTGAAAATATAGTGTTTCCAACCTGCTGATTCAAAGCAAGGGTATAACTCTGTGAAAGAAACCCACACAACAGAAAGCATTTTCAAAGATAGCTTGTTTCTAGTTTTTATCATGGGATATTCAGTTTTTCAGTGTAGGCCTCAATTTGCTCCAAAATGTCTTTTCGCACATTCAAGAAAAAGAGTGTTTCCAACCTGCTAAATCAAAAGAAAGGTTTGACTCTGTGAGATAAAATCACACATTACAGAGAATTTTCAGACATAGCTTTTTATAGTTTTTTATTATGGGACATTTGGTTTTTTACTGTATGCCTCAATGGGCTCCAAAATATCCCCTCATAGATTGTATAAAAGAGCATTTCCAACTTACTGAATCAAAACAAAGGTTTAACTCTCTGAGACGAATTTACTCATGGCAAAACATTTTCACAGATAGCTTGCCTTGAGTTTTTATCACGGGATATTCCATTTTTCTCTGTAAGCCTCAATGGGCTCCAAAATGTTCCTTCATAGATTTTACAAAAAAAGTGTTTCAAAACTACTGAATCAAAACTAAAGCTTAACTCTGTGAGATGAATCCACACGTCGCAAATCATTTTCATAGATAGATTTTTTCTAGTCTTTATTGTGAGACATTGGATTTTTTGCTGTAGAACTCAATGGACTCTGAAATATTGTTTCATAGATTCTATAAAAGCAGTATTTCCAACCTGCTGAATCAGATGAAAGGTTTAACTCTGTGAGATGAATCCACACATCACAAAGCATTTTCACAGATACATTGCTTCTAGTTTTTATTGCGAGATATTCCGTTTTCACTATAGGCCTCAAATGGCTCCAAAATGTACCTGCTTAGATTCTACCAAAAAAAAAGTGTTTCCAACCTGCTGAATCAAAACAAAGTTTTAACTCTTTGAGATAAATCCACACATCACAAACATTTTCACAGATAGATGTTTATAGTTTTTATTGTGGGATATTGATTTTTCACTACATGCCAAAATGGGCTCCAAATTGTCCCCTTGTAGAATGTACAGGCAGGGTGTTTTCAAAGTGCTGATGTAAAACAAAGTTTTAACTGTGTAGGATGAATCTACACATCACAAAGCATTTTTACAGATACCTTGTTTCTAGTTTTTATCACAGTATATTTGGTTTATCACTATATGCCTCAGTTTGCTCTGAAATATCCTATCATATATTCTACAAGCTCCACCTCCCGGGTTCATGCCATTCTCCTGCCTCAGCCTCCTGAGTAGCTGGGACTACAGGTGCCTGCCACCATGCCTGGCTAATTTTTTGTATATTCAGTAGAGACAGGATTTCGCCATGTTGGCAAGGATGGTCTTGATCTCTTGACCTCGTGATCCACCTGCCTTGGCCTCCCAAAGTGCTGGGATTACAGGCATGAGCCACCATGCCCGGCCAAAGAGTGTTTTTAACCTGCTGAATCAAAAGAAAGGTTTAACTCTGTGAGGTAAAATTACGCATTGCAAAGCATTTTCAGAGATAATTTCTTTATTGTTTTTATAGCAGGATATTAGATTTTTCATGACAAGCCTCAATGGGCTTTGAAATATCTCCTAGTCGATTGTAAAAAAGGAGAGTTTCCAAACTGCTGAATCAAAAGAAAAGTTTAACATCATGAGATAAATCCACAAATTGCAAAGAATTTTCACAGATAACTTCTTTCTGGTTTTTATCACAGGATATTCAGCCTTTCACTATAGTCCTCAGCTGACTGAGAAATGTACCTTCATAGATTCTACAAAAAGAGTGTTTCCAACCTGCTGAGTCAAAACAAAAATTAAAATCTGTGAGATGAAATCACATATTGCAGAACATTTTTACAGAGATCTTGTTCTAGATTTTATCATGGCATGTTCGGTTTTTCACTATAGGCCTCAATAAGCTCTGAAATGTCCCTTCATAGATGCTACAAAAACAGTGTTTCCAACCTGCTAAATGAAAAGAATAATTTAACTCTGTAACATGAATCCACACATTACAAAACATTTTCACACACAGCTTGTTTCTAGTTTTTATCATGGGATATCTGTTTTTTTTAGTATAGGCCACTATGAGCTCCGAAATTTACTTCTGTAGATGCTACAAAAACAGTGTTTCCAACCTTCTGAATCAAAACAGAGGTTTAATTTTGTGAGATGAATCCACAAATCTTAAAGCATTTTCACAGATAATGTTTTTTCAGTTTTTATTGGGGGTATTTGCTTTTACATGATAGGCCTCAAAGGACTCAGAAATTTCTTCTTTTAGATTCTACTAACAGAGTGTTGCCAACCTGCTGTATATAAACATAGGTTTAACTCTGAGATAAAGCCACATATCACAAACATTTTCACAGTTAGTTTGTTTCTAGTTTTTATCAAAAGATATTTGGTTTTTCACTATAGGTCCTAATGGGCTCCAAAATGTCTCCTCATAGATTATACAGCAGTTTACAACCTGCTGAATCAAAAACAAAAAAGGGTTTACCTCTGTGGAATAAGTCCAAACATTTCAAAGATAATTCACAGGCAGCTTGTTTCTAGACTTTATCATGGCATATTGGTTTTTCACTATAGGCCTCAACAGGCTCAGAAATATTTTTTGGTTGATTTTACAAAAAAAGTGTTTCCAACCTTTTGAATCAAAACAAAGTTTAAACTCTGTGAGATGAATTCACACATCTCAGTGTGTTTTCACAGATAGCTTGTTTGTAGTTTTTGTCAAGGGATATTCATTTATTTATTGTCGCACTCACTGGGCTCTGAAATATCACCTCATAGATTCTACAAGAAAAGCATTTACAAACTGCCGAATCAGAAGAAAAATTTAACTCTGTGAGATGAAATCACACATCATAAAGCATTTTCAGAGATAGCTTCTTTATAGTTTTTATCAAGATATATTCAGTTTTTCAGAATTGGCCTCAAGGGGCTCCAAAATGTCCTCTCATACAGTCTACAAAATTAGTGTTTCCAGACTATGGAATCAGAACGAGGGCTTAACTCAGTAAGAAAAATCCACACATTGCAAAGCATTTTCACAGATAGCTTGATTCTAGTTTTTATCAGGGAATATTTGGTTATTTACCATAGGACTCAATGGGCTTTGAAATGTCTCTTCTTAGATTCTACAAAAAAAAGTGTTTCCAACCCTCTGATTTAAAAGTAAGGTTTAACTCTATGAGATGAATTTGCACATCACAAAGCATTTTCACAGATAGCTTGTTTCTAGTTTTTATCATGGGATATCCAGTTTTTACTATAGGCCTCAATGGGCTTCAAAATGATCCTTCATAGATTCTACTAAAAGGGTGTTTCCAACCTGTTTAATAGAAACAAAGGTTTAATTATGTGAGATGATTCCACACATCATGAAGCATTTTACCACACAGCTTGTTTCTAGTTTTTATTGGTATTTTACTATAGGCCTTCATGGGCTCTGAAATGTCCCTTGGTGGATTCTACAAAAAAAGCATTTACCACCTGCTGAATCAAAACAAGGCTTTAACTCTGTGAGATGAATCCACACATGGCAAAGTGTTTTTACAGATAGTTTTTTTCAGTTTTTATTGGGAAATATTTGATTTTTCTTTACAGGCCTCAAAGGGCTCAGAAATGTCTTTTTTCTGATTCTACTAAAAGAGTGTTTCCAACCTCTGTTTATAAACATAGGTTTAACTCTGTGAGATAAATCCACACATTGCAAAGCTAATTCACAGATAGCTTATTTCTAATTTTTATCACCAGATATTGGTTTTTCAATATAAGCCTTGAGATCAACTCACACCTTGAAAAGCATTTTCACAGATAGCTTTTTTAAGTTTTTATCAAGGGATATTCACTTTTTTATTGTATGACTCAATAGGCTCTGAAATGCCCTTTCATAGATTCTACAAAAAAAAGTGTTTCCAACCTGCTGAATCAAGAAAAGTTAAACTCTGTGAGATGAAATCACACATCAGAAAGCATTTTCAGAGATAGTTTTATTATAGTTTATACCACAAAATATTTTGTTTTTCAGGATTGGCCTCAACAAAATTTTAACTCTTTGAGATGAATCCACACATCACAGAGCATTTTTCACAAATGGCTTGTTTCTGGTTTTTATCGTGGGATAACTGGTTTTTCAATATAAGCATCAATGGGCTTCAAAATGTTCCTTCTTAGATTTTACTAAGAGACTATTATCAACTTCCTGAATACAAACAATGGTTAAATCAGTAAGATGAATCCACACATTACAAAGCATTTTCACAGATAAACTTTTTTTAGTTTTTCTCATGGAATATTGCATTTTTCACTATAGGCCTCAATGGACTCTAAATTACCCTCTCTTACAATTTACAAAAACAGTGTTTCCAACCTACTATATATAAAGAAAGGTTTACCTGTCTGAGTAGAATCTGCACATGCGAAGCGTTTTCATAGATAACATGTTTTCAGTTTTCATTGCAAAATATTCAGTGTTTCACTATAGGTCTCAATGGGTTCCAAAATGTCCCTTCGTAGAGTCTACAAATAAAGTGTTTCCAACTTGCTGAAACAAAACTAAGGTTTAACACTGAGAGATGAATCCACACATTGCAAAGCATCTTCACAGATAGCTTATTTCTAGTTTTTATGATGGAATATTTGGTTTTACACTACAAGACTCAAAGGCCTCAGAAATTTATTCTTTTAGATTCAAGTAAAAGAGTTTTTCATACCTGCAGTATGAAAACAAAGGTATACTTCTGTGGGATAAACTCACACATCACCAAGCATATTCACAGATAGCTTGTTTCTAGTTTTTATCACAGGATGTTTAGTTTTTCACTAAGGCTCAATGGGCTTTGAAACATCCCTCTATAGATTGTACAGATTTGACCTGCTGAATCAAAACAACGTTTAAATTTTTGAGATGAATCCACACGTCTCAAAGCATTTTCACAGAGGCTTGTTTCTACTTTTTATGGCAGGATATTGGTTTTTCTCTACAGGTCAATATTGTCTTTGAATTGTCCCCTCATAGATTCTACAAACACCAAGCTTCCAAGCTAATGAAGCAAAAGAAAATTTAACTTTGTAAGATGAATCTACATTTGCAAAGCATTTTTAAAAGATAGCTTGTTTTTAGCTTTTATTGCTGGATATTCAGTTTATCACTGTAGGCCTCAATTTGCTCTGAAATGTTTTATTGAAGATTCTACACAAAGAATGTTTCCAACCGCTGAATCAAAAGAAAGATTTAACTCTGTGAGATTAAATCACACATTGCAAAGCATTTTCAGGACAGCTTCATATAGATTTATCACAGGATATTTGGTTTTTCACTGTAAGCTCAATCAGCTTTAAAATGTCTCTTCATAGATTGCACAAAAAAAGAGTTTCCAACCTGCTGAATAAAAAAAAAGTTTTAATGTTGTGAGGTGAATCCACCTATTGCAAAGCATTTTCACAAATATCATTTTTTCTAGTTTTTATCATGGAATATTCAGTTTTTAAGTGTAAGCCTCAGTGGGCTCAGAAATGCCCCTCAAAGATTCTACAAAAAGAATTTTTCTAATCTGCTGAATCAAAGCAATAGTTCAACTCTTTGAGTTGAATCCACACATCACAAAGCAATTTCACAGATAGCTTGTTTCAAGTTTTTATCACGAGATATTCGTTTTTTTACCATAGGCTTCACTAGCTCAGAATTGTTCCCTCTTAGATTCTACTAAAACAGTGTTTCCAAAATGCCATATAAAAATAAAGTTTTAACTCTGTATGATGAACCTACACATTGCAAACCATTTTCAGACATAGATTATTTCTTGTTTTTATCATGACATATTCTGTTTTTCACTATAGGCCTCAAAGGTCTCCAAAATGTCCCTTTGTAGATTCCACAAAATGAGGGTTTTCAACCTGCTGAATACAAACAGAGGTTTAACTCTGTGAGATAAATCCACACATCACAAAACATTTTCACTGATAGTTTTTTTTCTAGTTTTTATCGTGCAATATTTGATTATTCACTATAGGCCCAATGGGATCCAAAATTTCCCTTTGTAGGTTCTACAAAAATGTATTTCCAACCTGCTGAATCAAAACAAGGTTTTAACTGTATGAGATAGATCTACACATCATAAAGCACTTTCACAGATTGTTCTAGTTTTTATAGGGGGATATTTTGTTTTTTACTATAGGCCACAGAGAGCTCAGAAATGTCTTCTTTTAGATTCTGCAAAAAGAATGTTTTCCACCTGCTGTATATAAATATAGGCTTAACTCTGGGAGAAATATCTGCACATCACAAACATTTTCACAGATGGCTTGTTTCTAGTTTTTATCACGGGATATTTGGTTTTCCACTAGAGGCCTCAATAGGCCCCTAAGTGTTCCTTTGTAGATTCTAAAAAAAGTATCCAATTTGCTGTATAAAAACAAAGGTTTAACTCTGTGAGATGTGTGCACACATCATAAAGCATTTTCACAGAAGGATTATTTTTAGTTTTTTCATAGGATACTCTGTTTTTCATTTGAGGTCCCATTGAGATCTGAAAAATCCCTATGTAGATTCTACAAAAAGAGTGTTTCCAGCCTGCAGAATCAAACCAAAGGTTTAATTCTGAGAGATCATTCCAAACTTTGCAAGACACTTTTACAGATAGGTTGTTTCTAGGTTTAATTGTGGGATATTTGGTTTTTTAATACAGGCCTCAAAGGGCTCTGAAATATCCCTTCATAGATTCTATGAAAATAGTGTTTCCAACTGGCTGAATCAAAACAAATATATAACTCTGAGAGAGAAATCCACACATCACAAAGCATTTTCGCTGAGAGCTTGTTTCAAGTTTTTATTGCAGGATAATCAGTTTTTGACTATAGGCCTCAATGGGCTTTAAAATGTACCTTCATGGTTTCTACAAGAAGAGTGCTTCAAACCTGCTTACTCAAAGCAAAGGTTTAATTTTGTGAGATGAGTCCACACATCACAAAGCGTTTTCACGTATAGTATGTTTCTAGTATTTATCACTGGATATTTGGTTTGGTTTTTCACTGCAGACCTCAATAGGCTCTCAAATATCCCCTCATAGATTCTACAAAAACAAGTGCTTTCAACATGATTAATCAAAACAAAGTTTTAACTTTGTGACATGAAATGACACATCATAAAGAATTTTCATAGATAGCTTGGTTCTGGTTTTTATCGTGGGTATTCAGTTTTCCACTACAGGCCACACTGGGCTCCAAAATGTCCATTCAGGACTACAAAAAGAGAGATTTTTGCCTGCTGAATCAAAACAAGGATTTAGCTCTGTGAGGTGAATCCACAGATCTCAAAGAATTTTCACAAATACCTTGTTTCTAGTTTTTATCACAGGATGTTGGTTTTTTTCATATGCTTCTTCATGGGATCTGAAATGTCCCTTCATAGATTCTACAAAAAATATTTCCAACCGGCTGAATCAAAACAAAGGCTTAACTCTGTGAGTTGAATCCACACATCACAAAGCATTCTCATATATAGCTTGTTTCTAGTTTTTATCTTGAGATATAAAGTTTTTAACTGTAGGGCTCAATGTTCTCTGAATGTGCCTTCTTAGGTTCTACAAAAAAAGTGTTTCCAACCTGCTGAATCAAGATAAAGGTTTAACTCTGCGACATGAATTGACACATTGCAAAGCATTTTCACAGATAGCTTTTTTCTAGTTTTTGTCACCAGATATTCGGTTTTTCACTATTGGCCTTTGTGGATTCCAAATTTCATTTCGTAGATTCTACAAAAAGAGTGTTTCCAATCTGCTGACAAAACAGAGCTTTAAATCTGTGAGATGTATCCACACATTGCAAAGCATTTTTACAAATAGCTTGTTTCTAGCTTTTATCATGGGGATATTTGGTTTTCCACTATAGACCCCAATAGGTTCCCAAATGTCCCCTTGTAGATTGTACAAAAGGAGTGCTTTCCATGTGCTGAATCAAAACAAAGGTTTTACTCCATGAGATGAATCCACACATTGGAAAGCATTTCCACAGATAGCTTGTTTCTCATTTTTATTGTGAAATATTTGGTTTTTCACTGTATGCCTTAATGTGCAGCAAAATATCTTCTCGTAGGTTCTACAAACAGACTGTTCCCAACCTGCTTAATCAAAACAAAGGTTTAACTCTGTGATATGAATTAACACATTCTAAAGCATTTTCACAGATAGCTTGTTTCCAGTTTTTATTTCCACATTTTTTTTCACTATTGACTTCAATGTGCTTTAAAATGTTTCTTCATAGATTCTACAAAAAGAGTTTTCCAAACTGCTAGATTAAAATGAAGGTTTAACTTTGTGAGATGAATCCACACATCACAAAACATTTTCACAGATAGCTTGTTTCTAGTCTTTATCATGGGATATTTGGTCTTTCACTGTAGGCCTAAATGGGCTTCAAAATGGCCTTTAGTAGATTCTACAAAGAGAGTATTTCCAATCTGCTGAATGAAAAGGAATGTTTAACTCTGTGAGATTAATCCACACAATGCAAAACATTTTCAGAAGTAGCTTGTCTTTAATTTTTATTGCAGGATATTTGTGTTTCAATGTACTTTTTTATGGGCTCCACAATGTCCCATTGTATATTCTACAAAAAGAGTGTTTCCAATCTGCTGAACAAAAACAAAGGTTTAACTCTGAGAGATGATTCCACACATCACAGGACCTTTTTACAGATAGCCTGTTTCTAGTTTTCATTGCGGGATATTTAGCTTTTCACTATAGGCCTCACTGAACTTTGTAATGTCCTTTAGTATAATCTACAAAAATAGCATTTCCAGCCTTCTGAATCAAAACAAATATTTAACTCTGTGAGATGGATCCACACATCTCAAAGCATTTTCATAGATAGCTTGTTTCTACTATTTATGAAAGGATATTCAATTTTTCTATTTACTTCTCCATGGGCTCCGAAATGTCCCTTCATAGATTCTACAAAAAGAGCGTTTCCTAAATGCTAAATCAAAACAAAGGTTTACCTCTGTGAGTTGAATCCACATATTTCAAAGCATTATCACAGATAGCTTGTTTCTCATTTTTAACGCAGATATTCAATTTTTACTATAGGCCTCAATGTGCACCAAAATGTCTTGTCGTAGATTCTGGAAACAGACTGTTTACAACCTGCTTAATCAAAACAAAGTTTTAATTCTGTAATATGAATCCACACATCACAAAGTATTTTGATGGATAGCTTGTTTCCAGTTTTTATCTCCACATATTTTGTTTTTCACTGCAAGCTTCAATGGGCTTTGAAATGTTTCTTTGTAGATTCTACAAAAAGAGATTTTTTTTTAACCTACTGAATTAAAACAAAGGTTTAACTCTGTGAGATGAATCCACACATCACAAAGCATTTTCACAGATAGCTTCTTTCTAGTTTTTATTGCAGGATATTTGTTCTTTCACTGTAGGCCCAAATGGGCTCCAAAATGGCCTTTAGTTGATTCTACAAAAAGAGTGTTTCCAACCTGCTGAATCAAAATATTTAACTCTGTGAGATGAATCCACACAATGCAAAGCATTTTCAGAGGTAGCTTGTTTTTAGTTTTTATTGCGGGATATTATATTCAGTGTTTCAGTATACTCATTTATAGGTTCTGAAATGTCCCTTCGTATATTCTGCAAAAAGTGTTTCCAACCTGCTGAATAAAAGCAACTGTTTAACTCTGAGAGATGATTCCACACATCACAATATCTTTTGATTGATAGCCTGTTTCTAGTTTCAGCAGGGGATATTCAGCTTTTCACCATAGGCCTAAATAAGCTTTGTAATGTCTTTTCATAGAATCTACAAGTAGAGTGTTTCCAGTCTGCTGAATCAAAACAAACATTTAACTCTTTGAGATGGATTCACAAATCCCAAAGCATTTTCATAGATAGCTTGTTCCTACTTTTTATCAAAGAATATTCACTTTTTCCATTTATTTCTCTATGGGCTCTGAAATGTCCCTTTATAGATTCTACAGAAAGAGTGTTTCCTATCGGCTAAATCAAAACAAAGTTTTACCTCTATGAGTTGAATCCACACATCACAAAGGATTTTCACAGATAACTTGTTTCTCGTTTTTGATATGGGATATTCAGCTTTTACTATAGGCCTCAATGTGTACCAAAATGTCCTGTAGATTCTACAAACAGACTGTTTACAACTTGCTTAATCAAAACAAAGTTTTAATTCTGTGATATGAATCTATACATTGCAAAGCATTTTGACAGCTTATTTCTAGTTTTTATCTCCACATATTTTGTTTTTCAATACAGGCTTCAATACGTTTTTAAATATTTTTCATATATTATACAAAAAGAGTTTTTTTAACCTGCTGACTGAAAAACAGGTTTAACTCTGTGAGATGAATCCACACAATGCAAAGCATTTTCATAGATAGCTTGTTTCTAGTTTTCATGGCAGGGTATTCGGTCTTTCACTGTAGGCCTCAATGGGCTCTGACATGGCCCTTAGCACATTCTACAAAAAGAGTGTTTCCAACCTGCTGAATCAAAATGAGTGTTTAACTCTGTAAGATGAATCCACACAATAAAAAGCATTTTTACAGATAGCTTCTTTGTAGTTTTTATTGCAAGATATTCAATGTTTCAATATACTCATCCATGGGCTCCAAGATGTTTCTTGGTATATTCTACAAAAAGAATGTTTCCAACCTGCTGAATAAAAACAAAGATTTAACTATAAGAGATTATTCCACACATCATGAGACCTTTTGACAGATAGCTTGTTTCTAGTTTTCATCGTGGGATAGTCAACTTTTCACTATAGGTCTCAATTAGCTTTGGAATATCCTTTCATAGAATCTACAAAAAGAGTGTTTCAAGCCTGCTGAATCAAAACAAGGGTTTAACTCTGTGAGATGGATCCACACATCCCAAACCATTTTCACAAATAGCTTCTTTCTCCTTTTCATCAAAGGATATTTACTTTTTCCATGTACTTCTCCATGGGCTCCGAAATATCACTTCATAGATTCTACAAAAAGAGTTTCCAACCTGCTGGATCAAAACAAAGGTTTAACTCTGTAAAATGAATGCACACATTTCAAAGCGTTTTCACAGATAGCTTTTCTCTATTTTACATTGCGGGATATTTGATTTTTTGCTATACTCGTCCATGGGCTCCGAAATGTCCTTTTGTAGATACTAGAAAAACAGTCTTTTTATTCTGCTCAATCAAAACAAATGTTTAACTCTGAGAGATGAATCCCTGCATGGCAAAGCATTTTTACAGATAGCTTGTTTCTAGTTTTTATTGTGGGATATTCAGTTTTTCACTGTAGGCCTCAATGGGTTCTGAAATGTACCTCTGTAGACAAAGGGACAAAAAGAGTGATTCCGTCTTGCTGAATCAAAACAAAGGTTTATCTTTTTGAGATGAATTCACACATCACAAAGCATTTTCACAGTTTCTTTCTAGTTTTTATCGTGGGATATTCAGTGTTTGACTCTTGGCCTTAATGGACTCTGACATGTCCCTTCATAGATTCTATAAAAAGAGTGTTTCCAACCTGCTAAATCAAAACAAATGTTTAACTCTGTGAGAAGTATTGACACATCGCAAAGCAATTTCAAAGATAGCTTGTTTCTAGTTTTTATTGTGGGATATTTGGTTTTTCACTATAGACCAAAATTGGCTCCAAAATGTACCCTTGCAGATTCTACAAGAAGAGTGTTTCCAACCTGCTGAATCAAGACAAAGGATTAACTCTGTGAGATAAATATACACATAGCAAAGAATTTTTACTGATAGGTTGTTTCTAGTTTCTTTAGTGGGATATTCGGTTTTTCACTGTAGGCCTCAATGGCCTCTGAAATGTCCCACGGAGATGGTACAAAAAGACTGTTTCCAATGTGCTGAATAAATACAAAGGTTTAACTCTATCAGATGAATCCAAACATCACAAAGCATTTTCACAGGTAGGTTTTTTCTGGTTTTTAATTGTGGGATATTTGGTTTTTCAATATTGGCCCTAATGGGCTCCAAAATGTCTTTTCTTAGATTCTACAAAGAGATTGTTTCCAACCTGCTTAATTAAAACAAAGATTTAACTCTGTGAGATGAATCCACACATTGTAAAGCATTTTCAGAGATAGAATTTTTATTATTTTTATTGCAAAATATTCAGTTTTTTACTATAGGCATCAATGGGTATGAAATGTCCTTTGTATATTCTATTTTAAAAAGTATTTTTTAACCTGTTGAATAAATACAAAGGTTTAACTCTGTGAGATGAATCCACATATTGCAAAGCATTTTCAAAGATAGATTGTTTCTACTTTTTATTGCAGGATAATCAGTGTTTCACTATGGGCCTCAATGGGCTTCAAAACATCCCTTCATAGATTTTACAAAAAGATATTTTCCAATCTGCTGAATCAAGACAAAGGATTCAATCTATGAGATGAATCCACACATTGCCAAAAATTTTTACTTAGAGCCTGTTTCTAGTTTTTATCATGGGATAATGGGTTGTTCATCAACGTGCTGAATCACAAAAAGGTGTAACTCTGTGAGATGGAATCACACATGGCAAATAATTTTCAGACATAGTTATTTGTTATTGTTGTAGTGGGCCATTCAGCTTTTCTCTGTAGGCTTCAACAGGCTTCTAAAACTCTTTTCATAGATTGTGCAAAAAGAGTGTATCCAAAGAGCTGAATCAAAACAAAGGTTTAATTCTGTGAGATAAATCCACACACCGCAAGGTATTTTCACAGATAGCTTGTTTTTAGTTTTTATTGTGTGATGTTTGGTTTGTCAATGGGCTCTGAAATGTTTCTTTCTTGAATCTACAAAAGGAAATTTTTCAATCTGCTGAATCAGAAAAAAGGTTTAACTCTGTGAGATGAATCCACACAATGTAAAACATTTTCACAGATGGCTTGTTTCTAGTTTTTACCACGGGATATTCAGTTTTTCACTACAGGTCTCAATGACCTCCAAAATGTCCCTTCTTAGATTCTCCAAAAAAAATTGTTTCCAACCTGCTGAATAATAACAAAGGTTTAACTCTGCGAGATGAATCCACACATGGCAAAGCATATTCAGAGATAGATTTTTTATTGTTTCTATCACAAAATAGTTGGTTTATTACTATAGGCATCAATGGGTGTGAAATGTCCCTTTGTATATTCTATAAAACAAGTGTTCACAATCAGCTTAATAAAAGAGAGGTTTAGCTCTGTGAGATGAAATCACACATTGCAAAGCATTTTCAGACATAGTTTCTTTTTAGTTTTTGTTGATGAATGTTTGTTTTTTCACTATACTTCTCAAGGGGTCTATGTACCTTCGTAGACTGTACAAAGAGTGTATCCAACTTACAGAATCACAGCAAAGGTTTAACTCTATCAGATAAATCCAAATATCACAAAGTGTTCTCACAGATCACTTGCTTCTAGTTTTTATCATGAGACATTCTGTTTTTCACTATAGGCCTCAATGGGCTCCGAAACGTGTTTTCCTAGATTCTACAAAAAAAAGTCTTAACAATCTGCTGAATCAGAAGAAAGGTTTAACACTGTGAGATGAAACCACAGATTGCAAAGCATTTTCACAAAAAGCTTCCTTTTAGTTTTTTATTGCAAATATTCAGTTTTTCACTATAGGCCTCAATGGGCTTCCAAATAACTTTTCTGAAATTCTATGAAAAACGAGTTTCCAACCTGCTGAGTGAAAACAAAAGTTTAACTCTGTGAGATGAATCCACACATTGCAAAGCATTTTTACAAATAGTGTTTCTAGTTTTTATGGTGGGATAATCAATTTTTCACTATAGGCCTTAATGAGCTACAAAAAGGCTCTTCATAGTTTCCACAATTAAAGTGTTTGCAACCTGTTGAAACAAAACAAAGGTTTAACTCTGTGAGACAGATCCACACATTGCAAAACATTTTCACTGATAGCTTGTTTCTAGTTTCTATCACAGGATATACAGTTTTTCACTATATGCCTCAATGGGCTTTAAAATGTCCCTTTGCAGATTCTACAGAAAGAGTTTTTCCAACCTACTAAAAAAAAAAAAAAAAAGTTTAACTCTGTGAGATGAATTCACACACAGGAAAGTGGTTTCACTGATTGCTTGTTTCTACTTTATATCGTGAAATATTTGGTTTTTTAGTATAGGCTTCAATGGGCTCTGAAACTTTCCTTTGCAGATTCTACAAAATGAGTGTTTTTAACTTATTCAATCAAAAGGAAGTTTTACCTTTGTAAGATGAATCCAAACATCACAAAGCATATTCACAGATAGCAAGCTTTTAGTTTTCATTGCAGAATATTTTGTTTTTCACTATATGCCTCAATGGGTTCCACAAAGTTTATTCGTAGATTCTACAAAAGGAGTGTTTCCAACCTGCTGAATCAAAACAAAGGTTTAACTCTTTGAGATGAGCCCACAAATCCTAAAGCATTTCCACAGATAGCTTGTTTCTAGTTTTTACCATGGGATATTTGTTATTTCACTATAGGACTGCATGGGCTCTGAAATGTCCCCTCGTAGATCCTACAAAAAGAGTGTTTCCAAACTACTGAATTAAAACAAATCTTTAAATGTGTGACATAATTTCACACGTCACAAAGCATTTTCACAGATAGCTTGTTTGTAGTTTTTATCACGGGATTTTCGGTTTTTCACTATAGGCCTCAATGTGCTTTGAAATGTCTCTTCTTAGGTTCTGCAAAAAACGTGCTTCCAACCTGCTGAATCAAGACAAAGGTTAACTCTGTGAGATAAATGCACACATTCTAAAGCCTTTTGACAGATAGCTTGCATGAAGTTTTTATCAGGGGATATTCTGTTTTTCTCAATGGGTATCAAAGGGCAGCCAAATGTCCCTTCACAAATTCTACAAAAAAAGTCTTAAAAACTGCTGAATCAAAACAAAGATTTAGCTTCATAAGATGAATCCAGAAATCGCAAATCATTTCGCTGAAGGCTTATTTCTAGTTTTTATCACAAGATAATCAGTTTTTTACTATAGGACTCAATTTGCTCAAAAATGTCCCCTCATAGATTCTAGAAAGAAAGTGTTTCTGACCTGCTGAATCTCAGGAAAGGTTTAACTCTGTGAGATGAGATCAGACATCAGAAAGCATTTTCATACATAGCTTCTTTGTAGTTTTTATCCCAGGATATTCAGTTTTTCACTATATGCCTCAAAAAATTTTGAAATGTTCCCTCATAGATAGTACAAAATTATGAGGGGACATTTCAAATGAGGGGACATTTCAAAAGATTGTACAAATCTATGAGGGGACATTCCAAATGAGGGGACATTTCAAAAGAGTGTATCTAACCTTCTGAATCAAAACAAACGTTTAACTCTATATAATCAATCCACACATCACAAAGCATTTTCACCATATCCCCCAAAAAGGAAACTCTTGTTCTCCTTCTCCTATTGGAGGGCTGCATGATTCCTATAGGATGAAAAGCAGGCAGCCGTGGCTGGCTTTTGCCTGGTAATCTAGGCTCTGTTTCATTTCGTCTGCACGTCCTTTCTCATAGCGGAGAGGCTCTTTCATTGGGCTGTTGCTGGGTGGGACTGCCTCTCGCCACAGTTCTATTGGCTGCCGGGGATTTCAGGGAGCAAAAGGGACTTCGGGTAGGCAGGCTGTGCTCCAGGTTGTGTATTATGATCTCGTTGTGGTGCCTGAGGTTGTTTCCACTTTGCAGGAGGCTTTTGGGTCCTCTGACAGGAATCCTTGAACGTTGCTTGGACTCCAGCACAGGTCAGCTCGTTCTCTCATTCGAACCTTGATTTTCCCTTGTTTTAATGGGGGGTCAACAGTGCCCCTCAACAGCACTGCTGGACACCCTTTCCCTGCTTGCAATCGCCACAGACAGCCTCTGAGACAATGTCTCAACCTCCTCTGCACCTGTGAGAGGCCAGTTCAAGGTGTGAGAACACTGCTATACCTTGGACTTGCCTTTGCCATAGTTCCTGCCTTTCCCAGGGAGCCCCTGCGAGGCCCAGGATGAAGGGAGGCAATGAGGTCAAAGGCCCGGCCATCTTTCGCTGACACCCGCCTCTGGGGTCTCAGGTATGAGTTCATCACCCAAAGACCCCTCAACAGCTCACTAGACTATATTCCAATCCCCATGGGACCCAGTTCCTGAACGCAGCCTCTTTCGGGAAGGGAGTCAGAAGAGCAGTTTCCAGAGACCAACTCACACTCTCCAAATGCCTCCTTCTTCCATGGGACTCGACCACGGAGACGGCCCGAGGGGGCCCTACGGCCGAGACTTGTACGGTCCTGCAGTGGGTTATCATAGGCAGCCTCTTTCCTGATACCAGGCCAGCTCTGCCTGTACCATTTTCCTCCGCTTAAGCAGGCTGACAGCTCTGACATCTGGGCGCCGGAGACTGCCTCGCTAATGCGCATGCGCTAGTCTCAGGGCACCAGGCCTGAGCTGTAAATTCTGGCTAGCATCACAATGAATGCCACCGTCACCTAGCGACAAATCCCTGCGGCTTGGCGGAGACAGAGACCTTCGTGGAGGTGCCTAGGCGGTGGACTCTCCCCTGTCTTCTCTGTGGGATCCACGGGATAGTCCCATGATCCTAGGAGAGGGCAGACGTGAGCCAGCCTGAAGAAACGTCAAGCAGAGCCCCAGGAATAAACCGTGAAATCACTAAGGATCCAAAAGGATCTGCAGGATGCCTCAGGCCTGCCTAGTCATTGTAGGGGTGAGTCTTTTTGAAACTTGCCCCACTGTGATTTTTAGATACAGCCCACCTGTGTTCCTCAGGGTTGCTCTCTTAGGTGGGGCTTCCTTCATAAACATGCAGCCTCAGAAGCTGCCGGTCTGTGTGTTCTGTGGGAGTGTTACGAGTGTTGGAAGTCTGCATGTGTGTGTGGCTTTGTGTGTGTGTGTGTGTGTGCCTGTAAGTGTAGTCGACTTAAAGGAATGTGGCTAATGCACTGCAGCGCTTCTTTTTTTTGAGTCTCCCAACCTTTTGTTGTCCTGTCTGCGTGGCTCCGCTTGGTCTGCGGGGCTCGGTGTTCTTTTTTTTTTTTTTTTTTTTTATTATACTTTAGGTTTTATGGTACATGTGCACAATGTGCAGGTAAGTTACATATGTATACATGTGCCATGCTGGTGCGCTGCACCCACTAACTCGTCATCTAGCATTAGGTATATCTCCCAATGCTAACCCTCCCCCCTCCCCCCACCCCACAACAGTCCCCGAAGTGTGATGTTCCCCTTCCTGTGTCCATGTGTTCTCATTGTTCAATTCCCACCTATGAGTGAGAATATGCGGTGTTCTTTATCTTTCTGTGGATCATGAATCCGCAGTGAATTGGGAGGCTGGCTGAGACCGACCTGGGTCAAAATAACCTCCACTGCAAAAAAAAAAAAAAAAAAAAAGCCACGCTTCTAGAAAGAACAGGAACACACCACACCCAAGAAAGGACATATACCAGTGTTTTACTGTCTTGCTTCCAAGTCACGGAAAGACACTAGCAGTTCTGTCCGCGGGGCACCTTGAATTTACATCGAATTTGGTTCCCAGCCGAGCAGGTACTTCCTGTCGTGACGGGGCACTCCTCCATCATCTTCGGATTTCATTCAGGGACAGAGAGTGTGAGCAGCAATAAGGTCAGATAGGGGAGAGGACACAATCTGTTGTGGGGTGGATGAGGTCCCACACCTTTACCTGCAAAAAAGGTGAAGACAGATGAAGGCGCTTCCAACTGCATCCCCTCAATACCTTAATTGCACAACCAGTACACCCATGGCCCAGTGTTCAGGTGGGAGTACTCCAAGGTGCAGGGAACATTTGGAGTGCAAACTGAGGCCATCCTGGCAAACTCCTGATTTGGGGGCTTTCATACCTAGAGCCAAATAGAAGTGTGATGGGTTGATGCTGGGTAGGATGTGGCCACCCCACTTGCCTCTTCTTTTGCTGACTTCCATGTTCCTCGTCGGCCTAGGGTTTCCTGGGGCTGGCTCAACGTCTTACACACTAAATGTTTCCCAGTTCACAGAGGATGATCCTCATGGGAATCCATTACATGAGTGTTTTCTTCTAAACGCTGTCACGTTTTAATGACTGGCAGCTGTTATACTTTTAAAACCATAAATTCCCATTACATTTGCCAACAGGGAAACTCTCCTTCTCCCACTTCTATTGAAGGGCTGCATGATTACTATAGGATGAGTAGCAGGCAGCCATGGCTGGCTTTTGCCTGATAATCTAGGCTCTGTTTCATTTCATCGGCACGTCCTTTCTCATTGTGGAGAGGTTCTTTCATTGGGCTGTTGCTACGTGGGACTGTCTCTCGCCATAAATCTTTTGGCTGCCAGGGATTTCAGGCAGCAAAAGGGACTTCAGGTAGGCAGGCTGACCTCCAGGTTGTGGGTCGTGGTCTCCTTTTGGGGCTGAGGTTGTTTGCACTTTGCAGGAGCGTTTTGGGTTTTCTGACAGGAATCTTTGAACATTGCTTGGACTCCAGCACAAGTCAGCTCGCTCTCTCAGGCGAGCCTTGATTTTTGTTGGCTTTCATGGAGGGTCAACAGTGCCCATCAACAGCACTGCTGGGCACCCTTTTCAGGCTTTCAATCACCACAGACAACTTCTGAGACAATGTCTCAACCTCATCTGCAGCCATGAGAGGCCAGTTCGAGGTGTGAGAACACTGCTCCACCTTGGACTTGTATTTGTCACGGTTTCTGCCTTTCCCAGAGATCCTCTGCGAGGCCCAGGATGAAGTAACGCAGTGAGGCCAAGGGCCCGTCCATCTTTTGCTGACACCTGCCTCTGGGGTCTCAGTTTGGATTCCATCACCCAAAGACCCCTCAACAACTCACCAGACTATATTCCAATCCCCATGGGACCTGATTCCTGCAAACAACCTCTTTCAGGAAGGGAGTCAGAAGAGCAGTTTCCAGCGACCAACTCGCACTCTTGAAACGCCTCCTCGTCCAGCGGGACCCGACAAAGGAGACGACCCGAGGGGTCCCTAAGGTCAAGACTTTTAGGGTCCCGCAGTGGGTTATGGCAGGCAGCCCTTTTCCCGATACCGGGCCGGCTCTGCCTGTACCATTTTCTTCTGCTTGGGCAGGCTGACAGCTCTGACAGTCCGGTGCTCCGGCCTGCCTCGCTAATGCGCATGCGCTAGTTTCAGGGCACCAGGCCTGAGCTGTGAGCTCTGGCTAGCATCACGATGAATGCCACTGTTGCCTAACGACAAATCTGTGCGGCTTAGCTGGGAAGGAGACCACCGTGGAGGTGCGAAGGCGGTGGACTCTCTCCTGTCTTCTCCGTGGGATCCACAGGATAGTCCGAGGATCCTAGGAGAGGGCAGATGTGAACGAGCCTGAAGAAACGCAAGGCAGAGCCCCAGGACTAAACCGTGAAATCCCTAAGGATCCTAAAGGATCTGCAGGATGCCTCAGGCCTGCCTAGTCGTTGTAAGGGTGAGTCTTTTTGAAACTTGCCCCACTTTGATTTCTAGGTATAGCCCCCTGTTTTCCGCGGGGTTGCTGTCTCCAGGTGGGGCATCCTTCAGAACCACCCAGCCTCAGAAGCTGCCAGGCTGTGTGTTTCTGAGGGAGTGTTGCAAGTGTTGGATGTCTGCGTGTGTGTGTGGCTTTGTGTATGTGTGTGCGTGTGTGTGTGCCTGTGTGTGTGCGCGCCTGTAAGTGGAGTCGGCTTAAAGGAATGTGGCTAACGCACCACAGATTTTTTTCCCCCACCTTTTCGTGGCCTATCTGTGTGGCTTTGTTTGGGCTGTGGGACTCCATGTCCTTTGCGTTTCTGTGGTTCCTGAATCCGCGATGAATTGGGAGACTGGCTGAGACCCGCCGGGGTTTAAGTCACCTCCCCCTGCAAAGGAGCCACTCTTCTAGAAAGAAAAGGAGCACACCACACCCAAGAACAGACAACTCCCAGTGCTTCATTATCCTGTGGCCAACCCAGAGCCAGACCCTAGCAGTCCTGTTCACAGAACTCCTTGAATTTACCTCGGATTGGGTTTCCAGCCAAGCAGGTGCTTCCCATCGTGAGGGGGACACTCCTCCCTTGTATTGGGATTACATTTAGGGATGGAGAGTGTGAGCAGCAATAAGGTCAGGTAGGGGAGAGGATACAATCTGGTGAGGTATGGATGGGGTCCTGCACCTTCACCTGCAAAAAAGATGCAGACAGATGACACAGAAGGTGCTTCCAAGTCCATCCTCGCATTCCCTTCATTACAAAGGCAGTCCACACATAGCCCGGTGCCCAGTTGGGAGCACTCCAACGTGCAGGGAACAGCTGGAGTGCAAACTTGGGTCATTCTGGTCAGCTCCCGATTTGGGCTTTCATTCCACTTGAGATTGGGATGGATGGATGCTGGGTGGAATGTGGCCTCTGCACTGGCCTCCTATTTTCCTGGCTTTCACTTCCTTTCTCAGGGTCTTGGCTTGTTCTTTCGCCCAAAGGGAGTGGGGTGGACAGATTACCTCTGAACCTTGGGTGCCTTTGATTTCTTTCTTTGTAGTTGATGTCATTACAGTGAACATTGATGCCTGCCATGTGCCAGGCCTGAGTCCTGGATGCCCAGAGGAAGGAGGCACCGTTCCCCTGAGCCTGCTAATAGGTCTTCCATCCACCCTTCTCATTATAATGCAGAGTTCAGGTTTTGAGACTAGGAAAACATGAATTTGACTCCACTGGGTCACCTGCCAGCTGCTGACAGCCACTTAATTCCTCCAGGCCCAACATCCCTATATGTAAGCACAATACACAATTAGGGTTGCTGTGAGCCTTATGCAAGGGGAGACTTGGAAGTGCTTGGCAGCAGCAGGTGGTCCACCCAGACTCTCTGGGTAGGCCTTGGTCTGCTTCCCTCCAGGTCTGTGCCACCTTCACTCAGGCTCCTGCAGAGGCAGCCCGTCACCTTGTGACCAGGCTGGAAAACAGCAACTGGCAGGAGGGCATAGGGACTAAGCGGGTCCCTGTCTGGAGCCCCTGCCAGTCGGCCAGGCAGCATCTCTGGGATGGGTGGCTGGATGCCAGTGCTCTTGTCCTGGCACCCCTCTGTTTCCTGCACTGGCTCGTGGTGGCAGACTTCCAGGCCTCTCCACATTCTCTGTCCTGGTGATGGTGGGAGTGTCTGCCCCTCTGAAAGGTGTCCCTGGAGGTTGGGAAATGACCGTGCCCTTTGAACCTCACTTCTGGCCCAGTATCTGGCTCAGATAGAGTGCACGGTGTGTGTGTTGAGGAGGGTGGAGGAGTGGCAGCCCTTTACCTATGAGCCAGTGCTCTGCAGGTCTGCCCAAGGGCCAACATCCCAGGGTCCAGGCCCTAAGATGAACGCGGCATCCCAGGTCCCAGCATCTTCTGAGAAGACATCATCCCAGTACCAGGGTCCCTGTTGGATAGTGCCTCTGCCCATCTTTCCTCTGTCTCCCAGCAGGTTCATGGTTGCAGTGGCCTGTGCGGGAGGGGTGCAGGTGATGGGGCCAGGGACTTTCGCAGGAAGGAACTAGGACATTGGCCAAAGAGGCTGCTCCCTGAGCCCAATTGTGTCCCTAATTTACTGTGTGACCTCCACAAGTCATTCAGTATCTCTGGTCCTGTTTCCCCCACCCCCACCCCTACTATGTGATGGGTACAATAATACCACAGTCCCTGTGACTGTGTTTTATTCAGGAGTCAGCTGTGGGCCTCCCTGACACTCTATCCCCAACAAAGTCCAGTGTCGGGAGTTAGTTGGACCTCCACCCCTGATCTTATATTTTCCAGCAGCATTTTGGGAAGGAATATCCTGAAAGGTGAGCCTGCCTGTTATCTCCTCAGAGGGTTCAGGAAAAGCCGGCCCTCTCTATCCCCTTTCCCCACCATGATCCTCCAGGTCCGTTCACCTAATCATTAGGCATGAACTAATTGAACACCTGCCAAGACCCAGGTGAGCTTTTACATCTAGAGAGAACTAAGACACAGCCATGGTCCTGGGGGTCTCACCCTCTTAGATGGGAGGCCAGCAGGAGAGGACATGTGGGTCAGGTTCAAGAGTGGAGTAGGGAGTTGCAAGTGGCTAGTGCCCACCTGGGCATGGTCTCATGGGCCCTTGCCAGCAATGTGCATGCCATCCTGTTTCCATTGTAAGGCTTTTAGCAGAGAAGGGTGTGGGATTGAGAAAAAAAAATTGCCATGGCCAGGGCTGCAAGAATGGCTAAGATCCTTGGTGGTACCATGGGCACGTGGCAATGACCGGAGGTTTTGAGAATTAGAGTAGGCAGGGTCTGGTGGTCAAGGGGCATCTAAGGGAAATCAGACCAAGTTCTAGCTTCCCAGTTTGCAGTCATGGGCAGACAGTGGTGCTATTTACTGAGGGGAGATGACTTAAGGAAGAGTAGAATGGAGGAAACACCGGGCCTGCCTGAAGGTAGATGCCAGACAAAGGGAGGAAAAGAGAAGCCTGAGAGGAAGCAGCAGGCACAGATCAAGGAGGAGAAGCACAAGAGTGCTGGCCCAAAGGGCAAGAAGTGTCCAGAAGAAGGGGGCTACAGAAAGGTCAAGTTAGATAAAGGCCATAGTACACCTATCCAATGTGGCCACCAGAAGGCCAGCTGGTCAAGGGTGTTGCTGAAGGCAGAAGACAGTGGGTCAGGAGTGAAGGTGAGGATGCGGATTGAGAGTGTAGACAACAGGCAGAAGGGGAGGGAGATGGTGTGGATAGAGGGGGTGTAGGGTCATAGATGGAAATATCCCCAAGTTTAGGTGGATGGGCAGGAGATCATTGCTGAGAAGGGATCTCGTAAGAAAGGAGAGGTGGAGCAGAACAGAGGGGGCAACGATGTGAGGGTGGCAGTGACACAGGGTCATTGGGGAGTGTGTGGGGACACCTGTCTGTTGGGCATCGGCTCATGGCTGAGGCCAGGCTGCTGGGCAAGCCCACAGACCCCTAGAAGAGAGGAGCTCCTGCCATGTATGGCGCAGTCTTGTCATTCACCATGCACTCTAATTTCACATATTGAGTACTTGGTATCTGCTGGTCACTGTGTTGGACACAGGGGACATAAAATATGATAAGACACAGTCCCAAAGGGGCTAAGAGTACTGTGGCCTCTTACTCAAAGGCTTGCACCCAGGGTTAAGCTTCTAACAAGTCGGAAGGCAGACATAGGCACCTCCATTTGCCTTGAGTACAAACAGATGTTTAGAGAGGTTTAGTGACTGGCCGAAGGTCACGCTGCCAGGAAATGGCTGTGTCCAGGACAGTTCCAGGTCTCCTGCCCATAAAACCCACCCAGGCCACCAGGTTCAGTTTCAGCCAGGTGGCCTTCAGGGTTGACCACACTGTTCGACTCGGCAAGAAGAATGCAAGCCAAAGGCAAGCACGTGCTCATTCTTCTGAGCATCCTCTGTGTGCCCAGCCCTGTTGTGGGCATGGGAAGCAGGGCAGGAGACAGGAATTCCAAATTGTGACCTTGCCATCTGCAGCTGAGGGTGTAGTTGGCGAATTTGGTGTCCCAGGAGAGGGATGTCTCCTGTTCCCTGGCTGCCTAGGAGAGGGCAGAAAGCAAGCTCTCTTGAAGGAGAGAGAGGGTGGCAAGGGGAAGGTAAGCAGGGACAACTCTTCCCCTCCCTTGAAGGAGGCCACTCAGGAATCCCAGGGAAGCCAGGCAAAAGCCCATGGAATAAAGGGGCCTCTGAGCCTCCTCCCCACTGCTGTGGTCCTGACTCGGGGATTTCAGGGTGCAGTCATCATTCCCACCTCAAAAGGAGAAAGCCCAGCCCGGCAGAGCGAGGCTGCTGCAACTTCTTGTACAAGCAGCTCCGGAGGCCCCACATCTGAGCTGGCAGCCCGGACTGGAAGGAGCTGGGAGCCCTTGTTCCTCCTCCTCTTGTGGGAACTGTGAGTGAGCCCTCACCCATGAAGGACCAGGAGAGGGCCGCAGCAGTTTCCTCACTCTCTCCCCTCCCTCCTGAACTTCCACCTGGACCTCCCCTTCCCCCATCCTGTAACCCATCCGGTGACCCCTCCTCTCTGGATCCAGGCCCTGTACCCACTTCCTAGGTCAAACTCCAAGGGCAGCCCAAAGTCGCTGTGATTGAGAGAAAGAAACTGGCTTCAGGACAGACCCATCTGTTCTACTCCAGGGCCAGCTGGGGGCCTTTGGAAAGGGAAGCTGGTATCAGCAGGAAGCTGAAGCCAAGTTGAGGGGACTCCAGCGAGTCCCCTTGCCTGTACTTCCTCCTACAGCAACTCCCCCACCCCCAAGCTGGAGAAGCCACCCTGGGGTGGTTCAGCTGGATTATGCCTGGCCCAACCTTTCCCTCCCCTGACTCACCTGCTGACCCAGGCTGACCCAGAAGCCCCGCTGCCTGTCTAGTGTCTGACCTCTGAGAGAGCAGGTTCTTGGGTCTCCCTCCATCTTCACTTCACATTCCTCTCCACCAAGAGCTCTCCCCATCCACCCCTCCCTTCCCTTCAGGCCCCATGGTCCTCTGGGGATCTCCCTGAAGGCTACACCTGTTATTCATCTCTTAGTCCCTGGCTCCCTGCAGCCTGCAGGGGCCTGAGATGGACCAGGACAAGCTCATCTGCCCTGTCGCATCTTTCCCCAGCCACAGCAGTTGCCCTCATTCTAGATGGATATTCTCTGCCCTTCCTAGAGCTGACTGTGTCCAGTAGAGGGAGGGGTGGGCATTAGTATGGTATGCCAGCCTAGATGGATGGTCAGTGCCAGGCTCTGGGGCATAGGAAAGTCCTTGGTCATGACCAGGGATAGGTGATCACCAGGAATGCAGTTGGGCCTCCATGCCCGAATGCTAGGGAGACTCATAGCTGGATCCTGGCCATGGAGTGAGGGGACAGTGGCTGTTGGTTTATATTGAGGGGAAGATGGGGCTGACAGGACTAAGGCCCTGGGGCTGAAGGGCATAGGAGCTCTTGCTAAAATTTAGGAGGCTCTGTTTGAAGGAATCTAGTGTTGATAGAATTTCCAGAGCTGCTGCCTGGGCCAGGTAAGACCCACGGGACCCTTCTCTCCAGCTTAGGCTCCCAATGGGTGCCCACCCTGTTTCATCACCTTCTCCTAGCTAGAGGTCCCCTATGAGGCATGAAGGTGGTGGGGCAGAGGCCCCTGTCAAGGCCTTCATGTCTGCCTGGGGGCTGGACCACCTGGCTGGAGAAAGGAAGCCGAGGTAGCAGAAGGGCCTGCCTGAAGATCCTCTGAGCCTTCCTCCTCCTTTTCTACTCCTTGGCCCAGGTGGTTGTATAAATTACTATTCACCCCTATAAAAATTGTTTAACTCCATCACAAATATTTGGATAATGGGGGAAATCTCAATCTAATTACTGTTAGCATTTTGGTTTCTTTTCATTTATTCTCCTTCCTATGTGTGTGTCTTGGGGATTTCCCATAGGGGCATCACAGAGTACTGATGATTGTGCATTCTGCTTTTTCATTTACCATATTCACCTAGTCAGCCAGTGTCAGCTGCTGTACCAGGCACTAGGAACCAATAAAAAAGCGTGATTCCTACACTCAAGTAGCTTATTGTCCAGGACAGAATGGCCATCAAATCCAGTTAGGGTGTGGTATGCAGATATGATATCATATGGTTATGATATGATATCATATGGTTATGATATGATATGGTACATCTTCAAGGAGCTGTGTCAGGGACATGATGGAGAAGCCACTCTCCCAGGATCTTGTCAGCAAGAGGGAAATCCAGGAGTGCTTCCCAGAGGAGGAAGATGTTGACAGAGGTGAATTCTAAAGGTTTCTACAGTTCCTTCTCATGAAACCCTCTGGACCTGGTGCTTTTTTCAGTGGCAGATTTTTTTCTCATCAGTGGTAATTAAGTTTCTACTCATTGTCTAGTTCATTAGGGGCACTTTATATTTTATTAGGAAAGCATTCATTTTCTCCGAATGTGTAAAGTCTCCACTTTTAAAATTTATTATGAATTTTTTGTGGCCAAACAAATGATTTTTCTCAGATTTTCATAGATATAGAAAAAATGTATATTTTCTATTTAAGGGATATAAGGTCCCATATATACCAAATCAAGTTTTTGGTTATTCAAACTTTCACTTCTTTTGTATCCTTTGAGGGAGGAGGCTTTTACTCTAGTTCTAACAGAGATTTAGCCTTCCACTCAAATTTTCTCTATAAATCTCTTCTTTTACTAGTTTTTCCTTTTTATATTTACTGTGATGCTGTGGGGAGCATGCAGATTTTGAGTGTTCTCTGTAATTTTCTCTATAAATCTCACCTTTTACTAGATTTTGCTTTTTGTATTTACCGTGATGCTGTTGGGAGCATGCAGATTTTGAGTGTTCTCTCATTACAAATTGTGCCTGTCATTACATGGTGTCCCTCTTTATCCCATTTCAGTGCTTAACCTTAAATTCCACCCCTCTATTATTATTATGGCCACTCTTGATTTTACTTTAGCTTTTGTGCTTTCCTGGTATCTCTTGGCATTCTTTTATTTTCTACCATTATCATTGTTTAAGTGTTTTTCTTGTATATATACATCACTGGGTTTTTTTGTTGGTGATGGTGTTGATTGAGACAAGGTCTTGTTCTGTTGCCCTGGCTGGAGTGCAGTGGCACCATCACAGCTTACTTCAGCATTGGCCTTCTAGTTTGAGGTGATCCCCCCACCTCAGCCTCTACAGTAGCTGGGACTACAGGCATGCACCATTACATCCAGCTAATTTTTTGTATTTTTTTTTCTTTTGGAGAGATGGGGATCTCACCATATTGCCCAGTTATCACTGTATTTTTAAACCCAAGCTGACCTTTGTCTTTCAATGGGAATTCATCTGTTCACATTTCATTAAACAATCGATCTACTGTAGTTGATTTTATTTCTTTTGGCTTATTTTACATTTATTGGTTTACCTTGTGGGTTTTTTTCCTCTGGTTATTGATCACTCCAGTTATTAATTTCCTTTTTCTTCCCTTGTTACTCTTTCCATTTCATTATTGGCTTCTACCCCTTCTCTGGAGTTCCTAATCAAACACATATTCTTTAGCATGTGATTCCATGGGGATTTTTTTTCTCAGCACTGTCATCTGGAGCTCCAACCTGTTGGTCTATAGACTCAGGTCTTTCTTTCTGCTTCAGTAAATCTATGTGTTGTTTGATTTGATTGTCATTTTTGTTGTTGTTATTGTTGTTTATTTTCTCTCTTCCCCTTTCTCCTTTCTTCTCTCTCCCTTTTTCCTTTTTCTTTCCCTTCTCTTCTCTCTCTTCTCTTCGTTCTCTTCTCTTCTCTCTTCTCTCCCTCCCCTCTCCTCCCCTTTTCTCCCTTCTCTCATCTTCTTTTCTTTTCTTTCACAGGATCTCAGTCTGTCACCCACGCTGGAGTGCAGTAGTGCAATCATAGCTCATTGTAGCCTCAACCTCCCAGACTCAAGCATTTCTCTCAACTCAGCCTCCTCAGTAGCTGGGACTACAAGTGCATGCAACAACACTTGGCTAATTTTTGTATTTTTTGTAGAGACAGGGTCTCACTGTGTTACTCAGGTTGGTCTCAAACTCCTGGGGTCAAGCGATCCACCCACCTCAGCCTCCCAAAATGTTGGGATTACAGGCATGGGTCACCATGCCCAGCTCATTTAATCTTAGTTTTTATGTTAATCATTTAACCTTCATCATTCCTCAAATCTCTCTTTTAAAATACCTTATAAAGATGTACATCACTATAACTCTTATGTCTCTTCAACTTTTTTATATAAAGTGACAACTCCAAATACATCTTTCCATTTAATGTTATTTAATAAAAACCATTCTATTTTTATGCTAATATCTCCATTTGGCCATAAAACAATATATCTAGAAACAAAGTGTGAGCTTCAAAGAAACAATGATCTACTGTTTCTATGAACTTTTTAATATCCATAATCCCTTTGCTTCCCATCTACCTCAAACAAATTGAAGTTAATTATCAACTTGAAATTTCTAGAGCTTATGCAACTTCAATTCATTTCTTTCCCTTGATATATTCAACTCTACTGCCAAAATTACAACCTTGGTTAAATGCAACTGTCTGTGTCTAATCCTTGCCAGCACCCATGCAGCTGAACATGCCCAAAAGAACAATATAACAATGATTTTCAACATTTTATATCCAGGCCAGAACTCTCCCCTGAGTTTCAGATTTATATATTTAAATGCTTACTTAACATCTCCAATTAACTACTTAATGGAAATCCCAAAATTAATATATCCATAACTGTCAAATTCTTCACCTACATCATCTCTCATTTTACAAAAATTCCATTTTTTCCTAATGAATATTTACCGTGTTCATCATTTTGCTCAAATGTTTCCTCAAAGTGGTGCCTACCTTAATCGTATTACTAGAAGTTTTTCTAAGCACTTCATTTTTGTGCCCTGCTTTGTTTTCCTCCTTAGAACCACCTGATGCACTGTATATTTTACTAATACACAGTTTGTTTCTCTTACCTGCTAGAATATAAATTATATAAGACCAGCGATTTTTTACGTCATGTTTACTTTCCAATGCCGTACCAAGATCAGTACCTGACACTGAAACAAAGGTAGATTATTCAATTTTTTTAAATGTGTTCTGTGGATTACTAGAACTGCAAAACTCACTTCAATAAGTCTACGACAGTTAAAAAATACATTCATGACACCTTATCTTCTTGAGGAATTACAGCGATTACTAGTCTTTAAAAGTAAGAAGACATAAACTTCAGTTTCAAAACAGGACTCATCATCCCACAGTTAGAGTTGGACTTCTTTGTGTGTTCAGGGACTACAGAGAGGTCAGGGGTGTTGACCTCAGCCTCTTGGACAAGGGAAGCGGGCACCTTATGAGCTCAGGACCCCTGTCCCTAGCCTGGATGATGGCAGAGTCTGGCTCAGCCAGGTCCCTGGCAGAGCCAGCAGAAAGCCAGTGGCACCAGGTGAACAAGCCCAGCTCAGTGACTGCCTGGAGCAGGTGTGGGCAGCCAGACACAATGGATGTGGGCTTGGGAGCCTAGCCGCAGAGGATGAGCAGGACAGGGGCAGTCAGACAGCCCTTAGAAAGCCTCCGCCCCTGAGCTGCAGGAAGAGATCCCCTCATCCAGCTCCTCCCCAGGGGCCCACTCTGGATCAACAGGAAAATGTAGCCCCTGATGTGGTTGTGCATAACTGGACAGATGGGAGACACACAGCTGAAGGCCATGTTGATAACCGCCTGCTGGTATCCCAGTTTGACGTCCCAGTACCACATATTGCTGAAACGCCAGGTCACCACATCACCAACAGTCAAGTCGATGTGAACTGTTGATTGTTGACGAGTCCCAGGATCTTTTCTGCTCTTGAGCCTGACCATGAGGTAGTAGATGCCAAAGTCAGGCAAGGATTGCCAGGCCTGATGGAGGCACAGCTGGGCCTGGTCGGCAAGAGCCAGGCCACATTCTGGGGGCTTCCGGGATCCGTGGGATGAGCTGCTTGTCCTTGAACATTTGTGGAAGTGCAGGGTTGGGGGTGTGGAGGGAGTACCAAGACCACAGAGGCTGAGGCCCCTGACAACGGCACCACTGCCCTGGTGGTGGTTGCCGAACCCGGTGCCTGTCTGCTGGAAGGCCTGCATCTCGCTGGCGGCTGTTCTCTGCAAGGTGCAACCCCTCCTGGGGAGCCAGTGGCAGCCGCTGCAGCATGCACCCGGCTGCTCCTGCCCCGCAGGTGGGGGTCGCTTTCCTCGGGTGAGTTGGATGCAGAACTTGAAGCCACAGACGCTAACACCAGAAATGCCCTCACAGCCCTTGAGGTTGAGCTGTGGAGGGTGTGGGGTGGGTGTCCACTGGGGCGTGGCCTGGCTCTCATGGCAGGATTGCATGTCTTGCTTGAACAGCTCCCAGTGCTGGCCTCAGCCCTTCGAGGTCAGCTTCTGGGGCTGGGAGATCTGGGGACACTCCTTGACTTCTGTGACAGTGGCCAGGCTTCCAGCCCGTCTATGGGTACCTAGCCCTCCAGCTTCTCCTCCAGGCTGCTGAGGGCTGCGTCCAGGCCATCCAGCCGGGTATCCACAGCTGGCTTGCCCATCTCCCCTCTCTGAGACAGCCTGTTTCCATAGGACTGCAGGGATGAGACACCATCAACCCCTCCTAGATGCAGCCCACCCCTCCAGCAGCAGATCTCACTGAGCAGCTCGCACAGCGGGATCCAAGCCGCAGAAATCTTGGGGCTGAAAGCACGGCCAGAGGCGCCTGGCCCTGGCGTCCCGTTAAATGAGGCACGGCAGGTACCAGAGCCCGCTGTGCAGCAGCGATTCGTCCAACGGGCGTTGGGCTCTGGCGGGCGAGGGAGGGTCGGGCGGCGTCGGTCACCGGCTCGGCAGGTGGTCGCAGGCCTTGGTTGGCCACTGTCCCAGAAGTGAGCCAGCCTCCCCGGAAGAGCGCTGGAGCGAAGCTCCCCGCTAGGACCACCTTGGTCAGGTTGCACACCTCCTCGTCCGGTTCCTTCTAGTCTCAGGAGCTGGAGTGGGGCTGGAGGCAAGCGAGCCCCACCTGCGGGGCAGGAGCAGCTGAGTGCATGCTGCAGGGGCTGCCACTGGCTTCCCAGGAGGGGCTGAACACCGCAGGGAACAGCCGTCAGCGAGGTGCAGGCCACCCTTGGCCTTTCAGGAGACAGGCGCGGGACTCGGGCAACCACCCCCAGGGCCTTGGCGCCTCCGTCAGGGGCCTCAGCTTCTGTGGTCTTGGTGCTCAGGAACTGGAGTGAGGCCAGCTCAGGGACGCCTGGCACTGTGGAGGCTGTAGGTGGCGGCTGCGGTCCAGAAGCACTGACGAAAGCGCCTTGACAGATCAAGTCAAAATGTTACTGAGGGCCGGGCGCGGTGGCTCATGCCTGTAATCCCAGCACTTTGGGAGGCCGAGGCGGGCGGATCACGAGGTCAGGAGATCGAGACCATCCTGGCTAACACGGTGAAACCCCGTCTTCACTAAAAATACCAAAAAAATTAGCTGGGCGCCATGGCGGGCGCCTGTAGTCCCAGCTACTCAGGAGGCTGAGTCAGGAGGATGGCGTGAACCCGGGAGGCAGAGCTTGCAGTGAGCCGAGATTATGCCACTGAAGTCCGGCCTGGGCGAAAGAGCAAGACTCCGTCTCAAAAAAAAAAAAGGTGTTATTGAGAAGGCCAGTTCATTCTCTAGGATGCCAGTGGCAAACAAACATGAGGACGACCAGGGAGACGAGGATTTTGAGTGCTTACTTTATAAAGTGTCTATAATATCTGCAGCAGAAGAACTTAATGGCAAGTTGGTCAGAAGATAAGCCTGGAAATCTTAAATGTCCTATACTCATTTTTAATTATATTGTATGTTACATACTCTTTGGGGCAAGAATGTTGGAGATTATGTGAAGTGGAATAAGGGCTTTCCCTCTCTGTTTGCTTCTGACCACTTCTTTGTTACCATTATCACAATTGGTACAGTTAGCTGGGTGTTGTGCTAAACACATTAAAGACATGTTATTGAATACCCATTTTAACCATATGGGATAGGTTTTATTAACAGGGTGTGAATATGGTTCAAACAATTTACCCAGAGTATGTAATGGATTAGCCAATACTAGTCTGTTTTCCTCCCAAGCCCTCTTTATTATTATATATTCTTCCCATGAGAGACCAGAAGATGCCTAAAGAAAGGAATCGAGGGAGCAGAAGACGTTTGGTGAAGAGGAGATATTTGAATGGTACTTGAGTATAAGTTGCTACACGGTTGTGTGCTATGACATCTATCCACAAATAACCCAGTTTACCCCATAAAACCTTCAACCAACTTTCATATCTCAATTTTCCTTTGAAGTATTCCTCTGAGTGTTAAAGAGAAGTACGAAAATTTGCTTCACAGTAAACTGCAGAGATAAACAGAGATGGCTATGAAAATACTACAACTATTATTAAGGAAGATGGCTATTTGCCTTTTAGTATAAATTGAGTCAATGAGATGCATAAATATTATTTCCAATATCAGTGAATATTTGCCTAAGACATAATTTATTATTATTTCCATTTTTAATTTGTAGATACCATTGTACATATCATGTACAATATGATATTTTAAAGTATATATATTGTGGAATGATTCAATCTAGCTAATGAACATATGCATTGCCTTACATACCATTTTTGTGGTGAGAATACAACAATTTTAAATATTTGTCCAATTCACATTTGGAACATACAATTAAAATAAGTTTAAAATGCCTATAATTCACAGTGCAGTCATAAAAATTAAACCGATGAAACACACTAAAGTCATTTAAATGTATCCTAACTTATTGTTCTTGATCATATAGTAAAACATCATCAAAATATAGTCTCTATTGTTTTAGAATTTGATTTCTTAGATCTGGTCATAATTATGCTGTATAGATAAAACTCTGTGGTCTAAACGGATTTGAAGTCAGAAACTTGCACTGCCAAAACAACACTGTGTGTTATCAGCTCTGCCTCAATTTGCAAATCACATAAGCTTTCTGAACTCCATTTTATTCATTTGGGAAATGAGATCAATACACTAAATATTTCAGTTAATGCAAAGTAGAATACAAAAAGAACCACACTCTAGTTCCATTCCACGTGAGCACTTCATCTATTTCCCTCCAGAAATCACCTGTACACCATAGGAAAGTAAATTCATACCCATCTAGTTAACAGTGTGAGAATGTAAGTTTAAAGCATGTTTGACTAAGGAAACTTAATCATAATAAAATGGTTTAATTTCCCTGAGCATGAAATATTCTCCACAAGAAATGGCATGCTATGTTTAATTGGTTCTGGGAATGATTATCCGATATTAGTCACTTTCATATTGGTGTCCCCTAGAGTGGAAAATAAATAAGACAGTGATTGCACTTCTGCATGTCCATCTTCTGCCAAGACATTTTGCTGATGTGCAGTGTCTGCAACTTCCCATTTCTTAGCTAAGTTCAAGCTTTGTTAGTTTAGTGCTTAGGAAAGCCTCATGTTCTTACAGAAATTCTTTTGCTCTCATTACTTTTTGTGATGTTATGGACAATAATTTGCCTTGGGAGCATGACAATTGATTCCAACAGTTGCCAATGTGGGGGAGGAGAGTGTCAAAAGGTGGGCTTTTTCAATGTCAATTTTAACCCAGCAGCAATTTCTTCAGTTGCAAATAATTCTATTTTCTTTCTGGTCACTTAAGTTCTGTCAAATTAAATTGGTGTTCAAAACTCATAGCACAGTTTTGCTTTTCTATTACTACATCTGCAATTTGATTAGTGTGATATATTTTCATATATGAGTGAATATCAATTAAAGGCGATGAACATTTATAGGTAACTTTTTCAGCCATAGAGGTTAGTAATTTTAACGTGTAAACCATCTGAATTCATACTGCAACCATATTTTTGTAACATAAGAAAATGTAGATTAAATAAGTTTTACTAGTATTTTAAATGTAATAAAATTATTTTCGGCTGGCTGCAGTGGCTCACGCCTGTAATCCCAGCACTTTGAGATGCCAAGGTGGGTGGATCACCTGAGGTCACTAATTCAAAACCAGCCTGGCCAACATGGCAAAATGCTGTCTCTACTAAAAATACAAAATTAGCCATGCATGGTGGCGCATGCCTGTAATCCCAGCTACCCGGGAGGCTGAGGCAGGAGAATAGCTTGAACCCAGGAGGCAGAGGTTGCAGTGAGCTGAGATCGTGCCATTGCACTCCAGCCTGTTCAACAAGAATGAAACTCCTTTATGAAAGTATTTTGTTAAAATATTAAAATATAATTTAATGTATCATTAACACCATATGCCCATTAAAATGTTGTGTTAAATAACTATAATATTACTGAGAATAACTTATGTTTCAGACATTTCACTTACATCATTTAAATCAGACTTCCTAATAACCCACGTATAAACCTTGGTATGAAGTAACTGATCCTGAGAGATGTAAATTATCTTCCCAAATTCATGCATTTATTAAGTTTATCATCTGAGTTTTCTGACACTATATGTAACATTTTTTTCTCCATACCACGTTGGTTCCTTGCATTCCAAAGCTCTTGAAGAACACTGAAAGAAGTCAATGGCCTTCATCTGCATTTCAACCAACAATGCTACAATCACCCTTGTTCACAGTCCTGTCTTCATACAAAAAGAAATGTTTCCATTAGTTTCCAGCATCATCTCACATAGTTATCATTTTGGTTTAGAACACTAATCCACTCTCAGAATTTCTCAAAAATACATTAAGTTGCTAACAATAGTCAGCACATTGCACAATAGATCTCTTGAATTTTACTCCTTCTCTCTGACTATAGTTGTGTATCCTTTGACCAACATCTACCAAACTCCCTTCCCAACCACACTAGCTGCTGGCAAAAAAAACATTTTACTCTCTACTTCTTAACTTTTTGAGATTCCACATACAAATGAGACTATGTGATAATTGTCCTTCTGGCCTAGCTCATAATATTCTCCAGGTTCATCCACGTTTTCACAAATGACAGAATTTCCTTCTTTTCTGTGGCTGAATGTATTTCATTGTATGTATATGCCACATTTTCTCTATCCATTCCCCCGTCGACGGACACAAGTTGATTCCATATCATGACTACTGTGAATAATACTGCAATAAACATGGGAGTGCAGATATCTGTTCCATATACTGATTTTATATCCTTTGGATAGGTAGATACCCAGCAGTGGGATCACTGGATCATATAGTAGTTCAATTTTAAAATTTCTGGAGAACCATAATACTTAGCGGCCTAAAACTTAATATTTAATACATAGCGGCTGTACTAATTTATTAGGTTAGTGCAAAAGTAATTGAAGTTTTTGCCATTGAATGTAATGGCAAAACTGCAATTACTTTTACACGAAGTGAATATATTCCCACCAATAGTGTACAAGGGTTCCCTGGTCTCCACACCGTGATCAACACGTTTAATTCTTGTATTTTTGATAATAACCATTATAATAGGTGTGAGATGACAGCAGAGTGGAGCTGTAGTTTGCATTTCCATAATAATTGTGATGTTGAACATTTTTTGCATATGCCTACTTGGCCATTTGTATGTCTTCTTTTGAGAAATGTCTGCTCAGATCTTTTGCTTATATTTTAATCAGTTCATTTGCCTTCTTGCTATTGAGTTGTTTGAATTTCTTATATATTTTGGATGTTAATTACCACAAAATTCATAACCATATAAGGTAATACATACGCTAATTAGCTAGATTTAGTCACCTCACAACGTAAATATACCTCAAAATATCATGTTGTACAAAATAAATACATAAAATTTTATCCTTCAATTAAGAAATTAAAATAAAATGAAATTTTCAGCATGATAGACATTCAAATATATGAATCATGTCACCCCAACCTCTCTTTATCATTTTCAGTAGTTACGGGTGAAATCTGAGTCAGGGCTGATGTTCCTAGTTCCCTACTATTATATTCTTAATACACTGCAGTTTCTCAATCACCCTTATTAAAGCAGTTACCAAAATTTAAAAATTAATTTTGAATGTACTATGATCATCTCTGAAAATTATAATTTGAAGAAGTGCTGCTATGAATGGGATAAAATACTTCATTATTTTTTTCAGCATTCCACATTTTTGACTCATTGACTCAGCTAAACCACATAAATCTTCACTTTTTTCTATTTTATATATCATAATGCCTATCTTTCAGCTGTGAAAAATTATCAACTATGTTTGTTTATTAACTTTGGGAATATGAAATTTAGATTGTGATCTTCTAGAAATAAAATTTAGAAGCTTTTTTTCTAACCAAAGCATTCAGACTTGAGCAAATGACAAATGCAGAATATTTTATGTGTTGACAAATATATACATATAATATCAATGTTTTTGTGTTTCAAGTTTTTAAGCAATATTTGCTAGCTGATAAACTTATTTTTTATTTACTAATAAGAAATAATTTGGAGTGCAGAAATCAAGATACTGTCCTTGCATGACATTAAGATTAATAGATAAATGTTATCACACATACAGGCACATACAACACCACCAGAACTTTATCTAAATGATTGTTTTCCAACTTATGCAATTGTGGCTATTCATAAACATCTTGTTTATTATTGATCTTGTCTATAAACTATCTTTACTAATTAGGAAACTTTTTTTTTCTTTTCTTTTTTTTTTTTCAGAGAAAAGGTCTGGCTCTGCCACCCAAGCTGGAGGACAGTGGCACCAGCTCCACTCACTGTAACCTTTGCCTCCCAAGTTCAAGTGATTCTTGTCCCTCAGCCTCCCAAGTAGCTGGGACTACAGGCATGCACCAGCACACGTGGCTAATTTTTGTATTTTTAGTAGAGATAGGGTTTTGTTATATTACTCAGGCTGGTCTTGAACTCCTGGGCTCAAGTGATCAACTATTCCTGGTCTCCCAAAGTGCTGGGATTACAGGCATGAGCCACTGTGCCTGGCCTCTGTTTTCTTTATTGCTTTATTTATCTGGTTTTGAGTTGGGAGATGATATTAAACAAGAGTTATACTTTTCCAAAAATTGAAATAAAAATAATTTTAGGCTAGAGGAAAATGCAAACAATGGCAACATTAGGATCTATTAGCTTATTTGAATTTTGTAATGAATAAAGATTTGATATAATGGGAAATTTCGTATGCTCAATATGTAAGTACATTCTCAATTCTTGAAGGAAATAATAAAACAGTATCAACTTAGAAAGATATTAAAAAAATGCTAAGTTGTCACACAAAAAAAAGAAATTCAGAAAAAAGGAAATTCCAAAGCAGAAGTCCTGGTATGTTACTATTCCAGACAAATCTCATATGAGAAAGCACTCAAGATAATTGAAACATTAATTTAATAATTAATTAATAAAAATAATACAGTCCTGGATGTCTTTCCTTTTTTGTGCTTTCTTTAATTTCTTTCCAGCTATATATAAATGTGTCTTGGTAGAAATTTAAGTGCCTGGGAATGAATAGTACTGTCCCCCAGGATAATAAGTTATTAGCAAATTAATACCTTGCTTCTGTTAGTTGTCAACATGTTGCAAGTAAACATTGTTGATAGGCACTGTGGATCTACAAAGGGTAAGATATCATCCTTTCATAAAAGGATAGCTATTAAACCTGACTGTAGGTAAAGTTAAATTGCAACTAAACATATGTAGACATATACCAAGATTTTTAAAATTACACAATGTTTCTGACCAACAAAATATTAACTAGAGTCTAAACTGTTTGGCTAAGAATTTCATTGCTAGAGTACACTTACAAGTACTAAATGAATTTCCAAAAATCTAACATTTTGTTCTCAATAAAATAAAATGTGTTTAATAAATATGAAGCAAAAAATAAAATCCTAAACAAAAGCAAACACTGTTGATCAGTCAATTTAACATGGACTATTATTGCTATTATTTTTATTGACCAATAATTTATTTCCTGACTTTTCTTCCCAGATATGGACACTATTGATGGGAGCGGCTGGCCATCTGGAGTGGCAGTTGCCATCATGTCAGTAGCACTTGGGCCTCACGGGCAGTGTTTTCAGGAGCAGCAGCAGGAGCAGCAGTGGCGGTGGTAGGTCCCCGTTCCCTGTGTCCCAAGGCATCTGACTGAGCCGCCCCCTAATGGCTGGGCAGGACCCACTCCCAGGTGCAGACCCTCCATGGTGGCCTCAACTTCGCTTCCCACCACATCTGGGAGCCCATCAGCGCTGGCAGCCGGGTCTTGCAGGATTGGCCCCAGGAGCATCAGGTTCATTTGTGCGGCATTAGCCAGGGCCCCCATGCCACCTGCACCTCGCCCGTGCACTACTGCAGGGAAAACGCAGAGAGGAGTCACGGCCAGGGCTGCACACTCTATGGAGCCAGTGGGAGCTGGGGACAAGTGGGAGCCCAGCCCCTTCCAAATTGCCAGGGCAGTAACTCCCCAGGCGCAACTGCAGCTGCCCAAGGAGGGTCTGCGACCCAGGCAGTCCTGTGCTCTTGGGAGCCAGGAGAAGGCAGGAGCCCCACCCTCCCAGGTACAGCTGGAGCCTTTCAAGCCACGGCTGCAGACCCAGGCACTCTGCACTCTTGGTGCCTGGGAGGGCCCCCGTGACCCCACAGGCTCAGAAGTGCCTGCGCCCACTGTCTGGGTTCTCCTCGCTGTCAGCACCTGCTCCAATCTTTGAGCAAATTTGAGGTCGAGCACACTATATTGTGCCCAATATAAAATAGATATAAAAATACCTCTTACACTTAAATCCAGGCATTGTCATTTGAATGACTTAAGAATATGCAGCTAAGGTGCTTTTGAAAATACAAGCTAGTGATTATACTGAATTTGTAAATCACGTAGGATAGTGAGTCATTTTAGAATATTAATTATTTCAGTCCATAAACCTGGATGTCTTTCCTTTTCTGTGTTTTCTTTAATTTCTTTCATTGATGTTTGTAATTTTTGTTGTAGAAATCTTTTACTTCCTCGGTTAAGTTTATTTCTACAATAGCTACATTTTTGTAGCTATTGTAAAAGAAATAGCTTCCTGAATTTTTTTTCAGCTAGTTTACTAGCAACATATAGAAATGCTACTGTTTTTTGTATGTTGATTTTATATCCTGCAACTTTATTAAATTTATTAAATTCATTTATCACTCTAAGAAGTTTTTGGTAGAGTCTTTAGTTTTTTCTGTGTATGAAATCACATTGTCTGCAAACAGGGACAATTTGACTGTCTCCTTTCCAATTCAGACACCCTTTATTTCTTTCTCTAACTGAATTGCCCTGGCTAAGACTTTCAGTATGTGAAATATGAGTGGTGAAAGTGGGCCTCCTTTTCTTGCTCCAGTTTTCATTTTTCACCTTTTCCATATTCAGTATGATCTTAGCTGTGGGTTTGTCTTTATGCCCTTTTGTGTTGAAGCATATGTTTTCTATACTAAATTGTTGAGAGGCTTTTGTCATGTAAGAATGTTTAATTTTGCCAAATGCTTTCATTGTGTTTATTGATTTAATCGTATGGTTTTCAATATATATCCAAAGGAAAGAAAATCAATATATCAAAGGGTTACCTGCACCCCCATGTTTATTACAGCACTATTCACAATAGCCAAGATATAGAATCAACATAAGTGTCCATCAACAGATGAATGAATAAAGAAAATGTAACATACCTATATAATGGAATACTATTGAGTTATAATAAAGAACAAAATCCTGTCATTTGTGGCAACATGAATGCAACTGGAGGGCATTAGCTTAGGTGAAATAAGCCTGGCATAGAAAAATAAACACCACAGGCCAGGAGCGGGGACTCATGCCTGTAATCCCAGCACTTTGGGAGGCCAAGACAGGCGGATCACGAGGTCAGGAGATCGAGACCATCCTGGCTAACACAGTGAAACCCCGTCTCTACAACAAATACAAAAAAAAATTAGCCGGGCGAGGTGGCAGGCACCTGTAGTCCCAGCTACTCGGGAGGCTCAGGCAGGAGAATGGCTTGAACCCGGGAGGCGGAGCTTGCAGTGAGCCAAGATAGCGCCACTGCAGTCTGGCCTGGGAGAAAGAGCAAGACTCTGTCTCAAAAAAAAAAAAAAAAAGAGAGAAATAAACAGCACATAACTACATGTTCTCATGTATGGAAGCTTAGATAGCAGAGTATTGGTTACCATATACAGGAAAGAGAAAGGGGAGTATAAGAAAAATTTGGTTAACACATACAAAATTACAGCTGGAGAGAAGGAATAAGTTATAGTTCTCTACCGCACTGCAGGGTGACTGTAGTTAAAGGGAATTTATTGTGTGTTTTCAAATAACTAGAAGAAAAGATTTTTAATATTCTCCTGCAAAGAAATAATAAATGATTTAGGTAATGGATATTCTAATGACTCTGACTTGATCATTACACATTGCATAAATATATCAAAATATCACTCTGTAACCCATAAACCTGTACAATTATTACATGCCAATTAAAAATAATTTTAAAAGAGAAATAATGAAATAAAATTAAAAGTACAGAATTTAACTACTTTTTCTTCTATGAAACCCAAGTGTCAGCACCAAGAAGAGTGAATTTATTAGTTTTCTAAAATAAAAAAAATCAAAATGACCAAAAAAGAGCAATATCCAAGAAAAACAACTGTTAGTAAGAATACTTAGAAAACTTGGGCACTGTATCACCCTGTTCCTAGATACCAATTTATAGATGACCACTTAAATAGAAGTTTATTCCAGTTAATTCATTTATAATCCCAGAGTTCAAAATTACATTTTACCTACAATAAATGAGATAACACATTTAAATTGTATGGTACTCTGCCTAACACACGTTAATAACGCAACACATGTTAGCAATAAGCTTTTAGTATAGTTGTCATAGTACTAATTTCTCACATTGCAATTTCCTTCATTCAGAGACATGAATACAACTTTCCTCATGACTCCTTTTTCGTCAAGATAGCTCTTCAAATTATTCTATTTCTTTCATTCAGTATATTAGCTGTGTATACCGATACTACATTCTTTCTTTTTTTCTGAGATGGAATCTCATTCTGTCACCCAGGCTGGAGTGCAGTGGCATGATCTTGGTTCACTGCAACCTCCAACTCCCAGGTTCAAGCAATTCTCCTGCCTCAGCTCCCCAGGCAGCTAGGACTACAGGTGCACACCACCACGCCTCACTAATTTTTGTATTTTTAGTAGGGTCGGGGTTTCACCGTGTTGTCCAGGCTGGTCTCAAACTCCTGATCTCAGGTGATCGACCCACCTTGGCCTCCCAAAGTACTGGGATTACAGGCATAAGCCACTGCGCCCAGCCTGATATTGCATTCTTGGATTTTGAACACTGAATATCTTTTTGAAAGATTACACCTCTTTACCAATTTGTGCTTTGGAAATTATTTTCCCTCAAGTGTTCTAAGAGTGTAATGAAGAATGAGGGTCACGTTTTATCACTTTTTTCCTTAAAGATTTCAGACATGCTGAGGCCGAGCTTGGTGACTCACGCCTGTAATTCCAGCACTTTGGGAGGCCGAGGCGGGTAGATCACGAGATCAGGGGATCGAGACCATCCTAGCTAACACGGTGAAACCCCATCTCTACCAAAAACACAAAAAAAGTAGCCAGGTTTGGTGGCGGGCACCTGTAATCCAGCTACATGGGAGGCTGAGGCAGGAGAATGTCTGAACCCAGGAGGAAGAACTTGCAGTGAGCTGAGATCGTGCCACTGCACTCCAGCCTGGGTGACAGAGCATGACTCCGTCTCAAAAAAAAAAAAAAAAAAAAAAGATTTCAGACATGCTGAAACTGAATGAAGTATTATTTGCTACCAGATAGATTAGTTCTTTCTAGTTGTAGGAGTGAATACATCTTTAATGGTATATTTTGGGTTATTGCCTTATTTTTGATGCAGTATTCTGTAAATAATTTTTTAAACCTGGCAAAATTCAGTGAGCATAGATTCATCAACTTTGGTGTTATATTGTGTTTGCTTTTAAAAACTGCTTTTGAGGCCTGGCATGGTGGCTCTTGCCTGTAATCCCAGCACTTTGGGAGGCCAAGGTGGGTGGATTACCTGAGGTCAGGAGTTCGAGACTAGCCTGGCCAACATGGCAAAACCCCATTTCTACTAAAAACAAAATTAGCCAGGCATGTCGGTGCATGCTTGTAGTCCTAGCTACTCAGGAGGCTGAGGCAAGAGAATCGCCTGAATCAGGGAGGCAAAGGTTGCTGTGAGCCAAGATCACACCATTGCACTCCATCCTAGGTGATAAGAGCGAAACTCTGTCTCAAAAAAAAAAAAAACAAAAAAAAAAAACTGCTTTTGAATAGAGTTGTAAATACTTTTTTTAAGAAAAAAGAAATTATCAAGTGCATAAGTTTATAACACAAAATCAAATAAAATTCAAGGCACAAGTTAGTACTAAAAAAATTATGTTGAATATTCCCTAATACAACATGCTTTTTCCCTTCATGAACAGTTTGTGTTTTACTGAGAAGACACCTTATTTATGGCAGAAGTTAGACTACAGATGAATATGTACTTTAAACACTCTCAGTAGCTTTCTTAATTTTACATATGCTGCTTTATGCTTCTGTTTACTTTCATTTTTCCCATGTCCATATTCTAGTAAATTTGAATATTTTAATTCAAGTTCATTGAATTTAATATTTAATATTGCTTGTATAATTTAGTATTTGTAAGACTCAAAAAGGTTTATGAAAAAAGAAAAAGATCAACATGTTGCTAATCATTTAAAGATTATTTTAAAATCTTTGACTTTTATGTGTTAATGAATAAAATGTTAGTAGTTATTAGTATAAAATAATTTATGTCTTTTGGACTTAGCATCCAGCATTTCTTTTTAAATAAATAAATAATTATTCTCCTGCAATATATTATGTTTATCTGGGTTTTGAAAAATGATGTTTCCTAATATGAGAAAGCCATTTACATATTTAAATCTACAAAGGCAAATGAAATGGTACTAAATTATTTACATAATAACATTTAGATTGTGGCCCTTATAACATTCTTTGTATACTTCATACAGAGTTGGGGATATGCAATCCTAGAATATTTCTGAGAGCAAACCCTTCAGCTTGATGAACAAAACAAGACTTTTAAGTCAAATTAAACTTTTAAATTACCCAGGTTATGGGGCCTTTTAATTCAATGGAGATGGAGCATAATGAATTATTCCCTTTTCATTGGGTAATAAGATCTCATTCTTAACTTATAATACTCAAAATATCCTTTAATTTTTAATTTGTGATTAACCATATCATTATCCCTAGATATTTTAGCTTCTATCTTGAAGTCTATAATAATTTTGAAACAGGAGAAAGTATTTTTTATTACCATATGTGTTAAACATCATGGTTTTCAAATTTAACTGCAAATGTATCTTTTTCATTGCTTCCTGATGACGCCCTTCACCCTATCCATATTGTCACTACCAAGTGGTAATTACTTTTCAGGTTCGCATATTTGTTTTTTTGGAAAATCTTCTCTGTGCCTTATAAAGAATATGATTGTAGGCATTCAAATACCAGTGAAATACACATAATTAGCCTGTGGTCTAACTCATTTCTTTAAGAAACTACACTAATTTTACCCACATACTGATATTTTTATTGCCGCATTATTTCTGGAGAAAATAAATACTGCTAACATCATGTTGGTAAGAGAGTAAAAAAGTCTTTTCTCGAAAAGTGCTCATTGCAGTATTAACATATAGTGTCAATTTTTTTTATAAATTCCTCATACACATTTTATTCTTAGAGAAATAAAAATGCTAAAAGTGAAATGACTTTGTTTACTCTCCATATTATAAGCCACCCATCTTGGTAATGTAGGGTCTTTATAGTTAGGGTAAGTTGTGTCATACCGAGGTAACAAAACAAAAAGTATTTTGTCTCTTTTGGGCCTTTTCTTATTCAGTTATACTGTCAGTTTGGCTTTTTTTTGTAGATCAACTTATTGATCTCAGTATTCTGAAATAATATGTTTACTATCTTTTGATCAGCATTTAAAATATTAGATTTATTGTTACTCTTCTGCCTTTATTGGGCTGGAAGAATAATTGTTTCTCTCACTCCACAAAAGCCAAGTTGCAGAGAAAAACACATAGACATTGAATTGCAAAGCAAAGAAACTTGACTATTTTCTGCAATTTTAAAGTGTACATTGAATGAATTAAACCATCTTTTTATTTTCTTTTTTGCTCACTTGCAAATATTAACATCAAGCGTATTATTGTAATGTTATCTAGGTAAAAATCTCAACAAGTTTTCATAATTACCATTTTTAAATATATAAATAGGGGACCTAACTTTAATTTTTAATGTTCGAGGCCATGTCTGTTATTTCACTCTTTAAACACAGTTCGTAATGCAGACACTTAGTAAATACTCAAAAATTATGTGCTGAATAAAAAAGGTTAAATATGTAATATGTACAAAATCTACTGGAAAAAATGCACCAACAATTTTATTTGGTATACCAGTTTATTGTAGAAACTTTATTGCCTTTAAATAATAATATACTTTTCCAGTGTCTACAATGACTTGTAATATTTGTACACATATAAAATAATATTTCCAAAAATGTAATCCAGCAAGGAAATATACTTTCTAAATTCTAGATTTATAATTTAGGGGTTAAATTATAAAATCATTAAATAAAATACAAATGACATATAGTCAAAGATCCCCTTGGAAAAAAATTAAGTGGCCTCTAAAGTGATGTATTCATATATATAATTTTACAATCACCCTCAGTTTGCTGTTCCTCTGGCATTAGAACAGATTGTTGTTGTTTATTTGCTTTAACATCAAAGGTAAATGTTTTTGTTCCTTTAAGGACATATGTAAAAATAAATGCATATAGTTTACAATAGAATCATATTTAGTGATAAGCACATAGGACATGAGACCATCCGAAATAAATGCAGAACCAAATCTCTCATGCATATGCTCTCAACCACATATGTTTATTGATAAAATGCTAAGTGGAAAAACCTGAATTATGTAAATTTATCTTTCTCCTTTGCCTTTTTAAATATACACACAATCAATCAAACTCTTTGTGATTTAGTAATGAATAAGTAATACTCCATTGCATATGTAATGAAATGTGTGGCATAAAATCAATATTAGGTATAAAAAATCTACGACAATAAGGTTAGAAGGAATGTGCCATAGCAGCGATTATCTCATAGCCAAGAATATAGGTATTTTTAGTCTCTGATTCTTTTCATTGTCTACATTTTCTATGAATAACACAGATAACTTTTGTAACATTTTATTCTAAATCTTTTAACATGAAAGATACATTTAAAAATACTCATTCCATATACACGCTGATTTTTAAAGTATTTATTATGATTTCTCATGGAGTTTAGGAATATTCAAAATCTACTAAAAATTATCATGTTTTATGATAGCTCTCACTTGCTTTAAAAAAAAAACAGTCTTGACAATTTACAAGTATGCAATGGGCATCCACCTGGGGCCTAGATATCCTCTTGGGGACTGATGTCAACCTGGAGCCTGATGTCCACCTGGGACTGGCTATCCACCTGCTGCCAGATATCCACCTATGGCTGAATTTCCATTTGGGACCTGAAGTGTACCTCTGGCCAGGGTGTCCATCTGGGGCATGATGTCCACCGGACACCTAGGTATCAACTTGGGGCTTGATGTCTACCTGTCCTCAGACTGTGGCCCCTGGGGGTAGGGACCACGTGGACATTTTCAGTACCGTATGCTGGGCCCACCAGGGCACCTGGCACACAGGACTAATGCTAAGGGCAGAGTTGCTGAGTGAATAAATGGGAGGATGTCAAATGCCTCTTCTTGCTTCTGGCCACCTCATAATGTGGAGATCATTCATAAGAACAGGAACTGCGTGACCTCAGCATGACTCTCCCCTGGCTCCAGATGCATGAGAACAGCTCAGTGGGCACCAGGAACACAGAACACTGTCCTCCCACCCACCCCGTAGCGAGCATCAGCACTGCAGCCTCAGGCAGGAGCATCACAGAACAAAACAGGGACCTGCATTTAGGATTCCTCAAGTCAGTGGCTCTCTAGGGTCCCAGGAGGCAAAGGAGCAGGATCTGCAGGCTCCAAGGGCAGTAAGAAGGACCTCAGCAGTCTCTTTTGTCCCTTCTTTGCCTCCAGTTCCTGGGATGTGCAGTTCACTCTCGAGGCGTCCTCACCACAGCCAGGGCAGCAATTTCCCCCAACTTCCAAATGAGGTTTGATCGTGTTCCGGGACTTTTGACACAGGGTCCAGTGCCTGGGCACATTCTGTCCTATCACAAATCCTCATCCACCCGAACCACCAAGCCTCTCTCTGCTCTGAAGGACCCCCAGAGTGAATAGCTTTTTTCAAGTGTCTCAGCAAACACGGGGTCATTCATAAAAAACCAAGGTCAACAAGCACTATCAGAGCATGTGGAACCCTACGGTTTCATGCTCTAAGCACCTCACATTATATACAGGAGAAAACGGAGGCTTCATCTCCTGTAGCCCCTGTCTACACTAGGGCAGGTGGGATGGTCGTAATTCCAGGTGCCCACAGAGGTGGACTGCAGGACCCCAGTTCTGTCCTTTCAAGGCTGTGCTGGGCATGGCCCTGGCCCAGGCAGAACCCTGGGAAGCTTGCAGATTCTCCTGCCCATGCTCTAGGCCCTTGTCTGAGCCTTTCTCTAAACTCAGCACATTGAATAGGGCTTGCTGGCTACACGTAGGTCAAGAGTGTAACCCCCATATCTCTAATTCCTCACAGAGTTCTCACTATATTCTCCTACCCACCCTGTTCTCAGACCTCCAGACTCAGAGAATAGATAGGCTACTGCCTGGTAACTCTATCTGGATGTCTAAGAGCAAACCCTACATAGCAAATTGTGCCAACACTATATATCCACCACCCACAAACCCATGCCGATCATAATGCCCATATGGAAACTAAATACTTGGATTAGTCCCATATGCAGAAAAAGGCAAATTATAAACAAAAGATTGTTATTAGGTTGGTGTGAAAATTATTGCTGTTTTTGACATTACTTTTAATGGCAAAAACTGCAATAACTTTTACACCAACCTAATAGGAGTGTGTGAAATGAACAGGTCTAGTTTGTCGTGCTTTTCTATTTTCCATTTGCTCATATTTGTTGCTTTCTGTGTATCTTTGAGAGTTTGGAGGAATTTGTGAAAGGAACCAGGATAAACATTTTTTCTTGCTATTTGAAGGCCACATTTTTTATCTATGTTACATCTCTAGTAATAGCTTTTTCAAAATTCTGTTTCATCTGCATACCTTATGTTCTTAATTGGTATTGCTACTAATATCAAAAATTATTTTCTTATTTTAATATTTTGTCTTCTGTTATTTCTTAGTTTATGTTACTTAAATTTGTTATGATTTTTGTTTACTTGTATGCTTTTTCTAGGTTTTCAGATGGATGATTTAGTTGTTTTATTAGATTTTCAGTTTTTTCTTAAAAATGTACTTAAAGTTAGAAATATGCCTCCAATTTCTGTTTAAATGAATTCTCAAAAACTTACATATCTAAAGGTATTTATCATTATACTACATTGTTTTCATAATTCACCTATTGTTTTCTCTCTAAATTCAAGATTGCTTAATAATGGTCTTAGTGATTTCCAAATATCTGAAAATTTTAATTATTGCTGGCTTTGAGGAATACAATATGATATTGACGATTTAGAATACATTGATTACTCATTTGTTGTCTAATTCATGACCTACATTTGAAAACATGATGAAATACAAATGTACATTTGTATACTTTTAGATAAAGATATTGACCGTGTTATTTACATCCTTTTCAGCTTTTTTACTTTTGATTTTCAATATTATTGTGCTGGCTTACCAAAGAGCTAGTTAAAATTAATTTTCTACCTATTTCCCTATCCCACTTGTTTAAATTAAAATTTCAAAATTATACTTTTAATTATACTTATGTTACAGATTTTCATATTTTTTAATCAATGTTTCTTTACCACTGTTCCTTATAAAGTCGTTTTTGGTATCCTGTGATTGGCCCTTTAAGTGGTGATGAATAGAAATAATAAAGCAACTGAAGCAAGGTGATAAGAAAAAATGAGAAGACAGAAACAAATCAATGTGTCCATTTATGTAAATTTAACTGTGTAAGAGCAATAACAAAAAAAAAACCCAGAAAGTTATTTTTCAAAACTATTCATAGAAAGTGAGATTACACACAGAGAGAGAGAGACAGGCCCGAGGTAAAGACCAGGCTCCTCATAGAACTCTGGCCCCAGGTGGACACTGAACTCCAGGTGTACATTAGGCCCCCAGTTAATGCTTAGGCCCCAGGAAGGTAACCAGGCTTATGAAGGGTATATGGCTCCAGGTGGATACCCAGGATCCAGGTAGAAATCAGGGACAAGTGGGCACCAGGCCTCAGAGGGATACCTACGACCTTAGTGACCTCAGGCCCCAGTTGGACAGTAGGGCCACAGGTGAACTCCAGTCTTCAGGTGGACATCAGGTCCCAGGGGAAATACAGGTCTTAGGTCTACTCCTAAGACACAGGTGGACACAGGTCTTAGGTTTACCCCTAGGACCCAGGTGGACAACAGGCCCTGGGTGGCCACTGGCCCCAAGTATCCAGTTTCCTAAGAGCTAGGGTGGGCAGCCCCACTGGGCACTGTGGCCAGGCCTGCCATGTCTTCTTGTTCAGCTGTCACATTCTGGTGGGGTGGGCGGGAGGTGTCAAGAGACCACAATCTAAGTTCTTATTACCTGATTTTATTTCACCTCCACTGAGTGCTCACTCTCCTCTCACCTAACAGATTTACTCTCATCTGCAGGTGGTTTAAACGCAAAGGTTTACTGAAGATTTAAAGAGTGTTATCCAGTTGGGATGATTTAAACTAACAGTACACGTTGCATTTTAAGAAAATAATCAATCCCCAGAGGAGGTGTGGGTTATGGAGCCATGACAAATTTTCAACATTGCTTCCCTTACTTGTTGTTTCCAAATAAAAGATTTTTGATTCCCCACTGATGTTGGATGAGAACGCTGAGTGTGCAAGCAAAATATCATTTTTTAACTAAGGGCCCAATAGTGTCTTAAATATGCAGAGATGAGTCTGCAGGTGGAGAGTGACAGGTTTGTTCAAAACGTGGTATAGAGTGCCCTTGGGTCTCACCTGCCGGCCTTTCCATCCTGTGCCCTCCCAGCGAGGCACCCAAGCCCCGCCTTAGGGCACACCCCTTCACAGGGCCACATAGGCCCCAGTCCTCACCTATGCGGTCGTCTCCAAATGGCACAGCAAGATCTTCTGTCCAGGCCCAGGCCAGGGTCCCAGTATCTCCAGGGGGGCCTGGCATCCAGGCATCTGTTGAGAACTGGCCCAACGTTGGGGTCTGAGCTAGCCTATGGGACCTGGACGTGTGGGGCAGCTGCACAAGGACTCATGCCTGGCTTTATGTGTAGCATCAGGAAAGGCACTTTAATCGTATTCATTTGTTGCTCACAAAACCTCTGAGGTTGGTGCCTTCCCCATGTCACAGATGGGAATGACAAGAAATAATAAGGTTAAAGAGCATGCTGATGGTTGAAACCTGGTCAGGAACTGAGAACTGGAGTCTGTAGACCCCTACCTGTGACCTCTGTGGTCTGAGCTAGCCTATGGGACCTGGACGTGTGGGGCAGCTGCACAAGGACTCATGCCTGGCTTTATGTGTAGCACCAGGAAAGGCACTTTAATCGTATTCATTTGTTGCTCACAAAACCTCTGAGGTGGGTGCCTTCCCCATGTCACAGATGGGAATGACAAGAAATAATAAGGTTAAAGAGCATGCTGATGGTTGAAACCTGGTCAGGAACTGAGAACTGGAGTCTGTAGACCCCTACCTGTGACCTCTGTGGCCAGAGGACCCTCTCTCACCGGGTTTGTGTTTGCAGCATGTCCTGTCCTTCCCTAAGGGTCTCAGGTTCTGAGGCATGGTGAGGGCTGGTGGAGCCCATCACTGAGCTGTAGAAGGAAATACTAACGCTGGCCATGCCACCCTCCAGGCAGACACAGCTGGGGTTGAAAATCGAGATGGGGCAGGGTTGCCAGGAACAGAGGGAGGCAGGTGGAGAATAACTCACCAGTGAGGGGTTTCCCTGCTACAGCTTTCCAGGGCCATTTCCACTTTCTGGGTGGCATTTTGGGGCAGCTCACACAGTACACTCACATAGCCAGTCCCCAGGGTCACAATCCCCAGATGTTGGTCATCTTGGTGACAGGCCCTGTGCTTCTCCAGGAGCCTTTGTGTATGGGCCCTTCCCAGGTAAGCGTGATATGTCCTGGTTGTCCTCAGTCCAGGGCACTGGCAGCATTTTCCTTTCTGGTCAGGGTCAAAGCTTTGTTGACCATCTCCAGGATACGATGGCCAGCTGGCCCTTGGAGAGCCAGTCACTCCAGGTGACACGGTTTGGTACTGGACGTCCGCGGTCCCCTCTCCCACGCCGCCCCATACTGGGCCCCGTATCCAGCCGCCACCGCTGCTACAGAAAGAACAGCCCCACTGCCTCCGCGCAGCTGCCATTCTTTAAAGGGACCTCAGCCTGACTTCCAGGAGCTACGGGACTCGGCTCAGTAAATGCGCATGCGCGAGGAGTGAGCTGCTTCTCCCCGTCACAGCGATTCCCAGGGTTGTGGTAGAAACCACTCCCTGAGGCTTGGCAAAGCAGGAGCCCTCCGTGGCAGGGCTTCGGTGTCGGGGCTCCGAGGCTCCGGCCTGACTTCTCCACGGGGTCCACAGGAACGTCTCCGGATGCCAGGACTTGAAATGGGCCAACCAGGATGGCGAAACCACAGGCAGAGTCCGGGGAAGCAGAGCGGCATCCCATCCTCAGGCCTGACCGGATGGTGTTCGGGTGAGTCTCCCCAAAAGTCATTCCCCCGTAATCTGGATGACAGGTCTGCCTGTGTGTCCGTGGGCTGCTCTCTCACCCGAGGGTCATTCGCGTGGAGAGCAGAACCCGGCAGCCTCAGGGGTTGCCTGAGGGCTGAGGTGGGGGTGTTTCCGTGACACCGCTGTATGACTGTGTGTGTGTGTGTGTGTGTGTGTGTGTCCCATTCTCTCCTCTCTCGCTGTCACTCTCTGTCTACTTCTTTCCGTCTCTCTGTCAGTTTGTGTGTATGTGTATGTGTGTGTGTGTGCCATTGTGCGTGTGTGTGTTTGGACGAATGTGCCCTGTGCGCCAGAAAGCGATTTCTTGCATGTCGGCCGGTCTTTGGTGAGCCTCTTTCTGCATCTCTGCCTGGGTCATGTGGCCGGTTGTCAATCATTTTCCTGGCGGTTCCACTTTGGGTTTGTGAAGGCCTCTACAACGTGAGGAGATGCGTGGGTCCTGGAGCAATTGAAATCTCATCCCCATCCTGAGTGGCCTCTTTTCTAGGATCAAGATGACCACACTCCAGCCAAGGATAAAAGCCCCACAGGAGCTCACTCTCCTGCAGGAGAGGAGCAGACCCACGTCCAAGAAGATGGCTGTATCTTTTCACCGCTCTTCTCTGAGAAATGAAGCCACACCATGATACAGTCTTGAAGAGGAAGCTGAGAATGGGAGATGGCAACAATCTCTGTCATGGTGGCCTCTCTGGACAAGTTACCCGTTTGGCACCCCTCCCCTTATGCCCGTGGCAGTGGCACAGTGCTGTATCCTGCCTGGGCTCTGGCCCCTGCTCTGTCCTCCCTCTTACACTGTCTCCCTTGTTTCTGAGAGGCCTAGAAGCTTCTAGGTCTGGCTGAATGTCTTCAACAAAGATCACTTCCCAGTCCATCATGGAGTCAGTTGGTGGACATCCATTTCATGATTGTGTCTCTCTCCAAACCTGTTTCTGCTTGATTGGGCAGGTTTGATGACCCTGGAGCTCTTAGCTTCCATATGTGTCTCAGACAGGGAAGCTACCTTGGTCTCCATGTTTCACCTCATGGGTGGGTGGATTGCCTAGAAGCAACGGTAAACGACCATGGCTGGCCTTGTCTTCTGTGACAGCTGTGGTGTCGCATTTCCTCTGCATCTCCTGTCTCATTCTTGAGGGACGTCCTCTCCTCTGCTCCTGGGTAGACTGACTCCCTGAATCTTTTGGCCTCCTGCTGGATCCCAGGTGTTCTTTGATTTTGCTTGGCATTGATGGAAAGGTCACTTGTACCCCCCTTCAGCTGGGTACATGCCTGGACACCATTGGTTGTTTCGCCATCACCCCATATGCCCTCAGTGACACACATCCACATCATCTGCTCTGGGATACGCCACTGCCATGCGTGGTCGCCTTGGTTCCACCTCGGAATAGCCCCGTCCCTGTTTGCCTGTGTCCTGGAAAGTGGTATCAGCTTGCAGGAGCCCCTGGGCTTTTAGAAGCGGGGCAGGCCACTGCTCTTTCAAAGGAGGAGGGAGGCAGAGGGCTCATGGGTCAGTGAATTTTCAGCTGACACTACAGTCTTGAGGCCCATGGGAACATTCTGTGCTGCAGCGAGGCCCTGCCTGGTCAGCGGATGTGGTGAGCCCATCCTTTCTCACCCAGAGGGGTCCAAGATCCGATCCAAAGAGGAGTCCTGAGACTCCAGCAGGAGCCCTAGAGCTCTCTCTTCACTAGTGGAAGTTGGCTCAAGGAGGTCCTGAAGACAGGACTCCTGAGGGTTTGGCCCTAGGTCACCCGCGGACCCCTCTCCCACGATGCCCCCTACTGGATCCCGGATCCAGCCGCGGCCGAGGTTACACCAGGAGCGCGCCTGCCGCCGCGCAGCCTCCATTGTTTCAAGGGGGCGAAGCCTGACTGCCAGGAGCCCAGCGCGAGTTGGCCCCGCCAATGCGCATGCGCGAGGCGCCAGCAGCTTCTACCTTCAGTGATTCCCACGGTTGTCTTAGAAACCAGTCCCCCAGGCTTGGCAAAGCCGGATCCCTCCGTGGCAGTGCTTGGGTGTCGGGGCTCCGAGGCTGCGGCCTGACCTCTCCACGCGGTCGACAGGAACATCTCCGGATGCCAGGAGTCGCAAAGGGCCGACCATGATGACGAAACCACAGGCAGAGACCTGGGGAACCAGCGCGGCATCCCAGCCTCAGGCCTGCCAGGACGGTGTTCGGGTGAGTCTCCCCAAAAGTCCTGTCCCCGTGATCTCGAGGACAGGTCGGCCTGCGTGTCGCTAGGCTGCTTTCTCATCCAAGGGTCGTTCTCGCAGAGAGCAGAACCCCGCAGCCTCAGGAGTTGCGTGGGGGTGTATGCTTCTGTGCCACTGCTGTATGACTGTGTGTGTGTGTGTACGTGTGTGTGTGTGTGTGCGTGTCTCCCATTCTCTCTTCTCTCTGTCTCTCACTCTCTGTGGGCTTCTTTCTCTCTCTCTGTCATTGTGTGTGTGTGTGTTCCCATCTGCGAGTGACTTCGGAAGAATGTGCCCTGTGCGCCAAAAAGCGACTTCTTGATTTTTGGTCTGTCTTTCATGAGCCTCTTTTTAGGTCTCTGCCTGGGTCATGTGGCTGGTTGTCAATCGTTTTCGCCGCGGTTCCACTTTGGGTCTGTGAAGGCCTTGACCACGTGAGGAGATGCGTTGGTCCCGGAGCAATTGAAATCTCATCCCCATCCTAAGCGGCCTCTTTTCTAGGATCAAGATGACCACACTGCAGCCAAGGACAAAATCCCCACAGGAGCTCATTGTCCTGCGGGAGAGGAGCCGACCCACGTCAGAGAAGATGGTTGTATCTTTTCACAGCTCTTCTCTGAGAAATGAAGCCACATCACGATAGAGTCTGGAAGAGGAAGCCGTTAAAGGGAGATGGCAACAATCCCTGTCACTGGAACGCTGGCCTCTGTGGACAAGCCACCCTAGTGGCACCCCTCCCCTTATGCCCGTGGCGGTGGCACGGTGCTGTATCCTCCTGGGCTCTGGCCTCTGCTCTGGCCTCCCTCTTGCTCTGTCTCCCCTGTTTCTCAGGGGCCTGGATGCCTCTCACTCTGGCTGAATGTCTTCAACAAAGATGACTTCCCAGTCCGTCAGGAAGACACTTCCTGGAGACCTGTGTCGTGATTGTTTCTCTCTGCAAGCCTGTTTCTGCTTGACTGGGCAGGTCTGATGACCCTAGAGCTCTTGGCTTCCATATGTGTCTCAGACAAGGAAGCTTCCTTGCTCTGCATGTTTCCCCTCATGGGTGGGTGGATTGCCTAGAATGAGCGCTAGGCGACCATGACTGGCCTTGCCTTCTAGGACAGGTGGTGTCGCATTTCCTCTGCACTTCCTGTCTCATACTTGAGGGACATTCTCTCCTCTGCTCCTGGGTGGAAGGACTCCCTTGATCTTTTGGCCGTATTGAACGTCACGGAGCCAAAACGACTGGGCTGGGGCTGGGGCTGGGGCTGGGGATGGGGGCAGGGGAGGTTGCATCAGGGCTACCTGGACGGTGGAGGGTTGGGGGTGGGGTGAATGTTGCAGAAACCTCTTTGCTCCTCTGGCAGATGTTTCAAAATGTGGCTTGGACTCAGGCACAGGCCACCTCCTGGTTCCCAGGTGTTCTTTGATTTTCCTTGGCATTGATGGAAGGGTCACTTTTTCACCCCTTCCATTGGGCACATGCCTGGACACCACTGTTTGTTTCAACATCGCCCCAGATGACTCCGGTGACACACATTCACACCACCTGCACTGAGATACGCCAGTGCCACGCGTGGTCGCATTGTCTCCACCTCGGATTCCCCCCTGTCCGTGCTTGCACGGGTTCTGTAAAACGGTGTCGGCTTGCAGAAGCTGCAGGACTTTTAGATGCGGGGCAGGCCACTGCTCTTTCAAAGGAGAAGGGAGCCAGAGGGCTCACGGATCAGTGAATTTTCAGCTGACGCTGCGCCTTGAGGCCCATGGGGTCATTCTGTGCTGCAGCGAGGCCCTGCCTGCCTCACCAGATGTGGTGAGCCCATCCTTTCTCACCCGGAGGGGTCCATAATCGGATCTGAAGGATCCCCAGCAGGCGCCCTGAAGCTCCCCCTCCTTTCTCACCGGGTGGGTCCAAGATCAGACCTGAAGAGGAGTCCTGAGACCCCAGTAGGTGCCCTTGAGCTCCCTCTCCACTGGTGGAAGTCGGCTGAAGGAAGTCCTGAAGACAGGACTCCTGAGGGTTTGGCGCTATTCACTTGCGGCCTCCTCTCTCACGCCGCCCCCTACTGGATCCCGGATCCAGCGGTGGCTGAGGCTGCAGCAGGAGCGCCCCTGCAGTCGCACAGCCGCCATTGTTTCAAGGGGACGCAGCCTGATCCCCAGGAGCGGAGCCTCAGTCGGCCCCGCCAATGCGCATGTGTGAAGCACCAGCTGCTTCTGCTATCACAGTGATTCCCACGGTTGTCAGAAACCAGTCCCCGAGGCTTGGCAAAGCAGGAGACCTCCATGGCAGTGTTTGGGTGTTGGGGCTCCGAGGTTCCAGCCTGACCTCTCCACGGGGTCGACAGGAATGTCTCCGGATGCCAGGACTCGCAAAGGGCCGACCAGGATGAAGAAACCCTCGGCGGAGTCCAGGGGAAACACCGCGACAGACTAACCTCAGGCCTGCCCGGACGGTGTTCGGGTGAGTCTCCCCAAAAGTTGTGCCCCCATGATCTCTAGGACAAGTCGGACTGCGTGCTCTTGGGCTACTCTCTCACCCAACAGTCGTTCTCGTTGAGAGCAGAACCCCGCAGCCTCAGGGGCTGCCTGTGGGCTGAGGAGGAGGTGTTTCCGTGCCACTGCTCTGACTGTGTATGTGTCTGTGTGTGCGTGTGGGGGGGGTGACTCCCATTCTCTCCTCTCTCGCTGTCTGTCACTCTGTCAGTTTTTTTCCCTCTCTCTGTCGGTTTGTATGTGTGTGTGTGTGTGCCCTTGTGCGTGTGTGTCTTTGGACAAATGTGCCCTGTGTGCCAGAAAGCGATTTCTTCCATGTCGGCCGGTCTTTGGTGAACCTCTTTCTGCGTCTCTGCCTGGTTCATGTGACCGGTTGTCAATCATTTTCCTGGCCCTTCCACTTTAGGTTTGTGAAGGCCTGGACACATGAGGAGATGCATTTGTCCCGGAGCAATTGGACTATCATCCCCATCCTTAGCAGCTTCTTTTCCAGGATCAAGATGATGACACTCCAGCCTAGGACAAAGGCCCCACAGGAGCTCATTGTCCTGCAGGAGAGGAGCAGACCCACGTCAGAGAAGATGGCTGTATCTTTTCACGGCTCTTCTCTGAGAAATGAAGCCATACCACGATACAGTCTTGAAGAGGAAGCCGGGAATGGGAGATGGCAGCAATCCCTGTCCCTGTGACGCTGGCCTCTCTGGACAAGTCACCCATTTGGCACCTCTTCCCTTATGTCCATGGCAGTGGCACGGTGCTGTATCCTCCCTGGGCTCTGACCTCTGCTCTGGCCACCCTGTTACTCTGTCTCCCCTGTTTCTGAGAGGCCTAGATGCCTCTTGATCTGGCTGAATGTCTTCAACAAAGCTCACTTCCCTGTCCATCAGGGAGACAGTTGGTGGACATCCATGTCATGATTGTTTCTCTCTCCCAACCTGTTTATGCTGGATTGGGCTGGTTGGATGACCCTGGAGAGCTTGACTTCCATAGGTGTCTCAGACAGGCAAGCTACCTTGGTCTCCGTGTTTCACCTCATCAGTGGGTGGATTGCCTAGAATGAGCAGTAGGCCACTGTGACAGGCCTAGTCTTCTGGGACAGGTGGTGTTGCATTTCCTCTGCACTTCCAGTCTCATTCTCGAGAAACATTCTCTCCTCTGCTCCTGGGTGGACTGACTCCCTGAATGTTTTGGCCCCCTCCTGGATCCAGGTGTTCTTTGATTTTCCTTGGCATTGATGGGAAGGTCACTTGTGCCCCCCTTCCACCTGGCACATGCCTGAACACCATCTTGTGTTTTGCCATTGCCCCATATGACTTCAGTGACACATATTCACACCATCTACTCTGGGATACGGCAGTTCCACATGTGTTGGCATTGGCTCCACTTTGGAGTTGCCCTTGTCTCTGTTTGCATGTGTTCTGGAAAGAGGTATCAGCTTGCAAGGGCCCCAGAGCTTTTACAAGTGGGGCAGGCGACTGCTCTTTCAAAGGAGGAGGGAGAATGAGGGTTCATGGATCAGTGATTTTTCCACTGACACCACGCCTTGAGGCCCATGCGATCATTCTGTCCTGCAACGAGGCCCTTCCTTTGTCAGCAGATGTGGTGAGCCTAACCTTCTTCACCCGGAGGGGTCCAAAATGGGATCTGAAGAGGGGTCTTGAGACGCCAGCAGGTGCCCTGAAGCTCTCTCTCCACCGGTGGAAGTCAGCTCAAGGAAGTCTTTAAGACAGGACTCCTCGGCGTTTGGCCCTGGGACCCCCGCGGCCCTCTCTCCCCTGCCGCCCCCTACTGGAACCTGCATCCCACCATCGCCGCAGCTGCAGCAGGATTCCCCCTGCCACCGCCAGTCGCCATTGTTTAAAGGGGCCACAGCCTGACTTTCAGGAGTGGAGCGTGAGTCGGCCCAGCAAATGCGTATCCACGAGGCTCTAGCTGATTTTCCCGTCACATTGATTTCCATGGTTGTCTTAGAATCCAGTCCCTGAGGCTTGGCAAAGCAGGAGTTCTCCGTGGCCCTGCTTCATTGTCGGGGCTCTGAGCCTCCAGCCTGACTGGCAAGGGTTTCAATACCCTTCTCATCCTCAGCTGCCTCTTTGCTAGGATCAAGACGACCATACCCCAGCCAAGGACAAAGGCCTCACAGTTGCTCATTGTCCACCCGCAGGAGGGTGCCCACAGACCTTCAAGAAGATGGTTTCCACTCCTCTCGCACTTTGCCCTCCTTGAGAAATCTAGCCACAGCTAGACACAGGGACGGAGAAGGAAGCCGGCAACGGGATGCGGCAAGCATTTCTGTCACCCAAACGCTAGCCTTCCTGGCCAAGTCACCCGTTTGGCACTTGTTCCCGGATGCCCGTGATGGTGGCATTGTGCCGTATCCTGCCTGGGCGCTGGCCTCTGCTCTCTGCTCCTTATTTCTCTGTCTGCCCAGTTTCTTGGAATCCTAGAGGCTTCTTAGTCTGGCTCAACGTCTTCAACAAAGAACACGTCCCAGTCTATCAGGGAGAAATTTCTTTGGGGTCCGTTTCATGATTCCTTCCCTCTCCAAACCTATTTCTGGATGATTGGGCAGGTGTGATGATCCTGGAGCTCTGGGCTGCCATACCTGTCTTGGACAGGAAGCTCCCTTGGTCTCCATGTCGGAATTGAGGGCTGCGTGGTCAGTCCAGGAAGAGCGGGAGGCGACCCCACCGTGGCTGACCTTTGCCTTCTAGGAAAGGCAGTGTTGCATCCCACCTGTGCTTCCTCTCTCATTCCTAAGGGCCATCCGGTTGCTCTGCTCCTGGGGAAAGTGCCTTCAAGCAGTGAATCTTTTGGCTGCCACTGATGTGAGGGAGCCAAAGGGACTGGGTTTTGCTGGGTTTAGGGGAGGTGGCGTCAGGGGTTCCTACCCGGTGGCGGGGTGTCAGTGTGGTGTCGTTTGTCGAAACCTCTGGGCCCCTCTGGCAGGCATCCCTGAATGTGGCTTGGACTGGGGCACAGGCCCTGCCTCGCATGTTTTCAGGTGTGCTTGGCTTTTCCTCAGCTTTGTGTGGAAGGTCCCAGTGGCCCACGGAGGCATGCCTGGACGTCACTATCTGTCTCGGCATCGCCCCATACGGCCTCAGAGACACACGCTCACTCCATCTGTTCTTGGGGGACGTCAGTACCACGTGTGGTCACATTGGCTCCATCTCAGACTCACCTCTGTCTCTCTTTGCACATGTGGCAGAAAGCAGTTTCGGGATGCCAGAGCTCCGGGCCTTGGAGATAAAGGCAGGCCACTGCTCCACCCAGGAAGAAGGGAGGCAGTGGGCTCATGGATTGGTGCATTTTCAGCCTACAGTATGCCTTGCGGCCCTTGGGATCTTTCTGTGTCCCACCGAGACCCTTCCCGCCTCACTACATTGTAACCCCATTCCTGATCACCCGTTCGGATCCATAATCAGATCCGAAGAAGAGTCTGGAATGCCCAGCCGGCACCCTGAAGCTCCTCCACCACTAGGAACTGAAACAAAAGACCGATCAAGAAGGTCCTGATGACAGGACTCCTATGGGTCCAACCCTGGGTCTCCTGCAGGCCCCCTCCTAGTACTCTTCCCACCCGCCATCTCGGACTTCGCCGCCGCCCCAGTCCCCGCAGCCCGTCGTGTCGCCGCCATTTTTTAAAGGGTCCGCAGCCTGACTGTAGGGAGCAAGGGGGGAGTCGGCCTCACCAGTGCGCATGCAGGAGGCCCGAGCCACCGCTTTGGTAACAGTGACCGCCACTGTTGCCCAGAAGTGGGTCCCTGAGACTTGGCGATGTAGGAGCCCTGCGTGATAGTGCGTCAGAGTGGGGGCTGAGATCAGTCCTGGCCAGGGTGTTAACAGGATGGTCTCCGGAGACCGGTATTCTCGGAGGGTCAAAAACCAGGAAGAAACCTCAGGAGCAAGAAACCTCAGGCAGATCACAGGGGAGGCAGCGCAAGATCCCAGCCTCAGGCCAGGATTTGCCGAGGGTCGATGAGGCCCCTCTCCCAATCTTCACCTCACCAGCCACCGCCCCAGTCCCCGCAGCCGCCTCTCCACCATCATTTATTTTATTATTATTTTTTTAACAGTCCGAGTCTCGCTCTGTCACCCAGTCTGGAGTGCAGTGGCGGGATCTCAGCTCACTGCAAACTCTGCCACTTGGGTACAAATGATTCTCTTGCCTCCACCTCCCGAGTACCTGGGATTAGAGGATTAATCAGAATCGGGGCTAAGACCAGTCCTGGCCAGGGCATCAGCAGGATGGTCTCTGGAGGCCGGGATTCACGGAGGGTCGTCCAAGAGGAAGAAACCGCGGGCAGAGGGCCGAAGAAGCAGCGCGGGATCCCAGCCTCACGCCTGCACAGACGGTGTGCCAGTGAGTCTCTTCAAAAAAGGAGAGGCTTGCTTGTGTGCCCGTGGGCTGTTCTCTCACCGGTGGGTCATAATTGCGGAGAGCAGAACCCGGAAAATTCAGGGACTGCCTGGGGGTGGGTGTTACAGTGCCACTGCCCTACGTCTTTGTGCGTTTGTGTGTGTGCGTAAGTCTCTCTCTTATTTCTCTCTCTCTCCTTTCTCGCTCTTTCGCTCTGTGTCTGTCTGTGTGCGCGTGTGTGTGTGTTGGGACACATGTGCCCTGTGTGCCAGAGGGCAGTATCTTGTACGTCGGCCTTTCTTCTGGTCAGCCTGTCTCCGCCTCTCTGCCTGGGTCCTGTGGCCGGTTGTCAGTCATTTTTCTGGTGGTTCCAGTTTGGGTTTGTGAAGGTCTGGTGAGGTGGGGAGCTGCGTCTATCTCATAAGGATTTAAATCACCTCCCCACCCTGAGAGCCCTCTTTTCTAGGATTAAGGCCTCCACCCACCAGCCAAGGATAAAAGCCTCACCGGAGAGGTCATTGTCTACCTGCAGGAGCTGTGTAGAGCGACCTGAAAAAAGATGGTTCTCATTCCTCTCTCTCTTTCTTCTCGTTGAGAAATCTAGCCACAGGGTAACACAGGTTTTGAGAGGATGGGAACGGGACATGGCAAGGATCTATGAGTGTGCAGGCTGTGTTTCACATATCATTAAACGTAGTCTAGTGAGGGTTCTGCAGATAGCTGGCATTTAAGTTTGTTTTATTGAATCAAGGAAAAGAAAAAATGCTGAGAAAAAATGACACATCATGACTGCCAGCCCATCTGATTGTTACAAATTTAATAGTAATTTTAATTTATCTTCTCATGTAAAGGTCCTTGGCAGTGATACCTAATTTCCTAAGATAGCCTTGCTTTATTTCCTATGATTAAGATGTCATGCTTATCAGAGTATCTGGAAATTCTTCCCAATGCCCTTGACATATGTGATTAATCACATTCCCAAAATAACATACCAAAACAAACAACAGAAAATTATTTGTTACTTGGTTCCTTCAAATTTGTTTATCTAATTTGTGGTTCCTTCATACACAAAACATTTCTTGTGTGTCTGGCACTCTTCTGGTCACAAATTTCATCTTAAATAACCTAAGTATTGAAATGCTTGTGCCCTTTGATTAATTTTTACTAAATAAATACTTTGATAAAAAGCTACACTGAGGCTGGGTGCAGTGGCTCACACCTCTAATCCCAGCTCTTTGGGAGGCTGAGGCCAGCAGATCACGAGATCAGGTGATCAAGACCATTCTGGCCAAGATGGTGAAACCCCGTCTCTTCAGAAATACAAAGAATTAGCCAGGAGAGGCCAGGCACTGGCTTATGCCTGTAACCCCACACTTTGGGAGGCTGAGGTGGGTGGATCACCTAAGGTCAGGGGTTCAAGACCAGTCTGCCCAGCATGGTGAATCCCTGTTTCTACTAAAAATACAAAAAATTAGCCAGGTGTGGTGGCAGGTGCCTGTAATTCCCAGCTACCCAGCAAGCTGAGGCAGGAGAATCACTTGAACCCAGGATGCGAAGGTTGCACTGACCTGAGACCACGCCACTGCACTCCAGCCTGGGTGACAAGAGTGAAACTCTGTCTCAACAAAACAGAAAGAAAGAAAAGAAAAGAAAGAAAGAAAGAAAGAAGGAAAGAAGGAAAGAAAGAAAGAAAGAAAGAAATGAAACCTTGTCTAAAAATACAAAAATTAGACCCTGAAGGTCACATCTGAATGAGAAAGACATTGTTTGGCTCAAATTGTCTGACACTAAGGAATAGTGCAGACTGGACAAGTGAGGTGACTCACACCTATAATCCCAGCACTTTGGGAGGCCAAGGCAGGTGGATTACCTGAGGTCAGGAGGTCGAGACCAGCCTAGCCAAGATGGCAAAACTCTGTCTCTACTAAGAAGACAAAAATTAGCCAGGCGTGGTGGTGCACATCTGTAATCCCAGCTACTTGGGAGGCTGAGGTGGCAGAATCACTTGAACCTGGAAGGCAGAGGTTGTAGTGAGCTGAGATCATGCCACTGTACTCCAGCCTGGGCGACAGAGCGAGACTCCATCTCAGAAAAAAAAAAAAGAAAAGGTCACTAATGTATCAAATAAAACAGTCATTCATGTATTGCAAATGAATACTCAACCAAGACAAAAAGGCATGTCACATCTTATGGGAAAAGATTGAAATGATGGTGAGAAGAAAACTGTGACCCTTGAATGTAAGACAGAAAAAAATCAGGGCACGATGTTAAGGAATTGGAAATAATTCTCCATATTAAAGGGATACAAGAGACAGAGAGGAGAGAGGGACACGGTAGTCACAGACTGCAGGGGTGTGGGTTAGACGGGAATCAAGGAGGCAGAGAGAGCAGTGGGAATGTACATAAAATCACCCTCCAGAGCTGTGTTGTCCGATAAGGTTGCTGAACAGTTGAAAGATGTCTATTTCAATCTGAGAAATGCTGTAAGTGGAAAACACATTTTAAAAAAATTCTGAATACTCAGTATAAAAGAAAGAATGGGGTGGTGTGGGGGCTCACATTTGTAATCCCAGCATTTTGGAAGGCCCAGGTGGGAGGATTGCTTGAGCCTGGAGTTTGAGACCAGTCTGGGCAACACAGCAAGACCTCATCTCTTCAGAAAAAAAAAAAAAATTAGGCCAAGTGCAATGGCTCACACCTGTAATCCCAGCACTTTGGGAGGCCAAGGTAGGTGGATCACTTGAGCTCTGGAGTTCGAGACCAGCCTGGACAACATGCCAAAACCCTGTCTTAATAGGGTTTTTTGTATTTTAAAAATACAAAAGTTAGTCAGGCGTGGTGGCACATGTTTGTGGTCACAGCTACTTGGGCGGCTGAGGTGGGAGGATCATTTGAGCCCTGGAGGTTGAAGCTGCAGTGAGCTGACATTGTGCCACTGCACTCCAGCCTGAGTGACAGAGTGAGACCGTGTCTTTAAAAAAACATTAGCTGGGCATGGTGGTGGTCAGGACCAGCCTGACCAACATGGAAGAGCCCCGTTTCTACTAAAAATAGAAGTAGCCAGGTGTGGTGGGCCATGCCTATAATCCCAGCTACTCAGGAGGCTGAGGCAGGATAATCCTTTGAACCCGGGAGGTGGAGGTTGGAGAGAGCCGAGATTGCACCACTGCACTCCAGCCTGGCAACACAGTGAGACTCTGTCTCAAAAAAAAAAAAAAAAAAAAAAAAATATATATATATATATATATATACACACACACACACACACACACACACACAATTTTGAAGCAAAGTTTCAAAATCAATCAGTAAGCACCCCCCGAGGTTTATCCTTACGTAAAGTGCCCCCTCTGCACATGCAGGATTAAATGAACCTTGAAAATATGCTAAGTGGAAGAAGCTAGTCACGAAATATCACATGTAATTCCATTTAAATAAAATGTCCAAAAAACACGAATGCATAGGACAGAAAGTAGATTAGTGGTGGCCCAGAGTAAGGAGAGTTTGGGGAAATGGAGGGATATGGGGTTTACTTTGGGGTAATGAAAATGATCTAAAATTTATTGTGGTGATGTTTGCACAACTGTGCAAATATACTGAAATCATTGAATTTTACACTTTAAATGGGTGGCTTCTGTGATATGTTAATATTTCTCAATAAAACTTCAAGGAAAAGAGTACCTGTGTGCCTCCAGAGTCCACATTTTTACACTTGATGAAGAAATCAAGATATTGTTTCTTCTTCTTCTTTATTTTTATTTTATTTATTTTATTTTTTGAGGCAGAGTCTCCCTCTCTTTCCCAGGCTGGAGTGCAATTGCGCGATTTCAGCTCACTGCAACCTCCCAGCTAATTTTTGTATTTCTAGTAGAGACAGTGTTTCACTGCGTTGGCTAGGCTGGTCTTGAACTTCTGACCTCAAATGAGTCCACCACTTTGGCCTCCCAAAGTGCTGGGATTGCAGGCATGAGCCACTGCACCTGGCTCAAGATTTAGTTTCCATTGTTTTAGATGCCTTAGGACCATTTTATTCAACTTTAATTTCTGATGCATCACCTCAGTGGAAAGTTTACATTAGTTCCCAAAGTATTTTACTCTGTTTAAGATTTTATCAGCTGGGTACACTGGCTCACACCTCTAACTGCAACACTTTGGGAGACCAAGGTGGGAGGATCAGTTGAGCCCAGGAATTCAAGACCAGTCTCTGCAACATAGTGAGACACCTATCGCTACAAAAAAAAAAAAAAAGTTGTTTAATTAGGTGGGTGTATTGTTGCATGCCTGTGGTCTCAGCCAGTAGGTAGGCTGAGGTGGGAGGATCACTTGAGCCCAAGAGGTCGAGGCTGCAGTGGCCGTGATTATACCACTGCATTCCAGAAAAAATATTTTTAATTACATTTTTTTAAGAAAACAAAATATATGCTTAGTGACTTGATACAAATGAATGACTTTTGTAATCTACAGAAACCGAAAAATAACAATAATATAAACCCACAGCCATTCTTCTTATGTGAGTCTCTGGTGTCTCTGAGTTGTAAGAATTGTGAATTATGATTAATAACAAATATGCATGATGAGGACTCAATAAGGGATAGGCATTGATAAATTGCAAACCACACTTACTGAACTAAGCTCTTTAACGTTGTACAAGAAAAAGAAAAGGCATTGAAAAACTGCATTGGCTACCAAAATGCTAAAGTTCACCTAAGTCCATTAATCAGCACACACACACACACACACACACACACACACACACACAATGGATGTGTAAAATGGTCAACACAGTCTCCCGTGAATGTATCCTCTTATTAATAGGTCTGTGAGGATAAGAGATGAGGTTCTATAGATCCTGGAATCAGGGATGGGGAAATTGTGGGGTCCCTGGGGTGAGAGATGAGGGTCTGTAGATTAGTGATGGGTGGTCTTTTGGATAGTGATGAGGTCCATGGAATCAATTCTTGTGGATATATAGGGTCAGTGATGAGGGAATCTGGTGTCAGTGATGGGATGTGTGTGGAATCAATCTGTGAAGGCCAGATTTGTAGTGTCATCTCTCAGGCTGTTGCATCCTGATCTGTGTGTCAGTGGTGGAAATTCTATGGGGTCAGAGTGTGACAGTCAGGTCCCTGCCACTGGGTGTTCTGGGTCCAGTCAAGTGCACAGATTCCCTTACCTGATCCTGGCTGGAGAGGTCCTTCTCACGCACTCCTCATGTGAAAGGTGGGTTGTCGGCAGTTTTTGCTTTTGTTTTGTTTTGTTTTGTGATAGGGCTGGGTGGGTTGGCTTTTTCTTTAGGGTTTGGTTTTGCCTCTTAGAGACCACAGACACATGCAGCTTTTAGGAAGACATTTTTGTCTGGGCGATCTCTAGGTCCTTTGGGCCAAGCCATCTAATGGGAACGAAGCTGACCATTTCCTCAGAGCAGTTCAGATCTAGACGGTCGCTTAAAGGTGTCCACAAGGGGGCCTGCAAGTGGATTGTGGCTTTGAGTGGCAAGTGAGCGGAAAGAAACAACTAAGAAAGACACACGAGCTGTCCTCAGGCTGCATCTGGCGTAGCTGGAAAAACAGCCTCCCTAACCCATCAGGCGCCAATAGGATGTGCCTCTGGGCTGTGTGAGGCTGCGGAGGCGGGACTTCCAGACCCAGAAAGTCTGGGCACAGAAGCCTATTACTGCCAGACACTGAGGCGTTGCCGTGGGAACCAAGGGCCTTTTGAGTCAGATCAGAGCCTTTCTCAGACAATTCTTTGGGTAACTGGAGAGCTACTGTCCAGCGCACGCCCCTGTGAATGCTTATGTGCCCTCTCGGGCAGAGTCTTCTTTGGTCTGAGAGCCACTTGTTTCTTAAATCCCTGCGCTGATCTTGCCGTCTGCTTCTACGTAGCCCAGGCATTTGCTGCATGCTGATCCTTTCTTTCCTGACAGGCGGGCTGCCTCTCCAGCTTCTGGGAGGACAGTTCAAATTATGGAGGAGGGAGAGGTGCAGGGCAGCAGTGCGGAGGGGAGTACGGAGGAGTTGGGGGAGCAGGGGCTCATTATTCTTTGTAGCTCAGATTCCCAAGCCTGTGACTTTGAGAATCTCTGTCTTCCTTGCAACGTTTCAATCTGAGGCTCTTGGGGAGAGGGCAGAGTTGGAGCCGGGTGGAAGAATGGTGGGGAGAGGAGTGGGTGGAGGGAACGTAGAGAATGTGTCAGGCGGTGTCTTTATTCCTGGCACCTTACTTTGCCTACTAGAGTTTCCCAGTCTGTTCCAGACGCACTCTCTGGACCCTGAGGGGGCCTGAGGAGGCCTGAGGAGGCTTGTTAGTTGCCAGTGTGTGCTCCCCTGGACTCGATTGGAATTGGTCCCACAAACTTTTTTTTGAGGGAGTCTCACACTGTCACCCAGGCTGGAGTGCAATGGGGTGATCTCGGCTCACTGCAACATCTGCCTCCTGGGTTCAAGCGATTCTCCTGCCTCAGCCTCCCTAGTAGCTGGGACTTCAGGTGTCCGCCACAACACCTGACTAACTTTTTTCTACTTTTAGCAGGGACAGGGTTTCACAATGTTGGTCAGGCTGGTCTCAAACTCCTGACTTCAGGTGATCCACTGGCCTTGGCCTCGCAAAGTGCTGGGATTACAGGTGGGAACCATCACGCCCCACCAATCCCACAAATTTAGACATTATGAGACATTGGAGCCACCACGCCCCACCAATTACACATATTTAGGCATTATGATATATTGCTACTTTTAGATCACTTGGTTTTTATATTGTGTTTTTTCCCCTCCATTTGTTTGTTTGTTTGTTTACTTATTTATTGAGACAGAGTCTCACTGTGCCAGCCAGCCTGGAGTGCAGTGCACGATCTAGGCTCACTGCAACCTCCACCTCACAGGTTCAAGCAATTCTCCTGCCTCAGACTTCCGAGTAGCTGGGATTACAGGTGCATGCCATCACCCCCGGCTAATTTTTGTATTTACAGTAGAGACAGGGATTCACCATGTTGGCCAAGGTGGTCTCAAACTTCTGACCGCAAGTGATCCACCTGCCTCGGCCTCCCAAAGTGCTGGGATTATAGGCATAAGCCACCGTGCACCGGCATCCCCTCTTTTTCATTCAGGGATTTTAAATGTTTTATTTGCTCCGTCGGTTATGTATGATTGCCTTGACGATTTCAGCTTGAATTAAAATTACATATTTTTGCCTGTGTTTATTAATATTTAAACATATTAAAATAATACATGTTCATAATGAAAATGAAACATTACAAATAAATGCACAGGAAAGGCAGTATTCCCCCTCCAGTTCCACTCTTGAAATAACCAGATAACAAGATGATGAACATCTTTCCATGATGTTCTCCAAGATTCATATAATTATTTGCGATCATCCAATGGCATATATGGGCCAGGTGCGGTGGCTCACACATGTAATCCCAGCACTTTGGGAGACTGAGCCGGGTGGATCATTTGAGGTCAGGAGTTCAAGACTAGGCTGTCCAACATGGTGAAAACCCATCGCTAAAAAAAACACAAAAATTATTTGGGCGTGGTGGCGGGCGCCTGTATTCCCAGCTACTTGGGAGGTAGAGGCATGAGAATCACTTGAACCTGGGAGATGAAGGTTACAGGGAGCCAATATCGCATTACTTAACTGCCACCTGGGTGAGAGAGTGAGATTCCATCTCAATAAATAAATAAATAAAGATAAAGAAAGAAAGATGAAAGAAACAAAGAAAAAAGAAAGAGAGAGAGAAAGAGTCAGAGAAAGGAAGCAAGGAAGCAAGAAAGCAAGCAAGCAAGCAAGCAAGCAAGCAAGCAAGAAAGAAAGAAAGAAAGAAAGAAAGAAAAAGAAAAATAGAAAGAAAGAGAGAAGTCGTGTGCTCAGGTTGCTAAGATCGATGGTAAGAACAAATCCTTTAATGGTGAAAGTGTAAGAAGGAAAAATAAATTTCTGTTAGTCTTGTTTGTTGCACCCCAAGCTCTAAAAAGTACAGCCATGTGTGTGATAAGTGCTTAGTTAAGATGAAAAAGGCATTAAATTTGTGCGTGGAAATCGTAAACAGAAATGCGCTCTGATTGACGGCAATTGGGTCCATGTGATCCAAGGTTCAGGCATCCACTGCGGGTCTTAGAACGTGTCTCCTGCAGATAAGGGAGGGCTACTATGTAACATTTCTTTCTTTTTTTCTTTAATTATAAAGCATTCTCTTTTTTTATACAACAATTTGCCATTGATATCACTTTAGGTATAAAGGTATTAGGATGTCTTTATAGTAGATAAAAAGCTAACTCATTATTTGTAAGAGTTAAAGTATCTTCAGCTTGACTCAGTTTTAAGAATCCTTGTAATCAATCACTGAAGTTTTGGGATCCCAAAACACAACGTTGTTTCTTCTTTAATTGAATTTTCCATGTTATGTAAGAAACCTATGTGCATAACTGAAAATCCCACACTAAGAAAGAGCTTTCCATGCAGTCTACTCCCCCACCGTTTCTCCAATGCTCCCAAGTCTACTTTCTGAATAATCAAATGTTTAAATTTTCTCAACTATTTATAATCTATATATCTGAGTGCTTATCTCTGTTATATAATAGGTAGATCCTCTTCCTTCTGTTTTTTATTTTTATTTTTTCTGAGACAGAGTCTTGCTATGTCACCCAGGCTGGAGTACAGTGGCGTGATCTCAGCTCACTGCAAGATCCGCCTCCCAGGTTCACTCCCTTCTGCTGCCTCAGTCTCCCCAGCAGCTGGGACTACAGGTGCCCGCCGCGACACCTGGCTAATTTTTTTGTATTTTTAGTAGAGACGGGGTTTCACTGTTTTAGCCAGGATGGTCTCGATCTCCTGACCTCGTGATCTGCCTGCCTCAGCCTCCCAAAGTGCTGGGATTACAGGTGTGAGTCACCATGCCTGGCCCCTCCTTCTTAATATATCAACTTGATATATTACCTGATGGCTTCCTGTTCTGATAGCTGATGACTTGGCTGACACTCACCCCTTAATCCAGTGCCTGAACCACTTTTCTTATGTGGTGCTCTCACTATTTTCTTTTTTCTTTTGTTTTGTTTTTTTTTTTTTTTTTTTGAGACAGAGTCTTGCTCTGTCACCCAGGCTAGAGTGCAGTGGTGCAATCTTGGCTCACTGCAACCTCTGCCTCCCAGGTTCAAGTGATTCTCCTGCCTCAGCCTCATGAGTAGCTGGGATTACAGGCATGAGCCACCAAGCCTGGCTAATTTTTGTATTTTTAGTAGAAGCGGAGTTTCACCATCTTGGCCAGTCTGGTCTCGAACTCCTGATCTCGTGATCCACCCACTTCAGCCTCCCAAAGTGTTGGGATTACAGGCGTGAGCCACCGACCCGGCCACTGTCACTATTTTCAATGGCTCTGTTGGTTACCATTCACAACATTCAACAATTAGACATACCTCATTTATTTATTTATTTTTAATTTTTCTATTTTTATGTTTAAGGGGTACATGTGCAGGCTTGTTACATGGGTAAATTGCATGTCACTGGTGTTTGGTGTACAAATGAGATCATCACCCAGGTAGTGACCACAATACCCAATAGTTTTTTGGCCCATAGCCTCATGCCACCCTCCCCACTCAAGCAGGCCCCAGTGTCTGTTGATCCCATCTATGTGTCCATGTGTACTCATTGTTTAGCTCCCACTTATAAGTGAGACCATGGGGTATTTGGTTACCTGATGCTGCATTAATTCGTTTAGGATAATGGTCTCCAGCTGCATCCATGTTGCTTCAAAGGACATGGTTTCTTTTTCTATGGCTATGTTGTGTTCCATGGTATATAATTACCACATTTTCGTTATCCAGTCCACTGCTAATGGGAATAATATATGCACCTTCAAACTATACTACTAGGCTACAGTAACCAAAATAGCATACTAGTGGTACAAAAACAGACACATAGACCAATGGAATAGGTTAGAGAACCCAGAAATAAAGTCACACACCTACAACCATCTGATCTTTGACAAAGTCAACAAAAGCGAGCAATGGGGAAATGACTCCCTGTTCAATAAATGATTCTGGGATAACTGGCTACCCACATGCAGAAGACTGAGTCTGGGCCCCCTAACCAGACACCATATACAAAAATTAACTCCAAATGGATTAAAGATTTAAATATAAGACCTCAAACTATAAAAATCCTGGAAGACAATAGTCTAGGAAATAGTCTTCTCAACATCGGCCTTGGCAAGGAATTTTTGGCTAAGATTCCAAAAAAGCAATCACAGCAAAAACAAAAATAGACAAGTGGTACTTAATTAAACCAAAAGCTGGAGGCCAGGTGGGGCGATCACAAAGTCAGGAGTCTGAGACCAGCCTGACCAACATGGTGAAATGCTGTCTCTAATAAAAATACAAAAATTAGGTGGTGGTGGTGCACACCTGTAATCCCAGCTATTCAGGAGGCTGAGGCAAGAGAATCCATTGAACCCATAAGGCAGAGGTTGCAGTGAGCTGAGATCACACCGCTGCACTCCAGCCTGGGTGACAGAGCGAGACTCTGCCTCAAAAAAAAAAAAAAAAATTAAAGTAAAATAAAAGCGTAAACACAACAAGACAAACTATCAACAGAGCAAAACTACAGAATGGGAGAAGATACTCTCAAATGATGTATCCAACAAAGGCCTAATAATATTCAGAATCTATAAACAACTTAAACAAATGGAACTTAAACAGAACCCTTACTCTGTAGCAAGTTCTGTATGCATAAGCCTCTCTTTGTTCTTATTTTGGTGGCCTCTGTTTATTTACACAAAGAGAAAGGATTGCTATTCCCATAAATCATGGCTTTGAAAATGGTCACAGTTCACTGGGCATCCTTGCTCATGCCTGTAATCCCAGCATTTTGGGAGGCTGAGGCGGGTGGATCATGAGGTCAGGAGATCGAGGCCATCCTGGCCAACACGGTGAAACCCCATCTCTACCAAAAATACAAAAAAATTAGCCGGGATTGGTGGCATGCACCTATAATCGCAGCTACTCGGGAGGCTGAGGCAGAAGAATCACCTGAATCTGGGAGGCAGAGGATGCAGTGAGCCGAGATCATGAGACTGCACTCCAGCCTGGAAGACAGAGTAAGACTCTGTCTCCAAAAACCCAAACTGGTCAGGCTCGGTGGCTCACACCTGTAATCTCAGCACTTTGGCAGGCTGAGGCAGGTGGATCATGAGGTCAAGAATTCAACACCAGCCTGGCCAAGATGGCGAATCCCCAACTCTACTAAAAAATACAAAAATTAGCCAGGCACGGTGGCAGGCACCTGTGATCCTAGCTACTTGGGAGGCTGAGGCAGGAGAATCGCTTGAACCCAGGAGGCAGAGTTTGCAGTGAGCTGAAATCTCACCACCGCACTCCAGCCTGGGCAATAGAGTGAGAATCTGTCCCCCAAAAAAAAAAAATAATAAACATGGAGAAACTCCATCTCTACTAAAAATACAAAATTAGCCAGACATGGTGGCACATGCCTGTAATCCCAGCTACTTGGGAGGTTGAGGCAAGAGAATCACTTGAACCTGGGAGGCAGAGGTTTCAGGGAGGTGGAGGTTGAGGTGAGCCAAGATCGTGGCATTGCACTACAGCCTGGGCAACAAGAGTAAAACTCTCTCTAAAAAAACAAACAAACAAACAAAACAAAACAAAGAAAAATACACACAACTTATTTCCTGGTTTGTGATAATCTGTGAAATATATTTTGAAATGAATTGGAATTCAATACAGTACTATTCACACTCCAAATACTCCTAGTATTTCCTTTCCCAGATGATGACCTTGCACTCTTCCTAGGGCTTGGCTTCTCCCTACAGGTCCCCAGTACAAGTATTTGTGATTCTGAGTCAATTCATTGTCTACATGTGTGACAATGCAATGCTCTTGTTGTAGAGTACCAAGACGAGTCAGGTCCAAACTGCACATTTGTAGAGAACATAGTATATGTGCAATTGAACTTGTATGTGGTTGTGATACTGAAAACAATACGAACATAGGCCAGGAGCAATGGCTGATGCCTGTAATCTTAGCACTTTGGGAAGCTGAGGCATGGAGATCACCTGAGGTCAGGAGTTTGAGACCAGCCTGGCCAACCTGCTGAAACCCCATCTCTACTAAAAGTACAAAAAATTAGCTAGGCATGGTGGCAGGCACCTGTAATTCTACCTACTTGGGAGGCTGAGGCAGGAGAATCGCTTGAACCCGGGAGGTGGAGGTTGCAGTGAGCCAAGATCACACCACTACATTCCAGCCTGGGTGACAAGAGTGAAACTGCGTCAAGAAAAAAAAAAAAAAAAACCACTGGCTTTGGGTATTTCTTTAGGTTTGCTCCTGTGTTCTATTTATAGCATGCCTTTATCAGGGGGTTGGGGTGTGGGACTAAATCCCAACTTTCTGGCACCATAAAGTGTTTTGATTCATCTGGTATTTTCCCTGACCCAGATGTGGAATAAACCATTTATTAAAAATCCTTGGTTTCTTTTATTGAAAAGTATTATTTACAAAGCACCAAAATCTTGGGCTGGGTGAGGTGGCTCAGGTCTGTAATCTCATCACTTTTGGAGGCTGGGGCAGGAGGATCGCTTGAGGCCAAGGGTTTGAGACAAGATTGGGCAACACAGTGAGACCCCCGTCTCTATTTTTAAAAACAAAACAAAAACAAAATCACCAAGATCGGGGTGACACGTGTGCTCATTGCTATGGGTGTGTCATTGCTTCTAGGCCCTCTTAGTGAGCAGAACTAGGAAATATATTGTACGTATACTAACACACATGCCACATGCCTAATTTGTATATTTATTTAGCCTTACTGGAAGCATTCTTTTTTTTTTTTTTTTGTTTTTGAGACAGGGTCTCACTCTGTCACCTAGGCTGGAGAGCAGTGGCATAATCTCGGCTCAATGCAACCTCCACCTCCCAGGTTCAAGTGATTCTCCTGCCTCAACCTCCTGAGTAGTTGGGACTACAGGTGCATGCCACCATGCCTGGCTAATTTTTGAATTTTTAGTTGAGACAGGGTTTCACCATGTTGGCCAGGCTGGTCTGGAACTCCTGACTTCAGCGGATCTGCCCCCCTTGGACTCTCAAAGTGCTGGAATTACAGGCATGGGCCTCTGTGCCTGACCAAGCATTCTTAATGGGAGTGATATTGCCCCTAAGAGGGTGAACATTGGTTATTGAAGGTAAAATGAATTATAGTTGTTGCAATGGTTTGTGGCCTTCCACAGTTTTTTTTTTCAGAGATGGAGGCTCACTCTGTCACCCAGGCTGGAGTGCGGTGTTGCAATCTCTGCTCACTGCAACCTCTGCCTCCTGGGTTCAAGCGATTCTCCTGCCTCAGTCTCCCAAGTAGCTGGAATTACTGGCATACACCACCACGCTCAGCTAATTTTTGTGTTTTTTGTAGAGATGGAGTTTCACCATGTTGGCCAGGCTGGTCTAGAACTACTGATCTCAAGTGATCTGCATGCCTCAGCCTCCCAAAGTGCTGGGATTACAGGTATGAGCCACCGTGCCTGGCCTATTGCACAAAATTTTACTCCTTGGTATTTAATTTCTCTCAAATATTAATAATTAATATTTTATGGAAGCATTAATCATTTTATGGAAGATAAAAAATCCATGCAAGATCAGGCCATGCACAGTGGTTCACACCTGTAATCCCAGCACTTTGGGAGGCCAAGGAAGGTGGATCACTGAAACTCAGGAGTTCAAGACCAGCCTGGCCAACATAGTAAAACCCTGTGTCAACTAAAAATACAAAACAAATTACCCGGAAGTGGGGGCACCTGCCTGTAATCCCAGATACATGGGAGGCTGAAGCAGGAAAATCGCTGGAACCCAGGAGGCAGAGGTTGCAGTGAGTGGATCGTGCCACTGCCCTTCATCCTGGGTGACAGAGTGAGCCTCCACCTCAAAAAATAATCATTGCAAGATCAGTGCTACAAAATGATGGCAAATTGATGGCTATACCTGGAAGACTTTTTCTTAATTGAATGCTCTATCCCAAAGTTATATGAGAGGTGGTCTGTGTGTGTCTGTTGGCTGCCTTGTGGATAGTATTTATGATTGATCCTCAGTGCTTTGGGAATTATGTAAAATAGTTTATATTTTATATTGAAAGCATATATTATGAAATATATACTTTATTTCATATTATGAAATAATTTGAAATATTATTTTATTATGAAAGTAATTCAACCTAGCATTAATTGTTTTAAGTGTTGAAAATGAAAAGAGTTGACTACATCTGAATGAGTGAATATCTGGCCAGCTGGTTTTGTTTTTTGTTTGTTTGTTTGTTTTTGTTTTTAGAGATGGAGTCTCACTCTGTTGCCCAGGCTGGAATGCAGTGGCATGATCTTGGCTCACTGTAACCTCCACCTCCTGGGTTCTAGCAAGTCTCCTGTCTCAGCTTCCTGTGTAGCAGAGACTATAGGTACATGCCACCACAACCAGCTAATTTTTTGTATTTTAATAAAGACGGGGTTTCACCCTGTTGCCCAGGCTGGTCTTGAAATCCTGAGTTCAGGCAATCCACCCACCTCAGCCTCCCAAAGGGCTAGGATTACAGGCATGAGCCATGGTGCCTAGCCTAGCTTATGGTTGTATTGAAAACCCCATTTAACTCAAAACAGCTTGTTTCTTATGAATAATAGCTTTTATTTGTTTGTTTTTTGTTTGTTTTTACAAACAGGGCTATGAAATCATCAAGATTTGTGGATCATCAAAAAAAGAAACATCCTGATAAAGTCGAGAAACAGAATATTTAAAAAGTTTAAAATAGAATTTTGAACTGTAACACTGTTACTTCTTATTTAAGAAGGACAAGCCGCGGGGTGTGGTGGCTCCCACCTGTAATCCCAACACTTTCGGAGGCCAAAGTGGGTGTATCACATGAGTCCAGGTGTTGGAGACCAGCCTGGGTAATATGGTGAAATCCTGTCTCTACTAAAAACACAAAAACTAGCCGGGCATGATGTGTGCACCTGTAATTCCAGGTAATCGGGAGGCTGAGGCAGGAGACTCGCTTCAACCTGAGAGGCGGAGGATGCAGTGAGCCGAGATGGCAGCACCATGCTCCAGCCTGGACTATACAGCAACACTCGATCTCAAAAAAAAAAAAAAAAAAAGGATAAGCAAACAAATTATGATGAAATAATTGCCTTATAAAATTGCAGAAATAGGCCAGGCGCGGTGACTCACACCTGTAATCCCAGCAATTTGGGAGGCCGAGGCAGGCGCATCACCTGAGTTTGGGAGTTTGAGACCAGTCTGGCCAACATGGTGAAACCCTGTCTCTACTAAAAATACAAAGTTAGCCGGGCGTGGTGGCACACGCCTGTAATCCCAGCTACTCGGGAGGCTGAGGCAGGAGAATCACTTGAGCCCCGGAGAAGGAGCTTGCAGTGAGCTGAGATCATGCCACTGCACTCCAGCCTGGCTAACAGAGCGAGACTCTGTCTCAAAAAAAAAAAAGAAAAGATTACAGAAATCATTGTAAAACTCCATAGTGCTTTATACTTGCTGAAACTGTCATAAGACTCACATTAGAGACGGTAACTTCAATAGTGATGTAACACATTGCCACTATTTCACAATCACTCCTATTGAGCAATAATTCAATTCAAAGATGCATTAATGAGATGTCAGGTAATACCAAAGAGTAGCTGATTAATCAAGTAAGTTTCCTATTCAGATCAATGAAATCAGTTACTGAGAGTAAGGCCTGACAATAGGATTATGTTTGTTATTTCAATAATGACTGCAAACTAGAAGAAGAGATATTGTTTGTAAAATCTTTAGACGCTGACCCTACCAGAACATCTATTCTTGCTGCTATAAAAACTTGGTTTGGGGCTGAGTGCAGTGGCTCACGCCTGTAATCTCAGCACTATCATTTTCTCATATGAATTGGAAAATGCCGACCTCTGCATCCTAAATCTAAACTAATTTCCCACTCATTTGCTAAGCTTCAGTCACACCAGGCTGCTTTCTGTTTCCGGAACGCTCCAAGTGCTCTCTGATTTTTCAGGGTCTTCAGTGTAACTGTGCCTCTGCTTGGAATACCCTTCCACACTGCTGGCTCCTCACCACCAAAGCTCGAGGGTTCTCTCTCAGACACCCGTCCTATCAATGCTACGGGAAGTATCCCTCAAGTTACTGCTTATACCACCTATTGATTTATTTCATAGTATTTATCACAATATAAAATTACTTCATTTTCCCCTTTTAATTTAAAATCTTTTTTTTTTCTCCAGACTAGAATGTAAACTTCACGTGGGCAGCAGACACGTCTGCTTACTTTTTTTTTTGAGTCTCGCTCTGTCACCCAGGCTGGAGTGCAACGGCGCGATCTTGGCTCACTGCAACCTCCACCTCCCAGGTTCAAGCGATTCTCCTGCCCCAGCCTTCCAAGAAGCTGAGATTACAGGCGCCCAGCACCAGGCCCGGCTAATTTTTGTATTTTTTGTAAGGGAGCAGTCGGGCTCTGGACATTTCCCGGAGGATCCCGCAGGCCAACACCAAGTCTCGCGAGATTTCGGCTTCCTCTTAGCCAGGTGGCAGAATCTTTCGCTGGGCGCAATTAGCTGCTGCCGCGCCTTGGAGTCCGGAGTCACTTGGCCAGGCTGGCCCCGAGCGGAACTAGAGAAAGCTGAGGATGAGGAATCCCGCTCCGGTCCTTTTGTGTGTGGAGGGCTGAGGAGAGGAGTTTGCGTGTGTGATTGCGATGGTTGTCGTGGGTCTTCGTGGTCTGTGACTGTGGCTGTGTGGTGCTGACTCTGGGTGATAAGGTGGGCGCTTGTGACTGTGCGCGCTCGGAGTGGATGTGTGTGTCCTGGACGAGCCGCGTTGTGTATGCGGATTGGGACAACCGGTGACTGTATGGTTGGGGCTGCGTGTCCCAGGGTGGGTGTGTAACTTTGCGTGTGTGCAGTACTGTGTGTGCGTGAGTTGCAGGTCTGTGCAGGTGCAACTTGTGTGGCCCCGTGGTCTGTGTGAGAGAGGAGAGTGTGATTGGCTGTGAGGCAGAGGGTAAGTGGATGTGGGGAGGCATGTGTGCGATTGGAACTTTGTGTGTCCCCTTGAGAGAAAAAACCCTTTAGGGAGTTAGGGTGGGTCCTTGGTAAAACTCCTTTAAACAGAGAAACAGCCTGAAAAATCAGGCTGCAGGCACAGAGAAGGAAAACTAGCAAAGGGGGTTGTCCTAAAGACATTCTTCAGCTGCATTGATAAGGGACCGAGGCCCACCATAGAAATGCCTTTGTCCTTTGTGTGACCAGCGGGCTTCCAGGAAATAGTAGCTTTTTTGTGGGCATGTATACGGTGAGCTCTGTTAGATTTTGAAGGGAAGGTGAAGGTTAAAGAAAGAGAGAGTTGGCGGCTCTATGGAGGGAACCAACTAAATGCCAGAGCCCACTGCCGCTTACAGCCTGGAGTAATTATAGGCCTGGGCAGGAGGGGTCTGGGCAGTATGGCTTGTTGCCTGGGAGAATGTTGATAAGGATGTTTCTTGGGCCTTTTCCCAGCAGGATGTGATAAGGAAGTCAGGCGGTTGGGGAGGATGTTTCTCGCAACCCAAACCCCAGTGGAATGTTTCCCTCTGACCAGGGTCTGTGAAATGGTGGGGGCTTACAAAACGGTGCAGCTTGGATTAACAGGTTCCGGCGGCCACTTTCCTTTTCTGGACATGCTTTGGACTGTGAGCTGAACCTCAATGAATCATCACTTCAGCCCCTGATTGGTCCTGGGCCCAACTTTCACTTAAGCCACTGATTGGTCCTGGGCCAAGCTTTCACTTCAGCCGCTGATTGGTCCCAGGCTAAGGTCCCGGGCCCAACGAAGTAGTGCTTTCTCCAAGACAGCCCACAGACCAATGAACACATTCTTCCCCTTCCCAGTTCACAAAACCCCCAGATTCAGCCTCTTAGTTGGCAACCCTCTTTCGGGTCCCCTCTCCGCTGGGGAGAGCTTTCTTCTTTTGCTTCTCAAACTTCTGTTCCAACCTCATCCTTTGTGTCCTCCTTCCTTAATATTCTTGGCTGTGAGAGAAAGAAGGCAAAGACAAGAGTCTTTATCCTAACAACTCAATTGCTGGAGAGAAGATTCGTGCATATTCTATGTGGCATCACACGCCATAGCCCTGGGATTGAAATCCATGCAGTTTATGGGATGGTGCTAATCTCAGTCCAAATAGGTAATAAGATCTTTCACTTTGCTGTATTTTAGGCGTAGGAATGAGATTGGGGGTTTGATCAATAGTTTGTACCCACAGGACCAGGGATTTGCCCAGTCATCTGTGAGTAAATGCTTGGGCCAGTTTCCATGTCTGTATTGAATTAAATACTCATACGGTTCTGTGATTTTGTCAAATACAGATTTGGTCTTTGTCCCAATTTCCTGGCATACAACTCCTAAAATCCTTGGAATGTCCTAAGGTCTTGCTTTTTTTGTTGTTTTTTGTTTTTTGTTTTTTTTGAAAACGGAGTCTTGCTCTGTCACCCAGGCTGGAGTGCAGTGGTGCAATCTCCACTCACTGCAACCTCTGCCTCCTGGGTTCAAGAAATTCTTCTGCCTCAGCCTCCCGAGTAGACTACAGGCATGTGCCACCACACCCGGCGAATTTTTGTCTTTGTTTTATTTTTTAGTAGAGACGGGGTTTCAACATATTGGCCAGTCTGATGTCAAACTCCTGACCTCAAGTGATCTGCCTGCCTCAGGCTCCCAGTGTTGGGATTACAGGCATGAGCCACTGCACCCAGGCTTTGGCTTTTTATATGTTAGTGATTGAGCAATAGCTTCAGGATGTGGGCTGGTCATCAGAAAGACCAAGGCAGGATTAGAGGGTTAGGACTTTCAGCCCCTACCCTCCCACCCCTGGGGAGTGGAGGGGACTGAGGATTGAGTTGATGGCAAGTGGTCAATGGTTTAATCAATCATGCCTACGTAATGAAGCCTCCTTACAAACCCAAAAGGAGTGGATTCGGAGAGCTTCCAGAGAGCTGAACACGAGGTTCCTGGAGGGTCGTGCCCAGGGAGGGGATGGAAGCTCTGTGCCCCTTCTCCTATACCTCGTGCTAGGCATCTCTTCATCTATATCCTTTGGAATGTCCTTATAATCAAACAGTAAATGTGTTTCCTTGAGGTTTGTGAGGCATTTTATTCTAGCAAATTAATCAAACCCAAAGAGGGGGTCATAGGAACTCCAAATTAAACCCATCAGTCATAATTTCCAGAGGCTGGGACTTGTGACTGGTGTCTGAAAGGGGGGCAGTTTTGGGGGCTGAGCCCGCAATCTGTGGGGTGACACTATCTCATGGTAGATAGTGTCAGAATCGAATTGGTAGACACCCAGCTGGTGTCTGCTGCAGAACTGATTCCTTGCTTGCTGATAGGGAGAAATCTCATATTTTGAGGCCACAGAAGTCTTCTGGGTTGATTGTTGTGGTTTTGGTGTGAAGCAGAGGAAGAACACAGGTTGAGTTTTTTCCAAACGGGTACACGTTGGGGGTCTTCAAACTCAAGTCCATCAACTCCATCGCTGAATTTTTATTCATGTATTTATTTTTATTTTTGAGGTAGGGTCTCACTCTGTCTCCCAGGCTGGAGTGCAGTGGCACGATCTCAGCTCATTGCAGCCTTGATCTCCTATGCTCAAATGATCCTTCTACCTCAGCCTGCCAAATAAGCTGAAACCAGAGGCACACACTAGCACTGTGGCGTAATTAAAAATAATTTTCAGTAGGGAAGAAGACTTACTATGTTGTCTGGGCTGGTCTTGAACTCCTGAGTTCAAGTGATCCTCCCCCTCTGCCTCCAAAGTGCTATGATTACATGCATGAGGTGACTCACCTATCACTGATTTTCTTTTTCTTTCTTTCTTTTTCTTCTTTCTTTCTTTCTTTCTTTATTTATTTTTTATTTATTTTATTTTATTTTTTTGACAAAGTCTCACTCTGCCTTGCCCAGGCTGAACTGCAGTGGTGCAATCTCAGCTCACTGCAGCCTCCGCCTCCCAGGTTCAAGTAATTCTCCTGTCTCAGCCTCCTGAATAGTTGGGATTACAGGTACCTGCCACCACACCCAACCAATTTTTGTATTTTTAGTAGAGACAGGGTTTCACCATATTGGCCAGGCTGGTCACGAACTCCTGATCTCAGGTGATCCACTTGCCTCAGCCTCCAAAAGTGCAGTGGCAGGATCATGGAATACTGCAGCTTTGACTTCCAGGGCTGAAGGGATCCTCCCTCCTCAGCCTCCCAAGTAGCTGGATTGTAGGCGTATGGCACCATGCCGGGCTAATATTTGTAATGTTTGCACAGACGGGGTTTTGCCATGTTGCGCAGTCTGGTCTTGAACCCCTGAGCTCCAGCAATCTTCCCACCTGAGCCTCCCAAAGTGCTGGGATTACAGGGAAGAGCCACTGCACCCAGCCTATCACTGCATTTTTAAAGGGAAGGAGGACTATAGTGAGATTCACTAAGGCTTACAGAAAATGTAGAACCCTAGATAGATTTAAAGACAGAGATTTTAATATCCTTGAGATGATAATATCCAAATTTAGCTTTCATAGATAGGGAAATTTGAAGTACATCAGACTATAAGGTGGCATTTTGTGCAACTAATTAAAACTATGTTTGAAAGGGAGCAATTGCATTTTCATTACTAATATTAAGCAACAATGAAAAAAGTAGAAATAACCAAGAAATTGTTATATTTAAATCCTCCCTCCTTTTTTGGAAAGACAAGTATTGATATTTTTAGATTCTAATCAAAACTTCTCTTTTAAAAAAAAATTGATGATTCTATGGAGATGGGGAAGGAATAACCTATGTTTATTGAACACCTAATATTCCACTTACCTGAATGTCATTTATTCTATATTCTAGTTTTTTTGTTGAGACAGGGTCTTTCTCTGTTACACAGCCTAGAGTGCAGTGGGGTGGTCACAGCTCCCCGATGTATACCACCATGCCTGGCTTATTATTTTATTTTATTTTTGCAGAGACAGTGTTTCCCTATATTTCCCAGGCTTGACATGAACTTTTGGGCTCAAGCGATCCTCCTGCCTTGGCATCCCAAAGTGCTGGGATTATAGGCATAAGCCACTGTGCACAGCCAATATTATAGTCTTGATAGTAGAAGTGTCTCAGTGTACTGGAAAACTTTGTCTAAATTTTGAAAAAATATTTAAAAACACGTTGGTTTTATTTAGCCAATAGTGATTTCTTTGTTCCATCATTATTTATTGGCTTTATGAGCCTGTTGACTTTCAAATTCCTTACATCTCTTTCACTCCATTTCTTTTACTTTGTCCCCCAAATAGAAATTCTTTTTTTTTTTTTAGATGGGTTCTCGCTCTTGGCTCTTGTGACCCAGGCTGGAGTGCAGTGGTGCAGTCTCAGCTCACTGTAATCTTCACCTTCCAGGTTCAGGTGATTCTCCTGCCTCAGCCTCCTAAGTAGCCTAGATTACAGGCATGTGCCACTACACCCCACTAATTTTTTGTATCCTTTTCTTTTTTGAGATGGAGTTTCACTCTTGTTGCCCAGGCTGCAGTGCAATGGCACAAACTCTGCTCACTACAACTTCCGCCTCCCAGGTTCAAGCGATTCTCCTGCCTCAGCCTCCCAAGTAGCTGGGGTTAGAGGGTGAGCCACCACATCTGACTAATTTTTGTATTTTTAGTAGAGACAGGGTTTTGCCATGTTGGCCAGACTGGTCTGCAACTCCTGATCTCAAGTCATCCGCCTGCCTCGGCCTCCCAAAGTGCTGGGATTACAGGCATGAGCCACTGTGCCTGGCTTTTTTGTATTTTTATATTTATTTATATTTTGGTAGAGAGTCTCGCTCTGTTGCCCAGGCTGGAGTGCAGTGGCACAGTCTTGGCTCACTGCCACCTCCGCCTCCCAGGGTGAAACAATTCTCCTGCCTCTGACTCTCGAGTAGCTGGTATTACAGGCACCTGCCACAATGCCTGGCTACCTTTTGTATTTTAATTAGAGACAGGGTTTCACCATGTTGGCCAGGCTGGTCTTGAACTCCTGACCTCAGATGATCTGCCCACCTTAGCCTCCCAAAGTGGCCTTGCTTGAGGCCATGAGTTTGAGACCAGCCTGGCTAACATGGTGAAACCTGCTCTCTACCAAAAATACCAAAAAAAATTAGCGGGGTATGGTGGTGTGTGCCTGTATTCCAAGCTACTTTGATGGCTGAGTCACAAAAATCACTTGAACCCAGGAGGCAGAGGTTGCAGTGAGCTGTGATCACCTCACTGCACTGTAGCCTGGGTAACAGATTGAGACTTGTCTCAAAAAAAAAAAAATCTTGGCAGGATGTGATGGCTCACACCTGTAATCCCAGCAATTTGGGAGGCCAAGGTGGGTGGATCACCTGAGGTCAGGAGTTTGAGACCAGCCTGACTAATATGGAGAAACCCCGTCTCTCCTACAAATACAAAATTAGCTGAGCGTGGTGGTGCGTGCCTGTAATCCCAGCTACTCGGGAGGGTGAGGCAGGAGAATCGCTTGAACCCAGGAGGCAGAGGTTGCAGTGAGCAAAGATCACACCACTGCACTTCAGCCTGGGCAACAAGGGAGAAACTCCGTCTCAAAAAAAGAAAAAACTTCTTTACTTTGGATAAATACTTAGAAATGGAATTTCCAGGTCAGCCTTTAGATATTATTAATGGATTTAATATGAAAAACCTTTACTTGAGGATGTATAAAGCTTTAAAAGACAGGGTCCCTATTCTTAAGTTATAAATAAAGGAGCATTTGTAAGGTAATATTCAGAAAACATCAGATAATATCCTATAAAGTCCTCCTGTTCATGCTGATGACATTGGATGGCCAGTTAAGGATGACACTCCATTCTGTCCCCTGCAACCATGGTCCTGACATGTCTAAATGATACTGGCCCTATGAGAACACTGCGGATGTGAAAGCATTTCCTCAAGTTATCTTTTTGGCCTGTTGGTTTTAATCTAATGATGGGATATTGAAAGTGAATCTAATGGAGTAACATGATTGTCCATCTGTTAGGGGGAATGAGAGACAGCTAGAGCAAGGGCAGAGCTCTTGTCTTAAGAGCTGAAGCAAGCAGCAGTGTTACTAGCAGAGCTACTGCACATCTGTACACATGGCTCCAATGGCTCTGACCTGTTTTTTTCCCAGTATGAACCTGATACATGAGGCAAGTTAGAAAATCAGAGTTGGCCAGGCATGGTGGCTTATGCCTGCAATCCTAGTACTTTGGGAGCCAACGTGGGTGGATTACTTGAGGCCACGAGTTCGAGACCAGACTTGGCAACACAGTGAAACCCCATCTCTACTAAAAATACAAAAATTAGCTGGGTGTGGCAGCAGGCACCTGTAATCCCAGCTATGGGAGACTGAGGTTGCAGTGAGCCAAGATCAGGCCACTGCACTTCAGCCTGGTTGACACAGCAAGACTGTCTCAAGAAAAAAAAAAGGGAAAGGAAAGAAAATCACAGCTTGTTAGCCACTGGCAGCTAAACACATATGCACAAAAATTATTCAGTAAAAGCAAAACAGTTTTGGTGTATTTTGAGATTTTGTTTTATATCCAAAGGAAGACAATATCTTTTATCTATGAACTACTGTTTGGAAAATGCCTTCTATATAACAAATGTTATGGTTTTCTTCTAATTGGATCTTGAGGTCTCTCAGGAGAATGGCTATAAACTCTACCTCACTCTAATGGGGCTCTAGGGGAGGGGCCTGTGGGTCTTTAGAGTAGCCTTTCACCAGAAATTTCTTTTTCCTGGCCCACAGCCTAATGCTCAAGTGTCTGACCCATGACCAGGTGTCTCACAGGAAGCTTGTTTATACTGTCAGAGGCCCTTGTAACTTTTGTCTGACCTGTGTGCAGTTTATTCCTACCATGATACCCACACTTTTTTTTTTTTTTTTTTTTGAGATGCAGTCTCGATCTGTTACCAAGCTGGAGTGCAGTGGCACGACCTTGGCTCACTGCAACCTCCACCATCTGGGTTCAAGCAATTCTTCCTGCCTCAGCCTCCTGAGTAGCTGGGACTACAGGCACGCACCACCATGCCAAACTAATTTTTGTATTTTTAGTACAGTCAGAGTTTCACCATGTTGGCCAGGATGGTTTTGAACCCTTGACCTCATGATCTGCCCTACTCAGCCTCTCATAGTTCTGGGATTACAGGCGTGAGCCACCGCGCCTGACTTTTTTTTTTTTTTTTTTTGAGACAGGATCTTGCTCTGGTGCCTAGGCTGGAGTGCAGTGGCAGGATCACAGCTCACTGCAGCCTTGACCTCCTAGGCTCAAGCAATCCTCCCATCTCAGCCTCCCAAGTAGCTGGGACTAGAGGCATGTCCCACTACATCTGGCTAATTTGTATATGATATATATTTTTGTAGAGATAGGGATTTGCCATGTTGCCCAGGTTGATCTTGAACTCCTGAGCTCAAGCAGTTCACCTGCCTTGGCCTCCCAAAGTGCTGTGATTACACGTGTGGGTTACCACACCCAGCCAATGTACATTTAATTATCAAAGTACTATCTATACTATTTTATGGAAGTACTAATTATCAAAGTGCAATAGAGGTTTTGTTGTTGTTGTAATTGTTGTTTTTCTTTTGAGACAGAGTTTCACTCTTATTCCCAGGCTGGAGTGCAGTGGTGCGATCTCGGCTCACTGCAACCTCTACCTTCCAGGTTCAAGCGATTCTCTTGCCTCAGCCTCCCAAGTAGCTGGGATTACAGGCATGTGCCACCACACCCAGCTAATTTTGTATTTTTAGTAGAGACTAAAATGGTCTCTCCATGTTGGTCAGGCTGGTCTCGAACTCCTGACCTCAGGTGATCCATCCACCTTGCCCTCCCAAAGTGCTGGGTTTACAGGTGCAAGCCACTATGCCTGGCCAATAGAGGTTTTTAAACTTTTTGTAGATATTTTTGAAAGATCCTGTCTTCCTTTAAGAAAAGAGACAAGGCTGGGTGTGGTGGCTCATGCCTGTAATCCTAGCACTTTGGGAGGCCAAAGATGGATTGCTTGAGCTCAGGAGTTTGAGAGCAGCCTGGCCAAATGGCAAAACCTCGTTTCTACTAAAAATACAAAAAAAAATTAGCTGGGCATGGTGGCGCATGCCTATAGTCAAAGCTAATACAGAGGTTGAGGTGGGAGGATCACCTGAGCCTGGGAGGTTGAGGCTGCAGTGAGCTGTGATTGTGCCACTGTACTCCAGCCTGGGCAACAGAACGAGACCCTGTCTTAAAGTGAAAACAAAAACAAAAAAATGAAACGAGAAAAAAAAACAAGAAAGAAAATGGTAAGGGGGAAGTGCCTATTTATTAAGCTTTTGTTGTAAATAGTAACTTGCATATCAGATGTTTACTGTAATATTCTTGAAGCTTTGCCAGGCCTACAGCTTGCTGTGTGCTTTTCAACTCTATTTCATTTATTTGGGAAATAATATTATATATCAATGTACTTTATTCATTCTAAGCTCTAACCATGGAATACTGGGAATGTCCCATTCTATGAAGGAGGTTTGCTGGCCACAACAGGAATATTCATGAACACGGAGGTACTTTGTTGAAGTTACACTAATTTTTTTACTCTTCCCCACTCTCAGCCTAGCTGGTCCACTCACTATATTCTCTCCATCCTTCAGCACCTTTCCATCTCTTCCTTCATCTTAAAAACCTTTCCTTTAATTTCAACAGTGCTGCCTAGGTTTGTCATTTCAGGGGTTGGGCATGTTCCAGGATCTGTCTATAGACTTCTCTCAGGAGGAATGGGAGTGCCTGGACGCTGCTCAGAAGGACTTATACAGAGATGTAATGATGGAGAAGTATAGCAGCCTGGTCTCACTAGGTAAGGATGTCTATCCCCAAAGAACTCATGAATTTTGGGTGTAGCTTTCACTTCTCTGGGTGACTTTTCACCTGCTGCCTAGGGAATTGTTTTATGTTTTGTAGATTAATAGATGGGGAGCTCTTTGGGGTCACTCCATCTTCTCCATGCTTCAGAACTTTACACCTTTCTCTAGTCCTTCATGAGTACTAAGGGACTAACTGAATTCAGGTACAGCACGAGTATGTCTTACTTCTTTTCTTTCTTTCTTTTTTTTTTTTTTTTTTTTTTTTTTTGAGATGAAGTCTCACTCTGTCAGCCAGGCTGGAGTGCAATGGCGCGATCTCAGTTCACTCCAACATTCATCTCGGGTTCAAGAGATTCTCATGTCTCAGCCTCCTGAGTAGCTGGGATTACAGGCAACCGCCACTAGGCCTGGCTAATTTTTGTGTTTTTAGTAGAGACGGGGTTTCACCATGTTGGTCAGGCTGGTCTTGAACTCCTGACCTCAAGCAATCCACCTGTTTTGGCCTCCCAAAGTGCTGGGATTACAGGAGTGAGCCACTGTGCCTGGCCATCTTACTTCTTTTCTTATAAACAGGTCTCTCTGTCCAAAGCCTGAAGTGATTTCCTTACTGGAGCAAGGGAAAGAGCCCTGGAGGGTTTCAAGGGATGTACTGGGAGGATGGTGCCCAGGTGAGTAAGGACTGAGAAGATGGGGAAGGCACTGCTGTTTAGAACCCAGCCCATCAGGGAGGCAGCACCGTAAAGGTATTGGTTGAGGAATCTCTTCCGCAAGGTACCATGTAAGAGTTGTGGCCTAAGACACATGGAGAAAATCAAGATACCCCCACCACACACACTTTTTAAAAAATTTTTTTAATTTGAGAGAGAGTCTTCCTCAGTCACTCAGCCTGGAGAACAGTGATGCTATCTCGGCTCACTGCAACCTCCGCCCCTGGGTTGAAGCAATTCTCCTGCCTCAGCCTCTAAAGGAACTGGCATTATAGGCACCCACCATGCCCAACTAATTTTTGTATTTTTAGTAGAGACGGGGTTTCACCATGTTGGCTAGGCTGGCCTCCAACTCCTGACCTCAGGTGATCCACCTGCCTTGGCCTCCGAAAGTGCTGGTATTACAGGTGTGAGCCACTGTGTCTGGCCAAGAACCCCCTTTTACCTCCACCTCTTCAGTCTGTGCTACCCTCTTGTCATAATTTCTTTCCATTTCAAAGAATAATGTTCCCTTTTCAGAAGCCATCCTGTTTCCTCTATCTCGGAGCTACTTCTTTCCCTTTAAAATTTAAACCCGTGTTGTTGCTTTAAAAACAAATCTTTTAAAATATATTTATTTTTCATACTGATCCTTGACTTTTTTTTGCCTTGTCTTTTCTTGGCTAGTTTTCCTTTAATGCAGCCATTTCATGCGTCAATGGATATTCATTCACTATTTTTTTTTTTTTTTTTTTATACAGAGTCTCACTCTGTAGCCCGGGCTGGAGTGCAGTGGCGCGATCTTGTCTCACTGCAAGCCAATAAGAAGCTCTTGGGGATGACCTGCCTACAAGCGCAGCAAAACCTTTCCTGCGCATTTCTGCTCTGGAACGCCTACCCGCCCCACCAAACCAAAACTTTACTATCACCCTTAGTGCCGTTTCCTGCACTTTCTTGCAGATTTGTACCAGGCACTGGAGACCCTCCCACCTGGTTCACGCCCACCGCCCGGTGAGCACCCAGACCAACCTTGAGCACCGCCAGTCTTGTTATCAACAAACAGGCTAGTAAATTATAAAAAATAAAATGAAGGAAATGTAGCTGGGCATGGTGGCATGCGCCTGTAATCCCAGCTACTCCGGAGGCTGATGCAGGAGAAGAGCTTGAACCCAGGAGGTGAAGGTTGCAGTGAGCCGAGATCGCGCCACTGCACTCCAGCCTGGATGGCAAGAGCGAAACTCCTTCTCGAAATAATAAATAAAATAAAGGAAATGGGGCTGGGTGTTGTGGCTCACGTCTGTAATTCCAGCAATTTTGGTGGCCGAGGTGGGCGGATCACTTGAGGTCAGAAGTTCGAGGCCAGTCTGGCCAACATGGTGAAACTCCGTCTGTACTAAAAATAAAGAATTAGCCAGGCATGGTGGCGGGCGCCTGTTATCCCAGCTATTTGTGAGGTGGAGGCACAAGAATTGCTTGAATCCCGGAGGCAGAGGTTGCAGTGAGCCGAGCTCGTGCCACTGCACTCCAGCCTGGGCTACAGAGCAAGACTTCATCTTAAAATAAAATAGGCCGGCCGAGGGTGCTCATGCCTGTAATCACAGCTCTTTGGACGCCGAGGCGGGTGGATTGCCTGAGCTCAGGAGTTCAAGACCATCCTGGCCTACATGGTGAAACCCCATCTCTACTAAAAATGCAAAAATTAGCCGGGCATGGTGGCGCATGCCTGTAATCCCAGCTACTTGAGAGGCTGAGGCAGGAGAACGGTTTCAACCCAGGAGGCAGAAGTTTCAGTGAGCCGAGACCACCACATTGCACTCCAGCTTGGACAAGAGGATTGAAACTCCGTCTCAAAAAGACACAAGTAAACAAATATAAAAGAAATAGACAAAGCAGACCTTAATGCATGAACTCAAACAAATGCTTTCACTGCCAGACTCCATCTTTGCAAAACTGAACCTAGGACAATGTGCACGTTTCTAACTAGCAATTCTGGAGGACAGATCAGGGAGGCAGCGTGAGCTTGCTTTTCTGCAATTTAATTGAATGGTCAGTAAAGTCAGTGTTCGCAGGCATTTTCGATGTTCTGTAGTGGGCTTCAGTTCCTATGGCAGTGTGGCAGGCCAGGTTTCCAATAGCAACCGGAACAGTTTCTACTAACCCTTTACTATAATTTTGATGAATGCATAAGTTAACGTTAAAGAAATGAAGAAACTGGTGCCTGAGTATCAGGGATGGAATGTGAAAACCAACCCATTGAGACCCCACCTGGGTTTTCTCCGACCCTAAATTCTGAATAGAATAATGATAGCATTCTTACACATTCACCTGGGCCTGTCTTAAGATTCAGAAACTTACCAAGACTCTAGAGAAATCTTTCCAGACGCTAGACCCGAGTTAAAAATTAGCTGCTGATTGAATGAAACACTCCTGCTTGTAGGTGCAATCCCACGTGGAGCTTAAGAAGTATATAAGCACTAGAAAAAAAAAAAAACTTGTAACTTCGAGTTGATCTGGTGAGTTACTCGGTGCTTCTCCCTGTAAGTGGCTGCAGAAATAAACTTCCTTCTTTCCCAGTCTGTCTGTGTCTTGTTATTGAACCATTGCGATGGACCTGCCCAGCAAAGTCCTCTTTTGTGTGGTTATCTGGGACTCCTTTTGGAGGGAACATTTAAAATTTTCCATTTCAAAGCATTCTGTTGGCACTCTTCCACTGTTTTTCTCTGCCTACCCTGGGACCTGTGTTCTCCTGGACTTGAATCTCCAGCCACAGAGCCTAGAAGCCCATTCCTACACATTCTGTGACTGTTCCCCAAACACAGGGAGAATTTGTGGAAAATAAGCCTAAAAGTCTTGCCATTCTTTGCGATAAAACCCCACATTACAAACTGCTGAAAACAGGGTTTTAGCCTGAATAGGTTTTTCCTCTATTTGAAACCAATCATTTCCCTTTAGAATTTTGGAGGGAAGTTTCCAAATCAATCAGTAAGCACCCCCCATCCCGGGTTTATCCTTATGTAATGTTCCCCCTCTGCACATGCAAGATTGAATAAACCTTGAAAATATTATGCTAAGTGAAGGAAGCCAGCCACAAAGGACCACATGTTATGTAATTCCATTTAAATAAAATGTCCAAAATAGACCAATACATAGAAACAGAAAGTAGATTAGTGGTGGCCCAGGGTTAGGGGAGTTGGGGGGAAATGGAGGGATATGGTGTTTACTTCAGGATAATGAAAATGATCTAAAATTTGTTGTGGTGATGTTTGCATAACAGTGCAAATATGCTGAAATCCATTGAATTTTACACTTTAAATCAGTGGCTTCTGTGGTATGTTATCAATATTTCTCAATAAAACTTCAAAGAAAATAGTGCCTATGTGTGTTTTTGTGTATTATTCCTCCAGAGTCCAGTCCATATTTTTTACATTTGATGAAGAAATTAAGATTTTGTTTCTTCTTCTTTTTTTTTTTTTTTTTTTTTTGAGACAGAATCTCCCTCTATTGCCCAGACTGGAGTGCATTGGCACAATCTTGGCTCAGTGCAACCTCCAGGCTAATTTTTGTATTTTCAGTAGAGACAGTGTTTCACCATGGTGGCTAGATGGTCTCAAACTTCTGAGCTAAAGTGAGTCCCCCACCTTGGTCTCCAAAATTGCTGGAATTAGAGGCATGAGCCACCGCACCCAGCCCAAGATTTAGTTTTTGTTGTTTTGATGCCCTAGGGCCATCTTATTCTACCTTAATTTCTGACGCATCATCTCAGTGGAAATTTTACATTAGGCCCCAAAGTATTTTCCTCTTTTTAAGATTTTGTCAGCTGAGTATAGTGGCTCACACCTGTAATCTCAACACTTTGGGAGGCCAAGGTGGGAGGATCAGTTGAGCCCAGGAGTTCAAGACCAGTCTCTGCAACATAGTGTGACACATATACCTACAAAAAAAATTTTAGTTAGGTGGGCATATTGGTTCATGCCTGTAGTCTCAGCTACTGTGTAAGCTGAGGAGGGAGGATCACTTGAGCCCAGGAGGTTGAGGCTACAGTGGCCATGATTATACCACTGCACTCCAGCCTGGGTGACAGAGTGATACCCTGTCTTAAAAAACATTAATTGGAATTTTTTTTTAGAAAACAAAGTATACGCTTAGTGACTTGATACAAATGAATGAATTTGATAATCTACAGAAACCAAAACAAATAAATAAATAAAAACCCAAAGCCATTCTTCTTATGTGAATCTCTGGTGTCTCTGAATTACAAGAATTGTGAATTACGATTAATAACAAATATGCATGACAAGGACTCAATAAGGGATAGGCATTAATAAACTGCAATGCACACTTACTGGAGTAAGGCCTTTAAAGATGTACAAGAAAAAGAAAGAAAAGGCATTGAAAAATTGCATTGCCTACCAAAACGCTAAAGTTTACCTAAGTCCATTAATCAGCACACACACACACACACACACGTGCAATGGGTGTGCAAAATGGTCAACACAGTCCCCTATAAATGTATCCTTTTATTCATAGGCCTGTGGGGGCAAGAGATGAGGTTCTATAGATCCTGGAATCAGGGATGGGGAATCTATGGGGTCCCTGGGGTGAGAGATGATGATCTCTAGTGATGGGTGGTCTTTGGGATAGTGATGAGGTCCATGGAATCAATTCTTGTGGGTATGTAGGGTCAGTGATGAGGGAATCTGGTGTCAGTGATGGGATGTGTGTGGAATCAATCTGTGAAAGCCACATTTGTGGTGTCATCTCTCAGGCTGACACATCCTGATCTGTGTGTCAGTGGTGGAAATTCTATGGGGTCAGAGTGTGACGGTCAGGTCCCTGACACTGTGTGTTCTGGGTCTGGCCAAGTGCACAGATTCCCTTGCCTGGTCCTGGCTGGAGAGGCCCTTCTCAAGGACTCCTCACATGAAAGGTGGGTTGGTGGTGGGTTTTCTTTTTGTTTTGTTTTGTGTTGTAGGTCTGGGTGGGTTGGCTTTTTCTTTAGGATGTAGTTTTGCCTCTTAGAGACCACAGACGCATGCAGCTTTTAGGAAGAATTTTTGTCTGGGTGGTCACTAGGTCCTTTGGGCCAAGCCATCTAATGGGAGTAAAGCTGACCATTCCCTCAGTGCAGTTCAGATCTAGACGGCCGTTTTAAGGTGTCCTCAAGGTGGCGTGCAAGTGGGTTGTGGCTTTGAGTGGCAGGTGTGTGGGAAGAAACAACTAAGAAGACCCGGGAGCGCTCCTTGGCTGGATCTGTCACAGCTGGAAGAACAGCCTCCCTAACCCATCGGGCGCCAATGGGAGGTACCTCTGGACTGTGAGAGGCTGGTGGAGGCAGGACCTCCAGACATAGAGATTCTGGGCACAGAAGCCTGTTACTGCCAGACGCTGAGGCATTGCCACGGGATTCAAGGGCATTTCGGGTCAGATCAGAGCCTTTCTCAGATAATTATTTCGGTAACTGGGGAGCTCCTGTCCAGCGCACGCCCCCGTGAAGGCCTAATGTGCGCTCTCCCGCAAAGTCTTCTTTGGTCTGAGAACCACTTGTTTCTTACATTCCTGTGCTAATCTCACCATCTGCTCCTACATACCCCAGGAATTTGCCACATGCTGGTCCTCTCTTTCCTGACAGGCGGGCCATGTGTCCAGCTTCTGTGAGGACAGTTCAAATTATGGAGGAGGGGGCAGGTGCACGGCAGCAGTGCTGAGGGGAGTACCGGGCAGTTGGGGGAGCAGGGGCTCATTTTTCTTTGTAGCTCAGATTCCTAAGCCTGTGACTTTGAGTATCGGTGTCTTCCTTGCAATGTTTCAATCTGAGGCTCTTGGGGAGAGTGCAGAATTGGAGCCCGATGGAAGCCTGGTGGGGAGAGGGCTGGGTGGAGGGAACATGGAGAATGTGTCAGGTGGTGTCTATTCCTGGCACCTTACTTTGCCTGCTGGAGTTTCCCAGTCTGTTCCAGATGCATTCTCTCGACCCTGAAGGGATCTGAGGGGGGATGTTTGTCGCCAGTTTGTGCTCCCCTGGACTCAATTGGAATTGGTCCCACAAAGTGTTATTTATTTATTTATTTATTTATTTGGAGGGAGTTTTGCTGTCACCCAGGCTGGAGTGCAGTGGGGCAATCTTAGCTCACTGCCACCTCTGATTCCCAGGTTCAAGTGATTCTCCTGCTTCAGCCTCCCTAGTAGCTAGGACTACAGGTGTCGACCACCACATCTTGCTAAATTTTTTATTTTTAGTAGAGACAGGGTTTCACAATGTTGGTCAGGCTGGTCTTGAACTCCTGACCAGGTGATCGACCCACCTTGGCCTCTCAAAGTGCTGGGATTACAGGCGGGAGCCATCACACCCTGCCAATCCCACAAATTTAGGCATTATGGTACATTGCTACTTTTGAATCACTTATTTTTTACTTGTGTTTTTCCCCCTCCTTTTATTGATTGATTGACACAGAGTCTCACTGTGTCACCCAGGCTGAACTGCAGTGGCACAATCTCAGTTCATTGCAACCTCTGCCTCCCGGGTTCAAGCGATTCTCCCGCCTCAACCTTCCAAGTAGCTGGGATTACAGGTGCATGCCATCATGCCTGGCTAATTTTTGTATTTTCAGTAGAGACAGGGTTTCACCATGTTGGCTAAACTGGTCTCGAACTTCTGACCCCAAGTGATCCACCTGCCTTGGCTTCTCAAAGTGCTGACATAGGCATAAGCCTCCTTGCCCGGACTTCCCTCCTTTTACTTCAGGTATTTTAAACGTTTTCTTTCCTCCATCTATTTAATTATATGTGATTGCCTTGAGGATTTCAGCTTGAATTAAAATTACATATATTTACCTCTCTTTATTAATATTTAAACATATTAAAATAATGCATGTTCATAATGAAAATGAAACATTACAAATAAATACACAGGAAAGGCAGTATTCCCCCTCCAGTTCCACTCTTGAAATAACCAGTTAACAAGATGATGAGTGTCTTTCCATGATGTTCTCCAAGATTCATATAAGTATTGGCCAGCAAACAACAGAATATATAGGCCAGGTGTGGTGGCTCATGCCTGTAATCCCAACACTTTGGGAGACTGGAACGGGTGGATCTTTTGAGGTTAGGAGTTCGAGACTAACCTGGCCAATATGGTGAAACCCCATCACTATAAAAAGTACAAAAATTATTTGGGCACGGTGGCGAGCACCTTAATCCCAGCTACTTGGGAGGCAGAGGCACGAGAATCTCTTGAACCCAGGAGGAGAAGGTTGCAGTGAGCCAATATCACATTACTGCACTCCAACCTGGGTGACAGACTGAGATTCCATCTCAATAAATAAGTAAATACATAAAATAAAGAGAAAAAAAGAAAGATGAAAGAAAGAAAAAGAAAGAAAGAAGAAAGAAAGAAAGAAAGAGGAAGGGAGGAAGAAAGAAAGAAAAAGAGAGAAGTCATGTGCTCAGGTTGCTAAGATCAATGGTAAGAACAAATCCTCTGATGGTGAAAATGTAAGAAAGAAAAATAAATTTCTGTTAGTATTGTTTGTTGCAACCCAAGCTCTAAAAAGTACAGCCATGTGTGTGATAAGTGTTTAGTTAAGATGAAAAAGGCATTAAATTTGTGCTTGGAAATCATAAACAGAAATGTGTTCTGATTGACAGCAATTGGGTCAATGCTACCCAAGTTTCAGGCATCCACTGCGGGTCTTAGAACACATCTCCTGCAGATAAGGGAGGGCTACTATATAACGTTTCTTTCTTTTTTCTTTAATTATAAAGCGTTCTCCTTTTTTAATATAACAATTGCCCACATATATCACTTTAGGTATAAAGATATTAGGATACCTTTATAGTAGATAAAAAGCTAACTCATTCTTTGTAAGAGTTAAAGTATCTTTCATTATATGAGCATTTTAAGATATTAAAGTACTTTTGCCACCAACAATAGCGCTTCTGTAAATATTCTTCTACTTATATCTTTATTAATTTTTACTTCTGCTGAAACAAATTGCATGAGGAAACAAGTGTATGTGTATAAAGTGTAATATAAGTATATATATTTAATATGTGTATATACAACTTAATATATACACATACATACAATAACATACAATTTTTTTGTTTTGTTTTTTTGAGATGGAGTTTTGCTCTCTCATCCAGGCTGGAGTGCAGTGGTGTGATCGGCTCACTGCAACTTCCACTGTTTGGTTCAAGTGATTCTCCTGCCTCAGCCTCCTGAGTAGCTGGGAATACAGGCATCTTCCACCATGTCCAGCTAACTTCGTTTTTTTAGTGGAGATAGGTTTTCACCATGTTGGCCAGGCTGCTCTCAAACTCCTGACCTCAAGTGATCAGCCCACCTTGGCCTCCCAAAATGCTGGAATTACAGGCATGAGCCACCGTGCCCGGCCTAACATATACAATTTAATGTATATACAAATATAGGTTGGGTGCAGTGGCTCACTCCTGTAATCCTAGCTCTTTGGGGAGCTGAGGTAGGGGATTGTTTGAACCCAGGAGTTTGAAATCAGCCTGGGCATCATGGTGAAACCCTATCTGTACAAAAAACACAAAAATTAGCTGGGTGTACTTGCAGGTGCCTGTGGTCCCAGCTACTCAGGAGACTGAGGTGGGAGGATAGCTGGAGCCTGGGAGGTCGAGGCTGCAGTGAGTTGTGATCATGCCACAGCACCCCAGTGTGGGTGACAGAGTGAGACCCTGTCTCAGACAAAAACAAAAACAAACCAAATATAATGTTCATGTGCTACACACTTGATTTCTTTCCAAAGGGTTATATAACACTGTACTTTCACCAGCAATATATGCGAGTAATCATTTCCTACATACTATCACTTGTGTGCAGTCAAGGAAACTTAGTAGGCCTGAATTGCCCAAACCTGGCACACTCCAAAGAAAGGTTTGGCTCTAATCTAGCTCCCGGGAAATAACGTCTAAGTCCTTGGAATCTTCTGCCTATCTGGGAGTTAACAACGTGATTTATGATGGAGACCTTGGACCATGCAGTGTCAGCTTGACCTTGGGAAGGGTGGAGACAGAGAAACTAAGGTCATCCAAGTGGGTGCTCTTGTCCATGTGACCAACCTCCAGTAAAATGCTCAACACCAAGGCTCAGGTAAGCTTCTTGTTGGGGAGTATATTCTGTACTTTTTGCCACATATCGCTGGGTGAATTAAGCACTGTCCACACGATGTCACTGGGAGAGGACAACTGGAAGCTTGTGTTTTGTCTCTCCTGGACTCTGCCCTGTGCATCTTTTTTTGCTGCTGATTTTAATTTGTATCTTTTTGTTGTAATAAACTATGAATATAACAGCTTCACTCGGTTTTGTGAGTCTTTCTAATTAATCACTAAACATTTGGGACCTCAGAACACAATGTTGTTTCTTCTTTAATTGAATTTTCCATGTTATGTAAGAAACCTATGTGCATAACTGAAAAATCACAAACTAAGAAAGAGGTTTCCATGCAGTCTACTCCCCCACCCTGTTTCTCCAATGCTCCCGGGTCTACTTCCTGAATAATCAAATGTTTAAATTTTCTAAACTATTTCTAATCTATATATCTGAGTGCTTATCTCTGTATTATATAATAGGCAGATCCTCCTTCTCAATATATCAACTTGATATATTACTTGATGTCTTCCTGACAGCTGATGACTTGGCTGACACTCACCCCTTACCCCAGTGCCTGGACCACTTTTTAAACATGGTGCTGTCACCATTTTATTTTTCTTTTCTTTTCTTTTTTTTTTTTTTTTTTTGAGGCAGAATATTGCTCTGTCACCCAGGCTAGAGTGCAGTGGCATGATCTGGGCTGACTGCAACCTCAACCTCCCATATTCAAGTGATTCTCCTGCCTCAGCCTCTGGAGTAGCTGGGATTACAGGGGCACACCACCACGCCTGGCTAATTTTTGCATTTTTTGTAGAGACGGGGTTTCACACTCTCAGCCAGGCTGGTCTTGAACGCCTGACCTCATGATCCACCCATCTCAGCCTCCCAAAGTGCTGGGACCGCACCCGGCCACTCTCACTATTTTCAATGGCTCTCTTGGTCACCTTTCACTCGGGAGAGTAGCTGAGGCAGGAGAATCACTTGAACCCGGGAGGTGGAGGTTGCAGTGAGCTGAGATGGTGCCATTGCACTGCAGCCTGGGCAACAAGAATGAAACTCTGTCTAAAAAATGAATAAATAAATAAATAAATAAAACAGAAAAGGAAAGAAAAGTAGCTCTTCCTCCATATACCTGTAAGGATCTTTGTCTTAATTTTCTTCATGTCTTAATATCATTCTTGTCTTGTCAGAGATCATCCTATCTGAAATTGAAACTATTTACTGCTTCCCTTTTTTTCCATAGCACTTAAATTTTTTTTTTTTTTTTTTTTTTTTGAGATGGAGTCTCGCTCTGTCACCCAGGCTGGAGTGCATTGGTGTGATCTTGGCTCACTGCAACCTCCGCCTCCCAGGTTCAAGTGATATCCTGCCTCAGCCTCCCAAGTAGGTGGGATTACAGGCATCAGCCACCATGCCTGTTTAACATTTTTTTTTTTTTTGTATTTTAGTAGAGACACAGTTTCATCATGTTGGCCAGGCTGGTCTTGAACCCCTTACCTCAGGTGATCCAAACCACCTCGGACTCCCAAAGTGTTGGGATTACAGGGGTGAGCCACCACACCCAGCCCTGGCTAATTTTTGTATTTTTAGTGGAGACAGGGTTTCACCATATTGGCCAGGCTGATCTCGAACTCCTGACCTCAAGTGATCTCCCTGCCTTGGCCTCCCAAAGTGTTGGGATTACATGCATGAGCCACTGTGCCTGGACTGATTTTTGACAAATCATCTCTGTTCTTCTATTATGTCCACTAGAATGTAAACTTGATGAGAGCAGGAGATATTGTCAGTTTTGTTCAATGCTATTTGTCCCTAGAGCATAGAACTGTACCATGCACATGGTAAGGAGACAAATATTTGTTGAATGAATATATTGAGCAGCTGTTCTCAGACTTTTTGGTCTCAGAAATTCTTTACTCTCTGTTTCTTTACTCCCGACGTCAGGTGATCTGCCCACCTTGGCCTCCCAAAGTGCTAGGATTATAGGAGTGAGCCACCACGCCAAGCCGCCCAACTAATTTTTGTATGGTAGTAGGCACCGGGTTTTGCCATGTTGGGCAGGCTGATCTTGAACTCCTGACCTCAAGTGATCCCCCACCTCAGCCTCCAAAAGTGCTGAGATTACAGGCATGAGCCACCGCACACGACTAAATACACCAAAAACTTTAGATAAGGGAATTTGGAGGAAATATTTATAACAGATAAAATGGACAAACAGATAATTCTAATTTACTGTCTCTCTGACTTAATAAAATATTAGTCAATACCCTAAGAAGAAAGGAACAAAATCTAAAAATTCACCCTTCACAAACACAAATAGTCGGAAAACAAAGTCAAAACCTAAGAACTTGTTGACCACTTATCTCTCCGTTGAAAACAGCTCTTGAATGTTTTGAACTAGGATGGAATTCAGATTAGGAAATTTTTAAAATATTTTTTAAAGTTTCACTTTTTGGAATTTAAAATTAATCCAAATTATGTAATATACAACATTTGGAATTTACCAATCAGTACTCTATCATTTTATTTTTCACTCTTCAAATAATTTCTTGTTCAAGAGTTTAAAATGCTTTTAAAATTAATAGCTTCTGCAGGCTATAGTCTGTAGAGACTGTCTCTACAAAAAATAAAAATATATATACTTTTAAATATATATAAATTATATATTTATTTAAATGTATATGTTTTAAGTATATAAAATATATTTTTAAAATTTCATTTTTTTGCCAGATCGTATGGTAAGCATATGTTTAGACTGGCAGGAACTTGCAAAACTGCCTTCCACAATGGCTGTCCCACTTTGCATTCTCAGCAGAAATAGAGATGAGTTCCTGTCACTCCATATCTTCACCAGCATTTGGTGTTGGTATTTGCATTCAAGCCAGTCTAAGAGATGTGTAATGGTATCACATCGTTGTTTTAATTTGAATCCCCTTGTGATATATGGTGTTGAGCATCTTTTCAGAGGTCTAAGAAATGTGCTGGGCATGGTGGCACATACCTGTGGTCCCAGCTACTCAAGAGGCTGAGGCAGGAGAGTTACTTGAGCCCTGGAGGTTGGGGCTGCATTGAGCCATGATTGCACCACTGCACTCCAGCCTGAGTGACAGAGATAAAACCTGTCTCAAAAAGATAAATAAGGCCAGGTGTGGTGACTTATGTCTGTAATCCAAGCACTTTGGAAGGCCAAGGTGGATGGATCACGAGGTCTGCAGATCAAGACCATCCTGGCTGACACAGTGAATCCCCATCTCAACTAAAAATACAAAAAATTAGCCAGGTATGGTGGCTGGTGCCCGTAATCCCAACTACTCAGGAGGCTGAGGCAGAAGAATCGCTTGAACCCGGGAAGCAGAGGTTGCCATGAGCCGAGATCAGGCCATTGCACTCCAGCCTGGGTGACAGAGTGAGACTCCATCTCAATAAATAAACATAAATAAATAAATAAATGACTTAATTTTTAGAACAGTTGTAGGTGTACAGAAAAATAGAGCAGAAGGCATATTGAGCTCTAATATCTACCTCACACCATAGTACACACACTTCCTCTATTATCGTCTTGTTAGTGTGGTAATTTGTTATGCTTGATGAGCCAATATCGATATTATTAAGTTCATGGCCAATATTAAGATTCACTCTCTGTGTTCTACCATTTATGGGCTTTGACAAATGCTTAAGAACATATATCCACCATTATAGCATCACACAGAAAAGTTTCACTGCCCTAAAAATCTTCTGTGCTCCACCTATTCATCCTTCCCTCTGCTCAAGCCTCTGGCGACCACTGAACTTTTTATAATACCATCTGCCTGGTTTTGCCTTTTCTAGTATTCCATATAATTGGAACTCTATACTATGTGGCCTTTCTGTATTGGCTTATTTCACTTAGAAATATGTGTTTAAGATTCCTCCATGTCTTTTCATGCCTTGGTAGTTCATTTCTTTTTATTCATGAAGAATATTCCATTGTATGAACGTTTCAGAGTTAGTTTATCCATTTCTCTATTGTAGGATATGTTGGTTACTTCCAGTCTTTTTCAGTTGTGTATAAGCTGCTGTAAACATTCACGTGCAGGATTTGAGTGGATATAAGTTTTCAAATATTTGGGTATATACCAAAGAATGCAATTGCCAGATTGTATTTAAACATACAAGGATGCAGATGCCATACACACAAATATGTATGTGTATGTCATACTCATATACAATTTTAAATACATATATATGTTCTATGGATATGTAAGTATTTCTCTATTTTCACAGAAATGTCACTCTAAATCAGTACCTAGGGAGGGTCATCATTTTCTTAATCTACAAATCAAGACACAGTATGAGTGGCTGCACCCTAGTTTAATAAGTCCTCTATTATTGAGGACGTTTTCCTGTTTCCTTTGTCATTGTTGTTGTTGTTTTGTTTTGAGACAGAATTTCACTCTTTTGAGTCAACTGGTGTGATCTCAGCTCACTGTAGCCCCCTGAGTAGCTGGGATTATAGGTGCCCACCACCACGACCAGCTAATTTTTGTATTTTTAGTAGAGACAGGGTTTTACCATGTTGGCCAGGCTGGTCTTAGCTCCTGACCACAGGTGATCCATCCACCTCAGCCTCCCAGAATGCTGAGATTACAGGCATGAGCCACCACGCTTGGCTGCTTTCACCATTTCAGACTGAGCTTGGAGAAGAACCTGAGGAAAAACATGACTTTAAAATTTTGATGAATGGAGAAATCTCTTTCCATTCACCTTCCTTTCCTCTATTTCACTCTTATTTTAAAATATACAAACAAAGATATGGATACATAGTTATTAAATAAACATCTGTGTGATACCTATCCTGGTGAAGAAATAGAGCACTATCACCACCGAGAAGTCCTCTGTATGCCCCTAACTGATCCTAAAGTCTTCCTTCCCCTTATTAGTAACAGATATAACAGATATCCACATTACCTGTGGATATCTGCCATCCTCTCCTTGGTTCTCTTTATAATTTTATTATGTATTTTATATTTTTTTTTTTTTTTTGGAAATGGAGCCTCACTTTGTCACCCAGGCTGGAGTGTAGTGGCATGATCTTGACTCACTGCAACCTCCACCTCCCAGATTCAAGCGATTCTCATGCCTCAACCTCCCAAGTAGCTGGGATTACAGGCATGGGCCATGTGCCACCATGCCTGGATAATTTTTGTATTTGTAGTAGAGATGGGGTTTTGCATGTTGGTCAGGCTGGTTTAGAACTCCTGACCTCAGTGCCTGGCCTTATTATGCATTTTTTATATGCCTAAAGTAAAGTCTGATTTTGCCTGGTTTTTCTCTTACATAATTGGAGTAAAAGTCTGTATCCTGGTGCATCTGGCCCCTTTTACTCAATATTAAGTATTTAAGATTCACACTTAGCATTGTTTCTGCATTCTATTAAAACAGTACACCAGCCAGGCATATGGCTCATGCCTATAATCCCAGAACTTTGGGAGGCCGAGGCAGGCAGATCACTTGAGGTCAGGAGTTCCAGACCACCCTAGCCATCATGGTGAAACTCCATCTCTACTAAAACTACAAAAATTAGGCCATGTGGTGGCTAATGACTGTAATCTCAGCACTTTGGGAGGCCAAGGCACGTGGATCACAAGGTCAGGAGAAGGAGGCAATCCTGGCGAACACGGTGAAACCACATCTCTACTAAAAATACCAAAAATTAGCCAGGCGTGATGGCACATGCCTGTAGTCTCAGCTACTCAGGAGGCTGAGGCTGGAGAATCACTTGAATCTGGGATGCAGAGGTTGCAGTGAGCCAAGTTTGCACCACTACACTCCAGCCTGGGTGACAGAACAAGACTCTGTTAAAAAAAAAAAAAAAGATTAGACAGGTGTGGCGGTGTGTGCCTGTAATCCCAGTTATTTGAGAGGCTAAGGCAGGAGAATCAGTTGAACCTGGGAGGTGGTGGAGGTTGCAGTGAGCCAAGATGGCACCCTGTACTCCATCCTGGGCAATAGAGTGACAGTGTCAAAAAAAAAAAAATACCCAGGCGCAGTGACTGCCACCTGTAATCCCAGCACTTTGGGAGTCTGAGATAGGTGGATCACCTCAGGACAGGAGTTTGAGATCGGCCTTACCAACAAGGTGAAACCCCATCTCTAGTAAAAATATAAAAATTTACCAGGAGTGGCTGCATGCACCTGTAATCCCAGCTACTGGGGAGGCTGAGACAGGAGAATTGCTTGAACCCGGGAGGCAGAGGTTGCTATGAGCCGAGATCGCACCACTGCACTCCAACCTGGGCGACTAAGTAAGACTCTGTCTCAAAAAATATATACAAATTTATATTTGTATACATAAAATAAATATAAAAAAATAAATAAAAATAGAGTACACCAGAGTGTATCCCTTCATTGTTGGTGGACGTGTGGGTTGTGTTCATTTTTGTCAGTTACAAATGATGTTGTTGTGAACATGTTTGTATTTCTATTTGGTTACCATTAGTGAGTATTTATGTACAGTATAAAGCAAGAGGTGAAACCATAGGTTACAGGGTAAACATATCTTCAGTTTTACTAGATATTATTGGTTTCATCCCAATGTTAACACACCAACGGACAGTCTTACAATGTCTGATAATTCCCAAATCTTTGCATTCTTCTTGACACTTAATTTTGTCAAAATTTTAATTTGAGTCTTTTGGTGGGTATGTGGCAATGATTGTGATATTAATTTACTTGGCCTTTTCTTCTCTGTAACAGGCCCTGTCAAGATACATGTGTGGCGTGGCAGGGGTAGGAGCCCCTAGAGGTAGCATGGGCTCTGGAATCCTTAATCATCCTATGTGAAAAAGTTGGTGGGGCTGTGATTTTTTTTTTTTTTCGAGACAGAGTTTAGCTCTTGTTGCCCAGGCTGGAGTGCAATGGCACTATCTCAGCTCACTGCAACCTCTGCCTCCCAAGTTCAAGTGATTCTCCTGCCTCAGCCTCCCAAGTAGCTGGGATTAGAAGCATGTGCCACCACACCCAGCTAATTTTTTGTATTTAGTAGAGATGGGGTTTCACCATGTTTGTCAGGCTGGTCTTGAACTCCTGACCTCAGGTGATCCACCCACCTCAGCCTTCTAAAGTGCTGGGATTACAGGCATGCATCACTGCACCCTAATATTTCCTGTGTGCAATGGTGTAGCCAGGGTACAAAGCCAGTTCTTAATGATTCTGTCATCCAAATATTATATCTTCTCGATTCCCCTTGAGATATGCTCATTCCTCCATACAATTAAACAATCTCAATTACTCTTGAAGGAGCATAAAATCCTCCCTGTCTAATCATGGGTCCTTCCAAATTATTTGTTGGCTTGTGTTTAAAATATAAAAAACAGAATGTAGATTTTGTTTTCTTCTTTCTGCTTAACCTGAACAAAATGTCATAGATACCTCTTAGCCTGTTGCTAAACCAAGAAGAGTCACTTGAATAATGAACAAGAGTGGAGGGAAACCACATGGATAATTTATCATTACACTATCATCACATACATGGAATGCATCAATGAAACTTATGAAAAAAATTGAGTCATTTGTGGAAAGGTGTAAAGAGAATATAGGAGATGTCTCAAGTGAAGAGAAAAAAGCTGCAGAAAATAATTACAAAAAAAGAGTGTTAAGATGTAAATACAAATTCAGAGATTCAGGAGCATGAAGGGCTAAGTTAAGGGAAAAAATAGTTATCAATATTTTCTTATTCATTATGGAGAGCAGGATGAATTCTTAAAAGGTCAAATAATTGTGAGTCTGATATATCTGATGATAATTTGTATTTTGTATTTCTAATGTTGTAAATGGTTATAAATTCACAGTCATTATTCCTATTTCCTTTAGACTAGTGACTATGGGTTTGATTGACAAAAACCCATTGGGTTAGTATCATTATCTATGTGTGTTCATCATGCTGTATGTTAAAATAAGTCCATCAATTTTTGTCTTGTGTTTGCTTTCATTTCATTTTAGTTTAGTTTCTTTGGACAGGGTCTCACTCTGTCACCCAGGCTGGAAGTGCAGTGGCATGACCAAAGCTCACTGCAGCCTGTATATCTCCAGGCTCAGGTGATCCTCCTACCTCAGCCTCCCAAGTAGCAGGGACTACAGGCATAAGCCACCACACTTGACTAATTTTTGTATTTTTTGTAGAGATGGGGTTTTGATATGTTGCTCACGCTGGTCTCAAACCCTTGGACTCAAGTGATCCCCAGCCTGTTTTTATTTTATTAATTGGCTGATTCATTCAGACACATAATTATCAAGTCAAATCTCACTCTCTCCTTAGCATTTCCCTTCAGTTTAGCTGAGAAAATCTATTCCTATTTTAAAACCTATAGGATTATTCGAGTGTGGTGGCACATGCCTGTAATCCCAGGTACTCAGGAGGCTGAGGCAGGAGTATCACTTGAACCCGGGAGTGATATAGTGATTATATATAGTATATAACTATATAGTGATTATAGTTTATAATTTTAACTATATCATGTCTTCTGCCTCATAAGTACCACTGGACAAGGTCCCTTTTATGTACTCAGCTTCTGTCAGAGGTAAGTGTATTTTGAAGTGGAGAGCAAAGATAAGTGCAAAATTGGCATGGGGAACTAAGGTAATTATGAAAGTTCCAGATACAAAGAGAGAGGGCTCAATATGCCAGCAGTTCTCTACCAATCCATCCTAGCATTCTTCTTTTAGGATTGCCTAAATAATGCAGGAGATGGGTGCAAGACACACAAGTGTTCCAGAAACATCTAAACAAGGTACAGAGAAGAGGATAAGATAAAATAAGATGAGATAAGAATATTAGGAATGTCTTGTTCAGAAGATTGCCTACAGAGGCAAAAGGGACAGTTTCATTTTGCTGAGGGAAACAAGGTGGTAAGAACCCTCCTGGGGAAGACCCCCGCTTACCCTGATACAGAAAGAAGGTGTAAAATATCATAATGGGAGAGCATCAGGCTGAGATAGCTCCCATGGCCTGGGTTTCTACATAGACAAAATGAAACAAGCTTAGCCCATCAACAAGTGGCCCACTGAGTATTAGCTGTGTAATGAGAGACCTACCACCAGGATAGTTCAAATAATGCAACTGCCCAAATTTTTGCCAATCAAATAATTTCTCTACTCTACTTCTATATTCACCCTATAAAAGCCTTCCTTACAAACACCTTCAGTAGATCCTCCAACCACTTTCAGTTTGGTGCTGCCTGATCCATGAATCTCTGTTTGCTCAAATAAACTCTTTAAAATTTTATAGGCTTAAGTTTATCTATTTTTTTTCTCATTTTTAAAAATTGAGATGGAATCTTCCTATGTTGTCCAGGCTGGTCTTAAACTCCTGATCTCAAGGGATACTTCTGCCTCAGCCTCCTGAGTAGCTGGAATTATAGATGTGTGCCTCCACACCCAGCTTACATTTATCTTTAAACAAGGGTTTGACCCCTTTCTGAAATATATTTCTGTGAAGACCTGTACCCTCAGTGACACGGCAGGCTCATTTTAGACCATCGAGCACTTTTGTCTCTGGACCACAATTTGCCCTTTGTGACCTGCTCTACTAAGAAATTCAAGTGTAATTCAAGTTAATTTACCCTCTGCTGATCAGGGGAGATTGCTCTGGGTGCAAGTTCAAGACAGGCACTCACATCTTCTTTGGTACCCAAATCTCAGCATCACACAATACACCCATGTAATAAACCTGCACAGATTCCCTCCGGAATCTAAAATGAAAGTGGAAATTCATTAAAATTTTAATTTCACTTTATTATAAAACAAAGATAAATTTACTTCTTTCCAATTTTGATATATATATTATACTGATGTACACTCTGTATTCTATGATGAATTATACTGATTGAATTTCACATTTTAAACTAACACTGAATTACTTTGAAAAACTCTATTGGGTCATAATGTATTATGTTTTTAATATATTTTAATACAATTTGCAAAAATTCTGTTTTAAAATTACATCTATGTTCCATAAATAAATAAATATGTAAAAAATAATAAATGTATTATTCAAGTAAAGATTATAGCAATATTTTTGAATATCTACTTAACCTCAACTAATTTTAATTCAGAAGTGGCAACTCCATAGAAATTCAACTTATTACTACCTTATTACTCATACTTGTCTCCTTGAAGAAGCTTCATTGCTATCATCCAGTTTAGACTGGGATGCCATAAATCTCTAGACTGAGTAGTATAATATTCACTGTTCAAATAAAGTCAAATTATTATTATAATGTATGACACCTCCAAATACAAAAAGCAAGCCCATGGATGTCAGGTTAAGGTATAGAGACAAGTATTCCTACTTAATATCTTTTAGGGCAGACATATCCCAGCCAAGCTGATTGCAAAATGAAATGGACACCATATGGTGGAAGGGGACTTGGGACTCACACAGATTGGATTTTCATTCCAGCACTTACATACACAAGCTGCATGACTCTGGGTAGATTGCATATTCTCTCAGAGTTTTAATTTCCTCATTTGTGCAATGGCAGTTAATGCCTATGGGCTATGGCTGATGTGGGGATAAAAGAACCAACATGGATGCATGAGCAGGGCCTGGTCCATAGAGCAACTGGCATCAACAAATGGAAGACCCTTTCCCATCTTGTCTTTGCGTGCCCTACAAAATCCAGAATATGTGGGTATAAAAAGTACCCTTAAAAGAGACAGAATTGGAAACTCTTGCAAAAAGAGATTGGAAAGGTGTCACATCTTGTGGCATGAGGAGTTGTGGGCATACACTTGAACTTTGTGCTGTAAGGTATCCACAGAACTTCAGTAGCCTCAGAGAACAGTTTAGATGTCATTTTATTCATCTACCATAGAACTTCCTCTTCTTTTTTTTATTATTATTATACTTTAAGTTTTAGGGTACATGTGCACAATGTGCAGGTTAGTTACATATGTATACATGTGCCATGCTGGTGTGCTGCACCCATTAACTTGGCATTTAGCATTAGGTATATATCCTAATGCTATCCCTCCCCCCTCCCCCCACCCCACAACAGTCCCCAGAGTGTGATGTTTCCCTTTCTGTGTCCATGTGTTCTCATTGTTCAATTCCCATCTATGAGTGAGAACATGCGCTGTTTGGTTTTTTGTCCTTGTGATAGTTTACTGAGAATGATGATTGCCAATTCCACCCATGTCCCTACAAAGGACATGAACTCATCAATTTTTATGGCTGCATAGTATTCCGTGGTGTATATGTGCCACATTTTCTTAATCCAGTCTATCATTGTTGGACATTTGGGTTTGTTCCAAGTCTTTGCTCTTGTGAATAGTGCCACAATAAACATGCGTGTGCATGTGTCTTTATAGCAGCATGATTTATAGTGTCCTTTGGGTATATACCCAGTAATGGGATGGCTGGGTCAAATGGTATTTCGAGTTCTAGATCTCTGAGGAATCGCCATACTGACTTCCACAATGGTTGAACTAGTTTAGAGTCCCACCAACAGTGTAAAAGTGTTCCTATTTCTCCACATCCTCTCCAGCACCTGTTGTTTCCTGACTTTTTAATGATCGCCATTCTAACTGGTGTGAGATGGTATCTCATTGTGGTTTTGATTTGCATTTCTCTGATGGCCAGTGATGATGAGCATTTTTTCATGTGTCTTTTGGCTGCATAAATGTCTTCTTTTGAGAAGTGTCTCTTCATATCCTTTGTCCACATTTTGATGGGGTTGTTTGTTTTCTTCTTGTAAATTTGTTTGAGTTCATTGTAGATTCTGGATATTAGCCCTTTGTCGGATGAGTAGGTTGAGAAAATTTTCTCCCAATTTGTGTTTAATTAGATCTCATTTGTCAATTTTGGCTTTTCTTGCCATTGCTTTTGGTGTTTTAGACATGAAGTCCTTGCCCATGCCTATGTCCTGAATGGTAATGCCTAGGTTTTCTTCTAGGGTTTTTATGGTTTTAGGTCTAACATTTAAGTCTTTAATCCATCCTGAATTAATTTTTGTATAAGGTGTAAGGAAGGGATCCAGTTTCAGCTTTCTACATCTGGCTAGCCAGTTTTCCAGCACCATTTATTAAATAGGGATTCCTTTCCCTATTGCTTGTTTTTCTCAGGTTTGTCAAAGATCAGATAGTTGTAGATATGTGGCATTATTTCTGAGGGCTCTGTTCTGTTCCATTGATCTATATCTCTGTTTTGGTAACAGTACCATACTGTTTTGGTTACTGTAGCCTTGTAGTATAGTTTGAAGTCAGGTAGTGTGATGCCTCCAGCTTTGTTCTTTTGGCTTAGGATTGACTTGGTGATGCAGGCTGTTTTTTGCTTCCATATGAACTTTAAGGTAGTTTTTTCCAATTCTGTGAAGAAAGTCATTGGTAGCTTGATGGGGATGGCATTGAATCTATAAATTACCTTGGGCAGTATGGCCATTTTCACGATATTGATTCTTCCTACCCATGAGCATGGTATGTTCCTCCATTTGTTTGTATCCTCTTTTATTTCATTGAGCAGTGGTTTGTAGTTCTCTTTGAAGAGGTCCTCCACGTCCCTTGTAAGTTGTATTCCTAGGTATTTTATTCTCTTCGAAGCAATTGTGAATAGGAGTTCACTCATGATTTGGCTCTCTGTTTGTCTGTTATTGGTGTATAAGAATGCTTGTGATTTTTGTACATTGATTTTATATCCTGAGACTTTGCTGAAGTTGCTTATCAGCTGAAGGAGATTTTGGGCTCAGACAGTGGGGTTTTCTAGATATACAATCATGTCATCTGCAAACAGGGACAATTTGACTCCCTGTTTTTCTAATTGAATACCCTTTATTTAGACTCCCACACAATAATAATGGGAGATTTTAACACCCCACTGTCAACATTAGGCAGATCAACGAGACAGAAAGTTAACAAGGATACTCAGGAATGGAACTCAGCTCTGCACCAAGCGGACCTAATAGACATCTACAGAACTCTCCACCCCAAATCAACAGAATATATATTTTTTCAGCACCACACCACACCTATTCCAAAATTGACCACATAGTTGGAAGTAAAGCTCTCCTCAGCAAATGTAAAAGAACAGAAATTATAACAAACTGTCTCTCAGACCACAGTGCAATCAAACTAGAACTCTGGATTAAGAAACTCACTCAAAACCACTCAACTACATGGAAACTGAACAACCTGCTCCTGAATGACTACTGGGTACATAATGAAATGAAGGCAGAAATAAAGATGTTCTTTGAAACCAATGAGAACAAAGACACAACGTACCAGAATCTCTGGGACACATCAAAGCAGTGTGTAGAGGGAAATTTATATCACTAAATGCCCACAAGAGAAAGCAGGAAAGATCCAAAATTGACACCCTAACATCACAATTAAAAGAACTAGAAAAGCAAGAGCAAACACATTCAAAAGCTAGCAGAAGGCAAGAAATAACTAAAATCAGAGCAGAACTGAAGTAAAGAGAGACACAAAAAACCCTTCAAATAATTAATCCAGGAGCTGGTTTTTTGAAAGGATCAACAAAATTGATAGACCGCTAGCAAGACTAATAAAGAAAAAAAAGAAGAATCAAATAGATGCAATAAAAAATGATAAATGGGATATCACCACTGATCCCACAGATATACAAACTACCATCAGAGAATACTACAAACACCTCTATGCAAATAAACTAGAAAATCTAGAGGAAATGGATAAATTCCTGGACACATACACTCTCCCAAGACTAAACCAGAAAGAAGTTGAATCTCTGAATAGACCAATAACAGGATCTGAAATTGAGGCAATAATCAATAGCTTACCAACCAAAAAGAGTCCAGGACCAGATGGATTCACAGCCGAATTCTACCAGAGGTACAAGGAGGAACTGCTACCATTCCTTCTGAAACTATTCCAATCAATAGAAAAAGAGGGAATCCTCCCTAACTCATTTTATGAGGCCAGCATCATCCTGATACCAAAGCCGGGCAGAGACACAACCAAAAAAGAGAATTTTAGACCAATATCCTTGATGAACATTGATGCAAAAATCCTCAATAAAATACTGGCAAACCGAATCCAGTAGCACATCAAAAAGCTTATCCACCATGATCAAGTGGGCTTCATCCCTGGGATGCAAGGCTGGTTCAATATATGCAAATCAATAAATGTAATCCAGCATATAAAGAGAACCAAAGACAAAAACCACATGATTATCTCAATAGATGCAGAAAAGGCCTTTGACAAAATTCAACAACCCTTCACCAAAGACAAAAACCACATGATTATCTCAATAGATGCAGAAAAGGCCTTTGACAAAATTCAACAACCCTTCATGCTAAAAACTCTCAATAAATTAGGTACTGATGGGACGTATCTCAAAATAATAAGAGCTATCTATGAGAAACCTGCAGCCAATATCATACTGAATGGGCAAAAACTGGAAGCCTTCCCTTTGAAAACTGGCACAAGACAGGGATGCCCTCTCTCACCACTCCTATTCAACATAGTGTTGGAAGTTCTGGCCAGGGCAATTAGGCAGGAGAAGGAAATAAATAACCTCCTCTTCTTTTCTGAGATTTCCAGACAGTAACTTTTACAGCTCTAATAATGCAGTTCTTTCCCAATTGTTTGGACTATTCTAGTAGATACAAAGCAGTATTTCACCAGCAGATGCTACTGCAGTTCATATGATGATTTCAAACTGAGAATCCCTTTAAAGTTATGCAATACATTTTTTGGAAATAGGGTGAAAGTAGTTTAAGTTTAAAATCCTATAAAATAGATTTACAGTAAATAATTACTTGTTGCAATATCTATCATACTATCTTATATTCACACATGTATTGGTGTCCTAATACATATGTATGAGAGTGAAAGTTACCTGAGGTCAGAGACTGTGCCATATGTTCCCTGCACCACTGGTGCCTACCTCAGCACATGATATACAGTAGATGCTCAAAAAATACTTTCACTTAAAAAACGCACTAAGAATAAATCTTATTAGACATCAAAATATGTATGAGTACAATCTGGGGACATAGTCAGAAGCTCAAAATTCAATCTTATTTATTTTTTATTTGGAGACAGAGTCTCACTCTGTCGCCCAGGCTGGAGTTCAGTGGCATGATCTCAGCTTACTGCAACCTTCCTCTCCCAGGTTCAAGTGATTCTCCTGCCTCAGCCTCCAGAGTAGCTGGGATTACAGGTGCACACCAACAGCCCAGCTAATTTTTTTTGGAATTTTAGTAGACACAGGGTTTCACCATGTTGGCCAGGCTGGTCTCAAACTCCTGAGCTCAGGCAATCTGCCCACCTTGGTCTCCCAAAATGCTGGAATTACAGGTGTCAGCCACCACGCACAGCCACAAAATGTTTTAAAGTAGCTTCAAAACCCATTTGCAAATAGGTGTATTCATAACAAAATGAAAATAAGAAAACATTGAGCTTCATATAATAGAAGGGTTCTGCCTGGATTTGCATGTGGCCCCATCATTTGCTGTTGGGCCGTGGTCAGGTTACTTAGCTGCTCTCTGCCTCCACACAGGCTTTATGCCTGTGCATCCCTCATCTATAAAATGGGAATAATAAGAATATCTGACAATTAGAAGTGGAGAAAATATATGTAAAGGCCTTTGAAAAGAGCTTGTCAAAGCTCAATAATTGTCCTCAATAATTGCTCTCAATAAATGTCAGCTATTATTCAATAATAATCATAATCATAAAAATGTATGACTCAAAGAAAGATTCCTACCTCATATCCAGCTTCCCAAAAGAATATCAGACATTGGACCTGTGAAAGGAATGACACTGAGATGCATTTTCACATTGCTAAGTTGGTTTTTTCTCTTTGCCTTTCAATTTCTGCAGTCCCTACTCTAAGCCCATGGTCCACCTTTTTATTTTTCCTCCTAAAATGTCTTCCCTTCTTGTAAGATTTACTTTTCCTTAAAAAGGGCCCTTTTCATCTACCCACTCTTTTGCCCTTCCCAGAAGCTGGTTAATGGGCACAAAAATACAGTTAGATGGAAGGAACAGAAGAATTTCTAGTGTTCAATAGCACGGTAGGGTGATGATCATTAACAATAACTTATATATTTCAAAATGACTAGAGGAAAGATGGGGGATGTTCTCAACACAAATAAATGATAAATGTTTGAGGTGATGGATATGCAAATTATCCTGATTTGATCACTACACATTGTATGCATGTATCAAAATATCACATGTACCCTAGAAATATGTATAATTGTCATGTATCAATAAAAATAAAAAGGCCTATTTCTCTTTCCTTCCTCCCCACATTCCCTCCTGTCCCAGATATGTGTTGTTCCTGGTGCTCTCCTGCCTCATGTTCAGCCAGCACTGAGCCAGCAGGAAGGAACTCACAGGTCATATCCTGAGATCAACCCTCCACTCCTTCAAGTAACAATCCTCCTGCTTTTAGTCATTTATATCCTTTGGTTCATAGATATTTTGAGTCAAGTGCCTTCTAACTACTGACCTACATAACATCCCTTGGTTTTTAAAGATAATACAAAGGGGATTTTAGTAACAATATTGAGTCATAACAGAATCTAATGAAGATGACAATGAAGTTTGCACATTGACTGACTTCTTTTCACAAAAGATTTCACTGTAGCATGCTATGCAGTTTGGTAGCACTTTACCCACAGTAGAATTTATATCAAAATTGGAATCAATCCTCTCAAACCCTGCCACTCCTCCATCAACTAAGTTTATGGAATATTCTAAGTCTTTGTTGCTTTTTCCACAATGTTCACAACATTTTCACCAGGAGTAGATTCCATCCCAAGAAACTACTTTCTTTCCTCATTCATAATAAGCAACAATAATATATTATTTTATATATATTATATATGTATTATTATATAATATAAATTCTATTATACATTAATTATATTAAATTATATATTGTAATCTATATTATGTTATTATATATTATAATATATTATATTACGTTATTATATATTATAATATATTATATTACATTATTATATATTATAATATATTATATTACATTATAATATATAATAATAGTCTATATTATAATATAATATATAATGATAGTCTATATTATAATATAATATATAAGATTCTATATTATAATGAAATATGTAATAATATTCTATATTATAATATAATATATAATAATATTCGATATTATAATATAATATAGAATAATATTCTATATTATAATATAATAATATATTATTATATAATATAGAATAATATTCTATATTATAACATAATATATATTATAAGAGTCTATATTATAATATTCTATATTATATTATAATATTATATTATAATATTCTATATAATATTCTATATTATAATATAATGTATAATAATATTCTATATTATATTACAACATTCTATATCATAATAGAATATATATTACAATATTCTGTATCATAATAGAATATATATTACAACATTCTGTATCATAATAGAATATATATTACAACATTCTGTATCATAATAGAATATATATTACAACATTCTTTATCATAATAGAATATATATTACAACATTCTTTATCATAATAGAATATATATTACAACATTCTGTATCATAATAGAATATATATTACAATATTCTGTATCATAATAGAATATATATTACAATATTCTGTATCATAATAGAATATATGTTACAATATTCTGTATCATAATAGAATATATGTTACAATATTCTGTATCATAGTAGAATATATGTTACAATATTCTGTATCATAATAGAATATATATTCTATATCATAATATAATAGATATTACAATATTCTATATCATAAGATAATAAGTATAATATTCTATATCATAAGATAATAAGTATTATAATATTCTATATTATAATATGTATTATAATATTCTATATTATAATATGTATTATAATATTCTATATTATAATATAATATGTATTTTAATAGTTTATATCATAATATAATATATATTATAATATTCTATATCATAATATAATATGTATTATAATATTCTATATCATAATATAATATGTATTATAATATTCTGTATCATAATAGAATATGTATTATAATATTCTGTATCATAATAGAATATGTATTATAATATTCTGTATCATAATAGAATATGTATTATAATATTCTGTATCATAATAGAATATGTATTATAATATTCTGTATCATAATAGAATATGTATTATAATATTCTGTATCATAATAGAATATGTATTATAATATTCTGTATCATAATAGAATATGTATTATAATATTCTGTATCATAATAGAATATGTATTATAATATTCTGTATCATAATAGAATACGTATTATAATATTCTATATTTTATAAGCAAAAATGATATCTCTTGGTTTTTAAAGATAGTACAAAGTGGATTTTAGTAACAATCTTGAGTTGTCACAGAAGCTAAAGAAGTTGCAGATTCCATGAAGCCATCCAAGCATATAAAGCCCATTTCCCTGAGTCCCTTTTCCTTAGCTCAAGGCCACAAAAAATCAGAACATGAATTCCAGACCTCATTTGCAGTATGTCTAAATAATTATGAGTTACAAATAAAGCTAAGAAATAGTTAAATATGTTCCATTCTCCTACTTTGATAAATATACTGCCATAATAATCCACAAGGTCAAAGTCGAGTGTAGAAATCTCTGATTCCTTGGTGCCCTGCAAGCTAATGTGGTAGTAAAGGGAGAGCTGATCCTGAGCCCCAGGCTAAACTTTTTTCCATCTAATTCCATTTATTTCCATTAAGATTGCAGCAATTTGGCCGGGTGCGGTGGGTCATGTCTGTAATCCCAGCACTTTGGGAGGCTGAGTCAGACGGATCATCTGCGGTTGGGAGTTCGAGACCATCCTAACCAACGTGGTGAAACACCGTGTCTACTAAAGATACAAAATTAGCTGAATGAGGTGGCATATGCCTATAATGCCAGCTACTCAGGAGGCTGAGGCAGGAGAATCACTTGAACCCAGGAGGCGGAGGTTGTGGTGAGCCGAGATCGTGCCATTGCACTCCAGCCTGGGCAACAAAGAAAAACTCCATCTCCAAAAAACAAACAAACAAAAAGATTGCAGCAATTCACTCACATCTTCGGGCTCCACTTATAATTCTAGTTCTCTTGCTATCTTCACCACAACTGTGGTTCCTTCCTCTGCTAAGGTCTTGAACCCCTCAATGTCATTTATGAGGGTCGGAATCAACTTCTTCCAAACTCCTATTAATGCTGCTATTTTTACCTCCTCTGGTGAATCATGAATGTTCTTAGCGGCATCTATCATAGTGAATCCTTTCCAGAAGGTTTCCAATTGACTTTGCCCAGATCCATCAAAGGAATCATGACCTATGGCAGTAACAGCCTTATAAAATACATTTCTCAAATAATAAGACTTGAAAGTCAAAATGATGCCTCAATCCACGGACAACAGAATAGATGGTGTGTTGGCAGGCATGAAACCAGCATGTGTTTCCCTGTACATCTCCATTAGAGCTCTTTAGTCACCAGGCACATTGTCAAAGAGCTGAAGTATTTGAAATGAATCTTTTTTTCTGAGCTGTAGGTCTCAACGGTGGGGTTAAAATACTCAGTAACCCATGCACTAAGCAGCTCTGATATCATCCAAGTGTTGTTGTTAAATTTTTAGAGTACGGTTAGAGTAGATTAAGCATAGTTCTTAAGAGGTGCCCTAGGATTTATGGAATAGCAAATGAGCATTGGCTTGTAATAAGAAAGTCAGCTTGTCCTTTAAATCTTTTTTTTTTCTTGATATAAGGTCTCACTCCATTACCCAGGCTGGATTGCAGTGGCATGATCTTGGCCCACTCCATACTTGACCTCCTTGGCCCCACAATCCTCCCACCTCAGCCTCCTGAGTAGCTGGCACTAGTAGCATGCACCACCATACATGGCGTATTTTTATTTATTTATTTATTTATTTATTTATTTTTTGTTAGAGACAGGGTTTCACCATATTGCCCAGGCTGGTCTCAAGGTCCTAAGCGCAAGCCATTCTCCCACTTCAGCCTCACAGAGTGCTGAGATTACGGGCGTGATCCACCCAGTCTGTCCTCTAAATTCGTGTTATGGAGACTCATTTTCATGGTTAAAATGTCCTGAATTGACTGTGGCCTGTTGAGAGGTGGGATGGAGGAAACTACTTATGGAAAATGAAGAAGAAAGGGAAGCACACCAGAAGCAAGAAAGTGTCATCAATTTTTACATCAAGGACTCCATGATAAAGAGAAAGTACAGGTGGCCTGTTATCATGGGTGACCATTGGACTGTGGACTGCAACTGCATGTACCAGGTTCTTCTGGATAGTCCCATTTTTAAATTTTTGACCTGATATTCATGAACACAGTGCTACTGGTCAGACCTTTGTCCAGGTTTAAGCTTCAGAACATAATGCCTTCATGCAGTGGGAGGCCCGGTTAGGGTTATGATTCTGCCCTAGGGCATCTGCCCCTTCTGACCTGGAGGTAAACTTGGCATCTACCACTTACCTCCACACTTGAACAGGCAAGGATGGGCTGAGCACAGAGGCTCACATCTGTAACTCCAGCACTTTGGGGGGCCAAGGCAGGAGGATCACTTATGGCCAGGAGTTCAAGACCAGCCTGGGCAATATAGTGAGACCTCTTCTCTGTAAAAACAAACAAACAAAACTGAGGATGGGTGGGTGACAGGGAACAGTTCAACATGGGAAACCATTAATCTGAGAGCTGGAAGGACCCTTAGACCAGCCCCCCCATTAACAGAGGAGACTCTGCCCTGAGATTATAGCCTAAGGTAATGCATTGAGCTTTTCTAGAGATTTGAAAATAATCAATCCTAAAACCCCCAAGCATACTGCTACTGTTTGCTATTGAATAATGTTTTCTAGTCTGGGTGTGGTGGCTCCTGCCTGTAATCCCAACACTTTAGAAGGTTAAGGCAAGTGGATCACCTGAGGTCAGGAGTTCGAGACCAGCCTGGCCAACATGGTGAATCCCCGTCTCTACAAAAATACAAAAAATTAGCAGGCCAACCTGTTGCACGCTGGTAATCCAAGCTGCTTGGGAGGGTGACACAGGAGAATCCTTTGATCCTGGGAGGCAGAGGTTACGGTGAGCCGAGATCACACCATCACACTCCAGCCTGGGCTGCAAGAGTCAAATTTCATCTCAAAAATAATGATAATAATAATGTTTTCTACAAGCAAGGAGTTACTTTGTACTGTGAACTAGTGTGAAATGATCCGCCATGTGTAAGCTTTTGGATTGATGACAGTTATTTCTAGATCACAGAGGTGGGAATGCTTGTTGATCATCTTCTATGTTGTTTGTTATATTGATTGATTTTTTTAAATTAGCATTTTTATAACAATAAGGTCATAAAAATAAGTAATTAAAATAAAGTAAAGTAACCTAAAAAGGTCAAGCGTGGTGGCTCACACCTGTAATCCCAGCACTTTGGCAGGCCGAGGTGGGTGGATCCCTTGAGGTCAGGAGTTCAGGACCAGCCTGGCCAACGTGGTGAAACCCCATCTCTACTGAAAATACAAAAATTAGTCGGGTGTGGTGGCAGGCACCTGTAATCCCAGCTACTCGGGAGGTTGAGGCAGGAGAATCGCTTGAACCCAGGAGAAGGTGCTTGCAGTGAGCTGAGATTGTGCCATTGCACTCCAGCCTGGGTGACAAGGGCTAAACTCTGTCTCAAAACAAAACAAAATGAAAATCTAAATGTAATTGAGTTGAATATTTACACTTTTAATCGACATTTCAAATTAGATTCTAATTCCATTTAAAAAAGCATGTCATAGAAGCAAATGTACTCAATTATATTAACTCTGTGGTTTCATTTAAGCAATTTGTTTTATGAAGGGACACAAATCCAACCAGATTTTAACAGTGTATAAATATGTGTTTATTAATTTAATTACAACGACAATACTCTCAACTCCCCATTTGAATAAAGGAGAGCATCTGATCTGTGTTCTGGGACAGTGTGCACTATAGGTGTGTGGAAATACCGATGCCCTCAGCTGTGTGGCAGGCTCAGGGGGACCTGGAGTGCAGGAGCCCCTGGGCCATTCACCTCTGGCCACAAAAGTCATTGTTCATTTACCCCCACCTGCTATAGAAATACTATTTTCAGTGGTTGTTATGATGCAAAAGAAAAGAAGCAGGGAGATTTATTAAACGTTTACATAAAAGATATGTTGGTAAATAAAGTCTACTTTCTTCTAGCTTGACTAAAAATCTATACTAGTATTTATGCCTTTTGGAAATTAGAGATGCCAATTTAAATATTATGAAGCAAAGCAACTGAGTATTAGGTAAGACAGCCAAGTACAACTGCAGAATTGTAGAGGTTATGGGTTACATGTATAAGAATATTTCACAGCAATAATCTTTTAGAACTCTGTGAAGACACTCCACAGTGAAGCAGAAATTAGAACAGAATTAATAATACTGTGTATGCTCTCAGTTCACCAATTTATCAAAACTAGCTTCATGATTCAGGAGGGTGTCTGCTCTTTTGCAATTGGAAGAAAAGAAAGAATATTTTATTTTTTGACTCTTTAGATTTTCTTCACTAACACTATTTCCAAGGCTAAGTAAGGGGGTTGCAAGTAACACCAAGGGAAAAAACCAGTCTTGAGCAGCTTTTTAAAAATGGTCTTTAAATATGGAAAATGAAGCCAGGTGTGGTGGCTCACTCTTGTGATCCCAGCACTTTGGGAGCCTGAGGTGGGAGGATTGCTTGAGGCCAAATGTTTGAGACCAGCCTGGGCAGCATAGCAAGATCCCCACCATTGCAAAAAATAATAATTTTTTTAAAAATTAGCTGGATGTGGTGGTGCATGCCTTAGAGTCCCAGTTACTTGGGAGGCTGAGGTAGGAGGAGCTCTTGATCCCAGGAGTTCAAGTCTGAAGTAAGCTGTGATTGCACCACTGGCCTCAAGCCTGGGCAACAAAGTGAGACCTCTCTCTTTCTCTCTCTCTCTCTCTCTCTCTCTAAATATACATATATATATATATATATATATATATATAAACACACATATGGAAAAGGGAAGGGCCAAGAATATCAAAGACATTGAAGAAGAGGAAAGATTTGTCCTGCCAAATATCAGAACTTTTATAAAGCTACAGCAATTAAGACAGGGTGGTCCTCACTGATAAACTGACTAATGAAACAGAATAGAGAGCTCCCAGGCAAATCTACACAAATTTAATCTTCGATATGTGTTGTAGGTGACATGGCAGATCAGCAAGGAAAGAAAGGACTTTTCAATAAATAGAATAGAAAAATAATGGTTATTGATATAAGAAACAAAGTGAAATTATATTCCTACTTCACTCTATATACAAACATTAAATTCCAAATGGACAAAGACTTACATGTCAGAAACAAAACTTTAAAACTTTTAGTAGAAAATGTAAGTGAATGAGACACAAAAAGCCCCTTAACCATTAAAAAAGATTAGACATTTTGACTATCACAAAATTAAGAATTTTTTACACCAAAAAGTGGAAAGATAGGCTGGGCACCATGTCTCAAGCCTGTAATCCCAACAGTACATCACCTGAGGTCAGGAGTTTGAGACCAGGCTGGCCAACATGGTGAAACCCCATCTCTACTAAAAATACAAGAAATTAGACTGGCATTAGTGGCAGACACCTGTAATCCCAGCTACTTGGGAAGCTGAGGCACGAGAATGGTCTGAACCCGGGAGATGGAGGTTGCAGTGAGCCACTGCACTCCAGCCTGAATGACAGAGTGAGACTCTGTCTCAAAAACAAAAAATAGAAATTAAAAAATAAAAGTAAAAAAGTCAAAAGATAAACTATAAATTATAGAAGATATTTGCAGTACCTATAAGCTACAAAAATTAATATCATATCAACTAAGTATAAGGAGCTCCTGTGAATTAATTTTAAAAATAGTAACCCAACACAAAATTGGGAAAAGACAGTAATACGGATTTCACGAAAGAGAAAGCCTGCAAAACATAAAAATTTTCTCAACCTCATTAGTAATCAGGGAAATGCACAAGATACTACCATCTATTCTCTCCAAAAATATTAAAAAGATTGACAATACCAAATGTATTAGTCCACATTCACACTGCTGATAAAGACATACCTGAGACAGGGAAGAAAAAGAGGCTTAATTGGATTAAGGGATCCACATGGCTGAGGAGGCCTCAGAGTTATGGCGGTGGATGAACAGCAATTCTTACATGGCAGTGGCAAGAGAATATGAGAAGGAGGAAAAAGAAGCAAAAGACAAAGCCACTAACCCATCAGATCTTGTGAGATTTATTCACTATCACAAGAATAGCATGGGGAAGACCAGCCCCAAAGATTCAACTACCTCTCCTGGTTCCCTCCCTGAACATATGGGAATCCTGATCAATACAACTCAAGTTGAGATGTGGGTAGGGGCATAGACAAACCATATTATTCTGCTCCTGGCCCCTCCAAATCTGATGTCCTCACATTTCAAAACCAATCATGCCTTCCCAACAGTCCCCCAAAGTCTTAACTCATTTCAGCATTAACCCAAATGCCCGCTGTCCAAAGTCTCATCTGAGACAAGGCAAGTCTCTTCTGCTTATGACCCTGTAAAATCCAAATCAAGCTAGTTACTTCCTAGATACAATGGGGGTACAGGTAATTGAGTAAATACAGCTGTTCCAAATGGGAGTAATTGGCCAAAACAAAGGGGTTACAGGCCCCATGCAAGTCCAAAATCCAGCAAGGTAGTCCAATTTTTAAGCTCCAAAATGATCTCCTTTGACTCCATGTTTCACATCAAGGTCATGCTGATGCAAGACGTCAGCTCCCACAGCCTTGGGTAGTTCTGCCCCTGTGGTTTTAGAGGGTATAGCCCACCTCGTGGCTGTTTACATGGGCTGATGTTGAGTGTCCACAGCTTTTCCAGGCTCATGGTGCAAGCTGTAAGTCAATCTACCATTCTGGGGTCTGGAGGAGAGTGGCCCTCTCCTCACAGCTCCACTAGGAAGTGCCCCAGTAGGGACTCTGTGTAGGGGCTCTGACCCCACATTTCCCTTCTGCACAGCCCTAGCAGAGGTTCTCCATCAGAGCACCACCCCTGCAGCAAACTTCTGCTTGGATATCCAGGTGTTTTCAAACATCCTCTGAAATCTAGATGGAGGTTTCCAAACCTCAATTCTTGACTTCTATGCATGTGCAGGCTGAACACAACTTGGAAGCTGCCAAGGCTTGGTGCTTGCACTCTCAAGGTCATGGCCTGAGTTCTATGTTGTCCCCTTTCAGCCATGGCTGGAGGGGCTGAAATGCAGAGAAACCAGGCCCTAGACTACACACAGCACAGTGAACCTGGCCCAGCCCAGAAATCCATTTTATCCTCCTAGGCCCCGGGCTTGTGATGGGAGGGGCTGCTGTGATGACCTATGATATGTCCTGTAGACATATTCCCCATTGTTTTTGGGATTCACATTCAGCTTCTTGTTACTTATGCAAATTTCTGCAGACAGCTTGGATTTATCCTCAGAAAATGGGATTTTCTTCTCTACCACATTGTCAGGCTGCAAATTTTCCAAAACTGTATGCTCTGCTTCCTTTATAAAACTGAAGACCTTTAACATCACCCAAGTCACCTCTTGAATGCTTTACTGCTTAGAAATTTCTTCCAGCAGATACCCTAAATTATCACTCTCAAGTTCAAAGTTCCACAAATCTCTAGGACAGGGGCAAAATGCTGCCATTCTCTTTGCTAAAACGAGAGTTACATTTGCTCCAGTTCACTACAAGTTCCTCATCTCCATCTGAGACCACCTCAGCCTGGACCTTATTGTTCAAAACACTATCAGCATTTTTGTCAAAGTCATTCAGCAAGTCTCTAGGAGGTTCCAAATTTTCCCACCTTTTCTAGTGTCCTTCTGAGCCCTCCAAACTATTCCAACCTCTGCATGTTGCCAAGTTTCAAAGTCGCTTGCACATTTTTGGGTATCTTTTCAGGAGCACCCCACACCACTGGCATCAATTTACTGTGTTAGTCTGTTTTCACACTGCTGATAAAGACACTCAATTCTGAGAAGAAAAAGAGGTGTAAAGAAAAAGAACTGTAATTGGATTTACAGTCCCACATGGTGGGGGAGGCCTCTGAGTCATGGCAGGAGGTAAAAGGGACTTCTTACATGGCAGCAGCAAGAGAAAATGAGGAGGAAGCCAAAGCAGAATCCCCTGATAAACCCATCAGATCTCATAAGGCTTATTCACTATCATGAGAATAGCACAGGAAAGACTGGCCTCTGTGATTCAGTTACCTCACCCTGGTTCCCTCCCATAACATGTGGGAATTCTGGGAGATAGAATTCAAGCTGAGATTTGGGTGTGGACACAGCCAGACCATATCACCAAATATGGAGAGACTGAATCAACAAGATCATCTCAAACTAATACAGGAGGTGAGAGTTTAAATTAGAACAACCACTTTGGAAAGCAATTTGGATTATCTTATAAATTTGAGCATTCTCATATGTTATGACAAAGTAATTCCTCTACCATAGGCCCTGGAGAAACTCTTGACAATATGTACCAGAAGTAGTTAAAAAAAAATGCTCATGTAATGCCATTCATAACAGCAAATATCTGCAAATAAGCCAAATGTTCATTAATAGGAGAATGGGTAAATTAATAGGAGAATGGGTAAATAAATTATACCCTTAAAAACTAAATAATATGTCATTTAGGGTAATCATATGTATGCAATAAAACAATGTTTTCTTTAAAGGAAGAGAATCCTAAACATAAATTCAGGGTAGTAGTTACCCTCGGGCTGAAGGGTGAAAATCAGGAAAAAGGACAGAGGAGGAGCAGATGTTAGGGTCAGAACCCTAGTTCTTTGGTTGTGTTGTGGGTTCACAAATGATTACCATATTGTTCAAATACATTTACACAGAGGCCCAGGCACAGACAAGGATGAAATAGGAGCCAAGGTGTGCTATGAGCCAAGGATTATGATTAATCCAATTTTGTGCACTTTAAGCCATTTGAAAAACAGAAAAGCAAAACAACAAAATAATTTTTAAGAAATTGAATATAGGGTGCTATGCTCTGAATGTGTCCCCCTAAAATTAATCACCAATGTCATAGGATTAGGAAGTAGGGCTTTTAGGTAGTGATTCAGTCATGAAGGGAGAGTCTTCACGAATGAGTTTAGGATCCTTACACAAGGACTGGAGGGAGTGGGCTTCCCCTGTTTTGCCCTTCCACCTTCTGCCATGTGAGGACACAGTGCATCTCCTCCTGAAGACACAGTGCACAAGATACCATCTTGGATGCAGAGACCAGGCCCTCACCAGACACCAGTCCTGCTGGCACCCTGATCTTGGACTTCTAGCCTATGGAACTGTGAGAAATACATTTCTGTTCTTCAGAAATTACCCAGCCTAGTGTATTTTCTTATATAGTAGCACAAACTCATTAAGGCATAATGCCTGTTATCATTTTCTTCTACCATTTTCTTTGTTGCCTCTTTAGCACTGGGTCATTTTATATTTGATCCTTCATAATATCTCTTACTTTTGGTTTTTCACATTTCTGTTCCAAGTGTATTCTTAGATATATATTTTCCACGATTAGTATCCAGGTCAGAAAGTCCAGAATATGTTCTTTTAAGGGTTCCATTTCTGCAACAATAAAGTATTAATGCCTCCTGTAAACTGGGTATTTCCTTTCCAATTGTAACTGCCATCTGGAAGCAAAGTAGAATTACAGTCCATGAGTGTGGAGGTGATTTTTAAAGTATCTAGAGTATGGTTAAATGCTGGTTTTTAATGACACAGATACATTGATTGCTTGGCACACTAGGGTATCAGTTGCTAGTTATCTCTGTATTTATCCATATTGTTACAGAGGGAAAGTACAGACCATGAAGTTGGACCAGCTGTCATACCCACAACATTTGGGGAGCTTTGATTTTTTTTTAACCTTTAGCTGCTTAACTGTAACACGTAGCAGCTCAGGTGAAAAGCATCTTTATTGTGGGGACTTTCCCTTAGTGCTCTGTGGCACAAAAGTGCAGACCTATGTAGAAGCATTTAAGTATTTTGTGCATCAACAGGAAAATTAAAGGAACAAATTCTTATTGTATCCTTTAGTCCCTGAAGACAAAACCACAGTGACAGTAACTGGGTCATGGCATTGTATTCAGAGAGGGTCAGCCTTGGTCTTTGAGAGAGAAACCCCTTTACCCCACCATCAAGACTCACTGAGCAGATGGGAAAGTTCAGGTGGAACATGCAGTGAATAGCAAACATGGTGACAGGGGCTCACTGCCATGCACTGCCATACCTGCCATGGTCAGCAGACCTGTCTTCTACTTGACAACAGGCAAGTGAGAAACATTTTCTTGGAGATTTTCTTGATTCTTCCCAGTTGTGGCAGGATGGACTGACTTAGAGGAGCTCAGGAAGGTTGTTAAACAACACAGAAACACAAGACGAATTGTACTCCTCATCACGCCTATGTTAGAGCAGCAGGTCCTTGAAGCCTCAGCCACTCCTGGACACAGCATAATGCCCCTAATGATTTGAAATTTGGCTGCTAATCCCTGTATCCAGGGACAAAAAGAGACATAAACAACAAAAAGTTATAAAATAAGTGTGCCTAACATCTGCTTATTGTGGGAGGTAGGGATTTAAGATATAAGAATTTAGCTGCATGTGGAAGCTCACACCTGTAATCTCAGCACATTGGGAGGCCAACGCAGGAGGACGGCTTGAGCCCAGGTGTTTGACATGAGCCAGGCAACACAGTAAGTCCCCATTCGTACAAAAATATTTTTGAAGAAAAGTAGTTGAGTGTGCGGGCACATACCTGTAGTCCCAGGTACGTGGGACGCTGAGGCAAGAAAATTGCTTAAGCCTGGGAGATTGAGGCTGTAGTGAGCTATGATCACAACAATGCACGCCAGCCTGTGAGTCCGGAGACCCGAAACGGCACCCTCAAGCAGGGTCCACCTCCACCAGTAGAAATCGGCTCAAGGAGGTCCTGAGGACAGGACTCCCGGGGTCTTGCCCTGGGGGGCCGGAAGCCCCCACTCCCACAATGCCCCCTACTACATCCCCGCTCCAGCCACCACCGCGACTGCCACAGAAACCCCCGTCCACGCATCACAGAACCTGTTTAAAAGGGCCGCAGCCAGACCTTGAAGAGCAAACCAGGCGTTGCCCTGGGAAATGCGCATGCGCGAGGCGCGAGCCCATTATCCTGTCACAGTTACTCCAACGGTTGGCTGAGGACGACTCCCTGAACCTTATCAAAGCAGGAGCCCTTCGTGACAGTGAGTTGGTGTTGAGGCTCCAGCCTGACCAATCCTGTGGGTCGACAAAACAGTTTCAGGACACCACAATACACGGAGAGCCGACCACGATGCAGAAAGAGCAGAGGGAGTCCAGGGAAAACAGCTCAGCCTCACAGCCTCAGGCCTGCACGGACAGTGTTCAGGTGAGTGCCCCCAAAACAGCTGCCCCCCGCGATGTCGAGGACAGGTCAGCCTATGTGCCCGTGGGCTGCACTCCATCCTAGGGTCGTACTCCTGAAGAGCAGAACCCCGCAGCCTCAGGGATTGCCTGGGGGTGTGCGTTTCTCGGCCACTGCTCTATGTCTGTGGACCTGTGTCTCCCACTCTCTCTTCTATGTCTCTCACTCTCTGTCTGTGTCTCTTGCTTTCTCTGTCTCTGTGTGTGTGCCCGTGTGTGTGTGTGTGTGTGTGTGTGTGTGTGTTGGGAACAATGTGCCCAGTGAGCTACGAAGAGGTTTCTTGCATGTCAGCGTGTCTTCATGCAGCCTCTTTCTGCATTTCTGCTTGGCTCATGTTGTCAGTTGTCCATCGTTTCCGGGGCGGTTCCACATTGGTTTCTGAAGGCCTCGACGATGTGAGGAGATGCGTCTTCCACAAAGACATTGAAATTTCATACCGATCCTGAGCTACCTCTTTTCTACGATCAACATGACCACACTATAGGAAAACAACAACAACAACAAAAGCCTCACTGGAGCTACTTGTCTTGCAGAAGGGGAGCAGACCGACTTGAAAGGAGACGGTGCTATCTCCTTGTGGCTCTTCTCTGAGAAAAGAAGCCCCACACCGAAATCTGACAGAAGTTGAGAACGGGACATGGCAGGATTCCGGTCAACGGAATCCTGGCCTCTAAGGACAAGTAACCCCTTTGGCACTCCTCCCCTTATGCGCGTGGCGGTGGTTTCCAGGTGTCCTTTGTCTTTCCCGTGGATTGATGGAAAGGTCACCTTTACCCCCCTTCCAAGGGGCACATGCGTGGACACCATTGTTGGTTTCGCCATCGCACCATATGCCCCGGTGACACACATTCACACCATCTGCTCTGGGATACACTAGTGCCACGCGTGATCGCATTGTCTCCACCTCGGTTTCGCCCCGTCCCTGTTTGAACCTGTCCTGAAAGCGGTGTCGGCTTGCAGGAGCACCAGGGCTTTTAGAAGTGGGGCACGCCACTGCTCTTTCAAAGGAGGAGGGAGGCAGAGGGATCACGGATCAGTGAACTTTCAGCTGACGCCATGCCTGGAGGGCCATGGGATCATTCTGTGATGCAGGGAGGCCCTGTCTGCCTCACCAGATATGCTGAGCCCATTCTTTCTCACACGGAGGGGTCCAAACTCGGATCTGAAGAGGAGTTCTCAGAACCCAGCAGCCGCCCTGAAGCTCCCCTTCCATCGGTGGAAGTCGGCTCAAGGAGTACCTGAAGAAGGGACTCCTTGGGGCTTGGCCCTGGGACATACGCGGCCCCCTCTCCAACGCCTCCCGAAACTGGACCCCGGATCCAGCCCCAGCCACAGCTGCAGCAGGAGCCCGCCTGCCGACGCGCAGCCGCCATTATTTAAAGGGGAGGCAGCCTGACTGCCAGGAGCTGAGCGCGAGTCGGCCCAGGCAGTGCGCATGCGCGAGGCGCGAGCGGCTTCTCCCGTCACAGTGCTTCCCACGGTTGTCTTAGAAACCAGTCCCTGAGGCTTGGCAAAGCAGGAGCCCTCCGTGGCAGTGCTTGGGTGTCGGGGCTCTAAGGCTCCGGCCTGACCTCTCTACGGGGTCGACGGGAACGTCTCCCGATGGCAGGAGTCGCAAAGGGCCGACCAGGATGAGGAAACCCCAGGCAGAGTCCGTGGGAAGCAGCACGGCATCTCAGCCTCAGGCCTGCCCTGACGGTGCTGTGGTGAGTCTCCCCAAAAGTCCTGCCGCCGTGATCTCGAGGACAGGTCGGCCTGCGTGCCCCTGGGCTGCTTTCTCACCCGAGGGTCGTTCTGGTCGAGAGCAGAATCACGCAGCCTCAGGGGTTGCCTGCGGGTGTGTGTTTCAATGGCTCTGCTCTATGACTCTGTGTGAGTGTCTGTGTGTGTGTGTGTCTGTGTGTGTGTGTCTGTGTGTGTGTGTGTCGTTTGTGTGTGTGTCTCCCATTCTTTCTTCTCTCTGTGTCTCTCAGTCTCTGTGTGTTTCTTTCCCTCTCTCTGTCGGTTTGTGTGTGTGTGCGCCCGTGTGCGTGCGTGTCTTTGGCCGAAAGTACCCTGTGCGCCACAAACCGATTTCCACCATGTCGGCCTGTCTTTGGTGAGCCTCTTTGTGCATCTCTGCCTGGGTCATGGAGCCGATTGTCAATCGTCTTCGCCGCCGCGGATCCGCTTTGTGTGTGTGAAGACCTGGTCCACGTGAGGAGATACGTCGGTCCCGGAGCAATGGAAATCTCATCCCCGTCCTGAGCGGCCTCTTTTCTGGGATCCAGATGAACACACTGCAGCCAAGGACAAGATCCCCACAGGAGCTCTGAGAAATGAAGCCACCCCACCATACAGTCTGGAAGAGGAAGCCGGGAATGGGAGATGGCAACTATCCCTGTCACTGGAACGCTGGCTTCTCTGGATAAGCCACCCTTTTGGGACCCCTCCCCTTATGCCCGTGGCGGTGGCACGGTTCTGTATCCTGCCTGGGCTCTGGGCTCTGGCCTCTGTTCTGTCCTCCCTCTTGCTCTGCCTCCCCTGTTTCTCAGGGGCCCGGATGCCTCTCGCTCTGGCCACATGTCTTCAACAAAGATGACTTCCCAGTCCGTCAGGGAGACACTTCCTGGGGATCCCTGTCATGATTCTTTCTCTCTCCAGACGTGTTTCTGCTTCATTGGTCAGGTCTCATGACCCTGAAGCTCTTGGCTTCCATACGTGTCTCAGACGGGGAAGCTTCCTTCTTCTCCACGATTCCCCTCATGGGTGGGTGGATTGCCTAGAATGAGCGCTAGGCGACCGTGACTGGCCTTGACTTCTAGGACAGGTGGTGTCGCGTTTCCTCTGCACTTCCTGTCTCATTCTGGAGGGACATCCTCTCCTCTGCTCCTGGGTGGACTGACTTCCTTGATGTTCGGGCCGAAACGAATGTCAGGGAACCAAAGGGACTGGGCTGGGGCTGGGGCTGGGGCTGGGTGCAGGGGAGGTTTCGTCGGGGCTACCAGGACGGTGGAGGGTTGGGGATGGGGCGAATTTTGCAGAAACCTCTTTGCTCCTCTGGTAGGCATTTGAAAACGCGGCTTGGGTCAGGCACAGGCACCCCCACCTCCGCGGTTCCCAGGCGTTCTTTGATTTTCCTCGGCATTGATGGAAAGTCCCTTGTTCCCCCCTTCCACCGGACCATGCCTGGACTCTACAGTTTGTTTCGCCGTCGCCCCGCCCCATATGCCTCCGGTGACACACGTTCACACCGTCTGCTGTGGGATCCGCCAGTGCCACGCGTGGTCACATGGTCTCCACCTCGGAATCGCCCCTGTTCCTGTTTGCACGTGTCCCGTAAGGCGCGGTCGGCTCTCCGGAGCCCCAGGGCTTTTAGAAGCGGGGCAGGCCACTGCTCTTTCAGAGGAGGAGGGAGGCAGAGGGCTGATGGATCAGTGAATTTTCAGCTGACACTACACCTTGAGACCTATGGGATCATTCTGTGCTGCGGCGAGGCCCTGCCTGCCTCACCAGGTGTGGTGAGCCCATCCTATTTCACTCGGAGGGGGCCGAAATCGGATCTGAAGGGGAGTCCCGGGGACACAGCAGGCGTCCTCAAGCTCCCCCTCCCTCGGTGGAAGTCGGCTCAAGGAGATCCTGAGGACAGGACTCCTGGGGTTTGGCCCTGGGACAGGACACCCGCGGCCCCCTCTCCCACGCCGCCCCAAACTGGACCCCGGATCCAGCCGCCTCCGCGGCTGCAGCAGGAGCCTCGCTGCTGCCGCCGCCGCGCAGCGGTGGCCTAATTTAAAGGGGACGCAGCCTAACTGCCAGGAGCGGAGCGCGAGTCGGCCCAGCCAGTGCGCATGCGCGAGGCGCGAGCGGCTTCTCCCGTCACAGTGCTTCCCACGGTTGTCTTAGAAACCAGTCCCTGAGGCTCGGCAAAGCAGGAGCCCTCCGTGGCAGTGCTTTGGTGTCGGGGCTCTGAGGCTCCGGCCTGACCTCTCCACGGGGTCGACGGGAACGTCTCTGGATGGCAGGAGTCGCAAAGGGCCGACCAGGATGAGGAAACCCCGGGCGGAGTCCGCGGGAAGCATCACGGCATCCCAGCCTCAGGCCTGCCCTGATGGTGTCGGGGTGAGTCTCCCTAAAAGTCCTGCCGCCGTGATCTCGAGGACAGGTCGGCCTGCGTGCCCCTGGGCTGTTCTCTCACCCGAGGGTCGTTCTGGTCGAGAGCAGAACCCCGCAGCCTCAGGGGTTGCCTGCGGGTGTGTGTTTCAATGCCTCTGCTGTATGACTCTGTGTGTGTGTGTGTGTCTGTGTGTGTGTGTGTGTGTCTCCCATTCTCTCTTCTCTCTCTTTCTTTCAGTCTGTGTGTCTTTCCTTCCCTCTCTCTGTCGGTTAGTGTGTGTGTGCCCTTGTGCGTGTGTGTCTTTGGCCGAATATGCCCTGTGCACCACAAAGCGATTTCTGGCATGTCGGCCTGTCTTTGCTGAGCCTCTTTCTGCGTCTCTGCCTGGGTCATGAGGCCGGTTGTCAATCGTTTTCGCCGCCGCAGATCCTCTTTGGGTGTGTGAAGGCCTGGCCCACGTGAAGAGATGCATCGGCCCCGGAGCATTTGAAATCTCATCCCCATCATGGACTGCCTCTTTTCTAAGATCAAGATGACCACACAGCCACCAAGGAAAAGAGCCCCAAAGGAGATCTTTGTCCTGCAGTAGGGGAGCAGAAGCACATCAGAGAAGATGGTTGTATCTTTTCACGGCTCTTCGCTGAGAAATGAAGCCACACCACGATACCGTGTAGAAGAAGAAGCCGGGAATGGGAGATGGCAACAATCCCTGTCACTGGAACGCTGGCCTCTCTGGACAAGCCACCCTTTTGGAACCCCTCTCCTTATGCCCCTGTCGGTGGCACGGCGCTGTATCCTGCCGGGGCTCTGGCCTCTGCTCTATCCTCCCTCTTGCTCTGCCTCACCTGTTTCTCAGGGGCCTGGATGCCTCTCACTCTGGCCAAATGTCTTCAACAAAGATGACTTCCCAGTGCGTGAGGGACACACTTCATGCAGATCCGTGTCATGACTGTATCTCTCTCCAAACGTCTTTCTGCTTCATTGGGCAGGTCTCATGACCCTGGACTTCTTGGCTTCCATACGTGTCTCAGACAGGGAAGCTTCCTTGTTCTCCATGTTTCCCCTCATGGGTGGGTGGGTTGCCTAGAATGAGCGCTAGGCGAGCGTGACTGGCCTTGTCTTCTAGGACAGGTGGTGTCGCATTTCCTCTGCACTTCCTGTCTCATTCTTGAGGGACATCCTCTCCTCTGCTCCTGGGTGCACTGACTCCCTTGATCTTGTGGCCGAAACGAATGTCAGGGAACCAGAGGGACTGGTCTGGCGCTGCCACAAACCTTCAGTTTGTTAAAAAAAAGTCTCAGTATCTGCAAAGTTCAATAAAGCAAAGCACAATAAAACAAGGTATGTCTGCCTGTTTGTGTCTTGTTGATTTCTGCAACGGAGGCAGAGAGTGATTTTTTGTTGTTATTTTTCTTCTTCTTTCTCCAGGCAAATTGTTTCTCGCCTTCACTCATGTGCCATGCTCTAAACGGCTTCCTGGCTTGGCAAGATTACTTTTAACGCATCTCTAAGCATCCCTTTTATTTGTCAAATCCCTGTTATTCTCTTAGAATCTATCTTGCAGCCAAAATAGCCTCAGGAGAAAAATAATGAAAAAAAGAAATGAATTAGGTGTGCCAGAAGAATGTGATGGTCGTGGGGAGGTTTATGCAGATAAATATGGTGGGTAAGAATGTCGCTCCTTTTCAATGAATGTTTAAATGTTTCCATTTTCCTTGTAAAGGCACTCTAACAGAAGAAGTGCATTTGCAGAGAGGCCAAGGATCGGTCCCCGTGGACACATGATTTTGTAGCCTCCTTCCCCACCCCACCCCTGCCCCTCTCCAGTTGTGCCTTAGCAGACGTCATTCCCTGTTATTTCAGTCTCTGCAAGTGCAAGAATTTAGGGTGATAACAACCATACTTCCATTCCACGAATTTGCACACTTCTTACTCTCCACTCATCTAACACACATGTGCACAGTGTGAACCTTGGTCTGTTGACTTAACTTTGCCTGTGTGGGATGTTGTTTCTCTCCTGTCTGTGGACACTTATCGAGTTTAGATTCACAGGTGTGGAAAGAGCGAGGTCTGCAGTGCAAATGTTTTCGTAGTTCTCATTGTAGACTGTCCAATGACTTTTCAAAGTGCTCCTCAAGGCATGAATTATTCCACTGGGGGTCTCCTTGCCTGTAGTTTTGAACCCTGGCCTAGCCAAAGGCTCCCCTGCTCTTGGTGGCTATGCTGGAACTCTAGTTCCTTCCCTTTGGCCTGAGGTGGCCACACCCAGGGCTCCAGCCACATGACGTTTTGTGCCCTCACCCACCTCCTCCATGGTCTCCCCATTTGCTTAAGGAAACACCTGGATCGAGACAGAACCATCCAGTCCATGGCTTGGCCCCACTGGGCCTCCACCTTCAGGACGTGCCCAGGGTCTAGCCACCTGCTCGTGCTCTGTTCCCGAGTCCAGCGGCAGGAAGTGGACACCAGGCCAGCCTTCTGCCCGGGAGCTCAGGTGCTAAAGCTTGTCTGCCCTCTGTGTGGCAGTGAGCCCAGCTTGCCCATTTGAGAAAGAAGCAGGGGCACTCCGAGGAAACGCTTCCTGAAGGAACCGGGTGTTTTAGGAAGATCTTCCTGGCGCTTCCCGCAGGTCTGGTGAATGGTATTCACCCAGGCTCCCAAGAGGCTGAGCCCCTCCTCACCTCTTTTCTGAGTGAGCTCATCTTCCTTGGCTGGGTGCAGACTTGGGAGATGTGCTCAGTCACTCCACAGCAAAATTCTGTCTCTTTGGGGTGGCGTGAATCCTCAGGAGTGGGATAAGACTGTTTAGGAATGACCAAAACTTAGGTTTGTTTTGTTTTGTAACTTTGTTAATATCCCATGGGTGTTTTCCGTATAAGTGAATATGGATGTGATTATTATTTTTAGTGACTTCATAGTATTTGAATCCCATTCTATGTTAGTACCATAAAATGACCAGAGCCCAGTTGCTGGCTATTAAAACTGCTTCCAGCTTTTTTTGTTGTGCATAATTCTGTAGCCTGCCCTTCCACGTAGATCTTTCCAGGCATGGTCATTGCCTTAGAACACATTCCTTGAAGGAGAATTGACCATTGTGATAAGTGTTTTAAATGAGATCATAGAGATTTTGTTTGCATGTGCCTTGCCCATTGAGACCCTGCTGCAAATGTGTCTTTGTGCTTCTGTCTCCTGGTCCTAGCTGTCTTGCTGTGGGACAACTAGGGACAGCATAGTTGGGAAGGTGAAGGTCAGAGGGGCAGCAAGTCAAGGTTACTGCCTTCCAGGACAGATCCTATGGTCTGGTTGCTCACCCATTTGTTCTACAAGTTTATCTTTTGCAAAGGGCTGTGAAGTTCACCAAGCCCTCTCCATACATCCAGGCTTACTGTGGACATTGCTGGCCATGGAACCATGGGGCTGTGTTTCTATTCCTATTTCCCTTCTTCCTTCCTTTATTAATTCAGCAAACAGGCATGGGCCCCTTCTCATGTCCGGGCCTTGGATAGATGAAGGGCAGGGTGAGGGTGCAGGGTTTCTCTGTGATGTAAGAACTTTTGTGGGGCCCTGAGGCCTGGGGCCAGAAGACCTTGCCTGATCCTCCCTGAGAAGGCCTTGCAAGGGAGACCTCAGTGTTGCATTTGGGGACCAATGCTCAGCTGAGTGGGGATGGGTGGGAGGGATGGAAGAGGGGAAAGGAGACCAAGGCATGGGTCTGGCACCCCTGTCAAGAGCCAGACAAAGTAACTAGGTTGTGGGGATGGGGGTGGGAGGGCAGGGACGTGGGTAGAGTTGATACGGCAGTGTTCTGGTCAGAGCATGAAAAACCTGGAATGGCCCAGTAGGCGGTCTGTGTGCCAGGGACCATCAGGAGTATCACTCATTCATTCAGCAAATCCTTAGCTGTGTTCTAGGCAGGGGGATCTCTGTGAACTGGGTGGACAGATGGACTAGAGTTTATGCCCTCTTAGAGGTGAGTTTTTCATACCCGATGACTATAAGACCAAGGTGGATGGACTTTTCCCTAGGGCCTCATGCAGGAGTGGCATAAACTGAGCAGGGATCTGGGGGAAGTGAGTCCTGTGTGCAAGGAACAGCAAGTGCTAATGTCCTGAGGCAGCACCTGGCTGAGGAAGTTGGAGAGCAGGCCAGAGATTGGCAGGGGCTAGATCGCGTTGGTCTGTGGGCTCATGAAAAGAACTTTTTTTTTTTGAGACGGAGTTTCCCTCTGTCGCCAGGCTGGAGTGCAATGGCGTGATCTCAGCTCACTGCAACCTCCGCCTCCTGGTTTTGAGTGATTCTCCTGCCTCAGCCTCCTGAGTAGCTGGGATTACAGGCACCCACCACCACACCTGGCTAAGTTTTTTTGGTATTTTTAGTAGAGACGGGGTTTCACCATGTTGGCCAGGATGGTCTCAATCTCCTGACCTCGTGACCTGCTCACCTTGGCCTCCTAAAGTGCTGGGATTACAGGTGTGAACCACCGCGCCTGGCCAAAAGAACTTTTATTTATTTATTTTTTAAGGGTATAGATTCTAAAAGCTGGGAGAGGGTTTTGTGCTACGTTGTCATGTCCTGATTCCTGTCTTAAGAAGCTCCATTTGGTTGGCCTGTGGATGCAGAGAGATGGTCAGTTCAGTGGTGGATGGACCAGGATGGTGAGAGTGGAGACCGGGGAACTGGGCCTTTTTGGGGCTTTATTTTGCGGGGCTTGCTGACAGATTGGCTGTGTGCTGTAAGAGAAAGAGAAGGAGCCCGAAGGTTGAGACTTGACTGTGTGGGGAAGTGGGTGCTATTTGTGCAGACAGAGCAGCAGGGAGGACATGTTGGGGAGAAAACTGGGAGTTCTTATTTGGAGGGTTGAAGTGAGCAGTGCTTCAGGGATGGCCCAGTGAAGGTGGGAGCAGGTGGTGCTCAGGACTCAGCAGGTCAGGGGAGAAGAAGCTTGGAGCGGTCAGGACCGTCAGCCGGCAGACAGGTGGTGGGAAGGGTGACAGCCTGCCTAGGGGTGCATGCCCACAGAGGACCTTTAGGTCAGAGCCCAGGCACCCTGAAACTTAGAAGTACCCAAGGGGATAAGACCCTCCAAAGGAGACAAAGGCAGGACCAGTGAGGTAGGGCATGGGGTCACAGCAACCAGGGAAGAAAATGCGTCAGGAGATGGTGTGTTCAAATGCGGCTGGGATTGGAATAAAGTGAGGGACAAGTGTCCCTTACTGGGTCTGACAGGCTATGGCTAGGTGGTGACTTATGGAAAGTTGCAGTGAGATGGGTTGAACATGGATTCTGGAGCCCATGAGCCTTTGGGTAAGGGGCAGTGACTATAGTCAGCCTTTGAGGAAGGCTTCCTGTAAGGGGAACAGCAGAGAAACAGGCCAGGTATGGGAAGGCTGGGTGGGCATCCAAGGAGGGTTGTGATTTCAAAGATGGGATGTGTTACAGCAGGCTGTATGCCACTGGGAAAGTTGGCACAGGCAAGAAAAACGTGAAGGTTAGGAGCTGGGGGGGCGGGGTGGGTGGTGACTCACCCCTATAATCCCAGCACTTTGGGAGGCCAAGGCGGGTGGATCACCTTAGGTCAGGAGTTCGAGGCCAGCCTGACCAACATGGTGAAACCTCAACTCTACTAAAAATACAAAATTAGCCGGGTGTGGTGGTGCATGCCAGTAGTCCCAGCTACTTGGGAGACTGACACAGGAGAAACGCCTGAACCTGGGAGGCAGAGGTTGCAGTGAACTGAGATCACGCCACTGCACTCCAGCTAGGGCGACAGAGTGAGACTCCATCAGGAGTTGGAGAATGAGAGCCAGGGTGGCTGGGGACAATGCTGGAGCCCACTGTGCATGTGCATCTGGGTTTGGCACCGGCAGCGATGCACATGAGCTGGTGAACTGCAGTGGTCTCCACTTTCTTCTGGGCTGAGGTTTGTTGGGAGGCTTTAGCTTGCGTGTCTTGCTGCACAGAGCAGCTATGCACTGATGAGTAAGGACTGTGGAGGGGTGGATGGCGGCGTAGACTCAGGGCCATGCTGAGGGCTCCTGGAATACGGTGACCTTGGCTTGCTGTCCCTCTGACCTTCATCTTCCCGACCTCATGCAGGGAAGATGCACAATGTGGACCTGGCCAGCTGATGGAACTATAGGATTGTCCCCAGTACCTTGTACTGGTGACTAACAGTGGACACCTAGAGGGCTGGGAGGAGCAGCTCCCGGAACCGCATTGATACAAGTGTCTTCGTGTCCAGTGTGTGCTGCTGTCCCCTGCAATTTCAGCAATTTCAGCAGAAGCATGCGTGCAAACCTAATGTCCCCAGGGCTCCACTGAGTGCTGGTTACTCCTTCAGGTCCCACCCACGCTTGCCCTCCACTCCCCGACACAGGCCCCTTATCTCTCTTAAATTCTTAGTCCAGTTGAAGTCAACACAATTCTTCGCTTTGCCCTCCACCCCACTCCACCCTTTGCTCCTGAGCCTCTGCTTACCTGTTTTGGGCAAGGCCCAGTCTACACTGGAGCCCGACACACACTGCCTCCCTCCCTCCTCACCCTGGAGGGTCCACCGCCTCCTTGGCTTTATCTTCTCTCTGCTCCTTTCTAGGCTAGAAACTCAGGAATGAATGAATGGACAGATGAACCCTGCCAGTATAATTGTAAACCATCTAATCAGAAACTCAAAGGGCAGCAGATAGGAGGCCACAGCTCAGGGTGTTCCAAAGGCCCAGCCCAGGGCATGACTGAGGGGTGTGGTAGTCAAGTGGGTGACCTTAAAACGTGGCGTCTGACTTTGTTGGTTTAGCCATTCCATCCGCAGCGCCTTTTGAGTACAGCCGTGTCTTACCAGGCGGGTGCTGAGCGCACACACTGAGAGACCATGGTCTTGGCACACGCGTAGTTTATAGTATGAGTGGGGTATGCCGCAAGGCCATGTCTGTTCCCTGCTAGCCTGGGTGGACAGTGATGGCTGTCACTGCAGACACAGGATGAGAAGCTTCAGTGGTGAGGTGGGACTTGAACTGCCTTTTTCTTTGCTTGAATAACATTTAAAAACATTTTTTTTTAATAAGGAGGATAAGAGGATTGTGAGTACTATGCTGTAAGTATACTTTAGTGATATTTAAAAAAAATTATGAGAGCAATACATCGAACCTTTTAGGAAGCTGAAAACAGATGTGTAGAAATTGCCACAGGCTCCCAGCCTCAACACCTCATTGTCCTGGGCCACCTGGTGGTGGGGGAGGGGGTTTCCTCAGGCTCTTATGCAGTAGATGTGCACAGGGCTGGGACACAGGAAGACTGTAAGGAAGGAGCTCTCCTGCAGTGATGGCAGGTCCTGGGAGCTCAGTCCAGCTCCGGAACAGCAGTGCTGCTGTGCGGTGACTGTATGCGAGGCCAGGGGGTGCCCGACGTGGACGCCATGTGAGACAAGTGGCTCAGGTAAGATGCTTAAGGTCTGAGCCTCAGCCCCTCATTAGAAGCTTTTGAGGTCGGTTGCAATTTGATCATCCGCTTTAGCAGATGAAGAAACTGTGGCCCATAATAATTAATAATAAACCCGCAGGCAGTGAGTAGAGGAGTGGGGTCAGGGTCCGCCGCAGCTCTCTGGCCCACCTCGGTCCAGGCCTCCTGGGGGAGGCTCCAGGCTACAGGAGAGCAGGGAACTGCCTCTATCCCCAAATCTCATGGCTCTGTGCTTCTTAACCCAACTACAAATCAGAGCCCCTGGGAAGACTGTGAAGAAATATCACTGCCTAGGGTTCCCCCAAGTCTGTGGTGTCCCCTCACAGTGGTGTAAGTGGTAGGGGTGGAGTTTGTGTGATGTTGGTATGTTTTTAACCAGCTTCTGCAGGGGATTTGAGGAGCAGTGTTGGCTAAGAACTGCTCAGGCTGCCCCCAGGTGGGATCCCCTAGGGCTTCATTACCCACAGTTCCAGATGTGGTCCAGTGGTCATTTTCTGATCTAAGTCAGGGAATGTTGGGGCATTTTCAGTCAGGAAGAAACCGGGGAGGTGTGAAAGGATGGGGGTCGATTAGAGAGGTTTCCGAAAGGACACTGGTAACTGAGATGGCTATCTGTGGGTGACCCGCCTCCCACTGCCCCAGCCTCCCCATGGGAGCCCCCCAAGGGAGGGGAGACCAGGCTGGGTCCTCTTGCCGCCAGCACCCTTTTTAAGGATCTGGCACAGGTTTTGAAGCTGAGCAGGTTGTTAAACTTGCTAGAGCCTTGGGCACCTTGTCCACATCAAACGGAGTAACAGAGATTTCTATGGGAGGGGAGTGTAGAAAGCCCTCCCCTTTTGTGACCAGTGGCATGCACTACCATCTAGCTCTTCCTCAGTGTTCTAGAAGAGACCAGTCTGGCCAATATGGTGAAACCCTGTCTCTACTAAAAATACAAAAATTAGCTGGGCATGGTGGTACATGCCTGTAGTCCCAGCTACTCGGGAGGCTGAGGCAGGAGAATCGCTTGAACCTGGGAGGTGGAGGTTGCAGTGAGCCGAGATTGCGCCACACTGCACTCCAGGCGACAGAGCGAGACTCCATCTCAAAAAAAAAAAAAAGAAAAGAAAATGCCCTCTTATACATCTCAATGTATTATCACGGAAGAGTTTAAAAGGCCAGGCACAACACCAACAACTGCGTCCTTTTTCTCCACCCCCCTGGAGGAAGTGAACATACCTCTCTCTGATTTTAGTATTCGAGGTGCTCAAAGTGGCAGAGTAAGTCCTAACACTGTGGATCTGGTCCAGGCTTTTCGTACAAACTAACTCAGCAGGGTTCTTCTGCTTGGAGTCAACTTGATGGTGAAGAAATGCTTGGCAAGGAGTGGAAAAGTAAAAAGTAAATCATGATGTCCTCAGCACAGGGCACCTCTTAACTAGACAGTTTCCTGTGTTCTCATTTTCGGTTAGAATAGGTGGGGCAGCTCATTTGACAGGAGGAAACTGGCCTGTCGGAAGTGCGGGGATGCTCTACTGATCCGTGCCTGGGTCCTGGGACACCCATTGGTAGCAGTAGGTCTGTAAGCTGGACCTGGGGACTTGGGCTTGTGGTTATTTAGCTCTGCGACCTCAGGCAGTTCTGGAAGCTATCACAGTTGGAGGCTGGAAGTCCAAGATCAAGGCTCTGGCAGATTGTCTGGTGAGGGCTGGCTCCTGGTTCATCCAAGGCACCTTCTGTCTGTGTCCTCCCATGGCAGAATGGGTGAAGGGTCTTGTGGGGTCCCTTTTTTAAAGGCATTAACCCCATTCATGCAGAGTCTCCCCTCATGACCTAAGCACCTCCCAAAGGCCTTACCTCCTAATATCATCACCTCGTGGGTGAGGATTTCAGTATATGGATTTTGGAGGCACACAGACAGCCCATTAGCTATGGGGGTCCGTTTTACCATGAGAAAGGCGTGCTCTGTGCTAGTGAGGGGTGGAGACAAATGGGCCCTTGTTTATCTCTCTGGCCGGGCACCCCCACCCCCGACCCATGGGTAGGTGAAGGAAGGAAGATGCTCCTCTTGGCACCAGCCCCTGACTCTTCCTGCTCCTCTGAAGGGAGGGAAGGGGGCAAGATCCTACCAGGGACTTAGCTGGAGGGGGCTGGGGAGCCACTTTAATTTAACACTTTTTTTTGCTCTCTTCTGCACAGTCTGTAATGAAACAGCTCTGTTTTGAGCAGAGAAGAGGGAAGAAGCACCCACTGGAGGTGAATTTTGTAAGGAAAGCATTTTTTATTTACTTCTCAAAGTCGGGGGAAGGAACTCTGTGATGAGTCAGAGCAGAGGGAAACGGAGAACAAATGCTAGTTTCCCCAGGGCAGGCAAAAACACCATGCAAAGGATGTCAGAAGTCACCATCTGTTTGTCAGAAGAAGCCCCGAAGTGTGGCAGTCGCAGAATGACATTTCATTGACAGCCTGAGCCTGCACACCCCAGGGGACTCCCATGGGTGGGGACAGGCTGCGTGCCCGGGAACTTTGTAGCCAATGGAGATGTTTTGGTTAAACTGGTGGAATACATACACTCTCCTCTGTGGCCAGTGGACTCTCATTCATCACATATCTACTGAGTGTCTGTGTGATTTTCATGAGAAACAGTGTTGTGTAAAGGACAAAGCAGTACTGCTTTCAAGTGCTGCTTCCACCCGAGTGGATAACTCCGGCTTTGGACCATCTTGAGGGTCAGGCACTTCACAAATGGCATCTTTGATCATTAATACCACTCTGGGAGTTGGACTCCTCATCCCCTAGGATGTTGCTGGGTCAGTAAGAGCCTGGGCGAAAGCCCCCTCACTGCAGGGACTGGAAGCCAGCTCCCCAGCTCTCCAGTATTTCAGGTGCCCCATGCACATATCCTGAGCCCCTGGGACCTCATGTACCCGAAAGTCCTCTGCTGGTCTTCCTCCTCCCGCATGGTCCTGGGGAACAGGTGGGAAGATGTTTGCTGGATAGGTGAGATGCAAGTGTGCCTGAACACTTCCTGAATGTCCCAGAGGGTGAGTGCCCTGGGAGGCACACTGTTACACTGTCCCTTCTGGATTTCGGATGGAGCACAAGCTGGCTGCACAAGGAAAGAGACAAGAGGGAGGATTTTCCCAAAGTCTGTGTTTGGACAGGGCCCAGGTACAAGACCTGCCCCTAGAGACAGAGTCTGGGACTCCTGCTGCCCAGGGACCAGTGTTCCCGCCTTTGGACAAGGAGAGAGGGCCAGGCTCAATTTCTGCAGATGAGAGCTGGCAACAACTTGCTGATGTCAGAAATTCCTTAAACTGAAGGCAGTCTTTTTCAATATCAGAGGCAAAGTGCTTTTTTTTTTTTTTTTTTTGACAGTCTTACACTGTTCCCTGTGATTGGAGTGCAATGGCGTGATCTCGGCTCACTGCAATCTCTGCCTCCTGGGTTCACGTGATTCTCCTGCCTCAGCCTCCCAAGTAGCTGGGATTACAGATGCCCACCACCACACCTGGCTAATTTTTTGTATCTTTAGTAAAGACATGATTTCACTATGTTGACCACACTCGTCTGGAACTCCTGACCTCATGATCTGCCCTCCTCAGCCTCCCAAAGTGTTGGGATTACAGGTGTGAGCCACCGTGCTCGGCCGTAAAGTGCTTTTAAATGTGCTTTAGGTGGCACATAGGAACTCCCTCACACTCGAACACCTTCAAGCCATGGAGCAGAGGGACTGGCCGTGTTACATTTCGTGTCGACGCACATGTAGTGGGTAGAGGAGAGCTGGGAGTCATCTGCCCAGAGTATCTGGTGGCCCCAACTGCAGAGCACTGAGGCTAGGAATCAGGAATCAGGGCTGGATCCTGCCAGGGCAGTGGCTCTGTGAGCACACATCAGAGGGACTAAGGATTTGGACTCTCCACCCCTCACTTGGGTTGTCTGGCCAAGGTGTGGTGAGGATTTGGTTTAGATGATGCCTCTCTGCAGAAACACCCAGTGGTAATGCATGTTCTCCTCTCTGAATCACAGATGGTACCAACCATGGCTTGTCCCATCCAAGGTCATGGTCACCTTGACCCCTTGATTAGGTGGAGACTGAAGGCTTCTCTGTTGTTGACTTACTCTTTTCCCTTTTATAGTAAATAAAGGAAAATATTTAGAGACTATGTATTCTCTCTAAAAATCAACCAGTGACAGCCCATTAGATTCTGTCTCTCCACTGCACATAACTCCCGAGTCTCCCATCCCACGACGCATGGAAGCTGAGACCTTTACTCTTCCTAATAACCTGCTCTCAGGCCTTCCATTGCCTCTCAGAGACTGTCTCTGTGGTCATTTGCTTTTTTTTTTTGAGATGTAGTCTCGCTCTGTCACCCAGACTGGAGTGCAGTGGTGCAATTTCGGCTCACTGCAAGCTCCGCCTCCTGGGTTCACGCCATTCTCCTGCCTCAGCCTCCCGAGTAGCTGGGACTACAGGCGCCCGCCACCACGCCCAGCTAATTTTTTTTTTCTATTTTTAGTAGAGACGGGGTTTCACCCTGTTAGCCAGGATGGTCTCCATCTTCTGACCTCGTGATCCACCGCCTCGGCCTCACAAAGTGCTGGGATTACAGGCGTGAGTCACTGCACCCGGCCTTGGTCATTTGCTTCTATCAGTAGGGACTCAAAGAGTCTTGGATTCATATTGTATTCAATGGGTCGTAATCCAATATTATCACTATTTTGACGTCCAAGTCGTTTACAGTTTGCCTGGTGGGAGCCTCTTCAGGCTGGCCCCTGTGTCTTTTTGTTAAAAAACCCATTGCTCTGTGAGCGCTGTCTTACTTTCTGGCCAAAAAGAAGAGATTTCAGGCTCATTGGGGGTGACTGTTGCTATTGGAGCCTCCCCACCCTCCAAGGACAGATCTGGGAGTATCTCTGTGTGTGTATGCATGTGCACTGGTGCGTATACACACATTCACATCTACTTTGATTTCTAGATGTATCTACGTCTCTAGATTGGAAACTCTGAGTCACACCAATACCTGATTCCTGTCTCCCAACACAGGGCTTAGTATAATGTTCCCCTTTCTAGACTAGCAAGCTCCTCCCCAATGGAAAGGAAGGTGGCTCCCATTTTTGTTCTCACAGATCCTTATGCTCAATCTTCCTGTGCATGACCAATCTCCCGTCACCTCTCCACTGCTATGGCCGTCCTCTCCCCTGTACATTTATCTGTGTTTCTAGGGCTGTTGCCCAAGGCTGAGGTTCTCTTACCTAGAGTTTCCATGTCCACTCCTGCTTTCTCCTGAGTGTCCTCCCAGGACTGCCAGGGGTCCTCCAGGATGAACATACACCTGTGATGCTTTTTCCTTTTTTCCAGTTATAGCTCCCTGTGACGTTGGAGTCCAGCCCAGCTCGGTACTGGGGCCTCCTTCCTTGTCACTGCTTTGTGCAATCCTGCTCACCACCCTGTCCTTGCTTCTTGAGCCCTGTCTACCCTCAGTGTCCCAACACAGCTGTGCATTAGCCACCCAGCCTTTGGCCAGTTCACCAAAAATATGGCGCTTTACCACCCTTGCCTCTCTTCACCTCTTTTCCTGTCTGGAAAGTGTCTGCTTCTGCTTCAAGTCACAGCCCATTCATGGAGTTCTTCCCATGATCTGTGGACTCCGTGCCCCCTCCTAATGCTGTGTGTAGATCGTCCCTCTGGAAGGGGCGGAGTGAGCCAGCCGCTGTATTTCCTCTGACATCGAGCACACACGTTGTTCACATATCTGTGGTTGAATACATGATCGTGTGAGGGAATGGACACATAGAAGCAGCCTCCAGTTTCCAGTGACAAAACAAGGGCACGAGTGGCCCCTCAGCTCTCCCCCAGGGAACCTTGTACTTGGTGTTAAAGTCTGACTCATGGAGGGGCTCATGTCCCTAGTTCCAGCGGGGTTTCCAACCCAGGTTGAGATGTAGCCTCTCTTCCTGATGGCTGGTTTGCTGATGTCTGCCTTAGCCGTCTGGAATTCATCCTCCCTGGGAAGAACCTCATTTTGTTCCTGGGAAGAACCTTGTTTTGTTCCTGGGAACCAAGTGCAGTCAGAAGCTAGGGGGAGACAACCCGGCGAGTATAAAGCACAAAGGATTGTGGCAAAGCATGAAGAAAATTGGAAGCTGGGCAGCAGCGCAGAGCTCACTGTGGCCTTAAGATGGAGTGAGGCCAGTCTGCCACCCAAGTTTTGAGGTGAGGGTCTGTGCCTGGAGGAGTCTGTGCCCTGGCTTCTGAGTCTCTTCGCATCCCCAGACCCTCAGCTACAGCTTACTTCTGGGAGGACTCAGAAGGGTGTGGTCTGAGACAGGCAGTGAACACCAGTGTTGATGTGGTGGAAATACAGCAAAGCAGAATGTTTTCATTCCTGCACCAGTGTTTATTGCTCCTGCTTGGTGCTGTGTGTAGAAAATCCCAGACAAGGTTAGGACTTCCTATTGGAGGCACAAGACTTATGACCACACTAGAGTGTCAGGGCCCCAACCATCCTTGGGTGGCTCAGCCATGGAGGATGATAAACCAGTCTGGGAGGTCCGATGGGAGGCAGATCTTCAACTGAGCCTAGGACAGCGGTTTTCAGCCAGAAAGGAGAATGGGAAACTGCCTTGGGAGAAACCCCAAGTGAGCCCAAGGGCGCAGAGCAGAAGGACCCTGGAGTGTAAGAGCCTAGATTGCAAGCCTGGCAGGAGGCGGTCAGAGTGGGGGGGCAGGGAGAGGGGCTGGAGAGGTGGCCTGCTGATGAACGCAGATTCGCCTTAGGATTGAGCACTGTTTCTTGCCAGTGAAAAATCAGTTTGTTGTCCTCACCGGGGAGGTTTATCACATGCATGTTATTTGGTACTAGTAATGAAGTGTGGGAGTTTTCTGAATGGCTACTCTTTTAAATAAGTAAGAGCAGATTCAGGGTATCCCTGTAATAAAAAGCCACCTTCAACCATTTGCCTTCCACTCTGGCTTGCATAGGCAGTGGGCTGGCCTGTGCTCCTGGCCATTGTTCCTGGGTGGACCCCAGAGAGTGTGAATCCTGGTACTCAGGTTGGAGGATTTTTATCCTGCTGGGGGCTATCTGTTCATTGCTGAATTCAGATTTCTTTGGCCGGTTCCTGTGGGCACCGTGGTAAGGGCGGTGGTAGATCCAGCTGACCTCTGGGCGTGTTTGCCCTGGGTAAACCATGACAGCAGCACATCTTGTTCTTAGCTGTTTGTAGGCACTGCTATGTACCTCGTATTGTGTCAGATGTGAAGGAATCTGGAATGAATACGATACAGATGTGTTCTCAGGGAAGGATGTTTGAAAAGACTAGAGTTTGGATATGCTATAGGAAAACAATGATGAACGAATACAGAAAAATAAATGAAGGAATGAATATAGAAAAAGGTGAATAATAGTGTCATTTGAAGGACAGGGGGAAATAAGAATGCCTGCTTGTCTGCCAGGTGATGATTTAGTGAGGAATTGGAACCCAGAATGGTGTGTTCTAGGAGGAGGTTTTTTGCTTTGTAGTTGAAAGTTGAAGAGCAGCTTTACTCTTCTACTGCAGAAGCAGAAAGATGGATATTTAGTGCCGGAACTTGAGAGGTTAACGTCGGCCAGTTGAATTGATGGCTGGAATTTGCACATATGTCAGCCATAAAGGCCACGACTTAGCCCACCCAGACTGCTCCCCACATCCAAGGCATGTGGAGTTGCAAGTGGAGCTGTAGATCTGAAGTTAGGGTGTTGGAGCCACAAAGGCTGAGCTCTGGGACACTTCCCCTAGGCTGGGCCTGGAGTGAAGGCCAGTGGTAGGAGTACAGGGTTAGCTGGCCTGAGACTAGAAGGCCCCCTATCCTGCTCTGAGGCAGGGGTCTCTTCCGCTGCCCCCCGTAGACCACAGGTAGTGGCTTCATCTTAAACATGTTCTTTTAGTTTTAGACTTGCCACAAAGCTTCTTGTAGACAGCCAAGATCCACTGCCCCGGGAAGGCTGGTGAAGTCCGACAGGCATTGAAAGGCGGGATCTGCCTGTGGATCTTGCCCGCCTCTCCTCCTGGCGTTTCTAAGTGACCCTTCCTTCAGGATCCTGGCTTGTCCATCTTCTGCCATCACCCTGTCATCTTCACCTCCTGAACTTCGGGTTTCTAATTTCCTTCTAAAATCGCAGACCCATAAAGGAAGAAGGCACTTCAGATGTGTTGTGAATTGTCCTGATTTGCCAGGAGCAGGATGGCGGGGGGTGGGGGTCGGGGGGGGTGAGGGAGGGATAGGCTGGGAGATAGGGAGGGGGGCAGGGAGGTGCAGCCCAGCCCCCAGGTGTGCAAGGCCCCGGGCGGTCCTGTGCTTTGACCTTTGCTTGAAATCCTCACCTGGTTAGGCGTGTCCCTCTCTGCAAGGCCAGGCTCCTAGTTTTTCTTAGTTGAAGAGGCAAATTAGAAAAAAAGCCTTTCTGCCTCGGTGTTTCCCTGCTTTCCACTCCAAATGCCCTGTTTGCTAGTTAGATTATCAGGGTAGTGTAGATTACTGTTCATTACAGATGCAGAGTTGACCGGATAATAATCAAGATTTAGAAATTCCGAAAGCCAAAGAGCTTGCTCGGTTTTGATTCTTTTAAGCACCTAGCCAGCGTTCTCGGAGCGGTTTGAAATCCTAGTAAAGCTGAACCCTGCGCCAAGCGCGGCGCGTCGGTAATTCCAGTCAGATGGCGGCTGCAAGACCCCGCTCCCCCCGCCTGGAAGGCGTTTCTTCACCCACTTTCCCAGTGTTTGGCGGCTCAGCCTGTGCCTCCGCGCTTGTTCAGAGCTGCGGTTGGGGCGGGCGGGGGAGGGAGGGCTAATTCGTGTCAGATGGAGGGACGCCGTGCGGGACCGTGCGCTCGCGCCTGGCTTTTGTTCCCGGCGTCTGACTTCTGACGGGCAGGAGTGGCTGCGGAGGCGGCGGCGCGCGGCTGGGACCTGGGCCGGCGGCCACGGAGAGCCCTTGGCCCCTCCCGTGTTGGCCATTTCCTGGGACTTGTGTCCGCAGGGGACTCGGGAGGCATCCTCCCCCCACCGATACCCGCTGGGGAGGGGTCAGCGGCCGTCCTCGCCTGGCCGGACCCGGCTCCCCGCGGGCGGCAGGGGCGGCCATGCGGCTGCGCGCCCTGACCCCCAGGCCACCGCGAGGGTTCGCGCGCGGAACCCGGTCGCGCCAGCGCCGGCGCCAGGTGAGTGCAGCCCGGAGCTGGTGTGCAGGGCCAGGGGCGCGAGGCACGGGCGCCTTCAGGGCTGCATGCACGTGGGCTGCGCCGGGTGTGCACTGGTGCCCGTGGACGCTGTGCCGGTGTGTACCCGCTTGTGCTCATGTGTATGCGTGTGCCCTTGTCAGTGCGCGTATGTCGGTGTGTGTTTGTGCACCCCGTCTGCACGTCCACGCGTGTGTGCTTGTGAGCGCGCGTCTGTGTGTGCAGGCATGTGTGCGCTGGTCCGTGCCTGAGTCCTGGTGGGTGCGTGTGTACCCTTGTGTGTGCGCGCGCAGGACAAGGAGCGAGAGGGCCAGTGGAGCTTTGCCTAATGGGGGAGTCTTCTGGTAAGCGTGGAAGAGGGTTGGGGCTTAGCTCTTTCTAACCCAACTGCCTCTTGAAAAGGCTTCTTGGGTTCCTTTCCCTGCAATGGAATTGGGATACTGGCCATTGCGCAGACCTGCTATCCCTCGCGTGTTTCTTGCAAAGGTAAAGGGCATTTGAGCTCTGCAATGACGTGGGGGATGCGCTGGGATGTAGGAATCCTTACAGGTTCCCTGGGGACCGCATGGGTTCCAGCGGTGCTCTGTGGTCCACAAGACGGCCCTTCACGGTGTTTGAATTAAACAGAGCAGTGCTAGTTGGCTCCCCGCTAGGTTCAGCCTCCCTTTCCCCAAGTCATTGCATTTGTTTTTCTGAAACTTTTATAAGGTTCTGTGGAGTGAAAAACTGTCAAAATTTCAGCTGGTTACTTGAGGTGTACTGCATTCCCTTTTAAAGTTTAGTGGTCAAACGCTGCTGCCTGGAAGTGTGGGAACAATATGTGTGCTGGATGTGGAGGGTGTCCCTCTTGCCCCAGATACCGCCCCCCTGTGGGCTGGGAAATATCCCCGAGGCCTGGAAGTGTTCCTGGCTGTTTAACATCAGAGTGAAGTTGGGCTGGGAATGTGTTTTTGATCAGTGTCTGCCTCTCCAGAATGCCTCTGAAGGTTTCCCAGGTGCCTGAATGCCCACCTAAATCCTCTTACTATGGTGGAGCTGAATATTTCCTGAAGGAAAACGTAGCTGGGATTGTGCTGATGCAGCTTTGCACTTTTGCGTGTGTAACCATTTTGCCAGGGCGACCTTTAGCCGGGAGAACCTATCCGAGAGGTCCCTGCGGTTTTGCATTTCGGCAGAGTGGAGCATTCATGTGGAGCACTTCCCTGTTCAATTTTGCAGAGATTTTTCTTTCTCAAAAGAGACCTCACAATCAAGACCAGCACTAATTACTGTGTCCCCCTCAGGGAGTCCTTGTGGAACCAGCAGCCTGCTCTCTACCCTTCCAACATTTTGTTCCTAACAATTAAGTGCAATTTAGATTCCTGAACTGAGCCTGCTAAATGCTTCAGCATTGCTGCCTCCTCTCCCCCTTTGGGAGAAATGAAAGCACAGTATCAGGTGAAAACAAGGGCAGTCTAATCCCGTCTGGTCTCATTTCACAATAGAGATGTTATGTACAGATGAAGCGTGAGCAGATGTTATTACACTATCTTAAATGAACTCCTCAGGGATCCAGCAATTCAAATGGCTGAGCCCTCGCAACAGTGCTTATGCTGTTTCCCTCTTTAAGTTTTCTAGCTGTGGACCACTGGGCAAGAAAGCTGCAGGAAAACAGTGCCTCTTTCTCCCTGGTTGGAATAAAGGTATTTGTAAGGAATAAAAGGTCACAGTATCTTTCCTTGGCCCACAGACTGTGGCTAATTCATTTGGTCAACAGGTATTAATTGAGGGTCCATGGTCCACTGTCTGCCAGGCGCTGGGCAGGGCCCTAAGAGGACAAAGGGGAAAGAGCCTGGTGTCCTGCATCTAGGAAACTGCAATCTAGCACAGGAGAGAAGGCATATAAACAAATAACTGCAATACGAGTGAAAAGTAAGTACCAGCTGCTGCATTGCAATAGAGAGATGTGTTTGTTAGGTGTTTGAATGCTACTCTTGTCTGAGCGTGAGACTGGGGCTTGAGGCATATGGGGCCTGAGTCCCATATGCCTCATCCATTGGCTGTGTGGTGCTGCATCTCGGTTTTGCATCTCACCATCACGGTTTGTAGACTAGTGGTGATTACAGTAATGACACAGAAGCACTTGGCTAATGTTACCAACTGCATAATTAGCAGCATCATTATCCTTCTTTTGCAGAGCATTGAACACACAATCTCTGTTATCAGAAAGGATGCAATCTCTTTGAAAAAACCAGATACCGACATAGGAACAACTACATAATAACAGTGCCTTAAATGTATATAGATACTTATAATATAGTCTGTTATATACAGTGGTGATTCTGTCTTGGCCGCAAATTGGAATCACGGGATGGAGTTGGGGTGGGGGGTTTGACAACAGTCCAGTGTTCTGATTCAGCCTCCAGGTAATCTGATTTAATTGGTCTGGGGTGGAGCCTGGGTCAGCTGTTTTAAAAGCTGCCCCAGTGATTCTTATGAACTGATAGATGGTATAGCGTTTGGTCATTTACAATAGCTGTTAAGAGACAAGAGGGGGAGGATATCTTTTCTATTTAAGAGAGGTTGTGACTTGTCCTGGGCCACAGAGCTTGTAGTGTAGGTATCAGAACTTACATGAAGGCTTCTGCTTGGTTCAGGACCCTTTCCCTTAGTTTATTTCTTTTTTCTTTTTTTTTTGAGATGGAGTCTCACTCTGTCAACTCAGGCTGGAGTGCAGTGCCATGATCTCAGCCTACTGCAGCCTCCGACTCCTGGGTTCAAGCGATTCTCCTGCCTCAGCCTCCCGAGTAGCTAGGATTACAGGTGCCCACCACCACACCCAGCTAATTTTTGTATTTTTAGTACAGGCGGGGTTTCACCATGTTGGCCAGGCTGGTCTTGAACTCCTGAGCTCAAGTGATCCACCCGCCTTGGCCTCCTAAAGTGCTGGGATTACAGGCATGAGCCACTGTGCCTGGCCATGAAGTTTTTTATTAGGTGATTGTATTAGTATATTTTCATGCTGCTGATGAAGACATCCGCAAAACTGGGCAATTTATACAGGAAAAAGGGCTTAATGGACTCACAGTTGCAAGTGCTGGGGAGGCCTCACAATCATTTTGGAAGGTGAAAGGCACATTTCACATGGCAGCAGGCAAAGAGAGAGAGCTTGTGCAGAGGAACTCCCTCTTATAAAACCATCAGATCTCATGATAATTATTCATTATCACGAGAACAGCACAGGAAAGACCTGCCCCCATGATTCGGTTACCTCCCACTGGATCCCTCTCACAACAGGTGGGAATTCAAGATGAGATTTGGATGGGGACACAGTCAAACCATATCAGTGATTAAATGTTTAGGATTGTTTTGTGTTCTTGATGAATCAGTCCTTTTATTGTTGTGGGAGGACTTTCTATATCCTTGTTAATGTTCTTTGATCTGTAGCCTACTTTGTCTGATATAGCCACTCCCACTTCCCTTTGATTAACATCAGCAAGGTACTTCTTTTTTTTAGCCTTTGTCTTAAAAAAAAAAAAAAAAAGACCAGGTGTAGTGGCTCACACCTGTAATCCCAGCGCTTTGGGAGGCCAAAGCGGATGGATCATGAGGTCAGGAGTTTGAGACCAGCCTGACCAATATGGTGAAACCCTGTCTCTACTAAAAATACAAAAATTAGCGAGGTGTGGTGGCGGTTGCCTGTAATCCCAGCTACTTGGGAGGCTGAGGCAGAGAATTGCTCGAACTCGGGAGGCAGATGTTGCAGTGAGCCAAGATTGCGCCACTGCACTCCAGTGTGGGTGACAGGGTGAGACTCCATCTCAAAAGAAAATATACTTATATAATCTGATGACTTTTGTTGCCTTATAATTGAGATATTTAGACTATTTACATAAATATGATTATTAATATGGCAAGGTTTGACTCTGTCATCCTGCTACTTGTTTTCTATTTCTCCTACCTATTATTTGTTCTGCTTTTCTTTTATTTCCTTTTGCCATTTAGATTAATTGAATAATTTTTATTTCATTTTATCTCTCTTGTTTGTTTATTACCTACAATTCATGATTTTAGTGGTTGCTCTAGGGTTTATACTATACCTCTGTAACATCACAGGCTACCTTCAAGTGATATTATATCCACTTCATGAATACTATGAGAGCCTTATAATAGTCTTATGGAATCTTTGGGATGTCCAATTTCTGACTGGAAACCTCTGTGGCCAGTGGCACCTTTGCCTGAGTTCTTGTCCTGTGTCCAGGAAGAATGAGATACGCAGACAGGGGAAGGGTGAAGAAGATGAAGATAAGCTTTATTAAGTGTTAAACAGCTCAGAGGAGACCCACAGTGTCCTCTCTGTAGGCAGGTCATCCCGAACTCTGCTGCTCTCAGCAGAGAGGAGGCCCTGGAGAGGGTGGTTCCGCTCTGCAGCTGGAAGTCCCAACATCTCTGCAGGTCTCTGAAGCTCTCGGCAGAGAGGGTAGGTCCTCTGTGCAGCTGGTCTCTTGTGGGCTCTCCATTCTCTCTGTCCTCTCTCTTGCTCTGGCTGAACATGGAAAAGCCCTTGGAGGGGAGGAAGTGCCTGCTGATTGGTCCATGGGCGGCCATGGGTGGGCTGGAAGAGGCACCATGAGTCCCCACTCCAGTCTGTGGGACTGGCAGCCCGTCCCCAGCCTACAGGCCCTCCCTTGCCTGAAGGTGGGGCCTTACTGAGGACCCACCCCGTTCTGTCCAGGACTTTGCCTACTGCTGTCATTCAAGGCCCTGGAACTTGTCCCCAATCCCGCTCTGAGATCAGAGGTGGGGGGCCGGGAGAGGAGACAGGCCAGGCAGCCAGAACAGACACTCCTGAGCCAGCAGGGATGGTGGGGTGGGGGGGGCTTCCATGCCCCCGAGGGTGCAGGCCGCAGAGATGCCTGGGTCCTGTGCCTGGGAGGGTGGCTGCAGCTGCCTGCACTCAGGGAGCTCCTGCTTTTCCCCAGCTCCCGCCTGCTTGGAGTAGGAGGCCCAGGTCTGCAGCCGTGGATGGTGGCTGCAGCTGCACCCCGGGGGACAGATCCTGCCTGCTCCTGGCCCCACTCAAGAACACAGGGAGGATTGGATCTACAGCTGCAGTTTGGGCAGCTGCAGTGGCACCCAGGGAGTTCCCACCCCAACTCAGAAGAGGCGGAGCTCCCACCGGCTCCATGGAGAGTGCAGCCCCAGCCGCACCTCCCTGCTGCAGCCAGTGTGATGTAGCAACCACTGTCATCAATAGTATATTTCCTTTTCTTCTTTCCTGAACTTTGTGCTATTTTATCAGAAAATTTACTTTTAGATATGTCATATGTCACATTACACTATTGTTTAAACAGTTAATTATCTTTTGGTGAGCTTTAAATAATAAGAAAAACTCGTAAATTTACCTGTGTAATTAGCATTTCTGGTGCTCTTCATTTGTTGGTGTAAAGCCGTAATTCCATCTGCCATGTCCTTTTTGCCCAAGCACTGTCTTTAATATGTCATATGTGTCAGCTGGTGATGATTTTTTTTGGGCTTTAATTGTATATCTTTTTTTACATATTTTAAGAAGTTTTTGGTTCACTTTTATTTTTAAGAGCTATTTTTATTGGGTACAGGATTCTAGATTGACACATTTTCTTTCAGTTTTTTGTTTTATTTTATTTTGTTTATTTTTTTAACTTTTAGGTTCAGGGTACATGTGCGGGTTTATTATATAGGTAAATTTTGTGTCATGGGGGTTTGGTGTACAGATTATTTCCTCCCCCAGGTAATAAGCATAGTACTCGATAGGTAGTTTTTCAATTTTCACCCTCCTTCCACCCTCCACCCTCAAGTAGGCCCTGGTGTCTGTTCCCTTCTTTGTGTCCATCTTTCAGTATTTTCTATTATACTGCTGTCTTCTCACTTATATTTTTTAAAACAATGAGAAACCTGTTATCCTAATGGTTGGTTCCCTGCATGTAATGTGTCTTTTGGCCCTGTGGTTGTTTTTAAGGTCTTTCTCTTTGTTACTGGGTTTAAGCAATTTGATTATTGTATGCCTTGGGGGTAGTTCCTGTCACATTTCTTGTGCTAGAAATACACACACACACATATATATATATATATATATATATATATATATAGATGGAGTTTCACTCTTGTTGCCCAGGCTGGAGTGCAATGGCACGATCTCGGCTCACTGCAACCTCCACCTCCTGGGTTCAAGCGATTTCCTGCCTTAGCCTCCCAAGTAGCTGGGATTACAGGCACCACCGCCATGCCCAGCTAATTTTTTGTATTTTTAGTTGACACGGGGTTTCACCGTGTTGTCCAGGCTGGTCTGGAACTCCTGACCTCAGGTGATCCACCCGCCTCTGCCTCCCAAAGTGCTCGGATTACAGGTTTGAGCCACCGTGCCTGGCCAAGAAATTTCTTGAGTTTCTTGGATCTGTGGGTTTATAGTTTTCCTCCTGGTTTGAAAAAGTTTCAGCCATTATTTTTTCAAATATCCCCCCTTCCCTGCCCTTCTCCGTCAGTCTCCATTACACATATGTTATGTTGTTTAAAGTTCTCCCGCAGCTTACTGATGCTTGTTTATTTATTTATTTAGGTTGTCTCATCTCTGTGTGCTTTGTGTTGGGAGGTTTGTACTGTGAGGTCTTCAAGTTCATTCACCTGTGCTTCTGGCAGGCTCTAACCTGCCCGTAATCTCATCCAGTGTATCTTGCATCTCATATTCTTACATTTTCCTCAATGAATGTTTGATTTGGATCTTTTTATGTTTTTCAGGTCTCTACTTAACCTTCCAGCATATAGAATAGTTATTATGATGGACATTTGGGTTATATAAAGTTGTTATGACCATTCTTTCTCTTGTGGACATAGGTTTTTATTTCTCTTTAGTGTAAATAAGAATGGAATTGCTGAGTCATAGGACAGGTGTGTTTAAGTTTATAAGAAATTGTCAAACCATTTTCTAAAGAAGTTGTACCATTTATTCCACATTCTAAATACCATTTCATGTTTTCAAATAAATTTAATTATTCCAGTGGGTGAGTAATGGCCTCAATGAATCCATATAGATATTAAGTACTGATGGAATACACGGTCACATATCAGCAAATAGATATGATTAGTGCTTGACTCTAAAAGCAAATTGAATTCTTACAAGGTTATCATATAGCTGGGAGCCTTGGCTCTACAAACATGAATAGGTAGCCGAGTGGTTAGTTTTTCCAAGTGCTAATGCTTGTAATTGTGTTTGAAGAAGAACCACATGTGTGTCACAGGCTGGACTGTCTCTTCTTCTGCAGGAGAGCTCAGAGAGGCTCAAGAGCTTAGTGGTGATTCTGGAACACCTTTGAACCAGGAAAGCCAGTTGACTTCCTCATAACATAATTGTGCTGTTTAGCTAATTACTTTTTCCAGAAGAAAAAGGGTTGAGAGTCTAGAAGTGTATGTGGATTACTTTGTCACAGAAGTAGGTGGCTCTACAGCTCAAGTCTGGAAGGGAGTGCATTTTCACATAATGATGTTGGTTGATGTAATGTTTCTAGGCACCCCATGTGGTGATTGATGAGTTGGGTGAAAGTGAACGTCCGTCTAGGGCTCTGGAATTGGGAATGCTAACAGGGTATCCGTGGGTCGTCTTGGGAATTTTAGCATCACCAAGATGGTTTCTTGTTCTGTGTTTGCTTGGTAATATTCCTGTTTTTGCTCTTTACAAATTCCACTAGATTTATTATCTCCCGAAAAGGAAAAAGAAACAAACTATGAGATGAAACGTTGACAATTTCTTCCTTTACTTTTTCAGCCAGAAGAATTAACCTCGAGTCTGCACACTTTTAAGAACAAGGCCTTTAAAAAATCCAAAGTGTGTGGAGTTTGCAAACAAATTATTGACGGTCAAGGTATTTTATGCCAAGGTAATTCTGTGTTTATGATTCTCTTCGCCGATTAATCCAAGGCAAAACAAACAAAAAACAAAACGAAAACTTTTTTTCGGGAGTTTCCGAAAGTTAAATCATGGAATTCCCCTTCTTAGTTTATATGTCCCCCAACCCCCCACCCCCTTACTTAGCAGGGGCCAACCGTATTTACACAGATAAGTGCTCTTGAGGACATTTTTACAGAAAGAGCAGAGTTCCCCGATGGGAGAGGAGGCAGCAATTTGTAAATTAATCATTTATTCTCGGGTCTGCTCTGAAGTGTCAGTAACTCAGGTAATTTAGTTTGACTTTCAGATCTCTTACTCAAGTTTGCGAATGAAATGTTTCTATCTTTAGAATTCAGGTTCATTTTGGTATGGCCCCTTTCAGATCCTGTCACTAAACTAAGCCACCAGCTTGGGTACTAGATATTTAGACGTCAAGTAATGAATGGAACTTGCCAATTCTTTTGTGACTGCACATTAATAAATCTAGTAAGAGATGTGTGACTGTAATGAATGTGGGAATGGTCGGGGGGCAGGGACTGCTGGGCGGACCAGTGGGGTAACCACACAGAGGGAGTCACTAGGAGGACCAGGCCCTTGGAGAGTGCGGGGGCTGCTCTTTGGCATCATTTCATCTGCGGGGTTGGGGATTTCCTCTAGAAAATGTGCAGAGTCTCAGCCTGTGGGCTTCTGTGGTGTTAGGACCTCCCCCTCAGTGCCTCCTTCCCTGCAGACCCCCAGCAGGTGGTCCCTGATAGCCACTTTAGACTAGGGTGCCTATGATGGAAAGATGCATGCAGTCAAACCTTAATGGGTTGAGGATGTGACCAGGGGCCTCTAAGGGGCTCTTGGGATTCTTTTACAGTTCAAAGGCCTGAGTGTGGGTGAGAAGACTGGGGTGCCCCTCCTCTGATTCGGCCCCTTGGAGAAGTCAGTGCTAAAGAATGTGTTGGATGAATGGTGGGTACCGGCCACCCTGGTCGCTAAGTAGAAGCCAGAGACCAGGGAGCCATTTGTGTAATTCATCTAGATCTGCATCCAAGGCAGAGAACATGGGCTATAGTGTACTCTGAGCCAACTGATAGGACATCCTGTGATTCAAAACTTTTTTTTTTTTTTGAGACAGGATGTCGCCCTGTCATCCAGGTAGGAGTGCGGTGGGATGATCAGGGCTCACTGCAGCCTTGACCTCCTGGGCCCAAGCCATCCTCCCACCTCAGCCTCTCCAGTAGCTGGACTATAGGCATGGGCCACAGGCCCAGCTAATTTTCTTACTTTTTTGGAGACAAAGTCTCATTCTGTTGTCCAGGCTGGTCTGGAACTCTTGGCCCCAAGTGATTTTCCTGCCTTAGCCTCCCAAAGTGCTGGGATTACAGGTGTGAGCCATTGTTATAAGCCCATATTTGCAAATGGCACTGCACTGGGTGATGTCTTGGTCATCTGTGAATGCTGTGGCCTGTCACTGGCCATTCCCCTGCATAGCTTGTCCAGTTCAGGAGGGCCATGTCAGCCAAATGTGGTGGCCCTTTGTGTTTGGGGCCTGCAGTTGTAAAGTGATGAGAAATTGCACTGATGCTCTTGGACAGGCATCCTCCATCAAGCTTGCTCTAAAATGTCTGTGGGCAAACATAGCAGCCCCTCTGTGTCCCACATACCCTACAGGGTCCAGTAGGGGCTTTGTGCCTTTCCAGGAACATGGCAAAAATAGAAGCCCAAGGAGTCTCCCCATCTTTGAATGTCATTCTCATAGAAATGCTCATATTTTATTTATTTATTTATTTATTTATTTATTTATTTATTTATTTATTTTTGAGATGGAATCTTGCTCTGTCACCCAGGCTGCAGTGCAGTGGCACGATCTCGGCTCACTGCAAGCTCTGCCTCCCAGGTTCACGCCATTCTCCTGCCTCAGCCTCCCCAGCAGCTGGGACTACAGGTGCCTGCCACCATGCCAGGCTAATTTTTTTTTTTTTTTTGTATTTTTAGTAGAGATGGGGTTTCACCATGTTAACCAGGATGGTCTCCATCTCCTGAACTTGTGATCCACCCGCCTCGGCTTCCCAAAGTGCTGGGATTACAGGCGTGAGCCACGGCGCCCGGCCAGAAATGCTCATATTTTAAAATTTTGGTCTCTAACTTTGACTCTCAAGTGTGAAAAGAAGGAAAAGGAAAGTCGTGGTTGAATTGGAACCATGAAACCAGCAGCCCAGAGAGCCTGGGAATCAGAGCTATAAGGGCCTGGTGTTGATCCTAGAGCCCTGGTCCTGTGCCAGCGGAGCCACTGGGCGATACTGGGAGAGCTGTCATGAGCAGCATGGCACCAGCAGGGACACCCTGGGCTTGTTCTCGGCTTCCTCATCCTGTGATGACATCTCAGGCAAAGCTGCAAACCAAAGGTTCCCCATGAACTGACTTCTGCCTGTCAGGTGCTATGTGGGGACAGGTCTGATTTGGGAGCAAAGGCGGAGGTCAGACAGAGCTGGGTCCTGGCCCTGCCCCTGACATGGGCAAAGTCTCCTCACTCTGGGTCTAGGACTTAGGGCTGTTCCAAGGGCAGAAGTCAGGCTTAAAGTGCACAGCCAGCGTTGTGGCACTTAGTTTTGTTATTGGTGTTAGGATTGCTCTGAAGGGAACCCACTGTGGGTAGCTCCATATGGCTGATGCCGCATGTGTGTTTGGTTAGCCTCTGCACCACACATCCTTGAGCTGTAATCCAGTGGGGGAGCTGCTTAGACACAGAGGCCTTTTGCACAACTTACCACAGTGGCTTGGGCTGCACTAGGTTGGTTATACTGCTTGAGGAGTAATTTTTCCTTCTTTGTATAAATGAAAACTGAGTTTACTGAAGAGTTATCTCAGACATCCTTTTTAGTACTTCAGTATTCTGTTCCTGCCATTCAAGTAGCATTGACTATTTTCAAAGTAAATGTAACCAATGAAAGAGAAGAGCTTGAAGAAAGCACGGCCTCCAGCTGTGAAACACGCAAGCGCGTCTTGGACGGTGGGGAGCTGTCTTCTTTCTTTATCTGGAGGATCATCGTCTTAGTGCCTTCCCTGGGTTGGGACTTGTGTCTCTTCCTCTGTCCTGCAGTTGCACACACTCAAAAGGGCCAGGGAAGGACCCCAGATTCGTCATCTGGTTCCAAATGAACTCTGTTTTGTGGCATTTTAAATATGTGGTGTGTGAAATATTAGGGAGGGGTGAGGAGGCCTGCCAGAGTGGTGTGTATGTGCCTGAGTGTGTGGGTGCACATATGCATGGCTATGTGTGCGGTGCATGCATGCATGATTGAGTTCATGCATATGAGGACAAGCAGTGCACACACCTGTGATTGCATGTGTGTGCATGCGTGCATGCGTCTGAGTGAATGCATTTGCTTGAGCACACAGATATTCCACATTGTGAGGGAACATGTGAGAGCATCCCTTCTGTTCAGACCACTTTGTAGAGTTCAGCTGCTCTACGACGTCCATTATCTTATCTTGAGGGAGATAGAAACAGAAAATGTGCATGCGCACAGGAGCAGCTTTTGTTCTTGAAAGAGAAGAGAGGGAATAAATAGTGCCCTATCTGGACAAGATGTTCAACAGGCTTATCTTGCTGTGTGTCATCTGGTTGTTAAGGAAGATGAAGTAAGGCATGCTATCTCCAGATAATGGTTTAAATTTCACATGCTTCTGGCAACATCCAGGCACTCATGAGAACAAGGCCCAGTGTGGTGGCCCCACAGCCCGTCTACTGGTTTCTGTTGGTATTGATGCTTTCCCACCTCCTCTTGGAACTCTCTGGAGTTCTGCTTCAGTGTGAGGCAGCGAGACACCTAGAGCATCACCTCTGAGGATTCAAGGCCCACTTTGGCCTGGAGGACCCCACACGTACCCAACATGGACAAGCAATGGGGCTGCCAGCTCTGTCCTAGTGCAGCATTATCTTCTGTCCTGTTTGGCTAATGCTCCTCTACTCCAGGGAACCCAGTATAGCACTGGTTTTTCTCACTGGTGAAATAGATTCTTGGTCAGTGGAGGTAACAAGGGGAAAAAAAGCCATATACATTTTTTTATCCCTTGAAGAAAATCACTCATGGACAGGTATGATGTTAGGTGACTTCACCCCTCTTCTCATGCCTGGTTTATCCCTTTCTTCTTTACCTCCTCCTCCCCCACAGCTTACTTTCCACCGCAGAGACACATTGCTGCTCCCATTGCCTTTTTAGGCTGGTTCCTTTCCAGGGGCAGCCAGGATGCAGGTATTATGGGCACACAGGCACCTGCTCCCGCTGTGTCCCTGTCTGTGGCTCTGGGCCCCTCAGCTAGGATAGGATATCTTGTCTAGAGGCAGTAGAAAGAGATCAGGATGTGGGGTCAAGTTCTGGCTGTGCCACTCTCACTCTGGGCAGTTTTAGACAGTAGGCTTTTATGAAGCCCATTTTCTCAACCCTAAAATGGGCATGAAAATGCAGATCCAGTGGTGCAGAGCTGGGACTCAGGGAGGGGTGTACGTGAAAGGGCCTGGTCTGCCAGGCCAGTGAGGTGCAGGGCAGGACCACCGCCTTCCCAGGGGACGGCTGCTTCGTGCTGGCAGGCAGTGCTGCACTGCATCCTGGATGTGCTGCCTTTCAGAGGGCGCTGGTTCAGCCTCTCCCCAAAGAGTTGCCATGAGCTTGGTGGCTGTGAATCCTGGGGATGGTGTGTTGAGTTGTGCACACCTTTCCAGCCTGGGTGCCTGCAGTGCATGCATGTGTGTTCTTGTGTGTGTGTGTGTGTGTCTGAATTCCTCCCTCACTCCTTGCTCTCCTCTTAGTGGTCCCATATGGTGAAGCTCTTCTGCCTTGAGCCCTCTGGGCTGGTGGGCTTCAGTAGGGTCTGTCCCCATGGTCCCTGGGTCCTTTCTTTGTGGTGGGTGATGGCAAGCACACAGCTGCTTTTTGCAGAGAGAACTGGCAGAAGCTGAGGATGTGGTAGGCTCAGGAAGCTGCATGTCCTGTTGAGTTCATGGCAGGAGGCCCATTATCAGGAGAAGGAACCAGGAACTGGCCCAGATGAAGGAAAACCTTTGCCTTCTGGAGAAAGGAGGGTCACTGCCCTTCAGGGAGCACTTGCAGGCTCCATCCCCGAGGAGGGACCCCCACTCAAGGCGCTTGGTGGAGGCATTGGGAGGAAAGAGCAGCCATGGGCACCGTTGGAGGCAGAGGCATTCTGACTCAAGGGACGGGCCCACCTCTGGTTTCTGGTGCTGTTGACTTAAGCACGTGGTGAGTGTTGTGCCCTTGGGCATGTGTGCACTGAGATCTTGAGGACTTCCGTTAGAGAAGTGTCTGTCTTCTTTCTGTGGGATAGTTTTTTGGAACTGCCTCACGTGTGCCCTGTGTTACCGTCAGAACGTTTGTGTCTCCCCAAAATTCCTATGTTGACATTCTAACCCTCCATGGGATGGTGGCATTATGAGGTGGGGCCTTGGGGAGGTGATTACGTTTTGCGAGTGGAGCCTCATGGGTGGGATTAGGGCCCTTATGAAGGGGACCCTAGAAAGCTCTCTCACCCCTTTGGCTAGGTGAGGATGCAGTAAGGAGGCGCCATCTATGAACCAGGAAGTGGGTCCTCCCCAGACACCGCATCTGTGGTGCCTTGACCTTGGACTTGCAGCCTCCAGAGCTGTGAGAAATAAGCAACTGTTTATAAGCCACCTAGTTTAGGGTAATTTTTAAATAGCCCAAACTGGGGGAGACATTATGTTTTTGTGCACATAGCTCTAGGAATTATGTTAATAAACAATAGAAACTCTTTTTTTTTTTTTTTTGAGATGGAGTCTCACTCTGTCACCCAGGCTGGAGTGCAGTGGTGGGATCTCAGCTCACTGCAAGCTCCACCTCCCGGGTTCATGCCATTCTCCTGCCTCAGCCTCCCGAGTAGCTGGGACTACAGGCTCCTGCCACCACACCCGGCTAATTTTTTTGTATTTTTAGTAGAGACGGGGTTTCACTGTGTTAGCCAGGGTGGTCTCAATCTCCTGACCTTGTGATCTACCCACTTCGGCCTCTCAAAGTGCTGGGATTACAGGCGTGAGCCACTGCGCCCGGCCTAGAAACTCTTTTTAAAAAACATACAGGATTCCATGTTTCAGAAGTCTTTTAGGCATGATTGTTTTCATTAGCTTTTTCAGTTATGTTAAGTTAATGTGTGTGCTAGAGACCAGGAGGTGTTCGGGGATGCTGCCAAGCCTGAGGTGACAGGGGTGCTCCCAAGCCTGAGGTGCCATGGTCTGTTGAGGCCAAGGCACCCTGTGGACAGGAGGTGTCATGGTGTAGGCTGAGGCGGCTGAGATAAGCCCCCATCATCAGAGCAGGAGTACTGGGGGATGGGAAGTTACGTGGAGGCCATGAGGCTGGCCTGGGGGTGTGGATGGGACTACCTTCCAGTGCAGAGGCTTGGGGCTTAGAGGTGGGCAGATCTGAAATGCCTTAGGGAGACACACCAGGGAATGTCACCCGTTGAGAGCCCTTGGCCTGCAAAAGCTGCTGCTGCAGAGGCTTTAGTTTTTTAACTTAACGCAAGCAATAAATCTATGATCCTGCTTGCCTCTGAGGAGGCAGGGGGATATGGTGTACCCACTTTTGGGGGGCAGGCATCCCATCCCTGCTGATACCTGGGACCCAGATCCACTGAATGGGAGAGCCCCGGCCAGGCTCTGGCCCCCAGCCCTGCCTGCTGCTCCACCCTTGCTGGCCTTCTTCCTGGAGGCTGGGCCCCGGTCTCCATCACCCTGCAGACCTCCCATTCCTCCTTCCTAACCCAGCTTCCCTGGATCTGGCCCTTTGTCTGCCCAGGCTGGGATGCCCTTGAGATTCACTCTCCTGTTTGCCTCTCTGCTCCTCTCCTGTTTGTACTCAGAGAACGGCTCTGGGAAACTGTAAACCATCCAGCGGGAAGAATGTGTGCCTGCATCCTCATGGTGGCCCTTTGAGGCTGTGCCTGCCTTGTTTGGTCTCTCCTGAATCCCCCAGGTGCTTTGAGAGGCCGGCTGCACAGGGCTCATTTTTGACCTTTTGCTGGACTGTGCTGCTCTGCCTGCTGACCCTCATCCTTTAGGTTTCAGCTCAGCACCAGGTCCTCAGGAAGGTGCCTCCCTGCCCTGCCACTGTGTCCCCTAGCATCTGCCCTTTTCCCTCCAGAACTATCCATGGCCAGTGACTAGCCAGCCATCTGGATGTTCACTGGGGCAGTGATTCTCTGCCCTCAGCTGGAGCCCAGGAGGCATGAAGGGCTGGCTCTGTGTTGTTCACCAGGTGCCTGTGCACAGGGCAGACACCTCCGTCCCAAAGTGGAGTGCTGTCTTGTCTTGCAGGGTGAACCCTCACCAGCACACTTTTACTGAGCAGGTGCGGCGTCTGGTGCATTGCGATGCCCACGGTGACCAAGGCTTCGAAGGGCTCGGAGTCTAGTGGGCTGGAGCAGTGAGCACGAACAGGATCCCGTGTGAGGAGTGCTTTATCAGAGGTATTTGCAGCCGCCCTGGGAGCACAGAGGAGGGACAGGAAATTCTGGGGAGGTGGGTGGGCAGGGAGTGTGGGCATTGTCAGGACGATGGAGGAACTGCTGTATTCTGATCATTTGTTTATGAATGTATCTGCTCCCCTGGGCCGACTGCCCCCACTATGATGTGATGCACTGCTGTTACTTGGGTATCCTGAGTCTCAGCAAAGGGCCTAGAGCCCAGTAGGTGCACAGACAATGTAAGTTGCATGACAATCCAGATGAATTTGTGCAGATAAACACCTGGCTCATTGATCTGCTCTTGTCTGGCAAATCCATGTGAAATGGCTCCAGATGTTATTTCCAAAGTTCTTTCCAGAACAATTGGAGGTGGTGAGACTCCCACCCTGAGGCCAAGCCCAGCCCCACCGTGGGGTTGACTCCCACCGGGGAACTGAGCTCAGCCATCCCATCAGACTTGCCCCATCCAGAGAAGTGGCAACACGACAGAATCTTCCAGAAGCTCCCAAAGGGGAAGGAGGCCCCCAGGTCAAATTTCATCTGAGTAATTTCTGGTCGGTGGTGGTTATCCGATGGGAAGCAGCACTTCCCTGCCTCTAAATTCTGCTCCTCTGTTGCAGTACAAAGCCTTTCTCAGCCGCCTCCACACTGACTTTACTCTTGGATTTTGCCTGAAATCCTTCCTGTTTTCTAACTCTGTGGCTGGGAAGAAGGCCTGGACCCCTCCCAGATGTTTCTCAACGGTCTGGGTTGTCAGGATTTGGGGTTTCTGCATGCCAGGGACGTCTGGGATGTGTTAGTTGATTGTGCTGGTGGATTTTGATTCTTAATACTCACTGAGTAATGTAGCCAAGCTCATAAATCCAAGTATTTGTTTTGCAGTAACTGGATTCCAGTAACTGGAATTTTATGTTAAGTTGTGGGGTTGTTTTCTGTCGGTTTATTCAGATGGATATAATGCTGCTCTCTGGGTGTGCAAGGTCTGCCTAGGTGTGGCAGGGGGACAAGGCCAAGTGGCAACTTCTGATTCCACATCCTCGAAGCCAGGGAAGAGGCAGTGCTGTGCTTCACGGAGCGCACGTGTGTATCGGCTACCCTGGGACACTAGCAGGCTTGAAGTGTTTAGAAATGTGAGGAGCGGCCGGGCGCGGTGGCTCACGCCTGTAATCCCAGCACTTTGGGAGGCTGAGGTGGGCGGATCACTAGGTCGAGAGATCGAGACCATCCTGGATAACATGGTGAAACCCCATCTCTACTAAAAAAAAATACAAAAAATTAGCGGACGTGGTGGCAGGCGCCTGTAGTCCCAGCTACTCGGGAGGCTGAGGCAGGAGAATGGCATGAACCCGGGAGGCAGAGCTTGCAGTGAGCCGAGATTGCGCCACTGCACTCCAGCCTGGGCAACAGAGTGAGACACTGTCTCAAAAAAAAAAAAAAAAGAAATGTGAGGAGCTCTTTTCCAGAGGATGGGGTCAAAGCCTGGCCTCTGCATGAGTCAGCCAGATGGCCCCTAACCTAGGGTGAGCATGGACAGGCAGGCTCCCCTATCACCCTCGCCCCTCCAACCAGCTCACTGTGGCTAGCATGGGTCTAGGAGGTGCCTACTGTGTCAGGTGCTGGCCACCAACACACAGGTGGACATCTGCCACCAGGCTGCTGGGCTAGTGAGGGACAAAGAAGTCCTGGACAGTCACACCCATGTGTGTGGGGGACTGGGGTTCTTGGGAGGGTGCTCTTGGTTTACATGGTGATGAGTGGCCCCACCACTGGGGTCTGCTCACACACAGAGTGAGGTGGGGGACTTGTTTCCTTCCAAACGTGTATTTGAAGTAGACAATTACTAAGAGGGTTTCCTGAGTTAGACTTAAGATGTTTTTGAGGGATTGGTACCATCTTCTCTCTTGCCTTTCATTTTGCAGTATTCTATATTATGATCCCTTTGAATATCTGATGGAGATGCAGAGACATTCTCCTTTGCACCTGTGCCTTCTGTTGGGGGGGATATCTTAAATGGGGGGCAGGTTGACAACAAGGTAAAGAGACAACAAGGTACGTCCTATACATAGATTATGTAAGTAATGTTAGGGATGGGAGCTGGCGCCCCGAGACGAAGCAGCAGGTGGGGCCCCAGCGGGTCTCACTGACTCTGGGCTTGATTCTCTGGACTGTGAAGTGGGCAGTAAGGCCTGGCTGGCCCTACTCACAGGCTGTTCGGAGGAACATGTGAGTCAAGGGACGTAAAAGGACTCTGTCAGCTCCTGAGTGCTTCATCAACATTAGTCAGTGCCGCAGCTGATTCAGTGTCCTATTTGTGAAGATTAAGTCCACCTTGATTGATTTCTGAGAGGCTCAAAAGTTAAACCTGTGATCTCCAGAGCCAGGCTGATGTGAGTTCAGACCTCAGCTCCACTGCCTCTCTGTGCTTCAGTTTCCTGGTCTGCCACATGAGGACAATAACTGAAACTCATCAAGGGGTTGTGTGAGGATCAGATTCATATCTGAGCACGTGAATCATGCCCATACGATAAGAATCCCTTGAGGGAGATAATGATTTACTTATTTATTTATTTATTTATTTATTTACTTACTTACTTACTTATTTATATTCTTTCTTGTAGAGATGGGGGTCTTACTGTTGCCCAGGCTGTTTTCCAACTCACAACCTCAAATAAGCCTGCCAACTTCGCCTCCCAAAGTGCTGGGAATTCAGGCGTCGGCCGCTGTGCCTGGCCCCAACGATAATTTTTCGAGAAAAGAAAATCATTACATGGAAAGAATGAGAGAGAAAGAGTAAAACTGAATATCTGGGGATGAAAACTTCAAGAGTTTTTAGGGGCTGTTGTCTTGAAGTGTGGTTCAGTGTTCTTGGGCAGATCTGGCGTGGGGAGGTGAGGATCTGTGAAGAGAGTGAGAACAGCAAATAGATAAGAGCATGGAGATGGCCGCCCTCTGACATCAGCGGAGGGACCATGCAGCGACATCGAATCCTACCTGTGCCACACGGGCACACAGAGACGGCTGCTCTGGCTCAAATGGGAGCATCTTGAGCCTTATCCCCATTCCTGAGTTCATGTTCAACAGAGGATGGTCTGGAGGGTTTAACTTCCCTTTTAGGAGGCACCTGGCTGAGGAAATGGTGCTGTGGGAGGCAGTCTGGGTGCAGCCAAGAGTCTTGGGGTCTCCGCAACCCCAGTCGACCTGCCACAAAGGCCTGTGCAAATACTGGAGTTTGTGAGAGTGACTATCTTGGTTGACTGATTCTTGATTGATTGATTATTGATTGTTGACTGATTCTTGATTGATTGATTATTGATTGGTTGATGCCCTCAACAATTAATTTTATAGCGCCTTTTGGGTGCTGGCCTCCCTGAGGCTGTTTGACCCAGCTCCCTGTCACCTTCTCACCCATTTGCTGCTATTTTTCTTCTTGTCTCTTCAGACTTTTCTTGACCCCTGATACAGAAATGAGTGTGGAACCCTCCCTCTGCCTTTAGGCTCCCTCTGCACCTTCCTGGAGTTACTTTCCTGTACCTCATGTCATCCTGATTGAATCTACGGTTCCTGTTGATTTTCCTTTCCTCTTGCACTGCAGTGTACATTCATGAATGTTTTCTGTGTTCCCAATTGTATCCAGGCCCAGATCAGTTTCTGCCCTGTTGTAGGTTTCCAGGACATATTTATAGGGTTACAAAATGTTTCAGCTCTGGGTATTAATGAATACCGGTGGAACTAATGAGGGAATAAAAGGCAGAAGTATTTAGTTTGGTGAGTATTAACTTGTGGTTAACTTTGCATCTTTACAAACATCTGGTTTGTTGGAGGTGGTGAAGATCCCTGCAGGTGAGCTCTTCCCCTTCCCTTTCCCGATGAGACTTATCTGAGGCTTGCCCTGTGGGTGGCTTTTGTGGGTAAAGATTGGTAATGACACCTTTCCTCTAGGTTTCTTTTGTCAAGCATGGGGCTGCAGGATGCTGTGGCTGGTAGCCCTGGTAAGATGAGTGTGATTTGAAACGGGGCTTGTGGAGACCATCCAGGAAAACAGCACAGCAGGGTTTCTATTGCAAGGTTGGACATTCTTGTCGTCAGTCAACATTGGCCAGGCTCCAGTAGGACCATAGAATTGGCACACCCCATGACACTGTGAAGGAAAAAGAGCCTGTGTAAGTACACCAGGCTGAACTGGGATACAATACATGAGCTAGATTTTTGTTTGTTTGTTTGTTTTTGAGATGGAGTTTTGCTCTTGTTGCCCAGGCTAGAGTGCAATGCTGTGGTCTCGGCTCACTGCAACCTCCGCCTCCCAGGTTCAAGTGATTCTCCTGCCTCAGCTTCCCAAGTAGCTGGGATTACAGGTGCCCACCACCACACCCGGCTAATTTTTGCAGTTTTAGTAGAGGTGGGGTCTCACCATGTTGGCCAGGCTGGTCTTGAACTCCTGACCTCAGATGATCCACCCACCTCGGCCTCCTAAAGTGCTGGGATTATAGCCGTGAGCCACTGCACCTGACCCACATGAGCTAGATTTTTATTTGTGTGTGTTTGTGTATCTTCACAGGAAATCATTTTAGCCATTGCTCTTGTCAGTGTAGTAGGAGGAGGATGGACCTGGCCCATCTCCTTAGGTGCTGCCGCATGTGTAGATGGGGCATTCGCAGGGTAGGGGATGCTGTTTACTGAGTTGGAGCCAGGAGCCGGGCACAGTCACTGTGGGTGTAGATGGGGTAGAGGCAGGATGTGGGGATGCTGCAGCTCACTGAGTTGAGATGGGGTCCTGATAGTCACTGCAGGTGTAGATAAGGCGGAGGCAGGGTGGGAAGATGCTGCTCACTGAGTTGAGATGGGGTCCTGGCAGTCACTGCAAGTTTAGACGGGACAGAGGTAGGATGTGAGGACTCTGCTCACTGAGTTGAGATGGGGTCCTGGCAGTCACTGCAAGTGTAGATGGGAGCCTGGCAGAGTCAGGGATGGGCTGCTCCACAGGAAGCTGTGGCCCTGGACAGTTGCACCCTATTTCTGTTCCTCAGTGCCGTGATCTTTACAATTTGTACATTAGAGTAGTTAATCTCTAGGATTTTCTCTTTCTTAATAGACTATATAGAGACCACTCCACAAATAGACAATTTCATAGTGTTCTCTAGTAATAATTCACATATGTCATACACTTTTGCATTTTGATCCCTTTGTGTACATGCTACCTGGAGACAACAAGGTATTCCCTTTACATAGATTATGTAAGTAATCATGCATCACAGTGATGTGACGTTTTGGTAGAGGTGTTCTTTCTTTGGCTTATTTCTGGGGAAGCAGTAGAGCATGGTGGAGCTGAGGTGGATGGTGGAGACAGCCTGCCAGCATTCCTGCTCTGCCTCTTTCTGCTTAGAGTCATTGTGAGGAATAGCAGGGTAAATACACATGAAACACAAACACTGAGGAGCTCCAGAAAGTGTTCAATGGTGTCAGTAATGACGATGATGATGATGATGTTGTTAGTGATGGTGATGAGGGTGACAATGGTATGCCGATAATGATGTTGTAATTGATGGTGATGACGGTAACGATGATGGTGATGGTGGATGGTGGCGTAATTGATGATGATGGTATATTAGTGATGATGGTGTTGATGGGGATGGTGATGATGATGGTATGATGTTGGTGAAGGTGGTGATGGTGAAGATGATCATGATGGTGATGGTGAGTGGTGATGGTGTAATTGATGGAGATGATGATGGTGATGGTGTGGTTGATGGTGACAGTGGCACTAGTGATTATGTAGACATGATGATGGTGATGGTGACGATGTTGATGAATGGTGACAATGATGGTGATGATGATGGTGATGACAGTAATGATAGTGCTGTGACTGGTGATGGTGATAGTGGTAGTGTAGTTGATGGTGATAGTAACAATGGCAATGGTAACGATTGTGATGATGATGCTGATCATAATGATACTGATGGTGATGATAGATGGAGAAGGGTTAGGGGCATATTCTGTGATGCAGGCCAGTATTTCTACCATTCCTTTTCTGGCTCATCCTTGGACTTTCAGGTCCCTGACTTTCACATTTTAACCTCCTATTTACATGCAAATTTCATGTGTGGTTAAGATGAAAGAAAACATTTCATGTTTTAAAAACTGTTATGTTAACATGTAAGGGCCCTGTTATCTCTACTCTTGGAACTTTAAGTAAGGGAAAGAAAAGATAGAAATGACATTGAGCAATGGGGTTAAGTGTCCAGTTGTGGTTTTTCTTACACTGCTCAAAACCTTGCTGGTGTGCTCATACCATCAGTTAGGACTCTGAGGCAATCCGTTCTCACTACATGTCACTGAGTTCCCTTGGGTGGCCTAACATGGTCCAGTTGCCACTGATATCCCAAACTGGTTGTATTTCACAGAGGACAGAGGAAGGCTCTGTTATGGGTGAGTCTCGGCATTCTGGAGTTGAGTAGATTCGGCCCCAAAAGTTACAAGTTTTGTGGGACTTGGTCCCTGGAAGAAGGAAGATCCAGGGAGGATCCAGGATCAGGCCACGCATAAATGCTCCCCATTTGAGAGATGGTTTTCTGGGATCTAATAGTGGAATCAGCGAGACTATCATGGAATTAGACAGGATGGCACAGAATAAAGAAGCGCTGCAACAAGAGAGACAGCTGTAGGGAAGGCCTAAAGGAGATGAGAGTTGAGAAAGGAAGCAAGGAGAAAGGAGAAAAGAAGCAAGGAGAAAGCTGAGAAAGGAGAAAAGAAGCAAGGAGAAAGCTGAGAAAGGAGACCAGAGGGAAAATGGGATGAAGGGAGTTTTGTAAGAAAGATTTGGTAATGGGTTATTCCACACGGTTAACCCAACATTATTAAGCACCTGCTAGGAGAGAAAGATGAGAGTTTTGTGTCCTGTCTTTGAGTCTGACAGAGTCAGCAATACACTAAGTGATTACAGAAAAAAGTTTGGAGATAGATGGGCAGGTCGGTAGGTGTGTGTTTTTTGCTTTGGGCCAGATGCAGTATTAGGACTCCAGGAGAACATGGTAGTTATTTAAAACTAACAAGGCAACAATGGGATCATGGGGTCGAGCAGTGAATGTGACTGCCTTGTCTGGCGGTCCCCCGCTGTGGGTCAGTCACTCCCCTCCTGCCTTGTGGAGCCTGTTACTGGGACACAGAGAGGCTGGCAAACTTGACAATTGATGCTAGGAGAAGCAGAGGGTGACTCACAGGCTTGTTTATAACTTGGTCAATATGTGTCAAGTGTATAAAAGATTCTGACAACCCTGTAAGACAGTGGCCTGGATTCCCAAGGCTCGTGGAGACGTGAAGAATAGCAGTTCCAAGACAACATATAAAAATGTTGGGCGTTTGCAAGCCAGACAGCTCTGTGCTGTAACTGCTGTAGCGGGAGTCAGGATTCCTAAACATGAGTCTGGAAACCTCATCTGACAAGGGAACTGATGTGTGGTTTGCAGACTGTCAGCTGTGGAGCTGAGTGTTCAGGCAAAGCCATGAGAAGGGGCCTGCCACACACCAGCTCAGATGCCGGAGGGTAAGCTGGGCTGGAGGAGGGACAGGCTCCTTACAGGAAAATGCTTTTGGTGGTGCCTACTTGCATGGAATGTCATTGACTCTCACTTGAGATATTTCAGCTTTTCAGTTTTGCAAGTTGATGGATGAAAAGTGATGTCTCCTTTTTATTATGTTTTTCATTCATCTGGTGATTACATGAGGTTGAACATCTAAAAAGATACAGAAAAGCTGCCTGCAGCATTTCTGTTTACTTAGCAAAGCAGCCTTTCAAATCCTTTGCTCATTGCTTATTTAATAATTAGATTATTTTAGGGCGTGGTGAGGTGGCTTATGCTTGTAATCCCAGCATTTTGGGACGCCGAGGCAGGAGAATCGATTGAAACCGGGAGTTCGAGACCAGCCTAGGCATCAAAACAAGACCCCATTTCTACAAAAAATTTAAAAATCGGCCTGCACAGTGGCACGCACCAGTGGTCCCAGCTACTCTAGAGGCTGAGGCAGGAGGATTGCTTGCACCTAGAAATTTGAGGCTGCAGTGAGCTGTGATCATGCCACTGCACTCCAGCCTGGGTGACAGAGTGAGACCTCATCTCTAAAAAGAAAAAAAATAAATAAATAACATTTTGAAAATTAATAAATTTAAAAATCATTTTTTTAAATTTCTAAGACTTCACTATATTATGAATACTAAATCTTATCTGTGATATTAGGCAGAACTTTTGCCAATTTCTGATGACATTTGTCCTCAGAAAAGGTCAGTTTCTTATCTTTCCACTTTGTGCATTGCAAACATTCCAGTCAGTTGCTTGTCTAAGTTTGTTTGTGGCCTGTTTGTCACACAAAAGTTGTAATGTTTGGTTTGTTCAGATCTACTCATCTTTTCATTTAGTTCATACTCTTGTTCCTTGTTTTAGAATGCCTGCCCTTCTCCAAGGTCACAAAGATGTTCTCTGATATTTATTCTAATATTCATTTCAGCTTTTCCAATTCCGAATCAGTTCCATGATTGATGCATCTAAAATTCATGGTATTTCTGTTATTATTATGATGATGTTTTTCATGGAGTAACCAGTGTTCCCAGTTTTATTGTCTGGCTCCTCCTTTCTTTCTGAGTTGTGATGTGTCTCTCCAGTGTCATTTTCTCTCCTATGGATGAGGACACCGCATATGTCCGTCTGTCACAAAGTTTATTTCATACAATACAGAGCGCTGTATATCTGTTAGTCTTGCCTTTTATAAGAACTCTCACATGTGAAATAGTTTAAGATCATAATTTTTCAATAGCTACCTAATATTTTGTTTGTATATATATGTTATTTTATCTTTTTATTGCTTAGGTAAACTTTTCTTTTCATGGCAGAGAGGAATCTTGGCTATCACCCTGTTCTACTCCTAATTACAGAAGGGGAAATGGGTGCCAGAGGGGACATGACTGGCATGGATCCTTGGAGAGGGGCTGGAGTGAGCATGTGAGTTCAGACTCCTGAGGTCCCTGGACACCTGCTCCTGGTCCTGGTGTGTAGCTCATGGTGGATGTTTGCTTTAGTGGGCTCATGCATGTGGAGCCCCAGTTTTTGCACCAGGCACAGAAGAGCCTTTGCACACCAGCTCACTGGCTGTTCCAGTCCAGCTCTGGGAGGTGGGCTCTGCCCACGTAGAGCTGGGCTGGCAGCTGGTGTCACTGCTTAACCTGCTCTGTCACCCAGGGCAGGCAGCTTCTGCTCTGTGCTGCAGTTTGCTATTCGTACAACGGAGTGAGAATGTGCCTTTCTCCCTGGTCCCCATGGGAACAGGTGGAACAAGGCGTCTAAAGTACATGGAGCTTCGTGGAAGGCACCGTAGCAGCCAATAACGGGGCTGCATGGGTGGAGCCTCTCCCAGCCAGCAGGGCATGTGTCTTCTGCAGGGGGAGGTGCGGCGGCCGGCGGGCTCCGGGCAGTGTGCCTGGGCCCCGGTTCTGCAGCCCGAGTTCTACAGGTTCTTCCTGTGGGTCCAGCTCCATGCTCAGAGGGGGAGGTTCCAGAGGCTGAGGCATTTTCCTTCTCTTGCTTCATTCACAGGAGTGGGAAGGTCTGCGCCAGAAGCCCCTGGGAGAATTCACTTACCTTTCTGTTGGTCAAAATTGGGTCCTTACCCCATTCTGAGAGCCTCAGGCAAGGAGAATGAACAGGGTTGCCCTCGGGCTGCGGGTCTCGGGCACCCACTGCTAGGGTCCTAGAAGACCCTAAAGGGCTCCTGTCAGTGTGGTTTGTATTCATCATGATTTACCCTATTAGAAATGGGAAACTGATGAGTATTTAAAATATTTAAGCCAGTTAAAAACAATGGTAATGAACCAATTATATGTTAAAATGAACATATGCTTAATAAAAAATAACTGTATGTTTCAAAACAACAAAATGAGAGGAGGGGCATTTTTTTTTGTGATTCTGTTACGCAGCCTTAATCAAGAGGCTGGTTCCCCCTGCGTGCAGTCTTCTGCAATGTTTGGTTTGAAGCATTGAAAACAATCTAGCACCATAAACATATCTACTTGGAAAAGGAAGCATTTTAATAGGCTTTTCAGGCCATTGTAGATAATCCATTTTGATTCTACACCAGAACTCAAGTGACAGTTGCTTGAAGTTCAATTTCACTGTGGAATCTGAAATTGTATCAGTAGAGTTTTTCCTACTCTGTTTTATTAAAATCCACTGGCCTGTCTTGCACACCAAGTGTATCTTTTACCCGGTGTGGAACACCATGCACTGGACATTTGGAAATTATTGGTTCACTGACAATTTCGCAGAACTTCTAATTGTTGACATATTTGTTATACAATCTCAGGAAAATCCCCACATTTGTTAATATTATTGTTGATTTTAACAGAAATATCCTAGGAGTTGTTAGGCCCTGGTGACGGGTACAAGTCTTTTTTTTTTTTTTAAGACAGGGTCTTACTCTGTCACCCAGGGCATGATCTCGGCTCACTGCTACCTCTGCCTCCTGGGTTCAGGAGATTCATGTGCCTCAGCCTCCCAAGTAGCTGGGATTACAGACATGCATCATCATGCCCAGCTAATTTTTTGTATTTTTAGTAGAGATGGGGTTTGACTATGTTGGCCAGGCTAGTCTCAAACTCCTGACCTCAAGTGATCTGCCCACCTCAGCCTCCCAAAGTGTTGAGATTACACGCGTGAGCCACCACATCTGGCCTGGGTACTAGTCTTCTAAAATTCTAATTTTCACTTGAAATCTCAAATTTTGACATTGGTTTATGATGACAGACTCACTTCATTTTTGAGAAAATGACAAGCACTTGAGTCTGAATAACCACATTTTGTCTGCTAGGAGTTCTTTCAAATAAAAATGACATTCCCTGAGAAGGTGGCTGGTTTAGCTGCCAGCTCACACAAGTGCTATTCCAAAAAGGAGGCAGGTCTGCGTGGCTGAGGGTCAAAGTGACCTGTGGCCTCTTCTGGGCCTGTGTGCTTCAGAGATGGATTTTGGTGTGAAGTTCTTCTGCTGTTTTGGAGCCTCGCTTGTGGCCAGCACCTTCACAGCCCCAAATCCCTAAGTGGTGATCAGGTAATGAGGTCTCCACAGCGTGTGGGCCTGCTGGCTATGGGCTTCTGAAAGCAGACCTGGAACAGGTCAGGATTGGGACACAGTTGTCCAGCACATGAATCCTCAGTCTCATCCACAAACCCCAGTCTCACATTAGTAAAACAGGTGAAGATAGGTAGCTTCTTTCCAGGGTGTGGTGGAAATTTGGTAATACCCATGCAGTGCAAGCTTTTAGGTGCTGAGTGTATCAGCTGCCTGTCACTCCTGTTAGCGCTGCTATTGTGAGACCCTGGTCATGCACCACAGAGACGCTGTCGCTTGATGAGCTTGCAGCCCATCGGGAGAGATGGACACAGGGAGATCATCATGATGTGACAAGCCATGATGACCTGCCATGATGGGTCAGTGGCACAGAAGGGTGTGAATTCAGGAATGGAGGCAGCTGAGCTGGGCCCAGGAGGTGGGTGCAGGATGGCGTGAATGAGGAGCTGAGGTTGGTATGGGCAGGGTTAGGGCAGGCAGGGAGCTGTCTCCTGTGGGTGGCAGGATAGGAAGCTGGGCCTGGGCACTGTTAGATTCATATTTTGTAATATGTCAGAAAGGCAGGGAGAGTATGGGTGGATGAAAACACTGAATTTGATGCGCAGACGGGCTGGAGTCCCACCTTCATGGACCACGGCTGCCCCCTTGACTGAGTCACCCTTACAGTTTCTCCCTGAGAGGTGCTTATGAGGAGCAAGTGCAGTAACATATGGGAAAGTATCTCGTATACTGCCTGGTGCGGTGCTGACCAGAGCTGGGCCACAGATAGATTGACGGTGGACTTGCTACTCTGAGGATTACCCATGCTGCTGGCAATCGAATGTGAAGTCCTAGTCCAAACATATGTAAAACTTTGAGGGTCACTTTCTACGTACCAGAAACAATGGCCCTGCCTCTCAGGATTGTAGTCTTGGCTCATGGGCAGTTTATATGATTTCACTATGATAATTGAATTTAATGATTTTGTCCTACGGTGCCGATGGCTGTCTGGTGGCCGAGTAGGCCACCCACCATGGATGTATCATACCAGTGCCACCCTTGCACTGACCAGGGCCATTTTTTTGTGTTGAGTTGGAATGTTGCATGACAAATGATTCCCAAAGTTAGTACCTTAGCATAACAGTAAGCATCTGTTATCTCCCACTGTGTCAATGATCAGAAATTTGGGACATAGGTGACTGAGCAGTTCTGGCTCAGGGTCTCTGGAGAGGCTGCACCATCTGAAGGCTTGGTTGGGGTTGGAGACCAGCTTCCGAGGTGGTGCACTTCTGTGGCTGGGAAGCTGGGGCCAGCTGTTGGTGGGAAGCCTCAGCTCCTCTCCATGGGGGCCTCTCCATAGGGCTGCTTGAGTGTCCTCACAACATGGCGTCTGGCTGTCCTCAGAATGAGTGATCCTGGAGACCAGGACAGAAGCCATGATGCCTTTTAGCCACAAAAGTCACACACCGTCCCCTCTGCCAGGTTGCACTGTCACACAGCCCAGCTGATTCACTGTGGGAGGGGGCTATACACCGATATGGGGGCCAAGAGATGAGGTCACCCAGGCCATCTGGAAGGCTAACCGCTGCATGATGTCGTGGTCTTGTGACATGCTGCTAAACGTGTGTGGGCAGAATTCTTTGCCTGACTCTCACTCAGCCAGAGGCCAGAGGCCTGCCCACTGCCCTTCTCCTTATCTCAGTCCTTTGTGCTGGCCTCTGCCAGGGACGGTTTCTGTCTGAACTTTTAATCTTGTGTGGAAGCCCCTTGTTTCCCAATGGCAAGTCTCTCTTGATTTGAAAATCACTGATCACCTTTGTGTGTTTTGCCCATTAGAAGGTGTAGGATAAATACATGACTTTGTGAATAATCTTACAAACCTCAAGGTATAGAACGACAATTCAGCAATTCAAAAACATAGATCATACAAAGATAACAACCTAGCTGTAACTACTGGAGTTCTAATAATTGCCATGCATGGGCAAGTGACCTTATCTGTTTCATCCTCATTCAACCCTACACAAACCTTTTTGACTTTGATACGTCATTGAAAACAGAGTGCAGGAGGGGGAGTCACAGGGTGTCGACACGCAGAGCTGGGATGTGGGGCCCCTCTCCCTGACTTCTGAGGCCTTGGTCTTCAGGTCCCACACACTTCTGCATGTGGACATTGCTTTCTAGTTTCAAAACAGGGTCCCTTGAAGGATTCCATTTGACCCATGATAGCTCCGTGGGAGGAAACAAAGACCCAGCTAGAGGGGCAGAGCCTGGATAGGAGGCTTTGGTCACTGTTCCCCAACCCAAGTCTCTTTCTTTTCTCCCACAGCTGTCCCTGTGAGCTGGCAAACTTGGGGGAAGGGAGGGCATGTACCCGACACTCCCTTGGAGCTGGCACAGGAGGCTGTGTTGGGATTATTAGGTGTTGCTGGTTCATTTCTCTTTCCCTGTCCTGCAAGGCCTGACTGCAGCATGCTCATGGTGCTCGTGGGGAGGTTTATGCCTCATCATCACAGCTGCAGCCTCTGGGCAGAAGGGCCTGTGAAATCCACATTAGTTCCAGCTCCGCATTGCATTGTTAGGGCCTCCAAAGGGACACAGGACTCGAAGGGACACAGGACTCGAAGGGACACAGGACTTGCTCCGTTCTCACAGTGGCCCCTCTGGAAGGATTCTCCTATAGGAATTTAGACATGAATTTATTCTGACAGTCAGTTCTCAGGTTGGCAGGAAGTGGAAGCATGAAATCCAGATGCATGACTTTCTCACAAATTTAAAGGCTCCAATCCGGTCTTTCATGGACACTTTAAATTCTGATTCTTAAGGGGCATTTTCCGGTTTCTCTTCTTTTTTCAGGGATCAGTCATAATTTCTGGGCATACATGAATGCTTTCTGCCGCTGAAATTCACTATTCTTCTTTAGGGATCCAGTTTGGCTGGACGTACATACCCCTTGGAAAACCAATCTGCTCGTGACCCTGCTCCCAAGACATTCCTACCTGAGCCACCTGAGCTGTTGCTAACAGACAACAGTTGTAACTCTGCTCTTGCACACCACGTCCTCACTGCCTTCTGTCCACACTGCCGTGTGTCATATGTAAAAATCTCCCTCGTGCCAGAGAGAGGCCACCTATGGGATCTTCAAGCCAGAGATTTTGAAGGATTGAGAGGGTTTGAAGATGTAAGAATTCTTGCTAGAGAGACTGCTCGACACACATTCTTTCTCTCTTTTTTTTTCCAGACTGCAAGTATTCCTGCCACAAGAAATGTGAAGCCAAGGTAAGCATTCCATTGCTTTCCCATGGGACTTTTTAAAGCTGACTTGGCCTTCATTGAATGATATGTGTGGGGGGGGCCTCTTTGGACTGCAGCCACGGAAAGAAAACTCTTTAGGAAAGCCAGGGCTGGGATACGGTGTATACCTTTCATCTCAAGGATAAACCAAAGAGCTTTGAAATCCACGATTTTAATTATGGAAAATAATTCTTAAGAATTTGATTTCAGATAAGAATTCAACAGTTGTCCCCTGGCCACATCAACGGCTCCTTCTCAGTGGCGCACGGTCCCTGGTTTCTCACTGCCTTGTCATACTGCCTCTCAGCAGAGAGAGGGCAGGAGCAGGGATATCCAGGGCATTCCCCTGGCCTGGGGACTTTTCTGCTTCATTTTGGAGATAGTTGTGCATAGATGGATTGGGGTTTTCAGCTGCCACGGAAACCTGGGAACCCTGGAGTAAGGTTTAGTGATGTTCACTGAGGTTTGTGAGTCTCTGGAGAGGTTAAATTGCCCGAAGGCCCCTATGACCAAAGGAGGCCTGGCTATGTCCTGTTGGGCTTAGGGTTTTGGTGAGTGGGGAAGTGAGGTGGCCTGGAAGTGCCGTGTGGGAAGTGACAGACACCCCAAGGAAGAAGCACATGGTTTTCTACCTTGTCTTGGTGCTCACACCTTCAGATCTCCTGGGGATGGTGGCTGTACTTACAGAATCCCCAGGTATGATTTGGGTTTGCAGTCAGGGTGTCAGCAGTGTTTTGCCCTATCTACTGTTTGGCCCTGCCTATGGGGGCTCCGTAGGTGTCCTGACAGGTTGTCTCCATGGCTGTAGGTCCAGGGAAGAGGAGTTTTAGAGTCTTGGGATTTTGCTACTGTTACAGACCTCATGGGTCAGCTGTTTTGATCATTTCTATCCCTGCCTTGGGCTCCGAGTGGAAGGCTGTGCTGGAAGCTGACTTCACGTTACCATGAACTCACTGCGTGTGGGTCTGCTTTCCATGTGAGGACTAGGGGGGTTGGTTTCCCCGACACTCCCGATCTCAGGCATACACAAACACACACATGCATAAATACGCACATGTGCGTGCACATAAATACACATGCACACAAACACATTTGTGCTCACACGCACACATGCATATGTGTGCACACAAATACACACACACACACAAAGTTGGAAGAACTAGACTAGTATAGCTCTATTTCTTTTCTCCCAAGAGACTTTTTAAGTTTTCATTATGGAGAATGCTGAGCACGTGCAGGAGCAGAGAGGATGGCACAGGGCCTTGCTGCCCGCTTCCTGAACCCCAGACCAGCAGCCCCTGTGACCTGGCCACACCTCCTTGCTGGCTGTCTCCTCCAGATGTCACGTGGGGTGCACTTCTCAGGACTCCTTGGGGCTGTGTGGAGTGCTTCTCCTCTTGCTTTCCACCCTGCTCTGGAGAGGGCTTCCCCTTTTCCAGAGGAGTAGGCGTTTCTTGTTCACACACTCTTAGGTGTAGCTGATTTCTGACCATGGTTTATTTGAGGTTTTTTGTCCACAGATAGGCTCCTTTCCTGGGGTGCTGTGCACCTTCAGTGGTGTGGGAGCAGTGCTTCTGAATGCAGTGGTGAGTGGAAAGATTGTACCTTTGGGGGAGCATTTCAGACTTGGAGAGCTTCCCCCTCCTCTAGGAGGACTGGGATGTGTTGTCCCTTAACCCTGTTGTGTGGTGCCTTTGTCCTCATTGCTTGCATCTCGGGTCAGCTGCAGAGTAGGAGGAGGGGGTGGGCTGCTTTTCCTGACTCTGTTGTGGGCCCAGCCACCTCTGAGCTGCAGCCGCAGAGATGAGCCTGCTGTTGTTCCTTCCATTTCTTAAATGAAGCCTGTCGCCGGCTGCTTAAGGGATTGAATTCTTTGGTTCAAAGTGTATTCCAAAATCCTTAACTATCACTGAATATGGAATTTCTAACGGCAACCATTGGCAGTTTGCTGAGGGATGGATAAGCTCCTATTCCTATCAGATCACAGTGCGGGGAAATATATCCATGTTCATTTTTTTTTATAATACAGCTTTGAACCGCAGGGGAGTAAGCCACTGGCAATAACAAAGCACCTTCTCATTCCAAAAATATAATGCCATCGTTGTTGGGGATATGAGGGCCATAACTCCCCAGCTGCTCCTGCAGGGTACTTGGCTAAGGGAGCGGCTCGGTCTTCCAGGAACTGAATATGGCTGTGGCTTCTCCCACATTATTGCACTCGGCTTTTGAGTCCTTGATTACTGTGTTTACATATATCGCCCAGTGGGCTCCTTAGATGCTGCACTCAGATTGCTCAGGCAAGTATGAAGCCTTGGTTCAGCTAATAGGCTTTGTCTGGCATCAGACCCGAGACTGGGTGGTAGTGTGTGCTGTGTTAAACCCCCTCGATGGTGTTCCCCTCTGTGTGGGAGCACTTGCGCCTGTGTCTACAGGCTCCGCACATGCCCTGGAGCATGTGGCTGGTGTGTGGTGGTGCTAAAGGCCACAGCTGTTGATCTGCTGCTGTCAGTGACATTGTCACAGGCTCCTCCTGTCCAGGCCCTCAGAGCCCCTTCTGTGGCACTGACGATGTGGAGGAACCATCCTGCAGAAATGGGGACCGAGACAGCAGCTGGGGGATCAGGCAGGGAGGCAGAGCCATTGTTGCGACATTTTGAGAAGCCCCAAAAGACTGCTGTCACTCTCTTCTTGAGCCATTGGACAGTATGTCCTCTCAGGCCAGGCCATGCAGCTCAGTGGGTAGATGGAGGCAGAGACCTGGACTTGGATCCCAGTGGGGCTTTTTGTCTCCCAAAGCCTTTCTAGTTCCCCTTGCTATGGTCTTGATGTTTGTGTCTCCCCCAGATTCCTGTGTTGAAACCTGATCCCCAAGGTGATGGTAGCTGGAAATGGAGGCCTTTGGGGAGATGATTAGGTCGTGAGGGTGGAGTGTCTATGAATGGGATTAGTGCCTTTATAAAAGGTACCCCAGAGAGATCCCTTACCTCTTCTGCTATGTGCATACATGGCAAGAAGGCATCCTCTATGAACCCTGAAAAGGGCCCACATCAGACACTGAATCTGCTGGTGCCTTGATCTTGTACTTCCCAACCCTAGAACCTTGGGAAGTATATTTCTGTTGTTTATAAGCCTTCCAATATTTTGTTTTAGCAGCCCACGTGGACTTAGATAGGCCCTGAGCCTCACTTTCTTCTTGCATAAAAAAAGTGAATAATAGTTTTCTATAATAAACAGAAAAATAACTTTCTCTTAGCTGTTGGTTATGATAATACTTACTTAAGTTTCAGGGAAGTCAAATAATGTATGTACAATCACTTGAAAGTTTGGGATTTCAACTATTTTGCTTCCTGGAATGCAGTGCTTATTCATGTGAGCCACATGAGCTGTGTGGGCATCATGACTTGCTTTTTTCCTGGCTGTCACTTGACTTACCGGCAAGAGTGAAAAAAGAAGTACGAGAAATGAAGCAGTTGTAGGAAAGCAGATGTTGGGGAGGGGAGAAGAGGGAGGAAAGGGTGGCAGGTGGTGCCCCACTAAAGGAAATGAAAGGGAGGTTCTGTGGAGCTTAGGCAAGCAGATGGAGGCACGGGAATCCTATCCTTGAAACCTGCAGCCTGGCATCATGGTGAGATGCCTCTTCCGCCTCTGCCCACTTGCAGACACATTTGCTCCTTAGAGTTGCACTTTGTGTAGGGTATTGAGTATCATCTTGAATCATCAGAGGAGAATGTGTAGGGTATTGAGTATCATCTTGAATCATCAGAGGAGAAATAGACCAGCAGGTAATTTTTTGGTAAACTTAAGACCCCATGTAGGGACCACATGCAGGAGTTAGTGAGGGGAACATGTGCAGGAGTAATGTTGGGAGACGCCCTGCAGAGGGTCCCGATGCACAGCTCCCCCTTTAATCCAGGAAAAACACAGAACCTCCTGCCCCCTGGGCTCCAATGCTCTCAGACCCCCTGGCTCATCCTCAGCCTTTGCAGCCTGGCTGTGAAGGTCCAGCTTGCTGTTTCTCTCTCTGCACGTGCCTCGGTTTGCACCCTTCTTGGATATAAAATACAGGAGTGCTGGTGTTGCCTCCTTGCTGAGTCTGTAGAAGGAGAATGCAGCAAGAGGAGAGAGGTCCCAGGCTCTGTCCAGCCTCTTGGCTCCTGCAGGTGGCCTCAGCGTCTTCTTCCACTGTCCCGGTGCTCCATCTGGGCAGTTGCCAAGCCAGGAGCCTTTCCCCTCTCTCCAGCTGGCTGCTTGAGGGAGAGAACTTTGTGATAGGCTTGCTGCTCTTTTTAAGCTGAGGCTACAGGAGGTCCTGGGGAAGTCAGCGGAACCTCCTGCTGCCCTCATTGCCTGCTGCCCTGGGGGCCTTTGCTGGGCTCTCCTATCAGGGATCCCCATGTCCTGGCTGCGGCTGATGCAGGAGCACTTCCACCAGACAGGCCCAGGGCAAAGACTTGGTCCTCTGCCATGGAAAACACGGGACCTAGAGTTTATGGCTTCTTCAGAAACTGTCCCTAGACATTCATCCTTGGCGTCAACAGACGCTCAGTGGCCTAACTGATAAGTTTCAACCACTAACTTCTGTCTGGCAGTTAACTTTCATCTTCAGATCACTCCTTTTCTCTGCATGCTAAGAGCCGCAGCTGCCGTGCAGTAGGATACGGGCCTGCTGGGTCCCAGGGATTGACCTGTCCAGCCCCCTCTGAAAAACCTCAAGACCCCAGGGAGGTGAAACAACTTACCTATTGTCACCTAGCTTCTGAGGCCCAGAATTCATGGGTGTTGCATTTCAAAGCTCTGATTTTTGCTGTTCCATGTGTTCTTTTTGGTGCTTTGCCATCTTCATGTATCAGAAATGGAGCTGAGGTTTGTGTGGGTGACTTTAGCCTACCTTGCTCGTATGCCTACAAAACCTACTATGCCTCTTGTGAACTCCAGCTCCAGGGCCAACTTCTCTAAAACACAAGATGAGCGTCTCTCCCGCTTGGCTTGGGGCTCACTCCTCCTGGGCTGCATTTCTATTTCTCTTTCATGAAATGATGCCTGAGAATTCTCTGACTCCTGCATGGCTCAGGGCTCTTCTTCCCCGTGAAGGCTCTGCTCATACATCCGTGGCATCTTGTCCGAGACTCCCAGTCCTCCCACGAGACAGTGAGCAGGGGCAGTATCTCTCCCCAATTCCCATAGCTCTTTGCAACCCTGCAGGGGCCTCAGCTGTCGCAGCTGTGTGTTTCTGTTTTGGACCTTCTCACCCGTGCACAAGGAGGGAGGCTGTGGGAGCTGCTGTTTTGCTGACCCTGAGCTCTCGGTTACTGCATTCTCTGAGCCTGTCTCATCTTCCATGTCCAGACCTTACCCTGTCTATGGCCCCAGAGCCTCCACTCTCCAGCATCCCACCAGCCAGCTCTGCTCTGCTTAGGGCAGGGGCCTGTCTTTCCTGCCAGGACACAGGGCACGGAGGCTGCAGACTCTCGTCCCCACCTTCAGCAGGGTTGGTGCTCCCTGGGCTCTTGGTGGAGGATGGAATCTGGTTGAAGCTCATTGCCACAGCTTTTAAGGTTGGGGTGTCAGCTTTAACCTCCCCAAAAGGTTTAAGTAGTGGCCTTTTTTCATATGGTCTTCACTAGGAACGAATGATCTGAATTTGTTAGTAACAAGGCCTAATAAATTATTTCTTTCTCTCTTTCTCTCTTCCTTTCTCCTTTCCTTCCTTCCTTCCTTCCTTCCTTTCCTCTCTTCCTCCCTTTCTTTCCTTCCTCCCTTTCTCCCTTCCTCTCTTCCTCCCTTTCTCCTCTTCTTTCTTCCTCCCTTTCTTTCCTTCCTCCCTTCCTCCCTTCCTCTCTTCCTCCCTTTCTCCTCTTCTTTCTTTCTCCCTTTCTCTCTTTCTCTCTTTCTGTCTTTGTTTCTTCCCTCCATCACCCGGGCTGAAATGCAGTGGTGCGATTTTTCACAGCAACGTCCACCTCTTGGATTCAAGGGATTCTTCTGCCTCAGCCTCCCAAGTAGCTGGGGTTATAGGCGTGTGCCACCACGCCTGGCTATTTTTTTTAGATTTTATTTTTAGTAGAGACGAGGTTTCACCATATTGGCCAGGCTGGTCTCAAACTCCTAACCTCAAGTGATCCACCCACCTTGGCCTCCCAGAGTGCTGGGATTCTAGTGTGAGCCATTGAGCCCAGCCAGGACCAATACGTTTTTCATAACCAAAAGGAAAATCCCTGGTCCTGCGTGTAAAAGCTCTTTTGTTGTTTGTGAGTTCATCTCTTTCCTGCCCCTATTTGTACCCTTTACAATAGCTTCAGGAAGATGGTTACTCCCTCTGAACTCAGCTTCTTCATTTGAGCATAGGATTTTTAGGGATGTCATGAGATACATCTCTCCACGTCCAGCCTGTGCAGAAGGAATGCCATTCAGTCAGCGTTGTTGAGGGATCTGCAGGACCCTGCTGAGCGCTTTAGATATGCTCTGTCATTTATGCCTCACACTTCTCTCTGAGGAGGCTTGTTCTGCTCCCTCTTACAGGTGACAGGGCTGGGACCGAGCAGTTGCACCTCTTGCTAAAGCCTGCAATGGTCCTGCCCCAACTCACGCGGCCAGCACGGGCTCTTCCTCTCTCTGCCGTCTCAGTAAATGTTTACACGGGCGTCCCTTCTCCTCCCTCCCCACTTCTTGCTCTAAGGGTGGAGGCAGTTAATTTTTAAGCCAGCCAGCTCAGCAGACATTTCCTGAGTGTAGCTCTTGGCTGTGCACAGAGCTGGACCCAGATGCAGCATGCTGTCCACAGGGAGCTTCTGTCTGCAGCCCCACAGGGTGAAGTGAGAGTCCGATTCTGCCAGATGATTGCAGGTCTCCACCTATGTTTGCCAAGTGTGTGTGTGTGTGTGTGTGTGTGTGTGTTTTAATGTTTGACAGCTTTTAAAATGGTTTTTAAAATTAGAAGATGTTATTTTTAGAGCAGTTTCAGATTTGCCGCAAAATTGAGGGGAAAGAACCAAGGGCTCACACACACGTGCTTACATGTTCACACGCATGCATATTCACGCACAGAGACACACTCTCCTGCCGTCAGCATCGCCGCACCAGAACAGCACATTTGTTAGAATTGATGAACCAGTATTGATGAGTCCACAGTCTACGTTAGGGCTCACTCTGGGTGTTGTACATTCCATGGGTTTGGACAGGTGCATCATAAGTCACATCCACCATGACAGTACCGTATGGAGTAGTTTTGCTGCCCTAGAAATCCTCTGTGCTGCGCTTCTCTCTCCTGCACCCTGGCAGCCGCTGACCTTTTCACTGTCTTCATAGTGTTGCCTTTTCCAGAATGCCATAGGGTTGGAATCATACATGTGTAGCCTTTTCAGATGGGCTTCCTTCACTTGATAATATGTATTTAAATTTCTTCCCTGTCATTTCTTGGCTTGATAGCTCATTTCTTTTCAGCTGAATAACACTCTGTCGTCTGGATGTGCCACAGTTTACCCTCTATTCACCTACTGAAGGTGGGTACTGATCGGTGGCTTCCATATCTTTCTTTTTTGCTAGTTGTCACTACTGTCAGAAGAACCATGAAGCATCCTTAAATTCTGTTCTTTTTGAGGACACTTTTATTCCTTTTCCTGTAAGATCCCTTTTCTGGTAGGCTGTCCTCACCAATCTTTTTTGACTCATTTTAATTAGAAAGTCACTTTACACATTAACACCTTACTAGAGGCATGTTTATACCTGTGTCTCTTTTTCTACTGGGAACTATTATTCCTGACTCCCAGAGTCTGAGGAGTGGCCCCACTGTGTGAATCCCACCAGCCAAAGCCACAGTGTGGGCTCTAGGCTCACTCTCAAAGTCAGCAAGCCATGTTTGGCTTTTCATGTCAGCACGGTTATACTTTGTACAAAAGAATTAAGGTTTCTAAATCCCTAATAATCTAAGCCTCAATCAGAGGCATTGATTGTGGACTTCTAGGCCTTTCTTGGACTCGAAGGTGGCCAGCAGGACCAAGCCACTGTCAACTAAGGAAGTGCGTCAGCCGGGCGACACCAGCTGCCAGCAGCTCGGGGCCTTGCCCTGTGGGGTTCTGCTCCTTGCACCGTCTCGGCATCTGCGGGGCTTTATGGTGACCCTGCTGGCATCCACAGGCTGGGAAGTCACTGGGTTCACCATTTTACACCAGAGGAAGCAGGTATTTGAAACTGGTGGTGACCTTTGGCCGGGCTGACGGGACCATGTTGACTGTCTGGTTATGAGTGTAGTTCTCGCCCTGTGATGGCAGGTTTGTTTTTTAGTGTGGCATAAGTGTAAGCTATATTTGTGTAGGAAGTCCTAGCCCTGCCCCAAAAAGAGGCCAAAAGAGAATTATAATCTTTTGAAACAAGATATTTGTTTTAAATAAATAACATAATTTTAAAATGTATCCTGTGTTTTCTCTGAATCATCAGTTTTCATTCCATATTGTGTTGTAACAGATGAAACCACACATACCTGGAATGAATCTGCACCTATTTGCCACATCATTTTAACTACATGGCCAGTGACCTAATTAGCAGCCCTGCAGCCAGCATCTGTATCTGTCTCCTGGGCAGGAGGCTAGAAGGTGCAGCCGGAGGGAGAATGTGGGTCCCTGCGTCCTGCACGTGGCTCAGGCCAGGCCTGTCTGTCTTGACTCTCGGCATCTGTGAAATGAGGGTAACTTTCCATGGCACTGTGGTTACATGAGAGCGTAAGAGGCTGTTGGCAAGGGCACCCCGTGGCTGCGAGTGTGTTTTATTGATTAAACTAGGGCTTTCGAGGTGCCCTGGAAATCTTCTTCTGAACCCCACCTCTGTGTCTTTTGACCAGTTCTAACTTGAGAAAGAAGCACTCCCTGCAGACCCTCCATTACTTGAGAAATAATTTGGGCAAGTGTGCTGTTGGTTAAGGTTCACTCCCCACCTCCACCCTGCGGGATGTTGTTGGGTGTCTGTTTACCAGGGGTGTCATGGAGGAGAGAAGGGCCAGCTGACCTCATGCAGCCAGGCTCTGATGACAGAGTGGGACACCCAGAGAAGATGAGGCCCCTGAATTCAAAACAGATGCCACTTTCATGGTGACAATAATGAATGTTTGAGTGACTGCCCTGACTGGGTCAGACAGACCACGGTGGGGAACCTGGTCCTGGAGGGAGCCCCATATAGCTCGAGGGGCAGGGGACAGAGCAGCAAGGCCAGGCATCCATGGGCACACGTCGCTCCAATGTAAACAAAAACAAAAGAAAAGAGCACGCGGTGAACATTTCCTGCTCCGTGTGTGTGTGGGTGCGCTCTATACGTGAAACTCTGTACTAGGTGATCACTTATTTTCTCTCGCCTGGCCTCTTTGGGAGAGCAGAAGAACGAAATGGAAATTTGCATGTGTAGCTCTCAGAAGCAGCTTCTGAAACTGTGAGGACTCATAAAAGAGAAGAATGAATAACAGACCTGGGTCTGGATCCTGACTCTGCTTTGTCTTACCCATGTGACCTTGGGCTTCAGTTTCTTCCTCTATAAAACAGGAATTAACCCCTACTAAGAGGACTGCTGAGAACTGAATTCAACAGCTCCCCAAGCACAGGGCCTGGTGGCTTCTGCAGGAGTGCTCTTTCCCCTTTTTAATACCTTAATCTGCATCATTGTATTAGGAATCACTGTAGATGTCTACAGTGTCAGTTGCTGGAAACTACTCTGTCTGCGGTTGTGGTACTGGCACTAGTAGATTTATTTCATGAAATGTTGCCTACCGCTAGCATAAATCACTATGCATTTTATTTATTAACTGTTAAACGACAAGAAAGTATATATATTTCCTAAATTTTCTTCTGAGAATGGGATCTGCTCTTTTAAGCAAACAAATTCCATTTAGTAGGCTTAATTAGTGCCTCAGACTTAGCCTGGGCCCACCTGAAAGTGGTTCCATATGGCTAATGGCAGAGCCGTGGGCTTAATATTTTCTCACACTGGAATCCAAGTGCCTCTTGCTCAATGCTGCCTTGGTTCTGGCCAGCTCTGTGACCTTTCCCCTAACTGGCTGCCCTTCTTTCTACTCCCCCCAGCCTCCTGCATTTGCACAGGCTCACCCTGCCTTGGCTCACCCCACGGAGGACTTCTGTAGTCCTGGCCCAGGTCGCTGCAGCCACGGTGTCTGGGCCTAGGGCAGAGCTGGGTGCTGCAGGTGTCCCTGCCTGCTTGGTCTTGGGCTTCTGATGTGATTTCCCACAAGCCCCTGATGAGCAGGTACAGATGCAACCCCAGCCCTCCGCCTCTCTCACCTGTGTCTGGCGTTCTGTACTGCGTGTGCGTGGACTCTCCCACTCAGCCTCTGTTTGCGTTGGCCACCATCGCTTTTACTCTCGCTTCTCTTGAAACAGGTTCTGGCCAGTGGTGTGCAGATGAGGGTTTATACCCTGCTGGGGGTGCAGCGGGCTGATTGGCAGCCTCTGCTGATTCCTCTGGTGGAAATACACCCCCTCCCCCGGCCTGCTTCCAAGCTACCAGCCTGACATTAATCAGCTTGAAACACTCCTGCAAATGCCCTGTTCGGCTCCAGCACCTCCTGCCCATCAGCTCTGGTCACAGGCGAAACGTCCCTCCTTCCACACGTGTGGCCCCAGGCGCTCTTTCTGCTGACTCTGGCTGCCACCTGCAGGAGCCCTTGGCCCCTTTCTAGAAGACCCCAAACTCTGTATTCCCCTGTGTGAGCTCACATCCTGTTCAGTGATGTCCTTTTTCTGACGTGCTTTTCTTACTACCCCTTTTTTCAGACCACCATTCAGTTTGTGAACTGCTCAGAGTCTATAATGTATGCTTCCTCCCATTATCCTGTCACTCCGCCTCCAGGCTCACTGGGGTCCTCTGCGCTCCTCAATCCAGGGCCTCTTCACCTCTGGGCTTCTGGGCTGGGCGGCATCGGGGCCTCTCCCCAGCCCTGTGGCACCGTGTGCTCCTTTTGAATCACAGCTCTTCTTCTCTGACCCTGACTCTGGCTCTGTCCAGGTTAGAAATCCACTTGTCATAATGTGTGTGGTTTGGTCCACTGCTCTCCTGAGTGGTCTGTCCTTACCCTTCCCTCTGCTGAGATGGAGGAGGAAGGTGTGCTGCAGTTGGGGAGCTGCAGAACAGCCTGTTCTCTTTTAATGTTTAGACACCATATGCAGTGCATCTTTTTAAAATTTCTACTACGGTCATTATTCCACATGGATGCCACCCACCCTGGCATCTAGCAATGTCATCTCTGCAGAAGCTTATCTCCGGGACTTTCTGGCAGTCCTGGGCCCTGGCTCTGGCTGGGAGACTGCATTCTGGCTCTGAGTGTAGGTTCTGGCTCTGAGTGTAGGTTCCCAGTGGGATCTTGTTCCTGAGGCCTCTCTATGGCCCGTTCAGACTCAGGTCTTCCAGAGCCTGAGTTCAGGCTGGGAGAGGTGCTGGAAGCCCGCCCCTGTTGGGACATAACCATCCCTGTCAGGCAAGGGGAGACCTCTGCAGGCCTCGTCCTCAGGGTGGGGGCTGTGGCCCTGTGCGCACCATACTTCCAGACACCCCACTCTGTCTTGTGCAGCCCCTGCCCCAGACACTGCCCTCTCATGTTGTCAGCATGTGTGTCCGTGAGTCTCAGCCTCCTAGACCACAGGACAGGCACTTAGTTGATGTGCAGGACTGAAGCCTGTCCTCTCTGGCGACCGCACCAGTGTTGCTGTGCATGTGCCTTCACGCCTCTCGTTGAGACATGGCTTCATGTTCCATGGGGAGGAGAACGTTTCTCATCAAACCTCTGGCTTTATTTTTGTGGGGCTACTTCTGAAGGATAGGTTTCCTAGTAAAGCCCCCATTTCTTCTCTTTTTCAGCCACATTTTTATCAGCGGGGCCAAAACCCATAATGAAGTATTCAAATCCCCACCTCCAGATTTTGAATTGTAAAATAAAACTTGTTTCACCATGGGTTTCCCCTTCCCCCCTTTTGTAAAGCAGTTAATTTTAGGCAGGGATTCAGGAAGTGCCTGCTCCCATTTTCTGCCAGGCACAGAAATAGCTCGCGGGGCGCCCTCTCTCCGCCTCCCGGGAGCAGCTGGCGGAGTTCAGTTTTGTGTGTTTCTAGGCATTTCAACTCCTGCCTTTCTGCGCACTGTGTGTGTGTCCGTGCACCCTCAACTCCAAATTACCCTGGAACTTTCCGAAGCCCGCAGGCTTCCCTTCTGTTCTTAATAAAGCGGTGTGCAAGGATCTAGCTGTTAACCCTCCTTTATCACTGGAAACTGCCCCCTGTTCAGAAGGTCTTTAGAATAATAAACTCACAACTGCGTCTTTCAGGGGAGGTGGAGTGGATAGAATGGCTGAATGGTTGCAATACTGTGATGTGAGAAATTCTGCTTTCAGAATCTTTATCTAAAACCTTTTGATTTTTCAGAGGTTTCTTTACTTCTAAAAAGCATTTGGAGGGGAGTTGATTGAACCTTGGGAGGTTGGTTAGAAAGCTTAGCGCTGCCCAGCAAGAGCTGGGGTGGCCCAACCTTGAACAATAGGTGGGGTCAGTAGGAAGTAGACTTGTGGGCATTTTAAAGGTAGACCTGTTAGGATTGGCGTACCCACCCGGTGGGTCAGAGGCACGGCTCGTGAGTAATCCTTAGGTTTTGAATTTGAGACACCGGGCAGAGAGGAATGCCATTGGCAGGATTTTGTTAACATGGGTGGAAGTTTAGCTTTAGACCTGCAGGAACCAGTTTAGTTTTCATGGAATATGTTTATGTGGACATTAGAGTTAAATGGAATGCCATTATCAAGATTTTGTGAACAGGGGTGGCAGTTTAGCTTCAGACCAGCAGGAACTAATTTGGGTTTCATGGAATATGTTTATGTGGACATTAGAGTTGGCCAGTTGGCCATTTGCAGCCCAGTGCTTAATTTTAAAAGATTCGATAAGTTGTGAACTCTTAGGGTTTCTCACGTTTTCTTTTCTTGTCAGCTTTCTTTTTTTTTTTTTGTTTTGAGATGGAGTCTCCCTCTGCTGCCCAGGCTGGAGTGCAGTGGCTCGATCTCGGCCCACTGCAAGCTCTGCCTCCTGAGTTCACGCCATTCTCCTGCCTCAGCCTCCCAATTAGCTGGGACTACAGGCGCCCACCACCATGCCCGGCTATTTTTTTTTTTTTTTTTTTTTTTTGTATTTTTAGTAGAGACAGGGTTTCAGCGTGTTAGCCAGGATGGTCTCAATCTCCTGACCTCGTGATCCACACGCCTTGGCCTCCCAAAGTGCTGGGATTACAGGTGTAAGCCACCGCGCCCGGCCTCTTGTCAGCCTTCTTTAGATCAAAGGACAGTTGGTTAAACCCAAACTGTTCATCATGTGATTCTTAAACACTCTTGCCAAAATGTATTTCAGGGAAAATTTCTCTGGTGCCTACCTTTGTGGAATTTACCATTTTCTTCCCTGAATAACTGTCGTATATTTGTACCTTTTCTTTCATTTTAAACTGAATTTCGAAGACAACTACTAATTCTTTCTCATCTCTGAGTGCCCTGAAGTGTGATATTTGATATGCCATTCTGCAATGAATGAATGAATAAGAGGTTGAGACAACTGACCCAAAGTTTGGAGAAGTGACCAGCTCATTTATTTGTGCTATTCCTTTTCTTTACGGATGACCACTGAACATTGACTGTCAGAGCTCTGCGCTTCACTCTGGAGGGTGGTTTTATTCGAGATCCTGTGATCCCCTCCCTAGGGGTGACCACTTCCTCTGCCTTGTCATTAGCAACAGGTCAGTGGAAGCCAGGGCTTGATGTGAAGAGCCTGCTATTGATTTCATATGGAAACCTCAGATGCTACAGACCCCCAAGAAGTAGGAGCTGGGGGTGGCATTAGCTGATGTCATCGCCCGAGGCTCTGCTCCCTGTGAGCTCAGTGCCGTTCTGATGAACGGGCCTCGGCTCTCAGGGGCAGTGGGAGCTCCTCCTGCTCCAGAGCTCCGTGACCGGAACCCCGCCTTTCTCAGCATGAGGCTGGTGTGGTTGAAAATACAAACACCTGCTTGCCTGCTCCCTGGTGGATGTGGGGCCCACCCCTCATTTTAAAAGCCTCTGAAAACTGTGCTTTGTTTTAGTGTTACTGCCTCCTTGGACCTTTTCCTTTGAAATAAGAAGAGGGTATTACAAAATCACAGGAGGGAGGGTCATAACATTTCTGTGCTCGTCTCTTGAAGCAGAAATAAAAGCACATCTTACTTGTGTGTCTCCTGAAGAAGGGGCCTTGCCACTGGGCCTTGAAGCACAGGCACCTGCCCAGTAGGAGGTGGGCAGGTGGTTTTCCAGGCAGAGGGAGCAGCCTGGGCTGAGGCTCACAGGTGGGAGGTGGGGTTAGGCAAGGGAGTTGAGCCTGGACTATGTTGTCTGCAGGTGAGGACAGAGGAGAAGAAGAGATCAGGTGTGGGGAGCTGACAGTGCCAGGCCCTGGAATCTACCATGTGGCAAGCGGGGCGGCCTGCCGACGTGCGGCTGTGTCCTCCGTGAAGGCCTGCGCACCAGGCACATGGGCCCCAAACCCAGCCTTCCTGCTGCTGGCCAAACAGAGAGCTGTGGTGAGGGGCTGCCCCCACTATGGGGTGGCCAGAGCCACGACAGAAAGCCAGCATAGGGTGGACATGAGATGATGACTCCCTGTCATTCGTGAGTGGGATTAGGAGTCACTGGCACACAGTTGGAAAGGGAGCCATTTCTGGTGCCAATAATTAAGGTCCCCATTCAGTAGGCTCATACAGCTTCTTCAGAGTCAGGTATTTTAACTTGTATGTTAAACATGAATAAATCAAAGCAAAATCAAAAAGCGTTCCTTCATTTGCTTAGACTACCAGTTGAGTGTTTTAGAATGTTCATGGTGTCAGGCATGGCATCCGGACCCGTCCTTCCAGGAGCCTGTAGGATCGCTCTCAGAACTGGCTGTGATTGATGGGGCCATGCACACATCAACATGAACCCGGGGCCATCTCTGTAGGACATGACTCTCGGGTTTCACTGTCCCAGTCAGGCCTATGGCCTTGGGCACTGGTTCCTTCCTGCCTTCCTTCAGGTGAACAGGGTGGGGCGAGGGACATGTCTGTTTTGCCCCTGGTTAAGTATTATCATGAATCAGTATCATTGCTGCAGCTTCATCATCAGAAAACTGTCCAGGAAATGCCTAGTCTGAACAATATGGAGTTTGTGTGTCAGGAGAGAGGCAAAGTCTGTATGGCCGAGATGGCCTTCGGTCACTATGTGTGGTCTGAGATAGCCTTCAGTCACTATGCTGCTGTCTTTGAAAGGCCGTGGGGTCCCTTTCACCCTCACTCCAATCTGACAGTGTATATTTGATATAGTCCCACTGTCAAGACTTTGCTATGAGCTTGAGGTTCACATCCACCCCACGACGTCGTATTATCCCTATTTCACAGATGAGGAGGAAAATTGAGTTCACAGAGGACAGTCTCCGTAAATTCATCAGAGCCAGCTGGGAGAAGCGGAGGTCGTGCCCTAATTTCAGTCTCTGGATGCAAAGACAGAGCTTTTTCAGCTCTGTCCAGTCACTCTGGGGCTTGAAACAGTATATATATGGTTTAAAATACATGTTTGTTTAAACCCGAAGCTTACATTCAAGAACACCACATACCGTGCATGTTCAGCCTGATGCGTTTTTTGGTGAATCACAGTGTAGATGGACGAGAAGCTGCCCCTCTGCCTCTCCGCCCACTGGCTGGTGTCCTGGGTCATGTCTGCCCGCCTCGTGCTGAAGCCACAGCCGCGCTCTGTCAGCCTCTTGCTCCCACCATCGGTGGCTGAAATCTCCTCATCTGTGACAGCTCATGGCCTCATTGCTGCTGTTGGCTTTTTCAAGTGCTGATTTTGAGCCCCTTTCCTCCACTTCCTGACACACAGCACTGAAGGATGGCATTCTGGTGCCCAACACACTCATCTGGGCATGCTGGGGATGTGCGCATTGCTGGGCACACTATTTCTGTTCCCTGTTGTTGCCTAACAAATCCCCTGTACACTCAGTGGCTGAAACCAACAAGCTGTGATGGATTTGTGAGCTGGCTGGACAGTGCTTGCTTCATGTGGTGCTGACAGGGGGACAGGGGTGGCCAGAAGGTCACAAATGCCCTCATGCCCATTTCCAACGATTGGCACTGGACACCTCGGTGCCCCCTTGTAGGTGTCTCCGTGCGGCTCTTCAGGCTTCCCTTCATTATGGGGGCTGGGCCCAAGAATGGGATGCTCCGGGCGAAGGCGGCAACTGCAGCTGTCTAAGGCCAGGCTTCAGAGTTCTACCATATTCCACCACTCACAGCAGGCCACAGGGCAAACCCAGGACGAGCCCAGACTCAAGAGGAACAGGGACAGACTCTACCTCTTGATGGGGGAATGGCAGAGTTCCTTTACAGAAGACCCTGTGTGATGCCACCATCTTTGAAAACACAACCTACTAAACTTACTCAGGCAATAGCATGCAGGGATGTTATTGTAGAGGTAATCATCAATCTCTTCTGATGAATTAAAATGTAAATTACTCACAAATGTCAGTGTCAGTACTTTATTACTTTATTATTAATTATAGGTGGCCAGTGAGAATTATAGGCTGATCAGATGTAGCTAGTGAGGAGTACATGAGTTGGGACCTGGATTTTCCTTGTGGAAGTGGATCCAGTAATGTTGATGCAGTTAAATCTTGGTCCTTGGCATTATAATGCTCTAATAAAAAGACCATTCAACAACTCAATACTGCCTTTTAATCTTTCTGCAATTAGGTTGGATTTATGATTTATGAGTTTTTCTTCTTGTTTTTTTTGCAAGCCATTAGCATGTTATCAATCACCAGATGTCCTCTTTCTCTTTTTAAAAAGTTAAGGCGTAGGACTGTGGTAAGTGTTGGCCTTCAGGGGTCTGTGGACCCCGATTCTGCTTCTGCAGACCTCAGCTGCACCATGAGACGCTTGGCCTCCCTGCTCAGCCCTGGTCTTGTAAGACAGACTCACTGCAGGCAGGTGTTTGGGCCCTCGAGCGATCCTGTCCTGTGCCCTTTGCTGGGACTCGTGTATACAGCACGCAAGGGATCCTGAAAGTGCTTTTCAGCCACTTCGAGAATCCTCTGGACATTGTTCCAACAAGAGGTTCACATTTGATTTCTGATCTGAGACAAATAATGGTGACATAATGGATACAGGATACTATGCTTTTGCTTTAAATCTATTATATTCCCTACCAGTGGTAACTTGTTTGCCTGAGGCCAGGGAAGGCCTGGCCCTGCGTTGTGGGCCATAGGCCTCAACTGGGTAAAGGTAGCCAATGCCAAACAGCTACACAGCCTAAGTAAAGAATGAAAAAGAAGGTTCCAATAGGTTCAGCTAAGCCCATCTGGGATAGGGGCACAACTCTTTTGTCTAAAAATTATTAGATTCCATAGAGTTGGATTGAAAGGGGAAACTGAGGCCCCCAGAGGTGAGGAGAGCCGAGACCAAGCCAAGATCAAGGACTGGGAAAGCCTGAGCCTTTCTTTTTTTGTTTTACTATGCCACAGACATGATCTTCACTAGCTGCTTGTTAACTGTAAGGAAAAATATAATGACCTGATTCTGGGAATTTTCCTTCTCTTTCTCTTCCGCTCCTGTCTCGTTCTCAAAGGTTTAATTGCGTCTGCCGGGCGGGTGTTTTCTCATGGGGATTAGAGCAGACTAAATTGGGCTTTTACGCTTAGTGGGATAACAGAGCTTCCTGAGGAATGTGAACCTAATTAGGGATTCCAGGGTCAAGCCTGACAAAGGAGACACAGAAGCAAAGTTAGGGCGAGCTCTTGAAGGCAGCAAAGAAAGTTAATAAAGTCTCAAATGTCCTCATTTTGTACTGCCATTCTTTGTATAGATCTGCTGTTGTTTGCAGGCTTGTGTTGAAAGTCTGACCCTGGGCCTCTCTTCAACCCTCTACGTAGACCCCTGTCCCCAGGCACCATTGGAAGAGCAGGCTTGAATGATGAGTAAGGCCACCTTTGGCATGTCAGGAGCCCCCGGCCTCACCTGGGGGACCCAGCTCCTATTGGTGTGCCCAGAACGTTCTGTGTCGACCTGACGTCTCCACCCGTCCTATCAGACCTTTGTTAGTGCTGGGGGGTTGCATTTTGTTCCCGCAAATTCAAATGTTGAAGTCCAAATCCCCAGGACCCCAGAATGTGGCAGGATTTGGAGATAAGGTCTTTAAAGAGGTAATTAGGTTAAAATAGGGTCATTAGGGTGGGCCTAATCCAGTATGACTGGTGTCCTTAGAAAGACTGGGACACAGACACACACAAGGAATGGCCACGTGAGGACACTGGGAGAAGGTGGCCATCTGCAGGCCCGGGAGAGAGGCCTCAGGAGGAACCACCCTGCCCACATCTTCATCTCAGCCTCCTAGCCTCCAGGACTATGGGAGGATAAACGGCTGTGGTGTCAGCTGCCCATTCTGTGGTATGTTGTTGCGGCAGCCGCCCCTCACTCAAGCTAAGACTGTTGGTTATTTAAGCAGATAAATACTTTGGTCAGTGTCAGCACTGGGAATGAGGGGACTTTCCTTCTGTGATTATTCTCCTTACCTTGCCCTTATAATAAATGATAATAATGGTAATACAAACACATGAACAGTGTATCCTTTTTCAATCTTAACTAATGGGTGAATTATAGATCTTGCTATTTTATTGATCAGTAACATACAATGTAAGAAGTCAAAGCTGTGGTATAATAGAAGTGGTCCTTCGTAAAAGCTCCACCCTCCTTGCAACCAGGCTGCTACTCCGTGTAGAGATTAGAGAAGAGTCCCAACCCCCAATTGTATCGTAAGGTCCTGGTGGTCAGCAAATATTTGGCGTCCGTATCTGTTTTTCCCTGGCTAGTTCAGGGCCTCAGAGGTAGGTTACCTCTGACTGTTTTCATGACTTAGGAAAGAAAGTACTGCCATCTTGGCGTCATCACGAAGTTTCTTTAAAAAGAATTGTTTTTGTAAAGATAAAATAAAAGTAAACTTCATTTCTGAGTCTTTGCAACTTATCTTAGCGTTAAAACTATTATGATTAAAGTAATTTTATGTATGATAGAACTTGTGCATAAGGTGATGTCTCTGTACTTGGCTTAACTCAGTGAATTGCTTTCTCCCTTGTCTGCAAGGTTTGGCAAGGTCAGTGGCTGGCCCGTTTGTCTCTACTCAGTTTCCACTTGTTTTGCACCTGAATGCTGGCCCAAGGATTGGCATTCGGTGGTGTGTGGTGTGTGTGCATTTGTGGAACGCATTTCATTGCTGTGAGTTGGTAGTGTTGGGCTGATTCTCCCCTCCAGAATCCTGACATCAACAAGGTTTGTCCAGGCCTGCTTGTTACCAGAGTAGAGTAGAGACTTCACATGTGGGCAGAATGATCTGGAGAACTAGCAGGAAGAAACGGTTAGAGAAGCCAAGCATCCGGGCTTTCCCTGTAGCTGCCGGATGTGTAAAAGCATGCTTGATACTTGAGGGTGCTCGCTTCGGTTCTTTTTTTTTTTTTTTCTTTTGAGACAGAATCTTGCTCTGTTGCCCAGGCTGGTGTGCAGTGGCACGATCCCAGCTCACTGCAACCTCCCAGGTTCAAGTAATTCTCCTGCCTCAGCCTCCCGAGTAGCTGGGATTACAGGCACGCGCCACCATGCCCTGCTAAGTTTTGTATTTTTAGTAGAGACGGGGTTTTGCCTTTTTGACTAGGCTGGTCTCGAGCTCCTGACCTCAGGTGATCTGCCCATCTGGGCTTCCCAAAGTGCTGGGATTACAGGCTTGAGCCACTGTGCCCGGCCTCTCTTCAGTCCTTACTTCATGTTTCTGTGAGGTTCTAGGAAGCTGATTCACGTGACCCACCATGACTGGAATTTTTGATGATTTGGAAAAGATAGAATTGAAATTTACGTTTATTCTCTTTATACAGAATATGCATGTTTATAGAATATGTAGTGCATCAGTTATACCCACAGGATTTTAGAGAAACTGATGGAAAAATGTCACTTTCCATATGGCTGTTTACAAAGCGAAATTTAATAAGAAACAATAATAAAAGCTGAGTTTGGAGTTTTATTGTGTTCATCAAAAGGAAAGCAATGTCTGTCAAGCACGAGGAGAACTGAGTTGTCCTTTATTTCTCCCAGGACTTGGATCTCCCAGAAGTAAGCAGAGAGGGATTGGTTCAGGTTTGAAGAGTTGATCTCACTCCTTACTGAGGAAGATCTGCACCCAAGCCCTGTGTCTGTCAGCACTGGGGGTAATGGTGGCCGGGCCGGTACACCTTGGGTGAAAGCACTTTCTAAGGCAGAATGTGCTTGTTAGCTGAAGTGCTTTCATTCACCTTGGGGGATGGAACTGCAGGGCTAAGCTTTGTTGTGTGTGCACACACACAAACACACAGGGACACATACAGGTATATACACTCACACACGGAGACACACACAGACACGCTCTCACATCGATACACTCACATGAGGCAGGGTATACATAGAAACACACGCAGACACACTTAACAAAACTCAGTTTCAAACATGCACATTCATACATTCTCACAAGCACACACACTCACACTCCCCCTTTTCTCACAAGCACACACGCTCACACCCCCACTTTTACACTCCCATGCACATAACCACTGACTCACCCACTCATATGCAAACTCACAACACTCTCAAACTTAAACACATTCACACAAAAGAATACATTTGCAGATATCCACAGCAAAATATACCTAGTCAAACACAGACACCACCACATATAGTCACTCTCACACACACAGTCACCCACACTCACCAACACACCCACACTCACACACCCACACTCACACACCCACACTTACCCACACTCACACACCCACACTCACACTCACCCACATTCACACATATGCTCACTCACACACTCACATTCCCAAGGACACAGTCATGACTTGGTGGCAAGCCCTTGTCCCTCTGCCCCTCTCTCCTGTGGACCTGCTGGCTTGGAGACAAGGTTATTGATGCCAGCGTACCCAGGCACCCACGTAGCCAGGTGTGGGGCAGGCACAGCAGTGTGTGTTTGTGGTTTCCTTAGGAACAGTAGATTAGGATCCCAGGATAGCTGAAAGAAGGCAATAAAGAGGCTCCCAAACAGGCTTCTCAGAGGGGCCCTCGCCTCCACCAGGGGAGGGACGGATCCCGGGGATGCCACAGCCCATGGCTTTTGGCCCACAGCCCATGACCCACTGCCTTCTCTCCAGCCTTCAGTAGCTGCTAACGGGAGCTGCTCTGCCCCCTTCCTTGTCTCACTGTTGTCACCTCTTGTCACCCTAACCCCTGAGGGAGCTGCTCATTATGAGAGAGGGTGCAGCTCCTATCAGGAGAGGAGCCTGGAGCTGGGGCACCAGTTGGCGTCGTCTCTGTGAGAGTTCCCATGGCTGGCCTGGCCCTCTCTCAGATGCAGCTTCACATACACAGAGTGGGGGCTTGCTGGCCTTATTGTGAGGGCTACAGAGAAAGACCTGCAGACAGGGCACTGTTCCGTTTTTATCCAGCTGATTCGAGTCCACACATTGGATGAGCCGTGGGCCTCCCCAGGAGTGTGCCTTGATACAGGGAACGCTGCCTGGTTTTTGTCTCATCCTCTCACACCCCTGCAGCTCACTTAGCATCATGTTACAGAGCAGGCAAAGCGCAAGGCCAGTGGGTGCCCATCTAGACTCCTGGCCATGCCACCGCACACATCCCAGCCATGCTGGCTGTGCACTGATGGGGCCAGGCGCAGCTCAGAGGCTTCTGGTTGGTGTCTGCAGGACAGTCTCAGGGGATGCAGTGCACCGGGACCCTCCCAGCCCTGCAGCGTTGGGTGGCTGCTCTCTCTGTAAGTCAGACTGGCATGTGAAGAACATAAGTGCTAAAGAAGTGTCAGCTTCTTCGTGCCGAGGAAGGCCAAGCCCACCTGGAGTTGGCCCCAACCCACAGTGCTTCCCTCTGTCCAGTGAAAACAGTGAAAGAACCCCACAGTGCCGGGGAATATGTGATCAGAGCTGGAGTTTGAGGTGAGGAGAGCAAGCAGGTGTGCCTCACTCCCTTACCTGGCTCCATCCACAGGAGATACCCTCCTGATGCATGGGAGGCAGAGCAGCCTGTAGATCAGTGGAGAGCTGTGTGCGCTCTGGCAGGGATGCAGCTCTGTGCACGGAAGCACTGTGCTTCTGCTTCTGCTAAGGCCGAAGAACTGCAAGTGACACCTGACTGTCCAGCAAATGCAGCTGATCGCACCGTCGCACAGTCCCCATAGGTTCCTTGGTGCTGAGCAGGCCGGTGTGAGCATCCCTAGCCTGGCCGCCTCGTCCTGTGGTTCTGTCTGTGGTCAGCTTACTTGCCTTAGTATAAGGGAGGAAAAGTGTGACAGAAATACAGTCTCTTTTCAGGGACTTCCTGTCCTGGAATCTGGTTTTAGCCACATTGAAGGAACAAGTGCCCTCTGTGTTCACTTGGTCATGGTTTTTACTAAATAAGATGTTTGTACTTATATAAATGATGAGTTTTCTCTTTATCAACAAGTGACTCTTTGCCTCTAGAATGTCCCTTTTTCTCTGGTTGGTGCTCCATGTGCATTTTTATTTGCAAATCCACTCCCACAAAAGGTCTTTCCTGAGACATTTTTGTCTGCATTTTCAGACAGTAGGGCCTGTGACCGATTCTCTTGGAAGAGAGAAGCAAGTTCAGTAGGATGTGAATGTGGAGGCTCAGGGCCAGGCTGCCTGCCATTTGCTCTGCAGAACCTGGGAGCTGCTCACTCCCCACTGTTCCCCAGCTCGCTTTCTTAAAAATGATTCATTTTATGCAGTTTCTATTACGTGAGCCATAAGCTCTGTGGGGTTGGGGACCAGTCTGCTTCATTTCCAAGTGAAGTCCTGGCAGGAGAAGGCTGTCAGTGAAAATGTGCGGGACAAGTGATGGATGGAGTTCGACAAGATTGGGCGTGCCAACTTATCGGGCGAGCCCGTTAGCCACATAAGCCGTGGATGGTCTGGGGCGAGATGGGATTCGGGCAGTCACGGCTTACAGAGCTCACCTCTCCTTTTCTGTAGGACACCCTGGGGCCAAGCCAGGTGGTGGGCAGTTATTGCACCCCATCTGGCCACAGAGGGATGTGGGAACACACAGACCTGGCTTCTGGACCAAATCCTTAAGTGGCTGCCATCTTTAAAACTCAGGTTTCTGACATTGCACAGGGCTTTTCTTTTCATTGTCTCAACAAATGTGTGCTTCCAGACAGTGAATTTAAAAAATGTATTATAGACTCTATTTTTAAGACAGTTTTAGATTTATACAAAAATTGGACACACTCAGGCCCGGCGTGGTGGCTCACACCTGTAATCCTAGTACTTTGGGAGGCCGAGGCAGGTGGATCATGAGGTCAGGAGATCGAGACCATCCTGGCTCACACAGTGAAACCCCATCTCTACTAAAAATACAAAAAATTAGCCAGGCGTGGTGGCGGGCGTCTGTAGTCCCAGCTACTCGAGAGGCTGAGGCGGGAGAATGGCATGAACCCGGGAGGCGGAGCTTGCAGTGAGCCAAGATGGCGCGACTACACTCTAGCCTGGGTGACAGAGTGAGACTTCGTCTCAAAAAAAAAAAAAAAAAAAAAAAAAAAATTGGACACACTCTTCTTCCTCTTCATATATAAACATTTTCCATTCCTGCGGTACATTTGTTGCACTTGATTAGCCAATATTGATACAGTCTTAGTAACCAGAGCCCCTGGTTTACATTAGGATTCTCTCCTGGTGTTGTACATTCTGTGGGTTTAGACAAATGCAGAATGACATGCGTCCATCCTTATAGTATCAAGCAGAATAGCTTCATGACCCTAAAGAGTCTCTGTGCTCTGCCTGTTCCTCTCTCCCTCCTAATCCCTGGCTTTCACTGACCTTTTCACTGTCCCATAGTTTTGCCTTTTCCAGAATGTCACAGAGTTGAAATCATACAGTATGTGACCTTTTCAGAGTGGCTTCTTTCACTTAGTAATATGCATTTAAGTTTCCTCTTTTTGTTTTCCTGCCTTCATAGCTCATTTTTTTTTTCGTCATGCTTGACATGCCATTGCAGGAATGCTGGTAGTGAGTTTGAAAGGCAGGGGCCCTGATTCTTCGCACATTTCTTGCCTGCATGTCACATGTGGAGTGAGGCAACAAGATGCATGTGTGCATTGAGTAGATACCGTGCTCGGGCGGAGATAAGTCACACCGCTCTGTTAACCATGGGGTCTCCTTGTCCGGCTGTTTCCACCATCCTGTAAGGTTTTGTCTGTGACTCCTTCTGTTTCCAAAGCCGTTTTTGTTTTGTTTTGCTTTACATTTATTTGTTTACTTATTCTCTCATCCATTCATCAAACTTTAAAGGGGCCCTGAGAGAGGATCCCTGCCCCAGACATCCGTCTGAGTCAGAGCCATGGTGGAGTAATGATGTGTCCCAGACACAGGAACGGCCATGTGTCACATACTCCCTGAGGACTGGACTGCGTAAGATAAGCAAGAGGCTATAAATAGTTGTCCTGGTAAGGGCCAAGGTAACGCCGCCGCCCACCCCAAACCACAAGTACAATTAGTCAGATCTCTGAGATTCTCTACGATTCTCCTTCCTTTGCACATTTTCAGACAACTCTATGAGAAGGCAGGTGCCAGGGATCTGGAGGGGGTAGTGCCAGAAGAAAGCTAAGGAGTGAGGTCACTCACCAGGAACTGAATCCTGTTTGCTGGCGCCTGGCTCCTGAGCGGCCCCCCAGAGCAGCGCAATGCCTGTCTGGCTCCCTTAGCCCTTGACCTGTGCCACTCTTCTGAGCTCCTCACGTGCCATCTCTTAATTCTCACCGTGAACCTGCCTGGAAGGCACTGTTGTTACCTGCAGTTTTCAGATGTGGAAACTGAGGCACAGAGAGATTAAAGGCCAAGGTCTTGTGGCTAGTAAGTGGTGGAGATCCTGCCCAAGGTGAGGTCTTTGCCCTGCAGGACTGGTGGCTCCCTGTGCCTGTTACTAACTGCCTCTCCTGACTGTGTTTGAACCGCCTCGCCTTCGTTACTTTCTTTGTCTTTCCCAGGGAGCTCTCGGTCTTCAGAGACTATGGTGGAGTCAAAGTCTCCTCTCCCCGTCTCTTGTGCGGAATGGAATAACCACGTTGACATTGCCACATTCAGACTCTTCAGTTCTACTTGTAGAAATAGTTCTAGAAAAGGTGGCCCCTTGTGTAGAGAATGCATGCCCCTGGGTGAGGATGGGAGGAGTGGGGGCTTGAAGACCACCAGGCAGAGCCTTCCACCTCCTTCTCTGGGCCCTGCTCCCAAGCTCCCCAAGCACAGACCGACTCAGAGGTTTCCATCCTTGAGGTCTACCAGTTCTTTGTGAAAGTGGGGGCTAAATTTTGTATCTATGCTTGATTTGCATTTTTCTGGAAGGGGAGGCCCCATGGTTTCCATGACATTAGCAAAAAGGACAGGGACTTTCCAAAAGTGAACAAAACTCTGGACTCTCTTAACCCTAAATCTTGTCAGTCTTGATCTGCTACAGCTTTGTGGCCAGAGTGAGGTTAGAGACAGTTTCATGCCTTTGGGAGCCTGGCTTGATTATTATGCTAATTTTTTCCTGGAGAATCCATTTGCTTATCTGTTTCTTCTCTCTTTGAAAGGTGGTGATTCCCTGCGGTGTGCAAGTCCAACTGGAACAGGTAAGCCCTTTGCATTTCTTTGGCTCCATTGTTCCATCCTGTGGGACTAAGTCCTTTCTTGAAGCTGCGCCCTCTTTGGGGATCTTTTAGCTTCCTCTAAGATCCATGCCCTCCCTTTGACCCGTAGCTTGCATTCACAAGGCTCTCTCTGAGGACCTTTGACCATGCTGCACTGGCCATTTGCATGGTTTTTTAGAGAAGAGGATCCGCTGCGCCTTTGCGGGAGCTGCCTTTCTATCAGTAATAGTTACCTTCGGGACGAATCTCCCTGAGCCGACTTTCCTTGGCTATAAAGTGAAGACAGCACAAGTCTGTTGTCTTAGTGATAAAAACCTGGACAGTGAGGGTGCCTGGGTCGCCAGGTGGCTGTGGACAATATAGTGCAGTGGTTTGTAGACTGACATCCAGCTCTGACAAATACTGGGTGTGTGTGTGTGTTCAAATCAGATTGAAGGTAAACACAATAGCACTTTCTCTTTGGCTTGTGATTAGGCAAATTTAAATTGCTGTCTGCTTTTCAAATGCAGCTCCTTGGAAGGTCGTGGTACCTCCTGGTGTTTTCTTTGCTTCCACCCTTTGGAGCTGAGTGGGTGAAGCTTTGTTTCCGAGGGCTTATTAGCAGCTTGCAGGATAACTGAAAGGCTCACTGTGCCTAGACAGCAGGACACAGGACCCTCTTCTCTCACTGCAAGTCAGAAGCGACTCCCTGGGAGGCAAATGGGAAGCTGCCTCTTGCTGCTGGGGAAGTGTGTGCAGGTCTGGGCCTCCCCGGTGGGGTAAGGAAACAGGTGCACCCTGTGGTTCCTCCTGGGCATCTGTCAGGTGTGTTGTTCCCTGTACTTCTCAAGTAGGGCAGGGCTTTCTGCCCTTGACTCCCCCTAGCTTCACCATACACAGAATCTGGGGTGTTCTGCCGGAGATTTGGCAGTCTTTCTGGGTTGTGAGCCTGGTGGCCTCCAGACATGGAACTGGCTAACTGGCTCTATCTTGTGGTGCAGTAGGACATCCTTCCCTAGGCTCAGCCAGCGGCGCCCGTGTGGCAGCTTCCCTGCTTTGATGAAGTCAAGATCAGATCCTGGCTCCAGTGGCTGGGCCTTGCCCTTGCCCCCTGCCCACCTGAGCCTTGGTTTCCTCCTTTACCCAGTGGGTGTGGGGGTGGCTCTCTAACCTCATCACTTGAGTGGCCGGGCCATGCCCTCGCCCCTGCCCAGCTGAGCCTCGGTTTTCTCCTTTATGCGATGGCCATAGAGGTGCTCTCTAACCTAGCTGCAGATGAGAGAAGAGGGACTACGGGGTCAGGCCTGTCACAGAAGCCTGGCCACAGGTGGGGTGCCCTTATTATGCTCCTTTTAATGCTGTCGTGTGGTGTGGTCTCTTTGCTTATGGAAGAGCAAAGTATGCATTTGAGGTCATAGGAACTTTAAAAAAAAATCTCACCCAGAAACCTAAAATATTGACAAACTGTGAGAAACATGTTGCAGCATCAAGAGCTGAGGCCATCCGGGGCGGGCGCCTGCCCGGCCGTCCTTGCTGGCCTCAGCCGTGCCCCCAGGCCTGTGGTCCACTCTCACTCCATTCCTTCTGTGGCACTCACCGCCGACAAGGGGGTGGAGGAGTAGGGGGCGTGGGGGGACTTGGGGGCATGTGTTTGTAGTTGGTTTTGACAGGCTGCGGTTTGTGACTGATTTCCTCAGGCTTGTCATAGGCCCCAGGAGCCAGGGGCTGAGTAACTGGGATTATATGCATGTGCCACCACGCCTGGATGATTTTTGTATTTTTAGTAGAGACGGGGTTTCATCATGTTGGCCAGGCTGGTCTCAAACTCCTGACCTCAGGTAATTCTGCCTGCCTCCTAAAGTGCTGGGATTACAAGTGTGAGCCACCATGCCCGGCCTAATTTTTGTATTTTTAGTAAAGATGGGGTTTCACTGTGTTAGCCAGGCTGGTCTTGAACTCCTGATCTCAAGTGATCTGCCTGCCTCAGCCTCTCAAAGTGCTGATTTTTTTTTTTTAAATGTCTGCAGTTGGAGAGAAGTTGGCATGTGACAAGGAGGCGTTACAGATTCCAGGTCAGAGGAGGCATTTGATTGGTGCATTATTTATATTACCTGAGTGTATTTTACCTGCAAAAGGGATACTCATGTAGAAAACCACACACAACAACATCTCCAACCTACATCCACTTGCGGGACAGCCAGCGTGCTGTGGGAGGGAGCTGACTTGGTCCAGGAGCCAAGGTCTAGGCTCAGGCCCCTCCCGTTATATATGGCCTTGTTTTCTAACCTGTTTTCTTATCTTCAAATATGGGGGTTGCTTGGCTATGAATCTGTGGTCTCCTGTGGCTCAATTGTCCTGTTTTAGAGAAGCAGGTGCCATGGCGGTTTCCTCAGGTCACTGAAGGCATCTTGAGCTTTTTGGGCAGAAACTTGACTCATACTGTGTGTTGCTGGGGACTCAAGTCTGGGTGTCAGTCTGCCAGCATCAGGGCAACTGTTGGCTTCAAAATCTGAAACTTCATGGGCTCCTGGTCCTCATAGCTGCTGTGATAATTGTCTCATTCTCATAACAAGAAACTCATAACAAGTTTCTTTTGTGCACTTTCCCGAGAGTATCAGGAAACAATTTTTGTTAAAAAATTAAAAAAAAGTCCTCCTGGAAACCTTGTCATATTTGGAGGCTCAATTGTAAAGAAAGAATAAGGAGAAACATGTTTAATTGGATGAGTATTTTCTGCTTTAGTGGGAAGTTTTTCTCTATTTAACTAACACTTCGTTTCCCAGCATGATGACCACTAGCACTCCCCATCCCGTCCTCTCTGGCCCTCTGGCCCTCAGGCCCCGGGGTAGCCCCATGGCCTGTCTTTCCAGAAATTATAGAATTTGAAGAGAACCTGGGGTCATGGAAGATGAGGGACTTCACAGGGGCAGGCTGTGCTTGCATCCAGGTTGTAATAGCTGTTAGCTTTGTACTTTGGACACATATGTAATTTTCTAACGTATGCAACAGACTTTCAAAAGTACTACTTACACCATCACCACCACCATCATCACCACCATTACCACCGTCATCACCACAGCACTCACTAGTTAGTTACCTTTGGGGGATGCTAGGGAACCAACTCATTCTGATTTGGTAAATAAAGAGAAGCAATAGAGCATTTAACCTTTGGGAACTGTTCTTTGGAGTTTCCAAATAAAGGAAGAGGGAAAGTTGTATTGAAAGAGGAATTCCAGCTAATAAACCTTGAAAATGTGATAGGGTTAACATAGTGCCCTTTCCAAACTCCTAATAAATGACTGTCTGGCTCTAGGCTCTGGTCTTCTGTAACCTGCACTATCACAAAAGGGGAGTTAGACCACGGGTCATAGGGTTGTAAGCCTCCTTGCAGGAAGTACACAGCTGAGTCCTCACCCTAGCCAAGTCCTCACCAGAATCAAACCAGAATCAGACCCAGCCTCAGATCCATCTGCAACTGACAGGAAGTCCAGGGGCCAGGACATCTGTGAAGCTGTACTGCAGGGCTCAGCGAAATCCAGGGCAGAGGGAATTCTACTGTGTAGAAACAACCCCAGTCTTTTTCAAATACATTGCAAAAAGAGGAGAAAGAAAAAGGAACTGGGTCGGGTGCTGTGGCTCACGCCTGTAATCCCAGCACTTTGGGAGGCCGAGGCAGGCGGATCATTTGAGGTCAGGAGACCAGCCTGGCAAACATGGTGAAACCCCGTCTCTACTAAAAATACAAAAATTAGCTGGTCTTGGTGGTGTGCGTCTGTGATCCCAGCTACTTGGGAGACTGAGGCAGGAGAATGGCTTGAACCCAGGAGGCAGAGATTGCAGTGAGCTGAGATTGTACCACTGCACTCCAGCCTGGGCGACAGAGACTCCGTATCAAAATAAAAAAGAAAGGAACTGAAGTGACATATTAAATAAACATCGTAAGACTTTATTCAGACTATAACTTAGACTATAAAAATAAATCCAGACAACCCCAAAACACTTATGGCAGAGAAATTTGAACATGAATTAGATATTTTAAGGAATTATTCTTCACAATTCTGGCAGTTTGTTCTACATTTTAAAATGTTCTTGACTTTCATTTTTAAAAAATTATTATTTATTTATTTATTTATTTATTTTTAGGTGGAGTTTCGCTCTTGTTGCCCAGGCTGGAGGGCAATGGTGTGATCTCGGCTCACAGCAACCTCCGCCTCTTGGGTTCAAGCGATTCTCCTGCCTCAGCCTCCTGAGTAGCTGGGATTACAGGCATGCACCACCACACCCAGCTAATTTTGTATTTTTAGTAGAGATGGGGTTTCTCCATGTTGGCCAGGCTTGTCTCGAACTCCTGACCTCAGGTGATCCTCCCACCTCAGCCTCCCAAAGTGCTGGGATTACAGACGTGAGCCATTGTGCCCGGCTTGACTTTTAAAGATATGTACTGAGATATTTATGGATGAAGTGATGTGAAATCTAGGGTTAGCTTTAAGTGGCACAGTTGGGTGGGGGGTGTTGGTGTATGGATGCAGTTCATCTGGGGACAAGTTGGTGACTGGAAACAAAGTGGTGGGACCTGGGGCTCCTGATCCATATGTCTCTACTTCACAGGAACATTGTGCAGGGCGCAGATGATGTGTTCAGGCACAGAGCTCAGGCTGGCTGGTCACTGTTTTTATCACATGACACACCAATGTTTTCCAAGCCAGCGTCCTTTCCCCATCTTGCAGTTAACTTCCATGACCTAATGGCTTATGACTTTCCCACAAGTCTCGTGTGTGGCATTGAGCCGTTGACATCTGGGTGATATCCCCTCAGCAGTGCTACAATGTGTCTTATTTGATGAAATGTTTCACTGAAAACCCACTGGGTTTGTCGACACATGGCGCAGAGTTCACAGGCTGCTTTGTAAAATAGTAACACTTGCTTTGTAAAGCCTCTAAAGAAATCATTCTGAATAAAGGGTTGTTTCACACTAGCCAGGTACATTTTTACTTTTTTTCCCCTGGGAAAATCGTACAAGTCACTCACCGGGGAGATCAGCCTTGATAGGTTTTGTGCATGGAAGGAAATAGGGCCAAGGCGCAGGCATCCAGTGAGCACAGATTGTGATTCAAGAGAGCGAAGCACTTTGGAAAATTAGGGGAGTTAAACATGGACTTGGACTTGTATGAGGTCCTGAGCTCCCCATCATTGGTGCCATTTAAGAAGTGGCTGGAAGTTATGTTGCCGTATTCCTTCTTAGGGTGATTGGGAGACTGAGTGCGAATGATGGCAGAGGATGCAGTAATGTAGCCCGCATTGTACGTGGTGACAAGGTCGTTAGTATAAACCACACTGATGTACAAATATTTTAGGTCAGTGGATCACAGAGTGTCATCTAAGACCAGCAGCATCAACATAAACCTGGGAATTTAGAAATACAAACTCTTTGTGCCCACTCAGACCTGTTGAATCAGAAATTCTGGGATACGATCCCTAAATCTCTCTCCTAATGTGCCCTCCTGCTGGTTCTGATGCAAGCTGAAGTTTGTTCAGCCTGTTCTAGGAGATGACTTGCTGGGGTGGGGCTGCCACCCGGGACCACCTTGAGCAATCCTGGAGGTGTTGAGGGTGCTCGGGGCATAGGGTTACTGAGAACTCGGAAGCCTCTGGGGTTTGGGTGACCTGACGTTTATGATTTCCTTCCATCTGGGAAACTTGCATTCTCTGATGCCTTTCTCCTTTTCATCCCGGGCAGATGACTATTGGCTTCTGTCATACGTGCTCCAGAAAATATTCTGATGCCAGATTCCTCAATGTGTTTGCCTAGAAAATACTTTAAGCTTCTCAAGGCAAGGCATTGCCAAATCAATAGAGGTCCTCAGGTAGGGAACATAAATCTGGAAGAGAAATGCACGTCTTTAGAAGGCATCCGCAGCATGAACTTGCCACCCTGGAGCTTCCTTGTCAGGAGGAAGGATTCCTCGAAGGCTTTGCTTTCTGTAGCAGCATGAGGCATCCTAAGAATAAAGAAGTAGAGTCAGGTAGATAAAAATTATGGGTGGACTAGGCTGTGATTATGGCCCTTTTAATAATGTTAGAGTAACAGTGTATTAAGTAGGGGCATTAGAATTAGAAACTGGCAAGTTTCTAGCAATTTTAAATCTACAAATTTAAAGATTAAATTATAGTTGATTTTCATTGCTTGTGGATTCCATATTTGCAAATTAGACTCCTGGATACAATTTATTTGTAACCTCAAAATCAATACCAAGGACAATTTTGTGATCATTTGAAGACATGAGCAAAAAGACTCAAAATTCGGGTTGTCCACCTGCATGTTCCCGTCTGACACTGAAAAAGCAAAACTCTTCCTTGTTTGAACTCATACTGCAGACAGGCATCCTTTCCACAGTCTATTTAGTGCCACATTTCCCCCTTTTTTGTGCTTCTGTTGTTGATTATGCTGTTTAAAATGCAAGTGCATTGCTGATGTGATGTCCATTGTCCCTAAGCACAAGAGGACTGTCCTGTGCCTGCTGGAGAAAGCACATGTGTTAGACAGTCCTTCCTTCAGGTGTGAGTTACAGCACCAATGGCTGAGAGTTTCATGTTAATGAATCCACAGTATTTATTAAATTAGGGTCTCTCTTTGTCACTCAGGCCAGAGTGCTGTGGCATGATCTCTGTTCACTGCAACCTCTGCCTCCCAGGTTCAAGCAATTCTCATGCCCCAGCTTCCCGAGTAACTGGGATTACAGGCATGCACGACCACTCCCGACAATTTTTCCATTTTTAGTAGAGACGAGGTTTCACCACATTGGCCAGGCTGGTCTGGAACTCCTGACCTCAGGTGATCCACCCGCCTAGGCCTCTCAAAGTGCTGAGATTACAGGTGTGAGCCACTGCACCCGGCCAAGGTTATGCGTTGAATCGGTTGGTGAAAATGCTGTGACTAGAGCTCGAAGGACCCTAACCCTGTATTTCTCCTAGAGACAGAAGCTCAGTGTTGGTCAAATCAGTGTTTGCAACAACTTTATAGAACACGACTACCTGCAATAACGAAAATCAACTGTAATTGATTAGGGTCCATAGTAGGACAGCCCCACTGTCAGGTTTTCACTTAATGGTTCTTTCCCTGAGTTTACTATCTGAGAGAACAGATCCAAGCCCACTTTCTGGCCGCCTTCTGTGAACCTATGATAGGCAATTTGCTTACAAACTGGAGAGGCAGGGAGAAGAGAGGCACAGTGGGGAGGAATCAGGGCAGAGGGCTAACTATTCTTGGCTGTGGAGTTCTAGGGAGGTAGGAAAGTCGGTGGTCTCTCGTGGTGGAGTGAAAGCTAAGACAGACCTGGCCTGTGTCCTAGCACTCCCCTCGCTGCAAATGGCCTCAGGTGGCCAAGCCTGGTCCTGGGTTTGAACTAGATGAAGTGACAACCTGACAATGGGGCTGTCTTACTATGGACCCCTAGTCAATACCTAATCAATTACAGTAGATTCTCATTATTGGTGGTAGTCGTGTTCGATAAAGTTGCTGCAAACACTGATTTAGCCAACACTGAGCTTCTGTCTCCAGGAGAAATAAAGGGTAGGGTCCTGCGAGCTCTAGTCACAGTGTTTTCACCAACTGATCAACACATAACCTCGGCCAGGTGCAGTGGCTTATGCCTGTTTGAAAGTGGGGATGATAAGGGTTCCTTGCTCAGCAGGCTGCTACAAGGATGGAGAGAGAATACAAGCAAATCATGTTGCATTATGTCAGGAATAGAGTGGATGTGGAATAACTTGCTGTGACAATGATCGTTACTGGTATTAATACAGGGGCAAAGAGGAGGGTAATTGCTGCTTGCATGTCACTTACTATGCATTTGGCTTCACATCCAGGCAGAACCTCTCATTTAAAGGGATCAGAATTTATAAGTGATTATTGAACTGAAATATCAGTTAACTTGCAGAATCCTGAACTTTTCACTTTAGCATTCCATTGTGTCTGAAAACTGGTAAAAGTAGCCACCTGTCTTTGACGTACCATCCCACCCTGTCTTTGAGTTCTCTCCAGGGTCTGGGGTTCCCTGTCCTGTTTTTACATAGTGTACATCTACAATGAGCCATTGAAATTTCCCATTTGGGGTTCCTCAGAGTGTAAGAAAGCTTAAAGATACTTAGGAATAATCGGAGCATAGAAATCCTCTGGACTCTGCCCCAGCTGCCTTACAGAAACTTGATGAGTTTTACTGACTGCCTCACGCCAGGCTCTCAAAAACCTCAGTGTTTGCAGCAGTAACAAATCCTTTTTTGCTCACATTTCATTGATTTCTGCAGTATTTTATTAAACTCTGCAATTACAATAACTGGTACAACCGGCATTTGTAGGGTTGGGAGCAGACGCAGTGGTCATTTGGTCAGCTTTTGAGTTGACAGAAGAAACACAGTGCGGGACTGCAGAGCCCAGCCTGCTGGCTCCAGGCATGCAGTGGGCATGCAGTGGGCATGCAGTGCCCGGCTCCTCAGTAGTAATAATGATGTTCCTGGACAGGGGTGATGAGGAAGGCCCTGGGCCCCTTCGGTCTTCATCTAGTTCCTACTTCTGCACTGCTAGAGTCTTGGCTGACTGAGCCCCTCAGTGGGAGCGGGGACAGCCAATTCTCTAGTGCTCCATTGTGGAGCCCAGCCAGCTGGCTCAGGCCATGCATTCCATATTGTCTCACAGAACGAACAGGGAGACAGCAGATCCATGGTTGGTGGGAAGCCTGTAGAGGTGGTTTTGGAGTGACCTCATTTATGTGGTTCTTGGAGGGCAACATGCAGTTTCATTCTAAGCAGTAAGCAGAAAAGACTCACACGTGAATGTGGCTTTGCTCAGCCTGGTTCAGCTTCCAATGTACTTATTTCTCGACATACAGCACTTAATGCAGGGCTCACTGTCTTATGTTTACACCTGCCTGTGTCCCCTCATCTCACCGTAAGCTTCCCAAAGGCGGGAATATTCTCTTTCCCGTTTTTTTTCAACTCCAGCATTTTCAGTGAGGCTGGACACATTCTAACAGCTGGAAAATAAATTTTGAAGTTAATTGCTCAATAAACTTATTTTCTCATGGCGGGATCTATAGATCTGTAATATTAAGTTATATGATGCACATAAAACCTCTCTGGTTTAGAGCACATCCTCCTTCAGCTTTATTGGAAGTTACTAGGTAGAGGAAGCGCCGAAAGTAGTTGGATATCTTGTGTCTTGATGCTCCTGCTGTTCCTCCTCCTTCAATATTTTGGCACGTCCATCAAATTGTCCAATCTTCCTAGTTACGTTAACCAGTTTAACTTACTGGATTGTTTTCCCCACTGCCTCTCCCTTTTATTTAACACATTCAGAAGGAGGAGGCAATGTTTCCACGTGTGGCTAGGGGCCATTACGGCCCCACACCTTACACCACTCCTTGCTTTATTGCTGCTGTTCACAGTCAGCCTGGCTTCCTGCCGAGAGAGCGTGAAGTGAGGGGAGCGCAGGGTGGCAGGTGAGCATCTCCAGGCCACCTGCCCATCCTGGGAGCTGAAGGTTGCTCCTGGCAGCAGCATTTCCCAAACACCCACCAGACATCTCAGAGCTTTCAGATGGCGTCTTAGTCAGCTTAGGCTGCCAAGACAAAGCACCACCGTGTGGGGTGGCTGCAGCAATGGGCGGTTATCACCCTCAGTCCTGGAGGCTGGAAGGCTGAAATGAGGGTGTCTGCAGGGTTGGATTCTCCTGAGAGCTTTCTCATTGGCTTGTAGGTGGCTATTTTCTCCCTGTGCCCTCACATGGCTGCCCCTCTATGTGTGTCTGTGTCCTAATCTCCTCTTCTTTTTTTTTTTTTTTTGAGACGGACTCTCGTTCTGTCACCCGGGCTGGAGTGCAGTGGTGCGATCTTGGCTCACTGCAAGCTCCGCCTCCCAGGTTCACACCATTCTCCTGCCTCAGCCTCCCGAGTAGCTGGGACTACAGGCGCCCACCACCATGCACGGCTAATTTTTTGTATTTTTAGTAGAGACGGGGTTTCACCGCGTTAGCCAGGATAATCTCTTCTTTTTATAAAGACACCACTCATACTGGATTAGGGCCACCCTAATGGTGTCATTTTAACTTAATCGTTTCTTTAAAGATCCTGTTTCCAAACTGTCACCCTCTGAGGTCCTGGGCGCTAGGACTTCAACATATGGATGTTTGTGGGAATGCATTTCATTCATTAACAGATGACACCAGGCATTTTGTCAGTCTCCAATGGGGAGGAGGACGGTGCTACCTTTGCCAGATATGGTGGGTAATAAATCATAAACTTGAAGTTATGGTCTTGATTATGGAACAGATGAGTCCTCTCTTCCACTGCCCCTCCTTCATTAATCAATCGGTTTATAAATATTTATGTCCTGGGGAACCTCTGATGCACCAGGCACTGGGCCCTGTGTGGGGATGTGGAGGCCTGCCGTGGTTCTCTTGTGGGGGAATTTACATTCTAGGACACTCCAGTGGCATAGTCCACTTGGGGCCTGAGACTGACCTGGGAGGGGATGAAGGTGCTTGCAGAGAGGGTTGGAGGTGCCGTTTTCTGCTCTGCTCTGTTCTGTGGGACACTGGTTTCATAACTATCCAGACACTTCAAGTCCCTTTACCTTTGACAAGATAGTTTCTTTTTTGGAAAGGGGATAAAATATGCTTAAATAGAAAAAGATGGAATGGGTTTCATGTTTTGTATGTTTCCTCTTCTCTAGGATGATGCATGTGGTCCTGGAAGTCACAGCACTTTCTAGAGGAAGTCCTAGCGATGTGGACCCCAAGGCACATGGCATCTCTGGGTGTTTATCCCGAGGCAGCCACTAAGGATGTTAACATTTTAAACTATAGAATGTTTCTCATAGCCTCATTCATAAGAGTGGGAAATTGGAGACCAAAAAACATGCTGTTAAAGGGGGATTCGGTTCCATCTGGACAATTGAGTACTATGCCGCTGTTAAAAATTGCAGTGCAGAAGAAAATATAGTGATATGGACATAAAGCACCATTTGGCTTTTAAATAAGTATGGGCGGAAGAAAGTCGCCCTTACTTATTTAGGGGTCCATCCTATTTGGCTAAAGTTGGTTATCTTGGGGTATGGGAGGGAGGGAGAGGCTGATTCTGTCTGCTTCTTTTTGTATATGTCTACTTTCTGAATTTTCTGTAACAAAGTAACTTTTATCATAAGAATGAAAGCAGGTGGTACTTGTTATTTAAAAAGCTGGTTCTCAGAGCTAGCCTCTCAAGGGCAGTGAGGCCCTGCTCTTCAGCCACAGGGGTCTACACAGGCTCCTCAGATGGCCTGGGGCCTGCATGCCTGGGGTCTGACTCCCAAGCTGCAAGCTTGAATCTGCGGGAAGGGACTGCTTGTTCCTCACGCAGAAGGCTTCGTCTGCGGTTGGCTTCTGCTCACAGGAGGCGGCTGGAGCAGCCCCATTTTTCACAGCTCATCCCAGCGCAGCCTGACTTTATTTCATCTTGTTTTATATTACATTTTATTATATTATCATTTTCAGATCCAATTTGTACAGGACATCTAATCTCTCTGAGATAGAAATGAGGGGGAGAAAAGCCTGGGGCATCCAGGAGGCACAGCCGTTCTAAACGTGAGCCACTGACTCATGAGGCACTTCCAGATGGAAGCCTCAGAGGTTAGAGGACACATCTGTCCCCGTCTTTAAAAGGGAAATGGATACCCTGTGCTCAGCTAGTGAAGCTGCCCTTTGGCAGAGCCCCAGGTGACTGTCCCATGGCCTGTGTGTGGGAGTTGGGAGGAGCCATGGGCCTTGGCCTAGAACACTGATCCTGGGCAGATGTGGCCTTAGCTGACTAACCAGATGACCTTGGACGGGCCAGTTAGATACCAAGGACATTATTTCCTCACCTGTAAGAAATTGAGTAAGATGACCCATGTTTCTGTGTAGTGTAAACTTCATGTATGTGGCATATTGACATTATTTTGGCATGAGACATATTGTCTCAATAGATTTTAGAATTGACCTGAGCAGATATACTTCCTTTTTGGTGCCTCAGACTATGTCCTCTTCCCAGAGTCTCCTGATAGACTCAAGCTTCTGCTTGTGAGCTGCTAGGAACAAGTGCAGGGTGCACCTCAGGATAGTGCTGGGTCCCTGTCATTGTCCCCCTTTTTACAGATGAGGACACTGAGGCGACAGGGCTCACTGACTATCCGGAGTACCCTGTCTGTAGGGCAGAGCTAGGATTTGAGTCGGGCTCCCTGCCTCCAAGTCCTTTCCCATGGTCCTTCAACTGTAATACGCTCTGCGGATGGCGGAGGATGGATGGAGGGCACCATAGTGTGTAGTGGTTGGAGGGGACTGATTTGGAGCTCTATAGAAATAGGCAGCATTCTAGGTGCTTGAGTGGCAGGAAACCATGGTCGTGATGGGTTTTTGATAGCTTGGGTTTCAGAAGTGGTAACGAAGTTAATTTAGTGGAGAAAGTGGGAAGATGAAAGGGAGAGTGATTAGGAGGAGTGGCCTCTTGGAGGCTGTTGAAGCTATTCGGAGTGAGAAGGGCCTGTCTCTGAGATAGGTTGCCTATCCATGACATGTGTGTGGAAGTGGGGAGGAGCTGTAGGCCCTGGCCTAGAGCACTGATCCTGGCCATATGTGGCTTCTGCTGACTAACCAGATGACCTTGGACAGGTCAATTAGATATCAAGGACATCATTTCCACACCTGTAAAAAGAGAACATTTTAGTGAGGAATTGAGTAAGATCACTCACACATCCCCACTCCGTCTTCAGGGGAATTACCCAGCTAGCTTAGAATGAATCACGGCGGGAGTGTTTATACCACAGGAATGGACAGAGGATACATCGAGGTGGTTGCCTCTCCCCTCCCCTCCCCTCCCCTCCCTTCCCCTCCCCTTTACCAGCACACCTCCAGGGAGAATGATATGGGAAGAATTGAGCCCACATTGAATATTTTAAAAGACATTTATAAAGAGAGGTTATCATTTTCTTAAAAGAAAGGGGTAAGGTAGGGAGGAAGTTACTATGATACTGAATTGTCCTACACAATGAGAGTCCTTGGAAGACAGTCTTGTTAATGTCATTCACTAATACTCATAACCTTCAAAAGGGCTGAGAAACACTCGAGGAAGAAGAGCTGAAAGCATCCTTAAGGAATGGGGACCTGTTGTTGCCCAGTTGGTTCTCACTCTTGGAGCTCCAGATGTGGAGGGAGTTGGCTGAGGTGAGCAGCAGGTGTGGGGCAGTGAATGTCTCATGGGCTGTGTTTTGTGTGTGCTTGCCGGGCCTGCACCTGTACATGCTGGTCCTTGCACGTTCCCTGTTGCTGTCTCAGCATCATTTACCTCCTCAGCTTCAGGGGACCTGGTTCTGTTGGCCTTGTCTTCCTTCTCCTCACATCCTGAATGGATGCCCTCCTGGCCTCCATTGACTGCCCCAATAGTAATGATGTAACATAGTAGTAAAAGCTGGCACGTGTCGAGCATGTGTGGTGTTCCAGGCACAGTATTAAGCACTTTGCATGCTCACCTTGCTTGATCTTCCTAGAACTCTGCATTATGTGCCATTTCCACCCCCATTCCCCAGGTAGGGAATCTGAGGCTTCTAGAGGACGAATATCAGGGGGTTGCTGGTGAATGTTTAATAGAGGCTTTCCAGGTAAAAGCTCGGTCGGCAGTGTTTGCTGATTTCTTTGGTATAAATACTCCCCCCATTGCTGATTTCAACCTCCAACCTGATGTCTGGGAAGTGCACCCTGGGCTCCTGGAGCCTGCTGGAGCCACTCCTGATGCCACTAACAGATGAGGTCCAGGTCAGCAGCTGTCTGCTCTTGGGCCTGACATTTCCACCTATCTCGTCACTGCCCAGTGTTCCCCTTATATTAATCTTGCTGCTGCTACCACTAAACCTTGTTAAAAACATTGGGATTGTGTCACTCCCCTATGCAGAAACTTCTGACACCTTTCATCGTCATGGATTTATCACCTGGCATTTGGGCTCCTTGAGCCCGGACTTAAGCCTCTTTCTCATGCATCCTGTGAGCATGGTGTGTGTCACTCCTGGCTGCCCCCACCCACTACATGCAGTGTGTCTCCATTTCTCTGCCCAGACTCTGTCCTCTGAAGGAATTTGCTCCTCCTGCCCCGCCTCTGCCACAGGCGCTCACTTTGTATCAGTTGCTTTCTAGCCATCCTGGCCTATCCCAAGAGCTGCCCTGATGGATCTGCAAAGTGGCCATGGTTTCTAGAGCTGGAGACGAGCTCTTCCTCTCCCAGGTGCCCATCACCGCCACCTCTGGCACTGCCTTCTCTCTCCTTTATGGGGTCTTAAATGTGTACTTATCCAGCACCTCCAGGACAGGATTCTCATCCATTCAGTTTTCAGTCCATCCTGGTCTTTCCCTTCTGTCACACCTGCATTCTCCCTGCAGTGCCTGAAATGGGCTGGCCCTCCTGCAAATACGTGTTTGCATTCGTGGATATGAAAGGGAAGCAGGGCTGCTCAGAGCCCTCTCTGCTTGTTCTTTCCCGGGTTATCCATGTGAATCTGATTATTGCAGGATAAACTCCAGATTAAGGCTGCTCTGTCAGTGTCAGTGCAATTCGTTAGCTCTTCATTCTAAAGCAAAAGCCCTACTGTGCCCTTCTGGGTGTGGAGGCAGGTATGGTCCTGGCCTGAGTTGGGGTGATCCTCTCAGCATTCTCTGGGCAGCCCCTTTGCCCATCAGAGTTTGCCAGGCTGGGGTGGGTGAATTAGGCCCTTCCCTCAGCCTTGCAAACATTGAGCTATTGTATAGAACCAGCTGGCTGCAGGGCCAGGGACCTATCTCTGTGGCCCATGGTGGCCAGCATCTGTGGGTCTTGCCCCCCTCAGCACTGCCGACGTCCCATGTGGACAGGACCAGGTGTCTGTATGCTGGGGGTTTGGTGGGGCTGTCCATGGGATGCCTGTGCTGTGCCCTGAGGGGCTGGTTTCCAGGCTCTCTGCAGGGGGATCTGTGTGAGTTTGGGTGGGACATCTAACAGGACAGAACACAGCTCTGCAGGGCACTCTCCAGAGTGGACTCAGCATACATAACCCCTCCCACCTGCTGCAGGGCACTTTCAGACTCCCGAGATGACTGACATTAACACGGGCTCATTAACAATGTTGTCACCTTCTAGAGAAGGCACTTCCCTCCCAGGCCGCCCTTGCTGACTTTCTCGCCTATGGATGGGAGCCCCTTGCCTGGCTCTGCCTGGCTGGCCGCTGCCTGCGGTTGAGGACACTCCCATTGGGGGTACTTTGGGAGAGCTGGCTCTCTAGGGCTCTGCCTGTTTTCTGTCACCATGAAGTAAGGAATAAACTGGCCTGTCCTCAGGGTGCCACACCCTGCCCAGCTGTTGCCCCCCAGAGCAGCCCCTCTCCATGACCTTTCCTCCATTGTAAAATGCGGGAGTGGGACTGGAAACAACACATGCAACCCTCCTCTCTCCCCCAGGGCTGATGATGAGTGCTGCTGGCTTGGGCTTGGTGCCTTGAGGCATCTTCTTAGTCCCCACAGAGATCCTGGGAGGCTGGTGGTGTTGTCAACTCGTTTGCTCGGAGGAGTTAAAGTCCTGTTTAGTGTCTCCGGGTCTGAGGACTGTGGCCAGTAAAGGGACAGGTGGTCCTATTTTGACCCCCTGCTGTCACTGCTCTGTCTGCCCCTGCCAAATGGTGGGCAGGTGGCAGGAAGCACAGGCTGCCCTGTGGAGCTGAGCCTGGTCTGAGCAGTGCACCCCTGGCTAGTTATAAACTGGGGCCCCCCATTTGTGTTCAGCCTGGAAGGAGACACCACGTGGTTTCCAGTGGAACGGGCGCCCCCAGAACACCCTGCCCACTGATAGGGTTATGCTGGGGGCCCAATGAGGCCCTCCCCACCTCCCCTCCCTTGGTCCACTTTTCTATGTGAAGAAATGTTTTCGTTATGAAATAACTGATAAAAATAAAAGAATGTAAGTGCATGTAAGAAGTTACAAAAAAGCACACACAAATCTCCCTCAGTTAAAGGGACGTGACTGACCATGTAGTCATGAGATCAGTGAGATCAGTTTAAACAGCTGCCTGGGTGAGTCTAACAGCTGAGGACACGACGTGGCCTGGGCTGGCCACCCTTCCTCTTAGCTCTGAGTGCTAAGTGAGGTAATAAGCCCTCCTCAGGCAGGTCTGGGACTCTATGTCACCAAGATCTGCCGTGTATCCAGCCTCCATCTCCCGTTTTGTAACTCAGAACCTGTCTGGTGCCTCATTCCCATAATTGAGGTTTCGCTGCATACCTTTCCTTCTCTCTGGCCCGGCCACTCTGTCTTTAACCCTGTTTTTGTGCTTGTTTATTGGTTTGGTTTTTATTTTAAAAACTATTTAATTATGTTCAATTCATTCGATGAGTCATCTCAAATTCTATTTGGAATGAAGTGGAGCAAAAACAAACTAAGGAAGGAAGTGGTAAAGGAGAGAATGGGGTTGGGGGAGAGGAAGGAAAGAGGGAGGGAGGAAGGCCAGTGGGCATCAGGCATCTGTTACCTGGGATACAGAGGTGAGTAACCTGCCCTCTCAGCAACTCGAAGTAGGTTTTGTTTTTCCTGGGGGAACTTTTGAGAGGCGGTTCTCCCTAGTGGCTAGTCCCCAGGAAGGCACAGCCACTCAGCTTCCTGGTCAGAGGGTTCTCCCGGAGAGTGCTGTTCTTGTTCCTGTCCCTCAGGCCCTTGGCAGGCTGGCCCTCAGCCCCGGGCGGACATTGTCCTGTGAGCTCCGTGCCTGCATGCTCACCGTGGGGCCGGGCACACCTGCCAGCTGCTCCTGGCTGTGGTCCTGGGGATTCCCACACTCACCAGGCTCTCCCACCTGGTGGGCTATTCCAGCTGCCTCCTTTATGCCCAGAGCTGCCGAGACATTAACATGAAGAGGGGTGTGCTTGACTAAAGCAGGGGAAGGAGCGAAACGTAGGAGGAGCTGTTTCTGGAAGGGAAAAGCAGCCCTGGCCGGTGGTCCCTGCCCAGGCCCAGCACAGTAAGTTCCCAACTCCCCAGGTGCCGCCTCTTGGCTGGGCTGGCACTGGGCACTTTGTCTGTCCCTGGCCACCCTCCTCTGTGGCCTCCGGTACTGGCTGCTTTGCAGTGAAGGGGCATTTCCAAGTCATTTTTCCCCTTTCACTTCAATGCTGCAGATGTTCGGTGGGATCTTGTGTCCTAAGAACCGTCCGCCCCATCTGCCCCTTCTTGGGAAACTTATCTGTGAGAAGAGCAAAGGGGAGCTTCCGACTTCTTTGGAAATGCTGACATCTCTGTGTCCTCCCCGAGCGTTGCTTACCTCTCCCTGCTGCCAGTCTTCCTGAGATGCCTCTTTCCATATGGTTCCAAACCAGCCTGAGCTCCTGGCCAGGGAGGCAGGATCCTGTGACTATTTGGTTACAAATAAATAGAGATACGATCTTAGTCTGTTGTTTCTCATAGTTGAATGTGAAGGTAAAATGACAAGATTACTTTATTTTAGTTTCCCACCCTCCATGGGGTGTACTTTCTCTGGCAGTTCTTAATGATTGCTGCTTATGTTTAAAAGCATTAAGCAGAAAATCAAGCTGGGCAATCCTGATAATTAATTGGTTCCTGGTATTCTTGTTCTGGAAGGGAAAAAATGTCTTATTAACCCTGTGGCTTTGGGAAAATCACTTACCCTCTCTGAGCGTTGTTTCTCCTACTGTTAAATGGGCATTGTGGTCACAGTTAGTTTTGTGATCTAAGGGGGATCCCACAATGCACTTGTGGATAAAGTGCATTTCCAGGGCCTCACACAGGCCAGACACAGAAATAAGATAATGGAATAAGTAGCTAATATTTCTTTGGCACTTATTACTGGCCAGGCACTGTTCTAAGCCCTATGTTTATGTTTCCTTATTTAATCCTTCCAAGAATGCTGTTTCTGTCTCCCTTTTCCAGATGAGGAAACTGAGTCACACAGAGGGCAAGTAAATTCCCAAGATCAGATGGCTTACTCGAGCAGTAGAGCTGGCTGCCTACCCAGGCATTAGTATTCCAAAGAGTGTGCGCTAAACCCCCAAATCGTATGTGCTGGATGGTGGAGGAATCAATGAAGGATGAACAAATAAATGCCTTGAAATTTGCCAACTGAATGTTGTTCAGGTTGTTGCCTTTGAAAAAGATTTTACATGTATTTATTCTCCATTTGCTTGGTGAAACAAAAACAGAATGTGCAGAGGTGTCTCAGCCCAACCTGTTTAATTGTCCCCACCTCACACATAGCCCGGCAGCTGTGATCTGTGTCTCTCGTCACCATGCCCTTCATAGTCCTGCTTCCTTGCGGATTTGTCCGTTGCTTTTGTTTCTTTTGATTTATTTATTTGTTGGAGATGGAGTCTCGCTCTGTTGCCCAAGCTGGAGTTCAGTGGCACCATCTCGGCTCACTGCAATCTCCACCTCCTGGGTTTGAGCGATTTTCCTGCCTTAGCCTCCGGAGTAACTGGGACTACAGCCACATACCACCACGCCTGGCTAATTTTTTGTATTTTTAGTAGAGACAGGATTTCGCCATGTTGGCCAGGTTGGTCTTGAACTCCTGGCCTCAAGTGATCCACTTGCCTCCACCTCCCAAAATGCTGGGATTACAGACGTGAGCCACTGTGCCTGGCCTTTTGTTTCTTTTTACAGAGCTGTTTACATTGCTAGTTTTCAGGGCGGGTGAGGCTGCTAGGAGCAGCGCACAGGCCCTGGGGACAACCAGGGGAGCTGATATTCTCACTGCAGGCTTAGGCCTTGCTGGGATTCCTAACATGACGTCCATAAAAGGGCTTCTTTTTCTTTTTTTTCAGACAGCGTCTCAGGCTGGAGTGCAATGGCACGATCTCAGCTCATTGCAACCTCCTCCTCCCGGGTTCAAACAATCCTCCTGCCTCAGTCTCCCAAGTAGCTGGGTTTACAGGCACCTACCACCACACCTGGCTAATTTTTGTATTTTTAGTAGAGACTGGGTTTCACCACGTTGGCCAGGCTGGTCTTGAACTCCTGACCTTGTGATCCCCTGCCTTGGCCTCTCAAAGTGCTGGGATTACAGGTGTGAGCCACCATGCCCTGCCAAGGGCTTCTTTTCTTTCCTCTTCACCAAAAGCCAGTGAGGACAAGGAGAGGCAGGGAACGGGGTGCCATGTTTAACCGACCCTGGCTCAAGGATCCTGGCACTGCCCTGCACCCATATTGGCCCGTGGGTAAGCAGGAGCGAGGGCCAGTGCTAGTCACTGCTTCTTTGGCCAGCCTGGGCTGTAGCTAGAGGCCTGGCAGATAGTGGAGACCTGCTTTCTGCCAGTGGTCAGAGCCCCCCTGGGAAGAGGGATGGTCACCTCCACTCCAGGGTCTTGGGTCTTAGGGAGGCAGAGATGCTAAGGGGACTGCTTCTTAAAGGGTAGTCTTGGGGAATTACATGAGAAAGCACTTAAAAAATATGTATTACCGTTTTCAGTACTTGAGTAGGCACAGGATACTGAGTTCAGCTCAGTGGGTGAGAAAAATCCGTAGTTTATAGTCATGTGTATCCGAGTCACAATATTAGCTTTTACCCAGCTGTCAAGCTGATACTTAACCACATTGCTATTCTGTGGGCACTGTCTTCCTAAATAGGCCCCAGTTATTCCATGTTATAACCTTGGGAAGGAGCAGATGTCACTGCTTTTCATCCTACTCTTCTTTTAGATAAGCCTGTTAAAGTCAGTGGGTACATTTATTTTTGTTAACCCAAAACTAAAGCTAACTAGCTGTCTGTTATTGAAATCTAACAACAGCATCCTCATGCCTCTTCAGATGGCCAGATGACTCCACAGCCACTTTGGGATTAGTGGTTCATTTCTTCCTTTCTTCATTCTACAGACTGCTGTGCTGGGTGGCTATTGCGTGCAGAGTGCCACCCGAGAGGCTAGAGATACCTCTGGGAGCTAGACTGCCAGTGCCTCTGCTGGATCTGCATGGGAGGGGGCTGTAGAGCTCAGACGACAATTCACAGTTAGTTGTTTTCTTGTAGTTGTGGTCGACACAATAAAGTAGACCAGGGCTGGACGTGGTGGCTCACGCCTGTAATCCCAACACTTTGGGAGGCCGAGGAGGGCAGATCACCTGAGGTCAGGAGTTCAAGACCAGCCTGGCCAACCTGGTGAAACCCCATCTCTACTAAAAATACAAAAATTAGCCAGGTGTGGTGGCAGGCACCTGTAATCCCAACTACTGGAGGCTGAGGCAGGAGAATCACTTGAACCCGGCAGATGGAGGTTGCAGTGAGCCAAGATCACCCCATTGCACTCCAGCCTGGGCAACAGAGTGAGACCCTGTCTCAAACAAACAAACAAAAAAACAAACAAAAAAAAAAAACAAAACAAAAAGGAGACCAAAGTAGAAAGAATATATTAATGGCATCCCGACTCAGGTCGGGTAGGGAGATCAGATTATGCTTTGCTGGAAGTTGCCATCTGAGCCAAGTGCTTTGAGAAATCACAGGAGTTAACCAGGTAAAACTGGGATACATGATGAGGAGCATTCTAAACTGTGTGTGGTATGTGCAAAGAACCTGGGGCAGGAGGAAGCAGAGCGGGTAAGGTAGGGACAGGGAGTGAGGGAGGCACACGAGGAGGCAGGGGCTGGCTTACCCAGGGCTCTGAGGACCAGGCTGAGCACCTGCCTTTCACCCCATGGCAATGGGACGTCAGTGAAGGATACTCCATTTGAAATGCTGCACTAGCATTAATTGCATGACACAGGCTTGGTTTGCTGCAGCTGAGCTCTACTCTTCGGACTGCCTTCCACCTGCAGGATACGCACCCATGCCAGGTGCACAGTGCTGAACGTCGAGCAGTGACTTCCCTGGGCAATGGAGATTCTGTACAGTTTAACTGGATGCATCGGCAACATACAGTGCAAGGCTCAGGGACAATCTGCAGTGAGCAAGGCTAGCTTGTTAGTCTCAGGCAGGCATTGGACTTTTTTGTCTTTATTCTATGAACAGCCTGACAAGGCAGACATCATTATCCCGCTCCACAGATGGGGTCACTGAGGCTCATGAGTGCCCTGGCCCAAGATTCTGTAGCTGGCAGGTGGTGTGGGACTCACACCCAGGTCTGTCTGATGCCAGATTTCATTACTATACTGTGAGGTTTTGGAAACTTTTGATTTGTTCAAACAAGCAGTCGAAGGACATAGGTTAAAAAAGAACCAAATTCTGGCTGGGTACGGTGGCTCACGCCTGTAATCCCAGCATTGGAAGCCGAGGTGGGTGGATTGCCTGAGGTCAGGACTTCGAGAGCAGCCTGGCCAACATGGTGAAACCCTGTCTCTACTAAAAATACAAAATTTATCCAGGTGTGATGGTGGGTGCTTATAATCCTAGCTACTAGGGAGGCTGAAGCAGGACAATCGCTTGAACCCAGGAGGTGGAGGTTGCAGTGAGCCGAGATTGTGCCACTCCATTCCAGCCTGGGTGGCAGAGTGAGACTCTGTCTCAAAAAAAAAAAAAAAAAAAAAATCAAATCCCCACCAGAGTTGGGCTCTCATTGATTACAAGCTTGTCTCGAAATTAACCTTCCTGTCAGGTGGGGGCTCCCAGATCCTCACCTGTGGAGACAAACATCAAACCAACTGGAATCCCATCCCGCCTGGGGAGGATCCCATGTCTCCCTGGGACGTCGTGGACTTCAAGGAAGCTTTGTTGCAGAGGGAATGGGGCCTGTGTCTTTCACTCTTCCCTCCTCCCTGTGCTCCCCCTCTGCATGCCCCACATGGGTGAGTGCAGAGGAGGCTGCTGGCTTTCTGGTGAGTGTGCTTACTCCTGCCCGGGTGGTGGCCATGGTGTTGATGTGACAGCCAAGGGAGCAGCTCCAGGGTTGGCTGCTCTGGAAATGTGCTTTGGCAGTGGCCTTGGGGAATCTCCAGTGGCCTTTTCAGTCCCAGCAGTCCACGGCCTCGCCTCCTTCCGCCAGGGCCCCCGGCCTCCTGCTGTCTTCTCTGCCTTCGTTAGGTGGATTTGCTTGGCTCTTCCCTCGGTCTGCTCCCAGATGTGCAGAAAGACTCTTTGAAGCTCAGGTCTTCCTTCTGATCAGGCCTGTCCTCCTGAGCAAGAAGCCACAGTTCACAGTGGAAAGCATGGTTCTCATAGAGATACTAGAGCGAGCATCACCACATGTTCTAGAGTTGTCCGCTGGTCTTGGCAAATGGCACGCGGTGGGGTGGGGCGCTGTGGGATGAGATGAGGCTTTAGGGTAGGGTCTTTAGGGTGAAGCCTAGGGTGTGCTAGGATAGCGCACTGCAGGATGGCGCCCTGCAGGAGGGCACATTGGGACCGAGAACTGTAGGGTCACTGCAGGACCATGTGCCATAGGGCCACTGTGAAAAGCAGGTTTGCCCTAGTGTGCCATGCGTGGATTGCTAACTCCAAGGTGAGATCGGGACATGAGCACACAGTCCTGGCAAGAGGAGGGAGATGAGGCTGAGGCGAGTGGAGGACCTTTCCTAAGGCTGCAGGTGCCAAGCGGTGGACCCTTAACTTGGACCCAGACTGCCTGATGTGGAGCCTGTGTGCTTTGCCATGAGGCTAGGCTGCTTTCTCCCAAAAGAGGTGTTTTTGCCTTCCTGCCGCTTAGTCTGCTCTCACCCACTGCGTGTGACACACTAGGAAGTGCTCTGTCCTGGGCAACAGAGCGAGACTCCATCTCAAAACAAACAAACAAACATATGTGGAACCAGAATGACCCTCCAGGCAGTGCATCTAATTCTTTATCTGAGGAATGCCTCTCCTCCCTTTTCACTCACTGACTCAGGGAGTCCAGGGCTGGGATGACCTCCAAGTGTTTGATCCACAGCTGTCATTTTACCAGAAGAGAAAGGGAGTTTAGTGACCTCATTGAGTCCATGGGGCCAGTTTGTCACATGGCCAGGATGAGCTCCAGGACCTGTAGAAGGAAAATGCTTCTAAAGAGCAGTCTGGCCGGGCACGGAAGCTCACGCCTGTGATCCCAGCACTCTGGGAGACTGAGGCCAGTGGATTGCTTGAGCGTCAGAGCAGCCTGGACAACATGGCGAGACCCCCATCTCTACAAAAAAAATACAAAAATTAGCCGTATTTGGTGATACATGCATGTAGTTCCAGCTTCTTGGGAGGATGAGGTGGGATGATCACTTGAGCCCAAGAAGTCACTGAGAGGCTGCAGTCAGCCGTGATCACGCCACTGCACTCCAGCCTGGGCGACAGTGAGAGCTTGACTCAAAAAAAAAAGAAAAAAAAAAAAAGCAGCCTGGAACAGGGCGGTCTTTGCAGGCTTACCTTCTGCAGGTTTAACCTTAACCACAGATTCTACTTGGGCCCCCCTTTTCCCTTTCTCTTATTTGGGTGTTGAAGGCTGTGGTAAGAGCATGCCAACAGGGACACAGGTGAGGGAGGCATGGGCTGGGCAGAGGCTGGGTGGGAGGCTTTGCTGTCTGGGTTTTTTCACCCTGGAAAACAAGAGAAAAAAAGAAGCAACTTGTGTTTCTATCTCATGGGAACTCTAATCACGAAGGGCTTGGATTTGATCGCCATCGGTGCTAGGGTCCAGAAGGAAACCACAGCTTGGGAAGGCTTCTGAGGACGTGAGCGGGCAGCTCTCTTTTCAAAACACCTAGAGAGTGGAACCCCGTCTCTACTAAAAATACAAAAAAATTAGCTGGGCGTGGTAGCAGGCACCTGTAGTCCCAGCTACTTGGGAGGCTGAGGCAGGAGAATGGCAGGAACCTGGGAGGTGGAGCTTGCAGTGAGCTGAGATCATGCCGCTGCACTCCAGCCTGGGCGACAGTAAGACTCTGTCTCAAAAAAAACAAACAAACAAACAAACAAACAAACAAAAAAAACACCTAGAGATAGTGAGTTTGCAACACAGATTTGCAGGACTGGTGCCTACAAGTAGAGAGAGTTTTTTAAACCTTGTATGAGGTTAGGATTTCGGGTTTCTCAGGAGCCAGGTTTAATAAACCTATAGCAAGTTAGTTTCTCAGTCATCCTACAGTCATGAAATGCATTATTGTGCACACACAGGGTTTAGATTTGTGCAACCCAAGTGTAGGTATATTGTTTACTTTCAAATAAAGACTCAAAGGGACATCATATCCCTGAGTCTCCTCTTGACAAGCACAGTATTTTGGAAACTCTTGGCAGTAGTTCCAGTTCAGTATGGGGCTTGGTTCTCATTTTAGTCCAAGTCAAAGCAGCTGAGGGGGTTCTACCCCAGTGTGTCAGGGGGACCTGTCATAGGCATGTCCTCTACTTGATTCCAGATTTAACCCCTGAATGATTCAGGGGGATTTTAGTGCACATCAGATCTCAGATGCTGACTTGGAAGTGACGGAAGGGCCATAGTTTCTCTCCCCTTTTTGGCACAGGGCTAGAACAGCTCCCCCAAGCAAGAGTCTTTTATCCTCACTGATGTTCATGTGATTCAGGGGCAGCCTGTGCAGGAGAGGGTGTGGACCACTCAAAAGCCAGGAGATGGAAGGAGAACAGAGTTTCGGCATCAGAAGGTGCTACTGCAGCTTAACTGTGGGATTCCAACACGCCCGCCCACCAAATCCTCGTTTCCTCATCACCATCCGTATGTTACCATCCTGTAACATGTAACATAGGGATGGTGATGTCTGCTTACTGGGGTTTCTGCTGGGCTCCGTGCAATGCTCTTCAGGGTTGTGCTATGGAAGCTGCTGAGCACCACATGCCTTGGAGGTGGCCAGGCCTGGGTTTGCACATCTGGAGGCATGAGGTGGACAGATGCGGGTCTGGGGCTGGGGATTCGAGTGGGTGTTGAACTCTCTGTGTTCTTGGAGGGTGGCCCTGAGATGTGCTGGGTCTCGCCTCGATTTTAAGTGGATGTAGACTTACATAGAAAATTGGGCATGTTGGGGGATGGGCTGAGTTCCTCCTTCCTACCCCTCTTCCCAATACAGAGGTTAAGGAAGGAGTGTCTCTGGGCAATGCTGGGACACTTCACAGGAACCCTGCATTTCTGAACACTTCATGGAAGCAACTTTGTGCAATTCAACACTTTTTCTGACTTTTCACCAGCTCAGGTGCTGGGGCCTCCCTGTGGTGATAGCACAGATTACAGTTTCCTCCATTGGCCTTGACCTTAGAAATTATGTAACTATTGATTTAAAAGGTTTTTTTTGTTTCTTTTTTTGGCAGTGGTTGCAATTTGTATGGTTTCCGGGTTTGAACATTGGAGTTACTGTATCAAGGCGTATAATGCTGAATTGGATTCAGAGATTATTGGATTGAGAAGATCCCGTGGGTCTGTCTGACCTGCCCTTCTCACTCTGCAGCTGAGGAAATGGGCCCTGGGTCCCGTCAGGGACAGCAGAGTCCTCATGCCTTCTGGGACCCTTCCCTCCTTCCCTCCTGCCGTCAGGGCCCTGCCTGAGGGACAGTGACACTCCTACCCCATCACGTTGGTGCCGGCAGTGAGCAGTCACGTATTTGTGTGGTTGTCATCTTGGAATGACGTGCCATGTGAAAGTTAAATAGCTTTGCCCAGTGAGTTATATAATGCTGTTTGTATGTTAAGTTGCATGCCAGGCTTTCACGGTCAAATGATAAGCGTGACATAGGGTCTGAAGCAACAGCCCACTTGTAGGAACTGGGCCAGTGTACTCCAGCATGGCATTGCAATGGGAGTCACTGTATTTTGGATGTGTGGTCTGGTCAAGATGTGGGACACATATAGTCAGATCCTGGTGGGTTCATATAAGACCCAGGACCATGGTCGGTCAAACTCCTTGCTGTTCTCCCCTGAGATGTTGGCTTATTGAACACTTTTTTGAAGTAAATGGGACCCTGGTTAAGCTGAATTTCCCTTTGATGGGATTGGTTCTATTAGGATTGCATCTGAGCTGCTTGAATTTGAGTCTTACATGTACAGGTTGTATGAATTAACCTAAACGGGTTTTTGATGTATCATTTCCTTACTTTTCGGAGACTTCATTTTAGTGCATTCAGTTTGCTTCTGGGATTGCATTCTAAATACTTTTTTTTTTTGTTTATTTGTTTGGGACAGAGCCTTGCTCTGTTGCCCAGGCTAGAGTGCAGTGGCACGATCTCGGCTCACTGCAACCTCCTCCTCCCAGGTTCAAGTGATTCTTGTGCCTCAGCCTCCTGAGTAGCTGGGATTACAGGTGTGCGCCACCACACAGGCTAATTTTTGTATTTTTAGTAGAGACGTCGTTTCACCATGTTGGCCAGGGTGGTCTTGAACTCCTGGCTTCAAGTGATCTGCCCACCTCGGCCTCTCAAAGTGCTGGGATTACAGGTGTGAGCCACTGTGCCCGGCCGTATTCTAAATACTTTTTATACACACTGACAAGTTGTCCTCTGAAATCTTGCATCTGTTTATATTTCACCAAAACTTTAAAAAATGTTTTCAAGATTTTTATTTTTGCTGCTCTACTAGGCAAAAGAGTAGTCTCCTGTTTTGTAGCTGTCTAGTCTGAGCTGTGAAAGGCTTTGGGTTAGGGCTTTGAGAAGATCAGAGGAACATGTTTAGAGCCTCCTGCAGCTTTGTGGGCACAGGGGATGAGCAGGGGGTGCACCTCAGAAGTCGGGGTGGGCGGGGTCTGGAGACCACGGGACTTCACTTGACCAGGTCTGCCCAGCACGGGCAGTGGCCATGCGGTGCCAGGCTGGGTTCCAAGCCATTGACAGAATTACCTCAGTGAATCCCTGGACAGCTCCATGAGACTGGCCCTGTCTGTTACTATTCTCACTTCAAAAGGCAGGAGACAAAGAAGTGGAGTGACCAAGGGGCTTGCCCAGGGAAAGCAATGAGGAGGTGGACCCAGGGCTGAGCTCACCAGCACCTTGGTGTAGAACTCAAGAGCACACCCCTAGATCCTGCCCCTGTCTTGGGAGGCTGAGACGATGATCTCTGCTGTTTTGGAATTGGTACTAGGCTTTGCATTGCTATGATTTCAGGAAAACATCTGTATTGTTGGTCTCCGAAATATACATAGAATTTGTTTTCTGTTCATTTCTTGCCAAAGGAGTCCAGGTGAGCTGCACCTGCCTGAGTGGGATCCCAGGTGTGATCGGGGGTGTTGATACCTCTGATGGTGGTGTCTGTGGGCCTGCTTTGATCGGGGAGCAGGAGGAGTGCTGGAGGCTCTGTGTCCCCCCAACTCGGGGGTCTCTGGGCTCATGTGTGCAGCATTACCTGGCTTGGGCCAGAAAGAGACTTCGAGGGAGCCCTGTAGGGGGTGTCTGGGTTTCCCCATTCACCTCTGCCATCTGACAAGATCGCTTCCCTCTTTGAGCCCCAATTTCCTCACTTCTGAAATATTGGAGAGCCTTCTTACTCATACAGTTGCTGGGCATTTTTCCTGAAATAGTAGATCTCTGTCACCATAGTATATAACAACCCTTATGCACAAGGAAGGGTTATATAACTGTAAAGTAATTATAACCCGAGTCTTTTCTCTCTGTTGAATAGGCTCTTTAAAAAAGAGTAGATATGATTGACAATTCCTGAAAGTCACTCATTAATTGGTTCTTTCAAGTAAATAATAGCAGCCATGATAGTCATAGTGCTGGTGTCATCTGGCACCTCCCGTGTTGGATGGCAGGGCACTGTTTGCACGCCAAGTGATGCCTACCTTGCCCTGACTGGAGGGTGGCCTCACTGGCTCCTGTGGAAGCCCGTCCTGATGCTGGTTAGTGGCATTGCGTCCTCTGGTGAGCTGAAGCACACAACATGGTGTAGACCCTTCTGAGGTGATAAGGTGAGCTAGCAGTTATGATTGACTTGCAGTTTATAATTAAACTATGGGACAGCTGTCATTGTTCCCTCTCAGTGGTGTCTGTGTCATGTAGACTGGCAGGAAAGGAAACTTCAAAATGACCCTTGTTTTGTTATTTGCAGGCTCCAGGGAGTTCCACACTGTCCAGTTCTCTCTGCCATGATAAACCTCTGTGGTGAGTGTCTGTGTGGGTCATGCATTCCTGTGTCTCTGGCTGTAGGTCAGCTCTCCACAGAGGAAACTTGGGCATGGCATCATTTTATTCTGTAGAAATCATAATTTCTGTTTTGGTTGTAAACATTGCCAATCAAAGGTGATACAGGCCACGTTTTCTATCCGTTTCTAAATGCTGTGTCAGGGTCAGAAGCCCAGCTGGTAGAAACACCTGTGATTGTCTTTGAATAAATAATTGCACTGCTGAGGCCTGATTGTGCAAGTGTCACTTTTGGGGGAGACTCCAGGGTGTGCTGGCAAGAGCCCCTTTAGAGCAGATGATGGGGGCCCTGAGCCAGCATTTTCTGGAGAGGCACTCACTGTGGATCCTCATGACCGTAGGAAGCGCTTCATTTCTGTTCTAACAGTGTTCAATTTGACTTGGAATTAAATCCATGTCTGATAAATAAGGTAGAGAAAACAAAATCCTTGGGAATTGTTTGGATGCTGATTTGAACAAATCAACCTTAAAAAATAAATGTATGGGCCGGGCGCAGTAGCTCACGCTTGTAATCCCAGCACTTTGGGAGGCTGAGGTGAGGAGACCATAAGGTCAAGAGATCGAGACCATCCTGGCCAACATAGTGAAAACCCATCTCTACTAAAAATACAAAATTAGCCGGGTGTGGTAGTGCATGCCTGTAATCCCAGCTATTCGGGAGGCTGAGGCAGGAGAATCCCTTTAACCCGGGAGGCAGAGATTGCAGCAAGCCGAGATTGTGCCACTGCATTCCAGCCTGGCGACAGAGTGAGACTCTGTCTCGAAAAAGTAAAAATAAATAAAAATAAAAATAAATGTATGGTATTGGATGTTTGATGTTATTATTTCTTTTCAAGGTGTGATAATGGCATTGTAGACATTTTAATCAAAAAGTGCCCTTATCTTTTAGAAATCAATACTGCAAGATTTATAAATGAAATTACATAGTATCTGGGATTGCTTTAAAGCAATCAAAGTGGTGGAGGAGATTGCTGGGGGTATTGATGGACAAAGGTTAGCTGTGTGTCGGTAATTTTGAAGTTAGGTGATGTGGGTACATGGAGGTTTGTAAAACCATTTTATATGGTTTTGAATTTTTCTAAAATTAAAAGAAAGAGAGGAACACATAGGAGTAGTAAAAATGAAAACTCCAAAGCTGGTGGCAGCACTTTGGAGGGACTTAAGGACACGTCCTGTGGACCCATGCCTCTGGCTTTACCTCATGGGGGCACCGATTGGGTTTGACCTCATCCCCTCTCCCTGGAACCTTTTCCACCTCCTCCTGGATACCACCCTCAGCCCTAATGTTAGGAGCCCTCCTGGGAGGGGCTCAGGCCTCCCTGGGAACCACAGGGCTGGTGGAGAATCTGTGGTCTGTGGGAGGCCCTTGTCTCCAGTCACATTGGGTGCCTGGCTCCCACACTGCCAGTCCTGCCCACGTCCTCAGGCTGCTGGCCATGACATGACCATTTCTACCCTCTTCCCTCTTCCCTCCTCCACAGTCTTCATCTCACACTTGGGGACCTGCCCTGGCCACCTGGGCCCCTGGCTGGGTGGCCAGCCCCACATTCTACTCTGCATCCACCTGGCCTGTGGTTAGCTGGGTGGCGTCCCAGCGGGGCCCCATGGAGCTCTCAGCCTTCTGATAGGAGTCTGCTGAGTTGCTGTTCAGTAGATGAAAGGCCGCTTTGATTATGCCCCAGCTGGTCCCCTCTCCACGTGAGGTCCTGCCTCCTTCTTGGGCCTGCAGGGTCCTCCACGACCATAGCTGGCCACCTCACCAGCCTCATCCTTGGCCGCACCTGCCCCAGGATGCCACATACGGACACGAGGAGCTGCTTGCTGATGTTTGGCTTCTTCTCACACCATCTCCTCTTCCTCCCGGCCCCGTCCCGGTGTCCCCTCATGCCGACCTTGATACCTCGGAGCAGGGTTGAGGCTCCCTCTCCAGGAGTCCCACCTGGAACCCTGTTCCTGCTCCCAGTGAAACCACAAAAAGTCCTTCCCGCCTTCGTGCTTTTGCATCTGAGCCCATGTGTCACTGCTCTGGGTTGCTTTCTCTTTGTGCGTTCCCTGGCTGCAGCTTGCGGTACCCTGTCATGCCCTGCTAGGAAAATTCAATCTTGTGCCCCTCCCCACACTGCCCACCGTTATGGGAACACAGCGCAGAGGCTGTGCACACTGTAAATTCCCGTAGCTGGCCGCCCAGGTGCTGGTGTGAACACCCAGGGGATGAGTGTCCGTCGTCTTCACCTTTTTCCTAGGGGATGTCTGTTGTCTCCTTACCCTGCTTCTGATCTGCCCACTGCTCTCTCGCAGGCTCGTCATCCTGAGTCCCACCATGGAGGAGGGCCATGGGCTGGACCTCACTTACATCACGGAGCGCATCATCGCCGTGTCCTTCCCCGCCGGCTGCTCCGAGGAATCCTACCTGCACAACCTGCAGGAGGTCACGCGCATGCTCAAGTCCAAGCATGGGGACAACTACCTGGTGAGAGGTGGGCAGCTCCGGGAGCCTTTGGGCAGGCTCTGCAACAGGCACTGTGTAGGGATGGGCACTCACAGAACACTGGTTTACACATGAGGGAGAAGCTCAAGGGCCTGGGCTCACACAGCTGTCCATGTCGCCCTCGTCCTGTGTCTCTCTGCTGCCACGCCTGGGGAGGAGCCTTATGTGTCTCTGTAGGTAGCTTTCAGGGACACACGACTGCTGACCACAGGGATGGCTGTTGCCTCGTCCTGCACTCATCAGTGAGGCTGGCTCCCCAGTGCCTTGGGACATGTCCCCGGCCAGCCACCCCTGCACTCCCATGCTGCATCCCTGGTATCAAAAGACAAACTTGTGACTCTCCTCCTGAGCCAGAAATTAGGAAGACAAATTAGGTGGGCACCCAAGAAACCAGGGGCTGCCCTGGAGACAAGGAGACAGCTTGATTTTCAAAACACACGTGTCGAGTTGATGGTGGAGCCACATCTGAGGAATAAATAATACAGAACAGCTTCTCACCATCTCTCACCCTCTGATTGGCCCCTTGTTTTCTGTTCCCATGGTTGGTAGCCCAGGTGGAGGCTGACTTCCTTCTGCTGTCAACAGTCACTAATGGGATTGAATGACAGCTCCCTGGCACCCTCTCTCTACCTGCCTTCTTATCTCTAGTAAGGAGGCCTCCTTATCTGTGGTAAAGCTAATCTGCCCCGCAAGCCTACAAGGTGGTCATTGTCTTCCTTGTTGGTCTGCTCCAATGACTGGGGCACCAGTGGCTGGGAGAGGTGGACCCAAGTGGCAGAGTAGGATGTGGCCTCCGTCTGATGCCAGAGCAGCCCTGGCCCGGGTGCTTCCTGTGTCCTGACCCCTCCCCAATCCTTGATTCACTCAGGCTCCTGCCTCTTTCTCGTCTTGAAGCCCATCTTGTCTGTGACCTGGCAGTGGACAGGAAGTGGTGGCCAAGCCCCATCTGATGGTGGTGCCTCTCACCAGGGGCCCTCTCCTCCCCAGGGCTTCCTCCTTCATCACTGAGGCAGTGTGCTCTGCAGGACCATGGCTCCTTCCTTTGGAAGCCACTCCCAGGCTGGTCAGCACATCCCGAGTCTCCTCTCTGGCCATCCTTCCCCTCTTCCCCAGTCCACCTTCCCCAAAGAGACCATGCAGAGGGCCTGGAGCCCTGGCCAGCACCTGTCTGTGGGGCCTTGTCAGGGCCAGAGCTCTCCCTGCAAAATGGCTATGGCAGGGATCTTTTTCTTGTGCAGGGTTAAGAAATGAACTGTGGGTCTCAAAGCAGCGCCCCCCCTTGTCATAAACAGGGCTTGCTGGGTGACCAGGACAAGCCCCCACCCTTCACTTTCCTCACATCTCTGACTCTGAAGTGAGAGGGACGTTTAGTTAATTTTTAAGGCTCCTTGTTGCTGGAACATTATTGTTATTATTTTTTTCATTTTGAACTACTGGAGTATTTAGCAAGGTTCCACAAATGGCTGTGATTTTTTCAGTGAACTTAGGCCGTGGCTCTTGGCTGGGCATGAACTCAGCCCTTTCCAGGCCTGGGGCCACCAGGCCATAGAGGAGGGACTGCCTTCCCCACCATGTGCCACCTCTCTATTGGGTCAGTTTGTGTTGTCAGGAGCAAGACCATGGAATTTATTTTATATATATATGTGTATATATTTTATATTATATATTTTTTATGTGTGTGTGTGTGTATATATATGTGTACATATATATATCCTGTATGTTGGGATATTTTGTAGCCATGAGAATTAAAAAAAAAATAGTAACATGGTAAATTGCCTGGTTTAATACTAGTTAACGAAGTAGAATATAGACTTTATGTGTAAGGGTTCTGTATGCCATCCTTATCTTATTTATTTTATTTGTTTTGTATTCTGTGACCACACACGTCTATATTTTTCAATCTTTTCTGATCCTCAGTACCTGGAAGGGAAACATCATGTAAAAATGCAGTGTGTTTTCTCCTTTCATCTCTGATGTCAAGGATTTGTCTAAAAGCTTTTTATCCCCCAATTTGTGAGTGTGAAGATTTTAGATATTTTTTTAAAAAATTAGTATTAATTAAAATTAAATAAAAATTAAAGTATTAATTTTTTAAAATATTAAAATCTATTTTACGCAAGGCATTTTTTCTCTCTTTTATAGGTATTGAATCTTTCAGAAAAGAGATATGACCTTACAAAGCTTAACCCAAAGGTATGGAGTTCATCCCTTTATATTCTGCATTTTTGAAAAATGTAAACAATGCTTATTTTGTGCAAAAATAATTTGCTACTAGTCTTTGTGGAATGTGACTTGATAAGGAGTATTAGGAATTGTTCATATCAATTGTTTTAATTACTTTTTTTTTCAGTTTGAAATAGTTAGAGATTCATAGGAAGTTGTGAAAATAATACAGAGATCTCCTGTACTTCTCACCCAGTCTTTCCGGTGGGAGACTCTTACAACACTAATAGTAAAATATCTAGGTCAGGAAGTTGGCATTGGTATAGTCCACGGACCTCACTCACATTTCCCTGGTTTTGCGTACATGTGTGTTTCTCGGCATCGTGTGTATAGATGATAAATACTACATATATATGTATAGAACAAATCTATACACGTGATGCTTCCTCCTCCCGCCTCCTGGGATCTTTCATATATACTGCATATATATATGCATGGAACAAATCTATAACAAATATATGTATAGAACAAATCTAAACTGCATCATGTGTATAGATTTGTTAAGCCACCACAAACAAGAGACAAAACATTTCCATCAGCATGGGGCTCTCTTCTCCTAGTATCTCTTTATGGTCATAGTAATCCACTCCTTTCATGATAATTTTCATTTTTTAAAAAATTGTTAAAATTTTTTCAAATTTTACTTTAAGTTCTGGGATACAGGTGCAGAACGTGCAGGTTTGTTATATAGATATACATGTGTCATGGTGATTTGCTGCACCTATCAACCTGTCATCTAGGTTTTAAGCTCCTCACGCATTAGGTATTTGTCCTAATGCTCTCATTCCCCTTGCCCCTCACCCTTCATGATCATTTTCAATAGCAAAGCTTGGGATAATTTTAAGACTCAGTCAACATAAGTTGTGGTAATATATGTATATTCTATATGTTGAAATATTTTGCAGCCATTAGAGTAACAGAGCGGAAACATGATAAGTTGCCTATTTTAATACTAGTTATCAATAGTAGAGTATAGAATTTATGTATAATGGTATCTCAATTATGCTAAATGTATATGGAAAAGAGACTAAGGGATTCATGAAAACATTGCAGTGGTTATCTTTGAGTGGTGGCAGCGGTAGTGACTTTTCCTACTTCCTGGCAGTTTTCTGAAATTTCCAACAATCTTACACTATTTCTACGACTTTCATCGTAAGATAGAGCCCCTTGTCCTCACCCTACTGACAAAAGGAAATCAAAGGAAAAGCAACACCCCCATGTGGCCACAGGCCACTGTGGACTTCTGTGTGCCTCAGGATGCTCAGAGCTGCAGTTCTGTACCGAGTCACTGTGTCTTTAGCACATGGTGGTGATTTTCTTTGTCCAAGCACCAAACTTAATCAGGGTTTTGAAGGTGCTTCCTCCTTAAGTCCTGCCTTTCCAGGAGATTGTCTCTGAGGTGTTGTCTGCACAGTGTGGGAGATGGCTGGCTGCACTCTCCAAACTGGGATTTTAACCCGAGTGGGGAGATTTTGGCAGCAGCTTGGGCCTAGGACTGCTGTTTGAGATCTCACTGGACTGCAGCCCTCTTCACACAACCTGCACCATCGGCAACTCAAAGACCTTTCTAGAATTGTCACCCCAGCTGCAGAAGAGCAGATGAGCCCCTAGAGGAAGAGGCATCACGTGGGCAGTATAATGCTTTATTTTTTCTTCCCAGTGAAGGAAGTTGGTCCTCGTGCTCACTGAGTTTTAGGAAAGGGTCACCCAGCATGTTCTTTACTCCCAAATGAAATGTATCGATGATGAAAGAAGTCATTGTGAGATGGCCTCAGAAGGTTTCAGGAAATGGAAACTGAGGGAGCTCCCCTCTCTTGTTGCACATCATGGATGTGGGCTGGCCGGAGCTCCACGCACTGCCCCTGGATAAGATGTGTACCATATGCAAGGCACAGGAGTCCTGGCTGAACAGCAACCCCCAGCATGTGGTCGCCATTCACTGCAGGGTGAGCGCACCCCCTCTCACATTTGGGGGTCTGGCTAGGCTTTAGCCTTTGGAGTTGAGATGGAGACAACTGCTGCATATGAGCACATTTCCGCTTTGAGCTGGTGTGATGCACTCCTTATGGGTTTGTCTTTAGGTTTTCCTACTTGCTCTTAAAGAAGGAAACAAAGAGTTATCACACCTCCCCAAGTTTGGCCTTAGAATTTATAGGATTGTGGTCCCTGAATGTGTAGCTGGACATTTGAAACTATTGACCCCAAATTGACCACAGTTATGAGAGCAAATCGTTTCGTTTTTATTAAATTTTATTTTTCATGGAAAGCCCTCCTTTTCAAAACAGCTATGCCCTTTTCAGATGGACTGTGTCAGACTTTCCATGCCGTCTTGAGTTATGGTAATCAGTTGATAGACTAGATGATGGCATGATGCCATTGCAGTAAACATGTCGTCCTTTCCATGTGGAGCCATTGCAGTGCAGATGTGGCCTGTGCATCTTCACAGAGTGGCTGGGACTGTCTGTGTGTCAGCCCCAGCAGGCTTGGTGGATGCCGGCAGCCCAGGTGCATAGCTGGTGGGCACTCCTCCTCCTGGCTGCATCGGGTTCCTTCCATGCTTCCTCCTCCTACCTCCTGGGATCTTTCCTCTTAATTCCCAGTTTTCTCAGCTGCTTTGCACTGCTCCTCAAATGTGATTGGTGTTGAAAGGGGTTGGACTGAAAGCAAACTCACTGAGGGGTAAGCGTGTGAAGCTTAACCCTCCTGCCAGAAACTTACTATTAGAGAAAAGCTCTTATCCCAGTCACACCTTGAGTCAGGGAGGAATCCTTTGGGAAAGGATGTAGCCAGGGGGCTGGGGTCGCTGTTCGTTAATGGGCAGCTCCCTGTTTTGTGTGTTTGACAAAGCATTCTTAGGACCATCAAAGTATCTAGGAAGTGTTGACGGTTCAAGATAGAAGTGTTTTTTTTTTCTTCCGGACTCTTTCACACTAAAAAACTGCACAGAAATCCATTGTATTATGGAATTTAGTTTGAAAGAAGCTTCCATTTGAGTTATGTTAGACTCTCAGTATATCTTTCCCGCAAAGGCACTAGGTAGGCCGGCCTGTGGATGCTGTTTACAGCTGTAAGGCATTTGATGACCATTCGATGTGCAGAAAACTTCCATCAGGGACACACAGATGTTATTTGCTTCTCTCTGGTATTGTCTCTTTCCTCACATCTAACTTGATCATATTTTCCCCCCAAATGGACAGGCACACCCATTAGGACCACCAAATTGTCTATGATGACCTGATCTTTTCAAGTATTATGTTAAATTATGGATCCTCCACCCAAATTGTGTTTTGGTGCAAACTAAGAGAGAGAAAAAGAGAGAGAGAGAGAGAGAGTCAGACAGACTTTTAAATCAATGTAATTCTTGTTAATTAAAACAACCTATGCTTTTCAGGCTTGGTGTGGTGATCTTGACACAGTGAGCCTGATATTGATGGATCATCATTGCCCAGGATCACGTAGCAAGCTGTTCTAAGCAGCATTCCTGAGCTGTGAGCCTGGGCCCAGCAGCAGCACCTGTGGAAAGTGCAGGTTCTAGGGCGCACCCAGACCTGCTGCCAGCTGCATTGTCAGAAGACTCTTGGAGTTGCTGGACTTGAAAAGTGCCATCCTTGGCCATTTATTCCATTTTAGTTGTTGTTCACTTCAATTTTTTAGATGAAATTGAAAGAAATGATGAGATTATTTAAAACATATGGGTCCTAGTGGGGACCACCTAGAGCTTTCTAAAATTCATCATTTTGCTAAGCAACTTTAGGCTTTCTGGACAGCTCTTGTTAGTGGAATTCATGGGAACATGTTGAAACTTCTCAGAAGTGATTTGCTAATCGCTTGCCCTCTTCTGGTGCCATGTAAATCATTTTTGAAAAGCTTAGAAATTGTGCCCTGAGAGATAAGCCCTCTTTTAATTTGAAATTGCTGATGTCGATGTTAACAGAAGTTCATCATCATCACTGCAGGGGTGAAATCGCTGACATTTGGCGAAATCCGCCTGCTTTGCAGAATGCGCGTATCCTTCCACACATGCCAGGAATTTCTAGCATAGCTGGGCGTGTCTCAGCCTGGGCGGGAACAGAGTGAGGGTCAGTCCTGCTATGCTTCCCATTCTGCTGTGTGATGCAGAGGCTTGTGTTTGTGTGGGTGTGTGCAGTCTCCTCCTCACCCCTCCACATCCTGGTTATTGACTGACCAGAAATGGCCTGCAGTTCTTTTGGGAGATTTCATCCACACCATGCCTTTTGTTTCTGAGTCCATGGTGAAGAATACCCATGGAAAATTGTGCAATTAGTGATTCTGTGATTTTTGTTAAGAACAGTTCCAAGTCCAAAAGAATGCAGCTTGCACTAAAACGTAACAGTCCATGAGCCTATCGTGCCCTCTTGTGTTTTCTACATCCTGTGAGCTAAGAGCTTTATTTACATGAACATTACATGAAGATGTCCTACTTCAGTTCCATACGTAGTTTGAGTGGAACATGGCCACCTCCATCTGTTCACGTACATCCATGGCTGCTTCCACCCACAATGCAGGGGTAGGTTTGAATGGTTGAAACAAGACTTTGCAGCCTGCAAAACCTTAAATACTTACTATTGCATTAAGAAAGACCTCATATCAGGGTACTGCTGGCCTTGTAAAATGAGTTTGAAAGTGTTTGCATTTCTTCAGCTTTCTGGCAGAGTTTGCAGTAGTCTGTTTTCTGTTACTTATAACAGAATATGTGAAACTGGGTAATTTGTAAAGAAAAGGAATTTATTTCTTATATTAAAATTTATAGGAGCTGAGATGTCCAAGCTCAAGGGGCTGCGTCTGGTGAGCGCCTTCTTGCTCTTGGGGACTCTGCAGAGGTCCTGAGGCTGCACGGGGCATCACATGGCGAGGGGGCTGAGGGTGCTAGCTCAGGTCTCTCTTCCTCTTCTTAGAAAGCCACCAGTTCCGCTCCTGTGATAACTCGTTAACCCATTAGTTAATTAATCCGCAGATGTATTAACCCATTCATGAAGGCAAGGTTCCCCATGACCCAGTCATCTCTTAAAGGCCTCACCACTCAATACTGCCACATTGGAGATTAAATTTCAACATGAGTTTTGGAAGGGGCTAATATTTAAACCATAGCAAAGTTTTCTCTTTTTTTCGATGATGGAATTCATCAGTTAAGTGATCAGGTCCTGGGCTTTTCTTTGTCGGAGAGTTTATATTACTGATTCAATCTCCTTACTTGTTATTGTTTTGTTCAGATTCTCTGTTTCTTCATGATTCAGTCTTAGTAGGTGGTATGTGTCTAGGAATTTATGAGTTTGTTCCAGGTTATCCAATTTATTGCTATGTAATTGTTTGTAGTTTTTTGTGTTTCTTTGTGTCTAAATGGCATCAGTTATGATGACTGCTCTTTCATTTCTGATTTTGAGTTTTCTCTTTTTATGTTAGTCTAGGTAAAGATTTGTCAATTTTGTTAGTCTTCAGGAAACCCAACCCTTAGTTTTGTTGATCTTTTCTATTGTTTTTCTAGTCTCTCCTTTATTTGTTTCTGCTCCAACCTTTGTTTTTTCCTTCCTTTGCTAATTTGGGGTTTAGTTTGTTCTTTGTTCCTTCAGGTGCAACATTAGGTTTTTTGTTTTGTTTTGTTTTTTGAGACAGAGTCTCACTCTGTCACCAGGCTGGAGTGCAGTGGCGTGATCTCGGCTCACTGCAACCTCCAACTCCCTGGTTCAAGTGATTCTCCTACCTCAGCCTCCCTAGTAGCTGGGATTACAGGCACGTGCCACCACAATGAGCTAATTTTTGTATTTTTAATAGAGACGGGGTTTCACCATGCTGGCCAGGATGATCTTGATCTCCTGACCTCGTGATCCACCCACCTCGGCCTCCCAAAGTGCTGGGATTACAGGCGTGAGCCACCGCTCCCGGCCTAACATTAGGTTTTTTTATTTGAGAGTTTTTTCTTTTAACATAGGCATTTATTGCCATAAACTTTCCTCTTACAACTGCTTTTGCTGCATCCCATAAGTTTTTGGTGTGTTGTGTTTCAATTTTTGTTTCTCCCAAGATATTTCTAAACCTCTCTTCTGACTTTTTTCTTTGACCCAGTAGTTATTTAGGAGTATGTTGTTTAATTTCCATAAACTTGTGAATTTTCCAAGATTCCTCCTGTTATTGATTTCTGGTTTCATACCACTGTGGTCAGAAATGATACTTGAGGCCAGGCGCGGTGGCTCATGCCTGTAATCCCAGCACTTTGGGAGGCCAAGGCGGGCAGATCACCTGAGGTCAGGAGTTCGAGACCAGCCTGGCCAACATGGTAAAACCCCGTCTCTACTAAAAATGCAAAAAAATTAGCTGGGCATGGTGGCATGCACCTGTATTCCCAGCTACTCGGGAGGCTGAGGCACGAGAATCGCTTGAACCCAGGCAGTGGAGGTTGTAGTGAGCTGAGATCTTGCCACTGCACTCTAGCCTGGACGACAGAGGGAGACTCCATTAAAAAAAAAAAAGAAAAAAAGAAAAGATACTGGATATGATTTCAGTCTCCTTAAATTCGTTAAGGTTTGTTTTGTGGCCTAACGTGCCATCTATCCTGGAGAACCTTCTGTGTGCACTTCAGAAGAATGCATATTCTGATGCAGTGTTCTGTATATGTCTGTAAGGTCTGTTTGGTCTAAAGTGCAGGTTGAGTACCCTGTTTTCTTATTGGTTTAGGTGATCTGTCCATTGTTGAAAATGCGGTACTGAAGTCCCCTACGGTTGTGGCATTTCTATCTGTCCCTTCAGATCTTTTAATATTTGCTTTATAGGCCGGGCGCAGTGGCTCATGCCTGTAATCCCAGCACTTTGGGAGGCCAAGGTGGGGGGATCATCTGACATCGGGAGTTCGAGATCAGCCTGATCAACATGGAACAACCCTGTCTCTATTAAAAATACAAAAAATTAGCCGGGCATGGTGATGCATGCCTGTAATTCCAGCTACTTGGGAGGCTGAGGCAGGATAATCACTTGAACTTGGGAGGCGGAGGTTGCCGTGAGTCGAGATCGTTCCATTGCACTCCAGCCTGGGCAACAAAAGCGAAACTCTGTCTCAAAAAAAAAAAAAAAAAGAAAAAAAATACTTGCTTTATATATCCATAAATAGTGCCACAAAAGCGATTGGTAATGGGGTAAATGTTACCGCCATGTGTGCCTGTTTTGGCTGAAGTGTTGTTTCTTTGTAGGTGAATTGCTGTCAAATACAGTTTTATGCAAGAGGCATACTAGTAGCCATACTGTTAATAATTTGCACGTGCCAGGATTCAGCTGCAAAGAGTGTATCAAGTGCCCGCATTGAGTACCTATAAGGCATGCTCTTGACTTTCACTGACAGAGAGGATGCTCCTGGGTGACATTCATGTGTGACTGGGCTTATCAGAATTGTGACTTGAATTTGATCAGTAGTTTCTTCTCAAGAAGTTAGGGAGCTACATATTAGAGGCCCTGCCTTTTTGGCTTTATATGATTCCAGATAAGGGGTTGGCAAATATTTTTAAAAACAGCCAGATTAGGCCGGGCGCGGTGGCTCACGCCTGTAATCCCAGCACTTTGGGAGGCTGAGGCGGGTGGATCACGAGGTCAGGAGATCGAGACCATCCTGGCTAACATGGTGAAACCCCGTCTCTACTAAAAACACAAAAAATTAGCCGGGCGTGGTGGCGGGCGCCTATAGTCTCAGCTACCTGGGAAGCTGAGGCAGGAGAATGGCGTGAACCTGGGAGGCGGAGCTTACAGTGAGCCGAGATTGTGCCACTGCACTCCAGCCTGGGCGACAAAGCGTGAGACTCCGTCTCCAAAAAAAAAAAAAAAAAGAGCCAGATTGTATTTTACGCTTTTCAGTCCCCGTGGTCTTGCTGCAAATACTCAAACCTACCCCTGCAGAGAGAGTGAAAGCAGCCCTGGATGTAGGTGAACAGATGGGAATGGCCATGTTCTAGTCAAACTTTGTATATGGACAACTGAAATCTGAACTTCAACACATTTTCACATGGCGTGGAATCTTCTCTTTTCAAAATTTTTTCTTAATAGTTAGAAAATGTAAAACTACTCTTAGCTCACAAGTTGTGGGAAAGTAGGTAATGGGCAGAAGTAGCTCCTGGGCTGTGGTTTGCAATCTGCTGTTGTAGGTTGTAAGAGTATGTTCTAGAAGGTGGCACTCTATGGCCCTGGGTGAGGGTGGCCTGTCCAATACTTTCTGCTTCTCCTGCTGGTGTTGCTGGTCTGTGGGCTGGGCTGTTGGTGTCTGTGGTTATGGTTTGAGTGGGTCCTTTTCCAGAACTTCTGCCTGGGACAATGGTTCCTCTATGTGTAGTGAGGGCGGGCTACGGGGGTGTACGTGGAGCTCAGGTGCTGGCAGTGCTGCCAGTGAGCTGGAATCTGTGTCCCATCATGCTGAGCTGTGTTTGCAGCCCTGATCGTTGTCAGCCCGTTAGCAGGCAGGCGTTCACTTCTGTCTGACCTGGATAATTAAGTCATGCTAATTGCTGCAGCTCCTGGCACAGTTTCTTCCAGCCTAATTGGGTAAAATGACAGGCAGCTGCTGTGTTGGTCTGCCCTCCTGGGCTTCTACGGCTGCTCCAGTTAGCACCCGCTCTTACTGTTTGCACCCAGCATGCAGGTTCGGTTCCCTGTTGCAGAGACTCCAGTTGCACTGGGTACTGACTTTCCCAGACAGGAAGGCTGTGGGTAATGCTGGCCTTACCTCCAAGGCAGGCTCTCTATTATTTTGTCCACTAGTGAGTCTTTTCCTGTTCTAATTACATCTCTGCTGTGGGATTTCAGAGAAAATCAGCTGATCTTTTGTCTCCTGCAGGGCGGGAAAGGATGCATAGGAGTGGTCATATCATCCTACATGCATTTCACCAACATCTCAGCCAGGTAGGATGATGTCAGCTCGCTGTCTTCAGGTGCTAAAAGCTGAGCCTGCATGGGGCTGAAGGCTGTCTGCGCAGGAGCTGTTCTGGATACCAAGGGCTTGGCTGACCTGTGTTTCCCATCCCCCAGTGCTGGGGTGGTCAGTGCCTGGAAACCCAGTTTCCAGTTAAGCGTTTACACTTGTGAAAGTGGCATTTTCCAGGTTGGGTGACTGTGTATGATTGATTCTAAGTACTTCCATGGAGGCATTAAAAAAATAAGTGGCCCCACTGTCCCTTGTTCTTTAATAGAGAATTCTCTAATAAAAAATAACAGAGATAAAAGTCACGATTATGAAAAGAACAGAGTGGTCTCACTAAATCAGCTCATACCTTGTATATAATGATGGTGACAGCCACCTCTTTTGCAGGCACTGGGCCTCTGGGAAGTATACTGAATATTTTCCTTTTCTCCCTGAATTCTCCTAACTAACCCATGAGGCAGTTAGTATCATTCCCATTGCATGGATGAGGGAGGTGAGGCTCAGAGGAGCCAGGCAGCTTGCTCATGATCCCACAGCCTAGGAGTGGAGAGCCAGGTCTGGGCTGGTTTCCATAAGATGGAACTGTAATCATGGAGACTTTGGAGGTGCCACTTGGGTCCCCTTAGCCAGACATGACACAAACACGGCAGGGCCACAAGGACCTCAGCCCTATGCCCATCCTCCTGGCCTTGGGCAGCTGTGGTGTACACCTGAACCCTTCCCAGAGTGCAGATCTTCACTCTCGCTGAAATGCAATGCAGAAAATATCATTATTTATGGGGTCTGCATTTGCATCTGCCCTGTCTTCTCAATGGCCTCTTTGTAAAGCCTGAGCTTTCCATTCTGAGGAAATAGAAGCCTATTCATATCAGCCGATAAACCTTTTCCTTTCTAGCACCAAGGAGTGAAATTTGACTTTCTGAATGTTTTCTCTGGAAACCAACTGGGGAGTTGGTGTCTGCCAGGGAGGAAACCAACCCCCAAGTGAAAATCAGATACCCTCTTGGTGAGAATAATCATCGGTGTGTGTGTGTGCCAGGAAAATCGAGATTCCTGGGCACATCCATCCCTCAATGATGCCAAAGACATTTGGTTGGTAACTAAACATAGCCTGGCTGGTTCTGGACAGAGACCACCTGAGCACTTCTGTTTTTGTTTTTGTTTTTTTTTGACAGACTCTTGCTCCGTTGCCCAGGTTGGAGTGCAGTGGTGCAATCTTGGCTCACTGCAACCTCCGCTTCCCGGGTTCAAGTGATTCTCCTGCCTCAGCCTCCTGAGTAGCTGGGATTATAGGTGTGTGCCACCATGCCCAGCTAATTTTTTGTATTTTTAGTAGAGACAGGGTTTCACCATGTTGGCCAGGCTGGTCTTGAACTCCTGACCTCAGGTGATTATTCGCCTCGGCCTGCCAAAGTGCTGGGATTACAGGTGTGAGCCATCACGCCCAGCTGCAACTGAGCATTTCTATCCCCAGCAAAGTAGTACTGCCTGAACCGAAGTTCCATGCACTGTGGGTAGTCCTGGATTTTTTGGGAAGGGTAGATGTCTTAGGGCTAAAAACACCCCTTTGACCTCTTGCTACAAATTCTGTTTTCTCTCAGTAGTCAATATGTATTTCATCTGCATGTGTCAGGCAATTTACATGAATCTCTCTAAGCCTCAGCATCCTTACCTGGAAAATGATGGTAGTCCTACTTCCCGGAATGTGGTGACAGTTCAACATATGTTACACAAGAAGCACTTAGAACAGCATCAGTACTCAGGTATTGGCTACCATTAACGCTGCTGTGATTAGTAGGAGTAATAGTATTAAGTGCCTTTCAATTAAATGGGCTGATACCACATGCTCTTTGTGACTTGCTTTTCTACATTAATATCATTTTATACGCATCGTTTCCCGACATCATTTCAGTGGCAGCATAGCACTTTATTCAACGGATATGTTATGTATTTAAGCATTTGTTGATTTTGCCTATCCAAGTTGCTTCCAGTTTTGTCAGTTTTGTGTGTGTGTGTGTGCGTGTGTGTGTGTGTTTAAGACGAAGTCTCACTCTGTCACCGGGGCTGGAGTGCAATGGCGTGATCTTGGCTCGCTGTAACCTCCACCTCCCAGGTTCAAGTGATTCTCCTGCCTCAGCCTCTCAAGTAGCTGGGATTACTGGCACCCGCCACTATGCCCAGCTAATCTTTTGTATTTTTAGTAGAGACGTAGTTTCACCATGTTGGCCAGGCTGGTCTTGAACTCCTGACCTTGCGATTTGCCCACCTTGGCCTCCCAAGTGTTTTTTTTTTTTTTTTTTTTTTTTTTGGTAATTAAGGTTGCTTCCAGTTGTTTTCTACTGCAAAGCTTGCCATGATGAACACATTCTTATACATACATCTTTGATCATTTCTACAATGTTCCCTCTTAGATTATATTTCAGAAGTAGAGTAATCCCAGATAGCACAAGCACATGTTTGAGATCTTTATCACAAACTGCAAACAGAAGAAAACAGAAACTTCAAGTCACCAGAGAAGAAGAACAGTCTTGTATCAACACCATAAAAATAAGAGTTATAAAGACAAAACCAGTACTAATATTATTACTACTACTAATATTACTATGGAAAATAAACATTGGTCAAAATGTATTCTCAGCATTTCATAAAACAAGTAAATTTCAGAAAAAGGAATGCTTAAAAGTCACCGGGAGGCTATGGAGCTGCATTCTCCTGCTCAGTATGTGATGGACTCGGTGCTAAAGTGGGCCCTTCTGTTTGTAACTGCGCCACCAGCACAGCCCCTTGCCTAGTAAATGCACGTAGCAAGTTGTCCATTTTATAGCATTCTGTGAAAGTCAAATCACACTCAACTTACTTTTGAGTATGTTTCTTTCTCCTCCTGCCTGTCTCTCTACCGGTATTTTTATGAAGTCCACAGTGCTTATGTACATCATTTTTCTAGAGGGGCACAGACACGTTTTTCTAAGTAAGGGGCCCACTTTATCAGGTGTTGTTGTTGTTGTTGTTGTTGTTTTGAGATGGAATCTCACTCTGTCACCCAGGCTGGAGTGCAATGGTGTGATCTCTGCTCACTACAACCTCCGCCTCCCGGGTTCAAGTGATTCTCCCACCTCAGCCTCCCAAGTAGCTGGGATTATAGGCACCCACCATCATGCCCCGGTAATTTTTATTTTCGGTAGAGCCAGGATTTCACCCTGTTGACCAGGCTGGTCTTGAACTCCTGACCTCAGGTGATCCGCCTGCCTTGGCCTCCCAAAGTGCTGGGATTACAGGTGTGAGCCACCACACCCGGCCTATCAGGGTTTTAAGGAAGCATTTGGCCCAAATGAGTTGGAATTGTTAAGACACTGCACTCATATTCCAGGATTTGTGCTGAAGTCATATCAAGAAATCCCACGAATGCCCTGCTGTGAGATTTCTGGAAGTTTCTGTCAGACACTAACTGTGAGCACTGTGGACCTGGCATTGAAGGTCAACTATATTGTTGAAAAGCAGGGTTACTTTCAATCACTTCAAAAACAATGCTGCAGCCCCGAGGCCTCAGATACATTTCCAACCCCGGTGCCCTGCAGTGTTCTCAAGCCCAGTCCTGGGAGTGACATACTGGTGGGGCACAGGCTGGCCCACTTGTGTCTTGAGGGTGCCTCTTGGGACTTCATGGGGGGGTCCGTTGACTCTCCTGCCCTGGGTTGCTCCCTGCATCCTTGTGGTCCTGAGACTTGAGTCTGCCTGCTTGTCTTGCACAGAACCCACTTAAAATGGTCTTTATTTAGGACGTAGGGTGGCCAAGGGACAGTTTTGGACACCAGCCCTACCACTTGCCTGCTGAGATGCCTCAGTTGGTTCTTCTGCAAGCTGGGTATTCAGCACTCTTAAGAATCATATCTTTAGATAAGGAGCTGTTATTTCAGATGAGAATTCTGACCCTGCACTATGGCTCCCACTTTGAGCACAGTATATTCCTGCAGGGGAAATGAAGTCTAACAGGAGACAGGTGGATTGGGTGTGCACAGGTGCAGCAAAGGGTGAAGCCCCCTGTGGGAGCTGGTCGCTTTCAACAGCCATGAGACACATCCCCCATCACGCACCCACGTGGTGTGAGCTCCATTGAGTTATCTCTCTCTCTCTCTCTCTTTCCCCTCCAGCGCCGACCAGGCCCTTGACAGGATTGCAATGAAGAAGTTTTATGATGACAAAGTTTCAGCTTTAATGCAGCCTTCCCAAAAACGGTATGTATACATCCCCAAAGCCAGAGTGAAGAGGTGAATGAAATTTTACATATAAAAATGTGAAAACAGAAGAGGCATCTCTTCTGTCCCAATACCTAAATGGTATTCTTGGGTCATGCCAAAGACTGTGAAGGTGGTGGGGAGGCTTGTCCCTCCCGGAGGTTAAGGACCTAGCCATCCTGTGTGTCTGTGGTGAGAGAGAGCCCCCTATGCTGCTGGCTTGCACTGACAGGTAGAGGGAGGACTTGCTCCAGTTGGCATTTTCCTCTCTTGCAGTGAGTGTGTTTTGATTTCCATTATTATGTTGGAACTTGGTTCTATTGGCTAGACCAGGGGTCAGTGAACTCTCTCTGCAACAGACTAGAGAGTGGATATTTTAGGCTTTGCAGGCTACAGGATCTTTATCGCAACTGTTCTAACATGAAAGCAGCCCTGGGCAATATGGAAATCAGGAAATGTGGCTATATTCCAATAAAACTTTACTTACACAAACACATTAGCAGTTGCACTTGGCCAATTCTTGTAGCTCATCAGTTCCCTGAGGCCACGGAGTATTTTTCTGTCATGCTGCCCATCTCTCCCTTCTCTACTTCTGGGCATGGCCCCTGGAATGTGCTCAGTAAGTGGTGGGGAATAGCCATGGTGGGGTGCAGAACTTTCTCCTTTTGCTACCAGCCCCAGCAGGCTGAGGTCAAGAACCTGAGCAGGGCTGGCTGAGAGGCAGTGAGAAGGACCCACAGCTGGCTCCCCATCCAGGTGCACTTCCTCCACAGATGGTGACACCTAGAGCCAACCAGGTAGCTCCATGGCATATTTCAAAGCCCACAGCAGGGAATTTGTAGGAGAATTGCCAAGGTGATTGCCAAATGGTGTTCCGTTTTGGAGACAGGTAGTTGCACACCCGACCTTGTGTATGCAAGTTTTGATGCCTTGTATGTTTTCTCCAGTGCAACTGAGGGCTATGTCAGCAGACACGGGGGTAGACGGGCAGAAAGGGATTTCAAGCATCACCAGAGGCACCTTTTCCTTTTGTCTTGCTATTTCCAATGGCATGGCTCTGTTTCTCTTGAAACCGGGTGTGTTGGAGGAACATGGGCTAGGGTGTGGGACCGTGGTCAGCAACAGGGCCGACATGCAATGCAAGTTGCGTGCAGAAAACCTAGCATATTTTTTTTCAGAAAACCTACCATTTTATAAAATATTTTAGTTAAACAGTCACTTCTGGGTTTTTTTTGGAACCATTAAATGTTATTTCTTTGTTGAACAGTTTCCAAAACTGTGACATTCATATGACCTCCTGCATGGAAAATGATGTGTAAATAGGGAGTAACTCATGCAGAATGCTTGGCACACAGGAAGTCCAGCTGTCGTCTTTCCTTTTTTTTTGTTCTTATTTCTTACGGCACCAGCAGCTTGTTTATAACATTAAAAGAATATGGGTAAAGGGAGAAAATATCTCCTCATTTTCTTTTTTTTCTTTTTTTGAAACAGAGCCTTGCTCTGTCTCCCAGGCTGTAGTGCAGTGGTGCAATCTTGGCTCACAGCAGCCTCAACCTCCTGGGCTCAAGCAATCCTCCCACCTTAGCCTCTTGAGTAGCTGAGACTATAGGCACACATCACCATGCTCAGCTAATTTAAAAATTTTTGTGGAGACAGTGTCTCACTGTGTTGCCCAGGCTGGTCTTGAACCCCTGAGCTTGAATAATCCTTCTGCTGTGGCTTCCCAAAATGCTGGGATTGCAGGTGTGAGCCACCGTGCCCTGCTCTTCTCACATTCCCATGCCCAGGGATTTCATGCATCCTTCCCGTCATTACACATTTGAAGCCAGAGCATTTGCATTGTTTAATGTTTGCTGGATTCAATTTTACATACCATGGTTAATCCCTCTGCTCCTGAGATCAGGGAAATGCCCCTTATTCCTTGCTCTTTTCTTTTTATCTTGACCAGAGCCTGCATGAAAAGATGCTCACCAAATGGTAATCGAGAATGTAAACGAATGAATGCATAAGATAGATCTGGAGGAAAGTTTGAGACCAGAAGAACGTGTGAGGACAGCTTGTATGGGAATAGGCTCTGTGATGGGAGGTTTCTCTGTTGTCCTGAATGGCCTGGGAAGTGGGATGGGTGCACTGCAGGCTGTTTTAGGACTGAGCTCAAGAAATCATTTTAAAGTCAAACTCGTAATAATCATTCTTGAGAATAATTAATTAGCAAGGAATTTGTGACTGGGAAGCTCAGAAGTCTCAACAGCAACTCTGATGGGAGGTCAATCTTTGTTACCTTGTTTGTTACACTAAAACACCATGGAGCAGTTGGCCCATGGAGCTGACCCATAAAACTTACACGTGCCCATGTAAGTTTTCTGTTTGTATACCTTCCTTGTCTTCAGCAAATCATGAGAAGCAGCTTGTTGACACCCCGGTGTGGCCTCCTGTTGGTGCTCATGACCACCATTGTGTTACTGAGGCACCCCTGAACTTCCTTCCCTAAACTTGGAAGCCTTCCTCTTTGAGAAGTAGTTAAAAAGAAATACTGGGTGTGGCACAGTGACTCTAGCCTGTAATCCCGATTCTTTGGGAGGCTGAGACAGGACAATCCCTTGAGTCTAGGAGTTTGCGACCTGCCTTAGCAACACAGGAAGACCCCATCTCTATCAGAAAAAAAAAAAAAAATTAGCTGGATGTGATGGCACACACCTGTAGTCCCAGCTACTCTGGAAGCTGAGGTGGGAGGATCCCTTGAGCCCAGGAGTTGGAGGTTACAGTGAGCTGTAATTGCCCCACTGCATGCCAGCCTGGATGACAGAGCTAGACCCTGTCTCCTCCTACCCCCCAAAAATCCGGGTATAGTTTTAGTTTATTATCAGCATCATGGAAAAATATTAAAATTATTAACGTTTCTGACATCTCTTTTCTTTTCCGCCTTTCCTTTCTTTCTGAGAGAGTTGAGACAGCAGCACACGTTTCTTGGCCCCATCACTGAGTTAATGGGGAAAATCACAGGTAGCCAGTTGTTTCTTTGGGGAGCTGATCTCTCCTGCGTGTTGTCTACCAAGGTGACCCTGGGAGGCCCCACATGGGAGTCAGACCTAAGGCCATCAGTCATGTTGTCTATGCACATTTGGGTGTCCCTTTGAGGTAAAGGGAAGACAGACCAAACAAATGTCTTGGCATGCAGAAATCAGGATGTCCTAGAAATTATCCTATATAGTGTTACTGGTGGAAGGTATCCGAGTTACCAGCAGTGAATCCATAATTGAGGTCTGCAGCAACCTCAATTCTTGCCTGCTCAGAAGAAAGAATTTGACTGAGGGGCATAAGGCAGAAAAAGGGACAGAGACAAGTTTCAGAGCTGGAGTGGAAGTTTATTTTATAAGGCTTTAGAACAAGAAAGAAAGGAAAGTACGCTTAGAAGAGACCCAAGTGGGCACATGAAGGTCAAGTGTGGTGTTTACCCTTGGTCTAGACTTCATAGACTGGCCCACTTCCCATGTCTTGTGCCCCTTTCCCATGATTCTTCCCTTAGAGGGGGCTGCCCGCATGCATAGTGCCCTCCTTTTGCTTGGGAAGTGAGCACATGCAGTATGTTTAGGAAGTTGTACGCATGCCTATCTGAGGGTTTCTTCCCTTTTCTGGTGGTGTACCCTGAGAAGGTCATACTCTGCCATTTTTTTCTGTTAATGCATGTGCCTGAGAAGTTGTGTCTCCCTGGGGCCTGCATTCAATTAACAGTGCAATAGGCGTGGACCATCAGGAAATGGCCTCCTCCTGGCACCGGCTGCCAGTGTATCACTTTCAGAGAGGCAATGTGATAATTGCCGAACCATTACCCGACATTCTCCTAGTGGGTGCGGAAAGAGCCCACTGCTGCCCTGCTCATGCCTGTCTAACTACATGTAAAAATGGCATTATTTGATTTTTGATATTTCTGTCATTTTTGACACACTACCTCAGGTGCCTGAAAGAATACTTTAAAGATACAAAGGGAGTAGTTTTCCACATTCTCTAAAGGATGAGGCTCCTCAGGTAGTCTCTGTAACCGACAAATGGGTTCGTTATTCAGTGCCCAGATAGAACCGATTTACCAAGACGGGAATTGCAGTAGAGAAAGAGTTTAATTCATGCAGAGCTGGCTGAACAGGAGACCAGAGTTTTATTACTACCCAAATCAGCCCCCTGGAAAATTTGGAGGCTAGGGTTTTTCAAAGGTATTTTGGGGAGAAGAGGGTGGCTAGGGAATGGGTGCTGCTAAGTGGTTGGGGGTGCAATCATAGGGGAAAATGGCCCTCTTGCCTCTGAGTCCACTTCTGGGTGGGTTGCCAGAGAACAGTTGGCAGGTCAGGTAGAGCTGTCAGTTGTCAGAAATGCAAAAGCCTGAATAGACATCTCAAAAGGCCAATCTTAGGTTCTACAATGGTGATGTTCTCTCTAGCAGTAATTGAGGAAGCTGCAAATCTTGTGATCCCCAGAGTAATCTTTTAAGTCTATACCTGGGCAGAATTCAAGCTGCGTTCATCCTCCCAATGTGGTAGTCTTGCATTAGTTTTACAAAGGTGGTTTAGTTCTGGGCTATTATCACTTAAACTATAAACTTCACTTTCTCCTAAAGTTAGTTTGGTCCAAGCCCAGGAATAGCCAAGGGCAGCTAGGAGGTTAAAGGCAAGATGGGAGTTGGTTACATTAGATCTCTTTCACTGTCATATTCTCTCACTGTTAAAATTTTTGCAAAGACTATTTTACTTCATGCCCCTGTGGCCCTTCCCTGCACGTCCTCCTTGCTGCCCACAGCCTGCGGAAAAAGGGTGACCATTCCTCAGGGAGCCACACACTTTGCCTGGGCCCGGACATCCCCTCTGAGTCACCAACTCTGTGGGCCAAGCCACCTACACTCTGGCAGCATACCTCAGGAGAGCAGAGGCTGTGGCAGATGTGTTGTGGTCTACTCTGACCCTTATGTCCATGCAACTGACTCATCTTTGCAGCAATTCCAATGTGTAGGTCTCATTATTCTCCCCATTATATGAGAGGGAAGGGAATGCTCAGCAGAATGTTAAGAAACAGCCCAGTCTTGGCTGACACCAACAGGTGGCCCAGCTCACCTTTCCTGGCCGGTTGGTGCTGCCCCTGCAGCCATGGCTGACTCTGTGAGTGCTAGGAATGTAGAATGAGTAAGCTGTTGGGAAAGATGTCCTGTGATGATGGTTCCTGTTGCTTGGAAAAGTAACATTTGAATGCTGATTTTTATGCACCCACTTTTCAGACAGATTTAAGCTTACGTCTACTGCAACTCAAATGTTTAGGGAGATTTATGGAGATTCCAAATGGAAGTTTTTGCTGTTAGAAGTGACTGTGAATAATGCAAGGGACAACTGAAAATTTCAAGCTGCTTTTATGTTCGTTTGCTTACAAGTTAAAAACAATCCTTTAGTTTTTAAAATGTGCTCACTGGTTTGAGAAGAAGCATGGAAAACATCATCTCCAGGGAGTTATTGCCTAAAAAGAAAGAAAAGATAGCAATGGGAAAATAATGGAGCTGTTTTTATAAAGTAACTGGTTTCTACTCTTTCCAGCTCTGAAAACTGTGTTGACTAAGTAGGAACATTTTATTTTGGATAAGGCTGTTGGGATGGTCTTCAGAGAGCATCTGATACTCTACAATTGATTCATTTATATCTACCTTTAATGCCACAGATAAATACCATGTATACGAAGTTAAAGTTGATCCTTTCCATAGTCAGCGGGATGAACTAATTGTGCAATTCTGTCCTGTCATGTTCGTTTCCCCTTCTTTTCTTTTTTTACTTTGAGACAGGGTCTTGCTCTGTCACTCAGGCTGGAGTGCAGTGGTGCATTCTAGGCTCACTGCAACCTCTACCTCCTGGGTTCAAGCGATTCTCATGCCTCAGCTTCCTGTGTAGCTGGGATTACAGGCGCATGCCACCATGCCCAGCTAATTTTTAAAATTAATTAATTAATTAATTAATTAATTAATTTTTTTGGTAGAGACAGGATTTCAGCACGTTGGCTAGGCTGGTCTCAAACTCCTGACCTCAGGTGATCCGCCCACCTCAGCCTCCCAGAGTGCTGGGATTATAGGCGTGAGCCACCGTGCCTGGCCTCCCTTATTTTCATCCATACCTGAATGTTCTTTTCTTTGATACTGATGGTGGTTCTCTAGGAAGTCACTCACAAACTCAGTGCTATCACCTATGCTTGGCTATCTTTCTGCAATCTCATAGCATTCACTACAGCTTATATTTGCAGTGAACTTCGTTGTTTTTATAAGGCATTGCTATTTTTTAAATGTTTTTTAAAGGCATGCTTTTATTTGGGATTTTGAACAATATGTTGGGTTTTTTGTTGTTGTTGTTGTGAATCTTATCTTATTAAGAAAGCATGTGAAGGAAGAAAAAAAATTACATTTACCTTAGCATTTTATGTCTTTAATTTACCTGAAAATATGATGCATAAAAAGTTGTTTTCTGTAAAGGACAGATGAGAATTATATTCCAAGGGGTTACTTTTTGATTGGTTAAGCTATTACCTGAGCAGCCCTTTGTAGACTGACCTGGGAGGTGATGACTGTTGAGAACTGGTTTTGGGGAAAGGACTCTGGAGTCCTGGGTCCCAGGCAGTGACAGCCTCCTTCCCTTCCCCTCTGACCACCCCTGGGCTTGTGGCCCTGGACTTTGGCCTTCTTTGGGAGCCCGTGGCAAAACAAAGTTCTTCTGCTGTCAGCTTGGCCCTCCTCATCTGAAGGAAATACTTCTTGTGCTTTGTCTGGTGTCAGGGGCAACAATTCCAGCGAGGCCACATCAGCAGAAATGAAGCTCTGTGACCACAGTATGGTACAAGACCTGGGTCAGGGAGAGGCTGTGGTTTCCCAGAGGATGGCTGTTTGCCCCTCATAGGACCTTGGCGCTAACTCTGGGCTTAGCTACTTGGACCCCTTATGCAGCCATGAACAGGAGCCCCTCAGGCCCAGTGCTCCAGAGCCTTCCATGTTTGCATGAAGTCATAAAACAAACATCGACTTCATCTAGATGCCTGGTCCGGGTGCACATGGGGCACTGAGAACACCCCCAGGGAACAGGGCCATCTCAGCCACATGGTCACTACAGAACCGCCCAAGCACATGGCCAGACGGTGTAGGACTCAGTGTACCACTGACAAACCGGACAAGCTGAGCTGATTTCCCAGTGACCAGAGCTGCCCCGTGCTGGAGGAAGGGTGGAACTGCCCCAGAGGAGGTGACTCAGGCCTCTCAATCCGGGCATTTGTGGTTCCTCACTTTTACTCAAAACCAGGGAGCCAAAGGACCCATGAAATCCACAATGCATAAAATTTGCATGATTAAAATTACACAATTCATGCATTCCTCTGCGTACATACAACGGAGGGTGAGAAGTCTTGTTGCCAGGGTAGAAAGTACCCTGCAGGGGAGGCATGTGGGAGCTGCCTGGAGGTCCACTGAAGTCTGATCATTGGCCTCACAGGGTCCCCATGTCTCCAGGCTGAGCGTCTCTGTCCTCTGAGACTCTTGTGAGGTTTTGCCCTGTTCTGAGAGAGCAGAAGAGAAGTTTGCTGCCAGGAAGATGAAAATACTGACATGCCCTGTTTCTCACTATGAATTGTAACTGAACTAAAAGCAAACTCGCTTTTCAAACATTTTCCTAGTGGGTGGACTATAAGTAGGGTTTTCCTTTTTTTGATAATGTTTAACAGAAATCTCTTGTTTAGTTTGTTTGTATACAAATTTAACTGCTTGAATAAGGGACTGGGTGTGAATTGCCAGTGTAAGTGAGATATTTTTTTCTTAACACAAGATCCGTGATGGCCGTTTCTGGCTTGGGGTAGTATGGTTGTAGGTGCTGGCAACACAGTCACCTGCCACTTCCTGCCTCAGTCTGCTGTGGCAATAGAGAGATGCACAGATTGTTAAATATTGCGGGGTTTTTGATTGTTTGGGTTTTTCTTGCAAAGAGTACAGTACTTTGGTGGAGACAGATATGGAAACACAGATTCCATGAGAGGTGTTGAGGCTAAAGTGGAGGTTGTGTGGGTGCAGTGGCCACGGTGAGGGACCTCAGGGCAGGAGCCACGCCAGGCAGGGCACCAACAGGCAGGACGGGCCAGGGAAGCATCAGAGAGCTTGGCAAGCCTCCGGCTTGTCTTGTGGTCACTGCTGCCATGTCATGCCTCATGAGGACCCCAGCAGTCAGATGCTCCTAGTGTAGGAGCTTCCCTCTTGACCACCAAATGCTCATGGAAGTTGTGTGTGGTCGGTGTTGGAAGCATGAGGCTGATGCCTAGAATTCAGAAAGGCTGACGGCCCACATGGCCTTCACCTTTGGAGCTGGGCCCTGAAGAGAGAGGGACAGCAGGAAGGAGAGCCTCTTATCAGATGTGGCGTGGCAGGCTGCAAGACACGAGGGGAGTATGGACTCCAGCCTTTTCTTAGGGCTCTCGAGTATGAGCAGAAAGCAGCAGGTGCAGTGAGTGGTTCTGGGCCTGGGTCACGTGACCCTGCCATAGGTACAATGCTAGTGACAGAGCACACACCCACCGGTGTGCCAGGCCTCTGCTTCCTGCTGCTCACCAATGGGGATTGTGATGGCCTGTGGCCTGTGGCCTGGCTTTGTCTGGCGATAGGTTCAGTGGACAGGCACAGAGGCCTTTCAGGTGTGGGATGCTCAAGCCGAGAGGCCGGTTATGCCTTGGTGTCTCTGGTGCCTGGTGCCTGGTGCCTGGTGCGCTGGTGGGAAGCCCTCAGACCTGTGAGCGCAGCACCATGCTGAGAACCAACCCCAGGCTGTGAGCAGTGGACCGGTTCTCTCCCAGAGCCCCAGACCTAGCCAGGATGTTTCTCCTTGAGTTCCCTTCTCAGCAGGGGCTGAAGATACTTCTGGGAAGTCTAACCCAGCTGTCCATTTTGCAGGTACATTCAGTTCCTCAGTGGGCTCCCGTCCGGATCAGTGAAAATGAATGCCTCTCCCCTGTTCCTGCATTTTGTCATCCTCCACGGCACCCCCAACTTCGACACAGGTGGAGGTGAGTGTCCTTCATGATATGGCACCTGCAATTGGCTGGCCCAGACTTGGAGCTGGTCCTGGGCCCCTCAGTTTAGATAAGCCTCTGCCTTCCTTCCGAGAGGGCCCAGGGTCTGCTCCTCTGCCTCCCTGGCGATTGACTGTGTCCCCCTTCAGTGGTCAGAGCCCCATGTTTATGTGGTTGGGCCAAGTTATTTAATCAGGGGAGGGACTGGCAGCCAGCAAGGGGGATCAGAAATACCCCTGTGTATATGCACAGTGACTCGGGCAGACAAGCATTTTCTGGGCTGCAGCCCTGGTGGGTCAGCTGTGCAGTTGGCCTTGAGGTCACAAGCTATGGAAGAAGCCCAGTAAGAGAGGCATGAATGTGACCCAGTCTCCCCTGATGCATCTCACGAGCCCGTCTCCTCCTTCTCCTTTAAAATGACCCCACAGGAAAGCACACAGCATGTAGCTGAGGGTGATGGCCCTGAGCCCTCCTCCCTGTCCCACTTAGATGAGCACAGCACATGACTGGGGATCAGGGCCCTGTCCCCACATCCCCAGTTCCCCAACGGTGCACAGAGCATATGGCCGAGGGTCAGCAGGGCCCTATCCCTCCTCCCTTGTCCCATGCAGGAGCACATGGCACATGGCTGAGGGTCAGGGCCCTGTCCTCTCCTTCCCAATCCCGTGCAGGCACACACAGCACATGGCTGGGATTCAGGACCCTTGCCCCTCCTCGCCAGTCCCATGCAGGTACTTGCTCAGAGGTTTCTATTGTCTCTGAAGTACATCTATACCTTCAGGTCCCCCGGGTCATCATGGCCAGAGTGACCTTGCCAAGCTGCTAGTTGGTTTTGAAGCAGCCTGGCTTCAATTCAGGAGCCTTTGGCACCCTTTGGATAAAGGTCAAACTGTGTTGCTCTGCAGGCTTCTAGGACCAGGTCCGGCCTTTTCCTGCAGCAACCCTGTGGCTCCATGCACTGCCTTCCCAAACCTCAAAGGCCGCAGGTGCAGTCTTCTGGTCTCCTCGTCCCTTTCTGTCTTTCTGATTGCCAAATTCCTGTTCGTTCTGTACCGGTCATGCCTCTACAGACAGTTGTGCCTTTCTTTCAGTGTGCCGGCCCTTTCTGAAGCTCTACCAAGCCATGCAGCCTGTGTACACCTCCGGGATCTAGTGAGTGCTGCTGCTGCTGCTGCTGCTGCTGCTGCTGTGGGATCTGGATGGCTCAGGGAATTGCAGCTGAGCCTCAGGTGCCTGTCTAGTAGGAAGAGGTTGGGAGGGTTCAGGTCAAAGAATGCCAAGAAGCCAAAGAAGAGTCCAGTGGGGAAAACCCTCTTATGGCATGTGCTCCAGCATCACGCCTCAGCCCTCCCTCCTGCCCTGCACAAGTGTCTTTGGGCTGTCATACCAGTTGGCTCCATTAAAGGACACGGGGGCTGGAATTTTGAGGGGAGAGAGGGCCATTTGCTTTTTGGAGTATGGTGGCACCTCGGTTTTCAAGGGGGATTGATTCCAGGAACCCCTTTGATTACCCAAATCCAAGGATGTTCAAGTGTGTTTTATAAAACAGCATTGTCTTGAACTCCTGACCTCAAGTGATCCACCTGTCTTGGCCTCCCAAAGTGCCAGGATTACAGGTGTGAGCCACCGAACCCCTGGCCATCATGGTGAAACCCCATCTCTACTAAAAATACAGAAATTAGCCAATTGTGGGGTCGTGCACCTGTAAACCCAGCTACTCGAGGTGGAGCCAGGAGAATCACTTGTACCTGGGAGGCAGAGGTTGCAGTGAGCCGAGATCGCACCATTGCACTCCAGGCTAGGGGACAGAGCAAGAATAAAAAAAAAAAAAAAAGGCCAGGCTTGGTGGCTCACGCCTATAATCCCATCACTTTGGGAGGCCAAGGTGGGTGGATCACGAGGTCAAGAGATTGAGACCATCCTGGCCAACATGGTGAAATCCCATCTCTACTAAAAATACAAAAATTAGCTGGGCGTGGTGGCATGTGCCTGTAGTCCCAGCTACTTGGGAGGCTGAGACAGGAGAATTGCTTGAACCTGAGACACAGAGGTTGCAGTGAGCTGAGATCGTGCCACGGCACTCTAGCCTGGCGACAGAGCGAGATTTTGTCTCAAAAAAAATAAAACAACAACAACAAAAAAAAACTGACATTGTATTTACATATAACCCATGAGCATTCTCCTGTATACTTTAAATCATCTCTAGATTACATAACAATACCTAATTCAATGTAAAGGCTGTGAAAATAGTTGTTACAATGTATTGTTTTTTAACTTCTATTATTTTTTATGGTTGCATTTTTGTTTTTTATTTATTTCCCACAACATTTTCTATCCCCAGTCAGTTGAGTCCATGAATGTGGAACCCAAGAATAGGGAAGGTTAACTGTGAGCATATTGGAGAGAGTCCTACGATAGGCTCTCACTACTGTGGTTTTTCTTTCTCGCTCCTTTCCATTTTGTTTTTTATTTTTATTTATTTATTTTTTTTGAGACAGCATCTCGCTCTGGCACGATCTCCGCTCACTGCAACCTCCACTTCCCAGATTCAAGCGATTCTCCTGCCTCAGACTCCTGAGTAGCTGGGATTACAGGCAGCTGCCATCATGCCCAGCTAAATTTTGTATTTTTGTAGAGATGGGGTTTCACTATGTTAGCCAGGCTGGTCTCAAATTCCTGACCTCAAGTGATCCGCCTGCCTTGGCTTCCCAAATTGCTGGGATTACAGGCATGAGCCATGTCCGGCCTCCTTTGCATTTTAAACAAAAGGTAGCCACACATCCCCCAAATTTGTATATATTTCTGAGCTTTCTTTGTCTTTTTGGATGTGGACAGGCATTTTATGAAAAGTCAGTAAAGGTAACAAATCTCACTACTCACAAAGAGCTGTTGTCACATTTCTGGGTTTGCTGTGGGCCCTGTGTGCACTGATGTCACTCTGGAATTGCACCCGCAGTTTGTAACTGAAACTGTGGCTGTGCCTACCCTGGGCCCCTTCGTCTAAGGCTGTATGGTCGTCTCCAAGCTTGGGCCTCTGGAGTTGGACCTTAGTCACTTCTAGTCAGTCACTGACCGTGATGATGCTATGAGGACCCTCCATGGCCTGGGAGCTTTCTTTACCTTTTTAGATTCATTTAGATTCTCAGGAATTAGATTCTGGGCTGATTGGGCATTCTGTGTAATTTCTGAGTTTTTGGTTGTAGGGTTGCTTTTCTCTACATGTATTCTTCCCACGAAATTATGAAGTTGCATAATGATCTGCCTTCTTCTTCATCCCAAAGCAACGTTGGCCCAGAAAACCCCAGCAGGATCTGCATCATCATCGAGCCGGCCCAGCTTCCGAAGGGAGATGTCATGGTGAGTGCCCGCCGTGGCCGCAGATGTGTCTGTGTCCCCACTCTCCCAGTGGTGATGACTTGAAATCATGATTCTGTGTTAAAAAAGTAACCCCCACCCCCCAAAAAAAGTACCCTGTAGGAAGAATGAAAAGTAGCTTTTATCTTAACACTGGGGTCCCCCACCCCCGGGCCGTGGACCTTATCGGTCCGTGGCCTGTTAGGAATTGGGCCTAGTGAGCGAGCAGGACCACCTGAGCCTCCCGTCAGATCAGCGGTGCCATGAGATTCTCATAGGAGTGCGAACCCTATTGTGAACTGTGTGTGCGAGCGATCTAGGTTGCACACTCCTTAGGAGAATGATGATCTGAGGTGGGTAAAAATATTGAGGCGCCGTTAGCATGGAGATGCGGATAATTCAGCCATAGTTTACATCTCAAGTGATGTGGGCGATTGATGAGAAGGCGGTTGAAGCGTCTGGTGAGTAGTGCATGGTTAGGAATAGCCCTGTAATAATTTGAGCAGGCGCCAAGAAGTGAGCGGAACAGTTTGATCCTGAAACCATCCTCCACCAGTCCATGGAAAAATTGTCTTCTGTGAAACCAGTCCCTGGTGCCAAAAAGATTGGTGACCACTGCCTTAAGGCATTTAGTTAACTTTCTGAATAAAACTATTTTAATTAAAGGGACAGAACAAATCTTCATTCTTGATTCTCTTTCATTCTAGAGCCCCTTGAGATATATAACCTGGAAATTAATGTCTTAACTTGGCCACTCACTTCGGAGAACCCCTGTATTCTGACTATAATTTGCATTCTTCACATGATCACAGGCCTCCCAGAGTGTGGGTGCAGAAATAGAATATTTAAGTATCATTAATAGCCGAAGTGTGAAATACAGCTGGTGCAATTACAGCTTGATTAATGGTCAAAACAATGATTTCTCCAGATAATTTTGACTCTTGGGTGTGTTGGTTCTTGGAGGAGATTAGCCATTACATCATTACATTTTTGCCTTTTATCTTTCTTGAATACAGACAATTCATACATTTAAAATAATTTTACGAAAGTTTTTTATCTGAAATAAGGTAAGCTTTTAAGGCATATACATGACTTTCAGCATGCATAGAATCATAGAATGTAAAGATTTCATGGCCTTGGAAGACCCACTTCTATAAGGCAGTAGGGTGAATTGAGAATTAGCTTTTCATTGTATTATAAATGCCCTGTACAATGTTTTTGAGGATATTCATTAATTTCCCCGTAACCCCTAGATTTTAAAATCTTAGCTTAGTGGGTGGTGAACTCCCTACCTTGCTGGTCCTGAATTCTTACAAAAATCAAATCAGCGAGGATCAAAAGTGGAGAGGATTGAAGGTGGAGACCGTCTAAACCCATCCATGCCAGCGGGGTCCCTCTGGGGCCTCCAGTTCTGTCCTGTTTCACATGCTCACCACCTAATTGAGGGGTTCTTCAGGCCTGGAAGGCAGATCTGGAACAACAGCCGGGCCCAGCCCTTTTCAAGGCATTGAGTAAGCACTTTATAAACATCTTGCCTCCCATTTCATAGGCAAGAAAGCTGAGGTTTGGGGTGCATCATACGTTTTTATAGACACGTTTCCTTAGCTCTCTGTTCTACTGTCCTAAGGAGGAGGACCTGGGCTGGAAGTCTGTCCTCAGCGGTGCTGTGCTGCAGCGATGGTGCAGCATCCCTGTGGTTGGAAGTGAGAGGGAGGACCAGGAGGGGAGAGAGACATCCGCTCTGGTGTTCTCTCACATCCTGTGGTCCAGAAGGCAGCCCTGGGCTTGTTTCCTAGGAGACTTCACCCTGGAGGCTACTTCTCCCAGGACACTTCCTGGGATTGCTGGACAAAGGGCCTGAGTCTTTATTGAGCACCGGCTATGTTCAGCACTTTACTCCTCCACCCACTCTGGAACTGGGTCCAGTGTTCCAGCTTTAAAGAGGAGGCCGGGCTGGGTGCAGTGGCTCATGTCTGTAATTCCAGCACTTTGGGAGGCTGAGGTGGGTGGATCACGAGGTCAGGAGATCGAGACCATCCTGGCTGACACGGTGAAACCCCATGTCTACTAAAAATACAAAAAATTAGCCGGGCATGGTGGCGCGCGCCTGTAGTCCCAGCTACTCAGGAGGCTGAGGCAGGAGAATGGCATGAACCCAGGAGGCGGAGCTTGCAGTGAGCCAAAATTGCGCCACTGCACTCCAGCCTGGGCGACAGAGCGAGACTCCGTCTCAGAAAAAAAAAAAAAAAATAGTAGGCCAAGAGAGGCTGGGGGCGATGCTGGTAGGATTTGCACCCGCCCTCATCTTGTTTGCATAGTGTTCTACCTGCCCTGGGAGGCAGCATCTCAAGGGCGGGTGCTCCCCGAACCAGATCTTCAGTGATGAGTAGTTATGGCCCCATGACCCAGTCCCTTTAAGATGACTCATGGGAGGCAGCTGAACAACTCAGTCATGCAGGGTGACCCTGAGGCTAAGATGTGGCTTCCCCCCTACCCTCCACCAAGAGCATGGGACAGCCCTCTCCCCTGGGCTGTTTATGGGCTGGTAACTGCAGGGTCTTCCTGAGACCAGGCGGATGGGGCAGTCTCCTGGGAAGTGCCTGGCTCCTCTCCTCTCTTCCAGCTACCTCCTCCTCCACCTGCCTCCTCCTCCTCCTTTCTCCCCTTTCTTCTCTCCCACCCCACCTTTACAAATTTCTCCCTCCTCCTCTTGCCCTTCTTCCTTTTCCTCCTCCCTGCTCCTTCCCTCCTTCCTCCTCATTATTTTCTGTGGCCCCTTCTTCCTACTGTCATTCATCCAGTAGTCTTTTTTTTGAATGTTTTGTGCTTTTTGAGTCCCTGTGCTTGGCTCTAGGCCCATGAGTGAAGTTTTTGCCCTAGGGATCCTGTTGGGGACATGGGCTTTCTGGCAGGAGGGAACCTGCTGCTACTGTGTAGCCCACAGAGGCCTTGATGAGACGGGGTGGGAGATGTCACAGGAGGACTCAGATGGAAGTGTCCTGTGAGTTGGCTCCAGGTTGGAAGGGGTGTTATTATACAAACAGAGATGCAGCATCCCAGTCTTGAGGCACCCACAGAGGCTGATGCTGTTGTTAGGATGTCTGTCTTGCAAGGAAAGTCGTTGTCTTGGAAGGTTGAAACGAGATTTTGTAGGGCTTACATATTTGCATATTTTGTTTTGGGAAATGTTAGACCTCTGCCCAGTGAAGACCATACTTAGGGTTTGTGAGGATTAAATGTACTCAGTCGCATAAGTCTCCCAGGACAGCACCTGGCGGAGGATGAAACGGCATCGATGTGACCCTGCGGCATCACCAGGTCACTTTCCTCTATCAGACCAGACTGTGGCTTAGTCTTTGGGGCAGCCACTGCCTCTTCCCTCTGGAAGAACCCCCAGCACCCCACCCACCCCACAGGCCCTCTCCCCATGGTGCTGCATCCTATCCTGTCCCACCCTGTAGTGGGCACCGCAGTCCAAGCGTGTGGTCTGAGTAGACATTACATGCATCTCTGTTGTAGCAGTTGGAATGAGGCTTTGCGTGGGTGGCATGGGTGGGACTTGGAAGGTGTGTGGTGGAGGTGTGGGTTTGGCACTTGATAACTGAGGCAGGCCCAGGAACAGGGTGGGGCGGGGTGGAGAGGGGCCGTGAGTGGGTGAAGGAGGCAGTGGCCTCCTTTCCTCAGCGTCCCACCTGCAGCCCTTGGGAGTCTTCCCACTGGCCTCCAGGCCACCGTGGGCTGGCGTTCTCCAGCCTGACATCTCCTCCTGGTCCTCTACCTGTTGCTGGCTCTAACCTGCTTGGCATTCGGACTGTGTGTCCCTCAGGCCACTAGAACCCGCCAGCCGCCTCATGCTGCCCCAGCTGATCCCGCCATTCTGTCCCCAAGCCCTGCTGATCCAGCACTGTCCACCCACCCTGGCCCTGATCGCTCAACTCAGGCTTCACCGTTTGGTCTCAGCTTAAACAGCAGAGGTGATTCTCCCACAGTCCTGGAGGCTGGGAGCCTGAGATCCAGGTGTGGGCAGGGTGGTTTCTCCTGAGGCCTCTCTCCTTGACCTGGAGGTGGCTGTCTTCTCCCTGTGTCCTCACCTGGGCTTCCCTCTGTGTGTCTATGTCCTCATCTCTTCTTCTTACAAGGACACCAGTTATCATTCATTCGGGCCCAGCCTAACGACCTCATTTTAATTTACCTTTGTGAAGACCCCATCTCCAAACACAGCCCTATGCTGAAGTGCTGAGACCTTCAACCTATGGATTTTAGAGGGACACCATTCAGCCTGTGACAACTCTGTTTATTAAATAAACCTCTCTTAGAAAGTTTAGTAAGATTACTAGTGCAGTCAGGTGCCATTGACAGCCTGGTCCATGTGGCTGTGGTTTGTCAACAGCCTTTATCCTGAGCACGTTCAGCGTGTGGCCTGCATGAGAGGATGTGGTGGACATGAGAGTGGGCAGTGCAGGGCTCCTGCTCCCAGGAGTCTGGGTCCTCCAGGGAGATGAGCATGCAGATAGCTAGGGCAGGTGGAACTGAGCATGGCAGAAGGTGTGCCGTGGTAAGAACTGAAGGTTAGGTGGGAGAGACGATTTCCAGCGTGTCAGAGAAGGCGTGGCTTCACAGCAGAGCTCACATCTGTGGTCGACCTGGAGAGTAGAAGCCCAGGGTGTCACTGCCAGCGCTCCCATCAGAGTCGGGAGTGCATCTTTTGCCAAAGCCCAGAAATCTCAGTGCTGTTGACTCCCTCTGAAAACGATCTAAGGGAACAACACAGGAAGAAAAAAATGTGGTTGCACGTTTCTCATTATTGGCAAAGCATCCCTAGAGAGGAGCGGGAGCCATCCTCTCCTCCTGTTCACGCTTCTTCTGGGTGTTCTGAGGGTGTGCAGTGCAGGAGTAGCGCCGGATTCATCCTCTCTAGCCTCTTCCCACCTTCCAGTGACCCACTCTGCCATGCTCAGCACAGGATGCCCACGCCGCCTTCACTTTGCCCTTCAGTTTTTCCCTGTGACTGCTTGACGTGCCCTGCTGCAGATTCACTGAGCACACCTTAAGTTGAGAAGGCTGCAGTGGGGGAAGAAGTTACAGGGCCTTTTCTGTGTAAAGTTCAGATATGCAGGTGGTTTTATTTCTTTTGGCAACAGTCATGGCTTGGAGAGGATCCTAAGGAGCAGAAAGCATGTGCATAGATTTACACCCTGAAGACTGCAGATGTCTTGGTGCTCTCAGTCTGGGTGTTTTCTGAGGCTGTCTGTGTACTTTTGAAGGCGGAAAGTGGCTTCCCAGGCGGGCTAGCCATCCTTCATCCTCCTCCTTCGAAAGGCCTCTTGTCCTCTTTGAGTTTTCCCCTCCGTGGTTCTGGTGTCTGCCTTGCCTGCAGGGACATCTGCCTGGCTTTCCTCATGAGGGCCTCTGCACTGGGACTTACTGGCAAAGATCACAGTCATCAAGTTCACAGAGAAGGAAGGGCCAGAGTCAAGTCTAACTGCAGAAAGTGACTTGGGAAAACAGAGCCCCACTTGCCACTCCCTGGACTCAGTTACTAGCAGGTGGAGCTGCTGCAGGCAACAGCAAAGCTGACCGTGACTCGCCATCTGCCTTCGCCTCCACACAGCCAGCCCATCCCTGCTCAGCCCCTCCCAGTTGCACACCTGACCCGTCCCATCTTTGCAACGTGCTTTTCGCCAAAAGTCAGATTCTTAAGCCTGCTCCTTTCAAAAGGGCAGAACCTCAAGAGGTTTAGTAAATATGGCATTGTCGGGCAGTGCCATGGAGAGGGCAGCCGAGGCCTTGTGTAACCCTGTTCAGGAATTCATGCGGGCCCATCAGGAGTCCGGCAGGGCTCCAGGGGCCTGATCCGGCTTGCTCCCTCCCTGATCTCGGCTCTCAGGTCCAGAGTTTGTAAACACATGCTTCGTCTTGCTCCCCCTGCTTGGGCAAATCCACGGCCACTTGAATTTTGTGTTCATGGTTGCTGGCTCTAGAACCTTGCTCCAGTGACCCAACTTGTAAACAAAGGTGTTGCCTGCTCAAGAAGTTTTCACAAACAAACAGTGCTGTTCCTGGTTGTTTCTTACCAAGGGCACTTACATAAGTCCAGGGAAAATGAAAGTGTTCTCCTGAGACTCTGCCCCAGGAGAGGTTTCTACAGATCTCTGTTGGACACATCACAGCATTATTTTGTGATTGTCTTTTCCTCTCGCTTTTAGACTGGGCTGCGTCTTAATCCATGCTGTCGTCTCAGCATAGTGGACTTGGTTGTGTTTTCACTTGCAGCCAGTATTTACCCACCTTTCAATTGCTTTAGGTCATGAATTACAATATTGCAAACATCTGAAATCATTTTCGGCTCCAAGCGAAGAAATCATGGTTTAGTGTTGGCCCTGCCTGACTTAAGTCTTTGACCTATGGGGCTTAGCTATCTAACTTTCTACCCTCCAAATATGTGGCTGTAACTCATTCTCTGAGTTCACAGATTCCTTGAGGCCTACGTAGACAGTTGCCTGGGCCACCAGTGGAGCGTTGAGTGAGAACGCTACTCTTTTCTGTTAGGGATGCTTTGAGGGTTCTGCTCTTTTGCTTAGTAAATTTAGGGGAAGCAGATCTGAATAGGAGCTGCCCAGCAACGGCTGGCATTGGGGGAGGATAGGAACCTGAGGGCTGACTTCTGAATTGGGGACTGGCATTCCTGGGGCTGATACCTTAAGCCTTGACCCTCTTGGTACAAGGTGCTTTTTCTCTTGTTGATGGAGAGTTTGAAATAAAAATACACTTATGTGGCCTAAAGTTAAGCAAGTCATCAGCGTCTTTAAACACTGGATTGATGGATAACTTCTTTGAGAATTCCACGTGTCTGCCTTCGACTTGGTGTACTCCAGGAGCAAATGAGGTCAAGGCAGGGCTCTGTTCCTGGTCACCAGCAACTTGTCCAGTCCAGTCAAGGGCACAGGCATATTTTTATTTTTATTTTTATTTTTTGAGACGGAGTCTCGCTCTGTCGCCCAGGCTGGAGTACAGTGGTGCAATCTTGGCTCACTGCAAGCTCCACCTCCCGGGTTCATGCCATTCTTCTGCCTCAGCCTCCCGAGTAGCTGGGACTACAGGCGCCAGCCACCATGCCCGGCTAACTTTTTGTATTTTTTTAGTAAAGACGGGGTTTCACCATGTTAGCCAGGATGGTGTCGATCTCCTGACCTTGTGATCTGCCCGCCTCGGCCTCCCAAAGTGCTGGGATTACAGACGTGAGCCACCGCGCCTGGCCCGGCACAGGCATATTTTTACACCACTATTAGAAAATAAACTTTTGCGATGGTTTCTGAATTGCCTCATCAGACTAAAAGAAAGCAAGAGTGCTTACAGGCCTTCCCACTGAGATCATCATTCACCCTATATGTTTTTGAGTACCAAGTGCCCTCTCTCTAGAAGCTTATGCCCTTTAAATAATATATTCATATAAATATAGCATATCATTATTGGATTTATGAATTATATTAATATGTAGTGCTAATTTAATCTTTATAACAACATAGCCAGGTCAATATCATAATACTCATTTTGCAGTCAGAGAATTTAAAGTCTAAAGAGGCTACAACATTCTGAAGATCTGAGTGCTCCCAGTGATTTGTGATGTTGGCATCACACCCACGTACTTTTGTGGTTGGCTCTATGACAGCATGGTGACAGGCCATGCGCAGCCTTCGTTGCAGTGCTTGCTATTTCTTATTTCGTTTTTCTATGCTACAAAATTGTGACTGCACATCTTTGAGTTGTTATTTTAAATGCAGATATTCTAAAATCTGAAGGCAAAGGATCAACATATTCTAGAAACACTCTGGGGAGACCCAGGTAAATAAAGTTAAAGCCGGAGGGATGAAGAGAAAATTATAGACTTGAATCACTCTAATCTTTACGAAATGTTTGCATTACTATTATATCTTAAAGGGAGGCATTTGGGGGCCCTCGTACCAAGTACCATGTTGATTGTTCTTTCTGTTAAGTATTACAAGCATAATTCTGAGCTCTTGCCATCGGTCCTAAAAAGATTTGTTGGTGTAGATAACGCATACTTATTGCACACTATGGAGGGCTCCTGGTTGGTGAGTGGATTTTGTCTCAAGATCTGACCTGCTGTGTTGATGGTGGTTGCTGGGAGCCCCGAGTTAGGGAAAATCCTGTGATTTTCCGTGTCTTTCAGAAGAAGCCGGAGTCAGTTCATGATTTGGTCAGGGGGACTGGAGGGGGTGGTATTTACCTCCCTTAATCAAGAGGAAAGAGATTTAATATGAAACAGGGAGTGTGTACGATGAGGCCGTTAGGATCTCAAGCCAGCAAACAAAGTTAGCATTAAAATACACAGAGAAACCCCTGAAGGGAGGGCCACGTGATTTCAGGCAGCAGTTGTTCTCTGCCAGTGGGATAGACCGCTGTTTCTTTCACTGTGGAGCCTTAGGAGTATTTGAAAGCTTGTGCTGTGAAAAATAGGAATCTTACAGGAGAATCATATGGGGCCTGGAGAGGAACCTGTTTGGGACAGGCCGATTCCCATCTCCCGCCGCTCTGTACCTCCTGGGCACCATGGCCTGCCTTCTCCTCCCTTCTGGTATGTGGAGGGAGCTGGGATTGCTGCGGGAGGTGCAGTGTGTTTGTGTGTAGCTGCTATGAGGAGCAGTGGGGGGACCTGGGGGAGCATCCTGGATTCCTGAAGAGGGAGGGCAGGACCTGGCCTGGAAGGAGGCCCTGCGCTGGGCGGGGCGGTACTGACGGGAGGGGCACAGTGAGCTGCGGTTGGGGAGATTCCACTGTGCCCCTTATGCGGCCTGTACTGGAGCCCACAGCTCCCTCTGTTTTCACCCAGGACACTCCCTGCCTGCCAGGACCGAGCCCACAGCTGCCTCCTGAGGAATTTCCTGACTCCTGTGGGCAGATGTTGGTGCCCATGTCAGCACAGGCTGCGTGAGCTATCAGCTGACATCGTGTTGTTGTTTTTATTTTTTTAAATCTCTGGTTCCCTTAAATATTTATAAAATTTGAGAGCAAGACTGGCTTGAATTGGGGCCTCTCTTTTCCTTTTCCCTTCCCTAACCACTTTTCACTCCCCGTTTGCAAGGCACCAGTGGGAAGAAGGCAGACAGGGAGAGGTGGGTGCTATCATCTCTAGCAGTGGGGACGCATGTGTGGATTTACCCTTGGCCAGAAGGACCTCCCTCTGGGGATCTCTACAATATGCCCCAGGTTGAAGCATTTGAGGGGTGGTCAGTGTACTGAGTGTGGGGCATGTGGAGCTCAAAGGAGGGGCCCAGATACTCTCAGAACATCCTGGAAGGATCCCTGCAAGGGCAGCCTTTGATTGAGTCTTGCTGAGAAGTCAGACAGTCTCAGACAGAGGTGGTAGATTTGTGGCCAACGTGCCATTGGCTGTTGGAAAGCAAATTGAGGCAACATTTCTTCACAATGCCAGTTCTCTCTACTTGCAAACACCCTGGTTCCTGGGCCCCTGGAGGCCAGGCCTGAGTCTGAGCCCCATGTTTACGGCACCCCTGGCTAGCGCCAGGCCGTACAAGGGAGACCCAGTCATGTTTGTCAACAGGGAACATCCTTCTACGGTCTTAATTATATTTTTTGGTTTGTTTACCCGTCCCTTTCCTTGTAGATAGCACAAGAGTAAACATCTTCTGGGTCTGCCTGGAGTCACAGCTCCCTGCCTCCTTGGCTGGGCTTCTGGGTCTTTTGTTCCTCTGGTGGACGTTCATCTGGTTAGGGAAGACAGAGCCCTCCCTGCCACGTTCTCCTGCGTGCTGGTCTGGATCATATCTGCTGCGGTGGCTTCTCATTTACTGTTGTGAGGCATGTGATATTTTAAAGCCATCTCTCTCCAAGAAAAGTCTCTTTTACGGGAATGTGGCTGTCTCTGCTAGTCACTACCCCTCAGCCTCGGGGTGGGGGAGGTGCCCGCCTGTGCACGGTTTGGTCTGAGAGCAGAATCTAGCCTGTCCAGGGCCTTCGACCTTCTGGGGATTTGGGAAAGTGCCACTACCTGGTGGTCCTGCCCCTGATCTCTGAGTGAGGGGTGTCCCTGTCCCTGCAGCTCTCCCAGCTGTGGCCTGAGAACCCTCCCAATGATGCCAGTGCTGCGCACGGTCACAAGAAGCAGGGGGGCCCCAGTTATAAAGGCAGGTCGGGACACTCAGGCGCCTGCTCTGCCCACCGTTCCCCACATGCCAGGCATCTGCAAGGAGGGGCTCTACCCTTTGGCTCATTGGCACAATCATTTAGGGTACTTGAGCTGCACCCTGGGGACCTCATGAACCCTAGCTTGAGTTCAAATCACATCAGGGTGATTCTGAACACTTGTCTCACACGACCCCTGACAGGACCTCTGGACAGTCAGGCATGGGAAGCTAAATGCCAACACCCTCTCTGTCTCCCTCTCTCCCTTCCTCCTTCTTTGTGTCTCTGTCTCTAAATTACAGCATGCACATAATCATTTAGGATAGTACACACAGTAATGACCAGCTGCTTCTTTTTGGAAAACAAAAAGCTTTAAGTTGCAACATGGAGCGTTGAGATCAAAGAAAAGCTATCACAATCAGTTGTTAAAGTCTAGAAAAAAGAGACCATGGAATTCCATTTTTCAGATGTGTTCCAAAACAGGGCACATTCACGTGGTCTGAAAGGGTTTAGGTGTGGCCTCTCTGAGGACTAGCGATAGTGGTGTTCAGAGCTGTGGTTCCACAGGAGCAGCACAGGGAACACATTGAAGCCTCCAGTGGAGCCCCGCACCCAGCAGCAGCAGTGTGGTGCCTCTGCCTGCACCCCAGCTGTCTGCAGGCGCCTGTCCCCCAGGGCTGAAGTTCCACTCCAAAGCGTGAACTCCCAGCCAGAGTCCAGAGGGGAGGCCCTGCTGTGCTGGCCTCCGCAGAGTGTGTTCCTTGCCGGGAGCATGTGTCCCCGCTGCAGCTGCTTTGTTTTGTTTTGTTTTGTCTCTCTAACCCAGGTGAAATGCTACCACAAGAAATACCGCTCGGCCACCCGTGATGTCATTTTCCACCTGCAGTTTCACACTGGGGCTGTGCAGGGCTACGGGCTGGTGTTTGGGAAGGAGGATCTGGACAATGCCAGCAAAGGTGAGGCGCGGAGCTGGCAGCCCTGTGCCGGTGGGCAGCTGTGGTTGAATCTCCTTGGTTGATTCTTTCACTATCCTCTCTACCCGCTTTCCGAAATTCAGCCTACTGACAAAATTGTTCCCAAATCAGGAGAAAGTGATCACTGATCTTTGGGGGGAAAAATTATGGATAACCAATGAAACTGCCTATACTTTCTGTATCATGGGGCGTCTTTATTGCAGATTTGCGAGTGGTGCTGCACTGGTTGGAATAAAGGACAAAGTTAGTCCATCCTTTTCCAGTTAATCATCTCCACAAATGTGTTAAAACACATTGTTTTTTTTCAGATGACCGTTTTCCTGACTATGGGAAGGTTGAATTAGTCTTCTCTGCCACGCCTGAGAAGATTCAAGGTGTGTAGCTTGGTGGAATACGGGGAGGTCCTTGTTGACACTGGTGAAAGGTGCATGATGGCTACACTGGGGCTGTAGTACTAGTCTCCTGCCTTTGTGCATATTTGGAGATTTCTGTGATTAATTTTATTTAAATTCAGGATATTGGATAGTGGAACAAGAAGGCCCACTTGTGTCAGTAAGCCCCAGAAGTGGCGTGACTTGCTCACAGCCACTCAGCCAGGAGAGCCTTGGGCATGACTGGCCGTTCTTGTAGGAGTAAGGTGGTATTGCATTGTGGTTTTAATTTGCATTTCCCTGGTGGTTAGTGATGTTTAGCATTTTTTCGTGTGTTTTGTTGGTCATTTGTATATCTTTTGAAAAATGTCTGTTCATATCATTTGCCCACTTTTTGATGAGATTATTTATTTTTGTTGAGGATTTGTTCGAGTTCCTTGCAGATTTTGGATATTAGCTCTTTGTCAGATGCATAGTTTGCAAATATTCTCTCTCACTCCGTGGGTTCTGTTTACTCTGATGATTATTTCTTTTGTGGTACAGAAGATTTTTAGTTTAATTAGGTCCCATTTACTTATTTTTGTTCTGTTGCATTTGCTTTTGGGGTCTTAGTCATGGATTATTTGCCTAAGCAAATGCCCAGAAGAGTTTTTCCTAGGTTGTCTTCTAGACTTTTTATGGTTTCAGGTCTTAGATTTAAATCTTGGATCCATCTTGAGTTGATTTTTATAATATAAGGTGAGAAATGGGGATCCAGTCTTATTCTTCTACATGTGGCTAGCCAGTTTTCCCAGCACCGTTTGTTAAATAGGGTATTCTTTCCCCAGTTTATGTTTTTGTATGCTTTGTTGAAGATCAATCGGTTGTAGTCAGTTGTATTTCTGGATTCTCTATTCTGTTCCATTGATCTGTGTGTCTACTTTTATACCATGATGTTTTGGTAACTATAGCCTTTTAGTATAGTTTGAAATCCAATAATATGATGCCTCCAGATTTTTGTTTTGTTTTGTTTTTAGGATTGCTTTGGCCATTTGGGTCCCTTTTTGGTTCCATATGAATTTTAGGATTTTTTTTTCTAGTTTTGTGAAAAGTGATGTTAGTATTTTGATAGGAATTGCATTGAATCTGTAGATTGCTTTGGACAGTATGGTCATTTTCAGTATATTGATCCTTCCAATCCATGAGCATGGGATGTGTTTCCACTTGTTTGTGCCATTTCTGATTTCTTTCAGCAGTGTTTTGTAGTTCTCCTTGTATGGATCTTTCACCTTTTGATTAAGTATATTTCTAGTTTTTTTTTTTTCTTAGCTGTCTTGAAAAGAATTGAGTTCTTAATTTGATTGTCAGTTTGGTCATTGTTGGTGTATAGCAGTGCTACTGATATGTTTACATTGATTTTGAAACCTGATACTTTACTGAATTCGTTTATCAAATCTAGAAGTCTTTTGGAGGAGTCTTTAGTGTTTTCTAGGTATATGATCATATCATTGGCAAATAGCAACAGTTTTAATTCCTCTTTTCCAATTTAGGTGCCCTTTATTTCTTTCTCTTAGCTGATTGCTCTGGCAGTACTATTCCAGTACTATGTTGAATAGAAGTGGTGAAAGTAGGCATCCTTGTCTTGTTCCACTTCTCAGGGGGAATGCTTTCCACCTTTCCCCATTCAGCATGACATTGGCTGTGGGTTTGTCATACATGGCTTTTATTATTTTGAGGTAAGTCCCTTCTCTGCCTAGTTTGTTGAGTGTTTTTATCATAAAGGGATGCTAGATTTTATCGAATGCCTTTTTCGCATCTACTGAAATGACATATGGTTTTTGTTTTTAATTCTGTTTGTATGGTGTATCACATTTATTGACTTCTATATGTTAAATCATCCCTGCTTTCCTGGGATGAAATCCACTTGATCATGGTGTATTATCTTTTTAATGTGCTGTTAGATTCAGTTAGCTAGTATTTTGTTGAAGATTTTTGCATCTATGTTCATCAGGGATATTTGTCTGTGATTTCTTTTTGTGTTTGTGTGTGTGTTTTATATTCTTTCCCAGTTTTGGTATCAGGCTGATACTGGCTTCATAGAATGAGTTAGTTAGGGACAATTCCTCTTTCTCAGTCTTTGGAATTGTTCAGTAGGGTTGGCACCAATTCTTCTTTGAATGGATGGTAGAATTCAGCTGTGAACCCATCTGGCCCTGGGCTCTTTTTTATTGGCATTAAAAAAAATTATTGATTCATTTTCACTGCTTGTTACTAGTCTGTTCAGGGTTTCCGTTTCTTCCTGATTTAATCGAGGAGGGTTGTCTGTGTCCAGGAATTGACCAATTTTCTCTCAGTTTTCTAGTTCATATACATAAAGGTGTTCATAGTAGTCTTGAATGATCTTTCGTGCTGGTTGTAATGTTTCAAGTTTTATTTCTAATTGAATTTATTTGAATCTTCTCTCTTCTTGGTTAATCTAGCTAATGGTCTATCAATTTTGTTTATCTTTTAAAAATACCAGCTTTTTGTTTCATTGATCTTTTGTATTTTGTTTGAATTTCATTTAGTTCTGCACTGATTTTTGTTTTTTATTTTCTTCTACTAGCTTTGTGTTTAGTTTATTCTTACTTCTCTAGTTCCTTGAGGTTTGACGTTAGGTTGTCAATATGTAATCTTTCAGACTTTTTGATGTAGGCATTTAGTGCTATAAACTTTTCTCTTAGCACTGGCTTTGCTGTATCCCAGAGGTTTTGATAACTTGTGTCACTATTATCATTCATTTCAAGGAATTTTTAAATTTCCATCATGATTTCTTCATTAAGTAACCAGCATTTTAAAAAGAGAATTAGAAGTATAGTAGGCTGCAAGTATTATGTGCAAAACAAATTTTTTCCCTAAAAAATATATTTCAAAAGAAACCAGTCCCTTTATCATCAAGGTGAATTGTCCAGATTCATCACCAAGATCCACATACATGGGAGTTTTGTTTCCCTTTTTAATAGCTATGTAAATAATCATGCTTTTTCTATGTTCATTGTCATAGATTTAGGCAAAAACCTTTAAATACATGGCTTGTGTGTTAAAAATCCCCTTGGTGTTCCTAAAAAGACTTGAAGGGAGGAGTGTGGATCTGAGAGCCTGGAGCCTGGATTCAAATCTGTGGGCTCTGAGGCTCAGAGACAGCTTATCGGGCCTCTGTGTCCTCATCAGTGAGGTGGTCTGAAGACTCCTGTTTTGCAGAAGTGTCCAAGCCTGGGACACAGTGGGCAAAAAATCAGTGCTTACTTATCCCTTTCCCCTCGTGGTTTTAACTATGGTTCTATCTGTGGAAAATCCTCCACAGTCTCTGATTAGTGTCGTGGCTCCTGGCAGGAGGGTGGAGGATGGAGTGGCTTCTCTCTCCTGCTCAAGTCAGGCTGCTCACCTGTCCTTATGGTGGAGTCCGGTGGATGGAGGTGATGGGTTTCACTGGGACTAATGTTGCTGCCTGTGCCCTGTGCAGGGTCCGAACACTTGTACAACGACCACAGTGTGATTGTGGACTACAACACAACAGACCCACTGATATGCTGGGACTCGTACGAGAACCTCAGTGCAGATGGAGAAGGTGCGTGTGGTCATCTTGTGTGCAGTTATGGAGGTTAAGGGTGCAGGGAAGACAGCCCACTCAAAGATCTGAAGTGTTTTGCAGTCTGCTAAGAAGAAAAAAATCCCTGTTTTCTCAGAGGTTCAGAATCACACCTTTGTGTGACACTGTTGTGAGTTTTGAGGGTCTTCGTGAGAATAAGTCATGGTGAGTTTGGGTCAGGGCTTTTCGTGAAGCTGTAACGGGTGGATGAGCTGTCCGTGAAGTTATATCGAGGAGCTCCTTGGCCTGAACTTGTGTGTATGTATAATGCCAGGGACCATTCCCCCTTCTTCCCTCCCTTCCTCTTTGCATATGGGGATGCCAAGCGCTGGCCACAGCCAGCCTAGCTACTGTTATATGGCCCCAAATGCAACAGACATCTTGTTTTAATTTCTGTTTGCTTGTTAGTCTAGTGTTCCTGATTTATGGCTATATCATTTAAATCTCTGTTTTCATGAAACCATCTCACCCAAACATGTCCTCTGTTCACCTGTGGAATACGCACATTGGGTCATAGCTAGGAGCGTGATGGAGGAAAGGAAGGAAGGGGCAGCTGTGTGCTGGAATCTCCACAAGACACAACTGGAGGCTGATTTCAAAGGAGGGGAATTGAGGCTTTTCCTGGCATGTCATGCTGATCTCTTGTCTTTTTCAACCACCGACTGAGAATCAGACTTGCTTTGGGAAAGAAATTAAAACACTTTTTGTCAGATTAGTTACATCCAGATGTAAAATAGCTAAAAGCAAGTGTTGTGGAAAGAACTGCAGTAGCGCCCCATCTTTGTGGCTCGCTGAGCTTCCCATGACTCCAGGAAGGTGGTGTCTGTGGTTAGTGAGAAAGGACACCAATTGTGTGTCCCAGGGCAGCACACGGCTCCTCTCTGTTGCCCTGGGGAAAAGCTTGCTCCTTCATAGGCCTTGTGGGATGGAATTTCAACTCAAGGAATTGTTGCAATGCAAATACACCTGGACCAGAGGTGGAGACCCACAGACGGAATGCTGATGGTAAGGACATTAAAACACAGATGAAATCTGGGGCTAGTGGGCAAGTTGTTGTGGATGGGGAGAGCCTTTCTCTGGCCTGTAAAGTAAACAGAGTGTTCTTTGCTGGTGTGAATTATTCAGCACACCAGTCCTTCCAGATAACCAGCACGTTAAAAGAAATGTAGCTGAAAACTCTTGGAAAATGATACATTGTCTCTCAAAAGATCACAGTGCACACTGGAATCTTAAAGCTGTGAGAATAATTTCATAAGATTTATCAAACAACAATTATCAAACTTTTTGATCACAGAGCCCTTTTTCCAGTAACGTCTGTTTGCGTCTGCATAGCTATACTCTGTCTATCACATGGTGATGTTTTCCACTGGAGGAGAGAAGGGTGAAGCGGTGGCTGGTGAAGTGTGTAAATAATCAGCGCAAGGCAAGATGGGGAAAGGGGCTAATTTGGAGAGCTGGATGGGGACTCTGAGGACAGCTGACTTAGCATCCTAAATTCCAGACTGAGGCGAGTAGATTTTACCAGAGAGGTCCCTTGCTGCATGGGAGCCAGTGAACAGCGCTCTGTCCTGATGTGAAGATTTGGTGGCTGTGCCGAGTCTCCTGGAGAACAGGGAAGCGAGTTGTGGAAAGGTCATTCTCGTGATGCTGGGAGGTTCCTTGCTTGCCAAGGGAGGGGCGAGCCTGGAGGGTTATTGACCATGTGGGAGGCAGGGGTTCTAAAACACAGGTGGGTGTTCTCTGTGCCAATGCCATAAGAGGGGAGCAGTGAAGTCCAGTGGACAGTGTGGAGGAGCCCCAGCTCCTGTGAGGAGCATGCTGTGGAGGGCGGCTCTGTGCTTAGTCCCGCTGTGGGTGCCCCGCTGTTGTCCCCAAGCTGGCTCCCAGCTGAGCCTGTGACCTGCCTGCGGGGCAGACTTTATCCTTCCCATGTCACAACCAGGGAACTGAAAGCTGGGCTCCTGCAGCACGTCACTCACAGGTGGTGAAGGACCTACGTTGATTTTATGTAGAAAACATATAGACAGAAAATCAGTTGAGTGTTCACCATCCTTTAGGGGTTACATGAAACTTTACAGAGAATCTGTGGAATTACGTGTGTGAACGTGTGTGTATAGATCCATATGTTGTAGAGGACTTGCCGTTATCACTGGGTGAAATAGACAGAATTCAGTCTTAAAGACTCAGCCACCTCAGCGTCTCCTGAAGATGCAGAGGGAGATACTTCTTTACTTAGAGGCCCTCTCAGCCCATTCATGCTGCCTTAACAGATGACCATAACCTGGGTGTCTTAAACAACAAACGTGTATTTCTCCTACTTTGAGAGGCTGGGAAGTCCAAGATCAGGCAGCCAGCCTGGCGGATTCTGGTGAGAGCTGTCATCTGGTTGCCAACTCCTGCCTTCTTGTGTCTCCACGTGGTGGTGAGGAGAGGAAGCTCCTTGGGGCCTCCTTTCTGAGGGCATCAATCCCACTTATAGGGGCTCCACCCTTATGCTCTGAGCACTGCCAAAGGTCCTGCCTCCTAATACCATCACACTGGGGATTAGGTTTTGATGTATGAATCTTAGGGGACACAGATATTCAGTCCACAGCAGATACTCAATGCGTGTTTCTTGAATGAATGATTAGAGAAGCAATTTGAACTTTAAATATCTAAGGCCCTGAAATTACAAATCACAATTCTCATTGGTGTATTTTTCAGGCAGCATCTTCTGAGCCAGTGGTGTGAGCAGGCGGGAGACTGCTGTGGACTGTGTGGTTGGAGGTGGTGGAGCCATGCAGGTGATGGTCTGGGCATCCACTTGGGACTCTGTGTCACCAAGAGTTGGGTCTAGGGGCGAGTAGAGAAGGTCTGGCATTGCCATGCAAAGGGTGGAGCCAGTCGGGAGTGGGTGCATAGGAGTTCTGGAAAGAAACTGAGAAAGACAGGGCAGAGTGGGAAGGACACCCTGGAGAGAGTGGTTCCCAGACAGGAGGGTGAGGAGTCGGATAGGGCGCCAAGGCAGCCAGGTACACTTTGCAGCCAGATTCACAGCTTTGTCATCACTGCTTCCAGGCTTCATAAAGCAGCAGAGACCCCCTTTATGGGCAGAGTCACGCCCAGACTCCTCAGGGATATAGTGGGTGAGAGTGCAGCCTCCTCCCAGTGCCTGGTTCATCCCTTGCAGCCTCGATGATATCTGAAGCCCATGAGCACCCCCAGGGAGATGGAGGGACAGGGGAGGACTCAGAGCGAGCTCAGGACTGGTATCCGGATGCTTAGCCCAGAACCCACCACACGGAATCTGAGTCGTCTCCCAAAACTGGATCTCAGCAACCTTCCCTTGAACCACTGCCTGAGCATTCTTGAGAATTCCAGCTCCTGAGTTACAGACAAGCACGGAGCCTTTCCTCAAATCTGCATCCCCTCCTCCTGAATCCCCTCCATCCCCATGTGCTGTCTGGCGTGTCTGGGGTACCTGATTCAATGGAGTGAGTTTTATGCTTTTCTTTCTTTCTTTTACATACATTTAAGATTGTATCAATACTTTTTGAAGATGTAAATTATCAAAAAGAAGGAATAATTACCCCCATCTTACCATCTAAAGATGAAGCACTCGTCACTGGTGTATTTTCGGCATGATTTCTAAATATCATGTGATTTGTCATAATAGGATCAGCCTGTGCATTGTTTTATAGCCTGAATTTTTCACTTAACCCACCTCCTTGAGCATCTTTGCACATCTTTAAACTTTTCTTCCCATGTCCTTCTCACTGAGCACACTGGATTCCCTTAGAGGGGCTTCCAAAGTGCGTTTGATGTTATTGCTGCACTCCTGCAGGGTTTCCAAGTTCTGCCTGGGAGACACGAGGCTGCCATCACCACCTCTGCCATCAAAGCTCTGCAGAATCCCCAGGCTTGGGTCCTTTTGAGAAGGTGTTCCTCAGAAAGAGTAGTCACCTGTGGATAGAAAACTCATCCTTGCTGAATTTCCCTCCTCTCTTCCACTCTGCAGCCCTCCTCAGCCTCTCTTTGGCGTGGAGGCCGGTTTGCTGCATTGGTGAGCTCTTACTCCAGGCAGCCTTCGCTCTTGCCTGTGGTCAGCAGTGCCTGGCTCGGGTCCCTGGACTGGACGCCACCTGGCGGGTGAAAGGCGGAGTCCCAGCCGCATTCCCACCAGGGCTTTAGTCTTCAGAGCTGTCCAATGCTTTGAGGAGTTAAGGAAGGTTTGGCAGCCTCTGAAACATTATCTTTTAGCTGGGAAAATGATGTATTGCGGCACTCTCTTTTCCACCCCTGCCCCTGCATTTTCTATCCCCACCCCTGCCTGGTTAAAAACCCCAAAAGTGTTGACTTAAGCCGCATTTATCTCTAGCAGTGGTTGCCGTCCTGGAATGGAGCCCTCTGCAGCTGCCTTCAATCTGGGCCTGTGTTCGGGGAGTGCCTGCTTTGATGTGTGAGCGTAACATTCTGCTTCTATACTCAGAAAAGAGCCGGCCTTGAATCCGTTCCAGTGTGGGCAAGTGATTACAAACGCCCCGTCTTCAGCACAGAGAGGAGCACATGGCCCTGGTCTCCCCGTGGGTCTGTGGTCCTGGCAGATGATGGCTGTGGGGGATGGCAGTCGTGTCAGTGTTCCCTGGGGTGGTTGCTGTCCCTGAGGAGAAGGAAAAATGTCTCACCGCACACAGTGTGGCAGCCTGCCGGAAGCCTCACTATGGTATTTTAATCCTCGAGAGAGCTTGTGAGCCCATTTTAGAGATAAAGAGAGCAGATCCAAAGAGAAATCAGAAGCTAGGCCAGGGACCCTGGTAGCCTTCTGGAGTTGTACACTGTCGGCGATGGCAGCTGTGACTCAGAGTGTGTCTTGTGCTGGAGACCGTGCAGGACAGGGCTCATACCCTTGACTTTCCACTTTGAGACTTTGAGACTCAGTGAGACTGGGCTGAGTCTCACTGGGTGCCCCACCTCCTTGTCACACAAGAGGGCTGTGGGTGGGGGAATTTCTTACCCTAGTAGGATGTACCAGCTTTTTCAGTATCAGACTTGCTGTGATGGTCTAAGGGAATGCCCACAGCAACATATGTGTCCCTGGATTTGTAATGTCACCACCAAGAACGCAGCGTGTAGACAGATCCCACTGCTCCCTCCTCTCCATGGCTGAGAGTGATGAAAGATGGCCTCACTTCCTTTTTCTCCCCACCATTGGGCCTCAGCCCCTCCAGACAGGATTCTCCCCACAGTACCCTTCAGGGAGGATCTGCAAAGCCCTGGACCCCCATGTTGCTGAGCCCCATGGAGAACATCTCATTTTCCTCGCTGGACGTCTCTGGAGCATCCGTGTCAGTGGCCACACTCCCCATCGGGATGCTTTCTACTTGCTCTCATAAGCCACATTCTCTTTGACTTTCCCAGTCTGTAAAGTGGACTGTTGTAATTGGATGACTCTAAAGATACCTCCCTCCAACTCTGAGATTTTTGTTATCATACACACCATTTGTCATATTCACACATCTCGTATTTTCTTGGGAATTGCCATGGCTCTAATGCTGGGGTGGGCGCAGGAAGAAACACAGCAGACCCTCTAATTGGGAAGACACAGATATACATTAGTTGTTGCCACAGGGTGCACCGTGTACCATAATTGGGGTATACCAGGAATTAGGAAAGAATTGAAGAGAAACAACCACTTTGCCTGTACAATCCAAGGAGATTCACGAAGAGGACGGCCCTTGCAGGTAGGGAATGCAGACAGGGTATGCCTAGCCCTGGGCATGGGGCATAAGTGAGCAGCACATATTCATGGGGTGGAAGTTTGTTCCACCTGGCTGGTGTGTGCAGGAGGAAGTAAGAGGTGCTGTGTGTGATGGATCATGAGATCGGGGAACGTCAGCTTCCTTTCCTGAGCCTGGCTCCTTTGCCGGGTGACAGTGAGGATCCCAGGAGCCACATGACTGGAGGATACAGAAAGATAACAAAGGGGCTGGAGGACTCCCTGGGGGAGGCAGAGTCTGGAGAGGAAGGAGAGTAGAGAATGGGCTTCTGGACTCCCCAGCTAAGAACTGATGGAGGCCTGGACTTGGGTGTGGCTCTGGCGATGGAGAGTAGGGGCCTTTAGATATTTAGGAGGTAGATGAGTAAGACTCTATGACAGATTTAGAGGAAGGGTTGAGCAGCAGGGAAGCTTCAAGAATGGCTGAGGGTTGGAGATGAAGGCCTGCTCTGTCACTCTTGTCCTTGGTTTCTTGCCTTGACCTAGGACTTTTTGAGTGCAGCTCAAACTCTTACCAATCCAAGAGTGTGCAGGACGAGGGCCGTGGCATTGCCAGGTCTGGGCTCTGCCACTTTAAGTGGATACCTTGATGAACATTCCCAGAGTCCAGGCTTTGGGGCTCCCATGGGGCTGCTAAAGCAGGCAGACAGAGGAGATTCACATTTGTCTGCAGCCTTCGCAATAAGACACAGTCCTGAAGTGGCCATACCGTGTTCTCAGAATACTGTTCCGAGCTCCAGGAATGGGCTACGATGAGGACATGTTGGGTCAGGAAGCGCTGGCTGCAGTGTGCAGAGCTGGCCGGGAAGTGCCGGATCAAGCTGAGACCATTCAAGTGTTGCCACTTTGAAAATGGATTTGAAAACTTTCCTCCCCAGATGTTGTTGGGTTTTAAGATTTGGAAATTGAAGTAAACTTTGACAATTTTAGTGGAGGAGGGGGCCGATGGCACCTGACAGATCCTTCAGTCCTGGCTCTGCTCTTTGCTGAGTGCTTGGGTATACACAGTGCCTTGTGTCTGCAGCCTGGTCCTTGTTGGCAAGATGGGGTGCTGCCCCCCAGCATCCAGAGCTGCTCCAGGGCACTTTGCATGGTGTTCAGCCACCCTGTGACATTTGACTCTGCACCAGGCAGAAGAATATTTCTTTGGGTCTTGCCCCCAAACCAGGCTTTTCTAGGCATTGCTTGCTTGGATAGCTCTAGTGAAAAGCAGCTGTCATCAGGCAACTGAAGTTGTATGAGACAGAAACGGGCCAGATGGGCGTGTAGTCCTGTTCTGAGCCTGAGATTTCCTCCCTCTGCATCTCTTGATTGTGAATTGAGGCTGCAAGCCTCCAACCCACAAACACCAAAGGACCCCCTTGCAGGCGTGATCGCAGACCAAACAGCAAATCTTCCTGAATGTCACCTGAGAGAGTGGCCTGGGGGTGCCGGCTTCCTCCTGTCTCAAGTGTGAGAGGCCTACCCTCTGTTAAAACCAGGATCAAGTCGTGTGGGTGTTACTTTAAAAAATTGATACACTCCATCAGAAGAGTGAGGGTGGCATTGGGGGCAGTCAAAAGAGTTGTTCGAGTCCCTGAGCCGCCATCTCATTAAGTGTTCTTACTTTTCGGATCCGACAGTAATCAGAGGAATTGGCTCAAGTTCTATGTTGTCCTGTACAAGTTTGCAGAAATCAGTCCACGAGAGTGGCCTTAATAGTTAAGTAGCATCACCCCCTGGGACAGTGAAAGAGGTGCTGAGAGTTGGCTGGATTTGTCCTGGGTCCTCAGGGGCCCCCAACCCCCAGTCGGCACACAAACCTTGGGCCTCCTCTGCTTCCTGGGAGGAAGGGTACCCCCGATATCCCACTGGATGGGGTGCCCTGTGCATGCATACAGGGGTCTACAAGGTGGATGGCTTGTTTGTATTTCTGCAGTTACTGTGTCTTCTCCTTCTTCTTCTTCTCCTTCTTCTTCCTCTCCTTCTCCTTCTCCTTCTCCTTCTCCTCCTCCTCCTCCTTCTCCTCCTCCTTCTCCTTCTTTCTTTCTTCTTTCTTCTTTCTTCTTTCCTCCTCCTCCTCTTCCTCCTCTTCTTCTTCCTCTTCTTCCTCTGCTGCTGCTGCTGCTTCTGCTGCTGCTGCTGCTGCTGCTGCTGCTGTTGCTGCTTCTGCTGCTGCTTCTGCTGCTGTTTCTTCTGCTTCTTCTGCTTCTGCTTCTGCTTCTGCTTCTTCTGCTTCTTCTTCTTCTCTTCTCCTCCCTCTCTCTCCCCTTCTTCTTCTTCTTTTTCTTTTTTTTCTTTCTTTGAGAGAGAATCTCACTCTGTCATCCAGGCTGGAGTGCAGCGGCCCAATCTTGGCTCACTGCAACCTCCACCTCCTGAGTTCAAGCAGTTGTCCCTGCCTCAGCCTCCCAAGTAGCTGGGACCACAGGTGCCTGCCACCATGCCCAGCTAATTTTTGTATTCTCAGTAGAGATGGGGTTTTCACTATGTTGGCCAGGCTAGTCTTGATCTCCTCACCTCAGGTGACCTGCCCACCTAACCCTCCCAAAGTGCTGGGATTACAGGTGTGAGCTACCGCGCCTCACCTACTATGTCTTCTTAGAGTCCAGAGGAGCTGTGCTTCTTAATCTCTTTTCACTTTCCTCTGCTATTTGTGGTCAGTATCTCCATTGCTCTTTGGTGACCCTGCCCACTTAACCAACATGCATGCAATGATTCATGCCCCTGTCCTGCATTCCTTCCCCAAAGCTGCAGATCTTTGGACTCTAATTCCCACCTATGGGGACTACAACCTTGACTGTTCTTCTGTTGGTGGATTCCCTGAGACGTGAACCTGGAAGACGGCTCCATCCCCACAGTCTTCCTGGGACCCTGAGCCACGAAGCTTCCCACACCCAGCGTGAGCAGCAGTGTGTGTGTGTGTTTGTGTGTGTGTGTGTAGACCCTGGTGTAATGAGGGTTTGGTCCTTATTCTTCTTACAAGGCCCTTGCTGCCACCTCTTTCCAAGTCACATCTCAGTCAAGCCCCTCTTCCCAGATGTGCTCTTCTGCCCATCTCCTGGTAGGAGTAGGGGGCCAGAATGGCACTCGATCAAACCTGCTGAGTTTCCATCTGTGTCTTCCTTGGGTAAAACCTTTCTCTCCATTGCCTGGAAGAGTCAGGGCTGCAACTTCATTTTGCCTCTCTGTAAGAGCCTGCAATTGCACTTGTGCCAAGTCGGGGAAAGAGAGCACCTGCTGACTTTAAGTATTTGATAAACAGAACCAAAATGTGAGAGAGAACGAGGCTGGGACTGAAGAAAAGCAGAGTCTCTTCCTCACATGCACACGCTTCTGTGTGCCCGGCCCACAGGGTCATCCTCACCATCTTCCTCAGCCCTTGGTTGGAAGAGTAGAACTTGTGCGTGTTCTGGCTCTTCTCTTTCAGGCTTAAAGGAATGTCTGGGGAGGCCTTTTAGATTATGCATGCAAGACTGTCTCATCTACTCCTTTCTTTGGAAAGTGCTGCAAGACAGAGCTGCCAGTGCTTCCTAGGGGAGGGAAAGGTTGTGGATGACTTAGGGGAAAAGGGAGGTGTTCATACAAAAGAGGCAGCTGGGACAATCTCTTTGACTTGGGTTTTTTGTCCTTGTGGGGCCAGGGACCCTTACATGGAGGTGCACCCTCACGGCCTGCATCTCTGACCCCATTCGGCCATCTGGGCTAGGAGACCACCATCCACATGCACGCTCCCTTTAAGCAAATGATTCTCCTGCCTTTTACGGTGATGTTCTTGGTGCTGGCATTGACCTTAGGAGTAACAATATTCTTGGGGTCAACAGCTTTCAAACTCTATGCCTGTGGCTCCAGGATTCCAAGTTGGTTATTAAGGAGCAGCCCCAGCCTCTCTCCATCCACTCCTGTCAGAACCCTCCGCAGCCCCAGCCCCACCTTGATCTTTTTCTGTTTTTATATTGGGTTTCTGCATAAAGATTTGTTTGAAGATCAAGTTCTGCTATTGAAAGTTGGGAACTCTGGCCTTGTACTGTTGATTCTGGGACTTTAGATAGTTAAAGTTGTATTTAAGTGTTGACAAACAAGCTACTTGATGTTAAACACGCATTCAGTTGCATGTAAATTGTCACTTAATCTCTCTGGAAGTCCAAGGACAGAGGGGATGCAGTTGTTGTATTCCATTACTATTATCTAAGATGCCATGGAGGGCAGGGCATGTGAGGTAGAAGGCATAGGTGTCAGAGACTAGTGGGTGTGTTCCTTACTTAAATTTTTTAACATAGCACAGACTGCAGAGGATATTTTATGTAAAACATCCAGCTATTTCTTGAAAAACAGGGTTGACATAATGGCAGCTTGTGCTGTTATGTAAGAAAAGCGAGCTTTAATGGATCTTCAGACTTGCTCAGTTTATCTTGCTGATAGGAGCAATTCTGACCTACTTTGGGGATGAAAGCTGGTTTCCACAGCACTCCTTTCCCCCTGCAGACGCTGTGCTGGGTGGGGACGCATGCCAGGCCGAGCAAAGCTGAGACTGCCTCAGCTTGTTGCCTCAGCACAGCCATATACCTAGAGCTTGGCTGTCTGTCGGGGAGAGCTGGCATGGAGGTCCATGGATCAGGGTAAGAGACACGGTAACCTCTTTGCTATGTGAGCCAGGAGTGTGATTAGAGCATGTCACAGAGAGGGAGCCAAGGTCAAGGCCTGTCAAGGGTGGACACCCAGTGACAGTTTCTCTGGCTGGAACTGGGAGCCCAGATTTAAATCCCTAGGGCCTGAGAGACTGACGCAAAGTGCAGGGAAAGCCATTGACCCCAGGAGCTGGGAAAACAGGTTTCTGTGGACACGAGGAGGGCATCCCCAGCAAATGTCCTGTGTGTGCTCTGCCTGCACCTACCTGTTGTGGATGTGGGGGGACCCCCTCCAGTTGATAGGGCCTAGGCAGAGAGTACAACTGTCCCCAGGAAGTTTTCTTCCACATAGCAAGAGCCAGAGATGTGTTTAGTGTTTCTTTATAAGTGCATAGTGGTGATTTCTTAACAAGGAAAATATACCCTTTGACATTGTGTTCTTTCAGACTTCACCATGGAAAGTTGAATTAATTTACGATTCATGATGGTGACAGTCTATGGAAAATTATACTATGAAAATTCAATAGTATTTGTTTTTGTCAGTGTGAATGTGAGCTAATTTGTGACCTGGGATATATTCTCACTGAAATTAGGCCAAATGGTTAGAGCAATAGCAAGATTTGGTGTTGATTGATTGAGGGAATTCTGCCAAGATCTCAACAGCTGTCCTTTGGTGGCAGCAGTAGCCGTACATTGCCCCTGAACTCATAGCAGTGAGTCTGGGATGCTGCTGGGACCCTGACTAGGATGAGGCAGAAGGAAAAGCAGCGGGGGAGCCACTGAGTGATGGGCACTATCGGTGCTTTCCCAAGGGTGGGCAGAGGCTGCGAGGAAACCATCTTTCTCGTAGTATTGGGAGTTCATTCTTTATTCCTGTACACGTAAGATATTGCTCTCTTGTTAATCATAAGTCGGAGGATTCCAATAGGTCACCTGGGAAGTGAAGACAGAGTGTCACCTTCTGGGAAGCTCATGAAAGAAAACCAGAGGCCACGTGTGCTTGTCAGGCAGGCTCTGTAGGATCCAGGATGCAGTCTCCATCTCCTCCCTGCCTCTCTGAACATCGGCAGTGCTGGATACTGCAGATACAGAGCTGAATTGGATGGCACAGCTCCGTGCAGAAGCCAGGATAGGGCTGGATTGGCTAATGGTTGTTGTTGTCAGAGCTCACCCTTGCTGAGTGCTGCTTATGAGCTGCACAACCTTCTGAGCATGCAGCCTGCATTAACATATCAAATCTTTACCACACTGAGGGGTCAGAGGGCTAGTTGGTGAAGCCAGGAGTGGGGGCTTGGTCGCCGGCTGTGAATCTCCTTCTGCTGATGTGCCGAGCTCATTTCAGTCAGGGACTGGATTGACAGAGGCAGGAGGCTGAGAGCACCATGAGTGTGTCCAAGGCAGGGTGCCTGGTGCAGAAGCCAGGATGCAGAGAAGGGTAGAGAGCAGACTGGGAATGAGTTCACTGGCTGTGGCATCACTTGACCTGTGCAAGGCAGGCGAGGTTGTCTGCTGGGAATGGACAACAGTCTGGGGAGTGGAGGTGTTGAGAGCTGGGACAGCTTGGAGGAGCTTTCCCTGGCAACAGGTGATTGTTGGGTGAGCAGTGTGGTGTGCTCAGTGATGTGTGGACGCCACACTGGTATGGCCTCTGTGATTTCAGAGGCATGCACATCAGCAGGGGCATGGACATGGGCCACAGGTGAGGGAGACAGCAGGCCTTGTGGGTCTAGATGGGCTAGGAGAGGAAGCACCATGGATCTGTGTTGCCCTCAATGTCTTAAATTTGGTGCTGGAGTTAAACATACATTGGCTCTGACTCCACTGTGCTGAGGGAAGGGCTGGATACATGCAGAGAAGAGCAGGAGCCAGGGAGCTGTAGCAGCTGCTAGAGAAAGGAGAGGCCTGGCCACCACTCCTGAAGAGCTCAAGGCTTTCAACGTTTGGTGGAAGTTGAGGGTATGTCATGAGAAATTCTAAAGTCAAACCAAAGAATGTTATCTAAAGTCCAAAGAGTCAAGGCCAGGGCCCCAATAAAATGTTGATGGTTTCCCAGGAGAAGCCACATAAATGCCTGTGATGAGAGTGTTTGAACCTGGACCAAGGGAGGCATGGACGTTTGGGGGATGGGCTGGGAAGTGAGGGGCAATGGTAGCCCACAGGGCTGGAGAACGCTGTAGCCAGGGGTACCAGTTTCCAGAGAGAAATGAGTTTTGGGTGAAAGTGTTCTGAAGTGGAGTGCAGGAGGCACAGGCTGCCCCTTCCCGGCCTCTGGGCACACAGCTGCCCCTCCAGAGATCCCCTGGGACAGGCCTGTCTGCCTAGGTGGGTGGGGAGGGGCCTGACATTGGAGCAGGATCACACAGGCTCAGTGTGGTGGACAGGTAGGGATGTCAGCTCGGGAGGACGAATCCTTGGAAAGAAAGTTGGGAGAGGAGCAAACGGTAGAGACAGTGAGGAGAGAATGGGTGGTCAAGGGCTGGAGGGACCTGCATTTGTTGAAAGTTGGTGGTGTCATGTTTTCAAATCAGAACTTTCTACCAGAAGCTATGTGAATTTAGATGTCACTTTCATGTGTCTCTCCTCATGAGGAGGAACTTCACGGGAGGCCCTGCGTGTCACTTTCTGACCTGCAGTCCAGGTAATGGCCTCCTCAGAAGCCACACACTGATCTGTCTAGGTGGGCAGCTTTCTTTCGGCCTGGAACCCTGCACTAGAGGGTGCAGTGTGTGATCACAGCATCGGTTTCATTCCAGTGACCAGCGCACAGAAGAGTGTCTTCTGTCTCCTTGAATGTTGTGTGCTCCAGGCTCTGTTGCAGAAATCCCCTGTCTACCTGGGGTCAGAGCCTGCCTCTGTCCCCAGACTCTTTGTATAAAACCTGAGGGCATGTGCGAGCCTCGGGCTGGTTGCCGTTGCTTTCTAAATATGCTCTTTTTACCATGTGGTTTCTAGCCTGAGAATGTTCTTACTTTTATTTATTGAGATCAGATTCATAGCACGTAAATTTACCATTCTAATCATTTTAAAGTATACGATGCATTGATTTTTAGTATGTTCACAAGGTTGTGGAACTGTCACCATTATCTAATTCCGGAACATCTTCATCACCCCAAAAGAAGCCCTGTACTCATTAGCAGTCACTCCCAGTTCCTCCTTTCCTCAGCCCCTGGCAACCACGAAGCTACTTTCCTTCTCTCTGTTTCCCATTCCAGACGTCTCACTCAGTGGAGTCGTGCAATGAGTGGCCTTCTGTGATTTGCTTCTTTCACTCAGCCTGTGTTCCAGCTTCATCCTTGTTATGCTCCATCCTTTCATGGCTGTGGTGTGCCCCTGTGTGGACACACCATGCTCTGCCTATTCATTTGTCAGCTGGTGTGCATTTGGGCTCTTAACACTTTTTGTCTACTATGAATAACGCTGCCTGTGAACATTCTTGTCTGTGTTTTGGCCCTAGGATATTCTTATACCTCTAATCTTTCCCACTACTTTTTGAAATTTCCATGTGTTTTCTCATCCTTCTAATTGGTTTCCCATTCTGGAATTTTCTTCTGCCTTTAGGGAGTCCCAAACAGAAGTGGCACTAAACATACTGCCAACCTTCTGTCCCACTTGCTATTTTCAGAGATATTCGGGAAACTCAACAAGTCTTTTCTTCATTAGCTACACAGTGGTCCCTTGAATGATAATTGAACTGTGTGAGTCCACTTATATGCAGATTTTTTTCAGCCAACACACAGATGGAAAATACGGTGTATTTAGGATGAGAATTCTGTGTATATGGAGAGCCTACTTTTCCTATACTCAGGTTCCTCGAGGTCGACTGCAGGATTTGAGTATGTACAGATTTGGTATACTCACGGGGGGTGGTGGGGGACTGGGGGGTGCTGGTGTCTTGGAACCAATCCCCCGCATATACTAAGGGTTGACTGGCCAGCCTCCTGCACAAAATTACAACCCTTCAGGGTGAAAAGGCTTGGGGCCTTTCAAAACACTCTGAGCCACAGAACTGCCTTCTGGCCAAACATCAGCAAAGCTTCAAAAGACCGCGTTGTTTCAAGAAAAGTTAATACTAACAGCCTGAACAGGCTCCATGTAATCAAGACCCATTAGCAGGGAACGTGTAGAAAATGAGAGCGTTCTGAGCCTGCCTGCTCAGTGGCCGCCAGCTACATAAACAAGATCTGAAGACCAGTGGGTGCCTGTTGCCATATATTCACAAAGGCTTATGGCAGACCGTTTACAAAGCTGTCATCCACATGAAGAAAATTTGCCCTCAGCCACCGAAAAACAAAACAACAAAAACCCCAGCCCCACCAAAATCAAGCCCAACCCAGAACAACATGAAAGGAGACACTCCTTTTGAACATACAACTAATCCTGCCACCTCTTTCCATTAGAAATGGATAAAGGTACCTTGGCCGTTGCTTTTCTTGCACAATTTTGTGATGCAATGGTCTGATTTTAAGATTTGTATCCTGTAGGAGGCTGGGACCCCCTAGCCATATCTAGACATACAGTTAGCTACAGTTTGGCAAGACCCCGGTGCTCAGGAGAGACTCGGACATACATTGCGTTGTATTCACTACTTCTAATCTCTTTTCTTTTGATGTGTATTCATTAAAGCAAACTATTTTGTGATAAATTAGTCACTGCCTTTATTGCAGCGATCACGTCATTTGCAGAATGGTAACAATAATTTCTGTTCTCTTGATAGGAAGGTGGGTTAGCCAATACCCTTTAAAGAATACCAAATTTAATAGAACTTTTTGCACAATAAGTGCATTATGTCTCATCATAAAAGAGATTGTTTCTCCCAAGGGTGCGCTGAGTTTTACCTTAACCTCCTGTAAGCGACATATGCCAATGTGGCCATCTCAGGTGATTTAAAAGACTTGTTACCCTCTGCGTGCGCTTACAGCCCGGGTATGTCCTGTCTCCCCCGGATGGCTGATTGGTGATTTTTAAAAGGGTTTCCATTGTGCTGTGGGAACCTGAAGGCATCAGAATGGGCTTTTGCTTGTTTGCTGTGTCATATTCTGTTTATTTAAAGAGTAAAAGTGTGTGGTTGGTGTTGTGACCCATGTTGAGCCAAAGCAAAGAGTAAGCCACTGGCTGAAGCCCACCTACACTGAATGTAAAGAGGCTGAGATGAAAAGGATCTGCTACACTGAACACAGAACGTGGAGGTCTGGGCTAACCACACAAAATATGCTGTGTGCAGTGAACATTCACACTGTACTCTTAGCCACATCCCACACAAAAGACAGAGAGACAGCTCCCGGGAGATGGAGCGTGTGTGGCAAAGATTTTCCACCTGGTTGCCTTGAAGAAAGCAAAAGGAGGCGGAAACTGTGCTTTGTAAGCTGCGTGGGTTGGTGCTGGCTCCTGGACATCAGTTCAGAATGCTCAGGAGTGAACACAGAAACCTGGTGAGGGACTCCCAGGAGGAGCTCCTTTCTCCACCTCCTCAGCCTCCGGAGTTCAAATTTCACTCAACCTGAGTGCACCAAACCCCACCCTCGTGTTTACATTGCCCTGGCCTTTTTGGTGGAATCAAAGTCCCCACATAGCCAAGGAGATCTTTTACCTTCTATGCTAGTGGGAGGCCAGGTGCCTGGGAGGGAGGTGGCATGCCCCCGCCCTCCCCTGGCATGCCACTGTCCTGCTGTGAAAGGCTGTGTCAAGGAAAACTGGGCTCAGAGGTGTAGACTGAGAGAGCCGCTGGGCTGTTTTGAAGGAAGGTAAGCAGAGAGCTTTTGTGTGTGCGTGTGTGTGTGCGTGCGTATGTGTGCATGTGTCTGTGCCTTTGTGGAGAGTGTGCGTGTGCATGTGTGCATGTGTATGGCTTCTGTAATGCTACAAAAACCTGAAACTGAGCTGTGTGCCTGCTGAGATTTACCAACTCGCCAAGATTTCCAGAGGGAAAGAGCTGGTGCTAGCCAGGAGGAGAGGGCGTTATGGAGTGGAATAATCAGCAGAACGGATGCTTTAACCCGGCAAGGAATGTCGCTCAGGATTTGTCCAGGAATGCCTTTATTGGTTTGCAAGCTGGAGGAGTCTTAACTTACCGACCTCTTTTTGGGGAAGAGCTCAGTGATGGTCTGACATGTTGTTAGCAAGCTCTCTGGCCGCCTCTGTGGCCAGTTGGCTTGGGTGGCCTCAGATAACGTCAACAGTACCTCCTCTTTTCCTCTGAGTTTGGGCCCCCGTGTTTTCAGTTAGAAGTGCCCAAAAGGGAACTGAGCTGCCCAGTCAGAGGCCTGAGATTGCCGACTGCTGAATGCTGAGCCTGCACCGGCGTGCTAGTGTGCGAGGTCTGCCCAGGGAGATACCCTGGCCTGCCCTGCTGTCAGTGTGGATGTGGGGGCACGTTGGAGGCATCTGGGACACGCCTGCCACAGCCCCACTCAGAGCAGAGCGCTCCTTTATCGCCACATTCCAGAGCCTCACCCAGGAGACCACGGGAGCGCTTGGAATCTGGCCCAGCTCCTGAGTGGTTCCTGTTCTGCAGTGGGATGACTTCCCTTCCCAGAGAGGAAGTTTGTGGCTAGGCAGGCGTTTCCGGATGCCAGGAGTCGCAAAGGGCCGACCAGGATGAGGAAACCCCAGGTGGAGTCCGGGGAAAGCAGCACGGCATCCCACCTTCAGGCCTGCAAGGACGCTGTTGGGGTGAGTCTCCCCAAAAGTCGTGCCGCCGTCATCTCGAGGACAGGTCGGCCTGCGTGCCCCTGGGCTGTTCTCTCACCCGAGGGTCGTTCTCATCGAGAGCAGAACCCCGCAGCCTCAGGGGTTGCCTGGAGGGGTGTGTTTCAATGCCTTTGCTGGATGACTCTGTGTGTGTGTGTGTGTGTGTGTGTGTGTGTGTGTGTGTGTCCCATTCTCTCTTCTCTCTCTGTCTCTCAGTCTCTGTGTCTTTCTTTCCCTCTCTCTGTCGGTTAGTGTGTGTGTGCCCTTGTGCGTGTGTGTCTTTGGACGAATGTGCCCTGTGCACCACAAAGCGATTTCTGGCATGTCGGCCTGTCTTTGCTGAGCCTCTTTCTGCGTCTCTGCCTGGGTCATGAGGCCGGTTGTCAATCGTTTTCGCCGCCGCGGATCCGCTTTGGGTGTGTGAAGGCCTGGCCCACGTGAGGAGATGCATCGGTCCCGGAGCAATTGAAATCTCATGCCCATCATGAGCTGCCTCTTTTCTAAGATCAAGGTGACCACACAGCAACCAAGGAAAAGAGCCCCACAGGAGCTCTTTGTCCTGCAGTAGGGGAGCAGAACCACATCAGAGAAGATGGTTGTATCTTTTCACGGCTCTTCTCTGAGGAATGAAGCCACACCACGATACCGTGTAGAAGAAGAAGCCGGGAATGGGAGATGGCAACAATCCCTGTCCCTGGAATGCTGGCCTCTCTGGACAAGCCACCCTTTTGGAACCCCTCCCCTTATGCCCCTGGCGGTGGCACGGCGCTGTATCCTGCCGGAGCTCTGGCCTCTGCTCTATCCTTCCTCTTGCTCTGCCTCACGTGTTTCTCAGGGGCCTGGATGCCTCTCGCTCTGGCCAAATGTCTTCAACAAAGATGACTTCCCAGTGCGTCAGGGACACACTTCCTGCAGATCCGTGTCATGATTGTATCTCTCTCCAAACGTCTTTCTGCTTCATTGGGCAGGTCTCATGACCCTGGATTTCTTGGCTTCCATACGTGTCTCAGACCGGGAAGCTTCCTTGTTCTCCAGGTTTCTCCTCATGGGTGGGTGGATTGCCTAGAATGAGCGCTAGGCGAGCGTGACTGGCCTTGTCTTCTAGGACAGGTGGTGTCGCATTTCCTCTGCACTTCCTGTCTCATTCTTGAGGGACCTCCTGTCCTCTGCTCCTGGGTGGACTGACTCCCTTGATCTTGTGGCCGAAACGAATGTCAGGGAACCAGAGGGACTGGGCTGGGGCTGGGGCTGGGGCTGGGGCTGGGGCTGGGGCTGAGTGCAGGGGAAGTTGCGTCAGGGCTACCAGGGAGGAGGAGGGTTGGGTGTGGGGCGAATTCTGCAGAAACTTCTTTGCTCCTCTGATAGGCATTTGAAAACCTGGCTTGGGTCAGGCACAGGACCCCCACCCACCGAATCCCAGGTGTTCTTTGATTTCCCTTGGCATTGACCGAAGGGTCACTTGTTCCCGCCTTGCACTGGCCCATACCTGGACACCACCGTTTGTTTCGCCGTCTCCCGATATGCCTCCGGTGACACACATTCACACCATGTGCTGTGGGATACGCCAGTGCCACGCGTGGTCTCATGGTCTCCACCTCGGATTCGGCCCTGTTCCTGCCCGCACATGTCCTGTAAAGCGCGGTCGGCTTTCCGGAGCCCCAGGGCTTTTAGAAGCGGGGCAGGCCCCTGCTCTTTCGAAGGACGAGGGAGGCAGAGGGCTGTTGGATCAGTGAAGGTTCAGTTGACGCTGCGCCTTGAGACCTATGGGATCATTCTGTACTGCAGCGAGGCCCTGCCTGCCTCACCAGATGTGATGAGCCCATCCTATCTCACTGGGAGGGGGCCCAAATCGGATCTGAACGGGAGTCCCCAGAACACAGCACGCGTCCTGAAGCTCCCCTTCCCTCGGTGGAAGTCGGCTCAAGGGGATCCTGAGGGCGGACTGCTGGGGGGTTTGTCCCTGGGACAGTGAACCGGCGGCCCCCTCTGCCACGGCGTCCCAAGCTGGACCCCGTATCCACACGCCGCCGCGGCTGCAGCGGGAGCCTCGCTGCAGCCCTGCAGGGGGTTCATTATTTAAAGGGGACGCAGCCTGACTGCCAGGAGCGGAGCGCGATTCGATCCAGCCAATGCGCATGCGCGAGGCGCGAGCGGCTCCTGCCGTCACAGTGCTTCCCACGGTTGTCTTAGAAACCGGTCCCTGAGGCTCGGCAAAGCAGGAGCCCTCCGCGGCAGTGCTTGGGTGGCGGGGCTCTGAGGCTCCGGCCTGACATCTCTACGGGGTCCACGGGAACGTCTCCAGATACCAGGAGTCGCAAAGGGCCAACCAGGATGTGGAAACCCCAGGCGGAGTCCGGGGGAAGCAGCACGGCATCACAGCCTCAGGCCTGCCCGGACGCTGTTGGGGTTAGTCTCCCCAAAAGTCGTGCCGCCGTCATCTCGAGGACAGGTCGGCCTGCGTGCCCCTGGGCTGTTCTCTCACCCGAGGGTCGTTCTCGTCGAGAGCAGAACCCCGCAGCCTCAGGGGTTGCCTGGAGGGGTGTGTTTCAATGCCTTTGCTGGATGAATCTGTGTGTGTGTGTGTGTGTGTGTGTGTGTGTGTGTGTGTGTGTCCCATTCTCTCTTCTCTCTCTGTCTCTCAGTCTCTGTGTCTTTCTTTCCCTCTCTCTGTCGGTTAGTGTGTGTGTGCCCTTGTGCGTGTGTGTCTTTGGACTAATGTGCCCTGTGCACCACAAAGCGATTTCTGGCATGTCGGCCTGTCTTTGCTGAGCCTCTTTCTGCGTCTCTGCCTGGGTCATGAGGCCGGTTGTCAATCGTTTTCGCCGCCGCGGATCCGCTTTGGGTGTGTGAAGGCCTGGCCCACGTGAGGAGATGCATCGGTCCCGGAGCAATTGAAATCTCATCCCCATCATGAGCTGCCTCTTTTCTAAGATCAAGATGACCACACAGCCACCAAGGAAAAGAGCCCCACAGGAGCTCTTTGTCCTGCAGTAGGGGAGCAGAACCACATCAGAGAAGATGGTTGTATCTTTTCACGGCTCTTCTCTGAGGAAAGAAGCCACACCACGATACCGTGTAGAAGAAGAAGCCGGGAATGGGAGATGGCAACAATCCCTGTCCCTGGAATGCTGGCCTCTCTGGACAAGCCACCCTTTTGGAACCCCTCCCCTTATGCCCCTGGCGGTGGCACGGCGCTGTATCCTGCCGGGGCTCTGGCCTCTGCTCTATCCTTCCTCTTGCTCTGCCTCACGTGTTTCTAAGGGGCCTGGATGCCTCTCGCTCTGGCCAAATGTCTTCAACAAAGATGACTTCCCAGTGCGTCAGGGACACACTTCCTGCAGATCCGTGTCATGATTGTATCTCTCTCCAAACGTCTTTCTGCTTCATTGGGCAGGTCTCATGACCCTGGATTTCTTGGCTTCCATACGTGTCTCAGACCGGGAAGCTTCCTTGTTCTCCAGGTTTCTCCTCATGGGTGGGTGGATTGCCTAGAATGAGCGCTAGGCGAGCGTGACTGGCCTTGTCTTCTAGGACAGGTGGTGTCGCATTTCCTCTGCACTTCCTGTCTCATTCTTGAGGGACCTCCTGTCCTCTGCTCCTGGGTGGACTGACTCCCTTGATCTTGTGGCCGAAACGAATGTCAGGGAACCAGAGGGACTGGGCTGGGGCTGGAGCTGGGGCTGGGGCTGGGGCTGGGGCTGGGTGCAGGGGAAGTTGCGTCAGGGCTACCAGGGAGGAGGAGGGTTGGGTGTGGGGCGAATTCTGCAGAAACTTCTTTGCTCCTCTGATAGGCATTTGAAAACCTGGCTTGGGTCAGGCACAGGACCCCCACCCACCGAATCCCAGGTGTTCTTTGATTTCCCTTGGCATTGACCGAAGGGTCACTTGTTCCCGCCTTCCACTGGCCCATACCTGGACACCACCGTTTGTTTCGCCGTCTCCCGATATGCCTCCGGTGACACACATTCACACCATGTGCTGTGGGATACGCCAGTGCCACGCGTGGTCTCATGGTCTCCACCTCGGATTCGCCCCTGTTCCTGCCCGCACGTGTCCTGTAAGGCGCGGTCGGCTTTCCGGAGCCCCAGGGCTTTTAGAAGCGGGGCAGGCCCCTGCTCTTTCGAAGGAGGAGGGAGGCAGAGGGCTGTTGGATCAGTGAAGGTTCAGTTGACGCTGCGCCTTGAGACCTATGGGATCATTCTGTGCTGCAGCGAGGCCCTGCCTGCCTCACCAGATGTGGTGAGCCCATCCTATCTCACTGGGAGGGGGCCCAAATCGGATCTGAACGGGAGTCCCCAGAACACAGCACGCGTCCTGAAGCTCCCCTTCCCTCGGTGGAAGTCGGCTCAAGGGGATCCTGAGGGCGGACTGCTGGGGGGTTTGTCCCTGGGACAGTGAACCGGCGGCCCCCTCTGCCACGGCGTCCTAAGCTGGACCCCGTATCCACACGCCGCCACGGCTGCAGCGGGAGCCTCGCTGCAGCCGCGCAGAGGGGGCATTATTTAAAGGGGACGCAGCCTGACTGCCAGGAGCGGAGCGCTAGTCGGTCCAGCCAATGCGCATGCGCGAGGCGCGAGCGGCTTCTGCCCTCACAGTGCTTCCCACGGTTGTCTTAGAAACCGGTCCCTGAGGCTCGGCAAAGCAGGAGCCCTCCGCGGCAGTGCTTGGGTGGCGGGGCTCTGAGGCTCCGGCCTGACATCTCTACGGGGTCGACGGGAACGTCTCCGGTTGGCAGGATTCGCAAAGGGCCGACCAGGATGAGGAAACCCCAGGCGGAGTCCGGGGGAAGCAGCACGGCATTCCAGCCTCAGGCCTGCCCGGACGCTGTTGGGGTGAGTCTCCCCAAAAGTCGTGCCGCCGTCATCTCGAGGACAGGTCGGCCTGCGTGCCCCTGGGCTGTTCTCTCACCCGAGGGTCGTTCTCGTCGACAGCAGAACCCCGCAGCCTCAGAGGTGGCCTGGAGGGCTGTGTTTCAATGCCTCTGCTGTATGACTCTCTGTGTGTGTGTGTGTGTGTGTGTGTGTGTCTCCCATTCTCTCTTCTCTCTCTGTCTCTCAGTCTCTGTGTCTTTCTTTCCCTCTCTCTGTCGGTTAGTGTGTGTGTGCCCTTGTGCAAAGATGACTTCCCAGTGCGTCAGGGACACACTTCCTGCAGATCCGTGTCATGATTGTATCTCTCTCCAAGCGTCTTTCTGCTTCATTGGGCAGGTCTCATGATCCTGGATTTCTTGGCTTCCATACGTGTCTCAGACAGGGAAGCTTCCTTGTTCTCCAGGTTTCTCCTCATGGGTGGGTGGATTGCCTAGAAAGAGCGCTAAGCGACCGTGACTGGCCTTGTCTTCTAGGATAGGTGGTGTCGCATTTCCTCTGCACTTACTGTCTCATTGTTGAGGGACATCCTCTCCTCTGCTCCTGTTCGGACTGACTCCCTTGATCTTGTGGCCGAAACGAATGTCAGGGAACCAGAGTGACTGGGCTGGGGCTGGGGCTGGGGTTGGGGCTGGGGCTGGGGCTGGGTTTGGGGCTGGGGCTGGGGCTGGGTGCAGGGGAAGTTGTGTCAGGGCTACCAGGGAGGAAGAGGGTTGCGGGTGGAGCGAATTCTGCAGAAACTTCTTTGCTCCTCTGATAGGCATTTGAAAACCTGGCTTGGGTCAGGCACAGGGCCCCCACCCACCGAATCCCAGGTGTTTTTTGATTTCCCTTGGCATTGACCGAATGGTCACTTGTTCCCCCCTTCCACTGGCACATACCTGGACACCACCGTTTGTTTCGCCGTCTCCCGATATGCCCCCGGTGACACACATTCACACCATGTGCTGTGGGATACGCCAGTGCCACGCGTGGTCACATGGTCTCCACCTCGGATTCGCCGCTGTTCCTGCCCGCACGTGTCCTGAAAAGCGCGGTCGGCTTTCCGGAGCCCCAGGGCTTATAGAAGCGGGGCAGGCCATTGCTCTTTCGAAGGAGGAGGGAGGCAGAGGGCTGATGGGTCAGTGAAGTTTCAGCTCACGCTGCGCCTTGAGACCTATGGGATCATTCTGTGCTGCAGCGGGGCCCTGCCTCCCTCACCAGATGTGATGAGCCCATCCTATCGCACTGGGAGGGGGACAAAATCGGATATGAACGGGAGTCCCCAGAACACAGCAGGCGTCCTGAAGCTCCTCTTCCCTCGGTGGAAGTCGGCTCAAGGGGATCCTGAGGGCGGGACTGCTGGGGGTTTGGCCCTGGGACAGGGAACCGGCGGCCCCCTCTCCCACGGCGTCCCAAGCTGGACCCCGTATCCACACGCCGCCGCGGCTGCAGCGGGAGCCTCGCTGCAGCCCTGCAGAGGGTTCATTATTTAAAGGGGACGCAGCCTGACTGCCAGGAGCGGAGCGGGATTCGATCCAGCCAATGCGCATGCGCGAGACGCGAGCGGCTCCTGCCGTCACAGTGCTTCCCACGGTTGTCTTAGAAACCGGTCCCTGAGGCTCGGCAAAGCAGGAGCCCTCCGCGGCAGTGCTTGGGTGGCGGGGCTCTGAGGCTCCGGCCTGACATCTGTACGGGGTCCACGGGAACGTCTCCGGATACGAGGAGTCGCAAAGGGCCGACCAGGATGTGGAAACCCCAGGCGGAGTCCGGGGGAAGCAGCACGGCATCACAGCCTCAGGCCTGCCCGGACGCTGTTGGGGTGAGTCTCCCCAAAAGTCGTGCCGCCGTCATCTCGAGGACAGGTCGGCCTGCGTGCCCCTGGGCTGTTCTCTCACCCGAGGGTCGTTCTCGTCGAGAGCAGAACCCCGCAGCCTCAGGGGTTGCCTGGAGGGGTGTGTTTCAATGCCTTTGCTGGATGACTCTGTGTGTGTGTCTGTGTGTGTGTGTGTGTGTGTGTGTGTGTGTGTGTGTGTGTGTGTGTCCCATTCTCTCTTCTCTCTCTGTCTCTCAGTCTCCGTGTCTTTCTTTCCCTCTCTCTGTCGGTTAGTGTGTGTGTGCCCTTGTGCGTGTGTGTCTTTGGACGAATGTGCCCTGTGCACCACAAAGCGATTTCTGGCATGTCGGCCTGTCTTTGCTGAGCCTCTTTCTGCGTCTCTGCCTGGGTCATGAAGCCGGTTGTCAATCGTTTTCGCCGCCGCGGATCCGCTTTGGGTGTGTGAAGGCCTGGCCCACGTGAGGAGATGCATCGGTCCCGGAGCAATTGAAATCTCATGCCCATCATGAGCTGCCTCTTTTCTAAGATCAAGATGACCACACAGCAACCAAGGAAAAGAGCCCCACAGGAGCTCTTTGTTCTGCAGTAGGGGAGCAGAACCACATCAGAGAAGATGGTTGTATCTTTTCACGGCTCTTCTCTGAGGAATGAAGCCACACCACGATACCGTGTAGAAGAAGAAGCCGGGAATGGGAGATGGCAACAATCCCTGTCCCTGGAATGCTGGCCTCTCTGGACAAGCCACCCTTTTGGAACCCCTCCCCTTATGCCCCTGGCGGTGGCACGGCGCTGTATCCTGCCGGGGCTCTGGCCTCTGCTCTATCCTTCCTCTTGCTCTGCCTCACGTGTTTCTCAGGGGCCTGGATGCCTCTCGCTCTGGCCAAATGTCTTCAACAAAGATGACTTCCCAGTGCGTCAGGGACACACTTCCTGCAGATCCGTGTCATGATTGTATCTCTCTCCAAACGTCTTTCTGCTTCATTGGGCAGGTCTCATGACCCTGGATTTCTTGGCTTCCATACGTGTCTCAGACCGGGAAGCTTCCTTGTTCTCCAGGTTTCTCCTCATGGGTGGGTGGATTGCCTAGAATGAGCGCTAGGCGAGCGTGACTGGCCTTGTCTTCTAGGACAGGTGGTGTCGCATTTCCTCTGCACTTCCTGTCTCATTCTTGAGGGACCTCCTGTCCTCTGCTCCTGGGTGGACTGACTCCCTTGATCTTGTGGCCGAAACGAATGTCAGGGAACCAGAGGGACTGGGCTGGGGCTGGGGCTGGGGCTGGGGCTGGGGCTGGGGCTGAGTGCAGGGGAAGTTGCGTCAGGGCTACCAGGGAGGAGGAGGGTTGGGTGTGGGGCGAATTCTGCAGAAACTTCTTTGCTCCTCTGATAGGCATTTGAAAACCTGGCTTGGGTCAGGCACAGGACCCCCACCCACCGAATCCCAGGTGTTCTTTGATTTCCCTTGGCATTGACCGAAGGGTCACTTGTTCCCGCCTTGCACTGGCCCATACCTGGACACCACCGTTTGTTTCGCCGTCTCCCGATATGCCTCCGGTGACACACATTCACACCATGTGCTGTGGGATACGCCAGTGCCACGCGTGGTCTCATGGTCTCCACCTCGGATTCGGCCCTGTTCCTGCCCGCACATGTCCTGTAAAGCGCGGTCGGCTTTCCGGAGCCCCAGGGCTTTTAGAAGCGGGGCAGGCCCCTGCTCTTTCGAAGGACGAGGGAGGCAGAGGGCTGTTGGATCAGTGAAGGTTCAGTTGACGCTGCGCCTTGAGACCTATGGGATCATTCTGTACTGCAGCGAGGCCCTGCCTGCCTCACCAGATGTGATGAGCCCATCCTATCTCACTGGGAGGGGGCCCAAATCGGATCTGAACGGGAGTCTCCAGAACACAGCACGCGTCCTGAAGCTCCCCTTCCCTCGGTGGAAGTCGGCTCAAGGGGATCCTGAGGGCGGACTGCTGGGGGGTTTGTCCCTGGGACAGTGAACCGGCGGCCCCCTCTGCCACGGCGTCCCAAGCTGGACCCCGTATCCACACGCCGCCGCGGCTGCAGCGGGAGCCTCGCTGCAGCCCTGCAGAGGGTTCATTATTTAAAGGGGACGCAGCCTGACTGCCAGGAGCGGAGCGCGATTCGATCCAGCCAATGCGCATGCGCGAGGCGCGAGCGGCTCCTGCCGTCACAGTGCTTCCCACGGTTGTCTTAGAAACCGGTCCCTGAGGCTCGGCAAAGCAGGAGCCCTCCGCGGCCGTGCTTGGGTGGCGGGGCTCTGAGGCTCCGGCCTGACATCTCTACGGGGTCGACGGGAACGTCTCCGGTTGGCAGGATTCGCAAAGGGCCGACCAGGATGAGGAAACCCCAGGCGGAGTCCGGGGGAAGCAGCACGGCATTCCAGCCTCAGGCCTGCCCGGACGCTGTTGGGGTGAGTCTCCCCAAAAGTCGTGCCGCCGTCATCTCGAGGACAGGTCGGCCTGCGTGCCCCTGGGCTGTTCTCTCACCCGAGGGTCGTTCTCGTCGACAGCAGAACCCCGCAGCCTCAGAGGTTGCCTGGAGGGGTGTGTTTCAATGCCTCTGCTGTATGACTCTCTCTGTGTGTGTGTGTGTGTGTGTGTGTGTGTGTGTGTCTCTCCCATTCTCTCTTCTCTCTCTGTCTCTCAGTCTCTGTGTCTTTCTTTCCCTCTCTCTGTCGGTTAGTGTGTGTGTGCCCTTGTGCAAAGATGACTTCCCAGTGCGTCAGGGACACACTTCCTGCAGATCCGTGTCATGATTGTATCTCTCTCCAAGCGTCTTTCTGCTTCATTGGGCAGGTCTCATGACCCTGGATTTCTTGGCTTCCATATGTGTCTCAGACAGGGAAGCTTCCTTGTTCTCCAGGTTTCTCCTCATGGGTGGGTGGATTGCCTAGAATGAGCGCTAGGCGACCGTGACTGGCGTTGTCTTCTAGGATAGGTGGTGTCGCATTTCCTCTGCACTTTCTGTCTCATTGTTGAGGGACATCCTCTCCTCTGCTCCTGTTCGGACTGACTCCCTTGATCTTGTGGCCGAAACGAATGTCAGGGAACCAGAGTGACTGGGCTGGGGCTGGGGCTGGGGCTGGGGCTGGGGCTGGGGCTGGGGCAGGGGCTGGGGCTGGGGCTGGGTGCAGGGGAAGTTGTGTCAGGGCTACCAGGGAGGAGGAGGGTTGCGGGTGGGGCGAATTCTGCAGAAACTTCTTTGCTCCTCTGATAGGCATTTGAAAACCTGGCTTGGGTCAGGCACAGGGCCCCCACCCACCGAATCCCAGGTGTTTTTTGATTTCCCTTGGCATTGACTGAATGGTCACTTGTTCCCCCCTTCCACTGGCACATACCTGGACACCACCGTTTGTTTCGCCGTCTCCCGATATGCCCCCGGTGACACACATTCACACCATGTGCTGTGGGATACGCCAGTGCCACGCGTGGTCACATGGTCTCCACCTCGGATTCGCCCCTGTTCCTGCCCGCACGTGTCCTGTAAAGCGCGGTCGGCTTTCCGGAGCCCCAGGGCTTATAGAAGCGGGGCAGGCCATTGCTCTTTCGAAGGAGGAGGGAGGCAGAGGGCTGATGGATCAGTGAAGTTTCAGCTCACGCTGCGCCTTGAGACCTATGGGATCATTCTGTGCTGCAGCGGGGCCCTGCCTGCCTCACCAGATGTGATGAGCCCATCCTATCTCACTGGGAGGGGGACAAAATCGGATATGAACGGGAGTCCCCAGAACACAGCAGGCGTCCTGAAGCTCCCCTTCCCTCGGTGGAAGTCGGCTCAAGGGGATCCTGAGGGCGGGACTGCTGGGGGTTTGGCCCTGGGACAGGGAACCGGCGGCCCCCTCTCCCACGGCGTCCCAAGCTGGACCCCGTATCCACACGCCGCCGCGGCTGCAGCGGGAGCCTCGCTGCAGCCCTGAAGAGGGTTCATTATTTAAAGGGGACGCAGCCTGACTGCCAGGAGCGGAGCGCGATTCGATCCAGCCAATGCGCATGCGCGAGGCGCGAGCGGCTCCTGCCGTCACAGTGCTTCCCACGGTTCTCTTAGAAACCGGTCCCTGAGGCTCCGCAAACCAGGAGCCCTCCGCGGCAGTGCTTGGGTGGCGGGGCTCTGAGGCTCCGGCCTGACATCTCTACGGGGTCCACGGGAACGTCTCCGGATACGAGGAGTCGCAAAGGGCCGACCAGGATGTGGAAACCCCAGGCGGAGTCCGGGGGAAGCAGCACGGCATCACAGCCTCAGGCCTGCCCGGACGCTGTTGGGGTGAGTCTCCCCAAAAGTCGTGCCGCCGTCATCTCGAGGACAGGTCGGCCTGCGTGCCCCTGGGCTGTTCTCTCACCCGAGGGTCGTTCTCGTCGAGAGCAGAACCCCGCAGCCTCAGGGGTTGCCTGGAGGGGTGTGTTCCAATGCCTTTGCTGGATGACTCTGTGTGTGTGTGTGTGTGTGTGTGTGTGTGTGTGTGTGTCCCATTCTCTCTTCTCTCTCTGTTTCTCAGTCTCTGTGTCTTTCTTTCCCTCTCTCTGTCGGTTAGTGTGTGTGTGCCCTTGTGCGTGTGTGTCTTTGGACGAATGTGCCCTGTGCACCACAAAGCGATTTCTGGCATGTCGGCCTGTCTTTGCTGAGCCTCTTTCTGCGTCTCTGCCTGGGTCATGAGGCCGGTTGTCAATCGTTTTCGCCGCCGCGGATCCGCTTTGGGTGTGTGAAGGCCTGGCCCACGTGAGGAGATGCATCGGTCCCGGAGCAATTGAAATCTCATGCCCATCATGAGCTGCCTCTTTTCTAAGATCAAGATGACCACACAGCAACCAAGGAAAAGAGCCCCACAGGAGCTCTTTGTTCTGCAGTAGGGGAGCAGAACCACATCAGAGAAGATGGTTGTATCTTTTCACGGCTCTTCTCTGAGGAATGAAGCCACACCACGATACCGTGTAGAAGAAGAAGCCGGGAATGGGAGATGGCAACAATCCCTGTCCCTGGAATGCTGGCCTCTCTGGACAAGCCACCCTTTTGGAACCCCTCCCCTTATGCCCCTGGCGGTGGCACGGCGCTGTATCCTGCCGGGGCTCTGGCCTCTGCTCTATCCTTCCTCTTGCTCTGCCTCACGTGTTTCTCAGGGGCCTGGATGCCTCTCGCTCTGGCCAAATGTCTTCAACAAAGATGACTTCCCAGTGCGTCAGGGACACACTTCCTGCAGATCCGTGTCATGATTGTATCTCTCTCCAAACGTCTTTCTGCTTCATTGGGCAGGTCTCATGACCCTGGATTTCTTGGCTTCCATACGTGTCTCAGACCGGGAAGCTTCCTTGTTCTCCAGGTTTCTCCTCATGGGTGGGTGGATTGCCTAGAATGAGCGCTAGGCGAGCGTGACTGGCCTTGTCTTCTAGGACAGGTGGTGTCGCATTTCCTCTGCACTTCCTGTCTCATTCTTGAGGGACCTCCTGTCCTCTGCTCCTGGGTGGACTGACTCCCTTGATCTTGTGGCCGAAACGAATGTCAGGGAACCAGAGGGACTGGGCTGGGGCTGGGGCTGGGGCTGGGGCTGGGGCTGGGGCTGGGTGCAGGGGAAGTTGCGTCAGGGCTACCAGGGAGGAGGAGGGTTGGGTGTGGGGCGAATTCTGCAGAAACTTCTTTGCTCCTCTGATAGGCATTTGAAAACCTGGCTTGGGTCAGGCACAGGACCCCCACCCACCGAATCCCAGGTGTTCTTTGATTTCCCTTGGCATTGACCGAAGGGTCACTTGTTCCCGCCTTCCACTGGCCCATACCTGGACACCACCGTTTGTTTCGCCGTCTCCCGATATGCCTCCGGTGACACACATTCACACCATGTGCTGTGGGATACGCCAGTGCCACGCGTGGTCTCATGGTCTCCACCTCGGATTCGCCCCTGTTCCTGCCCGCACGTGTCCTGTAAAGCGCGGTCGGCTTTCCGGAGCCCCAGGGCTTTAGAAGCGGGGCAGGCCCCTGCTCTTTCGAAGGAGGAGGGAGGCAGAGGGCTGTTGGATCAGTGAAGATTCAGTTGACGCTGCGCCTTGAGACCTATGGGATCATTCTGTGCTGCAGCGAGGCCCTGCCTGCCTCACCAGATGTGGTGAGCCCATCCTATCTCACTGGGAGGGGGCCCAAATCGGATCTGAACGGGAGTCCCCAGAACACAGCCCGCGTCCTGAAGCTCCCCTTCCCTCGGTGGAAGTCGGCTCAAGGGGATCCTGAGGGCGGACTGCTGGGGGGTTTGTCCCTGGGACAGTGAACCGGCGGCCCCCTCTGCCACGGCGTCCCAAGCTGGACCCCGTATCCACACGCCGCCACGGCTGCAGCGGGAGCCTCGCTGCAGCCGCGCAGAGGGGGCATTATTTAAAGGGGACGCAGCCTGACTGCCAGGAGCGGAGCGCTAGTCGGTCCAGCCAATGCGCATGCGCGAGTCGCGAGCGGCTTCTGCCGTCAAAGTGCTTCCCACGGTTGTCTTAGAAACCGGTCCCTGAGGCTCGGCAAAGCAGGAGCCCTCCGCGGCAGTGCTTGGGTGGCGGGGCTCTGAGGCTCCGGCCTGACATCTCTACGGGGTCGACGGGAACGTCTCCGGTTGGCAGGATTCGCAAAGGGCCGACCAGGATGAGGAAACCCCAGGCGGAGTCCGGGGGAAGCAGCACGGCATTCCAGCCTCAGGCCTGCCCGGACGCTGTTGGGGTGAGTCTCCCCAAAAGTCGTGCCGCCGTCATCTCGAGGACAGGTCGGCCTGCGTGCCCCTGGGCTGTTCTCTCACCCGAGGGTCGTTCTCGTCGACAGCAGAACCCCGCAGCCTCAGAGGTTGCCTGGAGGGGTGTGTTTCAATGCCTCTGCTGTATGACTCTGTGTGTGTGTGTGTGTGTGTGTGTGTGTGTGTGTCTCCCATTCTCTCTTCTCTCTCTGTCTCTCAGTCTCTGTGTCTTTCTTTCCCTCTCTCTGTCGGTTAGTGTGTGTGTGCCCTTGTGCAAAGATGACTTCCCAGTGCGTCAGGGACACACTTCCTGCAGATCCGTGTCATGATTGTATCTCTCTCCAAGCGTCTTTCTGCTTCATTGGGCAGGTCTCATGACCCTGGATTTCTTGGCTTCCATACGTGTCTCAGACAGGGAAGCTTCCTTGTTCTCCAGGTTTCTCCTCATGGGTGGGTGGATTGCCTAGAATGAGCGCTAGGCGACCGTGACTGGCGTTGTCTTCTAGGATAGGTGGTGTCGCATTTCCTCTGCACTTTCTGTCTCATTGTTGAGGGACATCCTCTCCCCTGCTCCTGTTCGGACTGACTCCCTTGATCTTGTGGCCGAAACGAATGTCAGGGAACCAGAGGGACTGGGCTGGGGCTGGGGCTGGGGCTGGGGCTGGGGCTGGGGCTGGGGCTGGGGCTGGGTGCAGGGGAAGTTGTGTCAGGGCTACCAGGGAGGAGGAGGGTTGCGGGTGGGGCGAATTCTGCAGAAACTTCTTTGCTCCTCTGATAGGCATTTGAAAACCTGGCTTGGGTCAGGCACAGGGCCCCCACCCACCGAATCCCAGGTGTTTTTTGATTTCCCTTGGCATTGACCGAATGGTCACTTGTTCCCCCCTTCCACTGGCACATACCTGGACACCACCGTTTGTTTCGCCGTCTCCCGATATGCCCCCGGTGACACACATTCACACCATGTGCTGTGGGATACGCCAGTGCCACGCGTGGTCACATGGTCTCCACCTCGGATTCGCCCCTGTTCCTGCCCGCACGTGTCCTGTAAAGCGCGGTCGGCTTTCCGGAGCCCCAGGGCTTATAGAAGCGGGGCAGGCCATTGCTCTTTCGAAGGAGGAGGGGGGCAGAGGGCTGATGCATCAGTGAAATTTCAGCTGACGCTGCGCCTTGAGACCTATGGGATCATTCTGTGCTGCAACGGGGCCCTGCCTGCCTCACCAGATGTGATGAGCCCATCCTATCTCACTGGGAGAGGGACAAAATCGGATATGAACGGGAGTCCCCAGAACACAGCAGGCGTCCTGAAGCTCCCCTTCCCTCGGTGGAAGTCGGCTCAAGGGGATCCTGAGGGCGGGACTGCTGGGGGTTTGTCCCTGGGACAGGGAACCGGCGGCCCCCTCTCCCACGGCGTCCCAAGCTGGACCCCGTATCCACACGCCGCCGCGGCTGCAGCGGGAGCCTCGCTGCAGCCCTGCAGAGGGTTCATTATTTAAAGGGGACGCAGCCTGACTGCCAGGAGCGGAGCGCGATTCGATCCAGCCAATGCGCATGCGCGAGGCGCGAGCGGCTCCTGCCGTCACAGTGCTTCCCACGGTTGTCTTAGAAACCGGTCCCTGAGGCTCGGCAAAGCAGGAGCCCTCCGCGGCAGTGCTTGGGTGGCGGGGCTCTCAGGCTCCGGCCTGACATCTCTACGGGGTCCACGGGAACGTCTCCAGATACCAGGAGTCGCAAAGGGCCGACCAGGATGTGGAAACCCCAGGCGGAGTCCGGGGGAAGCAGCACGGCATCACAGCCTCAGGCCTGCCCGGACGCTGTTGGGGTGAGTCTCCCCAAAAGTCGTGCCGCCGTCATCTCGAGGACAGGTCGGCCTGCGTGCCCCTGGGCTGTTCTCTCACCCGAGGGTCGTTCTCGTCGAGAGCAGAACCCCGCAGCCTCAGGGGTTGCCTGGAGGGGTGTGTTCCAATGCCTTTGCTGGATGACTCTGTGTGTGTGTGTGTGTGTGTGTGTGTGTGTGTGTCCCATTCTCTCTTCTCTCTCTGTCTCTCAGTCTCTGTGTCTTTCTTTCCCTCTCTCTGTCGGTTAGTGTGTGTGTGCCCTTGTGCGTGTGTGTCTTTGGACTAATGTGCCCTGTGCACCACAAAGCGATTTCTGGCATGTCGGCCTGTCTTTGCTGAGCCTCTTTCTGCGTCTCTGCCTGGGTCATGAGGCCGGTTGTCAATCGTTTTCGCCGCCGCGGATCCGCTTTGGGTGTGTGAAGGCCTGGCCCACGTGAGGAGATGCATCGGTCCCGGAGCAATTGAAATCTCATCCCCATCATGAGCTGCCTCTTTTCTAAGATCAAGATGACCACACAGCAACCAAGGAAAAGAGCCCCACAGGAGCTCTTTGTCCTGCAGTAGGGGAGCAGAACCACATCAGAGAAGATGGTTGTATCTTTTCACGGCTCTTCTCTGAGGAAAGAAGCCACACCACGATACCGTGTAGAAGAAGAAGCCGGGAATGGGAGATGGCAACAATCCCTGTCCCTGGAATGCTGGCCTCTCTGGACAAGCCACCCTTTTGGAACCCCTCCCCTTATGCCCCTGGCGGTGGCACGGCGCTGTATCCTGCCGGGGCTCTGGCCTCTGCTCTATCCTTCCTCTTGCTCTGCCTCACGTGTTTCTCAGGGGCCTGGATGCCTCTCGCTCTGGCCAAATGTCTTCAACAAAGATGACTTCCCAGTGCGTCAGGGACACACTTCCTGCAGATCCGTGTCATGATTGTATCTCTCTCCAAACGTCTTTCTGCTTCATTGGGCAGGTCTCATGACCCTGGATTTCTTGGCTTCCATACGTGTCTCAGACCGGGAAGCTTCCTTGTTCTCCAGGTTTCTCCTCATGGGTGGGTGGATTGCCTAGAATGAGCGCTAGGCGAGCGTGACTGGCCTTGTCTTCTAGGACAGGTGGTGTCGCATTTCCTCTGCACTTTCTGTCTCATTGTTGAGGGACATCCTCTCCTCTGCTCCTGTTCGGACTGACTCCCTTGATCTTGTGGCCGAAACGAATGTCAGGGAACCAGAGTGACTGGGGTGGGGCTGGGGCTGGGGTTGGTGCTGGGGCTGGGGCTGGGTGCAGGGGAAGTTGTGTCAGGGCTACCAGGGAGGAGGAGGGTTGCGGGTGGGGCGAATTCTGCAGAAACTTCTTTGCTCCTCTGATAGGCATTTGAAAACCTGGCTTGGGTCAGGCACAGGGCCCCCACCCACCGAATCCCAGGTGTTTTTTGATTTCCCTTGGCATTGACCGAATGGTCACTTGTTCCCCCCTTCCACTGGCACATACCTGGACACCACCGTTTGTTTCGCCGTCTCCCGATATGCCCCCGGTGACACACATTCACACCATGTGCTGTGGGATACGCCAGTGCCACGCGTGGTCACATGGTCTCCACCTCGGATTCGCCCCTGTTCCTGCCCGCACGTGTCCTGTAAAGCGCGGTCGGCTTTCCGGAGCCCCAGGGCTTATAGAAGCGGGGCAGGCCATTGCTCTTTCGAAGGAGGAGGGAGGCAGAGGGCTGATGGATCAGTGAAGTTTCAGCTGACGCTGCGCCTTGAGACCTATGGGATCATTCTGTGCTGCAGCGGGGCCCTGCCTGCCTCACCAGATGTGATGAGCCCATCCTATCTCACTGGGAGTGGGACAAAATCGGATATGAACGGGAGTCCCCAGAACACAGCAGGCGTCCTGAAGCTCCCCTTCCCTCGGTGGAAGTCGGCTCAAGGGGATCCTGAGGGCGGGACTGCTGGGGGTTTGTCCCTGTGACAGGGAACCGGCGGCCCCCTCTCCCACGGCGTCCCAAGCTGGACCCCGTATCCACACGCCGCCGCGGCTGCAGCGGGAGCCTCGCTGCAGCCCTGCAGAGGGTTCATTATTTAAAGGGGACGCAGCCTGACTGCCAGGAGCGGAGCGCGATTCGATCCAGCCAATGCGCATGCGCGAGGCGCGAGCGGCTCCTGCCGTCACAGTGCTTCCCACGGTTGTCTTAGAAACCGGTCCCTGAGGCTCGGCAAAGCAGGAGCCCTCCGCGGCAGTGCTTGGGTGGCGGGGCTCTGAGGCTCCGGCCTGACATCTCTACGGGGTCCACGGGAACGTCTCCAGATACCAGGAGTCGCAAAGGGCCGACCAGGATGTGGAAACCCCAGGCGGAGTCCGGGGGAAGCAGCACGGCATCACAGCCTCAGGCCTGCCCGGACGCTGTTGGGGTGAGTCTCCCCAAAAGTCGTGCCGCCGTCATCTCGAGGACAGGTCGGCCTGCGTGACCCTGGGCTGTTCTCTCACCCGAGGGTCGTTCTCGTCGAGAGCAGAACCCCGCAGCCTCAGGGGTTGCCTGGAGGGGTGTGTTTCAATGCCTTTGCTGGATGACTCTGTGTGTGTGTGTGTGTGTGTGTGTGTGTGTGTGTGTGTCCCATTCTCTCTTCTCTCTCTGTCTCTCAGTCTCTGTGTCTTTCTTTCCCTCTCTCTGTCGGTTAGTGTGTGTGTGCCCTTGTGCAAAGATGACTTCCCAGTGCGTCAGGGACACACTTCCTGCAGATCCGTGTCATGATTGTATCTCTCTCCAAGCGTATTTCTGCTTCATTGGGCAGGTCTCATGACCCTGGATTTCTTGGCTTCCATACGTGTCTCAGACAGGGAAGCTTCCTTGTTCTCCAGGTTTCTCCGCATGGGTGGGTGGATTGCCTAGAATGAGCGCTAGGCGACCGTGACTGGCCTTGTCTTCTAGGATAGGTGGTGTCGCATTTCCTCTGCACTTTCTGTCTCATTGTTGAGGGACATCCTCTCCTCTGCTCCTGTTCGGACTGACTCCCTTGATCTTGTGGCCGAAACGAATGTCAGGGAACCAGAGGGACTGGGCTGGGGCTGGGGCTGGGGCTGGGGCTGGGGCTGGGGCTGTGGCTGGGGCTGGGGCTGGGTGCAGGGGAAGTTGTGTCAGGGCTACCAGGGAGGAGGAGGGTTGCGGGTGGGGCGAATTCTGCAGAAACTTCTTTGCTCCTCTGATAGGCATTTGAAAACCTGGCTTGGGTCAGGCACAGGGCCCCCACCCACCGAATCCCAGGTGTTTTTTGATTTCCCTTGGCATTGACCGAATGGTCACTTGTTCCCCCCTTCCACTGGCACATACCTGGACACTACCGTTTGTTTTGCCGTCTACCGATATGCCCCCGGTGACACACATTCACACCATGTGCTGTGGGATACGCCAGTGCCAAGCGTGGTCACATGGTCTCCACCTCGGATTCGCCCCTGTTCCTGCCCGCACGTGTCCTGTAAAGCGCGGTCGGCTTTCCAGAGCCCCAGGGCTTATAGAAGCGGGGCAGGCCATTGCTCTTTCGAAGGAGGAGGGAGGCAGAGGGCTGATGGATCAGTGAAATTTCAGCTGACGCTGCGCCTTGAGACCTATGGGATCATTCTGTGCTGCAGCGGGGCCCTGCCTGCCTCACCAGATGTGATGAGCCCATCCTATCTCACTGGGAGAGGGACAAAATCGGATATGAACGGGAGTCCCCAGAACACAGCAGGCGTCCTGAAGCTCCCCTTCCCTCGGTGGAAGTCGGCTCAAGGGGATCCTGAGGGCGGGACTGCTGGGGGTTTGGCCCTGGGACAGGGAACCGGCGGCCCCCTCTCCCACGGCGTCCCAAGCTGGACCCCGTATCCACACGCCGCCGCGGCTGCAGCGGGAGCCTCGCTGCAGCCCTGCAGAGGGTTCATTATTTAAAGGGGACGCAGCCTGACTGCCAGGAGCGGAGCGCGATTCGATCCAGCCAATGCGCATGCGCGAGGCGCGAGCGGCTCCTGCCGTCACAGTGCTTCCCACGGTTGTCTTAGAAACCCGTCCCTGAGGCTCGGCAAAGCAGGAGCCCTCCGCGGCAGTGCTTGGGTGGCGGGGCTCTGAGGCTCCGGCCTGACATCTCTACGGGGTCCACGGGAACGTCTCCAGATACCAGGAGTCGCAAAGGGCCGACCAGGATGTGGAAACCCCAGGCGGAGTCCGGGGGAAGCAGCACGGCATCACAGCCTCAGGCCTGCCCGGACGCTGTTGGGGTGAGTCTCCCCAAAAGTCGTGCCGCCGTCATCTCGAGGACAGGTCGGCCTGCGTGCCCCTGGGCTGTTCTCTCACCCGAGGGTCGTTCTCGTCGACAGCAGAACCCCGCAGCCTCAGAGGTGGCCTGGAGCGCTGTGTTTCAATGCCTCTGCTGTATGACTCTCTGTGTGTGTGTGTGTGTGTGTGTGTGTGTGTGTGTGTCCCATTCTCTCTTCTCTCTCTGTCTCTCAGTCTCTGTGTCTTTCTTTCCCTCTCTCTGTCGGTTAGTGTGTGTGTGCCCTTGTGCGTGTGTGTCTTTGGACTAATGTGCCCTGTGCACCACAAAGCGATTTCTGGCATGTCGGCCTGTCTTTGCTGAGCCTCTTTCTGCGTCTCTGCCTGGGTCATGAGGCCGGTTGTCAATCGTTTTCGCCGCCGCGGATCCGCTTTGGGTGTGTGAAGGCCTGGCCCACGTGAGGAGATGCATCGGTCCCGGAGCAATTGAAATCTCATCCCCATCATGAGCTGCCTCTTTTCTAAGATCAAGATGACCACACAGCAACCAAGGAAAAGAGCCCCACAGGAGCTCTTTGTCCTGCAGTAGGGGAGCAGAACCACATCAGAGAAGATGGTTGTATCTTTTCACGGCTCTTCTCTGAGGAAAGAAGCCACACCACGATACCGTGTAGAAGAAGAAGCCGGGAATGGGAGATGGCAACAATCCCTGTCCCTGGAATGCTGGCCTCTCTGGACAAGCCACCCTTTTGGAACCCCTCCCCTTATGCCCCTGGCGGTGGCACGGCGCTGTATCCTGCCGGGGCTCTGGCCTCTGCTCTATCCTTCCTCTTGCTCTGCCTCACGTGTTTCTCAGGGGCCTGGATGCCTCTCGCTCTGGCCAAATGTCTTCAACAAAGATGACTTCCCAGTGCGTCAGGGACACACTTCCTGCAGATCCGTGTCATGATTGTATCTCTCTCCAAACGTCTTTCTGCTTCATTGGGCAGGTCTCATGACCCTGGATTTCTTGGCTTCCATACGTGTCTCAGACCGGGAAGCTTCCTTGTTCTCCAGGTTTCTCCTCATGGGTGGGTGGATTGCCTAGAATGAGCGCTAGGCGAGCGTGACTGGCCTTGTCTTCTAGGACAGGTGGTGTCGCATTTCCTCTGCACTTCCTGTCTCATTCTTGAGGGACCTCCTGTCCTCTGCTCCTGGGTGGACTGACTCCCTTGATCTTGTGGCCGAAACGAATGTCAGGGAACCAGAGGGACTGGGCTGGGGCTGGGGCAGGGGCTGGGGCTGGGGCTGGGGCTGGGTGCAGGGGAAGTTGCGTCAGGGCTACCAGGGAGGAGGAGGGTTGGGTGTGGGGCGAATTCTGCAGAAACTTCTTTGCTCCTCTGATAGGCATTTGAAAACCTGGCTTGGGTCAGGCACAGGACCCCCACCCACCGAATCCCAGGTGTTCTTTGATTTCCCTTGGCATTGACCGAAGGGTCACTTGTTCCCGCCTTCCACTGGCCCATACCTGGACACCACCGTTTGTTTCGCCGTCTCCCGATATGCCTCCGGTGACACACATTCACACCATGTGCTGTGGGATACGCCAGTGCCACGCGTGGTCTCATGGTCTCCACCTCGGATTCGCCCCTGTTCCTGCCCGCACGTGTCCTGTAAAGCGCGGTCGGCTTTCCGGAGCCCCAGGGCTTATAGAAGCGGGGCAGGCCATTGCTCTTTCGAAGGAGGAGGGAGGCAGAGGGCTGATGGATCAGTGAAATTTCAGCTGACGCTGCGCCTTGAGACCTATGGGATCATTCTGTGCTGCAGCGGGGCCCTGCCTGCCTCACCAGATGTGATGAGCCCATCCTATCTCACTGGGAGAGGGACAAAATCGGATATGAACGGGAGTCCCCAGAACACAGCAGGCGTCCTGAAGCTCCCCTTCCCTCGGTGGAAGTCGGCTCAAGGGGATCCTGAGGGCGGGACTGCTGGGGGTTTGTCCCTGGGACAGGGAACCGGCGGCCCCCTCTCCCACGGCGTCCCAAGCTGGACCCCGTATCCACACGCCGCCGCGGCTGCAGCGGGAGCCTCGCTGCAGCCCTGCAGAGGGTTCATTATTTAAAGGGGACGCAGCCTGACTGCCAGGAGCGGAGCGCGATTCGATCCAGCCAATGCGCATGCGCGAGGCGCGAGCGGCTCCTGCCGTCACAGTGCTTCCCACGGTTGTCTTAGAAACCCGTCCCTGAGGCTCGGCAAAGCAGGAGCCCTCCGCGGCAGTGCTTGGGTGGCGGGGCTCTGAGGCTCCGGCCTGACATCTCTACGGGGTCCACGGGAACGTCTCCAGATACCAGGAGTCGCAAAGGGCCGACCAGGATGTGGAAACCCCAGGCGGAGTCCGGGGGAAGCAGCACGGCATCACAGCCTCAGGCCTGCCCGGACGCTGTTGGGGTGAGTCTCCCCAAAAGTCGTGCCGCCGTCATCTCGAGGACAGGTCGGCCTGCGTGCCCCTGGGCTGTTCTCTCACCCGAGGGTCGTTCTCGTCGACAGCAGAACCCCGCAGCCTCAGAGGTGGCCTGGAGCGCTGTGTTTCAATGCCTCTGCTGTATGACTCTCTGTGTGTGTGTGTGTGTGTGTGTGTGTGTGTGTGTGTCCCATTCTCTCTTCTCTCTCTGTCTCTCAGTCTCTGTGTCTTTCTTTCCCTCTCTCTGTCCGTTAGTGTGTGTGTGCCCTTGTGCGTGTGTGTCTTTGGACTAATGTGCCCTGTGCACCACAAAGCGATTTCTGGCATGTCGGCCTGTCTTTGCTGAGCCTCTTTCTGCGTCTCTGCCTGGGTCATGAGGCCGGTTGTCAATCGTTTTCGCCGCCGCGGATCCGCTTTGGGTGTGTGAAGGCCTGGCCCACGTGAGGAGATGCATCGGTCCCGGAGCAATTGAAATCTCATCCCCATCATGAGCTGCCTCTTTTCTAAGATCAAGATGACCACACAGCAACCAAGGAAAAGAGCCCCACAGGAGCTCTTTGTCCTGCAGTAGGGGAGCAGAACCACATCAGAGAAGATGGTTGTATCTTTTCACGGCTCTTCTCTGAGGAAAGAAGCCACACCACGATACCGTGTAGAAGAAGAAGCCGGGAATGGGAGATGGCAACAATCCCTGTCCCTGGAATGCTGGCCTCTCTGGACAAGCCACCCTTTTGGAACCCCTCCCCTTATGCCCCTGGCGGTGGCACGGCGCTGTATCCTGCCGGGGCTCTGGCCTCTGCTCTATCCTTCCTCTTGCTCTGCCTCACGTGTTTCTCAGGGGCCTGGATGCCTCTCGCTCTGGCCAAATGTCTTCAACAAAGATGACTTCCCAGTGCGTCAGGGACACACTTCCTGCAGATCCGTGTCATGATTGTATCTCTCTCCAAACGTCTTTCTGCTTCATTGGGCAGGTCTCATGACCCTGGATTTCTTGGCTTCCATACGTGTCTCAGACCGGGAAGCTTCCTTGTTCTCCAGGTTTCTCCTCATGGGTGGGTGGATTGCCTAGAATGAGCGCTAGGCGAGCGTGACTGGCCTTGTCTTCTAGGACAGGTGGTGTCGCATTTCCTCTGCACTTCCTGTCTCATTCTTGAGGGACCTCCTGTCCTCTGCTCCTGGGTGGACTGACTCCCTTGATCTTGTGGCCGAAACGAATGTCAGGGAACCAGAGGGACTGGGCTGGGGCTGGGGCAGGGGCTGGGGCTGGGGCTGGGGCTGGGTGCAGGGGAAGTTGCGTCAGGGCTACCAGGGAGGAGGAGGGTTGGGTGTGGGGCGAATTCTGCAGAAACTTCTTTGCTCCTCTGATAGGCATTTGAAAACCTGGCTTGGGTCAGGCACAGGACCCCCACCCACCGAATCCCAGGTGTTCTTTGATTTCCCTTGGCATTGACCGAAGGGTCACTTGTTCCCGCCTTCCACTGGCCCATACCTGGACACCACCGTTTGTTTCGCCGTCTCCCGATATGCCTCCGGTGACACACATTCACACCATGTGCTGTGGGATATGCCAGTGCCACGCGTGGTCTCATGGTCTCCACCTCGGATTCGCCCCTGTTCCTGCCCGCACGTGTCCTGTAAGGCGCGGTCGGCTTTCCGGAGCCCCAGGGCTTTTAGAAGCGGGGCAGGCCCCTGCTCTTTCGAAGGAGGAGGGAAGCAGAAGGCTGTTGGATCAGTGAAGGTTCAGTTGACGCTGCGCCTTGAGACCTATGGGATTATTCTGTGCTGCAGCGAGGCCCTGCCTGCCTCACCAGATGTGGTGAGCCCATCCTATCTCACTGGGAGGGGGCCCAAATCGGATCTGAACGGGAGTCCCCAGAACACAGCCCGCGTCCTGAAGCTCCCCTTCCCTCGGTGGAAGTCGGCTCAAGGGGATCCTGAGGGCGGACTGCTGGGGGGTTTGTCCCTGGGACAGTGTACCGGCGGGCCCCTCTGCCACGGCATCCTAGGCTGGACCCCGTATCCACACGCCGCCACGGCTGCAGCGGGAGCCTCGCTGCAGCCGCGCAGAGGGGGCATTATTTAAAGGGGACGCAGCCTGACTGCCAGGAGCGGAGCGCTAGTCGGTCCAGCCAATGCGCATGCGCGAGGCGCGAGCGGCTTCTGCCGTCACAGTGCTTCCCACGGTTGTCTTAGAAACCGGTCCCTGAGGCTCGGCAAAGCAGGAGCCCTCCGCGGCAGTGCTTGGGTGGCGGGGCTCTGAGGCTCCGGCCTGACATCTCTACGGGGTCGACGGGAACGTCTCCGGTTGGCAGGATTCGCAAAGGGCCGACCAGGATGAGGAAACCCCAGGCGGAGTCCGGGGGAAGCAGCACGGCATTCCAGCCTCAGGCCTGCCCGGACGCTGTTGGGGTGAGTCTCCCCAAAAGTCGTGCCGCCGTCATCTCGAGGACAGGTCGGCCTGCGTGCCCCTGGGCTGTTCTCTCACCCGAGGGTCGTTCTCGTCGACAGCAGAACCCCGCAGCCTCAGAGGTTGCCTGGAGGGGTGTGTTTCAATGCCTCTGCTGTATGACTCTGTGTGTGTGTGTGTGTGTGTGTGTGTGTGTGTGTGTGTGTGTCTCCCATTCTCTCTTCTCTCTCTGTCTCTCAGTCTCTGTGTCTTTCTTTCCCTCTCTCTGTCGGTTAGTGTGTGTGTGCCCTTGTGCAAAGATGACTTCCCAGTGCGTCAGGGACACACTTCCTGCAGATCCGTGTCATGACTGTATCTCTCTCCAAGCGTCTTTCTGCTTCATTGGGCAGGTCTCATGACCCTGGATTTCTTGGCTTCCATACGTGTCTCAGACAGGGAAGCTTCCTTGTTCTCCAGGTTTCTCCTCATGGGTGGGTGGATTGCCTAGAATGAGCGCTAGGCGACCGTGACTGGCGTTGTCTTCTAGGATAGGTGGTGTCGCATTTCCTCTGCACTTTCTGTCTCATTGGTGAGGGACATCCTCTCCTCTGCTCCTGTTCGGACTGACTCCCTTGATCTTGTGGCCGAAACGAATGTCAGGGAACCAGAGGGACTGGGCTGGGGCTGGGGCTGGGGCTGGGGCTGGGGCTGGGGCTGTGGCTGGGGCTGGGGCTGGGTGCAGGGGAAGTTGTGTCAGGGCTACCAGGGAGGAGGAGGGTTGCGGGTGGGGCGAATTCTGCAGAAACTTCTTTGCTCCTCTGATAGGCATTTGAAAACCTGGCTTGGGTCAGGCACAGGGCCCCCACCCACCGAATCCCAGGTGTTCTTTGATTTCCCTTGGCATTGACCGAATGGTCACTTGTTCCCCCCTTCCACTGGCACATACCTGGACACCACCGTTTGTTTCGCCATCTCCCGATATGCCCCCGGTGACACACATTCACACCATTTGCTGTGGGATACGCCAGTGCCACCCGTGGTCACATGGTCTGCACCTCGGATTCGCCCCTGTTCCTGCCCGCACGTGTCCTGTAAAGCGCGGTCGGCTTTCCGGAGCCCCAGGGCTTATAGAAGCGGGGCAGGCCATTGCTCTTTCGAAGGAGAAGGGAGGCAGAGGGCTGATGGATCAGTGAAGTTTCAGCTGACGCTGCGCCTTGAGACCTATGGGATCATTCTGTGCTGCAGCGAGGCCCTGCCTGCCTCACCAGATGTGATGAGCCCATCCTATCTCACTAGGAGGGGGACAAAATCGGATATCAACGGGAGTCCCCATAACACAGCAGGCGTCCTGAAGCTCCCCTTCCCTCGGTGGAAGTCGGCTCAAGGGGATCCTGAGGGCGGGACTGCTGGGGGTTTGTCCCTGGGACAGGGAACCGGCGGCCCCCTCTCCCACGGCGTCCCAAGCTGGACCCCGTATCCACACGCCGCCGCGGCTGCAGCGGGAGCCTCGCTGCAGCCCTGCAGAGGGTTCATTATTTAAAGGGGACGCAGCCTGACTGCCAGGAGCGGAGCGCGATTCGATCCAGCCAATGCGCATACGCGAGGCGCGAGCGGCTCCTGCCGTCACAGTGCTTCCCACGGTTGTCTTAGAAACCGGTCCCTGAGGCTCGGCAAAGCAGGAGCCCTCCGCGGCAGTGCTTGGGTGGCGGGGCTCTGAGGCTCCGGCCTGACATCTCTACGGGGTCCACGGGAACGTCTCCGGATACCAGGAGTCGCAAAGGGCCGACCAGGATGTGGAAACCCCAGGCGGAGTCCGGGGGAAGCAGCACGGCATCACAGCCTCAGGCCTGCCCGGACGCTGTTGGGGTGAGTCTCCCCAAAAGTCGTGCCGCCGTCATCTCGAGGACAGGTCGGCCTGCGTGCCCCTGGGCTGTTCTCTCACCCGAGGGTCGTTCTCGTCGAGAGCAGAACCCCGCAGCCTCAGGGGTTGCCTGGAGGGGTGTGTTTCAATGCCTTTGCTGGATGACTCTGTGTGTGTGTGTGTGTGTGTGTGTGTGTGTGTGTGTGTGTCCCATTCTCTCTTCTCTCTCTGTCTCTCAGTCTCTGTGTCTTTCTTTCCCTCTCTCTGTCGGTTAGTGTGTGTGTGCCCTTGTGCGTGTGTGTCTTTGGACGAATGTGCCCTGTGCACCACAAAGCGATTTCTGGCGTGTCAGCCTGTCTTTGCTGAGCCTCTTTCTGCGTCTCTGCCTGGGTCATGAGGCCGGTTGTCAATCGTTTTCGCCGCCGCGGATCCGCTTTGGGTGTGTGAAGGCCTGGCCCACGTGAGGAGATGCATCGGTCCCGGAGCAATTGAAATCTCATGCCCATCATGAGCTGCCTCTTTTCTAAGATCAAGATGACCACACAGCAACCAAGGAAAAGAGCCCCAAAGGAGCTCTTTGTCCTGCAGTAAGCGAGCAGAACCACATCAGAGAAGATGGTTGTATCTTTTCACGGCTCTTCTCTGAGGAAAGAAACCACACCACGATACCGTGTAGAAGAAGAAGCCGGGAATGGGAGATGGCAACAATCCCTGTCCCTGGAATGCTGGCCTCTCTGGACAAGCCACCCTTTTGGAACCCCTCCCCTTATGCCCCTGGCGGTGGCACGGCGCTGTATCCTGCCGGGGCTCTGGCCTCTGCTCTATCCTTCCTCTTGCTCTGCCTCACGTGTTTCTCAGGGGCCTGGATGCCTCTCGCTCTGGCCAAATGTCTTCAACAAAGATGACTTCCCAGTGCGTCAGGGACACACTTCCTGCAGATCCGTGTCATGATTGTATCTCTCTCCAAACGTCTTTCTGCTTCATTGGGCAGGTCTCATGACCCTGGATTTCTTGGCTTCCATACGTGTCTCAGACCGGGAAGCTTCCTTGTTCTCCAGGTTTCTCCTCATGGGTGGGTGGATTGCCTAGAATGAGCGCTAGGCGAGCGTGACTGGCCTTGTCTTCTAGGACAGGTGGTGTCGCATTTCCTCTGCACTTCCTGTCTCATTCTTGAGGGACCTCCTGTCCTCTGCTCCTGGGTGGACTGACTCCCTTGATCTTGTGGCCGAAACGAATGTCAGGGAACCAGAGGGACTGGGCTGGGGCTGGGGCTGGGGCTGGGGCTGGGGCTGGGGCTGGGTGCAGGGGAAGTTGCGTCAGGGCTACCAGGGAGGAGGAGGGTTGGGTGTGGGGCGAATTCTGCAGAAACTTCTTTGCTCCTCTGATAGGCATTTGAAAACCTGGCTTGGGTCAGGCACAGGACCCCCACCCACCGAATCCCAGGTGTTCTTTGATTTCCCTTGGCATTGACCGAAGGGTCACTTGTTCCCGCCTTCCACTGGCCCATACCTGGACACCACCGTTTGTTTCGCCGTCTCCCGATATGCCTCCGGTGACACACATTCACACCATGTGCTGTGGGATACGCCAGTGCCACGCGTGGTCTCATGGTCTCCACCTCGGATTCGCCCCTGTTCCTGCCCGCACGTGTCCTGTAAAGCGCGGTCGGCTTTCCGGAGCCCCAGGGCTTTAGAAGCGGGGCAGGCCCCTGCTCTTTCGAAGGAGGAGGGAGGCAGAGGGCTGTTGGATCAGTGAAGATTCAGTTGACGCTGCGCCTTGAGACCTATAGGATCATTCTGTGCTGCAGCGAGGCCCTGCCTGCCTCACCAGATGTGGTGAGCCCATCCTATCTCACTGGGAGGGGGCCCAAATCGGATCTGAACGGGAGTCCCCAGAACACAGCACGCGTCCTGAAGCTCCCCTTCCCTCGGTGGAAGTCGGCTCAAGGGGATCCTGAGGGCGGACTGCTGGGGGGTTTGTCCCTGGGACAGTGAACCGGCGGCCCCCTCTGCCACGGCGTCCCAAGCTGGACCCCGTATCCACACGCCGCCACGGCTGCAGCGGGAGCCTCGCTGCAGCCGCGCAGAGGGGGCATTATTTAAAGGGGACGCAGCCTGACTGCCAGGAGCGGAGCGCTAGTCGGTCCACCCAATGCGCATGCGCGAGGCGCGAGCGGCTTCTGCCGTCAAAGTGCTTCCCACGGTTGTCTTAGAAACCGGTCCCTGAGGCTCGGCAAAGCAGGAGCCCTCCGCGGCAGTGCTTGGGTGGCGGGGCTCTGAGGCTCCGGCCTGACATCTCTACGGGGTCGACGGGAACGTCTCCGGTTGGCAGGATTCGCAAAGGGCCGACCAGGATGAGGAAACCCCAGGCGGAGTCCGGGGGAAGCAGCACGGCATTCAAGCCTCAGGCCTGCCCGGACGCTGTTGGGGTGAGTCTCCCCAAAAGTCGTGCCGCCGTCATCTCGAGGACAGGTCGGCCTGCGTGCCCCTGGGCTGTTCTCTCACCCGAGGGTCGTTCTCGTCGACAGCAGAACCCCGCAGCCTCAGAGGTTGCCTGGAGGGTTGTGTTTCAATGCCTCTGCTGTATGACTCTCTGTGTGTGTGTGTGTGTGTGTGTGTGTGTGTGTGTGTCTCCCATTCTCTCTTCTCTCTCTGTCTCTCAGTCTCTGTGTCTTTCTTTCCCTCTCTCTGTCGGTTAGTGTGTGTGTGCCCTTGTGCAAAGATGACTTCCCAGTGCGTCAGGGACACACTTCCTGCAGATCCGTGTCATGATTGTATCTCTCTCCAAGCGTCTTTCTGCTTCATTGGGCAGGTCTCATGACCCTGGATTTCTTGGCTTCCATACGTGTCTCAGACAGGGAAGCTTCCTTGTTCTCCAGGTTTCTCCTCATGGGTGGGTGGATTGCCTAGAATGAGCGCTAGGCGACCGTGACTGGCGTTGTCTTCTAGGATAGGTGGTGTCGCATTTCCTCTGCACTTTCTGTCTCATTGTTGAGGGACATCCTCTCCTCTGCTCCTGTTCGGACTGACTCCCTTGATCTTGTGGCCGAAACGAATGTCAGGGAACCAGAGGGACTGGGCTGGGGCTGGGGCTGGGGCTGGGGCTGGGGCTGGGGCTGGGGCTGGGGCTGGGGCTGGGTGCAGGGGAAGTTGTGTCAGGGCTACCAGGGAGGAGGAGGGTTGCGGGTGGGGCGAATTCTGCAGAAACTTCTTTGCTCCTCTGATAGGCATTTGAAAACCTGGCTTGGGTCAGGCACAGGGCCCCCACCCACCGAATCCCAGGTGTTTTTTGATTTCCCTTGGCATTGACCGAATGGTCACTTGTTCCCCCCTTCCACTGGCACATACCTGGACACCACCGTTTGTTTCGCCGTCTCCCGATATGCCCCCGGTGACACACATTCACACCATGTGCTGTGGGATACGCCAGTGCCACGCGTGGTCACATGGTCTCCACCTCGGATTCGCCCCTGTTCCTGCCCGCACGTGTCCTGTAAAGCGCGGTCGGCTTTCCGGAGCCCCAGGGCTTATAGAAGCGGGGCAGGCCATTGCTCTTTCGAAGGAGGAGGGAGGCAGAGGGCTGATGCATCAGTGAAATTTCAGCTGACGCTGCGCCTTCAGACCTATGGGATCATTCTGTGCTGCAGCGGGGCCCTGCCTGCCTCACCAGATGTGATGAGCCCATCCTATCTCACTGGGAGAGGGACAAAATCGGATATGAACGGGAGTCCCCAGAACACAGCAGGCGTCCTGAAGCTCCCCTTCCCTCGGTGGAAGTCGGCTCAAGGGGATCCTGAGGGCGGGACTGCTGGGGGTTTGTCCCTGGGACAGGGAACCGGCGGCCCCCTCTCCCACGGCGTCCCAAGCTGGACCCCGTATCCACACGCCGCCGCGGCTGCAGCGGGAGCCTCGCTGCAGCCCTGCAGAGGGTTCATTATTTAAAGGGGACGCAGCCTGACTGCCAGGAGCGGAGCGCGATTCGATCCAGCCAATGCGCATGCGCGAGGCGCGAGCGGCTCCTGCCGTCACAGTGCTTCCCACGGTTGTCTTAGAAACCGGTCCCTGAGGCTCGGCAAAGCAGGAGCCCTCCGCGGCAGTGCTTGGGTGGCGGGGCTCTGAGGCTCCGGCCTGACATCTCTACGGGGTCCACGGGAACGTCTCCAGATACCAGGAGTCGCAAAGGGCCGACCAGGATGTGGAAACCCCAGGCGGAGTCCGGGGGAAGCAGCACGGCATCACAGCCTCAGGCCTGCCCGGACGCTGTTGGGGTGAGTCTCCCCAAAAGTCGTGCCGCCGTCATCTCGAGGACAGGTCGGCCTGCGTGCCCCTGGGCTGTTCTCTCACCCGAGGGTCGTTCTCGTCGAGAGCAGAACCCCGCAGCCTCAGGGGTTGCCTGGAGGGGTGTGTTCCAATGCCTTTGCTGGATGACTCTGTGTGTGTGTGTGTGTGTGTGTGTGTGTGTGTGTGTCCCATTCTCTCTTCTCTCTCTGTCTCTCAGTCTCTGTGTCTTTCTTTCCCTCTCTCTGTCGGTTAGTGTGTGTGTGCCCTTGTGCGTGTGTGTCTTTGGACGAATGTGCCCTGTGCACCACAAAGCGATTTCTGGCGTGTCGGCCTGTCTTTGCTGAGCCTCTTTCTGCGTCTCTGCCTGGGTCATGAGGCCGGTTGTCAATCGTTTTCGCCGCCGCGGATCCGCTTTGGGTGTGTGAAGGCCTGGCCCACGTGAGGAGATGCATCGGTCCCGGAGCAATTGAAATCTCATGCCCATCATGAGCTGCCTCTTTTCTAAGATCAAGATGACCACACAGCAACCAAGGAAAAGAGCCCCAAAGGAGCTCTTTGTCCTGCAGTAAGCGAGCAGAACCACATCAGAGAAGATGGTTGTATCTTTTCACGGCTCTTCTCTGAGGAAAGAAACCACACCACGATACCGTGTAGAAGAAGAAGCCGGGAATGGGAGATGGCAACAATCCCTGTCCCTGGAATGCTGGCCTCTCTGGACAAGCCACCCTTTTGGAACCCCTCCCCTTATGCCCCTGGCGGTGGCACGGCGCTGTATCCTGCCGGGGCTCTGGCCTCTGCTCTATCCTTCCTCTTGCTCTGCCTCACGTGTTTCTCAGGGGCCTGGATGCCTCTCGCTCTGGCCAAATGTCTTCAACAAAGATGACTTCCCAGTGCGTCAGGGACACACTTCCTGCAGATCCGTGTCATGATTGTATCTCTCTCCAAACGTCTTTCTGCTTCATTGGGCAGGTCTCATGACCCTGGATTTCTTGGCTTCCATACGTCTCTCAGACCGGGAAGCTTCCTTGTTCTCCAGGTTTCTCCTCATGGGTGGGTGGATTGCCTAGAATGAGCGCTAGGCGAGCGTGACTGGCCTTGTCTTCTAGGACAGGTGGTGTCGCATTTCCTCTGCACTTTCTGTCTCATTGTTGAGGGACATCCTCTCCTCTGCTCCTGTTCGGACTGACTCCCTTGATCTTGTGGCCGAAACGAATGTCAGGGAACCAGAGTGACTGGGCTGGGGCTGGGGCTGGGGTTGGTGCTGGGGCTGGGGCTGGGTGCAGGGGAAGTTGTGTCAGGGCTACCAGGGAGGAGGAGGGTTGCGGGTGGGGCGAATTCTGCAGAAACTTCTTTGCTCCTCTGATAGGCATTTGAAAACCTGGCTTGGGTCAGGCACAGGGCCCCCACCCACCGAATGCCAGGTGTTTTTTGATTTCCCTTGGCATTGACCGAATGGTCACTTGTTCCCCCCTTCCACTGGCACATACCTGGACACCACCGTTTGTTTCGCCGTCTCCCGATATGCCCCCGGTGACACACATTCACACCATGTGCTGTGGGATACGCCAGTGCCACGCGTGGTCACATGGTCTCCACCTCGGATTCGCCCCTGTTCCTGCCCGCACGTGTCCTGTAAAGCGCGGTCGGCTTTCCGGAGCCCCAGGGCTTATAGAAGCGGGGCAGGCCATTGCTCTTTCGAAGGAGGAGGGAGGCAGAGGGCTGATGGATCAGTGAAGTTTCAGCTGACGCTGCGCCTTGAGACCTATGGGATCATTCTGTGCTGCAGCGGGGCCCTGCCTGCCTCACCAGATGTGATGAGCCCATCCTATCTCACTGGGAGGGGGACAAAATCGGATATCAACGGGAGTCCCCAGAACACAGCAGGCGTCCTGAAGCTCCCCTTCCCTCGGTGGAAGTCGGCTCAAGGGGATCCTGAGGGCGGGACTGCTGGGGGTTTGGCCCTGGGACAGGGAACCGGCGGCCCCCTCTCCCACGGCGTCCCAAGCTGGACCCCGTATCCACACGCCGCCGCGGCTGCAGCGGGAGCCTCGCTGCAGCCCTGCAGAGGGTTCATTATTTAAAGGGGACGCAGCCTGACTGCCAGGAGCGGAGCGCGATTCGATCCAGCCAATGCGCATGCGCGAGGCGCGAGCGGCTCCTGCCGTCACAGTGCTTCCCACGGTTGTCTTAGAAACCGGTCCCTGAGGCTCGGCAAAGCAGGAGCCCTCCGCGGCAGTGCTTGGGTGGCGGGGCTCTGAGGCTCCGGCCTGACATCTCTACGGGGTCCACGGGAACGTCTCCGGATACCAGGAGTCGCAAAGGGCCGACCAGGATGTGGAAACCCCAGGCGGAGTCCGGGGGAAGCAGCACGGCATCACAGCCTCAGGCCTGCCCGGACGCTGTTGGGGTGAGTCTCCCCAAAAGTCGTGCCGCCGTCATCTCGAGGACAGGTCGGCCTGCGTGCCCCTGGGCTGTTCTCTCACCCGAGGGTCGTTCTCGTCGAGAGCAGAACCCCGCAGCCTCAGGGGTTGCCTGGAGGGGTGTGTTTCAATGCCTTTGCTGGATGACTCTGTGTGTGTGTGTGTGTGTGTGTGTGTGTGTGTGTGTCTCCCATTCTCTCTTCTCTCTCTGTCTCTCAGTCTCTGTGTCTTTCTTTCCCTCTCTCTGTCGGTTAGTGTGTGTGTGCCCTTGTGCAAAGATGACTTCCCAGTGCGTCAGGGACACACTTCCTGCAGATCCGTGTCATGATTGTATCTCTCTCCAAACGTCTTTCTGCTTCATTGGGCAGGTCTCATGACCCTGGATTTCTTGGCTTCCATACGTGTCTCAGACAGGGAAGCTTCCTTGTTCTCCAGGTTTCTCCTCATGGGTGGGTGGATTGCCAAGAATGAGCGCTAGGCGACCGTGACTGGCCTTGTCTTCTAGGATAGGTGGTGTCGCATTTCCTCTGCGCTTTCTGTCTCATTGTTGAGGGACATCCTCTCCTCTGCACCTGTTCGGACTGACTCCCTTGATCTTGTGGCCGAAACGAATGTCAGGGAACCAGAGGGACTGGGCTGGGGCTGGGGCTGGGGCTGGGGCTGGGGCTGGGGCTGGGGCTGGGGCTGGGGCTGGGTGCAGGGGATGTTGTGTCAGGGCTACCAAGGAGGAGGAGGCTTGCGGGTGGGGCGAATTCTGCAGAAACTTCTTTGCTCCTCTGATAGGCATTTGAAAACCTGGCTTGGGTCAGGCACAGGGCCCCCACCCACCGAATCCCAGGTGTTTTTTGATTTCCCTTGGCATTGACCGAATGGTCACTTGTTCCCCCCTTCCACTGGCACATACCTGGACACCACCGTTTGTTTTGCCGTCTACCGATATGCCCCCGGTGACACACATTCACACCATGTGCTGTGGGATACGCCAGTGCCAAGCGTGGTCACATGGTCTCCACCTCGGATTCGCCCCTGTTCCTGCCCGCACGTGTCCTGTAAAGCGCGGTCGGCTTTCCGGAGCCCCAGGGCTTATAGAAGCGGGGCAGGCCATTGCTCTTTCGAAGGAGGAGGGAGGCAGAGGGCTGATGGATCAGTGAAATTTCAGCTGACGCTGCGCCTTGAGACCTATGGGATCATTCTGTGCTGCAGCGGGGCCCTGCCTGCCTCACCAGATGTGATGAGCCCATCCTATCTCACTGGGAGAGGGACAAAATCGGATATGAACGGGAGTCCCCAGAACACAGCAGGCGTCCTGAAGCTCCCCTTCCCTCGGTGGAAGTCGGCTCAAGGGGATCCTGAGGGCGGGACTGCTGGGGGTTTGTCCCTGGGACAGGGAACCGGCGGCCCCCTCTCCCACGGCGTCCCAAGCTGGACCCCGTATCCACACGCCGCCGCGGCTGCAGCGGGAGCCTCGCTGCAGCCCTGCAGAGGGTTCATTATTTAAAGGGGACGCAGCCTGACTGCCAGGAGCGGAGCGCGATTCGATCCAGCCAATGCGCATGCGCGAGGCGCGAGCGGCTCCTGCCGTCACAGTGCTTCCCACGGTTGTCTTAGAAACCGGTCCCTGAGGCTCGGCAAAGCAGGAGCCCTCCGCGGCAGTGCTTGGGTGGCGGGGCTCTGAGGCTCCGGCCTGACATCTCTACGGGGTCCACGGGAACGTCTCCAGATACCAGGAGTCGCAAAGGGCCGACCAGGATGTGGAAACCCCAGGCGGAGTCCGGGGGAAGCAGCACGGCATCACAGCCTCAGGCCTGCCCGGACGCTGTTGGGGTGAGTCTCCCCAAAAGTCGTGCCGCCGTCATCTCGAGGACAGGTCGGCCTGCGTGCCCCTGGGCTGTTCTCTCACCCGAGGGTCGTTCTCGTCAAGAGCAGAACCCCGCAGCCTCAGGGGTTGCCTGGAGGGGTGTGTTTCAATGCCTTTGCTGGATGACTCTGTGTGTGTGTGTGTGTGTGTGTGTGTGTGTGTGTGTGTCCCATTCTCTCTTCTCTCTCTGTCTCTCAGTCTCTGTGTCTTTCTTTCCCTCTCTCTGTCGGTTAGTGTGTGTGTGCCCTTGTGCGTGTGTGTCTTTGGACTAATGTGCCCTGTGCACCACAAAGCGATTTCTGGCATGTCGGCCTGTCTTTGCTGAGCCTCTTTCTGCGTCTCTGCCTGGGTCATGAGGCCGGTTGTCAATCGTTTTCGCCGCCGCGGATCCGCTTTGGGTGTGTGAAGGCCTGGCCCACGTGAGGAGATGCATCGGTCCCGGAGCAATTGAAATCTCATCCCCATCATGAGCTGCCTCTTTTCTAAGATCAAGATGACCTCACAGCAACCAAGGAAAAGAGCCCCACAGGAGCTCTTTGTCCTGCAGTAGGGGAGCAGAACCACATCAGAGAAGATGGTTGTATCTTTTCACGGCTCTTCTCTGAGGAAAGAAGCCACACCACGATACCGTGTAGAAGAAGAAGCCGGGAATGGGAGATGGCAACAATCCCTGTCCCTGGAATGCTGGCCTCTCTGGACAAGCCACCCTTTTGGAACCCCTCCCCTTATGCCCCTGGCGGTGGCACGGCGCTGTATCCTGCCGGGGCTCTGGCCTCTGCTCTATCCTTCCTCTTGCTCTGCCTCACGTGTTTCTCAGGGGCCTGGATGCCTCTCGCTCTGGCCAAATGTCTTCAACAAAGATGACTTCCCAGTGCGTCAGGGACACACTTCCTGCAGATCCGTGTCATGATTGTATCTCTCTCCAAACGTCTTTCTGCTTCATTGGGCAGGTCTCATGACCCTGGATTTCTTGGCTTCCATACGTGTCTCAGACCGGGAAGCTTCCTTGTTCTCCAGGTTTCTCCTCATGGGTGGGTGGATTGCCTAGAATGAGCGCTAGGCGAGCGTGACTGGCCTTGTCTTCTAGGACAGGTGGTGTCGCATTTCCTCTGCACTTCCTGTCTCATTCTTGAGGGACCTCCTGTCCTCTGCTCCTGGGTGGACTGACTCCCTTGATCTTGTGGCCGAAACGAATGTCAGGGAACCAGAGGGACTGGGCTGGGGCTGGGGCTGGGGCTGGGGCTGGGGCTGGGGCTGGGTGCAGGGGAAGTTGCGTCAGGGCTACCAGGGAGGAGGAGGGTTGGGTGTGGGGCGAATTCTGCAGAAACTTCTTTGCTCCTCTGATAGGCATTTGAAAACCTGGCTTGGGTCAGGCACAGGACCCCCACCCACCGAATCCCAGGTGTTCTTTGATTTCCCTTGGCATTGACCGAAGGGTCACTTGTTCCCGCCTTCCACTGGCCCATACCTGGACACCACCGTTTGTTTCGCCGTCTCCCGATATGCCTCCGGTGACACACATTCACACCATGTGCTGTGGGATACGCCAGTGCCACGCGTGGTCTCATGGTCTCCACCTCGGATTCGCCCCTGTTCCTGCCCGCACGTGTCCTGTAAAGCGCGGTCGGCTTTCCGGAGCCCCAGGGCTTTTAGAAGCGGGGCAGGCCCCTGCTCTTTCGAAGGAGGAGGGAGGCAGAGGGCTGTTGGATCAGTGAAGGTTCAGTTGACGCTGCGCCTTGAGACCTATGGGATCATTCTGTGCTGCAGCGAGGCCCTGCCTGCCTCACCAGATGTGGTGAGCCCATCCTATCTCACTGGGAGGGGGCCCAAATCGGATCTGAACGGGAGTCCCCAGAACACAGCCCGCGTCCTGAAGCTCCCCTTCCCTCGGTGGAAGTCGGCTCAAGGGGATCCTGAGGGCGGACTGCTGGGGGGTTTGTCCCTGGGACAGTGTACCGGCGGCCCCCTCTGCCACGGCATCCTAAGCTGGACCCCGTATCCACACGCCGCCACGGCTGCAGCGGGAGCCTCGCTGCAGCCGCGCAGAGGGGGCATTATTTAAAGGGGACGCAGCCTGACTGCCAGGAGCGGAGCGCTAGTCGGTCCAGCCAATGCGCATGCGCGAGGCGCGAGCGGCTTCTGCCCTCACAGTGCTTCCCACGGTTGTCTTAGAAACCGGTCCCTGAGGCTCGGCAAAGCAGGAGCCCTCCGCGGCAGTGCTTGGGTGGCGGGGCTCTGAGGCTCCGGCCTGACATCTCTACGGGGTCGACGGGAACGTCTCCGGTTGGCAGGATTCGCAAAGGGCCGACCAGGATGAGGAAACCCCAGGCGGAGTCCGGGGGAAGCAGCACGGCATTCCAGCCTCAGGCCTGCCCGGACGCTGTTGGGGTGAGTCTCCCCAAAAGTCGTGCCGCCGTCATCTCGAGGACAGGTCGGCCTGCGTGCCCCTGGGCTGTTCTCTCACCCGAGGGTCGTTCTCGTCGACAGCAGAACCCCGCAGCCTCAGAGGTTGCCTGGAGGGGTGTGTTTCAATGCCTCTGCTGTATGACTCTGTGTGTGTGTGTGTGTGTGTGTGTGTGTGTGTGTGTGTGTGTGTGTGTGTGTGTCCCATTCTCTCTTCTCTCTCTGTCTCTCAGTCTCTGTGTCTTTCTTTCCCTCTCTCTGTCGGTTAGTGTGTGTGTGCCCTTGTGCAAAGATGACTTCCCAGTGCGTCAGGGACACACTTCCTGCAGATCCGTGTCATGACTGTATCTCTCTCCAAGCGTCTTTCTGCTTCATTGGGCAGGTCTCATGACCCTGGATTTCTTGGCTTCCATACGTGTCTCAGACAGGGAAGCTTCCTTGTTCTCCAGGTTTCTCCTCATGGGTAGGTGGATTGCCTAGAATGAGCGCTAGGCGACCGTGACTGGCGTTGTCTTCTAGGATAGGTGGTGTCGCATTTCCTCTGCACTTTCTGTCTCATTGGTGAGGGACATCCTCTCCTCTGCTCCTGTTCGGACTGACTCCCTTGATCTTGTGGCCGAAACGAATGTCAGGGAACCAGAGGGACTGGGCTGGGGCTGGGGCTGGGGCTGGGGCTGGGGCTGGGGCTGTGGCTGGGGCTGGGGCTGGGTGCAGGGGAAGTTGTGTCAGGGCTACCAGGGAGGAGGAGGGTTGCGGGTGGGGCGAATTCTGCAGAAACTTCTTTGCTCCTCTGATAGGCATTTGAAAACCTGGCTTGGGTCAGGCACAGGGCCCCCACCCACCGAATCCCAGGTGTTCTTTGATTTCCCTTGGCATTGACCGAATGGTCACTTGTTCCCCCCTTCCACTGGCACATACCTGGACACCACCGTTTGTTTCGCCATCTCCCGATATGCCCCCGGTGACACACATTCACACCATTTGCTGTGGGATACGCCAGTGCCACCCGTGGTCACATGGTCTGCACCTCGGATTCGCCCCTGTTCCTGCCCGCACGTGTCCTGTAAAGCGCGGTCGGCTTTCCGGAGCCCCAGGGCTTATAGAAGCGGGGCAGGCCATTGCTCTTTCGAAGGAGAAGGGAGGCAGAGGGCTGATGGATCAGTGAAGTTTCAGCTGACGCTGCGCCTTGAGACCTATGGGATCATTCTGTGCTGCAGCGAGGCCCTGCCTGCCTCACCAGATGTGATGAGCCCATCCTATCTCACTAGGAGGGGGACAAAATCGGATATCAACGGGAGTCCCCATAACACAGCAGGCGTCCTGAAGCTCCCCTTCCCTCGGTGGAAGTCGGCTCAAGGGGATCCTGAGGGCGGGACTGCTGGGGATTTGGCCCTGGGACAGGGAACCGGCGGCCCCCTCTCCCACGGCGTCCCAAGCTGGACCCCGTATCCACACGCCGCCGCGGCTGCAGGGGGAGCCTCGCTGCAGCCCTGCAGAGGGTTCATTATTTAAAGGGGACGCAGCCTGACTGCCAGGAGCGGAGCGCGATTCGATCCAGCCAATGCGCATACGCGAGGCGCGAGCGGCTCCTGCCGTCACAGTGCTTCCCACGGTTGTCTTAGAAACCGGTCCCTGAGGCTCGGCAAAGCAGGAGCCCTCCGTGGCAGTGCTTGGGTGGCGGGGCTCTGAGGCTCCGGCCTGACATCTCTACGGGGTCCACGGGAACGTCTCCGGATACCAGGAGTCGCAAAGGGGCGACCAGGATGTGGAAACCCCAGGCGGAGTCCGGGGGAAGCAGCACGGCATCACAGCCTCAGGCCTGCCCGGACGCTGTTGGGGTGAGTCTCCCCAAAAGTCGTGCCGCCGTCATCTCGAGGACAGGTCGGCCTGCGTGCCCCTGGGCTGTTCTCTCACCCGAGGGTCGTTCTCGTCGAGAGCAGAACCCCGCAGCCTCAGGGGTTGCCTGGAGGGGTGTGTTTCAATGCCTTTGCTGGATGACTCTGTGTGTGTGTGTGTGTGTGTGTGTGTGTGTGTGTGTCTCCCATTCTCTCTTCTCTCTCTGTCTCTCAGTCTCTGTGTCTTTCTTTCCCTCTCTCTGTCGGTTAGTGTGTGTGTGCCCTTGTGCAAAGATGACTTCCCAGTGCGTCAGGGACACACTTCCTGCAGATCCGTGTCATGATTGTATCTCTCTCCAAACGTCTTTCTGCTTCATTGGGCAGGTCTCATGACCCTGGATTTCTTGGCTTCCATACGTGTCTCAGACAGGGAAGCTTCCTTGTTCTCCAGGTTTCTCCTCATGGGTGGGTGGATTGCCAAGAATGAGCGCTAGGCGACCGTGACTGGCCTTGTCTTCTAGGATAGGTGGTGTCGCATTTCCTCTGCGCTTTCTGTCTCATTGTTGAGGGACATCCTCTCCTCTGCACCTGTTCGGACTGACTCCCTTGATCTTGTGGCCGAAACGAATGTCAGGGAACCAGAGGGACTGGGCTGGGGCTGGGGCTGGGGCTGGGGCTGTGGCTGGGGCTGGGGCTGGGTGCAGGGGAAGTTGTGTCAGGGCTACCAAGGAGGAGGAGGGTTGCGGGTGGGGCGAATTCTGCAGAAACTTCTTTGCTCCTCTGATAGGCATTTGAAAACCTGGCTTGGGTCAGGCACAGGGCCCCCACCCACCGAATCCCAGGTGTTTTTTGATTTCCCTTGGCATTGACCGAATGGTCACTTGTTCCCCCCTTCCACTGGCACATACCTGGACACCACCGTTTGTTTTGCCGTCTACCGATATGCCCCCGGTGACACACATTCACACCATGTGCTGTGGGATACGCCAGTGCCAAGCGTGGTCACATGGTCTCCACCTCGGATTCGCCCCTGTTCCTGCCCGCACGTGTCCTGTAAAGCGCGGTCGGCTTTCCGGAGCCCCAGGGCTTATAGAAGCGGGGCAGGCCATTGCTCTTTCGAAGGAGGAGGGAGGCAGAGGGCTGATGGATCAGTGAAATTTCAGCTGACGCTGCGCCTTGAGACCTATGGGATCATTCTGTGCTGCAGCGGGGCCCTGCCTGCCTCACCAGATGTGATGAGCCCATCCTATCTCACTGGGAGAGGGACAAAATCGGATATGAACGGGAGTCCCCAGAACACAGCAGGCGTCCTGAAGCTCCCCTTCCCTCGGTGGAAGTCGGCTCAAGGGGATCCTGAGGGCGGGACTGCTGGGGGTTTGTCCCTGGGACAGGGAACCGGCGGCCCCCTCTCCCACGGCGTCCCAAGCTGGACCCCGTATCCACACGCCGCCGCGGCTGCAGCGGGAGCCTCGCTGCAGCCCTGCAGAGGGTTCATTATTTAAAGGGGACGCAGCCTGACTGCCAGGAGCGGAGCGCGATTCGATCCAGCCAATGCGCATGCGCGAGGCGCGAGCGGCTCCTGCCGTCACAGTGCTTCCCACGGTTGTCTTAGAAACCGGTCCCTGAGGCTCGGCAAAGCAGGAGCCCTCCGCGGCAGTGCTTGGGTGGCGGGGCTCTGAGGCTCCGGCCTGACATCTCTACGGGGTCCACGGGAACGTCTCCAGATACCAGGAGTCGCAAAGGGCCGACCAGGATGTGGAAACCCCAGGCGGAGTCCGGGGGAAGCAGCACGGCATCACAGCCTCAGGCCTGCCCGGACGCTGTTGGGGTGAGTCTCCCCAAAAGTCGTGCCGCCGTCATCTCGAGGACAGGTCGGCCTGCGTGCCCCTGGGCTGTTCTCTCACCCGAGGGTCGTTCTCGTCGAGAGCAGAACCCCGCAGCCTCAGGGGTTGCCTGGAGGGGTGTGTTTCAATGCCTTTGCTGGATGACTCTGTGTGTGTGTGTGTGTGTGTGTGTGTGTGTGTGTGTGTGTCCCATTCTCTCTTCTCTCTCTGTCTCTCAGTCTCTGTGTCTTTCTTTCCCTCTCTCTGTCGGTTAGTGTGTGTGTGCCCTTGTGCGTGTGTGTCTTTGGACTAATGTGCCCTGTGCACCACAAAGCGATTTCTGGCATGTCGGCCTGTCTTTGCTGAGCCTCTTTCTGCGTCTCTGCCTGGGTCATGAGGCCGGTTGTCAATCGTTTTCGCCGCCGCGGATCCGCTTTGGGTGTGTGAAGGCCTGGCCCACGTGAGGAGATGCATCGGTCCCGGAGCAATTGAAATCTCATCCCCATCATGAGCTGCCTCTTTTCTAAGATCAAGATGACCACACAGCAACCAAGGAAAAGAGCCCCACAGGAGCTCTTTGTCCTGCAGTAGGGGAGCAGAACCACATCAGAGAAGATGGTTGTATCTTTTCACGGCTCTTCTCTGAGGAAAGAAGCCACACCACGATACCGTGTAGAAGAAGAAGCCGGGAATGGGAGATGGCAACAATCCCTGTCCCTGGAATGCTGGCCTCTCTGGACAAGCCACCCTTTTGGAACCCCTCCCCTTATGCCCCTGGCGGTGGCACGGCGCTGTATCCTGCCGGGGCTCTGGCCTCTGCTCTATCCTTCCTCTTGCTCTGCCTCACGTGTTTCTCAGGGGCCTGGATGCCTCTCGCTCTGGCCAAATGTCTTCAACAAAGATGACTTCCCAGTGCGTCAGGGACACACTTCCTGCAGATCCGTGTCATGATTGTATCTCTCTCCAAACGTCTTTCTGCTTCATTGGGCAGGTCTCATGACCCTGGATTTCTTGGCTTCCATACGTGTCTCAGACCGGGAAGCTTCCTTGTTCTCCAGGTTTCTCCTCATGGGTGGGTGGATTGCCTAGAATGAGCGCTAGGCGAGCGTGACTGGCCTTGTCTTCTAGGACAGGTGGTGTCGCATTTCCTCTGCACTTTCTGTCTCATTGTTGAGGGACATCCTCTCCTCTGCTCCTGTTCGGACTGACTCCCTTGATCTTGTGGCCGAAACGAATGTCAGGGAACCAGAGTGACTGGGCTGGGGCTGGGGCTGGGGTTGGTGCTGGGGCTGGGGCTGGGTGCAGGGGAAGTTGTGTCAGGGCTACCAGGGAGGAGGAGGGTTGCGGGTGGGGCGAATTCTGCAGAAACTTCTTTGCTCCTCTGATAGGCATTTGAAAACCTGGCTTGGGTCAGGCACAGGGCCCCCACCCACCGAATCCCAGGTGTTTTTTGATTTCCCTTGGCATTGACCGAATGGTCACTTGTTCCCCCCTTCCACTGGCACATACCTGGACACCACCGTTTGTTTCGCCGTCTCCCGATATGCCCCCGGTGACACACATTCACACCATGTGCTGTGGGATACGCCAGTGCCACGCGTGGTCACATGGTCTCCACCTCGGATTCGCCCCTGTTCCTGCCCGCACGTGTCCTGTAAAGCGCGGTCGGCTTTCCGGAGCCCCAGGGCTTATAGAAGCGGGGCAGGCCATTGCTCTTTCGAAGGAGGAGGGAGGCAGAGGGCTGATGGATCAGTGAAGTTTCAGCTGACGCTGCGCCTTGAGACCTATGGGATCATTCTGTGCTGCAGCGGGGCCCTGCCTGCCTCACCAGATGTGATGAGCCCATCCTATCTCACTGGGAGGGGGACAAAATCGGATATCAACGGGAGTCCCCAGAACACAGCAGGCGTCCTGAAGCTCCCCTTCCCTCGGTGGAAGTCGGCTCAAGGGGATCCTGAGGGCGGGACTGCTGGGGGTTTGGCCCTGGGACAGGGAACCGGCGGCCCCCTCTCCCACGGCGTCCCAAGCTGGACCCCGTATCCACACGCCGCCGCGGCTGCAGCGGGAGCCTCGCTGCAGCCCTGCAGAGGGTTCATTATTTAAAGGGGACGCAGCCTGACTGCCAGGAGCGGAGCGCGATTCGATCCAGCCAATGCGCATGCGCGAGGCGCGAGCGGCTCCTGCCGTCACAGTGCTTCCCACGGTTGTCTTAGAAACCGGTCCCTGAGGCTCGGCAAAGCAGGAGCCCTCCGCGGCAGTGCTTGGGTGGCGGGGCTCTGAGGCTCCGGCCTGACATCTCTACGGGGTCCACGGGAACGTCTCCGGATACCAGGAGTCGCAAAGGGCCGACCAGGATGTGGAAACCCCAGGCGGAGTCCGGGGGAAGCAGCACGGCATCACAGCCTCAGGCCTGCCCGGACGCTGTTGGGGTGAGTCTCCCCAAAAGTCGTGCCGCCGTCATCTCGAGGACAGGTCGGCCTGCGTGCCCCTGGGCTGTTCTCTCACCCGAGGGTCGTTCTCGTCGAGAGCAGAACCCCGCAGCCTCAGGGGTTGCCTGGAGGGGTGTGTTTCAATGCCTTTGCTGGATGACTCTGTGTGTGTGTGTGTGTGTGTGTGTGTGTGTGTGTGTGTCTCCCATTCTCTCTTCTCTCTCTGTCTCTCAGTCTCTGTGTCTTTCTTTCCCTCTCTCTGTCGGTTAGTGTGTGTGTGCCCTTGTGCAAAGATGACTTCCCAGTGCGTCAGGGACACACTTCCTGCAGATCCGTGTCATGATTGTATCTCTCTCCAAACGTCTTTCTGCTTCATTGGGCAGGTCTCATGACCCTGGATTTCTTGGCTTCCATACGTGTCTCAGACAGGGAAGCTTCCTTGTTCTCCAGGTTTCTCCTCATGGGTGGGTGGATTGCCAAGAATGAGCGCTAGGCGACCGTGACTGGCCTTGTCTTCTAGGATAGGTGGTGTCGCATTTCCTCTGCGCTTTCTGTCTCATTGTTGAGGGACATCCTCTCCTCTGCACCTGTTCGGACTGACTCCCTTGATCTTGTGGCCGAAACGAATGTCAGGGAACCAGAGGGACTGGGCTGGGGCTGGGGCTGGGGCTGGGGCTGGGGCTGGGGCTGGGGCTGGGTGCAGGGGAAGTTGTGTCAGGGCTACCAAGGAGGAGGAGGGTTGCGGGTGGGGCGAATTCTGCAGAAACTTCTTTGCTCCTCTGATAGGCATTTGAAAACCTGGCTTGGGTCAGGCACAGGGCCCCCACCCACCGAATCCCAGGTGTTTTTTGATTTCCCTTGGCATTGACCGAATGGTCACTTGTTCCCCCCTTCCACTGGCACATACCTGGACACCACCGTTTGTTTTGCCGTCTACCGATATGCCCCCGGTGACACACATTCACACCATGTGCTGTGGGATACGCCAGTGCCAAGCGTGGTCACATGGTCTCCACCTCGGATTCGCCCCTGTTCCTGCCCGCACGTGTCCTGTAAAGCGCGGTCGGCTTTCCGGAGCCCCAGGGCTTATAGAAGCGGGGCAGGCCATTGCTCTTTCGAAGGAGGAGGGAGGCAGAGGGCTGATGGATCAGTGAAATTTCAGCTGACGCTGCGCCTTGAGACCTATGGGATCATTCTGTGCTGCAGCGGGGCCCTGCCTGCCTCACCAGATGTGATGAGCCCATCCTATCTCACTGGGAGAGGGACAAAATCGGATATGAACGGGAGTCCCCAGAACACAGCAGGCGTCCTGAAGCTCCCCTTCCCTCGGTGGAAGTCGGCTCAAGGGGATCCTGAGGGCGGGACTACTGGGGGTTTGGCCCTGGGACAGGGAACCGGCGGCCCCCTCTCCCACGGCGTCCCAAGCTGGACCCCGTATCCACACGCCGCCGCGGCTGCAGCGGGAGCCTCGCTGCAGCCCTGCAGAGGGTTCATTATTTAAAGGGGACGCAGCCTGACTGCCAGGAGCGGAGCGCGATTCGATCCAGCCAATGCGCATGCGCGAGGCGCGAGCGGCTCCTGCCGTCACAGTGCTTCCCACGGTTGTCTTAGAAACCGGTCCCTGAGGCTCGGCAAAGCAGGAGCCCTCCGCGGCAGTGCTTGGGTGGCGGGGCTCTGAGGCTCCGGCCTGACATCTCTACGGGGTCCACGGGAACGTCTCCAGATACCAGGAGTCGCAAAGGGCCGACCAGGATGTGGAAACCCCAGGCGGAGTCCGGGGGAAGCAGCACGGCATCACAGCCTCAGGCCTGCCCGGACGCTGTTGGGGTGAGTCTCCCCAAAAGTCGTGCCGCCGTCATCTCGAGGACAGGTCGGCCTGCGTGCCCCTGGGCTGTTCTCTCACCCGAGGGTCGTTCTCGTCGAGAGCAGAACCCCGCAGCCTCAGGGGTTGCCTGGAGGGGTGTGTTTCAATGCCTTTGCTGGATGACTCTGTGTGTGTGTGTGTGTGTGTGTGTGTGTGTGTGTGTGTGTGTGTCCCATTCTCTCTTCTCTCTCTGTCTCTCAGTCTCTGTGTCTTTCTTTCCCTCTCTCTGTCGGTTAGTGTGTGTGTGCCCTTGTGCGTGTGTGTCTTTGGACTAATGTGCCCTGTGCACCACAAAGCGATTTCTGGCATGTCGGCCTGTCTTTGCTGAGCCTCTTTCTGCGTCTCTGCCTGGGTCATGAGGCCGGTTGTCAATCGTTTTCGCCGCCGCGGATCCGCTTTGGGTGTGTGAAGGCCTGGCCCACGTGAGGAGATGCATCGGTCCCGGAGCAATTGAAATCTCATCCCCATCATGAGCTGCCTCTTTTCTAAGATCAAGATGACCACACAGCAACCAAGGAAAAGAGCCCCACAGGAGCTCTTTGTCCTGCAGTAGGGGAGCAGAACCACATCAGAGAAGATGGTTGTATCTTTTCACGGCTCTTCTCTGAGGAAAGAAGCCACACCACGATACCGTGTAGAAGAAGAAGCCGGGAATGGGAGATGGCAACAATCCCTGTCCCTGGAATGCTGGCCTCTCTGGACAAGCCACCCTTTTGGAACCCCTCCCCTTATGCCCCTGGCGGTGGCACGGCGCTGTATCCTGCCGGGGCTCTGGCCTCTGCTCTATCCTTCCTCTTGCTCTGCCTCACGTGTTTCTCAGGGGCCTGGATGCCTCTCGCTCTGGCCAAATGTCTTCAACAAAGATGACTTCCCAGTGCGTCAGGGACACACTTCCTGCAGATCCGTGTCATGATTGTATCTCTCTCCAAACGTCTTTCTGCTTCATTGGGCAGGTCTCATGACCCTGGATTTCTTGGCTTCCATACGTGTCTCAGACCGGGAAGCTTCCTTGTTCTCCAGGTTTCTCCTCATGGGTGGGTGGATTGCCTAGAATGAGCGCTAGGCGAGCGTGACTGGCCTTGTCTTCTAGGACAGGTGGTGTCGCATTTCCTCTGCACTTCCTGTCTCATTCTTGAGGGACCTCCTGTCCTCTGCTCCTGGGTGGACTGACTCCCTTGATCTTGTGGCCGAAACGAATGTCAGGGAACCAGAGGGACTGGGCTGGGGCTGGGGCAGGGGCTGGGGCTGGGGCTGGGGCTGGGTGCAGGGGAAGTTGCGTCAGGGCTACCAGGGAGGAGGAGGGTTGGGTGTGGGGCGAATTCTGCAGAAACTTCTTTGCTCCTCTGATAGGCATTTGAAAACCTGGCTTGGGTCAGGCACAGGACCCCCACCCACCGAATCCCAGGTGTTCTTTGATTTCCCTTGGCATTGACCGAAGGGTCACTTGTTCCCGCCTTCCACTGGCCCATACCTGGACACCACCGTTTGTTTCGCCGTCTCCCGATATGCCTCCGGTGACACACATTCACACCATGTGCTGTGGGATACGCCAGTGCCACGCGTGGTCTCATGGTCTCCACCTCGGATTCGCCCCTGTTCCTGCCCGCACGTGTCCTGTAAAGCGCGGTCGGCTTTCCGGAGCCCCAGGGCTTATAGAAGCGGGGCAGGCCATTGCTCTTTCGAAGGAGGAGGGAGGCAGAGGGCTGATGGATCAGTGAAATTTCAGCTGACGCTGCGCCTTGAGACCTATGGGATCATTCTGTGCTGCAGCGGGGCCCTGCCTGCCTCACCAGATGTGATGAGCCCATCCTATCTCACTGGGAGAGGGACAAAATCGGATCTGAACGGGAGTCCCCAGAACACAGCAGGCGTCCTGAAGCTCCCCTTCCCTCGGTGGAAGTCGGCTCAAGGGGATCCTGAGGGCGGGACTGCTGGGGGTTTGGCCCTGGGACAGGGAACCGGCGGCCCCCTCTCCCACGGCGTCCCAAGCTGGACCCCGTATCCACACGCCGCCGCGGCTGCAGCGGGAGCCTCGCTGCAGCCCTGCAGAGGGTTCATTATTTAAAGGGGACGCAGCCTGACTGCCAGGAGCGGAGCGCGATTCGATCCAGCCAATGCGCATGCGCGAGGCGCGAGCGGCTCCTGCCGTCACAGTGCTTCCCACGGTTGTCTTAGAAACCGGTCCCTGAGGCTCGGCAAAGCAGGAGCCCTCCGCGGCAGTGCTTGGGTGGCGGGGCTCTGAGGCTCCGGCCTGACATCTCTACGGGGTCCACGGGAACGTCTCCAGATACCAGGAGTCGCAAAGGGCCGACCAGGATGTGGAAACCCCAGGCGAAGTCCGGGGGAAGCAGCACGGCATCACAGCCTCAGGCCTGCCCGGACGCTGTTGGGGTGAGTCTCCCCAAAAGTCGTGCCGCCGTCATCTCGAGGACAGGTCGGCCTGCGTGCCCCTGGGCTGTTCTCTCACCCGAGGGTCGTTCTCGTCGAGAGCAGAACCCTGCAGCCTCAGGGGTTGCCTGGAGGGGTGTGTTTCAATGCCTTTGCTGGATGACTCTGTGTGTGTGTGTGTGTGTGTGTGTGTGTGTGTGTGTGTGTGTGTGTGTGTGTCCCATTCTCTCTTCTCTCTCTGTCTCTCAGTCTCTGTGTCTTTCTTTCCCTCTCTCTGTCGGTTAGTGTGTGTGTGCCCTTGTGCGTGTGTGTCTTTGGACTAATGTGCCCTGTGCACCACAAAGCGATTTCTGGCATGTCGGCCTGTCTTTGCTGAGCCTCTTTCTGCGTCTCTGCCTGGGTCATGAGGCCGGTTGTCAATCGTTTTCGCCGCCGCGGATCCGCTTTGGGTGTGTGAAGGCCTGGCCCACGTGAGGAGATGCATCGGTCCCGGAGCAATTGAAATCTCATCCCCATCATGAGCTGCCTCTTTTCTAAGATCAAGATGACCACACAGCAACCAAGGAAAAGAGCCCCACAGGAGCTCTTTGTCCTGCAGTAGGGGAGCAGAACCACATCAGAGAAGATGGTTGTATCTTTTCACGGCTCTTCTCTGAGGAAAGAAGCCACACCACGATACCGTGTAGAAGAAGAAGCCGGGAATGGGAGATGGCAACAATCCCTGTCCCTGGAATGCTGGCCTCTCTGGACAAGCCACCCTTTTGGAACCCCTCCCCTTATGCCCCTGGCGGTGGCACGGCTCTGTATCCTGCCGGGGCTCTGGCCTCTGCTCTATCCTTCCTCTTGCTCTGCCTCACGTGTTTCTCAGGGGCCTGGATGCCTCTCGCTCTGGCCAAATGTCTTCAACAAAGATGACTTCCCAGTGCGTCAGGGACACACTTCCTGCAGATCCGTGTCATGATTGTATCTCTCTCCAAACGTCTTTCTGCTTCATTGGGCAGGTCTCATGACCCTGGATTTCTTGGCTTCCATACGTGTCTCAGACCGGGAAGCTTCCTTGTTCTCCAGGTTTCTCCTCATGGGTGGGTGGATTGCCTAGAATGAGCGCTAGGCGAGCGTGACTGGCCTTGTCTTCTAGGACAGGTGGTGTCGCATTTCCTCTGCACTTCCTGTCTCATTCTTGAGGGACCTCCTGTCCTCTGCTCCTGGGTGGACTGACTCCCTTGATCTTGTGGCCGAAACGAATGTCAGGGAACCAGAGGGACTGGGCTGGGGCTGGGGCTGGGGCTGGGGCTGGGGCTGGGGCTGGGTGCAGGGGAAGTTGCGTCAGGGCTACCAGGGAGGAGGAGGGTTGGGTGTGGGGCGAATTCTGCAGAAACTTCTTTGCTCCTCTGATAGGCATTTGAAAACCTGGCTTGGGTCAGGCACAGGACCCCCACCCACCGAATCCCAGGTGTTCTTTGATTTCCCTTGGCATTGACCGAAGGGTCACTTGTTCCCGCCTTCCACTGGCCCATACCTGGACACCACCGTTTGTTTCGCCGTCTCCCGATATGCCTCCGGTGACACACATTCACACCATGTGCTGTGGGATACGCCAGTGCCACGCGTGGTCTCATGGTCTCCACCTCGGATTCGCCCCTGTTCCTGCCCGCACGTGTCCTGTAAGGCGCGGTCGGCTTTCCGGAGCCCCAGGGCTTTTAGAAGCGGGGCAGGCCCCTGCTCTTTCGAAGGAGGAGGGAAGCAGAGGGCTGTTGGATCAGTGAAGGTTCAGTTGACGCTGCGCCTTGAGACCTATGGGATCATTCTGTGCTGCAGCGAGGCCCTGCCTGCCTCACCAGATGTGGTGAGCCCATCCTATCTCACTGGGAGGGGGCCCAAATCGGATCTGAACGGGAGTCCCCAGAACACAGCACGCGTCCTGAAGCTCCCCTTCCCTCGGTGGAAGTCGGCTCAAGGGGATCCTGAGGGCGGACTGCTGGGGGGTTTGTCCCTGGGACAGTGAACCGGCGGCCCCCTCTGCCACGGCGTCCCAAGCTGGACCCCGTATCCACACGCCGCCACGGCTGCAGCGGGAGCCTCGCTGCAGCCGCGCAGAGGGGGCATTATTTAAAGGGGTCGCAGCCTGACTGCCAGGAGCGGAGCGCTAGTCGGTCCAGCCAATGCGCATGCGCGAGGCGCGAGCGGCTTCTGCCCTCACAGTGCTTCCCACGGTTGTCTTAGAAACCGGTCCCTGAGGCTCGGCAAAGCAGGAGCCCTCCGCGGCAGTGCTTGGGTGGCGGGGCTCTGAGGCTCCGGCCTGACATCTCTACGGGGTCGACGGGAACGTCTCCGGTTGGCAGGATTCGCAAAGGGCCGACCAGGATGAGGAAACCCCAGGCGGAGTCCGGGGGAAGCAGCACGGCATTCCAGCCTCAGGCCTGCCCGGACGCTGTTGGGGTGAGTCTCCCCAAAAGTCGTGCCGCCGTCATCTCGAGGACAGGTCGGCCTGCGTGCCCCTGGGCTGTTCTCTCACCCGAGGGTCGTTCTCGTCGACAGCAGAACCCCGCAGCCTCAGAGGTTGCCTGGAGGGGTGTGTTTCAATGCCTCTGCTGTATGACTCTGTGTGTGTGTGTGTGTGTGTGTGTGTGTGTGTGTGTGTGTGTGTCTCCCATTCTCTCTTCTCTCTCTGTCTCTCAGTCTCTGTGTCTTTCTTTCCCTCTCTCTGTCGGTTAGTGTGTGTGTGCCCTTGTGCAAAGATGACTTCCCAGTGCGTCAGGGACACACTTCCTGCAGATCCGTGTCATGACTGTATCTCTCTCCAAGCGTCTTTCTGCTTCATTGGGCAGGTCTCATGACCCTGGATTTCTTGGCTTCCATACGTGTCTCAGACAGGGAAGCTTCCTTGTTCTCCAGGTTTCTCCTCATGGGTGGGTGGATTGCCTAGAATGAGCGCTAGGCGACCGTGACTGGCGTTGTCTTCTAGGATAGGTGGTGTCGCATTTCCTCTGCACTTTCTGTCTCATTGGTGAGGGACATCCTCTCCTCTGCTCCTGTTCGGACTGACTCCCTTGATCTTGTGGCCGAAACGAATGTCAGGGAACCAGAGGGACTGGGCTGGGGCTGGGGCTGGGGCTGGGGCTGGGGCTGGGGCTGGGGCTGGGGCTGGGGCTGGGTGCAGGGGAAGTTGTGTCAGGGCTACCAGGGAGGAGGAGGGTTGCGGGTGGGGCGAATTCTGCAGAAACTTCTTTGCTCCTCTGATAGGCATTTGAAAACCTGGCTTGGGTCAGGCACAGGGCCCCCACCCACCGAATCCCAGGTGTTCTTTGATTTCCCTTGGCATTGACCGAATGGTCACTTGTTCCCCCCTTCCACTGGCACATACCTGGACACCACCGTTTGTTTCGCCATCTCCCGATATGCCCCCGGTGACACACATTCACACCATTTGCTGTGGGATACGCCAGTGCCACCCGTGGTCACATGGTCTGCACCTCGGATTCGCCCCTGTTCCTGCCCGCACGTGTCCTGTAAAGCGCGGTCGGCTTTCCGGAGCCCCAGGGCTTATAGAAGCGGGGCAGGCCATTGCTCTTTCGAAGGAGGAGGGAGGCAGAGGGCTGATGGATCAGTGAAGTTTCAGCTGACGCTGCGCCTTGAGACCTATGGGATCATTCTGTGCTGCAGCGAGGCCCTGCCTGCCTCACCAGATGTGATGAGCCCATCCTATCTCACTAGGAGGGGGACAAAATCGGATATCAACGGGAGTCCCCATAACACAGCAGGCGTCCTGAAGCTCCCCTTCCCTCGGTGGAAGTCGGCTCAAGGGGATCCTGAGGGCGGGACTGCTGGGGGTTTGGCCCTGGGACAGGGAACCGGCGGCCCCCTCTCCCACGGCGTCCCAAGCTGGACCCCGTATCCACACGCCGCCGCGGCTGCAGCGGGAGCCTCGCTGCAGCCCTGCAGAGGGTTCATTATTTAAAGGGGACGCAGCCTGACTGCCAGGAGCGGAGCGCCATTCGATCCAGCCAATGCGCATACGCGAGGCGCGAGCGGCTCCTGCCGTCACAGTGCTTCCCACGGTTGTCTTAGAAACCGGTCCCTGAGGCTCGGCAAAGCAGGAGCCCTCCGCGGCAGTGCTTGGGTGGCGGGGCTCTGAGGCTCCGGCCTGACATCTCTACGGGGTCCACGGGAACGTCTCCGGATACCAGGAGTCGCAAAGGGCCGACCAGGATGTGGAAACCCCAGGCGGAGTCCGGGGGAAGCAGCACGGCATCACAGCCTCAGGCCTGCCCGGACGCTGTTGGGGTGAGTCTCCCCAAAAGTCGTGCCGCCGTCATCTCGAGGACAGGTCGGCCTGCGTGCCCCTGGGCTGTTCTCTCACCCGAGGGTCGTTCTCGTCGAGAGCTGAACCCCGCAGCCTCAGGGGTTGCCTGGAGGGGTGTGTTTCAATGCCTTTGCTGGATGACTCTGTGTGTGTGTGTGTGTGTGTGTGTGTGTGTCCCATTCTCTCTTCTCTCTCTGTCTCTCAGTCTCTGTGTCTTTCTTTCCCTCTCTCTGTCGGTTAGTGTGTGTGTGCCCTTGTGCGTGTGTGTCTTTGGACGAATGTGCCCTGTGCACCACAAAGCGATTTCTGGCGTGTCGGCCTGTCTTTGCTGAGCCTCTTTCTGCGTCTCTGCCTGGGTCATGAGGCCGGTTGTCAATCGTTTTCGCCGCCGCGGATCCGCTTTGGGTGTGTGAAGGCCTGGCCCACGTGAGGAGATGCATCGGTCCCGGAGCAATTGAAATCTCATGCCCATCATGAGCTGCCTCTTTTCTAAGATCAAGATGACCACACAGCAACCAAGGAAAAGAGCCCCACAGGAGCTCTTTGTCCTGCAGTAGGCGAGCAGAACCACATCAGAGAAGATGGTTGTATCTTTTCACGGCTCTTCTCTGAGGAAAGAAACCACACCACGATACCGTGTAGAAGAAGAAGCCGGGAATGGGAGATGGCAACAATCCCTGTCCCTGGAATGCTGGCCTCTCTGGACAAGCCACCCTTTTGGAACCCCTCCCCTTATGCCCCTGGCGGTGGCACGGCGCTGTATCCTGCCGGGGCTCTGGCCTCTGCTCTATCCTTCCTCTTGCTCTGCCTCACGTGTTTCTCAGGGGCCTGGATGCCTCTCGCTCTGGCCAAATGTCTTCAACAAAGATGACTTCCCAGTGCGTCAGGGACACACTTCCTGCAGATCCGTGTCATGATTGTATCTCTCTCCAAACGTCTTTCTGCTTCATTGGGCAGGTCTCATGACCCTGGATTTCTTGGCTTCCATACGTGTCTCAGACCGGGAAGCTTCCTTGTTCTCCAGGTTTCTCCTCATGGGTGGGTGGATTGCCTAGAATGAGCGCTAGGCGAGCGTGACTGGCCTTGTCTTCTAGGACAGGTGGTGTCGCATTTCCTCTGCACTTCCTGTCTCATTCTTGAGGGACCTCCTGTCCTCTGCTCCTGGGTGGACTGACTCCCTTGATCTTGTGGCCGAAACGAATGTCAGGGAACCAGAGGGACTGGGCTGGGGCTGGGGCTGGGGCTGGGGCTGGGGCTGGGGCTGGGTGCAGGGGAAGTTGCGTCAGGGCTACCAGGGAGGAGGAGGGTTGGGTGTGGGGCGAATTCTGCAGAAACTTCTTTGCTCCTCTGATAGGCATTTGAATACCTGGCTGGGGTCAGGCACAGGACCCCCACCCACCGAATCCCAGGTGTTCTTTGATTTCCCTTGGCATTGACCGAAGGGTCACTTGTTCCCGCCTTCCACTGGCCCATACCTGGACACCACCGTTTGTTTCGCCGTCTCCCGATATGCCTCCGGTGACACACATTCACACCATGTGCTGTGGGATACGCCAGTGCCACGCGTGGTCTCATGGTCTCCACCTCGGATTCGCCCCTGTTCCTGCCCGCACGTGTCCTGTAAAGCGCGGTCGGCTTTCCGGAGCCCCAGGGCTTTTAGAAGCGGGGCAGGCCCCTGCTCTTTCGAAGGAGGAGGGAGGCAGAGGGCTGTTGGATCAGTGAAGGTTCAGTTGACGCTGCGCCTTGAGACCTATGGGATCATTCTGTGCTGCAGCGAGGCCCTGCCTGCCTCACCAGATGTGGTGAGCCCATCCTATCTCACTGGGAGGGGGCCCAAATCGGATCTGAACGGGAGTCCCCAGAACACAGCACGCGTCCTGAAGCTCCCCTTCCCTCGGTGGAAGTCGGCTCAAGGGGATCCTGAGGGCGGACTGCTGGGGGGTTTGTCCCTGGGACAGTGAACCGGCGGCCCCCTCTGCCACGGCGTCCCAAGCTGGACCCCGTATCCACACGCCGCCAGGGCTGCAGCGGGAGCCTCGCTGCAGCCGCGCAGAGGGGGCATTATTTAAAGGGGTCGCAGCCTGACTGCCAGGAGCGGAGCGCTAGTCGGTCCAGCCAATGCGCATGCGCGAGGCGCGAGCGGCTTCTGCCGTCACAGTGCTTCCCACGGTTGTCTTAGAAACCGGTCCCTGAGGCTCGGCAAAGCAGGAGCCCTCCGCGGCAGTGCTTGGGTGGCGGGGCTCTGAGGCTCCGGCCTGACATCTCTACGGGGTCGACGGGAACGTCTCCGGTTGGCAGGATTCGCAAAGGGCCGACCAGGATGAGGAAACCCCAGGCTGAGTCCGGGGGAAGCAGCACGGCATTCCAGCCTCAGGCCTGCCCGGACGCTGTTGGGGTGAGTCTCCCCAAAAGTCGTGCCGCCGTCATCTCGAGGACAGGTCGGCCTGCGTGCCCCTGGGCTGTTCTCTCACCCGAGGGTCGTTCTCGTCGACAGCAGAACCCCGCAGCCTCAGAGGTTGCCTGGAGGGGTGTGTTTCAATGCCTCTGCTGTATGACTCTGTGTGTGTGTGTGTGTGTGTGTGTGTGTGTGTGTGTGTGTGTCTCCCATTCTCTCTTCTCTCTCTGTCTCTCAGTCTCTGTGTCTTTCTTTCCCTCTCTCTGTCGGTTAGTGTGTGTGTGCCCTTGTGCAAAGATGACTTCCCAGTGCGTCAGGGACACACTTCCTGCAGATCCGTGTCATGACTGTATCTCTCTCCAAGCGTCTTTCTGCTTCATTGGGCAGGTCTCATGACCCTGGATTTCTTGGCTTCCATACGTGTCTCAGACAGGGAAGCTTCCTTGTTCTCCAGGTTTCTCCTCATGGGTGGGTGGATTGCCTAGAATGAGCGCTAGGCGACCGTGACTGGCGTTGTCTTCTAGGATAGGTGGTGTCGCATTTCCTCTGCACTTTCTGTCTCATTGGTGAGGGACATCCTCTCCTCTGCTCCTGTTCGGACTGACTCCCTTGATCTTGTGGCCGAAACGAATGTCAGGGAACCAGAGGGACTGGGCTGGGGCTGGGGCTGGGGCTGGGGCTGGGGCTGGGGCTGTGGCTGGGGCTGGGGCTGGGTGCAGGGGAAGTTGTGTCAGGGCTACCAGGGAGGAGGAGGGTTGCGGGTGGGGCGAATTCTGCAGAAACTTCTTTGCTCCTCTGATAGGCATTTGAAAACCTGGCTTGGGTCAGGCACAGGGCCCCCACCCACCGAATCCCAGGTGTTCTTTGATTTCCCTTGGCATTGACCGAATGGTCACTTGTTCCCCCCTTCCACTGGCACACACCTGGACACCACCGTTTGTTTCGCCGTCTCCCGATATGCCCCCGGTGACACACATTCACACCATTTGCTGTGGGATACGCCAGTGCCACCCGTGGTCACATGGTCTGCACCTCGGATTCGCCCCTGTTCCTGCCCGCACGTGTCCTGTAAAGCGCGGTCGGCTTTCCGGAGCCCCAGGGCTTATAGAAGCGGGGCAGGCCATTGCTCTTTCGAAGGAGGAGGGAGGCAGAGGGCTGATGGATCAGTGAAGTTTCAGCTGACGCTGCGCCTTGAGACCTATGGGATCATTCTGTGCTGCAGCGGGGCCCTGCCTGCCTCACCAGATGTGATGAGCCCATCCTATCTCACTGGGAGGGGGACAAAATCGGATATCAACGGGAGTCCCCAGAACACAGCAGGCGTCCTGAAGCTCCCCTTCCCTCGGTGGAAGTCGGCTCAAGGGGATCCTGAGGGCGGGACTGCTGGGGGTTTGGCCCTGGGACAGGGAACCGGCGGCCCCCTCTCCCACGGCGTCCCAAGCTGGACCCCGTATCCACACGCCGCCGCGGCTGCAGCGGGAGCCTCGCTGCAGCCCTGCAGAGGGTTCATTATTTAAAGGGGACGCAGCCTGACTGCCAGGAGCGGAGCGCGATTCGATCCAGCCAATGCGCATGCGCGAGGCGCGAGCGGCTCCTGCCGTCACAGTGCTTCCCACGGTTGTCTTAGAAACCGGTCCCTGAGGCTCGGCAAAGCAGGAGCCCTCCGCGGCAGTGCTTGGGTGGCGGGGCTCTGAGGCTCCGGCCTGACATCTCTACGGGGTCCACGGGAACGTCTCCGGATACCAGGAGTCGCAAAGGGCCGACCAGGATGTGGAAACCCCAGGCGGAGTCCGGGGGAAGCAGCACGGCATCACAGCCTCAGGCCTGCCCGGACGCTGTTGGGGTGAGTCTCCCCAAAAGTCGTGCCGCCGTCATCTCGAGGACAGGTCGGCCTGCGTGCCCCTGGGCTGTTCTCTCACCCGAGGGTCGTTCTCGTCGAGAGCAGAACCCCGCAGCCTCAGGGGTTGCCTGGAGGGGTGTGTTTCAATGCCTTTGCTGGATGACTCTGTGTGTGTGTGTGTGTGTGTGTGTGTGTGTGTGTGTCTCCCATTCTCTCTTCTCTCTCTGTCTCTCAGTCTCTGTGTCTTTCTTTCCCTCTCTCTGTCGGTTAGTGTGTGTGTGCCCTTGTGCAAAGATGACTTCCCAGTGCGTCAGGGACACACTTCCTGCAGATCCGTGTCATGATTGTATCTCTCTCCAAACGTCTTTCTGCTTCATTGGGCAGGTCTCATGACCCTGGATTTCTTGGCTTCCATACGTGTCTCAGACAGGGAAGCTTCCTTGTTCTCCAGGTTTCTCCTCATGGGTGGGTGGATTGCCAAGAATGAGCGCTAGGCGACCGTGACTGGCCTTGTCTTCTAGGATAGGTGGTGTCGCATTTCCTCTGCGCTTTCTGTCTCATTGTTGAGGGACATCCTCTCCTCTGCACCTGTTCGGACTGACTCCCTTGATCTTGTGGCCGAAACGAATGTCAGGGAACCAGAGGGACTGGGCTGGGGCTGGGGCTGGGGCTGGGGCTGGGGCTGGGGCTGGGGCTGGGGCTGGGGCTGGGTGCAGGGGATGTTGTGTCAGGGCTACCAAGGAGGAGGAGGCTTGCGGGTGGGGCGAATTCTGCAGAAACTTCTTTGCTCCTCTGATAGGCATTTGAAAACCTGGCTTGGGTCAGGCACAGGGCCCCCACCCACCCAATCCCAGGTGTTTTTTGATTTCCCTTGGCATTGACCGAATGGTCACTTGTTCCCCCCTTCCACTGGCACATACCTGGACACCACCGTTTGTTTTGCCGTCTACCGATATGCCCCCGGTGACACACATTCACACCATGTGCTGTGGGATACGCCAGTGCCAAGCGTGGTCACATGGTCTCCACCTCGGATTCGCCCCTGTTCCTGCCCGCACGTGTCCTGTAAAGCGCGGTCGGCTTTCCGGAGCCCCAGGGCTTATAGAAGCGGGGCAGGCCATTGCTCTTTCGAAGGAGGAGGGAGGCAGAGGGCTGATGGATCAGTGAAATTTCAGCTGACGCTGCGCCTTGAGACCTATGGGATCATTCTGTGCTGCAGCGGGGCCCTGCCTGCCTCACCAGATGTGATGAGCCCATCCTATCTCACTGGGAGAGGGACAAAATCGGATATGAACGGGAGTCCCCAGAACACAGCAGGCGTCCTGAAGCTCCCCTTCCCTCGGTGGAAGTCGGCTCAAGGGGATCCTGAGGGCGGGACTGCTGGGGGTTTGTCCCTGGGACAGGGAACCGGCGGCCCCCTCTCCCACGGCGTCCCAAGCTGGACCCCGTATCCACACGCCGCCGCGGCTGCAGCGGGAGCCTCGCTGCAGCCCTGCAGAGGGTTCATTATTTAAAGGGGACGCAGCCTGACTGCCAGGAGCGGAGCGCGATTCGATCCAGCCAATGCGCATGCGCGAGGCGCGAGCGGCTCCTGCCGTCACAGTGCTTCCCACGGTTGTCTTAGAAACCGGTCCCTGAGGCTCGGCAAAGCAGGAGCCCTCCGCGGCAGTGCTTGGGTGGCGGGGCTCTGAGGCTCCGGCCTGACATCTCTACGGGGTCCACGGGAACGTCTCCAGATACCAGGAGTCGCAAAGGGCCGACCAGGATGTGGAAACCCCAGGCGGAGTCCGGGGGAAGCAGCACGGCATCACAGCCTCAGGCCTGCCCGGACGCTGTTGGGGTGAGTCTCCCCAAAAGTCGTGCCGCCGTCATCTCGAGGACAGGTCGGCCTGCGTGCCCCTGGGCTGTTCTCTCACCCGAGGGTCGTTCTCGTCGAGAGCAGAACCCCGCAGCCTCAGGGGTTGCCTGGAGGGGTGTGTTTCAATGCCTTTGCTGGATGACTCTGTGTGTGTGTGTGTGTGTGTGTGTGTGTGTGTGTGTCCCATTCTCTCTTCTCTCTCTGTCTCTCAGTCTCTGTGTCTTTCTTTCCCTCTCTCTGTCGGTTAGTGTGTGTGTGCCCTTGTGCGTGTGTGTCTTTGGACTAATGTGCCCTGTGCACCACAAAGCGATTTCTGGCATGTCGGCCTGTCTTTGCTGAGCCTCTTTCTGCGTCTCTGCCTGGGTCATGAGGCCGGTTGTCAATCGTTTTCGCCGCCGCGGATCCGCTTTGGGTGTGTGAAGGCCTGGCCCACGTGAGGAGATGCATCGGTCCCGGAGCAATTGAAAGCTCATCCCCATCATGAGCTGCCTCTTTTCTAAGATCAAGATGACCTCACAGCAACCAAGGAAAAGAGCCCCACAGGAGCTCTTTGTCCTGCAGTAGGGGAGCAGAACCACATCAGAGAAGATGGTTGTATCTTTTCACGGCTCTTCTCTGAGGAAAGAAGCCACACCACGATACCGTGTAGAAGAAGAAGCCGGGAATGGGAGATGGCAACAATCCCTGTCCCTGGAATGCTGGCCTCTCTGGACAAGCCACCCTTTTGGAACCCCTCCCCTTATGCCCCTGGCGGTGGCACGGCGCTGTATCCTGCCGGGGCTCTGGCCTCTGCTCTATCCTTCCTCTTGCTCTGCCTCACGTGTTTCTCAGGGGCCTGGATGCCTCTCGCTCTGGCCAAATGTCTTCAACAAAGATGACTTCCCAGTGCGTCAGGGACACACTTCCTGCAGATCCGTGTCATGATTGTATCTCTCTCCAAACGTCTTTCTGCTTCATTGGGCAGGTCTCATGACCCTGGATTTCTTGGCTTCCATACGTGTCTCAGACCGGGAAGCTTCCTTGTTCTCCAGGTTTCTCCTCATGGGTGGGTGGATTGCCTAGAATGAGCGCTAGGCGAGCGTGACTGGCCTTGTCTTCTAGGACAGGTGGTGTCGCATTTCCTCTGCACTTCCTGTCTCATTCTTGAGGGACCTCCTGTCCTCTGCTCCTGGGTGGACTGACTCCCTTGATCTTGTGGCCGAAACGAATGTCAGGGAACCAGAGGGACTGGGCTGGGGCTGGGGCTGGGGCTGGGGCTGGGGCTGGGGCTGGGTGCAGGGGAAGTTGCGTCAGGGCTACCAGGGAGGAGGAGGGTTGGGTGTGGGGCGAATTCTGCAGAAACTTCTTTGCTCCTCTGATAGGCATTTGAAAACCTGGCTTGGGTCAGGCACAGGACCCCCACCCACCGAATCCCAGGTGTTCTTTGATTTCCCTTGGCATTGACCGAAGGGTCACTTGTTCCCGCCTTCCACTGGCCCATACCTGGACACCACCGTTTGTTTCGCCGTCTCCCGATATGCCTCCGGTGACACACATTCACACCATGTGCTGTGGGATACGCCAGTGCCACGCGTGGTCTCATGGTCTCCACCTCGGATTCGCCCCTGTTCCTGCCCGCACGTGTCCTGTAAGGCGCGGTCGGCTTTCCGGAGCCCCAGGGCTTTTAGAAGCGGGGCAGGCCCCTGCTCTTTCGAAGGAGGAGGGAGGCAGAGGGCTGTTGGATCAGTGAAGGTTCAGTTGACGCTGCGCCTTGAGACCTATGGGATCATTCTGTGCTGCAGCGAGGCCCTGCCTGCCTCACCAGATGTGGTGAGCCCATCCTATCTCACTGGGAGGGGGCCCAAATCGGATCTGAACGGGAGTCCCCAGAACACAGCCCGCGTCCTGAAGCTCCCCTTCCCTCGGTGGAAGTCGGCTCAAGGGGATCCTGAGGGCGGACTGCTGGGGGGTTTGTCCCTGGGACAGTGTACCGGCGGCCCCCTCTGCCACGGCATCCTAAGCTGGACCCCGTATCCACACGCCGCCACGGCTGCAGCGGGAGCCTCGCTGCAGCCGCGCAGAGGGGGCATTATTTAAAGGGGACGCAGCCTGACTGCCAGGAGCGGAGCGCTAGTCGGTCCAGCCAATGCGCATGCGCGAGGCGCGAGCGGCTTCTGCCCTCACAGTGCTTCCCACGGTTGTCTTAGAAACCGGTCCCTGAGGCTCGGCAAAGCAGGAGCCCTCCGCGGCAGTGCTTGGGTGGCGGGGCTCTGAGGCTCCGGCCTGACATCTCTACGGGGTCGACGGGAACGTCTCCGGTTGGCAGGATTCGCAAAGGGCCGACCAGGATGAGGAAACCCCAGGCGGAGTCCGGGGGAAGCAGCACGGCATTCCAGCCTCAGGCCTGCCCGGACGCTGTTGGGGTGAGTCTCCCCAAAAGTCGTGCCGCCGTCATCTCGAGGACAGGTCGGCCTGCGTGCCCCTGGGCTGTTCTCTCACCCGAGGGTCGTTCTCGTCGACAGCAGAACCCCGCAGCCTCAGAGGTTGCCTGGAGGGGTGTGTTTCAATGCCTCTGCTGTATGACTCTGTGTGTGTGTGTGTGTGTGTGTGTGTGTGTGTGTGTGTGTGTGTGTCTCCCATTCTCTCTTCTCTCTCTGTCTCTCAGTCTCTGTGTCTTTCTTTCCCTCTCTCTGTCGGTTAGTGTGTGTGTGCCCTTGTGCAAAGATGACTTCCCAGTGCGTCAGGGACACACTTCCTGCAGATCCGTGTCATGACTGTATCTCTCTCCAAGCGTCTTTCTGCTTCATTGGGCAGGTCTCATGACCCTGGATTTCTTGGCTTCCATACGTGTCTCAGACAGGGAAGCTTCCTTGTTCTCCAGGTTTCTCCTCATGGGTGGGTGGATTGCCTAGAATGAGCGCTAGGCGACCGTGACTGGCGTTGTCTTCTAGGATAGGTGGTGTCGCATTTCCTCTGCACTTTCTGTCTCATTGGTGAGGGACATCCTCTCCTCTGCTCCTGTTCGGACTGACTCCCTTGATCTTGTGGCCGAAACGAATGTCAGGGAACCAGAGGGACTGGGCTGGGGCTGGGGCTGGGGCTGGGGCTGGGGCTGGGGCTGTGACTGGGGCTGGGGCTGGGTGCAGGGGATGTTGTGTCAGGGCTACCAGGGAGGAGGAGGGTTGCGGGTGGGGCGAATTCTGCAGAAACTTCTTTGCTCCTCTGATAGGCATTTGAAAACCTGGCTTGGGTCAGGCACAGGGCCCCCACCCACCGAATCCCAGGTGTTCTTTGATTTCCCTTGGCATTGACCGAATGGTCACTTGTTCCCCCCTTCCACTGGCACATACCTGGACACCACCGTTTGTTTCGCCATCTCCCGATATGCCCCCGGTGACACACATTCACACCATTTGCTGTGGGATACGCCAGTGCCACCCGTGGTCACATGGTCTGCACCTCGGATTCGCCCCTGTTCCTGCCCGCACGTGTCCTGTAAAGCGCGGTCGGCTTTCCGGAGCCCCAGGGCTTATAGAAGCGGGGCAGGCCATTGCTCTTTCGAAGGAGAAGGGAGGCAGAGGGCTGATGGATCAGTGAAGTTTCAGCTGACGCTGCGCCTTGAGACCTATGGGATCATTCTGTGCTGCAGCGAGGCCCTGCCTGCCTCACCAGATGTGATGAGCCCATCCTATCTCACTAGGAGGGGGACAAAATCGGATATCAACGGGAGTCCCCATAACACAGCAGGCGTCCTGAAGCTCCCCTTCCCTCGGTGGAAGTCGGCTCAAGGGGATCCTGAGGGCGGGACTGCTGGGGGTTTGGCCCTGGGACAGGGAACCGGCGGCCCCCTCTCCCACGGCGTCCCAAGCTGGACCCCGTATCCACACGCCGCCGCGGCTGCAGGGGGAGCCTCGCTGCAGCCCTGCAGAGGGTTCATTATTTAAAGGGGACGCAGCCTGACTGCCAGGAGCGGAGCGCGATTCGATCCAGCCAATGCGCATACGCGAGGCGCGAGCGGCTCCTGCCGTCACAGTGCTTCCCACGGTTGTCTTAGAAACCGGTCCCTGAGGCTCGGCAAAGCAGGAGCCCTCCGCGGCAGTGCTTGGGTGGCGGGGCTCTGAGGCTCCGGCCTGACATCTCTACGGGGTCCACGGGAACGTCTCCGGATACCAGGAGTCGCAAAGGGCCGACCAGGATGTGGAAACCCCAGGCGGAGTCCGGGGGAAGCAGCACGGCATCACAGCCTCAGGCCTGCCCGGACGTTGTTGGGGTGAGTCTCCCCAAAAGTCGTGCCGCCGTCATCTCGAGGACAGGTCGGCCTGCGTGCCCCTGGGCTGTTCTCTCACCCGAGGGTCGTTCTCGTCGAGAGCAGAACCCCGCAGCCTCAGGGGTTGCCTGGAGGGGTGTGTTTCAATGCCTTTGCTGGATGACTCTGTGTGTGTGTGTGTGTGTGTGTGTGTGTGTGTGTGTCTCCCATTCTCTCTTCTCTCTCTGTCTCTCAGTCTCTGTGTCTTTCTTTCCCTCTCTCTGTCGGTTAGTGTGTGTGTGCCCTTGTGCAAAGATGACTTCCCAGTGCGTCAGGGACACACTTCCTGCAGATCCGTGTCATGATTGTATCTCTCTCCAAACGTCTTTCTGCTTCATTGGGCAGGTCTCATGACCCTGGATTTCTTGGCTTCCATACGTGTCTCAGACAGGGAAGCTTCCTTGTTCTCCAGGTTTCTCCTCATGGGTGGGTGGATTGCCAAGAATGAGCGCTAGGCGACCGTGACTGGCCTTGTCTTCTAGGATAGGTGGTGTCGCATTTCCTCTGCGCTTTCTGTCTCATTGTTGAGGGACATCCTCTCCTCTGCACCTGTTCGGACTGACTCCCTTGATCTTGTGGCCGAAACGAATGTCAGGGAACCAGAGGGACTGGGCTGGGGCTGGGGCTGGGGCTGGGGCTGTGGCTGGGGCTGGGGCTGGGTGCAGGGGAAGTTGTGTCAGGGCTACCAAGGAGGAGGAGGGTTGCGGGTGGGGCGAATTCTGCAGAAACTTCTTTGCTCCTCTGATAGGCATTTGAAAACCTGGCTTGGGTCAGGCACAGGGCCCCCACCCACCGAATCCCAGGTGTTTTTTGATTTCCCTTGGCATTGACCGAATGGTCACTTGTTCCCCCCTTCCACTGGCACATACTTGGACACCACCGTTTGTTTTGCCGTCTACCGATATGCCCCCGGTGACACACATTCACACCATGTGCTGTGGGATACGCCAGTGCCAAGCGTGGTCACATGGTCTCCACCTCGGATTCGCCCCTGTTCCTGCCCGCACGTGTCCTGTAAAGCGCGGTCGGCTTTCCGGAGCCCCAGGGCTTATAGAAGCGGGGCAGGCCATTGCTCTTTCGAAGGAGGAGGGAGGCAGAGGGCTGATGGATCAGTGAAATTTCAGCTGACGCTGCGCCTTGAGACCTATGGGATCATTCTGTGCTGCAGCGGGGCCCTGCCTGCCTCACCAGATGTGATGAGCCCATCCTATCTCACTGGGAGAGGGACAAAATCGGATATGAACGGGAGTCCCCAGAACACAGCAGGCGTCCTGAAGCTCCCCTTCCCTCGGTGGAAGTCGGCTCAAGGGGATCCTGAGGGCGGGACTGCTGGGGGTTTGTCCCTGGGACAGGGAACCGGCGGCCCCCTCTCCCATGGCGTCCCAAGCTGGACCCCGTATCCACACGCCGCCGCGGCTGCAGCGGGAGCCTCGCTGCAGCCCTGCAGAGGGTTCATTATTTAAAGGGGACGCAGCCTGACTGCCAGGAGCGGAGCGCGATTCGATCCAGCCAATGCGCATGCGCGAGGCGCGAGCGGCTCCTGCCGTCACAGTGCTTCCCACGGTTGTCTTAGAAACCGGTCCCTGAGGCTCGGCAAAGCAGGAGCCCTCCGCGGCAGTGCTTGGGTGGCGGGGCTCTGAGGCTCCGGCCTGACATCTCTACGGGGTCCACGGGAACGTCTCCAGATACCAGGAGTCGCAAAGGGCCGACCAGGATGTGGAAACCCCAGGCGGAGTCCGGGGGAAGCAGCACGGCATCACAGCCTCAGGCCTGCCCGGACGCTGTTGGGGTGAGTCTCCCCAAAAGTCGTGCCGCCGTCATCTCGAGGACAGGTCGGCCTGCGTGCCCCTGGGCTGTTCTCTCACCCGAGGGTCGTTCTCGTCGAGAGCAGAACCCCGCAGCCTCAGGGGTTGCCTGGAGGGGTGTGTTTCAATGCCTTTGCTGGATGACTCTGTGTGTGTGTGTGTGTGTGTGTGTGTGTGTGTGTGTGTGTCCCATTCTCTCTTCTCTCTCTGTCTCTCAGTCTCTGTGTCTTTCTTTCCCTCTCTCTGTCGGTTAGTGTGTGTGTGCCCTTGTGCGTGTGTGTCTTTGGACTAATGTGCCCTGTGCACCACAAAGCGATTTCTGGCATGTCGGCCTGTCTTTGCTGAGCCTCTTTCTGCGTCTCTGCCTGGGTCATGAGGCCGGTTGTCAATCGTTTTCGCCGCCGCGGATCCGCTTTGGGTGTGTGAAGGCCTGGCCCACGTGAGGAGATGCATCGGTCCCGGGGCAATTGAAATCTCATCCCCATCATGAGCTGCCTCTTTTCTAAGATCAAGATGACCACACAGCAACCAAGGAAAAGAGCCCCACAGGAGCTCTTTGTCCTGCAGTAGGGGAGCAGAACCACATCAGAGAAGATGGTTGTATCTTTTCACGGCTCTTCTCTGAGGAAAGAAGCCACACCACGATACCGTGTAGAAGAAGAAGCCGGGAATGGGAGATGGCAACAATCCCTGTCCCTGGAATGCTGGCCTCTCTGGACAAGCCACCCTTTTGGAACCCCTCCCCTTATGCCCCTGGCGGTGGCACGGCGCTGTATCCTGCCGGGGCTCTGGCCTCTGCTCTATCCTTCCTCTTGCTCTGCCTCACGTGTTTCTCAGGGGCCTGGATGCCTCTCGCTCTGGCCAAATGTCTTCAACAAAGATGACTTCCCAGTGCGTCAGGGACACACTTCCTGCAGATCCGTGTCATGATTGTATCTCTCTCCAAACGTCTTTCTGCTTCATTGGGCAGGTCTCATGACCCTGGATTTCTTGGCTTCCATACGTGTCTCAGACCGGGAAGCTTCCTTGTTCTCCAGGTTTCTCCTCATGGGTGGGTGGATTGCCTAGAATGAGCGCTAGGCGAGCGTGACTGGCCTTGTCTTCTAGGACAGGTGGTGTCGCATTTCCTCTGCACTTCCTGTCTCATTCTTGAGGGACCTCCTGTCCTCTGCTCCTGGGTGGACGGACTCCCTTGATCTTGTGGCCGAAACGAATGTCAGGGAACCAGAGGGACTGGGCTGGGGCTGGTGCAGGGGCTGGGGCTGGGGCTGGGGCTGGGTGCAGGGGAAGTTGCGTCAGGGCTACCAGGGAGGAGGAGGGTTGGGTGTGGGGCGAATTCTGCAGAAACTTCTTTGCTCCTCTGATAGGCATTTGAAAACCTGGCTTGGGTCAGGCACAGGACCCCCACCCACCGAATCCCAGGTGTTCTTTGATTTCCCTTGGCATTGACCGAAGGGTCACTTGTTCCCGCCTTCCACTGGCCCATACCTGGACACCACCGTTTGTTTCGCCGTCTCCCGATATGCCTCCGGTGACACACATTCACACCATGTGCTGTGGGATACGCCAGTGCCACGCGTGGTCTCATGGTCTCCACCTCGGATTCGCCCCTGTTCCTGCCCGCACGTGTCCTGTAAAGCGCGGTCGGCTTTCCGGAGCCCCAGGGCTTATAGAAGCGGGGCAGGCCATTGCTCTTTCGAAGGAGGAGGGAGGCAGAGGGCTGATGGATCAGTGAAATTTCAGCTGACGCTGCGCCTTGAGACCTATGGGATCATTCTGTGCTGCAGCGGGGCCCTGCCTGCCTCACCAGATGTGATGAGCCCATCCTATCTCACTGGGAGAGGGACAAAATCGGATCTGAACGGGAGTCCCCAGAACACAGCAGGCGTCCTGAAGCTCCCCTTCCCTCGGTGGAAGTCGGCTCAAGGGGATCCTGAGGGCGGGACTGCTGGGGGTTTGGCCCTGGGACAGGGAACCGGCGGCCCCCTCTCCCACGGCGTCCCAAGCTGGACCCCGTATCCACACGCCGCCGCGGCTGCAGCGGGAGCCTCGCTGCAGCCCTGCAGAGGGTTCATTATTTAAAGGGGACGCAGCCTGACTGCCAGGAGCGGAGCGCGATTCGATCCAGCCAATGCGCATGCGCGAGGCGCGAGCGGCTCCTGCCGTCACAGTGCTTCCCACGGTTGTCTTAGAAACCGGTCCCTGAGGCTCGGCAAAGCAGGAGCCCTCCGCGGCAGTGCTTGGGTGGCGGGGCTCTGAGGCTCCGGCCTGACATCTCTACGGGGTCCACGGGAACGTCTCCAGATACCAGGAGTCGCAAAGGGCCGACCAGGATGTGGAAACCCCAGGCGAAGTCCGGGGGAAGCAGCACGGCATCACAGCCTCAGGCCTGCCCGGACGCTGTTGGGGTGAGTCTCCCCAAAAGTCGTGCCGCCGTCATCTCGAGGACAGGTCGGCCTGCGTGCCCCTGGGCTGTTCTCTCACCCGAGGGTCGTTCTCGTCGAGAGCAGAACCCTGCAGCCTCAGGGGTTGCCTGGAGGGGTGTGTTTCAATGCCTTTGCTGGATGACTCTGTGTGTGTGTGTGTGTGTGTGTGTGTGTGTGTGTGTCCCATTCTCTCTTCTCTCTCTGTCTCTCAGTCTCTGTGTCTTTCTTTCCCTCTCTCTGTCGGTTAGTGTGTGTGTGCCCTTGTGCGTGTGTGTCTTTGGACTAATGTGCCCTGTGCACCACAAAGCGATTTCTGGCATGTCGGCCTGTCTTTGCTGAGCCTCTTTCTGCGTCTCTGCCTGGGTCATGAGGCCGGTTGTCAATCGTTTTCGCCGCCGCGGATCCGCTTTGGGTGTGTGAAGGCCTGGCCCACGTGAGGAGATGCATCGGTCCCGGAGCAATTGAAATCTCATCCCCATCATGAGCTGCCTCTTTTCTAAGATCAAGATGACCACACAGCAACCAAGGAAAAGAGCCCCACAGGAGCTCTTTGTCCTGCAGTAGGGGAGCAGAACCACATCAGAGAAGATGGTTGTATCTTTTCACGGCTCTTCTCTGAGGAAAGAAGCCACACCACGATACCGTGTAGAAGAAGAAGCCGGGAATGGGAGATGGCAACAATCCCTGTCCCTGGAATGCTGGCCTCTCTGGACAAGCCACCCTTTTGGAACCCCTCCCCTTATGCCCCTGGCGGTGGCACGGCTCTGTATCCTGCCGGGGCTCTGGCCTCTGCTCTATCCTTCCTCTTGCTCTGCCTCACGTGTTTCTCAGGGGCCTGGATGCCTCTCGCTCTGGCCAAATGTCTTCAACAAAGATGACTTCCCAGTGCGTCAGGGACACACTTCCTGCAGATCCGTGTCATGATTGTATCTCTCTCCAAACGTCTTTCTGCTTCATTGGGCAGGTCTCATGACCCTGGATTTCTTGGCTTCCATACGTGTCTCAGACCGGGAAGCTTCCTTGTTCTCCAGGTTTCTCCTCATGGGTGGGTGGATTGCCTAGAATGAGCGCTAGGCGAGCGTGACTGGCCTTGTCTTCTAGGACAGGTGGTGTCGCATTTCCTCTGCACTTCCTGTCTCATTCTTGAGGGACCTCCTGTCCTCTGCTCCTGGGTGGACTGACTCCCTTGATCTTGTGGCCGAAACGAATGTCAGGGAACCAGAGGGACTGGGCTGGGGCTGGGGCTGGGGCTGGGGCTGGGGCTGGGGCTGGGTGCAGGGGAAGTTGCGTCAGGGCTACCAGGGAGGAGGAGGGTTGGGTGTGGGGCGAATTCTGCAGAAACTTCTTTGCTCCTCTGATAGGCATTTGAATACCTGGCTGGGGTCAGGCACAGGACCCCCACCCACCGAATCCCAGGTGTTCTTTGATTTCCCTTGGCATTGACCGAAGGGTCACTTGTTCCCGCCTTCCACTGGCCCATACCTGGACACCACCGTTTGTTTCGCCGTCTCCCGATATGCCTCCGGTGACACACATTCACACCATGTGCTGTGGGATACGCCAGTGCCACGCGTGGTCTCATGGTCTCCACCTCGGATTCGCCCCTGTTCCTGCCCGCACGTGTCCTGTAAGGCGCGGTCGGCTTTCCGGAGCCCCAGGGCTTTTAGAAGCGGGGCAGGCCCCTGCTCTTTCGAAGGAGGAGGGAGGCAGAGGGCTGTTGGATCAGTGAAGGTTCAGTTGACGCTGCGCCTTGAGACCTATGGGATCATTCTGTGCTGCAGCGAGGCCCTGCCTGCCTCACCAGATGTGGTGAGCCCATCCTATCTCACTGGGAGGGGGCCCAAATCGGATCTGAACGGGAGTCCCCAGAACACAGCACGCGTCCTGAAGCTCCCCTTCTCTCGGTGGAAGTCGGCTCAAGGGGATCCTGAGGGCGGACTGCTGGGGGGTTTGTCCCTGGGACAGTGAACCGGCGGCCCCCTCTGCCACGGCGTCCCAAGCTGGACCCCGTATCCACACGCCGCCACGGCTGCAGCGGGAGCCTCGCTGCAGCCGCGCAGAGGGGGCATTATTTAAAGGGGTCGCAGCCTGACTGCCAGGAGCGGAGCGCTAGTCGGTCCAGCCAATGCGCATGCGCGAGGCGCGAGCGGCTTCTGCCGTCACAGTGCTTCCCAAGGTTGTCTTAGAAACCGGTCCCTGAGGCTCGGCAAAGCAGGAGCCCTCCGCGGCAGTGCTTGGGTGGCGGGGCTCTGAGGCTCCGGCCTGACATCTCTACGGGGTCGACGGGAACGTCTCCGGTTGGCAGGATTCGCAAAGGGCCGACCAGGATGAGGAAACCCCAGGCGGAGTCCGGGGGAAGCAGCACGGCATTCCAGCCTCAGGCCTGCCCGGACGCTGTTGGGGTGAGTCTCCCCAAAAGTCGTGCCGCCGTCATCTCGAGGACAGGTCGGCCTGCGTGCCCCTGGGCTGTTCTCTCACCCGAGGGTCGTTCTCGTCGACAGCAGAACCCCGCAGCCTCAGAGGTTGCCTGGAGGGGTGTGTTTCAATGCCTCTGCTGTATGACTCTGTGTGTGTGTGTGTGTGTGTGTGTGTGTGTGTGTGTGTGTGTCTCCCATTCTCTCTTCTCTCTCTGTCTCTCAGTCTCTGTGTCTTTCTTTCCCTCTCTCTGTCGGTTAGTGTGTGTGTGCCCTTGTGCAAAGATGACTTCCCAGTGCGTCAGGGACACACTTCCTGCAGATCCGTGTCATGACTGTATCTCTCTCCAAGCGTCTTTCTGCTTCATTGGGCAGGTCTCATGACCCTGGATTTCTTGGCTTCCATACGTGTCTCAGACAGGGAAGCTTCCTTGTTCTCCAGGTTTCTCCTCATGGGTGGGTGGATTGCCTAGAATGAGCGCTAGGCGACCGTGACTGGCGTTGTCTTCTAGGATAGGTGGTGTCGCATTTCCTCTGCACTTTCTGTCTCATTGGTGAGGGACATCCTCTCCTCTGCTCCTGTTCGGACTGACTCCCTTGATCTTGTGGCCGAAACGAATGTCAGGGAACCAGAGGGACTGGGCTGGGGCTGGGGCTGGGGCTGGGGCTGGGGCTGGGGCTGTGGCTGGGGCTGGGGCTGGGTGCAGGGGAAGTTGTGTCAGGGCTACCAGGGAGGAGGAGGGTTGCGGGTGGGGCGAATTCTGCAGAAACTTCTTTGCTCCTCTGATAGGCATTTGAAAACCTGGCTTGGGTCAGGCACAGGGCCCCCACCCACCGAATCCCAGGTGTTCTTTGATTTCCCTTGGCATTGACCGAATGGTCACTTGTTCCCCCCTTCCACTGGCACATACCTGGACACCACCGTTTGTTTCGCCGTCTCCCGATATGCCCCCGGTGACACACATTCACACCATTTGCTGTGGGATACGCCAGTGCCACCCGTGGTCACATGGTCTGCACCTCGGATTCGCCCCTGTTCCTGCCCGCTCGTGTCCTGTAAAGCGTGGTCGGCTTTCCGGAGCCCCAGGGCTTATAGAAGCGGGGCAGGCCATTGCTCTTTCGAAGGAGGAGCGAGGCAGAGGGCTGTTGGATCAGTGAAGTTTCAGCTGACGCTGCGCCTTGAGACCTATGGGATCATTCTGTGCTGCAGCGAGGCCCTGCCTGCCTCACCAGATGTGATGAGCCCATCCTATCTCACTAGGAGGGGGACAAAATCGGATATCAACGGGAGTCCCCATAACACAGCAGGCGTCCTGAAGCACCCCTTCCCTCGGTGGAAGTCGGCTCAAGGGGATCCTGAGGGCGGGACTGCTGGGGGTTTGGCCCTGGGACAGGGAACCGGCGGCCCCCTCTCCCACGGCGTCCCAAGCTGGACCCCGTATCCACACGCCGCCGCGGCTGCAGCGGGAGCCTCGCTGCAGCCCTGCAGAGGGTTCATTATTTAAAGGGGACGCAGCCTGACTGCCAGGAGCGGAGCGCGATTCGATCCAGCCAATGCGCATGCGCGAGGCGCGAGCGGCTCCTGCCGTCACAGTGCTTCCCACGGTTGTCTTAGAAACCGGTCCCTGAGGCTCGGCAAAGCAGGAGCCCTCCGCGGCAGTGCTTGGGTGGCGGGGCTCTGAGGCTCCGGCCTGACATCTCTACGGGGTCCACGGGAACGTCTCCGGATACCAGGAGTCGCAAAGGGCCGACCAGGATGTGGAAACCCCAGGCGGAGTCCGGGGGAAGCAGCACGGCATCACAGCCTCAGGCCTGCCCGGACGCTGTTGGGGTGAGTCTCCCCAAAAGTCGTGCCGCCGTCATCTCGAGGACAGGTTGGCCTGCGTGCCCCTGGGCTGTTCTCTCACCCGAGGGTCGTTCTCGTCGAGAGCAGAACCCCGCAGCCTCAGGGGTTGCCTGGAGGGGTGTGTTTCAATGCCTTTGCTGGATGACTCTGTGTGTGTGTGTGTGTGTGTGTGTGTGTGTCCCATTCTCTCTTCTCTCTCTGTCTCTCAGTCTCTGTGTCTTTCTTTCCCTCTCTCTGTCGGTTAGTGTGTGTGTGCCCTTGTGCGTGTGTGTCTTTGGATGAATGTGCCCTGTGCACCACAAAGCGATTTCTGGCATGTCGGCCTGTCTTTGCTGAGCCTCTTTCTGCGTCTCTGCCTGGGTCATGAGGCCGGTTGTCAATCGTTTTCGCCGCCGCGGATCCGCTTTGGGTGTGTGAAGGCCTGGCCCACGTGAGGAGATGCATCGGTCCCGGAACAATTGAAATCTCATGCCCATCATGAGCTGCCTCTTTTCTAAGATCAAGATGACCACACAGCAACCAAGGAAAAGAGCCCCACAGGAGCTCTTTGTCCTGCAGTAGGCGAGCAGAACCACATCAGAGAAGATGGTTGTATCTTTTCACGGCTCTTCTCTGAGGAAGGAAGCCACACCACGATACCGTTTAGAAGAAGAAGCCGGGAATGGGAGATGGCAACAATCCCTGTCCCTGGAATGCTGGCCTCTCTGGACAAGCCACCCTTTTGGAACCCCTCCCCTTATGCCCCTGGCGGTGGCACGGCGCTGTATCCTGCCGGGGCTCTGGCCTCTGCTCTATCCTTCCTCTTGCTCTGCCTCACGTGTTTCTCAGGGGCCTGGATGCCTCTCGCTCTGGCCAAATGTCTTCAACAAAGATGACTTCCCAGTGCGTCAGGGACACACTTCCTGCAGATCCGTGTCATGATTGTATCTCTCTCCAAACGTCTTTCTGCTTCATTGGGCAGGTCTCATGACCCTGGATTTCTTGGCTTCCATACGTGTCTCAGACCGGGAAGCTTCCTTGTTCTCCAGGTTTCTCCTCATGGGTGGGTGGATTGCCTAGAATGAGCGCTAGGCGAGCGTGACTGGCCTTGTCTTCTAGGACAGGTGGTGTCGCATTTCCTCTGCACTTCCTGTCTCATTCTTGAGGGACCTCCTGTCCTCTGCTCCTGGGTGGACTGACTCCCTTGATCTTGTGGCCGAAACGAATGTCAGGGAACCAGAGGGACTGGGCTGGGGCTGGGGCTGGGGCTGGGGCTGGGGCTGGGGCTGGGTGCAGGGGAAGTTGCGTCAGGGCTACCAGGGAGGAGGAGGGTTGGGTGTGGGGCGAATTCTGCAGAAACTTCTTTGCTCCTCTGATAGGCATTTGAAAACCTGGCTTGGGTCAGGCACAGGACCCCCACCCACCGAATCCCAGGTGTTCTTTGATTTCCCTTGGCATTGACCGAAGGGTCACTTGTTCCCGCCTTCCACTGACCCATACCTGGACACCACCGTTTGTTTCGCCGTCTCCCGATATGCCTCCGGTGACACACATTCACACCATGTGCTGTGGGATACGCCAGTGCCACGCGTGGTCTCATGGTCTCCACCTCGGATTCGCCCCTGTTCCTGCCCGCACGTGTCCTGTAAGGCGCGGTCGGCTTTCCGGAGCCCCAGGGCTTTTAGAAGCGGGGCAGGCCCCTGCTCTTTCGAAGGAGGAGGGAGGCAGAGGGCTGTTGGATCAGTGAAGGTTCAGTTGACGCTGCGCCTTGAGACCTATGGGATCATTCTGTGCTGCAGCGAGGCCCTGCCTGCCTCACCAGATGTGGTGAGCCCATCCTATCTCACTGGGAGGGGGCCCAAATCGGATCTGAACGGGAGTCCCCAGAACACAGCCCGCGTCCTGAAGCTCCCCTTCCCTCGGTGGAAGTCGGCTCAAGGGGATCCTGAGGGCGGACTGCTGGGGGGTTTGTCCCTGGGACAGTGTACCGGCGGCCCCCTCTGCCACGGCATCCTAAGCTGGACCCCGTATCCACACGCCGCCACGGCTGCAGCGGGAGCCTCGCTGCAGCCGCGCAGAGGGGGCATTATTTAAAGGGGACGCAGCCTGACTGCCAGGAGCGGAGCGCTAGTCGGTCCAGCCAATGCGCATGCGCGAGGCGCGAGCGGCTTCTGCCCTCACAGTGCTTCCCACGGTTGTCTTAGAAACCGGTCCCTGAGGCTCGGCAAAGCAGGAGCCCTCCGCGGCAGTGCTTGGGTGGCGGGGCTCTGAGGCTCCGGCCTGACATCTCTACGGGGTCGACGGGAACGTCTCCGGTTGGCAGGATTCGCAAAGGGCCGACCAGGATGAGGAAACCCCAGGCGGAGTCCGGGGGAAGCAGCACGGCATTCCAGCCTCAGGCCTGCCCGGACGCTGTTGGGGTGAGTCTCCCCAAAAGTCGTGCCGCCGTCATCTCGAGGACAGGTCGGCCTGCGTGCCCCTGGGCTGTTCTCTCACCCGAGGGTCGTTCTCGTCGACAGCAGAACCCCGCAGCCTCAGAGGTTGCCTGGAGGGGTGTGTTTCAATGCCTCTGCTGTATGACTCTGTGTGTGTGTGTGTGTGTGTGTGTGTGTGTGTGTGTGTGTGTGTGTGTGTCTCCCATTCTCTCTTCTCTCTCTGTCTCTCAGTCTCTGTGTCTTTCTTTCCCTCTCTCTGTCGGTTAGTGTGTGTGTGCCCTTGTGCAAAGATGACTTCCCAGTGCGTCAGGGACACACTTCCTGCAGATCCGTGTCATGACTGTATCTCTCTCCAAGCGTCTTTCTGCTTCATTGGGCAGGTCTCATGACCCTGGATTTCTTGGCTTCCATACGTGTCTCAGACAGGGAAGCTTCCTTGTTCTCCAGGTTTCTCCTCATGGGTGGGTGGATTGCCTAGAATGAGCGCTAGGCGACCGTGACTGGCGTTGTCTTCTAGGATAGGTGGTGTCGCATTTCCTCTGCACTTTCTGTCTCATTGGTGAGGGACATCCTCTCCTCTGCTCCTGTTCGGACTGACTCCCTTGATCTTGTGGCCGAAACGAATGTCAGGGAACCAGAGGGACTGGGCTGGGGCTGGGGCTGGGGCTGGGGCTGGGGCTGGGGCTGTGGCTGGGGCTGGGGCTGGGTGCAGGGGAAGTTGTGTCAGGGCTACCAGGGAGGAGGAGGGTTGCGGGTGGGGCGAATTCTGCAGAAACTTCTTTGCTCCTCTGATAGGCATTTGAAAACCTGGCTTGGGTCAGGCACAGGGCCCCCACCCACCGAATCCCAGGTGTTCTTTGATTTCCCTTGGCATTGACCGAATGGTCACTTGTTCCCCCCTTCCACTGGCACATACCTGGACACCACCGTTTGTTTCGCCATCTCCCGATATGCCCCCGGTGACACACATTCACACCATTTGCTGTGGGATACGCCAGTGCCACCCGTGGTCACATGGTCTGCACCTCGGATTCGCCCCTGTTCCTGCCCGCACGTGTCCTGTAAAGCGCGGTCGGCTTTCCGGAGCCCCAGGGCTTATAGAAGCGGGGCAGGCCATTGCTCTTTCGAAGGAGAAGGGAGGCAGAGGGCTGATGGATCAGGGAAGTTTCAGCTGACGCTGCGCCTTGAGACCTATGGGATCATTCTGTGCTGCAGCGAGGCCCTGCCTGCCTCACCAGATGTGATGAGCCCATCCTATCTCACTAGGAGGGGGACAAAATCGGATATCAACGGGAGTCCCCATAACACAGCAGGCGTCCTGAAGCTCCCCTTCCCTCGGTGGAAGTCGGCTCAAGGGGATCCTGAGGGCGGGACTGCTGGGGGTTTGGCCCTGGGACAGGGAACCGGCGGCCCCCTCTCCCACGGCGTCCCAAGCTGGACCCCGTATCCACACGCCGCCGCGGCTGCAGCGGGAGCCTCGCTGCAGCCCTGCAGAGGGTTCATTATTTAAAGGGGACGCAGCCTGACTGCCAGGAGCGGAGCGCGATTCGATCCAGCCAATGCGCATACGCGAGGCGCGAGCGGCTCCTGCCGTCACAGTGCTTCCCACGGTTGTCTTAGAAACCGGTCCCTGAGGCTCGGCAAAGCAGGAGCCCTCCGCGGCAGTGCTTGGGTGGCGGGGCTCTGAGGCTCCGGCCTGACATCTCTACGGGGTCCACGGGAACGTCTCCGGATACCAGGAGTCGCAAAGGGCCGACCAGGATGTGGAAACCCCAGGCGGAGTCCGGGGGAAGCAGCACGGCATCACAGCCTCAGGCCTGCCCGGACGCTGTTGGGGTGAGTCTCCCCAAAAGTCGTGCCGCCGTCATCTCGAGGACAGGTCGGCCTGCGTGCCCCTGGGCTGTTCTCTCACCCGAGGGTCATTCTCGTCGAGAGCAGAACCCCGCAGCCTCAGGGGTTGCCTGGAGGGGTGTGTTTCAATGCCTTTGCTGGATGACTCTGTGTGTGTGTGTGTGTGTGTGTGTGTGTGTGTGTGTCTCCCATTCTCTCTTCTCTCTCTGTCTCTCAGTCTCTGTGTCTTTCTTTCCCTCTCTCTGTCGGTTAGTGTGTGTGTGCCCTTGTGCAAAGATGACTTCCCAGTGCGTCAGGGACACACTTCCTGCAGATCCGTGTCATGATTGTATCTCTCTCCAAACGTCTTTCTGCTTCATTGGGCAGGTCTCATGACCCTGGATTTCTTGGCTTCCATACGTGTCTCAGACAGGGAAGCTTCCTTGTTCTCCAGGTTTCTCCTCATGGGTGGGTGGATTGCCAAGAATGAGCGCTAGGCGACCGTGACTGGCCTTGTCTTCTAGGATAGGTGGTGTCGCATTTCCTCTGCGCTTTCTGTCTCATTGTTGAGGGACATCCTCTCCTCTGCACCTGTTCGGACTGACTCCCTTGATCTTGTGGCCGAAACGAATGTCAGGGAACCAGAGGGACTGGGCTGGGGCTGGGGCTGGGGCTGGGGCTGCGGCTGGGGCTGGGGCTGGGTGCAGGGGAAGTTGTGTCAGGGCTACCAAGGAGGAGGAGGGTTGCGGGTGGGGCGAATTCTGCAGAAACTTCTTTGCTCCTCTGATAGGCATTTGAAAACCTGGCTTGGGTCAGGCACAGGGCCCCCACCCACCGAATCCCAGGTGTTTTTTGATTTCCCTTGGCATTGACCGAATGGTCACTTTTTCCCCCCTTCCACTGGCACATACCTGGACACCACCGTTTGTTTTGCCGTCTACCGATATGCCCCCGGTGACACACATTCACACCATGTGCTGTGGGATACGCCAGTGCCAAGCGTGGTCACATGGTCTCCACCTCGGATTCGCCCCTGTTCCTGCCCGCACGTGTCCTGTAAAGCGCGGTCGGCTTTCCGGAGCCCCAGGGCTTATAGAAGCGGGGCAGGCCATTGCTCTTTCGAAGGAGGAGGGAGGCAGAGGGCTGATGGATCAGTGAAATTTCAGCTGACGCTGCGCCTTGAGACCTATGGGATCATTCTGTGCTGCAGCGGGGCCCTGCCTGCCTCACCAGATGTGATGAGCCCATCCTATCTCACTGGGAGAGGGACAAAATCGGATATGAACGGGAGTCCCCAGAACACAGCAGGCGTCCTGAAGCTCCCCTTCCCTCGGTGGAAGTCGGCTCAAGGGGATCCTGAGGGCGGGACTGCTGGGGGTTTGTCCCTGGGACAGGGAACCGGCGGCCCCCTCTCCCACGGCGTCCCAAGCTGGACCCCGTATCCACACGCCGCCGCGGCTGCAGCGGGAGCCTCGCTGCAGCCCTGCAGAGGGTTCATTATTTAAAGGGGACGCAGCCTGACTGCCAGGAGCGGAGCGCGATTCGATCCAGCCAATGCGCATGCGCGAGGCGCGAGCGGCTCCTGCCGTCACAGTGCTTCCCACGGTTGTCTTAGAAACCGGTCCCTGAGGCTCGGCAAAGCAGGAGCCCTCCGCGGCAGTGCTTGGGTGGCGGGGCTCTGAGGCTCCGGCCTGACATCTCTACGGGGTCCACGGGAACGTCTCCAGATACCAGGAGTCGCAAAGGGCCGACCAGGATGTGGAAACCCCAGGCGGAGTCCGGGGGAAGCAGCACGGCATCACAGCCTCAGGCCTGCCCGGACGCTGTTGGGGTGAGTCTCCCCAAAAGTCGTGCCGCCGTCATCTCGAGGACAGGTCGGCCTGCGTGCCCCTGGGCTGTTCTCTCACCCGAGGGTCGTTCTCGTCGAGAGCAGAACCCCGCAGCCTCAGGGGTTGCCTGGAGGGGTGTGTTTCAATGCCTTTGCTGGATGACTCTGTGTGTGTGTGTGTGTGTGTGTGTGTGTGTGTGTGTGTGTCCCATTCTCTCTTCTCTCTCTGTCTCTCAGTCTCTGTGTCTTTCTTTCCCTCTCTCTGTCGGTTAGTGTGTGTGTGCCCTTGTGCGTGTGTGTCTTTGGACTAATGTGCCCTGTGCACCACAAAGCGATTTCTGGCATGTCGGCCTGTCTTTGCTGAGCCTCTTTCTGCGTCTCTGCCTGGGTCATGAGGCCGGTTGTCAATCGTTTTCGCCGCCGCGGATCCGCTTTGGGTGTGTGAAGGCCTGGCCCACGTGAGGAGATGCATCGGTCCCGGAGCAATTGAAATCTCATCCCCATCATGAGCTGCCTCTTTTCTAAGATCAAGATGACCACACAGCAACCAAGGAAAAGAGCCCCACAGGAGCTCTTTGTCCTGCAGTAGGGGAGCAGAACCACATCAGAGAAGATGGTTGTATCTTTTCACGGCTCTTCTCTGAGGAAAGAAGCCACACCACGATACCGTGTAGAAGAAGAAGCCGGGAATGGGAGATGGCAACAATCCCTGTCCCTGGAATGCTGGCCTCTCTGGACAAGCCACCCTTTTGGAACCCCTCCCCTTATGCCCCTGGCGGTGGCACGGCGCTGTATCCTGCCGGGGCTCTGGCCTCTGCTCTATCCTTCCTCTTGCTCTGCCTCACGTGTTTCTCAGGGGCCTGGATGCCTCTCGCTCTGGCCAAATGTCTTCAACAAAGATGACTTCCCAGTGCGTCAGGGACACACTTCCTGCAGATCCGTGTCATGATTGTATCTCTCTCCAAACGTCTTTCTGCTTCATTGGGCAGGTCTCATGACCCTGGATTTCTTGGCTTCCATACGTGTCTCAGACCGGGAAGCTTCCTTGTTCTCCAGGTTTCTCCTCATGGGTGGGTGGATTGCCTAGAATGAGCGCTAGGCGAGCGTGACTGGCCTTGTCTTCTAGGACAGGTGGTGTCGCATTTCCTCTGCACTTCCTGTCTCATTCTTGAGGGACCTCCTGTCCTCTGCTCCTGGGTGGACTGACTCCCTTGATCTTGTGGCCGAAACGAATGTCAGGGAACCAGAGGGACTGGGCTGGGGCTGGGGCTGGGGCTGGGGCTGGGGCTGGGGCTGGGTGCAGGGGAAGTTGCGTCAGGGCTACCAGGGAGGAGGAGGGTTGGGTGTGGGGCGAATTCTGCAGAAACTTCTTTGCTCCTCTGATAGGCATTTGAAAACCTGGCTTGGGTCAGGCACAGGACCCCCACCCACCGAATCCCAGGTGTTCTTTGATTTCCCTTGGCATTGACCGAAGGGTCACTTGTTCCCGCCTTCCACTGGCCCATACCTGGACACCACCGTTTGTTTCGCCGTCTCCCGATATGCCTCCGGTGACACACATTCACACCATGTGCTGTGGGATACGCCAGTGCCACGCGTGGTCTCATGGTCTCCACCTCGGATTCGCCCCTGTTCCTGCCCGCACGTGTCCTGTAAAGCGCGGTCGGCTTTCCGGAGCCCCAGGGCTTATAGAAGCGGGGCAGGCCATTGCTCTTTCGAAGGAGGAGGGAGGCAGAGGGCTGATGGATCAGTGAAATTTCAGCTGACGCTGCGCCTTGAGACCTATGGGATCATTCTGTGCTGCAGCGGGGCCCTGCCTGCCTCACCAGATGTGATGAGCCCATCCTATCTCACTGGGAGAGGGACAAAATCGGATCTGAACGGGAGTCCCCAGAACACAGCAGGCGTCCTGAAGCTCCCCTTCCCTCGGTGGAAGTCGGCTCAAGGGGATCCTGAGGGCGGGACTGCTGGGGGTTTGGCCCTGGGACAGGGAACCGGCGGCCCCCTCTCCCACGGCGTCCCAAGCTGGACCTCGTATCCACACGCCGCCGCGGCTGCAGCGGGAGCCTCGCTGCAGCCCTGCAGAGGGTTCATTATTTAAAGGGGACGCAGCCTGACTGCCAGGAGCGGAGCGCGATTCGATCCAGCCAATGCGCATGCGCGAGGCGCGAGCGGCTCCTGCCGTCACAGTGCTTCCCACGGTTGTCTTAGAAACCGGTCCCTGAGGCTCGGCAAAGCAGGAGCCCTCCGCGGCAGTGCTTGGGTGGCGGGGCTCTGAGGCTCCGGCCTGACATCTCTACGGGGTCCACGGGAACGTCTCCAGATACCAGGAGTCGCAAAGGGCCGACCAGGATGTGGAAACCCCAGGCGAAGTCCGGGGGAAGCAGCACGGCATCACAGCCTCAGGCCTGCCCGGACGCTGTTGGGGTGAGTCTCCCCAAAAGTCGTGCCGCCGTCATCTCGAGGACAGGTCGGCCTGCGTGCCCCTGGGCTGTTCTCTCACCCGAGGGTCGTTCTCGTCGACAGCAGAACCCCGCAGCCTCAGAGGTTGCCTGGAGGGGTGTGTTTCAATGCCTCTGCTGTATGACTCTGTGTGTGTGTGTGTGTGTGTGTGTGTGTGTGTGTGTGTGTCTCCCATTCTCTCTTCTCTCTCTGTCTCTCAGTCTCTGTGTCTTTCTTTCCCTCTCTCTGTCGGTTAGTGTGTGTGTGCCCTTGTGCAAAGATGACTTCCCAGTGCGTCAGGGACACACTTCCTGCAGATCCGTGTCATGACTGTATCTCTCTCCAAGCGTCTTTCTGCTTCATTGGGCAGGTCTCATGACCCTGGATTTCTTGGCTTCCATACGTGTCTCAGACAGGGAAGCTTCCTTGTTCTCCAGGTTTCTCCTCATGGGTGGGTGGATTGCCTAGAATGAGCGCTAGGCGACCGTGACTGGCGTTGTCTTCTAGGATAGGTGGTGTCGTATTTCCTCTGCACTTTCTGTCTCATTGGTGAGGGACATCCTCTCCTCTGCTCCTGTTCGGACTGACTCCCTTGATCTTGTGGCCGAAACGAATGTCAGGGAACCAGAGGGACTGGGCTGGGGCTGGGGCTGGGGCTGGGGCTGGGGCTGGGGCTGTGGCTGGGGCTGGGGCTGGGTGCAGGGGAAGTGGTGTCAGGGCTACCAGGGAGGAGGAGGGTTGCGGGTGGGGCGAATTCTGCAGAAACTTCTTTGCTCCTCTGATAGGCATTTGAAAACCTGGCTTGGGTCAGGCACAGGGCCCCCACCCACCGAATCCCAGGTGTTCTTTGATTTCCCTTGGCATTGACCGAATGGTCACTTGTTCCCCCCTTCCACTGGCACATACCTGGACACCACCGTTTGTTTCGCCGTCTCCCGATATGCCCCCGGTGACACACATTCACACCATTTGCTGTGGGATACGCCAGTGCCACCCGTGGTCACATGGTCTGCACCTCGGATTCGCCCCTGTTCCTGCCCGCACGTGTCCTGTAAAGCGCGGTCGGCTTTCCGGAGCCCCAGGGCTTATAGAAGCGGGGCAGGCCATTGCTCTTTCGAAGGAGGAGCGAGGCAGAGGGCTGTTGGATCAGTGAAGTTTCAGCTGACGCTGCGCCTTGAGACCTATGGGATCATTCTGTGCTGCAGCGAGGCCCTGCCTGCCTCACCAGATGTGATGAGCCCATCCTATCTCACTAGGAGGGGGACAAAATCGGATATCAACGGAAGTCCCCATAACACAGCAGGCGTCCTGAAGCACCCCTTCCCTCGGTGGAAGTCGGCTCAAGGGGATCCTGAGGGCGGGACTGCTGGGGGTTTGGCCCTGGGACAGGGAACCGGCGGCCCCCTCTCCCACGGCGTCCCAAGCTGGACCCCGTATCCACACGCCGCCGCGGCTGCAGCGGGAGCCTCGCTGCAGCCCTGCAGAGGGTTCATTATTTAAAGGGGACGCAGCCTGACTGCCAGGAGCGGAGCGCGATTCGATCCAGCCAATGCGCATGCGCGAGGCGCGAGCGGCTCCTGCCGTCACAGTGCTTCCCACGGTTGTCTTAGAAACCGGTCCCTGAGGCTCGGCAAAGCAGGAGCCCTCCGCGGCAGTGCTTGGGTGGCGGGGCTCTGAGGCTCCGGCCTGACATCTCTACGGGGTCCACGGGAACGTCTCCGGATACCAGGAGTCGCAAAGGGCCGACCAGGATGTGGAAACCCCAGGCGGAGTCCGGGGGAAGCAGCACGGCATCACAGCCTCAGGCCTGCCCGGACGCTGTTGGGGTGAGTCTCCCCAAAAGTCGTGCCGCCGTCATCTCGAGGACAGGTTGGCCTGCGTGCCCCTGGGCTGTTCTCTCACCCGAGGGTCGTTCTCGTCGAGAGCAGAACCCCGCAGCCTCAGGGGTTGCCTGGAGGGGTGTGTTTCAATGCCTTTGCTGGATGACTCTGTGTGTGTGTGTGTGTGTGTGTGTGTGTCCCATTCTCTCTTCTCTCTCTGTCTCTCAGTCTCTGTGTCTTTCTTTCCCTCTCTCTGTCGGTTAGTGTGTGTGTGCCCTTGTGCGTGTGTGTCTTTGGATTAATGTGCCCTGTGCACCACAAAGCGATTTCTGGCATGTCGGCCTGTCTTTGCTGAGCCTCTTTCTGCGTCTCTGCCTGGGTCATGAGGCCGGTTGTCAATCGTTTTCGCCGCCGCGGATCCGCTTTGGGTGTGTGAAGGCCTGGCCCACGTGAGGAGATGCATCGGTCCCGGAGCAATTGAAATCTCATGCCCATCATGAGCTGCCTCTTTTCTAAGATCAAGATGACCACACAGCAACCAAGGAAAAGAGCCCCACAGGAGCTCTTTGTCCTGCAGTAGGCGAGCAGAACCACATCAGAGAAGATGGTTGTATCTTTTCACGGCTCTTCTCTGAGGAAAGAAGCCACACCACGATACCGTTTAGAAGAAGAAGCCGGGAATGGGAGATGGCAACAATCCCTGTCCCTGGAATGCTGGCCTCTCTGGACAAGCCACCCTTTTGGAACCCCACCCCTTATGCCCCTGGCGGTGGCACGGCGCTGTATCCTGCCGGGGCTCTGGCCTCTGCTCTATCCTTCCTCTTGCTCTGCCTCACGTGTTTCTCAGGGGCCTGGATGCCTCTCGCTCTGGCCAAATGTCTTCAACAAAGATGACTTCCCAGTGCGTCAGGGACACACTTCCTGCAGATCCGTGTCATGATTGTATCTCTCTCCAAACGTCTTTCTGCTTCATTGGGCAGGTCTCATGACCCTGGATTTCTTGGCTTCCATACGTGTCTCAGACCGGGAAGCTTCCTTGTTCTCCAGGTTTCTCCTCATGGGTGGGTGGATTGCCTAGAATGAGCGCTAGGCGAGCGTGACTGGCCTTGTCTTCTAGGACAGGTGGTGTCGCATTTCCTCTGCACTTCCTGTCTCATTCTTGAGGGACCTCCTGTCCTCTGCTCCTGGGTGGACTGACTCCCTTGATCTTGTGGCCGAAACGAATGTCAGGGAACCAGAGGGACTGGGCTGGGGCTGGGGCTGGGGCTGGGGCTGGGGCTGGGGCTGGGTGCAGGGGAAGTTGCGTCAGGGCTACCAGGGAGGAGGAGGGTTGGGTGTGGGGCGAATTCTGCAGAAACTTCTTTGCTCCTCTGATAGGCATTTGAAAACCTGGCTGGGGTCAGGCACAGGACCCCCACCCACCGAATCCCAGGTGTTCTTTGATTTCCCTTGGCATTGACCGAAGGGTCACTTGTTCCCGCCTTCCACTGGCCCATACCTGGACACCACCGTTTGTTTCGCCGTCTCCCGATATGCCTCCGGTGACACACATTCACACCATGTGCTGTGGGATACGCCAGTGCCACGCGTGGTCTCGTGGTCTCATGGTCTCCACCTCGGATTCGCCCCTGTTCCTGCCCGCACGTGTCCTGTAAAGCGCGGTCGGCTTTCCGGAGCCCCAGGGCTTTTAGAAGCGGGGCAGGCCCCTGCTCTTTCGAAGGAGGAGGGAGGCAGAGGGCTGTTGGATCAGTGAAGGTTCAGTTGACGCTGCGCCTTGAGACCTATGGGATCATTCTGTGCTGCAGCGAGGCCCTGCCTGCCTCACCAGATGTGGTGAGCCCATCCTATCTCACTGGGAGGGGGCCCAAATCGGATCTGAACGGGAGTCCCCAGAACACAGCACGCGTCCTGAAGCTCCCCTTCCCTCGGTGGAAGTCGGCTCAAGGGGATCCTGAGGGCGGACTGCTGGGGGGTTTGTCCCTGGGACAGTGAACCGGCGGCCCCCTCTGCCACGGCGTCCCAAGCTGGACCCCGTATCCACACGCCGCCACGGCTGCAGCGGGAGCCTCGCTGCAGCCGCGCAGAGGGGGCATTATTTAAAGGGGTCGCAGCCTGACTGCCAGGAGCGGAGCGCTAGTCGGTCCAGCCAATGCGCATGCGCGAGGCGCGAGCGGCTTCTGCCGTCACAGTGCTTCCCACGGTTGTCTTAGAAACCGGTCCCTGAGGCTAGGCAAAGCAGGAGCCCTCCGCGGCACTGCTTGGGTGGCGGGGCTCTGAGGCTCCGGCCTGACATCTCTACGGGGTCGACGGGAACGTCTCCGGTTGGCAGGATTCGCAAAGGGCCGACCAGGATGAGGAAACCCCAGGCGGAGTCCGGGGGAAGCAGCACGGCATTCCAGCCTCAGGCCTGCCCGGACGCTGTTGGGGTGAGTCTCCCCAAAAGTCGTGCCGCCGTCATCTCGAGGACAGGTCGGCCTGCGTGCCCCTGGGCTGTTCTCTCACCCGAGGGTCGTTCTCGTCGACAGCAGAACCCCGCAGCCTCAGAGGTTGCCTGGAGGGGTGTGTTTCAATGCCTCTGCTGTATGACTCTGTGTGTGTGTGTGTGTGTGTGTGTGTGTGTGTGTGTGTGTGTGTCTCCCATTCTCTCTTCTCTCTCTGTCTCTCAGTCTCTGTGTCTTTCTTTCCCTCTCTCTGTCGGTTAGTGTGTGTGTGCCCTTGTGCAAAGATGACTTCCCAGTGCGTCAGGGACACACTTCCTGCAGATCCGTGTCATGACTGTATCTCTCTCCAAGCGTCTTTCTGCTTCATTGGGCAGGTCTCATGACCCTGGATTTCTTGGCTTCCATACGTGTCTCAGACAGGGAAGCTTCCTTGTTCTCCAGGTTTCTCCTCATGGGTGGGTGGATTGCCTAGAATGAGCGCTAGGCGAGCGTGACTGGCGTTGTCTTCTAGGATAGGTGGTGTCGTATTTCCTCTGCACTTTCTGTCTCATTGGTGAGGGACATCCTCTCCTCTGCTCCTGTTCGGACTGACTCCCTTGATCTTGTGGCCGAAACGAATGTCAGGGAACCAGAGGGACTGGGCTGGGGCTGGGGCTGGGGCTGGGGCTGGGGCTGGGGCTGTGGCTGGGGCTGGGGCTGGGTGCAGGGGAAGTGGTGTCAGGGCTACCAGGGAGGAGGAGGGTTGCGGGTGGGGCGAATTCTGCAGAAACTTCTTTGCTCCTCTGATAGGCATTTGAAAACCTGGCTTGGGTCAGGCACAGGGCCCCCACCCACCGAATCCCAGGTGTTCTTTGATTTCCCTTGGCATTGACCGAATGGTCACTTGTTCCCCCCTTCCACTGGCACATACCTGGACACCACCGTTTGTTTCGCCGTCTCCCGATATGCCCCCGGTGACACACATTCACACCATTTGCTGTGGGATACGCCAGTGCCACCCGTGGTCACATGGTCTGCACCTCGGATTCGCCCCTGTTCCTGCCCGCACGTGTCCTGTAAAGCGCGGTCGGCTTTCCGGAGCCCCAGGGCTTTAGAAGCGGGGCAGGCCATTGCTCTTTCGAAGGAGGAGGGAGGCAGAGGGCTGATGGATCAGTGAAGTTTCAGCTGACGCTGCGCCTTGAGACCTATGGGATCATTCTGTGCTGCAGCGAGGCCCTGCCTGCCTCACCAGATGTGATGAGCCCATCCTATCTCACTAGGAGGGGGACAAAATCGGATATCAACGGGAGTCCCCATAACACAGCAGGCGTCCTGAAGCACCCCTTCCCTCGGTGGAAGTCGGCTCAAGGGGATCCTGAGGGCGGGACTGCTGGGGGTTTGGCCCTGGGACAGGGAACCGGCGGCCCCCTCTCCCACGGCGTCCCAAGCTGGACCCCGTATCCACACGCCGCCGCGGCTGCAGCGGGAGCCTCGCTGCAGCCCTGCAGAGGGTTCATTATTTAAAGGGGACGCAGCCTGACTGCCAGGAGCGGAGCGCGATTCGATCCAGCCAATGCGCATGCGCGAGGCGCGAGCGGCTCCTGCCGTCACAGTGCTTCCCACGGTTGTCTTAGAAACCGGTCCCTGAGGCTCGGCAAAGCAGGAGCCCTCCGCGGCAGTGCTTGGGTGGCGGGGCTCTGAGGCTCCGGCCTGACATCTCTACGGGGTCCACGGGAACGTCTCCGGATACCAGGAGTCGCAAAGGGCCGACCAGGATGTGGAAACCCCAGGCGGAGTCCGGGGGAAGCAGCACGGCATCACAGCCTCAGGCCTGCCCGGACGCTGTTGGGGTGAGTCTCCCCAAAAGTCGTGCCGCCGTCATCTCGAGGACAGGTTGGCCTGCGTGCCCCTGGGCTGTTCTCTCACCCGAGGGTCGTTCTCGTCGAGAGCAGAACCCCGCAGCCTCAGGGGTTGCCTGGAGGGGTGTGTTTCAATGCCTTTGCTGGATGACTCTGTGTGTGTGTGTGTGTGTGTGTGTGTGTGTGTGTGTGTGTGTCCCATTCTCTCTTCTCTCTCTGTCTCTCAGTCTCTGTGTCTTTCTTTCCCTCTCTCTGTCGGTTAGTGTGTGTGTGCCCTTGTGCGTGTGTGTCTTTGGATGAATGTGCCCTGTGCACCACAAAGCGATTTCTGGCATGTCGGCCTGTCTTTGCTGAGCCTCTTTCTGCGTCTCTGCCTGGGTCATGAGGCCGGTTGTCAATCGTTTTCGCCGCCGCGGATCCGCTTTGGGTGTGTGAAGGCCTGGCCCACGTGAGGAGATGCATCGGTCCCGGAGCAATTGAAATCTCATGCCCATCATGAGCTGCCTCTTTTCTAAGATCAAGATGACCACACAGCAACCAAGGAAAAGAGCCCCACAGGAGCTCTTTGTCCTGCAGTAGGCGAGCAGAACCACATCAGAGAAGATGGTTGTATCTTTTCACGGCTCTTCTCTGAGGAAAGAAGCCACACCACGATACCGTGTAGAAGAAGAAGCCGGGAATGGGAGATGGCAACAATCCCTGTCCCTGGAATGCTGGCCTCTCTGGACAAGCCACCCTTTTGGAACCCCTCCCCTTATGCCCCTGGCGGTGGCACGGCGCTGTATCCTGCCGGGGCTCTGGCCTCTGCTCTATCCTTCCTCTTGCTCTGCCTCACGTGTTTCTCAGGGGCCTGGATGCCTCTCGCTCTGGCCAAATGTCTTCAACAAAGATGACTTCCCAGTGCGTCAGGGACACACTTCCTGCAGATCCGTGTCATGATTGTATCTCTCTCCAAACGTCTTTCTGCTTCATTGGGCAGGTCTCATGACCCTGGATTTCTTGGCTTCCATACGTGTCTCAGACAGGGAAGCTTCCTTGTTCTCCAGGTTTCTCCTCATGGGTGGGTGGATTGCCTAGAATGAGCGCTAGGCGAGCGTGACTGGCCTTGTCTTCTAGGACAGGTGGTGTCGCATTTCCTCTGCACTTCCTGTCTCATTCTTGAGGGACCTCCTGTCCTCTGCTCCTGGGTGGACTGACTCCCTTGATCTTGTGGCCGAAACGAATGTCAGGGAACCAGAGGGACTGGGCTGGGGCTGGGGCTGGGCCTGGGGCTGGGGCTGGGGCTGGGTGCAGGGGAAGTTGCGTCAGGGCTACCAGGGAGGAGGAGGGTTGGGTGTGGGGCGAATTCTGCAGAAACTTCTTTGCTCCTCTGATAGGCATTTGAAAACCTGGCTGGGGTCAGGCACAGGACCCCCACCCACCGAATCCCAGGTGTTCTTTGATTTCCCTTGGCATTGACCGAAGGGTCACTTGTTCCCGCCTTCCACTGGCCCATACCTGGACACCACCGTTTGTTTCGCCGTCTCCCGATATGCCTCCGGTGACACACATTCACACCATGTGCTGTGGGATACGCCAGTGCCACGCGTGGTCTCGTGGTCTCATGGTCTCCACCTCGGATTCGCCCCTGTTCCTGCCCGCACGTGTCCTGTAAAGCGCGGTCGGCTTTCCGGAGCCCCAGGGCTTTTAGAAGCGGGGCAGGCCCCTGCTCTTTCGAAGGAGGAGGGAGGCAGAGGGCTGTTGGATCAGTGAAGGTTCAGTTGACGCTGCGCCTTGAGACCTATGGGATCATTCTGTGCTGCAGCGAGGCCCTGCCTGCCTCACCAGATGTGGTGAGCCCATCCTATCTCACTGGGAGGGGGCCCAAATCGGATCTGAACGGGAGTCCCCAGAACACAGCACGCGTCCTGAAGCTCCCCTTCCCTCGGTGGAAGTCGGCTCAAGGGGATCCTGAGGGCGGACTGCTGGGGGGTTTGTCCCTGGGACAGTGAACCGGCGGCCCCCTCTGCCACGGCGTCCCAAGCTGGACCCCGTATCCACACGCCGCCACGGCTGCAGCGGGAGCCTCGCTGCAGCCGCGCAGAGGGGGCATTATTTAAAGGGGACGCAGCCTGACTGCCAGGAGCGGAGCGCTAGTCGGTCCAGCCAATGCGCATGCGCGAGGCGCGAGCGGCTTCTGCCGTCACAGTGCTTCCCACGGTTGTCTTAGAAACCGGTCCCTGAGGCTCGGCAAAGCAGGAGCCCTCCTTGGCAGTGTTTGGGTGGCGGGGCTCTGAGGCTCCGGCCTGACATCTCTACGGGGTCGACGGGAACGTCTCCGGTTGGCAGGATTCGCAAAGGGCCGACCAGGATGAGGAAACCCCAGGCGGAGTCCGGGGGAAGCAGCACGGCATTCCAGCCTCAGGCCTGCACGGACGCTGTTGGGGTGAGTCTCCCCAAAAGTCGTGCCGCCGTCATCTCGAGGACAGGTCGGCCTGCGTGCCCCTGGGCTGTTCTCTCACCCGAGGGTCGTTCTCGTCGACAACAGAACCCTGCAGCCTCAGAGGTTGCCTGGAGGGGTGTGTTTCAATGCCTCTGCTGTATGACTCTGTGTGTGTGTGTGTGTGTGTGTGTGTGTGTGTGTGTGTGTGTGTGTGTGTCTCCCATTCTCTCTTCTCTCTCTGTCTCTCAGTCTCTGTGTCTTTCTTTCCCTCTCTCTGTCGGTTAGTGTGTGTGTGCCCTTGTGCAAAGATGACTTCCCAGTGCGTCAGGGACACACTTCCTGCAGATCCGTGTCATGATTGTATCTCTCTCCAAGCGTCTTTCTGCTTCATTGGGCAGGTCTCATGACCCTGGATTTCTTGGCTTCCATACGTGTCTCAGACAGGGAAGCTTCCTTGTTCTCCAGGTTTCTCCTCATGGGTGGGTGGATTGCCTAGAATGAGCGCTAGGCGACCGTGACTGGCGTTGTCTTCTAGGATAGGTGGTGTCGCATTTCCTCTGCACTTTCTGTCTCATTGGTGAGGGACATCCTCTCCTCTGCTCCTGTTCGGACTGACTCCCTTGATCTTGTGGCCGAAACGAATGTCAGGGAACCAGAGGGACTGGGCTGGGGCTGGGGCTGGGGCTGGGGCTGGGGCTGGGGCTGTGGCTGGGGCTGGGGCTGGGTGCAGGGGAAGTTGTGTCAGGGCTACCAGGGAGGAGGAGGGTTGCGGGTGGGGCGAATTCTGCAGAAACTTCTTTGCTCCTCTGATAGGCATTTGAAAACCTGGCTTGGGTCAGGCACAGGGCCCCCACCCACCGAATCCCAGTGGCCCCCTTCCACTGGCACATACCTGGACACCACCGTTTGTTTCGCCGTCTCCCGATATGCCCCCGGTGGCACACATTCACACCATTTGCTGTGGGATACGCCAGTGCCACCCGTGGTCACATGGTCTGCACCTCGGATTCGCCCCTGTTCCTGCCCGCACGTGTCCTGTAAAGCGCGGTCGGCTTTCCGGAGCCCCAGGGCTTATAGAAGCGGGGCAGGCCATTGCTCTTTCGAAGGAGGAGGGAGGCAGAGGGCTGATGGATCAGTGAAGTTTCAGCTGACGCTGCGCCTTGAGACCTATGGGATCATTCTGTGCTGCAGCGAGGCCCTGCCTGCCTCACCAGATGTGATGAGCCCATCCTATCTCACTAGGAGGGGGACAAAATCGGATATCAACGGGAGTCCCCATAACACAGCAGGCGTCCTGAAGCTCCCCTTCCCTCGGTGGAAGTCGGCTCAAGGGGATCCTGAGGGCGGGACTGCTGGGGGTTTGGCCCTGGGACAGGGAACCGGCGGCCCCCTCTCCCACGGCGTCCCAAGCTGGACCCCGTATCCACACGCCGCCGCGGCTGCAGCGGGAGCCTCGCTGCAGCCCTGCAGAGGGTTCATTATTTAAAGGGGACGCAGCCTGACTGCCAGGAGCGGAGCGCGATTCGATCCAGCCAATGCGCATGCGCGAGGCGCGAGCGGCTCCTGCCGTCACAGTGCTTCCCACGGTTGTCTTAGAAACCGGTCCCTGAGGCTCGGCAAAGCAGGAGCCCTCCGCGGCAGTGCTTGGGTGGCGGGGCTCTGAGGCTCCGGCCTGACATCTCTACGGGGTCCACGGGAACGTCTCCGGATACCAGGAGTCGCAAAGGGCCGACCAGGATGTGGAAACCCCAGGCGGAGTCCGGGGGAAGCAGCACGGCATCACAGCCTCAGGCCTGCCCGGACGCTTTTGGGGTGAGTCTCCCCAAAAGTCGTGCCGCCGTCATCTCGAGGACAGGTCGGCCTGCGTGCCCCTGGGCTGTTCTCTCACCCGAGGGTCGTTCTCGTCGAGAGCAGAACCCCGCAGCCTCAGGGGTTGCCTGGAGGGGTGTGTTTCAATGCCTTTGCTGGATGACTCTGTGTGTGTGTGTGTGTGTGTGTGTGTGTGTGTGTGTGTGTGTGTGTGTGTCCCATTCTCTCTTCTCTCTCTGTCTCTCAGTCTCTGTGTCTTTCTTTCCCTCTCTCTGTCGGTTAGTGTGTGTGTGCCCTTGTGCGTGTGTGTCTTTGGACGAATGTGCCCTGTGCACCACAAAGCGATTTCTGGCGTGTCGGCCTGTCTTTGCTGAGCCTCTTTCTGCGTCTCTGCCTGGGTCATGAGGCCGGTTGTCAATCGTTTTCGCCGCCGCGGATCCGCTTTGGGTGTGTGAAGGCCTGGCCCACGTGAGGAGATGCATCGGTCCCGGAGCAATTGAAATCTCATGCCCATCATGAGCTGCCTCTTTTCTAAGATCAAGATGACCACACAGCAACCAAGGAAAAGAGCCCCACAGGAGCTCTTTGTCCTGCAGTAGGCGAGCAGAACCACATCAGAGAAGATGGTTGTATCTTTTCACGGCTCTTCTCTGAGGAAAGAAGCCACACCACGATACCGTGTAGAAGAAGAAGCCGGGAATGGGAGATGGCAACAATCCCTGTCCCTGGAATGCTGGCCTCTCTGGACAAGCCACCCTTTTGGAACCCCTCCCCTTATGCCCCTGGCGGTGGCACGGCGCTGTATCCTGCCGGGGCTCTGGCCTCTGCTCTATCCTTCCTCTTGCTCTGCCTCACGTGTTTCTCAGGGGCCTGGATGCCTCTCGCTCTGGCCAAATGTCTTCAACAAAGATGACTTCCCAGTGCGTCAGGGACACACTTCCTGCAGATCCGTGTCATGATTGTATCTCTCTCCAAACGTCTTTCTGCTTCATTGGGCAGGTCTCATGACCCTGGATTTCTTGGCTTCCATACGTGTCTCAGACCGGGAAGCTTCCTTGTTCTCCAGGTTTCTCCTCATGGGTGGGTGGATTGCCTAGAATGAGCGCTAGGCGAGCGTGACTGGCCTTGTCTTCTAGGACAGGTGGTGTCGCATTTCCTCTGCACTTCCTGTCTCATTCTTGAGGGACCTCCTGTCCTCTGCTCCTGGGTGGACTGACTCCCTTGATCTTGTGGCCGAAACGAATGTCAGGGAACCAGAGGGACTGGGCTGGGGCTGGGGCTGGGGCTGGGGCTGGGGCTGGGGCTGGGTGCAGGGGAAGTTGCGTCAGGGCTACCAGGGAGGAGGAGGGTTGGGTTTGGGGCGAATTCTGCAGAAACTTCTTTGCTCCTCTGATAGGCATTTGAAAACCTGGCTGGGGTCAGGCACAGGACCCCCACCCACCGAATCCCAGGTGTTCTTTGATTTCCCTTGGCATTGACCGAAGGGTCACTTGTTCCCGCCTTCCACTGGCCCATACCTGGACACCACCGTTTGTTTCGCCGTCTCGCGATATGCCTCCGGTGACACACATTCACACCATGTGCTGTGGGATACGCCAGTGCCACGCGTGGTCTCATGGTCTCCACCTCGGATTCGCCCCTGTTCCTGCCCGCACGTGTCCTGTAAAGCGCGGTCGGCTTTCCGGAGCCCCAGGGCTTTTAGAAGCGGGGCAGGCCCCTGCTCTTTCGAAGGAGGAGGGAGGCAGAGGGCTGTTGGATCAGTGAAGGTTCAGTTGACGCTGCGCCTTGAGACCTATGGGATCATTCTGTGCTGCAGCGAGGCCCTGCCTGCCTCACCAGATGTGGTGAGCCCATCCTATCTCACTGGGAGGGGGCCCAAATCGGATCTGAACGGGAGTCCCCAGAACACAGCACGCGTCCTGAAGCTCCCCTTCCCTCGGTGGAAGTCGGCTCAAGGGGATCCTGAGGGCGGACTGCTGGGGGGTTTGTCCCTGGGACAGTGAACCGGCGGCCCCCTCTGCCACGGCGTCCCAAGCTGGACCCCGTATCCACACGCCGCCACGGCTGCAGCGGGAGCCTCGCTGCAGCCGCGCAGAGGGGGCATTATTTAAAGGGGACGCAGCCTGACTGCCAGGAGCGGAGCGCTAGTCGGTCCAGCCAATGCGCATGCGCGAGGCGCGAGCGGCTTCTGCCGTCACAGTGCTTCCCACGGTTGTCTTAGAAACCGGTCCCTGAGGCTCGGCAAAGCAGGAGCCCTCCGCGGCAGTGCTTGGGTGGCGGGGCTCTGAGGCTCCGGCCTGACATCTCTACGGGGTCGACGGGAACGTCTCCGGTTGGCAGGATTCGCAAAGGGCCGACCAGGATGAGGAAACCCCAGGCGGAGTCCGGGGGAAGCAGCACGGCATTCCAGCCTCAGGCCTGCCCGGACGCTGTTGGGGTGAGTCTCCCCAAAAGTCGTGCCGCCGTCATCTCGAGGACAGGTCGGCCTGCGTGCCCCTGGGCTGTTCTCTCACCCGAGGGTCGTTCTCGTCGACAGCAGAACCCCGCAGCCTCAGAGGTTGCCTGGAGGGGTGTGTTTCAATGCCTCTGCTGTATGACTCTGTGTGTGTGTGTGTGTGTGTGTGTGTGTGTGTGTCTCCCATTCTCTCTTCTCTCTCTGTCTCTCAGTCTCTGTGTCTTTCTTTCCCTCTCTCTGTCGGTTAGTGTGTGTGTGCCCTTGTGCAAAGATGACTTCCCAGTGCGTCAGGGACACACTTCCTGCAGATCCGTGTCATGATTGTATCTCTCTCCAAGCGTCTTTCTGCTTCATTGGGCAGGTCTCATGACCCTGGATTTCTTGGCTTCCATACGTGTCTCAGACAGGGAAGCTTCCTTGTTCTCCAGGTTTCTCCTCATGGGTGGGTGGATTGCCTAGAATGAGCGCTAGGCGACCGTGACTGGCGTTGTCTTCTAGGATAGGTGGTGTCGCATTTCCTCTGCACTTTCTGTCTCATTGGTGAGGGACATCCTCTCCTCTGCTCCTGTTCGGACTGACTCCCTTGATCTTGTGGCCGAAACGAATGTCAGGGAACCAGAGGGACTGGGCTGGGGCTGGGGCTGGGGCTGGGGCTGGGGCTGGGGCTGGGGCTGGGGCTGGGGCTGGGTGCAGGGGAAGTTGTGTCAGGGCTACCAGGGAGGAGGAGGGTTGCGGGTGGGGCGAATTCTGCAGAAACTTCTTTGCTCCTCTGATAGGCATTTGAAAACCTGGCTTGGGTCAGGCACAGGGCCCCCACCCACCGAATCCCAGGTGTTCTTTGATTTCCCTTGGCATTGACCGAATGGTCACTTGTTCCCCCCTTCCACTGGCACATACCTGGACACCACCGTTTGTTTCGCCGTCTCCCGATATGCCCCCGGTGACACACATTCACACCATTTGCTGTGGGATACGCCAGTGCCACCCGTGGTCACATGGTCTGCACCTCGGATTCGCCCCTGTTCCTGCCCGCACGTGTCCTGTAAAGCGCGGTCGGCTTTCCGGAGCCCCAGGGCTTATAGAAGCGGGGCAGGCCATTGCTCTTTCGAAGGAGGAGGGAGGCAGAGGGCTGATGGATCAGTGAAGTTTCAGCTGACGCTGCGCCTTGAGACCTATGGGATCATTCTGTGCTGCAGCGAGGCCCTGCCTGCCTCACCAGATGTGATGAGCCCATCCTATCTCACTAGGAGGGGGACAAAATCGGATATGAACGGGAGTCCCCATAACACAGCAGGCGTCCTGAAGCTCCCCTTCCCTCGGTGGAAGTCGGCTCAAGGGGATCCTGAGGGCGGGACTGCTGGGGGTTTGGCCCTGGGACAGGGAACCGGCGGCCCCCTCTCCCACGGCGTCCCAAGCTGGACCCCGTATCCACACGCCGCCGCGGCTGCAGCGGGAGCCTCGCTGCAGCCCTGCAGAGGGTTCATTATTTAAAGGGGACGCAGCCTGACTGCCAGGAGCGGAGCGCGATTCGATCCAGCCAATGCGCATGCGCGAGGCGCGAGCGGCTCCTGCCGTCACAGTGCCTCCCACGGTTGTCTTAGAAACCGGTCCCTGAGGCTCGGCAAAGCAGGAGCCCTCCGCGGCAGTGCTTGGGTGGCGGGGCTCTGAGGCTCCGGCCTGACATCTCTACGGGGTCCACGGGAACGTCTCCGGATACCAGGAGTCGCAAAGGGCCGACCAGGATGTGGAAACCCCAGGCGGAGTCCGGGGGAAGCAGCACGGCATCACAGCCTCAGGCCTGCCCGGACGCTGTTGGGGTGAGTCTCCCCAAAAGTCGTGCCGCCGTCATCTCGAGGACAGGTCGGCCTGCGTGCCCCTGGGCTGTTCTCTCACCCGAGGGTCGTTCTCGTCGAGAGCAGAACCCCGCAGCCTCAGGGGTTGCCTGGAGGGGTGTGTTTCAATGCCTTTGCTGGATGACTCTGTGTGTGTGTGTGTGTGTGTGTGTGTGTGTGTCCCATTCTCTCTTCTCTCTCTGTCTCTCAGTCTCTGTGTCTTTCTTTCCCTCTCTCTGTCGGTTAGTGTGTGTGTGCCCTTGTGCGTGTGTGTCTTTGGACGAATGTGCCCTGTGCACCACAAAGCGATTTCTGGCGTGTCGGCCTGTCTTTGCTGAGCCTCTTTCTGCGTCTCTGCCTGGGTCATGAGGCCGGTTGTCAATCGTTTTCGCCGCCGCGGATCCGCTTTGGGTGTGTGAAGGCCTGGCCCACGTGAGGAGATGCATCGGTCCCGGAGCAATTGAAATCTCATGCCCATCATGAGCTGCCTCTTTTCTAAGATCAAGATGACCACACAGCAACCAAGGAAAAGAGCCCCACAGGAGCTCTTTGTCCTGCAGTAGGCGAGCAGAACCACATCAGAGAAGATGGTTGTATCTTTTCACGGCTCTTCTCTGAGGAAAGAAGCCACACCACGATACCGTTTAGAAGAAGAAGCCGGGAATGGGAGATGGCAACAATCCCTGTCCCTGGAATGCTGGCCTCTCTGGACAAGCCACCCTTTTGGAACCCCACCCCTTATGCCCCTGGCGGTGGCACGGCGCTGTATCCTGCCGGGGCTCTGGCCTCTGCTCTATCCTTCCTCTTGCTCTGCCTCACGTGTTTCTCAGGGGCCTGGATGCCTCTCGCTCTGGCCAAATGTCTTCAACAAAGATGACTTCCCAGTGCGTCAGGGACACACTTCCTGCAGATCCGTGTCATGATTGTATCTCTCTCCAAACGTCTTTCTGCTTCATTGGGCAGGTCTCATGACCCTGGATTTCTTGGCTTCCATACGTGTCTCAGACCGGGAAGCTTCCTTGTTCTCCAGGTTTCTCCTCATGGGTGGGTGGATTGCCTAGAATGAGCGCTAGGCGAGCGTGACTGGCCTTGTCTTCTAGGACAGGTGGTGTCGCATTTCCTCTGCACTTCCTGTCTCATTCTTGAGGGACCTCCTGTCCTCTGCTCCTGGGTGGACTGACTCCCTTGATCTTGTGGCCGAAACGAATGTCAGGGAACCAGAGGGACTGGGCTGGGGCTGGGGCTGGGGCTGGGGCTGGGGCTGGGGCTGGGTGCAGGGGAAGTTGCGTCAGGGCTACCAGGGAGGAGGAGGGTTGGGTGTGGGGCGAATTCTGCAGAAACTTCTTTGCTCCTCTGATAGGCATTTGAAAACCTGGCTGGGGTCAGGCACAGGACCCCCACCCACCGAATCCCAGGTGTTCTTTGATTTCCCTTGGCATTGACCGAAGGGTCACTTGTTCCCGCCTTCCACTGGCCCATACCTGGACACCACCGTTTGTTTCGCCGTCTCGCGATATGCCTCCGGTGACACACATTCACACCATGTGCTGTGGGATACGCCAGTGCCACGCGTGGTCTCATGGTCTCCACCTCGGATTCGCCCCTGTTCCTGCCCGCACGTGTCCTGTAAAGCGCGGTCGGCTTTCCGGAGCCCCAGGGCTTTTAGAAGCGGGGCAGGCCCCTGCTCTTTCGAAGGAGGAGGGAGGCAGAGGGCTGTTGGATCAGTGAAGGTTCAGTTGACGCTGCGCCTTGAGACCTATGGGATCATTCTGTGCTGCAGCGAGGCCCTGCCTGCCTCACCAGATGTGGTGAGCCCATCCTATCTCACTGGGAGGGGGCCCAAATCGGATCTGAACGGGAGTCCCCAGAACACAGCACGCGTCCTGAAGCTCCCCTTCCCTCGGTGGAAGTCGGCTCAAGGGGATCCTGAGGGCGGACTGCTGGGGGGTTTGTCCCTGGGACAGTGAACCGGCGGCCCCCTCTGCCACGGCGTCCCAAGCTGGACCCCGTATCCACACGCCGCCACGGCTGCAGCGGGAGCCTCGCTGCAGCCGCGCAGAGGGGGCATTATTTAAAGGGGACGCAGCCTGACTGCCAGGAGCGGAGCGCTAGTCGGTCCAGCCAATGCGCATGCGCGAGGCGCGAGCGGCTTCTGCCGTCACAGTGCTTCCCACGGTTGTCTTAGAAACCGGTCCCTGAGGCTCGGCAAAGCAGGAGCCCTCCGCGGCAGTGCTTGGGTGGCGGGGCTCTGAGGCTCCGGCCTGACATCTCTACGGGGTCGACGGGAACGTCTCCGGTTGGCAGGATTCGCAAAGGGCCGACCAGGATGAGGAAACCCCAGGCGGAGTCCGGGGGAAGCAGCACGGCATTCCAGCCTCAGGCCTGCCCGGACGCTGTTGGGGTGAGTCTCCCCAAAAGTCGTGCCGCCGTCATCTCGAGGACAGGTCGGCCTGCGTGCCCCTGGGCTGTTCTCTCACCCGAGGGTCGTTCTCGTCGACAGCAGAACCCCGCAGCCTCAGAGGTTGCCTGGAGGGGTGTGTTTCAATGCCTCTGCTGTATGACTCTGTGTGTGTGTGTGTGTGTGTGTGTGTGTGTGTGTGTGTCTCCCATTCTCTCTTCTCTCTCTGTCTCTCAGTCTCTGTGTCTTTCTTTCCCTCTCTCTGTCGGTTAGTGTGTGTGTGCCCTTGTGCAAAGATGACTTCCCAGTGCGTCAGGGACACACTTCCTGCAGATCCGTGTCATGATTGTATCTCTCTCCAAGCGTCTTTCTGCTTCATTGGGCAGGTCTCATGACCCTGGATTTCTTGGCTTCCATACGTGTCTCAGACAGGGAAGCTTCCTTGTTCTCCAGGTTTCTCCTCATGGGTGGGTGGATTGCCTAGAATGAGCGCTAGGCGACCGTGACTGGCGTTGTCTTCTAGGATAGGTGGTGTCGCATTTCCTCTGCACTTTCTGTCTCATTGGTGAGGGACATCCTCTCCTCTGCTCCTGTTCGGACTGACTCCCTTGATCTTGTGGCCGAAACGAATGTCAGGGAACCAGAGGGACTGGGCTGGGGCTGGGGCTGGGGCTGGGGCTGGGGCTGGGGCTGGGGCTGGGGCTGGGGCTGGGTGCAGGGGAAGTTGTGTCAGGGCTACCAGGGAGGAGGAGGGTTGCGGGTGGGGCGAATTCTGCAGAAACTTCTTTGCTCCTCTGATAGGCATTTGAAAACCTGGCTTGGGTCAGGCACAGGGCCCCCACCCACCGAATCCCAGGTGTTCTTTGATTTCCCTTGGCATTGACCGAATGGTCACTTGTTCCCCCCTTCCACTGGCACATACCTGGACACCACCGTTTGTTTCGCCGTCTCCCGATATGCCCCCGGTGACACACATTCACACCATTTGCTGTGGGATACGCCAGTGCCACCCGTGGTCACATGGTCTGCACCTCGGATTCGCCCCTGTTCCTGCCCGCACGTGTCCTGTAAAGCGCGGTCGGCTTTCCGGAGCCCCAGGGCTTATAGAAGCGGGGCAGGCCATTGCTCTTTCGAAGGAGGAGGGAGGCAGAGGGCTGATGGATCAGTGAAGTTTCAGCTGACGCTGCGCCTTGAGACCTATGGGATCATTCTGTGCTGCAGCGAGGCCCTGCCTGCCTCACCAGATGTGATGAGCCCATCCTATCTCACTAGGAGGGGGACAAAATCGGATATGAACGGGAGTCCCCATAACACAGCAGGCGTCCTGAAGCTCCCCTTCCCTCGGTGGAAGTCGGCTCAAGGGGATCCTGAGGGCGGGACTGCTGGGGGTTTGGCCCTGGGACAGGGAACCGGCGGCCCCCTCTCCCACGGCGTCCCAAGCTGGACCCCGTATCCACACGCCGCCGCGGCTGCAGCGGGAGCCTCGCTGCAGCCCTGCAGAGGGTTCATTATTTAAAGGGGACGCAGCCTGACTGCCAGGAGCGGAGCGCGATTCGATCCAGCCAATGCGCATGCGCGAGGCGCGAGCGGCTCCTGCCGTCACAGTGCCTCCCACGGTTGTCTTAGAAACCGGTCCCTGAGGCTCGGCAAAGCAGGAGCCCTCCGCGGCAGTGCTTGGGTGGCGGGGCTCTGAGGCTCCGGCCTGACATCTCTACGGGGTCCACGGGAACGTCTCCGGATACCAGGAGTCGCAAAGGGCCGACCAGGATGTGGAAACCCCAGGCGGAGTCCGGGGGAAGCAGCACGGCATCACAGCCTCAGGCCTGCCCGGACGCTGTTGGGGTGAGTCTCCCCAAAAGTCGTGCCGCCGTCATCTCGAGGACAGGTCGGCCTGCGTGCCCCTGGGCTGTTCTCTCACCCGAGGGTCGTTCTCGTCGAGAGCAGAACCCCGCAGCCTCAGGGGTTGCCTGGAGGGGTGTGTTTCAATGCCTTTGCTGGATGACTCTGTGTGTGTGTGTGTGTGTGTGTGTGTGTGTGTCCCATTCTCTCTTCTCTCTCTGTCTCTCAGTCTCTGTGTCTTTCTTTCCCTCTCTCTGTCGGTTAGTGTGTGTGTGCCCTTGTGCGTGTGTGTCTTTGGACGAATGTGCCCTGTGCACCACAAAGCGATTTCTGGCGTGTCGGCCTGTCTTTGCTGAGCCTCTTTCTGCGTCTCTGCCTGGGTCATGAGGCCGGTTGTCAATCGTTTTCGCCGCCGCGGATCCGCTTTGGGTGTGTGAAGGCCTGGCCCACGTGAGGAGATGCATCGGTCCCGGAGCAATTGAAATCTCATGCCCATCATGAGCTGCCTCTTTTCTAAGATCAAGATGACCACACAGCAACCAAGGAAAAGAGCCCCACAGGAGCTCTTTGTCCTGCAGTAGGCGAGCAGAACCACATCAGAGAAGATGGTTGTATCTTTTCACGGCTCTTCTCTGAGGAAAGAAGCCACACCACGATACCGTGTAGAAGAAGAAGCCGGGAATGGGAGATGGCAACAATCTCTGTCCCTGGAATGCTGGCCTCTCTGGACAAGCCACCCTTTTGGAACCCCTCCCCTTATGCCCCTGGCGGTGGCACGGCGCTGTATCCTGCCGGGGCTCTGGCCTCTGCTCTATCCTTCCTCTTGCTCTGCCTCACGTGTTTCTCAGGGGCCTGGATGCCTCTCGCTCTGGCCAAATGTCTTCAACAAAGATGACTTCCCAGTGCGTCAGGGACACACTTCCTGCAGATCCGTGTCATGATTGTATCTCTCTCCAAACGTCTTTCTGCTTCATTGGGCAGGTCTCATGACCCTGGATTTCTTGGCTTCCATACGTGTCTCAGACCGGGAAGCTTCCTTGTTCTCCAGGTTTCTCCTCATGGGTGGGTGGATTGCCTAGAATGAGCGCTAGGCGAGCGTGACTGGCCTTGTCTTCTAGGACAGGTGGTGTCGCATTTCCTCTGCACTTCCTGTCTCATTCTTGAGGGACCTCCTGTCCTCTGCTCCTGGGTGGACTGACTCCCTTGATCTTGTGGCCGAAACGAATGTCAGGGAACCAGAGGGACTGGGCTGGGGCTGGGGCTGGGGCTGGGGCTGGGGCTGGGGCTGGGTGCAGGGGAAGTTGCGTCAGGGCTACCAGGGAGGAGGAGGGTTGGGTGTGGGGCGAATTCTGCAGAAACTTCTTTGCTCCTCTGATAGGCATTTGAAAACCTGGCTGGGGTCAGGCACAGGACCCCCACCCACCGAATCCCAGGTGTTCTTTGATTTCCCTTGGCATTGACCGAAGGGTCACTTGTTCCCGCCTTCCACTGGCCCATACCTGGACACCACCGTTTGTTTCGCCGTCTCGCGATATGCCTCCGGTGACACACATTCACACCATGTGCTGTGGGATACGCCAGTGCCACGCGTGGTCTCATGGTCTCCACCTCGGATTCGCCCCTGTTCCTGCCCGCACGTGTCCTGTAAAGCGCGGTCGGCTTTCCGGAGCCCCAGGGCTTTTAGAAGCGGGGCAGGCCCCTGCTCTTTCGAAGGAGGAGGGAGGCAGAGGGCTGTTGGATCAGTGAAGGTTCAGTTGACGCTGCGCCTTGAGACCTATGGGATCATTCTGTGCTGCAGCGAGGCCCTGCCTGCCTCACCAGATGTGGTGAGCCCATCCTATCTCACTGGGAGGGGGCCCAAATCGGATCTGAACGGGAGTCCCCAGAACACAGCACGCGTCCTGAAGCTCCCCTTCCCTCGGTGGAAGTCGGCTCAAGGGGATCCTGAGGGCGGACTGCTGGGGGGTTTGTCCCTGGGACAGTGAACCGGCGGCCCCCTCTGCCACGGCGTCCCAAGCTGGACCCCGTATCCACACGCCGCCACGGCTGCAGCGGGAGCCTCGCTGCAGCCGCGCAGAGGGGGCATTATTTAAAGGGGACGCAGCCTGACTGCCAGGAGCGGAGCGCTAGTCGGTCCAGCCAATGCGCATGCGCGAGGCGCGAGCGGCTTCTGCCGTCACAGTGCTTCCCACGGTTGTCTTAGAAACCGGTCCCTGAGGCTCGGCAAAGCAGGAGCCCTCCGCGGCAGTGCTTGGGTGGCGGGGCTCTGAGGCTCCGGCCTGACATCTCTACGGGGTCGACGGGAACGTCTCCGGTTGGCAGGATTCGCAAAGGGCCGACCAGGATGAGGAAACCCCAGGCGGAGTCCGGGGGAAGCAGCACGGCATTCCAGCCTCAGGCCTGCCCGGACGCTGTTGGGGTGAGTCTCCCCAAAAGTCGTGCCGCCGTCATCTCGAGGACAGGTCGGCCTGCGTGCCCCTGGGCTGTTCTCTCACCCGAGGGTCGTTCTCGTCGACAGCAGAACCCCGCAGCCTCAGAGGTTGCCTGGAGGGGTGTGTTTCAATGCCTCTGCTGTATGACTCTGTGTGTGTGTGTGTGTGTGTGTGTGTGTGTGTGTGTGTCTCCCATTCTCTCTTCTCTCTCTGTCTCTCAGTCTCTGTGTCTTTCTTTCCCTCTCTCTGTCGGTTAGTGTGTGTGTGCCCTTGTGCAAAGATGACTTCCCAGTGCGTCAGGGACACACTTCCTGCAGATCCGTGTCATGATTGTATCTCTCTCCAAGCGTCTTTCTGCTTCATTGGGCAGGTCTCATGACCCTGGATTTCTTGGCTTCCATACGTGTCTCAGACAGGGAAGCTTCCTTGTTCTCCAGGTTTCTCCTCATGGGTGGGTGGATTGCCTAGAATGAGCGCTAGGCGACCGTGACTGGCGTTGTCTTCTAGGATAGGTGGTGTCGCATTTCCTCTGCACTTTCTGTCTCATTGGTGAGGGACATCCTCTCCTCTGCTCCTGTTCGGACTGACTCCCTTGATCTTGTGGCCGAAACGAATGTCAGGGAACCAGAGGGACTGGGCTGGGGCTGGGGCTGGGGCTGGGGCTGGGGCTGGGGCTGGGGCTGGGGCTGGGGCTGGGTGCAGGGGAAGTTGTGTCAGGGCTACCAGGGAGGAGGAGGGTTGCGGGTGGGGCGAATTCTGCAGAAACTTCTTTGCTCCTCTGATAGGCATTTGAAAACCTGGCTTGGGTCAGGCACAGGGCCCCCACCCACCGAATCCCAGGTGTTCTTTGATTTCCCTTGGCATTGACCGAATGGTCACTTGTTCCCCCCTTCCACTGGCACATACCTGGACACCACCGTTTGTTTCGCCGTCTCCCGATATGCCCCCGGTGACACACATTCACACCATTTGCTGTGGGATACGCCAGTGCCACCCGTGGTCACATGGTCTGCACCTCGGATTCGCCCCTGTTCCTGCCCGCACGTGTCCTGTAAAGCGCGGTCGGCTTTCCGGAGCCCCAGGGCTTATAGAAGCGGGGCAGGCCATTGCTCTTTCGAAGGAGGAGGGAGGCAGAGGGCTGATGGATCAGTGAAGTTTCAGCTGACGCTGCGCCTTGAGACCTATGGGATCATTCTGTGCTGCAGCGAGGCCCTGCCTGCCTCACCAGATGTGATGAGCCCATCCTATCTCACTAGGAGGGGGACAAAATCGGATATGAACGGGAGTCCCCATAACACAGCAGGCGTCCTGAAGCTCCCCTTCCCTCGGTGGAAGTCGGCTCAAGGGGATCCTGAGGGCGGGACTGCTGGGGGTTTGGCCCTGGGACAGGGAACCGGCGGCCCCCTCTCCCACGGCGTCCCAAGCTGGACCCCGTATCCACACGCCGCCGCGGCTGCAGCGGGAGCCTCGCTGCAGCCCTGCAGAGGGTTCATTATTTAAAGGGGACGCAGCCTGACTGCCAGGAGCGGAGCGCGATTCGATCCAGCCAATGCGCATGCGCGAGGCGCGAGCGGCTCCTGCCGTCACAGTGCCTCCCACGGTTGTCTTAGAAACCGGTCCCTGAGGCTCGGCAAAGCAGGAGCCCTCCGCGGCAGTGCTTGGGTGGCGGGGCTCTGAGGCTCCGGCCTGACATCTCTACGGGGTCCACGGGAACGTCTCCGGATACCAGGAGTCGCAAAGGGCCGACCAGGATGTGGAAACCCCAGGCGGAGTCCGGGGGAAGCAGCACGGCATCACAGCCTCAGGCCTGCCCGGACGCTGTTGGGGTGAGTCTCCCCAAAAGTCGTGCCGCCGTCATCTCGAGGACAGGTCGGCCTGCGTGCCCCTGGGCTGTTCTCTCACCCGAGGGTCGTTCTCGTCGAGAGCAGAACCCCGCAGCCTCAGGGGTTGCCTGGAGGGGTGTGTTTCAATGCCTTTGCTGGATGACTCTGTGTGTGTGTGTGTGTGTGTGTGTGTGTGTGTGTGTGTGTGTGTGTGTGTCCCATTCTCTCTTCTCTCTCTGTCTCTCAGTCTCTGTGTCTTTCTTTCCCTCTCTCTGTCGGTTAGTGTGTGTGTGCCCTTGTGCGTGTGTGTCTTTGGACGAATGTGCCCTGTGCACCACAAAGCGATTTCTGGCGTGTCGGCCTGTCTTTGCTGAGCCTCTTTCTGCGTCTCTGCCTGGGTCATGAGGCCGGTTGTCAATCGTTTTCGCCGCCGCGGATCCGCTTTGGGTGTGTGAAGGCCTGGCCCACGTGAGGAGATGCATCGGTCCCGGAGCAATTGAAATCTCATGCCCATCATGAGCTGCCTCTTTTCTAAGATCAAGATGACCACACAGCAACCAAGGAAAAGAGCCCCACAGGAGCTCTTTGTCCTGCAGTAGGCGAGCAGAACCACATCAGAGAAGATGGTTGTATCTTTTCACGGCTCTTCTCTGAGGAAAGAAGCCACACCACGATACCGTGTAGAAGAAGAAGCCGGGAATGGGAGATGGCAACAATCCCTGTCCCTGGAATGCTGGCCTCTCTGGACAAGCCACCCTTTTGGAACCCCTCCCCTTATGCCCCTGGCGGTGGCACGGCGCTGTATCCTGCCGGGGCTCTGGCCTCTGCTCTATCCTTCCTCTTGCTCTGCCTCACGTGTTTCTCAGGGGCCTGGATGCCTCTCGCTCTGGCCAAATGTCTTCAACAAAGATGACTTCCCAGTGCGTCAGGGACACACTTCCTGCAGATCAGTGTCATGATTGTATCTCTCTCCAAACGTCTTTCTGCTTCATTGGGCAGGTCTCATGACCCTGGATTTCTTGGCTTCCATACGTGTCTCAGACCGGGAAGCTTCCTTGTTCTCCAGGTTTCTCCTCATGGGTGGGTGGATTGCCTAGAATGAGCGCTAGGCGAGCGTGACTGGCCTTGTCTTCTAGGACAGGTGGTGTCGCATTTCCTCTGCACTTCCTGTCTCATTCTTGAGGGACCTCCTGTCCTCTGCTCCTGGGTGGACTGACTCCCTTGATCTTGTGGCCGAAACGAATGTCAGGGAACCAGAGGGACTGGGCTGGGGCTGGGGCTGGGGCTGGGGCTGGGGCTGGGGCTGGGTGCAGGGGAAGTTGCGTCAGGGCTACCAGGGAGGAGGAGGGTTGGGTGTGGGGCGAATTCTGCAGAAACTTCTTTGCTCCTCTGATAGGCATTTGAAAACCTGGCTGGGGTCAGGCACAGGACCCCCACCCACCGAATCCCAGGTGTTCTTTGATTTCCCTTGGCATTGACCGAAGGGTCACTTGTTCCCGCCTTCCACTGGCCCATACCTGGACACCACCGTTTGTTTCGCCGTCTCGCGATATGCCTCCGGTGACACACATTCACACCATGTGCTGTGGGATACGCCAGTGCCACGCGTGGTCTCATGGTCTCCACCTCGGATTCGCCCCTGTTCCTGCCCGCACGTGTCCTGTAAAGCGCGGTCGGCTTTCCGGAGCCCCAGGGCTTTTAGAAGCGGGGCAGGCCCCTGCTCTTTCGAAGGAGGAGGGAGGCAGAGGGCTGTTGGATCAGTGAAGGTTCAGTTGACGCTGCGCCTTGAGACCTATGGGATCATTCTGTGCTGCAGCGAGGCCCTGCCTGCCTCACCAGATGTGGTGAGCCCATCCTATCTCACTGGGAGGGGGCCCAAATCGGATCTGAACGGGAGTCCCCAGAACACAGCACGCGTCCTGAAGCTCCCCTTCCCTCGGTGGAAGTCGGCTCAAGGGGATCCTGAGGGCGGACTGCTGGGGGGTTTGTCCCTGGGACAGTGAACCGGCGGCCCCCTCTGCCACGGCGTCCCAAGCTGGACCCCGTATCCACACGCCGCCACGGCTGCAGCGGGAGCCTCGCTGCAGCCGCTCAGAGGGGGCATTATTTAAAGGGGACGCAGCCTGACTGCCAGGAGCGGAGCGCTAGTCGGTCCAGCCAATGCGCATGCGCGAGGCGCGAGCGGCTTCTGCCGTCACAGTGCTTCCCACGGTTGTCTTAGAAACCGGTCCCTGAGGCTCGGCAAAGCAGGAGCCCTCCGCGGCAGTGCTTGGGTGGCGGGGCTCTGAGGCTCCGGCCTGACATCTCTACGGGGTCGACGGGAACGTCTCCGGTTGGCAGGATTCGCAAAGGGCCGACCAGGATGAGGAAACCCCAGGCGGAGTCCGGGGGAAGCAGCACGGCATTCCAGCCTCAGGCCTGCCCGGACGCTGTTGGGGTGAGTCTCCCCAAAAGTCGTGCCGCCGTCATCTCGAGGACAGGTCGGCCTGCGTGCCCCTGGGCTGTTCTCTCACCGGAGGGTCGTTCTCGTCGACAGCAGAACCCCGCAGCCTCAGAGGTTGCCTGGAGGGGTGTGTTTCAATGCCTCTGCTGTATGACTCTGTGTGTGTGTGTGTGTGTGTGTGTGTGTGTGTGTCTCCCATTCTCTCTTCTCTCTCTGTCTCTCAGTCTCTGTGTCTTTCTTTCCCTCTCTCTGTCGGTTAGTGTGTGTGTGCCCTTGTGCAAAGATGACTTCCCAGTGCGTCAGGGACACACTTCCTGCAGATCCGTGTCATGATTGTATCTCTCTCCAAGCGTCTTTCTGCTTCATTGGGCAGGTCTCATGACCCTGGATTTCTTGGCTTCCATACGTGTCTCAGACAGGGAAGCTTCCTTGTTCTCCAGGTTTCTCCTCATGGGTGGGTGGATTGCCTAGAATGAGCGCTAGGCGACCGTGACTGGCGTTGTCTTCTAGGATAGGTGGTGTCGCATTTCCTCTGCACTTTCTGTCTCATTGGTGAGGGACATCCTCTCCTCTGCTCCTGTTCGGACTGACTCCCTTGATCTTGTGGCCGAAACGAATGTCAGGGAACCAGAGGGACTGGGCTGGGGCTGGGGCTGGGGCTGGGGCTGGGGCTGGGGCTGGGGCTGGGGCTGGGGCTGGGTGCAGGGGAAGTTGTGTCAGGGCTACCAGGGAGGAGGAGGGTTGCGGGTGGGGCGAATTCTGCAGAAACTTCTTTGCTCCTCTGATAGGCATTTGAAAACCTGGCTTGGGTCAGGCACAGGGCCCCCACCCACCGAATCCCAGGTGTTCTTTGATTTCCCTTGGCATTGACCGAATGGTCACTTGTTCCCCCCTTCCACTGGCACATACCTGGACACCACCGTTTGTTTCGCCGTCTCCCGATATGCCCCCGGTGACACACATTCACACCATTTGCTGTGGGATACGCCAGTGCCACCCGTGGTCACATGGTCTGCACCTCGGATTCGCCCCTGTTCCTGCCCGCACGTGTCCTGTAAAGCGCGGTCGGCTTTCCGGAGCCCCAGGGCTTATAGAAGCGGGGCAGGCCATTGCTCTTTCGAAGGAGGAGGGAGGCAGAGGGCTGATGGATCAGTGAAGTTTCAGCTGACGCTGCGCCTTGAGACCTATGGGATCATTCTGTGCTGCAGCGAGGCCCTGCCTGCCTCACCAGATGTGATGAGCCCATCCTATCTCACTAGGAGGGGGACAAAATCGGATATGAACGGGAGTCCCCATAACACAGCAGGCGTCCTGAAGCTCCCCTTCCCTCGGTGGAAGTCGGCTCAAGGGGATCCTGAGGGCGGGACTGCTGGGGGTTTGGCCCTGGGACAGGGAACCGGCGGCCCCCTCTCCCACGGCGTCCCAAGCTGGACCCCGTATCCACACGCCGCCGCGGCTGCAGCGGGAGCCTCGCTGCAGCCCTGCAGAGGGTTCATTATTTAAAGGGGACGCAGCCTGACTGCCAGGAGCGGAGCGCGATTCGATCCAGCCAATGCGCATGCGCGAGGCGCGAGCGGCTCCTGCCGTCACAGTGCCTCCCACGGTTGTCTTAGAAACCGGTCCCTGAGGCTCGGCAAAGCAGGAGCCCTCCGCGGCAGTGCTTGGGTGGCGGGGCTCTGAGGCTCCGGCCTGACATCTCTACGGGGTCCACGGGAACGTCTCCGGATACCAGGAGTCGCAAAGGGCCGACCAGGATGTGGAAACCCCAGGCGGAGTCCGGGGGAAGCAGCACGGCATCACAGCCTCAGGCCTGCCCGGACGCTGTTGGGGTGAGTCTCCCCAAAAGTCGTGCCGCCGTCATCTCGAGGACAGGTCGGCCTGCGTGCCCCTGGGCTGTTCTCTCACCCGAGGGTCGTTCTCGTCGAGAGCAGAACCCCGCAGCCTCAGGGGTTGCCTGGAGGGGTGTGTTTCAATGCCTTTGCTGGATGACTCTGTGTGTGTGTGTGTGTGTGTGTGTGTGTGTGTGTGTGTGTGTGTGTCCCATTCTCTCTTCTCTCTCTGTCTCTCAGTCTCTGTGTCTTTCTTTCCCTCTCTCTGTCGGTTAGTGTGTGTGTGCCCTTGTGCGTGTGTGTCTTTGGACGAATGTGCCCTGTGCACCACAAAGCGATTTCTGGCGTGTCGGCCTGTCTTTGCTGAGCCTCTTTCTGCGTCTCTGCCTGGGTCATGAGGCCGGTTGTCAATCGTTTTCGCCGCCGCGGATCCGCTTTGGGTGTGTGAAGGCCTGGCCCACGTGAGGAGATGCATCGGTCCCGGAGCAATTGAAATCTCATGCCCATCATGAGCTGCCTCTTTTCTAAGATCAAGATGACCACACAGCAACCAAGGAAAAGAGCCCCACAGGAGCTCTTTGTCCTGCAGTAGGCGAGCAGAACCACATCAGAGAAGATGGTTGTATCTTTTCACGGCTCTTCTCTGAGGAAAGAAGCCACACCACGATACCGTGTAGAAGAAGAAGCCGGGAATGGGAGATGGCAACAATCTCTGTCCCTGGAATGCTGGCCTCTCTGGACAAGCCACCCTTTTGGAACCCCTCCCCTTATGCCCCTGGCGGTGGCACGGCGCTGTATCCTGCCGGGGCTCTGGCCTCTGCTCTATCCTTCCTCTTGCTCTGCCTCACGTGTTTCTCAGGGGCCTGGATGCCTCTCGCTCTGGCCAAATGTCTTCAACAAAGATGACTTCCCAGTGCGTCAGGGACACACTTCCTGCAGATCCGTGTCATGATTGTATCTCTCTCCAAACGTCTTTCTGCTTCATTGGGCAGGTCTCATGACCCTGGATTTCTTGGCTTCCATACGTGTCTCAGACCGGGAAGCTTCCTTGTTCTCCAGGTTTCTCCTCATGGGTGGGTGGATTGCCTAGAATGAGCGCTAGGCGAGCGTGACTGGCCTTGTCTTCTAGGACAGGTGGTGTCGCATTTCCTCTGCACTTCCTGTCTCATTCTTGAGGGACCTCCTGTCCTCTGCTCCTGGGTGGACTGACTCCCTTGATCTTGTGGCCGAAACGAATGTCAGGGAACCAGAGGGACTGGGCTGGGGCTGGGGCTGGGGCTGGGGCTGGGGCTGGGGCTGGGTGCAGGGGAAGTTGCGTCAGGGCTACCAGGGAGGAGGAGGGTTGGGTGTGGGGCGAATTCTGCAGAAACTTCTTTGCTCCTCTGATAGGCATTTGAAAACCTGGCTGGGGTCAGGCACAGGACCCCCACCCACCGAATCCCAGGTGTTCTTTGATTTCCCTTGGCATTGACCGAAGGGTCACTTGTTCCCGCCTTCCACTGGCCCATACCTGGACACCACCGTTTGTTTCGCCGTCTCGCGATATGCCTCCGGTGACACACATTCACACCATGTGCTGTGGGATACGCCAGTGCCACGCGTGGTCTCATGGTCTCCACCTCGGATTCGCCCCTGTTCCTGCCCGCACGTGTCCTGTAAAGCGCGGTCGGCTTTCCGGAGCCCCAGGGCTTTTAGAAGCGGGGCAGGCCCCTGCTCTTTCGAAGGAGGAGGGAGGCAGAGGGCTGTTGGATCAGTGAAGGTTCAGTTGACGCTGCGCCTTGAGACCTATGGGATCATTCTGTGCTGCAGCGAGGCCCTGCCTGCCTCACCAGATGTGGTGAGCCCATCCTATCTCACTGGGAGGGGGCCCAAATCGGATCTGAACGGGAGTCCCCAGAACACAGCACGCGTCCTGAAGCTCCCCTTCCCTCGGTGGAAGTCGGCTCAAGGGGATCCTGAGGGCGGACTGCTGGGGGGTTTGTCCCTGGGACAGTGAACCGGCGGCCCCCTCTGCCACGGCGTCCCAAGCTGGACCCCGTATCCACACGCCGCCACGGCTGCAGCGGGAGCCTCGCTGCAGCGGCGCAGAGGGGGCATTATTTAAAGGGGACGCAGCCTGACTGCCAGGAGCGGAGCGCTAGTCGGTCCAGCCAATGCGCATGCGCGAGGCGCGAGCGGCTTCTGCCGTCACAGTGCTTCCCACGGTTGTCTTAGAAACCGGTCCCTGAGGCTCGGCAAAGCAGGAGCCCTCCGCGGCAGTGCTTGGGTGGCGGGGCTCTGAGGCTCCGGCCTGACATCTCTACGGGGTCGACGGGAACGTCTCCGGTTGGCAGGATTCGCAAAGGGCCGACCAGGATGAGGAAACCCCAGGCGGAGTCCGGGGGAAGCAGCACGGCATTCCAGCCTCAGGCCTGCCCGGACGCTGTTGGGGTGAGTCTCCCCAAAAGTCGTGCCGCCGTCATCTCGAGGACAGGTCGGCCTGCGTGCCCCTGGGCTGTTCTCTCACCCGAGGGTCGTTCTCGTCGACAGCAGAACCCCGCAGCCTCAGAGGTTGCCTGGAGGGGTGTGTTTCAATGCCTCTGCTGTATGACTCTGTGTGTGTGTGTGTGTGTGTGTGTGTGTGTGTGTCTCCCATTCTCTCTTCTCTCTCTGTCTCTCAGTCTCTGTGTCTTTCTTTCCCTCTCTCTGTCGGTTAGTGTGTGTGTGCCCTTGTGCAAAGATGACTTCCCAGTGCGTCAGGGACACACTTCCTGCAGATCCGTGTCATGATTGTATCTCTCTCCAAGCGTCTTTCTGCTTCATTGGGCAGGTCTCATGACCCTGGATTTCTTGGCTTCCATACGTGTCTCAGACAGGGAAGCTTCCTTGTTCTCCAGGTTTCTCCTCATGGGTGGGTGGATTGCCTAGAATGAGCGCTAGGCGACCGTGACTGGCGTTGTCTTCTAGGATAGGTGGTGTCGCATTTCCTCTGCACTTTCTGTCTCATTGGTGAGGGACATCCTCTCCTCTGCTCCTGTTCGGACTGACTCCCTTGATCTTGTGGCCGAAACGAATGTCAGGGAACCAGAGGGACTGGGCTGGGGCTGGGGCTGGGGCTGGGGCTGGGGCTGGGGCTGGGGCTGGGGCTGGGGCTGGGTGCAGGGGAAGTTGTGTCAGGGCTACCAGGGAGGAGGAGGGTTGCGGGTGGGGCGAATTCTGCAGAAACTTCTTTGCTCCTCTGATAGGCATTTGAAAACCTGGCTTGGGTCAGGCACAGGGCCCCCACCCACCGAATCCCAGGTGTTCTTTGATTTCCCTTGGCATTGACCGAATGGTCACTTGTTCCCCCCTTCCACTGGCACATACCTGGACACCACCGTTTGTTTCGCCGTCTCCCGATATGCCCCCGGTGACACACATTCACACCATTTGCTGTGGGATACGCCAGTGCCACCCGTGGTCACATGGTCTGCACCTCGGATTCGCCCCTGTTCCTGCCCGCACGTGTCCTGTAAAGCGCGGTCGGCTTTCCGGAGCCCCAGGGCTTATAGAAGCGGGGCAGGCCATTGCTCTTTCGAAGGAGGAGGGAGGCAGAGGGCTGATGGATCAGTGAAGTTTCAGCTGACGCTGCGCCTTGAGACCTATGGGATCATTCTGTGCTGCAGCGAGGCCCTGCCTGCCTCACCAGATGTGATGAGCCCATCCTATCTCACTAGGAGGGGGACAAAATCGGATATGAACGGGAGTCCCCATAACACAGCAGGCGTCCTGAAGCTCCCCTTCCCTCGGTGGAAGTCGGCTCAAGGGGATCCTGAGGGCGGGACTGCTGGGGGTTTGGCCCTGGGACAGGGAACCGGCGGCCCCCTCTCCCACGGCGTCCCAAGCTGGACCCCGTATCCACACGCCGCCGCGGCTGCAGCGGGAGCCTCGCTGCAGCCCTGCAGAGGGTTCATTATTTAAAGGGGACGCAGCCTGACTGCCAGGAGCGGAGCGCGATTCGATCCAGCCAATGCGCATGCGCGAGGCGCGAGCGGCTCCTGCCGTCACAGTGCCTCCCACGGTTGTCTTAGAAACCGGTCCCTGAGGCTCGGCAAAGCAGGAGCCCTCCGCGGCAGTGCTTGGGTGGCGGGGCTCTGAGGCTCCGGCCTGACATCTCTACGGGGTCCACGGGAACGTCTCCGGATACCAGGAGTCGCAAAGGGCCGACCAGGATGTGGAAACCCCAGGCGGAGTCCGGGGGAAGCAGCACGGCATCACAGCCTCAGGCCTGCCCGGACGCTGTTGGGGTGAGTCTCCCCAAAAGTCGTGCCGCCGTCATCTCGAGGACAGGTCGGCCTGCGTGCCCCTGGGCTGTTCTCTCACCCGAGGGTCTTTCTCGTCGAGAGCAGAACCCCGCAGCCTCAGGGGTTGCCTGGAGGGGTGTGTTTCAATGCCTTTGCTGGATGACTCTGTGTGTGTGTGTGTGTGTGTGTGTGTGTGTGTGTGTGTGTGTGTCCCATTCTCTCTTCTCTCTCTGTCTCTCAGTCTCTGTGTCTTTCTTTCCCTCTCTCTGTCGGTTAGTGTGTGTGTGCCCTTGTGCGTGTGTGTCTTTGGACGAATGTGCCCTGTGCACCACAAAGCGATTTCTGGCGTGTCGGCCTGTCTTTGCTGAGCCTCTTTCTGCGTCTCTGCCTGGGTCATGAGGCCGGTTGTCAATCGTTTTCGCCGCCGCGGATCCGCTTTGGGTGTGTGAAGGCCTGGCCCACGTGAGGAGATGCATCGGTCCCGGAGCAATTGAAATCTCATGCCCATCATGAGCTGCCTCTTTTCTAAGATCAAGATGACCACACAGCAACCAAGGAAAAGAGCCCCACAGGAGCTCTTTGTCCTGCAGTAGGCGAGCAGAACCACATCAGAGAAGATGGTTGTATCTTTTCACGGCTCTTCTCTGAGGAAAGAAGCCACACCACGATACCGTGTAGAAGAAGAAGCCGGGAATGGGAGATGGCAACAATCCCTGTCCCTGGAATGCTGGCCTCTCTGGACAAGCCACCCTTTTGGAACCCCTCCCCTTATGCCCCTGGCGGTGGCACGGCGCTGTATCCTGCCGGGGCTCTGGCCTCTGCTCTATCCTTCCTCTTGCTCTGCCTCACGTGTTTCTCAGGGGCCTGGATGCCTCTCGCTCTGGCCAAATGTCTTCAACAAAGATGACTTCCCAGTGCGTCAGGGACACACTTCCTGCAGATCCGTGTCATGATTGTATCTCTCTCCAAACGTCTTTCTGCTTCATTGGGCAGGTCTCATGACCCTGGATTTCTTGGCTTCCATACGTGTCTCAGACCGGGAAGCTTCCTTGTTCTCCAGGTTTCTCCTCATGGGTGGGTGGATTGCCTAGAATGAGCGCTAGGCGAGCGTGACTGGCGTTGTCTTCTAGGACAGGTGGTGTCGCATTTCCTCTGCACTTCCTGTCTCATTCTTGAGGGACCTCCTGTCCTCTGCTCCTGGGTGGACTGACTCCCTTGATCTTGTGGCCGAAACGAATGTCAGGGAACCAGAGGGACTGGGCTGGGGCTGGGGCTGGGGCTGGGGCTGGGGCTGGGGCTGGGTGCAGGGGAAGTTGCGTCAGGGCTACCAGGGAGGAGGAGGGTTGGGTGTGGGGCGAATTCTGCAGAAACTTCTTTGCTCCTCTGATAGGCATTTGAAAACCTGGCTGGGGTCAGGCACAGGACCCCCACCCACCGAATCCCAGGTGTTCTTTGATTTCCCTTGGCATTGACCGAAGGGTCACTTGTTCCCGCCTTCCACTGGCCCATACCTGGACACCACCGTTTGTTTCGCCGTCTCGCGATATGCCTCCGGTGACACACATTCACACCATGTGCTGTGGGATACGCCAGTGCCACGCGTGGTCTCATGGTCTCCACCTCGGATTCGCCCCTGTTCCTGCCCGCACGTGTCCTGTAAAGCGCGGTCGGCTTTCCGGAGCCCCAGGGCTTTTAGAAGCGGGGCAGGCCCCTGCTCTTTCGAAGGAGGAGGGAGGCAGAGGGCTGTTGGATCAGTGAAGGTTCAGTTGACGCTGCGCCTTGAGACCTATGGGATCATTCTGTGCTGCAGCGAGGCCCTGCCTGCCTCACCAGATGTGGTGAGCCCATCCTATCTCACTGGGAGGGGGCCCAAATCGGATCTGAACGGGAGTCCCCAGAACACAGCACGCGTCCTGAAGCTCCCCTTCCCTCGGTGGAAGTCGGCTCAAGGGGATCCTGAGGGCGGACTGCTGGGGGGTTTGTCCCTGGGACAGTGAACCGGCGGCCCCCTCTGCCACGGCGTCCCAAGCTGGACCCCGTATCCACACGCCGCCACGGCTGCAGCGGGAGCCTCGCTGCAGCCGCGCAGAGGGGGCATTATTTAAAGGGGACGCAGCCTGACTGCCAGGAGCGGAGCGCTAGTCGGTCCAGCCAATGCGCATGCGCGAGGCGCGAGCGGCTTCTGCCGTCACAGTGCTTCCCACGGTTGTCTTAGAAACCGGTCCCTGAGGCTCGGCAAAGCAGGAGCCCTCCGCGGCAGTGCTTGGGTGGCGGGGCTCTGAGGCTCCGGCCTGACATCTCTACGGGGTCGACGGGAACGTCTCCGGTTGGCAGGATTCGCAAAGGGCCGACCAGGATGAGGAAACCCCAGGCGGAGTCCGGGGGAAGCAGCACGGCATTCCAGCCTCAGGCCTGCCCGGACGCTGTTGGGGTGAGTCTCCCCAAAAGTCGTGCCGCCGTCATCTCGAGGACAGGTCGGCCTGCGTGCCCCTGGGCTGTTCTCTCACCCGAGGGTCGTTCTCGTCGACAGCAGAACCCCGCAGCCTCAGAGGTTGCCTGGAGGGGTGTGTTTCAATGCCTCTGCTGTATGACTCTGTGTGTGTGTGTGTGTGTGTGTGTGTGTGTGTGTCTCCCATTCTCTCTTCTCTCTCTGTCTCTCAGTCTCTGTGTCTTTCTTTCCCTCTCTCTGTCGGTTAGTGTGTGTGTGCCCTTGTGCAAAGATGACTTCCCAGTGCGTCAGGGACACACTTCCTGCAGATCCGTGTCATGATTGTATCTCTCTCCAAGCGTCTTTCTGCTTCATTGGGCAGGTCTCATGACCCTAGATTTCTTGGCTTCCATACGTGTCTCAGACAGGGAAGCTTCCTTGTTCTCCAGGTTTCTCCTCATGGGTGGGTGGATTGCCTAGAATGAGCGCTAGGCGACCGTGACTGGCGTTGTCTTCTAGGATAGGTGGTGTCGCATTTCCTCTGCACTTTCTGTCTCATTGGTGAGGGACATCCTCTCCTCTGCTCCTGTTCGGACTGACTCCCTTGATCTTGTGGCCGAAACGAATGTCAGGGAACCAGAGGGACTGGGCTGGGGCTGGGGCTGGGGCTGGGGCTGGGGCTGGGGCTGGGGCTGGGGCTGGGGCTGGGTGCAGGGGAAGTTGTGTCAGGGCTACCAGGGAGGAGGAGGGTTGCGGGTGGGGCGAATTCTGCAGAAACTTCTTTGCTCCTCTGATAGGCATTTGAAAACCTGGCTTGGGTCAGGCACAGGGCCCCCACCCACCGAATCCCAGGTGTTCTTTGATTTCCCTTGGCATTGACCGAATGGTCACTTGTTCCCCCCTTCCACTGGCACATACCTGGACACCACCGTTTGTTTCGCCGTCTCCCGATATGCCCCCGGTGACACACATTCACACCATTTGCTGTGGGATACGCCAGTGCCACCCGTGGTCACATGGTCTGCACCTCGGATTCGCCCCTGTTCCTGCCCGCACGTGTCCTGTAAAGCGCGGTCGGCTTTCCGGAGCCCCAGGGCTTATAGAAGCGGGGCAGGCCATTGCTCTTTCGAAGGAGGAGGGAGGCAGAGGGCTGATGGATCAGTGAAGTTTCAGCTGACGCTGCGCCTTGAGACCTATGGGATCATTCTGTGCTGCAGCGAGGCCCTGCCTGCCTCACCAGATGTGATGAGCCCATCCTATCTCACTAGGAGGGGGACAAAATCGGATATGAACGGGAGTCCCCATAACACAGCAGGCGTCCTGAAGCTCCCCTTCCCTCGGTGGAAGTCGGCTCAAGGGGATCCTGAGGGCGGGACTGCTGGGGGTTTGGCCCTGGGACAGGGAACCGGCGGCCCCCTCTCCCACGGCGTCCCAAGCTGGACCCCGTATCCACACGCCGCCGCGGCTGCAGCGGGAGCCTCGCTGCAGCCCTGCAGAGGGTTCATTATTTAAAGGGGACGCAGCCTGACTGCCAGGAGCGGAGCGCGATTCGATCCAGCCAATGCGCATGCGCGAGGCGCGAGCGGCTCCTGCCGTCACAGTGCCTCCCACGGTTGTCTTAGAAACCGGTCCCTGAGGCTCGGCAAAGCAGGAGCCCTCCGCGGCAGTGCTTGGGTGGCGGGGCTCTGAGGCTCCGGCCTGACATCTCTACGGGGTCCACGGGAACGTCTCCGGATACCAGGAGTCGCAAAGGGCCGACCAGGATGTGGAAACCCCAGGCGGAGTCCGGGGGAAGCAGCACGGCATCACAGCCTCAGGCCTGCCCGGACGCTGTTGGGGTGAGTCTCCCCAAAAGTCGTGCCGCCGTCATCTCGAGGACAGGTCGGCCTGCGTGCCCCTGGGCTGTTCTCTCACCCGAGGGTCGTTCTCGTCGAGAGCAGAACCCCGCAGCCTCAGGGGTTGCCTGGAGGGGTGTGTTTCAATGCCTTTGCTGGATGACTCTGTGTGTGTGTGTGTGTGTGTGTGTGTGTGTGTGTGTGTGTGTGTGTGTCCCATTCTCTCTTCTCTCTCTGTCTCTCAGTCTCTGTGTCTTTCTTTCCCTCTCTCTGTCGGTTAGTGTGTGTGTGCCCTTGTGCGTGTGTGTCTTTGGACGAATGTGCCCTGTGCACCACAAAGCGATTTCTGGCGTGTCGGCCTGTCTTTGCTGAGCCTCTTTCTGCGTCTCTGCCTGGGTCATGAGGCCGGTTGTCAATCGTTTTCGCCGCCGCGGATCCGCTTTGGGTGTGTGAAGGCCTGGCCCACGTGAGGAGATGCATCGGTCCCGGAGCAATTGAAATCTCATGCCCATCATGAGCTGCCTCTTTTCTAAGATCAAGATGACCACACAGCAACCAAGGAAAAGAGCCCCACAGGAGCTCTTTGTCCTGCAGTAGGCGAGCAGAACCACATCAGAGAAGATGGTTGTATCTTTTCACGGCTCTTCTCTGAGGAAAGAAGCCACACCACGATACCGTGTAGAAGAAGAAGCCGGGAATGGGAGATGGCAACAATCCCTGTCCCTGGAATGCTGGCCTCTCTGGACAAGCCACCCTTTTGGAACCCCTCCCCTTATGCCCCTGGCGGTGGCACGGCGCTGTATCCTGCCGGGGCTCTGGCCTCTGCTCTATCCTTCCTCTTGCTCTGCCTCACGTGTTTCTCAGGGGCCTGGATGCCTCTCGCTCTGGCCAAATGTCTTCAACAAAGATGACTTCCCAGTGCGTCAGGGACACACTTCCTGCAGATCCGTGTCATGATTGTATCTCTCTCCAAACGTCTTTCTGCTTCATTGGGCAGGTCTCATGACCCTGGATTTCTTGGCTTCCATACGTGTCTCAGACCGGGAAGCTTCCTTGTTCTCCAGGTTTCTCCTCATGGGTGAGTGGATTGCCTAGAATGAGCGCTAGGCGAGCGTGACTGGCCTTGTCTTCTAGGACAGGTGGTGTCGCATTTCCTCTGCACTTCCTGTCTCATTCTTGAGGGACCTCCTGTCCTCTGCTCCTGGGTGGACTGACTCCCTTGATCTTGTGGCCGAAACGAATGTCAGGGAACCAGAGGGACTGGGCTGGGGCTAGGGCTGGGGCTGGGGCTGGGGCTGGGGCTGGGTGCAGGGGAAGTTGCGTCAGGGCTACCAGGGAGGAGGAGGGTTGGGTGTGGGGCGAATTCTGCAGAAACTTCTTTGCTCCTCTGATAGGCATTTGAAAACCTGGCTGGGGTCAGGCACAGGACCCCCACCCACCGAATCCCAGGTGTTCTTTGATTTCCCTTGGCATTGACCGAAGGGTCACTTGTTCCCGCCTTCCACTGGCCCATACCTGGACACCACCGTTTGTTTCGCCGTCTCGCGATATGCCTCCGGTGACACACATTCACACCATGTGCTGTGGGATACGCCAGTGCCACGCGTGGTCTCATGGTCTCCACCTCGGATTCGCCCCTGTTCCTGCCCGCACGTGTCCTGTAAAGCGCGGTCGGCTTTCCGGAGCCCCAGGGCTTTTAGAAGCGGGGCAGGACCCTGCTCTTTCGAAGGAGGAGGGAGGCAGAGGGCTGTTGGATCAGTGAAGGTTCAGTTGACGCTGCGCCTTGAGACCTATGGGATCATTCTGTGCTGCAGCGAGGCCCTGCCTGCCTCACCAGATGTGGTGAGCCCATCCTATCTCACTGGGAGGGGGCCCAAATCGGATCTGAACGGGAGTCCCCAGAACACAGCACGCGTCCTGAAGCTCCCCTTCCCTCGGTGGAAGTCGGCTCAAGGGGATCCTGAGGGCGGACTGCTGGGGGGTTTGTCCCTGGGACAGTGAACCGGCGGCCCCCTCTGCCACGGCGTCCCAAGCTGGACCCCGTATCCACACGCCGCCACGGCTGCAGCGGGAGCCTCGCTGCAGCCGCTCAGAGGGGGCATTATTTAAAGGGGACGCAGCCTGACTGCCAGGAGCGGAGCGCTAGTCGGTCCAGCCAATGCGCATGCGCGAGGCGCGAGCGGCTTCTGCCGTCACAGTGCTTCCCACGGTTGTCTTAGAAACCGGTCCCTGAGGCTCGGCAAAGCAGGAGCCCTCCGCGGCAGTGCTTGGGTGGCGGGGCTCTGAGGCTCCGGCCTGACATCTCTACGGGGTCGACGGGAACGTCTCCGGTTGGCAGGATTCGCAAAGGGCCGACCAGGATGAGGAAACCCCAGGCGGAGTCCGGGGGAAGCAGCACGGCATTCCAGCCTCAGGCCTGCCCGGACGCTGTTGGGGTGAGTCTCCCCAAAAGTCGTGCCGCCGTCATCTCGAGGACAGGTCGGCCTGCGTGCCCCTGGGCTGTTCTCTCACCCGAGGGTCGTTCTCGTCGACAGCAGAACCCCGCAGCCTCAGAGGTTGCCTGGAGGGGTGTGTTTCAATGCCTCTGCTGTATGACTCTGTGTGTGTGTGTGTGTGTGTGTGTGTGTGTGTCTCCCATTCTCTCTTCTCTCTCTGTCTCTCAGTCTCTGTGTCTTTCTTTCCCTCTCTCTGTCGGTTAGTGTGTGTGTGCCCTTGTGCAAAGATGACTTCCCAGTGCGTCAGGGACACACTTCCTGCAGATCCGTGTCATGATTGTATCTCTCTCCAAGCGTCTTTCTGCTTCATTGGGCAGGTCTCATGACCCTGGATTTCTTGGCTTCCATACGTGTCTCAGACAGGGAAGCTTCCTTGTTCTCCAGGTTTCTCCTCATGGGTGGGTGGATTGCCTAGAATGAGCGCTAGGCGACCGTGCCTGGCGTTGTCTTCTAGGATAGGTGGTGTCGCATTTCCTCTGCACTTTCTGTCTCATTGGTGAGGGACATCCTCTCCTCTGCTCCTGTTCGGACTGACTCCCTTGATCTTGTGGCCGAAACGAATGTCAGGGAACCAGAGGGACTGGGCTGGGGCTGGGGCTGGGGCTGGGGCTGGGGCTGGGGCTGGGGCTGGGGCTGGGGCTGGGTGCAGGGGAAGTTGTGTCAGAGCTACCAGGGAGGAGGAGGGTTGCGGGTGGGGCGAATTCTGCAGAAACTTCTTTGCTCCTCTGATAGGCATTTGAAAACCTGGCTTGGGTCAGGCACAGGGCCCCCACCCACCGAATCCCAGGTGTTCTTTGATTTCCCTTGGCATTGACCGAATGGTCACTTGTTCCCCCCTTCCACTGGCACATACCTGGACACCACCGTTTGTTTCGCCGTCTCCCGATATGCCCCCGGTGACACACATTCACACCATTTGCTGTGGGATACGCCAGTGCCACCCGTGGTCACATGGTCTGCACCTCGGATTCGCCCCTGTTCCTGCCCGCACGTGTCCTGTAAAGCGCGGTCGGCTTTCCGGAGCCCCAGGGCTTATAGAAGCGGGGCAGGCCATTGCTCTTTCGAAGGAGGAGGGAGGCAGAGGGCTGATGGATCAGTGAAGTTTCAGCTGACGCTGCGCCTTGAGACCTATGGGATCATTCTGTGCTGCAGCGAGGCCCTGCCTGCCTCACCAGATGTGATGAGCCCATCCTATCTCACTAGGAGGGGGACAAAATCGGATATGAACGGGAGTCCCCATAACACAGCAGGCGTCCTGAAGCTCCCCTTCCCTCGGTGGAAGTCGGCTCAAGGGGATCCTGAGGGCGGGACTGCTGGGGGTTTGGCCCTGGGACAGGGAACCGGCGGCCCCCTCTCCCACGGCGTCCCAAGCTGGACCCCGTATCCACACGCCGCCGCGGCTGCAGCGGGAGCCTCGCTGCAGCCCTGCAGAGGGTTCATTATTTAAAGGGGACGCAGCCTGACTGCCAGGAGCGGAGCGCGATTCGATCCAGCCAATGCGCATGCGCGAGGCGCGAGCGGCTCCTGCCGTCACAGTGCTTCCCACGGTTGTCTTAGAAACCGGTCCCTGAGGCTCGGCAAAGCAGGAGCCCTCCGCGGCAGTGCTTGGGTGGCGGGGCTCTGAGGCTCCGGCCTGACATCTCTACGGGGTCCACGGGAACGTCTCCGGATACCAGGAGTCGCAAAGGGCCGACCAGGATGTGGAAACCCCAGGCGGAGTCCGGGGGAAGCAGCACGGCATCACAGCCTCAGGCCTGCCCGGACGCTGTTGGGGTGAGTCTCCCCAAAAGTCGTGCCGCCGTCATCTCGAGGACAGGTCGGCCTGCGTGCCCCTGGGCTGTTCTCTCACCCGAGGGTCGTTCTCGTCGAGAGCAGAACCCCGCAGCCTCAGGGGTTGCCTGGAGGGGTGTGTTTCAATGCCTTTGCTGGATGACTCTGTGTGTGTGTGTGTGTGTGTGTGTGTGTGTGTCCCATTCTCTCTTCTCTCTCTGTCTCTCAGTCTCTGTGTCTTTCTTTCCCTCTCTCTGTCGGTTAGTGTGTGTGTGCCCTTGTGCGTGTGTGTCTTTGGACGAATGTGCCCTGTGCACCACAAAGCGATTTCTGGCGTGTCGGCCTGTCTTTGCTGAGCCTCTTTCTGCGTCTCTGCCTGGGTCATGAGGCCGGTTGTCAATCGTTTTCGCCGCCGCGGATCCGCTTTGGGTGTGTGAAGGCCTGGCCCACGTGAGGAGATGCATCGGTCCCGGAGCAATTGAAATCTCATGCCCATCATGAGCTGCCTCTTTTCTAAGATCAAGATGACCACACAGCAACCAAGGAAAAGAGCCCCACAGGAGCTCTTTGTCCTGCAGTAGGCGAGCAGAACCACATCAGAGAAGATGGTTGTATCTTTTCACGGCTCTTCTCTGAGGAAAGAAGCCACACCACGATACCGTGTAGAAGAAGAAGCCGGGAATGGGAGATGGCAACAATCCCTGTCCCTGGAATGCTGGCCTCTCTGGACAAGCCACCCTTTTGGAACCCCTCCCCTTATGCCCCTGGCGGTGGCACGGCGCTGTATCCTGCCGGGGCTCTGGCCTCTGCTCTATCCTTCCTCTTGCTCTGCCTCACGTGTTTCTCAGGGGCCTGGATGCCTCTCGCTCTGGCCAAATGTCTTCAACAAAGATGACTTCCCAGTGCGTCAGGGACACACTTCCTGCAGATCCGTGTCATGATTGTATCTCTCTCCAAACGTCTTTCTGCTTCATTGGGCAGGTCTCATGACCCTGGATTTCTTGGCTTCCATACGTGTCTCAGACCGGGAAGCTTCCTTGTTCTCCAGGTTTCTCCTCATGGGTGGGTGGATTGCCTAGAATGAGCGCTAGGCGAGCGTGACTGGCCTTGTCTTCTAGGACAGGTGGTGTCGCATTTCCTCTGCACTTCCTGTCTCATTCTTGAGGGACCTCCTGTCCTCTGCTCCTGGGTGGACTGACTCCCTTGATCTTGTGGCCGAAACGAATGTCAGGGAACCAGAGGGACTGGGCTGGGGCTGGGGCTGGGGCTGGGGCTGGGGCTGGGGCTGGGTGCAGGGGAAGTTGCGTCAGGGCTACCAGGGAGGAGGAGGGTTGGGTGTGGGGCGAATTCTGCAGAAACTTCTTTGCTCCTCTGATAGGCATTTGAAAACCTGGCTGGGGTCAGGCACAGGACCCCCACCCACCGAATCCCAGGTGTTCTTTGATTTCCCTTGGCATTGACCGAAGGGTCATTTGTTCCCGCCTTCCACTGGCCCATACCTGGACACCACCGTTTGTTTCGCCGTCTCGCGATATGCCTCCGGTGACACACATTCACACCATGTGCTGTGGGATACGCCAGTGCCACGCGTGGTCTCATGGTCTCCACCTCGGATTCGCCCCTGTTCCTGCCCGCACGTGTCCTGTAAAGCGCGGTCGGCTTTCCGGAGCCCCAGGGCTTTTAGAAGCGGGGCAGGCCCCTGCTCTTTCGAAGGAGGAGGGAGGCAGAGGGCTGTTGGATCAGTGAAGGTTCAGTTGACGCTGCGCCTTGAGACCTATGGGATCATTCTGTGCTGCAGCGAGGCCCTGCCTGCCTCACCAGATGTGGTGAGCCCATCCTATCTCACTGGGAGGGGGCCCAAATCGGATCTGAACGGGAGTCCCCAGAACACAGCACGCGTCCTGAAGCTCCCCTTCCCTCGGTGGAAGTCGGCTCAAGGGGATCCTGAGGGCGGACTGCTGGGGGGTTTGTCCCTGGGACAGTGAACCGGCGGCCCCCTCTGCCACGGCGTCCCAAGCTGGACCCCGTATCCACACGCCGCCACGGCTGCAGCGGGAGCCTCGCTGCAGCCGCTCAGAGGGGGCATTATTTAAAGGGGACGCAGCCTGACTGCCAGGAGCGGAGCGCTAGTCGGTCCAGCCAATGCGCATGCGCGAGGCGCGAGCGGCTTCTGCCGTCACAGTGCTTCCCACGGTTGTCTTAGAAACCGGTCCCTGAGGCTCGGCAAAGCAGGAGCCCTCCGCGGCAGTGCTTGGGTGGCGGGGCTCTGAGGCTCCGGCCTGACATCTCTACGGGGTCGACGGGAACGTCTCCGGTTGGCAGGATTCGCAAAGGGCCGACCAGGATGAGGAAACCCCAGGCGGAGTCCGGGGGAAGCAGCACGGCATTCCAGCCTCAGGCCTGCCCGGACGCTGTTGGGGTGAGTCTCCCCAAAAGTCGTGCCGCCGTCATCTCGAGGACAGGTCGGCCTGCGTGCCCCTGGGCTGTTCTCTCACCCGAGGGTCGTTCTCGTCGACAGCAGAACCCCGCAGCCTCAGAGGTTGCCTGGAGGGGTGTGTTTCAATGCCTCTGCTGTATGACTCTGTGTGTGTGTGTGTGTGTGTGTGTGTGTGTGTGTCTCCCATTCTCTCTTCTCTCTCTGTCTCTCAGTCTCTGTGTCTTTCTTTCCCTCTCTCTGTCGGTTAGTGTGTGTGTGCCCTTGTGCAAAGATGACTTCCCAGTGCGTCAGGGACACACTTCCTGCAGATCCGTGTCATGATTGTATCTCTCTCCAAGCGTCTTTCTGCTTCATTGGGCAGGTCTCATGACCCTAGATTTCTTGGCTTCCATACGTGTCTCAGACAGGGAAGCTTCCTTGTTCTCCAGGTTTCTCCTCATGGGTGGGTGGATTGCCTAGAATGAGCGCTAGGCGACCGTGACTGGCGTTGTCTTCTAGGATAGGTGGTGTCGCATTTCCTCTGCACTTTCTGTCTCATTGGTGAGGGACATCCTCTCCTCTGCTCCTGTTCGGACTGACTCCCTTGATCTTGTGGCCGAAACGAATGTCAGGGAACCAGAGGGACTGGGCTGGGGCTGGGGCTGGGGCTGGGGCTGGGGCTGGGGCTGGGGCTGGGGCTGGGGCTGGGTGCAGGGGAAGTTGTGTCAGGGCTACCAGGGAGGAGGAGGGTTGCGGGTGGGGCGAATTCTGCAGAAACTTCTTTGCTCCTCTGATAGGCATTTGAAAACCTGGCTTGGGTCAGGCACAGGGCCCCCACCCACCGAATCCCAGGTGTTCTTTGATTTCCCTTGGCATTGACCGAATGGTCACTTGTTCCCCCCTTCCACTGGCACATACCTGGACACCACCGTTTGTTTCGCCGTCTCCCGATATGCCCCCGGTGACACACATTCACACCATTTGCTGTGGGATACGCCAGTGCCACCCGTGGTCACATGGTCTGCACCTCGGATTCGCCCCTGTTCCTGCCCGCACGTGTCCTGTAAAGCGCGGTCGGCTTTCCGGAGCCCCAGGGCTTATAGAAGCGGGGCAGGCCATTGCTCTTTCGAAGGAGGAGGGAGGCAGAGGGCTGATGGATCAGTGAAGTTTCAGCTGACGCTGCGCCTTGAGACCTATGGGATCATTCTGTGCTGCAGCGAGGCCCTGCCTGCCTCACCAGATGTGATGAGCCCATCCTATCTCACTAGGAGGGGGACAAAATCGGATATGAACGGGAGTCCCCATAACACAGCAGGCGTCCTGAAGCTCCCCTTCCCTCGGTGGAAGTCGGCTCAAGGGGATCCTGAGGGCGGGACTGCTGGGGGTTTGGCCCTGGGACAGGGAACCGGCGGCCCCCTCTCCCACGGCGTCCCAAGCTGGACCCCGTATCCACACGCCGCCGCGGCTGCAGCGGGAGCCTCGCTGCAGCCCTGCAGAGGGTTCATTATTTAAAGGGGACGCAGCCTGACTGCCAGGAGCGGAGCGCGATTCGATCCAGCCAATGCGCATGCGCGAGGCGCGAGCGGCTCCTGCCCTCACAGTGCCTCCCACGGTTGTCTTAGAAACCGGTCCCTGAGGCTCGGCAAAGCAGGAGCCCTCCGCGGCAGTGCTTGGGTGGCGGGGCTCTGAGGCTCCGGCCTGACATCTCTACGGGGTCCACGGGAACGTCTCCGGATACCAGGAGTCGCAAAGGGCCGACCAGGATGTGGAAACCCCAGGCGGAGTCCGGGGGAAGCAGCACGGCATCACAGCCTCAGGCCTGCCCGGACGCTGTTGGGGTGAGTCTCCCCAAAAGTCGTGCCGCCGTCATCTCGAGGACAGGTCGGCCTGCGTGCCCCTGGGCTGTTCTCTCACCCGAGGGTCGTTCTCGTCGAGAGCAGAACCCCGCAGCCTCAGGGGTTGCCTGGAGGGGTGTGTTTCAATGCCTTTGCTGGATGACTCTGTGTGTGTGTGTGTGTGTGTGTGTGTGTGTGTGTGTGTGTGTGTGTGTGTGTGTGTCCCATTCTCTCTTCTCTCTCTGTCTCTCAGTCTCTGTGTCTTTCTTTCCCTCTCTCTGTCGGTTAGTGTGTGTGTGCCCTTGTGCGTGTGTGTCTTTGGACGAATGTGCCCTGTGCACCACAAAGCGATTTCTGGCGTGTCGGCCTGTCTTTGCTGAGCCTCTTTCTGCGTCTCTGCCTGGGTCATGAGGCCGGTTGTCAATCGTTTTCGCCGCCGCGGATCCGCTTTGGGTGTGTGAAGGCCTGGCCCACGTGAGGAGATGCATCGGTCCCGGAGCAATTGAAATCTCATGCCCATCATGAGCTGCCTCTTTTCTAAGATCAAGATGACCACACAGCAACCAAGGAAAAGAGCCCCACAGGAGCTCTTTGTCCTGCAGTAGGCGAGCAGAACCACATCAGAGAAGATGGTTGTATCTTTTCACGGCTCTTCTCTGAGGAAAGAAGCCACACCACGATACCGTGTAGAAGAAGAAGCCGGGAATGGGAGATGGCAACAATCCCTGTCCCTGGAATGCTGGCCTCTCTGGACAAGCCACCCTTTTGGAACCCCTCCCCTTATGCCCCTGGCGGTGGCACGGCGCTGTATCCTGCCGGGGCTCTGGCCTCTGCTCTATCCTTCCTCTTGCTCTGCCTCACGTGTTTCTCAGGGGCCTGGATGCCTCTCGCTCTGGCCAAATGTCTTCAACAAAGATGACTTCCCAGTGCGTCAGGGACACACTTCCTGCAGATCCGTGTCATGATTGTATCTCTCTCCAAACGTCTTTCTGCTTCATTGGGCAGGTCTCATGACCCTGGATTTCTTGGCTTCCATACGTGTCTCAGACCGGGAAGCTTCCTTGTTCTCCAGGTTTCTCCTCATGGGTGGGTGGATTGCCTAGAATGAGCGCTAGGCGAGCGTGACTGGCCTTGTCTTCTAGGACAGGTGGTGTCGCATTTCCTCTGCACTTCCTGTCTCATTCTTGAGGGACCTCCTGTCCTCTGCTCCTGGGTGGACTGACTCCCTTGATCTTGTGGCCGAAACGAATGTCAGGGAACCAGAGGGACTGGGCTGGGGCTGGGGCTGGGGCTGGGGCTGGGGCTGGGGCTGGGTGCAGGGGAAGTTGCGTCAGGGCTACCAGGGAGGAGGAGGGTTGGGTGTGGGGCGAATTCTGCAGAAACTTCTTTGCTCCTCTGATAGGCATTTGAAAACCTGGCTGGGGTCAGGCACAGGACCCCCACCCACCGAATCCCAGGTGTTCTTTGATTTCCCTTGGCATTGACCGAAGGGTCACTTGTTCCCGCCTTCCACTGGCCCATACCTGGACACCACCGTTTGTTTCGCCGTCTCGCGATATGCCTCCGGTGACACACATTCACACCATGTGCTGTGGGATACGCCAGTGCCACGCGTGGTCTCATGGTCTCCACCTCGGATTCGCCCCTGTTCCTGCCCGCACGTGTCCTGTAAAGCGCGGTCGGCTTTCCGGAGCCCCAGGGCTTTTAGAAGCGGGGCAGGCCCCTGCTCTTTCGAAGGAGGAGGGAGGCAGAGGGCTGTTGGATCAGTGAAGGTTCAGTTGACGCTGCGCCTTGAGACCTATGGGATCATTCTGTGCTGCAGCGAGGCCCTGCCTGCCTCACCAGATGTGGTGAGCCCATCCTATCTCACTGGGAGGGGGCCCAAATCGGATCTGAACGGGAGTCCCCAGAACACAGCACGCGTCCTGAAGCTCCCCTTCCCTCGGTGGAAGTCGGCTCAAGGGGATCCTGAGGGCGGACTGCTGGGGGGTTTGTCCCTGGGACAGTGAACCGGCGGCCCCCTCTGCCACGGCGTCCCAAGCTGGACCCCGTATCCACACGCCGCCACGGCTGCAGCGGGAGCCTCGCTGCAGCCGCACAGAGGGGGCATTATTTAAAGGGGACGCAGCCTGACTGCCAGGAGCGGAGCGCTAGTCGGTCCAGCCAATGCGCATGCGCGAGGCGCGAGCGGCTTCTGCCGTCACAGTGCTTCCCATGGTTGTCTTAGAAACCGGTCCCTGAGGCTCGGCAAAGCAGGAGCCCTCCGCGGCAGTGCTTGGGTGGCGGGGCTCTGAGGCTCCGGCCTGACATCTCTACGGGGTCGACGGGAACGTCTCCGGTTGGCAGGATTCGCAAAGGGCCGACCAGGATGAGGAAACCCCAGGCGGAGTCCGGGGGAAGCAGCACGGCATTCCAGCCTCAGGCCTGCCCGGACGCTGTTGGGGTGAGTCTCCCCAAAAGTCGTGCCGCCGTCATCTCGAGGACAGGTCGGCCTGCGTGCCCCTGGGCTGTTCTCTCACCCGAGGGTCGTTCTCGTCGACAGCAGAACCCCGCAGCCTCAGAGGTTGCCTGGAGGGGTGTGTTTCAATGCCTCTGCTGTATGACTCTGTGTGTGTGTGTGTGTGTGTGTTTGTGTGTGTGTCTCCCATTCTCTCTTCTCTCTCTGTCTCTCAGTCTCTGTGTCTTTCTTTCCCTCTCTCTGTCGGTTAGTGTGTGTGTGCCCTTGTGCAAAGATGACTTCCCAGTGCGTCAGGGACACACTTCCTGCAGATCCGTGTCATGATTGTATCTCTCTCCAAGCGTCTTTCTGCTTCATTGGGCAGGTCTCATGACCCTAGATTTCTTGGCTTCCATACGTGTCTCAGACAGGGAAGCTTCCTTGTTCTCCAGGTTTCTCCTCATGGGTGGGTGGATTGCCTAGAATGAGCGCTAGGCGACCGTGACTGGCGTTGTCTTCTAGGATAGGTGGTGTCGCATTTCCTCTGCACTTTCTGTCTCATTGGTGAGGGACATCCTCTCCTCTGCTCCTGTTCGGACTGACTCCCTTGATCTTGTGGCCGAAACGAATGTCAGGGAACCAGAGGGACTGGGCTGGGGCTGGGGCTGGGGCTGGGGCTGGGGCTGGGGCTGGGGCTGGGGCTGGGGCTGGGTGCAGGGGAAGTTGTGTCAGGGCTACCAGGGAGGAGGAGGGTTGCGGGTGGGGCGAATTCTGCAGAAACTTCTTTGCTCCTCTGATAGGCATTTGAAAACCTGGCTTGGGTCAGGCACAGGGCCCCCACCCACCGAATCCCAGGTGTTCTTTGATTTCCCTTGGCATTGACCGAATGGTCACTTGTTCCCCCCTTCCACTGGCACATACCTGGACACCACCGTTTGTTTCGCCGTCTCCCGATATGCCCCCGGTGACACACATTCACACCATTTGCTGTGGGATACGCCAGTGCCACCCGTGGTCACATGGTCTGCACCTCGGATTCGCCCCTGTTCCTGCCCGCACGTGTCCTGTAAAGCGCGGTCGGCTTTCCGGAGCCCCAGGGCTTATAGAAGCGGGGCAGGCCATTGCTCTTTCGAAGGAGGAGGGAGGCAGAGGGCTGATGGATCAGTGAAGTTTCAGCTGACGCTGCGCCTTGAGACCTATGGGATCATTCTGTGCTGCAGCGAGGCCCTGCCTGCCTCACCAGATGTGATGAGCCCATCCTATCTCACTAGGAGGGGGACAAAATCGGATATGAACGGGAGTCCCCATAACACAGCAGGCGTCCTGAAGCTCCCCTTCCCTCGGTGGAAGTCGGCTCAAGGGGATCCTGAGGGCGGGACTGCTGGGGGTTTGGCCCTGGGACAGGGAACCGGCGGCCCCCTCTCCCACGGCGTCCCAAGCTGGACCCCGTATCCACACGCCGCCGCGGCTGCAGCGGGAGCCTCGCTGCAGCCCTGCAGAGGGTTCATTATTTAAAGGGGACGCAGCCTGACTGCCAGGAGCGGAGCGCGATTCGATCCAGCCAATGCGCATGCGCGAGGCGCGAGCGGCTCCTGCCCTCACAGTGCTTCCCACGGTTGTCTTAGAAACCGGTCCCTGAGGCTCGGCAAAGCAGGAGCCCTCCGCGGCAGTGCTTGGGTGGCGGGGCTCTGAGGCTCCGGCCTGACATCTCTACGGGGTCCACGGGAACGTCTCCGGATACCAGGAGTCGCAAAGGGCCGACCAGGATGTGGAAACCCCAGGCGGAGTCCGGGGGAAGCAGCACGGCATCACAGCCTCAGGCCTGCCCGGACGCTGTTGGGGTGAGTCTCCCCAAAAGTCGTGCCGCCGTCATCTCGAGGACAGGTCGGCCTGCGTGCCCCTGGGCTGTTCTCTCACCCGAGGGTCGTTCTCGTCGAGAGCAGAACCCCGCAGCCTCAGGGGTTGCCTGGAGGGGTGTGTTTCAATGCCTTTGCTGGATGACTCTGTGTGTGTGTGTGTGTGTGTGTGTGTGTGTGTGTGTGTGTGTGTGTGTGTCCCATTCTCTCTTCTCTCTCTGTCTCTCAGTCTCTGTGTCTTTCTTTCCCTCTCTCTGTCGGTTAGTGTGTGTGTGCCCTTGTGCGTGTGTGTCTTTGGACGAATGTGCCCTGTGCACCACAAAGCGATTTCTGGCGTGTCGGCCTGTCTTTGCTGAGCCTCTTTCTGCGTCTCTGCCTGGGTCATGAGGCCGGTTGTCAATCGTTTTCGCCGCCGCGGATCCGCTTTGGGTGTGTGAAGGCCTGGCCCACGTGAGGAGATGCATCGGTCCCGGAGCAATTGAAATCTCATGCCCATCATGAGCTGCCTCTTTTCTAAGATCAAGATGACCACACAGCAACCAAGGAAAAGAGCCCCACAGGAGCTCTTTGTCCTGCAGTAGGCGAGCAGAACCACATCAGAGAAGATGGTTGTATCTTTTCACGGCTCTTCTCTGAGGAAAGAAGCCACACCACGATACCGTGTAGAAGAAGAAGCCGGGAATGGGAGATGGCAACAATCCCTGTCCCTGGAATGCTGGCCTCTCTGGACAAGCCACCCTTTTGGAACCCCTCCCCTTATGCCCCTGGCGGTGGCACGGCGCTGTATCCTGCCGGGGCTCTGGCCTCTGCTCTATCCTTCCTCTTGCTCTGCCTCACGTGTTTCTCAGGGGCCTGGATGCCTCTCGCTCTGGCCAAATGTCTTCAACAAAGATGACTTCCCAGTGCGTCAGGGACACACTTCCTGCAGATCCGTGTCATGATTGTATCTCTCTCCAAACGTCTTTCTGCTTCATTGGGCAGGTCTCATGACCCTGGATTTCTTGGCTTCCATACGTGTCTCAGACCGGGAAGCTTCCTTGTTCTCCAGGTTTCTCCTCATGGGTGGGTGGATTGCCTAGAATGAGCGCTAGGCGAGCGTGACTGGCCTTGTCTTCTAGGACAGGTGGTGTCGCATTTCCTCTGCACTTCCTGTCTCATTCTTGAGGGACCTCCTGTCCTCTGCTCCTGGGTGGACTGACTCCCTTGATCTTGTGGCCGAAACGAATGTCAGGGAACCAGAGGGACTGGGCTGGGGCTGGGGCTGGGGCTGGGGCTGGGGCTGGGGCTGGGTGCAGGGGAAGTTGCGTCAGGGCTACCAGGGAGGAGGAGGGTTGGGTGTGGGGCGAATTCTGCAGAAACTTCTTTGCTCCTCTGATAGGCATTTGAAAACCTGGCTGGGGTCAGGCACAGGACCCCCACCCACCGAATCCCAGGTGTTCTTTGATTTCCCTTGGCATTGACCGAAGGGTCACTTGTTCCCGCCTTCCACTGGCCCATACCTGGACACCACCGTTTGTTTCGCCGTCTCGCGATATGCCTCCGGTGACACACATTCACACCATGTGCTGTGGGATACGCCAGTGCCACGCGTGGTCTCATGGTCTCCACCTCGGATTCGCCCCTGTTCCTGCCCGCACGTGTCCTGTAAAGCGCGGTCGGCTTTCCGGAGCCCCAGGGCTTTTAGAAGCGGGGCAGGCCCCTGCTCTTTCGAAGGAGGAGGGAGGCAGAGGGCTGTTGGATCAGTGAAGGTTCAGTTGACGCTGCGCCTTGAGACCTATGGGATCATTCTGTGCTGCAGCGAGGCCCTGCCTGCCTCACCAGATGTGGTGAGCCCATCCTATCTCACTGGGAGGGGGCCCAAATCGGATCTGAACGGGAGTCCCCAGAACACAGCACGCGTCCTGAAGCTCCCCTTCCCTCGGTGGAAGTCGGCTCAAGGGGATCCTGAGGGCGGACTGCTGGGGGGTTTGTCCCTGGGACAGTGAACCGGCGGCCCCCTCTGCCACGGCGTCCCAAGCTGGACCCCGTATCCACACGCCGCCACGGCTGCAGCGGGAGCCTCGCTGCAGCCGCGCAGAGGGGGCATTATTTAAAGGGGACGCAGCCTGACTGCCAGGAGCGGAGCCCTAGTCGGTCCAGCCAATGCGCATGCGCGAGGCGCGAGCGGCTTCTGCCGTCACAGTGCTTCCCACGGTTGTCTTAGAAACCGGTCCCTGAGGCTCGGCAAAGCAGGAGCCCTCCGCGGCAGTGCTTGGGTGGCGGGGCTCTGAGGCTCCGGCCTGACATCTCTACGGGGTCGACGGGAACGTCTCCGGTTGGCAGGATTCGCAAAGGGCCGACCAGGATGAGGAAACCCCAGGCGGAGTCCGGGGGAAGCAGCACGGCATTCCAGCCTCAGGCCTGCCCGGACGCTGTTGGGGTGAGTCTCCCCAAAAGTCGTGCCGCCGTCATCTCGAGGACAGGTCGGCCTGCGTGCCCCTGGGCTGTTCTCTCACCCGAGGGTCGTTCTCGTCGACAGCAGAACCCCGCAGCCTCAGAGGTTGCCTGGAGGGGTGTGTTTCAATGCCTCTGCTGTATGACTCTGTGTGTGTGTGTGTGTGTGTGTGTGTGTGTGTGTCTCCCATTCTCTCTTCTCTCTCTGTCTCTCAGTCTCTGTGTCTTTCTTTCCCTCTCTCTGTCGGTTAGTGTGTGTGTGCCCTTGTGCAAAGATGACTTCCCAGTGCGTCAGGGACACACTTCCTGCAGATCCGTGTCATGATTGTATCTCTCTCCAAGCGTCTTTCTGCTTCATTGGGCAGGTCTCATGACCCTGGATTTCTTGGCTTCCATACGTGTCTCAGACAGGGAAGCTTCCTTGTTCTCCAGGTTTCTCCTCATGGGTGGGTGGATTGCCTAGAATGAGCGCTAGGCGACCGTGACTGGCGTTGTCTTCTAGGATAGGTGGTGTCGCATTTCCTCTGCACTTTCTGTCTCATTGGTGAGGGACATCCTCTCCTCTGCTCCTGTTCGGACTGACTCCCTTGATCTTGTGGCCGAAACGAATGTCAGGGAACCAGAGGGACTGGGCTGGGGCTGGGGCTGGGGCTGGGGCTGGGGCTGGGGCTGGGGCTGGGGCTGGGGCTGGGTGCAGGGGAAGTTGTGTCAGAGCTACCAGGGAGGAGGAGGGTTGCGGGTGGGGCGAATTCTGCAGAAACTTCTTTGCTCCTCTGATAGGCATTTGAAAACCTGGCTTGGGTCAGGCACAGGGCCCCCACCCACCGAATCCCAGGTGTTCTTTGATTTCCCTTGGCATTGACCGAATGGTCACTTGTTCCCCCCTTCCACTGGCACATACCTGGACACCACCGTTTGTTTCGCCGTCTCCCGATATGCCCCCGGTGACACACATTCACACCATTTGCTGTGGGATACGCCAGTGCCACCCGTGGTCACATGGTCTGCACCTCGGATTCGCCCCTGTTCCTGCCCGCACGTGTCCTGTAAAGCGCGGTCGGCTTTCCGGAGCCCCAGGGCTTATAGAAGCGGGGCAGGCCATTGCTCTTTCGAAGGAGGAGGGAGGCAGAGGGCTGATGGATCAGTGAAGTTTCAGCTGACGCTGCGCCTTGAGACCTATGGGATCATTCTGTGCTGCAGCGAGGCCCTGCCTGCCTCACCAGATGTGATGAGCCCATCCTATCTCACTAGGAGGGGGACAAAATCGGATATAAACAGGAGTCCCCATAACACAGCAGGCGTCCTGAAGCTCCCCTTCCCTCGGTGGAAGTCGGCTCAAGGGGATCCTGAGGGCGGGACTGCTGGGGGTTTGGCCCTGGGACAGGGAACCGGCGGCCCCCTCTCCCACGGCGTCCCAAGCTGGACCCCGTATCCACACGCCGCCGCGGCTGCAGCGGGAGCCTCGCTGCAGCCCTGCAGAGGGTTCATTATTTAAAGGGGACGCAGCCTGACTGCCAGGAGCGGAGCGCGATTCGATCCAGCCAATGCGCATGCGCGAGGCGCGAGCGGCTCCTGCCGTCACAGTGCTTCCCACGGTTGTCTTAGAAACCGGTCCCTGAGGCTCGGCAAAGCAGGAGCCCTCCGCGGCAGTGCTTGGGTGGCGGGGCTCTGAGGCTCCGGCCTGACATCTCTACGGGGTCCACGGGAACGTCTCCGGATACCAGGAGTCGCAAAGGGCCGACCAGGATGTGGAAACCCCAGGCGGAGTCCGGGGGAAGCAGCACGGCATCACAGCCTCAGGCCTGCCCGGACGCTGTTGGGGTGAGTCTCCCCAAAAGTCGTGCCTCCGTCATCTCGAGGACAGGTCGGCCTGCGTGCCCCTGGGCTGTTCTCTCACCCGAGGGTCGTTCTCGTCGAGAGCAGAACCCCGCAGCCTCAGGGGTTGCCTGGAGGGGTGTGTTTCAATGCCTTTGCTGGATGACTCTGTGTGTGTGTGTGTGTGTGTGTGTGTGTGTGTGTGTGTGTGTGTGTGTCCCATTCTCTCTTCTCTCTCTGTCTCTCAGTCTCTGTGTCTTTCTTTCCCTCTCTCTGTCGGTTAGTGTGTGTGTGCCCTTGTGCGTGTGTGTCTTTGGACGAATGTGCCCTGTGCACCACAAAGCGATTTCTGGCGTGTCGGCCTGTCTTTGCTGAGCCTCTTTCTGCGTCTCTGCCTGGGTCATGAGGCCGGTTGTCAATCGTTTTCGCCGCCGCGGATCCGCTTTGGGTGTGTGAAGGCCTGGCCCACGTGAGGAGATGCATCGGTCCCGGAGCAATTGAAATCTCATGCCCATCATGAGCTGCCTCTTTTCTAAGATCAAGATGACCACACAGCAACCAAGGAAAAGAGCCCCACAGGAGCTCTTTGTCCTGCAGTAGGCGAGCAGAACCACATCAGAGAAGATGGTTGTATCTTTTCACAGCTCTTCTCTGAGGAAAGAAGCCACACCACGATACCGTGTAGAAGAAGAAGCCGGGAATGGGAGATGGCAACAATCCCTGTCCCTGGAATGCTGGCCTCTCTGGACAAGCCACCCTTTTGGAACCCCTCCCCTTATGCCCCTGGCGGTGGCACGGCGCTGTATCCTGCCGGGGCTCTGGCCTCTGCTCTATCCTTCCTCTTGCTCTGCCTCACGTGTTTCTCAGGGGCCTGGATGCCTCTCGCTCTGGCCAAATGTCTTCAACAAAGATGACTTCCCAGTGCGTCAGGGACACACTTCCTGCAGATCCGTGTCATGATTGTATCTCTCTCCAAACGTCTTTCTGCTTCATTGGGCAGGTCTCATGACCCTGGATTTCTTGGCTTCCATACGTGTCTCAGACCGGGAAGCTTCCTTGTTCTCCAGGTTTCTCCTCATGGGTGGGTGGATTGCCTAGAATGAGCGCTAGGCGAGCGTGACTGGCCTTGTCTTCTAGGACAGGTGGTGTCGCATTTCCTCTGCACTTCCTGTCTCATTCTTGAGGGACCTCCTGTCCTCTGCTCCTGGGTGGACTGACTCCCTTGATCTTGTGGCCGAAACGAATGTCAGGGAACCAGAGGGACTGGGCTGGGGCTGGGGCTGGGGCTGGGGCTGGGGCTGGGGCTGGGTGCAGGGGAAGTTGCGTCAGGGCTACCAGGGAGGAGGAGGGTTGGGTGTGGGGCGAATTCTGCAGAAACTTCTTTGCTCCTCTGATAGGCATTTGAAAACCTGGCTGGGGTCAGGCACAGGACCCCCACCCACCGAATCCCAGGTGTTCTTTGATTTCCCTTGGCATTGACCGAAGGGTCACTTGTTCCCGCCTTCCACTGGCCCATACCTGGACACCACCGTTTGTTTCGCCGTCTCGCGATATGCCTCCGGTGACACACATTCACACCATGTGCTGTGGGATACGCCAGTGCCACGCGTGGTCTCATGGTCTCCACCTCGGATTCGCCCCTGTTCCTGCCCGCACGTGTCCTGTAAAGCGCGGTCGGCTTTCCGGAGCCCCAGGGCTTTTAGAAGCGGGGCAGGCCCCTGCTCTTTCGAAGGAGGAGGGAGGCAGAGGGCTGTTGGATCAGTGAAGGTTCAGTTGACGCTGCGCCTTGAGACCTATGGGATCATTCTGTGCTGCAGCGAGGCCCTGCCTGCCTCACCAGATGTGGTGAGCCCATCCTATCTCACTGGGAGGGGGCCCAAATCGGATCTGAACGGGAGTCCCCAGAACACAGCACGCGTCCTGAAGCTCCCCTTCCCTCGGTGGAAGTCGGCTCAAGGGGATCCTGAGGGCGGACTGCTGGGGGGTTTGTCCCTGGGACAGTGAACCGGCGGCCCCCTCTGCCACGGCGTCCCAAGCTGGACCCCGTATCCACACGCCGCCACGGCTGCAGCGGGAGCCTCGCTGCAGCGGCGCAGAGGGGGCATTATTTAAAGGGGACGCAGCCTGACTGCCAGGAGCGGAGCGCTAGTCGGTCCAGCCAATGCGCATGCGCGAGGCGCGAGCGGCTTCTGCCGTCACAGTGCTTCCCACGGTTGTCTTAGAAACCGGTCCCTGAGGCTCGGCAAAGCAGGAGCCCTCCGCGGCAGTGCTTGGGTGGCGGGGCTCTGAGGCTCCGGCCTGACATCTCTACGGGGTCGACGGGAACGTCTCCGGTTGGCAGGATTCGCAAAGGGCCGACCAGGATGAGGAAACCCCAGGCGGAGTCCGGGGGAAGCAGCACGGCATTCCAGCCTCAGGCCTGCCCGGACGCTGTTGGGGTGAGTCTCCCCAAAAGTCGTGCCGCCGTCATCTCGAGGACAGGTCGGCCTGCGTGCCCCTGGGCTGTTCTCTCACCCGAGGGTCGTTCTCGTCGACAGCAGAACCCCGCAGCCTCAGAGGTTGCCTGGAGGGGTGTGTTTCAATGCCTCTGCTGTATGACTCTGTGTGTGTGTGTGTGTGTGTGTGTGTGTGTGTGTCTCCCATTCTCTCTTCTCTCTCTGTCTCTCAGTCTCTGTGTCTTTCTTTCCCTCTCTCTGTCGGTTAGTGTGTGTGTGCCCTTGTGCAAAGATGACTTCCCAGTGCGTCAGGGACACACTTCCTGCAGATCCGTGTCATGATTGTATCTCTCTCCAAGCGTCTTTCTGCTTCATTGGGCAGGTCTCATGACCCTGGATTTCTTGGCTTCCATACGTGTCTCAGACAGGGAAGCTTCCTTGTTCTCCAGGTTTCTCCTCATGGGTGGGTGGATTGCCTAGAATGAGCGCTAGGCGAGCGTGACTGGCCTTGTCTTCTAGGACAGGTGGTGTCGCATTTCCTCTGCACTTCCTGTCTCATTCTTGAGGGACCTCCTGTCCTCTGCTCCTGGGTGGACTGACTCCCTTGATCTTGTGGCCGAAACGAATGTCAGGGAACCAGAGGGACTGGGCTGGGGCTGGGGCTGGGGCTGGGGCTGGGGCTGGGGCTGGGTGCAGGGGAAGTTGCGTCAGGGCTACCAGGGAGGAGGAGGGTTGGGTGTGGGGCGAATTCTGCAGAAACTTCTTTGCTCCTCTGATAGGCATTTGAAAACCTGGCTGGGGTCAGGCACAGGACCCCCACCCACCGAATCCCAGGTGTTCTTTGATTTCCCTTGGCATTGACCGAAGGGTCACTTGTTCCCGCCTTCCACTGGCCCATACCTGGACACCACCGTTTGTTTCGCCGTCTCGCGATATGCCTCCGGTGACACACATTCACACCATGTGCTGTGGGATACGCCAGTGCCACGCGTGGTCTCATGGTCTCCACCTCGGATTCGCCCCTGTTCCTGCCCGCACGTGTCCTGTAAAGCGCGGTCGGCTTTCCGGAGCCCCAGGGCTTTTAGAAGCGGGGCAGGCCCCTGCTCTTTCGAAGGAGGAGGGAGGCAGAGGGCTGTTGGATCAGTGAAGGTTCAGTTGACGCTGCGCCTTGAGACCTATGGGATCATTCTGTGCTGCAGCGAGGCCCGGCCTGCCTCACCAGATGTGGTGACCCCATCCTATCTCACTGGGAGGGGGCCCAAATCGGATCTGAACGGGAGTCCCCAGAACACAGCACGCGTCCTGAAGCTCCCCTTCCCTCGGTGGAAGTCGGCTCAAGGGGATCCTGAGGGCGGACTGCTGGGGGGTTTGTCCCTGGGACAGTGAACCGGCGGCCCCCTCTGCCACGGCGTCCCAAGCTGGACCCCGTATCCACACGCCGCCGCGGCTGCAGCGGGAGCCTCGCTGCAGCCGCGCAGAGGGGGCATTATTTAAAGGGGACGCAGCCTGACTGCCAGGAGCGGAGCGCTAGTCGGTCCAGCCAATGCGCATGCGCGAGGCGCGAGCGGCTTCTGCCGTCACAGTGCTTCCCACGGTTGTCTTAGAAACCGGTCCCTGAGGCTCGGCAAAGCAGGAGCCCTCCGCGGCAGTGCTTGGGTGGCGGGGCTCTGAGGCTCCGGCCTGACATCTCTACGGGGTCGACGGGAACGTCTCCGGTTGGCAGGATTCGCAAAGGGCCGACCAGGATGAGGAAACCCCAGGCGGAGTCCGGGGGAAGCAGCACGGCATTCCAGCCTCAGGCCTGCCCGGACGCTGTTGGGGTGAGTCTCCCCAAAAGTCGTGCCGCCGTCATCTCGAGGACAGGTCGGCCTGCGTGCCCCTGGGCTGTTCTCTCACCCGAGGGTCGTTCTCGTCGACAGCAGAACCCCGCAGCCTCAGAGGTTGCCTGGAGGGGTGTGTTTCAATGCCTCTGCTGTATGACTCTGTGTGTGTGTGTGTGTGTGTGTGTGTGTGTGTGTCTCCCATTCTCTCTTCTCTCTCTGTCTCTCAGTCTCTGTGTCTTTCTTTCCCTCTCTCTGTCGGTTAGTGTGTGTGTGCCCTTGTGCAAAGATGACTTCCCAGTGCGTCAGGGACACACTTCCTGCAGATCCGTGTCATGATTGTATCTCTCTCCAAGCGTCTTTCTGCTTCATTGGGCAGGTCTCATGACCCTGGATTTCTTGGCTTCCATACGTGTCTCAGACAGGGAAGCTTCCTTGTTCTCCAGGTTTCTCCTCATGGGTGGGTGGATTGCCTAGAATGAGCGCTAGGCGACCGTGACTGGCGTTGTCTTCTAGGATAGGTGGTGTCGCATTTCCTCTGCACTTTCTGTCTCATTGGTGAGGGACATCCTCTCCTCTGCTCCTGTTCGGACTGACTCCCTTGATCTTGTGGCCGAAACGAATGTCAGGGAACCAGAGGGACTGGGCTGGGGCTGGGGCTGGGGCTGGGGCTGGGGCTGGGGCTGGGGCTGGGGCTGGGGCTGGGTGCAGGGGAAGTTGTGTCAGGGCTACCAGGGAGGAGGAGGGTTGCGGGTGGGGCGAATTCTGCAGAAACTTCTTTGCTCCTCTGATAGGCATTTGAAAACCTGGCTTGGGTCAGGCACAGGGCCCCCACCCACCGAATCCCAGGTGTTCTTTGATTTCCCTTGGCATTGACCGAATGGTCACTTGTTCCCCCCTTCCACTGGCACATACCTGGACACCACCGTTTGTTTCGCCGTCTCCCGATATGCCCCCGGTGACACACATTCACACCATTTGCTGTGGGATACGCCAGTGCCACCCGTGGTCACATGGTCTGCACCTCGGATTCGCCCCTGTTCCTGCCCGCACGTGTCCTGTAAAGCGCGGTCGGCTTTCCGGAGCCCCAGGGCTTATAGAAGCGGGGCAGGCCATTGCTCTTTCGAAGGAGGAGGGAGGCAGAGGGCTGATGGATCAGTGAAGTTTCAGCTGACGCTGCGCCTTGAGACCTATGGGATCATTCTGTGCTGCAGCGAGGCCCTGCCTGCCTCACCAGATGTGATGAGCCCATCCTATCTCACTGGGAGGGGGCCAAAATCGGATCTGTGCTTGTGCCGTTTGATTAATATTTCTATGTAAATACTTTGATAATAAGCTACATTGAGGCTGGGTGCGGTGGCTCTCACCTCTAATCCCAGTTCTTTGGGAGGCTGAGGTGAGGCCAGCGGATCACGAAGTCAGGCGATGAAGACCATCCTGGCCAACACGGTGAAACACTGTCTCTTCATATATACAGAGATTTAGCCAGGTGAGGCCAGGCTCTGGCTCATGCCTGTAATTCCACACTTTGGGAGGCTAAGGAGGGTTCATCACCTAAGGTCAGGTGTTCGAGACCAGTCTTCCCAATATGGCAAAACACTGTTTCTACTAAAAATACAAAAAATTAGCCTTGTATGGTGACATACACCTGTAATCCCAGCTACTCTGGAGGCTGAGGCAGAAGAATCTCTTGATCCCAGGAGGCGGAGGTTGCATAGAACTGAGATCATGCCACTGCACCTTCTGGCCTGGGTGAGAAGAATTAAACTCTGTGGAAAAAAAAAAAAACCTGATCTATACTAAAAATACAAAAATTAGACCCTGAAGTTCACGTCCAAATGAGAAAGACATTGTTTGGCTCAAATAGTCTGACACTAAGGAATAGTGCAGATTGGACAAGCGAGGTGACTGACACCTGTAATCCCAGCACTCTGAGAGGCCATGGCTGATGGATCACCTGAGGTCAGGAGTTGGAGACCAGCCTGACCAACATCGTGAAACTCCATCTCTACTAAAAAAAGTACATGAAAATCAGCTGGCTATGGTGGTGCATGCCTGTAAATCCCAGCTACTCAGGAGGCTGAGGCAGGAGACTCACTTGAACCCGGGTGGCAGAGGTTGCGGTGAGCGGAGATCGCACCACTGCACTCCAGCCTGGGCAACAAGAGTGATACTCTGTCTCAAAAAATAGAATAGTGCAGAGTAAAAGCAGATTTATGTATGTATGTATGTATGTATATATGTATGTATGTATTTATTTATTTATTTTCAGAGAAGCAGGGAATCTGGAATTTTGGGTTAAATGTCTGTTTCCAGAAGCTGAAAATGCTCTCAAATGGAAAATTCAGGCTAGCCTCTATCAAGCTTCTCCTTGTTCTATGTGTGAATAGCATGGGACAGAGGGAACAGCTTGAGCCAAGGCAGGATGGTGGGATGGGACAGATGGCCAGGGCTGCTGCACTGGTGCGGTAGTGGAGAATTTGGCTGGAAATGCAGGTGGGAGCAGACCATGAAGAGTCTCAAACACAGACCTGAGGACTCTGACCTTTATCCTGGGGGCGGCAGGAAACCATGTTATGTGAAGGAACAAGGCTGTTTCTCCCTCAGCACTAGCGCAAGCAAAGGCCAGGGAGGCCCTCAGTGGAAGCTTGCTGCTGGATTTGTTCATGTGCCCTTTCTCCTGCCTGCAGTAGGGTCAGAATGGCCTGGGGCACTGCACACATCCTGCCAGGAATAGAAGGCCCCACAGCTATAGCACCTCTCTTCCCTTTAGATCTTTGGAAGGATGAGCAGATTATTCAGCCTCTCTGAGCCTCAGTTTTCTCATCCATAAAATGAGGACAGTATAGCAACCTCGCAGGTCACAAGGATGTTATGAAATCAGGTGAGCACAGCATAGCGGGTGTATTTTTGGGTCCTATTATTACTTGTGAACCAAGTTGCCTTGTAGAAAAGGCACAGGCTCAGAGGACCTGTGTTTCAATCCCACTATGCTCCTGTAATGCCCAGCTCTCAGGGATGATGGAAAGATTGAATTCACGGAGATGATGCTTGTGCAACATCTGATACCCAGCAGATGCCTTAGAACCTAACCTACCACCCACCTGAGCAAGTACAAGCAGTCCTGCTTCTCCTAAAAGCACTGGGGATGCTGCCAACCACACACCTTAGAACACTGCTCCTCCTCCCTCTCTGCAGGGGGCATTTTGTAGGCCTCAGTCGCTGGGCTTGTTGTCCTCTCACCTGCCTCTCAGCACGGGGCACAGAGCACACATTCTTCACCTTTGCAAGAAGCTTCTCTATGCATCCCTGCCCCCAGCCTTGCTGAGTGCATTCACCTATTGTCTTATTTATAATCAGGATAGAGTTGCTCCTTACTGTGTAGATGAGGAAATGGAGACCTAGAAAGGGAAGGAAAGACCAACACTCTGAGCACCTGCAATGTGCCTGAGGCAATGTACCCATTAGCTCTGCTTCACAGCAGCCCAAGAGGGAGGTATTATTCTTCCCCTGTGTAAATGTGGGTGTTGAGGCTCAGAGAAGGGCAGTGACTTGTCCAAGGTCACATAGCAAGCAACCGTCAGTGGCTGAGGGCAAACCCAGGTATTTCTGACTTCACAGTGTGGGATTTAGAACAAACATTTGCAACATGAGGTTGACAGATCCATCCCCCAGTGCTGTTCCAAGGAGCAGATGGGGTCATAAGTGTGTGAGTACCTGACATGGTGCCCAAGGACTTGGAGTAGAAGCAGAATCCCATCCACCTCCACCTAATCATACAGAGAAAAGAGACAGGAGCCCAGGGAGGGCTGTGCTGTGCCCAAGCTGTCAGCAAGCAGTAGGCAGAGCCCAGGCCCCTGCTTTCCCATGCCAACCCCTTCCCAGTTCAGGGCAAGGCCACCTCTCCAGGGCCTTTCCCTCCCCTAGAGAGGAAATGCCCCAAGTTCCTCTGACCAGACAGGAGAGTGAATGAGAGCATAAAATTCCACCTCAGCACACACACCTGGAGCCTGAGGCTGAAAGCTGGAATCCCAGACTTTGACACTCAAGAAGCCACCTGCACACTCTTTCAGCACCTCCACCTGGGACCTTCATGAGCACCTTGCTTCCCTCCCAGGGGAGAGGGGGTGTCCCCGAGACACTGGGTCCCTTAGAAGGCACTATGTGTTGGCAGTGACTGCAGCAGCGTGGTGGGATTCCGGGTGGTGTAGGAAGCAGGGGAAGCAGATCACAACACTCAGGATGGCCAGAGCTGAAGGCATCAGAGTCCTCTGCCCTTGCTCTGCAAAAAAAAAACCCACGGCATATTCCCCTCCCACTCCACACCTCCCACGGTCAGCAGTCGGTCCCAGAGGAGGAGCAGCGAGGCCTTAGGAGGACAGCAACCACTGCTGGCAAGGCATTGGTGTTCTCCTGTTGAACTGCACAGGTTGTCAGCATGAGACAATGTCGCTCTGTGACCATGATGGGTCAAGACAAAGCAAGGTCACTTGGTAGCTATCATGGCTCAGCTCATGCAAAACATGGACAAAAGTGACCTCACACCCCCTCCTCTGTGTCTATGTCATGACCACTACCTCTTTGTCAATTGCAGCGTTAGCTTTGGTCTTGTCTTCCTTCCTTCTAGGTAAGATTGGGGAAGATGCCATGTGATAGAATCCACCCTGCCTCTGACAGCATCCAACCTGGAGCAAAGGCGTCTTTCAACCCTCCCGCAAGCTCCCAATACAAGCCCAAATTCTGGAACAAGTCCTTTCCAACACCTCCTTCAGAGAAGCTCCCTGGCTCCAGGCAGTGCTTACTCCCCTCCCTGCAGCAGGAAGCCCAGCTTGCGAGCTGCAGGTGTGCTCCAGGTGGTCACTGGATGCAGGGTATTGACAGATGGATCCTATCGATATGCCCACTGCATAACCATGTAAGCACATCATCCCCCACTTGCACATGAGGAAACAGAGGTCCACAGGATGGAGAAGGGAAGACATAATTTGTCCTTCAAATGCGATACTGGTGAGATGTGAGAGGCAGCACCCCTCATAACTCAGTGAGGCAGTGGGCACACCAGGACCCTCCCAGGCAGATCAGGTGTGTGGTCGCCCCCATTGCATAGCATGGGCAGGAGTTCGGGAGACCATACATGGGTCTCGCCACCTCTCCACTGGCCTGACCTCCCTGCAGACCCCCAGGACTGGGTTAGCATCTGCTTGCTGGCAGGCCTGGCCACCAGAGGTCTTTGCTTATGTCTAAGGTCCCTGTAGTTGTGGTTCACAGGATGGGGGCTGCTCCTGAGATTCAGCACCACACAGGCACTGCACAGCACTGTGCCATGGTGGTGGGCACTCACTTTCCAGATAGGGCCCATGTTGCCAGCAGGCATGATGCCTCATTTACCCTACCCTGAGTGCAATAGGTCGTTTTATAGAAAAAAACTTGGGCCAGGCGCGGTGGCTCACACCTGTAATCCCAGCACTTTAGGAGGCCAAGGCGGGTGGATCACAAGGTCAGGAGCTCAAGACCAGCCTGGCTAATATAGTGAAACCTTGTCTCTATGAAAAATACAAAAATTAGCCAGATGTGGTGGTGGGTGCCTGTAGTCCCAGCTACTCCGGAGGCTGAGGCAGGAGAATCACTTGAACCCAGGAGGCAGAGGTTGCGGTGAGCCAAGATCATGCCACTGCACTCCAGCCTAGGCGACAGAGCAAGACTCCATCTCAAAAAAAAAAAAAAGAAAGAAAGAAAAGAAAAGGAAAAGTATTTGTAGATGAATGAAGGTGACTCCTTTGAATATTGGAAATGATTTTATTTTAGCCATTGGTCTGGCACTCATTCTGATGGGGTGACATGTGTCCCTGCCTTAGTCAGCAGAGCACAGGAGTGTGCTACACCTCCCCTCATCTGAAGATTCAGCCCACGAGCAGGAACGCCTGTCTTTGTGTCACACCAACAGAGAGGATGTGTCTGGTTTCACCACTCACTGCAGAGGCAGAAACTACCCAGAAAGAAGAGATAGTCTGTTCCCAGGAATGGGTCCTTTTGACGCAGCATGGGGGTCATCTCCCTTCCTTGGCCGGGACCCCCAACCTGAACACAGAGGCAGAGAACATGTGAAGGGCTCCCATTCGCAGGTGGCCCAGGGTGCAAGCTCTGAGTCTGTGGTCCTGGTCACTGCCCTTTTCTCCACAGCATGGCTGCCACCATCCTGGGCTGGGGCACAGAGGGGCTTTGCAGAGCTCAGCATAACAAAAGCATCAGTGAGATGCTGCAATAGCAAACCGTGATACCTTCGTGGGCTGCCAAGTCAGCCTAAGCTATTTGTTGCTGCACTCAGTGTCCCCAGACAGCTGTGTGGCAGTCACTGCCTCTGGTGTGTCTCTTTTACTTCTCTTCTCCTGCCTGAGCTTCTGCTCTGAACTCTGTCTCTAACTTACAAGAAATCAAGCTCACTGGATTCTGAGCTCTTCAGGGTCAAGGACTGTGTCAGTAGTTCATGACTCTTTCTAGAGATCACAGCTTAGTATCTGGCACAGAGCAGATACTCAGCCAATGCCAAATGATTCATTTGCCGGAAAGCTGAATTTCATCCATAATCCTAGGGCGTTTTACCAGGCTTTGTAAATACATACAGGCCATTTAGAAATTTGAATGTCAAAGAGTAAAGGAGCTGAGAAAGTAAACATTGGAGAAGCGTTGGCGGGGGGGTGGTATTATTTGCAAAATATTCCTGGATCCTTGTGAGTACTATAAACCCTTGATGAGCACGGATTCTGGGTCAGGCCAGACACTCAGCTGGACCCAGGAGATACTGAGGTGAGTAAAGCCAAAATGCCTCCCTTCAGCAGGAGGCAGGCAGTCACACCAAAGTGATAAAGGCACAAAACCTAGAGGCAGCAGAGGAGCAAGGACTACCTTGTTCCTGGACTGTGTGACCTCAGGGAGGCTTTGAGAGGAGGACATCTGTGCAGGGCTTGAAGGATGAACACAAATTTGCCGAGCAGAAAAGGGAGCCAAGGAAATCCCGATGGAGAACAGCTTGGGTGAGAGTGTGAGCCACGGGACTGAGGGGCACAGGCATGGAACTGGAGGAGCAGAAAGAATGAGGGAGGTCAGCAGAGGTCAGTCACAGAAGGTTTGAATCCTGGTGAGGGAGCAGTGGGTGCTGCACAAGGGACATGGGCCTGGAGGAGATGCAGTTATCTCTGAGTGAAGATGGAGCACGCCATCCACTAGGGAACCACAAGATGCAATAGAAATAAGAACCCTGAGAAGCCTGCACAAAGGATGAGGGGCCCAGGGGTGGCACCAAGAAGGTCCCTGTCAGAGGCCAGCTTTGAACGGAGACAGAAAAGACTCTTGAGGGTCTCAGCTGCTGCAAACCTCCCCAACAAATCATATTTTACCTTCAAATATTTGCTAAAGAATACTAACTATTGGAAGAGCAATGCTCCATTGATAATAATTATTCCCTCACTGTACATTTTTTACAATTCTCAAAATGCTGTCGGTCCAGTGTCTCATTGGAACCCCCATATAATCCCATTTTACAAATAGGGAAATGAGGCCCTGTGATGTCACACCGAGGTTTGCAGCAGTTCCAGGATAGAAAATAGGGAGCACTTTCATCTCAGCCCTTGGTATAAGTCTCAAAGTTCCTTTTCTGGGATGGGTTCCTTGAGGCCATCCAGCAGCCCATAGTCCAAGACTTCTTCTTCCTCCTTGGGCTTCTCCACACCTGTTTCCAAAGCCTCCTTCTCCTCCTTTGTTCTCAGGTACCACTACCAGGTGTTGGGCAGGGAGACCTCCTGCTGCTGTCCATCCTAGGGTGTATCCTCCAACATGGGTGCATTGTGGTTCAGCCAGCACCTATACCACCTGAAGCCCAGGGCTCCTGTGGTGGGCCTGAGGTTCCTCCCTATCAAATGGAGATGTGCTGGGGTTGCTTCCTTTGCTGAAGCCCATGTCCAGGTTATCTTCGGGGTGGCGCAGGATACAGGGCTCTGGGGACAGGCCAGAGGGCTGCAGGGGCAAAAACCAAGAGGATGAGGGGATCTCTGAGTCAGACCGCCTGGATCCGCATCCCAGAGACTAGCTGCAAGGCCTGGGGAAGACTGGTTCACCTCTCTGGGCATAAGTTTCCTCCCCTGTAAAGTGGGAGGCATAACAGATTCACTCCTACAGTTGTCTCTGAGCTTTACAGCAGGTAATGTGTGCAAAGTACATCGCATAATGCCTGGCACATGGTAGGTGAGAATAAACAGGGTTACTATGATATCATCATCTGAGCTAGGTCACTCATGCACTTCTCCAATGCTTCAGGGTTCCCCTCCATCCCTCACAGGGTAGCAGCAAGTGAAAGGGATGCCCCTGGCCTTGAGGAGCTCACATCTTCTCATTTCCCAGGGGTCTCCATCCAGTATCCACACATGCCTGGCATGCAGCAGGTGCCTCGTCCACATCTGGTGAAAGAGTGGAAAGCAGGTCATTATCATGTATTGTTTGGCACAGAATCTGCAGTAGGGGACAGAGAAGTGAGTGACTGTAGTTGTGCTCACCAGTTCCTGTCCCTGAATTTTCAGGGATCAAGCGGCCTTAGCAAGTCTAGTACCAGGGAGTGGGCACTGTGTGGTGGAGCAGGAGGCAGGTCCTGAGAAAGGCAGTGGGGTGAGGAGAGGAACTCTGCCTTTGAGGTCTGGGAGATCCTCCACCAGGACCTCACCAAAGGCCCCAGGCAGGTCATCCCTCATCCCAGAATCTCTCTATGCTCTTCTGTATAATGGGGCTAGCCTGGAAGAGATACTTGCACAACCATGTTCAGAGCAGCATCATCCACAATAACCAAAAGGTGGAAGCAACCCAAGTGTCCATGGATGGATGGACGGATCGACAAAATGCTGTCTATGCATACAGTGGAATAGTGTTCATCCTTGAAAAGAAGGAGATTCTGACACCTGCTGCGTCAAGAATGAACATTGAGGACATTAGGTTGAGCAAAATAAGCCAGACCAAGAAGACAAATGCTGTATTATTCCACTTTTCCAAGGCACCTAGAGTAGTCAAATCCATAGAGACAGACATGAAAATGGTGGCTACCAGGTCCTGGGGAGGGTGGTGATTGGGGAGTTGTTTTTAAATGAGTTACAGAATTGTAGTTTTACAAGATGAAAAGCATTCTGGAAATTGGTTGCACAACATTGTGAATGTATTTAATGCCACCGAAATGTAAACTTAAACATAGTTAGACAGTAACTTTTAGTTTATTTTACCACAATTTTTATAATGGGGTAGTTATGCCTGTCTTGTTGTGTTGCTGTAGGATTTCATGAGATAACATATAAGGAACAACCCAGCATGTTGCCTGGCACACAGTAACTGTTCAATAAATCACACCTGGATGTTATTGAAGATAAAGTTACCTGACTTCTCTGAGGCTTGCTCTCTTCAGCTGAAAATTCTCCCAAAATATATTAGATGAGACCCTACTGTATTATACTGGGTTCATAAATACCACTCCCCCTTTTCCCTTCCCACAGAGCGCAAGAATAGAAGACACTTCTCTGCACCCCAAAAGCTCCATGCTGATTGCGAGAAGGAAATGCTGGATGGAGGGGTCCCTGGAACTACTGTGAGGGGTGAGCTTTCCCCAGATGTCTAGAAATGAGGCAGAGGCCCGACATCTTCCACCCCCACTAAGGTTGCCTTGCAGTTCCCAGCTGGCTCTATACTTCCTAGAAACTGCCATTTTTCTGCCTCCATTACCTCATAGCCCAGTCAGCACCATTATCATCATCACCATGATCGCCATCACCATCCTTACAATCACCAACACTATCATCATCGCCATCACCATTCTTACCCTCACCATCCTCACCATCATCATCATCATCACAACCACAATTCTGAAAATCTTGGAGGAAAAGGAGAGGAGGTAGCATATTAAAATACAGGTAGTTTGATGAGGAGGAGCAGGAAGAGTTGAAGCTGGGGAGGGGATATCAAACAATGGAGACCCCCAGAACATAAAACTAAGAAGCTCAGGCTTTGCCCAGAATCAGAGGAATCCTTGAAGATTTATCAGCAGGAGAGTATGTAGTCAGATTCATGTTTAGGCAGAACATTGAGCTATCCTCAGAAGGAAGAAGCAGAGGGAGGGAGGCCCACAGAGGAGACAGAACCTTCAACACCAACCAGGTTCCTGGTCCTGGGTCCAGCAGATCTGTCAGGAATGAGGAATGGGAGGCTTATGGGTAAGGCTGCAGCCAGGCAGGGAAAGGCCTCACTCTCCCTGCCACTCCTTTCCCTGCTCCCCACATTCCTGTCCCATCTTTGCTAATAGGCTCAGCATCTCCAACTGCACCCACCCACTAGATTTGCCCCAATTCCTCCTCCTCTCTCATGCCTGAGGCCCAGGTGGCTTCCAGAGCTGACCAGGTCTGCTTTAGAATTTTAATGAGATAATCTGGGTGGAAGTGCTGGTGCCCTGCCGGCCACAGCAGGTACTACACATATGGTAAACTGGAACTGTCTTCTCAGTTCCTACAGCCTTGGTTTCAAATTCTGCCTAATCCAGATGACCACTGTCTCTCACCTGAACAGAGAAGCCTCACATTAGTCTTGCTGCCCTAGACCTTCCTCTTTCCAGATATCAGCCTGATAATTTTCTCAAACTGCAAACCTGGTCATGTCCCTCCCTTGTCCGTTTGACTAAAGGGTAAGATCCAAATTCCTTAGCATGACACCCCAGGCACTGAGGAGCTGAGGCCCCTCCATTTCCACCTTGACTTGTTCCCCTCCCCCTCTAGTAGCATTGCTGACCCACTTGCCTTGTTCTTTCACCACATGGCTTTGATCCTGTTGCTCTTCTGCCTGGAGCGTCTTCCTACATCTTCTCTGCCTGCTGAATTTCTACTTCACCTACAAAGCCCGGCTCACCCTCTTTGTGAATCCTACTTCCTCCCCATCATGCCGCAAATTATCTCTCTCACTAGACCTCCAGGGCCTAAAAATCAGGGACAGCTTAATGCATGTTAGAAATGGCTACTCCTCACTTAATTAACCTAATTAGCTAGTTATATTCCCTTATATTTGTTTCCCTATTTACTGAAGCTTTCCACAGGCCAGGCACTGAGATCCAGGGAAGGACCCTTAGGGTAGGACAGGCATGAGCACTGAAGGCTACAATGGCACAGGCACCAAGAGACCATGTGGGGTGCATAAAGCCTCATCTCTAGAGTGTCTTCCTGGTTTACCATGCACTTTCCTCCCTTCCCTTATTAGAGTCAACTTGTGCTGGTTTTGATAGCCTCTGTCCCTGAAACATGCACTCCCACACACACAAACAGACCCACACCTATCCACATATACATGCCCATACATAAACAGACATCTCTGTGTATCCCCCAGAGCTACAAATGCTAATCTTGAGAATGAAGATTTTGCAAGTGCTCTGTGCCAGGTATGATGCCAGGTCCCTGACAACACAAGACCACTCTGGTTTCTCCCACTCAGCTGTGCAAGGTTCAGGGTTGAGGAGCTCCCCCTGCCAAGGTCACAGACGTGGAACATGAGGTAACAGCTATTTGAATGTAAGCCTGTAGGTCACCAAAACATATGCCATCTGCACCCCACCACAGTGCCTCCACAGCACATGAAGACATGAGTCTATCAACTGTGACTCATTAGTACCCAGCAATATTTCCTTCTCCACTTCGTTTCCCACTGCCACTCCAGTATCTCTGCCCAGAGTCCCAGAGCCACCTCTGCTTAACGAGGAGGTCAGGACAGATGCTCCGTTCCACCCAATGCCATCTCCCAGGGTGCAGCCTCCTCATGGGGAAGAGGACTACCATGGCTAGTGGTGACATGGGTGGCTCTGGCCCCCAGGACTTCTCCCCGGGACCTCTGCTCAGGACATGGCATGGACAGAGGTGAGGTTACCATAAACTGCCTCAGAAATGACTACCATTCTGAGTAATGAATACCAGCTCAGACCATTCCAGCACCCCAACATGCTGACAGCCCAGGGTGGGCCCACAGAAGGGGAAGGGCTAAGGAGTCCAGGGCCACAGGAGTCCCCCCCTCCCTGAGACCTTGAGCACAGCCACCCAGGTGTAAAGGACAATATGGGGGTTCTGGGGTTTCCCAAGCCTGGTCCCTAGAGGTGAGTTCTAGCAGGGCCCACAGATATCCTCTCCATCCATTCCCTCATCCTGTCTCACATATTGTAAAAACAAGGAAACTGAGGCCTAGAGAGGGAAGGGGCTTGAGCAGTCTCCCAGGCAGTTAAGAGACAGAGCCCAAGTTAGAATCCATGATTCTCTCATTTTTTTCCCCTAGGTCTGTCTCTGACTAGCTATGTGACCTTGGAAGGATCACTCCACCTCTCTGGGCATTGAAGGTTTACAACTTCTGACATGTTCATTCCAGAGGGTTGTCAGGACCTGACAGCCCTTCCCCTAAACAAAACACTCTACAGTCTACAAATATTCATATATCTCTTCTCTTCTCTGACCTCTGTAATACCCCTATGTGGCAGTGAAAATTGGTGCTTGTGTCCTATTATGCAGATGCAAATACTGGACTCAAAAAGACAAAGATCACAAAGAAGGTTTGGGACAGGACTGGAACTAGAACCCAAGTCTCCCAAAGCAGGGTCCTTGCCATCACTAAGGCTAGGAATACATTAAGACTCCAAAATATGGAGAGTTGCTCAATGCATGCCACCAAGGATAGAGCTGACCAACCCCAGAATGCTTAGCAGCTCTGGGACCCAGGAGTGGAGGACTCAAGGCAGAGGGTGATGCCTAAGTCACACACATCTGAGCTCCAGTCCAAACTCCACTACGCAGCTGTGTGACCCCACTTTATGAGGCTCAGCCTTCTCTACTACAAAATGAAACTATAGAAGGTACCAAAAAGCTCATGATGAGGGGAGAACTGCACCCTAAATGCAGGACTGCCAGGCAGGTGGTAAGCACTCATTAACTTTTGTTTCAAGCCCACAAATCATATGTTGTTTTTCATCGTGTCTCCCCATGGTGTCTGGTCTGCGGCTCCAGAACAAGGAGGCTTCTGATCAATCCTTATGCTAAATGATGGAAAGATAGATGGATGGGTGGTTGGACAAATAAATGGATGGATGCATGGATTGATATATTGATGTTGGGATGAATGGATGGATGAATAGATGGATGAATGAATAGATGGATGAATGGATAAATGAATGGATGGGTGCTCAGAAGAGAAGAAAGAATAAAACAGGGAGTCAAAATGAAAATAACAAGATGATTGAAGGATGGGGCTGATACATGGAAGAGGTACAAGATCCAGCCCTTCTGGCTCCACTCAGCCCCACAACCACATACTTTGGGGCAGCACTGGCACATGCTCCAGATTATACCCCTGGACACCATGATGCTGCCACAGAAGGTTTCATTAAACTGGGGCCCAGCATGGCTCAAGAGGAATGTACTGAGATCTGGGAGAAGACCCATACATTGAAGCTGAAGCAGAAGGTCTTCTCATCTGCCAAGGTCTCCTCACCTGCCATGGCTGCCAGCCAGGCCCTGGCTTGTGCATCCCTGCCAGAAGGGGCCTGTGCCATCCAGCATAAACATCCAGACAGGCTCACAGGAAGAGATAAAGCTCTTGGGTCACTGCAAATCAAGGCTTAAAGTTAAAGGGAGGGCAAGACCCCTTCAGCTCCAGGCCCATTCCCTGGACCCATCAGTTCAGCAGTGCTGGAGGCAGCATGCTTTGGTGGACCAGTGAACCCACTCCCCACCCTCTCTCCTTCCCTTGGGGCGCAGAAGGCCTGGAGTGCATGTGTTAATCTGGGGGAGGGAACATGCAAGGGAGGGACAAGGGGAGGTTACAGGGGCTGGGCCCCAGGCAAGCCTGTGACAAAACCTTCTTTGCCTACTTTGGGGCTGAAATGAGTAAGCAGCTGATCCCACACCTTCTAGCCCCGGGAAGCAGGGTACAATTCTGCAGCCAAAATATGGTAGAATGCTGCCAGAGGATTTCAGGATCCCACTGCCTGGCATTTCAGGATCCTAGATTTTAGACCCTTCAAGGATATGTATCCATCTGGGATTCAGGCATGACAGCCCATATGTACTGGATGGTGACGATGTGCATGGCACCATTCTAAGCAAGTTACATCTATTAACTCAATTAAGGGACTCCATGAGGCAGGTATTGCTATACCCACTATGCAAAGGACACTGAGCACAGACAAGTAACATGCCCAAGGTCACACAGCTGGAAATGGTAGAGAAGCTGGAACGTGAACCCAGAAGCTGTGACCCTGGCCACAGGGCAATCCTGCTTAACGGGAGCACGAGGTTATGGGTGAGAGCTCTGATGGCAAGGCAGGCTGCCTGGGTTTAGATCCTGGTTCCTGTACTGTGGGGCAGCATGGTCTTGATCACATTACCTGCCTGTGTCTGTTTCCTCCTCTGTAAAATGGGAATAATAACAGTACCTCCTAGCATTGGCGCTATCTCCAGGCCTAGGTGTCCTGGATCCTTCTGTCCCCTTTACACTCGTGCAGCATCCAGACCTGCTTGTAATGAGCTCCTCTACTGCCCCACCAAAGCTCTGGTGAATTAATGCCCCTGTGGGGTATAAGTGACTGACAGTAACTTCCTCAATCTCCTTGTAGCCTAATCTAAGTAGATGCCTTCTAAAGAATAGCATTCTAATGTGAAATTTTAGTCTGGTGAAAGGCTAATGGGAGAAATCAGATTCCTTTACAAGATGACAGAAAACACAGGACAATGAGTATCTCTAAAAGAGAATGTTCCCTTGGAGTATCGATGGGGTTAGGTGGCTGATACAGGATGAAAGGCTTTCATTTGGCTCCCTGACTTGCTGGGTTTGGGGATTTCCCTGGTCCTGGTTGTTACCTCTTTCCTCCTGCCCAGCATGTGCTCACACCAGCCCCTCTGCCTCATAGTCCTTCCCACAGGCCCTTTTTCTTACATTTTTTTAGACAAGGTAAGCTGAGAGGGACTTTTAATATGCCAATCGATGTTAATAAAACACAAGTCAAAGACAAGTGCAAACATGCTTTCAACCAACGTTAATGAGGAAAGAAGACACAAATTTTTTTCTTTTTATATTTTATTTTATTTTATTTTTGAGATGGAATCTTGCTCTGTCACCCAAGCTGGAGTGCAGTGGCGTGATCTCCACTCACCACAAGCTCCTCCTCCTGTGTTCACGCCATTCTCCTGCCTCAGACTCCTGAGTAGCTGGGAATACAGGCGCCCGCAACAACGCCAGGCTAATTTTTTGTATTATAGTAGAGATGGGGTTTCACCGTGTTAGCCAGGATGGTTTCGATCTCCTGACCTCGTGATATGCCCACCTCAGCCTCCCAAAGTGCTGGGATTACAGGTTGAGCCACTGAGCCTGGCCCTGTTTGTTCTTTTACATTAACATTACAATGTATTTGCCATGTTTTAAAAATAAATTTAATTGGAATTTTATTGAAATTGTATGAGACATGATTTAGTCCAAGATGAATATACAACATTATTATTACTGTTTCCATCCAGCTATGGCATATTTCTTTGTTTTCTCTAGTTGTCTTTTCTATCATTCAATAAAATTTGTGGCTCTGGTACATTTCATAATCATACATTATATTTCATTATTTCTAATTATTATAATGGATTGCATGTACATTTACTATTTACTATGTACCAGATATTATGCAATATATTCATTATCTCAATTCATAAAACAATCATGTGATTTAGTTGGTGTTATTACTAGATTATTACCATTGTAGAAGTAAAGAAAATAAAGACAAAAGAAAAGAGACTCAGCAAAATCAACCAATAAAGACTTAATTAGAATTATTGGGCATATAATAAAAATGTAATAGAACTCAATGAAAGCAAAAAAACATTTTTAAAATGAGCAGGCAGATTTTCCAGAAGGAGCCAAACAGAAATTCCAGAAATAAAAACATAATTGTTGAAATTAAAGACAGATTTGACAGCAGATTACATATAATTGAAAAGGAAAATGTAAACTGGAAGACAGGCTGAAGAAATTGCTCAGAATGAAGCCCAAAGAAGTAAAAAATGAGAAAGAAACAAGAGACATGGAAGACAAGAGTGATAAGATATTACAACTAACAGGATTTCATAAGTAGAATAATAAACTGTTAGAAATGTTTTGTAAAAAAGATAATGGCTTGGAATTTTCCCAAAATGATGAAAAACTCCACCTTTCATATTCAGGAAGCTCAAGTTGGACAGATTTAAAAGAAAAAAAAAACACCTAAATGTATCATCATAAAAATAATGGAACCCTGAAGAAAAGAATACATTGAAAACAACCAGAGAAAATTCACATTATCCTTGAAAGAATATGGATTTAGACCAAGAGCTAAAGCCTTAAAAATGGAAGCAAGAAGACAATGTACTAAGAAAAAATAATCACATACGAAATTACTATATCTTTTAATAAACAGGCCAAATATAAGACAATATTTAAGTCATAAAAACCAAACAGATACTGAATTTGCTAACTAAGAGACCTTCACTAATGGAAATTCTAAGAGATGTTTTTCAGTAGAAGGCTGCTCCCCTAGATGGAAGACTTGAGTTGCGAGAAGAAATGATGAGTAGGTAAGAAGACAAATATGTGAGTAAATATAAATGAACACTGACTATACAACATGTAGTTTCCAGTGGAGTAAGAATAAGATGAGAAGCAAAACTATAAAACTTCTAAAGATAATATAGTAAAACTACCTTAATAGCCCCAGTGGGTTTTCATATAAAACCTAAAGAAATTCTGTTCACCAGAAAAACACTATCAGGATCAAAGACCCAAATATAAGGGGTAAAACTATAAAATTTGTAGAAGAAAACACAGGTATAAATCTGTGACCGTGAATTAGGCAGTGAGTCTTAGATACAACACCAAATGCAAGAGTGACCAAAGGAAAAACAAACTGGACTTTGACAAAATTCAAAACTTTTGAACATCAAAGGATACTATCAGGAAAGTGAAAAGAACCCACAGAATGAGAGAAAATATCTATTAAGTCATACATCTGATAAGGAACTAATGTCCAGAATATATAAAGAATTCTTAGAATAACAAAAAGACAACCCAATTAAATGAGCAAATAATCTAAATGGACATTTCTCTAAAAAGATATACAAATGGCCAATCAGCACATGAAAAGATGCTCAACATCATTAGTCATTAAGGATATGCAAATGAAAACTGCAACTAGATACCACTTCACGTCTACAAAGATAGCTATATTTTTTTTAAAAAAAGGAAAATAAGAGATGTTGGCAAGGAGGTAGGAAAAAATGGAACCTCCATACACTGCTGGTAAGAATATAAAATGGTACAGAGACTTTGGAAAATAGTTTTGAAGTTTTTCAAAAATTTAAACATAGATTTACCATATGCCCACTCCTAGATATATAAAGAAAATTGTAAAAATACGTCCACACAAAAAGGAGTACATGAATCTCATCACAGTACATGATTAATCATAGTCAAAAAATGAACACAACTCAAACATCCATCAACTAATGAATGGATAAAGAAAACATAGTATACTCATGCAATGGGATTCAGGCATATAAAACAATGAAGTGCTGACACAAGATACAACATGGATGAATCAGGACAACATGCTAAATAAGTGAAGCCAAACACAAAAGGTCACATGTGATTCTGTTTTTTCTGATATTTGGCATATGCTAGTCCATAGAGACAGAGAATAGACTAGTGGTTGCCAAGGGCTAGGGAAAGGGGGAAATGGGGAGTAACTGCTAGTAAGTATGGAGTTTCTTCCTGAAATGATAAAAATGTTCTAGAGTTAGAGAGTGGTGATAGCTGTACAACTTTATGAATACATTAAAAGCACTTATAGCGCCTATAGTCCCAGCTACTCAGGAGGCTGTTGCAGGAGAATCGCTTGAACCTGGGAGGCAGAGGTTGCAGTGAGCCAAGATCGCACCACTGCACTCCAGCCTGGGTGACAGAGTGAGACTCCAAATCCGGAAAAAAAAATGCACTTAGTGAACACTTAGAGTGGATACTGGGCTAAAAGTGAAGTTACAGGCCACAAACTAGGCAAATCTTCTATACACACATCTGACAAGGGACTTCAGGAAATCCTAAAAATTTCAATGATGAAATAGGAGACTATAGACAAAAGACTTGAACAATGCACATAAGGAACCCAAATAACCCATAAACAAATGAAAATAAGCTCAGCCTCCTTCCAAACCACAGAGAAGACTATCTCATATCCAACTGAAAAAATGATATCAAGTAAAGGCAAGAATGTACACAAACCAGTACCCACATAAGCTGCCAGTGGGAATGTAAAATGGTGTTACTTCTTAGCAAATTTGGTATCATCTATTAAATAGTTCACTGTGCATAATCTTGGGCCAAGCACTGCCATTCCTGGGCACATGCCCTGGAAAATCTCTACATGTGAACCAAAAACCAGCACCAATGTATGGATTATAAAAGAAATCAAAAATAGAATGGACAAACAAATTTCACTCTCTAAAATCATAGAATCAGACAGTGCAGCAAGGAAATGAATGTAAGAAAACCACAATAGTAGCAAAAACCAGCAAGTCAGAATATATAAGGCATGACTCCTTTTTTTTTTCTTTTATTATTATTATTATTATTATTATTATACTTTAGATTTTATGGTACATGTGCGCAATGTGCAGGTAAGTTACATATGTATACATGTGCCATGCTGGTGCGCTGCACCCACCAACTCGTCATCTAGCATTAGGTATATCTCTCAATGCTATCCCTCCCCCCTCCCCCGACCCCACAACAGTCCCCGAAGTGTGATGTTCCCCTTCCTGTGTCCATGTGTTCTCATTGTTCAATTCCCACCTATGAGTGAGAATATGCGGTGTTTGGTTTTTTGTTCTTGCGATAGTTTACTGAGAATGATGATTTCCAATTTCATCCATGTCCCTACAAAGGACATGAACTCATCATTTTTTATGGCTGCATAGTATTCCACGGTGTATATAAATCATGCTGCTATAAAGACACATGCACACATATGTTTATTGCCGCATTATTCACAATAGCAAAGACTTGGAACCAACCCAAATGTCCAACAATGATAGACTGGATTAAGAAAATGTGGCACATATACACCATGGCATGACTCCTTTTATGTAAAGTTTCAAAATATGGAAAACTCAAAAATATCTTCTGTAGGGAGAAAAACATACATTCTTAGAATATATTAGGCAAAGACATTTACTTGTTTCTTTTTCAGTTTAAGGATCTGCTGTTTTACTTTTGAAATTTCTCGATCTACACGATCCATACCCTGTATTAATTCTTCCTTTGAAAGTTTTGAAGGGGAAGCATTTTGATCATCTCCACATGGTTGCCATGAAATTGGAGAGGATGGAGCTTCATGTTTGCCTCCGAATGCTGGATCCCTTAGAGAATAAAACCAAGAAAAACAATTTATTTCTCACTAACAGAGTCCAGATTGCCTTAAATGAAAAAGTCAGTTTTAAACCACAGCAGAGCCATGTGTATTATGTGTCTAATGAAACCTTTAGTAGTAACTTTCATATTTACATATATGCAAATTCTCACCTCACTTTTATAGTTTAGATATACCACGTACTATTTTGAAGAGCCTAAAAGCTATACAAAGTCAGGTGTGTTAGTGTTGATCAGCCTCTAGTGTAACAATACTGAAATTATAGAGAATTTATAGGTAAATAATGCAATCACGACAAAGGAAGATACCAACTTCTCAGCCGTTTCCTTGCAATGGCTCTTCAAATGGTCTGAACAACTGACTGGGAAATAGTATTATTCCAGGTAAAACCTGTGTGTCCCCCCAGCTTAAAAACTATAACATGGCCAAGTGTTCCTATCAAAAGTTTTCAGGCTTTCCAAACCAAAACTGAGGTACAAAAGTCAGAGAAGTGACCTAGGAACTTCAGCTGCTACTATCTCTGGACCTACTTTCATAAAGCCCACACTACAGCGTACGTAACATTTCCTTAGCCGAAAACATCCCATTACACCTCCAAATCAACAGAGCTGTAGCAGAATGAAAGCCCCTTCACCCAAAATCCACTACCCTCCAACACACATCCACACACACCCTATTAATTTCCAGTCTGCTGTAAAGATATAAGCAATATTATAAAACAGATAACTTTTAGAGTACTAATTTCACTTAGACTATGAGAAACCTACAATGAGGGTAGTTCACAGGATTACAGAATCCTAAAATGTATTAAATAGTGATTAAGGAACTATGAAAAGTCAATAGTTCTGAGCCAAGAATGCATACAGGAGATAACTGGACAGTTGCTTCAAAACACCATAGTACAGATAATTCAGCTAATATACACTGAGGAAAAGCCTCATATTCTATAATAGTATGCACTGAATCTAAGAGGTCTCCTGGGAAAATAAGATTATGGCTATACCCTAAAACCTGTACAATTCTGTAAGGAAAGCACCAATAAAAGCAATAACAATTCTAATAGACTTAATAGAGTTAAAGCTCCAATATCCTTTGCATCTGGCATACAGTCAATCTTTGGCAGCTTTAAGCCCTACAGTTTATGATTCCTCTCTTAAGATGTAAATCCGTGAGGTCATTGGCTTCCAAAATAAACCAGTATGTTTCATCTAAATAAAATATCAGTGGCCGGGCATGGTGGCTCATGCCTGTAATCCCAGCACTTTGGGATGCCAAGGCGGGCAGATCACAAGGTCAGGATTTCAAGATCAGCCTGACCAACATAGTGAAACCCTGTCTCTACTAAAAAATACAAAAATTAGCTGGGCGTGTTGGTGGGCACCTGTAGTCCCAGCTACTTGGGAGGCTCAGGCAGGAGAATGGCTTGAACCCAGGAGGGAGAGGTTGCAGTGAGCAGAGATGGCACCACTGCACTCCAATCTGGGTGACAGAGGAAGACTCCGTCTCAAAAAAAAAAAAAAAAACAAAAAAAATACCGCACATGCAAAAACACAATCTTCTGCTTATCAAAACAGTAATAACAAATTAAAAAGGCAAATGATTAAATAGGAAAACCATTTGCAGAACATGTACTCTAACAACTCAATATAAAATAAACCAACAGAAAAATGGGCAACATATATGAAAAAACAATTTACAAAACAGGAAAAATAACCAATAGACAAATTTAAAAATGTTAAATTTTACTACGAAATAATAAGTATAAGTTAAAAACAATCATTCATCAAATTAACAATCTTTTTGTTAAACAATAAACGTGGTGTCAGCAAGGATACAGAAGGAGTGGGTACCTTTATTTATTTTTATTTTTATTTTTTATTTTTTGAGACAAAGTCTTGCTCTTGTCCCCCAGGCTGGAGTGCAATGGCGCAATCTCAGGTCACTGCAACCTCCGCCTCCCAGGTTCAAGTGATTCTCTTGCCTCAGCCTCCTGAGTAGCTGGGATTACAGGCGCCTGCCACCACGCCCAGCTAATTTTTGTATTTTTAGTAGAGATGGGGTTTCACCACATTGGCCAGGCTGGTCTCGAACTCCTGACCTCTGGTGATCTGCCTGCCTCGGCCTCCCAAAGTGCTGGGATTACAGGCGTGAACCACTGCGCCCAGCCAAGAAGTGGGTACCTTTATGCGCTGTTTTCAGGAGTTAAGAACTGGCCCTACTCTTTTGCAGGACAATCTGGAAATACCCACTGAACCTTAAAAATCAACCTGGTCTGTAATTAATTATACTAAAGGAAATCTACCTTAGGAAAATAAGTAAGAATGCATACAAAAAAAAAAACCTAAATAATGTATGGGCCAGCTGCAGTGGCTCACGCCTATAATCCCAGCACTTTGGGAGGCCAAGGTGGGCAGATCACCTGAGGTCAGGAGTTCGAGACCAGCTTGGCCAACATGGTGAAACCTCATCTCCACTAAAAATACAAAAATTAGCTGAACTTGGTGGCATGTGCCTGTAGTCCCAGGTACTCAGGAGCCTGAGGCAGGAGAATCGCTGGGAGGTATAGGTTGCAGTGAGCCAAGATCATGCCACTGCACTCCAGCCTGGGCAACAAAGTGAGACTCCGTCTCAAAAAAAAAAAAAAATGCATGTCACAACACTGTACTTCTGAACAAACAGGTAACCTAAATGTATGACGATTGATTAAATATATAACTTTATTTAATCAGTGAACTTTATTTATTCATATATGGAATACTGTGTAGCCACTAACAATACAGTTGTAAACTTGTTGGCACAAAAAGAAGCTAAGCACGTATTTAAGCAAAAGTAAAGTTAAACAGAATGTACAAATGAGCACATTAAAATATTCGTACGGGCTGACTCTGGACACACTGCCTATGGGTTAGCCCTGTTCCACAAGGAGCAGCAGCAAAAAAAAAAAAAAAAAAAACCCATAAAATAAAATAAAATTAAATTAAAATTAAAATAATAGACAAATAGGGAAGAATAAACATGAAAATGTTAACAACTTTTAAGTGGTAAAACTGTAGGTAATTTTTTCTTTCAAACTTATTTAACTCTTCTATAAATGATATACCCTAGGCTTAACATTTTAAAAAAAAATCTAACAAACGTTAGTCCTTTTTAAATCCTTACTTCTGGAAGTGGGCAGTTGGGAGAGAATGGGGAGAGGGAGATGGAAAGAGAAGTATTAGCTAGCAGTAGTAGTCATGGTTTACACTTTAGAGGAAAAAAAGCAGGACTAGAGTCAGGGGTCCTGGGTTAATTCCAACTCAGGAGGTACTACTTAGGTCACTTAATTTTTCTGAACATCCAGTTTCTCAACTGTAACATGGAAATGGGTCACACTACAACACAACATGTCTCATTTTAATGAATCAGTTTTTAAGACACTTTTCTGCTAAAAAACAAAATTGTATAAATTACATTTGTGGTAATGTATTCAGCCATGGAAGATGACCTTTATTCACTATATATTTACATTTCTTTTTTTTTTAATGCAGCAGAACATTTCTTATAAACCCCACAGACTACTGTATGATAAAGATATTTCACATGATAAGGTGGGTCACAAAACACCTAGAAGCTTAGCTAATTTCTAGCTTACGGCAAAGAATTTTCCACATCCAACTTACTATTTTGAAAAATTTCAAATTCACTTAAAAGTTGAAGGACAGTATAATGGACACTCATTTATCCTTCATCTAGATTCACCAGGAGTTAACATTTTAACATATTTGCTTTCTGTGTGTGTCTGTGTATGTGTATAAAACTTCATTTTGGCTGAACCATTTGAAAATAAATTGTAGATACATTTATTATCTTTTAAATTACTCTTCATTGCATGAAAACTCAAAATGTGTGGGTACTTATTTACCTGACATCAGGGAAGAAAGGGCAATTAGGCATAAAGTTTAATAAACATTATAGAAAAAAGATTTGATGGCAGTAAAAACATCTTAAACTTCAGTATGCTTTAAAAAAAAGAAAAATTGAAACAAAAAGACACTGGGAAAAATATTAGAATATGTTAGACAGGCAGATCACTTGAGGCCAGGAGTTCGAGACCAGCCTGGCCAACATAGCGAAAACTTGTCCCTACTAAAAATACAAAAAATTAGCTGGGGCCGGGCACAGTGGCTCACGCCTGTAATCCCAGCACTTTGGGAGGCTGAAGCGGATGGATCACCTGAGGTCAGGAGTTCCAGACCAGCCTGACCAACATGGAGAAAGCCAGTCTCTACTAAAAATACAAAATTAACCAGGCATGGTGGTGCATGCCTGTAATCCCAGCTACTTGGGAGGCTGAGGCAGGAGAAACACTTGAACCCAGGAGGCGGAGGTTGTGGTGAGCCAAGATAGCATCATTGCACTCCAGCCTGGGCAACAAGAGTGAAACTCTGTCTCAAAAAAAAAAAAATAATAGCTGGGCATGTTAGTATGTGCCTGCAGCCCCAGCTACTCAGGGGGCTAAGGCATGAGAATTGCTTGAACCCGGGAGGTGGAGGTTGCAGTGGGCCGAGATCGTACCACTGCTCTCCAGTCTGAATGACAGAGCAAGAATGCCTCAAAAAAAACAAGTAGCCGCAGGCAGGAAAATGTGTTTTATACATTAATGAACAAAAATTAAGAATGACCACAGGCTTCCAGTCAGAAACCATACAAGCCAGAATACAATGATATGACATCTCTTAAAATACTGAAACTGTCAACTTAGAATTCTATATCTAGTGAAAATTGTCTTCAGAAATAAAAACTTTTTCAGGCAAATAAAAGCTGAGAGAATTAATTGCCAAAAGACCTAAACTGAGAGAAATGAAGTGCTTCAGGCAAAAACACAATAATATCAGAAGAAAACTTGAATACACAAAAATAATGAAGGATGTCAGAAATGATATATACACAGGCAATTAGAGAAGGAAAAAAACAATATAGAGTAGAAATCAGTGAAATAGAAAAATAGTGAAAATGATTGAAACCAAAGCTAGTTCTTCAAGAATCTATTAAACTGATAAACCTCTAGGAGGACTGATTAAAAAAAAATAAAAAAAAATTATCAACATGAGGAACAACATCGCAACATATCTCAAAGGCACTGAAATGATGAGGAAATATTGTGACAAATTATGTCAATAAATCTGATACCCTAAACAACAAAATATACCCAAGCTGACTCAAGAAAAAATTGAGTATCTGAATTATAACTATTAAAGAAATTGAGTTCATATTTAAATTCTTCCCACAAAAAAAATTCTGGACCCAACAGTTTCACTGATAAATTCTATCAAATATCTAAGGATGAAAAAGTATCAATCCCGGCCACACGTGGTGGGCTCACACCTGAAATCCCAGCACTTTGGGAGGCTGAGGCAGCTAGATCACCTAAGGCCAGGAGTTCGAGACCAGCCTGGCCAACATGGCAAAACCGTACTAAAAATACAAAAAATTAGCCACGCATGGTGGCGGGTTCCTGTAATCCCAGCTACTTGGGAGGCTGAAGCAGGATAATTGCTTGAACCAGGAAGAGGAGGTTGCAGTGAGCCGAGATCGCGCAATTGCCCACTCTAGTCTGGGTGACAGAGCGAGACTCAAAGAAAGAAAGAGGAGAAAGAAGAGACAGAGAGAGAGAGAAAGAGAGAGAGAGAAAGAAAGAGAGAGAGAAAGAAAGGAAGGAAGAGAGAGAGAAAGAAAGGAAGGAAGAGAGAAAAAGAAAAAAGAAAGAAAGAGAAGAAAGAGAGAAAGAAAGAAAGAGAGAAAGAAAGAAAGAAAGAAAAAGAAAAAAGAAAGAAAAGGCCAGGCGCAGTGGCTCATGCCTATAATCCCAACACTTTGGGAGGCTGAGGCGGGCGGATCACTTGAGTTCAGAAGTTGGAGACCAGCCTGGCCAACACGGTGAATCCCCATCTCTACTGAAAATACAAAATTTAGCCAGGTGTGGTGGCAAGCACCTGTAGTTCCAACTACTCAGGAGGCTGAGGCAGTAGAATCGCTTGAACCTCTCTTTCTCTCTCTCTCTCTCACCTCTTTCTCCTCTTTCTTTCTTTGAGCCTCGCTCTGTCACCCAGGCTACAGTGGGCAATTGCGTGATCTCGGCTCACTGCAACCTCCTCTTCCTGGTTCAAGCAATTCTCCTTCAGTGAGCCAAGATCACACCACTGCACTCCAGCCTGGATGACAGAGCAAGCCTCCATCTCAAAGAAAAGTACCAATCCTACACAAACCCCTTAAGAAAACACAGGAGTAAAGAGCACTCTCCAAGCTAACATCATTCTTAACACAGAAAAGGCTGAAACTCAAGGCTTACCACACCACATGTAAAATTTTAATTCAAAATAGGTAATTTACCTAAATGAAAGACCTATAATTATAAAACTTAGAGAAGAAAACCTAAGTGAAAATTGGTCGGGCGCGATGGCTCACACCTGTAATCCCAGCACTGTGGGAGGCCAAGGCGCGTGGATCACGAGGTCAGGAGATTGAGACCATCCTGGCTAACAGGGTGAAACCTCATCTCTACTAAAGATACAAAAAAAATTAGCTGGGCGTGGTGGTGGGTGCCTGTAGTCCCAGCTACTCGGGAGGCTGAGGCGGGAGAATAGTGTGAACCCGGGAGGTGGAGCTTGCAGTGAGCCGAGATTGCACCACTACACTCCAGCCTGGGAGACAGAGTAAGACTTCGTCTCAAGAAAACAACAAAAACAAAAACAAAACAAAACAAAAATGGAAAAAAAGAAAACGTAAGTGAAAATCTTAGTGACCTTGAATTTGACAAAAATGTCTTAGGTTTGACACAAAAAGCACAAAAAATGAACAATAAAAATAATACATCGGGGCTGGGTGCAGTGGCTCACACCTGTAATCCCAGCACTTTGGAAGGCCGAGGAGGGCGGATCACCTGAGGTCAGGAGTTCGAGACCAGCCTGGCCAACATGGTGAAACTCCATCTCTACTAAAAATACAAAAATTACCTGGGTGTGGTGGCACATGCCTGTAATTCCAGCTACTCAGGAGGCTGAGGCAGAAGAATTGCTTGAACCTTGGAGGCAGAGGTTGCAGTGAGTTGAGATGGCACCACAGCACTCCAGCCTGGGTGACAGAGCAAGACTCTGTCTCAAAAAAAAAAGTACATCGGACTTGATAAAAATAAAAAATGTATGCTCTCCAAAGGATACTGTTAAGAAAATGAGGCAATACTTCTTTTAATAATCTAGATACAACAAATATATAGATATATGTTTTCTAAGTAATTTTACCTATAATAATCAAAAACTGGAATAGGTGACTGGATAAACAAGTTGTGGTATACCCATACTCAACAATAAAAAGGAATGAACTGAGACATGCCAGACATGGATAGATCACAGAAGTATTACGGGAAGCAAAAGAGGTCATAGACAAAAGAGTTCCCATGAAGCTCAGAACGTATACAATGTTTTATGATAGAAAGCAGATCAGTGGTTTCCTAGGAGCCGAGGTTAGTAGGAAGTGGGGGAGGAGGACTGACACGGGTGGGTGCCAAGGAGGATGGGGTGCCAAGGAACGTGCTGGAGTGTTAGAAATGTTGTTCATCTTCATTTTGGTGATTGTTCTATGAGTTTATGAATTTGTCCAAATTTGTTACAATGTACACATATAATGAGTGCATTCTAATATAGATATATGTGTATATATATAAACTCAACTGCAAAGTTAATTTTGTTTTTTTTTAAGACGGGGTTTCACTCTTGTTGCCCAGGCTGGAGTGCACCAGCATGATTTTGGCTCACTGCAACCTCTGCTTCCCGGGTTCAAGGGATTATCCAGCCTCAGCCTCCCAAGTAGCTGGGATTACAGGTGCCTGCCATGACGCCTGGCTAATTTTTTCGTATTTTTTAGTAGAGATGTGGTTTCACCATGTTGGTCAGGTTGGTCTCAAACTCCTGACCTCAAGTGATCCATCCCCCTCAGCCTCCCAAAGTGCTGGGATTACAGGCGTGAGCCACTGCGCCCGGCCTGATTTTATGAAAAAACCAGCAGCAACAATAATCCGGAAAATTCGTAATCAGATGAATAACACTGGGGTAGGGGGACGACACAAGCAAAATTCAACACCCAATCATGACAGAAATTCTCAAACTAGGAACAGAAAGCAACCTCTTCAACCAAAAAAGGCATCAACAAAAACGTGCAACTAACATTACACGTAATGGTGAAAGACTAAACGCCTCCCTACACAGGAACAACGTGGGAATGTCCATTCTAACTCTGCAATCATGACTGCACTTCACAGGAGTCCTCAGGAGGACCCCGTAGTACATTCTGATGACAAATCTGCTTTCTTAGTCTCTGAGATGACCATTTTATCCCGTCCTTTCCTATTTTTCTTTAAACCTCTTACACCCATATCCTTGGTCTACGCTGAGATGATTATTTCACCTCATACTTTATTTTTCACAAGGTAAATCAATCTCTTACAAACTCTTCCTATGATAAAGTCTTCCTTCCTGTCTACCATCCCTTCCTTCCTACCTACTATACACATCTTCCTACCATCAGTCTCTCAAGAAGACAGGGGTCTTTATCCTGGCCATCACTGAAGACGTGCCAAGTTATCTGGCCAGTTAAAACTCAACCACAACTTGGGAGTATAAATATAGGTCTTACCCTAGAAATTCTAGAGAATTGATAAGTTTTCTATTTATCATCAGCTCCTGTCATCAAAAGCAAAGACAAGTTCAACTCTTCAAATCGGCATAAAGCCACAGTAAGAAGACAGAAATAATTAATTCCTAACCTTTGGTTCCTCATCTTTGTAAATAGCTCTTGCCACTTAAAAAAAAGGGTAAATTTGGTGGTTTCTACCAACATGTGTATTAAATAGGAAAAGTAAAGAAAAACACAAAAAACATGTGCAATTCTCATAGTATTTGTTCCTTACCTGCTGGTGGTGGGTGCTGGGAAACGTATACTTTACAGAGTGAGGAGGATAACGACTTTGTTCTGTGCTGAATGCTCCTTGGATGGGAGGATAACCTGAACTTGACATTATCAGTAAAGAAGTCCTCACCAGACTGTGAGATCAATGCCAGTAAACAATCACGTTTCTAGGAAACCATCTAAACAGGATGGGAAAAAAATAGAATTAGTAAGAACTAAAACACCAAGTGTACTTCTAATAAATTATAACTACAGCTACATAAATAAAACCACAATTACCAGTAAAAGCTTCCTCTCAAGTATTTACTTAATAAAAGTTACCAAGGTTTGAAAACCTTAATGCATCATTTCTTTTTATATTTAAAATAGGTTAATATGTGAAAAATAATATAATTAGCTATATAAAGTAAAAACAGTATACAAAAACAGCATAATATCTGGCACATAGTAACTGCTCAGTAAATACCTTTCTATAAATGTCTGAGGAATATAAAGACAAAAACACATGGTTTTAAATTTGAGAGTTGATAAGTCAATTGTGAAAAGAATTCAAGAGTAGTTTTAAGGTAAGCATCTATGCAGAGGAAGTATTGTCTTTATTAAATAATTCTGAAGCAAGGATGATAAAATACTAAGTTTTGTAATCACAGATGGTAGGTAGATGGACATTTGTTATGTTACTCTTTGCATGCTTCTATGGAACTGAAATAGCAAATAAAGAAAAAGAAGGCCGGGAGCGGTGGCTCCTCCTGTAATCCCAGCACTCTTGGAGGCTGAGGCCGGCGGATCACTTGAGGTCAGGAGTTGAAGACCAGCCTGGCCAACATGGTGAAACTTCTTTTCTACTAAAAATACAAAAATTAGTCGGGCATGGTGACATGCGCCTATAATCCCAGCTACTTGGGAGGCTGAGGCAGGAGAATCACTTGAGCCTGGGAGGCAGAGGTTGCAGTGAGCTGAGATCATGCCATTGCACACCAGCTGGGGCAACAGAGTGAGACTCCATCTCAAAAAAAAAAAAAAAAAAAAAAGAAAGAAAGAAAGAAAGAAAAACAAAGCCATCTTCATTATAAAGTATATTCCTACTTGTCCACAATTCTAGACTAATTTGATTTGTCTGTCTTTTCTTGTGCCAATGCCACACTTTTCAAATTACTCTAGTATTATGAGGTTTCATATCCAGCAGGGCAAGTTTCGCCTCACTGTGCTTTGTTGTTGCTGCTACTTTCACCACCTTCCCAGCTATTCTAGCACATTTCCTCTTACACACAAGCATCAGAGTCAGCTTGTCAGGTCCCAGAGAAATTCTGGATGAGAACACATAAATATTGAATTCACAGACTGACTAATGGGAGAACAGGTACCCTTATACTCCTGAGTATTCCCATCCTGAAACATGATTATCTATGTTTATGTTTCAGGATAACACAAATATTTATGTTTTACATAATTAATATGGGAGTTTTTTACATACATATGGTAGAGAATATTACACATGTATGAAAGTGTGCCATAATATATAACTTCTATCTTAATTATATATAAAACTCCCATGACAAAAATTTTATATACACATATACACATGTGCACGTGTGTACATACACTCTTACTTTAAGACCAGAGTTCTATTATTACCTAATTGGGTGGTTTTAAAAAAATAGAATTTAAATATAAGATGAAAATTATATAATTGTATACATAAAAATATAACATATATAATTTTATATATATAAAATCTCCACCCATTTAATACTTTATTAGTAAAGTTTCAATTCTGTTTCCATCCTTTCAAGGTATTTGGGAAGAGGGCAAATTCCAAAAATAATTCAGTATGACAAATTGATCAGTTTCCCAGTTTTTATCGATATATTCTTTATCCAGTTAGATTTAGAAAATAAAATTTTCTAGGGAATTGGCATTCAATCTAACTTTAAAACAAAACTTACAGGCTGGCCACAGTGGCTCACACCTGTAATCCCAGCACTTTGGGAAGTCAAGATCGGAGGATCTCCTAAGGCCAGGTGTTCAAGACCAGTCTGGGCAATGAAGCCAGACCTATCTCTACAAGAAAATTAAAATAATAATAATAATAATTAGTTAGGCGGCCATGTGTGGTGGCTCACACCTGTAATCCCAGCACTTTGGGAGGCCGAGGCAGGCAGATCATGAGGTCAGGAGATCGAGACCATCCTGGCTAACATGGTAAAACCCCATCTCTATTAAAAATACAAAAAAGTAGCCATGCATGGTGGTGGGCACCTGTAGTCCCAGCTACTCAGGAGACTGAGACAGGAGAATGGCATAAACCCGGGAGGTGGAGCTTGCAGTGAGCCAAGATCGGGCCACTGCACTCCAGCCTGGGCGACAGAGCAAGACTCTGTCTCAAAAAAAGAAAAAAAGAATTAGTCAGGCATGGCGGTACACACCCATGGTCCCAGCTACCTGGGAGACTGAGGCAAGAGGATCACTTGAGCCCAGGAAGTCAAGACTGCAGTGAGCCGTGATTGTGCCACTGCACTCCAGCCTGGGTGACACAATGAAACTCTGACTCAAAAAATAAAAGAAAAAACTTATAGAGAGAACTTTAAGGCCAGGCGTCATGGCTCACGCACTTTAGGAGGCCAACGCGGGCAGATCATGAGGTCAGGAGTTCAAGGCCAGCCTGGCCAACATGATGAAACCCAGTCTCTACTAAAGATACAAAAAATTAGCCAGGCATGGTGGCACACGCCTGTAAACCCAGCTACTTGGGAGGCTGAGGCAGGAGAATCACTTGAAGCTGGGAGGTGGAGGTTGCAGTGAGCTGAGATGGTGCCACTGCACTCCAGCCTGGGTGAGGGGTCCAGACTCTATCTCAAAAAAAAAAAAAAAAGAAAGAACTTTAAAAATTGCATGTGGTACCATGTGATATATAAATATTTTAAATAAATATATCATCCTTTCTCGTGATGTCACGTTTCCTGCTGTTGTGAAAGCTGACCAGGAGAAAAGTCAGAAGACTGACCAGCTGTCCCTCAGTCTGTTTTCTCCCTGCTCCCTTCCAAGGCCCGAGGCATGGAGATCAGCAAATCTTAAGGATTGGAAGGTTGAGATTACCCAACACTGATTTGACAGGTGAGAAATGTGAAGAGCAGAGAAAGTCAATAATTCCTCCAATATCACAAAATTGTCTGTGGCAAAATGGGAAAAACTAATGTTTTCTGCAATGCTTTGCGGCTTTCTCAGCAAGTAGTGAACTAGGAGGAGCTGAGATGTTCCGTGAGACCACACATTAAAAGCACCTGAGGAGCTTCCTCCTCATCTATACACCTGCAACTGCTCCAGGTGGAAGGGGAAAAGCCAACATGTGGCATTGTGGGGAGGGTTGATCTTTTTGGAAATAAACATTATATGCTGGACTTAAGAGTTTTTAAAAGTACCACAGAATACAAAGTGAAAAATCTCCTCGCCCTTCTCCTCCAGCTGCTACCCAGTTACCCTCCCAGAAGGCAACCAAAGTTACTAGTTTCTAGAGTGTCCTTTAAAAATATCCTACACATACATACACTCACACTTTTTCCCCTATGTAAATGGTGGCATACTAGAAACACACTGTTCTGTATCTTGCTTTTATTACTTAATACATCATGGTTGGCCTGGCGCGGTGGCTCACACCTGTAATCCCAGCACTTTGGGAGGCTGAAGCGGGTGGATCACGAGGTCAGGAGATCAAGATCATCCTGGCTAACACGGTGAAACCCCGTCTCTACTAAAAATACAAAAAATTTAGCCAGGCATGGGGGCTGGAGCCTATAGTCCCAGCTACTCAGGAGGCTGAGGTGGGCAGAATGGCATGAACCCAGGAGGCAGAGCTTACAGTGAGCTGAGATCACATCACCAACCTCCAGCCTGGGTGACAGAGCGAGACTCCGTTCCAAAAAAAAAAAAAAAAAACCATACAACTTGGCAATTATTCTCATGCATCTATGGTTCTTTCTGTTGCTAAAGAGTATTTCACTATATGGGGCAGGCGTGGTGGCTTACGCCTGTAATCCCAGCGCTTTGGGTGGCTGACGCGGGTGGATCACCTGAGGTCGAGAGTTCGAGACCAGCCTGGCCGACATGCTGAAACCCCATCTCTACTGAAAATACAAAAATTAGCCAGGCATGGTGGCACATGCCTGTAATCCCAGCTACTTGAGAGGCTGAGGAAGGAGAATCGCTTGAATCCGGGAGGCAGAGGTTGCGGTGAGCTGAGATCGTGCCATTGTACTCCAGCCTGGGCAACAAGAGTGAAACTCTGTTCGAAAACAAAAGAGTATTTCACTATATGAACGTTCATGCATTTTGTAAAAGTTTTCCAACTAATTCTGATCTGCTGTCCTAAAACATGCTTTAAGTGATCTATCTCTGCGCTCTCCTCTCAACTCAGACATCCCAAATAAATAAAGCTATAAATGGAATGCAGAGGCAAAAAAAAAGGATTTTAACTCAGAGTCATCCCATTTTTTTCTAACAGTGGCCTAAATGATTAGAAACCCATGAGGTACAATTTTTTAATGCAGATTGTTTAACTTTCAGCTATGGTGAGTCCTGAGTTCAACTATTACACTCAATGTCACTCAAAGTCACAAGTTAAGTGACTTCTCCATTTTTTCCCTCATCTCAGTAATCCTTCCTGTTGTCCTAGTTTTGTGGTATGACTTTAAAGATGTTTAATTTTATTATCTCAAAAAAAAAAACCAAAAAAGTCAGTTTTATTTAAAAGTACAATTCGCCCAATACAGAAGAAAAAAAAAAAAAAACACTAGCAAAATCAGGAAATTAGCCCCTACTGGCATACAAATCGACAGGTCAAAGCAAGCCCTTCCTGTCCTCACATGAACTGCAGCCTGGAGACCACTACAACCTCCTTCCTCAAAACTTATCCACCAGCTACACGGCAACAGCGCTCAGATCTTGTTTTTTAACCAGAATGTTTTCCTCCAAAGTCTTAAATGAAAGCTAAGTGTACAAAAGGTACAATGGAGAAACATTCTCATCTAGCGAGAATGGGAGAGCTAGGATTCATCTTTTCAGTCTCCCCCTGCCCTTCCCCATCCCTCCCTCCACCCTTCACTCCAGTCCTGGCTCACTAAGATACCTGGGCAGAATACTTTACATTTGAAACCCACCGAAATGAAAGAATCTAAAGTTCAGACTGAAGGGGAAGGGAGCACCTTAAGTGGCAGTATCAAATTATAATTTCAGTTCTTAGCACCAAAACTCATTATCTCAGGGTAGTTACATGGTTGACTCATGAACTAAAAAAATTCTATGAATTGTTTAAGAAATCTGATCAAGATTTTATAAGCAACTTCCTCATCTCTTAAATATCAACATATAATGTTTTAGGATGAGAATAATATAGTAATAATTATATGTCACTGTCATAAAAGACAATAGCACTTCTAACTGAATTAAACAGATAAACCCAGAACTAGCCTCTTATATATTGCAAACAGGTAATAAAATATTGCAAAATGAAATTGATCTATTTAAGTTCCTTTTTAAATCTTCTCATATTAAATAAACACACACATATTTACTCAACAGGAAAATCTTGCAACAAGAAAATTTCAAATACTATCCTGCCAAAAAACAAGCAATTTTTCCTCTCAGCAGGAACTCCCGGCTTTTGGTCCACAACATTTGCATAATCAAAGTGTGTTATGCCAAGGTGTTCAAGGTGGCCTAAGCTACCTTGGAAAAAAAGCTAAAAATGGCCAGGCACAGTGGCTCACACCTGTTATCCCAGCACTTTGGGAGGCCAAGGCCAGCGAATCACAAGGTCAGGAAATCAAGACCATCCTGGCCAACATGGTGAAACTCCATCTCTACTAAAATACAAAAAAAAATTAGCTGGACATGGTGGCACACACCAGTAGTTCCAGCTACTCAGGAGGCTGAGGCAGGGGAATCACTTGAATCCGGGAAGCAGAGGTTGTAATGAGCTGGCATCGTGCCACTGCACTCCAGCTTGACAACAGAGCGAGACTCCATCTCAAAAAAAAAAAAAAAAAAGCTAAAAATATATTTCACTGTGGCAGGACGGCAGCTGCCACTTCAGATGAGCAAGAATGAATCCACCAAGCATCACAATAGAGGTGAAGCCTACATTTCACTAAAGCAGAAAAAGGATCCCCCTAAATATGCAATTTTTAACTGATAAAATAATAAAACCTCCTGATACAAAAGTATCGGATAGGGCAATGCCTCTATGACATTCAAATGCTAAAATATTAGTTATTAAACTGAAGCAAATTAGGTCACACCAGTTCCCACGAAGCTGTCCAGCTCTAGACCAATTCTAAAAGTATGTTAGGCAAGACAAGGCTAAGAAGGACCACCACCCTGGGCATCCCAACACCTAAAATCCTCCAACCTGGGGATAATTTAAAGAAAGCTGACCTCCTAAACTTATTACAGAGTCCAGCATCCAGGAGAGGAAAGACTAGAAATTATCTAAGTGAATCCTGTAATTTATACAAGACCAAAGTGGTGCTGTACTGGAATAAATTTTCTCCTGTAAAATAAACTAAAGCATTCTTCCCTTTGGGGGGAAAAAAAAGCTACTGCTTCTCAGCCTTTTGGTTAAGATCTAATCTGGCGGAATGCCATTGACAAGGTATTTTATTGGCAGCCTCTTTTGACATCATAACATCTTACTTAAAGGCTGAGAAACAAATGGAAGCTAAAGAAAATGCTTTTTAGTTAACCTATTTTACCTCTTATAAAGTATGATATTGAAAGAAAAATTTTAATAAGGATATAATTATTTGATAAATCTATGGGTACACATATTCAATAAGTAATTCTGGCCAGGCACAGTGGCTTATGCCTGTAATCCCAGCACTTTGGGAGACCGAGGCAAGTGGATCACTAGAAGCCAGGAGTTTGAGACCAGCCTGGCGAAAAAGGCGAAACCCCATCTACACTAAAAACACAAAAACTAACCGGGCGTGGTGGCACATGTCTGTAATCCCAGCTACTCACGAGGCTGAGCATGAGAATCAGTTGAACTCAGGAGGTAGAGGTTGCAGTGAGACAAGATCGTGCCACTGCACTCCAGCCTGAGCAACAGAACAAGACTCTATCTCAAAAAATAATGAAAAATACGTAATGCTTAAATGAAAGAAAGATGATGTTACTTTACCTCTACATAAAGTGCTGTCCCAAGACAGCAGTACGATGTAACAATATCCAACTGAGAACTCTGTGGTATGTCGGCACTACATTGAACTAATTCTCTGAACTGAACAACACTCACTCACTCAACTTCTAAGAACAAATATATTTCAAAACCAGCCAAGGGCAGTGGCTCACATCTCTAATCCCAGCACTCTGGGAAGCAGAAGAAGGTGGATCACTTGGGGTCAGGAGTTCAAGACCAGTCTGGCCAACCTGGTGAAACCTTGTCTCTACTAAAAATACAAAAAATATGGCTGGGCATGGTGGCTCACACCTGTCATCCCAGCACTTTGGGAGGCTGAGGCGGGAGGATCACAAGGTCAAGAGTTCAAGACCAGCCTGACCAACAAGTAAAACCCCATCTCTACTAAAATTATAAAAATTAGCCGGGCGTAGTGGCATGTGCCTCTAATCCCAGCTACTTGGGAGGCTGGTGCAGGAGATTCGCTTGGACCCGGGAGGCAGAGGTTGCAGTGAGCAGAGATCACACCACTGTATTCCAGCCTGGGTGACAGGGTGAGATTCCATCTCAAAAAAAAAAAAATACAAAAAATTAGCCAGGCATTGTGGTGCACACCTGTAATCCCAGCTACTCAGGAAGCTGAGGCGTGAGAATCACTTGAAGCTGGGATGCAGAGATTGCAGTGAGCCGAAATCACACCCCTGCACAGGCTGGATGACAGAGCAAGACTTCATCTCAAAACAAACAAACAAACAAACAAACAAAAGAACAAATATATTTCACAAGCAAAATGGATGACTACATGCCAATTCCCTCCTTGATTAACACAAAAGAACAACAAAGAAATTGAGATAAGAAAAATTTTAATGTAGATATTTGGCCTGAATTAATAGATATAACAATATCTAAGTGGATATTACTAAAAGAGTTACCATTTATTGAGCTCTAGATATATACTAGGCAGTGTGCTAAGACTTGGTGTGTTCATGAGCTCACCTAAAAGTCTGGCTCCACTATTAGCTCTAAGGCTGTAGGGAAGCTACATAACTTCCTCAAGCTATGTTTTTCTAACTCAAAGACACATACCTTAAAGATCGTCTGCTGCTGCCTCCCCTTTGACCCACTAACAGAGACTACAGGTATTTAAGCAATATAAAACAAGGGTTATTAACAGACTTTGTTTTTTGCTGCATCCCCCTCAGCAATCCTGAGCTCCACAAATCTTAAAGTCAAATGCTCTTAGCCTACTTTATTTTGGTACACACCTTAGAAACAAACAGAACTATCAAACACCTGTGAAGGCAAAGATCAGCTCTGTTCTGCTCTACACAGCTTCTGCAGCAGCTAGCAGTACTTAGCTCTCAGTAGCACCCACTCCAACAGCAAGTTGTTTAGCTGTTCCTTACACACACACACACACACACACACGCACACACACAGACTCTGAAGCTTCCCAGGCCTCTCCATCTAACTACCACCATCCTTACCTCTTGCTGCAAAAACTCCTAACTGGGCTTCCCACTTCAATACTTTCTCAAGTCAAAAAGCCAAGTGTTCTTTTTAAACCTTAAATCAGAACATGTCACTCTCCTGCTTCAGATTCCCCAAGGATTTCCTACGCACTGCAAATAAAGTCTAAACACTTACGATGACCCAAGGCCCTACTTGATTTGGCCTGCTTACTTTCCAGATTGCTCACTAGGCCCTAGGAACATAAGTTTCCTTTCAGTTTCTTCAGGAGCCCTTCTCTGCCAGGTCCTTCCTAGCTGGACCTTCGTCCTTCATTACTCTCTGCCAGGAACACTGTTCCTGGCTCATTCAGGTGTCTAGCTCCTCCTCAAACTTAAGGTCTCAGTTCAAATGTCATCTCAGAAGAGTCTTTCCAACCACCCTACATATAAGGTAAGCTCCCACTAGTTACTCTCAATCCCATCACCCTTTTGGTTCCTTTATAGGTTTATCATAATCTGAAACGGATTATGTACTTCATTTTATTTGAGTATATTCTGTCTTCTCTCACTAGAATAAAAACTACCTGTTTAATTCTCTATAATATTTGTTGAATAAAATAAACAAACTCCCATTCATAGGTCTGATGTTTTTTAAAATAAATAAACAAGAAATATACAAGACTTACTTGTACAGGACTTATTTGAAGCAAAGCTTGAAAATCTACTGAGAGACATAAAAATCTATTAGAACACAGGACAGAAGGTACATGAAGATGTCAATTTCCCCAAACTTCACCTACAATTTCAGTACTCCCAATCAATATTCAGTATTCCATAAAAATCTCTATGATTTCCTTTTGAATGTCACAGAATGATTCTAAAGTTCATCTAGAAGAACACATAGACCAGAATTGTCAAAGTCTGAAAAAAAAAGAGTATTGAACAGGTAACTAACCCCATCTGTATTAAAATTATAAAATGACAGTAATTTAAAGTGTATGGTAATACACAAGAGACCAAAATAACAAGACCAACCAGAAATAGTCCCAAACACATATAGTAAATGACAAAAGCTACAATCCTAATAGTGGGGCAAAAACCAGATTGTTCACTAAATGGTGCTGACACAACTAGCTAGTTGGGGTAGAATTCACACACAATTTTATCCCCCAAAATATGTCTCACTTCTTATACCAGAAATAAATGCCAGATGGATCAAAGAATTAGAAGTTTGAAAAAGGGAAGGAAAAGGAAAAAAAGAAACCATTGAAGTATTAAATACAATCTGGGGACTTCTTTGTTTTAAAAATACAAAAATGCATGCAGTTAAAAAAGTCTTCCTCTCACTCATTCTTCTTACTATGACAACCAATGTTTCCAAGTATCATATATCCTGTGATATACAAGCAAAAATATATACATTGTTTTTCATCTTTAAAGCAAAGACACATAGAGGCATATAATGTTCTTCACTTTGTTTTTCTAGTTTTGTAGATAGGTGAATATTTTACATTTCGGAGCAAGGAAAGTCTTAAGTAGAGCACAAAACACAAAGTTCACATAAATAAATTAATAAGAGTCACAGCTAACATTTATTATTTACTTACTTTGTGCCAGCCACTATGCTTAATGCTATTTACATTGTCTCCATTGTACAAATAAGGAAATTAAGGTGTACAGAGGTTAAATCATGTGCCCAAGGTCCCGCGCAACACAGTGCCGGGTTTGGATTTATCTGACTACATAACATTACAAAAGAATAGTTAGGGGGATATGTGCACACGTACGAAAGTGAATAAGGTCAGGCACATTGGCTCATGCCTGTAATCCCAACATTTTGGGAGGCCCAGGCGGGTGGATCACCTGAAGTCGGGAGTTTCAGACCAGCCTGACCAACATGGAGAAACCCCATGTCTAGTAAAAATACAAAATTAGCCAGGCATAGTGGTGCAGGCCTGTAACCCCAGCTACTCAGAAGGCTGAGGCAGGAGAATCACTTGAACCCAGGAGGCGGAGTTTGAGGTGAGCTGAAATCACGCCATTGCACTCCAGCCCAGGCAACAAGAGCAAAACTCTGTCTCAAAAAAAAAAAAAAAAAAAAAAAGAAAAGAAAAGAAAAAGAAAGAAATAAAAAAGTGAATATGTAGAGAACTTTTAACCTGTTAAAAACCAGTAGCCCCATCAGAAAACAAACAAAGAACAAAAGTAGGCAATTTATAAAAGATATATGGCCAGGCGCAGTGACGCACACCTGTAATACTAGCACTTCGGGAGGCTGAGGTGGGTGGATCACCTCAGGTCAGGAGTACAAGACCAGCCTAACTAACATGGTGAAATCCCGTCTCTACTAAATACATAAATTAGCTGGGCATGGTGGTAGATGCCTGTAATCCCAGCTACTTGGGAGGCTGAGGCAGGAGAATCACTTGAACATGGGAGGCGGAGGTTGCAGTGAGCCGAGATCGTGCCACTGCACTCCAGCCTGGGCAACAAGAGCAAGTCTCTGTCTAAAAAAAAAAGGCAGGTGCGGTGGCTCACGTCTGTAATCCCAGCACTTTGGCAGGCCAAGGCAGGTGGATCACCTGAGCTCGAGAGTTTGAGACCAGCCTGGCCAACATGGAGAAACCCCATCTCTACTAAAAATATAAAATTAGCCGGGAGTGGTGGTGCATGCCTATAATTCCAGCTACTAGGGAGGATGAGGCAGGAGAATTGCTTGAACCCAGGATGCAGAGGTTGCGGTGAGCTGAGATCAAGCCATTGCACTCTAGCCCGGACAACAAGAGCAACACTCCGTCTCAAAAAAAAAAAAAAAAAAAAAAAGAAAGAAAGAAATACAACTCTCTCCATATTAAAAAATGTTCAGCCTCAATAGTGATTGATAAAAGGCCAATCACAATCACATTTTTTCAGTTCCTAAATTGTCAAAATGTTTTAAACTGTAATATCTAGTATTGGAGAGGGTATGGGGCATACCTGAATACTACTGGTAGCTTTACAAATTGGTACAACAACCTTTTGGAAGGAAAAAGTATAAATATCTATCCAAATCTACATTATTCACATCTTTTGATTTCAGCAACTCCACTTCTAGGTATCTATCCTACAAAGCTGTTTGTACAAGTACACAAAATACATATACATATGTACATGTGCATAAATATTCATACACACACACACAATTGTTTACAGCTTTGTTTTTCTGGCAAAAAAAAAAAAAAAAATCCAGTGACCATAAGTTGATTAAGCAAATTATGGTATATTCTTTTTTTTTGTTTGAAACAGAGTCTCACTCTGTCACCCAGGCTGGAGTCCAGTGGCATGGTTCACGGCAACCTCCACCTCCCAGTTTCAAGTGATTCTCCTGCCTCAGCCTCCCGAGTAGCTGGGACTACAGGCATGTGCCACCATGCACAGCTAGTTTTATTTTTTTTATTTTTTTTTTGTATTTTTAGTAGAGACGGGGTTTCACCATGTTGGCCAGAATGGTCTCGATCTCTTGACCTTGTGATCCACCTGCCTCAGCCTCCCAAAGTGCTGGGATTACAGGCATGAGCCATCGTGTCGGCCAATCTTCCCATATTTCTAACTCCCAGTTTTTTCCTAGGATTGAAACTACTCCAAAATTTCCTGCATATATAAATTAAAACATTATTGCATTCTAAAATTATCTAGAACCATGAGTGCTGTCTAGGATGAACCAATCCCATATTTACTTTCTCTTCCTCCCCCAAATCCCAATAAACAGAATGTTTTTTTCTTTTTTAAAGAAATGCTTTTAACTGGGATCAGTGGCCTGAACCTATAATCCCAGCACTTCAGGAGGCCAAGGTGTGAGGATCACTTGAGCCCAGCAATTTGAGGTCAGCCTGGGCAACATAATGAGACCCTGTTTCTACAAAATAAAAGAAATTGACCAGGTGTGGTGGCACACACCTGTAGTCCCAGCTACTCGGGAGGACCGCGTGAGCCCAGGACTCGGAGGCTGCATTGAACTATGATCATACCACTACACTCCAGCCTGGGACAGAGAGAGACCCTCTCTGTAAAAAAGAAAAAAAAAGAAATATTTTGATAATTTACTAATTACAGCTATGTTAGTCACTGACATTGGTGAAATTTCTACCTGTTTTTTAATTTCCAAAACCTATTCAGCATCAAACTGCCACATTTGTATCAAACATCTTCTACAGCATCCACACTAACTCTAGCTGCCAAGCTCTTTTATGCATTCAACAAGTATCTACTACTCCTGGACACAGGGTGTTATTCTGGGAGTGGGAAAAGAGGAAAAAGAAATTTAAAAACTCAGATTCACACATGCCTACAAAGGGCTTATGGTCTAGAGGCAAAGGATCAAGAGTTTCCAGAAAAAAAAGTATACATTTTGGAGAAGAGGGAATAGGAGAGACATTTCCTGGCTGATGTAATATGTGATCAAACCCTTGAAAAATAGGATAAATCTAGACGTAGTAGAGTTTGGAAGAGTAAGGGAGGAAAGGAGTATTCCAGAAACAAGCATAGTAACAAGAAAAAACAAACAAAAAATTCTTCTTAATGCAACATGAAATAGCCCAAGTGGAATAAAGAAATATGCCATGCTTCAATATTTATGTAAAGATTATCAGCTTAATAAAAATATGCCTTTTCCTTTACAATAAATTTTCTAGGCCGGGCATGGTGGCTCATGCCTGTAATCCCAGCACTTCGGGAGGCCATGGTGAGAGGATTACTTGAGCCCAGAATTCAAGACCAGGCTGGGCAAAACAATCAGACCCCATCTGTATTTTTAAAAAATTAAAATAAAATAAAATAAATTTTATGGCATGAATACATACAGAAAATGAATACTACAAATGAGCTTTTTGATGTAAAAAAATTCATAAACAATACAGTCAGCCAAGTTCGATGGCTCATGCCTGTAATATCAACACTTTGGGAGGCCAAGGCGGGCAGATAACTTGAGGCCAGGAGTTCGAGATCAGCCTGGCCAACATGACGAATCTCCGTCTCTACTAAAAATACAAAAATTAGCCAGGCATGGTGGCATATGCCTGTCATCCCAGCTACTTGGGAGGCTAAGCGCGAGAATCGCTTGAACCTGGCAAGGGGAGGTTGCAGTGAACTGAGATTGTGCCACTGCACTCCAGCCTGGGCAACAGAGCAAGACTCTGTCAAAAAAAAAATTCATGTTTGTGCTATTTATCTAAGCTTTTATATTAATATGACAATTGAAATCCTTCATACTTAAAAAAAAATCCAGAAGTCTGAGAGTAGACAAAACAAACAAGAGCTAATTTACAAAATAATTTAACCTATTTGTAGGCCGGGGCGTGGTGGCTCAAGCCTGTAATCCCAGCACTTTGGGAGGCCAAGATGGGCAGATCACTTGAGGTCGGGAGTTAGAGACTAGTCGGACCAATACGGAGAAACCCTGTCTCTACTAAATAATGATTTTAACACTGTCTTTATTTCCCAAAGATTACTGAAGTCATGTGAAATAAAAGGCATTAGAGATTCTATTTTTCTGAAAAAATATTTAAGAGCCTTCCTTTTCTTCTAAGCCAAGTAAGTAGGGCTCCTTTATATATACATCACATACACAACATTTCTAGACAGGAAAAGATCTAGCAGTTGTAAGTTTTTCTTTTTCATTTTATGAACTCTAACACAATTTCCACAGATCATCTATGACACGAACTTTCTGACTTTTCCTGTATTTCCCTCTTTCATAATTAGTCATTCTACTTTAGGACAAAAATTTGCCATACCAGATCCTCTCATGTAACATTTCTTTCCTTCATAACTTTTCTTACCATAAATGCATCTTCATATCCACAACTTTCTTTAGATCTCTCTCCCCAACTGATTTCTGATGCCCACCGACTCCTAAAAGGTCAGATAACACAAAGCAAAACAGAGGAGAGCCTTAGATTTTGAGAGAGACCTGTCTGCCTGAAGTTCTTGGGGGTTCCATGAGGACAACAGAGGTTTCTCCTAAAATGGGGTTACTAGCACCTTCTGTTTTTCTTTAACGAGTCTCAGCCTGTCAGAAATTACCTTAGGTCCTGTCATGTGGGCACGGAGTGGCAACAAGACAGACTAGGGAACAGCTGGCAACAAGACAGACAACTGAGCAGAAAAAGAAAAACTTACTACAGTCCCCACTGTAAAGATGGAAAAACTGTGGCACCATGCAGTTTAAAAATTCACGTTACATAGAGTTGGGCTCCACAGCTCACTCTCTTAACCATCCTGTAATTTTGCCTAATCTATGCCCAGTCACTGATGCACCTGTATGGTACCTCATGGCCCCCTTAGAGCTTAGAACCTGGGTTTCATTCCTGCTCTACAGCTATATAATTTAACAAATTTCCTCTGAATTTGTTGGATTCTAACCCTATATTTCTAAAATTTTATTAATATTACTGAATCTTAAACGGAGCTGTGATGTCTTTAGTCTTTAGAAATATTAAACCTATAAACAAAGGACTATATGAAGTTAAACTGTATTCAAATTTCTACATGATTTAAAACATTGAGGCAAAGTATTAAGAAACACACCTAAGAAACTGCAACCAATCTACTCTGGACAAATATTTAGATGCTATCTCTTCAAAATAAGCTACCTAGTGGTATTTATACATATTCTTCCATATATCAAGAGTATCTTACATGCTCATAGCCTTAAAAATAACTAAAAAGTGTCAGAATTATAGGCCTTACATGATTCTGTTGGCTTGAAAAATGATACAAAATGCATAAACTTCTAGAGTGATCAGTTTAAAAAGAGTTCATATCAAAGGTAGTAATACTAGGAATCAAAGAGGGCTAAACACTGCAGGTTCTTAAAGGTGAAAGTTAATAAAACCTTGTTTTTGGTTGTGAATATTTGCCTTAACAACATTATACACATGATTCTCCCCCCTTCTTTTTCCTCTTGCAAAGGTGTGGTGATGAACCAGGTTTGCTCGTGCAGATGACAATACTCTTGAAAATGGTGGCAGAGAAAAATATGAAGGGAATATGGTTCACTTAATCATCTCATAAATTACAATTTATTACCCCTGTGACTCTTGCATAGCTCCAGAAAAAATATGTGAGGGACATGAAATGGCTGTTTGCTACCAATATTTTATGTGATGCTTCATTTTTTTATTCCTTGAGTAACACTGAACGCATTAGCCTATTTATGGCAGAGGTTGCAATGTTTTGAATTTTTGCATAAGTGAAAAATCAGACCTGTTGATGACATTTAGCAGTAGGATATAAGTAATTCCCACATGCTTAGCGTGGAACACTAGGCATAAGTGGGTTGACACAATTATGAAAGCATAGCTATTCAAGTAACTAATTATACAACTGACTTTTTTTTTTCCTCATCTCTAAAACATAGTAAGGGATCAGTTATTCAAAAAATACAACAGTGATAAGTATTTTATTTTTAACTGAGTTTTGGTGTTTTAAGGCCATTGCTTGGCATAAAAAAAAAACAGGAGGAGAAACAAGAATACAAACATGAAATAGAAGCAGCAGCAAAAGAAAATGAAGAGAAACAAGAAAATGAGAAGAAAATACATAATGGAAGAAAGGAAAAAGAACAGGTGTGAGAAGTAGAAGGCCTATTATGATACCTTTTATCCTCTCCTCGATTCATAAAATTTGAGTAACTCCAAGAGTATTACAACAGAAAACAAGCAAAAGGATACACAAATAGTCACCCCCTAAATTTTGTTAAGAATGAGATAATGCTGCCACTCACGCCTAGCTCAGGAACCAGCAGGAGGAGGGCACACTCCCAAGATTGCAGGAGAAGGGGGAGGACTCCTCTTTGCCCTAGGCGTACCACCACCACTGCCACCGAGACCTTCGTTACAGCATCCACAGGTTCCTCCCCACCCCAGAAAGGGATGGGCCCTGCAGTGCTCCTACTCCCCCGTCCCGGGCCCCAGACTTCCTACTGCTACCACCACTAGCGCCAATGCCAACACAACCAGTCACCCTCAACGTACCAGCCCACCCTACCAGGCTCCTACCACCTGGCCCCCGTGGGTGCCCTCCTACCGCTCCAGTCGAGCTGCAGTCTCCATCTCCACCACCAACTGCACCCAACTGCATGAGGCAAGCTGCAGAGCCACGTCATCTGCTCCACCTTACCACAGGCGATTCCTCCTTCTCCTCCTTTAGCCTGGCTTGCAGCAGATGGGCAGGCAAAGCCAGAAGAACACAAAACAGGACTCAGGGAGTGGAACCGTTAGAGCCTCACCTTGTCATGCTGGTGACTGGATGTCAGGGATCAGTTTCATTGAAGGCACTCACAGCCACCTTCCAAAGTCCAACCTCTCCTTCTGGCAAAAGCTGGCCAGGAACTGGGGCTTGGGGTCGGAGTGAGTGCCTTCACTGAAACCGGCCCCTGGCCAAGTCCAGCTGGCCAACAATTGCTGGGCCCACCAAGGCTGTCCTCCTGGGGGAGCCTGAGTAGGAGAAACTCAGACCCAGCCAGCCCTCCCCACCCAAGGGCTGGTTCCCATTCCTGACACCTCCACCCACAGTGCCCTGTCTCCCACTTCCCCCATGGTGCCTACTACTCCCTGCCTCGTAGTCCCAGGTGGTCTTCACAACACAGCATGAGGGCGGGCCGGGAAACCACAGTGGGTGTGGGGGCCCTGCTGTGCAATCTAGCTCACACGGGAGAAAATCGACTTCTAGAGTCCGGAGTCCGAGAAAAGGAGAACTATCCCTTACTTGGAGGCTACCAGAAGAAGGAGGCCACTGCTGTTGCTGCCGCAGCCACCTCCTCAGCTCGCCAACACCACTGGCAGTGTAGCCCCCATGGCACCCCTAATCTGCCCCCTGCCACTAGCAGTGTAGCCCCCGGATAGCACATCCAACACACCCTACAGTTTCAGGCAATGTAACCTCAATACCCTCCACACCTCAGGGAGCATACCACCCAATAGTGCCTACAATCTGATGCAGCCATGGGCAGTTCAGCTCCTGATGGTGCACCCCCCAGTCACAGGCAGTGCAGCACCCAACAACGCCCCTAAAACACCCCCCACTGCCAGCATCGTAGCCCGATAACTCCACCCAACCCACCCCTGGCGGCAGGCAGTGCAGCAGAAGACAGCGTCCCTAACCCTTCACCAGCCACCGCAATACACGCTAGTGTACACAATCTGCATCCCCCACCACCCCTGCCACCACGGGCAGTATAGCCCCAGATAGCCAGCCAACCTGCCCCACAGCCAGCAATGCAAACCTGGAGAGTGCCCCCAACCAGACCACTGCCACAGGCAGGGTAGCCTCTAGCAGTGAGCCCCAAAGAGACACCCAACCCTTGCCCCCAGAGGTGTACAGGGCAGGCCCGGAAACTCACCTACCCCATCACATTTCTACCACTGTGGCTGAGCTGCAGTCTCCGACATCACCGACAACCACAGCGAGGCGAGCCATGGTGGCACAGGTTTCAGCCTCCAGCATGTGGTGGTGCCTCTTCCTTCTAGTCCTCCAGCCCAGCAGGAGAAGCTCCTGCTGCCCACCGCCCTCCTACTGCTCTATCGCCACCACCAACCGTAGCGAGGTAGTGACCCAGGCTCCAGGTTCCATCCATCCTTCAGCCTCCATCCATCCTCCAACCTCTAGCAGGCGGAAGGTTGCGGCCTCTTCTAGTCCTCTAAACTAGGCACAGAGTAGCTCCTCCCCTCGACACAGAAGAGCCTGAGATGACCTGATGCGACCTCAGCATACTTTATATAGGAGGTTATGCAAATGCAGTTCCTGGATTACATGTTCTGATTGGACAAGAAGAAAACCTCTAGGTCTACTCTGATTGGACTTTATTTTCATGCTGTGATTGGTTGTGTTAAGACTTGCTCTTATCCAATCAGAACATGATCATAAAGTCCAGTCAGAGTAAGCCTGGAGGTTTTTTTCTCATCCGTCAAAACATGCAGTCCAGGAACCTCCGTGGGCATAAGGGCAGCATATAAATGATGCTGAAAAGTGATCATGTGTTTTCAGGTTCCCGTATATTCCTGTCGAGTTGCTTGCTGCCCAACATAGAGGACTAAGAATCAGGAGTCATTGGCCGTATGCTGGAGGCTGGAGCCGCTGGAGCGCGGCTCGCCTCGCTGCAGCTGTTGGCAGCAACGGAGAGATAGCAGCGCGGCTGTAGCGGTATGAGAAGCAAGACAGTTTTGGGATAGATGGAGGGGAGTAAGGATGGTAGGTAGTGCCAAAGCGAAAAAAGGATAACTTAGCCAGAGAAGGCGTTGCAAAAAGATGGCGGCGAAAAGATGGTGGGGGAAAAAAATTTTGGGGTAGATGGAGGTGTAAAAACAGGGTGGGGAGTGGGAGGGAAGGAAGGTTTTGCAGAAAGACGGTGGGTAAAAAGTTTAAGGGTAGATGGAGGGGGAAAAGAGGGTGGCAAGTGGGAGGAGGAAAAAGAGGGAGGTGATGGGGGAAAACGGGGCGACCAGCAGGGAGAGAAGGTTTTGTGAAAAGACGGTGGGGAAAAAATACAGTGGGGGGGGGGTTGGCTTGAGGAGCAAAAGAGGGTAGCAGGTGGGAGAAGGGAAAAGAGGGTAGCCAGCAGGAGGAAAACAAGGTTTTGTGAAAAGACAGTGGTAGAAAAGAAAGACGGTGGAGAAAGAAAAGACGGTGGGTAAAAATGTGTTTCGATAGATGGAGGGGGGAAAGAGGGTGGCGAGAGGGAGCCAGGGATAGGGGGTTGTGAAAATGACGGAAAAACTGTTTGGGGTAGATGGAGGGCAAAAAAGAGGGTGACAAGCAGGATAGGGGAAAGAAGAGCACGAGTGGTAAAGGAGAGAGACTTTGAAAAGGGGGAAAGTTTTGGGGTGTAGATGGAGGGGGAAAGAGGGAAGTGAATAGGAGTGGGGAGAAGGCTTTGTGAGAAGACGGGGGAAATGTTTTTGGGTAGATGGAGAAGGGAAAGAATGGCAAGGAGGAACAGGGTGGATGAAGGGGGAAAAGAGGGTAGTGAGCATCAGGAGTGCAGAGAAGGTTTTGGGAAAAGATGGGGGAAAATGTTTTTGCTTAGATAAAGGAGCAAAAGAGGGTGATGAGAGCGGGATGGGAAAAAGAGGGCGGCCAGGGATAAGGGGGAAAGACGGTGGGAAGAAACTGCGGAAAGGGTTTGGGTGGATGGATGGGGAAAAGGGTGTTGAGCAGGAGAGTAGAGAAGGCTTTGTGAAATGAGGGTGGGCAAAAAATGATGAAGTTTGGGGGGCAGATGGTGGAAGAAAATGGGTGGTGAGAGGGAGGGGGCCAAAGGCGGTCGGGAAAAGAAGGTAGGGAAATAATGGTGGGGGACAAAGGTTTTGGGTAGATTTTTTAAATAAGATCATTTGTATTTTTGCTTTTGAGCAGTTTGAGTTCTTTATATATTTCGTGTATGAACCCCTTGCCTGATGCATAGTTTGCAAATACTTGCTTCCATTCTCTGGGTTGTTTTTTCATTTTTTTAAAGTTTTAATTTAATTTAATTTTTTTTAGACGGAGTCTTGCTCTGTCGCCCAGGTTGGAGTGCAGTGGCGCGATCTCCGCTAACTGCAAGCTCTGCCTCCTGGATTCACGCCATTTTCCTGCCTTGGCCTCCAGAGTAGCTGGGACTACAGGCCCCTGCCACCACGCCCGGACATTTTTTCGTCTTTTTAGTAGAGACAGGGTTTCACCGTGTTAGCCAGGATGTTCTCCATCTCCTGGCCTCGTGATTGGCACCCCTCAAGCTTCCCAAAGTGCTGGGTGTACAGGCGAGAGCCGCCGCTCCCTGCCTGTTTCTTCATTTTACTGATTGCTTCCTCTGCTTTGCAGAAGCTGTTTTTTGTTGTTGTTTTTTTTTTTTTTTTTTTTTTCCTGTTGCCCAGGCTGGAATGCAATGGCATGGTCTCAGCTCACTGCAAGCTCCGACTCCTGGGTTCACGCCATTCTCCAGCCTCAGCCTCCCCAGTAGCTGGGACTGCAGGTGCAGGTTACCAAACCCAGCTAATTTTTTGTATTTTTAGTAGAGTCAGGGTTTCACCCTGTTAGCCAGGATGGTCTCAGTCTCCTGATCTCGTGATCTGCCCACCTCGGCCTCCCAAAGTGCTGGGATTACAGGTGTGGGCCACTGCTCCCGGCCTGGAAACAACTTTATTTTCTAGTGTTGTATTTGTATATATACATTAATAGCCCTGAGTTTTAATAAAGTTGCTTTTAAAATATGTATCTTATTTTTCAGAAATACACCCCTAAGGCATGTGATTAGTTGGGTGTTATGTTCTTTAGTTTTTACAATTGAAGGATTGTCATTCCTTTATACAAAGAAAAAAATCAAAGGTGAATTTTTATCACATACTAGAGAAAAGAAGGCAGATACTAAATAATAAATACCGTATGCTTCCATGTAAATAACATTTGAAATTCCCAAGACAGAATGCATTAAACCTTCTGGGGTTGAAGTGGGGAATTTCATTGGCAAAGGTCGTCCAATAAATGTGTAGGTGAAGGGAATATTCTATATTTGATTGTGTAGGTGATTATCTAGCTTTATAAATTTGTAAAACAACTGGACTAAAATGTGTGCCTTATACGCAAATTCTATGAAATTGATTAAAACTAGTTAGGAGACAATCAGTCAATGGGAAAAGAAAGAAAAGGCACGTGAAAAAACAATGCCAATGCACTAGAATTATCTTGGATGACATTAAATATAGCCTGGCCTTCTCTTAATTCTTTTTAAAATTTGTGCAGATTTCTCAATCCTTTGATACTTTTTCCTCAATGCATCTTATATTCTTATATATGTTAATGTATGGCAACGTAAGAGAGGGCTCTCTTACAGTTGGACTGGAACAGCTTGATATTTATATCTAGAGATGCATTGGAAGCATAACACTGACAGTGAGCAAGATGAAAATGGCATGTGCTAGTTACTGATTCATAATATGTTGCTTTAAGTTTAGTGCCAACTGGTCTACATCGTTGAGAATGTTTAGTTTGATGGTTTACACAACGTGGCTTAAGAAGTATATGACCAACAATGTATGAGGGAGCCTGTTATAAAGACTTTTCTGCACTTCCCTTAAATTATTATAGTAAGCTCAAATCTTGAAGGTTCATAATATGCAGATAAAATGTGTCCGTGAGACTGAGAAAGCATCCTGAAAGACAGACTTTCAATGATTTCCTGCATTTTATTTCTGTTGTACTTTACCTTTACCTTTATTAAACACTAACAGGGTTCTTATAGGGCCTCATAGGCCTTTTTAGTTTTCCAACCTATTCATACTTGCTGCAAACCTAGTATTTTTTTGCATGATAGTATTGGGATTTTACTCTGAGGCTAGGCTTCACACTGTAAAAACAGCTTTTTGGGACGCTATCATTTTCAGTCTTTCCATCGTGTTCCATTGTCCCAGCCACACACACACCAGATAAGATGAAAAGCAACCTCAAAAGGAAACACATCTGTACTAGATGTTTTTACCTCTTGTAAAATCTAAGGAAAATATACTAAAAATGAAGGCATCAGTAAAACAGTATCATTTTAGGTTGACCTCGAGTATTTCAACATCAGTCTAGCTTCAGAACAATACATTTGCAAGGGGAAATGGGGTACTTTTGTGTTTTTTTACACCTGTTATTTCAATTGAAATAGAAAAAAAACTAATTTGAACTAACTATAAACATAAAAAGATTTTATCAGTATTGAAATAAAATAACAGAAAATGCATTTGTGGGTCTGACCTCAGGAAGGATTTTAAATAGTCAGTGCTACCTCTCTCATTCCCTCTTCTCTGAGCATCAGCTTTATTCTTATTCCATCTTTCTTATTTTGGCACTGACAGATACAGGCTCATTCTTACAACATATACCATCAGAAGTGAAACCTTCAATCTCTCCAACTCTTGAAAAATCTGAGATGCACTTTGACTATTCTCAGATCATGGATCTATTACTTGGATCAAAAAGTACTGCACAGGGAAGTAGATACTATAATCCCTGACATTACAGTTTCAAGGTTGGAGTGACAAAGGGATAGCTCCCATAAGGAGGGAGTATCATAGAAATGATATTTTCATGGTCATACTTTCGTGAACTAGGCAGACATCCCTTCATGTCAACTACATCTCTACTTTGAACAGATAAATATACATGCATATACAAAATTATACAGTAATATAAGCATGACTTTTCATTAAAATTTTAACCAAAACAGTCTATTTAGGTGAATAAATACCGATACAGGAGATATTTCTGCTTGAATGATCCTTACCCTTGGAGAGACATAAATAAAATAATGTCATACTTTATTATGAAATGACTATCCAGCATATTTATGTGTAAACTTTCATAATAAATTTCTTTATTGTCTAAAATAAGCACAAAAGCCCTTTTAATTAATGTCTCTTTTTAATATACAGAATAAATATAAGAAAATAGCACAAATGGTATTACGCCAGCACACAGAAATACTTTCAGTTAAAAGCCAATCCTGTATTTTGAGAACTTGACAAAATCATAATTGAAAATAGTGTATTATCTTACATGCAGATGTTGTGTAATCAGGGACATCCAAATAACTTACCTCCAACTATTTCACAATTAGTCTTTGACATATTCTGTGAAGTATTACAAAATCATGCCCTCAGGAATATAAAAGCACAAAGGGAGGCAGGACTCCATATAGCCATTTATTCATTTCCTAAGGTTAGGTACAATGAGGACTGCATTTTCAGCATTATCAGGGCCATACAGACATTGGAGCTTAAGGATAACATCCAATTTCATAGCAATCTGTTAAAGTATAAGCCAGTGTAATGACCCAAATGTTCACCATAATACCATCTTGAGTGATGATGCTATGAATACAAAGGAACACTGCATCTCTAAAATAAACTACGTTTATATGACATGAGACCAATTTGATGAAAAGAAGGCAAACTGTGAATGGTAATTTTGTTTTTTTAATTGTTCTCATTGTGTGTACTCATCTGAAAATATAGTACCATGTAATTAGAAAAGTTATAACAAAATAAAATAAGACTGGAAGCCTTAACTTTTTATATCAAATGTTTTGCACACAAATATAGCCTTTTACTGATGATTTATGGCTCCAAAATATTGGTAGCTATAACTATGCTTTGTAAAACAGAAGCTATGAATGCCTTACTACAGAAAGACACAAAATCATTTCCTTACTCATTCACTGCTAGTAGACCCTGCGGCACAGCATTTCCTGCCCAGATACCTGATTATTAATCCAGTTTTGGGTAGGGGGTATACTAACATTAACTAACGGAGATCGGTGTTTAAACCAGTTAATGTAAAGAAATGCGTAGGAACTGAAATATTCCTTTTAAATTAACAAAAGTGTTCTTTCTAGATAGACAAAGTTACATGAGGACCAAAATGCATACCAGAAAATCATTTGATGAATATAGAATTAATAAAAGAATGTTTTGTTATATGGTTTTAGTACTTCGTTGGTGCCAGGTTAAAGACATGTGGCCCTAGATAAGATAACTCTACAGAAGAGAATTTAATTTGTTTACCTGCTTCACCAGAAATCCAACAATGAAGTCAGTGACTCTATTTTCCAATATTCATTTCCTCCATTTTCTCATCTCTTTTTGATTGATGGTATCATTTCGTTATTTTATTTTCATTGACATGGAATTCATTTTGGCTAAGATGACTTTTTGACTACTTGTATGCATATACATGCTTTTAAAATCAATGAATGATATTGTTTCTCTATTTCCAAGATTATCCCTCTATATTCTCTAAAGTCGATACTGTGAAACAGTCCAGATATGCGTCTAGGAATGGCAGTACAAAATACTGTAAAACTGGAAGCAACTTAGTAGGTAATCAATAGGGAAAATGAAACTCAGTATAATTGACTCTAGTTAATGATGCATTTATTTTATATTTTTCTTGCATTCCTGAGATAAGTCCTGCCTGGTTATAGTATATTAGGTTTTATGTATTGCTGGATTTTGATCATTAGCATTTTGCTGAGGACTTTTTTTCATCTATTTTTGTTAAAGATATTGTTCTGTGGTTTTTTTTTTTTTGATGCTTTTGTCTGGTTTTGTTATTACGGTAATACTAGCTTCATAGAATAAACTGGGAAGTGTATTCTCTATATTTTTTGCAAGAGTTTGTAAATAATTGTATTAATTCAACTTTAAAAGTTTGGTAGAGGCATTCTTGGCTAGAAGAAAATTTTGTTGCTGTTGTCATTGTTTCCCGAGGTGGTAGCTTTGATTACTAACTTAATCTCTTTACTTGATAAGATTTTATACTTCCCCTTGACTCATTTTTGCTAATTTGAATGTTTCTTAGAATTTGTCCAGTTCTTAAAAAAATATCTAAATTTTTGATATAATTGTTCATAGGTACTTTTATAATAATTTTTTATTTAAGTTTAGTGTCCTTTTAAAAATTTCATTAATACTTGAATAGTTTCTCTTCCTCATTGGTCGGTCCATTTAAATTGTGGCCACTGTTGATGTGTTCAAAGAAACAATTTTTGGCTTTGTTGAGGTTCTCAATTGTTTTTCTATTTCAGTAATTTGTATATCCCTAATACTTTCTTGTGGTTGCTGTAGTTTCAATTCGCTCTTTTTTCAGTGCCTTATGGTGGCAGGTTAGAGAATGTAATTTTTGAGTATAAGAACTACTTTTATTGCATCACATAGGAGATATGCATTCTTAAAGTATTTTCTAATTTATTTCTTCTTGGACCCATTGGTTATTTAATAGCATGTTGTTTAATTTCCACATAATTCTGAGTTTCCCAAATTTTCCTATTGCTGATTTATTATTTTACTCAATTATTGTCTGAAAATATACTTTGTATTATTCCAATGTTTAAATTCATTGAGGTCTATTTTATGGCCTGGGATATGGTATTCCTGGATAATGTTGCATGTGCACTTGAGAATCTACTGTTGTTACAGTGTTCCTTAAATATCTAATCAGTCTGGTTATGTTATAGTATTGTTCAAGTGTTGTATTTCTTTGTTGATCTTCTGCCTAGTCATTTTATCCATTTGTGAAAGTGAGTATCCAAGGCTGCAAGAAGTATGTTAAATTGTCTAATTAATCTTCATTTTTGGAGGTTTCTATGTCAATGGATTTTGAAGCCTTTCATCACACACATATATATGTTTATAATTATTTATTTTTGAGATATTGGTCCTTTTATTTTTATGAAATCTCTCTTTACCTCTGTAACCCCTTTTGTTTCAAAGTCTATTTTTTTCTGATATTAATATAACAATTCCAGCTTTCTTGCGGTTACTGCCTGCATCATATAACATTTCCATCCTTTTTTTTCTATGAATTTTCATCTTCGGATCTAAAATGTGTCTCCTGCAGACAACATGTAGATGGATCTTGTTTAATTAATTTGTTTTTCCTCCAGTCTGACAATATTTCCTTCATTTGAATATTTAAATTCATTTTCACTTGAGGTTACTAGTATAATTAGATTTACATCCGTCATTTTACTTCAGTTTTCTGTATACCTTATGTCTTTTCATCCCTCTATTCCTCCTTTACTGCTTTCTTTTGAATTAGGTATTTTTTATAAAACATTTAATTTAAATTTAATAATTTATCTATATTTTTTCAATGTTTCCCTTGTTACTTTAGGGTTTACTGTATACATCTTAACAGAATCAATTTTAGATGCATAACAATTCTAGTGATCTATGTATATATAAATTTTTATTTTGTTCACTTTTGTATACTTTGGCTCTTCTTCTGTTTGTGCTATTATTGCTGTACACATTACATCTATATATGCTATATACCCAATAATTTATTGTTATAACTGTTACTCGATGATATGGTTTGTTGTTTTGTCCTCTCCAAAGTTCATGTTGAAACTTAATTTCAATGTGACAGCATTAAGAGCTGGAACCTGTCCTCATGGATGGTATGAGTGTCTTATAGAAGGGCTGGAGGGAGTTAGAACCCCTTTGCCTTTTCATCCTTTTCACCATATGAAAATACAGCATTCATCCCCTCTGGAGGATGCAGTATTCAAGGCACCTGAGCAGACATCAAACCTGCCAGCAAATTGGTCTTAAACTTCCAGCCTGCAGAACTATGAGAAATAAATTTCTTCTTTACAAATTTCTCAGTCCCTGGTATATATATGTATCAGCATGAACAGACTAACACACTTGACATAATTTTATATCTTAAAAAAAGAGATAAAAAGAAACATACTATGTATTTACAGCTTTTGTTATATTAACAGTCTTATTTATTATTTCAGGTCTTTTCATTTGTTCAGCATTTGAAACTTGTTCCTGACACCAGAAGGGCTCTTCTTAGCTGTCTTTTTCCTGGGTTATTCCTGGTAAACTAGCTGACCTTTGTTTCAAAGCATATGTCTGTAATAAAGTGCCAGTCTCTCTTACTTGCTTTTTACCATCACTTTATTGTTGTTCAATGAAGTTGAAATTTCCTCAGACTCTTCTTTTGGGAAAAGCTTTACACTCTCTGCTGTATGTTCTGCCCCTTCCTTTGGGCAAAACTTCTGAGCTTTGGCTCTGGTGATTGCAGCAAAGAGAGCAGCATTCTCCTCTCAGAGTGACAGCCCTACTTTGAGACTGGGTCACTGGGATGAGAAGTAGCCGTTGGTAATCTCAGTCTGCCACTCCTGGAATGAGAACTTTGCCTTACAAACCAGAAAGAAGGCAATCAGGGCTCAGTGTTCTCAGTGTGTTGCACCCAAACAGTCCTCATTCCATGAATTAAAGCTGGTAGGAAGAAGTGACATCCTACTTCTTGGCCACATTCAACAAAAGCTTAACCTCAAGAACAGGTAGTGGCAGCAGTTGGGGGTAGAAATGAAAAATTCTAATGTACTGTTACTCCCAAAAAGATACTACAGCCTCTCAATAGGGTCTAGTAAAAGTCCTGTGTTCTTGGCTACATTGCATTGAGTAGAGTTTATATCAAGATAGGCTGTGAGAAAGAGAGGTAAGAATGGGTTGTGGATCAAATGCAAAAAAAAACTCTCACTGTTCTTAGTGAGTTTCAGTAGATTTTCTTGAATAAATACTTCATTTTCTACGTACCATTACGACTTTTCAAGTGACATAGGTGATGGTTGTTTTATAATTTTCAACAATTTTATAAAAGATCCATGGAGCTCTTCACATTGCCATTCTAGATGTGGAACATCTGCATTTATTTCTTATGCAAGGAAATTAAGGTTTTCTTTAATTTTTCTTCTTTCTTCTAAAATATGCATTGGAATCTCACTCTCTACAGCAAATTGGGTCTCAGTGTATTTCTTTCTCCAAGAGAAGTCTACAAGATATTCAAATAATTTTTGTTTTATATTGTTATCTTTGAAAGGTTGTTTTGTTGTTAAACAAAAGACAATAGGAAGATCAACATGAAACCCTGACATTCATTGTATGAATATTATCTTTTCATTCAGAAAGAGTTACAAAATATATTTGAGTGCTCATGAAGCTTTAAAAAGAAGTGGATTAAGTAATCAATCTCCCTAGACGGATAAAAAAGCACATGATATTTTGGTATTCCCCAACTTCTATTATTTGACTTTCATATTCTAGCAAATAACTTTCAACAATTTGTCAACTTATTTGCACAGTCATTTGTATTTTATATTATTTCCATTATATATGATATAATGGAATTATATTATTTCTATTGTGCATGTGTTGAATAGACTTTAATATATAGAGTAGATGTTGACACACTCGAATTTGTAACAAAGTGAAAAATTACTTTGTCAAAAAAAAAGTATGTATCAAAATTCTGAAGTGCTTTTCCATGTCTTCTAAAACAACATATAGAAAACGTTTTTTTCTCATTATTAAACATATGACTCGGAATACAGCAAAACTAATTGGGTATAAAGCAAACATTTAAAACAGAATAGTTTGATGAAAAATATAAGCATTCTTAGTTATACATAAGATCCCACAGAGCCAATTTAACTTTTTGTTTCAGATTTATGTCCCAATTTAAAACTTTTAGTTCTACTGTCTAAGCATTGTGGCTAAAAGTTTGAGATAATTAATTACTCCTGACATCCAACTTTTGTGATGATAGTAGGTGACATTCCTTTGAAAAAAATAACTTGAAAATTTTCTGGTAAATGTTATGTTTGTGTGTGGGTGTAGAGTTTCATTTTCAAAACAAGCTCTCACATATCAAAGTTAAGTGTTTTAGTTATCTTGTAAGAGTATGTCCTTGGATGCTATGCTTATGCCAATATTTATACATGTTGAATATACTCAACTTTCATTTAACTTACATAGCCATAATGCTTAACTTTAATCAGAGATTCCTTACTAATTCTGATGAATGTTGGTAGAAATTATGCTGAAAATAAAATACGTTAGAATAGTTTTTAATAAAAGGATAAAAGGAAAGAAGCTAGCAGAAGAGCCAGCACCACAGAAAGGAAAGTCACATTCTGGATCCAAGCGACCATTCCATGAGCAAAGAACCAGCAAACTGAATTCATGAGACAGGGAGCAGAAGCAAGAGAGTGAAGAGGAAGTAGACTTGTTTTTGTTTCTGTTTTTTGTTTGTTTTCTCATGAGAAGAGTGTACCAGTAGTAGAAATAAGTTCTATGAATGAGACCAGAAAGACATAGGTAGAATATCTGGACCCTCTGTATAGGATAGGTAGTTATTATATTGTGTGTTCTGGAGGTAAGATTTATATAAATTCAAGCCTACAGTAGTATCAAGGCCTATTAAGCAAACATCCATTAGACAGCAAGAAAGACTAAGAGGCTTTCAAACTACAAGTGTCAATAGTTAAATGTGAAGCAAATATATAGACATTTGAAACTATGACAAAAAATAATATGAGAGGTTTATCATAATATAATATTTTGTTCTTCAGTTTAGTAATTATATAAAGCTACATACTAGTTTTTCAAAACTTAACCAATCCTCTTAATTTCTATGAAATTTCCTGCTATATTTGGGATAGAGTTTGGAGTGTAAACTCAGTTTGTAGGATTTCTTTTTTTTTTAAATCATGAAACAACATAGCGATAAATTTAAATAGTTTTGCCAGTTGTATCGTGTGTGATAAAAAGGCTTTATATTTCTGTTTCCTAAATTGGGGCATGACAGTACAAATCATAAATCAAGTATTCTTATGTCTGTTATATAATTATAGAAGAATAATGCCCAAACTTTTTTGAATGAGGGTATGTCGTGAGCATCAAAAGGGAAAAAAAAGTATGAAAATCCCTAAAAGTTTTAGTCTGGAGAGTCATATAGATTGTGCATTCTTTAGCTAACATTTTAAAACTAATATCTGAAATCACTTGCTTAACCCCTTTGAATAATATACTATTGCCCTTAAGAGAAATTTGGTAATCTACTAAAGATCCTTTTCATATAGCCCTGACTTCTCTCTCCAGTCACGTGTGCTTACTGGTGTCTATGACCCAAACACACTAGTTGTCTCTCAATTTTGCTAAGATGTTCTGCATTCTTTCTTCTCACAGCTTTTATGTCTATTGCTGCTGCTTCAAGGCATACTTCTCTAATATTCATTAGCTACTGTTTATTATTTTGAATCAGTTTAATGGTTTTTTTTCAAAGAGACAAGGGCAAATTTTGCTGCTCTATATTCCTATACTATTGTGGTCTTTTTATTAAAAATTCATCAGGCTAAAAATTGTTTGTGATTCCCATTTATTTACCTGCTAGATTCTAAATTCCATGAGGACTAGAAATGCAACCATTTTATTTACCTGTGTATCTCAAACTTTGTATTCTTCCTGTGAGATAGTCATGTATTTATTAAAATGAATGATTTTTTTATCTCTATAGACTGCATTACCAATACCTCTTGCACTATGAAATTTTCCTTAATTTCAAAAAAGCCAAACATTATTTTTTTATTTATATAGTTTGAAATTCTTTTCTGGCACTAATGTTTCACCTATAAAAGGACCTATTAAAATTTATTTAATAAGGGGAGGGGTGAAATAATTATGCATTTTTTTGTTGAAAGCACAGTTGTGTCTGATACTTTAATTATGCTATCTAATTTAACCTTTCATAAATGCCCAGAATCTGAGAATATCATCCATGATTTAAATACCAATTGCCAAAATTGACAGCTATGAAATGGAAGACTCAGGTTTGTCCTATGCCACATTTTCATCTCTTTCCTTTTTGTCTTACTTAAGACCATCATCTTCCAAATTGTGGAGAAAGAAAACATTTCTATTTGTGATTGCTTCTGCTAGTTATTTCTGCAAAACAAACTGCTCAAATTCAGTGGCATGATGCAATAACCATTTTGTCATCCTCATATATTTTGGGGTCAGGGGGTTGAAAATGCAAAGTGGGGTGACATTTCTGTGGTCTACAGCATTTGGGGCCTCTGAGAAGTCCTAGATGTCTAGGAATGAATTAAATGTTGGACAGTGAAATCTTCTGAAAGCTTCTTCATTTACATGTTGGCCTTCTACATTGGTATGACTTAAAAGCTGGGCTCAAAATGATCTCTTAACCAGAGTGTCTGAATATTGCTTCTTCATGTAACTTGAGCTCCCTCACAGCATGGAATCATACAGGTAGCTGTCCTGAGTGTTTCAGTTAATGGGTCAATGTATTGCCTTTAATAATCTTGCATCAGAAGTCACATAGAATTACTTTAATGCTCAGTTAGTTTAAGCAATCACAGCCTGTCTGACTTTAGGGGGAAGAAACATGATGTCTACCCTTCGATGTCAGGACATTCAAAGTATTCGTGGCTATATTTTTAAAATGCCACAGTTATCTTCTTTTTAAAGAGATGCCATATCCTTCTTATCAGCAATAGAATCAGGATATGAAAATAGTTTTTATGCTACATATGCATTTTTATAATCATTCTTGTTATTATTATCTTTTTCAGAAAGGGTGATGGGGTAAGGATTACGTTTCATTCTTAAATCTTGTGCTCTATTAGTATTTTTATTTTTTGTCCATAATTGATTATGGCACAAAGGTAACTCAAAACTACAGTGTAGAAACATAAAAAATACAAGTTCTCATATCCAAGCTGTGGATAAGATATTCAAATATAAAAAATATTTTGAATTTGTTTTAAAAATTAAGTCTTCTTATTTTGTAAAAAGAACTAAGATAATTGTCCACTAATCACCCATTAAGTCTTCTCCTTAGTTGTCCTTCCACGAAGGATATTACCATCTATGATTAATTTGGATTCCAGAGGAAGAAAATATAGTTTGAGGAAAATTGACTGTGGAGCAATCTCAATGCTAACTACTATAAAATATCTTATTACTTGAAAAATGAGGATATTGTATGAATTATCACGTCAATCGGTAGCAAAAACAAAATTTAAGTGATTGTAAATATGTCATATTTAAAACTATCTTGTAAAGATGATATATACAGAGATATTATATGTTACTAGCTTCTGGATTCAGAAAAATATCTACCTGGAATAGGTTTAAATTGGGTAACTGTAGTGTGTTTAATAATTTCAATACAAGGTAAAAACATTTTCTGTTGAAAATCAGTTTTAATATTTAGGTTTTATTTATATTTTGAAAATTTAAGGACTCTTGAATATTCTCAATTAAATTGCAATTTAATGCAATTGTAGTTATACTCAGTAGTATAGTTACACTTGACTAAAGCCATTATAAAGGAGATGTAATCCCATACTGATGATCTTCACATTTCTTTGGGTTAAAGATCAGTTTATTTCAGTGAGATTACAGTTCAGGAGAAGGGTTATTGACTACATGTATCAATAGTATGGTCTAAGCAACAGTTAGGAGTTTAGTTTGCATGTTTACTATTTTTGAGAGTACATCAATGTCATGAAATATATTTAAAATATCAATGTAATGAAATATATATTTAAAATATCAATGTAATGAAATATATTTAAAATTGTACATAATATATACATAATTATATATATATTTATTTTTTACAACAGTGTTTTTCCTTGGAGATGATTCAATCAAATTGCAGAAGAGACACTTCTAATTAGTTATTGGGAAGTACAAGCTAGGATTATTGTTTTCCTGAACGTTTGTGACTAGCAATGTTCTCTTACAGACATGGGGGTCAGGACACTTGGACCTTAAATTGGAAATGGTTAAAAAATTGTTATCCAAAGAATGACAATGGTTTGTTTGCCAAGACTTTTTGTTTTGTTGTGCTTTGTTTTTTTTTTTTTTTTTTTTGAGATGGAATCTTGCTCTGTCACCCAGACTTGAGTGCAGTGGCATGATTTTGGCTCACTGTAACCTCTGCCTCCTGGATTCAAGCAATTCTCCCGCCCTAGCTTCCTGAGTAGCTGGGATTACAGGCAACCACCATCATGCCCAGCTAATTTTGTATTTGTAGTAGAGATGGTGTTTCACCATGTTGGTCAGACTAGTCTTGAACTGCTGACCTCAATGAATCCATCTGCCTCAGCCTCCCAAAGTGCTGGGATTACAGGTGTGTGCCACCGCGCCCAGCTACCAAGTCTTTTTGTGTTAGAATTGGTGTTGAATATATCTGGTGTTTTCATTGAAGGAAATACTTAAAAGCCATTTTAGGGGCTGGGTGTGGTGGCTCACGCCTGTAATCCCAGCACTTTGGGAGGTGGAGGCTGGCGGATCGCGAGGTCAGGAGATCAAGAGCATCCTGGCTAACACGGTGAAACCCCGTCTCTACTAAAAATACAAAAAATTAGCCTGGCGTAGTGTCAGGAACCTGTTGTCCCAGCTACTCGGGGGGCTGAGGCAAGAGAATGGCGTGAACCTGGGAGGCAGAGCTTGCAGTCCAGTCTGGGCGATAGAGCCAGACTCTGTCTCCAAAAAAAAAAAAAAAAAAAAAAGCCATTTTAAGGTAAAATAAGCTTTCTCAGAACTATCACTGTACACATCTTCCTGTTTCTCTGATCCCTGTTCTCTCCTTTAGTTTTAACCTTTTGTAATAGCTCTTCATGCATCTTCTCCTTCTGGGGTCATTGGAGATGTGTTTTGTCTTATTGATGTCTGTTACCACTAAGTACTTCTTATCCCTAAACAGGGAGTTTGATTTTAAGACCACCCAGACACAGACAACTCTTAAATAAAATGCAAGCATGTGCTACTTTTCTCTACTGTACACTCATAAACTTCAAACAATTCCCTCTTCTGTCCGCATCTTCCAATAAGGATATAGACTTAGAACTTTAAAAATCAGTGGATAACCACTCTTTACTGCAAGAGTGGAATACTATATTGGACGATGATTTGGGCAATATCACCTAAACAGAATGGATAACTTTAACTCTACCCTGTCGGTAAGTACTCACTGTGCACTCTCCTAGTAGTGTCTATTTGATAGAGAAAAGTATTAGAAGAAAAATGAACAACTTCATTGTCATGATTTCTAATATGTCATCATAAATATGAGGTCCTTCATTTCTGTTAAGTAGAAAACCAATGATGATACTGCTTAAAGAAAGATCTGTCCATGTTCATCTATATCAACAAACTTCCAGGCATTGTGCATTGGCAAATGCTGTTATTTCTGTCTTTGCCAGTGTTTAACAATGTCAGTTGATTCTACTTCTTCCCAGGCAGCATATTCTATAAAATTCTCAATGACATATTTGATACTCTGGAAAGATATTTTTATTCTTCACAGGGTAGAACATGCATTACAAATTCTGTAATCAGTAAAATACGTGCAATGAAACGGTTTCAATTTCATGTATGAATAATTTTTTGATAGTTATATAATCTAAAATATTTGTATTTCAATTAGTGTTTTACTTAATACTTTGTATTACTCCCTTTTAATCAATCAAAAAGGAGATATTACCTGTCCAATGGAAGCTTAGCTATGTATTACCCATTGGAGACTACATTAAGGAATTCACTAGGCAATGAGTTCTAGGTGTTAAAAGGGGCATTAATTTAAAAAAGAATATTAAAGATGCGAAATTTTTAAACCCTCAGTCTTAGATATTTCAGGATTGGTACTGGTAAACTAAAAGACATGAATAAAAAGTTTAACGAAGAAAATACTGTGTTGATTGAGCAGTAATTACTTTTTCCCAAATGACTAAGCTTTCAAATCAGAGACTAATCATGAAGAACCACATGACTTAAATTAAAAACCAGATTGAAATATATTTTTCTGGTTGTGAAGAGAGTTTTATTCTAAAAAGAAAAAATGTCTATGAAGCAAAAAAAAAAGAAAACATATGCTCTCTTATGTTTGCTCAAGCAGAATTTACCTCTGCAACTCATATAATTGGTGCTATAATTATGTACAGATATTTTGATACTTCAAAGAATCTATAAAATTCCCTAAATGAAAATTATTGTAGATTAAACATGATCTTAATGATCAAGACAGCTTTTTGTGTTTATAAGCAAGTTAGATTATATTGCTTATGAAAGTTAATTTCTTATATTTTTATTCCATGGATCATGCAAAAAATCATGCTAGACAATGAAAACATATCGTGTTTTCTTCTTTTTGCCTTATCATTTTTTTTCTGTGCTTAATTCTGCCTTTGCTATATAGTTTGGAAATATAAAGAATTACAAGAATTGCTCAGATGTCTTTTTCAAACCTCCAGGTTGCCAATATATTCACCTCATCACTCTTACCTGATTACTACACATTCCTCTGTGATCCTACTGAGCAGTATGTTTATTGTAAAATCTAACAGACCACCCAACTATGGTTTGCAACATCAAACTATATGCTTCTTGTACACAATATATTAGAAAATTGGGTTTTTGTATATCAGTGTAGAAATATATTTCATACATATTTGAGGCATACTGTTATATTTTTAAATAAATAATATTTTATTTAATTGAACCAACATGATTTTTACTATGATGTAATTACTGACTGACCATCAAGTCTACAGAGAGTCTCTACCAGAATCAAGATACACATAGGTAATCTATTTGGAATATTTTTTGAAATCAGCGGTGCTCAATTTGATCCACTCAGATTACCTTAACTAGTATACATGTATCGGTCATTGGCATACTTTTTAAAATGAGATATAAAATTATACAAAGATCTATAAGTTCTCTACAACATCTTTTCCTAGCAGCATTTTACAGCAGACAGAGGAGGTTGCCAGTAGGTAGACAAAATGAAAAACAGAAACACTTCTTTTTTAAGCATACTTTTTTTTACATGTCATAACATGAATCTACTATCATTTTTTTTACTTTCATATTCTGAAAAATGTTAAAATTGGTTATTACCACTGTTTCTCTGTTCTTTCCTAATCATGTCCTTTTTCTCTATCGTCAGCATTTTAAAAAACATTCTTGATCTCTAACACCTTTCTAGAAAATTCTGCTGACAAATTAAGTGGCAGCTAGAACAAGAGGAGATATAAAGAATTGTTGATAATGAAAACAATGAAGTATACAGTTGGCAAGGGCAAGTTGCATGTTGACAATGTATCATTGCATAAATGTTTGAAATTTTTTTTATGAAGTAATTGTCATCAAGATTGAAGCTATTGAATATATTTCCTGTATAACATTTTATATAAAATAGATTTATATTGCTTTGAGCTGATACAAAATAGATTTATATTGCTTTGAGCTGAACAGATATTTGCAATGAAATTGTGCTTGGTTAGAGATGCTATGCCCATATTATTTTAATTTTTTCTACTAACTGTCATTGGCCAAAATGTATCTAATACCTTATCTCTCTCCTCTTCTCTTTCCCCAAATCACATACAACTGAAAGTTGCTAGATGTTAACAGTTCTGGTAAAGTAGTCTTCTAAAATACTTTTTCATTTATTTCTAGAGAGAAAAATGTACAAAAATTCAGGACAGATTTTTCTTCAAGGTATCAAGAGTAGACGATACATATATTTTTTTCCAATAAATTTCTAAAGCTATATTTTAGAATTCAAAAAAGAAATATTTGCATTAAGACCATTATTCCCTTAAATTTTCAGAGGATTCTGTTTGACTTTGGCATGAATAAAGTCCATTCTCTTATTTGCAGTGCTATTAGATATGAGGAGTTTTAGCAGAGATCCTGGAACAACTGCTGCCTATCACGGTGTGAAATCAATGACATGGAGTCCTGTAGAAACTATTTACTTTGCTATATCTACTCAATATGTGTATATACAAACAAGATCTTTGGCACTGGCTGGAAATCCACAGCAAGAGGTACACCAGGAAGCATCAAAAACTATTAAGTATATACAAAAATAGTTGAATGCGTACCTCAGTTAGCAATGTTAACAGAGTTTGTGTCCCACAACCATTAGATTTTGCTACCCACTATTATCAGACCAAATTAAAGTAATATGAACACTCCACTCAAGGACAGTATCATTGCAAATATCTGCTCATTTCAAAGCAATATAAATATGTTTTATACAAAATGGCACATAGTAAATGTATTTGGTAGATTAAATCTTGATGCCAATTACTTCATAAAGGAGCAGATGTTGTCAAATATTTATGTAATGATGTATCATCAACATGCAGCTTATGTCCCTTTAACATAGTAAATGCTTTCTTCTGAGAGAAAAGGGCCCTTGATTCTTCTATTTACTCATTCTTGCTGGAAAATTTTGCAAATATAGGAAGAAAAATGAATCTAATTTTCTTTTTTTTTTTTGACGGCATTTTGATTTTGTTGCCCAGCTTGGAGTGCAATGGTACAGTATTGGCTCACTGCAACCTCTGCCTCCTGGGTTCAAGCGATTCTCCTTCCTCAGCCTCCCAAGTAGCTGGGATTATAGGTATGTGCTAGCACTCCTGACTAATTTTGTGTTTTTAGTACAGACGGGGTTTCTCCGTGTTGGTCAGTCTAGTCTCAATCTCCTGAACTCAGGTGATCGCTGCCTCGGCCTCCCAAAGTGCTGGGATTACAGGTGTGAGCCACTGTGCCCCGCCAAACCTAACAAATTTTTAGAACCTCTTTCATGCAAGCCAGACATTGTCCTAAGCATTTTAGAGACACTATCTCATGTATGTGTTTGAAAAAGTTATCTCTATGAAAGCTAATGTTTCTAAACTGTGAAAGATACCTTATTCGCTTCTTTAGATTCATGTGCCATTTTTTCCCATTACCTTTTTTAATGTACATTGTGTCTTCTGCGTCCTCTGACTCCTGGTTGGCCTCAGCTCATGGTGAACCTGTAACAGGAGCTGCGAAGGATGAAGAGTTAGACCAATATACTAATCCATGTTACCTCTTCCCTGTAAGTAGCTACATCTTTAACCACTGATTCAAACAAAACACAGACTGTACAGGATGTTTTACTTCTGATTATGAGTAATGCACCTTCTCCTTCAGATGTGCTTGTGGTAAGGAAATGGCTACTAGGAAGTGACAGGTTACTTCACTATCCTTTGTGGTATCTCTACCCCAACCCTAATCCATCCATTTGTAAATTAACCCTTCAGGAATTATACTAGTCTCCATGTTCTATGTGTACTGCTTATGAACTGACATCTGTGTAAACTATTGAGAATTCGAGAAGCTTAACTCAAACATTGTTTGGACATTTTATGGAAATAGAGGGTGTGTCTCCACATTTCCATGAATATTAAGAATGATGACTTTTACTCTTGATTTTTAGCTTCTGTAAAGGTAATTTTTATTTTTGTATACTTATTTTTATCATATGACTATTAATTGCTCCCAGGTAATGTGGACTAAAAGGGCTTTCTTAGTTTATGCACACTCATGGAAACACATACACAGATATGTATGCACACACGTGAGACATTGGCAATTGTAAAACCTACTACGGAATGAAAAGGAAAGGGCATAGGCAAAATGCCATGGCTTACCTACAACTACAATTTGGATATTAGATATTTATCTTTTGTTCTTTCTTCATAGAATTGCCTTGACTACTCAGGCTTTTAGAGGCTCCAAATGAATTTTAGAATCGTCTTTTTTTTTTCTAATTCTGTGAAAAATGATATTCATAGTTTCATAGGGATAGCATTGAATCTGTAGATTGCTTTGGACAATATGGCCATTTTAACAATACTGACTGATTCTTCCAATTCATAAGCATGGAATAATTTTGCATTTGTGTCATATATGAGTTCTTTTACCAGTGTTTTACAGTTTTTAGAGATCTTTTGCCTCCTTGGTTAGATGTATTTCTAGGTATTTTAATTTTTGTAACTATTTTAAATGAGATTATGTTCTTGTTCTCAATCTTAGCTTGAACGTTATTGGGGTACACAAATGTGACAGATTTTTGTACATTGGTTTTGTATCCCGAAGCTTTTCTGAAATAATTTATCAGTTCAGGAGCCTTTTGTAGGAGTCTTTAGGTGTAGAATAATATCAGGTGAAGAGAGAGAGTTTGACTTCTTTTTCTATTTGGATGCCTTTTTTTTTTTTTTTTTCTCTTGCTGATTCCTCTGGCTAGCACTTTCAGAACTATGTTGAATAGGAGTGGTGAGAGTGGCCATCCATAATTTGTTACAACTCTTAAGGGAATGCTTCCAGTTTTTGCCTGTTCGGTATGATGTCAGCCATTGGTTTGTCATAGATGGCTGTTATTAAGGAGCATGTTCCTGTAATATCTAGTGTCTTGAGAATTTTTATCATAAACAGATGTTGGATTTTATTAAAATATTTTTCTGCATCTCTTGAGATGGTCATTTTTTTTTGTTTTAAATTCTGTTTATGTGGTAAATCACATTTATTAAATCCCACATGTTGAACCAACCTTGAATCCCAGGAATGAAGCCTACTTAATCTTGGTGAATTAACTGATGTGCTATTGAATTTGGTTTCCTAGTAATTTGTTGAAGATTTTTGCATCTATATTAATCAGAGATATTGGCCTGTAGTTTTCTTTGTTGTTGTGTCTTTGCCAGGCATTGATATTAGGGTGATGCTGGCTTTGTAAAATGACTTGTGGGGGACATCCTTTCTTCTTAATTTTTTGAAATAGTTTCAGTAGAATTTGTAACAACTCTTCTACATACATCTGGTAGAATTTGGCTGTGAATCCAGTTGGTCTAGAGTTGTTTTGATTAGCAGGTTTTTTTTTTTTTTAAATCACTGATTCAATTTCAGAACTTAATATTGGTCTGTTCAGTGTTTCAATATCTTTCCCATTCAATTTTTAAAGATTGCATGTTCTCAGGAATTTATTTCTTCTAGATTTTCTAGTTTTTGTGCATAGAGGTGCTTATAATAGTCTCTGAGGATCTTTTGTATTTCTGTGTGATTGGTTGTAATGTCACCTCTCATTTCTCTTTGTGCATAATTAGACCTTCCCTCTGTTCTGTTAATCTAGCTAGTGGTCTAACAATCTTGTTTATATTTTCAAAAAATAAACTTTTGGTTTTGTTAATTCTTTGTATGGGTTTTGGGGTCTCAATTTCATTCAGCTCCACAATGATTTAATTACTACTTCTCTTCTGCCAGCTTTGGAGTTAGCTTGTTATTGTTTTTCTAGTTCCTCTAGATGTGATGTTAGATCATTAGTTTGCAATCTTCCTAAATTTTTGAGGTAGGTGTTTAGCTATAAACTTTCCTCTTCACACTGCTTTCACCATATCCCAGAAATTTTAATATGTTTTGTCTCTCTTCACTTGTTTCAAAGAATATTTTTCACTTCTGCCTATATTTTGTTGTTTGCTTGAAAGTTATTCAGGAGCAAGTTGTTTAATTTCCTTGCAATTTTGTGATTTTAAGATATCTTCTTGGCATTGATTTATATTTTTTCCTCTGTGTTCCGAGAATGTGGTTGGTATGACTTCTATATAGTTTTTAAATTTATTGAGACCTGCTTTATGGCTGAGCATGTGGTCCATCTTGAAATATGTTCTGTATACAGATGAGAAAAATGTGTATTTTGTCGTTGATGAATGGGAAATTCTGTATATGTCTATTACGTCCAGCTGACCAAATGTGAAGCTTAAGTCCAGAATTTCTTTTTTAGTTTTCTGCCTTGATGATTTGTCTAATAGTGCTGGTGAGTTGTTGAAGTTCCCCACAATTATTGTGTGGGCTGTCTAGGGCTCCTTGTAGATCTAGAAGTATGTGTTTTATGAATATGGGTGCTCCAATGTTGGGTGCAAATATAATTAAGATAGCTTAGTCTTGTTGAATTGAACCCTTTATCATTATGTAATGCCTTTCTTTGCTCTTTTTTACTGTTATTGGTTTGAAGTCTTTTTTCTGATATAGGAATAGTGACTCCTGCACTTTTGTATTTTCTGTGTGTGGTAGATCTTTCTCAAACCCTTTACTTGGAGCTTATGGATGCCATTACATGTGAGATGGGTCTCTTGAAGACATCAGATAGACAGGTCTTGGGTTTTCTTTTTTTTTAACATTGATCATATTTTAGAAAGGTATTGAGAAAAGTTGTCTTCCTGAGAAATGTCATACTTTAGTAAGTAACAGCTTGAGATTCACATCACAGAATTTGCCTTTGAGGTTGAGCAATAATAACCTTTTTTTGACTAGGCTTGTAGCTTCTCTAAAATTTCAGAATCTGGCCGGGCGTGATGACTCATGCCTGTAATCCCAGCATTTTGGGAGGCCGCGGCAGGTGGATCACGAAGTCAGGAGATCGAGACCATCCTGGCTAACACGGTGAAACCTCGTCTACTAAAAACACACAAAAAAATTAGCCGGGCATGGTGGTGGGTGCCTGCAGTCCCAGCTACTCAGGAGGCTGGGGCAGGAGAATGGCGTGAACCTGGGAGGCGTAGCTTGCAGTGAGCCGAGACTGCGCCACAGCACTCCAGCCTGGGCGACAGAGCAACTCTCCACCTCAGAAAAAAAAAAAAAAGGAATTATCACTCAAAAATTTTATATGCAATTTTTTTTTATGTTTTACTTATACAAACATGCATAGCATATAATGTACAAGTAATAAAATATTAGTTCCCTTTTCAGGGGGAGTTTTTGTTAATTTTTGCCTGACTCTTAAATCCATAGATAACTGACTGCAATTAGCAAATGAATAGAGTTTCAATATGAATATTGGTTACTATTTTTATATACGTTAATGGTAAGATAAAGGTAAAATTAAAACCTTTACTTGTTCACCAATGATACAATCACTGTTCTGAGAATCATAATTTTTTAATACAAGGATAATATGTCTGTGTATGTTGGGGCAGTTCACAATTTAATGGTTACAGACGTAATTTAAAAAATAATTTGCATTATTAACATACTTTTGTTCATTGTTTATTTTTACTTTTATTAATTACTTTTATTCTACACAATCAACAAAATATTAAATCGAACCCTGATATGTGGTGTTAATTTTCATGCTGTAAATTCTCTCTTCATGACTGAATTACAAGCTACAACCTGAGGACACTAATAGGAAGTTGGAGAGCTGCACATTAGCTTGCCATTATATAGTGTTGCCATGATACAAACATCTATGTAAATATTTTCGGTAGCATAAATCACAGCAAAATGTAGCAAAATACTTGGGAAGTGATGAATTTAAGTAATTTATTTTCCTTATTTTTAATATAATTTAATTATAAATTAAAATGTTTATTTTAAATAATTTCTGTGTCTAAAAATGACCTCAAAATATTTCCAAAAATTTAATAGTCAGATCTCATAAGTTGATATGAGATAGCTCTCCAACACAATTGTGTATAACTAAAATGTCTAGAATTAATAGCTAGTTTTAGAGTCAGGAAATAAAATGATGTGGTCAGAATTTTATTTCTCTCATCTAGGGAATAGCTAAGATTTAATCTTACGTCTAGATTGGGTCACATGTTCATATCTGGACAAATTAATTACAACCATCCAGTTAGAATGCACTACTCAGAACTGGGTCATGGACAACTTCTACAATTTGCAGATTTATCAGGTTCACCTAAACCTCATTGATTCAAACTTAGAAACATTATTCCATCAAAGAAAATTGACAAAAAGAACTGCTAAATATTTATTGCATACTCTTTCCAAAAATACACACCTACAGTATAAAATACTAACTAGTAGTGAGAATATATTCATTGAAAATTTACTATATTTCAAACATTGTGCTTAAAATTTTACATATTATCTCATTTGATAAAATAAGACAACTTTATCAATATTATTATTTATCTTCATTTTAAATATGAGTAAGTCTCTAGTTATATCTTTCTATTTAAGATCATATATGGAAAGTATTAGGATGGTGCAAAAGCAATTGTGGTTTTGCCACTAAAAACAATGGCAGATTACTTTTACTTTGTAATGGTAGATTATAATATATGTTAAAATCTGTATTCCAATCTTGACTCCAAAACTTACATTTTACATATAGAATGCAACACACTTAGTGAACCCCACATTCTCATCAAAAGTCCATTCACTTTTGTTCGTGGCACTTTTGATCATAGTTTCATAGAATATTTTAGCTGCAGAACAAAGCTACCCATTGCCTAGAACATGAAAATAAGTGAGAGGTACTATCAATCTATGATAAAAACTGTAGAACAGGGTTCTAATATATGAAGAATGTCTTCTTTAGGAGATCAATAAATAGTAAGTTGATTAGACAAAAACATGTGATTGACTATGTTTCAATAATGAAAAAAGAAAGAGAAGACTAGAGTGGCAAGTAATAAGCTGAAGCTGGGGACACATGAAAAATTAGTAGAAAAAAACTTATCAAAAGAAAAAGTTGCAAATGCCTTTATTTTTGTTTATTTTAGGTCTATCTGGCTTGATGAAGCTTTTCTTCCCAAATCCATATATTCCAGGTAGATAGTGAACTTCATTAGATTTGCTTCCAATAGTTTGTAGTCACTGTTTAATTGGGGATTTTTCTGCTACTCCAAATATATGGAATCCCAGTCATCTCTAAGTGTCTTTTTTAAAAATGAATTTGCCAATATTTTATAGGTAATACAAGTCCAAAATAGTAAAATTATCCAATAAAGGCAAGCCAACTAATCAATTAATCTGAAAATAAAATTGTCACCTGAAACTCTACTATGTAGGGGTCATTGCTGTTAAACATTCGGGCCCTCCACTGTTGTGGGGCCAATTTAGTTCTATACACTTTCTGATACTCTCAACTGTGTCACTATAACATGTATCCCTTGTCCCGAACACCAAGTCTTTTTCTTATTCTTCTACTCGCTCAAATTCTGAAAATTAGAACCAACATTGTCTGAAGGAAGAACTTGGGGCTGGGAATTAGGATCCTATCAATGAAAATGATGTAATCTAAAGGTCACTGGATATCTTTAGGTATTTATTAACATAGATGAAATATGGCTAGCAACATAGTTAGAAGTAGAAGATATCGTGAACAGAAAATAAGAAGATAAAATTGTCTAAAATACGAAGTATAAAAAAAAATCAAGGACATCGGAAGTCAGCCTGGGGGAGCAAAGTTTACTCTATCTTTTAAATAATAATTTTCTTTCTTTTAATAATACATTCTTTAGAAATTATAAGGCTAGGTATTAAAATTTGTGATACCAGTGTGCTGAAATTATGTCTACTCATTGGATATTCTCACTTTTATCTTTTCAATTTATCTTTTAGAAAAATTACTTGTCCCTGTTTAAATGTATATTCATCGCAATATAAAATACATAAATAAAATGATATAGTAGGCTGAATACTTTAAAAAAAAACTTAAATTCTAACATTCTGTATTTCTTCCACACCTCATTTGTAAAACAAGTAACTGATTTTTAAATTAATGCCCCCATAAATAGGTTAAATTTATTTTTAAATTTGCCCTCCAGAGAAAAGGGTTGTAGCATTTTATTTTCAACATATAAAATCAATCTAGATATTGAAATAACCTTGTCATTGGCAGATATTCTAACGGATGATCTAACCACTAATTTTTGCCTATGATTTATAGCAATTTTTTATTTGAATCTATAGGATGTAAATATTTTTACGCTGAACATGTCACCAAATAGTACAATACTTTAAGCTAAAAGTAGCTAGGAAATACATAGGGACTCTTAAGGTGTTTGAAACAAAGATTTTATGAGGCTTACCATCTGCTGAAAGAAAAAAAATCATTTCTTCATTTCCGATAATGTCAGAATAGATAGGCCATTGTTGCACACACAACTGAGTCTGACTGTAAGAATGAATTATCCCAAGTGAAATCCTCTAAATGCTTACTTGACACCATAGGATGAAAATTTGCAAGCAAGAAAAGTTGAAAAGCAAGCCTTGGGGGAAGGAAGAGAGTATCAACATCACAATGAAATCTGCATTTGCCATTTTAAGTAGGATCCTGTAGCAGGACTTAGAGAAGCCTGCTGTGTTTAAAAATGATCTTTTGCCTTGTGTGTATATGTTTCAGCATTGAAATAATCAGTCCTCTTTCAAACGTAATTTGATAGCATAAAGTAGCACAACTTTTGAAGCTAAGCTTTTCCTTTTCCTTGTGCACTTAGAAATTTTTTCACTTGTATTTGATAGCCTAGACCAATTGACTTAAAATTCCCTGCCTGATATTGTAAAGAATTTACTTCTATTTATGCCTTTTAACACATAAAATGTTCTAAACTGTCACCTCTAGTTATGGTAGCATGTAGGCAATGAAGCCTAACAGGACATCTGACTAAACTAGATGTGACATGTTAGTATCGCAATACATCAAATTTGATATAATGCCCTTTTTTCACTTTATATTATAAAATATTTGATTTTGCTTTTTCATATTTTTTGCTTTTCTTTTTAGATACAGTAATATATAAAAATATCAAGTTTTAAAATTTAGTGAACCCAAGACCTAATGCTTTGAAGTAATTAACAAATGAGACAACATGTCTTTGCCTTTGCATATGCATTTAAACATATTAATACAATCATGTTGGAGGGCTTGATTTACACAGCATCTTTTAGATATTCAGAGATTACTTCGGAGTAGCCTATACTTTTGACCTTTAGCAGTGTTCTTGCAAACCAGTCATTCAATTCTACTGGAATGAGATTAAAACAATCCAAGTATGGCTGTGTATTCATATGCTTCTCCTTGCGTCCCTCTCCCCTCCCACCACCCCAAGGCTCTGGAAAGAAATGTCTGTTTTTCTTCTCCAGACCCCTTATATAGGTCTCATCTATTACTCTTTATTCACCAATGTCTGTATATTAGAGTGACTAATTTCTTAATTCCTCTACCGAGACTCTTCTGCAAAATTCTTGAGAAAATGAATTCATTAAGTCTTCTTACATTCTGGTTGCAGTTTATGGTGGGCCCTTAGATTTTGGGATTCAAGTCTACAATTCACAGCCTAGAGAGGCAAACATGATAGCAGTTGTTTTCTTTTGGATAAAGGAGTTAAAGATTTCTTCCATATAAACAGTTGGGGAAAAAGCAGACATTTTTATTAGGCCCTATTTAAGAGTTTATTGACTCTGTTTAACAAAATCATTAAAAACTTCAAAAAAAAAAAGCACAGACAATGTGGAAGTAACTTTCAATGCTCAACATTGAACATTGAAACTTGAACATTAAAGCTTGAACATTGGCTTACAAACACACCAACAGAACAATTAATATATGTATATAACTTTGTATGAATTTACTGCCAACTTGTAGATTTTTCTTTGTAGAAAAGAAAACATGAAAGATTAACATATTATTTTATAGGCCGTTAACAAGTGCTGTATTTTATCTAGCAGTCTTATTTTAACATTTCTCCCTACATTGTCTTTCTTTATATGCCAGTTCCACAAAATGTATTTTAAACCAGTTTTACCTTCTTTTTGGTTCCCTCATTAATGAGTTATATATAGTCTTATAATACGTTTATCCTAGGTTTGTGTGAGAATCATCTTTTTAATATTGAACTTCTAACTTTTGGTTATGTCCCAGATAACAGAGGAAAAGAAATGATTGTACTTGAAGCATTTTTTATTCCAATTAATCTCTGTAATACATCTATTAAATTTAGCTCAAGTTATATTTGTGGAATGACTACTTATACAGTTAATGTGATAGCACCTGAAAGGGTAAAGGTTTCCTTGTCCCCCTTGCAGGGCATGTGACAGAGGAAGCAGCTTGCTGCTTCAGTGCCCTGCTCAAACCTCTCGGGGAGGATACAGATGGGCAGGCTGTGGGGCTCTGACCCCATGGCAGTGTCCAGGGGTGAATGTTTACAGCTCCTGAAGCCCCAGTGGGCGAGTGTTACAGGGTGCTCTTTTAGTTTTGCCGTCTATAGGCTTGTGTTAACCACCTCAATTACACCCCCTACTTTCTTGAAAGGACAGAGGGCTTTTCTGTACCCCAGGTTCTTGCCTTGATATACTGGAAGAATTGGCGCACACCTGGGCTTGGAGAATGAGTGCAAGGTTTTATTTAGTGGCAGTCTCTCTCAGCAGATGAGGGAGCCAGAAGGGAGATGGTTTTTCCCTGATATGGGGCTGTGGAGCTTCTCCAACTGCTCTGGCCAAATTCTGCATCATTCTGCTGGCCGATGGCCTGCTGGACTGCCGGTATCTTCTACCTGCATGCTCCTCTTGACATCCTCTCGATGTCTAGCCGCTTGTGTGTCTGCCTGCTAGGGTCTCAGAGATTTTTATAGACACAGGATGGGGGCATAGCAGCCAAGAGTGGTCTTAGGAAATGCAACATTTGGGCAGAAGGCAGGTGAAGCCCTAGGCAGGGACCATGCCCTCCTTTACCCAGCACTTCCCTTCCCCACTTCCGTATCATTTAAAGGGACCATGCCCTTCCCTTCCCAGCACACCCACATCACAGCTACTCATAAAGAGTGTCTACCATCTGGTCGCTTCACTCCAAGAGATCCATATAAGAAATGTAAAAGAAGATATACAAGATAATAAATGATAAACATTTATAGATAGATAAAATGGATAAGAAAGGTGAAAGGCTGTAGAAACTGATTAAATAAAAATAACTTTTATCTACAAATTCAGAGAATACACCATTCCTACTAAAAATTAAGTACATATTCAACTTATGTTAAAAATGACACTGTAACCACACTTCTACTCTCGATGAAATCAACTTTTCTGTCAAATTTAAAGGATTTCTCACTAACCATATTTTTTCAACTTTTTTCTATTCTAACAACCCTTTAATTTTCTCAATATTCTTGGTCGATGCCTCTTACTTAATGCACCAAGCATTCAACAGTCAGCTACTTGGAATGTGACTGATATGGTGGATATGGATGTTTCCGCTGCCATTAGGGACATCAATTGTAACTGAACAGTAACCACAGACAAAAAGCCTTATGAGAAAATAACTGGTTCTCCACAATTTAACACTCTCAGTAAAAACAAGCCATGATTTCATAATGTAACATTCTTTATTTTGGTATAAATATGAAAAAAATCAGATTCATAATACATTGGTCTTGAATTTTTTTTACTCATGAAGAAGAATTTTATCAGGAATGGTCACCACTTCTACTGCCTCAGCTATTAGGCATCATTTCAGATGCAAAATTGTTTCTTAAACGAGGTTTTATATTCATCTCCCATTATACTCAAGCACTCCCTAACATAAAAAACTCACAAGTACATAGTAAGTTTGAAGATAACAGATTTATAATTTTGATTTTCAGTAGAAAGTACTTTATCCTAATTTACTTAGAAGAGAATAGCATATTTAGAAATGAAAACTAGTTTTCACTTTTTAATGCAACCTAGTTTTCACTTTTTAATGCAACTAGTTAAAAATAGTTAACTGACTCTCATAAGGGAAATGTATTTTGTAGTACTTAAGACAAAAATGATATACTTGAAAATGTTGCAGATACACTTTAAAGTTGACAAAGTATTCTCAGCCATTTTAAGTTATAATCTGTCAAAGACAAAATTATGCCACTACAGAGGATCCAAGATGATAGGTCTGATCTGTCAGTCATCAAGGTTTATAACAAATAGTATAGATTGAAGCAGATCAAGCATGAAGTCCAAGAAAATCATCTAATGCTCTATTGTGTTGGCAAATTCCAAAGGTTTGGAGATTATAAAATTAGAAACTGGCTAGTGAATAGTTTGAGAGACAGTGGGCTCATCAATGGAGACATGACATAAATAACAGAATTACTTTACAAAAGGAAAATGGACATTTTTCAGAGACTATCCCACCTATAATTGCTTTAATCAGTGCACAAATGACTTCCTAAGATGACAGGTATCAATCTTTCATCAACCTTTCTCTGCAGTGATGCATAGAACAGATGGTGTTAAGGTATCCAATGGAAGTGTTAAGGTCAATAACATAGGACATAATAATATAAAATCACTGCAATACTTATTCCACTGTTAGAAAAAAAAGATAACAAAAAATAACATACCAGATTACTGGCATTGAGGTTGAGCATGACTTTGCAGAAGTGACCAGGGCCTAAAATATGCGGCTCATTTATTTCAGTGGGTATTTATGAAGCCACAACTCTGTTCATATATTAGACAAGGTGTTGGACAAAAAAGAATGAGAAAAAGAGAGGTGTGGTCCCTCCCTGCTGTCACAGAGTTTACTCAAGTAACGTGTACTCAAGCAAGTAAGCAACATAGCATATTGCAATAGTGCTTCAATAGGAAAATACAAGTTAACTGCAGCAGCACATTTAGGAGAAAACAATTTTCCAGGAAGGATTTTTGGAGACATAGTTATTACAGGAGTAGTTACTCATCATACTTAATACATATATACATTTATAATAGGTTGTACTTCTGTATACTACAATTCAAATTTGTCAACTTAGTTTTTTAATCTATACGAGTTTATTTTCTTTAGTCTATACGAGTTTATCTTACCCCATTACTCCCACTATTTAAAAAAAGAAGAAACATACACACATATGCATATACACATCTATATGTATATGATAACTCAGTCTCTACTGATTTAAAAATAGTTAATACTAATCAATTCAAATGTTCTCTCAAAGTCAACAAAAATTAATAGCCCCTGCTCAGAAATCATACATAAATCTAAAGTCTTCACGCTTATGCGGTACCTTCATGAATTTTTGTTCAGGGAAATCAATATTTTATGACAAAAATAGAATGCTTCTTAGAAAATAATTGAAAGAAGGAAATTCATTGTAAAACAGAAGAGTAGCAGTTGATTGAGACAGATTGTTGTATGAATGAGTTAAAATGTTTAATTGTGTTTGGATCCTATATCAGAACTAATTTCTTCTCTTTTTAGGTTAGCACTGAGGTGAATCCCTTGATGATAAAGCCATATCATCACCTGTTTTACTCTAAACAAAGAGATTTATAAAAATGTTAAACCTGATTATATTTCATAGTATTAAGAAAGATTCTTGTGTAAGATTGTTATTAATTTTTACAATGCTCCTAATGTCAGCTGAGGTAAAATCAATTAGAACAACCATATCTTAGGAAAATAGAGTCAATGAGCAAAGATTATCACATATTTAAAGGAAGTAAGAGCAGATGAAAGCTGTTCCTGAGGAACGAAGTAAAGAGAGTTTGAGACAGTGGAAGATGGAACAGGAAGTAAAAAATAAGATAAAATGGTGACATCGCTCAAAATCGTTTGGAAGAGTCATTTACACACTATGGATGAATAGCAATTTATTCCTGGAAAATGCTTGTTGCCCAGGTTGTGCAAATTCTCAGTTATGGATAGATTTAGTTATTGATCAATCATACTGCTTTCGAGAATTTTAATCTGTTTTGATTTCTTAAAAAGTTCCCATGTATATAAACAAAGTTCATTTACTTGATGGCATTATATTAGCCTCAGGATATTTGGAGGACTTGCATACTTGGAGAAAAGGTCATTCCAGGTGTCAGATGTTTTCCGGACAACCCTCTCACCCAGTGAGACAGATTGTATGTTTTTTCCACTGTGGCTTGCTCCTATTTATATTTCCTTCAGCCCAGGAAGCATTATTGTAATATATCAAGTTCATCAGCATTTTTTAAATTCTTACATTAATCTATTTAATTTGAGGTTCTATTTTACCTCAAAGATATCTATTACCTGTATTTATCTATCCAATGGAGAGTTCTTGCCACATAATTTTTTTTTTAATTTTGCAATTCTTCTGAAGATTTTAAAGATGTTTGCTTGCTGGTTAGAATAATCCTCAAGCTTTTCTAATCATAGCACTTTTATTTTCTCATTCTTCCGATTAAAATTCAATCCTCTTCATTTACAAAGGTGAATATATTTGGAACTGTCATATCCAATGAATGAAAAGCAATTAGAAACCCTAGAAAAGATATTTGAAATAATTATTAAACCATTTTATAATTTGTTAATTTTTCCAGATTTCTATAAAAAGCAAATGCACATAGGAAAGAAACAAGAACTGGGCTTTCATATATTTTCCAGTCTGAGTTGACTTCAAGACTTGAAGACTAGCTAGTGATAAACAAGAGAAAATAAATTTAAAATAAGGAGGATGATAAATGTAGAAGTTATCAAAGATTACAGTTTTGTTAAATCTCAAAACTTTTGTTTAAAGACATTCCCATCAAAGGAATTTGTATCAAAAAGAAAATGAATAAAGCTGAAATGTAATTGGAATCAATAAGAAAATACCAGAGCTGGAAGGACATTAATAAATCCTTAGTAAAAATAGCATTATACAGATAAAAGAAATGTCAGGGGTCAAGAAACTTAATTGATTTGTCTAAGGTCACGTTACTATGTCAATTCATTTCCAAGACCAGTGTTTCTCCAAATAGAAATTAATGAAAAGAAGAAAGAAAAAGAAGAGAAAGCAGATCTCCACTTTTTTTTTTTTTCACCTGGAGGTCCTGATTCATTTGGTGTGGAATGGAGCATCCAAATTTCCTCTTGTCTAACAGCAGAAAACTATTAAATGGAAGAAAATAAGATGTGAACTGAAGTGGTAGAAAAAAATAAATGGAAAAAAAAGGAACAGGAGACTTTGTTTTTGGCAGTTTTTTTTATTATGCATATATCTCCCTCAGCAGCCACATGAGGAGGGATGGCTGGGTATTTCACCATTCTTTGGGCAAGTGTATTTCAAAATATGTTTAAGAGACTATCACATCCAAATCACCAGACAGGAGATCATAGCTATTCTCAGGCTTTTTTCAGTGTAACTTAATAAAATTTCTGTGAATAGTTCCCCAAATTCTGCATTTTCAACAAGCTCCCCACTTACGGAGCTGTCTCCTTGAGTGCAGGAAGGACAGGCTGTTTTACTTTATAACTGGGACAGCAAGTACAGATCCTGGTTCATAGGAGGTGTCTAGAAAATACATGATTGGGTAAATAGTTTAATTAATAACTATAATAAGCAGTAAAACTTAATAAATGCTAATTTTTTTTAAAATTGTACATGTCTACTACTAGATATAAATTTTGGTTGGTGGTGGTCTTCATTTATGAAAGTGTTGGTTTTTACAGTTTTCCAAAAAATGTCAATTGATATTCTGTACTCTATAATCAGAAGGAAGTCAGTTTGAGCACATAAAAATGACATAATATTCTGTGGCATCAAGAATACACAGCTTGATACTTCAGACTTATTTTTATCTTTGAAAGATATTAATCAAATAAGTAATTTTAAAAAATGGAGAGATTTTAATAATTGACACAAAAATACTAATTATAAGAGTAAACATGTAATGTAGCTGTATGTTGAAATAAACTTGAAACAGTCTAGTGTCTGTATACGTATACCTTTTGCTTTCCCCAAGAACTATTTCTGCAAAATATCCACTAGCCTGCAGAGATAACCCACATAGACTAAATTATTAATATGCAATCTTCCTTCCTGAAACAGTTTACATATGCAGTATACAGCATCTGGACTTGTAATTGAATTTTCAAAGTTTGCTGTGGTTTGGGAGCTGCATACGGGTCAGTAATCATTATCCAAACGCCATCATTTATAGTACAAATACAACTAATCATTAATTACAGAAAAAGAGTCTCAGGGAAGGCTAGTACACCTATTTCTTAAACAAATATGTTACCCTTGAGCTGTAACAGTAGTATTTCCATTAGCCATTGCCTTAGATTATTAGATATTTTTTCTGGCATCTTTTAAAACAAGGCCCATAAGAAGAGTCAATATAAAAATCTTCAGACATAAGGCCCGTCATATATATTCATAGAATTTAATCGCTTTCTGGTTAAATCACTGCTCAAGTCAGCTTGGGTCTTTATTTTCTGAAGCTAATGTCAATAACACTTTATTTTTAATTTAACTAAATTCAGCCAACTGTAGGAGAAACAAATCATGCTTCTTTTTATTATTAGTTTTAGTAGATGGTTGCCAGGGCAAAATTGGTAATTAGGGACAGTAAAGTAATCTTCACTTATTTTTTTCTTGTTATACATTTGTAAGCCCAGGAGGTTGTTAAATGGAGATACATTATAGATGCAGAAAGGAAGAAAAAAGATAAGTAAATATATGTTCTCACATTCTTGGCTCATTAGCTAACCTGACCAATTTCCTTTCCTCTTTGTCAATCCCATTTTTTTTTCTGTTTTTTCCCTACTCCAAGCAATTTATCTTCATGTTGCACTGACTCACGTTATGACCTACAAAACTCCTTGTCAAAAGACACAGAACAGAAAAAGAGGCTAATTGTGTAAGATAAATGCCAACCTAAAATAATGATAACATATAATTTAATTGCAGCTTAAGGAAGAGAGAGGAAGGGCTATTTAATAGAGTTTTTGTTAAATATAAGGTGAGCTTAAGGAAGAGGAACAGCTATTTGCCATCTTCACTGAAGTCAGATGTAGCTTAGACTTCATATGAGAAACATGAAGAAGAGATTTTTGTCTGTAGATTTCTAATGGGAATTTTAGTCATAGGACCATGCAACCATATAGTTTTATTTCTTGTAATATGTGGAGACATATGAGATAATTTATGAGCCATTCAACTTAAAAGTAGGAGGAAAGATCAATTGGTATTTCAAGTGTTCCTCTTTTGTGATACCACCTTGTCCTGACTTCTCTGAGCCTCAGTTTTCCGTCTCTGAGCTCCTTTGTTTTGAAGTTATAAAATACCACAGAGATCAAGGCTTACACTTTTAGCTGTTTGGGACAATGTCTGGTAGAACACGAGCAATGACCAAGAGTAAGCCGAGATCCTGAAGTTTTAGAATTGTCTCTTTTGTCTCAAAATTTAACCCTTTCAAGTGCTTTTAGAGGGGGATTGTGCATGAAAGAGACACCTGCTGCTTACTTATTATCTAGACCTTGTCTATATCAATTAGATATATTTCTCTCTCACTGAGGTACACTCCCAAATACTATGTTTGCCCCAGTTCTCCCTGTGCCCTTGTTTCATGGCCAGTTGTGAAATTTTGTTCTACATAATGCTAAGAAAATAAATGTACAATGTGATAAGTGGTGTTATGGAAAATGTGGGAGTTGTAGACTGAAGAAAGCATCTGGGCAAAGAAAACATAATAAAGTCAACAAAATGTTCAAGATTGATTTAAATTGTTATAAAGAGGAAACAACATAAAAATATGGTATGTGAAGGTAAAGAATTTCATGGAGGTTTCCAACTACACTTTAGCTATGGATATCTTTCTTTTTCAAAAGAAAGCTTTTCAGCTACTTTAACATGGACCTTAGATAAGCATTGAAGTTCAATTGGAGAAACAGGAAATTTGAAGCTTCTACTAAACCTCAGGGAATGTGAAAATAGTTTCAGGAACCATGCGTTTCCACTCACATAACCTGTTTTCAAACCATAGCCCTCAATGTTACAGTCAAGTTTTAATGTAGCAAAAGGGCATAATTATATTTACATTGATACCTTTAATATACAACAATATATGATTTCTTTAAACCACGTAAATGCAGACCATTAGTATTCCCTTTATGTCTTTTGCCTTAAACCAGCTATCATCAAAACACAGTGTAATGCCAATAAGGCCATGAGAAAAGAAGGGAAGTGGTATTCCGGCCCCCTAATTCGGAGCAGAAGGGAGGGAACTACCACCTATCACTCCATGTATATGCAGGGCCAATTAAACCATGCAAGAATTTCTAAGATGAATAAGTAGCTAAAAACATCCTGTTTCTTCTACTTAAATTAATGAAAAAAAGTTTTGAGATTTATTTTAGGGTTTATTGCCCTTTTCTTAAAATATCCATTTCTAGGGTACATGTGCACAATGTGCACGTTAGTTACATATGTATACATGTGTCATGCTGGCGTGCTGCACCCATTACCTCATCATTTAGCATTAGGTATATCTCCTAATGCTATCCCTTCCCCCTCCCCCCACCCCACAACTGTCCCCAGAGTGTGATGTTCCCCTTCCTGTGTACATGTGTTCTCATTGTTCAATTCTCATGTATGAGTAATAACATGTGGTGTTTGGTTTTTTGTCCTTGCGATAGTTTACTGAGAATGATGATTTGCAATTTCATCCATGTCCCTACAAAAGACATGAACTCATCATTTTTTATGGCTGCATAGTATTCCATGGTGTATATGTGCCACAATTTCTTAATCCAGTCTACCATTGTTGGACATTTGGGTTGGTTCCAAGTCTTTGCTGTTGTGAATAGTGCTGCAATAAACATACGCGTGCATGTGTCTTTATAGCAGCATGATTTATAGTCCTTTGGGTATATACCCAGTAATGGGATGGCTGGGTCAAATGGTATTTCTAGTTCTAGATCCCTGAGGAATTGCCACACTGACTTCCACAATGGTCGAACTAGTTTACAGTCCCACCAACAGTGTAAAATTGTTGCTATTTCTCCACATCCTCTCCAGCACCTGTTGTTTCCTGACTTTTTAATGATCGCCATTCTAACTGGTGTGAGATGGTATCTCATTGTGGTTTTGATTTGCATTTCTCTGATGGCCAGTGATGGTGAGCATTTTTTCATGTGTTTTTTGGCTGCATAAATGTCTTCTTTTGAAAAGTGTCTGTTCACGTCCTTTGCCCACTTTTTGATGGGGTTGTTTGTTTTTTTCTTGTAAATTTGTTTGAGTTCATTGTAGATTCTGGATATTAGCCCTTTGTCAGACGAGGGGGTTGCGAAAAATTTCTCCCATTTTATAGGTTGCCTGTTCACTCTGATGGTAGTTTCTTTTGCTGTGCAGAAGCTCTTTAGTTTAATGAGATCCCATTTGTGAATTTTGGCTTTTGTTGCCATTGCTTTTGGTGTTTTAGACATGAAGTCCTTGCCCATGCCTATGTCCTGAATGGTAATGCCTAGGTTTTCTTCTAAGGGTTTTATGGTTTTAGGTCTAATGTTTAAGTCTTTAATCCATCTTGAATTAGTTTTTGTATAAGGTGTGAGGAAGTGATCCAGTTTCAGCTTTCTACATATGGCTAGCCAGTTTTCCCAGAACCATTTATTAAATAGGGAGTCCTTTCCCCATTGCTTGTTTTTCTCAGGTTTGTCAAAGATCAGATAGTTGTAGATATGCGGCATTATTTCTGAGGGCTCTGTTCTGTTCCATTGATCTCTATCTCTGTTTTGGTACCAGTACCATGCTGTTTTGATTACTGTAGCCTTGTAGTATAGTTTGAAGTCAGGTAGCGTGATGCTTCCAGCTTTGTTCTTCTGGCTTAGGATTGACTTGGTGATGTGGGCTCTTTTGTGGTTCCGTATGAACTTTAAAGTAGTTTTTCCCAATTCTGTGAAGAAAGTCTTTGGTAGTTTGATGGGGATGACATTGAATCTATAAATTACCTTGGGCAGCATGGCCATTTGCATGATATTGATTCTTCCTACCCATGAGCATGGAACATTCTTCCATTTGTTTGTATCCTCTTTTATTTCATTGAGCAGTGGTTTGTAGTTCTCCTTGAAGAGGTCCTTCACATCCCTTGTAAGTTGGATTCCTAGGTATTGTATTCTCTTTGAAGCAATTGTGAATGGGAGTTCACTCATGATTTGGCTCTCTGTTTGTCTGTTATTGGTGTATAAGAATGCCTGTGATATTTGTACATTGATTTTGTATCCTGAGACTTTGCTGAAGTTGCTTATCAGCTTAAGGAGATTTTGGGCTGAGACAATGGGGTTTTCTAGATACACAATCATGTCATCTGCAAACAGGGACAATTTGACTTCCTCTTTTCCTAATTGAATACCCATTATTTACTTCTCCTGCCTAATTGCCCTGGCCAGAACTTCCAACACTATGTTGAATAGGAGTGGTGATAGAGGGCATCCTTGTCTTGTGCCAGTTTTCAAAGGGAATGCTTCCAGTTTTTGCCCATTCAGTATGATATTGGCTGTGGGTATGTCATAGATAGCTCTTATTATTTTGAGATATGTCCCATCAATACCTAATTTATTGAGAGTTTTTAGCATGAAGCGTTGTTGAATTTTGTCAAAGGCCTTTTCTGCATCTATTGAGATAATCATGTGGTTTTTGTCTTTGGTTCTGTGTATATGCTGGATTACATTTATTGATTTGTGTATATTGAACCAGCCTTGTATCCCAGGGATGAAGCCCACTTGATCATGGTGGATAAGCTTTTTGATGTGCTGCTGGATTCGGTTTGCTGGTATTTTATTGAGGATTTTTGCATCAATGTTCATCAAGGATATTGGTCTAAAATTCTCTTTTTTTGTTGTTTCTCTGCCCGGCTTTGGTGTCACGATGATGCTGGCCTCATAAAATAAGTTAGGGAGGATTCCCTCTTTTTCTATTGATTAGAATAGTTTCAGAAGGAATGGTACCCATTTCTCCTTGTACCTCTGGTAGAATTCGGCTGTGAATCCATCTGGTCCTGGACTCTTTTTGTTGGTAAGCTATTGATTATTGCCACAATTTCAGAACCTGTTATTGGTCTATTCAGAGATTCAACTTCTTCCTGGTTTAGTCTTGGGAGGGTGAATGTGTCGAGGAATTTATCCATTTCTTCCAGATTTTCTAGTTTATTTGTGTAGAAGTGTTTGTAGTATTCTCTGATGGTAATTTGTATTTCTGTAGGATTGGTGGTGATATCCCCTTTATCATTTTTATTGCGTCTATCTATACATATGTAACTAACCTGCACATTGTGCACATGTACCCTAAAACTTAAAGTATAATAATAAAAAAGAACAGTTTTTTCTACCTACTAAATCAAAACAAAGTTTTAACTCTGTGAGATGAACTCACACATCGCAAAGCATGTTCACAGATAGCTTGTTTCTAGTTTTTATCATGGGATGTTGGATTTTTCACTGCAGACCTAAATGGGCTCTGAAATGTCCCTTTGTAGATCCTACAAAAAGAGTTTTTCCTACCTACAGAATCAAAATAAAGGTTTACCTCTGTAAAATGAATGCAAACAGCACAAATTATTTTCACAGATAGCTTGTTTCTAGTTTTAATCACGAGATATTCGCCCTTACACCGTAGGCCTGAATCGGCTTAGAAATGTTGGTTTGTAGATTCTAGAAAAGAGTTTTTTCAACCTGCTGAATGAAAGCAAAGGTTTAACTCTGTAAAATGAATGAACACATTACAAAGCATTTTCACATAGAGCTTGTTTCTATTTTTTATTGTGGGATATTTTGTTTTCTACTGTAGGCCTCTGTAGGCCTCAATGGGCACTGAAATGTCCCTTCACAGATTCTACAAAAAGAGCATTTCTAACCTGCTGAATAAAAACAAAGATTTAACTTTGTAAAATTAATCCACACATCAACAAATATTTTCACGGATAGCTTGTTTCTAGCTTAAATCATGAAATATTCGGTTTTTTATTATAGGCCTCAATGGGCTCCAAAATGACCCTTCATAGATTCCACAAAAAAAAAGCATTTCCAACCTGCTGAATCAAAACAAAGGTTTAACTCCATGAGATGAATCCACACATTGCCAATCAGGTTCACAAACAGATTGTTTTTAGTTTTTGTTGTGAAATATTCAATTTTTTACTGTAGGCCTCAATAGGCTCCAAAATGTGTTTTTTGTGTATTCTACAAAATAACTGCCCCAACCTTCTTAGTGAAAATAAAGGTTTAACTCTCTGAGATAAATCCACACATTGCAAAGCATTTTCACAAATAAATAGTTGTTAGTTTCTGTCATAGGATATTTGGTTTATCAATATACATGCACATGGGCTCTGAAATATCCCTTTGTTGATGCTTCAAAAAGGGTGTTTTTAAACTGCTGAATCAAAATAAAGTTTTAATTCTGAGATCCACATATTAGAAAGCATTTTCACAGATAGCTTCATTCTATTTTTTATAGGGAATATTCAGTTTTTCACCATAGGCCTCGATGGGCTCCAAAATGTCCCTTTGTAGATTCTACAAAAAAACAGTGTTCCTAGCCTGTTGAATCAAAACCAAAGTTTAACTTTATGAGATGAATCCACATATCACAAAGCATTTTCACAGATAGCTTATTTCTAGTTTTCATTGCAGGATATTTGGTTTCTCAATATAGTCCTCCATGGGCTCTGAAATGTTGCTTCATGGATTCTGAAAATATAGTGTTTCCAACCTGCTGATTCAAAGCAAGGGTATAACTCTGTGAAAGAAACCCACACAACAGAAAGCATTTTCAAAGTTGAGATAAAATCACACATTACAGAGAATTTTCAGACATAGCTTTTTATAGTTTTTTATTATGGGACATTTGGTTTTTTACTGTATGCCTCAATGGGCTTCAAAATATCCCCTCATAGATTGTATAAAAGAGCATTCCCAACTTACTGAATCAAAACAAAGGTTTAACTCTGTGAGACGAATTTACTCATGGCAAAACATTTTCACAGATAGCTTGCTTTGAGTTTTTATCACGGGATATTCCATTTTTCTCTATAAGCCTCAATGGGCTCCAAAATGTTCCTTCATAGATTTTACAAAAAAAGTGTTTCAAAACTACTGAATCAAAACCAAAGCTTAACTCTGTGAGATGAATCCACACGTCGCAAATCATTTTCATAGATAGCTTTTTTCTAGTCTTCATTGTGAGACATTGGATTTTTTGCTGTAGACCTCAATGGACTCTGAAATATTGTTTCATAGATTCTATAAAAGCAGTATTTCCAACCTGCTGAATCAGAAGAAAGGTTTAACTCTGTGAGATGAATCCACACATCACAAAGCATTTTCGCAGATACATTGCTTCTAGTTTTTATTGTGAGATATTCCGTTTTCACTATAGGCCTCAAATATCTCCAAAATGTACCTGCTTAGATCCTACCAAAAAAAAAGTGTTTCCAACCTGCTGAATCAAAACAAAGTTTTAACTCTTTGAGATAAATCCACACATCACAAACATTTTCACAGATAGATGTTTATAGTTTTTATTGTGGGATATTGATTTTTCACTACATGCCAAAATGGGCTCCAAATTGTCCCCTTGTAGAATGTACAGGCAGGGTGTTTTCAAAGTGCTGATGTAAAACAAAGTTTTAACTGTGTAGGATGAATCTACACATCACAAAGCATTTTTACAGATACCTTGTTTCTAGTTTTTATCACAGTATATTTGGTTTATCACTATATGCCTCAGTTTGCTCTGAAATGTCCTATCATATATTCCACAAGCTCCACCTCCCGGGTTCATGCCATTCTCCTGCCTCAGCCTCCTGAGTAGCTGGGACTACAGGTGCCTGCCACCATGCCTGGCTAATTTTTTGTATATTTAGTAGAGACAGGATTTCGCCATGTTGGCCAGGATGGTCTTGATCTCTTGACCTCGTGATCCACCTGCCTCGGCCTCCCAAAGTGCTTGGATAACAGGCATGAGCCACCGTGCCCGGCCAAAGAGTGTTTTTAACCTGCTGAATCAAAAGAAAGGTTTAACTCTGTGAGGTAAAATTACGCATTGCAAAGCATTTTCAGAGATAATTTCTTTATTGTTTTTATAGCAGGATATTAGGTTTTTCATGACAAGCCTCAATGGGCTTTGAAATATCTCCTAGTCGATTGTAAAAAAGGAGAGTTTCCAAACTGCTGAATCAAAAGAAAAGTTTAACATCATGAGATAAATCCACAAATTGCAAAGAATTTTCACAGATAACTTCTTTCTGGTTTTTATCACAGTATATTCAGCCTTTCACTATAGTCCTCAGCTGACTGAGAAATGTACCTTCATAGATTCTACAAAAAGAGTGTTTCCAACCTGCTGAGTCAAAACAAAAATTAAAATCTGTGAGATGAAATCACATATTGCAGAACATTTTTACAGAGATCTTGTTCTAGATTTTATCATGGCATGTTCGGTTTTTCACTATAGGCCTCAATAAGCTCTGAAATGTCCCTTCATAGATGCTACAAAAACAGTGTTTCCAACCTGCTAAATGAAAAGAATAATTTAACTCTGTGACATGAATCCACACATTACAAAACATTTTCACACACAGCTTGTTTCTAGTTTTTATCACAGGATATCTGTTTTTTTTAGTATAGGCCACTATGAGCTCCGAAATTTACTTCTGTAGATGCTACAAAAACAGTGTTTCCAACCTTCTGAATCAAAACAGAGGTTTAATTTTGTGAGATGAATCCACAAATCTTAAAGCATTTTCACAGATAATGTTTTTTCAGTTTTTATTGGGGGTATTTGCTTTTACATGATAGGCCTCAAAGGACTCAGAAATTTCTTCTTTTAGATTCTACTAACAGAGTGTTGCCAACCTGCTGTATATAAACATAGGTTTAACTCTGAGATAAAGCCACATATCACAAACATTTTCACAGTTAGTTTGTTTCTAGTTTTTATCAAAAGATATTTGGTTTTTCACTATAGGACCTAATGGGCTCCAGAATGTCTCCTCATAGATTATACAGCAGTTTACAACCTGCTGAATCAAAAACAAAAAAGGGTTTACCTCTGTGGAATGAGTCCAAACATTTCAAAGATAATTCACAGGCAGCTTGTTTCTAGACTTTATCATGGCATATTGGTTTTTCACTATAGGCCTCAACAGGCTCAGAAATATTTTTTGGTTGATTTTACAAAAAAAGTGTTTCCAACCTTTTGAATCAAAACAAAGTTTAAACTCTGTGAGATGAATTCACACATCTCAGTGTGTTTTCACAGATAGCTTGTTTGTAGTTTTTGTCAAGGGATATTCATTTATTTATTGTCACACTCACTGGGCTCTGAAATATCACCTCATAGATTCTACAAGAAAAGCGTTTACAAACTGCCGAATCAGAAGAAAAATTTAACTCTGTGAGTTGAAATCACACATCATAAAGCATTTTCAGAGATAGCTTCTTTATAGTTTTTATCAAGATATATTCAGTTTTTCAGAATTGGCCTCAAGGGGCTCCAAAATGTCCTCTCATACAGTCTACAAAATTAGTGTTTCCAGACTATGGAATCAGAACGAGGGCTTAACTCAGTAAGAAAAATCCACACATTGCAAAGCATTTTCACAGATAGCTTGATTCTAGTTTTTATCAGGGAATATTTGGTTATTTACCATAGGACTCAATGGGCTTTGAAATGTCTCTTAGATTCTACAAAAAAAAGTGTTTCCAACCTTCTGAATTAAAAGTAAGGTTTAACTCTATGAGATGAATTTGCACATCACAAAGCATTTTCACAGACAGCTTGTTTCTAGTTTTTATCATGGGATATCCAGTTTTTACTATAGGCCTCAATGGGCTCCAAAATGATCCTTCATAGATTCTACTAAAAGAGTGTTTCCAACCTGTTTAATAGAAACAAAGGTTTAATTATGTGAGATGATTCCACACATCATGAAGCATTTTACCACACAGCTTGTTTCTAGTTTTTATTGGTATTTTACTGTAGGCCTTCATGGGCTCTGAAATGTCCCTTGGTGGATTCTACAAAAAAAGCATTTACCACCTGCTGAATCAAAACAAGGCTTTAAATCTGTGAGATGAATCCACACATGGCAAAGTGTTTTTACAGATAGTTTTTTTCAGTTTTTATTGGGAAATATTTGATTTTTCTTTACAGGCCTCAAAGGGCTCAGAAATGACTTTTTTCTGATTCTACTAAAAGAGTGTTTCCAACCTCTGTATATAAACATAGGTTTAACTCTGTGAGATAAATCCACACATTGCAAAGCTAATTCACAGATAGCTTATTTCTAATTTTTATCACCAGATATTGGTTTTTCAATATAAGCCTTGAGATCAACTCACACCTTGCAAAGCATTTTCACAGACAGCTTTTTTAAGTTTTTATCAAGGGATATTCACTTTTTTATTGTATGACTCAATAGGCTCTGAAATGCCCTTTCATAGATTCTACAAAAAAAAGTGTTTCCAACCTGCTGAATCAAGAAAAGTTAAACTCTGTGAGATGAAGTCACACATCAGAAAGCATTTTCAGAGATAGTTTTATTATAGTTTATACCACAAAATATTTGGTTTTTCAGGATTGGCCTCAACAAAATTTTAACTCTTTGAGATGAATCCACACATCACAGAGCATTTTTCACAAATAGCTTGTTTCTGGTTTTTATCGTGTATTAACTGGTTTTTCAATATAAGCATCAATGGGCTTCAAAATGTTCCTTCTTAGATTTTACTAAGAGACTATTATCAACTTCCTGAATACAAACAATGGTTAAATCAGTAAGATGAATCCACACATTACAAAGCATTTTCACAGATAAACTTTTTTTAGTTTTTCTCACGGAATATTGCATTTTTCACTATAGGCCTCAATGGACTCTAAATTACCCTCTCTTACAATTTACGAAAACAGTGTTTCCAACCTACTATATATAAAGAAAGGTTTACCTGTCTGAGTAGAATCTGCACATGCAAAGCGTTTTCATAGATAACATGTTTTCAGTTTTCATTGCAAAATATTCAGTGTTTCACTATAGGTCTCAATGGGTTCCAAAATGTCCCTTCGTAGAGTCTACAAATAAAGTGTTTCCAACCTGCTGAAACAAAACTAAGGTTTAACACTGAGAGATGAATTCACACATTGCAAAGCATCTTCACAGATAGCTTATTTCTAGTTTTTATGATGGAATATTTGGTTTTACACTACAAGACTCAAAGGCCTCAGAAATTTATTCTTTTAGATTCAAGTAAAAGAGTTTTTCATACCTGCAGTATGAAAACAAAGGTATACTTCTGTGGGATAAACTCACACATCACCAAGCATATTCACAGATAGCTTGTTTCTAGTTTTTATCACAGGATGTTTAGTTTTTCACTAAGGCTCAATGGGCTTTGAAACATCCCTCTATAGATTGTACAGATTTGACCTGCTGAATCAAAACAACGTTTAAATTTTTGAGATGAATCCACACATCTCAAAGCATTTTCACAGAGGCTTGTTTCTAGTTTTTATTGCAGGATATTGGTTTTTCTCTACAGGTCAATATTGTCTTTGAATTGTCCCCTCATAGATTCTACAAACACCAAGCTTCCAAGCTAATGAAGCAAAAGAAAATTTAACTTTGTAAGATGAATCTACATTTGCAAAGCATTTTTAAAACATAGTTTGTTTTTAGCTTTTATTGCTGGATATTCAGTTTATCACTGTAGGCCTCAAATTGCTCTGAAATGTTTTATTGAATATTCTACACAAAGAATGTTTCCAACCGCTGAATCAAAAGAAAGATTTAACTCTGTGAGATTAAATCACACATTGCAAAGCATTTTCAGGACAGCTTCATATAGATTTATCACTGGATATTTGGTTTTTCACTGTAAGCTCAATCAGCTTTAAAATGTCTCTTCATAGATTGCACAAAAAAAGAGTTTCCAACCTGCTGAATAAAAAAAAAGTTTTAATGTTGTGAGGTGAATCCACCTATTGCAAAGCATTTTCACAAATATCATTTTTTCTAGTTTTTATCATGGAATATTCAGTTTTTAAGTGTAAGCCTCAGTGGGCTCAGAAGTGCCCCTCAAAGATTCTACAAAAAGAATTTTTCTAATCTGCTGAATCAAAGCAATAGTTCAACTCTTTGAGTTGAATCCACACATCACAAATCAATTTCACAGATAGCTTGTTTCAAGTTTTTATCACGAGATATTCGTTTTTTTACCATAGGCCTCACTAGCTCAGAATTGTTCCCTCTTAGATTCTACTAAAACAGTGTTTCCAAAATGCCATATAAAAATAAAGTTTTAACTCTGTATGATGAACCTACACATTGCAAACCATTTTCAGACATAGATTATTTCTTGTTTTTATCATGAGATATTCGGTTTTTCACTATAGGCCTCAAAGGTCTCCGAAATGTCCCTTTGTAGATTCCACAAAATGAGGGTTTTCAACCTGCTGAATACAAACAGAGGTTTAACTCTGTGAGGTAAATCCACACATCACAAAACATTTTCACTGATAGTTTTTTTTCTAGTTTTTATCGTGCAATATTTGATTATTCACTATAGGCCCAATGGGATCCAAAATTTCCCTTTGTAGGTTCTACAAAAAAGTATTTCCAACCTGCTGAATCAAAACAAGGTTTTAACTGTATGAGATAGATCTACACATCATAAAGCACTTTCACAGATTGTTCTAGTTTTTATAGGGGGATATTTTGTTTTTTACTATAGGCCACAGAGAGCTCAGAAATGTCTTCTTTTAGATTCTGCATAAAGAATGTTTTCCACCTGCTGTATATAAATATAGGCTTAACTCTGGGAGAAATATCTGCGCATCACAAACATTTTCACAGATGGCTTGTTTCTAGTTTTTATCACGAGATATTTGGTTTTCCACTAGAGGCCTCAATAGGCCCCTAAGTGTTCCTTTGTAGATTCTTAAAAAAGTATCCAATTTGCTGTATAAAAACAAAGGTTTAACCCTGTGAGATGTGTGCACACATCATAAAGCATTTTCACAGAAGGATTATTTTTAGTTTTTTCATAGGATACTCTGTTTTTCATTTGAGGTCCCATTGAGATCTGAAAAATCCCTATGTAGATTCTACAAAAAGAGTGTTTCCAGCCTGCAGAATCAAACCAAAGGTTTAATTCTGAGAGATCATTCCAAACTTTGCAAGACACTTTTACAGATAGGTTGTTTCTAGGTTTAATTGTGGGATATTTGGTTTTTTAATACAGGCCTCAAAGGGCTCTGAAATATCCCTTCATAGATTCTATGAAAATAGTGTTTCCAACTGGCTGAATCAAAACAAATATATAACTCTGAGAGAGAAATCCACACATCACAAAGCATTTTCGCTGACAGCTTGTTTCAAGTTTTTATTGCAGGATAATCAGTTTTTGACTATAGGCCTCAATGGGCTTTAAAATGTACCTTCATGGTTTCTACAAGAAGAGTGCTTCAAACCTGCTTCCTCAAAGCAAAGGTTTAATTTTGTGAGATGAGTCCACACATCACAAAGCGTTTTCATGTATAGTATGTTTCTAGTATTTATCACTGGATATTTGGTTTGGTTTTTCACTGCAGACCTCAATAGGCTCTCAAATATCCCCTCATAGATTCTACAAAAACAAGTGCTTTCAACATGATTAATCAAAACAAAGTTTTAACTTTGTGACATGAAATGACACATCATAAAGAATTTTCATAGATAGCTTGGTTCTGGTTTTTATCGTGGGTATTCAGTTTTCCACTACAGGCCACACTGGGCTCCAAAATGTCCATTCAGGACTACAAAAAGAGAGATTTTTGCCTGCTGAATCAAAACAAGGGTTTAGCTCTGTGAGGTGAATCCACAGATCTCAAAGAATTTTCACAAATACCTTGTTTCTAGTTTTTATCACAGGATGTTGGTTTTTTTCATATGCTTCTTCATGGGATCTGAAATGTCCCTTCATAGATTCTACAAAAAATATTTCCAACCGGCTGAATCAAAACAAAGGCTTAACTCTGTGAGTTGAATCCACACATCACAAAGCATTCTCATATATAGCTTGTTTCTAGTTTTTATCTTGAGATATAAAGTTTTTAACTGTAGGGCTCAATGTTCTCTGAATGTGCCTTCTTAGGTTCTACAGAAAAAGTGTTTCCAACCTGCTGAATCAAGATAAAGGTTTAACTCTGCGACATGAATTGACACATTGCAAAGCATTTTCACAGATAGCTTTTTTCTAGTTTTTGTCACCAGATATTCGGTTTTTCACTATTGGCCTTTGTGGATTCCCAAATTTCATTTTGTAGATTCTACAAAAAGAGTGTTTCCAATCTGCTGACAAAACAGAGCTTTAAATCTGTGAGATGTATCCACACATTGCAAAGCATTTTTACAAATAGCTTGTTTCTAGCTTTTATCATGGGGATATTTGGTTTTCCACTATAGACCCCAATAGGTTCCCAAATGTCCCCTTGTAGATTGTACAAAAGGAGTGCTTTCCATGTGCTGAATCAAAACAAAGGTTTTACTCCATGAGATGAATCCACACATTGGAAAGCATTTCCACAGATAGCTTGTTTCTCATTTTTATTGTGAAATATTTGGTTTTTCACTGTAGGCCTTAATGTGCAGCAAAATATCTTCTCGTAGGTTCTACAAACAGACTGTTCCCAACCTGCTTAATCAAAACAAAGGTTTAACTCTGTGATATGAATTAACACATTCTAAAGCATTTTCACAGATAGCTTGTTTCTAGTTTTTATTTCCACGTTTTTTTTTCACTATTGGCTTCAATGTGCTTTAAAATGTTTCTTCATAGATTCTACAAAAAGAGTTTTCCAAACTGCTGGATTAAAATGAAGGTTTAACTTTGTGAGATGAATCCACACATCACAAAACATTTTCACAGATAGCTTGTTTCTAGTCTTTATCATGGGATATTTGGTCTTTCACTGTAGGCCTAAATGGGCTTCAAAATGGCCTTTAGTAGATTCTACAAAGAGAGTATTTCCAATCTGCTGAATGAAAAGGAATGTTTAACTCTGTGAGATTAATCCACACAATGCAAAACATTTTCAGAAGTAGCTTGTCTTTAATTTTTATTGCAGGATATTGGTGTTTCAATGTACTTGTTTATGGGCTCCAAAATGTCCCATTGTATATTCTACAAAAAGAGTGTTTCCAATCTGCTGAATAAAAACAAAGGTTTAACTCTGAGAGATGATTCCACACATCACAGGACCTTTTTACAGATAGCCTGTTTCTAGTTTTCATTGCGGGATATTTAGCTTTTCACTATAGGCCTCAATGAACTTTGTAATGTCCTTTAGTATAATCTACAAAAATAGCATTTCCAGCCTTCTGAATCAAAACAAATATTTAACTCTGTGAGATGGATCCACACATCTCAAAGCATTTTCATAGATAGCTTGTTTCTACTATTTATGAAAGGATATTCAATTTTTCTATTTACTTCTCCATGGGCTCCGAAATGTCCCTTCATAGATTCTACAAAAAGAGCGTTTCCTAAATGCTAAATCAAAACAAAGGTTTACCTCTGTGAGTTGAATCCACACATTTCAAAGCATTATCACAGATAGCTTGTTTCTCATTTTTAACGCAGATATTCAATTTTTACTATAGGCCTCAATGTGCACCAAAATGTCTTGTCGTAGATTCTGCAAACAGACTGTTTACAATCTGCTTAATCAAAACAAAGTTTTAATTCTGTAATATGAATCCACACATCACAAAGTATTTTGATGGATAGCTTGTTTCCAGTTTTTATCTCCACATATTTTGTTTTTCACTGCAAGCTTCAATGGGCTTTGAAATGTTTCTTTGTAGATTCTACAAAAAGAGATTTTTTTTTAACCTACTGAATTAAAACAAAGGTTTAACTCTGTGAGATGAATCCACACATCACAAAGCATTTTCACAGATAGCTTGTTTCTAGTTTTTATTGCAGGATATTTGTTCTTTCACTGTAGGCCCAAATGGGCTCCAAAATGGCCTTTAGTTGATTCTACAAAAAGAGTGTTTCCAACCTGCTGAATCAAAATAAATATTTAACTCTGTGAGATGAATCCATACAATGCAAAGCATTTTCAGAGGTAGCTTGTTTTTAGTTTTTATTGCAGGATATTATATTCAGTGTTTCAGTATACTCATTTATAGGTTCTGAAATGTCCCTTCGTATATTCTGCAAAAAGTGTTTCCAGCCTGCTGAATAAAAGCAACTGTTTAACTCTGAGAGATGATTCCACACATCACAATATCTTTTGATTGATAGCCTGTTTCTAGTTTCAGCAGGGGATATTCAGCTTTTCACCATAGGCCTAAATAAGCTTTGTAATGTCTTTTCATAGAATCTACAAGTAGAGTGTTTCCAGTCTGCTGAATCAAAACAAACATTTAACTCTTTGAGATGGATTCACAAATCCCAAAGCATTTTCATAGATAGCTTGTTCCTACTTTTTATCAAAGAATATTCACTTTTTCCATTTATTTCTCTATGGGCTCTGAAATGTCCCTTTATAGATTCTACAGAAAGAGTGTTTCCTATAGGCTAAATCAAAACAAAGTTTTACCTCTATGAGTTGAATCCACACATCACAAAGGATTTTCACAGATAAGTTGTTTCTCATTTTTGATATGGGATATTCAGCTTTTACTATAGGCCTCAATGTGTACCAAAATGTCCTGTAGATTCTACAAACAGACTGTTGACAACTTGCTTAATCAAAACAAAGTTTTAATTCTGTGATATGAATCTATACATTGCAAAGCATTTTGACAGCTTATTTCTAGTTTTTATCTCCACATATTTTGTTTTTCAATACAGGCTTCAATACATTTTTAAGTATTTTTCATATATTATACAAAAAGAGTTTTTTTAACCTGCTGACTGAAAAACAGGTTTAACTCTGTGAGATGAATCCACACAATGCAAAGCATTTTCATAGATAGCTTGTTTCTAGTTTTCATGGCAGGGCATTCGGTCTTTCACTGTAGGCCTCAATGGGCTCTGATATGGCCCTTAGCACATTCTACAAAAAGAGTGTTTCCAACCTGCTGAATCAAAATGAGTGTTTAACTCTGTAAGATGAATCCACACAATAAAAAGCATTTTTACAGATAGCTTCTTTGTAGTTTTTATTGCAAGATATTCAATGTTTCAATATACTCATCCATGGGCTCCAAGATGTTTCTTGGTATATTCTACAAAAAGAATGTTTCCAACCTGCTGAATAAAAACAAAGATTTAACTATAATAGATTATTCCACACATCACAAGACCTTTTGACAGATAGCTTGTTTCTAGTTTTCATCGTGGGATAGTCAACTTTTCACTATAGGTCTCAATTAGCTTTGGAATATCCTTTCATAGAATCTACAAAAAGAGTGTTTCCAGCCTGCTGAATCAAAACAAGGGTTTAACTCTGTGAGATGGATCCACACATCCCAAACCATTTTCACAAATAGCTTCTTTCTCCTTTTCATCAAAGGATATTTACTTTTTCCATGTACTTCTCCATGGGCTCCGAAATATCACTTCATAGATTCTACAAAAAGAGTTTCCAAACTGCTGGATCAAAACAAAGGTTTAACTCTGTAAAATGAATGCACACATTTCAAAGCGTTTTCACAGATAGCTTTTCTCTATTTTACGTTGCGGGATATTTGATTTTTTGCTATACTCGTCCACGGGCTCCGAAATGTCCTTTTGTAGATACTAGAAAAACAGTCTTTTTATTCTGCTCAATCAAAACAAATGTTTAACTCTGAGAGATGAATCCCTGCATGGCAAAGCATTTTTACAGATAGCTTGTTTCTAGTTTTTATTGTGGGATATTCAGTTTTTCACTGTAGGCCTCAATGGGTTCTGAAATGTACCTCTGTAGACAAAGGGAAAAAAAGAGTGATTCCGTCCTGCTGAATCAAAACAAAGGTTTATCTTTTTGAGATGAATTCACACATCACAAAGCATTTTCACAGTTTCTTTCTGGTTTTTATCGTGGGATATTCAGTGTTTGACTCTTGGCCTTAATGGACTCTGACATGTCCCTTCATAGATTCTATAAAAAGAGTGTTTCCAACCTGCTAAATCAAAACAAATGTTTAACTCTGTGAGAAGTATTGACACATCGCAAAGCAATTTCAAAGATAGCTTGTTTCTAGTTTTTATTGCGGGATATTTGGTTTTTCACTATAGACCAAAATTGGCTCCAAAATGTACCCTTGCAGATTCTACAAGAAGAGTGTTTCCAACCTGCTGAATCAAGACAAAGGATTAACTCTGTGAGATAAATATACACATGGCAAAGAATTTTTACTGATAGGTTGTTTCTAGTTTCTTTAGTGGGATATTCGGTTTTTCACTGTAGGCCTCAATGGCCTCTGAAATGTCCCACGGAGATGGTACAAAAAGACTGTTTCCAATGTGCTGAATAAATACAAAGGTTTAACTCTATCAGATGAATCCAAACATCACAAAGCATTTTCACAGGTAGGTTTTTTCTGGTTTTTAATTGTGGGATATTTGGTTTTTCACTATTGGCCCTAATGGGCTCCAAAATGTCTTTTCTTAGATTCTACAAAGAGATTGTTTCCAACCTGCTTAATTAAAACAAAGATTTAACTCTGTGAGATGAATCCACACATTGTAAAGCATTTTCAGAGATAGAATTTTTATTATTTTTATTGCAAAATATTCAGTTTTTTACTATAGGCATCAATGGGTATGAAATGTCCTTTGTATATTCTATTTTAAAAAGTATTTTTTAACCTGTTGAATAAATACAAAGGTTTAACTCTGTGAGATGAATCCACATATTGCAAAGCATTTTCAAAGATAGATTGTTTCTACTTTTTATTGCAGGATAATCAGTGTTTCACTATGGGCCTCAATGGGCTTCAAAACATCCCTTCATAGATTTTACAAAAAGATATTTTCCAATCTGCTGAATCAAGACAAAGGATTCAATCTATGAGATGAATACACACATTGCCAAAAATTTTTACTTAGAGCCTGTTTCTAGTTTTCATTATGGGATAATGGGTTGTTCATCAACGTGCTGAATCACAAAAAGGTGTAACTCTGTGAGATGGAATCACACATGGCAAATAATTTTCAGACATAGTTATTTGTTATTGTTGTAGTGGGCCATTCAGCTTTTCTCTGTAGGCTTCAACAGGCTTCTAAAACTCTTTTCATAGATTGTACAAAAAGAGTGTATCCAAAGAGCTGAATCAAAACAAAGGTTTAATTCTGTGAGATAAATCCACACACCTCAAGGTATTTTCACAGATAGTTTGTTTTTAGTTTTTATTGTGTGATGTTTGGTTTGTCAATGGGCTCTGAAATGTTTCTTTCTTGAATCTACAAAAGGAAATTTTTCAATCTGCTGAATCAGAAAAAAGGTTTAAGTCTGCAAGATGAATCCACACAATGTAAAACATTTTCACAGGTGGCTTGTTTCTAGTTTTTACCACGGGATATTCGGTTTTTCACTACAGGTCTCAATGACCTCCAAAATGTCCCTTCTTAGATTCTCCAAAAAAAATTGTTTCCAACCTGCTGAATAATAACAAAGGTTTAACTCTGCGAGATGAATCCACACATGGCAAAGCATATTCAGAGATAGATTTTTTATTGTTTCTATCAAAAAATATTTGGTTTATTACTATAGGCATCAATGGGTGTGAAATGTCCCTTTGTATATTCTATAAAACAAGTGTTCACAATCTGCTGAATAAAAGAGAGGTTTAGCTCTGTGAGATGAAATCACACATTGCAAAGCATTTTCAGACATAGTTTCTTTTTAGTTTTTGTTGATGAATGTTTGTTTTTTCACTATACTTCTCAAGGGGTCTATGTACCTTCGTAGACTGTACAAAGAGTGTATCCAACTTGCAGAATCACAGCAAAGGTTTAACTCTATCAGATAAATCCAAATATCACAAAGTGTTCTCACAGATCACTTGCTTCTAGTTTTTATCATGAGACATTCTGTTTTTCACTATAGGCCTCAATGGGCTCCGAAACGTGTTTTCCTAGATTCTACAAAAAAAAGTGTTAACAATCTGCTGAATCAGAAGAAAGGTTTAACACTGTGAGATGAAACCACAGATTGCAAAGCATTTTCACAAAAAGCTTCCTTTTAGTTTTTTATTGCAAATATTCAGTTTTTCACTATAGGCCTCAATGGGCTTCCAAATAACTTTTCTGAAATTCTACCAAAAACGAGTTTCCAACCTGCTGAGTGAAAACAAAAGTTTAACTCTGTGAGATGAATCCACACATTGCAAAGCATTTTTACAAATAGGGTTTCTAGTTTTTATGGTGGGATAATCAATTTTTCACTATAGGCCTTAATGAGCTACGAAAAGGCTCTTCATAGTTTCCACAATTAAAGTGTTTGCAACCTGTTGAAACAAAACAAAGGTTTAACTCTGTGAGACAGATCCACACATTGCAAAACATTTTCACTGATAGCTTGTTTCTACTTTCTATCACAGGATATACAGTTTTTCACTATACGCCTCAATGGGCTTTAAAATGTCCCTTTGCAGATTCTACAGAAAGAGTTTTTCCAACCTACTAAAAAAAAAAAAAAGTTTAACTCTGTGAGATGAATTCACACACAGGAAAGTGGTTTCACTGATTGCTTGTTTCTACTTTATATCGTGAAATATTTGGTTTTTTAGTATAGGCTTCAATGGGCTCTGAAACTTTCCTTTGCAGATTCTACAAAATGAGTGTTTTTAACTTATTCAATCAAAAGGAAGTTTTACCTTTGTAAGATGAATCCAAACATCACAAAGCATATTCACAGATAGCAAGCCTTTAGTTTTCATTGCAGAATATTTTGTTTTTCACTATATGCCTCAATGGGTTCCACAAAGTTTATTCGTAGATTCTACAAAAGGAGTGTTTCCAACCTGCTGAATCAAAACAAAGGTTTAACTCTTTGAGATGAGCCCACAAATCCTAAAGCATTTCCACAGACAGCTTGTTTCTAGTTTTTACCATGGGATATTCGTTATTTCACTATAGGACTGCATGGGCTCTGAAATGTCCCCTCGTAGATCCTACAAAAAGAGTGTTTCCAAACTACTGAATTAAAACAAATCTTTAAATGTGTAACATAATTTCACACGTCACAAAGCATTTTCACAGATAGTTTGTTTGTAGTTTTTATCACGGGATTTTCGGTTTTTCACTATAGGCCTCAATGTGCTTTGAAATGTCTCTTCTTAGGTTCTGCAAAAAACGTGCTTCCAACCTGCTGAATCAAGACAAAGGTTAACTCTGTGAGATAAATGCACACATTCTAAAGCCTTTTGACAGATAGCTTGAATGAAGTTTTTATCAGGGGATATTCTGTTTTTCTCAATGGGTATCAAAGGGCGGCCAAATATCCCTTCACAAATTCTACAAAAAAAGTCTTAAAAACTGCTGAATCAAAACAAAGATTTAGCTTCATAAGATGAATCCAGAAATCGCAAATCATTTCACTGAAGGCTTGTTTCTAGTTTTTATCACAAGATAATCAGTTTTTTACTATAGGCCTCAATTTGCTCAAAAATGTCCCCTCATAGATTCTAGAAAGAAAGTGTTTCTGACCTGCTGAATCTCAGGAAAGGTTTAACTCTGTGAGATGAGATCAGACATCAGAAAGCATTTTCATACATAGCTTCTTTGTAGTTTTTATCCCAGGATATTCAGTTTTTCACTATATGCCTCAAAAAATTTTGAAATGTTCCCTCATAGATAGTACAAAATTATGAGGGGACATTTCAAATGAGGGGACATTTCAAAAGATTGTACAAATCTATGAGGGGACATTCCAAATGAGGGGACATTTCAAAAGAGTGTATCCAACCTTCTGAATCAAAACAAAGGTTTAACTCTATATAATCAATCCACACATCACAAAGCATTTTCACCATATCCCCCAAAAAGGAAACTCTTGTTCTCCTTCTCCTATTGGAGGGCTGCATGATTCCTATAGGATGAAAAGCAGGCAGCCGTGGCTGGCTTTTGCCTGGTAATCTAGGCTCTGTTTCATTTCGTCTGCACGTCCTTTCTCATAGCGGAGAGGCTCTTTCATTGGGCTGTTGCTGGGTGGGACTGCCTCTCGCCACAGTTCTATTGGCTGCCGGGGATTTCAGGGAGCAAAAGGGACTTCGGGTAGGCAGGCTGTGCTCCAGGTTGTGTATTATGATCTCGTTGTGGTGCCTGAGGTTGTTTCCACTTTGCAGGAGACTTTTGGGTCCTCTGACAGGAATCCTTGAACGTTGCTTGGACTCCAGCACAGGTCAGCTCGTTCTCTCATTCGAATCTTGATTTTCCCTTGTTTTAATGGGGGGTCAACAGTGCCCCTCAACAGCACTGCTGGACACCCTTTCACTGCTTGCAATCGCCACAGACGGCCTCTGAGACAATGTCTCAACCTCCTCTGCATCCGTGAGAGGCCAGTTCAAGGTGTGAGAACACTGCTATACCTTGGACTTGCCTTTGCCATAGTTCCTGCCTTTCCCAGGGAGCCCCTGCGAGGCCCAGGATGAAGGGAGGCAATGAGGTCAAAGGCCCGGCCATTTTTCGCTGACACCTGCCTCTGGGGTCTCAGGTATGAGTTCATCACCCAAAGACCCCTCAACAGCTCACTAGACTATATTCCAATCCCCATGGGACCCAGTTCCTGAACGCAGCCTCTTCCGGGAAGGGAGTCAGAAGAGCAGTTTCCAGAGACCAACTCACACTCTCCAAATGCCTCCTTCTTCCATGGGACTCGACCACGGAGACGGCCCGAGGGGGCCCTACGGCCGAGACTTGTACGGTCCTGCAGTGGGTTATCATAGGCAGCCTTTTTCCTGATACCAGGCCAGCTCTGCCTGTACCATTTTCCTCCGCTTAAGCAGGCTGACAGCTCTGACATCTGGGCGCCCGAGACTGCCTCGCTAATGCGCATGCGCTAGTCTCAGGGCACCAGGCCTGAGCTGTAAATTCTGGCTAGCGTCACAATGAATGCCACCGTCACCTAGCGACAAATCCCTGCGGCTTGGCGGAGACAGAGACCTTTGTGGAGGTGCCTAGGCGGTGGACTCTCCCCTGTCTTCTCTGTGGGATCTACGGGATAGTCCCATGATCCTAGGAGAGGGCAGACGTGAGCCAGCCTGAAGAAACGTCAAGCAGAGCCCCAGGAATAAACCGTGAAATCCCTAAGGATCCAAAAGGATCTGCAGGATGCCTCAGGCCTGCCTAGTCATTGTAGGGGTGAGTCTTTTTGAAACTTGCCCCACTGTGATTTTTAGATACAGCCCACCTGTGTTCCTCAGGGTTGCTCTCTTAGGTGGGGCTTCCTTCATAAACATGCAGCCTCAGAAGCTGCCGGTCTGTGTGTTCTGTGGGAGTGTTACGAGTGTTGGAAGTCTGCATGTGTGTGTGGCTTTGTGTGTGTGTGTGTGTGTGCCTGTAAGTGTAGTCGACTTAAAGGAATGTGGCTAATGCACTGCAGCGCTTCTTTTTTTTGAGTCTCCCAACCTTTTGTTGTCCTGTCTGTGTGGCTCCGCTTGGTCTGCAGGGCTCGGTGTTCTTTTTTTTTTTTTTTTTTTATTATACTTTAGCTTTTATGGTACATGTGCGCAATGTGCAGGTAAGTTACATATGTATACATGTGCCATGCTGGTGCGCTGCACCCACTAACTCGTCATCTAGCATTAGGTATATCTCCCAATGCTATCCCTCCCCCCTCCCCCCACCCCACAACAGTCCCCGAAGTGTGATGTTCCCCTTCCTGTGTCCATGTGTTCTCATTGTTCAATTCCCACCTATGAGTGAGAATATGCGGTGTTCTTTATCTTTCTGTGGATCATGAATCCGCAGTGAATTGGGAGGCTGGCTGAGACCGACCTGGGTCAAAATCACCTCCACTGCAAAAAAAAAAAAAAAAAAAAAAAAAAAAGCCACGCTTCTAGAAAGAACAGAACACACCACACCCAAGAAAGGACATATACCAGTGTTTTACTGTAAGACACTAGCAGTTCTGTCCGCGGGGCCCCTTGAATTTACATCGAATTTGGTTCCCAGCCGAGCAGGTACTTCCCGTCATGACGGGGCACTCCTCCATCATCTTCGGATTTCATTCAGGGACAGAGAGTGTGAGCAGCAATAAGGTCAGTTAGGGGAGAGGACACAATCTGTTGTGGGGTGGATGAGGTCCCACACCTTTACTTGCAAAAAAGGTGAAGACAGATGAAGGTGCTTCCAACTGCATCCCCTCAATACCTTAATTGCACAAACAGTACACCCATGGCCCAGTGTTCAGGTGGGAGTACTCCAAGGTGCAGGGAACATTTGGAGTGCAAACTGAGGCCATCCTGGCAAACTCCTGATTTGGGGGCTTTCATACCTAGAGCCAAATAGAAGTGTGATGGGTTGATGCTGGGTAGGATGTGGCCACCCCACTTGCCTCTTCTTTTGCTGACTTCCATGTTCCTCGTTGGCCTAGGGTTTCCTGGGGCTGGCTCAATGTCTTACACACTAAATGTTTCCCAGTTCACAGAGGATGATCCTCATGGGAATCCATTACATGAGTGTTTTCTTCTAAACGCTGTCACGTTTTAATGACTGGCAGCTGTTATACTTTTAAAACCATAAATTCCCATTACATTTGCCAACAGGGAAACTCTCGTTCTCCCACTTCTATTGAAGGGCTGCATGATTACTATAGGATGAGTAGCAGGCAGCCATGGCTGGCTTTTGCCTGATAATCTAGGCTCTGTTTCATTTCATCGGCACGTCCTTTCTCATTGTGGAGAGGTTCTTTCATTGGGCTGTTGCTACGTGGGACTGCCTCTCGCCATAAATCTTTTGGCTGCCAGGGATTTCAGGCAGCAAAAGGGACTTCAGGTAGGCAGGCTGACCTCCAGGTTGTGGGTCATGGTCTCCTTTTGGGGCTGAGGTTGTTTGCACTTTGCAGGAGCGTTTTGGGTTTTCTGACAGGAATCTTTGAACATTGCTTGGACTCCAGCACAAGTCAGCTCGCTCTCTCAGGCGAGCCTTGATTTTTGTTGGCTTTCATGGAGGGTCAACAGTGCCCATCAACAGCACTGCTGGGCACCCTTTTCAGGCTTTCAATCACCACAGACAACTTCTGAGACAATGTCTCAACCTCATCTGCAGCCATGAGAGGCCAGTTCGAGGTGTGAGAACACTGCTCCACCTTGGACTTGCATTTGTCACGGTTTCTGCCTTTCCCAGAGATCCTCTGCGAGGCCCAGGATGAAGTAACGCAGTGAGGCCAAGGGCCCGTCCATCTTTTGCTGACACCGGCCTCTGGGGTCTCAGTTTGGATTCCATCACCCAAAGACCCCTCAACAACTCACCAGACTATATTCCAATCCCCATGGGACCTGATTCCTGCAAACAACCTCTTTCAGGAAGGGAGTCAGAAGAGCAGTTTCCAGCGACCAACTCGCACTCTTGAAACGCCTCCTCGTCCAGCGGGACCCGACAAAGGAGACGACCCGAGGGGTCCCTAAGGTCAAGACTTTTAGGGTCCCGCAGTGGGTTATGGCAGGCAGCCCTTTTCCCGATACCGGGCCGGCTCTGCCTGTACCATTTTCTTCTGCTTGGGCAGGCTGACAGCTCTGACAGTCCGGTGCTCCGGCCTGCCTCGCTAATGCGCATGCACTAGTTTCAGGGCACCAGGCCTGAGCTGTGAGCTCTGGCTAGCATCACAATGAATGCCACTGTTGCCTAACGACAAATCTGTGCGGCTTAGCTGGGAAGGAGACCACCGTGGAGGTGCGAAGGCGGTGGACTCTCACCTGTCTTCTCCGTGGGATCCACAGGATAGTCCGAGGATCCTAGGAGAGGGCAGATGTGAACGAGCCTGAAGAAACGCAAGGCAGAGCCCCAGGACTAAACCGTGAAATCCCTAAGGATCCTAAAGGATCTGCAGGATGCCTCAGGCCTGCCTAGTCGTTGTAAGGGTGAGTCTTTTTGAAACTTGCCCCACTTTGATTTCTAGGTATAGCCCCCTGTTTTCCGCGGGGTTGCTGTCTCCAGGTGGGGCTTCCTTCAGAACCACCCAGCCTCAGAAGCTGCCAGGCTGTGTGTTTCTGAGGGAGTGTTGCAAGTGTTGGATGTCTGCGTGTGTGTGTGGCTTTGTGTATGTGTGTGCGTGTGTGTGTGCCTGTGTGTGTGCGCGCCTGTAAGTGGAGTCGGCTTAAAGGAATGTGGCTAACGCACTACAGATTTTTTTTCCCCCATCTTTTCGTGGCCTATCTGTGTGGCTTTGTTTGGGCTGTGGGACTCCATGTCCTTTGCGTTTCTGTGGTTCCTGAATCCGCGATGAATTGGGAGACTGGCTGAGACCCGCCGGGGTTTAAGTCACCTCCCCCTGCAAAGGAGCCACTCTTCTAGAAAGAAAAGGACCACACCACACCCAAGAACAGACAACTCCCAGTGCTTCATTATCCTGTGGCCAACCCAGAGCCAGACCCTAGCAGTCCTGTTCACAGAACTCCTTGAATTTACCTCGGATTGGGTTTCCAGCCAAGCAGGTGCTTCCCATCGTGAGGGGGACACTCCTCCCTTGTATTGGGATTACATCTAGGGATGGAGAGTGTGAGCAGCAATAAGGTCAGGTAGGGGAGAGGATACAATCTGGTGAGGTATGGATGGGGTCCTGCACCTTCACCTGCAAAAAAGATGCAGACAGATGACACAGAAGGTGCTTCCAAGTCCATCCTCGCATTCCCTTCATTACAAAGGCAGTCCACACATAGCCCGGTGCCCAGTTGGGAGCACTCCAACATGCAGGGAACAGCTGGAGTGCAAACTTGGGTCATTCTGGTCAGCTCCCGATTTGGGCTTTCATTCCACTTGAGATTGGGATGGATGGATGCTGGGTGGAATGTGGCCTCTGCACTGGCCTCCTATTTTCCTGGCTTTCACTTCCTTTCTCAGGGTCTTGGCTTGTTCTTTCGCCCAAAGGGAGTGGGGTGGACAGATTACCTCTGAACCTTGGGTGCCTTTGATTTCTTTCTTTGTAGTTGATGTCATTACAATGAACATTGATGCCTGCCATGTGCCAGGCCTGAGTCCTGGATGCCCAGAGGAAGGAGGCACCGTTCCCCTGAGCCTGCTAATAGGTCTTCCATCCACCCTTCTCATTATAATGCAGAGTTCAGGTTTTGAGGCTAGGAAAACATGAATTTGACTCCACTGGGTCACCTGCCAGCTGTTGACAGCCACTTAATTCCTCCAGGCCCAACATCCCTATATGTAAGCACAATACACAATTAGGGTTGCTGTGAGCCTTATGCAAGGGGAGACTTGGAAGTGCTTGGCAGCAGCAGGTGGTCCACCTAGACTCTCTGGGTAGGCCTTGGTCTTCTTCCCTCCAGGTCTGTGCCACCTTCACTCAGGCTCCTGCAGAGGCAGCCCGTCACCTTGTGACCAGGCTGGAAAACAGCAACTGGCAGGAGGGCATAGGGACTAAGCGGGTCCCTGTCTGGAGCCCCTGCCAGTCGGCCAGGCAGCATCTCTGAGATGGGTGGCTGGATGCCAGTGCTCTTGTCCTGGCACCCCTCTGTTTCCTGCACTGGCTCGTGGTGGCAGACTTCCAGGCCTCTCCACATTCTCTGTCCTGGTGATGGTGGGAGTGTCTGCCCCTCTGAAAGGTGTCCCTGGAGGTTGGGAAATGGCCATGACCTTTGAACCTCACTTCTGGCCCAGTATCTGGCTCAGACAGAGTACACAGGGTGTGTGTTGAGGAGGGTGGAGGAGTGGCAGCCCTTTACCTATGAGCCAGTGCTCTGCAGGTCCGCCCAAGGGCCAACATCCCAGGGCCCAGGCCCTAAGATGAACGCCGCATCCCAGGTCCCAGCATCTTCTGAGAAGACATCATCCCAGTACCAGGGTGCCTGTTGGATAGTGCCTCTGCCCATCTTTCCTGTGTCTCCCAGCAGGTTCATGGTTGCAGTGGCCTGTGCGGGAGGGGTGCAGGTGATGGGGCCAGGGACTTTCGCAGGAAGGAACTAGGACATTGGCCAAAGAGGCTGCTCCCTGAGCCCAATTGTGTCCCTAATTTACTGTGTGACCTCCACAAGTCATTCAGTATCTCTGGTCCTGTTTCCCCCACCCCCACCCCTACTATGTGATGGGTACAATAATACCACAGTCCCTGTGACTGTGTTTTATTCAGGAGTCAGCTGTGGGCCTCCCTGACACTCTATCCCCAACAAAGTCCAGTGTCGGGAGTTAGTTGGACCTCCACCCCTGATCTTATATTTTCCAGCAGCATTTTGGGAAGGAATATCCTGAAAGGTGAGCCTGCCTGTTATCTCCTCAGAGGGTTCAGGAAAAGCCGGCCCTCTCTATCCCCTTTCCCCACCATGATCCTCCAGGTCCGTTCACCTAATCATTAGGCATGAACTAATTGAACACCTGCCAAGACCCAGGTGAGCTTTTAGATCTAGAGAGAACTAAGACACAGCCATGGTCCTGGGGGTCTCACCCTCTTAGATGGGAGGCCAGCAGGAGAGGATATGTGGGTCAGGTTCAAGAGTGGAGTAGGGAGTTGCAAGTGGCTAGTGCCCACCTGGGCATGGTCTCATGGGCCCTTGCCAGGAATGTGCATGCCATCCTGTTTCCATTGTAAGGCTTTTAGCAGAGAAGGGAGTGGGATTGAGAAAAAAAATTGCCATGGCCAGGGCTGCAAGAATGGCTAAGATCCTTGGTGGTACCATGGGCACGTGGCAATGACCGGAGGTTTTGAGAAGTAGAGTAGGCAGGGTCTGGTGGTCAAGGGGCATCTAAGGGAAATCAGACCAAGTTCTAGCTTCCCAGTTTGCAGTCATGGGCAGACAGTGGTGCTATTTACTGAGGGGAGATGACTTAAGGAAGAGTAGAATGGAGGAAACACCGGGCCTGCCTGAAGGTAGATGCCAGACAAAGGGAGGAAAAGAGAAGCCTGAGAGGAAGCAGCAGGCACAGATCAAGGAGGAGAAGCACAAGAGTGCCGGCCCAAAGGGCAAGAAGTGTCCAGAAGAAGGGGGCTACAGAAAGGTCAAGTTAGATGAAGGCCATAGTACACCTATCCAATGTGGCCACCAGAAGGCCAGCTGGTCAAGGGTGTTGCTGAAGGCAGAGGACAGTGGGTCAGGAGTGAAGGTGAGGATGCAGATCGAGAGTGTAGACAACAGGCAGAAGGGGAGAGAGATGGTGTGGATAGACAGGGTGTAGGGTCATAGATGGAAATATCCCCAAGTTTAGGTGGATGGGCAGGAGATCATTGCTGAGAAGGGATCTCGTAAGAAAGGAGAGGTGGAGCAGAACAGAGGGGGCAACGATGTGAGGGTGGCAGTGACACAGGGTCATTGGGGAGTGTATGGGGACACCTGTCTGTTGGGCATCGGCTCATGGCTTAGGGCAGGCTACTGGGCAAGCCCACAGACCCCTAGAAGAGAGGAGCTCCTGCCATGTATGGCACAGTCTTGTCATTCACCATGCACTCTAATTTCACATATTGAGTACTTGGTATGTACTGGTCACTGTGTTGGACACAGGGGACATAAAATATGATAAGACACAGTCCCAAAGGGGTGAAGAGTACTGTGGCCTCTTACTCAAAGGCTTGAACCCAGGGTTAAGCTTCTAACAAGTTGGAAGGCAGACATAGGCACCTCCATTTGCCTTGAGTACAAACAGATGTTCAGAGAGGTTTAGTGACTGGCCGAAGGTCACGCTGCCAGGAAATGGCTGTGTCCAGGACAGTTCCAGGTCTCCTGCCCATAAAACCCACCCAGGCCACCGGGTTCAGTTTCAGCCAGGTGGCCTTCAGGGTTGACCACACTGTTCGACTCGGCAAGAAGAATGCAAGCCAAAGGCAAGCACGTGCTCATTCTTCTGAGCATCCTCTGTGTGCCCAGCCCTGTTGTGGGCATGGGAAGCAGGGTTGGAGACAGGAATTCCAAATCATGACCTTGCCATCTGCAGCTGAGGGTGTAGTTGGAGAATTTGATGTCCCAGGAGAGGGATGTCTCCTGTTCCCTGGCTGCCTAGGAGAGGGCAGAAAGCAAGCCCTCTTGAAGGAGAGAGAGGGTGGCAAGGGGAAGGTAAGAAGGGACAACTCTTCCCCTCCCTCAAAGGAGGCCACTCAGGAATCCCAGGGAAGCCAGGCAAAAGCCTGTGGAATAAAGGGGCCTCTGAGCCTCCTCCCCACTGCTGTGGTCCTGACTCGGGGATTTCAGGGTGCAGTCATCATTCCCACCTCAATAGGGGAAAGCCCAGGATGGTGGATCCTAGCTGCTGCAACTTCTTGTACAAGCAGCTCTGGAGGCCCCACATCTGAGCTGGTAGCCCGGACTGGAAGGAGCTGGGAGCCCTTGTTCCTCCTCCTCTTGTGGGAACTGTGAGTGAGCCCTCACCCATGAAGGACCAGGAGAGGGCCGCAGCAGTTTCCTCACTCTCTCCCCTCCCTCCTGAACTTCCACCTGGACCTCCCCTTCCCCCATCCTATAACCCATCCGGTGACCCCTCCTCTCTGGATCCAGGCCCTGCACCCACTTCCTAGGTCAAACTTCAAGGGCAGCCCAAAGTCGCTGTGATTGAGAGAAAGAAACTGGCTCCAGGACAGACCCATCTGTTCTACTCTGGGGCCAGCTGGGGGCCTTTGGAAAGGGAAGCTGGTATCAGCAGGAAGCTGAAGCCAGGTTGAGGGGACTCCAGTGAGTCCCCTTGCCTGTACTTCTTCCTACAGCAACTCCCCCTCCCCCAAGCTGGAGAAGCCTCCCTGGGGTGGTTCAGCTGGATTACGCCTGGCCCAACCTTTCCCTCCCCAGACTCACCTGCTGACCCAGGCTGACCCAGAAGCCCCGCTGCCTGTCTAGTGTCTGACCTCTGAGAGAGCAGGTTCTTGGGTCTCCCTCCATCTTCGCTTCACATTCCTGTCCACCAAGAGCTCTCTCCATCCACCCCTCCCTTCCTTTCAGGTCCCATGGTCCTCTGGGGATCTCCCTGAAGGCTACACCTGTTATTCACCTCTTAGTCCCTGGCTCCCTGCAGCCTGCAGGGGCCTGAGATGGACCAGGACAAGCTCATCTGCCCTGTCCCATCTTTCCTCAGCCACAGCAGTTGCCCTCATTCTAGATGGATTTTCTCTGCCCTTCCTAGAGCTGACTGTGTCCAGTAGAGGGAGGGTGGGCATTAGTCTGGAATGCCAGCCTAGATGGATGGTCAGTGCCAGGCTCTGGGGCATAGGAAAGACCTTGGTCATGACCAGGGGTAGCTGATCACCAGGAATGCAGTTGGGGCTCCATGCCTGAATGCCAGGGAGACTCAGAGCTGGATCTGGGCCACGGAGTGAGGGGACAGTGGCTGTTGGTTTATATTGAGGGGAAGATGGGGCTGACAAGACTAAGGCCCTGGGGCTGAAGGGCATAGGAGCTCTTGCTAAAATTTAGGAGGCTCTGTTTGAAGGAATCTAGTGTTGATAGAATTTCCAGAGCTGCTGCCTGGGCCAGGTAAGACCCACGGGACCCTTCTCTCCAGCTTAGGCTCCCGATGGGTACCCACCCTGTTTCATCACCTTCTCCTAGCTAGAGGTCCCCTATGAGGCATGAAGGTGGTGGGGCAGAGGCCCCTGTCAGGGCCTTCATGTCTGCCTGGGGGCTGGACCACCTGGCTGGAGAAAGGAAGCCAAGGTAGCAGAAGGGCCTGCCTGAAGATCCTCTGAGCCTTCCTCCTCCTTTTCTACTCCTTGGCCCAGGTGGTTGTATAAATTACTATTCACCCCTATAAAAATTGTTTAACTCCATCACAAATATTTGGATAATGGGGGAAATCTCAATCTAATTACTGTTAGCATTTTGGTTTCTTTTCATTTATTCTCCTTCCTATGTGTGTGTCTTGGGGATTTCCCATAGGGGCATCACAGAGTACTGATGATTGTGCATTCTGCTTTTTCACTTACCGTATTCACCTAGTCACCCAGTGTCAGCTGCTGTACCAGGCACTAGGAACCAATAAAAAAGTGTCATTCCTACACTCAGGTAGCTTATTGTCCCAGACAGAATGGCCATCAAATCCAGTTAGGATGTGATATGCAGATATGATATCATATGGTTATGATATGATATGGTACATCTTCAAGGAGCTGTGTCAGGGACATGATGGAGAAGCCATTCTCCCAGGATCTTATCAGCAAGAGGGAAATCCAGGAGTGCTTCCCAGAGGAGGAAGGTGTTGACAGAGGTGAATTCTAAAGGTTTCTACAGTTCCTTCTCATGAAACCATCTGGACCTGGTACTTTTTTCAGTGGGAGATGTTTTTCTCGTCAGTGGTAATTAAGTTTCTACTCATTATCTAGTTCATTAGGGGCACTTTATATTTTACTAGGAAAGCATTCATTTTCTCCAAATGTGTAAACTCTCCACTTTTAAAATTTATTATGAATTTCTTTGTGGCCAAACAAATGATTTTTCTCAGATTTTCATAGATATAGAAAAAATGTGTATTTTCTATTTAAGGGATATAAGGTCCCATATATACCAAATCAAGTTTTTGGTTATTCAAACTTTCACTTCTTTTGTATCCTTTGAGGGAGGAGGCTTTTACTCTAGTTCTAACAGAGATTTAGCCTTCCACTCAAATTTTCTCTATAAATCTCTTCTTTTACTAGTTTTTGCTTTTTATATTTACTATGATGCTGTGGGGAGCATGCAGATTTTGAGTGTTCTCTATAATTTTCTCTATAAATCTCATCTTTTACTAGATTTTGCTTTTTGTATTTACCATGATGCTGTTGGGAGCATGCAGATTTCGAGTGTTCTCTCATTACAAATTGTGCCTGTCATTACACGGTGTCCCTCTTTATCCCATTTCAGTGCTTAACCTTAAATTCCACCCCTCTATTATTATTATGGCCACTCTTGATTTTACTTTAGCTTTTGCACTTTCCTGGTATCTCTTGGCATTCTTTTATTTTCCACCATTATCATTGTTTAAGTGTTTTTCTTGTATATATACATCACTGGGTTTTTTTGTTGGTGATGGTGTTGATTGAGACAAGGTCTTGTTCTGTTGCCCTGGCTGGAGTGCAGTGGCACCATCACAGCTTACTTCAGCATTGGCCTTCTAGTTTGAGGTGATCCCCCCACCTCAGACTCTACAGTAGCTGGGACTACAGGCATGCACCATTACATCCAGCTAATTTTTTGTATTTTTTTTTCTTTTGGAGAGATGGGGATCTCACCATATTGCCCAGTTATCACTGTATTTTTAAACCCAAGCTGACCTTTGTCTTTCAGTGGGAATTCATCTGTTCACATTTCATTAAACAATTGATCTACTGTAGTTGATTTTATTTCTTTTGGCTTATTTTACATTTATTGGTTTACCTTGTGGGTTTTTTCCTCTGGTTATTGATCACTCTAGTTATTAATTTCCTTTTTCTTCCCTTGTTACTCTTTCCATTTCATTATTGGCATCTACCCCTTCTCTGGAGTTCCTAATCAAACACGTATTCTTTAGCATGTGATTCCATGGGGATTTTTTTTTCTCAGCACTGTCATCTGGAGCTCCAACCTGTTGGTCTATAGACTCAGGTCTTTCTTTCTGCTTCAGTAAATCTATGTGTTGTTTGATTTGATTGTCATTTTTGTTGTTGTTGTTGTTGTTTTTTTCTCTCTTCCCCTTTCTCCTTTCTTCTCTCTCCCTTTTTACTTTTTCTTTCCCTTCTCTTCTCTCTCTTCTCTTCGTTCTCTTCTCTTCTTCTCTCTTCTCTCCCTCCCCTCTCCTCCTCTTTTCTCCCTTCTCTCATCTTCTTTTCTTTTCTTTCACAGGATCTCAGTCTGTCACCCACTCTGGGGTGCAGTAGTGCAATCATAGTTCATTGCAGCCTCAACCTCCCAGACTGAAGCATTTCTCCCAACTCAGCCTCAGTAGCTGGGACTACAAGTGCATGAAACAACACTTGGCTAATTTTTGTATTTTTTGTAGAGACAGGGTCTCACTATGTTACTCAGGTTGGTCTCAAACTCCTGGGGTCAAGCGATCCACCCACCTCAGCCTCCCAAAATGTTGGGATTACAGGCATGGGTCACCATGCCCAGCTCATTTAATCTTAGTTTGTGTGTTAATCATTTAACCTTCATCGTTCCTCAAATCTCTCTTTAAAAATACCTTATAAACATGTAAATCACTAAAACTCTTATGTCTCTTCAACTTTTTTATATAAAGTGACAACTCCAAATACATTTTTCCATTTAATGTTATTTAATAAAAACCATTCTATTTTTTTATGCTAGTATCTCCATTTGGCCATAAAACAATATATCTAGAAACAAAGTGTGAGCTTCAAAGAAACAATGATCTACTGTTTCTATCAACTTTTTACTATCCATAATCCCTTTGCTTCCCATCTACCTCAAACAAATTGAAGTTAATTATCAACTTGAAATTTGTAGAGCTTATGCAACTTCAATTCATTTATCTTTCCCTTGCTTTATTCAACTCTACTGCCAAAATTACAACCTTGGTTAAATGCAACTGTCTGTGTGTCTAATCCTTGCCAGCACCCATGCAGCTGAACATGCCCAAAAGAACAATATAGCAATGATTTTCAACATTTTACATCCAGGCCAGAACTCTCCCCTGAGTTTCAGATTTATATATTTAAATGCTTACTTAACATCTCCAATTAACTATTTAATGGAAATCCCAAAATTAATATATCCATAACTGTCAAATTCTTCACCTACATCATCTCTCAGTTTACAAAAATTCCATTTTTTCCTAATGAATATTTACCGTGTTCATCATTTTGCTCAAATGTTTCCTCAAAGTGGTGCCTACCTTAATCATATTACTAAAAGTTTTTCTAAGCACTTCATTTTTCTGCCCTGCTTTGTTTTCCTCCTTAGAACCACCTGATGCACTGTATATTTTACTAATGCACAGTTTGTTTCTCTTACCTGCTAGAATATAAATTATATAAGACCAGCAATTTTTTACATCATGTTTACTTTCCAATGCCATACCAAGATCAGTACCTGACACTGAAACAAAGGTAGATTATTCAATTTTTTTAAATGTGTTCTGTGGATTACTAGAACTGCAAAACTCACTTCAATAAGTCTACGACAACTAAAAAATACATTCATGACACCTTATCTTCTTGGGGAGTTACAGTGATTACTAGTCTTTAAAAGTAAGAAGACATAAACTTCAGTTTGAAACCAGGACTCATCATCCCATAGCTAGAGTTGGATTTCTTTGTGTGCTCAGGGACTACAGAGAGGTCAGGGGTGTTGGCCTCAGCCTCTTGGACAAGGGAAGCGGGTGCCTTATGAGCTCAGGACCCCTGTCCCTAACCTGGATGATGGCAGAGTCTGGCTCAGCCAGGTCCCTGGCCTGCACAAAGCCAGTGGCACCAGGTGAACATGCCCAGCTCAGTGATTGCCTGGAGCAGGTGTGGGGCAGCCAGAACCAGTGGGTGTGGGCTTGGGAGCCTAGCCACAGAGGATGAGCAGGACGGGCACAGTCAGACAGCCCTTAGAAGGCCTCCACCCCTGAGCTGCAGGAAGAGATCCCCTCATCCAGCTCCTCCCCAGGGGCCCACACTGGATCAACAGGAAAATGTAGCCCCTGATGTGGTTGTGCATAACTGGACAGATGGGAGACACGCAGCTGAAGGCCATGTTGATAACCGCCTGCTGGTATCCCAGTTTGACATCCCAGTACCACATATCACTGAAACGCCAGGTCACCACATCACCAACGGTCAAGTCGATGTGAACTATTGATTGTTGATGAGTCCCAGGATCTTTTCTGCTCTTGAGCCTGACCATGAGGTAGTAGATGCCAAAGTCAGGCAAGGATTGCCGGGCCTGATAGAGGCACAACTGGGCCTGGTCGGCAAGAGCCAGGCCACATTCTGGGGGCTTCCAGGATCCGTGGGATGAGCTGCTTGGCCTTGAACTTTTGTGGAAGTGCAGGGTTAGGGGTGTGGAGTGAGTACCAAGACCACAGAGGCTGAGGCCCCTGACAATGGCGCCACTGCCCTGGGGGTGGTTGCCTAACCTGGTGCCTTTCTGCTGGAAGGCCTGCATCTCGCTGGCTGCTGTTCCCTGCATGGTGCAGCCCCTCCTGGGAAGCCAGTGGCAGCCCCTGCGGCATGCACCTGGCTGCTCCTGCCCCGAAGGTGGGAGTCGCTTGCCTCCTGTGAGTTGGATGCAGAACTTGCAGCCAGAAACGCTAACACCAGAAATGCCCTCACAGCCCTTGAGGTTGAGCTGCCGAGGGTGTGGGGTGGGTGTCCACTGGGGCGTGGCCTGGCTCTCATGGCAGAATTGCATGTCTTGCTTGAACAGCTCCCAGTGCTGGCCTCAGCCCTTCAGGGTCAGCTTCTGGGGCTGGGAGATTTGGGGACACTCCTTGACTTCTGTGACAGTGGCCAGGCTTCCAGCCCGTCTGTGGGTACCTAGCCCTCCAGCTTCTCCTCCAGGCTGCTGAGGGCTGCGTCCAGGCCATCCAGCCGGGTATCCACAGCTGGCTTGCCCATCTCCCCTCTCTGAGACAGCCTGTTTCCATAGGACTGCAGGGATGAGACACCATCAACCCCTCCTAGATGCAGGCCAACCCTCCAGCAGCAGATCTCACTGAGCAGCTCGCACAGCGGGATCCAAGCCGCAGAAATCTTGGGGCTGAAAGCACGGCCAGAGGCGCCTGGCCCTGGCGTCCCGTTAAATGAGGCACGGCAGGTACCAGAGCCCGCTGTGCAGCAGGGATTCGTCCAACGGGAGTTGGGCCCTGGCGGGCGAGGGAGGGTCGGGCGGCGTCGGGCAGCGGCTCGGCAGATGGTCGCAGGCCTTGGTTGGCCAATGTCCCAGAAGTGAGCCAGCCTCCCCGGAAGAGCGCTGGAGCGAAGCTCCCCGCTAGGACCACCTTGGTCAGGTTGCACACCTCCTCGTCCGGTTCCTTCTAGTCTCAGGAGCTGGAGTGGGGCTGGAGGCAAGTGAGCCCCACCTGCGGGGCAGGAGCAGCTGAGTGCATGCTGCAGGGGTTGCCACTGGCTTCCCAGGAGGGGCTGAACAGCGCAAGGAACAGCCGTCAGCGAGGTGCAGGCCACCCTTGGCCTTTCAGGAGACAGGTGCGGGACTCGGGCAACCAACCCCAGGGCCTTGGCGCCTCCGTCAGGGGCCTCAGCTTCTGTGGCCTTGGTGCTCAGGAGCTGGAGTGGGGCCAGTTCCGGGACGCAGGGCACTGTGGAGGCTGTAGGTGGCGGCTGCGGCCCAGAAGCACTGACGAAAGCGCCTTGACAGATCAAGTCAAAATGTAACTGAGGGCCGGGCGCGGTGGCTCATGCCTGTAATCCCAGCACTTTGGGAGGCCGAGGCGGGCGGATCACGAGGTCAGGAGATCGAGACCATCCTGGCTAACAAGGTGAAACCCCGTCTCCACTAAAAATACCAAAAAAATTAGCCGGGCACCATGGCGGGCGCCTGTAGTCCCAGCTACTCGGGAGGCTGAGACAGGAGGATGGCGTGAACCCGGGAGGCAGAGCTTGCAGTGAGCCGAGATTGTGCCACTGCAGTCCGGCCTGGGCGAAAGAGGAAGACTCCTTCTCAAAAAAAAAAAAAAAAAGTGTTATTGAGAAGGCCAGTTCATTCTCTAGGATGCCAGTGGCAAACAAACATGAGGACGACCAGGGAGACGAGGATTTTGAGTGCTTACTTTATAAAGTGTCTATAATATCTGCAGCAGAAGAAGTTAATGGCAAGTTGATCAGAAGATAAGCCTGGAAATCTTAAATGTCGTATACTCATTTTTAATTATATTGTATGTTACATACTCTTTGGGGCAAGAATGATGGAGATTATGTGAAGTGGAATAAGGGCTTTCCCTCTCTGTTTGCTTCAGACCACTTCTTTGTTACCATTATCACAATTGGTACAGTTAGCTGGGTGTTGTGCTAAACACATTAAAGACATGTTATTGAATATCCATTTTAACCATATGGGATAGGTTTTATTAACAGGGTGTGAATATGGTTCAAACAATTTACCCAGAGTGTGTAATGGATTAGCCAATACTAGTCTGTTTTCCTCCCAAGCCCTCTTGACTATTATTATATATTCTTCCCATGAGAGACCAGGAGATGCCTAAAGAAAGGAATCGAGGGAGCAGAAGACATTTTGTGAGGAGGAGATATTTGAATCGTACTTGAGTATAAGTTGCTACACGGTTGTGTGCTATGACATCTATCCACAAATAACCCAGTTTACCCCATAAAACCTTCAACCAACTTTCATATCTCAATTTTCCTTTGAAGTATTCCTCTGAGTGTTGAAGAGAAGTATGAAAATTTGCTCCACAGTAAACTGCAGAGATAAACAGAGATGGCTATGAAAATACTACAACTATTATTAAGGAAGATGGCTATTTGCCTTTTAGTATAAATTGAGTCAATGAGATGCATAAATATTATTTCCAATATCAGTGAATATTTGCCTAAGACATAATTTATTATTATTATTTTCATTTTTAATTTGTAGATACCATTGTACATGTTGTGTACAATATGATATTTTAAAGTATATATATTGTGGAATGATTCAACCTAGCTAATGAACATATGCATTGCCTTACATACCATTTTTGTGGTGAGAATACAACAATTTTAAATATTTGTCCAATTCACATTTGGAAAATACAATTAAAATAAGTTTAAAATGCCTATAATTCACAGTGCAGTCATAAAAATTAAACCGATGAAACATACTAAAGTCAATTAAATGTATCCTTACTTATTGTTCTTGATCATATAGTAAAACATCATCAAAATATAGTCTGTATTGTTTTAGAATTTGATTTTTTAGATCTGGTGATAATTATGCTGTATAGATAACACTGTGTGGTCTAAATGGATTTGAAGTCAGAAACTTGCACTGCCAAAACAACACTGTGTGTTATCAGCTCTGCCTCAATTTGCAAATCACATAAGCTTTCAGAACTCCGTTTTATTCATTTGGGAAATGAGATCAATACACTACATATTTCAATTAATGCAAAGTAGAATACAAAAAGAACCATACTCTAGTTCCATTCCACATGAGCACTTCATCTATTTCCCTCCAGAAATCACCTGTACACCATAGGAAAGTAAATTCATACCCACCTAGTTAACAGTGTGAGAATGTAAGTTTAAAGCATGTTTGACTAAGGAAACTTAATCATAATAAAATGGTTTAATTTCCCTGAGCATGAAATATTCTCCACAAGAAATGGCATGCTATGTTTAATTGGTTCTGGGAATGATTATCCGATATTACTCACTTTCATATTGGTGTCCCCTAGAGTGGAAAATAAATAAGTCAGTGATTGCACTTCTGCATGTCCATCTTGCACATTTTGCTGATGTGCAGTGTCTGCGGCTTCCCATTTCTTGGCTAAGTTCAAGCTTTGTTAGTTTAGTGCTTAGGAAAGCCTCATGTTCTTACAGAAATTCTTTTGCTCTCATTACTTTTTGTGATATTATGGACAATAATTTGCCTTGGGAGCATGACAATTGATTCCAACAGTTGCCAATGTGGGGGAGGGGAGTGTCAAAAGGTGGGCTTTTTCAATTTTAACCCAGCAGCAAGTTCCGCAGTTGCAAATAATTCTATTTTCTTTCTGGTCACTTAAGTTCTGTCAAATTAAATTGGTGTTCAAAACTCATAGCACAGTTTTGCTTTTTTATTACTACATCTGCAATTTGATTAGTGTGATATATTTTCATATATGAGTGAATATCAATTAAAGGCGATGAACATTTATAGGTAACTTTTTCAGCCATAGAGGTTAGTAATTTTAACGTGTAAACCATCTGAATTCATACTGCAACCATAATTTTGTAACATAAGAAAATGTAGATTAAATAAGTTTTATTAGTGTTTTAAGTGTAATAAAATTATTTTCGGCTGGCTGCAGTGGCTCACGCCTGTAATCTCAACACTTTGAGATGCCAAGGTGGGTGGATCACCTGAGGTCACTAATTCAAAACCAGCCTGGCCAACATGGCAAAATGCCGTCTCTACTAGAAATACAAAATTAGCCATGCATGGTGGCGCATGCCTGTAATCCCAGCTACCCGGGAGGCTGAGGCAGGAGAATAGCTTGAACCCAGGAGGCAGAGGTTGCAGTGAGCTGAGATCATGCCATTGCACTCCAGCCTCTTCAACAAGAATGAAACTCCTTTATGAAAATATTTTCTTAAAATATTAAAATATAATTTAATGTATCATTAACACCATATGCCCATTAAAATGTTGTGTTAAATAACTATAATATTACTGAGAATAATTTATGTTTCAGACATTTCACTTACATCATTTAAATCAGACTTCCTAATAACCCACGTATAAACCTTGGTATGAAGTAACTGATCCTGAGAGATGTAAATTATCTTCCCAAATTCATGCATTTATTAAGTTTATCATCTGAGTTTTCTGACACTATACGTAACATTTTTTTCTCCATACCACGTTGGTTCCTTGCATTCCAAAGCTCTTGAAGAACACTGAAAGAAGTCAATGGCCTTCATCTGCATTTCAACCAACAATGCTACAATCACCCTTGTTCACAGTCCTGTCTTCATACAAAAAGAAATGTTTCCATTAGTTTCCAGCATCATCTCACATAGTTATCATTTTGGTTTAGAACACTAATCCACTCTCAGAATTTCTCAAAAATACATTAAGTTGCTAACAATAGTCAGCACATTGCACAATAGATCTCTTGAATTTTACTCCTTCTCTCTGACTATAGTTGTGTATCCTTTGACCAACATCTACAAAACTCCATTCCCAACCACGTTAGCTGCTGGCAAAAAAACATTTTGCTCTCTACTTCTTAACTTTTTTAGATTCCGCGTACAAATTAGACTATGTGATAATTGTCTTTCTGGCCTAGCTCATAATATTCTGCAGGTTCATCCACGTTTTCACAAATGACAGAATTTCCTTCTTTTCTGTGGCTGAATGTATTTCATTGTATGTATATGCCGCATTTTCTCTATCCATTCCCCCATCGATGGACACAAGTTGATTCCATATCATGACTGCTGTGAATAATACTGCAATAAACATGGGAGTGCAGATATCTGTTCCATATACTGATTTTATATCCTTTGGATAGGTAGATACCCAGCAGTGGGATCACTGGATCATATAGTAGTTCAATTTTTAAATTTCTGGAGAACCATAATACTTAGCGGCCTAAAACTTAATATTTAATACATAGCGGCTGTACTAATTTATTAGGTTAGTGCAAAAGTAATTGAAGTTTTTGCCATTGAATGTAATAGCAAAACTGCAATTACTTTTACACGAAGTGAATATATTCCCACCAATAGTGTACAAGGGTTCCCTGGTCTCCACACCGTGATCAACACGTTTAATTCTTGTATTTTTGATAATAACCATTATAATAGGTGTGAGATGACAGCAGAGTGGAGCTGTAGTTTGCATTTCCATAATAATTGTGATGTTGAACATTTTTTGCATATGCCTACTTGGCCATTTGTATGTCTTCTTTTGAGAAATGTCTGCTCAGATCTTTTGCTTATATTTTAATCAGTTCATTTGCCTTCTTGCTATTGAGTTGTTTGAATTTCTTATATATTTTGGATGTTAATTACCACAAAATTCATAACAATATAAGGTAATACATATGCTAATTAGCTAGATTTAGTCACCTCACAACGTAAATATACCTCAAAATATCATGTTGTACAAAATAAATACATAAAATTTTATCCTTCAATTAAGAAATTAAAATAAAATGAAATTTTCAGCATGATAGACATTCAAATATATGAATCATGTCACCCCAACCTCTCTTTATCATTTTCTGTAGTTACGGGTGAAATCTGAGTCAGGGCTGATGTTCCTAGTTCCCTAATATTATATTCTTAATACACTGCAGTTTCTCAATCACCCTTATTAAAGCAGTTACCAAAATTTAAAAATTAATTTTGAATGTACTATGATCATCTCTGAAAATTATAATTTGAAGAAGTGCTTCTATGAATGGGATAAAATACTTCATTATTTTTTTCAGCATTCCACATTTTTGACTCATTGACTCAGCTAAACCACATAAATCTTCACTTTTTTCTATTTTATATATCATAATGCCTATCTTTCAGCTGTGAAAAATTATCAACTATGTTTGTTTATTAACTTTGGGAATATGAAATTTAGATTGTGATCTTCTAGAAATAAAATTTAGAAGCTTTTTTTCTAACCAAAGCATTCAGACTTGAGCAAATGACAAATGCAGAATATTTTATGTGTTGACAAATATATACATATAATATCAATGTTTTTGTGTTTCAAGTTTTTAAGCAATATTTGCTAGCTGATAAACTTATTTTTTATTTACTAAAAAGGAATAATTTGGAGTGCAGAAATCAAGATACTGTCCTTGCATGACATTAAGATTAATAGATAAATGTTATCACACATACAGGGACATACAACACCACCAGAACTTTACCTAAATGATTGTTTTCCAACTTATGCAATTGTGGCTATTCATAAACATCTTGTTTATTATTGATCTTGTCTATAAACTATCTTTACTAATTAGGAAACATTTTTTTCTCTTTTCTTTTTTTTTTTTTTCAGAGAAAAGGTCTGGCTCTGCCACCCAAGCTGGAGGACAGTGGCACCAGCTCCACTCACTGTAACCTTTGCCTCCCAAGTTCAAGTGATTCTTGTCCCTCAGCCTCCCAAGTAGCTGGGACTACAGGCATGCACCAGCACACGTGGCTAATTTTTGTATTTTTAGTAGAGATAGGGTTTTGTTATATTACTCAGGCTGGTCTTGAACTCCTGGGCTCAAGTGATCAACTATTCCTGGTCTCCCAAAGTGCTGGGATTACAGGCATGAGCCACTGTGCCTGGCCTCTGTTTTCTTTATTGCTTTATTTATCTGGTTTTGAGTTGGGAGATGATATTAAACAAGAGTTATAATTTTCCAAAAATTGAAATAAAAATAATTTTAGGCTAGAGGAAAATGCAAACAATGGCAACATTAGGATCTATTAGCTTATTTGAATTTTGTAATAAATAAAGATTTGATATAATGGGAAATTTCGTATGCTCAATATGTAAGTACATTCTCAATTCTTGAAGGAAATAATAAAACAGTATCAACTTAGAAAGATATTAAAAAAATGCTAAGTTGTCACACAAAAAAAAGAAATTCAGAAAAAAGGAAATTCCAAAGCAGAAGTCCTGGTAGGTTACTATTCCAGACAAATCTCATATGAGAAAGCACTCAAGATAATTGAAACGTTAATTTAATAATTAATTAATAAAAATAATACAGTCCTGGATGTCTTTCCTTTTTTGTGCTTTCTTTAATTTCTTTCCAGCTATATATAAATGTGTCTTGGTAGAAATTTAAGTGCCTGGGAATGAATAGTACTGTCCCCCAGGATAATAAGTTATTAGCAAATTAATACCTTGCTTCTGTTAGTTGTCAACATGTTGCAAGTAAACATTGTTGATAGGCACTGTGGATCTACAAAGGGTAAGATATCATCCTTTCATAAAAGGATAGCTATTAAACCTGACTGTAGGTAAAGTTAAATTGCAACTAAACATATGTAGACATATACCAAGATTTTTAAAATTACACAATATTTCTGACCAATAAAATATTAACTAGAGTCTAAACTGTTTGGCTAAGAATTTCATTGCTAGAGTACACTTACAAGTACTAAATGAATTTCCAAAAATCTAACATTTTGTTCTCAATAAAATAAAATGTGTTTAATAAATATGAAGCAAAAAATAAAATCCTAAACAAAAGCAAACACTGTTGATCAGTCAATTTAACATGGACTATTATTGCTATTATTTTTATTGACCAATAATTTATTTCCTGACTTTTCTTCCCAGATATGGACACTATTGATGGGAGCGGCTGGCCATCTGGAGTGGCAGTTGCCATCATGTCAGTAGCACTTGGGCCGCACGGGCAGTGTTGTCAGGAGCAGCAGCAGGAGCAGCAGCAGGAGCAGCAGTGGCAGTGGTAGGTCCCCGTTCCCTTTGTCCCAAGGCATCTGACTGAGCCGCCCCCTAATGGCTGGGCAGGACCCACTCCCAGGTGCAGACCCTCCATGGTGGCCTCAACTTCGCTTCCCACCACATCTGGGAACCCATCAGCGCTGGCAGCCGGGTCTTGCAGGATTGGCCCCAGGAGCATCAGGTTCATTTGTGCGGCATTAGCCAGGGCCCCCATGCCACCTGCACCTCGCCCGTGCACTACTGCAGGGAAAACGCAGAGAGGAGTCACGGCCAGGGCTGCACACTCTATGGAGCCAGTGGGAGCTGGGGACAAGTGGGAGCCCAGCCCCTTCCAAATTGCCAGGGCAGTAACTCCCCAGGCGCAACTGCAGCTGCCCAAGGAGGGTCTGCGACCCAGGCAGTCCTGTGCTCTTGGGAGCCAGGAGAAGGCAGGAGCCCCACCCTCCCAGGTACAGCTGGAGCCTTTCAAGCCACGGCTGCAGACCCAGGCACTCTGCACTCTTGGTGCCTGGGAGGGCCCCCGTGACCCCACAGGCTCAGAAGTGCCTGCGCCCACTGTCTGGGTTCTCCTCGCTGTCAGTACCTGCTCCAATCTTTGAGCAAATTTGAGGTCGAGCACACTATATTGTGCCCAATATAAAATAGATATAAAAATACCTCTTACACTTAAATCCAGGCATTGTCATTTGAATGACTTAAGAATATGCAGCTAAGGTGCTTTTGAAAATACAAGCTAGTGATTATACTGAATTTGTAAATCACGTAGGATAGTGAGTCATTTTAGAATATTAATTATTTCAGTCCGTAAACCTGGATGTCTTTCCTTTTCTGTGTTTTCTTTAATTTCTTTCATTGATGTTTGTAATTTTTGTTGTAGAAATCTTTTACTTCCTCGGTTAAGTTTATTTCTACAATAGCTACATTTTTGTAGCTATTGTAAAAGAAATAGCTTCCTGAATTTTTTTTCAGCTAGTTTACTAGCAACATATAGAAATGCTACTGTTTTTTGTATGTTGATTTTATATCCTTCAACTTTATTAAATTTATTAAATTCATTTATCACTCTAAGAAGTTTTTGGTAGAGTCTTTAGTTTTTTCTGTGTATGAAATCACATTGTCTGCAAACAGGGACAATTTGACTGTCTCCTTTCCAATTCAGACACCCTTTATTTCTTTCTCTAACTGAATTGCCCTGGCTAAGACTTTCAGTATGTGAAATATGAGTGGTGAAAGTGGGCCTCCTTTTCTTGCTCCAGTTTTCATTTTTCACCTTTTCCATATTCAGTATGATCTTAGCTGTGGGTTTGTCTTTATGCCCTTTTGTGTTGAAGCATATGTTTTCTATACTAAATTGTTGAGAGGCTTTTGTCATGTAAGAATGTTTAATTTTGCCAAATGCTTTCATTGTGTTTATTGATTTAATCGTATGGTTTTCAATATATATCCAAAGGAAAGAAAATCAATATATCAAAGGGTTACCTGCACCCCCATGTTTATTACAGCACTATTCACAATAGCCAAGATATAGAATCAACATAAGTGTCCATCAACAGATGAATGAATAAAGAAAATGTAACATACCTATATAATGGAATACTATTGAGTTATAATAAAGAACAAAATCCTGTCATTTGTGGCAACATGAATGCAACTGGAGGGCATTAGCTTAGGTGAAATAAGCCTGGTATAGAAAAATAAACACCACAGGCCAGGAGCGGGGACTCATGCCTGTAAACCCAGCACTTTGGGAGGCCAAGACAGGCGGATCACGAGGTCAGGAGATCGAGACCATCCTGGCTAACACAGTGAAACCCCGTCTCTACAACAAATACAAAAAAAAATTAGCCGGGCGAGGTGGCAGGCACCTGTAGTCCCAGCTGCTCGGGAGGCTCAGGCAGGAGAATGGCTTGAACCCGGGTGGCGGAGCTTGCAGTGAGCCAAGATAGCGCCACTGCAGTCTGGCCTGGGAGAAAGAGCAAGACTCCGTCTCAAAAAAAAAAAAAAAAAAAAGAGAGAAATAAACAGCACATAACTACATGTTCTCACGTATGGAAGCTTAGATAGTAGAGTATTGGTTACCATATACAGGAAAGAGAAAGGGGAGTATAAGAAAAATTTGGTTAACACATACAAAATTACAGCTGGAGAGAAGGAATAAGTTATAGTTCTCTACCGCACTGCAGGGTGACTGTAGTTAAAGGGAATTTATTGTGTGTTTTCAAATAACTAGAAGAAAAGATTTTTAATATTCTCCTGCAAAGAAATAATAAATGATTTAGGTAATGGATATTCTAATGACTCTGACTTGATCATTACACATTGCATAAATATATCAAAATATCACTCTGTAACCCATAAACCTGTACAATTATTACATGCCAATTAAAAATAATTTTAAAAGAGAAAAAATGAAATAAAATTAAAAGTACAGAATTTAACTACTTTTTCTTCTATGAAACCCAAGTGTCAGTACCAAGAAGAGTGAATTTATTAGTTTTCTAAAATAAAAAAAATCAAAATGACCAAAAAAGAGCAATATCCAAGAAAAACAACTGTTAGTAAGAATACTTAGAAAACTTGGGCACTGTATCACCCTGTTCCTAGATACCAATTTATAGATGACCACTTAAATAGAAGTTTATTCCAGTTAATTCATTTATAATCCCAGAGTTCAAAATTACATTTTGCCTACAATAAATGAGATAACACATTTAAATTGTATGGTACTCTGCCTAACACACGTTAATAACTCAACACATGTTAGCAATAAGCTTTTAGTATAGTAGTCATAGTACTAATTTCTCACATTGCAATTTCCTTCATTCAGAGACATGAATACAACTTTCCTCATGACTCCTTTTTCGTCAGGATAGCTCTTCAAATTATTCTATTTCTTTCATTCAGTATATTAGCTGTGTATACCGATACTACATTCTTTTTTTTTTTTCTGAGATGGAATCTCATTCTGTCACCCAGGCTGGAGTGCAGTGGCATGATCTTGGTTCACTGCAACCTCCAACTCCCAGGTTCAAGCAATTCTCCTGCCTCAGCTCCCCAGGCAGCTAGGACTGCAGGTGCACACCACCACGCCTCACTAATTTTTGTATTTTTAGTAGGGTCGGGGTTTCACCATGTTGTCCAGGCTGGTCTCAAACTCCTGATCTCAGGTGATCGACCCACCTTGGCCTCCCAAAGTACTGGGATTACAGGCATAAGCCACTGCGCCCAGCCTGATATTGCATTCTTGGATTTTGAACACTGAATATCTTTTTGAAAGATTACACCTCTTTACCAATTTGTGCTTTGGAAATTATTTTCCCTCAAGTGTTCTAAGAGTGTAATGAAGAATGAGGATCACGTTTTATCACTTTTTTCCTTAAAGATTTCAGACATGCTGAGGCCGAGCTTGGTGACTCACGCCTGTAATTCCAGCACTTTGGGAGGCCGAGGTGGGTAGATCACGAGATCAGGGGATCGAGACCATCCTAGCTAACACGGTGAAACCCCATCTCTACCAAAAACACAAAAAAAGTAGCCAGGTGTGGTGGCGGGCACCTGTAATCCAGCTATGTGGAAGGCTGAGGCAGGAGAATGTCTGAACCCAGGAGGCAGAACTTGCAGTGAGCTGAGATCGCGCCACTGCACTCCAGCCTGGGTGACAGAGCATGACTCCGTCTCAAAAAAAAAAAAAAAAAAAAAAGATTTCAGACATGCTGAAACTGAATGAAGTATTATTTGCTACCAGATAGATTAGTTCTTTCTAGTTGTAGGAGTGAATACATCTTTAATGGTATATTTTGGGTTATTGCCTTATTTTTGATGCAGTATTCTGTAAATAATTTTTTAAACCTGGCAAAATTCAGTGAGCATAGATTCATCAACTTTGGTGTTATATTGTGTTTGCTTTTAAAAACTGCTTTTGAGGCCTGGCATGGTGGCTCTTGCCTGTAATCCCAGCACTTTGGGAGGCCAAGGTGGGTGGATTACCTGAGGTCAGGAGTTCGAGACTAGCCTGGCCAACATGGCAAAACCCCATTTCTACTAAAAACAAAATTAGCCAGGCATGTTGGTGCATGCTTGTAGTCCTAGCTACTCAGGAGGCTGAGGCAAGAGAATCGCCTGAATCAGGGAGGCAAAGGTTGCTGTGAGCCAAGATCACACCATTACACTCCATCCTAGGTGATAAGAGCGAAACTCTGTCTCAAAAAAAAAAAACCAAAAAAAAAAACTGCTTTTGAATAGAGTTGTAAATACATTTTTTTAAGAAAAAAGAAATTATCAAGTGCATAATTTTATAACACAAAATCAAATAAAATTCAAGGCACAAGTTAGTACTAAAAAAATTATGTTGAATATTCCCTAATACAACATGCTTTTTCCCTTCATGAACAGTTTGTGTTTTACTGAGAAGACACCTTATTTATGGCAGAAGTTAGACTACAGATGAATATGTACTTTAAACACTCTCAGTAGCTTTCTTAATTTTACATATGCTGCTTTATGCTTCTGTTTACTTTCATTTTTCCAGTGTCCATATTCTAGTAAATTTGAATATTTTAATTCAAGTTCATTGAATTTAATATTTAATATTGCTTGTATAATTTAGTGTTTGTAAGACTCAAAAAGGTTTATGAAAAAAGAAAAAGATCAACATGTTGCTAATCATTTAAAGATTATTTTAAAATCTTTGACCTTTATGTGTTAATGAATAAAATGTTAGTAGTTATTAGTATAAAATAATTTATGTCTTTTGGACTTAGCATCCAGCATTTCTTTTTAAATAAATAAATAATTATTCTCCTGCAATATATTATGTTTATCTGGGTTTTGAAAAATGATGTTTCCTAATATGAGAAAGCCATTTACATATTTAAATCTACAAAGGCAAATGAAATGGTACTAAATTATTTACATAATAACATTTAGATGGTGGCCCTTATAACATTCTTTGTATACTTCATACAGAGTTGGGGATATGCAATCCTAGAATATTTCTGAGAGCAAACCCTTCAGCTTGATGAACAAAACAAGACTTTTAAATCAAATTAAACTTTTAAATTACCCAGGTTATGGGGCCTTTTAATTCAATGTAGATGGAGCATAATGAATTATTCCCTTTTCATTGGGTAATAAGATCTCATTCTTAACTTTTAATACTCAAAATATCCTTTAATTTTTAATTTGTGATTAACCATATCATTATCCCTAGATATTTTAGCTTCTATCTTGAAGTCTATAATAATTTTGAAACAGGAGAAAGTATTTTTTATTACCATATGTGTTAAACATCATGGTTTTCAAATTTAACTGCAAATGTATCTTTTTCATTGCTTCCTGATGATGCCCTTTACCCTATCCATATTGTCACTACCAAGTGGTAATTACTTTTCAGGTTCGCATATTTGTTTTTTTGGAAAATCTTCTCTGTACCTTATAAAGAATATGATTGTAGGCATTCAAATACCAGTGAAATACACATAATTAGCCTGTGGCCTAACTCATTTCTTTAAGAAACTACACCAATTTTACCCACATACTGATATTTTTATTGCCGCATTATTTCTGGAGAAAATAAATACTGCTAACATCATGTTGGTAAGAGAGTAAAAAAGTCTTTTCTCGAAAAGTGCTCATTGCAGTATTAACATATAGTGTCAATTTTTTTTATAAATTCCTCATACACATTTTATTCTTAGAGAAATAAAAATGCTAAAAGTGAAATGACTTTGTTTACTCTCCATATTATAAGCCACCCATCTTGGTAATTTAGGGTCTTTATAGTTAGGGTAAGTTGTGTCATACCGAGGTAACAAAACAAAAAGTATTTTGTCTCTTTTGGGCCTTTTCTTATTCAGTTATACTGTCAGTTTGGCTTTTTTTGTAGATCAACTTATTGATCTCAGTATTCTGAAATAACATGTTTACTATCTTTTGATCAGCATTTAAAATATTAGATTTATTGTTACTCTTCTGCCTTTATTGGGCTGGAAGAATAATTGTTTCTCTCACTCCACAAAAGCCAAGTTGCAGAGAAAAACACATAGACATTCAATTGCAAAGCAAAGAAACTTGACTATTTTCTGCAATTTTAAAGTGTACATTGAATGAATTAAACCATCTTTTTATTTTCTTTTTTGCTCACTTGCAAATATTAACATCAAGCGTATTATTGTAATGTTATCTAGGTAAAAATCTCAACAAGTTTTCATAATTACCATTTTTAAATATATAAATAGGGGACCTAACTTTAATTTTTAATGTTCGAGGCCATGTCTGTTATTTCACTCTTTAAACACAGTTCGTAATGCAGACACTTAGTAAATACTCAAAAATTATGTGCTGAATAAAAAAGGTTAAATATGTAATATGTACAAAATCTACTGGAAAAAATGCACCAACAATTTTATTTGGTATAACAGTTTATTGTAGAATCTTTATTGCCTTTAAATAGTAATATACTTTTCCAGTGTCTACAATGACTTGTAATATTTGTACACATATAAAATAATATTTCCAAAAATGTAATCCAGCAAGGAAATATACTTTCTAAATTCTAGATTTATAATTTAGGGGTTAAATTATAAAATCATTAAATAAAATACAAATGACATATAGTCAAAGATCCCCTTGGAAAAAAATTAAGGGTCCTCTAAAGTGATGTATTCATATATATAATTTTACAATCACCCTCAGTTTGCTGTTCCTCTGGCATTAGAACAGATTGTTGTTGTTCATTTGCTTTAACATCAAAGGTAAATGTTTTTGTTCCTTTAAGGACATATGTAAAAATAAATGCATATGGTTTACAATAGAATCATATTTAGTGATAAGCACATAGGACATGAGACCATCCAAAATAAATGCAGAACCAAATCTCTCATGCATATGCACTCAACCACATATGTTTATTGATAAAATGCTAAGTGGAAAAACCTGAATTATGTAAATTTATCTCTCTCCTTTGCCTTTTTAAATATACACACAATCAATCAAACTCTTTGTGATTTAGTAATGAATAAGTAATACTCCATTGCATATGTAATGAAATGTGTGGCATAAAATCAATATTAGGTATAAAAAATCTATGGCAATAAGGTTAGAAGGAATGTGCCATAGCACCGATTATCTCATAGCCAAAAATATAGGTATTTTTAGTCTCTGATTTTTTTCATTGTCTACATTTTCTATGAATAACACAGATAACTTTTGTAACATTTTATTCTAAATCTTTTAACATGAAAGATACATTTAAAAATACTCATTCCATATACACGCTGATTTTTAAAATATGTATTATGATTTCTCATGGAGTTTAGGAATATTCAAAATCTACTAAAAGTTATCATGCTTTATGATAGCTCTCACTTGCTTTAAAAAAAAAAAAGACAGTCTTGACAATTTACAAGTATGCAATGGGCATCCACCTGGGGCCTAGATATCCTCTTGGGGACTGATGTCAACCTGGAGCCTGATGTCCACCTGAGACTGGCTATCCACCTGCGGCCAGATATCCACCTATGGCTGAATTTCCATTTGGGACCTGAAGTGTACCTCTGGCCAGGGTGTCCATCTGGGGCATGATGTCCACCAGACACCTAGGTATCAACTTGGGGCTTGATGTCTACCTGTCCTCAGACTGTGGCCCCTGGGGGTAGGGACCACGTGGACATTTTCAGTACCGTATGCTGGGCCCACCAGGGCACCTGGCACACAGGACTAATGCTAAGGGCAGAGTTGCTGAGTGAATAAATGGGAGGATGTCAAATGCCTCTTCTTGCTTCTGGCCACCTCATAATGTGGAGATCATTCATAAGAACAGGAACTGCATGACCTCAGCATGACTCTCCCCTGGCTCCAGATGCATGAGAACAGCTCAGTGGACACCAGGAACACAGAACACTGTCCTCCCACCCACCCCATAGCGAGCGTCAGCACTGCAGCCTCAGGCAGGAGCATCACAGAACAAAACAGGGACCTGCATTTAGGATTCCTCAAGTCAGTGGCTCTCTAGGGTCCCAGGAGGCAAAGGAGCAGGATCTGCAGGCTCCAAGGGCAGTAAGAAGGACCTCAGCAGTCTCTTTTGTTCCTTCTTTGCCTCCAGTTTCTGGGATGTGCAGTTCACTCTCGAGGCGTCCTCACCACAGCCAGGGCAGCAATTTCCCCCAACTTCCAAATGAGGTTTGATCGTGTTCCGGGACTTTTGACACAGGGTCCAGTGCCTGGGCACATTCTGTCCTATCCCAAATCCTCATCCACCCGAACCACCGAGCCTCTCTCTGCTCTGAAGGACCCCCAGAGTGAATAGCTTTTTTCAAGTGTCTCAGCAAACACGGGGTCATTCATAAAAAACCAAGGTCAACAAGCACTATCAGAGCATGTGGAACCCTATGGTTTCATGCTCTAAGCACCTCACATTATATACAGGAGAAAACGGAGGCTTCATCTCCTGTAGCCCCTGTCTACACTAGGGCAGGTGGGATGGTCGTAATTCCAGGTGCCCACAGACGTGGACTGCAGGACCCCAGTTCTCTCCTTTCAAGGCTGTGCTGGGCATGGCCCTGGCTGGGAAGCTTGTGGATTCTCCTGCCCATGCTCTAGGCCCTTGTCTGAGCCTTTCTCTAAACTTAGCACATTGAATAGGGCTTGCTGGCTACACGTAGGTCAAGAGTGTAACCCCCATATCTCTAATTCCTCACAGAGTTCTCTCTATATTCTCCTACGCACCCTGTTCTCAGACCTCCAGACTCAGAGAATAGATAGGCTACTGCCTGGTAACTCTATCTGGATGTCTAAGAGCAAACCCTACATAGCAAATTGTGCCAACACTATATGTCCACCACCCACAAACCCATGCCGATCATAATGCCCATATGGAAACTAAATACTTGGATTAGCCCCATATGCAGAAAAAGGCAAATTATAAACAAAAGATTGTTATTAGGTTGGCGTGAAAATTATTGCTGTTTTTGACATTACTTTTAATGGCAAAAACTGCAATAAGTTTTACACCAACTTAATAGGAGTGTGTGAAATGGACAGGTTTATTTTGTTGTGCTTTTCTATTTTCCATTTGTTCATATTTGTTGCTTTCTGTGTATCTGAGAGTTTGGAGGAATTTGTGAAAGGAACCAGGATAAACATTTTTTCTTGCTATTTGAAGGCCACATTTTTTATCTATGTTACATTTCCAGTAATAGCTTTTTCAAAATTCTGTTTCATCTGCATATCTTATGTTCTTAATTAGTATTGCTACTAATATCAAAAATTATTTTCTTATTTTAATATTTTGTCTTCTGTTATTTCTTAGTTTATGTTACTTAAATTTGTTATGATTTTTGTTTACTTGTATGCTTTTTCTAGGTTTTCAGATGGATGATTTTCAGATTTTATTAGATTTTCAGTTTTTTCTAAAAAATGTACTTAAAGATAGAAATATACCTCCAATTTCTGTTTAAATGCATTCTCAAAAACTTACATATCTAAAGGTATTTATCATTATACTACATTGTTTTCATAATTCACCTACTGTTTTCTCTCTAACTTCAAGATTGCTTAATAATGGTCTTAGTGATTTCCAAATATCTGAAAATTTTAATTATTGCTGGCTTTGAGGAATACAATATGATATTGACGATTTAGAATACATTGATTACTCATTTGTTGTCTAATTCATGACCTACATTTGAAAACATGATGAAATACAAATGTACATTTGTATACTTTTAGATAAAGTTATTGACCGTGTTATTTACATCCTTTTCAGCTTTTTTACTTTTGATTTTCAATATTATTGTGCTGGCTTACCAAAGAACTAGTTAAAATTAATTTTCTACCTATTTCCCTATCCCACTTGTTTAAATTAAAATTTCAAAATTATACTTTTAATTATACTTATGTTACAGATTTTCATATTTTTTATCAATGTTTCTTTACCACTGTTCCTTATAAAGTCGTTTTTGGTATCCTCTGATTGGCCCTTCAAGTGGTGATGAATAGAAATAATAAAGCAACTGAAGCAAGGTGATAAGAAAAAATGAGAAGAGAGAAACAAATCAATGTGTCCATTTATGTGAAATTTAACTGTGTAAGAGCAATAACAAAAAAAAACCCAGAAAGTTATTTTTCAAAACTATTCATAGAAAGTGAGATTACACAGAGAGAGAGAGAGATAGGCCCGAGGTAAAGACCAGGCTCCTCATAGAACTGTGGCCCCAGGTGGACACTGAACTCCAGGTGTACATTAGGTCCCCAGTTGATGCTCAGGCCCCAGGAAGGTAACCAGGCTTATGATGGATATATGGCTCCAGGTGGATACCCAGGATCCAGGTAGAAATCAGGGACAAGTGGGCACCAGGCCTCAGAGGGATACCTACAACCTTAGTGACCTCAGGCCCCAGTTGGACAGTAGGGCACAGGTGAACTCCAGTCTTCAGGTGGACATCAGGCCCCAGGGGAAATACAGGTCTTAGGTCTACTCCTAAGACACAGGTGGACACAGGTCTTAGGTTTACCCCTAGGACCCAGGTGGACAGCAGGCTCTGGGTGGCCACTGGCCCCAAGTATCCAGTTTCCTAAGAGCTGGGGTGGGCAGCCCCACTGGGCACTGTGGCCAGGCCTGCCATGTCTCCTTGTTCAGCTGCCACATTCCGGTGGGGTGGGCGGGAGGTGTCAAGAGACCACAATCTAAGTTCTTATTACCTGATTTTATTTCACCTCCACTGAGTGCTCACTCTTCTCTCACCTAACAGATTTACTCTCAACTGCAGGTGGTTTAAATGCAAAGGTTTACTGAAGATTTAAAGAGTGTTATCACAGTTGGGATTATTTAAACTAACAGTACACGTTGCATTTTAAGAAAATAATTAATCCCCAGAGGTGGTGTGGGTTATGGAGCCATGACAAATTTTCAACATTGCTTCCCTTACTTGTTGTTTCCAAATAAAAGATTTTTGATTCCCCACTGATGTTGGATGAGAATGCTGAGTGTGCAAGCAAAATATCATTTTTTAACTAAGGGCCCAATAGTGTCTTAAATATGCAGAGCTGAGTCTGCAGGTGGAGAGTGACAGGTTTGTTCAAAACGTGGTATAGAGTGGCCTTGGGTCTCACCTGCCGGACCTTCCATCCTGTGCCCTCCCAGCGAGGCGCCCAAGCCCCGCCTTAGGGCACACCCCTTCACAGGGCCACATAGGCCCCAGTCCTCACCTATGCGGTCATCTCCAAATGGCACAGCAAGACCTTCTGTCCAGGCCCAGGCCAGGGTCCCAGTATCTCCAGGGGGGCCTGGCATCCAGGCATCTGTTGAGAACTGGCCCAATGTTGGGGTCTGGGCTAGCCTGTGGGACCTGGACGTGTGGGGCAGCTGCACGAGGACTCATGCCTGGCTTTATGTGTAGCACCAGGAAAGGCACTTTAATCATATTCATTTCTTGCTCACAAAACCTCTGAGGTGGGTGCCTTCCCCATGTCACAGATGGGAATGACAAGAAATAATAAGGTTAAAGAGCATGCTGATGGTTGAAACCTGGTCAGGAACTGAGAACTGGAGTCTGTAGACCCCTACCTGTGACCTCTGTGGCCGGAGGACCCTCTCTCACCGGGTTTGTGTTTGCAGCATGTCCTGTCCTTCCCTAAGGGCCTCAGGTTCTGAGGCATGGTGAGGGCTGCTGGAGCCCATCACTGAGCTGTAGAAGGAAATACTAACGCTGGCCATGCCACCCTCCAGGCAGACAGAGCTGGGGTTGAAAATCGAGATGGGGCAGGGCTGCCAGGAACAGAGGGAGGCAGGTGGAGAATAACTCACCAGTGAGGGGTTTGCCTGCTACAGCTTTCCAGGGCCATTTCCACTTTCTGGGTGGCATTTTGGGGCAGCTCACACAGTACACCCACACAGCCAGTCCCCAGGGTCACAATCCCCAGATGTTGATCATCTTGGTGACAGGCCCTTTGCTTCTCCAGGAGCCTTTGTGTATGGGCTCTTCCCAGGAAAGCATGATATGTGCTGGTTGTCCTCAGTCCAGGGCACTGCCAGCATTTTCCTTTCTGGTCAGGGTCAAAGCTTTGTTGACCATCTCCAGGATACGATGGCCAGCTGGCCCTTGGAGAGCCAGTCACTCCAGGTGACACGGTTTGGTACTGGACGTCCGCGGTCCCCTCTCCCACGCCGCCCCATACTGGGCCCCGTACCCAGCCGCCACCGCTGCTACAGAAAGAACAGCCCCACTGCCTCCGCGCAGCTGCCATTGTTTAAAGGGACCTCAGCCTGACTTCCAGGAGCTACGCAAGACTCGGCCCAGTAAATGCGCATGCGCGAGGAGCGAGCTGCCTCTCCCCGTCACAGCGATTCCCAGGGTTGTGGTAGAAACCACTCCCTGAGGCTTGGCAAAGCAGGAGCCCTCCGTGGCAGGGCTTCGTTGTCAGGGCTCTGAGGCTCCGGCCTGACTTCTCCACGGGGTCCACAGGAACGTCTCCAGATGCCAGGACTTGAAATGGGCCAACCAGGATGGCGAAACCACAGGCAGAGTCCGGGGAAGCAGAGAGGCATCCCATCCTCAGGCCTGCCCGGACGGTGTTCGGGTGAGTCTCCCCAAAAGTCGTGCCCCCGTAATCTGGATGACAGGTCTGCCTGTGTGTCCGTGGGCTGCTCTCTCACCCGAGGGTCGTTCGCGTGGAGAGCAGAACCCCGCAGCCTCAGGGGTTGCCTGAGGGCTGAGGTGGGGGTGTTTCCGTGACACCGCTGTATGACTGTGTGCGCGCGTGTGTGTGTCCCATTCTCTCCTCTCTCGCTGTCACTCTCTGTCTATTTCTTTCCGTCTCTCTGTCAGTGTGTGTTTGTGTGTGTGAGTGTGTGCCCTTGTGCGTGTGTGTGTTTGGATGAATGTGCCCTGTGCGCCAGAAAGCGATTTCTTGCATGTCAGCCGGTCTTTGGTGAGCCTCTTTCTGCATCTCTGCCTGGGTCATGTGGCCGGTTGTCAATCATTTTCCTGGCGGTTCCACTTTGGGTTTGTGAAGGCCTCTACAACGTGAGGAGATGTGTCGGTCCTGGAGCAATTGAAATCTCATCCCCATCCTGAGTGGCCTCTTTTCTAGGATCAAGATGACCACACTCCAGCCAAGGATAAAAGCCCCACAGGAGCTCACTGTCCTGCAGGAGAGGAGCAGATCCACGTCCAAGAAGATGGCTGTATCTTTTCACCGCTCTTCTCCGAGAAATGAAGCCACAGCACGATACAGTCTTGAAGAGGAAGCCAGGAATGGGAGATGGCAACAATCTCTGTCATGGTGGCCTCTCTGGACAAGTTACCCGTTTGGCACCCCTCCCCTTATGCCCGTGGCAGTGGCACAGTGCTGTATCCTGCCTGGGCTCTGGCCCCTGCTCTGTCCTCCCTCTTACTCTGTCTCCCTTGTTTCTGAGGGGCCTAGATGCTTCTAGGTCTGGCTGAATGTCTTCAACAAAGATCACTTCCCAGTCCATCATGGAGTCAGTTGGTGGACATCCGTTTCATGATTGTGTCTCTCTCCAAACCTGTTTCTGCTTGATTGGGCAGGTTTGATGACCCTGGAGCTCTTAGCTTCCACATGTGTCTCAGACAGGGAAGCTACCTTGGTCTCCATGTTTCACCTCATGGGTGGGTGGATTGCCTAGAAGCAACGGTAAACGACCATGGCTGGCCTTGTCTTCTATGACAGCTGCGGTGTCGCATTTCCTCTGCATCTCCTGTCTTATTCTTGAGGGACGTCCTCTCCTCTGCTCCTGGGTAGACTGACTCCCTGAATCTTTTGGCCCCCTCCTGGATCCCAGGTGTTCTTTGTTTTTGCTTGGCATTGATGGAAAGGTCACTTGTACCCCCCTTCAGCTGGGCACATGCCTGGACACCATTGCTTGTTTCGCCATCACCCCATATGACCTCAGTGACACACATCCACATCATCTGCTCTGGGATACGCCACTGCCATGCGTGGTCACCTTGGTTCCACCTCGGAATAGCCCCGTCCCTGTTTGCATGTGTCCTGGAAAGTGGTATCAGCTTGCAGGAGCCCCTGGGCTTTTAGAAGCGGGGCAGGCCACTGCTCTTTCAAAGGAGGAGGGAGGCAGAGGGCTCATGGGTCAGTGAATTTTCAGCTGACACTACAGTCTTGAGGCCCATGGGAACATTCTGCGCTGCAGCGAGGCCCTGCCTGGTCAGCGGATGTGGTGAGCCCATCCTTTCTCACCCAGAGGGGTCCAAGATCGGATCCGAAGAGGAGTCCTGAGACTCCAGCAGGAGCCCTAGAGCTCTCTCTTCACTAGTGGAAGTCGGCTCAAGGAGGTCCTGAAGACAGGACTCCTGAGGGTTTGGCCCTAGGTCACCCGCGGACCCCTCTCCCACGATGCCCCCTACTGGATCCGGGATCCAGCCGCGGCCGAGGTTACACCAGGAGCGTGCCTGCCGCCGCGCAGCCTCCATTGTTTCAAGGGGACGCAGCCTGACTGCCAGGAGCCCAGCGCGAGTTGGCCCCACCAATGCGCATGCGCGAGGCGCCAGCGGCTTCTGCCTTCAGTGATTCCCACGGTTGTCTTAGAAACCAGTCCCCCAGGCTTGGCAAAGCAGGAGCCCTCCGTGGCAATGCTTGGGTGTCGGGGCTCCGAGGCTGCGGCCTGACCTCTCCACGCGGTCGACAGGAACATCTCCGGATGCCAGGAGTCGCAAAGGGCCGACCATGATGACGAAACCACAGGCAGAGACCGGGGGAACCAGCGAGGCATCCAAGCCTCAGGCCTGCCAGGACGGTGTTCGAGTGAGTCTCCCCAAAAGTCCTGTCCCCGTGATCTCGAGGACAGGTCGGCCTGCGTGTCGCTAGGCTGCTTTCTCATCCAAGGGTCGTTCTCGCAGAGAGCAGAACCCCGCAGCCTCAGGAGTTGCGTGGGGGTGTATGCTTCGTGCCACTGCTGTATGATATTGTGTGTGTGTGTGTACGTGTGTGTGTGTGTGTGGGCGTGTCTCCCATTCTCTCTTCTCTCTGTCTCTCACTCTCTGTGGGCTTCTATCTCTCTCTCTGTCATTGTGTGTGTGTGTGTGTGTTCCCGTCTGCGAGTGACTTTGGAAGAAAGTGCCCTGTGTGCCAAAAAGCGACTTCTTGATTTTTGTCCTCTTTCATGAGCCTGTTTTTACGTCTCTGCCTGGGTCATGTGGCCGGTTGTCAATCGTTTTCGCCGCGGTTCCACTTTGGGTCTGTGAAGGCCTTGACCACATGAGGAGATGCGTCGGTCCCGGAGCAATTGAAATCTCATCCCCATCCTGAGCGGACTCTTTTCTAGGATCAAGATGACCACACTGCAGCCAAGGACAAAATCCCCACAGGAGCTCATTGTCCTGCAGGAGAGGAGCGGACGCACATCAGAGAAGATGGTTGTATCTTTTCACAGCTCTTCTCTGAGAAATGAAGCCACACTACAATACAGTCTGGAAGAGGAAGCCATTAAAGGGAGATGGCAACAATCCCTGTCACTGGAACGCTGGCCTCTCTGGACAAGCCACCCTGGTGGCACCCCTCCCCTTATGCCCGTGGCGGTGGCATGGTGCTGTATCCTCCTGGGCTCTGGCCTCTGCTCTGGCCTCCCTGTTGCTCTGTCTCCCCTGTTTCTCAGGGTCCTGGTTGCCTCTCGCTCTGGCTGAATGTCTTCAACAAAGATGACTTCCCAGTCCATCAGGGAGACACTTCCTGGAGACCTGTGTCATGATTGTTTCTCTCTGCAAGCCTGTTTCTGCTTGACTGGGCAGGTCTGATGACCCTGGAGCTCTTGGCTTCCATATGTGTCTCAGACAAGGAAGCTTCCTTGCTCTGCATGTTTCCCCTCATAGGTGGGTGGATTGCCTCGAATGATCGCTAGGCGACCATGACTGGCCTTGCCTTCTAGGACAGGTGGTGTCTCATTTCCTCTGCATTTCCTGTCTCATTCTTGAGGGACATTCTCTCCTCTGCTCCTGGGTGGAATGACTCCCTGGATCTTTTGGCCGTATCGAACGTCAGGGAGCCAAAACGACTGGGCTGGGGCTGGGGCTGGGTGCAGGGGAGGTTGCATCAGGGCTACCTGGACGGTGGAGGGTTGGGAGTGGGGTGAATGTTGCAGAAACCTCTTTGCTCCTCTGGCAGATGTTTCAAAATGTGGCTTGGACTCAGGCACAGGCCACCTCCTGGTTCCCAGGTGTTCTTTGATTTTCCTTGGCATTGATGGAAGGGTCACTTTTTCACCCCTTCCATCGGGCACATGCCTGGACAACATTGTTTGTTTCACCGTCGCCCCAGATGACTCCGGTGACACAAATTCACACCACCTGCACCGGGATATGCCAGTGCCACGCGTGGTCACATTGTCTCCACCTCGGATTCCCCCCGTCCGTGCTTGCACGGGTTCTGTAAAGCGGTGTTGGCTTGCAGGAGCCCCAGGGCTTTTAGATGCGGGGCAGGCCACTGCTCTTTCAAAGGAGGAGGGAGCCAGAGGGCTCACGGATCAGTGAATTTTCAGCTGACACCACTCCTTGAGGCCCATGGGGTCATTCTGTGCTGCAGCGAGGCCCTGCTTGCCTCACCAGATGTGGTGAGCCCATCCTTTCTCACCCGGAGGGGTCCATAATCGGATCTGAAGGGGAGTCCCGAGACCCCAGCAGGCGCCCTGAAGCTCCCCCTCCATTCTCACCGGGTGGGTCCAAGATCGGACCTGAAGAGGAGTCCTGAGACCCCAACAGGTGCCCTTGAGCTCCCTCTCCACTGGTGGAAGTCGGTTGAAGGAAGTCCTGAAGACAGGACTCCTGAGGGTTTGGCGCTATTCACTTGTGGCCTCCTCTCTCACGCCGCCCCCTACTGGATCCCGGATCCAGCGGTGGCTGAGGCTGCAGCAGGAGCGCCCCTGCAGCCGCACGGCCGCCATTGTTTCAAGGGGACGCAGCCTGATCCCCAGGAGCGGAGACCCAGTTGGCCCCGCCAATGCGCATGTGTGAAGCACCAGCTGCTTCTGCTATCACAGTGATTCCCACGGTTGTCAGAAACCAGTCCCCGAAGCTTGGCAAAGCAGGAGACCTCCAGGGCAGTGCTTGGGTGTTGGGGCTCCGAGGCTCCAGCCTGACCTCTCCACGGGGTCGACAGGAATGTCTCCGGATGCCAGGACTCGCAAAGGGCCGACCAGGATGAAGAAACCCTCGACGGAGTCCAGGGGAAACACCGCGACAGACCAGCCTCAGGCCTGCCCGGACGGTGTTTGGGTGAGTCTCCCCAAAAGTTGTGCCCCCATGATCTCTAGGACAAGTCGGACTGCGTGGCCTTGGGCTACTCTCACCCAACAGTCGTTCTCGTTGAGAGCAGAAGCCCGCAGCCTCAGGGGCTGCCTGTGGGCTGAGGAGGGGGTGTTTCCGTGCCACTGCTCTGACTGTGTATGTGTCTGTGTGTGCGTGTGGGGGGGTTACTCCCATTCTCTCCTCTCTCGCTGTCTGTCACTCTGTCAGTTTCTTTCCCTCTCTCTGTCAGTTTGTATGTGTGTGTGTGTGTGTGTGTGTGTGTGTGTGCCCTTGTGCGTGTGTGTCTTTGGACAAATGTGCCCTGTGTGCCAGAAAGCGATTTCTTCCATGTCGGCCGGTATTTGGTGAACCTCTTTCTGCATCTCTGCCTGGTTCATGTGACAGGTTGTCAATCATTTTCCTGGCCCTTCCACTTTGGGTTTGTGAAGGCCTGGACACATGAGGAGATGTGTTTGTCCCGGAGCAATTGGACTATCATCCCCATCCTTAGCAGCTTCTTTTCCAGGATCAAGATGACCACACTCCAGCCTAGGACAAAGGCCCCACAGGAGCTCATTGTCCTGCAGGAGAGGAGCAGACCCACGTCAGAGAAGATAGCTGTATCTTTTCACAGCTCTTCTCTAAGAAATGAAGCCACACCATGATACCATGTAGAAGAAGAAGCCGGGAATGGGAGATGGCAGCAATCCCTCAATCCCTGTCCCTGTGACGCTGGCCTCTCTGGACAAGTCACCCGTTTGGCACCTCTCCCCTTAAGTCCAAGGCAGTGGCACGGTGCTGTATCCTCCCTGGGCTCTGACCTCTGCTCTGGCCTCCCTGTTACTCTGTCTCCCCTGTTTCTGAGAGGCCTAGATGCCTCTTGATCTGGCTGAATGTCTTCAACAAAGCTCACTTCCCTGTCCATCAGGGAGACAGTTGGTGGACATCCATGTCATGATTGTTTCTCTCTCCCAACCTGTTTCTGCTGGATTGGGCTGGTTGGATGACCCTGGAGAGCTTGACTTCCATAGGTGTCTCAGACAGGCAAGCTACCTTGGTCTCCATGTTTCACCTCATCAGTGGGTGGATTGCCTAGAATGAGCAGTAGGCCACTGTGACATGCCTAGTCTTCTGGGACAGGTGGTGTTGCATTTCCTCTGCACTTCCAGTCTCATTCTCGAGAAACATTCTCTCCTCTGCTCCTGGGTGGACTGACTCCCTGAATGTTTTGTCCCCCTCCTGGATCCAGGTGTTCTTTGATTTTCCTTGACATTGATGGAAAGGTCACTTGTGCCCCCCTTCCACCTGGCACATGCCTGAACACCATCTTGTGTTTCGCCATTGCCCCATATGACTTCAGTGACACATATTCACACTGTCTATTCTGGGATACAGCAGTCCCACATGTGTTGGCATTGGCTCCACTTTGGAGTTGCCCTTGTCTCTGTTTGCATGTGTCCTGGAAAGAGGTATCAGCTTGCAAGGGCCCCAGAACTTTTACAAGTGGGGCAGGCAACTGCTCTTTCAAAGGAGGAGGGAGGAAAAGGGTTCATGGATCAGTGATTTTTCCGCTGACACCACCCCTTGAGGCCCATGCGATCATTCTGTCCTGCAACGAGGCCCTTCCTTTCTCAGCAGATGTGGTGAGCCTAACCTTCTTCACCCGGAGGGATCCAAAATGGGATCTGAAGAGGGGTCTTGAGACGCCAGCAGGTGCCCTGAAGCTCTCTCTCCACCGGTGGAAGTCAGCTCAAGGAAGTCTTTAAGACAGGACTCCCCGGGGTTTGGCCCTGGGACCCCCGCGGCCCTCTCTCCCCTGCTGCCCCCTACTGGAACCTGCATCCCACCATCGCCGAGGCTGCAGCAGGATTCCCCCTGCCACCGCCAGTCGCCATTGTTTAAAGGGGCCACAGCCTGACTTCCAGGAGTGGAGCGCGAGTCGGCCCAGCAAATGCGTATCCACGAGGTTCTAGCTGATTTTCCCGTCACATTGATTTCCATGGTTGTCTTAGAATCCAGTCCCTGAGGCTTGGCAAAGCAGGAGTTCTCCGTGGCCCTGCTTCATTGTCGGGGCTCTGAGCCTCCAGCCTGACTCGCAAGGGTTTTAATACCCTTCTCATCCTCAGCTGCCTCTTTGCTAGGATCAAGACAACCACACCCCAGCCAAGGACAAAGGCCTCACAGTTGCTCATTGTCCACCCACAGGAGGGTGCCCACAGACCTTCAAGAGGATGGTTTCCACTCCTCTCGCACTTTGCCCTCGTTGAGAAATCTAGCCACAGCTAGACACAGGGACGGAGAAGGAAGCCGGCAACGGGATGCGGCAAGCATTTCTGTCACCCAAACGCTAGCCTTCCTGGCCAAGTCACCCATTTGGCACTTGTTCCCGGATGCCCGTGATGGTGGCATTTTGCCGTATCCTGCCTGGGCGCTGGCCTCTGCTCTCTCCTCCTTATTTCTCTGTCTGCCCAGTTTCTTGGAATCCTAGAGGCTTCTTAGTCTGGCTCAACGTCTTCAACAAAGAACACGTCCCAGTCTATCAGGGAGAAATTTCTTTGGGGTCCGTTTCATGATTGCTTCCCTCTCCAAACCTATTTCTGGATGATTGGGCAGGTGTGATGATCCTGGAGCTCTGGGCTGCCATACCTGTCTTGGACAGGAAGCTCCCTTGGTCTCCATGTCGGAAGTGATGGCTGCGTGGTCGGTCCAGGAAGAGCAGGAGGTGACCCCACCGTGGCTGACCTTTGCCTTCTAGGAAAGGCAGTGTTGCATCCCACCTGTGCTTCCTCTCTCATTCCTAAGGGCCATCCGGTTGCTCTGCTCCTGGGGAAAGTGCCTTCAAGCACTGAATCTTTTGGCTGCCACTGATGTGAGGGAGCCAAAGGGACTGGGTTTTGCTGGGTTTAGGGGAGGTGACGTCAGGGGTTCTTACCCAGTGGCGGGGTGTCACTGTGGTGTCGTTTTTCGAAACCTCTGGGCCCCTCTGGCAGGCATCCCTGAATGTGGCTTGGACTCAGGCACAGGCCCTGCCTCGCATGTTTTCAGGTGTGCTTGGCTTTTCCTCAGCTTTGTGTGGAAGGTCCCAGTGGCCCACGGAGGCATGCCTGGACGTCGCTATCTGTCTCGGCATCACCCCATACGGCCTCAGAGACACACGCTCACTCCATCTGCCCTTGGGGGACGTCAGTACCACGTGTGGTCACATTGGCTCCATCTCGGACTCGCCTCTGTCTCTCTTTGCACATGTCGCGGAAAGCAGTTTTGGGATGTCAGAGCCCCGGGCCTTGGAGATAAAGGCAGGCCACTGCTCCACCCAGGAAGGAGGGAGGCGGTGGGCTCATGGGTCGGTGCATTTTCAGCCTACAGTATGCCTTGCGGCCCTTGGGATCTTTCTGTGCCCCACCGAGACCCTTCCCGCCTCACTACATTGTAATCCCATTCCTGATCACCCGTTCGGATCCATAATCAGATCCGAAGAGGAGTCTGGAATGCCCAGCCGGCACCCTGAAGCTCCTCCACCACTATGAACTGAAACAGAAGACCGATCAAGAAGGTCCTGATGACAGGACTCCTATGGGTCCAACCCAGGGTCTCCTGCAGGCCCCTTCCTAGTACTCTTGCCACCCGCCATCTCGGACTTCGCCGCCGCCCCAGTCTCCGCAGCCTGTCGTGTCGCCGCCATTTTTTAAGGGGTCCGCAGCCTGACTCTAGGGAGCAAGGGGGGAGTCGGCCTCGCCAGAGCGCATGCGGGAGGCCCGAGCCACCGCTTTGGTAACAGTGACCGCCACTGTTGCCCAGAAGTGGGTCCCTGAGACTTGGCGAAGTAGGAGCCCTGTGTGATAGTGCGTCAGAGTGGGGGCTGAGAGCAGTCCTGGCCAGGGTGTTAACAGGTTGGTCTCCGGAGATCGGGATTCTCGGAGGATCGACCACCAGGGAAAAAACCTCAGGAGCAAGAAACCTCAGGCAGATCACAGGGGAGGCAGCGCGTGATCCCAGCCTCAGGCCAGGATTTGCCGAGGGTCGATGAGGCCCCTCTCCCAATCTTCACCTCACCAGCCACCGCCCCAGTCCCCGCAGCCGCCTCTCCACCATCATTTATTTTATTATTATTTTTTTAACAGTTGGAGTCTCAGTCTGTCACCCAGTCTGGAGTGCAGTGGTGGGATATCAGCTCACTGCAAACTCTGCCGCTGGGGTTCAAATGATTCTCTTGCCTCCACCTCCCGAGTACCTGGGATTAGAGGATTATTCAGAATTGGCTCTAAGACCGGTCCTGGCCAGGGCATCAGCAGGATGGTCTCTGGAGGCCGGGATTCACGGAGGGTCGTCCAAGAGGAAGAAACCGCAGGCAGAGGGCCGAAGAAGCAGCGCGGGATCCCAGCCTCACGCCTGCACAGACGGTGTGCCAGTGAGTCTCTTCAAAAAAGGAGAGGCTTGCTTGTGTGCCTCTGGGCTGCTCTCTCACCAGTGGGTGGTAGTTGCGGAGAGTAGAACCCGGAAAATTCAGGGACTGCCTGGGGGTGGGTGTTACCGTGCCACTGCCCTATGTCTTTGTACATTTGTGTGTGTGCGTAAGTCTCTCTCTTATTTCTCTCTCTTCCCTTTCTCGCTCTTTCGCTCTGTGTCCTGTGTGCGCGTGTGTGTGTGTTGGGACACATGTGCCCTGTGCGCCAGAGGGCAGTATCTTGTACTTCGGCCTTTCTTCTGGTCAGCCTGTCTCCGCGTCTCTGCCTGGGTTGTGTGGCCGGTTGTCAGTCGTTTTTCTGGTGGTTCCAGTTTGGGTTTGTGAAGGTCTGGTGAGGTGGGGAGCTTCGTCTATCTCATAAGGATTTAAATGACCTCCCCACCCTGAGGCCTCTTTTCTAGGATTAAGGCCTCCACCCCCTAGCCAAGGATAAAAGCCTCAACGGAGAGGTCATCGTCTACCTGCAGGAGCTGTGTAGAGTGACCTGAAAAAAGCTGGTTCCCATTCGTCTCTCTCTTTCATCTCATTGAGAAATCTAGCCACAGGGTAACACAGGTTTTGAGAGGATGGGAACGGGACATGGCAAGGATCTGTGAGTGTACAGGCTGTGTTTCACATATCATTAAACATAGTCTAGTGAGGGTTCTGCAGATAGCTGGCGTTTAAGTTTGTTTTATTGAATCAAGGAAAAGAAAAAATACTGAGAAAAAATGACACATCTTGACTGCCAGCCCATCTGATTGTTACAAATTTAATAGTAATTTTAATTTATCTTCTCATGTAAAGGTCCTTGGCAGTGATACCTAATTTCCTAAGATAGCCTTGCTTTATTTCATATGATTAAGATGTCATTCTTATCAGAGTATCTGGAAATTCTTCCCAATGCCCTTGACATACATGATTAATCACATTCCCAAAATAACATACCAAAACAAACAACAGAAAATTATTTGTTACTTGGTTCCTTCAAATTTGTTTATCTAATTTGTGGTTCCTTCATGCACACAACATTTCATGTGTGTCTGGCACTCTTCTGGTCACAAATTTCATCTTAAATAACCTAAGTATTGAAATGCTTGTGTCCTTTGATTAATTTTTACTAAATAAATACTTTGATAAAAAGCTACATTGAGGCTGAGTGCAGTGGCTCACACCTCTAATCCCAGCTCTTTGGGAGGGTGAGGTCAGCAGATCATGAGATCAGGAAATCAAGACCATTCTGGCCAAGATGATGAAACCCCGTCTCTTAAGGAATACAAAGAATTAGCCAGGAGAGGTCAGGCGCTGGCTCATGCCTGTAACCCCACACTTTGGGAGGCTGAGGTGGGTGGATCACCTAAGGTCAGGAGTTCAAGACCAGTCTGCCCAGCATGGTGAATCCCAGTTTCTACTAAAAATACAAAAAATTGCCAGGTGTGGTGGCAGGTGCCTGTAATCCCCAGCTACCCAGCAAGCTGAGGCAGGAGAATCACTTGAACCCAGGATGTGAAAGTTGCACTGAGCTGAGATCATGCCACTGCACTCCAGCCTGGGTGACAAGAGTGAAACTCTGTCTCAACAAAACAGAAAGAAAGAAAAGAAAAGAAAAGAAAGAAAGAAAGAAAGAAAGAAAGAAAGAAAGAAAGAAAGAAAGAAAGAAAGAAAGAAAGGAAGGAAACCTTGTCTAAAAATAGAAAAATTAGACCCTGAAGGTCACATCTGAATGAGAAAGACATTGTTTGGCTCAAATTGTCTGACACTAAGGAATAGTGCAGACTGGACAAGTGAGGTGACTCACACCTATAATCCTAGCACTTTGGGAGGCCAAGGCAGGTGGATTACCTGAGGTCAGGAGGTGGAGACCAGCCTAGCCAAAATGGCAAAACTCTGTCTCTACTAAGAAGACAAAAATTAGCCAGGCATGGTGGTGCACATCTGTAATCCCAGCTACTTGGGAGGCCGAGGTGGCAGAATCACTTGAACCTGGAAGGCAGAGGTTATAGTGAGCTGAGATCATGCCACTGTACTCCAGCCTGGGCGACAGAGTGAGACTCCATCTCAGAAAAAAAAAAAAAAAAGAAAAGAAAAGGTCACTAATGTATCAAATAAAACAATCATTCATGTATTGCAAATAAATACTCAACCAAGACAAAATGGCATGTCACATCTTATGGGAAAAGATTGAAATGATGGTGAGAAGAAAACTGTGACCCTTGAATGTAAGACAGAAAAAAATCAGGGCATGATGTTAAGGAATTGGAAATAATTCTCCATATTAAAGGAATACAAGAGACAGAGAGGAGAGAGGGACACGGTAGTCACAGACTGCAGGGGTGTGGGGTAGACGGGAATCAAGGAGGCAGAGAGAGCAGTGGGAATGTACATAAAATCACCCTCCAGAGCTGTGTTGTCCAATAAGGTTGCTGAACACTTGAAAGATGGCTATTTCAATCTGAGAAATGCTGTAAGTGGAAAACACATTTAAAAAAAATTCTGAATTCTCAGTATAAAAGAAAGAATGGGGTGGTGTGGGGGCTCACACCTGTAATCCCAGCATTTTGGAAGGCCCCGGCGGGAGGATTGCTTGAGCCGGGAGTTTGAGACCAGTCTGGGCAACACAGCAAGACCTCATCTCTTCAGAAAAAAAAAAAAAAAAAAAATTAGGCCAAGTGCAATGGCTCACACCTGTAATCCCAGCACTTTGGGAGGCCAAGGTAGGTGGATCACTTGAGCTCTGGAGTCCAAGACCAGCCTGGACAACATGCCAAAACCCTGTCTTAACAGGGTTTTTTGTATTTTAAAAATACAAAAATTAGTCAGGAGTGGTGGCACATGTTCGTGGTCACAGCTACTTGGGCGGCTGAGGTGGGAGGATCATTTGAGCCCTGGAGGTCGAGGCTGCAGTGAGCTGACATTGTGCCACTGCACTCCAGCCTGGGTAACAGAGTGAGACCCTGTCTTAAAAAAAAAATTAGCTGGGCATGGTGGTGGTCAGGACCAGCCCGACCAACATGGAAGAGCCCCGTTTCTACTAAAAATACAGAAGTAGCCAGGTGTGGTGGCACATGCCTGTAATCCCAACTACTCAGGAGGCTGAGGCAGGATAATCCTTTGAACCCAGGAGGCGGAGGTTGGAGAGAGCCGAGATTGCACCACTGCACTCCAGCCTGGCAACACAGCCAGATTCTGTCTCAAAAAAAAAAATATATATATATATACACACACACACACACACACACACACACACACACACACACACAATTTTGAAGCAAAGTTTCAAAATCAATCAGTAAGCACCCCCTGAGGTTTATCGTTACGTAAAGTGCCCCCTCTGCACATGCAGGATTAAATGAACCTTGAAAATATCATGCTAAGTGGAAGAAGCCAGTCACGAAATATCACATGTAATTCCATTTAAATAAAATGTCCAAAATACATGAATGCATAGGACAGAAAGTAGATTAGTGGTGGCCCAGGGTTAGGGGAGTTGGGGAAATGGAGGGATATGGGGTTTACTTTGGGGTAATGAAAATGATCTAAAATTTACTGTGGTGATGTTTGCAAAATTGTGCAAATATACTGAAATCATTGAATTTTACACTTTAAATGGGTGGCTTCTGTGATATGTTAATATTTCTCAATAAAACTTCAAGGAAAAGAGTACCTGTGTGCCTCCAGAGTCCACATTTTTACACTTGATGAAGAAATCAAGATATTGTTTCTTCTTCTTCTTTATTTTTATTTTATTTATTTTATTTTTTGAGACAGAGTCTCCCTCTCTTTCCCAGGCTGGAGTGCAGTTGCACGATTTCAGCTCACTGCAACCTCCCAGCTAATTTTTGTATTTCTAGTAGAGACGGTGTTTCACTATGTTGGCTAGGCTGGTCTCGAACTTCTGACCTCAAATGAGTCCACCACGTTGGCCTCCCAAAGTGCTGGGATTGCAGGCGTGAGCCATTGCACCTGGCTCAAGATTTAGTTTCCATTGTTTCAGATGCCCTAGGACCATTTTATTCAACTTTAATTTCTGATGCATCATCTCAGTGGAAATTTTACATTAGTTCCCAATGTATTTTACTCTGTTTAAGATTTTATCAGCTGGGTACAGTGGCTCACACCTCTAACTGCAACACTTTGGGAGGCCAAGGTGGGAGGATCAGTTGAGCCCAGGAATTCAAGACCAATCTCTGCAACATAGTGAGGCGCCCATCTCTACAAAAAAAAAAAAATTGTTTAATTAGGTGGGTGTATTGTTGCATGCCTGTGGTCTCAGCCAGTAGGTAGGCTGAGGTGGGAGGATCACTTGAGCCCAGGAGGTCGAGGCTACAGTGGCCATGATTATACCACTGCATTCCAGAGAAAATATTTTTAATTACATTTTTTTAAGAAAACAAAATATACGCTTAGTGACTTGATACAAATGAATGAATTTTATAATCTACAGAAACCAAAAAATAACAATAATATAAACCCACAGCCATTCTTCTTATGTGAGTCTCTGTTGTCTCTGAGTTGTAAGAATTGTGAATTGTGATTAATAACAAATATGCATGACGAGGACTCAATAAGAGATAGGCATTGATAAATTGCAAACCACACTTACTGGACTAAGCTCTTTAAAGTTGTACAAGAAAAAGAAAAGGCATTGAAAAACTGCGTTGGCTACCAAAATGCTAAAGTTCACCTAAGTCCATTAATCAGCACACACACACACACACACACACACACACACAATGCATGTGTAAAATGGTCAACACAGTCTCCCGTGAATGTGTCCTCTTATTAATAGGTCGGTGAGGGTAAGAGATGAGGTTCTATAGATCCTGGAATCAGGGATGGGGAAATTGTGGGGTCCCTGGGGTGAGAGATGAGGGTCTGTAGATTAGTGATGGGTGGTCTTTTGGATAGTGATGAGGTCCATGGAATCAATTCTTGTGGATATGTAGGGTCAGTGATGAGGGAATCTGGTGTCAGTGATGGGATGTGTATGGAATCAATGAGAGAGTGTGGAATCAATCTGTGAAGGCCAGATTTGTAGTGTCATCTCTCAGGCTGACGCATCCTGATCTGTGTGTCAGTGGTGGAAATTCTATGGGGTCAGAGTGTGACAGTCAGGTCCCTGCCACTGGGTGTTCTGGGTCCAGTCAAGTGCAGAGATTCCCTTACCTGATCCTGGCTGGAGAGGTCCTTCTCACGGACTCCTCATGTGAAAGGTGGGTTGTCGGCGGTTTTTGTTTTTGTTTTGTTTTGTTTTGTGATAGGGCTGGGTGGGTTGGCTTTTTCTTTAGGGTTTGGTTTTGCCTCTTAGAGACCACAGACACATGCAGCTTTTAGGAAGACATTTTTGTCTGGGCGATCGCTAGGTCCTTTGGGCCAAGCCATCTAATGGGAACGAAGTTGACCATTCCCTCAGAGCAGTTCAGATCTAGACGGTCGCTTAAAGGTGTCCACAAGGGGGCGTGCAAGTGGATTGTGGCTTTGAGTGGCAAGTGAGCGGAAAGAAACAACTAAGAAAGACACACGAGCTGTCCTCAGGCTGCATCTGGCACAGCTGGAAAAACAGCCTCCCTAACCCATCAGGAGCCAATGGGAGGTGCCTCTGGGCTGTGTGAGGCTGGCGGAGGCGGGACTTCCAGACCCAGAAAGTCTGGGCACAGAAGCCTATTACTGCCAGACACTGAGGCGTTGCCGTGGGAACCAAGGGCCTTTCGGGTCAGATCAGATCCTTTCTCAGACAATTCTTTGGGTAACTGGAGAGCTCCTGTCCAGCGCACTCCCCTGTGAATGCTTAGTGTGCCCTCTCGGGCAGAGTCTTCTTTGGTCTGAGAGCCACTTGTTTCTTAAATGCCTGCGCTAATCTTGCCGTCTGCTCCTACGTAGCTCAGGCATTTGCTACATGCTGATCCTTTCTTTCCTGACAGGCGGGCCACCTCTTCAGCTTCTGGGAGGACAGTTCAAATTATGGAGGAGGGAGAGGTGCAGGGCAGCAGTGCGGAGGGGAGTACGGAGGAGTTGGGGGAGCAGGGGCTCATTATTCTTTGTAGCTCAGATTCCCAAGCCTGTGACTTTGAGAATCTCTGTCTTCCTTGCAACGTTTCAATCTGAGGCTCTTGGGGAGAGGGCAGAGTTGGAGCCGGGTGGAAGAATGGTGGGGAGAGGAGTGGGTGGAGGGAACGTGGAGAATATTTCAGGAGGTGTCTTGATTCCTGGCACCTTACTTTGCCTACTGGAGTTTCCCAGTCTGTTCCAGATGCACTCTCTAGACCCTGAGGGGGCCAGAGGAGGCCTGAGGAGGCTTGTTAGTTGCCAGTGTGTGCTCCCCTGGACTCGATTGGAATTGGTCCCACAAACTTTTTTTTTGAGGGAGTCTCACACTGTCACCCAGGCTGGAGTGCAATGGGGTGATCTCGGCTCACTGCAACATCTGCCTCCTGGGTTCAAGCGATTCTCCTGCCTCAGCCTCCCTAGTAGCTGGGACTTCAGGTGTCCGCCACAACACTTGACTAATTTTTTTCTATTTTTAGCAGGGACAGGGTTTCACAATGTTGGTCAGGCTGGTCTCAAACTCCTGACTTCAGGTGATCCACTGGCCTTGGCCTCGCAAAGTGCTGGGATTACAGGTGGGAACCATCACGCCCCACCAATCCCACAAATTTAGACATTATGATACATTGGAGCCACCACGCCCCACCAAATACACATATTTAGGCATTATGATATATTGGTACTTTTAGATCACTTGGTTTGTATATTGTGTTTTCTCCCCTCCATTTGTTTGTTTGTTTACTTATTTATTGAGACAGAGTCTTACTGTGTCAGCCAGCCTGGAGTGCAGTGGCATGATCTCGGCTCACTGCAACCTCCACCTCACAGGTTCAAGCAATTCTCTTGTCTCAGACTTCCGAGTAGCTGGGATTACAGGTGCATGCCATCACCCCCGGCTAATTTTCGTATTTACAGTAGAGACAGGGTTTCACCATGTTGGCCAAGGTGGTCTCAAACTTCTGACCCCAAGTGATCCGCCTGCCTCGGCCTCCCAAAGTGCTGGGATTATAGGCATAAACCACCGTGCCCGGCATCCCCTCTTTTTCATTCAGGGATTTTAAATGTTTTATTGGCTCCATCGGTTATGTATGATTGCCTTGACGATTTCAGCTTGAATTAAAATTACATATTTTTGCCTGTGTTTATTAATATTTAAACATATTAAAATAATACATGTTCATAATGAAAATGAAACATTACAAATAAATGCACAGGAAAGGCAGTATTCCCCCTCCAGTTCCACTCTTGAAATAACCAGATAACAAGATGATGAACATCTTTCCATGATGTTCTCCAAGATTCATATAATTATTTGCAATCATACAATGGCATATATGGGCCAGGTGCGGTGGCTCACACATGTAATCCCAGCACTTTGGGAGACTGAGCCGGGTGGATCATTTGAGGTCAGGAGTTCAAGACTAGGCTGTCCAACATGTTGAAACCCCATCGCTAAAAAAAACACAAAATTATTTGGGCGTGGTAGCGGGCGCCTGTATTCCCAGCTACTTGGGAGGCAGAGGCACGAGAATCACTTGAACCTGGGAGATGAAGGTTATAGGGAGCCAATATCGCATTACTTAACTGCCACCTGGGTGAGAGAGTGAGATTCCATCTCAATAAATAAATAAATAAAGATAAAGAAAGAAAGATGAAAGAAACAAAGAAAAAAGAAAGAAAGAGAGAAAGAGTCAGAGAAAGGAAGCAAGGAAGCAGGAAAGCAAGCAAGCAAGCAAGAAAGAAAGAAAGAAAGAAAGAAAAATAGAAAGAGAGAAGTCGTGTGCTCCGGTTGCTAAGATCGATGGTAAGAACAAATCCTTTAATGGTGAAAGTGTAAGAAGGAAAAAGAAATTTCTGTTAGTCTTGTTTGTTGCACCCCAAGCTCTAAAAAGTACAGCCATGTGTGTGATAAGTGCTTAGTTAAGATGAAAAAGAAATTAAATTTGTGCGTGGAAATCGTAAACAGAAATGCGCTCTGATTGACAGCAATTGGGTCAATGCGATCCAAGGTTCAGGCATCCACTGCGGGTCTTAGAACATGTCTCCTGCAGATAAGGGAGGGCTACTATATAATGTTTCTTTCTTTTTTTCTTTAATTATAAAGCATTCTCCTTTTTTATATAACAATTTGCCATTGATATCACTTTAGGTATAAAGGCATTAGGATGTCTTTATAGTAGATAAAAAGCTAACTCATTATTTTTAAAAGTATCTTCCATTATATGAGCATTTAAAATGCTAAACTACTTTTCCCACCAAAAAGTGATTCTGTAAATATTCTTTTAATTATATCTTCATTAATTTTTACTTCTGCTGAAACAAATTGCATGAGGAAACAAATGTATGTGTATAAAATGCAACATATGTATATATACTTAATATGTGTATATACAACTTAATATACACACATACATACAATAATATACCCATTTTTTTTGTTGTTTTTTGAGATGGAGTTTTGCTCTGTCACCCAGGCTGGAGTGCAGTGGTATGATGTTGGCTCACTGCAACCTCCACATCTTGGATTCCAGTGATTCTCCTGCCTCAGCCTCCTGAGTAGCTGGGAATATTGGCATCTGCCACCAAGTCCAGCTAACTTTGTCTTTTTAGTGGAGATAGGTTTTCCCCATGTTGGCCAGGGTGGTCTCGAACTTCTGACCTCAAGTGGTCCACCGACCTTGCCCTCCCAAGGTGCTGGAATTGCAGATGTGAGCCACCACGCCCAGCCTAACATATACAATTTAATGTATATACAAATATAGGTTGGGTGCAGTGGCTCACTCCTGTAATCCTAGCACTTTGGGGAGCTGAGGTAGGGGATTGTTTGAACTCAAGAGTTTGAAATCAGCCTGGGCATCATGGTGAAACCCTATCTGTACAAAAAACACAAAAGTGAGTTGGGTGTGGTGGCACGTGCCTGTGCTCCCAGCTATTCAAGAGACTGAGGTGGGAGGATAGCTGAAGCCAGGCAGGTCGAGGCTGCAGTGAGTTGTGATCATGCCACTGCACTCCAGTGTGGGTGACGGAGTGAGACCCTGTCTTAGACAAAAACAAATCAAACCAAATATAATGTTTATGCACTACACACTTGATTTCTTTCCAAAGGGTTATATAACACTGTACTTTCACCAGCAATATATGCGACTACTCATTTCCTACATATTCACTATCACTTGTGTGCAGTCAAGGAAACTTAGTAGGCCTGAATTGCCCAAACCTGGCATACTCCAAAGAAAGGTTTGACTCTATCCTAGCTCCTGGGAAATAACGTCTAGTCCTTGGAGTCTCCTGCCTATCTGGGAGTTAACAATGTGATTTATTGTGAGGACCTTGGACCATGCAGTGTCAGCTTGACCTTGGGAAGGGTGGAGACAGAGAAACTAAGGTCATCCAAATGGGTGCTCTTGTCCATGTGACCAACCTCCAGTAAAACCCTCAACCCCAAGGCTCAGGTAAGCTTCTTGTTGGGGAGTATTTTCTGTACCTTCTGCCACATATCGCTGGGTGAATTAAGCACTATCCACATGATGCCACTGGGAGAGGACAACTGGAAGCTTGTGCTTCGTCTCTCCTGGACTCTGCCCTATGCACCCTTTTCTGCTGCTGATTTCAATCTGTATCCTTTTGTTGTAACAAATTATAACTATGAGTATAACAGCTTGACTCAGTTTTATGAGTCCTTCTAATCAATCGCTGAACTTTTGGGACCCCAAAACACAACGTTGTTTCTTCTTTAATTGAATTTTCCACATTATGTAAGAAACCTATGTGCATAACTGAAAATCCCACACTAAGAAAGAGCTTTCCATGCAGTCTACTCCCCCATCGTTTCTCCAATTCTCCCAAGTCTACTTTCTGAAAAATCAAATGTTTAAATTTTCTAAACTATTTATAATCTATATATCTGAGTGCTTATCTCTGTTATATAATAGGTAGATCCTCTTCCTTCTGTTTTTTATTTTTATTTTTTCTGAGACAGATCCTTGCTATGTCACCCAGGCTGGAGTGCAGTGGTGCGATCTCAGCTCACTGCAAGCTCTGCCTCCCAGGTTCACTCCCTTCTGCTGCCTCAGCCTCCCCAGCAGCTGGGACTACAGGTGCCCGCCACCACACCTGGCTAATTTTTTTGTATTTTTAGTAGATACGGGGTTTCACTGTTTTAGCCAGGATGGTCTCGATCTCCTGACCTTGTGATCCGCCTGCCTCAGCCTCCCAAAGTGCTGGGATTACAGGTGTGAGCCACCACGCCTGGCCCCTCGTTCTTAATATATCAACTTGATATATTGATATATTACCTGATGGCTTCCTGTTCTGATAGCTGATGACTTGGCTGACACTCACCCCTTACTCCAGTGCCTGAACCACTTTCCTTATGTGGTGCTCTCACTATTTTCTTTTTTCTTTTTTCTTTTTTTTTTTTTTTGAGACAGAGTCTTGCTCTGTTGCCCAGGCTAGAGTGCAGTGGTGCAGTCTTGGCTCACTGCAACCTCTGCCTCCCAGATTCAAGTGATTCTCCTGCCTCAGCCTCATGAGTAGCTGAGATTACAGGCACGAGCCACCAAGCCTGGCTAATTTTTGTATTTTTACTAGAAGTGGGGTTTCACCATCTTGGCCAGTCTGGTCTCGAACTCCTGATCTCGTGATCCACCCACTTCAGCCTCCCAAAGTGTTGGGATTACAGGCGTGAGCCACCGACCCGGCCACTCTCACTATTTTCAATGGCTCTGTTGGTTACCATTCACAACATTCAACAAATAGACATACCTCATTTATTTATTTATTTTTAATTTTTCTATTTTTATGTTTAAGGGGTACATGTGCAGGCTTGTTACATGGGTAAATTGCATGTCACTGGTGTTTGGTGTACAAATGAGATCATCACCCAGGTAGTGACCACAGTACCCAATAGTTTTTTGACCCATAGCCTCATGCCACCCTCCCCACTCAAGCAGGCCCCCGTGTCTATTGATCCCATCTATGTGTCCATGTGTACTCAATGTTTAGCTCCCACTTATAAGTGAGACCATGGGGTATTTGGTTACCTGATGCTGCATTAATTCATTTAGGATAATGGCCTCCAGCTGCATCCATGTTGCTTCAAAGGACATGGTTTCTTTTTCTATGGCTATGTTGTGTTCCATGGTGTATAATTACCACATTTTCGTTATCCAGTCCACTGCTAATGGGAATCATATATGCAGCTTCAAACTATACTACTAGGCTACAGTAACCAAAATAGCATACTAGTGGTACAAAAACAGACACATAGACCAATGGGATAGGTTAGAGAACCCAGAAATAAAGTCACACACCTACAACCAACTGATCTTTGACAAAGTCAACAAAAGCGAGCAATGGGGAAACGACTCCCTATTCAATAAATGATTCTGGGATAACTGGCTACCCACATGCAGAAGACTGAGTCTGGGCCCCCTAACCAGACACCATATACAAAAATTAACTCCAAATGGATTAAAGATTTAAATATAAGACCTCAAACTATAAAAATCCTGGAAGACAATAGTCTAGGAAATAGTCTTCTCAACATCGGCCTTGGCAAGGAATTTTTGGCTAAGATTCCAAAAAAGCAATCACAGCAAAAACAAAAATAGACAAGTGGTACTTAATTAAACCAAAAGCTGGAGGCCAGGTGGGGCAGATCACAAGGTCAGGAGTTTGAGACCAGCCTGACCAACATGGTGAAATGCTGTCTCTAAGAAAAATACAAAAATTAGGTGGTGGTGGCACACACCTGTAATCCCAGCTATTCAGGAGGCTGAGGCAGGAGAATCGCTTGAACCCATAAGGCAGAGGTTGCAGTGAGCTGAGATCACACCGCTGCACTCCAGCCTGGGTGACAGAGTGAGACTCTGCCTCAAAAAAAAAAAATTAAAGTAAAATAAAAGCATAAACACAACAAGACAAACTATCAACAGAGCAAAACTACAGAATGGGAGAAGATACTCTCAAATGATGTATCCAACAAAGGCCTAATAATATTCAGAATCTATAAACAACTTAAAGAAATGGAACTCAAACAGAACCCTTACTCTGTAGCAAGTTCTGTATGCATAAGCCTCTCTTTGTTCTTATTTTGGTGGCCTCTGTTTATTTACACAAAGAGAAAGGACTGCTATTCCCATAAATCATGGCTTTGAAAATGGTCACAGTTCACTGGGCATCCTTGCTCATGCCTGTAATCCCAGCATTTTGGGAGGCCGAGGTGGGTGGATCATGAGGTCAGGAAATCGAGGCCATCCTGGCCAACACGGTGAAACCCCATCTCTACCAAAAATGCAAAAAAATTAGCCAGGATTGGTGGCATGCACCTATAATCGCAGCTACTCGGGAGGCTGAGGCAGAAGAATCACCTGAATCCGGGAGGCAGAGGATGCAGTGAGCCACGATCATGCCACTGCACTCCAGCCTGGATGACAGAGTAAGACTCTGTCTCAAAAAACCCAAACTGGTCAGGCTCAGTGGCTCACGCCTGTAATCCCAGCACTTTAGGAGGCTGAGGCAGCCTGGCCAAGATGGTGAATCCCCGACTCTACTAAAAAAATACAAAAATTAGCCAGGCACATGGGCAGTCACCTGTGATCTTAGCTACTTGGGAGGCTGAGGCAGAAGAATTGCTTGAACCCAGGAGGCAGAGGTTGCCGTGAGCTGAGATCTCACCACCGCACTCCAGCCTGGGCAATAGAGTGAGAATCTGTCTCAAAAAAATAATAATAATAATAAACATGGAGAAACTCCATCTCTACTAAAAATACAAAATTAGCCAGGCATGGTGGCACATGCCTGTAATCCCAGCTACTTGGGAGGCTGAGGCAAGAGAATCACTTGAACCTGGGAGGCAGAGGTTTCAGGGAGGTGGAGGTTGAGGTGAGCCAAGATCGTGGCATTGCACTACAGCCTGGGCAACAAGAGTAAAACTTTCTCTAAACAAACAAACAAACAAACAAATCAAAACAAAGAAAAATACACACAACTTATTTCCTGGTTTGTGATAATCTGTGAAATATATTTTGAAATGAATTGTAATTCAATACAGTACTATTCACACCCCAAATACTCCTAATATTTGCTTTCCCAGATGATGACCTGGTACTCTTCCTAGGGCTTCGCTTCTCCCTACATGTCCCCAGTACAAGTATTTGTGATTCTGAGTCAATTCATTGTCTACCTGTGTGACAATGCAATGCTCTTGTTGTAGAGTACCAAGATGAGTCAGGTCCAAACTGCATATTTGTAGAGAACATAGTATATGTGCAATTGAACTTGTATGTGGTTATGATATTGAAAACAATATGAACATAGGCCAGGAGCTGATGCCTGTAATCTTAGCAATTTGGGAGGCCGAGGCATGGAGAACACCTGAGGTCAGGAGTTTGAGACCAGCCTGGCCAAACTGCTGAAACCCCATCTCTACTAAAAGTACAAAAAATTAGCTAGGTGTGGTGGCAGGGACCTGTAATTCTACCTACTCGGGAGGCTGAGGCAGGAGAATCGCTTGAACCCGGGAGGTGGAGGTTGCAGTGAGCCAAGATCACACCACAGCATTCCAGCCTGGGCGACAAGAGTGAAACTGCATCAAGAAAAAAACAAAAAACAAAAAACAAAAAACATTGGCCTTGGGCATTTCTTTAGGTTGGCTCCTGTGTTCTATTTATACCATGCCTTTATCGGGGTTGGGGTGTGGGACTAATTCCCAACTTTCTGGCACCATAAAGTGTTTTGATTCATCTGGTATTTTCCCTGACCCAGATGTGGAATAAACCATTTATTTAAAGATCCTTGGTTTCTTTTATTGAAAAGTATTATTTACAAAGCACCAAAATCTTGGGCTGGGTGTGCTGGCTCAGGTCTGTAATCTCAACACTTTTGGAGGCTGAGGCAGGAGGATCCCTTGAGGCCAAGAGTTTGAGACAAGATTGGGCAACACAGTGAGACCCCCATCTCTATTTTTAAAAACTAAACAAAAACAAAATCACCAAGATCGGGGTGACACGTTTGCTCATTGCTATGGCTGTGTCATTGCTTCTAGGCCCTCTTAGTGGGCAGAACTAGGAAATATATTGTACATATACTAACACACATGCCACATGCCTAATTTGTATATTTATTTAGCCTTACTGGAAGCATTCATTTTTTTTTTTTCTTTTTTGAGACAGGTTCTCACTCTGTCACCTAGGCTGGAGAGCAGTGGCATAATCTCAGCTCAATGCAACCTCCACCTCCCAGGTTCAAGTGATTCTCCTGCCTCAACCTCCTGAGTAGTTGGGACTACAGGTGCATGCCACCATGCCTGGCTAATTTTTGAATTTTTAGTTGAGACAGGGTTTCACCCTGTTGGCCAGGCTGGTCTGGATCTCCAGACCTCGGCGGATCTGCCCCCCTTGGCCTCCCAAAGTGCTGGAATGATAGGCATGGGCTTCTGTGCCTGGCCAAGCATTCTTAATGGGAGTGATATTGCCCTTAAGAGGGTGAACATTGGTTATTGAAGGTAAAATGAATTATAGTTGTTGCAATGGTTTGTGGCCTTCCACAGTTTTTTTTTCGCAGATGGAGGCTCACTCTGTCACCCAGGCTGGAGTGTGGTGTTGCAATCTCTGCTCACTGCAACCTCTGCCTCCTGGGTTCAAGCGATTCTCCTGCCTCAGTCTCCCAAGTAGCTGGGATTACTGGCATACACCACTACACTCAGCTAATTTTTGTATTTTTTGTAGAGATGGAGTTTCACCATGTTGGCCAGGCTGGTCTAGAACTACTGATCTCAAGTGATCTGCCTGCCTCGGCCTCCCAAAATGCTGGGATTACAGGTATGAGCCACCGTGCCTGGCCTATTGCACAAAATTTTACTCCTTGGTATTTAATTTCTCTCAAATATTATGGGCAGCATTAATCATTTTATGGAAGACAAAAAATCCATGCAAGATCAGGCCATGCACAGTGGTTCACACCTGTAATCCCAGCACTCTGGGAGGCCAAGGAATGTGGATCACTGAAACTCAGGAGTTCAAGACCAGCCTGGCCAACATAGTAAAACCCTGTGTCAACTAAAAATACAAAACAAATTACCCGGAAGTGGTGGCACCTGCCTGTAATCCCAGCTACATGGGAGGCTGAAGCAGGAAAATCGCTTGAACCCAGGAGGCAGAGGTTGCAGTGAGTGGATCGTGCCACTGCCCTTCATCCTGGGTGACAGAGTGAGCCTCCACCTCAAAAAATAATCATTGCAAGATCAGTGCTACAAAATGATGGCAAATTGATGGCTATACCTGGAAGACTTTTTCTTAATTGAATACTCTATCCCAAAGTTTTATGAGAGGTGGTCTGTGTGTGTCTGTTGACTGCCTTGTGGATAGTATTTATGATTGATCCTCAGTGCTTTGGGAAGTATGTAAAATAGTTTATCTTTTATATTGAAAGCATATATTATGAAATATATACTTTATTTCATAATATGAAATATACACTTTATTTCATATTATGAAATATATACTTTATTTCATATTATGAAATATATACTTTATTTCATATTATGAAATAATTTGAAATATTACTTTATTATGAAAGTAATTCAACCTAGCATTAATTGTGTTAAGTGTTGAAATGAAAAGAGTTGACTACATCTGAATGAGGGAATATCTGGCCAACTGGTTTTGTTTTTTGTTTGTTTGTTTGTTTTTGTTTTTAGAGATGGAGTCTCACTCTGTTGCTCAGGCTGGAATGCAGTGGCATGATCTTGGCTCACTGTAACCTGCACCTCCTGGGTTCTAGCAAGTCTCCTGTCTCAGCCTCTTGTGTAGCAGGGACTGTAGGTACATGCCACCACACCCAGCTAATTTTTTGTATTTTAATAAAGACGGGGTTTCACCCTGTTGCCCAGGCTGGTCTCGAAACCCTGAGTTCAGGCAATCCACCCACCTCAGCCTCCCAAAGTGCTAGGATTACAGGCATGAGCCATGGTGCCTAGCGTAGATTATGGTTTTATTGAAAAGCCCATTTAACTCAAAACAGCTTGTTTCTTATGAATAATAGCTTTTATTTGTTTGTTTTTTGTTTGTTTTTACAAACAGGGCTATGAAATCATCAAGATTTGTGGATCATCAAAAAAAGAAACATCCTGATAAAGTCGAGAAACAGAATATTTAAAAAGTTTAAAATAGAATTTTGAACTGTAACACTGTTACTTCTTATTTAAGAAGGACAAGCCACGGGGTGAGGTGGCTCACACCTGTAATCCCAACACTTTCGGAGGCCAAAGTGGGTGTATCACGTGAGTCCAGGTGTTGGAGACCAGCCTGGGTAATATGGTGAAACCCTGTCTCTACTAAAAACACAAAAACTAGCCGGGCATGGTGTGTGCACCTGTAATTCCAGGTAATCGGGAGGCTGAGGCAGGAGACTCGCTTCAACCTGAGAGGCGGAGGATGCAGTGAGCCGAGATTGCAGCACCATGCTCCAGCCTGGACTATACAGCAACACTCGATCTCAAAAAAAAAAAAAAAAAAAAAAAAAAAAGGATAAGCAAACAAATTACGATGAAATAATTGCCTTATAAAATTGCAGAAATAGGCCAGGCGCGGTGACTCACGCCTGTAATCCCAGCAATTTGGGAGGCCGAGGCAGGTGCATCACCTGAGGTTGGGAGTTTCAGACCAGTCTGGCCAACATGGTGAAACCCCGTCTCTACTAAAAATACAAAGTTAGCCGGGCATGGTGGCACACGCCTGTAATCCCAGCTACTCGGGAGGCTGAGGCAGGAGAATCACTTGAGCCTCGGAGACGGAGCTTGCAGTGAGCTGAGATCATGCCACTGCACTCCAGCCTGGCTAACAGAGCGAGACTCTGTCTCAAAAAAAAAAAAGAAAAGATTACAGAAATCATTGTAAAACCCCACAGTGCTTTATACTTGCTGAAACTGTCATAAGACCCACATTAGAGACGGTAACTTCAATAGTGATGTAACACATTGCCACTATTTCACAATCACTCCTATTGAGCAATAATTCAATTCAAAGATGCATTAATGAGATGTCAGGTAATACCAAAGAGTAGCTGATTAATCGAGTAAGTTTCCTATTCAGATCAATGAAATCAGTTACTGAGAGTAAGGCCTGACAATAGGATTATGTTTGTTATTTCAATAATGACTGCAAACTAGAAGAAGTGATATTGTTTGTAAAATCTTTAGACGCTGACCCTACCAGAATATCTATTCTTGCTGCTATAAAAACTTGGTTTGGGGCTGGGTGCAGTGGCTCACGCCTGTAATCTCAGCACTATCATTTTCTCATATGAATCGGAAAATGCCGACCTCTGCATCCTAAATCTAAACTAATTTCCCACTCACTTGCTAAGCTTCAGTCACACCAGGCTGCTTTCTGTTTCTGGAATGCTCCAAGTGCTCTCTGATTTTTCAGGGTCTTCAGTGTAACTGTGCCTCTGCTTGGAATACCCTTCCACACTGCTGGCTCCTCACCACCAAAGCTCGAGGGTTCTCTCTCAGACACCAGTCCTATCAATGCTACGGGAAGTATCCCTCAAGTTACTGCTTATACCACCTATTGATTTATTTCATAGTATTTATCACAATATAAAATTACTTCATTTTCCCCTTTTAATTTAAAATCTTTTTTTTTTCTCTCCAGACTAGAATGTAAACCTCACGCGGGCAGCAGACACGTCTGCTTACTTTTTTTATGAGTCTCGCGCGATCTCGGCTCACTGCAACCTCCACCTCCCAGGTTCAAGCGATTCTTCTGCCCCAGCCTTCCAAGAAGCTGAGATTACAGGCGCCCAGCACCAGGCCCGGCTAATTTTTGTATTTTTTGTAGGGGAGCAGTCGGGCTCTGGACTACATTTCCCGGAGGATCCCGCAGGCCAACACCACGTCTCGCGAGATTTCGGCTTCCTCTTAGCCAGGTGGCAGAATCTTTCGCTGGGCGCAATTAGCTGCTGCCGCGCCTTGGAGTCCGGAGTAACTTGGCCAGGCTGGCCCCAAGCGGAACTAGAGAAAGCTGAGGGTGAGGAATCCCGCTCCGGTCTTTTTGTGTGTGGAGGGCTGAGGAGAGGAGTTTGCGTGTGTGATTGCGATGGTTGCCGTGGGTCTTCGTGGTCTGTGACTGTGGCTGTGTGGTGCTGACTCTGGGTGATAAGGTGGGCGCTTGTGACTGTGCGCGCTCGGAGTGGATGTGTGTGTCCTGGACGAGCCGCGTTGTGTGTGCGGATTGGGAAAACCGGTGACTGTATGGTTGGGGCTGCGTGTCCCAGGGTGGGTGTGTAACTTTGCCTGTGTGCAGTACTGTGTGTGCATGAGTTTCAGGTCTGTGCAGGTGCAACTTGTGTGGCCCCGTGGTCTGTGTGAGAGAGGAGAGTGTGATTGGCTGTGAGGCAGAGGGTAAGTGGATGTGGGGAGGCATGTGTGCGATTGGAACTTTGTGTGTCCCCTTGAGAGAAAAAACCCTTTAGGGTGTTAGGGCGGGTCCTTGGTAAAACTCCTTTAGACAGAGAAACAGCCTGAAAAATCAGGCTTCAGGCACAGAGAAGGAAAACTCGCAAAGGGGGTTGTCCTAAAGACATTCCTCAGCTGCATTGATAAGGAACCGAGGCCCAACATAGAAATGCCTTTGTCCTTTGCGTGACCAGCGGGCTTCCCGGAAATAGTTTTTTGTGGGCATGTATACGGTGAGCTCTGTTAGATTTTGAAGGGAAGGTGAAGGTTAAAGAGAGAGAGTTGGCGGCTCTATGGAGGGGACCAACTAAATGCCAGAGCCCACTGCCACTTACAGCCTGGAGTAATTATAGGCCTGGGCAGGAGGGGTCTGGGCAGTATGGCTGATTGCCTGGGAGAATGTTGATAAGGATGTTTCTTGGGCCTTTTCCCAGCAGGATGTGATAAGGAAGTCAGGCGGTTGAGGAGGATGTTTCTCGCAACCCAAACCCCAGTGGAATATTTCCCTCTGACCAGGGTCTGTGAAATGGTGGGGGCTTACAAAACGGTGCAGCTTGGACTAACAGGCTCCGGTGGCCACTTTCCTTTTCTGGACATGCTTTGGACTGTGAGCCGAACCTCTATGAATCATCACTTCAGCCCCTGATTGGTCCTGGGCCCAACTTTCACTTAAGCCCCTGATTGGTCCTGGGCCAAGCTTTCACTTCAGCCGCTGATTGGTCCCAGGCTAAGGTACCGGGCCAAACGAAGTAGTGCTTTCTCCAAGACAGCCCACAGACCAGTGAGCACATTCTTCCCCTTCCCAGGTCACAAAACCCCCAGATTCAGCCTCCTAGTTGGCAACCCTCTTTCGGGTCCCCTCTCCGCTGGGGAGAGCTTTCTTCTTTTGCTTATTAAACTTCCGTTCCAACCTCATCCTTTGTGTCCTCCTTCCTTAACATTCTTGGCTGTGAGAGAAAGAAGGCAAAGCCAAGAGTCTTTATCCTAACAACTCAATTGCTGGAGAGAAGATTCGTGCATATTCTATGTGGCATCACATGCCATAGCCCTGGGATTGAAAGCCATGCAGTTTAAGGGGTGGTGTTAATCTCAGTCCAAATAGGTAATAAGATCTTTCACTTTGCTGTATTTTAGGCGTAGGAATGAGATTGGGGTTTGATCAATAGTTTGTACCCACAGGACCAGGGATTTGCCCAGTCATCTGTGAGTAAATGCTTGGGCCACTTTCCATGTCTGTATTGAATTAAATACTCATATGGTTCTGTGATTTTGTCAAATACAGATGTGGTCTTTGTCCCTATTTCCTGGCATACAACTCCTAAAATCCTTGGAATGTGCTACATGCTTGCTTTTTTTGTTGATTTTTGTTGTTTTTTTTTTTTTTTTGAAACGGAATCTTGCTCTGTCACCCAGGCTGGAGTGCAGTGGTGCAATCTCCACTCACTGCAACCTCTGCCTCCTGGGTTCAAGCAATTCTTCTGCCTCAGCCTCCCGAGTAGACTACAGACATGTGCCACCACACCCGGCTAATTTTTTTCTTTGTTTTCTTTTTTAGTAGAGATGGGGTTTCAACATATTGGCCAGTCTGGTCTCGAACTCCTGACCTCAAGTGATCTGCCTGCCTTGGGCTCCCAAAGTGTTGGGATTACAGGCGTGAGCCAACGCACCCAGGCTTTGGCTTTTTATATGTTAGTGATTGACCGACAGCTTCAGGATGTGGGCTGGTCATCAGAAAGACCAAGGCAGGATTAGAGGGTTGGGACTTTCAGCCCCTACCCTCCCACCCCTGGGGAGTGGAGGGGACTGAGGATTGAGTTGATGGCAAGTGGTCAGTGGTTTAATCAATCATGCCTATGTAATGAAGCCTCCTTACAAATCCAAAAGGAGTGGATTCGGAGAGCTTCCAGAGAGCTGAACACATGCAGGTTCCTGGAGGGTCATGCCCAGGGAGGGGATGGAAGCTCTGTGCCCCTTCTCCCATACCTCGTGCTAGGCATCTCTTCATCTATATCCTTTGGAATATCCTTATAATCAAACAGTAAATGTGTTTCCCTGAGGTTTGTGAGCCATTCCATTCTAGCAAATTAATCACACCCAAAGAGGGGGTCGTAGGAACTCCAAATAAAACCCGTCAGTCAGAATTTCCAGAGTCTGGGACTTGTGACTGGTGTCTGAAAGGGGGGCAGTTTTGGGGGCTGAGCCCTCAATGATTAGGGTGACACTGTCTCATGGTAGATAGTGTCAGAATTGAATTGGTGGATACCCACGTGGTGTCTGCTGCAGAACTGATTCCTTGCTTGCTGAAAGGGAGAAATCTCCTCATATTTTGAGGCCACAGAAGTCTTCTGGGTTGATTGTTGTGGTTTTGGTGTGAAGCAGAGGAAGAACACAGGTTGAGTTTTTTCCAAATGGGTTCACATTGGGGGTCCTCAACCTCAAATCCATCAACTCCATCACTGAATTTTTATTCATGTATTTATTTTTATTTTTGAGGTAGGGTCTCACTCTGTCTCCCAGGCTGGAGTGCAGTGGCACGATCTCAGCTCATTGCAGCCTTGATCTCCTATGCTCAAGTGATCCTTCTACCTCAGCCTGCCAAATAAGCTGAAACCAGAGGCACACACTAGCACTGTGGCATAATTAAAAATAATTTTCAGTAGAGAAGAAGACTCACTATGTTGTCTGGGCTGGTGTTGAACTCCTGAGTTCAAGTGATCCTCTCCCTCTGCCTCCAAAGTACTATGATTACAGGCATGAGCTGCCTCACCTATCACTGATTTTCTTTTTCTTCTTTCTTCTTTTTTTTTTTTTTTTGACAGAGTCTCACTCTGCCTTGCCCAGGCTGAACTACAGTGGTGCAATCTCGGCTCACTGCAGCCTCCGTCTCCCAGGTTCAAGTGATTCTCCTGTCTCAGCCTCCTGGATAGTTGGGATTACAGGTGCCCGCCACCACACCCAGTCAGTATTTGTATTTTTAGTAGAGACAGGGTTTCACCATATTGGCCAGGCTGGTCACGAACTCCTGATCTCAGGTGATCCACCTGCCTCAGCCTCCAAAAGTGCAGTGGCAGGATCAGGGCATACTGCAGGCTTGACCTCCGGGGCTGAAGGAATCCCCCCTCCTCAGCCTTCCAAGTACCTGGATTGTAGGCATATGGCACCTGGCCAGGCTAATATTTGCAATTTTTGCACAGATGGGGTTTTGCCATGTTGCCCTGTCTGGTCTTGAACTCCTGAGCTCCAGCAATCTTCCCACCTGAGCCTCCCAAAGTGCTGGGATTACAGGGAAGAGCCACTGCACCCGGCCTATCACTCCATTTTTAAAGGGAAGGAGGACTATAATGAGATTCACTAAGGCTTACAGAAAAGGTAGAACCCTAGATAGATTTAAAGACAGAGATTATAATATCCTTGAGATGATAATATCCAAATTTAGCCTTCATAGATACGGAAATTTGAAGGACATCAGACTATAAGGTGGCATTTTGTGCAACTAATTAAAACTATGTTTGAAAGAGAGCAATTGCATTTTCATTACTGAGTAATATTAAGCAACAATGAAAATAAATAGAAATAACCAAGAAATTGTTATATTTAAATCCTCCCTCCTTTTTTGGAAAGAGAAGTAACGATATTTTTAGATTCTAATCAAAACTTCTCTTTTTTAAAAAATTGATGATTCTATGGAGATAGGGAGGGAATAACCTATGTTTATTGAACACCTAATATTCCACTTTCCCAAATGTCATTTATTCTATATTCTAGTTTTTTTTGTTGAGACAGGGTCTTGCTCTGTTACACAGCCTAGAGTGCAATGGGGTGGTCACAGCTCACAGATGAATACCACCATGCCTGGCTTATTATTTTATTTTATTTTATTTCATTTTATATTTGCAGAGACAGTGTTTCCCTATATTTCCCAGGCTTGACTTGAAGTTCTGGGCTCAAGTGATCCTCCTGCCTTGGCATCCCAAAGTGCTGGGATTATAGGCATAAGCCACTGGGCTCAGCTAATATTATAGTCTTGATAGTAGAAGTGTCTCAGTGTACTGGAAAGCTTTGTCTAAATTTTGAATAAATATTAAAAAACACGTTGGTTTTATTTAGCCAATACTGATTTCTTTGCTTCATCATTATTTATTGGCATTATTAGCCTGTTGACTTTCAATTTCCTTACATCCCTTTCACTCCATTTCTTTTATTTTGTCCCCCAAATAGAAATTCTTTTTTTTTTCTTTAGATGGATTCTTGCTCTTGGCTCTTGTGACCCAGGCTGGAGTGCAGTGCTGCAGTCTCAGACCACTGTAACCTTCACCTTCCAGGTTCAGGTGATTCTCCTGCCTCAGCCTCCTGAGTAGCCTAGATTACAGGCATGTGCCACTACACCCCACTAATTTTTTGTATCCTTTTTTTTTTTTTTTGAGATGGAGTTTCGCTCTTGTTGCCTAGGTTGGAGAGCAATGGCATGAACTCTGCTCACTGCAACTTCTGCCTCCCAGGTTCAAGCGATTCTCCTGCCTCAGCCTCCCAAGTAGCTGGGATTAGAGGGTGAGCCACCATACCCAACTAATTTTTGTATTTTTAGTAGAGACAGTGTTTTCCCATGTTGGCCAGACTGGTCTGGAACTCCTGATCTCAAGTCATCCGCCTGCCTCGGCCTCCCAAAGTGCTGAGATTACAGGCATGAGCCACTGTGCCTGGATTTTTTATATTTTTATATTTATTTATATTTTGATAGAGAGTCTTGCTCTGTTGTCCAGGCTGGAGTGCAGTGGCACAGTCTTGGCTCACTGCAACCTCTGCCCCCCAGGCTGAAGTGATTCTCCTGCCTCTGCCTCCTGAGTACCTGGTATTACAGGCACCTGCCACCATGCCTGGCTACCTTTTGTATTTTAATTAGAGACAGGGTTTCACCATGTTGGCCAGGCTGGTCATGAACTGACCTCAGATGATCTGCCCACCTTGGCCTCCCAAAGTGGCCTTGCTTGAGGCCAGGAGTTTGAGACCAGCTTGGCCAACGCGGTGAAACCTGCTCTCTACCAAAAATACCAAAAAAAATTAGCTGGGTATGGTGGTGTGTACCTGTATTCCAAGCTACTTGGATGGCTGAGTCACAAAAATCACTTGAACCCAGGAGGCAGAGGTTGCAGTGAGCTGTGATCACCTCACTGCACTGTAGCCTGGGTAACAGATTGAGAGTTGTCTCAAAAAAAAAAATTCTTGGCAGGACGTGGTGGCTCACACCTGTAATCCCAGCACGTTTGGAGGCCAAGGTGGGTGAATCACCTGAGGTCAGGAGTTTGAGACCAGCCTGACTAATATGGATACACTCCGTCTCTCCTAAAAATACAAAATTAGCTGGGTGTGGTGGTGCATGCCTGTAATCCCAGCTACTCGGGAGGGTGAGGCAGGAGAATCGCTTGAACCCAGGAGGCAGAGGTTGCGGTGAGCCAAGATCACACCACTGCACTCCAGCCTGGGCAACAAGAGCAAAACTCCATCTCAAAAAAAGAGAAAAAATCTTTACTTTGGATAAATACTTAGAAATGTAATTTCCACGCCAGCCCTTAGATATTATTAATGGATTTAATATGAAAAACCTTTACTTGAGGATGTATAAAGCTTTAAAAGACAGGGTCCCTATTCTTAAGTTATAAATAAAGCAGCATTTGTAAGGTAATGTTCAGAAAACATCAGATAATATCCTATAAAGTCCTCCTGTTCATGCTGATGACATTGGATGGCCAGTTAAGGATGACACTTCATTCTGTCCCCTGCAACCACGGTCCTGAAATGTCTAAATGATACTGGCCCTATGAGAATACTGTGGATGTGAAAGCATTTCCTCAAGTTATCTTTTTGGCCTGCTGGTTTTAATCTAATGATGGGATATCCAAAGCCAATCTAATGGAGTGACATGATTGTGCATCTGTTGGGGGGAATCAGAGACAGCCAGAGCAAGGGCAGAGCTCTTGTCTTAAGAGCTGAAGCAAGCAGCAGTGTTGCTAGCAGAGCTATTGCACATCTGTACACGTGGCTCCAATGGCTCTGACCTGTTTTTTTCCCAGTATGAACCTAATACATGAGGCAAGTTAGAAAATCAGAGTTGGCCAGGCATGGTGGCTCGCAGCTGTAATCCTAGTACTTTGGGAGCCAACGTGGGTGGATCACTTGAGGCCACGAGTTTGAGACCAGCCTTGGCAACACAGTGAAACCCCGTCTCCACCAAAAATACAAAAATTAGCTGGGTGTGGTGGCAGGAACCTGTAATCCCAGCTGTGGGAGGCTGAGGTTGCAGTGAGCCAAGATCAGGTCACTGCACTTCAGCCTGGGTGACAGAGCAAGACTGTCTCAAGAAAAAAAAAAGGGAAAGGAAAGGAAAGAAAATCACAGCATGTTAGCCACTTGCAGCTAAACACATATGCACAAAAATTATTCAGTAAAACCAAAACAGTTTTGGTGTATCTTGAGATATTTTTTATACCCAAAGGAAGACAATATCTTTTCTCTTTGAACTACTCTTTGGAAAATGCCTTGTATATAATAAATGTTATGGTTTTCTTCTAATTGGGTCTTGAGGTCTCTCAGGAGAATGGCTATAAACTCTACCTCACTCTAATGGGGCTCTAGCGGAGGGGCCTGTAGGTCTTTAGAGTAGCCTTTCACCAGAAATTTCTTTTTCCTGGCCCACAGCCTAATGCTCAAGTATCTGACCCATGACCAGGTGTCTGACAGGAAGCTTGTTTATACTGGCAGATGCCCTTGTAACTTTTGTCTGACCTGTGTGCAGTTTATTCCTATCATGATACGCACTCTTTTTTTTTTTTTTTTTTTTGAGACGCATTCTCGATCTGTTACCAGGCTGGAGTGCAGTGGCACGACCTTGGCTCACTGCAACCTCCACCATCTGGGTTCAAGCAATTCTCCTGCCTCAGCCTCCCAAGTAGCTGGGACTACAGGCCCACGCCACCATGCCCAGCTAATTTTTGTATTTTTAGTAGAGACAGAGTTTCACCATGTTGGCCAGGATGGTTTTGATCCCTTGATCTCATGATCTGCCCTACTCCGCCTCCCAAAGTTCTGGGATTACAGGCGTGAGCCACAGCGCCTGGCCTTTTTTTTTTTTTGAGACAGGATCTTGCTCTGGTGCCTAGGCTGGAGTCCAGTGGTAGGATCACAGCTCACTGCAGCCTTGACCTCCTAGGCTCAAGCAATCCTCCCACCTCAGCCTCCCAAGTAGCTGGGACTAGAGGCATGTCCCTCTACATCGGGCTAATTTGTATATGATATATGTTTTTGTAGAGATAGGGTTTTGCCGTGTTTACCAGGTTGATCTTGAACTCCTGAGCCCAAGCAATTCACCTGCCTTGGCCTCCCAAAGTGCTGTGATTACAGGTGTGGGTTACCACACCCAGCCAATGTACATTTAATTATCAAAGTACTATCTATACTATTTTATGGAAGTACTAATTATCAAAGTGCAATAGAGGTTTTGTTGTTGTTGTTGTTGTTTTTCTTTTGAGACATTGTTTCACTCTTATTGCCCAGGCTGGAGTGCAGTGGTGAGATCTCGGCTCACTGCAACCTCCACCTCCCAGGTTCAAGCGATTCTCCTGCCTCAGCCTCCCAAGTAGCTGGGATTACAGACATGTGCCACCACACCCAGCTAATTTTATATTTTTAGTAGAGACTAAAATGGTTTCTCCATGTTGGTCAGGCTGGTCTTGAACTCCTGACCTCAGGTCATCCATCCACCTTGGCCTCCCAAAGTTCTGGGTTTACAGGTGTGAGCCACTGTGCCCGGCCAATAGAGGTTTTTAAACTTTTTGTAGACATTTTTGAAAGATCCTGTCTTCCTTTAAGAAAAGAGACAAGGCTGGGTGTGGTGGCTCATGCCTGTAATCCCAGCACTTTGGGAGGCCAAAGCAGGTGGATTGCTTGAGCTCGGGAGTTTGAAAGTAGCCTCGCCAAATGGCAAAACCTCGTTTCTTCTAAAAATACAAAAAAAAAAAAATTAGCTGGGCATGATGGCACATGCCTATAGTCAAAGCTAATACAGAGGCTGAGGTGGGAGGATCACCTGAGCCTGGGAGGTTGAGGCTGCAGTGAGCTGTGATTGTGCCACTGCACTCCAGCCTGGGCAACAGAACGAGACCCTGTCTCAAAGTGAAAAAAAAACAACAACAAAAAAATGAAACAAGAGAAAAAAAAACAAGAAAGAAAATGGTAAGTGGGAAGTGCTTATTTATTAAGCTTTTGTTGTAAATAGTAACTTGCATATCAGATGTTTACTGTAATATTCTTGAAGCTTTGGCAGGCCTACAGCTTCCTGTGTGCTTTTCAACTCTATTTCATTTATTTGGGAAATAATATATCAATGTACTTTATTCATTCCCAGCTCTAACCATGGAATACTGGGAATGTCCCATTCTATGAAGGAGGTTTGCCAGCCACAATAGGAATATTCATGAACATGGAGGTACTTTGTTGAAGTTACACTATTTTTTTTACTCTTCTCCACTCTCAGCCTAGCCGGTCTGCTCACTATATTCTCTCCATACTTCAGCACCCTTCCATCTCTTCCTTCATCTTAAAAACCTTTCCTTTAATTTCAACAGTGCTGCCTGGGTTTGTCATTTCAGGGGTTGGGCATGTTCCAGGATCTGTCTACAGACTTCTCTCAGGAGGAATGGGAGTGCCTGGACGCTGCTCAGAAGGACTTATACAGAGATGTAATGATGGAGAACTATAGCAGCCTGGTCTCATTAGGTAAGGATGTCTATCCCCAAATAACTCATGAATTTTGGGTGTAGCTTTCACTTGCCTGGGTGACTTTTCACCTGCTGCCTAGAGAATTGTTTTGTGTTTTGTTGATTAATAGATGGGCAGCTCTTTGGGGTCCCTCCATCTTCTCCATGCTTCAGACCTTTACACCTTCCTCTTGTCCTTTGTGAGTATAAGGGACTAACTTTGAATTCAGGAACAGCACGATTATGTCTTATTCTTTTCTTTCTTTTCTTTTCTTTTCTTTTCTTTTCTTTTCTTTCTTTCATTCATTCTTTCTTTCCTTCTTTCTTTCTTTCTTTTTTTGAGATGAAGTCTCACTCTATCTCCCAGGCTGGAGTGCAATGGCGTGATCTTGGTTCACTCCAACCTTCATCTTGGGTTCAAGCGATTCTCATGTGTCAGCCTCCTGAGTAGCTGGGATTACAGGCACCCACCACCATGCCTGGCCAATTTTTGTGTTTTTAGTAGAGACGGGCTTTCACCATGTTGGTCAGGCTGTACTTGAACTCCTGACCTCAAGCAATCCAGCTGTTTTGGCCTCCCAAAGTGCTGGGATTACAGGAGTGAGCCACTATGCCTGGCCATCTCACTTCTTTTCTTATAAACAGGTCTCTATATCCCAAAGCCTGATGTGATGTCCTTACTGGAGCAAGGGAAAGGGCCCTGGATGGTTTCAAGGAACGTACCAGGAGGAAGGTGTCCAGGTGAGTAAGGACTGAGCAGATGGGGAAGGCAGTGCTGTTTAGAACCCAGCCCATCAGGGAGGCAGCACCATAAAGGTATTGGTTGAGGAATCTCTTCCGCAAGGTCCCGTGTAAGAGTTGTGGCCTAAGACACATGGAGAAAAGTCAGGATACCCCCCGACACACACACTTTTTTAAAAATTTTTTTAATTTGAGAGAGAGACTTGCTCAGTCACCCAGGCTGGAGAACAGTGATGCGATCTCGGCTCACTGCAACCTCCGGCACCGGGTTGAAGTGATTCTCCTGCCTCAGCCTCTAAAGGAACTGGCATGATAGGTGCCTGCCACTATGCCCAGCTAATTTTTGTATTTTTAGTAGAGACGGGGTTCCACCATGTTGGCTAGGCTGGCCTCGAACTCCTGACCTCAGGTGATCTACCTGCCTTGGCCTCCGCAAGTGCTGGTAATACAGGTGTGAGCCACTGTGTCTGGCCAAGAACCCCCTTTTACCTCCCCCTCTTCAGTCTTTGCTACCCTCTTGTCATAATTTCTTTCCATTTCAAAGAATAACATTCCCTTCTTCAGAAGCCATCCTGTTTCCTCTATCTTGGAGCTACTTTCATTTTAAAATTTAAACCCGTGTTGTTGCTTTAAAATCAAATCTTTTAAAATATATTAATTTTTCATACTGATCCTTGACTTTTTTTGCCTTGTCTTTTCTTGGCTAGTTTTCCTTTCATGCAGCCATTTCATACATCAATGGATATTAATTCACTATTTATTTATTTATTTTTTGATACAGAGTCCCACTCTGTAGCCCGGGCTGGAGTGCAGTGGCGCGATCTGGTCTCACTGCAAGCCAATAAGAAGCGCTTGGGGATGACCTGCCTACAAGCACAGCAAAACCTTTCCTGCGCATTTCTGCGCTGGAACGCCTACCCGCCCCGCCAAACCAAAACTTTACTAACACCCTTAGTGCCGTTTCCTGCCCTTCCTTGCAGATTTGTACCAGGCACTGGAGACCCTCCCACCTGGTCCACGCCCACCGCCCCGTGATCACCGAGACACAACCTTGAGCACCGCCAGTCTTGTTTTCAACAAACAGGCTAGTAAATTATAAAAAATAAAATAAAGGAAATGTAGCTGGGCGTGGTGGCATGCGCCTGTAATCCCATCTACTCCGGAGGCTGATGCAGGAAAATCGCTTGAACCCAGGAAGTGAAGGTTTCAGTGAGCCGAGATCGCAACCCTGCACTCCAGCCTGGATGGCAAGAGCGAAACTCCTTCTCGAAATAATAAATAAAATAAAGGAAATGGGGCCGGGTGTGGTGGCTCACGCCTGTAATTCCAGCAATTTTGGTGGCTGAGGAGGGCGAGTCACTTGAGGTCAAAAGTTTGAGGCCAGTCTGGCCAACATGGTGAAACCCCGTCTCTACTAAAAATAAACAATTAGCCAGGCATGGTGGCAGGCGCCTGTAATCCCAGCTATTTGTGAGGCAGAGGCTCAAGAATCGCTTGAATCCCAGAGGCAGAGGTTGCAGTGAGCCGAGCTCGTGACACTGCCCTCCAGCCTGGGTGATAGAGCGAGACTTCATCTTAAAATAAAATAGGCCAACCGAGGGTGCTCATGCCTGTAATCACAGCACTTTGGACGTCGAGGCAGGTGGATTGCCTGAGCTCAGGAGTTCAAGACCATCCTGGCCTATATGGTGAAACCCCATGTCTACTAAAAATGCAAAAATTAGCCGGGCATGGTGGTGCATGCCTACAATCCTAGCTACTTGGGAGGCTGAGGCAGGAGAACCGTTTCAACCCAGGAGGTGGAAGTTGCAGTGAGCCGAGACCACCACATTGCACTCCAGCTTGGGCAAGAGGACTGAAACTCCGTCTCAAAAAAAAAAAAAAAAAACAAATAAATAAATATAAAAGAAATAGACAAAGCAAACCTTAATACATGAACTCAAACAAATGCTTTCACTGCCAGGCTCCATCTTTGCAAAACTGAACCTAGGACAATGTGCACGTTTCTAACTAGTAATTCTGGAGGACAGATCAGGGAGGCAGCGTGAGCTTGCTTTTCTGCAATTTAATTGACTGGTCAGTAAAGTGAGTGTTTGCAGGCATTTTCAATGTTCTGTACTGGGCTTCAGTTCCTATGGCAGTGTGGCAGGCCAGGTTTCCATAGCAACAAGAACAGTTTCTACTAACCCTTTACTATAATTTTGATGAATGCATAAGTTAACGTTAAAGAAATGGAGAAACTGGTGCCTGAGTATCAGGGATGGAATGTGAAAACAAACCCATTGAGACCCCGCCTGGGTTTTCTCAGACCCTAAAGTCTGATCGAATAATGATAGCATTCTTACACATTCACCTCGGCCTGTCTTAAGATTCAGAAACTTTCCAAGACTCTAAAGAAATCTTTCCAGATGCTAGACCCAAGTTAAAGATTAGATGTTGATTGAATGAAACACTCCTGCTTGTAGGTGCAATCCCACATGGAGCTTAAGATGTATATAAGCACTAGGAAAAAAAAAACTTGTAACTTTGAGTTGATCTGGTGAGTTACCTGGAGCTTCTCCCTGTAAGTGGCTGCAGAAATAAACTTCCTTCTTTCCCAGTCTGTCTGTGTCTTGCTATTGAACCATTGCGATGGACCTGCCCAGCAAAGTCCTCTTTTGTGTGGTTATCTGGGACTCCTTTTGGAGGGAACATTTAAAATTTTCCATTTCAAAGCATTCTGTTGGCACTCTTCCACTGTTTTTCTCTGCCTACCCTGGGACCTGAGTTCTCCTGGACGCGAATCTCCAGCCACACAGCCTAGAAGCCCATTCCTACACATTCTGTGACTGTTCCCCAAACACAGGGAGAATTTGCGGAAAATAAGCCTAAAAATCTTGCCATTCTTTGCAATAAAACCCCACATTACAAACTGCTGAAAACAGGATTCTAGCCTGAATAGGTTTTTCCTCTATTTGAAACCAATCATTTCCCTTTACAATTTTGGAGGGAAGTTTCCAAATCAATCAGTAAGCACCCCCCATCCCAGGTTTATCCTTATGTAATGTGCCCCCTCTGCACATGCAAGATTGAATAAACCTTGAAAATATTATGCTAAGTGAAACAAGCCAGTCACAAAGGACCACATGTTATGTAATTCCATTTAAATAAAATGTCCAAAATAGGCCAATACATAGAAACAGAAAGTAGATTCATGGTGGCCCAGGGTTAGGGGAGTTGGGGGGAAATGTAGGGATATGGTGTTTACTTCAGGGTAATGAAAATGATCTAAAATTTGTTGTGGTGATGTTTGCATAACAGTGCAAATATACTGAAAACCATTGAATTTTACACTTTAAATCAGTGGCTTCTGTGGTATGTTATCAATATTTCTCAATAAAACTTCAAAAAAAATAGTGCCTATGTGTCTTTTTGTGTATTATTCCTCCAGAGTCCAGTCCATATTTTTTACAATTGATGAAGCAATTAAGATTTTGCTTCTTCTTCTTCTTTTTTTTTTTTTGAGACAGAATCTCCCTCTGTTGCCCACACTGGAGTGCATTGGCACAATCTTGGCTCAGTGCAACCTCCAGGCTAATTTTTGTATTTTTAGTAGAGACAGTGTTTCACCATGGTGGCTAGACTCGTCTCAAACTTCTGACCTCAAGTGAGTCCCCCACCTTGGTCTCAAAATTCCTGGGATTACAGGCGTGAGCCACTGCACCCAGCCCAAGATTTAGTTTCTGTTGTTTTGATGCCCTAGGGCCATCTTATTCTACCTTAATTTCTGACGCATCATCTCAGTGGAAATTTTACATTAGGTCCCAAAGTATTTTCCTCTGTTTAAGATTTTATCAGCTGAGTACAGTGGCTCACACCTGTAATCTCAACACTTTGGGAGGCCAAGGTGGGAGGATCAGTTGAGCCCAGGAGTTCAAGACCAGTCTCTGCAACATAGTGTGACACACATATCTACAAAAAAAATTTTAATTAGGTGGGCATATTGGTGCATGCCTGTGGTCTCAGCTACTACGTAGGCTGAGGAGGGAGGATCACTTCAGCCCAGGATGTTGAGGCTACAGTGGCCATGATTATACCACTGCACTCCAGCCTGGGTGACAGAGTGATAACCCTGTGTTAAAAAAAAAAAATTAATTGGAATTTTTTTTTTAGAAAACAAAGTATACACTTAGCCACTTGATACAAATGAATGAATTTGATAATCTACAGAAACCAAAACAAATAAATAAATAAAAATCCAAAGCCTTTCTTCTTATGTGAATCTCTGGTGTCTCTGAATTATAAGAATTGTGAATTATGATGAATAACAAATATCCATGACAAGGACTCAATAAGGGATAGCCATTAATAAACTGCAATGCACACTTACTGGAGTAAGGCCTTTAAAGATGTACAAGAAAAAGAAAGAAAAGGCATTGAAAAATTGCATTGCCTACCAAAACGCTAAAGTTTACCTAAGTCCATTAATCAGCGCACACACACACACACACACGCGCAATGGATGTGTAAAATGGTCAACACAGTCCCCTATAAATGTATCCTTTTATTAATAGGTCTGTGGGGGCAAGAGATGAGGTTCTATAGATCCTGGAATCAGGGATGGGTAATCTGTGGGGTCCCTGGGGTGAGAGATGATGATCTCTAGTGATGGGTGGTCTTTGGGATAGTGATGAGGTCCATGGAATCAATTCTTGTGGATATGTAGGGTCAGTGATGAGGGAATCTGGTGTCAGTGATGGGATGTGTGTGGAATCAGTCTGTGAAAGCCAGATTTGTGGTGTCATCTCTCAGGCTGACACATCCTGATCTGTGTGTCAGTGGTGAAAATTCTATGGGGGGTCAGAGTGTGACTGTCAGGTCCCTGACACTGTGTGTTCTGGGTCTGGCCAAGTGCACAGATTCCCTTGCCTGGTCCTGGCTGGAGAGGCCCTTCTCAAGGACTCCTCACATGAAAGGTGGGTTGGTGGTGGGTTTTGTTTTTGTTTTGTTTTGTGGTGGAGGTGGGGGTGGGCTGGCTTTTTCTTTAGGATGTAGTTTTGCCTCTTAGAGAGCACAGACACATGCAGCTTTTAGGAAGAACTTTTTGTCTGGGTGGTCATTAGGTCCTGTGGGCCAAGCCATCTAATGGGAGTAAAGCTGACCATTCCCTCAGTGCAGTTCAGATCTAGACGGTCGTTTTAAGTTGTCCTCAAGGTGGCGTGCAAGTGGGTTGTGGCTTTGAGTGGCAGGTGTGTGGGAAGAAACAACTAAGAAGACCCGGGAGCGTTCCTCAGCTGGATCTGTCACAGCTGGAAGAACAGCCTCCCTAACCCATCAGGCGCCAATGGGAGGTACCTCTGGACTGTGAGAGGCTGGTGGAGGCAGCACCTCCAGACATAGAGATTCTGGGCACAGAAGCCTGTTATTGCCAGATGCTGAGGCGTTGCCATGGGATTCAAGGGCGTTTTGGGTCAGATCAGAGCCTTTCTCAGATAATTATTTCGGTAACTGGGGGAGCTCCTGTCCAGCACACGCCCCTATGAAGGCCTAATGTGCCCTCTCCCGCAAAGTCTTCTTTGGTCTGAGAACCACTTGTTTCTTACATCCCTGTGCTAATCTCACCATCTGCTCCTACATACCCCAGGCATTTGCCACATGCTGGTCCTCTCTTTCCTGACAGGTGGGCCATCTCTCCAGCTTCTGTGAGGACAGCTCAAATTATGGAGGAGGGGGCAGGTGCAGGGCAGCAGTGCTGAGGGGAGTACCGGGTAGTTGGGGGAGCAGGGGCTCATTTTTCTTTGTAGCTCAGATTCCTAAGCCTGTGACTTTGAGTATCGGTGTCTTCCTTGCAATGTTTCAATCTGAGGTTCTTGGGGAGAGTGCAGAATTGGAGCCCGATGGAATTCTGGTGGGGAGAGGGGTGGGTGGAAGGAACATGGAGAATGTGTCAGGTGGTGTCTATTCCTGGCCCCTTACTTTGCCTGCTGGAGTTTCCCAGTCTGTTCCAGAGGCACTCTCTCGACCCTGAAGGGACCTGAGGGGGGATGTTGGTCGCCAGTTTGTGCTCCCCTGGACTCGACTGGAATTGGTCCCACAAAGTGTTATTTACTTATTTATTTATTTTGGAGGGAGTCTCGCTCTGTCACCCAGGCTGGAGGGCAGTGGAGCAATCTTAGCTCACTGCAACCTCTGATTCCCAGGTTCAAGTGATTCTCCTGCTTCAGCCTCCCTAGTAGCTGGGACTACAGGTGTCCACCGCCACACCTTGCTAAATTTTGTATTTTTAGTAGAGACAGGGTTTCACAATGTTGGTCAGGCTGGTCTCAAACTCCTGACCAGGTGATCGACCCACCTTGGCCTTTCAAAGTGCTGAGATTACAGGTGGGAGCCATCACACCCCACCAATCCCACAAATTTAGGCATTATGGTACATTGCTACTTTCGAATCACTTATTTTTTACTTGTGTTTTCCCCCTCCTTTTATTGATTGATTGACACAGAGTCTCGCTGTGTCACCCAGGCTGAACTGCAGTGGCACAATCTCGGTTCATTGCAACCTCTGCCTCCTGGGTTCAAGCGATTCTCCTGCCTCAACCTTCCAAGTAGCTGGGATTACAGGCACATGCCATCATGCCTGTCTAATTTTTGTATTTTCAGTAGAGACAGGATTTCACAATGTTGGCTAAACTGGTCTCGAAATTCTGACCCCAAGTGATCCACCTGCCTTGGCCTCCCAAAGTGCTGACATAGGCATGAGCCTCCTTGCCCGGACTTCCCTCCTTTTCCTTCAGGGATTTTAAATGTTTTCTTTCCTCCATCTATTTAATTATATGTGATTGCCTTGAGGATTTCAGCTTGAATTAAAATCATATTCAAGCAGGTAAAAACATATATTTACCTGTCTTTATTAATATTCAAACATATTAAAATAATACATGTTCATAATGAAAATGAAACATTACAAATAAATACACAGGAAAGGCATATTCCCCCTCCAGTTCCACTCTTGAAATAACCAAGTAACAAGATGATGAGCATCTTTCCATGATGTTCTCCAAGATTCATATAAGTATTGGCCAGCAAACAACAGAATATATAGGCCAGGCATGGTGGCTCATACCTGTAATCCCAGCACTTTGGGAGACTGAAACGGGTGGATCTTTTGAGGTTAGGAGTTCGAGACTAACCTGGCCAACATGGTGAAACCCCATCGCTACAAAAAATACAAAAATTATTTGGGCATGGTGGCGAGCGCCTTAATCCCAGCTACTTGTGGGGCGGAAGCACGAGAATCTCTTGAACTCAGGAGAAGAAGGTTGCAGTGAGCCAATATCGCATTACTGCACTTCAACCTGGGTGACAGACTGAGATTCCATCTCAATAAACAAGTAAGTACATAAAATAAAGAGAAAAAAATAAAGATGAAAGAAAGGAAAGAAAGAAGAAAGAGAGAAAGAGAAAGAAAGAGAAAGAAAAAGAAAGAAAGAAAGAAAGAAAGAAAAGAAAGAAAGGAAGAAAGAAAGGAAGAAAGAAAGAAAGAAAGAAAGAAAGAAAGAAAGAAAGAAAGAAAGAAAGAAAGAAAGAAAGAAAGAAAGAAAGAAAGAAAAAGAGAGAAGTAGTGTGCTCAGGTTGCTAAGATGGATGGTAAGAACAAATCCTCTAGCGGAGAAAATGTAAGAAGGAAAAGGAAATTTCTGTTAGTCTTGTTTGTTGCACCCCAAGCTCTAAAAAGTACAGCCACGTGTGTGATAGGCGCTTAGTTAAGATGAAAAAGGCATTAAATTTGTGCATGGAAATCATAAACAGAAATGTGTTCTGATGGACAGCAATTGGGTCAATGCTACCCTAGGTTCAGGCATCCACTGCGGGTCTTAGAACACGTCTCCTGCAGATAAGGGAGGGCTACTATATAACGTTTCTTTCTTTTTTCTTTAATTATAAAGCATTCTCCTTTCTTATTATAACAATTGGCCACATATATCACTTTAGGTATAAAGATATTAGGATGCCTTTATAGTAGATAAAAAGCTAACTCATTCTTTGTAAGAGTTAAAGTATCTTTCATTATATGAGCATTTAAGACATTAAAATACATTTGCCACCAAAAATAGTGCTTCTGTAAATATTCTTTTACTTATATCTTTATTAATTTTTACTTCTGCTGAAACAAATTGCAAGAGGAAACAAATGTATGTGTATAAAGTGTAATATATGTATATATATTTAATGTGTGTATATAAAACTTAATACATACACATACGTACAGTAACATATACAATTTTTTGTTTTGTTTTTTGAGATGGAGTTCTGCTCTCTCATCTAGGCTGGAGTGCAGTGGCATGATCTCGGCTCACTGCAACTTCCACTGCTTGGTTCAAGTGATTCTCCTGCCTCAGCCTCCTGAGTAGCTGGGAATACAGGCATCTGCCACCATGTCCAGCTAACTTTGTTTTTTTAATGGAGATGGGTTTTCACCATGTTGGCCAGGCTGCTCTCAAATTCCTGACCTCAAGTGATCCACCCACCTTGGCCTCCCAAAATGCTGGAATTACAGGCGTGAGCCACCATGTCTGGCCTAACATATACAATTTAATGTATATACAAATATAGGTTGGGTGCAGTGGCTCACTCCTGTAATCCTAGCACTTTGGGGAGCTAAGGTAGGGGATTGTTTGAACCCAGGAGTTTGAAATCAGCCTGGGCAACATGGTGAACCCTATCTGTACAAAAAAACACAAAAATTAGCTAGGTGTAGTTGCAGGTGCCTGTGCTCCCAGCTACTCAGGAGACTGAGGTGGGAGGATAGCTGGAGCCTGGGAGGTCGAGGCTACAGTGAGTTGTGATCATGCCACAGCACCCCAGTGGGTGACAGAGTGAGACCCTGTCTCAGACAAAAACAAACCAAATATAATGTTTATGTGGTACACACTTGATTTCTTTCCAAAGGGTTATATAACACTGTACTTTCACCAGCAATATATGTGACTACTCATTTCCTACATATTATCACTTGTGTGAAGTCAAGGAAACTTAGTAGGCCTGAATTGCCCAAACCTGGCACACTCCAAAGAAAGGTTTGACTCTATCCTAGCTCACGGGAAATAACTTCTAAGTCCTTGGAATCTCCTGCCTATCTGGGAGTTAACAACGTGATTTATTGTGAGGACCTTGGACCATGCAGTGTCAGCTTGACCTTGGGAAGGGTGGAGACAGAGAAACTAAGGTCATCCAAGTGGGTGCTCTTGTCCATGTGACCAACCTCCAGTAAAATGCTCAACCCCAAGGCTCAGGTAAGCTTCTTGTTGGGGAGTATATTCTGTACTTTTTGCCACATATCGCTGGGTGAATTAAGCACTGTCCACACGATGTCACTGGGAGAGGACAACTGGAAGCTTGTGCTTTGTCTCTCCTGGACTCTGCCCTATGCACGTTTTTCTGCTGCTGATTTTAATCTGTATCTTTTTGTTGTAATAAAGTGTGAGTATAACAGCTTCACTCGGTTTTGTGAGTCTTTCTAATTAATCACTAAACCTTTGGGACCTCAGAACACAATGTTGTTTCTTCTTTAATTGAATTTTCCATGTTATGTAAGAAACGTATGTGTATAATTGAAAAATCACAAACTAAGACAGAGCTTTCCATGCAGTCTACTCCCCCACCCTGTTTCTCCAATGCTCCCAGGTCTACTTCCTGAATAATCAAATGTTTAAATTTTCTAAACTATTTCTAATCTATATATCTAAGTGCTTATCTCTATATTATATAATAGGTAGATCTTGCTCCTTCTCAATATATCAACTTGATTTGTTACCTGATGGCTTCCTGTTCTGATAGCTGATGACTTGGCTGACACTCACCCCTTACCCCAGTGCCTGGACCACTTTTCAAACATGGTGCTCTTACCATTTTCTTTTTCTTTTTTTTTTTTTTTTTTTGAGACAGAATATTGCTCTGTCACCCAGGCTAGAGTGCAGTGGCATGATCTGGGCTCACTGCAACCTCCACCTCCCAGATACAAGTGATTCTCCTGGCTCAGCCTCCGGAGTAGCTGGGATTACAGGGGCACACCACCATGCCTGGCTAATTTTTGTATTTTTAGTAGAGACGGGGTTTCACACTCTCAGCCAGGTTGGTCTCAAACTCCTGACCTCATCATCCACCCATCTTGGCCTCCCAAAGGGCTGGGACCACACCCGGCCACTCTCACTATTTTCAATGGCTCTCTTGGTCACCTTTCACTCGGAAGAGTAGCTGAGGCAGGAGAATCACTTGAACCCAGGAGGTGGAGGTTGCAATGAGCTGAGATGGTGCCGCTGCACTGCAGCCTGGGCAACAAGAGTGAAACTCTGTCTAAAAAAAATAAATAAATAAATAAAACAGAAAAGGAAAGAAAAGAAGCTCTTCCCCGATATGCCTGCAAGGATCTTTGTCTTAATTTTCTTCATGTCTTACAATGATTCTTGCCTTGTCAGAGATCATCCTATCTGAAATTGAAACTATTTACCACTTCCCTTTTTTTTCCATAGCACTTAAAACCTTTCTTTTTTTTTTTTTTGAGATGGAGTCTCGCTCTGTCATCCAGGCTGGGGTGCACTGGTTTGATCTCGGCTCACTGCAACCGCCGCCTCCCAGGTTCAAGTGATTCTCCTGCCTCAGCCTCCCAAGAAGCTGGGATTACAGGCATCTGCCACTACTCCTGGTTAACATTTTTTTTTTTTTGTATTTTAGTAGAGATGGGGTTTCACCATGTTGGCCATACTGGTCTTGAACCCCTTACCTCAGGTGATCCAAACCACCTTGGACTCCCAAAGTGTTGGGATTACAGGGGTAAGCCACCACACCCAGCCCTGGCTAATTTTTGAATTTTTAGTGGAGACAGTGTTTCACCATATTGGCCAGGCTGATCTCGAACTCCTGACCTCAAGTGATCTCCCTGCCTCGGCCTCCCAAAGTGTTGGGATTACAGGCATGAGCCACTGTGCCTGGACTGATTTTTGACAAATCATCTCTGTTCTTATATTATGTCCACTAGAATGTAAACTTAATGAGAGCAGGCGATATTGCCAATTTTGTTCAATGCTATTTATCCCTAGAGCCTAGAACTGTACCACGCACAAGGTAAGGAGACAAATATTTGTTGAATGAATATATTGAGCAGCTGTTCTCAGACTTTTTGGTCTCAGAAATTCTTTACTCTCTGTTTCTTTACTCCCGACCTCAGGTGATCTGCCCACCTTGGCCTCCCAAAGTGCTAGGATTATAGGAGTGAGCCACCATGCCAAGCCGCCCAACTAATTTTTGTATGGTAGTAGGCATGGGGTTTTGCCATGTTGGCCAGGCTGATCTTGAACTCCTGACCTCAAGTGATCCCCCACCTCAGCCTCCAAAAGTGCTGAGATTACAGGCGTGAGCCACCGCACACCACTAAATAAACCAAAAACTTTAGATAAGTGAATTTGGAGGAAATATTTATAACAGATAAAATGGACAAACAGATAATTCTAATTTACTGTCTCTCTGACTTAATAAAATATTAGTCAATACCCTAAGAAGAAAGGAACAAAATCTAAAAATTCACCGTTCACAAACACAAATAGTCAGAAAACAAAGTCAAAACCTAAGAACTTGTTGACCACTTATCTCTCCGTTGAAATCAGCTCTTGAATGTGTTGAACTAGGATGGACTTCAGATTAGGAAATTTTAAAAATATTTTTCAAAGTTTCACTTTTTGGAATTTAAAATTAATCCAAATTATGTAATATACAACATTTGGAATTTACCAATCAATACTCTATCATTTTATTTTTCACTCTTCAAATAATTTCTTGTTCAAGAGTTTAAAATGCTTTTAAAATTAATAGCTTCTGCAGGCTATAGTCTGTAGAGACTGTCTCTACAAAAAATAAAAATATATATACTTTTAAAATATATATAAATTATATATTTATTTAAATGTATATGTTTTAAGTATATAAAATATATTTTTAAAATTTCATTTTTTTGCCGGATTGTATGGTAAGCATATGTTTAGTCTGGCAGGAACTTGCAAAATGGCCTTCCACAATGGCTGTCCCACTTTGCATTCTCAGCAGAAATAGAGATGAGTTCCTGTCACTCCATATCTTCACCAGCATTTGGTGTTGGTATTTGCATTCAAGCCAATCTAAGAGATGTGTAATGGTATCACATCGTTGTTTAATTTGAATCCCCTTGTGATATATGGTGTTGAGCATCTTTTCAGAGGTCTACGAAATGTGCTGGGCATGGTGGCACATGCCTGTGGTCCCAGCTACTCAAGAGGCTGAGGCAGGAGGGTTACTTGAGCCCTGGAGGTTGGGGCTGCATTGAACCATGATTGCACCACTGCACTCCAGCCTGAGTGAAAGAGATAAAACCTGTCTCAAAAAGATAAATAAGGCCAGGTGTGGTGACTTATGTCTGTAATCCAAGCACTTTGGAAGGCCAAGGTGGGTGGATCACGAGGTCAGCAGATCAAGAACATCCTGGCTGACACAGTGAATCCCCGTCTCAACTAAAAATACAAAAAATTAGCCAGGTATGGTGGCTGGTGCCTGTAATCCCAACTACTCAGGAGGCTGAGGCAGAAGAATCGCTTGAACCCGGGAAGCAGAGATTGCCATGAGCCAAGATCAGGCCATTGCACTCCAGCCTGGGTGACAGAGTGAGACTCCATCTCAATAAATAAAAATAAATAAATAAATAACTGAGATAATTTTTAGGACAGTTGTAGGTGTACAGAAAAATAGAGCAGAAGGCATATTGAGCTCTAATATCTACCTCACACCATAGTACACACACTTCCTCTATTATCATCTTGTTAGTGTGGTAATTTGTTATGCTTGATGAGCCAATATGGATATTATTAAGTTCATGGCTAATATTAAGATTCACTCTCTGTGTTCTACCATTTATGGGCTTTGACAAATGCTTAAGAACATATATCCACCATTATAGCATCACACAGAAAAGTTTCACTGCCCTAAAAATCTTCTGTGCTCCACCTATTCATCCTTCCCTCTGCTCAAGCCTCTGGCGACCACTGAACATTTTATAATACCATCTGCCTGGTTTTGCCTTTTCTAGTATTCCATATAATTGGAACTCTATACTATGTGGCCTTTCTGTATTGGCTTATTTCACTTAGAAATACATGTTTAAGATTCCTCCATGTCTTTTCATGCCTTGGTAGTTCATTTCTTTTTATTCATGAAGAACATTCCATTGTATGAATGTTTCAGAGTTAGTTTATCCATTTCTCTATTGTAGGATATCTTGGTTACTTCCAGTCTTTTTCAGTTGTGTATAAGCTGCTGTAAACATTCATGTGCAGGATTTGAGTGGATATAAGTTTTCAAATATTTGGGTATATACCAAAGAATGCAATTGCCAGATTGTATTTAAACATACAAGGATGCAGATGCCTACACACAAATATGTATGTGTATGTCATACTCATATACAATTTTAAATACATATATATGTTCTATGGATATGTAAGTATTTCTCTATTTTCACAGAAATGTCACTCTAAATCAGTACCTAGGGAGGGTCATCATTTTCTTAATCTACAAATCAAGACACAGTATGAGTGGCTGCACCCTAGTTTAATAAGTCCTCTATTATTGAGGATGTTTTCCTGTTTCCTTTGTCATTGTTGTTGTTGTTTTGTTTTGAGACAGAATTTCACTCTTTTGAGTCAAGTGGTGTGATCTCAGCTCACTGTAACCTCCTGAGTAGCTGGGATTATAGGTGCCCACCACCACGCCCAGCTAATTTTTGTATTTTTAGTAGAGACAGGGTTTTACCATGTTGGCCAGGCTGGTCTTAGCTCCTGACCACAGGTGATCCATCCACCTCAGCCTCCCAAAATGCTGAGATTACAGGCATGAGCCACCACGCTTGGCTGCTTTCACCATTTCAGACTGAGCTTGGAGAAGAACCTGAGGAAAAACACGACTTTAAAATTTTGATGAATGGAGAAATCTCTTTCCATTCACCTTCCTTTCCTCTATTTCATTCTTATTTTAAAATATACAAACAAAGATATGGATACATCGTTGTTAAATAAACATCTGTGTGATACCTACCTATCCAGGTGAAGAAATAGAGCACTATCACCACTGAGAAGTCCTCTGTATGCCCCTAACTGATCCTAAGGTCTTCCTTCCCCTTATTAGTAACACATATAACAGATATCCACATTACCTGTGGATATCTGCCATCCTCTCCTTGGTTCTCTTTATAATTTTATTATGTATTTTATGTCTTTTTTTTTTTTGGAGATGAAGCCTCGCTCTGTCACCCAGGCTGGAGTGTAGTGGCATGATCTTGACTCACTGCAACCTCCACCTCCCAGATTCAAGAGATTCTCATGCCTCAACCTCCCAAGTAGCTGGGATTACAGGCATGGGCCATGTGCCACCATGCCTGGATAATTTTTGTATTTGTAGTAGAGATGGGGTTTTGCATGTTGGTCAGGCTGGTTTAGAACTCCTGACCTCAGTGCCTGGCCTTATTATGCATTTTTTATATGACTAAAGTAAAGTCTGATTTTGCCTGGTTTTTCTCTTACATAATTGGAGTAAAAGTCTGTATCCTGGTGCATCTGGCCCCTTTTACTCAATATTAAGTATTTAAGATTCACACTTAGCATTGTTTCTGCATTCTATTAAAACAGTACACCAGCCAGGCATATGGCTCATGCCTATAATCCCAGAACTTTGGGAGGCCGAGGCAGGCAGATCACTTGAGGTCAGGAGTTCCAGACCACCCTAGCCATCATGGTGAAACTCCATCTCTACTAAAACTACAAAAATCAGGCCATGTGGTGGCTAATGACTGTAATCTCAGCACTTTGGGAGGCCAGGGCAGGTGGATCACAAGGTCAGGAGATGGAGGTAATCCTGGCGAACACGGTGAAACCACATCTCTACTAAAAATACCAAAAATTAGCCAGGAGTGGTGGCACATGCCTGTAGTCTCAGCTACTCAGGAGGCTGAGGCTGGAGAATCACTTGAATCTGGGATGCAGAGGTTGCAGTGAGCCGAGTTTGCACCACTGCACTCCAGCCTGGGTGACAGAACAAGACTCTGTTAAAAAAAAAAAATTAGCCAGGTGTGGTGCTGTGCACCTGTAATCCCAGTTATTTGAGAGGCTAAGGCAGGAGAATCAGTTGAACCTGGGAGGTGGTGGAGGTTGCAGTGAGCCAAGATGGCACCCTGTACTCCAACCTGGACAATAGAGTGACAGTCTCAAAAAAAAAAAAAAATACCCAGGCGCAGTGCCTGCCACCTGTAATCCCAGCACTTTGGGAGTCTGAGATAGGTGGATCACCTCAGGACAGGAGTTTGAGATCAGCCTTACCAACAAGGTGAAACCCCATCTCTAGTAGAAATATAAAAATTTACCAGGAGTGGCTGCATGCACCTGTAATCCCAGCTACTGGGGAGGCTGAGACAGGAGAATTGCTTGAACCTGGGAGGCAGAGGTTGCAGTGAGCTGAGATCGCACCACTGCACTCCAACCTGGGTGACTAAGCAAGAGTCTGTCTCAAAAAATATATAGAAATTTATATTTGTATACATAAAATAAATATAAAAAAATAAATAAAAATACAGTACACCAGTGTGTATCCCTTCATTGTTGGTGGACATGTGGGTTGTGTTCATTTTTGTCAGTTACAAATGATGTTGTTGTGAACATGTTTGTATTTCTATTTGGTTACTATTAGTGTGTATTTATGTACAGTATAAAGCAAGAGGTGAAACCATAGGTTACAGGGTTAACATATCTTCAGTTTTACTAGGTATTATTGGTTTCATCCCAATGTTAACACACCAACGGACAGTCTTAAAATGTCTGATAATTCCAAAATCTTTGCATTCTTCTTGACACTTAATTTTGTCAAAATTTTAATTTGAGTCTTTTGGTGGGTATGTGGCAATGATTGTGATATTAATTTACTTGGCCTTTTCTTCTCTGTAACAGGCCCTGTCAAGATACATGTGTGGTGTGGCAGGGGTAGGAGCCCCTAGAGATAGCATGGGCTCTGGAATCCTTAATCATCCTATGTGAAAAAGTTGGTGGGGCAGTGAATTTTTTTTTTTTTTTTTTTTTTTTTTTCTGAGACAGAGTTTCGCTCTTGTTGCCCAGGCTGGAGTGCAATGGCACTATCTCAGCTCACTGCAACCTCTGACTCCCAAGTTCAAGTGATTCTCCTGCCTCAGCCTCCCAAGTAGCTGGGATTAGAAGCATGTGCCACCACACCCAACTAATTTTTTGTATTTAGTAGAGATGGGGTTTCACCATGTTTGTCAGGCTGGTCTTGAACTCCTGACCTCAGGTGATCCACCCACCTCAGCCTCCTAAAGTGCTGGGATTACAGGCATGCACCACTGCACCCTAATATTTCCTGTGTGCAATGGTGTAGCCAGTGTACAAAGCCAGTTCTTAATGATTCTGTCATCCAAATATTATATCTTCTGGATTCCCCTTGAGATATGCTCTTTCCTCCATACAATTAAACAATCTCAGTTACTCTTGAAGGAGCATAAAATCCTCCCTGTCTAATCATGTGTCCTTCCAAATGATTTGTTGGCTTGTGTTTAAAATATAAAAAAGAGAATGTGGATTTTGTTTTCTTCTTTCTGCTTAACCTGAACAAAATGTCATAGATACCTCTTAGCCTGTTGCTAAACCAAGAAGAGTCACTTGAATGATGAACAAGACTGGAGGGAAACCACATGGATAATTTATCATTACACTATCATCACATACATGGAATGCATCAATGAAGCTTATGAAAAAAATTGAGTCATTTGTGGAAAAGTGTAAAGAGAATATAGGAGATGTCTCAAGTGAAGAGAAAAAAGCTGCAGAAAATAATTACAAAAAAAAGAGTGTTAAGATGTAAATACAAATTCAGAGATTCAGGAGCATGAAGGGCTAAGTTAAGGGAAAAAATAGTTATCAATATATTCTTATTCATTATGGAGAGCAGGATGAATTCTTAAAAGGTCAAATAATTGTGAGTCTGATATATCTGATGATAATTTGTATTTTGTATTTCTAATATTGTAAATGGTTATTAATTCACAGTCATTATTCCTATTTCCTTTAGACTAGTGATTATGGGTTTGATTGACAAAAACCCATTGGGTTAGTATCGTTATCTATGTGTGTTCATCATGCTATGTGTTAAAATAAGTCCATCAATTTTTGTCTTGTGTTTGCTTTCATTTCATTTTAGTTTAGTTTCTTTGGACAGGGTCTCACTCTGTCACCCAGGCTGGAAGTGCGGTGGCATGATTGAAGCTCACTGCAGCCTGTATATCTCCAGGCTCAGGTGATCCTCCTACCTCAGCCTCCCAAGTAGCAGGGACTACAGGCATAAGCCACCACACTTGACTAATTTTTGTATCTTTTGTAGAGACGGGGTTTTGATATGTTGCTCACGCTGGTCTCAAACCCTTGGACTCAAGTGATCTGCCCACCTTGGCCTCCCAAATTGCTGGGATGACTGGCATGCACCACTGTCCCCAGCCTGTTTTTATTTTATTAATTGGCTGATTCATTCAGACACATCATTATCAAGTCAAATCTCACTCTTTCCTTAGCATTTCCCTTCAGTTTAGCTGAGAAAATCTATTCCTATTTTAAAACATATAGGATTAATCGAGTGTGGTGGCACATGCCTGTAATCCCAGGTACTCAGGAGGCTGAGGCAGGAGTATCACTTGAACCTGGGAGTGATATAGTGATTATATATATTATATAATTATACAGTGATTATAGTTTATAATTTTAACTATATCATGTCTCCTGCCTCATAAGTACCACTGGACAAGGTCCCTTTTATTTACTCAGCTTCTGTCAGAGGTAAGTGTATTTTGAAGTGGAGAACAAAGATAAGTGCAAAATTGGCATGGGGAACTAAGGTAATTATGAAAGTTCCAGATACAAAGAGAGAGGGCTCAATATGCCAGCCGTTCTCTACCAATCCATCCTAGCATTCTTCTTTTAGGATTGCCTAAATAATGCAGGAGATGGGTGCAAGACACACAAGTGTTCCAGAAACATGTAAACAAGGTACAGAGAAGAGAATAAGATAAAATAAGATAAGAATATTAGGAATGACTTGTTCAGAAGATTGCCTACAGAGGCAAAAGGGACAGTTTCATTTTGCTGAGGGAAACAGGGTGGTAAGAACCCTCCTGGGGAAGACCCCCGCTTACCCTCATACAGAAAGAAGGTGTAAAATATTGTAATGGGAGAGCATCAGGCTGAGATAGCTCCCATGGCCTGGGTTTCTACATAGACAAAATGAAACAAGCTTAGCCCATCAACAAGTGGCCCACTGAGTAGTAGCTGTGTAATGAGAGACCTACCACCAGGATAGTTCAAATAATGCAACTGCCCAAATTTTTGCCAATCAAATAATTTCTCTACTCTACTTCTATATTCACTCTGTAAAAGCCTTCCTTACAAACACCTCCAGTAGATCCTCCAACCACTTTCAGTTTGGTGCTGCCTGATCCATGAATCTCTGTTTGCTCAAATAAACTCTTTAAAATTTTATAGGCTTAAGTTTACCTATTTTTTTCTCATTTTTAAAAATTGAGATGGAATCTTCTTATGTTGTCCAGGCTGGTCTTAAACTCCTGATCTCAAGGGATCCTTCTGCCTTAGCCTCCTGAGTAGCTGGAATTATAGATGTGTGCCTCCACACCCAGCTTACATTTATCTTTAAACAAGGGTTTGACCCCTTTCTGAAATATATTTCTGTGAAGACCTGTACCCTCAGTGATATGGCAGGCTCATTTTAGACCATCGAGCACTTTTGTCTCTGGACCACAATTTGCCCTTTGTGACCTGCTCTACTAAGAAATTCAAGTGCAATTCAAGTTAGTTTACCCTCTGCTGATCAGGGGAGATTTCTCTGGGTGCAATTTCAAGACAGGCACTCACATCTTCATTGGTACCCAAAATCTCAGCATCACACAATACACCCATGTAATAAACCTGCACAGGTTCCCTCCGGAATCTAAAATGAAAGTGGAAATTCATTAAAATTTTAATTTCACCTTATTACAAAACAAAGATAAATTTACTTCTTTCCAGTTTTGATATATATATTATACTGACGTACACTCTGTATTCTATGATGAATTATACTGATTGAATTTCACATTTTAAACTAACACTGTATTACTTTGAAAAACTCTATTGGGTCATAATGTATTATGTTTTTAATATATTTTAATACAATTTGCAAAAATTCTATTTTAAAATTACATCTATGTTCCATAAATAAATAAATATGTAAAAAATAATAAATGTATTATTCAAGTGAAGATTATAGCAATATTTTTGAATATCTACTTAACCTCAACTAGTTTTAATTTAGAAGTAGCAACTCCATAGAAATTCAACTTATTACTACCTTATTACTCATACTTGTCTCCTTGAAGAATCTTCATTGCTATCATCCAGTTTAGACTGGGATGCCATAAATCTCTAGACTGAGTAGTATAATATTCATTGTTCAAATAAAGTCAAATTATTATTATAATGTTATGACACCTCCAAATACAAAAAGCAAGCCCATGGATGTCAGGTTAAGGTAGAGAGACAAGTATTCCTACTTACTATCTTTTAGGGCAGACATATCCCAGCCAAGCTGATTGCAAAATGAAATGGACACCATATGGTGGAAGGGGACTTGGGACTCACACAGATTGGATTTTCATTCCAGCACTTACATACACAAACTGCATGACTCTGGGTAGATTGCATATCATCTCAGAGTTTTAATTTCCTCATTTGTGCAATGGCAGTTAATGCCTATGGGCTATGGCTGATGTGGGGATAAAAGAACCAACATGGATGCATGAGCAGGGCCTGGTCCATAGAGCAACTGGCATCAACAAATGGAAGCCCCCTTCCCATCTTGTCTTTGCGTGCCCTATAAAATCCAGAATATGTGGGTATAAAAAGTACCCTTAAAAGAGACACAATTGGAAACTTTTGCAAAAAGAGATTGTGGCATGAGGAGTTGTGGGCATACACTTGAACTTTGTGCTGTAAGGTATCCACAGAACTTCAGTAGCTTCAGAGAACAGTTTAGATGTCATCTTATTCATCTACCATAGAACTTCCTCTTCTTTTTTTTTATTATTATTATACTTTAAGTTTTAGGGTACATGTGCACAATGTGCAGGTTAGTTACATATGTATACATGTGCCATGCTGGTGTGCTGCACCCATTAACTTGACATTTAGCATTAGGTAAATATCCTAATGCTATCCCTCCCCCCTCCCCCCACCCCACAACAGTCCCCAGAGTGTGATGTTTCCCTTCCTGTGTCCATGCGTTCTCATTGTTCAATTCCAATCTATGAGTGAGAACATGTGCTGTTTGGTTTTTTGTCCTTGTGATAGTTTACTGAGAATGATGATTGCCAATTTCACCCATGTCCCTACAAAGGACATGAACTCATCAATTTTTATGGCTGCATAGTATTCCGTGGTGTATATGTGCCACATTTTCTTAATCCAGTCTATCATTGTTGGACATTTGGGTTTGTTCCAAGTCTTTGCTCTTGTGAATAGTGCCGCAATAAACATGCATGTGCATGTGTCTTTATAGCAGCATGATTTATAGTCCTTTGGGTATATACTCAGTAATGGGATGGCTGCGTCAAATGGTATTTCTAGTTCTAGATCCCTGAGGAATCGCCATACGGACTTCCACAATGGTTGAACTAGTTTACAGTCCCACCAACAGTGTAAAACTTTTCCTATTTCTCCACATCCTCTCCGGCACCTGTTGTTTCCTGACTTTTTAATGATCGCCATTCTAACTGGTGTGAGATGGTATCTCATTGTGGTTTTGATTTGCATTTCTCTGATGACTAGTGATGATGAGCATTTTTTCATGTGTCTTTTGGCTGCATAAATGTCTTCTTTTGAGAAGTGTCTCTTCATATCCTTTGCCCACATTTTGATGGGGTTGTTTGTTTTTTTCTTGTAAATTTGTTTGAGCTCATTGTAGATTCTGGATATTAGCCCTTGGTCAGATGAGTAGGTTGAGAAAATGTTCTCCCAATTTGTGTTTAATTGGATCCCATTTGTCAGTTTTGGCTTTTGCTGCCATTGCTTTTGGTGTTTTAGACATGAAGTCCTTGCCCATGCCTATGTCCTGAATGGTAATGCCTAGGTTTTCTTCTAGGGTTTTCATGGTTTTAGGTCTAACATTTAAGTCTTTAATCCATCTTGAATTAATTTTTGTATAAGGTGTAAGGAAAGGATCCAGTTTCAGCTTTCAACATATGGCTAGCCAGTTTTGCCAGCACCATTTATTAAATAGGGATTCCTTTCCCTATTGCTTGTTTTTCTCAGGTTTGTCAAAGATCAGATAGTTGTAGATATGTGGCATTATTTCTGAGGCCTCTGTTCTGTTCCATTGATCTATATCTCTGTTTTGGTACCAGTACCATGCTGTTTTGGTTACTGTAGTCTTGTAGTATAGTTTGAAGTCAGGTAGCGTGATGCCTCCAGCTTTGTTCTTTTGGCTTAGGATTGACTTGGTGATGCAGGCTGTTTTTTGCTTCCATATGAACTTTAAGGTAGTTTTTTACAATTCTGTGAAGAAAGTCATTGGTAGCTTGATGGGGATGGCATTGAATCTATAAATTACCTTGGGCAGTATGGCCATTTTCATGATATTGATTCTTCCTACCCATGAGCATGGAATGTTCCTCCATTTGTTTGTATCCTCTTTTATTTCATTGAGCAGTGGTTTGTAGTTCTCCTTGAAGAGGTCCTTCACATCCCTTCTAAGTTGTATTCCTAAGTATTTTATTCTCTTTGAAGCAATTGTGAATAGGAGTTCACTCATGATTTGGCTCTCTGTCTGTTATTGGTGTATAAGAATGCTTGTGATTTTTGTACATTGATTTTGTATCCTGAGACTTTGCTGAAGTTGCTTATCAGCTTAAGGAGATTTTGGGCTGAGACGATGGGGTTTTCTAGATATACAATCATGTCATCTGCAAACAGGGACAATTTGACTCCCTGTTTTCCTAACTGAACACCCTTTATTTAGACTCCCACACAATAATAATGGGAGATTTTAACACCCCACTGTCAACATTAGGCAGATCAACGAGACAGAAAGTTAACAAGGATACCCAGGAATGGAACTCAGCTCTGCACCAAGCGGACCTAATAGACATCTACAGAACTCTCCACCCCAAATCAACAGAATATATATTTTTTTCAGCACCACACCACACCTATTCCAAAATTGACCACATAGTTGGAAGTAAAGGTCTCCTCAGCAAATGTAAAAGAACAGAAATTATAACAAAGTGTCTCTCAGACCACAGTGCAATCAAACTAGAACCCTGGATTAAGAAACTCACTCAAAACTGTTCAACTACATGGAAAATGAACAACCTGCTCCTGAATGACTACTGGGTACATAATGAAATGAAGGCAGAAATAAAGATGTTCTTTGAAACCAATGAGAACAAAGACACAACGTACCAGAATCTCTGGGACACATTCAAAGCAGTGTGTAGAGGGAAATTTATAGCACTAAATGCCCACAAGAGAAAGCAGGAAAGATCCAAAATTGACACCCTAACATCACAATTAAAAGAACTAGAAAAGCAAGAGCAAACACATTCAAAAGCTAGCAGAAGGCAAGAAATAACTAAAATCAGAGCAGAACTGAAGGAAAGAGAGACACAAAAAACCCTTCAAAAAATTAATGAATCCAGGATCTGGTTTTTTGAAAAGATCAACAAAATTTATACACCGCTAGCAAGACTAATAAAGAAAAAAAAAGAATCAAATAGATGCAATAAAAAATGATAAAGGGGATATCACCACCAATCCCACAGATATACAAACTACCATCAGAGAATACTACAAACACCTCTATGCAAATAAACTAGAAAATCTAGAGGAAATTGATAAATTCCTGGACACATACACTCTCCCAAGACTAAACCAGAAAGAAGTTGAATCGCTGAATAGACCAATAACAGGATCTGAAATTGTGGCAATAATCAATAGCTTACCAACCAAAAAGAGTCCAGGATCAGATGGATTCACAGCCGAATTCTACCAGAGGTACAAGGAGGAACTGCTACCATTCCTTCTGAAACTATTCCAATCAATAGAAAAAGAGGGAATCCTCCCTAACTCATTTTATGAGGCCAGCATCATCCTGATACCAAAGCCGGGCCGAGACACAACCAAAAAAGAGAATTTTAGACCTATATCCTTGATGAACATTGATGCAAAAATCCTCAATAAAATACTGGCAAACCGAATCCAGCAGCACATGAAAAAGCTTATCCACCATGATCAAGTGGACTTCATCCCTGGGATGCAAGGCTGGTTCAATATATGCAAATCAATAAATGTAATCCAGCATGTAAACAGAACCAAAGACAAAAACCATATGATTATCTCAATAGATGCAGAAAAGGCCTTTGACAAAATTCAACAACCCTTCATGCTAAAAACTCTCAATAAATTAGGTACTGATGGGACCTATCTCAAAATAATAAGAGCTATCTATAAGAAACCTGCAGCCAATATCATACTGAATGGGCAAAAACTGGAAGCCTTCCCTTTGAAAACTGGCACAAGACAGGGATGCCCTCTCTCACCACTCCTATTCAACATAGTGTTGGAAGTTCTGGCCAGGGCAATTAGGCAGAAGAAGGAAATAAAGAACTTCCTCTTCTTTTCTGAGATTTCCAGACAGTAACTTTTACAGCTCTAATAATGCAGTTCGTTCCCAATTGTTTGGACTATTCTAGTAGATACAAAGCAGTATTTCACCAGCAGATGCTACTGCAGTTCATATGATGATTTCAAACTGAGAATCCCTTTAAAGTTATGCAATACATTTTTTGGAAATAGGGTGAAAGTAGTTTAAGTTTAAAATCCTATAAAATAGATTTACAGTAAATAATTACTTGTTGCAATATCTATCATACTATCTTATATTCACACATGTATTGGTGTCCTAATACATATGTATGAGAGTGAAAGTTACCTGAGGTCAGAGACTGTGCCATATGTTCCCTGCACCACTGGTGCCTACCTCAGCACATGATATACAGTAGATACTCGAAAAATACTTTCACTTAAAAAACGCACTAAGAATAAATCTTATTAGACATCAAAATATGTATGAGTACAATCTAGGGACATAGTCAGGAGCTCAAAATTCAATCTCATTTGTTTTTTATTTGGAGACAGAGTCTCACTCTGTCGCCCAGGCTGGAGTTCAGTGGCATGATCTCAGCTTACTGCAACCTTCCTCTCCCAGGTTCAAGTGATTCTCCTGCCTCAGCCTCCAGAGTAGCTGGGATTACAGGTGCACACCAACAGCCCAGCTAATTTTTTTTGTATTTTTAGTAGACACAGGGTTTCACTATGTTGGCCAGGCTGGTCTCAAACTCCTGAGCTCAGGCAATCTGCCCACCTTGGTCTCCCAAAATGCTGGAATTACAGGTGTCAGCCACCACGCACAGCCACAAAATGTTTTAAAGTAGCTTCAAAACCCATTTGCAAATAGGTGTATTCATAACAAGATGAAAATAAGAAAACATTGAGCTTCATATAATAGAAGGGTTCTGCCTGGATTTGCATGTGGCCCCATCATTTGCTGTTGGGCTGTGGTCAGGTTACTTAGCTGCTCTCTGCCTCCACACAGGCTTTATGCCTGTGCATCCCTCATCTACAAAATGGGAATAATAAGAATATCTGACAATTAGAAGTGGAGAAAATATATGTAAAGGCCTTTGAAAAGAGCTTGTCAAAGCTCAATAATTGTCCTCAATAATTGCTCTCAATAAATGTCAGCTATTATTCAATAATAATCATAATCATAAAAATGTATGACTCAAAGAAAGATTCCTACCTCATATCCAGCTTCCCAAAAGAATATCAGACATTGGACCTGTGAAAGGAATGACACTGAGATGCATTTTCACATTGCTAAGTTGGTTTTTTCTCTTTGCCATTCAATTTCTGCAGTCCCTACTCTAAGCCCATGGTCCACCTTTTTATTTTTCCTTCTAAAATGTCTTCCCTTCTTGTAAGATTTACTTTTCCTTAAAAAGGGCCCTTTTCATCTACCCACTCTTTTGCCCTTCCCAGAAGTTGGTTAATGGGCACAAAAATACAGTTAGATGGAAGGAACAGAAGAATTTCTAGTGTTCAATAGCACAGTAGGGTGAGGATCATTAACAATAACTTATATATTTCAAAATGACTAGAGGAAAGATGGGGGATGTTCTCAACACAAATAAGTGATAAATGTTTGAGGTGATGGATACGCAAATTATCCTGATTTGATCACTACACATTGTATGCATGATCAAAATATCACATGTACCCTAGAAATATGTATAATTGTCATGTATCAATAAAAATAAAAAGGCCTATTTCTCTTTCCTTCCTCCCCGCATTCCCTCCTGTCCCAGATATGTGTTGCTCCTGGGGCTCTCCTGCCCCACATTCAGCCAGCACTGAGCCAGCAGGAAGGATCTCACAGGTCATATCCTGAGATCGACCCTCCACCCCTTCAGGTAATAATCCTCCTGATTTTAGTCATTTATATCCTTTGGTTCATAGATATTTTGAGTCAAGTGCCTTCTAACTACTGACCTACATAATATCCCTTGGTTTTTAAAGATAATACAAAGGGGATTTTAGTAACAATATTGAGTCATCACAGAAGCTAATGAAGTTGGGGATTCCATGAAGCCATCCAAGCATATAAAGCCCATTTCCTGGGCCCCTTTTCCTTAGCTCAAGGCCACAAAATATCAGAACTTGAATTCCAGACCACATTTGCAGTATGTCTAAATAATTATGAGTTATAAATGAAACTGACAAATAGTTAAATATGTTCTATTCTCCTACTTTGATAAATATACTGCCATAATAACCCAGAAGGTCAAAGTTGAGTGTAGAATTCTCTGATTTCTTGGTGCTCTGCACATGAATGTGTAGTAAAGGGAGAGCCGTTCCTCAGCCCCAGGATAAACGTTTTTCTTTCATCGTAGGTAGCCCTGTCCTCACTTGAGCAGCTTTGCATACCCCTGTGTGGGGGACTCTCTAGGCCCCATGCAAGCTCCATCCACAATTCTCACCCCTTCAGACAGCAGAGCCTTGGGCACCATTTGGACAAGCACAGTTTGTGCTTTGAAATGGACCCAGGGAAGAGGCCATGCAGGCTCAGGCACATTTGGCCGGGGGCTTGAGTGCCCAGTGTGTGCCCTAGAAGAGAGGGTGAGAGCTCGGGGTGGGCCAGGGTACAGTCAGTGGAGGGCCAGAGAGGCACCTTCTCAAGTGCAGGATTCAGGGCAGGGGTCCTCTTGCCCAGATCGACGGCTACGATTGCTTAGTGCAATGGCGCCTGCGTCATGTCTTCTCAACTCACCTTTCATTCAGTCTCAGCCACCGTGGGAAGTTCCATGGAAGCGCAGGCTTCCCTTGTGCTGCCAGCAAACTCAAGCTACACTTTCTGCCCTAGGGCATCTCCATTATTGTAGGATTTTGCCTGAGCACAAATAGAGCCCAGAAACACTTGCAGGTTAACAGCCTCAGGGGAAGACCTCAACCAGTGTGGCACAGGTGGACAAATGCTCCAGGCTCATGTTTCAGGTGGAAAGTTCTGGATAACTTTCCGGAGCCTCTCGGAAGGTCCTGCAGAAAAAACTGCATGGCAGGAGCCTCAATAGCAAGCCATTATTTTGGGTTTTCTTTCTTGCCTGGCTCACTCTTCCCACTTCTGACTCTTGCTTCTTGGAATCACTTCCCAAATAAACCCCCCACACCCAAGTCCTTACTCCAGCTCTGCTTCTAGGGATACAGGCACACCTTGGAGATATTGCAGGTTTGGATCTAGGTAACCACAATAAGGCGAATATCACAACAGCACAAGTGACACGAATTTTTTTGCTTTCTGGTGCATATAAAAGTTATGTTGCCAGGCATGGTGGCATACACCTGTAATCCCAGCACATTGGGAGGCCGAGGTGGGTGCATCACCTGAGGTCAGAATTTCGAGACCAGCCTGGCCAACATGGTGAAACCCTGTGTCTACTGGAAAGACAAAAATGGTGGTACGCGCCTGTAGTCCCAGCTATTCAGGAGGCTGAGGCAGGAGAATTGTTTGAACCTGGGAGGCAGAGTTTGCAGTGAGCCAAGATCGCACCACTGCACTCCAACCTGGGCAACAAAGCCAGATGACATCTGAATAAAGAAGTTATCTTTAAGCTACTGTAGTCAATTAAGGGTGGAATAGCATTATGTCTAAAATATAATGTATATACCTTACTTTGAAAATACGTGATTGCCAAAAAATGCTAACCATCATCTGGGCCTTCAGCAAGTCATCATCATTTTGCTGCTGGATGGTCTTGTCTCAATGTTGATAACTACTGACTGATCGGGGTGGTGGTTGCTGAGGGCTGGAGAGGGAGTGGCAATTTCTTAAATTAAGATGACAATGAAGTTTACTCATTGACTGACTCTTCTTTTCACAAAAGATTTCACTGTAGCATGCTATGCAGTTTGGTAGAACTTTACCCACAGTAGAATTTATATCAAAATTGGAACCAATCCTCTCAAACCCTGCCACTCCTCCATCAACTAAGTTTATGGAATATTCTAAGTCCTTTGTTGTTGTTTCCACAATGTTCACAACATTTTCACCAATAGTAGATTCCATCCCAAGAAACCACTTTCTTTCCTCATTCAAAATAAGCAACAATAATATATTATTTTATATATATATTATATGTATTATTATATAATATAAATTATCTTATATATTAATTATATCATATTATATATAATAATATATATTATCATATTATATTATATTATGTTATATATTATATTATATTATATTACATTATATATAATAATATATAATAATACAATTATAATATATAATAATATGATATATATAATTATAATATATAATATTATAATTATATAATACATATTATAATCTTACATATTATAATATATTTTATACTCTTATATATTATAATATATAATAATAGATATTATAATGTATATCATAATATATATTATGATATATATTATAATATTACATATATTATTATATGTTATCATATAACATATATTATTATACATCATAATATAACATGTATCATGATATTATACATCATAATATTACATGTATCATGATATTATACATCATAATATTACATGTATCGTGATACTATACATCATAATATTACATGTATCGTGATACTATATATCTTAATATTACACGTATCGTGATGTCATATATCATAATATTACACGTATCGTGATGTTATATATCATAATATACCACGTATCGTGATGTTATATATCATAACATACCACGCATCGTGATGTTATATATCATAACATACCACGCATTGTGATGTTATATATCATAATATACCACGTATTCTGATGTTATATATCATAATATACCACGTATTATGATGTTATATATCATAATATAGCATGTATTATGATGTTATATATTATAATATACCATGTATTATGGTATTATATATTATAATATAATATGTAGTATGATATTTTATATATTATAATATAATATGTAGTATGATATTATACATATTATAATATAATATGTAGTATGATATTATACATATTGTAATATAATATGTAGTATGATATTATACATATGATAGTATAATATGTATGATATTATACATATGATAATATAATATGTATGATATTATACATATGATAATATAATATGTATGATATACATATGATAATGTAATATATACTGATATTTTATATTACATAATACTATATATTATGATATTTTATATTATATAACTTTATATATATTATGATATTATATATTATATATATTATAATATTATATATTATGATATTATATATTATAATATTATATATTATGATATATATTATATCATAATGTATAATAATATATAATATCATAATGTATATTAAAATATATAATATCATAATATATAGTATCATAATATATAATATCATATATAATATCATAATATATAATATTATCATATATAATATCATAATATATAATATTATCATATATAATATCATAATATATAATATTATCATATATAATAGTATATAGAATATCATAATATATAATATTATAATATATATAATATATAATATCATAATATATATAAAGTTATATAATATAAAATATCATAATATATATCATTATATAATATAAAATATCAATATATATTACATTATCATATGTATAATATCATACATATTATATTATCGTATGTATAATATCATACATATTATATTATAATATGTATAATATCATACTACATATTATATTATAATATGTATAATATCATACTACATATTATATTATAATATATAAAATATCATACTACATATTATATTATAATATATAATACCATAATACATGGTATATTATAATATATAACATCATAATACTTGCTATATTATGATATATAACATCATAATATGTGGTATATTATGATATATAACATCACAATACGTGGTATATTATGATATATAACATCACGATACGTGGTATATTATGATATATAACATCACGATGCGTGGTATATTATGATATATAACATCACGATGCGTGGTATATTATGATATGTAACATCACGATGCGTGGTATATTATGATATGTAACATCACTATACGTGGTATATTATGATATGTAACATCACGATACGTGCAATATTATGATATGTAACATCACGATACGTGTAATATTATGATATGTAACATCACGATACGTGTAATATTAAGATATATAGTATCACGATACGTGTAATATTATGATGTATAGTATCATGATACATGTAATATTATGATGTATAGTATCATGATACGTGTAATATTATGATGTATAGTATCATGATACGTGTAATATTATGATGTATAGTATCATGATACGTGTAATATTATGATGTATAATATCATGATACGTGTTATATTATGATGTATAATATCATGATATGTGTTATATTATGATGTATAATAATATATGTTATATGATATTATATATTATAATATCATATATTATGATATTATATATTTTAATATATTATGATATTATATATTATTATACATTATGATATGATATATATCATAATATAATATATTATAATATTCTATATGATATTATATAGAATATTCTATATATTATAATATAAGATATAATAATATTCTATGTATTATAAGATATAATAATATTCTATATATTATAATATAAGATATAATAATATACTATATTTTATAATATAAGATATAATAATATTCTATATATTATAATATAAGATATAAGAATATTCTATATATTATAATATAAGATATAAGAATATTCTATATATTATAATATAAGATATAAGAATATTCTATATATTATAATATAAGATATAAGAATATTCTATATATTATAATGTAAGATATAAGAATATTCTATATATTATAATGTAAGATATAAGAATATTCTATATATTATAATGTAAGATATAAGAATATTCTATATATTATAATGTAAGATATAAGAATATTCTATATATTATAATATAAGATATAATAATATTCTATATATTATAGTAGAATATATAATAATATTCTATATATTATAATATGATATATAATAATATTCTATATTATAATATGATATATAATAATAGTCTGTATTATAATATGATATATAATAATATTCTATATTATAATATGATATATAATAATAGTCTATATTATAATATGATATATAATAATAGTCTATATTATAATATGATATAAAATAATAGTCTATATTATAATATGATATATAATAAGATTCTATATTTTAATAAAATATATTATAGTATTCTATATTATAATATAATATATAATAGTATTCTATATTATAACATAACATATAATAATATTCTATATTATAACATAATATATATTATAATATTCTATATTATAAAATAATATACATTATAATATTCTATATTATATTATAATATTCTATATTATAATATAATATTCTGTATAATATTCTATATTATAATATAATGTATAATAATATTCCATATTATATTACAATATTCTATATCATAATAGAATATATATTACAATATTCTATATCATAATAGAATATATATTACAATATTCTATATCATAATAGTATATATTACAATATTCTATATCATAATAGAATATATATTACAATATTCTATATCATGAGAGAATATATATTACAATATTCTATATCATAATAAAAAATATATTACAATATTCTATATCATAATTTAATATATATTACAAGATTCTTTATCATAATTTAATATATATTACAGTATTCTATATCATAATATAATATATATAACAATATTCCATATCATAATATAATATATATTACAATATTCTATATCATAATATGTATTATAATATTCTATATCAGAATATAATATGTATTATAATATTCCATATTATATGAGCAAAAATGATATCTCTTGGTTTTTAAAGATAATACAAAGTGGATTTTAGTAACAATCTTGAGTTGTCACAGAAGCTAAAGAAGTTGCGGATTTCATGAAGCCAATCAAGCATATAAAGCCCATTTCCCTGAGTCCCTTTTCCTTAGCTCAAGGCCACAAAAAATCAGAACATGAATTCCAGACCTCATTTGCAGTATGTCTAAATAATTATGAGTTATAAATGAAGCTAACAAATAGTTAAATATGTTCCATTCTCCTACTTTGATAAATATACTGCCATAATAACCCACAAGGTCAAAGTCGAGTGTAGAAATCTCTGATTCCTTGGTGCCCTGCAAGCTAATGTCGTAGTAAAGGGAGAGCTGATCCTGAGCCCCAGGCTAAACTTTTTTCCATCTAATTCCATTTATTTCCATTAAGATTACAGCAATTTGGCCGTGTGCGGTGGTTCATGCCTATAATCCCAGCACTTTGGGAGGCTGAGTCAGACGGATCATCTGCGATTGGGAGTTGGAGACCATCCTAACCAACATGGTGAAACACCCTGTCTACTAAAGATACAAAATTAGCCAAATGAGGTGGCATATGCCTATAATGCCAGCTACTCAGGAGGCTGAGGCAGGAGAATCACTTGAACCCAGGAGGCGGAGGTTGTGGTGAGCCGAGATCGTGCCATTGCACTCCAGCCTCGGCAACAAAGAAAAACTCCATCTCAAAAAAACAAACAAACAAAAAAGATTGCAGCAATTCACTCACATCTTCAGGCTCCACTTGTAATTCTAATTCTCTTGCTATCTTCACCACAACTGTCGTTCCTTCCTCTGCTAAGTTCTTGACCCCTCAATGTCATTTATGAGGGTCGGAATCAACTTCTTCCAAGCTCCTATTAATGCTGCTATTTTTACCTCCTCTGGTGAATCATGAATGTTCTTAGTGGCGTCTATCACAGTGAATCCTTTCCAGAAGGTTTCCAATTGACTTTGCCCAGATCCATCAAAGGAATCATGACCTATGGCAGTAACAGCCTTATAAAATACATTTCTCAAATAATAAGACTTGAAAGTCAAAATGATGCCTCACTCCATGGAAGACAGAATAGATGGTGTGTTGGCAGGCATGAAACCAGCATGCGTTTCCCTGTACATCTCCATTAGAGCTCTTTAGTCACCAGGCACATTGTCAAAGAGCTGAAGTATTTGAAATGAATCTTTTTTTCTGAGCTGTAGGTCTCAACAGTGGGATTAAAATACTCAGTAACCTATGCACTAAGCAGCTCTGCTATCATCCAAGTGTTGTTGTTAAATTTTTAGAGCACGGGTAGAGTAGATTAAGCATAGTTCTTAAGAGGTGCCCTAGGATTTATGGAATAGCAAATGAGCATTGGCTTGTAACAAGAAAGTCAGCTTGTCCTTTAAATCTTTTTTTTTTTAATTGATATAAGGTCTCACTCCATTACCCAGGCTGGATTGCAGTGGCATGATCTTGGCCCACTCCATACTTGACCACCTTGGCCCCACAATCCTCCCACCTCAGCCTCCTGAGTAGCTGGGACTAGTAGCATGCACCACCATACATGGATTATTTTTATTTATTCATTTATTTATTTATTTTTTGTTAGAGACAGGGTTTCACCATATTGCCCAGGCTGGTCTCAAGCTCCTAAGCGCAAGCCTTTCTCTCACTTCAGCCTCACAGAGTGCTGGGATTACGGGCGTGATCCACCCAGTCTGTCCTCTAAATTCATATTATGGAGACTCATTTTCATGGTTAAAATGTCCTGAATTGACTGTGGCCTGTTGAGAGGTGGGATGGAGGAAACTACTTATGGAAAATGAAGAAGAAAGGGAAGCACACCAGAAGCAAGAAAGTGTCATCAATTTTTACATCAAGGACTCCATGATAAAGAGAAAGTACAGGTGGCCTGTTATCATGGGTGAGCATTGGACTATGGACTGCAACTGCATCTACCAGGTTCTTCTGGATAGTCCCAGTTTTAAATTTTTGACCTGATATTCATGAACACAGTGCTACTGGTCAGACCTTTGTCCAGGTTTAAGCTTCAGAACATAATGTCTTCATGCAGTGGGAGGTCTGGTTAGGGTTATGATTCTGCCCTGGGGTGTCTGCCCCTTCTGAACTGGAGGTAAACTTGGCATCTACTACTTACCTCCACACTTGAACAGGCAAGGATGGGCTGAGCACAGAGGCTCACATCTGTAACTCCAGCACTTTGGGAGGCCGAGGCAGAAGGATCACTTATGGCCAGGAGTTCAAGACCAGCCTGGGCAATATAGTGAGACCTCATCTCTGTAAAAACAAACAAACAAAACTGAGGATGGGTGGGTGACAGAGAACAGTTCAACATGGGAAACCATTAATCTGAGAGCTGGAAGGACCCTTAGACCAGCCCCCGTTAACAGAGGAGACTCTGCCCTGAGATTATAGCCTAAGGTAATGCATTGAGCTTATCTAGAGATTTGAAAATAATCAATCCTAAAACCCCCAAGCATACTGCTACTGTTTGCTATTGAATAATGTTTTCTAGTCTGGGTGTGGTGGCTCCTGCCTGTAATCCCAACACTTTAGAAGGTTGAGGCAAGTGGATCACCTGAGGTCAGGAGTTCGAGACCAGCCTGGCCAACATGGTGAATCCCCGTCTCTACAAAAATACAAAAAATTAGCAGGCCAACCTGTTGCGCGCCGGTAATCCAAGCTGCTTGGGAGGCTGAGACAGGAGAATCTTTTGATCCTGAGAGGCAGAGGTTATGGTGAGCCGAGATCTCACCATCACACTCCAGCCTGGGCTGCAACAGTCAAATTCCATCTCAAAAATAATGATAATAATAATGTTTTCTACAAGCAAGGAGTTACTTTGTACTGTGAACTAGTGTGAAACGATCCACCATGTGTAAGCTTTTGGATTGATGACAGTTATTTCTAGATCACAGAGGTGGGAATGCTTGTTGATCATCTTCTATGTTGTTTGTTATATTGATTGATTTTTTAAAATTAGCATTTTTATAACAATAAGGTCATAAAAATAAGTAACTAAAATAAAGTAAAGTAACCTAAAAAGGTCAAGCGTGGTGGCTCACACCTGTAATCCCAGCACTTTGGCAGGCCGAGGTGGGTGGATCCCTTGAGGTCAGGAGATCGGGACCAGCCTGGCCAACGTGGTGAAACCCCATCTCTACTGAAAATACAAAAATTAGCCGGGTGTGGTGGCAGGCACCTGTAATCCCAGCTACTCGGGAGGTTGAGGCAGGAGAATCGCTTGAACCCAGGAAAGGTGCTTGCAGTGAGCTGAGATTGTGCCATTGCACTCCAGCCTGGGTGACAAGAGCTAAACTCTGTCTCAAAACAAAACAAAATGAAAATCTAAATGTAATTGAGTTGAATATTTAAACTTTTAATCGACATTTCAAATTAGATTCTAATTCCATTTAAAAAAGCATCTCATAGAAGCAAATGTACTCAATTATATTAACTCTGTGGTTTCATTTAAGCAATTTGTTTTATGAAGGGACACAAATCCAACCAGATTTTAACAGTGTATAAATATGTATTTATTTATTTAATTAGAACGACAATACTCTCAACTCCCCATTTGAATAAAGGAGAGCATCTGATCTGTGTTCTGGGACAGCGTGCACTATTGGTGTGTGGAAATACCGATGCCCTCAGCTGTGTGGCAGGCTCAGGGGGACCTGGAGTGCAAGAGCCCCTGGGCCATTCACCTCTGGCCACAAAAGTCATAGTTCATTTACCCCCAGCTGCTATAGAAATATTATTTTCAGTGGTTGTTATGATGCAAAAGAAAAGAAGCAGGGAAATTTATTAAACGTTTACATAAAAGATATGTTAGTAAATAAAGTCTACTTTCTTCTGGCTTGACTAAAAATCTATACTAGTATTTATGCCTTTTGGAAATTAGAGATGCCAATTTAAATATTATGAAGCAAAGCAACTGAGTATTAGGTAAGACAGCCAAGTACAACTGCAGAATTGGAGAGGTTATGGGTTACATGTATAAGAATATTTCATAGCAATAATCTTTTAGGACTCTGTGAAGACACTCCACAGTGAAGCAGAAATTAGAACAGAATTAATAATACTGTGTATGCTCTCAGTTCACCAATTTATCAAAACTAGCTTCATGATTCAGGAGGGTGTCTGCTCTTTTGCAATTGGAAGAAAAGAAAGAATATTTTATTTTTTGACTCTTTAGATTTTCTTCACTAACACTATTTCCAAGGCTAAGTAAGGGGGTTGCAAGTAACACCAAGAGAAAAAAGCAGTCTTGAGCAGCTTTTTAAAAATGGTCTTTAAATATGGAAAATGAAGCCAGGTGTGGTGGCTCACTCTTGTGATCCCAGCACTTTGGGAGCCTGAGGTGGGAGGATTGCTTGAGGCCAAATGTTTGAGACCAGCCTGGGCAGCATAGCAAGATCCCCACCATTGCAAAAAATAATAATTTTTTTAAAAATTAGCTGGATGTGGTGGTGCATGCCTTAGAGTCCCAGTTACTTGGGAGGCTGAGGTAGGAGGAGCTCTTGATCCCAGGAGTTCAAGTCTGAAGTAAGCTATGATTGCACCACTGTCCTCAAGCCTGGGCAACAAAGTGAGACCTCTGTCTTTCTCTCTCTCTCTCTCTCTAAATATATATGGAAAAGGGAAGGGCCAAGAATATCAAAGACATTGAAGAAGAGGAAAGATTTGTCCTGCCAAATATCAGAACTTTTATAAAGCTACAACAATTAAGACAGTGTGGTCCTCACTGATAAACTGATGAATGAAACAGAATAGAGAGCTCCCAAGCAAATCTACACAAATTTAATCTTCGATATGTGACGTAGGTGACATGGCAGATCAGCAAGGAAAGAAAGGACTTTTCAATAAATAGAATAGAAAAATAATGGTTATTGATATAAGAAACAAAGTGAAATTATATTCCTATTTCACTCTATATACAAACATTAAATTCCAGATGGACAAAGACTTACATGTCAGAAACAAAACTTTAAAACTTTTAGTAGAAAATGTAAGTGAATGAGACACAAAAAGCCCCTTAACCATTAAAAAAGATTAGACATTTTGACTATCACAAAATTAAGAACTTTTTACATCAAAAAGTGGAAAGATAGGCTGGGCACCATGTCTCAAGCCTGTAATCCCAACAGTACATCACCTGAGGTCAGGAGTTTGAGACCAGGCTGGCCAACATGGTGAAACCCCATCTCTACTAAAAATACAAGAAATTAGCCGGGCATTAGTGGCAGACACCTGTAATCCCAGCTACTTGGGAAGCTGAGGCACGATAATGGTCTGAACCCGGGAGGTGGAGGTTGCAGTGAGCCACTGCACTCCAGCCTGAATGACAGAGCCAGACTCTGTCTCAAAAACAAAAAATAGAAATTAAAAAATAAAAGTAAAAAGTCAAAACATAAACTATAAATTAGAGAAGATATTTGCAGTACCTATAAGCTACAAAAATTAATATCATATCAACTAAGTATAAGAAGCTCCTATGAATTAATTTTAAAAATAGTAACCCAACACAAAATTGGGAAAAGGCATTAATAGGGATTTCACAAAAGAGAAAGCCTGCAAAACATAAAAATTTTCTCAACCTCATTAGTAATCAGGGAAAGGCACAAGATACTACCATCTATTCTCTCCAAAAATATTACAAAGATTGACAATACCAAATGTATTAGTCCACATTCACACTGCTGACAAAGACATACCTGAGACAGGGAAGAAAAAGAGGCTTAATTGGATTAAGGGATCCACATGGCTGAGGAGGCCTCAGAGTTATGGCGGTGGATGAACAGCAATTCTTACATGGCAGTGGCAAGAGAATATGAGAAGGAGGCAAAAGAAGCAAAAGACGAAGCCACTAACCCATCAGATCTTGTGAGATTTATTCACTATCACAAGAATAGCATGGGAAAGACCAGCCCCAAAGATTCAACTACCTGTCCTGGTTCCCTCCCTGAACACATGGGAATCCTGATCAATACAGCTCAAGTTGAGATGTGGGTAGGGACATAGCCAAACCATATTGTTCTGCTCCTGGCCCCTCCAAATCTCATGTCCTCACATTTCAAAACCAATCATGCCTTCCCAACAGTCCCCCAAAGTCTTAACTCATTTCAGCATTAACCCAAATGTCCACTGTCCAAAGTCTCATCTGAGACAAGGCAAGTCTCTTCTGCCTATGACCCTGTAAAATCCAAATCAAGCTAGTTACTTCCTAGATACAATGGGGGTACAGGTAATTGAGTAAATACAGCTGTTCCAAATGGGAGTAATTGGCCAAAACAAAGGGGTTACAGGCCCCATGCAAGTCCAAAATCCAGCAAGGTAGTCCAATTTTAAAGATCCAAAATGATCTCCTTTGATTCCATGTTTCACATCAAGGTCATGCTGATGCAAGACATCAGCTCCCACAGCCTTGGGTAGTTCTGCCCCTGTGGTTTTAGAGGGTATAGCCCACCTCGTGGCTGTTTACATGGGCTGATGTTGAGTGTCCACAGCTTTTCCAGGCTCATGGTGCAAGCTGTAAGTCAATCTACCATTCTGGGGTCTGGAGAAGAGTGGCCCTCTCCTCACAGCTCCACTAGGAAGTTCCCCAGTAGGGACTCTGTGTAGGGGCTCTGACCCCACATTTCCCTTCTGCACAGCACTAGCAGAGGTTCTGCATCAGAGCACCACCCCTGCAGCAAACTCCTGCTTGGATACCCAGGTGTTTTCAAACATCCTCTGAAATCTAGGTGGAGGTTTCCAAACCTCAATTCTTGACTTATATGCATGTGCAGGCTGAACACAACGTGGAAGCTGCCAAGGCTTGGTGCTTGCACTCTCAAGGTCATGGCCTGAGTTCTATGTTGTCCCCTTTCAGCCATGGCTGGAGGGGCTGAAATGCAGAGAAACCAGGCCCTAGGCTACACACAGCACAGTGAACCTGGCCCAGCCCAGAAATCCATTTTATCCTCCTAGGCCCCAGGCTTGTGATGGGAGGGGCTGCTGTGATGACCTATGACATATCCTGTAGACATTTTCCCCATTGTTTTTGGGATTCACATTCAGCTTCTTGTTACTTATGCAAATTTCTGCAGACAGCTTGGATTTATCCTCAGAAAATGGGATTTTCTTCTCTACCACATTGTCAGGCTGCAAATTTTCCAACTGTATGCTCTGCTTCCTTTATAAAACCGAAGACCTTTAACATCACCCAAGTCACCTCTTGAATGCTTTACTGCTTAGAAATTTTTTCCAGCAGATACCCTAAATTATCACTCTCAAGTTCAAAGTTCCACAAATCTCTAGGACAGGGGCAAAATGCTGCCATTCTCTTTGCTAAAACAACGAGAGTTACATTTGCTCCAGTTCACTACAAGTTCCTCATCTCCATCTGAGACCACCTCAGCCTGGACCTTACTGTTCAAAACACTATCAGCATTTTTGTCAAAGTCATTCAACATGTCTCAGGAGGTTCCAAATTTTCCCACCTTTTCCAGTGCCCTTCTGAGCCCTCCAAACTGTTCCAACCTCTGCATGTTGCCAAGTTTCAAAGTCGCTTGCACACTTTTGGGTATCTTTTCAGGAGCACCCCACACCACTGGCATCAATTTACTGTATTACTCTGTTTTCACACTGCTGACAAAGACACTCAATTCTGAGAAGAAAAAGAGGTGTAAAGAAAAAGAACTGTAATTGGATTTACAGTCCCACATGGTGGGGGAGGCCTCTGAGTCATGGCAGGAGGTAAAAGGGACTTCTTACATGGCAGCAGCAAGAGAAAATGAGGAGGAAGCCAAAGCAGAATCCCCTGATAAACCCATCAGATCTCATGAGACTTATTCACTATCATGAGAATAGCACAGGAATGACTGGCCTCTGTGATTCAGTTACCTAACCCTGGGTCCCTCCCATAACATGTGGGAATTCTGGGAGATAGAATTCAAGCTGAGATTTGGGTGTGGACACAGCCAAACCATATCACCAAATATGGAGAGACTGAATCAACAAGATCATCTCAAACTAATACAGGAGGTGAGAGTTTAAATTAGAACAACCACTTGGGAAAGCAATTTGGATTATCTTATAAATTTGAGCATTCTCATACGTTATGACAAAGTAATTCCTCTACCATAGGCCCTGGAGAAACTCTTGACAATATGTACCAGAAGTAGTTAAAAAAAAGTTCATGTAATGCCATTCATAATAGCAAAAATCTGCAAATAAGTCAAATGTTCATTAATAGGAGAATGGGTAAATTAATAGGAGAATGGGTAAATAAATTATACCCTTAAAAACTAAATAATATGTCATTTAGGGTAATCATATGTATGCAATAAAACAATGTTTTCTTTAAAGGAAGAGAATCCTAAACATAAATTCAGGGTAGTAGTTACCCTCGGGCTGAAGGGTGAAAATCAGGAAAAAGGACAGAGGAAGAGCAGATGTTAGGGTCAGAACCTTAGTTCTTTGGTTGTGTTGTGGGTTCACAAATGATTACCGTATTGTTCAAATACATTTACACAGAGGCCCAGGCACAAACAAGGATGAAATAGGAGCCAAGGTGTGCTATGAGCCAAGGATTATGATTAATCCAATTTTGTGCACTTTAAGCCATTTGAAAAACAGAAAAGCAAAACAACAAAATAATTTTTAAGAAATTGAATATAGGGTGCTATGCTCTGAATGTGTCCCCCTAAAATTAATCACCAATGTCATAGGATTAGGAAGTAGGGCTTTTAGGTAGTGATTCAGTCATGAAGGGAGAATCTTCACGAATGAGTTTAGGATCCTTACACAAGGACTGGAGGGAGTGGGCTTCCCCTGTTTTGCCCTTCTGCCTTCTGCCATGTGAGAACACAGTGCATCTCCTTCTGAAGACACAGTGCACAAGGTACCATCTTGGATGCAGAGACCAGGCCCTCACCAGACACCAGTCCTGCTGGGACCTTGATCTTGGACTTCTAGCCTATGGAACTGTGAGAAATACATTTCTGTTCTTCAGAAATTACCCAGCCTAGTGTATTTTCTTATATAGTAGCACAAACTCATTAAGGCATAATGCCTCTTATCATTTTCTTCTACAATTTTCTTTGTTGCCTCTTTAGCACTGGGTCATTTTATATTTGATCCTTCATAATATCTCTTACTTTTGGTTTTTCACATTTCTGTTCCGAGTGTATTCTTAGATACATATTTTCCACGATTAGTATCCAGGTCAGAAAGTCCAGAATACATTCTTTTAAGGGTTCCATTTCCGCAACAATAAAGTATTAATGCCTCCTGTAAACTAGGTATTTCCTTTCCAATTGTAACTGCCATCTGGAAGCAAAGTAGAATTACAGTCCATGAGTGTGGAGGTGATTTTTAAAGTATCTAGAGTATGGTTAAATGCTGGTTTTTAATCACACAGATACATTGATTGCTTGGCACACTAGGGTATCAGTTGCTAGTTATCTCTGTATTTATCCATACTGTTACAGAGGGAAAGTACAGACCGTGAAGTTGGACCAGCTGTCATACCCACAACATTTGGGGAGCTTTGATTTTTTTTTAACCTTTAGCTGCATAACTGTAACACGTAGCAGCTCAGGTGAAAAGCACCTTTATTGTGGGGACTTTCCTTAGTGCTCTGTGGCACAAAAGTGCAGACCTATGTAGAAGCACTTAAGTATTTTGTGCATCAACAGGAAAATTAAAGGAACAAATTCTTATTGTATCCTTTAGTCCCTGAAGACAAAACCACAGTGACAGTAACTAGGTCATGGCATTGTATTCAGAGAGGGTCAGCCTTGGTCTTTGAGAGTGAAACCCCTTTACCCCACTATCAAGACTCACTGAGCAGATGGGAAAGTTCAGGTGGAACATGCAGTGAACAGCAAACATAGTGACGGGCGCTCACTGCCATGCGCTGCCATGCCTGCCATGGTCAGCAGACCTGTCTTCTACTTGACAACAGGCAAGTGAGAAACATTCTCCTGGAGATTTTCTTGATTCTTCCCAGTTGTGGCAGGATGGACTGACTTAGAGGAGCTCAGGAAGGTTGTTAAACAACACAGAAACACAAGATGAATTGTACTCCTCAGCAGGCCTATGTTAGAGCAGCAGGGCCTTGAAGCCTCAGCCACTCCTGGACACAGCATAATGCCCCTAACGATTTGAAATTTGGCTGCTAATCCCTGTATCCAGGGACAAAAAGAGACATAAACAACAAAAAGTTATAAAATAAGTGTGCCTAACATCTGCTTATTGTGGGAGGTAGGGATTTAAGATATAAGAATTTAGCTGCATGTGAAGCTCACACCTGTAATCTCAGCACTTTGGGAGGCCAACGCAGGAGGACGGCTTGAGCCTAGGTATTTGACATGAGGCAGGCAACATAGTAAGTCCCCATTCGTACAAAAATGTTTTTGAAGAAAAGTAGTTGAGTGTGCGGACACATATCTGTAGTCCCAGGTACGTGGGAGGCTGAGGCAAGAAAATTGCTTAAGCCTGGGAGATTGAGGCTGTAGTGAGCTGTGATCACAACAATGCACGCCAGCCTGTGAGTCCGGAGACCCGAAACGGCACCCTCAAGCAGGGTCCACCTCCACCGGTAGAAATCGGCTCAAGGAGGTCCTGAGGACAGGACTCCCGGGGTCTTGCCCTGGGGAGCCGGAAGCCCCCACTCCCACGATTCCCCCTACTACATCCCCGCTCCAGCCACCAAGGCGACTGCCACAGAAACCCCCGTCCACGCATCACAGAACCTGTTTAAATGGGCCTCAGCCGGACTTTGAAGAGCAAACCAGGCGTTGCCCTGGGAAATGCGCATGCGCGAGGCGCGAGCCCATTATCCTGTCACAGTGACTCCAACGGTTGGCTGAGGACGACTCCCTGAACCTTATCAAAGCAGGAGCCCTTCGTGGCAGTGCGTTGGTGTTGAGGCTCCAGGCTGCCCAATCCTGTGGGTCGACAAAACAGTTTCAGGACACCACAATACACGGAGAGCCGACCACGATGCAGAAAGAACAGAGGGAGTCCAGGGAAAACAGCGCAGCCTCACAGCCTCAGGCCTGCACGGACAGTGTTCAGGTGAGTGCCCCCAAAACACGTGCTCCCCGTGATCTCGAGGACAGGTCAGCCTGTGTGCCCGTGGGCTGCACTCCACCCTAGGGTCGTACTCCTGAAGAGCAGAACCCCGCAGCCTCAGGGATTGCCTGGGGGTGTGCGTTTCTCGGCCACTGCTCTATGTCTGTGGACCTGTGTCTCCCATTCTTTCTTCTGTCTATGTCTCTCACTCTCTGTCTGTGTCTCTTGCTTTCTCTGTCTCTGTGTGTGTGCCCGTGTGTGTGTGTGTGTGTGTGTGTGTGTTGGGAACAATGTGCCCAGTGAGTTACGAAGAGGTTTCTTGCATGTCAGCGTGTCTTTATGCAGCCTCTTTCTGCATTTCTGCTTGGCTCATGTTGCCAGTTGTCCATCGTTTCCGGGGCGGTTCCACATTGGTTTCTGAAGGCCTCGACGATGTGAGGAGATGCGTCTTCCAAAAAGACATTGAAATTTCATACCAATCCTGAGCTGCCTCTTTTCTACGATCAACATGATCACACTATAGGAAAACAACAACAACAAAAGCCTCACTGGAGCTACTTGTCTTGCAGGAGGGGAGCAGACCCACGTGAAAAGAGACAGTGCTATCTCCTTGTGGCTCTTCTCTGAGAAACGAAGCCCCACACAGAAATCTTACAGAAGTTGAGAACTGGACACGGCAGGATTCCGGTCAACGGAATCCTGGCTTCTAAGGACAAGTAACCCCTTTGGCACTCCTCCCCTTATGCCCATGGCGGTGGCCTCCAGGTGTTCTTTGTCTTTCCCGGGCATTGATGGAAAGGTCACCTTTACCCCCCTTCCAAGGGGCACATGCGTGGACACCATTGTTGGTTTCGCCATCGCACCATATGCCCCCGGTGACACACATTCACACCATCTGCTCTGGGATACACTAGTGCCAAGCGTGATCGCATTGTCTCCACCTCGGATTCGCCCCGTCCCTGTTTGCACCTGTCCTGGAAGCGGTGTCGGCTTGCAGGAGCCCCAGGGCTTTTAGAAGTGGGGCACGCCACTGCTCTTTCAGAGGAGGAGGGAGGCAGAGGGATCACGGATCAGTGAACTTTCAGCGGACACCATGCCTTCAGGGCCATGGGATCATTCTGTGATGCAGGGAGGCCCTGGCTGCCTCACCAGATATGCTGAGCCCATCCTTTCACACCCGGAGGGTCCAAACTCGGATGTGAAGAGGAGTTCTCAGAACCCAGCAGCCGCCCTGAAGCTCCCCCTCCATCGGAGGAAGTCGGCTCAAGGAGGACCTGAAGACGGGACTCCTGGGGGCTTGGCCCTGGGACATCCGCGGACCCCTCTCCCACGCGGCCCCAAACTGGACCCCGGATCCAGCCCCAGCCACAGCTGCCGCAGGAGCTCGCCTGCCGCCACGCAGCCGCCATTATTTAAAGGGGACTCAGCCTGACTGACTGCCAGGAGCAGAGCGCGAGTCGGCCCAGCCAGTGCGCATGCGCGAGGCGCGAGCGGCTTCTCCCGTCACAGTGCTTCCCACGGTTGCCTTAGAAACCAGTCCCTGAGGCTTGGCAAAGCAGGAGCCCTCCGTGGCAGTGCTTGGGTGTCGGGGCTCTGAGGCTCCGGCCTGACCTCTCCACGGGGTCGACGGGAACGTCTCCGGATGGCAGGAGTCGCAAAGGGCCGACCAGGATGAGGAAACCCCGGGCGGAGTCCGCAGGAAGCAGCACGACATCCCAGCCTCAGGCCTGCCCTGACGGTGTTGCGGTGAGTCTCCCCAAATGTCCTGCCGCCGTGATCTCGAGGACAGGTCGGCCTGCGTGCCCCTGGGCTGCTCTCTCACCCGAGGGTCGTTCTGGTCTAGAGCAGAACCCCGCAGCCTCAGGGGTTGCCTGCGGGTGTGTGTTTCAATGGCTCTGCTCTATGACTCTGTGTGAGTGTCTGTGTCTGTGTGTGTGTGTGTGTGTGTGTCTGTGTGTGTGTGTCTCCCATTCTCTCTTCTCTCTGTGTCTCTCAGTCTCTGTGTGTTTCTTTCCCTCTCTCTGTCGGTTTGCGTGTGTGTCTGCGTGTGTGTCCGCCCGTGTGCGTGTGTGTCTTTGGCCGAAAGTACCCTGTGCGCCACAAACCGTTTTCCACCATGTCGGCCTGTCTTTGCTGAGCCTCTTTGTGCGTCTCTGCCTGGGTCATGGAGCCGGTTCTCAATCGTCTTCGCCGCCGCGGATCCGCTTTGGGTGTGTGAAGACATGGTCCACGTGAGGAGATACGTCGGTTCCAGAGCAATCGAAATCCCATCCCCATCCTGAGCGGCCTCTTTTCTGGGATCAAGATGAACACACTGCAGCCAAGGACAAGATTCCCACAGGAGCTCTGAGAAATGAAGCCTCACCACCATACAATCTGGAAGAGGAAGCCGAGAATGGCAGATGGCAACTATCCCTGTCACTGGAACGCTGGCCTCTCTGGACAAGCCACCCTTTTGGGACCCGTCCCCTTATGCCCGTGGCGGTGGTACGGAGCTGCATCCTCCCGGGGTTCTGGCCTCTGCTCTATCCTCCCCATTACTCTGCCTCACCTGTTTCTCAGGGGCCTGGATACCTCTCACTCTGGCCAAATGTCTTCAACAAAGATGACTTCCCAGTCCGTCAGGGACACACTTCCTGCAGATCTGTGTCATGATTGTATCTCTCTCCAAACGTCTTTCTGCTTCATTGGGCAGGTCTCATGACCCTGGATTTCTTGGCTTCCATACGTGTCTCAGACAGGGAAGCTTCCTTGTTCTCCATGTTTCCCCTCATGGGTGGGTGGATTGCCTAGAATGAGCGCTAGGCGACCTTGACTGGCCTTGTCTTCTAGGACAGGTGGTGTCGCATTTCCTCTGCACTTCCTGTCTCATTATTGAGGGACATCCTCTCCTCTGCTCCTGGGCGGACTGACTCCCTTGATCTTGTGGCCGAAACGAATGTCAGGGAACCAGAGGGACTGGGCTGGGGCTGGGGCTGGGAGCAGGGGCAGTTGCGTCAGGGCTACCAGGGAGGAGGAGGGTTGGGGGTGGGGCGAATTCTGCAGAAACTTCTTTGCTCCTCTGATAGGCGTTTGAAAACCTGGCTTGGGTCAGGCACAGGCCCCCCAGCCACCGAATCCCAGGTGTTCTTTGATTTCCCTTGGCATTGACCGAAAGGTCACTTGTTCTCCCCTTCCACTGGCACAGAGCTGGACACCACCGTTTGTTTCGCCGTCTCCCGATATGCGTCCGGTGACACACATTCACACCATCTGCTGTGGGATACGCCAGCCGCCACGCGTGGTCACACGGTCTCCACCTCGGATTCGCCCCTGTTCCTGCCTGCACGTGTCCTGTAAAGCGCGGTCGGCTTTCTGGAGCCCCAGGGCTTTTAGAAGCGGGGCAGGCCACTGCTCTTTCGAAGGAGGAGGGAGGCAGAGGGCTGATGGATCAGTGAAGTTTCAGCTGACGCTGCGCCTTGAGACCTATGGGATCATTGTGTGCTGCAGCGAGGCCCTGCCTGCCTCACCAGATGTGGTGAGCCCATCCTATCTCACTGGGAGGGGGCCAAAATCGGATCTGAACGGGAGTCCCCAGAACACAGCAGGCGTCCTGAAGCTCCCCTTCCCTCGGTGGAAGTCGGCTCAGGGAGATCCTGAGGGAGGGGCTGCTGGGGGTTTGGCCCTGGGACAGGGAACCGGCGGTCCCCTCTCCCACCGCGTCCCAAGCTGGACCCCGTATCCTCACGCCGCCGCAGGATACGGCAGCAGGAGCCTCGCTGCAGCCGCGCAGCGGGGGCATTATTTAAAGGGGACGCAGCCTGACTGCCAGGAGCGGAGCGCGAGTCGGTCCAGCCAATGCGCATGCGCGAGGCGCGAGCGGCTTCTGCCGTCACAGTGCTTCCCACGGTTGTCTTAGAAACCGGTCCCTGAGGCTCGGCAAAGCAGGAGCCCTCCGTGGCAGTGCTTGGGTGGCGGGGCTCTGAGGCTCCGGCCTGACATCTCTACGGGGTCGACGGGAACGTCTCCGGATGCCAGGAGTCGCAAAGGGCCGACCAGGATGAGGAAACCCCAGGCGGAGTCCGGGGGAAGCAGCACGCCATCCCAGCCTCAGACCTGCCCGGACGCTTTTGGGGTGAGTCTCCCCAAAAGTCGTTCCGCCGTCATCTCGAGGATAGGTCGGCCTGCGTGCCCCTGGGCTGCTCTCTCACCCGAGGGTCCTTCTCGTCGAGAGCAGAACCCCGCAGCCTCGGGGGTTGCCTGGGGGTGTGTATTTCAATGCCTCTGCTGTATGCCTCTGTGTGTGTGTGTGTGTGTGTGTGCGTGCGCGCGTGTGTGTGTGTGTCTGTGTCGGTGTGTGTGTCTGTGTCTGTGTGAGTGTCTCCCATTCTCTCTTCTCTCTCTGTCTCTCAGTCTCTGTGTCTTTCTTTCCCTCTCTCTGTCGGTTAGTGTGTGTGTGCCCTTGTGCGTGTGTGTCTTTGGCCGAATGTGCCCTGTGCACCACAAAGCGATTTCTGGCATGTCGGCCTGTCTTTGCTGATGAGCCTCTTTCTGCGTCTCTGCCTGGGTCATGAGGCCGGTTTCAATCGTTTTCGCCGTCGCGGATCCGCTTTGGTTGTGTGAGGGCCTGGCCCACGTGAGGAGATGCATCGGTCCCGCAGCAATTGAAATCTCATCTCCATCATGAGCTGCCTCTTTTCTAAGATCAAGATGACCACACAGCTCCCAAGGAAAAGAGCCCCACGGGAGCTCTTTGTCCTGCAGTAGGGGAGCAGAAACACATCAGAGAAGATGGTTGTATCTTTTCACGGCTCTTCTCTGAGAAATGAAGCCACACCACGATACCGTGTAGAAGAAGAAGCCGGGAATGGGAGATGGCAACAATCCCTGTCACTGGAACGCTGGCCTCTCTGGACAAGCCACCCTTTTGGAACCCCTCCCCTTATGCCCGTGGCGGTGGCACGGCGCTGTATCCTGCCGGGGCCCTGGCCTCTGCTCTATCCTCCCTCTTGCTCTGCCTCACCTGTTTCTCAGGGGCCCGGAGGCCTCTCGCTCTGGCCAAACGTCTTCAGCAAAGATGACTTCCCATTCCGTCAGGGACACACTTCCTGCAGATCCGTGTCATGATTGTATCTCTCTCCAAAGGTCTTTCTGCTTCATTGGGCAGGTCTCATGACCCTGGAGTTCTTGGCTTCCATACGTGTCTCAGACAGGGAAGCTTCCTAGTTCTCCGTGTTTCCCCTCATGGGTGATTGGATTGCCTAGAATGAGCGCTAGGCGACCGTGACTGGCCTTGTCTTCTAGGACAGGTGGTGTCGCATTTCCTCTGCACTTCCTGTCTCAGTCTTGAGGGACATCCTCTCCTCTGCTCCTGGGCGGACTGACTCCCTTGATCTTGTGGCCGAAACGAATGTCAGGGAACCAGAGGGACTGGGCTGGGGCTGGGGCTGGGGCTGGGGCTGGGGCTGTGTGCAGGAGAAGTTGCGTCAGGGCTACCAGGGAGAAGGAGGGTTGGGGGTGGGGCGAATTCTGCAGAAACTTCTTTGCTCCTCTGATAGGCGTTTGAAAACCTGGCTTGGGTCAGGCACAGGCCCCCCAGCCACCGAATCCCAGGTGTTCTTTGATTTCCCTTGGCATTGACCGAAAGGTCACTTGTTCTCCCCTCCCACTGGCACATAGCTGGACACCACCGTTTGTTTCGCCATCTCCAGATATGCCTCCGGTGACACACATTCACACCATCTGCTGTGGGATACGCCAGCCGCCACGCGTGGTCACACGGTCTCCACCTCGGATTCGCCCCTGTTCCTGCCTGCACGTGTCCTGTAAAGAGCGGTCGGCTTTCTGGAGCCTCAGGGCTTTTAGAAGCGGGGCAGGCCACTGCTCTTTCGAAGGAGGAGGGAGGCAGAGGGCTGATGGATCAGTGAAGTTTCAGCTGACGCTGCGCCTTGAGACCTATGGGATCATTGTGTGCTGCAGCGAGGCCCTGCCTGCCTCACCAGATGTGGTGAGCCCATCCTATCTCACTGGGAGGGGGCCAAAATCGGATCTGAACGGGAGTCCCCAGAACACAGCAGGCGTCCTGAAGCTCCCCTTCCCTCGGTGGAAGTCGGCTCAGGGAGATCCTGAGGGAGGGGCTGCTGGGGGTTTGGCCCTGGGACAGGGAACCGGCGGTCCCCTCTCCCACCGCGTCCCAAGCTGGACCCCGTATCCTCACGCCGCCGCAGCATACGGCAGCAGGAGCCTCGCTGCAGCCGCGCAGCGGGGGCATTATTTAAAGGGGACGCAGCCCAACTGCCAGGAGCGGAGCGCGAGTCGGTCCAGCCAATGCGCATGCGCGAGGCGCGAGCGGCTTCTGCCGTCACAGTGCTTCCCACGGTTGTCTTAGAAACCGGTCCCTGAGGCTCGGCAAAGCAGGAGCCGCCGGTGGCAGTGCTTGGGGGGCGGGGCTCTGAGGCTCCGGCCTGACATCTCTACGGGGTCGACGGGAACGTCTCCGGATGCCAGGAGTCGCAAAGGGCCGACCAGGATGAGGAAACCCCAGGCGGAGTCCGGGGGAAGCAGCACGCCATCCCAGCCTCAGACCTGCCCGGACGCTTTTGGGGTGAGTCTCCACCAAAGTCGTTCCGCCGTCATCTCGAGGATAGGTCGGCCTGCGTGACCCTGGGCTGCTCTCTCACCCGAGGGCCCTTCTCGTCGAGAGCAGAACCCCGCAGCCTCGGGGGTTGCCTGGGGGGGTGTATTTCAATGCCTCTGCTGTATGCCTCTGTGTGTGTGTGTGTGTGTGTGTGTGTGCGTGCGCGCGTGTGTGTGTGTGTCTGTGTCGGTGTGTGTGTCTGTGTCTGTGTGAGTGTCTCCCATTCTCTCTTCTCTCTCTGTCTCTCAGTCTCTGTGTCTTTCTTTCCCTCTCTCTGTCGGTTAGTGTGTGTGTGCCCTTGTGCGTGTGTGTCTTTGGCCGAATGTGCCCTGTGCACCACAAAGCGATTTCTGGCATGTCGGCCTGTCTTTGCTGATGAGCCTCTTTCTGCGTCTCTGCCTGGGTCATGAGGCCGGTTTCAATCGTTTTCGCCGCCGCGGATCCGCTTTGGGTGTGTGAGGGCCTGGCCCTCGTGTGGAGATGCATCGGTCCCGCAGCAGTTGAAATCTCATCTCCATCATGAGCTGCCTCTTTTCTAAGATCAAGATGACCACACAGCTACCAAGGAAAAGAGCCCCACGGGAGCTCTTTGTCCTGCAGTAGGGGAGCAGAACCACATCAGAGAAGATGGTGGTATCTTTTCACGGCTCTTCTCTGAGAAATGAAGCCACACCACGATACCGTGTAGAAGAAGAAGCCGGGAATGGGAGATGGCAACAATCCCTGTCACTGGAACTCTGGCCTCTCTGGACAAGCCACCCTTTTGGAACCCCTCCCCTTATGCCCGTGGCGGTGGCACGGCGCTGTATCCTGCCGGGGCCCTGGCCTCTGCTCTATCCTCCCTCTTGCTCTGCCTCACCTGTTTCTCAGGGGCCCGGATGCCTCTCGCTCTGGCCAAACGTCTTCAGCAAAGATGACTTCCCAGTCCGTCAGGGACACACTTCCTGCAGATCCGTGTCATGATTGTATCTCTCTCCAAAGGTCTTTCTGCTTCATTGGGCAGGTCTCATGACCCTGGAGTTCTTGGCTTCCATACGTGTCTCAGACAGGGAAGCTTCCTTGTTCTCCATGTTTCCCCTCATGGGTGGGTGGATTGCCTAGAATGAGCACTAGGCGACCGTGACTGGCCTTGTCTTCTAGGACAGGTGGTGTCGCATTTCCTCTGCACTTCCTGTCTCAGTCTTGAGGGACATCCTCTCCTCTGCTCCTGGGCGGACTGACTCCCTTGATCTTGTGGCCGAAAAGAATGTCAGGGAACAAGAGGGACTGGGCTGGGATGGGGCTGGGGCTGGCGCTGTGGCTGTGTGCAGGGGAAGTTGCGTCAGGGCTACCAGGGAGGAGGAGGGTTGGGGGTGGGGCGAATTCTGCAGAAACTTCTTTGCTCCTCTGATAGGCGTTTGAAAACCTGGCTTGGGTCAGGCACAGGCCCCCCAGCCACCGAATCCCAGGTGTTCTTTGATTTCCCTTGGCATTGACCGAAAGGTCACTTGTTCTCCCCATCCACTGGCACATAGCTGGACACCCCCGTTTGTTTCGCCGTCTCCCGATATGCCTCCGGTGACACACATTCACACCATCTGCTGTGGGATACGCCAGCCGCCACGCGTGGTCACACGGTCTCCACCTCGGATTCGCCCCTGTTCCTGCCTGCACGTGTCCTGTAAAGCGCGGTCGGCTTTCTGGAGCCTCAGGGCTTTTAGAAGCGGGGCAGGCCACTGCTCTTTCGAAGGAGGAGGGAGGCAGAGGGCTGATGGATCAGTGAAGTTTCAGCTGACGCTGCGCCTTGAGACCTATGGGATCATTGTGTGCTGCAGCGAGGCCCTGGCTGCCTCACCAGATGTGGTGAGCCCATCCTATCTCACTGGGAGGGGGCCAAAATCGGATCTGAACGGGAGTCCCCAGAACACAGCAGGCGTCCTGAAGCTCCCCTTCCCTCGGTGGAAGTCGGCTCAGGGAGATCCTGAGGGAGGGGCTGCTGGGGATTTGGCCCTGGGACAGGGAACCGGCGGTCCCCTCTCCCACCGCGTCCCAAGCTGGACCCCGTATCCTCACGCCGCCGCAGGATACGGCAGCAGGAGCCTCGCTGCAGGCGCGCAGCGGGAGCATTATTTAAAGGGGACGCAGCCCGACTGCCAGGAGCGGAGCGCGAGTCGGTCCAGCCAATGCGCATGCGCGAGGCGCGAGCGGCTTCTGCCGTCACAGTGCTTCCCACGGTTGTCTTAGAAACCGGTCCCTGAGGCTCGGCAAAGCAGGAGCCCTCCGTGGCAGTGCTTGGGTGGCGGGGCTCTGAGGCTCCGGCCTGACATCTCTGCGGGGTCGACGGGAACGTCTCCGGATGCCAGGAGTCGCAAAGGGCCGACCAGGATGAGGAAACCCCAGGCGGAGTCCGGGGGAAGCAGCACGCCATCCCAGCCTCAGACCTGCCCGGACGCTTTTGGGGTGAGTCTGCCAAAAGTCGTTCCGCCGTCATCTCGAGGATGGGTCGGCCTGCGTGCCCCTGGGCTGCTCTCTCACCCGAGGGTCCTTCTCGTCGAGAGAAGAACCCCGCAGCCTCGGGGGTTGCCTGGGGGGGTGTATTTCAATGCCTCTGCTGTATGCCTCTGTGTGTGTGTGTGTGTGTGTGTGTGTGCGTGCGCGCGTGTGTGTGTGTGTGTCTGTGTCGGTGTGTGTGTCTGTGTCTGTGTGAGTGTCTCCCATTCTCTCTTCTCTCTCTGTCTCTCAGTCTCTGTGTCTTTCTTTCCCTCTCTCTGTCGGTTAGTGTGTGTGTGCCCTTGTGCGTGTGTGTCTTTGGCCGAATGTGCCCTGTGCACCACAAAGCGATTTCTGGCATGTCGGCCTGTCTTTGCTGATGAGCGTCGTTCTGCGTCTCTGCCTGGGTCATGAGGCCGGTTTCAATCGTTTTCGCCGCCGCGGATCCGCTTTGGGTGTGTGAGGGCCTGGCCCACGTGAGGAGATGCATCGGTCCCGCAGTAATTGAAATCTCATCTCCATCGTGAGCTGCCTCTTTTCTAAGATCAAGATGACCACACAGCTACCAAGGAAAAGAGCCCCACGGGAGCTCTTTGTCCTGCAGTAGGGGAGCAGAACCACATCAGAGAAGATGGTTGTATCTTTTCACGGCTCTTCTCTGAGAAATGAAGCCACACCACGATACCGTGTAGAAGAAGAAGCCGGGAATGGGAGATGGCAACAATCCCTGTCACTGGAACGCTGGCCTCTCTGGACAAGCCACCCTTTTGGAACCCCTCCCCTTATGCCCGTGGCGGTGGCAAGGCGCTGTATCCTGCCGGGGCCCTGGCCTCTGCTCTATCCTCCCTCTTGCTCTGCCTCACCTGTTTCTCAGGGGCCCGGATGCCTCTCGCTCTGGCCAAACGTCTTCAGCAAAGATGACTTCCCAGTCCGTCAGGGACACACTTCCTGCAGATCCGTGTCATGACTGTATCTCTCTCCAAAGTCTTTCTGCTTCATTGGGCAGGTCTCATGACCCTGGAGTTCTTGGCTTCCATACGTGTCTCAGACAGGGAAGCTTCCCTGTTCTCCGTGTTTCCCCTCATGGGTGGGTGGATTGCCTAGAATGAGCACTAGGCGACCTTGAGTGGCCTTGTCTTCTAGGACAGGTGGTGTCGCATTTCCTCTGCACTTCCTGTCTCAGTCTTGAGGGACATCCTCTCCTCTGCTCCTGGGCGGACTGACTCCCTTGATCTTGTGGCCGAAACGAATGTCAGGGAACCAGAGGGACTGGGCTGGGGCTGGGGCTGGGGCTGGGGCTGGGTGCAGGGGAAGTTGCGTCAGGGCTACCAGGGAGGAGGAGGGTTGGGGGTGGGGCGAATTCTGCAGAAACTTCTTTGCTCCTCTGATAGGCGTTTGAAAACCTGGCTTGGGTCAGGCACAGGCCCCCCACCCACCGAATCCCAGGTGTTCTTTGATTTCCCTTGGCATTGACCGAAAGGTCACTTGTTCTCCCCTTCCACTGGCACATAGCTGGACACCCCCGTTTGTTTCGCCGTCTCCCGATATGCCTCCGGTGACACACATTCACACCATCTGCTGTGGGATACGCCAGCCGCCACGCGTGGTCACACGGTCTCCACCTCGGATTCGCCCCTGTTCCTGCCTGCACGTGTCCTGTAAAGCGCGGTCGGCTTTCTGGAGCCCCAGGGCTTTTAGAAGCGGGGCAGGCCACTGCTCTTTCGAAGGAGGAGGGAGGCAGAGGGCTGATGGATCAGTGAAGTTTCAGCTGACGCTGCGCCTTGAGACCTATGGGATCATTGTGTGCTGCAGCGAGGCCCTGCCTGCCTCACCAGATGTGGTGAGCCCATCCTATCTCACTGGGAGGGGGCCAAAATCGGATCTGAACGGGAGTCCCCAGAACACAGCAGGCGTCCTGAAGCTCCCCTTCCCTCGGTGGAAGTCGGCTCAGGGAGATCCTGAGGGAGGGGCTGCTGGGGGTTTGGCCCTGGGACAGGGAACCGGCGGTCCCCTTTCCCACCGCGTCCCAAGCTGGACCCCGTATCCTCACGCCGCCGCAGGATACGGCAGCAGGAGCCTCGCTGCAGCCGCGCAGCGGGGGCATTATTTAAAGGGGACGCAGCCCGACTGCCAGGAGCGGAGCGCGAGTCAGTCCAGCCAATGCGCACGCGCGAGGCGCCAGAGGCTTCTGCCGTCACAGTGCTTCCCACGGTTGTCTTAGAAACCGGTCCCTGAGGCTCGGCAAAGCAGGAGCCCTCCGTGGCAGTGCTTGGGTGGCGGGGCTCTGAGGCTCTGGCCTGACATCTCTGCGGGGTCGACGGGAACATCTCCGGATGCCAGGAGTCGCAAAGGGCCGACCAGGATGAGGAAACCCCAGGCGGAGTCCGGGGGAAGCAGCACGCCATCCCAGCCTCAGACCTGCCCGGACGCTTTTGGGGTGAGTCTCCCCAAAAGTCGTTCCGCCGTCATCTCGAGGATGAGTCGGCCTGCGTGCCCCTGGGCTGCTCTCCCACCCGAGGGTCCTTCTCGTCGAGAGCAGAACCCCACAGCCTCGGGGGTTGCCTGGGGGTGTGTATTTCAATGCCTCGGCTGTATGCCTCTGTGTGTGTGTGTGGGTGTGTGTGTGCGTGCGCGCGTATGTGTGTGTCTGTGTCGGTGTCTGTGTCTGTGTCTGTGTGAGTGTCTCCCATTCTCTCTTCTCTCTCTGTCTCTCAGTCTCTGTGTCTTTCTTTCCCTCTCTCTGTCGGTTAGTGTGTGTGTGCCCTTGTGCGTGTGTGTCTTTGGCCGAATGTGCCCTGTGCACCACAAAGCGATTTCTGGCATGTCGGCCTGTCTTTGCTGATGAGCCTCTTTCTGCGTCTCTGCCTGGGTCATGAGGCCGGTTTCAATCGTTTTCTCCGCCGCGGATCCGCTTTGGGTGTGTGAGGGCCTGGCCCACGTGAGGAGATGCATCGGTCCCGCAGCAATTGAAATCTCATCTCCATCATGAGCTGCCTCTTTTCTAAGATCAAGATGACCACACAGCTACCAAGGAAAAGAGCCCCACAGGAGCTCTTTGTCCTGCAGTAGGGGAGCAGAACAACATCAGAGAAGATGGTGGTATCTTTTCACGGCTCTTCTCTGAGAAATGAAGCCACACCACGATACCGTGTAGAAGAAGAAGCCGGGAATGGGAGATGGCAACAATCCCTGTCACTGGAACGCTGGCCTCTCTGGACAAGCCACCCTTTTGGAACCCCTCCCCTTATGCCCGTGGCGGTGGCACGGCGCTGTATCCTGCCGGGGCCCTGGCCTCTGCTCTATCCTCCCTCTTGCTCTGCCTCACCTGTTTCTCAGGGGCCCGGATGCCTCTCGCTCTGGCCAAACGTCTTCAGCAAAGATGACTTCCCAGTCCGTCAAGGACACACTTCCTGCAGATCCGTGTCATGATTGTATCTCTCTCCAAACGTCTTTCTGCTTCATTGGGCAGGTCTCATGACCCTGGAGTTCTTGGCTTCCATACATGTCTCAGACAGGGAAGCTTCCTAGTTCTCCGTGTTTCCCCTCATGGGTGGGTGGATTGCCTAGAATGAGCGCTAGGCGACCGTGACTGGCCTTGTCTTCTAGGACAGGTGGTGTCGCATTGCCTCTGCACTTCCTGTCTCAGTCTTGAGGGACATCCTCTCCTCTGCTCCTGGGCGGACTGACTCCCTTGATCTTGTGGCCGAAACGAATGTCAGGGAACCAGAGGGACTGGGCTGGGGCTGGGGCTGGGGCTGGGGCTGGGGCTGGGTGCAGGGGAAGTTGCGTCAGGGCTACCAGGGAGGAGGAGGGTTGGGGGTGGGGCGAATTCTGCAGAAACTTCTTTGCTCCTCTGATAGGCGTTTGAAAACCTGGCTTGGGTCAGGCACAGGCCCCCCACCCACCGAATCCCAGGTGTTCTTTGATTTCCCTTGGCATTGACCGAAAGGTCACTTGTTCTCCCCTTCCACTGGCACATAGCTGGACACCCCCGTTTGTTTCGCCGTCTCCCGATATGCCTCCGGTGACACACATTCACACCATCTGCTGTGGGATACGCCAGCCGCCACGCGTGGTCACACGGTCTCCACCTCGGATTCGCCCCTGTTCCTGCCTGCACGTGTCCTGTAAAGCGCGGTCGGCTTTCTGGAGCCCCAGGGCTTTTAGAAGCGGGGCAGGCCACTGCTCTTTCGAAGGAGGAGGGAGGCAGAGGGCTGATGGATCAGTGAAGTTTCAGCTGACGCTGCGCCTTGAGACCTATGGGATCATTGTGTGCTGCTGCGAGGCCCTGCCTGCCTCACCAGATGTGGTGAGCCCATCCTATCTCACTGGGAGGGGGCCAAAATCGGATCTGAACGGGAGTCCCCAGAACACAGCAGGCGTCCTGAAGCTCCCCTTCCCTCGGTGGAAGTCGGCTCAGGGAGATCCTGAGGGAGGGGCTGCTGGGGGTTTGGCCCTGGGACAGGGAACCGGCGGTCCCCTCTCCCACCGCGTCCCAAGCTGGACCCCGTATCCTCACGCCGCCGCAGGATACGGCAGCAGGAGCCTCGCTGCAGCCGCGCAGCGGGGGCATTATTTAAAGGGGACGCAGCCCAACTGCCAGGAGCGGAGCGCGAGTCGGTCCAGCCAATGCGCATGCGCGAGGCGGGAGCGGCTTCTGCCGTCACAGTGCTTCCCACGGTTGTCTTAGAAACCGGTCCCTGAGGCTCGGCAAAGCAGGAGCCCTCCGTGGCAGTGCTTGGGTGGCGGGGCTCTGAGGCTCCGGCCTGACATCTCTACGGGGTCGACGGGAACGTCTCCGGATTCCAGGAGTCGCAAAGGGCCGACCAGGATGAGGAAACCCCAGGCGGAGTCCGGGGGAAGCAGCACGCCATCCCAGCCTCAGACCTGCCCGGACGCTTTTGGGGTGAGTCTCCCCAAAAGTCGTTCCGCCGTCATCTCGAGGATGGGTCGGCCTGCGTGCCCCTGGGCTGCTCTCCCACCCGAGGGTCCTTCTCGTCGAGAGCAGAACCCCACAGCCTCGGGGGTAGCCTGGGGGGGTGTATTTCAATGCCTCTGCTGTATGCCTCTGTGTGTGTGTGTGTGTGTGTGTGCGTGCGCGCGTGTGTGTGTGTGTCTGTGTCGGTGTGTGTGTCTGTGTCTGTGTGAGTGTCTCCCATTCTCTCTTCTCTCTCTGTCTCTCAGTCTCTGTGTCTTTCTTTCCCTCTCTCTGTCGGTTAGTGTGTGTGTGCCCTTGTGCGTGTGTGTCTTTGGCCGAATGTGCCCTGTGCACCACAAAGCGATTTCTGGCATGTCGGCCTGTCTTTGCTGATGAGCCTCTTTCTGCGTCTCTGCCTGGGTCATGAGGCCGGTTTCAATCATTTTCGCCGCCGCGGATCCGCTTTGGGTGTGTGAGGGCCTGGCCCACGTGAGGAGATGCATCGGTCCCGCAGCAATTGAAATCTCATCTCCATCATGAGCTGCCTCTTTTCTAAGATCAAGATGACCACACAGCTACCAAGGAAAAGAACCCCACGGGAGCTCTTTGTCCTGCAGTAGGGGAGCAGAACCACATCAGAGAAGATGGTTGTATCTTTTCACGGCTCTTCTCTGAGAAATGAAGCCACACCACGATACCGTGTAGAAGAAGAAGCCGGGAATGGGAGATGGCAACAATCCCTGTCACTGGAACACTGGCCTCTCTGCACAAGCCACCCTTTTGGAACCCCTCCCCTTATGCCCGTGGCGGTGGCACGGCGCTGTATCCTGCCGGGGCCCTGGCCTCTGCTCTATCCTCCCTCTTGCTCTGCCTCACCTGTTTCTCAGGGGCCCGGATGCCTCTCGCTCTGGCCAAACGTCTTCAGCAAAGATGACTTCCCAGTCCGTCAGGGACACATTTCCTGCAGATCGGTGTCATGACTGTATCTCTCTCCAAAGGTCTTTCTGCTTCATTGGGCAGGTCTCATGACCCTGGAGTTCTTGGCTTCCATACGTGTCTCAGACAGGAAAGCTTTCTTGTTCCCCATGTTTCCCCTCATGGGTGGGTGGATTGCCTAGAAATAGCGCTAGGCGACCGTGACAGGCCTTGTCTTCTAGGACAGGTGGTGTCGCATTTCCTCTGCACTTCCTGTCTCAGTCTTGAGGGACATCCTCTCCTCTGCTCCTGGGCGGACTGACTCCCTTGATCTTGTGGCCGAAACGAATGTCAGGGAACCAGAGGGACTGGGCTGGGGCTGGGGCTGGGGCTGGGGCTGGGTGCAGGGGAAGCTGCGTCAGGGCTACCAGGGAGGAGGAGGGTTGGGGGTGGGGCGAATTCTGCAGAAACTTCTTTGCTCCTCTGATAGGCGTTTGAAAACCTGGCTTGGGTCAGGAACAGGCCCCCCAGCCACCGAATCCCAGGTGTTCTTTGATTTCCCTTGGCATTGACCGAAAGGTCACTTGTTCTCCCCTTCCACTGGCACATAGCTGGACACCACCGTTTGTTTCGCCGTCTCCCGATATGCCTCCGGTAACACACATTCACACCATCTGCTGTGGGATACGCCAGCCGCCACGCGTGGTCACACGGTCTCCACCTCGGATTCGCCCCTGTTCCTATCTGCACGTGTCCTGTAAAGCGCGGTCGGCTTTCTGGAGCCCCAGGGCTTTTAGAAGCGGGGCAGGCCACTGCTCTTTCGAAGGAGGAGGGAGGCAGAGGGCTGATGGATCAGTGAAGTTTCAGCTGACGCTGCGCCTTGAGACCTATGGGATCATTGTGTGCTGCTGCGAGGCCCTGCCTGCCTCACCAGATGTGGTGAGCCCATCCTATCTCACTGGGAGGGGGCCAAAATCGGATCTGAACGGGAGTCCCCAGAACACAGCAGGCGTCCTGAAGCTCCCCTTCCCTCGGTGGAAGTCGGCTCAGGGAGATCCTGAGGGAGGGGCTGCTGGGGGTTTGGCCCTGGGACAGGGAACCGGCGGTCCCCTCTCCCACCGCGTCCCAAGCTGGACCCCGTATCCTCACGCCGCCGCAGGATACGGCAGCAGGAGCCTCGCTGCAGCCGCGCAGCGGGGGCATTATTTAAAGGGGACGCAGCCCGACTGCCAGGAGCGGAGCGCGAGTCGGTCCAGCCAATGCGCATGCGCGAGGCGCGAGCGGCTTCTGCCGTCACAGTGCTTCCCACGGTTGTCTTAGAAACCGGTCCCTGAGGCTCGGCAAAGCAGGAGCCCTCCGTGGCAGTGCTTGGGTGGCGGGTCTCTGAGGCTTCGGCCTGACATCTCTACGGGGTCGACGGGAACGTCTCCGGATTCCAGGAGTCGCAAAGGGCCGACCAGGATGAGGAAACCCCAGGCGGAGTCCGGGGGAAGCAGCACGCCATCCCAGCCTCAGACCTGCCCGGACGCTTTTGGGGTGAGTCTCCCCAATAGTCGTTCCGCCGTCATCTCGAGGATAGGTCGGGCTGCGTGCCTCTGGGCTGCTCTCTCACCCGAGGGTCCTTCTCGTCGAGAGCAGAACCCCGCAGCCTCGGGGGTTGCCTGGGGGTGTGTATTTCAATGCCTCTGCTGTATGCCTCTGTGTGTGTGTGTGTGTGTGTGCGTGCGCGCGTGTGTGTGTGTGTCTGTGTCGGTGTGTGTGTCTGTGTCTGTGTGAGTGTCTCCCATTCTCTCTTCTCTCTCTGTCTCTCAGTCTCTGTGTCTTTCTTTCCCTCTCTCTGTCGGTTAGTGTGTGTGTGCCCTTGTGCGTGTGTGTCTTTGGCCGAATGTGCCCTGTGCACCACAAAGCGATTTCTGGCATGTCGGCCTGTCCTTGCTGATGAGCGTCTTTCTGCGTCTCTGCCTGGGTCATGAGGCCTGTTTCAATCGTTTTCGCCGCCGCGGATCCGCTTTGGGTGTGTGAGGGCCTGCCCCGCGTGAGGAGATGCATCGGTCCCGCAGCAATTGAAATCTCATCTCCATCATGAGCTGCCTCTTTTCTAAGATCAAGATGACCACACAGCTACCAAGGAAAAGAGCCCCACGGGAGCTCTTTGTCCTGCAGTAGGGGAGCAGAACCACATCAGAGAAGATGGTGGTATCTTTTCACGGCTCTTCTCTGAGAAATGAAGCCACACCACGATACCGTGTAGAAGAAGAAGCCGGGAATGGGAGATGGCAACAATCCCTGTCACTGGAACGCTGGCTTCTCTGGACAAGCCACCCTTTTGGAACCCCTCCCCTTATGCCCGTGGCGGTGGCACGGCGCTGTATCCTGCCGGGGCCCTGGCCTCTGCTCTATCCTCCCTCTTGCTCTGCCTCACCTGTTTCTCAGGGGCCCGGATGCCTCTCGCTCTGGCCAAACGTCTTCAGCAAAGATGACTTCCCAGTCCGTCAGGGACACACTTCCTGCAGATCCGTGTCATGATTGTATCTCTCTCCAAAGGTCTTTCTGCTTCATTGGGCAGGTCTCATGACCCTGGAGTTCTTGGCTTCCATACGTGTCTCAGACAGGGAAGCTTCCTTGTTCTCCATGTTTCCCCTCATGTGTGGGTGGATTGCCTAGAATGAGCGCTAGGCGACCGTGACTGGCCTTGTCTTCTAGGACAGGTGGTGTCGCATTTCCTCTGCACTTCCTGTCTCAGTCTTGAGGGACATCCTCTCCTCTGCTCCTGGGCGGACTGACTCCCTTGATCTTGTGGCCGAAACGAATGTCAGGGAACCAGAGGGACTGGGCTGGGGCTGGGGCTGGGGCTGGGGCTGGGTGCAGGGGAAGTTGCGTCAGGGCTACCAGGGAGGAGGAGGGTTGGGGGTGGGGCGAATTCTGCAGAAACTTCTTTGCTCCTCTGATAGGCGTTTGAAAACCTGGCTTGGGTCAGGCACAGGCCCCCCAGCCACCGAATCCCAGGTGTTCTTTGATTTCCCTTGGCATTGACCTAAAGGTCACTTGTTCTCCCCTTCCACTGGCACAGAGCTGGACACCACCGTTTGTTTCGCCGTCTCCCGATATGCCTCCGGTGACACACATTCACACCATCTGCTGTGGGATACGCCAGCCGCCACGCGTGGTCACACGGTCTCCACCTCGGATTCGCCCCTGTTCCTGTCTGCACGTGTCCTGTAAAGCGCGGTCGGCTTTCTGGAGCCCCAGGGCTTTTAGAAGCGGGGCAGGCCACTGCTCTTTCGAAGGAGGAGGGAGGCAGAGGGCTGATGGATCAGTGAAGTTTCAGCTGACGCTGCGCCTTGAGACCTATGGGATCATTGTGTGCTGCAGCGAGGCCCTGCCTGCCTCACCAGATGTGGTGAGCCCATCCTATCTCACTGGGAGGGGGCCAAAATCGGATCTGAACGGGAGTCCCCAGAACACAGCAGGCGTCCTGAAGCTCCCCTTCCCTCGGTGGAAGTCGGCTCAGGGAGATCCTGAGGGAGGGGCTGCTGGGGGTTTGGCCCTGGGACAGGGAACCGGCGGTCCCCTCTCCCACCGCGTCCCAAGCTGGACCCCGTATCCTCAGGCCGCCGCAGGATACGGCAGCAGGAGCCTCGCTGCAGCCGCGCAGCGGGGGCATTATTTAAAGGGGACGCAGCCCAACTGCCAGGAGCTGAGCGCGAGTCGGTCCAGCCAATGCGCATGCGCGAGGCGCGAGCGGCTTCTGCCGTCACAGTGCTTCCCACGGTTGTCTTAGAAACCGGTCCCTGAGGCTCGGCAAAGCAGGAGCCCTCCGTGGCAGTGCTTGGGTGGCGGGGCTCTGAGGCTCCGGCCTGACATCTCTACGGGGTCGACGGGAACGTCTCCGGATGCCAGGAGTCGCAAAGGGCCGACCAGGATGAGGAATCCCCAGGCGGAGTCCGGGGGAAGCAGCACGCCATCCCAGCCTCAGACCTGCCCGGACGCTTTTGAGGTGAGTCTCCCCAAAAGTCTTTCCGCCGTCATCTCAAGGATAGGTCGCCCTGCGTGCCTCTGGGCTGCTCTCTCACCCGAGGGTCCTTCTCGTCGAGAGCAGAACCCCGCAGCCTCGGGGGTTGCCTGGGGGGGTGTATTTCAATGCCTCTGCTGTATGCCTCTGTGTGTGTGTGTGTGTGTGTGTGTGTGTGTGCACGCGTGTGTGTGTGTGTCTGTGTCGGTGTGTGTCTCTGTGTCTGTGTGAGTGTCTCCCATTCTCTCTTCTCTCTCTGTCTCTCAGTCTCTGTGTCTTTCTTTCCCTCTCTCTGTCGGTTAGTGTGTGTGTGCCCTTGTGCGTGTGTGTCTTTGGCCGAATGTGCCCTGTGCACCACAAAGCGATTTCTCGCATGTCGGCCTGTCTTTGCTGATGAGCCTCTTTCTGCGTCTCTGCCTGGGTCATGAGGCCGGTTTCAATCGTTTTCGCCGCCGCGGATCCGCTTTGGGTGTGTGAGGGCCTGGCCCACGTGAGGAGATGCATCGGTCCCGCAGCAATTGAAATCTCATCTCCATCATGAGCTGCCTCTTTTCTAAGATCAAGATGACCACACAGCTACCAAGGAAAAGAGCCCCACGGGAGCTCTTTGTCCTGCAGTAGGGGAGCAGAACCACATCAGAGAAGATGGTTGTATCTTTTCACGGCTCTTCTCTGAAAAATGAAGCCACACCACGATACCGTGTAGAAGAAGAAGCCGGGAATGGGAGATGGCAACAATCCCTGTCACTGGAACGCTGGCCTCTCTGGACAAGCCACCCTTTTGGAACCCCTCCCCTTATGCCCGTGGCGGTGGCAAGGCGCTGTACCCTGCCGGGGCCCTGGCCTCTGCTCTATCCTCCCTCTTGCTCTGCCTCACCTGTTTCTCAGGGGCCCGGATGCCTCTCGCTCTGGCCAAACGTCTTCAGCAAAGATGACTTCCCAGTCCGTCAGGGACACACTTCCTGCAGATCCGTGTCATGACTGTATCTCTCTCCAAAGGTCTTTCTGCTTCATTGGGCAGGTCTCATGACCCTGGAGTTCTTGGCTTCCATACGTGTCTCAGACAGGGAAGCTTCCTTGTTCTCCATGTTTCCCCTCATGGGTGGGTGGATTGCCTAGAATGAGCGCTAGGCGACCGTGACTGGCCTTGTCTTCTAGGACAGGTGGTGTCGCATTTCCTCTGCACTTCCTGTCTCAGTCTTGAGGGACATCCTCTCCTCTGCTCCTGGGCGGACTGACTCCCTTGATCTTGTGGCCGAAACGAATGTCAGGGAACCAGAGGGACTGGGCTGCGGCTGGGGCTGGGGCTGGGGCTGGGGCTGGGGCTGGGGCTGGGGCTGGGGCTGGGGCTGGGTGCAGGGGAAGTTGCGTCAGGGCTACCAGGGAGGAGGAGGGTTGGGGGTGGGGCGAATTCTGCAGAAACTTCTTTGCTCCTCTGATAGGCGTTTGAAAACCTGGCTTGGGTCAGGCACAGGCCCCCCAGCCACCGAATCCCAGGTGTTCTTTGATTTCCTTTGGCATTGACCGAAAGGTCACTTTTTCTCCCCTTCCACTGGCACAGAGCTGGACACCACCGTTTGTTTCGCCGTCTCCCGATATGCGTCCGGTGACACACATTCACACCATCTGCTGTGGGATACGCCAGCCGCCACGCGTGGTCACACGGTCTCCACCTCGGATTCGCCCCTGTTCCTGCCTGCACGTGTCCTGTAAAGCGCGGTCGGCTTTCTGGAGCCCCAGGGCTTTTAGAAGCGGGGCAGGCCACTGCTCTTTCGAAGGAGGAGGGAGGCAGAGGGCTGATGGATCAGTGAAGTTTCAGCTGACGCTGCGCCTTGAGACCTATGGGATCATTGTGTGCTGCTGCGAGGCCCTGCCTGCCTCACCAGATGTGGTGAGCCCATCCTATCTCACAGGGAGGGGGCCAAAATCGGATCTGAACGGGAGTCCCCAGAACACAGCAGGCGTCCTGAAGCTCCCCTTCCCTCGGTGGAAGTCGACTCAGGGAGATCCTGAGGGAGGGGCTGCTGGGGGTTTGGCCCTGGGACAGGGAACCGGCGGTCCCCTCTCCCACCGCGTCCCAAGCTGGACCCCGTATCCTCAGGCCGCCGCAGGATACGGCAGCAGGAGCCTCGCTGCAGCCGCGCAGCGGGGGCATTATTTAAAGGGGACGCAGCCCGACTGCCAGGAGCGGAGCGCGAGTCGGTCCAGCCAATGCGCATGCGCGAGGCGCGAGCGGCTTGTGCCGTCACAGTGCTTCCCACGGTTGTCTTAGAAACCGGTCCCTGAGGCTCGGCAAAGCAGGAGCCCTCCGTGGCAGTGCTTGGGTGGCGGGGCTCTGAGGCTCCGGCCTGACATCTCTACGGGGTCGACGGGAACGTCTCCGGATGCCAGGAGTCGCAAAGGGCCGACCAGGATGAGGAAACCCCAGGCGGAGTCCGGGGGAAGCAGCACGCCATCCCAGCCTCAGACCTGCCCGGACGCTTTTGGGGTGAGTCTCCCCAAAAGTCGTTCCGCCGTCATCTCGAGGATAGGTCGGCCTGCGTGCCCCTGGGCTGCTCTCTCACCCGAGGGTCCTTCTCGTCGAGAGCAGAACCCCGCAGCCTCGGGGGTTGCCTGGGGGTGTGTATTTCAATGCCTCTGCTGTATGCCTCTGTGTGTGTGTGTGTGTGTGTGCGTGCGCGCGTGTGTGTGTGTGTCTGTGTCGGTGTGTGTGTCTGTGTCTGTGTGAGTGTCTCCCATTCTCTCTTCTCTCTCTGTCTCTCAGTCTCTGTGTCTTTCTTTCCCTCTCTCTGTCGGTTAGTGTGTGTGTGCCCTTGTGCGTGTGTGTCTTTGGCCGAATGTGCCCTGTGCACCACAAAGCGATTTCTGGCATGTCGGCCTGTCTTTGCTGATGAGCCTCTTTCTGCGTCTCTGCCTGGGTCATGAGGCCGGTTTCAATCGTTTTCGCCGCCGCGGATCCGCTTTGGGTGTGTGAGGGCCTGGCCCACGTGAGGAGATGCATCGGTCCCGCAGCAATTGAAATCTCATCTCCATCATGAGCTGCCTCTTTTCTAAGATCAAGATGACCACACAGCTACCAAGGAAAAGAGCCCCACGGGAGCTCTTTGTCCTGCAGTAGGGGAGCAGAACCACATCAGAGAAGATGGTGGTATCTTTTCACGGCTCTTCTCTGAGAAATGAAGCCACACCACGATACCGTGTAGAAGAAGAAGCCGGGAATGGGAGATGGCAACAATCCCTGTCAGTGGAACGCTGGCCTCTCTGGACAAGCCACCCTTTTGGAACCCCTCCCCTTATGCCCGTGGCGGTGGCATGGCGCTGTATCCTGCCGGGGCCCTGGCCTCTGCTCTATCCTCCCTCTTGCTCTGCCTCACCTGTTTCTCAGGGGCCCGGATGCCTCTCGCTCTGGCCAAACGTCTTCAGCAAAGATGACTTCCCAGTCCGTCAGGGACACACTTCCTGCAGATCCGTGTCATGATTGTATCTCTCTCCAAAGGTCTTTCTGCTTCATTGGGCAGGTCTCATGACCCTGGAGTTCTTGGCTTCCATACGTGTCTCAGACAGGGAAGCTTCCTTGTTCTCCATGTTTCCCCTCATGGGTGGGTGGATTGCCTAGAATGAGCGCTAGGCGACCGTGACTGGCCTTGTCTTCTAGGACAGGTGGTGTCGCATTTCCTCTGCACTTCCTGTCTCAGTCTTGAGGGACATCCTCTCCTCTGCTCCTGGGCGGACTGACTCCCTTGATCTTGTGGCCGAAACGAATGTCAGGGAACCAGAGGGACTGGGCTGGGGCTGGGGTTGGGGCTGGGGCTGGGGCTGGGTGCAGGGGAAGTTGCGTCAGGGCTACCAGGGAGGAGGAGGGTTGGGGGTGGGGCGAATTCTGCAGAAACTTCTTTGCTCCTCTGATAGGCGTTTGAAAACCTGGCTTGGGTCAGGCACAGGCCCCCCACCCACCGAATCCCAGGTGTTCTTTGATTTCCCTTGGCATTGACCGAAAGGTCACTTGTTCTCCCCTTCCACTGGCACATAGCTGGACACCACCGTTTGTTTCGCCGTCTCCCGATATGCCTCCGGTGACACACATTCACACCATCTGCTGTGGGATACGCCAGCCGCCACGCGTGGTCACACGGTCTCCACCTCGGATTCGCCCCTGTTCCTGCCTGCACGTGTCCTGTAAAGAGCGGTCGGCTTTCTGGAGCCCCAGGGCTTTTAGAAGCGGGGCAGGCCACTGCTCTTTCGAAGGAGGAGGGAGGCAGAGGGCTGATGGATCAGTGAAGTTTCAGCTGACGCTGCGCCTTGAGACCTATGGGATCATTGTGTGCTGCAGCGAGGCCCTGCCTGCCTCACCAGATGTGGTGAGCCCATCCTATCTCACTGGGAGGGGGCCAAAATCGGATCTGAACGGGAGTCCCCAGAACACAGCAGGCGTCCTGAAGCTCCCCTTCCCTCGGTGGAAGTCGGCTCAGGGAGATCCTGAGGGAGGGGCTGCTGGGGGTTTGGCCCTGGGACAGGGAACCGGCGGTCCCCTCTCCCACCGCGTCCCAAGCTGGACCCCGTATCCTCACGCCGCCGCAGGATACGGCAGCAGGAGCCTCGCTGCAGCCGCGCAGCGGGGGCATTATTTAAAGGGGACGCAGCCCGACTGCCAGGAGCGGAGCGCGAGTCGGTCCAGCCAATGCGCATGCGCGAGGCGCGAGCGGCTTCTGCCGTCACAGTGCTTCCCACGGTTGTCTTAGAAACCGGTCCCTGAGGCTCGGCAAAGCAGGAGCCCTCCGTGGCAGTGCTTGGGTGGCGGGGCTCTGAGGCTCCGGCCTGACATCTCTACGGGGTCGACGGGAACGTCTCCGGATGCCAGGAGTCGCAAAGGGCCGACCAGGATGAGGAAACCCCAGGCGGAGTCCGGGGGAAGCAGCACGCCATCCCAGCCTCAGACCTGCCCGGACGCTTTTGGGGTGAGTCTCCCCAAAAGTCGTTCCGCCGTCATCTCGAGGATAGGTCGGCCTGCGTGCCCCTGGGCTGCTCTCTCACCCGAGGGTCCTTCTCGTCGAGAGCAGAACCCCGCAGCCTCGGGGGTTGCCTGGGGGAGTGTATTTCAATGCCTCTGCTGTATGCCTCTGTGTGTGTGTGTGTGTGTGTGTGTGTGTGTGCGTGCGCGCGTGTGTGTGTGTGTCTGTGTCGGTGTGTGTGTCTGTGTCTGTGTGAGTGTCTCCCATTCTCTCTTCTCTCTCTGTCTCTCAGTCTCTGTGTCTTTCTTTCCCTCTCTCTGTCGGTTAGTGTGTGTGTGCCCTTGTGCGTGTGTGTCTTTGGCCGAATGTGCCCTGTGCACCACAAAGCGATTTCTGGCATGTCGGCCTGTCTTTGCTGATGAGCCTCTTTCTGCGTCTCTGCCTGGGTCATGAGGCCTGTTTCAATCGTTTTCGCCGCCGCGGATCCGCTTTGGGTGTGTGAGGGCCTGGTCCACGTGAGGAGATGCATCGGTCCCGCAGCAATTGAAATCTCATCTCCATCATGAGCTGCCTCTTTTCTAAGATCAAGATGACCACACAGCTACCAAGGAAAAGAGCCCCACGGGAGCTCTTTGTCCTGCAGTAGGGGAGCAGAACCACATCAGAGAAGATGGTGGTATCTTTTCACGGCTCTTCTCTGAGAAATGAAGCCACACCACGATACCGTGTAGAAGAAGAAGCCGGGAATGGGAGATGGCAACAATCCCTGTCACTGGAACGCTGGCCTCTCTGGACAAGCCACCCTTTTGGAACCCCTCCCCTTATGCCCGTGGCGGTGGCACGGCGCTGTATCCTGCCGGGGCCCTGGCCTCTGCTCTATCCTCCCTCTTGCTCTGCCTCACCTGTTTCTCAGGGGCCCGGATGCCTCTCGCTCTGGCCAAACGTCTTCAGCAAAGATGACTTCCCAGTCCATCAGGGACACACTTCCTGCAGATCCGTGTCATGATTGTATCTCTCTCCAAAGGTCTTTCTGCTTCATTGGGCAGGTCTCATGACCCTGGAGTTCTTGGCTTCCATACGTGTCTCAGACAGGGAAGCTTCCTTGTTCTCCATGTTTCCCCTCATGGGTGGGTGGATTGCCTAGAATGAGCGCTAGGCGACCGTGACTGGCCTTGTCTTCTAGGACAGGTGGTGTCGCATTTCCTCTGCACTTCCTGTCTCAGTCTTGAGGGACATCCTCTCCTCTGCTCCTGGGCGGACTGACTCCCTTGATCTTGTGGCCGAAACGAATGTCAGGGAACCAGAGGGACTGGGCTGGGGCTGGGGTTGGGGCTGGGGCTGGGGCTGGGTGCAGGGGAAGTTGCGTCAGGGCTACCAGGGAGGAGGAGGGTTGGGGGTGGGGCGAATTCTGCAGAAACTTCTTTGCTCCTCTGATAGGCGTTTGAAAACCTGGCTTGGGTCAGGCACAGGCCCCCCAGCCACCGAATCCCAGGTGTTCTTTGATTTCCTTTGGCATTGACCGAAAGGTCACTTTTTCTCCCCTTCCACTGGCACAGAGCTGGACACCACCGTTTGTTTCGCCGTCTCCCGATATGCGTCCGGTGACACACATTCACACCATCTGCTGTGGGATACGCCAGCCGCCACGCGTGGTCACACGGTCTCCACCTCGGATTCGCCCCTGTTCCTGCCTGCACGTGTCCTGTAAAGCGCGGTCGGCTTTCTGGAGCCCCAGGGCTTTTAGAAGCGGGGCAGGCCACTGCTCTTTCGAAGGAGGAGGGAGGCAGAGGGCTGATGGATCAGTGAAGTTTCAGCTGACGCTGCGCCTTGAGACCTATGGGATCATTGTGTGCTGCTGCGAGGCCCTGCCTGCCTCACCAGATGTGGTGAGCCCATCCTATCTCACTGGGAGGGGGCCAAAATCGGATCTGAACGGGAGTCCCCAGAACACAGCAGGCGTCCTGAAGCTCCCCTTCCCTCGGTGGAAGTCGACTCAGGGAGATCCTGAGGGAGGGGCTGCTGGGGGTTTGGCCCTGGGACAGGGAACCGGCGGTCCCCTCTCCCACCGCGTCCCAAGCTGGACCCCGTATCCTCAGGCCGCCGCAGGATACGGCAGCAGGAGCCTCGCTGCAGCCGCGCAGCGGGGGCATTATTTAAAGGGGACGCAGCCCGACTGCCAGGAGCGGAGCGCGAGTCGGTCCAGCCAATGCGCATGCGCGAGGCGCGAGCGGCTTGTGCCGTCACAGTGCTTCCCACGGTTGTCTTAGAAACCGGTCCCTGAGGCTCGGCAAAGCAGGAGCCCTCCGTGGCAGTGCTTGGGTGGCGGGGCTCTGAGGCTCCGGCCTGACATCTCTACGGGGTCGACGGGAACGTCTCCGGATGCCAGGAGTCGCAAAGGGCCGACCAGGATGAGGAAACCCCAGGCGGAGTCCGGGGGAAGCAGCACGCCATCCCAGCCTCAGACCTGCCCGGACGCTTTTGGGGTGAGTCTCCCCAAAAGTCGTTCCGCCGTCATCTCGAGGATAGGTCGGCCTGCGTGCCCCTGGGCTGCTCTCTCACCCGAGGGTCCTTCTCGTCGAGAGCAGAACCCCGCAGCCTCGGGGGTTGCCTGGGGGTGTGTATTTCAATGCCTCTGCTGTATGCCTCTGTGTGTGTGTGTGTGTGTGTGCGTGCGCGCGTGTGTGTGTGTGTCTGTGTCGGTGTGTGTGTCTGTGTCTGTGTGAGTGTCTCCCATTCTCTCTTCTCTCTCTGTCTCTCAGTCTCTGTGTCTTTCTTTCCCTCTCTCTGTCGGTTAGTGTGTGTGTGCCCTTGTGCGTGTGTGTCTTTGGCCGAATGTGCCCTGTGCACCACAAAGCGATTTCTGGCATGTCGGCCTGTCTTTGCTGATGAGCCTCTTTCTGCGTCTCTGCCTGGGTCATGAGGCCTGTTTCAATCGTTTTCGCCGCCGCGGATCCGCTTTGGGTGTGTGAGGGCCTGGTCCACGTGAGGAGATGCATCGGTCCCGCAGCAATTGAAATCTCATCTCCATCATGAGCTGCCTCTTTTCTAAGATCAAGATGACCACACAGCTACCAAGGAAAAGAGCCCCACGGGAGCTCTTTGTCCTGCAGTAGGGGAGCAGAACCACATCAGAGAAGATGGTGGTATCTTTTCACGGCTCTTCTCTGAGAAATGAAGCCACACCACGATACCGTGTAGAAGAAGAAGCCGGGAATGGGAGATGGCAACAATCCCTGTCACTGGAACGCTGGCCTCTCTGGACAAGCCACCCTTTTGGAACCCCTCCCCTTATGCCCGTGGCGGTGGCACGGCGCTGTATCCTGCCGGGGCCCTGGCCTCTGCTCTATCCTCCCTCTTGCTCTGCCTCACCTGTTTCTCAGGGGCCCGGATGCCTCTCGCTCTGGCCAAACGTCTTCAGCAAAGATGACTTCCCAGTCCATCAGGGACACACTTCCTGCAGATCCGTGTCATGATTGTATCTCTCTCCAAAGGTCTTTCTGCTTCATTGGGCAGGTCTCATGACCCTGGAGTTCTTGGCTTCCATACGTGTCTCAGACAGGGAAGCTTCCTTGTTCTCCATGTTTCCCCTCATGGGTGGGTGGATTGCCTAGAATGAGCGCTAGGCGACCGTGACTGGCCTTGTCTTCTAGGACAGGTGGTGTCGCATTTCCTCTGCACTTCCTGTCTCAGTCTTGAGGGACATCCTCTCCTCTGCTCCTGGGCGGACTGACTCCCTTGATCTTGTGGCCGAAACGAATGTCAGGGAACCAGAGGGACTGGGCTGGGGCTGGGGTTGGGGCTGGGGCTGGGGCTGGGTGCAGGGGAAGTTGCGTCAGGGCTACCAGGGAGGAGGAGGGTTGGGGGTGGGGCGAATTCTGCAGAAACTTCTTTGCTCCTCTGATAGGCGTTTGAAAACCTGGCTTGGGTCAGGCACAGGCCCCCCAGCCACCGAATCCCAGGTGTTCTTTGATTTCCCTTGGCATTGACCGAAAGGTCACTTGTTCTCCCCTTCCACTGGCACATAGCTGGACACCACCGTTTGTTTCGCCGTCTCCCGATATGCCTCCGGTGACACACATTCACACCATCTGCTGTGGGATACGCCAGCCGCCACGCGTGGTCACACGGTCTCCACCTCGGATTCGCCCCTGTTCCTGCCTGCACGTGTCCTGTAAAGCGCGGTCGGCTTTCTGGAGCCCCAGGGCTTTTAGAAGCGGGGCAGGCCACTGCTCTTTCGAAGGAGGAGGGAGGCAGAGGGCTGATGGATCAGTGAAGTTTCAGCTGACGCTGCGCCTTGAGGCCTATGGGATCATTGTGTGCTGCAGCGAGGCCCTGCCTGCCTCACCAGATGTGGTGAGACCATCCTATCTCACTGGGAGGGGGCCAAAATCGGATCTGAACGGGAGTCCCCAGAACACAGCAGGCGTCCTGAAGCTCCCCTTCCCTCGGTGGAAGTCGGCTCAGGGAGATCCTGAGAGAGGGGCTGCTGGGGGTTTGGCCCTGGGACAGGGAACCGGCAGTCCCCTCTCCCACCGCGTCCCAAGCTGGACCCCGTATCCTCACGCCGCCGCAGGATACGGCAGCAGGAGCCTCGCTGCAGCCGCGCAGCGGGGGCATTATTTAAAGGGGACGCAGCCCAACTGCCAGGAGCGGAGCGCGAGTCGGTCCAGCCAATGCGCATGCGCGAGGCGCGAGCGGCTTCTGCCGTCACAGTGCTTCCCACGGTTGTCTTAGAAACCGGTCCCTGAGGCTCGGCAAAGCAGGAGCCCTCCGTGGCAGTGCTTGGGTGGCGGGGCTCTGAGGCTCCGGCCTGACATCTCTACGGGGTCGACGGGAACGTCTCCGGATGCCAGGAGTCGCAAAGGGCCGACCAGGATGAGGAAACCCCAGGCGGAGTCCGGGGGAAGCAGCACGCCATCCCAGCCTCAGACCTGCCCGGACGCTTTTGGGGTGAGTCTCCCCAAAAGTCGTTCCGCCGTCATCTCGAGGATAGGTCGGCCTGCGTGCCCCTGGGCTGCTCTCTCACCCGAGGGTCCTTCTCGTCGAGAGCAGAACCCCGCAGCCTCGGGGGTTGCCTGGGGGGGTGTATTTCAATGCCTCTGCTGTATGCCTCTGTGTGTGTGTGTGTGTGTGTGCGTGCGCGCGTGTGTGTGTGTGTCTGTGTCGGTGTGTGTGTCTGTGTCTGTGTGAGTGTCTCCCATTCTCTCTTCTCTCTCTCTCTCTCAGTCTCTGTGTCTTTCTTTCCCTCTCTCTGTCGGTTAGTGTGTGTGTGCCCTTGTGCGTGTGTGTCTTTGGCCGAATGTGCCCTGTGCACCACAAAGCGATTTCTGGCATGTCGGCCTGTCTTTGCTGATGAGCCTCTTTCTGCGTCTCTGCCTGGGTCATGAGGCCGGTTTCAATCGTTTTCGCCGCCGCGGATCCGCTTTGGGTGTGTGAGGGCCTGGCCCACGTGAGGAGATGCATCGGTCCCGCAGCAATTGAAATCTCATCTCCATCATGAGCTGCCTCTTTTCTAAGATCAAGATGACCACACAGCTACCAAGGAAAAGAGCCCCACGGGAGCTCTTTGTCCTGCAGTAGGGGAGCAGAACCACATCAGAGAAGATGGTGGTATCTTCTCACGGCTCTTCTCTGAGAAATGAAGCCACACCACGATACCGTGTAGAAGAAGAAGCCGGGAATGGGAGATGGCAACAATCCCTGTCACTGGAACGCTGGCCTCTCTGGACAAGCCATCCTTTGGAACCCCTCCCCTTATGCCCGTGGCGGTGGCACGGCGCTGTATCCTGCCGGGGCCCTGGCCTCTGCTCTATCCTCCCTCTTGCTCTGCCTCACCTGTTTCTCAGGGGCCCGGATGCCTCTCGCTCTGGCCAAACGTCTTCAGCAAAGATGACTTCCCAGTCCGTCAGGGACACACTTCCTGCAGATCCGTGTCATGATTGTATCTCTCTCCAAAGGTCTTTCTGCTTCATTGGGCAGGTCTCATGACCCTGGAGTTCTTGGCTTCCATACGTGTCTCAGACAGGGAAGCTTCCTTGTTCTCCATGTTTCCCCTCATGGGTGGGTGGATTGCCTAGAATGAGCGCTAGGCGACCGTGACTGGCCTTGTCTTCTAGGACAGGTGGTGTCGCATTTCCTCTGCACTTCCTGTCTCAGTCTTGAGGGACATCCTCTCCTCTGCTCCTGGGCGGACTGACTCCCTTGATCTTGTGGCCGAAACGAATGTCAGGGAACCAGAGGGACTGGGCTGGGGCTGGGGTTGGGGCTGGGGCTGGGGCTGGGTGCAGGGGAAGTTGCGTCAGGGCTACCAGGGAGGAGGAGGGTTGGGGGTGGGGCGAATTCTGCAGAAACTTCTTTGCTCCTCTGATAGGCGTTTGAAAACCTGGCTTGGGTCAGGCACAGGCCCCCCACCCACCGAATCCCAGGTGTTCTTTGATTTCCCTTGGCATTGACCGAAAGGTCACTTGTTCTCCCCTTCCACTGGCACATAGCTGGACACCACCGTTTGTTTCGCCGTCTCCCGATATGCCTCCGGTGACACACATTCACACCATCTGCTGTGGGATACGCCAGCCGCCACGCGTGGTCACACGGTCTCCACCTCGGATTCGCCCCTGTTCCTGCCTGCACGTGTCCTGTAAAGAGCGGTCGGCTTTCTGGAGCCCCAGGGCTTTTAGAAGCGGGGCAGGCCACTGCTCTTTCGAAGGAGGAGGGAGGCAGAGGGCTGATGGATCAGTGAAGTTTCAGCTGACGCTGCGCCTTGAGACCTATGGGATCATTGTGTGCTGCAGCGAGGCCCTGCCTGCCTCACCAGATGTGGTGAGCCCATCCTATCTCACTGGGAGGGGGCCAAAATCGGATCTGAACGGGAGTCCCCAGAACACAGCAGGCGTCCTGAAGCTCCCCTTCCCTCGGTGGAAGTCGGCTCAGGGAGATCCTGAGGGAGGGGCTGCTGGGGGTTTGGCCCTGGGACAGGGAACCGGCGGTCCCCTCTCCCACCGCGTCCCAAGCTGGACCCCGTATCCTCACGCCGCCGCAGGATACGGCAGCAGGAGCCTCGCTGCAGCCGCGCAGCGGGGGCATTATTTAAAGGGGACGCAGCCCGACTGCCAGGAGCGGAGCGCGAGTCGGTCCAGCCAATGCGCATGCGCGAGGCGCGAGCGGCTTCTGCCGTCACAGTGCTTCCCACGGTTGTCTTAGAAACCGGTCCCTGAGGCTCGGCAAAGCAGGAGCCCTCCGTGGCAGTGCTTGGGTGGCGGGGCTCTGAGGCTCCGGCCTGACATCTCTACGGGGTCGACGGGAACGTCTCCGGATGCCAGGAGTCGCAAAGGGCCGACCAGGATGAGGAAACCCCAGGCGGAGTCCGGGGGAAGCAGCACGCCATCCCAGCCTCAGACCTGCCCGGACGCTTTTGGGGTGAGTCTCCCCAAAAGTCGTTCCGCCGTCATCTCGAGGATAGGTCGGCCTGCGTGCCCCTGGGCTGCTCTCTCACCCGAGGGTCCTTCTCGTCGAGAGCAGAACCCCGCAGCCTCGGGGGTTGCCTGGGGGTGTGTATTTCAATGCCTCTGCTGTATGCCTCTGTGTGTGTGTGTGTGTGTGTGCGTGCGCGCGTGTGTGTGTGTGTCTGTGTCGGTGTGTGTGTCTGTGTCTGTGTGAGTGTCTCCCATTCTCTCTTCTCTCTCTGTCTCTCAGTCTCTGTGTCTTTCTTTCCCTCTCTCTGTCGGTTAGTGTGTGTGTGCCCTTGTGCGTGTGTGTCTTTGGCCGAATGTGCCCTGTGCACCACAAAGCGATTTCTGGCATGTCGGCCTGTCTTTGCTGATGAGCCTCTTTCTGCGTCTCTGCCTGGGTCATGAGGCCTGTTTCAATCGTTTTCGCCGCCGCGGATCCGCTTTGGGTGTGTGAGGGCCTGGTCCACGTGAGGAGATGCATCGGTCCCGCAGCAATTGAAATCTCATCTCCATCATGAGCTGCCTCTTTTCTAAGATCAAGATGACCACACAGCTACCAAGGAAAAGAGCCCCACGGGAGCTCTTTGTCCTGCAGTAGGGGAGCAGAACCACATCAGAGAAGATGGTGGTATCTTTTCACGGCTCTTCTCTGAGAAATGAAGCCACACCACGATACCGTGTAGAAGAAGAAGCCGGGAATGGGAGATGGCAACAATCCCTGTCACTGGAACGCTGGCCTCTCTGGACAAGCCACCCTTTTGGAACCCCTCCCCTTATGCCCGTGGCGGTGGCACGGCGCTGTATCCTGCCGGGGCCCTGGCCTCTGCTCTATCCTCCCTCTTGCTCTGCCTCACCTGTTTCTCAGGGGCCCGGATGCCTCTCGCTCTGGCCAAACGTCTTCAGCAAAGATGACTTCCCAGTCCATCAGGGACACACTTCCTGCAGATCCGTGTCATGATTGTATCTCTCTCCAAAGGTCTTTCTGCTTCATTGGGCAGGTCTCATGACCCTGGAGTTCTTGGCTTCCATACGTGTCTCAGACAGGGAAGCTTCCTTGTTCTCCATGTTTCCCCTCATGGGTGGGTGGATTGCCTAGAATGAGCGCTAGGCGACCGTGACTGGCCTTGTCTTCTAGGACAGGTGGTGTCGCATTTCCTCTGCACTTCCTGTCTCAGTCTTGAGGGACATCCTCTCCTCTGCTCCTGGGCGGACTGACTCCCTTGATCTTGTGGCCGAAACGAATGTCAGGGAACCAGAGGGACTGGGCTGGGGCTGGGGTTGGGGCTGGGGCTGGGGCTGGGTGCAGGGGAAGTTGCGTCAGGGCTACCAGGGAGGAGGAGGGTTGGGGGTGGGGCGAATTCTGCAGAAACTTCTTTGCTCCTCTGATAGGCGTTTGAAAACCTGGCTTGGGTCAGGCACAGGCCCCCCACCCACCGAATCCCAGGTGTTCTTTGATTTCCCTTGGCATTGACCGAAAGGTCACTTGTTCTCCCCTTCCACTGGCACATAGCTGGACACCACCGTTTGTTTCGCCGTCTCCCGATATGCCTCCGGTGACACACATTCACACCATCTGCTGTGGGATACGCCAGCCGCCACGCGTGGTCACACGGTCTCCACCTCGGATTCGCCCCTGTTCCTGCCTGCACGTGTCCTGTAAAGCGCGGTCGGCTTTCTGGAGCCCCAGGGCTTTTAGAAGCGGGGCAGGCCACTGCTCTTTCGAAGGAGGAGGGAGGCAGAGGGCTGATGGATCAGTGAAGTTTCAGCTGACGCTGCGCCTTGAGGCCTATGGGATCATTGTGTGCTGCAGCGAGGCCCTGCCTGCCTCACCAGATGTGGTGAGACCATCCTATCTCACTGGGAGGGGGCCAAAATCGGATCTGAACGGGAGTCCCCAGAACACAGCAGGCGTCCTGAAGCTCCCCTTCCCTCGGTGGAAGTCGGCTCAGGGAGATCCTGAGAGAGGGGCTGCTGGGGGTTTGGCCCTGGGACAGGGAACCGGCAGTCCCCTCTCCCACCGCGTCCCAAGCTGGACCCCGTATCCTCACGCCGCCGCAGGATACGGCAGCAGGAGCCTCGCTGCAGCCGCGCAGCGGGGGCATTATTTAAAGGGGACGCAGCCCAACTGCCAGGAGCGGAGCGCGAGTCGGTCCAGCCAATGCGCATGCGCGAGGCGCGAGCGGCTTCTGCCGTCACAGTGCTTCCCACGGTTGTCTTAGAAACCGGTCCCTGAGGCTCGGCAAAGCAGGAGCCCTCCGTGGCAGTGCTTGGGTGGCGGGGCTCTGAGGCTCCGGCCTGACATCTCTACGGGGTCGACGGGAACGTCTCCGGATGCCAGGAGTCGCAAAGGGCCGACCAGGATGAGGAAACCCCAGGCGGAGTCCGGGGGAAGCAGCACGCCATCCCAGCCTCAGACCTGCCCGGACGCTTTTGGGGTGAGTCTCCCCAAAAGTCGTTCCGCCGTCATCTCGAGGATAGGTCGGCCTGCGTGCCCCTGGGCTGCTCTCTCACCCGAGGGTCCTTCTCGTCGAGAGCAGAACCCCGCAGCCTCGGGGGTTGCCTGGGGGGGTGTATTTCAATGCCTCTGCTGTATGCCTCTGTGTGTGTGTGTGTGTGTGTGCGTGCGCGCGTGTGTGTGTGTGTCTGTGTCGGTGTGTGTGTCTGTGTCTGTGTGAGTGTCTCCCATTCTCTCTTCTCTCTCTCTCTCTCAGTCTCTGTGTCTTTCTTTCCCTCTCTCTGTCGGTTAGTGTGTGTGTGCCCTTGTGCGTGTGTGTCTTTGGCCGAATGTGCCCTGTGCACCACAAAGCGATTTCTGGCATGTCGGCCTGTCTTTGCTGATGAGCCTCTTTCTGCGTCTCTGCCTGGGTCATGAGGCCGGTTTCAATCGTTTTCGCCGCCGCGGATCCGCTTTGGGTGTGTGAGGGCCTGGCCCACGTGAGGAGATGCATCGGTCCCGCAGCAATTGAAATCTCATCTCCATCATGAGCTGCCTCTTTTCTAAGATCAAGATGACCACACAGCTACCAAGGAAAAGAGCCCCACGGGAGCTCTTTGTCCTGCAGTAGGGGAGCAGAACCACATCAGAGAAGATGGTGGTATCTTCTCACGGCTCTTCTCTGAGAAATGAAGCCACACCACGATACCGTGTAGAAGAAGAAGCCGGGAATGGGAGATGGCAACAATCCCTGTCACTGGAACGCTGGCCTCTCTGGACAAGCCATCCTTTGGAACCCCTCCCCTTATGCCCGTGGCGGTGGCACGGCGCTGTATCCTGCCGGGGCCCTGGCCTCTGCTCTATCCTCCCTCTTGCTCTGCCTCACCTGTTTCTCAGGGGCCCGGATGCCTCTCGCTCTGGCCAAACGTCTTCAGCAAAGATGACTTCCCAGTCCGTCAGGGACACACTTCCTGCAGATCCGTGTCATGATTGTATCTCTCTCCAAAGGTCTTTCTGCTTCATTGGGCAGGTCTCATGACCCTGGAGTTCTTGGCTTCCATACGTGTCTCAGACAGGGAAGCTTCCTTGTTCTCCATGTTTCCCCTCATGGGTGGGTGGATTGCCTAGAATGAGCGCTAGGCGACCGTGACTGGCCTTGTCTTCTAGGACAGGTGGTGTCGCATTTCCTCTGCACTTCCTGTCTCAGTCTTGAGGGACATCCTCTCCTCTGCTCCTGGGCGGACTGACTCCCTTGATCTTGTGGCCGAAACGAATGTCAGGGAACCAGAGGGACTGGGCTGGGGCTGGGGTTGGGGCTGGGGCTGGGGCTGGGTGCAGGGGAAGTTGCGTCAGGGCTACCAGGGAGGAGGAGGGTTGGGGGTGGGGCGAATTCTGCAGAAACTTCTTTGCTCCTCTGATAGGCGTTTGAAAACCTGGCTTGGGTCAGGCACAGGCCCCCCACCCACCGAATCCCAGGTGTTCTTTGATTTCCCTTGGCATTGACCGAAAGGTCACTTGTTCTCCCCTTCCACTGGCACATAGCTGGACACCACCGTTTGTTTCGCCGTCTCCCGATATGCCTCCGGTGACACACATTCACACCATCTGCTGTGGGATACGCCAGCCGCCACGCGTGGTCACACGGTCTCCACCTCGGATTCGCCCCTGTTCCTGCCTGCACGTGTCCTGTAAAGAGCGGTCGGCTTTCTGGAGCCCCAGGGCTTTTAGAAGCGGGGCAGGCCACTGCTCTTTCGAAGGAGGAGGGAGGCAGAGGGCTGATGGATCAGTGAAGTTTCAGCTGACGCTGCGCCTTGAGACCTATGGGATCATTGTGTGCTGCAGCGAGGCCCTGCCTGCCTCACCAGATGTGGTGAGCCCATCCTATCTCACTGGGAGGGGGCCAAAATCGGATCTGAACGGGAGTCCCCAGAACACAGCAGGCGTCCTGAAGCTCCCCTTCCCTCGGTGGAAGTCGGCTCAGGGAGATCCTGAGGGAGGGGCTGCTGGGGGTTTGGCCCTGGGACAGGGAACCGGCGGTCCCCTCTCCCACCGCGTCCCAAGCTGGACCCCGTATCCTCACGCCGCCGCAGGATACGGCAGCAGGAGCCTCGCTGCAGCCGCGCAGCGGGGGCATTATTTAAAGGGGACGCAGCCCGACTGCCAGGAGCGGAGCGCGAGTCGGTCCAGCCAATGCGCATGCGCGAGGCGCGAGCGGCTTCTGCCGTCACAGTGCTTCCCACGGTTGTCTTAGAAACCGGTCCCTGAGGCTCGGCAAAGCAGGAGCCCTCCGTGGCAGTGCTTGGGTGGCGGGGCTCTGAGGCTCCGGCCTGACATCTCTACGGGGTCGACGGGAACGTCTCCGGATGCCAGGAGTCGCAAAGGGCCGACCAGGATGAGGAAACCCCAGGCGGAGTCCGGGGGAAGCAGCACGCCATCCCAGCCTCAGACCTGCCCGGACGCTTTTGGGGTGAGTCTCCCCAAAAGTCGTTCCGCCGTCATCTCGAGGATAGGTCGGCCTGCGTGCCCCTGGGCTGCTCTCTCACCCGAGGGTCCTTCTCGTCGAGAGCAGAACCCCGCAGCCTCGGGGGTTGCCTGGGGGAGTGTATTTCAATGCCTCTGCTGTATGCCTCTGTGTGTGTGTGTGTGTGTGTGTGTGTGTGTGCGTGCGCGCGTGTGTGTGTGTGTCTGTGTCGGTGTGTGTGTCTGTGTCTGTGTGAGTGTCTCCCATTCTCTCTTCTCTCTCTGTCTCTCAGTCTCTGTGTCTTTCTTTCCCTCTCTCTGTCGGTTAGTGTGTGTGTGCCCTTGTGCGTGTGTGTCTTTGGCCGAATGTGCCCTGTGCACCACAAAGCGATTTCTGGCATGTCGGCCTGTCTTTCCTGATGAGCCTCTTTCTGCGTCTCTGCCTGGGTCATGAGGCCGGTTTCAATCGTTTTCGCCGCCGCGGATCCGCTTTGGGTGTGTGAGGGCCTGGCCCACGTGAGGAGATGCATCGGTCCCGCAGCAATTGAAATCTCATCTCCATCATGAGCTGCCTGTTTTCTAAGATCAAGATGACCACACAGCTACCAAGGAAAAGAGCCCCACGGGAGCTCTTTGTCCTGCAGTAGGGGAGCAGAACCACATCAGAGAAGATGGTGGTATCTTTTCACGGCTCTTCTCTGAGAAATGAAGCCACACCACGATACCGTGTAGAAGAAGAAGCCGGGAATGGGAGATGGCAACAATCCCTGTCACTGGAACGCTGGCCTCTCTGGACAAGCCACCCTTTTGGAACCCCTCCCCTTATGCCCGTGGCGGTGGCATGGCGCTGTATCCTGCCGGGGCCCTGGCCTCTGCTCTATCCTCCCTCTTGCTCTGCCTCACCTGTTTCTCAGGGGCCCGGATGCCTCTCGCTCTGGCCAAACGTCTTCAGCAAAGATGACTTCCCAGTCCGTCAGGGACACACTTCCTGCAGATCCGTGTCATGATTGTATCTCTCTCCAAAGGTCTTTCTGCTTCATTGGGCAGGTCTCATGACCCTGGAGTTCTTGGCTTCCATACGTGTCTCAGACAGGGAAGCTTCCTTGTTCTCCATGTTTCCCCTCATGGGTGGGTGGATTGCCTAGAATGAGCGCTAGGCGACCGTGACTGGCCTTGTCTTCTAGGACAGGTGGTGTCGCATTTCCTCTGCACTTCCTGTCTCAGTCTTGAGGGACATCCTCTCCTCTGCTCCTGGGCGGACTGACTCCCTTGATCTTGTGGCCGAAACGAATGTCAGGGAACCAGAGGGACTGGGCTGGGGCTGGGGTTGGGGCTGGGGCTGGGGCTGGGTGCAGGGGAAGTTGCGTCAGGGCTACCAGGGAGGAGGAGGGTTGGGGGTGGGGCGAATTCTGCAGAAACTTCTTTGCTCCTCTGATAGGCGTTTGAAAACCTGGCTTGGGTCAGGCACAGGCCCCCCACCCACCGAATCCCAGGTGTTCTTTGATTTCCCTTGGCATTGACCGAAAGGTCACTTGTTCTCCCCTTCCACTGGCACATAGCTGGACACCACCGTTTGTTTCGCCGTCTCCCGATATGCCTCCGGTGACACACATTCACACCATCTGCTGTGGGATACGCCAGCCGCCACGCGTGGTCACACGGTCTCCACCTCGGATTCGCCCCTGTTCCTGCCTGCACGTGTCCTGTAAAGAGCGGTCGGCTTTCTGGAGCCCCAGGGCTTTTAGAAGCGGGGCAGGCCACTGCTCTTTCGAAGGAGGAGGGAGGCAGAGGGCTGATGGATCAGTGAAGTTTCAGCTGACGCTGCGCCTTGAGACCTATGGGATCATTGTGTGCTGCAGCGAGGCCCTGCCTGCCTCACCAGATGTGGTGAGCCCATCCTATCTCACTGGGAGGGGGCCAAAATCGGATCTGAACGGGAGTCCCCAGAACACAGCAGGCGTCCTGAAGCTCCCCTTCCCTCGGTGGAAGTCGGCTCAGGGAGATCCTGAGGGAGGGGCTGCTGGGGGTTTGGCCCTGGGACAGGGAACCGGCGGTCCCCTCTCCCACCGCGTCCCAAGCTGGACCCCGTATCCTCACGCCGCCGCAGGATACGGCAGCAGGAGCCTCGCTGCAGCCGCGCAGCGGGGGCATTATTTAAAGGGGACGCAGCCCGACTGCCAGGAGCGGAGCGCGAGTCGGTCCAGCCAATGCGCATGCGCGAGGCGCGAGCGGCTTGTGCCGTCACAGTGCTTCCCACGGTTGTCTTAGAAACCGGTCCCTGAGGCTCGGCAAAGCAGGAGCCCTCCGTGGCAGTGCTTGGGTGGCGGGGCTCTGAGGCTCCGGCCTGACATCTCTACGGGGTCGACGGGAACGTCTCCGGATGCCAGGAGTCGCAAAGGGCCGACCAGGATGAGGAAACCCCAGGCGGAGTCCGGGGGAAGCAGCACGCCATCCCAGCCTCAGACCTGCCCGGACGCTTTTGGGGTGAGTCTCCCCAAAAGTCGTTCCGCCGTCATCTCGAGGATAGGTCGGCCTGCGTGCCCCTGGGCTGCTCTCTCACCCGAGGGTCCTTCTCGTCGAGAGCAGAACCCCGCAGCCTCGGGGGTTGCCTGGGGGGGTGTATTTCAATGCCTCTGCTGTATGCCTCTGTGTGTGTGTGTGTGTGTGTGCGTGCGCGCGTGTGTGTGTGTGTCTGTGTCGGTGTGTGTGTCTGTGTCTGTGTGAGTGTCTCCCATTCTCTCTTCTCTCTCTGTCTCTCAGTCTCTGTGTCTTTCTTTCCCTCTCTCTGTCGGTTAGTGTGTGTGTGCCCTTGTGCGTGTGTGTCTTTGGCCGAATGTGCCCTGTGCACCACAAAGCGATTTCTGGCATGTCGGCCTGTCTTTGCTGATGAGCCTCTTTCTGCGTCTCTGCCTGGGTCATGAGGCCGGTTTCAATCGTTTTCGCCGCCGCGGATCTGCTTTGGGTGTGTGAGGGCCTGGCCCACGTGAGGAGATGCATCGGTCCCGCAGCAATTGAAATCTCATCTCCATCATGAGCTGCCTCTTTTCTAAGATCAAGATGACCACACAGCTACCAAGGAAAAGAGCCCCACGGGAGCTCTTTGTCCTGCAGTAGGGGAGCAGAACCACATCAGAGAAGATGGTGGTATCTTTTCACGGCTCTTCTCTGAGAAATGAAGCCACACCACGATACCGTGTAGAAGAAGAAGCCGGGAATGGGAGATGGCAACAATCCCTGTCACTGGAACGCTGGCCTCTCTGGACAAGCCACCCTTTTGGAACCCCTCCCCTTATGCCCGTGGCGGTGGCACGGCGCTGTATCCTGCCGGGGCCCTGGCCTCTGCTCTATCCTCCCTCTTGCTCTGCCTCACCTGTTTCTCAGGGGCCCGGATGCCTCTCGCTCTGGCCAAACGTCTTCAGCAAAGATGACTTCCCAGTCCGTCAGGGACACACTTCCTGCAGATCCGTGTCATGATTGTATCTCTCTCCAAAGGTCTTTCTGCTTCATTGGGCAGGTCTCATGACCCTGGAGTTCTCGGCTTCCATACGTGTCTCAGACAGGGAAGCTTCCTTGTTCTCCATGTTTCCCCTCATGGGTGGGTGGATTGCCTAGAATGAGCGCTAGGCGACCGTGACTGGCCGTGTCTTCTAGGACAGGTGGTGTCGCATTTCCTCTGCACTTCCTGTCTCAGTCTTGAGGGACATCCTCTCCTCTGCTCCTGGGCGGACTGACTCCCTTGATCTTGTGGCCGAAACGAATGTCAGGGAACCAGAGGGACTGGGCTGGGGCTGGGGTTGGGGCTGGGGCTGGGGCTGGGTGCAGGGGAAGTTGCGTCAGGGCTACCAGGGAGGAGGAGGGTTGGGGGTGGGGCGAATTCTGCAGAAACTTCTTTGCTCCTCTGATAGGCGTTTGAAAACCTGGCTTGGGTCAGGCACAGGCCCCCCACCCACCGAATCCCAGGTGTTCTTTGATTTCCCTTGGCATTGACCGAAAAGTCACTTGTTCTCCCCTTCCACTGGCACATAGCTGGACACCACCGTTTGTTTCGCCGTCTCCCGATATGCCTCCGGTGACACACATTCACACCATCTGCTGTGGGATACGCCAGCCGCCACGCGTGGTCACACGGTCTCCACCTCGGATTCGCCCCTGTTCCTGCCTGCACGTGTCCTGTAAAGAGCGGTCGGCTTTCTGGAGCCCCAGGGCTTTTAGAAGCGGGGCAGGCCACTGCTCTTTCGAAGGAGGAGGGAGGCAGAGGGCTGATGGATCAGTGAAGTTTCAGCTGACGCTGCGCCTTGAGACTTATGGGATCATTGTGTGCTGCAGCGAGGCCCTGCCTGCCTCACCAGATGTGGTGAGCCCATCCTATCTCACTGGGAGGGGGCCAAAATCGGATCTGAACGGGAGTCCCCAGAACACAGCAGGCGTCCTGAAGCTCCCCTTCCCTCGGTGGAAGTCGGCTCAGGGAGATCCTGAGGGAGGGGCTGCTGGGGGTTTGGCCCTGGGACAGGGAACCGGCGGTCCCCTCTCCCACCGCGTCCCAAGCTGGACCCCGTATCCTCACGCCGCCGCAGGATACGGCAGCAGGAGCCTCGCTGCAGCCGCGCAGCGGGGGCATTATTTAAAGGGGACGCAGCCCGACTGCCAGGAGCGGAGCGCGAGTCGGTCCAGCCAATGCGCATGCGCGAGGCGCGAGCGGCTTCTGCCGTCACAGTGCTTCCCACGGTTGTCTTAGAAACCGGTCCCTGAGGCTCGGCAAAGCAGGAGCCCTCCGTGGCAGTGCTTGGGTGGCGGGGCTCTGAGGCTCCGGCCTGACATCTCTACGGGGTCGACGGGAACGTCTCCGGATGCCAGGAGTCGCAAAGGGCCGACCAGGATGAGGAAACCCCAGGCGGAGTCCGGGGGAAGCAGCACGCCATCCCAGCCTCAGACCTGCCCGGACGCTTTTGGGGTGAGTCTCCCCAAAAGTCGTTCCGCCGTCATCTCGAGGATAGGTCGGCCTGCGTGCCCCTGGGCTGCTCTCTCACCCGAGGGTCCTTCTCGTCGAGAGCAGAACCCCGCAGCCTCGGGGGTTGCCTGGGGGTGTGTATTTCAATGCCTCTGCTGTATGCCTCTGTGTGTGTGTGTGTGTGTGTGTGCGTGCGCGCGTGTGTGTGTGTGTCTGTGTCGGTGTGTGTGTCTGTGTCTGTGTGAGTGTCTCCCATTCTCTCTTCTCTCTCTGTCTCTCAGTCTCTGTGTCTTTCTTTCCCTCTCTCTGTCGGTTAGTGTGTGTGTGCCCTTGTGCGTGTGTGTCTTTGGCCGAATGTGCCCTGTGCACCACAAAGCGATTTCTGGCATGTCGGCCTGTCTTTGCTGATGAGCGTCTTTCTGCGTCTCTGCCTGGGTCATGAGGCCGGTTTCTATCGTTTTCGCCGCCGCGGATCCGCTTTGGGTGTGTGAGGGCCTGGCCCACGTGAGGAGATGCATCGGTCCCGCAGCAATTGAAATCTCATCTCCATCATGAGCTGCCTCTTTTCTAAGATCAAGATGACCACACAGCTACCAAGGAAAAGAGCCCCACGGGAGCTCTTTGTCCTGCAGTAGGGGAGCAGAACCACATCAGAGAAGATGGTTGTACCTTTTCACGGCTCTTCTCTGAGAAATGAAGCCACACCACGATACCGTGTAGAAGAAGAAGCCGGGAATGGGAGATGGCAACAATCCCTGTCACTGGAACGCTGGCCTCTCTGGACAAGCCACCCTTTTGGAACCCCTCCCCTTATGCCCGTGGCGGTGGCAAGGCGCTGTATCCTGTCGGGGCCCTGGCCTCTGCTCTATCCTCCCTCTTGCTCTGCCTCACCTGTTTCTCAGGGGCCCGGATGCCTCTCGCTCTGGCCAAACGTCTTCAGCAAAGATGACTTCCCAGTCCGTCAGGGACACTCTTCCTGCAGATCCGTGTGATGACTGTATCTCTCTCCAAACGTCTTTCTGCTTCATTGGGCAGGTCTCATGACCCTGGAGTTCTTGGCTTCCATACGTGTCTCAGACAGGGAAGCTTCCTTGTTCTCCATGTTTCCCCTCATGGGTGGGTGGATTGCCTAGAATGAGCACTAGGCGACCGTGACTGGCCTTGTCTTCTAGGACAGGTGGTGTCGCATTTCCTCTGCACTTCCTGTCTCAGTCTTGAGGGACATCCTCTCCTCTGCTCCTGGGCGGACTGACTCCCTTGATCTTGTGGCCGAAACGAATGTCAGGGAACCAGAGGGACTGGGCTGGGGCTGGGGCTGGGGCTGGGGCTGGGTGCAGGGGAAGTTGCGTCAGGGCTACCAGGGAGGAGGAGGGTTGGGGGTGGGGCGAATTCTGCAGAAACTTCTTTGCTCCTCTGATAGGCGTTTGAAAACCTGGCTTGGGTCAGGCACAGGCCCCCCAGCCACCGAATCCCAGGTGTTCTTTGATTTCCCTTGGCATTGACCGAAAGGTCACTTGTTCTCCCCTTCCACTGGCACATAGCTGGACACCACCGTTTGTTTCGCCGTCTCCCGATATGCCTCCGGTGACACACATTCACACCATCTGCTGTGGGATACGCCAGCCGCCACGCGTGGTCACACGGTCTCCACCTCGGATTCGCCCCTGTTCCTGCCTGCACGTGTCCTGTAAAGCGCGGTCGGCTTTCTGGAGCCCCAGGGCTTTTAGAAGCGGGGCAGGCCACTGCTCTTTCGAAGGAGGAGGGAGGCAGAGGGCTGATGGATCAGTGAAGTTTCAGCTGACGCTGCGCCTTGAGACCTATGGGATCATTGTGTGCTGCAGCGAGGCCCTGCCTGCCTCACCAGATGTGGTGAGCCCATCCTATCTCACTGGGAGGGGGCCAAAATCGGATCTGAACGGGAGTCCCCAGAACACAGCAGGCGTCCTGAAGCTCCCCTTCCCTCGGTGGAAGTCGGCTCAGGGAGATCCTGAGGGAGGGGCTGCTGGGGGTTTGGCCCTGGGACAGGGAACCGGCGGTCCCCTCTCCCACCGCGTCCCAAGCTGGACCCCGTATCCTCACGCCGCCGCAGGATACGGCAGCAGGAGCCTCGCTGCAGCCGCGCAGCGGGGGCATTATTTAAAGGGGACGCAGCCCGACTGCCAGGAGCGGAGCGCGAGTCGGTCCAGCCAATGCGCATGCGCGAGGCGCGAGCGGCTTCTGCCGTCACAGTGCTTCCCACGGTTGTCTTAGAAACCGGTCCCTGAGGCTCGGCAAAGCAGGAGCCCTCCGTGGCAGTGCTTGGGTGGCGGGGCTCTGAGGCTCCGGCCTGACATCTCTACGGGGTCGACGGGAACGTCTCCGGATGCCAGGAGTCGCAAAGGGCCGACCAGGATGAGGAAACCCCAGGCGGAGTCCGGGGGAAGCAGCACGCCATCCCAGCCTCAGACCTGCCCGGACGCTTTTGGGGTGAGTCTCCCCAAAAGTCGTTCCGCCGTCATCTCGAGGATAGGTCGGCCTGCGTGCCTCTGGGCGGCTCTCTCACCCGAGGGTACTTTTCGTCGAGAGCAGAACCCCGCAGCCTCGGGGGTTGCCTGGGGGGGTGTATTTCAATGCCTCTGCTGTATGCCTCTGTGTGTGTGTGTGTGTGTGTGTGTGTGCGTGCGCGCGTGTGTGTGTGTGTCTGTGTCGGTGTGTGTGTCTGTGTCTGTGTGAGTGTCTCCCATTCTCTCTTCTCTCTCTGTCTCTCAGTCTCTGTGTCTTTCTTTCCCTCTCTCTGTCGGTTAGTGTGTGTGTGCCCTTGTGCGTGTGTGTCTTTGGCCGAATGTGCCCTGTGCACCACAAAGCGATTTCTGGCATGTCGGCCTGTCTTTGCTGATGAGCCTCTTTCTGCGTCTCTGCCTGGGTCATGAGGTCGGTTTCAATCGTTTTCGCCGCTGCGGATCCGCTTTGGGTGTGTGAGGGCCTGGCCCACGTGAGGAGATGCATCGGTCCCGCAGCAATTGAAATCTCATCTCCATCATGAGCTGCCTCTTTTCTAAGATCAAGATGACCACACAGCTACCAAGGAAAAGAGCCCCACGGGGGCTCTTTGTCCTGCAGTAGGGGAGCAGAACCACATCAGAGAAGATTGTTGTACCTTTTCACGGCTCTTCTCTGAGAAATGAAGCCACACCACGATACCGTGTAGAAGAAGAAGCCGGGAATGGGAGATGGCAACAATCCCTGTCACTGGAACGCTGGCCTCTCTGGACAAGCCACCCTTTTGGAACCCCTCCCCTTATGCCCGTGGCGGTGGCACGGCGCTGTATCCTGCCGGGGCCCTAGCCTCTGCTCTATCCTCCCTCTTGCTCTGCCTCACCTGTTTCTCAGGGGCCCGGATGCCTCTCGCTCTGGCCAAACGTCTTCAGCAAAGATGACTTCCCAGTCCGTCAGGGACACACTTCCTGCAGATCCGTGTCATGACTGTATCTCTCTCCAAAGGTCTTTCGGCTTCATTGGGCAGGTCTCATGACCCTGGAGTTCTTGGCTTCCATACGTGTCTCAGACAGGGAAGCTTCCTTGTTCTCCATGTTTCCCCTCATGGGTGGGTGGATTGCCTAGAATGAGCGCTAGACGACCGTGACTGGCCTTGTCCTCTAGGACAGGTGGTGTCGCATTTCCTCTGCACTTCCTGTCTCAGTCTTGAGGGACATCCTCTCCTCTGCTCCTGGGCGGACTGACTCCCTTGATCTTGTGGCCGAAACGAATGTCAGGGAACCAGAGGGACTGGGCTGGGCTGGGGCTGGGGCTGGGGCTGGGGCTGGGTGCAGGGGAAGTTGCGTCAGGGCTACCAGGGAGGAGGAGGGTTGGGGGTGGGGCGAATTCTGCAGAAACTTATTTGCTCCTCTGATAGGCGTTTGAAAACCTGGCTTGGGTCAGGCACAGGCCCCCCAGCCACCGAATCCCAGGTGTTCTTTGATTTCCCTTGGCATTGACCGAAAGGTCACTTGTTCTCCCCTTCCACTGGCACATAGCTGGACACCACCGTTTGTTTCGCCGTCTCCCGATATGCCTCCGGTGACACACATTCACACCATCTGCTGTGGGATATGCCAGCCGCCACGCGTGGTCACACGGTCTCCACCTCGGATTCGCCCCTGTTCCTGTCTGCACGTGTCCTGTAAAGCGCGGTCGGCTTTCTGGAGCCCCAGGGCTTTTAGAAGCGGGGCAGGCCACTGCTCTTTCGAAGGAGGAGGGAGGCAGAGGGCTGATGGATCAGTGAAGTTTCAGCTGACGCTGCGCCTTGAGACCTATGGGATCATTGTGTGCTGCAGCGAGGCCCTGCCTGCCTCACCAGATGTGGTGAGCCCATCCTATCTCACTGGGAGGGGGCCAAAATCGGATCTGAACGGGAGTCCCCAGAACACAGCAGGCGTCCTGAAGCTCCCCTTCCCTCGGTGGAAGTCGGCTCAGGGAGATCCTGAGGGAGGGGCTGCTGGGGGTTTGGCCCTGGGACAGGGAACCGGCGGTCCCCTCTCCCACCGCGTCCCAAGCTGGACCCCGTATCCTCAGGCCGCCGCAGGATACGGCAGCAGGAGCCTCGCTGCAGCCGCGCAGCTGGGGCATTATTTAAAGGGGACGCAGCCCAACTGCCAGGAGCTGAGCGCGAGTCGGTCCAGCCAATGCGCATGCGCGAGGCGCGAGCGGCTTCTGCCGTCACAGTGCTTCCCACGGTTGTCTTAGAAACCGGTCCCTGAGGCTCGGCAAAGCAGGAGCCCTCCGTGGCAGTGCTTGGGTGGCGGGGCTCTGAGGCTCCGGCCTGACATCTCTACGGGGTCGACGGGAACGTCTCCGGATGCCAGGAGTCGCAAAGGGCTGACCAGGATGAGGAATCCCCAGGCGGAGTCCGGGGGAAGCAGCACGCCATCCCAGCCTCAGACCTGCCCGGACGCTTTTGGGGTGAGTCTCCCCAAAAGTCGTTCCGCCGTCATCTCAAGGATAGGTCGCCCTGCGTGCCTCTGGGCTGCTCTCTCACCCGAGGGTCCTTCTCGTCGAGAGCAGAACCCCGCAGCCTCGGGGGTTGCCTGGGGGGGTGTATTTCAATGCCTCTGCTGTATGCCTCTGTGTGTGTGTGTGTGTGTGTGTGTGTGCGCGCGTGTGTGTGTGTGTCTGTGTCGGTGTGTGTGTCTGTGTCTGTGTGAGTGTCTCCCATTCTCTCTTCTCTCTCTGTCTCTCAGTCTCTGTGTCTTTCTTTCCCTCTCTCTGTCGGTTAGTGTGTGTGTGCCCTTGTGCGTGTGTGTCTTTGGCCGAATGTGCCCTGTGCACCACAAAGCGATTTCTGGCATGTCGGCCTGTCTTTGCTGATGAGCCTCTTTCTGCGTCTCTGCCTGGGTCATGAGGCCGGTTTCAATCGTTTTCGCCGCCGCGGATCCGCTTTGGGTGTGTGAGGGCCTGGCCCACGTGAGGAGATGCATCGGTCCCGCAGCAATTGAAATCTCATCTCCATCATGAGCTGCCTCTTTTCTAAGATCAAGATGACCACACAGCTACCAAGGAAAAGAGCCCCACGGGAGCTCTTTGTCCTGCAGTAGGGGAGCAGAACCACATCAGAGAAGATGGTTGTATCTTTTCACGGCTCTTCTCTGAAAAATGAAGCCACACCACGATACCGTGTAGAAGAAGAAGCCGGGAATGGGAGATGGCAACAATCCCTGTCACTGGAACGCTGGCCTCTCTGGACAAGCCACCCTTTTGGAACCCCTCCCCTTATGCCCGTGGCGGTGGCAAGGCGCTGTATCCTGCCGGGGCCCTGGCCTCTGCTCTATCCTCCCTCTTGCTCTGCCTCACCTGTTTCTCAGGGGCCCGGATGCCTCTCGCTCTGGCCAAACGTTTTCAGCAAAGATGACTTCCCAGTCCGTCAGGGACACACTTCCTGCAGATCCGTGTCATGACTGTATCTCTCTCCAAAGGTCTTTCTGCTTCATTGGGCAGGACTCATGACCCTGGAGTTCTTGGCTTCCATACGTGTCTCAGACAGGGAAGCTTCCTTGTTCTCCATGTTTCCCCTCATGGGTGGGTGGATTGCCTAGAATGAGCGCTAGGCGACCGTGACTGGCCTTGTCTTCTAGGACAGGTGGTGTCGCATTTCCTCTGCACTTCCTGTCTCAGTCTTGAGGGACATCCTCTCCTCTGCTCCTGGGCGGACTGACTCCCTTGATCTTGTGGCCGAAACGAATGTCAGGGAACCAGAGGGACTGGGCTGGGGCTGGGGCTGGGGCTGGGGCTGGGGCTGGGGCTGGGGCTGGGGCTGGGTGCAGGGGAAGTTGCGTCAGGGCTACCAGGGAGGAGGAGGGTTGGGGGTGGGGCGAATTCTGCAGAAACTTCTTTGCTCCTCTGATAGGCGTTTGAAAACCTGGCTTGGGTCAGGCACAGGCCCCCCAGCCACCGAATCCCAGGTGTTCTTTGATTTCCTTTGGCATTGACCGAAAGGTCACTTGTTCTCCCCTTCCACTGGCACAGAGCTGGACACCACCGTTTGTTTCGCCGTCTCCCGATATGCGTCCGGTGACACACATTCACACCATCTGCTGTGGGATACGCCAGCCGCCACGCGTGGTCACACGGTCTCCACCTCGGATTCGCCCCTGTTCCTGCCTGCACGTGTCCTGTAAAGCGCGGTCGGCTTTCTGGAGCCCCAGGGCTTTTAGAAGCGGGGCAGGCCACTGCTCTTTCGAAGGAGGAGGGAGGCAGAGGGCTGATGGATCAGTGAAGTTTCAGCTGACGCTGCGCCTTGAGACCTATGGGATCATTGTGTGCTGCTGCGAGGCCCTGCCTGCCTCACCAGATGTGGTGAGCCCATCCTATCTCACTGGGAGGGGGCCAAAATCGGATCTGAACGGGAGTCCCCAGAACACAGCAGGCGTCCTGAAGCTCCCCTTCCCTCGGTGGAAGTCGACTCAGGGAGATCCTGAGGGAGGGGCTGCTGGGGGTTTGGCCCTGGGACAGGGAACCGGCGGTCCCCTCTCCCACCGCGTCCCAAGCTGGACCCCGTATCCTCAGGCCGCCGCAGGATACGGCAGCAGGAGCCTCGCTGCAGCCGCGCAGCGGGGGCATTATTTAAAGGGGACGCAGCCCGACTGCCAGGAGCGGAGCGCGAGTCGGTCCAGCCAATGCGCATGCGCGAGGCGCGAGCGGCTTCTGCCGTCACAGTGCTTCCCACGGTTGTCTTAGAAACCGGTCCCTGAGGCTCGGCAAAGCAGGAGCCCTCCGTGGCAGTGCTTGGGTGGCGGGGCTCTGAGGCTCCGGCCTGACATCTCTGCGGGGTCGACGGGAACGTCTCCGGATGCCAGGAGTCGCAAAGGGCCGACCAGGATGAGGAAACCCCAGGCGGAGTCCGGGGGAAGCAGCACGCCATCCCAGCCTCAGACCTGCCCGGACGCTTTTGGGGTGAGTCTGCCAAAAGTCGTTCCGCCGTCATCTCGAGGATGGGTCGGCCTGCGTGCCCCTGGGCTGCTCTCTCACCCGAGGGTCCTTCTCGTCGAGAGAAGAACCCCGCAGCCTCGGGGGTTGCCTGGGGGGGTGTATTTCAATGCCTCTGCTGTATGCCTCTGTGTGTGTGTGTGTGTGTGTGTGTGCGTGCGCGCGTGTGTGTGTGTGTCTGTGTCGGTGTGTGTGTCTGTGTCTGTGTGAGTGTCTCCCATTCTCTCTTCTCTCTCTGTCTCTCAGTCTCTGTGTCTTTCTTTCCCTCTCTCTGTCGGTTAGTGTGTGTGTGCCCTTGTGCGTGTGTGTCTTTGGCCGAATGTGCCCTGTGCACCACAAAGCGATTTCTGGCATGTCGGCCTGTCTTTGCTGATGAGCGTCGTTCTGCGTCTCTGCCTGGGTCATGAGGCCGGTTTCAATCGTTTTCGCCGCCGCGGATCCGCTTTGGGTGTGTGAGGGCCTGGCCCACGTGAGGAGATGCATCGGTCCCGCAGTAATTGAAATCTCATCTCCATCGTGAGCTGCCTCTTTTCTAAGATCAAGATGATCAAACAGCTACCAAGGAAAAGAGCCCCACGGGAGCTCTTTGTCCTGCAGTAGGGGAGCAGAACCACATCAGAGAAGATGGTTGTATCTTTTCACGGCTCTTCTCTGAGAAATGAAGCCACACCACGATACCGTGTAGAAGAAGAAGCCGGGAATGGGAGATGGCAACAATCCCTGTCACTGGAACGCTGGCCTCTCTGGACAAGCCACCCTTTTGGAACCCCTCCCCTTATGCCCGTGGCGGTGGCAAGGCGCTGTATCCTGCCGGGGCCCTGGCCTCTGCTCTATCCTCCCTCTTGCTCTGCCTCACCTGTTTCTCAGGGGCCCGGATGCCTCTCGCTCTGGCCAAACGTCTTCAGCAAAGATGACTTCCCAGTCCGTCAGGGACACACTTCCTGCAGATCCGTGTCATGACTGTATCTCTCTCCAAAGTCTTTCTGCTTCATTGGGCAGGTCTCATGACCCTGGAGTTCTTGGCTTCCATACGTGTCTCAGACAGGGAAGCTTCCCTGTTCTCCGTGTTTCCCCTCATGGGTGGGTGGATTGCCTAGAATGAGCACTAGGCGACCTTGAGTGGCCTTGTCTTCTAGGACAGGTGGTGTCGCATTTCCTCTGCACTTCCTGTCTCAGTCTTGAGGGACATCCTCTCCTCTGCTCCTGGGCGGACTGACTCCCTTGATCTTGTGGCCGAAACGAATGTCAGGGAACCAGAGGGACTGGGCTGGGGCTGGGGCTGGGGCTGGGGCTGGGTGCAGGGGAAGTTGCCTCAGGGCTACCAGGGAGGAGGAGGGTTGGGGGTGGGGCGAATTCTGCAGAAACTTCTTTGCTCCTCTGATAGGCGTTTGAAAACCTGGCTTGGGTCAGGCACAGGCCCCCCAGCCACCGAATCCCAGGTGTTCTTTGATTTCCCTTGGCATTGACCGAAAAGTCACTTGTTCTCCCCTTCCACTGGCACATAGCTGGACACCACCGTTTGTTTCGCCGTCTCCCGATATGCCTCCGGTGACACACATTCACACCATCTGCTGTGGGATACGCCAGCCGCCACGCGTGGTCACACGGTCTCCACCTCGGATTCGCCCCTGTTCCTGCCTGCACGTGTCCTGTAAAGCGCGGTCGGCTTTCTGGAGCCCCAGGGCTTTTAGAAGCGGGGCAGGCCACTGCTCTTTCGAAGGAGGAGGGAGGCAGAGGGCTGATGGATCAGTGAAGTTTCAGCTGACGCTGCGCCTTGAGACCTATGGGATCATTGTGTGCTGCAGCGAGGCCCTGCCTGCCTCACCAGATGTGGTGAGCCCATCCTATCTCACTGGGAGGGGGCCAAAATCGGATCTGAACGGGAGTCCCCAGAACACAGCAGGCGTCCTGAAGCTCCCCTTCCCTCGGTGGAAGTCGGCTCAGGGAGATCCTGAGGGAGGGGCTGCTGGGGGTTTGGCCCTGGGACAGGGAACCGGCGGTCCCCTTTCCCACCGCGTCCCAAGCTGGACCCCGTATCCTCACGCCGCCGCAGGATACGGCAGCAGGAGCCTCGCTGCAGCCGCGCAGCGGGGGCATTATTTAAAGGGGACGCAGCCCGACTGCCAGGAGCGGAGCGCGAGTCAGTCCAGCCAATGCGCACGCGCGAGGCGCCAGCGGCTTCTGCCGTCACAGTGCTTCCCACGGTTGTCTTAGAAACCGGTCCCTGAGGCTCGGCAAAGCAGGAGCCGTCCGTGGCAGTGCTTGGGTGGCGGGGCTCTGAGGCTCCGGCCTGACATCTCTGCGGGGTCGACGGGAACATCTCCGGATGCCAGGAGTCGCAAAGGGCCGACCAGGATGAGGAAACCCCAGGCGGAGTCCGGGGGAAGCAGCACGCCATCCCAGCCTCAGACCTGCCCGGACGCCTTTGGGGTGAGTCTCCCCAAAAGTCGTTCCGCCGTCATCTCGAGGATGGGTCGGCCTGCGTGCCCCTGGGCTGCTCTCCCACCCGAGGGTCCTTCTCGTCGAGAGCAGAACCCCACAGCCTCGGGGGTTGCCTGGGGGTGTGTCTTTCAATGCCTCGGCTGTATGCCTCTGTGTGTGTGTGTGGGTGTGTGTGTGCGTGCGCGCGTATGTGTGTGTCTGTGTCGGTGTCTGTGTCTGTGTCTGTGTGAGTGTCTCCCATTCTCTCTTCTCTCACTGTCTCTCAGTCTCTGTGTCTTTCTTTCCCTCTCTCTGTCGGTTAGTGTGTGTGTGCCCTTGTGCGTGTGTGTCTTTGGCCGAATGTGCCCTGTGCACCACAAAGCGATTTCTGGCATGTCGGCCTGTCTTTGCTGATGAGCCTCTTTCTGCGTCTCTGCCTGGGTCATGAGGCCGGTTTCAATCATTTTCGCCGCCGCGGATCCGCTTTGGGTGTGTGAGGGCCTGGCCCACGTGAGGAGATGCATCGGTCCCGCAGCAATTGAAATCTCATCTCCATCATGAGCTGCCTCTTTTCTAAGATCAAGATGACCACACAGCTACCAAGGAAAAGAACCCCACGGGAGCTCTTTGTCCTGCAGTAGGGGAGCAGAACCACATCAGAGAAGATGGTTGTATCTTTTCACGGCTCTTCTCTGAGAAATGAAGCCACACCACGATACCGTGTAGAAGAAGAAGCCGGGAATGGGAGATGGCAACAATCCCTGTCACTGGAACACTGGCCTCTCTGCACAAGCCACCCTTTTGGAACCCCTCCCCTTATGCCCGTGGCGGTGGCACGGCGCTGTATCCTGCCGGGGCCCTGGCCTCTGCTCTATCCTCCCTCTTGCTCTGCCTCACCTGTTTCTCAGGGGCCCGGATGCCTCTCGCTCTGGCCAAACGTCTTCAGCAAAGATGACTTCCCAGTCCGTCAGGGACACACTTCCTGCAGATCGGTGTCATGACTGTATCTCTCTCCAAAGGTCTTTCTGCTTCATTGGGCAGGTCTCATGACCCTGGAGTTCTTGGCTTCCATACGTGTCTCAGACAGGGAAGCTTTCTTGTTCCCCATGTTTCCCCTCATGGGTGGGTGGATTGCCTAGAAATAGCGCTAGGCGACCGTGACAGGCCTTGTCTTCTAGGACAGGTGGTGTCGCATTTCCTCTGCACTTCCTGTCTCAGTCTTGAGGGACATCCTCTCCTCTGCTCCTGGGCGGACTGACTCCCTTGATCTTGTGGCCGAAACGAATGTCAGGGAACCAGAGGGACTGGGCTGGGGCTGGGGCTGGGGCTGGGGCTGGGTGCAGGGGAAGCTGCGTCAGGGCTACCAGGGAGGAGGAGGGTTGGGGGTGGGGCGAATTCTGCAGAAACTTCTTTGCTCCTCTGATAGGCGTTTGAAAACCTGGCTTGGGTCAGGAACAGGCCCCCCAGCCACCGAATCCCAGGTGTTCTTTGATTTCCCTTGGCATTGACCGAAAGGTCACTTGTTCTCCCCTTCCACTGGCACATAGCTGGACACCACCGTTTGTTTCGCCGTCTCCCGATATGCCTCCGGTAACACACATTCACACCATCTGCTGTGGGATACGCCAGCCGCCACGCGTGGTCACACGGTCTCCACCTCGGATTCGCCCCTGTTCCTACCTGCACGTGTCCTGTAAAGCGCGGTCGGCTTTCTGGAGCCCCAGGGCTTTTAGAAGCGGGGCAGGCCACTGCTCTTTCGAAGGAGGAGGGAGGCAGAGGGCTGATGGATCAGTGAAGTTTCAGCTGACGCTGCGCCTTGAGACCTATGGGATCATTGTGTGCTGCTGCGAGGCCCTGCCTGCCTCACCAGATGTGGTGAGCCCATCCTATCTCACTGGGAGGGGGCCAAAATCGGATCTGAACGGGAGTCCCCAGAACACAGCAGGCGTCCTGAAGCTCCCCTTCCCTCGGTGGAAGTCGGCTCAGGGAGATCCTGAGGGAGGGGCTGCTGGGGGTTTGGCCCTGGGACAGGGAACCGGCGGTCCCCTCTCCCACCGCGTCCCAAGCCGGACCCCGTATCCTCACGCCGCCGCAGGATACGGCAGCAGGAGCCTCGCTGCAGCCGCGCAGCGGGGGCATTATTTAAAGGGGACGCAGCCCGACTGCCAGGAGCGGAGCGCGAGTCGGTCCAGCCAATGCGCATGCGCGAGGCGCGAGCGGCTTCTGCCGTCACAGTGCTTCCCACGGTTGTCTTAGAAACCGGTCCCTGAGGCTCGGCAAAGCAGGAGCCCTCCGTGGCAGTGCTTGGGTGGCGGGTCTCTGAGGCTTCGGCCTGACATCTCTACGGGGTCGACGGGAACGTCTCCGGATTCCAGGAGTCGCAAAGGGCCGACCAGGATGAGGAAACCCCAGGCGGAGTCCGGGGGAAGCAGCACGCCATCCCAGCCTCAGACCTGCCCGGACGCTTTTGGGGTGAGTCTCCCCAATAGTCGTTCCGCCGTCATCTCGAGGATAGGTCGGGCTGCGTGCCTCTGGGCTGCTCTCTCACCCGAGGGTCCTTCTCGTCGAGAGCAGAACCCCGCAGCCTCGGGGGTTGCCTGGGTGGGTGTATTTCAATGCCTCTGCTGTATGCCTCTGTGTGTGTGTGTGTGTGTGTGCGTGCGCGCGTGTGTGTGTGTGTCTGTGTCGGTGTGTGTGTCTGTGTCTGTGTGAGTGTCTCCCATTCTCTCTTCTCTCTCTGTCTCTCAGTCTCTGTGTCTTTCTTTCCCTCTCTCTGTCGGTTAGTGTGTGTGTGCCCTTGTGCGTGTGTGTCTTTGGCCGAATGTGTCCTGTGCACCACAAAGCGATTTCTGGCATGTCGGCCTGTCCTTGCTGATGAGCGTCTTTCTGCGTCTCTGCCTGGGTCATGAGGCCTGTTTCAATCGTTTTCGCCGCCGCGGATCCGCTTTGGGTGTGTGAGGGCCTGCCCCGCGTGAGGAGATGCATCGGTCCCGCAGCAATTGAAATCTCATCTCCATCATGAGCTGCCTCTTTTCTAAGATCAAGATGACCACACAGCTACCAAGGAAAAGAGCCCCACGGGAGCTCTTTGTCCTGCAGTAGGGGAGCAGAACCACATCAGAGAAGATGGTGGTATCTTTTCACGGCTCTTCTCTGAGAAATGAAGCCACACCACGATACCGTGTAGAAGAAGAAGCCGGGAATGGGAGATGGCAACAATCCCTGTCACTGGAACGCTGGCTTCTCTGGACAAGCCACCCTTTTGGAACCCCTCCCCTTATGCCCGTGGCGGTGGCACGGCGCTGTATCCTGCCGGGGCCCTGGCCTCTGCTCTATCCTCCCTCTTGCTCTGCCTCACCTGTTTCTCAGGGGCCCGGATGCCTCTCGCTCTGGCCAAACGTCTTCAGCAAAGATGACTTCCCAGTCCGTCAGGGACACACTTCCTGCAGATCCGTGTCATGATTGTATCTCTCTCCAAAGGTCTTTCTGCTTCATTGGGCAGGTCTCATGACCCTGGAGTTCTTGGCTTCCATACGTGTCTCAGACAGGGAAGCTTCCTTGTTCTCCATGTTTCCCCTCATGTGTGGGTGGATTGCCTAGAATGAGCGCTAGGCGACCGTGACTGGCCTTGTCTTCTAGGACAGGTGGTGTCGCATTTCCTCTGCACTTCCTGTCTCATTCTTGAGGGACATCCTCTCCTCTGCTCCTGGGCGGACTGACTCCCTTGATCTTGTGGCCGAAACGAATGTCAGGGAACCAGAGGGACTGGGCTGGGGCTGGGGCTGGGGCTGGGGCTGGGTGCAGGGGAAGTTGCGTCAGGGCTACCAGGGAGGAGGAGGGTTGGGGGTGGGGCGAATTCTGCAGAAACTTCTTTGCTCCTCTGATAGGTGTTTGAAAACCTGGCTTGGGTCAGGCACAGGCCCCCCAGCCACCGAATCCCAGGTGTTCTTTGATTTCCCTTGGCATTGACCGAAAGGTCACTTGTTCTCCCCTTCCACTGGCACATAGCTGGACACCACCGTTTGTTTCGCCGTCTCCCGATATGCCTCCGGTGACACACATTCACACCATCTGCTGTGGGATACGCCAGCCGCCACGCGTGGTCACACGGTCTCCACCTCGGATTCGCCCCTGTTCCTGCCTGCACGTGTCCTGTAAAGCGCGGTCGGCTTTCTGGAGCCCCAGGGCTTTTAGAAGCGGGGCAGGCCACTGCTCTTTCGAAGGAGGAGGGAGGCAGAGGGCTGATGGATCAGTGAAGTTTCAGCGGACGCTGCGCCTTGAGACATATGGGATCATTGTGTGCTGCAGCGAGGCCCTGCCTGCCTCACCAGATGTGGTGAGCTCATCCTATCTCACTGGGAGGGGGCCAAAATCGGATCTGAACGGGAGTCCCCAGAACACAGCAGGCGTCCTGAAGCTCCCTTTCCCTCGGTGGAAGTCGACTCAGGGAGATCCTGAGGGAGGGGCTGCTGGGGGTTTGGCCCTGGGATAGGGAACCGGCGGTCCCCTCTCCCACCGCGTCCCAAGCTGGACCCCGTATCCTCAGGCCGCCGCAGGATACGGCAGCAGGAGCCTCGCTGCAGCCGCACAGCGGGGGCATTATTTAAAGGGGACGCAGCCCGACTGCCAGGAGCGGAGCGCGAGTCGGTCCAGCAAATGCGCATGCGCGAGGCGCGAGCGGCTTCTGCCGTCACAGTGCTTCCCACGGTTGTCTTAGAAACCGGTCCCTGAGGCTCGGCAAAGCAGGAGCCCTCCGTGGCAGTGCTTGGGTGGCGGGGCTCTGAGGCTCCGGCCTGACATCTCTACGGGGTCGACGGGAACGTCTCCGGATGCCAGGAGTCGCAAAGGGCCGACCAGGATGAGGAAACCCCAGGCGGAGTCCGGGGGAAGCAGCACGCCATCCCAGCCTCAGACCTGCCCGGACGCTTTTGGGGTGAGTCTCCCCAAAAGTCGTTCCGCCGTCATCTCGAGGATAGGTCGGCCTGCGTGCCCCTGGGCTGCTCTCTCACCCGAGGGTCCTTCTCGTCGAGAGCAGAACCCCGCAGCCTCGGGGGTTGCCTGGGGGTGTGTATTTCAATGCCTCTGCTGTATGCCTCTGTGTGTGTGTGTGTGTGTGTGTGCGTGCGCGCGTGTGTGTGTGTGTCTGTGTCGGTGTGTGTGTCTGTGTCTGTGTGAGTGTCTCCCATTCTCTCTTCTCTCTCTGTCTCTCAGTCTCTGTGTCTTTCTTTCCCTCTCTCTGTAGGTTAGTGTGTGTGTGCCCTTGTGCGTGTGTGTCTTTGGCCGAATGTGCCCTGTGCACCACAAAGCGATTTCTGGCATGTCGGCCTGTCTTTGCTGATGAGCCTCTTTCTGCGTCTCTGCCTGGGTCATGAGGCCGGTTTCAATCGTTTTCGCCGCCGCGGATCCGCTTTGGGTGTGTGAGGGCCTGGCCCACGTGAGGAGATGCATCGGTCCCGCAGCAATTGAAATCTCATCTCCATCATGAGCTGCCTCTTTTCTAAGATCAAGATGACCACACAGCTACCAAGGAAAAGAGCCCCACGGGAGCTCTTTGTCCTGCAGTAGGGGAGCAGAAACACGTCAGAGAAGATTGTTGTACCTTTTCACGGCTCTTCTCTGAGAAATGAAGCCACACCACGATACCGTGTAGAAGAAGAAGCCGGGAATGGGAGATGGCAACAATCCCTGTCACTGGAACGCTGGCCTCTCTGGACAAGCCACCCTTTTGGAACCCCTCCCCTTATGCCCGTGGCGGTGGCACGGCGCTGTATCCTGCCGGGGCCCTGGCCTCTGCTCTATCCTCCCTCTTGCTCTGCCTCACCTGTTTCTCAGGGGCCCGGATGCCTCTCGCTCTGGCCAAACGTCTTCAGCAAAGATGACTTCCCAGTCCGTCAGGGACACACTTCCTGCAGATCCGTGTCATGACTGTATCTCTCTCCAAAGGTCTTTCGGCTTCATTGGGCAGGTCTCATGACCCTGCAGTTCTTGGCTTCCATACGTGTCTCAGACAGGGAAGCTTCCTTGTTCTCCATGTTTCCCCTCATGGGTGGGTGGATTGCCTAGAATGAGCGCTAGGCGACCGTGACTGGCCTTGTCCTCTAGGACAGGTGGTGTCGCATTTCCTCTGCACTTCCTGTCTCAGTCTTGAGGGACATCCTCTCCTCTGCTCCTGGGCGGACTGACTCCCTTGATCTTGTGGCCGAAACGAATGTCAGGGAACCAGAGGGACTGGGCTGGGCTGGGGCTGGGGCTGGGGCTGGGGCTGGGTGCAGGGGAAGTTGCGTCAGGGCTACCAGGGAGGAGGAGGGTTGGGGGTGGGGCGAATTCTGCAGAAACTTCTTTGCTCCTCTGATAGGCGTTTGAAAACCTGGCTTGGGTCAGGCACAGGCCCCCCAGCCACCGAATCCCAGGTGTTCTTTGATTTCCCTTGGCATTGACCTAAAGGTCACTTGTTCTCCCCTTCCACTGGCACAGAGCTGGACACCACCGTTTGTTTCGCCGTCTCCCGATATGCCTCCGGTGACACACATTCACACCATCTGCTGTGGGATACGCCAGCCGCCACGCGTGGTCACACGGTCTCCACCTCGGATTCGCCCCTGTTCCTGTCTGCACGTGTCCTGTAAAGCGCGGTCGGCTTTCTGGAGCCTCAGGGCTTTTAGAAGCGGGGCAGGCCACTGCTCTTTCGAAGGAGGAGGGAGGCAGAGGGCTGATGGATCAGTGAAGTTTCAGCTGACGCTGCGCCTTGAGACCTATGGGATCATTGTGTGCTGCAGCGAGGCCCTGCCTGCCTCACCAGATGTGGTGAGCCCATCCTATCTCACTGGGAGGGGGCCAAAATCGGATCTGAACGGGAGTCCCCAGAACACAGCAGGCGTCCTGAAGCTCCCCTTCCCTCGGTGGAAGTCGGCTCAGGGAGATCCTGAGGGAGGGGCTGCTGGGGGTTTGGCCCTGGGACAGGGAACCGGCGGTCCCCTCTCCCACCGCGTCCCAAGCTGGACCCCGTATCCTCAGGCCGCCGCAGGATACGGCAGCAGGAGCCTCGCTGCAGCCGCGCAGCGGGGGCATTATTTAAAGGGGACGCAGCCCAACTGCCAGGAGCGGAGCGCGAGTCGGTCCAGCCAATGCGCATGCGCGAGGCGCGAGCGGCTTCTGCCGTCACAGTGCTTCCCACGGTTGTCTTAGAAACCGGTCCCTGAGGCTCGGCAAAGCAGGAGCCCTCCGTGGCAGTGCTTGGGTGGCGGGGCTCTGAGGCTCCGGCCTGACATCTCTACGGGGTCGACGGGAACGTCTCCGGATGCCAGGAGTCGCAAAGGGCCGACCAGGATGAGGAATCCCCAGGCGGAGTCCGGGGGAAGCAGCACGCCATCCCAGCCTCAGACCTGCCCGGACGCTTTTGGGGTGAGTCTCCCCAAAAGTCGTTCCGCCGTCATCTCAAGGATAGGTCGCCCTGCGTGCCTCTGGGCTGCTCTCTCACCCGAGGGTCCTTCTCGTCGAGAGCAGAACCCCGCAGCCTCGGGGGTTGCCTGGGGGGGTGTATTTCAATGCCTCTGCTGTATGCCTCTGTGTGTGTGTGTGTGTGTGTGTGTGTGTGTGCGCGCGTGTGTGTGTGTGTCTGTGTCGGTGTGTGTGTCTGTGTCTGTGTGAGTGTCTCCCATTCTCTCTTCTCTCTCTGTCTCTCAGTCTCTGTGTCTTTCTTTCCCTCTCTCTGTCGGTTAGTGTGTGTGTGCCCTTGTGCGTGTGTGTCTTTGGCCGAATGTGCCCTGTGCACCACAAAGCGATTTCTGGCATGTCGGCCTGTCTTTGCTGATGAGCCTCTTTCTGCGTCTCTGCCTGGGTCATGAGGCCGGTTTCAATCGTTTTCGCCGCCGCGGATCCGCTTTGGGTGTGTGAGGGCCTGGCCCACGTGAGGAGATGCATCGGTCCCGCAGCAATTGAAATCTCATCTCCATCATGAGCTGCCTCTTTTCTAAGATCAAGATGACCACACAGCTACCAAGGAAAAGAGCCCCACGGGAGCTCTTTGTCCTGCAGTAGGGGAGCAGAACCACATCAGAGAAGATGGTTGTATCTTTTCACGGCTCTTCTCTGAAAAATGAAGCCACACCACGATACCGTGTAGAAGAAGAAGCCGGGAATGGGAGATGGCAACAATCCCTGTCACTGGAACGCTGGCCTCTCTGGACAAGCCACCCTTTTGGAACCCCTCCCCTTATGCCCGTGGCGGTGGCAAGGCGCTGTATCCTGCCGGGGCCCTGGCCTCTGCTCTATCCTCCCTCTTGCTCTGCCTCACCTGTTTCTCAGGGGCCCGGATGCCTCTCGCTCTGGCCAAACATCTTCAGCAAAGATGACTTCCCAGTCCGTCAGGGACACACTTCCTGCAGATCCGTGTCATGACTGTATCTCTCTCCAAAGGTCTTTCTGCTTCATTGGGCAGGTCTCATGACCCTGGAGTTCTTGGCTTCCATACGTGTCTCAGACAGGGAAGCTTCCTTGTTCTCCATGTTTCCCCTCATGGGTGGGTGGATTGCCTAGAATGAGCGCTAGGCGACCGTGACTGGCCTTGTCTTCTAGGACAGGTGGTGTCGCATTTCCTCTGCACTTCCTGTCTCAGTCTTGAGGGACATCCTCTCCTCTGCTCCTGGGCGGACTGACTCCCTTGATCTTGTGGCCGAAACGAATGTCAGGGAACCAGAGGGACTGGGCTGGGGCTGGGGCTGGGGCTGGGGCTGGGTGCAGGGGAAGCTGCGTCAGGGCTACCAGGGAGGAGGAGGGTGGGGGGTGGGGCGAATTCTGCAGAAACTTCTTTGCTCCTCTGATAGGCGTTTGAAAACCTGGCTTGGGTCAGGCACAGGCCCCCCAGCCACCGAATCCCAGGTGTTCTTTGATTTCCCTTGGCATTGACCGAAAGGTCACCTGTTCTCCCCTTCCACTGGCACATAGCTGGACACCACCGTTTGTTTCGCCGTCTCCCGATATGCCTCCGGTGACACACATTCACACCATCTGCTGTGGGATACGCCAGCCGCCACCCGTGGTCACACGGTCTCCACCTCGGATTCGCCCCCTGTTCCTACCTGCACGTGTCCTGTAAAGCGCGGTCGGCTTTCTGGAGCCCCAGGGCTTTTAGAAGCGGGGCAGGCCACTGCTCTTTCGAAGGAGGAGGGAGGCAGAGGGCTGATGGATCAGTGAAGTTTCAGCTGACGCTGCGCCTTGAGACCTATGGGATCATTGTGTGCTGCTGCGAGGCCCTGCCTGCCTCACCAGATGTGGTGAGCCCATCCTATCTCACTGGGAGGGGGCCAAAATCGGATCTGAACGGGAGTCCCCAGAACACAGCAGGCGTCCTGAAGCTCCCCTTCCCTCGGTGGAAGTCGGCTCAGGGAGATCCTGAGGGAGGGGCTGCTGGGGGTTTGGCCCTGGGACAGGGAACCGGCGGTCCCCTCTCCCACCGCGTCCCAAGCTGGACCCCGTATCCTCACGCCGCCGCAGGATACGGCAGCAGGAGCCTCGCTGCAGCCGCCCAGCGGGGGCATTATTTAAAGGGGACGCAGCCCGACTGCCAGGAGCGGAGCGCGAGTCGGTCCAGCCAATGCGCATGCGCGAGGCGCGAGCGGCTTCTGCCGTCACAGTGCTTCCCACGGTTGTCTTAGAAACCGGTCCCTGAGGCTCGGCAAAGCAGGAGCCCTCCGTGGCAGTGCTTGGGTGGCGGGTCTCTGAGGCTTCGGCCTGACATCTCTACGGGGTCGACGGGAACGTCTCCGGATGCCAGGAGTCGCAAAGGGCCGACCAGGATGAGGAAACCCCAGGCGGAGTCCGGGGGAAGCAGCACGCCATCCCAGCCTCAGACCTGCCCGGACGCTTTTGGGGTGAGTCTCCCCAAAAGTCGTTCCGCCGTCATCTCGTGGATAGGTCGGGCTGCGTGCCTCTGGGCTGCTCTCTCACCCGAGGGTCCTTCTCGTCGAGAGCAGAACCCCGCAGCCTCGGGGGTTGCCTGGGTGGGTGTATTTCAATGCCTCTGCTGTATGCCTCTGTGTGTGTGTGTGTGTGTGTGCGTGCGCGCGTGTGTGTGTGTGTCTGTGTCGGTGTGTGTGTCTGTGTCTGTGTGAGTGTCTCCCATTCTCTCTTCTCTCTCTGTCTCTCAGTCTCTGTGTCTTTCTTTCCCTCTCTCTGTCGGTTAGTGTGTGTGTGCCCTTGTGCGTGTGTGTCTTTGGCCGAATGTGACCTGTGCACCACAAAACGATTTCTGGCATGTCGGCCTGTCCTTGTTGATGAGCGTCTTTCTGCGTCTCTGCCTGGGTCATGAGGCCTGTTTCAATCGTTTTCGCCGCCGCGGATCCGCTTTGGGTGTGTGAGGGCCTGCCCCGCGTGAGGAGATGCATCGGTCCCGCAGCAATTGAAATCTCATCTCCATCATGAGCTGCCTCTTTTCTAAGATCAAGATGACCACACAGCTACCAAGGAAAAGAGCCCCACGGGAGCTCTTTGTCCTGCAGTAGGGGAGCAGAACCACATCAGAGAAGATGGTGGTATCTTTTCACGGCTCTTCTCTGAGAAATGAAGCCACACCACGATACCGTGTAGAAGAAGAAGCCGGGAATGGGAGATGGCAACAATCCCTGTCACTGGAACGCTGGCTTCTCTGGACAAGCCACCCTTTTGGAACCCCTCCCCTTATGCCCGTGGCGGTGGCACGGCGCTGTATCCTGCCGGGGCCCTGGCCTCTGCTCTATCCTCCCTCTTGCTCTGCCTCACCTGTTTCTCAGGGGCCCGGATGCCTCTCGCTCTGGCCAAACGTCTTCAGCAAAGATGACTTCCCAGTCCGTCAGGGACACACTTCCTGCAGATCCGTGTCATGATTGTATCTCTCTCCAAAGGTCTTTCTGCTTCATTGGGCAGGTCTCATGACCCTGGAGTTCTTGGCTTCCATACGTGTCTCAGACAGGGAAGCTTCCTTGTTCTCCATGTTTCCCCTCATGGGTGGGTGGATTGCCTAGAATGAGCGCTAGGCGACCGTGACTGGCCTTGTCTTCTAGGACAGGTGGTGTCGCATTTCCTCTGCACTTCCTGTCTCAGTCTTGAGCGACATCCTCTCCTCTGCTCCTGGGCGGACTGACTCCCTTGATCTTGTGGCCGAAACGAATGTCAGGGAACCAGAGGGACTGGGCTGGGGCTGGGGCTGGGGCTGGGGCTGGGGCTGGGTGCAGGGGAAGTTGCGTCAGGGCTACCAGGGAGGAGGAGGGTTGGGGGTGGGGCGAATTCTGCAGAAACTTCTTTGCTCCTCTGATAGGCGTTTGAAAACCTGGCTTGGGTCAGGCACAGGCCCCCCACCCACCGAATCCCAGGTGTTCTTTGATTTCCCTTGGCATTGACCGAAAGGTCACTTGTTCTCCCCTTCCACTGGCACATAGCTGGACACCACCGTTTGTTTCGCCGTCTCCCGATATGCCTCCGGTGACACACATTCACACCATCTGCTGTGGGATACGCCAGCCGCCACGCGTGGTCACACGGTCTCCACCTCGGATTCGCCCCTGTTCCTACCTGCACGTGTCCTGTAAAGCGCGGTCGGCTTTCTGGAGCCCCAGGGCTTTTAGAAGCGGGGCAGGCCACTGCTCTTTCGAAGGAGGAGGGAGGCAGAGGGCTGATGGATCAGTGAAGTTTCAGCTGACGCTGCGCCTTGAGGCCTATGGGATCATTGTGTGCTGCAGCGAGGCCCTGCCTGCCTCACCAGATGTGGTGAGACCATCCTATCTCACTGGGAGGGGGCCAAAATCGGATCTGAACGGGAGTCCCCAGAACACAGCAGGCGTCCTGAAGCTCCCCTTCCCTCGGTGGAAGTCGGCTCAGGGAGATCCTGAGAGAGGGGCTGCTGGGGGTTTGGCCCTGGGACAGGGAACCGGCGGTCCCCTCTCCCACCGCGTCCCAAGCTGGACCCCGTATCCTCACGCCGCCGCAGGATACGGCAGCAGGAGCCTCGCTGCAGCCGCGCAGCGGGGGCATTATTTAAAGGGGACGCAGCCCAACTGCCAGGAGCGGAGCGCGAGTCGGTCCAGCCAATGCGCATGCGCGAGGCGCGAGCGGCTTCTGCCGTCACAGTGCTTCCCACGGTTGTCTTAGAAACCGGTCCCTGAGGCTCGGCAAAGCAGGAGCCCTCCGTGGCAGTGCTTGGGTGGCGGGGCTCTGAGGCTCCGGCCTGACATCTCTACGGGGTCGACGGGAACGTCTCCGGATGCCAGGAGTCGCAAAGGGCCGACCAGGATGAGGAAACCCCAGGCGGAGTCCGGGGGAAGCAGCACGCCATCCCAGCCTCAGACCTGCCCGGACGCTTTTGGGGTGAGTCTCCCCAAAAGTCGTTCCGCCGTCATCTCGAGGATAGGTCGGCCTGCGTGCCCCTGGGCTGCTCTCTCACCCGAGGGTCCTTCTCGTCGAGAGCAGAACCCCGCAGCCTCGGGGGTTGCCTGGGGGGGTGTATTTCAATGCCTCTGCTGTATGCCTCTGTGTGTGTGTGTGTGTGTGTGCGTGCGCGCGTGTGTGTGTGTGTCTGTGTCGGTGTGTGTGTCTGTGTCTGTGTGAGTGTCTCCCATTCTCTCTTCTCTCTCTGTCTCTCAGTCTCTGTGTCTTTCTTTCCCTCTCTCTGTCGGTTAGTGTGTGTGTGCCCTTGTGCGTGTGTGTCTTTGGCCGAATGTGCCCTGTGCACCACAAAGCGATTTCTGGCATGTCGGCCTGTCTTTGCTGATGAGCCTCTTTCTGCGTCTCTGCCTGGGTCATGAGGCCGGTTTCAATCGTTTTCGCCGCCGCGGATCCGCTTTGGGTGTGTGAGGGCCTGGCCCACGTGAGGAGATGCATCGGTCCCGCAGCAATTGAAATCTCATCTCCATCATGAGCTGCCTCTTTTCTAAGATCAAGATGACCACACAGCTACCAAGGAAAAGAGCCCCACGGGAGCTCTTTGTCCTGCAGTAGGGGAGCAGAACCACATCAGAGAAGATGGTGGTATCTTTTCACGGCTCTTCTCTGAGAAATGAAGCCACACCACGATACCGTGTAGAAGAAGAAGCCGGGAATGGGAGATGGCAACAATCCCTGTCACTGGAACGCTGGCCTCTCTGGACAAGCCACCCTTTTGGAACCCCTCCCCTTATGCCCGTGGCGGTGGCACGGCGCTGTATCCTGCCGGGGCCCTGGCCTCTGCTCTATCCTCCCTCTTGCTCTGCCTCACCTGTTTCTCAGGGGCCCGGATGCCTCTCGCTCTGGCCAAACGTCTTCAGCAAAGATGACTTCCCAGTCCGTCAGGGACACACTTCCTGCAGATCCGTGTCATGATTGTATCTCTCTCCAAAGGTCTTTCTGCTTCATTGGGCAGGTCTCATGACCCTGGAGTTCTCGGCTTCCATACGTGTCTCAGACAGGGAAGCTTCCTTGTTCTCCATGTTTCCCCTCATGGGTGGGTGGATTGCCTAGAATGAGCGCTAGGCGACCGTGACTGGCCGTGTCTTCTAGGACAGGTGGTGTCGCATTTCCTCTGCACTTCCTGTCTCAGTCTTGAGGGACATCCTCTCCTCTGCTCCTGGGCGGACTGACTCCCTTGATCTTGTGGCCGAAACGAATGTCAGGGAACCAGAGGGACTGGGCTGGGGCTGGGGTTGGGGCTGGGGCTGGGGCTGGGTGCAGGGGAAGTTGCGTCAGGGCTACCAGGGAGGAGGAGGGTTGGGGGTGGGGCGAATTCTGCAGAAACTTCTTTGCTCCTCTGATAGGCGTTTGAAAACCTGGCTTGGGTCAGGCACAGGCCCCCCAGCCACCGAATCCCAGGTGTTCTTTGATTTCCCTTGGCATTGACCGAAAGGTCACTTGTTCTCCCCTTCCACTGGCACATAGCTGGACACCACCGTTTGTTTCGCCGTCTCCCGATATGCCTCCGGTGACACACATTCACACCATCTGCTGTGGGATACGCCAGCCGCCACGCGTGGTCACACGGTCTCCACCTCGGATTCGCCCCTGTTCCTGCCTGCACGTGTCCTGTAAAGCGCGGTCGGCTTTCTGGAGCCCCAGGGCTTTTAGAAGCGGGGCAGGCCACTGCTCTTTCGAAGGAGGAGGGAGGCAGAGGGCTGATGGATCAGTGAAGTTTCAGCTGACGCTGCGCCTTGAGACCTATGGGATCATTGTGTGCTGCAGCGAGGCCCTGCCTGCCTCACCAGATGTGGTGAGCCCATCCTATCTCACTGGGAGGGGGCCAAAATCGGATCTGAACGGGAGTCCCCAGAACACAGCAGGCGTCCTGAAGCTCCCCTTCCCTCGGTGGAAGTCGGCTCAGGGAGATCCTGAGGGAGGGGCTGCTGGGGGTTTGGCCCTGGGACAGGGAACCGGCGGTCCCCTCTCCCACCGCGTCCCAAGCTGGACCCCGTATCCTCACGCCGCCGCAGGATACGGCAGCAGGAGCCTCGCTGCAGCCGCGCAGCGGGGGCATTATTTAAAGGGGACGCAGCCCGACTGCCAGGAGCGGAGCGCGAGTCGGTCCAGCCAATGCGCATGCGCGAGGCGCGAGCGGCTTCTGCCGTCACAGTGCTTCCCACGGTTGTCTTAGAAACCGGTCCCTGAGGCTCGGCAAAGCAGGAGCCCTCCGTGGCAGTGCTTGGGTGGCGGGGCTCTGAGGCTCCGGCCTGACATCTCTACGGGGTCGACGGGAACGTCTCCGGATGCCAGGAGTCGCAAAGGGCCGACCAGGATGAGGAAACCCCAGGCGGAGTCCGGGGGAAGCAGCACGCCATCCCAGCCTCAGACCTGCCCGGACGCTTTTGGGGTGAGTCTCCCCAAAAGTCGTTCCGCCGTCATCTCGAGGATAGGTCGGCCTGCGTGCCTCTGGGCGGCTCTCTCACCCGAGGGTACTTCTCGTCGAGAGCAGAACCCCGCAGCCTCGGGGGTTGCCTGGGGGGGTGTATTTCAATGCCTCTGCTGTATGCCTCTGTGTGTGTGTGTGTGTGTGTGTGTGTGCGTGCGCGCGTGTGTGTGTGTGTCTGTGTCGGTGTGTGTGTCTGTGTCTGTGTGAGTGTCTCCCATTCTCTCTTCTCTCTCTGTCTCTCAGTCTCTGTGTCTTTCTTTCCCTCTCTCTGTCGGTTAGTGTGTGTGTGCCCTTGTGCGTGTGTGTCTTTGGCCGAATGTGCCCTGTGCACCACAAAGCGATTTCTGGCATGTCGGCCTGTCTTTGCTGATGAGCCTCTTTCTGCGTCTCTGCCTGGGTCATGAGGTCGGTTTCAATCGTTTTCGCCGCTGCGGATCCGCTTTGGGTGTGTGAGGGCCTGGCCCACGTGAGGAGATGCATCGGTCCCGCAGCAATTGAAATCTCATCTCCATCATGAGCTGCCTCTTTTCTAAGATCAAGATGACCACACAGCTACCAAGGAAAAGAGCCCCACGGGGGCTCTTTGTCCTGCAGTAGGGGAGCAGAACCACATCAGAGAAGATTGTTGTACCTTTTCACGGCTCTTCTCTGAGAAATGAAGCCACACCACGATACCGTGTAGAAGAAGAAGCCGGGAATGGGAGATGGCAACAATCCCTGTCACTGGAACGCTGGCCTCTCTGGACAAGCCACCCTTTTGGAACCCCTCCCCTTATGCCCGTGGCGGTGGCACGGCGCTGTATCCTGCCGGGGCCCTAGCCTCTGCTCTATCCTCCCTCTTGCTCTGCCTCACCTGTTTCTCAGGGGCCCGGATGCCTCTCGCTCTGGCCAAACGTCTTCAGCAAAGATGACTTCCCAGTCCGTCAGGGACACACTTCCTGCAGATCCGTGTCATGACTGTATCTCTCTCCAAAGGTCTTTCGGCTTCATTGGGCAGGTCTCATGACCCTGGAGTTCTTGGCTTCCATACGTGTCTCAGACAGGGAAGCTTCCTTGTTCTCCATGTTTCCCCTCATGGGTGGGTGGATTGCCTAGAATGAGCGCTAGACGACCGTGACTGGCCTTGTCCTCTAGGACAGGTGGTGTCGCATTTCCTCTGCACTTCCTGTCTCAGTCTTGAGGGACATCCTCTCCTCTGCTCCTGGGCGGACTGACTCCCTTGATCTTGTGGCCGAAACGAATGTCAGGGAACCAGAGGGACTGGGCTGGGCTGGGGCTGGGGCTGGGGCTGGGGCTGGGTGCAGGGGAAGTTGCGTCAGGGCTACCAGGGAGGAGGAGGGTTGGGGGTGGGGCGAATTCTGCAGAAACTTATTTGCTCCTCTGATAGGCGTTTGAAAACCTGGCTTGGGTCAGGCACAGGCCCCCCAGCCACCGAATCCCAGGTGTTCTTTGATTTCCCTTGGCATTGACCGAAAGGTCACTTGTTCTCCCCTTCCACTGGCACATAGCTGGACACCACCGTTTGTTTCGCCGTCTCCCGATATGCCTCCGGTGACACACATTCACACCATCTGCTGTGGGATACGCCAGCCGCCACGCGTGGTCACACGGTCTCCACCTCGGATTCGCCCCTGTTCCTGTCTGCACGTGTCCTGTAAAGCGCGGTCGGCTTTCTGGAGCCCCAGGGCTTTTAGAAGCGGGGCAGGCCACTGCTCTTTCGAAGGAGGAGGGAGGCAGAGGGCTGATGGATCAGTGAAGTTTCAGCTGACGCTGCGCCTTGAGACCTATGGGATCATTGTGTGCTGCAGCGAGGCCCTGCCTGCCTCACCAGATGTGGTGAGCCCATCCTATCTCACTGGGAGGGGGCCAAAATCGGATCTGAACGGGAGTCCCCAGAACACAGCAGGCGTCCTGAAGCTCCCCTTCCCTCGGTGGAAGTCGGCTCAGGGAGATCCTGAGGGAGGGGCTGCTGGGGGTTTGGCCCTGGGACAGGGAACAGGCGGTCCCCTCTCCCACCGCGTCCCAAGCTGGACCCCGTATCCTCACGCCGCCGCAGGATACGGCAGCAGGAGCCTCGCTGCAGCCGCGCAGCGGGGGCATTATTTAAAGGGGACGCAGCCCGACTGCCAGGAGCGGAGCGCGAGTCGGTCCAGCCAATGCGCATGCGCGAGGCGCGAGCGGCTTCTGCCGTCACAGTGCTTCCCACGGTTGTCTTAGAAACCGGTCCCTGAGGCTCGGCAAAGCAGGAGCCCTCCGTGGCAGTGCTTGGGTGGCGGGGCTCTGAGGCTCCGGCCTGACATCTCTACGGGGTCGACGGGAACGTCTCCGGATGCCAGGAGTCGCAAAGGGCCGACCAGGATGAGGAAACCCCAGGCGGAGTCCGGGGGAAGCAGCACGCCATCCCAGCCTCAGACCTGCCCGGACGCTTTTGGGGTGAGTCTCCCCAAAAGTCGTTCCGCCGTCATCTCGAGGATAGGTCGGCCTGCGTGCCTCTGGGCGGCTCTCTCACCCGAGGGTACTTCTCGTCGAGAGCAGAACCCCGCAGCCTCGGGGGTTGCCTGGGGGGGTGTATTTCAATGCCTCTGCTGTATGCCTCTGTGTGTGTGTGTGTGTGTGTGTGTGTGCGTGCGCGCGTGTGTGTGTGTGTCTGTGTCGGTGTGTGTGTCTGTGTCTGTGTGAGTGTCTCCCATTCTCTCTTCTCTCTCTGTCTCTCAGTCTCTGTGTCTTTCTTTCCCTCTCTCTGTCGGTTAGTGTGTGTGTGCCCTTGTGCGTGTGTGTCTTTGGCCGAATGTGCCCTGTGCACCACAAAGCGATTTCTGGCATGTCGGCCTGTCTTTGCTGATGAGCCTCTTTCTGCGTCTCTGCCTGGGTCATGAGGTCGGTTTCAATCGTTTTCGCCGCTGCGGATCCGCTTTGGGTGTGTGAGGGCCTGGCCCACGTGAGGAGATGCATCGGTCCCGCAGCAATTGAAATCTCATCTCCATCATGAGCTGCCTCTTTTCTAAGATCAAGATGACCACACAGCTACCAAGGAAAAGAGCCCCACGGGGGCTCTTTGTCCTGCAGTAGGGGAGCAGAACCACATCAGAGAAGATTGTTGTACCTTTTCACGGCTCTTCTCTGAGAAATGAAGCCACACCACGATACCGTGTAGAAGAAGAAGCCGGGAATGGGAGATGGCAACAATCCCTGTCACTGGAACGCTGGCCTCTCTGGACAAGCCACCCTTTTGGAACCCCTCCCCTTATGCCCGTGGCGGTGGCACGGCGCTGTATCCTGCCGGGGCCCTAGCCTCTGCTCTATCCTCCCTCTTGCTCTGCCTCACCTGTTTCTCAGGGGCCCGGATGCCTCTCGCTCTGGCCAAACGTCTTCAGCAAAGATGACTTCCCAGTCCGTCAGGGACACACTTCCTGCAGATCCGTGTCATGACTGTATCTCTCTCCAAAGGTCTTTCGGCTTCATTGGGCAGGTCTCATGACCCTGGAGTTCTTGGCTTCCATACGTGTCTCAGACAGGGAAGCTTCCTTGTTCTCCATGTTTCCCCTCATGGGTGGGTGGATTGCCTAGAATGAGCGCTAGACGACCGTGACTGGCCTTGTCCTCTAGGACAGGTGGTGTCGCATTTCCTCTGCACTTCCTGTCTCAGTCTTGAGGGACATCCTCTCCTCTGCTCCTGGGCGGACTGACTCCCTTGATCTTGTGGCCGAAACGAATGTCAGGGAACCAGAGGGACTGGGCTGAGCTGGGGCTGGGGCTGGGGCTGGGGCTGGGTGCAGGGGAAGTTGCGTCAGGGCTACCAGGGAGGAGGAGGGTTGGGGGTGGGGCGAATTCTGCAGAAACTTATTTGCTCCTCTGATAGGCGTTTGAAAACCTGGCTTGGGTCAGGCACAGGCCCCCCAGCCACCGAATCCCAGGTGTTCTTTGATTTCCCTTGGCATTGACCGAAAGGTCACTTGTTCTCCCCTTCCACTGGCACATAGCTGGACACCACCGTTTGTTTCGCCGTCTCCCGATATGCCTCCGGTGACACACATTCACACCATCTGCTGTGGGATACGCCAGCCGCCACGCGTGGTCACACGGTCTCCACCTCGGATTCGCCCCTGTTCCTGTCTGCACGTGTCCTGTAAAGCGCGGTCGGCTTTCTGGAGCCCCAGGGCTTTTAGAAGCGGGGCAGGCCACTGCTCTTTCGAAGGAGGAGGGAGGCAGAGGGCTGATGGATCAGTGAAGTTTCAGCTGACGCTGCGCCTTGAGACCTATGGGATCATTGTGTGCTGCAGCGAGGCCCTGCCTGCCTCACCAGATGTGGTGAGCCCATCCTATCTCACTGGGAGGGGGCCAAAATCGGATCTGAACGGGAGTCCCCAGAACACAGCAGGCGTCCTGAAGCTCCCCTTCCCTCGGTGGAAGTCGGCTCAGGGAGATCCTGAGGGAGGGGCTGCTGGGGGTTTGGCCCTGGGACAGGGAACCGGCGGTCCCCTCTCCCACCGCGTCCCAAGCTGGACCCCGTATCCTCAGGCCGCCGCAGGATACGGCAGCAGGAGCCTCGCTGCAGCCGCGCAGCTGGGGCATTATTTAAAGGGGACGCAGCCCAACTGCCAGGAGCTGAGCGCGAGTCGGTCCAGCCAATGCGCATGCGCGAGGCGCGAGCGGCTTCTGCCGTCACAGTGCTTCCCACGGTTGTCTTAGAAACCGGTCCCTGAGGCTCGGCAAAGCAGGAGCCCTCCGTGGCAGTGCTTGGGTGGCGGGGCTCTGAGGCTCCGGCCTGACATCTCTACGGGGTCGACGGGAACGTCTCCGGATGCCAGGAGTCGCAAAGGGCTGACCAGGATGAGGAATCCCCAGGCGGAGTCCGGGGGAAGCAGCACGCCATCCCAGCCTCAGACCTGCCCGGACGCTTTTGGGGTGAGTCTCCCCAAAAGTCGTTCCGCCGTCATCTCAAGGATAGGTCGCCCTGCGTGCCTCTGGGCTGCTCTCTCACCCGAGGGTCCTTCTCGTCGAGAGCAGAACCCCGCAGCCTCGGGGGTTGCCTGGGGGGGTGTATTTCAATGCCTCTGCTGTATGCCTCTGTGTGTGTGTGTGTGTGTGTGTGTGCGCGCGTGTGTGTGTGTGTCTGTGTCGGTGTGTGTGTCTGTGTCTGTGTGAGTGTCTCCCATTCTCTCTTCTCTCTCTGTCTCTCAGTCTCTGTGTCTTTCTTTCCCTCTCTCTGTCGGTTAGTGTGTGTGTGCCCTTGTGCGTGTGTGTCTTTGGCCGAATGTGCCCTGTGCACCACAAAGCGATTTCTGGCATGTCGGCCTGTCTTTGCTGATGAGCCTCTTTCTGCGTCTCTGCCTGGGTCATGAGGCCGGTTTCAATCGTTTTCGCCGCCGCGGATCCGCTTTGGGTGTGTGAGGGCCTGGCCCACGTGAGGAGATGCATCGGTCCCGCAGCAATTGAAATCTCATCTCCATCATGAGCTGCCTCTTTTCTAAGATCAAGATGACCACACAGCTACCAAGGAAAAGAGCCCCACGGGAGCTCTTTGTCCTGCAGTAGGGGAGCAGAACCACATCAGAGAAGATGGTTGTATCTTTTCACGGCTCTTCTCTGAAAAATGAAGCCACACCACGATACCGTGTAGAAGAAGAAGCCGGGAATGGGAGATGGCAACAATCCCTGTCACTGGAACGCTGGCCTCTCTGGACAAGCCACCCTTTTGGAACCCCTCCCCTTATGCCCGTGGCGGTGGCAAGGCGCTGTATCCTGCCGGGGCCCTGGCCTCTGCTCTATCCTCCCTCTTGCTCTGCCTCACCTGTTTCTCAGGGGCCCGGATGCCTCTCGCTCTGGCCAAACGTTTTCAGCAAAGATGACTTCCCAGTCCGTCAGGGACACACTTCCTGCAGATCCGTGTCATGACTGTATCTCTCTCCAAAGGTCTTTCTGCTTCATTGGGCAGGACTCATGACCCTGGAGTTCTTGGCTTCCATACGTGTCTCAGACAGGGAAGCTTCCTTGTTCTCCATGTTTCCCCTCATGGGTGGGTGGATTGCCTAGAATGAGCGCTAGGCGACCGTGACTGGCCTTGTCTTCTAGGACAGGTGGTGTCGCATTTCCTCTGCACTTCCTGTCTCAGTCTTGAGGGACATCCTCTCCTCTGCTCCTGGGCGGACTGACTCCCTTGATCTTGTGGCCGAAACGAATGTCAGGGAACCAGAGGGACTGGGCTGGGGCTGGGGCTGGGGCTGGGGCTGGGTGCAGGGGAAGCTGCGTCAGGGCTACCAGGGAGGAGGAGGGTTGGGGGTGGGGCGAATTCTGCAGGAACTTCTTTGCTCCTCTGATAGGCGTTTGAAAACCTGGCTTGGGTCAGGAACAGGCCCCCCAGCCACCGAATCCCAGGTGTTCTTTGATTTCCCTTGGCATTGACCGAAAGGTCACTTGTTCTCCCCTTCCACTGGCACATAGCTGGACACCACCGTTTGTTTCGCCGTCTCCCGATATGCCTCCGGTAACACACATTCACACCATCTGCTGTGGGATACGCCAGCCGCCACGCGTGGTCACACGGTCTCCACCTCGGATTCGCCCCTGTTCCTACCTGCACGTGTCCTGTAAAGCGCGGTCGGCTTTCTGGAGCCCCAGGGCTTTTAGAAGCGGGGCAGGCCACTGCTCTTTCGAAGGAGGAGGGAGGCAGAGGGCTGATGGATCAGTGAAGTTTCAGCTGACGCTGCGCCTTGAGACCTATGGGATCATTGTGTGCTGCTGCGAGGCCCTGCCTGCCTCACCAGATGTGGTGAGCCCATCCTATCTCACTGGGAGGGGGCCAAAATCGGATCTGAACGGGAGTCCCCAGAACACAGCAGGCGTCCTGAAGCTCCCCTTCCCTCGGTGGAAGTCGGCTCAGGGAGATCCTGAGGGAGGGGCTGCTGGGGGTTTGGCCCTGGGACAGGGAACCGGCGGTCCCCTCTCCCACCGCGTCCCAAGCCGGACCCCGTATCCTCACGCCGCCGCAGGATACGGCAGCAGGAGCCTCGCTGCAGCCGCGCAGCGGGGGCATTATTTAAAGGGGACGCAGCCCGACTGCCAGGAGCGGAGCGCGAGTCGGTCCAGCCAATGCGCATGCGCGAGGCGCGAGCGGCTTCTGCCGTCACAGTGCTTCCCACGGTTGTCTTAGAAACCGGTCCCTGAGGCTCGGCAAAGCAGGAGCCCTCCGTGGCAGTGCTTGGGTGGCGGGTCTCTGAGGCTTCGGCCTGACATCTCTACGGGGTCGACGGGAACGTCTCCGGATTCCAGGAGTCGCAAAGGGCCGACCAGGATGAGGAAACCCCAGGCGGAGTCCGGGGGAAGCAGCACGCCATCCCAGCCTCAGACCTGCCCGGACGCTTTTGGGGTGAGTCTCCCCAATAGTCGTTCCGCCGTCATCTCGAGGATAGGTCGGGCTGCGTGCCTCTGGGCTGCTCTCTCACCCGAGGGTCCTTCTCGTCGAGAGCAGAACCCCGCAGCCTCGGGGGTTGCCTGGGTGGGTGTATTTCAATGCCTCTGCTGTATGCCTCTGTGTGTGTGTGTGTGTGTGTGCGTGCGCGCGTGTGTGTGTGTGTCTGTGTCGGTGTGTGTGTCTGTGTCTGTGTGAGTGTCTCCCATTCTCTCTTCTCTCTCTCTCTCTCAGTCTCTGTGTCTTTCTTTCCCTCTCTCTGTCGGTTAGTGTGTGTGTGCCCTTGTGCGTGTGTGTCTTTGGCCGAATGTGTCCTGTGCACCACAAAGCGATTTCTGGCATGTCGGCCTGTCCTTGCTGATGAGCGTCTTTCTGCGTCTCTGCCTGGGTCATGAGGCCTGTTTCAATCGTTTTCGCCGCCGCGGATCCGCTTTGGGTGTGTGAGGGCCTGCCCCGCGTGAGGAGATGCATCGGTCCCGCAGCAATTGAAATCTCATCTCCATCATGAGCTGCCTCTTTTCTAAGATCAAGATGACCACACAGCTACCAAGGAAAAGAGCCCCACGGGAGCTCTTTGTCCTGCAGTAGGGGAGCAGAACCACATCAGAGAAGATGGTGGTATCTTTTCACGGCTCTTCTCTGAGAAATGAAGCCACACCACGATACCGTGTAGAAGAAGAAGCCGGGAATGGGAGATGGCAACAATCCCTGTCACTGGAACGCTGGCTTCTCTGGACAAGCCACCCTTTTGGAACCCCTCCCCTTATGCCCGTGGCGGTGGCACGGCGCTGTATCCTGCCGGGGCCCTGGCCTCTGCTCTATCCTCCCTCTTGCTCTGCCTCACCTGTTTCTCAGGGGCCCGGATGCCTCTCGCTCTGGCCAAACGTCTTCAGCAAAGATGACTTCCCAGTCCGTCAGGGACACACTTCCTGCAGATCCGTGTCATGATTGTATCTCTCTCCAAAGGTCTTTCTGCTTCATTGGGCAGGTCTCATGACCCTGGAGTTCTTGGCTTCCATACGTGTCTCAGACAGGGAAGCTTCCTTGTTCTCCATGTTTCCCCTCATGTGTGGGTGGATTGCCTAGAATGAGCGCTAGGCGACCGTGACTGGCCTTGTCTTCTAGGACAGGTGGTGTCGCATTTCCTCTGCACTTCCTGTCTCATTCTTGAGGGACATCCTCTCCTCTGCTCCTGGGCGGACTGACTCCCTTGATCTTGTGGCCGAAACGAATGTCAGGGAACCAGAGGGACTGGGCTGGGGCTGGGGCTGGGGCTGGGGCTGGGTGCAGGGGAAGTTGCGTCAGGGCTACCAGGGAGGAGGAGGGTTGGGGGTGGGGCGAATTCTGCAGAAACTTCTTTGCTCCTCTGATAGGTGTTTGAAAACCTGGCTTGGGTCAGGCACAGGCCCCCCAGCCACCGAATCCCAGGTGTTCTTTGATTTCCCTTGGCATTGACCGAAAGGTCACTTGTTCTCCCCTTCCACTGGCACATAGCTGGACACCACCGTTTGTTTCGCCGTCTCCCGATATGCCTCCGGTGACACACATTCACACCATCTGCTGTGGGATACGCCAGCCGCCACGCGTGGTCACACGGTCTCCACCTCGGATTCGCCCCTGTTCCTGCCTGCACGTGTCCTGTAAAGCGCGGTCGGCTTTCTGGAGCCCCAGGGCTTTTAGAAGCGGGGCAGGCCACTGCTCTTTCGAAGGAGGAGGGAGGCAGAGGGCTGATGGATCAGTGAAGTTTCAGCGGACGCTGCGCCTTGAGACATATGGGATCATTGTGTGCTGCAGCGAGGCCCTGCCTGCCTCACCAGATGTGGTGAGCTCATCCTATCTCACTGGGAGGGGGCCAAAATCGGATCTGAACGGGAGTCCCCAGAACACAGCAGGCGTCCTGAAGCTCCCTTTCCCTCGGTGGAAGTCGACTCAGGGAGATCCTGAGGGAGGGGCTGCTGGGGGTTTGGCCCTGGGATAGGGAACCGGCGGTCCCCTCTCCCACCGCGTCCCAAGCTGGACCCCGTATCCTCAGGCCGCCGCAGGATACGGCAGCAGGAGCCTCGCTGCAGCCGCACAGCGGGGGCATTATTTAAAGGGGACGCAGCCCGACTGCCAGGAGCGGAGCGCGAGTCGGTCCAGCAAATGCGCATGCGCGAGGCGCGAGCGGCTTCTGCCGTCACAGTGCTTCCCACGGTTGTCTTAGAAACCGGTCCCTGAGGCTCGGCAAAGCAGGAGCCCTCCGTGGCAGTGCTTGGGTGGCGGGGCTCTGAGGCTCCGGCCTGACATCTCTACGGGGTCGACGGGAACGTCTCCGGATGCCAGGAGTCGCAAAGGGCCGACCAGGATGAGGAAACCCCAGGCGGAGTCCGGGGGAAGCAGCACGCCATCCCAGCCTCAGACCTGCCCGGACGCTTTTGGGGTGAGTCTCCCCAAAAGTCGTTCCGCCGTCATCTCGAGGATAGGTCGGCCTGCGTGCCCCTGGGCTGCTCTCTCACCCGAGGGTCCTTCTCGTCGAGAGCAGAACCCCGCAGCCTCGGGGGTTGCCTGGGGGTGTGTATTTCAATGCCTCTGCTGTATGCCTCTGTGTGTGTGTGTGTGTGTGTGTGCGTGCGCGCGTGTGTGTGTGTGTCTGTGTCGGTGTGTGTGTCTGTGTCTGTGTGAGTGTCTCCCATTCTCTCTTCTCTCTCTGTCTCTCAGTCTCTGTGTCTTTCTTTCCCTCTCTCTGTAGGTTAGTGTGTGTGTGCCCTTGTGCGTGTGTGTCTTTGGCCGAATGTGCCCTGTGCACCACAAAGCGATTTCTGGCATGTCGGCCTGTCTTTGCTGATGAGCCTCTTTCTGCGTCTCTGCCTGGGTCATGAGGCCGGTTTCAATCGTTTTCGCCGCCGCGGATCCGCTTTGGGTGTGTGAGGGCCTGGCCCACGTGAGGAGATGCATCGGTCCCGCAGCAATTGAAATCTCATCTCCATCATGAGCTGCCTCTTTTCTAAGATCAAGATGACCACACAGCTACCAAGGAAAAGAGCCCCACGGGAGCTCTTTGTCCTGCAGTAGGGGAGCAGAAACACATCAGAGAAGATTGTTGTACCTTTTCACGGCTCTTCTCTGAGAAATGAAGCCACACCACGATACCGTGTAGAAGAAGAAGCCGGGAATGGGAGATGGCAACAATCCCTGTCACTGGAACGCTGGCCTCTCTGGACAAGCCACCCTTTTGGAACCCCTCCCCTTATGCCCGTGGCGGTGGCACGGCGCTGTATCCTGCCGGGGCCCTGGCCTCTGCTCTATCCTCCCTCTTGCTCTGCCTCACCTGTTTCTCAGGGGCCCGGATGCCTCTCGCTCTGGCCAAACGTCTTCAGCAAAGATGACTTCCCAGTCCGTCAGGGACACACTTCCTGCAGATCCGTGTCATGACTGTATCTCTCTCCAAAGGTATTTCGGCTTCATTGGGCAGGTCTCATGACCCTGCAGTTCTTGGCTTCCATACGTGTCTCAGACAGGGAAGCTTCCTTGTTCTCCATGTTTCCCCTCATGGGTGGGTGGATTGCCTAGAATGAGCGCTAGGCGACCGTGACTGGCCTTGTCCTCTAGGACAGGTGGTGTCGCATTTCCTCTGCACTTCCTGTCTCAGTCTTGAGGGACATCCTCTCCTCTGCTCCTGGGCGGACTGACTCCCTTGATCTTGTGGCCGAAACGAATGTCAGGGAACCAGAGGGACTGGGCTGGGCTGGGGCTGGGGCTGGGGCTGGGGCTGGGTGCAGGGGAAGTTGCGTCAGGGCTACCAGGGAGGAGGAGGGTTGGGGGTGGGGCGAATTCTGCAGAAACTTCTTTGCTCCTCTGATAGGCGTTTGAAAACCTGGCTTGGGTCAGGCACAGGCCCCCCAGCCACCGAATCCCAGGTGTTCTTTGATTTCCCTTGGCATTGACCTAAAGGTCACTTGTTCTCCCCTTCCACTGGCACAGAGCTGGACACCACCGTTTGTTTCGCCGTCTCCCGATATGCCTCCGGTGACACACATTCACACCATCTGCTGTGGGATACGCCAGCCGCCACGCGTGGTCACACGGTCTCCACCTCGGATTCGCCCCTGTTCCTGTCTGCACGTGTCCTGTAAAGCGCGGTCGGCTTTCTGGAGCCTCAGGGCTTTTAGAAGCGGGGCAGGCCACTGCTCTTTCGAAGGAGGAGGGAGGCAGAGGGCTGATGGATCAGTGAAGTTTCAGCTGACGCTGCGCCTTGAGACCTATGGGATCATTGTGTGCTGCAGCGAGGCCCTGCCTGCCTCACCAGATGTGGTGAGCCCATCCTATCTCACTGGGAGGGGGCCAAAATCGGATCTGAACGGGAGTCCCCAGAACACAGCAGGCGTCCTGAAGCTCCCCTTCCCTCGGTGGAAGTCGGCTCAGGGAGATCCTGAGGGAGGGGCTGCTGGGGGTTTGGCCCTGGGACAGGGAACCGGCGGTCCCCTCTCCCACCGCGTCCCAAGCTGGACCCCGTATCCTCAGGCCGCCGCAGGATACGGCAGCAGGAGCCTCGCTGCAGCCGCGCAGCGGGGGCATTATTTAAAGGGGACGCAGCCCAACTGCCAGGAGCGGAGCGCGAGTCGGTACAGCCAATGCGCATGCGCGAGGCGCGAGCGGCTTCTGCCGTCACAGTGCTTCCCACGGTTGTCTTAGAAACCGGTCCCTGAGGCTCGGCAAAGCAGGAGCCCTCCGTGGCAGTGCTTGGGTGGCGGGGCTCTGAGGCTCCGGCCTGACATCTCTACGGGGTCGACGGGAACGTCTCCGGATGCCAGGAGTCGCAAAGGGCCGACCAGGATGAGGAATCCCCAGGCGGAGTCCGGGGGAAGCAGCACGCCATCCCAGCCTCAGACCTGCCCGGACGCTTTTGGGGTGAGTCTCCCCAAAAGTCGTTCCGCCGTCATCTCAAGGATAGGTCGCCCTGCGTGCCTCTGGGCTGCTCTCTCACCCGAGGGTCCTTCTCGTCGAGAGCAGAACCCCGCAGCCTCGGGGGTTGCCTGGGGGGGTGTATTTCAATGCCTCTGCTGTATGCCTCTGTGTGTGTGTGTGTGTGTGTGTGTGTGTGTGCGCGCGTGTGTGTGTGTGTCTGTGTCGGTGTGTGTGTCTGTGTCTGTGTGAGTGTCTCCCATTCTCTCTTCTCTCTCTGTCTCTCAGTCTCTGTGTCTTTCTTTCCCTCTCTCTGTCGGTTAGTGTGTGTGTGCCCTTGTGCGTGTGTGTCTTTGGCCGAATGTGCCCTGTGCACCACAAAGCGATTTCTGGCATGTCGGCCTGTCTTTGCTGATGAGCCTCTTTCTGGGTCTCTGCCTGGGTCATGAGGCCGGTTTCAATCGTTTTCGCCGCCGCGGATCCGCTTTGGGTGTGTGAGGGCCTGGCCCACGTGAGGAGATGCATCGGTCCCGCAGCAATTGAAATCTCATCTCCATCATGAGCTGCCTCTTTTCTAAGATCAAGATGACCACACAGCTACCAAGGAAAAGAGCCCCACGGGAGCTCTTTGTCCTGCAGTAGGGGAGCAGAACCACATCAGAGAAGATGGTTGTATCTTTTCACGGCTCTTCTCTGAAAAATGAAGCCACACCACGATACCGTGTAGAAGAAGAAGCCGGGAATGGGAGATGGCAACAATCCCTGTCACTGGAACGCTGGCCTCTCTGGACAAGCCACCCTTTTGGAACCCCTCCCCTTATGCCCGTGGCGGTGGCAAGGCGCTGTATCCTGCCGGGGCCCTGGCCTCTGCTCTATCCTCCCTCTTGCTCTGCCTCACCTGTTTCTCAGGGGCCCGGATGCCTCTCGCTCTGGCCAAACATCTTCAGCAAAGATGACTTCCCAGTCCGTCAGGGACACACTTCCTGCAGATCCGTGTCATGACTGTATCTCTCTCCAAAGGTCTTTCTGCTTCATTGGGCAGGTCTCATGACCCTGGAGTTCTTGGCTTCCATACGTGTCTCAGACAGGGAAGCTTCCTTGTTCTCCATGTTTCCCCTCATGGGTGGGTGGATTGCCTAGAATGAGCGCTAGGCGACCGTGAATGGCCTTGTCTTCTAGGACAGGTGGTGTCGCATTTCCTCTGCACTTCCTGTCTCAGTCTTGAGGGACATCCTCTCCTCTGCTCCTGGGCGGACTGACTCCCTTGATCTTGTGGCCGAAACGAATGTCAGGGAACCAGAGGGACTGGGCTGGGGCTGGGGCTGGGGCTGGGGCTGGGTGCAGGGGAAGCTGCGTCAGGGCTACCAGGGAGGAGGAGGGTGGGGGGTGGGGCGAATTCTGCAGAAACTTCTTTGCTCCTCTGATAGGCGTTTGAAAACCTGGCTTGGGTCAGGCACAGGCCCCCCAGCCACCGAATCCCAGGTGTTCTTTGATTTCCCTTGGCATTGACCGAAAGGTCACCTGTTCTCCCCTTCCACTGGCACATAGCTGGACACCACCGTTTGTTTCGCCGTCTCCCGATATGCCTCCGGTAACACACATTCACACCATCTGCTGTGGGATACGCCAGCCGCCACCCGTGGTCACACGGTCTCCACCTCGGATTCGCCCCCTGTTCCTACCTGCACGTGTCCTGTAAAGCGCGGTCGGCTTTCTGGAGCCCCAGGGCTTTTAGAAGCGGGGCAGGCCACTGCTCTTTCGAAGGAGGAGGGAGGCAGAGGGCTGATGGATCAGTGAAGTTTCAGCTGACGCTGCGCCTTGAGACCTATGGGATCATTGTGTGCTGCTGCGAGGCCCTGCCTGCCTCACCAGATGTGGTGAGCCCATCCTATCTCACTGGGAGGGGGCCAAAATCGGATCTGAACGGGAGTCCCCAGAACACAGCAGGCGTCCTGAAGCTCCCCTTCCCTCGGTGGAAGTCGGCTCAGGGAGATCCTGAGGGAGGGGCTGCTGGGGGTTTGGCCCTGGGACAGGGAACCGGCGGTCCCCTCTCCCACCGCGTCCCAAGCTGGACCCCGTATCCTCACGCCGCCGCAGGATACGGCAGCAGGAGCCTCGCTGCAGCCGCGCAGCGGGGGCATTATTTAAAGGGGACGCAGCCCGACTGCCAGGAGCGGAGCGCGAGTCGGTCCAGCCAATGCGCATGCGCGAGGCGCGAGCGGCTTCTGCCGTCACAGTGCTTCCCACGGTTGTCTTAGAAACCGGTCCCTGAGGCTCGGCAAAGCAGGAGCCCTCCGTGGCAGTGCTTGGGTGGCGGGTCTCTGAGGCTTCCGCCTGACATCTCTACGGGGTCGACGGGAACGTCTCCGGATGCCAGGAGTCGCAAAGGGCCGACCAGGATGAGGAAACCCCAGGCGGAGTCCGGGGGAAGCAGCACGCCATCCCAGCCTCAGACCTGCCCGGACGCTTTTGGGGTGAGTCTCCCCAAAAGTCGTTCCGCCGTCATCTCGTGGATAGGTCGGGCTGCGTGCCTCTGGGCTGCTCTCTCACCCGAGGGTCCTTCTCGTCGAGAGCAGAACCCCGCAGCCTCGGGGGTTGCCTGGGTGGGTGTATTTCAATGCCTCTGCTGTATGCCTCTGTGTGTGTGTGTGTGTGTGTGCGTGCGCGCGTGTGTGTGTGTGTCTGTGTCGGTGTGTGTGTCTGTGTCTGTGTGAGTGTCTCCCATTCTCTCTTCTCTCTCTGTCTCTCAGTCTCTGTGTCTTTCTTTCCCTCTCTCTGTCGGTTAGTGTGTGTGTGCCCTTGTGCGTGTGTGTCTTTGGCCGAATGTGACCTGTGCACCACAAAACGATTTCTGGCATGTCGGCCTGTCCTTGCTGATGAGCGTCTTTCTGCGTCTCTGCCTGGGTCATGAGGCCTGTTTCAATCGTTTTCGCCGCCGCGGATCCGCTTTGATTGTGTGAGGGCCTGCCCCGCGTGAGGAGATGCATCGGTCCCGCAGCAATTGAAATCTCATCTCCATCATGAGCTGCCTCTTTTCTAAGATCAAGATGACCACACAGCTACCAAGGAAAAGAGCCCCACGGGAGCTCTTTGTCCTGCAGTAGGGGAGCAGAACCACATCAGAGAAGATGGTGGTATCTTTTCACGGCTCTTCTCTGAGAAATGAAGCCACACCACGATACCGTGTAGAAGAAGAAGCCGGGAATGGGAGATGGCAACAATCCCTGTCACTGGAACGCTGGCTTCTCTGGACAAGCCACCCTTTTGGAACCCCTCCCCTTATGCCCGTGGCGGTGGCACGGCGCTGTATCCTGCCGGGGCCCTGGCCTCTGCTCTATCCTCCCTCTTGCTCTGCCTCACCTGTTTCTCAGGGGCCCGGATGACTCTCGCTCTGGCCAAACGTCTTCAGCAAAGATGACTTCCCAGTCCGTCAGGGACACACTTCCTGCAGATCCGTGTCATGATTGTATCTCTCTCCAAAGGTCTTTCTGCTTCATTGGGCAGGTCTCATGACCCTGGAGTTCTTGGCTTCCATACGTGTCTCAGACAGGGAAGCTTCCTTGTTCTCCATGTTTCCCCTCATGGGTGGGTGGATTGCCTAGAATGAGCGCTAGGCGACCGTGACTGGCCTTGTCTTCTAGGACAGGTGGTGTCGCATTTCCTCTGCACTTCCTGTCTCAGTCTTGAGCGACATCCTCTCCTCTGCTCCTGGGCGGACTGACTCCCTTGATCTTGTGGCCGAAACGAATGTCAGGGAACCAGAGGGACTGGGCTGGGGCTGGGGCTGGGGCTGGGGCTGGGGCTGGGTGCAGGGGAAGTTGCGTCAGGGCTACCAGGGAGGAGGAGGGTTGGGGGTGGGGCGAATTCTGCAGAAACTTCTTTGCTCCTCTGATAGGCGTTTGAAAACCTGGCTTGGGTCAGGCACAGGCCCCCCAGCCACCGAATCCCAGGTGTTCTTTGATTTCCCTTGGCATTGACCGAAAGGTCACTTGTTCTCCCCTTCCACTGGCACATAGCTGGACACCACCGTTTGTTTCGCCGTCTCCCGATATGCCTCCGGTGACACACATTCACACCATCTGCTGTGGGATACGCCAGCCGCCACCCGTGGTCACACGGTCTCCACCTCGGATTCGCCCCTGTTCCTACCTGCACGTGTCCTGTAAAGCGCGGTCGGCTTTCTGGAGCCCCAGGGCTTTTAGAAGCGGGGCAGGCCGCTGCTCTTTCGAAGGAGGAGGGAGGCAGAGGGCTGATGGATCAGTGAAGTTTCAGCTGACGCTGCGCCTTGAGACCTATGGGATCATTGTGTGCTGCTGCGAGGCCCTGCCTGCCTCACCAGATGTGGTGAGCCCATCCTATCTCACTGGGAGGGGGCCAAAATCGGATCTGAACGGGAGTCCCCAGAACACAGCAGGCGTCCTGAAGCTCCCCTTCCCTCGGTGGAAGTCGGCTCAGGGAGATCCTGAGGGAGGGGCTGCTGGGGGTTTGGCCCTGGGACAGGGAACCGGCGGTCCCCTCTCCCACCGCGTCCCAAGCTGGACCCCGTATCCTCACGCCGCCGCAGGATACGGCAGCAGGAGCCTCGCTGCAGCCGCGCAGCGGGGGCATTATTTAAAGGGGACGCAGCCCGACTGCCAGGAGTGGAGCGCGAGTCGGTCCAGCCAATGCGCATGCGCGAGGCGCGAGCGGCTTCTGCCGTCACAGTGCTTCCCACGGTTGTCTTAGAAACCGGTCCCTGAGGCTCGGCAAAGCAGGAGCCCTCCGTGGCAGTGCTTGGGTGGCGGGTCTCTGAGGCTTCGGCCTGACATCTCTACGGGGTCGACGGGAACGTCTCCGGATGCCAGGAGTCGCAAAGGGCCGACCAGGATGAGGAAACCCCAGGCGGAGTCCGGGGGAAGCAGCACGCCATCCCAGCCTCAGACCTGCCCGGACGCTTTTGGGGTGAGTCTCCCCAAAAGTCGTTCCGCCGTCATCTCGAGGATAGGTCGGGCTGCGTGCCTCTGGGCTGCTCTCTCACCCGAGGGTCCTTCTCGTCGAGAGCAGAACCCCGCAGCCTCGGGGGTTGCCTGGGTGGGTGTATTTCAATGCCTCTGCTGTATGCCTCTGTGTGTGTGTGTGTGTGTGTGCGTGCGCGCGTGTGTGTGTGTGTCTGTGTCGGTGTGTGTGTCTGTGTCTGTGTGAGTGTCTCCCATTCTCTCTTCTCTCTCTGTCTCTCAGTCTCTGTGTCTTTCTTTCCCTCTCTCTGTCGGTTAGTGTGTGTGTGCCCTTGTGCGTGTGTGTCTTTGGCCGAATGTGCCCTGTGCACCACAAAGCGATTTCTGGCATGTCGGCCTGTCTTTGCTGATGAGCCTCTTTCTGCGTCTCTGCCTGGGTCATGAGGCCGGTTTCAATCGTTTTCGCCGCCGCGGATCCGCTTTGGGTGTGTGAGGGCCTGGCCCACGTGAGGAGATGCATCGGTCCCGCAGCAATTGAAATCTCATCTCCATCATGAGCTGCCTCTTTTCTAAGATCAAGATGACCACACAGCTACCAAGGAAAAGAGCCCCACGGGAGCTCTTTGTCCTGCAGTAGGGGAGCAGAACCACATCAGAGAAGATGGTGGTATCTTTTCACGGCTCTTCTCTGAGAAATGAAGCCACACCACGATACCGTGTAGAAGAAGAAGCCGGGAATGGGAGATGGCAACAATCCCTGTCACTGGAACGCTGGCCTCTCTGGACAAGCCACCCTTTTGGAACCCCTCCCCTTATGCCCGTGGCGGTGGCACGGCGCTGTATCCTGCCGGGGCCCTGGCCTCTGCTCTATCCTCCCTCTTGCTCTGCCTCACCTGTTTCTCAGGGGCCCGGATGCCTCTCGCTCTGGCCAAACGTCTTCAGCAAAGATGACTTCCCAGTCCATCAGGGACACACTTCCTGCAGATCCGTGTCATGATTGTATCTCTCTCCAAAGGTCTTTCTGCTTCATTGGGCAGGTCTCATGACCCTGGAGTTCTTGGCTTCCATACGTGTCTCAGACAGGGAAGCTTCCTTGTTCTCCATGTTTCCCCTCATGGGTGGGTGGATTGCCTAGAATGAGCGCTAGGCGACCGTGACTGGCCTTGTCTTCTAGGACAGGTGGTGTCGCATTTCCTCTGCACTTCCTGTCTCAGTCTTGAGGGACATCCTCTCCTCTGCTCCTGGGCGGACTGACTCCCTTGATCTTGTGGCCGAAACGAATGTCAGGGAACCAGAGGGACTGGGCTGGGGCTGGGGTTGGGGCTGGGGCTGGGGCTGGGTGCAGGGGAAGTTGCGTCAGGGCTACCAGGGAGGAGGAGGGTTGGGGGTGGGGCGAATTCTTCAGAAACTTCTTTGCTCCTCTGATAGGCGTTTGAAAACCTGGCTTGGGTCAGGCACAGGCCCCCCAGCCACCGAATCCCAGGTGTTCTTTGATTTCCCTTGGCATTGACCGAAAGGTCACTTGTTCTCCCCTTCCACTGGCACATAGCTGGACACCACCATTTGTTTCGCCGTCTCCCGATATGCCTCCGGTGACACACATTCACACCATCTGCTGTGGGATACGCCAGCCGCCACGCGTGGTCACACGGTCTCCACCTCGGATTCGCCCCTGTTCCTGCCTGCACGTGTCCTGTAAAGCGCGGTCGGCTTTCTGGAGCCCCAGGGCTTTTAGAAGCGGGGCAGGCCACTGCTCTTTCGAAGGAGGAGGGAGGCAGAGGGCTGATGGATCAGTGAAGTTTCAGCTGACGCTGCGCCTTGAGACCTATGGGATCATTGTGTGCTGCAGCGAGGCCCTGCCTGCCTCACCAGATGTGGTGAGCCCATCCTATCTCACTGGGAGGGGGCCAAAATCGGATCTGAACGGGAGTCCCCAGAACACAGCAGGCGTCCTGAAGCTCCCCTTCCCTCGGTGGAAGTCGACTCAGGGAGATCCTGAGGGAGGGGCTGCTGGGGGTTTGGCCCTGGGACAGGGAACCGGCGGTCCCCTCTCCCACCGCGTCCCAAGCTGGACCCCGTATCCTCACGCCGCCGCAGGATACGGCAGCAGGAGCCTCGCTGCAGCCGCGCAGCGGGGGCATTATTTAAAGGGGACGCAGCCCAACTGCCAGGAGCGGAGCGCGAGTCGGTCCAGCCAATGCGCATGCGCGAGGCGCGAGCGGCTTCTGCCGTCACAGTGCTTCCCACGGTTGTCTTAGAAACCGGTCCCTGAGGCTCGGCAAAGCAGGAGCCCTCCGTGGCAGTGCTTGGGTGGCGGGGCTCTGAGGCTCCGGCCTGACATCTCTACGGGGTCGACGGGAACGTCTCCGGATGCCAGGAGTCGCAAAGGGCCGACCAGGATGAGGAAACCCCAGGCGGAGTCCGGGGGAAGCAGCACGCCATCCCAGCCTCAGACCTGCCCGGACGCTTTTGGGGTGAGTCTCCCCAAAAGTCGTTCCGCCGTCATCTCGAGGATAGGTCGGCCTGCGTGCCCCTGGGCTGCTCTCTCACCCGAGGGTCCTTCTCGTCGAGAGCAGAACCCCGCAGCCTCGGGGGTTGCCTGGGGGGGTGTATTTCAATGCCTCTGCTGTATGCCTCTGTGTGTGTGTGTGTGTGTGTGCGTGCGCGCGTGTGTGTGTGTGTCTGTGTCGGTGTGTGTGTCTGTGTCTGTGTGAGTGTCTCCCATTCTCTCTTCTCTCTCTCTCTCTCAGTCTCTGTGTGTTTCTTTCCCTCTCTCTGTCGGTTAGTGTGTGTGTGCCCTTGTGCGTGTGTGTCTTTGGCCGAATGTGCCCTGTGCACCACAAAGCGATTTCTGGCATGTCGGCCTGTCTTTGCTGATGAGCCTCTTTCTGCGTCTCTGCCTGGGTCATGAGGCCGGTTTCAATCGTTTTCGCCGCCGCGGATCCGCTTTGGGTGTGTGAGGGCCTGGCCCACGTGAGGAGATGCATCGGTCCCGCAGCAATTGAAATCTCATCTCCATCATGAGCTGCCTCTTTTCTAAGATCAAGATGACCACACAGCTACCAAGGAAAAGAGCCCCACGGGAGCTCTTTGTCCTGCAGTAGGGGAGCAGAACCACATCAGAGAAGATGGTGGTATCTTTTCACGGCTCTTCTCTGAGAAATGAAGCCACACCACGATACCGTGTAGAAGAAGAAGCCGGGAATGGGAGATGGCAACAATCCCTGTCACTGGAACGCTGGCCTCTCTGGACAAGCCACCCTTTTGGAACCCCTCCCCTTATGCCCGTGGCGGTGGCACGGCGCTGTATCCTGCCGGGGCCCTGGCCTCTGCTCTATCCTCCCTCTTGCTCTGCCTCACCTGTTTCTCAGGGGCCCGGATGCCTCTCGCTCTGGCCAAACGTCTTCAGCAAAGATGACTTCCCAGTCCGTCAGGGACACACTTCCTGCAGATCCGTGTCATGATTGTATCTCTCTCCAAAGGTCTTTCTGCTTCATTGGGCAGGTCTCATGACCCTGGAGTTCTCGGCTTCCATACGTGTCTCAGACAGGGAAGCTTCCTTGTTCTCCATGTTTCCCCTCATGGGTGGGTGGATTGCCTAGAATGAGCGCTAGGCGACCGTGACTGGCCGTGTCTTCTAGGACAGGTGGTGTCGCATTTCCTCTGCACTTCCTGTCTCAGTCTTGAGGGACATCCTCTCCTCTGCTCCTGGGCGGACTGACTCCCTTGATCTTGTGGCCGAAACGAATGTCAGGGAACCAGAGGGACTGGGCTGGGGCTGGGGTTGGGGCTGGGGCTGGGGCTGGGTGCAGGGGAAGTTGCGTCAGGGCTACCAGGGAGGAGGAGGGTTGGGGGTGGGGCGAATTCTGCAGAAACTTCTTTGCTCCTCTGATAGGCGTTTGAAAACCTGGCTTGGGTCAGGCACAGGCCCCCCACCCACCGAATCCCAGGTGTTCTTTGATTTCCCTTGGCATTGACCGAAAGGTCACTTGTTCTCCCCTTCCACTGGCACATAGCTGGACACCACCGTTTGTTTCGCCGTCTCCCGATATGCCTCCGGTGACACACATTCACACCATCTGCTGTGGGATACGCCAGCCGCCACGCGTGGTCACACGGTCTCCACCTCGGATTCGCCCCTGTTCCTGCCTGCACGTGTCCTGTAAAGAGCGGTCGGCTTTCTGGAGCCCCAGGGCTTTTAGAAGCGGGGCAGGCCACTGCTCTTTCGAAGGAGGAGGGAGGCAGAGGGCTGATGGATCAGTGAAGTTTCAGCTGACGCTGCGCCTTGAGACCTATGGGATCATTGTGTGCTGCAGCGAGGCCCTGCCTGCCTCACCAGATGTGGTGAGCCCATCCTATCTCACTGGGAGGGGGCCAAAATCGGATCTGAACGGGAGTCCCCAGAACACAGCAGGCGTCCTGAAGCTCCCCTTCCCTCGGTGGAAGTCGGCTCAGGGAGATCCTGAGGGAGGGGCTGCTGGGGGTTTGGCCCTGGGACAGGGAACCGGCGGTCCCCTCTCCCACCGCGTCCCAAGCTGGACCCCGTATCCTCACGCCGCCGCAGGATACGGCAGCAGGAGCCTCGCTGCAGCCGCGCAGCGGGGGCATTATTTAAAGGGGACGCAGCCCGACTGCCAGGAGCGGAGCGCGAGTCGGTCCAGCCAATGCGCATGCGCGAGGCGCGAGCGGCTTCTGCCGTCACAGTGCTTCCCACGGTTGTCTTAGAAACCGGTCCCTGAGGCTCGGCAAAGCAGGAGCCCTCCGTGGCAGTGCTTGGGTGGCGGGGCTCTGAGGCTCCGGCCTGACATCTCTACGGGGTCGACGGGAACGTCTCCGGATGCCAGGAGTCGCAAAGGGCCGACCAGGATGAGGAAACCCCAGGCGGAGTCCGGGGGAAGCAGCACGCCATCCCAGCCTCAGACCTGCCCGGACGCTTTTGGGGTGAGTCTCCCCAAAAGTCGTTCCGCCGTCATCTCGAGGATAGGTCGGCCTGCGTGCCCCTGGGCTGCTCTCTCACCCGAGGGTCCTTCTCGTCGAGAGCAGAACCCCGCAGCCTCGGGGGTTGCCTGGGGGGGTGTATTTCAATGCCTCTGCTGTATGCCTCTGTGTGTGTGTGTGTGTGTGTGTGTGTGTGTGCGTGCGCGCGTGTGTGTGTGTGTCTGTGTCGGTGTGTGTGTCTGTGTCTGTGTGAGTGTCTCCCATTCTCTCTTCTCTCTCTGTCTCTCAGTCTCTGTGTGTTTCTTTCCCTCTCTCTGTCGGTTAGTGTGTGTGTGCCCTTGTGCGTGTGTGTCTTTGGCCGAATGTGCCCTGTGCACCACAAAGCGATTTCTGGCATGTCGGCCTGTCTTTGCTGATGAGCCTCTTTCTGCGTCTCTGCCTGGGTCATGAGGCCGGTTTCAATCGTTTTCGCCGCCGCGGATCCGCTTTGGGTGTGTGAGGGCCTGGCCCACGTGAGGAGATGCATCGGTCCCGCAGCAATTGAAATCTCATCTCCATCATGAGCTGCCTCTTTTCTAAGATCAAGATGACCACACAGCTACCAAGGAAAAGAGCCCCACGGGAGCTCTTTGTCCTGCAGTAGGGGAGCAGAACCACATCAGAGAAGATGGTGGTATCTTTTCACGGCTCTTCTCTGAGAAATGAAGCCACACCACGATACCGTGTAGAAGAAGAAGCCGGGAATGGGAGATGGCAACAATCCCTGTCACTGGAACGCTGGCCTCTCTGGACAAGCCACCCTTTTGGAACCCCTCCCCTTATGCCCGTGGCGGTGGCACGGCGCTGTATCCTGCCGGGGCCCTGGCCTCTGCTCTATCCTCCCTCTTGCTCTGCCTCACCTGTTTCTCAGGGGCCCGGATGCCTCTCGCTCTGGCCAAACGTCTTCAGCAAAGATGACTTCCCAGTCCGTCAGGGACACACTTCCTGCAGATCCGTGTCATGATTGTATCTCTCTCCAAAGGTCTTTCTGCTTCATTGGGCAGGTCTCATGACCCTGGAGTTCTCGGCTTCCATACGTGTCTCAGACAGGGAAGCTTCCTTGTTCTCCATGTTTCCCCTCATGGGTGGGTGGATTGCCTAGAATGAGCGCTAGGCGACCGTGACTGGCCGTGTCTTCTAGGACAGGTGGTGTCGCATTTCCTCTGCACTTCCTGTCTCAGTCTTGAGGGACATCCTCTCCTCTGCTCCTGGGCGGACTGACTCCCTTGATCTTGTGGCCGAAACGAATGTCAGGGAACCAGAGGGACTGGGCTGGGGCTGGGGTTGGGGCTGGGGCTGGGGCTGGGTGCAGGGGAAGTTGCGTCAGGGCTACCAGGGAGGAGGAGGGTTGGGGGTGGGGCGAATTCTGCAGAAACTTCTTTGCTCCTCTGATAGGCGTTTGAAAACCTGGCTTGGGTCAGGCACAGGCCCCCCACCCACCGAATCCCAGGTGTTCTTTGATTTCCCTTGGCATTGACCGAAAGGTCACTTGTTCTCCCCTTCCACTGGCACATAGCTGGACACCACCGTTTGTTTCGCCGTCTCCCGATATGCCTCCGGTGACACACATTCACACCATCTGCTGTGGGATACGCCAGCCGCCACGCGTGGTCACACGGTCTCCACCTCGGATTCGCCCCTGTTCCTGCCTGCACGTGTCCTGTAAAGAGCGGTCGGCTTTCTGGAGCCCCAGGGCTTTTAGAAGCGGGGCAGGCCACTGCTCTTTCGAAGGAGGAGGGAGGCAGAGGGCTGATGGATCAGTGAAGTTTCAGCTGACGCTGCGCCTTGAGACCTATGGGATCATTGTGTGCTGCAGCGAGGCCCTGCCTGCCTCACCAGATGTGGTGAGCCCATCCTATCTCACTGGGAGGGGGCCAAAATCGGATCTGAACGGGAGTCCCCAGAACACAGCAGGCGTCCTGAAGCTCCCCTTCCCTCGGTGGAAGTCGGCTCAGGGAGATCCTGAGGGAGGGGCTGCTGGGGGTTTGGCCCTGGGACAGGGAACCGGCGGTCCCCTCTCCCACCGCGTCCCAAGCTGGACCCCGTATCCTCACGCCGCCGCAGGATACGGCAGCAGGAGCCTCGCTGCAGCCGCGCAGCGGGGGCATTATTTAAAGGGGACGCAGCCCGACTGCCAGGAGCGGAGCGCGAGTCGGTCCAGCCAATGCGCATGCGCGAGGCGCGAGCGGCTTCTGCCGTCACAGTGCTTCCCACGGTTGTCTTAGAAACCGGTCCCTGAGGCTCGGCAAAGCAGGAGCCCTCCGTGGCAGTGCTTGGGTGGCGGGGCTCTGAGGCTCCGGCCTGACATCTCTACGGGGTCGACGGGAACGTCTCCGGATGCCAGGAGTCGCAAAGGGCCGACCAGGATGAGGAAACCCCAGGCGGAGTCCGGGGGAAGCAGCACGCCATCCCAGCCTCAGACCTGCCCGGACGCTTTTGGGGTGAGTCTCCCCAAAAGTCGTTCCGCCGTCATCTCGAGGATAGGTCGGCCTGCGTGACCCTGGGCTGCTCTCTCACCCGAGGGTCCTTCTCGTCGAGAGCAGAACCCCGCAGCCTCGGGGGTTGCCTGGGGGGGTGTATTTCAATGCCTCTGCTGTATGCCTCTGTGTGTGTGTGTGTGTGTGTGTGTGTGTGTGCGTGCGCGCGTGTGTGTGTGTGTCTGTGTCGGTGTGTGTGTCTGTGTCTGTGTGAGTGTCTCCCATTCTCTCTTCTCTCTCTGTCTCTCAGTCTCTGTGTGTTTCTTTCCCTCTCTCTGTCGGTTAGTGTGTGTGTGCCCTTGTGCGTGTGTGTCTTTGGCCGAATGTGCCCTGTGCACCACAAAGCGATTTCTGGCATGTCGGCCTGTCTTTGCTGATGAGCCTCTTTCTGCGTCTCTGCCTGGGTCATGAGGCCGGTTTCAATCGTTTTCGCCGCCGCGGATCCGCTTTGGGTGTGTGAGGGCCTGGCCCACGTGAGGAGATGCATCGGTCCCGCAGCAATTGAAATCTCATCTCCATCATGAGCTGCCTCTTTTCTAAGATCAAGATGACCACACAGCTACCAAGGAAAAGAGCCCCACGGGAGCTCTTTGTCCTGCAGTAGGGGAGCAGAACCACATCAGAGAAGATGGTGGTATCTTTTCACGGCTCTTCTCTGAGAAATGAAGCCACACCACGATACCGTGTAGAAGAAGAAGCCGGGAATGGGAGATGGCAACAATCCCTGTCACTGGAACGCTGGCCTCTCTGGACAAGCCACCCTTTTGGAACCCCTCCCCTTATGCCCGTGGCGGTGGCACGGCGCTGTATCCTGCCGGGGCCCTGGCCTCTGCTCTATCCTCCCTCTTGCTCTGCCTCACCTGTTTCTCAGGGGCCCGGATGCCTCTCGCTCTGGCCAAACGTCTTCAGCAAAGATGACTTCCCAGTCCGTCAGGGACACACTTCCTGCAGATCCGTGTCATGATTGTATCTCTCTCCAAAGGTCTTTCTGCTTCATTGGGCAGGTCTCATGACCCTGGAGTTCTTGGCTTCCATACGTGTCTCAGACAGGGAAGCTTCCTTGTTCTCCATGTTTCCCCTCATGGGTGGGTGGATTGCCTAGAATGAGCGCTAGGCGACCGTGACTGGCCTTGTCTTCTAGGACAGGTGGTGTCGCATTTCCTCTGCACTTCCTGTCTCAGTCTTGAGGGACATCCTCTCCTCTGCTCCTGGGCGGACTGACTCCCTTGATCTTGTGGCCGAAACGAATGTCAGGGAACCAGAGGGACTGGGCTGGGGCTGGGGTTGGGGCTGGGGCTGGGGCTGGGTGCAGGGGAAGTTGCGTCAGGGCTACCAGGGAGGAGGAGGGTTGGGGGTGGGGCGAATTCTGCAGAAACTTCTTTGCTCCTCTGATAGGCGTTTGAAAACCTGGCTTGGGTCAGGCACAGGCCCCCCACCCACCGAATCCCAGGTGTTCTTTGATTTCCCTTGGCATTGACCGAAAGGTCACTTGTTCTCCCCTTCCACTGGCACATAGCTGGACACCACCGTTTGTTTCGCCGTCTCCCGATATGCCTCCGGTGACACACATTCACACCATCTGCTGTGGGATACGCCAGCCGCCACGCGTGGTCACACGGTCTCCACCTCGGATTCGCCCCTGTTCCTGCCTGCACGTGTCCTGTAAAGAGCGGTCGGCTTTCTGGAGCCCCAGGGCTTTTAGAAGCGGGGCAGGCCACTGCTCTTTCGAAGGAGGAGGGAGGCAGAGGGCTGATGGATCAGTGAAGTTTCAGCTGACGCTGCGCCTTGAGACCTATGGGATCATTGTGTGCTGCAGCGAGGCCCTGCCTGCCTCACCAGATGTGGTGAGCCCATCCTATCTCACTGGGAGGGGGCCAAAATCGGATCTGAACGGGAGTCCCCAGAACACAGCAGGCGTCCTGAAGCTCCCCTTCCCTCGGTGGAAGTCGGCTCAGGGAGATCCTGAGGGAGGGGCTGCTGGGGGTTTGGCCCTGGGACAGGGAACCGGCGGTCCCCTCTCCCACCGCGTCCCAAGCTGGACCCCGTATCCTCACGCCGCCGCAGGATACGGCAGCAGGAGCCTCGCTGCAGCCGCGCAGCGGGGGCATTATTTAAAGGGGACGCAGCCCGACTGCCAGGAGCGGAGCGCGAGTCGGTCCAGCCAATGCGCATGCGCGAGGCGCGAGCGGCTTCTGCCGTCACAGTGCTTCCCACGGTTGTCTTAGAAACCGGTCCCTGAGGCTCGGCAAAGCAGGAGCCCTCCGTGGCAGTGCTTGGGTGGCGGGGCTCTGAGGCTCCGGCCTGACATCTCTACGGGGTCGACGGGAACGTCTCCGGATGCCAGGAGTCGCAAAGGGCCGACCAGGATGAGGAAACCCCAGGCGGAGTCCGGGGGAAGCAGCACGCCATCCCAGCCTCAGACCTGCCCGGACGCTTTTGGGGTGAGTCTCCCCAAAAGTCGTTCCGCCGTCATCTCGAGGATAGGTCGGCCTGCGTGCCCCTGGGCTGCTCTCTCACCCGAGGGTCCTTCTCGTCGAGAGCAGAACCCCGCAGCCTCGGGGGTTGCCTGGGGGGGTGTATTTCAATGCCTCTGCTGTATGCCTCTGTGTGTGTGTGTGTGTGTGTGTGTGTGTGCGTGCGCGCGTGTGTGTGTGTGTCTGTGTCGGTGTGTGTGTCTGTGTCTGTGTGAGTGTCTCCCATTCTCTCTTCTCTCTCTGTCTCTCAGTCTCTGTGTGTTTCTTTCCCTCTCTCTGTCGGTTAGTGTGTGTGTGCCCTTGTGCGTGTGTGTCTTTGGCCGAATGTGCCCTGTGCACCACAAAGCGATTTCTGGCATGTCGGCCTGTCTTTGCTGATGAGCCTCTTTCTGCGTCTCTGCCTGGGTCATGAGGCCGGTTTCAATCGTTTTCGCCGCCGCGGATCCGCTTTGGGTGTGTGAGGGCCTGGCCCACGTGAGGAGATGCATCGGTCCCGCAGCAATTGAAATCTCATCTCCATCATGAGCTGCCTCTTTTCTAAGATCAAGATGACCACACAGCTACCAAGGAAAAGAGCCCCACGGGAGCTCTTTGTCCTGCAGTAGGGGAGCAGAACCACATCAGAGAAGATGGTGGTATCTTTTCACGGCTCTTCTCTGAGAAATGAAGCCACACCACGATACCGTGTAGAAGAAGAAGCCGGGAATGGGAGATGGCAACAATCCCTGTCACTGGAACGCTGGCCTCTCTGGACAAGCCACCCTTTTGGAACCCCTCCCCTTATGCCCGTGGCGGTGGCACGGCGCTGTATCCTGCCGGGGCCCTGGCCTCTGCTCTATCCTCCCTCTTGCTCTGCCTCACCTGTTTCTCAGGGGCCCGGATGCCTCTCGCTCTGGCCAAACGTCTTCAGCAAAGATGACTTCCCAGTCCGTCAGGGACACACTTCCTGCAGATCCGTGTCATGATTGTATCTCTCTCCAAAGGTCTTTCTGCTTCATTGGGCAGGTCTCATGACCCTGGAGTTCTCGGCTTCCATACGTGTCTCAGACAGGGAAGCTTCCTTGTTCTCCATGTTTCCCCTCATGGGTGGGTGGATTGCCTAGAATGAGCGCTAGGCGACCGTGACTGGCCGTGTCTTCTAGGACAGGTGGTGTCGCATTTCCTCTGCACTTCCTGTCTCAGTCTTGAGGGACATCCTCTCCTCTGCTCCTGGGCGGACTGACTCCCTTGATCTTGTGGCCGAAACGAATGTCAGGGAACCAGAGGGACTGGGCTGGGGCTGGGGTTGGGGCTGGGGCTGGGGCTGGGTGCAGGGGAAGTTGCGTCAGGGCTACCAGGGAGGAGGAGGGTTGGGGGTGGGGCGAATTCTGCAGAAACTTCTTTGCTCCTCTGATAGGCGTTTGAAAACCTGGCTTGGGTCAGGCACAGGCCCCCCACCCACCGAATCCCAGGTGTTCTTTGATTTCCCTTGGCATTGACCGAAAGGTCACTTGTTCTCCCCTTCCACTGGCACATAGCTGGACACCACCGTTTGTTTCGCCGTCTCCCGATATGCCTCCGGTGACACACATTCACACCATCTGCTGTGGGATACGCCAGCCGCCACGCGTGGTCACACGGTCTCCACCTCGGATTCGCCCCTGTTCCTGCCTGCACGTGTCCTGTAAAGAGCGGTCGGCTTTCTGGAGCCCCAGGGCTTTTAGAAGCGGGGCAGGCCACTGCTCTTTCGAAGGAGGAGGGAGGCAGAGGGCTGATGGATCAGTGAAGTTTCAGCTGACGCTGCGCCTTGAGACCTATGGGATCATTGTGTGCTGCAGCGAGGCCCTGCCTGCCTCACCAGATGTGGTGAGCCCATCCTATCTCACTGGGAGGGGGCCAAAATCGGATCTGAACGGGAGTCCCCAGAACACAGCAGGCGTCCTGAAGCTCCCCTTCCCTCGGTGGAAGTCGGCTCAGGGAGATCCTGAGGGAGGGGCTGCTGGGGGTTTGGCCCTGGGACAGGGAACCGGCGGTCCCCTCTCCCACCGCGTCCCAAGCTGGACCCCGTATCCTCACGCCGCCGCAGGATACGGCAGCAGGAGCCTCGCTGCAGCCGCGCAGCGGGGGCATTATTTAAAGGGGACGCAGCCCGACTGCCAGGAGCGGAGCGCGAGTCGGTCCAGCCAATGCGCATGCGCGAGGCGCGAGCGGCTTCTGCCGTCACAGTGCTTCCCACGGTTGTCTTAGAAACCGGTCCCTGAGGCTCGGCAAAGCAGGAGCCCTGCGTGGCAGTGCTTGGGTGGCGGGGCTCTGAGGCTCCGGCCTGACATCTCTACGGGGTCGACGGGAACGTCTCCGGATGCCAGGAGTCGCAAAGGGCCGACCAGGATGAGGAAACCCCAGGCGGAGTCCGGGGGAAGCAGCACGCCATCCCAGCCTCAGACCTGCCCGGACGCTTTTGGGGTGAGTCTCCCCAAAAGTCGTTCCGCCGTCATCTCGAGGATAGGTCGGCCTGCGTGCCCCTGGGCTGCTCTCTCACCCGAGGGTCCTTCTCGTCGAGAGCAGAACCCCGCAGCCTCGGGGGTTGCCTGGGGGGGTGTATTTCAATGCCTCTGCTGTATGCCTCTGTGTGTGTGTGTGTGTGTGTGTGTGTGTGCGTGCGCGCGTGTGTGTGTGTGTCTGTGTCGGTGTGTGTGTCTGTGTCTGTGTGAGTGTCTCCCATTCTCTCTTCTCTCTCTGTCTCTCAGTCTCTGTGTGTTTCTTTCCCTCTCTCTGTCGGTTAGTGTGTGTGTGCCCTTGTGCGTGTGTGTCTTTGGCCGAATGTGCCCTGTGCACCACAAAGCGATTTCTGGCATGTCGGCCTGTCTTTGCTGATGAGCCTCTTTCTGCGTCTCTGCCTGGGTCATGAGGCCGGTTTCAATCGTTTTCGCCGCCGCGGATCCGCTTTGGGTGTGTGAGGGCCTGGCCCACGTGAGGAGATGCATCGGTCCCGCAGCAATTGAAATCTCATCTCCATCATGAGCTGCCTCTTTTCTAAGATCAAGATGACCACACAGCTACCAAGGAAAAGAGCCCCACGGGAGCTCTTTGTCCTGCAGTAGGGGAGCAGAACCACATCAGAGAAGATGGTGGTATCTTTTCACGGCTCTTCTCTGAGAAATGAAGCCACACCACGATACCGTGTAGAAGAAGAAGCCGGGAATGGGAGATGGCAACAATCCCTGTCACTGGAACGCTGGCCTCTCTGGACAAGCCACCCTTTTGGAACCCCTCCCCTTATGCCCGTGGCGGTGGCACGGCGCTGTATCCTGCCGGGGCCCTGGCCTCTGCTCTATCCTCCCTCTTGCTCTGCCTCACCTGTTTCTCAGGGGCCCGGATGCCTCTCGCTCTGGCCAAACGTCTTCAGCAAAGATGACTTCCCAGTCCGTCAGGGACACACTTCCTGCAGATCCGTGTCATGATTGTATCTCTCTCCAAAGGTCTTTCTGCTTCATTGGGCAGGTCTCATGACCCTGGAGTTCTTGGCTTCCATACGTGTCTCAGACAGGGAAGCTTCCTTGTTCTCCATGTTTCCCCTCATGGGTGGGTGGATTGCCTAGAATGAGCGCTAGGCGACCGTGACTGGCCTTGTCTTCTAGGACAGGTGGTGTCGCATTTCCTCTGCACTTCCTGTCTCAGTCTTGAGGGACATCCTCTCCTCTGCTCCTGGGCGGACTGACTCCCTTGATCTTGTGGCCGAAACGAATGTCAGGGAACCAGAGGGACTGGGCTGGGGCTGGGGTTGGGGCTGGGGCTGGGGCTGGGTGCAGGGGAAGTTGCGTCAGGGCTACCAGGGAGGAGGAGGGTTGGGGGTGGGGCGAATTCTGCAGAAACTTCTTTGCTCCTCTGATAGGCGTTTGAAAACCTGGCTTGGGTCAGGCACAGGCCCCCCACCCACCGAATCCCAGGTGTTCTTTGATTTCCCTTGGCATTGACCGAAAGGTCACTTGTTCTCCCCTTCCACTGGCACATAGCTGGACACCACCGTTTGTTTCGCCGTCTCCCGATATGCCTCCGGTGACACACATTCACACCATCTGCTGTGGGATACGCCAGCCGCCACGCGTGGTCACACGGTCTCCACCTCGGATTCGCCCCTGTTCCTGCCTGCACGTGTCCTGTAAAGAGCGGTCGGCTTTCTGGAGCCCCAGGGCTTTTAGAAGCGGGGCAGGCCACTGCTCTTTCGAAGGAGGAGGGAGGCAGAGGGCTGATGGATCAGTGAAGTTTCAGCTGACGCTGCGTCTTGAGACCTATGGGATCATTGTGTGCTGCAGCGAGGCCCTGCCTGCCTCACCAGATGTGGTGAGCCCATCCTATCTCACTGGGAGGGGGCCAAAATCGGATCTGAACGGGAGTCCCCAGAACACAGCAGGCGTCCTGAAGCTCCCCTTCCCTCGGTGGAAGTCGGCTCAGGGAGATCCTGAGGGAGGGGCTGCTGGGGGTTTGGCCCTGGGACAGGGAACCGGCGGTCCCCTCTCCCACCGCGTCCCAAGCTGGACCCCGTATCCTCACGCCGCCGCAGGATACGGCAGCAGGAGCCTCGCTGCAGCCGCGCAGCGGGGGCATTATTTAAAGGGGACGCAGCCCGACTGCCAGGAGCGGAGCGCGAGTCGGTCCAGCCAATGCGCATGCGCGAGGCGCGAGCGGCTTCTGCCGTCACAGTGCTTCCCACGGTTGTCTTAGAAACCGGTCCCTGAGGCTCGGCAAAGCAGGAGCCCTCCGTGGCAGTGCTTGGGTGGCGGGGCTCTGAGGCTCCGGCCTGACATCTCTACGGGGTCGACGGGAACGTCTCCGGATGCCAGGAGTCGCAAAGGGCCGACCAGGATGAGGAAACCCCAGGCGGAGTCCGGGGGAAGCAGCACGCCATCCCAGCCTCAGACCTGCCCGGACGCTTTTGGGGTGAGTCTCCCCAAAAGTCGTTCCGCCGTCATCTCGAGGATAGGTCGGCCTGCGTGCCCCTGGGCTGCTCTCTCACCCGAGGGTCCTTCTCGTCGAGAGCAGAACCCCGCAGCCTCGGGGGTTGCCTGGGGGGGTGTATTTCAATGCCTCTGCTGTATGCCTCTGTGTGTGTGTGTGTGTGTGTGTGTGTGCGTGCGCGCGTGTGTGTGTGTGTCTGTGTCGGTGTGTGTGTCTGTGTCTGTGTGAGTGTCTCCCATTCTCTCTTCTCTCTCTGTCTCTCAGTCTCTGTGTGTTTCTTTCCCTCTCTCTGTCGGTTAGTGTGTGTGTGCCCTTGTGCGTGTGTGTCTTTGGCCGAATGTGCCCTGTGCACCACAAAGCGATTTCTGGCATGTCGGCCTGTCTTTGCTGATGAGCCTCTTTCTGCGTCTCTGCCTGGGTCATGAGGCCGGTTTCAATCGTTTTCGCCGCCGCGGATCCGCTTTGGGTGTGTGAGGGCCTGGCCCACGTGAGGAGATGCATCGGTCCCGCAGCAATTGAAATCTCATCTCCATCATGAGCTGCCTCTTTTCTAAGATCAAGATGACCACACAGCTACCAAGGAAAAGAGCCCCACGGGAGCTCTTTGTCCTGCAGTAGGGGAGCAGAACCACATCAGAGAAGATGGTGGTATCTTTTCACGGCTCTTCTCTGAGAAATGAAGCCACACCACGATACCGTGTAGAAGAAGAAGCCGGGAATGGGAGATGGCAACAATCCCTGTCACTGGAACGCTGGCCTCTCTGGACAAGCCACCCTTTTGGAACCCCTCCCCTTATGCCCGTGGCGGTGGCACGGCGCTGTATCCTGCCGGGGCCCTGGCCTCTGCTCTATCCTCCCTCTTGCTCTGCCTCACCTGTTTCTCAGGGGCCCGGATGCCTCTCGCTCTGGCCAAACGTCTTCAGCAAAGATGACTTCCCAGTCCGTCAGGGACACACTTCCTGCAGATCCGTGTCATGATTGTATCTCTCTCCAAAGGTCTTTCTGCTTCATTGGGCAGGTCTCATGACCCTGGAGTTCTCGGCTTCCATACGTGTCTCAGACAGGGAAGCTTCCTTGTTCTCCATGTTTCCCCTCATGGGTGGGTGGATTGCCTAGAATGAGCGCTAGGCGACCGTGACTGGCCGTGTCTTCTAGGACAGGTGGTGTCGCATTTCCTCTGCACTTCCTGTCTCAGTCTTGAGGGACATCCTCTCCTCTGCTCCTGGGCGGACTGACTCCCTTGATCTTGTGGCCGAAACGAATGTCAGGGAACCAGAGGGACTGGGCTGGGGCTGGGGTTGGGGCTGGGGCTGGGGCTGGGTGCAGGGGAAGTTGCGTCAGGGCTACCAGGGAGGAGGAGGGTTGGGGGTGGGGCGAATTCTGCAGAAACTTCTTTGCTCCTCTGATAGGCGTTTGAAAACCTGGCTTGGGTCAGGCACAGGCCCCCCACCCACCGAATCCCAGGTGTTCTTTGATTTCCCTTGGCATTGACCGAAAGGTCACTTGTTCTCCCCTTCCACTGGCACATAGCTGGACACCACCGTTTGTTTCGCCGTCTCCCGATATGCCTCCGGTGACACACATTCACACCATCTGCTGTGGGATACGCCAGCCGCCACGCGTGGTCACACGGTCTCCACCTCGGATTCGCCCCTGTTCCTGCCTGCACGTGTCCTGTAAAGCGCGGTCGGCTTTCTGGAGCCCCAGGGCTTTTAGAAGCGGGGCAGGCCACTGCTCTTTCGAAGGAGGAGGGAGGCAGAGGGCTGATGGATCAGTGAAGTTTCAGCTGACGCTGCGCCTTGAGACCTATGGGATCATTGTGTGCTGCAGCGAGGCCCTGCCTGCCTCACCAGATGTGGTGAGACCATCCTATCTCACTGGGAGGGGGCCAAAATCGGATCTGAACGGGAGTCCCCAGAACACAGCAGGCGTCCTGAAGCTCCCCTTCCCTCGGTGGAAGTCGGCTGAGGGAGATCCTGAGAGAGGGGCTGCTGGGGGTTTGGCCCTGGGACAGGGAACCGGCGGTCCCCTCTCCCACCGCGTCCCAAGCTGGACCCCGTATCCTCACGCCGCCGCAGGATACGGCAGCAGGAGCCTCGCTGCAGCCGCGCAGCGGGGGCATTATTTAAAGGGGACGCAGCCCGACTGCCAGGAGCGGAGCGCGAGTCGGTCCAGCCAATGCGCATGCGCGAGGCGCGAGCGGCTTCTGCCGTCACAGTGCTTCCCACGGTTGTCTTAGAAACCGGTCCCTGAGGCTCGGCAAAGCAGGAGCCCTCCGTGGCAGTGCTTGGGTGGCGGGGCTCTGAGGCTCCGGCCTGACATCTCTACGGGGTCGACGGGAACGTCTCCGGATGCCAGGAGTCGCAAAGGGCCGACCAGGATGAGGAAACCCCAGGCGGAGTCCGGGGGAAGCAGCACGCCATCCCAGCCTCAGACCTGCCCGGACGCTTTTGGGGTGAGTCTCCCCAAAAGTCGTTCCGCCGTCATCTCGAGGATAGGTCGGCCTGCGTGCCCCTGGGCTGCTCTCTCACCCGAGGGTCCTTCTCGTCGAGAGCAGAACCCCGCAGCCTCGGGGGTTGCCTGGGGGGGTGTATTTCAATGCCTCTGCTGTATGCCTCTGTGTGTGTGTGTGTGTGTGTGTGTGTGTGTGTGTGTGTGTGTGCGTGCGCGCGTGTGTGTGTGTGTCTGTGTCGGTGTGTGTGTCTGTGTCTGTGTGAGTGTCTCCCATTCTCTCTTCTCTCTCTGTCTCTCAGTCTCTGTGTGTTTCTTTCCCTCTCTCTGTCGGTTAGTGTGTGTGTGCCCTTGTGCGTGTGTGTCTTTGGCCGAATGTGCCCTGTGCACCACAAAGCGATTTCTGGCATGTCGGCCTGTCTTTGCTGATGAGCCTCTTTCTGCGTCTCTGCCTGGGTCATGAGGCCGGTTTCAATCGTTTTCGCCGCCGCGGATCCGCTTTGGGTGTGTGAGGGCCTGGCCCACGTGAGGAGATGCATCGGTCCCGCAGCAATTGAAATCTCATCTCCATCATGAGCTGCCTCTTTTCTAAGATCAAGATGACCACACAGCTACCAAGGAAAAGAGCCCCACGGGAGCTCTTTGTCCTGCAGTAGGGGAGCAGAACCACATCAGAGAAGATGGTGGTATCTTTTCACGGCTCTTCTCTGAGAAATGAAGCCACACCACGATACCGTGTAGAAGAAGAAGCCGGGAATGGGAGATGACAACAATCCCTGTCACTGGAACGCTGGCCTCTCTGGACAAGCCACCCTTTTGGAACTCCTCCCCTTATGCCCGTGTCGGTGGCACGGCGCTGTATCCTGCCGGGGCCCTGGCCTCTGCTCTATCCTCCCTCTTGCTCTGCCTCACCTGTTTCTCAGGGGCCCGGATGCCTCTCGCTCTGGCCAAACGTCTTCAGCAAAGATGACTTCCCAGTCCGTCAGGGACACACTTCCTGTAGATCCGTGTCATGACTGTATCTCTCTCCAAAGGTCTTTCTGCTTCATTGGGCAAGTCTCATGACCCTGGAGTTCTTGGCTTCCATACGTGTCTCAGACAGGGAAGCTTCCTTGTTCTCCATGTTTCCCCTCATGGGTGGGTGGATTGCCTAGAATGAGCGCTAGGCGACCGTGACTGGCCTTGTCTTCTAGGACAGGTGGTGTCGCATTTCCTCTGCACTTCCTGTCTCAGTCTTGAGGGACATCCTCTCCTCTGCTCCTGGGCGGACTGACTCCCTTGATCTTGTGGCCGAAACGAATGTCAGGGAACCAGAGGGACTGGGCTGCGGCTGGGGCTGGGGCTGGGGCTGGGGCTGGGGCTGGGTGCAGGGGAAGTTGCGTCAGGGCTACCAGGGAGGAGGAGTGTTGGGGGTGGGGCGAATTCTGCAGAAACTTCTTTGCTCCTCTGATAGGCGTTTGAAAACCTGGCTTGGGTCAGGCACAGGCCCCCCACCCACCGAATCCCAGGTGTTCTTTGATTTCCCTTGGCATTGACCGAAAGGTCACTTGTTCTCCCCTTCCACTGGCACATAGCTGGACACCACCGTTTGTTTCGCCGTCTCCCGATATGCCTCCGGTGACACACATTCACACCATCTGCTGTGGGATACGCCAGCCGCCACGCGTGGTCACACGGTCTCCACCTCGGATTCGCCCCTGTTCCTGCCTGCACGTGTCCTGTAAAGCGCGGTCGGCTTTCTGGAGCCCCAGGGCTTTTAGAAGCGGGGCAGGCCACTGCTCTTTCGAAGGAGGAGGGAGGCAGAGGGCTGATGGATCAGTGAAGTTTCAGCTGACGCTGCGCCTTGAGACCTATGGGATCATTGTGTGCTGCAGCGAGGCCCTGCCTGCCTCACCAGATGTGGTGAGCCCATCCTATCTCACTGGGAGGGGGCCAAAATCGGATCTGAACGGGAGTCCCCAGAACACAGCAGGCGTCCTGAAGCTCCCCTTCCCTCGGTGGAAGTCGGCTCAGGGAGATCCTGAGGGAGGGGCTGCTGGGGGTTTGGCCCTGGGACAGGGAACCGGCGGTCCCCTCTCCCACTGCGTCCCAAGCTGGACCCGGTATCCTCACGCCGCCGCAGGATACGGCAGCAGGAGCCTCGCTGCAGCCGCGCAGCGGGGGCATTATTTAAAGGGGACGCAGCCCAACTGCCAGGAGCGGAGCGCGAGTCGGTCCAGCCAATGCGCATGCGGGAGGCGCGAGCGGCTTCTGCCGTCACAGTGCTTCCCACGGTTGTCTTAGAAACCGGTCCCTGAGGCTCGGCAAAGCAGGAGCCCTCCGTGGCAGTGCTTGGGTGGCGGGGCTCTGAGGCTCCGGCCTGACATCTCTACGGGGTCGACGGGAACGTCTCCGGATGCCAGGAGTCGCAAAGGGCCGACCAGGATGAGGAAACCCCAGGCGGAGTCCGGGGGAAGCAGCACGCCATCCCAGCCTCAGACCTGCCCGGACGCTTTTGGGGTGAGTCTCCCCAAAAGTCGTTCCGCCGTCATCTCGAGGATGGGTCGGCCTGCGTGCCCCTGGGCTGCTCTCCCACCCGAGGGTCCTTCTCGTCGAGAGCAGAACCCCACAGCCTCGGGGGTTGCCTGGGGGGGTGTATTTCAATGCCTCTGCTGTATGACTCTGTGTGTGTGTGTGTGTGTGTGTTTCTCCTATTCTCTCTTCTCTTTCTGTCTCTCAGTCTCTGTGTCTTTCTTTCCCTCTCTCTGTCGGTTAGTGTGTGTGTGCCATTGTGCGTGTGTGTCTTTGGCTGAATGTGCCCTGTGCACCACAAAGCGATTTCTGGCATTTCGGCCTGTCTTTGCTGAGCCTCTTTCTGCGTCTCTGCCTGGGTCATGAGGCCGGTTGTCAATCGTTTTCGGCGCCGCGCATCCGCTTTGTGTGTGTGAAGGCCTGGCCCACGTGAGGAGATGCATGGGTCCCGGAGCAATTGAAATCTCATCCCCATCATGAGCTGCCTCTTTTCTAAGATCAAGATGACCACACAGCAACCAAGGAAAAGAGCCCCACGGGAGCTCTTTGTCCTGCAGTAGGGGAGCAGAACCACATCAGAGAAGATGGTTGTATCTTTTCACGGCTCTTCTCTGAGGAATGAAGCCACACCACGATACCGTGTAGAAGAAGAAGCCGGGAATGGGAGATGGCAACAATCCTTGTCCCTGGAATGCTGGCCTCTCTGGACAAGCCACCCTTTTGGAACCCCTCCCCTTATGCCCCTGGCGGTGGCACGGCTCTGTATCCTGCCGGGGCCCTGGCCTCTGCTCTATCCTTCCTCTTGCTCTGAGTCACGTGTTTCTCAGGGGCCTGGATGCCTCTCGCTCTGGCCAAATGTCTTCAACAAAGATGACTTCCCAGTGCGTCAGGGACACACTTCCTGCAGATCCATGTCATGATTGTATCTCTCTCCAAGCGTCTTTCTGCTTCATTGGGCAGGTCTCATGACCCTGGATTTCTTGGCTTCCATACGTGTCTCAGACAGGGAAGCTTCCTTGTTCTCCAGGTTTCTCCTCATGGGTGGGTGGATTGCCTAGAATGAGCGCTAGGCGACCGTGACTGGCCTTGTCTTCTGGGACAGGTGGTGTCGCATTTCCTCTGCACTTCCTGTCTCATTCTTGAGGGACCTCCTGTCCTCTGCTACTGGGTGGACTGATTCCCTTGATCTTGTGGCCGAAACGAATGTCAGGGAACCAGAGGGACTGGGCTGGGGCTGGGGCTGGGCCTGGGGCTGGGGCTGTGGCTGGTTGCAGGGGAAGTTACATCAGGGCTACCAGGGAGGAGGAGGGTTGGGTGTGGGGCGAATTCTGCAGAAACTTCTTTGCTCCTCTGATAGGCATTTGAAAACCTGGCTTGGGTCAGGCACAGGCCCCCCACCCACCGAATCCCAGGTGTTCTTTGATTTCCCTTGGCATTGACCGAAGGGTCACTTGTTCCCCCCTTCCACTGGCACATACCTGGACACCACCGTTTGTTTCGCTGTCTCCCGATATGCCTCCGGTGACACACATTCACACCATCTGCTGTGGGATACGCCAGTGCCACGCGTGGTCACATGGTCTCCACCTCGGATTCGCCCCTGTTCCTGCCCGCACGTGTCCTGTAAAGCGCGGTCGGCTTTCCGGAGCCCCAGGGCTTTTAGAAACGGGGCAGGCCCCTGCTCTTTCGAAGGAGGAGGGAGGCAGAGGGCTGATGGATCAGTGAAGGTTCAGCTGACCCTGCGCCTTGAGACCTATGGGATCATTCTGTGCTGCAGCGAGGCCCTGCCTTTTAGAACCCCTCCCCTTATGCCCACGGATGTTGCATGATGCTGTATCCTGCCTCGACTCTGGCCTCTGCTCTGTCCTCCCTCTTGCTCTGTCTTCCCTCTGCTCTTTCCTTTCTCTTGCTCTGCCTCCCCTGGCCTAGATGCCTATCTCTCTTGCCTAATGTCTTCCATGTCTGTCAGGGACTTCCCTGTCCTTGACTTCCCAGTCTGTCAGGGAGACACTTCCTGGAGATCCCTGTCATGATTGTTTCTCTCTCCAAACCTGTTTCTGCTTGATTAGGCAGGTCTCATGACCGTAGAGCTCTTCGCTTCCGTAAATTTATCAGGAAGCAAAGCTTGCTTGTTTCCATGTTTCCCCTCATGGGTTGGTGGAATGCCCAGAATGAGCGCCAGGCGACCGTGACTGGCCTTGTCTTCTTGCACGGATCGTGTCGCATTTCCTCTGCACTTCCTGTCCCGTTCTTGAGGGACATCGTCTCCTCTGCTCCTGTGTGGACTGGCTCCCTAGATCTTTTGTCTGTACCAAATGTCAGGGAACCAGGGGGACTTGGCTGGCTCTGGGTCTGGGTCTGGGGCTGGGGCTGTGTCTGGGGCTGGTGCTGGAGCTTGGTGCAGGGGACGTTTTGTGAGGGCTACCTGGGTGATGGGGCTTTGGCAGTGGGGTGCGTTTTCCAGAAACCTCTTTGCTCCTCTGGCATTAATTTCAAAATGTGGCTCCAGTCAGTCACAGGCCCCCTCCTCGTTCCCGGGTATTCTTCAATTTTCCATTGCTGTGATGGAAGTGTCACTTTTTCCCCCCTTCCACTGGGCACATATCTAGACACCACGTTTGTTTTGGTGTTGCCCCACATTCCTCTGGTTACACACATTCATGCCATCTGCTGTGGGATGGGCCAGTGTCACGTGTCGTCGCATGGTCTCCACCTGGGATTTGTCCCTTTTCCTGTTTGCACGTGTCCTGTAAATTGCTGTCGACTTCCGGAGCCCCAGGGCTTTTAGAAGCCGGGCAGGCCAGTGCTCTTTCAAAGGAGGAGGGAGGCAGAGAGCTGTTGGATCAGTGAATTTTGAGCTGACGCCACGCCTTGAGACCCATGGGATCATTCTGTGCTGCAACGAGGCCCTGCCTGCCTCACCAGATGTGGTGAGCCCATCCTATCTCACTCGGAGGGGGCCAAAATCGGATCTGAATGGGAGTCCCGAGAACCCAGCAGGAGTCCTGAAGCTCCCCCTCCCTCGGTGGAAGTCGCCTTAAGAAGGTCCGGAGGACAGGACTCCTGGGGGTTTGGCCCTGGGACAGGACACCCGCGGCACCCTCTCCCAGGCTGCCCCAAACTGGACCCCGGATCCAGTCGCTGCGGAGGCTTCAACAGGAGCCCCTCTGCTACCGGGAAGTTGCCATTGTTTAAAGGAGCAGCAGCCTGACTTCCAACACCAGAGCTTTAGTCGGCCCAGCCAATGTGCCTCCGCAAGGCTGTAGCTGACTCTCTCTTCACAGTGATTTCCACTGTTGTCTTAATATCCAGTCCCTGAATTTTGGCATAGCAGGAGTTCTCCATGGCTGTGCTTCAGTGAAGGGGCTTCGTGCCTCCGGCCTGTCTTGCAGGAGTTTTAATACCCTTCCCATTGTGTGCTGCCTCCTTGCTAGGACCAAGATGACGGCATCCCCGCCAAGGACAAAGGCCTCACAGGTGCTCATTGTCCACCCGCAGGAGTGTGCCCACAGACCTTCAAGAAGACGGTTCTCACTCCTCTCGCCCTTTGCCCTCATTGAGAAATCTACCCAAAGCTATACACTGGGATGGAGAAGGAAGATGGCAACAAGATGGGGCAAGCATGTCTGTCACTCAAACACTGGCCTTCCTCACCAAGTCACCCATTTGGCACTTTTTCCTGGATGCTAGTGATAGTGGCATTGTGTTGTGACATTGGCCTCTGCTGTGTCCTCCCTCTTGCTCTGTCTGCCCAGCTCCTGTGAAGCTTAGAGGCTTCTTAGTCTGGCTCAATGTCTTCAACAAAGAACACTTCCCAGTCCATTAGGGAGAAATTTCGTTGGGGTCCCTTTTATGATTGCTTCCCTCTCCAAACCGATTTCTGGATGATAGGGAGTGATGATCCTGGAGTTCTGGGCTTCCGTACCTGTCTTGGACAGGGAAGCTCCCTTGGTCTGCATGTCCCAAGTAATTGCTTCATGGTCAGTCCAGGAAGAGCGCGAAGCAACCCCACCATGGCTGACCTTTGCCTTCAAGGAAAGTTAGTGTTACATCCCACTTGCCCTTCCTCTCTCATTCCTGAGGGCCATCCGGTTCCTCTGCTCCTGGGGAAAGTGCCTTCAGGCACTGAATCTTTTGGCTGCCACGGATGTCAAGGAGCCAAAGGGACTGGGTTTTGCTGGGTGCAGGGGAGGTGGAGTCAGGGGTACCTACAGGTGGCGGGATGTCGGTGCGGTGTAGTTTGTCGAAACCTCTTGGCCCCTCTGGCAGTCATCCCTGAATGTGGCTTGGACTCAGGCACAGGCCCTGTCTCACAGCTTTTCTAGTGTGCTTGGCTTTTCCTTGGATTTGTGTGGGAGGTCCCAGTGACCCACCTGCGCACACCTGGACGTCACTATCCGTCTCAGCATCGCCCCATACTGCAATCAAAGACACACACTGACTCCATCTGCTCTTGGGAAACATTAGTGCCACTTGTGGTCACATTGGCTCCATCTTGGACTCGCCTCTGTCTGTCCTTGCACATGCCGCGGAAAGCAGTGTCAGGATGCCAGAGTCCCGGACCTTGGAGATGAAGTCAGGCCACTGCTCCACCTAGGAAGGAGGGAGGCGGTGGGCTCATAGGTCAGTGCATTTTCAGCTGACAGTACACCTTGCAGCCCTTAGGATCTTTCTGTGCCCCAGTGAGACCCTTCCCGCCTCACTGCATTGTAACCCCATTCCTGATCACCCCGTGCGATCCATAGTCAGATTTGAAGAGGAGTCCAGAGAGCCCAGCCGCACCCTGAAACTCCTCCTCCACAGGGAACCAAAGAAGAAGACCGATCAAGAAAGTCCTGATGACAGGACCTCTATGGGTCCAACCCTTAGGTCTCCCCCAGGACCCTCTCGTAGTCCTCTTCCCACCCGCGGCTTCGGACTGCGCTGCCGCCGCCACCGCTGCCCCAGTCCCCTCAGCCGCGCGTCGCCGCCATTTTTTAAAGGATCAGCAGCCTGACTCTCCGGAGCAAGCGGAGATTCGGCCTCGCCAGTGCGCAAGCGCAAGGCCTGAGCCACCGCTTTGGTCGTAGTGATTGCCACCTTTGCCCGGGGATGGGTCCCTGAGACTTTGCGAAGTAGGAGCCCCGTGTGATAGTGCGTCAGAGTCGGGTCTGAGAGCAGTCCTGGCCACGGCATTAACAGGATGGTCTCCGGAGCCTGGGATTCTCCGAGGGTCGACCACCAGGAAAAAACCTCAGAAGGAAGAAATCTCAGGCGTATCGCTAGGGCGGCAGCACGAGATCCCAGCCTCAGGCCTGGATTCGGGGAGGGTCGACGAGACCCCTCTCCCAAACTTCACTTCACCCACCGCCGCCCCAGTCCCCGCAGCCGCCGCTCCGGGATCATTTTTCTTTTCTTTCTTTTTTTTTTTCATTATAGTCGGAGTCTCACTCTGTCACTCAGTCGAGTGCAGTGGCGAGATCTCAGCTGACTGCAAACTCTGCCGCCCAGGTTCAAGTGATTCTCTTGCCTCCACCTCCCGGGTACCTAGGACTAGAGGGATTAGTCAGAGTCGGGGCTAAGACCAGTCCTGGCCAGGGCATCAACAGGATGGTCTCTGGAGGCCGGGATTCACGGAGGGTCGTCCAGGAGGAAGAAACTGCCGGCAGAGGGCCGGGGAAGCAGCGCGGGATCCCAGCCTCAGGCCTGCACGGACGGTGTGCCAGTGAGTCTCTTCAAAAAAGGAGAGGTTTGCTTATGTGTCCGTGGGCTGCTCTCTCACCAGTGGGTTGTAGTCGTGGAGAGCAGAACCCTGAAAATTCAGGGGCTGCCGAGGGTAGGTGTTACCGTGCCACTGCTGTAGTGCTGCTCCCCACTGTGTAGATGAGGAAATGGAGACCTAGAAAGGGAAGGAAAGATCAACATTTTGAGCACCTTCAATGTGCCTGAGGCAATGTACCCATTAGCTCTGCTTCACAGCAGCCCAAGAGGGAGGTATTATTCTTCCCCTGTGTAAATGTGGGTGTTGAGGCTCAGAGAAGGGCAGTGACTTGTCCAAGGTCACATAGCAAGCAACCGTCCGTGGCTGAGGGCAAACCCAGGTCTTTCTGACTTCAGAGTGTGGGATTTAGAACAAACATTTGCAACGTGAGTTTGACAGATCCATCCCCCAGTGCTGTTCCAAGGACCAGATGGGGTCATAAGTGTGTGAGTACCTGACATGGTGCCCAAGGACCAGGAGTAGAAGCAGAATCCCATCCACCTCCACCTAATCATACAGAGAAAAGAGACAGGAGCCCAGGGAGGGCAGTGCTGTGCCCAAGCTGTCAGCGAGCAGTAGGCAGAGCCCAGGCCCCTGCTTTCCCGTGCCCACCCGTTCCCAGTTCACGGCAAGGCCACCTCTCCAGGGCCTTTCCCTCCCCTAGAGAGGAAACTCCCCAAGTTCCTCTGACCAGACAGGAGAGTGAATGAGAGCAGAAAATTCCATTTCAGCACACACACCTGGAGCCTGAGGCTGAAAGCTGGAATCCCAGACTTTGACACTCAAGAAGCCACCTCCACACTCTTTCAGCACCTCCACCTGGGACCTTCATGAGCACCTTGCTTCCCTCCCAGGGGAGAGGGGGTGTCCCAGAGACACTGGGGCCCTTAGAAGGCACTATGAGTTGGCAGTGACTGCAGCAGCATGGTGGGATTGCGGGTGGTGTAGGAAGCAGGGGAAGCCAGAGCTGAAGGCATCAGAGTCCTCTGCCCTTGCTCTGCAAAAAAAAAAACCCACGGCATATTCCCATCCCACTCCACACCTCCCATGGTCAGCAGTCGGTCCCAGAGGAGGAGCAGCGAGGCCTCAGGAGGACAGCAACCACTGCTGGCAAGGCGTTGGTGTTCTCCTTTTGAACTGCACAGGTTGTCAGCATCAGACAAGGTCGCTCTGTGACCATGATGGGTCAAGACAAAGCAAGGTCACTTGGTAGCTATCATGGCTCAGCTCATGCAAAACATGGACAAAAATGACCTCACACCCCCTCTCCTATGTCTATGTCATGACCGCTACCTCTTTGTCAATTGCAGCGTTAGCTTTGGTCTTGTCTTCCTTCCTTCTAGGTAAGATTGGGGAAGATGCCAGATGATAGAATACACCCTGCCTCTAGCAGCATCCAATCTGGAGCAAAGTCTTCTTTCAACCCTCCCCCAAGCTTCCAATACAAGCCCAAATTCTGGAACAAGTCCTTTCCAACACCTCCTTCAGAGAAGCTCCCTGGCTCCAGGCAGTGCTTCCTCACCTCCCTGCAGCAGGAAGCCCAGCTTGCGAGCTGCAGGTGTGCTCCAGGTGGTCACTGGATGCAGGGTATTGGCAGATGGATCCCATCGATACCCCCACTGCAGAACCATGTAAGCACATCATCCCCCACTTGCACATGAGGAAACGGAGTTCCGCAGGGTGGAGAAGGGAAGACATAATTTGTCCTTCAAATGCGATACCGGTGAGATGTGAGAGGCAGCACCCCTCATAACTCAGTGAGGCAGTGGGCACACCAGGACCCTCCCAGGCAGATCGGGTGTGTGGTCGCCCCCATTGCATAGCATGGGCAGGAGTGGGGGAGACCACACATGGGTCTCACCTCCTCTCCACTGGCCCGACCTCCCTGCAGACCCCCGGGACAGAGTCAGCATCTGCTTGCTGGCAGGCCTGGCCACCAGAGGTCTTTGCTTATGTCTAAGGTCCCTGTAGTTGTGGTTCACAGGATGGGGGCTGCTCCTGAGATTCAGCACCACACAGGCACTGCACAGCACTGTGCCATGGTGGTGGGCACTCGCTTTCCAGATAGGGCCCATGTTGCCAGCAGGCATGATGCCTCATTTACCCTACCCTGAGTGCAATAGGTCGTTTTATAGAAAAAAACTTGGGCCAGGCACGGTGGTTCACACCTGTAATCCCAGCACTTTAGGAGGCCAGGGCGGGTGGATCACAAGGTCAGGAGCTCAAGACCAGCCTGGAAAATATAGTGAAACCTTGTCTCTATGAAAAATACAAAAATTAGCCAGATGTGGTGGTGGGCGCCTGTAGTCCCAGCTACTCGGGATGCTGAGGCAGGAGAATCGCTTGAACCCAGGAGGCGGAGGTTGTGGTGAGCCAAGATCATGCCACTGCACTCCAGCCTAGGTGACAGAGCAAGACTCCATCTCAAAAAAAAAAAAAAAGAAAAGAAAAGAAAAGGAAAAGTATTTGTAGATGAATGAAGGTGACTCCTTTGAATATTGGAAATGATTTTATTTTAGCCATTGGTCTGGCACTCATTCTGATGGGGTGACATTTGTCCCTGCCTTAGTCAGCAGACCACAGGAGTGTGCTACACCTCCCCTCAACTGAAGATTCAGCCCATGAGCAGGAACGCCTGTCTTTGTGTCACACCAACAGAGAGGATGTGTCTGGTTTCACCATTCACTGCAGAGGCAGAAATTACCCAGAAAGAAGAGACAGTCTGTTCCCGGGAGTGTGTCCTTTTGACTCAGTATGGGGGTCATCTCCCTTCCTTGGCCAGGACCCCCAACCTGAACACAGAGGCAGAGAACATGTGAAGGGCTCACATTCCCAGGTGGTCCAGGGTACAAGCTCTGAGCCTGTGGTCCTGGTCACTGCCCTTTTCTCCACAGCATGGCTGCCACCATCCTGGGCTGGGGCACAGAGGGGCTTTGCAGAGATCAGCATAACAAAAGCATCACTGAGATGCTGCAATAGCAAACCGTGATACCTTTGTGGGCTGCCAAGGCAGCCTAAGCTATTTGTTGCTGCACTCAGTGTCCCCAGACAGCTGTGTGGCTGTCACTGCCTCTGGTATGTCCATTTTACTTCTCTCCTCCTGCCTGAGCTTCTGCTCTGAACTCTGTCTCTAACTTACAAGAAATCAAGCTCACTGGATTCTGAGCTCTTCAGAGTCAAGGACTGTGTCAGTAGTAAATGTCTCTTTCTAGAGATCACAGCTTAGTATCCGGCACAGAGCAGATACTCAGCCAGTGCCAAATGATTCATTTGCCAGAAAGCTGAATTTCATCCATAATCCTAGTCAATGCAAATACATTCTGCCAGTGGGATGTGTTTGTCCTCTGAAGGCGTTTTCCCAGGCTTTGTAAATACATACAGGCCATTTAGAAATTTGAATGTCAAAGAATAAAGGAGCTTAGAAGGTAAACATTGGAGAAGTGTGGGAGGGTGGTATTATTTGCAAGACATTACTTGGTCCTTGTGAGTTCTATACACCCTCGATGAGCACCGATTCTGGGCCAGGCCAGACACCCAGTTGGACCCAGGAGATACTGAGGTGAGTAAAGCCAAAATGCCTCCATTCAGGAAGAGGCAGGCAGTCACACCAAAGTGATAAAGGCACAAAACCCAGAGGCAGCAGAGGAGCAAGGACTACCTTGTTCCTGGACTGTGTGACCTCAGGGAGAGCTTTGAGAGGAGGACATCTGTGCAGGGCTTGGAAGGATGAACACGAATTTGCCGAGCAGAAAAGGGAGCCAAGGAAATCCCGATGGAGAACAGCTTGGGTGAGAGTGTGATCCATGAGATTGAGGGGCACAGGCATGGAACTGGAGGAGCAGAAAGAATGAGGGAGGTCAACAGAGGTCAGTCACAGAAGGATTTGAATCCTGGTGAGGGAGCAGTGGGTGCTGCACAAGGGACATGGGCCTGGAGGAGATGCAGTTAGCTCTGAGTGAAGATGGAGCACACCATCCACTAGGGAACCACAAGATGCAATAGAAATAAGAACCCTGAGAAGCCTGCACAAAGGATGAGAGGCCCAGGGGTGGCACCAAGAAGGTCCCTGTCAGAGGCCAGCTTTGAACGGAGACAGAAAAGACTCTTGAGGGTCTCAGCTGCTGCAAACCTCCTCAACAAATCATATTTTACCTTCAAATATTTGCTAAAGAATACTAACTATTGGAAGAGCAATTGTCCATTGATAATAATTATTCCCTCACTGTACATTTTTTACAATTCTCAAAATGCTCTCGGCCCAGTGTCTCATTGGAACCCCTATATAATCCCATTTTACAAATAGGGAAATGAGGCCCTGTGATGTCACACTGAGGTTTGCAGCAGTACCAGGACAGAAAATAGGGAGCACTTTCATCTCAGCCCTGGGTATAAGTCTCAAAGTTCCTTTTCTGGGAGGGGGTCCTTGAGGCCATCCAGCAGCCCATAGTCCAAGTCTTCTTCTTCCTCCTTGGGCTTCTCCACACCTGTGTTCAAAGCCTCCTTCTCCTCCTTTGTTCTCAGGTACCATTACCAGTTGTTGGGCAGGGAGACCTCCTGCTGCTGCCCATCCTAGGGTGCATCCTCCAACATGGGTGCATTGTGGTTCAGCCAGCACCTACACCACCTGAAGCCCAGGGCTCCTGTGGTGGGCCTGAGGTTCCTCCCTATCAAATGGAGATGTGCTGGGGTTGCTGCCTTTGCTGAAACCCATGTCCAGGTCATCTTCGGGGTGGCCCAGGGTACAGGGCTCTGGAGACAGGCCAGAGGGCTGCAGGGGCAAAAACCAAGAGGATGAAGGGATCTCTGAGTCAGACCGCCTGGATTTGCATCCCACAGACTAGCTGCAAGGCCTGGGGAAGACTGGTTCACATCTCTGGGCATCAGTTTCCTCCCCTGTAAAGTGGGAGGTATAACAGATTCACTCCTACAGTTGTCTCTGAGCTTTACAGCAGGTAATGTGTGCAAAGTACTTCGCACAATGCCTGGCACACGGTAGGTGATAATAAACAGGGTTACTATGATATCATCAACTGAGCTAGGTCACTCATGCACTTCTCCAATGCTTCAGGGTTCCCCTCCATCCCTCACATGGTAGCAGCAAGTGAAAGGGCTGCCCCTGGCCTTGAGGAGCTCACATCTTCTCATTTCCCAGGGGTCTCCGTCCAGTGACCACACATGCCTGGCATGCAATAGGCGCCTCATCCACATCTGGTGAAAGAGTGGAAAGCAGGTCATTATCATGTATTGTTTGGCACAGAATCTGCAGTAGGTGACAGAGAAGTGAGAGACTGTATTTGTGCCCACCAGTTCCTGTCCCTGAATTTTCAGGGATCAAGAGGCCTTAGGAAGTCTAGTACCAGGGAGTGGGCACTGTGTGGTGGGGCAGGAGGCAGGTCCTGAGAAAGGCAGTGAGGTGAGGAGAGGAGCTCTGCCTTTGAGGTCTGGAAGATCCTCCACCAGGACCTCACCAAAGGCCCCGGGCAGGTCATCCCTCCTCCCAGAATCTCTCTATGCTCTTCTGTATAATGGGGCTAGCCTGGAAGAGATACTTGCACAACCATGTTCAGAGCAGCATCATCCACAATAACCAAAAGGTGGAAGCAACCCAAGTGTCCATGGATGGATGGACGGATCAACAAAATGCTGACTATTCATACAGTGGAATAGTGTTCAGCCTTGAAAATGAAGGAGATTCTGATGCCTGCTGCATCAAGAATGAACCTTGAGGATATTAGACTGAGCAAAATAAGCCAGACCAAAAAGACAAATGCTGTATTATTCCACTTTTTCAAGGCACCTAGAGTAGTCAAATCCATAGAGACACACAGGAGAATGATTGCTACCAGGTCCTGGGGAGGGTGGTGATTGGGAAGTTGTTTTTAAATGAGTTACAGAATTGTAGTTTTACAAGATGAAAAGCATTCTGGAAATTGGTTGCACAACATTGTGAATGTATTTAGTGCCACTGAAATGTAAACTTAAACATAGTTACACAGTAAATTTTAGTTTATTTTACCACAGTTTTTATAATGGGGTAGTTATGCCTGTCTTCTTGTGTTGCTGTAGGATTTCATGAGATAACATATAAGGAACCACCCAGCATGTTGCCTGGCACATAGTAACTGCTCAATAAATCACAACTGGATGCTATTGAAGATAAAGTTACCTGACTTCTCTGAGGCTTGCTCTCTTCAGCTGAAAATTCTCCCAAAATATATTAGATGAGACCCTACTGTATTATACTGGGTTCATAAATACCACTCCCCCTTTTCCCTTCCCACAGAGTGCAGTGAATAGAAGACACTTCTCTGCACCCCAAAAGCTCCATGCTGATTGCGAGAAGGAAATGCTGGATGGAGGGGTTCCTGGAACTACTGTGAGGGGTGAGCTTTCCCCAGATGTCTAGAAATGAGGCAGAGGCCCGACATCTTCCACTCCCACTAAGGTTGCCTTGCAGTTCCCAGCTGGCTCTATACTTCCTAGAAACTGCCACTTTTCTGCCTCCATTACCTCATAGCCCAGTCAGCACCATTATCATCATCACCATGATCGCCATCACCATCCTTACAATCACCAACACTATCATCATCGCCATCACCATTCTTACCCTCACCATTCTCACCATCATCAACACCAGCATCTTCACCATAACTATCACTATCATTATCACCACCTTCACCATCACCATCCTCACCATAATAATTATTGTCACCCTCCCCATCCTCATAATCATAATCATTATCAACATTACCATCACTATCATCGTCACTATCACCATTCTCACCATCATCATCCTCATCATCATCACCATTATCCTCACCATAACTATCGCTGTTATCATCACCACTTTCACCATCACCATCCTTATCATCACCATCACAATCACCACCATCACCATTCTCACCATCACCATGTTCACCTTTACCATTCTCACCATCATCATCACCTTCATCATCCTCAACATAACTATCACTTCATTATCACCACCTCCACCTTCACCATCACCATCTTCACCATCATCATCACCACCATCACAATGATCCTTGCTTCATGGAACCATGCATTCTGGGTAGGAGGGCTCTTGGGTCAGGGCATCTAACACATCTCGTAGGATAGAAACCCAGCCCCTCAGGGTCTCACAGTTGGTGAAGTAACTGATTCTTGTGAGGTCATGTTCCTCTGGGTGATGTGGGATGTCACAAGACCAATAAATATGGGCTGAAGCCCATCGCATCACTTCTTTTTTTGTAAAATAAGCTCCATCATCAGTAGTAATTGTATGATAGCAGAGAATAAGAACTCAGCAAATGTAAATAATTTGATGCTATGAGAAGCATATGAAGCAGAGTCCATATTCCAATATGCATCTATTCCAGTGACGGCAATTCTTTACCACTTCCATGAAGGAAGGGAGAAAATATTATTACAACATTACCAGAAATCTGTCCGGTCTAGGCAAGGCAGTTCCTCTTTCCAGGGTCTCAGCATTGCTCATTGTCAGCAGTCAGGGCACTCATCTGGGCAGTAGGCAGCACTGCTGCAGGGAAGTTCATGTTATTGGAAACATGTAGCATCTTCTCCTGCTACCATCGCCACATTGTCCATGAACCCACTGGGCAGACGATGAGGAATCTGGGAAAAGTTCTCATAACCAGAACATAATCATCCATATCAGGATATCAGCATTCACCCAACACTGCTGTCCAATCAACAGATGCTATAATCTCATCCAAATTTTCTCAGTTGTGCCCTAAATACATTTTTTTTGAACTTTGTGATCCAGGATCCAATCCAGGATTTCCCATTGCATTAATTGTCATGTCTCTTAAGCTCCTTCAACTTCAAACAGTTCCTCTGTTTTGCCCTATTTTTCATAACCTTAAGAGTTTTAAAGAGCATAAGCATTTATGAAGGATGTGTTCGTCTTTTTCCATCTGATGTGTTTCCACATCCAGACTTAGGTCATGTATCTTTCACAAGAAAACCACAGAAATACTGCTGTGGTCTTCCTAGGACACCACAGCAGGAGGCACATGATCAAGTTTGTGCCAGATTTCTCCACCACAAAGTCATCATTCTTCCAATTGTAATTGAGAAGTATTTCATATGAAGATATTAATTACACATACACATGAATGTATATTTATATGTAAAATATATACAAAATATTATTTCAATGTCTAACCAATATAAAAGTTATTAATTAGATATGTTTAATTTTATTTCCTACCAAGTCTTCAAAATCTGGTGTGTGTTTTACCCTGACAGCACATCTCAGTCCAGCCTCGTCATATTTCAAGTGCTCAATATTCACATGGCTGTGGCTACCATATTTGTCAGGGCAGCACTAAGCACTAAAGAACTTCTTCCTTGGAGAAGTTCTAAGTTTTCAAAATGTTTGGCAAATACATTTTATAAAATTCTTCAGAATCCATAAATAGGCAATTACACATTCAGTAAGCCATAGAATCCAACATGACATTAAAAATGAATCCCTCGACAAAAAAGAAGGTAGGCAAAATTTTCTTCAGACCAATTGGACAAATCAATTATGATTACCTAACATGCCCATTATTATTTATTAACATCCTTCATTAATACCCCCAAACCCCATCAACAGGTAAATGAATAAATGCATTCAGGCCTATCTGAACAATGTCCCAATTCCTTACCATTCTTACTTCTTTTGCAAGCAGAAAAGACTCAGTATTAGCAAAGACTATTCAGATAGTTTGTTCTTATGCCAGTAGTTGTAATTTCCTGGAGGTCTATGTGATATCAATTATGTACTTCAATACCTCTCACAAGTACTTTTCCTGTTTGGCCATTTTCTGCAGTATATCCATGCTCCCATTTTCCCTATTCTTTTGTTTCTATCCTAGACTTTTCTTTCATCCTATAATTCTTTATCCTAAAAATATTAATTTAAGAATAACGTCACAAAATAGTATATTTCTTCACATGATACTCCAAATTGATACCTAATATACAGAAATGACCATCATGGACATAACCCACAACATGTGAAATGTATGGCTCATTCTACTGACATTATAAAGGAAAGTTAATGACAACTGAATTTCTAGTCATTTTCCACCCAATCAGTTGCTTATAAAATGGCAAGGAATTGTAGGTATGTACACAGTGGCTATTTTTTGGAGGGGTGTTAAGCAACTCTCCTCTTGAGAGCCCCCCTTTTCTTTGAGGACCATTTCAATGAGCACCAACTGGGCCTGACCCAACCTACCAGCCCCAGCCCTAGAGGTGATCATGATGCCCAGCTCTGGCAAAAGACTCTACCCTTGGATCATAGCAACTGTTTCAGTACTTTTTTTTTTGGAATCATCAGGAAGGACTCTTGCTTTTTCTACCACTGTGGTCTGCGAGTTCAAAGTAAAATGGGTTATTTGTCGCACTATCTCTTGTTACAGAGAGAGAGGAGAGTCATCTTCAGAAGGAAAAAATGAGGCTAAAACAAAAGGAAAAGTGTCAAGAGAAAGAAGGAGAACATTTCTTGATGATTTTATATAAGCCCCTGGGTCCAGCTATGCATGACAGCGACTTGGGTTAAAGCTCTGTCACTTATAGGACCATTGACTTAAATATAAAATAAAGTATTAAAAGCTTTGAACTTTTAGATGAAAATACAGAAAAAAATCTTTGTAATATTCAATTAATCAAAAATGTCTTAGATGAAGCCCCAAAAACCAAATGCACAAGAACAATTAATAAATTGGACCCCATCAATATTCAGAGCATCTGCTCTTTGAAAGATAGTGTTATGAGAACAAAAAAGAAAACTCAAGGGGAAAATACCGGCAAGTCTCATATCTAATAAGGGATTTGAATCCAGAGTATATAAAGAAACTATTAAAATTTAATAATGAGAAAATAAGCAAAGAAAAAAACAAAAAAGGAAGAAGCAAAAAAAATGTGAACATACACTTTACCAAATATATACAGATGGCATATAAGTACATAAAGAGATACTACATATTATTAGGCATTATGGATCCACAATAAAATACTATTGTACACACATGAAAATGTCTAAAATTTTAAAAGAAGACCCATACAAAGTGTTGGCAAGAGTGTGGAATTCTTAGATACTGCTGATAAAAATATAAAATGGTACAACCATTTTGGCAAACATTTTGACAGTCTATTAAAACTAAACCTAAACCTATTAGCTATTACACTCCTAATGTTTACTCAAAGTTATAAGAACTTATGTACATGAATGTTCATTGCAAATGTATTTGTGTAAGTCCCAAACTGGAAGCAATGCAAAAACCGATCAACAGGCAAACGGATATATAAGTTGTGACCGATCTGCACAATAGAATACTACTCAGTAATAAAATTAATGACCCATTGATGCCTGCAATATAGCTGAATCTCAAAATAATTATGTTGTGTGAAAGATGCCAGACCCCTCCAAAAAAGGGTCCATACTACACTTCATTTATATAAATGTCTAGACAAGGCAAACTCTTTTATAGTGACAGATTGGTGATTGTCAGGGAGAGTGGTAAGGTAGGAAGATACAGAAAGTTTGGGATTATAAAAGGGCAAGGGGAAACTTTTATAAGTGCTGGATATGTTCATTATTTTTATTTTGGTGATGGATTTGCAAGTACATATAAAAAATAACACGCAATGGAAGTAGAAACAGTATTTTTGTTTCTTTCTTAAAAAAGCCCAATTTACTTACTAATGGGATGTGTGTGCCTGTTGGGCACACAGCACAAATTTTCAAATCTTAAAATCGGACTGGATCTCAACCACTGGACCTTATTCCTATTCCACACTGACTTTAGCACAATACTTCCTTTCATCACGGTAATTAACAACACCCACCTTAAAGCTAAAGAAATGCACTTCTAACTACTTTTGAAACTATGAACTGCCTCAGGCTAGTAGTTCTTAAGGTCTCCAGCAAATGTTGCTTTGTTTCCCTCAAAAATATACAGCCTGGGCAACATGGCAAAACCCCGTCTCTACTAAAATTACAAAACTTAGCCAGGCATGGTGGTGCTTGCCTGTTGTCCCAGCTACTCAGGGAGGCAGAGGCTGCAGTGAGTCTAGACCTTACCACTCCACTCCAGCCTGGGGGACAGAGTGAGACCCCCATCTCAAACACACACACACACATACACATACCCACACGCTATCCGCTGGTGCCCCTGTCAGTTAAACACAGCATCTTAGAGCACCTTAGCACACAGTGTGAGAGCCGTGGTCCTAAACACTTCAATTAAAAGTGAAACATCTCTGGCTGGATTTTTAGAATATTCACTTTTTAATGTTTTATAGTATATTTAATTTTTATGTTTTAATTAATTTATCTGAAAACAATAATCCAGACATTTGGAAGTAAAACAATGGAAAACATGCCTGCAAACACTAATCAGCACAAAGTTCATGTTGCTATGTTATTATTGACAGTTTAGACTTAAGCCAAGAAATATTGCTAAGATAAAAAAGGTTTTACGATGTCAGTCACCAGAAAAGTATGCCAATGTTAAATATGTCTAAATATAAAATATCCCTTCAAATTATTTACTACAGAAACTGATATAACTAAAAGAAACATGGACTAATCTACAATGTAGATTTTAACATACCTTTCAATTACCGATGGAATCAACAGAAAAAAATCCATAAGAGAAAGGGAGATTTGATGAACGCAATGAACAAACTTGACATAAACCGACATATACAGAACGCGACACTCAACGACTACTGAATACACGTCCTTTTCCAGTGCACGTATCATATTTACCAACATCGATTATATGTTGGAATTTAAAGGGACTCATCAGTCATGGGATTTTGCCTAAACTTGTCTGGCCTTCAACAGGGTTCAAATACAGTTAAATTCTTATTTCATCTAAAGAGTCCTATCCTTTTTTTCTGGAAATTTTACCGCAACAGTCTAAATTTGCATAACAACTGAACCCAGCCCTTGGAACTTGAAGTTTATCCTAGCCAAAGGCAGATTAAACTAAGTAATAATGTCCTTCAAATTGTTGTCCCCTGCTCCAGTAACGGAGTATATCTCCAAGAAGCTAACAGACTGTTTGTCCTTCATAGTATACATTCTGTGTTACATCAAAACACGGTATAAAGCCTTGAAATCAGCAGCAGAGAGAAAATGAGATAAACAACCATCTGGCTGTGACCTCACTACTTCGTAATTACGCTTTTAGCTGACTCCTTTACTTGATTCCTAACTGCTTATTTCTGGCAGGGTAGCACTAATCCCTGACCAAGCTGACCTTTTAAGAAGTGAGCAGAATGAAAAGGCTCTACCACCAGTGATCAGTTTAACAAGCTGCAACACTGGTCACTGGCTGCAACTCTAGTCACTGGCTGCAACTCTAGTCACTGGCTGCAACTCATATTGTGGGTTTTAAGAGCTCAGAATTAACATGGAAATACTATTGACTCCAAAAGAAACCCAGAAATCTCTGGGAATCCAGCAAAGATAGAAAGGGTCCTCTCAATAGTCACCACTCACACTTTGCTTTGTTTTGGTAACTATTTTATTACATACAGAGAATATCAAAAAAGTATGCCTTTTCCTCATTGTTAATGCTAACCCTAAAATGGTAAGGCTCTTGCAAGTTGAAACCCCCAGGCTGTCACTGGCCCTTCAACAGAAGGCAGTGAAGTCACCTGCAAGAGTGATCACCCAAAAGCTTCCAGGCTGGACCAGTTGGGACTCAGTTCTTTCAGTTCCCAAATTCACAGTTCTCTTGGGATATGGTTATTTATGGAGCTCCTGAAGATGAGAAATTCCACCCAGGAAATTCTGTTTATAAAAATTACTCACATCTAATTATCTCAGGAGACATTAACACAGCAATGTTGAAATTTTTCCATTAATTGTTAATCCATGGAGAAAAACTGGACAATTATTTTTTAAAATATGGAAAGCTTCATATAATACAAATTATACTACCACATGTGATTCAACTTCTATTCATTAATGCCAGAGAAGTTAATAATTACGAATTGCCAGTGGTTAAAAATAAATAAATCATTCATCATTGGCGAAGTGCAGAAGGTTTAAAAGAGATAAGAATTAGTTTTTGGCTTTGGGGCGTTTTATGCTTTCCAAAAGGTTTTGCTCTTTTTTGGCTCATGGCTTTCTCTCTCTCTCTTTCTTTCTGATTTCAGTTTCTTTTGATTTCTCCTGCTTAGAAATGGTGAGAGAACTTTGGATGTGGAACGTGGAGTAGGAGGAACACGAAGTGGGGATCTGCACTTGGGGTGGTCAGCACTGCGGATGCCCAACAAAGGCACTGCCTGGTCCACCTCCCGGAGGGGTCTCTGCGCCCCAGTCGGCATCGCAGCTGATGGCGAAACTTTTGGTGTGGCAGAAGAGTGTCCACAAACTTTGGAAGGTATCCGCTGCATCCTTCATAGCCGTGTATCCCTGCCGAGGGCGATCTTCTCGGGGAGCGGAAAGTCTCGTTCATGGGCCAGGGCTGGCTGGCTGGAGCCACTTGGGCGGCGCAGCCCTGGCGGAGGTTCAGACGGCCCTGGTGTCGCAAGCGGCTGTGAGTGATGCCTCCTTGGGGCCGGAGGGGTCCCAGGAAGGCTGCAGACCAGGGCTGACCAGCGGGCAGCATGGTGGCCGCGACGGAAGGTGACGGGGTTCGCAGCGCCAGGGGGCCCAGCAGACCCCGAGCCCGGGCCTCCCGCATCGCCAGCAGCACCGCGGGAAGGCCTGGCGCTGGTGACGCGGCGGCCACTGCGCGAGGCCCACGACCCAGTCCCAGAGGCCAGCCCATCGTCAGCTAACATCAGGAACCCCGGGCCAGCTGAGGCCCGGGCCCCAGGGACAAGACAAAGAGCAGAGGCTCCGCAGGCGGGGCCGAGAGCCGGCAGCGCAGGCCTGGCTCCACCGCCGCGGAGCTCGCAGGGCGCAGCAGGCACTGGGCAGCGACCAAGGCTTCCAGAGGAGGCTGTGCACTCCCGCAAAGGCTCCTGCACGGCATCCAGCCTCTCCGCGGGGACTCCACGTGCACCCCCTCCTCATTGTCCTTGTCTAGGGCCTAGGCAAGGTCCTCGCTCCCATGGCGCGACTCCGGGGGCGCAGGAGCCTAGGCTGAGCAGGTGGAGTAGGGTGAGCACCGCCAAGAACCCAACGAGAGTGGCGCCCGAGGGCGGCACAGGAGGCCGCATTTAACGTGTCAATCATCTCAAAGATTTTATGACATCTTTTTTTTGACATCTTATAATATCTGTAATGTTTATTATATCTTGTGATATAATTATTAACACCACTTCATTGTGATTATTATGATTATTCTTATACCAACACATCTTCAATTATCAATATTCCCAGTTGCTAAAGAAAAATGAAAACGACTAGTTTTGAAAGCCTTACGTCTGCCAATGGAAGCACATTCCAGCATGTCGCCAACGCAATTCACTTTCCACCACTTTCACAAGAAACGTTACTGCACAATTATACTATCCTACCCTTATATACTTTGTGTGTGTGTGTACTTGTATGTATGTACATAATATATGTTGTACATATATATATATATATAAAGTATGCCAGAGATGAACAAGTATTAGAAAATTAAATGCACCCAGGTCATGTCAGTGCTATGTATAATGTGGTGTACTAAGTATAGATGTTCAACAGTGTGGAATCTAGGCCGGAACAAGACTTCTAGTCTTAAGCAATTCTTTCTAAGTTCAGTCTCTGGAAATAATGCTCTGTATCAAATGTGCGAGAAAACTAATGGGTTTTAAAGACTATTCTATGTCAACTATAACATTTCATTTGGGGATTTCTGTCCCTTATATTATCTACCTCATTTTGGATGGATTCCTTGAGGCCTGGTTTATTTTTCTTTTCCTTTCTACACATCGCTGCTTAGAGTGATGAATGGAGTTGTATTTTGAATAAAATAGCTAAGCATCCTTTTGTGAGCAAGGAGCATGATGGTACTTAGACCTACCATTTCTCGTTACGGTGGTTACGGTTACGGTGGGGCTGGTGTGTTTACCTGGAGCCTGAATGTCCACTGGGACATGATACCCACTGGGATTGTTTTGTGTCAACCTGGTCTCTGATGTCCACCTGGGGATTGGGTATCCACCTAAGGCCTGATGTTTACCTGGAGCCAGATGTGCACCTGAGGCCTGATGTCTATCTGTGGCCTTATGTTCACCTGGGGACTGATGCACACCTGAAGCATAGGTTTTCACCTGGGGCCTGATATCCATCTGTAGTGTGGGTGTCAACCTTGGGGCTGATGTTCAGCTGGCGTCCACTGTCTACCTGGGGCCTGGTGTACACATGGGTCCTGTGCATCCACCTGAGACTTGATGTTTAATATGGCCCAGAGTTCTTTGGGGGTCTGTTGTACCCTGGAGCCTGGGCGTACACCTGGAGTCTGGTGTCCCAGCTGGACACCTGGGTCTCAGGTGATCTTCAGGCCCTAGGTGAAAACTCCAGGCTCTAAGTGGACAACCAGGCCCCAGGCTGATGTTTACTGGGGCCAGATGTCTACCAGGCCCCGGGTGAAAACTCCAGGCTCCAAGTGGACAACATGACCCCAGGTTCCAGGTAGACGCTGGAATCCAAATCAACACCAGGCCCCAGATGGACACCCAGGCCTGTGGTGGACATCAGACTCCAGAAGGTCATCTGGCTCGAGGTGGATATCAAGCCCCAGGTGGATACCTTGTCCCCAGGTGGATATCAGGGCCCACTTTGACACCAGTCCCTGGGTAGATACCTAGGCCTCAGGTGGATATGCAGTTTCTAGCTAAGCATCAGGCTCCAGGTGGACCCAGGCCCTAGCTGACTGGGGACTAGTGTTCATATGGGGCCACGTGTCCATCTGGGCCCTAGGTGTCAACTTGTAGCCTGATGTCAACCTGGGAGCTAGTGTTCACCAGAGGACAAAAGTCATCCTGGTGCCTGATGTCCAACTTGGGACTTTGTGTCCACCTGGAGACTGATATGCACTTGGGACCAGATGTCCAACTGGAGCAAGATGTCCACCTGTAGCCTAGAACTTCACCTAAGGCCTGATGTTCCCCAGGGCCTACAGGGCCTATGTATCTACCTAGGGACTTGTGTCCAGGTGGGGCCAGAGTTCCATATGGGGTCTGGAATTAACCTGGGACCTGATGTCCACCTGAGGCCTGGGTGTTCTTCTGCAGACTGATATCTATCTGGGGCCTGGGTGTACTCCTGTGGTCTGATGTCCACTTGTAGGCTGGTGTCCACCTGGGGCCTGGGTGTCCACCTAGGAACCTGATGTATACCTGAAGTCCAGTATCTACCTGGATACTGATGTCTACCAGGAAAGTGATATAAACCTGGGGCCTGATAGCCACCTGGGCCCTGAGTGTCCACATATGTTCTGATTTCCTACGGCCTGAGTGTACGACCTGAGTGCCACCTGGTTCCTGATGTTCACCAGGAACCTAGGTATTCACTTGGGGCTTGATGTTCACCTGGGGCCGAATGTCCATGTGAGACCTGGTATTCACCTAGAGCCTGGGCATCCACCTGCGGCCTGATGTTCAGTTGGTGACTAGGAATTCCACTAAGGCTTGATGTCCACCGGGGGCATAGGGGACCACTTGTGGCCTAGTGTTCCCCTGAAGCCTAGGTGTCAACCCAGGGCATAATGTCTTCTTGGGGCCTGCTGTCCACCTGCAAACTTGTGTCTGCATAGGGCCTGGTATCCATCTGGGGTCTGGTGTCTGCATGGGGCCTAGTGTCCACCTGAAGACTGAGTATAGACCTCAGACCTGATGTATGCCTGGGGCCTATTTATCCACCTGGGGACTAGCATTCATCTGGGGCCTCATGTCCACTTAAGCCTTGCATGTCAACCTGGTGCCTAAAGGCCACCAGGGATCTGTGTACTCACTTGGGGCCTGGTGCTCCCATAGGGCCTAGGTATACACCTGGGGAATGATGTGCAGGTAGAGGTGGATGTCTTCCTGGGTGCTGGTGTTCACCTGGGGACAAGGGTCTCCCTGGGGACTGGTGTTTATCGGGAGCCTCATATGCACCTTGAACCTGCCATCTACCTAGGGCCTGATGTCCATGTTAAGGCTGGGTGTCCACCTGGAGCCTGGTTGTCCACTTGGGGCCTAATGTCCACCTAAGACCTAGTGTTCACCTAGGGCCTGGGTGTCCACCTGGAGCCTGATGTTCAGCTGGAGATGCATCCACCCGAGACCTAGGTATCCACCCAGGGTCTGGTGTTGAACTGGGGCCTTATGTCCACCTGGGGACTAGATATCTACCCGAGGCTTGATGTCCACCTGGAGCCCGATATCCACCTCAGAGCTGGGTGTCCACCTAGGTTCTGGTATCCATCCGGAGCCTGGTGTTCATCTGGGGCCCAGTGCCCACCTGGAACCTGGGTATCACCATGGGGCCTGGGTGTCCACTTGGAACGTGATGTGCACCTGGGACCTGAGTTTCTACCTAGGGCCTGATGACCACCTGAGACCCAGGTGTCCACCTGGGATCTGATGTCTACCTGAAGCCTAGGTAACCACCTAGGGCATGGTGTTACCTGTGCCTTGATTTCCACCTGAGCCTGGTGTAAACCTGGGGCCTGGGTGTCCATCTGAGGCCTAATGTACACCTCAAGTCCAGTGTCCACTTGTGGCCTGATGTCAACTTGGAAGCTGATATCCACCTGGGGACTGATGTTCTCCTGGGGCCTGATATACAACTAGGATCAGATATTCACCTAAGGCCTAGTGTTAATCTGGGGCTTGATGGTCACCAGGGTCCCAGGTGTCCACCTAGGGCCTAGTGTCCAACTGGGGCCTGATGTCCACCTGGAGTCTAGTATCTGCCTTGGCCCTGATGCTACTTGAGGCCTAGGTGTCTTCCTAGAACCTGAGTCCCCAGTTAGGCCCTGATGTCCACATGAGGCCTGGTGTCCTTATAGGGCCTGATATCTACCTAAGGCCTGGGTATCCTCCTGCAGCCTGATGCTCATCTGTAGGCTGGTGTCCATATGGGGCCTGGGTGTCCACTTGTGAGCTTGATGTACACCTGGACTTGGTTACTAATCCCCTTGGTTACTAATACGTACCAGGAAAATGGTATATACCTGGGGCCTGGTATACACTTGGAGCCTGTGTGTCCACTTGAGCCCTGATGTCCACCTGGGGCCTGGTGTTTATCTGGGGCCTATATCCACCCACTACCCAAAGTCAAGTTGGGAAAAGGGCCCAGGATAGGTGAGGAGCACAGAACACGGACCTCATTCATAAGAAAATCTGCTGTAGAATGGGTGCTCTAAGCTCTTAAAACAGCCTCTGCCTTAGGAAAGACTGTCCAGGGCATAGGAAGCCCACACACAGGGTGGGATGACAAGTTTGCATCTGGCACTGCTGGGAGCCCTGGGGGCCTCTGCCCTTTTAGCCACGTTGTCTCCTGCCTCTTAGGGTGGTGGGATTCTGGGCTCTGATTGCAGTAGGTGGATTCACTTAGCTCTCCTCCCCTTTGAGCATTACTGTCTTCTGTAATAAACCTCTCACTTTGATCTGCCAGGCTGTCAAATGCTTTGATTGCCCTCTCTGTTTTGGTCCAATGGTTCATCAATCCAAATATCCACAATGGAAGGACGATTTTAGTCTCTTCATACAGTGGGATATTTCACAGCTATTAAAACAAAATAAATGCTTGTATATTGATAGGCAAAGTCATCCCACATCAATAACTTTAAACACATTTTATGATCCCACATCTATATCTATACATAATGTTTGCCACTGCTTAAACAAAACAACATCTAAGCTTTAGAATCCAAATGGAATTACAGGGGAGTCTTGATGTCTGTGTTCTGCAGTTCTCCCATGTTTGAAATTGTCAGATAAACATGGTGCCTTTCCAGTAGCCATTCAGAACTCCTCCTCTCTGTCCACAAAGCATTGTCACCCTCTCTGTCCCATTTGCCCCAGCCCCGTGGAGCTTGCTGAGCTGGCACCATCATCTCTTGTAATAGACAAAGACATTGAGGACCAGAGAGGGGAAGCACCTTGTTGACATCCCACAGCTCTGAGTCAAAGTGGACTTGGACTTCCTTACTAGCTGTTTCCTAAAGTTCAGGTAGCCCCGGAGGCCCAGGAATGTAAGGGCTGGAGCCAGGGGCTTTCTGTCCTGAAGTAGGGGAGGTGGGGCTACAGCTCACGGCTTGAGTACATTTCCTCTCAAGTACAATAAGGGCTGCTTTGTAAGATGAAAAATATAAATGGCTGCCTGCAAATTTGTCAGGTAATGTGTTTGTCTCCCCTATGGGACTGTAAACTTGGTATAAGCAGGGACCTATCTGAATCACCCTAGTGTCCCCAGCAGCAGGCCAGAACCTGACATATAAAATGACTGACTTCATTGAATACCAACACCTTCTAGGTGCCAGGTACTGCTCCATATGCTGGAATCTGCAGTGAATAAGTTACCCAGAATCCCTGCCCCTGTGTAGCCCTCACTGTAGTAGAGCAGAACAGATGACGAATAAGTAAGCATGCAGGGTGTGAGATGGGTGGGAGAGCTGCATTGCGGAATTGGGCAGTGTGCAAAGCGGAAACTCAGGAAAGAACCTGAGGGTTGAGCTGTGGATATGATGGAGAAAAGTCTCCCCTAACATGAGTGCAGACACTCCAGCTACAATCAAGCGGAGGTGGAGAAGGAAGCACAGAGGCAAGCAGCTGGGGAGATGTGGGGGTGGGATCCAGGGAAGGTTCTCTCTTTATTGCATCTATTTTCAAATTGAAATAGGAAGCAAGGCAGCAGGTGTAAGGAAGGCTGGGGAAGGTTTTAGAGGTTTAAGGAGGAAGGAGAAGGCACGATACTGTTGCTTGGGGACAGGGCAGCACTTCCAGAACTGGGTGCCTGGGCTCCAGGGCAAGTCACTTCATCTCTTCCTGTGCCAGCATCTCCTCAGCTGTGAAATGGTGATTATTATAGAACAGATTCATAGAGTTTTGTGATAATTAAATCAGTTGGTATTCATAATGTGCTTAGATTATATATATTTTTATGAAGATAACAAATAAAGAAGTCTGGCAGACTTATGGACTCAGGAAATGAGTGAGTTTGTAGGACATCATCCAGGGCCACCTGGAGGTTTGGGCTTCATGATTAAATGAGAGCAAAAGGCATGTGTGTTTCTCTCTGGCTGTGCTCAGCCACCTGAGTGCAGGAGCAGAGGGAGCGGGTGGCTGATTTTCAGCAGAGTGCAATTTTGCCCTGGGAGTACAATCAATTGTAGGGCAAGAGAGTGGAGAGTGTTAGAGAGGGTGGATGACAGGCTGGACCATATAGTCTCAGCTGGGAGGAGGGGAAATTTACAAGAAAGTGAGTGAGACACAAAAGTGAAAATTTGGAGTCATTGAAGTGTGTTGGAGTTGGGAGGCAGCGGGAAAAAGGAAAGTGATGGTCAAAAAAAGGGTGTTTGAAATTGAGGGTCTGGAGTAGCTACAGTTTCTGCAGTGACAAGGACAAGAATATACAGGTAGGAGTGGGTGACTCAGGGAGGGTGGAGACAAGGTCTCTAGGGGTGGAGGGACCAAGAGCCTGAGCATGAAGAGGACTCTCTATGTGCATGTTGGCATCACCTCAGCAGGAGAAAGTGCCCATGAACTGGGAGATAAGTCTTCATTGCATAGGGATGTTGTCCTGGGTGCAATCTGAGGGCAAGAGCTTCAATACTGATTCCCTTCGTGTGTCACCGTGTCCTTGGGTAATTTTTCTTTGGGCGAACGTCACAGAGTGTGCTTACACACACCTCAATATTGTACCTACTGTACACCTAGGCTCTATGGCACAGCCTACTGCTCTCGGGCTGCACACCTGGGCACAGGTTACTGCAGTGAATACTGTTGGCAGTTGTAGCACAATGGTCAGTACTTGTGCATCCAAACATATCATGAAAAGTACAGTAAAAACATAGTATTGCACTATGTAAAAATATAGTATGGTACCTAGACATGGTGCACTGGTCTAGGACACTTACCATGAATGGAACGTGCAGGGCTGGAAGCTTCTCTGGGTGAGTTAGTGAGTGGTGAGTGAAGGTGAAGTCGTAGGGCATGACTGTGTACTACTGTAGACTTTATAAACACGGGACACTTAGGCTACACTACGAGATATATATTTATTTTTCTACAGAATTATAAATCTTTTTAAATAAATATGTTTTTAAAGTAACTGTGCCATAACGTTACAATTGTTATGTCACTGGGCTAGGCAGTAGGTGTCTTTCGGCTCCATTATAGTTTCATGGGTCCACCACTGCACATGGGGTCTGGGTTGATGGAAACATCATTTTGTGGCACATGAATGTATTTTTATGGGAGAGAAGGATGATGAGCTGAAAGACGGAGGCAATGAGAAGCAAGGAGGACCTATCCTGCTCAGGCCCAGGGAAGGGCTGCAGCAGAGGACTGCAAGGCAGCAGTGTCTTCAGGGGATTGGGCCTCTTACTCACAGCAAGGAAGAAAAGGAAGAGTTCCCTGAGGCTGCTGAAAACCAGGGGACTGCTGGTGCTGGAGCAGGATTTTGAGGACATGCAAAAGGGTTTCAGCAAGGGAGGGAGGAAGGATCTGGGGAGCGAGGGTCAGCCCAAGATAACCAGGCCTCTCCCAGGAATCTTCTGGCCACTCAGAAGCAGTGGTCATGCCCAGTTGAGCCCACAAAGGGCACCCAGTGCCCAGCGTGAGAACCTGGGCTGCCTACTGCCCAGCCCTGACACAACCCAGCCATTGCTGGCACCTGCTGTAGCCCCTAAGATGGATCAGCCTGGCCTGGTCCTCAACAGCCCTCACTGAGGCAGGTAAAAACACAGGCACCTGTGGTAAGAGGCAGGCAGAGGCAAGTCACATAGTAGTGGCAGACCAGGTGCTGCAGGAGCCCAGTCTGATGGGCACTGAATCCAGGCAGGCTTTCTAGAGGCAGTGACTCAGGATTTGTGTTCCAATTGTGTTGGTGGCGCCTCCAGGAAGAAGCGCATGGTCCAGCTGGGCACATTGGGACTGGAGGCTTTTTTATTGTTTTAGTTTTTGAGACGGAGTCTCACTCTGTCTCCAGGCTGGAGTGCAGTGGCACGATCTAAGCTCACTGGAGGAGGCTGGTTTTTAATGAGTCTTGAGGCCAAGGCAAGGATCATGACCAGGGTCCAGCCTCAGTAATGCATTCACCCCTTCATCCTGGGGCACTGCTGCAGGCCCACCATCACCAGCCTACATTTGCTCCCCTCCTGCCCTCTCTTCCCAGGAAGCCCCTCACCTGTCACTTCATGAAGAATATGGAAGCCAAGGAGGTGTTCTTCAGGCATTCCTCTCCACCCATGCACTTCCTCCCTCCCTGCCAGCTTCAAAGGAATTCATGTCCAGACAGACCCTCCCCAGTTGCCCCACCTTTCCATCAGCCTCTTCCAGGAACTGTCCTCTGACATCTCTCTGTCTAGGCCTCCCTGTCACTCTTGTGCACACCAAGACTGTTCTCCCTTTTCCTGTCAGCCACTGAGTCCACTCACATATCTTCTGCTTCCCAAAATTAGAATTACAAACCAAAACAGAAAAAGCTTCCATGACCTTACACATTGTAGACACTTGGCTACAGCAGTGAATGACATAGACAAAGTCCCTTTCCTCATGTAGACCTCATGCTAGTAGAGTGAAACAGGTAATAAATAAACTAGTCAAATGTTCAGCATGTGAGTTGGTGATGAGAGCATGGTGCTTCATGCCTGTAATCCTAGTGCTTTGGGAGGCCGAGATGTGAGGATGGTTGAGGTCAGGAATTTGAGACCAGTCTGGGTAACATAGTGAGACTCTGTATCTACAAAAAATAAAATAAAATGAAATAAAATAAAGGAAAAGTGAAAGAGGATAGAATGTGTCAGTGGGAAAGGGAGATGGGAGAGCCACAATTTTGACAAGGTGGTCCAGGAGGGTATAGCTCCAACCACTATTCCTCTGGCCCATTCCACATCTATCCCCATCCCACCCCCTGCACTGTGCTTGGGTCAAAGCCTCTCAGTCCTGCTTGTATTTCTCCAAGAGTGATCCAGGGACCAACTGCATCAGAACTGTGGGGTGAGGTCACAGCCCCTGCCTGTGAGAAGTGCGGATTCCTCTGCCTGGACTAGAATGCCCGGGAACTGGACCCAGGAATTTCCCAAGATCTCTAGGGGACTCTGAGACATCCCAAAGTATGGGAACTGCAGATTTCCTCCTGAAAAGGGAGCACTGTCTCAAGGGGTCCAGGTCACCCAGCTCTACCTTGTAGCCACCAGACAAGTCTGAGCCTTGCAGAATGCTGCTCTTTCCTCCTGGAATGCCCTTCCCAGCATTGCTTGCCTGGTAACTCTTACACATCCCTCAAGACCCAACTCAAGGGCCACCTCCTCCTGATGTCACTCCCTGAACTTTGTCCTGTGTTTCCACTCTCCTCTTCACCAAGTGATGTTGACATTTCTATGGGACCATCTCTCTCTCTCTAGACCAGAAATGCCTACACTTGCGGCCCCCTGTAGTGCAATTTGTGTCAGTCTGGGGAGAGTGGATTTGGAGCCCAACCACCACTGAGGAAAATCCATCTGATGGACATGGTGGGTTCCAGCCCAGACGCAGGGGTCAGCGAGGGGTGGTGTGACAGTGAGCAGACACCGTGAGTGGTGGTGACAGTGGCTGTCATGGGGAGGAAAGGAATGGAAAAGGGACCTCATGGGAGCAGAAAGACAGGCCTTAGCTGCAGATGGGCCAGGACCCCGCCAGGAATCCAGAACACGCATCGTAATCCCAGCTCCGCTATAAGTCCACAGCGGAACCCTGACAACGACTTTCCCCTTTCTGAGCCTCAGTTTACTCATCAGTAAAATGGTGACAATAACTCCAACTTCACCAAGGAGATGCAAGGCTCAGTGAGATGATGGATCTGAAAATGCCTTATGTTTCATGGCACAAAGGAGAGGGATTCCTGACGTGCGACAAACACAGGGAGAGAGGGGTGGGGTCTGTAAATGGCCAGGTGGCAGCCCCACTCCTCCACACACACAAACACCCACCGTATCACCCACACTGGTGATTTTCCCAGGAGGGCTCCCGGCCTGGAATTAGCACTGCCAGGTGGGCAGGGAGGACTGCAGTCCCATTACAGGGGTGAGGAAACAGGCTGCGGATGGTCCCACAGGGAATAAGGAGCAGGGTCTAGCTCCCCACTGGAGGCAGGGAAGACTGAAGTTGCTCCCTGGGAAGAGGAAGGGAGGCATTGACTGGCACTCCGTGATTTAGACGAGAAGCCCAGGCTCAGCCCGGTGACTTGAGCTTCCTGATGTAGAAGGTGAAGGATGCAGAGGAGACAGAGGACAGGAGGAAGAAGATGAGGAAGAGAGCAGCAAACTGGAGTCACTACAGGACACTAGCTGCTCCAGGCTGCTCTGTCCCATTCTAAGAGAAAAGGAAAAGTGGGAGAGGGGATCACAGATCATGTCCAGATGTCTCACTGGCATGGATGCTGCTATGGAAACATCCCTGATGGTCCAGGTTTGTGATGGGAGAGATGGCAACGCTCTGCTTCCTGGAAATCTGTGTTTACAGCCAACACAGTTGCTGCTGGAGATAGCCACACCTGAAGACTCCAGAGCTGCCCCAGCTTGCCAGGCTTCCCCTCCTCCTGTTATCACCCCATGCTGCTGAGAACCTGCCTGGCAGGCTGCCCAGCCAAGGCTGGGGCTTAATCTCAGGTGAAACTGACATGTCCTTGTGAGGGCTGAGGAACATCCTCTCTCCCCACAGAGCCTCACTCAGGTTCTCATCTACTTCCTTGGGGTCTGCCCCGCCTCCCTCAGGAGTTTGGAACCACATACTCTTCCGGAGGGGACCTCTCACTGCTGTAGAACCTGTCCTCCAGGATACCCAGAAGTGTTCATCTCGGTCGTGGCTAATTAACTTACCATATGGTAGTGAACTACCTTCTGGGGCCCCAATATTTCGTTTATTTTTTAAAAATAAAATTAGTACCATTGTTTATTTTCTGAATGTACAGAAATATTTGTCTGATTATTATTTACATGCCCTTTGGGAAAACTTTATAAAATAAAAAAATATGAAGGAGAATCCTACCACACAGAGATAATCACTTTAATTATTTTTGTATTCATATTTGCACATAGAGGTATAGATGGGATCATGCTCTGTATCTGTTGGGAGTGCATTAATCTGAAAGTTCAGTCACTTAAACAAAGACACGTTCATTTTTCTTACATAGTTAGAGTATCTATGGTTCCTGGCTATGGTTCACTGGTTCAACAATGTTAGGCCCAGCATCTTTGTGAGTCTATTGGAATTTAGCTCATGGCTGTAAGACGGCTACTGCAGCTCCAACCACTACATGAGTTTACAAGGCCAGCAAAAGCAGTAATTTCTGTATTCTTATTAGAAAAGCAAGAACTTCAGAGGTGACCCCCAGAGGATTCCTCTTTAGGTCTGGAAATCTGTGTTTTGATTGGCCAGAACTTGATCTCATGACCATCCCTAGCAGTAGAGAATAGCATTGTCATGATTGACTTTGGATCAATCATAATTCATTGACTGAGAGTGCGCATGTGGTCCCCCAAATAAGATCAAGAAAGGAGGGAATTTGCAGTGTGTACTATAGCATGCGTGCTGCTTTATAATCTGCTCTTTCTCTTAATTGCATATTTCAAACATCTTTCCATACTAAGAAATACAGATTCAGTCATTCAGTTAACAACAAATTATTGAGAGTGTACTGTGTTCCAGGAACTTAACTTGGCATGGAGGACACAATAATGAACATAGTATACCCCTTGCCTCCATGGACCTTAGCATCTAATGAGGGATACAGAAATTCATCAAAGAGGTTCACAAAGAAATGTAAAATTACGATTGTAATTTGTGCTGAAAAGGACGGAGATGTGTGGTGTGTGAGAGCAGTGATGGGAGATTTGACTCAATCAGGAGGGTCTGTGTTCTGAATGGCCATAAGCCAGCCCCTTGTCTAGCTGTAGCACAATTATTTAGCCAATCTCTTATTGCTGGTCATTTACATTCTTCGCACATCTTACCTACTATCATCAGTGCAACAATAAATACCCTTCTCTAAGTACCGCTTTGGCACACTTGTCTGATTATTTCCTCAGGATAAATTCCTAGGGTAAATCTAGGCACCCTGTTCCATGCCTGTAATCACAGCTACTCAGGAGGCCAAAGTGGGAGGATCACTCGTGGCCAGTAGCTCGTGGCCAGCCTGGGCAACATAGGGAAGTCTTGACCCAAAAAACCAGAAAAAACGTAGAAAAAATGAACAATTCTTAGATGCCGAATTGCCAAATCAAAGGGTGCACCATCACCATCCCCATACTCACCATCACCATCCTCATTATCATCATCAGTCTCACCCTCACCATTCTCACCAGCATCAGCAGCAGCATCCTCACCATAACTATCACAGTATCATCACCACCTTCACCATCACCATCCTCACCATCACCATCATCATCATCACCACCACTATTTTCACCATCACCATCCTGACCATCACCATCATTATCACCTCATCATCACCATCCTTACCATCACTATCATTATCACTTCATCATCACCACCATTACCATCACCATCACCATGCTCACCTTCACCATTCTCACCGTTATCACCATCATCCTCGCATAACTATCACTATCATTATCACCACCTTCACCATCATCCTCCTCACCATCACCATCATTATCACCTTACCATCACCATCCTTATCATCACCATCACCATGCTCACCTTCACCATTCTCAGCATCATCATCATCATCATCCTCAGCATAACTATCACTATCATGGTCACCACCTTCAACATCACCTTCCTCACCATCACCAACATTATCACCATCACTATTCTCACCATCATCCTCAACACAAATATCACTGTCATTATCACCATCTTCACCATCACCATCATCACCATCATCATCATCATCACAACCACAATTATGAAAATCTTGGAGGAAAAGGAGAGGAGGTAGCATATTAAAATACAGATACTTTGATGAGGAGGAACAGGCAGAGTGGAAGCTGGGGAGGGCATATCAAACAATGGAGACCCCCAGAACATAAAACTAAGAAGCTCAGGCTTTGCCCAGAATAAGAGGCATCCTTGAAGATTTATCAGCAGGAGAGTATGCAGTCAGATTCGTGTTTAGGCAGAACATTGAGCAATCCTCAGAAGGAAGAAGCAGAGGGAGGGAAGCCCACAGAGGAGACAGAACCTTCAACACCAACCAGGGTCCTGGTCCTGGGTCCAGCAGATCTGGCAGGAATGAGGAATGGGAGGATCATGGGTAAAGGCTGCAGCCAGGCAGGGAAAGACCTCACTCTCCCTGCCACTCCTTTCCCTGCTCCCCACTTTCCTGTCCCATCTTTGCTAATAGGCTCAGCATCTCCAACTGCACCCACCCACTAGATTTGCCCCAATTCCTTCTCCTCTCTCATGCCTGAGGCCCAGGTGGCTTCCAGAGCTGACCAGGTCTACTTTAGAATTTTAATGAAATAACCTGAGTAGAAGTGCTGGTGCCCTGCCAGCCACAGCAGGTACTCCACATATGGTAAACTGGAACTGTCTTCTCAGTTTCTACAGCCTTGGGTTCAAATTCTCCCTAATCCAGATGATCACCTTCTCTCACCTGAGCAGAGAAGCCTCCCATTGGTCTCACTGCCCCAGACCTTCCTCTTTCCAGATACCATCCTGATAATTTTCTCAAACTGCAAACCTGGTCATGTCCCTCCCTTGTCCCATTGACTAAAGGGTAAGATCCAAATCCCTTAGCATGACACCCCAGGCACTGAGGAGCTGAGGCCCCTCCATTTCCACCTTGACTTGTTCCCCTCCCCCTCTAGTAGCATTGCTGACCCACTTGCCTTGTTCTTTCACTACATGGCTTTGATCCTGTTGCTCTTCTGCCTGGAGCGTCTTCCTACATCTTCTCTGCCTGCTGAATTTCTACTTCACCTACAAAGCCCAGTTCACCTTCTCTGTGAATCCTACTTCCTCCCCATCATGCTGCAAATTGTCTCCCTCACTAGACCTCCAGGCCCTAAAAATCAGGGACAGCTTAATATATGTTGGAAATGGCTACTCCTCACTTAATTACCCTAATTAGCTAGTTATATTGCCTTATATTTACGTTTCCCCATTTACTGAAGCTTTCCAAAGGCCACACACTGAGATCCAGGGGAGGACCCTGAGGGTAGGACAAGCATGAGCACTGAAGGCTACAATGGCACAGGCACCAAGAGACCATGAGGGGTGCAGGAAGCCTCATCTCTAGCGTGTCTTCCTGGTTTACCATGCGCTTTCCTCCCTTCCCTTATTAGTCTCAACTTGTGCTGGTTTTGATAGCCTGTGTCCCTGAAACATGCACTCTCATACACACAAACAGACCCACACCTATCCACATGTGCCTGCCCATACATACAGAGACCTCTGTGTGTATCCCCCAGAGCTACGAATGCCAATCTTGAGAATGAAGATTTTGCAAGTGCTCTGAGCCAGGCATGATGCCAGGTCCCCGACAACACAAGACCCCTCTGGTTTCTCCCACTCAGCTGTGCAAAGTTCGGGGTTGAGGAGCTCCCCCTGCCAAGGTCACAGACGTGGAACATCAGGTAACAGCTATTTGAATGTAAGCCTGTAGATCACCAAAACATATGCCATCTGCACCCCACCACACTGCCTCCACAGCACATGAAGACATGAGGCTATCAACTGTGACTCATTAGTACCCAGCAATATTTCCTCCCCCACTTCGCTTCCCACTGCCACTCCAGTATCCCTGCCCAGAGCCCCAGAGCCACCTCTGCTTAACGGGGAGGTCAGGACAGATGCTCCATTCCACCCAATGCCATCTCCCAGGGTGCACCCTCCTCATGGGGAAGAGGACTACCATGGCTAGTGGTGACATGGGTTGCTCTGGCCCCCAGGACTTCTTCTCCCTGGGGCCTCTGCTCAGGACATGGCACGGACAGAGGGGAGGCGACCATAAACTGCCCCGGAAATGACTACAAACCAGCTCAGACCCTTCCAGCACGTAACATGCTGACAGCCTAGGGTGGGCCCACAGAAGGGGAAGGGCTAGGAAGTCCAGGGCCGCAAGAGTCCCCCCTCCCTGAGCCCTTGAGCACAGCCACCCAGGTGTAAAGGACAATATGGGGGTTCTGGGGATTCCCAAGCCTGGGCCCTAGAGGTGAGTTCTAGCAGGGCCCCCAGATATCCTCCCCATACATCCCCTCATCCTTTCTCACATATTGTAAAAACAAGGAAACTGAGGCCCAGAGAGGGAAGGGGCTTGAGCAGTCTCCCAGGCAGTTAGAGACAGAGCCCAAGTTAGAATCCATGTTTCTCTTCTTTTTTCCCCTAGGTCTGTCTCTGGCTAACTATGTGACCTTGGAAGAGTCACTCCACCTCTCTGGGCATTGAAGGCTTACAACTTCTAACATCTTCATTCCAGAGGGTTGTCAGGATCTGACAGCCCTTCACCCAAACAAAACACTCTATAGTCTACAAATATTCATGTCTCTTCTCTTCTCTGACCTCTGTAATACCCCGTGAGGCTGTGAAAATTGGTGCTTGTGTCCTATTATGCAAATGCAAATACTGGGCTCAGAAAGACAAAGATCACACAGCAAGTTTGGGACAGAACTGGAACTAGAACCCAGGTCTCCCAAAGCAGGGTCCTTGCCATCACTAAGGCTAAGAATACATTAAGACTCCAAAATATGGAGAGTTGCTCAATGCATGCCACCAAGGTTAGAGCTGACCAACCCCAGAATGCTCAGCAGCTGTGGGACCCTGGAGTGGAGGACTCAAGGCAGAGGGTGATGTCTAAGTCACACACATCTGAGCTCCAATCCAAACTCCACTATGCAGCTGAGCGACCACACTTTGTGAGGCTCAGCATTCTCTACTACAAAATGAAACTACAGAAGGTACCAAAAAGCTCAGGATGAGCGGAGAACTGCACCCTGAATGCAGGACTGCCAGGCAGGTGGTAAGTACTCATTAACTTTTGTTTCAAGCACACAAATCATATGTTGTTTTTCATCATGTCTCCCCATGGTGTCTGGTCCGTGGCTCCAGAACCAGGAGGCTTCTGATCAATCCTTATGCTAAATGATGGACAGATAGATGGATGGGTGGTTGGATAAATGAATGGATGAATGCATGGATTGATAGATTAATGCTGGGATGAATGGAGGGATGAATAGATGGATGAATGCATAAATGAATGGATGGATGTTCAGAAGAGAAGACAGAATAAAATAGGGAGTCAAAATGAAAAGAACAAGAAGATGATTGAAGGATGGGACTCATACAAGGAAGAAAGGAACAAGATCCAGCCCTTCTGGCTCCACTCAGCCCCACCACCATATACCTTGGGGTAGCACTGGCACATGCTACAGATTAAACTCCTGGACACCATGATGCTGCTGCAGAAGGTTTCATTGAATTGGGGCCCATCATGACTCAGGAGGAATGTACTGAGAGCCAGGAGAAGACCCATACATTGAAGCTGAAGCAGAAGGTCTTCTCATCTGCCAAGGTCTCCTCACCTGTCATGGCTGCCAGCCACGCCCTGGCCTGTGCACCCCTGCCAAAAGGGGCCCGTGCCATCCAGCATAAACATCCAGACAGGCTCACAGGAAGAAGTGAAGCTCTTAGGTCACTGCAAATGAAGGCTTAAAGTTAAAGGGAGAGCAATACCCCTTCAGCTCCAGGCCCATTCCCTGGACCCACCAGTTCAGCAGGGCTGGAGGCAGCAGGCTTCGGTGGACCAGTGAACCCACTCCCCACCCTCTCTCCTTCCCTTGGGGTCCAGAAGACCTGGAGTGCATGTGTGAATCTGGGTGAGGGAGCATGCAAAGGAGGGATGGAGGAGGTTACAGGGGCTGGGCCCCAGGCAAGCCTGTGACAAAATTTTCTTTGCCTACTTTGGGGCTGAACTGGGTGAGCAGGTTATCCGACACCTTCTAGCCCTGGGAAGCAGGGTACAATTCTGCAGTCAAAAGACGTTAGAATGCTGCCAGAGGATTTCAGGATCCCACTGCCAGGCATTTCAGGATCCTAGATTTTAGACCCTTCAAGGATATGTGTCCATCTGGGATTCAGGCATGATGGCTCATATGTACTGGATGGTGACGATGTGCATGGCACCATTCTAAGCATGTTACAGCTATTAACTCAATTAAGGGACTCCATGAGGCAGGTATTGCTATACCCACTATGCAGAGGACACTGAGCACAGACAAGTAACTTGCCCAAGGTCACACAGCTGGAAATGGTAGAGAAGCTGGAACATGAACCCAGAGGCTGTGCCCCTAGCCACAGGGCAATCCTGCTTAATGGGAGCATGAGGTTATGGGTGAGAGCTCTGATGGCAAGGCAGCCTGCCTGGGTTTAGATCCTGCCTCCTGTACTGCGGGGCAACATGGTCTTGATCACATTACCTGCCTGTGTCTGTTTCCTCCTCTGTAAAATGGGGATAATAACGGTACCTCCCAGCATTGGCGCTATCTCCAGGCCTAGGTGTCCTGGAACTTCTGTCCCCTTTACACTCGTGCAGCATCCAGACCTGCTTGTAATGAGTTCCTCTACTCCCCCACCAAAGCTCTGGTGAATGCATGTCCCTGTGGGGTATAAGTGACTGACAGTAACTTCCTCAATCTCCTTGCAGCCTAATCTAAGAAGATGCCTTCTAAAGAATAGCATTCTAATGTGAAATTTTAGTCTGGTGAAAGGCTAATGGGAGAAATCAGATTCCTTTACAAGATTACAAAAAAAAAAATAGGACAATGAGTATCTCTAAAAAGAATGCTCACTTGGAGTGTCGATGGGGTTAGGTGGCCGATACAGGATGAAAGGCTTTCATTTGGCTCCCTGACTTGCTGGGCTTGGGGATTTCCCTGGTCCTGGTCATTACCTCTTTCCTCCTGCCCAGCATGTGCTCACACAAGCCCCTCTGCCCCATAGTCCTTCCCACAGGCCCCTCTGCCCCATAGTCCTTCCCACAGGCCCTTTTTCTTACATTTTTTTAGAGAAGGTAAACTCAGAGGGACTTTTAATATGCCAATCGATGTTAATAAAACACAAGTCAAAGACAAATGCAAACATGCTTTCAACCAACATTAATGAGGAAACAAGATACAAATTCTTTTTCTTTTTATATTTTATTTTATTTTATTTTTGAGACGGAATCTCGCTCTGTCGCCCAAGCTGGAGTGCAGTGGCATGATCTCCACTCACCACAAGCTCCTCCTCCTGTGTTCGCGCCATTCTCCTGCCTCAGACTCCTGAGTAGCTGGGAATACAGGCACCTGCAACCACGCCCGGCTAATTTTTTGTATTATAGTAGAGATGGGGTTTCACCATGTTAGCCAGGATGGTCTCGATCTCCTGAACTCGTGATATGCCCGCCTCAGCCTCCCAAAGTGCTGGGATTACAGGTTGAGCCACTGAGCCTGGCCCTGTTTGTTCTTTTACATTAACTTTACAATGTATTTGCCATGTTTTAAAAATAAATTTAATTGGAATTTTATTGAAATTGTATGAGACATGATTTAGTCCAAGATGAACACAGAACATTATTATTACTGTTTCCATCCAGCTATGGCATATTTCTTTGTTTTCTCTAGTTGTCTTTCACATCGCTCAATAAAATTTGTGGCTCTGGTACATTTCATAATAATCATACATTATATTTCATTATTTCTAATTATTATGATGGATTGCATGTACATTTACTACGTACCACATATTATGCAATATATTCATTATCTCAATTCATACAACAATCATGTGATTTAGTTGGTGTTATTACTAGATTATTACCATTGTACAAGTAAAGAAAATAAAGACAAAAGAAAAGAGACTCAGCAAAATCAAACCGATAAAGACTTAAATAGAATTGTTGGGCATATAATGAAAATTTAATACAACTCAATGAAAGCAAAAAAACATTCTAAAAACGACCAGGCAGATTTGAGAAGGAGCCAAACAAATTCCAGAAATAAAAACATAATTGTTGAAATTGAAGACAGATTTGACAGCAGATTACATATAATTGAAAAGGAAAATGTAAACTGGAAGACAGGCTGAAGAAATTGCTCAGAATGAAGCCCAAAGAAGTAAAAAATAAGAAAGAAACAAGAGACATGAAAGACATGAGTGATAAGATATCTTCTAACAGTATTTCAGAAGTAGAACAATAAACTGTTAGAAAAGTTTTGTAAAAAAGATAATGGCATGGAATTTTCCCAAAGTGATGAAAAACTCTACCCTTCATATTCAAGAAGCTCAAGTTGGACAGATTTAAAAGGAAAAAAAAACCACCTAAATGTATCATCATAAAAATAATGGAACCCTGAAGAAAAGAATATCTTGAAAACAACCGGAGAGAAAATTCACATTATCCATGAAAGAATGTGGATTTAGACCAAGAGATAATGTCTTAAAACTGGAAGCAAGAAGACAATGTACTAAGAAAAAATAATCATATACGAAATTAATGTATCTTTTAATAAACAGGCCAAATATAAGACAATATTTAAGTCATAAAAACCAAACAAATACTGAGTTTGCTAACTAAGAGACCTTCACTAAAGGAAATTCTAAGAGATGTTCTTCAGTAGAAGGGTGTTCCCCTAGATGGAAGACTTGAGTTGCGAGCAGAAATGGTGAGCACGTAAGAAGACAAATATGTGAGTAAATATAAATGAACACTGACTATGCAACATGTAGTTTCCAGTGGATTAAGAATAAGATGAGAAGCAAAACCATAAAACTTCTAAAGATAATATAGTAAAACTACCTTAATAGCCCCAGTTGGTTTTCATATAAAACCTAAACAAATTATGTTCACCAGAAAAACACTATCAGGATCAAAGACCCAAATATAAGGGGTAAAACTATAAAATTCGTAGAAGGAAACATAGTTATAAATCTGTGACCGTGAATTAGGCAGTGGGTCTTAGATACAACACCAAATGCAAGAGTGACAAAAGGAAAAAACAAACTGGACTTTAACAAAATTCAAAACTTTTGAACATCAAAGGATACTATCAGGAAAGTGAAAAGAACCCACAGAATGAGAGAAAATATCTATTAAGTCATACATCTGATGAGGAACTAATGTCCAGGATATATAAAGAATTCTTAGAATAACAAAAAGACAACCCAATTAAATGAGGAAACAATCTAAATGAACATTTCTCTAAAACGATATACAAATAGCCAATCAGCACATGAAAAGATGCTCAACATCATTAGTCATTAAGGATATGCAAATGAAAACTACCACTAGATACTACTTCACATCAACAAGGATGGCTATATTTTTTTAAAAAAGGAAAATAACAGATGTTGGCAAGGAGGTAGGAAAAAAATGGAACCTCCATACGCTGCTGGTAATAATATAAAATGGTACAGAGACTTTGGAAAATAGTTTTGAAGTTTTTCAAAAATTTAAACATAGATTTACCATATGCCTACTCCTAGATATATAAAGAAAATTGTAAAAATATGTCCACACAAAAACGAGTACATGAATCTCATCACAGTACATTATTAATCATAGTCAAAAAATGAAAACAACTCAAATATCCATCAACTAAATAAATGGATAAACAAAACATAGTATACTCATGCAATGGGATTCAGGCATATAAAGCAATGAAGTGCTGACACAAGATACAACATGGATGAATCAGAACAACATGCTAAATAAATGAAGCCAAACACAAAAGGTCACATATGATTCTGTTTTTTCTGATATTTGGCATATGCTAGTCCATAGAGACAGAGAATAGACTAGTGGTTGCCAGGGGCTGGGGAAAGGGGGAAATGGGGAGTAACTGCTAGTAAGTATGGAGTTTCTTTTTGAAATGATAAAAGTATTCTAGAGTTAGAGAGTGGTAATAGCTATACAACTTTATGAATACATTAAAAGCACTTAAAGCGCCTACAGTCCCAGCTACTTGGGAGGCTGTTGCAGGAGAATCGCTTGAACCTGGGAGGCAGAGGTTGCAGTGAGCCAAGATCACACCACTGCACTCCAGCCTGGGTGAAAGAGTGAGACTCCAAATCCGGAAAAAAAAATGCACTTCGTGTACACTTAGAGTGGATACTGGGCTAAAAGTGAAGTTACAGGCCACAAACTAGGCAAATCTTCTATACACATATCTGACAAGGGACTTCAGGAAATCCTAAAAGTTTCAATGATGAAATAGGAGACTATAGACAAAAGACTTGAACATGCACATAAGGAACCCAAATAACCCATAAACAAATGAAAATAAGCTCAGCCTCCTTCCAAACCACAGAAGACTATCTCATATCCAACTGAAAAAATGGTATCAAGTAAAGGCAAGAATGTGCACAAACCAGTACTCACATAAGCTGCCAGTGGGAATGTAAAATGGTGTTACTTCTTAGCAAATTTGGTATCCTCTATTAAATAGTTCACTGTGCGTAATCTTGGGCCAAGCACTGCCATTCCTGGGCACATGCCCTGGAAAATCTCTACATGTGAACCAAAAACCAGCACCATTGTATGGATTATAAAAAAAAATCAAAAATAGAATGGACACACAAATTTCACTGTCTACAATCATATAATCAGACAGTGCAGCAAGGAAAATGAATGAATGTAAGAAAACCACAATAGTAGCAAAAACCAGCAAGTCAGAATATATAACGCATGATTCCTTTTATGTAAAGTTTCAAAATATAGAAAACTCAAAAATACCTTCTGTAGGGAGAAAAACATACATTCTTAGAATATATTAGACAAAGACTTTTACTTGTTTCTTTTTCAGTTTAAGGATCTGCTGTTTTACTTTTGCAATTTCTCGATCTACACGACCCATACTCTGTATTAACTCTTCCTTTGAAAGTTTTGAAGGTGAAGCATTTTGATCATCTCCACATGGTTGCCCTGATATTGGAGAGGATGGAGCTCCATGTTTGCCTCCGAATGCTGGATCCTTTAGAGAATAAAACCAAGAAAAACAATTTATTTCTCACTAATAGAGTCCAGATTGCCTTAAATGAAAAAGTCGGTTTTAAACCACAGCAGAGCCATGTGTACTATGTGTCCAATGAAACCTTTAGTAGTAACTTTCATATTTACATATATGCAAATTCTCACCTCACTTTTATAGTTTAGATATACCATGTACTATTTTGAAGAGCCTAAAAGCTATACAAAGTCAGGTGAGTTAGTGTTGATCAGCCTCTAGTGTAACAATACTGAAATTATAGAGAATTTATAGGTAAATAATGCAATCACGACAAAGGAAGATACCAACTTCTCAGCCGTTTCCTTGCAATGGCTCTTCAAATGGTCTGAACAACTGGCTGGGAAATAGTATTATTCCAGGCAAAACCTGTGTGTCCACCCAACTTAACAACTATAACATGGCCAAGTGTTCCTATCAAAAGTTTTCAGGCTTTCCAAACCAAAACTGAGGTACAAAAGTCAGAGAAGTGACCTAGGAACTTCAGCTGCTACTATCTCTGGGCCTACTTTCATAAAGCCCACACTACAGCGTACGTAACATTTCCTTAGCCAAAAACATCCCATTACACCTCCAAATCAGCAGAGCTGTAGCAGAATGAAAGCCCCTTCACCCAAAATCCACTACCCTCCAACACACATCCACACACACCCTATTAATTTCCAGTCTGCTGTAAAGATATAAGCAATATTATAAAACAGATAACTTTTAGAGTACTAATTTTACTTAGACTATGAGAAACCTACAATGAGGGTAGTTCACAGGATTACAGAATCCTAAAATGTATTAAATAATGATTAAGGAACTGTGAAAAGTCAATAGTTCTGAGCCAAGAATGCATACAGGAGATAACTGGACAGTTGCTTCAAAACACCTTAGTACAGATATTTCAGCTAATATACACTGAGGAAAAGCCTCATATTCTGTAATAGTATGCACTGAATCTAAGAGGCCTTCTGGGAAAATAAGATTATGGCTACACCCTAAAACCTGTACAATTCTGTAAGGAAAGCACCAATAAAAGCAATAACAATTCTAATAGACTTAATAGAGTTAAAGCTCCAGTATCCTTTGCATCTGGCATACAGTCAATCTTTGGCAGCTTTAAGCTCTACAGTTTATGATTCCTCTCTTAAGATGTAAATCCGTGAGGTCGTTGGCTTCCAAAATAAACCAGTATGTTTCATCTAAACAAAATATCAGTGGCCGGGCATGGTGGCTTATGCCTGTAATCCCAGCACTTTGGGATGCCAAGGCGGGCAGATCACAAGGTCAGGAGTTCAAGACCAGTCTGACCAACATGGTGAAACCCCATCTCTACTAAAAAATACAAAAATTAGCTGGGCGTGGTGGCGGGCACCTGTAGTCCCAGCTACTCAGGAGGCTGAGGCAGGAGAATGGCTTGAACCCAGGAGGGAGAGGTTGCAGTGAGCTGAGATTGCACTACTGCACTCCAGCATGGGTGACAGAGTGAGACTCCGTCTCAAATAAAAGAAAAAAAACCTCAGACTTGGCATACAACCATCTTTATCAACCTCTTTTTCTCCCCCTCCCTCCTTTATCAACGTTAAAAACATACAAGAAAATTTGTCTTCACATTGTCTTTTCAATGCTCGAATCTTCACTAACACTGTGAAAAGCACAACAGTTCTTAAATTCACTAAACCAGTTACTACTTGCACTAAATGAAACCTAAATGCAGAATGTTGAAATACTTTTAAGTCTTCATGTGTTGTGAAGCCTTTTTCTTTCATTATGAGACAGCGTACTCCTGAGAACTTAGAAATGTTAATGCATAAAGAAAGATCTTTGGTGAACCACCAGGGCTTTCATGATACATGAATATCATTCTCCCACTATATGCATATGAGTAAATTTGTGTTACAGAAACATATATAATAGCAAAAGAGATTACATTTTGATTCAGCAGACTTCAAAAGTGCTCCTCAGGTGATTCTGATGCATGCCCAAACAATTAATATTACAAAGAAATATTTTCCACTGACTTCCTTTCTAAATATTAAATATTTAATAAGAAACCAAATCCTCAAGTGCCTACTTATATAACAGGAATAGGGTGGTGGATCAAAACAGACAAGATATCTGCCTTCATGAAGTTTACAATCTTGGGTTGAAACAGCCAGATACCAATCCTGAAGAAAAAGAATTAGATTCTTACCTCATATCTTACATCAAAAAAACAAAGTCAAGTAATAGCAAACATTTATAAGAGGCTTATTAGCAAATCAAAAAAAACCTCAAGTTAAAAAAAAAAAGATTCACATTATCTTGGGTTCAGGAAGGCCAAAAGCAAAAGATATAAAAGACATTAGTTTTCAAAAAATAGAGATTGATGGACAAAATAAAAAACAATCTTCTGCTGGGCACGATGGCTCACACCTGTAATCCCAGCATTTTGGGAGGCCGGGGCAGGCAGATCACTTGAGGTGAGGAGTTCGAGACCAGCCTGGCCAACATGGTAGAACCCCATCTCTACTAAAAATACAAAAATCGCTAGATGTGGTGGTGCGAGCCTGTAATCCCAACTACTTGGGAGGCTGAGGTTGCGGTGAACAGAGATGGCACCACTGCACTCCAACCTGGGTGACAGAGGAAGACACCGTCTCAAAAAAAAAAAAAAAAAAAACACACACACACGCAAAAACACAATCTTCTGCTTATCAAATCAGTAATAACAAATTAAAAATGCAAATGAATGAACAGGGAAAACATTTGCAAAACATGCACTCTAACAACTCAATATAAAATAAACCAACAAAAAAATGGGCAACATATATGAAAAAACAATTTACAAAACAGGAAAAATAACCAATAAACAAATAAAAAATGTTAAATTTTACTAACAAATAATAACTTAAAAACAATCATTCATCAAATTAACAATCTTTTTGTAAAACAATAAACGTGGTGTCAGCAAGGATACAGAAGGAGTGGGTACCTTTATTTATTTTTATTTTTATTTTTTATTTTTTGAGACGAAGTCTCACTCTTGTCCCCCAGGCTGAAGTGCAATGGCGCAATCTCAGCTCACTGCAACCTCTGCCTCTCAGGTTCAAGTGATTCTCTTGCCTCAACCTCCTGAGTAGCTGGGATTACAGGCGCCTGCCACCAGGCCCGGCTAATTTTTGTATTTTTAGTAGAGACGGGGTTTCACCATGTTGGCCAGGCTTGTCTCGAACTCCTGACCTCTGGTGATCTGCCTGCCTCAGCTTCCCAAAGTGCTGAGATTACAGGCGTGAACCACTGCGCCCGGCCAAGAAGTGGGTACCTTTATACACTTTTGTCAGGAGTTAAGAACTGGCCCTACTCTTTTGCAGGACAATCTGGAAATACCCACTGAACCTTAAAAATCAACCTGGTCTGTAATTAATTATACTAAAAGAAGTCTACCTTAAGGAAATAAGTAAGAATGCATACAAAAAAAAAACAACCTAAATAATGTATGGGCCAGCTGCAGTGGCTCACACCTATAATCCCAGCACTTTGGGAGGCCAAGGTGGGCAGATCACCTGAGGTCAGGAGTTCGAGACCAGCCTGGCCAACATGGTGAAACCTCATCTCCACTAAAAATACAAAAATTAGCTGAACTTGGTGGCATGCGCCTGTAGTCCCAGCTACTCAGGAGCCTGAGGCAGGGAATCACTGGGAGGTATAGGTTGCAGTGAGCCAAGATCGTGCCACTGCACTCCAGCCTGGGCAACAAAGTGAGACTCCGTCTCAAAAAAAAAAAAAAAATGCATGTCACAACACCGTACTTCTGAACAAACAGGTAACCTGAATGTATGATGTTTGATTAAGGAAATAACTTCATTTAATCAGTGAACTTTATTTATTCACATGTGGAATACTAAGTAGCCACTAACAATACAGTTGTAAACTTATTGGCACAAAAAGAAGCTAAGCACGTATTTAAGCAAAAGTAAAGTTAAACAGAATGTACAAAGTGAGCACATTAAAATATTCGTACGGGCTGACTCTGGACACACTGCCTATGGGTTAGCCCTGTTCCACAAGGAGCAGCATCAAAAAAAATAAATAAAAAAACCCATAAAATAAAATAAAATTAAATTAAAATTAACATAATACACACACAATTAGGGAAGAATCAACATGAAAATGTTAATAACTTTTAAGTGGTAAAACTGTAGGTAATTTTTTCTTTCAAGCTTATTTAATTCTTCTATAAATGATATACCTAGGCTTAACATTTTAAAAAAATCTAAGAAATGTTAGTTCTTTTTAAATCCCTACTTCTGGAGGTGGGCAGTTGGGAGAGAATGGGGAGAGGGAGACGGAAAGAGAAGTATTAGTTAGCAGTAGTAGTAATGGTTTACACTTTAGAGGAAAAAAGCAGGACTAGAGTCAGGGGTCCTGGGTTAATTCCAACTCAGGTACCTAGGTCACTTAATTTTTCTGAACATCCAGTTTCTCAACTATAACATGGAAATGGGTCACACTACAACACAACATGTCTCATTTTAATGAATCAGTTTTTAAGACACTTTTCTGCTAAAAAATGAAATTCAATAAATTACATTTGTGGTAATGTATTCAGCCATGGAAGATGACCTTTATTCACTATAATTTTAAATTTCTTTTTTTTAATGCAGCAGAACATTTCTTATAAACCCCACAGACTACTGTATGATAAAGATGTTTCACATGATTAGGTGGGTCACAAAACACCTAGAAGCTTAGCTAATTTCTAGCTTACAGCAAAGAATTTTTCCCCATCCAACTTACTATTTTGAAAAATTTCAAATTCACTTAAAAGTTGAAGGAACAGTATAATGGACACTCATTTATCCTTCATCTAGATTCACCAGTAGTTAACATTTTAACATATTTGCTTTCTGTTTGTCTCTGTGTATGTGCCTAAAACTTCATTTTGGCTGAACTATTTGAAAATAAATTGTAGATACATTTATTATCTTTTAAATTACTCTTCATTGCATGAGAACTCAAAGAAAATGTGTGGGTACTTATTTATCTGATATCAGGGAAGAAAGGGCAATTAGGCATAAAGGTTAATAAACATTATAGAAAAAAGATTTGATGGCAGTAAAAACATTTTAAACTTCAGTATGCTTTAAAAAAAAAAGAAAAATTGAAACAAAAAGACACTGGGAAAAATATTAGAATATGTTAGGCAGGCAGATCACTTGAGGCCAGGAGTTCGAGACCAGCCTGGCCAACATAGTGAAAACTTGTCCCTAATAAAAATACAAAAAATTAGCTGGGGCCAGGCACAGTGGCTCATGCCTGTAATCCCAGCACTTTGGGAGGCTGAGGCGGATGGATCACCTGAGGTCAGGAGTTTGAGACCAGCCTGAACAACATGGTGAAACCCCGTCTCTACTAAAAAATACAAAATTAGCCAGGCATGGTGGCGCATGCCTATAATCCTAGCTACTTGGGAGGCTGACGCAGGAGAATCACTTGAACCCGGGAAGCGGAGGTTGTGGTGAGCCAAGATCGCATCATTGCACTCCAGCCTGGGCAACAAGAGTGAAACTCTGTCTCAAAAAAAAAAAAAAATAGCTGGGCATCGTAGTGCGTGCCTGTAGCCCCAGCTACTCAGGGGACTGAGGCACGAGAATTGCTTGAACCCGGGAGGCGGAGGTTGCAGTGGGCCGAGATCGTACCACTGCTCTTCAGCCTGAATGACAGAGCAATAATGCCTCAAAAAAAAAAAAAAAGTAGCCACAGGGGGGAAAATGTGTTTTATATATTAATGAACAAAAATGAAGAATGACCACAGGCTTCTAGTCAGAAACCATACAAGCCAGAATACAATGATATGACATCTCTTAAAATACTGAAACTGTCAACTTAGAATTCTATATCTAGAGAAAATTGTCTTCAGAAATAAAAACTTTTTCAGGCAAATAAAAGCTGAGAGAATTAATTGCCAAAAGACCTAAACTGAGAGAAATGAAGTGCTTCAGGCAAAAACACAATAATATCAGAAGAAAACTTGAAGACACAAAAAGAAAGAAGGATGTCAGAAATGATATATATACAGGCAATTAGAGAAGAAAAAAAACAATAAAGAGTAGAAATCAGTGAAATAAAAAAATAGTGAAAATGATTGAAACCAAAGCTAGCTCTTCAAGAATCTATTAAATTGATAAACCTTTAGGTGGACTGATTAAAAAATAATAAAAACAAACATTATGAACATGAGGAACAACATCTCAACATATCTCAAAGGCACTGAAATGATGAGGAAATATTGAGACAAATTATGTCAATAAATCTGATACCTTAAACAACAAAATATACCGAAACTGACTCAAGAAAAAATTGAGTATCTGAATTATAACTATGAAAGAAATTGAGTTCATATTTAAATTCTTCCCACAAAAAAAAATTCTGGGCCCAACAGTTTCACTGACAAATTCTATCAAATATCTAAGATGAAAAAGTATCAATCCCGGCCACACATAGTGGGCTCACACCTGAAATCCCAGCACTTTGGGAGGCTGAGGCGGGTAGATCACCTAAGGTCAGGAGTTCGAGACTAGCCTGGCCAACATGGCGAAACCCTACTAAAAATACAAAAAATTAGCCAGGCATGGTGGCAGGTGTTTGTAATCCCAGCTACTTGGGAGGCTGAAGCAGGAGAATTGCTTGAACGAGGAAGAGGAGGTTGCAGTGAGCCGGGATCACACAACTGCCCACTCTAGTCTGGGTGACAGAGTGAGACTCAAAGAAAGAAAGTGGAGAAAGAGGGCAGAGAGAGAAAGAGAGAGAGAAAGAAAGAAAGGAAGAAAAAGAAGAAAAAGAAAGAAAAAGAAGAAAGAAAGAAAGAAAGGAAGGAAGGAAGGAAGAAAGAAAGAAAAGGCCAGGTGCAGTGGCTCATGCCTATAATCCCAACACTTTGGGAGGCTGAGGTGGGCGGATCACTTGAGTTCAGAAGTTCGAGACCAGCCGTGCCAACACGGTGAAACTCCACCTTTACTAAAAATAGAAAAATTACCTGGGCGTGGTGGCACATGCCTATAATTCCAGCTACTCAGGAGGCTGAGGCAGGAGAATTTCTTGAACTTGGGAGACAGAGGTTGCAGTGAGCTGAGATGGCACCATAGCACTCCAGCCTGGGCAACAGAGCAAGACTCTATCTCCAAAAAAAAAAGTACATCGGACTTGATACAAATAAAAAATGTATGCTCTCCAAAGGATACTGTTAAGAAAATGAAGCAATACTTCTTTTAATAATCTAGATACAACAAATATTTGTTTTCTAAGTAATTTTACCTATAATAATCAAAAACTGGACCTAGCCTCGATGGTCCAGTTTTTGATTATTATAGAAGTAAAATTACTTAGAAAACACATATCTATATATCTGTTGTATCTAGATAATTAAAAGAAGTATTGCCTCATTTTCTTAACAGTATCCTTTGGAGAGCCATAAAAAATGATGAGTTCATGTCCTTTGTAGGGACATGGATGAAATTGGAAATCATCATTCTCAGTAAACTATCACAAGGACAAAAAACCAAACACCACATGTTCTCACTCATAGGTGGGAATTGAACAATGAGAACACATGGACACAGGAAGGGAACATCACACTCTGGGGACTGTTGTGGGGTGGGGGGAGGGGGGAGGGATAGCATTAGGAGATATACCTAATGCTAAATGATGAGTTAATGGGTGCAGCACACCAGCATGGCACATGTATACATATGTAACTAACCTGCATATTTTGCACATGTACCCTAAAACTTAAAGTATAATAATAATAAAATAAAATCAAATCAAAAACTGTAATAGGTGACTGGGTAAACAAATTGTGGTATACCCATACTCAACAATAAAAAGGAAAGAACTGAGACATGCCAGACATGGGTAGATCACAGAAGTACTATGGGAAGCAAAAGAGGTCATAGACAAAAGAGTTCCCATGAAGCTCAGAACATATACAATGTTTTATGATAGAGAGCAGATCAGTGGTTTCCTAGGAGCTGAGGTTAGTAGGAAGTGGGGGAGGAGGACTGACACGGGTGGGTGCCAAGGAGGATGGGGTGCCAAGGAACGTGCTGGAGTGTTAGAAATGTTGTTCATCTTCATTTTGGTGATGGTTCTATGAGTTCATGAATTTGTCAAAATTTGTTACAATGTACACATATAATAAGTGCATTCTAATATAGATATATGTGTATATATATAAACTCAACTGCAAAGTTGATTTTGTTTTTTTTTTAAGATGGGGTTTCACTTTTGTTGCCCAGGCTGGAGTGCACCAGCACGATTTTGGCTCACTGCAACCTCTGCCTCCCGGGTTCAAGCGATTCTCCAGCCTCAGCCTCCCAAGTAGCTGGGATTACAGGTGCCTGCCACAATGCCTGGCTAATTTTTTCATATTTTTAGTAGAGATGGGGTATAACCATGTTGGCCAGGCTGATCTCAAACTCCTGACCTCAAGTGATCCACCCGCCTCAGCCTCCCAAAGTGCTGGGATTACAGGCGTGAGCCACTGCGCCCGGCCTGATTTTATGAAAAAACCAGCAGCAACAATAATCCGGAAAATTGGTAATCAGATGAATAACACTGGGGTAGGGGGACGACACAAGCAAAATTCAACATCCAATCATGACAGAAATTCTGAAACTAGGAACAGAAAGCAACCTCTTCAACCAAAAAAGGCATCAACAAAAACGTGCAACTAACATTACACGTAATGGTGAAAGACTAAATGCCTCCCTACACAGGAACAACGTAGGAATGTCCATTCTAACTGCAATCATGACTGCACTTCACAGGAGTCCTCAGTAGGACCCCGTAGTACATTCTGATGACAAATCTGCTTTCTCAGTCTCTGAGATGACCGTTTTTTCCCGTCCTTTCCTATTTTTCTTTAAACCTCTTATACCCATATCCTTGGTCTACTCTGAGATGATTATTTCACCTCATACTTTATTTTTCACAAGGTAAATCAATCTCTTACAAACTCTTCCTATGATAAAGTCTTCCTTCCTGTCTACCATCCCTTCCTTCCTACCTACTATACACATCTTCCTACCATCAGTCTCTCAAGAAGACAGGGGTCTCTATCCTGGCCATCACTCGAGACATGCCAAGTTATCTGGCCAGCTTAAAACTCAACCACAACTTGGGAGTATAAATAAAGGTCTTACCCTAGAAATTCTAGAGAATTGATAAGTTTTCTATTTATCATCAACTCCTGTCATCAAAAGCAAAGACAAGTTCAACTCTTCAAATCGGCATAAAGCCACAGTAAGAAGACAGAAATAATTAATTCCCAACCTTTGGTTCCTCGTCTTTGTAAATAGCTCTTGCCACTTTAAAAAAAAAAGGGTAAATTTGGTGGTTTCTACCAACATGTGTATTAAATAGGAAAAGTAAAGAAAAACACAAAAAACATGTGCAATTGGCATAGTATTTGTTCCTTACCTGCTGGTGGTGGGTGCTGGGAAATGTATACCTTACAGAGTGAGGAGGATAATGACTTTGTTCTGTGCTGAATGCTCCTTGGTTGGGAGGATAACCTGAACTTGACATTATCAGCAAAGAAGTCCTCACCAGACTGTGAGATCAACGCCAATAAATAATCATGTTTCTAGGAAACCATCTAAACAGGATGGGAAAAAAATAGAATTAATAAGAACTAAAACACCAAGTGTACTTCTAATAAATTATAACTATATCTACATAAATAAAACCACAATTACCTGTAAAAGCTTCCTCTCAAGTATTTACTTAATAAAAGTTATCAAGATTTGAAAATATTAATACATCATTTCTTTTCATATTTAAAATAGGTTAATATGTGACAAATAATGTAATTAGCTATATAAAGTAAAAACAGTATATAAAAACAGCATAATATCTGGCACATAGTAACCGCTCAGTAAATACCTTTCTATAAATGTCTGAGGAATATAAAGACAAAAACACATGGTTTTAAATTTGAGAGTTGATAAGTCAATTGTGAAAAGAATTCAAGAGTGGTTTTAAGGTAAGCATTTGTGCAGAGGAAGTATTGTCTTTATTAAATAATTCTGAACCAAGAATGATAAAATACTAAGTTTTGTAATCACAGATGGTAGGTAGATGGACATTTGTTATGTTACTCTTTGCATGCGTCTATGGAACTGAAAAAGCAAATAAAGAAAAAGAAGGCCAGGAGCGGTGGCTCCTGTAATCCCAGCACTCTGGGAGGCTGAGGCGGGTGGATCACTTGAGGTCAGGAGTTCGAGACCAGCCTGGCCAACATGGTGAAACTTCTTTTCTACTAAAAATACAAAAATTAGCCAGGCATGGTGACATGCACCTGTAATCCCAGCTACTTGGGAGGCTGAGGCAGGAGAATCACTTGAGCCTGGGAGGTGGAGGTTGCAGTGAGCCGAGATCATGCCATTGCACACCAGCCGGGGCAACAGAGTGAGGCTCCATCTCAAAAAAAAAAAAAAAGAAAGAAAGAAAAACAAAGCCATCTTCATTATAAAGTATATTCCTACTTGTCCACAATTCTAGACTAATTTGATTTGTCTGTCTTTTCTTGTGCCAATGCCACACTTTTCAAATTACTCTAGTATTATGAGGTTTCATATCCAGCAGGGCAAGTTTCTGTGTCCAGCAGGGCTGGACACAAGACAGCCTGAAATGACCTGACGCGACCTCAGCATACTTTATATACGAGGTTATGCAAATACAGTTCCTGGATTACATGTTCTGGTTGGACAAGAAAAAAACCTCTAGGCCTACTCTGATTGGACTTTATTTTCATTCTGTGATTGGTTGTGTTCAGACTTGCTCTTATCCAGTCAGAACATGATCATAAAGTCCAATCAGAGTAAGCCTGGAGGTTTTTTTCTCATCCAATCAAAACATGCAGTCCAGGAACCTCCGTGGGCATAACCGCAGTATATAAATGATGCTGAAGAGTGATCAGGCGTTTTCAGGTTCCTGTATTTTGCTGTGGAGTTGCTCGCTGCCCGACGTAGAGGACTAGGAATCAGGAGTCACTTGCGGTATGCTGGAGGCTGCAGCCGGGGCAGCGTGGCTCGCCTCGCTGCGGTTGTTGGCAGCAACGGAGAGATAGCAGCGCGGCTGGAGCGGTAGGAGAAGGAAAACAGTTTTGGGATAGATGGAGGGGAGTAAAGACGGTAGTTAGTGCCAAAGCGAAAAAAGGATAGCTTAGCCGGAGAAGGTGTTGCAGAAAGATGTCGGCGAAAAGATGGTGGGGAAAAAAGTTTTTGGGTAGATGGAGGTGTAAAAACAGGGTGGGGAGTGAGAGGGAAGAAAGGTTTTGCAGAAAGATGGTGGGTAAAAAGTTTAAGGGTAGATGGAGGTGGAAAAGAGGGTGGCAAGTGGGAGAAGGAAAAACGGGGAGGTGATGGGGGGAAAATGGGGCTAGCAGTAGGGAGAGAAGGTTTTGTGAAAAGACGGTGGGGAGAAAATACAGTGGGGTGGGGGGGAGTTTTTGTGTTGAGGAGCAAAAGAGGGTAGCAAGTGGGAGAAGGGAAAAGAGGGTAGCCAGCAAGAGGAAGACAAGGTTTTGTGAAAAGACAGTGGTAGGAAAGAAAGACGGTGGGGAAAGAAAAGACGGTGGGTAAAAATTGTTTGGATAGATATAGTGGGGAAAGACGGTGACGAGGAGGAGGAAAGAGGGTGGGTGGCGAGAGGGAGCCAGGGATAGGGGGTTGGGAAAACGACGGAAAAATGGTTTGGGGTAGATGGAGGGCAAAAAACAGGGTGGCAAGCAGGATAAGGGAAAGAGCACGAGTGGTAAAGGGGGGAGACTTTGAAAAGGGGGAAAGTTTTGGGGTGTAGATGGAAGTGGAAAGAGGGAGGTGAATAGGAGTGGGGAGAAGGCTTTGTGAAAAGACCAGGGAAATGTTTTTGGGTAGACGGAGAAGGGAAAGAGAATGGCAAGGAGGAACAGGGGGAAAGATGATGAAGAAAACAGTTTTTGGGTGGATGAAGGGGGAAAAGAGGGTAGTGAGCAGGAGTGGAGAGAAGGTTTTGGGAAAAGACGGAGGAAAATGTTTTTGCTTAAAGCAGCAAAAGAGGGTGATGAGAGCGGGAGGGGGAAAAAGAGGGTGGCCAGGGGTAAGGGGAAAAGACGGTGGGAAGAAACTGGGGAAAGGGTTTGGGTAGATGGATGGGGAAAAGGGTGTTGAGCACGAGAGTAGAGAAGGCTTTGTGAAATGAGGGTGGGAAAAAAATGATGGAAGTTTTGGGGGCAGATGGAAGAAAAAGGGTGGTGAGAGGGAGGGGGCCAAAGGCGGTCGGGAAAAGAAGGTAGGGAAATAATGGTGGGGGACAAAGTTTCGGGTAGTTTTTTTAAATAAGATCATTTGTATTTTTGCTTTTGAGCAGTTTGAGTTATGTATTTCGTGTATGAACCCGTTGCCTGAGGCATAGTTTGCAAATACTTGCTTCCATTCTCTGGGTTGTTTCATTTTTTTTAAATTTTAATTTAATTATTTTTAGACGGAGTCTTGCTCTGTCGCCCAGGTTGGAGTGCAGTGGCGCGATCTCCGCTCACTGCAAGCTCTGCCTCCTGGGTTCACTCCATTTTCCTGCCTTGGCCTCCCGAATAGCTGGGACTATAGGCGCCTGCCACCACACCGGGACTTTTTTTGTCTTTTTAGTAGAGACAGGGTTTCACCGTGTTAGCCAGGATGGTCTCGATCTCCTGGCTTCGTGATTGGCGAGGCTCAGCTTCCCAAAGTGTTGGGTGTACAGGGGTGAGCCACCGCTCCCGGCCTGTTTCTTTATTCTACTGATTGCTTCCTCTGCTTTGCAGAAGCTTTTCTCTTTTTTTTTCGAGACGGAGTCTCACTCTGTTGCCCAGGCTGGAATGCAGTGGCATGGTCTCAGCTCACTGCGAGCTCCGACTCCCGGGGTCAGGCCATTCTGCAGCCTCAGCCTCCCAAGTAGCTGGGACTGCAGGCGCAGGTTACCAAGCCCAGCTAATTTTTTGTGTTTTTAGTAGAGTCAGGGTTTCACCGTGTTAGCCAGGATGGTCTCAATCTCCTGATCTCGTGATCCGCCCACCTCGGCCTCCCAAAGTGCTGGGATTACAGGTGAGAGCCACTGCTCCCGGCCTGGAAACAACTTTATTTTCTGGTGTTGTATTTGTATACATACATTAATAGCCCTGAGTTTTAATAAAGTTGCTTTTAAAATATGTATCTTATTTCTCAGAAATATACCCTAAGGCATGTGATTAATTGGGTGGCATGTTCTTTGGTTTTTACAGTTGAAGGATTGTCATTCCTTTATACAAAAAAAAATTAAAGGGGAATTTTTATCATATACTAGAGGAAAGAAGGCAGATACTAAATAATAAATACTGTATGCTTCCATGTTAATAAAATTTGAAATTCCCAAGACAGAATGCATTAAACCTTTCTGGGGTTGAAGTGGGGAATTTCATTGGCAAAGGTCGTGCAATAAATGTGTAGGTGAAGGGAATATTCTATATTTGATTGTGTAGGTGATTATCTAGCTTTATAAATTTGTAAAACTGAACTGGACAAATGTGTGCCTTATATGCAAATTACTCTATAAAATTGATTAAAACTAGTTAGGAGAGAATCAGTCAAGGGGAAAAGAAAGAAAAGTCATGTGAAAAAATTGCCAATGCACTAGAATTATCTTTGATGACATTAAATATAGCCTGGCTTTCTCTTAATTCTTTTTAAAATTTATGTAGATTTCTCAATCCTTTGATACTTTTTCCTCAACAGATTTTATATTCTCATATATGTCAATGTATGGTTACATAAGAGAGGGCTTTTACAGTTGGACTGGAACAGCTTGATATTTATATCTAGAGATGCATTGGAAGCATAACACTGACCGTGAGCAAGATGAAAATGGCATGTGCTAGTTAGTGATTTGTAATATGTTGCTTTTAAGTTTAGTGCCAACTGGTCTACATCGTTGAGAATGTTTAGTTTGATGGTTTACACAACGTGGCTTAAGTATATGACCAGCAATGTATGAGGGAGCCTGCCAAAAAGACTTTTCTGCACTTTAAATTATTATAGTAAGCTCAAATCTTGAAGGTTCATAATATACAGATAAAATGTGTCCGTGAGACTGAGAAAGGATCCCGAAAGACAGACTTTCAATGATTTCCTGCATTTTATTTCTGTTGTACTTTACCTTTACCTTTATTAAACACTAATAAAGTTCTTCTTATAGGGCCTCACAGGCCTTTTTAGTTTTCCAACCTATTCATCCTTGGTGCAAACCTAGTAATTTTTTGCATGATAGTATTGGGATTTTACTCTGAGGCTAGGCTTCAAACTGTAAAAACAGCTTTTTAGAATTGTATCATTTTCAGTCTTTCCATCGTGTTCCATTGTCCCAGCCACACACACACCAGATAACAAGACGAAAAGCAACCTCAAAAGGTAACACATCTGTAGTAGATGTTTTTACCTCTTGAAAAATCTAAGGAAAAGATACTAAAAATGAAGGCATCAGTAAAATAGTATCATTTTAAGTTGACCTCGAGTATTTCAACATCAGTCTAGCTTCAGAACAATACATCTGCAAGGGGAAATGGGGTACTTTTGTGTTTTTTTACACCTGTTATTTCAATTGAAATACAAAAAACTAATTTGACCTAACTATAAACATAAAAAGGTTTTATCAGCATTGAAATAAAATAACAGAAAATGCATTTGTGGGTCTGACCTCAGGACGGATTTTAAATAGTCAATGTTACCTCTCTCATTCCCTCTTCTCTGAGCATCAGCTTTATTATTCCATCCTTCTTTGGCACTGACAGACACAGACTCATTCTTACAACATATACCATCAGAAGTGAAACCTTCACCCTCTCCAACCCTTGAAAAATCTGAGATGCACTTTGACTATTCTCAGATCATGGACCTATTACTTGGATCAAAAAGTACTGCACAGGGAAGTAGATACTATAATCTCTGACATTACAGTTTCAAGGTTGGAGTGACAAAGGGATGGCTCCCATAAGGAGTGAGTATCATAGAAATGATATTTTTATGGTCATACTTTTGTGAACTAGGCAGACATCCCTTCATGTCAACTACATCTCTACTTTGAACAGATAAATATCCATGCATATACTAAATTATACAGTAATATAAGCATGACTTTTCATTAAAATTTTAACCAAAACAGTCTATTTAGGTGAATAAATACCGATACAGGAGACATTTCTGCTTGAATGATCTTTACCCTTTGGGAGACATAAATAAAATGATGTCATACTTTATTATGAAATGACTATCCAGCATATTTATGTGCAAACTTTCATAATAAATTTCTTTATTGTCTAAAATAAGCACAAAAGCCCTTTTAATTAATGTCTCTTTAATATACAGAATAAATATAAGAAAATAGCACAAATGGTATTACGCCGGCACACAGAAATAGTTTCAGTTAAAAGCCAATCCTGTATTTTAAGAACTTGACAAAATCATAATTGAAAATAGTGTATTATCTTACATGCAGATGTTGTGTAATCAGGGACATCCAAATAACTTACATCCAAATATTTCACAATTAGTCTTTGACATATTCTGTGAAGTATTATAAAATCATGCCCTCAGGAATACAAAAGCACAAAGGGAGGCAGGACTCCATATAGCCATTTATTCATTTCCTAAGGTTAGGTACAATGAGGACTGCATTTTCAGCATTATCAGGGCCATACAGACATTGGAGCTTAAGGGATAATATCCAATTTCATAGCAGTCTGTTAAAGTATAAGCCAGTGTAATGACCCAAATGTTCACCATAATACCATCTTGAGTGATGATGGTATGAATACAGAGGAACACTGCATCTCTAAAATAAACAACGTTTATATGACATGAGACCAATTTGATGAAAAGAAGGCAAACTGTGAATGGTAATTTTGTTTTTTTAATTGTTCTCATTGTGTGTACTCATATCTGAAAATATAGTACCATGTAATTAGAAAAGTTATAACAAAATAAAATAAGACTGGAAGCCTTAACTTTTTATATCAAATGTTTTGCACACAAATATAGCCTTTTACTGATGATTTATGGCTCCAGAATATTGGTAGCTATAATTATGCTTTGTAAAACAGAAGCTATGAATGCCTTACTACAGAAAGACACAAAATCATTTCCTTACTCATTCACTGCTGGTAGACCCTGCGGCACAGCATTTCCTGCCCAGATACCTGATTATTAATCCAGTTTTGGGTAGGGGGTATACTAACATTAACTAACGGAGATCGGTGTTTAAGCCAGTTAATGTAAAGAAATGCGTAGGAACTGAAATATTCCTTTTAAATTAACAAAAGTGTCCTTTCTAGATAAAGTTACATGAGGACCCAAATGTATACCAGAAAATCATTTGATGAATATGGAATTAATAAAAGAATGTTTTGTTATATGGTTTTAGTACTTCGTTGGTGCCAGGTTAAAGACATGTGGCCCTAGATAGGATAACTCTACAGAAGAGAATTTAATTTGTTTTCCTGCTTCACCAGAAATCCAACAATTAAGTCAGTGACTCTATTTTCCAATATTCATTTCCTCCATTTTCTCATCTCTTTTTGATTGATGGTATCATTTCGTTATTTTATTTACATTGACATGGAATTCATTTTGGCTAAAATGACTTTTTGACCACTTGTGTGTATATATATGCTTTTAAAATCAATGAACAATATTGTTTCTCTATTTTCAAGATTATCCCTCTATATTCTCTAAAGTCGATACTGTGAAACAGTCCAGATATGAGTCTAGGAATGGCGATACAAAATACTGTAAAACTGGAAGCAACTTAGTAGGTAATCAATAGGGAAAATGAAACTCAGTATAATTGACTCTAGTTAATGATGCATTTATTTTATATTTTTTTCCATTCCTGAGATAAGTCCTGCCTGGTTATAGTATATTATGTTTTATGTATTGCTGGATTTTGGTCATTAGCATTTTGCTGAGGATTTTTTTCATCTATTTTTGTTAAAGATATTGTTCTGTGTTTGTGTTTTTTTTTTTTTTTGATGTTTTGTCTGGTTTTGTTATTAGGGTAACTAGCTTCATAGAATAAACTGGGAAGTGTATTCTCTTTTTTTTGCAAGAGTTTGTAAATAATTGTATTAATTCAACTTTAAAAGTTTGGTAGAGGCATTCTTGGCTAGAAGATTTTGTTGCTATTGTCAGTTTCCCGAGGTGGTAGCTTTGATTACTAACTTAATCCCTTTACTTGATAAGATTTTGTATTTCTCTTTGACTCATTTTTGCTAATTTGAATCTTTCTTAGAATTTGTCCAGTTCTTAAAAAATATCTAAATTTTAGATATAATTGTTCATAGGGTACTTTTATAATAAATTTTTATTTGTTTAGTGTCCTTTTAAAAATTTCATTAATACTTGAATAGTTTCTCTTCCTTGTTGGTTGGTCTATATAAATTGTGGCCACTGTTGATGTGTTCAAAGAAACAATTTTTGGCTTTGTTGAGGTTCTCAATTGTTTTTCTGTTTCAGTAATTTGTATACCCTAATACTTACTTGTGGTTGCTGTAGTTTCAATTTTCTCTTTTTTCAGTGCCTTATGGTGGCAGGTTAGAGAATGTAATTTTTGAGTATGAGAACTACTTTTATTGCATCACATAGGAGATATGCATTCTTAAAGTATTTTCTAATTTATTTCTTCTTGGACCCATTGGTTATTTAATAGCATGTTGTTTAATTTCCACATAATTCTGAGTTTCCCAAATTTTCCTATTGCTGATTTATTATTTTACTCAATTATTGTCTGAAAATATGCTTTGTATTATTCCAATGTTTAAATTCATTGAGGTCTATTTTATGGCCTGGGATATGGTATTCCTGGATAATGTTGCGTGTGCACTTGAGAATCTACTGTTGTTACAGTGTTCCTTAAATATCTAATCAGTCTGGTTATTTTATAGTATTGTTCAAGTGTTGTATTTCTTTGTTGATCTTCTGCCTAGTCATTTTATCCATTTGTGAAAGTGAGTATCCAAGGCTGCAAGAAGTATGTTAAATTGTCTAATCTTCATTTTTGGAGGTTTCTATGTCAATGGATTTTGAAGCCTTTCATCACACATATATATGCTTATAATTATTTATATTTGAGATATTGGTCCTTTTATTTTTATGAAATCTCTCTTTACCTCTAACCCCTTTTGTTTCAAAGTCTATTTTTTTCTGATATTAATATAACAATTCCAGCTTTCTTGGGGTTACTGCCTGCATCATACAAATTTTCCATCCTTTTTTTGTATGAATTTTCATCTTCGGATCTAAAGTGTGTCTCCTGCAGACAACATGTGGATGGATCTTGTTTAATTAATTTGTTTTTCCTCCAGTCTGACAATATTTCCTTTATTTGAATATTTAAATTCATTTTCACTTGAGGTTACTAGTATAGTTACATTTACATCCATCATTTTACTTCAGTTTTCTGTATACTTTATGTTTTTTTCATCCCTCTATTCCTCCTCTACTGCTTTCTTCTGAATTAGGTATTTTCTAAAAAACATTTAATTTAAATTTAATAATTTATCTATATTTTTTCAATGTTTCCCTTGTTTAGGGTTTACTGTATACATCTTAACAGAATCAATTTTAGATGCATAGCAATTCTAGTGACCTATGTATATATAAATTTTACTTTTGTTCACTTTTGTATACTTTGGCTCTCCTTCTGTTTGTGCTATTATTGCCGTACACATTACATCTATATATGCTATATACCCAATAATTTGTTATAACTGTTACTTGATGATATGGTTTGTTGTTTTGTCCTCTCCAAAGTTCATGTTGAAACTTAATTTCAATGTGACAGCATTAAGAGCTGGAACCTGTCCTCATGGATGGTATGAGTGTCTTATAGAAGGGCTGGAGGGAATTAGGACCCTTTGCCTTTTCATCCTTTTCACCATATGAAAATACAGCATTCATCCCCTCTGGAGGATGCAGTATTCAAGGCACCTCAGCAGACACCAAACCTGCCAGCAAATTGGTCTTAAACTTCCAGCCTGCAGAACTATGAGAAATAAATTTCATCTTTACAAATTTCTCAGTCTCTGGTATATATATGTATCAGCATGAACAGACTAACGCACTTGACATAATTTTATATCTCAAAAAAAGATAAAAAGAAACATACTAGGTATTTACAGTTTTTGTTATATTAACAGTCTTTATTATTTCAGGTCTTTTCATTTGTTCAGCATTTGAAGCTTCTTCCTGACACCAGAAGGGCTCTTCTTAGCTGTCTTTTTCATGGGTTATTCCTGGTAAACTAGCTGACCTGTGTTTCAAAGCATGTCTGCAATAAAGTGCCAGTCTCTCTTACTTGCTTTTTACCACCACTTCATTGTTGTTCAATGAAGTTGAAATTTCCTCAGACTCTTCTTTTGGGAAAAGCTTTACACTCTCTGCTGTATGTTCTGCCCCTTCCTTTGGGCAAAACTTCTGAGCTTTGGCTCTGGTGATTGCAGCAAAGAGAGCAGCATTCTCATCTCGGAGTGACAGCCCTACTTTGAGACTGGGTCACTGGGATGAGAAGTAGCCGTTGGTAATCTCAGTCTGCCACTCCTGGAATGAGAACTTTGCCTTACAAACCAGAAAGAAGGCAATCAGGGCTCAGTGTTCTCAGTGTGTTGCACCCAAACAGTCCTCATTCCATGAATTAAAGCTGGTAGGAGGAAGTGACAACCTACTTCTTGACCATATTCAGCAAAAGCTTAACCTCAAGAACAGGTAGTGGCAGCAGGTGGGGGTAGAAATGAAAAATTCTAATGTACTGTTACTCCCAAAAAGATACTATAGCCCCTCAATAGGGTCTAGTAAAAGTTCTGTGTTCTTGGCTACATTGCATTGAGTAGAGTTTATATCAAGATAGGCTGTGAGAAAGAGAGGTAAGAATGGGTTGTGGATCAAATGCAAAAAAACTCTCACTGTTCTTAGTGAGTTTCAGTAGATTTTCTTGAATAAATACTTCATCATTTTCTACGTACCATTATGACTTTTCAAGTGACATAGGTGATGGTTGTTTTATAATTTTCAACAATTTTATAAAAGATCCATGGAGCTCTTCACATTGCCATTCTAGAGGTGGAACTTCTGCATTTATTTCTTATGCAAGGAAATTAAGGTTTTCTTTAATTTCTCTTCTTTCTTCTAAAATATGCATTGGAATCTCACTCTCTACAGCAAATTGGGTCTCAGTGTATTTCTTTCTCCAAGAGAAGTCTACTAGATATTCAAATAATTTTTGTTTTATATTGTTATCTTTGAAAGGTTATTTTGTTGTTAAACAAAAGACAATAGGAAGATGAACATGAAACTCTAACATTCATTGTATGAATATTATCTTTTCATTCAGAAAGAGTTACAAAATATATTTGAGTGCTCGTGAAGCTTTAAAAAGAAGTGGATTAAGTAATCAATCTCCCCAGACAGATAAAAAAGCACATGATATTTTGGTATTCCCCAACTTCTATTACTTGACTTTCATGTTCTAGCAAATAACTTTCAACAATTTGTCAACTTATTTGCACAGTCATTTGTATTTTATATTATTTCCATTATATATGATATAATGGAATTATATTAATTCTATTATGCATGTGTTGAATAGACTTTAATATATAGAGTAGATGTTGACACACTCCAATTTGTAACAAAGTGAAAAATTACTTTGTCAGAAAACAACTATGTATCAAAATTCTGAAGTGCTTTTCCATCTCTTCTAAAACAACATATAGAAAACGTTATTTTCTCATTATTAAATATGACTCGGAATACAGCAAAACTAATTGGCTATAAAGCAAACCTTTAAAAGAGAATAGTTTGATGAAAAATATAAGCATTCTTAGTTATACATAAGATCCCACAGAGCCAATTTAACTTTTTTTTGAGATTTATGTCCCAATTTAAAACTTTTAATTCCTACTGTCTAAGAATTGTGGTTAAAAGTATGAGATAATTAATTACTCCTGACATCCAACTTTTGTGATCATAGTAGGTGACATTCCTTTGAAAAAAATAACTTGAAAATTTTCTGGTAAATGTTATGTTTGTGTGTGGGTGTAGAGTTTCATTTACAAAACAAGCCCTCACATATCAAAGTTAAGTGTTTCAGTTATCTTGTAAGAGTATGTCCTTGGATGCTATGTTTATGCCAATATTTATACATGTTGAATATACTCAACTTTCATTTAACTTACATAGCCATAAACTTTAATCAGAGATTCCTTACTAATTCTGATGAATGTTGGTAGAAATTATGCTGAAAATAAAATATGTTCGAATAGTTTTTAGTAAAAGGATAAAAGGAAAGAAGCTAGCAGAAGAGCCAGTACCACAGAAAGGAAAGTCACATTCTGGATCCAAGCAACCTTTCCATGAGCAAAGAAGCAGCAAACTGAATTCATGAGACAGGGAGCAGAAGCAAGAGAGTGAAGAGGAAGTAGACTTGTTTTTGTTTTTGTTTTTTGTTTGTTTTCTCATGAGAAGAGTGTCCCAGTAGGAGAAATAAGTTCTATGAATGAGACCAGAAAGACAGGTAGAACATCTGGACCCTCTGTATAGGATAGGTAGTTATTATATTGTGTGTTCTGGAGGTAAGATTTATAGAAATTCAAGCCTACAGTAGTATCAAGGCCTATTAAGCAAACATCCATTAGACAGCAAGAAAGACTAAGAGGCTTTCAAACCACAAGTGTCAATAGTTAAATGTGAAGCAAATATATAGACATTTGAAACTATGACAAAAAATAATATGAGAGGTTTATCATAATATAATATTTTGTTCTTCAGTTTAGTAATTATATAAAGCTACATACTAGTTTTTCAAAACTTAACCAATCCTCTTAATTTCTGTGAAATTCCTGCTATACTTGGGATAGAGTTTGGAGTGTAAACTCAGTTTGTAGATTTTTTTTTTTTAATCATGAAACAACATAGCGATAAATTTAAATAGTTTTTCCAGTTGTATCATGTGTGTGATAAAAAGGCTTTATATTTCTGTTTCCTAAATCAGGGCATGACAGTACAAATCATACATCAAGTATTCTTATGTCTGTTATATAATTATAGAAGAATAATGCCCAAACCTTTTTTGAATGAGGGTATGTCATGAGCATCAAAAGGGAAAGAAAAGTATGAAAATCCTTAAAAGTTTTAGTCTGGAGAGTCATACAGATTGTGCATTCTTTAGCTAACATTTTTAAACTAATATCTGAAATCACTTGCTTAACCCCTTTGAATAATACACTATTGCCCTTAAGAGAAATTTGGTAATCTACTAAAGGTCCTTTTCATATAGCCCTGACTTCTCTCTCCAGTCACGTATGCTTACTGGTGTCTGTGACCCACACACACTAGTTGTCTCTCGATTTCGCCAAGATGTTCTGCATTCTTTCTTCTCACAGCTTATATGTCTATTGCTGCTGCTGCAAGGCATACTTCTCTAGTATTTACTAGCTACTGTTTATTATTTTGAATCAGTTTAATGGTTTATTTTCGAGGAGACAAGGGCAAATTTTGCTGCTCTATATTCCTATAGTATTGTGGTCTTTTTATTAAAAATTCATCAGGCTAAAAATTGTTTGTGATTCCCATTTATTTACCTGCTAGATTCTAAATTCCATGAGGACTGGAAATGCAACCCTTTTATTTACCTGTGTATGTACCTGTGTATCTCAAACTTCGTATTCTTCCTGTGAGATTGTCATGTATTTATTAAAATGAATGATTTTTTATCTCTATAGACTGCATTACCAATACCTCTTGCACTATGAAATTTTCCTTAGTTTCAAAAAAGCCAAACATTATTTTTTTGTTATTTACATAGTTTGAAATTCTTTTCTGGCACTAATGTTTCACCTATAAAAAGACCTATTAAAATTTATTTAGTAAGGGGAGGGATGAAACAATTATGCATTTTTTTGTTGAAAGCACAGTTGTGTCTGATACTTTAATTATGCTATCTAATTTAACCTTTCGTAAATGCCCAGAATATGAAAATATCATCCATGATTTAAATACCAATTGCCAAAATTGACAGCTATGAAATGGAAGACTCAGGTTTGTCCTATGCCACATTTTCTCCTCTTTCCTTTTTGTCTTTCTTAAGACCATCATCTTCCAAATTGTGGAGAAAGAAAACATTTCTATTTGTGATTGCTTCTGCTAGTTATTTCTGCAAAACAAACTGCTCAAATTCAGTGGCATGATGCAATAACCATTTTGTCATCCTCATATATTTTGGGGTCAGGGGGTTGAAAATGCAAAGTGGGGTGACATTTCTGTGGTCTACAGTATTTGGGGCCTCTGAGAAGTCCTAGATGTCTAGGAATGAATTCAACGTTGGACAATGAAATCTTCTGAAAGCTGCTTCATTTACATGTTTGGCTTCTACATTGGTATGACTTAAAAGCTGGGCTCAAAATAATCTCTTAACCAGAGTGTCTGAATATTGCTTCTTCATGTAACTTGAGCTCCCTCACAGCGTGGAATCATACAGGTAGCTTTCCTGAGTGTTTCAGTTAATGGGTCAATGTATTGCCTTTAATAATCTTGCCTCAGAAGTCACATAGAATTACTTTAATGCTCAGTTAGTTTAAGCAATCACAGCCTGTCTGACTTAGGGGGAAGAAACATGATGTCTACCCTTCGATGTCAGGGCATTCAAAGTATTCGTGGCTATATTTTTAAAATGCCACAGAGATGCCATATCCTTCTTATCAGCAATAGAATCAGGATATGAAAATAGTTTTTATGCTACATATGCATTTTTATAGTCATTCTTGTTATTATTTTCTTTTTCAGAAATGGTGAAGGGGTGGGGTAAGGATTATGTTTCATTCTTAAATTTTGTGCTCTATTAGTATTTTTATTTTTTGTCCATAATTGATTATGGCACAAAGGTAACTCAAAACTACAGTGTAGAAACATAAAAAATAAAGTTTTCATAACCAAGCTGTGGATAAGATATTCAAATATAAAAAAGATTTTGAATTTGTTTTAAAAATTAAGTCGTCTTATTTTGTAAAAAGAACTAAGATAATTGTCCACTAATCACCCAATAAGTCTTCTCCTTAGTTGTCCTTCCACGAAAGATATTACCATCTATGATTAATTTGGATTCCAGAGGAAGAAAATATAGTTTGAGGAAAATTGACTGTGGAGTAATCTCAATGCTAACTACTATAAAATAGCTTATTACTTGAAAAATGAGGATATTGTATGAATTATCACTAGTCAATCGGTAGCAAAAACAAAATTTAAGTGATTGTAAATATGTCATATTTAAAACTATCTTGTAAAGATGTTATGTACAGATATATGTTACTAGCTTCTGGATTCAGAAGAATATCTACCTGGAATAGGTTTAAGTTGGGTAATTGTAGTGTGTTTAATAATTTCAATACAAGGTAAAAACATTTTCTGTTGAAAATCAGTTTTAATATTGTTAGGTTTTATTTATATTTTGAAAATTTAAGGACTCTTGAATATTCTCAATTAAATTGCAATTTAATGCAATTGTAGTTATACTCAGCACTATAGTTACACTTGATTAAAGCCATTGTAAAGGAAATGTAATCCCATACTGATGATCTTCACATTTCTTTGGGTTAAAGATCAGTTTATTTCAGTGAGATTACAGTTCAGGAGAAAGGTTATTGACTTATATGTATCTATAGTGTGGTCTAAGCAACAGTTAGGAGTTTAGTTTGCATGTTTACTATTTTTGAGAGTACATCAATGTAATGAAATATATTTAAAATATCAATGTAATGAAATATATATTTAAAATATCAATGTAATGAAATATATTTAAAATTGTACATTATATATACATAATTATATGTATATTTATTTTTTACAACAGTGTTTTTCCTTGGAGATGATTCAATCAAATTGCAGAAGAGACACTTCTAATTAGTTATTGAGAAGTACAAGCTAGGATTATTGTTTTCCTGAATGTTTGTGACTAGCAATGATCTCTTACAGACGTGGGGGTCAGGACACTTGGACCTTAAATTGGAAATGGTTAAAAAATTGTTATCCAAAGAATGACAATGGTTTGTTTGCCAAGACTTTTTGTTTTGTTGTTTTGTTTTGTTTTTTTTTTGAGATGGAATTTTGCTCTGTCACCCAGACTTGAGTGCAGTGGCATGATTTTGGCTCACTGTAACCTCTGCCTCCTGGATTCAAGCAATTCTCCCGCCTCAGCTTCCTGAGTAGCTGGGATTACAGGCAACCGCCATCATGCCCAGCTAATTTTGTATTTCTAGTAGCGATGGTGTTTCACTATGTTGGTCAGGCTAGTCTTGAACTCCTGACCTCAATGAATCCATCTGCCTCAGCCTCCCAAAGTGCTGGGATTACAGGTGTGCGCCACCGTGCCCAGCTGCCAAGTCTTGTTGTGTTAGTATTGGTGTTGAATATATCTGGTGTTTTCATTCAAGGAAATACTTAAAAGCCATTTTAGGGGCTGGGTGTGGTGGCTCACGCCTGTAATCCCAGCACTTTGGGAGGTCGAGGTGGGCGGATCACGAGGTCAGGAGATCAAGACCATCCTGGCTAACACAGTGAAACCCCGTCTCTACTAAAAATACAAAAAATTAGCCTGGCGTAGTGGCAGGCACCTGTTGTCCCAGCTACTTGGGGGGCTGAGGCAAGAGAATGGCGTGAACCCGGGAGGCAGAGCTTGCAGTCCAGTCTGGGTGATAGAGCCAGACTCCGTCTCAAAAAGAAAAAAAAAACAAACAAAAACAAAAAAAGCCATTTTAAGGTAAAATAACCTTTCTCAGAACTATCACTGTACACATCTTCCTGTTTCTCTGATCCCTGTTCTCTCCTTTAGTTTTAACCTTTTGCAATAGCTCTTCATGCATCTTCTCCTTCTGGGGTCATTGGAGATGTGTTCTGTCTTATCGATGTCTGTTAAAACTAAGTACTTCTTATCCCTAAACAGGTAGTTTGATTTTATGACCACCCAGACAACTCTTAAGTAAAATGCAAGCATGTGCTACTTTTCTCTACTGTACACTCATAAACTTGAAACAATTCCCTCTTCTGTCCGCATCTTCCAATAAGGATATAGACTTAGAACTTTAAAAATCGGTGGATAACCACTCTTTACTGCAAGAGTGGAATACTATATTGGACGATGATTTGGGCAAGATCACCTAAACAGAATGGATAACTTTAACTCTACCCTGTCGGTAAGTACTCACTATGCACTCTCCTAGTAGTGTCTATTTGATAGAGAAAAGTATTAGAAGAAAAATGAACAACTTCATTGTCATGATTTCTAATATGTCATAAATATGAGGTCCTTCATTTCTGTTAAGTGGAAAACCAATGATGATACTGCTTAAAGAAATATCTGTCCATGTTCATCTATATCAACAAACTTCCAGGCATTGTGCATTGGCACAAGCTGTTATTTCTGTCTTTGCCAGTGTTTAACAATGTCAGGTGATTCTACTTCTTCCCAGGCAGCATATTCTGTAAAATTCTCAATGACATATTTGATACTCTGGAAAGATATTTTTATTCTTCACAGGGTAGAACATGCATTACAAATCCTGTAATCAGTAAAATACATGCAATGAAATGGTTTCGATTTCATGTATGAATAATTTTTTGATGGTTATATAATCTAAAATATTTATATTTCAATTAGTGTTTTACTTAATACTTTGTATTACTTCTTTTAATCAATCAAAAAGGAGATGATATTACCTGTTCAATGCAAGCTTAGCTATGTATTATGCATTGGAGACTACATTAAGGAATTCACTAGGCAATGAGTTCTGGATGTTAAAAGGGGCATTAATTTAAAAAGGAATATTAAAGACGCGAAATGTTTAAACCCTCAGTCTTAGGTATTTCAGGATTGGTACTGGTAAACTAAAAGATGTGAATAAAAAGTTTAAAGAAGAAAATACTGTAGTGTTGATTGAACAGTATTTATTTTTTCCCAAATGACTAAGCTTTCAAATCAGAGACTAATCATGAAGAACCACATGACTTATTTTTAAATTAAAAACCATATTGAAATATATTTTTCTGGTTGAAGAGAGTTTTATTCTAAAAAGAAAAAGTATCTATGAAGCAAAAAAATAAAGAAAACACGCTCTCTTTTCTTACGTTTGCTCAAGCAGAATTTACCTCTGCGACTCATATAATTGGTGCTATAATTATGTACAGATATTTTGATACTTCAAAGAATCTATAAAATTCCCTAAATGAAAATTAATGCAGATTAAACATGATCTTAATGATCAAGACAGCTTTTTTTGTTTATAAGCAAGTTAGATTATATTGCTTATGAAAGTTAATTTTTTATATTTTTATTCCATGGATCATGCAAAAAATCATGCTAGACAATGAAAGGATATCATGTTTTCTTCTTTTTGTCTTACCATTTTTTTCTGTGCTTAATTCTGCTTTTGCTATATAGTTTGGAAATATAAAGAATTAGAAGAATTGCTCAGATGTCTTTTTGAAACCTCCAGGTTGCCAATATATTCATCTCATCACTCTTACCTGATTCCCACACATTCCTCTGTGATCCTACTGAGCAGTATGTTTATTGTAAAATCTAACAGACCACCCAACTGGTTTGCAACATCAAACTATCATGCTTCTTGTACACAATATATTAGAAAATTGGGTTTTTGTATATCAGAGTAGAAATATATTTTATACATACATATTTGAGGCATACTGTTATATTTTTAAAGAAATAATATTTTGTTTAATTGAACCAACATGGTTTTTACTATGATGTAATTACTCACTGACCAGCAAGTCTACGGACAGCCTCTACCAGAATCAAGATACACATAGGTAATTTATTTTAAATATTTTTTGAAATCTGGGGTGCTCAATTTGATCCACGCAGATTAGCTTAATTAGTATACATCTATTGGTCATTGGCATACTTTTTAAAATGAGATATAAAATTATGCAAATATCTATAAGTTCTCTACAACGTCTTTTCCTAGCAGCATTTCACAGCAGACAGAGGAGGTTGCCAGTAGGTAGACAAAACAAAAAACAGAAACACTTCTTAAGCATACTTTTTTTTACATGTCATAACATGAATCTATTATCATTTTTGTTTTACTTTTGTATTGTGAAAAATGTTAAAATTGGTTATTACCAACTTTGTTCTTTCCTAATCGTGTCCTTTTTCTCTATCATCAGCATTTTAAAAAACATTCTTGATCTCTAAGACCTTTCTAGAAAATTCTGCTGACAAATTAAGTGGCAGCTAGAACAAGAGGAGATATAAAGAATTATTGTTGATAATGAAAACAATGAAGTGTATATTTGGCATGGGCAAGTTGCATGTTGACAATGTATCATTGCATAAATGTTTGAAATATTTTTCCTTTATAAAGTAATTGTCATCAAGATTGAAGCTATTGAATATATTTGCTGCATAACATTTTGTATAAAATAGATTTATATTGCTTTGAGCTGAACAGATATTTGCAACGAAATTGTGCTTGGCTAGAGATGTTATGCCCATATTATTTTAATTTTGTCTACTAACTGTCATTGGCAAAAATGTATCTAATACGTTTTATCTCTTTCCTCTTCTCTTTCCCCAAATCACATACAACTGAAAGATGCTAGATGTTAACAGTTCTGGTAAAGTAGTCTTCTAAAATTCTTTTTCATTTATGTCTAGAGAAAAACATGTACAAAAATTCGGGACAGATTTTTCTTCAAGGTATCAAGAGTAGACGATATATATTTTTTTCCAATAAATTTCTAAAGCTATATTTTAGAAATCAAAAAAGAAATATTTGCATTAAAACCATTATTCCCTAAAATTTTTAGAGGATTCTGTTTGACTTCGGCATGAATAAAGTCCATTCTCTTATTTGCAGTGCTATTAGATATGAGGAGTTTTAGCAGAGATCCTGGAACAACTGCTGCCTATCACGGTGTGAAATCAATGACATGGAGTCCTGCAGAAACTATTTACTTTGCTATATCTCCTCAATATATGTATATGCAGACAAGATCTTTGGCACTAGCTTGAAATCCACAGCAAGAGGTACACCAGGAAGCATCAAAAACTATTAAGTATATACAAAACTAGTTGAATGTGTACCTGTTAGCAATGTTAACAGAGTTTGTGTCCCACAACCATCAGAGTTTGCTACCCACTATTATCAGACCAAATTAAAGTAATATGAACTCTCCAATCAAGGAAAGTATCATTGCAAATATCTGCTCATTTCAAAGCAATATAAATATGTTTTATACAAAATGGCACATAGTAAATGTATTTGATAGATTAAATCTTGATGCCAATTACTTCATAAAGGAGCAGATGTCAAATATTTATGTAATGATGTATCATCAACATGCAGCTTGTGTCCCTTTAACATAGCAAATGCTTTCTTCTGAGACAAAAGGGCCCTTGATTCTTCTATTTACTCATTCTTGCTGGAAAATTTTGCAAATATAGGAAGAACAATGAATCTAATAATTTTCTTTTTTTTTGACGGCGTTTTGCTCTTGTTGCGCAGCCTGGAGTGCAATGGCACAATATTGGCTCACTGCAATCTCTGCCTCCTGGGTTCAAGCGATTCTCCTGCCTCAGCCTCCCGAGTAGCTGGGATTATAGGTATGCGCTACCACTCCCGACTAATTTTGTGTTTTTAGTACAGACGGGGTTTCTCCATGTTGGTCAAGGCTAGTCTCAAGCTCCTGACCTCAGGTGATCGCTGCCGCTGCCTCCGCCTCCCAAAGTGCTGGGATTACAGGCGTGAGCCACTGCGCCCTGCCAAACCTGAAAATTTTTTTGAACCTCTTTCATGCAAGCCAGACGTTGTCCTAAGCATTTTAGAGACACTATCTCATGTATGTGTTTGAAAAAGTTATCTCTATGAAAGCTAATGTTTCTAAACTGTGAAAGATACCTTATTTACTCCTTTAAATTCATGTGCCACTTTTTCCCATTACCTTTTTTAATGTACATTATGTCTTCTGGGTCCTCTGACTTCTAAATGGCCTCAGCTCATGGTGAACCCTTAACAGGAGCTGCGAAGGATGAAGAGTTAGACCAATACACTAATTCATCTTGCTTCTTCTCTGTGAGTAGCTACATCTTTAACCACTGATTCAAACAAAGCACAGACAGTACAGGATGTTCTACTTCTGATTATGAGTAATGTACCTTCTCCTTCAGATGTGCTTGTGGTAAGGAAATGGCTGCTAGGAAGTGACAGTTTACTTCACTATCCTTTGTGGTATGTCTACCCCAACCCTAATCCATCCATTTGTAAATTAGCCCTTCAGGAATTATACAAGTCGCCCTGTTCTATGTGTACTGCTTATGAACTGACATCCGTGTAACATATTAAGAATTCGAGAAGCTTAACTCAAACATTGTTTGGACATCTTATGGAAATAGAGGGTGTGTCTCCACATTTCTATGAATATTGTGTTGACTTTTACAATCTGTTGATTTTTAGCTTCTGTAAATGTAATTTTTATTTTTGTATACTTATTTTTATCATATGACTATTAATTGCTCCCAGGTAATGTGGACTAAAAGGGCTTTCTTAGTTTACGCACACTCATGCACACACATACACAGATATGTATGCACACACGTGAGACATTTGCAATTGTAAAACCTACTACGGAGGGAAAAGGAAAGGGCATAGGCAAAATGCCATGGCTTACCTACAACTACAATTTGGATATTAGATATTTACGTTTTGTTCTTTCTTAATAGAATCGCTTTGACTGCTCAGGCTTTTAGAGGCTCCAAATGAATTTTAGAATCGTTTTTTTTTTCTAATTCTGTGAAAAATGGTATTCATAGTTTCGTAGGAATAGCATTGAATTTGTATATTGCTTTGGACAATATGGCCATTTTAACAATATTGATTCTTCCAATTCATGAGCATGGAATAATTTTGCATTTGTGTCATATATGAGTTCTTTTACCAGTGTTTTACAGTTTTTAGAGATCTTTTGTCTCCTTGGTTAGGTGTATTTCTAGATATTTTACTTTTTGTAACTATTTTAAGTGACATTATATTCTTGTTTTCAATCTTAGCTTGAATGTTACTGGGGTACACAAATTTGACTGATTTTTTACATTGGTTTTGTATCCTGAAGCTTTCCCGAAACAATTTATCAGTTCAGGAGACTTTTGTAGGAGTCTTTAGGTGTAGAATAATATCAGGTGAAGAGAGGTAGTTTGACTTCTTTTTCTATTTGGATATCCTTTTTTTTTTTCTCTTGCTGATTCCTCTGGCTAGCACTTTCAGAACTATGTTGAATAGGAGTGGTGAGAGTGGCCATCCATATTTTGTTCCAGCTCTTAAGGGAATGCTTCCAGTTTTTGCCTGTTCAGTATGGTGTGAGCCATGGGTTTGTCATAGATGGCTGTTATTAAGGAGCATGTTCCTTTAATATCTAGTGTCGAGAATTTTTATCATGAACAGATGTTGGATTTTATTGAAATATTTTTCTGCATCTCTTGAGATGGTCATTTTTTTTTGTTTTAAATTGTTTATGTGGCAAATCACATTTATTAAATCCCACATGTTGAACCAACCTTCCATCCCAGGAATGAAGCCTACTTGATCTTGGTGAATTAACTGATGTGCTATTCAATTTGGTTTCTTAGTAATTTGTTGAAGATTTTTGCATCTCTATTAATCAGAGATATTGGCCTGTAGTTTTCTTTGTTGTTGTTGTGTCTTTGCCAGGCATTGATATTAGGGTGATGCTGGCTTTGTAAAATGACTTGTCGGGGAGTCCTTTCTTCTTAATTTTTTGAAATAGTTTCAGTAGAATTTGTAACAACTCTTCTACATACATCTGGTAGAATTTGGCTGTGAATCCACTTGGTCCAGAGTTGTTTTGATTAGTTGGTTTTTTTTTAATCACTGATTCAATTTCAGAACTCAATATTGGTCTGTTCAGTGTTTCAATATCTTTCCAATTCGATCTCGGAAGACTGCATGTTCTTAGAAATTTATTTCTTCTAGGTTTTCTAGTTTGGGTGCATAGAGGTGCTTATAATAGTCTCTGAGGATCTTTTGTATTTCTGTGTGATTAGTTGTAATGTCACCTCTGTTGTTTCTGTTTGTGCATAATTAGACCTTCCCTCTGTTCTGTTAATCTAGCTAGTGGTCTAACAGTCCTGTTTATATTTTCAAAAAATAAACTTTTGGCTGTGTTAATTGTTTGTACGGGTTTTGGGGTCTCAATTTCATTCAGCTCCACAATGATTTTAGTTACTACTTCTCTTCTGCCAGCTTTGGAGTTAGCTTGTTATTCTTTTTCTAGTTCCTCTAGATGTGATGTTAGATCTTTAGTTTGCGATCTTCCTAAATTTTTGGGGTAGTTATTTAGCTATAAACTTTCCTCTTAACATTGCTTTCACCATATCCGAGAAATTTTAATATGTTGTGTCTCTCTTCACTTATTTCAAAGAATATTTTTCATTTCTGCCTATATTTTGTTGTTTGCCTGAAAGTTATTCAGGAGCAAGTTGTTTAATTTCCTTGCAATTTTGTGATTTTCAGATATCTTCTTGGCATTGATTTATATTTTTTCCTCTGTGTTCCAAGAATGTGGTTGGTATGACCTCTATATTTTTTTTAATTTATTGAGACTTGCTTTATGGCTGAGCATGTGGTCCATCTTGAAATATGTTCTATATATAGATGAGAAAAATGTGTATTTTGTCATCGATGAATGGAAAATTCTGTAGATGTCTTATTAGGTCCAGCTGACCAAATGTCAATCTTAAGTCCAGAATTTCTTTGTTAGTTTTCAGCCTTGATGATTTGTTTAATACTGTTGGTGAGTTGTTGAAGTTTCCCACAGTTATTCTGTGGGCTGTCTAGGGCTCCTTGTAGATATAGAAGTACGTGTTTTATGAATATGGGTGCTCCAATATTGGATGCATATATAATTAAGATAGTTTAGTCTACTTTAGTCGTCTTCTTGAATTGAAACCTTTATCATTATGTAATGCCTTTCTTTGCTCTTTTTCACTGTTTATTGGTCTGAAGTCTGTTTTATCTGATGTAGGAACAGTGACTTCTGCACTTTTATATTTTCCATGTGTGTGGTAGATCTTTCTCCAACCCTTTACTTAGAGCTTATGGATGCCATTAGATGTGAGATGGGTCTCTTGAAGACATCAGATAGACAGGTCTTGTTTGTTTTTTTTTAAATGTTGATCATATTTTAGAAAGGTATTGAGAAAAGTTGTCTTCCTGAGAAATGTCATACTTTAGTAAGTAACAACTTGAGATTCACATCACAGAATTTGCCTTAGAGGTTGAGCAATAATAGCCTTTTTTTGAGTAGGCTTGTAGCTTCTCTAAAAATTCAGAATCTGGCTGGGTGCGATGACTCATTCCTGTAATCCCTGCATTTTGGGAGGCTGAGGCAGGTGGATCATAAGGTCAGGAGATTGAGACCATCCTTGCTAAGACGGCGAAACCTAGTTTCTACTAAAAAAATATAAAAAAATTAGCCGGGCGTGGTGGCGGGCACCTGTATTCCCAGCTGCTCAGGAGGCTGAGGCAGGAGAATGGCATGAACTCAGGAGGCGGAGCTTGCAGTGAGCCCAGATTGCGCCACTGCACTCCAGCCTGGGTGATAGAGTGAGACTCCATCTCAAAAAAAAAAAAAAAAAATTCAACACCTAAAAATTCACTTACTTCTAGTCAATTTATTTCTATGTGCTTCATAAATTAATAACAAAAGGGGTAGATATTTTATTGAGCCATGGTTCCTGAAACAAAACCACAATCTGGAGGTTTCCGTCTCTTAACAAAAGTAGTTAAAACTCAGTGCATGTTGCTAGACGTTATTTAAATGATCTTCATTCTTTTCTGTCCAAGAGCAATGTGAAGTATTAGGCCAGAAAGAGAGATATAAATAATCTTTTCCCATGCACCCCATGCTGGTCACAGAAGCTGGCTCTTTAAAGTTTGAGTAACTGTCACTTTGTCAGGCATGGTTATAAAGTTGCCAGAAAGAACTAGTAAGGAGCATTAATACCAGATTTCCCCAGATGCCAATTTTGTTTTCTGCTGTATCTCACTCCTCTTTGAATTTTCTTATACAATATACCATTTAAAATGGAGAATTCAGCTTTCTTAATCCTATAATAAACACATTTATCTGTCTTTATTTGATACAACTTCTCTTGGCAAGCATATTGATTTTTTTTCTTTTACAAATATTCTGGCATTTTATAACAAGACACATTAAAATATCTTTATAGATAGGCACATGATCTGATATCTGAGCTTTAGCAGTTAACTCTTTAATATTTAATGTATACATCATTCAACAGGTATTATCCACTTCCTACTTGGAAATTAAACCACTTTTCTGCTACATATCTCATCTCAATTAATAAATCTAATTGTGCTTGCTAAAGTTTATTACTTGCAACACTCCTTTAACAAGTACAACTGACTCAGGAACATATGGTAAAAATACTACTTAACTCTCTTAATAACTAGCTTGTAACCAGTGTGAGCAAGTAAATATTTAAGAATCATCTCTCCGCCGGGCACCAGGCACCGTGGCTCACACCTGTAATCCCAGCACTTTGGGAGGCTGAGGCGGGTGGATCACAAGGTCAGGAGATAGAGACCATCCTGGCTAACACGGCGAAACCCCGTCTCTACTAAAAATACAAAAAAAAATTAGTCGAGCATGGTGGCGGGCACCTGCAGTCCCAGCTACTCAGGAGGCTGGGGCAGGAGAATGGCATGAATGCGGGAGGCGGAGCTTGCAGTGAGCTGAGACTGAGCCACTGCACTCCAGCCTGGGTGACAGAGTGAGACTCCATCTCAGGAAAAAAAAAAAAAGTTATCGCTCAAAAAAGTTTTATATGCAATTTTTTATGTTTTACTAATATAAAGATGCATAGCATATAATGCACAAGTAATAAAATATTAGTTCCCTTTTCAGGGGGAGTTTTTGTTAATTTTTGCCAAACTCTTAAATCCATAGATAAGTGACTGCAATTAGCAAATGAATAGAGTTTCAATATGAATATTGGTTTTTTTTTTATACATTAGTGGTAAGATAAAAGTAAAATTAATTAAAACCTTTACTTGTTCACCAATGATAGAATCACTTTCCTGAGAATCATGATTTTTTAATACAAGGATATGTCCTTGTATGTTGGGGTGATTCACAATGTAATGGTTACAGACACAATTTAAAAAATAATTTGCATTATTTCCATACTTTTATTCATTCTCTATTTTTACTTTTATTAATTACTTTTATTAATTCTACACAATCAACAAAATATTAAATCTAACCCTGATATGCGGGGTTAATTTTCATGCTGTAAATACTCTCTTTATGACTGAATTACAAGCTGCAACCTAAGGCCACTAACAGGAAGCTGGAGAGATGCACATTAGCTTGCCATTATATAGTGTTGCTATGATATAAACATCCATGTAAATATTTTCGGTAGCATAAATCACAGCAAAATATAGTGAAATACTTAGGAAGTGATGAATTTAATTAATTTTCCTTACTTTTAATATAATTTAATTATAAATTAACATGTTTATTTTTAATAATTTCTGTCTAAAAATGACCTCAAAAAATTTCTAAAAATTTAATAGTTGGATCTCACAAGTTGATATGAGAGAGCTGTCAAACACAATTTGTATAACTAAAAAGTCTAGAATTATAGTTAGTTTTAGAGTCAGGAAATAAAATGATGTGGTCAGAATTTTATTTCTCTCATCTAGGGAATAGCTAAGATTTAATTTTATGTCTAGATTGGGTCACATGTTCATATCTGGACAAATTAATTACAACCATCCAGTTGGAATACACTAGTCAGAACTATGCATCACACATGTGAACCTTAAAGCACAATAATTAAAAATAAATAAATAAATAAATAAAGTCTCAGGAATCACCTACTCAACCCATCAAGCAGAAGGCCAATGGTATTGCTATATGGATTTTTGTTTCTTTTTACTGTATCCTAAGGTTTTCCTCTATCCCAGGTTAACCAATAACCTGAATATATACATATATATGCGCAGAAATTTTTTAGATTTAAAAATATTTAATCACACATGTAAAGTTCCTAAAGTTCATAATATATATGCATATGGGTATATTCATCTGCATTTATTTGTGTACATATTTAGGTGTTTATGTGGTTCTTTTATAATTTTGCTGACAATAAAAATTATGCTATAAATAGTCTTACAGCATTCTTTTTCATTCATATATTTTATTTGTGAGATGTGTTCTATAACTGTATTTTCTCTGATCTATAGTATTTCTTTGGCAAATATACTACATTGTATACAGCCAGTCAGTCCTCTGAACCGTTTTTTCTCTCCCACTTAACTACAATCACATTCTTATGGAAACACTGGTGGTGACGTACAAGAGTTACCAAAGATCTATGACTCTAACAGTGAAATTACTGCTTTTGGAAGTTTATGGATATTTAACTTTACATGGCTGTCACATTATTAATGTACTTGTATCAGTTTAAAAGCCTAGTAAGAGCAATGAAACTATCTACTGATGAAAATTGTTACTAATGCTCGATATTTATTAGTAAGCTTCTTAATTGTTGTCAATTTGATATGAAACATCTCATTTTGGTCCTAATTTACATTTTCATGATTACTAATTATATAAGTCATTGATAATTACTTTTCTATGAAAACCTATTGCCTATAATTTTGAAGTTGTCTATAGTTTTCTTAGGAATAATTAACACATCTATATATTGCGATTTTTTGTTTTTAGAATTCAAATAACTTTCACAGATTATAAATTCTCTTTCATTCTCTGTTGGGTTTTTCTTCTAATTTTTACTTCTAATTTTTTTCTTCAAATTTTTGTTATGGAGATATTTCATACACACCAAGTTAGAGCGAGGTTTACTAAAGACTCATGTGCCTATGCCTTATTTGCAGTGTTCTCAACATTTTGCCAATAGTGTTTCATTTTTTACTCTGTAGTTCCTTATGTTTACTTTGAAGATCATAAATAACTGCAATGGTGCAATACTGTAAATAGCTCACTAATCATCTCTGAAGAAGGGTTTGTTTTTATGATTACCACATTGCCATTGTGAAACCACAGCAAATTAAGAAATTTTTTTTTGGTGTCACCTACTAGCCCACTAATTATGCTCTTTCGCTGCCAGTATTTTTTCTTTTTGTATGCAGTTGGTTCCTGCAAAACTTCACCCAATCATCACCTGGCAAATTATGATACATATTTCAAAGTAGATATTAATTACACTGATAATAAATCCGTTGGCTCCAAAATTGTTAGGTGCCCTTTCTATACAGTGTAATGGCAATACCCACTTCTTCCTTTGCATATATATTCCCAGCCTGCAAATGTCTTCTTACATATATATCTCTGGAAGTACACTATAAAAGCTTTATTTACCAATTTATTGCTTATTCTTAGTAGGAGAAATTACATACGGTCATTACTCAATAGGAATGAATAAAAGATAAAATAATAATATTAATTATAATATTATTGGAAAACTTTTAATCATAGATACTATTTTTTCATATTTCCACGGTGCCAAACACAGTTCTTAGCTCTTTATTTTTCAGAAAAAATAAACAAGCTTTTCAATTCTTCCCTTTTTGTAATATAGGAAAATATTTTAACATCTCTAACGTTAAATATTTGTTGACCAAGGTTAAGCATGCATCTCGTGGTACATACAATTAATATTTATGTTCCTATGCAAATATTTTGTTGGCCAAAATATCAACTATAATAAGCACATATAACTTCAACAGTTATAAGTGGAATATGTTTTAGTTTGGCTCAGCATTCAGATTTAACATTTGCAAGTGTTGGGAACATGGTAGCTTGCTTAAGAACTGGAAACTATGCAACAATATACCCCTTATCTTCAGGTACACAGTATGTCCAAATGCGCTCAGGGAACCTCACAAGATTTACTTCCCTCTGCCCCAGGGTAATACCTTTCATTTATGTGTATATATATGTTTACATTTATGTATATATATTTATATTTATGTATATATTTATATATATTTTCTGTATATATTTTTATATATTATATACATATTTATGTATATATATTTATGTGGATATATATTATATATGTATATATAGATATATAAATTTATGTATATATGTGCATACATACATAAAATACGTACATAAAATACATATACATGTACATAAAAAATATGTATGTATAAATATATAAATATATGTATGTATATATAATGTATGTATATATAAATATATGCATGTATATATAAATATATATACATGTATATATACATGTATATATATTTATTATATATATTTATATTCTTCTATCTATATTCACTTAAGTAGGTAGACAGTATTTCATTCTTACCTCTAAATATTTTATTTACTCAAAATTTTATGGTAACTTAGGAAACAGAAATTAAAAAAAACAGCTTACAGTGTTTATCCCAAGGCAAGCAGAAGACTCATAATATTGTGAAAGCAGTAAACTTTAAAAAGAGGATAATTTCTGTGTGTGTGTATGTAAGCAACTCATGTAAATGATTGTTTTCACCTTTGAATTAAACTGGCCCTAATCCCAACTCATCTAGCAATCAGTCGATATAAACGTAAAATAGGTTTGTTTTGGTTTGCTTTTTCTTTGTTTTTTGTTCTTTGTTTTTTGTTTTTTTTTTTTTGTTTTTCACCCAGGCTGAGTGCTGTGGCATGATCTCGGCTCACTGAACCTCCACCTCCGGGGTTCAAGCGACTCTCCTGCCTCAGCCTCCCAAGTAGCTGGAACTACAGGCACATGCCACCACGTCTGGCTAATTTTTTATATTTTAGTAGAGACGGGGTTTCACCGTGTTAGCCAGGATGGTCTCGATCTCCTGACCTCGTGATCCGCCCGCCTCGGCCTCCCAAAGTGCTAGGATTACAGGCGTGAGCCATGGCACCCAGCGTTTTATGTTGTTTGTTTGTTTGTATGTTTTTAGGCTACACCATTCTTGGATTAAAAATAGGTAACTAAAAACAATTACAAAAAAAGTATTTATTAGACTCCAATCTATTTCTGTGAACATTCAGCCTTACATAAATTCCACACTGTTAACACTAAGAGTACCCAAAGAACATTTCCCACATGTATGTTTGTTTGTTTTGGTGGGCCCTTGTAGAAAACTAAACATGTTCTGAGGACTGACAACTGGGACACTCTTTTCACCAACTCTTTGCATTTTCTGCTACATGTGATTAGTAGCTCTCTATTCTACCTGACATCTGAAGTAGCATTTAACATCCTCTGTTCTTCTCAATGATACTCTACGATTATACCCAAATAAAGATTATTTATCTTTTTTTTCCTGTGGATTACACTGGTGTTGCACAAGTTACTGTTACATATATTAATGAGTTGTATCATCACACAGTAGACTGCCACATAATATATTTTCATGTTACTCATTTTAGAAAGAAATCCTTGCTCTAGATATATTTAAGCTCAAGTGTATAAAACTATTAGAGTCATTCCTGGTGGCTTGGGGAATGAGAAAGAGGAGATATGGAAATGCTGAAGTTGACAGACAACTTTATATTTTATTTAGAGAATGAGCAGGACAAACTGCTGTAAAATACACACATACTTTTTAAATACCGAAATTGTGCCAGTACTGTTAAGAGAAAAATATGTTTTTAAGAACTCAACAAACATTAATCAAATGCCACTGTATTCTAGATAATATGGTATAGACTCAGTCATTTCTGTTGTATCCACATCATGTCCTTCAAGAATCTGACAAAGTTATGCTCGCAAAGAAGCATTAGATAATATCAAAGAACAATACACTCTTTATTCAACAGGATCAGCTAAAGGGGTGTGGGGTAAAGGGGTTGATCTGTTCAGTGTATGCAACATGAAGCAGTTGGAATTTCGTAGGAAGAATATACTCCCAGGGCAGAAGGAGATTTGAACTTCATACGTGCAAAGGAGAAAGTCTTGTGATGGCAGGCTTGCAGGCTTTGTTACATTGAGAATATAAAAAGGAACAAATTTAAAAGTTTTAGTCAAACTGAATTAGAAAAATAGATACTCTGGCCTGTACTTAATGTAACACCTCTTGGCATCCCTCAAAATTTTGGTAAGATATCTAAACCTCTCAAATCTTAGTGACTGAAATTATAAAAATTAGAGCACAAGAGAGTCATGATGTCTTAGTGTGATGAGCAGGACACATATCGGGAAGCTCGTTGTTAAGGAGAGTCCTTCAGAGGAGATAGGCGAAAAAGAAGTACACAGCAGATAAAATCTTTTCAGTAGAGCAAACCTCGGGGAAAATTGAAGTAAATGAAAATTGATCCGTGCCTTAAGTTTTTAAAAAATTAGTATTGAACAAATTAATAGATACTTTTCTGATTTTTCTGATTTCTCTTCGATATTTCATAACCTATTCTTCTTGAAAATTGCTCTCTTCTTGATTTCCACAATACTGATCTCCACTAGTTTTTCCCCTTTATTACTACTTTTTATTGGCAGGAGGAGCCATTGAGACTCTGGATTTGATAGTAGATGAGACAAAAAAAAAAAAAGCAGAGTACCTGAATTGTTTGGTTTCTTGGTTGCTGGTAGAAAAATGTGTAATGAGCTCCCACCCTACACAAAATCTGTTGGACAGCCTGGACCAGCTTCTTCCATTTCCTTTCCTTTGTCCCCACCATAAATACTAGTGTTCTTCAGTGTTTGACTATATTCTCTTTTCTTCTATGTTTTATACTTCACTGGGCAATTGTATTAACTTTAATTGACCCCACTATTATATTAATAGTAACTCCTAAATCTTCCTTACTAGCACAGATGGCATCTTTTTATTCGTACACACCCAAACAATAATAGATTTTGACAATCAGATGTTGTACAGGATGCTGATATTTAACACACCTAAAATTCAGTTCATAAATTTCTTCTAAGAAAGTTGTAATAAAAATGCTAAGAAAAGTTAAAATTACTCATATTGGATTAGGAGAATTTTATGAGGAAGTATTTTTGTGGTTTCTCCATGTATTACAACTGTACATATGCTAATTGATTTTTTGTGTGCCAGGTAATTATCTTAGTAGGAATATAAGGTGCAGAAATGACAGAGTCCTTACAGAGCTGGCATTCTTATCAGCACAAAAATAACTATCTAGAAACAAATAAGTATACAACAAATTTCTAAGAGTAAAAGATATAATGTGTGTGAGGGAAGTAGAGTTGGGACAGGGATATTTTAGATGGAATTATCCGGAAGGACCTCTCTGAGATCTTTTGAAAAGAGAAATGGGTGAGGTAAAGAAGAAAATTAGGTCAAGCTTCACAGGAAGAGTAAGGCACATTTTCCTAAGTAAATGCATTTTCCAATTTAGTAGTAAAATTATATGTTGTCTAGATAATTTTTTTTAATAAATACGGAGAAATACTGGGCATGAGTGTTTTACTCTGAGGACATATGCACTGCATTTAAGGTTAAGGAAACACTGGCTCAAAAATAGATATATACTCACATGAAAAAAAGTAAAATAGATTTGAGACAATGAATTGTTCAACTTTTATCTCAATTAGATAATCATATTTGCACATCTTAACCAAGTTAAATATTCACCTTTAAATAAAAGAGCTTGTTTTTTTAAAAACAGTAATAAATATAGTGCAAAAAAATTGTAGACTCTAAAGTGAATTAGGTTTCAATTTCAACATAACAGGAAACTTCCTTTGTCATTTTTTAGTGTTGTGTTTATATAGCTTACACATTTTCTGCAAATACATTAGACTCAAATATTGACATTCAGCCAACTTAAAATATGAGATACAGGATAAATATTTTTATGTGAGTCAATAACTGTGTTCATTTCCCAATGCTTAAGGAAAAAATTTAGGTACCAGTTATTACCTATTACAGTGGATGATGTGAAAACCTCAAGAAAATTCTTCTGTAGTACAGACTTTTAGAAATTTACCAAGACTTATCTCTAAAATGATACAATGATAGATTTCTTCATGGAAGAATAACAATATTTAAATTAACAAGGAAGCTTGAAAATTTTAAGTACAGATAGATTATCAGTTACAAATGGTGTGAACTGATAAATGTTATTTGTATAAAACCAGAAACAATAAAGCATTTTTATCTTCTGTATTAAAATCTCAAAATTTATGGAAGTGAACTATTATTTTAAAACAATACGTGTATACAGCCCTAATATTTTGCATATGCATATTTTAGGTTGACAGCCTGTGGAAATGCTTACTTGTGCATAGTATATGAATTCCTAGTAATCATTCATTATAAAGAAATATGAATAAGTGTGCATTAAGTGCAAAACTGACGTTTACCTCCAAATAATTTATATTAGTAATTTACTCCAGAAGGGTTCACCTACTTTTGCTAAGAGAACATTTTGATCTAGTTTTCTAATTACAAATAAGTCAATATTACACCTTCACCTTATATTTAATGTTTTGTGTTTAAAACTTTTTCCTTATCCTTGAAGATAGATAATCCAATTACGAATATAATCTTTACAATATATATGGAATGCTCACTTTATTTACATTTATTTACATTTATTTACATGGAAGCGATGCCTTTTAAAATGACACGATCATGTATAAAATCTGAAAATTGGAATTGATAATGCACTTATAAATTTTAATTACATACTACTATCTTATTAAAATTAAACTTATGATGATGTAAAAAGTAAATAAACTCTTGAGAAAATCAAGACCATGTGAATATTATTTCAGGCAGGTTGGATAAAGACATTTCTTAGGATTGTATGTCTTTCATTAGTACATGACCCAAAAATTAAAAATACATATTTTCATGCATTATGTTTTCAGTTTTAAATCAGGAATAAAACATGATGAATGACAAATAGTTAGGTATTTTTGATATATTTAAAAACCAGTAAATTCTATATTGTAGTAGATGTGCTAATATTCCTTTTAGTCAATCTGATATGTTCAAGACAATGGAAATTTTGAATTATAACATCAAAACGTCATTTTTATCATTTTAATTTTTTACTGACGTGTCAAAAAATTATTGGGAGATGAAAAGTTTTAATAAATATAATTAAAATGATTCATGCAATAATATTTAACACTTTGTGCCACCACATATAATGTATGATTGCATAAGTTTAAATATTCCAAAGCTTTATACAATTATGTAAATTAGATGTGACATTATTTTATCATTAATGAAAACATATACTGAATTTTAAGTTTCAGTGCCTTCAAGCTATTAAGTACAAGTTATACTGTAAACAAAGTATAACTTTCTCGTTAAATTTACTCTATATCACATTGAATCTGAGATCGGATTATATAAAAAACATAAAATAATACCATAACTTTCAAGTCAAAAGAGTATTTCACCTTTATAAAGATGGATGATGTACAAGAAAACTCCTTAAAATTATAAATCAAACATCTAATGTTTAGATTTTTTTCAACACTAAGGGGACTTTTCTATTTAATATGTGTGATTTCACTTTATTTACAGAAATTTTTGATACATAAATGAAATAATTTGTTACTTTTTAAGAAAAATTTGTTATTTCCTTTTTCCAAAATATATGCTTAGATTAATACTGTTTGATACATAAAGCTTGATATTCATAGAATGTTTCAAGAAGATTTCCTCTTGATATAAATGAAGTACATACAAAATGTATATCAAACTACTGGCTTCCAAAAACAAACATAACAGTTGTAATACAAAAACATAATTTTGAATCCTGAAATTGTGGAAACAATTTATACTTTATTTTTAGTACAATTAGTTCCTAAACTGTAAATTTAAATAATAATTGATAAATTATAAATAATTATAAATTATAAATAAATTGATAAATTTTAAAGGAAGTATCCAGTTTGACAACATTTATATTGGGTAATTAACAAAATTTTGTCATTGTAATATGAAGCCATTTTCTCAAAATTATAAATGAGATCTCAATACACCCAATTCACATTTTATTACCTCCTTCTTTAGAGTATTTCCCAATATATAGCTCTTTAAAATTTTATAATATTTTGACATGTCTTTTTATGGTGTAGTTGGATGAGTCCACTATTTGTTTATGTACAAAGAGTTCAGCATGCAGTTTCTTCCACTTAATAACTGTTTAATCTTAAACTAGTTTTTATGCTTTCGTCTCAGTAAGTATTATGGGAAAAATAATTTCTAGGGGGGAGGTTTGTTAAAATGTTAAACAATGCATTATTATATTGGCCCTCCTAAGTTTGTGTATATGGGCATTGCATACATAGGAGAAGGATAACACAAAAATTCAAAAGAAACATATAAAAACACATGGTAAATATCTAGCTTACAAAACAAGAATTTGTCATATTTTTGAATTTCTATATGCAAAAAGATACGACATATTTAAAGTCTAAACAAATATTAGAGACATAGGATGGCTTAAGAAAACCAAAACGCTTAGCTGAATAGATAAAAATAAAGGCCATAAATCATAATAATAATAAACACAAATGCAGAGAAGTAAGATAGTACTGTAACTGGTATTAACACAGAACATCTGTTGAATACTTTTGGCCTAGAACTGAATCTTAGTGGATATATATACATATATATATATTTCTTTTCTTTTCTTTTTTTTGCACAAGTTGAGAGAGAAACTACCAAACCTGGAGCCTATAAAGAGTGAAAGTTTAGTTTAGAGACGAGACCCCACAGGGAATGATCTCCTGAGTGCACAAAAATGCCCACTTGTTAACAAAAACAAAAGATAATGTATTTGCCCATATTGACAATAATATTGAGTAGAAATCGAAAATAAAAGCTAAAAGTCTCCACTAAGTTTCTAGAGACACAATCTAATTGTTACTGGTGGAGCTTGTCTGGATCCTTGGCGTTTTGAACAAAGAACTGGACAAAATGCACAAACAAAGCAAGGAAAGAATGAAGCAACAAAAAAATGAAAGTACACTCTACGGGGTAGGAGCTGGCCTGAGAAAAGGTGCTCAAGAGCCTGATTACACAGTTTTCTGAGGAAACCCTCTAGAGGTCTCCCATTGGTTACTTGGTGTACAGCCTATGTAAATAAAGTCGTAGCCCACATCAGAATGATTGTTTCTCAGAATTGTTGAAAAACGCCAATCCTCAGATTTGGGGCAGGGGCCAAATAAATTAAAAACCAACCTATCACTATCACTCTAAGTCAAAATTTAAAAAATAATATGAAAATTGATGTGTAAAAGAAAGCAAAATATAAAATTATAGAAATAGATGAAAATATTAACTATTTTAAAAAGATTAATGGTAAAATGCCTTAAAAATTCCCTCTAAGAAAAAAAAAATTGCCAGTTGAGTTTCATGCATAAACACAGTTTCATGGCTGAAGAGTATGAGACAGGTTAAGGTAAGAGAATTGCCTGAGCCCAGAAGGTGATGCCCAACCTGGGCAATCTAGCAAGACCCTGTCTCTAAAATAAACAAAAAAATTTTCAGACTAAATAAAAAAATAAAATCCAAATTTACGCTATTTAAAGAAAAACTTTCTAATGCTTAAAGATGGTCAAAAGTATAATAACTGAGAAATATCTCAGGTGAGTACTAATCACAAGAATCTTATTCTACATAGGCTATTACCAGTAGAATAAACTTCAAGGCAAAACAATGATGAGAGAACAAACCAAAACAAAACCTGTAACTCAAGATCAAGACCAATACAGACTCAAAAAGTTTTAGTACATATTAGATACATTTGTTTTAAATTTACAGTAATAAAAGAGCTTAAAAATATACAAAGCAAAAATCATAGAACAAGGATAGCTATGTCAATGATGAAGTAAATGTATATATAGTTCAATATATGTATAAAAATTTAAACAACAAAATACGTTTAAGCTGAAGAAAATACATAAAATGCAACCTGTATTAGTCTGTTTTCACAATACTACAAAGAACTATCTGAGATTGGGTAATTTATGAAGAAAATAGGTTTAATTGACTCACAGTTTTGCATGGCTGGGGAGGCCTCAGGAAACCTACAATCATGGTGGAAGGCAAAGGGGAAGCAAGGCATATCTTCCCACAGAGGCAGGAGACAGAGAAAGAGTGAAGGGAGAAGTGCCACACTTCTAAACCATCAGATCTCCTGAGAACTCACTATCAGGAGAACAGCAAAGGGCAAATCTCTCTCCATGGTCCAGTCACCTCCCACTTGGTCCCTCCCTCAACACATGGGGATAAAATTCGAGATGAGATTTGGGTGGGGACACAGAGCCAAACCATATCACAGCCCTTCCAAACTAAAGCATATACACGGTTTCAAAACTCCATGATATATTTGGATAATAATGTGCTGGTCATATCTTATTAAAAAATTAGTATCATAGGCCTTATTATTCACCCATATTGTTATCACTATAGACATTAGTAACAACAGTAAAATAACATAAAAGACCCTTTGGACATAAAAATTTAATAAGCGCATACAGAAATAATATAAATAAAATTCCTTAGAACTCAGTATGTAAATATTACTTTTTGAAACTTGTGAAAGGCAGCTAAAGCAGTATGTATACATTTGTGTTACACAATATATGGTAATTATAACAGATGGGATGAAAAAAATCATTACAAAGATGTCAAATTCCCCAGATTAATCTGCCAAATTTTACTGTATTTGGTGGAATATCATTATGTCATATCTCATTAAATGTCAATGACTTTCAACAAGATAAGAAGTTCTTGTTGATAGATTGATCATCTCCCAATAGGCAGCCTCAGTACTCCAGTTTTCTTAGTGACTCACTGGCTACTTATTTTGGGCTAGGGATTACTATGATGAAGCTATACGGCCCTGGAAAGAAACAGATAATTATTTGAAAAACATGGTAGCATTTTATCCTGTTCAGCATTTTTCAAATTGTAATCTATTTATATAATATCAAAACATAGCCTTCTCAAAAGTTAATGTAATATACTAAAAGCCATTAAAATACCCTAATTTGGAAAACCAGACTAGTTTTAATTACCCATACAATTCTAAGGTTTATGACCTCTGAAGGAATGTTCCACAACTGTTTTGCAATCAATCTATAATTATTTTTGTGATGTCATAGATGGAGTAGCTGATCACCCTCCAAAATATAAAGAAACAGCTTTCAAAACATTTGTTATTATTTATCATTGTCTATGCATGTATTCATTTTGTGTCACTATAATGGAATACCTGAGACTGTAAATTATGAAGCACATAAATTTATTTCTTACCATTCTAGAGACCAGGAAGTCCAAGGTGAAAGGGCTGGTAAAACTTTCAAGGGCCTTTTTGATGCATGATGCCATGGCAGAAAGCAAAAGGGTGAAGAAAGCCGGGTGCGGTGGCTCACACCTGTAATCCCAGCACTTTGTGAGGCTGAGGTGGGTGGATCACAAGGTCAGGAGATCGAGACCATCCTGGCCAAAATGGTGAATTCCCGTCTCTACTAAAAATAGAAAAATTAACTGGTTGTGGTGGCACATGCCTGTAATCCCAGAAACTTGGGAGGCTGAGGCAGGAGAATCACTTGAACCAGGGAGTCAGAGGTTGCAGTGAGCTGATATCGTGCCACTGCACTCCAGCCTGGTGACAGAGTGAGACTCCATCTCAAAAAAAAAAAAAAAAGGTGAAGAAAATAAATCCAAATTATTCTATGTGTCATATCTAGTCAGATCTGTCCTATTGTCTATATGATAAAAGAGCTGTAAGTAAAATTAAATCTAAATAAAACATGGTTTAAATAAATTTGACATTTTATTTTTCTTAAGTGAAAGTATGCCAGTATATTTAGAACAGTTCCATGAGTATAAAACCCTTACACTCTCCATAAAATTATATTCAATTACCATTTGACTGCAGTTTGTTGCTTCATAGTCTGAGAAAGGCTCTTCCACTTAAATATTGCACCTATTTTCTAGACCTGGGAAAAATAATACATGCTAGTCAATTAGGTATATTTAAAAGAGTATTCTCAAAATGCTTCTCCGGTGCATTTCGTTTATATTTCATTGGTATAACTATGTCTCCTAGTATTCTTGGCTACAATGGCCCTGAGAGACACGTTTTTTTAAAGCTGGAAGATGGTTTTCTTTATGATAATTATGGTTATTTTACAGAAGACAAAAATGCAACTTAGGCTATTATCTGTGAATGTCACATGAATCCAGGGCATTTATTTGCCATTGCTTATTTATTGGTATAGGTCCTAACCTTGTGACTTACTCCTCTATACCAAAGTGAGCAGTGAAGATGTTCTATACAAAATCTTTCCATGGGAAACATTTATATTCCTATCCTACTTTAGTAACATCCCTTTTTGGAATAAACACACTCTGCAGAGCAAAACAGAAGCCCTGCTAGAACTTTTTTTTCTTTCCCTTAAAACAATCATAGTCAATTTTAAGAGACTATGTTAGGGTTCTCTAAGTGGACTTGATGATGAAGGGCTACTAGTAATGCCTGTCTTTATACTTTGTGGATCACATAATGTCATACTGACTGAGAGAAATAAATATTCTGGTTACATGTGTTCCATGATACTTACATTAGTACCAAGGGCTGTTGCTCGAAAAGATCAAAAAAAGAATAGAGATTCTTTCAAAAATTTGATCTACAGGCCCGGTGCGGTGGCTCACTCCTGTAATCCCAGCACTTTGGGAGGCTGAGGTGGGCAGATCATGAGGTCAGGAGATGGAGACCATCCTGGCCAACGTGGTGAAACCTTGTCTCCACTAAAACTACAAAAAAATTATCTGGGAGTGGTGGCGTGCCCTGTACTCCAAGCTAGTTGAGAGGCTGAGGCAGGAGAATAGCTTGAACTCGGGAGGAGGAGGTTGCAGTGAGCTGAGATGGTGCAACTACACTCCAGCCTGGGTGACAGAGCAAGATTCTGTATTTAAAAAAAAAAAAAAAAATCCTATATACAATGCCTATACTCATTAATAAAATTCAAACTATTTCTCAACCATTGAATCACTTGCCCCAACTACAAAGTCCCATATGAAAGAATCAAATGGCCAAATTTAAAGCAGAGGAACTTGCCCTGGATTTTAAGAATGTGGATTTTTTTTTTTTTTTTTTTTTTTTTTTTTTGAGATGGAGTCTCACTCTGTCACCCAGGCTGGAATGCAGTGGCACAATCTTGGCTCACTGCAACCTCTGCCTCCAGGGATGACACAATTCTCTGCCTCAGCCTCTCAAGTAGCTGGGATTAGAGGTTCCTGCCACCACGCCTGGCTAATTTTTCTGTTTTTAGAAGGGAAGGGGTTTCGCCATTTTGTCCATGCTGGTCTTTAACTCCTGACCTCATGATCCACCCGCCTCTGCCTCCCAAAGTGCTGGGATTACAGGCATGAGCCACTGAGCCCGGCAGAATTTTTCTAAAAATGACTTTCTTAACTCACAATATATAAGTCCCTTGTCCTCATAGGTAAGTCTTATTTTCCAGATATAAATGAAATTTCAATGTTGAAAAACAAAGGAACATGACATATGCCAAGTATACAAGAGTAGCTATCGAATTCATTCAAGATGAAATTTAGAGCAGAATATTATATAATTATTTTAAATAAAAGTAAAGGATATGACTTAGGGTGGTGGTCCATGGTATTTGATGAGTTGAGAGGTATTATTAACACTCTTCAACTGTGATAGATTTTTCAGTAGGTTAATGACCAGTTTGAGGTATTTGGAGAATTAATTTCTCTTTGTAGTCTACAAGGAAAAAATTCAAGTGAAAATATTCTCACTTGAATTTTTTCAAATATGTCAAGTTAAAACTAATTTCGTATATCCAGAAATGGAATCTGCTAAGATGGTTTACAAATATTGGTGGTTAAAATGTATGTGCATCGAAAAGTACATAATTGGAAAAATTTATAGTATGTGAAAATGCAAGGTATATAAAATCTTTTGTCACTCCTTATTACCAGCATATAGTTGAAGAAAATGTTTCAATCTATCACATGAACTTCATTCATTCTTGTCTATGTAACCATTGTCAATTCTATAAATATTTTTATGGAAAATTGAAGAATCCTAACCTACCTGCATAATAATTAGATCATTTAGCAGTGGTAACATTTTATACTGATTATTTGGACAGATCGACATGATTGAAATTTTTCTAAAGAAGAATCACCCCAATCACTTCATTGAAAGGCTTTGAAATTAGCTTTTAGTGTAAACATTTGTAGATATTTATCAAGATTAATTCAAAAATTACAAAGCAAAATAGTGCTTATATGAAAATTGTTGAGTACTATAATGTAATTTCAACAACTAGACAGATCATTTAGCAACATGTCAATCTGCTGTACATTCTCTCTGTGCTTTCATAAGTTATAACAAAAAGGTTGTTCTTCATTCCCATGCAAATTTGCAGTAAAATGTATTTTCTCTGAGTTCAAACTCCAATTTCAGGACTGGTATTTGAAAATTGATGTAGCTATAAAAGAAAGTTTAATATTTCAAAATGAATGTAATTATACAATTGAGAAACTCCTACCTAACCTTCAACTGGAAGTGAAAACTCTGCAATATAATAATATAATGATACGCTAAAAGGCAAATATCAAGAGAAGAATCTAGTAGAATACCTTCCAAATGTTTTATGTGCTCAATTAAAATTAATAATATGCTTATGAACTGATATCAATTATTTGGCGGTATCTCTGTGTTAAAAACAATATCAGGTGGGGCACAGTGGCTCATTCCTGTAATCCTAGCACTTTGGCAGGCCAAGGTAGGCGGATCACCTGAGGTCAGGAGTTCGAGACCAGCCTGGCCAGCATGATGTAGCCCCATCTCTACTAAAAATGCAAAAATTACCTGGGTGTAGTGGTGCAGGCCTGTAATCTCAGCTGTTCTGGAAGCCGAGGCAGGAGAATTACTGGAACCCGGGAGGCGAAGGCTGTAGTGAGCCAAAATTGCACCACGGTACTCCAGCCTGGGCAACAGAGTGAGACTCCATGTCAAAAAAAAAAAAAAAAAATCAAAGATAAAATATGTAAAATTTCATTATAGATGAGTATTAACAGATGAGCATTTGCAATCAATTTTGATGATAGATAAAATAAACCCTGAATCTCAATTAAGCAAAATGCTATTTCCCAGTAAAGAATTCAGTTGTTTTTATCAGTAGATTCATATTATATAATAAGTCTGATTATTATTATGTTTTTATTTTGGTCAACAAAAATGTGGAAATGTGTCTTCTTGTTTGATATATAAGCAGACATAATGATATCCTCAATTTTGCCTTTTGACCAATGAAGCCTAAAACTTTTACTATTTGATATTTTACCAAAATAGTTTGCACCCTGCTTTGTCATTGATTGTCATAAATTATCAACTCAAGTGTTCTTGAGTAGAAAAGTTTTACCTATCTTCTACTTAGGTACAAGCCACTGAGGCTCTGTAGAGTGCTTATAACACCTTTGCTGATAACTTATACTCTATCATTTCCACTTTGCTCTTTGATCTTCCCTTTAAACATTCTTGTCATTCATCCTTGCCTTAGAGCCTCTGCCCTAGATAATCTTTCTGTCTAAATCTCTTGTCTTCTAAGCTCTGTCTCTTTCTCACCATTTAAATCTCATAAATAACATTAGCTCTTCAGAAAGATCTTCTCTAAGCACTATATACAATGCTGCCCATCCCACCAGACCCCATAAGTAATATCTCTATATTTAAATTTTCTTCAAAATATGTAACACTATATTAATAAATGTATTCGTTTATTTATATATTTATTAAAAGTTGGTCTCCCAGTTTTCTCTATGATAGTATTTTATAAGAAAACAATGATTTTTCTTCCAATTAATGAATGACTTAAGTAGATTATACTTTGTGACTGTAGGAACTATGACATAATTTTAGCACAGTGGTTAATACATATTTAATAATGCATAATGAATGATTAATTAGATTCTACTTGTTGCTAAAAATTTCTAGTCAGAAATAAAGGAACTAACACTTCTGTACTCATAAATTAATAAAAGTCACTTTGAATTGACTCATAGTTTTCATTTATCATGCACTCCTCTAATTTTCCTCCCCATTTTGTTTTTTATTCTGACTTAATTCATTTTTTTAATCAATCCTGCTCAACAAATCATATATGTGATAGGAAGATAACAGGTTCTCACAGGTCCTGAGAATAACCTTGTACAAAAATAGATTTTTGATTTAAATTGCCTTTTACCATAGAGTCAAAATATGCTTTTGTAAATCTATAATCTGACAGTTGTGATTCTGCTCTATTTGAACTTAACTAGTTCAAGTAACACTATAACTGGTATTTTGCTTTTAATTTAGCTACCTCAGACTTGTCCTTATTTTTAATAACTATTTATCTAACCTGTCAAGACCATGACAAATGACCCCAGGGTATACTGTGATTGAATGTGAAATTTCTGCGGTGAGAAGTATCCCCCTAGGCAACGTTAAGAAAGACACCAGAAACCTCTGACCCTTCAATTTAAGTCTAATTGGTTTCCCATTAATCCGGACATCCTAAAATAAAGAAGAAATGTGCCACCTTTATACATGCAGATGCATACACAAGATATGCCAATAAATGGAGCATCTAGTATTGCGCGTCAGATGCAAAATAACTAGGGGGAAAAGAAAGCAAAGCACATGCTGCTTTTTAAAATAAAATGTTTTACAATATGTAGAATTGTGTTTTCTTCTTTTTTTTGTTTTGAGATGGAGTCTCGCTCTGTTGCCCAGGCTGGAGTGCAGTGGCGGGATCTCAGGTCACTGCAAGCTCCGCCTCCTGGGTTCATGCCATTCTCCTGCTTCAGCTTCCAGAGTAGCTGGGACTACAGGCACCCGTCACCGCACCCAGCTAATTTTTTGTATTTTTAGTGAAGATGGGATTTCACTGTGGTGTCGATCTCCTGACCTCGTGATCCACCCGCCTCGGCCTCCCAAAGTGCTGGGATTACAGGCGTGAGCACCGCGCCCGGCCTGTAGAATTATATTTTCAAAGATGCGTGGGTGTATGTCAACTCAATTAAAGAACAGAAAAATTATTTTCATAAATTATACACCTTTTAAAATGTGGTTTCCTCATTGATTTTTAAAGTAAAATATATTTGGACAAATGCCTTTTCGTATGCTTTTTCTTTTTGGTTCCCCAAATATATATACATTTTAGCTTTTTTATAATAATATGTATATTATAAAATATATATAGTTGTATATATTTTATTTTATATATAGCTATAAAAAATGAATTTATATACATTCAGCTTTACTGAGGTAGAATTGAAAAATAAAACGTACATATTTAAGGCTGAAAATGTGAGGATTTATGTAGGTATACATTGTGAAGTGATTATCACAAGCTAAGTAGCATAGCTAGATACAGATATAGATCTTAGAATATTTTTAAAATAAAATATTGGTATTTTCAGATGTCGATTTACAGTATTAACTGGTGTTACGCATTTCTGTTTTATTGTTTGTAAAATATTGGTTCCCTCCACAAAATTAAATCAGCTGAGACAAAACATGTAAAACTAAAATGAATTTGTGTTAGATAGAATTTTTGCATAATTGTATTTGAGACAAAACTTACACAATATCTAATTGCATTATAAGTGAAATTAATATGTTAATGATATAATACTGGCATGATGAAATGCACACAATCTGTGCTAATAGTCTTTTTTATATTTTGTTACATAAAATTATTAAGTAGTATCAACATTTGATTCTGATATTATATATTAGATAAGACAGACACTCAGGAAAATGACATGTTTCAAGTTATATTTAAAATTAAATTTTATATGTGGTTCTCTTAGAAGTTTTAGGAGATGCAGGACAGTTTATGAATTTTTGATTATAAAATTAAATTCAGACAGCTTGGGATCAAAACTCGTCAAGTACTAATTTATGATTTTAGGCAAATTACTTAACATTTTGTGCCACAGTTTCCTTATTTTGAAAATAACAATAACATATTGTCTTTAGTAATATTGTGAAGAATAAATGAGTTAATTAATGTATAATACATAATAAGTACTATAAAATTGTCAGGATTTTTTTTTTAGGTATTATCAGTTTAATTCAGTCATTGACAATCTTTCCTAATTCAAGGTGCTAAGATTCATACACATTAAAAAGCAATGTAATTATCAAACGATGTCTTCTAACTTGATTAAAAAATTTTGGCTTTATTCTCCTGTGAGAAATAAATGCTGTAAACAAATGACAAACTTAGATGGTGGTTGGAATTACTATCAGCTCTGACAATGAGGCACAGAGCCACATACACTGGGGAAAGCTGTCTAGATATAAAATATGTTCAAACTAATAAAATGTAGAACCACTAGAGACAATTTCTTGAAATAAATTATGAAGATACTCTTAATGACATCCCCCCATTAAAGATTATAATTAGAATGAAAAATACTAAGGTCCTTGTATACATGTATCGAAATATTGTTATGTACCCCATAAATATGTGTAATTATTACATGTCAACTAAAACTATAATTAAAAAGAAATACAATAAAATTCCGTAGAAAACTCAATAATGTTATACTGTCTTCAGGGTTTTATCTAAAAAAAAATCCTTTTTACTATCTATATGTGTATCAAAATCATTATTTACATCTTATATATATATATACACACACAATAATATTTTTAAAACAAAGGTTCATACTAATGTAGAACTACCACAGAAAATTTCTTAAAATAAATTATAAAGATTATTTTGACTATGTCCTTTCCAACAAGGACTATGCTTAGTGAGAAGAAAAAATACTGAAGACAATTATATTTTTCTTGTCTATATCCTGGCATGTCCCTGCTGTTACTGAAGGCTGAAGTTAATAGGTTGGGGTCATCACCATTGCAATTCAGTTATTAGTTTCATATCCCATAGAGTTACTAAAAAGTGTGTCATGTGGGAAAAAAAGCAACAAAGACTATCTACAAATGTTGAGAATCTAAAAGTTGTCATCTTGAGAAGTCAGTGCTGTGAAAAAACAAAAAATGTTTATAGCATGTGGTTCTCAGTCAATTACAAACCACAAGATGATAAAGGCATGCTGGTTTGCTCGGCTGGCAGTGTTGATCTGCCTTTAGGGATGAGCAGATGCTGATGTACGCAGTAGTCATGACCAAGAGAATGTTAGTATTTATTCCTCTCAGCTTCGAAAGTTTATACAGGCTTGTTCCTGTTCTAGGCCACTGACCTTCCCTTTTGTATACCATTTGATTTAGAACACTTGAAACTGTCAATTCTTTCTCTGTCCCTTTGAAATGTAAATATTTTTGCAGCCTCTTACCAGTTTAACAACCCAGGGGCATTTTCTCAAGGACCTGAGCCCCATCCCTTTCAAATGTAATCATCAAGTTGAGTACCCCTATCTACCAGTTTCTATGGGAGGGTAAAACTTACATTAGTACTGGTGCCTTGAGCCAAGTTGTGAAACTACTTCCTGTCATAAAAACATTAAAATGTCCATTTTTCCTTTCAGTAAAGCCAATTAGCAAACACATGTGGCTTATGATCCTCTTACCTTACATCTTAAAAATGCTTCAGTTCTTTGTGTAGAGTAGAGCCCAGATTGAATGCTGGCCTCTCCACAATTGCAACACCCTTTGGATAAAGTATTCGCTGCTGTTTAACTTTGTCTAGTGAAATATTTGCCTTGACACTGCTCATTTGGGATAAAAGTTCAAATTCAAAAAAAGACCTAATTCCAAATTTGGCCTTTTAGTAACTAGAAATGTGCCTCTGTTTATAGATGATTTATTGAGCCTCAAATTTAGGCTCATCAATACCCTCCAAAAATGGTATTCTATTCCTTTGTCTCCTTTTGCAACCTATCTTGACATAAAATTTAGAACACTCTAGAGTAACTAGACATTTAGAGCTAGTGTTATCAGAATCTATGTTTCATAAAATAAGCAATAAATTCTGAAAGTAACTTCTCTGCCCAGCAATATCACCAAGGGGTCACAATTCTAGAAAACATTTACAAACATGCATTTAGGATGATAACCCTATAGTTTTAGCCTTGTGTTTTCAAATCTCTATGCAAACGGCATAAGACTTTTTTGTAATCAGAAATTAGTCCCATATACAGCCAATATGATACAGTGAAACCATGAAATTCAGGCATACAATAAATGTAACTGTTTTATTCTCCCTTGTAAAACATGGGTTCTGTCTCTAGATCATATATGTATGTGCTTTTCTTTCTTTCACCAATTTCAAATTTAACCTTGTTAGTTAAGGTGTCTCTCCTTTCTACAAAATTATTTTGTGTTAATTCTATGTGAGGGCAGAATGTGGTGTGGTGTTTGACTTTTACGGTGCTCTGGCAACAGTTGACAACATTTTTCTCTTTCTGATGTTTTTCATATCTTCACATTGATCGAGATGGTCCTAGTGGTTAGGAACAGTGAAATCAGTCAGTCATTTATTTGTTCAACAAATATTTGTTTATTTATTCAACAAATGCTTATTAAACACCATGTCTTGCTTGTGATGGCAAAATGAACAATATTTCCCTAACGTCATAGTACATACATTTTCACATTGAAAGAGAAACAACTGAAATTTTAAAAGTATGTGTCATGTTTTTTGTGAGGAACAAAAAACAGGAACAGATAATTAGGAGTGTTAAGGGCTTCAATTTTAAATAGGGTAGTAAGGAAATACTTTCATAAAAATGCTGCTGACTAAAAAATGGAATGTGTTGAGGGAATGAGCCATTTTCATATTGTGAGGAAGAGCATTTTAATTCAGCAACACAATAGGTAGAACACAACAGAATAATCACAAGTTGACTGTTAGCTTCAAAGAAAGGTCTGTGAATGAATGAGAAAGAAGAAATGTGATTAGATAAATAATGAGGATGTGGTGAGAGTGCATCTCATAGGCCTGGTAAGCCATTGTGATGATTTGGAATTTCACTGTGGATGAGTTGGGAAGTCATCGGGAAGTGTTGAACATAGTAGCAACACGATGTAACATAATTTGAAGGACACTTTAGCCCTTGAATTGAGAGTATGTTCTTGGAGTCAAGTATGATACAAAAAAAATCAATTAGGAGAAACTCACTATAATTCAGGAAAGGAACAATACAGAGTTTATCATGATGAAAACAGCAGAGATAGAGAGAATTGGTCAAATTTCAGATATGTTGTTAGAAAGAACCCACTTTTCTTTTTTTTTTGAGGAATTAGGAATTAAATTGTAATGTGAGAAGATGTTAAAACACTATGGATGACTCAAAGAGTTTGGCCTAAGTAACAGAAGGGATGTGTCACTAACTGAAATGAGAAAGAGTATAAGAAGCACACATTTTAGGGGTGAATAGAAGAATCATATTGGCATTTTGTATGCCTAGTAGGCATCTGAGAAGTGACGTTAAATAGGCACCTGTGCCTGAGAGTCTGTAACTCAAAGGAGATTGCAAAGCTGAATTTATAAATTTGGGAGTTCTAAGTGTACAGATTTTACTCAAAAGTATAAAAAAAAGAAACATGTAGTAACATCACGAAAGTGACTCTAAATAGAAGAGTTTGAAACTTGGGACACTTTTTAAGATGTTCAGAGAGGAGTAGAATTAGAAATAAAGTAGAAGGAAAATCTGAAGGTAGAAACATGAAGACAATTGGAGACCAGGACAAGAGCAGTTTCTCTGGGGTAGTAGCAGCAAAAAAATGGTGGGAGTGGATTCAATGAAGTCATATATGAAAAATTAGATGCAGATAAACTATGTTTTGCATAAATATTGCTGTAAATGAAAAAAGAGAAAAGGGTTGTGAGCATTTTGTTTCTTTCCTAATATATGCTAATTTGGGGAATTTGAGCATTAAACTGAGACAGAAATTAGAGAAAGAAAGAAAAATAAAATTAAAAAGAGAAAGAAATAAGCTGTCTGTATTAGGCTGATCATCCCAAAGGCAGTGACAGGCAAAACCCAGACCCAGGCAAAAGTTCCAATAATGTTATCTAAGAAACCAGGGCTCAAAGGAATGTGCTCTGGAGACTCTCCCAGCACTCCCTCAACATAGGGAGAAGAAAAAACAAATTTTCCCTTCTCTTGTGATGTGAGTAAACCTACGAGTTTATGGATTTCTATTCTCTGTAACTAGTACCTTCAAGTATTCTGTTTTATCTAGGCGTCACATTGAGGTTCATGAGAAGCCTGAGCAGGCCTGAACTACAGCCACCTGGGCACCATAGCGAAGGTTATGAGATAAGCCCGTGCAAGGCACTTGAGTAAAACCTAGGTAACAGCCATCTCAGCCACATAGCAAGATGTCATATGTAATCCTGAGTTATGCACCTGTCACAGTTTGATTAGCTGTCTTTGTTCTGCTTCGTTCTGCACACTTGCTTTTGTGCCCCTACGCTTCATGCCACTGTAAGCTTGTTTCAAACTAGCCAACCCCCTTTTTGAAGTGTGTATAAAAGCCAAGACCTGTGTGTGTTCTTGGCTCAGTTTTTGGATGTTAATCTGCTGGGCCTCACTGCACTCAATAAAATTCTCCTGTCTCACCCTGTGGTCTCTCCAGTCCTTCATTCCCACAACAAAGCAAGAGAGCCAAAACATATATGTGCTTTCCTGGAGTTTCTAATGGAGGACATACAATAGCAAGTAATGACAGAGAGACAGAAAATAATCATTAGTTCAAATTAGCTAATACATCAAACTGTGACAAATGTTTTTGCATTATTTACTGGTACAACTAGCAAACATTTTTTGAGAATATTTACAATTGACAGATTAATATGTATTAAATTATAAGAACATACATAAGAACATGTGTGGGTGTATTGGTGTGTATTTTCGTTATAATGAAAAGCAGTAGAAACACACAAATTAGCTCAGTGGTTAACTCTAAAAGGGCGGCAGGGGTATTGCCTCTATGATGAGCATAAAGGACCTTCAATGGTATAAATAATACTGCATTTATTGAATTACTGACAGGTTGATATTATCCATTTTACTAAGTATTATTGCTTGCATATATGCTGTTGTTATTTGTACTCACAAAAGATTTATAATTTGTATTCTTAAAATTAAGGAGTAAAAGAATATTTTAAAAATTAATGACGAAATAAGAATTGTATAAGAAAGGTAGCCATGATTAATTGAATAGAAACACTGCCTGGCCTCTTATCTCACTAATATTTAGACTAGAAGTTGGATTACTACTGAAGGACACTCATTTATAGCTATCGTAGCTAATCTTGCTCACTTTTACATCCTTATTTTCTTCCCGAAGCACAGTCTTTTATTCAAAATCTAAAAAAGGAAAAGTAGCTCTTTCATCATCATGCCTTCTGCAAATATACCTTTATGAGGCATAAATACGGGTTTGACCTAAATATTTTATTTAATACAGTATCTTATGAAGGAAAAAATATATATTTCAAAAGACTTTGAACAGTGAACAACCCACTTGGAGTTTGCTAGAGACAATAGCATGTAACTTTTAGAGCATGTAAACTCTAAAATGTATATAAAGGAAGAGATAAAGGATTTACATCAATAGAGGTAAACTATATTATTTAACATGAGATTTTAATTCATTAAAATGTAAACATTTTCAAATATATTAATGCATAAAACAAACTCAAATTCTTGAAAAATTGACAGGAGTTGTAAAAACTTTCTCTAGATTTCATATGACATATTTGAGTCCTAATATTAGGAAATGCAATTTTGCAACCAAAAAAATCTGAATTTTTGAATTCTATTGTATTTCCAAAACATACAAAGAAGCTGAAATAGTCAAAACCATAAAGAATTTTGAAATCCGGCTTTAAATATGACACTGGATATTTATATGAATATCTCAACTGCAAAGCCAGTCAGACATTAGCTCCAATTTAAGCAAAAATAAATTTCAGAAGTAAAATATACTTTGGACATGGCTTATTCAAATATCTGTATGTAAGGGAAGACAATTAGTCTCATAAACTTTAAGTAAGCTGGGGCCACTGTGCTTATTTACAGTTTGTGATAATACTTATTGTGTTTGATATTCACAGTATATCTATCAGGATTTCTGTGGACCATATAATTCTTCAAAGAACAGTTAAGTTTGAAGATGAATACCTGTGTCTAGCCACTATCACCTGGATATTTTTGCCTTGTTTGCGCTAACAATCTTAAGCTTCAAGGAAATATCCTAATGAGAGATCATACTGTGACAATCTGCTAGCTAAGCTACTCCATGCAGACCAATTTCATTATTTTAAACGTATGTACCCCTGCCTGTGAATTCATGATTTCCATTTTACTCCTGTCTAATCAAGCTTATGTATATACCTGTGAAAAGGGAACCCAGATGCCTCAAAATGATCTGATCCTGATTTCAGCTTTGCATTGTAGAACTTTTCCTTGGCTTTTCATTTGCAATTCAATTTGCTGATAAACACCTTGGACATCTTTTCTACGCCAAGGTTAGTAAAGCTGCTTTTAACAATGTGCAGCACTGATAGCTTTTGTCCATTCTCCTTTATTTGATGCATTTACAAAATTATGAGAAGTTCATTTTCTTATATCCCTCTACTACAAACAGATCAGCAAAGAAAAGGAAACATAGCGTATATTCTAACCTAATTTTAGCCAAAAATTCCTCATAAAGACTATCAGCGTGTTTTTTATTTTATCTTTAAAAAACTGTGATTTTAAAATAATTAACTTTCTAAGCATTTAGGATCTAGAGAAGAGTCAAAAAATATATGACAAATAATTAATTTTGCCCAACATCTAAACTAGTGGTACTCAATTTTTTTGGCAGAAACTCATGCTAAGACATGCAGTTTACATACCAATCTAGTTCACACATAAACATATCTACAATACCACTTCCCTAGAATATAACAAAACTGATTGTTTCGTTACATGATAACTGGCTCTAACCAGCTAAAGCTGGTAAGATGTCATGAATTTGAGTGACCTGAATGAACATTTATTTATTACAACAAACTAAAGTCTTTCCTGATGAATGGACAGTGCAGACATATAAACTCATTTCACTTAATTTGGTGTTTTAGTTTTGGCTCTTAGCGTAACTATTGTGAATTCCCTTTTTTTAATCACTTAAGGAACCCTGATTATACGCTGCAGAGACTTAGTAAATTTCTTAACTGTTGAGTGTTCCTTTGCCTGGCAAGTTAATAGACTCAGCAGGTTTGTAATTATTATTACAGGTAGTAGTATGATTAGTTGTAGACGTAGTCATAGTCATAGTCATAGTCATAGTAGTACTTAGCCCTGGTCTTATTTTATCAGACATTTTAGGAGATCCACCAAAATTGCCTTGTCGGCCTCACTTAGTGGTGCTGGTGTTGCCAGCCTTAAGACCGGAAACAACATTCTTACCTGTGCCTTTTGGTCCTCTGTTTTGGTCTTCAGGTACAATTGCAGTGGCGACTAACTAAGATTTGATTCTTCTTGGAGACCCCCTTAAATTGATTACATTTACTGGGACAGTTTGAGAAACTGTAGCTTTGAATTACCATAGCTCATAACTTATATATGAATTTTTTTTTTTGAGTCAAAGACTTGCTCTGTTGCCAGGCTGGAGTGCAGTGGCGCAATCTCAGCTCACTGCAACCTCCAACTTCCGGGTTCAAGCGATTTCCCTGCCTCAGCCTCCCGAGTGGCTGGGACTACAGGCGCCTGCCACCACACCTGGCTAATTTTTTGTATTTTAGTAGAGACGGAGTTTCACCATGTTGGCCAGAATGGTCTCCATCTCCTGATCTTGTGATCTGCCTGCCTCAGCCTCCCGAAGTGCTGGGATTATATAGGCCTGAGCCACCCTGCATGGCCAATATGATTTTGACCATCAGTCATCTGTCACTGAGCTTTCAGTCTTATTTTGTTTCTTATTTTTTGGTGATTGCTTGGGAAAAGAGAATCAGTTGCTCTCTTTTCTGGTGCTTTCCTAATTCTATATTTTAGCTGTCACAGATAACATTTCGGTCTGTTATGTGGTTAACATAGGAACTACAGTGTCAAACCGTTATTACCCTGTACCCTCACTCTCCTGTGGGGACTTTTTAATTTGACAACAGTCGGCCTTTTAAATTGCTTTTAAAGTCTGTCATTATATATGCATAGTCCAGGAATATCTAGCCCAGGTCTACATAAAACTAAGTAGAAAAAAAACAATGAAACTTATTACAAAGTCTCTTAAATTTCATGGTAACTCTAATGCTAATTGGTTTACTGAAACTTATAAATACGTAATTTTAAAATAGCACAAAGTTCACAAAGATTTTTTAAAATTAATTACTAATGCTTAAAATGTCTAGCTGGCTTCTTCTAAGAATAACTGCCTGGTTGTGTCTTTAATTATGGAAACAATATATTTTTTTTTTAATAAAAAGGAAACTGTAGCTGCATTAAAGGTGAACACTTTGGTTGCTTATCTTAGTTAGGAGATAAAGGAGATAAAAAATGCAAGTCATTCAGTGACTAAAAATTGTTCTATATTTGTAAAAAGGTATTAAATTTCTATAAATATAACTAATCAAAGTAAATCTTAAGATAGTAATTATTTTCTATGAAATAATTGTCACTTCAAATTTGCTGCAAATTGGATGAGGCTAAAGAAATATTGTAAAAAAGACTTTTTTCTTACAATTTCTGATATCTAATGTTATCTTGTTCTTTTTAAGGCTTTATTGAGTTATAATTGATATAAAAATAACTGCACATTTTAATGTATACATTTTGATGAATTACTGTCTTTTGTGTTTGCGTGCTGCATGCTCACATGTCTGAATGTGTGTGTGTGGGCATGGCGAAAGCACGTAAAATGAAATCTACCCTCTTAAACTTTGGAGTGCTAAATGTTACATTGTTAACTATAAATCTAAAGTTGTACAGCGGATCTCTAAAACTTTTTCATCTTGGGTAACCAAAACTTTATATCAATTGAGCAACAAGTCTCCATTTCCCTATTCACCCATTCCCTGGCAGCCACCGTTCTACTCTCTGCTTCTTTGAGTTTGACTGTTTTAGATATCCTGTATAGACGGAATCATGCAACATATGTCTTTCTCTGACAGGCTTATTTCACTTTTCATAATGTTCTCTACTTTCATCCATGTTTTCACAAAAGATAACATTTTCATCTTTTTAAATACTGAACAATATTCCATTGTTCGGTGACATATCACATCTTCTTTATCTTCTTTTTTGTCAGTGGACATTTAGGTTGTTTCTATATTTTGACCATTGTAAATAATGCTGTAGTATACATGGGAGAGCAGCTACCTCTCAGAGATTACTTTGATTGTGCTGATGGTTTCACAGGTGTATGCATATTTTCAAACTCGTCAAATTGTATACACTGAATATGTGAAAGCTTTTGTATATCAGTTACACCTCAATAAAGGTGTTTAAAAAAACAAATAATTTTTATGATTCAAGGCAGGTATAATTTGCCACACAAGTTAAGCTGTTGAATTTGTCATACTTTTTCTATTATTGTAATATTCTGCTAAAATTATTACAACTACAGTTTTCATAAAGTTCATCCAGAGAAGTTTGTTTTCTCATCAGCCCAACGTTAGTAACATTGGTAATTACTTCTTCCAGGCTGAAACTTTTCAGCAACCAATGTTTTTAGCTAAAAAAAATCTTTAGTTAAAATAAGCATCATTTTATAGCATATGATGTTATTACCTTATTTCTTATATGACATTAATATCATAGTTATATAATATTCTTTCTGTAAAGCCAGATAACTGAAAATATTGACAATTGTTCCATATCACAGGAAATCACTAACAACATATATGCACTCAACTAATTAAGAAAAAATATCCTTGAACTGTGTGAACTAGTTATACTTGTCCTGCTGTCAATTTAGAATTATTTGGTTAAAACAACTCTCAATTTCCTCAGATAACTACAAAAACTATAGATTGTGCTCTTTATGACTTGCATATATATGCACCAAGATATATTGTATCACAATATTGATTGTGGAGACAAATAAGTCTACTATCTTAGAGTTGATATGCTCTGTTTAAATTTTTGTAAATCTATAATGGTAGTATTTCACATGATCTATGAACATGCCTGTTGAAGTATAAAACTTTCAGGCTGTATCAGAGATATTTGTATCCGCTAATTCCTGAGAAGTTGTCTTTATTGGCCTTGATACTCCTATATTTGAATACTGCATTGAAGCTCTATGACAGAAGAAATCACAGCAAAGGAAGCCATATGTTGTCCCTGCGATACAGGTTCAACAAAATTTCTTGCACATTTTTCTTGCAAGAGTACTGAACAACAGAATCACTTTATTCACAATTCCAAAACGGAATTTACTTATCACAATATTTTCTATACTATTTAGTCTCCTGTTATTTGGATAAATGCTCCAAGGTAAGCGTTGAGAGAAAATTTTTCATGTATGTTGCATGTTGCTGTTGGTCTCATATTAAGAGCCTTAGAAAATAGAAGGGGATGTCTTCTACCAGAGTGAAGGGTAGATATGCTTCCTACCCATTATAAGAGATCCACATTCCCTAAAACTCAGCTTCTTTCTGAACACAACTCACTCTGTGTGCTGGCTTCTACCTGAGCCCATGTGTTTCTCCCCATTGGACTCTGGGGCAAGGGAAAGTAACCCATATGTATCTCCCCATTGAACTCTGCATTATCAGTAATAACGTCCTTTGTCTCTCACATAGAAATATTTTATCTTTTCCCATTGTCCATGAAATTGTGGCAAGCTAACTTGTTAACTTGTAAGTAGATTAAATATTTAACCCTTTGAAATCCTTGACAGTAGGTTAAGAAGACTCTATGTAAAATTAATAAGGAAGCCAATTGGTTTTCCAGAATATGACACACCTGCCCTCAGGATCTTTTTTTAATGATTCAGCCATGTACAAATGAAAGAATATGATTATGATTAATTGTTGCTGTGATCAGGGTATTATTAACAGTTCTAGTAGAGTAGCTATTTTATGGATCGTGCATTAAAGTGAAATTGAAGGTATATGGATAAACAAAACATATCCACTAAAAATCTAAACCCAAGATGTAAGTATTGACCAAAAATGTCTGACCATATATTGTTCCTTGTATCATTTCTCTACAACAGAGATTAAGGAAAGGACCATAATAAAATTGTTGCTTACTTTGAACATACAACCTATAGTGGCAATTCCCTATGAAATATCAAAAATGATTATTGTGTTTATCACTGCTGTAATTAATCAATCAAAGCTTGTAAAGGACCATGACTATTGAATATCCCCAAGATTACAAACCCTTACTGGACACAAAGTGAAGACTTTTTCCTGATCAATGAAGAGTGAAATTCATTTTATCCACCTATATGCAGGTCATTTGATTTCTATCCTCTCCAGCATACTAATTTTTAATGCTTAATAAGCACAACGTTCATGAACTCTCACTTTCTAGCACTTAAAAACTGACTTTTTGCCTTCTGCAGATGACTTGGTAATTTTTTAAATGGTGCATGTACTCCTTCATGGAGTTAATAGAACTCAGCATTGCAAAAATGTTTAACTCTCATTTTGTGTTAATTCATCAGTGGAATATATCTGAAAATAAATTCATGAATCAATTATATCCTTACTATTATGATATGGTCTAATATTTATAACTTATTAAATTTTATTATTTTAAAGAATACTGATGATGAGCCTTAGTTGAGTTCATGAACTATTAAGAGATTGTGGTTTGCATTTTGAAAAACTTATTGATATTAGTTCCTTGTCACTTGTATTTATTATGCAATTTATTGGGTCAGACTGATATTTGAATCTCTGTTCCCAAAGCTTAGTAGCTTTGTTACCTTAAAAAGTATACTTAACATCCTTAGCCTATGTGATTATATGTAAAACATGCTCATAATAACAGCTACCACTTGTTTTTTTAAGAATCATATGAGAAAATTGTAAAGTATGTAATACAGTGCCTAGAACTTACAGTTCTCAATAAGTATTTTACCATGATTATGATCGTATAATTACCATGAGTGTTATTAATATAATTGTAATAAGTGATAATCAATTTTTGAAATTACTGTATTAAACAGTGCCATTAATTATAAAGGATATTTTTTGACATATGGAATAACACTCACATACCAAAAATGTTAATTTATAAAGATTTAAGTGAATCATGCAATGGATTGGTTCTTCGTTGGTAATTTTATGAGAATTAAAGAAATTTACCTATATCTAGAAGGTTTGTCTAAGTGTATATTCAAATCTCTTACTGTACCTCTGGGACCATACAATGTTCTCTTATTTTGTAGAATTATTAAGCGATATAATGTAAATGAAAGAATCCCGCTTCATTTGACATTCTTTAAACCTTAATAAGGAGTTGTCTTGTTAGGGAAATAATATGAGATATGTTAAATTATTCTCTTATAAAATTTTTATTCTCAAGGATCTTATATCTGTTATAAGGAATAAAATCTATGTTGTTCCCAATGCAGCTTTTTATCTGTGAAGGTGAGATATTTGATGAAATTTCTAGTAAAGCTGCACACTGGAGTATTTTTATTTAAGTTTGTAATGGGAGGAACATTTAGATTCGATGAGTAAAGTGATCCAGAATTATCTGTAAAACTTACTGACATTAGATAAGATGTTAAATAGATTTAATAATCTATAATACATTCAAGAAGGACAAATCAAACAGCTTAGTATAAAGCCAGTTGTAAATGTGCAGAATTTGATTAAATTACTTCAGCCAACAGAACTCTGATCCATTTATATACATGTCCCAGGTGGAAAGTTTCAGTGGCTGACTAAGATAGCCTGCATTTTAAGACAAGATGTATTGAAATCAACTTTACATCTATACTTCCAGACTCTGATCTTTTAAGAAAATATGGTATTGACCAATGACATGGAGAGCTGCCTGTATGTTTTTCTTCTACGATCAACTTGTGAACAATACTCTTTACTTTCATTATATTAAGTGAACTAATACTTTACATCATTTTATTGAAGGAGAAAATAAGCAACTTTGGAATTTTACATAGAGGCGATTTTGAAAATTCAACCACAATTAGATTATTTACATTTAAAGCATATAAATTGTTCAGAGTGTAATAAACTATTCTAATTTGGGAAATAAATTGTTGACAAATAATGCGTGCACTTTCAGCAATATTTTCAAACAGAAATGTGTTTTATATAATCACAGATATATTTAATTAACATATTGGTTATTATAATCTTTTGGTTATTTTAGTGTTTGCAACTCTGAATGAGAAGAAACTAGCTTTGATATTTTAATTTATCCATTACAACCACAAGTGAATCCTCAAACCCCATGTTATTTTTTTGTTTACTTTTGTTGATCTACTTGAAAGCGTCATGCCATTGTTTTTTAATGCCTAAGACTGCTTAGTGAATTTGACATCCTTCAATTATTTTAATTGTCTGAAATCTCTAAAGTTTTCACTTTTTTCTTATTGATTTTGTAGTCTAAAGGTTAATAAAATGTTTTTTCATCGTGAATTCAGAGAATCATGGATTGTTGTCCATGGATAAGATAAAAATCTATTATTTTTATCATGGATTCAGAGAATCAGCACATTCAGCTATGCTCATTATTGTTGTTTGTATAAAAGCAACTGACTCTCTAAGATATCCTTATTGCATCATCATTTTATCTAACTATTTTTATTTCTTAAAAACCATATTTGTTAATTTAGTGCATTGCATGCAATCTTAATGTGCTTTATAAAAGCCTAGATAATATTTTAATCTTTAACAATGAAGTGAGGATAACTTTATACATGATTATTCACTCAGCAATAAAGCAAAAAACTTTGAAATATTTGTTAAGATCTACTAACAGCAAAAATTGCTAAGAACTTGAAAATACTTTCAACTAATGTTGTATTACAATTAATGTAAGTGTTTCCACTCACATATATGAGATCCTCCTGAAAGTTATAAAATGAAGAGCTTTGATAAGCTTTTGATGTTGGGTAAATTTGGTCCTAGGCAACTGTTCTAGTATTTTAACATTTTAAATATTTTAATACGTGGTTCCTGAATTTTTAGGATATAAAACATCATTTAAAAATAATCAGTAATAAAATATTTAGCAAATTTGTTTTAAGAGGTTTTAAGAAGCACAGTTTTTCCTTTTTTTTGCCCTCTGTATATTGTACCCAAAGTCAAAATGAAAGCCTTCCACTAAGACAGAAACAAGACAAAGATGCCCACTTTCATCATTGCTATTCAACATTATATTGGAAGTTTTAGACAGAGCAAGTTGGCAAGGACAATAAATAAAAGGTCCCCTAATTTAAAAGGAAAAAATAAAGATATATCCATTCACATATGACATGTTGTTATATGTAGAAAAATCTCTCAAAATCCACAAGAAAATTACTAAGAAACAAATTCAGTCCAATTGCCAGGTGCAAAATCAACATACACAAATTGAATGTATTTCTACACATTTGCAATGAACAATTTGCAAAGGAAATTTAAATAGTAATTCAATGTACAATATCATTCAAAACATTAAAATACTTTAGAACAAATTTAACCAAGAAAGATTAACAAACATTTTAATATACACTGAAAAATATAAAGCACTGATGAAAAAAACTAAACATTTATTTAAATGGAAAGGCAGCCCATGTTCATGGGGTCGAAGACTTAATATTTTAAGACATCAGTACCACGTAGAGTTATCTACAAATTCAAGACAATCCATATCAAAATTGCAACAGTCTTTTTTTTTTTTTTTGCAGAAATGCAAAAAGCTGATCCTTACGTTACATGAAATTGCAAGGAGATCCAAATGGTCAAAACAATTTTGAGAAAGAAAAATTTAGAGGACTCACAATTTCTAAATTTTAAAAATTATTACAAAGAAGCCCTAATAAAAACCATTTGGGATTGGCATAAGGATAGTTATACAGATCAATTCAATATTTGAGAGTCAGAAATAAATTTATGTGTCTATTAGCAGCCGATTTCTGAAAAGGGTGACAAGTCCATAATAGAAAAGCAGCATCTTCATCAAAAGGTGTTGGCCCAACTGGACTTCCACATTAAGAAGAATGAAGCTGGTCCCCTACCTCGCACCATATAAAACATTAACTCAAAATGAATCAATGATATAAATGTAAGAGTTAACATCAAAAAACTTTTAGAAGACGACATAGGCATAAACATTCTGGGCCTTAGATTTGTCAATGGATTTTTACATATGACACCAAAGCATGAGTAACTATATATATATATATGTATATATAATTAAATATATATAATATTTGACTTTCAAGAGACTCATGTACCAGTTCATAAAGCATCAATTATTGTGGACGTTACACAGATTTAGGATTTCTTTAAGAATTTTATATTTTAGCCAGGCGTGGTGGCTCAAGCCTGTACTCCCAGCATTTTGGGAGGCTGAGGCGGGTGGATCACGAGGTCAGGAGATCGAGACCATCCTGGTTAACACGGTGAAACCCCGGCTCTACTAAAAACACAAAAAATTAGCTGGGAGTGCTGGCAGGCGCCTGTAGTCCCAGCTACTTGGGAGGCTGAGGCAGGGGAATGGCGTGAACCCGGGAGGTGGAGCTTGCAGTGAGCCGAGATCAGATCGCACCACTGCACTCCAGCCTGGGGGACAGGGCGAGACTCTATCTCAAAAAAAAAAAAGAATTCTGTTTTTTAAATTGTTATTGTGGTTAAATATGTATAAAATAAAATTTCCTATTATACCTTCTTCTCAATGTATAATACAAAAGCATGCATAATACAGTAGCAATGTATAATACAAAAACAATGTATAACAGGACAGATTGCATCGAAATGTAGAAGTATGTATATAAATTTGAAAGTCAAATATATGTATTTGACTTTACAAAATTAAAATATTTTATTTATTAAAGGATATGATCAAGAAAGTGAAAAAGTAAAGCTATAGATTGGGATAAAATATCTCTAAAACACATATCTTATGGAAATTAATACCTAAGATATAAAGAACTCCTAAAACTCAACAAAATAACATATGACCCAATTTATAAAATGACCCAAGGACTTGATAAACATCTATACAAAGAAGATATACAAATAAGCACATGCAAGCATGTCCAATATTGTTAGTCTTTAGGGAAACCTAAACTATAAGATACTACTTCATACCTACTAGGATAGCTATAATAAAATAAAAGAAAATAACGCGTGTTGGCAAGGATGTGGAGGAATTAGAACAATTGCACTTTCCTGGCAGAAATGTAAAATGGTGCAGTCACTGTTGAAAAGAGTTTTACGGTCTCTCAGAAAGCTACACATAGAATTACCATATAACCCAAACAATTTTAGACTTTGTTATATACCCCCCAAAACTGGAAACAAAGTTTCACATACTTGTATGTCACTGCTTAATGTGGCATTATTCACAGAGCCAAAAGATGAAAACAATCCAGGTGTTCATCAACAAACAAATGAATGGACAAAAGTTGATGTATATATAGAGTAGAATATTATTCAGCCAGAAAATGGAATGAAGTTCTGATGTATTGCCATTAACAGGTATAACCTAGAAAACATTATACCAAGTGAAAAAAGCCAGACATAAAAGGACAAATATTTTCTGACACACTTGTATAAAATATCTACAACAAGTAAAATTATAGAGAAAGAGATTAGAGGTTCTCAGGGGCTGAGAGAAGAGAGAATGGAAAGTTATTGTTTGTTATGCAGTTCTATTTGGGTGATGAAAAAGTTTTAAAAATAGGTAATGATTATGGTTTCACAACATTGTGAATGCAAGTCATGCTTCTGAATTATGCATTGAGAAAAAGGTCAAATACAAAATTTTATTTTATATGTATTTAAACACAATAACAATTTTAAAATAGAATTCTTAAATCCTAAATCTGTGTAATGTTCACAATAATTGATGCTTAATGAACACATACATGAGTCTCTTGAAAGGCAGAATTAACATTCAATTAAACTTTCCTACTTTATAGCACTGTAATATCTTCTTTGAAATTATTTATATTGGCATTTATTACTAAATAAAAGTGTATATTACATGTAACTGATAAGCATTATTATATGCTGGGGAAATAGAAGGTGAAACAGGATTGCATGTCTCAGGAAGCTTCAAAGGAAGAAAACAAATAGGGTGGAAAGAAGGACAGAGAGAGACAAGAGAATTGATAGAATAATTTTCTTGAGAGACAAAAAAATATGTAATTCAATACAAAGAGTAGATAGCAGAAGAAACAGCTACTTTATTATAACAGAACAGATTGCATCCAAATGTAAAATATGTATATAAATTTGATATTCAGAGAAAATGACTACTTGTCTAATAGAAAAGATAGAAATAGATTTTGAAGTGTATGAAAAATCTTTGAAAGATTTGAAATAGAATGAAGATTAGTTGACCTGATATCTTGCTAGAATTGAAGTGATGAGGGATTATTTCAATTTTGGGATGATCATTTTGTAGTAGGAATAATGTGTCCTGATATTTTATGTAGACAGAAATCAGCTTTTTCTTCAGATTAGTATAATGGAAAGAAAAAAAAAGCACGGGCCTTTAGAATAATGTAAAAAATCTTATTGAACTATGAGCCATGGAATATAAGCTGAAAAAAGAATCATACTAAGAAGAGGATTTTTGAAATTGGTGATAACCTATGGCTTAATAAATTCAGGCTTCTGATAAAATCAGAGTAGGAATATTTGAATAAATAAGCTGTAAGGTGGAAAGTAAAGGAGTTAAGGAATTGAATATTTGCATGATTGATTTTCCAGCTAAAATAATTATAGGTATAAAAAAGATATGTCCCTGGAATAGGTATCTGAAATGATGGTGAGGAATAGTTATTAGAAACAAGAAGTTCAAGAACAGAGGTATGGTATTGGATGCATCATTCACTAGAAGTTTTCAACAAAGATTAAAAAATAAATTAAGGTTAAGAAAAAGTCTGTGGGCCTGTTGCCAAAGTTTTAAATATGAGAACAGGGGCCCCAATATTGAATTTCAAAGATGATAACCTCAGGTAAAGGAAAAAATTGTGAAAATTGAAGTATAAGATCTTAAAGTGAGTATAATTTTTTTATTTAATTTTTCTTGGGAGGGAAGGAAATAAATAGTAATGTACAATTGCTTAAGTCTTTTGTACTCTATACCAATTATAACAGAATTCAGGTCATAGACTTTTTGTTTTTCTGTTTCTCTGTCATTGTCTCTCTCGCTCTCTGTCTCTTTATATATACACACATATATGGAAATCAATCTATATATTCCACATATATATATGAAATTCAATATATTAGTCTGCTTTAGTTTCTCCTAAAGCTGGGAAATACAATTGCAATATATATAATGCTAAATATGACAATTATAGTCACCCTCCATCTTAAAGATATTTTCATGAGCTCATGAATCGCAGTAAAGTTTAATAAGTAGTATTTTCTCCAAACATTTTACATACATTATCTCATTTAATATTTAACAACATCTGAGATATAAATTTTAAACCAGTTTTGGACTTGAGAAAAAGAAGACTTAAAATGCCTAAATAATTTGAACATTGTCACATGGCAAGTAGAAGTAATAGTTGGGATTGAAACCCAAGTGCGCCCAGTTTTCTTGAATCAAAATCTATCTTCCATTTTGTTATTCTTCCTAATATGACTAGACAGATGCTTATTAATATGAAAGTTTCTATTATATATAAAAAGTCATTTTATTTTAGCCACAATTATAAAACAAAACACATTAAACCACAATGAATTGTAGGTTTTCCTAATGAACACAATTTGTAGCAGTTGTACAACACATTAGGTTTCTTTAGAGGACATGAAAACGTCGTTAGAAGTACAAAAATTACAATTACAAGAACTTTGTTTTGAGAATAACGATCCCCTTTGTCTCTTTTGGTTTGTCTTTTCCTCTGTCACCCCTAGCCTGTTAACATTGAATGAGAAAGCTAATAAATGTTTCTACATAATCTTACATTGCCTACAGAAAAAGTTTCATTATACCAGCATGGTTTTCATGTGATTTTAAACTGTATCTATGCATACCAAAACAACAGACAAATCTAGCTCATCCTATTTTATTAAATTACAACCATTTACCTCTTCTTTTCAAACTAAATTTGACCAATCTTCCAAACTCCAGCTAAAATTCTACCTTATATATGAAAACTTTCTCAATCCTATCAAGGAGATTAAACTAGTGCTTTCTTGGGGTCCATGATGTATATACTTCATTACTCAATTTTTCAGAATTTCGTTCATTCTTTCAGTCAGTCACCCATGCCTAGATACAAGATCATTAGCTCCTCAAGATTAGAGAATGAGAGTTTTTATACTTTGAACTCAGCCTCCAGCATATAGTACTTGGTAGCTGCATAAAATGTCTTCATTGGGACACAACTTTTGTCTAAAGACAAAAAGTGATTTGATCAACAAAATTAGGAGTGACTTTATTCATTTCACAAAATGCCTACAAGGTAATTAAGATATGCATAATTAAACTAGTGGATAGAGAATCAAATGTCTCTGAACTGCAAGGAAGAAGTGGGAAAACGTGGAGGTTCTTGACACACCTTCATAAACAGTCACATATCTGGGAGATGTGGAAGCCCTTGTTTCGAAGGCAGGTCAGTCTTTTGAATAGTGTCCAATCCGTATTTAAAAATGTGTTCATTAGAAACCTCTGGACTGAATGGTGAAAATGAGGCAAGGACTCATCTTGCTGGTAAATGGGATAACTGAAGGCTTTCTGTAGCTACAGAAAAAAAATTCCATGAGCGTGTCCAAAAAAACAAATACCCGTGATAGAACCTTCTACAACAAGGAGTTAATGAAAACCTGTGTGCTTCATATGACACAAAAGACATTTAGTAAATCCCTTACAAGTGGAATTGTGAAATGTCGGTTTTCAGTGCTCCATGTGTGAGGGTGATAATGTTATTTTTCTAGTCAAAGGTGATAATGATTCATTTTTCCTACTTAAATAAAACAGCTTTGTCACTGACAGTCAACTCCACTTCCCTGGGACCCTGAAATCTGCCGCAAAACTTGTATCACTTTACTTCACTGTCTCCACTGGGGCTTTTGAAGCATGTTAAAGCAGTAAGGTTTCATTCTCTATTTATGGAAAATGCACTACATAATAGGCTGAAGCTTGCTTAATTTCCGTTTCCTGGGACTTCTCTGAAGAAGAAGAAAAAAATTCGCCTCACTGCTTCCTCTGCATATGGGGCTGCTCTGCACATTGTCTTAAGATACACTCTTTCTGCTTCATCTCATTATACAATGGGAAATGCTTTGACTACCTGATAGGTGTTGCTGTCTGGTACACTTAATTACTTTTGCACTGCAGTCATTACAACCAAGTTTACAAGATTTCGACATATGAAATTAAGTGCTATAAGGGTACCTACAAATTGATGGGTATTACATGTTTACATATTAATATGATACTAATACTGTTTTTAAAATATTAAGAAATGGTTTATGAAATTTAGTAATGCTACCAAAGTTAAAGGATATAGTTAATTATGTGTAACTTTGAATTCTAGATTGATAGTTAAGCACACTGTTATGTCTTTCCACCCATCTGAGCTCCTAAATATGGTAATAACTTATTGATGTGCTAAACATAGAACTGTATTACCTACTCATGATGCCATGATTTATATTTTGAGTCTAGGTATTATTATTTTAGGTATTTTATTTATACCTTGTCTTGATTCAAGTGCACTTATCCTAATTGAATTTGATTTTGTCTCTTTGTAAAGAATTTAAGGCAACCATTTGAATTCTATTTCTCTTGTAATGGCCTACATAGAGACACCTCAAATGAATAAATGTGCCCTCCTCTATCAGGAAGAGTGATAACAATTCTGAAAAGCACTACTAATAATATCAGATGATAATTGAATCAAAGGAAACTGTTGTTCTCTTCACCGAGATGTAAGACAATTTCATTAGGCAATCTTCGAAAATTTTAATTAGTATGTGCAATATTCTGTGTTTAGAACCTCTGGATATTTATTGGCCTCTTTGAAATGAATTGATTGTTAAAGTCTGATTCTTAAAGAGGAAATTGCCAGATCACACAGTAGATTTCACAACTGATGTGACTACCTTCTTAGCATTCTTGGCTGAAGAGACAAATATAGCTTGTAGATATAAAATTAACTATGCATTTATTACTTTAAGTCCTTGCTTTATTGCTTCTCAGCCTTTTGGTTAAGATCATGTGAAGTCCTTGCTTTATAATATATACAATGAAAGTTAAATGAGTAATCTCTGAGTTAGTTCATGATTTGTGTGTATATTAATGTTTCCATACCTGGGAACTCTAATATGATAACAAATGTTTTACATTAAATTTTATTTTAATTTGAGGTCCCCAGAAAGACTTCATAATAAAATAAATACCTTCTGCTTAATCTTTAAATTTACCATTTGTCCATGCTTCCTTCCCCGTTTTTTTTTTTTTTTGTTATAGCCCAGATAAAAAGCCTCAAATATGTGATGATAAACCCAAATTGATTTCTATAATGCTTTCAATAAAAAGGCAGTTTATTTGGTTTCAGCAAGTACATGCAACAGCAGCCAGTGAATTCTGGCCCTGGGTTGGACTAGCATTGGGTAGCCATGTATCAAAACTTGTATAAATTATCAGAACTTGTAAAGATTGCTTTAATAGCCAGGCACGGTGGCTCACGCCTGTAATCCCAGCACTTTGGGAGGCCAAGGCGGGTGGATCACGAGGTCAGGTGATCCAGACCATTCTGTCTAACACGGTGAAACCCTGTCTCTACTAAAAATACAAAAAAATAGCTGGGCGTGGTGGCGGGCGCCTGTAGTCTCAGCTACTTGGGAGGCTGAGGCAGGAGAATGGCATGAACCTGGGGGGCAGAGCTTGCACTGAGCCCAGATTGTGCCATTGAACTCCAGCCTGGGCGACAGAGTGAGACTCCTTCTCAAAAAAAAAAAACAAAAAAAAACCGTGCTTTAATATAAAATGCCCAATGAACGAATATGAGAATGTGCTAACCTGAGTTAGGTCTCCTATCTAGAAAAACAAAATATGTTTAAAGATTGAGTGGTAACAAAATAACTCCTAAGCATTGATACTCATTTCCTAGCACATTTATTTATTCAGCATGCATTTATCAATTTTGTTCCTATATACAAAAATAAACAATTGTAAACAGAACACAATCAATTCCTCATGGTATGGATCAAATATTTAGACTAATGAAGCCTAGGCAAATATTTTGATGTATTACTACAGTTCATTTTAAAATATGCTAATTTATTTTCACACAAATCTCAATATCTGAACTTATTTTATTTCATCCAATACTGCCCAGCTCAGACTTTGGGTTTTTTTTCTGAGACCCAGAAAACATTTTTTAAACTGTGTATTAGACATTTACAATTGGATGAGCCACAAGAACAACAGATACAAGCTTCCAAAACTCAAGTCATCGTCTTACCAAGAAAACTTACTCCTCCTTTGGCATTCTAAGTTATGCTAAATGACAACACACACCACCAGAAGCTAAGATGTCACCATTGATTCCTTCTAATTACCATAAGCCTAACACAGAATCAATCACCAGGTTCTACTAATATAGCATCTAATATTGTCAGAAAAAAGCAGACAAAATATGTCTGCCTAAATGAAGATTAGGTGGATAATGAATAGAGATGTAGAGATACAGAGAAAATCAACAGCAGATGTAAGAAACAAATATCTCATGTAGTATTATAGAAAGAAACAAGTGTTATGGAAAAATTTAAAAATAAAATGGAATAGTCTATTTTATGCAGTTAGAGAAACATACATATTAGAAAAATTTCAATTTTATTATGTAATTATTTCACTTCATGCTTTTTGACTATTTTAAAATGAAAATATTTATTTTGTGTATTGAACTTATAACTTTTAGTTGCTTTGATTTTTTTATTCTTAATCTTTTGGTTCAAGATAAAAATGGAACCGAAGAGTAGATTTACATATTTTTTTAAATGTCCTACTTTCAGTTTTTGAAGCCTCATAACTACAGTGTTTCTGGTTTCTTCCTCAAGAGATGTGTTTGAAAATGACACAAAGCCACTGTCTTTATTCATGTTTCTTGCCGGCGTAATTGCTCTGAACAATACATCTTTATCTTCTGTTTTTAGTTGTTAGGTATTGGTTCCTGAGAAGAAAATAGTCTTTCTTACTAAGATAACAAAGTGTTGTTTGTTATAAAGACTTCTTCAAATGAAAGGTCTCCTTTCTACTGTTTTTGTTGAAAAGTCCCTTTAATCGAAAATCCATTTATCCCTCCCTACCTAAACAGATGCTACTTTGGTTTTTTGAATGAACAACCCAAAAAGGTATGCAATATTTGTTTTCCCCTTAGAGTATTTCTAGGGAGCATGTTATATTTACAGCTTGATCTACATTACTAAGCAATTGCTGAAATATATTTTTCTAAAGAAAAGCTTCTTTGTAGGTTTAGCATAAAGTCTCTCAGTATTTCAATCTGTGAATGAATAGATGGATAAATGAGCTTCTGTGAAATAGGTTGGCAGAAAAAGATATCTTATGTTTTTATGTTTTGTGCTAAGACAATATGGCAATAGAGTACTATTTCGATAAACAGGAAGACATAAATGCCTCAGTTTATTCGACTAAGATAACACTGTCTTGCAATCTTTACATAAAAGATAAAAATTACTGCTCGCTCCTCTGTCTATATATATATGTGTGTGTAAATATATGTATACCTATATGTACATATATATACCTATATTTTTATCTAATATCCACACATCACAAAACATGATGCAAGTTGATAAACACTGATTATGTAAATATATGAGTGTATACAGAAAACTAAACAAAATAGCTTTCTAACTTATACCGAACTTTTTTTTTTGCAATTCAAGTATTATTTTCTTTCAGCATAACTCAGCAGACTCAGGCATTTACAGATTCCACTCAGAGTAATGTAAGAAAGCGCGGTGGAAGGATACATTTATCAAATGCCTATTTTAAGCTATTCTCCAAGATAAGGGCTTCCACAGTTTACATACGCTTGGTAACAACCCTGATGGATGTTAGACAAAATCTCTATTTCTTTTACAGTTCAGATAATTTTTGTCCCAGTAAACAATTCATAAAAGTTGTCACTGAAAACAATAAATAAAAATACTCACAAATAAAAATACTCCCACCAATGAATCCTCACCCTAAACTCACATGAGCACTGCCAACATTTTTATAGATCTATTTAGAGACTCACCAACATATTTTAAAACAAAGTGTTCTATAGATATTAGTCAATACAAGTAAAAGTAGTTACTCTGAGAAATAATAGGTACAGATTCAACTTTGTCCCACATAAAATATAGCCGCCTTTTTCATGCTCACTTTCACATCTGTGATTTAAACGTACATTGCTCTCCCAGATTGCTAATGCCTGGGCTGCTTTTAGCCTCCAGTTTGCCTCTTTCCAAACTTACAGAGCAGTCTTTCTGTCATAGAAAGCTAACCATGCCACTCACCTGATTCAATTATTTCAATTTCTGTAAAGTAAAATTAAAATTTCTTATCTCAGTGTAAATGGTTATCCATGACTTTCCTTTTGCTTAATTGAGCTATCATTTTCTTCGTAGTTTCTTCCATGTTACCAACATTTAAATCTTATTAAAACCCATCTATATTTTTTAGATTATTATCCTTTCTTACACTCTCCCCCTCTGTGATACTTTATCTCTCTGTAATCCTTCAAGATTCCAACACTGTATGAATTCCCCTTGACTAATTAAAGTGATATTTTCTTATTTCTCTGTAATCCTTGACTCAGTCATAGTTCTTTTCACTTGGTATTTTCATTGTTTTGGTATACCTTGCATATTGTACCTCTATTTTAATTTGCATGTTTTGGATTATATCTGGCAAAGAGAACTATTGATATGTGTAATTAAATACCTTCCTGAAAAGAACTCTACTTTGGGTAATGAGTTAGATAAAGCAAAAATTCTTCATTGTCAGAAAAAATATAGTGATTTTCTGCTTCTGTTTCTTTCTCTGCCTCTTATATACATGCTCCATCCTTCTGTCCAGATGCTAATCTCTGCAGATTTCATCTCTCAGGCTTAGTTTTCAGCAGACATCAAGTTAAGTTTGACAAAAAGGAGGCATCAAAAGAAGATAAAGGGGAAGAAGAGTATAAAGGACTGGAGTATTTTGTCCTTGTTTTCCTCTTGTTGTCCCTTTTGGGTGTTATTAACTTCCACTGTTGCAAGTCTTTGTGATGAATTCTCTTTCCTGCCAGGATCCTGGCTTTTAATCACACAAATGTATTGCATGGTTTAGTGATTGTTACAAGAGTGTATAAGAAAATTGAGAGCAGAAGGACAACTCAACATTGTGAGGAGTATTTCATCAAAACTCGGTGAAATATTGGGGACACATATAGCACTCTTTTGGTAGTCTTCTAGTGGAACAAAACACAAAGGCCCTGCAATGCTGGTCACTTGAAACTGGAAACTGCACCCTTGGATCATGCTTGCCTGAGAATATTTAGAATGGGAGCTGTGGGGCACACAGGAATTTGAATTCTGACTATGCCTGATGAGATGAGGTACTAAATCAAAAGTGTTAAGAGACTGTGGAATATTTGAAATCAAACTTGAAGTCCTACAAAAGTTCTTCATACAAACTTTCCTATCTTCCCTTCTAATACACTTCTTAGATACATATTTCAAGCATTCGTCAAACTAATCACTACCAGCAAAGAATGTATAATGTCTGCTATGAACTTTTTTAGTTATCTAAAATAATATCACTTATTTTTGAAGAGATAAGGTAAAGGCCCTCCAAGAGTCTTAATTAAACTACAGAATTCAAGATGAGGGATATCACCCAGATGTTTAGAGATTTTCTTTTAGATATAGTGAATTTTTTGAAACAACAACACTATGTTAATCCTATTGTTATTGTTTCCTATGAAAGTGGACTGCTGCTCTAAAATCCTGTTTTGTTTTGTTTTTGTTTATGCTGATGCTAATTATGATTATTTTGTCATTTTTTGTTAAAGACGTAGCAGATTTTTTTTAAAGTTTCTGCTCTTATATTGTTACAGTGCTGATTTTTCATTTACAACTAGACAGTTTTCTTTAATTCTAATTTGTCACTCTAGAAGTTATTCAGTAGATTCGTCAAGTACTAATAGCTGTGTTACTGATGTACTTGGTAGCTATTGTTCACACTCTGAAATGAGACTGCTGGTCTAGATTTTGACTCAATATCTTTAGCTTGAAAATTTTCTGTATTTTCCCTTTCCCCTTTTTTTTTCGTTCTCATTTCTCATATATTTATCTTACCCTTTCTATCTTCCACTCACTTCCTGTCTTTCTCTCTCCGGGTATCTTAAAAATAATTTTATATATAATGCATATTATTTAGATGCAGTCACAACTTTTAAAAAATATTTTGTATATTAAGGCCATGTGTGGAAATTCATTCAGTTAAAATGGTTATTGTTTATATAACACAGCATTTTAACAGGTGCTTTCAAAGTCATTGTGTTATTTGATAAACTCAACATAGATTTTATCATTTTACTTTTTAAAACTCAAAATAGTCATCTTTAATTTTATCAATACATAATTCAGTATTATTGAAAATTTTTCAATGGCTACCTGTATGTATGTATTCATTTATTTTTGAGATAGGGTCTTGTTCTGTTGCCCATGCTGGAGTGCACTGGTGCAAACATGGCTCACTGCAGCCATAACCTCCTGAGAGCCAGCAATTCTCCTGCCTCAGCCTCCTGAGTAGCTGGGACTACAGCCTTATGCCACCACACCTCGCTAATTTTTCAACTTTTTATTTTTTGTAGAGACTGGGTCTTGGCATGTTGCCCAGGCCAATCTTGAAATCCTGGGCTCAAGCAATCCTCCCCCTCAGCTTTCCAAAGTGTTGAGATTATAGGCATGAACCTCTAAGCCTACCACCAGTAGCTATTTATTAACAAAAAAAAAATGAGAGCAACAAAGAAAGTTACTATCCTTATGTATATTTGTGTACATTCTTATGCCTATTTTTACATTTATGGATATATTTGATCACATATGTCTAACTATATGCACTTATAGATATTCCCTTCTATGTGTTATATTACCTTCAAATATAATATTTATGTTTTATGCAGAAATTTAAAAAGTCAGCAGCACATTAAACATTTTTAAACAATTAATATTTTGTAAGCAATGAGTAATATCTGGGTTTTACAAGCAAATTTTCTCTTTTTAATTTATTTTATCTTTAATAAAGTAAGAAAAACTGAATGGCATTCCATTAATACCCGTAACCACATTTTAAAAATTCAACTTATTTTTCCATAGACACACAAACTTATTTGTTTCCAAGACTTGGGTATTTTTTTTTTAGGAAATCTTGCCATTTGCAACAATAAAGATGAAACTGGATGAAATTATGTAAAGTAAAATAAGCCAGACATAGGAACAAAAATACTGCATAATCTTATTTATATGTGGACTCCAAAAAAAATTAATTTATAGGTGGCAATCAGGGGTTGGAGGTTTGGGAAATAGTGAGATACTGGTCAAAGGATACAGACTTCCAATTTAAGATGAATAAGCTCTGGAGACCTAATATATACCATGATAACTATAGTTAATAATAATGTTTTGCATACTTGAAATAAGACAGTAGATTTTAAGTATTGTTAACACACACACACACAGAGTAACTGTGGCAGTTAATGGATATATTTAGCTTGATTGTGGTAATGGTTTCACAATGTGCACATATACAAAAACGACACATTGTATGCCTGGAATATACACATTTTATTTGTCCATTATACCTCAATATAAAGAGTAAAAGAAGATGGCTTATGGTTTCAAAATAGTTACAACTCTTTATTTGACTAAAATAAATCAATATTTTTATTATTTTTATTATTTAATTGATAGCTTTTTTTTTTTTTTGAGACAGAGTCTCACTCTGTCACCCAGGCTGGAGTGCAGTGGCATGATCTCTGCTCACTGCAAGCTCCGCCTCCTGGGTTCACACCATTCTCCTGCCTCAGTCTCCCTAGTAGCTTGGACTACAGGCACCAGCCACTGCACCCGGCTGATTTTTTTGTATGTTTATTAGAGATGGGGTTTCACCATGTTAGCCAGGATGGTCTCGATCTCCTGACCTCGTGATCCACCCGCCTCGGCCTCCCAAAGTGTGGGGATTACAGGTGTGAGCCACCACTCCTGGCCAATTGATAGTTTTTAATACTATTTTTAGAACAATGGCTGGCACATAATAATCTGTATTAATTTTCTTTCCTTTTTTGAAAATATATATACAACAAATTTATTTTAATAAAAGATTCAAAGGATGAGCCTTATTTAAGTTTATCTTTTTTCTATTCCTCATATCGCACTGTAATTCTATAGCTCTACAGCTTTGAAAGTTGCAAAGAAAGGGAATGGGTAGCAAGATTGGTAAATAAACTAATAAAAAATAAGTGCTTTTGAAACTTGTGGTATGTCTATTTTTAAATCTCTGTAATGCAGCTCATAGCTTAAAGGAAACCTTGTTTTGTAAAATGTTTCATAAGGAATTTCCCCTTCTGAAGCTTATATCTATAAAGTAGCAAAGGACAAAATAAAAGGAGTATTTATTTGACAGCCAAAGGGAATTGAACCTGGACAACACGAAAAGGGAGATATCATTTATGATTATATTAATAGAATTCTTTGAAAAAAATTAATTGAAGCAAAATTCATAGGGTTCAAAAACAATCAATTACTTACAATTCATATGTGTTACATCAAAGCTAATGTCATAGTTTGAACTTGAACTACCAGGTACATTTCCTGTTGTTCTGTAGTAATTCAGCCATGCATTTTAGCTATCTAAAGTGAAAGTCATTCATATTTCATATATTAAACCATCAGCTAAACTTTCAAATAGATATTGAAATACTAAGTACAACAATCTGAAATGTTTGGTAAACTTTAGGGGGAAACAGTAAGCTCCTTTTTAATATTTATTTTTATGAAGAAAATTAACACCTCTACATTTTACTTATTTTTAAATCAATATATAATTTCTTTTGTTCAGATTCACTGTGTTTCTTTCTCAGATGTTTCTTTTTTCCCCCTCCAAAAATAATCATAAGACATCTTTATGATGTAGAATAATAATATATAAAAACCATAAATCACAAGTGAAACAATGGATGATTTTAAGTACATCAAATTTATAATAGTTTTTTTTATTTATGAGATCATAAAAATGTCAGACAAGTTACATATTGGTTGATGGTATTTGTAACACTTCTAAAGTATTAGTATGCAAATCAACAAAACCCCAGAAATCTAACTTGAGAAATAGACTAATGAAATGAGCAAGTGTGTTATGAAAACAAACAACAAACTCAATTGGCTATTAAGGAAAGAAATTCAAACTGATCAAAACTTGATATGATTTCAAATATATAGGTAATGCCAACCTACTTATCTGATTGGCTTTTATTTTTAATTCTGAAAATATGAAATTTGTTACATAGGGCAATAGAAAAATTCTAGAGGTAGTGTACATGGTGCTAATATATTTGGGGAATTACTTGACAATATCTACTTAAGTAGAGAATATGAATAGCTGGTGACACATTAGTTCTACTCTTATGTATACACCCCAGATAAATTTTTTGCATATGTATACTAGGAGACATACACAAACTTTAAGCATAGCAGCATAAAGTTTAAAATTAAAAATTGAAATATAGGATATACTATTTCTGTCAAGGGCTGGCTAAGGTATTTGGCTAAACCCTCATCTAGAAAAAAAAGTCATGGTAAATGACTTAACAGTGAAAAAGACTTAGAAAACTGCTAAGCTAATATACAAGGAAGAATGAACAAACTTTTCTCCTGATAATACATATTAAGATTTCTTAAGGTGGATGAACTGTGACAGTGAAGCTAAACTCAAAGTCCACAGCAGACCTAAGACAGGAGTCATTTTCAGGCCTGTCTGTAGGTTTGCAGAACCTCAAGCAAACGTTTTTTTGTTTCTTTGTTTATTTTGCAGACAGGACCCCGTACATATAAACAATTTGGTCACAAGTGCATTAGAAAATCTATGATCTAATGTAAGATACTATTTTTAATGAATATTTAAAATAATAGATAGAGAAGGGGTATATATTATTTTATTATCAGATCCATCCATGTAAAGATTCTTGGTTGTGTCCAGGCCCTGTACCTTTCTATTTAGGTTCGAGAAACATCTCCATGTTCTTTATCGACAAATAAAATAGTACTATCTCTGCTTTTATTTCTGGTTTTAGTTTTTGTATCCCCTCTCTTTGTTTCTTTGTTTGTCTAAATAACAGTGTGTCGTGTTTTTTTTTTTGTTTTTACCAAGTATGAAGTTTTGGTTGTGTTGATTTTCTCTGTTTTGCCATTTTCTATGTTATTTACTTAAGCTGTAATCTTTATTTCCTTCCTTCTGCTAGCTTTGGCTTCAGTTTGTTGTTCTTTTTCTAGTTCCTTGGTAAAGTTAGGGTATTTATTGACTTTTTTTTAATGTGCTCATTTACGGCTATAAGTTTTCCTCAGAGCATTGCTTTTGTTGCATCCTTTAAATTTAGATATGTTGTATTTTTGTTTAAATTCAACTCAAAGTATTTTATTATTGCCCATGTGAATTCCTCTTTCACCCATTGGTTACTTAATAGTAAGTTGTTCAATTTCCATGCATTTATAAGTTTTCCAGTTTTTATTTGTAGCTTTATTTTATAGCGATCAGAAAAAATAACTTGTATAATCTCAGTCTTTTTGAATTAAGACTTCTTTTCTAGTGTAACATATTGTATAGCCAAAAATGTGCATTCCTGTTTATACTTGTGTCCATTCCCCCATGGAAGAACACCCTGTTTGCCCTTCTATTCTTTCCATAATGTGAGGACATGTAGATAGTGCTGTCTATGAGGGACGAGCCTTTGCTAGATACTGAATATGCCAGTGCTTCATCACCAGCGCTTCACCGTGGATTTCCCAGACTCCAGATCCAAGATAAAATGAATTTCTGTTCTTTATAAATTACCTATTCTCTGGCATTTTTTTTAATAGCAGCACAAACAAACTAAGACATTTGTGCCATTTTCCAATTTACTTTCTATATGGCCTATATTTATATATATTTATATATATGCACACCCATTCATACATTTATATACATTTACATATATATGCACATACACAAATATAAAAACATGTATAAACACATACTATTGTTCCTCATTTCTTTTAATACTGCCTTCTCTTGTGTTTGAGCAACTTCTCAGTGGTTAGTATGTGAATTTTAATTAATATCCTACATTTCTAACAATTGCGTTTGAATTTAGTTTCAATGATATCTTAAAAACTCTGCTCCTATACAGCTGTCATCACTTTTAGATTGCTCCTATTATACATTACATGTTTATACATTGTGTGTCCATCAACCTGTATTTATAGTTTTTGTTTTTAAATCATATAGGAAACAAAAAAGAAGTTACATCCAAAAATACTTTAATACTTTTGTACTTACCTATGAAGTTACTTTTGTTGAATTCTTCATTTTATGTATGTGTGTATTGTATATTTATTTATATGTGTATATATATATAATAGTATATTTATATGTGGCTTTGAGTTATTGTTTAGTGACTTAATTTCAGCCTAAAAGACTCCCATTAACATTTCTTGTAAGTCGTGTTTACCACTGACAAACTGCCCCAGCTTTTGAATATCTCAAAATGTCTTCATTTTTGAAGTTTAGTTTTGTCACAGACAGAATTCTTAGTAGACTGTTTTTTTTTCTTTCAGAACTTTAATCATCCCAATTCCTTCTGCTCTCCATGGTTTCTGGTAAGAAATCTTACTAAGAATCCATTTAGGCCAGTCACGGTAACCCTAGCACTTTGGGAGGCTGATGTGGGCAGATCACCTGAGGTCAACAGTTCAAGACCAGCCTGGCCATCATGGCGAAACCCCATCTCTTCTAAAAACACAAAAATTAGCCAGGCATCATGGCGCATGCCTGTAGTCCCAGCTACTCAAGAGGCTGAGGCGCTTGAACCCGGGAGATGGAGGTTGCAGTAAGCTGAGATCGCCCCACTGTACTCCAGCCTAGGCAACAGAATGAGACTGCACCTCAAGAAAAAAAAAAATCCATTTAATGTGATGAGCTGATTCTCTCTGGCTGCTTTCAAAATTCTCTCGTTGACTATGGCTTTCAGCGTTTTGGTTGTAATATGTCCTGGTGTAGATCTCTTTTTGTTTAACCTGTTGCATGTGTGTCTGCTTTCTTGGATTATGGATTACTGCCTTTGATCAAATTTGGGAAGTTTTTGCCCAACTCTTTACATATTCTTTCTGCCCCTTTCCCTGTTACTCTCATAATGTGTATTTTGGCATGCTATGTGGTGTCCCATAAACCCATCTGTTAATTTCCAGTTAATCTTTTATTTTTTTCTCTTCCTCAGATGGGATAATTTTAAATCTCTTATCTTCTTGTTTACTTATTTCTTCTTCTGCCTGCTCACATCTGCTGTAGAACTCTCCTAATTAATTTCTCATTTCCATTATTATACACTTCAGTTTAAATCATTTTCTGGGTTCTTTTTACACTTGGACACAGGGTGGGGAACATCACACACCGGGGCCTGTCGTGGGATGGGAAGAGTAGGGAGGGATAGCATTAGGAGATATACCTAATGTAAATGACAAGTTAACAGGTGCAGCACACCAACATGGCACATGAATACATATGTAACAAACCTGCATGTTGTGCACATTTACCCTAGAACTTGAAGTATAATTTAAAAAAATATTTTCTGGGTTCTTTTTAAGTAGTTATAGCTCTTTATTGATATTTATCTTTTTATATATTGTTCTATTGGTTTCCCCTCATTCTTTCTCTTTAGTTTTCTTTATCTCCTGGAATATATTTAAGATAATTGACTTAAAGGCCTTGTCTAGCAAGTCCAAAGTCTAGGTTTCCTCAGGCATGGCTTCTGACATGTTTAATTTTTTCTTTATAAGTTGGTCATTCTTTTCCATTTCTTTGTATGATTTTTAACTTTTGTGATTATTGAAAACTAAATATTTTGAAGATTGTAATGCAGTAACTCTAGGAATTAGATTATACATAATTCAAGGGTTTACTGATGTCAACTGTTATTTGCTGCAGTCATCTGACTTTAAAATGAATTCTCCAAACTATTTTTTGCAGATACTGTATTCATGTCTGTGTGTGGCCTCTGAAGTCTTTATTCTATTTTCTTAGTGGTCAGTTGATCACTTGACCAAGATTGGCTAAACATATGGAGAAAACCAATCAACAAATAAAATAAACGTACAATAATCTCTCTCAGTCTGCAAATTCACTGTAAGCTGTGGCACTCCTTTAATGCTAAGACAAACCAGCCTTCATAATCTTGCATGGAACCCACAGATCCATCAGTTTTATAACTGTAGAATCATTTTAGGTCTTTTCTAAGCATGCATTCAGCTGTTGGTATATATGCATGTTACACTCCAAATTCCATACTATACACAATATCTCTTCAAATTCTTTATCCACCAAGAATTTTTCTTCTTAGTTTTCCCCTTCCCAGCCTTTTGAATTTTTCTTTTACTTGCCCCATATGCCATCTCTTGCCTCAGACAACTATGAGTAGTTTATGTCTTTTAAGTACTTTTGACAGGCACCATCACTACCAAGACTATTGTTTCAGTCTGAGAGGGATGAAACAATGGTCAGCCACTGCATTGACTCCTCAGGGAAACACCAGATATGTCAAAATGCATACGCACCGTTTTTGAGAACAGATCCTATTAAATTCTAATACCAGCAAGCCATGCCAGAAATGTCTACTGCTGCCCCCACAGCTGCTTCCCTACCGGCAAATAGGGAGAAAATGGTAAGTGGGTAAGCGAAAGCACTACAATATTTTTCTACTGAAGTTTAGCAGCCTTTCTCTTTTTAAAGCACTCCTTCAATTACCGTAAGTTTTAAAAATTAGATTCTGGAGTTCTTGAAAAATGGATTCTGTCTTTTTTATTAGCTTAATGATTCCTTCATTGGACAGACAAATTATTTGATATCCCTACTTTGTTAGTTTCTGTTACATCACTCTGCAAAGGCTTTAAGGGAGCAGCAAATACAGTCTCAGATTTGAGTAAAGTGCAGGAGACTTCTGGGTTCCAAACTCTGCATGATAATTAAGCGGGCTGAGAAAGCTTCTCGGTTACAAACTTGGACCACTTTAATATACTATGATTGATACCCCAAATGGAGAAGCCAAAAGCCAAAAAAGTGAGCCCAAAAGTTATAAAAAACAAGAAATGGGGAAATACTCCCTTGGAATAGAATAATATCAAGATCTTAACAATGTCAATGACTATTCCTTTCCCATAGAGTAACTAACCAGACAAAATGAAGGTGTCTATTATAGTTAATTCATCTTTATTTCACTTTATATGTTGAGTGTTTGGTGGACAGATAGTTTTTCTTTTTAGTTTAGATTTGTACCTTTCTTTTGAGTTTAGATCTCTGTATTAAGAAGAATTGCAAATGAGGAGTTACTGACTTGTTTGAATTATGCATGGTTCTAGATTTCAAATGTAATCCCATAATTAAATGTGATTCTGCTGTATTTTGTCAAAGATGGAAGCATTTCTATGGGAAAGTTACCCATCATTAGGATTAGAGATGGTCTGTAGCATAGTTATAGTAGTGGCCCCTAATTTATTCTTGCATCCCTGTATTTTTTGTGCAGACATTTTTACATTGACTCCTACTCTGCCCATGTGACTTGCATTGTGTAATGGAAAAGGAAGATCAATGGAAACAGAAACTTGGAAAAATGTTTATACCTTGGAGCTTACAGTCTCTTGATGCTTTTGGATGCTTCCTTACATTGATCAAGACTGGAATGAAAGACCAAACACCACATAGACTAGTTACTCCCATCAATTCAGCTAATGCTACTCACTCTCCAGAAACAGAGCTGTCTAAATGTCAGATGATTCTACATACATGGTTGCTCCCAGCTGGTGACAAAAGAACCTTTCATGTCATCCCAAAGCAAATAGTTTAACCACAGAATTATAAGCTAAATAAATGTTTATATTTTGAGGGAAGTTTTTTTTCAATATACAATAATAAAAAACTGATTTACCTTTCTTGAAGTAGGTACAAATTTTAATTTAAAAATAAATTATTTTGTTAAGGAATATTTTTGACCAATCTTTCATCACATATTATCTCTACCTTATTCCTATTCATCATTCCTCTTAAGACACAAACTAAATATTTATTGAAACAGTTTATACTATGCCTTAGTTTGTTGGAGCTGCTATAACAAAAATACCTTAGAATGGGTAATTTACGAGTAACATAAGTTTATTTCTTACAGTTCTGGAGACTGGAATGTCCAAGATCAAGGCACTAGCAGAATCAATGTCAGATGAGGGCAAAATTCTTCATAGGTGAAAAGGGGAGAATGAGCTCCCTTGAACCTCTTTTACAAGGGCACTAATCTTATCCATAAGAATTCTGCTGTTATGACCTAATCACACCCTAAAGTCCTCACCTCTTAATATTATTGCATTAATGTTTGAGTGTTGTCTTAATTATGGAATATCTGAGACTGGATAATTTATAAGGAACAGAAATGTATTGGCTTATGGTTTTGGAAGCTGAAAAGTCCAAAACTGAGAGGCTGCCATGTCACAAAAGCTTTCTTGCTGCATCATCTAATGGTAAAAAGCAGAAGGGCAAAAAAGAAGAGATTGAACTTGCAGCCTCAAGCCCTTTTATAATATAGAATAATCTATTAATGAGGGTGGAGTTCTCATTATCTCAACTCCACCAATTAGGCCCCACCTCCCAACACTATTGTATTGGGGATTCTGTTTACAACACATGCATTTTGGGGCACAGAGTCAAACCACAGAATTTCAACCCTAACTTCCAAACTTTGTGTTATTTTCAAAGTGCAAAACACATTCATTCCACCCCACTACCCACAAATTCTTACTCATTCCAGTACCAACTCCATAATTGAAATTCTCTTGTAACATCATGTGAGTGAGACTCAAATCATGATTTATCCAGAGGCATATTGCTCTCCAGCCATAAGCTTGTGAGGTAAAATGAGTAAAATCTTCACAAAACACAATAATGAGACAGGAATTTTATAGACATTCTCATTTCAAAGAGAGAAATAGCCATAAAAAGGGGGTTAACTGGTCCCAAGCAAGTACAAAACCCAATGGGAGAAACGTCACATCTTTAGGGTTCCAGAATAATCTTCCTTGGCTCCATTCCATACTTCTGCCACACTGGGGTAGAGGTTGGACTTCTGAAGCCTTGAAGGGCCAAAAACTCATGGTTTTGGAGGGCTCAGCCCATGTTGCAGCTGTCACGGGTCGAAGGTTCTTCTTGCCTGTGGTTCTCCCAAGGCTGGTGTTACACACAGCTAGCTCTGCAGTCCTGAGACTTGGTGACAACCCCACCCCTGTAACTCCATGCGGTACTGCCCTAATGGGGACTCTTTGCAGTGGCTCAGACCCTATGATTCTACAGGGCATTGGCCTAATAAAAGTTCTCTTCAATGGCTCCACCCCTGCTACAGGTTTCTGCCTTGTCTCTCAGGCTGTTTGTTGTATCTGTTGAAATCTAGATGGAGGAGGACATGCACCTACAGCTCTTGCATTATATGAGACTAAAGACTTAAATCCACATGGAGGTCACCAAGATTTGCTACTTGCATCTTCCAGTGCTCTGGTGTGAGCCACACTTGGGTTATCTTGGGCCCTACCTGGGGTGACCAAGGAGCGTTGTGCACCAGAATGCGGGGAACAGAGTTCTGAGGTGGACCTGGGCAATGAGTTTATATAAGGCACCCCAGGTTTGCCCCCTGAAACCATTCTGCCATTCTTGAGCTCTGGGCCTGCAATGGGAAGAGCAGTCTAAAAGATTTCTCAAATATCTTTGGGGTCCTTCTCCCACTGTCTTAATAAATAACCTCTGGCTTTATACTATCCATACTCAACTTCTTATTAAACATTCTCTTGGCTACAACCTAGGTTCCCTCTACTAAAAATGCTTGTTCATTCTGTACCACAAGACCAAGGTGAAAATCCTTCAAATCTCTAACCACTTTTTTTTTTTTTAATTAAAATTCTGTCTTTACATTACGTTTTGTCCTGTTATTTTACTGTACAAAATTGAAAAAAAGTCACATAGCACCCTGAATGCTTTGCTGTTTAGATTATGCGTTCCAACAGATATGCTAGTTGATAGCTCTTGCATTCTGCCTTTCAAAATGCCCTTGGGCATGGAAACAACCAAATCCTGAGTCACTTTATAATGCGTATGACCTTTCCTCCAGTTTCTAATAGGTTATTCCTTATTTCTATCTGAGACCTCATTAGTATTGGCTTTATCATTCATTTTCCTACCAACATTTTGATCAAAATCATTAGGTAATCTCTAAGATGTTTCAATCTTTCCTTACAGTTCTTTGCTTCTGAGCACTCAGCAATTCTGCTGAAACTCCTTAACCCTCTGTTTATTGCAATCTAGGGTTTTCTAGCATGTTTCTCCAAACTTTTCTAATCTCTATTCATTGTCAAGTTCCAAAGCCACTTTCACATGTTTATATATTTTTATAGCAACACCCCACTTCTCTGATACCAGTTTTCTGTCTTAGTTCATTTTTTACCTGAGACTAAATAATTTGTAATGAACAGAAATTTACTGACTCATGTTTTGTAGGGTAGGAAGGCTAAGATTGAGGGGCTGGATTCTGGCAAGGGCTTTCTTGCTGCATTATCCCATGACAGACAGTAAAAGTGAAGGAGAGGGTGGGAGAAAGCAGGAGATCAAACTTACAGCCCCAAGCCCTTTTGTAATAGGCATAATCCATCTGTGATACGCATCACACTCATGACTTAAAAACCTCCTGCATTAGTCCATCCTCACTCTGCTAAAAAGAACTACCTAAGACTGGGTAATTTATGAAGAAAAGAGATTTAATTGACTCACGGTACAACAGGCTGTAAAGGAAGCATGGCTGGGCAGCCTCAGGAAATTTATAATCATGGTGGAAGGCAAAGGGGAGGCAAGCATGTCTTACTATGGTGGAGCATGAGAGAGTGAAAGAAGAAGTGCTACACACTTTTAACAAGCAGATCTCATGAGGACTCAGTCGTTATTATGAGAACAGCAAGGGGGAAATTTGCCGACATGATTCAATCATCTCTCACCAGGTTCCTCCCCCAACATTAAAAATTACAATTCGACATGGGTTTTGGGTGGGGATACAAAGCCAACCATATCACCTCCTATTAGGCCTCACCTCCCAACACTTGCATTTGATATTAAGTTTCTAATGCATGCTTTTTGGGGGACATACTCAAACCATAGAAGATATCAACATATGAATTTTGGAGAGACATAAATATTTAGACCATAGCCATCCTATCCTGTATTTTTATAAAGTTTTCCCTTCTTTTTTGTCTCTGGACATCAAGAGGGATATTTTCTTTTCTTTCTTTTTTTTTTGAGATGGAATCTCACTCTGTCACCCAGGTTGGTGTGCAGTGGCATCATCTCAGCTCACTGCAACCTCTGCCTCCCGGGTTCAAGTGATTCTCCTGATTCAACCTCCTAAGTAGCTGGGACTACAGGAGCCTGCCACTATGCCCAGCCAATGTTTCTGTTTTTAGCAGAGATGGGGTTTCACAATATTGGCCAGGCTGGTCTCGAACTCCCACCCACCTCGGTCTCCCAAAGTGCTGAAATTACAGGTATGAGCCACCGTGCCTAGTCCAGTATTTTCTATTTATATGTAACTCAGTTCACTATTATTCTGTTAGGATGTTTTAAATGACACTTTAGCCTTCTACTTGGTTCTTAATGTGATTATATTTTGGGAATCTTATATTATTGGATATTATGATTTGGATATTTGTCACCCCAAGCCAAATATGAAATTTGAACCCAAGTGCTACACGTGGGGCCTGATGGGAGATGTTTGAGTAATGGGGGTAAATCCAACATGAGTATATTAATTCCCCCCCTCTGGAGTGAGTGAATTCTCACTCTGTTAGTTTGCATTAAAGGAGATTGTTTAAAAGGACTTGGTACATTCTTGCTCTCTCTTGCCTCCTCTCTCATTATATGATTTCTGTACACATCACCTGCTGACTTCCCTTTGCCTTTCACTATGAGTGGAAGCAGCCTGAGACTCTCAACAGAAGCAGATGTCACCAGCAGCATGCTTCTTGAACAGCCTGTGGAACTATGAGGCAAATAAACCTCTTATCTTTATAAATTACTCAGGCTCAGATATTCCTTTATGACAACAAAAAACAGACTAAGACATTGTATTTTAAATCTACAAATAATTTATTATTTTAATAGATTCAGTTTTGTGGCAATATTATTTGTTCATTCATCTATATTGTGACATATATTAATCACAATTATTTTAATATTTGTGCTCAATCTTTCCAAAATCTAGATAATCTGCTGATGAATTTCTTTTTTGCCTCTTGGCTTTTCATTATTTGTCCACATCTCCTGGTATGTGTTATAATATTTATGAGTGTCATTTACTAAATATGAATAATAGGAGAAATACTTTGAGGCTTTCATTGAATATCAAGCACTTCCATAAACAAACACCCCATAAAAAAATTGGGCAAAGGACATTAACAGACATTTTCCTAAGGAAGGCATACATGCAGCCAGCCAACAAACATATGACAAAAATCTCAAAAACACTGATGATTCGAGAAACAAATCAAAATTACGATGAGATACCATGTAACACCAGTCAGAATGGTTATTATTACAAAATCAAAAAATAACAGATGGTGAGATTGTGGAGAAAACCAAATGCCTATACACTGTTGGGAGGAGTGTAAACTATATCAGCCATTGTGGAAGGCAGTGTGGTGATTCCTCAAACACCTAAAGACAGAAACACCATTTAACCCAGCAATGTCATTACTGTGTATACACCCAGAGGAAAATAAATAATTCTGTTATAAAGACACATGCACACATATGTTCATTGCAGCACTATTCACAACAGCAAAGACATGGAATCAACCTAAATGCCCATCAATGACAGACTGGATAAAGAAAATGTGGTACATATACACAATGGAATACTATACAGCCATAAAAAAGCACAAGAACATGTTCTTTGCAGGGACATGGATAGAGCTGGAGGACATTATCCTTAGCAAACTAACCCAGGAACAGAAAACCCAACCCCACAAGTTCTTACTTATAAGTGGGAGCTAAATGATGAGAACACATGGACACATAAAGGGGAACAGCACACACTGGGGTGTTTCAGAGGGTGGAGGGTGAGAGGTGGGAGAGGATCTGAAAAATTAACTAATGGGTACCAGGCTTAATACCTGGGTGATGAAATAATCTGTGCAAAAATCGCCATGATACAAATTTGCCTATGTAACAAACCTGCATTTGTACCTCTAAAACTAAAAAGTTTTTTTAAAGAAAGCATTTATTAACTTTAAGCTTTTTTTTTTTAATTATACTTTAAGTTTTAGGGTACATGCGCACAATGTGCAGGTTAGTTACATATGTATACATGTGCCATGCTGGTGTGCTGCACCCATTAACTCGCCATTTAGCATTAGGTATATCTCCTAATGCTATCCCCCCCCTCCCCCCACCCCTCAACAGTCCACAGAGTGTGATGTTCCCCTTCCTGTGTCCATGTGTTCTCATTTTTCAATTCCCATCTATGAGTGAGAACATGCACTGTTTGGTTTTTTGACCTTGCGATAGTTTACTGAGAATGATGATTTCCAATTTCATCCATGTCCCTACAAAGGACATGAACTCATCATTTTTTATGGCTGCATAGTATTCCATGGTGTATATGTGCCACATTTTCTTAATCCAGTCTATCATTGTTGGACATTTGGGTTGGTTCCAAGTCTTTGCTATTGTGAATAGTGCCGCCATAAACATACGTCTGCATGTGTCTTTATAGCAGCATGATTTATAGTCCTTTGGGTATATACCCAGTAATGGGATGGCTGGGTCAAATGGTATTTCTAGTTCTAGATCCCTGAGGAATCACCACACTGACTTCCACAATGGTTGAACTAGTTTACAGTCCCACTAACAGCGTAAAAGTGTTCCTATTTCTCCACATCCTCCCCAGCACGTGTTGTTTCCTGACTTTTTAATGATTGCCATTCTAAATGGTATGAGATAGTATCTCATTGTGGTTTTGATTTGCATTTCTCTGATGGCCAGTGATGATGAGGATTTTTTCATGTGTCTTTTGGCTGCATAAATGTCTTCTTTTGAGAAATGTCTGTTCATATCCTTTGCCCACTTTTTCATGGGGTTGTTTTTTTCTCGTAAATTTGTTTGAGTTCATTGTAGATTCTGGATATTAGCCCTTTGTCAGATGAGTAGGTTGCGAAAGCAGATTTTAAGCAGATCATTTCTACCCATTCTGTGATTGATCTAATCAAGTTTTAATTTTGCTCTCTCAGTAGGTATGTCTTCTTACTATTTGCTCTTACACTTGAAGTACCACTTAGAAATATGGGCCATTATGATATAAACACAAGTTTGTCAATTTAGGCTAAATTAATATCTCTCTCTTTCTCTGTTTCTCCCAAATTAAAAATCACAGTAGGATATATGTTTTGAAAACTTTATCCTTACCTCCACATAACACCATAAAGAAAAACCATTTTATATGGATTAGAGATCTAAACTGGGAAATAAACCACAAAACTCCTAGAGAAAAAGAGAGTATTATTTTCCATACCTCAATATAGGTGAAATTTTTAAAAATAAAAAAAGAAAACACTATAAATTAACTATCATAAAATTTAAAATACCTGTCCTAAACAAATACAATTAAGAAAGTAACAAAAAACAAATGAGAGAGAGTACAATTCAGATATAATGATATAGCACTAATTCCATTGCATATATGTATATATATAACATAGAACTCATACTGTGATATTGTATCCACACACACATACACAGTCAATTCAGTAGAAAAATAGGCAAAGAACTTTATTAGAAATTGCATAAAAGGCATTTCCTCAAAATGTAAAAAATATAATAGTATATACACCTCAATGGCTAAAATGAATAAAAAACAAATTACTAAAAGATTTCAACAATGTACTATTCAAATACAAAACAGGTATCTTTCTCAGAGGTCTGTAAGTAGTGGATGGTAATAAAATAGTTCCAGAACAGCATTTAAATATCACATTCCTTAGATGTTTATACTTTTAATAAATATTTCTCCATACGTTTATCTTTCTAATACTTATGTATAGTTACACCCTTTAGGGATTGTTCTAGTAGGTACTCTTTTCTAATTTGCATCTTTTTCAGCACATTAATTTATCATCCAAAGTTGCCAAACTACTTGGGTATATTAATCCACTGAAATTTATCCACTAAAATTAGGCATTATACAAAGAAAGGATTCTGCAACATGATGGAATTGTCAATTGATGGCAAGATGGATGAAAAAATAAAGATCTTTTAGTTTGACTTTTGTTATACCTGATATTTAAACATACATAGAAATATACCCAGTTTTCAGTCTCTCAATTTAGAGGACACAAGAGAGACAACAGTTTGTAAACAATTCACAAGTAAGTAATATATTAAACAAAATGCTAGTTACACCATTTGCATTGAAAAATACAATTTTCACAAAGAGCAAAAAAATCAGGAAAGACAAGCTCATTCTTTGCTTAGGCCAATTTACGTGAAGACCCATATCGTAAACTGAGACTACTTGATCCGAACACAACAGTCTTATGATTACATTGTTTATTAAAATAGATAATAAATTTGCAAAGTATATATTAGGAATATGAATTTTAATAACACTTTATTAAAACACTTGAAATAGCTTTTGATTCTTTAGAATTTTTTAATTTTTTTTTATTAAAGATGTGACTATAATACTGAGTGTATCTTCTCATGAGAAAGAATTTCAGGACAAAATCTCACGCTTGTTTGAGGCCTGGCCATTTGATTTTGAATACACCCTGGCTCTCAGCAAACACTCGGAAGTGCACAATTTTTCCCCATTATTCTACTTGTACATGGAAAGACTGGCATAAAACAACTGTCCCAAATTGTCATCTGTGGTCAACAGTTTATATGTTACTTAAAGTCAGAGGGCAGAAATTCCTCAAAGTACCTCACAGGGCAGTCATTCTAATCATAGCATCTCTTTTGCATCTTGTTGGTATTTGTAGAGACATGAAGTTCAGATAAAGTTATGCCACTATGACCTGCACTGTGGGCAACATCAAATAGTTTAAGATATTTTACCTTTCACCTGGGTCTGTGGTTTCTATGCAATATTTACCCTTGTGCCAATCCTGAAGTTATCATTTTACTTAGCAATGTAATGTAAACAGTAAGGGAACAATGACAACCAATACAATAAATGTTAGTGTTTTTTAGTTAGAACATAGATTTGATAAAGTATAGAAAAAAGTATTTTAGTATCTCAATTAAGTAAATAATTTTCAGTAATATGTATCTATTATTGAAATAGTTTAGCCTCCATGTTCAAATAGAATTGAACACTTAAGCACAATGAGAATCTTGAGAACTAAATAAAATAAATAATAATCTTAATGAAAATTGTCAAAAAAAAGTTAGACATAGTCCTTGACCAAAAGAACTAAACATTTTAAAAACATATTTCTTCTTTGAAAATAATATTCACCATACATCAAACATTTACACCATTATTTGACACATTCTTCTTTCTATTTCTAGCATTGTTGAATGTGCAATTTTTTTTCTCCGTCTTTCTATCAGGCTTGAAGTCAATACACAAAGCTGCTTGTGGAAAAGGTTTGGCAGCTACAGCCACCCAGATATAAATATATATGTGCTGTTAGCTCTGGCAGCTGGGTCTATGTATGCTCCCCAGTTACAGTTCTCGTCTGACCTCATGATTGCCTCCACTGTTAGCTGTGGTGACAGCTGTTCCACTGTATTGAGGTTTGGTCTATTATTATTTATTGCAACACAGGCCAACACAGGCCAACACAGGCCAACACATCTACTAGATGTAATTGTGCTGAACAGATTTCTTGCCCCAAAATCCCTGATCTGGAGAATATGATATTAAGGAACCAGAGGAGCCCACAGTCAGCAAAACCAGGAGGAACATTAACTTTTTTCATCCTGTACTTATTAGAGGCCCTCCCTTTATCTCTTCTGCACATCAACAATATAAAGTATAAACTGGGAAACTTTATTTTTTTAAATTTTTGTAACAAAAAGGCGTACATTGTGGTTGTTTAAAGCAAAACTCAAGAATTCAAATTTGCATTATCACTGTAAGAATTTTAACAAATAGAACTCTTGCAATGAATTATAAAGTGTAAGTTTAGGAGACATAAAATGAGAAAATTGACATAATCCAATGAGTACATTTATATTTATAAATTTCTTCCTAAGCACTGTGTTGAAAGCATATCACAAAAATTTTATTTTGCGATTTTATTATTTTTTAGTATGACACACTTTCTAATTTCCCTTGTGATTATTTGCTTTGGCCAGGTATTATTTATAAGTGTCACTTCATTTAAAATCAAGTGAGGATTTTTTAATGTCTTTTTATTATTGATTTCAAATTTAATTTTATTAGAAATAGACAACATACTCTAAGATTTTAATCTGTTGAGATAATTTTACATATTTTTTGACACAGTATGTGATCTAACTTAGCATATCATGGGGACATTAAAAGATGTTCATTTTATAGTTCTTCGATTTAGGGTCTGATGTGGTTTGGCTCTGTCCTCACCCAGATCTCATGTTGAATTGCAATCTCCAGTGTTAGGGGAGGGAGCTGTTGGGAGGTGATGGGATCATGGAAGTGGATCTCCCCCTTGTTGTTCTCATGATAGTAAGTTCTCATGAGATCTAGTTGTTTGAAAGTGTGTAGTACTTCCCCCTTTGTTCTGTCTCTTCCTCCAGTCATGTGAAAATGGCCCTTTTTTGCCTGTGCCTTCCATCATGATGGTAAGTTTCCTAAGGCCTTCTCAGCCATGCTTTCTGTACAGACTGTGGAACTGTTAGTCAATTAAATCTCTTTTCTCCATAAATTAGCCATGTCTTTATAGAAGTGTGGGAACAGACTAATACAGAAAATTGGTACCAGAAAAGTGGACATTGCTATAAAGATACCTGAAAATGTGGAAGCGATTTTGGAACTGGGTAATGGGCAGAGGTTGGAAAACTTTGGAAGGCTCAGAAGAAAACAGGAAGATGAGGGAAAGTTTGGATCTTCCTAGAGACTTTTTAAATTGTTGTGACCAAAATACTGTTAGAGTTATGGACAATGAAGTCCAGGCTGAGATGGTCTCAGATGGAGATGAGGAACTTATTGGGAACTGGAGTAAAAAGGTTACTCTTGCTGAGGTTTAGCAAAAAGACTGGCAGCATTATCCCCCGTCCTAGAGATCTGTGGAACTTTGAACTTGAGAGATGGTTTAGGATATCTAGTGGAAGAAATTTTAAGCAGCAAAGTATTCAAGACATGGTCTGGCTGCTTTTAACAGCATACACTCATATTCAAGAGCAAAGAGATCATCTGAAACAGGAACTTATATTTAAAAGTAAAGCAAAGCTTAAAAGTTTGGAAAATTTAAAGCATGGCCAAGTGGTAGAAAAGAAAAACTTATTTTCTGTGGAGGAATTCAAGCAGACTGCAGAAATTTGCAAAAGCAGAGAGGCACCAAATGTTAATACCCAAGACAATAGGGAAGATGCCTCAAAGTCATTTTAAAGACCTTCATGACAGCCCTTCCCATCACAGGCCTGGAGACCTAGGAGGCAAAAATTGTTTTGTGTGCCAGGCCCAGGGCCTCACTGTTCTGTGCATCCTGGGGTCATGGTGCCTGCATCCCAGCCCCTCCAGCCCCAGCTGTTACTAAAAGGGGCCAAGGTACAGCTCAGGCCACTGCTTCAGAGGGTACAAGCTGGAGGCAACCAAGGCTTCCACATGGTATTAAGCCTGTGGGTGCACAGAACTGAGGTTTGGGAGCCTCTTCCTAGATTTCAGAGGATGTGTGGAAACACCTAAATGTCCAGACAGAAGTCATCTCCAGGGATAGAGCTCTTTTGGAGAAGCTGTACTAGGACAGTGTGAAGGGGAAATGTGGGTTTGGAGCCCTCACACAGAGGCACTACCTAATGGAGCTGTGAGAAGAAGGCCACTGACTTTCAGACCCCAGAATGGTAGATCCACCAACAGTTTTCACAGTGTGACTGAAAAGAGCTACAGGGAATCCATGCCAACCCATGAAAGCAGCCACAGGGGCAGAGCTGCCCAAGGCCTTGTGAGCCCACCCCTTGTGTCACTTGGCCTGGATGTGAGACATGGAATCAAGGAAGATTATTTTGGAGCTTTAAGATTTAATGACTGCACTGCTCAGTTTTGGAGTTGCATGGGGACTGTAGCCCCTTTGTTTTTGTCACTTTCACTCTTTTTGCATGGAAATTCATACCCAATGACTGTACCCCAATTATATCTTGAAAATAACAATTTTTTTTTAAATTTACAGTCTCAAGGCTCACAGGTGGAAAGGACTTGCCTTTTCTCAAATGAGACTTTAGACTTTGACTTTTGAGTTAATGCTGGAATAAGTTAAGAATTCAGGAGACTATTAAGAAGGCATAATCATGTTTTGAAATGTAAGAAGAACATGAGATTTGGGAGGGTCCGGGACAAAATAATATGGTTTGGCATTGTGTGCCTACCCAAATCTTAAATTGAATTGTAATCGCTATTGTTGAGGGAGGGACCTGGTGGGAGATATTGAATTGTGGGCGTGGATTTCTCCCTTGGTGTTCTTGTGATAGTGAGTGAGTTCACATGAGATCTACTTGTTTGAAAGTGTTTAGCACTTCCCACTTCTATCTCTTTCTCTCTCTCTCCTGGTGTCCATGTGAAGATGTGCTTGCTTCCCCTTCACCTTCCTCGATGATTGTAAGTTTCCTAAGGCCTCCTCAGCCATGCTTACTGTACGGCCTGGGGAACTGGGAGTCAATTAAACCTCTTTTTTTCATAAATTAGCCAGTCCCAAGTATGTATTTATAGCATTGTAAGAATGAACTAATACAGGGTCCAAGATATTAATAAAATGAAAATGTTTAAGTACTAAGTACATACAGATAATTTATACTTTTATGGATTCAGTTATTTTTAAAAGTAGATTCTAAAATGGGGAGTCTTAATGTATGTAAATGTCACTGTGGATTTGTATTTTTCTCCCAATAGTACTGTTAGCTATCTCTGTGTATTTTGAAGCTTTGCATTTAGCAGCATACTCATTTTGATGTTATGCTAATTGAAGTAATTTGATTATCATCATTGCAAAATATCCATTATTTTGGTAATATTCATTTTCTTGACTTCACTGTTGCTTCAATAAATATCATCACACTATATTTCATTTGCATACTGTATGCATTGGAAGGCTTATCTTGCATTTAGTCTCTACATATCTATATTTAAAGTATGCCTCTTATAGGAAGGATATACTGCCTCTCAGCAGTTTTCCCAAGTCTAACAATCTCTAGTTTTTAATTTCAAAGGTTAATCCATTTGTATGTAAGAAAATGTTAATGTTATATTGTTTCTAATATTTTCTTAGTTGGTTTTATTTGACTCATTTGTTATTGAAAAGATCATCTCATCTAAATTTTCTGTTTTTTCTCGGCTCAATCCAATATATATTTTAAATTTTTAAATAATACATAATAGACGTGCAATATTTGAGGTATATATGATAATTTAACACAATCACACAATTTGTAAGATCAAATCAGTTGAATTGGAACATTCATCATCTTAAATGTTTATATTTTCTTTATGCTGGAAACACTTGAATTTTCCTCTTCTAGCTATTTTGAAATACACAATAGTTTATTGGTAACTATATTTACCCTGCTGGTCTATCAAACACTACTTATTATTTCTTCTGTCAAAATGAATATTTATTTCCATTTATCAGCCTTTCTTCATCTTCTGCCCCCTTGCATTCCTGGCCTCTGATAACCACCAATCTAGTCTATCTTTGATAAATCAATTTTTTTTAGCTTTCAATTATGAGTGAGAACAAATAATATTTGTCTTTGAATATTGATTATTTCAAATCCTCTCTTCTAGTTTCTGTGAAATACATAATATATTGTTGCTAACTATAGTCACTCTAATCTCCTATTGAACATTAGAATTTATTTTTCTACTTAACCGTATGTTTGCACCCAATAATGAATCTTTCTTTAATTCCCCCTCTTACACACAAACCATTCTCAACCTGGGGAATCTATCATTCTATCTTTTAACTCCAAAATTTCATTTTTTTATTTCAGTTGATTTCTAGGGAACAGGTGGTATTTGGTTACAGGAATAAGTTTTTCAGTGGTAACTTCTGAAATTTGGGAGCACCCATCACCTGAGCCATGTACACTGGACCCAAAGTATAGCCTTTGATTCTTCACCCCACTCTCAGTCATTTCTCTGAGTCCCCAAAGTCCATTGTATTACGTATTTGTGTCCTTATAGTATATCTTCCAGTTATAAGTGAGGACATGTGATGTTTGTTTTTCCATTCCCGAGTTACCTCATTTAGAATAATGGTCTCCTATTTCATCCAGGTTACTGCAAATGCCATTATTTCATTATCTTTTATTGCTGGGTAGTATTCCATGGTATATATACCATAGTAAACCACTCTTTGATTGATGGGGATTGAGGCTGGTTCCATAATTTTGCAATTGTGAATTGTGCTGCTATAAATATGCATGTGTGGGTATATTTTTCGTAGAATGACTTCATTTCCTCCAGGTAGTTACCCTGTAGGGGGCTTGCTGGATCAAATGGTAGATCTACTTTTATTTCTTTAACAAAACTTCACACTGTATTCCACAGTGGATGTACTAGTTTACATTCCCATCAAGAGTGTAAAAGTGTTCCCTTTTCACCACATCCACACCAACATCTATTTTTTTTTAATTTTTTTATTTTTATTTTTTCTGAGATGGAGTCTTGCTCTGTCACCCAGGCTGGAGTACAGTGGCATGATCTCGGCTCACTGCAAACTCCGCCTTCTGGGTTCAAGCAATTCTCCTGCCTCAGCCTCCTGAGTAGCTGGAATTACAGGCATCCATCACCATGCCCAGCTATTTTTAGTATTTATAGTAGAGACAGGGTTTCACCATGTTGACCATGCTGGTCTTGAACTCCTGACTTCGTGATCCACCTGCCTCGGCCTCCAAAAGAATTATGGCCATTCTTACAGGAATAAGGTGGTATTTCATTGTGGTTTTGATTTACATTTTCCTAGTAACTGGTAATGTTGAGCATTTTTTCATATTTGTTGGCATTTGTATATCTTTTTTTGAGAATTGCCTATTGTCTTAGTTCACTTTTTGATAGAATTGTTTGTTTTTTACTTGCTGATTTGTTTGAGTTGCTTGTAGATTCTGAATATTGGTTCTTTGTTGGATGTATAGATTAACAAGATATTCTCCCACTCTGCAGGTGGTCTGTTTACTCTGCTGGTGATTTCATTATTGCACAGAAGCTTTTTAGTTTAATTAGGACCTGTGTATTTATCTTTGTTTTTGGTTGCATTTTCTTTCCAGTTCTTGGTTATAAAGTCTTTGCCTAAGCCAATGTCTAGAAGGACTTTTCCAATGTTATCTTCTAGAATTTTGTGGTTTAAGGTCTTAGATTTAAGTCTGTGATCCACCTAGAGGTGATTTTTGCATAAGGTACAGATGAGGATCTAGTTTTATTCTTCTACACGTGGCTTTCCAAATATCCCAGCACAATTTGTTGAATAGGTTGTCCCTTACCCACTTTTAAGTTTTTGTTTGCTTTGTTGAAGATCAGGTGACTGTAAGTATTTGGTCTTATTTCTGCATTCTCTATTCTGTTCCATTGGCCTATATAAGTGTTTTTATACCAGAACCATATTGTTTTGGTGACTATGGCCTTATAATATAGTTTGCAGTTGAACAATGTGATGCCTCCAGATTTGTTTTTTGTGTGTGTGGTTTTTTTTTTTTATTTAGTCTTGTTTTGGCTATGCACACTCTTTTTGGGTTCCATCAGAATTCTATAAATGATTTGATTCTCCACTTGGTCACCGTTAGCGTGTAGCAGAGCTGCTAATTTGTGTACATTAATTTTGTATCCTGAAATTTACTGAATTCATTTATCAGTTCTGGCAGCTTTTTGAATAGGCCTTTAGGGTTTCCTAGGTATACAATTATGACATAAGAAAACAGTGAAATTTTGACGACTTCTTTACCAATTTGGGTGTCCTACATTTCTTCATCTTGTCTGATTGCTATGGATAGGACTTCCAGTATTAAGTTGAATAGAAGTGGTGAAAGTGGGCATCCATCCTTGTCTTTTTCCAGTTCTCAGGGGGAATGATTATAATTTTTTCCTATTCAGTATAATGTTGGCTGTGGGTTTATCATAGAATGTTTTTATTACCTTAAGCTATGTCCCTTCTATGCCAATATTGCTAAGGGTTTTAATAGAAAGGAATGCTGTATTTGGTCAAATGAATCTATTGAGATGATCATGTAATTTTTGTAATTTTTGTTTTTAATTCTGTTTATGTGGCATATCATATTTATTGACTTGCAGATATGAATCCATCCTTGCATCCCTGATGTGAAACCCACCTGATCATGGTGGATTAGCATTTTATTATGCTGTTAAATTTGGTTAGCTAGTATTTTGTTTAAATTTTTGCTATGTTCATTAGAGATATTGGTCTGTATTTTTCTTGTTTCGTTATGACCTTTCCTGGTTTTGGTACTAGGGTGATACTGGCTTCATAAAATGATTTAGGGAGGATTCTGTCTTTTTTTGTCTTGTGGAATAGTGTCAATATTTTTTGTACCAATTATTTTTTGAATGACTGATAGAATTCAGCTTTGAACCCATCTGGTACTGGATTTTTTTTTGTTGGTAATGTTTATATTAACATTTCAGTTTTGCTGATTGTTATTGGTCTGTTCAGAGTTCCTATTTTTCTCTTGTTTAATCTAGGAGGATTGTGTATTTCCCGGAATTTATCTATCTCTTCTAGGTTTTCTAGTTTATGCACATAAAGGTGTTTATGGTAGCCTTGAATGATCTTTTGTATTTCTGTGGTATCACTTATAATATCTCCTGTTTTATTGCTAATTGAGTTTATTTGGATCTTCTCTCTTCTTTTCTCAGTTACTCTTGCTAATGGTCTATCAATTTTATCTTTTCAAAAAACTAACTTTTCATTTCATTTATCTTTTGCTTTTTTTGTTTTAATTTTATATATTTCTGCTCTGATCTTGGTTATTTCTTTTCTTCTGTTTGGTTTCGCTTTGGTTTGTTCTTGTTTCTCTAGATCCTTGAGATGTGACCTTAGATTGTCTATTTGTGCTCTGTCAGACTTTTTGATGTAGATATTTAATGCTATAAACTTTTCGCTTAGTACCACATTTACTGTATCCCAGAGGTTTTGATAGGCTTTATCACTATTATCATTCAGTTCAAATAATTTTTAATTTCCACCTGATTTTATTGTTCACCCAAAAATCAATCAGTAGCAGGTTATTTAATTTTCATGTATTTGCAGGATTTTAAGGGTTGTTTTTGAGTTTGATTTCCAATTTTATTCCACTGTGGTCTGAGAGAGTACTTGTTATAAATTCAGTTTTCTTAAATTAGTTGAGACTGTTTTGTGGCCTATCATATGATCTTTCTTGGAGAATGTTCCATATGCTGGTGAAAAGAATGTCACGCCGGGTGTTGCAGCTCATGCCTGTAATCCCAGAACTTTGGGAGGCTGAAGTGGGCTGATCACATGAGATCAGGAGTTTGAGACCAGCCTGGCAAACATGATGAAACCCCATCTCTACTAAAAGTACAAAAATTAGCTGGGCGTGGTTGCACACACCTGTAATCCTAGCTACTTGGGTGGTGGAGCCAGGAGAATCACTAGAACCCAGGAGGTGGATGTTGCAGTGAGCAGAGATCATGTCATTGCATCATTGCACTCCAGCCTGGGCAACAGAGTGAGACTTGGGAAAAAAAAAAAAAAAGAACATATATTCTGCAGTTGTTGAGTAGAATGTTCCGTAAATAACTATTAAGTACATTTGTTCTAGGGCATAGTTTATGTCTATTGTTCATTTGTTGACTTTCTGTCTTGATGACCTGTCTAATGCTGTCAGTGAAGTATTGAAGAGCCCCACTATTATTATGTTGCTGTCTATGTTATTTCTTAGGTCTAGTAGTAGTTGTTTTAAAAATATGGAAGCTCCAGTGTTAGGTGCATATATATTTAGTATTGTGATATCTTTCTGTTGAACTACTCCTTTTATCATCACAGTTCTTCTTTGTCTTTTTTGACTGCTGCTGCTTTAAAGTCTGTTTTGTCTGACATAAGAATAGCTGTTCCTGTTTGTTTTTTGGTTTCCATTTACATCGAATATCTTTTTCACCCCTTCTCCTTAAGTTTATGCGAGTCCTTATGTGTGAGGTGAGTCTCTTGAAGATAGCAGATATTTGGTTGGTGAATTATTTTCCATTCTGCTGTTCTGTATCTTCTAAGTGAAGCATTTTGTCCATTTACATTCAATATTAGTATTGAGATGTGAGGTACTATTCTATTCATTATGCTGTTTGTTTCCTGAAAACCTTAGGTTTTTATCATTGTGTTTTTTATAAGACCTGTGAGATTTACAATTTAATGAGGTTCTATTTAGGTGTATTTTGAGAAATTGTTTCAAGATTTAGAGCTCCTTTTAGCAGTTCTTATAGTTCCGGTTTGGTAGTGGCAAATTCACTCAACATTTGTTTGTCTGAAAAAGACTGTATCTTTTCTTAATTTATAATGCTTAGTTTTGCTGGATACAAAATTCTTGGCTGATAATTGTTCTGTTTAAGAAGGTTAACTTAGGATTCCAATCCTTTCTAGCTTGTAGGGTTCCTGCCAGGAAATCTGCTGTTAATCTGATAGAATTTTCTTTATAGTTTACCTGAGGCTTTTGACTCACAACTCTTAAGATTTTTAAAATTTTTCTTAACTTTAGATAACCTGATGACTATGTGCTTTGGTGATGATCTTTTTGTGATGAATTGACCGGGTGTTCTTTTACCTTCTTGTGTTTCAATGTCTAGATCTCTGGCAAGGTTAAGGAAGTTTTCCTCAATTATTCCCTCAAAATATGTTTTCCAAACTTATAGATTTTTTTCTTCTTTAGGAATACCAATTATTCTTAGATTTGGTTGTTTAACCTTATCCCAAACTTCTTTGAGTCTTTGTTTTTTTTTTTTTTTTAATCTTTGTAGGATTGAGTTAATTCAAGAGCCTTGTCTTCAAGCTCTGAAATGCTTTCTTCTACCTGTTCTTTTCTATTGCTGAGAGTTTCCGGTACATTTTGCAATTCTCTAAGTGTGTCCTTCATTTCCAGTAGCTGTGATGGTTTTCTATTTACGCTATCTATTTTACAACAGATTTTTCCATTCATATTTTGTATCTTTTTTTTAATTGTTTTCTTAACATTGGACTCCACTTTTCTATGGTGCCTCCTTGGTTAGCTTAATAGTTGACCTTCTGAATTATTTTCCCTAGCAATTCAGACATTTCTTCTTGGTTTGAATTCATTGCTGGTGAGCTAGTATGATCTTTTAGGGGGTGTTAAAGAACTTTGTTTTCTCATATTACCAGAATTGTTTTTCTGGTTCACTCTTATTTGGGTAGACTATGTCAGAGAGATGTTCTGTGACTCAAGGGCTGCTGTTCAAATTCTTTTGTCCCACAAGGTGCTCCTTTGATATGGTGCTCTCCCCTTTCCCCTAAGGATGGGGTTACCTGAGGGCTCTACTACAATGGTTGTTACTTCTCGTCTGGATCTAGCCACCCAGCAGAGTTACCAGGCTCGGAGTTGGTACTGGGAAACGTCTGCAAAGAGATCTGTGAAGTGACCCGTCTCCAGGTCTCTCAGCTGTGGATACCAGCACCTGCTCTGGTGGAGGTAGCAGAGGAGTAAAGTGGATTCTGTGAGGGTCTTTTGTTGCATTTTTGTTAAGTGCACTAGTTTTGTGTTTTTTGCATTTTCAAGCAGGAGGTTGTGCTGTCAAGAGCACATCCGCTATGGTAGGTTAGGGGTAATCAGGTGGTGGGCAGGGTCATAGAGCTCCCAAGAGATTATGTTTTCTTCTTCTGCTGCCAGGATAGGTAGAGAAAGACCATCAGGTGGGGTCAGGGTTAGGCATGTCTGTGTTCAAGACTCCTTCCATGGGGCTTGCTGTGACTGCCATATGGGATGGAGTGTGGTTCCCAGACCAAGGGAGTTATGTTCCCAGAGGGATTTTGGCTGTCTCTGCTGAATCACACAGGTCACCAGGGAAGTGGGGAAAAGCTGGCAGCCACAGTCCTCACAGTCTTGACCCAGCTCCCATGCAGCCCACAGCCCAAAAGGCTGGTCTCACTCCCACTGTGTTCCCAAAACAGCACCGAGTTTACTTCCAGGCAGCTGGTGAGCAGGGCTGAGAACTTTCCCCAGCGGAGAAAGCAAGCAGACTCACAATTTCTCACCTGTCCCACAGAACCACAGAACCCACAGCAACGCACCTCCTTCAGAGGGTCTGTGGATTCTCTTTAATTCCTAATATGTTCCTGCAGTAGTTCTTGGAGAAAAAGTTCAAGATATGGGTTTCCACACACTGCTTTGTCCATCCGAGTGGATGCTGCAAGTTAGTCCTGTCTCCTGTCTGCCATTTTCCCTGAATCAATTCCATAAGTTTATTTTTTAAATTTAGCTCCTATGTATGAGTAAGAGCGTGCAATGTGTGTCATTCTGTGGCTGGCATATTTTTTTTATTGAGTTGTTTGAGGGCGTTATATATTCTGGTTATTAATCTCTGGTCAGACATACTTTGTAAATATTTTCTTTCATTTTGCTGGTTGTCTTTTCGCTATGTTGTTTCCTTTGCTATGCAGAAGCTTTTATCTTTATGCAATTCCACTTGCATATTTTTACTTTGGTTACTAGTGCTTTTGAAGTCTTTCACAAAAAAATATTTGCTCAGACCAATGTCCTGAAGCAGATTTACAATGTTTTCTTTTAGTAGTTTTATAGTTTCAGGCATTATATTTTAGTCTTTAATCCACTTTTATTTGATTTTTGCATTTGGTGAGAAATAGGGGCCTAGTTTCATTCTTTGGCATATAGATATCCAGGTTTCTCAGCACCAGTTTTTTGAAGGCACTATCTTTCCCTTATTGAATATACTTAGTGTTTGGTTGAAGAAGAATTGGCTCTAGATGTGTGAATTTATATTTGGGTTTTGTTTTCTTTTCCATTGGTCTATATGGAATATTTTATGTTAGTATCATGTTGATTTGTTTATAATAACATTGTAGTATATTTTGATGTCAGCTAGTGTGATGCCTCCAACCGTGTTCCCTTTGCTCAGGATTGCTTTGGTACTTCAGATCTTTCATAGTTCCACGTAAATTTTAGGAGATTTTTCCATTCATAAGAGGAACGTCACTCGTGTTTTGATAGGGGTTGCACTGTATCTGTAAATTGCTTTGGGTAACATTGTCATTTAAACAATATTAATTATTCCAGTCCTTGAGCCTGGAATGTATTTCCATTTTTTGGTGTGTCCACTTGAATTTCTTTTATCAGTGTTTTATAGTTTTCCTTCTAGAGATCTTTCACTTCTTAGGTTAAAATGATTCCTAGGCATTTTATATTCTTTGTAACTATTATACATGGATTGATTTATTGATTTTCAGATTGTTCACTGTTGGCATATAGAAATGCTACTGATTTTTGTATGTTGATCTTGTTTTCTGAAGCTTTACTGAATTTGCTTACTGGCTCTAACAGCTTTTTGGTGGAGTCGTCAGGTTTTCTAAGTGTGTGATTATGTCATCTGAGAAGTAGGCTGATTTGACTATTTCCTTTCCAGTTTGGATGCCCTTTATTCCTTTGTTCTATTGCCTAATTGCTCTAGCCAAGACTCTCAGCATTATGTTGAATAAAAGTGGGGAAAGTGGATATCCTTACCTTGTTACAGATCTTTGAGAAAAGCATTTCATGTCTTCTGCTTTCCTTATGAAGTTAACAATTGGTTTGTCATATATTGCCTTTGTTATCCTAAGCTATGCTCTTCTATAACCAATTTGTTGAGTGTTTTTATTTTAAAGTAATATTAAATTTTATTTCATACATTTTCAGCATTTTTTGAAATGATTATTTGCTTTTGTTTTTGATTCTGCTAATGTGATGTATCATGTTTATTGATTTGCATATGCTATATGAGTCTTGCATCCTTGGATGGATCCCACTTGGTCATGACCTTTTAAATGTGGTGTTGAATTCAGTTTGCTAGCATTTTGGTGAGGATTTTTGTATCTATGTTTATCGTTGATACTGGCTGGCTGGTAGTTTTCTTTCCTTTTTTTGGTTGTGTCCTTCTCTTATTTTGCTATCAGTGTAATGGCGGCTTCATACAATGATTTTGGAAGTATTAAATCAACTTCAATTTTTTGGAATAACTCTAGTAGGATTGGTATTAGTTCTTTAAATATTTGGTAGATTCAGGAGTGAAGCCACGAGTTCCTAGGCTTTCTTAGATGGGAGTCTTATTAGAGCTCTGATCTCATTATTTGTTTTTTGGTTTGTTAAGGTTTTCCATTTCTTCATGGTTCAATCTTGGTAGGCTGTGTGAGTTCAGAAGTTTCTCCATTTCTTCTAGGTTTTCCAATTTGTTAGAGAGAGTTGCTCACAATAGTGTCTAATGATTCTTTGTACTTCTGTGGTCTCATGTGTTATGTCTTCTGTTTTGTCTCTGATTCTTTTTAGTTGAGTCCACTTTCTTTTTTCCTTAGTCTAGATAACAATTTATTGATTTTTATTTATCTTTTCAAAACCCAACTTTTTGTTTGTTAATAGCCTATAATTATTTTATTCTCAATTTCATTTACTTATACTTTGATTTTATTATTTCTTTCCTTATGCAAACCTTGTGATTGATTTCTTTTTGGTTTTCTAGTTCCTTGAGGTATGTTATTTGGAATTTTATTTGAGCTCTTCCTAATTTTTTTCCTTTTAGCATTGATTTTGCTCTGTACCAGATATTAGTGTATTATAGTTCCATTTTCATTTGTTTCTAGAAATTTTTTAGTTTCCTTTTTAATTTCCTCATTGACCCACTGGTCTTTCAGAATTGTATTGTTTAATTTTATTGTGTTTTGTATATCTTCTGAGGTTTCATTTTTTTAATTGATATCTAGTTTTATTCCTTTGTGATCAGAAAAGGTACTTAATATCATTTCCAGTTTTTTGAAAATTTGTCGAGACATCTCTTGTGGCCTAAAATGTGGTCTATTCTAGACAACGTTCCATTTGGTAATTGGAATAATATGCATTCCCCAGCAGCCATATGAAATGTCCTATAAACATTCATTAGAACTATTTGGTCTACTATGTAGTTTAAATCCAATGTTTCTTAATTAATTATCTGTCTGGATTATCTGTCTGTTAATGACAGTGGTGTGTTGAAGTCCCCTACCATAATTGTATTGATATATATCTCTCATTGTAGATCTATTACTGTTGGCTTTATATACATGGGTGCTCCTGTGGTAGACGGATATTTATAATTGTTTTATTCCTTTGCTGAATTGACCTTTTTATTATTATATAGTGACATTCTTTGTCTCTTTTAATAGTCTTTGACTTGTACTCTATTTTATCTGATATCAGTAAAGCTATCCTTCCTCTTTTTTGGTTTCTACTTACATGGTATATTATTTTTCACCTTTTTACATTTAGTATGTATATGTCTTTGTAGGAGAAGTAGTTTTCTTGTAGACAGCATATAATTGGGTGTTGTTTCTTTATCCACTCAGAATTCTATGCCTTTTAATTAGAGAATTGAGTTTACTAACATTCTGTGTTAATACTGATAAGTAGAGAACTTACTACTAATATTTTATTGTGTGTTTTCTGAATGTTTCATAACTCTTCTCTTACTTATTTTTTTTCTTCCTGTCTTCCTTTGTGGTTAAACAATTTTCCCTGGTAGTATATTTTAATTTATTGATTTTATTTTTAATGAATCTATTAAGGGTTTTTGAATTGTGGTTATCATGAGGCTTATAGAAAATAATTTTAGATATGACATATTATTTTAAAGAGATGCCATCTAAGATGAAGATTGGAAGTAGTGTTAGCATGCATCTCCTACTTGGAAAAACACAATTGTGTGTAGAGGTCCATATTGCAAACTGTTTTCCAAGAAGCAATGCAGAAACTTAACAGTAAACCACAGACCCTTAGAAAAAAACGTCAGACTTCTGCCTAAACAATGAGCCAGGCAGAAACTTTTAAGTCCCCAGAGTGTTAGAGGGGGAGAAATTGCCCCTAGAATATACACTCCTAGTGATTAGTTTGGCAATCCAGGTCACAAGAGAAGGTCTAACCATACCCTGTGCTGGAAGAGATTTATGAAGCAGTGGGCTTGTAAAAGGAGCAGCAGTGGGAAGGGCCTTGCCATCATCCCCAGTATGTAGCACAAACCGAGGGAAGCAGTTTCTGATTTTGCATTACAGGGAAACTCACAGAAGTCTGCCAGGTAACTCAGGCAGCGGTTTCAGGGTGAGAGAAGCTTCCAACGGAAATATGTAATATAGCCTCAAGTGGGGAATAATTATCTTGTCCAGAACCAGGGTCAAGTGGGAAGTCTGCTGTAGCCACAAGCATAAGAGCTAGGCACCCTGGCTTTGTGGGCAGACTGGGAGGAGCATGGCCTGAAAGCCACATTGTTGTCTCCATCAGGAAGTCTTTTTTTTTTTAATACTATACTTTAAGTTTTAGGGTACATGTGCACAATGCACAGGTTAGTTACATATGTATACATGTGCCATGCTGGTGTGCTGCACCCATTAACTCACCATTTAGCATTAGGCGTATCTCCTAATGCTATCCCTCCCCCCTCCCCCCACCCCACAACAGTCACAATTATGAAATTTAAAAATGTAGTGGAAAGTTTTAACTATAGTCTAGACCAAGTAGAAGAAAGAATTTCAGGACTCAAAGATAAGGCTTTTAAAATAACCCAATCATCAGACAAAAATAAAGAAAATAATATCAAAAGATATGAAAAATAGTCTCCAAAAAATACCGGATTATGTAAAATGGCCAAACCTTAGAATAATTGGATTTCCTGCGGAAAAAGAGAAAGCAAAAATTTGGAAAACTTATCTAAGAGTATAATGGATGAAAAGTCCCTGGCCTTGCTAGAGATTTAGATACCCACATACAAGAAGCACAAAGAACTCCTGGGAGATTTACTGCAAAAACAACATCACCAAGCCCTATAGTCGTCAGGCTATCTAACGTCAACATGAAGGAAATAATTCTAAGAGCTGTGGGACAAAAGTAGCAGGTAATCTATAAAGGAAAAATCTATCAGACTAACACCAGACTTCTCAGCAGAAACCTTACAAGCCAGAAGGGATTATGTGTACCTTCCTTAAACAGTATAACTATTAGCCAAAAATTTGCATCCAGCAAAATTAATTTTCATAAATGATAGAGAAATATACTTAGTTTTGGACAAACAAATGCTGAGGGAATTTGTTACTACAAGACCAGACCTGCAAGAAATACTAAAAGGAGTTCTAAATCTTGAAACAAAGGATGGTATGCACCAGCGGAGAACTTCTTGAAAGCATAAAACAGTGCTTATAAAAGAGTAACACAATGAAGCAAGCAAAGTGTCCGTCTAGGTAACAATTAACATGTTGATTGAAACAGGGCCTCACATTTCAATATTAATATTGCACACAAGTGGCTTGAATGCTCCATTTAAAAGAACAGAATGGCAGAATGGATAAAAAACATCACAAACCAAATTATCTTCTGTGGTCATGAGACTCACCTAAAATATTAAGGATTCATATTAACTCAAGGCAACAGGGTGAAGAAAATATTTCATGTGAATGGAAATCAAGAGCATGTAGAAGTAGCCATTCTTAAATGGGATAAAACAGACTTTAAAACAAGTTTTTTTTTAAAGATAAAGGTCTTTAAATCATGATAAAATGATCAATCAAACAACACTATATTATAATTCTAAATGTATATGCACCTAACACTCGACCTTTCAGATTCATAAAACAAATACTACTAGACCTACGAAATGGTATAGACAGCAACACATAATAGTGGGGAATTTCATCACTCTCTGATGGCTTTAGACAGACCCTCAAGACAGAAAGTCAATGAAGAAACAATGGATGTAAACTACACTATAGAACAAATGGGCCTAACAGATATAAAGAGAATATTCCACCCAAGTACTGCAGATTATACATTTTTCTCATCAGCACATGGAACATTCTCCAAGATAGACCATATGAGAGGTCAAGAAACGTGCCTTAATGAAGTTTTAAAAATTGAAATCATATCAAGTATCTTCTCAGACCACAGTGGAATAAAACTAGAAATCAACTGCAAAAGGAACTATCAAAACGATACAAACACAAAGAAATTAAACGTTCTGTTCGTGAATGATTTTGGGGTAAGCAATAAAATCAAGATAGAAATTTTAAAATATCTTGAAATAAATGATAATAGTGACAAAAGTTATCAAAACTTCTGGGATACAGCAGAACCAGTACTGAGAAGAGAGCTTATAGTGCTAAATGCCTGCATCAAAAACAGATTACAAATTGACAAATTAACATCACACCTCAAAGAACTAAAGAAAGAAGAACAAACAAAACTCAAAGCTAGCATAAGAAAAGAAATAACAAAGATGAAAGCAGAACACAATGAAATTGAAAAGTTAACAAAAAATACAAAAATAAAACAAAAAGTTGATTTTTTGAAAAGATAAAAATTGATAGATAATTAGCTAGCTCTATCAAGAAAATAAGAGAGAAGATTCAAATAAACTCGATTAGAAATGAAAATGAAGACCTTACAACTGGCACCACAGAAATACAAAAGATGATTTGATACTACTATGCACACCTCTTTTCACACAAACTGGAAAACTTAGAGGAAATAAATAAATTTTGGGAAACATACAACCCTCCTAGATTAAATCAGAAAGAAATAGAAACCATGAACAGACCAATAACAAGCAGTGAAATTGAATCAGTAGTAAAAAAAATAAAAAATGCCAACACCACAAAAAGCCCAGGGCCAGATAAATTCACAGCTGAATTTCAGCACACGCTGAAAGAAGAATTGCTACCAATTCTACTGAATCTATTCCAAAAGATTGAGAAAAGAAGTCCTCCTTAACTCATTCTATGAAGCCAAGTATGACCCTGATACCAAAATCAGGAAAGAATGTAACGACGACAACAAAAAGCTACAGACCAATATCCTTGATGAATATAGATGCAAAAATCCTCAACAAAACTCTGGCTAACAGAATCCAATAGCGCATCAAACAGATAATACACCACGTTCAATTGGGTTTTGTCTCTGGGATACAGAGAAGGCTTTACACACACAAGTCAATAAATATGATACATCACATAAACAGAATTTATAACAAAATCTATATGATCATATCAGTAGATGTAGAAAAAACATTTAATTAAATTCTGCATCACTTTGTGATGAAAACCCTCAACAAATTAGGCATAGAAGGGACATACCTTAAAATAATATAAGCTAGGCCGGGCGCGGTGGCTCACGCTTGTAATCCCAGCACTTTGGGAGGCCGAGGCGGGCTGATCACGAGGTCAGAAGACAGAGACCATCCTGGCTAACACGGTGAAACTCCGACTCTACTAAAAATGCAAAAAATTATCCGGGCGTGGTGGCAGGCGCCTGTAGTCCCAGCTACTCCGCAGGCTGAGGCAGGAGAATGGCATGAACCCAGCAGGCAGAGCTTTCAGTGAGCGGAGATCATGCCACTGCACTCCAGCCTGGGTGACAAAACAAGACTCCATCTCAATAATAATAATAATAATAATAATAATGATAATATATAAGCTATATATGATAAACCCACAACCAACATTATACTGAAAGAGGAAAAGTTGAATGTATTCCCCCTTAGAACAGGAACAATTCAAGGATGCCCACTTTCATCACTTTTATTCAACCTAGTACTGGAAGTTTTAGCGATATCAATCAAGTAAGAGAAAGAAATGAAGGGCATTCAAATTGAAAAAGAGGAAAACAAAATATCACTGTTCAACAATATTATTATTTTTCGATTTACACAATTCACTAGCTCTGCTATACACCAATGACCAAGCTGAGAGTCAAACAAGAACTGAATCTCTTTTGTAATATCTGCAAAAAAAAAAAAAAATACTTTAGGATACACTTAAAGAGGTAAAAGGTCTCTACAAAGATAGCTACAAAACACTACAGAGGAAGGACATCATAGATGACATGAAAAAATGAAAACACATCCCAGGCTTATGGATTGGAAAAATCAGTATCTCAAAAATGATCATATTTCTCAAAGCAATCCACAGATTCAATGCAATTCCTATCAAAATACCAACATCATTTTTCACAGAATTAGAAAAAATATTTCTAAAATTTGCATGGAACCAAAAACAATTCTGAATATTCAAAGCCATCCTAATGAAAAGAAAAAATACCAAATCTGAAGACATCACATTACCTCACATCAAATCATGCTAAAAGGTTACAGTAACCAAAAAAGCATGATACTGATATAAAAGTAGACACATCGACCAATGGAACAGAATAGAGAACCCAGAAACAATGACAAATGCATACAACTGATTTTTGACAAATCTATGAAAACATAAATTAGAAAAAGGACACCCTATTTAATAAATTGTGCTGGGGAAATCAGATAGTGACATGCAGAAAAATGAAACTGGATCTTTATCTCTCATGTTATACAAAAATCAACTCATGATGGATCAAAGACTTAAATCTAAGACCTGAGATCACAACAATTCTAGAAGAAAACCTAGAAAAAGTTCTCCTGGAAATTGGCCAAGGTAAAAAATTTATGACTAAAACCCCAAAAGCAAATGTATCACAAATAAATAAATGAGACCTAATTAAACTAATAAGCTTCTGTTCAGCAAAAGAAATAATCATCAGAGTACACAGACACCCCAGAGAATGAGAGAAAATATTTGCAAACTATGCATCTGACAAAGGACTAATATCCAGAAACTACAAGGAACTCAAACAATCAGCAAGAACAAAAACGAGTAATTCCATCAAAAAGTAGGCAAATGCCATGAATAGACATTTCTCCAAAGAAGAAATACAAATGGCCACCAAACATATGAAAGAGTGCTCAAAATCAGTAATCATCTGGGAAATGCAAATTAAAACTGCAATAAGATACTACCTTACCTTTGCAAGAATGGCCATTATTAAAAAGTCAAAAAACAATAGATGTTGGCATGGAAGTGGTGAAAAGGAAACATTTATACACTGTTGTTGGGAAAGTAAATTAGTACATCCTCTATGGAAAACAGTACTGAGATGTCCTAAAGAACTAAAAGTAGATCTATCATTTGGTCCAGCAATCTCACTACTGGGTATCTACCAAAAGGGAAAGTTATATGAAAAAGACATCTGCACATGTAATTTTTGGCAAAATTCATAATTGTAAAGATATGAAACCAATCTGAGTGCCCATTGGCCAATAAGTGGATAAAGGAAATGTAGTATTTATACACTGTGGCATTCTACTCAACCATAGAAAAGAACAAAATAATTTCTTTTGTAGCAACTGGGATGTAGCTGGGGGCCATTTTCTAAGTGAAGTAATTCAGGAATGGAAAATCAAATATTGCATGTTCTGACTTATAATGGGGGCTAAGCTATAGGTATACAAAGGCATACAGAGTGATATAATGAACTTTGGAAACTCAGAAGGGAGAGGGTGAAGTGGGGTAAGGGATTAGAAAACCATATATTGTGTACAATGGACACTTCTCAGGGTGCACTAAAATCTCAGACTTCATCACTATACAATTCATCTATGTAACCAAAAAACACTTGTATCCACAAAGCTATTAATTTTTTTTAAAGTTTCTAAAGAGATGATCTTTTCTGAAATAACACAGATAAGAATACAAAAACAATAAAAATACCCTCTAAACATTATCTTCATTCCCCTCACATTTTGAGTTTATTTTGCCTCAATTTATATATTTTATATTGTCTATCTCTGAATAGGTTAATATTAAATATTATTTTGTAATAGATTTGTCTTTTGCACTTCATACTACAGTTATAAATCAATTGCACATCATAATTATGGTATTAGACTATTCTGGGTTTGTCCGTGTACTTAATTTTACCAATGTGTTTTATACCTTCAAATATTTTTATCTATTAGTGTTTTTTGTTTGTTGGTTTTATTCACATAGAAACCATAAGTTGATGGAAAATTTTTACACACTTTGTGTAGAGAAGAGTCAGGGAAGCATCACTGCAAATCTGGAAGTCTGATTCTCTCTTACCACCTGCTCAGAGTTTTGGGGGTTTTTGTTTGTTTGTTTGTTTTTTAACTTCTCTGTAGCCCCAGGAACCATATTTGGCTTCTGAAATATTACTGGTAATAGTGTCTGTGATGTAGATTTGCCTTTGGTTTTCTGTGGGAGGGAGTGAAGCCAACCTGCTTCTCTGCTACCATTTTGGAACCAGAAGTCAATGATGTATGTTTTTAATTTATGTCTTGATTTTGAACTAACGGAAATATTATCTATCTGTCATCTGTCTATCTATGTATCTATGCATCTATCTATCTATCTATCTATCTATCTACCTATCTTTCTATCTGTATATGATCTTTTATATATACTGACACATTACTACTTAAGATGTTCTTTTTCTTAGGTCAATTCAAGTTTTCTTTTATGTCGATTCCCTTCAGCATGATAATTTTCCTTTATTATGTCCAATAGTATAGGTTTACAGTTAGTAAATTATCTCAAATTTAATTAATAAAATTGGCATTTTAGGTTAAAATGCCCTTATCTAAAGGGATTTTATGTTGACATGAAATTAAGTGGATAATGTATTTTATTACTTTACAGAGTTAAAAAAATATATTATTTCATCTTCTTCCAACCACCACTGTTTCTAATGAGAAGTCAACTATAATGTTTGTTGTTTTTATCTTCTATGTAAAACATCATTTAAAAAATTTGACTGCTCCTAAAATGCCTTTTTCATGTTTTATGTTCAGCCATTTGGAGGGCTTAAGCAGTTCTGTGTAATCATTGTTGATTTGTGTGCACTTTAATTTGTAGGTTTATATTTTACAACATATTTTGGAAATTTTTGACCACTGTATTTTCAAATGTTTTTCTGCTTATTTACTTTTTTATCTATTTTTAGGGCTTTAAGTACATGTATAATAACATTTTCTTGAAGGTCATTAATAGTCTATTCATTTTTTAAATGAAATGAATTATAAATGAAAGTATAGTTTGTTTTATACCAGCACTTATTCAAGGTAAACAGAATATGTATACAAAATATTTTTAAATTTGTATAAAGAGATTGGCAATCAAAGGAAGCAACAAGGGTTTATGATGAAGGTGAAAGCAAAGAAGAGAAGCTTAAAGAAGTGAGCACATTTTTTTTGTCTGTTTTCCCCAAACAATGTGTGACTATTGGAAAATAGCATGAGAGTTGCTGAGATAGACAGCATAGCTCTTGGTATTCATATGAGGCTGGCAAGGGTGAAAAAGTTGGACTTCAATCTCCACTAAGAAACATGAGACCTAACTAGCATTTTTGGCTTTCATTTGGGCCTCATCAGGAGTACATCTTATAAAAGGTATACTTGAAATATCCAATCTTCACAGTGAGATTAATCACAGATTCAGGTGGATACAACACCTTTACAACAACAATTTGCTTAAAGCAAAAGTTTATTACTAGAGTAAATTAACATCAAGTCCCTCAAAATTTCCTGTCATGTTTCTAAACTCAGTGCCTAACATTTGTATAAAAGTAACAAAGGCATCAGAAGCAGGAGAAAAAAAATTGACCTACGGTAGTTTGCTGACCAAGAGTTTGAAAGATGTATGGTTAAGAATGTAAAGAAAAAATGAAGCAAAAAGAAAAATAATAAACCTAATGCTACTTGACGAGTTAGTGGGTGCAGCGCACCAGCATGGCACATGTATACATATGTAACTAACCTGCACATTGCGCACATGTACCCTAAAACCTAAAGTATAACAATAATAAATTAATTAATTAATTTAAAAAAAGAATAAAATAACAGACCTTACAAACCCAAATGCCCACTTTGTACAAAATTGGGAAGATAGGCTGGTATCCACTTTAAAACATAAAGTGTCTTTTTTGGAAACATCACTTTCCCAATTCTATAGAATTTTTCATCTTCACTGCCAATTATGCAATAAAAAATTATGAGCCAGAGCCATGCTAAAAGATGTATTCTACTGACCAAAACTGAAGAGCAACAATAGTTAATTAAAGCACATCTGCAGGAGATTGGGTTGTTGAGAATTGAAAGAATTTTAAATTACTGTTACTAATATGTTCAAGATAATAGAGAAGACACACCAAAAGGGAAATAATTTGGAAAGTTTTGACAAAAAAATTGCAATTAAAAATATCAATAGTAAGTAGTGCAAAATACAACTATGAGATGAGTTTAGTAAAAGACTGAGCAGAGTAATCTGTTAGGTGGGAGGATTAATATAGAAGTAGAACTAATTTCAGGCTGGCTGACAAAAACTCTGTCTCTTTCTCTGGGGATGCCTAGATACCTTTCTTTGTTTGATTGTTGGTTTGTTGGTTTTATTCTTGGCTAAGATAAGGGCAGTGGCATTTATGATATACTTTTCAATGTCTGAAATTTTTCTTGTGACACCTAGTTAGTTTCTTTACTGTTGCTTTGTAATTACCCTATTCAGTTTAATAAGCCTGTTTGACCACGGAGTGAATGAGAGAGATTTTTAGATGTGTTCTCTCAAATCCAAGATTCTTTACATAAATATTGATCATTCAAGCTAGTCTCAATACAGTGCAGCTTGTAAGACTGGCCCAAGTGAAGGCTTACGCTGAAGTTACCAATTGGATCTCCATTGCTTGCCTTCATTCTCTTTCTATTGCTACACCACGTGATTCACTTTAAATAAAAGTCTCACATCCATGTAATCTCTGGTGTCTGGTAAGTAGCTTCAAATATATGAATTGAGAAACAATACAACTAGTGAGCTGAAAGATAAATCAAAAAGTTTATCTCAAACAAGGGAAAATGAAATACAAAGTAAAGTGTAAGAGATATATAGAATAAAAAGAAGGAAGGAAGATGATAGAGAATTGGGCAAAGGCAATGTGACAGTGAGAAGATGTGATAATGAGAATTTTTTAAATGAAAACTTCATCCCCTGGGCAATATCTGCTTCAATAGTGAACAGACTCCGTGATATTAGAAAAGAAGCTTCTAGTGTGCTAATGATCTATATTAGTTTTACATGCTGCAAGACACACTTTCTCCAAATTTTCAGGGTAAAGCTATGCCTATTTATTGCTTCAATTTCTGTAGGTCAGAAATCCAGACAAACTACCATTAGATTCTCTGGTCAGGGTCTCACAAAGTAGAAATCAAGGTGTTAGCCAGGCTGCGTTGTTATGTAGAGTTCATAGCCCTCTTGTGAGCTCATTAGGCTGTTGGTATAATTTAGTTCTTTTGATTGCAGAATTGGGGTCTCCATTTTCTTAACTGGCCGTTCATGGATGTTGTTCACAATGCCTAAAGGACATTTTCAATTCCTATCCCTCTATCCCCCTCACAATATAGAAACTTACCTTTAAAGCCAGCAGGATAACCATTCTCAGATGAGCAATGATCTCAGCCCCTCTTTTAACATCTTGCACCAAACTGATTCTTACCCACCCAGAATAGTCTTCCTTTCAATTCACTAAAAATAAACTGATTTGGGACTTTAATTGCATATGCAAAATCCTTTCACCTTTCCATATAACGTTGCCCTATCACAGAAATCAAAGTCCATAATTTCCACAGGGAATTCCTACAACCAAGGGGAGAAGATGTACAGGGTGTGTACCGGGTCGGAGACAAGAATCTTGGAGGTTATCTTAGAATTCTATTAACTACCTGATACTAACAGCGATTGAGTACCTGTAGAAATTAAGTGATGATGTGACTGGAACTACCCTTTAGCATTATTAAATCTGCTAAACTTATCAGGTACAGTAGCAATCTATCAAATAACTAAAATGACAATTTGCTATCAGGGTTAAGAAGGCACATTGCACTTTTCTAACACAATCCCTAGTAACCTAATGAATAATTCATAACATGGGACCCTGCATGCATCGCCTATTTTTGCATTGACCATTTCTCTAAGCTCATGTCTATAACCTTATGGGTGAGGGAATGTTTCTTAAAATCATCTCATAGAAGAGGAAATATAATTGGTCCTAGTTTACATATGGGTCAACTTGATATGTTGGAATGAGATGAAAATAGACTGCAATTGTAATATTGCACAAGTCAGAGGATGTGGTTCTGAAATACATTAATGAAGTGAATCCTCTCAGCAAGTAATGTTACAAGCATTACTCTTTGTTGTCCACTTGATATGAGTGTAAAAAGGTGTAAAGTGACCCAAGAAATCTGGCCCAGGTATGCGGACTGCTGTAAAGCATTAAATGGCTTGGCTTGTTGATAAGAGTCATGAAAAGAGCATTAGAAAATCAGATAGATATATTGAAGTCTGGGGAAGAGGCATGTGGATGGACACATGGAAGTGAGCACAAAATTTGTGAAACTTTGGGTCTCACATCGATGGACCCCAGAAAGTACCTGCATCAGAGGAGGCACTCAACACATGTTAAGAACATAGCCAATGATGTCAACTAGTTTCTATCCTCTGCCACTTTAGACTTAATCTTCTAGGCTCATGAAGAGTGCAGTAATGCTAATGTTGAGGGATGTTAGGCACAGATCACATAGCATATTCCTGTCATCATCCTGTCAGGAGCTGTGATCAATTCTCAACCCTACAAATGGCACAGATCTCAAGAAGATATGCCCATCACTCACTGCTGTGTTGATTACAATCAATCCCTTTGGCCGGGCGCGGTGGCTCACATCTATAATCCCAGCAATTTGGGAGGCCGAGGCGGGCGGATCACAAGGTCAGGAGATAGAGACCATCCTGGCTAACACGGTGAAACCCCGTCTCTACTAAAAAATACAAAAAAAAATTAGCCGGGCTTCGCGGCGGGCGCCTGTAGTCCCAGCTACTGGGGAGGCTGAGGCAGGAGAATGACGTGAGCCTGGGAGGCAGAGCTTGCAGTGAGCCGAGATCACGCCACTGCACTCCAGCCTGGGCGACAGAGGGAGACTCCGTCTCAAAAAATAAAATAAATAAAATAATCAATCCCTTCTACCCTGGAAGATGAGTTATTTATTCTTATCAGAAATTATGCATAGTCTGGATATGAGTTTATTTCCCTAATATGTTCCTTGACAGTATCACTATCTGAGAGTTTTGCATTTTTCTAACACAACCCCTAATAACCTAATGAATAATTCATAACATGGGACCCTACATGCATTGCCTCAGAGTAATATTTTTTCACAGTCAATTAGGTGCTTAGTGAGTGAAAGATCACTTGAAGTATTAAATACTCTATGACTGGAAGGAGCTGTTCTGGTAGAATATTGGAATGGCCTATGGATTGCTCAGCTAAGGCATCACCTCAGAGGCAGCGTTCTGCATTGAATCAGTGGCCACTTTATGTGTTGTGTTCCACAGAGTTAAATTATGTAAGTCTAAAAAGGAAGGGGTGGAAGAAAGTACAAATGGCTTTTCTTAGCAGTATTGCAACTATGCTTCATATTTTCACAGTCTTATACTCTGGTGAGTTGGAAAGCCTGATTCCTGAGGAAGTCAGTGGTACTTCCGGCGGGGGCAGAATGTGGTGAAGCAATAACTGCCACATAGACTCCTCATGCTGCTGCTCAAGGAGAGATAAAAAAGAGTTGTTTATCAATGGGAGGAGTCAGGCCTGGTAATTATGCAGAGCTCGCACTCATGATAGCAATGTACAAAGAGAGGAGTATGTCTGAAACCTGTTATTCTCTGGGGTGTCTCTTGGCACTTCTATTTGAATGTTAAAAGTTACGGGGCTGTTGAAGAGACCATTGGAAACAATGGCACAGGGCTGTATTATTCAAACTTGTAGGTGAATTAATTTACATAAAAGGCTGTGTGAGAAAAAGCAAAATCTACAGTGAATGATGTGGGAAAGAGATGATAAAGATGAATACCAGCTTAAGGGTCAACTACGGAAGTGGACACTTTTACTTACTCACAGTTGAGATAAAAATCCTTAAACATTAATAGTAAACAATATTGTAAATTAAATCAGAATGTATTCCTTGTTAGCTGAAACAAATTTTAAAAGTATCACAGGCAACACTGGGCACAGTAGCTCACACCTGTAATCCCAGCACTTTGGGAGGCCGAGGAGGGCGGATTGCTTGAGCTCAGGAGTTTAAGACCAGCCTGGGCAACATGGTGAAACTACAACTCTACCAAAAAAGAAGAAGAGAAAATAAAAGAAAAGGAGAAAGGAAAAGGGAAAAATAAAGAAAAGAAAGGAAAGGAAAGAAAATAAGAGAAAAAAAGAAAAGAAAAGAAAAAAGAAAAAGTACCACAAGTATTAGAAACATACCCATGTTAGGCATAGATTATATAGCATATGCCTCTCATCATGCTGTCAGGAGCAGTGACAATTTGTGAGCCCTACAAATGGCACAGATCTCAAGAAGACATGAAGACATGCCCGTCTTCTTTGCCTATCACAGGCAAATAAAAGACAGTTTCACTAACAGAAGAAATGTGGAAAAAATACTAACAAACTAATAATAAGATATATAAGATGAAAGTAAAAATAAATATAGAAGGTTTGAGGTAAAAAATCTGTTTAAATTATGTTAAAAGACTTTGAGATGATAATTTTACAACCCTGTATGTTAGTTTTTAATTAAAAGATAATGAAACAGAAAAGTTAAAAATAAAATTATGCGCAGGCAATGTAATTGAAGTCATAATAAACTAATTGAAAAGGGGGTTATTAATTCTGATTTTAAAAGTACAGGCTATAATTAACATAATAATCTATTTTATAAAAAAGGCAAGCATTCAGAAAAAAGTAACTTTAAAGTATAATGAATATGCATTAACCAACATCATATTAAATGAATATTAATATGTAATCCTATTTGTTTTAAATTCTTTATTTTAAAAATGAACATTTGCAGTATAAAGGAGCCCCTTTGAACCTTTGTATTTCTATTTTGAAGTCAGAATTAATTTTTGGACACTTTTTAAAACATTTGACATATGTAACCCTATTTATCAAATATATTGTAAGATTTTTCAAAATATTTAATTTTTCCCAGAATTGTAATATGATTTTCATCATTCTGGCTATTTTTACTTAATTATATTCCTGAGGTTTATTCACAAAGCTTATTCACTTCAACGTATTTAAACAATTCCATGGCTTGAATGAACCAAAAATAAAATATTCCGTCCCATATTAGTGTATATTTAGGTTGTTTTCAGTCTGCACTATCAGAAACAAATTTGCAAAGAGTACGGATCCAAGTTTCTCCTTGCATAACTCTTTGCATAAGTTTCTTGTATACAAACTTGGAAATGAGATATTGAGGTTTTCCTTTTTCAGAGATGTCTATTTCTTTTCATAAAGTATCACACTGTTATTTTATAACCACTCAAAATATTGAAAATCCCAATTGTTTTTCCCATTCACAACATGTACTCTTTCATTTATGTTTTCCTGTCCTTTGAATTGTGATGACCTTTATCATTTTTTCTTTTTTAAATTTATTTTTTATTTTATTTATTTTTATTTATTTATCTTAATTAATTATTTATTTTGAGATGGAGTCTCACTCTGTCACCCAGGCTGGAGTGCCATGGCGCGATCTCGGCTCACTGCGACCTCCGCCTCCTGGGTTCAAGCAATTCTCCTGCCTCAGCCTCCTGAGTATCTGGGACTACAGGCTCCTGCCAGCATGCCCAGCTAATTTTTCTATTTTTAGTAGAGACAGGGTTTCACCATATTGGTCAGGCTGGTCATGAACTTTATATTGACTTTTTCTTATAACATATATAACATTAAAAAATGCTAGTTTAGCCTTTCTATGTGTATCATTTAGTGCCATTAAATAAGTCCACAATATTGTGTTTCCATCACCACTATCTATTTCAGTTTTTTTAATAATCTAAAATAGAAACTTTCTACCCCTTAAGCGATTACTCCCAATTCCTTCCCCTGGTACCTTCAAATCTATATTCTGCTTCTATGAATTTTCCTATTCTAGGTGTTTCATGTAAACAGAATCATATGATATTTATCCTTTGTGTCTGGCTTATTTTATTTACGATAATGTTTCCAACTTTTGGAATAGATGAAGCATGCATGCATTTCAGTTTTTACTATTTTGCCTCTCTTTTCTGTATTACAGACATTACTTTTAAATTTTTTTATCATAATCTGTTGACAGTCCTATTGGTGCTCAGCACATTCTCATTAGCATTTACTTTTGCACACCAGAAGCTTTATGATACGAACTCTTGTAATGCTTTTCCTGAAGTCATTTTTCTGGTCACAGAAAGATGTTTTTTAAGTACATCAGTGGCAAAAATGCTGAAGTGGTATAGACAATGGCAGTAGCTGCAAATGAACAATTATAGACAGAGTTGGTAAATAATACCACAGCTTCCTCACTTCTGTGATGGAATAACTAGAAAGCCCTTATTGTACACCGCCCTCTAACTCCCTAGAAATATCAAGCTCTAGTTGCCCATATGGGTAACTAGCTTGATAATGCACACCTCTCTCTCCTTTCACTTTTCCGCTCCTAACAGTATTTCCTGGCATCACTTCCCAAATAACCCACTTGCAATCGAATTTTTGTCTCTGGTCCTGTTTCTGTGGGAATCTGAACAAAAAAGAGATGGTCTATTTGGTATAAGAAACAATCTAAAAAAGTAGACAAAGATTCTGTAAAATATTCTGGAATTAGATAACTTATCAACAAAACAACTGATAAAGTAGTAAATAATTGCTGTTAGAAATTCGGAGTATTGATAACTCCTCATGATGTATCTTCAAAATTATGGAGACTCCTACTTGTAATAAATAGGGATAAGCTCCAGCTAAATTAGGATTCACTGACTTATGCAATAGCTCTAAGAATTGAGAGATATGAGGGACAATGAAGCAATGTGGAATAAGTTTACTACTGTAAATTATGGAAACTCTAGAAAGTAAACATACCAGGGTACCCAACTGTCAGCTCAGGGCAGAATATGAAAGTCAGAATGCCATCATGGCAGCATTTGAAGATCTCTTAATTTTGTCCAACAAGAACACACAAATGCTGAAAATCGCAGAGGGGATCTAATGGTGAGAGTTAATAGTGTTACAAAGATAATTAGTTACAGCCTTGGCAAGTATCTACTCTATGGCCATAGCTCAGATAAGAAAGGGGTGATGTACTGATACTTGTGAAGAAAAGATCTTGGATGATGTGCTTGAAAACACTGAAGTTTAAAGCAGGTAAGCCACGTTGTCTCGCATTAGTAACCAACTTCATCCTTCTGAAAGGAGCTTATGTATGGTGCTTATGGAAGTGTGCAGCTCAGATCTCCTTCAGTGGAACCTACTGCAGTGAGGAGAGTTGACTGACAAACCTAACTGCTTTAGTTCCAGCAACACATTCACGCATGAACATGGTTCACATCCTGAACATGCTGAGAGTACTAGGTTCAGACCATTTCTGCTTAACAGGGAACTCCTCCTACAGGAAAATTTGTCTCAAGAAACCATACAGTTTTGGCTGATCTGCACTCTGAAGTTCTTCCCAGACATTTTCTCCTCTCACTTTCACAGCTGTCAGACCTGTATCACAATGTGAATGCTCTCACTGCCTACTGATGCTATCTCCCACTTCATTCTCTTCAGAATTTCCCCTAATAAATCTTGAAAATTTCTAATTCTGTCAAGGCATCTGCTTTGAAAAACTTCAAATGATGCATATTTTAAAGGGAGAGGGAGGAAAAATAAATTAGTTGAAATATAAGAATTACCATCACAACTGTCTATTTCCAATTAATAACAACCATACTTTGTAGCGCCATGTATTTAACAGGATGAAATGTATTTCTTGTCAGTTAACAGGTCATAGGGGAATTCTGATGGTGTCGTGAGTGTGGATGTGGGAGAGCTGGCAATGCAGCCAAGTGATGGCATGCCGAGAAGTTGAAACTTTCTTATGTAAATTAGAATGCATTCAGAACATCCTCAAGCCAAGTCACATTAGTGATACCTACATTTATTAATGGAATAAATTATTCTGGGCACAGCAGATATAACAAAGTTGAAGAGGTATTTTAGAGTTTTTAATGGGCACTTTGGATTAACTATTATGTTCATATCCATTCAGCATATATTATGGCCCATTAGCAAGCCAAGAGTTGTTTCTCACAAACTGCTTACCAAAAAGCAAGGATTTATTTCAAAATCCTACTGATGTTTATAGTGATTTTCTTTTGTGATTTGGAACAGATTGCATATAACCTTATATTTCACAAATACAGACAGAACAAATAATTTCTCTGGTTCATAAAGTCCAGTTGACAGAAATTCTTGGATAATAGCTTGGACAATTGCAAGACTTCAATTACATTGCCTGTGCATAATTTCATTTTTAACTTTTCTGTTTCATTATCTTTTAATTAAAAACTAACATACTGGGTTGTAAAATTATCATCTCAAAGTCTTTTAACATAATGTAAACAGATTTTTTACCTCAAACCTTATATATTTATTTTTACTTTCATCTTATATATCTTATTATTAGTTTGTTAATATTTTTTCCACATTTCTTCTGTTAGTGAAAGTGTATTTTGCAAGGTGTCACAAAATCAGATTCCTGCCTGCAGGTTATATGAATATATGATCAGTCTGGGTGTAATAAAATAGTAAGAATTGGTGTCACAAATAGGAAATTGCTTGCTCTGTCTTAGGGCTAAACCCATTCAATCTGTGTTTGTTTTTAAACACTGCCTTAATAAAATGACTGCAGATTACATTTGCCCTCCAAAGCAGTTTATCACCCCTTTGAGAAGGAAAGAACTTTCTATATTTTTATCCACATTGTGTTTTAAAGATACTTTACCATCAATATTTGTAGACAGGACAATTATAGTGCTCCAAGGTTTTTCGTGAAGTGGTAAAATATTAAGGATACATATTGCAGTCTTACGTGGTAGACCTGAAAGCTAATGGAAGAATTATATTGAAATAAAAGAACAGATAGCATAAATAGGGAAAAATTAAGAAAACTAGGGGACAGGGAAAAGGAAAACTTATTCACAGTTGAGGCTAGTAGTCCATAATATCAAAAAAAACCTGAAATCATTATCTGCTTTGTGAAAGAGCAAGAATATCTCCTGGATCTGATTTGAAATATTCTAAAAAGGGGAGTTGTTACGTTTCTTTCCAAAGCTCTAGTAACATCAGAGAGTTAAATTTAAGCAAGCTAAACCTTAATCTCACATTTTTTTGATTCACACTTGTAAAATCACAAAAATTTTTATTTCAGAAAATGTACGTTGCTACAGATAATATTTAAAGCTGTATTTGCTAATTGTGGAATTGATGTAGATATGAATAAATTTAGATATTTACACATCACTCAACATTAACAAACTTCTCTGGGTAAGCTTCCAGACAAAATTAAAATGTATGTAATTCCCTTGTTAATATGATTTGTTGAAAAATGTATCAGAGAACACCTTTGGAAAAGGTTACAATAAAGCCTTATTGTATCAGCCAATTGGAAGTAGAAAGCAGTAACTACTTATAAACATACTAATACAACTTCCTAAGATGGATACCAAATAAAAACAAGTGATTTCTTCAATATGCCAGTGGAATTATTGCTGTAAAAGTTAATATACATATTGTCTGGCGCAGGCACAACAGCTTAAAGGTAGTAAACACACACACACACACAATACGACATCCTGTCCACTTGCCAAAGACGTTGTCACAAGGTGTATGATATTGTAAGGGCTGCCATTTGTAATGGGCACAAAGTACAATGTGGCCTGGCCGTCCCTCAGGCTCATGTTGATAATCATATCAAAGAATCACTATTGATTTAGTTGCATGTTTATATCCATGTAAATGTAGGTACTTGTTTAAATATAATCTAATGATATGAGGATACTAAATATTCTAGCTGAATTCCATAAAAATATACTACAGTTTAACTGTGATGGAGTAACAAGTATTGAGGCAATTTCTGTTATAAAAATTATAAAACTTAAAGTACTATATGAAGCAAAGGATTTCAGACATTGAACAATAGACTATGTAAGACAATAATTATTGAAAGAAGGGAAACATGAGCTTAATTAAACTTTAGTTCATAGCTCCAATATACCTGACTTTAAGTATCTTCTGTAGGCTTACATGGTATGTGTATTCTGGGAGTATAAAGAGCAAGCACCGAAGATAGTTACACATCATAAGAGCGTGCTTCATAGAAGATCTAATTGTTGCCTGATTGATATTTATGGCCAGTGTAGAAAATCAGTTGTTTAAATGTATTGTAAAATTATCAGGGCTTTGCATAATAATTTAAGAATTGCCACATGGACATAGTCATAAAAGTTTTAGATCTGCCAAATTTTAATGTTTCCCCAAATAGAGTGGTTATTAGCATGATGGTGTACAGCGTAAAATAAAAAATCAATGGTTTTAAACATTATTTAAGACAAACAGGGAGAAAAGATTCATACACAATCATAACATTTACTAAATATATATCTATTAGCTTAATAAGTTATACAATTCTTTTTCAAGCTAGTTTAACACAATTTTTACGGGACTGATTAAAAATTATAAATATTTTTAATATAATTAAATAAATATAGGATTATTAGGTTAGAGTTAGGGTTTGGGTTAGGGTTAGGGTTAAATTATAAATATTTATTAAATTATAATTAAATTATATATTAAATTATAATTAAATCATTATAATAAAATTTTAAATATTTTAATATATTTCTAATAAATATATTTAATATTTATATATTACATATAAATTATACATAATTTATATATATTATATATACAACATATATTATTTATCTATGTTTTATATTTTTAATATATAAGGGAAAATAGATCTTAATGTATCAATCCAATTTGTAGCTTAAGACATTTATAGCTGTCACAAGACATAGTCATTGGAAAATTTCTTGCCTTGGACTTTACTATGTGGTCACCATGATCAAATCGTGAGGCAATGATTTTCAAGAAGTCATACTCTTCATGACATTGATTAATTCCATGAGAAATCTATTTAACAATATACAGATAAGATTTAGAAAATGTTCATGGCCTTAAATTGAATTTTATATTAGCTATATATCATGTTAATATGCAGGTAATAGCATCGATTTTTTTCCTACCATAGAATTAACAGCAGAAACAGTTTCTATGTGTCACTATAGGACACATAGTCTCTAAAGTCAGATTTACCTATACTACAATCCTGTCTCTGCTATATACTATCAGTTTCATAGTTGACAAATTTATTTTCCAAAGCTGTTTTTCTTTAATCCAAATAATGGGACAATAATAATATTAAAATAATATGTGTTGTCAAGATTAAATGAGATATTCTTTATAAAATTTATATCCTGGAGTTAGTTTTTTAAGGACCTTTTTATTGATGTAACATAAATTTTCAACAAGTTTGTGAAGAAGAAAAAGAAGTAGAGGAGAAGGAGTTGCAATGGAAAAGGAAGAGAGAAGAGAAAGGGTAAGGAGAATGAGATGGAGGAGAAGAATAATTCTTCTAATGGAATTTGAGATATCAGAAATATAAAAGATAAACTAAAACTTGAGAAAGTACTTTTCGCAAGATGTATGTGTGCTTGTATTTTACATGCCATTTTTTTCCTAAAATAAAATATGTTTTAACTGTCTGAGTATCACATAACATATGCTAATTTTATAATCATTTAACTAACAAAACGAATAAATAAGAAAATTAAAATATCCCAAACCACAAACAAAACATACAGTAAAAGTTACCAAAAAAATTACCAGAATGTGGAATTGTGGGTTCCATCACTCAGTGTGTACTATTTATTTACTTTAAATCTTCTAGATTTCTTTCCATGTCATGAGCCTAAGTCTCTTCAGAGCTAATATAAGGCAAACTTTAAAGAACATGGCCTACTATTTACTCAGAAAAATAGTGATATGTAATAATCGACTAATAAAGAAACATGAAATATGAAGCTAGTATATTCTCAGAAAACCTAGTTTTATAGATGTATACATATCTATGTGCACAGAGTGTATGTTTATATAGAGTCATGCACCACATAACAGCATTTTGGTCAATGATGGACTGCACATACAATAGTAGTCCCATAAGATTATAAGACTGTATTTTTACTGAATCTTTTCTATGCTTCCGTACACAAATACTTACCAATGGGTTATAACAGGCTACAGTATTTAATATAGGGACATGCTGTATAAATTTGTGGCTGAGAAAGAATAGACTATAACATGTAACCTAGGTGTGTAGTAGGTGATACCATCTAGGTTTGTGTAAGTGCACGCTATGATGTTCACACAATGATAAAATTACCTAATGACACATTTCTTAGAATATATCCCCCTCGTTAAGTAATGCAAGACTGTATACATGAGCATGTGTGTATGTGTATGTAGATCCTTGTGAAACAATGCAATGATATGATCTATTTGCATAAGATTCTTTCAAGTTACATTGAAATTCAATTCATTTTGAAATCAAGCTTGTAAATTTTCTTCCCCAAATTATGCACGTTTATTATCAAAGTACAATGATTAAATTCAAAATATAATAAATCCATAAATCTATATGATAGATCTATCTATCTGTCATCAACCTATTATCTATGAGCTGTTCAAACATTTTTAGTAAATAATTATTTCTCAAAACAGAATTTATTCAGAAATCTACAACACAAACATAATATTTGAAATGTGCCATTTGAAATGGGAGTCGTCTTCTGAGGTTGGATGCATTAGTCCACAGTGACAAATTATTTGGTGTCTGAAACTAAAAGTATATTATATATGGTAGCTTTCAAGGATAATATTAAGTTGACAAGTCATAAAAATTAAATTTAGTGCTAAGTAACAAATGGATTTATAAATATAAAAATAAAATATATACTGTTCTTTTCAATTGTTGCATTGATTTGATAAATTTGGCACAACCGAATAATATACTCCACTTTAAATTTTAAATCAGCTTATTGAATAATTTTACAGCTTTAACTAATAACTCTTTAGATTAAATAAAAACTACTGGAGACAGATTTAGTTATTAGAAACTAAAGTCCACTTACCTGTAAACTGACATCTCTCTTTACTGAACCTTTCCTTCTGTATTTAAATTTTCTTTCCTTTGTCCTCTTTATTCAGGCTGTTTTTTATAAAGAACACTTTAATAAAGTTGAAAGTCACTATAAATCACACAAATGATTTTACCTTGGGAATAATATTGCCTGTCGCAGAAAAGTGAGCAACTTACAACATAGGATCACCTAATTTTTACATTCTTTATTGAAATGCCTTAACTTATATAAAGAATACAAATCTGTAGCAGTGAGAAGGCAGTACTGTCACTAATACCTGGTTACTCCTTTGGTTTTTTTTACCTCAGTACAACTACATGGCACCAACAAATGTTGTTTTGGAAATATTGTTTTAATTATATATAGAATTTTAATACTCATAAAAGTTCCCTTGAAGTGTTATAACTTTATAAACAATTTTCATGAAATTTCTGACATGTTTTTACTGAGTTGTTATTTTCTTAACAAGAATTTATGGTCGAAACCCACATGTCTAGTCTGAGTAAAAAAGAAATTATATGCAGTCGACAGCCTAACTCTATATAGAAAAATAAAAAAATAGAAAGTACTTAAATGATCAGTAATCATATACTTATCTTTCTTTTAAATTTTGGATTTCAAAAGTATATTACATGTATGAGTAATTGAACAATGTGTAATATACAATATTATTGAAAATAGAGTTGTTTTTGAACTGAATCAAATATTAGATGTTTACAGAAATATTAACTATAATAAACATCTATTAAATATTATGTACTTTAATGAAAAAAATCACATGCACATTTAGTATAATACCTACCTGCATGCAGCTCACCACTCTTTTTGTTATTTTATTCCTCCAATCAACCCCTCCCAAAACAGATGATTTTATTTGTGCAATGGACATAGCAGTTTAAAGACGATGTGATGCCTTGATTATATATTTGTCTAGAACAACAAGCAGCTTTGCAGAGGGTTAGAGTCTATTAATAGTATGTATAACAACTGGTCACTTGACATTTAATTTTGAATTTGACAACTTTGAGCCAGTTGTTTCAGAATTCTCACACAACCTAGTGTGCTGAAGAATGAATGCGGGGTATTTCAGTGATGGCAGTACATTTAAAACTATACTTAAAAAACACTTTTCAGTGATAAGTGCAGTTTTAAAAACATACAATTTTATTATGAGGGTGTGACACATTTTTTGAGAAGGCTAGTTTTTAAACTGGAAGGACTGAGCCTATTTATTAAGCAAGCCTAGAAATATCTGCAGGAAATATGAATAGAAACTGGTAAGTGCTTTGTAAAGTCTACCTTAAAGTTATATTGTTACTTTAAGTTTTTTTATTTCAAGTAACAAACATGGAATGAGGTTAACTTAAATAAAAAAAATTGCTTGAAATAGTAAACTGTGGTTTTCCAAATCAAGGGAATATTATACAAAGAAAAGAACCTAGAAAAGGTAGTGGGGAGTTTGTAGGTATATTGAACATCATTTTCTTAATTCTTCTGCAAGAAAGAATAAGCTAGAATTTTTGTTCTGTCTCCTTAAAAGTGGGATTCCCAGGAAATAAGCCTAATTAATGAGCTTTAATTATACATCACATATTCAATACGAGAGTGGAAGAAAATTTGATTGACAAAACCCGTTGATTTTGGGAAGGGTGGATATTTGAAAAAAACAGAAAACCAATGCTGAATTGCAAAAGTTTCGTTAATGTATAATTCATTTTGAAATCTCAACTTCATTTACATTTTTAGTAACACTACCAGAAAATTAATCAACTCATTATGTTCATTTTATTTTGAGGGAAGATGAAAAACAACTGCCATCCTCATAATCTTCAATTTACAAAAAATCATCTTGCTCTCCCAAATTTTCAATAAGATCTTGAAATTTCAAGTGTTTTCCCCATAACAACATTTGTACCTGATCAAGAACAGTGATATATATTGACAATATTATTATCCATTTATTTAGTATATATATCAGGGGTATACTTCTATGGGAAAGGAATAGACAATTAAATACTGACTTTTATGTGTCAGAAATGCTATTGTATTTAAAAACATGCTTTGAGACACACATTAAAATTATTGATTTATTAATAAGACAGAAAAAATTTAAAGCGATTAGTTTCTTTAATTACAATAAGAAGGAAGTGAATGAAATATAAAATTCTTTCCTATACGCTCCTCTATTTTATTCTGTTAGATTATTTAGAAAATAAAAACAGGAATACCATGCTGTCTTCAAAGAAATTATATTTTGGTCAGTGGTATAAATCATGTAAATTAAAATGTATTAAGTGCAGAAATATGTACAAAATTGTAGATAACACTTTCATTTTATTTATTTATTGGGAGACAGAGTCTTGCTCTGTCATCCAGACTGGAGTGCAGTGGTGCAATCTCAGCTCACTGCAACCTCCCAATCCTGGGTTCAAGCGATTCTCCTGCCTCAGCCTCCTGAGTATTTGGGATTACAAGTGTGAGCCACCATGCCTGACTAATTTTTGTATTTTTGGTAGAGAAGGGGTTTCACCATGTTAGCCGGGCTGGTCTCAAACCCTTAGCCTCAAGTGATCTGCCTGCCTTAGGCTTCCAAATTGCTGCAGTTACAGATGTGAGCCACTGCACCTGGCCTATAGATACACTTTCAGAGGAAAAAAGAGATTATTTTGGTATAAGATAATGAATCAAAGGATTATTTGTAAAAACGTTAGAATTTGAGAACCGCAATTATTTTAAAAGACACATATCAGATGAAAAAATATTTTATGTGCAAAGAATATTGTGAGTTAGATCAGTGGGATGGGAAGAATTTAACATGTGTGGTTTTTAACATAAGAATAATAAATAATTTGTAACTATTTCATATAATCCAGCATACTTCGTATGAAATGGAAAAAACTTTTTCTATCAAAATGCTCTAAGAGTAAAAATATTAGAGCAACTATTTTCACTAATATGCTTAATAACATAATATTAAAAATTTTGGAAGAAAGTTTCCATCCTACATTTCCATCAAAACTAAAATAATAAATTTCAAAGAAAATAATTCCTACCTGAGTTTTGCAGAGGAGAATCTTGAGTCTTATTACCATAATTTTCATCAGTTTTAATATACAATTTTAATATTTTTTAAAATAGACTTTCTTCACTAGATACTAAATATTTTTAGCTCACTTTTTTCTCATAAAATTCCTTTGGGGCTGAGGAAAAAGTGCTTTTCAAACTTTAGAGTATTTTATAAACAACAAACGTAGCATTTTACCTGCTACCAGTTTACACTTCACTGCTGCACAGCTAGTGAGGAGGCCAAGTCATTTGGGGATCTGGGCATTAACTTTCTTACAAGAAGGTTACTTTCCAATATTGGACAAGTATAGAGTTTTCCAAAGAGACATATTTCATTTCGGTTGTACAATCAGTGTCAAGGTCCCAGAAGATCAGTATCCTTTTCAAGTCAGTTGGAATAACATCTGCCTCAAGCAACCTAGAGGCACAGCTGATTGTTCTAGTTCTATAGTAAGAATATAAACTCTTCCTGTAACTTATGATTTATGTTAGTATAACTCTAGTGGTAGAAGAGATGCATTTGGGAACAAGAAGAAATAGAAAGCAAGTTTATTTACTTAAAATATGCTTATAATATTTTATTACTTAAAATATTATAAATGGAAATATATACAAATGGCTATTAAAATAAGTGTGGTTTTAAATTTCAAAGGAAAGTAAAGTGAAATTCAAGATAAGCAGGAATCTTGTAGACTATCTTGTGGCAGATACCACCATTATTTCTATTTTAGAGATAAAGAAATAAAAACATAAAGTAATATATATAAAGATATGAAGCTAATCAGTACCAAATACTAGCAAGAATGATTTAAAAAACCCTATCAATATCAGAAATGTAAAATACCAATTTATGTCTAAAAGCATATCTTTGTTTATGTCTAATACATATCCAAGGTATAAGAAATAGAGAAAACTAAATAAAGCAAAATATTGTAATAAAATAATCTTTATATATAAAAAAGATACAATTCAGTTGGAAATACATAAAAAAATTCAAGCTATGGAAAACTTTCCATTGTGGATTTAACTTCAATTTTTAGATATGTATCAAGAAATAATTTATAACCTTAGAGTCTTGCTTAACTGAAGCATGATATTTTAAATTTAAAGGTAAAATAGAAATTATGTGAATCCAGAGTTAAATATTATTATGTTAATTGCACAATCTTACCAGAATTAAGAAACTCAGGAAATGAGTGTTAAATTGAACTATGGCATATAGTCAAGCTTTTAATTCATATTTCTCTCACAATTCTCATTAAGAATTAGAGCTGGTCTGGCTTTTTACAAATCATCAACATTGCCAAGATGGTTTGGAATAGTGCAGTGTTTCAGGGCAGAGAGGTTCATAAGGTTGTATTAGGTCCCATGGGAGAACATCAACTTGTTCTATTCTCCCCCAAGAAACAAACAAATTCACTCAGTGAAAAATCCTCTGTGAGTGGATCTTTGCACACTGATAAGGAGATGGTACAATAGTTGGCATTATAGAACTTCGATGATGTGGAAGAAACACATGGAAGTCATACTTTCTGGGTAAATCAACAAGGTTAGTTAGACACAAACAAAGATATTTTTCCCTGCGAAACTAATTTTGTAGAATTTAAATTCCACTTGTAATTATAGAGAAAAAAGTGGCAAAATATACACTGTCTGCATTTATTCTTGACCAAGAAAATTCTGAAAAGTATAATACTAAAAAATCGAAAAGGAAATGCTCACACGATGTAAATATTAGGAAGTTTCCAACTCGGGAATTGAGGTATTACAGAAAGACTAGGAAGCAGATACCTACATCAAATATCATTAATTAGGTTAATGAGGAACCTTCAGTGGACTGGTTCTTATGCTTCTGAGGGGAAATGATATAGATGGAGTTGGAAAGGCCATGGGAAGCTCATAGGTTTCAGCTGTAGATTTGTTCTTTTAGTCAAGCAAGCTGAAAGAAAGTATTTACCAACCTTTGGTGAATGTCTTGAAAGCTACTGTTTCGCATATGTTGTCCAGTGTTTTAGTTTTGGCAGAACGGTCACTATGGTTTGGGCTGGCATTGGAAGTTTAGAGCAATTTGTCTTAAAATATTTTCATTTGCAAAATTCAACGACACTGAAAGATGCTACAAAATGTAGCTTAGCCCCAGATGCTTATCAAAAGTGCTTACTGAATAGCATTGGAGCTTATATAAATTATTAATTTCAATTATTAATAAGTATTAAGATCTAGTAAGAGTTTAATACAAGGTGATTTCACCTTTCCAAATCAAACTAAGAACCTCCTAATCATCTTTGGGTAACATTTTTGAATAATTTTTTGTAACATTTTCCAAGAATGGCTAATAGCGTGTTTGCTTCATTTTCATAGTCAGATATCTGTGATTCATGTGAAGAATTCTCATACATTTAGTCAGAGTTTTATCTTATTTTATTTGAAAATAAATAAACATTTATTTGCCCTGGAATTATGTTTAATCTTGGCTCCAGGAGTTATGTAATAAACCATTGGTATAATTGAAGACTTCAACACTGGTCTTCCTATTCCATGTATCTTAGAGTTACTAGTTCCTTCTCACTTTTGAAGAAATTTTTTTTTTTTTTGACGGAGTCTCATCCTGTTGCCAGGCTGGAGTGCGGTGGCATGATCTTTGGTTACTGCAACCTCCGACTCCCTGGTTCAAGTGATTCTCCTACCTCAGCCTACTGAGTAGCTGGGATTACATGCACCTACCACTACACCCGGCTAATTTTTTTAATTTTTTTATTTTTAGTAGAGATGGGGTTTCACCATGTTGGCCAGAATGGTCTTGATCTCCTGACCTCGTGATCCACCTGCCTCGGCCTCCCAAAGTGCTGGGATTAGAGGCATTAGCCACCACACCGGGCCACTTTTGACAGATTTTTAAAATTTCTATATGACTTTAATCATCTAAATTTTAACTCAAATGCACCCATGTGTGCATTTGTTAACGTTTTGTTTTTTATTTTTGTGGCTACATAATAGGTATTTATATCTGGGGCATATGTGAGACATTTTGATATAAGTATACAATGCACCAAAATCACATCAGGACAAATGGAATATCCATCACCTCAAGCATTCATCCTTTCTTGTGTTACAAGCTGTCTGATTATATTGTTTTAGTTATTTAAAAATGTACAATGAATTATTGTTGACTGTATTCACCGTGTTGTGCTATCAAATTACCATAATCAGAATAACTTCTTAACCTATCTCCATATTTTACACTGACGTTGAAAAGTCAGTTCCATAGAAAGCAATATTTCAATTCAAATAATAAATTATAGTCTTGTTAACTGTTATTTAAAATGTTACAGTGAAGAACATGAAGAGATTACATAAAATTTTCCCCTGGTTTAAAATAACACTCAAATGCCTAAATATATCAGAGCTATTTCTAATGATATATTTAAGTTTGTATATCTTTACTCACAAATATTATTTGAAAAATAAGACAATCTTCTATTTCTTTATACATATTTACATATGTAAGCCATTACCTATTAGCTGGCAATTTAAAAAAAAATACGAATATATACCTTTTAACTTTATCATTCATTGATACTATTGACTACAAGAATAAAAATATGTAAGTAAAAATACAGATTTTATATAACCAACGCCAAATTATATGTGCGTTTATCAAACTTTTGGAGGCTTTTACATGAGAGGGCTATTACAATCACTCAAAAAATTTTAGAATATAAAAACTCTCTAATTTCAAGGAATGTAAATCTTTTAAGAGGCAAGCAAGTGAAAAGTTGAATCAAATTCATCAGAGGAAGGCCTATATCAAAATAATGGATAATTACTAAATTTTGAGAATTTTTTATTAGAAATATTACTTGAAACTTTGTCTCTGTCTATGGTTTAATTTTTTGTTATCTTATGTTTTTTGAAAAGCATGGTTTTTTTTAATTTAAACAATATAAGTACAAATTATAAAACCCTTCCATTGGCTAAAGTTATTAATTTATTTTTAATTATTATGGGTACATAATAGTGTCTATATTAATGGGGTACATGTGATGTTTTGATAATGGTATACAATGTGTAATTATCAAAACAGGGTAACTGGGATATTAATCACCTCAATTGTTTATTATTTCTTTGTGTTAGGAACATTCCAAGTCTACTTTTTCAGTTATTTAAAAATATACAGCAAACAACTGTTATCTGCAGTCACTCTATTGTGCTACTGTATACTAGATCTTATTCATTCTAATTGTATTTTTTTGTGCCCACTAACCATTTCCCCTCTATCCCCTTGTTCTGCTACCCTTCTCAGCCACTGAAAACCATCTTTCTACTTTCTATCTCCATGAGTTTATTTTTTCAGCTTCCACATATGAGTGAAGAGGTATAATATTTGTCTTTCTGAGCCTAATTTATTTCACTTAACATAATGTTCTTCAGTTCCATTCATGTTGTTGCAAATGACAGGATCTCATTCATTTCTATGGCTGAATAGTGCTCCATTGTGTATATATACTACACTCTCTTTGTCCGTTCATCTATTGATGGAAAATTAAGCCAATTTCATACCTTGCTATTGTGAATATTGCTGCAATAAACAATTGCTGCAATAAACACTTGCTGCAATATTATTGCTGCAGTAAACACTTGCTGCAATGTTATTGCTGCAATAAACAATTGCTGCAATATTATTGCTGCAATAAACAATTGCTGCAATATTATTGCTGCAATAAACAATTGCTGCAATATTATTGCTGCAGTAAACGTGGAAGTATAGATATCTCTTTGATACACTGACTTTCTTTAGGATGTACACCCATTAGTGGTATTGCAGGATGATATGGTAGTTCTATTTTTAGTTTTTTTTTAAAAACCTCCAAGCTGTTCATAGTGGTAATACTACTTTACATTCCAACCAATGGTGTATGAGATTATTCTATTCTCCAAATCCTTACCGGCATTCTTTATTGCCTATCTTTTGCATACAAGTCATTTTAACTGGGATGAGATGATACAACTTAAAATGACCATGAGAAAACCGTACATATTATTGGAACTAAAATCAACAAAATTGATCGTAGCCCATGTTGCTGTGGATGGAGAACAAATAAAATTCTCACACATTTGGGTAAAAAAATCAAACTTTATAACCACCTTGGAAAATAGTTTGGCAGCATCTTCATACATTGAATATAATACCTGCCAGCTATTTCATCCTTAGATATTAACCCAAAATAAATGATAATATATGTCCATACAAAAACTTGTACACTAATCTTCATAACTAATTTTTTCCTAGTAGCCCAATACTGGAAACAACTCAAATGTCTATGAATAGGGGAATGGTGAAAAAAATGGACATATCCATACAGTGGAAGAGTATTTGTCAATAAGAGAAAAACTCTTCATACATGCAACAAAATTGATAAATCTCAAGAATTATACTGAGTAAAAGAAGTCAAGCTATTACCTGTCTCCAAAAAAGACAATATTAAATGGTTTCATGTAGGTAACATTATAGAGAACACAAACTATTCCATATTGACAAAAATCAGGGCAATGCTTCCTTGGGGATGAAAAATAGGCAGCATTAGGAGAGTGAGACGGAAAGGAACATGAGAAAACATTTGAAGGTAATGGATTTGTTCTCTGTATTAATACAATGCATTTTTACATATAAGACTTACCAACTTCTATAATTTAAATATGCACAGTTAATTGTAAAAAAAATATGAGTAAATAGAAAAGAAGCCACAGTCACTTGACACTGAATACATTTTTCAAAAAAGTTATTGTAGAAAAGGCAAAGCCTTATCTATGCTGTAAAAGTTAAAGGACATGCCACTAGACTAGATGCATAATGTGGGAGGGAGGGGAGAGCATTCTAGGCAAAGGAAGCAAAGGAAGAATAAAGCATTAATGCCAAGGAGTGTTGAGAAGGAAGTGATAACACTGGGATGAAAAACTACAACAGGGTGAAGAGCAGCTGTGAACATAACATTGGTAGATAGATTTATCCTCTAAGGGATGGCAATACGGTAAAAGATTTCCAAAAAGGCTCATATAATAAAATGAGTGTCGTTGTTAGTGAAACAAAAGTACTGGCAGAGAGTAAGACTGGAGGGAGAAAACATTAAGACAAACAAGAATATGCAACTTTAAATAAGATAAATATAAATATTTTATTGTTATAACATCTTATACCCTAGTGACCTTATGAACTTTGAAAACATGTAAAATATAAATCAAGAATATTCCGTATGGTGAGATTATAGAATCAAATAGCACTTCAAAGACTCCAGATTCCAAAATGTATTCTAGGTAGTATAATTTTTTTTGTAAGTGTAAAATCTATTTCAATCATATCTAATCAGCTTGCTCATTAGAAATAGTGTATAGTGTTTTCAGCTAGTAAATGAGTCTGTCACATTTCATTATTATTATTATTAAAGTATTATTAGTATCTACTTCTTTCCCTCAAAGTCATAACAGCCTATTCACTAGATAAAATCAGCTAATTTTTCCAACATTACACTTAAAACAAGTCTTTTTTCTGAATTGTTTGATGGTGACTTTTGAAAAGAACTTTCATGAGGTAGACAAAAATAAACTACAAAATACACACTTATAAAATGTAATTAAAACACAATGATATATGAATCTGGAATTAGAGAAAATAATCAGCATATAAATAGAATATGAGAAGAAATATTACCCTTGAAAATAATGGTTGTATCATTTGTAATATATGTAATACTCACAACATTCATCTTGTGGGTTTTTTTTTTGCTTTTAAACAGTTTTGGATTTTGTTGTTTTATTTTACTTATAAGTGACACATATTTGTACATATTTGTGAGTTAAAGTATCATGTTTCAGTAACGTGTACATTGTATAATGATTGAATCAGTGTGATTAGCTTATCCTTAACATTAAACATTTATCATTTCTTTGAGATGATAGCATACCAGATCATCTCTTCTAGTTATCCTGAAACATATAAAGCATTATTGTCAGCTATTGTCACCTACCGTGTGATAAAACACTAGAAGTTATTCTTCCTGTCTAACTGTAACTTTGTACCTAATATTCAGATAGGCAAGTAACTTTGTCATATATGTAACTTGGTCTAAATGAACAGTAAACAGTGATTGGCGTTGGTTTATTATGTTGACTAATAGAGAGATCAATGGTCATAATAATCTTTTTTCAAATATGTTTCCATGTGTAAGAAAATTTTATTTATAATTTGAAAGTGCTCAGCTGTGCTTTTCTATATCGTTTTGATACCATTGTCCACAGTTGTATGCTTTTGATGCAAATATTTCAGATTATTTAAAAGTCTTGGTAATGAAGGTTAAAATTACTACATATTAATACATTATCTGCCATGTTTATTATAACCAAATAAAAAAGTTTATTCCTCTTTGGATAGAATTTTAAACACAAGTGAGTTGTTCTTGTATTCTTTTATGAAAAATGCTCATTTCAAGAGAACACATTTTAAGTCATTTTATCAAATATATTATTTAATTAAAATTATAATGTCATTTCAAACTTTATTCAAACCTAATTCTCAACCTCTAGCCTGCTAGTCATGATAGTCTGAAATAATAATGACATAAAATACTCTGATGGGACAAATAAATTACTCTCACCTTTCTTGGGGAATGAGAAAGACAAAATACAGAAAAATCAGTAAAAGATATAAAAGCAGTTTTCTGGAGCTTATTGGTTATAGTTACTTGTTACAATTATCTGTGTTCATCTGAGTCGGTAATTACATAGCTGACTCTCTGAAAAGGGAACACAGTGATGAAAAGACAAAACTTGAATTTACACAATTAATTGCAAACTATTTCTCGTAAGGCTGTATATTACACCTAAGAGAGCCTGAGCTTAAAGGTTATACTACTAATTCCCTTTTCAAATGGTACTTTTATTAGCCATTAAATATCACTCAGCGTGTGATTATTTTTACCCTTGTCTTAGAAATTGTGAACCCGAGACACTAAAATGGGTTAATGGCTCTAAATCAGACAATATATAAAAATCCCAACTAATTGGTTTTTATAAATTGTTTGGCTCGAGATATATGCAAAAAAAATGAGTACAAAGCTTCAGGGAAAAACACATTAAATAAACGTGTGCTGTACAATAGGTAAATTATAAAATATCAGCTTTTGTACTCATCTTCTGTTCAACATCTTTATCTTTAGAATGAGTGGGCTACTTCTGTAATGAGGAAAACTCCCAGTAGTTAATCTGTTGCTACTCATATATATATATATGCCATCATATATATATGGTGCCATCATATATATATATGTATGCCATCAGACCCCTGAAATTTTAGATATATTATTTTATTTTATAGAACATATTTATGTTAGACAATATTAAAAAATGGGGCTATCCATTGGCTTGTTAAAATAAAGATTAAAATCCAAACAGTACTGCAATGAAAGTTGCCCGCTAGTAGGGGTGTGTTTTTCTCACGTTTATAAATTCAGAGTTTGAATATAATATTGGCCAATACATTGATACTGCATATAAAATAATTTAAAAAGGAGCATATCATCAGGCAGTATACAAATCTTTCGGGATACATAGTATTGGGTGTGGGCAGAAGCTACAGAAGAACTTAGGAAGTACAGTGGGTCAGGGACAGATGGTACAAAAAGAGTTAACACAAAATTTGCATTTCATATTTGGGTCCAAACACACACACACACACACATACACACACACACATACAACTGGATTTGATACTTTTTGATACTTTTTATAAACTTTTTTAGGAATGTGCCCTTAAACCACGGACACAAAAGATCTCGCTCAAGTTAACTCAACTTTTCATTACAAGCAGAAGAAAGCAAAGCATTGTGGTAGTTCATCTTGGAAATATCTGTAAGTTCTTTATCTGATCAGTTGGCTTCTTTTTATGTTTTTAAAACAAAATAGAATTTGGAAAATGCAAGCTGTATATTATATTTGTAATGAATTTTATCCTTCAAAAATGAAAGTGAGTGACTTCCCAGTAGTAAATATTTAAATACTTCAACAATTCTAATACTTAAATAGTGGACTGTAAATATATTACTGAACTAAATAAATACTTCAAAGGTATTTTATTTACTCTGTAAAACATTGTCAGTTACCTAGATTTATAATTTAAGGAGTTTTTCTTCATCTATAATAAAAATTTTAGTCTCTGAAACTATTATCATAATAGTATAGTTATATGTGTTTGATTTTCTAGAGGAGCATATACTCACCAAAAAGTGTTTTATATCATCAAGAAGACTAAAGGAATAATAAAATTATTACCATATTGTAGAGTTGCTACAAATAATATGCTATGCTGCTGTTTCAACAAAACTATCTATAATTTTTTTAGGCAAGTACCTCATTTCTGATATATCAGATTAATGATTATGAAAACTGTAAATATATAAAGCAGGTATGAAGCAATAATTTTTTTTCTAATTCTTAAACTCTGGAAACATCTTTATATCAGGAAATGTCTTTACTCTTAGTGATGTTTAGAATAGCCACCCTTTTTAGTAATGCAAAAGGGATGAAAATGCCTTTTACCTCATGACTTATTCCATTTAGGTCACCATTTTTATACTTGTTTGATATAAGTTATTTTTTTTATTTTAATTTTATAATATTGCATGTTCTCACTTATATGTGAAAGCTAAGAAGGTTAAAATCTTGAATAAAGAATGGAATAATGGTTTCCAGAGGCTGGAAGTGTTGTGGGGAGGAGAAGATGAGGAGATATTGGTTAATGGGTAAAAAATAAAGTTAGATAGAATCAATACAACCTAGTGTTCGGCACAGTAGGGTGACTATAGTTAATAATAGTTTATTGTATATTTCAAAATAACTAAAAGAATGAAATTCGAATGTTTCTAATAAAAAGAAATTATAAATGCATGAGGTGATATATATCCCAGTGATTCCAATTGGATCACGATAATGCATTACATTGTAAGCTTGATTTTTAAACATACATACATTTTGAAGAATCAAATAATCTACAAAATTTATCTATTACAAAAAAAAAACACAGTAGCCAACTCGAGCTCTGTTTTAATGACAAAAACAGAAAAAACAAGGAGCAATGAGAGTATAAGCATGACATTTAGAAATATAGAAATTATATACAAAAGTACACAGCTATCCCAAGGTACGATGAGTGGCCAGCTCCTCCCTTCAGCTAAGGCACTCTCAAAAGGCTGGCAGCTCAGGGCTGTTTGCAGGTGGCCCTCCCAGCACTGGGAGTAACACATAATCCTGTACTGAAGGAGGATCTTGACAGTGTCACGTGGCTTCTACCCATTCCCTACTTTGGTGCTGGATCACCTTTTGTTCAGAATTGCATATTATTTCCTTTCTTAGTATCTCCTTTGTTTCGTTGTATGCTCTACTGTAGTTTCCTAAAGAAAAGTCCATAGGAGTTAAGATTTCTGAGACCTTGTACATCTGAAATCTACACTTAGCTTTCAACTAATTGTTAGCATGGGACATAATTTAAGTTTGGAAATCAAATTTGCTTCAGAAGTTAAAGTCATTGCATCATTCTCTCTCAGCTTCAGAGATGCTGTTGAGAAATCCAGTGTCAATTTAACTTTTCATCATTACTATATTAGCTTTTCCTCTTTGAATTCACCAGGATATTCTCTTTTTTCCCGAGTAATCTTAAATTTCAGGCTTATTTGCCCGAGAATGGATCTATTTTCATCCATTTTTTGTCTCTCAATGGGACCTTGCAACTTAGAAATTTAAATTATTTGTTCAATGATTGTCTACTCTCTATTATATCTGTGTTCTTTCTAAGTATTCCATTATTAAATTAAATTTACAATATATTAACTATATATTCAATAATATATTAAAATATATATTAACATTATTATCAATGCATTTATATTATGCATTACATTATTATATTCTATATAATATACATCAGGGGTATTTTATTAATGTATATTAAAATTATGATGTATAACATATATCTAAATATACATATATATGTTTGTTATACAATGTAAATGTATACACATACATATATGTATAACACGTATATACGTGAGTGCATGTGTGCATGTATGTGTACATATATGTAGTTAAAGTAAAATGGAGATGACGACTGGAGAACCCCTGAGTAGACAAACCCATTAAGGCCTCATTAGTGATATTATATTAATCTTGCTATTAAGGCCTCATTAGTGATATTATATTAATCTTGCTATTAAGGCCTCATTAGTGATATTATATTAATCTTGCTTGGTTTGTAAACATAATTTAACTTGAGCTGTCTCTCCTACATACCCATATTAAAGAAAACTAATATTTAAGGCTAACCAATCAAAAGCCATCAGTTAATTATAGTTAATTATGAATGTCGCAGCAGGATAGACCTAATAAGGCCTTATTGGTCTATTTTTGTATTGATAATAATGTTAATATATTTGACTTTAATGAGTCAGAAATTGTCGTTACTTGACTTCCATGTTCTCTGTGTAAAAGCCTTCCCCTGGCATTCCTTCAGCACAGCCACTTTTGGTTTAGAGCAGCCTTATTCATGAATCACTGCTTGCTACAATTAAGTGTAGTGTTATTGTGCTTTTCTTTACACTTTAACAGACAAATTGTATATATAGTTATATATAAGCATATATCAATATACATATACTTATCATGTATAATTTGTCTATATTATATTTGTATATATGGTCTACAAAAGTTCTGGTTTGGTTTGCAATTTTAAGTTTCACTTTTGTTCTTAGAGTATCACAACAATATCTTTCAGTTTTTCCACTAAATTTCATTTCTCTGCTTAAATTCTTTTGTTCTCTGAGTATTTATGTAGTACCATAATCTTGTTTCACAGACATGATAGCATTTCTTTTATCTCGGAAATGGTGATGAAAGTTTTTGCTTTTTTCTGTTTCTATTTTATTTTTAGTTACCTCCCTTCATAGTCTCTGTTTTTTCCAAGTGGCTTTCTTTAAGTGTCTCTGTTTAATATTAGAACATTCCTTTGGTATCTGTGATCTTGACACATGTTTAAGACAGAGTAATTAAATCTTATTTGAGAATGTGTACACAGGCATGCTGTTTGTGGATTGCACATGTGGTGACCTAGCTAGACAATATTACTGCAAAATACCCAGAGTCAATGTATCAGGTCATTTTTGAGGGAATAATCAGGTTTCTGAAAATATAAATCTTTCACTCTTTAGCTGCCCCTACTTCCTATTTTGGTGTGGTATTCTTCTTCCTCTCAATTGTGGTAGAACTGTGGCCAGAAACATTGTGGTCCAGATACTTTTTCTACCTGATTGGGTAATAAATTTCAATTTTCTAAGATGATGAGAGACAGCCTCTTCTGATTGTTTGAAGTAGAAAATCCAACTTTCAAGCGATCTTCCAAGTTTCACCCTTTCTCCTAACCTACCTCATGTTGCCAGTTACTGAACCCTGCAAATGTTCCACAGTGCACGTCACTTTGCTGCTCAGCAGTCCATGCTGCCACTTTAGGATTTTACTTATTATGGCCAATTGACAGTTACCATTAGGCTGTTTTTTCTTTGCTTGAAATACTTTTGCTATTATTTCCCCTCCTAACTCTCAGAAAAAACAGATGCAAATGTTTGTGTTTAAAGCAACGGCTTCAAACTGGAAATTCACATTTACTAAAATTACCTGATTTAGCTCTTTAAAAATAGAGAACAATTTAATTTATTTATATTATTATGTATTTGCAGTAACACTTTAAACTCCTTTATAACGTGTGTATGACTGAATTCCAGTTATCCCAGCATCATTTATTGAGAAGGGAGTCCTTTCCCCATTGCTTGTTTTTGTTAGCCTCGTTGAAGATCAGATGGTTATAGGTGTGTGGTTTTATTTCTGATTTTTCTATTCTGTTCCATTCATTTGTGTGTCTATTTTTGTACCAACATCAAGCTATTTTGGATACCGTGGCTTTATAGTATGATGTGAGGTCAAGTAATGTGATGCTTCTGGCTTTGTTCTTTTGGCTTAGCATTGTTTTGGTTATTTGGGCTCTTTTCTAGTGCCTTATGAATTTTAAAATCATTTTTTTCTAATTCCATGTATAATGACATTGGTGGTTTGATAGGAATAGCAATGCAAATTGCTTTAGGCACTGTGGCCATTTTATGATATTGATTCTTCCAATCCATGAGCATGGAATGTTTTTTCTATTTATTTGTGTTACCTCTGATTTCTTTCAGCAGCGTTTCGTAGTTCTCCTTGTAGAGATCTTTCACCTCCTTGGTTAGCTGTATTCCTAGGTATTTCATTTTCTTTGAGTCCATTGTAAGTGGAATTGTGTTCTTGATTTCACTCTTAGCATAGATGTTGTTGGTGTATGGAAATGCTACTTATTTTTACACATCGATTTTGTATCCTGAAACTTTACTTATAATGATTATCAATTCTAGGAGCCTTTTGGTAGATTCTTTAGCATTTTGTAATAGAATCATGTCATCAGCAAAGAGAGTTTGAATTCTTCTTTTCCTATTTGGATATCTTTTATTTCTTGCTCTTGCCTGATTGCTGTGTTTAGAATTTCTAGTACTACATTGAATAGGAGTGGTTAGAGTGGACATCCTTGTCTTGTTCCCAGTTCTCAAGGGGAGTGTTTCCAGTTTTTGCCCATTCTGCATGGGGCTGGCTGTGGATTTGCCATAGATAGCTCTTATTATTTTGAGATATGTTCCTTTAATGCCTAATTTTTTGAGGGTATTTAATATTGTTTTTGAATTTTATCAAAAGTCCTTTTTGTGTCTTTTGAGATAATCATGTGGTTTTTATTTTTATTTCTATTTATGTAATAAATCTCATTTATTAATTTTTATATATTGAAACAACCTAGCATTCCAGGAATAAAGCTGGTGGATTAGTTTTTTAATATGCTACTGGTTATTTTCGTCTCTCTAGGTGTGATTTTAGGTTGTCAATTTCAGATCTCTAACTTTTTCATATGGGTGCTTTCCACTATAACCTTCCAAATTAACATGGCTTTAGCTGTGTCCCAAAGATTTTGGTATGTTGCATCTTTGTTTTCATTTGTTTCAAATATTTTTTTATTTCTGCCTTAATTTAAATTTTCCCCAAAGTCATTCAGGAGCAGGTTGTTTAATTTGCATGTAATTATATGGTTTTGAAAGAGATTCTTGGTATAAATTTCTATTTTATTGTGATGTGGTTTGAGAGTGTGGTTGATATAATGGGTTCCTTAAGGATCCTTGCAAGGCTGGTCTGGTGGTAATGAATTCCCTCGGCATTTGCAAATCTGAAAAGGATTTTATTTCCCCTTCACTTTCGAAGCTCAGTTTGGCAGGATGTGAAATTCTTGGTTGGATTTTTCTCTTTAAAAATGCTAAATATAGGTTCCCAATCTCTTCTGGGTGGCAGAGTTTCTGCTGAAAGGTCTGCTGTGGTCTGATGGGGTTCCCTTTGTAAGTAACCTAACCCTTTTCTGTAGCTGCTTTAATATTTTTTCTTTCACATTGATCTTGATGAATCTGATGATTATGCGTTTTGGGGATGGTTGTCTTTTCCACTGTCTCACAGGAGTTCTCTAAATTGCCTGAATTTGAATGTCAACCTCTCTAGCAAGGTTGGGGAAATTTCTTTGTAGATCAAAGAACTATATGTTTAAAAAACACATAGCCGAGTGTGGTGGCTCATGCCTATAATCCCAGCACTTTGGGAGGTTGAGGTGGGTGGATCACAAGGTCAGGAGTCTGAGAGCAGCCTAGCCAGCATGGTGAAACCCTGTCTCTACTAAAAATACAAACAATTAGCCAGTCATGGTGGCATGTGCCTGTAATCCCACCTACTTAGGAGGCTGAGGCAGGAGAATTGCTTGAATACAGCAGGTGGAGGTTACAGTGAGCTGAGATTGCACCACTGCACTCTAGACTGGGCAACAGGCGAGACTCCATCTTAAACAAACAAACAAACAAAACCAATAAACAAACAAAAGTCTGTAAAAGTAGTAGAAGAAAATACAAGTAAATATGTTTATAAGCTTGGGTAAGGAAGAATTTTTTTTTTTTTTGAGACAGGGTCTTGCTCTGTCTCCTAGGCTGAAGTTCAGTGTCTTGATCACAGCTCACTGCAGCCTTGAATTCCTTGGCTCAAGCTATCATCCCACCTCAGCCTCCTGCATAGCTAGGACTCAGGCATGTGCCACACTAAGCTAATTTTTTATTTATTTTTTAAATTAATTAATTAATTTTTTTTTGAGATGGAGTTTCGCTCTTGTTGCCCAGGCTGGAGTACAATGGTGCAATGTTGGCTCACTGCACCCTCTGCCTCCCGGGTTCAAGCAATTCTCCTGCCTCAGCCTCCCGAGTAGCTGAGGTTACAGACATGTACCACCATGCCAGGCTAATTTTGTATTTTGTACAAATACAAATTTTGTATTTGTAGAGACAGGGTTTCTCCGTGTTGGTCAGGCTGGTTTCGAACTCCCGACCTCAGGTGATCCACCCGCCTCAGCTTCCCAAAGTGCTGGGATTACAGGTGTGAGCCATTGCGCTGCTAAGCTAATTTTTTTTTTTTTTTTTTTGAGGCGGAGTCTCGCTCTGTTGTCTGGGCTGGAGTGCAGTGGCAGGATCTCGGCTCACTGCAAGCTCCGCTTCCTGGGTTCACGCCATTCTCCTGCCTCAGGTTCCCAAGTAGTTGGGACTACAGAAACCCGCCACCACTCCCAGCTAATTTTTTTGTATTTTTAGTAGAGACGGGCTTTCACCATGTTTGCTAGGATGGTCTCATTCTCCTGACTTCGTGATCCACCTGCCTCGGCCTCAGGAAGTGCTGGGATTACAGTCATGAGCAACCTCACCCGGCTCTGCTAAGCTAATTTTTTAAATGTTTTTGCAAATATGAGATCTCCCTGTATTGCCCAGTTTGGTCTCAAACTCCTGGCCTCAAGTGGCCTTCCTCATGTGGCATCCCAAAGTGCTGGGATTACAAGTGTGAACCACCACACCTAGTCCCAGAAAGATATTTTCAAACAAGAAATAAATCACAGCCAGATGCAGTGGCTCACACCTGTAATCCCAGCACATTGGGAGGCCTGAGGCTGAAGGATCACCTGAGGTCAGGAATTTAAGACCAGCCTGGCCAACATGGTGAAAACCTCTCTCTACTAAAATACAAAAATTAGCTGGGCGTGGTGGCCAAGCCTTTAATCCCAGCTACTCAGGAGGCTGAGGCAGGAGAATTGCTTGAACCCGGGAGGTGGAGGTTGCAATGAGCCGAGATCATGCCATTGTACTCCAGCCTGGGCAACAGAGCCAAACTCCATCTCAAAAAAAAAAAAAAAAGAAAAAGAAAAGAAAAAAGAAATAAATCACAAAAAAACCAGAAAACCCAAGTCGGAGAGCCATTAAGACAAAAAACAAAAAAACAAAAAAAAAACCCACTAATAAATTTGACTCCATCAAAAATTAAAACTTGGCCAGGCGTGGTGGCTCATGCCTGTAATCCCAGCACTTTGAGAGGCTGAGGTGGGTGGATCATGAGTTCAGGAGTTGGAGACCAGCCTGGCCAACATAGTGAAACCCTGTCTCTACCAAAAATACAAAAAAATTAGCTGGGCGTGGTGGCGGGTGCCTGTAATCCCAGCTACCTGGGAGGCTGAGGCTGGAGAATCATCGGTTGAACTAGGGAGGCAGAGGTTTCAGTGAGCCAAGTCACGCCATTGCACTCCAGCCTGGGCAACAAGAGTGAAACTCCATCTCAGAAAAAAAAAAAAAAAATGCATATCTTTCAGCTCAGCAATCCCACTTCTCTATTCTCAAATAATACACATACGTACGTATAAAGAGGTATGTACAAGAATGTTCATTGTGAACACTCTTGGTAATAGCAAAAAAACTGGAAACAATCATAATTTCTGTGAAAAAAAGAATAGCTAAATAAACTATACCCACACTATGCTATTCTACATAACAGTTAATAATGAGGATATGTATGGTGATCTGCCCGGAATCACAGTGGCCTCTGCTCCCAGCTTCTTCCTCCTGGGCTGCGCCTGTTCATCACCTCTTTTGCAAGCCCTACCCCAGGCCCACCCACTGTCGGTCCTCCCTGAACTCTTGACAGGCAGCTGTAAGGTTGTTGGCACCTGCCTGCAGAAAACCCTGCACCCTGCCCCACCTTCAGAGGCAGCCCCCTCCCTCCCACGCTCCACCCTGTTCCTGCTCAAGCTCAAGAAGAAAAATGGGCCACTGCTTGGGACCTGTGATGCCTGGCCAAGACGGACGCCCAGGACCTCAGCATTTCCTGTTATGTCTCGTGGAGGCATTGAAACCACAGGGCCTCGCCCAGGTGCACACAGCACCCCACAGAATCTCCAATCCCAGCCCTTCCCCAGCACTACGGGCATGGGACCCCTGGGCCCACTGCCTGGGCAGCTCTTCACTCCCTGCAGTGGGTTGATTTCAGTTGGGTTTGGGGTGGCACGGGGTGGGAGTAAGAGGCACCCAGGTCCGAGTAAGAGAGTAAGAGACACCCAGGAAGATGGTCTCTGGCAGGCTTAGTGCCAACAGCGCCACCTACCAGTCAGCTTATTTGTATAAGCCTCAGGTGGCTCGGGCACAGGAGAGGGAACGGCCCCCCTTAAAGCTGGATAGAGCCAGCCTGGGGCAGCTTTTTGTTGTAGGAGGCCCACCCCAAGTCAGGCAAGAAGAGGCATGGGTGGGGAGCCCAAGGGCACAGCTCACTTTGGGGTCCAAGGGACTCAAAATCACTCCCTGGTGGGACCTGGGGCAGGATTTCACCTGCTTCTGCTTCAGTGACTCCAGTGGGTTCTATCACTTGGGGGCAATTAGGAAAACAGAAACCACGCGAGGTGAATCAGAGGGATTTAATGCAGGGGTTGAGCTGGACAAGTGTGAGCATCAGTTCCATGATGCAGAAGCAGCAGCTGTGCCCATGTGGAGGAGAAAGGGCTGAGAGAAATTTATGGGGACCTGGAGCTCAGGGGAGGGGGCCCGGCTGGGTCTCAGAGCTCTGAGGAGGTACTGGGGGTTCCTGAGCCATGAGGAGGGCCTAGATGTGGTGTCAGAGCTTGGAGGAGGGACCTGGCAGGTGCGTAGCCAGCTGAAGCAGTGGTTTCTTAGTCTAGAGGAGGAAGCCAGATGGGGTCTCCAAGCTCAGAGGCGGGGGCTGGGCAGCACTATCTGGAGCCGTTTTGAAAGTGACAGGAAACCACACTGGAAACGTGGCAGTCACCATGCCACACCGGCTGACCTGTAAGATAAACGGAAGTTATTGTGCCCACATTTCTGCTTTGCGCCCTGACCACAGGCTGCCCCTCTGGGTGGCAGTGTGACTGTGCTGCCAGCGGCTCCTCCCCGCGAGCAACAGGAGGGTCATCCTGAGGTCAGAGGGACAGCCCTTCCCTGCGGGGCTGATAGATGTCGGAGGCTGTGCCCTCCTGCTGCCATGGACCTGGCCGAGATGTGCCAGGCCTGCGCTGGTCGAGACTTCATGACTACCGTGGGTTCTTATCTTTGCATCAGGGGTCAGCTTGGCACAGAGAGATTAAGCTCACAGGGGGTCACACAGCAAGCTGGGGTACTGGGGTTCATGCCCCAGTCCTGCCTTTCTGTCACTCACAGGCTGGTGGGAAGAGACCATCGCTGTTCCCTGTGGGAGCCCAGCAGAATAGTGCCAGGACCCTGGACCTAGGTGGGGCCCTGGGACTGCTCCCCTTCTCAGCAGGGACAGCAGGCCTCAGTGGTGTGGGGTTTGCTCCCTGCAGCAGCGCCCCTGCTCAATCCTGGGGTGCACTCTGCTTTCCTTTGAGGGGAGGAGTGCCGAGGATCACCTGGCTGCCTGGAGAAGAGGGTGACAGGGTCAGCAAGAAAGGCAGGGTCTCCAACAGATGTTGTTCCTCAGGCACTGGGAGCCTTTGTAGGTTCCTGAGAAGAGAAAGAGCCATGTGAGGCAAGCGGACTTACCTGTGGGGTGTCTGGGTGATTTCTGCTCATAGTCGACTCTGAAGAAATGGTCAGAGATGAGGAGATGTGTGTGGGCAGCTGCCTGAACCCTGATGCAAAGAGTCAGCTTCAAACGTGACTCTGAAAAGGGAAGTGCCTGGGGGACAGAGGGGAGGTGGGCAGGCCTGGCCAGCAACAGACCTCAGAGCTGGGCCACCTGGACCCTCAGTCCAGCAGTCCCCAGGGAGAGACAGGCTGGGGTGGATGGCACTTACTGACTGCCTCCTTTGGCCCTGCCCCATGGGACACATGGAGGCTATGGGCCAATACCAGCACAGCCCTTCAGGAAGCACCCACTCTGCCATTCCCACAGAGGCAAATGCACTGACCCCTGACACCTGGGGCTGGTGCTGGCTACTCTGGACACAATGCAGTGGGAGTGGGAGAAGGAGGCCCCCCAGCCGCTCATTGGTTAGCAAGTGACCTTGGGGTAAGAAGGGGTGCTCAGAGACCAGGATGGACAGAGGCTATGTTTGCCACTGTCCTAAAGGCTGGGGCAGCCTGTGGAATGTAGATGAGGTGAGCTGACTGCCTGGGTGTATCATAGGGCCTGTTGGAGAGAGTCCTTTGCTGAGGAGCAGAGGAAGGAGGTCATGGCAGTCACCCAGGCAAGGGAAGCTGGATCAAGTGGGTGGAGCAGTGGGGCAGCCGGGGGAGAAGCATGAGGAGGTAAATCCAGGTGCCTGATCTGGGGGCCAGGAAGAGTAGCAGTGGACAAGGATGCCAGGCCCTGAGTTGGCCACTTACCCTCCAAGGGTATAAGCTGGGCTTTACAGCTTCCAGGGGAGTGGGCATTGCAGGAAGGGTGTCTTCTACCCGGGGCCCTCATCCATGGCCAGGCCCTCTGGAAGAAGTGGGCAGCCCCTCTGCAGCCCAGGAGTTCACACTCCCCAGGGAGCCAGCAGAGGCTGGCTATAGAGAGGAGCTCTGCAAGTGAGGGAACGATGGCCTTTCTGGGCTGACCCTGTGTTCCCTCCCTCCTTCTGTGTCCTCTGTGAAGGCCACTGCCCAGGAAGCCAGCACCCTTCTGGATGCAGGGCATCCTGGGCAGGGCACTTGGCTACTGATGGTTGGCCATCCTGGCTGGTGGCAGCAGGGCCTGTCACCTTCATCTGCTGGTTGCCTGCCCAAGCTGCAGGTGTTTGGATGAGCCCTTGCGGACCTGGACCATGTACTCCAGGAAGATTCAGGGGACGATGACCTCCCAAGATGGAGGGAGACTTCTGCTCTTGGGGTTGCCTGCTGCTGAGCCTGAGCAAGAAGATGAGGGCAACTAGGCTTTTGCCCAGGCTCTCCAGCTTGTTCTTACTTTGGCCAAGAACAGCCTGTGCCGGGCCCCCACGCACAGGTGTTTCTATGTCATGGGCAATGCTGCCTGCAGGAGCAGTACTACCCAGAAGCCTGGATGACAGCCGAGATCATTCTCCTGGTGGACCCCGATCACCATGGTCTGAAAAGGCTGAAGGCCAGAATCCAAAGGGAGGCATCCTCTGATAGCCAGCTCCACTGATGGCAGCCAAACCTCCTCTCAGGCCTAATCACAGGCCCATGCTAGCATTTTCATCCACTGCCCTGGAGTACACCTGGTTCCTTCAAATTGGGGATGTGCCCACCTGCCCTCCCAGCCTTTCCAGCCCTAGGGTGGGTCGGTGCTGGACAATCAGCCTCATACCTGTTTGTCTTGGAAGCAAAGGGGCAGCTTCCTGCTTACAAAGAGGGAATGTCCTAGGAGACTTACAGTTTCTTATACCAAGAATAACCTCATCCTTGAAGTTGGAGCCCTCTTGACCCATACCTGGGGCTCAGACCCAGAAGCAGCATCCCTGGGTCTTGTCCCTGACCTGGGATCCTGCAGGATGGAATTAAGGCCTCCACCCTCCCGCCGTGGCCCTTGAGGAGGCGGTGCCATGCCCTCCTTGGGCATGAAGCTGACTGTGATTTGAATCCTTGCCTGAGCCTAGGGCCAGTGTGGAACAGAGCCTAGGACAGCATCCTTCCCCAAAGACAGAACTCCCAAATGGGCCCAGCCAGCTGAGACCCATGGAGCTGACCTTTCAAGGTGCATTCATGGGGGTCCTTCCTGAAGAATCCAGGTGAGGGCCCGAGCCATCACCTACAGCCGTGGGTTTGATCTTACCCTTCTCTGCATCCTTGCTTCCAAGCAGAGACCACTAAGGGTTCTCTTAATGAGCAGGGTCCCCTGGCTTTTACTGGTCTCATCTCCCCACAAAACTGTCAGAATGTAAATTGGTGCTTCCAAAGAACATGAGAACAGAGTTTTCTGTGTGGATTCACCATCCTGTGCACACTCGCTTGCTGCCAGTGCTCGGGAAACCTCTCTTGCATAGGGTAGAGGATGTCAGCCCCATTACTGTGGGTTTCGCAGATGTGAGGGCCAAGCTGGAGGGTTTTCTCTCATGTCCGTGAGGGAGAGATGTGCTGGGTAGGCCTGCTTGGCATGAATCCTGCCTCTTAGCTCCTTCCTGGGTCTGCATTCAGGGACAGGGCCACAGCCACCTGTCCTGGCTTCTCTCTCCTGCCAGCCACTTTAACTTGCCTCCCCACTTGCTGGCCTTCTTCTTAACCTTTCCTTCCATGGTCTTGAACCCAGGAACAAACCCCTGCCCCTGCCTCCAACTCAACTCTAGATTTATCTGACAGGCCCCTGAGCCAGTCCATGGGTTCAGGCAGGGAGGTGGCCCTGGTCCTCGACCTGCAACATGCCTCACCCCATGCCTCTGGTACCTGCCTACCCCAGGCAGCAGGTTAGGGGCCAGGTAGGGTTGGTGGCCTTCTTCCTCCTGAGGCCCCACCCACTACTCATCATCCCTTCATGGCGAGGGAGGCTTCAGCACTCAATGCCACCTTCATCTTGGCTGGTGCCACCTGGGACCTGCTGGGCTATAGCCACAAGAGGCTGGGCAAAAAGTGAGTGCCTCCCACAAGAAGGACCAAGGGGTTGGGGATACCACAGGGTGGGAGAGGGCTCTGAGGGAGGCCCTTCAGCCCTGCTTTGCCTCCTCACTTTTGCCACTTGGAATCTTCAAACAGTTTCTGCTCTTCCATGATTCCCTAATGCACATTCCTCACCAAGTTGCACCTTTGTCTGGCCACCCACCATCTCTCCATCTGTCTTTCTGTCTGTGTTTCCATCTGTGCACTCGTTGGCCCAACAAACATCTCTGACAACCCAGGAGCCAGATGTAGGCCCAGATGCAGGGGTACAGGCGAGTCCCTTTGGTCAGCTGGGTGAGCTGGAACCAAGGGAATGAGGCCAGGGCTTGTACAGAGGGGCTGATTTGCAGCAGAAGAGCCAGCCCCTGAGCTGCAGCACAGAGTGGAGGTAGTGGGGAGCTGTCACCTCGGGGTGCCCACCCTTTCCCTTGTGCCATCACTCCTGCCATCCTCCTCAACTGGGGTGTCCTGCCTGATCCGTCCATGCAAGGCCATGTCAGAGCTCATCACACTAAGTGTGCAGATGGCCAGGCCGATCAAAACTCCTTCAGGGCCTTCTGGACCTCTCCTAGTCCCTGGTGTTTCTCCCTCACCAGGGAGCTGCGCCTTTTGCCAGTGGCTCATCTGGCAAGTGTCTCCGGTCAGCCCTTGCCTGGCCTGGCACCTTGCTGTGGTCTGAATGGGCTCAATTGGCTGAAAGTATTATCAATAGAAAGGAATGTTTGGGTTCTTCAATTTCATTGTGTTCTGGCCTAGAAAAAAGTCCATTCAGATGGTTCAGGGACCTTAGAATTTTATTCTGTGTTTACAGACGGATGCATTTTCTTCCTAAAATATGTAAAAGCAAGCTGTATCCTCACCACCTTGGGCACATGTTGTCAGGACCTCCTGAGGCTGTGTCATGGGCATGCCCTTAAACTAGGCAAAACAAACTTTCTCAATTAACTGAGACCTGTCTCAGATATTTTTGGAAGTGGAGGTCAGATATGCCTCATTTTACCTCTCCACCATTAACATTAACACAGAACTTAAGTCTCATGAGAACTATTTACAGTCTGTTATCTTGGAAGCCTGCTACCTGAAGGCTTCATCTGCATGACAGAATCTTGGTCTCCACAACCACTTATCACAACCCAGACATTCCTTTTTATTGATAACTCTTTCAATCAATTGTCAATTAGAAAAATTTTAAATCTACCTATAACGTGGAAACCCCTGTTTTGAGTGGTTCTGGCTTTCTGGACAAAACTAATTGGAAACCCCTGTTTTGAGTGGTTCTGGCTTTCTGGACAAAACTAATGTATTTTTTTTTAAATGTATTTGAAGTCTCATATCTCCCTAAAATGTACAAAACCAAGATGCACCCTGACTACCTTGGACACATGTTCTCAGGGTCTTCTGAGGGCTGCGTCATGGACCATGGTCACTCATATTTGGCTCAGAACAAATCTCTTCAAATATTTTACAGAGTTTGACTGTTTTTCTGGTTTGTTGTTGTTGTTGTTGTTTTGAGATGGAGTCTTGCTGTGTCACCCAGGCTACAGTGCAATGGCACGATCTCAGGTCACTGCAACTTCCGCCTCCTGGGTTCAAGCAATTCTCCTGCCTCAGCCTCCGGAGTGGCTAAGATTACAGGTGCCCACCACCATGCTGGGCTAATTTTTCTATTTTAGTAGAGACGTGGTTTCACCATGTTGGCCAGGCTGCTGTCGAACTCTTGACCTCAGGTGATCTACCCGCATCAGCCTCCCAAAATGCTGGGATTACAGGTGTGAGCCACTGTGCCTGGATGAGTTTGACTGTTTTCATCGATAAATCAATACATGTATTAGATTTACATTAGTTTGATCTGAGGGTGCAAAGTGGGGGCTTCCAGGTCATAGGTATATTTAAACATATCCTGATTGTCAATTGGTTGAAGGTGTTATTATCAGTAGAAAGGAATGTCTTGGTGAAGATAAGGGGTTGTAGAAACCTAGATATTATCATGCAGATAAAGCCTCCAGGTAGCAGGCTTCAGAGAAAATAGATGTTAAATGATTCTGATCAGACTCTTAGGTCTGATGTTGATGTCTTAAGGTCTGTGTTGATGTTAATGCTGGAGAAATATAATGAGACATGTCCAATGCTCTCTTCCATCGTGGCCTGTACTAGATTTTCAGCTTCCCTCCAGAATCCCCTTGGCTGAGAGGAGGGGTACATTCAGATGGTTGAGGGGCTTAGAATTTTATTTTTGGTTTACATCCTTCCCCTTATGGCCAATATTTGCCAGAGTCAACATCAACGGATACTGATTTTTTTTCCCCTAGCATTGCTTCTGTGGCATGGCTGCCTGCCCTGTGTCCATCCTGTCCTTCAGTGGAACTCCCTGTGGTGGAGGGATTTAAAAGCAAAAGACTTATAGACAAGTAAGTGTTCTAGGCCAGATAGGAATGGACTCGGACAGGCATTAATTACCCCTTAAAAGATTTATTTAAAGAGCCAAAACAAAAAGTCAACGGCGAGTTTACCAAAACTGACTTTTCAATAATTTCTATGCATTGAGCTACTATAATCTTGGTTTTAATTACAGACTTATGGCAATTAACTATGCAAAACATGAGTATTTTTCTAAAAAATAATTATATATATATGTATCTGCAGAACTTATAACTGGGAGTATTATACCCAGGAGGCTTGGTCATGAGGTATCTTTATCATCTCAGTAATTATTTTCTTTTAATTCCAGGAAGCAGGACATTTTTTATGGTTGGGGTGGATAAAAAGGTGCCACATAATAGCTGAGAAAGCAAAGCCCTTTGTTTTATAAGCTGTTTAGGCACCTCTGTACCCTCCTTGATCTGGAGGGTCTGCGCTAACTCCCTAAAAACCAGCCCTTACAATCTCATGCACCCATCTCTTCTGCAACAGTCTCTGGGCCTCGAGCGAGGGTCCTTGCAGAGTCTTAGCAGTAGGACATTTGCAATGAAAAACAGATCGGGTCCAGTGGGATGCCAAATAACGGAGATTTGCATCCCTAATCTTCAGAATGCCATGATTCTGGTTTCCCTTGAAGTAAAACAAGGAGAGATAAATAACATTAATATTTTGACCATCAAGAGTATTTTTGTTTCAAAAGAGAAAAAAAAATTTCATTAGGTCACCATTACAAAATATGAAGAAAAATTATAATCTTGCAATCATTGGAAGATTATTATAACTATGAAAAATTTCATGATTCTCAGGATTGTCTTGGCTGTATGCAGTCTTCTTTGATTCCATATGAAATTTAAAGTAGATTTTTCTAATTCTGTGAAGAATGTCAATGGTAGTTCGGTGGGAATAGCATTGAATCTATAAATTACTTTGGGCAATACGGCCATTTTTATGATATTGATTTTTTCTATCCATGAGGATGGAATGTTTTTCCATTTGTTTATGTCCTATTATTTCCTTGAACAGTGGTTTGTAGTTCTCCTTGAAGAGGTCCTTCACATTCCTTGTTAGCTGTATTTCTAGGTATTTTATTCATTTTTAGTGATTGTGATGGGAGTTCATTCATGGTTTGTCTTTCTGCTCATCTATTGTTAGCGTAAAGGAATGCTTGTGATTTTTGCACGTTGATTTTGTATCATGAGACTGCTGAAGTTGCTTATCAGTTTAAGGACTTTTGGGGCTGAGTTGACGGAGTTTTCTAAATATAACAGCATACCGTCTGCAAACAGAGACAATTTGACTTTCTCTGTTCCTATTTGAATACACTTTATTTCTTCCTCTTGCCTGATTGCCCTTGCCAGAATTTCCAATACTATGTTGAATAGAAATGGTGAGAGAGGTCTTCCTTTTCTTGTACCAGTTTTCAAGGGCAATGCTTCCATCTTTTGCCCATTCACTATGATATTGGCTGTGGGTTTATCATCAATAGCTCTTATTATTTTGAGATATGTTCCATCAATACCTAGTTTATTGAGAGTTTTTACCATGAAAGGGTCTTGAATTTTATCAAATTCCTTTTCTGCATCTATTGCAATTATCAAGTGGTTTTTGTCTTTGGTTCTGTTGATGTGATGGATTAGGTTTATTTATTTGTGTATGGTGAAACAGTCTTGCATCCCAGGGATGAAGCCAACTTGATTGTGGTGAATAAGTGCTTTGATGTGCTACTGATTTTGGTTTGCTAGTATTTCATTGAGGATTTGTACATCGATGTTCATCAGGGACATTGCCCTGAAGTTTGTGTGTGTGTGTGTGTGTGTGTGTGTGTGTTTCTGTGTGTGTGTTCCTGGTTTTTGGTATCAGGATGATGCTGGCTTCATAAAATAAGTTAGGGAGGAGTCACTCCTTTTCAATTGTTTGGAATAGCAAAAAGAACGAAGCTGGAGGCATCGCACTAGCTGACTTCAAACTATATTACAAGGCTACAGTACAAAAACAGCATGGTACTGGTACCAAGGCAGACATGTAGACCAATGAAACAGAACAGAGACCTCAGAAATAACACAACACATCTACATCCATATGATCTTCAGCAAACCTGACAAAAACAAGCAATGTGGAAAGAATCTTCTATTCAATAAATGGAGCTGGTAAAATTCACTAACCATTTGCAGAAAATTGAAACTGGACCCCTTTTTTTAAGCCTTATACAAAAATTAACTCACAATGGATTAAAGACTTAAATGTCAAGCCCCAAACCATAAAAGCCCTAGAAGAAAACCTAGCCAATACCATTCAGGACATAGGCATGAGCAAAGACTTCATGAGAAAAGTGCCAAAAGCAATTGCAACAGAAGCCAAAATTGAAAGATGAGGTCTAATTAATCTAAAGAGCTTCTGCACAGCAAAGAAACTATCATCAGAGTGGATAGGCAAACAACAGAAAGGGAGAAAAACTTTGTAATCTACCTTCTGATAAAGGTCTAACATCCAGAATTTACTAGGAAATTAAACAAATTTACAAGACAAAAACAAACAACCCAATCAAAAAATGGGCAAAGGACATGAACAAACACTTCATCAGAGAAGACATTTACATGGCCAATAAACATATAAAAAACCCTTAACATCACTGATCATTTGAGAAATGCAAATCAAAACCACAATGAGATACCATCTCACACCAGTCAGGGTGGTGATTATTTAAAAAATCAAGAAACAATAGAAGCTGGCAAGGCTATGGAGAAATAGGAATGCTTTTACACTCTTAGTGGGCATGTAAATTAGTTCAGCCACTGGGGAAGACAGTATGATGATTCCTCAAGGTTCTAGAACCAGAAATACCATTTGATGCAGCAATCCCATTACTGGATATATACCCAAAAGAATATAAATCATTCTACTGTAAAGACACATGCACACATATGTTTATTGCAGCACTATTTACAATAGAAAAGCCATGGAACTAGTTCAAATGCCCATCAATGATAGACTGGATAAACAAAATGTGGAACATATACATCATGGAATACTATGCAGCCATAAAAAAGGAATGATGTTATGTCTTTTGCAGGGACATGGATGAAGCCAGAAGCCACCATCCTCAGCAAACTAACACAGGAATAGAAAACCAAACACCGCATGTTCTCACTCATAAGTGGGAGTCAAACAACGAGAACATATGGACACAGGGAGTGGAACAAAACACACCAGCGCCTGTCAGAGACTGGGGGCTAGAGGGGAGGAAAGTTAGAGAATGGGTCAATAGGTATAGCAAACCACCATGGCACATGTATTTAACAAACCTTCCCATTCTGCACATGTGTCCCGGAACTTAAGTAAAATAAAATAAAATAGAAAGATTTTATGATTCAATTTGTACTCAAGAAAATAAAAGGCAGAGCTGACATTTAGTAACAAGTATTACCCTTTTCCCTTGAAACAATCTCTCTCTCTCTTTCTCTCTATCTCTCTCCCTTGCTCTCCTTTTTTATTAAAGAGAAGTCATAGTAAGACCAATTTGTGTGAAAAATGTTTTAGGCTTATTATGATTGGCTTGTGATATGGTTGACTCTGTGTCCTCACCCAAATCTCATCTCGAATTGCAATCCCTCCTGGTGGGAGGTGATTGTATCATGGTAGTTGTTTCACCCATGCTGTTTTCATGATAGTAAGTTATCATGAAATCTGATGATTGTATAAGTGTTTGACATTTTCTCTTTTACACACACCCCCCCACACACACACACAGTCTCTCCTGCCACCTTGTGAAGAAGGTGCCTACTTTCCTTTCCATCATAATTGTAAGTTTTTGAGGCCACCCCAGTTATGCAGAACTGTCAATTAAATCTCCATTGTTTATAAATTACCCAGTCTCAGGTAGTATTTTTATAGCAGTGTGAGAAGGGACTGGTACAGCCTGAGTAATCACATAAAGTGCAGAAACAAGAAATTGGCCACATAGGCTCCTATTAAGTTGGGTTTTTTGGAACTTTACCTAAAATTGTGTTATTCTAGTCAAAGCCTGGGTAAAATAACCAGTGTCCCTACTTGTCCCATTTTATAATAAAAGATGTACTTACTGAAGCAAACAACTATATTGTCATATAATCAGAACACTCATAGCTTTCAACTTTTGGATAACTTAGAGAAAAGTAAATTTGCTCACAAAAAACATACTTTACCCAATTGTTCTAAACTACAAATAACTCAAAATAAAAACATTTGCTTCACTTTTCTTTAACAAGAGCAGTGGCTTTCAAACACAATTTCATTTGTTCATCTTGGAACTGCTATCCACAAGCCAAGCAGCTCCTGTGAGATGGCACTGCCTATCAAGCACTGTTGAATATGTAGCAGTTCTTCACATAGTTACAGTCAGTCCTATGGGCAAACAGATGCTCTTTGCTTATGAGTATTATTCTCCTTGCATTCCTCAGGTAGCAAGATGCTATATCAAAAGTATTTGAATCCCTATCAGGGATTTGGGCCAAAGGACTCAGGGTCTTTGGTTGATCTTCATCTTATTTGTCTCAACATTGCCCCAGGCAATATCATTTTCCTCATTATAACTTTTGCCTTTTGATTAAAAAAATTTCTATCTAGAGGAAATAATGAATAAGAATTCAAACATATCTGTGATTCTTCTGGGGCAGATCCTTTGACTTCCTTTTCCTTCCAATTTTTTTGCTTATTACCCTAATCATTTATCAAGCATCTGTAGGAGCCCTGAGGGACAGCAAATTTGATAAGGCTTCTCTGTCACATGATTGTGCTGAAGCGATGTTACCCAGAGTGCCAATGAAAAAGGGGCCTTTTTAACCCCTATATTTATTATGACCTAAGAAATAGTCATATTTGGTGGGGAAATATCCCAGACATCATAGAAGCCAGTCCCACAGGGCTTGCATACGAAGCATATTAACTGCTTCATCTGGGGAGCTCCATTTGATATTTTGTAGGGAGAGTTGGGCAGTCTCCTTCTCAGAGCGAATAGACCTTATAGTGGTATTTATCTGGTCCCCTAGGCTGGTTGCAGGAATACCCTCCTGTGCACTTGGATCACATATTCTCATCAGCAATTGTTTAATAGTGACCTGCAGGTCCTGCATCAACCCAAACAATCTCTTTTACTCTGCAGCATTTTCAGTTAAGGATTTTGTTCTTAAAGTCGTTGTGTTTGCAATTTATTATAATAAAGCTCAAGAAACTGATACTAACCTACAATACGGAGCAATTTCTTTGCATTGTACCCTATGGTTTAATAGTTACTTGATTTTGCCCTTACCCCACATTGACTATCTTCTTGGTAACCACAGGTCTCAAGGTGTACCCTGGTGCTTAATTTTTTTCTTTCATCCACTTAGTTTTATATGTGTGTGTGAGTATATATATACATATATATGTATATATATTACATATAAATAATATATATTATTTTAAAGTGACTCTTAAATAGTTTTCTAACTAGGAAAAAGTTACATTTTCTTTAGCAAAATCCACATCTTTGTCTTTTATAAACCTCACCAAAAACACATTTTACACTCCTGCTATTTTAACTTTCAGTAACCAAAATTCCCAGTGTAAAAAACTGAGATTTTAATTTAATGTTGGCTTTAAGATTTTAAACTAATGAAGAGAATTTTAAGATTAAATTTACCAGATTAATCTTACAAAAGATTACTGAAGTCATGTGAATTAAAAAGCATCTGAGCTAGCTTCTATCAATCTGATTGGCCCTTTTCTTTAGGTCAACTGATTCACGATTTTTCATGCAGTTTAACAGTGAAATATCACTTCATGATGACACATATAAACAAGTAGATATAACAGACAAGCAGACAAAAGAGGACCCAAAAGATTTTTCATTTGCCTGTTTTCAAAAATTATCTCATTTACTTTAGACTATTAATTAAAAAGCTACAGCAAATGCTAAAGTGGAGAATTACCATCCAAGGCCTTCTTAAAAGAGGGAAGATGAAGTAACAGGGTACAGCTTCTGAGATAGCAATTTGAATAATTTCAAAAAGAAATAGATTATAGAATTTAAAAATTAAAAACTTCTTGTATTAACAATATTTTAATGAAATTGTGTTTTACCCAATTATTTAGTTTTGTATGAGTGTATTTATAATATCAAAGTTCAATTTCTAGAAACACTTAATTATATTTTTTAATTATAGCCAATTAATCACATAACATTTTTAAAATTTTTTATTGTTTTTTACTAACCTTGATATAATTTAGGTCATTCAGAAAATGCTTGGATTTTCTGGCTGGTCATAAATATTTATCTTCCTTGCAAAACACAGTCATTTTATTTTAGGAAAAAATTTATCATACGAGACTCTCACATAAATTTACTTTTGTTTAAGCTTTCTTACAAAAAAAATCCTTATTTTTTTAACCTTTTTTTAAACATTGCTCTTGTTTCTTGCTTCCTTTTTTACCTTGTTTTATACAAAACATCTAAATAAGTTTAGAATTAGACCAAAATTTGTTACTAAAAACACATTAGTAACAAGAATGTTACTTTACATTAGTAAAACAAGAATGTTTTACTAATACATATACCTTTAAATTAGAAAGTACCTAGAAATTCAGACATTTAATAAAATATTTAACATAACTTTAGGTGCTAAATTATGACAAGTTTGTTTCTAAATATTTATTCCATTACATTTCCCTAGTGTATTAGTCCGTTTTCACTCAGCTGATAAAGACACACCAGAGACTGGGCAATTTACAAAAGAAAGAGGGTTATTGGACTTACAGTTCCACATGGCTTGGGAAGCTTCACAGTCACGACAGAAGGCAAGAGCAGCAAGTCACGTCTTACACTGATGGCAACAAGCAAAAAGAGCTTGTGTAGGAAAATTGCCCCCTGTAATAATCATCAGATCTCGTGAGACTTACTCACTATCACGAGAACAGCAGGGGAGAGACCTGCCCACAAGATCCAATTACCTCCACTGGGTCCCTCCCACAACACGTGGAAATTCAAGATGAGATTTGGGTAGGGAGACAACCAAATCATATCACCTAATTATTTTAATAGTTTACCTAGATTATTTATGAAAACTGTGATCGTCAACATTTAAGGTTATTTTTCTCTCAACCATTTTTATAGCCTGTGAATTTCAGGTAATTACCTAAGTAAGAACTTTAAGATTAAATATAGTCCAGGTGTGGTGGCTCATGCCTGTAATCCCAGCACTTCGGGAGGCTGAGGCAGGTCAATCACTTGAGGCCTGGAGTTTGAGACCAGCCTGGCCAACATGGTGAAAGCCTGTCTCTACTAAACATACAAAAATTAGCCAGGTGTGGTGGCACACGCCTGTAATTTCAGCTACTTGGGAGACTGAAGAATGAGAATCGCTTGAACCTGGGAGGCAGAGGTTGCAGTGAGTTGAATTCATGCCACTGCACTCCAGCCTGGGCAACAGAGTGAGACTCCATCTCAAAAAAAATAAAAAATAAAAAAAGAGATGAATTATATGTTTACTTTACAAATTATTTAAGATTTAACTTGAATCTTTCAGTTTTCTGAAACTGATATCTTTCAGTTTTCAATAATAATGATATTAGTGTCTTATTTCTTTAAAAATTATACAAGCAAAGATCATTCTAGTTTTGGCTGGGTTTACAGTTTTGATGTCTTATATAGTATTTGGCAAGAATAAGTATGAAATGGCTTAATCAATAAATACAAACAAAAATGTATGCTGCCAATTCTTGACATTTCTAATATTGATTTGCCAATTATTTTAAAGCTAGTTTATTTATTAAAGGTTTTGCATAAGTCTTGTGAGCTTGAAAAGCATTTGGGCTGATTATTAAATTCATGAGTACTCTTTAAGTTTAAGCCAAATTTGGTACTTTGTGGCCAGAAATACATAAAAAAGTGCACATACACTTAAACATGCACATACCCACTCATACAAACAAAGATTTGTAGCCTATAGTTTTTACATCAGAACTCTAGGATGAGATATTAATACAAACTCATTGGTTAGCAAAAACAATAACAGAAAAAGCTGGATGAAAACACTAGATTTTATCTCAGTAGTTTCCTTTGATAGTAAAGTCTAGTTTACTTTAGACTATTAGCAGTCTAAAGTAAAGTCTTAAAGTAGACTATTAATAGTCTAAAGTCAGAGCAGACTTAAACAGGCAGAAAAAAAAAGCCGAGAAGTGGAGAACTTAATAGTTGCAGGTCGACCTTTGAGCTCTGAATTCTCCTTGATGTAATTTGCCTGTCAGTTTAAAATGTGCATAAGATCATACCTCATGTGTAACAATCTGGAGTATTAGAAAACCTGGCATGCCCTTCCATTTACACAACCACTTGTAAGTAGACACACCATAAATCCAAACAGGGTGCCCAAGAGAGGTTGTTCTCCTTGTCTTTCTTCATTTTTAATTTGTTTCCCATGATTTTTCTTAAAAGGAAGAACTGGGCTGTGGCCTAGGATTTAGTGGAGTAGATCAAAAGGTACTGATTGTGAATAGGACTCCACAGTGTGTCAACACTAAGTGATTTCTGGCCTCTTATGTGCCTCAGTTTCTCTCTCTGGAGGTCTACCACCTGCAAAAGAGCTCACAATGTGGAGTGAGCAGCTCCTATATGTGTTTCCTGGATGAAGCTTTTTAAAATTAAATTGTTGGGAGTTCCCTGTAGGGCCATGGCAACATTGCAGGACATCAACACCCTAGACACTCCTAATCAGCCCTCAGTCACCCAAAGGTAACTTTCAGCTGGGAGAATCAAAATGCCTTTTCTGTTTGGACCTGAGGAAACTCAGTCTCTCATTTATCAAAAAAAATGACACTTCAGTTTCTCACCCAAATGGACAGACAAGCCAATAAAGATGAATTAGAAGAGAAAAGGCAATGGAAAAGACTCTTTAGAATGCACCTCTGAACTAGAATTAGGATGCTAAACAAACAACGTCCAAGGGGAAATACATACATATATATAAATATACATATATACACATTAGCTGTATATATATACACATTAGCTATAGATATATACACATTAACTATATATATATACACACACATTAGCTGTATGTGTGTATATATATATATATATATATATACACATTAGCTATATATATATAGCTAAGACCACTTCCTGTATACTGTCCTCAGTCACCCCTAACTTTTTAGCTCTCATCTGCCATTACACATGCCAAGGTCAAATCCTCTCACAATGCAATGGAATCTCTATTACTCCCCAAAACCAAAAAGGTAAAATAATGTGATACCAGAAAGCAGAGCTTTAGACCTAAAAAGAATCTGCCCGTGGCTCTTGAAACTCCACAGAGAAAACACAGCATTTCAAAAAGGGGTGAGTGGCATCTTTGTTTTGAGTTCTTTGAGGAGTTGAAGTCATTAGAAGCCTGCTATAGATATTTTTCTTGGTACAAAAGATTGAAAAGGAGAAGGAGGAATAGGGGAAAGAAAAGAAAGACAAGAAGCCAACACAGAAACCAAGTGCAGGGTTTTTTCTTTTTGCAGCTGTGAGAAACTTCAGACAATTCAGAGGCCTTGTTCTCTATAATTTGGAATTTTCATTTGGATTTGACCAGGTCTAGTAGAGTTGGTCACATCAGATGGGAGAAAGACTGGAAAAATAACAACAAAAGCCAACAATATGATCACTGAATGCTCTAATAGTAAGAGAAAATTAAGACCAGCTGGTTGTCAGTTGTACCGTTTAGTCATTAAGGAGAATTTACAAAACAAATAAAACCCAATTCAGCTAGATATCTAGGAATGGGGCCCTGGCTGAAGACTGCTCTCTGCCATTTTAGAAGAAAGAAGAAACTCAAACTCACCTTTTCTATTGGAGGTGAGCTGAAACCCCAGAAAGGAGTTACCTGCCTTTTATCAGTATGGAAGGAGGAAAACTTGACTTCACTGTTGGAAGCAAGCAAAACTCCATAAAAGAAGTTGTACAGCAAAATAAACTTTAGATGTCAACCAAATTTGGGGATATTAGGGATTCTCTTGAGGGAGGGGCCCCCAGGCCTCAGCCAATTATCTCATTGGTTTGAGCCATAAGGATAGATCAAGCTGGTTTGAAGCACTGAGAGGAGATTTGTCAAAGATTAGGGGCACCTCCACTCAGAATCTCTCTGTGGTTACTAGTTGGGAACCCAAAATATCAGAGACAGGTCTCAGTCAATTTAAAAAGTTTATTTTGCCAAGGTTAAAAACATGCCTGTGACACATCCTCAGGGGTCCTGATGATATGTGCCCAAGGTGGTTGGGCACAGCTTGTTTTTATACATTTTAGAGAGACACAGTACATCAATCCATACATGTAAGATTTACGTTGGTTTGATCTGAGTGGGCAAGACAATTCTAAGTGCAGGCTTCCAGGTCATAGGGAGATTTGAACATATCCTTTTTATTTTATTTTTATTTATTTTTGTATTTTTTTTATATGGGATCTCACTGTGTCACCCAGGCTGGAGTGCCGTGGTGTGATCTTGGCTCACTGCAACCTCTACCCACTGAGCTCAAGTGATCCTACCTCTTCAGTGTTCCAAGTAGCTAGGACCACAGATGCATGCCACCGTGCCTGGCTAAGTTTTTTGTATTTTTTTCGGTGGAGGCTGGGATTCACCATGTTGCCCAGATTGGTCTGAAACTCCTGAGCTCAAGGGCTCCACCCTCCTCAGCCTCCTAAAGTGCTGTAATTACAGGTGTGAGCAACCACACTCAGCCAGATTTAAACATATTATGATTGGTAGTTAGTTAGAAGAGTTATTAGCAGTAGAAAGGAATGTCTGAGTCAAGATAAAGGGTTGTAAAAACCAAGGTTTTATTGTGCAGAAGAAGCTTCCAGGTAGCAGGCTTCTGAGAAAATAGATTGTAAATGTTTCTTATCACACTTAATGTTTGTGTTAATGTTAATACTGGAGGGATATAATGAGGCATGTCTAATCCCCTCTTCCACAATGCCTGAACTAGATTTTCTGATTAACTCTGCAAGGCTCTTGGCCGAGAAGAGGAGTTCATTCATATAGTTGGGGAGGGAGGTTCTTAGAATTTCATATTAGGTTCACATTTGCCAAATTTTTCACTAAAACTAGAAGTTGCCAATAGTTAGCATTGTTCCATGTAATTGAGACTACTGAAGAAACAGTTTTACATCCAAGGTGTTTAGGTAAAAGATTATAAGAAGGCAAATTTGGGTGGTGGGGGAGGGTGGGCAGGCTTCTTTAGTGGGTTACAGGATTGTTTTAAGTTAGAATAAAGCTGAAGGTTTCAGCAAGTTGTGGAAGGTTTGTAAAACATTTAACATTGTAGAAGAAATTCTGTGTGTATGTATATGTCTATATTAGCTAAAGTTAAAAAAGTATTCAGATTTTTCATAAATTGAACATTAAAATAAAAGCACAACGCAGTTTTCTTGGAACATTGATCTGCTCTTTAAGAGAAAATTGTAAAGGGTTATAAGAAAGTTTATTGAGACTCTTACCTCATGGTCAAACATTAAACTTGGATAGATTTGTCTATAAAGTTATATTAAGAATTGAGTTTGACATTAATAGTACCATGATGCAAAGGTGAAATTTGGCTCTCCCTCTAGAACAAGATTTTCATGTGATACTCAATAATGATGAAAAGTTTGTTGGCCTTTGCATAAGCTATAAGAAAAATAAGAAAAAGAAAGTGATTGTTTAGAAAGCTAAGTTTTCCCTCTATTAATGAGTATAGGTTTTATCCTTTAAAAAGTTTTGAGTTAACATTTTGACTAAATGTATAACTTATGGTAACCTAGAATTCTATTTTATAATATAAAATGATTTAAACCTTTGATATTTGACAAATGTTCCATAATCACATTATAAATTGTGTCTTTTTCTGACCTAATTGAACTTTTAGCTATTAGGTCTCCTAAAGTCCAAACATGACATATTTGATTTATATAATATAAAAATCATACAGGAAGCATGATCAAATATGAAATGGTGTTAGAATTTCTTTGTGCTATATTTGTAAAAATAGGTTATCATTATATATTCCAAAGTTATGGGAAACTCTTATAATTGTAATATTTCTTAGTGTACATTATAAATAATTATAACTGTTATGTAAAATTCTTGTATGGAACAGAAGTAACAAACTTTTCTATTTAATTTTGGCTTTAACAGTTAGTGTCCTAAAACTTTTTGCCATCCACAGACAATTGTTGGGACTTAATAATTATGCTTTTAGCTGACTCCTAACTCTTGCCATGGATCTTTTGGCTGCCAGGGATTTCAGGGAACAAAAGAGACTTGGGGTAGGCTGGCTGCACTCCAGGTTGTGGGTAGTGGTCTAGTTGTGGGGGCTGGGGTTGTTTTCACTTTGCAGGGTGGTCTTCGGTCTTCTGGAAAAATCTTTGAACGTGGTTTGGCCTCCAGCCCAGCCCCTCCGGTTCTCTTCGGCCAGTACTGGTTTTTCTTAGCTACTATCAGAGTTCCACAGTGACCCTCACCAGCACTCCTGGACACCTTCTTCAGCCTTGCAATCACCCCAAGTGGACTCTGAGACACTCTCTCAACTTCACTTGCCCTTGTGGGTTGCCAGTTCCAGTTCAAAGATCATGTACTAGATTGGACTTGTTTCTGTCGTGGTTCCTTCCAGTGCCAAACAGCTGTGCAGACAAGCAGGAGCGTCTGGGAGGCCCAGGATGAAAGGAGGAAGTGAGCTCAAAGGCCGGCCATCTTTCACTGACATCCTCCTCAGGGGTATCAGGAATGATTCCATTACCAACAGACCCCTCATCAACTCAACAGACTGTATTCCCATCGCCATGGGACCCAATTCCTGCACACAGCCTCTTTCGGAAATGGAATCAGAAGAGCAGTTTCCAGCGCCCACCGCACATGCTTGACACTCCTCGTCCTCCAACGGGAAGCAACCAGGGAGACTGCCAAGGGCCCCGAAGTGGTTGGCGCAGGCAGCTTTTTCGCGAACCAGGCTGGCTCTGCCTGTCCCGTTTTCCTCTGCTTAGGCAGGCTGACAGCCCTGACAGTTCAGGGGCCGAGGTTGCCTCGCATATGCGCGTGCGCCAGTCTCAGGCCTCGCATATGCACATGCGCCAGTCTCAGGGCACCATGTGCAACCGGTGAGCGAAGGCTTGCGTCACGGTGAATGCAACCGTTGCCTGCCGACAAATATCTGTGGCTTGGCGGAAAAGGAGACCGCTGTGGACCTGCGTCCGCATTAGACACTAGCCTGTCTTCTTTGAAGGATCCACGTGACATTCCCACAATCCTAAGAGATGGCAGTGGAGAGTTAGCCTGAAGAAATCTCAAGAGCAGCTTCAGAAATACAGCGCGATGTCCCTAAGAATCCAAAAGGGCCTGCAGGATGCGTCAGGCCTGCCTAGACGGTGTTGGTGTGAGTATCCTTGAAAGTTGCCCCCTGTGATTTCTAGGAACAGCCCGCCTGTGTTTCCTGGTGCTGCTCTCTCCCCAATTCGTCTTCGTGGTAGAGCAGTACCAAACAGTCTCAGAAGCTACCGGGCTGTATGTTGCTATGGGAGTGTTGCGAGTGATGTATGTTTCCGTGTGTGTGTGTGTGTGTGTGTGTGTGTGTGTGTGTGTAAGTGGTGTCCACTGAAAGCAGTGTGGCTCACACACTGCAGCGCTTTCGTTTTGGACTCGCCCCACCTTCTGGTGCGCGTGTCTGAGTGGTTCTGCTTGGACTGCCTCACTTCTTGTCCTTTGCTTTTCTGTTTCCTGAATGAACGGTGAATTGGGGGGCTGGCCGGACATGCCTGGGTCCAAATCACATTCCCCTGCAAAGAAGCCACTCTTGCAGAAAGAAGAGGAGCACACCACACCTAAGGACAGACACCTCCCTAGACCAGGCTGGATCTGCCTGAACCATTTTCCTCTGCTTAGGCAGGCTGACACCCCTGACAGTTGAGCTCCCGAGGCTGCCTCACGAATGCGCATGCGCCAGAATCTGAGCACCATGCCCAAGCAGTGAGGGAAGGCTCGCGTCACAGTGACTGCCACTGTTCCCTGGCAACAAGTATCTGTGGCTTGGCGGAGAAAGAGACCTCTGTGGGGTGCGTCCGCTTTGGACTCTCGCCTGTCTTCTTTGAAGGATCCACGTGATAGTCCCACATCCTAGGAGATGGCAGTAGCCAATCAACCTGAAGAAATCTCAAGCGGAGCTTCAGAAATACAGCGCGAAATCCCTAAGGATCGACCCGCAGGATGCGTTAGGCCTGCCTAGATCTTGTGAGAGTGAGTCTCCTTGAAAGTTGCCCGCCTGTCATTTCTTGGTACAGCCCGCCTGTGTTTTCTGGGGCTGCTCTTCCCGGTAGGGTTTCGTGCCCGTTCAGGTTTCGTGGCAGAGCAGTACCGCGCAGTCTCAGAAGCTGCCGGGCTGTGTGTTGCTTTGGGAGTGTTGCGAGTGTTGTATGTCTCCGTGTGTAAGTGGCTGTGTGTGTGTGTCTGTGTGTGTCTAAGTGGTGTCTGCTGAAAGCAGTGTGGCTCACACACTGCAGCACTTTCGTTTTCATCTCGCCCCAGCTTCTGGTGCACCTGTCTGTGTGGCTCTGCTTGGGCTGCCTCGCTTCATGTCCTTTGTTTTTCTGTGTTTCCTTAATCCCCGGTGAATTGCGGGGCTGGCCGAGACACGCCAGGGTCCAAATCACATTCCCCTGCAAAAGAGCCACTCTTGAAGAAAGAAGAGGAGCACACCACACCCAAGGGCAGACACCTCCCATGACTTCTTTGTCCTGGGACCAACCGATCGTCGAAACCTCGCAACCAGACGCTCGCAATCCTGTCTCAGGGCCGCTTGAATCCAACTCGAATTCGGTTTTGAGCCGAACAGGTGCTTCACGTCATGAGGTGGGCAATCCTCCATCGTCTTCGGATTTCATTCCGAGACGGAGGGGTGAGCAGCCGTAAGTTCAGATTGGGGTGAGTATATAATCTGGTGAAATGTGGGTGGGGTCCACACCTTTCCCTGCAAAAAGGTGCGGAGAGATGGCAGAAGGTGCTTCCAATTCCATCCTTGCTCTCTTCATTGCACAAGATGTTTACACCATGGCCCTGTGCTTAGGTGGGAGGACTCCAACATGAGAGGAACAGCTGGAGTACAAACTGGGGCCATTTGGGCCAGCTCCCAATTTTGGCTTTCCTTCACGCAGCCACATAGGAGTGGGATGGATTGATGCTGGGTGGGATGTGGCCTCCACCCTGGCCTCCTCTATTCCTCACTTCCATGTTCCTCGTGGGTCTAGGGTTTCCTGGGTCTGCCTCAAAGTCTTCCTCAGTAAAAGTTTCCCAGTCGCCAGAAAACGACACTCATGGAGATCCATTTCATGAGTGTTTCCTTCTAAACACTGTCACGTTTTAATGACTGGGTAGCTGTGATATTTTTGTAATCGTAAATTCGTGTTATATCTACCATCCAGGAACTTATTTTTTCTCTCACTTCTTTTTTTTCTTTTTTTTGAGACGGAGTCTTGCTATCGCCCAGGCTGGAGTGCAGTGGCACGATCTCGGCTCACTGCAGGCTCCGCCCCCTGGGGTTCACGCCATTCTCCTGCCTCAGCCTCCCGAGTAGCTGGGACTATAGGCACCCGCCACCTCGCCAGGCTAATTTTTTGTATTTTTAGTAGAGACGGGGTTTCACCATGTTAGCCAAGATGGTCTGGATCTCCTGACCTCATGATCCGCCCGCCTCGGCCTCCCAAAGTGCTGGGATTACAGGCCTGAGCCACCGCGCCCGGCCTTTTCTCTCACTTCTATCAGAAGGCGGCATGATTCCTATAGGATGAGAGCGTGCAGCCGTGTCTGGCTTTTGCCTGGTAATCTAGGCTGTGTTTAATTTCATCTACACATCCTTTCTCATTGTGGAGGCGGTTTATCATTGGGCTGTTGCTGGATGGACCTGACTCTTGCCACACATCTTTTGGCTGCCAGGGGTTTCAAGGAGAAAAAGGGACTTCGGGTAGGCTGGCTGCACTCCAGGTGGTGGATAGTGGTCTAGTTGTAGGGGCTAGGGTTGGTTTTACTTTGCAGGAGGCTCTTGGGTCTTCTAGCAGAAATCTTTCAACGTGGCTTGGACTTTACCGCAGGCCCTCTGGTTCTTTTAGGCGAGCACTGATTTTTCTTAGCTTCCCTGTGGTGTCAGCAATGACCCTCAGCAGCATTCCTGAACACCGTCTTCAGGATTGTTACCACCCCGGATGGCCTCTGAGACAATCTCTCAATTTCATTTGCTCTTGTGTGTTGCCAGTTCTACTTCAAAGACCTGGTACCACATTGGACTTCTTTTTGTCTTGGTTCTTTCCATTCCCAGACTGCTGTGCTGAGAAGCACGAGCATCTGTGAGGCCCAGAATGAAGTGTGGCAGTGAGCTCAAGGGCCAGGCCATCTTTCAGTGACACCCACCTCCGGTGTATAAGGGATGATTTCATCACCCCCAGACCCCTCATCTTACCAGATTGTATTCCCATCCCCATGGGACCCAATTCCGTCACACAGCCTCTTTCAGCAATGGAAACAGAAGAGCCGTTTCCAGTGCCCACCTTAAATTCTAGAAACTTCTCCTCCTCCACTGGTGCCTGACCACGGATATGGCCCCAGGAGGCGCTATGGTGGAGACTTATAGGGTCTCGCTGTGGTTGTCGCAGACAGCTTTATTCCCGAGACCAGGCTGGCTCTGCCTATACTATTTTTCTCTGCCTAGGCAGGCTGACAGCCCTGACAGTTCAGCTCCTGAGGCTGCCTCGCGAATGCGCATGCTTCAGTCTCGGGATACCATGCACAAGCCGTGAGGGAAGGCTCGCGTCAAGTGAATGTCACCGTTGCCTGGCTGCAGGTATCTGTGGCTTGGCGGAGAGGAAGACCTCTGTGGACGTGCGTCTGCGTTGGAGTCTCACCTGTTTTCCTTTAAAGATCCAAGTGATAGTCCTACAATCCCAGCAGATGGCAGTAGGGAGTCAGCCTGAGGAAACCTCAAGCGGAGCTTCAGAAATACACTGCGAAATCCCTAAGGTCCAAAAAGATCCGCAGGCTGCGTCAGGCCTGCCTACTCAGTGTCGGGGTGTCTCCTTGACAGTTGCCTCACTGATTTCTAGGTAAAGTCCGCCTGTGTTTTTCAGGACTGCGCTCTTGCCGGATGGACTTCCTGGCGAAGCAGAACCACACAGCCTCAGAAGCTGCCAAGCTGTGTGTTTCTGTGTGAGTGCTGTGAGTTTTGGATGTCTGTGTGTGAGTGTGTGGCTGTATGTGTGTGTTTGTGGGTCTGTGTGTGTGTGTGTGTATAATTGTCATCTGCTAAAAAATATTTGGCTCATGCACCGCTGCCCTTTTTTTTCGAATCACTCCACCTTCTGGTGCATATTTGGCTCATGAACCACTGCCCTTTTTTTTCGAGTCACGCCACCTTCTGGTGCACCTGTCTGTGTGGCTCCGCTTGGGCTATGGGGCTGCGTGCTTTTTGTTTTCCCGTGGTTCCTGAATGCAGTGAATTGCGGTCTAAGACCAACAGGGATCCAAATCACCTTCCCATACAAAGCAGCCATTCTTCAATAAAGAACAGGAGCATATCACACCCAAGAGCAGACACCTCCCAGTGCCTCATTGTCCTGCAGCCAACTCAGTGCCAGACCCTAGCAGTTCTGTCCGTAGGACTTCCTGAAACCACCTCAAATTCTGTTTTCAGCCAAGCAGGTGCTTCACTTCGTGAGGTAGGCACTCTTCCATCATCTTGTGATTTCATTCTGGGACAAAGAGTGTGAGCAGCAGTTAAGTTAGATACAGGTGAGGGTACAATCTGTTGAGGTGTGGATAGGGTCCCACAATTTCAGCTGCAAAAAAGTTGCAGACAGATGACTCAGAAATTGCTACCAACTCCATCCCTGCATTCCCTTCATTGCCCAAGCTCTCTGCAACATGGCCCAGTGCCCAAGTTGAAGGACTCCAAATTGTGGGGGAGCAACAACAACAAAAAAGGTTTAACTTAATTTAAAAAAAGGTTTAACTCTGTGAGATGAATCCATACATCGCAAATTATTTTAACAGATAGATTTTCCACTTCTTATCCTGGGATATTAGGTTTTTCACTATAGTCCACAGTCGGCTCCAAAATGTCCCTTCATAGATCCTACAAAAGAGTGTTTCCAACCTGCTGAATCAAAACAACAGTTTAACTCTGTGAGATGAATCCACACATCACAAACCATTTTTACAGATATATAGTTTTTAGTTGTTATCCCAAAGTGCTCAGTTTTTTACATTAGGTCTCACTGTTCACCAAAATGTCTTTTTTGTATATTCTACCAAAAGAGTGTTCCCAACCTACTGAATGAAAATAAAGGTTTAACTCTGTGAGATGAATCCACACATCACAACGCATTTTCACTAGTAGATTATTGCTAGTTTGCATCGCGGGATATTCGGTTTTTCTTTTTTTTTTTTAAATGGAGTCTTGCTCTGTCACCCAGGCTGGAGTGCAGTGGTGCCATCTCGGCTCACTGCAAGCTCTGCCTCCCAGGTTCATGCCATTCTCCTGCCTCAGCCTCCTGAGTAGCTGGGACTATAGGCGCCCGCCACCACACCTGGCTAATTTTTTTTTTTTTTGTATTTTTAGTAGAAACAGGGTTTAACCATGTTAGCCAGGATGGTCTCGATCTCCTGAACTCATGATCCACTTGCCTCAGCCTCCCAAAGTGCTGGGATTACAGGGGTGAGCCACCACTCCTGGCCAAAATGTTTTCTTTTTGTTTTTTTGTTTTGTTTTGTTTGTTTTGTTTTGTTTTGTTTCTGAGATGGAGTCTCACTCTGTCACCCAGGCTGGAGTGCAGTGCTACAATCTCAGCTCACTGAAAACTTTGCCTCCTAGGTTCAAGCAATTCTCCTGCCCCAGCCTCCTGAGTAGCTAAGATTACAGGTGTGTGCCACCACACCTGGCCAATTTTTTTGTATTTTTAGTAGAGACAGGGTTTCACCATGTTGGCCAGGCTGGTCTCAAACTCCTGACCTCGTGATCTGCCCATCTCGGCCTCCCAAAGTTCTGGGATTACCCGTGTGAGCCCCCATGCCTGACCAATCTTTTTCTTTTTTTAAATATATTTTATTGTGTATATTTAAGGTACACAATATGATGTTATAGGATACATATACATAGTAAAAGGGCTACTATAGTGAAGCAAATTAACATATCTATAATCTCACAGCTACCCACATTTTATTTAGTGTGGCAAGGGAAGGCAAAATCTACTCATTTACCATGAATCCCACATACAGTACAATTTTATTACCTATAGTCCTCATGTTGTATATTAGATGTATAGGATTGTTCATCCTACATGTCTGCTACTTTGTATCTCTGACCCACATGTTCTTATTTTCCTCCCTTCCTCTCTACCTGGTAACCACTCTGGTTTTTTTTTTTTTTTTTTTTGAGGCAGAGTCTTGCTCTGTTGCCCAGGCTGGAGTGCAGTGGCATGATCTCGGCTCACTGCAACCTCTGCCTCGTTGGTTCAACAGATTCTCCTGCCTCAGCCTCCTGAGTAGCTGGAATTACAGGCACGTGCCATCACACCTGGCTAATTTTTTGCATTTTTAGTAGAGTCGGAGTTTCACTGTGTTAGCCAGGCTGGACTTGAACTACTGACCTTGTGATCTTCCCGCCTTGGCCTCCCAAAGTGCTGAAATTACAAGTGTGAGCCACCGCTTCCAGCCTTCTATTCCTTTGTATGTGAAAATCGTTTTAACATTCCACATATAAGTAAGGTCATGCAATATTTTTCTTTCTGTGTTTGGCCAACTTCACTTGGTATAATGCCCTCCAGGTTCATCCATGTTGTGGCAAATGGAAAGATCTAGTTCTTTTTTAGGGCTGAACACAGAAGTTATTTTCATGTACAAGGTTGCAGTTGCCATACACACAAATATGTATGTATATGTCATACCCATATACAATTTTAAATACATATATGTGTTCTATGCATATATAAGTATTTCTCTATTTTCACAGAAATGTCACTCTAAATCAGTACCTAGGGAGGGTCATAGTTTCCTTAATCTACAAATCAATACACAGTTTGAGTGGCTGCACCCTAGTTTAATAAGTCCTCTATTATTTAGGATGTTTTCCTGTTTCCATTTGTCATTGTTGTTGTTGTTTTGTTTTGAGACAGAGTTTCACCCTTTTGTGTCAAGTGGCATGATCTCAGCTCACTGTAGCCTCCCGAGTAGCTGGGATTATAGGTGCCCGCCACCATGCCCAGCTAATTTTTGTATTTTTAGTAGAGACAGGGTTTTACCATGTTGGCCAGGCTGGTCTCAACTCCTGACCTCAGGTGATTCATCCACCTCAGCCTCCCAAAATGCTGAGATTGCAGGCGTGAGCCACCGCGCTTGGCTGCTTTCACCATTTCAGACTGAGCTTGGAGAAGAACATGAAGAAAAACGTGACTTTAAAATTTTGATGAATGGAGAAATCTCTTTCCTTTCACCATCCTTTCCTCTATTTCATTCTTATTTTAACATATACAAACAAAGATATGGATACATCAGTTATTAAAGAAACATCTATGTGATACCTATCCAGATGAAGAAATAGAGCACTATCACCACCAAGAAGTCCTCTGTATGCCCCTAACTGATCCTAAAGTCTTCCTTCCCCTTATTAGTAACAGATACAACAGATATCCACCTGTGGATATCTGCCGTCCTCTCCTTGGTTCTCTTTATAATTTTATTATGTATTTTCTTTCTTTCTTTTTTTTTTTTTGAGATGGAGCCTCACTCTGTCACCCAGGCTGGAGAGTAGTGGCATGATCTTGACTCACTGCAACCTCCGCCTCCTGGATTCAAATGATTCTCATGCCTCAACCTCCCAAGTAGCTGGGATTACAGGCACGGGCCATGTGCCACCATGCCTGGCTAATTTTTGTATTTGTAGTAGAGATGGAGTTTTGCATGTTGGTCAGGCTGGTTTCAAACTCCTGACCTAAGTGCCTGGCCTTATTATGCATTTTTGTATGCCTAAAGTAAAGTCTGATTTTGCCTGGTTTTTCTCTTACATAGTTGGAGTAAAAGTCTGTATCCTTGTGCATCTGGCCCCTTTTACTCAATATTAAGTATTTAGGATTCACAGTTAGCATTGTTTCTGCATTCTATTAAAACAGTACACCAGCCAGGCATGATGGCTCATGCCTATAATCCCAGCACTTTGGGAGGCCGAGGCAGGCAGATCACTTGAGGTAAGGAGTTCCAGACCACCCTAGCCAACATGGTGAAACTCCGTCTCTACTAAAACTACAAAAATTAGGCCACATAGTGGCTAATGACTGTAATCTCAGCACTTTGGGAGGCCAAGGCAGGTGGATCACGTGGTCAGAAGATGGAGACAATCCTGGTGAACATGGTGAAACCACATTCCTACTAAAAATACAAAAAATTAGCCGTGGTGGCACATGCCTATAGTCTCAGCTACTCGGGAGGCTGAGGCTGGAGAATCTTTTGAATCTGGGAGGCAGAGGTTGCAGTGAGCCAAGTTTGAGCCACTGCACTCCAGCCTGTGTGACAGAACTAGATTCTGTTAAAAAAAAAAAAAAATAGCCAGGTGTGGTGGTGTGCACCTGTAATCCCAATTATTCGAGAGCTGAGGCAGGAGAATCAGTTGAACCTGGGAGGTGGTGGAGGTTGCAGTGAGCCAAGATCGTGCCCTGTACTCCAACCTGGGCAATAGAGTGACAGTCTCAAAAAAAAAAAAAAAAAAAAAAAAAAAGCCCAAGCACAGTGGCTCCCACCTGTAATCCCAGCACTTTGAGAGTCCGAGACAGGTGGATCACCTCAGGACAGGAGTTTGAGACCAGCCTTACCAACAAGGTGAAACCCCATCTCTACTAGAAATACAAAAATTTACTGGGAGTGGTGGCACATGCCTGTAATCCCAGCTACTCGGGAGGCTGAGACAGGAGAATTGCTTGAAACCGGGAGGCGGAGGTTGCAGTGAGCCGAGATCGCACCACTGCACTCCAACCTGGGTGACTAAGCAAGACGCTGTCTCAAAAAAAATATAAATTTATATTTATATACATAAAATAAATATGAAAAATAAAAATAAGTGAAAATACAGTACACCAGTGTGTTTCCCTTCATTGTTGGTGGACATGTGGGTTGTGTTCATTTTTGTCAGTTACAAATGATGCTGTTGTGAACATGTTTGTATTTCTATTTGGTTACCATTAGTGTGTATTTATGTATAGTATAAAGCAAGAGGTGAAACCATAGGTTACAGGATAAACATATCGTCAGTTTTACTAGGTATTATTGGTTTCATCCCAATGTTAGCACACCAACTGACAGTCTTACAATGTCTGATAATTCCAAAATCTTCGCATTCTTCTTGACATTTAATTTTGTCAAAATTTTAATTTGAGTTTTTTGGTGGGTATGTGGTGATGATTGTGATATTAATTTACTGGGGCTTTTCTTCTCTGTAACAGGCCCTGTCAAGATATATGTGTGGTGTGACAGGGGTAGGAGCCCCTAGAGGTAGCGTGGGCTCTGGAATCCTTAATCATCCTATGTGAAAAAGTTGGTGGGGCTGTGATTTTTTTTTTTTTTTTGAGACAGAGTTTTTCTCTTGTTGCCCAGGCTGGAGTGCAATGGCCTGATCTCAGCTCACTGCAACCTCCGCCTCCCAAGTTCAAGTGATTCTCCTGCCTCAGCCTCCCAAGTAGCTGGGATTAGAGGCATGTGCCACCACACCCAGCTAATTTTTTGTATTTAGTAGAGATGGGGTTTCACCATGTTTGTCAGGCTGGTCTTGAACTCCTGACCTCAGGTGATCCACCTGCCTCAGCCTCCTAAAGTGCTGGGATTACAGGCATGCACCACTGCACCTGAATATTTCCCGTGTGCAGTGTTGTAGCCAGGGTACAAAGCCACTTCTTAATGATTCTGTCATCCAAATATTATCTCTTCTCGATTCCCCTTGAGATATGCTCATTCCTCCATACAATTAAACAAACTCAATTACTCTTGAAGGAGCATAAAATCCTCCCTGTCTAATCATGGGTCTTTCCAAATTATTTGTTGGCTTGTGTTTAAAATATGAAAAAGAGAATGTAGATTTTGTTTTCTTCTTTCTGCTTAACCTGAACAAAATGTCATAGATACCTCCTAGCCTGTTGCTAAACCAAGGAGAGTCACTTGAATAATGAACAAGACTGGAGGGAAACCACATGGATAATTTATCATTACACTATCATCATATACATGGAACTCATCAATGAAGCTTATGAAAAAATTGAGTCATTTGTGGAAAAGTGTAAAGAGAATATAGGAGATATCTCAAGTGAAGAGAAAAAAGCTGCAGAAAATAATTACAAAAAAAGAGTTTTCAGATATAAACACAAATTCAGAGATTCAGGAGCACAAAAGGCTAAGTTAAGGGAAAAAAGACTTATCAATATTTTCTTATTCATTATGGAGAGCAGGATGAATTCTTTAAAGGTCAAATAATTGTGAGTCTGATATATCTGATGATAATTTGTATTTCTAATGTTGCAAATGGTTGTGAATTCATAGTCATTATTCCTATTTCCTTTAGACTAGTGGCCATGAGTTTGACTGACAAAAATCCATTGGGTTAGTATTGTTATCTATGTGTGTTCATCATACTATGTGTTAAAATAAGTCCATCAATTTTTATCTTGTGTTTGTTTTCATTTCATTTTAGTTGAGGTTTTTTGGGACAGGGTCTCACTCTGTTGCCCAAGCTGGATGTGCAGTAGCAAGATCACAGCTCACTGCAGTCTCTACATCTCCAGGCTCAGGTGATCCTCCTACCTCAGCCTCCCAAGTTGCAGGGACTACAGGCATGAGTCACCACACCTGGCTAATTTTTGTATTTTTTGTAGAGATGGGGTTTTGATATGTTGCTCAGGCTGGTCTCAAACTCTTGGACTCAAGTGATCTGCCCACCTTGGCCTCCCAAAGTGCTGTGATGACTGGCATGTACCACTGTCCCCGGCCTGTTTTCATTTTATTAATTGGCTGATTCATTCAGACACATAATTATCAAGTCAAATCTCACTCTTTCCTTAGCATTTCCCTTCAGTTTAGCTTAGAAAATCTATTCCTATTTTAAAACATATACGATTATTCGAGTATGGTGGCACACACCTGTAATCCCAGCTACTCAGGCGGCTGAGGCAGGAGTATCACTTGAATCTGGGAGAGTGAGGTTGCAGTCAGTTGAGATCCCCCCACTACACTGCAGCCTGGATGACAGAGTGAGACTCCATCTCAAAAAAAGAAAAGAAAACAAAACAAAACAAAAGGTTTTCTCCAGATCATTTTTACATTTAATTATTCAGTCTGTTTTAACTATACCTTAATGTAAAGAATTCAGTAAATATAACTTAACTCCTACACACTATTAGTTAATGTATCTAACACGGTTTATTGAATAAACCAGTCCATTCCCAACAGCATCAAAAGTAATTACATTTCCCAATGTAAATTAATACAGCCATTGTGGAAAATAATATGGAGATTCATCAGAAACTAAAAATAGAATTACCGTATGTTCCAGCAATCCCTCCTGTGGGTGTATAGCTAAAGGAATTGAAATCAGCAAACTGAAGAGATAACTGCACTACCATATTCACTGCAGCATTATTCATAATAGCTAAGATATAGAAGCAACGTAGGAGGCCAGCATTGGATGAATAGATAAAGAAAATGTGATATATATACATATATATAGATATATATATATGTATATATACACACACACAAAGGAATACTATTCACTCTTTATTTTATTTATTTATTTTTTATTTATTTTATTTCATTTTATTTTATTTTGGATGTAGTTTCACTCCTGTTGCCCAGGCTGGAGTGCAATGGCATGATCTTGGCTCACCACAACCTCCACCTCCCGGGTTCAAGCAATTCTCCTACCTCATCCTCTCAGGTAGTTGGGATTACAGGCATGCACTACCAAGCGTGGCTAATTTTGTATTTGTAGTAGAGACAGGGTTCCTCCGTGTAGGTCAGGCTGCCCTCGAACTCCCAACCTCAGGTGATCAGCCCACCTCAGCCTCCCAAAGTGCTAGGATTACAGGCATGAGCCACCATGCCCGATCTTACTATTTACTCTTTTTCTTTCCTTTGAGATGAAGTTTCCCTCTTGTTGCCCAGGCTGAAGTGCAATGGTGCGATCTCAGCTCACTCCAACCTCTGCCTCCCAGGTTCAAATGATTCTCCTGCCTCAGCCTCCCAAGTAGCTGGGATTACAGGCACCCGTCACCACGCCAAGCTAATTTTTGTATTTTTAGTAAAGAAGGGGTTTCGCAATGTTGCTCAGGCTTCTCTTGAACACCTGAGCTTGAGTGATCCACCAGTCTCAGCCTCCGAAAGTGCTGGGATTACAGGCGTGAGCCACGGCACCCAGCCAAAACTACAGATTAGTGTATTAATAGTCTGAAGCACTGTAAAATATTGCTGAGAAAACAGATGACTAATATCATCATCATAGAGCACAAAATAAGTTCCGGTATTATTAGGAATATCATAGCTCTGACTAACACATACTTGGAAAACTCATTCTATTAGAAATTAAATTATACTAATACTATTGACAATCACTTTTATAGTTGTCATTGCAAACTCAAAGACAAGAAATAAATTCACCACCAGAAAACATAAAACAAATACTTAGCCTTACTGCTGAGAAGCCTGTAGTTGCCTTTTACTGAACGGCACCTCAGTTCTTGGGATAAAATTTGAAATGGAAACTGGAAGGACAGCTTTAACTTTAAAATGGTTTTATTTTTACGGTTGTCATGTTATAAAAGCTATTCTCACATAGCTAAGCTGTTGGAAAGAGACCAGGTTTTGTGAAAGTTTTTCATCAGATGTTTCATGTTGTCCTCACTGCAACCTCAAACAATGGCAAATTCTTTGTAAGCTGCTGTAACGCAAACTCAGCTGATAAATTAATAGAATTCTGTTTCTTTAGGCCGGGCACGGCGGCTCACACCTGTAATCCCAGCGCTTTGGGAGGCCGAGGCGGGCAGATCACGAGGTCAGGAGATTGAGACCATTGTGGCTAACATGGTGAAACCCCATCTCCACTAAAAATACAAAACATTAGCCGGACGTGGTGGCACGTGTCTGTAATCCCAGCTACTTGGGAGGCTGAGGCAGGAGAATCGCTTGAACCTGGGAGTCAGAGGTTGCAGTGAGCCAAGATTCTGCAACTGCCCTCCAGCCTGGGGGACAGAGGGAGACTCCGTCTCAAAAAAATAATAATGAAAAAATGAATAAATAAAATTTTAAAAAATAAAATTCTCCTTCTTTAATGTCCTAAGCCAGAAAATATTTGTTAACATTGTTAACAGGAATGAATGGACATGGATGGACCACCCAAAGATTCTCCTATTTCAGGGTCAACTTCAAAGAGAAAACATCAATTTCACTGTGTTTCTTGCTTACCCAGGTCAAGAGTTACCAATACCAAGACATCCAACTGCACAGAGATTGGACCTAGAGCAGCAGGAGGGCGTATATAAATCACAGATACTAGAGGGAATTGTGAGAGGGAGCAGAAAAATGATTCATCTGTATCAGGTGTGGTGTGCAACTTGTAGGATGTAGAATGTAGCTAGTGGATAGAGAAAGAGAATTATAAAAAAATTAATGCTCATTCAAGTTTATTTTATGAAAAGTCGCACATGGATATTCACAGTAGGTAGAATGATCAGAGCAGAAGTAGCACTTTTGGCACATAGTTATTGGGATTGAAGGAGAATTCATTTTAGCTTTAGTTTTAAAATAGATTTAATTACTTTTATTTTAATTAATTATTCTAAAGCTTTTAATTTTAAAAAAAGATTGTAATTTTTATTTTGGCAAAATATACATAGCATAAAATTTGCCATTTTAACCATTTCTAAGTGCATAGTTCAGTGTCACTAAATACAGTCACCTGATTGTACAACTGTCACCACCATCCATCATCTCTAGAAGTTTTTCTTTTTCAATTTCCCAAACTAAAACTCTGCATTCTTTAAACAATAGCCCCTCCTTAATCTCTTTTCCCATTAACTGGGAAATTTCATTCTACTTTTGGTTTCTATGAATATTACATGCTACATACCTCACATAAGTGGAATCAGGCAGTATTAGTTTTTCGTATCCAGCTTCTTTCACTTGGCATTATGTCAAAGTCCATCCATGTTGTAGCATGCGTCAGAATGTCCCTTTTTAAGGCTAAGTAATATTCCACTGTACATCTATACCACATTTTGTTTATCCATTCCTCTGTCAATGAATGCTTCCACCTTTTGGCTATCATGAATAATGTTACTATGCACATGAATTTGCAAATATCTGTTGAAGTCCTTGCTTTCAATTCTTATGGGTTTAAACCCAGAAGTGGACTTGCTGACTCATATGGTAATTCTATGTTTCATTTTTATTTATTTATTTATTTATTTGAGATGGAGTCTAGCTCTGTCACCCAGGCTGGAGTGCAGTCGTGTGATCTCGGCTCACTGTGACCCCCACCTCCCAGGTTCAAGAGATTCTGTTGCCTCAGCCTCCTGAGTAGCTGATAGTACAGGCACGCAGCACCACGCCCAGCTAATTTTTGTATTTTTAGTTGAGATGGGGTGAAACCCCATGGTTTCACCATGTCGGTCAGGCTGGTCTTGAACTCCTGACCTCGTGATCTGGCCACCTTGGTGTCCTAAAGTGCTGGGATTACAGGCATGAGCCACTGAGCCCAGCCTATGTTCCATTTTTTTTTTAAATTTAGGAACCGCTGTACTCTTTTCCACCATGACTATACCGCTGTAGAGTCCACCAGCAATGCACAAGAGTTTCGATTTGGCTACATCCTCACCAACACTTATTATTCCCTGGTTTTTTGATGATTGCCATCTTAATGTGTATGAAGTGGTATCTTATTATGGTTTTGATTTGCTTTTCCTTAGTAACCAGTGATGTTGAGCGTCTTTCATGGGCTTGATGGCCAGTTGTATATCTTTTTTGGGAAAATTTCTATGTAAGTCCTTTGCCTATTTTTTAATTGGGTTGTTTATTTATTGCTCAGTTGTAGGAGTTCTTTATATATTCTGGATATTGATCCCTTACAAAGATATTATTTAAAATATTTTCTTCCATTCTGCCAGTTGTCCTCTGATTGCACAAAAGTTTTAAATTTTGATGAAGTCCACTTTACTTATTTTTTTGTGTTTTACTTATGCTTTTGGTGTCAGAAAGCTTTTAGTTTATAATTTTAAATATATCACATCTCCTGCCTCATAAGTACCACTGGACAAGGTCCCTTTTATGTACTCAGCTTCTCTCAGAGGTAAATGTATTTTGAAGTGGAGAACAAAGATAATTGCAAAATTGGCATGGAGAACTAAGGTAATTATGAAAGTTCCAGATACAAAGAGAGAGGGCTCAATATGCCAGCAGTTCTCCACCAATCCATCCTAGAAGTCTTCTTTTAGGATTGCCTAAATAATGCAGGGCATGGGTGCAAGGTGTACAAGTGTTCCAGAAGCGTGTAAACAAGGTACAGAGAAAAGGATAAAATAAAATAAGATGATATAAGAATATTAGGAAAACCTTGTTCAGAAGATTGCCTACAGAGGCAAAAGGGACAGTTTCATTTTGCTGAGGGAAACAGGGTGGTAAGAAGCCTCCTGGGGAAGACCCCCACTTACCCTGATACAGAGAGAAGGTGTAAAATAACTTAATGGGAGAGCATCAGGCTGAGATAGCTCCCATGGCCTGGGTTCCTACATAGACAAAATGAAAAGCTTAGCCCATCAACAAGTGGCCCGCTGAGTATTAGCTGTGTAATGAGAGACCTACCACCAGGATAGTTCAAATAATGCAACTGCCCAAATTTTTGCCAATGAAACAATTTCTCTACTCTACTTCTATATTCACCCTATAAAAGCCTTCCCTACAAACACCTCTGGTAGATCCTCCAACCACTTTGAGTTTGGAGCTGCCTGATCCATGAATCTCTGTTTGCTCAAATAAACTCTTTAAAAATTTAATATGCTTAAGTTTATCTATTTTTTTTTTCATTTTTAAAAATTGAAATGGGATCTTCCTATGTTGTCCAGCCTGGTCTTAAACTCCTGAACTCAAGGGATCCACCTGCCTCAGCCTCCTGAGTCGCTGGAATTATAGACGTGTGCCTCCACACCCAGCTTACACTTATCTTTAAACAAGGGTTTGACCCCTTTCTGAAATATATTTGTGTGAAGACCTGTACCCACAGTGATATGGCAGGCTCATTTTAGACCATCGAGCACTTTTGTCTCTGGACACAATTTGCCCTTTGTGACCTGCTCTCCTAAAAAATTCAAGTGTAATTCAAGTTAGTTTACCCTCTGCTGATCAGGGGAGGTTGATCTTGGTGCAAGTTCAAGACAGGCACTCACACCTTCATTCATGCCCCAAATCTCAGCATCACACAATACACCCATGTAATAAACCTATACAGGTACCCTCCAGAATCTAAAATGAAAGTTGAAATTCATTAAAATTGTAAATTCATCTTATTAAAAAACAAAGATAAATTTACTTCTTTCCAATTTTGATATATATTATACTGACATACACACTGTATTCTATGATGAATTATATCGATTAAATTTCACATTTTAAACTAACACTGAGTTACTTTGAAAAACTCTGTTGGGTCATAATGTGTTATGTTTTTAATGTATTTTAATACAATTTGCAAAAATTCTGTTTTAAAATTACATCTATGTTCCATAAATAAATAAATATGTAAAAAATAATAAATGTTTATATTATTCAAGTGAAGATTATAGCGATCTTTTTGAATATCTACTTAACCTCAGCTAGCTTTAAATTCAGAAGTAGCAACTCCATAGAAATTCAACTTATTTCTACCTTATTACTCATACTTGTCTCCTTGAAGAAGCTTCATTGCTATCATCCAGTTTAGACTGGGATGTCATAAATCTCTAGACTGAGTAGTATAATATTCACTATTCAAATAAAATCAAATTGTTATTATAATGTTATGACACCTCCAAATACAAAAAGCAAGCCCATGGTTGTTAGGTTAAGGTATAGAGACAGGTATTCCTACTTACTGTCTTTTAGGGCAGACATATCCCAGCCAAGCTGATTGCAAAATGAAATGGAAACCATATGGTGGAAGGGGACTTGGGACTCACACAGATTGGATTTTCATTCCAACCCTCACATACACAAGCTGCATGACTCTGGGTTGACTGCATATTCTCTTAGACTTTCAATTTCCTCGTCTGTACAATGGAGGTTAATGCCTATGGGCTACGGCTGATGTGGGGATAAAAGAACCAACACGGATGCATGGGCAGGGCCTGGTCCATAGAGCAGCTGGCATCAACAAATGGAAGCCCCTTCCCATCTTGTCTTTGCGTGCACTACAAAATGCAGAATATGTGGGTATAAAAATTACTCTTATAAGAGACACAATTGGAAACTTTTGCAAAAAGAGTTTGGAAAGGTGTCACATCTTGTGGCATGAGGAGTTGTGGGCATACACTTGAACTTTGTGCTGTGAGATAGCCACAGAACTTCAGTAGCTTAAGAGAACAGTTTAGATGTCATCTTATTCATCTACCATAGAACTTCCTCTTCTTTTCTGAGATTTCTAGACAATAACTTTTACAGCTCTAATAATGCAGTTCTCTCCCAGTTGTTTGGACTATTCTAATAGATACAAAGCAGTATTTCACCAGCAGATGCTACTGCAGTTTGTAAGATGATTTCAAACTGAGAATCCATTTAAAGTTATGCAATACTTTTTTGGAAATAGGGTGAAAGTAGTTTAAGTTTAAAATGCTATAAAATAGGTTTACAGTAAATAATTATTTGTTGCAATGTATATCATACTATCTTATATTCACACATGTATTGGTGTCCTAATACATATGTATGAGAGTGAAAGTTACCTGAGATCAGAGACTGTGCCGTATGTTCCCTGCACCACTGTTGCCTATCTCAGCACATGATATACAGTAGATGCTCAATAAATACTTTAACTTAAAAAATGCACTAAGAATAAATCTTATTAGACATCAAAATATGTACGAGTACAATCTAGGGACATGATCAGGAGCTCAAAATTCAATCTTATTTATTTATTTGTTTATTTGGAGACACAGTCTCACTCTGTCGCCCAGGCTGAAATGCAGTGGCGTGATCTTGGCTTACTGCAACCTTCGTCTCCCCGGTTCAAGCGATTCTCCTGCCTCGCCCTCCAGAGTAGCTGGGATTACAGGTGCACACCAACACGCCCGGCTAATTTTTTTGTATTTTTAGTAGACACAGGGTTTCACCATGTTAACCAGGCTGGTCTCAAACTCCTGAGCTCAGGCAGTCTGCCCACCTTTGTCTCCCAAAATGCTGGGATTACAGGTGTCAGCCACCACACACAGCCACAAAATGTTTTAAAGTAGCTTCAAAACCCCTTTGCAAATAGGTGTTTTCATAACAAGATGAAAACAAGAAAACATTGAGCTTCATATAATAGAAGGGTTCTGCCTGGATTTGCATGTGGCCCCATCATTTGTTTGCTGTTGGGCCATGGTCAGGTTACTTAGCTGCTCTCTGCCTCCACACAGGCTTTATGCCTGTTCATCCCTCATCTACAAAATGGGAATAATAAGAATATCTAACAATTAGAAGTGGAGAAAATATATATAAAGTCCTTTGAAAAGAGCTTGTCAAAGCTCAATAATTGTCCTCAATAATTGCTCTCAAAAATTGTCAGCTATCATTCAACAATAATCATAATGATAAAAATGTATGACTCAAAGAAAGATTCCTACCTCATATCCAGCTTCCCAAAAGAATATCAGACATTGGATCTGTGAAAGGAATGACATTGAGATGTATTTTCACATAGCTAAGTTGGTTTTTTCTCTTTGCCTTTCAATTTCTGCAGTCCCCACTCTAAGCCCATGGTCCACCTTTTTATTTTTCCTCCTAAAATGTCTTCGCTTCTCGTAAAATTTACTTTTCCTTAAAAACGGCCCTTGTCATCCACTCACTCTTTTGCCCTTCCCAGAAGTTGGCTAATGGGCACAAAAATACAGTTAGATGGAAGGAACAGAAGATTTTCTAGTGTTCAATAGCACAGTAGGGTGACGATCATTAACAATAACATATTTCAAAATGACTAGAGGAAAGATGTGGAATGTTCTCAACACAAATAAATGATAAATGTTTGAGGTGATGGATATGCAAATTATCCTGATTTGATCACTACACGTTGTATGCATGTATCAAAATATCACATGTACCCTAGAAATATGTATAATTGTCATGTGTCAATAAAAACAGAAAGGCCTATTTCTCTTTCCTTCCTCCCCGCATTCCCTCCTGTCCCAGATATGTGTTGTTCCTGGTGCTCTCCTGCCTCATGTTCAGCCAGCACTGAGCCAGCAGGAAGGATCTCACAGGTGATATCCTGAGATCAACCCTCCACCCCTTCAGGTAATAATCCTCCTGCTTTTAGTCATTTGTATCCTTTGGTTCCTAGATATTTTGAGTCAAATGCCTTCTAACTACTGACCTACATAATATCCCTTGGTTTTTAAAGATAATGCAAAGTGGATTTTAGTAACAATCTTGAATTGTCACAGAAGCTAATGAAGTTGGGGATTCCATGAAGCCATCCAAGCACTTAAAGCCCATCTCCTGGGTACCTTTTCCTTAGCTCAAGGCCACAAAAAATCAGAACTTGAATTCCAGCCCACATTTGCATCATGTCTAAATAATTATGAGTTATAAATGATGTTAACAAATAGTTAAATATGTTCTATTCTCCTACTTCAATAAATATACTGCCATAATAACCCACAAGGTCAAAGTCGAGTTTAGAATTCTCTGATTTCTTGGTGCTCTGCATGGGAATGTGGTAGTAAAGGGAGAGCCAATCCTCAGCCCCAAGCTAAACTTTTTTCGTTCATCGTAGCTAGCCCCGTCCTCTCTTGAGAAGCCTTGCATACCCCTGTGTGGGGGACTCCCTAGGCCCCATTCAAGCTCCATTCACAATTCTCACCCCTTCAGACAGCAGAGCCTTGGGCACCATTTGGACAAGCACAGTTTGCACTGTGAAATGGACCCAGGGAAGAGGCCATGCAGGCTCAGGCACATTTGGCCAGGGGCCTGAGTGCCCAGTGTGTGCCCTAGAAGACAGGGTGAGAGCTCTGGGTGGGCTGGAGTACAGTCAGTGGAGGACCAGAGAGGCACTTTCTCAAGCGCAGGATTCAGGGCAGAGGTCTTCTTGCCCAGATCGAAGGCTATGATTGCTTAGTGCAATGGTGCCTGCATCATGTCTTCTCAGCTCACCTTTCATTCAGTCTCAGCCACCATGGGAAGTTCCATGGAAGCGCAGGCTTCCCTTGTGCTGCCAGCAAACTCAAGCTACACTTTCTGCCCTAGGGCATCTCCATTATTGTAGGATTTTTCCTGAGCACAAATACAGCCCAGAAACACTTGCAGGTTAACAGCCTCAGGGGAAGACTTCAACCAGTGTGGGACAGATGGACGAATGCTCCAGGCTCATGTTTCAGGTGGACAGTTCTGGATAACATTCCAGAGCCTCTAGGAAGGTCCTGCAGAAAAAACTGCATGGCAGGAGCCTCAATAGCATGCCATTATTTTGGGTTTTCTTTCTTGCCTGGCTCACTCTTCCCACTTCTGACTCCTGCTTCTTGGAATCACTTCCCAAATAAACCACCCACACCCAAGTCCTTACTCCAGCTCTGCTTTTAGGGATACAGACACACTTTGGAGATATTACACGTTCTAAGTAACCACAATAAGGTGAATATCACAACAGTGCAGGTCACACGAAATTTTTTGCAAGTCACACAAAATTTTTTGCTTTCTGGTGCACATAAAAGTTATGTTGCCAGGTATGGTGGCTCATGCCTGTAATTCCAGCACATTGGGAGGCCGAGGTGGGTGCATCACCTGAGGTCAGAAGTTCGAGACCAGCCTGGCCAACATGGTGAAACCCTGTGTCTACCAGAAATACAAAAATGGTGGTGAGTGCCTGTAGTCCCAGCTACTCAGGAGGCTGAGGCAGGAGAATTGTTTGAACCTGGGAGGCAGAGTTTGCAGTGAGGCAAGATCGCACCACTGCACTCCAACCTGGTCAACAGAGCCAGATGCCATCTCAAAAAAAAAGTTATGTTTAAACTACTGTAGTCAATTAAGTGTGCAATAGCATGATGTCTAAAATATAATGTATATACCTTACTTTGAAAATATGTGATTGCCAAAAAATGCTAACCATCATCTGGGCCTTCAGCAAGTCATCATCATTTTGCTGCTGGATGGTCTTGCCTCAATGTTGATAGCTACTGACTGATCGGGGTGGTGGTTGCTGATGGCTGGAGAGGGAGTGTCAATTTCTTAAAATAAGATGACAATGAAGTTTGCTGCATTGACTGACTCTTCCTTTCACAAAAGATTTCGCTGTAGCATGCTATGCAGTTTGGTAGCATTTTACCCACAGTAGAATTTATATCAAAATTGGAACCAATCCTCTCAAACCCTGCCACTCCTCCATCAACTAAGTTTATGGAATATTCTAAGTCCTTTGTTGTTGTTTCCACAATGTTCACAGCATCTTCACCAGGAGTAGATTCCATCCTAAGAAACCACTTTCTTTGCTCACTCATAATAAGCAATAATAATACATTATTTTATACATATGATATATGATTATATAATATACATATGATATATGATTATATAATATACATATGATATATGATTATATAATATACATATGATATATGATTATATAATATACATATGATATATGATTATATAATATACATATGATATATGATTATACAATATACATATGATATATGATTATACAATATACATATGATATATGATTATACAATATACATATGATATATGATTATATAATATACATATGATATATGATTATATAATATACATATGATATATGATTATATAATATACATATGATATATGATTATATAATATACATATGATATATGATTATATAATATACATATGATATATGATTATACAATATACATATGATATATGATTATACAATATACATATGATATATGATTATACAATATACATATGATATATGATTATATAATATACATATGATATATGATTATATAATATACATATGATATATGATTATATAATATACATATGATATATGATTATACAATATACATATGATATATGATTATATAATATACATATGATATATGATTATATAATATACATATGATATATGATTATATAATATACATATGATATATGATTATACAATATACATATGATATATGATTATACAATATACATATGATATATGATTATATAATATACATATGATATATGATTATACAATATACATATGATATATGATTATATAATATACATATGATATATGATTATATAATATACATATGATATATGATTATATAATATACATGATATATGATTATATAATATACATGATATATGATTATATAATATACATATGATATATGATTATATAATATACATATGATATATGATATATTAATTATATTACATTATATATTATAACATTATATGTAAGATATGATATGTGATATAATATAAGCAAAAATAATATCCCTTGGTTTTTAAAGATAATACAAAGTGGATTTTAGTAACAATCTTGAGTCGTCACAGAAGCTAAGGAAGTTGGGGATTCCATGAAGCCATCCAAGCATATAAAGCCCATTTCCCTGGTTCCCTCTTCCTTAGCTCAAGGCCACAAAAAATCAGAACATGAATTCCAGCCCACGTTTGCATTATGTCTAAATAATTATGAGTTATAAATGAAGCTAACAAATAGTTAAATATGTTCTATTCTCCTACTTCAATAAATAGACTGCCATAATAACCCACAAGGCCAAAGTCGAGTGTAGAATTCTCTGATTCCTTGGTGCTCTGCACAGGAATGTGGTAGTAAAGGGAGAGCCTATCCTGAGCCCCAAGCTAAACTTTTTTCCAACTAATTCCATTTATTTCCATTATGATTGCAGCAATTCGGCCAGGCGCAGTGGAACGTGCCTGTAATCCCAGGCTGAGGCGGATGGATCATCTGAGGTTGTGAGATCGAGACCAGACTAACCAATATGGTGAAACACTATGTCTACTAAAAATACAAAATTAGCCAGATGTGGTGGCACATGCCTATAATGCCAGCTACTCAGGAGGCTGAGGCAGGAGAATCACTTGAACCCAGGAGACGGAGGTTGCGGTGAGCCAAGATCACGCCATTGCACTCCAGCCTGGGCAACAAGAGCAAAACTCCATCTCAAAAAAAAAAAAAAAAAAAGATTGCAGCAATTCACTCACATCTTCAGGCTCCACTTGTAATTCTAGTTATCTTGTTATCTTCACCACAACTGTGGTTACTTCCTCTGCTAAGGTCTTGAACCCCTCAAAGTCATTTATGAGGGTCAGAATCAACTTCTTCCAAACTCCTATTAATGCTGCTATTTTTACCTCCTCTGGTGAATCATGAATGTTCTTAGTGGCATCTACCACAGTGAATCCTTTCCAGAAGGTTTCCAATTTACTTTGCCCAGGTCCATCAAAGGAATCATGACCTATGGCAGTAACAGCCTTATAAAATATATTTCTCAAATAATAAGACTTGAAAGTCAAAATGATGCCTCAATCCATGGGCTACAGATAGATGTTGTGTTGGCAGGCATGAAACCAGCATGCGTTTCCCTGTACATCTCCATTAGAGCTCTTTAGTCACCAGGTACATTGTCAAAAAGCTAAAGTATTTGAAATGTATCTTTTTTTCTGAGCTGTAGGTCTCAACAGTGGGATTAAAATACTCAGTAACCCATGTGGTAAACAGCTCTGATATCATCCAAGTGTTGTTGTTCCATTTATAGAGCACAGGTAGAGTAGATTTAGCATAATTCTTAAGAGGTGTCCTAGGATTTATGGAATGGCAAATGAGCATTGGCTTGTAACAAGAAAGTCAGCCTGTCCTTTAAATCTTTTTTTTTTCTTGAGATAATGTCTCACTCCATTGCCCAGGCTGGATTGCAGTGGCATGATCTTGGCCCACCCCAGACTTGACCTCCTTGGCTCCATAATCCTCCCACCTCAGCCTCCTGAGTAGCTGGGACTAGTAGCATGCACCACCATACATGGCTTATTTTTATTTATTTATTTTTGTTAGAGACAGGGTTCACCATGTTGCCCAGGCTGGTCTCAAACTCCTAAGCTCAAGCCATTTTCCCACTTCAGCCTCCCAGAGTGCTGGGATTACACGCATGATCCGCCCTGCCTGGCCTCTAAATTCATGTTATGGAGTCTCATTTTCATGGTTAAAATATCCTGAATTGACTGTGGCCTGTTGGGAGGTGGGATGGAGAAAGCTACTTATGGAAAATGAAAAAGGGAAGCCCACCAGAAGCAAGAAAGTGTCATCAATTTTTACATCAAGGACTCCATGATAAAGAGAAAGTACAGGTGGCCTGTTATCGTGGCTGACTATTGGACTGTGGACTGCACCTGCATCTACCAGGTTCTTCTGGATAGTCCCAGTTTTAAATTTTTGACCTGATATTCATGAACACAGTGCTACTGGTCACACCTTTGTCCAGGTTTAAGCTTCAGAACATAATGTCTTCATGCAGTGGGAGGCCTGGTTAGGGTTATGATTCTGCCCTGGGTCATCTGCCCCTTCTGACCTGGAGGTAAATTTGGCATCTACTGTTTACCTCCACACTTGAACAGCCAACGATGGGCTGAGCACAGAGGCTCACATCTGTAACTCCAGCAATTTGGGAGGCCAAGGCAGGAGGATCGCTTGAGGTCAGGAGTTCAAGACCAGCCTGGGCAATATAGTGAGACCTTGTCTCTGTAAAGACAAACAAACAAAACCGAGGATGGGTGGGCGGCAGGGAGCAGTTCAACATGGGAAACCATTAATCTGAGAGCTGGAAGGACCCTTAGACCAGCCCACCATTAACAGATGAGACTCTGCCCTGAGATTATAGCCCAAAGTAATGCATTGAGATTTTCTAGAGATTTGAAAATAATCAATCCTAAAACCCCCAAGCATACTGCTATTGTTTGCTATTGAATAATGTTTTCTAGTCTGGGTGTGGTGGCACCTGCCTGTAATCCCAACACTTTGGAAGATTGAGGTGAGTGGATCACCTGAGGTCAGGAGTTCGAGACCAGCCTGGCCAACATGGTGAATCCCTGTCTCTACAAAAATACAAAAAATTAGCAGGCCATGATGGTGTGCACCAGTAATCCCAGCTGCTTGGGAGGCTGAGGCAGGAGAATCCTTTGAAGTTGTGAGGCAGAGGTTGCAGTGAGCTGAGATCGCACCATTGCACTCCAGCCTAGACTACAAGAGACAAATTCCATCTCAAAAATAATAATGATAATAATAATGTTTTCTACAAGCAAGGGGTTACTTTGTACTGGGAACTGGTGTGAAGGGATTCACCATGAGTAAGCTTTTGGATTGATGACAGGTATTTCTAGATCACGGAGGTGGGAATGCTTGTTGATCACCTTCTATGTTCTTTGTTATATTGATTGATTTTTTAATTAGCATTTTTATAACAATAAAGTCATAAAAACAAATAACTAAAATAAAGTAAAATAATCTAAAAGGGCCAAGTGTGGTGGCTCTGTAATCCAAGCATTTTGAGAGGCCGAGGTGGGTGGATCACCTGAGGTCAGGAGTTCGAGAACAGCCTGGCCAACATGGTGAAACCCCATCTCTACTGAAAATACAAAAATTAGCCAGGTGTGGTGGCAGGCACCTGTAATCCCAGCTACTTGGGAGGTTGAGGCAGGAGGATCACTTGAACCCAGGAGAAACTGCTTGCAGTGAGCTGAGATTGAGCCATTGCACTCCAGCCTGGGTGAAAAGAGCTAAACTCCATCTCAAAACAAAACAAAACAAAAATCTAAATGTAATTGAGTTGAATATTTAAACTTTTAACTGACATTTCAAATTAGATTCTAATTCCATTTAAAAGAGCATCTCATAGAAGCAAAGGTACTCAATTATATTAACTCTGTGGTTTCATTTAAGTAATTTGTTTTGTGAAGGGACACAAATCCAACCAGATTTTAACAGTGTATAAATATGTATTTATTAATTTAATTACAATGACAATAGTCTAATCTATCCATTTAAATAAAGGAGAGCATCTGATCTGTGTTCTGGGACAGTGTGCACTATAGGTGTGTGGAAATACCGATGTGCTCAGCTGTGTGGCAGGCTCAGTGGGACCTGGAGTGCAGGAGCCCCTGGGCCATTCACGTCTGGCCACAAAAGTCATTGTTCATTTACACCCAATTTCTATAGAAATATTATTTTCAGTGGTTGTTATGATGCAAAAGAAAAGAAGCAGGGAGATTTATTAAATCTTTACATATAAGTTATGTTAGTAAACAAAGTCTACTTTCTTCTGGCTTAATTAAAAATCTATACGAGTATTTATGCCTTTTGGAAATTAGAGATGCCAATTTAAATATTATGAAGCAAAGCAACTGATTATTAGGTAAGACAGCCAAGTACAACTGCAGAATTGTAGAGGTTATGTGTTACATGTATAAGAATATTTCATAGCAATAATCTTTTAAGATGCTGTGAAGACACTCCACAGTGAAGCAGAAATTAGAACAGAATTAATAATACTGTGTATGCTCTCAGTTCACCAATTTATCAAAACCAGCTTTATGATTCAGGAGGGTGTCTGCTCTTTTGCAACTGGAAGAAAAGAAAGAATATTTTATTTTTTGACTCTAGATTTTCTTCACTAACAGTATTTCCAAGGCTAAGTAAGGGAGTTGCAAGTAACACCAAGAGAAAAAAGCAGTCTTGAGCAGCTTTTTAAAAATAATCTTAAAATATGGAAAATGAAGCCAGGTGTGGTGGCTCACTCTTGTGATCCCAACACTTTGGGAGCCTGAGGTGGGAGGATTGCTTGAGGACAAAAGTTTGAGACCAGCCTGGGCAGCATAGCAAGATCCTCATCATTGCCAAAAATAAAATTTTTTTAAAAAATTAGCTGGATGTGGTGGTGCATGCCTTAGAGTCCCAGTTACTTGGGAGGCTGAGGTAGGAGGAGCTCTTGAGCCTAGGAGTTCAAGTCTGCAGTGAGCTATGATTGCACCACAGTTCTCAAGCCTAGGCAACAAAGTGAGACCCTGTCTCTTTCTCTCTCTCTCTCTCTCTCTCTCTATATATATATACACTATATATATATATAGTATATATATATACACTATATATATATAGTATATATATATACACTGTATATATATGTATATATGTATATATGTGTGTATATATGTATATATATGTGTGTGTATATATATGTATATATATGTGTGTGTATATATATATATATATGGAAAAGGAAAGGGGCCAAGAATATCAAAGACATTATTGAAGAAGAGGAAAGATTTGTCCTGCCAAATATAAGAACTTTTATAAAGCTACAGCAATTAAGACAGTGTGGTCTTCACTGATAAACTGATTAATGAAACAGAATAGAGAGCTCCCAAGCAAATCTCCACAAATTTAATCTTTGATATGTGATGTAGGTGACATGGTAGATCAGCAAGGAAAGAAAGGACTTTTCAATAAATAGAATAGAAAAATAATGGTTATTGATATAGGAAACAAAATGAAATTATAGTCCTAGTTCACTCTATATACAAACATTAAATTCCAGATGGACAAAAGACTTACATGTCAGAAACAAAACTTTAAAACTTTTAGTAGAAAATGTAAGTGAATGAGACACAAAAAGCCACTTAACCATTAAAAAAGATTAGACATTTTGACTATCACAAAATTAAGAACTTTTTACATCAAAAAATGGAAAAATAGGCTGGGCATGGTGTCTAAAACCTATAATCCCAACAGTAGATCACCTGGGGTCAGGAGTTTGAAACCAGGCTGGCCAACATGGTGAAACCCCATCTCTACTAAAAATACAAGAAATTAGCCAGGCATTAGTGGCAGACACCTGTAATCCCAGCTACTTGGGAAGCTGAGGCACGAGAATCGTCTGAACCAGGGAGGTGGAGGTTGCAGTGAGCCACTGCACTCCAGCCTGAATGATAGAATGAGACTCTGTCTCAAAAAATATATAAATTAAAAATAAAAGTAAAAAAGTGAAAAGATAAACTATAAATTAGAAGAAGATATTTGCAGTACCTAAAACCTACAAAAGATTAATATCATATCAACTAAGTGCTCCTATGAATTAATTTTGAATAAGGAGCTCCTATGAATTAGTTTTAAAAATAGCAACCCAACAGAAAATTGGGAAAAGACATTAATAGGGATTTCACAAAAGAGAAAGCCCACAAAATATAAAAATTTTCTTAACCTCATTAGTAATCAGGAAAATGCACAAGATACTTCACATCTATTCTCTCCACAAATATTAAGAAGTTTGACAATACCAAAGTATTAGTCCATATTCACACTGCTGATAAAGACATACCTGAGATGGGGAAGAAAAAGAGGCTTAATTGGATTAAGGGTTCCACATGGCTGAGGAGGCCTCAGAGTTATGGCGGTGGATGAACAGCACTTCTTACATGGCGTGGCAAGAGAATATGAGAAGGAAGCAAAATAAGCAAAAGATGAAATCCCTGATAAACCCATCAGATCTTGTGAGATTTATTCACTATCACAAGAATAGCATGGGAAAGACTGGCCCCAAAGATTCAACTACTGCCCCCTGGGTCCCTCCCCAAACGTGTGGGAATTCTGAGCAATACGATTCAAGTTGAGATGTGGGTAGGGACATAGCCAAACCATATTATTCTGCTCCTGGCCCCTCCAAATCTCATGTCCTCACATTTCAAAACCTATCATGCCTTCCCAACAGTCCCCCAAAGTCTTAACTCATTTCAGCATTAACCCAAATGTCCACTTTCCAAAGTCTCATCTGAGACAAGGCAAGTCTCTTCTGCCCATGACCCTGTAAAGTCCATATCAAGCTAGTTACTTCCTAGATACGATGGGGGTACAGATAATTGAGTAAATACAGCTGTTAAAAATGGGAGTAATTTGCCAAAACAAAGGGGTTACAGGCCCCATGCAAGTCCAAAATTCAGCAAAGTAGTCAAATTTTAAAGCTCCAAAATGATCTCCTTTGACTCCATGTTTCACATCAAGGTCATGTTGATGCAAGAGGTGGGCTCCCACAGCCTTGGGTAGTCCTGCCCCTGTGGCTTTGCAGGGTATAGCCCACCTCCTGGCTGTTTTCATGGGCTGATGTTGAGTGTCCGCAGCTTTTCCAGGCTCATGGTGCAAGCTGTCAGTGAATCTACCATTCTGGGATCTGGAGGAGAGTGGCCCTCTCCTCAAAGCTCCACTAGGAAGGGCCCCAGTAGGGACTCTGTGTAGGGGCTCCAACCCCACATTTCCCTTCTGCACAGCCCTAGCAGAGGTTCTCCATCAGAGCATCACCCCTGCAACAAACTTTCGCTTGGACATCCAGGTGTTTTCAAACATCCTCTGAAATCTAGGTGGAGGTTTCCAAACCTCAATTCTTGACTTCTATGCATGTGCAGGCTCAGCACAATGTGGAAGCTACCAAGGCTTGGTGCTTGCACTCTCAAGGCCATGGCCTGACTTCTATGATGGCCCCTCTCAGCTGTGGCTGGAGGGGCTGAAACGCAGAGAAACAAGGCTCTATGCTACACGCAGCACAGTGAACCTGGCCCAGCCCAGAAAACCATTTTTTCCTCCTAGGCCTCCGGGCTTGTGATGGGAGGGGCTGCTGTGATGACCTGTGACATGTCCTGTAGACATTTTCCCCATTGTTTTGGGGATTAACATTAAGCTTCTCACTACTTTTGCAAATTTCTGCTGACAGCTTGAATTTATCCTCAGAAAATGGGATTTTCTTCTCTATCACATTGTCAGGCTGCAAATTTTCCAAATTTATATGCTCTGCTTCCTTTATAAAACTGAAGGCCTTTAACATCACCCAAGTCACCTCTTGAATGCTTTACTGCTTAGAAATTTCTTCCAGCAGATACCTTAAATTATCACTCTCAAGTTCAAAGTTCCACAAATCTCTAGGGCAGGGGCAAAATGCTGCCATTCTCTTTGCTAAAACATAACAAGAGTCACCTTTGCTCCATTTCACAACAAGTTCCTCATCTCCATCTGAGACCACCTCAGCCTAGACCTTATTGTTCAAAACACTATCAGCATTTTTGTCAAAGCCATTCAGCAAGTCTCTAGGAGGTTCTAAATTTTCCCACATTTTCCAGTCTTCTTCTGAGCCCTCCAAACTTTTCCAACCTCTATCTGTTACCAAGTTTCAAAGTCACTTGCACATTTTTGGATATCTTTTCAGCAGCACCCCACTCCACTGGTACCAATTTACCGTATTAGTCCATTTTCACACTGCTGATAAAGACATACCCAAGTCTGAGAAGAAAAAGAGGTGTAAAGAAAAAGAACTGTAAATGGATTTACAGTCCAACATGGTGGAGGAGGCCTCAGAGTCATGGCAGGAGGTGAAAGGGACTTCTTACATGGCAGCAGCAAGAGAAAATGAGGAGGAAGCCAAAGCAGAAACCCCTCATAAACCCATCAGATCTCATGAGGCTTATTCACTATCATGAGAATAGCACAGGAAAGACCGGCCTCTGTGATTCAATTACCTCACCCTGGGTCCCTCCCATAACATGTGGGAATTCTGGAGATAGAATTCAAGCTGAGATTTGGGTGTGGACACAGCTAAACCATATCACCAAATATGGAGAGACTGTGGATCAACAAGATCATCTCGAACTAATACAGGAGGTGAGAGTTTAAATTAGAACAACCACTTTGGAAAGCGATTTGGATTATCTTATAAATTTGAGCATTCTCATATGTTATGGCAAAGTAATTCCTCTACCACAGGCCCTGGAGAAACTCTTGCCCATATGCACCAGAAGTAGTAAAAAAAAATGCTCATGTAATGCCATTCATAATAGCAAAAATCTGGAAATAAGTCAAATGTTCATTAATAGGAGAATGGGTAAATTGATAGAAGAATGGGTAAATAAATTATACCCTTAAAAACTAAATAATATGTCATTTAGGGCAATCATATGTATGCAATAAAACAATGTGTTTTTTAATGGAAGGGAATCCTAAACATAAATTCAGGGTAGTAGTTACCCTCGGGCTGAAGGTTATAAATCAGGAAAAAGGACAGAGGAGGAGCAGATGTTAGGGTCAGAGCCCTAGTTCTTGGGTTGTGTTCTGGGTTCACAAGTGATTACCATGTTGCTCAAATACATTTACATAGAGGCCCAGGCACACACAAGGATGAAATAGGAGCCAAGGTGTGCTATGAGCCAAGGATTATGATTAATCCAATTTTGTGCACTTTAAGCCGTTTGAAAAACAGAAAAGCAAAACAACAATATAATTTTTAAGAAATTGAATATAGGGTGCTATGTACTGAATGTGTCCTCCTAAAATTAATCACCAATATCAAAGGATTAGGAAGTAGGGCTTTTAGGTAGTGATTCAGTCATGAAGGGAGAGTCTTCACAACTGGGTTTAGGTCCTTACACAAGGACTGGAGGGAGTGGACTTCCCCTGTCTTGCCCTTCCGCCTTCTGCCATGTGAGGACACAGTGCATCTCCTCCTGAAGACACCGTGCACAAGATACCATCTTGGATGCAGAGACCAGGACCTCACCGGACACCAATCCTGCTGGCACCTTGATCTTGGACTTCTAGCCTATGGAACTATGAGAAATACATTTCTGTTCTTCAGAAATTACCCAGCCTAGTGTATTTTCTTATATAGTAGCACAAACTCATTAAGGCGTAATGCCTCTTGTCATTTTCTTTTAAAATATTCTTTGTTGCCTCTTTAGCACTGGGGCATTTTATATTTGACCCTTCATAATATCTCTTACTTTTGGTTTTTCACATTTCTGTTCCAAGTGTATTCTTAGATACATATTTTCCACTATTTGTTAGTATCCAGGTCAGAAAGCCCAGAATACCTTCTTTTAAGGCTTCTGTTTCTGCAACAATGAAGTATTAATGCCTCCTGTAAACTAGGCATTTCCTTTCCAATTGTAACTGCCATCGGAAAGCAAAGTAGAATTACAGTCTATGAGTGTGGGGTTGATTTTTAATGTATCTAGAGTATGGTTAAATGCTGGTTTTTAATCACACAGATACATTGATTGCTTGGCACACTAGGGTATCAGTTGCTAGTTATCTCTGTATTTATCCATGCTGTTACAAAGGGAAAGTACAGACCATGAAGTTGGACCAGCTGTCATACCCACAACATTTGGGGAGCATTGATTTTTTTTAACCTTTAGCTGCTTAACTGTCATACGTAGCAGCTTAGGTGAAAAGCACCTTTATTGTGGGGACTTTCTCTTAGTGCTCTGTGGCACAAAAGAGCAGACCTATGTAGAAGCATTTAAGTATTTTGTGCATCAACAGGAAAATTAAAGGAACAAATTCTTATTGTATCCTTTAATCCCTGAAGACAAAACCACAGTGACAGTAACTAGGTCACGGCATTGTATTCAGAGAGGGTCAGCCTTGGTCTTTGAGAATAAGTCCCCTTTACCCCACTATCAAGACTCACTGAGCAAACGGGAAAGTTCAGGTGGAACATGCAGTGAAGAGCAAACACAGTGGGGGGCGCTCACTGTCATGCGCTGCCATGCCTGCCATGGTCAGCAGACCTGTCTTCTACTTGACAACAGGCAAGGTGAGAAACATTTTCTTGTAGAGTTTCTTGATTCTTCCAAGTTGTGGCAGGATGGACTGACTTAGAGGAGCTCAGGAAGGCCGTTAAACAACACAGAAACACAAGATGAATTGTACTCCTCAGCAGGCCTATGTTAGAGCAGCAGGTCCTTGAAGCCTCAGCCACTCCTGGGACACAGCACAATGCCCCTAATGATTTGAAAATTGGTGGAGAGTGGGCTGCTAATCCCTGTGTCCAGGGACAAAAAGAGACATAAACAGCAAAAAGTTATAAAATAAGTGTGCCTAACATCTGCTTATTGTGGGAGGTAGGGATTTAAGATATAAGAATTTAGCTGCATGTGGAAGCTCACACCTGTAATCTCAGCACTTTGGGAGGCCAACACAGGAGGACGGCTTGAGCCCAGGAGTTTGACATGAGCCAGGCAACATAGTAAGTCCCCATTCGTACAAAAATGTTTTTGAAGAAAAGTAGTTGAGTGTGGGGACACATGCCTGTAGTCCCAGGTACGTGGGAGCCTGAGACAAGAAAATTGCTTAAGCCTGGGAGATTGAGGCTGTAGTGAGCTATGATCACAACAATGCACGCCAGCCTGTGAGTCCAGAGACCCGAACCGGCACCCTGAAGCAGGGTCCACCTCTACTGGTAGAAATCGGCTCAAGGAGGTCTTTAGGACAGAACTCCCGAGGCTCCGGATCTGGGGGTCCCGAAGCTCCCTCTCCCACAGTGCCCCCTACTACATCCCAGCTCAAGCAACCACCGCGACTGCAACAGAAACGCCCGTCCGCGCATCACAGAACCTGTTTAAAGGAGCCGCAGCCGGACTTTGAAGAGCAAAGCCCGAGTCAGCATGGGAAACGCGCATGCGCGAGGCGCCAGCCCATTCTCCTGTCACAGTGACTTCAACGGTTGGCTGAGACCACTCCTTAAACCTTATCAAAGCAGGAGCCCTTCGGGGCAGTGCGTCTGTGTTGACGCTCAAGCCTGACAAACCCAGGGGTTCGAAAAAACAGTTTCAGGACACCACGATACAAGGAGGGCTAAACAGGAAGCAGAAAAAGCAGACAGAGTCCTGGCAAAGCAGCGCAACAACCCAGACACAGGCCTACCTGGACGGTATTCGGGTGAGTCTACCCAGAAGTCGTGACCCCGTGATCTCGTCAACAAGACTCCTTGCATACCCGGGGGCTGTTCGCTCAAGCAAGGATCGTTCCCGTAGAGAGCAAAACCCGGAAGACGCAGGGTGTCCTGGGGCGTGTATTTCTGTGCCACTGCGGTAGGACTGTGTGTGTGAGTGTGTCTCCCATTCTCCCTTCTCTCTGTCTCTCACCCTGGGTGCTTCATTCCCTCTCTCTGTCGGTTTGTCTGTGTGTGTGTGTGTGCGTGTGTGTGTACGCGCCCGTGTGGGTGTGTGTCTTTGGACGAATGTGCCCTGTGCGTCAAAAAGGGATGTCTTTTATGTCGGCCGGTCTTTGGTGAGCCTCTTTCTGCGTCTCTCCCTGGGTCCTGTGGCCGGCTGTCCGTCGCTTTGGCGCCGGTTCCACTTTGGGTCTGTGAAAGCCTCGATCACGTGAGCGGATGCTTGGGGCCGGAGCAATGGAAGTCTCATCCCCATCCTGAGCGGCCTCTTTCCTAGGATCCAGGGCACCACACTCCAGCCAGCCCAGGACAAAAGCCCCACAGGAGCACATGGTCCCGCAGGAGACGATCAGACCCGAGTCCAAGAAGATGGTTGTACCTTTCCACGGCTCTTCTCTGCGAAATGAAGCCACACCACCACACAGTCTTCAAGAGGAAGCCGGGAATGGGAGACGGCAACAATCCCTGTCCCTGGAACGCTGGCCTCTCTGGACAAGCCACCCGCTTCCCACCCCTCCTCCCCTTATGCCCGTGGCGGTGGCTCGGCGCCGTATCCTGCCTGGGCTCTGGCCTCTGCTCTGTCCTCCCTCTTGCTCTGTCTCCCCTGTCTCTGAGCGGCCTAGATGCCTCTTGGTCTGGCTGAATATCTTCTACGAAGATCACTTCCCCGTCCATCAGGGAGACACTTCCTAGAGATCCGTGTCGTGACTGTTTCTCTCTCCAAACCTGTTTCTGCTGCATTGGGCAGGTCTGATGACCCTGGAGCTCTTGGCTTCCATACGTGTCTCAGACAGGGAAGCTTCCTTGGTCTCCATGTTTCACCTCATGGCTGGGTGGATTGCCTAGAATGAGCGCTAGGCCACCGTGACTGGCCTTGTCTTCTAGGACAGGTGGTGTCGCATTTCCTCTGCTCTTCCTGTCTCACTCTTGAGGGACATCCTCTCCTCTGCTCAAAGGTGGACCGACTCCCTGAATCTTTTGGCTGTAACGAATGTCAGGAAACCAAGGGACTACGCGGGGACTGGGGCTGGGGCCGGGTGCAGGGGAGGTCGCGTCAGGGCTAGCTGGGCGGTGGAGGGTTGGGAGTGGGGTGAATGTTGCCGAAACCTCCGTGCTCCTCTGGCCGGCCTTTCAAGATGTGGCTTGGGCTGAGGCACAGGCCCCGTCCAGGTTCCCAGGTCTTCTTTGAGTTCCCTTGGTACTCGGGGAAAGGCCACTCTTTCCCCCTTTCCACCGGGCACATGCCTGGACACCATTGTTGGTTGCGCCATCGCCCCATATGCCTCCGGTGACATACATTCACGCCATCTGCTCTGGGATACGCCAGTGCCACGCGTGATCGCATTGTCTCCACCTCGGATTCGCCCCGTCCCTGTCTGCACGTGTCCTGGAAAGCGGTGTCGGCTTGCAGGAGCCCCAGGGCTTTTAGAAGCGGGGCAGGCCACTGCTCTTTCAAAGGAGGAGGGAAGCAGAGGGCTCACGGATCAGTGAATTTTCAGCGACACCACGCCTTGAGGGCCATGGGATCATTGTGTGCTGCAGCCAGGCCCTGGCGGCCTCACCCCATGTGGTGAGCCCATCCTTTGTCACCCGGAGGGGTCCAAAATCGCTTCTGAAGAGGAGTCCAGAGAACCCAGCAGGCGCCCTGAAGCTCCCCCTCCATCGGTGGAAGTCGGCTCAAGGAGGTCTTGAAGACGGGACTCCTGGGGGCTTGACCCTGGGACACCTTCGGCCCCCTCTCCCACGCGGCCCAAACTGGACCCCGGCTCCAGCAGCAGTCGCGGCTGTAGCAGGAGCCCCGACTGCCGCCGCGCAGCCGCCCTTATTTAAAGGGGACGCAGCCTGCCTCACTGCCAGGAGCCGAGCGCCAGTTGGCCCAGCCAATGCGCATGCGCGAGGCGCGCGCCCATTCTCCGGTCACAGTGCTTCCCACGGTTGTCTTAGAAACCAGTCCCCGAGGCTTGGGAACACGGGAGCCCTCCGTGACAGCGCTTGGGTGTCGGGCCTCCGAGGCTCCGGCCTGACCTCAAAACGGGGTCCATGGGAACGTCTCCGGCCGCCAGGAGTCGCAAAGGGCCGAGCAGCATGACGAAACCACACGGGGAGTCGGGGGGAAGCAGCACGGCATCCCAGCCTCAGGCCTGCCCGGACGGTGTTCGGGTGAGTCTACCCAGAAGTCGTGCCCCCGTGATGTCGAGGACAGGTCCGCCTGCGTGCCCGAGGGCTGTTCTCTCACCCGAGGGTCCTTGCGGTCGAGATCAGAACCCGGCAGCCGCAGGGGTTGCCTGGGGCCGTGTATTTCTCTGCCACCGCTGTAGGACTGTGTGTGTGCGTGTGTCTCCCACTCTCCCTTCTCTCTCTGTCTCACCCTCTGTGTGCTTCTTTCCCTCTCTCTGTCGGTTTGTGTGTGTGTGTGTGTGTGTGTGTGTTTGTGTGCGCCTGTGTGTGCACGCGGCCCTGTGCGTCTGTGTCTTTGGACGAATGTGTCCTGTGCGTCAAAAAGGGATGTCTTTTATGTCGGCCGGTCTTTGGTGAGCCTCTTTCTGCGTCTCTCCCTGGGTCCTGTGGCCGGCTGTCCGTCGCTTTGGCGCCGGTTCCACTTTGGGTCTGTGAAAGCCTCGATCACGTGAGCGGATGCTTGGGGCCGGAGCAATGGAAGTCTCATCCCCATCCTGAGCGGCCTCTTTCCTAGGATCCAGGGCACCACACTCCAGCCAGCCCAGGACAAAAGCCCCACAGGAGCACATGGTCCCGCAGGAGACGATCAGACCCGAGTCCAAGAAGATGGTTGTACCTTTCCACGGCTCTTCTCTGCGAAATGAAGCCACACCACCACACAGTCTTCAAGAGGAAGCCGGGAATGGGAGACGGCAACAATCCCTGTCCCTGGAACGCTGGCCTCTCTGGACAAGCCACCCGCTTCCCACCCCTCCTCCCCTTATGCCCGTGGCGGTGGCTCGGCGCCGTATCCTGCCTGGGCTCTGGCCTCTGCTCTGTCCTCCCTCTTGCTCTGTCTCCCCTGTCTCTGAGCGGCCTAGATGCCTCTTGGTCTGGCTGAATATCTTCTACGAAGATCACTTCCCCGTCCATCAGGGAGACACTTCCTAGAGATCCGTGTCGTGACTGTTTCTCTCTCCAAACCTGTTTCTGCTGCATTGGGCCGGTCTGATGACCCTGGAGCTCTTGGCTTCCATACGTGTCTCAGACAGGGAAGCTTCCTTGGTCTCCATGTTTCACCTCATGGCTGGGTGGATTGCCTAGAATGAGCGCTAGGCCACCGTGACTGGCCTTGTCTTCTAGGACAGGTGGTGTCGCATTTCCTCTGCTCTTCCTGTCTCACTCTTGAGGGACATCCTCTCCTCTGCTCAAAGGTGGACCGACTCCCTGAATCTTTTGGCTGTAACGAATGTCAGGAAACCAAGGGACTACGCGGGAACTGGGGCTGGGGCCGGGTGCAGGGGAGGTCGCGTCAGGGCTAGCTGGGCGGTGGAGGGTTGGGAGTGGGGTGAATGTTGCCGAAACCTCCGTGCTCCTCTGGCCGGCCTTTCAAGATGTGGCTTGGGCTGAGGCACAGGCCCCGTCCAGGTTCCCAGGTCTTCTTTGAGTTCCCTTGGCACTCGGGGAAAGGCCACTCGTTCCCCCTTTCCACCGGGCACATGCCTGGACACCATTGTTGGTTGCGCCATCGCCCCATATGCCTCCGGTGACATACATTCACGCCATCTGCTCTGGGATACGCCAGTGCCACGCGTGATCGCATTGTCTCCACCTCGGATTCGCCCCGTCCCTGTCTGCACGTGTCCTGGAAAGCGGTGTCGGCTTGCAGGAGCCCCAGGGCTTTTAGAAACGGGGCAGGCCACTGCTCTTTCAAAGGAGGAGGGAAGCAGAGGGCTCACGGATCAGTGAATTTTCAGCGACACCACGCCTTGAGGGCCATGGGATCATTGTGTGCTGCAGCCAGGCCCTGCCGGCCTCACCCCATGTGGTGAGCCCATCCTTTGTCACCCGGAGGGGTCCAAAATCGCTTCTGAAGAGGAGTCCAGAGAACCCAGCAGGCGCCCTGAAGCTCCCCCTCCATCGGTGGAAGTCGGCTCAAGGAGGTCTTGAAGACGGGACTCCTGGGGGCTTGACCCTGGGACACCTGCGGCCCCCTCTCCCACGCGGCCCAAACTGGACCCCGGCTCCATCCGCAGCCGCGGCTGCAGCAGGAGCCCCAACTGCCGCCGCGCAGCCGCCCTTATTTAAAGGGGACGCAGCCTGCCTGACTGCCAGGAGCCGAGCGCCAGTAGGCCCAGCCAATGCGCATGCGCGAGGCGCGCGCCCATTCTCCCGTCACAGTGCTTCCCACGGTTGTCTTAGAAACCAGTCCCCGAGGCTTGGCAACACGGGAGCCCTCCGTGACAGCGCTTGGGTGTCGGGCCTCCGAGGCTCCGGCCTGACCTCAAAACGGGGTCCACGGGAACGTCTCCGGCCGCCAGGAGTCGCAAAGGGCCGAGCAGCATGACGAAACCACACGGGGAGTCGGGGGGAAGCAGCATGGCATCCCAGCCTCAGGCCTGCCCGGACGGTGTTCGGGTGAGTCTACCCAGAAGTCGTGCCCCCGTGATGTCGACGACAGGTCCGCCTGCGTGCCCGAGGGCTGTTCTCTCACCCGAGGGTCCTTGCGGTCGAGATCAGAACCCGGCAGCCGCAGGGGTTGCCTGGGGCTTGTATTTCTCTGTCACCGCTGTAGGACTGTGTGTGTGCGTGTGTCTCCCACTCTCCCTTCTCTCTCTGTCTCGCCCTCTGTGTGCTTCTTTCCCTCTCTCTGTCGGTTTGTGTGTGTGTGTGTGTGTGTGTGTGCGTGTGCGTGTGTGTGCACGCGGCCCTGTGCGTCTGTGTCTTTGGACGAATGTGCCCTGTGCGTCAAAAAGGGATGTCTTTTCTGTCGGCCGGTCTTTGGTGAGCCTCTTTCTGCGTCTCTCCCTTGGTCCTGTGGCCGGCTGTCCGTCGCTTTGGCGCCGGTTCCACTTTGGGTCTGTGAAAGCCTCGATCACGTGAGCGGATGCTTGGGACCGGAGCAATGGAAGTCTCATCCCCATCCTGAGCGGCCTCTTTCCTAGGATCCAGGGCACCACACCCCAGCCAGCCCAGGACAAAAGCCCCACAGGAGCACATGGTCCCGCAGGAGACGATCAGACCCGAGTCCAAGAAGATGGTTGTACCTTTCCACGGCTCTTCTCTGCGAAACGAAGACACACCACCACACAGTCTTCAAGAGGAAGCCGGGAATGGGAAACGGCAACAATCCCTGTCCCTGGAACGCTGGCCTCTCTGGACAAGCCACCCGCTTCCCACCCCTCCCCTTATGCCCGTGGCGGTGGCTCGGCGCCGTATCCTGCCTGGGCTCTGGCCTCTGCTCTGTCCTCCCTCTTGCTCTGTCTCCCCTGTCTCTGAGCGGCCTAGATGCCTCTTGGTCTGGCTGAATATCTTCCACGAAGATCACTTCCCCGTCCATCAGGGAGACACTTCCTAGAGATCCGTGTCGTGACTGTTTCTCTCTCCAAACCTGTTTCTGCTGCATTGGGCAGGTCTGATGACCCTGGAGCTCTTGGCTTCCATACGTGTCTCAGACAGGGAAGCTTCCTTGGTCTCCATGTTTCACCTCATGGCTGGGTGGATTGCCTAGAATGAGCGCTAGGCCACCGTGACTGGCCTTGTCTTCTAGGACAGGTGGTGTCGCATTTCCTCTGCTCTTCCTGTCTCACTCTTGAGGGACATCCTCTCCTCTGCTCAAAGGTGGACCGACTCCCTGAATCTTTTGGCTGTAACGAATGTCAGGAAACCAAGGGACTACGCGGGGACTGGGGCTGGGGCCGGGTGCAGGGGAGGTCGCGTCAGGGCTAGCTGGGCGGTGGAGGGTTGGGAGTGGGGTGAATGTTGCCGAAACCTCCGTGCTCCTCTGGCCGGCCTTTCAAGATGTGGCTTTGGCTGAGGCACAGGCCCCGTCCAGGTTCCCAGGTCTTCTTTGAGTTCCCTTGGCACTCGGGGAAAGTCCACTCGTTCCCCCTTTCCACCGGGCACATGCCTGGACACCATTGTTGGTTGCGCCATCGCACCATATGCCTCCGGTGACATACATTCACGCCATCTGCTCTGGGATACGCCAGTGCCACGCGTGATCGCATTGTCTCCACCTCGGATTCGCCCCGTCCCTGTCTGCACGTGTCCTGGAAAGCGGTGTCGGCTTGCAGGAGCCCCAGGGCTTTTAGAAGCGGGGCAGGCCACTGCTCTTTCAAAGGAGGAGGGAAGCAGAGGGCTCACGGATCAGTGAATTTTCAGCGACACCACGCCTTGAGGGCCATGGGATCATTGTGTGCTGCAGCCAGGCCCTGGCGGCCTCACCCCATGTGGTGAGCCCATCCCTTGTCACCCGGAGGGGTCCAAAATCGCTTCTGAAGAGGAGTCCAGATAACCCAGCAGGCGCCCTGAAGCTCCCCCTCCATCGGTATAAGTCGGCTCAAGGAGGTCTTGAAGACGGGACTCCTGGGGGCTTGACCCTGGGACACCTTCGGCCCCCTCTCCCACGCGGCCCAAACTGGACCCCGGCACCAGCCGCAGTCGCGGCTGCAGCAGGAGCCCCGACTGCCGCCGCGCAGCCGCCCTTATATAAAGGGGACGCAGCCTGCCTGACTGCCAGGAGCCGAGCGCCAGTAGGCCCAGCCAATGCGCATGCGCGAGGCGCGCGCCCATTCTCCCGTCACAGTGCTTCCCACGGTTGTCTTAGAAACCAGTCCCCGAGGCTTGGCAACACGGGAGCCCTCCGTGACAGCGCTTGGGTGTCGGGCCTCCGAGGCTCCGGCCTGACCTCAAAACGGGGTCCACGGGAACGTCTCCGGCCGCCAGGAGTCGCAAAGGGCCGAGCAGCATGACGAAACCACACGGGGAGTCGGGGGGAAGCAGCACGGCATCCCAGCCTCAGGCCTGCCCGGACGGTGTTCGGGTGAGTCTACCCAGAAGTCGTGCCCCCGTGATGTCGAGGACAGGTGCGCCTGCGTGCCCGAGGGCTGTTCTCTCACCCGAGGGTCCTTGCGGTCGAGATCAGAACCCGGCAGCCGCAGGGGTTGCCTGGGGGCGTGTATTTCTCTGCCACCGCTGTAGGACTGTGTGTGTGCGTGTGTCTCCCACTCTCCCTTCTCTCTCTCTCACCCTCTGTGTGCTTCTTTCCCTCTCTCTGTCGGTTTGTGTGTGTGTGTGTGTGTGTGTGTGTGTGTGCGTGTGTGTGCACGCGGCCCTGTGCGTCTGTGTCTTTGGACGAATGTGCCCTGTGCGTCAAAAAGGGATGTCTTTTATGTCGGCCGGTCTTTGGTGAGCCTCTTTCTGCGTCTCTCCCTGGGTCCTGTGGCCGGCTGTCCGTCGCTTTGGCGCCGGTTCCACTTTGGGTCTGTGAAAGCCTCGATCATGTGAGCGGATGCTTGGGACCGGAGCAATGGAAGTCTCATCCCCATCCTGAGCGGCCTCTTTCCTAGGATCCGGGGCACCACACTCCAGCCAGCCCAGGACAAAAGCCCCACAGGAGCACATGGTCCCGCAGGAGACGATCAGACCCGAGTCCAAGAAGATGGTTGTACCTTTCCACGGCTCTTCTCTGCGAAATGAAGCCACACCACCAGACAGTCTTCAAGAGGAAGCCGGGAATGGGAGACGGCAACAATCCCTGTGCCTGGAACGCTGGCCTCTCTGGACAAGCCACCCGCTTCCCACCCCTCCCCTTATGCCCGTGGCGGTGGCTCGGCGCCGTATCCTGCCTGGGCTCTGGCCTCTGCTCTGTCCTCCCTCTTGCTCTGTCTCCCCTGTCTCTGAGCGGCCTAGATGCCTCTTGGTCTGGCTGAATATCTTCTACGAAGATCACTTCCCCGTCCATCAGGGAGACACTTCCTAGAGATCCGTGTCGTGACTGTTTCTCTCTCCAAACCTGTTTCTGCTGCATTGGGCCGGTCTGATGACCCTGGAGCTCTTGGCTTCCATACGTGTCTCAGACAGGGAAGCTTCCTTGGTCTCCATGTTTCACCTCATGGCTGGGTGGATTGCCTAGAATGAGCGCTAGGCCACCGTGACTGGCCTTGTCTTCTAGGACAGGTGGTGTCGCATTTCCTCAGCTCTTCTTGTCTCACTCTTGAGGGACATCCTCTCCTCTGCTCAAAGGTGGACCGACTCCCTGAATCTTTTGGCTGTAACGAATGTCAGGAAACCAAGGGACTACGCGGGGCCTGGGGCTGGGGCCGGGTGCAGGGGAGGTCGCGTCAGGGCTAGCTGGGCCGTGGAGGGTTGGGAGTGGGGTGAATGTTGCCGAAACCTCCGTGCTCCTCTGGCCGGCCTTTCAAGATGTGGCTTGGGCTGAGGCACAGGCCCCGTCCAGGTTCCCAGGTCTTCTTTGAGTTCCCTTGGCACTCGGGGAAAGGCCACTCGTTCCCCCTTTCCACCGGGCACATGCCTGGACACCATTGTTGGTTGCGCCATCGCCCCTTATGCCTCCGGTGACATACATTCACGCCATCTGCTCTGGGATACGCCAGTGCCACGCGTGATCGCATTGTCTCCACCTCGGATTCGCCCCGTCCCTGTCTGCACGTGTCCTGGAAAGCGGTGTCGGCTTGCAGGAGCCCCAGGGCTTTTAGAAGCGGGGCAGGCCACTGCTCTTTCAAAGGAGGAGGAAAGCAGAGGGCTCACGGATCAGTGAGTTTTCAGCGACACCACGCCTTGAGGGCCATGGGATCATTGTGTGCTGCAGCCAGGCCCTGCCGGCCTCACCCCATGTGGTGAGCCCATCCTTTGTCACCCGGAGGGGTCCAAAATCGCTTCTGAAGAGGAGTCCAGAGAACCCAGCAGGCGCCCTGAAGCTCCCCCTCCATCGGTGGAAGTCGGCTCAAGGAGGTCTTGAAGACGGGACTCCTGGGGGCTTGACCCTGGGACACCTGCGGCCCCCTCTCCCACGCGGCCCAAACTGGACCCCGGCTCCATCCGCAGCCGCGGCTGCAGCAGGAGCTCCGACTGCCGCCGCGCAGCCACCCTTATTTAAAGGGGACGCAGCCTGCCTGACTGCCAGGAGCCGAGCGCCAGTAGGCCCAGCCAATGCGCATGCGCGAGGCGCGCGCCCATTCTCCCGTCACAGTGCTTCCCACGGTTGTCTTAGAAACCAGTCCCCGAGGCTTGGCAACACGGGAGCCCTCCGTGACAGCGCTTGGGTGTCGGGCCTCCTAGGCTCCGGCCTGACCTCTCCACGGGGTCCACGGCAACGTCTCCGGCCGCCAGGAGTCGCAAAGGGCCGAGCAGCGTGACGAAACCACACGGGGAGTCGGGGGGAAGCAGCACGGCATCCCAGCCTCAGGCCTGCCCGGACGGTGTTCGGGTGAGTCTACCCAGAAGTCGTGCCCCCGTGATGTCGACGACAGGTCCGCCTGCGTGCCCGAGGGCTGTTCTCTCACCCGAGGGTCCTTGCGGTCGAGATCAGAACCCGGCAGCCGCAGGGGTTGCCTGGGGCCGTGTATTTCTCTGCCACCGCTGTAGGACTGTGTGTGTGCGTGTGTCTCCCACTCTCCCTTCTCTCTCTGTCTCACCCTCTGTGTGCTTCTTTCCCTCTCTCTGTCGGTTTGTGTGTGTGTGTGTGTGTGTGTGTGTGTGCGTGTGTGTGCACGCGGCCCTGTGCGTCTGTGTCTTTGGAGGAATGTGCCCTGTGCGTCAAAAAGGGATGTCTTTTATGTCGGCCGGTCTTTGATGAGCCTCTTTCTGCCTCTCTCCCTGGGTCCTGTGGCCGGCTGTCCGTCGCTTTGGCGCCGGTTCCACTTTGGGTCTGTGAAAGCCTCGATCACGTGAGCGGATGCTTGGGGCTGGAGCAATGGAAGTCTCATCCCCATCCTGAGAGGCCTCTTTCCTAGGATCCAGGGCACCACACTCCAGCCAGCCCAGGACAAAAGCCCCACAGGAGCACATGGTCCCGCAGGAGACGATCAGACCCGAGTCCAAGAAGATGGTTGTACCTTTCCACGGCTCTTCTCTGCGAAATGAAGCCACACCACCACACAGTCTTCAAGAGGAAGCCGGGAATGGGAGACGGCAACAATCCCTGTCCCTGGAACGCTGGCCTCTCTGGACAAGCCACCCGCTTCCCACCCCTCCCCTTATGCCCGTGGCGGTGGCTCGGCGCCGTATCCTGCCTGGGCTCTGGCCTCTGCTCTGTCCTCCCTCTTGCTCTGTCTCCCCTGTCTCTGAGCGGCCTAGATGCCTCTTGGTCTGGCTGAATATCTTCCACGAAGATCACTTCCCCGTCCATCAGGGAGACACTTCCTAGAGATCCGTGTCGTGACTGTTTCTCTCTCCAAACCTGTTTCTGCTGCATTGGGCAGGTCTGATGACCCTGGAGCTCTTGGCTTCCATACGTGTCTCAGACAGGGAAGCTTCCTTGGTCTCCATGTTTCACCTCATGGCTGGGTGGATTGCCTAGAATGAGCGCTAGGCCACCGTGACTGGCCTTGTCTTCTAGGACAGGTGGTGTCGCATTTCCTCTGCTCTTCCTGTCTCACTCTTGAGGGACATCCTCTCCTCTGCTCAAAGGTGGACCGACTCCCTGAATCTTTTGGCTGTAACGAATGTCAGGAAACTAAGGGACTACGCGGGGACTGGGGCTGGGGCCGGGTGCAGGGGAGGTCGCGTCAGGGCTAGCTTGGCGGTGGAGGGTTGGGAGTGGGGTGAATGTTGCCGAAACCTCCGTGCTCCTCTGGCCGGCCTTTCAAGATGTGGCTTGGGCTGAGGCACAGGCCCCGTCCAGGTTCCCAGGTCTTCTTTGAGTTCCCTTGGCACTCGGGGAAAGGCCACTCGTTCCCCCTTTCCACCGGGCACATGCCTGGACACCATTGTTGGTTGCGCCATCGCCCCTTATGCCTCCGGTGACATACATTCACGCCATCTGCTCTGGGATACGCCAGTGCCACGCGTGATCGCATTGTCTCCACCTCGGATTCGCCCCGTCCCTGTCTGCACGTGTCCTGGAAAGCGGTGTCGGCTTGCAGGAGCCCCAGGGCTTTTAGAAGCGGGGCAGGCCACTGCTCTTTCAAAGGAGGAGGGAAGCAGAGGGCTCACGGATCAGTGAATTTTCAGCGACACCACGCCTTGAGGGCCATGGGATCATTGTGTGCTGCAGCCAGGCCCTGCCGGCCTCACCCCATGTGGTGAGCCCATCCTTTGTCACCCGGAGGGGTCCAAAATCGCTTCTGAAGAGGGGTCCAGAGAACCCAGCAGGCGCCCTGAAGCTCCCCCTCCATCGGTGGAAGTCGGCTCAAGGAGGTCTTGAAGACGCAACTCCTGGGGGCTTGACCCTGGGACACCTGCGGCCCCCTCTCCCACGCGGCCCAAACTGGACCCCGGCTCCAGCCGCAGCCGCGTTTGCAGCAGGAGCCCCCACTGCCGCCGCGCAGCCGCCCTTATTTAAAGGGGACGCAGCCTGCCTGACTGCCAGGAGCCGAGCGCCAGTAGGCCCAGCCAATGCGCATGCGCGAGGCGCGCGCCCATGCTCCCCTCACAGTGCTTCCCACGGTTGTCTTAGAAACCAGTCCCCGAGGCTTGGCAACACGGGAGCCCTCCGTGACAGCCCTTGGGTGTCGGGCCTCCGAGGCTCCGCCCTGACCTCTCCACGGGGTCCACGGGAACGTCTCCGGCCGCCAGGAGTCGCAAAGGGCCGAGCAGCATGAGGAAACCACACGGGGAGTCGGGGGGAAGCAGCACGGCATCCCAGCCTCAGGCCTGCCCGGACGGTGTTCGGGTGAGTCTACCCAGAAGTCTGTGCCCCCGTGATCTCGAGGACAGGTCTGCCTGTGTGCCTGTGGGCTGCTCTCTCACCTGAGGGTCGTTCTCGTGTAGAGCAGAACCCCGCTGCCTCAGATGTTGCCTTGGGGTGTGGAGTGTGTCTGTGCCACTGCTATATGACTGTGTGTTTTTGTTTGTGTGTGTGTTTGTGTCTCCTATTCTCTCCTCTCTCTCTGTCTCTTACTCTTTCCCTCTCTCTGTCTGTTTGTGTCCTTGTGTGTGTGTTTGGACGAATGTGCCTTGTGCTCCAAAAATGCTATTTTTGCATGTCGTCTGGTCTTTGTTGAGCCTGTTTCTGGGTCTCTGCCTGGGTCATGTGGCCGGTTGTTTATCGTTTTCTCGGCGGTTCCACTTTGGGTTCGTCAAGACCTCGACCACGTGATGAGATGCGTCTGTCCCGGGGCAATTGAAATCTCATCCCCAACCTGAGCGGCCTCTTTTCTAGAATCAATGTGACCACACTGCAGCCAAGAACAAAATCCTCACAGGAGGTCATTTTTCTGCAGGGGTGGAGCCAACCAAAGTCAAAGAAGATTCTTGTATCTTTTCACAGCTCTTCTCTGAGAACGAAGCCACACAACGATACAATCTTGAAGAAGAAGCTAAGAATGGGAGATGGCAACAATCCCTGTCACTGGAACACTGGCCGCTCCAGACAAGTCACCAGTTTGGCACCCCTCCCCTTATGCCTGTTCCGATGGCATGGTGCTATATCCTGCCTGGGCTCTGGCCTCTGCTCTGTCCTCCCTCTTGCTCTGTCTCCCCTGTTTCTGAGGGACCTTGATGTTTCTTGGTCTGTCTGAATGTCTTCAACAAAGATCACTTCCCAGTCCGCCAGGGGACACTTCCTGGAGATCCGTGTCATGATTGTTTCTCCCTCCAAACCTGTTTCTGCTTGATTAGCCAGGGTTGATGATCCTGGGGCTCTTGGCTTCCATACGTGTCTCAGACAGGGAAGCTATCTTGGTCTCCATGTTTCACCTCATAGGTGAGTGGATTGCCTAGAATGAACAGTAGGTGACCATGACTGGGCTTGTCTTCTAGGGCAGGCACAGTGTCGCATTTCCTCTGCACTTCCTGTCTCATTCTTGAGAAACATCCTCCCCTCTGCTCGTGGGTGGACTGACTCCTTGAATCTTTTGGCTGTAACGAATGTCAGGGATCCAATGGGACTGGGCTGGGGCTGGAGCTGGATGCAGGGGAGGTTCCGTCAGGTCTACCTGGACATTGGAGGATTGGGGGTGGATTGAACTTTGCAGAAACCTCTTTACTCCTCCAGCAGGCTTTTCAAAATGTGGCTTGGACTCATGCAATAAGAAATTTAGGGGTTGAAAGGGCCCCTTTTTCATTGGCACTCTGGGTAACATCGCTTCAGCACAATCTTATGGTAGAGAAGCCTTATCAAATTTGCAGTCCTTCAGGGCTCTTAAAGATGCTTGATAAATGATTAGGGAAATAAGAACAAAATTGAAAGGAAAAGGAAGTCCAAGGACCTGCCCCAGAAGAATCATAGATATGTTTGAATACTTATTCATTATTTGCCCCAGATAGAAAATGTTTTTTAATCAAAAGGCAAAAGTTATAATGAGAAAGATAATATTGCCTGGGGCAATGTTGAGACAAATAAGGTAAAGATCAACCAAATGCCCTGAGTCCTTTGTCCCAAACCCTGCTGGGGACCCAAATACTTTTGATATAGCATCTTTCTACCTGAGGAATGCAAAGAGAATAATACTCATAAGCAAAGAGCCTCTGTTTTCCAATAGGACTGACTCTAACTATGTGAAGAACTGCTACATATTCTACAGTGCTTGATAGGCGGTTCCCATCTGACAGGAGCTGTTTGGCTTGTGGATAGCAGTTCCAAGATTAACAAATGACATCATGTTTGAAAGCCACTGCTCTTATTACAGAAGAGTCAAGCAAATGTTTTTATTTTGAGTTATTTATAGTTTAGAAAAATTGGGTGAAGTGTGTTTTTGTGAGCAAATTTATTTTTCTCTAGTTTCTCCATAATTTGAAAGCTGTGAGTATTCTGATTAGGTGACAACATAGTCATTTGCTTAAGTACATCTTTTATTGTAAAATGAGACAAATGGAGACACTGGTTATTTTACCCAGGCTTTGACTAGAATAACTTAATTTTAGGTAAATTCCAACAAACCCAACTTAAGAGAAGCCTATATGACCAATTAATTGTTTCTGCACTTTAAGTGAATACTCAGGCTGTACTAGTCCCTTCTCACACTGCTATAAAGATATTACTTGAGACTGGGTAATTTATAAACAAAAGAGGTTTAACTGACAGTTCTGCATAGCCGGGGAGGCCTCAGAAAACTTACAGTTACGATAGAAAGGAAAGTAGGCACCTTCTTCACAAGGTGGCAGGAGAGACTGTGTGTGTGTGTGTAAAGGATAAAATGTCAAACACTTATACAATCATCAGATTTCATAACTCACTATCATGAAAACAGCATGGGTGAAACAACTCCCATGATACATTCACCTCCCACCAGGAGGGATGACAATTTGAAATGAGATTTGGGTCAGGACACAGAGTCAAGCCATATCACAAGCCAACCATAATAAGCCTAAAACTTATTTTTCACACAAATTGTTCTCACTATGACTTCTCTTTAATAAAAAAGGAGAGCTAGAGAGAGACAGAGAGATTGTTTCAAGGGAAAAGGGTAATGCTTGTTACTAAATGTCAGCTCTGGCTTTTATTTTATGGAGTACAAATTGAATCATAAAATTTTTATATTTTATTTTATTTTCCTTTAAGTTCCAGGATACATGTGCAGAATGTGCAGGTTTGTTAAGTAGGTATACACGTGCCATGGTGGTTTGCTATACCTATTGACCCATCCTTTAAGTTCTATTCCCTCACCCCTCACCCCCCAACAGGCCCTAGTGTGTGCTTTTCTGCTCCCTGTGTCCATGTGTTCTCATTGTTCAACTCCCACTTATGAGTGAGAACATGTGGTGGTTGGTTTTCTGTTCCTGTTTTAGTTTGCTAAGGATGATGGCTTCCAGTTTCATCCAAGTCCCTGCAAAGGGCATGATCTCATTCCTTTTATGGCTGCATAGTATTCCATGATGTATATGTACTACATTTTGTTTATCCAGTCTATCATTGATGGGCATTTGGACTAGTTCCATGACTTTGCTATTGTAAATAGTGCTGCAATAAACATATGTGTACATGTATCTTTATAGTAGAATAATTTATATTATTTTGGGTATATATCCAGTAATGGGATTGCTGGGTCAAATGGTATTTCTGGTTTTAGATCCTTGAGGAATCATCATACTGTCTTCCACAATGGTTGAACTAATTTACATGCCCACCAACAGTGTAAAAGCATTCCTATTTCTCCACAGCCTGGTCAGCTTCTACTGTTTCTTGATTTTTTATTAATTGCCATCCTGACTGGTGTGAGATGATATCTCGTTGTAGTTTTGATTTGCATTTCTCAAATAATCAGTGATGTTGAGCTTTTTTTATATGTTTGTTGGCCATGTAAATATCTTCTTTGGAGAAGTGTCTGTTCATGTTCTTTGCCCATTTTTTGATTGGGTTGTTTGTTTTTTTCTTGTGAATTTGTTCAATTTCCTTGTAAATTCTGGATATTAGACCTTTGTCAGATGGGTAGATTGCAAAATTTTTTTCCCATTCTGTTGTTTGCCTGTTCACTCTGATGATAGTTTCTTTTGCTGTGCAGAAGCTCTTTAATTTACTTAGATCTCATTTGTCAATCTTGGCTTCTGTTGCAGTTGCTTTTGGCATTTTTGTCATGAAGTCTTTGCTCATGCCTATGTCCTGAATGGTATTGCCTAGGTTTTCTTCTAGGGTTTTTATGGTTTGGGGCTTGACATTTAAGTCTTATGTTTAAGGTTTAAAGTCTTAAGTTTAAGATTTAAGGAAGGGTTCCAGTTTCAATCTTCTGCATATGGCTAGTGAATTTTCCCAGCACTATTTATTGAATAGGAGATTCTTTCTTCATTGCTTCTTTTTGTCAGGTTTGTTGAAGATCATATGGATGTAGATGTGTCGTGTTATTGCTGAGGTCTCTGTTCTGTTTAATTAGTCTATATGTCTGTTTTGGTACCAGTACCATGCTGTGTTGGTTAGTGTAGCCTTGTAGTATAGTTTGAAGTAGTGTGATGCCTCCAACTTTGTTCTTTTTGCTATTCCAAACAATTGAAAAGGAGTGACTTCCCCCTAACTCATTTTATGAAGCCAGCATCATCCTGATACCAAAATCAGGAAGACACACACACACACACACACACACACACACACACTTCAGGCCAATATCCCTGATGAACATTGATGCACAAATCCTCAATTAAATACTAGCAAACCAAATTCAGCAGCACATCAAAACACTTATCCACCACAATCAAGTCAGCTTCATCCCTGGGATGCAAGACTGTTTCACCATGCACAAATAAATAAACATAATGAATCAACATAAACAGAACCAAAGACAAAAACCACATGATTATCTCAATAGGTGCAGAAAAGGCATTTGATAAAATTCAACACCACTTCATGTTAAAAACTCTCAATAAACTAGGTATTGATGGAACATATCTCAAAATAATGAAAGCTATTTATGACAACCCTACAGCCAATATCACAGTCAATGGGCAAAAGCTGGAAGCATTGCCTTTGAAAACTGGTACAAGACAAGGAAGCCCTCTCTCACCACTTCTTTTCAATGTAGTATAGGAAGTTCTGGCAAGGGCAATCAGGCAAGAGGAAGAAATAAAGGGTATTCATATAGGAAGAGAGGAAGTCAAGTTGCCTCTGATTGCAGAGGATATGCTGTTATATTTAGAAAACTCCATAATCTCAGCCCCAAAACCCCTTAAACTGATAAGCAACTTCAGCAAAGTCTCATTATATAAAATCAATGTCCAAAAATCACAAGCATTCCTTTACACCAACAATAGACAAGCAGAGAAACATATCATGAATGAACTCCCATTCACAATTGCTAAAAAAATGAATAAAATACCTAGAAATACAGCTGACAAGGGATGTGAAAGACCTCTTCAAGGAGAACTACAAACCACTGCTCAAGGAAATAAGAGGACATAAACAAATGGAAAAACATTCCATCCCCATGGATAGGAAAAATCAATACTATAAAAATGGCCATATTGCCCAAAGTAACTTATAGATTCAATGCTATTCCCATCAAACTACCACTGACATTCTTCACAGAATTAGAAAAATCTACTTTAGATTTCATACAGAACCAAAGAAGACCCCGTATAGCCAAGATGATCCTGAGAATCCTGAAAGTTTTCATAGTTAAATAATCTTCTAATGAGTACAAGATTATCATTTTTCTTCATATTTTCAGTTGGTGACCTAATGAAATAGGGTATTTTTTCTCTTTTGACACACAAGTACTCTTCTGATGGTCAAAATATTAATGTTATTTATCTCTCCTTGTTTCACTTCAAAGGAAACCAGAATCATGGCATTCTGAAGATTAGAGATGCAAATCTCCATTATTTGGCATCCCACTGGACCCGATCTGTTTTTCATTGCAAATGACCCACTGCTAAGACTATGCAAGGACCCTCCCTCTAGGCCCAGAGACTGTTGCAGAAGAGATGGGTGCATGAGATTGTAAGGGCTGGTTTTGAGGGATACAGTTAGCTCAGACACTCCAAATCAAGGAGAGTACATAGGTGCCTAAACAGCTTGTAAAACAAAGAACTTTGCTTTCTCAGCTATTATGTGGCACCTTTTTATCCACCCCAACCATGAAAAATGTCCTGCTTCCTGAAATTAAAAGAAAATAATTATTAAGAGGATAAAGATACCTCATAACCAAGCCTCCTGGGCATAATACTCCCAGTTATAAGTTTTGCAGATATAGATATTTAGATATATAAAATTATTTTTTAGAAAAATGTATATGTTTTGTATAGTTAACCACTGTAAGTCTGTAATTAAAACCAAGATTATAGTAGTTCAAGGCATAGAAGTGAAAGAAAAGTCAATTTTTGTAAACTCGTCATTGGCTTTTTGTTTTTGGCTCTTTACTTTAAATAAATCTTTTAAGGGGTAATGAATGCCTGCCCGAGTCCATTCCTATCTTTCCTAGAACACTTACTTGTCTATAAGTATTTTGACTTCAAGTCCCTCCACCATAGGGAGTCTCACTGAAGGACAGGATGGACACAGGGCAGGCAGATATGCCACCCAAGCAGTGCTGGGAGAAAAAAATTAATAGCCATTGATGCTGACGCTGGCAAATATTGGCCATAAAGGGAAGAATGTAAACCAAAAATAAAATTCTAAGCCCTTCAACCATCTGAATGTACCCCTCCTCTCGGCCATGGGGATTCCAGAGTGAAACTGAAAATCTTGTTCAGGCCATGATGGAAGAGAGCATTGGACATGCATCATTATATTTCTCCAGCATTAACATCAACACAGACCTTAAGACATCAACATCAGACCTAAGAGTCTGATCAGAAATATTTAACATCTATTTTCTCTGAAGCCTGCTACCTGGAGGCTTTATCTGCCTGATAATATCTACATTTCTCCAACCGCTTATCTTAACCCAGACATTCCTTTCTTCTGATAATAACTCTTTCAACCAATTGCCAATCAGAAAATTTTAAAATCTACCTATAACCTGGAAGTCCCCACTTCAAGATGTCTTGCCCTTCCAGACTGAAACAATATATACCTTACATGTATTGACTGATGTCTCATGTCTCCCTAAAATGTGTAAAACTAGGCTGTGCCCTGACCATCTTGTGCACATGTTCTCAGGGTCTCCTGAGGGCTGTGTCATGGCCCATTGGTCACTTATATTTGGCTCAGAATAAATCTCTTCAAATATTTTAGAGTTTCACTCTTTTTGTTGACCAGTCACTCCCTAGTAAGCTTAGGAGCGGGGATCTGACAGCAACAATTTCATGCTCAGAAACAGCATTCTCTCATCCAGTGTCCCCAGGCTCTGCAGAACCCAGGGTCCTGGTATCCATAACTCAAGGAAATGGGAAGGAGTCACGGAGCTCTTGGGCTTTCTCATTCTCTGAAAATGGGCAATTGATAACTAGCCTTGATTTTGTTTAGAAGTATAAATAAATGTCACATTTCTAAGCAAAATCAAGTCTAGTTTCAAACGTGTGAAAGGAAAATAGAAACTTGGGATCCCAATTCACTCTGCCAAAAGGAGAAAGTTAAGCTGAAAGCTGAGTCATGCAAGAAGCTGACTTTCCTTTTGCTCCTAAGCACACAGCTCCAGATAGAAGGTTAAATATCCCCACAGGTAGGTGCTCTGTCCTCATCTTACCTTATGTGAAGTGCTGATTTACTGAGCATAAGATGAATACAAAATTGACTATTCCCCTGCCTTATCCTTTTCTTTTGCAATGTGTGGATTCAGTAATGTGACCATACCTTTCCTCTTTCCCCTCCAGCACACTCTTCCCCTTTAAACGTTGAAGCCTCAGCATCATCTTTGGAGAAAGGCACAGACCACAGATTGTTTCTATGATTCTGTGTTTTTTCCTTCCAACTTGTCCTTAATCTTGGCAAAATAAACTTCTAAATTGATTGAGACCTGTCTCAGATACTTACTTGTTTATGAATATTAGAAGCAGTTTGTGTTCTCATCGTGTATGTTATTACAGCTATCCCTTGTTATCCAACCTTTTACTATCAAGCTCAATAATTGAATAAAATCAGATAACTTTTTAGGTGAGTCCCTTTCTATATAAATTCTTGCTATTCATACTGGAGCTACATTCATTTGGATAGTGCTTTCCCTCCTGAGTCAAGCTTGGTGCTTAACTCTCCCTATCCAAATCAGAAGCCAAATAGACTTGGAAGGTTCAGGCAGTCAGTGTACACAGAACATGCACCGAACTTTTTGTTTAGCCATCGCTAGTTATCTCTAGTAGGTGTAATAATGAGAAATGTTTACTTTTCAAATACATTGCTGTAGTGTTTTAATTTTTACAAGCATGTTTACATAACTAATTTTTATAAAATACACCTGTTGCTGGATACCTCTTGTCTCTATCTTGATAACCATCACCCAGATTTGCAAAGGAGGCCTTGCTCAAATATTTGGAAACTAATGCCCTCAGAGAGATGTCCACCAGCCTTGTTCCTCTCATTCCTATTTAAAGATTGTGATGTCATTGGATCTTTCCCTAGGGTGGCCCCTGGTTTGCCAGGCTGGACACTCCTGTGTTGGAGATGCATCGACTCATGTACTGCATAAATGTTTTAGATTTTACTGTGAAGCAAACAATTCACTCCTCAGACCCTCATTCACCCAAGTCCACATCTGGACTTGAGGTTTGGCTTCTCTGGTCCTAACTGGGACTTATCTGACCCTGACAGGAGATAACTTCAGTAGGGACTTTGACTAATAGCAAGCATGCACACTTCAACTTGGCTTACCCTGAAGGTAACATTTACTCATTATAATGGTAAAAAAAAAAAAAAAAAACATGCCCCTGGGTGGAGATTTCAGTCATTACTAAGATGTGTGATATATGTACTAGCATGTATCACCATAGAGCATGTGCACCCAGGAGACCACCCAAAACATGTTTGCTAGTAATACCCCTTCCCAACCCCTTTCATGAATAATCATATAAGACTCTCATAAGGGAGCTTCCCCAGTGCCGATCTACGCTGTCTCTTTTTCCAAGAAGCCCACTCTGACTTGGCTTTTAGAGTGTACTCTCTCTTTAAATAAACTCTGCAGCTGCTTCACTGTCACTGCTCACTTCTTGGCTGAATTCTTTCCTCCAAGAAGACAAGAACTGAAGACCCCACACCTCCCGGTAACATTACCAACTCTTTCTCCTTTTTCTCTGGAGCTGGTGCTCAGATGGTGAGAGCCCTGTGCTAATGGTCCCAGGGTGGGAGCCCGTGTGCCCCTGTCTGGTCCTCAGCAATGTCCTTGGTCAGCTGCCTGGCAACAGCTGTCGATTACCAGAGGGAACAAGTGATCAGCACCAGAGTCGATCACTTCACAGAGGAGCTGAGTGGACGGGGTCAGCTCAGGCCTCCCAGACTAGGGCGGGAATGTCCCGTGATGGCAGGTCAGTGTCTTAGCTACCTTGGAGGCACCTCTTCATAGACTGCAGGGATCATTTAGGTAAAAATATAGCCTGCTGATTTTTACACCTTGCTGAAAATCTTTGCTAATAGCAATCTGTTAGCTGTGACAATTACCATTGTTTTTTATTTTTCATTTTGTTCCTTATTACTGAAGATATTCTATGGAGCTTTAAAGCCTCCTGCAGTAAGAAACTAGTAAAGAAACATACTGTTTGCAGGAAGGAAAATTACCCACAATTCTTGTTCTCTAAGGTGCATGGTTATCATTCCAACAGCCATTCTCAGCAATGAACTGAGGACCCTCAGATGTGTTTCATTCCCTTAGTACTTTAATCCTCTCCTCCACTCTCAATTGCCACTTTTCCCATGAATGGGGGGAGAGGGGTTGGGAGAGATATCTCCTGTCTTGGGCCCACATATTTTGAAGTTCAAGTCGGAAGCTCCAGTGATTGCCTGGGTGTAGTGGTCAGGGGCAAGACAGATGTGTGGTTGGTAGTCTTTCCTTCTCTGTACATCTGGCAGCCTCTCTTCTCAAGCTGGGGCTTCATGGAGTCCCAGAACTTTGAACCTGAAGTAGTGTCAGCAGCCACGTTGCAGCTGGAGTCAGGCCAAATGTTGGTCTCACTCCCTCGTGACTGGGACGCTTGGAAGAGCCAAACGGGCAGGCTTGGAGAGCGTGTACTTTTGAAACTCAAGTGTATCTTAAACCATTTCATTGCAACTACGTGTGTGTCTGTGTGCGTGTGTGTGTGTGTGTGTATGTGTCAGGAGGATGCATAACAGCCTCACTAAGGGGTGACTGACATATAATAGAAGGACTTGTGCACCCATGAAACCATCACCATTATCAAGACAGCGAGCATGTCCATCCCCCATAGGTTTTCTTGTGCTCCTTTGTGATCCCTTCCTCCTGCCTCTCCTGCCATGCTCCACCCAAAGCAACCACTGATCTGCTTTCTGTCACGATATATAGATCGGCAAACTACTTATAATACCAGTTCTAACCTCATCAGGCAAATACTTTCTTTTTTAAGTTGGGCTTTTCATTGTGTGTTCAACATTCTTGATTCAGAAAGAGTAAGAGAGAAAGGCTGGTGTGGGCCCCTCCTGGGAGGCCTGGCCCTATCCGCAGCCCCAGTGTGGCTCACATGCCCTGGAGCCCCTGCCCACAGGACAGCCCTGACTGCTCATCCACAAGCTTTGTGGTATCCTTTACCATTCCTGGGCAGGCTCTGTACAGTGCAGAACTTTACCCCAGTCCTTGCACCAAAATAACAAGTGTCAGAGATAGTATATTTGGAGCCAGTGGCTGTGCCCTCACCTCTAGATGCCTGTAATACTGAGCTACTAAGCAAGAGGTCCCTCCCTTCTTGCCCTTTTCTTGGGGACTCATCCCTTGTGCTCTGCTCTTCCTCACACAGGATCTATCTTCTGATTGCTCCTCTCCATCTCCTGCAGTCCCTGGACCCCCATGGCAATACAAACAGACTCTTCTATATCTTCTGTCCATTGCAGGACCACAGCTCTGACCTGGCTCTCCTCTGTTTTCCAAGCCCTGCACCTGTGGAGTTGGGAATTAGCACCCACCTGACCCCATTGTGGCATCAGGCCCACCCTCCCCAATGCAGGAAGAGTTCCAGATGTTGGGGAGCTATGACATTATCCTGCACACATATCATGTCCTGGCCTGGGAAAGTGATGATGATGATATTTTCCCACAAAGTAGACAATAACATCATGAAAGTGCCTAGTTCATTTTCTAGCATAAAATATGTATCAAAGCAGTGGGGTTTAGTAGGCATATGTAGATTTTAAAAGCTCCTCTGAAGGCAGGGAATGATTTCTTCAATAGAAAAAAAAAACTACCCCAGAAGGAGAAGATCAACACATTGGATGATAGTAAAATTAAGAATCCCTCAAAAAATTCAATAAGAGAGGGAAAAGATCAGTCACAAATGGGAAATATATTTGTCACAATATGACAGGCAAAGGACTCATGTCCAGAGTGCATTAAGAATTTCTACAAATAAAATAAAGAATCCAACAGAAAAATGAACAAGAGAAAGGAATAGGAACTTCATTTTTAAAAAAAAGAAAAGAAAAAGGAAGTAAGGAAAGACAAATGAACATCCAAATGGCCAGAAAGCATATAAAAATGCCCAACCTCATAAACCATCAGACAAATGTGATCCACAATGAGAAGCAAATACACACCGACCAGCATGGCTAAAATTAAGAAGACTGTTAATACCAAGTGTTGGTGAAAATGTGAAGTAACTGAAACATTTATACACTGCTGGTGGAAATGTGAAATAGCACAACTACTTTGGAAAATTATTTGGGAATACTGCTAAAGGTGAGCACCCCTATGATCCTGAAATCCCACTCCAATGTGAAAACCCAAAAGAAATGCATCCTGATAGAGGCACTCTTCATAGTAGCCCAATGTTAATCACGGAATAATGGACAAATATATATTATATTATGGAATTTTTATGGTAATGAAAATAGATTAATAACTGCCATGCACAGTTGGTGAATCTCACCAACATAACGTTGAGTGAAAGAAACCTGATACAAATGAATGTGTGCTACACTATTTCATTTCCGTGAAGCTCCAAAACCAGCAAAACGAACCTATAGTGTTATAAGTCAGCATAGTGATTATCTTAGTGTTTGCATGGGAGCTCTGGTAATGTTTTATTTCTTGATCTAAGGGCTGGTGTCCCAGATGTGTTCACTTTGTGATAATTCATCAATCTGTTTTCTTGGGATTTGTGGCTTATCTGTACAGATATACTTCAGTTAAAAAAATCATTCAACTCAATGACAACAACAAAAAAACCTCGATTTTTTAACATTTTGTGGAGTGTTTATTATGATCCAGTCAGCATACTAAATACACTACTTTATTTGATCCTTAAAATAACTTAAACAACTTGATTTAAATATGGGCAAAGGACTTGAGAAGACATTTCTCCAAAGAAGATATACAAAAAGCACATGGAAAGACCCTTGACATCATTAGTCATCGGGGAATGCAAATGTAAACCACGGTGGGATACTACTTCACACATGTTAGAATGACTATTATCCAAAAATAAAACAAACAGAAAATAACAAGCATTGGCAAGGATGTGGAGAAATTGAAACCCCCATGCATTGTTGGTGGGAATGTAAAATGGTGCAGCTGCTGTGGAAAACAGTTTGATGGCTCCTCAGAAAACCATACACAGAATTAACATATGATCCAGCATTGCCACTTTCAGGTATATATCCAAAACAATAGCACAAAACACATTAAGAGACATGTTCATAGCAGTATTATTCAGAATAACTAAAAGGTGGAAGCCATGTTAAGTGTTCATTGACAGATTAATGGGTAAGCAAAATGTGATATATCCATACAATGAAATATTATTCAGCTTTTAAAAGGAAGGAAATTTGATACATGCAACAACATGGATGAATCTTCAGGACATTGCCTTCAGTGAAATAAACCAGTCACAAAAAGACAAATACTACAAGATTGCAATTACATGAATACCTAGAACAGTCAAATTCATACAGACAGAAAGTAGAATGGTGGTTGCCAGGTCCCAAAGCCAACATAAAGCAGCAGTTGCGGACAGCTTCAGTTTCAGCTGAACTTGACTGTATGTTATGCTGAAACCAGTGTAATCTGATGTCCAACACTCAGAGCCAGTTAAGACTTCTGTTTCTGGTGACCTGGGGAGCTGATGGTGCTTTTCTGGCACACCATGGATGACTCTTATTTCCCAAATGGGTTGGCAGATTGTTGTGGGTGCTAGGTCTTTGATGGAATGGATCTAGACACAAATAAATAGCCTGCTGGGATTTTGATTGGGATTGTAGTCAATCTATATTGAATCTGTCTTTTAAGAATATAACCTCTTAACAATATTGAGTCTTCTCACTCATGAACAACATATATCTCCCCATTTATTTATGGCTTCTTTAATTTATCACAGCAATGTTTTACAGTTTTCTGTGTACAGGCCTTTTACATTTTTTGTCAGATTTGTTCCTAAGTACTTTACATTTTTCATGCTATTGTAAATGTTGTTAATTTTTTATTTTAATTTCTTTAATTTTTTACTTGACAAATACAAATTTTATCTATTCATAGTATACAGTAAGATATTTTGCAATATGTGTACATTTTGGGATGATTAATCCAACCAATAATATATGCATTACATTTTAATTTTGAATTAAGTTACAAAGCTCTCATTAAACAATTTTTGTACAGTAATTTGTCCTGAAACCTTGATAAACACACTTATTAACCTCTTGTACATTCCACTGAATTTTCTACACAGACAATCATGTCGTCTGTGAATAACGACCATTATGTCTTTCTTTCCAAACTGAATGTCCTTTATTTCTGTTTCTTGGCTAATTGCACAGTCTCCAATACAGTGCTGGATAGAGGTGGTGAGGGCAGGCATCCCTAGTGTGTTCCTGATGTGAAGGGGAAAGTATTCAGTCTTCCACAATCAAGTGTGATGCTAGCTGAAGGACTTTTGGAATTGCCCTTTATCAGCCTGAGGAAGTTCCCTCTGTTCCTAATTTGCCTCAGTTTTTATCAATAATGGATGTTGGATTTTGCCAAATGTTTTTTCTGTATTGGTTACGGTGATCATATAATTTTTTAGTTTGTTTATGTGGTAAATTACATTGATTTATTTTTTATTCTTAAATCAACCTTGCATTTCTAGGATAAATACCACTTAATTATGATGTATTACCTTTCTATTATATTTAGGATTTCATTTGCTAAACTTTTGCATAGAATTCTTGCCCTATGTTCATGAAGAATATTGGTCTGTAGTTTTGTTTTCTTCTAATATCCTTTTCTGGCCAGGGTACAAAGATAATTTTGGTATCAGGGTAATGCTGACTTCATAGATTGAGTTGGGAAGTATTTCCTCCTCTTCAGTTTTTTGGAAGAGTTTGTGAAGTATTGTTATTACTTCTCCCTTAAATGTTTGGTGAAATTCACTACTATCACCATCTGGGCCTGAATTTCTTTATAGGGAGGTTTTTATGTTATTCTTTTTTTTTTTTTTTTGAGACAGAGTCTCCCTCTGTCACCCAGGCTGGAGTGCAGTCATGCGATCTCGGCTCACTGCAGCCTCCACCTCCTGGGTTCAAGCGATTCTCTTGCCTCAGCCTCCCAAGTAGCTGGTATTACAGGCTCACACTATCACGCCTGGCTAATTTTTTGTATTTTTGGTCAACAAGGGGTTTCACTGTGTTAGCCAGGATGGTCTCCATCTCCTGACCTCATCCTGGCCTCATGGTCTGCCCACCTCAGCCTCCCAAATTGCTGGGATTACAAAGGTGAGCCACGGAGCCAGGCCTTTTTTTTTTTTTTTTTTTTTTTGAGGGAGAGTCGCGCTCTGTCGCCCAGGCTGGAGTGCAGAGGTGTGACCTCAGCTCACTGCAACCTCGGGGGAACCCACCCCCAATAATTCAGTATGGGTCCTTTTCTATTTTCCATAAGTGTCAGCCAGTCTGAGAAATAAAGGGAAAGAGTACAAAAGAGGGAAATTTTAAAGCTGGGTGTCCAGGGGAGACATCGCATGTTGGCAGGTTCCAGGATGCCCCCCAAGCTGCAAAAACAGCAAGTTTTTATTAGTGATTTTCAAAAGCAGAGGGAGTGTATGAACAGGGTATGGGTCACAGAGATCACATGCTTCACAAGGTAATAAAATATCACAAGGCAAATGGAGGCAGGGTTAGATCACAGGACTGGGGCAAAATTAAAATTGTTAATGAAGTTTCAGGCACGCATTGTCATTGATAACATCTTATCAGGAGACAGGGTTTGAGAGCAGACAACCAGTCTGACCAAAATTTATTAGGCCGGAATTTCATCATCCTAATAAGCCTGGGAGTGCTATGGGAGACCGGAGCTTATTTCATCCCTTATCTACAACCATAAAAGGCAGACGTTTGCAGAGCAGCCATTTCAGAGACCTCTGCCTAGGAACGCATTCTCTTTCTCAGGGCTGTCCCTTGCTGAGAAAAAGAATTCAGTGATATTTCTCCTATTCACTTTTGAAAGAAGAGAAATATGGCTCTGTTCCACCTGGTTCTCAGGCAGCCAGACCTAATGGATATCTCCCTTGTTCCCTGAACATCGCTGTTATCCTGTTCTTTTTTCAAGGTGCCCAGATTTCACATTGTTTAAACAATTTGCTCAGTTAACGCAATCATCACAGGGTCCTGAGGCAACATACATCCTCAGCTTATGAAGATGACAGGATTAAGAGATTAAAGTAAAGACTGGCATAGGAAATCACAAGAGTATTGATTGGGGAAGTGATAAATGTCCATGAAATCTTCACAATTTATGTTCAGAGATTGTGGTAAAGACAGACGTAAGAAATTATAAAAGTACTAATTTGGGGAACTAATAAATGTCCATGAAATCTTCACAATTTATGTTCTTCTGCCATGGCTTCAGCCAGTCCCTCCATTCAGGGTCCCTGACTTCCCGCAACACCCCCCATCCCAGGTTCAAGCAATTTTCCTGCCTCAGCCTCCCAAGTATCTGGGGTTACAGGTGCCTGCCACCATACCCAGCTAATTTTTGTATTTTTAGTAGAGATGAGGTTTCACCATGTTGGCCAAGCTGGTCTCGAACTCCTGACCTCAGGTGATCTGCCTGCATCAACCTCCCAAGGTGCTGGCGCTGGGACTAAAGGCATAAGCCACTGTGCCTAGCCTATAGGGAGGTCTTAAAACAACACTTTTCATCATTTCTAGGCCTTTTACCTAAGATCAAGTGTAAAAAACGAATTTGAGTTTCTTTAATAGATACAGGGCTATTCAGGTTATCTATTTCTTCTTGGGTGAACTTTGGAAATTTGTCTTTGAAGGAATTTGTCAATTTTATCCATGGTGTTGAATTTAATTGAGATAAAAGTATTCCTAATGTTATTTTACTATCCCTTTATATCTGTAGAATCTTTAGTGATGTCACCTCTCTTATACCTTCTACTGGTAATTATCTCTTTTTTCCCTGATCAATCTGGCTGAAAATGTATCGATGTTATTGATTTTCCCAAAGAACAAGCTTTGGGATTCACTGATTTTCCTCTAACCTATTTTCTTTCACTGATTCCCACTTTGATCTTTATTATTCCTTTTTTCTGCTTACTTTGGATTTAATTTGCTTTTTTTTCCATCTTTAAGTGAAAACTGAAGTCACTGATTTGAGACCTCTCTTCTTTTCTAATATAATATTTAATGACATAAATTTTCCTCTAGGTACTGTTTTAGTGACAGCGCATATATTCTATGTTGTTTTCTATTTTCATTCACTTTGAATTGCTTTTTAATTTCCCTTTAGATTTCTCCTTTGACCTATGATTTATTTAGAAGTGTATTAGATGTCAGATATTTGGGGATTTTCAAGGATCTTTCTGTCACTGATTTCTAATTTAATTCTAATTCATCATATGCAGTATGTTTCACAGAGAACACACTGTGTATGATGAATACTTTTCAATTTATTGAGACTTAAAAATGGGCCACAGTGTGGTATAGATTCATAAATGTTCCATGTGCACTTGGGAAAAATCTGTATTCTGCTATTGTAGAGCAAAGTGTTCTGCAAATATCAATCAAGTCAATTAGCTGATAGTGTTGTTCAAATCTACTATATTCTTTTTTGTTTGTTTGTTTGTTTTTGAGATGGAGTCTCATTCTGTAGCCCAGTTTAGAGTGCAGCGGCACAATCTTGGCTCACTGCAACCTCTGCCTGCTGGGTTCAAGTAATTCTCCCTGCCTCAGCCTCCCAAGTAGCTGGGATTACAAGTGCTTGCCACATGCCCAGCTAATTTTTGTATTTTTAGTAGAGACAGGGTTTTGCCATGTTGGCCAGGCTAGTCTCAAACTCCTGACCTCAGGTAATCTGCCCACCTCGGCCTCCCAAAGTGCTGGGATTACAGGCATGAGCCACTGCACCCGGCCAAATCTACTGCATTCTTACTGATTTTCTGCCCACTTGTTGTATTAATTATTGAGAGAAGGTTATTAAAATATCTGATAGTTATGCATTTTTCTATTTCTCTTTGATGTTTTATTAGTTTTTCTTTTATTCATTTTGAAGCCTTATTAGGTACAAAAACATTTAGGATTGTTATATCTTCTTCACTGACCACATTGTCAGTATGAAATAACCTTTAATTCCTAGAAATAATTCTTTGCTCTGAAATCTATTTAATATAGCCACTCTAAATTTCTTTTGACTAGTTTTAGCATGGTATATCTTTTTCCATCTTTATACTTTTAACCTATTTGTGTCTTTATATTTATAGTGCCTTTCTTATAGGCAGAATATAGTTGGGTCTTAGTTTTTCAATGTAATCTGACACTCTCTGCCTTTTAGTTGGGGTATTTAGACTATTTACATTTAATGTGATTACTGATATGTTTAGGTTGAGCCACTCACCTTGCATATGTTCTCTATTCATCTCATCTGTTTTTTAATTCCTTTTTCCATTTTCCTTTGAATTAATCAAGTATTTTTATCATACCATTTTATCTCATTTTATCTCTCTTGTTAAACGGCCACAATTTTTTTTTTTTTTTTTTTGAGACAGAGTCTTGCTCTGTCACCCAGGCCAGAGTGCAGTGGCGGGATCTCGGCTCACTGCAAGCTCCGCCTCCTGGGTTCATGCCATTCTCCTGCCTCAGCCTCCCAAGTAGCTGAGACTACAGGTACCCACCGCCACACCTGGCTAATTTTTTGTATTTTTAGTAGAGACAGGATTTCACGGTATTAGCCAGGATGGTCTCGATCTCCTGACCTCATGATCCACCTGCCTCAGCCTCCCAAAGTGCTGGGATTACAGGCATGAGCCACTGCGCCCAGCCTACAATTCTTTTTTTTTAATTGTAAACCTTAAGATAATACATTTTATCTGAAGAAAGGTGCTGAAGAGGTGTTATTTGTGTAGGGTGTTAAAATAATGGTAAGCCATGAGAAGGGGAAAAGGGCATTGAGGCTAAGGAGTTAGTATGAAAAAAAAAAAAAACAGACCAGTACACATGGGAATGTTGGTGTAGTTTTGTACTGGGGTGGTTAGATTTGCAGTCGCTGAAGCTAAGTATGTAGGCAAAGACTGAATGAGAGATGAATCTGGAATGGCAAGTTCAAATTAGTCACTAGAAGACCTCAAACCATCCCCCCTACAACCCCAGTTCTGTAGATATTGAAAGAATGGTGGACCCAGGGCCTGCTCTCTCTGAGCTTAACTCCTCACTTCCCTATGAAAGCTGGCTTTGCTATGTGCCCTGTGATATATATCTGTCCCCACTTTACAAAAATATGAACCTTGTCTCTGGTTTACCTCCAATGCCTAGAAAAATATGTGGCAGAATGCATGCTTCAGTAAATAATCTTTTAATCACTGAATATTTCAAGAATTTCACAGAATTCTATATGACATTATTAACTATTGTAAATTTTTAAGTGGAGAAAAAGTGCCATGTTGCCTTTATTTCATGAAAGCAACTTTAAGAGTTGGCAGGAACACATCTATCCATCCACTTGTATTTGTGCTCATATACTCATATCCCACTTACTATGGATGAATCGAATGATCTATCATCTAAAGTCAATATTTCTTTTTCTTAACTTCCAATCCAAGGACATTATTCCAGAAATACTTCCTTGTATTTCCTACATTATCAATTTTGCCCTCTCTGTGGATGATTTCCATTGGCATGCAAACATGATACTATTTTTTCTCATCTCATAGAACATTAAACATTGTGATCTTGACTCTACTTCCTCTATAACTACTTACCTTTTCTCCATTCCTTTTTTGAGTGAACCTTCTTGAAATTGTTGACTGTGCTTACCGCATTCAACCCCTCTACTTTGTTCTCTCAGAAATCCCTTTCAGTCAAGCTTTCTCCTTATCACTTCACCCAAAGGACTCTTGTGAGTTCATCAGGGATAGCCACTTTACTAAATCCAATGGCTGATTATCAGGTCTCATTTTATGTCAACTTTCAGCAGCATTTGATAAAGTTGGCCACCATTTTCTTGAAATAATGTTTTCCTTTGGCTTTGTGAACATCATACTCTCCTTTACTGGTTGCTTTTCAATTTCTTTTTCTGGTTCCTCTTTACCCTTCTTTATTTTTATTTCAATAGGTTTTCGCGGGGAACAGGTGGTGTTTTGTACATGAATAAGTTTTTTAGTGGCAATATCTGAGATTTTTGTGCATCCATCACCAGAGCAGTGTACACTGTACCCAATGTGTAGTCTTTTATCCCTCGACCCCCTCCCACCCTTTCCCCCAAGTCCCCAAAGTCCATTGTATCATTCTTATGCCTTTGCATCCTCATGGCTTAGCTCCCACTTATGAGTAATGACATACAATGTTTGGTTTTCCATTTCTGAGTTACTTCACTTGGAATAATGGTCTCCAGTTCCAACCAGGTTGCTGCAAATGCCATTATTTCATTCCTTTTTATGGCTAAGTAGTATTCCATGGGATGTATGTGTGTATGTATATATATATATATACATATATATATATATACACACACACACATATATATACACATACATACATATACACATATATACCACATTTTCTTTATTCACTCGTTGATCAATGAGCATTTGGGCTGGTTCCTTATTTTTGCAATTGTGAATGGTGCTGCTATAAACATGCATGAGCAAGCATCTTTTTCATGTAATGATTTCTTCTCCTCTGGGTAGATAGCCAGAAGTGGGATTGATGGATCAAATGGTAGATCTACTTTTAGTTCTTTAAGGAATCGCCACACTGTTTTCCATAGTGGTTGTATTAGTTTACATTCCCATCTAACAGTGTAAAAGTGTTCCCTTTTCACCGTATCCACACCAACATCTATTTTAATTTTTTGATTTTTTTATTATGGCCATTCTTGCAGGATTAAGATGGTATCGTGTTGTGGTTTTGATTTGCATTTCCCTGATAATTAGTGAGGTGGAGTATTTTTTCATATGTTTGTTGGCCATTAGTATATCTTCTTTTGAGAATTGTCTATTCATGTCCTTAGCCCACTTTTTGATGAGATTGTTTTTTCCTGAACAGCTACAATTCTTTGGCTAGTTATTTTAGTGGTTGCTTTAGTGTTTATAGAGCATGTCTTCAACTGATCACAGTCTACCTTCAAATGATAATATGTCATTTTAGTATAAGAAACTTACATCAGTATACTTCTTCCCTCCTAGTCTTTAAACTATGACTGTCATCCATTTTATTTTACATGTTGTAAATTCCATAGTACTTTATTATTTTTGTTTAAACAATTATATTTTAAAGAGGCTTAAGTAATAATAACAAATCATATATTTGTCCATGTTGTTACTATTTCCAGTGCTCTTCATTCCTTTGTGCAGATCTAGATTTCAATATGGTATCCTTCTTACTGCCTAAAAGACATTCTTTAATTTTTCTTGTAGTGCAGGTCTCCAGGTAAGAAAGTCTTAAGTCTTTACAAGTCTAAAAATGTATTTATTTCTTCACATCCATTATTCTCTTTTTGGTAGTATCTAGTTGGCTGTGACACTAATCCATTAAACTTTCCATTTCAATTATGGTATTTTTCAAATCTAGATTTCCATTTGGTAATTCTTCCCAATATACTTGATTATTTTCGTACTCATGCTCTTTAATCCCCTGGTTTCTTTTCGTGTAAGACACATTTCATGTGATGTTTGGTGACTCTAATATCTTCAGTCTCTGTAGGTTGTTTCCTCTGTACATTGTTTCTGCTGGCTCTTGCCCATTATACATGTTTGTGATTTTTGATTAAAAACTTATATTCCTTGAAGCTGTCTTCCATTTTGCTTTTGCCAGGCACCTGGAAGGCATTAAAAACCTGATATCACTTTAAATTTGCAGCTTGAGACTTTTTAGATTATACAGCTTGCGTGTGAAGCCACCAGTGGAAGGGCTGCCCATGGTTATATATTAATGTATCCTCACTCTCAGGAGAGATGATTTCCCTCAGGATGGACAATCTTGTCTGCTGCTCCAGGGGCCGCAGGGATTGAGGGGTCAGGAGACAGGGGAGGCAGACAGGTTGATTCATAGTTCCTTCCTACACTAAACGTATCTTTTTGGTGTCCTACTTTTTTTTTTGTTTGTTTGTTTGTTTTTTTTGAGACGGAGTCTTGCTCTGTCGCCCAGGCTGGAGTGCAGTGGCGCAATCTCGGCTCAATGCAAGCTCCGCCTCCCGGGTTCACGCCATTCTCCTGCCTCAGCCTCCCGAGTAGCTGGGACTATAGGCGCCCGCCACTACGCCCGGCTAATTTTTGTATTTTTAGTAGAGATGGGGTTTCACTGTGTTAGCCAGGATGATCTCGATCTCCTGAACTCGTGATCTGTCCGCCTCGGCCTCCCAAAGTGCTGCGATTACAGGTTTGAGCCACCGCGCCCGGCCGGTGTCCTACTTTTGATGTCTTCTCCTAACCCTCCTACCTTGGACAGGATCTAAACTTTGTCTGCTATTCTGCTGCCCCATCCTCTTCCCAGACTATGAAAAGAGAGTTTCAGTATGACACTTGGCAACTATCTTAAGGGTGAAAAATGGCATCTAATTACTTCTTTGGGTTTCTACTTTCACTTTTTAATTTTAATTTTTTTGCCTTTGCGAACTCTTAATTATTTTGCAGCTCATTGATACATTTTTTAAAATGGTTCTTGATATGTATTCCAGAAGTTTTTGTTGTTTTCTGGTTCTTGTCAGCCCATGTTGCCGGAAATAAAATTCTTTCAACTTGTTCTTTAACAGTTTACAGTATCCATATATTCCTTCCTGCTTCAGAGGCAATAGGGTGAGAACACACACTTAGGAGCCAAGCTGGCCTGAGATTAAGATCCACCAGCAATGTGACCTCAGTAGCCTATTTACATTCTGAGCCTCAGCTTCTCATATGGTTGGTGTGATAATTAAATGAGGTAATATATGAATAACACTTAAAACAGAGACTGACACTGGTAAGGATGGACTTTCTTGTTATTACTATCTGAAAAAGTTGAAAAATTATGAGCCTGAGTAACAGTTATACATCTTACCCAATGGTTCACTAACCTCTGGTCCCTGGCTACCCCGGCCCCCTCTACCATGCAGTCACCCACACCCATGCTTATACTGATGGAGAGGAGTCAACTATGAGCTATTCACTGGATGACAGGCCCAGCTACTGTCACAGATGCGCCCCAAGTCCAGGACAGAATGTTAGCAGATAGCTGCTGGTCTGAGAAATGACATCATCACATAAGCCTGAGTGAAAGCACAGCCCCTTTACTACTAAGAAATCTGAAAACAAACAAACATAAACAAACATAATTTTAAATTTTGTATTTTTTATGATGTCATTTGTCCCAACAGCCATCTGACATCAATAGCCCTGATTACTAAAGGTCTCAACGTTATAGAAATGTTCTCCTCCTTTTTGAAAACCATGTTTATTTTCCCCCCACAATACAGCGCTATCTGCAAAGCCTTGAACTGATAACATAGCTCAGGGCTAACTCTGTCTTAGCAGAGTAGCAGCTGAAAAAAGAAGATAATTCTTAACAAACAAGGAGATCAGGAATGCTCACTTCTAAAAACATTATTTATTCAGGGCAAGTGGTATTTCTGACGTGCGAATGAAGCTTAAACTTCAGCTTTAATTTATAAGAATTAGGAAATGCAGATTAAATCTGTGATGCCATATTGTGAATTCAGTAAAGGTTAACTAATCTACCACGCAAAGACAAACGTTAGCTATCCTACGCTTATTATTCTGGAAATTTAATAAAAATTAAACAAGAAGCCTCACAGAGTATAAGAATTGTCCCCCCACCTTAACAGTGTTGTTTTCAGCCTCTGTTGCCTGAAACATTGCAGAATAATTCAGATTTTTTTAACCCTGCCTTTTTATTGAGTAAAACCAAAGTACTAAACTAATAAATATGAAAAAGGATGTTGGGTTTAAAAAGAAAAAGCCTCAAGACATTGAGCCTGTTAGATATTTTAAAAGTGAAGACTGAGAAGGAACGCACTGTTGCTAAACAGAATCATAGGATTATGGTCAATTTATAGTCTTTTCAATATGGGATTTGAATGTTCTGATATTAGATACGATGTACATACTTTATTTATATAGTACCTCCCGAGAAGAAAAAAAACCAATATTGGTTTATACAGTATTTGGCATGCTATGCATGTACGCAGTGATGTATACGATGTCAGAGCTAGAAAATAGCTTAGATACGACTTGGATTCAGCGCTGGGCGGGTCCGCCCCCACCAAGCTCCGCCCCGTCCCCTCCGCCCCGCCCCGTCCCCTCCGCCCCGCCCCGCCCCCTCCACCCCGCCCCGTCCCCTCCGCCCCGCCCCGCCACCGAGACATGCGCTGTGCGCCTGGCCGGTGGGGCTGGCTGTTTGAGGACTGCGCGTGGAGCTCCGTGGCCGGTGTCTGAAGTCGTCAGTTTACTGCTTGTAACGAAGGTAGCGATCACTGGGAACCTGGAAGTAGAGACTCCTTTCTGCCATCCCTCCGTCCCTCGGGCTGCTGCGAATCCCCCCGCCGGCCTCCAGGACCCCGGGCTGACAGAACGCCCGCACCGGTCCCGCCGCCCCAGGGCCCGCTATGCGCCCGGCATAATGGGAGAAAAATCACAATGGAAAGGCCCAGCCCCTCGCCGTGCAGACGGGAAGCTTGGTCGCACGTCTGATCACCCTTACGCCCCTTGGGGCTTCACTCCCTCTTCGCGGGCTCCAACAGCCTGGGTCGGGGCCTCCTTGTCCTGTGGGGGCCTCTCGGCCGCAAGAACACAGTCCCGAGCCCCGGCGAGCCCGCAGGCCTCCCACCCTCCGTGCACAGGCTGCACTTCTGCGCCCCAGCACTGCGCCTGCGGGACCATCTGGATCACTTTTCCATTCTGATGACGTCCTGTACTTCGTGGCTGCAGGCTCCTGAAGCCCCAGGTCTGTGCAGAGACGAGCAAAGCTTTCTGGAGCACCCATTTTACTACCAGATTTGGAAGGAACGAAGTTAAGTAATTTCCAAGGTAAGTAATTAAAATTTTACGATGAAAAGGCTAGAAACTCTTCGGCTGGTAAGAACTGTCAGACATATCTGTGCCTGAAATGTCAGACTTTTTCTGAGAAAAAAACTGAAAACTTGTTTCCCATTATTTTAAATAGGAAAAATTATAGAGCACAGCAAGTCAATAGAAAAAAACCTACCAATTTCCTAACTCACAGTGTGGCAGTAGATTTAAGTTGCACATAAGTTAGGATGTAAAATGCTTAAATGTTGCCACTTGGTCACCCACATTTGATATGGTTGTTAACATGCAGTTGCCTTGGATGCAGTAACTGTGGCTTGAGACCAGCAACATCCTTTTGCTGACCCTCCCCTTTGTCACCTGAACCTCCCCTTTGTCAACACACCAAAGCTTTTTGAAGTGACTGTCATGATCCTGATGGTCTACCAGTTGTTTCTGGAAGCAACATGTGGCTTTTTCCAGCAAACTATTTAGTTTAAAATGTTGTAATTTTTGAAAGCTCAAACATTATGTCTACAACCATCAGCCAAAAAATTTGAGACAGGTTCTTGCTCTTTTGCCGGAACTGCACCATGATAGGGGCTCCAGCGATCCACCTGCTTCAGCCTCCCCAGTAGCTGAGACCACAGGTGTGCGCCACCATGCCTGTTAATTTCTAAATTTTTTGTAGAAACTACATCTCCCCACATTGCCCAGGCTGGTCTTGAACTTCTAGACTCAAGCAATTTTCCTGCCTTGGCGTCCCAAAGTGCTGGAATTACAGGCGTGAGTCACCAACCACACCCAGCCTGAAAAATGATTTGTGAGATAAATAGCTGCTATACAGTTTAGATATTAAAAACTAAGATGTGTTCTTCCAGGAAAGTAATAATTTCAGATATATTCTGTGTCACATCCTGTATGATGAAATAGATGGTAAAAAAAAAAAAATCCCATTTAATTTAAAGATGGAAGCTGTAACTTCAAGTAAATTTGGAGCTGAGGAGTCCTTTCGGGCTATGACCCCAGAATTCTGGGGTTCTCTGTACCGATTTTTTGCTGGTGTCCACACACAAGCATTCCTTAATGCTGTGCATTAAACAAATAGACCTTCTTTAACCCCAGATTTCTCTCCATTTACCATTCTGTTTCTCTGCTCCATGCAACTACCTCACCTCATATCCTCTCTTGCACCCACTCCTTTCTAGCTTTCCTCCAGGGTACTTTGCTGAAATGACTTTTATCTCAGTCATTTAGCTGCATTTGACACAGATGATACAATTGAGGATTTCCACCCTTTCTTCTGGATTTTAGGGACCTTCCCTCCTGGATTCCCTCTCACCTTTATCTTCATCCTCCTGCTCCTCCTCCACCAGATCTCTAGTGATCCTCTCAGAATGATCCCACACAGTCTCATAGCTTTAAATACCATCCATCTGTTGATAACCACTAGGCTTGGGGCCTCTTCCCTGAGGGGAGCACCAAGAGTCATCCCTGACTCTTTTCCCTTCTCCCCCAACCCCCATGCAACCACACGGCAAGTCCTGTGGCTCTTGAGTGCAACCAGCATCCTGATTCACCATCTCCATTTCCACAACCAGTTTCAGTCACCTTCCTCTCCTACTGGTCTACTGCCAAAGATCGTCCAACCTCCCTGCATCCTATCTTGCCCTGATACAGTCCAGCCTCCACTCAAGCATCCAGAGTGATCTCTTGAAAATGTTAAAACATGATATAAGCATACCCCCACCCCTGTGTAAACCCTGCCACTGTCTACTCATTGCAGTGAATAAAAGCTCACACAACCTGGTGCGTGCCTCTTCAGCCTCATCTCCTACCCTTGCTTGTTCTTGCTATGTGGGTCAGATTTTCTGGTCTCCAGAGCTGAAAACAATCTTAACTGACAAACGCTAGATCATAGACTATATTTACAGCATAAGGCATGGAAGGAAAAGTCTGAGAGAATGAAGGGCCAGAAAAGTTTGTTTAAAAAAAAAAATAAAAAGCACAGGAAACTGGAAACATAACTAACCTGTATGTATATACTTAAAAGAACATGGTAACAAAATGAACTCTTTAGAAACTGAGCCAACAGACTTGCAAACAAGTAGAAATACCTTTGGTCCTACTCTGAAAACAAAAAGAATCCTTAGTGAGTATACAAGAACAAAAATTGTACACATTTCTGTGTCATAATGGAATAAAACTAGAAATAATCAAAAGAGAATTTAAAGATGTTCAGCTTCCTGAAAATGTTAAATTATCCTTTTAAACAAATTAATGCCTACGTCAGGGTGCAAATCCAAAACACAAAGACCTTGCCTATAAAAATATATTTTTGCAAACAACAGTGTATCGGGATGTAAGGAGAGAGCTCACTGACTCAGAAGCTCCCAGAGTGACCAAATGTGTTCATGGGAACTGGAGCACTGCCCTGGAGTCATTTGACATCACCTTATTACAAGTAGGAACAACCATGCTGGGAGATGCTCAGATGCCAGTAATAAGTCAGAGGATTCCCTCGTGAACGGAACCTCCCAGTCCTCTTTGGCACAGGGTTCCAGGCGTGACCACAAATCCATCGGTGAGGGCTTTCAAGATCAACCTACCCTCAGGCAGTGGAGTGGAAACTGGCACTAGCAGCTACAGTGGAAAAAATGAATGTCCTCTAAGAATATGTCATCTGCCCCATGCAAAGACTCTGGATCCCAGAAGTCCTCCTGGTAAGGACTTGGAGCCAGACAACTTCATTTCCTGTCACCTGGGCTGCTCTCCCTCTGACAGCTATGGAAATTGGTGAAGCACAGGAACATATTGGAAATGGCAATGATGTGCCATGCCAATGTGTGGAAGTGTACAAGTTAAGTAATATTTTAAAAACAGAACACACAACAGTTTGCACAATCTGACCAAAGCTCTGTCATGTATGCTTCTAAACAAGTTTGGAAGAGAATTTGGAAATGGCTGAAATTTTTTTGTAAAGCTCATGTTTTTAGTTTGTTTAAATGTAAAAGCATACACTTAGAAACAAGTTAGTATGTAAAAATTTTTAATCTTAGCTATCTGGAAGCTTCAAATACCTAGAATGAGGCATTTCCCAAAGGTCTCTGTAACTTGAATTTTACCGTAGTTTGAAAACTCTTGCCCAGCATAATGGCTAACACCTGTAATCACAGCACTTTGGGAGGTTAAGGTGGGCAGATCACTTGAGCTAGGAGTTAGAGACCAGCCTGGGCAACATGGTGAAACCCCATCTCTACAAAAAATTTAAAAATTAGCTGGGAGTGGTGGCACTGCCGATAGATACAGCTACTCAGGAGGCTGAGGTGGGAGGATCCTTGAGCCTGGGAGGTCTAGGCTGCAGTGAGCTGTGATTGCACCAGTGTACTTTAGCCTGGGCAATACTGCCAGACCCTGCCCCCTCCCCTAAAAGAAAGAAAACTATTAGTTCATAGTGCAGCTGATGAAATAATGTACATCCACAAAGAAAGGGGCAATCCTAATATGTATATAATTACTCAGTATTAAAATATTATGTATAGTATTACATATATTGAATACCTATAATGAATGGGGCACTGCTTTAAGCACTTTATACTCATTATCCCACAAGAATTCTGTCTCCAGCAGGTCTTAGTATATTCAATTTAAGGGCTAATTAGTAAGCAATATATAGAATTGAATGAGAAACTACTTAAAACATAGAAGGCTCTCGAAAATACAATGTGGAATGAGTAACGCAAGTTACAGAGATACACAGCACATTTATAGAAAGTGTAAAAACTTACAAAGTTAAACAGTATATTATTTAGGGAAACAATATATTATTTAGAGATATTATTATGTAATAAAAGTATAATGAAAGTCAGGGAAAAATACTTTTTGTAAAGCTTCAGATGAACGATTGTCCCAGATGGGGTTACATTTCAGAAGGGCCAACCATGCAGACGGCTTCAAATGTAGTGGAGTAGGTGATGGGTACAATTATTTATTTTACTTTTATGTGAGTCTGTGTATGTGTGTGTGTGTGTGTAATTTTGTATGTATAAAATAGTTCGTAATAATTTTTTTTTTTGAGTTGGGATGTTTCTCTGTCTCCCAGGCTGGATTACAGTAGCATCATCACGGCTCACTGCAGTCTTCAGCTCTCAGGCTCAAGTGATCCTCTCACGTCAGCCTCCTGAGTACCTAGGACTACAAGTGCCCACCACCATGCTTGGCTAAATTTTTAAAATCTTTTGTAGAGATCGGGTCTCACTCTATTGTCCAGGCTGGTCTCGAACTCCTGGCCTCAAACAATCCTCTTGCCTCAGCCTCCCCAAGTGCTGGTATTACAGGGTAAGTTGCTGTGCCCAGCCTAATTTTTTTTTATTTTTAAACAGCTTTATTGAGGAAAAATTCACATACCTTATGATCTGCTAGGGTTTAGTATAATCACAGATATGTGCAACCAAAACCATGGTTAAGTTTACAACGTTTTTATTAGTCCTGTACCTTTTAGCTATCACCCTGTTCCCCCCACCACCTACCCCAGCTGTAAGCAACCACAAATCCAGTTTCCATCTCAATAGATTTGTCTTCTCTGGGCATTTCATATAAGTCGATCCATATAAGTGTTTTTTCATGTCTGGCTTCTTCACATTTGTCTCATTCCAGAAGGTGCCTGAATTTTTCCACAACTGGGAATGCTAAGCTGTGGGGTGAATTTTTGGTTCCCAAGTGAATGTGAATGAGGCAGAGTGGAAGGAGAGTTCTTTGACTGAGGGAACGGGACAAGAACCAATGAAAGAAAGAGATCCAGCAGGAGGGGAGGGAGGAAGCGGGGTGGAGAGCTGCTTGAAGCAGATGAACAGAGCTCTGGGCCATGACAGCAAAATAGAAGGTGCAGTGCAGCGGGGTGCAGGTCCTGAGGGGGTGAGAGGGGGAATGTGGAAAACAGCAGGTCATAAACTCTGAATTCCAGCTGCTGGAGCTGTGGGTCCCAAGGGCCTGGTTATCCCCTCTCAGGCAGGAGCTGGAAATTGGTGCTCTGCTCAGGTCCAGGAAGGAAGTGGATGCACTGGTGGTGTGGACATGTGCATGGAAGCCCACAATGCCCACAACGTGAGGTCAGAACTTCAGGGAGAACCTGCATTTGGGCTCCAGGCTGGTTGGAAGTATTCTTTCATTCAGCAGCCTTCTCATTAAGTGCCTGCTGTGTGACAGACACTGCAGAGCACAGAGATGCAATCTTACCTGTCCCAGCCTTCCAGGCACCAGGGGTGTCACGCGCTTTCAAACAACCAGCTCTCATGTTTCATAGAGCAAGAACTCACTCACTACCAATGGGACAGCACCAAGCCATTCCTTCCAGGGACTTGCCTGGAAGGCTGGGACATGGTTATTTTCCATCTCCCCATGGTTCATGGAACTGTATTCTGCATAGAATGGGCAAAGTACAACTATCATTGATTAGTAATTGAAGAAACAAAGATTTCACCTTCATGTTTTTTACAAAATGCAATATCTGAGATGTAGCATTCTATATCTTTGGCTTCTTTAATGTTAGCTATACAGACAAAATAGAAAATGAAAAAAAACTTTCCAATATTAAATATTCACATTGATGTCTGTATTAGTCTATTTTGTGTTGCTATAAAAGAACACCTGAGGCTGGGTAATTTATGAAAAAAAGAGATTTATTTGGCTTATGATTCTGCAGGCTGTACCAGCCTGGCACCACCATCTGTTTCTGGTGAGGACCCTAGGAAGCCTCCAGTCATGGTGGAAGGGGAAGTGGAGCAAGGAAGAAAGGAGGTGGGGTGCCAAGTGCTTTCCAACAACCAGCTCTCATGTTTCATAGAGCGAGAACTCACTATCACTGGGACAGCACCAAGCCATTCCTGAAGGATCTGCCCTCAAAGACCAAACACCTCTCACTAGGCCCCACTTTCAACATTGGGAATCAAATTTCTTTCTTCTTTGTTTCTTTCTTTCTTTTTTTTTTTTTTTTTTTTGAGATGGTGTTTCACTCTGTCTCCCAGGCTGGAGTGCAGTGGCATGATCTCAGCTCACTGCAAGCTCTGCCTCCTGGGTTCATGCCATTCTTCCACCTCAGCCTCCCAAGTAGCTGGAACTACAGGTGCCCACCACCACACCCACCTAATTTTTTTGTATTTTTAGTAGAGACGGGGTTTCACCATGTTAACCAGGATGGTCTCGATCTCCTGACCTTGTGATCCGCCTGCCCTGGCCTCCCAAAGTGCTGGGATTACAGGCTTGCGCCACCGCACCCATCCTAGGCCCCACTTTCAACATTGGGAATCAAATTTCTTTCTTCTGTTTTGTTTTGTTTTGTTAAAGAGATAATCTCACTCTGTCACCCAGGGTGGAGTGAAGTAGCGCAGTTATAGCTCACTATAGAAGCCATGGCTGAGCTGAGCCATAGCTTACTGTGGCATCCAACTCCTGGAGCTCCAGAGGTCCTCCCACCTCAGCCTCCTGAGTAGCTGGGATAACAGGCTCAATCCACCATGCCCAACTAAGTTTTCAATTTTTTGTAGAGACAGGGTCTCACTAGGATGTCAAATTTCAACATGAGATTTGGAGGGGACAAATATTCAAACTGTATCAATGTCAACAGGTTTTTTTTTCCTCATAAAGAGTATCTATGTGTTAGGAACTTTAGATGTTTAAAAAGTGGTGGGGGGGAAGAAATATATAATAAGGGACACACACTTTATAATTTCCTCACATTTTAAATTACTCCAATAACTAATGCATAGATGGATTTATGGGTCTGGAATTTTTTCAGTGAGACATTTGTTTATAATTAAAATGTGGATTTTATCTCCTTATTCCTTTTTAATTCAGTCCCAGGCCTGAGCCACCATCAAAACCTTCCTACATTGAAGCTGGGGTTTTTCCCTGAAAATGTTGCTTGTTAGGAACAAGGAGGCAGTTGCCTTGAGCCAGCTGACCTCAGCCGCCATGCCACTCTCACAGAGGAGTGTTATTCAGTGGGAAGTTTTGCTCCCTGCATGGCACCGCAGCCCCTCAGCCATGAACTCAGCAAACACTGTCCCATTTTGCCCCCAGTAACAAGCACAGGGGCACCATCACAGGCTAGTATCCAGTGTGAACTAAGTCTTGGGAACTTACTGGAATTGTTGGAAGATATGTCCCTTTTTAGTAATGCACATGGCTGTAAATATTAGGTACAATTTGATTTCAGACTCAATTCATCATGTGTTTTGGCTCAGCTGTGGCCTGCATATGGTGTTGCTGAAATAGAAATGAAAATGCTGGTGAGCCACAGAAAGAAAAATCCTGTGTTTTCTGAAAGCTTCAAACACCTTTGGCCTCATTCCTTAATCACCTGGGAGGAAGAGAACCTACAAAAACTGGAAATGCAGTGGCCAGCAACCAGCCCTTGAGAGGCTTGCTGAGCTGTGAGGGTCTGGAGGAGGAAGAAGCTCTGCATTGTTTCTGCAGCCCCCGTGCAAAAGAATGTTGAATTCCAGCGTGATATTGAAATGAATGTATTTTATTGTAATGTTAAATCTTAAATTTTTTATTAAGTCCTTTGTTCACAAATGGAAACAACAAAATGACAAATTATTTAAAATTTTCAGCTTGTGTAACCTTCCTGTCCTCTAGCAAAAAAAAAAAAAACGAAAGAAAGAAATTTGATTCCCAAAGTTGAAAGTGGGGCCTAGTGAGAGGTGTTTGGGTCTTGGAGACAGATCCTTCAGGAATGGCTTGGTGCTGTCCCGGTGGTAGTGAGTGAGTTCTTGCTCTATGGAACATGAGAGCTGGTTGTTGTGAAAGCGTGTGGCACCCCACCTCCTTTCTTCCTTGCTCCACTTCCCCTTCCACCATGACTGGAGGCAGCCTGAGCTTCGGAAGGGAGGCAGTCCTTTAAGACAGCCGTGTCCAATATAAACAATATGAGCTATGTCTGCCTGTAGTTTTAAATTTTCTACTAGCCAGGTTAAGGAAACTAAAGAGAAACAAGTAGAATTGATTTGTAATAATATAATTTATTTGACCCAATGTATCCAAAATATCATTTTAATGTGTGATGAGTATAAAATTATTAATGAAGCATTTTACATTTCTTTGTCCTAAATCTTTAAAACTCACTCCATATTTTACACTTCTAGCATATCTCAGTTCAAAGCAGCCAGATTCCAGATGTTCTGAAGGCTCTGACTCCCTGAACTCAGGAAGGTGAAGGGCCTGAACCGCACTTCTCTGCCAGGAGCGAGGGAGCTCCCCGTCCCTACCCACATCTCTTCTCAGTCCCAAAGGAAGAGAGAGTGCCCTGAGAGAGCAGGGGCTGCCAGCAGGAGGTGGCCACAGGTAGGCCACTGCTGCCCATCTGCTGCTTGGTGGGACCATTCTCCCCTCCAGAGATCAGAGGACAGCGGGGTCCCAGGAGGTGGGACCTGTCCACAGCCTTGACCTCCAGAGTTTAGATTTGGAGGGAATAGATTCCAGACAAATGCCTTACCTTGCTATTTGGCCTTCGCCCTAGTGGTCAGGCTGTCATCTATTTCCTCCTGTGTTGTGCGATACTGTGTGAGTTTTAAGCACATACACGTCTACATGCATTTCTTTATAATTCAAGGGACCCAACTTCTAATAAGGGGAAAAGGAATTCAGTACCTAGACAGTCCCTATAGTGTGCCAGCTAACTTGTAGTCAGCATGTTGTTAATCCTGGCATCCTGTCAGCTCTGGGTGTGTTGGTTAGCTGTTACTGTGTAATGAGCCATCCCAAAACTTATTTAGCTCATGATTGAGCAAGTCAGCAATTTATGGCAGGCTCCTGCCATAAGTTAATTGCTATACCTATAAAACCTGCCGTACCTTTATAAGGTATAGCAATCTTCGTGTGTGTATGGGAGAAGGGGGTCAGCTGCTGGTGACCAGGCAGCTCTGCTGTTGAGAGTGAGTTGACTGTGGACTGGGCAACTTTGGTTCTCTTCCCCAAAGTGTTTCATCCTCTAGCAGGCTAACCTGGGCTTATTGTCATGGAAATGGCAGGGTTCTGAAAGGAAAGGAAGAAGCATTCAAGACCTTTTGAGACTGGGCCCAAAACTGCCAGCTGGATCCAAGTCTTGGATCTAACTCTGGATGGGAGCAGCTGTAAAAGCGCATTGCAAAGGGTGTAGACACAGGGAAGGATGAAGAAACATGTATAAAGCACTCCACATGTTTGGAAATTCTTTTCATCCCATTTTGGTATTTGTAGGCTATTAATGGTCTTCAACACAGACCAAATCAAAATGCTGTGCCCAAAACAACCTCTTACTCTGAAAGCAAGTGATGTAAAGATAGATCTGCTGAAAAGACATTTCCTCCTGCTGCAATTTAGTCAAGCAGCTGAGCACGTCTTGAAGCCGTCCTTTGATTTTAACAGGGCAGAGCTATTTTCTAAGATGGCCCACCACCCCTCCCCACAAAGCTGAGATGCTGCAATGAGGCAAATCCCAGCAGCACACAAGGAAATCAGGCACAGCTAAGGTTCTCACTCATGATGCACCTTATAATCACCTGGGTGGCAGGGGGCTTTTAAAATTCCCAAAACCCAAATTGCAACAGACCAGTGAAATCAGAATCCCTGGGGTAGGATCCAGACATCCTTGCTGTTTAAAGCTCTCCAACTGGTTACAGTGTGTGGCCAGAATTGAGAACCACAGCGTGAAACCAACGTCTTTTGATGAACTAGTAGCAAATGGTTTCTCAAACCAATGTGAAGTCTTTGCTGCCGAGCTGTAGCTTTTCAGTCTTACTTGCATTATTTACATGCTATCTTTTGCAGGACTTGACCTCTGCTCCTCGTTTTGTTTCTGATTCAGCTCAATTTCACAAGTACTGAGTGCATACGATGTGCAGAACACCGTGCTAGTTATTGTGGCCTTGGTTTGGGGAGGACTTTGCTGGGAAATAAAATCACATCATCAGAAATAAGAGTCTTACTACTTACCAAATTGAGGCAAAAATGGGAAGACCTAGGGGGTCTCACCCAAGGGTTAGGACACTAATAGATACATCAGAATATTACAGTTCATCTGATGATGCTGTGAGTGGAAGTGTCCCACTTTGAAACAAAAAACACTGCTGTTACTCTGAGATACTAAGTTATGTGTGCAAATATGTGGTATTTAAATATTTTGTTGATATATAACATGCATGTAGAAATACATGCATAAAGCATTCCCGTAAGCTCAATGTATATTATGACAAAATTAATACACGTGGGTAACCAACAAATAGAAGCAGCCTCACTCATGTGGCCCACAAGCGCTTTCTCCCTCCCTCCCTCTTCAAATGTACCAGTGTCTTAACAGCTGACATTACAGATCAGTTTTGTCTTCCTGCACAAGTCTTTTCATTACAGAAAAAATTAAATATATAAAAAATGAACAAAATTGTATAATAGAGCCGTGACCCAGCTTCAACAGCTAATAATCATGTGCCATTTTGTTTCTTCTGTACCTCAGCCCTTTCCCTACTACCCCTCACTTTATTTTTTTTTTTAGTTCTTTTTTGGTGAGGTAAGATACACATGCATTGAAAGGCACAAATCTTAATTGTATAGCTTTGAAAAATAAATACACCCATATAACCTTCACCTCTTTTCAGAATGGAATATTTCCATCATCCCCAGAAAACACCCTCATGCTCATTCCTAGGCAATTTTTAACTCCCACAGAGGAAAGTACTGTTGTGGGGGGTTTTTTAACCGTAAGTTCATTTTACTTGAAATCACACAATATACATTTTTATGTCCAGCAGTCTCAGCATAATATTTGTGAAACACCTCCATAGTGTGTGTTTTAGTAGTTTGTTCCTTTGTATTGCTGAATAGTATTCTATTGTATGAATGCACCGTGGTTTGTTCATACGTTTCTCTGTTGATGAATATTTGGGTTATTTCCTGTTTTGGGCTATCATAATAGTAAAGATCTATGAACATTCTTCTACAAGTACTTTTTTGTATTGTTTTATTCCTTTATTAGCATGGAAGTGACACATTTTTTCATTTTTTAGCAGTTGCTCCAAGGATTACAATGTGCATCATTAACATTCTCACAGTCTAGAATTAATATTGTACTATTACAGCGAGTGTAAAATAGAAAAACTTGCTACAGAATAGCACCATTTATCTCCTATCCTTTGTGCTGTTGTTGCCATAAATTTTATATCTGCACATGTCATAAACCCCACAACACAGTGTTATATTTGCTTTAGTCATAGATCTTTAGATGAAATTAAGAGGAAAAAAAAGAAAAATATATAATAAATATTTGGAGGGAGACATTTTGAGGCCACAGAAACATACTGTTTCTTCATCCACAATTTTTGCATTCGTTGATGACTCTTTCCTGCAGTAATGATTACTGTGGTGTTCTAGTGGTAGTTTTCTGTTTGTGCTCCTTCAACATTTATTACTTGGAATTCTTCTGCAAGGAAGATTTGTCTTTACTTCCTGATTTATTTAATCTTTTCTATATCAGTATGGACTTGTGGATATTTATTTTATGTTCTTGGTTACAATTTAATGCTGTCATAATTGTTTGCCACTCACATTGTTCCACCTTGAGTCATAGAGAGCTCTTCCAGGTTGGCTTCTTTTGACATGTCCCCACCATTTTATGTTTTTTAAAAGCACTTTCTTATTTTCTGGTACTGCAAGTTGCTCTAGTCTCATCTTGTGTTTTACATGGCAGGCCTAGAATTAGTCATTTCTCCAAGAAGCCTTGGTTTCTTTTATAGGAAAATGGTATTTAGAAACCAGGATCTGGGTACTGGGTGTGCTCATTAATACTGGGATATCACTGCTTCGAGGCCCTCTCAGCATAGTTTGGAAACACGTGAATGTTTCCAAACATGTATGCATGAATACAAACTCAGCATCTACCTATCTACATCTGTCCATCTAAACAGATACATTAAAATAGACATGGGTTCATACCAACATTCCTAACTCCAGTCCAGCACCTTAGGGTTTATTCTAGCATTCTCCCTTTGTTTATTTATAACTCTTTCACCTACAGAGAGAAACTGGGCTCTAATTCTCTAAAATATATTTGCTAACATGGAAAATCATTTCAGAATTGCTAACCCATATCCTGAAACAAATTTGCCAACCAGAATACAGCATGTTTGTGTGCAGTTCTTGAGTCTTACAGTATGCAGTCAAAACAGTATTTTCCAAGGTTACTTAGGTGAAGACTTTTTTCCCCCCACACTCTTCAATATGGGCTAATCATAATTTTTAATTCAGTAAGATTCATTTATCACCAACTGCATTCCATCTGACCCACCCACCACCTTTGTTGATTTTTAAATTTACATAGAATAAAACTCATTCTTTGTAACATAGAGTTTCATGAGTTTTGACAACTGTATAGAGTTATACATTCACGTTCACAGTAACAGAACTGTCTCATCACCTCTAAAATTCTCTATTGTTGACGCCTCTTTGTAGTCAACCCCTTCCCCAACCGCATTCTTTGGCAACCACTAATCATTTTCTATCGCTATAATACTGCCTTTTCTAAAATATCATATAAATAGGATTATAGAACATATACAACAGAGATGAATCAATTGGTTTGTTTGTTGTTGTTGAGTTGTCAAGAATCGCTTGGCAATATATGTGAGAGTTTATTTTGGGGCTCTCTAGTCTATTCTGTTGGTCTATATGTCTGTCTTTATGCCAGCACCACATTGTTTTGATTTCTGTAGCTTTTTACTAAGTTTTGAAATCAGTAAGTATGAGTCCTCCAACATTGTTCTTTTTCAGGATTGTTTGGACTATTCTGGATCCTGAAATTTTATATGAATTTTAGGATGAATTTTTCTGTTTTGCACAGGACATCATTGGGATTTTTACATTCTTGGTTTAGTTAATTCCTACGTATTTTATTCTTTTTGATGCTATTGTAAATATAATTTTCTTAATTTCCTTTTCAGATTATTCATTATTAGTATTTAGAAACACAGCTGATTTTTGTGCACCGATTTTGTATCCTACCATTCAGCTGAATGTGTGTGTGTGGGTGTGTGTAATCTTTAGGGTTTGTGTGTGTGGGTGTGTGTGGGGGGGGGTGTGTGTGTGTGTGTGTAATCTTTAGGGTTTTCTACATCTAAGATCATATCATCTGCAAACAAATATAATTTTACCTCTTTCTTTTCAGTTTGGATGCCATTTGTTTCTTCTTCTTGCCTAATTGTTCTGGCTAGAACTTCCAAGCCATTTTGAATAGAAGTGGTGAAAGCAGGTCCCCTTCCTCTGTTCCTATCTTAGTAGAAAACCTGTCAGTCTTTCACCATTAAGTATGATGTTAGTGTGTGGAGGTAGCTTACATCCCCTCTGCATTTGCTGAGTGTTTTTTCATGGAAGGGTGTTTAAATTTTGTCAGATGCTTTTTCTACATCTGTTGAGATAATCATGTGATTTACCACTCCATTCTCCTAATGCAGTGATGTTTGAATGTTCAACCATCTTTGCATTCCAGGAATAAATTATACTTGGTCATAGTATATACTTATTTTAATATGCTGCTGAATTTAGTTTGTTGGTATTTTGTTGAGGATTTCTGCATTGATATGCATCAGGGAATTGATACGTGTCTCTAGTTTTCTTGTCTACTTTTTTTTCTGACTTTGGTATCAGGGTAATGCTGACCTCATAGAATGAGTTTGGAAATGTTCTCTGATTTTCAGTTTTTCAGAAGAGTTGGATTAGTGTTATTTAAATGTTTGATAAGATTCACCAGTGAAGCCATCTGATTCAGGGCCTTTCTTTGTCAGAAAGTTTTTGATGACTGATTCAGTCTTCTTAGTAGTTATGGGGTCTATTCTAATTTTCTGTTTTTTCATGATTCAGTCCTAGCAGGTTTTGTATACCTAAGAACTTGTCTATTTTATCTAGACTGTCCTATTTCTTGGCAAACAGTTGTTTATAATACACCTCTTATAATTCTTTATTTCTGTAGAATTCGTAATAATGCCCCACTTTTATTTTTGGCTTTGAGTCTCTTTTTCTTAGTCAATCTAGCTAGTTTTGTCAGTTTTGTTCACCTTTTCAAAAACCAACTTTTGGTTTTGTTTATTTACTGATAAGGAGGGATTTATTTCTGTCATATATTGTTGGTTGTTTATTTGCCTTATAGTTTTTTTGTTCTTCATTTCCTGCATACTGTCTTCTTTTGTATTTAATTGATTTTTGGTAATGAAATGTTTTAATTTCCTCGTTTCCTTTTGTATATATTCTATTGTGTGTGTGTGTGTGTGTGTGTGTGTGTACCACCATGGGATTACATTTAACTTGCAAATTTATTTATTTTATTCAATTGTATAAACATACTGTAATTTATTTATCCATTCTGCCCTTGATGGTCCTTTGGATTTTTTTTAATTATTGGACTTTTTTTAGAGCAGTTTTAGATTTATATGAAAAATGAGTGGAAAGTACAGGGAGTTCTCATATATCCAGTCTCCTGCGCACATGCCCTGTTGTTACCCTTACAGTCTTGCCTGGTACATTTGTTACAGTTGATGAACAATGTAGAAACATTATTAACTAAAATTCATTAGAGGTCACTCTTTGTGTTGTACCTTCTATAATTTTGAGAAATGTGTAATGACATGACATGTATCCATTATTAATGCAGCATACAGAATACTTTCACTGTCTTAAAATATCCCTTGTGCCTCAGCTACTTGTTCCTTTTTTTCACCCTCCCCCTCCCACAACTCTGGCAACTACTGCTCTCTTTACTGTTTCCATAGTTTTGCCTTTTACAGAATATCATGTGGTTGGAATTCTATGGTACATAGCATTCAAGTGGGCTCCTTTCACTTACCAATATGCATTTAAGTTTCCTGTGTGTCTTTTCATGGCTTGTTAGCTCAGTTTTAAATCAAGGAATAATAGTTCATTGTGTGAATCCACAACAGTTTATCCATTCACCTATAGAAAGGCATCTTGATTGCCTCCAAGTTTTAGCAGTTATGAATAAAGCTGTCATAAACATTTACATGGAAGTTTTTGTGTGAATATAGTTGTCAGCTTACATATGATAAGTGTATACTTAGCTTTATAAGGAACTGCCAGGCCAGGCACAGTGACTCACGCCTGTAATCCCAGCACTTTGGGAGGTTGAGGTGGAAGGATTGCTTGAGCCCAGGAGTTCATGACCAGCCTGGGCAATATAATGAGACCTCATCTCTACAAAATAAATTTAAAAATGAACCACGTGTGGTGGTGCCTGTTGGTGTTAATATCATTGTTATGCAACCTGCTCTAGGAAATGACTATCCTGTGTTCTCTAAGATGAACCTAATGAGAACTACTCAAGTCAGTAGTCACAACCCATCATTAGCAGAAGCTCAGAAAGTAAGATGTTAAATGCCTGGCCATTAAGTTTTCTTATCTTTGTTTATTTCTACAGAATCATCACCCCTGCCCCACAAACATGAAAGAAAAGACAAGAGAAGCACCCCAGAAGAGGAGGGGAGAAGTGCCCCAGAAAAAATCATCCAGTCTCTGAAGTTTGCCCAGGTGGGCACAGGCCAGCCAGCCTCTCCTCTGGTTGCCCAGCCGGCTACAGGCTGTCATTTAACCTTCCGCCCAGCATGCTTTTGAGTGTGCAGAAGTGCTGCATGCCCTCTTCTTTGAAAACCTGTTGAGCAAATGCCTCCACATTTTATGCACCTTCAACCTCCACAGTCAAAGGCCCCCCAAGACCAAACATGCTGTGCACACACAGCAGCTGTTTGTGTCCCACTCCTGGCCGATCTCCTGCATCATCTCGTTGAGCTTCATTAAACTCCGCAGTCTGCATGCTCTGTGGAACTCAGGGTCTTCATTTTGCATGGAACTCAGGGTCTTCATTTTCCGTGGAACTCAAAGTCTTCTTGCTCTGTGGAACTTGGAGTCTCCTGGCTCCGTGGAACTCAGGGCCTTTGTGCTCCATGGAACTTGGGGTCTGTGTGATTCATGGAACTCAGAGTCCTTGTGCTCTGTGGTACTCGGGGTCTGTGTGCTCTGTGGAACTCGGGGTCTGCATGCTCCATGGAAAGCACCAGGATGCACTTGACCCCCCATACCCACACATACATCCTTCATTTTATTCCTGGCCCTCACCTGTCCACCCTGTGAGGCTTCTTCACCCCCACTCTCCTTTGAGCTCATGCCGGGTCTTTTGGACTGGCCTGAAGCATGGGTGTTGGTAGGAGGGAGTGGCTGAGGTCATGCCTTCAGGCAAATTCTGCTAGTGTCGCACCTGATGGAGCTGCCTGGGGAGGATGTTTCCTTGGAGGACGCGCCCTGGCAGCCACTGGCTTCTTATGGTGCCTGCACTGCTGCTGCTGCCATGGGGGCGCCACAGGGCCACACTGGGGGCTGTTCTGGAATTGGTGGTTTTCATTTCCAGGTTAGGTAGGGACTGGCAGGCACCTTGGCTGTCCTTGTGGCTTCTGCCCTGACCCTGGTCCTCCCCAGGCTGCTGATTTTCCGGGCTGCTGCTCTTCCAGGAGGAATTGAAGGTGGGAATGGCTGAAACCTCAGCTTTGGATTCGCAGAGACTCTAGGCTGTGTCATGCAGAAAGGGAAAGGATTGCAGATGGTGGTGGGATCAGCCGATGGCAGGGGCTTCACTGTGATGCTGGAGCCGTCCATGCTGGGATGTTTGCATACAGCCCAGGTTCAATTCGGTGGCCCATCAGCAAGTCCTGGATTTGGTCTCACTCACAAGCCATGGACAACGTGAGCTCAATTTGCCAGGACTCTTGGGGTTAGGGAGAGCTCAGCATCCGGGTGGCTCCGGTTCCTTCTCATGCTGAAATTCTGCTGGTGTTCCTCCATGGGGCCCTTGTGGGTTTTTCTGAGGTGTCCCTCTTGCTGGAGTCGAGGATGAGAAATGTTTTCAGTGGGTTTTCACCCTCCACACATATGTAAGAGGTGTCGTGTTTCATTCCTGTCAGTATCCATTGCTGCAGCTTCCTGAAGTTGTGTCCGTTAAAAGGCAGGGACCTGGTGTCCAGGCTACAGAGGGTGACTCCAGGTTCCACACCACCACTGTGGACCAGTGTGCCTATGGCCTTAGGAGAATTCCCAGATAGCACAAGGGGGCTGCCCCAGAGGGTGTTCAGCTTGTTGCCAACAGTTACTGAAGCCAGAGTCTGCAACCTTGATGTTCAGGTGAAGCAGCCAGAAACAGGTGTTCTGGCTTTAGGTCCCTGTGGACAATGCCATTCTCTCCTTCCCAGGCTACTGATGTCCTGGGTTGCTCCTCTTATGGTAGAAGCTCAAGATGGAATGGCTGGAGCTTGGCTGCCTCTGGTTAGAGCCTGAGCTCTATATTGCTGACATCACCCGGCCAAATTCCTCATGGGCCCCTTTTGTCGTGGGTGCGACTGCTGGGACCAGGGTTGTCGTGGGTAGTAAAGGTATTTACCAAGACAACTGTGAGTAAAGAAAGGAAAATTTATTACAGAAACTATGAAAATACATTGCAAGAATGCAACATGCAGCACAGCAGAGAAGGGGCTGTCTGCAAAGATAAAGGGCTGGAGGGAAGTTTTCTAAGGTTGTGCTGGACAGAGCTATGTGCAGGTGAGCTTGTGCTATATGCTAAGAATATGTTGGAATAATTTTAACTGCCAGGCCTTTCCTCTTCTGGTGCCTGAGGGAAACGCCCTGCTGCTTTTAGCTGTCTTGTAACACACACGCCTTTTCATTTCTGAAGTTGCAAGATAACGGCTGTGGTTTTTCACACAAAAGGGTTGCAGACTGGGTTAGGTCCCTGTTCCGCCAACCTGGCTCTTTCCCAGTTTCAGTTAACTTAGTGGTTTACTAGAGCCCCACACCTTTCTCTTTCATATGGCCATGATCCAGGAGGTAATCCGTCACCTCCCCTCCACTAGAGTGCTCCATGGCCAGGGGTAATCCTCACCTCTCCTCCGCTAGAGTGCTCCATGGCCAGGCAGTGTTTCCTGCATCCAGAGCACCTCAAACAATTTCAGTGTTGTGGTGACTCAGGGCCTTCACCATACAGACTTGGCAGCATAGTCTAGAGGCTGGAGGGTCTCTGTGACTCCCATTAATGACGGTCACTGCCACGGTTTCCCCAAGCAGGATGTGCCAGGAAAACTGCTCCATGTTGGCTCAGCAGAATGTTATTATAGGTAGCTCAAAAAGAGAGGGAACAGGGCTTCTAGATTATTTCAGGGAACAAGCTATTATTTGAATGTTAATTTAAGACTATTTTATCAATTAAAAATGTAAGGCCCAAGAAACTTCAGTTAGGAAGAATGAATAAATCGAATAAATACTGTTAAACTTTATGCTTCTTTCAACAAATATTTTCTGCTCCTCTCTATGAGTCAGGCACTGTGCTAGATACCATAACATAGAAACATAGCATCAATCAAATACAGTGTGGGTACTGCATGTCAAATTTAAAAATAAAATAAAAGTGCTATATAAGAAACCTGTCAGTGCCCTGGAGGCAGGGTCCAGAGACATATCCTGTGGATGACTGGGGCTGAGGTTTAAGGGATGAGCCTCGGTGATGAGACAGATGGGAGAGGGCACCTAGGAAAAGCGTCTTCAGGCAATTGTGGTTCAGTGAGCTGCAGCCGTTGTGGCAGGAGAGTGAGGAGTGCAACCTATCTGGTGATTTGCTGTGGTTATGTTCTGTAAACTTGCCTCCGGGTCCTGAAGTATTGCTTCTGGGAAACACAGGGTAAGGTTCCTGCAAGCCTCTGGTTGCAATATTTTCAACTGCCAAGGCACCATTCATGTTCCATGGCTTTATTTTCCAACATCCCTGTAAAACAAGCCAGTCCCATCAGTGTTGAAAACTGCTCTCCACATACCCTTTTCCCATAGAGTACTCCCTGACATACAGAGCTGCCGCTGCTGAAAAGCTAACACTTTCCATGCCATGCTGCCTTTTGAAAGGTGCCAGCCAGGCAGCATTAGCTAAGGCCGCTTTTTGGCTCTCCTCACAACAGTGCTGCCCGCTGTGCTCTCATTGGTCATCATCTCATGAAGTCACAAATGTAGCTGCTTTTCCGTGGTTTCCGTGGTTTTGCCACACACCAGTGGTGTTAGTTTTGCACTTTCTGGAGCAGCCTCGTGTACAGGTTGGTGAAAACTCTCCTTCCTCTTTCTGGATGCACTGTAGTGCTTGTCATTAGCATTGAACTCACAATTTGCAGCACTAGAACCCACACCTGAACCAAGCTTGGCTAACAAGCGTTTTCTCTGTAAGGCTCATCACAGCCTTCTTGCTCATAAGGACACTAGACAGCGCTTCAGCATTATGCTTAGAGGCCATTTCAAACAGTGAAATCTCCAACAACAAGCTCAAAACTGCAAAAAAAAAGTGGTACTATATAGACCATGAGAAGACTGGTTTGCAGGTTGAGAGTAGGAACAAGAAGGCAGCATGGGGCCCTGCATGGCCTCCGCTGGGAGGCCGATGGCTCAAATTGTTGCCCTGCTCTGCACAGGTTTTCCTGTGGCTGTGAAAGCAACACGAGTATTGATTTGGGGGTTAAAAATACATTTTAACAAGCAGACAAGTTCACAAATATGAAATAGTGGCTAGTGAGGACCACACCCATGCTGGAGCTGCAGACAGAGGCTGTTGTGAGTGCGATGTTTGCTCCTATCCCGGGAGCTTCTGGTTGCCACCAGCACCTTGTAAGCCAGAGAGTGGTGTCACCTGTACTGTAGCAAAAGCACCTTTTCTCAATGTGAAGTATGGCTTGAAGAGAGGAAGAGGGAAGACTGGCTGGAAGATGGCTGTGTTAGGGGTGAAGCAAGGATGGGGGTGGATTGACCAAGCTGGGCCAGAGGTCCAAGGAGCTGATCCGAGAGCCCTGTGTGCCTGTGAGTCCTGGCGGAGTGGCCGTGCATGGTGACAGGGAGGAGGCAACCAGGACAGCATCCACGTTCCCGCCTGAGGTACATGAGGGTGGAAGACAGGGTTCGGGGCCCTAGCCTTCAAGTCAGACACACCTGAGTTCAAATCCAGACTCCACCACTGACTGGCTGTGTAGCCTTAGACATATTCCTTCACTTCCCTAAGCGTCCATTTTCTCATGTCCAATACATAGATTACTATGCCATAGGAATATTAAATCACTCAGTGATTTTGAGGTTAAAATGAGTGCTGGTGCTTTTTATTGAAATAAAGAAAATGGGAAAAGAAGCAGCATTTGAGGTGTGAGGGAGGGGAATCTGGGCATGGGGAGTTGGATGTGCCTGTGGACATCCATGGACGAATGTCCAGCAGCCGTCTGATGTGCTTCCGGGATGCTGGGGCCAGGACGTGGGGCCGCAACATACAGACCTGGAAGTTATGAGCAGGCAGGCAGCTGCTGCAGCTGTGAAGAGCAGGCAGTGCAGGATCAGAGGCCCAAGGGTAAAGCCTGGGGAACGCCAGCATTTAGGAAGAGGCCGCTGGAGATCAGGAAAGAGCAGCAGGAAAAGCAGGAGGGTGTGGAGGGATGGGAGGTACAGGAGGAGGGTTTCCAAGAGGGAGGGGCAGGAGTTGGTGTTCTGCGGGCATGGACTGGAAGTCGTAGCACTTTTGAACTGTAGGGACCTAAGACATCTTTTAGTCTAATCCCCTTATCTATCCTGAAGAAGAAATCATGATTCCAAGGTGACGTGAGTTGCTTGCTTTAGGTCACACTGATTTCACATTGGGATACCTCGATTTCTAATGAGTAATAAAATATTTAACAAATATTCTCGAATTTGGTATTGCTCCTATTCAGTCACACTGGATATTTTCCCAATTTGATGAAACTGAGATTTTAACAACTGTTAACCATTCCATGTACTAAGATGCTTATAGTCAAACTGTGCCTCTTAAACATATTTTTATTGTATATTTAATAAATTTTGCTATAAAAATAAGGTTAAAAAAACTCATAACTCATCAAACTGCATTTTAATTTTAGTAAACACAAATTACACTGAAGCGGGAGAGTTCCCTGGCCCCCCTCACAGGACGTGTGACAAGGTAGTGTGGCTCTCTGCCTATTCAAACCCCTTACGGGAGGGGGATCACGCACAGGGACAGGTGCAGGAGCCCAAGTGGGTGTGTGCTACAGTGTGCTCTTTTAGCCTTGGCATGTGTGGATGGCTTGAGTGTTAACCAGCTCAGTGGACCCTCAGCCTTTCTGCAAAAGCAGAGGGTCATTGTGACAGCTTTCTGTATCCCAAGCTCTTGTCCAGCATCCTGGAAGAATCAGGTCACACACAGACTTGAAGGATAAATGCAGGGGTTTCTTTGAGGGGTAGAAGTGGCTCTCAGTGGGATGGATGGGGAGCTGGAAGGGGGGATGGAGTGGGAAGATGATCTTCCCCTGGAGTTTGGCCGTCCAGCAGCCAAAATCCTCTCTGACCACCCCCAGCTGAACTCCTCTCAGCATTCAGGTGTTCCTCATCTTCTTGCTTTCTCTGCCGCACCATTCTGCTGTTTGTCTGCTTTTCTCTTCATCTCTTCATCTGCTCCTGGAGCCTGGGGTTTGGGGTTTATATGGGTACAGGATATGGGGGTGGGGTGGGCCAAAGGGCAACTTTTTGGGTACGAAAATAGAAATGCCTGTTCCCAGTTAGGGCCATGGGTCTCCAGGCTTGAGGGTGGGGCCTTTGCTGGGGAGCCGCCCTCTTCTATGCAGTATTTCCCTGTCTCTTTTCCATATCAATACCTCAATAAAATTTAGTTTTAAAAAATAGCACAAGTAAAAAGTTTGGCTATTTAAACTAAAAAGTAGTTATGTCCTAAATTATTTTGTATACAAAGACCTGAGGATTTGAAATATTTTAATAATTGGAGCTTGTCTTTCCTTTGAGGGCACCACTCACCCCTGATCCATCTTGGTTTCCCCCACAAGGTAGCAGGAGTGCCCATGAATGAACGTGGGTGAAATCATTGGATACAGATAGTAAATACATTCTATTTCCTGAAAAATATTACCTAACTACATGTCTAGATATGGAATTGCATTTTCAAGCCAAGTTGGAATTACAAATTGTAGCCCATTTGAAAATGCATACATACGTGTGACATATACACTCAGAGGGAAAGAAGTCACAATTATGAAAGAGCAAAGTGGGAAAATATCTCTTTCATGTAAGATTGAGCATTTTGGTTGATACTGTGATAAAAAATCTTGTGACTGATTCTCTTTTGCATTGGTTTTTAGTGTCATTTGCACTCTGCCCAACTCAGATAAAATTGTATATGATGTAAATAGCAGGAAACTATAAATGGTGATATTGTCCTGAAAGGAAGCCACTTCATTTTTCAAAGATTTCTTCTGTGGCAGGGATCTAGGAGTGTGCAGTGATGGAGTTTTGCATTTCTAGAGGGAACAGCAGGCGGGGGTGTGTGCAGCCGGAAAGGGAGGTGTCTAGGTTCCAAGGGTAAATCCCACCCCCTTAGAGGGGATTGGAGAGCCTGGGAAAGAGGCTGGGCTGCCTGTGATCCCCACCCCACACCCTGCCTCCTACAAGCCCCCTAGAAGGTCCACACTTTGAGTTGTCAGCCAGAGACAGTAACTCAAAACCTCGGCTCTGGGCAGCCAGAAGCCCAGAAATGGGGGAGAGGGCAGGCCTAGATACCAGGGATGAAAATAAAATGAATATTGAAAATTACCTACATGTAATGTTTCATATATTCTATATATTTTGATATAAATGCCAGAGGTTTTTGAACCAGAGCAACTCCATCTTGAATAGGGGCTGGGTAAATAAGGCTCCATCCTCAAGCCTGGAGAATCTTGAATAAGGCTTTGACCTACTGGGCTGCATTCCCAGGAAAGTAGGCGTTCTAAGTCACAGGATGAGATAGGAGGTCAGCTCAAGATACGGGTCACAAAGACCTTGCTGATAAAACAGGTTGCGGTAAAGAAGCCAGCCACAACCAAGATGGTGATGAAAGTGGCATCTGGTTGTCCTCATTGCTCATTACATGCTAATTATGATGCATTAGCATGCTAAAAGACACTCACCAGCACCACGAGAGTTTTTTAATGCCATGGCAACATCAGGAAGTTATCCCATACGGTCTAAAAGGGGGAGGGAACCCTCAATTCCAGGAATTGCCCACACCTTTCCTGGAAAACTCATGGATAATCCACCCCTTGTTTAGTACATAATCAAAAAGTAAAAATAAGTACAAGCAGTTGAGCACCCCATTCCACTGCTCTGCCTATGGAGTGGCCATTCTATTATTATTATTATTATTATTATTATTATTATTATTATTATTATCATTATTATTGAGACAGAGTTTCACTCTTGTTGCCCAGGCTGGAGTGCAGTGGTATGATCTCAGCTCACTGCAACCTCCATCTCCTGGGTTCGAGTGATTCTCCTGCCTCAGACTCCTGAGTAGCTGGGAATACAGGTGCCCACCACCACGCCCAGCTAATTTTAATATTTTTGGTAGAGACGGGGTTTCTCTATGTTGATCAGGCTGGTCTCAAACTCCCGACCTCAGGTGATCCACCTGCCTCCTCGGCCTCCCAAAGTTCTGGGATTACAGGCATGAGCCACCGTGCTTGGCCACTGGAGTGGCCATTGTTTTATTCCTTTACTTTCTCTAATAAACTTGCTTTCACTTTATGGATTTGCCTCAAATTCTTTCTTGCACGAGATCCAAGAATTCTCTGTTGGGGCCTGGAACAGTGCCCCTTCCCAGTAACATAAATATGTAATAAAACAAAGGTCCATAACTTGACCCAATTAGAAACACAAAATTTACTATAAGGATTTACATAACAAAGAGATAAAAGGGGCCGTGATTGGCTTTTGTGCCTGTGCAGCACAGGCTCCAGATTAACAAATGCTAAAATGCACCAATTGACAAAGCTTCATGAACTTAGTCAATGCGGGGACTCAAGTTACAGTTCTACCTGCGAATCTCACTAAATTTAAACACTACAATGCCTGTAATCCTGGCAAAATAACTATAGAGGAAAAATAGCCATGCTTTATTTTAACTGTAGCTTTGCCTAAATTTCACATAGGCATAATACTCGTTGCCCTAAAACATGCTCTAACACAATGAATAATATATATGATTCAATTAAGTCTTTGGCACTTACAAATTGGCTTGGTCTTTGGAGGTCCCTAGTAAAAATAGTTAATATTGCTATAACTATGAGACAAATTGGACCTTGCAGGTCCCCAGTTAGAATAGTTAATATGAATCTACGTAAGTTATAGCAAGATGTGTTAGTCTGCTAGGGCTACCAGACACTGGGTGACTTTAACAATAGAAATTTATTTTCTCACTGTTCTGGAGGCTGGAATTCCAAGACCAAGGTGTGGGGTATTTGGTTTCTCTGCATGCTCTGTGGAACTCAGGGTCTTCATTTTGCATGGAACTCAGGGTCTTCATTTTCCGTGGAACTCAAAGTCTTCTTGCTCTGTGGAACTTGGAGTCTCCTGGCTCCGTGGAACTCAGGGCCTTTGTGCTCCATGGAACTTGGGGTCTGTGTGATTCATGGAACTCAGAGTCCTTGTGCTCTGTGGTACTCGGGGTCTGTGTGCTCTGTGGAACTCGGGGTCTGCATGCTCCATGGAAAGCACCAGGATGCACTTGACCCCCCATACCCACACATACATCCTTCATTTTATTCCTGGCCCTCACCTGTCCACCCTGTGAGGCTTCTTCACCCCCACTCTCCTTTGAGCTCATGCCGGGTCTTTTGGACTGGCCTGAAGCATGGGTGTTGGTAGGAGGGAGTGGCTGAGGTCATGCCTTCAGGCAAATTCTGCTAGGGTCGCACCTGATGGAGCTGCCTGGGGAGGATGTTTCCTTGGAGGACGTGCCCTGGCAGCCACTGGCTTCTTATGGTGCCTGCACTGCTGCTGCTGCCATGGGGGCGCCACAGGGCCACACTGGGGGCTGTTCTGGAATTGGTGGTTTTCATTTCCAGGTTAGGTAGGGACTGGCAGGCACCTTGGCTGTCCTTGTGGCTTCTGCCCTGACCCTGGTCCTCCCCAGGCTGCTGATTTTCCGGGCTGCTGCTCTTCCAGGAGGAATTGAAGGTGGGAATGGCTGAAACCTCAGCTTTGGATTCGCAGAGACTCTAGGCTGTGTCATGCAGAAAGGGAAAGGATTGCAGATGGTGGTGGGATCAGCCGATGGCAGGGGCTTCACTGTGATGCTGGAGCCGTCCATGCTGGGATGTTTGCATACAGCCCAGGTTCAATTCGGTGGCCCATCAGCAAGTCCTGGATTTGGTCTCACTCACAAGCCATGGACAACGTGAGCTCAATTTGCCAGGACTCTTGGGGTTAGGGAGAGCTCAGCATCCGGGTGGCTCCGGTTCCTTCTCATGCTGAAATTCTGCTGGTGTTCCTCCATGGGGCCCTTGTGGGTTTTTCTGAGGTGTCCCTCTTGCTGGAGTCGAGGATGAGAAATGTTTTCAGTGGGTTTTCACCCTCCACACATATGTAAGAGGTGTCGTGTTTCATTCCTGTCAGTATCCATTGCTGCAGCTTCCTGAAGTTGTGTCCGTTAAAAGGCAGGGACCTGGTGTCCAGGCTACAGAGGGTGACTCCAGGTTCCACACCACCACTGTGGACCAGTGTGCCTATGGCCTTAGGAGAATTCCCAGATAGCACAAGGGGGCTGCCCCAGAGGGTGTTCAGCTTGTTGCCAACAGTTACTGAAGCCAGAGTCTGCAACCTTGATGTTCAGGTGAAGCAGCCAGAAACAGGTGTTCTGGCTTTAGGTCCCTGTGGACAATGCCATTCTCTCCTTCCCAGGCTACTGATGTCCTGGGTTGCTCCTCTTATGGTAGAAGCTCAAGATGGAATGGCTGGAGCTTGGCTGCCTCTGGTTAGAGCCTGAGCTCTATATTGCTGACATCACCCGGCCAAATTCCTCATGGGCCCCTTTTGTCGTGGGTGCGACTGCTGGGACCAGGGTTGTCGTGGGTAGTAAAGGTATTTACCAAGACAACTGTGAGTAAAGAAAGGAAAATTTATTACAGAAACTATGAAAATACATTGCAAGAATGCAACATGCAGCACAGCAGAGAAGGGGCTGTCTGCAAAGATAAAGGGCTGGAGGGAAGTTTTCTAAGGTTGTGCTGGACAGAGCTATGTGCAGGTGAGCTTGTGCTATATGCTAAGAATATGTTGGAATAATTTTAACTGCCAGGCCTTTCCTCTTCTGGTGCCTGAGGGAAACGCCCTGCTGCTTTTAGCTGTCTTGTAACACACACGCCTTTTCATTTCTGAAGTTGCAAGATAACGGCTGTGGTTTTTCACACAAAAGGGTTGCAGACTGGGTTAGGTCCCTGTTCCGCCAACCTGGCTCTTTCCCAGTTTCAGTTAACTTAGTGGTTTACTAGAGCCCCACACCTTTCTCTTTCATATGGCCATGATCCAGGAGGTAATCCGTCACCTCCCCTCCACTAGAGTGCTCCATGGCCAGGGGTAATCCTCACCTCTCCTCCGCTAGAGTGCTCCATGGCCAGGCAGTGTTTCCTGCATCCAGAGCACCTCAAACAATTTCAGTGTTGTGGTGACTCAGGGCCTTCACCATACAGACTTGGCAGCATAGTCTAGAGGCTGGAGGGTCTCTGTGACTCCCATTAATGACGGTCACTGCCACGGTTTCCCCAAGCAGGATGTGCCAGGAAAACTGCTCCATGTTGGCTCAGCAGAATGTTATTATAGGTAGCTCAAAAAGAGAGGGAACAGGGCTTCTAGATTATTTCAGGGAACAAGCTATTATTTGAATGTTAATTTAAGACTATTTTATCAATTAAAAATGTAAGGCCCAAGAAACTTCAGTTAGGAAGAATGAATAAATCGAATAAATACTGTTAAACTTTATGCTTCTTTCAACAAATATTTTCTGCTCCTCTCTATGAGTCAGGCACTGTGCTAGATACCATAACATAGAAACATAGCATCAATCAAATACAGTGTGGGTACTGCATGTCAAATTTAAAAATAAAATAAAAGTGCTATATAAGAAACCTGTCAGTGCCCTGGAGGCAGGGTCCAGAGACATATCCTGTGGATGACTGGGGCTGAGGTTTAAGGGATGAGCCTCGGTGATGAGACAGATGGGAGAGGGCACCTAGGAAAAGCGTCTTCAGGCAATTGTGGTTCAGTGAGCTGCAGCCGTTGTGGCAGGAGAGTGAGGAGTGCAACCTATCTGGTGATTTGCTGTGGTTATGTTCTGTAAACTTGCCTCCGGGTCCTGAAGTATTGCTTCTGGGAAACACAGGGTAAGGTTCCTGCAAGCCTCTGGTTGCAATATTTTCAACTGCCAAGGCACCATTCATGTTCCATGGCTTTATTTTCCAACATCCCTGTAAAACAAGCCAGTCCCATCAGTGTTGAAAACTGCTCTCCACATACCCTTTTCCCATAGAGTACTCCCTGACATACAGAGCTGCCGCTGCTGAAAAGCTAACACTTTCCATGCCATGCTGCCTTTTGAAAGGTGCCAGCCAGGCAGCATTAGCTAAGGCCGCTTTTTGGCTCTCCTCACAACAGTGCTGCCCGCTGTGCTCTCATTGGTCATCATCTCATGAAGTCACAAATGTAGCTGCTTTTCCGTGGTTTCCGTGGTTTTGCCACACACCAGTGGTGTTAGTTTTGCACTTTCTGGAGCAGCCTCGTGTACAGGTTGGTGAAAACTCTCCTTCCTCTTTCTGGATGCACTGTAGTGCTTGTCATTAGCATTGAACTCACAATTTGCAGCACTAGAACCCACACCTGAACCAAGCTTGGCTAACAAGCGTTTTCTCTGTAAGGCTCATCACAGCCTTCTTGCTCATTAGGACACTAGACAGCGCTTCAGCATTATGCTTAGAGGCCTTTCAAACAGTGAAATCTCCAACAACAAGCTCAAAACTGCAAAAAAAAAGTGGTACTATATAGACCATGAGAAGACTGGTTTGCAGGTTGAGAGTAGGAACAAGAAGGCAGCATGGGGCCCTGCATGGCCTCCGCTGGGAGGCCGATGGCTCAAATTGTTGCCCTGCTCTGCACAGGTTTTCCTGTGGCTGTGAAAGCAACACGAGTATTGATTTGGGGGTTAAAAATACATTTTAACAAGCAGACAAGTTCACAAATATGAAATAGTGGCTAGTGAGGACCACACCCATGCTGGAGCTGCAGACAGAGGCTGTTGTGAGTGCGATGTTTGCTCCTATCCCGGGAGCTTCTGGTTGCCACCAGCACCTTGTAAGCCAGAGAGTGGTGTCACCTGTACTGTAGCAAAAGCACCTTTTCTCAATGTGAAGTATGGCTTGAAGAGAGGAAGAGGGAAGACTGGCTGGAAGATGGCTGTGTTAGGGGTGAAGCAAGGATGGGGGTGGATTGACCAAGCTGGGCCAGAGGTCCAAGGAGCTGATCCGAGAGCCCTGTGTGCCTGTGAGTCCTGGCGGAGTGGCCGTGCATGGTGACAGGGAGGAGGCATCCAGGACAGCATCCACGTTCCCGCCTGAGGTACATGAGGGTGGAAGACAGGGTTCGGGGCCCTAGCCTTCAAGTCAGACACACCTGAGTTCAAATCCAGACTCCACCACTGACTGGCTGTGTAGCCTTAGACATATTCCTTCACTTCCCTAAGCGTCCATTTTCTCATGTCCAATACATAGATTACTATGCCATAGGAATATTAAATCACTCAGTGATTTTGAGGTTAAAATGAGTGCTGGTGCTTTTTATTGAAATAAAGAAAATGGGAAAAGAAGCAGCATTTGAGGTGTGAGGGAGGGGAATCTGGGCATGGGGAGTTGGATGTGCCTGTGGACATCCATGGACGAATGTCCAGCAGCCGTCTGATGTGCTTCCGGGATGCTGGGGCCAGGACATGGGGCCGCAACATACAGACCTGGAAGTTACAAGCAGGCAGGCAGCTGCTGCAGCTGTGAAGAGCAGGCAGTGCAGGATCAGAGGCCCAAGGGTAAAGCCTGGGGAATGCCAGCATTTAGGAAGAGGCCACTGGAGATCAGGAGAGAGCAGCAGGAAAAGCAGGAGGGTGTGGAGGGATGGGAGGTACAGGAGGAGGGTTTCCAAGAGGAAGGGGCAGGAGTGTTCTGCGGGCATGGACTGGAAGTCGTAGCACTTTTGAACTGTAGGGACCTAAGACATCTTTTAGTCTAATCCCCTTATCTCTCCTGAAGAAGAAATCATGATTCCAAGGTGACGTGAGTTGCTTGCTTTAGGTCACACTGATTTCACATTGGGATACCTCGATTTCTAATGAGTAATAAAATATTTAACAAATATTCTCGAATTTGGTATTGCTCCTATTCAGTCACACTGGATATTTTCCCAATTTGATGATACTGAGATTTTAACAACTGTTAACCATTCCATGTACTAAGATGCTTATAGTCAAACTGTGCCTCTTAAACATATTTTTATTGTATATTTAATAAATTTTGCTATAAAAATAAGGTTAAAAAAACTCATAACTCATCAAACTGCATTTTAATTTTAGTAAACACAAATTACACTGAAGCGGGAGAGTTCCCTGGCCCCCCTCACAGGACGTGTGACAAGGTAGTGTGGCTCTCTGCCTATTCAAACCCCTTACGGGAGGGGGATCACGCACAGGGACAGGTGCAGGAGCCCAAGTGGGTGTGTGCTACAGTGTGCTCTTTTAGCCTTGGCATGTGTGGATGGCTTGAGTGTTAACCAGCTCAGTGGACCCTCAGCCTTTCTGCAAAAGCAGAGGGTCATTGTGACAGCTTTCTGTATCCCAAGCTCTTGTCCAGCATCCTGGAAGAATCAGGTCACACACAGACTTGAAGGATAAATGCAGGGGTTTCTTTGAGGGGTAGAAGTGGCTCTCAGTGGGATGGATGGGGAGCTGGAAGGGGGGATGGAGTGGGAAGATGATCTTCCCCTGGAGTTTGGCCGTCCAGCAGCCAAAATCCTCTCTGACCACCCCCAGCTGAACTCCTCTCAGCATTCAGGTGTTCCTCATCTTCTTGCTTTCTCTGCCGCACCATTCTGCTGTTTGTCTGCTTTTCTCTTCATCTCTTCATCTGCTCCTGGAGCCTGGGGTTTGGGGTTTATATGGGTACAGGATATGGGGGTGGGGTGGGCCAAAGGGCAACTTTTTGGGTACGAAAATAGAAATGCCTGTTCCCAGTTAGGGCCATGGGTCTCCAGGCTTGAGGGTGGGGCCTTTGCTGGGGAGCCGCCCTCTTCTATGCAGTATTTCCCTGTCTCTTTTCCATATCAATACCTCAATAAAATTTAGTTTTAAAAAATAGCACAAGTAAAAAGTTTGGCTATTTAAACTAAAAAGTAGTTATGTCCTAAATTATTTTGTATACAAAGACCTGAGGATTTGAAATATTTTAATAATTGGAGCTTGTCTTTCCTTTGAGGGCACCACTCACCCCTGATCCATCTTGGTTTCCCCCACAAGGTAGCAGGAGTGCCCATGAATGAACGTGGGTGAAATCATTGGATACAGATAGTAAATACATTCTATTTCCTGAAAAATATTACCTAACTACATGTCTAGATATGGAATTGCATTTTCAAGCCAAGTTGGAATTACAAATTGTAGCCCATTTGAAAATGCATACATACGTGTGACATATACACTCAGAGGGAAAGAAGTCACAATTATGAAAGAGCAAAGTGGGAAAATATCTCTTTCATGTAAGATTGAGCATTTTGGTTGATACTGTGATAAAAAATCTTGTGACTGATTCTCTTTTGCATTGGTTTTTAGTGTCATTTGCACTCTGCCCAACTCAGATAAAATTGTATATGATGTAAATAGCAGGAAACTATAAATGGTGATATTGTCCTGAAAGGAAGCCACTTCATTTTTCAAAGATTTCTTCTGTGGCAGGGATCTAGGAGTGTGCAGTGATGGAGTTTTGCATTTCTAGAGGGAACAGCAGGCGGGGGTGTGTGCAGCCGGAAAGGGAGGTGTCTAGGTTCCAAGGGTAAATCCCACCCCCTTAGAGGGGATTGGAGAGCCTGGGAAAGAGGCTGGGCTGCCTGTGATCCCCACCCCACACCCTGCCTCCTACAAGCCCCCTAGAAGGTCCACACTTTGAGTTGTCAGCCAGAGACAGTAACTCAAAACCTCGGCTCTGGGCAGCCAGAAGCCCAGAAATGGGGGAGAGGGCAGGCCTAGATACCAGGGATGAAAATAAAATGAATATTGAAAATTACCTACATGTAATGTTTCATATATTCTATATATTTTGATATAAATGCCAGAGGTTTTTGAACCAGAGCAACTCCATCTTGAATAGGGGCTGGGTAAATAAGGCTCCATCCTCAAGCCTGGAGAATCTTGAATAAGGCTTTGACCTACTGGGCTGCATTCCCAGGAAAGTAGGCGTTCTAAGTCACAGGATGAGATAGGAGGTCAGCTCAAGATACGGGTCACAAAGACCTTGCTGATAAAACAGGTTGCGGTAAAGAAGCCAGCCACAACCAAGATGGTGATGAAAGTGGCATCTGGTTGTCCTCATTGCTCATTACATGCTAATTATGATGCATTAGCATGCTAAAAGACACTCACCAGCACCACGAGAGTTTTTTAATGCCATGGCAACATCAGGAAGTTATCCCATACGGTCTAAAAGGGGGAGGAACCCTCAATTCCAGGAATTGCCCACACCTTTCCTGGAAAACTCATGGATAATCCACCCCTTGTTTAGTACATAATCAAAAAGTAAAAATAAGTACAAGCAGTTGAGCACCCCATTCCACTGCTCTGCCTATGGAGTGGCCATTCTATTATTATTATTATTATTATTATTATCATTATTATTATTATTATCATTATTATTGAGACAGAGTTTCACTCTTGTTGCCCAGGCTGGAGTGCAGTGGTATGATCTCAGCTCACTGCAACCTCCATCTCCTGGGTTCGAGTGATTCTCCTGCCTCAGACTCCTGAGTAGCTGGGAATACAGGTGCCCACCACCACGCCCAGCTAATTTTAATATTTTTGGTAGAGACGGGGTTTCTCTATGTTGATCAGGCTGGTCTCAAACTCCCGACCTCAGGTGATCCACCTGCCTCCTCGGCCTCCCAAAGTTCTGGGATTACAGGCATGAGCCACCGTGCTTGGCCACTGGAGTGGCCATTGTTTTATTCCTTTACTTTCTCTAATAAACTTGCTTTCACTTTATGGATTTGCCTCAAATTCTTTCTTGCACGAGATCCAAGAATTCTCTGTTGGGGCCTGGAACAGTGCCCCTTCCCAGTAACATAAATATGTAATAAAACAAAGGTCCATAACTTGACCCAATTAGAAACAAAATTTACCATAAGGATTTACATAACAAAGAGATAAAAGGGGCCGTGATTGGCTTTTGTGCCTGTGCAGCACGGGCTCCAGATTAACAAATGCTAAAATGCACCAATTGACAAAGCTTCATGAACTTAGTCAATGCGGGGACTCAAGTTACAGTTCTACCTGCGAATCTCACTAAATTTAAACACTACAATGCCTGTAATCCTGGCAAAATAACTATAGAGGAAAAATAGCCATGCTTTATTTTAACTGTAGCTTTGCCTAAATTTCACATAGGCATAATACTCGTTGCCCTAAAACATGCTCTAACACAATGAATAATATATATGATTCAATTAAGTCTTTGGCACTTACAAATTGGCTTGGTCTTTGGAGGTCCCTAGTAAAAATAGTTAATATTGCTATAACTATGAGACAAATTGGACCTTGCAGGTCCCCAGTTAGAATAGTTAATATGAATCTACGTAAGTTATAGCAAGATGTGTTAGTCTGCTAGGGCTACCAGACACTGGGTGACTTTAACAATAGAAATTTATTTTCTCACTGTTCTGGAGGCTGGAATTCCAAGACCAAGGTGTGGGGTATTTGGTTTCTCTGAGGCCTCTCTCCCGACCTGAAATGACCTTTCCTATGAGCACACCCAGCACTGAGGTCTCTTTATGTCTCCAAATTTCTTCTTTTATAGTGACACCTGTCATATTGGATTAGGGCCCACCTTAATGGTCTCACTTTAACTTAACCACACCCTTTAAAGGCTGTATCTGTAAATTCAGGCACATTCTGAGGTACTGGGGTAAGGGCTTCAGTATGTAATTTTGGGAGAGACACAATTCAGATGTACAGGACCTTCAAGTTTAAAACTTAATATATAAACCTAATTAATAAAAGGATGATTCTCTCCACTGCTTCTCCATTTGACAGCTCAGTCTTGCATGTGCTTAAGCCTGGAAAAAAATAAATGGTGCTTCACAGTGGATTACTACAACCTTAACATTGTAATCCTTTCATTAAGACCCCATACCCAACACCCAGTATTATGGAACTTACTGACCCCATCCAATCAACAACTGGTAAATATTTTGCTGTTATAGATTCGGCTATCATGTTCTGTTCAGTGCCTATTTCAATAGCCTCTCTGCCTTAATTCACCTTCACCTGCAGTGGGACACAGTACTTGTTCTCTAGGCTACCCATGGGATATCCCAACAGCGTTGCCACCACATACAATCTTCATAGAGCTCTTAACTGCACCCAGCTTTCTCCAAGAGCTCAGGATGCCCCAGACCCTCATCCCAGACAGCATTGCACTGGAGCTCACAGCTGGAGATGACATCACCACAGACGTCCCCATCCCAGCCTTGTCCTGGGAGCAGGATTCTGGCCTCCCTAGTTAGGCCTCAGAGCTGGCTGATCACCTGGCTTCATAAACCTGGGTGTTTTCAGGGAAATTTTTGATCTCTACAAACCGTGACATGTAGAGAGGGACACATATCTGATCCAACAGTCCCTGATCCACTGATCCATGGACATATTTGCCCACAAGGAATAACCAAGAATCTCTCTCTGGTGGAGGTCAGGGGCATTACATGAGCTGAGTAGAGCTTAGTTTTTAATCACAGACATAGGCAAGGTGTTTAAGTTATTACACTTTCAAGCAGCATGGCCCTCACTCACTCAAGGTGAGATAAATATTGCTGCAAAGGAACAACAGCTGCATTGTTGGAGTTTTGCTTTTGAGGTGTGTGTGTGTGTGTGTGTGTATGTGTGTGTTGATTTCTTTCACAAAATACATTTTCAAATACTTCCTTATTCCAATCAACATTGCCCCTTCCTTTTAAATAAATTTTTTGAAAACTAATAAGCCTATTTTATTCATTTACATTTTTTATTTACATTTCTTTACAAACTGTTCGCTATTAGTCTACAGTGAAAAGTCAACACTTTATAAAATAAGATTGGCATTTAAAAGCTTCTCAATTCTAATACTTTGAAAGGCTACACCCATTTTCAGAAAGTCTGGGCTATTCAAAATATTTTACAAAATTCTGAAACTTTGAAAAGCTGCAAGACTTGGGGACAGCAAGATAAGGCGTTTTTTCTTATAGCCAGTTTTGTTCACTATATTATTAAATAAGCACTTTTTAAATTAACAGCTTGAATTCTAAAATATATTTTTGAAAATCAATAATGATTTTTGTAAAAATAGAAAATCTGTTGTACTTTTATCTTAAAATTCATCTCTTATCTATTTTCTAGATTTGATGTTTTGCCATTTTAAAGACTACTAGACAAGAGGATCTCAATTTGGATCACTATATTGGGCTCCTAATATCCTGATATAATTTTAAATCATCCCAAACAATGCATTATTACCATATACATCAGCATTTCCCAAACTGTGCTATAAGCTATGTATACTATTGCTATTTTTGAGCTAAAATATACTTATAAATACATAAAAATGTATTTGTCTAGGTGTTGTTATGCAATAATGCACTTTTCAAAAAGAAACGATATACCAGTCTCAAGAATACCTGGAAGCTGCATGAAAATTCTTGATTCCTTTTATATATAGTGACAGAAAAAGATGTAAATCTCACAATTGGTTCTTTTTATTGTATAAAGTTTTTTCTATAAGCACATGTGAATTAAGTATTCATTATTCCACATTCCCCATGTCACCGACGCTGGGTGCCCACAGCACAGTTTTTCTAACACTGCAGCTGCGGGGCTGAGGGTGGCAGACCGGACACCTGCACTGAGCTGCATTCGTCACACAGTTGGACCAGCCCTGAGCCGGGGGCGGAAGCATCCTGACATGAAAAGCTGTTTGCCAAGTACAATGACCACACGTTCTGTCTATTTTGAATACACCATCACAACAAACTCTACACTCTTGACAGATGAGACAGGCAGATACGATCTTTGAACGCGAGTGAGAAAGACATTCACACAGACTCCCATCCTCCCTCACATGACTGGAGGATTAAATGGCAGCACGGGGGTGGATGTTCAGCTCAGGGGCAGATTAGTGACACTGTCACAGCTATTTTAGGACCTGAAATATTTATATGATCCTATTCCAAACCCTAATACATAAACAATGAACTCAAAACTGTACACAAAGGGAAACAAAAAACCACTCTGACAGCCTCCAGGTCCCTCATAAACTCCCCAGAAATCAAGGAGGTCAAGGCTGGTCTCAAACTCCCGGGCTCAAGCGATCTGCCCACCTGGGCCTCCCAAAGCTCTGAGATTACAGGCATAAGCCACCGCACACGGCCTAGTAAGTTCTTTTGATATGTTTGGAATGAATGTATTTCCAAGGATAAAAGTTTACAATGACATCTTTCTTACCTGTAAGATACCCGAAGAGCCGAGAGAGGGTCCCCAGGCTGGCTAAGCATCCAGAACACTGGGGGAGCTTTAAAAACATAGATATGAATTATTGTGCTTCACCCCTTACTTACTGAGTCACAATCCCAGGGATGGAAGCGCCCAGAGATCTGTCTTTTCAGAACTTCTCTGGCTCTCCAGGTGGTGCTGACGATCAGGCAGATTGAGAGCCAGCGCTGCTGGCAGCCCGTCCCAGACCTCGGGAGCAGGGGAGTCACCTAGGGCTAGGTCAGACTGAAGGTTCTGGGGCACCAGGGGTGGGGAGGGGCTTGAGAGTTGGCCTTTCCAACAAGCTTCCCAGAGGGGCTGGTTTGCTGATCCTCAGACCAGGCTTTGAGGGTGCACAGCACTCTTCCTCTAGGTGTGTGTCCACATACCTGGCACCTTTGTTGTTGCATTGCCCCAGGTATAAAGTGCAGGGTGCCCCCTCTACGCCTTCAGCCCTGCTGTCTCCCCTGCTGACCCCCAAATCTCTGGGGCTTGGACTTGCCTTTATAAAGGGACCTCTCAGCTCAGGGGTGGGCCCTCCCCACTGGCCCTCTGTTCCCAAGGCCCAGCATCAGCGGGAGCTGCTCGAGCAAATTCATCCTGAGGGGTCTATGTGGTGTGAAAGGCTGAGGGAGACTGTTCTGTTTATTGTTAAGGGCCAGGAAACAAAGCCTGGAAACAAAGTCTGGTGTTGCTCAACCCAGTGGTGACGAGTGACAAGATAGGGCGGGGTGCAGAGGAGACTCCCACACACAGCAGGGCCGAGTGAGCGCCAATTCTTCCTTCTAACACTGGCACCAAGGAGAGACCACTGTCCCTTCCCATAAAGGCAGTGGCCAAATGGAAGCATCGCTTGGTGTGCCAGCTCCTTTGGGGCAGGAGAACAAGAGAAGCCCCATCCCAAGCACAGTGGATGATGAAGGGGGTCCCGGGCTCCCCAGATCCTGGGCTTCTCTTGATTCTCAATGTTAAGCTTGTTGATTGAATATAGTTGGTTAATGTGGACCCCAAGGCAAGGAAAAGACACAGGCCAAGAACCGGGGACTTCAGTCAGCAATGAAAAGTCAGGAAGAGCATTTCTCTTTTTTTTTTTTTTTTTTTTTGAGACAGAGTCTCACTCTGTCCCCAGGCTGGAGTGCAGTGGCGCGATCTCAGCTCACTGCAAGCTCCACCTCCCGGGTTCATGCCATTCTCCTGCCTCAGCCTCCCGAGTAGCTGGGACTACAGACGCCCACCACCATGCCCGGCTAATTTTTTGTATTTTTAGTAGAGGTGGGGTTTCACCACGTTAGCCAGGATGGTCTTGATCACCTGACCTCATGATCTGCCCGCCTCGGCCTCCCAAAGTGCTGGAATTACAGGCGTGAGCCACCGCGCCCGGCCAGGAAGAGCATTTCTAACATCCATATGCAAACGTCTGCCACCCCGGGCTGCTCTCCTCTGGAAACTGCACTGCAGGGCACAGCACGTCCCAGGTTTGCCTTTCCTAATTCCCTGCACCACCCAGCTCCCGCCTCCCTCACTGTGCGGGATGAGAGGTCCACACAGACAGTTCCTTCTCACCTTTGAAATGGCAGTGGTGGCTGCAGCCTGGGAGCTGAGGCCATCCCAAGCGGGTGAGACCCCCACCAGGGCCCCTGGGTGCCTGCCGGCCACAGGCTGAGCCATCCAGGCTGTGCACAGCCACGCCTCAGCCACCAGGATCACTTTCCTGTGGAACTGGACCTTCCATCCAGAGAGCCTTGCAGCAGAGAGCAGAAATGGGCTTTCTCTCTGCTGGTGTAGGAAAGCCATGGCAGGAAGGCGGTATCAACAACACACAGCTGCCTGTCCCACGTGGGGTCCCGCACCTCCCGCCTCCCTGCTTTCCTGCCCCTTGACTTGGTAAGTGTGCTCTTTGATTAAGTGTCCTCTTTTTAATTGTGTCCAAATGTTCACACTGTCTCAAGTGATGCTGGAGCCACAGCCTGGGGCCACTGCAGGTCCTTCCTCTGGAGCAAAGGGTCTTTGTCACAGTGTTTCTCTAAAAGCATATCCATCCTGAGTGACACTTATTTTAGAAACAGATAGAATTGGTGAAAAAAGGGTTGAGCATTCGAAAATGTCTCTGGATTTCAAAGAAATTGGCCACTATCTATGGGGAATTGGGGGTGAGTAACGGCTCTTTAAGTAAATGAGGACAGGCCATGCTTGGTGGCTCACACCTGTAATCCCAACACTTCAGGAGGCCAAGGCGGGTGGATCACTTGAGGTCAAGAGTTTGAGACCAGCCTGGCCAACATGGCGAAACCCCATCTCTACTAAAAATACAAAAATCAGCCAGGCGTGGTGGCATGCACCTGTAATCCCTGTAATCCCAGCTACTCAGGAGGCTGAGGCAGGAGAATTGCTTGAACCCAGGAGATGGAGATTGCAGTGAGCTGAGATTACACCACTGCACTCCAGCCTGGGCGACAGAGCAAGATTCCATCTCAAAAAATGTAAATGAAGACAAAATCCCAAAGGCTAGAGCCACCACCCAGAGCAGGTTCAGGATGGAAGTGCCCCTGTGGTTCTGCTCCCACCTGAATGCTGTATTTTAAAATGAAGGTCCAGGACAAGGGGAGAGCATGTCATTACTAATGTTCAGTGTTAAATAGAGACATTCTTCCACTGATGGCAGCCATGATGGGCCACCTGAGCTTTCTTTGGTTTTCCCTGCCATCTGCATCGTCCTCCACTACACTTGAATGAGGAGTCCTGAGGGTCTGAGTAACTTGCAGGGATTGCTGTGCTGCCAGGAATGAGGGAAAGAAGAGGCCAGAGCAGCCACCTCAGCTAAAAAGAAAGCCAGAGGAGAGGGTGGGTATTTAGGGAGCGGGGATTTTTAATTTCAAGTGAATTCTGTAATTAAAGACAAGGGGTGGTGGTGGTGGGGCTCGGGGCTGGGTGCTCTAGCACTGTCCCTAACGGCAATCACAGTGATGGCTTTGCTCCTGTGCTGCCATCCCTCCTCCCTCTCAGTAATAGGAAGAACATGTGTGCTTTTGATGCACGTGGTGCAGCAGGCCTGGGATGCCGCATTTCACACAAGCTTCGGGTGACCCCAGTGCTGCTGGTTCATGGACCACGCTGTGAGTAGCAAGGTCACAAACTCCCCTGAGGGAGGGAAGTAGCTGGGCTGGGTTTCTGAGAGACCCTATTACGACTGGACTATTTTGGGCCTCCCTTCTTGAGAACCCAAAACAGCTGCTGGGTGTGCTGAAGCCATATTCACCCCACCACAAAGAGGACGGTCAGCACCTTTCTCCACACAATGGTATAAGGTTTTGTTTTCATATAAAACCTCAACAGATGAATGGGGCCACTATCAACCATTTTCAGAAAGAAAGGCTCAAATACCAACTATTTTTTTTTATGGAGTCTTGCTCTGTCACCCAGGCTGGAGTGCAGTGGCACGATCTCCACTCACTGCAACTTCTGACTCCCAGGTTCAAGCAATCCGCTCGCCTCAGCCTTCTGAGTAGCTGGGACTACAGGTGTGCGCCATGCCTGGCTAATTTTTGTACTTTTAGTAGAGATGGGTTTCACCATGTTGGCCAGGCTGGTCTCGAACTACCCTGACCTGAAGTGATCCACCTGCCTCTGCCTCCCAAAGTGCTGGAATTACAGGTGTGAGCCACCATACCCGGCCCCCAAATACCAACTATTCTTTAAAAAAAAATTATGATTATGTTGGAGGCACAGTGGCTCATGCTGTAATTTCAATACTTTGGGAGGCCAAGGCAGGCAAATTGCTTGAGCCCTAGTGTTGGAGACCAGCCTGGGAAACATGGCAAAATCCTGCCTCTACAAAAAGTTTTTAAAAAATTAGCCGGGCATAGTCGCATTCATCTATAGTCCCAGCTACTCAGGAAGCTGCGGTGGGAGGATTGCTTGAGCCCAGGAAGTTGAGGCTGCAGTGAGCTGTGATGGCACCACTGCACTCCAGCCTGGGTGACAGAGTGAGACCCTGTCTCAAAAAATATATATTTTTTTATTTTATATATATTTATTTATTATATATTTATTTTATATATTTATTATATATATTTATTATATATATATTATGTTGGGAGAGGTGTCCCTCATAATTAAACTAGGTTAATACAGATGATTTTATTTAACAGCTGAAATGGTTCCGTTACCTGGGAGCTTGTTTTATATTTAGTTGATCTTGGAGGATCCATCATGAACCCTCCTAGAAGTGCCCACAGTAACATGTTCCATAAGTGCTTGATGGAAAACCATGTATTTATAAGGCTCTGGTGGCAGGTAGCAGTTATGCGATGGCATGAGGAAAATCCATTTAATAGAGTTGTCCAAAAGTGCAATGGCCTGGCTTGGTAAGCTGTAAATTCTCTGTCCCTGTGAGGGGTAGAAAGTGAGGATGGAGAAGGAAGGAATATGCCAGACAGGGGTTGAACCAGATGGGCTTCTTCCAGCTGTCAGCTTCGTGACTGTGGGTACTGTCCATGTCTCCAGGATCCACCTGGGATGCCTCTGATAATGTAACCACGTACCCCCATTTTTCTTGGGCAGTTTATTCCAACAAGTGAGCTATGGTGCAGGCATTGGGCCATGCGGTATCTGTTTGACTTTCAAGGGCTTAGGTCAGCTTGGTGGAGTTCTCTGGGTCCCTCTAGAGAATCATCCAACCCAAGGATGGCCTGCAGGGTCCCACCCCACCCCTAAAGCACTTACATTCACACAAAATCCTAGAGCTGAATGTTCTCAGCAGGCTTATTCCTCATAGCCAAAAGCCAGAAACAAATCCGGAGGTTCTTTGAGGAGTGAGTGGCGAAACAGTTGGGGTCATTGTGGAAATGAAGGGAAGCCTTTGGAGAGATGTATTGGAAGAATGAACAGCACTTGGTAATGGATTGTTTATGATGTGGGGGGATACAGGCTGAAGAAACTCTCCTAGAGTCTGGAATGGGGTCCCTAGGTGAGCTGTCACACCATTTATTTAGACAGTAAGTCTGGGTCACAGCCAAGTCAAGGAAGATGACCTGGACAATAGAGTGGGATCAGTTTTAATCTGTAATGTCAAAGAGGCATTTCAGTCTGGAAATCAACTAGGCAGCTGTACATATAATTCTGAGTGGAGATAAAATCTGGAGGTTGTAAGAATAGAGTTAATAATTAATGCTTTAAATATCAATTTGGTCACCCAGAGGGCTTGGGGTTCTTTTTTTCTGGCATACCAATAAAAGAATAACAGAGTCCAGGGGTGAGTTATGACGCACTTCAGATTTTAAATCCCAAGCAGGGGTTGTAAGCGCGCTAGCAAACCTTAGGGAGGAGCATCAAGAAAGGCAGGATGAGAAGGAGAAGCATCGGCATCAGGAGCCAGGAGCAAGACGGACCCCAGAAACAAAAGGAGCCACTTACCTGGACTGCTCCTTGGACGTGGTAAATGGAAAGTGGCCATTAGATTTTCCATCATGGAACTGTCAAAAGACAAAAGTACAACAGGTTTAGTTTAAAGATCCCAATTGGCTTTATTTGCTATTCTAGAATCAGGCAACACTTCATTCCATAAAACAGACTGAGCATTCCTCCGAGCAGAGTGGGGGAGATGGGCTTTTTGGATACAAAAGGCTGAAGTGGAAGCAAAGAACAAAGCATAGATGGGTTGCCAAGTTACTTTCCTTGTAAACATTAAAGCAGAGGGGAGGGACTGCTTATCACTCTGGCTAAACCTGGCCTGTTGGGGATTTGCCTTTTATCTCTCTGTGTCCTGACTTCTCAGAAGGTCAGATCAACAACTTAGTTTTGGTTTGGAAAAGTGGAACTTTAGCGCAAGGAACTCCATTCCAGTCTGGTCTTGTTACTGAACTGAACCTGGGTCTGCTTGCCCCCTGTGGTAAAACCAAACACCCACACCGAGGTTTGCAGCAGGAGAAAGGAGGATGTTAATTTGCAGGACACCAAGCAAGGAGAATGAGGCAGCTTACGCTTCAGACCCAATCTCCTGGATGGCTTACAAGCAAGGGATTTTAAAGGCAGGAGAACAATTCAGGAAAGCAGAAGTTACAGGGAAACCATAAATCAATACAGAGGGTATACATTGGTTTGGCCCAAAAAGGTGGAAGCTCTTGAAGCAGAGGCTTACAGGTCATAGGCGGCTTCAGGATTCTTTGATTGCAGTTGGTTAAGGAAGCCAGGCTTTGTCTAAAACTGGGGGTCAGCAGAAAGAAATGTTAATGTCTGGTCTGTGGGCATGACTCTCTCCAGGCCCCTGAGAATGAAATTTACAACAAAGAGCAGCCGTGGGAGTGCAGCCCTCAGCTCCCCGACATCTGAGGTCTCTGTGATGATGGTCAGTGTTTTCCATCTGAGGTGGGTCTGGGTTTCTGAAAAACCATTCAGGGACATATGCTAAGATGTAATCTTTAGTTTCAATAGGGGACCAAACACCTTGTGGCTCTGACTTACTTGAGTGGCTATTACTTGCAGCTATTATTCCCTTCTTGCTTATCAGGCAGCTCATTTACTTCTCAAGGCCAGCTAGTTGCCTGGAATTTCCCTTGAAGGCAATCAAGATTTTCCTTTGTTTCCATGCTTGGAGGAGGCCCAGCAGGCCCCTAATAGGGGTCCATGCTCCGTCTCAGTCTGTTGGGCCTAGTGCAGAAGCTCAGTCCAAACCAATGGCCTCCTGTAAATGTATTTTACAGAAGTCAGCAGTGTCCACAGCAAGGGAGAGCAGTTTCTTGAGCAACCTGTTGGGAGACGTAAGAGTGAATGTCAGGTGAAAACACGGAAAAGATGAGTACCGACAAGTATTTACAGAGGGTCAACTCTGAAGTGGTTCCAACAAACTGGGATCTTGGAAAGCAGGTAGTGGAGGGAAAAATGGCTTCCCCTTCCCCTTCTAGGTTCTTTAGCTGGGATAGGAATTAAATTGACATAAGAAAGGCTAATAGGAGAAAAACCATTTTAATTACATCTATATGCACAGGAGTCCCCCAAACTACAGACCAGGAGAAGGGCCAGATGAATGAAGCTTAGACAGTGTCCTGAGTTACAGAAAGGAACAAGGGCTTGGGGCTTGTTGGGAATGGGCACAAGTTCTGGGAGGGTGAGGGGAGGCAATGTCTGGTGAATAAAAGGTGTCTTATTCTGCAGAGAAAAGTCTCTGGGGTAATAGAAGTTGTCTGGAACCAGCCCTCTTCCTGATACAGATACTTCACTAATGTAGATTTCTTTTATAGTTATAAATTTCTTTTACAAAAGGGCAGTTTTTCAGAGCTACTCTTGTGTCTGCAATTTCTTAGAATAACAAGATCAAAATTTGCCGAAGAAGTATATTTTGTGTTCACATATCTGGTTTTGTACTGTCATATTTTGGGGTGGTGTGTCCTGAGCCCCACCAGCAAGGGCCATGTTATAGGAATACAACTTTTAATTGACTTTTTAGAGTTGTTTTGAATTCACAGCTGAAGGGGCTTAGAGTATGCCATCCCAAAATGTGCCACTCTGACATAAAGATTATTTTGAGCTGAAGACAACTGAGACCAAGTAGACACAGGACAAACTCTCTGCCCTGCCCCCATCTACCAGAAGGGCAGGATGGCTCTTACCAGCCCAGAGGTGGCACCAGAAAAATCAACATCACAAGCACGCCAAATCAACCTTATCTGTCAGCTTCCCCCATGTATCTACCTTCCCACAACTTGTTATCCAAAGAAGCTCAAGGTCCCCTTCGTCTTTCCACTTCTCTACAAATACATTGCTCTCTCATTAGGGTGCTAATAAGCCCAAGTTCTAACCACCTTTTTGAGTTACTACTTATCACTGAGCTCTCCCATGTGTATTTGTGATGCACGAATTAATAAATGCGTTGTTTTCTCCTGGCTTTCATTGGTCTAAATTTGTGGGGCCAAGGCAATAAAGCTAAGATGGGTGGAGGAAAGATTTTTTTCTACATCTATACAGCAAAATTGAGCTGAGCGCGCAGAGAGCTCTCATATGCACCCCTCACCGGACCCGCGCGCGCACACACACACACGCACACACACACACGCACAGCCTGCCCTACTGTCCGTGTCCCGCATCAGCAGAGCGCATTTGTTACTACTGCTAAACCCACACCAACACATCATTATCACCCAAAGTCTGTGGTTCACATTAGGGTCGTTCTTGGTGTTGTATTTTCAGTGAAAAGAGCCAAACTCTGTAAAATATTTGAAGAGATTTATTCTGAGCCAAATGTGAGTGACCCAAGGTACAGTCTCAAGAGGCCCTGAGAACATGTGCCCAAAGCGGTTGTTTTACAGTTTGGTTTTATACATTTTAAGGAGACATGAGACATTAATCAGTACATGTGAGATGTACACTATTTCAGTCCAGAGAGGTGGGACAGCTCGAAGGGGGTCGGTAGGAGGAAAGCTTCCAGATCATAGGTGGATTCAAAGATTTTCTGATTGGCAATTGATTGAAACAGTTATTATCTAAAAACCTGCAATCAGTAGAAGGGAGTATCTGGGTCAAGATAAGGGGTTGTGGAGAACAAGGTTCTTACCATGTAGATGAAGTCTCATGGGGGTCGCCCTTAGAGACAATAGATGGCAAATGTTTCCTATTCAAACTTTTAAAAGGTGCTAGACTTTCAGCTAATCTCTAGAGGATTGGGAGGGCCTGGAAGGGAAAAGAGCTAGTTATGGTAATAGAGATTCTTTACAGATGCAAATTTTCCCCACAAGAGACAGCTTTGCAGGGCCATTTCAAAATATGCCAAAAAAATCCTATTTTGGGGTAAAATATTTTTATTTCCTTCTTTATCTGTCATATGATGTTATATGAGAGTCAGGTGGGAAAGTAAGCTGTGTTATATATAAGGTTAGATAAAGCCCATCCGTTGAGATGTTAGTTTCTAGGGTATGACTCTCCAGGCCCCTTAGATAGGAATTTGGGCAAGAGAGAAAAAATGTCAGTTTAGTCCTCAGTACATTCTGTGGGTTTGAACAGATGTCGAATGCCGTATCCACCACTGTCATATCATACAGAGTAGTTTCACAGTCCTGCAAATCCCCTGTGCTCTGCCTGTTCATCCCTCTCTCCCCCAACCCCTGCCAACCACTGCTCTTTTTACTGTCTCCATGGTTGTGCCTTTTTCAGAATGTGACAGAGTTGGAATCTTACAGTATGCAGCCTCTTCAGATCAGTTTCTTTCAGTTGTAATACGCATTGAAGGTTCTTTCATGCAGCTCAATAGTGTTTGGCAGAAACTCAAAGGCAGGGAGAGGAATGGGAAATCTGTGTGGTGGAAAAGGGGAAGAGGAGTCCTGATGGGGTTGCCAGCTGCTTGAGGAAGCCAGAGGTGGCTGCTAGTGAAGTGGCCTCATTGTCTGGGGTGACATCCAAGGTTCCTTGTCTCACAGCCACAGAGATCAAGGGCGCGGACACACAAAGGGTGAGGTTAAGAGTGGAAATTTAATAGGTGAAAGAAAGAGAATAGCTCTCTGCTACAGAGAGGGGTCCCGGAAAAATAGGTTGCTGATGCACAGTGAAATGCAAAGATTTTTATAGATGAGCTAGTGGGGAGCAGTGTCTGATCTACATCAGGTGCGAAAAAAGTTAGGACCAGGTGTGCCATCTGCATAGGGCATGAATCTCTGGACGCCCCCACGTCAATCTTTTATTACACAGGTGAGTAGCTACTCCATGTTGCTTATTTCTTTCTTACTGTGCATGTGTTAACAACAACAAAAAAAAAATTAGGGAAGGTGAATTCCCCATGGTGGACATGCCTGGCCCCAGGTAGTCCCATTTATCAGTGCGGCTGCAGGCCTCCCCCCAGGCAAGCTTCCAGCTTCCTTATCTATGTTTGCAGCTCCATCTTTCAGGCTGCTCTTTGTTAGAAAGAAATGATTTCTTGGGCTGTTTTTTGTTAGAAGTTCTGCCAAGGACTCTTTTGCCCTATCTGCCTAAACAATTTATTTTCATCTCCTGTATCACTGGAAGAGGGGATCCTACCTGACTGGTAAGAGGGTGCCTATTTGGTTCTCCCTGTTGGTCCTAAGTTGGAAGCAAGGGCAAAAAGGAGGGAAGCCGTCAGTGCAGTCCTGACCATTAGGGTTGCTGTATGCAGTTTCCAGCTGGTTGCTTCACAAACTGTGGGTCAGAGCGTCACCAGGCTCTTGGGTGGATTTTTTAAATCCCACGGACTGAAACCCTTCTTTATTATCTCCAGTCACTTGAACATCTTTCTTTGATAGAGACAGTTTATACTACTACTACTACAATTACTATTTATAATGGTAATAATTACAATAATGATGAATCCCAGCAAGGACCAAATAATTATAATTACTGATTTAATATTTATACATAAATATTTACTAAAATATATCATGTATATATTACATATATTTGTACCATGACATTTATAGTATCTACATAAGTGTATATTATTTGTGTATTTATGACAATTTATATTTATAAATTACATAATAAAAAGAAGAATATTATTACTACTACTATAAGCCTCAGGACTCTCCCCCACCCCCCACCATAACCTAATATCCCCTTTAGCCATCCGGCCACCCAATCCCACGTTGCCCGCGCTGGTCGAGCTTGCTATATATAAAGGTGGCCGCCAGGTGTCGCCAGACAACCAGCCTGAAAGCCAGCCGGACGGATCCGGATCGCGGGCGGGCGGGTAGGAGGCCAGGCCTCGTCAGGGTCCACCTCGGGTCGCATTCCCACCTCGGGGCTCCCTGGCAGGCATGAGTGGAACCGTGAGATCCCTGGCAGCCAAAAGAAGCGTTGGAAAATTTGGGGGGAAGCGCCCTAGGCCAGGGACAGCTGCCGGGCAGGGGACAGACTCCCCAGCGCCTCCTGGGCCAGCTCCCCACCCAGAGTGGACTTCAAAATTCACCGGGGTCGACCTACCTCAGCCTCCCCAGGGGCATTTAGAAATTTCTGCGGACGGAAAGCCCCTCCTGCATCCTCTTCAGAAGTATAACTGTTTATGTCTAATCACTATTTATGTAGATTTATTATTTATAAAGTATAATTTATACTTATAATTCTATAAATGTATATTATTTATATTGACATAGTTTTAAAATGTAAATAAATTATTATTTGTTTGTAATACTTGCTTATAACAATTACTATTGCTACATAAACCTCAGGTTCCCCCATCCCCCTACCCTTACCCTCCCCTCCTCACCTCCCCACAGGACTCCCCCCACGCCCTTCTCCCCTCGCCTTGCCCCCTTCTCCTCTCCCAAATTCTAGTTGCCCATCTGCTGGGTTGGGCTGCTGGTCGATCTGATCAACTTTCTGAGACTACATCAAAACTGCAGAAATGAGGCTGATCGACCCAGCAACTCTAACAAAGATCATCCATCGGACATCTGGTCGCCCCTCTATCTCAGAGCCAGAGGCTGTACGCTCTTCCCCGGTGGGGAGGGTGGGGACCCAAAGTCCAACCACAAGATCCCATTATGCGAGCCACGGCTAAATCCACTGCGCCTTCCCCGTTTTTCTCGTACTGCCCAAGCCAGACTCCACCTCCAAGATAAGACTCGGAAAAAGGTGTGGAGCTCAAGTCGGATGACCACGACCCACGCGTGGCCATGGACTGGCCCATGTTACCCTTCGCAGTCCTCCTGGAACAGCCGGGCCGGTCCTCACCTCCGGGGCGGGGCTTGGAGATAATGGGTGTAATGGAAGGCCTGAGGACCTGGCCCCACGCCAGTCGGCGTCCGGGTGGGGTACCCCATCCCCCGTTCACACTCTTGGAAGGCCCAGCGATTCCCGCGTGTACTAATTGACCCGCTCAGGCCACAGCACGCCGAGCTCAAGAGCGCGCCTCTAACGCTGACCCGCAGGTTTAATCTCCGACGAAAGGACGAAGAGTACACCCGGCAAAGCGAGGCTCATCCTGCCAGTGCTGCCAGTCCCCGTGAACTCTGCACCGCGCCCTGTGGCCAAATCCCCTTTCTTGCCGGCTTCGCCAGAGCGCCAGAGAGAAAACCTTAACAGTGAAGCCAGGTGGCGCCCGACAGCCGGCGCCAGCGGCCGCGGATCAGACCCGCATCTACGGCGGGCGAGGCCTCTCCTAGTACCTGACCAACTGGGATCGCGTTTCTCGGCCGGGGACGGGTGGAGGAGCTCCCAGTTGGCACCGCCTGGAATGGCGCGACCCCGCAGCCGAAGGAGACTTGAAAATTTTTCCTAACCACCGTTCCGCTCCGAGGGACTGCTACCTGCGAGGACAGACCTCCCACGCGGCTCCGGGCTGGGCGATCTTCCGCGGGAACCGAGAACGTTTCCGGAGACCCCCGCAGGCCGGGGCCCTGCCTCGGCTTCCCAGCGCAGCGGGGTCCCGGGCTCCTCGCGGTTTAGAAAGTTTTGCGGGGCTCTGGCAGCGGGAGAGACCGTGAAGTTGAAACCGTGAAAGGGAGAACATGGGTGAATCACTTTTATTCTGTCTTTTCGGAATGGGGAAGCCTTTCTAAAGCATAAAATAAACCCAGAAGCCATCAAGGAAATGATTGATCAGCTTGACAACATAAAGTTTGAACAAAATACACAAGCAAAGTCAAAAGATAACAAATGAGTGTGGGGATCGCTTATGCATAAGATAAGAATATTGATTTCATTCACAGTAGCCAAGATACGGAAGCATCTACCAGTGAGTGAACGGATAAAGAAAATGTGGTGTATGTACACCACGGGGTACTGTCCCGCCTTTGAATAAAAGGAAATCCTGCCATTGGCGACAACATGGATGAACATGGAGGCCATTGTACTAAGCAAAGTAAGCCAGGCACAGAAACAAATACCACCTGGTCTCTCCTGTATGCGGAATCTGAAAATAGTTGAACTCATAGAAACGGAGAGTAGAACGGTGGCTACCTGAGGCCGGGGGAAGGGCAGGCGGGGGGAGATGTTGGTCAAAGGGTACAAGGATTCAGTTAGACAAGAGGAATACGTTTTAGTGATCCACATGACACGGTGAATGTAGTTAATGCATTTTATATGTCAAAATTCCTTAAATAGTAGATTTTAAATATTCTCACCACAAAAAAATAGATGTGTTGGTGATGGATATCTTAATTAGCTTAAAGTAATTGTTCCACCAATGTGTACATATATCAAAACATCACATTGTATCCCATGAATATATACAATTATGATTTGTCAATTAAAAATAAACTTTAAAAAATCTTTTAAAAATATTTCAGCATTATTTACTATAATAACAAAAAAACTGGGGTGGGGGATAATAGCCATTGATTAAGAGGGGTCGGGTTAAATAAACTCCAGTACATCCACACCGTACACTGTGTGAATTTGTTTTGTTTGTTTTAGATGAGATAAATGTTGATGATGAAATGTTAAATGAAGAATTTAAAACAAGTATTAAGTTACCCCTATTTCAACACATTAAATAGCTAGTAAAGACCGTGTGGTGTGGACAGAGGGAGATGATCTACAGAACAGAAAAGAGACCAAAACAAATGCACCCAGCTGGTTTTTGACAAGCATGCAAAAGCACCTCGTGGGAGGAAAGGTAGCCTTTCCATCAAATGGGAGTAGGGCAATTGCACATCACAGGCACAGCAAACAAGCAGGCAAACCAAAACCCTTGACCTACACACTATCAACTTTAGAATCCCAAGCCCCCACCAAATGAATGGACCCCCTCTTGGCCAAGGGGACCTCAGGAAAATCTTAAAAGTTTAGTTCTAGTCATGATGGGGTGGGAGGTCAAACATGCCTCATTATACCCCCTGCCTTTTGGGGTTTAGACCAGCATTAATGTTAACATAGAGATCAGAAGACTGAGAGAACAGACTCTGAGGCAATAAAATACCAAATTATAAACGGGACCTAAGGCCATGCCAGGCAAGGGTTAAGTCACTAACCCTACGCCTAAAGAATAAACTGTGTTCTAAGGACCACAAGGCTTTTCTTTTTCTCTAGCAGCTAAACAACCACTGGCCTCGAGATAGACAAGATTAAAACAATTTCCAGCTCCACCACCCACTGACTTACTGAACCCCTGCTCTACCAGCCATAACTTCCTGATAAGACCACCAACCGTGGATTGTCTTTGGCTGGTTTACAGAGGCTGCACGCTTGTGTGCCTTCATGCCCTGAAAAGACCTGTTGAAATATAGGACCTAACTGTAATACATTTAAATGTTAAGTCTCCACCCCAAAGTGAACATGGTCATATGCTACATGCATGTCTGTTCAATATGCATGTGTCAGGACCACCTTCATGAATATTCATAGCTCCTCCTATAACCTGTTGAATATGTATGTTTAGCCAACCTGCCCAGCATAAAGCTCCTACCCTAACCCCTCCTCCTTCAAAGTGCCTGTTTCTGGTCCCTTGGCTGAGCTGGCCACCTTGAAGGCTGTAATCCTTATGAGAAATAAAGTCTCCTCATGTTTCTAAATGGATAAATTGTGGGGTTCTACCCTCACACCTCATGCAAACCTTAACTCCAAATGGATCACATATTTCAATGTAAAATGTAAAACTATAAAATTTTAGGAAAAAAATTCTTAGAGAAAATTGGGATCTAGGCTAAAAAAGGAGATTTTATACTTGACATCAAAAGCATGATTCATAAAGAGAGATGGATAAATTGGAAGTCATCAAAATTAAAACCCTAGGCTCTGTGAAAAGTCCTCTTCCCCCCCCCCTCCCCGAGATGGAGTCTGGCTCTGTCACCCAGGCTGGAGTGCAGTGATGCAATCTCAGCTCAGTGCAACCTCCTCCTCCCGGGTTCAAGCGATTCTCCTGCCTCAGCCTCCAAGTAGCTGGGACTACAGGTGTGCACCACCACTCCCAGCTAATTTTTGTATTTTTGGAATGGACGGGGTTTCACCATATTGGTCAGGCTGGTTTTGAACTCCTGACCTCGTGATCTGCCTGCCTTGGCCTCCCAAAGTGCTGGGATTACAGGCGTGAGCCACCACACCCAGCTGAAAGGTCCTTTTAAGAGGAGGAAAACAAATTATAGATCAGAAGAATATATTTACAAACCATATATTCTACAGGAATGTGTAAGAAAAATGCAAAATGCAATGGTATTTTTCTTCAAAATCCAATTACAAAATTGATGAAAGACCTGTTAAAGTATGCCCCCTGCAGAAAGACAAAATGACTCCCAGGAGTCTAACTGAGGTGCTCAAAGTTAAAATGGAACCAGGCAGCCGTAGCTGGGTGACAGAGCCTTCATGTACTCTGTGTTCTCAGAAAGATGTTATAAAAGTATCACAAGACCTCCCTTCCACAACCAAACCAAACCAGTTCCAGTTGTCAGTGCCAAAATAACTGTAGCCTGAGCACCGTTTCCCTGGACCCATGACAGCCATTTATAAGAAATTTCTTTTTTTTTTTTTAGTATTTATTGATGATTCTTGGGTGTTTCTTGGAGAGGGGGATATGGGAGGGTCATAGGATAATAGTGGAGAGAAGGTCAGGAGATAAACACATGAACAAAGGTCTCTGGTTTTCCTAGGCAGAGGACCCTGCGGCCTTCTGCAGTGTTTGTGCCCCTGGGTACTTGAGATTAGGGAGTGGTGATGACTCTTAAAGAGCATGCTGCCTTCAAGCATCCGTTTAACAAAGCACATCTTGCACCGCCCTTAATCCATTTAACCCTGAGTTGACACAGCACATGTTTCAGAGAGCACGGGGCTGGGGACAAGGCCATAGATCAACTGCATCCCAAGGCAGAAGAACTTCTCCTAGTCAGAACAAAATGGAGTCTCCCATGCCCACCTCTTTCTACACAGACACAGCAACAATCTGATCTCTCCTTCCTTTCCCCACACTTCCCCCCTTCTTTTCAACAAAACCGCCATCATCCTCATGGCCCACTCCCGATGGTCGCTGTCTCTTCGGAGCTGTTGGGTACACCTCCCAGACAGGGCGGCCGGGCAGAGGCGCTCCTCACTTCCCAGACGGGGCCGCGGGGCAGAGGCGCTCCTCACTTCCTCCCAGCCGGGGTGGCAGCCAGGCAGAGGCGCTCCTCACCTCCCAGACGGGGCGGCCGGGCAGAGGCGCTCCTCACCTCCCAGACAGGGCGGCCGGGCAGAGGCGCTCGTCACTTCCCAGATGGGGCGGCCGGGCAGAGGGGCTCCTCACATCCCAGACGATGGGCGACCAGGCAGAGACGCTCCTCACTTCCTAGACGGGGTGGCGGCGGGGCAGAGGCTGTAATCTTAGCACTTTAAGAGGCCAAGGCAGGAGGCTGGTAGGTGGAGGTTGTAGCGAGCCGAGATCACGCCACTGCACTCCAGCCTGAGCACCAGTGAGCACTGAGTGAGCGAGACTCCGTCTGCAATCCCAGCACCTCGGGAGGCCGAGGCAGGCAGATCACTCGAGGCCAGGAGCTGGAGACCAGCCCGGTCAACACGGCGAAACCCTGTCTCCACCAAAAACACAAAAACCATTCAGGCGTGGCGGCGCGCGCCTGCAATCCCAGGCACTCGGCACGCCGAGGCAGGAGAGTCACAGGAGCCCGAGGCAGGGAGGTTGCAGCGAGCCGAGATCACGGCAGCACAGTCCAGCTTCGGCAACAGAGGGAGACCGAAAAAAGAAGGAGAGGGAGACCGAAGAAAGGGGAGAGGGAGAGGGAGAGGGAGAGGAGGGAGAGGAGGGAGAGGGAGAGGAGGGAGAGGGAGAGGAGGGAGAGGGAGAGGAGAGGGAGAGGGAGACGGAGAGGAGGGAGAGGGAGAGGAGGGAGAGGGAGAGGAGGGAGAGGGAGAGGAGGGAGAGGGAGAGGAGGGAGAGGGAGAGGAGGGAGAGGAGGGAGAGGGAGAGGGAGAGGAGGGAGAGGGAGAGGAGGGAGAGGAGGGAGAGGGAGAGGGAGAGGAGGGAGAGGGAGAGGAGGGAGAGGGAGAGGAGGGAGAGGGAGAGGGAGAGGAGGGAGAGGGAGAGGAGGGAGAGGGAGAGGAGGGAGAGGGAGAGGAGGGACAGGGAGAGGAGGGAGAGGGAGAGGGAGAGGAGGGACAGGGAGAGGAGGGAGAGGGAGAGGGAGAGGAGGGACAGGGAGAGGAGGGAGAGGGAGAGGAGGGAGAGGGAGAGGAGGGAGAGGGAGAGGAGGGAGAGGGAGAGGGAGAGGAAGAGGAGCTATAAGAAATTTCTGACAGTCTTCTGCTTAAGGCTTAAAGAACAACAAGTCAGAACTCCCCTGCCCCGACTAATCAGGACTCAACTGCATCAATCAGGGTTCACCTGTATCGACTAATCAGGATTCAGCTACATCCACCGATCAGGACAGCATGAGTTTCAGTCCTTCATTTACATAAATGAAAGTAGTTGGAAACCTGGAAAGAAACTTTTACCATAGAACCCAAACCCTTTCTTAGTTTTCTAGAACTTACTTTCCTTTTACACCGAAGGCTGCAACTTCCCCATTTACAAACTGTTCACTGAAATAAAGTCACTTTCCACATTCCTTTTCAGAAAACTTAGTTCACAGACATGAACTAGCATTTCACTGAGCAGGATGTACAGATGGCAAGTCGGCACATGAGAAGACGTTAGCCTTTTGTGGGAGTATAAATTAATATCATGGTGAGACGTCATGACACATCCATCAAATGCCTTCAACAAAATATAGGAACAGCATTAAATGCGGGCGAGGCTGTGGAGGAATGGGCTTTCTCACACATTGCTGGTGGTAAGGTAATATTGTACTGCCACTCTGGAAAACAGTGTGGCAGTTTCAAAAAAGAAAACAGCAACAACAAAAACGTGCAAGTGAAGTGTTGCAGAAAATGCTACCCCAAAATATGCCACTTTAGCATAAGGGTTATTTTGAGCTAAAGGCACTTGAAAAACAGCAGACACAAGGAAGATGCCCTGACCTCCCCTTTTTCTTCCTGAAAGTAGGAAGTGAATCTCCCATGGGAAAGGCGCCCTCCCTGTACCAGGAGGAAGGAAGCCATTCTTAGCACCAGAGGCAGGGAGTTGGGGCCGAGGGGAATCTGTATGAACAAATCTCATTAAACTAACCCTCATCTGCCTCGTCACTTCTCCACGATGAACTGCCCTATCCCAGACCCCATTGTCTCACACATTTTCAAAACTTACTCTTTGTCCAACCTAGTATATAAGCGTTCAGGACTAACTGCTTCTTCTGATCTCTTCCTACAGGGTTCCATTTACATGTGCAAATCTGTGTGCTTTTCTCCTGTTAATGTGTTTTATGTCCACTTACCTCTTAGGCCCAGCCAGAGACACTAACAGCAGAGGTAAAGTTTTGCTTCCCCTGCATAAGGACCATGTAACCCAGCAACCAAACCCCTGGGCATTCACCCCAGAGACACGGGAAATTGCTGTGCGTGAAGGGTTGATTCAGCACCTCTGGGGCGGAGGACTCCCCCTGACCTCTGACCCTGGGCTACAGCAGGAATTAGAATATTTCCCAGCCTGAAACTCCTCTTTCCTTAACTTCAGTCAACCAGACACCCTTTGTGGATGGAAAAATCTCATTCAGTGTTTTTATAACAATAACAAATAATAATGGTAATCATTGCAATAACGATGAACAACAGCAACAATAACTATTATTATTATTAACCTTAGGGGATGAAAGGGTAGGGTACAGACCTCCGCACATGCTCCTGGAGAATGACCACCTACTCCTGCTGGGTCCCAGGGTGGGCTGGAGTCAGAGCCCCAGGTTTGCACATGCAACATGTTCTGTGAAGGCAAGGGGCGAGCAGCAGGAGGAAAGGAAAGTTGCCCTAAGAGGGTGTGGCAGGCCAGTGAGGACCGTGGGAGGGGAAATGGGGGAGGGGCGCGCAGGGAGAGGGACCCAGGTCGGGCACCCGCTGCCTGGTCAGTGAGCTGCCAAAGCTTCCTCCACAAGTGCTGGACTCCTTGTCCATGCCTGCCTACCTGGACCCAGGCCAGCAAACTGCAGGCACCAGCTCATGGTGCACAGAAGTATGCACTCCGGATGAATCGCACACCTCAATGTTAAACGTAAAAGAGAAAACTTCAGTAGAGAATGCTAAGCGTTTGTGTCCCCTGGAGAAATGGTCTTCAGTGTGGCACAGCAGAAACCCAGGTGGTCAGCAGCCCCAACTGGTGTGGTGCCAGGGAAGAACGCTGACTTGTTAGAGCAGCCTGGAGTTCTGCCTGCTGCCATCCACCGCGGCGGCCTCTGCATCTGCAGGGTAAGGCCTTCAGGTTTAGCACCGCAAACCCAGGCACTTGGAGTCTGTTGGGCCAGTATCGCTGCTCAGGTGCAGATGAGCCAGCTGACTTCATCTGAATTGTAGCTGCCAGCCTTCGTGAGAAATGGGGGCACTGCTGGGACCGGCCGGCTGGGGCCTCGGGTGCACCATTTCTGCTTGAACACATGTCCCCCAGGCACTTGGGGCCCCCAACCCCCAAAGCGACCACGAGGTGCTGGGCCTCCCTCTGGCTAGGGGGAGCAAGGAGACAGCGAGTGTGGCAGCCAGGACTGGGCCTCAGTGCTCCCAGGGGGTGGGGGTGTGACAGGTGGCATCAGGCCAGGTCCATGGGGAAGGTTTGTAGGACTGGGGCTGGGGGCTAGCCTTGAGTCCTGAGCCACCCACCAGTGGCAAACTGCAGTTTTGAAGAGTTTGACCCTCCAGCACCTCTCTAAGGCAGCTAGGCTGGGACAGGACTGGCAACAGCAGCACCAATGCCTGTGTGTCCTGAGCAGGGGGTGCTGCACTCACAGGCTCCAACCAGCAATGTCATTAATGTTTTTCTCCACTGTGAGGATCATGCAAACCCTATCAGTTTCATTCCAATGTTTTTTGAAAAACATACTTGACCACAGAGCCGGGAGTTTTGACAGGTAGGCTTTAGGAGCTTTGTCACCACTGCCAGGACACAGGGACCTCCCAACAAGGTGCTCAGGGACCTGTGGGGCCCGGAGGCCAGGGGGCTGGGAGGGCCTGGAGTGGCCGGCAGGGAGGCCTCAGAGCCATGCCTCCTCCTCCCCTAGTCACCCCAGCAGACCTTCCCCTGAGAAGCAGCAGACCAGGGAGGGGGCATCTGTCATTCTCTGCCTGTCACTTTCTTCTCCACTCCACCACTTATGCATTTAACACAGAAAGTGCATGAGGCCATGCCTTCTGCAGTCAGCCACAGCCACTGCTCCATCCAAGGACTCTGCACCAAAGGCCAGCAGGACGCCCTGGGTTTCCTGCAGGGGCTAAGCCATGCACGGGTCCTGGTGCAGTCAGGGACCCAAGGCAGTGAGAAAGGTTCAGCCTGGAGGCTGTGGTTAGACATAGGTCCTCGAGGGTCCCTTTAAGGTCTCAACCCTAGGATCCCGTGGGGTCCCGTTGCTGTGGTTCAAATTTCTCAGTCTCCTTTGATTTTGCTGGTTTTGACTCTTTACAGATTATTTCCTTTTGGGTTTTCTCTACTTCCTTTTTTTTTTTTTTTTTTTTTTTTTACAGCCCAGAGGTCCTTTATTTTTATTCTTTTTTTTAACACCTATTATGCCATGAATTCATAGGGAAGAGGTTCCAGCAGCTCAGGCTCCTTCCCATTGATTCTCACAAAGTGTGCTTTTCTGGGTAGAGCAGGCTGGCACTTTAGTTGAACCCAGGTACATTTCTCTTTGGCTTCTTTCTTTTTCTGATCATTTTCCTTCACGCATTTCAGGAAGCTATCTTGGCTCTTAGAGTGCTTAATGTGCTCAATATGCACATTAATTGTCTTGGCAAGAATCTTGCCCTTAACTTGTTTGTTTACAACAATGCCAACAGCATGCTGGGTAACATTGTAGACTCTTCCAGTTTTGCCATGGTAACACTTGTGGAGCATTCCTTTTTGAACAGTACCCATTCCCTTGATGTCTACAATATCACCTTTCTTATAGATTCGCATATACGTGGCCAAAGGAACAACTCATGTTTTCTAAAAGGCCTAGAGAACATATATCAGGTGCCTCTCCTCTTTCCCTTTGTGTTCGTCATTTTGGGGAATTACTGGAAGATGGCAGTTCCAGCCGAAAGGTGGGTTTTCTCTACTTCTAAAGAATTTTTTGTTGTAATTATTTCAGACACTGCCTGAGGATTGAGACTTTACAGTTTTCAAGAGTTATGGTTTTCAATACATCTTTATGTTCCCTCGTCCTATTCTCCTAGAAGTTGGCTCTGTGCTGTTAGCTGCCTCCACACATGTGCCCTTCATTTGTTAGGACTCAAGTGTCATATCTGAAATGGGGGCTAGCAAGGTAGATCTGCAAGACCCATCCCTTGGTTGCAGTAGCAAGCCCTGGAGTGGCCCAGCAGGTGCTGATAAGCTGACCTGTGAGAGACTCAATATACGATGACAGTGGCCAGACTACATAAAAAATCAAACTCTGAGCCACAACCAGCCCCAAAGCCAGCCTGAGATCTGTAGCAACAGCCCAGGAAGCCAGCCCGCTAGAAGTCAGATGTGCAGGAAGCCAGCCCACTAGAAATCAGACATGCAGGAAGCCAGCCCGCTATCTCCAGTCAATCCAGGGAGCCTAACACCGCCCTGTAACAACCAGCCCAAAACAGCCAGAACTTGACTAATAACAGCCTCCTTAATTTTTGTCCCCGCTTCCAACTTAGAACCAACCAGAAAAAGTGAAATCTGCTGCCCTAACCGACCACACAGGAGGCCCCGTTTCGGTCAGCCACCCCAGCTTCCCCAAGCCAATAGCCTCCACTCGGAGTGCACCTGGAGCCTCCTCTTTTTCCACTGTGAACCTTTCCCATCCTCTGCCTGCCTGGAAATTTCTACCAAAATGCAACTGGCGATGGCTGACTCCCTTGCTGGGGCCTTTGCGTCTCTCATTTGAGTTGTCTTTGTTTATCCCCATGCTGCTTCCCATGCTACTACGATGGGCATTTCCTGCCCATCCACGAAGATTTCACGTGCGTGCCTGGGGTGGCAGCATGCCCAGGTGCATTTCTCCTGCCTCCTCCTTCTCTCTTTATCCCGCAGTCTTCCTCCTCACCCAGCTAGCCACAGGTGTCCACATGGAGTACAGTCTGAGGAGAGAGCAGGGTCAAACACAGCCAGGTTCTAGGTGGAGCTGAGTGGTGTTTGACAGGTGCCAGGTGCTCCCCCAGATGGATCTTTACATCATAAAAATGATTTTGTGCTTGAGGATGTTGCTTCAGATCCACCAAGCATAAAGTCACCACCTGAAATTAGGAAGAAAACATCCAATAAAGAGACCTTCACTCCAGCATCCCTCTCCCTATCTGCCTTCTGAAGCTCCTGCAGCAAGCCCGCAGATGGGTTCAGAAAGCGTTTCCAAGAGGAGCACCACACAGCTCTAACACAAACACACACACAGACACACATACACACACAGAGTCAACATGAGGGTAAGAATGAGGAGAGTGATGGCTGCGGTGTCTGAGAGAATCTGGTCTCGAGGATTAAGGGAAGGCTCCCCAGGCGAGTGGGAAAGGTGAGCAGTGTTCGGTCTCTCAGAAGCGTGGACGGAAGTGTCGTCCAGGCAGAAGACAAAAGCACAAGGCTTGAAGCCGGAGCAAACAGCTTCCATATGCAGCAGCGCAAATGGCAGGTGCTTCTATGGCAAATCCAAGAGTGAGGCAGGAGGGGTCAGGGCCTAGCATGCCAGGCCAGTGACTTCGTGGAACCAGAAAACCAAGCTAGGCAAAGTGTGGCATGTTACTTCCTTATAATATTTTTAATTACAATAGTAATATTTTCTTTTTAATGCAAAAAATAAATAAATTCTTAAATAATACCTAGCCCAAGGCCCACTATCCAGAGACACTCATGCTGCTAGAATTTTTAATGTATCCTTCAAGAAATATTTTCTATATAAACAGAAGGCTGAGATGTATATGCTATTTTTTGTGGTCTCTTCCACCAAAACTTCCTCAAATGTATTAAGAGCACAACTCTTGAAAACTTGTTCCCACAGAAACATGCACACAAACGTTCTTAGCAGCATCATTCATTATAGCCAAGAGGAAACAACCCAAATATTCACTGACTGATGAGTGAATAAACAAATGTGCTCCATCCACACAATGCGACATTCACACGTGAGGAACGCCACACCGTGGTGAACGCCGGAAACAGCACATTCAGTGAAAGAAGCCGGTCATAAATGACTCCATTCATGGAAATGTCCAGAATAGGCAAATTCGTAGAAATAGAAAGTAGATGAGCGGTTGCTTAGGTCTGGAAGGGATGGAGAGCATCCTTTCAGGATGCTGAAAATGTTCTGCAGTTGACTGGATAATGGCTTCACGGCTCTGTGAATATACTAACAACCGCTGAATAGTACACTTCAATGGTGAATTGTTTGAAATGCAAAAGAGGTCTCACCAAAGCTCTTACTAAAAAATAAATGAGTTGATGGCAGATAGCTATCAGGATTATGAGGGTGACATCGCAGGGAAGGGGCTATGTGTGTGGAGGGGCCAGCACTGCACAGGACGTCAGCCATTGAAGGGTCCTCTGATGTAAAAATAGGAATTGTGACCTGAGTAATTAATGAGACGCTGGCTGTCCTGAATTTGCAGCTAGTAAAAAAGTTGTGTAGCAGGAAGAAGCTTGGTTTTTCCATAACGGGATTTTGGCTGCTGCATAAGAGAATTGGCTGGAAGAAGCACCATTCACAAGAACTTACTGTCAAGAAGCAAGAAGCACAAAGCACTTACCATCAAGTAAGAGGGACAGGACTCCCAGTAAGGGGGTAGCAGAGAGATGGTGGCAAGTGGACAGATGCACGATACACTTGGGAGGCGACACTGACAGAACATGTCTCTGCGGACATGCAAGAAGAATTAGGTAAAAGCATAGGTCATATCAGGGTATGTCAAAAACAGTGACAGGAGCAAATAGATAATCTAAATTGAGGAACGCTGCTTTGAGAATTCTCAGACATGGATTATTGATGGAAAAGCCAAACTCTGTAAAACATTTGAAAGAGGTTTACTGTGAGTGAATGAGTGACAGTGGCCTGGGGAAACAGTCTCAAAAGGCCTGAGGAAGCACTCCCGAGGCAGTTGGGTTAGTTTGGTTGTACATATTTTAAGGAGGAAAGAGTTCTAGGCAAAGACATAAGTCAACACATGGAAGATGTACATTGGTGTGACCCGAATAGGTGGGACATCTTGAAGCAGGGGTTTACAGGTTATAGATGGATTCAGAGATTCTCTAATTTGCAGTTGGTTAAAGGAGCAAGCTCTATCTAAAATTTGATGTCAGCGGAAAGGCATGTTTTAAGTTAAGGATGCTATGTAGCAAGGTTGATGGCCTGCAGGCCTGACTAAACCCTCACCTGGCATGGCCTTAGGTCTTGTTTATAATTTGGTCTTTTATTGACACAGAATCTGTCTTGTCAGTCTTAGGACCTCTAATGTTAATGCTGGACAGTTGCACCTAAACTCCAAAAGGGAAGGAGTGTAACAAGGCTTAGGATCCCCTTGGCCAAGAGGGGGTCTGTTCAGTCAGTGGGGGCGGCTTAGGATTTTATTTTTAGTTTATAGGATGGATGAGATTGTTTTTCTTTTGTCATTACAAATAAGGCTGAGGCCGAGCATAGTGGCTCACGCCTGTAATCTCAACACTTTGAGGGTTGAGGTGGGAGGATCATGTGAGCCCAGGAATTCAAGACCAGCCTGGGCAATATAGGGGGACCTCGTCACTACAAAGAATAAAAAAATAAAAATTAGCTGGGCATAGGAGCCTACTCATATGGTCCCAGCTGCTCAGAAGGCTGAGGCAGGAGAATCACTGGAGCCCAGGATTTCAAGGCTGCAGTGAGCCATCGTTGTGCCACTGCACTCCAGCCTCGGCAACAGAGTGAGACTGTGTCTCAAAAAATAATAAATAAATAAACACATAAATAAGGCTGAAATGAACAGCCTCATCCATATCTTTTCATGAACACCCACCAACTTTTCCCTCCGAATAGCTTTCTAAAGCTTTCAAATAGCTTATTTCTAAGTCTGGCAATGACTTAACAATTTGCATGTCAGAAAGCCTGTTACGAATTTAGACTCCTGTGCTATTTTGAGATAGATATTTGGCCTTCATCCCCATCCCCATTTCCTGGCAAAAAGCTCCTAAAATCCTTGGAATCTCCAGAGTACTAAGAATGTCATTTGTGTGCTAGTGAAATGACTGGTGGCTGGGGACCCTGGAGAGCTTCAGGATGCGGGCTGGCCACCAGAAAGACAGAGGCGGAATTAGGGGGTTGGGACTTTCAGCCCCACCTGCCAACCTCTGGGGAGAGGAGAGAGACTGAAGGTTGAGTTGATCACCAGTTGCCAATGATATGGTCGATCAATCATGCCTCTGTAATGCCGCTTCAGTGAAAACCCACAAGGACAGGGTTTGGAGAGCTCCCAGATAGCTGAATACGTGGAGCCTGGAGAGCGGTGTGTCTGGAGCAGGTGTGGGAGCTCTGAGTCCCTTCCCAGATGCCTCACCCTGTGCACCTCTTCCATCTGCCTCTTCATTTTCATCCTTTGAAATATCCCTTGTAGTAAATGAAGAAGTGTAAGTAAAGTGTTTCCCTGAGCTCTGTGAGCCACTGTAGCAAATTAATCAAACCCGAGGAGGGGATACTGGGAATCCTGATTTGCAGCCAGTTGGGCAGAAGAACAGGTCACAACCTACTACTTGTGACTGGCATCTGAAGTGGGGACAGTCTGGTGGGACTGAGCCCTTAACCTGTGAGGTCTGACACTGTCCGAGTAGAGAGTTTCAGAATGGAATTGAATTAGGAGACACTCAGCTGTTATCTGCTGAAGGAATGGTTGGTGTGGAGAAATCTCTACACATTTTAGTGACCAGTGATCAGAGAAATACAATTATCCTTTGGTATCTTCAAAGGGATTGGTCCCAAAACTCCTCCTCTGGAAGGGTTTTGGTGATTTGGACACCAAAATTACCGGATGCTCAAGTCCCTTATATAGGAAAGTATAGTATTTGCATATAACCTACACACATCCTCCACATGCTTTAAACCAGATGTGTCCAATCTTTTGGTTTTCCTGGGCCACACTGGAAGAAGAATAGTCTTGAGCCATACATAAAATACACTAACACTAACGATAGCTGATGAGCTTTAAAAAATCGCAAAAAAAAAAAATCATATGTTTTAAGAAAGTTTACGAATTTGTGTTGGAGGGTACGCCACAGGTTGGACAAGGTTGCTTTAAATCACCTCCAGATTACTTATATCTAATACAATGTAAATACTGTGTAAATAGTTGTTATATTGTATTGTTTAGAGAATAATGGCAAGAAAAAGTCTGTACGTTTAGTACAGACACAATCATTCTTTTTTTTCAAATGTTTTTGAATCGAGGTTGGCTGAATCCGTGGATGCAGAACCCGTGGGTATGAAGGAGTGACTGTATTCTGTGTGGAATTTATGCTGAATGGGGTGGCAGAACATACATATTCAATAAGCTATAGGAGGAGCAATGAATATTTATGAAAGGAGAAACGTGAATGTGCCATTGAGTTTCATGCCTCTTCATGGGTCACGTGTTCATGCATTAGCATGATCCGAGGGTGTAGTTTTTAGCCTCTGACATCAAAAGGTGAAGCAGGGGCCACAAACCACTCACTGTGCATCCTCTGTGAGCCAGCCAGAACTGGACCAGAGGTGGTGGTCCGTTTTAGGAAGGATGCACTGTGAAGCTGGTGACTGTCACTCCAAAACTGCAAAGAGGTAGGGTGAGTCCAGCCATGGCCTCAGATGATTGGCTAAAGATGATAAAGGAATGAGTCCTGTGTTTCTTGTCTGCCAGAGCTGGTTTCTGCTTACTCCTTAGGAAAGAGTTCTGGCTAAAGGTTAATATGGAAGGGACATGCTGAAGTCTGTCTGACCTCCCATACCGTCCTGGCCAGGAGCTCAGTTTTTAAGGTTTCTCTGGGGTCCCTTTGGCCAAGAGAGGGTTCTATCAGTCAACTGGGGGAACTTATGATTTAATTTTTATTCCTCGGGTCAATTTAGTAGACCTTGCAACTTTAAAATAAGCATTATCAGGTCTAAGAACTCAGTGTGTGAGCACCATTCAAGCATCACAGCCTGCTGCCAAGATGCTAAATGTTGTAGGAAAACTAATAACTTAAAGGTAAAAACTGACCCCCATGAAAATGAAAAGCCTGAAGACACTGTAACTCTAGAGAAAGGAGCATGTGTCCCAGTTGAGGGGAAGGCAGCGTCCATTTCAGGGCACACTGCAGGCATGCCAGGGTTTTTCAGGAGTCTGCCAGGTGTCCTGTCCTGTCACTCGAGACTCCAGCCCAGAGACAGACAGAAAACCGGAAGACAGCACCTCCTGGCCAGGATCCCAGCATCTATTTGAGGGAGACAAGATGAGAAGGAACACTGTTGTAGCAAAAATAATAGGTTTTCCGCTTTCCTACACAGAAGGAAATTCCCACACCTTGATAGGAGGCAGTTCCCCTTCCTGCCCACCTTGGCACAGGCGGTCACACTCCCCACCTGTATGTTGAGGGATGGTGCAAGAGGGCAGCACTGTCTGAGTTGGGACATCCACAAGCCCCTGCTCAAGCCCACCCTTGGCTTTAGTGCTGGTGATGGCAACACCCCCTCTCGGCCCTGGCCTGAGGTCCTCCACCCTTCTTCAGTTCTCCCTCTCAGGCCTCCATCATCTCACAGCTTTTCTTCCAATCTCTCCTCTTTTTTCTTTTTGATGATGTTTCAAAAGAGTCAGCATTTTGGAAGACAACTGTAGACTTGCTTTCAAATGCAGAGTGTCAGAGAGCCATGGTCTGCCCACAGGTGGCCTGGAGCAGGGCAGAGCTGTGCCTCTGATGGCCAAGGGGGAGGTCACAGTTGCTGCTTCTGTCCTCCTCAATGCTCCTGTGACACAATTAGAACAAAGCCTAACTGCTGTGACAAAGAAGAGGTGAACTCATGCTGGTGGGTGTCTTGTCCAGAGCACGTCAGCCACCCCGTGAGTTTGCAGAGCCAATGGGCAGACACACAGGATGAGGTTACAGGAAGATGCTCTCCTGCAGCAGATCTGAGGAGACTGAGACCCCAGCAGATGGCCCAAGAAGCTCCCACCTGCACCTCCAACATCAACAGGCAGACAAAGCCCTCCTGTGAGAGGGGATGAGGCAAGTCTGGGGGTCTTGGAAGACTGCAGGAAGAGCTGCGAGGGTGTGAAGCAGGTTCACTAATGACCAGTCCAAGGGAGGCCTCCCACTGCATGGAGAGCAGCAGAGACCATCGCTGCCCCTCCCACAAGGAATATTTGGCCTGGAATATTTGCTACTTACACAGTATGACTCTCCCAGTTACCCACTGGTGTGCTTTCAACTAACATGAGAAGCAGGGACCGGGCTGTTTGTTGAGTATTATGTCTTGATATTTTTTAGTTCAATTGTACATGTTAGTAACAAGGGTAGGGGTGGAGGGTGTCCTCATGCATGGCTGCTATAAAGGTCATGAGCAATCAAAAATAGAAATAATTATTTCCATTAATTGGGATATTATTGTAGGATGAAAGTGGAGAATGTATGCTCTGAACATGAAAAAGAGGGCTTGGATCACAGCTCTGCCTTCTGATATTTTATTTGTTTGTTTGGAGCAGGTGCTTGATCCTATAGGTAGAAAATAGGCTTAGTGAAGTTAAGTGATTGTCCAAAATCATGCTGCTTCTTACCAGTTGTCTAGAATTCAAACCCGAGCTGACTTGAATAAGAGCCCAAATTTACACTGGTTATGTTGGAGAGGGGTTGCTTTTGTTTATTTCTCATTACTGTGAAAAGACATCTTATACTCAGTAGGGGATATAGAGTCTATTTTTATACTCTAAAAATTATAATGAAATGGACATGCATGTACCATCGCCCACTGGAGATATGCACCGGTCCACCTGCCTTTGTAGCTCTCATTTCACACTCCAGCCGCTACACTCACATCAGCGGTGCATAGAAGAACTTCGGTTATTTCTCATGTGAGAGTTCACCTCTTGCAAAGGCTGACAGGAAGTGGATGACGAAGAACTGAGTTTTATGTAAAGGAGAGGGAGAGGTAATTGATGGATCAAGGCTGAGCGCACTGCAGGGAGGAAGGATGGAGGGCAAGGGTGGAGGGGAAGGTCACCATGGCAGAGACGGGGACATCTCAGACGAGATGCCCAGAAGTGTAAGAACTCTGATAGGAAGCTGTGCTGTGTGCCACATGCCTCTGCAGGCTGCAGACCAGTTTGGATCTTACTGGTCTATGTATCAAGATATGGAGTGAGCTTACCCTCTCCAGGCTGCAATTCCTGTGAGTTTCTCTCTTCTCCTTGGAATCTGAGTTTGTTGGTTCCAGAGTAGCTTTCCAACTGGGAATCTGGGGTGAGATGTCAGCAGCCAAAGGCTGTTGGAAGGCAAATCAGGGTGTTGGGTATGGGCTGGGCTGACTACAGGACTGGACTGAGCACTGGATCCTCAGGGTGTCACCCCTGGGGCAGGGTGGGCTTTGGGAGGAACACAGCCCTGGCAGGTGCCACCTCTGCTTAGTTTGTGTTGGTTGCTATGGGAGTGAAGGGGCCGCCAAGTGGTAGCTCCAGGTGGGGCTGGCCCTCCAAATTCCAGGCCTATCATTTTTCTGGCATATATAACCCCTCATTTGAGGCTTAACTTGTTTCCGAACCCTTGGGTTTGAGAGATCTTACAAAACTTTTATTTTATTGTCATCATATTGTGACAAGTGAAGACATACCCCAACAAAAAATTGAGGATACACTCCAGTTTGATGAGTTTTTCCTCCTTTTGGTGTGTTGATATCAAGGACCCTGTTAGACATATGGATTAATATCAGGTCTGCTTTTCAGACACTGACTCAGCCAGGAGGAGGGGGACATGGCCCTGGCCCAGCCAGTATACATAATAGATACGGACCTCAGGCAGCTGCAGGCCCAGGCACATGGGCATGGAAGCCTGTGGTGCCAGCTGAAGAGGCTGAGACTTGGAGGACAGCCAGATTCCTCCTTGCCTCTGCTTAGGATGCTGCATTCTCTAACCAGGCGTGGCTGTTGGTTCTGGCCTCTGCCTGCCTCACAACTCCAGTGAGACGCCTTCCAGATTGTCCACCCGGGAGATCAGTGAGCCTGGAGAGAAGGGCGGGTTATCAGAGCTGCAGGTGGAGCTTGCCTTGCAGCAAGGAATCCCAGGCCAAACTAAGCAGGGCAAGCAGCACCATTGAGTGTCCCGTCGTGTGATTGGTTTCATGTGTTGAAGAATCTGCAGCCTGGAAAACAAGTGGCAGAAACCTGAATGGCAGCATGGTCACGGACACGGGCTGGCTGAGGACTTCGAGACTGTTCTGATACTTTCTCAAGGCTTCTGTTCCCTTACTGGTCCAATTAGAGTTGAAACCAGACCTAAGGTCAACTGATCCCTGTCTCTCCTATGGATTCACTGCTACCTGGAGTCAGGAGAAGGGAGCGGGAGGCAGTCAAATCCTTCAGGGCCTTAGTTCTCGTGGACCAACATGTTAACAAGTGCAGCTGTTCTGAGCTCTTCGTTACTGTGGTAGGCAGAGCAATGACCCCCAAAAGCTACTCCCATCCCAGGCCATGAAACCAGCAACCATGTTACATATGTGGCAATGGGGATGTGCCCCTGCATTGAGGTGCGGCTCTGGAGAAGATGTCCTGGATTTCACGAGTGGGTCCAAGATGATCACAAGGTTCCTAAAGAGGGAGGCAGGAGGGCCAAGTCATAGAAAGAGAGGTGGGCGTGGAAGCAGAGGGTGGAGTGATGTGGCTGTGAGCTAGAGAATGTGGGCAGCTTCTAGAAGCTGAGATGGTGAAGAACAGTCTCCCCAGGAGCCCCCAGAAAGGAGCGCAGCCCTGCAGACAACGTGACTTTAGCCAGATAGACCCATTTGGGATTTCTCACCTCCAGAAATGTAGCACAAACGTGTGTGGTTTTAAGCCAGTTTGTGGTATGCAGCCATAGCAGCAATGAGAAACAGACATAACTTCCTTGTGATTCCTTGACAGGCCACGTGGCTCAGGGCTCCCGACTCCTTCCTGGCTTTGTTTGCTTGACTGCAAGACACAGTGGGGCTAGACACCTGCTGTGGTCTGAGTGTGGCCCCCAAAAGCATGTGTTGGAAACTTGGTCCCCAATGCAACAGCATTGAGGTAGGACCTTTTACTTTTTAAAATAAAAGGGTGCCATGAGGAAGAGCTAAAGTAGGTGGAATCTTTAAGAAGACGTGATTAGGTCGTGAAAGCTCTACCCTCGTGAATGGATCGATGCCCTTATCTTGGGAGCGGGTTAGTTATCATGGCAGTGGGTATCTCTCTCCCTCTCGCTTGCTCTCTCTCTCTCTTCTCTCCCCCCACCTTGACCTTCCACATGGGATGATGCAGCAAGAAACCCTTCCCTTACCAGATTTCAGCATCTTAATACTGGACCTATCGGTCTCAAGAACTGTGAGACATAAATTTCTTTATAAATTACTCCATTTGTGTGGTACTCTGTTGTAGTAACACAAAATGGACTAAGACAACACATAATGTTTTATAAATAAATTGTATTTGTGGGGTGCTTTTGTCTTTCCAATCTCTCCAACAAAAGACAACTTTGCAGGCCTACTTCTGTTTGCAGGCCCTCTGAAAAGCCATCTCAAAATATGCCAAAGTATCCTTTTTCTTTTTTTCCAGAGTCCTTTTTTCCAATGCACCAAAGTATATATTGAGATAAAATATTTTTGGTTTTCTCCACTCCCCACTTTGAAACTTCAAATGTTTCACATATAAAAAGGCAAGTTGATTCCTTTGGAGAGATTTAGGTTGGAGTTTGTTAGATAAGAGACAGGCAAAGAAGAGAAATGACAAATTTGAATGAGCAGAAAAGAACAAATTTAAATATTTTGTCTCTGATCTTCTTGAGACATTTCTATGGAAACAGAAGAAAAACAAAGGTTAATGTCTGGAATAGTCTATAGACTAGTGTTTCCAGAGTCGCTGAAGCATCTTCAGATTGTGGTGGTAATCTGACAGATTTTTCTGGGTATTACTTGGAATCAGGTGTTCCAACGAACTTTCTTAGTAGTCTATACATCAACAGGTACAAAGGCTGTTTACATGTAAAGTTGCTATAGTGATTTCCCCTAAAGTTTATATCAAGTTTTCTAGTGTCAATTTGCAGGGCTTTAAGAAAAGCACAGGTTTTTTTTATTTCTAGTGATTCCAAGCCAGAAAAATGTGAGAAAATGTGAAAACATTAGCTTAGAGACTTGTAGCCAGAAAAGAATTCAGGATTCAGTCCCAATTGTAGACAAATAATAAAAACTGAAAAACAATGGACAGGACTAGAATAGAATAGTGGGTATACTATAGTTTTCTTCTGAAACATAATTTTTCTCTCTCCAGTTCCACATTTCTAACAAAGACAAATCACAATAGGACCAATTTATTCACAAGATAAGTTTTCGTTTTGTTATAATTGGCCTGATTGTTTGAATAAAGTACAGAAAAAATGGTGGTGATTGGCCATTCTTTTAAGTTGGCCTTGCTGGAACTGTTTCATAAGGAATTTCAGATTAGACTTTTAAAATCCTCTAAAGGCTAGGAAACCAAGCCAAGAGTTTGCCATCAGACTGTGCCTGTAATGCCTGTACAAATTTGGTGAATTCCTCTCCTCTTGAGGTCCCAATATATCTTGAGGTTCTTGGGCCCTTCAGAAAGTGACATTCTATACTTACTGCAAGGTCCAGAACCTTGTAAGGGAACTGTGTAGACAAGGTACCTTGCCAGTCTTTCCACAAGGATTTTTATTAGATCTATAAAATCAACTTTAGTTCTGTTAAATAGGCTCATCATATCTGAAAATATGCCATTCTTGTCAAAACCTTGGTAAAATAACCAGTGCCTCCAGTTAAGTTCTGTTATTTAAAAAAACCCAATTCTTACTGAGCTTATGCAAATAACAGATTTCTAGAGAAATCTGGTAGAGAGAGAGATAAATGTTTCAATTTTGTTCAATTGTTAAAAGCTATGGATGGCTTAAGAGAAAAAAGTTTTCTTGATTCTGGAAAACAAAGCATAGAAAGAATCCACAATGTTTCAAACCAAAGAGTCGAGAAAAAAAAAATTTCAGTCCTCTATCAGTTCAGTACCATGTAATTAACTCTTGTTCTGCTTGATGTTGGGTTAGCAATCTTCAGGAACCCATCACCTTTTCTTATCAGAGTTCTGGAAGTTTTTGCCTAGTCCAAAACTTGGTATGATATCCAAACTTACCGGAAATCTGTATCCAAGAGTACTTGTCAAGGACTTTTTGATAAATTTCCTTGAAGAAGAAGCAAGCTTTTGACTATAATAAATCATAAACTGCTTTCTGAGAATAGTCAAAGTAAAACAAAAATTATCTGTGGATGACAAAAGACTTAAAATAACCAGGGTTAAAGACACAATTGACAAGGAAATTTGGTTACTTCTGTGACATTCAGCAATTTAATATAATAATCATAATTACTACTGATACAAATATGAAGACATATCAGAATTTTAGTAACCCCAATACCATTTTGGAACACATATTAATAACACATTTTTATAACTACAACTCAAAGAAATTTAAATACAATTTCTTATGTGGCCAGTCTTTCCATGATTTTTGCATACCAAATAAGACTAATATGTCCCTCTTGGACTTCCAGGAGTTCTTCGTGAATATACTTACTTTTATAATTTCAAATTAGATTTTGGGAAGTTTTCCAAATATCAACAGTTTAAAACACTTGATAAAAAACAGGATGAATCACATGCCACTATAAAGTAATAGTCATTCATTAGTGATCATTACCCCAAGTGATAATTCAAAGATTTTAAAAACCAAAAACTTTTACTCTTTGATAGAAAGGAGACTCTGTTTCCCAAATAATCAAAAGACCTAATGAAGACAGCATGAAGCAAACAAAATCCATCTCTCCCCTCTTTTTTGTACAGTTTACTTACAAGGAAGACAAAAATCATTTACTATCTCTTATTAATACTACACGAAAATCATGTTTAAAAGAGAAAACCAAATTCTACCTTTGCAACAGTGTATTAATGCTAAAGCTGATTTTAATAAAATCTTATAAACAGATCCCTTCAATCTCAGTTTTGATCACATAAAATAAGATTTTCATAAACCTTTTATAACTTCTTGCATTTTTTCTATTTTCTTTTTTCCCCAGCTATCCATTCAGTTTTATGACTATAAAACACCCAACAGAGACAGTAAAAACCTGCCTAATTAGACCCAGGCAAAAATGTCTAAATTAAATTCTGAAGATGTTTCTGTTTTATTTACTTTTCTTTTTATTTATTTATTTATTTTTAGAGACAGGGTCTCATTTTGTTACCCAGGCGTGAGTACAGTGGTGCAATCATAGCTTACTGCAGCCTCCAACTCCTGGGTTGTAGCTGAGATGACAGGCATGCACCACCACAACCAGCTAATTTTTTTTTTTTTTTTTTTTTTTTTTTTTTTGAGATGGAGTTTCGCTCTGTCACCCAGGCTGGAGTGCAATGGCATGATCTCGGCTCACCGCAACCTCTGCCTCCCAGGTTCAAGTGATTCTCCTGCCTCAGCCTCCCTAGCTGGGATTACAAGCATGTGCCGCCACGCCAGGCTAATTTTGTATTTTTAGTAGAGACGGGGTTTCTCCATGTTGGTCAGGCTGGTCTTGAACCCCCGACCTCAGGTGGTCCACCCGCCTTGGCCTCCCAAAGTACTGGGATTACAGGCATGAGCCACTGCACCCGGCCTACAACCAGCTAATTTTTTACATTTTTTTGTAGAGATTGGGGTCTTGCTATGTTGCCCAGGCTGGTCTCAAACTCCTGGCCTCATGTGATCCTCCTGCCTCAGCCACCTAAAGTGCTGGGATTACAGATGTAAGCCACCATGTCTGGCCCTTCTATTTTACTATAGCAATAACTTAAAAACTATCTTTATGGCTCGGCATGTAGCGCATGCCTTTAATCTCAGCACTTTGGGAGGCTGAGGCAGGTGGATCACTTGAGGCCGGAGTTCAAGACCAGCCTGGCCAACATGGAGAAACCCTGTATCTACTAAAAATAAAATAAAATAAAATGCCAGGAGTGGTGGCACATGCCTGTAATCCCAGCTACTTGGGAGGATGAGGTATGAGAATTGCTTGATCTTCGAAGGTGAAGATTGCAGTGAGCTGAGATTGCACCACTGTATATCAGCATAGGTGACAGAGTGAGACAGTCTCAAAAAAGAAGAGAAACTTTTTTTTTGGAGACAGAGTCTCACTCTGTCACCCAGGCTGTAGTGCAGTGGCACGATCACAGCTCACTGCAGCCTCGACTACCCAGGCTCAAGAAATCCTCCCAGCTCAGCCTCCTGAGTGGCTGGGACTACAGGCCCATGCCACAACACCTGGCTAATTCTTGTAGTTTTGTAGAGACAGGATCTCACTTTGTTTCCCAGGGCTGGTCTCGAACTCCTGGGCTCAAGTGATCTTCCTGCCTCAGCCGCCCAAAGTGCTGGGATTACAGGAGATTGTACCATTGGATCTTTTTTTTTAAAACAAAGGTACCGCCTCAAGTGGCTCACCAAAACCAATAAGGCTTAATCAAGATTATGACTTAACCAAGGACACATGAGGTGTCTCCAGAAAGGTGCACAGCAGTCCTCATCAGATCCAGAACCACCTCAAAGACAGCTCAAAGAAGGGAAAGTTTTGCTAGCCACAAATGGGGTACAACCCACATCTGCCAGCCATATCTTCCAGGGTCTCAGCCTTTCAGCTGACCATCTGCACACAAGAGCCTAAGAGCTCCGTGTAACCCCTCAAACAGGAGATGACAGAAAACCAAAAGCTGTCTATGGAAGGGGAAAGGATCAATGACAAGTGGGTACGCCACAAAGTCAAAAGTCACACAAATATCAAACCAAAAGCGACTGGCTTCCCAACCAGGACTGCACCCGGGCCATGGCAGTGAATGTGTGGAATTTTAACAAGACTGCAAGGTGGGGCCAGGTGCTGTGGCTCACGTCTGTAATCACAGCACTTTGGGAGGCTGAGGCAGGCAGATCACGAGGTCAAGTGATTGAGACCATCCTGGCCAATATGGTGAAACCCCGTCTCTACTAAAAATACAAAAAATAGCTGGGCATGATGGCACATGCCTGTAATCCCAGCTACTCTGGAGGCAGAGGCAGGAGAATCGTTTGAGCTTGGGAGTTGGATGTTGCAGTGAGCCGAGATTGTGCCATTGCACTCCAGCCTGGGTGACAAGAGCGAAACTCTGTCTCAAAAAAAAAAAAAAAAAATAGACTGCAAGGTGGAGTGGCTGGCACTGCAGATTCCACAAGGGACCCAGGGCAGGCATTTGGAGCATATGAAGGATTTTAGCTTTGTTTCAGGTCAGACTTTTGCTTTTTAATCTCGTCAAGAGGATTTCTAAGGCAAGCCATGACACTATGATGTGTCTTTTAATTTAATCTTCCAATGAATATAAATAAGGCAGTTGTTTAGAATAAGAAATCTCTAAACTATTTTTTGTAATTTAGAGGTCTTTCTGACTTAAATAATCCATCTTTTGGCTGCTAATGACTAGAATTTCCAATGATGTACTTACTCTAATAGCAACTCCATTCCACAGCCTCTTCATGGAAAGCCCCAGATGTGGTTTTCCAGGCTTAGAGTACGTTATTACCATTTAAGAAAGACTTGTTTCTTGAAGAGGGCGTAGGATAGGCAGTTCCAAAGATCCCTCCAGTAAAATTCACTCCTAGAAACAGGCTCAGATAGCAAGAGACTTTTTTTTTAATTTTAACTCATAGTTTTTATTGGTTGAAGTAATAAAATAAAAATTAGCTCCTTAGTTCCCATTTCTTGTCTATTGTTTTTCCTTGTTTTTAAAATTTAATTTAATTTAATTTAGTTGTAAGTTCCAGGATACATGTGCAGGACATGCAGGTTTGTTACATAGGTGAACATGTGCCATGGTGGTTTGCTGCACCTATCAACCCATCACCTAGGTATCAAGCCCGGCATGCATTAGCTATTTATCCTGATACTCTCCCTCCCCACCACCAACAGGCCCCAGTGTGTGTTGTTCCCCTCCCTGTGTCCATGTGCTCTCATTGTTCAGCTCTCACTTATAAATGAGAACATGTAGTGTTTTGTTTTCTGTTCCTGTGTTAGTTTGCTGAGGATAATGGCTTCCAGCTCCATCCACATCCCTGCAAAGCAACAAACTCTTGTTGCCACACATGGTTAGGATGGTGTTTGTGTACACAGTACCTCTGGTGACCCACACATTTCTGGGGACACCTATCAAAGACCCCTTAATTCATGACACTGGACAGCTCTCCTAGGATGGGACTTTCCCGGGACTAACCAGGCAACAAGGGCCAGACCACAAAAATTCCTTATGGATGGGACTTCTTATTAAGACAAACATTCCCAACAGCTGGACACATTCAGAGCAAAAGGTGTGCTGCCTAAAACCTTGTATCTCAGGTTCCCAGGCATCTTCAGACTGAACACCTGATGTGACCCAAAAATCACACCCCAGATGGTAGAAACAAGAGACAGTGCTCCCACTTGTCACAAGTCAAACTTTCCAGGGCATAAAACAAGATGAGAGGGGTCCTCATCTGGCTTCTATTTTGTTTTTGTTGTTGTTTTGAGACGCAGTCTCTCACTCTGTCACCCACGCTGGAGTGCAGTGGCATGATCTTGGCTCACTGCAACCTCTGCCTCCTGGGTTCAGGTGGTTCTCCTGCCTCAGCCTCCTGAGTAGCAGGGATTACAGGTGCTCGCTACCATGCCTGGCTAATTTTTATATTTTTAGTAGAGATGGGGTTTCACCATGTCAGCCAGGCTGGTCTTGAACTCTTGACCTCAAGTGATCTGCCCACCTCAGCCTCCCAAAGGACTGGGAGCCACCGCACCTGGCTTGGCTTCTATTTTGAGGACCCACAGCAAAGTTTGAATGCTCATCTGATCACAGCCGCAGACTGGCTGCTCTTCAGGTCCGGCCTGAACAATGGGCTGGCAGGATCTTCAGCCCCCATTCTACCCTACAAGGCCCCTTTTCAGGACAGAACAACACAGGAAGACCAAGACAGAGGAGAAGAATCCTCCTGGAAGGAAGGGCCCTAAACAATATGAGTATTCACACCAAAAAGTACACCAGAGTCGCTGCACCCAACACTGTTCACACAGATCCTTTCTCACACTAATCAACATCTTGCAGAGGAAAAACGACTGATTTTTACCATCTGCTCACCTGGATTCCACAGAGAGACCAGCCAGGAGCCTGGCTGGTAAGAATTTGTTACCCTTCTGCCAGCTTGTCAGGTCCTGGGTCCCCTGACTGAAGCTGCCAGAAGAGCAAAGCAGCTTTGGTATTCTGTTCAGGACACCAAAACTGTAGGGGCCAAAGGAAAACCTCCACTTTGCCCTTGAAAAGTTCACTGAAAAATCGACTCACAAAAGTCAGGTTAATTAGAGAAATGGCATGCACATTTATTAATGTGCACATGGAGAAGAACCAAAGCGATGATCCCAACCCCGCAATGGTGTGCAGAAGCTTATTTACCGCCTTGAGGTTACAGAAGGAACAGAGGCTGGGATGACAGCAAGACAGGTTAGGGAAGAGGGAGGAGGAGGCCTGGCTAGCAAAGGTGGGCTCAGAATGCAGACAGAACTGCACAGACAGCAGTCCTCAGAGAGAATAGACGGTAAACGTTTCTTTCTGATGGTTAAACATGTCAGACTCAGGGAATCCTTCCTCGATCCAGACAAGGGAAGGCTTCAGAGGAAACTTGCCTTCATCAATGCGGATTCTCTACAGATGCAAACCTTCCCCTCAAGACAGCTTTGCAGGGCTGCTTCTGTTTGCAGGCCCCTCTAAACAGCCATCTCAAAATGTGTCCAAATATATTGTGGGGTGAAATATTTTGGTTTCCTTCAACTACATCCTTACTACTTAGTTCAATGCAATTTCTCTTAGCCATGAACTCTTCAAGTCTTTTTTTTTGCCTGAAAAGGTTTTGATTCAATTCATAATCTTGAGTGATCACCATGTAAGCAGAGAAATCTTGGTTGACAGTTATATTTCCTCAGTATATTAAAGAAACCTGGCTGGGTGCAGTGACTCATGCCTGAAATCCCAGCACTTTGGGAGGCCAAGGTGGGTGGATCACTTGAGCTCAGGAGTTTGAGACCAGCCCGGGCAACATGGCGAAGCCCTGTCTCTCCAAAAATTACAAAAATTAGCCGGGTGTGGTGGTGCATGCCTGTAGTCCCAGCTACTCGGGAGGCCGAGATGGGAGGATCCCTTGAACCCAGGAGGTGGAGGTTGCAGTAAGCTGAGATCACACCACTGCACTACAGCCTGAGCAACAGAGTGAAACTCTGCCTCAAAATAAATAAATAAATCTTTCCATGATTGTGTGGATGTTGAGATATCTGCCTTGCCTACATTTATTTCTCTAATTTTTCCTATCTTTTATTTTGATGTAATTTCAGACATTTTAAAAGTTGCGGCCAGGCGTGGTGGCTCAGGCCTGTAATCCCAGCACTTAGGGAAGCTGAGGCAGGTGGATTCCCTGAGGTCAGTAGTTTGAGACCATCCTGGCCAATGTGGTGAAACCTCGCCTCTACTAAAAATGCAAAAATTAGCTGGGCATGGTGCGGGGGTGCCTGTAATCCCAGCTACTCAGGAGGCTGAGGTAGGAGAATTGCTTGAACTCAGGAGATGGAGGTTGCAGTGGGCTGAGATCGCACCACCGCACTCCAGCCTGGGTGACAGAGCAAGACTCCATCTCAAAAAAAAAAAAAAGTTGCAATAGTAGTGCAAAAAAATCCATTTATGATTCCTTCAGATTCCTCTCATACTAACATTCAATTACATTTGCTAAATGTTCTTCTCTTGGTGCAGATGTAGAACATTATAGCTATTTTCCTAGATCCTGTGAGAGTCAGTTGCAGACATGATGCTCCTTTACCTATAAGTATTGAGCGTGTGTTTCTGAAACCAAGGGCAACTCTTACATTATCACAGTACAGTGATCAAAAACAGGAAATCTTCATTGACACAATACAATTCTCAGACCTTCAGATCTTCTTCAGATTTTGTCAACTGTTCCAATATTGCTTTTATAGGGGAAGAAGGTCCTGAACCATGCCTTCATTCAGTTGTCTCATCTGGAACTGTTCTGCAGCCTCTTTGATTTCTTGATATTGATGAATTTCCAGATACAGGCTAGTCATTTAATAGAACATCCCTCCATTTGGTCACCTGATATGTCCTCATATTGAGAATCAGGTTTTGCGCTTTCAGCAGGAACACTACAGAGGGGATGCCAGGCTTTTTCAGTGCAACCGCTCACAAGAAACATGAAACCAGTTTCTCCCCTGCTGTGAGGGTGAGGTGGGCTTTCTCCCTGGACTGCAACCATCTGGGTAAGTGTGTTTTATAAAATTATTCTTTCTCCACTGTAACCTTCTCCCGTTTCCATTTCTGAGTACAAACTATCTTGTGGGTGGATAGTTTTGAGATTCTGCGTCTCTTAAACATTAGTTTTGGTTGATTTACTTCAGTATCACAATACTTCTGCATATTATCTACTGTCATTTATTCTTGGCACTCATTGTGGTTCTGGAATCTAAAGATCAATAGTTTTCATCAATTCCAGAAATTCCTTAGCCATTATCCCTTTGAATAGGACCATTCTCTCATTATCTGCATTTTCTCCTTTTGTAATTATTGTCAAACATGTTTTGCATATTCTCATTTCAATTCTCCAGTCTCTTGATAATCTTTCACAGTTTGCAAATTTTTATTGCTATATATTCTAGACAATTCCACATATGGATATTCTTATAATTTCTATCATCATCTGAGGCTAATCTGTTGTGTTTTAATTTTTAACTTCACTGATTTCACTCTTCACTTCCAGAAGTTTCCCCTTGGTGTTTCAAACAAGCCTGTCTTCTGTGATGGCAATGTGGTATTTTCTAGTGACTGCAGCCATTTTTACCTATCTTTAATCCTTTTAAACCTAGCTAAAAGATTGCCTTCTTCCATGTTCCCTCTGAATGTTATCAGCTTCACATTGCTAAGGTTTTTGAGGTATAATTGACAAAGTGAGGTGTAATTGCTTTATTGAAGTATAGTTGTCTAAGATTGTATACATTTAAGGTGATGTGATGATCACAGTGTGATGTTTTGATATATGTATATATTGTGAACTCATTACCACAACCAAGCTAATTAACACATCTGTCACTTCACACAGTAACCTTGTGTGTGCGTGATGAGAACCTTAAGATATGCTCTTAGCAAATGTCAAGTATTATTAACTATAGTCCCCATGCTGTATATTAGATTCCAGAACTTATTCGTCTTGTAACTGGGAGTTTGTGCTTATTTATTTAATTTATTTATTTATTTATTTATTTATTTATTTATTTTTGAGATGGAGTCTGGCTCTGTCACCAGGCTGGAGTGCAGTAGCATGATCTTGGCTCACTGCAACCTCTGCCTCCCGGGTTCAAATGATTCTCCCGCCTCAGCTTCCTAAGCAGCTAGGATTACAGGTGCACACCACCATGCCCGGCTAATTTTTGTATTTTTAGTAGAGATGGGGTTTCACCATGTTGGCCAGGATGGTCTTGAACTCCTGACCTTAGATGATCTGCCCTCCTTGGCCTACCAAAGTGCTGGGGTTACAGGTGTGAGTCACCGCACCCAGCCGAAGTTTGTACTTTTTGATCAACATCTCCCCATCCCCTCCACTCCCAGCCCCTGGCAACCCGCATTGCCCTCTCTGCTTCTGTGAGTTCAACTTTTTTAGATTTCACATCTAAAAACAGGAGGTAAGGGAGATTGTGCAATACAGTCAACCCATGAACAATGTGAGAGTTGGGGGTGCTGACACCCCCATACAGTTGGAAATGTGTGTATAACTTTTGACTCCCCAAAAACTTAACTATTAGTAGCTTTACTGTTGCCTGGAAGTCTTATGTGTTAACGTAAACCATTTATTAACACATTTTGTATGTTATAGATATTATATACTGTGTTCTCATGGTAAAGTAAGCTAGAGGAAAGAAAATGTTATTAAGAAAACCATGAGGAAGAGAAAATCTGTTTACTATTCATTAAGTGGATCATCATAAAGGTCTTCATCCTCATCATCTTTAGGATGAGGAGGAGGGAGAAGAGGGGTTGGTCTTGCCGTCTCAGGTGGCAGAGGCGGAAGAGGTGGAGGAGGTGGAAAGGAAGAGGCAGGAGAAGCAGGTCCCCTTGCTGTAACTTTTTTTGAGAAAAATTCATGTATAAATGGACCCACACAGTTCAAACCTCTGTTGTTCAAAGGTCAACTATATCTGCCTTTCTGTGTCTGGCTTATTTCACTCAACATGACATCCTCTGGGTTCATCCACAGTGTCACAAAAGGCAGGATTTCCTTCTTTTGAAGGGTGAATGATATTCTATTACCTCATTATATGTACATCACATTTTCTTTTTCCACTCATCCATGTGTGTACACTGAAGAAGTTCAGGAAATTCCTTCCCCCCATCCAGAATATGCCAATTTGATGTGTTGATTGCTTCAAACTGAGGGCAGTGGTGGAGGAACAAATGCAGGGAGGGCTTTCTCTGGACCTCCCTCATCTGTTGAAAGACAGATCCTCCAAAGGGAGCTCAGCTGGCATGAATCCCCTCCCTGGGAATCTCATCAACCAGGGAAGATTGGTTCATGTCACAGCACCCCAGACAGACCTCGTCACGGCTGTCCCTTTTTCATTTCTTCATTCTTCCAGGGATCCATTTATCTTTCCCCAAAATCATTTACTCTCCCTTCGGTTCCCTTTGTTCCCTCTCTTTCTCCCCTTTGCAGAAAAATATATAAGCTGCCAGCCTCACTGGGTGTTGCGTTTCACTTTTCTTTCATGTAATGCCTCCCGTGCCCACATGAAAATTTGTAAGCCTTATTCTCCTGTTATTCTGCCTGCTGTCCATTTATTTCACAGACTCAATTATCAAACCCTGTGAGGGTAGAGGGAAAGGTTTTCCTCCCCACAACACCTGGGTTGATTCAGTATTTCAGCTATTATGAATATGCTGCAATGAGCACAGGGATGCAGACAACTCTTCTACACCCTGACTGCATTTCTTTTGGATATATACCCAGTAATGGAGTTGCTGGATCACATGGTTGCTCTATTTTTAGTTTCTTGAGGAACGTCCATGCTGTTTTCCACAGTGGCTGTGCTAACTTACATTCCCACCAACAGTGTACAAATGACACTGTACCGTGGTCTGCTCTACCCTCCTTTTCTGGCTTTGACATTTTGTCTGTGGTGCTCTCCTGAAATGAGTTCCGTGGCATGCCTTGTTCCTGTTTTCACTGGAACATACTGCATGCCATGAGGATTATTTCTTTGTGGAGGCCTGGTCATACTTGGTTGATGAGCAGAAGGATCATCTGCCTTTTAGAAGCAGATGTTTGACTTCAAGTTTAAAATCTTCTGTAGTTACTGATCAAATTAACATCTCCACGATACTAGTTAACACTTTTCTTAAAACATCTCTTGTTTCCTAATACATTTTCTACATTTTTGCACAAAATGATTTCATTTTAATTACCCTTAATTTACTTTAAATTTGGAAGTGAGCTTTCTTTTCAACAATCCATAAATGGTTTTTTGTTATTTTCTCTTTTTTCTTATTCATATTTTCCCAACATTGTCCATTATATATTTCCTTATAGTTAACCAGATTTATTTCTCAACAATCTAATTTGTTTTATATTTTCATCAATTTATCTTTTATCATTATGAATTTCTTTTTTTTTCTTACTTTTTTTTTTTTAAACAGAGTCTTGTTCTGTCACCCAGGCTGGAGTACACTGGCACATCTTAGCTCACTGCAATCTCTGCTTCCCAGATTCAAGCGATTCTCCTCCCTCAGCCTCCTGAGTAGCTTGGATTATAGGTGTGCACCACCACAACCAGCTAATGTTTGTATTTTTAGTAGAGATGGGGTTTCTTCATGTTGGCCAGGCTGGTCTTGACTCCTGGCCTCACATGATCTGCCCACCTTGGCCTCCCAAACTGCTAGGATTACAGGCATGAGCCACCACACCTGGCCATTTTATCATAACGAATTTTTGTTCTACTTTTTCTTTCTTTTTTTTTTTTACAGATTTTAGTCTTGTTCCACTTTTTGTTTACCTAACTTCTTCAGTTAAAGTTAGCTTATTAAAATGTTAAATTTCTTAGGAAATGGTAATCTTCCGAGGTTAAAAAGATTTAAATTTCTTATTATTCCCACAAATGCACCTAAAACTATACAGCTACACATTTTTTCTCTTAGAACAGCTTCTGTTGTATTCTGAATATCTTCTTATGTTGTACTTTCAATCCTAGATAACTTCTTTTCTAAACTTGGTAGGATCTTCTGCAAGTAGGAGCAGAAGGGGCTTTATAGTTTAAAAGGTCCACTGCTGTCCAGGGATGTGAATTCTTTGAGGAGGGAGTTACTGCACAGGGAGGTCTGGAGCTGAGGGAGTCTGATGACAAGGCCCTGGGGTGTAGGAGAGGGCACAAGGCACAGCAAAGCCAGCCTCACTGCGTGTCCCTGGAGCCTGTGCCAGGTCTACTTCCTGGCTGCCAGCTTTTCCACAAATGCCCTGTGTGCCTCGCACTTTCAGATTAGGCTGAAAGCATTCTGTCGGTCATGCCAGGAAAGGGAGGTTAAGCAGGCAGCTGTCTAAGGGGTTTGGGGGAAGCTTGGGGGAGTCACAGGATTTTGTTGAGGAGAGAGAGGTGGAGGAGATGGGGCTGTGTGTTGGGGAGGAAGGTTCAGACTGGAGATCCAGAAATCCATTAGATCCTCTGGTGGGTCAGGGACGAGAGTTGGGGGTGTTGGGGGTATAAGTGGTGGAGAAGGAGGATTTATGGTGGGAGTGGATTTCAATGTCTGCTCTAGGTCAGCTTTTGGTTCCTTAATTTTGTTAAGGGATGTTTTAAGACTAACCGTAGTACATTCTGTGTTCCTCAGTCAGTGTGATCTTCCCATAGATGCCAGCAGACCAGTTGTTTAGAACGAGCACTCTCTAACATGTTTCAAACACAGATCCATCTCTGGCCGTGGCCAATTCGGATCTACACCAGCGCATATGTTCCAGTAGTGCCTTAATCTGCCTTCCCAGGGAAAGGCCAGGAGGTAGCTTTCCATCATTACCAGAATGCAAGGAGTCTTCCTGCAGTAGGTGCAGAAAAGGCAGCCCGTGATCCAAAAATTCACTCTCAGAGATGAATGAAGAAAGCAAAGACTTACATTGCCACGTGCAGGTAAGGAGAGTGCTTGTGCAGACCACGCCTCCAGTCTCCCATGGAAGCTGAGACGCCTTCAGCCTCAGGTCCACTCACTGTGACACTGGGCAGGTGATGCTGGAATGGGAATCTCCCAGCACTAATCAGGGCAACAAGGGTGAGATGAAAAAAGCCCTTATGAATTGGCGTCTTACAACAAAACTTCATGAGAACTTGACACATACAGAGAGAGAGAGTGACGCCCGGGTCTCACGTGTCTTGAGTCCTCAGTCTGGTCAGACTGCTGTCTGGCACAGAGCCACACTCTGTGCCCCTCAGATGGCGGAGACCAGAGAGGCGTCCTCCTTGGTCACACAGCCAAGCTCTCAGGACATAAAACGAGGCCAGAGGGGAACCCCATCGCTTTTGTTTTTTTGTTTCAGGGACCCACAGCACAGTTTGCTTAGGCAGACGTGGATCTGACAAGTGCCACAAACCCAAGCGCTGGGGACACAGCAGACTTTGAAGGACCTGTGCCTGTGTTCTCTACCCGACACTTCCTCTCCTTATGACAAATGGCAGAAAAAGACAGAGACAAAGGAAAACAAAGACCATCTCTGATATCAAAAAGATCAAATAGAAATCTAGAGAACTCACAAAAACACTAAAAGTCGCTTTTTACCCAAAGAACTAGTTCACAAATGTTTTATCCTGTCAATCTCAATTTAGAGAGAGAAAAAGACACAAATCTTTTATCCTGTCAATCCCAATTTAGAGAGAGAAAAAGACACAGACAGCAGAGACCTGGAAGGCTGGCAGTAAGAACTCTGCCTTTGCCGGCTTGGGTCAGAAATCCCGGGTCTTAGCTGCAGTAGCTCCAGAATAAGCAGTGTCCTAGCCTGTGGGGGAGGGCCCCGGGCTCTGCGCCACGTTCTGCAGGGACCCAGAGATCGCCTCCAACCCCACTTAGCTCTTACATGGGCTCCTCGGCTGGAACCTCGGCTAGAAACCAAATTGAAACCAAGCATATTAACAAGAGAAAAACATAAAAATTGTATCAGTATTAAAGGTACATGGGGATCTTCCCAAATTAGTGACGTCTGAAGAAGTAGCCAAAGTAAGATGCTTTTGTACTTTTTAGACAAAGAATAATAAATCTGAGAAGAAATGACAAGGCCAAGCAGAATATGGCTAGGGGCAGTAAATTTCCAGGAGAGCCTCTAGGTGATATGCGGGAATATAAAATCAGTGGACAACAAGGCTTACTTCATGAAGTACATTTACTGGGGTCCATTGCTGCCCCAATCCCCAGTCTCTGGTGCTAAGGGCTCTCTTCTTGCCCTTGTGTGGGGGTACCACCCCCAGAGGAGTCTTTATGGCTTGCTACATGCAGGAAGAGGCAGGTCAGCTCACCCTTTCTAAAACTACAATTTCTCCAATGTTTTTAACATAAAATTATCAATATACCAATTTGGCATATTTTCGGATGGCATTCACTCCTTCAGGGGAAAGGTGGGCTGGGGAGGTGCGGGGTCAGGTGAGGATGTGGTGAAAGACACGGTGGGGTATGGATGGAAATGGGCTGTAGGGAAAGAGGGAACAGGCAAGGAAGGGGTGAGGAGAGAGAGGGCCATGAGCCGTGGCTCTGGAGGCAGAGAGGCAGGCACTGGTGCAGGTGATAAAACCTCACATGAGGGGTGGCACAGGTCGGGGGAAGGTGGAGGCCACTGGTGAGGAGACCAGGGGTCGGGGTGGACAACTCCATAGATCTCAAAGGTGATGGGGAAGAGCAGCATCTTCCCCGGCTCCCCACACAGCAGCATGTTGGCCTCCAGGGATAGTCCATCACCCCCATGGGCAGGGCTCACACTTCTGACACCCAGACTCTAGAATACTCCTCTGTCCCCACCCAGGGAAGATCCCTGCCCTAGAAGTTCTCCCTCTCATGTCCGGCAAATGCTGCACAGAGCCCTGGAATTCCACAGGGCAAGTTAGGAAGAGGGACAGCTGAAATGAGGAAGTAATCACCTTCTCCAAAGAGAAGTTCAGTCCAGTACCATCTTGTGCCCCTGGGCAAGCTCTCCAGGCTGAGAGAACAGGAGCAGAGGTTATGGTGGGCAAAGATGGAAGCAAGGGACCTCCCAGGAAGTGCTGTAGAATGTTCCACTGGGGACACCTCGTACCCTTCCAGGATTAGACCTTGAAACCTGGAGATCCCAGGCAATTAGTATTCAAGGTCAAAGGGCCAGCGACAGGAATAGGAAGGCCCACTGTGTCATTCACAAAGCACTTCCAAACCCATCACCCCAGGTGACCCTCACAACAACCCCGTGAGATCTGCACGGCAGGGGCTCCCACAAAGAAGGAGTCGGGAATGTCGGGATTTTAACACCTTCTCTAAGTCAGAACCAGGAAATGCTGTCCCAGCACCAACCTATATTCCCTAGGCTTCCTCCCACACCACAGCTTAGGGTGACTGCCACCTCATGGGCAGAGACCCTCGCTTTCCAATCCCTACAAGGGGCTGTGCAGGGGGAGGACGAAGCCCCCTCCTCTGACTGCCTCCTCTAAGATCCTGTTTTCTGAGGAAAGTCACTTTGGGAACTGTCCGCCTCCACAAATGGGGGCCCGGACCTCATGGAAGATGTGAAGGTCACACCTGGCAGGGACCAGTGCTGGAGAGCAAACCTCACCTTTTAAAATTCCCAACCTGCATGTCCTCCTGCCACTGCATTGGTGCTGACTTCTAAAGGAGCAGCGGACGTGAAAAAGTTGACTTTCTTCTAGGTTAACTTCATGAAGATTATTAAAGTGATGAAAACATTTATCCTATTCTCTATAAAGCTCCAGCGAATACGGTTTTCTGCACATGCTTATCAAGGAATCTTTCAGCCAGGAGCCCTCTGCTGAGGAACAGTGCACAATCTCAGCTGGGACGCACATGTCGCTTCTGGAAACAGATGAACACGGTCTGATCGGAGTCTTTCATGGATCAGCATTGCTCCAGGCCAGCCCAGCACAGTCAGCAGCCTCAGCCCAGGCACGCCCAAGAAGGGAGGGTAGCTAGTGCCCAGGTGCTGGGGGACTGCTCTTTTTGGGTGGTCTTAATTCTGTTAAAAAGCCAGTCCATGGCCCTGAAGTCATGGTGTTTGGGGCTTTGCCCTGGCATCCTGAACACACCCAGGTAGCTGGGTGTGAGCACTGGAGAGAAGCCCCGGTCCCCACTCCACCTCCTGCCCTGCCCAAGCTGCTCCCCTGGACTGATAGTGTTCTAGTCTCTCCTGAGCATTCTCATTCCTGGGGCCCCTGGGGTCCAATAGTCAATTTAGGAGCCCATCTAAAGAGACTATCTCTTTTAGGGGGCTGGCTTTAGGGTTCCCTTACTGATGAATTGGCAAATATGGATGGCAGTGGATGCAGTTGCATGACAGAAAGCACATCCCACCCCCACACAAAATAATGAGAAATGGAACCAAAGTCCCAGGGCTCTCCAAGCACAGAAGAAGCCACCAAATATTCTGCATCTCCATCATCTGAAGTGAGCTGATGCCTCAGCAATTGGGCACAGAGAACATGCTGCTCAGCGCAGAGCTCCAGGCCCACATCAAAAGCTGTGGAAGGGTTACAGATTACTCTCATACTCAGAAGGGGACAAAACAATCAGTTTTCTCCCCCTGCTCCCACCCCAGCAGGTCCAGCACCCCTCCCTGCTTCCAGGCCCCATCACCCTGCTGCCACTACCTATTTTCTATCTCCAAATTTACTTTACTGTAAGTTCCTTTTCACTCCGTCCGTGACCCAGACATTAGCAGGGATCCCCTCAGAGAAACAGACTTGGATCCCAGCTTCGGAGGTCTGAAGATCTCCAGGATTTTTTTTCTAATTCTCAGGCATTAAAACAAATTTTTTGAAAGTATAACACACAGATGGAAAGCACAAATATCTTAAGCCTACAATGCAATGGATTCTCACAAACAGTACACTATGAGAGTTGAACTCATGCCAAAAAATGGGCTCACCCCAGGACCTGAAAGCCTCTCTAGGGCCCCTTTCAAGACATCACCTATGCCCCACCCCCCACCACACTTTCCTGACTTATGATTTTCCAGGAACAATTTTATAGTTTTCCTGTGTTTTCACTCAACTAACATTTACAGTAATCCTCTGAGATAAACACTGCACTATCCCCCATTGCAGATGGGAAGCTGGAAGCACAGACACTGGTTATTTATCAGGTGCTCACTGCTAAGGGCGGAGCCAGGGTCCCATGAGGAAGCTCCCTGAAGAGCCACATTCTTGAACCATTGAACTGCGCTGTGAAAAGCCCTTTGGCTGCCTGGGTGTGGTGGCTCATACCTGTAATCCCAGCGCTTTGAGAGGCCAAGGTGGGACTGTTGCTTGAGTCCAAGAGCTCCAGACCATCCTGAGCAACATAGCAAGACCATGTCTGTTAAAATAATAATAATAATAATAAATTAATAAATTAAATTAGTGGGTGTGGTGGTGCATGCCTGTGGTCCCAGCTACTGGAGAAGCTGAGATGAGAGGAAAAAAAAAAAAGCTCTTGGCAAGCAGGAAAAACAGCCCAGTTCAATACAATTGGGTGTGTGGAAGAATCACCACCAGCCTCTGGGTAGGCTAGGCAGAGGGTTTTGCACACACTCTGGGAGTCCTGTCCTCTGCACTGTGGTTGGAACCTGAGAGGGGCTGTGAGGCTCTGAGCAGGAGAGAGACTTGCCCAAAGGCCACAGACAGGGAGGAGTAGAGTCTAACGTGAGTACAAGATGGACTAGGACCATCGTTTATCTCTTTACACAGGAACAGGAGGAACTTGAGGCAAGGAGGGGCTATATGAGATGCAGTCCCCTCCCCGCAGGGGCCAGCTTGGCACTGGATGCGTGGTTGGTTTTACAGTGACTTGAACTCTGGGACTGCGGCAGGCGGGGCCAGCTCCCTGACTGTGCAGGAATAGATCTCTTCCCTGAACCAACAGATGCTGTATGAGGAGGGGAGGAGGGCTGGGAGGCCAGCCAGGCTGGGGTGGGTGGGCAGAGAGTGATGGGGTTTCTCACCTGTTCTAACAACCACAACCACCTTTCTGGCCTTAGAAAGAGGCAACAGGGAGTGCGTGTTCTGTAGAGTTCTTCAGGGCTGGGCAGATCCCCTGGGGAGATTTGTCGGGGGTGGAGGGACAGAATTCAGATGAAAGAGACTTGGAAAAATGAGTTTCAAGAAGTTTTACTGTGGGGTTATGATTCTGATAATGATTAGAATTGCATTTCAGGATGGGCATGGTGGCTGATGCCTGTAATCCCAAAACTTGGGGAGGCAAAGGCAGGAGGATCACTTGAGACCAGGAGATTGAGACCAGCCTGGACAACATAGCAAGGCCTCATCTCTGCAAAAGAAAAAAAAAAATTAAAAATTAGCCAGGCGTGGTGACACACGCCTATAGTCCCAACTAGTTGAGAGGCTGAGGCAGGAGGATCACTTAAGCTCAAGAGTTCAAGGCTGCAGTGAGCTATGATCACACCACTGCACTGCAACCTGTTTCTGAAAAAACAGAAGAATTGCACTTCAGTATATTGAAATCATAATTTTTTAAGGTAAATGCTATAACCTTTTATTGAGAGAGGAAAAGAGTTTGATAGTTTCAAACTTGATACTGGCATAAAAATAAAATAGCCCAAAGGTCTTTGCCAAATATTCATGTATGTATAGGAACTGATAACAGAACAAAGGTTGTTTTCAAAAGAAATGAGGGATGGCTCACAGATTCATTGCGTATTGGTGAGGAAATAGGCTATTCATCTTTGCAAATGCTCAGATTATTCCTACCACACAATATACAGAATCTAGTTGCTGTATAAGGAAGAAGAGGGTAGCTCTGGGCAGACACCTGTGTTTCAATCCCAATTTTGCTCTATGCAGCTCTATGGCCTAGAGAAATTTACCCTACATCTCTAGGTATATGCTATCCAGATCTTAAGCGGGTTTAAGAAAATAGCTAGGCTGGGCATGGTGGCTCACGCCTGTAATCCCAGCACTTTGGGAGGCAGAGGTGGGAGAATTGCTTGACGCTAGGAGTTCAAGACCAGTCTGGGCAACATAGTGAGTCCCTGTCTCTACAAAAATAAAAACTAAAAATTAGCTGGGCATGGTGGTGCACAACTGTAGTCCCAGTGACTTGGGAGCCTGAGGCAGGAGGATTGCTTGAGCCCGGGAGTTCAAGGCCGCAGTGAGCTATGATTGCACCACTGCACTCCAGCCTGGGCAACAGAGCAAGACCCTGTCTCAAAGGAAAAAGAGAGAAGAAAGAAAGGTAGCTAAATCATAGAATGGTTCTGATAAACTGGGCTCTAGATGTGAAGACCTTAGAACAATGCCTGGCATGTTCAGTAAATACAATTTCCCCATATCCATCTATTAATAGCATGCTAAACACAGGAGGAGAAGGCCACACAAGCAAGTAGGTTACAAACTTCTGGTTCTGGATAGGACTCAGGAGCAGAGACAGATAGACGAGGGATGATGGGGGATAGCAGTGGACTCACTAACCCCTCCCTGGCTCAAATCTTGGAGGGGAAAAGGGAAAATCCCAAAGGACTTTGGCCACTGGGGTTTTGCTGCTAGAATTCCAGGGCACGTCCTGGGATTCATGTTCTCTAAGACAAAGCATTTTATAGCAGTTGCCATCCCAGAAAATTCCAATTCCAACTTCCCTGGGCCACAGGTGAGACAGAGCCTCTCTAAAGTCAACCCGCAGGTCTGGCTTCTTTCATTTAGCGGTGCCCTTTCTTTCAACAAGGGGCCTCCAAGGCTGCCATGACGGAGAAAAGAAATGGAGATTACACAGGAGACGGTTCTGTGAGCCAAGACCCAAAGCGGCAGCCTTAGCTTCTGCCCACATCATACCGACAAGGACTCAGTCCTGTGGCTTCTGCTACATGCAGGGACGTGAAGTTTCCCTGATCTGCAAGAGGAACACGAATGGGTTAGGTGAGCAATAGCACTGACTGCACCAGCATGCCTTCAGGTCGGCAGAGCGTCATGTTTCTGTTGCCTCTTTACACAAAGAAAACAGAAACTCACTCTGTCTCCAAGGTGGCCATGCAGAGGACTCTCTAGTAATTCCATCCTGCTCAAAGCTCAGGACCATTGGCTCACACGGAGTCCTCTCCAAAGCAGCAACATGTGGCCCTGTGCAGCCAGGAGGCAGAAAAATAACCTAATTCCCATTCAGAACATGCAGAACATGGACCAAGGAGAAACACACAATAATTTGTGTAGCCTATGGGGCTGACGATGGGAAGTTAGTAAAAATGTTTTCCTTGACTGGACATCAAGTCTGCTCTCTGGAATTAAGTCCATTTCCATTTTGTTTTCTCTTCTTGTCCTTGGCTCTCCTCTCCAAGGAATTCATCATTGTCTGTTACCATCTTGGGTGACTTCTGAAGTGGGTTTGGGGGAAAAAGTCTCCATGCGAGCTGCAAGTTTAGCAGCCTGCTTCCTTATAAAGATGGTACCAAGACTTGCCTATGGGTCCGAGCATTTTAGATCCTACTCTGCACTTAGACCAGGCTCATAGCTGTTTTGCAAGCCACCCAAAACCTTGGTTAACTCACATCCCTGTGTTTCCGGTCAGTTCCATGAGCCAATTACCACATCCCAAAGGCCTTTCTTGGACATAATTCTCAAGACTAAGCCTTGGTAGATTGGACTTCTAAAATACTCTCTTACTACTTGGGGTCCAGAAGCAGCAAGGTTTTTCCATCTCACAAATTCTGATGTTTCAGGATTCTCTTGATTTCCTTCTAGTTCTACTTACATACTGGGAAAATTATTGAACTCATCTTTCTCCAATTACTTGCCAAATGCATTTATCAATATAGAACACATACTACTAACATTGTTTATCAAACTCTTCCCTTATAGTCACAAGTTCAGCAGGCGCATAATCTGCCATCTAAGTAACTGCAAGTGATGACTTTACCAAAGGCTTTGTTATCACTTAAGATGGATTCAGTTTTCATTAGAATTATTCATCAAATTAATGTAACACAAAAACCAAATAAAACATGGCTACACCATAAATTTTGGTAAATGATTAGCAAATATAAAAATTAAAAATTGTTGGAACGCTTCTCTTAATGAGACAGATGGACTTCTGTCCCAGCTTTGCCATGAATCTGTGAATGAACAGTTACCTGCTAGAATGTGACAGAGCTCAATATCAGTTGTACACCTATTTTTTCACTTGTTCAGTTGGAAGCCTTGAGAAACCTTGCTTACATAAATACATAGATAGGAATGGAAAGAGTCTTTACACAATTATTTGAACTCCTTCAAAGTTATAGACCAAAAAGCAAGTTATACATAATAAAAATTATTGTAAATGACCCATCTGCTGACAACTGGATTCGTTCCACCTTCAACTTGTTTAAAAGAATTGAAAGTTACATGACTTGTAGTGGGATTTGATATCCAGAAATTAAAGACAGTCTCACCCGAAATACCTACTTCAGTATTTTAAATTATCCCCTTGTTAATCCCTGGAGATATGGATCTATGGTCTATAGTAAGATGCAAGGTTGTTGAAAGGGAACCTTTTGTGAAGTGGGAGAAGGGCTATTCTAAATAGGGACTCTTTGATCTCATGCTAGTTCTTAGGAAGATCATGTTTTGGAAACAGCCCAGGTAGAAGTTAAAGATCTGAAAACTTATTTATTTAAAACCATCCATGGGAAAGTTCTGAGTTAGGAATTCCAAGGGCCTGCCTTCCACCAAAACAGTGAAACCACTGGCAAAAAACTGTCAAAATCACTCTTTATAGAACTCTGGAAACTAATAAAAAGTTTGCAGCAACCAGTAGAGCACATATCCAAGAAAAACTGCTGACACCAATAAGAAAAGCTTGCTCTGGGATCTTTAGCTTATCCTGATTCCATCTCCTGCTTCCCTTGAAAACTCACAGCTGCTGTTCCCAGTGCGGTACTGCAGAGATCAGAAATGAAGATATTCTCAGAGAGTTGGAACTGCTCGTTTTGATCTGTCAGATTGCTCCCCGGAAGGCCGGCTCCAAAGGATTGCCATTCTCTCATCCACCTTGGAACTCACCCCAAACTGAAGCACCCACCACAGGGCAATTGTTGACAATGTGTACAGCAAATGTTCCAGGCTCAACTGCCAAACAGAATGGACGATTGCTGGGGAAACAATAGGTTAACCAAAACCTACTGGGAGAAATGTCTGGGAATAAGATGTTTTAGGCAACAAGGGCTTTGGAAAATTGTTACAAATTCCTGGGAATCTTGAAGGCCGCACACATGCCCAGGGCTCTGTGCACCCTCAGAGAAGAGCTCAGACAGCCCTAAGCTCACCCTTGGCTGATCATGAGGTTCAGCACAGGCAGGAGGTGAAGGTTAAGGCCAGATTGGAAACCACCTGGCTGAGCATTGAAGGAATGACCTCAAAATGAAAGACTCCCTCTCCGAAGATTAAATTTTTATTTTATTTTATTTTATTTTATTTATTTTTTTTTTAGACAGAGTCTTGCTCTGTCACCCAGGCTGGAGTACAGTAACATGATTATAGCTCACTGCAGCCTCAAACTCTTGGGCTCAAGTGATTCTCCCACCTCAGCAGCTGGGAATACAGGTGTGTGCCACCATACTCAGCTAATTTTTGAACTTTTTGTAGAGACGGGGTTTCACCATGTTGCCCAGGTAGTCATGAAGTCCTGACCTCAAGTGATCCACCCGCCTCAGCCTCCCAAAGTGCTGGCATTACAGACAAGAGCCACCGCGCCTGGCCAAGATTAGATTTTTTTGAATCCCAGTATTTAAGGAAATATCTGTCTAGTTGTTAGCTGACCACTAAACTAATGGAACAGAGACTTCAAAGAATATAAACTTTAAAATGAGTTCAGAAAATGTACTAAACAAACAGCTACAACAAGCACAACAACAAACCCCCTGGAGAGAAGAGAATTTCCAGTTTCCATGTTATAATATGCAAAATGTCCACTGTTCAACAAAAATGTAGGAGGAATGCCAAAGAAAAGAGAGAATGGCCCTTACACAGGAGAAAGAAGCAATCAATAGAAACTGCCTCTGAGAAAGCCAGATATTTGGAATCACTAAGCAAAGGTTTAAAATCAGCTTATTTTTTGAGACAGTCTCACTCTGTCGCTCAGGCTGGAGTGCTGTGGCACAATCTCGGCTCACTGCAACCTCTACCTCCCAAGTTCAAGCAATTCTCATGCCTCAGCCTCCCAAGTAGCTGGAACTACAGGCGCCCACCACCACGCCCAGCTAATTTTTTTGTATTTTAGTAAAGACGGGGTTTCACCATGTTGCCCAGGATGATCTCGAACTCCTAAGCTCAGGCATTCCACCTGCCTTGGCCTCCCAAACTGCTAGGATTACAGGCATGAGCCACCATGCCCGGCCTAAAATCAGCTCCTTTAAGTATGTCCAAAGAGCTACAAGAAACCATGTTCTAAAGAACTATGGTGAGGACACAAACAGTATCTCACCAAATAGAGAATATTAACAAAGAGACAGGAATTATAAAAAGAAATTCGGAAGTTGAAAAGTACAATAACTGCAATCAAAATTCAGTGGAAGGCTCACCAGTGCATTTGATCAGGCAGAAGAAAAGATCTGACACCTTGGTTTAGGTCACACCATCCCAGTTGCTGCAACTAGATTTTTCCTTTTTTAGGGACCTCAGGGTCCAAGGGTTGTAGTCCCACCGGCGTTCAACGACACATGATCAATGTGTGTCCATGCAGTGCATTTAATTCCAAACCCCCGTTTAGGGGGTGCTGTCGGGCTCACAGATGCCTTCATATACATACATTATGAGATGCTAGGATGTTCCTGCTGCTCATTACTAGGACAGAGCTCCAGCCGCCCTTTCAACAAAATATCCCAAAAAGTCAACTAAATTCAACTCCTTCATCTGCACTCAGTAAGCCTGTCTGCCCAGTGGGGATTGTGGACAGAACAGAAGCATTATGACACATTATGTGTTGGGGTTTTTAGTGCTAAGTTTGTGTGATGAGAATCACTGAACCCTCCTGCCGAGACCAGCTTGGTTGGGGAGACCCTAACCCAGCAGCGCTAGAGGAATTAAAGACACGCACACAGAAATATAGAGGTGTGAAGTGGGAAATCAGGGGTCTCACAGCCTTCAGAGCTGAGAGCCCTGAACAGAGATTTACCCACGTATTTATTAACAGTGAACCAGTCATTTGCATTCTCTATAAACATTAAATTAACTAAAAGTATCCCTTATGGGAAACGAAGGGATGGGCCGAATTAAAGGAATAGATTGGGCTAGTTAACTGCAGCAGGAGCATGTCCTTAAGGCACAGATCACTCAGGCTATTGTTTGTGGCTTCAGAATGCCTTTAAGCGGTTTTCCCACCCTGGGCAGGCCAGGTTTTCCTTGCCCTCATTCCCGTAAACCTGCAACCTTCCAGCGTGGGCATTAGGGCCATTATGAACATGTTACAGTGCTGCAGAGATTTTGTTTATGGCCAGTTTTGGGGCCAGTTTATGGCCAGATTTTGGGGGGGCTTGCTCCCAACACCTCCAATGTGGGGTGAGTCATTAAATTGTCTCCGCTGCCGCTGAATAGATTCCAACATAGCCCGGCCACACGTCCAAGGGCATGGGGGACAGAGGGGGGGCTGAAGCACTGATGCTCCCTGATCCTTCAGGTGGAGGGGTCAAGATGACTGAGGTGGGTGCATGCAGAGGGCGGGGGCAGGAAAGTGCTGGAGCGGATGTTGGAGAACCGACACTAGTGCAGCTAACCCAAAATCACTACATCGGGGATTTCAGATGGCGTCTTTTGATAGGGAGACGAGAATCCTCATGCGAAATGAGTCAGGTTCTCCTGGGAATTGCCGTCAGTGGGGGGAATTAAATGGCACTCCTGAACACTAGGGCTAATTAATAATAAAACCCTATATTTCCATTTTACTGCCAATCACATGGAGACATAAACATCTTCCTGATGGGAGCCGTAGCCAAAGTCTTTCCACTTGCAAGAGCTTGGACCTCCCCGCAGTGCATGCAGGTTGACCAGGGAGACTACAAGAGGGGGCAGGGGCAGGATTCGTGGCAGGTGAGCCTGGGAGCAGAGCAGAGAGAAGCACTGTTGTCCTGTGGCTTCTTTGTCTCTGCTCCGCTTTGCCTGCATCATTATGGACTATCCCGGGGGGAGAATCTGGATGAACGCAGGTGGTGGCTGAGTTCTCCACAGCCCACCTGCAGTGAGTGAGGACCTGCCTCTTCTCCTGAATGGTACCTCTTTAGCCAGCAGATGGACACATTTGTCCTCATCCTGGATCTTCTAAATGCGTCCAAGAAGTCTTAGTGCCAGTTGTTTCTCCAGACCTCTGGGAGGCTGTGGCAGTTCAGGGGCTGATTGGCAGATCATCTCCTTTCCAACCTTTCCCTCTATGAGTTCCAACTTCAATGAAGCCTGTGTCTTCTCAGAAGAGATGGGAGAGGTTTCTTTTTCTCATCCAGCCCACAGCCCCAGCAAGGGATCGCCCATATCAGTGGCTATCATGGGCCCGGGCATGAGGTGACCACGGGAGTTGGGGCTGTGTGAAACGCTCACCTTGCAGTTGGCAGCAGGTATGTCCTCAGGGGAGTCCCGTCAGCCTGCACTCCAGGTGTTGGGGGGAGGGCAGGGCAGCCTTCAAGGACAGCAGAAGACCGGGTTGGGTGAGAGAGGGCTAGGAGGAATCACTGATGTATGCTCCCCAGTGCTAAACCTACAAAAATGTTGATAGGATAGAACTAACAGTCTGATCATTTCAAAACGTAAATAAAACTCTCCTTACAATCCTTGTCCTCCAAACCCAATTCTTTCTTGGTAATTATCCTTTGACCAAATTTGAAAACTGAAAATGATGTATGGAGAGCTTTATTTCCTTAATTTTGACATTTCTAGAGGAGAAGGAGTGTAGTAGATGGAGCAAAATGTAGGGTTCTGTGGCAATTTTGAAGGACTGGAGAGACCAGATTTGATCATGAGGCTTCTATCACCCATTAGCAGATACACAGGACAAAGACGCAAGAGCAGCAATGGGGACTGATGCTTCGAGGTCCCACAGGACACTGAGAACGGAGGCCCCATTGCAGTAGGGGTCTGCATGAGCCGCCCTGCAGTGCAGCAGGCTGGGCTTCTGCTCTGAACTCTGTCCTTAGCCCCGCGCACACAGGATTGTGCAGGATGAGGGAAGCTGCACCTGCCAGCCCAGGCCTATGGAGTGCTGGGCTTGCTTCATCACTCTGTGTCACTCATAAGGGACTGTTCACGTGGATTTGTTCAGCTTCGCTCTCCAGCAGGCCCTTCACGCATTAGTCCATTGGATCTCTCAACTCTCCCAACAGGTTGTTGAACCATTTCACGGAGGAGGAACCTGAGGTTCCTATGAGGGAATAGTTCACCCAGAGTCACAGCTGATAGGCCACAGGTTGTGGAGATGGCTTGCCATAGGATGAGTGTGTAGATTGACTTTAAATTGCTAAGGAGGGGAGTTTAGATATGTATTCCCGAAACTTAACATCGCCATCTGGAAGTCTGAATTACCATCTTACTGGGAACTGTCCAGGTGACCTCACGCCAGAGCTCATATGATATCCATTTATGATGAGGTGGTTGTGTGCTCAGGGTGCGCACATATCTCTGAGTGGGTGTGAGGCACATGCCAGGTGGGCACAGAGACATCCACCTGGAATCCCAGTGCGGTTTGAGCCCCTCTACACATAGCCCTTTCCTTGGTGCTGGGAAGTCAATTGTCCTCCCCTGATCCTTGGGAGGGAAGGTCCTGGCTGGCCCAGAATGTTTCAGATGTTTTAGGTATCAGTAACCTTTGAGGACATTACTGTGGACATCCCCCAGGAACAGTGGGCCCTGTGAGACCCAGCCCAGAGATGCCATGCTGGAGAACAATGGTCTCCTGGGCCTAGTGGATGAGTCTGTCAGCACTGATTGATTTATTCATTTATCTTTAATAATTTCAACTTTTCTTTTCGATTCAGGGGGGTCCATGTGCAGGTTTGTTACATGGGCATATTGTGAGATGCTGAGGTTTGGGGTACGATTGATATAGTCAATCAAGTAACAAGTGCGCATGGTACCCAATGGCTACTTTTTTAACCCTTCCCCCCTTCTTCTCTTCCTTCCCCCTCTTGAACTCCCCAGTGTCTATTGTTCCTATCTTTATGTGCATGTGTACTCAACATTTACCTCCCACTTGTAAGTGAGAACATGCGGTATTTGGTTTTCTGTTCCTTCAGTAATTCACTTAGAATAATGGACTCCAGCTGCATCCATGTTGCTGCAAAGCACATGATCTCGTTCTTTTTATGACTGTATGGTATTCCATGGTGTATATGTACACATTTTCCTTATCCAGTTCACCATTGAAGGGCAGCTAGGTTGGTTCTCTGTCTTTGTTATCATGAATAACTCTGATTTATTTTTTGAACAAGTGTCCAGGACAGCCTGGCCACACCCCTCGTCTCTCAGCCCTCAGTCACACTGGTTCTTTCACAGCACAAAGGACTACCTGAAGGAAGCTTGTTAATGTCTCTATATCTGGCTTGTCACCGACCAGAGCATCATCTTCCCATTGCAATGTCATGCCTTTCTGGCTGCTAGATCTCCAACACCCAGAACACTGGCTATCTTAAAAAAAAAAAATCACTAGATTAAATTTTTACCAAGCAACAACTCTGTTCTGAGCACGAAGCTAGAGTTTGAGAGCATAGCAGGAAAAATAACTGGCCCTTGCCTTTTCCATACAAAACTGACATTGTGCTGGTAGAGCTTTCATTGATTGGATTATTATGAAAATAAAGGTCAGCCAGCTGTGGAATCTTCCTTCACTCTGCTCTGAGCCTGGCCATGCAAACCAGCAACATGAGCTCCCACTGCCTGGGGATCCAAGGCAGGACTCCTGTCCTGTGAGGGATGCTGGTGTCCTTGGGGTCAGGGCTCCCTCCTGTCCTGTGAGGGACACTGGCGTCCTCAGGGTCAGGGTGCTCTACCCTGGCTGCCCTTGGAGACCCACCTCATTCTTCCTCAGGAGCCTGCCCTGAACCTGAGGCCTATGCTTGGTTCTCAGCATGTGTAGTTTCACTGCACAGCAGGAGCTCTGCCAGTCAGAGAGAATTTCCCAGCTGGAGCAAAGACAGGGCTGTGGAGGGCAGGGAAGGTCCTCCCTGGGGCCTGAGTCCAGGTGAGCGGCAGACAGGTGTGCTCCTGGGAGGACCCTGCCAGGGAGGGAGCAGGGTCTTAGTGAGCGCGGTGCGGAGTTCCAGGAATGGTGTTTTCAGGTAGTATGGGGGCTGCTGGTGACCGGTTCCTTCGAGGTCATATTCCTCACACATATCAGTCTCCCTTCCTATGTGTTCCTGCCCTCCTGGGCGTCGGAGTTTCCCGTTGCAGCCTCTGCCCTGACCCTTGCCCTTGGACCGTTTCCCTCCCCTTTCCTCCCTGATATCCCAGATCTATTCCATTTTTCCTCTTATATCAACCTTGAAAATGTTGTCTGTCAGTTTCCTAAGTCGTATTTCCACTCGCTGGTGTACGGAGCGTCAGGTTCTACCCCGTGCGGCCGGGTGGGCCCCTCCTGCTCCTTCCTGCTCCCGGAGGTTTCATCCCCCACCTCCCCCCACAGTGGCTTTTAGCTGCCTGGGGCGGGGTGAAGCGGCTGGGATCCCCAGCCGCCCGCCTGCCCCTGGGGCGAGTGCCGAACGACCCTCTCTCCACGCGGAGCCCTGAGCGGGAGGAGGCAGGGGCCCGGGCAACGGGAACTGGGAACAAGCCGCCCGGCAGGAAATTTCGGGTGGCTGGAATTTAGGAAGAAGCTCGGGGGAGCTCAAAACCTCCTGCTAAACGGACGACCGTTAAGGCGCGCATCCGGTTCTGTTTCCCACCAGCAGGCTCGGCGTTCCTCAGCCTGGCAGGCGGGGAGGCGGGTACGCGGTCGGAGAAGTGGTGGAAGGCTGGGGTTGCGGGGTGCAGAGAGTGCTGAGCCACGAGGACTTGGGGCAGCGAGGCCGCCGAGCGATGGCAGAGCCTGGGGAGGCGTCCAGGCTGCGGGGGAGCGGGGACTTGGGAGCAGGGACCCTGGGGGACGCTGAGCACAGGGCCAGGGCTGCTTCCAGGGATCTCGGATAGGCCTTGACTAAAGAGGGGGCTGGGAAGAAAGACGTGGAGAGGTCAAAGGGCCCTGGTGAGTCTGGGTGAGGAGCAGGGGATCCAGTCCCCCCAGAACTGAGTCCAACGTTTTGGGGGAGAGGGACAAGGAAACAGTGAGGGGGTGGGGGCCATGGGCCACTGTTCGAGGGACAAACCCCGCTCAGAGGAAATAAGGCACGGAAGTGAGGTGACAAGGGACATGGGGGTGACAGGGCCATGAGATATGGGGTGTCGAGGTCGGGCCAGGAAAAGATCAACTAAACAGCTGGGGGAAGTGGGGGCCGGGGGAAGCAAGACATGGAGGCATGAGGGAGAAAAAGGGAGGAGGGGGAGCTCAGCAAATCAGTCACTGCCAGGTGCCTCTAGCAGCCTGATTTTGTGGCACCTTAGTCATGTTTTCAGAGAAGAGGTTCATGGTCTAGAGGATCCCATGGCCACATGGACAACGCAGGGAGGAAGTGGTGTGAAGAGCTGGGGTGCCCATCTGTGGCCCCGCTTCCTTGTGAGGTTCCCACAGGCCCTGTGGGCACACAGCCCAGCCCTGCCCTGAACTCGGGGCCTGCCTGGATCTTGTCTCTTCCCTCCTGTGCTTTCTGTCTCAGCTGAGCTGTTCTTGCCTGCACCTTAGCACCTCAGGCTGAGTAGGAGGGAGAATCCTAAACTGGCCCTCAAGATTCTGCCCCCTGGGGAACAGCCCTGTATATAGAATCCCCTTTGCCAGGGTGGCCTGGACCTCTGAATACTTTGGGATCTCACTCCCTAAGTTACATGACTTTACGTTGCAGTTAGGGTGGTTTGAAGATGTAATTACAACCCCTAATCAGCCTACTGTAAGGTCATCAAAAAGGAGATTTTCCTGGAGAGGCCTGGCCTAATCAGGTGAGCTCTTTCAAAGAAGGGCTGGAGGCTGGGCATGGTGGCTCACGCCTGTAATCCTAGCACTTTGAGAGGCCAAAGTAGGAGGTTCACTTGAGCCCAGGATCACTTGACCCCATCTCTACAAAACATACAAAAATTAGACGGGAGTGGTGGTTGCACGCCTATAGTCCCAGCTACATGGGAGGCTGACATGGGAGAATCACCTGAGCTCAGGGAGGTTGAGGCTGCAGTGAGCTATGATTGCACCACTGCACTCCAGCGTGGGCAACAGAGCAAGACCCTGTCTTTAAAAAAGTAAAAGAAAAGAGAAAAGAAAAAAAAAGTGGGCTGGAGGTCAGAAGCAGAGGGGGTCAGCGTGATGCAAGGCAGATAGTCTCCTGCAGGCCCTGAAGAGGCCACCTCCTGTGCTGTGCCTCTGTGCCGCTCTGCCGCTGTGCCGCTGTGCCGCTGTGCGGAGGGCCTCCAGGAAGATTTCTGAAGCTGCTGCTTGTGTGGCAATTGGTTACATAGCAGCAGAAAACAAATGCAGGCATCTGTTCCTCCCTCTCCTACCCCAGCCCTGGATCTAACCAGTTCCTGATATCCTCTAACCAAGGATCACCCTGCACGCTCCTGGACAGCCCTGGTGTGAACCTTCACTCACCCTGGGTGGCTGAAGATAGTTTGGGATAATAATGATAATAGTGGCTCCTGATATCTGTTGGGCACTAACTACTGTGCAAAGTGTTTTACGCCCATGAAGCCATCCCATTTTTACAACAGCTGCATAAGGAGGCATAGCTAGAAGAGGATCTAGCAGCCTTCCAGTTCAACTTCATTTAGACGTCAGGAAGAGGCAGTTCATAGTTTCCAAGCCCCACACGGCGCTGTTTCCAACTGTTAAGACAATCCTGAACACCTAGAAGGCACTCCTATGTGCTATGGGTGTAGCAAAAACATCCTTCATTCACAGACTCTCCCCAGGCTGAGCCTGCAGACCCCCTCTTGTGATAGAGTCAGAACTCAGTTTTTAAAGAGCTTAGTGTGTAGATACTATTGATGATCTTTGGGAGCTGAAGTGCTCTGGAACTCCAGGCATAGTAACATGTTTTAGGTTCATTGATTTGAAGCATTATGAAAGGAAAATAAATGTTACACCTCAAAAGGAGTTTAGATTCTCTGTAGTTATAACTACAGTATAGTCACATGACTATTTTCTAAATTTTAAGCTAAATATTCAGTGTGATAAGATACTCATTTTTGTACACATTACATCCACTTAACTATTAAAGCTGGTCATTCATTACCTCACATGCAGTGTTAAGATAATGAGTAAATTGTTCATAAATGTACTATTATTGGGAAGCATCATGGCATGTAATCATCTTTTTTACACATAGAATGAAATCAAGGCTAGGGAAGGTATATACTACTCCATTCGTGCTGTGTGGCTAAGCATGGATCTCATCGATTATGTATAATGGCAAGATGAGTACTAAAAATATTTGTAGGACCAATACTTGAAAGTCCATAAGCAAGATGTCACAAATATCCCATCAGTCCTACAAATTAAAATAATTTTAGTATAATTTTGAGACAGCACATTTATAAACATGTGGCAAATAGAACGTAGCCACCTAGCACAGTGACTGGATTGGATGTAGTACGTCCCTGGATTCCTCCTGTGTGTTTACTGGAGATGTTTGGGAAGTCACCCAGTCCTTTGCTTGTTCATATTCTTTATCCATGTATTGGAATTTCATAGTAACTGCTTAGCTGATGTGTTTAATGTAAGTTACAGAGTTGTCTATTAAACATGCTGTGCTCATTACCTATTATAGGATACTGATTTTTTTCTGTATCTTTGCCCTTCTTTAAAACATTCTAGTACTTTTACTTTTTAGAACATGCATGAGAATACATAGCAGGAGGAGAGCAAACATGACACCAACTTTTTTCATTTCTTAGCCCTTTTGATCTATGTTACGGCTGAAGATATAGATGAAAATTAAGGCTGAGATATCTGATATCCTGGTATCTGTTTGGCACTTTTAATCTGTTGGGAATTTTAATTGTTAGATATTTTACTTCTGATTATCTGAACATATACAATTTAATGATTAAAATATTATAAATTTCATGCTTAATAATAAATGTCTTTTATATATGACTCCATCAAATCTTTAAACTTTGCATATTTATACTGTGAAAAAAATGAATTAACTAAGCCTCCGGCTTTCTAAAATGGAAGCAGGAGAGGCACTCACATCCGCTAAAGGTCAAGCCACAGAATGTTCCAGTAGACTAGGATAAACAACTGAAGCCAGTGTCCACCAGCCTTCAGCATCTTTCAGCTGGGAGTAGCCTCGTTAACTAACCAATCAGAATGAGTTTACAACTTAGGATTCCTGCCCCACAAATCAACTGCCTTTAAAAATAACTTTTTGTGGAAATCCTCAATTCAAAAATGTTTCCTGCGCTTGCCTTACAGGACACTCTTCAGGGCCACCCTAACTCACTGTACCTGAGTTGCAATTCTTTGTTTCCCAAATAAATGCTATTTCCTTTGACCTCCATGTCCATCTTTTTTAGTGAACAGCAAAGTATCTTAACTGTTATTGGTATCCACTATTAAGACTGTTGGATCTTTCACTGCTTCATAGAATTATCTTTATCTTGGGCAAGAAAGTGAAAATTATCCATAGTTTCTTTAAAATAGTAACATTTTAAGCCACTCAAAATAAGAAAAAGTCAAAGTTCACAATAAAAAGATCCTGATTTACCTGAATAAGACTTGAAAAGTGAAGAACAATTCCTTCTACCTGAAAAGGGTGTTGACCCAGAATCCACCTCGGACAACCCTCTAGAGCTGGCAAGTCAGCATCATTCCCAGTGCACCTGTGACTGATGACACATCTCATCCAGCTGCCGTAGAGATGTCAAAGACACGGGATACAGTGCTGGAAAGGGAAAAAGCATCAGTGCAAAAGTAGATTTCAGGATTTGGAGCATGGAAGCAAGTGCCCTCTCCTGGCATCCCCGTATGGGGCCATGGTGAGGAGGCTCTGCAGTCTTCCAGGAGGACTGAACCATGGATAGGAAATACCCAAGACATGGATTCTCTAGGGACATGGGCGATTCCAAAAGCACCAAGGAGTGTGCCCCTAGAGAAGTAGTCCATTGGGTCCGCAGTAAAATCTCATAGCATAACCAACAGTGGAGACCAGAGACTAAAACTCTGTAACATCCTTGGAGTCCATGGACCTTGAAGCCAAACACAACAGCCCCACGGGCATCTGCCATCCAGGCACAGAGAGCTAGGGGCAAGCTTCTTAGGGTAAAGGAGGCTTCTTCCCTGTTCAGATGTGTGAACGGTTGGGTTTACAGATAATGGAGGTGTCTATGTATGTTGTCATGAAAATATAAGGCAAGTGACACCAAATGTGATTTAGCGGTCCCAGAAATTCAGTGCTGTGTGCTTTCTGCACGACATTAATTTTAATTATATGTACACAGGAGAAAATTTAAAATTTAAATGTCTTATCATTGCTAGAAAAATAAAAGTTTTTTCCCTACGAGTTAGAAATCTTGATCTCTGCATTTTTCTGTGGATCAATTCTCAAAGTTTGTGCAAATACAGTCGGTGTTTCTTTCTAAGTGTCTTTGGTTATGAACTAAGGATGTAACCAACTCCTGCTTATGAGGTAAAGGGATGAGGCAAGAGAGATCCAGCAACAGGGTGTGGTTTTTTTTTTCAGTCTTTGGCAACATTTTTCTTCGTGATATCAAAAGTAGTGAACTCCCTGACTAGGGTTTCAGACATGGGCTGTTCTAATCCACCAAATACCAAATGGCTGGGGAAGAAGTGATTTGCACATGGATAACCAGTGTCACCTACAACATGGAACGGAGGGTCCTCAAAATGGTCTGAGTCACTTTAACATGTGGCTGGAGAGATGCGAGAACAACAGAAAGAGCCCTCAGGAGGCATCCCCACCCAAGGTCAGTGAAGCTCAGTGCAGCTGCGGGGTGTGGGGTCATAGGGTGACCAGGTGACCAAGCTGATTGGGAGGAGAAATGCTCTGTTAAGGGTGTTGTCTCTGTCACCTCTTCAAGAAGCAGCACAGTCTCAGGCACATGCTCCCTCCTGCCCCGCACTCCCCTCCCACCGACCCACTGCAGCTCTTCCAAGATTCTTCCCTCCATTCTAGGACCTCCCCTTCCTCCTGAGCCCCTGTGGCCTCTGTCTTACTCCCTCTCCCCAGTTCTTTGTACCTTCCTCCTCTCCCTCACTCACCTCCCCTCCCATGCAAAGCCCCTACTGGTTCCCCCTTCCCCACTTCACCTCCACTCACACTCCATCTGCACCCTCCATTCCAGTCCTTCCCTTCCTCTCCTCACTCTGACTCCCCCGATAAACTCATTTCCCATCCCCTCTGTCCATGTCCCTGCCTCAGTTTACCTCCCTTCCCCTCTTCTCACCTTCCTTGGATGCACCTGACCTCTCCCACCTCCCTCCCCTTCATTCATGCCCTTCCCTTCTCTCTCCAGTTCCATCTCCTCCAACATGCTCCCCTCCCCCTTCCCTCAGCCTCTGTTGACTTCTCCACCCTCCCGCAGTCCCCTGCACTCTCCTGCCAAGGCCATCCCTCCCAGCTGTCCCCACCCTCCTCAACTCACCTCGGTTGGCTCCATGTCCCTCAGCTCTCCTCCCCTTCCTCTTCCCTACCCCAGAGCCATCCAGGTTTCCTTTCCAGTCTCCCTCTGCTCCTATGCTTTCTTCCCCTTCCCTCACTTCCCCTGCTCTGTCTTCTCCTCAGTTCCCTGCCCTCCCTCTCTGCATCTGCCCAGTTTCCCCCATCTCCCCTCCATGCTCCCTTCCTCCCCAGCTCCTGAGTTGGGCCACCTCAGCTCAGCGCCCTACTTCCTGTGCCTGCCCCTGCCTGCTGCCCACCCTCCCTGCACACAGCTCACTCCTCCCTCTAGCCCTCCTGCTGAGCAGGTGGCTCCCCCACTGCCCTGGGTCTGCCCACCTTCCCCAGCCCCGCAGTCAAGGCTCTCCAACTCCACACCACCGGGGTGAGGGCAGAGAGGCACCCTCTCCAGGGCTGCGCTTCCTCCAGCAGGTCCCAGCTCCTCCCTCCCAGCTGAGCTCCATGGCCCATTCCTGCCCTGGGGGCGACACCACAGGGACCTTCTGCCCACCTTGCCAGGCTTTTCAGAGGCCTCGGAGCTGTGGTCAGGCAGGCGAATGGGGAGCAAGCCAGGGGTTACAGATCCAGAGCCTAGGGCAGTCCAGGCAAGGGAGGCTGTGGTCCCCTGTGACCACTTCTGTGACCTTGCCACTTGAACCCTCCAGGGCCTGTGTCCTCACCTCCAACGTGAAGATCAGGCTGGGCCATTATTGCAGAGCTGTGCTGAGTGTTGAAGAAGGTGCGTGTCACGCGTTATTACAGGTAGCTGGTGTTTCCTGAGCATTTGGAAACAACGCTCTGTAAAATATTGTGAACTAACCGCAGAGCTGGGCACAGCATGCTTCATGATCTCATTTTATACTGACATGTTTCGTCATCGTGCTGTCAAGTATTCTCCAGCCACATCATTTGTTAGTAGTTTGACCCGCATAGGAGGGCACTGTCACCCTCCCTCCTGCTGTGCTGATCTCAGCGGGAGCCGCCAGGCCAGGCCGCCCCACGCGCCCCCTGCTGACTAACCCGGGAACTGCCCGCCGCCTGCTCTGAGCTTGCTGATGTGGGCGGGACCGGGCCGGGCAGGGCCAGGCGCCTGCGGGGAGGGGCGGGGCCAGGAGCCTGAGGGGAGGGGCGGGGCCAGGAGCCTGCGGGAGGAGAACTGGTCCAGGATCAAGGAGTCGCTCAGTGCAGGACAGGGCCAGAGTTCACATCCTTGGCTGGATCTACAGGTAAATTTTTTTTTTTTTGTACTTCAAGTTCTAGGGTACATGTGCATAACGTGCAGGTTTGTTACATAGGTATACATGTGCCATGTTGGCTTGCTGCACCCATCAATTCGTCATTTACATTAGGTATTTCTCCTAATGCTTTCCCTCCCCCAGCTCCCCACCCCCCTACAGGCCCTGGTGTGTGATGTTCCCCGCCCTGTGTCCAAGTGTTCTCATTGTTCAATTCTCACTTATGAGTGAGAACATGCCGTGTTTGGTTTTCTGTCCTTGTGATAGTTTGCTGAGAAAGATGGTTTCCAGCTTAATCCATGTCCCTGCAATGGACATGAATTCATCTTTTTTATGGCTGCATAGTATTCCGTGGTGTATATATGCCACATTTTCTTAATCCAGTCTATTATTGATGGACATTTGGGTTGGTTCCAAGTCTTTGCTGTTGTGAATAGTGCCGCAATAAACACACAGACCTACACGTAAACTAACTGGTGTGTGTCAGATGTAGATACAGGCCAAGAAGAAAAGTCAAAGTAGGCGGGGGCAGCTCCAGGACAGTGATGACCTGGATCGCTTCATTCTGTGCCTGGGGAAGAACCAAAGCCACTTGGAGATTAACACCATGACAAAAACGAGGAATGACGTGTGTGCAGTTGCGGGTTTCATGTTTACTTTCCACGACTCTAGAGGACTTGCCCACCTGTTCATACATAAACCAGTGTCCAGGGCCCCGCTGCCCCGTGAGGGCTCCATCTCCCCCATCACCCCACCTTCTGCTTAGCTCCTGGCCCGCCCCAACCATCCCTTAGTTGATGAGTTGGTGAAGCTGCCCCCTTTTTCCTCCCTATACCCTCTCTTCTCTACCCCAGGTCCTGCTGGGCCTCAGTCTTCGGTCTCTCTGCCCCACCTGCCCCAGGAGGCCCCTGGTCTCTTGGGTCCTCACCTGCATGCTCCCGAGCTCACCTCCAAGTTGATCTGCCCCTCACAAGGCTGGCCCCCTGCAGCCCACCCCTCACCTGGGGCACCAGGGCCATCCACTTCCTCCACTCTCCTCACACCCCCGAAGTGACTCAGGGCTCCCCTGAGCAGCTGTGCTGGAGTCCTCCCACCAGCTCCCTCAGTTATACCTGCTCCCATCCCCTCAGACCCAGCCCCCCGGGTCTCCAGACCCATTCATGGACGTGGCCTCCTAGGCCTCTCAACACTCACCTCCCAGCAACCCCTCAGCCCTGCCCTCCCCAGGCACCAACTTGGGACCTCCACAGGGGCAGAGACACCTATTCCCACTTGGGCTCATGTCACCACAGCTCCCTGGGGATGCTGAGCCTGTGAGCCCAATCTTGCTCCATCCCTCCAGTTCCTTTCTCCAATCCAAGTTCTCTCAGACCTGCAGTGTCACTCCCGGAAGCCATCAGGACACCCAAGGCACTGCCTAACGGAGTTGGCCATACTCTCCCCTGTAGGGATGGACAAGGGACACCTGCAGTGCACAGGTCACAGTCTGAACCCTTGGAATGGTGTGGCAGGCTGTGCCCTGCCAGGGCCTCCACCAGGGCCCCTGAATGGCTGCTCCCCATCAGTCACAAGGAAGACCCTTGATGATCATCCCCACTGCCTCTGAGATGGGCCCGGAAAGGTATGAGCTTCTCAAGCACCTGGGTCACCATCTGGGAAATGGCAGTCATGATCAAGTCAATCCCTTGTGCCCCAGAGACACTGTAACTCCCCAGTAGAATCCCAGAGGGACTGAGGCCACCCTGGGCAACAGAGCAAGGTTCCATCGCTACAAAAAATAAAAACATAGCCAGGAGTGGTGGTGAACACCTGTAGTCCCAGCTACTCAGGAGGCTGAGGAGGGTGGATTACTTGAAGCCAGGAGTTCAAGGCTGCAGTGAGCTGTCATTTCGCTACTTCAGCCTGGGTGACAGACAGGAAGGGGAGGGGGAGGGGAAGAGAGGGAGAGGGGAGGGGAGGGAGAGAGAGAAGGAGAAGAGGAGAGGGGAGGGAGAGAGAAGGAGAGGAGGGGAGGGAGAAGAGGAGGAAGAAGAAGAAAGAAGGAAGAAGGAAGAATCCCAGAGGGGAAAGAGCCACCAAGGGTATCCCCACACTCTGTGCAAGCGTCTCTCTGCCTGAAACATACATGTGTGAAACTCACTATTGGCAGCACAATCAAGACAGAAAATTAGACCTGAGAGCAGCCTCTGTGGTCTTTGAGTGGGACCCAGGTGATGACCAGAAGCAGGGAGGCTCCATGGAAGGGAGAAGAAACCCAAGTAGATGACCTTCTCTGTGGCTTCTAGCCTGGGGCAAAGGGTGGTCAGTCTCAAGATACCCAGTAGGGGAAGGGCTCGTGTGGGAAAAGGGAAATCAAAAATCCTGCCGCCTGCACAGCACAGGGGAATCATCCAAGGCTCCAAAGGGTCATTACTGTGATGTCTGTAGCATAACATCCACATCGCTGTAACATCCACAGGGGACTCCTTAACACCATCAGGCTCTGGAATCGGAGAGCAGAAGAAGCTTCACAGCTGGAGCTGAAGTGGGTCTGAGTACAGGCTAATCTCTATTGTGAGGCTTACTATTATCCCTCCTTTAGGGACATGGTCATTTTAAAATATTTTATTTTGAAATAATTATAGAACTTATAGAAAACTGCAACGGCAGTATAATGGGTGCCTGCTCCCTTCCCCCAGCTCCCCCAGGGCTTCTAGTTTTGCCATGTGTCCCCACCACCACGATGGACTTGGCCTCGCTGACCAGCCCCAGTGGATGGCACCAAGGGCAGGCAGGATCACACACTCCTCTTTGCTCGAAACACTCAGGGATCCTTCCTGCCCCACAAACCCTCTCCATGCACCCACATTCTCTGCCCAAGGGTGGCCTGGCCCCCAGGCCCAGCCCATCCCCGGCATGTGGCTCCTTCCACTCAGGCTGTGGATCTCATGTATTGCAAATGTGGTTTAAACTTTGAGAAGAGCAATTCCGGTTTGTAGGAAAAAGTGAGGATCTAGGCCTTTGCAGTCACGCACATGTTCATATTTTAAATACAGGCCAATGAGCTGCTGCCTAGTGTGCCTACCAGAGACACACCTGTTGTTAAACTACAGCTGGATTTACTGTTTCATTCTGCAAGAATATGCCGTGGCGCTGTGGAGGGTGCAGTGAGAGGCTTGGAAGAGCCTTGCCACAGGCCGTGTGTGTGTGCCAGCTGGCCAGGGGTGGACTAACGGGAGAGGGGGCTGGCTCTGAGCTGAGCACTGTCAGGAAGCAGGAGGAGGTAGGTATACACTGGAATCTTCATAAACCTCATCCCCCGGGAGGCCTGACAAGGGCAGGACAGGCTATCACCAAGGCCAAAGCAGCAGTCACCATGTGGGCTGGGAGAGGACACGGATGGCACTCCTGGCCTGAGAGATGCTCCCATCTGTCTGTATTCAGACAGGATTCTGGAGTGGCTTGTCTTTGTCTTGATCGGACCATCTGGGGTCTTGCCTGCTGCTGGTGTCCTAAGGGATGGTTTGTGTTCTCCAGGAGAGCCCCACAACCTCACTGAGGGTGCCAGCCCAGCTCCTGGGACACAGCCACCCTCCTTCTCAAGCTTTAATGAGAAAGGGGCAGGAGGTGGCCGGAGAACCATTGCCCATCTTCCGGGGTGCTAGGGGTGTCTGCTCGCAGTTCTGGTATAGGGCAAAAAGAGAAAGGAAGGGAAAATCTCTCAGAAAATAACGGAACCACAATGGGGCTTCAGGCGAGATGAGCAAACTGGGCCGGTGACATCCAGGGCATTAGCAAAGAAAAAAGCACCAGTGTACAGGCAGCCAGGGAGCCCAACCGATCTCTTAGGGCCGCCCCCTCCCAGTCCCTCCCGAAGCCACCCTTGCCCCGCCCTGCCCCAAGCGCACACCCCACTCCCCTCCCCCAGTCCTCTCCCCGCTCGGCTGCCCCCTCCTGCGGCTGCATCCCTAGTCAGTCCCTGAGACCGTCCAGAGGTCAGCTCCTGGGATCAGGCTTGCAGTGTTGGGCCGCCCTCCTTGCCAGATGCCGCCCTGGAGAGGGCGAGGGCGCAGAAAGGGCTGAGCGTCCCGGGTCCCTACGTGGCCGCATGTGAGCACATTCCAGAAATAAGGAAACGAGAGGAGCAGGCATTTCTACCGTCTAAGGCACTTTGCATGAAATCCCGTGGCACTGGAAAAGTAGTTGAAACAAAAACAAAGTAACGCTGGCTTTTACGACGCAGATAAACGGATAAGTGGCGTAGGACGCAAGTAGGAGGGCTCAGTGCACACCAGGCGCAGCCCAGCGGGGATTTGCCTGCGCGTCCGAGCGCACAGGGCGGTCGCCGAGTACCAGGGAAGCCCCCTGGCCTCGCGCTGCAAACTCAGGCAGCCTCTGCTCCTGCCTTACGGCTCTGAGGGCACGTGCTCCTCCGGGGAGGCACAGCTTCCTCCTATTTCCCACTTCCTCGTCCGGCCCTTAATTCTCTAAAGACTAACAGGGAACAATGTTCATTACCAAAGTGGGTGCTCCCCCTAGCGTAGCACAGAACGCGGCGCTGTTCTCACTGTTGAATTGGAATGATAATATTTTTAGCATCAAAAATTAATTCTAGAAATCTATTACAGTTCATTTTCCAGAGAACAAGGGTAGCAAAAATAGTATAGGTTTGTTTCTTAATTTCCTTATGACACACATCACTGGTTCATGTGATAACGTGTGGATTCTCACCCGGAAGACACACGAGGAATAAAATCACCATATTTTAAACTCTATCTCAAGTCTCAACATTTCAGGCTGTGCCCATTCACACACTACAGAATGATGAATATTCGGAGGAAACTTTTGCAGAACAATTAAAATTGCAAAATCGGAGCCAGGCGCAGTGGCTCACGCCTGTATTCCCAGCAGCACTTTGGGAGGCCGAGGTGGGAGTATCGCTTGAGCCCGGGAGTTCAAGACCAGCCTGGGCAATATAGTGAACCATCATCTCTAAAAAGATAAAAATAAAAATAAAAAAATGCAAAATTACCTAAAATGAAATGCATACATTGAAATGCACACAATTATTATGAAAATTAAAGTTAATATTAACAACATATGACATGAGCCACAAGATTTACATTAAAATAGTCTAGTTGACAATAACTTGAATATTTAAATAAAGTCCTCTTTATCTCTAAATAATATATTTACTGTCTGCCATTATATGAATCATTTAAAATTCAGATGAGGATATTAATCAATACTGACAATTTCTTCAGGAATATCAAGTGAATAATAATGATTTTACTTTTTGGTTTCATTTTGTTTTTGACATAAGATCTTGTTCTGTTGCCCAGGCTGGAGTACAGCGGCAGGATCATAGCTCACTACAGCCTCTGCCTCCTGGGCTTAAGCAGTCCTCCTTCAGCCTCCTGTGTAACTGGGACCACAGACACGCACCACCAGGCCCGGGTAATTTTTTATTTTTTATTTTTTGGTAGAGACAGAGTCTCATTATGTTGCCCAAGCTAGTCTTGAACTTCTGGGCTCAAGCGATCCTCTCACCTCAGCCTCCCAAAATGCTAGGATTACAGGCATGAGTCACCATGCCCAGCATAAAGATTTTACTATGTGGAAATAAAAGGACATTAAAATATAACTTGAAATAACCCATTTCCTTGCAAATGTTTTATTTTTCCACCACGTAATCAAACAGAGCCAACACTAGACACTGTCACATTATTTGTTGAACAAACACTATCTCAAATAACTTCATATAAATACTACTGGGAAACTTAGCATTTTATTAAAATGTTGTTTAAATTTCATATTTTATCAAAGCCTAACGTATTAGTATAATATATTCTTTTTATTCAAATTTAAAGTTCTATTCAACGATAGCAATTTATATTTTGTATTAATAAAATGTCATTCATACAGTTTAATAATTATTTTATAACTTAGCATTAATGAAACCAGCACAGATGGTATAATGTTCATGATATTTTAATTTATAGGTTTAACATACACATACATAATTCAACATTAATGGCTTCCTTAATTACTCTATCATTAATATTGTAATTTTATGTTATCATTTAGGGTTGCCCTTCTATTTTAATATTAGATGTTTTAGCATCCATCAGTTCTATCAAGCTCTTTTCACTGGTTCTTCTTTGAATTCCAGACATGGCCACAATCTTCTCTTCTAAAATTCTAAAATCTGAGGGCTCTCGCTGGCTGGGTGCTGCTGGAAGAACTGTAACTTGGTTGTTACCTCAACTGTATTTTATTTTAATTTTTTTAATTAAAAGACATTTTTAAAAATATGGAAATCCCTGAGAATATTCACTTCTTTAAATACAATGGGAATAGGTATGGATGAAGTCTGTTTCTCCTCATTTGATCCAGGGGTGCTTCTGAGAACTCTTCCAAGTGCCAGATCCTGGGCCACTGGCAGCTTGGCCCCAGTGGCAGTTCAGTTACCCCATCACGGCTGGGGCACCAGGGGAGCCCCACAGGTGGGCGAAAATTACCGTAGATTAAAACCTAGGCAGTTTAACACAAGCAGCCAGCACCAACATCACGGTACTTGATCTTCCACCTTCCTGCACTACCAATTCTATGTCTCATCACATTCTCCTCTGGCCTCTCGGCCCCCAGCACACAGGCTTCAGCCTCTGTTTCTGCTGAAGCCCTTTCTTCATACACCCTAGAACATAGAACACAGGACAGAGAGAGAGACTTTAGTAGGAATACTGACATTTAAAAACTTATCAGAGATACGAAAAATCAACTACATGAAGTATGGCGGTATATTAAGGCTTTGTGAATAAAAACACAATAAAGGGTGGGTGTGTAAAGCTATTTTCCAATCATCCTTCCAAACCAAGGCTTTTGAGGGAACAAGGCCTCCCAGCAGGTGGCAGGATGGGCCCAGCAGTGTCTTCAGCCCATTGCTGTCCTGAGTTAGAAAAGGCTGAATTCTATTTTACATGCAAAAGAAAACATTTATTTAATTAAAGATTCAAGCTACAATACAGTTCTTCATAAAACACTAAAATATTTTGATTATCGATATTTTTCTGTTGCTTTTTCTCATGAAACACAACTTGCCTTTGTGAAACCTGAAGTTTCCTATTCTATCAATGAGAAGGTATATCAAATGGATAGTCCATCCAGTGTATCCAGCATCAACTACAAAATGTCTCCTTTTTTCCTAATTTTGCCTTTTTTTCCCTTTGTCATTCTTGAGTCTCTGTTAGTGCACTGCAGGAGTGAAGACGTGTACTTAAAGAAATGCCAACATCTGCTGAAGATCAGATTAGATTCCATATTTTGTATTTTAGTTGACGTAATGATGACTTTAGTTATGATGACTTTAGTTGATGTAATGATTCTAATGAACAGGAAATATTCTGTTTCCTATTTTAAAAGATACCATTAAATCATGCTGAATATTTTTCAATTTATTATGGATGTGTGTCCAAGGGGTTGCCATTTCACCTGCTTCAGTCTTCCCTCTAAACCAATCCTAAGACACACCTAGGCTGAATTCATATCACAGGAAAATTCATCACATGATGTCCTACTAGGTCAAAAAGTATAAAAACTGACATTATGGAGAAAGACTTCATTGCAACAAGGACAGAAAGACACTAAGGCACACAGTGCTCAGAGCAGCATGCTGACAAGATCTCTGGCGGGAGGCCATTGCCTGGACACCTGCTGGGCTTTGTCCTGGACACCATTCATTCACTTGAGCATGTTTGGTACCCAGGGTTCCTTCAGGTACATCAGTATTCAGTGGCATGCCCAGAAGTCAGATGACTCTCATGTCAGGGGTGCAAAGTCAGACTCAACTTGCTTTGGGAAGTCCACTGGGGTGCAGGCTGTGTCAGGAAGCTTCCTGGCAGGGAAAAATCAACAGCATCAGCTAGGATGGAAGTACATCAACTGATGATGACCCTGCACATGTGGCTTTATTAACGATGCATCTGCTAGTCTCCAAAACAGTGCAAATTCAATGCAATCCAGGAGGAAATTCACTCATGTGACCAAAAATGCAACTAACAATTCACGGTGCTTTTTGGTTGTGGAGACCTTTCTCTGGGCTACTGTTTCCCAAAGGAAAGCTGTGTCTTCAGAAACAAATAAACCGATCAAGAGATACTTTCAAATGTTTCATGTAGAATTGTTTCTAATCTTCTAGCTATAGGATACTTCGTTACCCAGAGAATGCACCACTCTCCTGCCTGTGCGTGGGGCTCATCCGCTCCCAAGTCATCCAGGGCCTCTGGGTGCTATAATTCAGAGGGTCTCTGAAAGAGCACGAGGGAGACTGTTGACATGAATGGTTTTCTCTGTTGGCTACAGCTGTCTTACACGGAGTTCTATGTGTCATTCAAATACCTTCATATATTAAACTTCAGGACATTCCAAGTCTCATGCAAATCTCACAGAGGAAATTTTCCAAGGGTTTTAGGCCCTCCTTTCCCATTTGGGAGGTTTCGTTGATTTCTAACTGCAGAATGAGGTGCTGGAACATGCCAGGTTCTGGTTCCCATGGCCATAACAGAGCTGGACGACAGGGGTGACCACAGAGGCACAGTCCTGAAAGCATTGCACAGTAAGAATGCGGAGTATCTACTCAGGGTAGAAGATGGCTACAGAAACATGCTCAGCTTGTCATGGTGGGTACAGTGGGCATGGGAAGGGAGCACAGGAAGCTCAGCTGGTGTCTTCAGGGGCACCCCCAACCTCCACCATGATACCAAAAGAAGATGTAACTGACCACAGGGAGGAGGGCCCCACATGGTCCTGCTGTGTCCTCTTTGATCTGCTTGGCACTTTTGCTGTTGCAGAGCTCCTCTGAAGCAGGGTCCCATGCAGCAGCAGCACTGAGGACTTCATCCACAGTAACAGGCTTGTCCACAGTAACAGGCTCTCAGATGTGTGTGAGGCATCTCATGCAAGGTCAACAGCAGGCCCAGTGCTGTTACATGAGCAACTACTTTTTACAATTATTTTAAAACAATATATGGCAACATTGGGAAGCTGCTTTCCTTTAAAATGGTTCAATGTTTTTAGTTTGGACAAGATATGACTAAATTAATTTTCACATCATTGTGCTCAGGCACAAGCTCATGCATGAAGCAGGACCAAAAATAGTTCTGGAAAGATAAGGCCAGTCTACAAGCCAAGGGCACACATATGATGGAGGGCACCTATAGACAGTGGGGACACAGGAGGAGCATGCCGAGAAACCCTGTGAACTGACCTTCCCGCCGCCAAGGTCGCAGCCTCCACCACTGCAGCTCTGACTCACTGTTTACATTGCTGAAGTCAAATAAAATATAGAGATGAATCTCTAAACTTAACACTGATTATTTAGGAGGCAAGAATGGCAAAGTGGGGCATACTCACAGATCGGGTGGTCTTCAGTATGTTCCAAGAACAAAGAGAAAGTTGAGAGTTTTTATTTTAAAATTCATATGGAACCAAAAAGAGCCCGAATAGCCCAGGGGCAATCCTAAGCAGAAAGAACAAAGCTGGAGGCATCATGCTGCCTGACTTTAAACTATTACAGGGCTACAGTAATCAAAACAGCATGGTACTGGGACAAAAACAGGCACATAGACCAATGGAACAGAACAGAGAACCCAGAAGTAAGGCCGCATACCTACAAGTATCTGATCTTTGACAAACCTGACAAAAACAAGCACTGGGGAAAGGATTCTCTATTCAATAAATGGTGCTAGGACAGCTGGCTAGCCATATGCAGAAGATTGAAACTGGACCCCTTCCTCTCACCATATACAAAAATTAACTCAAGATGGATTAAAGCAGAGGTCCCCAACCCCTGGGCAATGGACTGTTACCAGTCTGTGGCTTGTTAGGAACCAGGCTGCACAGCAGGAGATGAGTGGCTGGTAAGCAAGCATTACCATCTGAGCTCCACCTCCTGTCAGATCAGCGGCAGCATTAAATTCTCATTAGAGCACAAACCCTATTGTGAACCGCACATGTGAGGGATCTAGGTTGTGTACTCCTTTTGAGAATCTAACTAACACCTGATGATCTGAAGTGGCACAGTTTCATCCCAAAACCATTCCCCTGCATACTGCTCTCTGTGGGAACATTGTCTTCCACAGAGTCAGACCCTGGTGCCAAAAAGGTTGTGGACTGCTGGATTAAAGACTAAAATGTAAAACCCAAAACTGTAAAAACCCTGGAAGACAACCTAGGCAATACCATCCTGGACATAGAAACGGACAAAAATTTCATGATGAAGACACCAAAAGCAATTGCAACAAAAGCAAAATTTGACAGATGGAATCTAATTGAACTTAAGAGCCTCTGCAGAGCAAAAGAAGCCGTCAACAAAGTAAACAGAAAGCCTACAGAATGGGAGAAAATATTTGCAAACTATGCATCTGACAAAGACATAATATTCAGCATCTCTATGGAACTTAAAGAAATTTACAGGAGAAAAACAACCCCATTAAAAACTGGGCAAAGGACATGAAGAGACACTTTTCAAAAGAAGACATACATATGGCCAACAAACATATGAAAAAAAAGCTCAATATCACTGATCATTAGAGAAACGCAAATCAAAACCACAATGAGAAATCTTCTCACACAAGTCAGAATGGTTATTATTAAAAAGTCACAAAATAACAGATGCTGGAGAAAAGGGAACACTTATACACTGTTGGTGGGAGTGCAAATTAGTTCAACCATTGTGGAAAGCAGTGTGGCAATTCCTCAAAGAGCTAAAAACAGAACTACCATTTGACTCAGCAATCCCATTTGGAATTTATATACCCAGAGGAATATAAATCATTGTACTGTAAAAACACATGCACACAAATATTCATTGCAGCACTGTTCACAATAGCAAAGACATGGAATCAACTTAAATGACCATCAATGACAGATTAGATAAAGAACATGTGGCATATACACACCATGGAACACTATGCAGCCATAAAAAATGAGATCGTCTTTTTCAGGAACATGGATGGAGTGGGAGGCCATTATCCTTAGCAAACTAAGGCAGAAACAGAAAACCAGATACCACATGTTCTCACTTATAAGTGGGAGCTAAATGATCACAACACATGGACACATAGAGGGGAACAACACACAATGGGGCTTACTTGAGGGTGGAGAGTGGGAGGAGGGCGAGGAGCAGAAAAGATAACTAGTGGGTACTGGGTTTAATACCTGAGTGATGAAAAAAATCTGTACAACAAACGCCCAAGACACGAGTTCACCTATGTAAACTGATAACAAACCTGAACATGCATGCACCTTCAAACCTAAAATAAAAGTTTTTTTTTAAAAGGAAAGGTAAGAGTTTTATTAGAGAAATGTTAGGTATTGTTTGGAAAGAAAGCACATTGGCTCTGGAGAAGCTTCTGGGAGCTGGTGAGCTCTGACTGGTGAGTGACAGCCAGAGGTAAGGTTGGTCTTCGAGTCAGGGCAGTGTGTTTGAGGAAATATGAGCTTAAACTGGTCCTCGGGTTACAGCGGGCCTTTTCAGCAGCTAGGCTTGTGGAAAATTCAATTTTCAGAGCAGGTTCTCTTGGTATGACCAGTGCTCTTGTCCTGCAAGCCTGTCCCCATGCCATGACCACCCAGTAGACAGTCCCTCAGGGTCCAGGACCATGGGGCTTCTGCGTCATGGGCAGCAAGGACTTCAAGCATCCTCTCCATTTCCAGGTCACCCCCGGAAGCAAGGCTGCTGTAGCTAATTTGTGTATCGGAGATGTAATCACAGCCATGGGCTGGGGAAACACCAGCCATAGGGCACAGTGGGAAGCTCAGAACAAAATCAAAAACAGCGCAGATGACATGACTCTCATGGGAGCCAGATCTGAACATAAAATCTGGTCTCTGGTGACAGAGGAAGAGGAACATCATCCATACAAAATGAACTTATCCTCTGCACCCCAGGAGGTCCTGCATGTAGGAAGGGCCCATGTCCAAAGCGCCATGCCCTTCACCACCTCACCAGCCTCCAGCACTGCCACCAGGGTTATCACGAATCAGTGCGACCACCCGGCTGGCCTCTGCTCCATCGAAAAATCTCCAGCTTTATCCGTGCCTTGCAGTCAAAGACACTGCCAGGGGCAGGGTAGCTGCAGCCCTTCAGAGCAGGCTTAGCCTCCAAGCAGTCTCTCATTGACAAAGAACCTGAAGTTTACGGGACAATTCCAGAGAAACAGGAGTTAACGCAGATATTGTGCTTTCTACAAATTGAAGGTTTGTGGTAATCATGCATCAAGCAAATCTGTCGTTGTTTTTCCAACAACATGTGCTCACTTCCTGCCTCTGTGTCACACTCTGGTAATTTTCACAATACTTAAAACATTTCCATTATTGTTATTTCTGTTACGGTGATCTGTGATCAGTGATCTTTCATGTTCCTATTGTAATTGTGTTGAGGCATGAACCACGTCCATATAAGATGGAAAATTTAATCAATAAATGTTGTGTGTGTTGACTGCTCCATCAATCACCATTCCACATCTCTTTCCCTCTCCTCGGGCCTCCCTATTCCCTGAGATGCAGCAACATTGAAATTAGGACAGTTAATAACCCTACAATGGCCTCTAAGCAATCACGGAAAAGGAAGAGTCACACAGCTCTCACTTTAAATCAAAAGCTAGGAGTGATTAAGCTTAGTGAGGAAGGCATGTTGGAAGCCAAGATAGGCCAAAAGTTTGACCTCTTACGCTAAACATTTAGCCAAGTTGTGAATGCAAAGAAAAAGTTTTTGAAAGAAATGAAAAGTGCTACTCAGTGAACACAAGAATGTTAAGAAAGCAAAACAACCTTATTGCTGAGCTGGAGAAAGTTTTAGGGGTGTGGAACCAGCTGTAGGTCAAAGCCTCATCCAGAGCAAGGCCCTAACTCTCTTCAATTCCATGAACCCTGAGAGATGAGGAAGCTGCAGAAGAGAAGTTGAAGTCTTAACAGAGGTTGTTCATGAGACTGAAAGAAAGAAGCTGTCTCCATAACATAAAAGTGCCAGGTAAAGCAGCAAGTGCTGATGTAGAAGCTGCAGCAAGTTCTCCAGAAGATCTAGATAACATCATTGATAAGGGTGGCTACACTAAACAACACATTTTCAATTTAGATGAAACAGCCTTCTGTTGAAATAAGATGCTACCTAGGACTTTCATAGCTAGAAAGGACAAGTCAATGCCTGGCTTCCAAGTTTCAAAGGACGAGCTGACTCTCTTGTTAGGGGCTAATGCAGCTGGTGACTTTATGTTGAAGCCAGTGCTCATTTACCATTCTGAAAATCCTGGAGCCCTTAAGAATTAAGCTAAATTAACTCTGCCTGTGCTCTATGAATGTGACAGGGCCTGGATGACAGCTCATCTGTTTACAGTATGGTTTACTGAACACTTTAAGCCTGTGATTGAGACCTATTGCTCAGAAAAAAAAAGATTCTTTTCAAAATATTGCTGCTTATTGACAATGCACGTAGTCACTCAGAAGCTCTGATGGAGATATACAAGATTAATGTTGTTTTCATGCCTGCTAACACACATCCATTCTGCAGCCCCTGGATCAAGGGGTAGTTTTAGACTTTCAAGCCTTATTATTTAAGAAATATATTTCATAAGGCTATAGCTGCTATAGATAGTGATTCCTCTAATGGATTCGGGCAAAGTAAATTGAAAACCTACTGGAAAGGAGTCTCTGTTCTAGATGCTGTTAAGAACATTCATGATTCATGGAAGAAGGTCAAAATGTCAACATTAACAGGAGTTTGGAAGAAGTGGATTCCAACCCTCATGGATGACTTTGAAGGGTTCAAGACTTCAGTGGAGGTTACTTCTGATGTAGTGGAAATTGCAAGAGAACTTAGAATTAAAAGCGGAGCCTGAAGAAAAGACTGAATTGCTGCAATCTCATGATTAACTGATGAAGAGTTGCTTCTGATGGATGAGCAAAGGCAGTGGTTTCTTGTGATAGAATCTACTTCTGCTGAAGATGCTGTGAACATTTTGAAATGACAACAAAGGATTTGGAATATTACATAAGCTTAGTTGATTAAGCAGCAGCAGGATTTAAGAGGATTGACTCAAATTTTGAAAGAAATTCTTCTGTGGGTCAAATGCTATCAAACAGCATCGCATGCTACAGAGAAATCTTTAGTGAAACGAAGGGTCAATCAATGTGGCAAATTTCATCATTGTCTTATTTTAAGCAATTGCCACAGGCTGGGCACAGTGGCTACACCTGTAATCCCAGCACTTCAGGTAATGGGAGGGTCATTTGAGGCCAGGAGTTCAAGACCAGCTTGGGCAACACAGAAGGACCACATCTCTACAAAAAAAAAAATTTAAAATTAGCCAGGCATGGTGGCATGTAACTGTGGTTCCACCTACTCAGGAGGCTAAGGCAGGAGGATCGCTTGAGCCTGGGAGTTTGAGGCTGCAGTGAGCTGTCATTGCACCACTGCACTCCAGCTTGGGTGACAGAGCCAGACCCTGTCTCTAAAAAAAAAAAAAAAAGAAAAGAAAAAAGAAATTGCCATACCCACCCCAACCTTCAGAACCACCACCCTGATGAGTAAGTAGCCATCAACACTGAGGCAAGGCTCTGCAGCCAAAAAATCACAGCTTGCTAATGGCTCAGAGGGTTGTTGGCATTTTTTAGCAGAAAAGTATTTTTAATTAAGGTGTGTACACTGTTTTGGACATATGCTATTGCACACTTCATAGACTACCATATAATATAAACATAATTTTATATGCACTGGGAGACCAAAAAATTTGTGTGACTCTCTTAATTGTGGTGGCCTGGAACCAAACCTGCAATATCTCCAAGATATGCCTGTAGCTTTTTGTTTGTTTGTTTTAGCTTTCTCATGGTGCTGAATGTGTCTGTAGTTAAACAGCCCCTTTTCTTCATTCTCAGGAGCCAGCTGAGGAGGTGTATCATGCATCTTCCCACCCCAGCCCTCCCCTTCTAAGGAACCCCCACACCTGCTCTGTCTTCCTGCTACAGTCTCTGAGAAAAGCCCTTTCATCTGTCAAGAACTACAAAAGTCATTCTTTAAGGGAAGAAGATGTGAGGAAGCGATCCATATAGGAAGTTAGAAATACGTACATCAATCAATTCCTATAAGAAAAACGTATAAAATGCCATTTAGTAATGAAAATCTCCCACATTTGCTACCACAAAAGGGAGAATTGCATCTTTTTAAAATGTGGGTGAAAATAAAATAGAAGTATTCGTTAGTGAATATTTTATTCCTGTGAAATACATGCTCCTAAATATAGATAACAACTGAGGAAGAAGACCAGGCAAAGTCAAAAACAACTAAGACAAACAAAACCAAGAAAACAAGTGTCTCAACGGTTGTGACAAATGGAGGAAGGGAGCTTGTCTTGGTCTGTTTCGTGTAGCTATAAAGGAACACCTGAGAGTGGGTAATTTATAAAGAAAAGAGGTCTCTTTGGCCCACGGTCTGCAGGCTGCACTGAAAGCATGATGCTGGCATCTGCTCTGCTTCTGGTGAGGCTTCAAGTGGCTTCTGCTTGTGGTGGAAGGGGAAGGGAAGCTGGCCTGTGCAGTGATTACATGCTGAGACAGGAGGCAAGAGAGACAGGGGATGTTCAGGTTCTTTTTAACAACCAGCTCTCCCTGAGATTAATAGAGCTCAAGAGCTCACTCACCTCTGAGGGAGGGCATTAAATCCATTCACGAAGGATCTGCCCCCGTTAGGCCCCACCTCCAACACTGAGGATAAATTTCAACATACGATTTGGAGGGAACAAATATTCAAAGTATAATAGAACTACCCAGGAATGAACTTGGGCAGAAACAGGAATAAAGATTCCTCATTCTGGAAACATCTGCACAAGGTGGCCAGAAGTGAAAAAATTGAGAAAGTCCAAGCTGCCAGGGAAATGGAGTGAGGCTCTAAACGCATTAATATAAAGGGCAGGATAGGAGCTTTGCTATTGAGGAGACCTCCAGACAGATGCCTGCAAGCACCTTTGTAGTCGTAAGCACCGCTTTGCTGTGTAAACCATTCTTGGTCAACACCCTAGCTTGATCTCACTCCCACTTGCCTTACCTGTGGAAAGCCCTTTTCTCCTTCAAGACTCAAAAAACTGTGCTGTCCTTGAAATGGCATTTGTAATCAATAAAGGGCAAAAATTAAATACTGCATAACTAGATTCATGAAAGCAGAATACGTAGAACAAGAGCATATTCAATACAGGCAAAGCATCTGTTCAGAGATTTGCTACTGTGAATGGAGAAAAATGAAATATAATTTTTAAATTGGCAGTACAATCAAAAGTTTATTATAATTAGTACCAGTACAAAAAAAAATCTTAACCTGTGATTCTCAGAGGGAGCTTAGAGAAATAGAAAAGAACAGTAAGGGCTCATCTTTGGTGTCAAAGGGACAGCCCCAGCAAATCAAACTGCTTGGGGAGTGGACACTCTTTCCCTCCCAAAATGCCACCTTCCTCCCAGCCCACCCTCACCTACCACCGGCTGTCCCTGAAGAACACCAGTGAGGATCAATTGCTCTTCTGTGTTTGTACCAGCAGTGCTAAATAAACAATGAAACAGACACAAAGTTAAAGTTACCTGATCAAAAAAGGAGTGAAGACTAGACCCCAGCCCACTGACTCAGTCTCTAGGACCCCTCGCTCAAATCTTCAATCAACAGTGCAGATGGCTGTGAGCTCTTCTGATTCCAGATGACAATACCCCTCCCTTTAATTCCTTGATATGTTTCATTATGTAAGTAAATTTAATATAAAAATCATTGCATTAGAGTTCATTGTTTTTATACAAGATTCAGTGTGAGATCAATGTTATACTTCCAATTTGTCACACTTATAGAGAACGGAGAAGAATCACATTATTTAAAATATTAGCAAATGTGCATAATTCCTTTGGATAATTTTAAAGTGATAGGATTGGATCACATATGATGCAATTGCCTGGGTCTCTTTTGTTTTTAGATGTATTTATCTCTCATATTGTGAATCTCATATTTATGTGAATAATTATCAGGAGATTTTATTTTTATTACGCATATTTAGTATAAAATGATCATACAGTGAAGAGTGTGTAAAATCAAAATAAAATGCCATTCATCACCTCTGGCTTTCGTTCCAAGAGATAGTCATTGGCCATTTCTCATGCAAATTTCCTGAAGAGTTCTAAGTAAATAGAAGATCTATATACACACACTTAACCTATACAGGTCCTCAGTCTTCGCTCATATCCTTTAATGAGATTTACAATTAGTCCCACTGTTTCCATGGAACAAACTCAACCATTATAATACCTGTGTGTCTTTCTATGGAGTTATATGACCGTAAAACCAAGAATACTTCTAGGAATCTCAAGTCCTTCCTGTAAGATTCTTCTGCTCCACGTGGTCTCCACCTGGGACGCATGATGGTTTTCAGTGGTGTCTGGGCTGGTTTCAGACCTGGATGGCTGCACTCGTGCCTTGGAAGGGTTGCTTCCAGAGAACCTGCACCTAGCCTCCAGCCTGCTGGTCTCAGGTGGTCGGACTTCTTCCATGGAGGCTCAGGGATCATGAAAAGAAAGCCCCAAGAGACAGGCAGGGAAAGGTGCCAGTGTCCTCAGTCCTGGGCCAGAAACCAGCAGGTGAATCTTTCCCCGCCCTTCAGTGGGCACAGCTGTCTCAGAGCCCGCCCTGTTTCCAGTTGAGGGGATGTGACCCCCACCCACCAGCAAGAGGATTGGACACCCAACTCATTCAGCCTTGACTCATCCTGGGTCACACTAACTCAGCCAAGGCTCCTGTTTGCCCAGCCAGGGCTCCAATTTGCCACCTGCTGCTCCCCAACCGAGGCGAGGCCTCCCTGGCCTTGGTTGAATCACTGAGGGCAGTCATTTGCATCCTTGGACACAGGCCCAGGCAGAGTCATCCAAACACCCCCCATGGTTTCCTCAGCCACCAAGTGCCTAGGTTGGGATCCCGGCCCTCAGGGTGGGCCACATCTGGTGGACTTGAATGTTCTGTGGACCCTCACTGCCCCCTCCTGCCCTCACCAGGCTTCTTCTATACACCTGGGGTGTGGGTTGGGTTTGAGTCTGAACAGGCCATGTCCAGGGAGAACTGTAGGGGTCACCCTGCAGTCCTGAGCAGTCTCATTTTCGTTTCCTCCTGCAGGTGGCCAACAGGAGGATTCCCTAGGGTCTCTGCAACTGAGCTGCAAATATTCAAAGATGCTTTAAGGACCATTTGTATTCACATTTTTCTTTTTATTCTGTCAATTTCAAGACTTTTTAAATATTAGCTAGATTAATCTTCTATCTGCTGCAAACATTGTCTCCCAATTTTTTACTTGTATTTTGCTGTCATTTATGGTGCTTTTGGCCATGTAAAAAGGTTTCATTTAATATTTATGTATTAATTTGCTAGTTCTTTCTGTGAGTGCATCAGATTCTTTGAAGCATAATGATAAAAGCCTTCTCTACACCCAGGTTTTCACAGAATTACTCATGTTCGCTTCTGGTTCTTACATGGTTTCAGTTTCCACATTTAAATCTCCAGTCGATTGGAGTTTGATCTTGTGTGACACGTGAGATGTGTACCCAATCTCGTTGTTTTCAGGATGGCCATCCAGTTTTCCCAGCACCATTTATTTAAAAGTCCATCTTTTCCTCAGCGATTTGACATGATGCCTTTATCATATACCAAATTCCCACACATAGCTGGGATATTTCCAGGCTTTGTAGTCTTCATGGGTCAGCTGGTCTACAGCATAATATTGTGCTGTATATTATGGCTTTAGTAGAGACACTTTGTAGTATATTTTAGATCTGGCAAAATATGTGTGTGTGTGTGTGTGTGTGTGTGTGTGTGTGTAGATATAGATATATGTAATTGAGTTAGCTGCCTTCAACCCCAGTTCATTTTTTTCAAGGTGTTCCTAGCTCCAGTGGAAGGGAGCAACTTAGTCTTTTTGTATGTATTAATTTGTTCTGGGGACCCTCACAGCCCTGTTGCTTTGTGATAGCTTTATGCCTAGCAATAGAAAGGCTTTCTTTGCACCCTCTGGAACCTTTGTAAATGCTTTGCGCTTCTTTTCTTTGAATATTTGGCAAAAGGATCATTCCGATGACTGCTTTGTAGTCAGTGTGATGTTTGAAAGGTTTATGTGCTGTAGATCCAGGAAACCCTGATAGCGAGGCTGTGACAGAGTGTACTTAATTTGCATTCAACTTTCTTTTCTTTCCATTCCTTTGTGAGAAAGGGTCTAAAATGGATCTGTGATATCAAAGCCTGTGGGTGGGCCATCGGGTGCAATTGCAGCATATGTGCGGACTGTGCCCAGAGGAAATGTTTCCTAGGAACTAGCACAGTATTCCCTGTTCGATGCTCTAATTATATGCTAAATTGTGTGCCTCTGAGCAGCGGGAACCCTTGGAAGGTCAAGCACCCTCTCCGGGGCAGCAGCATCTCTGCCTGGAGACCCAGAGGCAGAATCTGAGGGCAGAGGTGGCAGCAGGAGCGGGGTTGAGGCCGAGGCTGCTTACCTAACCCCATCATGAGATTAGGAAGAAAACGCCCTAGGAATCTCTCAAACCCGCTATTCATTGTGACCCTCCCTCCGTCCCACACCTGCAGTGGCTCCCTGCTGCCTGCAGAGACGAGTTGTTCAGGGCCTCACCAGGAGTGGACTTGAACCCCTGGGGTCCTGCTGAGCCAGGCCATTTAAACCACATACATTGAAACTTCCTGCTTTTCATCCTCTGCTCCCGGCTCCTCTCCACGACCCCACTTGTCCCGAGCCTCTCTCCATGGGCCACAGAGACTGGTTTACTCCCTCCCATCTATGAGTTCTCTCAGAATATTTTTGTGTAAACAAGGTCTCAGTAACTAAATCCTATTTCCATCTCCCTGCATCAATGTTCTCTGGCTGGGTGGGTGGCGCTCCTTTGGCTGGGTCCTGCTGATGTCCTTAAAGGCCTCAGCCCATGGATTCAAAGCCTGGGGCCAGTGGCTGCAGGATTCTAAACACTGTGGGCGCACAGTTGCAGGGCTGGCTGTGGGACTGTGTGATGGCAAGAAGCATCCAGAGGTGGATGTGGCCAGGGATGGGAGCAGCCATCAGAGAGGTGGGCAGGACAGCGACCAGTTCCCCAGGAGAGGGGAGTCTTAGGAATTCAGGAATTCAGCCCCCACGACTGTGGTGAGTGAGGAGGAAGAATGTGGAATTGAGAGATGGAAGATGAGGAAGGCTTTGGCCCCAGCCCTGGAAAGCCGTCCCTCCTTCTGTCCTGAAAGCCCACTTCTCCCACCTGGACGTGCACACCATCTCCCCAGGAGGCCCTGGAGCATGGTTGCACTCTGGTCTGCAACCTACCCCATGCAGCATGTCCCTCTTGTCCTTGCCATAGTCTCTCTGCTGTTGGACAGTGGCTTGTGGTGTGTCTCATGCAATAGATGCCCACTCCACTAGGACGAGCACAGTGTCTGTAAATTCCTACCTGGGTTCCCCTTCGTGTCATACATGCAGGAAGGAAAGTCACTCTGGGGACCCCGAAAGATTCTCTAATTCCAAGGGGGCACCCAGGAGCCTGGGAAGTTCTAGGCAGGCAGGGGAGGCCAGGAGGCTGACCATGGCCCAATCAAGTTATTGAAGAGTTTTGAGGGTTCTTTATATGTTCTGGATGTGAGTCCTGGACCAGACTCCCAGTCTATGTTTAGTCATTTCATCCTCTTAAGAGGGTCTTTCATAGAGCATGAGTTATTTTGATGACTTCCAATTTATCCACTTCTCTTTACAGATCGTGCTTTTGCAGTCAAGCCTTCAAAGATCTTTACCTAGCCCTAGAAACCTAACTTTTCTCTTAGAATCCTTTTCCCTAAAGTTTTCCAGTTTTGCGTTTCACATTGAAGTGTGTGATCCACCTCGAGTGAATGCTTGTACAAGGTGAGGCTTCAGAGTCTAGGTCAAGAGCTCTCTCTCTGCCTGCCTGCTTGCTGTGCCTGTGATGTGCAATTTCCCTACTTCCACGTGACAGAGAGGCTACCTTTCCTCCCATGAATTGCTTGAGCACATTTGTCAAAAATCAGTTGGGCACTTTAATTTGGGTCTCCATTCTGTCCTGTTGATCGAAGTGTCTGTCCCTCTGCCTATGCGCACAGTCTTTATTCACTGTGTAATAAGTGTTGAAATAGGGGCAACTTTATTCTTGTTTTCTTTTTTTTTTTTTTTTGAGTCAGAGTCATGCTCTGTTGCCCAGGCTGGAGCACATAATCTTGGCTCGCTGCAATCTCCACCTCCTGGGGTCAAGCAATTCAGCCTCCCGGGTAGCTGGGATTATAGGTGCGTGCCACCAGACCCAGCTAATTTTTGTGTTTTTAGTAGAGACAGGGCTTCGCCATGTTGGCCAGGCCAGTCTCCAATTCCTGGCCTCAAGTGATCTGTCCACCTCACCCTTCCAAAGTGCTGGGATTACAGGCATGAGCCACCTCCCCTGGCCTTGTTTTTCAAAATTGCATTAGCTTTGCCAGTTCCTTTGCCTGTCCATATGAGCGTTTTTTTAAGGTAAGTATGCCTACTTTCAGGCGGGGCTGTCTTGTGGTGGGGGGAAGGTGGTGGGCTGTGGGTTAATTTCCATGTCTCTAGCATGGCATCAGCTCCTTCCAGTGGCTGGAGAGCAAGCGAGTGCTACTTGAAGACCTGTGGGGCTCCCTGTGCTCTTTGCCCTGCCTGGTAACAGCTTCTCCTTCCACTGCCAGGTGTGCCGGGGTTATACCCTTCCTGCCTGCCCCTCAGCCTCCCTCCCCACTGTCAAGACACAGGCTGGGCCAGGAGTGCTGGGTTCCCATACAGGTAGGGGCAGGGGAAGCTCGGGGTCAGCTGAGGCTAAGCTAAGAGTTGGGGAGCAGTGCTGGTGTCCCCAGCTTCCAACTGGGGTGGATGGGATCTCAGGGGACACGTGAAAGCAATTCTCCTCCCAAATATTCAGTCATGGCCATTGTTCCTCACCCTTCTGAACTTAGAGCCTCAAGACTCCCATATCTTAGTTCCATGTTCAGGATATGTAAAGGTTCTGGTCTCTTTTTGCCCTGGAGACTGAGCAATAGAACTGTGACTGTCTGGTTCCCGTGCAGCCCCAGCAGCTTGGTGGCTGTGCAGTTCAGTAGAACGAGGGCACGGAAGGACTGACAAGACCAGGTCCTGACGCTTGTTCTTTGATGAGTCTTCTCATTTTCTAAGTCCCTGAGTGCTTGGGTTTGTTTTTTGTTTTTTGTTTGTTTGTTTGTTTTTTGTTTTTTGTATTGGTTTTCTAAAGGCAGTATTCACAGAGACAAGTGAGGAAACCTGGGATGACCATGGGTGTCCCACGTGGCTTCAAACCCCCTGCCAGGTGCTGGTCAGTTTCCAGAAGTCCAAGCCGGCTCTCTGAAAGAGCTGAAGCCAACCTTTTCCCTCAGCTCCAGTTCCTAGGATATTCTAAACTTCCCCCAAACTCAGCACAGAGAGGAAAAAACACTGTCCTTCCTTGGTAAATAAATGTATCCATTCAGGAAGATTCAGCATGGCTGGTAGTGAGAAGTAAGGCCATCATTTTGCTGGGATTGGGGATGGAGGAGGACTTTCTGGGTGACTCAAGGAAACTGCCAGGTGTGAGCATGGCCCATGGCCCTGCTGCTCTCGTCCGGGCTGTCAGGGTCTGGCTGGGAAAACATTCCCTAGAAGCCTGGGAGTGGGTGACTGCAAGGTTGCTTGGTTTCTCGGACGCTGCCTGTGACCTTCTTATTGTGTGGAGCTCTCTGACACTGAGGCCCACAGAGCTGCAGCCCTCCGCTCTCTGCTGTGCTCAGGGAGGTGGGTGCCCTGTAATCACAGGGTGGCTCTGCCTGGGCCTTGAGCACCCCCTTGGGTGGACTTCTTTTCCTTGTGTTGGCTCCAGGCACGAGCCTGCCGTCCTCTGGAGGCTCCAGGCAATGGCTCACTTATCTCTGGGTGTCCATATTCCCTTTACCCAAGAGATGGTTCTGCTGCTTAGTGGGCCTGGGCTCTGCCCAAGGCTTCATGCCATGGGTAGGTTTACCCTTCCCTCTCTTCAGCAGAAGAAATTACTAAGTTCCTCTTATTGGACCCCATGGCAGGAACTGGGGTGCAGGACCTGCTCATCTTCCTGGGCGAGGGGTCTTGAGTTCCATACACCTATTTCTCCCTCCACTGCTAAGGGTCTCTTTGGCTGCTCTTGAGTCGATGACAGATTCTCGTCCTGTTTGCTGCCCTCTGTAGCCTGTGAGCAGAACCAGAAGGGACACTCTCACAGCCTATTTGCCACGGAATCCAGGAGGCAGGTCCATTTTGGTGAGTTTGAGATCCTGAGAGAGCGTGATTAAGAATCATAATGTGATCAATAATCTTACATGGGTTTCATTGAGATCTGTCTCGTTTCCATGTTATTCATTTTTAAAATTGATTGATCCAGTGTATAGTGTAGGTGCAAAACTAAATAAAAAATAAATACATACATACATATATAAACATTGATTTTAAAAATATGGTCTTCTGATCCTTCTCCACCAATCTCAAATAAAGAATTCTTTTCTACATGGATTTCTAAATTGTGGGGCATGGAATCTCAGCTATTCGGCACATACAGGCTGCATTCTGCAGGGTCCAGCCCCTGAGACAGCTCCTGTGGGTCCCACCAGCCTGCCAGAGGCCAGCGGCACTATCCAGCCCAGCCCACCAAAAGGGAATGGCATGGCCCAGAGGCTCCTGCATTGGGCAGGTGGCAGGGGGCAGGGAAGCTGGTCCACAGCCTGCACTGCAGTGTGGGGCTTAGCCCTGGAAGCCTGCCCCAGGCCTAGCAGGGGGTCCCTGCTCAACCTATTCTAGACTACTGCCCTGCTCAGGCTCTGCCCTGCTCAACCTATTCTAGACTACTGATGTTTAAATCTCCCAAGAGTTGGCCAGGCGTGGTGGCTCACACCTGTCATCCCAGCACTTTGGGAGGCCAAGGCGGGCGGATCATGAGGTCAGGAGATCGAGACCATCCTGGCTAACACAGTGAAACCCCGTCTCTACTAAAAATACAAAAAAAATTAGCCGGGCGTGGTGGCGGGCACCTGTAGTCCCAGCTACTCCGGAGACTGAGGCAGGAGAATGGCATGAACCCGGGAGGCGGAACTTGCAGTGAGCCAAGATCGTGCCACTGCACTCCAGCCTAGGCTACAGAGCGAGACTCCGTCTCAAGAAAAAATCTCCCAAGAGTCCCCATCCCTAGGTCTTTCCATCCCAATAATAGATTTAGAAAAATGGGAGTTGGGAAGGGAAGATGAAAGCCTACTGCTTCAGTGGGCAGCCCTTGGGTTTCATTACCTGATTTGGGTACATGTTTTTTCCAAACTGGCAAATGTGGACACCACCGAATGCAGTCAGATGGCAGAAAGATGATCCCAACTCCATACAAATGAAAAAATGGAACCAAAGCTCCAGGGCTCACTAAAATGCAGAAGAAACCAAACAAAATTCTTCATCATCTGAAGCTCACAGCCACCTCAGGTACCTGAGCAGAGAATGTGCTCTCCTGACTAGAGTTTAGGCCCACATCACAAAGCATCCTGAGCTCTGGGAGGGGACGAAGGAGGCAAGTGAACCCGCCCCACCATGCAACCCAGCAGATCACCCAGCCCACTGGGCCACCAGATTCTCACATCATTTGTCACTGGGGAAATGAAACTCAAAACCGTAATGAGATAGCACTTCACACCTACTAGGATGCCTGTAATGTTTTTAATGGAAAATAACAAGTGTTGGCAAGGATGTGGAGAAATTGGAACTCTTGTATATTGCTGGTGGGAATGGAAAATGGTGCAGCCGCTGTGGCAAGCGGCATGGAGTTTCCTCAAAAAGTTAAACATAGAATTACCATATGGCCCTGCATTTCCACGCCTAGGTATAATCCCGAAAGCATTGAAAATAGGGACTCAAACAGATACTTGCATGCCAGTGTTAATAGCAGTATTATTCATAACAGCCAAAAGGAGTAAACAATCCCAAGTGTCCAGCAACAGATGAAGGAGTGCGGAGTGCATCAAATGTGGTGCATACATACAATGGATTGTTATTCAGCCATAAAGAGAATGAAGTCCTGATACACACGACCACATGGATGAATGCTGAAAAAATGATGCTAAGTGAAACAAGCCGGTCACAAAAGGCCACATATTGTGTGATTCCGTTTATACAAAACAGCAAATGCCTTAGTCTGTTACGTGTTGCTATAAAGGAATCCCTGAGGCTAGGTAATTTATAAAGAAAAGAGATTTTTTTGGCTCACAGTTCTGCAGCCTGTATAGGAAGCATGGCACCAACATCTGCTTCTGGTGAGGCCTCAAGGAGCTTCCACTCGTGGCAGAAGGGGAAGGGGAGCCAGTGTGCACAGAGGTCACAGGGCGAGACAGGAGGCAAGAGAGAGAGGGAGGAGGTGCCAGGCTCTTTTGAACAACCAGCTCTCCCAGGAACTAGTAGAACAAGAGCTCACTCACCCTGAGGGAAAGCATTAATCTATTCATGAGGAATCCACCCCCATAACCCAAATACCTCCCATTAGGCCCCATCGCCACCACTGGGGATAAATTTCAACATAAGATTTTTAAGGGGTCAAACATGCAAACTACAGCACCTAGAATAGGCGGATTCTCCCCTATTGAATGCTACCAAACATTTAAAGAAAGATTCAAGCCTATCCATTCCCCGCCAGGTGGCTGTCTCCACAACATGGCTTTTTCCCCTTCAAGACCATCAGGAGAAGAGCCTGTGTCTCCGCATCTGCGGAAATCGTCTTTGCCATGTAATGTGCCATAACCACGGGAGTGACATCGCATCGCATCCCAGGGCCACCGCTAAGGAGGAGGGTGAGGACCTTGACCCTCATCTTAGAATTCTGTCCTGCCTGGCTTCCACTTGTCCTCTTCTAAATCCATCTTAACTCATTCCTTTGGTGCCTGTTTTTACTGCCTAAATTTTGGCAATAAAGGGAGGAATAAAAACACATCATTTTTTTTCTTTTTTTGAATTCTCATTACATCCACACACAAGAAATGTGTCACATGAAGGAAGTGTATTTAGAATACCAGTTTTCCTATTTGGTTCATGATATTTTTCCAGGGTAAAATTGCCAACAGAATTTGGAAGCCCAAAGCAGGACATGATATAAATTAATGCTGGTGATCTGTAAATTATATTTTATTTCATAAAAGGGTAAATTTTCCCCTTTAGTCTGGTCAATTTTATGCAATTTGGCATCACATTTTATAAATGTATTACCCTTTTGAACATTTACTGAACTGAATGCACAAAGAGAAGTATAAAAGAAAATCTGGAAGCACTTGTTGGTTTTATTTTAAGGCTGGAAAAGAATATAAAATGGAATGCATGTATTAATTTTGGCATGGATATATTCATTTCCTGTGGTTGCTGTAACAAATTACCACAAACTTGGTGGCTGAAGACAACAAATATTTATTCTGTCACAGTTCAGAGGCCAGGAGTCCTAAACCTGCCTCACTGGGCTGGAATCAAGGTGTCAGCAGGGCCGCGCTCCCTCCACAGGCTCCGGGAGACCCCAATCCTCGTCTCCTCCAGTTTCTAGTGGCTGCTGGCCACCTCCACCCTCTGCCTCCGTGGTCACATGGCCACCTCCTCTTCTGTCTGTAGTAAAATCTCCCTCTGCCTCCCTCTGATAAAGACACATGTGATTGCATTTAGCACCACCTGGGTCATCTACCATAATCCCCCACTTCTCAAGACCTTAATTTAAATCACATCTGCAAAGATCCTTTCTCTGTGTCAGGGAACTTTCCTAGGATCCAGGGGTGAGGGCCTGGATAATTCAGGGGCCGTGATTCCAACCCACTGCAATGTGTCTTCTCTGACCCTGCTTGAGTGTGCTGGCAAGGACTGCTGCCTTGTCATCCATTCGTATTAGTGTCTGCAGCATTTGGCAATATGGTGTTTCTATTGAGAGAAAGTCATAATCAAGTACAGTTCTTTTTTTTTTTCCTTTGCCTCAGAGAGAAAAATCTCCATTCCACTGTTCTCCCAGATCAGCTGCTTTTGGAAGGCAGGGAACAAGGCAGCATCAGTGAATTCCACCAGCACTGACCCATTGCCACATTCCTTTGATATAAAGTAGCTTCCTGAGTCAGAGCAATTCTGAGTGGGACACCATGATGGTGAAAATGTCTGTGGTTAACAGATTGTACTTCCATGGAAGGATTACGGGCAGAGAAGATAAGCCCATATTCAGAGTAAGTGCCTCTTCCAGGGAGAACATCTTGCTGCCCTCTTCATCCTGGAAGTGATCAAATGCAATCAGTCTGCCACGGGGATCCTGGGAAACGGTGTCACCTCAGGCTTTTCCTTGGCTTGTAGACGGCCGTCTTCTCCCTGTGTCCTCACATGGTTGACCCTCTGTGCACACCTTCATCCTAATCTCTTCTTATAAGGACATCACTCCGATTGAATTAGGGCCACCCTCATCACCTCACTCCACTTTAATTACCTCTTTAAAGATCCCATCTTCAAATGCAGTCACATTCTGAGGCACCGGGGTTAGGGCTTCAACATATGAATTGCGGGGACATAGCCCATAGCATGAGGCAAACAGCTCCCTTGCATTTGGTGGGCGAGCATAGGAGGATCCAGGGGTAGAAAAGTCCTTTGATAGGTGGGGGATGATTCAGATGACAGGGACAGAAAATGCAATTTAGAAAGTGGAGTTTGGGTACAGCCTCATCACGGGAGCCGCTCTGCATTCTCAAGTCATGCAGGCTGGCATCTAATGCCAACTTTCCCCTGTCCATCAGCGCCTGTAGCCTCCACGTCCTCCTCACCCATGGTGGCCTCCACAGACCCCACTCAGCCCCTTCCATCAGCACCACCTGCTCCCCATCTATCACTTCTTCCTGGGAGAGCCCCACTCTTGGTCTTTTCTAAGCCTGCTTCATAGTAAGTGGCTGAAACCTGTGGGATAAGCTCCCATGAGGTTGTAGATTCTGCTGCCATAAATGTATGGTCTGGCCATTAGTCAACTCCAACACTGTGTGGGAACTGTCCATCCATCCATGCGTCCATCCACCCATCTGTCTGTCCATTCACCCATTACAGACAAATTCGAAAAGTGCCTTCCTTATGAGCTAGAATGTCTGTGCACAAAACAGACAAAGTTGGCTGCTTCTTGGAGCTTACATCAGAGATCTCCAAACTTTTTCTATAAATGGTGAGATATTAAATATTTTAGGCTTTGTAGGCCATATGGTCTCTGTCACAACTACTCAATTCTGCCATGGTTTTGTAAAAGCAGCCATCAACAATTCATGAACAATTCATGAAATGAGTGTGGTTCTGTGCCAAAGGACATTGGGATTTCATTCCACGTTCACGCATCATGAATACTATGCTTCATTAATAGAGCACAAAGGAAGCCTTCCTTTGACCCTAAAGAACCATGTTATCTGCACATTACAATTGCTTTGATTCCTCCTGTTTTTGTCTTCATGCTGCCATCGTGGGTACCTAGCACACAAGGCTTTATTGCCTCTTAGCTCACGTAACAAAAATACTTCTGTTTTGTAAGTTCCCTCATTTAAAGAGAAACATGCTTCATCTGATTTAGATATATCATTCTATTTCAACTTAATTTGGAGTCTTAAAAATCAAGGATGGCCAGGCGTGGTGGCTCACGCCTATAATCCCAGCACTTTGGGAGGCCTAGGTGGGAGGATTGCTTGAGGCCAGGAGTTCAAGACCTGCCTGGGCAACACAGCGAGACCCTGTCTCTAAAAAAAATTAAGGATGCATTGTTTGAACATATACCTTACTATTTTAGAGATGAAAGTTTTATTTTTGTATCTTAGGTACTGATGAATAGATGTTTAATTGTTGCCAGAGTTCATTGAACAGCCCATGTTACTGGTGGTGGTGTCAGTTGTCGCAACTAGTTTAGACACTATTTAATCACTTATCTTCCAAATGTCATTCTCTTTGCTCAGCAAATGTATTTCTGTGAATGTACAATGAGTAAATAATGAAACATAAAGGAAAAAAGACAAGCTTAAAATTGGAATCTCGTTAAAATATTCATTCTGTATTGTTATTTACTACCTAACCTGACCCCACTGAAACTTCGATAAACATGATTTTAAGTAAATTTTTGTGATTTTTTTCCATCCTAATTTGAATAACTTCACTGTGTCCTCTGATATCTCGTTGCTGGAAAAGATACTTGGCCAACTGAGTGCTGGTAAAAACAAGACTTCACTGTATTCATCAAGGATGTGTGGGCCTGCTACAGATCCTGGAGTCATGTCAATTTAGCAAATGCACAAGAGCCAGACACCAGTGCCTGGAGTTGAGTCCCTTACAGTGTTCCCCAGATGAAGCAATACATCATGATGACTAGTGTTTTCCTGGCCTCCACGGGTTCCAGTTGGAATCCCTTGCCTAGACACATTCCAGGAAAATGGCTTCAGGGTACAATTGTCATGAAAGTTTCCCCTTAAACCCAAAACAAGCAAGAATAAAATAAATAAAAATATGAAAAGTTGATGTATGTGCTTAGTCAAACAGTCAAAGAGCAGGAAGTACTCTATTCCCACATTAGTTTTGAGATTCACATTGTTTGGCCCTTTATATCACTTGAACATCATGAAAATGGCAATATTGAGCCCAGAATCTAAGACTTACAATTAATAGTAGAATTCACTCATGGCTCCTTTTGGGGGCATGACTTCCTTCCGCCATTTTCTGAGCAGAGTGCCTTCATTGCAAGCCCTCACAGAAAAACCCTTTTCAAAGGCAGACGATGCAACACGTGCCACATCCCAACATAGGTCAGCTGACTTAGGACTCGAAATGCTTTCATGAATTCTGTCCATGTCAGCACCAGGATTTTCACTGCTGAAACCAGTTCAGGCAAACACACACACACACAGAGGCCACACAGGGAAAAACACACACTGGAACACACATACACACACACACACACACACACACACACACACACACGACACAGGATGACTTCGCGGCCAGTTAACCCAAACTCTCCCAGGACTCACTTGTGGCTCCAAGTTTTCTGTTACCCCAGGAAATAATACAAGTGGCTCTAGCTTCCCTTTTTCCAGTCACCCGCCCCAAGTTCTCCAATGCGGACCCTGTTCCTCCCTTAGCATGAATATTCTGGAAACAGATGTGACTCCGCGCCCCAGCTCTCCTGCATGTCCCCGCACCTTCCTTTCCCAGGCATGACCATGGGAAAAAGTGCGAGCCACAGCCGGTTCAGAGCAAGAGGGATGGGACTCTGACGGGAGCTGCCCAGGCCTGGGACTGGGCTCTGACTTTTGTCCTTTTTAAATGTACAGTCCTGCTTCTTGTCCATAGCTCTTTGCTGGTCAATCTCCCTAACACCCATTAGCAGAAAGACAGGGGTTTTTGATTTGGGTCATTTCAGCCAAGGGCCAGCCAGTGTCTTCCAGGGGCTGGCGAGGGCCTGGGGTGCAGAATCACTACAGATGCGCCTGCTATGTAACTCAGGGTAAAGTGTGACTTGGAAATGAAAATATTCTGTAAGTCAGGAGTTACTTCTGGTCAGTAAAAAAAAAAATTCAATAATTAATTTTGCACATTTGAATGACAATACAGTCAATATGAGCCATCCTTCATAATCCATGTGGATGGTCTTCCTCAGGCAAGCTCAAAGTTTCCTGTTTTCTCTGTCCTCCTCCTCCCCGCTCCCCAGCACACACCCTACTCCAGATGATATGCACTGACAGGCCTCATGAAACCCTTACTGCCTTTACACGGCCCACACCACCTGGACAGCACCCTTTTCCCAACTCAGAAAATGGCCCGGGGTGCACAGCAGCCCAGCCTGCCTTCCTTAGTCCCTGCCACGAAGGATTTCTGCAGCCACTTGTGCAGCAGTGGCCGGCCCAGCAGAAGGGAAGTGTGGAGCAGGGCACTGAGCGAGAGGAGACGTCTGACTCCAAAGAGGACGTAAGTCAATGCCAACACCACAGATCCAAGATCTAGAAGAATGCCCCAAAAAATCAGGGCAGGCTGTGCATGCACTCATAAGCCGAGACATCTGTCTGCATTTCTGTCTGTGTCCACCTGAGAGCTACCCTTAACTCCATCCACCCACTTACACAACTTTCTATCTTTACAGCATCTTTCTGTCTACCTGTTGCTCAGTTAGTGGATATTTGTCTCTGTCTCCACTTTCTGCCTGTCTGTTAGTCCACGTCTGTCTCTCTGCCTGTCATTCTGCTCATCCAACCATCTCTTTTTATCTGTGTGTCAATCTTCCTGCCAATTTGCCTCTGTCATTCCCAATGCCTTCCGCCCCCGTGCCCTCTCCCAACCTCGCCTTGCCACATCCTCGGTGTCTAGGTGTCTGGTGTCTTTAATCTCTCAGTCACTTGACTCCATCCACAGCTGGTGACTCCCCAGTCTCAACCTACAGACCCGACCTCTCCTCCAATGTGTCTGAAATCCAGACAGGCTGGTGGCTCAACATACAAGGTTTTTGTGGCAACTTCTTTTTCTTTCCCCACTTTAAAAAAAATTTAAGGTGTAATGTACCTATACTCATCCTTTGCTGTGCACCGTCCTGTGAGTTTTGACAAAGTGCACATATCCGTGTAGCCATGATCAAGACACCAAGCCCCAAAACTGCCTCCTGTCCCTCGTGGTAACCACTCCTCCACCCTCAGCCCCTGGCAGCTACGGATGTGTTCTCCATCCCCTACCCCGTTCACAGCTTCCACAGACACGCGTGGGACCCACAGCAGGAAGTGGCGGGGCCTGGCTCCTTCCACTCAGCTGCTTCCTTTGGGACACGTTTGTGGTGCCAGGTATCAATATCCTCCATTCTCCCTGCTCGGGACGCTTCCATCTTGGGGTGGGCCACGGCTTGCTTGTCCCCTCACCAGGTGAGGCACATGTGGGCCACTTCCTTGTTTGGGTGATTACTACTAAAACTGCTATAAACATCCACTTACAAGTTTTTGTGTGAACATGAGTCTCATTTCTCTTGAGTAGTACCTAGTTGACAAACGGCGGGACCATCTGACAAGTGTAGTTTAACTTTATCAAGAAACTGCAAACCAACCTCCAAAGTGGCTGTGCCTTTGTTTGCATTTTAAAGCATCCAGAGAGGCCATCACTCTCCGCAAGCTTCTTCTCCCTAGTCCTCCCCATCTGCCTGGCTGCTCCCACCCAAGTCCACAGACCAGCCTGGATGCCGCGATGTTTCCTCGGGCCCCTTCTTGGGCTTCACACTCAGCCTCCTACCCTAGTCCCAGGGCCCTCCTCCCTGGCCTGCTTCCTACATGGCAACAGGAATGATCCTGAAAAGTCAAACATGTCAGGGGTCTTTCTTGCTCCCATCACACTTGGAGTCAGCAGATCCCAGCCCCAGCCCCAGCTTATTCCTCTTCCCTAGCTCTAACTGGCCCAGCCCCACTGGCCTTCCCTTTCTCCTCCAGCCACAGAGCACCAGTCCAGGGTTGCCCCGCCTGGGATGCTTGTACCCCAGATCATGGCAGCAAGAGAGGAAAGCTGGTGCTCAGGCAGTGCCCATGTGCCAGGTGCTGCCACAGGCAGTTGCCTACTTCTTACCCGTGGCTTTATGATCATCAGCCCCATTTTACAGAAGAGAGAATAGGCGCAGAGAAGTTAGTGCAGCCAAGGTCTTCAGAGTCCTCAGACGTCCTCTCTGGGTGGCACCAGGACTGGCATAGGGTCATGACCAAGAGGACCCCTAGCTTTCATTCCCTGCTATTCTCTTGTCCATGGCATTCATAGTGTTTACGGCTTCTGGGCTAAGCACAAAGGGAGTGCCCTGTAACAGCCATGAAGTGAAAGCCACGACCCACCATTGCAGCCTCCAAACAAGTGCAGGGCGAAGACCCTTGAACTGTCCTGGTGTTCCGTAGGGAGCACCCCATCCTCCCTCAGGTCGAGCAGACTTGGGGGCTGGGGGTTGGGGCGGGCAGGAGTGCTCTGACTCTGAGATTCAGCACTGGGTTCAAGAAATTACTCTGGCCCAGCCCAGCCCCTGACAGACAAGGGTGAGCAGTGCCCAGTGCCTGCTATCCTGTCGCCCACAGATCAGGAGGCATTCCCATGCCCTGTGACGTTGCTGGCCCCCTTGGGAGGGGCTGTGCTCACCAGCCAGGGAGGCAGAGGCCATTAGCAGGTCCGTGAGGAAATAGGGCCATTGGTATACCACCAATGTATCTGTTCATATTTCGATAACTGCATTTCAATAAAACAGATTTCCTTTGGAACTCTATGCATTTTATTTTTTGCCTTTCGAAATGTTATTCTGACAGCACAGTGGATCCTGGTCGGTGGGTCCCTAATCTGAGGCTGGGGTTGCTCGTGTGGCCCACCCCCCCCCCCTCCCAGCACCTCTGGCATTAGCTGTGCAGAGGAGCCCCTGGGACCCGTTGTGAACCCTATCCCTTCCTGCTCCGATCACTGGTGGTTACCACCCTACCCTGCCCCACAGCAGGGTCCCAGGCACCCCAGGGACAAGCCCACACTGCACCAACTCTGACTTGAAGGTCCTTTTACATCCTGAAGCAGCTAAGGATTTACTGAGTGCCTACTGGGTGCTGGCACTTGCAGTTCTGGGGGCTGGGACCCAGCCATGAACGAAGCAGAACAAAAAGTCCTGCTCCCAAGGGCTGACATTCCGGGGTGGGCAATGCAGCCACACTGTGGCTATGGTGGAGGCCGGGTTGGGGCTGGGAACAGGACTGAGGCTGGGCCCTGCACAGGGTCCTCGGGCTCTTGGTGACCCGCCCACCCCAGCCAAGCATCTTCCTTCTGCTGTCTCCCACTGCAAGGCCTTTGGTTGTGCCTGTCCCTCTCCCTGGGAAGCACTACCCTGTGTGCCTGGCAAACACCCACTCATCCCGCAGATCCCAGAGGAAGTGTCACTTCCTTTGGGAGATCCCCGGTCCCTCCAGCCAGGCCTCCCTGCCTCCGGACGCAGCCCCTGCATGTGTCCCACTGGAGCCCAGGACCACGCTGCTCTGTAGCTCCTTGCTGCAGTGGACATGGTTGGGACCACTCAGATCCGGTTCCTGGGAGGAGTGCCCATCTCCCCGCTACCCTTCTCTGGAGAATAGTCCTGGATCCATAGGATCCACCTCCTCTCCCAGGGTGGCTGCAGGCAAGGACTGACTGATGAGCGCAACAGCCGCCACAGCCGCCCCGCCCCCCTCACCTAAGGAGGACAGCCCCTTGCCCCTCTTCACACCCCTAGGAGTGCCAGACTGTGATGGGCTCCAGTGGCACCCACATCCCTCCTCAGCTCCTTCCTGCCCGGGCTGCTCCCCTCTCCCCTATCCTTCCCCTGCACCAGAATCCCCACTTCGAGGACTCAGGCCCAGACTCTTGTTCACCATCTGCTGGGCCTGGCTTCCTTCCCATCTGGCCCCTGACGCTCACTGTGGCGGCTCATAAATACTTGCTGAAGGAATGAATGGAGCTCTTGTTCCATAGAAGGAAACTGAGGCCCAGAGTTGGCCAGTCATAAACACTCAAGGGCAGAGTCCAGAAGCCAGGCCATCCAGGTCCCAGTCCAGCTGTGGGTGAAGGGGAGCCACCTTCTACATTTTCTTGGTAGCACCAAGGAGGAAAGCGGGTGGAGTACCCAGAGCCTTCCTTGGGCTCAAATCGCCTTCAGCACAAAAGCCCTCGCCCGCTCTGTTCCTGGTTCCCAGTTCCAGTTGCCCCAGGCTGGGCTGCTCTCCCCTGGGTGTGGCCAGTGGCTGGGCCCCATCCTGGCTGGGTCAGCAAAAAGGGGGCCTCTGGTGGCAAGACCTGTAGAGCCCTCTGTGTGGGAGAGACGCCTGCAGGGCCCGCACCCGCCATCCAAGCACACATGGAGCTCCTCCATGCCCTGCTCCTGGCACTGGGCACCAGCGGGGACGGAGACGGCAGTCCCTGCCCTGCAGAGCTCGCAGCCTGGTGAGGACAGCAGACAGCAAGCCTGGGGGTGACGGCTGCCTCCAGAGGGAGCATCTGCCATCCCTCACACTGGGTCCGGGAAGGCGTAGACTCGAAAATTGAGGAGCTGGGTCTGCTGAGACCTGAGGGGAAAGTGTCAGGTAGAGGGAAGGCACACGCAAAGGTCCTGGGGTGGGGGGACATGTGGAATGTCAAGGAACTCAAGGGGCAAGGTGCCTGCAGCAGAGGGGCAGGAGCGAGAGGGACAGCAGGGAAGGTTGCGCTGCACGGGGCGGGCTTGCAGAGGTGAAGCGGGCAGGGAGCAGCTGGGATTTTATTGCCAGTGTTAGGGAGAAGCTAGGGGGGTTTCAGGCAGGGGGCTGCAAGGCCTGATTCTGGTTGTAAGAAGACAACTCTGGTGCTGGGTGGAGAGTGGGCTGAAGGGGGTCAGATGTGTCCTTGGGGGCCCCCACTGCTGTTGGGGAGCCCACAGGCAGCTCTGATCTGGGCTGTGATTCCTCCCGAGTTGTGGGGGTCCTCCCTGCAGACTGGTTTTAGGAAGGGCAAAGTGGAGATGAGTCCAGGGCAGGCCCCAGCTGGGGCATCCCTCCACTGGCTGAGTCCGCAGCCCAGCCCTGGTAACCAGCAGGCGGAGGCCCTGAGGTGTCCAGTGCCCAGCAGGGTGGCAGCATCTGGGTCAACTGACCGAAGGGCCCAGGGCCTGGCTTAGATCCCAGCTTGAGGAACTACCCTGTGGGGGCCTCGAGCAAGTCCCTTAGCTTCCCTCCACCAAACTCCTCTAAAATAGGTTAGCAGTGCCTCTGAGGCCTGCTGACACGGGCCAGGCCAAGATCAAGGGCGGGGCCTGACAGACCTCAAACTTCAAGTTCGCAGGCGCTCAGTGAACACTCACAAGCTCTCCACCCCCACCCCAGCTCTACCTGTTTTAAAGCAGATTCTGGGTTGGGCTCACATCATCCCTGGAGAAGCAGGGAAGTGCACGGAAGTCACGCAGACCTGGGGTTAGGCTTGGGCTATGTGTTCCTTGCTGTGACCTTGAGCCAGAGCAGCACCTCCGCGTGCCCCTCAGGAGGGCAGGCAGTGCCAGTGCAGTCTGACTTAGCAGAAGACAGGCACCGAGGAGCACTCACTATGTCAGGGTTCTTTCTCCTCCTTTCTAACAAACCTGTGAGCTGGCCATTCTTATGAACACCCCCTTTTTGCAGATCAGGAGACCGAGGCTGCAGGGGGAAAGGAATTCACAGGAGGTCCCCCAGCAAATGAGTGGCCTGGATGCTGACCCAGGGCCCTTTGCGGCATTAGTACAGCCAGGACAGCGCACCTGGAGACTCTACGATAAGCATTTGTTGAGCACCAACTGGGGCCAGGGCCTCATGCCTATCAGTCAGTGCCATGGGAATGGCCCAGAGGGCTTGAGTGGAGTGGAGACAGATGCCACCGTGTTTTGGCCCCAGTTGGCTTAGATCCTGCTACTGGGGTCCCAGGAGGGCCCCAGAGTCAGAAAGGAGGTCCCCACGAAACCAAGCCACCTCCAGGGTCCCCCAGTCACCCGAAGTCCAACCCAAGGGAGCTCCCACTGGGAAGCCTTCGTGACCCTCTAGGCCCTGGCACCCAAGCCCCTGCTCCATGTTCTGCCATGCACTGCACCATCACCCGGGAATGACTCGGGCAGGGGATTCTTATCCGGGGTTGTCTGGAATCATCATCGAAATCCTGCAGAAAGAGGGTCCCCTGAGCCCTTTGCTGATGCAGAGGAGTGGAGAACTCTCCACTCACATAGTTTGGGAAGGGAAGGAATTCTCTCCCCACAAGTCCCTGCTGAAGACCTTGGAGATCTGGGGCTGAGCCTCAAGGTACAGATGAAAGTCTAGTTTCCCAAAATTGGGCCATGTGTGTTCCCTCACCCCACCCCAGGCTTGTCTCGTCACCTCAGTGGAGACACCGGCACGCTCTGAAACTCCTCAGCCCCTGCCTGCTACAAGCTGGAGCAGGGCTTCCCCTCCTGGGAAAGGAGTTGCCTGTCTCAGGTCAGCCTCCCCCAGCTGGGGAGGGCGCTGCTGCAACAGCAGGCACCCAGCACATCCTTGCAGAAGGAAGGGAAGGCAGGAGGCTCGGCCCTGCCACCTGGGAGGGGTGACATCATGGGACAAGCCCTGTGTGCTTGCCGGAGACCACTGGGAGCTGCGAGGAGGCTGAGTTCTGTTCCGTCTCCCAACAGCTGCCACCATGCCCCACCCTCACCCATGAGGAAGCCCCAGGAAACCCCCACCCAAGGCAGAGGCTGAGGAAGCCGGGCGGATACCCAGCACGCCGTGGAGCCATGCAGGGGACCTTCAGAAAACACATCTCGACACAGGGGACCTCAAAGAGATCAAAATGCATTTAATGTGGTCTAGTCTCATCGCCTACGTCTTTAGATACTGCTATGTATTGAAAATAACATGAAAATTCTCCAGTTTCACCATTTAAAATAATTTGACATTCTATGACCTCACGCAGGGCAGACACCCTGTACAGGGGCCTCCCAACAGTGGCTCCTCCCTGCCCCCCAGGACCCTCTGGGTGGGGACCGGGCAGCACAGCACCAGCAGAGGCTCAGGGGGCGGCCACCGTGCTCTGAGCAGCAGGCATAGGCTGCACACAGACACACACTCAAGTACATGGATTCACATGGGCACACACACAGCCTCCTACACACGAGCCGGACGCACACGCTCACCTCCAGGTGCCTCATCCTGGAACACAAGCTCCGCTCAGGCGCAGACGTGCGTAATCAGGGCAGAGGGTCGGGGACCGTGGGGTTCAACTGTGCCAGTGCCCAACCTGACGGGTGGGTGCCCACCCTCACAGCCCCCCTCATAGGAAACTTGCACACGGAAACGCCTGTGGGTAGACAGACACATAACCACCTGCATACACACACACACACACACACACACACGTATAGATCACATATCTGTATTACTAACCCAGTCATACACGTGAAGAGCCGAGTGTGCATGTGTGCACCACACATGTATGCATGCAGGCTCACACAGGCACACGCCTCCACACACACACTCCCCAGGGGCCAAGTCTTCCTCGCTCCTGGCTCGTCCCATCCGCCCTCCCGCTTCAAGTGCACTAAAGAGGGAGACTATTTTGGTCGTTAGCACAAGCAATAAATAAATAAATAAATACAGGGGAAGGAAGAAAGAGGGCAGGAGAATCAAGCATCTGCCGCCTTTGGGGAGATGAGGCGCTGGGGCTGCTCTCCCGCAGGGTGGGGGCTGGGAGGCAAGAGCACAGACCTCCAGGGGGTGGGCCTGGGGCCCCCGGACTCAGCTCTGGGTCGGGGGAGTAGAAGGCTGTCTCACTGGCCCTGGAAGGGCACAGGCCCCTACACCAGCACCAAGTGACCAGGGTCACCACTGTCCCTCAGCATGGCCATCAGGGAGGCGAAGTGTCAAGCTCTCCCCTGCCAACTTCACCCCAGCACCCAGGGCTAAGGCTGAGAAAGCCCCTCAGGCTTCGGGGCCAGGCCTGGGAGCAGGAACCAGCTGAGGCACTCCTGGCAGACCCCAAGAGGAAAGAGCTACCTCGGCGGAATCTTCTATGCCAGAAATGAGTGTGGGGCTGAAGCTGGGGCAGGATGCTGAGTCGGGCCTACCCCAGGATGTAGGGGTCCGGTGTCTTGACTTCCATTGCCCCAGACCTCAGGGCTGAGTCTTCAGCTGCTAAGGAGGGGAGGAGGTGGAGGGAAGAGGCAGACACCCCCACCCCAGGCCCCCAGCCCCTCTCTGTCTCCCACACCCCACCCACTCACTGCATGACCCCCTCTGCTCTCTGCCTCAGCTTCCCCACTTGGGCCAGAGTCCTCGGTGCCTTCTGGCTCTGAGCTGTCTCGGGGGTAGAGTTGGAGCAGGAGACACATCCTTTCTGATTACCGGCTTCTGGAGAGGCCCGGCTAGAGGAGAGCAGGTTTTCTCCACAGCCCTGGGAAGGGCCTGGCTCCACCACGGACAGGCAGCTGACCCAACCAGCTGCCACGAACAAGATGGGGTGGCAGAGCCAGCAGTGACAACAAGGGGACCCCAAACCTCTTCCTGATGAGGGCGCCACAGTGCCTCAACCTGGGGGAGGGTGGTGGAGGAGCGGCCCTGGAAGCCTCGGCAGGAATTCTGTTCCACGGCTGGTTTCTGATTCAGCTTTGAATGAGCATGGCACTCCCCAGTCATCCCAGTTGGCAGGAGGGGGTGACGATTCCTCTCCTTTCCTAAGATCTTTCCTCTGCCATTCAGTGCTGACCAGGGCCTGGCTGTGCCCTGCCTGAGCTCTGCTGTGCCGCTCCAGGTGAGGCAGGGACAGGATGTGGTCCTATGTCAGGCAGACCTGGCCCCTGCCACCTTCACAAGGCAGACAGAGGGGCTGGAGGAACTTCAGCAGTGGAGGTATGGGCGGGGTGGGGTGTGACAGGGTTGGGGGGAGATGAGCGAGCCCAGAAAGAACAGGACAACCCGGAGTCTCTAAGGCACGACTCACACTGTGGGCCCAGTGGAGACGGGGCTGCCAGCTTCCTCCTAGCCTGGGATCCCGACTTGCCTTCCCAAGGAGCCATCTCGGCCTATGGCTCCTAACCACCCCTCACTGTGGAAGGGGCGGAGGCCTGGACAGAAATGGAGAGAGAAGCAAAACAGGAAAATCGAGGGTGGGGGGAGGAACCCTCGATGGCAGGTCCCATGCCTGGCCCTGAGACACATCTCTAAGGTACAAAGGCAAACTCTAAAAGCTCAAACCAGTTTCTTCCCAGCCCCACCCACCACCCCAATGACAGTAGAAAGCTTTTATTACGATCATTAACATGGTCTTGATTTTTCTATCACAAACAGAGCCCAGCTGGCTCGTGAGCTTGACGAAGTGCGGTCCCAGAGCACTCTGCTTGCCCAGGGACTGCGGTGCCCACACACACGGGGAGAGGCCGGTCCCACCTCGGGGAACCCTCTGGAGCCTCCAGCCAGCTGCTGCATCCTGGCAGACCCATGGAATTCTAATTGTTCTTTTTGCCCCCTATGAATTAAAAAAAATTTTTTTCAATTGCATGGTAATTTTTTTTTTTTTTTTTGTAAACAGTCTCACCCAAGCTAAGGTCGAGAAAGCTGAAACCCGGTGTTTCTCCCCAAGTTAAAAACCAGCAAGGAGCACCGCAGCTAGCCAGCCTTGGACAGCAGAGGCTGGGCCCACCATCGAGCTGAGCTGCTTCCCCGCAGGCTGCAGCTCCATCTTCAGGCAGAAGCCCTGGCCCCCGTGGCCTGGCCCCCCAGGAGGCCACTTCTTTGCCCTGAGCCTGTGATAGCCTCTGAGGCCGGGGGCTGCCGCTCTGGCTGCCCCCTCTCCGGCCAACCTTCTGAGGCCGTTGCAAAGAAACATAAAACGACTAAAACGCTACTGAGTCTGCAACCCAGGGCACTGGGCCCGTTCTGCTCAAACCCGGGGCCCCTGAGCGGCGGCGGGGCCTCTCCCCGGCCGGGGGTGGATGCTGCATGTCGGCCAAGGTTGGCTCAGATCTCTGACTCCCGTCTGTAGGGCCGCTGCTCCAGGGCCCCACCGCCAGCCTGGAGTCTGTCAAAGTCATGCCTGGCCTGGGGGCTGAGGCCGTCCCGGCTTCGGCCGTCCTGGTCTCCGTCCGCCTCATCCTCCTCGTCACGGCTCAGGAAGGCCAGCTCGTTCTCGTAGCAGAAGGAGTTGGCGCTGGGCAGCAGGAACTTGTTCTCCACCAGATCCTTCGCACTGCAGCGGGGCGTAGAGGGCACCTCATAGGTCTTGTGGAAGTGCGAGTAGTCGATCTTGTACTGGTTCTTCTCCTCGAAGAGCACAGGCTCAAAGCGGTGACCCCACAGGATCTCATTGGCCAGGTAGGAGCTGCGGGCCTGGGTGGTCATGGCTGTGGCCTCCACCATGCCTTCCAGGATGACCACGATCTCAAAGTCGTCCGTCTCCAGGTCCTGCCGGCTGATGCCGAACAGCGGGCTGGCCTCGTCAATCTCGTGCAGGATGGTGATGGGCGACACCAGAAAGATGCGGTCCAGGCCCTTGTCGAAGCCCACATCGATGTCGATCTGGTCCAGCGGGATGTACTCGCCCTCCTCGGTGACCCGCGGCTTGATGAGCTGCGCGCGCACATGGGCCTCCACAATGTGGCTCTTGCGCAGGTTGCCCACACGCCACATGAGGCAGAGCTTGCCGTCACGCAGAGCCACCACGGCGTTGTGGCTGAACAGCAGCGTCTGTGCCCGCTTCTTGGGCCTTGCCATCTTGGCCATGATGGCACCAATCATGAAGGAGTCGATGATGCAGCCCACGATGGACTGGGCCACCACCATGAAGACGGCCACCGGGCACTCCTCCGTCACACAGCGCAGCCCGTAGCCGATGGTGGTCTGCGTCTCGATGGAGAAGAGGAAGGCCGCCATGAAGCCGTGCACCTGCATCACACAGGGTGTGCGGCCGCGGCCCTCAGCCGGCTCCAGGTCACCGTGTGCCACAGCGATGACCCAGAAGATGACGCCGAACAGCAGCCAGGAGGCAAGGAAGGCCAGCGAGAAGATGAGCAGCATGTAGCGCCAGCGGATGTCCACACAGGTGGTGAACATGTCAGCCAGGTAGCGCTGGGACTTCTCGTCCATGTTGGCGAACTCAATGTTGCACTGGCCATTCTTCTTGACGAAGCGGTTGCGGCACCTGCGCCGCGTGTGCACCTTGCCGTTGCCGAAGCCGTTGGCGCCCGACATGGTGACCAGGTGCAGCCCGTCCTCCTCCGATGACACGATGCTGTAGGGGTTGGCCCGGCTGGCTGCGGTCATCCCGGGGGTTGGGGGACCCTGGCTCACCCCCAGGCTAGCTCCAGGCAGGGCGGCTCCTGCAACAGAGAGGACGGCATGTCTGGCTGGGCTGGTGGCTCTGGGCTCCTCCACCCCCATCCCAGGGCCCCCAGATGTGACTGGAGGACGCTTCCACCCTGATTGACCCACAATCGTGCTCTGGTCTTGCCTAAGCCAGCTCCCCACTCCGCCTTCCCAGTGCAAGTGGCCACCCCCTTCGCGCCCCCAGCAGCTCTAGCCAAAAACCTCAGCTCCACACCTCACCCCCACACTGAGGGCTCTGAACAGTCTATTTAGGATCCTACCCCTTCTCCCACCCTCAAGGCCTGAATCTCACCAGTGCCTGCCCAGCCAGTTCGGGGCACACCTTGCCAGCCTCTCTGCCTCTGCCCATGGCCCCCCAGTCTCCATGGCAGCCACAGAGGGCCTGTGGAAGCTGAGTCGGTGCCTGTCCCTCCCCTGCTCAATGTCAGAGGCCCCCCAGGACATGCAGGACCTGCACAGGGAAGCCCCTGACCCCTCGGACCTCACCTCCCAGCCTCCTCCAGCAGACTCTCCTTCCGGCCACAGCCCCTGGCCCCAGGCTGTCCCTCAAACCCACCCCGGACACCCTCCCACAAGACATCCTGCCACTGCCTCGCCACCTTGGCACCAGAGGCCTCCTTGTGCCCCAGGAAGACCCACGTCCCATCCCTGCTATATCCACAGCACTGCCCTTTCTAAGGGCACAATGGCGGCAGCAATAACAATAACGTAGCTGGGGGCACACAACCATCAACCCCACCCTGAGACCACCACTCCCTAAGGGCAGCACATGTTCTTTTTTTCTTTTCTTTCTTTTTTTTTTTTTTGTTTTTTTTTTGGACAGAATCTTCCTCTTGTCACCTAGGCTGGAATGCAATGGCGCGATTTCAGCTCACTGCAACCTCCGCCTCCTGGGTTCAAGCGATTCTCCTGCCTCAGCTTCCTGAGCAGCTGGGATTATAGGTGCCCACCACCACATCCAGCTAACTTTTGTATTTTAAGTAGAGACGGGGTTTCACCAAGTTGGCCAGGCTGGTCTCAAACTCTTGACCTCAGGTGATCCACCTGCCTCGGCCTCCTGAAATGCTGGGATTACAGGCGTGAGACGTTTTCTCTTTTGCTTCTTGTTGTCCCTCCCAGGGCCTAGAATGCGGCCTGCCACCCCTGTCGCCACCCACTTTGAACACCCCAAGCTGGGTCCCACCACCCTCCTGACACCCACACGCCCCACTCTACAGTGTCCACCCACATGCCATGCTTGCAGCTTCTTGGTCACCAGCAGTGCCAAAGAGGGTAAGATCTGGCACCCAGACATGGGCTGCTCCCTGGCTGACCTCAGCCAAGAGCCCTCCCCAGCCCCTGCTTCCCGCATCTCTAAGGAAGATTGCAAGGCTGCTACCCTGGCACCTGGGCAGTGCTCAGGGGTGTCACCTGTTCCCAGCACCACCCTCAGCTCACTGCAGGCAGCACCTGGCTCCAGGCCAGCCTACTGCACATTCAGGCACCCCAAGACAGGCCCCACAGCAGGGCATCCATGCCAGCCAGAACAAAGCCTGCTCTCAGCCACCGACGTGCCCACCCCCGGGACACACAGGCTGCGCTGCCTGCACTAAAGGCCCCACGCTGGCCTGTCAGTGACAGCCTAAGTCGTCTGCAAGCTAGGGGCTATGGCACCGCCTGGCCCACAGCCGCATCTGGATGGCAGCGTGCCTCGGCTGGGCTAGGCTGGAAGCAGGGAGAACTGGGCCTTCCAGCATTAGCCCCGCACAGAGGAGCTGGACAGGCCCACCCCTCCCCGCCCACAGGGTCCCAGCACCCCCAGTCCCAGTCCAGTCACACCACGACCTCAGAGCTAGACAAAGCCTTGTCCCTTAGCACGCCTGCAGCCACGTTACTCAGCTACGAAGACATTGAGGCCCCAAGAGAACATCCTGGGGGGCTGGCACCACTGTGGACCGGGCGCTGCACACAGCCTTCTGCAGGCCTCTCAAGCCCTCCAGGGAGGGGTGGGCCATCCTGCTTTACAAACAAGGACCTGGAGGCCCAGAAGCCAGAATGGACTTGTCCCAGTCCCATAGGCAGGAGGCAGCAATGCCAGGATTCAGCCCCGGTCTGTGTGACCCAGCTTCTGGCCACGACCACACTAGTCTGGGCCTCGGAGCGGGTGCGGCCTCTGACCTCTGCTCCAAACACCTGAGCAACAGGTGATGGTGGAGCCGCCTGCCCAGCCAGGCTGTGGAACACTCCCAGGGGGTGCACCGGTTGCTCGGCCCCGAGCCGGCCAGTCCGAGCAGCACACAGCAACTGCTGCCTGAGAGAGACACAGGGAGAGCAGGCGGGGTCCTGGGCGCCTCGGGGGGCAGATGCATCAACTGCTGCCCTCAGATCATCCTCTCAACAACCCGGGGGTGCAGTCACCATCCAGGTTCAGAGAAGTTAAGTGACTCCCCCCAGGCCACACAGCCATGAAGCAGGAGAGTTGAGATTTAAACCACCTCTAGCGCAATCTCCCACCATGGGCCGCCGAGCTCTGCAGGGGACACCTTTCCTTACTCTGCCGTCCTCCCCCAACACCGCTGCGGCTGACCACCTCACCATGACGCTGAGGAGCTGGGACGCAGGGCCGGAATGGTGGACACTGCTTCTGCCTGGGCCAGGAGGTAGGGAGCCGGCGGCAGGGGGGATCCCTGCGGCTGTGCTGGGAAGAGGGCTCAGCCCCAGATTCCTGGACCCTCCAGAAGGAGGCAGCCAGGGCTGGGGCACTGAGACGCCGGCGTGAGGCCACCAGCTGACAGGGGCTGGATTTGTGTGGCCCAGGGGCCTTGAGGGACTTCCAGCGGGTCATGGCTGCTCCAGCCCCTGCTCCGAGCAGCTCGAAGCCTGCAAGGAACAGAATCACAAGAATCAAAGGCCAGAGAGCCCGGTCTGCATGTGCTCCCAGCAGCTGGCGGCCTCGAAACTGGACAGCTACCAGACTGGTGAGGGTGCTGCCACAGCTCCTGGCATCTCTGCCAGGGCTGGGCACCCCAGACCTGCCCAGATGGTGTCATACAGGCTTGGAAACCCCCACTTCTGTTGACGTTCCTCTCTGCGTGGTTTTACCACACAGAGAGCATCAACAAGGTCAAGTTCACGCCCCACTCTCTCATTTCTCGAGCCAAAAACTGACAAAGACACCTGTCCCAGGACCCCTGGAAACTGAGCAGAAGACAGAGTTGGAGCCCAGAATGTCAGTCCTCAGCCTCACACAGCCCTGCTCTGCCGTGTGTGCGTGTGTGTGAGCGAGAGAGAGAGAGAGAGAGAGAGAGAGAGAGAGACCCTCCCCAGGGGTGCTGGGAGCCCCCTCACTGGGCACTTGGTGAATACAGAACCACAAAGACAGACCCAGAAGGGGACCCTGGCATAGAAACCCTAGCACCACAAGCTAGACAATGTCCCAAGAACACTCCTGCGTAAACACAGGCGTGGCAAGAAGTTACACAACCATGCAGCCTTTAAGGACGCAATTTAAGAAATATAGGACAATATCCTCCACCAGGGACATACAGGCCTTTTTGGCTCTTGCTCAATGGGGTGCATACGGTGAAATCAGACAAGACATGAAAGAGAAACTGTTTTGCTGGAAGAGGCCTTAGCAAGCAAGGAGGCTGGCTCCCCATTTCACAGATGGGAGAACCAAGTCCAAAAGAGAAAAAGAGACTTGTCCCAGGTCACAAAGCAATTCAAGGGCCAGGACAAGGTGCTCACTACTAAAGTTGGGACCATTTTCCACAGACACCCAGGTTGGCCTGCCAGGGTCCCAGGGTTGCCGGGAGGGGAATGAGAGAGGGGCGCTGGGGTACACTACCTGAGCTAGACAAGGCGGTTTCAACATCGAGGGGCAGTGAAGCAAACCCAGCAGGGAGAGAGCAGGCAGTGGGGAGACAGCGCGGGCCCGGCAGACCCCCAGAGATCCCTGCTTTCCTGCTTTCCTGCTGGCCACAGTGCCTACAGACACAGCCTCCCATCGACCAGTCCACTTGAAGAACGGACCAGAGCCTGGGCTGGGAGCTTTTAGAGAGGATGCCAGACGGCAGCTGCCACGTGACCTAAGGGTGGGGTCCAGGAGTCACCGGGAGGTGCTTCCGGATGGAACTGGATGCCCCATGCCCACTGCCCTGAGGCCCTGGGCTTCTCAGGTTTCGGTGACATCCGGGAGGAGCCCAGGGCAAGGCCTGGACCCACATTCCCAGCCACCAAGAAAGCACTGACCGGAAGGGAGAGTGCAGGGGCCTGCATCACCCAGGGTAAGACATAGGGACTCGGAGCGGGAGGTGCCAACAGCCCCCATCTCCCATGCAGAGACTGTTCAGCTAGCTGGGGCGCCTCCCGAGGCACGAATACAGCACTCAGTATCTATCAAGTGCTTACTACCTGCCACGTGTTCTTCTAAGAGCTTTAATAAACTAATTCATTTAATCCCTCCCATCACACTGTGATTATTATCCCCATTTTCCAGATGAGCAGACGGAAGCCTAGGAAGATTGAGTCACTGTGAGGGTTACACAGCCTTTCAGGAGTGAAGCTTCCAGGCTGGGCTGTGAGGGTGAAACCAGTGCCCCACAACACCAAGACCTGAAGCCTGACTGTGTGCGTGGCACTGCAATCCTTTTGGTCCCAAGCCCCTGCAATCCCAGGTGGTGATGAGACGTAGACTACCGCAAATCGGCACTCAAAAGCACAGGTTCAAGGGCCCTCACCAGCACTCCGACCCACGGCCACTCACCCTCATTCAGAGATGGGGCACTCTACCTCATGATCAAGCCTCACCGTTGGAAGACTCCTCGGAGATCACTCAATGCAGGGAAGGCTGGCGCACACCTCCCCGCCCAAGGTGCCTGCTCCAGCCTCGCCCAGGCAAGCACCAGTCCTCAGCCACGGAGCTTCACCCACTGCATCCAGAGCAGCTCAGAATCTTTCCTAATCCAGGCACCATTCATCAGATGCAGCACTGGGGCCTGGAAAGTCCAGCCCTTCCTTTGCAGATGGGGAGACTGAGGCTCTGAGCCGGTGCCCTTGCTCCGTCACATAGGGTGTGAGAGGCAGGGCTAGCTGCAGGGTTAGGGGCTCTACCTCATGCCAGGCCCTACCCAGGGTGTAGGACCACATCAAGGCTAGGCTGGGCACAGGAAGCCAGGAGGGGCACTCCTGGGGGACACTGCCAGAGCCAAGAGTGGGAGGCAAAGATGTGCTGGGCACCCTGGGGGCAGTGAGGAAGCTTGGCTGGATGGGGGAGAACCCAGGCTGGTGTGGAGGGGAGAGGGAGAGTGGGGGGTGGCATTCCTGTGTCTCATAATCTGGGAAGAAGATGATGACCTCTTACGCCCAATCCCCTTTCCAGGCCAAACTTCCCCACCAAAGACTCAGCTGGCCTCAGTCCACCAAGCTAACCCATGGCCCCCAAACATTTGGGTCCAATGCCATGCCGGCTTCCTATGCCAAACGCAGACTAGGCCTGAGGAGAGAGGCAGCAGCAACACATCACTGTGTGCAGGGCATGGGGTGGTGGGTGCCCCACTGATATCCTAGGCCCTTACCACCTCAGGCCCACCTGTCTCAATTCCTATACCAACCACAGTGTCTCTCTGCCCAAAAGCTCTCTCTAGCCATGGGCACGCTCTGCCATTCAGAGGGCAGGCTGAGGAGTTGATGCTGCCAGGACAGCTTTCAATCAGTGACTGATGGGAGCAGGTGGCTGGTCCCCAGCAAGCTGCCCCTGGGAGGGGCACTGCTTCCCTGGCCTCCCCAGCGGGAGTCGGCTCCAGTGCCCCAGCAGTGACTGTATCAATGACATGCCCTTTATCACTTCCTTCTCTTTCTCACCTCATTTCCTTATTTCCTGGGATCACCTCCCAGGAAACTACTTGCACTGGAACCTTTGTTTCCTGGGCCTTCTTCATAGGGTCTCCCGTAGCCTCTCCACAGCAAAGGCTCTTGAACCCTGGCCTCCCCTTCTGGATGCCCCACAACACCAAGTCTCGTCCTCCTCTTCCTCCTCCTCCTCCTGCCCCACAATACCGAGCCGCCTCCTCCTCCTCCTCCCCCTCCTCCTGCTCCTCCTCCTCGTCCTCCTGCTCCTCCTCCTTGTCCTCCTGCTCCTCCTCCCCCTCCTCCCCTTCTTCCTCCTCCCCTTCCTCCTCCTCCTCCTCCTCCTCCCCTGGACCCCTTTAGGATCCTCTAGCACTGGGCTTTTCCGGTTCAGGCCAGAAGCTACTTCCCACCTTGTGTGAGAGTTGATCTTGCCCAGGCCCCATCTCTGACCAAGCTCAGAGGCCTAGAGAGGCTGATGCAGGCGCTAGCAAAGAGGGGCACCCAGGAAATGCTCCCCAGCCAGATGAAGGGTGAAGGACTAAGCAGCTGAATGGGATGGATGAGGAGATAGGTGGAACAGTGATTGAATCAACAGGTGGGTGGTCGGGCAAATAGGTGGGTAAATCGGGTTGACGGGTGGGTGGGTGGATGATAGGGGTGACCAGATACATGGACTGGCTAGGTGGGTGGAAGGATGGGTGGATGGATGGTTGAGCAGATGAATAGGTGGGGGAATGGGTGAGGAATGGATGGCATGGGCGAGGGGATGGGTGGAGGGGTGGAGGCATGGGTGGGTGGATGGAAGGCTGAGCAGATAAATGGGTGGGGGAATGGGTGATGAAAGGATGGCAATGGTGGGTGGAGGGGTGAAGGATGTACAGATGAGAGTCTGGTGGAAGGAATGCCTAGATGCACAGGAGCACGTCAATGACTTCACTCTTACCTCTTGAGTTCTATCTTCTACGTAATGGTTCTGAGTGGGCACAGTACTGTCTTCAAGGCTGAATTAGTAGTGGCTGCCATTTCCCAGGCACCAGCTGGAAAGGATCCAGTCACTAGAACATCCTAAAGTTAAAAGAGTAAAGCCAAGTTACTGCAGGCAGTACTGCTCTTCTCAGAGGGGCTCACAAGTAAGACACAACCACATGAACCCACATTTCTGCTCACTTCCCCAGGGCCCCACAGGAGGTGGAAGGGCCTCTGGCCTGCACCTTTGATGCCCCACACCTTCACAGCATGGCAACCATCCAGAACCAGAGAAGAGCAGAACAAGATGGGGTGTCAGAGAAAAATGACAGCTGACAATTACTGAGTACCTATTGCATGCCAGACACTATAGTAGGCATTTTACATACATCATCTCACATAATCCTCACAATTCCACAAGGTTGCAACTATTGTTGTTACTATTCCAGAGAAGTAGGTAATGTGGTAATTATCCCACTGTCACAAAGAAATTCAGGCCCTCAGCCTGTACTCCCAGCCACCACCTGCAGAGCCTTCCCAACGCCAACCTTGGAGCCAGTTGTGAATAGCTGGGTGGGTGGATGAATGAATGGGTGGATGGATGGATGGATGGATGGATGGATGGATGGATGGATGGATGGATGATGGATGGGTGGGTGGATAAATGAATGCAGGGATGAATGGGTAGGTGGATGGATAAATGGATGAGTGGGTAGATGGATGAATGAATACATGGGTGGGTGGATGGATGGATGGATGGGTGAATGAGTGGTTGGGTGTGAGGGTGGATGGCTGTATGGAGGAGAGGATGGATGAGTGGATGAATGGGTGAATGGATGAGTGGATGAATGGGTGAATGGATGAGTGGATGAATGGATAATATGGATGGATGGATGGATGGATGGATGGATGGATGGATGGATGGTTGGATTGATGGATGGATAAGTGTGAAAGTAGATGATTGGATGGATGGATGAACAGAAGGGTAGATGGGTGGGTGACTGAGTGGATGGGTAGATGAATGAATGGAGGGATAGATGGGTGAATGGGTGGATGGATGGATGGATGGATGGATGGATGGATGGATGGGTGGATGGATGGGTAATGGGTGGGTGGATGGATGGATAGGTGAATGGGATGGATGGATGGACAGATGATTGGGTGGAAGGATGGGTGAGTGAATGAGTGGATGGGTGAGTGGAGAAGTGAATGGATAGAGGGATGGCTGGGTGGATGGGTGGGTATATGGGTGAGTGGGTGGATGAACAGATTAATGGATGAATGGGTGATGGGTGCATGGATGGATGGATGGATGGATTGTTGGGTGATGGATGGGTGGAGTGAATGAGTGGATGAGTGGATGGGTGGATAGATGGACAGGTGGATGAGTGTATGGGTGGGTAGAGAAATGAATGGATACAGGGATGGAAGGGTGGATGGATGGATAGATGGGTGAATGGATGGGTGGGTGGATAGGTGGGTAGATGGATAGATGGATGGGTGGATGGGTGGATGGATGGGTGGGTAGATGGATAGATGGATGGGTGGATGGGTATGAGGATGGGTGATGAGTGGGTAGATGGATGGATAGGGTGTTTGGGCAAGTAGGATAGATGACTAGATGGATGAGCGGGTGGGCACATGGCTAACTACGTGGATGGGCACACATCAGTAATTTGCCAGAGATCTGCCTTGGGTACACATACATCCTACATGGTCCCTGCAATCCCCAAGATGCAATTTCCCCACCTGTCAAAGGGGTCCCCCTGCCTTCCTATCCAGTGTGCTGTGAGAATCAGAGAAGAGGTTGGTGGGAAGGGGCTCCGAGGATCTCCACGGTGAGCCACCTGACATGCTTCTCACCTCCGCACCTCCCAGCCAGGGAGTTCATGGGGCCTGCCCTTTCCAAGGTTACAGCCAAGGCTGGTTTGTCACACTGGTTTTTCTGGCTGGAATTAAGGCAACTGTTGGTGAGTCACCCCCACCTCATCAGCCTCCTGGGACAGGTGACAGTGGTTTAGAGGTACACAGACCTAGATTCAAATCCCAGCTCTGTCCCTCATAAGCTGTGTGACCTTGAGTGAGTCACTTCCCCTCTCTCAGCTTGTTCTGAAACAGGATGGCCTGCCTGGTCTCTAGTGGCCCTTCAGTCCCTCTTCACCCTCCAAGTCTCCCAATCCCCAGCCCCTGCTTCCCCATCCCTCATCATTCTGGGAGCAGAAGCCACAGGCCTACACTTTGCCTCTCTCCTCCCTACTACCTGGAAGGGGCATTCCCCAGACCACAAATCCAGCTGGATTTGTTCTTATCTAGGAGGAAGGCAAAATTAGCTCTACTCTACCCAGGGGTACTGAGACGTGGAGCAGAGAAGCAACTTGCCTGAAGTCACAGGGCAGGGCAGGACCCTGCAAACAGGAGCCAGCCTTCCGGATGCCCTGGCCAGAGCTCCCGCCACCTGCAGGGGCCACAGCAGTCGCCATGTGAGCTCACCCCGCCAAGTCCCACAAATGCTTCCCGGGGTTATGGTCACAATCCTGGATGGGGAGGTGGGCTGCGGGGGCAGTGCTTCCCCATGACCACGACTGAGGGCCAACAGGCCGGGCTGGCCCACAGCCTCCCGCAGGGGAGGGCAGGGCCTGGGCAGAGGCTGGGGCTGAAATCCCCCACGGAACAGGGCAAGGCACTTCCCCTTCCTGAGGCTCAGCTTCCCCTGAAAAACGAGGCTGGTGACGCCTGCCAGGCCTCTCGGAGGATGTGCCATGAAATTGAAGGTGGTGACGAAGGTGCATTCCGGGCACTGGGCCTGGCCCCAGTGGGTCTCTGGGAGGTGGCAGCTGTCACCCTCCCTGGAGAGGCCTGGCAGCCCCCCAGGTCACTGGGGCCTGAAACTCCCCATCTGCAAAATGAGGAGACCCCACACACCTCGGGAGACTGTCACAAGGGTAAGCCAAGCCCTGGCTTCAGTATCTGTCCCACAGAGACCGTGCAGCAGTGTGGGTCCTGCAGGCGTTCACTGTGACAGGCGTTCCTGACACCACGTGGGCACTGAAAGCAGAAACAGGCTTCCCAATAGGAGGGAAAGCTGGCTGTGCCCAAGCCTCCCTGTGGCCTGCTGGATGTCCTCAGAAGCCCCCCTGGCCCGCAAGGAGCCACAAAACGCACAAGGGCAGGATCTGCCTCTTCGCTGTTCCATGCTCGGGATGTGCCCGGCCCACAGAGGATGCTCAGAAAGTGGAAGCTGTAGGAACCTTGAGTGACACTGACCCCTCATGTTCTGTGGCGTAAAGATGGGGGCTGGACATATGGACCCCAAGAAGAGGCTGCACCAAGTGACCAGAAAAGGCGGATGTCCACCCTTGAGCCCTGAGGTGAGGCCAGGTCAGAAGATTCTGGCCCCACAGGGTGGACGACAGTCACACCAAACACCAGGGAATGTTTCTGACGGTATTTTTATCTTGAGAACATCCTTCTTCACAGAGGGTGGGGGCAGGAGGGAGAGAGGGTGCCCTTGGCCCCAGGCCCCTGGTAGAAGCACAGAAGAGAGGCCCTGCAACAGTGCCCTCTGCTGGGGTGGCCATCGCAGACACTGCCCCATCCCTGGGCTCCGTTAAGTCCCAGGAACAGGGGAGACCTGGAGGGTCTTGGGGCCCTTCTAGGACTCCTGGTTCTGCCCCAACTTGCTGTGTGACCTGGGGCAGGGCTCTGTCCCTCTCTGGGTCTCCCTCTTCAAGTCCTCACTGGGCACCGAGGACTTGAAGAGGAAGCACTGGGCGCCTGCCTTCCTGGGGCACCCTGCCTCACAGGGCAGACGGTGAGAAGTCAGCAGTCATAACTCGCTGGGCCCTCAGGAGCCCAGGGGAGGTGTCTAACCCAGTGGCAGGAGGGGTGCTTCCTAGAGGAGTATCTGCCAGTGGGGAGGCAGCAGCGAGCAGCAGGGGAGAGAACCCCGCCTGAGAACAACCATAGCACAGTGACACAGCTAAGAGCACCAGAGTCCTGCAGTCTTGGTGCAGATTCCAGCTCCACTCTGCAGGCACTGGGCCTTGGGCAAGACCCACCCTGACTCTGTGCAAACCAGGCGGCTGGCCCAGCTACTCCACAGAAGCCCTGCCAGCCCTCCATTCCAGGATTTAAACTATTCGGGGTTTGTGGGGAAGGTGTGAAGAGATGGGCACAGCCTCGACACCATCATATCAGGGAAGCTCAGCGTGTGCAGGCACAGAGGCCAAGGCATCACCCCAGGAGGCCTCGGATGTCATATTAATGAGCCTAGACTTGATCCCAAAGGCAATGGGGAGCCCAAGGGCCGTAAGAGAGCTTGAAACTGTAAGAGTTCTGGGGCAACAAGGCATGAATTCAAATCCTGTCTCCATCCCTTCCTGTGTGGCCTTAGGCAAGCCACATAACCTCTCTGAACCGCAGTTTTCTCACCTATAAAATGGAACTAATCATAGCACCTATCTCATGAGGTTGCAGTGGGGTTTCCATGAGTGAATACATGGAGACTGGCCAGCTGGGAACTCCCTGTCCTCCCACCCTCTCCCCTCATCACAGCTATGAGCCTCTGCCTCACCCTGCAGAGAGTCACAGGCCCCTTTAGGGCCTCAGCTGGACCCCACTCCAGGCAAGAAGGAATGATGGGCAGGAACCCCAGCGGGAGGCACAGGTCAGCAAAGGCACCCTGGCTTCTGATTTTCATACAGCTGTAAATTTTCCAGCTTCAACTTAATTTGAGTCTCAGACATGTCCTGAGCAGCCAGTGTGTGTACAGGAGAGCAAGGACCCAAGGTAAGGACACAGGAAGCATCCTAGGACCAGAAAGACCACCAAAGGAAAGGCTGGGAAACTTGCCAACATAAAAATATGTATGATGTTGTCAAAACCAATCATAAGTAAAATAAAAGAAAAATAATGTGTTTGTTTAAAAAGGACCCGTGTGCTTAATATATAAAGAGTTCTTATGAATCAATAAGAAAAAAGGACACAGTAGGAATGAGCAGAGAGCTAGGGTTGGGCTTCTAATGTCTCTGGAATGTCCCACACCTCAGAGCCTCAGCCGGAGCTGGACCCTCACCATGAAATGCCTTTCTCTGCCTCTCAGAACGCAATGCATCCTCCAAGCTCAAAGGATGCCTCCTCCATGAAGCCTTCCAAGATTTCCCCAAGTCCCTTGCTCCTTCGTAAGTACTCCTAGCGTGTTTCTTGAGCCCCTAGGACCCAGTACTTGGCTTCTGCTCACTGCATCACAGAAGTCCCAGGTGGGGTGGCCCAAGCTTCTTTGAGAGGAGGAAATGAGGTACAGAGAGGAGCCATGCCCAAGGTCACCAGTCTGAGCCAGAGCTGGGCCTAGCACCCAGGTGTCCTGCCTCAGTCCCTCTGTAATCCAGCCACCAACCCCTCAGTGAGCCCTCCAGGCCTGCCTTGCTCCCAGCAAGGAAGTCCCCAGCTTGAGGGGTGCATTTATTTCTCCACAAAGGGCCAGCCAGGATTAGGGCCTCAGCCCCCCATAACCTGTCTGCTCTCTGTAGGGGAGCACATTACAGTTGCTTTCTTAGCTTCCTTCTTTTATTTTGTAAATCTGGCCTTATTTCAGGTACAGAAGATTCCCTGAGAGGGCCTGACAGACTCTAAGGGCTCTGGGGTTCACCCTACCATGGGCAGGAGGCCGACCTCAGAGATGTGGAGTCCAGGAAAATAGGGTAGGCCTTCCAGAAAGCCTATCGCTCTGCCCCAGGCCCCATTTACAGTTCAGATCTGTGAGCGCGCCATGGCCTGGCACTGCTGCCAGAATCACACTCAGCATTGACTCACACGCTCAGCGGCGTCTGCCCAGCCTCTACTATGCGCTGACATCATGCTTGGGGGCCCACATGCTGCTGGGGCAAGACAGACCAAAAAAAACAGGCTGGGGAAAAAAAAGAACTTGAGTAAATCCAGAGACGGGTGGAGACTATTCCAGAGGTCAGGGAAGACTGCCTGAGTAGGTGACATCTGGAGAGCTAGTGAGAAGAGAATGAGAGAAGTGGGTACTCCTTGAAGTGGGAACTGTAGCCACAAAGGCCTTGAGGCTGAGGCCGGGGGAGGGCAGTGGGGCTGAAGTGAGTGTGTCAGGGAGGTGGGGGAAAGGGAGGCAGGGACAGCAGATGGATGGCGAGACAGAGGCACACAGCTCAGAAAGGGAGGGGACTTGGCCGAGGACGCGCAGCACGCTGGGCATATGGGAGCACCTCTTCATCGATGGCGCTCAGAGGAAAGGCTTCCCATCCCTTGCCTTGCCGCATGCCAGACACTACCCAAGGCCCTCTCTTCCCCATTCTCCCTCAAACTCCTATGCATCCTTCAACACCCCTTTCCAAGCCCCACCCCTTGTGCTTCCCTCTGTCCTGGATCAGACCACGCTGGGTGCAGCCGGTCTTTCTGAGTCCACCAGGCCAAGGGTCTCCTGAGGGTAGAACATGGGTCTGACTGCGTTGAGGGGCCTCAGCACAGAACCAGGTCCCTGGGGGAAGTTAAAGGATTGGGAACTAGGATTCTGTCCCTGTGCCCCAAGAGTGCTCTAGAGTCCTTAAAGTCTGAATCACAAGACGGCAGGCAGCACTGCAGCCCACCCAAGGCTACTCCAGCTTTAGCCCACCATGGGACCGCCCCATCCCTGTCCCCTCTGGGCCTCAGTTTCCCCATTTGTCACATGAGAGGCCCCATAGCTTGGGAACAGGGCGTCTCCACCTTCCTCCCTTATGAACTGCTCACAGCAGGGTGGCCCCTGCAGGGAGAAAGCATGGCTGTCACTCTCTGACCCCTGCTGAGCTCTGAGCTCGGCCCACAGGGCAGGAAATGTCAGCTTTCTGCCAGGCCGGCAAGGAGGGTTCCAGCCGAGCCTGGGGGTGATGGGAGATCCTCTCTGCTCTATGGCCTTGCTGGGGGACTCACAATGCCTGGCCTGGGCATTTCACCCACAACAGCCAGGTGTGGGGGCCTGGGGATGCAGCTGACCCCGACCACTTCTCCCCCACCATGGCTGGGAAACTAAAGCTCAGGTCACAGTCGGGATGCCTGCCTTGGTCCCCAGACCCCCAGGAGGGCTGCCCAAGGACCCTGGGGGCAAGGCAAGGGGGCCGGGCAAAGCAGGGGCAGGCTTTGCAGTCCCCGAGACAGTGGAGCAGGTTCCTGGAGGTCCTGCCGCAGAGCCCAAGGACAGAAGCCAGGGCTTTGTGAACTTGATGGAGGAAAAATCATCAACTTCCCCGCCTTCAACCTCTCTGTGAAATGTATGCTGGACACACCGAGCCTGGGCTCATCCCAGGCCCTATAGCAATGCAGACCGCTGGAGCTGCACAGCTCTCCTCCCTGCTCCCATGGAATCGGTAGGACGGCTGCCACCAGGTCTTGCTAGTCAAGGCGCTCATAGGCAACAGCATGCTAATTACTAGATCACACATTTTAAAATAATGTTTTGATAAGTACTGCAACACTTACTTCTGGTTTCCTCTGTAGCCCTATATGGGTTCTCTCTTACATTCAAAAGTGTTATTCTGAGAAGGAGGATGTCAAAGGCATCCCTAGCACACGAACAGCTCAGCACGCTGGATCAGAGGGAGAAGGGCTGAGCATCCGCCGGCTCAGGGCCAGGGCCTTGTCGGGAAAGGACAGGGCAGCCTGGCCCCTCGCCCACCCATCCAGCCACTTGTCCATTCCCCGTTCATTTCATAAACAAGTCTTCCCTGAGCACCAAACCCGTTTGAGGCTCTGCGCAGGGTGTAGCATGAAAAGGGTGGTCAGCCCTGTGCCCGGCTCCTCACAGATGGGGGGAGACAGACATTCCAGGAGAAACCGGAGAAACACAGGAGATTCCGGCTACAGGAGGGACTGTGTGACTACCCGGGAGGAGGGACTCGAGGCCAGCTGGGGGGCAACAGGGCTGGAAACAGGAGCTGGGTCCCCGGCCCAGGACACAAGGCAGGGTGTGAGGAGACAGGAGGGAGGGGCAGGGAAATGAGCTCTGAGAGGGGACAGGGCGGGGGCAGGCCGCTCAGAGGCCAGGAGCTTGCTCCCCACCCCCAGGTGGCCTTTGCACGTGCAGCCCACCCAGGCGGGGTGGGGAGCCCTTCAGGCCACAGGGAAGGGTCTGGAAGCACTGGCTGCACTTTTTCCTGCACTCCCTCTAGTACTAGGTAGCAGGTGGCTCTGCATGGCCTGATTTCACAGTGAGGAGACTCAGGCACCCCACAGCTAGACGGTAGCGAGCGGGGCCCCACAGAGGCTGTTCTGACCCCATACCGCCTTGCACGGACCTCTTACTGCCACACACGCTTTCCAACCCCGGTAAACTGGGACTGCGCAACTGCTGTGCGTCAGGAACACTCGTCACTGTGACACATGCCACTTCCATTCACACCAGTTTCTTTTGATAGAGGCAAGAAACTGGGGCTCGGATAGGATGAGTGCCGTGCCTAGGGACACGCAGCCAGTCCATGGCAAAGCTGGGATAGAAATTCAGGACTTCCAGGGCTGTGGAAATAGAGACCTAGGATTTGACCACTCACGTTGGCCCTGGTGTCTCTAGGAGACAACACAGTCACTCCAGGTCTGGCTTGGACCACCTCCTCCAGGAAGCCTTCCCTGACTATGTGGCTCTTGCCTGCCTCTCTCCCATTCCTTTGGTGGCAGTTAATTGGTGCTGTGAGGAGGCAGGGGCTGTGGGACCCAGGAGTGGTGGGGTAGGGCCCTGGTGTCTGGCCCGTTTGGCCCCTGCTGTGCTGCGTTGACCTGGAGCTATGGTCTTTCTCTGAGCTGGGATCTAGCAGGACATTTGTCCCGGAGCAGAGGTGTGACCAGCAATGTCCGCTCAGAAAGCAGGTGGGTGGCCACTAAGACGGCCAGGAAACGCTTTCTCATGCCTGGAGCAGGAAGAAAGGACCTATTTTGTGCATCTCTGACAACCCCAAGAGACACACCGGGGACCATCCTTGCCCCAAGACGAAGACATAAGCTCAGAGAGGGAATCCAGAGCCCAAAGGCCACATGATCGGCCAGCATCTGGGGGCCAGGCGTCCTGGCAAGGGCACATGCACCCAGCCGCTGGGGTGCAGGGCCAGACGCAGGCATGGGGGACGGCAGCTTCGCTCCATGGGGTCTGAAGATGAATGCGGCCACTGCCACTTCCAGCCTCCTGCCAGCATCTGCAGGGCTTGGGGTGGGTAGTGCAGCAATGCTGAGGGGGTGCACAATTCTCACTTCCTAGGGTGGGTCCCAGCTCCTGCCAGGGCTCCACCGCTAAGGCACACCTTTATGGATTCATCCTTGCCTCAGTTTCCACATCTGTGGAATGGGCCTAATCATTCTGCCTCCCTGGTCCAGCAGATGTTAGTCTATGCACAGTACCCAGAACAGGTCCAGCACACAGTGCTATGTGCTATGCACACTACACACATGATACATGCTAGCACATGCCTGCTCTTGCCACCACGGCTCTGTAAACGCATCTTTGCTGGCAACATGTCACATGTGTACACGGATTCACGACCTGGGATAAGGGTGTGTTCTATTCTAGTCCTTTCCCCAGAAACAGATCTTGAGTCAAGGATTTGAGAGTAGGGAGTTTACTTCGGAGGTGATACCAGGAAGCACCAGGAAGGGAGTGGGGACATGAGATGGGGACAGGACAGCAGCCAAAAATGATTGCATAGATGAGCAGGTCACCGCTGAGGATACCTGGGCTCCAGCCTCCTGGGCACAGAACACGCCTCAGAGTTATCCCCAGCAAGGAAGCCCCTTGGAGGGATGGCCCAGCATGCTGTGGGCAGTGGGGACTGCAGAGGTCTGGCCTGGCCTCGGGATGCTGCTGGCCACAGGGGCTGCCAGGCAGGGGAGGACGCGTTCATTCCCTCGGCTGCACATGCGGAAGGCTCCAGTGGCCAGAGGAGGCACTGGGCAGGGCCTCGGGTACCACAGAAGTGTGGGGTATGACCAGGGAGCTCCTGCATGGGCACACATGGGTGTGTGCAGTCCACCTGCGTGTGCCTCCAGCGTGCACACAGACTCTGGCCTGCGTCCTTTCTCAAACGATGAATCCATGCCCACATTTGTGTGGGGCTATAGACCCGGGGGTCTCTGCGTGTCTGCTCTTGTACACATATGTACACAGGTATGGACACACACACACACACACACACACACGTCCTGGGCTATGTCCCTCGCCCAGCCCTGGCAGTGGCTGCAGGGTGGCAGGGATGGTCTGGTCACCTTGGCAACGGGGCAGGAGCAGCTAAGTCTGGGACAGCCTTGGTTCAAAGGCAAAAAACAAAACCAAACCACTGAGCACAAAGAGGCTGAAAGAAGAAAAGGAGAAGGGAGGGGTGAGAGAGGGCAAGTCTCGGCCCCCAGGCTCTGCTCCTGGTCCACCTGCTAATCCCTGCTGTGCCCTGTCAGCCCCAGCTGAGGGCTGCCAGGGGAGCTGGAGGGGGCGGGGCAGAGTATGAGGCCCTGAGTCAGGCCGCACTGGCTGATTCTCGGGCTTGGGGTCCTTTCCCAGAGTCGTGGGGGCAGGCATCCCAGACATCAGGCACTCTGCAAACCAGTGGACTCTGGGCCACACCCTCACAAAGTCATCCTCTCTGGACAATTAACACTAATTGCACACACTGCCCGTGGCCAGTGCATTAGCCCAGCTCCCACGATGATTTATTCAGGAGCTCCCATCTCCTTCCCGTCCCCAGGCCAGCTCATCAGCCTCTGCCGGGCGGGGAGGACGACCCACAGACGCTTCCCTAGCCTTGCTCGAAAACATCGCGTGCTATTTATATTTCATCAGACAAGAGTGCACGGGGATGAAACTGCCGGTGATCCGCTCCCCGCAGGCAGCCGGGCGCTGAAGCCCCACACGGCAGCGATCTCAGGCAGGAGAAGCTGAGGCCTCCTGCATTCTTTGGGGTGGCCCTTGCTCAAGAGCCTGCAGCAGGAGCTGTGATCGCAGCTACAGGGATGTTACCTTGACTGCCTCACTGCATCCTGAGAAAGCTCTGCAGGGAAGAGTCTGCTATTATCCCCATTGGGCAGATGAGGAAACTAAGCTTCAGAGAAGCGAAGTTTCTTACCCAAGGCCAAACAGCCTGTAAGAGGCAGAGCTGGGGAACAAGCCCATGCCTTTACTGCCAAGCATCTGGCCTCCCAAATTCAGTCCCCGAGCATCCCTATGAGGATCTCTGTTTCACATATGAGGAAACTGAGGCCCAGAGAGCTAAACACACTTGCCCAGGCTCACACAGCTAGGAGTGGAGGCCAGGCAGATGACCTTGATGGACAGTGTGCTCCAATCTGTGCCCTGGGAGACCCCCTTGAACTATGACCCCTGACCAGAGCCTCCCAAACACCCGCGTGCATCCAGGATGCCTCCCTGGGAGGCTCTGCACAGTCCGTCCCCACGGCTGCCTGAGGGCATAGCCACGGTGGGCCCCAAACCTGATGCCTTAGCCCCACCCCTGGATGCTGGGTGGAGGCCCAGCTTGGCCGGCTCTGGTGACTCCAGGGGTCCAGTGGTTAGGACAGTGACCACTGTGAAGAGCCCTTGAATCACATCCTCTTGTCGTCATCCTCACAGAGGAGGGGCCCCTCACCCCAACCAAGACGGCCTTCCCCATCAACACGGGGCTGATACCCACCCCGGGCATCCCATAACCGCTGGCTCCTGAGACTGGTGTGAACCAAGCTAGCTAGAACCCCAGCCAGGCACAGGGATATCTCTCTGAGCCCCGGTGTCCTCATTTGTCAGATGGGCACTGACAGCCCCTTGGAGGACTGGGATGGGCATGCCAGGGCTTGCTGCCCGGCAGGACCTGTGCACAGCAAAGCACCAGGCAAGTAGAAGCTGTGGTCATCATCAACATCATCTGCAAAGTGGGAAGCAGGGCTTTGCAGCGAGCTGGCTCTGTGACTCCCTGGCTGTGTCATCTCAGATTCCTGGCTGCCCTTCTCTGAGCCTCAGTTTCCCTGACTGTTAGCTGAGGATTTCTCAAGGTTGTAGGAAGAGCAAGGAGTCCAGGTGCGTGTAGCACTCAGCTCTAGCCTCAGCAAGTTCTCGAGAGCCCAGCCAGCCCCTCACCCCTATGCCAACCCCAAGGTCAGGGCAGCTGGCACCTTGGAATGACCCCTGACCCCTGCCTGCTCCCGGGGGCCCAGGGCAGCCACCATAACAAGCCTGGCAGGGACCCAGGTACAGCAGGGCTGTGGCCCAGCCGAGAAACCCGAGGACATCCTGGGCTGGCTGCAGAGGCTCAGAGCCCAGAGAGGGCAGGCAATGCCTGAGCCACACAGCAGGGCAGGCAGGGCAGAGCAGGATATGCTCTGGAAATGGCCCTGCCCACCAAGTAGAGGGGCTCCAGCCACTCCTCTGCCTCAGCTGAACCCCAAATACTCTTCCCCTCTCCCCAGGCCAGTGCACAACCTCTACCTGACCTCTGCCACTCAGTCGTGGTAAGACCTTGGGCAGGTCATTTCACCTCTCTGGCATCAGTTTCCCTATCTGTAACATGGGGGCAATATGATGTGATTGTCATGAGGATTAATGACTTCATAAAGAGCTTAGAGCCATGCTTGGCATAGAGAAATATTATATCACTATCCCTGTTATCATCACATCCATTATTTCCTTTTTTTCTTTTTTCTTTTTTCTTTTTTTTTTTTTTTTTTTTGAGACGAAGTCTTGCTCTGTCGCCCAGGCTGGAGTGTAGTGGCGCAATCTTGGCTCACTGCAACCTCCGCATCCTGGGTTCAAGCAACTCCCATGCCTCAGCCTCCCAGAGGCGGGTGCCACCATGCCCGGCTAATTTTTGTATTTTTAGTAGAGACGAGGTTTTGCCATGTCGGCCAGGTTGCTCTCGAACTCCTGGCCTCAAGTGATCCACCTGCTTCGGCCTCCCAAAATGCTGGGATTACAGGCATGAGTCACTGTGCGCCGTCTTTTTTTTTTTTTTTTTAGGATCTTGCTCTGTCGCCTAGGCTGGACTACAGTGGCTTGATCAGAGGTCACTGTAGCCTTGAACTCCTGGGCTCAGGTGATCCTCCCTCCTCAGCCTCCCGGGTAGCTAGGACTACAGGCGTGCTCCAGCAAACCCAGCTAATGTTTCATTTTTGTAGAGATGGGTCTCACTATATTGCCCCGGCTGGTCTTGAACTTCTGGCCTCAAGTAATCCTCCTGCCTCAGCCTCCCAAAGTGCTGGGATTACAGGTGTGAGCCACCTTGCCCAGGCATCATCAACACTTCTGTGCCAGGCACTGGGTTAAAAAAGGAAGCAGCCCATGGATCCCATGTGCTCATGATCTGTGTCCAGGCCTGCCACCCTCAGGGGTCCCTCGGCACTTCCAGGGACCCATTTGCTGTGGCCCCAGCAGGGCCTGGAAAGAATTTCTGGAACCAAGATGAACAATTTCTAATGGTTTACCCCTGGCAACACTGAACTCCCAGCAGTTCCCACCTCCAACGCCTTAGGCCAGGCCGGTCCCCTCCCAGGGTGCCTATGCCAGGGTCTCTGTCTGGCACAGCCCTGATCACACCAGGCAGTCTCTGTCTTCACCTTCCCCACCCTCAGCCTCGAGTTGAGCCTCCAGTCCTGATTCCTCTCCAGAATCAGTGCATCACCCAGCACAGGGCAGGCACAGAGCAGGGGCCCTGTGTCTGTTTCCAGAACAGCAACAGTAATCTATAATGAGAGCTTAGGTTTATTGAGCACTTACTATGTGTCAGACTTAGCCCCTGAGTACCATACAGTCATGCCTCGATTAACGATGGAATACCTGCTGAGGAATGTGTCATCAGGCAGTTTCATCACTGAGCAAACATCATAGAGAGACTTACACAAAGCTAGATGGTACAGCCTACTGCATGCCCAGGCTGTGTGATGGAGCCTGTTGCTCCTAGGCAGCAAACCTGTATAGCAAGTACCGTACTGAACACTGTAGGCAGTTGAAACACAATGGTAAGCATTTGTGTATCTATACCTAGTTAAACATTGAAAAAGTACAGCAAAAATACAGTATAAAAGATAAAAAGTGGTACACCTGTATAGGGCAGCCCCTTGATGATCTTATGGGACCACTGTCATATGCACCCTCCGTCACTGACTGAAATGTCATTAGTTGACACGTGACGAGATCCCCACGAGATAGATATTATAATTTTACAGACGAGTACACTGAGGCCCAGGGAGGTAGCCTTCGCTGGAGACTTCAGGTAGACCACAGCCTAGACCAAACCCCTTGTTACTCCAACCTGTCCTCCTTTGCCGGGGTCCTGTGGGTGGGGCGTAAGAGGCCAGCACTAGAGACCAGCAGTGCCCTGAGTGGCATCCTTGGCCCCAACTTAGACAGGCCACACGCTCCATGGGCTCAAATGAGTGGCCCTGGGAGGATGCACTCAGCCTCAGGCCACTGGCCAGGTGTTTGCCCTACTGCTCAGGGTGAAGGCGGGTGGTGAAGGCCTAGGGGCATGGGGCTGGTGTCAAACACATGGGATTGAATGGTGCCTTCCAGGCCCCTGTGGCTCCATCTGTAAAGCGGGCCATGAGGGGACTAAGTGAGACAATTCCAGCGCCTGGCACGGAACAGGTGCTCAGCAACTGTGGAACCATGAGGTGGAGCCCCAGGACCCAGGGCCTGCCAGGTGTGCTGCCCTCAGGCCTCCACCATCTGCTGGCAGCTCAACCCGCACGGGGGGGGTCTGAGGTTCCCAGAGGGGCATTACAGGGTTAGCTGGATAAATGGCCACCAGGCAGTGCTGGCTTCGTAAGCAAGAGTGGAAACATACCAGAGGCAGAGGGGAGGGCGCACGCAGAAGCCAGGGGCTGTAGAGGCTCTAGCAGTGGGGCAGGGTGTACAGGTCAGCCCCAGGGTGCAGCCAGCCTCAGGGGCAAACTCAGACTGTTTGAGGGCCTGAAGCAGGGCCTCTGAGGGCTGCCCCATCAGCCAGAGCCAGACCCCTCTACTGTGGCTCAAAAAAGCACCATGGGTCCCAGAAAATTCCCTCCACCTCTCTGAGCCTCAGCGTCCCCATCTGTAAAATGGGGACAAGCACAGAAAGCGATGAGTCAGCACCCAAAACTCCTAAGCAGCACAAGCTTCTGACAAACGTCCTTTCCAGCAGGGGAGGGCAGGGAAGGGCAAGGGAGAGTTGGTACGGCCGTGCAGGGAGGCACAAGGACTGAATATTCCAGCACAGGCCTGGGAACAGCCTTGGCCCCTCCCCAGAGATTGGGGGACTGGGAAAGAAGGGGCAGAACTTAGGGGCCCATCCTGTTCCCAGACCCAGAGACACTATCCACATCTTCCTGCCCTAGCCTCCCTGACCCCCAGCATCTGTGCATCTCCACACACAGCCCACCTGCCCTGCCTATGAAATGCAGACACAGCTATATGGCCTATGCCTGCAGGCACACCATCAAGGTTGCCCCGACCGTGCTGCCCACACCCACCTTCAGGCCTTCCACCTGTCTCCACCATCCACCTCCCTGTCTGTACTACCCAAATGCTGTGGCCACCATCATAGACCACAAATGTCTGCCATTTAGACAACCCATCTACACAGCCAGTCTCAGGCCTCATTCTCTGAACCCACTTGAGGAGGATGGGGGTCCATGAAATCCCCCCACTATAGAACCAACACTCCCAGGCCAAGGGAGCCAGGTGGCTTGGAGCCCCTCCAAGGCCAGTGCCGGGTGCAGCCCTGGTGGGGCTCCTGCTGGTCCTAAGTGCCAACATGATGATTAAGGAGTGGGGACTAGCTGGGCCCCTGCCCCCTGCCTTGAGCAGCTGCAGCCTGATGGGGCCAGAGGCAGAGGGCCCCTGTTGGGGGGTGTGTGCCCCCATCTGCCTTTGCTCCTTGCTGCAGTGTCCAGACTCATCCTTCTCCGGGGGCCCAGCCCACTGAACTGGGTTCCCTGAGCAAACACAGCCAGCTTCCATGACCCACAAGTGAGCACACACTGAGCGCCTACTATGTGCCCGGACCTCTGGGAAGCCCTTCACACGGCACCTCCGGTAGGTCCAGTGGTCCAGTGGTCCAGTGGTGCTGTGTGCAGAGGGTAGGGCAGCTTCTTATTCCCACTCACACCTGGGGACACGAAGGCTCAGGAAGGCTCTGCCTACGTGACCACCTCCCTCAAAGTCACTGCAGCTCAGGAGAGAGGGAAGGAAGTTGTCCAGGAGCCCACAGTTCCCACCACCACACTCAGCATAAGTCAGCCGGTTCTACCTCAGTCACAGCCCTAGGAGGCAAGACCGACTCCTGTAGCCACTTTCAGATGAGGAGCCCCGGCCTGTAGCCTGGAGCCATGCAACGCCCCATAGCTGGGAGACCACCTTGCCAGACATGACCCCACACTTGGCCCTCCCACCCACTGGCCAAGGTAGGCCTGGTGGCAGGGGAGGTCCTCAGCCTGTCCCCCTTCCAGTGATGAGGAGACTGGGGTGGGGGGACCACAGGCTCGAGGAAGATGGGAGCCCAGTTCTGGCCATGTAGGATCCAGGTGCCCACGGACCCCAGGGGAGATGTCACCTGGGCAGACGGGGGAAGAAAGGCCTGGGCTAGACATGAACCTGGGGCTGGAGAAGGCCAGATGTGCAGGGGAGCGAGTGTGCATGGGAAGATGCCTGGCCTCCGAAGAAGAAGCGGAGGAGGAGGAGGAGGAAGAGGGCTGGGTGGAGCACCGCAAGGCAGGTGTTCCCAGAGACCACAGGTTCAGACAAACCAGGTGACTGGTAACCCTGTCTTAAACGTTTCCAAAGCATCGCAGGGGATGGCCATGAGAAGCTGGGGAGCAGCAGGACAGTCTTGTGAGGAGGTCTGTGGTCCAGGGGTACAGCAATAATGCAGGCTGGAGGGGTACAGGGAGGGTGCCCTGGAGTCAGAGCCTCTTCCAAAGGTAACAGCCCCTCCAGAGTTTGGCGGGGCTGCCGCAGGCCCAGCCATTTCACCTCTAGGTACATGGAGAGACCTGGAAACCGGCATCCAGGGGAACCTGTGTTCCATGTCCATGGCAGCACCGTTCACAGGTGCCAAAGGCCGAGCAGCCCAGCAACCACCACTGACAAATGGGCAAGCAGTGTGTCCATCCATACCCAGGCATCCCTCAGCCATGGCAAGGAAGGCGGTGCTGATGCACAGCACACCAGGGCCGAGCCTGGAGGACATGATGGAGATGGGGAAGCCAGCCACAAAAGGCTACCCGTGCAGGGCCCCATGCACACACAACATCCAGATTAGGAAGATCCACAGCTACAGCAAGTGGTTTAGTGGCTGCCAGGGGATGGGGCGGGGAGTGGCAGTGACTACCAATGGGACAGGGCTTCCTTTCTGCATGGTGGAAGGCTTTGGAACTAGACAGAGGTGACGGCTGCACGACATTGTGAATGCACTAAATACCACTGAATTGTTCATTTTTAAATGGTTAATTTCATCTTATGTGAATTTCACCTTCAAGAAAAAAAAACTGAATTTCACCTCCAAGAAAAAAACATTGGGAGGAGACACACAAAGGAGATTTGAAACCAATCTCGGCCTGACAGATCCAAGCCCAACTCCTCCCAGCAGCTCAGAGCCACAACCAAACTCTGGACCAGGGAGCAGGAAGAAATGCTTATTGTTACAAGAAAGGAGGGAAGCAAAGAAAGAAAACCAGAAATGCTGCTGCAGCCTCCAGACCCTGTAATTGCTCCCCCTCCCCGTCCCTGTGCCCCTGCCCCTTGGTCAGGCTCCGTCCACCTCTGGCCACCGGCCCCGCTTCCCTTGGACGCCCTCCCAGCTCCCGCCCTGACTCCACGCAGGTCTGGGCCCCTTCTCCGGAAGCGAGTCCCTCTCCCATGGAGTCTATGGTCAGTGGTCCACTGGCACAGAAGCTCCGTGGGACAGGACTTTGTTTTGTGCCTTGGAGCGTCCTGGGGCCTGGGGAGCAGTGGCCGTCCCGGTGGGCCCTCCATCGCCACCTTTGGAAGGATTCACTCCCAACCAGGGTGTAGTGCAGGGTCCAGCGGAGGGAGGGAGCCTCGAGACAGCGATAGCCTTGGGTGGGCAAGAGGGGTGGGCCCTGTGGGTGAGGGGTGACAGTCCATCATGGGGAGGGGAGCTGTGAGGGGCAAGAGTTGAAATTCTCTTCGATTTTCTCAGTGAAAGAGGTGGTTATCCTGCTGGTGGGGAGTCAGGGACCCTTGAGGGAGAAAGCCAGGCATGGGGCAGGAGTGGGGGCCTGGGGGCTGGGCCCGAGAAAGAGAGAATGGGTTCTGGAATGAGGCAGGAGGAGGAGGGTCCGGGACCAGCACCCCAGCTGAGAAGCAGGACGTTCAGTGAAAGGCAGGGCAAGGCTGATGGGCAGCCCTGAGCAGCAAGGCCACAGCTGGACTCGGGGTTCATGCCCTTTAAGTCTTGCTCCCTGCATGTCACAGGGAGGGCTAGGAAGCAGGTGGCTGGGGACCTCCCTGCCTAGGGCCCAGGGATGGTTTTGAAAGGCTCTGTAAGGGCTCCCCTGAGCTGAACACTGGTGCTGTGGGACACAGGTGCCACGGCAGCCCCCAACCACCACGTGGGGCCAGGATCCAGGGCCTCTTCCCCAGGAAACCGTCCCTGCCCCACCGCACCCCCACCCTCTGCAGAGACCTCCACTCAGCCATGGGGCTCTGGGGGCACAGCTGCTTCCTCCTCAGGACTGGGGATCCCCAAAGTTAAGTGAATGAGTGAGTGGGTAAGTAAGTCATCGACTTACTCCCCAAGCAGCGAAGCTGCAGCCACCACAACCTGTGGCATCACACAGGGCCCACAGATTCGTGGGAAGCCTGAGCTCAGCCAGGGGGCCGGGGCTCCGGGACGTGGTGCACATGGAGAGAGGCCATTTCACCTCTAGGGAACGGGTGAAGGGGCAGGCCTCACCCTGAGAGCAGGGTCTCTCCCTGCCCATGCCCCCAGCACATGGCAGTGCTCAGGCAATGGCTTGTCCTCTTAGCTTGGTCTAGGGGCAAGAAAGAGGTGCCGTGACCAGCCATGCTCTGTGGCTGAGGTCACAGGTGGGAGGCAAGGCTTTGGGCAGTCCCTCCCCTTCTCCCGGCCTCTGTTTCTCCACCTGTGAATGGCAGGACTCAGACCCCGTCATCTGGAATACTGAAACAGCCTAACACCTGGCCAGGCAAGCTCCCCGCACAACTGCAGCTTAAATGGGGTAAATTTGGCTCCATTTCTCACAGTAGGGAAATGAGGTTCAGAGAGGTGATGCAGCTTACCTCAAGTCACACAGCAGATGGGGGTGGGAGAGTAGCCCGTGTCAATCCAGGCCCCAAGTTCATGCCCAGCGCTGCCATTCCAAGCCAGAGACATCTCAGTGGCAAGACGCCTCCTGGATCCCGGGCCCAGGATGTCTCTACCTTCCCTCATGGGGGAGCCCAGCGGGGCCTTCTTCAGAGAACTGAGGCTTCCCGAATGGGGTTCAAATCTGGCTTGGCCACCGCCTCCCCCAGTGGCCCCAACTCTTAAGCCCCACTCCTTGCCTGGCTGGGACATTTTGAGAATTAAGTGAGATAATGTTCGGGAAAGCACTGAGCACAGCGCCTGGCACCAGCCGCCGCCGGGTAAGCAGTCATTTTCATTATTGTTTTTGGGTGCCAAGCCTCAGCACGACGTCACACTGCTTCCTGAGAAATAAAGGCACCCGGTGACACCACAGGCTGCTGGATTCACCACCGGGCCATTCGTATTGCTGGGGATCCCAAATTTCCTGGCGGCAGTTGGGAGCCACAGGAGGGGGCCAAGGACACCCAGGCTCCCTTGGCCAAGGGGCATTATAGCAATTCCACCTACACCCACCTCCAGAGGGACTAGGGTGTGGCAAGGGGGTCACAGGTGTGAGCCCAGCCCCTCCCTCCAGGCAGTGAGGAGCCCCACTCTCGGGCTCCATGTGCAGGCAAGAACGCTGGCACAGGATGGGGTATGGCAGGTCCTCCCGACACCCCGCTCAGGCATCTGAAGCGAGGCCACTGCTCCCCATCCCTGGGTAAGCCATAGAGACCCAGGAGGACGAGAGAGGGCTGGCATGTGGCCAGGGCATCCCACCACTCCCTGAGGGCTTCTCCGCCGGGAAGGATAAGGTCAGGAAAACACCCTCCCTGCAGGAGCCGGCAGCTGCCAGAAATGGAACTACAACAAGAGGTTTTAACTTGAAAAGCCACTACACCTCTAAAACAAAGGAGACGCCAAGCAGAACGATGGCAGCGGGGGTGCCATCTTCACGGCCAGAACTGGTGGCCTCAGCAGTGGGGGAGGAGTGGAAGGAAGGGACTCAGCGCACACAGACTCTGCCAAGGGGGCTACCAACCAGCACGACCCTCGGGGGGCACAGCGGTGACACCTCAAAACCACAAAGGCACAGCCCCTCAAGCGAACAGGCCATTTCCAGAACTTTCTCTTGGACAGCTCGGGCAGGAGGACCTCCGTGTCCAGGTATTACAGCAGCATTACATCACTGACAGCTGAGGGTTGGAGGGAAACCTAAAAGTGAACGCATCAGTGAGGCCGGTTAACTAAACAGAAATCCAGCCTCCTGCGGGAAATACCAGTTAGATGTTCACACCAGTTGCTGACAGATATAATAATAAAAGGTGTCATCTCCCATACCCTCCGACAGGGGAAGGACCATTCATAGCTCCACTTCCCAGGTGAGGAAACTGAGACACAGGGCAGCTGGGAAACCCGCCCGAGGATGCACTGCTGGTAGCTGATGCCAAAACACCTCACCCCAGCGCTCGATGTCTCCAAAGTACGGTTCTAAAAAAGAGCACATTTCTTTTTTTTTTTTTTTAAGACAGAGTTTCACTCTGTCACCAGGCTGGAGTGCTGTGGCGCGATCTCGGCTCACTGCAAGCTCCGCCTCCCAGGTTCACGCCATTCTCCTGCCTCAGCCTCCCAAGTAGCTGGGACTACAGGCACCCGCCACCACGCCCGGCTAATTTTTTGTATTTTCAGTAGAGACGGGGTTTCACCGTGTTAGCCAGGATGGTCTCGATCTCCTGACCTCGTGATCTGCCCACCTCGGCCTCCCAAAGTGGAGAGCACATTTCTTAAAAGAGAAAAAGGATGCAGGGTGGCATATCTGGGTTGGCCATGAGTAGTGGCTGAATGATGCCCTCCCCAAAGAGATATCCACACAGAACCTGTGAATATGACTTTATTCGGATGAAAAGAGCCTTTGCAAGTATAGAGTCTGGATATGAGATCATCCTACATTAGGGTGGACCCTAAATCCAATGACAAGCATCCTTAGAAGTAGAGGTCCTGGCGCAGTGGCTCACACCTGTAATCCTAGCACTTTGGGAGGCCAAGGCAGACGGATCACAAGGTCAAGAGATCGAGACTATCCTGGCCAACATGGTGAAACCCCATCTCTACTAAAAATATAAAAATTAGCTGGGCGTGGTGGTGCACGCCTGTAGTCCTAGTTACTCAGGAGACCGAGGCAGGAGAATCTCTTGAACCTGGCAGGCGGAGGTTGCAGTGAGCCGAGATCACGCCACTGCACTCCAGCCTGGCGACAGAGCGAGACTCCATATCAAAAAAATATATAGTTTAAAAAAAATAAATAAAATTAAAAATGTGCCAGGCATAGTGATGCATATCTGTAGTCCCAGCTACTTGGGAGACTAAGGCAGGAAGATCACCTGAGCCTGCGAGCTCCAGGTTGCAGTGAGCCATGGTTGACAGAGTGAGACTGTCCCAAAACAGAAAGAGTGAGAGAGAGGAGACCATGTGAAGACAAGAGGAAGAGACTGGAGTGATGCCCACAAGCCAAGGAATGCCAGGACTGCCAGGAGCCCCCAGAAGCTGTGGGAGAGCCCCAGAACGGCTTCTCCCTCAGAGCCTCCGCGAGCAACCAGCCCTGCAGACACCGGTTTCAGACGTCTGGCCTCCAGAACGGATGCTGCATTTGTACTGTTTTAGGCCACCCAGTCTGTTATGGTGGCAGCAGCAGGAAACCGACACAGGGTCTCACTGGCTTGTCGCCCTCTGAACCCTGCCTCTGCTTTCTTTACTGGACCTGGTTGGTGGTGCTGCCAGACTCCTGCCCCAGTGCTCCTTCCACACCCCAGACGCAATGGTAGGCGTGTGGGTGTGCCCAACCCACTTTCTCTGGTGTTCCCATTTCACAGGGGAGGACACTGAGGCTCCCAGGGCTCCTGCTCCCCACCCACTGTCCTCCCAGTCTCCTCTCTATTACCTGCCTTTGATCTGGGGCATCCCCACCCAGCGGCAGCTGGTCCTAAGGCCACCAAGAGCCTGGCCATGAGCCCTGGTGCTGCAGAGTCAGGGCTCTGCCGTGGGATGGAGGCCAGGACCCATGGGTGACCTGGAGGCTGTGCTGGCAGCGCCCAGGCCAGCCTCTACCCCGCACAGGAGAAGAGGAGGGCAGCGGGGTCTCCTCTGTTACACAACCCCCGGGGAGGGCCCGGGCCACTCCACGGCTACCTCCTGGGGCACTGCCTCCAGTGGTCTTCAAGGCTCCCAGGGCCTGGGGAGGGACCTGGCTGCTCCGGCTGGGCAGGTGCTGCTGACAGCTTGCAGCCCAGCAGGCCGAGGTGATGGCAGGGCTGAGCCTCCGGCCACACAGCAGAGTAGGGATCAAGGAGGCCAGGAAGCTGCCCTGTCTTGCCTGCAGTGCCCAAGCCCAGAGGGGAGGAGAGAACAGATGCCCAGACACGAGAGTGGACTGCCTCCCCATTTCACGAACACGGAAACTGAGGCTCATAAAAGAAGGGCACCAGGTATATCTGATCCCCACAGACACTGAGACAGATACTGAGAGTGACCACAGACTGGTCACTCTCCCAATCAGTGTAGCAGATCCTTTCTAATAAGGGGCCCTGGTGGAGTAAGGTGGGACCACCCTGATGCATCTCAGGCCAGGTTCCAAGGAATGACAAGGAGGGGACAGGCACTGAGATGCGGAAGCTTGGAGACAGGTCAAAGTGACATTCCTGGGTCGGGCGCGGTGGCTCACACCTGTAATCCCAGCACTTTGGGAGGCCGAGGCGGGCGGATCACGAGGTCAGGAGATCAAGACCATCCTGGCTAACACGGTGAAACCCCCGTCTCTACTAAAAATACAAAAAAAATTAGCCGGGCATGGTGGTGGGAACCTGTAGTCCCAGCTACCCGGGAGACTGAGGCAGGAGAATGGTGTGAACCCGGAAGGCAGGGCTTGCAGTGAGCCAAGATTGCGCCACTGCACTCCAGCCTGGGCGACAGAGTGAGACTCCATCTCAAAACAAAAAAACAAAAAAAAAACAAACAACAACAACAAAAACAAAGTGACATTCCCCACACAGAGGCCTGCCCCAGCCTGAAGACAGTGAAGGAACAAGTGATCCTGTTTCTAGAAGGTCAGGGCTAAGGGAAGAAGAGAGGCTAAGGGAAGAAGGACCCCAGTGGGAGCAGCAATGAGCGCCTCCCCTCCGAGCTCCAGCACGTCTACTCTGCCCTGAGTGGGAGCCAGGTCACCCAGAGGTCCCAAAGCCCCAGGCTGCGACTTCGAAGCCCCCCAGACCCTCTGAACTCTGGGGATGGAGGCAGGGGATCTGGATTATCCCAACTCCCAGAGGGATCTGAGGAAGGAGGCACCCAGGTGAGGACTCAGTACCTCTCCTGGTACTTAAACCAAATCCTGCAATCCAGGATCTCTGTCTCAACACAGCTAAAATGACAACGAAAAGAACCCATGACTCATGGACTTCGGTGGCTCTGTGCATTCAGACGCCACAAAGATCCTACAGTCCCAAGACTCAGCCCTCAATCCATGCCCAGGACGACAGGATGAGACCCCTGGGTCCAGTGGGCACAGGCACCTCACAGCAGTGCGCATGGTGCGGGCGACGCCATGACATGTATGCAATGGTCCCACATGAATTAAAAAAAAGGCAACTTAGATATTAGCACGTTTCTATGCCTCCATTTACATATTCACGTCTGCATAAGCACTGAGAAACCCAGAAGCCTCTGTAATGATGGTCACCGCAAGGACATGAAACTTTGGGGGTAGGGGAGGCAGGGGGTGAGGAGGAGAAATTCACTTTTCCCCTTACAACTGTTTATCACTTTACTGTGAGCACATAACACTCTTATAATTAAAAACTGTTATATTCAACAAAATATGACAATGTCTGTGACAGCTCATGTGTTTCTTGTCTATTTCATCCTGCCCCACCCACTGAGATGTCAGCCCCCCAAGGGCAGGGGTCTTGTGCAGGCCATATCCCCAGCCACCTGCTGAGCTCAGGAATGAGGCCAAAATCCTGCATCCTCAAAGCTCACCACGCAAATACCTGACCTCTAGGACCTCTAGGATTCTCTGAGAAGGGAAGGGAGGGGATGGACAGAAAGGGACACCCAGGGGACAGGCTGGGGGTGGCTTGTGATTGGGGATCCCCAGGGCCAAACAGGTGGCTGTGACCCCTGAGTTTGCCCCTCCCAGGCCCTATTTCCACAAGACCCAAGCCTGTCGGAAGCCCCACTTTTGAGCATCCCCAACCTGCCCCAGATCCCAGCACCCCTGGAAGCCCCAGGTCTCCATCTGCCTCTGCCCTCCCTGTGATCATGCCAGGACCCGCCCCCTCTGGCCACGCCAAGCTCCCCTGGGCCCTCCCTGGCCTCGGTGCCCCCCAGGCCTGAATGGAAGCCTGGCTTGGCCTGGAACCAGGAGCCCCGAGGCAGAGGGTCGGGGCGGGGGTGGCTCGGCTGCTGCCACACAGAACGCCAGCTGCTGGCAGCGATTTATTTTTGCTTTAAGTGCTGGAGAATTGCAGGCCTGGAGCCGCCAGCTCGGGCCCGGCTGCAGCTGGAGCAAGCGGGGCGGGCAGGGGCAAGGGCACACCTCCGGCCACCAGGCCACTCCTTCCCCTTTGACCTCTCCTGCCCCCGGCCTTTCAGCCTCTCTATCATACACATCTCGGTCTCCACATGCTCCCTTCTCCCCGGCCCCTCCCCTCCCAAGTCCCCAAACAGCTGCCTGGAGGCATCAGGGACAGAAGGTCTGTGGCCTCAAGGCTGCACCCCAGCCTTCCTCTGGGAACTGTGTGACCTCAGGCTGTGGGGACCCTCTCTGGCCTCAGGCTGCCCGCTCCCACGGTGGAGGTGTCATGTCGCACCCTCCTGTACACCCTTGGGGTGGAGACAGGGAGGGCTGCGAAGTATCCCTGCTGCGAGTCCTCATGTTACCTGGTTTCCTTTTCTGCCCCCACTCCCCAGGTGAGCCTCAGGAGACAATCTCCCATCCTGGCACACCTGGCCGCACACCTGGCCAACCGGGCACACCTGGCTGAGGCCCAGGACCAGAACCTATCTGCTCCCCACAAAAGGGGCCACCAGCCCTGTCTTTTCTGGGGCAACATGGACACCCAGGGGAGGCGGGACAGGCTGTGCTCAGGCAAGCAGAAAGCATTACAGTCTCTATAGTTGCAGAGGTGATCATTGCTGGCCACTAAAGCCGCTAGAGTTGATCATTGCAAATCATAAACATTTTTAAACATTTTAAAACGTGGGTGTCATGTTCCAAAAAAAAGACTGGAAAGGAGAGGTGAAATGCATTGACATGAAACTCAATGACCGTTGGGAGTCTGGAATGCTTAACTGGGCAAGAAACAGAGACACTGTCCCCTCCCTGCCAGCCCCATCCCCTCAGCCGCCCTCCAAACATGTATGCTGAAGGCAGGAGAAAGGATTCAGCCATCAGCTGAGATATGACAGGCCCCACGCCCCAGGCCTCAGTTTGCTGGGATCTGCAATGGGAACGGCTTGTGATCCTCGGAAGGAATCGGGTGGGGACATCCTGAGCTGAAGCAGGCCAAGCGCTAGGGGACACAGCAGGGCTTGGAGCTTGAAGCAGTGAGGGTACAGATATAAAGCACTCCACCCAGAGCGGGGGCCTGAAGGAAGCCCCAACTCCCTCCCACTCAGCCAGACAGACAGATGGCAGGCCAAAGGCTCAGAGAAAAGGTCAGAATCCAGCTCTGTCCACCGACAAGCGCCACAGTTCTTGGACAGTGACCTCTCTGAGGCTCAGTTTTTTCATCTGCAGAACGGGCTGACAATGCTGGCTACCATTGCTACCAAGCACTCACTGCATGTCAGGCACCAGGCATGGCTGAAGCAGCCCATTCTCTCTGTGTTTACTGGGCGCCTGCCATCTCCTGCCTACCGCTTAGGCGCTGGGGACACAGCTGTGGCAGAACAGGTCCAAAAAGAGGACATCCTATTCCAAGGGAAAGACGGACAGTAAACAAGATCAGCAAATAAAATATATTGTGGCAGATAGCATTAAGTTCTACAGAGAAAAATAAAGCAGGAAAAGGAACATGGGGGAAAGGGAGGCTGCAGTGTCCCACAGGGGAATCAGGGCAGGTCTTGGAGAGAGGGTGGCATCTGGGCAAGACACGAAGGCAGTGACGGAGGGGCTGTGCAGAGATCTGGGGAAGAACATTCCAGGCAGAGACAGCAGCACGTGCAAAGGCCCTGAGGTAGGAGTGGGCCTGATCTGTTAGAAGCACAGCAAGGCAGGCAGGAGGGTGGCCCCGGGGAGACAGCAAGAGTCCTGGAAGTGAGGCCAGACTGTGCAGGGCCCTGAGGGTCCCAGGGAGGAGTGTGGTGGGAATCGACAGAGGGCCCTGACACCCAGAGTGCACCAGGCACATAGTAAGTGCTCAAGGAACAATGGCCCAGAGTGGCTCTGGTAGAAACCTCTACTCCATAAGCTTTATTGTTTGTTCCCTGGCCCCTCTCCAAGCCTGAGTCCTTCAAAGAGGCCTGGGCTGCAGGTGAGGGCAGGAGAGGGAGGCTTTGGCTGCCCAAGCAGGAGGGAGGGCTCAGTCCAGGTGGGTGGGGGGAGTCAGGCAGGATCCAGGAGGCTGTGCCCACTGACCCTAGGACAGCAGTAATGCACAGCCAAGGCGGAACTGCTCCCTGGGGCAGCTGAGAAAGGGGTTCCCACTCCTATCTGGCCAAGCAAATGGAACCATGTCCAATGATGCATGGCTGAAGGCTAATTAGAGGGCTGGGCGGGGGTCCCCAAGGTCTCCACAGCCTCATGCTGCCACTTCAGCAGCCAGGCAGGAAGGGGTGAGCTGTGGAGCACCAGTGGTGGTGACTGGGGTTAGGGGATACTGAGGACGCACCAGGAAACAGGAGGCCTGCATTGAGGCCCACTGCCATCTGGGGCCCACTGCTGCAGCAAATCGCTGCCCTGCCCTGGGCCTGCTTCCCTACATGTCCAAGGGAAGGTTGGATGGGGAAATGACGAGCTCCCCAGGCTCTGGCTCCACAAATGCTCACACCCCCCTCCTTCCCAGATCCCCCTCTCCACACGTCCATTTCTACTGAGACCAGCCCCTCCCCACCCCCAACTCCCAGAGGCACCCTCCAAGTCTCACATTTCTACTGCCCCATCCTGAGCACTCTCCGGAGCCAGTCCCACTTCACAGATGATGAACTGAGGCCAGGCAGAGTGACCCCATCTTGGTTGCAACACCTGCCTCTCTTGCCCCCCCGAGTCTGTCCAAGAGTCTCCTCTGAGATAGTGAGATCCCTGAGGGCAGGGGCTGGGTCTCCCCATATGCAATGCCCATTGATTAAGCACTTCTGTATGCCTACCCAGCACAGGGGCCACAGCTAGGCAACAGGGCCTGGGGTCTCCAGCGTCAGAACTCAGCCCCCACAGCTCTCACCAGCACAGCAAGGCCTCTGTGGCTGGAAGAAGCAGTCCAGACATGGAATCATCGAGCATTTACTGAGCACCTACTCTGTGCCAGGGCTTCACTAGGTCCTAGGAATACAGCTCCCGGGAGCTGGGATGGCATGCAGGCCCCAGGCCCTGTGTGGGACCTGCCTGGTGGTAAGGCAGGGAGAAAGCTAGCCTGGCAGTCAAATGCCCCCGAGGGGTGTGTCTGTGGAATGGGGGAAGGTGCAGTTCTGTCCCTGGGAAAGCACCAGGGCTCTGGGTCCGAGCCCCACAGGCTGGTGCCTCCAGTGCCTCCCTGGGCCTCCAATCCCTGTCTGCACAATAGAGCTAATGCCTCCCTCTGCACTGGCAGCCCATTAGGAAATTAAGTCAGCTGACCCAGGGCTGGGTCCTTGGCCAGTGCCCAGCAGGGGCTCTGGTCCTGCCCCGAGCCCAGCACCTCAGAAAACCCACCTGCCTCTGCCAGCCCCCCCCCACCCCCAACCCCATGGTGCCTCTGAAGCTCTGGCCAACCTGCACACGGCCCAGTTTCAGGCCAGCTCTCTTTCATCTTCAGCCTTTCCCTGCTGCCGTGTCCCCATCACGCTGCCAGTTCCCGGCACAGCCATCCCGTGGGGCTGAGCCCCCACCCACCACACCTTCCATGTGGCCAGCCAAGCCTCCACCCCTCCTGCCGCCCGCGAGCTGCCCCCTCCCTGACTCTCCTCCATGCTAGCCTGTGGCAGGGCTCCAAGGGCAGGCCCAGGGGAGGGGCAGGTGTACCCATGTGTCGCTCACAGTAAAGCCCTGGCCAGGGCCCAGCCACAGGCACCAGCTGCACCTGTTGGAGGAAGGGCCCAGCCCAGAGCTGGGCCTGGGAGCAGGGGGGGTGAGGGTGACCACTGGGTGGGCACCGTGTTTACCAGTAGCCTTCTGCCTGGGGACCTGGCGAGGGCCACAGAGGTTGATGACAGTAATGATGCAGTCACTTCCGCCCCAGTCGTATGCCAAGGCTTCCGGGTGCCACGCTTGGTACTGCCAACTGAGGCCCAGGGTACCGGAGGCCTGGCTAGGCAGAGAAAACTGCCCATAGGCAGAACCAGCCCCAGTGCTGCAGAGCTGCAGGTGCTGCTGCTGCTGTTACTCCTGTTATCACTGCTGTCATTATTATTTTGCTGTTGCAGGGCCACTCAGTGTTACCTTGTCCTGCTTCAAGGAGACCCAGGGATGGGGACACCATGGCCCTGGGGTAGGAAGGCTTGAGGGGTAAGCGCCTGGCCTGGAAAGAGCTAGGTGAAGGCATCTGTCCAAACCCAACCCACTGCGTGGCTTTAGGCAATACCCCTCCACCACTTCCCAGGCACCTCTTCCTTCCAGCACAGTTGAGGCACATTCCTGGAGGGGTCCCCTCCGGGGCAGCCTGGAAACCTTATGGGGGTTTGACGGGGTAGCTGCAGGGGGAGTGTCCAGAGATGGACTGACAGCTCAGGTCCTGCCCCTCCCAGAGAAGGCTCCAGCCCTTCAGTGCTGGGGATGAGGGGTGTCAGCCATGCCCTCCCCTGGGAGGGGACAAAGGTGATAGAGGACTTGGAGCCCCTACCTGCCAGCTCTGGGTCAACAGCCAGCATTTACAGACTGCCTACTGTATGCCTACAGCGGCCCTCCAGTGGAGAAGAGGGGTGTTCCTGTGGCCCAGCACGCTGGAGCCACCCTCCTCGTCTCCAGGGTGCTCGAGTGAGTGCCCTCCGCCCTCACTCCCTGCTCTCTCTCAGGGGGCTTGGCCCCACCAAATGGCAGGCCCCCAGGGTCCCCCTCCTAGACCTACCAACCTCGGGTCCCCTGTCTGGTTGGAGGTGCCACCAGAGAACTGAGGGGCAGACTTCGCTGCGAAGTCTTTTGTTGGGGGGGGGGGGTCCCAGCAGACACTGAGGGGCTCTTCTCAGAATACAGAAGGGAGTACCCCTCAAAAAGAGCGCACGCCTCTGGTGGCGCCCAGGGCTGAGATGGACCTCCCCTCCCTGACCCTCGCCCGCCACAGGGCGGCGGTCCAGGGCGGAGCTGCGCTAGGGGGGGCCGCGGAGGTGCAGCGCAGCGCGAGGGAGGCTGGGGTCCAGCCGCGCGGCCAGGGACCGGCCCTCCTCTGGCATCTCAGAGGGGGCGAAGGCTAGGCCCAAGGCTAACGCCTTCCGGGTTCGCACCTTCCAAAGGCGGCTGCCGATTTCAGTGGCGTGTGGGCGCCTCGGCGTTCTCGGAGACGGAGCCTGTGAACCTGGGTTTGGGGGCGCAGATGTAGGGGCCAGGAGGTCCCCAGCGCTTTATTGCAGGGCTCGAACCTGGGTATAGGGAAGCAAAAAAGAAACCAGAAATGGCCACAGGCAGCGCGGCACTCTAAGATGGGAACGCCCCCTGGGAAATGGGGAGGGGGAGGTCCCAGGTGCGGGCGAGTCCAGGCTGTGAGGAGGCAGGAAAACCTCCCAGAACAAGACCGTCCCCAAAGAAACACTTTGACCCCCATTCCGATCACAGGTTTTAAAATATTCACATGACATGGGCACGCTGGATCAAAACCGAGGCACAGACACTCCCTTGGGCCTCAACTCCCATCTGAACCCCCCAAGGAGCGCCCCACCCCAGCTGTCTCTGCCCAAGAGCCCCTGATTCCCGCCCCGCTCCCCCAGGGCACCCGGAGAGGCCGTGCGCGCGCAGGGTGGACCCTGGCCCTGAAACCCTGGGAGCTTCTCAGCCAGCGGCCATCCCCTCGGAGATCAAGGCCGACTTCTAAAAGCAAAAGGGAGCCTCTGGACTTGGCTGACTTGCTGGCATGGAATCATTTCCAGAATATTTTTACTCCATTACAGCACGGGAGGTGAGAAAGAGCCACGACTCCAAGAACCCGCAGGTCTCTGACGGGAGGCATTCTCGGGGCGGCTCATATAGCCCGGGCGCCCACCTCCGAACCCCACCTCGATCGCGGGGTCTCCGGGAAGGTCACGCGTAGGACCCGTGCCGCGCGCCAGAGTGCTTCCGCACGCTCCCTCCCGAGCCCCCTAGTGCAAACCAGCCAGAGGGGGGCCGAGGGCTCCTCAAAGTTTCCCGGAGCGCCCCCCAGCACGAAGGTTAGCCAGGAGCAAAGTTCCTTGTGGTGGTAGCCGGAGACATGGCAGGAAAAGAAAAGCTCGCAGTCAGCATTTCCTCCGATGTCTCACCAAGGGAGGAAAAAAAATAAAACGAGAGGAAGAAAACACCCTCCCGCTCCACCTTCCCTGTTGCTGCACAACCTCGTGCTCGCTCCGGGCCGGGCTAGTGGCGAGGGGCGGCCTGCGGGGAACTGGGGCCGGGCCCGGGAGGGACCATGCGCCCGCGGCCGCGCACTTACCTCGGTCAGTGGCCCGGGCGCGGCGCGCTCGGCGTCCTCCCAGCTCCGGGCGGCCGTTCCTGGCCCCGGCAGCTGCCGCGCTGGCTGCATCGCCGCCGCTGCCGCCACCGCCTCAGGGCAGCTCCCGGGGGCGCTCCATGCCGAGGGGCGCGTCTCTCCGCAAAGCGGATCGCCCTGGTCCAGCCACGGGTCGGGGGCGCGCGCCTGGACGGCGCCCCCGGCCGCTGGGCGCTCGCTTGGGCCGGGGCGGCTGGCGTCGGTCCCTCGGTCCGGCTGTGAGCACGGCCGGCCCACCCCCTCCCCCGCCGGCTGTTATCTGATCTCGGGCAGGGCCCGGCGCGCTCCCCTACGCCCCGGCGCCCCGCACCTCCTCGCAGGCTCTGACCGCGCCAGTCCCCCTCCCCCGGCTACTGTTCCCACAGAGGCGGCAGCAGTGGCGGTGTGGCCGGGAGAAGACGGGGAGCGAGGAATGGAGGGCGAGGAGGCGGCGGGAGGCAGAGGCTCGGCGCGCACCCAGCTCCGCGCCTCGCTCCACCGGAGCTCAGCTCGGTAACTCCTCTAACTCTCCGCGGAGAGCACGCCCGCCCCGCGCCGCGCCGCGCCGCGCCGCCGCTGCACCCGCCTACCACGGCTCCGGCCTGGCCCCGAGCCCCTCCTAGTCCCGGGCCGCCCCCTACACACACACCGCCAGCCACTTGCGCACTGGGACGCGCGCGCGCACACACATACACACACACACACACACACACACACACAGAGGCACGTCTTCCCGGGGACATGCGCGCACACACACATACACACACATGCAGGCACGTCCTCCGGGGGACACGCGCGCACGCACAGGTGCATGGCAAGCACACACACAGGCATAAACATACAGGATACATGCCCCCACATGCATGATGTTCGCAGGTGCACATGTGCACACTCGCTCATATGTGCACATGCAGGATGGCATCTGCACGTGTGCATACGCACACACAGGTCTAAGCTTGTGCATTCCCACAGAGCCCTTTTCCCCTGCACACCAGGCACGCACCCTCTACACACACCATCCCACCCTAATAGCATTTTTCTCCTCTCCATCTTGAGCTGTTTGGCTTCTCCCATCTCTGCCTTCTCTGTGCTCCTCCCTGGACCTCTCTCTGCCGACCAGATCCCCATGTGACCTCCTTCTCTTTCGACCCCCTGTCTCTGGAGGCTCGGGCTTTCTTCCCAACCTGTCCCCAGATGCCCTGCCCTCCCAGCCTTCTGAGGCCTATTGTCTGGGCCTCATATCTCTGAGCTTCCCGCAGGGGCCAAGCCTTTCATCCTGGCAGACAGACCTGCTCGCCTGGACACTGACCCAGGGAAACCCCATTTTGTCACCAGTCTGACCTCCAGCTCGGCCCTAGGGCCTCAGAATTGGGCCGAGGAGGCCAGTCTGTGCCCACAGCATGAGCCTCAAAGGGCTCCTTGGCCCCCTTGGCCTCCAGCTTCCCCTTTAATGTGAAATATAATTATGTGTCTGCACAGCAGGGAGACTGGCTGCAGGATTCTAACCAAGGCGGACGGCTCTCTGGCCCGCGCCCAGATTGCTGGCGGCTCAGAGCAGAGTGATCTGCAGGCCCCACTAGCCCTAGGATCCTGGCCCCAGGCAGCTGGTGGGTGAAATCCAGCCCAGCACTCACCAACATCAGTCTGCCCTGGGTTTGAATCCCACCTCAACTGACTAGCTGTGGGACAGGTCACTTCACCACTCAGTGCCTCCGTTTCCCTGTTGTGAGTAGAACAGACTACACTCATGGGGCTGTAGCAAGGATTAAAAGAGATGAGTCTACCTAAAGTGCTTAGCACTTGACCTGGCTGGTAAAACAGCCAGGCGGAGCACTCAATATGTTCTGAGCTCTGTGCTATGGACCCAGCTAGAATTATTTCATTACCACTGCAGCCATCTGGGGTGGATAAGCTCATTGGCTCCATTTTACAGATGAAGGCACTGAGGCACAGAGGGGTGGTCACTTGCTTAATTACAGAGCTACCAGATGGTGGAGCCAGTACGCAGAATCAGGTGTGTCCTCAACTTAGGGCTGCAGTGGAGAAAGAAGGGGCATCACAGGAGTCTGCAGCCCCCACCCTGCCCTGCCTGGCACACTGTGTCCTGGTTTCCTCCTCCTCCTGGGAGAAACAGCCTCCCAGGGGACCAAAAGCTCTCAGGAAACTTCCTTCTTCCTCCAAGTGACCAAGGAGGGAAATGACTCAGCTCCCCACCTGCCCCTGCTCCATTTCCCAGCTGCGGAAGCAGCCTCAAACCAGCTCCCACCCTCAGAGACCACTCAGCTGTCCCAAGAGGAATGGGGCCTGAGACATCCCTCCCTCGAGGCCTTACTCTGGTGGCCCAGAAAGGGGCAAGGGAATGGACGGGAACACCTCAGGGCTTCTCTGGGTCTAAGACTCTGACAGCTCCTGGGACAAGGGGCTGTGCCCAGGGCATCCTCAAGCCTGGGACACCTCCCCACCCCACCCCACCCCACCCCGCACACCCACACACACAGGGCCCCTGCCCAGGGCCTCGCCACCCAAGATGGCCACTGTGAGTCAGGCCAGGTCTCAGCCCCTCCCTATCCCCACTCCCAGAGCCATTATCAGACCCATTTCACAAAGAGGGCAAGTGTCTTGCCCAAGGTCACCCAGCAGAGACGCAAGCCTGACTCCCTGGGCCACTCCCTTGGGCTCCACGTCCCAACCTCCCAACCCACTTGCAGGGTCAGAGTTCAATTCTTAATTGTAATTGCAACCCATGAGCAGCCATTAAGGACCCCTCAAAGCAAAGCCCCTCTGCCAGGCCGCTGGGCACCAGCCTCCCTCCAGGAGGGGCTGGGACACAAAGAGGCAGGGATGTGGGCAGATCTCTCCCTTAGCAGCTCACACATCTGCCCCAGGGATCCCCACGTGGGCAGAGGGGCTCACGGCCCTCCCGGGGTGCTGCGTGAAGCCAGAGCAGAGGACATCCTGCCCCCTATAGTGTGGAGGGGGCAGTGTCGAGAGTGGCTGGGTGAGGCCAAATGGACTGAGCCCAGTACCAACACTGCCCAGCAGGGGATCTGGGACACGTCCCCTGCTAAGGCCCCACTTCCCTCTCTGTAAAATGGGGGTGATAGTGACAGCCAAGGCCGTGAGAGTAGTAACTTTCCTGGCACAGCCACGGGAGAAGCCAGGGAGATGAACAGCAGTCAGCTGTCCCACCACGCACACACCTTCCCAACACCCTGAATTTTGTGCCCTGCACCTGGCCTTCCCTTGATCCCAGATTCTTTCTTCCCCTCCGGGATGGGAGCTTCTCCAAGACAGGGGTGAGACTGAGGCTTTTTGCAGCCCAGTCTCTCCCAGCTTCGGGTGGGCGTGTTGGCTGTTCAAGACGCCTTTGCATATCTGAGTGTCCCTGGAACCACAGGCCCAGGAGACAGCAGAGCTCCTTGGCTCATTTGGAATCATGCCTTTGTTTTGAGGAAAGCAAGGCCCAGAGAGGGAAGGTTGCTACTATGACCACTAAGCTGTCCAGGGCAGGTGTCCCAAAGGCTGGTTTTGCTGCCCTGTGTGTAGGAGCCCCAGAGCTGCAGCCTCTCGACAGCAGCTGCCAGCTCTTGTGGTAATCACATCTTGATGCCACAATGCCGATGCGCTTGTGGGAGGCATAAGTCCGTCACCGAATGAGATGTGAAACCAGACGGCCCTTCCCCAGCGGCTTTGCTCGCCCTGCAGGCAGCTGCACCCAGTGCTCCCCAGAGTCCCAGCATCTCCTCCCCTCCAAAATGCCTCCTCCCAAGAGCCCACTGAGACTTCCCCTGCCCACCCTAGACCTTGGCCCGGCTTTGGCCCTCACGTCCTCCCACCATCAAAATGTAAAATGAGCTCTCAGCATGCCCAGTTTAACCTTTCTAGGAGTGATAGCCAAAGTCCCTGAGGCCCCAGACACCCTCCCCCTCTCAGCCACTCTTTTCTGAACACACTGGCCATCCAGGCCCTTGGGCACCAGTAGCCTGATTCTGTCGCTGGGCCTTGGTGCCTGCCTCCCCCTCAGTCAGGAGCGCTGTCTCTCTGAACTGCCCTACATGCAAGGGCAGCTGTGACGGCACATCTGCGACAGGCCTGCCGACCACCAGGACTCACCTGCTGTGCCCAGCTTGCTTTCTTCCCGAGCTGGCCACTCTCTGAGGTGTCTGGCTCACTGTGGTCCCCCCACCAGCATGGCACCTCCATGAGGGCAGAAGCGTGTCCTTCAGGCGTGTCTGCAGCCCAGGACCTCACATGCTGAGGGCATGCAGTGAGTGCAAAACAAGTGCTAACAGACCCGACTCAGGAACGTCTCATCCGTGAGGGATTCTCCCGCCCTGCTCTGCACAGCTTGGCTCTCACGGCCACTCCCAACTCCACCTGCACCATCACCGAGCCGCGCTGGCCCCTGCAATCACAGGCTGTCAGCACAAGCCTTGCCCCCTCCTCCAGGCAGGCGGCCAGGGTCTGGGTCTCACCTGGCCTCCCATCCCCACCCACCATAAGGCCAGCAGGAGGACCTGTGCTGGTCGGTTCCAGGATATGCTCTTCTGGTGGGGTTGCTTTCCACCTGAGCCGGGTCCACACCCTGGCTAGACAAGGTGGAAAGAGGCTCTGTCCCTCAGGCAGTGAGCCACAGAGCAGAGACCAGTTCCAGCAGCACTGCCCTCAGCCCAGTCTCTTCCCTAAACACCTTTTGTCACTAGACACTTTGATGATACTAACAACAGCAAAAGTGACAAGGGCCAATGGCCACCATGCACTTGCCATGCACTAGGCTCCAGGCTAAATGCCGACCTGCACTACAGGCCGCAGGCAGATGGACGGAGAAATGATGCCCGGCTGGGTAGAAGCACTTGCCCAAGAGGACGTGGCTGCCCCCAGGAGCATTGTGGGGACATGGTGCAGACCCAGGACACAGTCACACCCACATGCACACGCGCATGCACACACGCCCCTCCCCCTGCCAGGTGCCCTTGGGCCCCTGGCTGACCCTGCGGCATTGATCTGAGGCACACAGAACTTCAGGAACGGTTGGCGGCCCTGGAAACAGGACACTGAGTCCCTCCTGCCCCGTCAGGAGGCAGGTATTGATCAGCTGGGCCTGGAGCTGACCGGTTGACTTATTTCCCGTGTGCAGGCTCCGGCACTCCCGTGGCCCCGCCCTCTGCTGGAGGAGCAGCTGGGAGGAGGATGCGCTAACTGTGGCCAGGAGGGCAGCCACCAGGGCCAGGGTTGAGGCCAGGACGTTTAGCCATGCTCCATCTGGCATCTCCCGGGCAGGCCTAGGTGTCAGGGTTTCTGTCCTGGCTGAGAGACTTAGAGGCATGCTGGACGCTGGTCCAAGTCCTCCCATGTCCAGGCTGCTCTTCTAAGAGCCTTGTTCTTGGGGTCTCCCTACTCCTATACCATACCCTCCACCATATGTTTCCTGTGGGCCTGGGGCACCCCCAGGGCCCAGGGGTGGGTGAGTGACCCAGGTCTGGCTGTGAGCATCACAGCAATGGTACAGAGATGGACACGTGATTGAAGCCAGCCGATGAGAATCAGCCCTAGGACTTTTGCTGGGTCTGCAGGAAAGCAGGAGCTGTATTTCCCAGGGCTTTGGGGCTGGCCAGGGGCCCCGGGGACACCTTTGCCCCCAGGTAGGGTGAGCCTGCATGAAATGAGACCCACCCAGAGAAAGCAAAGCTGAGATATTGAGAGAAACAAGGTTCTGGGCTGGTCTTTTGAGCCCCTTAGATCCACCCGTGGGCTTTTGATTATAAGCCAAAACCACCCCTTTTTTAATTTAGGAAATTTCTAACAGCCTCAAGGGGCTGCTGGGGGAGGCAATAGACGTAAAAAGACCAGCAAGTCCTCCAAAATGCCCCTCAAGCTTTCTGAAGCTCTCTCTTCTTCTCTAAAACGGGGCGCATGAGAACCCTGCCAAGAACCATGTGGGGACCACACTCTATGGTATGTGAGGGGAGCGTTTCATCCCTCCCTGCCTCTAAAGGGACAGAGCTTCCAGGAAGGCGGGCAAAGCCTGCAGGCCCCAGGAATAAAGGGCAATAAAGAGAGGGAGGGAAGTGGCTGCAGCATCTCTCAGAGTTAAAAATAGCTTCCCCAAGGAGGCCTCCCCGCCGGGATAATCTGGCCAATTATCAGCCCCTCTCCACCCTGGTGGGCACTGCCTGCCTCCTCCCTGTCCCCACGTGGGGCCATCACTCCACAGATAGGGCCTCTGCCCCAGCACCAGCCCCATGACCCTCCTTCCTCGTGGGAGCAGGGCTCCAGTCCTTGGCCCGGGGCCCCTCTGAGTTGGGCCTGACTGAAATAGAAAGGTCGATCTGCCAGTTCTGACAGCAGCGTGAACTGTCCAAAACACACTGTCCCCCCAACACACACAGAGGAAAAAAAGAATCAAGAGGCAGCGTGGGGCCTGTTGCACGATTCCGTTTACGTTAAGAAAAACAACAGATATATTTGCATTAGCAAAGAGAAAAATCTGGAAGTTTGGAGGCACATTGTTGGTGGTTGTGTCCTCTTGGGACCTTTTCCTCATTCACTGTGGCATGGAGGAAAGTGTCTAAACCTGTTTCCCCAGGGCTCTGGGCTCAGACCCACCTGGTGGGATCCCATGCCTCCCATTGCAGGTGGGAGACGTGGGCAAGCACTCAGCCCAGCCCCGCTGGGCCCTGAGGAAGGAGAGTCGCACTCTGGGTGCATGGGCACATTGTACGCTTTCAGGGCTGTTTGTTTGCACTTTGTACAGCAAAAAAGCATTTATTGTTTCAGCAATTTTTTTTAAGTCAAGTTATTTGTAAATGGAATAAAGCCTGATGACCGGGCGTTGGGGCTGGGCAAGGCTTCCGAGAGCTGGGAAGGCTAGAAGCCAGCCTGGAGGACCTGCCCCACAGCATAGCCCCTGGCTCTGGGGTCTCTCGAGGCCTCCGTTTCCCCACTGTCCCCTACCCTTGTGGTCAGGCTGAACTCAGAGAGCCTGAGCCCCTTCTAGCTGGACCCCCGGTGTGTCTGGTCTAGGCTTCCCAAGAAGTTTGCAGTTCTGTGCCTGGAGCTGAGCAGACCCTGGGAGTGACCCTCTCGAGGCCTCTGTCTGTGAAACAGGCTTGCACTTCTGAGGGTTCAAACCAGCCCTGTGCCCTGGACCTCAGTGTGCCAGGGTCTGGTTTTCCAAGCGGGTGGCGCTGGAGGCCCAGTGTGGGCTGGGGATGAGCCAGGGCCAAACTGGAGCAACCACCCAAGTCAACTTGGTCCTAGGAGGCCGGAGCCACAGGAGCAGGGTTGGAAGACTTGTCAGGCCAGGGCAGCTTCCGTGGGTGTCTGGCAGCTGGGCTCTGGCCCTCTGGGGCAGGGCTAGAGGGCTGGCTTGGCCTGGCCACCTGGGGTTCATTCTCAGGAACCAGCTGGGGCCAGAACTCGTCTTTATAGGAGTACCCACAGCCTAAGCAGCTCTCAGGGACAGGGACCAGGAAGGAAGGAGATGATCCATAGGACTCAAGCCTTTGCCTTCTCCCTCAAAGCCTCAGTTTCCTCAGCTGTAGGATGGGTGTGATGTCCCGCTGAGAGGCTACTGCTTCACACCCAGTGCTATTTACAGTGCCCAGCGCCAGGTAGGCACTCAGATTATCCACTGGAGGAGTGAATCAGTGATGCAACCCTCCCAGGAAATGACACATGGGAGGCGACCCAGCGCAGGGCTGGTGCACACTGGGTGCTCCGTGGAGAGGCCTCCTCCCAGCCTCCCTGGATGTCCCACCCTCCCAAGCCAGCCACTCGCCTCCTCTGGGCACCCACAGCCTCCTGGGCTTCCCCACCACAGCTCCCTGGGGACACTCTTCCTCTCCACTTCTGCTCCTTCCTCACAATGGGGGCTCCTCAAGGGCAGAGGGAGGCTCTTTCCAGCCACATCCCACCTCTGGCCCCTGCACCTTCTTTTCCACCCATGCCAGCACCATCTTCAGCCTCCGTACCAGCCTGGGAGAACCTCCCTGCCCGCAACCTAAACCCTGACCTTTCAACCGCAATCTGGGAAAGCTAAGAAGCTGGTCAAGCTAAGAAGACTCATCGCCTTTTTTTTTTTTATCCTAGGAGTTCCACATCTAAGAATTTATCCCACAACACCTGGGGACTCACCTTTGAAACAGCAGCCACCTGCCCAGCATCCCCAAGGAGGCAACCATGACAGGGCACATGGGTGCATGGGAGTAGCCCCCAGCTGTGAAGGAGCTGTGCCTAGGCTCCATGGGCCAGGGCAGCTGCCTCTGGCCTCGAGAAAGCAGCACTCAGCCCTTGGTAGGTGCTCAAGAAATATTTGTTGAGTGATTCTAATAGGAAAAGTGCTCTAAGACAAAGTAAAAGGTGCAGTGCAGAAGAGAGAGTATAGTTCACTGAATGCTTAAAAGGTGGCATATGTATACACACGTGCACGCGCACACACACACATACACACGTGTGTTGGTAGAATATTCTGGAAAGAGATGCCAGAAACTGGCCACCAGGAGGGCAACTGGGAGGTTAGAGGGAGGAGGAGGGGCCGAGCTGTTCTTTGTTGGGCCACTGTATCCTTAGACCATGTTCAAGTATTTCATGTCCCCTCAAATTAATTAAAAAGCTGAGAGAAGAGGGAGGCTCCCCCTCCTGTGGGAGGCTGGACCAGACATCCCACCCTTCACACCTGTCCTGAACTCCTTTCTCACAGGGTTCCTTCCCACTCCCAACTCCCCTTGGAGCTGCTGAGCAGGCCTGACCCCATCCTGTCTGTGGTGATTAATAAACACGCCATGATGGCCTGAATCTTGCAGAAGCTCCAGGGAGCCGGGTGCCTCTCCTGGGACAGCCTAGCCCCGTGTCCCTAGACCAGGAGGACTTGCTGCTGGTATGAGGGACACGTGCAAGGCTTCTCAGCAGGTCCCTAGGACCCACCTCCACACTCTTGCCCATGCTGTCCCCTGGATCCCGAGTGCCCACGCTACTCCCGTCTTGGCCCATTTAAATCCTCACCCTAGGTTTGGTGTAGGTCCATGCTAAGGAATTCAGTCCCAAGGCTGGAGGAAGCCCTCTCCCAGGCTGGCCCATCCACAGTACGGGGGCAATTAGTATCTACTCCATTTAAAATCCATTAACCTACCTAGAAATGGGGATGATAAATATAGAACCCATTGTAAATCTGCAGAGCCCAGCTCAGCCCCAGGGAATGTCCCTCTGTGAACACAGAAATTGAGCAATGACCCTTTAAATGGGTCAAACATCCATTAAACCCCACTTGTATGCCAGGCATTCTAAGGGGGAACAGCACAGCCTCTGGGGTCAGACCAGCTTGTGTTCAAACCCTGACACCATCGCTCACGAGCTGTGTCACTTTGGGCAAGTCACTTAGCCTCTCTGTGCCTCACCTTCTTCCTCTGCAAAATGAGGACCACAACAGTGGCTGCCTTGCAGGGCTGGGTGAAGGTTGCATGAGGGATGCCCTCAGCCCAGTGTCCAGTGGCTGTTGCTCATCGCTGTCGTTTACTGTGTGTGGCGCTGCTGAGGCTGCTGCTGCCGCTGTTCCCGGCAGAAAGCTCTAGAGCTGGGGAACGCCAGGACGGAACGCCAGGACGGAATCAGGGGTCTGTGCATGGGAATGGGGAAGAAGTGTGGGTCAGCCTCCAGCTGAAATGTGGCCTTTTCTTCCACTGTGGACTGAGACGGCAAACCCCAGCAGCATCAGCGCACCTGAGGCTGTCACCAGCAGAGGCCACAGATATGTCCACATCCCACTCTGGACTGGCAGACGCCTCCAGAGGTCTTTCACATTTGTCTCTGGGTCAAAGTTACAGGTGGGCTTAAACCTGCCATGCAATCCTATCATCCCCGCATCCGTAAGGGAAGGGAGCACACAGTTCACCCTATCACAATCGTGCTATTTAACCATTTTAATAACTGGCTTCCTTTGGAATCTTGGGTGTTGTTGGATGCATTAAGACTCAGATTCTGCAAAGGGGTCAGGAAAGGGCCAGACCCCTCAGAAGAATGGCAGCAGGCGGCGCTGGCCACTGACCATCTGCTCGCTCCAGCCAGTCCTGACCCTGTCACCATGGGCAGTGGGGCTTCCTCTCTCACGGCCTTGCACATCCTTCTGCACAAACTCCAGCATCTCTACCACCCTTCTAGGAAGTCAGACCGAGAAGAGGATGTCTGAGCCCTAAGCCGGGAGCCAAGTCATGGTTGGGGATACCTCTGTCCACCTCATGTCCTTCGGAGGCCTCATGTTTTCACCACCAGAACCTTGATTTCTAAGTCTGCCTTAAGAGCCCTCCCACCCCCGGTTGCAGGGGTCACTCCCTGCCCAGCCTCCTGGCCGGTTCTTGGAAGCCCTTGGCCAACCCAAAATCTCCTTCAAGCCCACCATCTCCAGCTCCCTGGAGCTGGTGTTCAGAAGTTGAGGAAGGCAAGAAGTGAAACAAGAGCTGGGGTGGGGCCAGCCCCTCCCAGCCAGGCTCCCCAGGCCTGAGTAGAGGGGGAGGCAAGAGGGTAAAGAGGGTAGGGGTTGTCCACAGGCAAGGGGGTCTTGAATGCCGGAGGTGGGGGGCATGGAGAAAGCAACCCCTCCTCCCATCCCCAAATTTGGCAGCTCAGCTGAATGCAGGTTCCAACACCCCCTGCCTCTTAGGGAGGCCCCCAAATCTTAGGTGTTTCAGCTCATCCCTGGGACCAGCATGCTCCATTCTCCAGGCAGCCTTTCCACCCAGATCCCCATTCCCCCAATTAGAGCACTTTTTGTCAATTTACAAATGAGGGAAACCAAGGCACGGAGCCATTAAGTCCATAACTGTGAAGTGGTCAGCTACAGAGAAGATGCCCAGAGTGCCTCACTGCATTCCCTGCTGGAGGAAAGCACTTCAGGGTCCAAGTTCCCCAGTTCTCTCGTGTCTAAAGGGCCCAGCAGCACAGCCAGAATGGGAGCACAGAGTCCTGGGGAGGAGAGAACAGCCAGAACAGAGAGATAGTGGCAGGAGCCAGGGAGGTGTGCTCAGTGGAACCAAGGCCTCTTGGAGGCCAAAGCTCAGCCTCTTTTCAGCACTGGTGCAGAAGAAAGAACAACCGTCCTACAATCCCAGCAGGTCAGAGTGAGACACACTGCAGAAGAGGCCTGGCCCACATGTGCTCCTGGGCTTCTAATGCCAACTCTTGTCTAGATCTGGTGGAGGCAGCCATCAGCTCCCTGAAGCCTCCACAGGGGGGAACCAGGGGTGGATGGAAGTGGGGAGGCAGGGCTGAGCCCCCAAAGCACCCAGGAGAGGGGCTGCTATTTCCTTGCACATGGCAGCCTTGGGGAGCCAGTTAAAACTGGCTCCCACAAAACAAGGAAGGTAGTGAGCACTCCATCACAAGAGGTGTACAAGTAGCCAGGACCCTCTGTCCCTGAGCAGCAGCCTTGGGTGTCTGGGTGGGGTGCTCTGGTCAGCTTGCCCTGTGTGGGCTCGGGTAGGGGGTTGGACAGCAGAGATCAGGCCCGTCTAGGCGCGGCCACGAGGTCAGTCCCAGAGTTGGGCACCATTGTCCTGGGATCTCTCCTGGGCCTTCGGCCGCGCCAGGGCTTAGACAGAAAATGGGTGCAGTGAGGGAAGCAAGATGGGGAATTTGGGGCTTTGTGTCAGCACATAGCTCCCACTGGGAGAGGCAGGCTCCCCCTCCCCCAGGCCCCCATTCCTAGGCAGGGCCCTTGCAGCCTCCCCAGTCATAGCCCCCACCCCCAGCATTGTCTGGGGAGGGCATTGGGAGCTTGAGAAAGGATTTTTATCGTTTTGCTCTTCAAACAATTTCAGTTTCCACCTGGCTGTGCCATGCAAACCCTAGGGGTTCCTGCCTAGAGAAAAACTTGGATCAACAAACTGTTTCCAAATGGAAAGACAAAGTTTCAAAAGGCAGCCTGGACAGTGGCACAAGCTGGGCAGAGCCTCTGAGTGCAGCCCCTTCCTGGCTCATGCCTCTGTGTCCATCCTAGTCTCCTTGCATTTTGGAGCCTGAAGGTCAAGTCTGGGCACTCAGGGCCCAGACGGGCCCTATCTTGTCTGCCTGGGCCGTATGTGCTCCTGGGCACCTAACGCCAGCCTTTGTCTAGATCTGATTGAGGCAGCCACCAGCTCCCTGAAGCCTCCACAGGGGGAAACCAGGGATGGATGGAAGTGGGGAGGCAGGGCTGAGTCCCCAAAGCACCCAGGAGAGGGGCTGCTGCTTCCTTGCACATGACACCCTTGGGGAGCCAGTTAAAACCCTCTGCACTAACCCTCCCATGACCCCAGCTCAGCCGCAGTCTCCAGGCCCCCATTACCTTGAGATCTTATCTCTCATACCGTCTTCCTCTCATACCTCCTGGTTATTCCTGAACACATCAAGTCCTGCCTACCCCAGGGCCTTTGCACTTGCTGCTCCCTCTGCCAAATACTCTGCCCCCAGATCTCTGCATGGCTCACTCTTCCACCACCCTCAGGTTTCTTTTCAAATATCTCTTCTCAGGGAGATGCCTTTTCTGGAAATCTTATTTAAAACTTGCCCTCCCCACCCTCTCATCCCTTCCCCAGCACCTACCCTGTGGCTAGCACTTTCCATCCACCATCTCACCATGCGGCCCCAGCTTCCTATGAGCCAGTTCAGATTAGGTCACCAGTTTTACCTGCAGGCCCCAGGCTGAGGCAGCAAGGCCTGCGTCTGCAGGGCTGGCCTCTGCGCCACTGCCCTTGTCTGGAGCACAGGCCTTGGGAACCATGGGGCCAGCTGGAAAGGGCTCCCCTCGTCTCCGGTGAATCATGCCAGCTGCCCTCCTGCCCACATTGTCTTCCCTGTGGATGGTGCCACCAGCTGCCAGTGTAGTATGAAGGACTGTGGGTGCATGGCTCCCCTATCTCATTCCTCTGGGGCCAAATGTAGCTGTAAACATTATATTGAAGCCAAGAGATCTTCCCAGAGGCCTCCTCCCCAAAAGGCAAGCCAGCGGTTGCTTCAGAGATGTCCACACAGGGTGCCTGTCCTCAGGATATGCCTATCTGTGGGGGGGGAGACCCCATACTGAACAGCAAGACAGCTAAGGGCTAAGCTCACCTGAGTACAAATCTAGCCTCAACCTCTCATAAGCTATGAAACCTTGTTAAGCCATTTCATCACATTAAGACTCAGTTTTTCCATCTGTAAAATGAGAAAAGAAATGTCTCCCTCAAAATGTTGTAATGAGAATTTTAAATGAGATAGATTACATAAAGCACAGACAAGGACAACAAAAAGTACTCAATAAATGATTTATTAGTATTATTATCATAATAATCCTAACCATCTGTACACCCATCCAATTACTGATTGATCCTTCCACCCATTCTTTCACCCATACACACATCCGCTCATCTAGCAACACATTTGTCCACCCATCCACTCATCCATCCATTCACTCATCCATTCATTCATCCACTCATTCAGCCATCCACACATCCATCTATCTACTTATCCATTCATTCATCCAATCATCCATCCATCCACCCATCTATTTATTCATCCATTCATCCAACCATCTGTCCACCCATCCATCTATCCATCCACTCATTCATCTGTCCACTCATCCTTTCATCTATCCATCCATTGAACCACTCCTCCATCTGTTCACTCATCTATCCACCCATTCACTCATCCATCCATCTGTCCACTCATCCATCCATCCACTCATCCATTCATCCATCCACTTTTATCCATTCATTCATTTATACATCCACCTGTCCACTCATCCATTCATTCACTCATCCATCCACCCACCCATCCATTTATCTATCTATCCATCCACTCATTCATCTGTTCACCCATTTATCCACCTACTCTTTTAGCCATTCATCTATCACCCATCCATCCATCTAACTAACCATTCATTCACTCATCCATCCACCCACTGATCTATTCATCCATCCACCCATCTATCCATTCATCCACTCATCCATCCATTCATCCACTGTTCATCCACTCATCCATCCATCTGCACATCCATCCATCCACTCATTCATTCATTCATCCAGCCATCTAACGATTCTTCCATCTATCCGTTCATCTATTCATCCATCCACCCATCTATCTATTCATCATCCATCAGTCCATCCATCCATCCACTCATCCATCTACCCATCTATCTATTCATCCATTCATCTAACCATCTGTTCACTCATCCATCTATCCATCCATTCGTCCATCCACTGATTCATCTGTCCTCTCACCTTTCATCCATCCATTCACTCATACATACATCCACTCATACATACATCCATCCATTTATCCATCCACTCATCCATCCATCCATGCATCTTTTCATGCATTTGTCCACTCATCCATCCATCTTCTCCTTTATCTGTCCACTAATCTATCCATCCACTCATTCATCTGTTCACCCATTCATCCATCCACTCATTTATTCATTCATCTATCATCCATCCATCCATTCATCCATTCATCCACCTATTGATCCATCCACCCATTTCTCCATCACCCACTTATCCATTTATCCACTCATCCATCCATCCATCTCTTTATTCATCTATCTACTCATGTACCTCTCCACTCATCCATCTGTCTGCTCATCCGTCTGCCTATAAGTTTCCTTTCTTCATCATTTACAGCATGGGCTTTCTCACTCATCTCTCACTTCCAGAGATTTTTCTAGCATCTAATCCCAACCTTTCTAGTACAGCTCCCCTCTCTGCCCCCCATTGCTGACACAGTCAAACCAAACGTCAAACTTAACTGGGTGTTCACTTTCTACACTGGACCCAGAAGAGGCCTCAAGGTTCACATGATAGAATAAGAAAGAGGAGGGAGTAGGGCAGCCGCCCACCCCTCAGCCCTTACTCTCCACTCCAGGCTAGCAACCTTGGAGCAGGCAGCCTGCCCTGCAGGTAATTAATCAATAAGACAATCATTGAAGTGATATTTGTTAGGCACTCACTGGATGCCAGGCATTGTGCCCACTACTGGGGACAAGACAGTGAACAAAACAGATTCCCCACCCTTGTGCAGGTGGAGCTCTAGTTCAGGAGAGAGAGAACAAACAAGCTGAGTGAGGAATTAGAGCATAATGTGTTATGGAGAAAAACAGGGGGAGGGGTTGCACTGTTAGGTTGAACCAGTTGTTTCACTGAGAAAGACCTGAAGGAGGTAGGGAGGAGCATGGGGGAACAGCACCAGGTAGAGGGAACAGCATGTGCAAAGGCCCTGAGATGGGACTGGTGTGGGGAGCTCCAGGGGAAACCTATGTGGCTGAACAGAGGGATCGGGGGCCAGGGGGGTGGGAGCTAGAGCGGGGTTCCGGGGGCCTCGAGGCCTTGGGGAGCCATTGCTTTTGTTTCTGGAGAGAGTGGATCCATGGGAAAGTTTGACAGAAGGGTGACCTGAACCGATTTGGGTGTCAAAAGGCAGAGGAGAGGCCTCTGGAGCCCCTTTGGCTCTCCTGCAAGCCCTCAGGGTAGCTGGTGCTGCACTTGCACTTTTGGATGGTTCCTGGAACATGTCTGCCTCTCCCAACGACTGGAGGTGCCTAAGGCCGGAGACTGTGTCTGCATCCCCAGCACTCAGCAGGGGCTTGGCTATGAAAAGCAATGGGAAACATTTGCTGAGATGAAGGTGGGGGAGGAACAGATGATAAGAACAAGAGAATCAGTGAGCAAAGGAATGAATGGCGAGTGAGTGACTTAGGCCACAGGCCGGGGGCTCCCTCCTTATCCTCTTCCCAGGCCTCTGGGAGCCCCACTCTCCAGCTTGTTAAATTGCATAATGCTCCCCACCCAGAGCTCTGAGGCCCCGACAGCCTCAAGCTGCAGCCCCCAGCCTCTATGGGCCTCGGGTGACAGCGCCGGAGACCTCTGCTCCTGCTTGAGATAAGGAAGTCCTTCCATCCACTCCAGCAGCTGCATCTAGATACCTGGTCCCTAAGGCTGGGGAAGGCAGTGGGAACGAGTCCAAGGGGCCCTCACCCCTGCCTAGAGACGCTGGGCTGCTGCCCCTGCCACCCCTGCAATGCCATTACAGCCACTCTCAGGAACTGCCGAGCCTCAGTAATGAGAGCTTCTCCCTCCCTGGAGGCCTCATCTTGGCCTGGGGACCAGGAAGACAATTATCATTAGAGTCTCCATCTCACAGACGGGGAAGTGGAGGACCCTGGGGCCAGCTCCCAAGCCCCTTTCAGCAATGCTTCTCTGTCCGCTTCCCATTTCCCAGCCACTGTTTCATTCCTATCTGTAGCAGTGAAGACAAAAATCATGTTTTCAAAAGTTAGCTTGAAATTTAACATTTTCAATGTAAACTAGAAACACTAATGTCCTGTTCTGCTTTGCCTCAGCCCAGGGTCACTATGTTGGTTGGGGGGCTGAGCTCTCCCCAAAGCGCCTAGGTGAAAGGGTCTGATCTCTACCCCACTGCTGTGGAAACCTTCATTTCAGAATTCCTCAAGTTTAGCCCAGCCTCCATTAACGAGATGCGCTGACCCAGTGGCCTGGCAGGAGCCGATTTACGCAGGGACGGGACGTGCTGGGGACTCCCTGCTGGGGTGAGGTTAAACACAAGGGCTTTGCTAAAGAGGAAGAAGCAGTTGAACCAGGCCACGAAGGAAGAGACAGAAGGCTTTTCAGCCCTGAACAGAGACAAGGTGGTGGCAAAGCATAGGCAAAGGCCTGGAGGCAGGAACCTGGCTGGATGAGTGTGAGGCAGGGTCATCATGGGGCAGCAGGCAGGTCACAGAAGTTCCCCCGGTGAGCTGGGGCCTCATCAGGAGGGCTGTGGGGAACTGTGGCAGGGTGGTCAGCTGGGTCCTGGCCCCGATGGAGCTGAGTGTGGGTCCTTCCTGCCCAGCTCAGCCCTCTCCCTGTGCTCAGCATGATGCTCACAACCAGTCCCCTTTCTACCCAGCAAGGAGAAAGGGTCCTGAAGCTTAGGGGAAATTCCCCAAGGTGTCCCCTTCCTGGAGGGCCTGTTGAGGCTCCAGCATCCTCCTGCCCAGCAAAGCCTGAAATTCTCTCACTGGTGGCTCATTATGGGAGCGACTTGGTGGGCGGGAGCACTACAAGAGGCTTGAGGGGCAGAAGGCAGCACAAGTGAGGGGCCCACTCCTCAAAACCAGGAGAGAGCCTGTCCCACCCTGCCACAGTCCCGCGTCAGCACCATACACCTGTGGGCACATGCACGTGCGCACACACGCACACACATGCATGCACACATACGCATATGCACACACAGACACACACACATGCAGGCGCACACTTCAGCTTCGAAAATGTCTGTGGCTCTCCCTGCACACCGCAGGCTCATTATAAAATAATTGAGCGCTTGTAACACTGTTTCTCCTTGAGGATCCCGATTAAGACATCACTTCATGCTCTTCCTCCCCTGAAAGCAGTCTCTAATTCCCCTCCCCTCGCACGCAGGGCAGGCAGCGCTAAAAATACTGTTCCAGGCACACTCTCTTTCTGCCACGCCTTCCCCCTCCCCACGTTGACCCCACCCAGAGGTCAGGCGCCCCCGGGGGAGGAGGACCCTATCCCTCCCTTAGTGACCTGGAACAAGTGACTTCATCTAGGAAATGGGGAGAAGAATGGCATCTGTCTCATCAGGTCCTCATGAGCAACGAATAATACATGTGTGAAGCACTTAGCACGAGTCAGGCTGGATCCGGCTCTTCACAGCCTGGAATGTTTTCCGGATGAGGTAGCTCGCTTTAGGGTGTGGCTCAGCCCAGATTGTGCGGTCCCCACTGAGCTTCTCGCCAGCCTCAAATGCCAGGGCTAAGAGCTCCTAACTCTAATTCTAATGCTGAGAGTCTGATTCTGAGGTTCACAAGATTCTGACTCCTGGCTGCTCAGATCTCAGCAGATGCAAGTCCCCCCTTTGCTACCTCCACCAGGTCGGAGCCCCCATGGTTGCTTACCAGGACTTAGGCAGTGGCCGCCCCCTGCAGGCCTCCCTGCTGCCCCTGTGAGCCCCATGCACAGCCAAGGAAGTTCTGGGAGACTGGAGTCAGACCTGAGCCCTCAAGGCTTGGCATAGCAGTGAGAATCTATGACCCCCCTCTGCCACCTCGCACCTCCCTCCCCCTCCCCCAGCCTCCAGGACTTGCTAGCTTCCGTCCCCATCTCGGGGACCCTTGCACTTGCTGTCCCACTGCCTGTGACCTTCAGTCCTTGCCCTCCACTTGGCAGGCTCCTTCTCAGCACCCAGGCTCAGCTCAAAGGTCTCCTGTAAGAGGCCTCCCCAAACCCTCAGACTACAACAGCCACCCCATGCCTGTCTCGTGATTCCTGCTTCATCTCCTGCACAGCCCTTTCCTTCCAGAAATCATCCCACTGATTGTTTTCTGTGTTCCCTGTCCTCTCCTCTACTGGAGTGTCTCTCGCTGCTGTGCTCCAGGGCCTGGCATACAGTGAGCACTCACTGAATATCTGCTAGTGAATGAATGAATTATGTAACCAGGAGAGCCCAAGGTCTTGGCCCTCCCTCTCGAGGTCCAATACTTTGTTAGCTCAGCAAGCAAAAGTGTGTTGATTGACTGACTGAGGGGGCACAGCTCCTCCGTAAAAAGCAATTCATATACACTAGGGTAGTCAGAAATCAGCAATGCAACCCCTTCTTGGCAAAGACGACAGAGGCACCTGACTCGCTGGCCCCACGGCTCACACACCTCTCCACTAGCCATCACCACCTGCCTCAGAGATGGGTGAAGCCCTTTCAGAGGGTCCAGCCACTTACACCTGCAGGGGCTCCCTTTCCTTTGTCCTCCCCAGCTCTGCAAGTGTCAGCTGCAGCCATGCCCGGGCTGACCAGAACTTGACACGTTGACCTCGGAGGGGGCCTCTGAGGCCTGCAGGGGTTGGTGAAGGGGCAGAAGCTCTGCCGTGAAGGGCAGGTCCTGAATGGAGCCAGAGTGGGGACTGGGAAGGAGGTGCAGGGCTAATGGGCTGCTAATGGCCCTGCAGCTGGGCTCTGGTGACCCCTGGCTCCCCAGGGACCAGAAACAGTGCTAATGGGGCTGCCCCTCCCACAGCAGGCCCTTCCCTTCTGTTCCAAGTCGGCTAGGCTGTTAAGGGGTAAGTGGCAGGAGAGAGGGAAGAGTGATCAGCTCCCTCCATTATCCCCACCACCTTGGCCCTCAAGGCAGCTCAGTGAGCCCAGAAACCAGCCTAGAATGTGGGGGAGGACATCGGCACTCCATCCCCTCATTACAGGCGGGGAGCTGAGGCTGGTGCATTAATCTGGTCCTGTTCACCTTTTCCCCTCTTGTTCCCATGTTCATGGTTCACTTCTCCTCTCTGGACTCAAGCCCGTAGGCACAGGCCCCAGCTGGCGGGGAAAGCCAGGGAGGGCACAGTAGGCACAGTGCCCAGGGCCCACACAACTTCCAGGATCCGTGGTGGGAGCAGTGAGAGGAGAGACAAGATAGTTTCAGGGCCTTGAAAGCCAGCTAAGTCTGGAGTTTGGATTTGTATCTGTGAGCAATGGGAAGTGAAGAGAGGGCTTATGATGGGAAGGTCAGGATCAGATGCTAGAAAAATCTCCAGAGAAAAGAGATGACTGCAGAGGCTGACATAGTAAATAATGGAGAATGGAAACAGAGGGAATATGAGTAGATGGATGAGTGGGCAGATGGGTGAGTATATTTACAGGGAAACAGACAATTGAATGGGGTGAGCGGGAGTGCTAAGAGGGATGTACAGATGGATGGATGGATGAGTGGATGGGTGGGTGTATAGATAGATGGATGAATTGATGGATGAATGGATGGGTGGGGGATTGGTGAGAAGGTACATGGATGAGTGGATGGGTAGATGAATGGTGGGTGGATGAATGAATGGATAGATAGATGAATGGATAAGTGGATGGGTGGGTGGGTAAGATGGATGGATGTATGAGTGAGTGGACAGATAGATGAATGGGTGAATGGATGGGTGGGTAGGTGGATGGATAAATTTATGGATGAATAAATGAGTGGGTGAATGGGTGGACTGGTGAATTGGTGAAAGGGTGGGTGGATGAATGAATGGGTGGATGCATGGGTGGGTAAGTGGATGGATGAATGGATGAATGGATGGATGAATGGATGAATGGATGAATGGATGAATGGATGGATGGATGGATGAATGGAGGGATGGATGGATGGATAAGTGGGTGAGTGGGTAAATGAATAAATGGAACGTGGCTGAATAGATGGATGGATGGATGGGTGGGTGGTTGGCGAGGTGAGTGAATGGAGTCAAAGGGATAGATAGATGAGCAGGGCATGAATGGGTGAGTGGATGACTAATGAAAAGATGGACAGGGGATGAATGAGTGAGTGGATGACTAACGAATTATATTTCTCTCTATTCCAGTGAAGTCATAGAATATATTTTTTAATGTTTTTGCTTTGTTTTGTTTTGTTTTGTTTTGTTTGAGATGGAGTCTCGCTCTGTCGCCCAGGCTGGAGTGCAGTGGCACGATCTCAGTTCACTGCAAGCTCCGCCTCCCGGGTTCACGCCATTCTCCTGCCTCAGCCTCCCGAGTAGTTGGGACTACAGTTGCCCGCCACCACATCCGGCTAATTTTTTGTATTTAGTGTTTTTATTTTTTATGGATAAATGGACTCATTTAGGCCAAAGTGCCCTGGGTGCTTGAAAGTCATAATGTGGCCCTGAGGAAGGCCTAGCTGCCCTCACCTGATGGCCAGCTAAGGCCCTTTGTTCTCTTCCCTCCCTCCAGCCTTCTTCAGCCTCCAGGAGGTCTCAATTTCCCCACCTCCAGGCTTTTGCCCAGGCTGTTTCTTCTGCCTTGGATACTCTTGTCAAAACTCTTCTCCCCCAGGAGGCCCTCTGGAGCTGGCTTAGGGTCTGGTCTGGATTCCCCCAGATGCTTGGTCTTCTGTTTGAAACAGCCTCTACCCAGACTGTGAGCCCGGGGGTCGGGAGACGTGGGTGGACAGGGGTGTTGGGGAGGTGGCGGTGGTGGGGAGCCATCATCTCTCCACACAGGCAGGCGCCCTGAGAAAAGGAAAGGACGGCCTGTTACCGCCGTTTCCCAGATCCCGTCCATGTGTCAGGTCCCTCATTATTGCCTCTCACCATCCCATTTTCCAGATGAGGACCAGCCCCAGGTCAGTAAATGGCTAGACCCTTATTCAGCAAGAGTGGCCTGAGGCTCTGGAGGGGTGGGAGGGGCCGAGGGGAAAGGCTCCTGGAGATGGAGCCCAGGACCCAGCAGCAGCAACAGGAATAAAAAGTCTATTACCATAAGGGAAGTTCAGCAGCCATTGCAGCTCGTCCCTTCCCTGCTCTGTGACCTTGGAGCACATCCTTAACTTTCCTGAGCCTCAATTTTTTCATCTGAAAAATAAGGTCAGTTATCACCCAACCAGGGGTCAAGAGGGATAATGGTGAAGGACATGCAGGTGCTCGTGGGAACATCCATGACTGCGGTTGTCATGCCTCCCAAGCTGGCTTCTTGGCTCCCCTCAAATCCTGCTGGCAAGGTCAGTCTCACTACATGCCTCACAGTGGCCTCAGGTAGGCACAAGGCCTGGAGGTGGGACCTGTCTGTGGTGGGCACGAGCACCAGCGTTGGTGGTGGGGGTTGAGGGTGGTGGGAATTGACAGCTGGGCCGGCTGGGGAAGGGAAAGAACTGGGAAACCAGGCCAGACACTGCGGCATTAACGCAAGGGCAACAGGACATGGCCATAACTTCACCAAATGCCTGCGAGGGGCCCTGGGCTTGGCTTGCGGGTGGGGATCCACTGTGAGAAGAGGAACCACAGTCTCGCTGGAGGTGTTGGAGGCAGGCAGGAAAGATGGGAGCCAACTTCCATTCATTCATTCATTCATTCATTCATTCATTCCTTTGCTGAACACCTGCTCTGGGCCAGTCCCTGACCTGGGCGTTGGAGACATAACAGGGGACAAAAGAGACAAAAGCCCCTGTTCTTGTGCAGCTGATCTTCTTGTGCAGGAGACAGACAACAAAAATGGAGATGCGTAAACTTCAGAGGAGGCAGTTTCAGGCAGAGGTCAAGGTATGAAGGTCGGGGTAGCAGGGTGGTGAATGACGCGCGAGTGGCTACTTAGCCAGGGAGGTCAGTGAGGGCCTCTCCAAAGAGGGATGTTTGACAGGAGACGTGAAAACTGGTGCAGAGATGGAAAAAGAGTGTTCCATTCTGAGTGGGGGTGGTCAGCAGGTGCAAGGCTTGGAGGCAGGACAGAGCATGGCCGCTCACACAGAGATCCCAGAGAAACAGAGCTCTGGCCCCGCGTCTGGGAGAGGCTAAGCCGGATTACGGGGCCCTGAGAGCCACAGCGTGAGACTTGAACTTTATATTTTTGTTCTATGGGGAACAGCTGGAAGGTTTTAAGCAGGGGCAAGATGGTCTGTCTAGTGGGTTTATTTTTGTTGTTGTTTTGTTTGTTTGTTTTTGAGATGGAGTCTCGCTCTGTTGCCAGGCTGGAGTGCAGCGGTGCAATCTTGGCTCACTGCAGCCTCTGCCTACCAAGTTCAAGTGATTCTTCTGCCTCAGCCTCCCAAGTAGCTGGGACTACAGGCGTGCGCCACCACAACCAGCTAATTTTTGTATTTTCAGTAGAGACAGGGTTTCACCATATTGGCTAGGCTGATCTCGAACTCCAGACCTTGTGATCTGCCCACCTCGGCCCCCCAAAGTGCTGGGATTACAGGCATGAGCCACTGTGCCAGGCAGGTTTATTTTTTTTTAATTAAGATACTATTTATATAATGTAAAATTAACCATTTCAAAGTGAACAGGCCAGGTGCAGTGGCTCATGCCTATAATCTCAGTACTTTAGGAGGCCGAGGCAGGAGGATTGCTTGAAGCCAGGAGTTTGGGACCAGCCTAAGCAACATTACAATATTCTGTCTCTATTTTTAAAATGTATTTTTTAAAATGAATCATTTAGTGGAATTTATTATACTCACAATGTTGTGCAACCACCACCTCTATCTAGTTCCAACACATTTTCATCATCCCAAGAGAAAACCCCGTCCCCATTTCCCCTCCCTTCAGCCCCTGGCAACCACCAATCTGATTTCTGTCTCTCTGGATTTCTCTACGAACACGCTAGCACTTTTGCCCTTTGTCTTCTCCACTAGAATGTTGCTCCCCTGGGACAGGGATGTTCCGGGACCTGCTCATCCCCAGTGCCCAGCACAGTACCTGGCACACGGTAGGCACTCATTGACCTGGTGGAATGAATGAATTTGAGAATAGTTGTCCACTGGAGTTTCCTGTGAATGAAATCCTGCATGCACGCTCTTGCGCCTGGCTGCTTTCACTCAACATGATGCCGTGAGGCTCATCCGTGTTGCAGCATAGACCAGCATGTCCTTCCTTGTGATGACTGCATGATGCTCTGCTGTGTGGACAGACCGTGTTTCACTTTGCGTCCATCAGGTGACGGACGTTAGGATATCTCCACCTTTGGCGACAGTGAGCAGCCCTGTGTGAACATTGCTGTGGTGGTGCTTGTTTAGACGCCTGTCTTCATTTCTCTTGGGTGTACACACCTGAGAATGCGATCGCTGGACCACGTGGTGACACAAATGTGCCAGCGCGTACGTGGAAAATGGGATGGAGGGAAATCAAATTGGATGCAGGGCTGAGGTGACCACACAGGCCGGGCATGCTCTTCCCACACCAGCTCTAGGACGTGCTCCTCTCACAGAGGGGAGACACGGGGCTGGAGTCTGATGCCAGGAACGGCTTGCTGGAGAGCCCCAGAGTTTGGAGCATGGTGGGCACTCAGCCACCCCAGGAGCCAGAGAAACCCCGCTTTGAGAAGCCTGCAGGCCCCAGAAACAGACGGCTGTGTGGGCTCCTGTTGCCCTCAGTTTTGTCTCACCCCCTGCAGAGGCCAAACAGGGAGAGGGACGCTGGGCGGCAGAGCTGGTGGACTTGTCCTTGGCGAGAATGAGCCAGGCCCAGCAACTCAGCAGCCCGGATGTCACAAGCACAGTCACAATAAATCAACTCTTGCTCATCCCACCGCCTCTCCCCTCCCCGCCAGGGCCATGCTGTGAGCCTCAGGCGAATTTCCTCCCCCTCTGTGAGGACCCCTGAGGTTCTGGGGTTCGAGGTAGCTCACCCTGCCGGAAATCCAGGAGGGCTGCCACCATTTCCCAGAGGCTGCTCTGTGGGCACAAAGATCTGGGGCCCGTCCTCTGACACCTGAAGTCCTCCACATCCCCTTCTGTGAAATGGGAACAAGAATCCTCCCCCGTCCACCTGCCTAGGGGCTGCACTGGGGGAAATGAAAGCCCAGTTCCCCGAAACTGTGGGAGCATGTCACATCATTGCACCTGGCTGAGCCTCAGTTTACCCAAATACTCAGCAAGATTGGACCCGTGGCTTCTCTGCCCCTCTGGCCTGTCATCCTGAGCCAGGATGAGTGCCCCCTGCCCAGGCAGGGAGAAGCCTGGATGACAGGGGAGGCGAGGCCCAGCCCAAGCCCAAAATAGCGCGGGATGGCAGGATGATGGAGGCAGTGCCGGGCACCGGCTGGGTGGGTAATTGATTGCCCTGTGCCGGCCATGAATAAAACATCGGCCTCTGCTCCATCCGGGTTCATTATTTGCTTGGGGGACAGGCCTCGTTTATTAGGGTTGCCTCTGCTTGTCTCCTCCTCCCCCGGATGAAGAAGACCCTGCCCTTGGCCCTCCCTCCTCCCTCTCCTGTCTTGCCTCCCCAGTGCCCAGAGGACAAACTGAGGCTCTGGGCAAGATGGCCTGTCCATGTCCCCTCCCACCAAGTTGGCAACCCTCTGCTCCCTAAACCCACCCTGACTTTCATACCTCCCTGCCTTTGCCTGTGCTGTTCCGTTGCCTGGAACCCTCTCTCTCTTCCTCCCCCAAAGAAATCCTTCACTCACCCCATGGCCCAGTGAAGAAGCTCTTTCAGGAAGCTTTGCCTGGCCTCAACACCAACCTGGGGGGCAAGGGGCCCCACCCACCCTGGGCGTGGTTAGTGCTGTCCCACCCCCTGCAACAACTGACCGCTGGCCTGGGGGCCTTGCTCTCCACCCCCCAAAACCACACTGCTCACTCTTAAAAGTGTAAACCAAATTCAATCTACCTGGAGGTGCCATTTTTCACCCATCAGGTTGTCAAAGACCCCAGAGTGGCATGGGGAGTGTCCCCAGACCTACTGATGACTTTGGCTCACAGATAACCAGGTCCCTGAGCAAGGGTGCTGACTGCAGCCTCTCTGCACAACCAGGACGCCACCATGGGGCAGGGTGCATAATGTGTGGGGACATCTACACTGTTGAAGGGGAGACAGCCAGGAAAAAAGAAGCGGCAGCTCCATTGTCACCACATGAGACACTTCCCCAATGCATCAGATTTGCAAAACCCTGGGTGCACAGCAATGTCCACACAGGCTACCTTTTCTGTTCAAAATAAGAACCACAAAAAAGGGCCCAGTCATAGAGGCTCACACCTGTAATCCCAGCAGTACAGGAAGCCAAGGCAGGAGGATTCATTGAGCCCAGGAGTTCGAGACCAACATGGGTAACATAGGAAGACCCCATCTATACAAAAAAAAAAAAAGAAATTTAATTAGCTAGGCGTGGTGGCTCATGCTTGTAGTCCTAGCAACTTAGGAGGCTGAGTCGGGAGGATCCCTTGAGCCCTGGAGTTCGAGGCTGCAGTGAGCTGTGATGGCACCACTGCACTCCAGCCTGGGTATCAAAGTGAGATTCTGTCTCAAAAAAACCAAAACCAAAAAACCAACGAAACAAAAAAGAACCACAAAAAAGATGTGATAGCAATGCTGTGTGTACGGGAGTCTCCAGCAGGACACACAAACAATCCAGCACTGACCTCTGGAGAGAACTGAGAGGCTGGGGACGCGGCAGGGAGGGGACGTCCACTCCGTGCCTGGATTCCTGCGAACATGGAGCCATGCACAGTGCCCACGAAAATGAAAATGAAACCTGCCAGCCTGCTGGCCAGGGACTTGTAGTGAAACACAAACACCACGGACGTGACTGTTGCTGGTGGAGGTCGCAGCCTCTGGATGCCTCAGTGGCGCTGTTCTCGTAGCTGAGTGGAAATGCCCACAGCGTCCGCACCTGGCACGTGCCTGGGGACCTGCAGCCTCAATAGCCTCAACCCGGAGAGATTGATGGTGCGGAAAGGCGGAGACACTGATGATGCGAAAAGGAAAAGGCGTCTGGGAGGGCCTGTGAGCTGGAGGGCAGCCGTCGGGGAGGTGGAGGAGAACCCTGTGGCGTGTTTCTCCGCATGACAGATGTCACCTGAAACCACCCGGATGCTGGCCAAGGCTTTGGCCTCTTCTTGCTGCCTCTGTATTTCTGAAAATGCATCGCTAATGGGGTGAAGGGACTCACCCTCAGGCCTGCCACCCCACCAGGCTGGGCCAGGACACCAGGCACCCAGCATTACCCCATCACAGCCCCAGGCTGCGTGTGTGTGTCTGGGCGTATCTATATTTGCATGTCTGTGTCTCTGTATCTATGCAGGTATAGATATGTATGTCTCTATTATCTATATTTGTGTGTCCATGTATATGTGTGTGTGCCTATGCAGATGTGTCTGTATGTGTGTGCCTGTGTATCCATGTGTGTCTGTGTGTACTGATGTGTGATTGTATGTCCCCGTGTGTCTGTATGTGATCATGTGTGTCCATGTGTGCACATGTGTCCGCATCTGTGTGTACTCATGTGCGACTGTATGTGTCCCTGTGTGTCTGTGTTGTGTATACCCATGTGTGTCTGTGCGCACATGTACATATCTGTGTATCTGTGTGTAGTTGTGTCTGTGTCCCTGTGCACCCTTGTGTAGCTGGGTCTGTGTCCAGCTGTGTAAGAGGCTTCAGCAGCGGAAGCTGGGCTCTGCCACAGGTCCTGATGAGACTCAAGGCCATAAAACAAACCCTCTGAGCCCCAAACACCTGGTCCTAGGAATGGGCTGGACTTGGGAGTAAGTCAGCCCAGAGCGACTGTGAGGGCCCCAAGCCTGAGGGAACAAGAATGAAGAGGAGTCCTGGGTCTGGGGTCCAGGCCCCTCCCCAGCCAGTACTGAGAGGGCAAGAGAGAGAGAGAGCACAGCAGACCCTGCTGACTGGGCTGATCCTCTGCCCTGGAGACTTCAGACCAGGGGTCTTCCTCTTGGCCTCACCTGCCACTAGTTGATGCTCAGGGCTGGGAGTAGGGACTGACCCTTCATGCCCTGGAGCTGCCTGACTGGCCCTGGCTGTGCCTGCTGCAGAAGTGATATCAGCTGACATCATGAGGTGTGACGTCATTGAGGCCTCCTCGAAGCCCATCAGTCCTCATCCTCAGGAAGCTCATGATTCAGGCAAGGAAAGAGGCCCACAGCCAGACCACTCTGATCTGTGCAGTCAGGACGTGGCCACGGAATCAGGCAGGATCCAGCCAGGAAGAAGAAGCCCTCCAGTTCTCTCCAACAGAGAGAACTGCGTCTAGGGAGCTGGTCGCACTGTGATAAAGGCTCTGAGACCTAAACAAGATGGGAAGGAATCCGGGATTGAAATCAGCAGGAAGCCGCCATCCCAGGCTGGAGGCAGGGAAGAAAGCAGCAGGGTCACCAGTCCCAGGGGCTGCGTTCATGTGAAGGGAGCTGGAGCCTCGGCAGGGGTGTCTGGAGCCATGGGGCTGGTGGGGGCAGGTGGCTGCTGCTAGGAGGCCATCCAAGGAGAGACATAAGGACAGACGTGCCCCCTTCCCCCACCACCACCAAGCGCAGAAGCCTGAGGGCAAAGGATGCTGGGAAATGACCTGAGGGTCAGAGCAGGGGGCCCGTGGGGGTAGGATGGGGCCCACCTGGCAGGCTAGGATGGGAGCACAGCTAGGCCTGCAGCGGGCCCGTCCCCAGGGGCCTGCTCAAACCACGGCCTGCCACTCATCCTAGCAGGGGCCTGGTCTACAACAGGTACTCAAAAGCATGAGTCTCACAGTGAGTGGGTGCAGAGTGGGAGATAAAGACAGGTGGCTGGGGCCCCAGATGGGAAGGAGAAGGAAGGGACGGACACTGGGTGTGTCCATGCCGAGACCTCAGAGGCTCTGAATGCCAGTTTGGGTTTGGCTGAAATCTGAGGGCTGGCATGTCCCCAAACATTCTCTCTCTTACCATAACTTGAAAATAAGTAAGATGTTTAGCCCTAAAGCATCAAAGCTCCTGACTGCTCCTGTTTCTGTCCTGTGCTAGACAGCTCAGTGTTCATTTCCCCCATTCTCCAGACAAGGAAACTGAGGCACAAAGACATGCAGGACCTTGACCAAGTGACAAAGTGACCTGCCCGAGATTTCAGTTAGGGGTGGCACAGCTACAGCAAGGGGTGGTGGACGCCCACCCACCCCCAACTTTCCAAAGGTGGAGAGATTGCTGCAAACTGCCAGCAACTGGTGACAACCAGGAGAATGTGATCAAGACCGTTCAGTAACCTTTCAGTTCTGCCTCGTTGGGTGGCAACCATGCTTCAATCACCAGTGTTTTTCTCCAGACAGAATATAAAGAAGCAGAAACCTGTGATAACGCATGTGCCATCTATGCCCCATCCACATCCTCTTGCCAGGGCCACAAGCCCTTGCAGGACTCAAGCAAGAGGGTGGATAAGGAGAGGCAAGCAGTGGGGTACGGCAGGTCAAAGGGGTGGACACTCCTGACTCTCGGTTTCAATTTCTTAAGAAAGGCTGGAAATCAGGACTTTTCATGGAAACAAATCTTAGATTTGAAAATGCTGGCCCCTAGTTGGAATGTTTAAAGTATGTGGAATGAATCCATGGAGGCCAGGCTGAGTGTCTACAGTAGGGGCCAGGCCTGTGAGCTCTGCCAGCTCTGAAGCAACTTTCTCAAGTGCCAAGGACACGCTGACCACAGGGCATCTGCACTGCTGCTCCCTGCCTGGAAAGCTCTTCCTGCTGGCATCTCGTGGCTCATCCCGCACTGTCTTCAGGCATCTGCTCAAATGTCGTCTCCTCCAGGAGGTCTTCCCTGACTTTTTCCTTCCCATTTCGCTGGTTTATTTTTCTTTACAGTGCTCACTTCCAGCTGACATCTCAGTGTTGTCCCGCTCCCGATGAGAACATCAGCTCCGTCATGAGGGCAGGGTCCTTGTCTTAGGCATCCCTGGATGCACAGGGCCTGCCCAACCCAGAGCAGACACTCAGTCAACATATGATGAATTCATGGTTTAGCACTTCAGGACCCCTGAGGCATGGCCACGGGGACACAAGACACCCAGGACCATATGCGTCACAGACGTGATGTCTGAAAGAGGAGCCAGCTGAGTGGGTTCCAGCCCTTCCCACCCCACAGACTTGCTGGGAACTTTGGGAAGACCCGACCCTCTGGAGGCCTCAATTTCCCCACCTCTGCAGTGAGGGGGTGATACATGCCACAGTCTCAGGGGCACTTGTGGGGTCCCAAGGTGGCCATCATTGCCGGCTTCCTCAGCCAAGCAGTGGGACAGATAGATTGATCAGCTCCATATTGATCTCAGGGCCGCAGCTGCTCTGGAGGGGGCGGGAGGAGTGGGAAGCTGAGTGGAGCCAGGGCCCCTGGAGGAAGGAAAAGCAAATGCCACAGCCCCATCAATGCCTGGGGCCAGGGGGCGGGAAGGGCAGTGATCACCCATCTAAGGGTTTCTTTCCCTGTCTCCTAGGGGTTCAGAGAAGCTCAGGGGAGCTCCAGGGGAGCCCAGGCCAGGGCGAGTTCTGAACACGGCAAAGAGACCTCCCCAGCGCACCCTGAGGAAGCCATCTCAAAGCTTCCCTGCTTCTAAGTCATGGAGCAGCTGAGGCCGGGGGCTGGGCCAGGGGAGTCCCAGGGGGTCCCTGCCCATTCAAGCCATGACATTTCTTGGATGCCGTTCACTGAAGCTGGAAGTGTATGCAAGGCTGGCATTCTGCTGCAGAGTCCACTTGAGGCTTGTTTTCATACAAGAGCCTCACGTCCTGCCCTGGATCTTCCAGGAAAGCCAACGCCCAACAGATGAGATGCTGGGAATGTGGCCAGCTCTCTCTGGGAGTGATATCCCCGTGTGGGACATGCAGCTACAGCACAAAGAACCAGGACTTAGGGGTCCGGGGTGGGGGGAGGGGGCCTGAGGTTAAATCCCAGCTCCACTCCAACTTGTGAGGTGAAACCCTTTTCCCCTAAGAACCTTGATTTCCTCACCTGGAGCCTGTCCCTTGGGGTCCTGGGCCCCTGGCTGGAGCTCCTGGTTTTTAGGGAGGGAGGAGCAAAAAGCAGCCTTGGATTGGACCAATGGGCAGGTCGGGAGCCCAGAGGGAAGACACAGACAGGATGAGACCATGAGGACTGTTGTTAAGGCCTTGGACAGCAAGAAAACAAACCATTAAACACCAGGGACAGCAACTCAGCTATTCCGCTCCTGGGCCTCTACCCAAAAGCATCAAAACAGGTGTTCAGACAAAGCTTATACATGAATGCTGATAACAACGCTGTTCACAGTAGCCAAGAGGTGGAAACAGCCCTGAATCCGCCCACAGATGAATGAACACACCAAGTGTGTCCACACAATGGAATGTCGTTCATCCGTGACATGAAGAGGGTGGCATTCCGGCACTGGTACAACATGCACAGACTTTGAGGGCACAGGAGGACAAATGCTTAGGGTTCCATTCATATGAAATGCCCAGAACTGGCAAACCCATACAGACAGAAAGCAGCTCAGAGGTTTCCAGGGGCTCAGGGGAGGGCACACGGGGAGTGAGTGTGCCGCATTTTCACGGGGTCTTCTTTTGGAGCGACAAAAACGTTTTGGAACCAGAGAGTTGTGATGATGGCAAAACATCGTGAGCAGAATGCCACTTAATTTGCACACTTTAAGAAGGGCAATTTCTGGCTGGGCATGGTGGCTCAAGCCTGTAATCCCAGTACTTTGGGAGGCCGAAGCAGGTGGATCACCTGAGGTCAGGAGTTCAAGACTAGCCTGGGCAACATGGTGAAACCCCGTCTCTACTAAAAATACAAAAATTAACCGGGCGTGGTGGCACATGCCTGTGATCCCAGCTACTCGGGAGGCTCAGGCAGGAGAATCGCTTGAGCCCAGGAGGCAGAGGTTGCAGAGAGCTGAGACTGCGCCACTGCACTCCAGCTTGCGCAACAGAGCAAGACTCTGTCTCAAAAAAAAAAAAAAAAAAAAAAAGGAGGGCAATTTGATCTTACATGAATTTTACCTCAATAAAAAGGGGGGAATCCCCAACCAGGGACACAGGAGAAACAGCAGCCCACGCAGAGACATGGCTGAGAGGCAGGGCTCTGGATCCGGACCTGCTGGGAGGAGGAGGACACCCACGCCCCCGGGGCTGCTGTGAGGGAGGAGCGCTGAGCACGGGTCCCAGAAGCAGGACAAGTGAAACATTTGCTGTGTACATTACCATCGCCAGACCATGCTTCTGCAGGGCGGCCCATGCGGCTCAGGCTGGCTGTCCCGTCAGGGGAGGCGCCGGGCCGACCCAGGCCACGCCTGTGGCCACAGCCCCAGCAGTGGCCAAGAGCAGAGCCAGAGTGGGGAGTCAGGTGGGGTCGGCCCTCCCTCCCTGGCTAGCTCATGTCTCCTACCTGGTCCTCACCTACCTCTGGGAAGGGGATAGAGACCAGTCCTCTAGGAAGCTTCCAGCACCAGAACCTTTCTGCACGTGGAGTCTCTGGGGAAGACGATCAATCAATCAATCTATGGATCTACCCACAGGACCAATGGAGAGGGAGGCAGAATGGTGCATTGGGTAAGCAGTGGTGATTAAGCTGACAGACAGGGGTTCAAATCCCAGCTCCTCCACCTCCCAGCCCTCTACCCTCAGGCCCCAGCTGCCCTAGCCAGTCTTTCCGTGCCTCAGTTTACCCACCTGTAAAATTCAGGTAGTAATCGCCACTACCCCGTAGGGTATTGTGAAGATGGAATGAGTCTGTGAGAACAACACCTGGCTCATGGTGTGGGCTCCGGAGGTGTGGACCATTGTTGTGTCTAATTCTCACTGTTGAGAATTAGAACAATAAACTGTTATCCAGGTAAGGGGAGAAAGAAGCCCTGCCCAGAACTGGCCAGAATGTGAAGAGTACATGGGCTAATGCCACCAGCTCTGCTCCCTCCTAAGAAGCTGTGCTGAGCTCGGTCCACAGAGTGGAGACCCAGAGGAGAGGCCGGGAGAGAGGCAGCTCGGGAGAGGACTGAGGAGGTGCCCCCATGCTCACTCACACACTCACAAACTCACTCACACACACTGAGAGTCACACACACAGAAACACAGAATCACACACAGAGTCACACATACTCATAGTTACACAATCACAGTTACACACTTACTCACACACGCTCACACTCTCACAAAGAGTCACACACTCACTCGCACCTGCAGAGGAAGAGTGCTGAGTGGTCGGGGTGCGCTGGCCATGCGCAGGGGCAACCTCGGCCCCAGCAGCCACACTTGATGAATTTTGCATCACCTTGGCTATGAATAGCTTCCTCGGCAGCGAGACAGACAGTTCAAAGGGAGGAAAAGGGCCCGAGGAGGGAGAGGGAGGGCAGAATGCACCCCGAATCCCTAACTCAGCTCGGGAGGACAGCAGGGCAAGGTGAGGACGCAGAGGGTGGGCAGGGCCTCTCACTCCCACAGGGCTGCGTGCATTTCCAGAGGCGGCAGGTGAGGTTATAAGGGGCCTCCCGCAGGGCCCTGGCAGCCCAGTTATGCTTCCAAGATCAGGCCCAGAAGGATGCAGCTGGGACAGGAGGGCATCAGGGAGCCCGGGCAGCATGTGGGCCACCTACAGATCCCCATTCCCCAAGACTGGGGCTTCAAGGCCATTTCTTAGATGGGCACCCTGAGGCCTGGGAAGATCATTGTGCCATCAGAGACTGCACACAGCAGCCTGGGCCTGGGGTGAATGCTGAAGGGCCAGGTGAGCTGACAGGCAGGGCTGCAGGGGGGTCCGGGGGCATGGCTAGGCTGAGGGTGGCAAGGGGACCTCTGCAGCTTCTGGCTGGGGAACCTGGCTTCCAACCCCAGCTCCACCCTTTCCCATCTGAGCAGCCCTGGGCAAGACACTTCACCTCTCTGTGCCTGTTTCCCCAGTAATTAACTCATAATAATGAAAGTACCCAACTCACCAGGTGGTGGTCAAGGTGCAGCCTCTGGGTCCCTGCTGCTCATCAGCTGTGGAACTTCGCCTCCCAGCTCAGTTTTCCCAACTGCAGAATGGGCTGCTGCTGTTCCCTGCCCTGTCGGTTAGGCATAAAGCATTGAGAACGAGCCCTGCACAGCATCAGGGCCACATGAAATTTGTCAGCACTGCCAGCTTCTTGGCCAGTGACACCCATAAACAGAGAGTCCCTTCTGGGCAGCCCCTACCTGCCACCAAGAGGGCATCCCCAAGGGTTCGAGCCATATGCCTCGTCCTGCCAGGTCGGCCAGCCCTGGCTGAGGCCCACGCGATGGGCAACCAGGCCAGGGAGCTCCATGAGGGGACACCAGGTGGGTGTGTAGGTAGACGCCAGGCAGTCAGTCATGTAAGCCTGGCTGTCCTCTCTGCCGGACTTGGGTGAGCGGGTCCTGCCTCAAGGCTATCTCGTGTAAACTGTGGGGATGTCCCAGCTGCCTACTGCCTTGCCAATGACCCAGTGCTGGCACCACAGCCCCAGGGCCCCAACATAGTGGTGACAGCGGCTGCACCAGGCACCTACTGCATGCAGGCTCTCTCCTAAGTGCTTTGTGTGCATTAACTCAATTAATCTTCAAACCCATTATCTGGGGCAGGTGCCGTTAGCATCTTTACTTTACAGACAGAGAAACAGAGGCCTAGGGAGCTAAGGGAACATGCACAGGATGTGGGACCCCACCTTCATTCCTCTGTCCTTGGTGGCACCTGGCATTTCTGATCCTGGCTCTTTTATTCCAGTGCTGGGGCATCAGGGTGGGCCGTTTCCTCTCTCTGGCCTTGGTTTCCCTAGCAGTGAGGGGTCCAGGTACATAGAGTCTAATCCCTGGCCCTTCTACTTGCTGGCCTAGAAAGTGAGTCTTTCACCCTCTCTGTGCTTCTGTTTTCTCCCCTGTAAAATGGAAATGGGAACGGAGTAAGCTCCTAGGGCAGTGCCTGGCACTTAGCAAGTGCTCAGGAAGTGGCAGCCATGCTATTATTATTGCTATTGCTGTTGCTGCTGTAAAATGAGTACTCCCTAAGACCCCTGACCAGAGGATGGGGGTGTCCAAACATCCAGGTTCCCAGAGAGGCCCAGGAGGTGGCCTGTGCCCAGAGCCCAAGGCAGCTGCAGGAGCTCATGGCCTCCCAGAGTGGAGAGAGCTGCATCCCGGTCAGCCTCCCTCTGTTCTTCCCCACAGCCTTCCACCTGCCAGGCCTACCTCCATAGCATCTCTGCTCTTCCCTCTGGCCACATCAGAAGGGACCACAAGGAAGCAAAGATTCAGAGAGTGAATTTTCCCACAGGGACCATCCCAAAGATGCCCACACTGGCCTCCTGCAGCCCCGCTCTCCCGGCAGGGCCTGGAGTCCAGAGGGTTCCCAGCCCAGCAGCTAAGAACCAGAACTCTTCAGAGTCCCAACTGCTGTGACCCATTCCTGGCTCTGCTGCCTACCTGCTGTGTGACCTTGGACAGGTTGCTTTGAATCTCTGTTCTCCAGTTTCCCCATCTCCAAGACAGTAGATGATAGCATCCCTAGGTGGGGTGGTTGTGGAAATTCAGGGCCATGACATAGACAAAGCAGTTAGCCTGGTACCCACTGGGCTTGATGTCCTGGCTCCTGAGGCTGCCAACTTGCTGAAGACAGCAGGGCTGCTGGCATCGGACATTCCCAGGGCCACATCTTTACTCATTGTGTGAATTTGGGCAATCCATTTCACCTTTCTGTGCCTTGATTTCCTCATCTGCAAAACAGGCTTAATAACACCTATTTGGGGACATGATGAGGATTCAAAGAGGTAAGGTCAGGACAGTGCCAGGCGAACGTTGCTGTCCCTGTGACTGCTGCTGCTGCCATTGTCACTCCTGCCATCCAGAAGACACCCACAGTGTCTGTGGCTTCCTCTGGGGCAGACTCCACCCTGGAAGACATTGGAGGCTTCCTCTCCAGGTGACAAGGAAAAGCTGAAGGATGCATCTCCTTTGTTTTCTTCCTAGCAAGACTGACATGCAACAAACACATCAGAAGGGAAAGAAAGGTCGTGAGCCCTGGGCGGCAAAGCCAGGGCAGAGCAGGGGCTGGGGAACAAGTGGTTCCCACAAAGTAGGTCCTGACTCTGGGTCCCAGAATGTATCCCCTGGAAACCCTTTAGGCACTTGTGTTTGGTCTAGCCTCCGTGCCCAAGCCTCAGCCACCTGCCTCCCCAAGCTCACCTGCACACACACACCTCCGTGTTGGGGCCTGAGCCTCATCGGCTCACCTGGGAGTGTCTCACTTACTGAATCCATCAGGGTCAAAGCCAGTTGGCTCAAGACAGATGCCAAAGGCCAGGCATACTTGGATCCCAATCTGAGACCTTGTTAGGCCGCATAACCTCACCCACTCTGAGCCTTAGCAAACAACACAAAGCTGACAAGACCGTCATGAACACCACTGGGAAAGAATCAGTGCAGAATCAAGGGTAGCTCCTGTCCCCTGCAGCCACAGGACACTTCACAACCCCTTTAGAGTTTATTCCCCACATACATACCACACTGTGACCCCCATGACCTCTTTTTTTTTTTTGGAGATGGAGTCTCACTCTTGTCACCCAGGCTGAAGTGCAGTGGCGCGATCTTGGCTCACTGCAATCTCTGCCTTCCGGGTTCAGCGATTCTCCTGCCTCAGCCTCTTAAGTAGCTGGGATTACAGGCAGCTGCCACCACACCCAGCTAATTTTTGTATTTTTAGTAGAGACAGTGTTTCACCATGTTGGCCAGGCTGGTCTCGAACTCCTGACCTCAGGTGATCTGCCCATTTTGGCCTCCCAAAGTGCTGGGATTACAGGCATGAGCCACTGCGCCTGGCCAACCTCTTTTGTCTGTTAAGACAAACCTTCCATTGGCTTCCAGCACCTTGTATGTGCTCCTGTCTGACTGTGTCTGCCTCCTCCATCAGAGCTCCTGGGAAGGAGACACCAAGTCAGATTTCTCCCTGTGGTCCCAGCACTACCCAGCATAAGGCCTGCATATCCGGGCCAGGGGAGGGGGCGGTGCTCAGAAAACGTTTATTGATATAACTCAAGATTTCTTTCACTACATCTAAATTGCAAATACGGCTGCAAGTTATTTGCAGCAACTTCCACGAAGAAAGGACTCTGTCTCCCCTCCCTCAAGTCATGTGATTGCCATGCCAGTAGAAGGCAGAGCAATGGTGTGCCAGTTCTGAGACTAGGTGTCAAGGGGCCTTGCCCCTTCCACTCTTGTGCTGGGGACTCCTCTGCCACCAGTGACCCAGCCAGGGCTAGCCCACTGGGGAGTGACAGGCCCCCTAAAGCACCAGGCCCACATGTCCCAGCTGAGGCCACAGACAGTGACCAAGTGGCTGAGAGCAGCTGAGCCCAACAAAGAACCATGAGCTAACTAAAATTGTTGTTGTTTTCCACCCCTGAGTTTAGGAGATGTTTGTTATGGCACAATACCTAACTGATACACACCATAACCCCATTTCACAGCAAGGAGATTGAGCTTTCAAGGAGGCAGAACTCAAGGCCTCATCTCCCTCAGGGGCTGCAGCAGGGAATTAAAACTACACGCCCAGCCGGGTGCGGTGGCTCACGCCTGTAATCCCAGCACTTTGGGAGGCCAAGGCAGGCGGATCACGAGGTCAGGAGATCAAGACCATCGTGGCCAATACGGTGAAACCTCGTCTCTACTGAAAAGACAAAAATTAGCTGGGCGTGGTGGTGGGTGCCTATAATCCCAGCTACTCGGGAGGCTGAGGGAGGAGAATGGCTTGAATCCGGGAGGTGGAGGTTGCAGTGAGCCAAGATAATGCCACTGTACTCCAGCCTGGTGACAGAGCAAGACATTGCCCGCCCCCCCACCGCCAAAAAAAAAAAAAAAAAAGTACATGCCCAGGCCGGGCACAGCGGCTCACACCTGTAACCCCAACACTTTGGGAGGCCGAGGTGGGTGGATCACCTGAAGTCAGGAGTTTGAGACCAGCCTGGCCAACATGGTGAAAACTCGTCTCTACTAAAAATACAAAAATATTAGCTGGGCATGGTGGCGCATGCCTGTAATCCCAGCTACTCAGGAGGCTGAGGCAGGAGAATCACTTGAACATGGGCGGCGGGGGTTGCAGTGAGCCGAGATTGTGCCACTGCACTCCAGCCTGGGCAACAGAGGGAGACTCCGTCTCAAAAAAAAAAAAAAAAGCGCAAGCCCAGAGGATGGGTAGCTGTGACCGTTTTTGCCAGCACTCTTGGTTGCATCATTAAAAGCATCATTAATAAAGACGTATTGTTGCAGATAAAGCTCAGGCCACGGGTACCTTCTAATTGCTCCTGACATTTTTGCACTGGCTGTTCATTGATCCAGCTGGCAGCCTGGCCCCCACCAGAAAGTGTAAAAGGGCCAGCCAGCATCAGCCTCTTCCCCGAGATGGAGCCACAGGGAGGGAGGCTTCTCCTTTGCCCAGGAAGCCAGCTGTGCCCTGGATGGTGGCAGAGGGGAGGGAGCAGAGGGGAGGTCGGAGCCGGCTTGGCTTCCCCTGTGCACCCTGCAGCCCCAGCCACACCAGGCTCGGCATTTTCCACTCATGCCTCTGCAACTGCTATTCTTTCTGCCTGGTGCACCATTCCCTCTTTCCTTGCTAGACCAGGTCCAACTCATATGCAGCCTCAAGGCCCATCCAGGTTAATTTCTTTGTTGTCCCCACTGTCTGTTCCCTAGTTCCAGAAAAAAACCCACCTCCTCTGCAAGGCTTCCCAAACCACTTAGCCCAAGACTGAAAGCCCCGCATTTCTCTCCACGAGTGCCCCTTGACTGTCATTGTGGCTGCTTGTTTCTTTGATGTCTGTTGGCTCCACCAGACTGAGTTCGGTGAGGGCGGGCTATGGGCACGGTGGCATCCACAGAGCAGAGTCTGCCCATCAAGGGGCTCTGTGGACACGGGTGGGATGAGTGCGTGAGTAAATGAATAAACAGCCGAACAAGCGAACTCACTCACTCACCCTCCTGAGGCTCACAAGCAGGAGTGGAGGCAGACATCAGTAGATAAGCAATGAGAGGCCTGGGGCCCCCACAGGCAGTGGGACCCAGCAACCCAGGAACACGGAAGCCAATGACCCAGCCGTGGCGCCAGAGGCCAGCCTTGTGGAAGAGGGCTCCTGGGCTCAGATCTGTGCTCCCTGCCAGCCCCACGTGTGAGCCTCGAACTGGTTACTTTCCTCTCTGTGCCTTGGTTTCCCAACCACAAGGTGAAGGTGATGGTAGCTGCTTAGGCAGTAATTGTGGAGCTCATTGTGGGTTGGTATAGAAAGTTGGTGGACCGGAGCTGGCTGTGCCAATGTTGGTCATTGTTTTTGAGTATTTGCCATGAGCAGATGCTGGGCTCACACCGGCCCCAGGAGACAGTGCTAGGATGCCCATTTTGTAGGTGAGGAAACTGAGGCACATAGAAGTAAAGTAACTGGCCCAAGGTCACACAGCTGGTAAGAGGCAGAGCCAGGGTTGAAACTGAACCCTCTCTCCACAGCCCAGGTGCTGGAGGGAGAGACAGGAGGGGCATTGGCAGGAGGGGTACTGGCTTCCTGTCCATTGCTCCTCTCCCCCTCCCATACGAACCATCAGTGACAAGGGGGATGGTGGGCAGGAGGCCTGCTCAACCAGGATGCTGAACACTGCTGCCCAGCAGCCCAGCCATTCATCTTCACTGACCGCACAGATGCCAGAGCCAGCCTCTTAGCTCACAGCCAGCAAGGTTAAAAATACACCCAAACCATGTTTCCATTGACTTGGCCCTGAGTTACGGCCTAGGGCCTGTGGCTGCCTCCAGCTCAGACTCCGGAGGCTGGGCGTGCCAGGCTGGCCGGGGCCACCTCCCAGCCAGAGGGACCAGCTCACCTTCCTTGCCTATGAAAGGGGCTGACCCGCCCCTCCCTGCAGGCTCATGGGGGCATTTCCCAGACACCAGGCCTGCAAGAGGCTCCTCCAGCCCTGACCCTGTGGCCAGCGGGGAGCTGGCCAGGCCGAGTGTGATTCAGGAGAGGAAGAACGACTTTGGAATTTGCTGTCGTGTCAGTTCCTCCTCCCAGCTGGGAAGACCTAAAGAGGGGCCCGGATGCGGAGCCAAAATCAGAGCCCAGGAGACCCTGGAGAGGGCGCCGAGCTTTCTGCAGCCCTCAGGGTGGGACTGAAGAGCCCGCGTGCTGGTGGGTGCATGGGGTGAGTTCTCTCCCATTCCCCCTCCTGGTGAAGAAAGCAGAGGCGCTGCGGTCACCCAGGCCTCCTCTAATGCCTCTCCCCCTCCACACACACACACACACACTGGTTCCTTATCTACTTGCAGGTGCTGCCCTGCGCAGATGCCTTTGTCACCTTCTCAACTGACATCTCCCTTCTCCCCATTAACAGAAGCCAGACCTCATCCAGCCAGGGGCCAATGGCGCAACCTCCAGAACTGGGCTGTCCTCTGCAGCAGCCTCTCACCACACATTCACACATTCAAATGAAAATGACCTTTAGTAAGAATTCCACTCCTCCATCAAATGAGCCACATTCTGGGTGCTCAATGGCCACCTGTGGCTGGTGGCTGTCATTTGGACAGCACAGATCTGGAACATTCCCATCAACACAGAGAGTTCTGTTGCACAGCTCAGCTCTGGAGGATGAATCCTGACTGGGCCAAACCAGTCAGGGAATCCCACTCCCCATGGCAAGTGGGGGGGTCTGTGGCTGCCTCCGGATGTACTTCTGAACAATGATGAAACATAAGGGAAGGCTGGGAGAGATGGACCTCCTGGTATAAAGAGACAGATGTGAGAGGAGCAGACTCAACACATTGGCTGGCCCCCTTGCCTCCAGCCTTTGAAGGCTGTGAGATGATGCAATGACTGGAGCTGAGGCAGCCATCTTGCAACTATGAGGCAAAAAGCCTAAGAACAAAAACCAACACACACAGGATGGAAGGAACCTGGAGCTCCACCAAGCTATGGAACTAACTGCCTCTGCAGTTTTCTTTCTATGAATCCAATGTCTTTATTACTAAGCCACTGTAGTTGAGGAATTCTGTCACCTGCAGCTGAATACTCTCTGATAAAACTACAAACCAATACCCACATTTGGCTCTTAGGCCTTTAGGTGAACTTTTCCCTCTTAGTGAAATGCTCCCCTTCTCATTTCTGTTCAGTCTATCCGTGTATTAGGGCCCAGATCAAAGGCTGCCTCCCCCAGGAAGCATTCCTTGAACATCTCCCACAAATCTGGAAGCGATCACTCCCTCCTCTGCCTTAGAATTGGTCTCTGTCTTCCAACCCGCAGCACCAGTGAGGGCAGGGTCTACACCTGTCTTCACGTAGAGTGCCCCAGGCCCTTAGAAACATGCACACCAAGTAACAGGGGCTCAACTGATATTTGGTGAATAAAAGAATAGATGCTTTATTTCAGCCTCCTCACCATGACCTATATAATAGGGTTTATACAAAAGCTTGTGAAATGGAGAAAGTTTCTCATGGCTCTCAGAAGTGGGGAAATCAAAGTAGACCACCTGCCCAGACCTCACACCACACACCCATGTACCTTCCTGGACAATTGAGGAGTCAAATGGAGATGCAAGGAGGAAAATTTTAGTTCTATGCAAAGCCCATTGACAGATGAATGAATAAGATGTGGTTGATACCCACGGTGGAATAAGATTCAGCCTTAAAAAGGAAGAACACTCTGATACGTGCTGCCACACGGTGAACCTTGAGGACATTACGTTAAGGCATGAAAGGACAAACATGACTCCACTTACGTGAGGTCCTCAACTTGTCAAATTCAGAGAGACAGAGAGTAGAATGGTGGTTGCCTGGGGATGGGGGAGAGATGAGAAGTTGTTTAATGAGGACGGAGTTTCAGTTTTGCAAGATGAAAAGAATTCTGGAGATGGATGGTGGTGATGACTGCATGCACAACAATGGGAACGCACTTAATGCCATTGAACTGTGCACTTAAAAATGGTTAAGATGGTAGATTTTATATTATGTGTGTCTTACCACAATTAAAAATTTGCTTAAATGCTATGTGGAACTGTGATATTGTTAAATATACATTTGGTCTTCTTCCCTTTTCCGGGCATACAACTCCTGAAATCCTTGGGATGTCCAAAGTGATGTCTTCTTGCATGTGAATGATTCACTGAGGGCTGGCAGCCCCTAAGTAGCTTCAGGATAGGGCTGGTCAGAGGAAAGACCAAGGCAGGATCAGTCCTGGGAAGAGGAGAGAGACTGACGGTTAAGTTGATCACCAGTGACATTGCAATCATATCATATTACAATCAATCGTATCTCCATAATGAAGCCTCCGTAAAAACATAAAGGGACAGATTCAGGGAGCTGAACACGTGAAGGTTCCTAGAGGGTGGTGCTCCCCAGGGAGGGCATGGACGTTCCACACCCCTTCCCCATAACTTACCCTGTGCATCCCTTCAGCTGTCTCCTTTGTCATATCTCTTGTGATAAACCAGTAAATATATGTAAGTGTCTCCCTAAGTTCCGTGAGCCACTCTAGCAAGTTGAACCCAAGGCTGTGGCCATGGGAACCCCAATTTCTAGCTGGTTGGCCAGAAGCACAGGTGAAACAACCTGGGGCTTTTGATTGACATTGGAAGTTGGGGAGCAGTCTTGGGGACTGAGCCCTTGCTACCACACTGGACTGGGGTCTGCTTGCCAAGTACAGTAAAGCCAAACATCCACACTGAGGTTTTGCAGCAGGAGAAGAGAGGGCATTTATTTGCAGGGCACCAAGCAAGGAGAATGGGGACAGCTCATACTTGAGACCCAACCTCCCCAGTGGCTTACAAACAAGGCCTCTTAAAGACAGGGGTGCATTTCAGGAAAGCAGAAGTTACAAGTACAATCATAAATCAATATACAGGGGCTACACATTGGTTTGGCCTAAAAACATGGGATGTCTTGAAGTGGGTGCACTTCTGGGTCATAGGTAGATTCAAAGACTCTCTGATTTGCCATTGATTAAGGAATCTAGGCTTTGTCTAAAAACTTGGGGTCAGCAGAAAGGAATGTTAAGGTCTGGCCTGTGGGTGTGGTTTCTTCCACGCCCCTCAGAAAGAAATGTAGATCAAAGAACAGCAAGAGGTCAGAGTTCAGTGCTCAGCTCCCCGTTATCTGGAGTCTATGTGCCAGCAGACTCCATGTAGTGGGGGTCCAGGTTTTTGAAAAGCTCAGGGTCAGTGGCCGGTTAGCTCAGTTGGTTAGAGTGTAGTGCTGAAAAACAACTCAGGGACATACGTGAAGATCTTATCTTCAGTTTCTATAGGGAACCAAACATCTGACTCTAACTTCCTTGGCTATTGTTTTATGTTACTATTACCTTCTTGCTTATCAAGTTGCTCATTTACTTCTCAAGCCTAGCTGTGTACCTGGAAGTTCCCCTGAAAGGACTCAAGATTTTCCTTTATCTCTTTGTGTGGGGTAGGGTAGCAGTGCTGGTGTCCCCTTAAGAGGGGTCTCTGCTCTGTCTCCTCCTCAGCCTGTGGTCCCATGTTGTCTTCAGATCGATGGTGTCAGAACCCAGCTAGTGTCTGCTGCAGAAGTGCTTGCTTGCTGGTGGGGAACAATCCCCCCACATTTGGTCAGAGTGTTCTGTGTTGATTGTTGAGTGATAGGATAGAAAAAGCACTTTGGTTTGGGTTTTTCTATACCCACAGAGAAAGATACATATTCAAAGTGTTTGTAAAATGACGGGATACAGTTTAGACCAGAATGACTCCAATAGGCCCACCACCCACCTGAAGAAACAGAGCATTCCAGTTCCATGGAGGCCCTGAGTGTCCCCACCCAGCTTCATCTCCCTCTCCTCTCAAAAAAACTCCCTTGCTTTTTACAGTTCTGAAGGTGTATTCTTAAACAATATACAGTTCAATTTTACTTGGTTTTAACCTCTACATAAGTGTAACAAAGAAAACATTAAATCTCTTCTGGGGCTTCCTCTTCTGCCTGGGTATCTTGGGGTGAGCATTTTTATTATTATCTGTTAAACTTGCATGCGTGCCATGTTCTCTTTGGCGTGTCTCATACACTTAACAGTTACAAATAAATACATACGGTGCTAAATGTAAAGTTCAAAGTCTTAAAAAAAAATAAAGCAGTTTAGGCCAGGCACGGTGACTTATGCCTGTAATCCCAGCACTTTGGGAGGCCAAGGTGGGTGGATCACGAGGTCAGGAGATCGAGACCATCCTGACTAACACGGTGAAACCCCATCTCTATTAAAAATACAAAAAACTAGCTGGGCGTGGTGGCGGGCGCCTGTAGTCCCAGCTACTTGAGAGGCTGAGGCAGGAGAATGGCGTGAACCAGGGAGGCAGAGCTTGCAGTGAGCCGAGATTGCGCCACTGCACTCCAGCCTGGGAGACAGAGCGAGACCCCGTCTCAAAAAAAAAGGAAAAAAAGTCTTTCCTTAAGTTGCGAAATAATGATGTTGTCGTAGCTTCCTGAAGAAGAAGGTGGTACTCCAATAGATTGCTGATTAGAATAAAACACGGTACAGCCACTCTGGAAAACATTTTGGCAGCCTTTTCTAAAGTCGAATCTACATTTATCACAGAACCCAGAAATTCTATTCTCAGCTATTTACCCAAGAGAAATGAAAACATGTGATCACACAAAACTTGTACACAAATGTTCATAGCGTCTTAATTCACAATAGCCCAAAACTGGAAACAACCCAAACGTCCCTCAACTGCTGAATGGGCAATAAACAAATCATGGCACATCCATACCATGAAATACGACTCAGCAATAAAAAGGAATGGACCTTTGGCTCAATCTCAAAAGCATTATGTTCTATTTATATGGCATTCTGGAAAAGGTAAAACTCTAGTAACAGAAAACAAATCCATGTTTAGTGAGGGGGTGGGAGGAGTGGGGTGGGAATGGAAGTCAACTGCAAATGTGCAGGTGTGGTCTCTGGGGTGTGAAGGAAGGGTCCTAGGCAAGGGTTACACAGCTGTCTCCATTTATCAAACTGACACTACTAGTTGGTGAATTTTAAAGTCTATAAATGATGCCTCAATTAAGCCGATTCTTTAACAGTTTTTTAAAGTATGTTATAAAATAACATGGTTGGGCCGGGCACAGTGGCTCACGCCTGTAATCCCAGCACTTTGGGAGGCCGAGGCAGGTGGATCACCTGAGGTCAGGAGTTCAAGGCCAGGCTGGCCAACGTGGTGAAATCCCGTCTCTACTAAAAATACAAAAATTAGCCGGACGTGGTGGCAGGCGCCTGTAATCCCAGCTACTGGGGAGGCTGAGGCAGAAGAATCGCTTGAACCTGGGAGGTGGAGGTTGCAGTGAGCCGAGATGGCGCCATTGCACTCCAGCCTGGGGGACAAGAGTGAGACTTCATCTCAAAAATAAAATAAAATAAAATAAAATAGCATGATTGGTAGGGTCTCAATTTTGTGTAAAAAAGAATTATACACCTGTGTTAGTCAGGACAGATTAAGACAAGCTGTGGCAACAAAACCCCTCAATCTTGATGGCTTAAGCAAACTAAGGTTCATTTCCTCATCATGTCCCAGTCTAAGATAAATTGGGTAATGTCTAAGGCAGCTCTGCTCCACACAGTGGCGCTGGCATCCAAGCAGCATCCATCCTGCGGTTCCATCCTCTCAACACGTGACTTCCACAGTTACTGCCAACAAGAGAGGAGGATGTGAGAAGGCCCCAACTCTTAACTGTCTCCACTGCGGTTGGTGCAGGTCCCCGCTGCATCTGCCATCTGCCAGGATGAGTCATGTGGCCTCAACTCAACAGGCAGGGAGGCTGGGAAAGGAAGGAGACCATGGATATGTAGCCAGTGCTGGTTGTCTCTGCTGTAATATTTCCTTACAGTCACCAGATAACTCTTGCTCCATTTTTCCTATACAGAGAACACACCCTTCTTCCCTAAGGGGAAGAAACCTGTCCCACCCAGCACTGCCTCCAGCTCAGGGTGATGTGTAGGTCTATGTCTGTGAGGGTCCTCTTGTCCAGGGCCTTCTCAACTAAAATGACAAGTTACTTACCCTTCTCCACACCCCCCAGTATACTCCTGTGGATACCACGGGCGTCCTTCCCACCTAGAGCCTGTGTAGACATGTCAAGATTCATAGTGAGTTTGAGAGCCCACCGATCACTCTGTGGGCAGCCCCTACCTTGAGGATGAGGATGGGCCTTTCATCAGGCCCCGATGCTTCTCAGGGGAGAAACTCCTTTGTCCAGTATCCTCCAGGGCCCCTCATTCTGCCTTTTGGGGTGTTCTCTTTCTGCCTGTTTCCTTTTTCTTCTTAACCCTATCTGGGGTGAGATTTCCCACTTTCTCAGTCCACTGCGTGTCTCCTAGAAGGGCAAAGGTCCTAATGTCATTTAATCCCTTTTTAAGTTTCAAGTCATCAAAGGCTTTTGTAAGCCAGGCATGGGATTTCCCTGGAATCACATTCCCTTTAAACATCTAGTACGATTCTGATCTAGTTGCCTCCAGTCTGTTCTGTGTGCCTTATAGGGATGATGGAGGATCAAGGCTCCCTCTACTTTAGATGCCACTGTGTCTTTGGAGATCACCACAGCAGTAAAAGAAAAAAAGAGAGGAGGCACACCAGGTCTTAATTGCTTCCAACTGGAAGTGACAGTTATTGCTGAGACTGGGAGGTCTTGCTACACGCCCCACTCATGGTGATTACAAGGGGTTCATTGAAAGGTCAGACGGGCTGGAACAGTGCTAATAAATTAAAACTCCGTTCCAGGGCAGAGCCCACACTGAGAACTGGCTAAGAGTAGGCAGGGTATGGTGGCTCACGCCTGTAATCCCAGAACTTTGGGAGGCCAAGGTGGCCAGATTGCTTGAGCTCAGGAGTTTGAGGCCAGCAGGGAAAAACCTTTCCTCTACAGAAAACACAAAAATCAACTGGGCATGGTGGCACACGCCTGTAATCCCAGCTATTTGGGAGGCTGATGCAGGAGGATCACTTGAGCCCAGGAGGTCAAGGCTGCAGTGAGCTGTGATCATGCCACTGCATTCAAGCCTGGGCGACAGAGTGAGACACTGTCAAAAAAAAAAAAAAAAAAAAGAACTGGCTGAGAGTAGAATCTAAAATGGGCAGAACAGAGACAACAAGAACCAAAAACTAGAAATGAAAGAAAGAAAGAGCAAGAGAGGGAGGCAGGGAGGGAGAAAAGGTTTAGGTAGAAAGGAAAAGGGGTGTAAAATACAAGATCCTATTTCTTAACACTTCACAAAAACAACAGAAGAGGAAACTATAGAGCCGTGAAGTTAGAAAAGTGACTCTGACCCATCCTCTTCTTCAGAGTTTAGAAAACTCATTTCATTAAAAAATGAGCAACACAAAATGATTGTGGTTAAACCCCATACAAAATTATTGTAAGAAAAATGAGAGTGATGAACGATGCCCCCACAGATAATGAAGGCATTCCAGAAACACATGCCCCAAAATACATGCCCCAAAGTGTAGAAATTCATTTAAAAATGAGCCAACAGAAATTAAGAAAGTAACAAAAGTTATAAAAGAATAACAAAATGTGGAAGACTTCAGGAAAGATGTGCTAGAACTGAAGAAATAATCAGAAACAAAAGAAAAACTCTATTTCAGAATGACGACTAAACTAGAAGGAACACAAGACCAAATGAACACAAAGAAGATAAAATGATGAACATTTCTAAAACAAAAAAATGGAAGACAGAGAACTAGGATTGAGAGAAAGTGACTATGTAGATGACAGGCAAATGATCTAACATATGTATAATAGTAGCTGCTGAAAAAGAAAACCAAAGCTAGATAATCAAAGAAAGAGTAAACACTACAATTTAAAAACACTTTCCTGAGATAGATAAAAACTTGAAACAACATTGTGTACCTAAAAAAAAGTGACCCGGCACATCCAACAGAGAATCGTATTCTGTGACATATTCTATGGATGCCATTGAGAATCCGGGAAAAGATCAAGTCACTCTTAGACAAGACGGCATGACAAAAAGAAAAAAGAGAAAAAAAAAGATTAAGTCACTTATCAGGAAAATCAGATTGTCATCAGACTTATCTACATCAATACTTCGTGCCGGAAGACAAGGGACTAGTATGGCCACATTATTAAAGGGGTAAAGTACAATCCAAGAAAAATATGTCTCCAGCCAAACTGATGTTCAAGTATAAGGGCCATAAACAATTATCAACATGCAAGAACTCCAAGAGTATTATTCCTGGGAGCACCTACTGAGGACCCTATTAGAAAACAAGCATCAGGCAACCAAAGTGACTAGAGAAACATGAACATAAGGGCTGATGGTGAGTATTCAACATATACAGCTATACTTACTTGTACGATTAGGAGTAAACAATGGTTGTAAGGAATAAAGTATAGCTGTTACAGTACAATTATGAGATATTTGAGGGAAAATGGAAGAGCATATGAAAAGTAGAATAAGCTTGTTGACTGACTTATAGTTAATAACTAGGAGTAAAAGGATATTAATTCAAATCAGGTGCTGTGGGAGAGAAAGGAAAGGGAAGAGGATACTAGCAAATTTCAATATTGTTCATAGTAGGAAACCAACAGACAAAAAAGAGGGAACTGAAAGCATTATGTGCAGACATTAGTATAAAGGTAATCATTTCAGCAAAAACATGACCCTTCCTAAGTACCAAAAAAAAAACAATACGAGATAGAGAAAAATAAAAGCCACACTGAAAAACAATTTGTTTAAAAGATTTACGTAAGTATAAATGTAACATAAAACAATATGACAGAACTGAGGTTAAACATACTGATTATATGGTCTTAATTCACCTATTAGCAGAAAAAAGGTTTCTATATTGGCTAACAAAACAAAATTCAAACCTGTCCTTTAAAATTTCTCTGGAGGCTGAGATGGAGGCTCACACCTGTAATCCCAATGCTTTGGGGGGCCAAGGCAGGAGGATTGCTTGAGCCCAGGAGTTTGAGACCAGCCTGGGCAACACAGGAAAACTCTATAACAAAAAAAAAACAAAAAAACAAAAAAACAAAATTAGCCCAGTGCAATGGTGCACACCTGTGGTCCCAGCTACTCAGGAGGCTCAGGAGGGATTGTTTGAGCCCAGGGGGTTGAGGCTGCAGTAAGCTATGATCACACCGCTATACTCCAGCCTGGGTGACAGAGCAAGACCTTGTCTCAAATAAAAAATAAATAAAATAAGATAAAATAAAATCTCTCTGGAGTGATGGCCAGAACATATTGTCTAGTGAAAAGTGTGAGGTAGGGAAGTGACTCTAATATGCTACCATTTATCTAATACAGAGACAGGATACACACATATATGAACTAGCTTATATTAAAAATGGAAAAGGAAGGGTGTTCTAATTTCCTGAAGCAGCATAACAAACTACCTTTTTGGTGGGTCTGAACAATCATTTTATTGCATAAATGATTATTTGGGTCAGGAGTTCAGGCAGGGCTGGCTGGGTGGTTTTTCTTTCCCATGCGGCGTTGATGGAGATCACTCATGACATCCAGTTGGAAGATGGGCTGATCTGGAGGCTCCATGATGGCTTCATTCACACAGCAGTGTTTGGTGGGACATCTGGAAGGCTGGGCTCAGCGGATGGACCCAGGTGCCTACACGCGGCCTCTCCAAAAAGGGGTCTTGGAGTGACTGGACTTCTTCAGGTGATGGCTCAGGCAGCTCCAAGCATGAAAGCCCCAGGTGAGCTGGGTGGAGGCTCTAAGGCATTTTACAACCCACCTCAGAAGTCTCTGAGCATCATTTCTGCCACACTGTTAGCTAAAGCAGTCACAAATCCTCCAGATGCAAGCAGAGGGACATAGACCACATCTCTTAATGGGATGACTACCCGAGGATTTGTGGCCATGTTTTACAAATACCATGAAGGATAAACTGTATATTGTGTATAATGGTTACATATGGGGAAGAGTGGGGACAGGGTGGGGCAGAAAGGAATAGAAGTTAGGCTCCTCTGAATATAATTCATTCTGTAGATTTGATTTTAGAAACATGTAAGTATATCATATAATTATAAAAGTTTTACAAATCCCCTAAACATTGAAAGCAAAAGGGAAAAAACGAACCTCTGTATACACGGTTTTTTTTTTGTTTTTTTTTTTTTGTCTTTTTTTTGAGACAGAGTCTTGCTCTGTCACCCAGGCTGGAGTACAGTGGCACCATCTCAGCTCACTGCAACCTCCACCTCCTAGGTGCAAGCAATTCTTCTGCCTCAGTCTCCTGAATAGCTGGGACTACAGGCACGAGCCACCACGCCCGGCTAATTTTTGTATTTTTGGTAAAGATGGGGTGTCACCATATTGGCCAAGCTGGTCTCGAACTCCTGACCTCGTGGTCCGTCTGCCTCAGCCTCCCAAAGTGCTGAGATTACAGGTGTGAGCCACCGTGCCCAGCCTGTGTATACACGTTTTACAACCACATTGAGAGGAAGTATTCCAAGGAACTTTAAATTACCATAATTTGACTATACATTTCTAGTGCAATATGCCCTAAAGACAAAAAGAAAAAATCATTTTAAACTGTTTCAATCATGGCATTATGCTGATGATGGTGCTGGTATTATTCTGATATCATTGTGTGTGTACAGTGGCTTCATGCAAATGGTTTTCTTGCTCTATTAATGTGTGTCATTGAGAACCAGATTCTTTCCTAGAGAAAATGAATACAAATAAATGATAGAAGTTAAGTGAAAGCCCTGCAGTCCTAAATTTGAATAGGAAGTATCATTATGATTTAATGATGTAGAAATACTGACCACAGGCTAGGCGTGGCAGCTCAATCCTGTAATCCCAAGACTTTGAGAGGCCAAGGTGGGCAGATCACTTGAGGTCAGGAATTCAAGACCAGCCAGGCCAACATGGTAAAACTCCATCTCTACTGACAAAACAAAAATTAGCCAGGTGTGGTACTGCACACCTGTAATCCCAGCTACTTGGGAGGTTGAGGCCAGAGAATCGTTGGAACCCGAGAGGCAGAGGTTGTAGTAAGCGGAGATCGTGACACTGCACTCCAACCTGGACAACAGAGAGAGACTGTCTCAAAAAAGAAGAAGAAGAAGAGGAAGAGGAAGAGGAAGAAGAGGAGGAGGAAGTACTGACCACAGCAGCACTGTGCACCCCTGGTACCCAAGCTGTGGTTTTTTTAATTTTATTTTCCTTTTTTTATATTTTGCTTTACATGCTATTTTGACAAAGGTTGTGGTTCTAAACACTATTTCTCACTAAAAGGAACTAGGGCTCCTGGGAGAAATGGCTGACTCCAGGTCTAGAGCAGTAAATGCACACAATAAACCTGCAGCATCTTGCCAAACCAGAGAGCAAGTACATTCTCAAAGACCACTGGGGTCATGTCCAAAGTATTCAAGAGCCAGCTTGAAAGATGGGACAATTTGAACTTCAATAAGGGCAATTAATGCAATCAATTAAAACACATAAAATGTCTTTGAACTCACAAGTTTGTACTTATTTTTTTATCCCTACTTGATCACCTTTGGAAGAACAATTTAATTTAGAAAACTGTTAGAGGAACCAGATCAAGCATATATCACTTTATAAACTGTACCACCAGGTAGCCAAATAGCAGAAGTTTGGTTGAGAGGAAGTTTCTCTCTGTAGAAACATTTCAGCGAATACATGAAGGAAAGACAGAATATCACCGTTATGCAACCACTAATTTGTTTTAAATTTATTTGCAACCACTAATAAATTAATGAGTCCAGGCACTGAGCATCAGCAGCTGCTAATACCACAAAGAGAGGACAGAACACTGCCTCCCAACAGAAGAGCACAGAACTCTGCACCAAGTGTTCTTGCCAAAAAAAAAAAAAAAAAAAAAGTCCAACCTGATCTGGTCAAGTCACTAGACCAGCTACCAATTTACCGGAAATACAGACTATGGGAAACTCTACAATCTAACAACCCAGTTTCTTCAACAAATAAATTATGAGGAAGAAAACAGGGAGGGAGGGGCAACCACTAAGTGAAAGACACCAAGGCAATCCATCAGCCAGTTGAGACGCGGGGTCTTATTCAGATATCAAATCAAACCATTCTTTTGTTAATTCTATTATTTATGAGACATTTGGAAATTTGAACAGAGACTGGATGGTTGCTGATATTAAGGGATGGTTGTTACTTGTGCAAATACTAAAGACTGTTATTGTCATTTTTTAAGATCCTAATCATCCAGAGCTATGCTCTGAAATATTTGTGAATTAAATTATACTGTGTCTGGGATGAATGGAACGAATGTTTAGATAATTTGGGAGGGGAAGTAGCTGAGGGTAGAGACGAGACAGGACTGTGTGCGGGCATCACTGCTGCAGCTGGTGCTAGCTTCCTGAAGGTTCCTTATGTGACTCTCTGTTTCTGTGTGTGTCTTAACCTTTCATAATAAAATGCTTGTGTATGTAAATTTTCACACAATAAAAAATTTATATTTAGAAAAAAGGCTAGAAGGATATAAATCAACATGCTAGCAGACGGGATTATAGGTAAAATTACTTTTTAAATTGCTTACTATCTTCAACAGTACTTTAAAAATCTGGGAAAGAGATGAAACCAAACTATCCCACCCTTCCCCGAGGAAGGTTGTGCCTGTGCTCTGCAGGTGGTCGGGTACATTGGCACCACTGGACCAGGCAGACATTTGGCTGTACCAGCCACGGCCCTTACAGGCAAAGGCACTTCCCCTACGCGACTTCTCTTCTGGGAATCACTCCCGAGGAAATCATCTCAAATCTGAAATGCCAACAAAGCTGCCTGCGCAAGGTGTCCACGTCGGAGCTATTTACTGGAGTGGATGCTGGAGTCAGAGAGGCCGCGTCCAGGGCGGGGAGTGTCTCGGGGAAGCCACGGAAAACGGCAACCATGGGGCAGAAGGCCGCAGACTATGCTGGGGCGCCGGGGATGCGCATCTGCACATCTGACACATTCGTTTTGCAAACACGTGTGGGAAACGGACGGAAGCCAGTTATCAGCCTCCCGGGACACCCCGCTAATATTTAAAATGGAAACGCCTCTAACCCCTCCTGGGGGAACCTGGCTTTCTCAAACTGCCCCGGAAGTTCCCAGGAGGTCTAGGGTCCCTCACCCCACTGCTGCCATGTTCCGTGTGGTTACACTCGCGACCTAGCTTTGTCGTTTTCTACTTGTCCCTGCCCGCCTGGAGGGCTCCGTCTACACCTACCCGCTCCTTTTCCCCACCTCCGACGCCCCTCCCAGGCTGCTGCCTGTGTCCACTTTCCCTGAAGATGGAAGAAGGTCGGGTTTCCCTAGGAGGGTCCTCATAGGACCTGCCCGGCCACTCCTTGCCCCAGGACGCCCTGGGCCGGGCACCTCCAGAAACATCTTCCGGCATCCCCGGCAAGAGCTCCCTTTCCACACTCACAGAATCCTCTGCATATTTCCTTACACGAAGACCATTCTCTCTAAAAGAATCTTGTCCCCGCTTTAAAGTTTGTGCTCCCTCCCTGCAGACGGAATGACAGCCCCCACCTCTATTCCCCTCCCGCAGCCGTGGACTCCACTGTCCCGGGAGCGGCTGGCTCCCTTATGAAGACTACATTTCCCAAACTCCTTTGCGGCCACCGCTGGCCATGTGACCCAATACTGCCAATGGGGTGCGAGCGGCGCGAAGAAGGGGATGAACCCACACCCCGCAGGGCAGAAGAGGGATGGAACGCAGCCCGCCGTCGCCACCGTGAACCACTGACTGCTACAGGAGCGAATAATCGTCTACCTTGTTTAAACCATCATTAACTTGGGACTTGGGTTTTGGTGTTTGTTTGTTTGTTTTTCGAGACGGAGTCTCGCTGGGTCGCCCAGGCTAGAGTGCAGGGGCGCGATCTGGGCTCACTGCAACCTCCTCCTCCGGGTTCAAGCTATTCTCCCTGCCTCAGCCTCCCGAGTAGCTGGGATTACAGGCGCCGGCCACCACGCTTGGCTAATTTTTGTATTTTTTAGTAGAGACGGGGTTTCGTCATGTTGGCCAGACTGGTCTCAAACTCCTGACCTCAAGTGATCCGCCCGCCTCGGCCTCCCAAAGTGCTGAGATTACAGGCGTGAAACACTGCGCCCGGCCGGTTTTGTTTTTTAATAAGTAACCAAGCCTGCATTCTAACCAATAAACTCATTCTATTAAAACCCACCTATGGTGCCCAGGGCCAGCAGGTTGTCTCATGTCAGGTTCTCCCAGGTGCAAATGTTTCCCTAGGGAGTTTCTCCCAGCTGAAACCAGCGAGGGAGCCAGGGAAAAAGAAGACAAGCAAGGGTTTCTTCAATTTCCATACCTGCTATGGCCTGAGCCCAAGGGAGCTCTGCAGTACAAATTATGCCTCTGAGTTTGTCCTGCCTTAAGGCAAGGGGCTAGGCTTTCCTGCTGCATACTTCCCTGAAGCAGGTTTGAGATGCAAGGGTTAGCAGAAGCAGGTTTTAGATGCAAGGGTTAGCAGCACAGCACAGAGCAGGCGGGGAGCTGGCTTGTCCCAGTAAGGAGGTCTGAAGGCTGTGGTCAAGGCACCAATATTACTCTATGCCCAGGAGTCCCAGACTCTTAGCAGCTTTCCAGGCCCTCTGTTATTTCCACACCTGTCAACCTCCCCCACCCACCTCGGCCCACCTCCTCACACCTTGGCCTAACGAGATGAATGACTGACAGCCCCACAAACACCTCCCCAGGACCTTCAACCGGGAGTGCAATACCCCCACCCCAACAGCCTTTGTCCCCAGGACCTCCAGCCAGGCACACTAACACCCAGGCCTTCATCCTCTGCCTCCCGGAGATTTCTGGCAGACACCACAAGACCTGGGATAGGACTGCTTAGCAAAGCATGCTGGCATTTGCCCAGAGAGGGTGTCAGGTCCCAGCCACGGGGCTGAGAACGTGGAGAATCAGAGAGGTGCAGTGACTTGCCCAGGGCCACACAGCTAACAGGAGGGAGGAGCTGAGATGGTGAGGAGAGGAGAAAGCAGTGCCACATAGAAGTCTAAAGGTGCGAGAGAAGCTGGGGGAAGTAGACCTCAGACTCTGTGGGGAACCACCAGCGCTGGTGTGGAGGGCATGGTCCAGTGGGGCAGCAAGGATCCCTGTAACATCAGGCGTCATTTGCCGAGCACTTCGTCATCAGGTTCTGTACTCCCCACCATGATTCTCAGAGGCGCTGTCTCCTTGGGTTCTCCCAGTACACTCTCAGTCACTGAGAAGCTTTGGACTCAAGTAAATCCTAGGAAATACCCATAGGGAAGTGGAGAGGTGAGACAGGGAAGAGCCAACCAAGGCCATGTCATCAACAGAGCTACCACTGGGTGCAACTGGAGCTCCATCCCTTGGAGATGGCACAGGATATACACTTCCAGGTCTCCTCTCTCAGCTGGACGGATGCTCCTGAGGAACACCAGCCTCAGCTGGCTGGCTTTGCACTCATGCAAGCAGCCTTGACCCCTCAGCTCCACTTCACAGCAACCAAACCGTGAGGGACGTGGTGACTCGCTGAAAGTCATCCACAGACAGAAGGGACCAAGTGGGCCCCAAGAGGGGGTCTGGGTACCTGGCCAGGCTCTGCCCTAGCTCCAATCAGGGCTCCAGGACTCCAAGATGGCAGGTCTGTGCCCACTTACAAGCACAGCCTGTGAAATCTCAGAGTCCCAGGACAGATGCCTCCAGCCTCCTAGCCCAAGGTTTAAGGGCAAGCCCAGCTCTGCCACGGATGTGAATCCTGAGGGACCCCACAGGGACAGATTGTAGTTGAAGGCGACTATAGGAAGCAGAATAAACTTGGGTTTGGCCCAACAGGAGGCAGTGGAGACAGGGACCAGGGGGACAGCATTATTCATGGAGTGCCTACTGTGTGCCAGCCTGTTCCATGCTGCAGGGTTCTGTTGAAACCACCTGCAATCCTGCCAGATCCTGCCCCAATTTGCAGATGAGGAAACTGAGTCTCTGACAGGTGCAGTGACATCTTCAAGGTTGTACAACCTGGGGTGAAAGTGTCAAATTCAAGGTTGTCTGACCCAAAGGCTGGGGACAGTGGGGGCTGAAGAGGCACAGAGTAGGGCTTTGAGGGATCTTGTGCTGCTGTTGTTCTTAATGCAATCAGATGACATCTCTCCCTGGCTCACAGCCCTCCAGTGACTTTTGCCCTGAATATGAAGTTCAGCTTCTCTGCCATGGCCTGCAGGGCCCGTGCCATCTGTCCTTCAACCCCTTGGTCTCTTGGGTGGCACGAAATCCCTGCCTGCCCCAGGGGCTTTTAAATTCAAATGTAAAAAATTTAATTAATTAAATGTAATCATTTAATGGTAATTAAGCTTAACTAGTTTAAATGACTTTGCTAATTAACTTAGAGTTCACTGCTTCTCCTTAGGGAGTGATCATGGGGTGATGCTGGAAGAATGGGGGAAGCACGGCTTTCTGCGAAGGTGAGTGCCTCCTCCCTGCCTGACGCCCTGGCTGAGCAGGTCCAGGTCTGTCTGAGCCCTGCTACAACTCTGGTTCTAGAACACAACGTGGCACATAGAAGGTGCTCAGATAACGCGTGCCAAGCCCTGTGGAGAACAACCCGGAGGGGTCAAGGCTGCTGTCAAGTGGAGAACAACTTGACAGGCCCTGCTGTCAAGTTCATGCTGTGCCTTCTTTTCCTTGGATGTTGTGGGAATAGGGAGCCATGGAGGGTTTGGGAGGCAGACAAGGAAAGAATTTCCTAGGCTAGTTCACAGAGCAACTCCCCCATCCCCAACCAGAGCTTGCAGCTGCTGCTGCCTCCCCAGGCCTCCCCAACTCAAGTCCCCAATAAGGCTGGCCCAGAACAGGAATAGAGCAGCCCACGGCTTCTGCGAGGACAGAGGGGGTGGCTGCAGCTAAACCTGGCTTGGCAGGTGGCTCACTGGGGCTGGGCAGAGCCTCAGCTGGGGGTAGGGACTAGAAGCAGGACACCTGGGTTTCTGGGCTTCCCTGGCTCTGCCTCACTCTCTGGTGGCCTCAGGAGGGGTCAGAGCCTCGCTGAGCCTCTGTAACCTCCAGGAGAAGCCGGCTGCCCTGGGCGTGAAGATACACAAGCTCTGATAAACATAGTACAGCCAATGTATATATAGACCCTCCCACCTGGTTTCCAAAAGGATTTGCAACAGCTTTCACAAGAGGCGAAGAAATGAACATTGAGAGTGAGCCAGGGTTTACACATGGGCCCCTCACGTCACAGGCCTAGGGAACTAGAACAGGCACAAGAAGATGGAGCCCAGATCCCTCCAGGAATCGCGTCTTTATGGGAGTGAGCTCCCCATCAGGGCAGGTATGCAAGCAGAGGCCAGCAGGCCTTGGTGGGGGTGTGGTCGAGGGGATTGGTGCATCAGGGAGAGGTGTGGTCAGATGCGAAGCCCCTGTTGGAAGATGAGGTGACTGGTCCTGCCTGCCCACCACAGCCCCTGCCCACAGGGAAACCAGGATGAGATAACGCTGGTATTGGGGGCCTGTATTCATCTGTTTCATTGTTGCTATAACAAAATACCACAAACTGGATGATTTCTTCTTCTTTTTTCTTGTTTTAAATCGAGACAGGGTCTCAATCTGTCACCCAGGCTGGAGTGCAGTGGCAATCACCGCTCATTGCAGCCTCAAACTCCTGGGCTCAAGCAATCCTCCCACTTCAGCTCCTGGAGTAGCTGGGACTACAGACATGCACCACCACACCTGGCTTTTTTGTACAGATGAGGTGTTGCTATGTTGCCCCAGCTGGTCTCGAGCTCCTGGCCTCAAGCCATCCGCCCGCCTTGGCCTCCCAAAGTGCTGGGATTACAAGTGTGAGCCATGTGCCCAGCCCAGACTGGGTACTTTCTAAACAACAGAAATTTCTCAGGGTTCTGGAGGCTGGGAAATCAAGATCCAGGCCGGCATCTGACAAGGCCTCCCTGCTGTGTCCTCCCATGGCAGAAGGAAGGCCAAAAGGCAAGAGAGTGCTGGAGGGAGCAGGGGAGGGCAAAACGCCCTTTTATTACAACCAACCCCCTGGGTAACTAACCCACTGGGAGATGGCTGGCAGCATTCATCCATTCAGGAGGGCGGGCCCCCAGGACCTAATCCTGCTGTGAGGCCCCACCTCCCAACACAGCAGCTTGGGGGACACATTCAATCCTTCTGGCCCCTGCCCATCCCCTGGGGGAAGAGGGACTTGACCACAGTTTCGGGGCTGCTGGAGCCTGAGCCGCCAGGTGGGCAGCACGGGCCTCCTTGGGCTCTGCCCTCAGAAGCAGAGCTCGGCCCCGAGGGAGGGCATGGGAGCCGGAGCGCAGCCGGGACGCTAACCCCCGGCATGGGTGCTGCCTGCTGTTTGACTTGGAGCTCCTGGCTTCCCTTCTCTGAGGTGCAGAGTCCTCGGCCAGCACAACGCGCGTATCGGCTCAGTATCGGCTCGCTCCTGGAAAGCCTTCCCAGGACAGACCCCCGGAATAAACAGAATGGCAGCACCGTCCCCAGACCACCTCCCGCACAGCCCTGCTGCCTGCTGCCTGCACTGGGCCTTGTGGCAGCCTTCCTGCACCTGCCCTGTCTCCTGTGAGCAAGGCTATCTCCTCCTGGTCTTGCGGGGGAGGCGGCCAGTGAGCAAGAATGAAAATAAATAAATGTGAAGAAAGTGCGGCAGGACAAGGGTGGTCAGGGAGGCGTCTGAGCAGACCCCTAAGCGGGAACACATCCGGGGAAGAGCGTTCCGGGCGGAGAACAACACAGCTTGTGCAGAGGCCCTGCACCGCCAGGCTCGGGGTGAAGCACAGGGAGCCAGGCACAGGGTACAGGGGAGGCAGGGGCGGGCGCCCGGGGTGGGGCACTGTGGACCATGAGGAGGCCCCCACCAAAGACAGGAGCTGCAGCAGGGATCTGGAGGAGAGGCTTCCCGCCCTGGCCTCTAGAAGGGAATTCGCCAAATCCTCCCTCCGCAGCCTCCCTGCTCCTGAACAGGCCTGTCTGCTGCATTTTTCTTTTTCTTTTTCTTTTTTCTTTCTTTTTTTTTTTTGAGACGGAGCGTCACTCTGCCACCCAGGCTGGAGTGTAGCAGCTCGATCTCAGCTCACTGCAACCTCTGCCTCCCAGGTTAAAGCGATTCTCTTGCCTCAGCCTCCCAAATAGCTTGGATTACAGACGTGCGCCACCACGCCCGTCTAATTTTTGTATTTTTTTAAGTAGAGACGCAGTTTCACCATCTTGGCCAAGCTGGTCTCGAACTCCCGACCTCAGGTGATCCACCTACCTCGGCCTCCCAAAGTGCTGGGATTACAGACGTGAGCCAACACGCCCCGCCTGTCTGCTGCATTTTTAATGCTGCCTGATGAGGAGGCTCTCACGGCTGTAATTGAACAAAGTCCACATGCCTCTGCCATCTCCCTGTCCAGAGACTCATTAATCCCGGGCCTGGAAAAGGCGCCTGCCCGGACCCTGCTGCCTGACAGGAAATGCGGGCGTCCTGCCTCGGGGGAGGGAGGGCCCGGCCGCTCCCCATCCCCATTCCCCCACCTTAGGGACAGGGAACAGGGGAGAGGGGCCCTGCCGCTTGAGACCTCCACGGGTAGTATAAACTGTCAAGGGCCTGGGCTTTGTAAAATGTCAGTGATCTGTACACTGGCTTCCCCACTCTGATGGCTGGACACGCTCTGTAAAAGCCAAAGGGTCCCATAAATGGCAAGGGAACTGCAAACGACTGGGGCTGCAGTCGTGCGCGGAGGAGCCTGCTCTCTGTGAAGGGCTGCGGCATCCAGCCAGGCCTGCGGCGTCCAGCCAGGCGTGCGAGCCGCGAGGGGCGCGGTGAGCTGCGGGGCGCTGGGTAACTTCAGGGGCGCGCACGGTAAATCGCTAGGCGTTGGGTCTGCTGCTGTCTGCAGGCTGCAGAGTCCCCGGAAGCCCCGAGGGCCGGGCCGGGGGGGGCACACGGGCAGGACAGCCGCAGAGGCCGAGAACTGGGCTGACGCGTGGCAAGCTCGCGGCCTCCAGCTGCGCAGAGGACGCACGAGGACGCGGACGGGCGCTCGGGGCCGGGCGGGGCTCCAGGGCACGCGGTTGAAGCCGAGCTCTACCGCCCCCTGGCGGCTACAGGAGACAGAGCCTAGGGCCGCGCCCCGGCAAGGGATTCATTCCCTTCCTCCCCCTTTCCCTCCCTCCCTCATTCATTCTTTCATGTGTTCATTCAGCAGAAGCCGAGCGCTCCCTCGGTGTCGGCAGCATTCTCAGCGCTGACGACACAACAGTGACAAGTCAGGTCTCGGCCTGGAAAAGCTAGATTGGCTGGGCCTAGTGGGCGGAGGCTATTTGAGCCAGAGTGGTCCTGGAAGACCTCGCTGAGGAGGTGACATGGGAGACCGGGATGGGGTTGGGGGGAGCCAGCCACAGGAAGACGGGGGAGGGGGTGTTCTACGCAGAGGGGACAGCCAGTGCAAAGGCCCTGGGGTGAAAACAAGTCTTCATGATTGAAGGATGGAGGGAGGGAGACAACAGCTCCCAGGAACTGTTAGCCCCTGTGCCAGGGAAGGGTTAGTGGGCAGAGACCTGTCCCAGACTGGGGCTGGAGGACAGGAGGAGTGCAGAGACAGACCCCATGGGGACCCTCCTCCTGGGAACACACCCTAAGCTTCCTCAGAGGACCACAGAGACCCTGCTCTCAGACCTTCAGCTGTAGTGGGCGGAGTCCCCTCATGCCTGACCTGACCTGAGCTGTCACATCCACCCTCCTGACCTGGGGATGAATTCGACTCCTTCCCAGCTGGTAAGAGCCAGTCCTGGGACTTCAGGAGTACCCTGGGCACGGTGTGCCGAGCTCTTGGAGTCCCTGGGTCCTGACTGGTCCCCATGAGGAGGTGAACCGGAGACCGATGAACAGCCAAGGTGAATGCAAGTCCATCAGGCCATCAGCTGAACTTCGAACCCAACGGTACCTGAAGCTCAGCACACCCGGCTTACGTGAGCAAATTCCCTGCTGCCCCAGCCATGCTGCCAGCGTCACAGGGCCAGACTGCAGGGCGCCTTCATCAGGCTGCACCTACTCCCCTCGGAGCCTTCTCCGAGCCCACCACCTGTCCCCAAGTCTGTTTTTCTGTCTTATAAGCTGTGTGGCTTTGGGTAAGTGATGTCAGCTCTCTGGGTCTGTTTTCCCATCTGTAAACTGGAGGTCACGTAACCTCCCTGAGGTCACCGTGTCCAGCCCAGGCAAAGTGTGCAGGGTGCTCGCTACTCTGTGCACCTGGCTGTCATCACTACTCCAGGACAGTGGGATGGGTGGCTGCCACCAGCAGACTGGACCTGTGTGTTCGCTGCTCTGTCCAGCGTCAGTACAGGGCCTGGTGCCTGGATGATCACAGGATGTTACCTCGTAACAGCCCTCTGGGGGCCTCTGTGTCCTCAGATGTAGAAGGGCCTGGTGGGTCAGCAGTCCTCCCTCCCCTGAGCACGACACCCTGCCCCTGGCCCAGAGACAAGTGTCCCTTGAGGGGCCACAACCTTCCCCAAGTAAGAGGGGGCCTCATAGGTGTCATACACAATCTCACACAACCTTTAGTCCTTTTTTTTTTTTTTAATTAAAACAGCAACCAGGTAACTGCCCCAACCCATCAGGGAAAGGACCCGGGATGGGCAGTCGTTTTTTCAAAAAAATATATTTTCTTTTTTTAAAAACAACACCAAAGCAAACCCATAGCCCCTGTCAAGCCAGTCCTCAGGGAGAGTGAGCTGGTAGGCTCCCCCTGCACTTCTCTGAGCAGAGACCTTGGGCCCCTCCCACTGGACCCCAGCCTGAGCAGAGGGCAAGGCTCTGCCTGCTGGTACCCTAGGGGGTGGGGGAGAAGCGATCAGCTCCAAACCATGCAAGAAAAACAAGCCAAACCCATAAAGCAAAAGAAAAAATCAACAGAGGATAAATTAAAAAAAACCCGAAAAGGTGAATGACACCGATAACGGTGGTGGGCAGGACTGGGTGAGCCAGTGTGCCCCGCAGAGGCCCTGTTTGCCAGTGCCAGGGGAAGGCCTTGGGCGGCTCATGGCATCTCCCTCATGGGAGTCTTGGGGTATTCACACAACTCATCCCCTCTTGTGTACCCCGCACCAAAGCCAGGATAGAGGTGTGGCCACCCTGGGCCAAAGTGTGCAAAGTCCATTCAGTCGAGAGATTAAAAAAATATACAACTTGGATGGCATCCAGGCTGAGCAAGGCGGTGGCCCATCCATCCAGGCACCGGCGGCCTGCTGTGCAGGGGCAGCAGCATCCACAGGGGGCATCCAGGCCCCCTCAGTCCAGGATCTCAGCAGCTGGAGACGGGTCCTTGGAGCAGCAGGGAGAGGCACTGGTGGGGCCGACAAGGGCCTGGCTGGGAGCCCCGATGGTCTGCTTCTTTGGCACTTGGGACAAATGGCTCACCACAGAGCCAGGTGGGAGCAGCCCCCTCGGTTCCTCCCAGATGCCCTGGGCCAGGATGGCAGTAGCTTATGGTGTGGGTGAGCACTGCCCCCCAAGATGGGGCTGTGGGGCTCTGGAGGGCCGGAGTGGGGTCCGAGGCCCAGCCCCTATGAGTCTTCTCCCAGGATCTCCTTCACGAAGGCAGCAATGTCCGTCTTCTTGGTTTTGTGCAAGGTGAAGAAGGGGTGCTCCTGGGGGTGACAGAAGGCACAGTCACCATGGAGGGGTAGCGGGAGGGGGAGGTGGCCACTCCTCCCCAACCAGCTCCAGCCCAAGTGTTCTCCTGACTGGCAAAATCCTACTCATCCTTCTAGGACCTCCACCCCCAGGAGGCCCTCCATGACTGTCACAGATGGCATTTGTGGCTCCTCCTCAGCTCTCTTGTGGTCACTCTCCAGCCACACTAACCTCCCTTTCCCCCCACACGTCAGGCCTCTGCCCATGCTGGACCTTCTGCTTGGGACAGCCTCTCCATCAGGAGATAACCCTTATTCATCCTTCCAGTCTCAGTTCAAATGGTACCTCCTCCATGAAGCCTTCCCTGATGCCACCCTTGGCCCCTCTGCCCCATTCTGTCACACACTGCCTGTGTACCCTTCCCAGGGCCTGGCACGCAGGAAGGAGGGAGGGAGCCAGGTATACAGGAGCAAACAAATGACCGAGCACCTAAAGGAGAGAACGCGGGGCCAGCCAGAGGAGCTACCCATCTGTGTGCAGGATGCAGCCCTCTCCCCAGAGCCCCACCCAGCCCCAGCCAGCCCTGAAGAGCACGGCAGGCACCTCCCGCCCATACTCACCATCAGCTCCAGGTAGCTCATACGCTCTGCGGGGTTCTTCCTCAGGCTAGGAGAGAATAGTGCAGCTGTGGCCAGGCTGACAGGGAGGAAGGAAGCCCAGCCCCCAAGGGCCAGCCAAACCACCCCAGGATTGCCCCAGGCCTGGCAGTAGGGGACACGTGCACCCAGGGAAGAAGGGACAGGACTGTCCAGGGCTTCTTCCAGGGTGGAGGGGCATTCATAGGAACAAACTAGAGACTTGCGGCAAGTTTCTCTGGCTCTTGGGGTCCTGGTTTTCTTGTCTCCATAGTAACCTAGGAATTTCCATATCAACACCAAAATGGGACTGCAATGCTCTTCCTAACAATCACACACTTGGTATCCTCAGTCAGGAGAGAAAACTCCTTATCATGGGTTCTGGGAGAGGTTAGTCCACAATTAAAGGGGTCAGACTGCCCAGGGACTCTGCTGGGCTCCTCTGTTGCTGATTATGGTCAACAATAAAAGTGCTGGGACCATGGGTGTGAGCCACCGCACCCGGCCGCTTCTTCCTTACCCAATTCTTGCTCTATTTAATTATGGTCAGAGAAGTTGCCCTCTTCCTTATTCCTTCTGTAACCTCAAACATGATTTTTTTTTTTTTTTTTTTTTTTTTTTTTTTGAGACAGTCTCGCTCTGTCGCCCATGCTGGAGTGCAGTCGCATGATCTTGGCTCAGACTCACTGCAACCTCCGGCTCCCGGGTTCAAGCGACTCTCCTGCTTCAGCCTCCTGAGTAGCTGGGATTACAGGCATGCGCCACCACGCCCGGCTAATTTTCCTATTTTTAGTAGAGTCAGGGTTTCACCATGTTGGTCAGGCTGGTCTCAAACTCCTGACCTCGGGATCCGCCTGCCTCGGCCTCCCAAAGTGCTGGGATTACAGGCGTGAGCCACCGCGCCTGGCCTCTCAAACATGATTTTTATAAGGCTCCTATGGGGCATTCTTTAATTTGGTACAAAGTTCTAGATATCAATAAAAGCAAACTTGTTTTTTGTGTTCATATTTTCCATATACTTTGTTCTCTTTTTCAGTCTATCTGATTTGTCCACTTCTGGAAGAAATGTATTGAAATCTCCCACCAAGACCATCGTTTTGTCAAATGCTCCTCATGCTCCAGCTGTTTCTGCCTTACATATTTGGATGCCAAGTCATCTGGGGGTTTATTTGCTAAAGGAATAAAGGAACAGGGCCCAGGAAGGTGCAGGGATCTGGCCAGGGAGGGGCAGTGGCAGGCGCTCAGCAGCACCCAAGACTCACCACTGAGCAGTGAAGTCCACAAACTCGGGGGAGAAACGGTCGGCTGGGAGCTGGGGGGACGGCTCCTCCACCACCTGCTTCAGCTGCTGGAACGGGGTCCCCCAGGACTCGTAAGGGAACCGCAGGATGGCCATCTCAATCTGCAGCGGGGACAGGGGGGTCAGAGGCCCCGGCCCCAGATACACCCACACTCTGCACCCAGGAGCGAGGGTTGGGGGTTCCCACCCATCCTGGTACCAGAGCCAGGCCTCAAAGCTGCACAGCTGATCTCCCTATCACATCCCAGCAGAACAAAGGCGAGAAAGCTGGGGATGCCAGCTCTTAACTCCTCCGACCCAGCCAGCAGGACCCAGCTCAGGAAGCAGATGCAGCCCACGCTGGGACTGGTGAGGCCATCACTGGGTTTTCAGAAAACCTGAATTCTGAAGATTTTACAAAACAATGCAGGTTCCAGCTGCTCTGGAAAAATCTGAGGAGCTGGCGACCTTAGGGCGCAGCCTCATGAGCCAGGTGGGCAGGTCCCAGGTGGTCACAGCCAATCCCCTTCCTAACATCTGACCATCTCAGACTTCAGCATCTGCTGTCATTTATTTGGGCTGCTGTTTTCACAGAGGCACATGGGAAATGCTACACACACACACACACACACACGCGCGCGCACAGCTGTCTCCAAGGCCGCGGACGGAGTGTGAGACCATGAGGCTGCCTCGCCTCTGCACCCATGAGCCTGCAGCCTCATCTTCTGCAGGGCCCCAGCAGTTTCCTTCCTAGACAAGTGGCCTGTGTGGCCACATGTGCCCTGCTGGATCCAGATTTCCTGTGGGTGACATCGGGCCAGTGGGTCTCTGTCCTCGCTCCAAGCTCCCAGCCCTGTGGTTGGCAGAAGTCATCATGGAAGGGACGGACTAGCTAGCTTACAACCAACTCTGGGCTCCAGTCATGACGACTGGATGGAAAAAACAAGTCACGTCAGCCCTGGCCCCGGCCTGGAAGAACAGAGAATTCCGAGGCTCCAGCACAAGGGCCCTCGCTGCCGGCGGTCATCACCATGATGAACGGAAGAGACCTCAGCACAAACACTTGGCGCTGGCAACTGGAGCCCGGACAAGACCCTAAGGACTGTGCTGAGAATGTGCCTCCCATCAGGCTAGAGGCCCTTTCCAGCTCAGACAAACACACCCACACAGGCAGGGCCCACTGCGTGCGTGTGCATGTGTGCACGCATGTTCACAGGACAAAACCGTACCGATGTGGGGGGCTTTTCTCTTAGAATTTTCACTGACTGCAATATGTAGAGCAAGTACCCCATATGAGCTACAGGAGAAGGACCAGTGGCCATGAGAGTTATAATTAGAAAAGCAGAAGTGTCCAAACCTTCAACCTCATACTCCTTTATTTTTTCTAAAGCGCTCAAAAAATGAAAAACAACAAAAATAGCCTCCGGGCACAAAGATGTGCCATATGGTGTTATCTGCCAATGTTAAGAAGCAGCCTGAATGTCCAGCGCCAGGGGCCAGCCCCACCATGGGGGCGGAGACCTAGCCAGGACCGTAGTCGCACCCCTGTGACTCCCCAGCGACAACACTAACGGGCCAGCACCCAGTCAGCAGTCGCTCCTGGCCAAGGGCCATCCCCAGCATGAACCCTGTCTGTTCTGAGTGATTCCCACTGGCATCCTGAGGCTTGTGCAGTGAGTGGGAAAAAGCCAATGCCAAGAGAGCTCTGGGGCCCTTGCAGGATGGGGGGAGGCCGAGACCAGAGCCCCACCCAGGGGAATTCTCCCAACTCTGTTTTACCAGTCACTCCCCCAGGATGGCTGAGAATTTGAAATGGAAGGAAAACATCAGGAACAAGGGAAACATCCCATATCAGCGGACAGGGTGAGTGAATGGTGGCAGATGGTTATGGAGTCTTTGGAAGGGATATATACAGGAGTCTATTATAATTTAGAGAAATTGGCCAGGTGCGGTGGCTCACACCTATAATCCAAGCACTTTGGGAGGCCGAGGCAGGCAGGTCACTTGAGGTCGGGGGTTCGAGACCAGTCTGACCAACATGGAGAAACCCCCATCTCTACTAAAAATACAAAATTAGCTGGATGTGGTGGCGCACACCTGTAATCCCAGCTACTTGGGAGACTGAGTGGGGCAGGAGAACCACTTGAACCTGGGAGGCAGAGGTTGTGGTGAGCCGAGATTGCACCACTATACTCCAGCCTGGGCAACAAGAGCAAAACTACGTCTAAAAAAAAAAAAAAAACAGTGAGAGAAATATGAACAACATGTAATGCTACAAAATTTTTTTAAAAAAGTTTTTTAAAAAGAAGCATTACGAGGCCAGGTGCGGTGGCTCACACCTGCAATCCCAGCACTTTGGAAGGCCAAGGTGGGTGGATCACGAGTTTGAGACCTGCCTGGCCAACATGGTGAAACCCCATCTCTACTAAAAATACAAAAATTAGCCGGGCATGGTGGCGCACACCTGTAGTCCCAGCTACTCTGGAGCCTGAGGCAGGAGAATCACTTGAACCTGGGAGGCGGAAGTTGCAGTAAGCCGAGATCGCACCACCGCACTCCAGCATGGGTGACAGAGCGAGGCTCTGTTTCAACAACAAAAAAGAGAAGCATTATGTATTGTTTGTATTTCTCTAAATTATAATAAAATGTATTTTATTATATATAATAAAAATATTATATATATAATGCACAATGTTGGCACTGAAATGGGGTAAGAGGTGTCTCTAGGTAGAATAACTACAGTCATTTTCCCCTTACTTTGCCTCTGCATTTTTATGTTAGGTTTCCACTACTTTTGTAACTTGTGAGAGAAAAACCTAACCTGTGCCTAAAGTGGCCACCTCCACCTCCCCGTGTGCACCTGCCGATCCTCCATCAAGCCGGGAGCATTCCCTGCCCTTGAACCTGGGCTGGCCTGTGACTCGCTGACCAACACAATGAGGCAGAAGTGATGCTGTGCCAGTTCCAGGCCTAGCACTTCAGAGAACTACCTTTTAGATGCCAGCCATCATGAAAGAACTCCAACTCTGCTGACACTGCCATGCTCTGAAGCCCAGGGAGCAGGCCAATGTGAGTAAGTCGCATGGAGAGGCCAGGCAGAGGAGGCCCATGTTTGTGAGGCCATCTTGGGCCTTCCAGACCAGCCCAGCCCAGCCCAGCCATGATCCCAGCCAGTCCCAGGTACAGCAGAAGAGCCATCCAGCTGAGCCCAGCCACAATGGTGGAAACATGAGAAATAAGAAACTGCTGTTGGTTTGGGTCACTAGGTTCTGGGATGGTTTGCTATGCAATATTTGATAACTGAAATATACACTTAGCACACACTTGTCCAAGTTCCACCAACCATATCAGAAGGCCACTAGCCATGGTGGGCCCAACAATCATGATGGATGGACAGATGGAAGGGAGATGGGGAGGTGGGGAAGGGACATAAGGGTGTGTGTATGTGTGAGGTAGTCATGAGCGGGGTCTCTAATATCCAACCAGTTCTGTGCAGTCTAAATACAGCAAGAACTTGTCCTTTGCATCAAACTTAAGACTTGGAAAACTGTTATTGCAGATATAGCACCTGCCTTCAGGATGAATATTCCTCTCCACCTCAAAAAAAAAAAAAAGTTTAATTGAAAAATTACATGTCACCAATTAAAGAAAATTGAAGGTATGGCCCAGTCCCACCTCTCTGACAAAATTATTTCGACTTTGAGTCTTTCCCAGTCACTGTCTACAGATACACTGTTTATAAAGTTACAGCCACAGGCCAGGCGCAGTGGCTCAAAGCTGGGCGTGGCGGCTCACGCCTGTAATCCCAACACTTTGGGAGGCTGAGGCAGGTGGATCACCTGAGGTCAGGAGTTCGAGACCAGCCTGGCCAACATGGCAAAACCCCGTCTCTACTAAAAATACAAAAATTAGCCGGGCGTGGTGGCAGATGCCTGTAATCCCAGCTACTCTAGAGGCTGAGGCAAGAGAATTGCTTGAACCTGGGAGGCGGAGGTTGCAGTGAGCTGAGATTGTGCCATTGCACTCTAGCCTGGTCAACAGAGTGAGACTCCCTCAAAAAAAAAAAAAAAAAAAAAAGGCCAGGCACGGTGGCCCACCCCTGTAATCCTAGCACTTTGGGAGGCAGAGGCAGGCAGATCACCTGAGGTCAGGAATTTGAGACTAGCCTGGCCAACATGGTGAAACCCCGTCTCTTCTAAAAATACAAAAATTTGCCAGGTGTGGTGGCTCACGCCTATAATCCCAGCTACTGGGGAGGCTGAGGCAGGAGAATTGCCTGAACGCGAAAGGCAGAGGTTGCAGTGAGCTGAGATCATGCCATTGCACTCCAGGCTAGGCGACAGAGTGCAACTCCGTCTCAAAAAAAAAAAAAAGATAGCCAGGCATGGTGGCACGAGCCTGTAATCCCAGTTACTCAGGAGGCTGAGACAGGAGAATCACTTGAACCTAGGAGGCAGAGGTTGCAGTGAGCCGAGATCGTCCCGCTGCACTCCAGCCTGGGCAACAGAGTGAGACTCCATTTCAAAAAAATAAAAATTAAAAATAAATAAAATTACAACCACATGATGATGATAATGATGGTAGCAGCAACACCAGTAAAACCCACAACACCCACGTCAACTCTCTACCCACCAGACACTTCTCTTCCCTCACTCCCAACCCTCCCTCCCTCTCCTCTGACCCGGCCACCCACGCACACAGCAGGCACAGCCCCACCTCAGGGCCTTTGCATTTGCACCCCTTGGTCTACCCTGCCCTCAGGTCAGCAGGGTGCCCTCCTTGCAGAGGCCTCTGCATCTGCAACAGTGGCCTTCCACCTGTCCCCAGAGCCACCCCCACCCGCTCCACTCTTCTCCACCCCTGTGGCATAAAAAGAAATTTATTTGGTCTTTGTTCCTGGCATGGAGCTCCTAAAACCCTTGGAATTTCCTGAGTGACAGGAGTGGCTTTGTTATCCACAAGGAGCCTGAGTTTATGCTAATGAGATGATTCAGGGTAAGGCCCCTAGACAGCCTCAGGATGGGGCTGCTCCCCAGAAAACCCAGCTGATTATAGAGGGTGGGAACTCTCAGCATCACCCGCCAACTGATGCTGAGAGGAGGGGGCCTGGAGACTGTGCTCTATAAAAATTTGTAGTGGGTGCGGTAGCTTGTGCCTATAATCCCAGCACTTTGGGAGGCCAAGGTAGGCAGATTGCTTGAGCCCAGGATTTCAAGACCAGCCTGGGCAACATAGTGAGACTCCTTCTCTACAAAACATTAAAAAAGTAGCTGGGCGTGGGGGCACACACCTGTAGTTCCAGCTACTCAGGAGACTGAGGTGGGGGGATGGCTTGAGCCTGGGAGTTCAAGGCTGCAGTGAGCTGCGATCATACCACTGCACTCCAGCCTGAGCAACAGAGTGAGACCCTCTCTCACAAAAAAACCTCTCCATGTGAGGCTGGGCACGGTGGCTCACACCTGTAATCCCAGCACTTTGGGAGGCCGAGGCGGGCAGATCACCTGAGGTTGGGAGTTCGAGACCAGCCTGGCCAACATGGCAAAACCCCATCTCCACTAAAAATACAAAAATCAGCTGGGCATGGTGGTTGGTGCCTGTAATCCCAGCTACTCGGGAGGCGGAGGCACAAGAAGCGCTTGAACCCAGGAGGCAGAGGTTACAGTGAGCTGAGATTGTGCCACTGCACTCCAGCCTAAGCGACAGAGTGAGACTCCGTGTCAAAAACAACAACAAAATTCCATGAGCTTGAGAAGCCTGTAGGTTGGCAAGCACAGGGAGGTACCAGGAGGGCGCCAGGCCCCAAGAGGGCACAGCAGCTCTGCACCCCATACTCACACCCCTCCCCCCGTGAGTCTGTTCCATCTGGCTGGTCCTGAGTTATATCCTTTCTGATAAACCAGTAAACACAAATAAAGTATTTTCCTGAGTTTTGTGAGCCATTCTAGGAAATTATCAAACCTTAGGAGAGGGTCGTGGGGACCCCCAGTTTGTAGCTGGTCAGTTCAGTAGTATGGGAGACCTGCTACTTCCAACTGGTGTGTGATGTTGGGGGCAGTCTGGTGGGACAGAGCCCTGAACCTGTGGGGTCTGTGCGAACTCCAGGCAGCACCAGAACCGAACGGAACTGCAGGGCACTGGGTGGGTGTCTGGAGAATCCGAGAATGGGTTGTGGTGTTGGAAAACACCCCGCCAACGCTTCTCACCACATCTTATCTGATGGCCTCATCCCCAACACCAAATAGTCAAAGGGACTAGGGACAAGCAGGAATGTCCTGGGCCAGGCTTCCCTGGGCAGGGAAGGAGCTGATGCCCAGGACACTCCATTGGTCCCGAGCCACTCAGCTGGCCAAGGCCACCAGCCTGAGCCCTACCTGCTGATGGCATCGTCCTTTCACGCGTCTTCTGAACAGCTTCCTAGCCCTAGCTGGGGGACACATCCTGGTGGTCTTCCCATCCCTCCAATCCACTGTCCACAGGGGAGCCAAAGCGGGCTTACCCACACCTTGACCTGAGCCCCAACACGGAAGGCATGGGGTTCTGCCAGGCAATTCCAGAAGCAACTGCTCTGGGCCCATCCCTACACCTGGACTTCTGCCACATCTGCCCTCACCCTACCCAAGCCAGGGATGCATTTGGCCTCCGCAGGCCCAGGACTGAGAGCCCACCCACCCTTTCTACCACCCCACCGCAATGTACCAGGACGCCACCGGCAACAAACCTTCTGCTATGAAATATTTTTGAAAAGATCTTTACTATCTTGCTTTTGCATGATTTACATACCAGGAACTTACGTAATTTGGGATTGGCTGTGATTTCTCAACAAGCACCAAGAACTCCAGAGAAAGCCCTGTGGCCACCATATCACAAAGCACCCAGGACTTCACGATGAGTGACCCTGACCCTGGGATGTTCCCTTAAATAGATGGTAATCTCTGATGGCACATTTTCTTCTCAGATTTTGAAGCCAATACTTCTTTCCAGAATCTAAACTATCTGATGAGTCCCCCAAAAGCTCAGGGCCCCAGGTACGGCTCCACCCACCCCACCTGACCACCAAGGGCAGGCCCTGGCCCCACACAGTACCATGGTGATGCCCAGGCTCCAGACGTCCGACTTGACATTGTAGCCCTTCTGGTTCAGCTCCGGGTTGATCCTCTCAGGCTGCAGGAGGGAACAGTGAGGCGTGAACACCCGCCCCAGGTAAGCTCCCATGGCTAGGCCTTGCCTCCCAATCCCCAAACTGAGCGCTCAGCTTAGCCCACCTGCCCATGTGACGGGGGAGGAAACTGAGGCTAGGAGGGCCTGGGTCATGCTTAGAAGGCCCAATCCTTGCCTCGGGCTGACCCTACCTGGGAGCAGACCCCTAAGGCCCTCCTGACAATGAGGGCGGGGCGGGACCTGCACAGCCCACCAGTGTCCTCCACAGAGGTGGTCCATGAGCTTATCACCCAACTGGGGCACGGTGGGGGTCAGTTAACAATGGGGTACAGAAGGGCTGCCCCTGGGCAGCAAGACACAGGTGGCCCCACTATAGTAGGAAACGCAGTGTGGGGAGGCTCTGCCCTTATGGACAGAGGGCATGGCCGGGGTGGCCAGCCTGGGCAGATCTCTCCCTGCCCCATCCTCTCCTGAGCCTGGGGGGCTTGGGGACCACTCACGGCCATGTAGGGCTTGCAGCCGGCATCCATCGTCTTGGCCACAGAGTCCACCAAGTAGCCACTGATGCCAAAGTCACACATCTTCACATGGCCCTCCTTGTTGATGAGGACATTGGAGGGCTTCACATCTGCCAGGGAGGGACATGCCTCAGCCACGTCTGTGGAGCACGACTGGAGGCAGGTGCCATGCTCTGCATAGCTGTGCCCCCCTCCCTCGCCCAAGACCCCTCCTGTGCCCCCCCCCATGCCCCAGTGGGCAGGTTCCACCAGGGTCCCAAGGGTCGGACCAGGGAACTGAGGCTGCAAGAGGTGCCGGGCCAGCTGAGAGTCATACTTGGTCCTCAGGGAACAGCCAGGACGTGCCCAGCCCGGCCCGGCCACTGCAAGGAAGGCAGGGCTCCAGGTGCTTTGCTGGGGGCACTGTGCCTGCATCCACCCTCCAGACATGAGGTGTCCAGTGAGAGCCTGGCTTGTGCGGGTGCTCCCAGAGGGCAGCAGGATCAATTAAAGCCTGGGAGGCAGGATCTGTGTGCTTGGACATGGAGTGCCCACAGACCAGCATGGGAGACCAGCCCAGCAGGGATTCTTCACGCAAATGCGCATAGGACACTCACATCCCCGTGCCCTCCATAGGGATGTGTGTAAAGATGGAAATGCACATAAAAAGGACCAGAAGGTTCCGTGCCAACCGCCAACCACAGTGACCTGGGGGGCTGGGATGGGCACCCAGTGGACAATGGGAACTAAGCCTAATTCATTTTTTGAAAAGAAGTAAATCTGGAAAAATAGACTTGTGCTCAGCAGCAAAAAGGAACAAACTGAGATCACACCAGACCCAGGTAGGTCCAGAAACATCAAGCGAGGCTGATGTTCCAGAAAGGGCGAAACCAACCCACCGTGGGAAAACCAGACTTGTGGGTGCCTTAGGCACATGGGGGATGGCAGGGAAGGAGCCCAAGAGAACATTCTGGGAGGGGGTGAGAGAATTGTCCTGCATCTTGGAGGGAGGTGGTTGCATGGGTGTGAACATGATTATACGCACTCTATGCTGGAGTTTCACAATTTGTAAACTATACATCAGAACAGAACCCAGTCCACCTTTCTCAGGACAGAGGTCAAGCCAGTCCTTGCTTCGAGCACCAGCAAACCTGAGGGGAGGCAGCTGCAGGGCTGCAGGTGGAAAGCGGCTGGAACCCCATCGGGCACGTCACAACCTGTCACCTCTCGGAGCCTCAGTTGCTCATAGGGAGACATCCACCCGCCTTGGCCTGGGATCCCTCCCACTGGCTACACCGTGCCTGGGTGGCTGCCAGGCACTGACCTCTGTGGATCACCGACAGCTTGCTGTGCAGATGCTCCAGGGCCCGCACGATCTGGCGGTGGGGTGGGGAGGAGGGAAGAGATAGGACTCTGTTATTCCTGGTCATGTCAACAACGACAGAGCAGTAAGACCCCATCCATGTCCACCTGTCTCCCGCTCCCACTGCACAGGCTAGGCACCCTCTCACCCCAGCCTCCTGCCCTGTCCTGGCATTTGCCCCAGCATCCTAACAGTCCTGGTGCAGACACACTCAGCCTCCTGCTTCATCTCATCCTCCCGGGCTCACCTCCCAGGGAGCCATCATCACTGCCTGCCAGGCTCTTCTTGGATAAAACGCAGCTCTTGGCAGCCTCCCTGTCCCATCTCCCCTCCCGTGGCAGAGCCAGTATTCTAGCAGCTTGGAGCCATTTCCCTTGGGAAGGCTGGGTGGGGAGCCTGAGGCAGGGGTATATTGTAAATGTTTCCAGATGCAGTGAGGATTGAACCAGTGTCACTGGTTCTATTTTCCTTTGGCTACTGGAATGCTCAAGCCCAGTGTTGCTGCCCTCCCTCAAGGACTTTTTAGACTCAAAAAGCACACATTTTGGACGCTAACCTTTCCCCCAACGTAGCTTGTACCTCTGTGATCTGCCCCGGTGCATTTTTAGTATGATGCTGTTGTAAATACTAAATTCCTTTTTTAAAAAGTGGTTTGGAACTCAAGAGTTGGAATCAATGGCTCAGACACCTGGATCTGCCAAATCTGTGGGGCTCCAGGAGCCCCAGGAGCTGAGGTCTCCTAAGCACAAAGGCTCTGGTCTGGGGCGGAGGAGAAGGGCCTATGCAGGGCAGCTGCCCAGGTTCAGGGGGCACATTGATACCCAGCTCTGCCCAAGACACCATCATCAGGCAGGCTCTGTGCCTGCTGGCAGGGCTGGGCCTCTGCCTATGCACCTGGGACCCCCCCAGCCCACCCAGGCCACTCACAGACACAGCAATCTCCCCAAGGATGTCCTCTGGAATTGTCATGTTTTTATCCAGCACCTTCCGGTAGAACTTGTCCAAGGATGTGTCCATGAGCTCCATGCAGATCCACACGTCTCCCTGTGGGTGACACCCAGAGCTCAGCCAGGCTGCCAGGCTGCCTGTGTCTGCACCACCTGCACTGCCTGCCCCAGCACCAGCCCCAGCCCCCTCCTCGACGTGCGCCCACCCACTCAGCCACAGTTCACGGGGCTCCCACCCACCACCCACTTGCCCGCTTCCCCCACCCTCCAGCTCTGCCTGCACTGCCAGGTTCGGGCGCCAGCCTCCTCCATCTGATCCCTAATTCCAGGTGTCTCCAGGGAGGAGAAGGATTAGCACACAGCCTCACTGGGTCCCTCCACCAGAGCTTCAGGATGCACCTGCACCAGCTCCATGGCAACAGCCGGCCCTGCTGACCGACAGACACCCTCCTGCCAGCTGACCCTGGCAGATGGCTCCCTGCCTGCAAGGACCTGCTCCCTCTTCCCCAGTGAACTCCTGAGGACCCTCCTGACAGGAAGGTTGGGAGATGCGCAGGGGGCACCCGCAGGCTGCAGGGGCCCCATCGGCTAGGAGCTGGCACAGAGGATGCTGAGCTCTTCACGAGTGAAGAGTGAGGACAGGTGAGGCAGCCCTGACCTTGCCCGATTGCTGGACTCAGACGCCCTGACCCTGCCACAGCTCCTTGAGGGGCAAGTGACCAGTATGAGGCCAGCATCGTCCAGGCTCCCGGCCTCCCTGCTCACCCACACCCACCCGGCTTGGCGGAAGGCAGCTCTACCCTTCCAGCCTCAGTCACTCTCTCAGCACACACCCCATCCTGTCCACAAACCTAGAACCCAGAATCCAGATCTCATATCTCCATGGCCGCTGCCTGCTCGGGCACCCCACGCCCCATATGCCATGCCCACATCCTGTATGCCATGGGGATGTGAATGGTCACACAGACAGAACTGAGTGCAGCCGAATGCCAGGCCCCAGGCCATGTCGTTTAACTTCTGTGTCAACTTTAGGAGGCACCCACAACCACCGGCCTCATTTGACTGACGAGGAAACTGAGGCACTGAGCAGGACAGTGACAGCCAGGAGGCGGGGGAGCCTGGTGGTCTGGCAGGGCCGGTGCCCCTGGGAGCTGTGCTGGCCCCAGGTGGCTCCTGGTGTCCCCAGCACCTGGTGTACTGGAGGGACTGAGTGACAGTGGGTTGCAGGCGACCGATGGGTGGGAGGTGGAGCTCCCCAGCTGTACCATGTGAGGACGCACCTCTCTGAATAGTGCTCCATAGAAGGTGACAGTGTAGAAGCAGTCGACCGTGCGCATGTTGATGTCCAGGTCCATGAGCAGCCGCTTCTGCTCCTGTGAGTTCACGGTGGCCCGGATCCGCTGCAGGGAAGGACTGCCGTTCAGAGGTTGCCATGGCAGAGGCCAACACCCACACTCATGACAGGAGGGCCAGGAGCTCAGGGGACCACTGCCCAGTGTGCCCCAAAAAGCCTAGCCTCGGTACTGATCACTGAGAGGGATAGGCAAGACCCCATGGCAGAGCTCAGCCCACCTCCTCCAGGGAGCCCTCCCAGCTGCCTCCAGGCCCTGCTCACCTTCACGGCCATGATGGTGCCGCTCTGGGCGTGCCGCACCTTCTCTACCACCCCATAGGCTCCGCGGCCCAGTTCCGAGATGGTCACCAAGTCATCAGCCTCCACCTCAAAGTTCTTGAAGGATAGAAAAGAGAGTCAGTGGCCACCAAGCTGGAAGCCAGTCCTCACCCCACGCCCAGTGGAGATACCTCGGCAGCATGAAGAGGACCAGCTGATTAGATCTGGGCTCAAACCTCATATCCACCACTCCCTGCTGTGTGACCCTCAGCAAGTCACTTAACCTCTCTGAGCCTCACGTTGCCCTCTATAAAACAGGCACAGTGCCAACACCCCAAGGCTGCTGTGGAGTGTGACTGAGACGAAATGCCCCACCAGCAGGCACGGCTCTGAGAAAGAGGTGCCCCGTCCTTCTTTTCCCGACCCCACTCAGCTGGCTGGAATGAGTCACTCATTCAGAAACTGTTTACCAAGCATCCACAATGTGTTTTAGGCACTGGGGACACAGTGACAACAAAACAAAAGTATTGCCTTCACAGATGTTTCCCTCTCTTGGGAGGGACACAAAAAGGAATAAGCAAGTAGATGAACAGGACAGCAGATGGTGAGTGTCAGGGAGTGCGACAGCCTGGAGGGAGTATCGTCAAGGACAGGCCTAGGGAATGGGGTTTATTTTTTTTAGACAGAGTGTCACTCTCGTCACCCAGGCTGGAATGCAATGGGGTAATCTTGGCTCACTGCAACCTCCACCTCCCGGGTTCAAGCGGTTCTCCTGTCTCAGCCTCCTGAATAGCTGGGATTATAGGCGCCTGCCACCACACTGGGCTAATTTTTGTATTTTAGTAGAGGCAGGGTTTCACCACGTTAGCTAGGCTGGTCTTGAACTCCTGACCTCAGGTGATCTACCCTCCTCAGCCTCCCAAAGTGCTGGGCTTACAGGCGTGAGCCACCGCGCCCAGCTCTTTTTCTTTTCTTTTTTTTTTTTTTGAAACGGGGTCTCACTCTGTCACCCAGGCTGCAGGGCAGTGACATGATCATGGCTCACTGCAACATCCACCTCCTGGGCTCAAGCAATCCTCTCACCTCATACTCTCAAGTAGCTGGGACCACAGGCACGCACCATCACACTGACTAATTTTTTGTGTTTTTGTACAGACAGGGTTTCGCCATGTTGCCCAGGCCTGGTCCCGAGCTCCTAGGCTCAAGTGATCCTCCTGCCTCGGCCTCCCAAAGTGTTGGGATTACAGATGTGAGCCACTGCACCTGGCCTGGGAGTAGGGTTTCTGTTGGGAGGAACTGGGCATAGCATGGTCCCGGAGCCAGGATTCTGAATGGCTAATGCCCTTCCGAGGCTTCTGGAAGCATAAAATGCAGGTTTCCCAGGTGCTGGCCTGAGGGAATGATCCAGCGGGTCCAGGGCGGCCTAGGAGCCTGCAGATTCAATACTCTCCCCTAGGGCTAGGATGAGGTGCAGGGCCTTGCTCTCAGCTCAGAAACCTTCCTACCAGCTCTGGGCTCGCCAAGCTCCAGTCAGGCAGCCGATGGTCCTCATTCCCACCAGGAGGGTCAAAGAGTGGGTGGCCCAGGGCCACACAGCCAGCAGTGCAGGACGAGGCTCTTCTCCAGAGCCTGACCCTCTCTGACCCCTCAGTCACCTCCCCCCAGAGTGGCCCTGCAGGGTCAGCTCTACCCGCTCATCAGGTGAAGTGAAAGGCCCTGCAGGGGTGGCGGGTGGCACCTACTCTGTCTCCAATGGTGATGAAGGTCCGGGAGTCCAGGTTCCGGGGGGGTCTGTGGAGAAAGACGACTCCATGAGCTTCAGAGAGAACCACACCCTTCCCCAAGTGCAGCAGTAGATGGGCCAGTGTGGGGCCTGGGGTGGGGACGAGGTGCCTCCTGCCCCGGAGGCGCCTCCTTGGGCCACCTCCTCTCACTGGCTGCTGAGCATCTACACTGAGCTGGGCACGGCCTCATCGAGCCTCCAAGACAGGGTGAGAAGTGAGCAGAGCAGAGCAAATGGTGCTGCATGAACCCCCAGCAGCCATCGCGTAGCTATACCCACAGCAGGGGCTGCCCAGGACAGGACGAGGCAAAGCAGGGCTGGCCCCACCTGCCTCTCACTCCTTCCACTGAGCCCTGTTCGGGAAGCCTCTCCAGGGTGAGCCAGGGAGAAACTGAGGCAGACTCACGTGGGGTTGGGTGCGGGTGGCTTGGACATACAGGATATCCGTAGATCCTTCTTCCTCTTGGATTTTCCTAGAATGGAGAGAAGGTGAGGCGTCTGGCCTATCCCTCGGCATCAATGTCCCCTGCACTCCCCTGAGTCATCAGGCCCTGGCCCACAAGGGTGCCAGCCTCTGCCATCACCCATACCGGGAGCCCCCTCTCTCCAAGCCAGGCCGTTAGGCCTTCAAAGGGGGAAGGAGGCCCGCCAGCCCTGCAGGGGAGCAGAGCAGGACAGACCCAGGCCTGGAGGCTGGACTCCAGGGCCTTATCTCAGCCCTGCCCACTGGGCACATCTTGAGTACCTCCCTGGGCCTCAGTTTCCCCATCTGTGAGGTGTCCTCACTGCCCTGCCTGACTAGCCAACGGGATGTGGGGTGAGAAGGGGCCCAGCGGGGGTCCAGCCAGCACCTGTAGCAGCCACTGTGCAGGGGCTTCATAGCTGCAGGTAGCAGGATGGGGCTCATACTACACCCAAGATGAGGAAGGCCAGGCCCCCAGAAAGGGCAACAGGCGGTGGAGCAGGCGGGGACTCCAGCCCGGGCTACCCTCCAGGCTAGCTCTGCTGGGCCCTGCTCACCCTGGAGGCCAACACCTGATGCCCGTTTCTCTCCCTCCCCTGAAAAGCGCTGGCTCTCTCCCCTCCCCTGCACCGGGCAGGCCAGAGTCCCGAGTCCTGGGCTCTCTCCCCTCCCCTGCACCGGGTAGGCCAGAGTCCCAGGGCAGTACCTTCCTCACTCCATCCCTAGGGACAGGCGAGAGGCCTCAGTGTCCGTACCTCTCAGGCTGGCTACAGGAGCCTGGCCAGGTGCACAGCACTCAGCTGGTACTAACGGAGGGTCAGCATTTCTGGGGCTCCAGGCACAGTGGGGCTGGCATGCAGAGAGAGCTCCCTGTAGTCAGGGCCGCCCTTTGAAGAAGGCATAGCTGCCATTCCACAGGCAGGAGAAGCAAGGATCAGAGATGCCAGGGTCACCTGGTGCTCTGGCACCATCAGGCAGCAGGGCTGGGAGTGACACAGCTCCTGGAGACCACCCAGTACAGACATGCTGACCACATGCCTGCCCTTGTGGGAGCTTCTGCCTCATCATTTCCCAAGCATGATCCTGCCACATCTTGGCCCTCACCCACCACCCCGCACTCGCTGCTGCTGGCTCACCCTGGCTGCTGGTACTGGGGCTTGGAAACTGCCCATGGCCCTGCTGCCGCCTGTTAAGAAGACCCCAGTCTCTGAAGCTACCTCCAAGCCAGGTTCAGATCCAGCCTTGGCCACGGTGCAACACAGACTTGTGGCCCCATCTGAGAGCCACGTACCAGGGCCCAGCAGCCAACCCAGCCCAGATGGAGGGCGAAGGGTGGTTACCGCCACTGGGAAGACAAGGCCAGAACAACAGGAAACAGAATAGCCTTGGCGGGGGCAGGGGTCCCAGGGTCCATCCTGGGGCAGGTGGGCAGAATGCAGGGGCCAGGCAAGCAGATACCTGCAGCCTTTCCACCAAAGCCACCCCGGGGACCCCACTGCCAGGCCCCAGAGGCTTCAGGAAACAACAGCGTCCACAGACAGAAGCAGCAGCAGCAGCAGCTGCCGCCACATGCACTGGGTGCCTGCCTGCTAACTGCTCACCCCATGAATCAATCGCCTAGTCACTACTCCTGTGTGCAGCGTTTTTATCTCATTTTAAGATGCAGCAACACCCTGGCTGTCAGGGACCGCATGGGTCTCACTGCGAGTCTGTCACAGCCACAGCACCAGCCACAGGCAGGGCCCTTCTCATCTGTGACTCCAGATACTCCCACAGCCCTACAGGGAGAGGCTCCCAACCTCACTTTACTTGGGGAACAGGCTCAGAGAGGTGAAGCCACTTGCCCCAGGCTGCACAGCAAGTCAGGAGTCTGGCCAGGAGTCACTCCTGAGTTTGTTGACTTGGAGACCCCAACAGGCCAGGCCATGGCTCACAGCACCCCTGCCACAGGGGGCCCTCCCTGAGGCGGAAGGAGGGGCCCAAGTCTTGCGCTCAACGAGAAACAGCAACAGAGTCTGGAGATGCAGAGGCTCAGCACATTCTAACAGGAAAAACCATGGCACACAGGGCCAGCAGCTCCTGAGGCCACTTCTATCCTGCCTCTGGGCCAAAGTCTCTGAACTTCTGGGGCTCTGGGCTTGGAGTGGCGCAGCCGTGGTAAACCCCAGCTCTGCGTCCCTGGCATGGTGTCCTCCTCTGCACCTTGGGTTCCTCATGTACAAAACAGCTTGAGGCAGAAATGCCACCCACCTGCCCCGCACAGTGCTGCAGGACGAAGCAAGATCACGTCTGCAAGGTGCTCAGCACAGGGTTCACTGCGCAGATGGGGACCTGTTGTGGCCCATAAATGGTCACCATGGATATGACCAGCCTCTCTGCAGAGGTGAAAAAAAAAAACTGCCCTAAGTAATGAGAATTATAGGTAGCTTTTATTCCTGATGTCAGGCTTTTTGTAACCAGAATATAAAATATTTTCTGTTAAAAATTAAAGCTCTGCACAGAGACCCTGGGCCTTGACCTTGCCCCCAGCCCCTTGAGTCCCACCCTTTCCCTGTGGGGTCCACGCCACACCCTCCCTGCACTCTCTCTGCTCTTGGTCCCTCTGGCCCCAGCCTGCCACCCACCTCACACCTTGAGATTTGGGAATGTTGTATCATGTGCCCCCCTTCACCAAGCCTCAGTTTCCCCACCTGTCAAGGGCACTTGCACATATGGGCTGGATGGGTGGGGACCACGCTCCTCGCAGGCCTGGGTGGTATATGGACCGGCCTCTGCATCCACCGGCCTGTTGGGGACACCGAGCCTGCATCAGGAGGGCCACAGGCTCCATGAGGAGGCCACCCAGCTGTCAGAGGGAGTGGGTGAGGCCGTCATGGAGACAGCCCAGAAACAAGCCTCAGGCTGCTGCAGACGTCAGAGCTGGGCCCAGATGGCCAGGCAGCCCTGGGCTGCCCAGGTGCAGCCGTTGTGGCGACCGTCACCACAACAAACAGGCTCTCGGCGGCCACTGGCAACCCACGACAAGCCCGCCTGTCCCGGCTCTCAGCACGGGGTGTCCTGGGGTGTCCTCCACATACTCCAGCCTCATAGCAGCCCCCAGGCAGGGGCAAGGAAACTGAAACTGACCAGAATTCAGCCACTGACCTGAGGCTACACCACAGGTAAAGAGAGGCACCCCCAGACTAGGACACAACTCTCACTGGCCGTGGCAGCTCTGCCCTATCTCCTCCCACTCACCCCCCACTAGAGCCCCCGACCCTTGAGTGAGCCCTTCTCTGAATGAGACACCTGCTTTCCCCACCGCAGGGCCTTCATACATGCCCTTCCCTCTGCCTGAAATGCTCTTCCCTGTGACCGTCCTAGCTGCTACGTGGTCTTGCCTTTCACCAGTTCAGAGAGGCTGCCTGACCGCGCAGGCCCCAGTGACCGGCTCTCCCTGTGGCCTGATGGCTTCTCTGCTGTGGAGTCCCATAGGTGGCCGTTCTGCAGTTACCATCTCAGAGAGCCAGTCAGCAGGTCACCTGTGAGCACTCACTCTGGAGCCAAGGCTTGGGCTCAACTGCAACTCTGTCCCTTCCTAGCTGTGTGCCCTCAGGCAAGTGGCTTCACCTCTCTGGACATATGTAAAGCGGAGACCACAGACCAACCTCCCCGGGTTATCAGCACCATGCCGTGGCAGTGTCTGGCACGTGGAGATTAGATGGGGCCATCTGGAAGTGCACAGCTCCCAAGATAACACCATCCTCAGCCCCAGACCACCCCTGTCCACCCTCTCAGTGACTCCACGAGGGAGTAGGGGAGGTTCACGTATCTGTTGTACCAAGCATGCGGGAGAAGAGGTGACTTAGAGAGGCCACACGGTGGGTGTCTGGTGAGGAGTGGCCATAAAGGCAGGTCTGTCTGGCTCCAACATCCAAACAGCAACAGCCTGAGGGCAGGGCCCCCACTTCGGCTGCTCCCTCTACCCTGGGCCTGAGGAGACCAAGCTGTGTAACCCTCTAAGGGTCACCCACAGGGGCAAGGTGACAACCCCTCCTTGCAGCCCCTGCTCCACCTCCACTCATAAAGTCAGCCCCATACCACGCCACATGCAGGAGCATCACCAGGTTTCTGACGACAAAAGTAATCCCTGCTCCTAATTCACTGCCCTCACCTGACTTCTGGATGTTCCAGGAGGTCCCTGTTCTACTGCAGAAGTTCTGGGCCCGCCAGGGAAGGAGCCACAGGGGCTTGGAGATGTGAGCAGCAAGAGGCGCCGCCCTGCCCCAGGCCACCTCTATTCCGCAGGGTCCCTCAGAGGGACAGCAACAAGGCCAATGCGCTCCATAGCACGGGGGAAACTGAGGCCCCGAGAAGTGGGCACAGGCTTTTGCATGGGCAGATGTACCTCGACAGTGTGGATGTGTCTGGCTGCGACCTGCCAGACACTGGCCCCTCTCCCCAGGACAGGTGCCGTCAGAGGTCCTGAGGTGCTGCAGGCGCCACTGCCAAGCACCTGTGGGCAGCAGGGGGTGGCCATGCACCTTCAGGCAGGGCCCCTTGCCCTGAGGTTCTGGGGCACCTGTCCTGGGCTCTGGAGAGGATGCAGGACAAGGGGAAGGTTCTCCCATCTACCCGAGTGCCTGCTCCATGCCAGGCCCAGGCCGTCCCATCTGGCCTCATGCATGGCCACTTCAGGCCTTACCTTCTCTATCCTCACCTTGTAGGCATGCAGCAGGCTAGGGTGAGGAGGAGTGACCAAGGCTCTGCCCTCCACAGCCCTGCCCTGCCTCTGCCCGGCTGTGCGAGGCCACCTGGCCAGGGCCTGGCCTCCAGGGCCTCACACCCTCCCCACCTCTCTACCCTACAGGGACTTCCTCACCTGCAGAGCACTGAGGACCCTCAGCCTATCTACCTGGCAGCACCCCCTCCCCGGTGATGCTCCGGACCAGCACAGCTCGGGAGCACCCCTAACATCCAGCGGGGGAGGCCAGGTGCTCAGCTGCACAGGGGCACTGCACAGGGGCACCCATGGCTGCCAGAGGGTCCTCCCGCCCAGTGCCAACAGCCCAGCAGAGACAACCATGGCCCGCCTGCAACATGGAACCACTTGTGCTTTGGAGGGAAGGACGTAGGGAAGGGCCAGAGGCACGGGCCTCGCTGGAGAGGGAAGGAGGCAACACGGGAGGACCCTGGGCAGAGTGGCTGGGGAGCAAGGCATGTGAAAGACAGGGGGCCCACGGAAGGTGGCTGCGGGCATCAGGGTGCGGCCTGGCCTCCCATGGCCAGACCTCACCTGTCTGGGTCCTCCATGCCCCGTGGCCATCAAAATGCCCATTCTTCTGCACCCAGAAATTCTACATTAAGCAGCTTACCCCCATACTACAACACCCACTAACATTTAGTGAGCACCTACTATGTGCTGGGGTGTCCTGGGGTGTCCTCTGCATGCGTGGCCTATGCAAATTACTTTCATTACATCTCATTTGATCCTCTCAGCAACCCCTTGAGGCAGGTACTAATGTGATCTCCATGCTGCAGATGGGGAAACTAAGGCCCAGGGTTTATAGAATCAAAAGGCTGGCACACGGAAGGGTGAGGATCCTGCAGGTCCTCAGCAGGATGCGAGGAGCGGCCTCCCAAGGACAGGAAGAGCCAAGAGCAGCAGGAGTACAGCAGTGTGAGAAAGAAAATGCTGGTCAGACCAGGTGAGGTGGCTCACGCCTGTAATCTCAGCACTTTGGGAGGCCAAGGTGGGTGGATTACTTGAGCTCAGGAGTTCAATACTAGCCTGGGCAACATGACAAAATCCTGTCTCTACAAAAAATAAAACAAAGCAAAAATGTAGTGGGTGTGGTGGTGCGTGCCCGTAGTCCCAGTTACCTGGGAGGCTGAGGTGGGAGGATCGTCTGAGCTGTGGTGAGCCATGACTGTGCCACTGGGCAACAAAGCGAGACCCTGTCTCAAAAAAAAAGAAAAAAAAAAAAAGAGAAGAAGAAGGAAAGAAAATGCTGGAGCCTGCAGAGTATTCCGAGGAGAAACAAGAGAGTGCCTTTTTGTCCCTTTGAGATTCCTGCCCTGTGCAATAAAGGCTACTCAAGTGCAGGCAATTTAAAGAAAAGAAGAAACAAAGAGGCCTGCCTGGAGCCAGCCCCAGCGCTCTGCTCTGTCTGAAGGGGCAGCCAGGCTCACTGAGCACAGTACAGCTCCAGCAGCAGGCTGCTCGGGCTGGAGGGTGCCCCAGAGACTGTCCAGTGCAGATGCTGACACCAGGGGCCCCAGGACACGCCTGAGGTGACGCACCAGGGCAGCAGCAGAGTCAGGCCCCCAGCCTGGGTGCCAGCTCCTGCCTTCCCCGCACCTCAGTGGAGCAACCACCACAGCGTCGGCCTGTGCCAGCCTGGGGGCGAGCCGCACTCCCTCTCTGTGCGAGCCTCAGTTTCCTCCCTTGACATTCTACGAATGGGTGAAGGGGCCATGACCTCTGGGAAAGGATAAGCAAGGGTCTGGAGTTGTAAAGACAAAGCCATGCTCCCAGGACAGTCCTTCGTGACCTTGAGCAGGTCACTGTCCCACCAGGCCTCGGTTGACTCACTCCTAAGATGGGGGTGATGACAACACACCCAGGTTGCTGGGTAGCCATGAAGACTAAACAAGTCCATGCACACAAAATCCCCGGCACAAAACGGGTCAGATCGGTGGGACTGTGGCCCCAGGCCCAATGCTTAGGCTTTAAGAGGCCATGACAGGGCAGGGGGACCCACAAGTGATGCTCAGCCCTCCCAGAGCATCAGAAGAATGGGACATTCCTCGCACTAGGATCGTGGGCTGTGCTCCAAAGGTCCCCACGTGGGCCCGGCTCGAGGTCAGCAAGGCCATTGCCGGCCACCTGCACTGTCGACAAGCCAGTGCTGCTGCTCCTGCAAAATGGAAAACAAACCTAAACAAACGCCATCTGTGCTTCACTGTTATCACTACTCCTTGTATTGTATTGTATTGTATTGTATTGTATTGTATTTATTTTTGAGACCATTCTCACTCTATCGCCCAGGCTGGAGTGCAGTGGTGCGATCTCGGCTCACTGCAAGCTCTGCCTCCCGGTTTCACGCCATTCTCCTGCCTCAGCCTCCCGAGTAGCTGGGACTACAGACACCCGCCACCACGCCCGGCTAATTTTCTGTGTGTTTTTAGTAGAGACGGGGTTTCACCGTGTTAGCCAGGATGGTCTCGAGCTCCTGACCTCGTGATCTACCCACCTCGGCCTCCCAAAGTGCTGGGATTACAGGCGTGAACCACCACGGCCTGGCCTACTTCTATTTTTTTTAAAGAGACAGGGTCTCACTCTGTCACCCAGGCTGGAGTGCTGTGGCACTCATTGCAGCCTCAACCTCCCAGGCACAAACGATCCTCCCACCTCTGCCTCCTGAGTAGCTGGGACTACAGACGTGTGCCACCATGCCCAGCTAATTTTTTATGTTTTTTGTAGAGAAGAGCTCTCCCTATGTTGCCCAGTCTGGTTGTGAACTCCTGCCCTCAAATGATCCTCCTGTCTCAGCCTCCCAAAGGCTGGGATTTATCATTACTATTAAAATCTTACAAAGCATGGGGTTGATGATGAGAGATACCAAAAACGGGGTTCTTGGTGATGGAAATGCTAGCACAGACATCAGATTCAAATTCAGCACTGACTGGTACCTAGGGGCTCCCTGGACTTGCCAGGTCTCATTCACCCTCAACAGCAGCCCTGAGAGGTAGTTAGGGAGCTGGCCTAGAACCAGCCCTGCCACCTGGAAGTCCCTGCAGACTTTCCCAACGAGTGTCTGCCCACACCACCCTGGGGTCTGCCCCAGCCATCCGGGATGCAGTGTGCCATGCCAACGGCAGGAGGCTATGGGTTGACCAGAAGGCTAAGCCAGGCGAGAGCAGAATGGCAAGGGGATGGGAGCTATCTCCATCCCCATACCCAGAGCCATCCTGGGCAGGCCTCCAACGTGTGCCTCAGCTGCCAACTGACACCGCCAAAGCAACCCTCCCAGGCAGCAGTGCTCCCCAGCCCCCACACACCTCCTGATTAGGTCTGAACACACCGCTGGCATCCACAGCCCCTCGCAGCCCTGCCCCAGTGAGGCAGCCCCCTGGCCTGTCACCGCATCACCGCACACGCTGGCACATGCAAACCTTAGGATGGGCCTTGGAAGCCCTTGGGGGCAGCAGCACAGTGATGCAGGCAAGGACAGTCAGGGCACTCGATATAGCCGCCAGGAGGTGTCAGCAGAGCCAGGTGCAATCCCGGCCATGGGCCGCATGGCAGGAGGTGGTGCCGGCCACCCTGGGCAGGGGACCAGCTGGGAGAGGGGCAGCTGGACATGGCCTCCCCAGAGAAACCAGGGAGGGTGGCCCTGGAATGCAGGGCAGGGAGGTGACAGGGACATGTGCCCAGGACTGGGGTCAGGGGAAGAAAGTCTGGGGCCCTCTCTGGAGCTGCTGCAGTCAGGCTTGGTATCTGGAAGCCGCAAGGGGCCCAACAAGCTGCTTCTGCCTCCCCTGGCCCTGTATGGCCTTCATGCCCCTGACATGAGGCTGTTTGAGGCTTCCAGGGCCACTGCTTCAGGGAGGCATCTGCAGAAGCCACTGGGCAGACAGGCCTGACAGAGGTGGGCAGCACCAGGAGGCACGGCCAAGGGCAGGCATGGATGGCATGTGGGCATCAGTCGTGGGGCCCTGCCACAATGCGGTGTCCTCCATGCTGCTGCCCAGCAGCCCTCCTCTGGGACCACCCCCCGAGACACTGGCACCCAGTTGCTCCCCTCAGCTTGGCCCACCACCCCCCAACACCCCTGACTCAGGACCGAGCCCCTAGAACCACGACCCCAGGCCCTCTTGCTTCCCGGGCTGGCCCAGGGGCCTGAGTCCTAATTCCCAGTCCCACCCCACCTTCCCCACATCCGTCCTGTTAATGCTGCATGCCAAAGCCAGGGGCAGGGCAGGCCTGCAGGAGCAGACCCCAGCTCTCTGTTCCCCACTCACCCTCCCAAGGGAGGCCCAGGAGGCCGGGGCAGTCCCCAGCCCCACCTTGGGGACCAGTGGGTTAAGAGGCCTTAAAGCCTGGTAAATTCTGGCCTGCGTGAAAGGACCCTATAGCCAAGAGGCCTCATGTCACAGTGCCTACAAGCCCATCGTCACAAAGCCTTGTTACTGTTTACCCACCTACCAATGAACTACACCCACAAAAGTAACAATAACAAAATAATAATAGGTGCCATTCACTTAACAAATGCTATCTTCAATCTCGACCACTACCCTGCAAGGTAGCGTGTTTACTTCCACTTTACAGAAGAGGAGACTGAGGGCTAGAGAGGGCACAAGACTTGCCCAGGTAAGGAAGTAGTGGAGCCAGGATTCGAACCCAGGGCCATCCCAGCAGAGCCCAGGCCCCCCTGGCTTTCTGCCTGACAGAGGCATGCCTTGGCTGGGTTCTCTGCGGGCAGAGGGCAGTCTCACTACGACTCGTGCCTGACACTTAGCAAGTGTGGAATGGAACTGTCTACATCCAGACAAGCAGGGTCCCCATTCTCAGTCTGCAGATGAGGAAATGGAAGCTTCTCCTCTGAGAGCTGGGCCATGCCCAGGGGACAGAAATCATTTACAGAGTGCAAAGAGTGGACCAGATGCAACTTGTCCCACATCACATCGCAAAAGCGACAGAGCTGGGGTTTGGACCCAGGCAGTCAGGCTCTGGAAACAGGTCTTAGCCTCTCCACATCACCGTCTTCCAGGAGCTCAGGCTGGGTCCCACCCCAGCCGACCCTGCACCACCTCTGCTCCTCGCCTTCCCTGAGTCCCAGCTGCACAGCTGAACCTGAGGTGTCCCCTGGGCCAAGGGTGGTAAACAGTCACTGCCACCTGCTCTTGCTCTGTGAGCAAGAGGAAGCAGAGCCCCTTGCCTAATAGAGGAAGTTCCTGGGTGGGGCACAGAGGTCCTGCCCAGGGGTTCCCAGCCCAGTCCGAGGTCCAGGAAGGGGCCACCTCCGGTGCCCCAGCTCAGGGCTAGGTGCCACCTGCAGGACACGTAACCCCCTCCCCACCCACCAGGCTGGCAGGCATCACCCCTTTAAGCTGTAGGCAGCCGGCTGGCATGCCCAGTGGGTGAGTCAGCACCCAGTGCCCGCTGACTCACCGCCGGAAGCCTCCGCTGCCCCGGCCTTCTCCTCACACAGGCCAACTGAGAACTTTGCTCCCTTTGGGCCCTGGGCCATGGGTTGGCTGACAGAGAGTTTCCTGTGCGTCACAAGAGGGGTGGGGGAAGTCCCCGAGGTGCCACCTCCAGTCTTTCCGACAGCCGGGGGTTGGGGGGGTGGCCACAGCAGGCAGGGCTAGGATACAACAGTGCTCCATGAAACCTCAGTGTCACCATCGGGCAGTCAGGAGTCCTACAGCCACAGTCCAAGCTATGTGAAGATCAGCCATGAAGTGCCCCCATAGGTGGCACTCTTAGGGCAGAAGGGGCAGAACCCATGTTCTGAACGACAACAGGAGACGTGTGGTACCCTCCAAGGACAAATGTGGCTTGCACACATGCCCCCACCCACTGGCCCCAGCGCCGGCCACTTGGCCTCTGACCCCAGCCAGAGATGGCCATGTGGGCAAGGAAGCCAGGGGAAAACCAGCAGAGCTGTGGGCCTGAGGGCCTCACACACTCATAGAAAAGTCCCCAGGCCCATGGCATGGAGAACAGGGCAGGGCACCTGCTGCAAGGCAGGAAGCTCAGAGGTAAAGCTCCAGTAAGGTCAAGCGCCAGCCACTCCCTGCTTTGTTCAAATTCCTTTGAGAAGGTGGAGAAGGGCTCAGTGCTGGGAGGCCCAGTGCCCAGGATGGGGCGGGCACGGGGTGAGGATCTCCACCTATGGGGGCAGTCCGGCCACTCCTCCATCCAAGCTGAGTTCTGCATCTGTCAAATGAGTGGGATTTTGCAGTGAGTATGCAACAGGCCCAGTGTAAAGCGCTGTGCACAGGAGAGGCATCACCTCTGCCTCAGTCTGTCCTCTAGGTTGGACATGGCCAAGAGGACAGGCCCACTGCACATGCTCTGAGCAAGGCCAGGGGTGGGGGCACCCCACCAACTCATCTCAGGCATCCAGCATGGGAGGGGTACATAGGGGAGCACAGGGAAGGCCACTATGGAAACACAGTCCTAGGGGGAACCCTAGCTCCGCCTGTCACAGCTGTGTGGCCTCAGGCAAGGCACTTAATGCCTCAGTTTCCTTATCTGTAAATGGGGCTATGAGGAATAAATGAGAAAATGCATGGCACATGGAAAAAAAGAAGGAGCTCATAGGGTTTTTGGTGAAGGGCATTGTGGCTCTGCCACCACATGCTTCCCCAGACCCCAAAGAGACTACAGAGTCCCTGGGCCTGAGGGAGGTCCCTGACCCTCCATCCAGCTCCCTCAACCTCATCTAGGACCTGGGTCCACATCTAGAAGTTCATTTTGGCCCTCTCACAGCGTTCTCACCACACCTATGACCCCTCTCCTTTCACAACTCTGCAACTGGAACTTTTATTTTGATGAGGCATTCTCTGCCTGGAGAGCTAAAAAGCCTCCAAAACAAACAGTACTTCCTACCCTTCCCCGAGCTCTCCAGAGTGGAGAAGTGTCTGATTTCCTGGTTCCCAAGCTCCACGAGGTCTGTGCAGTGCAAGTCCCTCCCCAGACACCTCCCCCCCGTCGAGTGCCTCCTGAGTTACTCACAGTGGTTGGGCAATGGTCAGGGATCCGGCCTCCCACTTATGTAAGGCATAATTATCCTGCCCACCCGGCTCCAGCCACCGTAGCAGCCAGCAGCAGGGGCCAGGAAGAGCCCATACCCTCCCCAAGCCCCCATAGGGCTCCCACTGGCCTGCACCCTCCAGAACAGAAGAGCGGCTGACCCCCGATGAGGGGCCCACTAGGTGCCCACTGCTAGGTGCTTCCTCCTGCTCACTCTGCGGCTGCACTTCCAGCAGTGGAGGCCTTTCCAGCAAGAAGAATGGAAACAATAGCGAGATGTGTGCAGCCAGTGTCCCCTGGTGAGCACCGGCTCTGCGCCAGGTGCTACGCTGAGTGAACGCCTCGGAGCTCTTTAGTATTCACCACCCCACACCACATTCCCGCGTCCACAGAAGCAGGTGCGATTACTTCCAATTTACAGAAAAGGAAACTGAGGCCCAGAGACACCAGGGAGCTTGCTGGGGTGAAACAGCTGCAGGTTCAGAAAGCCAGGAGGCAGCCCATTCATTACGGCTACGTCCGGTTTGGAAATCTCTCGCACAACCCAGCCTACTGAAACTCCGACGCACCAAAAACATCCTTTCCTCTTCCTGAAAAAAAAAAATTCCCCTTTTGCCCTCCGAGTCTCATCCTTCCCCCTCCGCATGACAAATCCTGCTGCTGCCACCTCACAAAAATTTCCAGGAAGGCCAGCTACTTGGAGAAGAGCAAATCCCTTGCACAGCCAGCACCCTGGCCTGGCGGCTGGCCCAGATCCCAGGCAGCCAGGACAGGAATAAGATGGGGTGAGAACCCCAAGTGCAGGGAGAAACTTGCAACTCAAGACAGAGAGAAGCCGGTAGAGAGGGGGCTGTACCTTAGGGAGGGGTGGGAGGACAAGGGAGGTTCCTGGGAGCACAGGGCTGCAGACAGGGTGCAGGCCAGCCAGGGAAGGGGCAACATAGGGCCTATAAGGATAAGAAGAGCTGGGGGAGAGGAGGACGGGGAGTTCCGAGCTGGGGTGTAGCCAGAGCACCCGCACAGGGGGTACAGTGAGGTCCGCAACAACAGGAGCACTCTGGGGCCCAGATGGAGACTCAAGTTAAATCCCAGCCTGGATACAGCCCTGGGACCCGAAGCTGGAAATGGGACTGGGTGCTGCCCAAGGACCCAGGTGAATCTCACCTGGGCCAGTGTGAATCTCACCTGGGTCCCGCTGAGGGAGAGGACTGGGAGAGTTCATGTCCAGGCTGCAGCCATAAGGCCCAAATGAGGTCAGAATGAGGCTCCTGACTTGGATGGGGTGAGCAGAACAAAGTCCTAGTCTGGGTCCAGCCTGGGTGATCTCGGGCCTGAGTGCAGTCCCAAGGCCTAACCTGGGGGTCCAGGTGAGGGCCCAGGCTGGGGCCGGTCCCGGGCCCCCGAACAGGAAGGGGTTCCGGGACCGGACGCCGCTGCCAGGTCGAGAACAGGATGGGGTGGGACCAAAGAAAGGTCGGGGTTTGCAGCCCGGCCCCAGATTGGGCGCGGGGTCAGGCCGAGGTTCCGGCCGGGAGCGCCTACCTTTGGACTGGGGCATGCTGGCGGGCTGGCTCGAGGCGGGCGACTCCATGCTGCAAGCGGGTCCTGGACGGCGGTGGAGACTAATCTAGAGGACTGCGCGCTCCACCGGGGCCGAGCACGCTCATGGCTGCGGGCAGACGGCCCGGGCCAGGCGGAGGAGCGGCGGCGGCGGCGGCGGCGGCGGCGGCGGCGGCGACGGCGACGGCGACTGCAGCGAGGACGAGTCAGCGACGGGCGGCGCCGGAGCCAGACTAGGCAGCGCCGGGGAGACCCCGGCCGAACTGCGCTGACTCAGGCCCCGCCCCTGCATGCCCGATTGGTCCTTTCGTTTCCAAGGCCCGTCCCCTGCCTATCAGACGCCGGTCTGTCGCTGCCTGTCAAGCACATGCCCCACCCTCCGTGGGCCCAGGATCCGGGCCCCTCCCGCTCTCTGTCAAGTCCGCCCGCCGCCCGAAAAACCCAGGTCCGGTCAGGCTCCGCCCCCTGGACTAAAGCCGCGCCCCTCGCGCTGCCGGTCAACACGCAAGCCCCGCCCACTCCCGGGACCCACTGAGCCCGCTGCTCCCTGCAGGCGCCAGGCCCAGCCCCGCACCCCCAGACCCGCAGCCCCGGCGGGTGAGATGCGCGGGCACGTTCTCCCGGGTGCGTCGTCTGGAAAAAACCCGAGATCCCTAAAGGTGGCACGGCTGGGCCTGGCGAGGTGGGCGGGGGTTGAAAGTGAGCTGCTGGGCTGCCTCCTGGCTCTCTGAACCTGCAGCTGCCTCACCCTAGCAAGCTCCCTGGTGTCTCTGGGCCTCAGTTTTCTTTTCTGTAAATTGGACCCGGGTTCAGATCCGAGTCGGCAACTTTGTAGCGGAACTAGCCTTGGTCAGGGGGTGACACCTGAGCCTCAGTCTACGCATCTGTGAGCGGGCGGCGGTGACAGCCATCTCCCGGCGCTGCTCGCTAACACACACTGAGGGCCTGGCGCCAGCAAACGTCCGCCCGCGCCCGCGCTCCAGGCGCCCGGCCAGGGCGCGGGGTCGGTGGTGAGCTCAGCGATGCCCGGTGGCGAGGCAGCACGAGGAGTTTTCGTGGCTGGTTACTGCTGCCCCTGTTCTACACAGGGGGAAACTGTGTCCCAGAGGGAGTGAGGCGACATGCGGTGCGTTTTATCCCGCGACCCCCGAGGCCCCATCCTGGCTCTCTCCTGGACCTTGGTTCTCTCCTCTCCTCCTAGGATCTCAGTCTGCCCATCTGCATAATGGCTGGATGGGCCAGTCCTCCCTCTGCTCCCACACGGAACCTCGGGGGATTTCAGGAACCGCTGACCAATCTGGCGCTGGGATCAGATGACTCTGGATGTAAAGCCAGGGCTAGTGAAGGCAGAATGTACCAGGCAAAGGTCAAGGGGTCAGCCCCTGGCCTCCAGGCAGACATGAGTGTGTACCCTGTCAGGGATCTCACGTGAGGGAAGCAGATTCCACCACCTGCTAGAAACGCTTGAGGCCGGGCCTGACCTCTGCTTGCCCAGGTGTAAAGTGGGGGTGATGCAGGGCCCCATGCACAGAGTGGGGAGCCACATGAGATAAGAGGGAAGCCTTGCAGCCATCACCATTCTCTTCCTGCGTCTCCTGTTCACTCTTCCCAGGCAGTGGGATGGAAAATCATGAGTCTGGGGCTCAGATAGGTATGGGTTCCAATACCAATTCCCCCATTTACTAGCTGGATTACCTTAAAGAAGTCACTGAGCAGCTCTGTGCCTCAGTTTACCTATCCCATGGGGACAATAAGGTCTCTGAAAGCGTTTCATGAGTTCAGGAGTGCAAACACTTGGCCTAGGGCCTGGCACTCACTAGGTGCCCAGGAAATGTGAGTTCGAAAACACTGTGGGCTGCCTCCATCCTTGCCATATCATCCCTGGTGACTTGCGCTTATCCATCTGTAAAACGGGCATCCAGGAGCAGCTTCCTTTCTACCAGAACTGCAAGGCTAGTCCGGCAAGCTTTCTGGGTTCAGGCACCGGCCAACAGCCTTGACTTCTGCTCCTCCACACTCTGCCTTGTGCACTCTGCTCCTTGGGATGTTCAAGAGTCTTAGTATTGCCCCTCAAATGTGCCACGGATGGTCCTGCCGCAGGAGCTTCACCCTTGCTGCTCCTGCTCAGAACATTCCTCCACTCAAGCCTCCTGGGGCTGGTTCCCTCTCATCCCTCAGACCGCCTCCTAAATGAACACCCCTAAGAGGCCTTCTCATCATGGTCCCCAAACTGAGGCACAACACTCATGCTGCTGATGCCTTTGTTACTGACTCAGTTTTTAACACAGCTCTCCCTCCAGACCATCTGAGCCTCACTCCCTGCTGTGTTCCCAATGCACAGCCCAGAACCAGGCACATAGTAGGTGCCTGATAAATATTTGAGGAATGAAAAAAGGAAGGAGGAAAGCATCCACAGACCAGGGTGAAGCGACTCCAGTCCCGTGCCAACCTCCCTGGCAGCCAGATGACTCAGACAGGCCCTCGCATACAAGGAGTTTGTGGATTAGTCAGGAGCCCGATAAACAGCCCAGGAATCACAAAACTCCATGTGAGTGCTATAAATAGACGCATGAGCAAAAGTCCCAGGAGGGTGCCTGGGTGATGCAGCCATCTCCATCTGGGTGGGGACAGGGAAGGCCTCTCAGAGGAGGTGATTTTGAGACTGGACCTTTAAGGACCAGTAGGAGCTTACCAGGCAGAGAAGCAAGAAGAGCATCCCTGGAAAGGAACAGCAGAGGCAATGGGTTGGAGATGTAAAAAGGGCCACACATGAGGACCAGGTGAGGGCCAGAATGGGATGCACAGCTGCACCACTGCAGCTCAAGAAGTACCATTAAGGACCATCAGAGACAAAGGTCTCTTGCTGGCTTGCTATAGTGACATCTCTTGATTTCTTTCTGTCTGTGAGTGGCACAGTCAGGTTGGGGAACTCCATAACCACGCAGAAAGCAGAATAAATGTTTGACATGGTTCACAAGAGGCTGCCTCTTACCTTGACTCCTAGGAGAAAAGTCCCAAACCCGCTCTCTGCGGAGGCAGGAAACTGAGTCTCTGGATGGGAAGGATTGTGGCCAAAGTCAGGATGCAAGCATGATCTGAGGTGGGCAGGACCTGGGGTGACAGAAGGCTGTAGAGAGAGGCTAACTCAATAGGATTAACTATAAGTTTTGTGCTTCCAAATCACTTTTTGGTTTTCAAGAATTTCTTGATACTCTTATCCTGCCTTCGATTTTGATCCTTTATTCTTTCTATTTGTCAGGTGCGCAAGATTACCTTCATTTTTTAGCCTTCTGTCTTGTCACCAACCATTCCTACTTGGTGGCCATGTACTTGGAAAAAGGCCACATGATCTTTCTGGCACCAATCAATGTTTAAGGCACCCTGCTTCCTTTGCTTGCATCCCACAGACTATTTCCCTCATCCTATTTACTACAGCAAATCTCTCCTTAGTTGATGAGATTGTGTTTATCTCCCTTTAAAACCCTACCTATCCTGAATGGTCTGTCATTGTCTGCCTTTAAAATCCTTCCTCTTTCTTCTTCCTCTATTCTCTAAATAATGATGGGGCTAAGTTATACCCAAAGCTCACTTTGCAAAATATTTCCTCAGTACTTTGTAGAAAACACCAAACAAAGATGCCATTTTAAAAGAGGTGTATTTTTTCTTTTAAAATGTAAGCTCCTCAAGGGCAGGCACAATGTTTTCTGTATGTTCCATTGTGCCTAGTACACTGTAAATACTCAATAAATATTGATGATGGGAAAAAAAAAAGAGAGAGGCTGACCCAAACCCAGGATGTGGGCAGCTCCTTCATTCATTCAACAGATATTCATTGAGCACTTACTGTGTGACTGGCACTGAGAACACAACATTGAAGAAGATGGACACAACTCCCTGGGGAGGTATGACCTAGTGTGTGAGCCAGACAAGCAAAATGCCTAAGTCAAATTATGGCAGGCCAGGCACGGTGGCTCACACCTATAGTCCCAGCACTTTGGGAGGCTGAGGCAGGTAGATCGTTTGAGCCCAGCAGTTTGAGACCAGCCTGGGCAACATGGCAAAACCTCGTCTCTACCAAAAAAAAAAGTTGGCTGGGTATGGTGGCATGCTACTCAGGAGGCTGAGGTGGGAGGGTCACTTGAACCCAGGAGGTCAAGGCTACAGTGAGCCAAGGTTATGCCACTGCACTCCAGCCTGGTGGGCAGCAAGACCCTGTCTCAAAAAAAAAAAAAAAAAATTATGACAAATGCTATGGGGGAAAGTAGGGGAGGGGACAGTGTGTGTGTCTGGACATGGGGCCTATAATTTTAAGGAGGGAGGTCAGGAAGGCACCTCCCTGGAAGGTGCCACATAAGCAGAGACCAAAGGACTTAAGGGAAGGACCCACAAAGAGATCTGGGGGAAAAGCATTCCAGGCAGAGGGAACAGTTGTGCAAGGGCCCTGAGGTGGATGGCTTGTAGGCGAGTAACAAGGAGATCGATGTGGCTGGGTGGTGGGAGCTGAGGAGTCCCTGTTCTCACCTGTATACACCCCCTTGGACATACTCACTCCCACGTGCCCCTTCACACCTGTGCAAGTCCACACACCCCCAAATACACATGCACACACACACGACGCAAGGGGGTGCACAAGTGTGTACGTTCATGTGGAGGGACCACATGGTCACGTCCACAGACACAACCCACAGGCACAGCAGTGCACATGGTCTATGCATGGCCTTGCCACCAGCTAGCTGGGGTCTCCACTGCTCGCTGCCCCACAGCGCCCTCTGGTGACCAGGGCCTGGCAGTGCTCCAGAGCGCCCAGGAGCGCAGGATCCACTGTCCTTACTGCTTTGACGGCCATCCAGCCTCCTCGTCTCTGTGCTTCCTGCCCCGAGGCCTTCCACACTGCAGCCAGAGCCTTCCCAAACACGGCTGGCCAAGTTCTAAGTCCTGCCCTGGCTCCCTAGGCGGGGAACTTCCAACACTCCAACCCCTGGTGACTTCTCCAGACATCCCCCAGTCCAGCCACTCGCAATTCAAGCTTTCCTCTTTGAACCTTTCTTTGCAAAGGCTGTTCCCTTGCCCAGGAATGCCCTTCCCTGCCTTCCCACCTGACACATTCCCTCCGCTCCTTCGAGGCCCAATTCTGAAGGTGGGACAGGAGGCCCTGCCTGACACTGCTCTGCCCAGTGCCCCTGCCCCAGCCCCTCTCACCATGGCTCATCCACCCTGTCAGTGGCTGTGCCCCTGTCTGCCTCTCCCGTCGGACTCCTGCTGCTTGAAAGCAGGGCCTGCGACTGGTTCTCCCCAGAACAGCATCAGGCCATGCTGGTGGTGGTGGAAAAGTGAAAACTTGAGAAGCTTGGAGGCAGCAATATGTGGTTCCTGAGCATCTTTTACTCAGGGGCCGGTTCTGAAGTCGAAATATAGGGAAGGAAACCTCAACGGAGTCTCACCTGCTTTCTTTAAATCATCGTCACTCTCAAATATCAAAAGATGAATTCACACAAGTGACTGGCTCCACTAGCAAAACAGCAAGTCCTATTTTTACAGCTCCTACTATGTGCTAGTCCCTCCAAGCACAGCATCTTATGGACTCACTGTGATGCAAGCTGCACGGGGGCCATGCCTTTGCTTTGGTCACTGCAGTGTCCCCGGCACACAGTAGGTGCTCAGTGAATACTTGCGGAGTGGAGGAAAGTTTTCAATGTCCCAACGAGGTGTCTGGTATTAGCATCATCTCCACTAAACAGATGAGAAAATCAAGGCTCGGAGAGGTGCCCAGAAGCATCCAAGACTGCTGGTAATGGCAGAGCTATTGTTTGAAATCTGTTCTGTCAGATGGAGATAGTTTTCCCTGCCTTTTCCTGCCCACACTTCCACTAAAGTGTTTTGCAACACCCTGCTTCCGAGCAAAACAAACTCCCCTTGAGCTCCCTTCACTGCTTTCTGGAAAGCCGCCAGCTCTGCTTCTAACAGAGCAGTTGAGTCTGGCCTGCCCGGTTCCCTGCAGGGTTGCACAGACAACCCTGTGGCTGTCCCCAACACCAGTCCAGGGGTCCAAGGAGCCTCAGCATGGTGTCTCCCTGCCCAGGGTTCTCAAACGTAGCACTTCCTGCCCAGCAGGCAGGAGGCAGTCAAGGGGACAACACTTACTGGCACCTGTTGCATGCCAGGCCTCGTGACTTGACACACATCCCAGGGAAGTGGGTGTGGTTAGACTTTCATCTTCCAGATGAAGAAACAGAAGCCCAAGGCTTCAAGCGCTTGCCCAGGTTCCACCACCAGGAAGGATGACACCAGATTTTTAACCCAGACCATCACTGTAACAGCCTACTGTGTGTCGGCCTTTTTAGTTCAATCCTGTGCTTCATTATCTAGATGCCAAGACCACAGGGCTGTTCTTATTGCCGCACGATGGGTGAGAAGTACTGCAGACACAGAGATGAAGCAACTTGCCCGTGAGATCACACAACCAGGGAGCAGACAGGCAGAAACGTCCCAATGGGGCTGACTCCACAACACGGGTGCATCCAGCATATCTGCCTTCAAAGGGCTGTTTTCTAATCTAGGCCAGGAGGTAGCCAAGTAACCGTGAACCAACGAGTTGTCTCAGCCAGGCCTTGGAGGTCACCCTGTCCGTTCCCATCAATGCTTCTGTCCCTTTTCGGCCATCCAAGCCTGGGCTTATGTCCCTCCCACGATGAGTGTCTCACCCTTTCATGGCAGGGTCTTTCGTTCCCTGTAAGCTTAGACCATTATCAGCTTTTTTTTTTTTTTTTTTTTGAGACGGAGTCTCACTCTGTCGCCTAGGCTGGAGTGCAGTGGTGCAATCTCAGCTCACTGCAACCTCCGCCTCCTGGGTTTAAGCGATCCTCCTGCCTCAGCCTCCCAAGTAGCTGGGATTACAGGAGCACACCACCACACCCGGCTAATTTTTGTATTTTTACTAGAGACAGGGTTTCACCATGTTGGTCAGGCTGGTCTCGAACTCCTGACCTCGTGAGCTGCCCACCTCGGCCTCCCAAAGTGCTGGGATTACAGGCGTGAGCCACCGTGCCCAGCTACCACTATCAGCATTTTCTTAAGCAATCCTGAAGTTGCATCACGCTCAAACACATCCATTCGTTCCATATGCTTCCTCAGCATCTGGTTTTGCCTGACATTATGGGAGGCACTGAGGATACAGTGAAAACCAAGACAGACAGGTCCCTGCCTTCATGGGGCAGTGAAGACCTCCTGCCTTTATGGGGCAAGCCTTCTGGAGGAGCTTGAGAAATAAGGCAAATTCAGCATGGATGAACATAAATCTATAAAATAATTTCCATCCCCACCTGCCCCTCCACTTTCAGAGGGACCTTGTGACTCCTAGGCTGTGTTTCTGGGGGGCTTCTGGCCTTGAATGGTTCCCTCCACATGCAGAATTTGGTTGCAGCTTCCTCCACTCTGCCTAGGTGATTACTATTAATTTTCCAATTTTCTTGGAAATTTACCAAGGGCTATGAACCAAAGTAGAGCTGAGTGATGTAGCAGAGAAGCACTGGGTAGTCAGGGAGACCTTCCTGGAGGAGGTGTCTTCTCTGCTCAGGCCTGGGTGACAAGAAAGAGCCATGTGAAACTGGGGATAAGGGCTGGCTTAAAATGGGCTGTGGCACATAGTAGATGCTCAGAGAGAGTGAGAGGGACTTCTAGCTAACATGGAACAAACAGGGATATTTTTCTCTTTTCCCTCTCCAAACCCCACTAAGATGACAATATAAGGAAAAATGTTTAAGTCGCAAACTTATAAAGAAAGTCAATGACAAAGAAAGTCAATGACAAGGACAAAAAGTCTACAGAACTTTTCTTTTGGAGACAGGGTCTCTCTCTGGCACCCAGGCTGGATTGCAGTGGCGTAATCTCTGCTCACTGCAGCCTCAACCTCCTGTACTCAAGTGATCCTCCCGCTTCAAGCTCCAGAGTAGCTGGGCCCACAGGCGTGCGCCACCACACCCCACTAATTTTAAATTCTTTTGTAGAGACAGGGTCTTGCCACGTTGCCCAGGCTGGTCTTGAATTCCTGGACTCAAGCGATCTTCCTGATTCAGGCTCCCAAAGTGCTGGGATTACAGACGCGAGCCACCGCGTCCAGCCTACAGAATTTTCGAAGAAAATTGGAAAAGTAATAGTAATCACCTAGGCAGAGTGGAGGAAGCTGCAACCAAATTCTGCACGTCGAGGGAACCATTCAAGGCCAGAAGCCCCCAGAAACACAGCCTAGGAGTCACAAGGTCCCTCTGGAAGTGGAGGGGCAGGTGGGGACGGAAACAAGATGAGTTCAGAGCTTGTAAAAACAACATTTGTGCCTTCCAGCTTCCCACAACCGAAGGTCATGTCTCCAGATTTGAAAGGATCCACTGAGTGTCCAGCTTGATGCAAGAAGAAAACTGGCTATTATGAATTCCCAGGAAAACAAACAACACAAAATGGAAAATGTTGTCACAATGTACTGCATAGCTCAGCTGGGAACAATATTTACATAACCATAATACTGTAAACACCAAATACTGATGCATCCCAAAACTGATTAAATGAGACTTGGAGCTCACAGGAGGTGAAGCACAGGGTTCATACCTAAGAGAACTAAATCCTCACTGAGTGTCCATGGTAGAGAGCCGGCGGATACTGCCTAAAATCGCAAATAAATAAAAGAATCGCAGTGTAGCATGCGACTGAGAAATAAGGAGGGAAGAGTTCAAAGGGCCGAAGAGGTGCTGCTGCCATGTCGCGGCGGGACTGGATCTGTTGGGGGGCCACGACCCGGGCTGCACCGGCGATGCGCATCCTGCGGGCTGGGGTGGCGGGTGGGGCAGACCGCTTCGCCGTCGCCACCTTGAGCCCTGCAGCCGCGGGCTCCCACCGCTCCCTGCGCCACTGCCTTCCTACAGACCAAAGGTGGCTGCAGGGAACCGGAAAGGCCCACGTGTCCCCAGCACACAAGACCGAAGGAGCAGAGAAGCAGAGGAGCGCAGGGACACACAGTGAGCAGGCCAACCCAGGTCGTCGAAGTTCAAAAATGGAGTATTTTTAGAGAATGTTAAGTCACTCGGGGACTCTCCGGCCCGCCACAACCCCCTACACAGCCGCGCAAGCACAGGCTGCAGCGCAGAGAGGCAGCGGGTACCGCCCGGCCACGCCCTCCAGCCACGCCCCACCACGCCCCCTAGCCCGGGACGGAGTCCAGAGCGAGCCTCTGATTGGCTGCGCTCGCTCACATGGCCGCGCGGGCTGCAGGGCAAGCTGCAAGGGCGAGTGTGCCGCTGCCTTCAGCTTTTCAGCCGCGAGTCGGGTGGTGTGGAGCAGCGGGGTCAGCGCAGGGCCGGCGGATGGGGCTCATGTGCCCAGGGCAGAGCCCTCCGGCCTTGGCTGGGAGTGTGTCCTTCGGTCCCAGGTCAGAGCTCAGCCCCCAGGGCCGGGCCTCCCGAGGGCCGCGGACCGTGGGGACATCGGGCAGGCGTGGAGCCGGACCCGAAGCCAAGCCTCAGATCTGTGCGGGTAGCTGCGTGGCCGAGGCTGTTAAACCGGTGCTGTAAAGGCCTCGTTTTCTCTCCCTGAGCGGCTCCCCACATCCCCATGCAGAGAAGAGGCTGCTTCTCCTCTCCCGTCAGCTGTGCCCCCGGGTGCAGCAGCTACGAGTCCAGCCCTTTAAAGGTTGAAGACGATCACCCACCCCATGCTTTCCCAACAAGGAACAGGTCTTGCTTTTATGAGGGTAGAGAGGACATTCAAGTGGTCGGTCTTGGAAAACTGCCATCCGAAGGATTGCAAACATTCTTGGGTGGAGAGAAGAATTTGTCCCCGGGTGGAGGAGGACTGCTGGGTGCTCGAGGCCGCTGATGAAGGGAATTCATTTCCTCTCCCGGGTGCCCAGGATTCAGACTGACCCAGACATCTGTTGGGCGGGCAGCCAGGATGCCCCCGGCGTGCTTAGAGAAGTGGCTTTCTTTGCCCTCCTGAGGATAGATTTACACTGTCCTGAGTCTGCAGGTTATTTTTTGTGCATGGGGACTTGAGAGCCAAGAATAGTCTGCAGCAGGAAGGATGCACCGTCTTCAAGGCTGCCCCTATACAACAGAGCAAGTCGGCCGGGCATGGTGGCTCACACCTGTAATCCCAGGACTTCGGGAGGCTGAGGCAGGCGGATCACCTGAGGTCAGAAGTTCGAGACCAGCCTGGCCAACATGGCAAAACCCATGGTTTTTTTAGTCTCTACTAAAATACAAAAAATTAGCCAGGCGTAGTGGTGTGTGTCTGTACTCCCAGCTACTCGGGACGCTGAGGCAAGAGAAACGCTTGAATCCGAGAGGCGGAGGTTGCAGAGTCCACCTTGCCCAAGTGATGTGAATGGCTTGAGGCAGGAGGAACGGCTGTGAGAACCCCTGCGGCAGTCGGTGCAGGGCAGAGAAGGAGCAGCCTTGGACTGGGGATCCTGAGTAGTCCTGTCTGGGAATGGAGGGCACTGAGCTGGTACCCTCCTTGGAGGCCACATGGCCCAAACATGGGCATTTCTGCTGGTGATGGGATCTCTCCCTTCTGCCAGCTGGTCTCTGCCCTGTTTGAGCTGGGAAAGTTTGCTAAAGGCTGCAGCCTGTTCTGAGTTGGGTGGTAGAAATGTAGGAAATACACCAACACATCAGCCATGATTATTTCTGGACACTGAAATTACAAAGATGGTTTTGTTTATGTTTTTTCTTTACACTCTTTCTGTCAAACATTTCTGCAAAAATGTGTATTATTTTCAGGATGTATTAAATTTATAGTATTTTAATGTTAATGCAGTCAATATAATTGTTAATATAATATTTTAATATAAATAAACAAAATATCACAATTATTTCAACTCTGCCTGTTCGTTACAGCTCAAATCCTGCCTCTTCCATGCAGCCTTCCAGGATTACCCAAATTGAGGTCCTCATGGGAAGCCAGAGCCAGGAGGAACATGTCACCACCTAGTGACCTGAGACCCCAGACTCAAATATTGTCAGGGGCTAGGGTGGATGCAGTGGCTTGGGGGTAGTGCAGGGGGTCCTATCAAATGTGCCCTGATTCTAATCCTGCCCCCACTGTTTTACAAGGACAGAGAAAACAGTGGATCTAGGATTTGACCTTGAGCTGCCTGCACAGCCCCTATCCGCTCATAGGTTCCAGCAGGTATGTGTTGAGAAAGGAATGATGACCAGGGTTGGGGGAAGTCACAAAATCCCCTCTTTGCTTATCTCCTGCTGTGTCACAAACCACCCTAAACTCAGGGGTATGAAACAGCTGGCACAGTAGGGATGGCCTGTCCCTGTGCTGTAAGGTCCCAGCCTTGGCTGGATTCATGTGCAGGTTCCTTCACCTGCATATTTACCTCCTCCTCACCCCGGCCAGGAGGACTCTGGCCCTGCCTGACTGGACTGGAGCACCTCCATCCAGCCTCTACCTATGACTTCCTCATAGCATGGCGACAGGCACGGAGCACGAGTGTCCCAAGAGAACTAGACGAAGCTGCATGGCCTGATTTAGCTTAGACAGCCTCCCAGCATCACTTCTGCCTCACTCTGTGGGTTGAAGTAGCCCATTTAGATATAAAGGAGGAGACACAGACCCTGCCTCTCAATGAAGGAATGACAGAGAATTTGCAGCCATTCTCTAAAACCTCCACACTCCTGGAATTTAATGTGAACCGTGACCATTCACAGGGCCACCTGCCACACTTCCCAGTCTGTCAGCATGTTTCCTACAGCAGGGCCCCTGGCGGAGGCTTCCTCCTCCAGTGGGGAGGGGACGGGACCTGAGAAAGATTCTGAGGCTGTGGTGGCAGGTAGGCAGTAAAAGGAGGCTTAGGGAGGAGGCCATGGTGATGGAGAGGCTTGGAGCCTCCTCCAGATTAGGGGTGGGGAGCCTGCCAATCACACAGATAAAACCAGGCGGGGCAGTGGGTGTGGGAAGAGGAGATAGAGCTTGATGGAGAAATGTGGAGTTGATAGGCTGATGACCGCGTCATCTTTCTGGGCCACATGCCAGCACCACCTCCCCCGGGCAGCCTTCCCTGATGCTCCAGGTGGAATTACCACTGGCTCCTCTGGGTTCCTGCAAACCCTGTACTGACCTCAAGCCTGCAGGCCCAGGCCAGATGTATCGTTGGGTTCCTAGTGTCATTCAGAGCAAGAGAAAGGCAACAGCAGGCCTCGGGGCCTCCCGCAGTTGGAAGGGCTGGGCCACCTTGGCCAGTTTCCCTTGGCCAGTCTCCCTCAGGGACTGCTGTGAGCCTCCGGATGGAGTTCTGGTTCTTACTAGCTGCTTGGGTGGGGAAGCTGGTGCAGGAAGCAGCCCTGCATGGAACAAGGTTCAGAGATGGGGCCACGTGAGCTTGAGTGGGGAAGGAAAGGGGATTTCAAGGGTGAGTAGGAATGGCAGGGCCTCCTGGAAGACCTCTGTGATGACTGGTGAGGGCGCACACACAACATGTGTGCTCCCAGAACTATGGGCCAGATTGGGGCCCATCCCACTGAAAGGACACAGAACATGGATTCAGTTTGGCCCAGCAGTCAGGCACTCAGGCTGAGGAAACAGTGTGCCTAGGTTCAAATCCTGCTCTGCCACTAATTTATTGAGTGAGTCACTAGGTCTCTTTAAGCCTCAGTTTCCTGGTCTGTAAAATGGGACAATAACACAATAACGGCCACCTCCCTGGAGTGAGATCTTTTATGCAGTCTGGTGCTTCGTACCTGCTGGGTACTCAACAGTTGCTGCCTGCCTCTGGCTGCTCTCCCGCTCAGGCAGGCAGCAGGAGAGGTGGATGAGGGTTTGCTGAGTGAGAATGTGAGCAAGTGACGACATGAGAGCCAGAGACCTTGCAATCGTATCTCAATGCCAACCTTCTGGGCCGTGGGACTCTCGGCAACCACGTGGCCTCTTTGAGCCTCTGTTGTCTCATCTCACAAATGGGAATCAGAACCTAGACCTGGGTGCTATGGTGTGGCTCTAATGAATGGGAGATGTCTGCAGGCACCCAGCACGCTGGGCTGTGGGTGCAGGCCAGGTGATGGGGAGGGCTATGATGTTGCCTCTCCCACAGGTCCGGGAGGGCGAGGCCACCTCCCAGGCCTCCTCTCCCATGAGCAGTACGGCCGAGCAGCCTAAGCCAGCTGGCTGGTTTTGATAAATGAGTATTATAAACACCAAACAACACACAGAGCGCATCCCGGTGCTCTGGTGGAAGCTAGGGCTCCTTCGGGGGGACCTGCTGGAGGGGACCCAACTGGTGGGTATGGGGCACCAAAGAAGCTCCGTGGGCAGGTGCTCCTGGCAGTTCTGGACTGGGAGACACATCATCATATCCACAATGACAAAATGAAGTGATAAATAATAGTAGTAATCATAATAATGATAAAAGCATCCACTATTGGGTGTTGATGATGTCATTTAATGCTCAAAACAACCCTGAGAGAAGATCTTGGCAGAATACTTCTCAGAGGCTTGCACCCAGAGCATGCAAACAACTCCTACAACTCAATAGTAAGAGAAGAACACAATGAAAAATGTGCTATGGCCGGGTGCGGTGGCTCACTCCCAGCACTTTGGGAGGCCTAGGCAGGTGGATCATGAGGGCAGGAGTTCAAGACCAGCCTGGCCAACATGGTGAAACCCCGTCCCTACTAAAAATACAAAAATTAGCCAGGCATGGTGGCGCACACCTGTAGTCTCAGCTGCTCAGGAGGCTGAGGCAGAAGAATCACTTGAACCCGGGAGGCGGAGGTTGCAGTGAGTGGAGATCGCACCACTGCACTCCAGCCTGGGCAACAGAGCGAAACTCCATCTCAAAAAAAAAAAAAAAAGAAAAGAAAAAGAAAAAAGATAAACGTAAACGTGCTGAAGATCTGAACAGACACCTCCCCAGGAAAGACATAAGGATGGCAAATAAGCACATGGAAAAAGACTCAACCTGGGAGTCATCAGCGGAGTGCAGTTAAAACCAAAATGAAATAACTACACACCTATTACAAAGGTGAAAATTACGTGCTAAAGATCTGAACAGACACCTCCCCAAGGAAGACATATGGGTGGGGAGTCTCTTTCCATGTGCTTATTTGGAAAGAGACTCAACCCTGGGAGTCATCAGAGGGATGCAGTTGAAACCACAATGAAATGACTACACACCTATTAGAAAGGTGAAAATTAAAATGACTGACACAGCCTGGGAAACATAGCAAGACCCAATCTCTACAAAAAATAAAAAATTCGCTGGGTGTAAAGGCCGGGCACGGTGGCTAATGCCTGTAATCCCAGCACTTTGGGAGGCCAAGGCGGGCGGATCACCTGAGGTCAGGAGTTTGAGACTAGCCTGGCCAACATGGTGAAACCCCGTCTCTACTAAAAATACAAAAATTAGCAGGGCATGGCGGCAGGCGCCTGTAATCCCAGCTACTTGGAGGCTGAGGCAGAAGAATCGCTTGAACCCGGGAGGCGGAGGTTGCAGTGAGCCAAGATCGCGCCATTGTACTCCAGCCTGGGCGACAGAGCAAGATTTTGTCTTAAAAAAAAAAAAAATTAGCTGGGTGCGATGGCACCAACGTGTGGTCCCAGCTGTTCAAGAGGATCACTTGAGCCTGGGATTTCGAGGCTGCAGTGAGCCATAATTGTGCCACTACCCTCCAGCTTGAGTGACAGAGCAAGACCCTCTCTCAAAAATAAATAAAGAGTAAAAAAAAAAATTAAAAAAAGATAATTCCAGGCCAGGCGCGGTGGCTCACACCTGTAATCCCAGCACTTTGGGTGGATCACGAGATCAGGAGTTCGAGACCAGCCTGACCAACATGGTGAAACCCCGTCTCTACTAAAAATGCAAAAATTAGCCGGGCGTGGTGGCGTGAGCCTGTAATCCCAGCTACTCAGGAGGCTGAGGCAGGAGAATTGCTTGAACCCAGGAGGCAGAGGTTGCAGTGAGCCGAGATTGTGCCACTGCACTCCAGCTTGGGTGAGAGAACGAGACTCCATCTCAAAAAAAAAAAAAAAAAAAAAGATAATTCCAAGTATTGGTGAGGATGTGCAGAAACTAGAACTCTCATACATTGCTGTGGGAATGTGAAATGGTAGGATCACTTTGGAAAACAGTTTGTCAGTTTCTTATAAAGTTAAATACCCCTACTTAAGACTCAGCTATTTCACTTCCAAGAGAAATAACTGTGTTTACACACACACACGAACCTGAACACAAATGTTAGTAACAGCTTTTTCCATAATAGATAAAACCTAGGAAGAACTCAGCTGTCTATGAACTTGGAAAGGGATAAACAAAACATGGTATATATCCATCAATGCAATACTACTCGGTGACAGGAAAGGAATGCACTCCCAAAACATGCACAGCGCAGATGGAGCTCAGATGCATTCCGCCGAAAAAAAAGCCAGATTCAACAGGCTGCCTACAATACGATTCCATTCACAGGACGTTCTGGAAAAAGCAAAACCACAGTGGCACAGAGCCATCAGTAGTGGCAAGGGACTGGGGTGGGGAGGGAATCAACTGCAAAGGGGCCCGAAGGAAACTTGGGAGTGAAGGAAATGTTGTGTATGATGATTGTAGTGGTGGTTACACAACTGTATACATTTGTCAAACATCATCAAACCATGCACTTAAATGGCTGCATTTTATTGTATGTAAATTATCCTTCATTAAAGCTGAGGGAGGAGCAGAGAAGTCCTTTCAATGAAGGGAAAAAACGGTGGGCATTTGGGGCCATTACTGCCATGTTACACACAAGAAAACTAAGGCTCAGGCGGTGACATGATAGGCCCAAGGTCAAGGAGAGAGAGAGTCTGTGGTGAGACCGGGATTTGCCTGCACTCTCGCCCTCAGGACTCTGCCCTACATTTGCTGTATGATTATAGGCTGGTCTCAGTTTCCCATTCTTTAAAATGGGTAGGGAGATGAGCAAAACCCAGGCCCTCTCAGGCGATGGAGCAAGAAAACCCACACCCACATAATGGTGGCACTCAGAGGGACTACAGGAGCCACCGGGTGGTGCCTGACCCAACCTGCGCTGAGGATAGGGAAAAGCTTCTCAGAGTGAGGATATTTAACCTGGGCTTCAGAGGATGAATAGGAGTTCACCAATTGGAGTGTAGGAAAAAGGACATTCCAGACAAGGGGTGAGAATGTCCCATATATCTCCCCAGTCGCTCTGCCTCTTGCTGCCTGAAATTCCACTAGTTTATGCCATCCCTCAGGGCCAAAGCCTGGCTAGTGGCAAACCCTGACAGGAAGAGACACGCAGAAACCTATACAGAGGCTGGAGGGAAATAGCAGCAAGGCGGGGCGGGGGCCATGGCAATCGCTGGAGATTCTGAGATTCCAGGGACTACAGGGACAGAGAATATGTGACAGAACTGACCGTGTGCAGGGTAGCAGGGCAGGAGACTTCTCATGGGTCACCTCATTAACTCTTCACCCCTGGAGCAGCACAGAGAGGTCAGATGAATCCCCCAAGGTCACACAGCAAAACTGGGGGCCAGGCCAGGCCTGCTGATCCAAAGCCATTGCCCTTGATCTAGGGATCAGAGGAAGGTGGAGACCTAGGGACCAGTTTCCCACCCCAACTCAATGTGTGGCTCAGTAAGTTACTGAGGCAAGTAACTTCTGCTCTCAGGCCCTCAGCTTCCACCTCTGTGAAATGGGCTGTAACAGAACCACCCTCACAGAGCTCTGGCAGGAAGAGAAAAGACAAAGGGACAGGAAGTGCCAACTGAGCCTCTCCTGCCCAAACAGCTGCTTGCACGCGGTATGAGGAAAACAGAATTAGGGAGGGAAGTCCGCTCTGAGAAGAGACCCTCCCTCCACCTCTCTGGGCCTTAGTTTTCCCATCCTGCATTGGGGGAGGATTGGGCTGAACTACATGTCACAAACCAGGGGCCATTTCTAGCACCCATATATTTTGTTTCACCCCTGTGGTCACTTATTCCCCCCTTTCCTCTGAATTTTTATTATGTAAAATTTAAGCACACAGGAAGTCAAAAGCAGAATCCACAGCTGCCATCTGGAGCGACCTGCCCGGTGCTGACGCTGACAGCTCTGCCTGCGTGCACGCTCCCCTCTCTACACACAGCTATGTGCTGTTTTCGGAATCTTTTTTTTTTTTTTTTTTTTTTGAGATGGAGTCTCGCTCTGTCGCCCAGGCTGGAGTGCAGTGGCACGATCTTGGCTCACTGCAAGAGCCGCCTCCCAAGTTCACGCTATTCTTCTGCCTCAGTCTCCCGAGTAGCTGGGACTACAGGCGTCTGCCACCACGTCTGGCTAGTTTTTTGTATTTTTAGTAAAGATGGGATTTCACTGTGTTAGCCAGGATGGTCTCAATCTCCTGACCTTGTGATTGGCCCGCCTCAGCCTCCCAAAATGCTGGGATTACAGGTGTGAGCCACCACACCCGGCCCTGAATCATTTGAAAGTAAGTTACTGGCCAGAAGCAGTGGTTCACACATGTAATCCCAATGCTTCAGGAGGCCAAGGCAGGAGGATCACTTGAGGCCAGAAGTTCGAAACCAGCCTAGGCAACATAGCAAGGCCTCCCCCGACTCCTCGATCTTTATCTAAAAATCACTTAAAAGAATAAAAGAAAGTAAGTTGTTGACTTTATGACCTTTTGCCCCTAGTCCATCAGCATGCACTCCCTGAAAAGAAGGCTGTTCTACAAGACCATGATACGCTTACCTCACTGCGAAAAACACTGTAATTCCACAGATATCTAACACACAGTCCACATTTAAGTTACCCAGTTGTCCCCAAAATGTCTTTTATGGCTGGACTTTTTGTTTCAAACTAAGAGCTAGCCAAGATTCAGATGTTACATTTAGTTTTATCTCTTTCAGAGTGAGCAATTTTCTTTTTTTTTTTGAGACAGAGTCTTGCTCCGTCGCCCAGACTGGAGTGCAGTGGAGCGATCTTGGCTCACTGCAACCTTCCCTTCCCGGGTTCAAGCGATTCTCCTGCCTCAGCCTCCCAAGTAGCAGGGACTACAGGTGCCTGCCACCACGCCCGGCTAATTTTTGCATTTTTAGTAGAGACGAAGTTTCACTATATTGGCCAAGCTGGTCTCGAAATCCTGACCTTGTGATCCACCCACCTCAGCCTCCCAAAGTGCTGGGATTACAGGCATGAGCCACCGCGCCCAGCCTGAGCAATTTTCTTATTTTGAAAAAATTATCGCCTCCAAACAAACAGCCAGAATCGTGGGTGAATCTGTACATGGCCTTTGCCTGGACCTAGCAAGGGTTTCCCGTTTGCCAGAGTACACTTCTCCCTCCCCATCTCTCTGCCTCTCTCTCTCTCTCTCTCACTCTCCCATCTAAGTTAGCAGCAGACACACCTACCTGTGTTTTAAAATCAGTTGGCATTTATTTATTTGTTTGTTTACTTATTATTTATTTATTTTTTGAGACAGAGTCTTGCTCTGTCACCCAGGCTGGATTGGAGTGGCGCCATCTCTGCTTACTGCAACCTACGCCTCCCGGGTTTAAGCGATTCTTGTGCCTCAGCCCCCAGAATAGCTGGGACTACAGGCATATGCCATCACGCCCAGCTATTTTTTGTACTTTTAGAAGAGATAGGGTTTTGCCATGGTTTGGCCAGGTTGGTCTCAAACTCCTGGCCTCAAGCGATCCCCTCCGCCTCGGGCTCCCAAAGTGCTGGGATTACAGGTGTGAGCCAGCTCGCCCAGCCTGTTTATTTTTGAGACAGCGTCTCACTCTGTTGCCCAGGCTGGAGTGCAAAGACTCAAACTGCTCACTGCATCCTCAAACACCCAAGCTCAAATGATCTTCTCACCTTGGCTTCCCATCCCAGCTAATTTTTGTATTTTTTGTAGAGGCGGGGCCTCACTATGTTGCCCAGGCTGCTCTCAAACTCCTGAGCTCAAGTGATCTGCCCACCTTGCCCTCCCAAAGTGCTGGGATTATAGGCATGAGCCATCACATCACACTCAGCCAAAATTAATTGCCATTTAAACATCAAGAAGTCTCACGTTCTTATTTGATTTCCAGCTCCTACTGAAAACCAGAAGACTTAGCCCAGGGCTCCCTTGTGGAACAACTTGCTGGAAGGAGCAGAAGCTGCCCCTGGGACAGACCAGGTAGTCCCACTTTGCCACATTCCACACTGCTCCCTCCTGTCTGACACCCAGCCATTTCTTGCAATCCTGTAACCTGCCTGAGTCCTGCACCATGGAATTTTTTACCCTCAACTAATTCCACATAATCTTTTTTTTTTTTTTTTTTTGAGATGGAGTTCTGTTCTTTTGGCCCAGGCTGGAGTGCAATGGCGCATCTTGGCTCACTGCATTCTCTGCCTCCTGGGTTCAAGCGATTCTCCTGCCTCAGCCTCCCTAGCAGCTGGAATTACAGGTGCCCACCACCACGCCCGGCTAATTTTGTATTTTTTAGTAGAGATGCGGTTTCACCATGTTGGCCAGGCTAGTCTCGAACTCCTGACCTCAGGTGATCCGCCCACCTCGGCCTCCAAAGTGCTGGGATTACAGGCGTGAGCCACCGTGCTCGGCCAATTACAGATAATCTTTAAGGGCCTCAGGTCTCTTCAGGGTGGGGGACCACCACATCCTGGGGAGGCAACTGCCCATCAGTGCCAGTGGCTTCACAATGCACTGACTTTGTAGCCACTTATTCTCTGCTCAGGAGATCAGACTCCAGACTTACCCCAACTGGGGTTCAGATCCGAATTCCAAGAGCTACCACCAAGGAGACTTTTGGAAAGTTCTCAGGCTCCTCAGAGCCCAGTCCCTTCATGAGTGCGACTCCTGCTTCCCAGGGTGGGTGTGAGGACTGGATGACAGAATTCCCAGGAAGCACTTAGCATGGCACCTGGCCTAGGAGGAGCCCTCAGGCATCATTTTCCTGAGAAGACAATCAGGTGGGTGGGCGGAAACAAGTACTAACACACTCATCCATCGCAATGCAGTGAAACACTGGAAATGACCAAAATCCCAACAAGAGGGAACTGGATAGATCATGATCATATCCCTGAGATGAAAGAATCAACAACTGAGACAAGGATGCTGTATTTTGAAATGACCCAGATAGCCACTGATAAAGGACTGCTGTATCCAGGAGAATGGTTAGGGTCTTCTAGCTGTGAGTCCCATGTCCCTCCACTCCATGGACCGCTGTGCTATAGGGAGAGACAGACGGGTCTCCAGGAGAGACTGCTAAGTGATATGCCAACTTGTGGGTTAAAAGTGGGGGAAAAGAATATATATTTGTATTTACTTGTATTTATGTGTGGAAAACACTGGAAGAATTCATGAGAAACAAGTAAAAATGCTTCCCTGTGAAGTGGAGGAGCTCTGGGCAGAAGGCAGATGGCAGACAAAGGCAGTGGGTAGATTTTTTCTTGGTACCCACATACACTTCATTTTAGTTTCTGAAACATGAATATATTACCTAATCAAAATTATCTTTTAAAGTATTCTTTTTGGGGCCAGGCGTGGTAGCTCACGCCTGTAATCCCAGCACTTTGGGAGGCCGAGGTGGGCGGATCACCTGAGGTCAGGAGTTCGAGACCAGCCTCAACATGAAGAAACCCCATCTCTACTAAAAATACAAAATTAGCTGGGCGTGGTGGTGCATGCCTGTAATCCCAGCTACTCGGGAGGCTGAGGTAGGAGAATTGCTTGAACCTGGGAGGCGAAGGTTGCGGTGAGCCGAGATCGCACCATTGCACTCCAGCCTGGGCAACAAGAGCGAAACTCCATCTCAAAAAATAAAAATAAAAAATAAATAAATAAAATATTCTTTTTGTGTGTGTGTGTGTGTGTGTAGAGATGTTTCCCAGGCTGGTCTCAAACTCCTGGCCTCAAGTGATCCTCCTGCCACAGCAGGAAGTGCTGGGATTACAGGTATGAGCCAGCCCACTCAGCCTAAAAATATTCTTATAGAATAATTCTGTGGTTTCCTATATATTAACAAAGGAAAATGATCACAGCATGTTGTTAAATTGAAAATAAAAAACAAGCTATAAAACAGATAATCTGATTTGATTACAATTTTGTTGGAAAACTTTTTTTTTTTTTTTTTTGAGATAGTGGCTCCCTCTGTTCCCCCAGGCTGGAGTACAGTGGTGCGATCTGGGCTCACTGCAACCCTGGCCTCCGGAGCTAAAGCGATCTTCCCACTTCAGCCTCCCAAGAAGCTGGTGCACGCCACCATGCTTGGCTAGTTTTTGTATTTTTGGTAGAGATGAGATTTCATCATGTTGCCCAGGCTAGTCTTGAACTCCTGGACTCAAGCAATCCACCTACGTCTGCCTCCCAAAGTGCTGGGATTTCAGGCATGAGCCACTGCACCCAGCCTTGTTGGGAAACGTTCTATTTGCATATAAAGAGCTCCATGTGTGCAGGGCTTTGTCTGTCTGTTCACTGCTGTGTTCCCAGAATCCAGAACATACCTCAATTGCTCAATAAGCACCATGTGAGTGAGCAAGTGAATGAGTGAATTAGTGAATGAATGAGTGAATGAGTACATGAATGGATGGTTACAGGATCAGGAAGATGTCTGAGGGCATGCGGCCAAACTGAACAGTGGTGGATTTATGACTTTTATCTTCTTGACATTTTTCTGTGTTCTGAAAATTTTAAACGAGCACTCCTCATGCTTCTAATCAGAAAAGAAAAACAGTAAAGGCAGGCCAGGCATGGTGGCTCATGCCTGTAATCCCAGCACTTTGAGAGGCCAAGGCAGGCAGATCACTTGAGGTCAGGAGTTCGAAACCATCCTGGCCAACATGGTGAAACCCCGTCTCTACTAAAAATACAAACATTAGCCAGGTGTGGTGGCACGTGCCTGTGATCACAGCTACTCAGGAGGCTGAGGCAGGAGAATCGCTTGAACCCAGGAGGTGGAGGCTGCAGTGAGCCGAGAGAGTGCCACTGTACTCCAATCTGGGCGACAAGAGCAAGACTCTGTCTCAAAAAAGAAAAGAAAAGAAAAACAATAAAGATATGAAAAGAAAAAGCAAATGCTCTGTCTGCAGGTGTCAGGGCACTGGGGTCTGGGCAAGGGAAGGGAGTAGACTCACTGGGAAGAAGCTTGGGCTGGTGACCAGCACACATCCTACATGCCTTGCTCACACTATTCTGCCCCAGCAGCAGAGCCAAGATTCCCAGGGCGGGCAGCTCAGGAGCACAGAGAGTCAGGGCTGCAGGAGCCCTGTGGAGGGAAAATGAGGCCCAGAGAAGGCCTGTGACTGGCCTCAGGCCACACAGCAGGGCCAGGATGGAATCAGGCCTGCTCAGGTGTCAGCCTCCAACACCAGGACACTTTGATACTGGATGAAGTAATTCACACTTCTTACCTCTGGTTCACATATGGGGAGTAGAGCTAGAGGCTCTGAAGACAGACTCAGCGTCTCATCCTAGACCGATCTGTCACTAAACTTTTGTTGGTGCTCCTCCCTCTCCTGCAAGCAGGCAGTAGGATCTGGGCCAAGCCCAGGAGCTGCCTGCACATGCGGGGGTCCTCAGGCTGCAGTTGGCTGTTAGGATTCTGAGGTCAAGCTTGGTTGCCTCCCTGGAATCGGTTCCCTGGCCCCACAGTGGGGATCAGAAAATCTACAAATGTCCATGGAGCCCCTGAGGAACCTTGTAGAGACTGCGCACTCCTGGAGACAGAACACGGAGGGGCTGGGTTTGAATCTGACTTTGCCACTTGCCAGCGTGTAACCCAAGGAAGTTACCTCCCCTCTCTCTAAAGCGAGGCTGAACTGAGCACAGCACCTTCTGCACAGTACTGCCGTGAGAGAGAAGAGCTCAGGGCCACAGGCTCCGCCACTGCTGTCACTGTGTGTAGGGAGAGGACAGGGGTCCCCTGCTCTCCCCCTTCCCCTCCAGGGTTCATCCCCCACACAGAGGGCAGAGAGGTCTTCAAAACCAAGGCCAGTACATCATTCCCTGGAATCCCATGCAGCTGTGAAGGGACAGACTGCTGATCCGTGCAGCACCCAGGGGGCCATTCTTTTTTTTTTATTGTTATTATGATGATGATGATGTTTTATTATACTTTAACTTCTAAGGTACACGTGTACAACATGCAGGTTTGTTACATAGGTATACATGTGCCGTGTTGGTTTGCTGCACCCATCAACTCGTCATTCTTTTTTCTTTTTTGAGACAGGGTCTCACTCTGTCACCTAGGCTGGAGTTAAGTGGTACAGTCACTGCTCACTGTAGCCTCGACCTCCTGAGCTCAAGCAATCCTCCCACTTCAGCCTCCCAAGTTGCTGGGGCTACGGGCACATGCCATTACGCCTCGCTAATTTTTTTATTTTCATAGGGATGGGGTCTCACTAGGTTGCCCGGGCTGGTCTCAAACTCCTGGGCTCAAGCAATCTTCCTACTTCGGGCTCCCAAAGTGCTGGGATGATAAACTGTTCTATAACTTGGTAGCGGTCACGGTTAAATGATTAGATATGTTTGTCAAAACTTGCAGAGCATGCTGAAAGAAAGAATTTTTACTGCATATAAACAGTACATTAAATTTTTCTTTCTTTCTTTCTTTTTGAGACAGAGTCTCACTCTGTCACCCAGGCTGGATTGCACTGGCACCATCTCAGGTCACTGCAGCCTCCACCTCCTGGGTTCAGGCGATTCTCCTACCTCAGCCTCCCAATTAGCTGGGAACAAAGGCGCATGCCACCACTCCCAGCTAATTTTTGTAATTTTAGTAGAGACAGGGTTTTGCCATGTTGGCCAGGCTGGTCTTGAATTCCTGGCCTCAAGTGATTGGCCCACCTCGGCCTCCCAAAGTGCTGGGATTATAGGCATGAGTCACCATGCCCAGCCATAAACAGTACATTTAATTTTTTTTTAATGAAAAGAAAACCAAACTCCTCAGCCACGATACAGGTACATGGGCTTCATTTTCCTATTGTATGTATTTACATATATCTTTGAAGTTTTCTAAAATTAGGGGGAAAAAAACCCACTAAGATTGTTACTGGAAATGGGTCCCAAAGAGAGGGTTCTTGGATCTCACCCAAGAAAGAATTCAGGGCAAGTCCATAAAGTGAAAGCAAGTTTATTAAGAAAGTAAAGGAATAGGCCGGGTGCGGTGGCTCACACCTGTAATCCCAGCACTTTGGGAGGCTGAGGCAGGCGGATCACAAGGTCAAGAGTTTGAGACCAGCCTGGCCAACATGGTGAAACCCCCATCTCTACTAAGAATACAAATATTAGACGTGATCAGCTTCCCAGGCAGGGAGGAAGGCCCAGGCATTCCCTGAGCCTGGGGAAGCCAGCTGTCCCGGACTGACCTGCTCCGGGAGAGCCAACAAAGGACACATTCGGCCTGGCCCAAGCCCTGATGATTTCAGTGTTATTTTCTGCATGCACAAAACATCTAGGGAGGATGGCAGTGGCAGTGGCATCTGAGATTTGCAAACTCCTGAGGTCTGGCAATATGCCCGCCTCGGCCTCCCAAAGTGCTGGGATTACAGGCGTGAGCCACCGCGCCCGGCGCAGTTTAACCTTTCTTTTCAGACCCCTTTGCTGATGCAAGTAAGGCTGATGACCCGTTTCTTGCTAGCACTGAGGATTATATCCATATAAGAATTCAACAGAAAGGTCAGGAGCGGTGGCCCACGCCTGTAATCCCAGTACTTTGGGAGGCTGAGGCGGGCAGATCACCAGGTCAGAAGTTCAAGACCAGCCTGGCAAATATGGTGAAACCCTGTCTCTACTAAAAATACAAAAAATTAGCTGGGCGTAGTGGCGGATACCTGTAACCCCAGCCACTCGGGAGGCTGAGGCAGGGGAATCGCTTGAACCCAGGAAGCGGAGGTTGCAGTAAGCCGAGATCGCGCCACTGCACTCCAGCCTGGACGACAGAGCTAGATTCTGCCTCAAAAATCAAAAATAAAAAAGAAGTTTGCCTGCAATGGTGCTGTAATTGAGCATCCGGAATATGGAGAAGTACTTCAGCTATAGGGTGACCAACACAAGAACATATACCAGTTCCTCAAAGAGATTGGACTGGGCAAGGACGATCAGCTGAAGGTTCATGGGTTTTAAGTCTTGTGGCTCATTGAAGCTTAAGTGAGGATTTCCTTGCAATGAGTAAAATTTCCCTTCTGTCCCTTGTCACAGGTTTAAAACCCTCATAGCTTGTACAATGTAACCATTTGGGGTCCGGGTTTTAACTTGGACTAGTGTAACTCCTTCATGCAATATACTGAAAAGAGAATTAAAAAAATACAAAAATTAGCTGGGCGTGGTGGCGCGTGCCTGTAATCCCAGCTACTCAGAGGAGGCTGAAGCAGGAGAATCGCTTGAACCTGGGAGGCAAAGGTTGCAGTGAGCCAAGATCACGCCACTGCACTCCAGGCTGGGCGACAGAGCAAGACTCTGTCTCAAGAAAAAAAAAAAGAAAGTAAAGGAATAAAAGAAGGGCTATTCCATAGGCAGAGCAGCAGCTTGGGCTGCTGGACTAAGGATAGTTATAGTTATTTTTTTATTTTATATTAAACAACGGGTGGATTATCCATGAGTTTTCCAGGAAAGGGGTGAGCAATTCCTAGAGCTAAACCCCTTTTTAGACCACATAGGGTAACTTCCAGACGTTGCCATTGCATCTGTAAACCCTCATGGCCCTGGTGGGAGTGTCTTTTAGCATGCTAATATATTCTAATGAGTGCATAATGAGCAGTTGAGGACGACCAGAGGTAACTCACATTGCCATCTTGGTTTTGGTGGGTTTTGGCTGGCTTCTTTACTGCAACCTGGGTTTTTTTTTGTTTTTTTTTGTTTTTGTTTTTGAGACGGAGTCTCGCTCTGTCGCCCAGGCTGGCGTGCGGTGGCGCGATCTCGGCTTACTGCAAGCTCCGCCTCCCGGGTTCCAGCGATTCTCCTGCCTCAGCCTCCCAAGTAGCTGGGACTATAGGTGCCCACCACCACGCCGGGCTAATTTTGTTTTTGTATTTTTAGTAGAGACGGGGTTTCACCATGTTAGCCAGGATGGTCTCAATCTCCTGGCCTCGTGATCCGCCCGCCTCGGCCTCCTAAGGTGCTGGGATTACAGGCGTGAGCCACCGCGCCCGGCCTACTGCAACCTGTTTTATCAGCAAGGTCTTTATGACCTGTATCTTGTGCTGATCGCCTTTCTCATCCTGTGACTTAAAATGCCTAATTTACTAAGAATGCAGCCCAGCAAGTCTCAGCCTTATTTTACCCGGCCCCTATACAAGATGGAGTCCCTCTGGTTCAGACACCTCTGACAAGATCATGCCCCAAACCCTCCCCGGTCAGAGTCCAAGCCAAAGGCCCCTCAATCTGCCTGCAGGACCTCTGGTCTCATCCCCGTCCTCCAGGGTCTCTCTGTCCTAGCCACGCTGGCTTCCCTGTGTTCTGGAAACGCACCCCAAGGCCTCTGCACAGCCACTCTTTCTGCCCTTCCCCCTATGCCACCTGATTCACCCCCTCACTTCCTTCAAGTCTTTCTATTTTTTTTTTTTTTTTTTTTGACATCGAGTCTCACTCTGTCACCCAGGTTGGAGTGCAGTGGCACAATCTTGGCTCATTGCAGCCTCCGCCTCCTGGGTTCAAGCGAGTCTCCTGCCTCAGCCTCCCGAGTAGCTGGGATTACAGGCATGTGCCACCACACCCGGCTAATGTTTGTATTTTTAGTAGAGACAGGGTTTCTCCATGTTGGTCAGGCTGGTATCAAACTGCTGACCTCAGGTGATCTGCCCACCTGGGCCTCCCAAAGTGCTGGGATTACAGGCGTGAGCCACCACCCCTGACCCCTCCTTCAAGCCTTTCATAAAAGAGTCCACATCCACTGATGTCTGTCCTGGCCACCCAATCTGAAACCATGACCTCCTCCAGGAGCACGCCCCTGCCCCCTGCTGAATCTCCCTCTGGGCGATGTGAATGGCCAGATCATTATTTTCTTCTTTGCTTATTGTCTCTCCCCCAACTAGAGCATCAGCTCCTAAAGGGCAGGGAGTTTTTTGTTTTGTTCACTATTGGGTCTCCTTATAACAGTACCTGGCATGCAGTAAGCATCCAATATTTGCTAAATGAACCGATGACTGACTGAATAAATGATATCCTACGTCTACAGCCTGGTCTCCACATGGCCGGGTTTCGGCACATACTGCTTCCCCAGGGTAGGGAGGCAGAGCACATCCACTGACTCAGCAGACGGTAAATGCTCACTTGGTACTTTTGTTTATCCTTGTTCCAAAAGGGATTTCTGCAAGGTGAAAAGATGCCAGTAAGCTAAGGATATTCAAAAGCAGGGGAGAAGGAAGGGAGCCAGAGACAAGGAAGACCCTGGCTTTTAACTGGCCCTAGTGTGTGCTGGGCTCTGCCAGGGACTGATGAGAGAGGAATCTGTTCTGGATCTAGGATAGCTGGGGGACAGACACTAAATAAATGTGACTGCAGAGATGAGGGCTTCCCAGAGGAGGTGATGTTTGGACAACAGCACATGCATAGGCCCAGAGGAGGGAATGAGTGTGGCCTGTTCAAGAAATTTCAGGAGGCAGGTCGTGGTGGCTCAAGCCTGTAAGCACTTTGGGAGGCCGAGGTGGGTGGATCATGAGGTCAGGAGATTGAGACCATCCTGGCTAACATGGTGAAACCCCGTCTCTACTAAAAATATTTTAAAAATTAGCTGGGCGCGGTGGTGGGGGCCTGTAGTCCCAGCTACTTGGGAGGCTGAGGCAGCAGAATGGCGTGAACCCAGGAGGCGGAGCTTGCAGTGAGCCGAGATCGCGCCACCGCATGCCAGCCTGGGTGACAGAGCGAGACTCCGTCTCAAAAAAAAAGAAGAAATTTCAGGAACACGTTCTGGCCTCCCCAAACCACTTAAGTGCTCTGGAGATGGAGAAGTCACCTGAGACACTCACGAGGTTACATCTTGCTTGCTCAGGACTGCAGCCAACATGACTCAGCTGAGGTCAAGGACTTACCTGACCCCAGAATCACTTTCTGTCTCCTTGCATGTAAAGACTCACTCTCTAGCCTTGTTTTGTTTACAGACTCCCCAATACAAGACACACTGGTTAAAATAACAATAAAAATATGCTAGCAGAGGTTAGTCTCAGTAAATATATCTGACAAAGGAATGGTAACTGAACAACAAAAATCACTCTAATGAATTTAAAAATTAAAAAAATTGATTTTGTGCCACAAAAATTGTGGCACAACAGTTGGCCAAAGTGTTTACAACAGGATATCCAAATGGCCAAGGAGCATATAAAAAGAGGCTCAACATCTCCATTCAACAGGCCACCGCAAATGAGAGCTACAATGTGATGCCACTTCACATTCAGAATGGCTAACTTGGAAAAGACTGTACAATGAACGAAACTCTCAAAATTGTCAGCAGGAGTGTAAAATGGTACACCCGCTTTGGAAAAAGCTCTGGCAATTTCTCACAAAACTAAATATACACCTACTATAAGATCCAGCAAAGGCCAGGTATGGTGGCTCATGCCTGTAAACCCAGCACTTTTTGAGAGAGCAACACAGGAGGATCACTTGAGTCCAGGAGTTTGATACCAGTCAGAGCAACACAGAGAGGCCCCCATCTCTATGAAACTGAAAAAAATTAGCCCAGGATGGTAGCACGTACCTGCAGTCCCAGCTACTCAGGAAGCTGAGGTGGATCACTTGAGCACAGGAGATCGAGGTTGCAGTGAGCAGAGATCATGCCATTGCACTCCAGCCTGGGTTACAGAGACAGACTGTCTCTTAAAAAAAAGTCCAGCAATCCATTTCTGGTAGCTACACGAGAGGAACGCTACAATGCAGACACAAAAAGACATGTTTAAGAATGTCCATAGCAGATTTTTCATAATAGTCCAAAACCAGAACAACCCAAATGCCCATCAACAGATGAATGGATAAACTGTGGTATATCCACACTATAAACCAAAAATAAAATTCTAAGCTCCCCAACCTACTGAATGGATCCCCCACCTCTTCCCCAAGGGAATTCCAAAGACACTTGAAAAGCTAGTTCAGGCCGTGATGGGAAGGGAAGTGGGACATACCTCATTTATAACCCCCTCCCTTTGGAGTGTAGGCACAACTGACTAGCATTAACATTAAAATATATATCATGGCCGGGCACAGTGGCTCACACCTGTAATCCCAGCACTTTGGGATGCCGAGGCGGGCGGGTCATCTGAGGTCAGGAATTTGAGACCAGCCTGACCAACATGGAGAAACCCCGTCACTACTAAAAATACAAAAAAATCAGCCAGGCGTGGTGGTGCATGCCTATAATCCCAGCTACTCGGGAGGCTGAGGCAGGAGAATCACTTGAACCGGGAGGCAGAGGTTGCAGTGAGCCAAGATGGTGCCATTGCACTCCAGCCTGGGCAACAAGAGTGAAACTCCGTCTCAAAAAAAAAAAAAAAAAAAAAAAACCCGTAAAATATATATAATTAGACTGACAAAACAGACTCTTCTTTTCCTTTTTTTTTTTTTTGCTCACTGCAAGCTCCGCCTCCCGGGTTCGCACCATTCTCCTGCCTCAGCCTCCGGAGTAGCTGGGACTACAGGCGCCTGCCACCACGCCCGGCTAATTCTTTTTTTGTATTTTTAGTAGAGACGGGGTTTCACCATGTTAGCCAGGATGGCCTCGATCTCCTGACCTCATGATCCACCTGCCTTGGCCTCCCAAAGTACTGGGATTACAGGCGTGAGTCACCATGCCCGACCCAAAACAGACTCTTTGTAGCACTAAGATACCAAATTCCAACCTGACTCTGGTATAGCATCACATGACAGATAACAGGCCCCGAAGGAAATGAAGGAATTTTACCCAAAAATATATTCTTCGACTTATTTTGGAATGGCCCTGCAATGCCATCTCTTGTGGGGGAAATTTGCATGTGTGGAGAATCCCCCTCCCTTTCTGGGTCTTTTTCTGATTAAGGAGAGATTTGACTAAGAGTCTGACACCTTTTAAAGTCCTAAAAGAGACATTTACCATCTATTCTTTCTGAAGCCTGCTACTTAGAGGCTTCATCTACATAATAAGAACCTTGCCTTCCACACACCCCCCTTATCTTAACTCGAGTATTTCTTTCTGACATCAACTCTTTAGGAAAAGCTTAACTCTTTCAACCACTTGCCAATCAGAAAATCTTTGAAAGGGGGGGGAGGGGAGGGTGTCTCACACCTATAATCCCAGCACTTTGGGAGGTCAAGGCAGGTGGATGAGGTCAGGAGTTTGAGACGGATGGATTGCCTGAGCCTGGGCAACATGGTGAAACCCCATCTCTACAAGAAATATAAAAATATTAGCCGGGTGTGGTGGCCCATTCCAGTGGTCCTAGCTACTTGGGAGGCTGAGTTGGGAGGATCAGAGGATATTCTCGGTAAATATATCTGACAAAGGAACAGCTTGAGCCAGGTAGGCAGAGGTTGCAGTGAGCCAAGATGGCGACACTGCACTCCAACCTGGGTGACACAGCGAGACCCTGTTTCAAAAAAAGAAAAAGAAAACATCTGAATACACCTATGAGCTGTAAGCCCCCACCACCTTCTGGATGGCCAAACCAATGTACACCTTACAGGTATTAGGTCTTTGCCTGTAACTTCTGTCTCCCTAAAATGTATAAAACCAAGCTATAACCCAACCACCTCCAGCACATGTTCTCAGGACCTCCTGAGGCTGTGTCCAGGGCCATAGTTACTCATATTTGGCTCAGAATAAGCTCTTCAAATATCTTACAGTTTGGCTTTTTTTTGTCAACACTATGGAATAATTACTCAGTGGCGAAAAAGATGCAAAAACAGGGATGAATCTCACAGATAAAATATTGAGCAAAAGTAACTGGACATTAAAAGTATATATTGGGCTGGGTGCGGTGGCTCATGCCTGTAATCCCAGTACTTTGGGAGGCCAAGGCGATGGATCACCTGAGGTTGGAAGTTTGAAACCAGGCTGGCCAACACGGCAAAACCCTGTCTCTACTAAAAATACCAAAATTAGCCTGGCTTGGTGGTGTAGGCCTGTAGTCCTAGCTCCTCAGGAGGCTGAGGCAGAAGAATCGCTTGAACCCAGGAGGCAGAAGCTGCAGTGAGCCGAGATCAAGCCACTGCACTCCAACCTGGGCGACAAGAGCGAGACTCCGTCTTAAAATAAAATAAAATAGTACATATTGTATGATTATGTTTACGTGATGGTCTAGAGAAACCTAATTAGTCAACAATGCTAGATGTCAGGGATAGTGGTTACCTCAAAGGGTAAGGCATTGCTTGGAAGAGGGTCCTAGGAACCACCAGTGTTCTGTATTTTGATTTGGATGGCGGTCACACGGGTGTGAACATCAATGCACCGTAATTGGCAAAATATTAAAAGTAACCTGTATGATTCACTGCACAGCTATGGGCAACAGGAGTGCCCCTTCAGGAGAGCAAGAGGGGAGGGTTTGGATCTAAGGTTGAGCCTTGAGGAGCCCAATTAAGTCGCCTTTCAAAGAAGTCTGAGCCCCAACAGTCCTATGTGTCTTCAAGCAAGTCCCTGCCCCTTTCTGGGATTCAGCCTCCCCATCTATGGAGTGGATCCAGGGATCCTCAAGGCCTCTTCCCGCATTTACGCCTCTCTTTGGGAGAGGTGGCATTTCACTCCTTCCCAAACAAGGCTTCACAGGACAATTCCTTCCCAGTAGCCAGTAGCCACCCAGGCTGCCCACACGGGTGGGTGCTCGCTCCTAGCGCCAGTAGCTCCAGGGCTTCAGCTGCATGAGAACTTATGCATGTCTTTCACTTGCCTTAGCCTCTATTTGCTCATCTGTAAAATGGAGTCAAGCATACCTATTTCTCAGGCTTCTGGTGATAAATCTCAGCGCAGTGATTACTGAGCGCCCTGTGCGCCAGGGCTTTGCTATACACAGGCTGTGCACACAGCAAGTGCTTAATAAATGGTGACTGCCTTGGGGACGATTAAAATGTCCATACAAAAGATTGTTACGTCTTTTTTAGAAGGCTCCTTGCGGGGGTCCCAAAGTTGCACGTGGGACAAACGCAAGAGGGAAAAGTAGCCGGCGCGGCGCTGCGGCGGCCCGTGTTGTTTTGTTTGGGGCTACGAGAGGAACGCGGCCGGCGCGGCCCCTTTAAGAGGTGACTGGAATGTATCAAAACAAAAAGGCCGCGCGTCCACTGGCTGCGCTCTGCACGTGACCTCACAGCTGATTTCCTGGCCCCCCCCACCCTTTTTGTTGCTGCCGCCGCCGCCGAGTGTCAGTTTCAGCGCCGCCGCCTGCGGTCTCCCAGGCCGTAACTACCCAACCGCCTGCCGCCTGCGCCCGCGCTCCAGCCCCGCCGCGCGCCTGAGCCGTCCCCGCGCGCCTCGGCCCCCGCCGGCGCCGCGCCGCAGCCCCGAGCGCAGATGGCGCACTCGGCTGCCGCCGTGCCGCTGGGCGCGCTGGAGCAGGGCTGCCCCATCCGCGTGGAGCACGACCGCCGGCGCCGCCAGTTCACTGTCCGACTCAACGGTAACGCGGCCCCGGCCCGCCCCGACCTTTTGTCTGCGAGCGAGCCGGGCCCGCCGGGGCCGCCCCCTTGCTGGGTGCCCGGCCCCCGCGCGCCCGCGGCCCGGCCCCGGCCCGCCGCCCGGGAAGGCTGTTGCGAGCGCGCGCCGCGGGGTGGTCCCGGGCGGCCGGAGCTCTGGGCGCAGGCCGGGTTGTGCTCGGGGCCAGGTGGGGGCGCGGCCGGCGCTCCGGGAAGTGGAACGGGCTGGGCGGGGGCAGACTTCCCGGGAGAGCAGGGGCCAGGACGGACAGGGGCCCCTGGAAAGGCAGAGGCAGGAGCTGGGGCAGCGCGGGTCCCCAGTCTCAGCCGCAGGGGACCCGCACCTGCTCAGGCCCAGTTGTTCATGACTGTTGGGCACCCACTGAAGGCTCCTGTTTGAGATCCTGGAAAGTTGGTCAGCCGTGACCTGTCCCCTTCTGCGGGTGTTATATGGCTTCTTGCTGCCCCTGGGAATCTTAGTCTTTCTACACGGGGGAGGCCTGCGGACCTGGGGCTGACCGCGAAAGGGGCTTGTGGTCCCCTGGGGGGAGTGGGGGGCGGGGGGATGGCTACCACTATCAAGACTTCAGTGGCTCTGGACTGGCCATTTGCATCACTTCTGTGTGCTTCAGTTTCTCCCTCTCTGCAATGGGAATAATACCAGTGCACACCCCATTGGCTAGTTGTAAGGATGAAAGACTGTAACAAATGTAAAGAATCAGACCAGCTCATGGGGCATTAGTAAGTGCTGGTAAACGTGGCCCCGATCGTGATTCGTGAAGCCAGAAAGCAAGGGCAAGTTCTCCTTTAGTGCAGAGAAGTTTTTGTTTTTGTTTTTGTTTTTTGAGACGGAGTCTCACTCTGTCGCTCAGGCTGGAGTTCCTGTGACACAATCTCGGCTCACTGCAACCTCTGCCTCCTGGGTTCAGCCTCCGGAGTAGCTGGGATTACAGGCACCCACCACCAAGCCCAGCTAATTTTTGTATTAGAGACAGGCTTTCACCATGTTGGCCAGGCTGGTCTTGAACTCCTGACCTCAGGTGATCCACCTGCCATGGCCTCCCAAAGTTCTGGGATTACAGGAGTGAGCCACCACGCCCTGCCAGTGTAGAGAAGTTTTGACTAGCCCATCCCCCCTCAGGAGATCCCACAGGTAGGAAATAGAACTAGAAAAACGAGGGCTATGAACTCCCTGTGGCCCACCTTGCCCCAGTGGGAATGTCCAAGCTGGATCGGTCCTTAGGGGCCACTGTGCCCATTTTCAAGAAGGGAAGGTGGAGGGCCAGGAAAGGGAAAGGCTTGCGAGAGGTCAGGCTGAGAGTTGGGCAGAGCTGGGATGGCGTCCTGACTGGTCTGACTCCCTGAACGGTGGGGCTCCTGCGACCCACATTTGGCTTCAGCCGGGAGGGGCCTCTGCCAGATCTCCGATGCCATTTGGAATGTGCCGAGTGTCGAGCCAGGCCCCACTACAGCTTTGTGGATAGGACTGTCACAATACCCTGACAATGTTGTGACATACCACCCCGTGTTACTGATGAGGAAACTGAGGCTAGGGACCTTAGGAAGTGATTGCCCAGCATCACCCAGAACTTCACCATTGGCCCAACCAACCCTATACCACCAGGCAGAGGCAAGTTCTGCTACTGCTGTGGTGCCGGCAGGGCTCAGCTGGCCACGATACTCGGGGCCCTGGCGACTCTGGGAGAGAGACCTCATGGCTTTCAAATCCTCTCTTCTGAGGTTCCAGAGCGGCCTCTGGTTCCCTTGTGGGCTCGGGAGGCCCATTATACTCAGAGACAGAAAGAAGAGGGGATACATTGGTTGTTTTTTTTTTTCCTTTTTCTTTCTCTTCCAAGTGGGTACAGCTAAAGGACAGCCCTCCAGAGCTGGCCATGGTCAGGGCTGGACATGCCCAGCCGTATTTCTAAACTTACCCCCTTCTGGAATTCACTGCCCAGATAGCTGACCGCAGATGTGGCTGGGCATCTCCCCAGCCAAGCCCAGGGGAGAAAGAAGAGAGAGGCCAGAGGCCCCCAAGGGAGTGGCTGTGCAGCACAGGGTGGGGCTCTTCTGGGCTTCTAGGCCCCACTGGGTTTGGGTGTGTGTCTTGGGACCAGAGAGGGGTCGTCTGAGTCTGAGTCCAGGCCTCCCTGAGCTGAGGAGGACAACAAGCTGTGGTATCATTCCCGACCTGTAAGGCAAGCCTGGAGGCTGGTGCTGTTGTGCCCACTGAGAGATATAAACACTGAGGCTGAGGGGTCAGGTAGCCCCAGGCTCCTGGTGCAGAAGTGTTCCTAGGCTGTCCACATAGCAGAGCCAGGCTGATTCTCTTCCTGTGAGCTCCGGTTCTGAGTGAGGGAAAACGCTTGAGCACCTTCGTTTATTAAGCACTTAACAGTGTTCTCGGAGGCCCTGGGCACCTGGAGTCACTGTATTTCATAGCCACACAGCCCAGGGAGAGGGGAAACTGCATTTCCCATATACACATGGGGAGACTGAGGCATGGGGAAGTGAAATGACTTGCCCAAAGTCTTGCACCACAGAGGTGGAAGAGCTGTGATTCACCCCGTAAGTATTTGTTGAGCGCCTACCATGTACCAAGCACTCTTTTAGGTGTCGGGGCCTCGTGGGGCTGACAGTTTAGAGAAGGAAATGAACAAGAAATAGAGTCAGTTTTAACGTATCGTGGAAAACAAGGGCTTTCATGAGAGGTGCAGGGGGCAGAGGGGAGGCTGTGTTGGGCAGGGCTGCTATTTAGAATCAGGTGTCTAGGAAGGCCCCTCCCTGGAGGGTGGCATTTAAGTGAAGACCTGAAGGAGGCAAGAAACAGAGCTGCAACAGGGAAGAGTGTTCCAAGTGGAGGGAATAGCAAGAGCAAAGGCTGTGCAGTGCCTGCGATGCCTGGTGTGTGCAGGATGGGTCAAGAGGTCATGGGGAGCAGGTGGTGCAGGGCCTGGAAGCTGTTGTCCTATGGGCTTGGCTTTGACTCTGAGGCTCCCAGGAGGGTCCTGAGCACAAGACAGATGGGATGCCCCGGCTCCCTCTGGCTGCTGCTCTAAGGGGAGCAAACTGTGGGGACCAGGACAGAGCAGGGAGGTGGTTACTTTACTAGTCCAGGCACTGCAAACAGGCGTGGGAGAAATGTCTAGATCCTGGACAGATGTGGAAGGAAGCATGGCTGTGACTTGCTTGTGGGTGATGAGAGAAGGCTTGAGCTCGGGCTTGTCTGCCACATCCTGGTTCTGAAATGCAAGCTTGTCATCACTTTATAGATGGGGAAACCAAGGCGCACAGCCTCTAGGCAGCTAAGCCAGAATCAAGCCCCTAGCCTCCATCTGAGGACGGTTTCTGAAGGTTGGAGGCAGCTGGAAGAGACCTCCACCTCCTGGGCAGCCCCTTCCTTAGCCTTCCCTTTCCCTCACAGGCAGGGCTGAGTGTCCCACTTGCTACAAGGAAAGGAACACTTGAGGGTTGTAGAACTCTGGAACTTTCTGCGTCCTCCCTAACCCCCATTTTGCAGCCAGGAAGACTGAGGCCCCAGAGAGTCAGCTGCTGCCCCTGGCCTCCCTCAGCACCCCTGGATGCACTGGAACTAAGACCACAGCCTCAGGCTTTGGGAGGTGCTCAGATCACAGCCCCAATATGAGGCCGCTGGCTGTGTTGGGCTGGGCTGGACCAGGGTCCTCTGGGGAGGGGAGGGACCTATGGTTGAGCTTCTCCAGGCTCACAGCTCCCTCTGCTTAATCTACCAATGAACCACCAACATGTGGCACCTCCCTGATCCAGGCTCTACTTACAGAGGTGCCAGAAAAGCTGGTCAGGGTGTCTGCTTGTTCTTGTCTGGTGCCACAGCTCCAGCAGCCTGGGCTCGTCTGCCTCAGTCTCATCTGTATATTCACGTTTTGATCTGCCAGCTCTCCTTCGGGGTCAGTGTGGGCCGAGTGGAGAAAGCAGAGGTCAATGTCTTCTGCAGACTCCACATCTCCCAGAGGTCCTGCCCCTGTCCCCTGTCTGCAAGCTTTGGTCTTTCTCTGTGATCGCCTCCCCTGACAATTTCCTGGCCCCCTTTGGTCCCGAGGTTGGGGAGGGGCAGAGAGAGCATGGGGGTGCAGAGACCCAGGGACGGGTTCCCCACGAGCAGTGTAGCTTTAACTTTTCCCAAACCAGTCACGTGATGCTGGTGGGGTTCTCAGGCCCAGGAGGGAGGAGGGTGGTAGTGATCATCCAGGGATAGGTGAGGTCTCTGGGGTAGAGGTGTGTCAGGACTGGCATAAGATCATCTGGCAGAGTTGAGACTGGAACTGAGGGCCCTGCCCTGCCCTAGGCTTGCTCCTGTGGCTCCCAAGTGACAAGTACTGCCCCCCTGTGCTAGTCTGAGGTCTGGAGCTCTCAAGGAAGCTCTTAGAGCCTCGCCCAGATAAGGGCCTGGGCCAGGCCCAGAGGCTGTGCCTGTGTCACTTTGAGCCGAGACAGCAGGATCCACGGTGCCCAGAAGTGAAAGCGTGGCTGACAGTGCTACCCTGGTGTCCTGCTGTCCCATCATGGGGGCTGCGGGTGGTCAGGGGAGGCTTCTGGGCATGTGACCTTTGGGCTTATCTGGAATGAGAAGGAAGGGTCCCCGGAGGCCCTGGGCAGAAAGGTGGCGGGCAGGAGAGCAGACACCAAGGCAGGGAGGCCAGAGAGGCAGCTGGACCCCAGGCATGTTTAGAAAGCCGTGTCCACAGTCCTGCCGAGGGTCAGGTCAGATGAGAAAAGGCGAGGAGGAGCCAAGGACCTTGGTCAAGCTTTGGGGACTTGGGCATTTTCCTGGGATGTCCAGGCAGGTTTGGGGCAGGACAAGGAGTTGAGCGTGAGGACCGGTATTGCATTTGTGGCCTGTGTCGTGGGTGTAACACTTGTGACTGGGTGGCCTTTGAAGGCCCTCCAAGGTGGGGTTCAGGTCCTGGCCAGATGCTCCGAGGTTGCTGCCCAGGGCCTGGCTCCTCACCGGCCCAGTGCCATGTGGTCTGGCCCATGTAGGGTGTCCATTTAAACTCGGTCTTCTCCTCACATGCCACCCCACCAGCACCATGGCCACCCCAGATGCCCTCTGTTCCCCTTTCAGCCTGAAGACCCTCCTTTGACTCAGCCCTATCCCCAGTCAACTCCACACACCTCTGTGACTCTCATTCCGGGTGAGCCCAGACGTCACCTGCCCAGATGCCTCCCCTGACCACCCGCAGCCCCCATGATGGGACAGCAGGACACCAGGGCAGCACTGTCAGCCATGCTTTCAACGCCTGGGCACCGTGGATCCTGCTGGCTCAGCTCACAGTGACACAGGCACAGCCTCTGGGCCTGGTCCAGGCCCCAGGCCCTTATCTGGGCTAGGCTCCAAGAGCTGCCTTGAGAGCTCCAGACCTCAGACTAGCACAGGGGGTTCAGGACTTGTCACTTGGGAGCCACAGGAGCAAGCTTAGGGCAGGGCAGGACCCTCAGTTCCAGTCTCAACTCTGCCAGGTGATCTTACACCAGTCCCAACACCTCTCTGCCCCAGATACCTCACCTGTCCCGGGATGATCACTACCACCCTCCTCCCTCCTGGGCCTCGGTTTCCCCATCTGTACACGGGGCTGTGAGAATCCTACCTGTTTAGTGGGATGGTTGTGAGGATCATCGTGTGGAGAGAGCAGAGCACGAGCCTGCCCCATGCTGGGGCTGCACACGCTTGGCCCACCACCGCTCCTGTCCTGCTGTCTCCTGGGAGCCACAGCCCGAGGTGCAGGCCCGGCTGTGGGAAGGCCAGCATGCTGGTCCAGCTAGTTGTCCACAGGTCTGCCACAAGGCCCTAGTGTGTGTCTGGCAGAGACAGAACAGCAGTTGTTTTAGTTGGACAAATATTTCTTGGGTGTCTCCCCTGAGCTGGGTGCCTGGAATATGGTAGTGGCCGAGCTGTGCGATCACTGAGGGCCAATGGGAGGCAGAGAAGTTCTGAGGACTCCCAAGGTCAGGTCCATCCTTGACCCAGGTGGCTACTCCAGAAACACTGACGCAGGGCATGCACAGAGGAGCAGTAATGAGCTTGCCAGGCTTCTTGTATCCACCTCCCTGCTCTGCAGGGACTGCTGGAGCAAAAGCTGAGGTCTTTTTGGTGGCTTGCAGGGCCCTGTGTGGTCTGGTCCCAGGATCTCTGACTTGGCTTCCCAACCCTTACTCCTGGCTTGTTTGGGCCCAGCCACTCTGGCCTCCTTGCTCTTCCTTCAACCTCCTACCCCAGGGCCTTTGCACGTGCTGTTCTCTCCAGTGGATGGCTCATATCCCACGTGTCCTTTGGGGTCCTTGTATGCCCTCTTTACAATGGCAGCCCTGCCCCTCCCCACCCCTCCTCTGCTGTGTAGTGATCCTTGGCATCTGTCAGTTTATCACCTGTGTGCCCTCTGTGATGTATGTATTTATTTAAAGACAGGGTCTCACTCTGTCATCCAGGCTGGAATGCAGTGATACAATCATATCTCATCGCAGCCCCGAACTCCTGGGCTCAAGTGATTCTCCCGCCTCAGCCTCCCAAATAGCACGGACCATAGGTGTGTACCACCATGCTCAGCTTTTTTTTTTTTTGAGATGGAGTTTTGCCCTTGTTGCCCAGCCTGGAGTGCAATGACGCGGTCTCAGCTCACTGCAACCTCTGCCTCCCGGGTTCAAGTGATTCTCCTGCCTCAGCTTCCCAAGTAGCTGGGATTACAAGCACCCGCTACCACGCCCGGCTAATTTTTGTATCTTTAGTAGAGATGGGGTTTCACCATGTTGGCCAGGCTGGTCTCGAACTCCTGACGTCAGGTGATCCACCCGCCTTTGCCTCCCTAAGTGCTGGGATTATAGGAGTGGGTCACCGTGCCTGGCCAACTGTATTTTTATTTTTGTAGAGGCTGGGTCATCATGTTGCCCAGGTTGGTCTCGAGCTCCTGGGTTCAAGCGATCCTCCTACCTCTGCCTCCTAAAGTGCTGGGATTACAGGCATGAGTCACCGTGCCTGGCCCCTGTATTATTTATAATGATATTACTTATTGTGTGTCTTCATCAGTAGGTAAGATCTCCATGAGGAAGAGTTTCATCAGTTTTGTTTGCTGCTGCCTGCCCTGCAGCCCAAACCCTACTGGAACACAGTAGGCCCTCAATGAGCCTGGGGTAATTAAATGGCCAGGCTAGGTAGGCAGCTCCCTTGGTGACCGGGTCAGTCCCAGAATAGCCTCTGATTTCTGCTCTCCTGTCCTGGGTGACTTGAATTAACCCCAGCAGGTGGGGAGCCAAGAACCACATCCCTTGCTGTGCAGCCAGGACAGGCGGCACTGGCCAGAGCTGGTCCTTGGCCCGGGTGGCAGGTACAGTCCAGAAGGACAGTCAGGCCCACAAGGAGGAGGCAGCACGGCCGGTGTGGGGGCGGGGCTGCAGGCATGAGGGGAGTGGGGCTGGGGAACCCTCAGCTGGGCCTGGCAGGAACGGAGAAAGGGCATTGGGCAGAGGGAAGTGCCTAGGCGATGGCGGGTGCAGGAAGTAGCAGGTGTGTCGGTGGAGCAGAAAGAATGGCTGTGGCTCAGGACTTGCAGGCCTGGGCTCCAGCGTCATCTTGGGCTGCTGTGTGACTTGGATCCCTGGATCTCAGTAGTTCCTCATCTGGAAATGGGGAGATGAATTGTAGCCACTCTCCTGAGGCTTTGGGGAGAATCAAAGGAGAGATCAAGGGCCAGAAGGCCTCCTTGCTGCCGTTGGCCCCAGTTCTGGTGGCCCTGGACTGGTGGTTGGACCTCTTGGCCTGTCAGCCTTCCCCTCGTGTTGCCCAGCACAGGCTTTAAGGGCAGATTCTCTGGGGCTTTGAAGTTCAAACACATGAAACACAGCATGATTTTAAAGAGTGAATCACATCTGTCCCTTTGCTGAGGGCCTTCTAGTGGCGCCCAGCTCAGAAGGCTTAGGAGGCTCTGCAGGACCTGCCCTATCACCTCCCTGCCCCCATCTCTGCCCTTCCCCTCACCCACCCCACTCCAGCTGCCCCTCATTCAGGCCTACTCCTGCCTCAGAGCCTTTGCACTGCCTGTTCCCTCTGCCTAGAACACCGTTCCCTCAGAATGGCTGGTGCCCTCTCCTTCCTGTCCTCACCTGCCCCCATTCCCTGGCATCCTACACATCACTTGCTTTTCATGTTTATTCTCTTTCTCCCCTTCCAGTTTCATGGGGGTAGGACTCCTTGTCTAGCTTGTTTGTTGCTATACTCCCAGCATCTGAAACAGTACCTGGGGCTCAGGAAACATTTGGTGGAAGGATAAGTGGATGGGTGGGTTGATGGATGGGTAGGTGGACAGACAGACAGATGAGACACTAAAAACTGTGATTAGGAAGAACTTCAGTTCATTGTTTGCCCAGCAGGAGTTTGGGGTGGACTGGTGAGCTCCAGGCCTGGCAGGCCTGGTGGAGTGTGAAAACCCGTTTGTTCCTGCCTCCTGTGTCCAGCGTCGGTTTCTCATGAACTCTGCCACAGGCCTCTGATCTTTCCTGCTGCGTCTCTGTCAGAGTCCAGCAGGTGGTCCTGATGCGTGGCGCAGCGCCGCCTCTCTAATCTCTTCATGCTCTGCCTTAGTTGCAGATTTGCTGAGCCCTGTTCTATGTCCAGTGCTGGGTCCTGGGACTCCCAGATCCACGGATGTGGTGGGGTGGGGATGCAGAGAGCAGGGCTACAGAAAGGGGTGGCAGGGCCCTGGGATGCTAGGACTGACGCAGTAGCAAAGGTTCATGTGGGGCTCAAGTGTTCTAGGCACGGCTGTAAGCATGTCACAGAGGTTGCCTCATTTAATCCTCCAAACCACCCTATGAAGGACATTTTATTGTATCCCCACTTTATGGATGAGGAGACTGAGGCACTGAGAGGTTATTCAGGATTCAGCTGTAGCAGCCGAATGGCTCCAAATGCCTGTCCCTCTACCCCAGCCTCGGTGCCTGAGTCCGCTGGGATGGGAGTCAGCATAGGCTTACCTGTCTCCACAACCCCCAGGATGTCATGACCGGGCCGTCCTGCTCTATGAGTACGTGGGCAAGCGGATCGTGGACCTGCAGCACACCGAGGTCCCAGATGCCTACCGTGGGCGCGGCATCGCCAAGCACCTTGCCAAGGTAGGGCAGGGCCAGGCGGGGACGGGGACGTGGGGGCTGCCACCCTCCCTCCGAGGAGACGGTGGCCCTGGTGGCCACTTCAGCCTGCTTCTTGGCCCTGGGTCCTCTCTGGGCCGGTGGCAGCCTTTCTGGGCCCAGGCTCCTGTTCTGCAAGACCCTGGCGTGGCTGAGCCTCCAAGATCCTCACACACCTCCTGTGTGGCAGGTGCTACACGGGAGCCCCATTCCTGTCCCCAACCCCTTCATCCTCAGGGCATCCCAAACCCCAGGCTGCCTGGAGAGCAGGTTTGGGCTTAATGAAGGGAGTTACAGCCAGAGCAAAGAATGACCATCAGTCCCCTGAGGGCTGCTGCTGGGACTTAGCTGGGCCGTCTGCCGGCTTCCCCTCCTCCACCCCCACCCCTCGAGGAGAATTGCAGGGCAACCTTTACCCTCCATGCTGCCTGGGGCAAGGGGGCTTGTGGGGGAGAGGTGATGTGTTTTTTCCTTGTGTACTGGACCAGTCTGTGGGGATCATCCCAGGTGACACTGAAACTCAAGGGAGTTACTGACCTGGGCAAAGTGGAAGCGTGGCTAGGGAGCCGGGCCTGGGGAGGCAGCAGACAATGCCACCTTCTGGTGCCGGCTGCAGGCCCTGACCACTCTCCTCTCTGCCCGGCTCCCAGGCCGCCCTGGACTTCGTGGTGGAGGAGGACCTGAAGGCCCATCTCACCTGCTGGTACATCCAGAAGTACGTCAAGGAGAACCCCCTGCCGCAGTACCTGGAGCGCCTGCAGCCATAACCCTGGCCTGCAGGCGGGAGCGCTCCCTGCCGGACTCTTCCACGTGGCCTTTGCCTGGCCCCACGTGCTCTCAGGAACCTGGTCCCACTGGGAACAGACTCGGAGTTATTTTTGTAAGGACACTCATCTGTGCCCCACGTCCAGATCCCTGGAGGCAGCTGACCAATGATGGGCGGTGACCCGGTAACCGAGGCGGCAAGGAGGCCAGGTAGTCCCGGCAGCTCTCACTCTGCAGAGACCAGCGGCTTCGTGGGAGGCCTGTGGGTCGCACGTAGGGGCTAGAGCCAGCCTGCATCCCGCCCACCGGGCTCCACTCGGAGATCAGCAGGAGGGCCAGTGCGGGACCCCTGCTGCCACCTCTCCTGGGCCTGTGTCCTTTCTGGAAATTAGGAAGGTGTGCTCCAGAGCCAAGAGGAGCAATAAGAAACCTCGTGTGCTAGCTTCTGAGGGTGGCAGTGCCCCTTTCTCAGACCCCATGCCCAGTGCAGGCAGGGCCCTGGAAAGGGTCAGCTCTCCCTGACAGAGACCAGCAGAGTGAAGGACTGAGCACTGGCCAGGCTCAACCGCACATGCGGTTCACACATGTGAACACACAGGATGTGGTCTACAGACGGGCTGGTGGTGGGTGCCGGGGGTGTTTTCCTCTCCTTGGTACCCCCATCTTTTTTTGGCCTCTCGTGTAGGTTCTGCAGGAAACCAAGTTCCCATCCCCATGGGCTGCTATCCCCTATACCCCTGTCTGCTGGGAGGAGCTCCAAGGGGGCCTGAGCAGCTGCAGGCCCGCCCCTTGCTGGCCTTGGCCACCTGCCTGAGCCTTCTCCGAGGAGATGCCTTGGAGCTGGGGTGGGAGCGAGGCTGACTCTTCTCCAAAAACCGCCCTCAGCATCCAAGAGGAAGAAACATCAGCCACAGGGGTTTCTGTGCTGCTGCCAGACATCAGTGTCCTCTTTTGTGGCTGGCTACAGCCGGATACACTTTGCTGCCCATCTGGCCCTGGGCTCTTCCCCAACCCAGCCTTCCTGGGTGCAGCCTGGGAGACACCAGCACGCTTTTTGGTGGGACCAGCCTTTGCGGGGCATGCTGGCTTCCCCTGGGGCTGACTCAGGTCCTGCCCTCTTGTGTTAGCACTAATAAGGGTCAGATTCGTCCCTGCCCTTCTGTAGAGCTGGAGGGTGACCTGGAGCCAGGGGCCCTTTAGGGCTGAGACATTTGTTAGTCAACACCACATCCCTTGGGAGTGATGCATCCCTACCAGGCTTCGGGGGGAGTCAGGCTGGGCTCTGGACAGTACAGGGAGAAGTTGACCAGGACCCCCATGCCTTCCTCCCCCGGTGCAGGGGCAGTGGTTGCCATGCTGACTCCTCCCTTTGACTCCATGCACAGGTGCTGGCTGGCCTGTGGTTGCATTTTCCACTCACCTTGCTATCCCCAGTCTTGGCACTGAGACCCCCTGCATTCCTTCTCCAGCCACAGCAGCCCAGGGGCCTTCCTGCCTGGACGCAGGACCACGGAGACCTGCATGTGCAGGGAGGCCTGGCAGCCTGCCGATGGGGGTCCCCAAGCCCCAGAGTCTCCTCGAAACCCCTGCTGTGGGTCACAGCATGGACCAGCAGGGGTCACCATCCTGAGTACCCCTGACATCCCTGCCCCTTGCCCTGTGGCAGATGCTCCTGCCCTGGCCTCCAGGAAGTCAGCTCTTTTGCAAAGGGCTTGTGTGAGAGGTCGGAGAAAGCCCTGGGCCTCCAGGGAGATGCAGCTGGCAGGAGGTGGGCTGAGCTGCTCTAGGGCTAGGGGTGGCCCATTGCTGGCAGAATTTAAGGAAAGAGCAGGTTGTAGGCACAGAGTATGGGCAGCCAGGCCTGGGCCTTCCCCTTACTGTCCCGGGGCAGCAGGGCTAGGGGCCTCTTTTCCCCTCCCTAAGGTCACCCCCTTCCCATCCACACGTCCCTCCCCAAGTTCAAGCACATAGTCCATCATGACCACCCAGTAGCTCAGTGAGCTGGGGCCATGTCCCTGTGGCCTCCAGCCCATCCGCAGGAGGGCCCCTTGCAGTGGCAGCACAAGGAGCCCCCCACAGGAAGCCCCTGAGGGCCAGCATGGACCTTGAGAGCCAGGAGGGAATGGGCCTGGCCCCACCCTGTTCCCACTCCCACCTAAGATTCCTACCCCTGTGTTCTAGCAGGTGACTCTCGATCTAGCCAGCCCATAACAAATACTTGAACTAGGCGGCATGGGGTGGTGGAGGCCTGCAGAGGCCCTAGGTCCAGGAACTGAGACTAGGGCTTTCTCAGGAGGCCTGATCCAAGCTCCCGCAGGTATGACCTGGCCTCCTCGCCTCGGGCTGCCTTAAAGCACTGCTAACCCACGCCAAGGGGCTAGGCAGGGCTTTGCGGGGCCTGGCCCAAGGTCTCCAGTAGAGCAATAACGTCTCCCCAGGTTGGGTCGCCACAGACACCCTGCCCTGGAGCCCCCAGCCCATCCCGTCTGGTGCTACCCTGTCTGCCTGGCAGCCTAGCCTCACCCCTCCTGTCGGTCACCTGGGAGTCCTTGGTGAGGATGCCGCCACATGGGGCCGGTTTATGCACCTGGGCGAGAACCTGACTGGGGCAGGGGATGCTCAGGGGCCTGCAGGTCTCCCACAGAGCTGCTTTTCTGCCCGCCTCACCCTGTGGGTTTCTATTTCTTGCCCGGTCAAAATAGGCAGTGACTCGTGCCTTCCCTCCTCAGGGCCCATGGCAGGGTGTGGACCCAGCTGGCCGCTGGACCGCCCCCTTCCTCATTCTTCCAGCTCATCAACAGGTCTCAGAGGAACATTTCCATAAAAGGTGTGGCCTGGCATGCAGTGCTGTCTGCACGCTGTCGCTTCCCCCACAGCAACCTGCTGGTCAGCCGTAACTGGTGGGGAGCGGGGAGGGGGGAGGCGGGCTTCCCTCCCTGGTGTCTGGCCTCTTCACTCAGCCCTCAGCACAACCTTCAGCGTGGAGAGCGAGACCCTGCGTGTCACTGGGGCTTGGCTGGTCTCCCTGCAGGGTAACAGTGACTTCAGGAACCCGGACCCCAGTCTGGGCGGCTCTGCCTTCCCGGCTGGCCCAGCCCCCACACCACAGTTCCCTGCCACCTCCAGGCGCAAAAGCCCCCAAGGCCACAACCCAGCTATGAAGCAGAGTGGCTTTGTGCGGCCTTCTAGGAAGGGGCAGTGATGCCATGCATGAGATCCGCTGTGCCATAAGAAGTCACTCCCTTTAGTATTTCTGGTCCAATGCAGGGAGGTGAGGCCCAGCCTCATGATAACACATGCCCATCAAGGAAAGCTGTGGCTAATGCTTCCAAAACAAGTGAAAATCTTGTACCAGGCCCAGGGCCATATCTCATTCTGCCCCAACTACTGAGGGAGGGAACAGACTCCTGGAGGACAATTTCTCTTAGTTCCCACTCGGGGTTACATGGCTACTCAGAATGAAAGATAAATTGCCAGGCTGGTTGCAATCTTTTTTTTTCTTTGAGATGGGAGTCTCTCTCCGTTGCCCAGGCTGGAGTGCAGTGGTGCAATCTCAGCTCACTGCAACCTCCACCTCCCGGGTTCAAGCAATTCTCCTGCCTCAGCTTCCCGAGTAGCTGGAATTACAGGCGCCCACCACCATGCCTGGCTAATTTTTGTATTTTTAGTAGAGACGGAGTTTCACTGTGTTGGCCAGGCTGGTCTCAAACCCCTGACCTCAAATGATCCACCCACCTCGGCCTCCCAAAGTGTTGGGATTACAGGCATCAGCCACCTCACCCAGCCCCGTTGCGATCTTATTCCACTTCATTTTCACAGCATCCCCGGGACATGCCCATTATTAGGCCTATTTGATAGATGATACTGAGGCTCAGAGTCGGGGGTCACAAGCCAAATCCCACACCGCTCGAAGGGCTCGGGACCCAGCCCAGCTCCCGTCCTCTTGGTGGTATCAAGCTTGTATGATATGAGGTCTATGTCTGCTTGTGACAGATAGCCTTGAAAGCAATAAACATAAAACTTCCAGCAACTTCCCACTCAGCTGCAAGGCTGCGGTGGGTCCTACCTTGAGCCATAAGGTGAGCAGCTAACCAGTGCCGGGCCAGTGTGGAGAAGGCTGAATTGCCTGTGAAGCTGGGGTTGTAGGCAGGAATATTCATCGAGCCCCTGACCATATACTCACACTGCCCCTCCTCAGTTCAGGGTTCTTGGATTTGCTCAAGTCCACCCAAATATCCCTTTACGATTCTCAGGGTCCCACTCCTTCCAGATCCAATGCCCTAAATTTTACATAAGAGTTCCGGCAAGGCTGTGAATTCAACTTGTGTTGTAACTGCAACCTGCAGGATCAAATTTAGGGTTATGTTTTCAGTTCTATCAGTCTTATGGCTACAAGATATTAAAGAGATTCTTTTCTGGTTATCAAAGATGCTCTCTGGTTTTCTGTCCATGTTTTGAGCTGGGTTTATCCCTTCTGACTCCAGTGTAGTCAGAAGCCACCAGTCTCTCCAGCTGTCCCCATGACATGATGAAGGGCTACAGCCATTTGGTCTCTCAAGCTTTGCCTTCAAGAGACACTTCACCCCAGGCACTTAACATAGGTGATATTGTGAGGACTAGTTTTGCCACTGAATGCTGTGACTTTCCAGGGTACCACATCCCTTCTGACAGTGAGGTCATTACTGCATTCCAGCCCAATCCAGGCAGATAACCAATCCCCGATTTCCAGAATTAAGGCTCTATTTCTAGGAAGTCATTCCTGCTACCAAGGACGTTATCAGTCAGTGAAGAGTCAGGAAAATGGAAATTGCCCAGGCACTTCAGAGTGGATCTAATGCAGCGGACTGGTTATGAAAACTGTTGGAAGGATGAGAGGAGCGAGAGTGAAGAGGTGAGATTGCCCAAATATTGGTAAGTGCAGGAAGCTGCTTTTACATGGAGGCTGGAGGAACAGGTGTCACCCAGAAGCGTCTGGGGATCACAGGGCTGCTAGGGTGCTCCTGGTAGAAACTTGCTGGCTGAACAAGACCCAGGTGTGCATGCCTGCTGTTGCCACCACTAAAAAAAACCCCAGATCCAGGAACTTTACTGCCTTCTGATTGATCAGTGCTTCCTACCAGCAGAAACAAATTGGAAGCCCACTGGTAAGGGCTCTAGCAAATGTAGTTTGCAGGCTTCCAGCCTCTCTGTGATCAGAGGAGGGAAGGGCTGGCAATCAACAATCAGGGCAAGGAGAAATATTCTTGCCTGCAGGGTGTGTGGCATATGACATAAATGCCAGTTCATTGATACCAAGGCTGAGGCAAAGCATCTAGAGGATGACAGGCCCCAGAACCAGGCAGACCAAGAATGGATGGATAGTGGGTAGATGATTGGGTGATAGATGGAGGGGTAGATGAGTAGGTGGATGGGTAAGTGGGTGGATGGATGTGTGGATGGGTGAGAGAATGGTTATTAGCAATACCAGCTCATCCGCCATCACTAATACCAGCACATCATGCACTGGAGTGCTAAAAGTAAAAGGTCCCTTGTCTTGGGAAGAGCTTGTCTGAGGGTCGAGGGAGACACTTGTAGGCCATTAAACATGGAGTCAGGTGGGAGATCTGGCTGGGTGAGATTCTATCATTTTCTGAATTAGGGAGAGGGTGGAACCCAGGAGTTGAAAGGTGGGGCCCCTTGAGCGGTTTGTTCCTGAAAGTTGTCCTGATTGAGGAGGAAACTTGATGATGGGGTCATACATTGGGTGTGGAAAGACACTGAGACTGCAGGAATAAGCCTCTGCATGGCCATTCTGGAATCTAGGAAAGGAGAGCCAGAGCATACAAATGTATTGGTGTTTCATCTGCCAACTAAGACAGAAAGTTCAACTAGGTGCCCTGGACTAGGTCGTCTCATTTAAACTTCCCAACAAGCCATGAGGAGAGAACCTGCATCCTGTTCAGGTGGAGCCACTGCCCTTTGGAGATACGATGTCATCCACACCGTGCTCAGTGAGGGTGACCCAGGCAGATGCGGCTCTATCTTCACAGGACCCGAGTTCAGGGGAGGGGGATGAGAAAGTACACACGTAGCAAGAAACTCTGTGACCAGACTATTGGTGCGCATACAGGCGACGCACCCAGTCCCAATGCGGAGAACTTGCAAGGCTCTCTTGAAGAAGGAGATGTGGGCTGGGGCCTGAAAGATGAGGGAGCTTTGCAAGGGGCACAGCCTGCAGGCCCCACGGGATCCAGGCTTCATGGTCTCTGACCTCATCTCCCACTACTCTTCTCCTTTCTCACTCCACCCCAGCCACATGGGCCTCCTGCTGGTCCTCGTATCTGCAAAGCGGCTCCCACCTCAGAGGCTATGCCCTCTGCCCAGAGTACTCTTTCCCTAGATATGCTCATGGCTCCGTCCCTCACCTCCTTCAGGTCCGTGCCCAATGATCACCTTCTGGATGAGGCCTGCCTTCCCAGTTCTCCCCTGCCCAACATTTAAAGTGCCTCCTCCTCCACCTCTGATCCCCTTACCCTGCCCCATTTTTTCCAGCCATTGATTTCTTCTTACACAATGTATGATTTATTTATTTTATCTGGTTTATTATTCATTGTCTTTCCCAGCTAGAATACAAGCTGCATGAGGGCAGGAGTTTGTTTTGTTCATTGCAGAATCCCAGCATCTGGATCAGTGCCTGGCACACATTTAGTGCTCAAAACATTTGTTGGATGGGTGGGTGGGTGAATTAGTGGATGGGTGTGTGGATAGGTGGGTGGATGGATGGATGGGTGGGTAAATGGATGAATGAATGGATGAGTGGGTGGATGAATTAGTGGATTGGTGGGTGGATGGATGGATGGGTGGGTGGGTGAATGGCTGGGTGGATGGGTGGGTGGGTGGGTGGATAGATGGATGGGTAGATGAGTGGATGGATGGGTGAGTAGGTGGATGGATGGGTGGATAGGTGAGTGGGCAGATGAGTGGGTGGATGGATGGATGGGTGTGAGTGGATGAGTGGGTGGACGGATGGATGAGTGGATGGATGGAATGGTGGATGGATGGATGGGTGGAAGGATGGATGGACTGGTGGATGAGTGGGTGGATGGATGAGTGGATGGATGAGTGGGTGGATGGAGGAATGGGTAGATGGATAGATGGACTGGTGGATGAGTGGGTGGATGGATGGATGAGCAGATGAGTGGGTGAATCAGTGGATGGGTGTGGGTGGATGGATGGCTGGGTGGATGAGTGGGTGGATGGATGAATGAGTGGATGTGTGGGTGGATGGGTGAGTGGGTGGATGAGTGAGTGGGTGGATGGGTGGGTGGATGGATGAATGAGTGGATGTGTGGGTGGATGAGTGAGTGGGTGGATGGATGGGTGTGGGTGGATGAATGGCTGGGTGGATGAGTGGGTGGATGGATGGATGAGTGGATGAGTGGGTGGGTGGATGGATGGATGGGTAGAAGAGTGGGTGGATGGGTGGATGGGTGGGTGGATGGGTGGATGGGTGGGTGGGTGGATGAATGGGTGAATGGATGGCTGGGTGGATGGCTGGATGAGTAGGTGGGTGGATGGTTTGGTGGATGAGTGGATGGATGGATGGCTGGGTGAATGGCTAGAACAGTGAGGGAGAGAGGGCTCCAGGTGGACTAACCAGCATGAGCAAAGACCTAGAGATGAGAGAGTCATGCCATCCTTGAGGAATCTAATGAAGATGAGTGAGGCTGGCAAGGGGAAGGTCAAGGGATGAGACTGGAGAGGTGGGATGGCTGGATGATGGACAGCCCTGAAGTGTGGGAGAGATTGTTAGCAGTTCAATGGGTTTTAACTCATGGGCACACAGCTGCACCTCCTGCCACCCACACAGCAGGTGGGGCCTGAGGTCTGCATTCTGCAAGCAGCATGGATATGGGCTCTCTCCAGGCTCTCTCTTTCCCGTTCCACTGCTGAATACCCTTGGTTATAGGCCTTGGGAAGGGTCAATCTACTAACTGTAAAGAACACGGGTTTCCGAATTACTGCATTCACCTTTTCAGGAGAAAAGCCACATGCCACTAATGAGCTCTGACTCTGGCTTGTTATGTGAGAAATACATCTCTGTGGTATTTTAATCATTCTGCATTTTGGGTTCTATTTGTTACAGCAGATAGTGTGCACTAATGAATACCTCAAAATAGAGTGCTGCCATAACTTGAAACCTAAAATATGTGCCATTGGCTTAGTGGCCAGGCAGCAGGGAACATGAAAATAGATGTTGCAGAATGGAAAGTGGGAGACTCATGTCATGCAGAGGTGAAATGTTTGTTAGAGCTGTAGCCTACAGTAGCTTGAAGGGCAGACTGGGAGAAGTAAGCCTGTAGCTCCAGAAGAAGTTGGCTGAGTGAGCTGCAATAAAAATGTATGTTGGGCTGGGTGCGGTGGCTCATGCCTGTAATCCCAACACTTTGGGAGGCTGAGGCAGGCAGATGACGAGGTCAAGAGATCGAGACCATCCTGGCCATCATGGTGAAACCCTGTCTCCAATAAAAATACAAAAATTAGCTGGGCATGGTGGCACATGCCTGTAGTCCCAGCTACTCGGGAGGCTGAGGCAGAAGAATTGCTTGAAACCGGGAGGCGGAGGTTGCAGTGAGCCGAGATTATGCCACTGCACTCTAGCCTGAAGACAGAGCGAGACTCCGTCTCAAAAAAAAAAAAGTATGTTAGTCATTCCTTTGGCGTACAGTAAGGTATTGTGAGACAGAGACACACTCAAGCAAGATATAAACAGTGTGGAAATAGAAGAAAGGGAAATATGAAGAGTTTGAGGCCTTGTAGTGTTGGAAAAGTGAACTGCGAATGGATCTCAAATAGCAGGAAATAAAAATGAAAAGGTTTTAAGTAGCAAAGGCTCATTAAAACTCTCAGGTCTACAGACAAAGGCCTTAATCCTGCAGCAAGGATCAAATGAAGTGGGTGGTCTTGCCCCACTAACTGTTGAGATGTTCTCAAGGTCAGTGTCAGTAAGTAGAGACAGAGACATGGGAAATAAGGAAGCAAAGAAATAAAGCTGCTGGAAGATGACAGTAGAAAAGTACCTCGGGTGTGGTCACATGGAACTTATTGGAAGGAAAACTCCCTAAAATCTGGAGGGAATTGTATTGCCAAAGACACCACAAGCCTGTCATTGTAGAACAAGCCTTGGGCCTCCACCCTTGTACAGGCAGGAAAAGAGCTGCAAAAACCATGTGGTCCCCACCTCAGATGTCGCCACGGAGAATACTGGATGAGGAGGGGCCTCCCAGAAAGCAGAAATGGGAAATCCCTCCACGAGTAGGACAGGGAGCTTCACAACACCGCCAGTCAGATTCTGCAATTGTGGGGTGGGGGCTGCTATGTGTCCCTGTTCCCCCTTCCCTAATGAGAGCTTTAACTGCCCCCAGCCAGTTCAGAGGGAGCAGGAACTGGATTTTACTTGGAGATCACGGGATGGTGCTAGTGGAGAGCATGGCATGTTCCAGGAGGTGCAGGGCCACAGGCAGAGACAGATGGGGTTTTGGGGTTTGAGGTCATCCCTCTGGGAAAGGGTGTGATAGAAGAAAGAGCACACTGCTATCTCGTTGCCAGAAAGACAGACTGTTGCTGAGACTCAGAGTGAATCATTAAAAATCCATTTTCTGACCTCCCTGGATACACAGACTATTTCAGTCTCCCCCTGCAGTCAATTGTGAGCAGAGGTGGACTGAGGCTTCTAAGAGTGGGAGGGCCCCTCCCTGACCTCTGCTTCCCTTTAACTGGCTGGATAGAGAAGGGGAACAAGACAGTTGGAGCCTGGGTCCCTGAATCACCGCATGGAGGAAAGCTATCCACTGGCAAGAGACACGTACTTCACACCACAGTGAGGAAGAACCAGACTGAACTGCATCTCAACTATGAAGCATTTCTCAGCCCATTTGTTCCAGCAGCTGACAACGCCCTGACAAACACACAGGCCATGGCCAGGGATCTAGACTTGACGCTGAGGCTCCACTAGAAGATTCTAAGCAGAGAAGCAGTATGGTTACATTTATTGTTTTAAAAGAATTATTGTGGCTAGGCCAGGCACAGTGGCTCTCGCCTGTAATGCCAACACTTTGGGAGGCTGAGGTGGGAGGATTACTTGAGCCCAGGAATTGGAGACCAGCCTGGGTGACACAGTGAACCTCTATCTGAAAAAAAAGAAAAGAAAAAATACATAACTGTAGCTGGGATGTGGAGAAAGGATGGGAGGGATGAAGGCTAGAGGTAAGAAGGCTGATTAGGAGGCCGTGGCAGATGCTAGGTGAGAGACGATGACGTCCTGCATTACGATTGGGGCAGTAAGGAGAGAGAAAATGGGTAGGTTTGAGAGCTGAAAAGTGGCAGGGTCAGGACTGGAACCTGGGTCTGCCTGGGCAGAAGGGGGTGTGTTGAGGTGTGTGTGGTGTATTATACGCATGGCCCCCAGACTCCATCTCTGCTGTGGCCGAGTCAGGCCAGAGTCCATCACTCCTCACTTGGCCTTTTGGCCTGACTGCTGTCTTGCCCCCTGTGGGCTCCATGCAGCAGCCAGAAAGAGCTTTCTAAAACCTCCATCGCATCACGTCTCTCTCCTGCTCAAAAGTCCCCAATGCCCTCTTATTTACTGCATGAAGGATAAAACCCAAGGGCCCCAATGCTGCCTCTGCTTACCCATGTCCCTCCACTTCATCCCACTTCAGCTGCACTGACTTTATGTTCGTCAACTCTTTCAAGCTTATTCCTGCCTCAGGGCCTTTGCACATGTGTTCCCTCTACCTGAAATGTTTTTCTTCTACATATTCTCCTAGTTTGCTCTTCCTTGTCATTTAGGTCTGTTTTAGTTAAAGACATGTTTAGCTGCTAGAAAAACCTAACTCACAGGGCATTTCATTTATCTCATGTATCATGAAGCCTGGAGGATGAAGGTCCAGAGTTTGTGCAGTGGCGCAATGATGTCATCAAAGGCCTAGGCTCTTCTCAACTTCCCTCTGCAGCATCCTTGCTATGTTGTTTTTTGTCCTCATGCTTCTTGCCTCATGGTCACAAAATGGCTGCTATGCCTCCAGGTATCACACCCATATTCCAGACACTGCCTTCCCTGACCTCCCCATCTAACGCTGGCTCCCTAGGCACTCTATCCTATGTCCCCATCTTATTCTGATCCCATATCACTACTTGGAAGTTTCCTACTTGTTTCCTTGCTTGCTGATGATCTCCTGTCACTTCAATAAAAGCCCCACTAGGGCAAGCGGTTTGATTTCCATCTTGTTTTCCATCTTGTTCATTGCCAAATTGCCAGATTGCCAAATTGCCAAAGCAATTTCATTTCCATCTTGTTTACTGCCAAAGCCCAGCCCTGGCGCAGTATCTGGCACACAGGAAATGCTCAATAAATATTTGTAGACTGCATGAATAATAAAGTCCCCCAGCTGGCTTGGTACCAGAGGTAGGACTCAAACCTGGGCCTCCCACCTTACGGGTCTGGGAATTTCCTGGTGTATCCCGGTGCCTCCTTGCCACTCTCTGTGAGGAATCCAGGCGGTCCTGAGCAGCAGCCAAACCCTCGGCAGTCTCCAGCCACGTGAACAAGGAGCCTGTGTTTTGAGGCCCAGTGGAGAGAGGGAGAATCCCACCACCAGGGTTTAGGGAGCAGTCCCTGCTCACAGGTGAGCGTTTCTTCAGAGGCACACTGGCTGGCAGGCCTTCCTAGATAGAGCAAAGCCCCAAGTTCAACGGCAGCCCTCACCTGCTGGGAAAGAGCCTCCCTCTTCAAGGATCTTCCAGTCACCTGTGTGGGTGAAGTAGGGCTCAGCTCCAGGCAAGCACACCCCTAACTCCAATAAATGCAGAGCCCAGGCGCCGAGATGTAGGGGGGCAGCCAAGTCTATCTGGAATTTTATAATCTATTTTGGCTTTGGTCTTCATTGTATTTACTTTTGCAGTTACCCGCACATGATACAGGTGTTCCATTTAGGTGGCTGCATAGAGCTTTCTTTTTTAAATAAAATATTTATTTTTTGAGATGGAGTTTCACTCTGTCTCCCAGGCTGGAGGACGGTGGCACAATCACAGCTCACTGCAGCCTCAACCTCCAGGGCTCAAGCAATCCTCCCACCTCAGCCTCCTGAGTAGCTGGGACTACAGGCATGCACCACCACTCCCAGCTAATTTTTTGATATTTTGTAGAGACAGGGTCTCCCTATGGTGCCTGGGTTTGTCTTGAACTCCTGGGCTCAAGCAATCCACCTGCCTCGGCCTCCCCAAGTGCTGGGATTACAGGCATGAGCCACCACGCCCGGCCAGTTTCCCTTTTAAATAATATGTTTCCATATTCAAAGAATGAACCCACTTAAGAACAACATTGAGTGGATGAAGGGTCCAGCGTGATGACAGGGCTCATTTCTAAGCAGAGAAAGAAGGCGCAGAAGCAGGGGTGGCTATTCAGGGCCACTGCAAGTACATGATGTCACTGGGGCCAGAGCCCAGACCACTTACTCCTCATCCAGTGCTTGTCAGCCCTAAGATCAGAGATGCCTGGGCCAGTCTTGGGCCAGATGACCCACGCAGCTGATGGCAACGTGTTCCATGTGGACAGGCTGCCTTCCAGAAATGGCCTGTCCTGCTGAGGTCGTGTTAGTTTCCAAGGGCAGGGAGGAGGGTGGTGCTGCAACAAGCTTCCACGCCTGCCCCACTGGGTGCCCCGACGCAAGCATACAAGTGACAAGTGGCAGCACTCATAGCCCTGGAAACAGAACCCTCTGCGCTTTCCACAGGAGCTCCACCTGCACTGGAGAGTAAGGACAGCCAGGCCCCACAGCTGCACAGCCAGGAGGGAACCAGGTGCTGCTCACAAAATGCCTGCATTTCCGTACGAGTGTTGCTTTTAGAATTTACTGCACAAGGCCCGGCGTGGTGGCTCACGCCTGTAATCCCAGCACTTTGGGAGGCCGAGGCGGGCAGATGACGAGGTCAAGAGAGCGAGACTATCCTGGCTAAGAAAGTGAAACCCCATCTCTATTAAAAAATACAAAAAGTTAGCCGGGCGTGGTGGCGGGAGCCTGTAGTCCCAGCTACTCGGGAGGCTGAGGCAGGAGAATGGCGTGAACCCGGGAGGCGGAGCTTGTAGTGAGCCAAGATCGCGCCACTGCACTCCAGCCTGGGCAACAGAGTGAGACTCCATCTGAAAAAAAAAAAAAAAAGATAATCTGGAGTCTTGCCATAACATAACAACATATTGAGCTCCCCACCGCCACCCCTGCCACTTTTTCCTAAAATGATGATGCTTTTTACTTTTCTTGAGGCTTATGATGGGATCAAATGGAGACGGAAGGAAGGGTCATGACTGGGCCTTGGCCAGGGCTGACCAGTAAGACTGACAGTGTTCCTTTCTTCCTTTCTGCTGGGATTCCCCAGGATGGCATTCTGCTAATCCCAAAAGCAATGTGGTAAGGCTTCCAGATTAACAGTTAACTGAAGATTATATATTAGGGCTTCCTCACTCCAGCCTGGGTAACAGAGCAAGACTCCGTCTCAAAAAAAAAAAAAGAATTTACTGCACAAATAAGCCTAGCACAAAGCAGGTGCTCATAAGTATTAGCTGAAAGAAAGATTTTTGAATGAAAAAAATGGAGAAAACTACACTTTTTTTTTCATTAAAAAGTGGTTAGCTGGGTGTGGTGGGGCACACCTGTAGTCCAGTCTCTCGGGAGGCTGAGGCGGGAGGATCGCTTGAGCCCAGGAGTTCTGGGCTGTAGTGTGCTATGCCAATCAGGTGTTCACACTAAGTTCAGCACCAACATGGTGGCCTCCTAGGAGCAGGGGACCACCAGGTTGACTAAGGAGGGGTGAACCGGCCTCTGCTGGAAACGGAGCAGGTCAAAACTCCCATGCTGATTAGCAATGAGATCATGCCTGTGAATAGCCACTGAACTCTAGCCTGAGCAACACAAGACCCCATCTCTAAAAAAAACGGGAAAAAAAAAATGAAAAATTAAAATTAAAAAAAAAAAAGAATAAATGTATCAGATCACACCCCTCCTAAACTCATTTTGGTCCCTGTAGCTGAAGGATGTCAGAGGGCAGCTCAGTGCTTCTCCCTACAACACACACTACCCTGTCTCAGCTGACCCCAGGATGGGCAGAAACCCAATCTGAGCTTCTATCTAGGAGAGCAATTCCACCAGACACCACCAAGAACATTCCAGAACACATAAGGATAGGAGTTTACTGGTAGGATACAGTGAACTGACAGGCACTGGCCCACTCTATAGATAGCAGTCTCTGGCTGGGCCTCCCCTGCTCTCTCTGGCCCTGGGCTCCCCTCATAGTCATAGTCTCTCAGGAACCCCTACCTGCCGTCACCTTCCTTTTTTTTTTTTTTTTTTTTTTTGAGACAGTCTCAAAAAGTCAGGCTGGAGTGCAGTGGTGCAATCTCAGCTCACTGCAACCTCTGCCTCCCAGGTTCAAGCAATTCCCATGTCTCGGCCTCCTGAGCAGCTGGGATTACAGGTGCATGTCATCATGCCCGGCTAATTTTTGTATTTCTAGTAGAGTTTCACCATGTTGGCCAGGCTGGTCTCAAACTCCTGACCTCAAGTGATCTGCCCGCCTCGGCCTCCAAAAGTGCTAGGATTACAGGCGTGAGCCACTATAGCCAGCCACCTTCCTCCTTAACTCTCGCCCACCACCAGTGCCTGGTACAATCCCCTGTACAGAGGACCAAGCTGGAAGAAACCTTCCATAATTCAACTCCTTTTTAAAGGAGAGAAACTGAGGCCCCAAGGTGAGGTGACAGGTTAGGGGCAGGTGGGACGGAGACCCAGGTGTCCTGAGCCTCAATGCAGGACTCCTGGCCGCAATGAATGCATGTGTGCTAGACCCGGGAGGCCTCGAGCAGCAGGAAGGAAGCAGGAAGAGCCAGCCGTCTGGCAGGGCAGTACAGAGGCAGCTGCCCTGGCCTCACTGATGCACAGGCCCAAGGGGGCGCCTGACGGCAACTCCAGGTTGTGCCCAACCCAGGCTGCTGTAGACAAGTACAAAAATGTGCAATGTCAACACAGCTCTGACTCTTGCCACTCTGAGCTGCCAGGCAAAGTTCCAGAGTGATCTGGCTGGGGAGCCTGTGTCTGGGTGAGGAGAGAGTGGTCCCCAGGCAGGAGCTGACAGAGGTGGTGAACTCCCTTCTACTGAACTTTCAGACAATAGAGACACAGGTGTGAGGGCGACAGGGCCCCGCTGCTCCCCTCCAGATGGGGGTGCTGAGGTCTGGAAGACTCTTGGGGCCTCTTAGGAAGGCCTCTGTAACCTCCTAATCTCATCCACTCCCAAGCCAGGTATGCGGGACCCGGACCCAAGGGCTCGCTACACCGAAACTCCCTGTTCCAAGTCACCTGCCTGAATGTCTCCACAGGATACACCGCTTCTGATGGCCACAGGGTCTCTCCTTACTTTTGGACTGATGTTCTCACTCTGTCACTTTGCAGTGGGTTGAATGGTGACCCTCAAAGTGACATGCCCACATCCTAATTCCTAGAACCCGTGAGTGCCATTATATTGGGAAATATATCTTTGTCAATGTACTTAAGTTAAGGATCTTTCATTATGATGATGATTATTTTGAGACAGGATCTCACTCCGTCTCAAGCCCAGGCTGGAGTGCAGTGGTGTGATCTCAGCTCACTGCAGCCTCGACCTCCTGGGCTCAAGAGATCCTCCCACCTCAGCCTCACAAAGTGCTGGGATTACAGGCATGAGCCTCCACACCCGGTCACATTAAGGATCTTGAGATGAGGAGATCATCCTGGATTATCTGGGTGGCCTCTAAATCCAACAAGTGTCTTATACAAGGGAGGCAGAGGGAGAGTTGAGACCAAGAAGGCTGACATGCGACCATGAGGCAGAGGCTGGCGTGACAAGGCCACGAGTCCAGGCAGGCCGCAGCCACCGGAAGTGGGAGAGGGAGGGAGCATCTCCCCAGAACCTCTCAGGGAACATGATCCTCCCAGCACCCTGATTTCATTCTTCTGAACAAATGCTTGCTGTTTGAAGCCACCCCATTTCTGGTCATTTGCTACAGTGGCCACAGGAAGCTAAGACGTGTCACCCCCCAATCTGTGGAAGCAAATCCCAAATTATTCCCATGCCCCGTGCCGTTCTCCCTCCCTGGCATGTTCCTTGCCTCTCTTCCTGCATGCCATCCTCCTTCTTCTGACTCTGCCTTCCCAGGCTACGTAAGTCCAGGAGGCCTGGGGACCTGTGTCCCCTCATCTCCACCAATTCCTATCTTCTCAGGCTTTTTTTTTTTGAGACGGAGTCTTGCTCTGTCACCCAGGCTGGAGTGCAGTGGCATGATCTTGGCTCACTGCAACCTCAGTCTCCCAAGTTCAAGCGATTCTTCTGCTTCAGCCTCCCGAGTAGCTGGGACTACAGGCATGCACCACCATGGCTGGCTATTTTTTGAATTTTTAATAGAGACAGAGTTTCACCATATTGGCCACACTGGTCTTGAACTCCTGACCTCATGATCCGCCCGCCTCTGCCTCCCAAAGTGCTGGGATTACAGGCGTGAGCCACCACACCTGACCTTTTCTCAGGCATTTTCTCCCAACTCCAACCCCAAACCACAAGATGAGATGCAGCCTCAAAAGGCAGCTTCTTTCTCCATCCAGAAGAGCAGACGCCTTGGGCCCTGGCAGGGAGGCAAGGGCTGGTGGGACAGGCATTTGGTCCTGGCTCTGCTGCAAGCTTGCAGTGGGGCCCCAGGGTCATCTTAGGACCTCCCTGGGCTTCACTGGGTTTCCTCTGCGGAAATGGGAAGAGTCGCACCAGATCCCCCTGAGGCCCCTCCGAGCTGCAGTGTTCTCTCTAAAGAATTGGACAGAAGTTTCTAGGAGTCCCTGGGTTTCAGGATCTGTGAGATACGCTCCAAGTGCAAAACCCCACAGAGAATTTGGAAGAGTTAGTATGAAGAAAAAGAATGTTGGCTGGGCGCAGTGGCTCACGCCTGTAATCCCGGCACTTTGGGAGGCTGAGGCGGGCGGATCATGAGGTTAGGAGATCAAGACCATCCTGGCCAACGTGGTGAAACCCCGTCTCTACTAAAATACAAAAAATTAGCCAGCCGTGGTGGAGCGTGCCTGTAGTCCCAGCTACTCAGGAGGCTAAGGCTGAGGAATCGCTTGAAACTGGGAGGCGGAGGTTGCAGTGAGCCGAGATCGCACCATTGCACTCCAGCCTGGGTGACAGAGCAAGAGTCTGTCTCAAAAAGGGGGAAGAAAAGGGGAGGGAAGAGAGGGGAGGGGAGGGAAAGGATGTTGGCTGGGTGTGATGGCTCACGCCTGTAATCCCAGCACTTTGGGAGGCCAAGGCAGGTGGATTACCTGAGGTCAGGAGTTCAACACCAGCCTGATCAATATGGTGAAACCCTGCCTCTACTAAAATTACAAAAATTAGCCAGGCGTGGTGGCTTGCGCCTGTAGTCCCAGCTATTCGGGAGGCTGAGGCAGGAGAATTGCTTGAACCCGGGAGGCGGAGGTTGCAGTGAGCCAAGATCGTATTACTGCATTCTAGCTTGGGCGACAGAGCGAGACTCCGTCCCAAAAAAAAAAAAAAAAAGAAAAAGAATGTTAAAATATCTCACTCAAATTCCTCTTTTAATTATTATTATACTTTAAGTTCTAGGGTACATGTGCACAACATGCAGGTTTATTACATAGGTATACATGTGCCATGTTGGTGTGCTGCACCCATCAGCTCATCATTTACATTAGGTATTTCTCCTAATGCTATCCCTCCCCCTGCCTCCCACCCCCACCGGCCCCGGTGTGTCATGTTCCCCGCCCTGTGTCCATGTGTTCTCATTATTCAACTCCCACCTATGTCTAACTCATAAATTCTAATTGACATGATGAAATGACACTTTTTGGATATATACGGGGTTAAGTAAAATATATTATTAAAATTAACTTCAGGCCAGGCGTGGTGGTTTATGCCTGTAATCCCAGCATTTTGGGAGGCCGAGGCAGGTGGATCACTTTAGGTCAGGAGATCGAGACAGGCCTGGCCAACATGGCAAAACCTCATCTCTACTAAAAATACAAAAATTAGCCAGGCTTGGTGGCGCATGCCTGTAATCCCAGCTGCTTGCAAGGCTCAGGCCCAAGAATCGCTTGAACCCGGGAGGCGGAGGTTGCAGTGAGCTGAGATTGCGCCACTGCACTCCAGCCTGGGCGACAGAGCAAGACTCTGTCTCAAAGAGAAAACATAATTTCACCTCCTTTTACTTTTTAAGTGTTGCTACTGGAAAATTGTGTTTGTTTTGGAGACAGTCTCACTCTGTCGCCCAGGCTGGAGTGCAGTGGCGTGATCTCAGCTCACTGCAACCTCCGCCTCCCCGGTTCAAGCGATTTTCCTGCCTCAGCCTCCCGAGTAACTGGGACTACAGGCACATGCTGCCACTCTCGGCTAATTTTTTGTATTTTAGTAGAGACGGAGTTTCACCGTGTTGCCCAGGTTGGTCTCGAACTCCTGACCTAAAGTGATCCACCCACCTTAGCCTCCCAAAGTGCTGGGATTACAGGCATGAGTGACCATGCTCAGCCGCTACTGGAAAATTTTAAAGGACCTTTGTGAGCGGCACAGTATCTATCCTGCGGCTCTCTGCGGTGGTCTCCCTCATCTCTGTCCCGCTCATGCCAGGGCCCCTGGCACGTGCTCTACGGAAATGATGTGTGGATGCTGCCCAGATATCTCCAGGACCTGCTATTTGTCGGTCCGGGCTGGGAAGGGAGACCAGCAAGGGGCCAGAGAGTTCGGTTTAAGTGATAGCCAGGTGAGCCCGGGGCTTTCCATGGCTGGGACAGATTTTGCTCTCATGGTCACTTTTTTATTTAAATTTAGGTGAAATTCACACAATGTACAATTAACCATTTCAGAGTACAATTCAGTGGCATTTGGTGCATCCACAATGTGGCACAGCCATCACCTCTATCTACTTCCAAAACATTCTCATCCCCCAAAAGAAACCTCATTCCCCCCAGAACCCATCTCCATTTTCCCTCCCGCCCCCAGCTCCTGGCAGTAACACATCTGGTTTCTGTCTCTGTGGATGTGCCCGTTCTGGACATTTCCACATAGTTGTAACCATACAATATTTTCTTTTGTGTCTGGCTTCTTTCACTTGGAACAATGTTCTCAAGGTGCCTCCACAAGGTCCATGGACCGGAGCTCCACTCTCCTTTAGCTGAATCACATTGCATCATGTGGCTGCACCTCCTTCTGTGTATCCATGTATTCATGGACGCCTGGGTGGATGCCCCTCCTGGCAATGGCAAGTGGGGTGCACAGTCTCTAAGCAAAACCTACGAGACCGCCTGGGTGCTGTCTCAGTGATGGCTGGCCCTGCCCATTCCTTTTGCAACCCCTAGGAATCCATCATCCTACTGGGGTTCCCTTGTCCCTCCAGCCATCACGTAGGGTGGGACAGGGTTGAACATAGCGTCAGACCCTCATTTCCATCGCCTTCCACCCAGAGTCAGCAATGTATCTGGCCCCAGCTCATATCTGTGTGCCCTGCCCTCTGTTTGTGTCTTGGGCCTTGGGCTGCCAAGGAAGCTGCTCCCCTTCAGAACCCTTGAGCATGGTCCTCCACCAGTCTGCTGCCCCAAAACCTGGGGACACAGAGCCATGTCCTCACCCTGTAGTGTCCTTGTCCCAAATCAACCTATTATCTCCAGCCCCCTCTCGGTCTTGCAGCTTCTCAGAAGAGGGACAGGTGAGGTGAGACAAGCCTGTCTTCATTTTGAGGCCTTGATCCAACTGGGAACGGGGGTGCTAGGGGCCGAATTGTGTCCCCCTAGAATTCCTGTGTTAAGGACCTAACTCCCAGGACCTCAGAATGGGACTGTACTTGAAAATCGGGCTTTTAGGAGGCAACGAAGGTACAATGAGGCCATGGGGTGGCATCTTAATCTGACAGAAAGGGTGTGCTTATAAGGAGAGAACTCTCTGTCTCTGTCTCTCTCGGCCATGTGGGAACACAAGAAGGCAGAAATCTGCCTTCAGCAGGAACGAGATCTGCCAGCACCTTGATCTTGCACTTCAGCCTGTAGAACTGTGAGCAGGAACTGTGTTGTTTCAACCACCCAGTCTGTGGTATTTGGCTAGGGCAGACTCACACACCTCCTTACCTAGGTAGACCTCCTTCCCCACTCACTCCTAAGTATATTCAGTGATATCGCCTGCCTAGCACTCACCTGAAAATATCTCATTCCTGACTGCCTGTCTCCCCAGACATGGGTTCCTTGCGGATGGGGCTGACCCATGAGGCTGCCCTGGCTCCCAGCCTGGAGCACACATGCCCTAACTAGGAGTGAGCAGAAGGATGGACAGAAGGAGAGATGAAAAAGTGTGATGGGATGCATGGGCGCTTTCTAGAATCTGTTTCCCATAACGTTAACTACCAGAGCAACTGCTGTCATCTGGCTAAGGATTCCCTGGAGGTGTCTGGTGTGAGCAGGGGCCTTGCTGTGGAAATGCTGGACAAGAACAGGGCCCTGTTTGAGCAATAGGAGCCGCAGCCTCTTGTGGCCACCATGAGACACTGGGCAGTGTGGGCAGGCGCCTCCACCCATGTGCATTTCCCAGTTCATGAAGTCAAAATGCTGCCAGGTGTCTCACCTTCCACATCGTTGTTGTCAGGATGACATAGGCTCTGCAGTGAGCTATAGGAAGTGAGGGGCTGCAATGATCAAACCATCTTTGCCTTGCTTGCCACACCCTCATGTGACCAACTTGGCCCAGTTTGCCCAAAACTCTCCCAATATTAAAACTAAAAATCCCATGCCCTGAGATTCCCCTCAGGCCCGGGCAAGCCAGGACAGCTGGCCACCCTTCCACATTCCTGCTCTGTTTTGGCCCCTGCCTTAGATAAGGGGCTGGCCACATGAGCTATGGAAGTGAGGGGCCTCGTGCATTCATCTCTCCACCACCAGGGTTGTACAAGCATGCTCTAAGGTTCTAGTGACAAATGCATCTCCAAGTCTGCACCACAAGCTCAGCACTCTTGCTGTTTCCATTCTCTGCCAAGGTGGACACTAACATAAAAGAGGGCTCATCTGTGCTTTCCTAGACTCACATTGTCAAACTATGGGACCAGTGAGGAGTTCCATTTGCATCTTGGGGCAGTGGGGTGTGCTTGGGGTTCCCTAGGAGTAGTGCCCATGCTCACACCTTGGTGCCTTTCCCATGTCTGAGGTGGAAATGTTGATGTGGTGGGATAGATCAAGGCTCCTCAAGGACACCCTGGCTGCACGGTAGCCAGTGGCATTTTTGGCCAATGGCTGGGCTTCTCTGCTGCTGAGCCCTGTTAGGCTAGCTTTGGTCTCACCAAGTGGAGAATGTCTGCAGAGAGGCCTTTAGAAGAGGGTTGATTTCAGTGATCTACTGCTGCATAACAAGGAAACCAGGGGCATCAAACCACAGCCACTTCATTCTGCTTGTGGAGTCTGTGTGTGGGGAATCTAGAGAGGGCACCACAAGAAGCAGAGGGCCCTGTCTCTGCTCAGCTGTGATGCTCACTAGAGCCTCGACACCTGGCCTCTCCACATGGCTTGGGCTTCTTCAGCATTAAGACTTCAGACTTCCATCATAGCACAGAGAGCTCCAGTGACAGAGCCTCTATGGCCTTTTAGGAGCCAACCTTATAAGTCATTCAGCATCACTTCCTCTATACCCTGCTGACTGAAGCAGTCATAAGCCCACTCAAATTCCTTGGGAGGGGACTTAGACACCATCCTGAAGGAAGGAATGCCGAGGAGTTTGCTGCCATGCTTTTAAAACCACCACAGGGGTGCTGGGGGAGAAAAAGAGTCTTCCTGTATGGAAAAGCTGGGACAGGGGAGGCTGAGAGACAGCGAGCGAGCAGAAGAAAGTGAACAGGTGAGAGACAGAGTGTGGCCACTGCGGTAAGTCCTGGGATTTTGGAGAAAAAGCCGTGCTATGTGTGATGTCACCATCCTCATCCATCTCTCTGGGCAACTTCCACCAAGTCCACACCATTTGTCACTGCTTCCAGCCTTGGGTTTCTTTTTATCTCAATGATGTGCCATATAGGACCAGCCTCTGAGGTGCCTGTCAGGTAAAGGCTACCTCCATGAGGGTGGGGCAGGGCCAGTCCAGAGAGGCCTGGGGATGCCCAGATGGCAGTGTGGAGGCCTGAAATAAAGGAATGATGACTGGAACTTCAATTCACTGCACACACACTGCCTCACTGTATGCTGAGCCTGAGGCTTCACTTTATTTTTTGAGACAGGGTCTCACTCTGTCACCCAGGCTGGAATGCAGTGGTACAGTCATAGCTCACTGCATCCTCCAGTTCCTGGGCTCAAATGACTCTCCCACCTTGGCCTCCCAAAGTGCTGGGATTATAGGTGTGAGCCACCTCCCTGGGCCCGAAGAATTTTTTTAATCCTACGTGTTATGGGCTGAGTTGTGTGCCCCTCACCCTCACCCCAATTCAAATATCACAATCTTAACCTCCCAGTACCTCAGAATGGACTGCATTTGGACTTTTATTAAAGAGAAAATTAAGTTAAATGAGGCCATGAGAGTGGGTCCTAACCCAATCTGACAAGTATCCATCTAAGAAGAGCAGATTAGGGCTGGGCATGTTAGCTCATGCCTATAATCCCAGCACCCTGGGGGGCCAAGGCAGGTGGATCACCTGAGGTCAGTTGTTCAAAACCAGCTTGGCGTTTAGAATGAGGAAACATTTTAGAATGAGGAAAGGTAGGAAAGAATACACATCAACCTTTCAATATTGTCAGGATCACAGCAGTGCAGGGTGGCTTGTGGAATTATTAACTCTTATGACATGTCACTGAAGAACAAGATCCTGTAAAGTGAAATTGCATATCTGGGGGAATACATTGAAGTTGCACATTAATGGATGGAATAAGAAATACAGTCTCCAGAAACAGAAATTTTAAATGTACTGTTAATGAATTTTTTTAAAGTAAATAAACTCTGACTTTTTTCCTTAGTAAATACAAATTATTAAGGCCACCTTTTAAAAAGGGCATCATATTCAAAATGTTCCATTTCACTCATGAGAGATTCAAATTTTACAGAAAACAAGATGCCATTTTTTAAAGAAACCTTTTTAAGGATAATTTTAGATGTACAGAAAAGTCGCAAAAATAGTACAGTTCTGTATAGCCTTCATCCTGGTTCCCCCGACATTAACATCTCACACAGTCATGGTATGTGTCAAAACTAAGAACCAACATTGGCAGTTACTATTAACTGAACTCAAGACCCCATTCAGATTTCACCTTTTTTTTTTTTTTTTTTTTCCTTTTTTGAGACAGAATCTCACTCCATCACCCAGGCTGGAGTGCAGTGGCATGATCTTGGCTCACTGCAACCTCTGCCTCCCAGGTTCGAGCGATTCTCCTGACTCAGCTTCCCGAGTAGCTGAGATTACAGGCTCGCACCACCATGCCCAGCTAACTTTTTTTGGTATTTTTAGTAGAGACGGGGTTGCACTATATTGGCCAGGCTGGTCTCGAACTCCTGACCTTGTGATCCGCCTGCCTCGGCCTCCCAAAGTGCTGGGATTACAGGCGTGAGCCACCACACCCGGCCCAGATTTCACCTGTTTTTCCACAAATGTCCTCTGCTACCATATTGCATTTAGCGAGATACCACTTTTAAATTTATCAGATTTGCAAAAAGAAAACACTTGCTAACAGACCATGCTGGCACAGCTGTGGGGAAATAGGCGGTGTCATGTACTGCTGGAGGGAGTGGGGAGCAGTCTGGCAACATTTATCAAAACAACAAGTGCCTACACTCTTTGACCCAGCAAGTTCTCTTCAGGAAATTATCCCAGTTTTATTTGCAATGGGTACCAGGAAGTGGCGCAAACATGTTTATTGCAGCACTCTTTGAAATAGTAAAAGACTGTCCAGAGACTGGCTGATACAATTATGGCATATCCAAACAATGGATTATCATGTACTGCTAAAACAAATCAGATATGTACTGATGCAGAGTGATCTCCAAGATACAATTAAGTGGAAAAAACATAAACAAACAAGAAATGGAGGAATGTGCATAATATGCATCCTCTGGGCCAAAGAAAACATTTGTTAATATATGTCTACTTTATATCTGCAGAGGATCCATAACAAAGGTACCAGTTATTGCCTGCAGAGGGTTGTGGACAGAGATGGAAAGAGCCAGGTCACAAGAAGATGAACAGAAAAAACCCTTATTTTTCACTGTATATTGTTTTGTAATTTGAATTTTATACCATGTGAATATACTGCCCATTCAGACTTAAAATTCTACTTTTAAAATGCTCATTTTGATGCTTTTAATGGTAAATTCAAACCTTTATATAGAACTATTATACCTAAGATATTGTTTTGGAAGATTTGCCTTTCCCTGAATGCTACTACATGCTATGAGGAATAAAAATAGGCTGAGTTTTTACTCCTCAAAACAGCCCTGCAAGATAGGTGCTGTGTGAATGGCATCTATTTTCTCCCCTACACCTGCCTTTCTATACTCTCCACGGTCAGGGCTGGAAGCCAGAGAACTACATTTCCCAGACTCCCTTGTCATCTGACTCAGCCAGTGGGAGGCACTGGTGGGAGTTTGGAAGATATGAGATGGGGAAAGCGATTCTAATCTCTGGCTTCTGGTGGCACCCCAGGCCACAGCGGTGGTTCCAGTTGTGTGTCAGTAGTACCAGGCAGCAAGTACGGCTCCAGGCTCCTGCTCAGCAGCTGAGGAATCAGTTTCTGGAAACGAATTTTCCTTTTGCTCCTCCAGCCTTGCGGGGGTCATAGTAGCTACCTCCAGTTACTAGGCTTTGGGTGCCCTTGTTCTCCCCTTGGTTCTCATGCCCTTCCAACACCTTTGTAAACAATACCCTGTATTAAATGGCTTTTCCTCTAATTACACACTGGCTAATATAGATAAAATTGCTCATATTTTACAGGTGAGAAACTGAAATTCAAATAGAGAAAGTGACTTAACCAAACAAGCTAAGTACCACGCTTGTTTCATGATGCTCCAGCCACCTTGGTCCTAACCTTATTAGGACACCCCAGGCCCATCTGCACTGCAAAGCCATTGCATTAATTCACTCTGCACAGAACATTCTGTCTTCAGTCCTTCACATGCACACTCTTTCTAGTCCCACTCAAATGTTACCTTTTGATACAGTTGGGTTTTTTTTTTTAAGAGACAGGGTCTCACTCTGTCCCTCAGGCTGGAGTGTAGTAATAATACAAACATAGCTCACTGCAGCCTCAAACTCCAGGGCTCAAGAGATCCTCTCACCTCAGCCTCTTCAGAAGCTAGGACTACAGGCACGTGCCACCATACTTAGTTGATGTTTAAATTTTTTGTAGAGTCAAGGTCTCCCTATGTTGCCCAGGCTGGCCTCAAACTCCTGGACTCAAGCTGTCGTCCTTCCTCAGCCTCCTAAAGTGCTGGGATTACAGGTGTGAGCCATTGTGCCCAGCCTTCAAATGTTACCTTTTTAGAGTGACCTTCTCTTACCACCTGTGATCTCCAAGTCACTCCATTATATCATCCTGTTCCTTTTCTTCTTGGTACTACTCTCTGAAAATATTTACTCAAGTTGTTTATTCCATTGGAATGTAAAGCCCGTTAAGACCCAGGAACAGTGTTTGTCTTACTAAACACTGTATCTCTGTGCCCAAGAGTACCTGCAGAGTATGCCTTCAACAACGATTTAAGAATGAATGAATGAAAAGTGTAGTAAGAGAAGTAGCAGATTACTTTGAGCACCAGCGAGGACATGCCCTTCCACTGGCTGCCTTCATACAGCAGGACAGAGGGCTCACGGGAGTCTCCACTGCAGGACAGCCCCCAGGAACTAATTCCCATCACTCAGGCTGTGCCCTCCATAGGTGCTCAGCTAATACATACTGAGTCAATCAGGCTGCCTATGAAACTTCCAGACAACCTCCGTGCATTAACAGTAATCAGGAGGAAACACCGTGAGGATCTTAGACCAAGTTGGCAGATTAGAAGCAGATGGTCATTCAGAAGTTAAAGGGAGAGTAAAAAGCTGGAGAAATGGGATGTTCATTAGGGCCACGGTTGTTTGAGCATTTACATTTACTCTATGCACTAGACCTACCTCCAGTGCTTCTGGAGAGGCACAATGGCAGAGTGTAATCTCTGTAACTGGACAGTCTGGGCTCAAATCCTAGCACTTTCCTGGCTGGCAGTGTGAGCAAGTCACTCAGGTCCTCTGTAAGTTGATTTCCTCATTTACAAAATGAGATTGTTGATTAAAAAAAAAAAAAGTGATACTATTATTAAGACAGAGTCTCGCTCTGTCGTCCATTCTGGAGTGCAGTGGTGCGATCTCAGCTCATTGTAACCTCCACCTCCCGGGTTCAAGTGATTCTCCTGCCTCAGCCTCCTGAGTAGCTTGGATTACAGGCGCATGCCACCATGCCCGGCTAATTTTTATATTTTTAGTAGAGACGAGGTTTCACCATGCTGGCCAGGCTGGTCTTGAACTCCTGACCTCAGGTGATCCACCCGCCTTGGCCTCCCAAAGTGCTGGGATTACAGGCGTGAGCTACCGCGCTTGGCCAACAGTATCACTTTTATACGGTTGTTGTGAAAATCAAGATGTAGATCACTTAAAATATAAAACAGCACTTAGCCTCCATACACGGATCACCTCATGAAATACAGCAATCCTCTGAGGGGAGGTACTATCATCCCATGATACAAACCAGGCAGCTGAGAAACAGAAGTTACACAAGCAGCCCCTGAGCCAGAAGTGCGTTCTAGAATCCCTAGTATACCCTCTGAATCACCACACTGATACAAAGAAAAGACAGCCATATCCGCTGTGTCATACCATGGAATTGTTCAGAGGTCTCCAGCATGAACTACGCTGACACTTGGAGACAGGGCTGTATGACCCAACAGGAAGGCCAGGTACTTTTTAGAGACCAGACAGATACAAGGTCTTGAAGGACAAAAGTTGGCTGGGAGAGCTGGGCACCGTGGCTCACACCTGTTAAATCCTAGCATTTTGGGAGGCCGAGGGGGATGGACCATGAGGTCAGGAGTTCGACACCAGCCTGACCAACATGGTGAAACCCCGTCTCTACTAAAAATACAAAAATTAGCTGGGTGTGGTGGCGCACACCTGTAATCCCAGCTACTAAGGAGGCTGAGGCAGGAGAACTGCTTGAACCTGGGAGGCGCCAACGAGAGGGTCGCCTTTCCGTCTGCTGGCCCTCCTGCTGTGGCCTGCGACGGGGTGGGGTGGGGGGTTCCACTACACAGAAGTGTGACGCGCCGGGCTGGGCTTCTTCTAGGCTGAATTTGGGGCAGATTTTCGCATGTTTTGCTCAAGTATTTATGGGACCAATTAATATGTTTAGCAACGTTGTATGTGGGAGCAGTAGAGGAACTGAGAAGTTCACAAACTGTAAGAGATCCCCCAAAGAGTCCACAGGTCTGAGGCAGCAACACCTGGGAATCTCTGGGCTCCGGTTAGTCCTTCCTGACTTTGACTCGTTACAGCAGTGTCCAGACAGGGATATGTCGGGTCCTGTGGCAGGGTTCCCGTCAGGTGGGATGGTTTAGCCCCACATCTGCCTTCAAAGATCCCGAGATTATGCCGTCGCAGCGGCCAGGGCAGGAGTGGGTGCGTGGAAGGGACTGAGTCTAAGAGGCCTGGAGGCCCTGTCTAAAACAAAGCTGTCGCTGTCGCTGGGCGTCTCTCCTTCAAGCAGTTATCATACAGCTATTCCCCTTCCTTGTTTTCAGACCCTCTCCTCTAACAGCCTGCACCTGCAAGCAGGGACCTCGGTGGCAGCAGGGACACCGTGTCTGTCTCGGCCTCCAAAGTACCCCGGAGTCTAAGAGAACTGGGGGGAGGATGGTGCGAGAGCAGCGCCTGCCTCCAAGGAGGGCCCGGGCGGCGCCTCCCGCCCCTCGGTGACCTTATGTGCCAAGGCTGTGAAGGGCAGGCGGGGCGACGCGGAGGGGCCGGGAGCTAGTGGCCCGCAGACAGCTCGGCGGCCCCCAGCGGGAGACGCGGCCTGGCGGGCCAGGACGGCGGGGCCGGGCGCCTCCGCGCGGTGCTCTGGGAGTTGTAGGCACTTGCCTCTCCTCTCTCCTTCAGCTACTGGCTCTCGAAACCCAAGGACCTACCGGTGGGTGGGAGCCTGTAACTCCCAGGCTGCGAACGCCGGGAACTCAGTTTCTTCAGAAATGCCCAAACCAGGACTGCTCCTAGGGTCCTCGCGCCCTCGCAGAAGGACTACGGGCCCCGGCGACCCCGGGGGCGGGGCTTCCGGCGCGCTGCCTTGTGGGCGCGGTAGTTCCGCCAGGCCTGGCTTCCGCCTGCCGAGCGGCCCCGGACCGCAGGCCGGACTACACTTCCCGTCGGCCCGCCTGCTCTCCCGATGCCGCCTTGGCGCGAGACGTTGGCAAGCAGAGTGTCTCCAAGATGGCCGCTTGGGGAAGGAGGCGTCTTGGCCCGGGCAGCAGTGGCGGCAGCGCCCGAGAGAGGTGAGATCCAAGGGCTTGTTGCCCCCAGTGCAGGCGGCTCAGGGGCCGGAGAGTCCAGCGCGGCCTCCGGGGGCTGCAGCAGCCTTCCTTCCCTGGTTTCCCCGGGCTCCCCCACCCTCGCCGGGCATACGGGGTTCCAGTTCCGGAGGATCCGGGATCCGGGTGGGAGCGAGGTCGAAGGCCTCGGCGGAGAGCTTAGGGGAAGGGGCGTTAGCGGGCTGAGTAAGGTAGGCAGCGGCCATGCGGGGCGGGGCCCGAGGCCGGGCCGTGCTGAGAGGAACTGGCGCCCAGCGCAGGCCTCAGGGACCCGCCTAGCTGCCCGCGGGCCGATCGGCTGCCGAAGCACCCTTCCCGCCTGGCCACGCGCGTGGCCATCTCGGCCGCGGCCCCAGACGTGTCGAGGAAGGCAGGGCCCCGGGAGAGAGAAAGAAGGGGAAGCCTTCACAGAGCAGAACGGCCGCGGCAGGGGTAGTTTGATCTGCACGTTTACCAGGGAGCTTTAGCTCCCGCCAGATGTGTCTCTTCCGGGCCCAGAGCCGGCCACTTCCTTGAGGGGCGATTCTGGAGACTTTTGGATGGTTCTGTGCAAGCGCTCCTGCCGTAGAAGTCCTTTAAAGTGACCTTTCCTAATGAATGGTGTGTGGGTAGGGAGCTAGGAGCGTGTTTCTTCCAACAGGGACCTCCATTTGAATAACTGATTTCTAGAAGATGAGATTGGAGTAGTTTTCGTGTTTCATGTTTAAGTTGTAGTTTTTGCGTCTGGGAAGCAGTTTCAGCTAGTGGAAACCACTAGAAGCTGTTCAGCCACTAGAAATTTGGGAGAGGATGTATTGGTGGAGCCACCTGGATTAACTATCCGCTAAAGCTTGATTGTTATAGCAGCGGTCAGCAAAAAAGGAAAGTTTTGGTTTTGCTGGTTCTTCCCCCCACCCGTCTTTTTGGTGAGGATTGTCTAACAGAAAAGTTATCTTCCTCTCAACTACTCTGCATTATTCCTTTTCTGTGTCTGATTCCATCCGGTGTTCATTGCTATTACTTGCAGATGGCTTTCCCAGCTGGGAAGATTCTTCCTGTTTGGCAGTTGTGATAGAATCCTTTAGCTTGCTTGCACTTTATTCTTTAGCCCAGTTATCCAACGTTGCCCATTCTGCATTTCCTCTTCCTTGGAAAAGCAGTGGTAAACACACTTTTGTTTTTCTAACTCCCGCCTGGTATTTCTTAGATTGGACCATTTAAATAAGTTACCTCAATGGTTTTCAGATGCTTTTAAAAACTAGCAAACATTTTCAAGATATTCAACGCAAACAGTAATAGGAAATAACCTGTTTAGAAAACAAAGTATTAGAAACGTACGCCCTCTTGTTGGACGAAAAGCAACTGAAAAGAGCCGAATAGGGATGCCTAAGGCAGGGAACAGGAGCCTTGCCAGCACAGGTTAAGCTTTTATTGATGTAAGAAAATAGATGCTGAGAATTGTTTTTGCTTTGGCTTGAGACAAGTGTTTATTCAAAATGGAGTCTGTAAATTAGCAGTGCATAGGCTGGATCCAGTCCTTAACTGTTGAACCTCAACAGTTTTTAAGAGAATTTAAATTAGTTGCCAGCAGATTTCATATAAAACGCTCCCTGAAAAGCTGGGTAGTGCCTGGCTCTTTTTGGTAAGGACAAGTGCTTGGTTCCAGTTCTTGGTTCCTCACCTGACAGCTTGACTCAAATCACCTGTCAGCTTGACTCAATGCATTTACCTGCTTGGTCTCTGTAGGTGTTCAGGTTGCGCCTTTGGCCTGGAACTGAAGGCTCTACTCACACACGCAGATGTTGTGTGTCAGCAGGAATGTGGCATTTGGTTTTGTAGTTTGGATGTCACCATCTACTCTCCTAGATAACGTGGTATGGGTGGAGACTACCTCTCTGTTTGCTTTTGCTGTAAACCCCTAGCCAGGTTCTGTTGGAAGAGTCATTTCCCCGCGCCCAGCTTTCCTAAGCTCTTCCCATGCTGAGCAGGGGATGGAAACATAACCCGCTGTGGGGCTAGCGAGCTGACTTCTGGGCATCCCTCCATTCCTGCTCAGTTGGTGATGACTGTTCAGGTGGGGCAGGGCGGATTAGCTGATGGCCCAGCACTCTAGATTATGAGATCTGAGTGTATTATTGGCTCTTATGGCTGAAGTAGGCTGTTTATGGCTCTCTAAAATGACTTTGTTCCATGTCACATTTGTGGTGACTCAAATCTCAGCTCCATGTTATACGAGTGCTCTCTCCTGTTGCTGCTCACACCTGGTTAGCATCTGCTTTTGCTGAAGCTGAGGGAAACATTATCTGGTTTGGGGAAGGGGCTAGAACAGAGCGACACTTTGGGCAAACTTGTCAGATTTGCCAGCTGCTACCAACTCTGAAGCATGCATTATACTTAAAGGTCCCACCCAGCGCCAGATTGCCTGCAGTATTACTGCCGGCGCTGTGTGCTGGATGGTCCAGTTTATCACGTGTAGCGTGTGGGTTCTTGCTTTACCTTGTTGAGTCTAGAACCACAGCTCTAGAATTAGTGCTGAATTAACACAGCAGTTCAGTAGTCACCAGCCACATGTGGCAATTATATTTAAATTCATTAAAATTAAATAAAATTAAGAATTCAGCTCCTCAGTCTCACTAGCCACATTTCAAGTGCTCAATAGCCACTTGTGGCTCGTGGCTATCATATTGGACAACATAGGTGGAGGACATTTCCATCACTGCAGAAAGTTATGATATGGACAGTGCTGGTTTCAACTAAAATAGGAGGGGTGGAAATAGCAAAATGGTAGTGCTTGCATGTTGATTTTTCTCTCCACTCCATTAAATCTAGGGAACCAACAGTGTTTGTAATGAAGAACATCAGACTCTGAGCTGTAACCTGAATTCTTGTCCAAAATTCAGCACACTGGCAACGAGCACATCAAACAGATTGCCACTTGTCCTGTCGGCGTCTTTGAGACACACTTGCCCATCTAGGAAAGCACAGTGCAGGTATCTGTGTTCTGCCACCGTGTGCCAGCCCGGACCAGCTCACAGACAGCCCCGCCTGTCTTACTTGGGCTGCTCGGCTTCACTCTCTCAGGGCCCCTGAACCTCCCTCAGCCCTCCGTGATTGTTGGAATGTGAGTATAGCTGTGTGCTCTTGAGTTCCTGTTTTTATAATCACGTGAAGATGTACTTGATCTGCTTCTGAGCATGATATGAGGCAACGTGGGGTGTGCAGAGGGCCAGATGCACGGGGCTGAAGGTTGAGGTTTAAGGCGCAGTTATTTGCTGTGGCCTGCCCCTCCTCTGGCTTGTGCGGCCATCTGCTCCAGCGTTTTATAGGCAGCCAGTTCCCTGGGCTGACTTCCATGGCTTTCCTTGCCATGCTTTATTCCCCAGGACCTGGCCTCTTCTTTGTGAACTCAGGTGTGCCTGGTCCCAGGTGGCCCTTACAGGTTCATCCAGTGAGCAGATGGAGCACAGGCCCCGGGGGCAGGTTGGGTGATGGTCCCGGGGTGACAGCTTCCCTTTCTGATCTGATCCTTCCCTTTTAGACCCTCAGGGTCTGGGAGTATTTAATCTCTCTTGAAAGACTCCCATGCTCGCTTTTGTGTGTGGCGGGAGTTTTTGTTTCCTTCTAGCTGGGATGAGATGAACAGATACGGGATCTGCACCCAAGTGTGTGGGGGTTTAGCCACTGGTTGTGGGGTTCTGCTCAGCTGCTTAATAAAGGCAGAGCCACATGTTCTGGCCGCAGAAGTTGGATTTGTAGGTAAGGATGGGGTTCATCCTCTTCCGCATTGATGTGCCTTCAAGTTTTCAAGAATTTCTGTTTTCCTTGGTTCACTCGAGCAGCCTGGATTCCATCCAAGTGGATTAATTTGTGCCTCAGTGGTTCAGTCCTTTAGGTCATGTTCCAGGGAAGGCTCCCCTTTCTGAAGAGCGGAGGGCTGCGCCTGGGTCCACAGAGGTGGGGAGGTGGCTCCTCTGCCCCGGCTTGTCAGTGTGCACCTGGTCTTCAATGAGCGAGGTGCAGGGGGTGGAGTTGGGCAGCGCTCCATGACCGAGCGCACCCGGGAACCTCCTGACTGCCACGGTGTTCCGCCCTGGTGCCAGCAGCCACTTTATGGGCACAGTTCTCAGGAAAAGCTGACAGCCATGTAGTAGTCATAGCAGTTCTTCAGAGCAGGGCTGTCCAGTGGGAGTTTCTGGCATGACAGACTCCTGGCGTGTCCCTGCAGTCCATTAGGGCAGCCATTAGCCACGTGTGGCTCTGAGGAGCTGAGGTTTCATTTATTTATTTATTTTATGAGACAGGTCTGGCTCTGTCACCCAGGCTGGAGTGCAGTGGTGTGATCTCGGATCTCTGCAACCTCCGTCTCCCTGGCTCAAACCATCCTCCCACCCCAGCTTCCCGAGTAGCTGGGACCACAGGCATGTACCACCACGCCCAGCTCATTTTTGTATCTTTTGTAGAGGTGGGGTTTTCACCATGTTGTCTGGGCTGGTCTTAAAAATTTGAGGGCTCAAGGAATCCACCCGCCCTGGCCTCCCAAAGTGCTGGGATTACAGGTGTGAGCCACTGTGCCCGGCCAGGAACTGAATTTTTTAAGATGTCTAATTTTAATTAATTTAAATTTCAACAGCCACATGTGCCTTAGGCAGAGGGGCAGTGCTTGGCGACTGTTCCCGTCTTCACTGCAGTCCTCTGGGAGAGCCAGGGCCTCTGGCCCCGTTTGACAACAAGGGAAACTGGCTCAGAGGGGCCGGGTGTTTTGCCCTAGGACACAAAGCCAGTAGGCAGCCGAGAGGGAACTTGAATCCACCCTCTCGACTCCCACACTCGGTGCGCCATGTTCCTGCTCCCCAGATAGAAGGATTGCTCAGTTACCAGTGCGCAGAATAGGAAAGTGTCCTCTGAAGCAGACGAAAGGGCTGTGAAAGTTCCTTGGCCTGTGGGAGCCGACCTCAGGCCGTGGGGGCGCATGCCCGTGCCTTCGAGTCTGGGGCACGGGCTTTCACTGCTTCAGTCCTCTGCTTTCTGTGGGTCCCAAAGAAGCAGGGCTTAATTAGGCAGAAGCGGGTGGAGGTCCAGCCCAGCACCTCCTGTATCATAGGTGATCAAGTGACCCTTTCACTAAATGAAAAGCAACTTCACGGATGGGTTGACGTTTTTCTGGTACCAGTTCTCTTAATAACCATAATTGTTATTTGACTTTTTCCACTACCAGTTCTCTTAATAACCATAACTGTTTTTCTCCTGCTGTCACTCCTGTGGCCCATGCCTGTAATCATTACAAATGTCCCTCCAACCTGTGTCTTTTGGGAACCTGTTACATTCAGGCCCAGTGCTGGGGAAACTACAATGAAAATGCAGCCTCTGCCCTCATGGAGCTTCAGGCCCGCCTGTGAGCCTGGGCCCCACTCCAGGAAGGGGCCTAATGTGGATGCTTCCACTCAGATTTGCCTCTGCTGGGTCTCTCAGAACCGGGAAGGTGATGGTGGCTGGCCTGGCAGCTTAGCCAGTGTTTGCTCAAGGGAAACAGGGAGCTGGAACTGTCCTCCTCTTTTTGGGCAGGACTACGGGTACACACCAGCATGACACCTCAGCCATGAGAAGCTGCCCGCGTCCAGACTTCTGCCTTTCATGGACACCGAGAAGGTTCTGGAACAGGAAGTGAGCCACCTCCCGCTCTTCTTGGCAGTGGAAGGAGGCCCTCCCACGGGTATCTGGTCCCTTTACCTCAAGGGATATAGGGTTGAACAGAATTTATCTTTTTAAGAATAAGTTTATAATTATTTTCCCCATTATAAAAGAAACACTTTGGCCGGGCGCGGTGGCTCACGCCTGTAATCCCAACACTTTGGGAGGCTGAGGTAGGCGGATCACGAGGTCAGGAGATTGAGACCATCCTCACTAACACAGTGAAACCCCGTCTCTACTAAAAATACAAAAAATTAGCCGGGTGTGGTGGCGGATGCCTGTAGTCCCAGCTACTCTGGAGGCTGAGGCAAGAGAATGGCATGAACCCGGGAGGCGGAGCTTGCAGTGAGCTGAGATCACACCACTGCACTTGAGCCTGGGCGACAGAGCGAGACTCTGTCTCAAAAAAAAAAAAAAGAAACACTTTTTTTTTTTTTTTAAATATAGAAAAGCATGAAGAAATTGACAAGTCACCTATTAGGCCACCGTCCAAAGAAAACCACTGTTGATCTATTTTCTTTTCTCTTTTGAGATGATGTCTCGCTCTTGTCCCCCTGGCTGGAGTGCAATGGCGTGATCTTGGCTCACTGCAACCTCTACCTCCTAGGTTCAAGCGATTCTCCTGCCTCAGCCTCCGGAGTAGCTGGGATTACAGGCGCCTGTCACCACGTCCGGCTAATTTTTGTATTTTTAGTAGAGACAGGGTTTCACCATGTTGGCCAGGCTGGTCTCAAACTCCTGACCTTAGGTGATCCGCCCGCCTCGGCCTCCCAAAGTGCTGGGATTACAGGCGTGAGCCACCGCGCTTAGCCTGATCTATTTTCATGTATAGCACCTTTGATACTTTGTCTTGTATATCTTGCCTTAGGGGTTTTTAAAATTATATTATTGAGACGGACTCTCGCTTTGTCACACAGGCTGGAGTGCAGTGGTGCAGTCTCGGCTTACTGCAGCTTCTGCCTCCAGGGTTCAAGCGATTCTCCTGCCTCAGTCTCTCAAGTAGCTGGGACCACAGGCATGTGCCACCACGCCCAGCTAATTTTTGTATTTTTAGTAGGGACACAGTTTCACCACATTGGCCAGCGTAGTCTTGAAGTCCTGACCTCAGGTGATCTGCCCGCCTCAGCCTCCCAAAGTGCTGGGATTACAGGCGTGAGCCACCATGCCCAGCCTTGTCTTAGATTTTTTAAAGTTATATGTTAAACACATCAAAAGTTATATTTACAATATGTGAAAAGTAATAAACATACCACAGCATGATGGCCCTTAAAAACATAATGCAAAATGAAAGAAGCCAGTTGTTGAAGACCATGTTACAGGATTCCACTTAAATGAAATGCCCAGAATTGGCATATCCAGAGAGTCGGGAAGCTGACTGGTGGTTGTGGAGGGCTGGGAAGGGCTGGGGAGATGTGAAGGGACCACTAATTGGTACAGGGTTTCTTTCTGAGATGATGAAAATGCACCAGGATCAGTTGTGCTATTGGTTGCACAACTTTGGGAAAGCCACCTCATCGTTCACCTCCGATGGGGGAGTTGCTCTGTGAATTCTATCTCAGTAAAGCTGTGAATTCCATCTCAGTAAAGCCGCCATTAAAAAATACAAATCAGGCCAGGCAAGGTGGCTCATGCCTGTAATTCCAGCACTTTGGGATCACCTGAGATCAGGAGTTTGAGACTAGCCTGGCCAACATAGAGAAACTCTGTCTCTACTAAAAATACAAAGTTAGCCAGGCATCGTGGCACGTGCCTGTAATCCCAGCTACTTGGGAGGCTGAGGCAAGAGAATCGCTTGAACCCAGGAGGTGGAGGTTGCAGTGCTCCAAGATTGTGCCACTGCACTCCAGTCTGGGTGACAAGAGTGAAACTCCATCTCCATAAAATAAATAAACAAATAAAAATAAAGAAAATGAGGCCAGGTACAGTAGCTCTTACCTGTAATCCCAGTGCTTTGGGAAGCTGAGGCTGGCAGATCACTTAGGAGTTCGAGACCAGCCTGGCCAACATGGTGAAAACCCCATCTCTACTAAAAATACAAAAATTAGCTGGGCATGGCAGCACATGTCTGTAGTCCCAGCTATTTGGGAGGCTGAGGCAGGAGACTCGCTTAAGCCCGGGAGGCGGAGGTTGCAGTGAGTCGAGATAGCGCCATTGCACTCCAGCCTGGGCGATGGAGCGAGACTGTCTCAAAAGAAAGAAAACGGAAAATAACAAGTGTTGGTGAGGATATGGAGAAATGGGAACCCCTGTGCGCTGCGGGTGGGAATGTACAATGGTGCAGCTGCTCTGGAAAACAGTATGGAGATTCCTCAAAAAAACTAAAAAATTGAACTGCTATATGATCCAGCAGTTCCACTTCTGGGTATATATACCCCCCCCAAAAAAAAGCAGGGACTCAAAGAAATGTTTGTGCACGCATGTTCATAGCAGCATTATTCACAATAGCCAGTGGTGGAAACCGAAGTGTCCATCACAGATGAATGGATTAACAAAATGTGGTTTATGCATACGGTGGAGCATTATTGAGCCTTAAAAAGGAAGAAAATTTGGATACATGCTACAATATGGATGAACCTTGAAGACTAATTATGCTCTGTGGAATAAGCCAGACACAAAAGGACATATACTATATATGATCCCACTTGTATGAAGTACTTGTATAGTCAGATTCATTGGGGTAGAAAGTAGAATGGTAGTTTGCAGGGGCTTGGGGTTGGTGGGGAATGGGGGGATCATTTTGTGGATAGAGTTTCAGTTTGGGAAGGTAAAGGAATCCTGGAGGTAGATGGTGGTGATGGTTGTACATCAGTGTGCATGTGCCTAGTGCCACTGAACTGTACGCTTAAAAGTGCTTCTGGTGGTATGTTTTATGTGTATTTTACCACAACTTAAAAAAGGCAGAGTGATAGACGTGTGTGCTCCCCACCCAGCGCGATAGAGAACTAGTGTTAACCTGGCCTGCCTCCTCCTGCGGCGGAGACCCTGTGCCCCGAGTGCACCACAGCACCCTTCCTGTGCCCCGAGTGCACCACAGCACCCTTCCTGTGCCCCGAGTGCACCACAGCACCCTTCCTGTGCCCCGAGTGCACCACAGCACCCTTCCTGTGCCCCGAGTGCACCACAGCACCCTTCCTGTGCCCCGAGTGCACCACAGCACCCTTCCTGCGCCCCGAGTGCACCACAGCACCCTTCCTGCGCCCCGAGTGCACCACAGCACCCTTCCTGCGCCCCGAGTGCACCACAGCACCCTTCCTGCGCCCCGAGTGCACCACAGCACCCTTCCTGCGCCCCGAGTGCACCACAGCACCCTTCCTGTGCCCCGAGTGCACCACAGCACCCTTCCTGTGCCCCGAGTGCACCACAGCACCCTTCCTGTGCCCCGAGTGCACCACAGCACCGTTGCTGTCCTTATAGTTGGCTTTCAGTGGCACGTCCCTGAGCTCTGCCGCCTTAGAATGTGTGAGAGTTGTATCCCTGGCTCAGGCCACTAGAACTGATTCACGTCACTCACGGAGGAGGTGCGATTCTGCTCTCCCTGCTCCTGTCATCTTTTGCTCTCACCGAACAGTCCTGCTCTGAACCTTCTTGTGCAGCTCTTGCCTTTTGGGGAGACGCCTCCAGACTGGCTGCTGGGACAGGCACAGGCTGCCCACATCCCAGAGGGGCCATGGAGTTGCCCTGCTGAGTTTTCACTGTGGCCGCCTTTTAACTGGAATGCTAGTGTTGCCAGGGGATTCCTTTGCTGACTGCGAGAGCTGATTGAGTTGGGCTCAAAAGCGGGAGATGAGGGCCTGAAGGCTGACTCTGGTTGAAGGCTGAGGGAGGAAGTTCAAGACGCCCACTTTACAAGTGCCTGCAAGCTATCCTGAGGCAGCAGAGGGCGGTCCCATTCAGTGTCTGCAGCAGTCCCCCTGAGGTGCTGGAACGAGCTGACCCCTGCTCCCAGCAGTAAAGGCTCAGAGAATCCAAAGTTCCCTCAGTTGCTGGCATGGTGTGTTTAGGATCGTGACACTGATCCTTTTACTTTTTTTCTTCCATATGTTAAGACCCACTTCCAACAGTGATCTTTAAGTACCAGAGATCATGCCAGATTCAAAAGGATCAAGTCATTTACTAGAAAGAGCCTCCCTTCCTTTTCTTTCCTGGCCCCTCAGTTCCCTCCCTAGTGACCAGTCATAAAAATCGGGTCTTTGTGTATCCTTTCAGAAATGTTCTGTGCATAGAAAAGCAAATAGAGACTTTTAAAAATACACGACAGATAGCATACTGTAAACACTCTTCTGAACCCTGCCTTTTCCCCTGAACTTGCTTTCACTTGGAGACTTTGCTGTTACTGCTGCTACCTTTTCTCTTTCTTTTTTTTTTTTTCTGAGATGGAGTTTTACTCGTTGCCCAGGCTGGAGTGCAATGGCGTGATCTCAGCTCACTGCAACCTCCGCCTCCTGCATGCAAGCAATTCTTCTGCCTCAGGCTCCCAAGTAGCTGGGATCACAGGCACGGGCCACCAAACCTGGCTAATTTTTGTATTTGTAGCAGAGACAGGGTTTCACCGTGTTAGCCAGGCTGGTCTCGAACTCCTGACCTCAGGTGATCCGCCCGCCTTGGCCTTCCAAAGTGCTAGGATTACAGGGATGAGCCACCGCACCTGGCCACTTTTTCTTTCTTTTTTTTTTTTAAACGTAGACTCTTAATTGCTCTCTTACTGGTCATTTCACACCTGCAATGAAAAGCAAAAATACAGTCCCTTAGGAAGCCCAGGGCTCAAAAGATTCCAACTAGCTCTTACTCTAAAAAAAAAAAAAAAAAAGTCCATATAATTAAAAAAAAAAGGAAAAGGAAAAAAAAAATCTCCCATGCACCAGGGTTCAGGTCAGCCAGGTCCTGAGGCCCATGGCCTTACCAGTTGCGGGGCAGCTGGTGATGCTCTGCAGTGGTTTGAGACGATCTTCTGACTGGGTTCTTTCCTTCATTAGGTTTTGTTTGACCCACAAGCAGAAGCAAACCATATACGGGTGGCTGCTGGGTGGTCAGGAGCTGGCTGGATGTGGCTGTCTCCTGGGAGTACTCGGCAGTTTCTTTTTTCTTTTTTTTTTTTCTTTCTGTCACTCAGGCTGGAGTGCAGTGGCACAATCTTGGCTCACTGCAACCTCTGCCTCCCAGGTTCAAGCAATTCTTGTGCCTCAGCCTCCTGAGTAGCTGGAATTACAGGTGCGCAGCACCGCGCCTGGCTAATTTTTGGTAAAGATAGTTTCACCATGTTGGCCAGGCTGGTCTCGAACTCCTGACATCAAGTGATCTGCACACCTTTGCCTCCCAAAGTGCTGGGATTACAGGCGTGAGCCACCGCACCTGGTCAAGACCATGAGTTTCTGAAGTATGAGAAGTCCAGCAGTCCCTGTCAGCAGTGCAGACCTGAACCCAGGGGCCCAGCAGCAACAGCTAAAAAACCTGTGTCTGCACTGACAGCACTTCACTCCCACCAGCGTACCGGGAAGTTGGAGTGCTGACTGCCTGGTCGTGGCCAGGTGAACTCCAACAGAGGGATCCTGCAGCTTTGTGTGCATCTGTGTGTGTTTTGGTTTGAACCTTGCCGTCTCCGTATAGGGTCTGTTGCCTTATAGAATCCTAGAAATCCACTTCCCTAGACTTCACGTGTTGTCCTTTCCCGGTGGAAACCGAGATTCCCTTTGCCTAACTGGCTTTAAAAGCAGAATTGGTGAGCCTCTGGCCTCAGCGCCGTTGTGCAAGACCCTGCCTTTGTTTGAAGGCAGTGTGTGGCTTATGCCCTTTGTGTTTCTGCTGTGGATAGGTGTCTTAGACAGTGGCAGCAACAGCGCCCAGCCCATATGAAGACACTGAGGCTGCAGGAGGCCGGGGCCATGGTTTGACAGGCGGGTGGGGGCAGACCCACGCCACCATCTCAGGATGTGTGCTGGCGAGTGCCCCCATGTCCACGTGGTTGCTCACAGCTGTGTCATTCACAGGACTGCCCACAGCCGAGGGCAGAAGATGCCCGGTCTCCTCACTCCCGTGCTGGGGGGCGGGCCACACCTGGCAACAGCAGTGAGGTGGGACGGAGCCTGGAGGGCCTTGGCTTCTCGCTGCTTCCAGGCTGGTTGGGACTCGTGGACGCACCCACCCATCCTTCCCAGCAAGCGATGGAGCCTGCAGAGGGGTCCGGGTGGATGTGGGTGCCAGCTGGGCTTGCAGGGGGGCCGGAGTGGGGGTGAGGGGGTGGGATCTGCCCACTGCTGTGTTTCCAGATGGGGCAGTCTGTTCCAGGGCCGGGGTTTCCACTGGAATTTCCTCTGTGGGACCAACAGTGGTTTTCACTACATTCAGGATGGCGCTGGCCTGCTGGGCAGAGAAAGGCACCGCACTAGGGTGGATTTGAGTGTTGGCGAGAACATTGTGTAACCCCAGCTTGACACCTACCTTTTGCTTTGAGTGTTCCTGAGGGAGGAAGCCCGCCTCTGGTGCCCACCCCAAGGTGTTCCTGTCCTGGCTTTGACAGTCAGTAGGATGCACAGCTGACTTGGAAGCAACTCCATTTCGGTCTCAAGATGGGGACACGATTTGGCCCTCCACCCCTACCTTGTTATCTGGCCTCTCTGCTCCTGTTGCCTGATGGACTTGAGACCAGAAGGGAGTTCTCTTGGCCAGGAGTGCTCCCACCTGAGAGTAGAGGCCCCGCCCCTCCCCGCACACCCAGGGCCACAGCCAGCCCATTGCGCCGCCGCCACTCATTTCTCATATGAGCACATGGGGGCACTGCTCGGCTTTCAGCCTTCCAGCGCCAGTGCAGACCCTGCTTTGGGCGTGCTTGTTTGCTGTAGGTGGCTTCTAAAATGCTGAATCTGGCTGGATGCGGTAGCTCATGCCTGTTAATCCCAGGACTTTGGGAGGCCAAGGCGGGCGGAACACTTGAGCCCAGGAGTTCGAGACCAGCCTGGGCAACATGGCATAACTCCATCTATACAATAAAATTTTTTTAATTAGCCAGGCAGCCAGGCATGGTGGCACACACCTGTAGTCCCAGCTACTCAGGAGGCAGAGGTGGGAGGATCTCTTGAACCCGGGAGGTGGAGGCTGCAATGAGCAGAGATCACACCACTGCACTCCTGCCTGGGTGACAGAGCAAGAACCTGTCTCAAAAATAAAAACTGTTGAATCCTGCCTGGGAGTAACAGCTGGCCTCTCCCTCACCTCTCCTCTAAGACCAAATGGAAAAACTCCACTGAGAACTTTAGAAGGAAAACCCTCGTTTCCCCATTTCATAAGCTGCTCGTGCAGTCTTACAGTAACAGCTCATCAGTTCATCCCTGGCAAGGCAGCCGCGACACTGGCACACAGTCACAGGCAGCTTGGCAGCAACCCATGTTTAGGAGGCTCTTGTCCCACCCTCAGGGAACTGATTTCTCCCCAGTGCATGCAGTTTAATTAGGGCCTATGATTGAATTTGGAGGCTTTGCCTCAGCCCAGCTTAGTTACAGTGACTTTTTCAGGATAAAGAGTTCCATTTGTCCAAGTCCAAGCCAGTGCCTTTTATGAAAGTGGTTCCCACCGGGGGCGGGGTTAGGGCCCCCATGCTTGGGGGCACAGTCAGCCCATTACCAATGACTTTCATCTTTAATGTGGCCACATGAGATCATTAACCAGTTGTTTATCCAACCAGAATGCAACCCTGCCTGTTAGGTTTGCTTATTTGTTTGCTGAAAGCTTTGAGCTGGGAGGAGTCTCGGTAGTAGGAAGAACTACGATTGCCTGTTCTTTTTCCTTGAAGTTTCCCAACAGTCCGATTTCCACCATCCTTCACTTGGAATTGCTCCCATCTTTGAAGGAGGCTGGAGGGAGTTACCTTCATGCTGGGCTGAGCTTCTGGGGTGGCTTGTTATGAATGTCTTCACTCGTCGCTCCCATGTTACGGCCAATGGCCAGGTGGCTCAGCTGCCCATGACTCTCCTCTGCACCGCAGCCAAGTGTGCCTGCCAGGACAGGCTGGGCGGACGGGACCTTCGCGTCTGTGCACACTGAGGGCTGTGCTTCTCGTTAGCCACGAAAGGAAGCTAGTTCCTGTCAGGCACATTCGGAGCTTCAGGTAGATGGGCCACATTGACCCTTGTGTTGCCTGGTACAGTGTTCCAGAGCCTCCCAGTTGGAAGAGCATGGACTCCAGCAGGGGAGCAGTGACCAGCAGGTCCCTGGAGCCTTGTGTCCTTTAGTCAGATGGGTCTCACCATCCTGGGGACCAGGGTGTGCTGAGGGAAGGGGCAGCTTTTCCCTGAGGCGTGTGACGACAGAACATAGCTCTGCGCGGCCTTGGGAGCCATGAGTTGGAAAACTTGATCCAGCCTCAAGAGCTATGTCTAGCAGTGTCCCCGTCAGGGCCCCGATAAAGACTTCTTGCAGATGAGCAGGTAACGGAAAAGTAGGATGTGGGGTGACGGTGCGGAGATTCAGAAAGATTTGTCTCAGCTGAAACCAGCCAAGGAAAGATGACAAGGCATGGATAGCCCTGTCTTCAGGCCTGCCCGCCACAGGTGAAGAAGATTCTGCTTTGGGTGGGAAATTTGTACCGCAGAGGCCTGAAACCAAGAAAAGCCAGGCTGCCTGAAATGCAGCTTGGCCCACGGTCACTGCTGGGGCTGCAGCCGGGCTGCCGTCTGGCCTTGCTGCAGAGCTGAGCCTTCCGTGTGGTGGATTAGTCTCCTGCTGGTTGGGGTCATGACATGCATCCCCAGTCCCAGGGGGAAAGCCCCTTCGTGGTCTTCGTGGTAGTGTTTCTTATGCAAATGAGTGGCATCTGCCGATGGTGCAGGGGCCTGGGCCTACAGGGCCAGGATCGGTGGCATTGCTGGGCTGGATGTTTTGAAGCCCCTCAGTTGACCCTCCTGCTTACTAAATTTGGAGCCCACTACTGTCCTCAAAGCGTTGTCTTTTCCTAATTCAGGGAAAGGGTCGCTTTTCCTATGCAGTGGGCTAGTGTCCTGGGTCTCCTCTTCTCCCCTCCGCAGTGGAGAGGAGCTGGGGGCTGCTGCCGGCCCGGGAAGGGCACCCAGGGCTTGTGCAGCCTGGCCTCCAGGAGAGCCAAAGGAGTTTGGATTTCAGTCGCCCAAGGCAAAGCTCTTCCTTTCTGCCTCTGTTCTGCAGGCCCAGGATGACTACTTAGGAACCATGCGGAGGGCAAGGGCTTGGCATTATCTGTCCTGAGGTCTGTGGTTTCCAGTGAAGAATCCTCTTGCAGTTGCCCTGATTAACTAAGAACGGCTTTCAGGCTGTTGGCCCTGTGCTGCCGTGTGTGCTCATGTGATTCTGTGCCGAATCGTTCTTTCCCCTTTAGGCTCCTTTGCTGACTCAGATCAGTTGGTCCACAGCCTTAGGTTAACTACCAGGCCTGCGTTTGTCATTTTAAATGTCGAGGCACTCCTTTTCCTGCCTTTTTATATCTTTTTTTTTGTTTGAGACGGAGTCTCGCCCTGTCACCCAGGCTGGAGTGCAATGGCACCATCTCGGCTCACTGCAAGCTCCGCCTCCCAGGTTCAAGTGATTCTCCTGCCTCAGCCTCCCGAGTAGATTACAGGGATTATAGGCACTCGCCACCACACCTGGCTAATTTTTTTTGTATCTTTAGTAGAGATAGGGTTTCACCATGTTGGCCAGGCTGGTCTCTAACTCCTGACCGCATGATCCGCCCCCCAGCCTCCCAAAGTGCTAGGATTACAGGTGTGAGCCACCGCGCCCAGCTTTATTTCACTGTTTTCAGGAAAAATCCTTTTTACTGATTGTCTTGTGTTGGGATTTAAAGGAGATGAGGACCTAAGTGAGATGTGCTCTCCGCAGTGCAGGCTCAGACCTCCCCCAGCGCTGAAACACAGTTAAGTGCTCCTCAGCCTAATCATCCTGTCTCTCTCTCTCTCTCTCTCCCTTTCCTGCCCCCTCCATCAAAAGGGTGAGCTTGTCGGCCACAGACTGCTACATTGTGCATGAGATCTACAATGGGGAGAATGCCCAAGACCAGTTTGAGTACGAGCTGGAGCAGGCCCTGGAAGCCCAGTACAAGTACATTGTGATTGAGCCCACTCGCATCGGCGACGAGACGGCCCGCTGGATCACCGTGGGCAACTGCCTGCACAAGACGGCCGTGCTGGCGGGCACCGCCTGCCTCTTCACCCCGTTGGCGCTGCCCTTAGATTATTCCCACTACATTTCCCTGCCCGCTGGTGTGCTGAGCCTGGCCTGCTGCACCCTCTATGGGATCTCCTGGCAGTTTGACCCTTGCTGCAAGTACCAAGTGGAGTACGACGCCTATAAACTGTCGCGCCTGCCTCTGCACACACTCACCTCCTCCACCCCGGTGGTGCTGGTCCGGAAGGACGACCTGCACAGAAAGAGACTGCACAACACGATAGCACTGGCCGCCCTGGTGTACTGTGTAAAGAAGATTTACGAACTCTATGCCGTATGATTTCAGTAGAACAGGGAGCGAAGCAAAACCACCCGGCCCACAAGAGACAACAGAGTATTCAGATCGCCACACTCTGTGAGGCAGCAGAGCCTGGGAAGGTGTTTGGCTTAATATTTGTTATTTTTAAAAAATAACAGATCACGGGTGTACCCAGGGTTTTTCAGCTCATTACACTAAGATGTGGATTTCCATAACCCAAGAAGGGGGTCTGAGGCTGTGGAAGTCCGACTGGGCAGTGGAATGCTGATGGAGGCAGACGCTGCCGAGGGGGTGTGGACGTGCTTTGGGGGAGGTCTTTAAGTCTATTGTTTAACTGTACCATCCAGAGCCCACCAGAAGCTATTGACCATTAAAATTATGAGAATTTCAACTCCCGCTGTTCTCTCTTTCCATGACTGCCCGCAGCTGCTGCTGCACATCTGCCCTGGGTGGCGGCTTGCACGTGGAAGGAGCAGGTGCTGTGGTAGCCACCCTGCCCTGCTCCTAGCTGCGGCCCAGTGTTACCACTTACAGCGACAACAAGCCTAGATCCAAGGTAGTCCTGGGGCCAAACCCCGCCCAGGAGCAGTCTCCTGGCTCACCTTGGCCTCATCATTCCAAAGGCCAGCACTGCCACCATGGTGTTCAGGAACATGGTAGGATAAGGTGACGAGGCTTGGAGGCCTTTGGGTCTCCACTTGGGTTCACGTGGGGAACTCTGGGCTCCAGGATCGCTCTTCAGAGATCTGAACACCTGTGTTTTCTTTGAAGCACCAAAACTCTTCCTGCTGTGGACCCTGAGTTTATTAACCCATTGCCCTAGGCTGACAGAAGAGCCCTCGGAGCAATCTTGGGAGCACCCCCTGGCCTCAGTGCTCCCTGTTCCACAGGAGCCAAGCCGGTGCTTCTCCCTCACACCAAAAGGTAGACTGTGTCACCTGCCACATTTCCTGTAAGGCAGGGGTGGCCAATCTTGACTTCCCTGTGCCACATTGGAAAAAGAATTGTCTTGGACCACACATAAAATACACTAACGACAGCTGATGAGCTTAAAAAAAAAAAAAAATCACAAAAAAATAATGTTTCAAGAAAGTTTACAAATTTGTGTTGGGCCACATTCAAACCGTCGTAGGCTGCATGAGGCCCATGGGCTGCTGATTGGTGATTGGACAAGCTTGCTCTAAGGCCTTGGGTAAATGGGAAATTATCTCTTCCACAAAAAGGCTGGGGTGCCTGTCTTCACTTCTGCCTTCCTAAAGCCCCGTTCATCCCTGAAGAGCCACATGGCACCTCCTTCTGAAGGCCAGTCTTTTTGTCTTTTTTTTTTTTTTTTTTTTTTTTGAGACAGAGTCTTGCTCTGTCACCCAGGATGGAGTACAGTGATGTGATCTCAGCTCACTGCAACCTCCACCTCCTGAGTTCAAGTGATTCTCCTGCCCCAGCCCCGAGTAGCTGGGACTATAGCCCTGTGCTACCATACCTGGATACTTTTTGTATTTTTAGTATAGATGGGATTTTGCCGTGCTGGCCAGGCTGGTCTCTAACTCCTGGCCTCAAGTGATCTGCCCACCTCGGCCTCCCAAAGTGTTGGGATTACAGGCGTGAGCTGCCGTGCCTGGCCAGGCCGATATTTAACAGACAGCCAAAGTGGTTTCTCACCTAGTTTTAAAGGCTCCATCAGGAAGACCTGATGTCACAGAGTAATGAAAGGGTGCATGGGAAGGATTCACCAGGGGTGACTGGGCCATTTTTTGTAGGGGAGATTCAGACCTTTTAAAGATTTTAAAAGGGATCCATGGCCCACAAAAAGTTTAAGAAACTTTGATTTAATTCCAAGAGATTTAGAAATAACTTATCACTCAGTTGAGTGCTGGGGGCATGACGGTGTTGGGTGTGCACCACTGTTTACGTGGCAGTCTCTAGGCACCTGGAATAATGGTAAAGAGGGAACTGCCTTAGCCACACAACTGATCCTGTAAAAACATGCCTCATCTTGACAGCAGTGTGAGTTGAAATGCAGCTGCCCATGGCCCCTCAGGTGTCTGAGTGCTGGCATCTGAGCCTGCTGGGCAGGTTTGTTTTTTGTTTTTTTTTTTTTCTTAATAATGCCCAGGTTTGGAAAGGGAGCCCCATACCTGGCCTGGAAGTGCTCTGCCAACAAGTTAGATTTCATGGGGGAATTGACTAGAAGGCACAAGCTGGACAAGTCGAGGCGACCCCAAGTCAGCTGAGCAGGAGCCCTCTCCCGAAGTAGAAACCAGCTGCAAACGGGTAGTTCTACCATTTCCCAAGCTGCACTGAACCAAGTGATTCTTGTTGGATGTATTAACCTAGATTCTGAAATGCCATCTTAGTTACATGGCCCCTGGCCAGGGAGATGGGGATGAGGTGCTGGTGTGGACAGCAGGCAGGGGTTTTGTGTGCCTGAGGCTGGCAGCAAGGAGAAGTGCGCCTCCCTCCCCACTGTCAGTGCTGACTTCTCTGTTCTGCCATTGTCCTGCCTAGATGATCAGTCATGGCAGAGCTGCTGACAAGTCGCTTATGGTCATCTGTGATATGCAACAGTACTTTTCAAGAAATAGCATTTGAAGGCTGAGTGCAGTAGCTCATGCCTGTAATCCCAGCACGTTGGGAGGCTGAGGCAGGAGGACCATTAAATACTTGAGTCCAAGAGTTGAAGACCAGTCTGGGCAACATAGCAAGACCTGTCTCTACAAAAAAAGACAAAAATTAGCCAGATGTGGTGGTATGCAAATGTGGTCTCAGCTACTCAGGAGTCTGAGGAGGGAGGATCGTTCAAGCCTGAGAGGTTGAGAATGCAGTGAGCTGTGATCTTACCACTGCACTCCAGCCTGGGCGACAGAGTGTGACCCTGTCTCCAAAAAATAATTTTTTTTTTTTTGAGATGGAGTCTCTCTGTTGCCCAGGCTGGAGTGCAATGGCGCGATCTCGGCTCACTGCAGCCTCCGCCTCCCAGGTTCAAGCAATTCTCCTGCCTCAGCCTCCTGAGTAGCTGAGATTACAGGTGCCTGTCACCACGTAGGGATGGGGTTTTGCCATGCTGGCCAGGCTGGTCTTGAACTCCTGGCCTCAGCCACCTGCCTCGGCCTCCCAAAGTGCTGGGATTACAGGCATGAGCTGCCGCGCCTGGACATTTTTTTTTTTCTTTTTTTTAAACAGCATTCAGTAACTGCCAAGAGAAAGCAAAGGCCAAGTTACCAGGGCCCTCCTGTGCAAAATCCACTTAAATGAGTCCTACATGGACCACTTCAGGGAATAGATTGTGTCATTAATCTAGTAAATTAGTTTTAGCTACCCATCCCCACCCAATTTCAGAGAAGAGTGAAGAGCCGTTATGTAAAAGGACAACTGATCAAACTGGATCTCCCCATTCCAGTCTGTCAGCTGCCTCCAAAGTTTTCACATCTGGTTCAGCAGCTGCTGGGTCCTGAGGGAAGGAAGGGAGACTTGCTGGGAGGTGGGCAGGGTGCCCAGGGCTGTACACTATTTCTTCGATTCACTAATTGGCTGCGGCCCCTCTACACTGCATGGAGACGCTGCTGTTTGGAAAAGCTAATTGGTTTTATTTTTCCATCTCTGGTTTTGGCATGATGTGAAACACCAAGGGGCTTAAAGTGCAAAATGGAAAGTGTCTTTGAACTTCATCAGATATCTGAAGGCAGAACCAATTAAAAATCGTGCTTTTTAACCTCCCCAGCAGAATTTAAGGATGAAAGAGAAAGGGGCAAAAACCCTCTAAAGACAGAAAAGAGAATGTGGAATGGCAGCATCGCTAACCCTGCTGGCAAACGTCCATATTCAAACACTGGTTTGAAAAATCCAAGAGCAATGAAGGTTGCTCAAAGGCCATCAGCTGAACCGGGCTGTGGCTGGGCTTCTTGCTTTGGAGCAATGCACGTGGGGCTCACCCATAGGAAGGCACTTCAGCTGCTAAGTTGGGACAATTCTTAAGGCTAAGTCCCACATTATCCAAACCATTGCGTCTCCAGGAAGGGACACTGAACTCCAGCGACCCAAGACAACTGTAGGAGCAACATGGACACGAAAGAGCACAGCTGCAGGCCCTTTTAGTCCTCAGCCTCTGAGGCCAAGAAGAGCGTCTGTCTGGTGTTGGTGTGACTTTAACAGGTCCCCTCTGGGACTTGCCAACCTCCTCCTCAAGAACAGTGGGCCTCAGACCCTGCCTTTGGCAAACAGCTTTATTTAGCTAGATTTTAATAATTCTTCAGTTTGTGTTATAGTTGTATTTATATGGCAAAATTATAAAGTTTATAAAGTTAAGTTTTAGAAAGTGATTTGAGGTTTTTAGAATGTTGGGTAAGTAAACAACCAATAATATTGAGATCTGGCTGGTCTAGCACGTCAATCTCCAGTTGCTAACCACTCTATTTAATTGGGAGGAAATAAACTTTAGAAATGAACTTGACCTACTCAGTAAGCCCCAACCATGTATTTTTAATAAATTAGAAAGGTGGTAGCCAGGCATGGTGGCACACACCTGTAATCCCAGCTACTCAGGAGACTGAGGCAGGAGAATCACTTGAAGGTGAATCACAGGAGGTGGCAGTTGCATTGAGCCGAGATCACGCCACTGCACTACAGCCTGGGCGACAAGAGCAAAACTCCCATCTCAAAAAAGAGGCCGGGTGTGGTGGCTCACGCCTGTAATCCCAGCACTTTGGGAGGCCGAGGCGGGCGGATCACGAGGTCAGGAGATCAAGGCTATCCTGGCTAACGTGGTGAAACCCTGTCTCTACTAAAAATACAAAAAATTAGCTGGGCGTGGTGGTGGGCGCCTGTAGGAGGCTGAGGCGGGAGAATGGCGTGAACCCGGGAGGCGGAGCTTGCATTGAGCAGAGATCATGCCACTACACTCTAGCTGGGCAACAGAGTGAGACTGTCTCAAAAAAAATGAAAAAGAAAAAGAGGCTGGGCACGGCGGCTCACACCTGTAATCCCAGCATTTTGGGAGGCTGAGGCCGTCTCAAAAAAAAAACAAAAAAGAAAAAAAAACGTGAAAGCAGGTGTTTGTTCTGGCTGCAATCCAACCAATTACAACTACCAGGTGGTATATGTAAGTTAAGAAATCTTTAATGCCAGCCCAAGCTCCATGCACCCCAGCTGTGAGTCAGATCACAATGGCCCCAAAACCAAAAACCTCAGCAACATATGTGATGTTCCCGTCGTCTGATGACGGAGTACACAGTTGGTAAATCTGCATTCCTTTGAGGGCAGCCTATCACATCAACCTCCAGTTGCTAACCATGTTATATAATGGAGAGGAAAGGACAGCACCTGGACACCAGGTGTCTCTGAGTGTGGCAGCCAACAGCGTCCAAGGAGAAATGTCCTCTCGTTTCCATCTAGAGGGAGAGCGCCCTTCATTGCTGCCATTTCCTGGAAACCTGCTGTGTGCTCGGCACTTTCATTCAACCTTAGACTCGGGCTGAGCTTTAGACAGGTGCTGCTGCTGTCTCAGTTCCAGCTCTTGCCTGGGTCTACTGTTTCCAGTGTGAACACTAAGGAGACCCTTCTCTTCCATGTCAGGAGGGAGGTTGACAATTTACCTGGAAAATGAAGAACGACCCATTACATCTGTGTCCACATTTTACCCAGAGGCTCCTGGAACGTCCAGGAAGTGTTAGGAGCTGGGACAAGTCACCAGATCTAATCACCCATTTGTCCTCCTACTACCAGGAAACCTGAAACCCTCTGACACACTAAGCAAAGGCTGACTGTGGCCATTTTTATCATCTGTCTAGGGCAGCTGTTTAAAATACAAGCTCAGGCCAGGCACGGTGGCTCACGCCTGTAATCCCAGTACTTTTGGAGGCCAAGACAAGCAGAACACGAGGTCAAGAGATTGAGACCAGCCTGGCCAACATGGTGAAACCCCATCTCTACTAAAAATACAAAAAATAGCTGGGTGTGGTGGCGTGTGCCTGTAGTCCTACCTACTCAGGAGTCCCACCTACTCTAGGTGTTAGAAGGGACTCGGGAGGCCGAGGCAGAAGAATTGCTTGAACCCGGGAGGCAGAGGTTGCAGTGAGCTGAGATTGCGCCACTGCACTCCAGCCTGGGTGACACAGTGAGACTCCGTCTCAAAAAAAATAAATAAATAAAATTAAAAAAAATAACATAACATGTTGCTGACCATGTTAGATAATGGTCATAAAACATAGGCTCAACAAGGCCAGAGTTGGGATGTGGTGCAAAATGTCAGTATGATGTGCTAGGAGATTTGTAATCCAATTTGGGGAAGTCTACAGTGGACCTACATTTCAATTTTCAGTTTCAATAATAGGAAAAGTTTCCTCCTAAACACTAGAAATGAACTTGACCTACTCAGTGAGCCTCAACCATGTATTTTTAATAAATCGGAAAGGCAGAAACAGGCATTCTTTCTGGCTATGATCCAACTAGTTACAGCTAACAAATGGCTCACTTCCACCAGACCAGGGGCTGCTGTAGAGTCTGCCCAGCTGGCCAATTTAATGGTTTCACTTCTAGAGGATGCATGGGGCCATGCAGGGTCCTCCTCTCCCTTTTGGCTGCTCTCTCTTTAGTAAGTTCACCTTCTGCTTGGAGTGGTGCCTGGCATCCTACAGGGATGTGGTGAGAGTTAAGAGAGAAACAGGAACTCCCATGAGGTGCTAAAGCAGGCATCCCTTGGGATACACCAAATAAGCCATTACATACTGGCCCACTTTTTAAGTTGGATGAGATATCATAGGGCCCTGGAAATGGGCGTGACTACTGACTTCTTGAAACTACAACTTTCTCCCCTTAGTCCTGGAGGTGGTCTTTCTGCCACAACAATTAGGTTTAAGTCAAATACAGAAACAACTGGGTCAGGTGACATAACATCTGATTGCAAGGTTGAAACAATTTCTAGGAGCTGGCAGGGTGAGAATTCAAAGGACACAAGGTTCTAGTCCTGGAAGACTACAACTCTTACTGTTTTAGATGTTTATTTCTAGTTTTTAGCATTAAACCCCAGCTCCATATTTATTCCTTAAGTGTTTCCCCTCACCCTGGGAAGAAGCTTGTTGCCGTTTTTGATTGTCTTCTGCCAGCAGATCTGCATGAGATGTGTTTCTTCAGTCTTTCCCACTTGTGAGACAAATCTCCATTAAAGTCTCAACAAATGCAACTGTCCCTTGTAGAGTAACCAAGCCTAAGAGTACTGCTTCTCTGGCCTGGCTCTGGCTGGTCGGAGTACTAGGAGTTCTTGGATTTCCGCTCTTTTCTGGCCCTGGAGGCCATGAGGCTGAAGAAGAGCCCAGGAGCCAGAGTTCGAAGATAAACGGCCAAGGAAGGCAGTAAGTCAGCCAGGATCACATCTTTCTTCTTCTTCCCCACAGCAGCAAGAACATCCTGGGCCACCTCCACAGGGCTTCGGCCCTGGGCTGTGGTGGTGTCCATAACTAAAATAAATAAAACAAAAGAAAACATGAACTTGGAAGCAGAGGTCCCTCTTGAGGAGTGGAGCTGATGTGAGCCGTCAGGTCAGCCTGCTGCCTTTCCCACCATGAAGCTCTTCCCAGGGCCAGGAAGCCGGTGGTGTGCCACCATCCCTGATGATTCCATGCTCCAAAGAAAGGAGGAACCATTTTGCAGCTGGATGTGGGTCAGTGGGGGAAGCGAGAGGTAGGTGGGATGTGGAAACAAGGTAGACTGAGGATCCCAGTTACGGCTTGGAACCAAAGTGAGTCTGTCTGCCTGGTGGTCCACAGCAATGGCACAGGGCCAGCCTGGGGTGGGGGCTTCAGAGTGAGCCCCTCACACCACATCTGAAAAGCAGCTTCCTGACCTGGGAAACATGTGCCTATTAGAATAACCAAAGACTAAGGAATGTTGTGCCACCTCATTTATCTTGGGTAGCTGGGCTTCAGGGTGGCCAGACAGAGGTGGGTGGGGACTACTGACCCCCATATACACAAGCTCACTGAGTCAGGAGCAGACAGATGTCCCTGTTCTCGATGTCAAGTATTAATTGGATGAGAAACAGGAAGAAATCCTTAGTTTGTTTTAGGTGTTAGAAGGGACAGCTGGGAGAGATTAGGAGGAGGTGTTAGGTTAACAGCAACTGATGTTCCTTCTACCCTAGTAATTTGACAATTTTGTCAGCAAAGTAGGACCAGCTGGCAGGCACACAGGAGTGGCCACTAGCACAGACCATGTGAAACCACTTTTTTTTTTTTTTTTTAAAGACAGGGTTTTGCTCTGTTGCCCAGGCTGGAGTGCAGTGGCACAATCATGGCTTACTGCAGCCTCGACCTCCTGGGCTCAAGCAATCCTCCTGCCTCAGCCTCCTGAGTATCTGGACTACAGGTGGTGCCACCATGGTTGGCTAATTTTTGTATTTTTGGGGGAGGCTAGGTCTTGCACTATTGCCCAGACTGGTCTCAAACTCCTAGGCCGAAGTGATCCTCCTGACTTGGCCTCCCAAAGTGCTGAGATATCAGGTGTTGACCACAGTGCCTAGCCATATGAAACCACTCTTAGGTTGTCCAGATTGCCTGAGCTCCCTCACCAATGTCTGTCCTCACTGTGTTTTTGTTAATGCAGAAAAGTAGGAAGTTTTGGATTACAGCTTATTTTTAAATGCCACAGAGAGAATTTTTTAAGTGGTATCTTCTAGGTATAAACAGGTGTAAAGCTGTATGAAGCCCCATGCCTCTGTATAGAGTCTACTGTGGGGAAAACAAGACTTGCTGTGTGAGAGAGCAGCTGCTGCCAGGACATGGGCAGTCTTAGTTCAGGCCTGGCTGGACTGGGCGCAGGACCATGAGGCCCCTGGCAGACATCACAGCACAAACCCCAAGAGCTCATTTCAGGGAGGAGGACATGGCAGGACAGCACTGGAGGGGTGAGCAGGCCCTGTTCCAAGCATGGGGAGGCAGCACCAGCTCCAAGGGCTCCAGTGATCATGGGCACACTGGTCTCTGCTTGGCCTGAGCCTGCATGCTGGGGGCAGCTGCTCTGCCCGCGGGTGGTGACTGCAGGTCAGCTCTGCACTGTCTCCAAATGAGACAAGATGAAGGTGCTGAGACTGCCGCACTCGGCCTCACCCTGAAGACTGGCCCTGAATCAGTCATTTCTCAAGCCTATGGGACAGAAACAGACCATCAAACACCCTACACTTGCCATGAGGTCAATTCACTCAATCCCGATGCCGATAATACTCCTTGGACTCCGGATCTGCGAATGGGTTAGTTGGAAGTCTGGTGGCATTTCAGCTTGGCAACTTCCTTTTAGCCCTTGAGTCCTGCCCACGGAGGTCCTATTCTGAATGCTGCAATGGTGACGTTCACACTAAGGGTAGGCCATGGTGGGGTAAACGAAGATTATTCAATAGTCCATATCTAGAACCAACACCTCTGTCAAGTTTTTTCACTTTAAAAGTTCTATTCCAAATGAAAATGACCAAAGAATCACTGTGGTAAGAGCAGCATGTCTCACTGTGGCTGACCGACAGATTTTCACAGGAGAAAAGAAACCGGACCTCACCTCCATACCTAGATCCATCCGCGGTGATGGCATTTACAGAGAGGTTGGTGTGGATGTAGCCAGGGCTGATGACGGTCACCTCAATTTCATACTGTTCCATCTCGGCACGCAGACAGTCAAAGAAAGCCTGGGTTGCGTGCTTGGAGGCTGCGTCTACACATGTGGACGGAGAGGCAGGTGAGTGAGTGCGCTGGGGTGGGCATGGCCTGGTGCCCAACTATTCACTACCATTCACGCTCTCTGTTTTTAAAAGCTGGTTTTATTTGTGATCAAGTCTTGCTATGTTGCCTAGGCTGGACTCCAACTCCTGAGCTCAAGTGATCCTCCTGCCTCAGCTGGGACTGCAAGCGTGGGCCACTGTGCCCAGCTTTAAAACCTGGTTTTATTATTTAAGATTACAGTATTATAACAATGTTCATTTCCTGACTTTGAGAAGTGTACTGTGCCCTTGTTCTTAGGAAACACACTGAAATAGGAATAAATGAGCATCATGTCTCCAGTTTCCTTTCAAATGGTTCAGGAAAAAAATTATAAACTATATACACATATAGTTTTATATATATTATAAACGGTATATATGCATATACAGAGAGAGAGAATAAGATAAAGGAAATAAGGTAAAAGGTTAACAGTTAGGGAATCTGCATGAAGGGTACATGGGAGTGATTTGTGCTGTTCGTGCAACTTTAAGTCTGAAGTTATTCCAAGTTAAAAGTTAAGCTGGGCGTGGTGACTCACACCTGTAATCCCAGCACTTTGGGAGGCCAAGGTGGGCGGATCACGAGGTCAGGAGATCGAGACCATCCTAGCTAACACGGTGAAGCCCCGTCTCTACTAAATATACAAAAAAAAAATTAGCTGGGCGTGGTGGCGGGTGCCTTTAGTCCCAGCTACACGGGAGGCTGAGGCAAGAGAATGGTGTGAACCCGGGAGGTGGAGCTTGCAGTGAGCGGAGATCGCGCCACTGTACTCCTGCCTGGGCGACAGAGCGAGACTCCATCTCAAAAATAAATAAATAAATAAATAAATAAATAAATAAATAAATAAAAGTTAAAAACAAAAAAAAACTGAATGACTACTGGGTAAAACATTCAAATAGTACATAAAAGGACAGAAAGTAAAAAAAAAAAGTCCTCCTGTCTTCCAAATTCCATTCCTAGAGATAATCAGTGCTAACAGTTTCCCAGGATTTTTGTTTAATTCTATTTTTGTTTTTTTTTTTTGTTTTTTTTTTTTTTTGAGACGGAGTCTCGCTCTGTCGCCCAGGCTGGAGTGCTGGAGTGCAGCGGCGGGATCTCAGCTCACTGCAAACTCCGCCTCCCGCGTTCACGCCATTCTCCTCCCTCAGCCTCCGGAGTAGCTGGGACTACAGGCACCCGCCACCACGCCCGGCTACTTTTTTGTATTTTTTAGTAGAGATGGGGTTTCACTGTGTTAGCCAGGATGGTATGGATCTTCTGACCTCGTGATCCACCCGCCTCAGCCTCCCAGAGTGCTGGGATTACAGGCATGAGCCACCGCACCCGGCCTTCTGTTTTGTTTTTTTAGAGAAGGCATCTTCTCTGTTACCCAGGCTGGAGTAGAGCTATGATCATAGGATCACAGCTCCTTGCAGCCTCGACTTCTGGCCTCAAGCAATCCTCCCACCTCACCCTCCCAAAGCGCTGGGATTACAGGAGTAAGCAGCCATGCCCAGTGATTTATTTTGTATATATTCTACGTACGTTCATGTGATTTTACACATTTTATATATTTTATATATATATATATCTTTTAATACAGAAATGAACTCTTACCTATTCTACTGTTCCTGCAAGTAGCTTTCTTCACCTGGTGGCAGGTTGGACAGCTCCCATGCTGGCCCTGCAGACCTGCCATGTAGCTGTGGCTGCCTAGTCCTCCCCAGTGAGTTACCAAGTGACAGAATTGGCCCCATCAGTGGGCCTTCATGGGTGTAAAAAATCCAAACCTGCCTTCTTATGAGTCTCATTTTGACAAATGTCCAGGCAGCGGCTTTTCATCTAGAAGAGCTATAGAGCTTACTCCACCTGCAAGAAACAGAGCTGTGCCTGCTCTCAAGCAAGGGCTTCACAACCCAGTAAAAGGTGCTCTGAATGGGAAAACAGTGACCCTATAATGACATTCCTGGGAAACACACCAGCGTCTCCACAGTAAATCAGTTTCCTCCAATTCAGAATTGTAAATGTTTTAGCCTCAGGAAAGAAGGGGCATCCGTCAGCTAAGGAAACAGGAAGAGAGAAAGAAAGGAAGTGTCGCAGCAAGTCACATGAGGCAGTTCAGCAGTGTCTGAGCTTGCTGCAGTGCCTTGCTGGGCCTGCTCCGTTGGTTTGGGGCACAGTTGCTGGGGGCTGGATGAGTTGGCTGTGGGTGGATGGAGAGGACTGGTCCTATCAGCCATGATTCCAAGAGTACAGCCCAGGCTTGGGGACAGGGAAGAGTGGGTTATCATGTAAGTCCCCAAAACAGAAGGCTACACTCTGACAGCTGGGTCCCCCCAGAGCTCTCAGGCTGTGAGTTCTCAGCCAGGCTGTGCTGACCTCGCCGCTGTCCACATCACTTACCCTGCCAGTGTGAGGCCCAGTACTAAGGACACTGTGAATCACGTGACTTGGTCTTTACTTTAGCAGTGTGAGAGAGATAATGCCGTTCTCCCCGTTTTATAGGTGAGAAGGCCGCTACTTATCTGAGTTAACCAACTTGCCCAAGAGGCACTCCATATTCAGCCTGGTCATTATAAAGCTGAATACGGACACCAACCATTGTATGCCTTACTGCAGTCAGCAGGCTAAACAGACAACAAAAATCAGTGGTATTATTATAAATCAAAGTAAAACTTGAAAATAATTTAGTATAAAGAAGTCCAGCTGGGCGCAGTGGCTCACGCCTGTAATCCCAACACTTTGGGAGGCTGAGGTGGGCGGATCACTTGAGGTCAGGAGTTTGAGACCAGCCTGGCCAACATGGTGAAACCCCGTGTCTACTAAAAATACAAAAGTTAGCCGGGTGTGTTGGCACGCGCCTATAATCCCAGCTACTCAGGAGGCTGAGGCAGAAGAATCTCTTGAACCCGGGAGGCGGAGGTTGCAGTGAGCCGAGATTGCACTACTGCGCTCCAGCCTGGGCCAGAAGAGCGAAACTCTGTTTCCAAAAAAAAAAAAAAACTTCTTTACCGTGATTTACCTATTATTAACATTTTAACTCATTTGCTTTATCATTTATGATTCTATATATAATTTTTTTTTCCTGAACTATTTGAGAAGCCTTAGATGGCTGTCCTATCCAAAGTTGAAAGAGAATATTAACAAACAGGGAAATCATGTATGTACAAGCATGTGTGATGATTGTAAATCTCACTAATATGTAAGGAAACAGGATCAGAATAGTTAAGTAATGTGTCCAAGAAAATACAACCAGAACCAAAAGGTAGAGCTGGGATCCAGATCTTGGAAGAAAGAATAAATTGTGTTACACTCCCAGTTCACAGCTGGCCCTATAGTGTCATGGAACTGGATGTTTGTGGCTGCCCTTGCAAAGTGCTGCAGCAGCTCAGATTTCCCTGCTTTTGCTGACCAGGCTGTGGCTGGGTCTAGCCCTTAGGTGGCTGAGAGGAGATGAGGCTGGTATAGGCAGTATTTCCTTTCAGGAGGTGATGCAAAGAAAGGACAGTTTGTGAAATTACCTTAAAACCCTTTTTATTGAAACCTTCCCATTGAGTGCCCAGAGATATAAATATTTGAGAATGTTCTACATAGTACACTGCTGCTAATGGTCAAAGACTGAGGGGGAAAAAAATCCTCAAGTGTCCAGGAAAATGGCTAAATCAATTATGTCACACTCATTCAATGGATTACTGTATTGAAAGGATGAGGTAAATCCATACATGCTGATGTAGAAAGATACATTGAGATTAACAAGCCACAAAGCAATATGAACAATGCCATTCCATTTTTGCATGTTTGAATTATATGTAGAAAAAACTGTGGAGGCATATGCCCCAAAGTGATGGCATGGTTATATCTGTGGGACAAGCTAAAAATCTTAACAGTAGGAGTGGCCAGCACATGCCTAGTGCTTAGTGTCTGGGGCAGCTCCAAGCACGGCGCTCACAGCAATCCTCTGGGCTAAGACTGAGGCTGTCTCCATTTACACTTGAGGGCAGGGCACAGAGAAGTGGGGATACTTGCCCAAGGTCACACAGGGGACAGAAAGTAGAGCTGGGATTTGATCCCAGGCATGTGGCTCTGGAGAACACATTGTAAAGTGCCTTTGCATTCTGGATAGTTTATTTCTACAACGCCTAAATTCTAGACAGTAAATGTGTTATTTTTATAATCAGGAAAAAACAATAAAGCCAAGCATTTTGTGGGACAGAGAAGTACTCACATGCTGATCGAAAAGGAATGCTGATCTTGCCCTGGATGCTGCTGATGGCGACAATGTGGCCTTGCCTCCTCTTGATCATGGAGGGCAGGAAGGCTGAGGACAGAGGCAGAGGCTTAGACAAGTGCCCTACTTCCAGTCATTGCACCCGATGCTGATGGAAGGTGACCTTGCTTTTGATATTTAGTCAGAGTGAGGGAGAATGGTGAAAACCCCTTAGGGTAGAGGACTGTGTTGGAACTTCCAGCCTCCTATGCCCAGCAGAGTGCCAGCAGGCCAGCAGGAGAGAGGAGAGAGGCAAGGAAACAGGGACGGAGGTCACTGCAAATGGTTAGCTCAGTTCCCTTTTCCTGCTGGAGCCTCTCCCCTGGACTGAAATCCATGGTGGGACATAAAAATATCCCCACCTTGTAGGGGTTTGCAGGCACCATGAAAAAGACATGTAGGTAATGCTGCACAAATGTGGCTGTCACTAAAGAGAACATCTTGATTGGAAGCTATAAAGCAAATACCCAAACTGTAACCATAACACCTAACACCCACTCCAGGGCAATAGAGAGGATGGAGATGGGGAACGTTTAGCTGAAGAGGATCCAAGTGAAGTAAAAAGAATGCCAACATATCACTTATCACTGCTCTTTTCTCAAGACTGTTACCTTTCGTTAGAGCGACTGGGCCAAAGTAGTTTGTCTCCATGACCCTCTTGTCCACATCCACTGTGGTGTCCATGATGGTACCACGGTAGCTGATCCCAGCATTGTTGACAAGTATGTCGACATAGCCAAAGCACTGCAGGATCTCAGCTGCTGCTGCAACTACGGCCCCAGAGTCTGTGAGGTCGAAGGTCACCAAGTAAGGCTTGTGTGTCTGCACCTGGTCAAATACAACAGATACCAAATTCACTTTCTGAGTGGCAGGCCATCTGAGCTATGTGTCCCACGGATCACTTAGGCTCAAAACAATAATGTAACTTTATACTTTAAGGAACTAGAAAAAGAATAGCAAACTAAACCCAAAACCAGCAGAGGAAGGAAACATTATAATAAAGATTAGCACAGAGATAAACAAACAGAATACAGAAAAACAATAAAAATCAACGAAACCAAAAGTTGGTTCTTAGAAAAGATCAACAAAATTGAGAAAGCATTAACTAGAATGACAAGGAAAAAACAGAAGACACAAATAACTAAAAGCAGAAATGAAAGTGGGACCACCGTCTTTACAGAAATCAGATGATAAAAATGATTATAAAGATTATAAAAATGATTATAAAAGAATACTATGAACAATTATTTGCCAACAAGTTAGAAAAACTAGAATAAATGGATACATTCCTTGAAAAACACAAATTACCTAAACTGACTCAAGAAGAAATAAAAAATCTCAGGAGACTTATAACAGATAGAGATTGGATCAGTAATCAAAAACCTTCCAACAAAGAAAAGTCCTGGACCGGATGCCTTCACGGGTGAATTCTGCCAAACATTTAAAGGAGAATTAATACCAGTCCTTCTCGTACTCTTCTAGAAAACTGAAGAGGAGAAAACATTTCCTAATTCAGTCTGAGGCCAACATTACTTTGATACTAAAGCCAGATTAAAGATATCACAAGAAAATTATAGAGCAATATCTCTTATGAATATAGATGCAAAAATCTTCAACAAAATACCAGCAAATTGAATTTAACAGCGTATTAAAAGGATTATTCACCATGACCGAGTGGGATTTGTCCTAGGAATGCAAGCAAGGTTGGTTCAACATAGGAAGATAATCATGGCCAGGTACAGTGGCTCACGCCTGTAATCCCCAGCACTTTAGGAGGCTGAGGAAGGAGGCTCGTTTGAGCCCAGGAGTTCGAGGCCAGCCTGGGCAACATGGCAAGACCCTGTCTCTTTAAATTAAAAAAAAGAAAATTGGCCGGGGGCAGTGGCTCATGCCTATAATCCTAGCACTTTGGGAGGCGGAGGCGGGTGGATCACTAGAGGTCGGGAGTTCGAGACCAGCCTGACTAACATGGAGAAACCCCTGTCTCTACTAAAAATACAAAACTAGCTGGGCATGGAGGTGTATGCCTGTAATCCCAGCTACTCGGGAAGCTGCGGCAGCAGAATCACTTGAACCTGGGAGGCGGAGGTTGTGGTGAGCCGAGATCGCACCATTGCACTCCAGCCTGGGCAACAAGAGCAAAAACTCCTTCTCAAAAAAAAGAAAGAAAAAAAAGAAAATTGAACATTATAATATATCACATTAATAGAATGAAGGAAAAAACTCCACTTGATCATCTCAATTGATGCAGAAAAGAGATCTCACAAAATCTAACACCCTTTCATGGTAAACATACTCAATAAACTAGGAATAGACCAGAAATTCCTCAACACAGCAAAGGGTGTTTATGAAAAACCCACAGATAACATACTCAGTGGAAAAAGATTGAAAGCCTTCCTCTAAGATAAGGAACAAGACAAGGACGCCTGCTTTCACAACGGCTACTCAACATTGTACTGGAAGTGCTAACCAGAACAATTAGACAAGAAAAAAGTGACCCAATTTGGAAAGGAAAAAGTAAAACTATCTCTGTTTGCGGATGGCATGATTCTATATATAGGAAATTCCAATAAATCCACAAAAAGCTAATAAGAGTTAATTAACAAATTAAGCAAAGTGGCAAGGTACAAGAGCAACATCCAAAAATCAGCTGTGTTTCTATATACAAACAATGAATAATCTGAAAAGGGAATCAGGAAAGCAATTCTATTTACAGTAGCAGTTAAAAAAATTAAATATGCTATGGTTTGAATGTATCTCCCAAAACCCATGTGTTAGAAACTTAATCCCCAATGCAACAGTGTTGAGAGGTGGGAACTTCATGAATGGATTAATGCTGTTATTGTGAGAGCTTCCTTATCAAAGGATAAAATCAGCCCTTTTCCATCTCTCTTGCCCGTGTGATGCCTTCCTACATGTTAAGATGTGGCAAGAAGGCCCCTGCCAGACACCAGACCCTTGCCAGATGCTGGCCCCTCAAACTTGGATTTCTCAGCCTCCAGACTTTGAAAACTAGATTTGTTTAAAAATTACTCAGTCCGGCGAGGCGCAGTGGCTCACTCCTGTAATCCTGGCATTCTGGGAGGGCAAAGCAGGCAACTCAGTTGAGGCCTGGAGTTCGAGACCAGCCTGGGTAACATAGCAGGACCCTGTCCCTACAAAAAATGAAAAAATTAGCCCGACACAGTGGCGTGTGCCTGTAGTCCCAGCTACTCAGGAGGCTGAGGCAGAGGATTGCTTGAGCCTGAGATTTTCAGGCTGCAGTGAGCCATGATTGCACTACTGAACTCTAGCCTAGATGACAGAGCAAGACTATGTCTCTAAAAATAATAATAAGATAAAAATAAAAATCACCCAGTCTCTGCTATTGTTACAGCAGCATAAAACAGACTAAGACAAACACTTGGCAATAAATCTAAGGAGATGAAAGACTGTACACTGAAGACTATAGAACACTGCTGACAGAAATTAAGGAAGATATAAGTTCACGGAAAGACATCCTGCATTCATGGACTGGAAGACCATGTTGTTGATGTGAGAGTACTACCCAAAGGGATCAATAGATTCAATGTTACTCCTATCAAAATCCCACTGGCAGTTTTTGCAGAAATAGAAAAAAAAATCCTAAAATTCATATGGGATTACAATGGGCCCTGAATAGCCAAAACACTCCTGAAAAAGGACAGATGGAGGACTCACACTTCCTCACTTCAAAACTTGTACAAAGCTACAGCAATTAAAACAGTATGAGTCCTTCCCCTCCTCCTCCCCCTTGCCTCCCCCTTCCTACCCTCATGCTCCACCCCGTCCCCCTAAGGGGGAGAAAACCCAGTATGGTACTGACATAAGACAGACATACAGACCAACTGAATAGCACAAGGAACCTAGAAATATACACTTCAAATATGTAATCAATTGATTTTTGTAAGGATGCCCATTCAATGAGGAAAGACAGTCTTCAACAAATGGTGCTGGGAAAAGTAGATAACCACATGCAAAATAATGAAATTGGACTCTTATCTAATACCATTTATTAAAATTAACTCAAATGGATCAATCACCTAAATGTAAGATTTAAAATTATAAAACTTGGCTAGGTGCAGTGGCTCACGCCTGTAATCCCAACACTGTGGGAGGCTGAGGCAGGCGGATCATGAGGTCAAGAGATTGAGACCATTCTGGCCAACACGGTGAAACCCAATCTCTACTAAAAATACAAACATTAGCTAGGTGTGGTGGCACGTGCCTGTAGTTCCAGATATCTGGGAGGCTGAGGCAGGAGAATCACTTGAACCTGGGAGGCGGAGCTTGCAGGGAGCCAAGATCGTGTCACTGCATTCCAGCCTGGGTGACAAAGCGAGACTCACTCTCAAAAAAAAAAAAAAAAAAAAAGAAAGTGGGCTGCGCATGGTGGCTCATGCCTGTAACCCCAGCACTTTGGGAGGCCTAGGCAGGTGGATCGCCTGAGGTCAGGAGTTAGAGACCAGCGTGACCAATATGGAGAAGCCCTGTCTCTACTAAAAATACAAAATTAGCCAGGCGTGGTGGCACATGTCAGTCATCCCAGCTACTTGGGAGGCTGAGGCAGGAGAATCACTTGAACTCGGGAGGCAGAGGCAGAGGTTGTGGTGGTGAGCTGAGATCGCACCATTGCACTCCAGCCTGGGCAACAAGAGTGAAACTCCATCTCAAAAAAAAAAAAAAAAAAAAAAGAAAGTGAAAAGATACTGAGTGAGAGAAAATATTTGCAAATCACATATCTTATAAGGGATTAATATCCCGAATACATAAAGAACTCCTAAACTCAACAACAACAAACAACAACCTGATTAAAAAAACAAGCAAAGGACTTGAACAGACCTTTCTTTTTTTTTTGAGACAGAGTCTCGCTCTGTCACCCAGGGTGGAGTACAGTGGTACGATCTTGGTTCACTGTAACCTCCACCTCCCAGGTTCAAGCGATTCTGCTGCCTCAGCCTGCTGAGTAGTTGGGACTACGGGCATGGGCCACCACACCCAGCTAAGTTTTGTATTTTTTGATAGAGATGGGTTTTGTCATGTTGGCCAGGCTGGTCTCGAACTCCTGGCCTCAAGTGTTCATCCACTCACCTCGGCCTCCCAAAGTGCTGGAATTACAGGCATGAGCCACAGTGCCTGGCCTTGAATAGACATTTCTCCAAAGATTAATAAATGGTCAATAAGCACATAAAAAGATGCTAAACATCATTTTTAATTAGGGAAATACAAATCAAAACCACAATAAGGAGGCTCAGGTAGGAGGATCACTTGAGGCCACAAGTCCAAGACCAATCTGGGCAACATAGTGAGACCGTGTCTCTACATAAAATTAGAAAAAAAAATTTAGCTACTCAAGAGGTTGACATGGGAGGATCACTTGAGCCCAGGAGTTCAAGGCTGCAGTGAGCTATGACTGTGCCACTGCACTCTAGCCTGGGTGACAGAGCAAGAGCCTAAGAAAAGAAAACAAGGGCTGTTGTGGTGGCTCACACCTGTAATCCCAGCACTCTGGGAGGCTGAGGCGGGCAGATCACCTGAGGTCAGGAGTCCAGCCTGGCCAACATGGTGAAACCACGTCTCTACAAAAATACAAAAATTAGCTGGGTGTGGTGGTGTGCGCCTGTAATCCCAGCTACTCGGGAGGCTGAGGCAGAAGAATCATTTGAACCCAGGGCGCGGAGATTGCAGTGAGCCAAGGTTGGGCCATTGCACTCCAGCCTGGGTGACAGAGTGAGACTCCGTCTCCAAAAAAAAAAAAAACACCTTTAGTTATCACCATCCCCCACTCCCACCCAATGAGTAGAGCTTAGCCAGGTAAAAGGAAAGGGAGAAAAGAGAACTTTCTCAACTCACAGTGCTAGCCAGTAGGGGCATCGGGATGTAAACCACTGGACAGTTCTCTCTCCCCATGCAGTGGGCCCGGTTCACTATGGAGACCTGTTGCCTTCCCTGGGACAGTGTGACACATGGATGTCCTACAGCTCAGCAGTCCAGGAGTGGGCCACTATCTCCTCAGTGCCTACAGAAGACGGCCTGCACTCCTTCCCCATGGAAAGCACGCCCCTGGCTCACCTTGGTGGCATGAGAAGCAGTGAGTTCTCTGATGAGCTCTTCTAGGGCCCCACCATTCCGGCCACAGAGCACCAGCTTAGCACCCGCAGCATAGAAGACTTTTGCACATTCTAAGGGAAGAGAAAAGAGCATTGACAGCCATTCTTCCCCAGTGTCGTTCAGTTTAAATTCACCCAGCATTGCTGTTTGCTGCTTCACACCCTTGACATGACTGTGTTGGCCCCTGCTGTGTGGCCCAGCATGAAGCTGGGAGCTAGGACCCAATGCCGGGCTCACACCCAGTGCTACAAACATCCACGGGGCAAAGAGAAAGGAGGGCCGAGGTGGACAGATGTGTTAAGTATCATGCTCAGAACGCCCCATGATGCTCCTGTTCACCTGGATCAGCTGTGAGCATCACCTGTCTTCACAGCTGAGGGAGCTCAGCAAGGTCACTCAGGCAGGGTCTTGTCCTGATTGGCAAGGTCAGTGAGGGCCAGCTATTATGGTGCTGTGCCCTGCCGAGGCTGTGTGGTGGCACTACCCAGGCACAGCTCTCCTGGAAATACTCACACGGTCCTGTAGAAAAGCTGGGGCAGGGGACTGAGGCCCTTCCCAGATCTGATGGGCTGTTTCCCAGGGAGTGCTTGAGGCAGAGGGAGCAGAGTGCCTGAAGGGCCACCGGCAGATAGAGCTGGGACAGAAGGTGGAGGGTCTAACAGCCTCACTGGCTGGGGAGGGGTCAAGTCAGTGCACGCAAGCACCTGCCACACGCAAGACTATTAAGGGTGTCTGCCTTTGAAAAGGCTCAGTCCTGCTGGGCGGGAGGGAGTGGGGACACTGGAGGAAAGCAGACTCCAAGCCCACCGCACTATTCCAGGTGACAATCGATGAGGACTTCAACTAAGACCACAGCAGGGACAGTCCAAAGCTAGTCAGACATGTGCTCTATGTTCTTTTGGTGGCAAGAAACAGAAACTAAACTCACACTGGGGCAAAGCAAAAAGAGAATTTGCCAGAGGGATTGTGGGGAAGTTCAAGAATGGAGAGGAGAGCCGGATGGCCGAAACCTAGGAGGGACCCAAGCGCTGGCTGCCCGGGTGCTCTCACGTGCCTGGGTGCTCTCACACATGGGCAGGCCCCAGAGCTCACGTGCACAGTTTTGTCTTGTCTCTTCCCAGCTCTGATCAAATCCCAGGGAAGGCCGTGATCAGCCTTGAGTGGGGGGCCCAGCAAGAGTCACAGGGAATTCTCCTGTGGCTAAGCAGGAGGGCCTGACAAGAAACCCCCGGGACGCAGCAGGGTAAACCATCAGAACTGGGGGTGGAGGACTACTCTATGGGGAGTCAGAAAGGAAACGGAGTGATAGGAGGAGAGGAGGCAGAGGGTGGTGTCGTTGCTTCTTGCTTACCCTCCCCTGTAACATATCCTATGTAAATGTTCAGTGCCCCGAAAATGTACATACAGCTTATGAAAAGCAGGACAGCCCAGCAGCCAAGAGAGTGGACTTCAGCTAGACTTCCAACTCCAGTAAGTTAGAACCTCTTTGTTTCTGACTTTCCTCTTATTTAGGATGCTTTTTATCTATCAAGCACGGTAGTAAGAGATTACCTACCTTAACTCATTCAGTCCCTGGGGGTGTGACTGTGAGACTGAATGAGTTAAGGTAGGTAATCTCTTACCACAGTGTTTGATAAACAGCACTACAGCAGTGTCAACTGTCATTTTTGTATTTCTATTTATTAAAAATATTTTTTTTAGAGACAGGGTCTTACTCTGTTGCTCAGGCTGGAGTGCAGTGGCACAATTATAGTTCACTGCAGCCTCAAACTCCTGGGTTCCAGTGATCCTTCCAGAGTAGGTGGGACCATAGATACTCGCCACCAAGGCTGGCTAATTTTTGTATTTTTGTAGAGATGGAGATTTTGTCATGTTGCCCAGGCTGGCGTCAAATTCCTGGGCTCAAGCGATCTTCCTGCCATGACTTCCCAAAATACTGAGATTACAGGCATGAGCCACTATGCCTGGCCATATTTCTGAACTACTTTGTAAAAATGTTCTGGCCGGGCACAGTGGCTCATGCCTGTAATCCCAGCACTACGGGAAGCTGAGGCAGAAGGATCGCTTGAGCCCAGGAGTTTGAGACCAGCCTGGGCAACATAGGAATCTTGTCTCTACAAAAAATAAAAAATTAGCCAGGTGTGGTGGCGCATGCCTGCAGTCCCAGCTACTCAGGAGGCTAAGGTGGGAGGATCCCTTTAGCCTGGGAAGTCAAGTGAGCCATGATCACACCACTGTGCTCCAGCCTGGGTGACAGAGCAAGACCTGTCTCAAAAAATGAAAATATAAAAATATGTGTAAATAATAATATTCTAAAAACTGTTGATGAAAACTGAAACTTAGTTTTTTACTTTTTTTTTTTTTTGATACAGGGTCTCGCTCTGCACCCAGGCTAGAATGCAGTAGTGTCATCATGGTTCTCTGCAGCCTCAACCTCCCAGGCTCAAGCGAGCCTCCACCTCAGGCTTCCAAGTTGCCAGGACTACAGGCACACGCCACCATGCTTGGCTAACTTTTGTAGAGATGAGGTTTCACCATGTTGCCCAGGCTGGTCTAGAACTCCTGAACTCAGCGATCCTCCTGCCTGGGCCTCCAAAAGTGCTGGGATTACAGGCATGAGCCACTGCACCCGGCCACATGCTGGTTTAAAGAGGCACTCCTGTCCTCACCTGAGGCATAGTCTCCCTTAAGTGCTCACCAGCAGATCTGCACAGGATGCCTTGGCCCCTGGCTGACCCTGACCTGACATCAGTGAGCCACTGACTTGGTTCCAGACCGAATCTTAGAGGCCCAGGTGATTAGGTGGCACCCTAGCTCCTGGTTCGTGGAAGGGAATGGCCTTTGCAGGCTAGTTCCATCTCTGGGAGCCATGTGGTGACGGGCCAGTGCTGCAGGGTCGGAGGATCAGGGCTGCCATCTCCTCAGCTGGGAAGGAAAGGTCAGAGGGGCAGGTGGTGTGTACTGGTCTGAACAGGCCTGCCCTTAGAGAAGTGTCAAAATTCCTTAAAGCTAGATGGGTTCAAAACATGGGAGGAGAAGAAACTCCTTCAGCACCAGGGGTCCTGAGAGGTCTGAGGGAAGGCTCCCTGACGTCTGTCTCATGGTGTGAAGCCTCCGTGTGCTCCACAGCTTCTTGTTCAGCTCCCCACACAGCACTTGCTCATCCCCCAGGCGCCTCTCCATACACCTGACAGTCTTCGGGAAAGAGGTGATAAGGAGACTCAATCTAGACACACCATCTTCTTTGAAGGAGATGAGGTTGGTGTGTTCGTTGGCTTATCCCAACAAAGGGCAAAAGCCCAGAGAGAGCACCCACCCTGGGCAGTGAGGCCTGGTCCCAGCGCCCCAACCCCGCCTCCCTGGTGTGCTTCTCAGCAGAGCAGCAGAGCCCCCACAGGAATGAGGGGGGTGGTGGCTACACTCCAAGCCAGATGCCAGCATTCCTGAGGCTAGAACTACTCATCTGGTTTATAAATCATTCCCAAAAGCTAGGAACCTTGGGCCCTGCTGGCTTCCTCACCCCATTTTGTCTTGTCCTGACCAATACATAGGACATTTGTGAGGTGCCACCAAAGGGTGCAGACACAGAACCCTTCAAAGGTGGGAGTCCCACTGGAGTCTAAACAGCTTTGGGGAGATGACTGCCTCAATTCTGTTTGAGTTTTGCTTCCTAGCAAAGCTAAAAAGAGAGGAAATGAAAGTTTGTATAGGGAGTGACAGAAATGAAAACAACAGATTGGAAGGATTCCATTTTCATTTATTGAAAAGCTGATACTGGAAGGTAGGAGGGTCCAAGGAAAACAACTCCAAGGTACGATACGTGAAGGGCTTCAGATGACTGTCCAGTGCCGCTGGCACGCCTGGCTGGAAATCAACAGAGCTGTGCACAGCCCTGTGGCTAAAGCTGGAGGAAGCAGATATCCAGAACGTTCTGTTCCTTTAGTCAGTGGTCCCACACTATTCTACAAGGACAAGCTCAAGAGGCTTAAGTACACAAAACAAGAGACAAGATAGGAGAAACACGGAAAACTGAAGACTCGTTGCATAACTCCAAACCTTCCGGGTGGCTGACACGGCAGGCAGAGCCACTGAGGACAACATAGCTCTGCCTCCACAGAGAAGCAAGGCAACATCAGAACATCCTTGGTGGCATCAACAGTGGCTGTACTTGACATGGCCTGTTAAGAATCTGCCCTACTTTATCTGGATGGAGCGACTCTTGTTCCCAAAAAGTTAAATGGGGCAGAATATAAGCAGTGACTGGAATCCAGGAAGGGCCTGACATCTTATGATACATGGACAGGTCTGGTGACCTCCGTGACATTTTCTGTTCCCTTCATAGTCTTGGTATCAGGAGAGGAGATGCAGAATGAAGATGACAGCATGCTTCTCAAACATGCACGGATGGGAGCACCTGCAACTCAGAGCTCCACCTCTGCCAGCCCTCAAATGCTCTTCAAGGACTTTCACAAAATGCTTCTCTCTGAGCTCAAGAGAAGTGGCTGCTGACCACCCTATATATAGTAACTGAGTAAGGTCAGAGGACTGACGATGGCAAAGGGCCTGCAGACAGCTGTCCCTGCAAAGGTCTGGATATCCAATGACAGACACGGTGTTCACCCCTGGAGACCTCACCTAACATCCACAGTGGTGCACAAATGAATCCATACTCCCTAAAGCCTTCCCAGGCCACCCCCGGCCAACTGCAAGCCACTTCCACCACGAAGACCCATCTGCTTCTCTGTGTCCATGCAACACCCAACTGTTTATAAGTCCCTGCGGGACTGTGCTTCTCTCACCTCTGGGCCTGTCTGGAATGTTCTGTCTATCAGCCCACTTATTCCTTTTACCTGGCCATCTCCCCTGCTGAAGCTTTGAGACTGAGTTCTAGAGACAGAGAGATGTGAGTTTGACTCTAGGTTTTGTACTTTCTGGCTAGAAGTCCTAGTCATTCCTTCTCTGAATCTTAGCTTGAGAAGTCAGTGAGATAATGCATGTAAAAATGCTTAGCACAAGTCAGCACATATACATGTGCCTTGTTGCCACCAGGCTGGTTTGAGAGCATACGTTACTGCAATGGCAATATATTGAGATAAGTCCTTGCCTTTCTCCTTACAACAGTTGACTGTGACCTCCTCAAAGGAAGGGACCTTGTCTTTCATCTGTTTGTTCTAGAACCTGACCCAGAGCCTCCCACTTTAGCAGGCGCTCCATCAGCTCCAGCTGAGCTATCACCAATCAGAAGATGTAGCAGCGGGTGGGGTCACCACAATTCAGGGAACTCCTCAGCTTTCTTCCATGGAACTCAGAGTAAGCGTGGATGGCAGATGGTATGGTGTGTGCATGTGCAACGTGCCAAGTCAATATATGTGTGTGGCAGGAAAATAATGGAGCCCTGTAACTCAGAGGCTTCCAGAAATGGGAGAAGGGGGAACCTAGGTTTTGACACTCCAGGCCAGGGTCCTGGTACACCATTCCCGAGACTTAGAAGCTCATGGTGTTCACTGGGTTGGAATGGACCTAGATTGGAGACCCTGGAACAGCTGAGGCACCATTTATCCTGTCTTTGACCTTGCCTAGACCATGCTGAGGGGACAGCTGGGGGCCTGGCCTGGGATGGCAAGGCCCAGAGAAAGTGTGCACCAAAACTGTGAACCGGAGGTCCCGGCTGAATCTAGGAAAGGACGTGTTTCATTTGGTCCTCATAGAGCTAAAAACACATTTTAAGTTAGCTGTCCATATTTGGAAATTGGGAGATTTCACATAAAATTCCTACCTCAGCAAGCAGCTGGGGCTGAGCAGGGCTGCACTGTGAGGGGCAGGTATCCCATCCCATCCCACCCCACCCCACCCCTGAGGCCAGGCTGCTTCTCAACGCTTGCCTCCCACCCTGATGCTGAGTCATTTCTCACTGTGCCTTGGCTCCTGCTTTTTCCACTTGGACCAAGGACAGTGCCATACGGCCCACTTCCCTTATCTGGCCTTCTGCTGCCGCTTCGGGCATTTGCACTGGCGATCCCTGTGCAGTTGGGCCGCTCCTCATCCCTGGCTGACTTACCCCCGCCCCTGGCAGCACTGCCTCCAGGACCCACCTTTGCCCAGCCCTGAGGTGGCGCCTGTGATCACCACCACAGCATTCCGCAGGTAGGCCTTCCCGCGCACCCACTGCAGCAGCCGGAAGAGGCCGAAGACGCCCAGGCAGCTGAACAGCAGGGGCAGGATGGCTGTGGAGGTGATGAAGTCCATGGCCTTCACCTTCGGCAGACTCTTCCTGGAAGAACCAAAACCAAACACACCAGTGACAAAGTAGCAGAGCTCAGGGGACTTCCCTAGGCTCTTCCTCTCATTTGATCTGAATCCCAGATCTCCCTCTGTGGACTCCAGCTGTAAGCCCTAGCAAGTATTGACCCAGGCCCTGCACCCTCGGCCGACTGTTCAGCATTGTAGAACTTTCTTCCTCTCAGTACTGACATGAGCGGACAGAAAAGCCACAGGCCTCATGCTGCCCCTCAGGGAACAAGCGGAGATTGCCATTCAGCCTAGGACGTAGTCACCCACAGTGTTATAGGAAGAGGTGGCGTGTCAGTACTCACCTGCCTCTCCTTCGGAAACCTGTGTTGGCCTTACCTCAAGTAACGCCTGTTTTCATTTTCAATCCCTGAATACTTGTGAAACTAGAAAGGGGTTTTTTGAGGAAAGGAAAAAGGAAGTCGTACCAATTCCTATCCTCTTTAGAGCAGACACTCAGAGGATGGACGTTTCTGGGTGAAGCAGCCCCTAGATTGTTACAGTGAGGGCCACAGATGGACTTCTGACCACAGGCCTCACAGACACCCAAAGGGGATTCAGTGCAGGGCCCTGCCCCAAGCACCAGCATGGGCTCTGGCCGGTGAGCATGTTGCCCCGCTGTGCCTGTGGCATGTTCCTGCCCAGCATTCCCCAGTGAGCCATGAAATCTGGAGGCTGTGAGTGTCTGTGCAACAGTGTGCAGTTGATTCTTGGGAAATGTGTGTTTTTCCCCACCTGCCCTTATTTCCCCTGAACCTCCCCCATTCCTCCACATTCACCTGTCCCCCTGTGCCCAAAGCAGGAGATAAGAGGGGGACACAGGGTTAAAGGAAGGCTGAGGAGGAGCTGGTGAGGACCATGGTGAGCACCATGTGCTGTCGCTGGGAAGCAATGCCCTGGAAGGCCTCTTGACTAGCGAGCCACAGTCTATGAGACAAAAGGCCCCCCATAGTCCACCTCCAGGGCTGTGGTTTACGAGCACAGAATCCTTCTCAGGAAGGAAGAGGCTGGAATCCAAGAAGAGAGTTCTGGCAAACCAGACTGTAGCTCTAAATTATTCATCAGCTTGGAGCAATGATGTAAAACCCTCACCCACCTACTTAATATCCCATCTCAAGCCCACATATTAAAAAAAAAAAAAATTCTGCTTCCTTTCCTAAGAGGACATCAACTCTGGATGCCAGAGTGAAGCCAGGAACACTGTGGACTCCCAACATGCATCCATCTATGCACCAAGTTGCTTTGATCCTGAAGTTCATGTTCAGGGTGGCTGTCCCCCTACAAGAGGATTCTACTGCAATGGAACTGTCAACTCAACTAGTTTAGCATTTGCTTTTTCACCTGCTTTTCCAGATACACCTGAATTCTTAACCACCATAAAAAACAGCCACATTCTTGGACTGTAAAAATGACAGTTTCCCACCAATCACCACTTAATCCACCTCTGAAAACACCTCAGCTACTATCTGCTGCGTGGATAAAGCTCCCTCTTGCCCTACACTAGGCCAAGCCTCCGCTGGATGAACTGGGGATTAAGGTGGTATCTAAAGCACCAAGCTTTTCACCCAGGCACTACTGGTACCATCCCTGCCCCAAGAGGAAGGTCTGGCCAGGTGTTCTTGCCTGCAGGCTATGCTGGGTCCCAAGGACCCTTTGTGTGGAATCTGAGAAGTGCCCAGGCAAGGTGTAGAGTAGGCACCTAGGCCTGTGCCACTCCAGGGTTCTGTGGGTGCTGCCTGGAGTCCTGCACAGGACCAAGATCCTGAAAACAGGAAATGTGGGAGGGTTTCCTAGGGGAAGGAGGGATAAACAGTGGGAGGCAGGAATGGTTGCCAGTTTGTTGATAGAGCTTTACCAGAAAATTATAGCAATTGACAAAAGGCAAGAGAAGGCTCCAGGTAAGGATAGCTTAAAACTTGCATGTAATGAGCTGGTTGAGGGGTGGGGGCTTCGGAAGAGTTCAACCTGGCTGGATGGCTATTTGGTAAAAGTTTTTTTCTCACTGCAATCCCAGGTCTTTGTACCAGGTAGGTCTCAGGGTAGGACCACCCTGCCTTGTCCAGAATGGCCCAGGGCCCAGCCACTGCCCAGGATGAGCTTGAGGTGTGAAAGGGGTGGGGGCCTCAGCTCAGGGAAGGATAGTAGGGCTCAGCCTCTGGGGCCGGGACCCAGAGCCCCACTAGGCGTGTTGGGTGGAAACCCGTCTGAACACTCCTCCATAGGCCCCTGGAGGCCAGCACCTGTGAAGTCCACCCCATTTCAAACCGACAACCTGGGGCTGAGGCAGAATGCCACCGAGGTCATGGGGGTCAAGAGCCAAGTATGCAGCCTGTCGCTTCCCAAAACTCAGAGACCACTTGAAAAACACTAACTGCAGCACAACAACGGCAGTGCAGGGGTCATGAGGATGAACCCTCAAGCCAGCCTGGCTTGGGTGACACCCTGGCCCAGTCACTTGGCAGCCTGGCAAAGGGGCCTCAGTGTCCTCGCCTCTGAGCTGAAGTTGTGAGAGGACCTCCCTCCTGGGTTTGTTATGAGGTTGGCTGAATTCATCTGTGTACACAGAGGGAACGCAGCTGCCACCAGCATCATCATGACCACCACTAACCCAAAGTTCCGGGATCAGGACCTCACCTCCCAGCAATCAGACTCCCAAGACCGCATGAAGGGACCCCTGGCTTGTGAACAGTGGTTCCTTCCAAATAAAGGAAGCTCATTAAATGTATTAAGTGTCCAATGTTGTTTAACTTCTATATTTTCATAAACCTTTCAGTTTAATCAAATTAACAAACAGGAAAAAACTCCACAACATTGGCAGAAGTCAGGCTCTCATGTCCCAAGTTTTGTGTTAGAAAATGTGGTTATCAAGGCCAGCAAAGCAGGAGAGAGCAGACAGGTACTAAAATGTCCCTCAACCCCGTTTTCATACCCAGGGAGGAGCAGGATGAAAATAAACCAGCCCAGCAAGGCTCCCCAGTGGAAGATGATTAAAGCTCCCAACAAATTGCACTTTCATGCAACCTAATTAAAACTCAAGCCAGCAATCTATGACATGAAGAAAAGAGAGAAAACTACACACCGTCTTGTACACTTCTGGGATTCCTTGAGGACCTGACACAACATCACAGGCCAGCCTTGGTCTCCTGGCCCTGGAGACCACTTTGCCTGAGGCAAACATGGCGCCGGGTGAATGGGATCCATCCTTGGCCCGGGCTGCTTTCTGTGGGGAGAGTGCACGTCTGCATTCAGTCTGGTAGGTTGCTATCGAATCAGAATGCAAAGTAAATTAAAAGCCAGTGCCAAGGCCAAACGCAGTGCCTCGCGCCTGTAATTCAGCACTTTGGGAGGCTGAGGTAGGGGGATCGCTTGAGCCCGGGAATTCAAGACCAGTCCGGGCAACATGGTGAAATCCCATCTCTACAAAAAACACAAAAAATAACCAGGTATGGTAGTGCACGTCTGTAGTCCCAGCTTCTTGGGAGGCTGAGGTGGGAGGATTGCTTGAGCCTAGGAAGTTGAGGCTGCAGTGAGCCAAGATTTCACCACTGCACTCCAGCCTGTGTGACAGAGTGAGACCCTGTCTCAAAAACAAACAAAAAACAAAATCCAGTGCCAACTCTCCCCAGCTAACAAAGAATGACCATGGTGGGAAAAGACACCCCAGAGTGAGCCATTTATCTGAGAATCAGGTTCAATTCCAGCATAACTTTCCTGACCAGATGAAGTTGTTCATATTGATAATCCCGACTCTTTCCAGAGTTTTTCAAATTCTGAAAGCCCTCCTAACTGTTCTTCCACTCTGCAGGGCATGTGGCCACACTGCTGGGCCTTCTTGGGTTCTTAGAGACAGCTGTGCCAACACTTTCCTAGCTTGTCTTTGGAAGTCAGGATGACCATGAGAGCTAGCCACGGAAAGCCCCGCCACCTTGCTGTGGTGTCCAGGGCTTTCTACCAGCTAAAAGGACAGCTTCACAGTGGAAGAAAGGAACAGTGTTCTAGCTGGCCACATTTCCAGATTAGGAAATAAATCTACATAAAGCAAGGTCAAAGGGAGGCCTGTTTTCTTTGAAAATGGCATACAAGAAGGACTTACATATATGTATAAACTTTAATATATTTATCAGTCATGCATTTTATACCAAAATCCTTATTAACTGCTAGTTTCAGATATATAGCCAGATCATGGACTGAGAAGGCAAGATTGATGGTATAAAAAGGGACTGGGGAAAAATATCTGGCTCACGATTTTCAGCATTTGGAGATCAGCTTGTAGAAAGAAGGGACAGAGTCTGTCCAGAACCACTGTGAGCCATGGCGGAAAGCAGGACAGAGACATGGGGAGAGAGAGTGAAGCCAGAAAAAGAAGGTGAGAGCCCCTCAAATAGAAACCATAGTGCACACGGCAACTGGAAGCAGAGGGCACCACCTACACATGGAATGTGTGCAGTCATAGTCACACTCTTAGTCCTTGGGCAAGAGACCTGAAATGGTCTCACAATGATGAGACTCACGAACTGCTGTGAGGAAGGAAGAGAGCTCAGGGGTTCACATATTAATGCTGTCTGCTTATATTTTCATCCCTTGCCAGATCCATGAGCTCTAGACCCAGGTTAAAAGAGTGCAAAGGTAGCAAAGTCCCGCTAAGGGTGAGGGTTCCTTGGGCCCGGGCAGCCAGAGTTCAGGGCTTCTCTCTGTGATTCTGCTGCTCCTTTACTTTCTGCTGAACCCACCACTGTCTAACTCCCTCACATCCATTTATGCAGCTCATCCACCCTTTAAAGGGCTTCTGGAACCTCAAATTAGACATGAGACTATCACCAAGAAATCAACTCTGAGCACAAATGTCACCCTTTATGTCATCCATTCCATTCCTTCTACTTTGGCCAAAATTCTCCGTTGCATTTCACAGACGGAATCCATTCCTAAGATTCCTTTCTCTCAAGCATTTTTTTTAAAAAGAACTGTTAATAAAAATAGGTTGTTGGAATCTACTCAGAAACCACACATAGAAATTAAACTACTAACAGCCACATCTGAGAATCAAAGGAGGGGATCTCAAAACCCACCAAAGTTTTTTTTAAAAAGAACAATTTCAGGTCTGTAAGAAGGATCAGCCATGAAATACTTTGCCATGTTACACACAAGAAAATCGGGCTAAAGGGCAGAGAGGAGTTCCAACTGGAAGGAAAGACACTGAAATCACACGGCAAGGAGTGGCTTAGTATTGCTAAAGCAGTTAGGATCCTGCTGCCACAAACCTACACCTACTCTTTTATTTTATAACCAATGGCCAGTTCTAATCAGCTGCTCTATTTAAGGTGACATAAACTATGGGTCATGCTTATGACCCATATCTTGAAATATATCTGAAAGCTTCTGTCATTTTCAGAAGGTAAAGGCAGGGTCAAACTGCCCTTTTTTTTTTTTTTTGGTCTCAAATGTCTGAGAAGCCACATTAAGACCGCCTTCGACTGGAAAAAAAAAAAGAATAATATCCTACCTCTGATGGCAGCTACCTTGCCAGTGGCGGGTCCTGGCGCCAGTGTCTTCTCTGGTCTTTTGACCTGGGCCAGAGGACACCTTCAGGTCAGCAAGCCCTCCCTGGAATGCCTGAACAAGCCACGGCAGAGTGGCCTGTGGGGTGTATTTTCAGAAGCCAGCCTTCAGCTCCCTGGTTTAAAAGAGTACCGGCTGGCTTTAGTAAAAATAAAACCTGAAGGAAGGCTGGAGATTTCAGACCAGGCTCCTGAGTGTTCAATCCTGGGAAGAGCAGCCACATTGAAGTGAGCTCTGCTCTCCAGTAAGACGCCAAGCACATGCTTCCCAGCAATCCTGTGCGGGGGTGGGCGGAGAAAGGTGCCAAAGCCCAGCCCCGGGCCCTGTAATATGATGGCACAGGAGTGCGGTGACAACGAACAGGAGGCAGAGCCCGCGCCAAGTCTGTCTGTTCATTATAGCCTAAAGCCCTCCTTATCAATTATAGCACTTACTATGGCTACCTAGGAACTTGGACACACATAATTTTGGTTTTTAATGTGGTTTTTTGTTTTTTGGAGATGGAGTCTTGCTCTGTTGCCCAGGCTGGAGAGCAGTGCTGCGATCTTCGCTCACTGCAACCTCCACCTCCTGGGTTCAAGTAATTCTTCTGCCTCAGCCTCCCGCATAGCTGGGACTACAGGTGCACGCCACCACGCCTGGCTAATTTTTGTATTTTTAGTAGAGACGGGGTTTCACCATATTGGCCAGGCTGGTCTTGAACTCCTGACCTCGTGATCTGCCCACCTCAGCCTCCCAAAATGCTGGGATTACAGGCATGAGCCACCACATCCGGCCTTAATGTGCTTCTTAAGGTGAATTTAGATCAGGCACAGTGACTCACACCTATAATCTCACCATTTTGGGAGGCCAGGGTGGGTGGACTGCTTGAGCTCACAAGTTTGGGACCAGCCTGGGCAACATAGCGAAACCCCATCTTTACCAAAAATTAAAAATTAGCCAGGCGTGGTGGCACGCATCTGTAGTCCCAGCTACTTGGGAGGCTGAAGTGGGAGGACAGCTTGAACGCAGGAGGTGGAGATGGTGCCATTGTACTCCAGCCTGGGTGACAGAGCGAGACCCTGTCTCCAAAAAAAAGAAAAAAAAAAAAAGTGAATATAGTGTTACCAGAAGACACTGGAATAACATCACTCTCTTTCCTAGAAAACACACCAGAGGCCCAGGCCCCCGGCACCCACCCCTGACAGAAACTGGACAAGGCACTGACTGTGGTGGTGAAGAAGAGAAAGCACCAAGCCAGCACGGGGGAGGGGGACAAGACCACCATGCTGCATACTTGCTGTGCAACACAGGCAGATTCATTTACCACTTGAAACTAAGCACACTCACTTCAGAATGGGGATGATCGCTCCAATAGGAAAATGCATAGGAAAGCACTTTGTAAATATGAAAATCTTGAACAACTGTGCTGTTGAATCATAAACTGACTGAAAAAAGGCAATTCCCAGAGAGGATTTCAGAAATGTTCCAAGCAATAGCAGCCAAGCTGGCAGCTTTAAGGGCTTGTCATGTTTGAGTATGCTTGGTAGAAAGACCAACCTTATTCCTCCACACCCACACCAGGGATCACCTCAGATCCTGGATGTCGTGCACTCATCCACTCAACTACACTTCTCAAGTGCCCTCTGGTACCAGGCACTGGGCTAGGGCTGGGGTGGAGGGCAATGAACGAAGGAGAAAAGCTATCTGACCTCATGGAGGCAGCCCCTAAGGAAGACTGACAATACACAAAGAAACACAAAAATTAAATAATTGTGATAATGAAAGAAACAATCAGTGTGAAACAACACAGAGTAGTGGGCTGTCCAAAGTACAAGCCTTGCCTGAAGACTTCATTCAAAGTCAAAATAATTCAAACTGCTGTGCTGGCTGAACACGGCACCTGGCCGAGGCCACTGCTGGTTTGTGACTCCTAAATCAGATTATTGTCTTTAAAAATTACATATAACAACATCAACAAGACAGACAAGATGCCAACATAAATATGAGGTCAGAAATCTAGGAGTTCAGAAATCTAGTTTAAAAGGAGATGCTAGAGCATCAACTAGAGTATCTAAGAGGAACTATCTACAGGCATCAGTTTCAGAAACTTAATTAAGCAAGGCTGGCCCAGTGGCTCATGCCTGTAATCCCCAGCTACTCAGGAGGCTGAGGTGGGAGAACTGCTTGAGCCCAAGAGTTTGAGACCAGCCTGGGCAACAGAGTGAGACCCCGTCTGTATTAAAAAAAGTGAAAAAAGTAGCCAGGTGTGGTGGTATGCACCTGTAGTCCCAGCTACTCAGGAGGCTGAGGTGGGAGGATTGCCTGAGCCCAGGAGTTTGAGGTTATAGTGAGCTATGATGATGCCACTGCACTCCAGCCTAGGAGACAGAATGAGACCCTGTCTCAAAAAAAAAAAAAAAAAAAAAAAAAAAAGAAGCACAACAATTGACAATATCTGCACTCAAGATTGAGCAGCATAGCCAGGTGTGGTGGCTCATGCCTGTAATTTCAGCCCTTTAGGAGGCCAAGATGGAAGGATCACTTGAGCTCAGGAGCTTGAGACCAGCCTCGGCAACATGGTAAAACCCTGTCTCTACCAAAAATACAAAAATTAGCAGGACATAGTGGCACACATCTGTGGTCCTAGCTACTTGGGAGGCTGAAGTGGGAGGATCACTTGAGACCCAGAAGTAGAGGCTGCAGAGAGCTGTGATCACACCCTAAGGATGTGGAGCTTGGATATCGGTGAATCAACAAGACCCAGCCCCTGATGCCACTGTGTGCGTGGACTAAGGCAGTGAGGAGAACAATCAGTAACAAACATTTAATTACCATGTGGCAAGGGCTACGAGGAGGCCACCTGATGCAATTTTAAGCACCTAGGTAATCTGGTCATTTATATTGCTTTTCCATCCACTAAAATGCCTTGTAACATTTCATGGGATTTTCTTCATGGGGGCATTGAAGTGGGGACAGAAAAGACCTCATTACTAACACTTCACTGCAAGCAGACTCTGGGAGATTTGTAGCATGAATAGAAACACAACAAAAGCAGTTTTACTTTCTGATATGCTTTTTAAAGGGAACTCAATTCACTGAAATGGAGTGGTCAGCACAAAGACTCAAGAAGTAAAATACACAGAACTAACAAAAACTCCAGAAGTAAATGTCCCCCTAGTGTCCTGACAATGTACCAAAGCCATTTCTAATTTAACTTGATTATTTAGATTATACCTGTGTTTTTTGTTTTTTGGTTTTTTTGGGTTTTTTTTGAGACAGTCTCGCTCTGTCACCCAGGCTGTAGTGCAGTGGCGCAATCTCGGTTCACTGCAACCTCTGCCTCCCAGGTTCAAGCAATTCTCCTGCCTCAGCCTTCTGAGTAGCTGGGATTATAAGTGCCCGCCACCACAACCAGCTAATTTTTGTGTTTTTAGTGGAGACGGGGTTTCTCCATGCTGGCCAGGCTGGTCTCGAAGTCCTGACCTCAGGTGATCCACCCGCCTCAGCCTCCCAAAGTGCTGAGATTACAGGTGTGGGCCACTATGCCTGGCCTAAACCTGTATTTTAAATGGTACCAAGCATGTTCAAGAAATATTAAATAATAACTTTAAGAGCCTTCATTATAGAAAACACTCTCAGTGCTAAACACTTTTTGATAAGTAGAAAGCAGAGAAAAATTGGGTCTCTAGAAGTTCGTTCTTGCCTGCTGTCCTCTTTGATAACTCCTATCCAATCTTCAAGTCCTGCTTGGGCACCATCTCCCTGAAACCTTTCAAGCCACCCAGCAACCCTGCCCTCCATACCTGGACAGGGTTAATCACTTCCTTTTCAGTGTAGCCTCCATGGCATCTCACAAAACATCACAATGATTTCCCTTCACTGCCATGTGCCTCCCAGGATGGCAGTTCTCTGAGGGTCTGGCCTTTTATTCTGACTCCCACACCATCTATGTGGTGAGAACTTCATAAATGTTTTTGAATAAGATTGTATCACGGAAATAATCTAATCCAATACCATCAGATTACAGGAAAAAACAGAGCCCAGATGTGTTGTTTTATTTGCCTACACTCAGTATTAAACAGAATCCTGAAGAATAAAAGTTCTCACAGTCCATTTTAACTACTCGCCAGTTGCCATAAGAAAAGCAAACATTCCTGCAGCTTTATCTCAGCAAAATATCACTAAAACGAATTACGGCAAACAAATCACATCCCAGAGCAAAAGTATGTCATTCACTAGGGATTAAACATTAAATGTTGCTTAATTTCATGTAGTCTCATGGTTGAAATCATAATACTTTGAATTCTAACAAATTCCTGTCTTGGTTTCCTCACAGAGTTAGATAAATCATCATGTCTCTGTTCGCTCCCTTTCTCTCAGACAAACGTGCCTTACTGTAATTTATCTAGGATGATGGCTCACCCTGAATTCCAAGTTATTTTTAGAGCTGTGTGAAAAACATTTTTGTGAAATTTAACTAGAAAATGCCCTTTATTCTAAAGGAGGTTTTGAAAGTTTATATAACAACTCTCCTGAAAACGTTTAGTACACTGACTTTTAATGCCAGCAAACACAGAGGAGGAAGGGCACATGCTGGAAGGACTGACCGGGAAGGAAAGTGTCATGAGCTGAGAAGCCTGTGCCACTCCCAACATCTATGATTTCACTTAAAAATAGCCTAGCAGGTGCCCTATCACTTTCTTTTACCAAGCGTCCTAGCAAATATTTCCTGAGGACACGGCTGTGTCTCTTTCGGACAGTCATACAGTAAGTAATCAATCTATTTCACCCACTGTTAGATTTCCCACTTTTCTTCACAGATACATGTCTTCTCTTCTTATTTCTCTCACAAGGCCCTCTTCCTGGGGATTCAAGATAATGTCTGGAGTCATTTCCTTTTAGCCTAAAGGACTTCCTTTAATACAGCATTTCTTGAAGGACAAATCTACAATCTACCAATTATCTCAGTCTTTGTTTATATGGGAATGTCTTTATCTTACCTTCGATTTTGAAGGATAGTTTTAGATACAGAATTTTATGTATATTCTTTGAACATACTGTTCTACTGCCTCATAGCTGCCATTTTTTTTATTAATAAAATTTCTAAGACAAACTTTAGGTTCACAGCAAAACTGAGCGGAAAGTACAGAGTTCCCATACACCCCTGTGTCCACACAAGTACAGCCTCCCCCATTATCCACATCCCCCACTGGTGTTACACTGTTATAACCCATGCGCCTATGCTGTCACATCATTGTCACCCAGAGGGCAAAGTTTACATTAGTGCCCACTCTCAGTGCTATGCATTCTCTTGGTTTGGACAAATGTATACTGACATATATCTATCATTGTAGTTTCATACAGAATAGTTTCACTGCCCTAAAAATCCTCTGTGCTCCACATATTCATCTCTCCCTCCTCCCCAATCCGTGAACCTTTAACTATCTCCACAGTTTTGCCTTTTCCAGAATGTCATATACTTGGAAACATATGCTACATGGCCTTTCCAGATTTACTACTTTCACTTAGTAATATACATTTCAGTTTCCTCCATGTCTTTTCATAGCTTCATAGCTCATTTTTTTTTAGTACTGAATAATATTCAGTTGTCTGGATGTACCAGAGTTTATACATTCAAAGACATCTTGGTGGCTTCGAAGTTTCGGCAATTATGAATAAAGCTGCTATAAACATCTGTGCGCAGGTTTTTGAGTAGATATAGGTTTTCAGTTTATCTGGGTAAATATCAAGGAGTGTGATTACTGCGGTGTATGGTAAGAGTACGTTTCATTTTGTAAGAAACTACCAACTGTCTTCCAAAGTGGCTGTAGCATTTTGCATTCCCACTAGTAATGAATAAGAGTTTCTATTGCTCTACTTCCTTGCTAGCATTTGGTGATGTCAATGTTCTGGATTTTGGCCATCCTATTTAGTGTGTGGTGGTATCTCACTGTCATTTTAATTTGCATTTCCCTTATGAAATATGATGCAGAGCATCTTTTCATATGCTTATTTGCCACTTGTATATGTTCTTCACTCAGGTCTCTTCAGATCTTTTGTCCATTTTTTTTTTATTGTGTTGTTCATTTTTAATTTTTTAATTTTTTTTATTTTTGAGACAGAGTCTCACTTTGTCGCCCAGGCTAGAGTGCACTGGCGTGATCTTGGCTCATTGCAACCTCTGCCTCCCAGGCTCAAGTGATTCTCCTGCCTCAGCCTCCCGAGTGGCTAGGATTACAGGCACATTGCCACTACCGCCCAGCTAATTTTTTTTTTTTGATGTGAAGTCTTGCTCTGTCACCCAGGCTGGAGTGCAGTGGTGCGATCTCGGCTCACTGCAACCTCCGCCTCCTGGGTTCAAGCGATTCTCCTGCCTCAGCCTTCCGGGTAGCTGGGATTACAGGCCCACACCACCATGCCCGGCTAATTTTTGTATTTTTTTTAGTAGAGACGGGGTTTCACCATGTTGGCCCAGCTGGTCTCGAACTCATGACATTGTGATCTACCCACCTCGGCCTCCCAAAATGCTGGGAATACAGGCATGAGCCACCACGTCCGGCCTAATTTTTCTATTTTTAGTAGAGACAGGGTTTCACCATGTTGGCCAGGCTGGTCTTGAACTCCTGACCTCAAATGATCCACCACGTCAGCCTCCCAAAGTGCTGAGATTACAGGCATGAACCACCATGCCTGGCCCTATTTTTCATTGATGAGTTTTAACAGTTCTTTGTAGAATTTAGATAACAGTCCTTTTTTTTTTTTTTTTTTTTTGAGACAGGGTCTTGCTTTGTGGCCCAGGCTGGAGTGCAGTGGCTCACTGCCACCTCAACTTCCTGGTCTCAAGGGATTCTCCTGCCTCAGCTTCCGAAGTAGCTAGGACTATAGGTACACACCACTGTGCCCAGCTAACTTTAAAAAAAATTTTGCAGAGACAGGGTCTTGCCTTCTTGCCCAGGCTGGTCTCAAACTCCTGAGCTCAGTGATCCTCTCATCTTGGCCTCCCAAAGTGCTGGGATTATAGACATGAGCCACCATTCCAACTGATAACAGTCCTTTAAAATGTGTCTTTTGAAAATATTGGCTGGGTGCGGTGGCTCACGCCTGTAATCTCAACATTTTGGGAGGCTGAGGCAGCAGGATCATGAGGTCAGGAGCTTGAGGCCATCCTGACCAACACAGCGAAATCCCGTCTCTACTAAAAATACAAAAAAAAAAAAAAAAAAAAAAAAATTAGCCGGGCGTGGTGGCACATACCTGTAATCCCAGCTACTCAGGAGGCTGAGGCAGGAGAATCACTTGAACCCAGGAGGCGGAGGTTGCAATGAGCCAAGACCATGCCACTGCACTCTAGCCTGGGCGACAGAGCGAGACTCCGTCTTTAAAAAAAAAAAAAAGAAAGAAAAAGAAAATATTTTCTACTAGTCTGTGGTTTGTCTTCTCATCCTCTTGACATAGTCTTTCTCAGACTAGAAGTTTTTAATTTTAATGAAGTTCAGTTTATCAATTATTTCTTTCATGGATCATGCCCAAAAGTCACCACCATACCCGAGGTCATCAAATTTTCTCTTATGTTATCTTCTAGCAGTTTCATAGTTTTGCATTTTACATTTAGGTCTATGATCCGTTTTGAGTTAACTTTTGTGAAAGTTGTGAAGTCTGTGTTTAGATTCTTCTTTTTTTTTTTTTTTTTTTTGCATGCAGATAGTGTTTCAATACTATCTGCTGAAAAGACTATCTTTTCTCCATTGTCAAAGATCAGTTGGCTCTATTTATGTGAGTCTATTTCTGGGCTCTCTATTCTGTTCCATTGATCTACTTGTTTCACCAATATCACTGTCCTGATTAATGTAGCTTTATACTAAGTCTTGGAGTCAGGTAGTGTCAGTCCTCTAACTTGTTTCTCCTACAATATTGAGTTGGTTATTCTTGGTCTTTTGCCTTTCCACATAAACTTTATAATCAGTTTGTCAATATCCATAAAATGACTTGCTGGGATTTGGATTGGGATTGCATTGACTCCATAGATAAATTAGGAAGAAATTATATCTTGACATTATTCAGTTGTTCTATCTGTGAACATGGAATATCTATTTAGTTGATACATTTCATCAGTTTTATAGTCTGCCTCATTAAAAAACTTGTTCAGACTGTAATGTCTTTTTAATTTCAAATTCTACTTGTTCACCGCTGGTATACAGAAAAGTGATTCATGTTTATACATTAACCTTGTATCCTGCAACTTTGCTTAGTTTCTTGTTCTTTCAGAGTTTTTACATAAATGATTGCCATCTGTGAACAAATACATTTTCATTTCTTCCTTCCCAATCTCTACAATTTTTATTTCATTTTCTTGTCTTACTGCACTATATAGGACTTCCAGTATGACGTTAAAAAACAGTAATGATTCAATATGAGATTTGGGTGGGGAAAATTTTTTTTAAAGCAGTGGTGACAGGGAACATCCTTGCCTTGTTCCTGATCTTAGTGGGCAAGCTCTGAGTTCTTCACCATTAAGTATGATGTTGGCTGTAGTTTTTTAAAGTATTTATCAAGTTGAGGGAGTTCCCCTCTACTCCGATTTGCTGAGAGTTTTAATCATGAATCAGATATAGATATTGTCAAATACTTTCTCTGCAGCTACTGATATGATCATGTGACTTTTTTTCCTCTTTAGTTTGTTGATGTGATGGATTATTATTTTTTTTTTTTTCAGACAGGGTCTCACTCTGTCAACCAAGCTGGAGTGCAGTGGTGCAATCTCAGCTCATTGCAGCCCTTACCTCCCAGGCTTAAGTAATTTTTCTGCCTCAGCCTCCCGAGGAGCTGGCACTACAGGAGTGTGCCACCACACCTGGGTCATTTTTGTAGAGATGGGGTTTCACCATTTTGCCCAGGCTCGTCTTGAACTCCCAAGCTTAAGTGATCCACTGGCCTTGGCCTCCCAAAGTACTGGGACTACAGGAATGAGCCACCGCCCCCAGCCAGATTACATTAGTTTTGTTTTGAGACAGGGTCTCACTTTCTTGCCCAGACTGGAGTGCAGTGGTGTGATCACAACTCACTGCACCCTTGACTGCCCAGGCTCAAGCAGTTCTCCCACCTCAGCCTCCTAAGTAGCTGAGACCACAGATGTACACTACCACACCTGGCTGATTTTATTATCTGTAGAGATGAGGTCTTGCTCTGTTGCCCAAGCTGGTCTTGAATTCCTGGGCTCAAGCAATTCTCCCACCTCAGCCCTCCCAACGTGCTGGGATTACAAGTACGAGCACTGTACCTAGCCTGATTTGAATGTTGAACCAGACTTACATATCTTGGATAAATCCCACTTGGTCATGGTTTTGGTCATTTTCATACATTATTGCATTCAATTTGCTAATATTTTGTTGAGGATATTTGCATCTATGTTCATGAGAGATATTGGTACATATTTTTATTTTCTTGTAATTATCTTTGGTTTTGGTACTAGGGTAATGGAGGTCTCATAGGTTGAGTTAGAAAGTATTCTCTCTGCTTCTATCTCCTGGGAAAGATTGTAGAGAATTGGTATAATTCTTTCTTAATTATTTGGTAGAATTCATCAGTGAATCTATCTGGGTTTGGTGCTTTCTGTTGGGAGTTATTATTATTGATTCCATTTCTCTAATAGATATAGGCCCATTCAGAGTGTCTATTTCTTATTGCGTGAGTTTTGGCAGATTGTCTTTTCATGGAATTGGTCTATTTCATCTAGGTTATCAAGTAATGGGCACAGAGTTATTCATAGCATTCTTTTTTTTTTTTTTTTTGAGATGGAATTTTGTTCTTGTCACCCTAGCTGGGGTGCAATGGCATGATCTCAGCTCATTGCAACCTCCACCTCCCAGGTTCAAGTGATTCTCCTGCCTCAGCCCCCCAAATAGCTGGGACGACAGGTGCATGCCACCACGTCTGACTAATTTTTGTATTTTCAGTAGAGACAGGGTTTCACCATGTTGGCCAGGCTAGTCTCGAACTCCTGACCTCAGGTGATCCACCTACCTTGGCCTCTCAAAGTGCTGGGATTACAGGCATGAGCCACCACGCCCGGCTTATTTTTTTTATTATAATTATTTTTTGAGATGGAGTCTCACTCTGTTACCCAGGATAGAGTGCAGTGGTGCAATATTGGCTCAATGCAACCTCCACCTCCCAGGTTCAAGTGATTCTCCTGCCTCAGCCTCCCAAGTAGCTGGGACTACAGGTGCACAACACCATGCCTCGCTAACTTTTGTATTTTTGTAGAGATGCGGTTTCACCATGTTGGCCAGGCTGGTCCCGATCTCCTGATCTTAGGTAATCCGCCTGCCTCGGCCTCCCAAAGTGCTAGGATTACAGGCATGAGCCCCCACGCCTGGCTACATTTATTATTCTTTTGATGTCCATGGGCTCTGTAGTGATGTCCTTGCTTTCATTTCTGATATTAGTCATTTATGCCTTAGTTTTTTAGCTAACTTTCTTAGCCGGACTAGAGGCTTATTGATTTTATTATCTTTTCAAAGAACCAGCTTTTAGTTTTGTTGGTTTTCTCTACTGATTTCATATTCTCAATTTCATTGATTTCTGCTCTAATTTTTATTATTTTTCTTCTGCTTACTTTGGATTTAATTTTCTCTTCTTTTTCTAGTTGCCTAAAGTATAAACTTAGATTGTTGATTTTAGATCTTTCTTCTTTTCCAATATATACATTCAATGCTATAAATTTCCCTCTAAGCACTGCTTTTGCTGCATTCTACAAATTTGGTAAGGTTTTCATTTTCTTTTACTTCAAAATATTTTCAGTTTTCTCTTGAGATTTCCTCTTTAACCCATGTGTTATTTACAAGTATGTTGTTTAATCACTATTTGGGGGATTTCCAGTTATCTTTCTGTTACTGATTTCTAGTTCAATTCCACTGTGGTCTGGAAGGAGACAATGTATTTCTGTTCCTTTATATTTATTAAGGTGTGTTTTGTGGCCTAGAATGTGGTCTAAGTGAATGTTTCATTCACTTGGGAAGAATGTATAATCTGCTGTTGTTGGACAAAGTAGTTTATACATGTTAACTATATCCAATTGACCGCTGTAGAGTTGAACTATGTTCTTACTAATTTTCTGCATGCCAAATCTGTCTTTCTGATAAAGGAGCATTGAAGTCTCCAAATATAATAGTGGATTCATCTCTTTCTCTGTGCAGTTCCATCAGTTTTTGCCTCACATATTTTGATGCTCTATTATGTGTATATACATTAAAGATTATTGTCTTATTGGAGGATTGATCTGTGGTCATAATGTAATGCTCTTTATCCCTGATAACTTTCCTTGCTCTGTAGTCTGCTCTGTGTAGAAATATAGCTACTCCCACTTTCTTTAATTAGTGTTAGTATGGTGGATCTTTCTTCATCTCTTTACGTTTAATCTTTATGTGTCTTTATACTTAAAGTTGGTTTCTTGTAGACAACATATATTTGGGTCTTATTCTTTCATAAACTCTCACAATCTCTGCCTTTTCAATGATGTAACTGACAAAACCACTGACATTTAAAGTGATTATTGACATAGCTGGATTAATAGCTACCATATTTGTTAATTTTTTTTTCATTTGTTACCCTTGTTCTTTGCTCCTCTTTTTGTCTTCCACAGTTCTTCTGCCCATTGTGGTTAACTGAGCATTTTAAATGATTCTATTTTCTCTCCCTTCATAGCTTATCAACTATGCTTCTTTTTTTAAAAAAACTTTAGTGGTTGCCCTAGAGTTTACAGTATACATTTCCAATGAATCCAAGTCCACTTTCAAATAACACTATACCACTCCACAGGCATTGCAAGTATCATATAATAACAAAATACTCCTGATTCTTCCCTCTCTTCCCTTACACTGTTGCTGTCATTCATTTCACTTATAACTAAAAATACATAAACACATATTTATGTTCATTTATATACATAATGTATTGGTATATAAAAGCATACATAATAAAATACATTGTTGCTATTATTATTTTGAACAAACTTTTATCTGTTAGGTCAATTAGGAATAAGAAAAATAATGTTTTTCTTTTACCTTCACTTATTCTTTTTCCAATGTTGTTCTTTTATCTAGATCAGAGTTTCTGACTCATATCATTTTCTTTCTCTCTGAAAAACTTTTTACATTTCTTGCAAGGCAGGTCTACCAGCAACAAATTCCTCCAATTTCATTTATTTATTTTTGGTCTGAGAAAGTCTCTATTTCTCCTTTGCTTTTGAAGGATAATTGTGCAGGGTACAGAATTCCAGGTTGGTGGGTTTTCCTTTTTCTCTCAACGCTTTAAATATTTCACACCATTATCTTCTCATTTGCATAATTTCTGAGAAGTCAGATGTAATTCTTTTTTTTTTTTTTTTTTTTTGGAGAGAGAGTTTGGCTCTTGTCTCCCAGGCTGGGGTGCAATGTCACGATCTCGGCTCACTGCAGCCTCCACCTCCTGGATTCAAGCAATTCTCCTGCCTCAGCCTCCAGAGTAGCTGGGATTACAGGTGTGTGCCACCACACCCAGTTAATTTTTGTATTATTAGTAGAGAGAGGGTTTCACCATGTTGGCCAGGCTGGTCTCAAACTCCTGATCTCAGGTGATCCACCCACCTCAGCCTCCCAAAGTGCTGGGATTTACAGGCATGAGCCACTGTGCCCAACCTAGATGTAATTCTTATTTTTCCTCCTCTATAGGTAGTATTTTTCCTCTCTGGCTTTGTTCTAGATCTTTGTCTTTGATTTTCTGTAGTTTGACTATGATATGTCTGTATAGTCTTTTTTCCCTTTATCCTGTGCTCTGGTTTGAATGTTTTTGTCCCTTTCAAAATTCATGTTGAAACTCTATCCCCAATCCAACAGTATTAAGAGTTGTGACCTTTTGTAGGTGATTGAGTCATGAGTGCTCTGCCCTCATGAATGGGATTACATGCCTTTGCCCCTTTTTTTCACCCATTCTATCCCGTCTGCCACGTGAGGACACTTAGATGGCACCTTCTATAAGGAACAGGCCCTCACCAGACAGTGAACCTGCCAGTGCTTTGATCTTCTACTTCCTAGCTTCTGGAACTGTAAGGAACACATTTCTGTTTTTTTATAAATTACCCAGTCTACAGGACTAAGACATCCTGCTTGGTGTTCTCTGAACTTCCTTGATCTGCGATTTGGTGTCTGAGATTAATTTTGGGGGAAATTCTCAATCATTACTCCTTAAAATATTGCTTCTATTCCTTTCTCTCTTCTTTCTGGCATTCCAATTATGTGTATGTTACATCTTTTGTAGTTATCTCACATTTCTTGGATATTTTTTTCCTGTTTTTTTCAGTCTTTTTTCTCTTTGCTTTTAAGTTTTGGAAGTTTCTATTGTCATATCCTCAAAGCTCACAGATTCTCTCCTCCGCCACGTCCCGTCTACTGAGCCCATCAGAGGCATTCTTCATTTCTGTTATATCACTTTTGATTTCTAGCATTTTGTTTTTCTTCTTAGATTTTTCATCTTTCTTTTTATATTACCCATCAGTTCTTGCATGTTGTCTACTTTTCCATTAAAGCCCTTAGCATATTAATTATGATTTTTAAAAATTCTTGGTCTGATAAATCCAGCATTCCTGCCATATCAAACTCTGGTTCTGATGCTTCTTCAGTCTCTTCTGTGTATTTTCCCTTTTAGTATGCCTTGTAATTTTTTTATCAAAAGGTGGACAAGATGCACTGAGTACAAAGAACTGTGGTAAGCAGGCCTTTAGTAATGTAGTGGTAAGGTGCTGGAGGAAGGGGAAGTGTTCTACAGTCCTATGATTAGGTCTCAGTTTTTTGGTGAGCCTATGAACTATAAATTTCACCAGTGCCTCTCAGTTTTCCCTCTTTAGGTGGGACAGGATGGCTAGAGAGAGCTGGAGTTGGGTATTAATTTTCCCCACATGCAAGAATAGAGTGAGCTGAGGTTGAATATTACCCTTCCCCAAAGTAAGTTAGACTCTGGTAAAATAGTTTCTCCTGAGGGCAGGCATTGTTAAGATGAGCAGAATGCTCTGGCATATTTCAAAGTGATGATTTTTTTTTCCCCTCCCTCTGCTGGAAGCACAAAGCAATTTCTCTCCAATATTCATTGTAAGGGGCTGGTAGAACTCTTGGAGGTAAAACTTACAGAAAGCATGAGCACCCCCCATGACTGGGTCCCACTGAAGTTTTTAACTCTCTGTGTTACACTGTTGTTGCATTGCTATAAAGAAACATCTGGGCTGGGTGTGGTGGTTCACACCTGTAATCCCAACACTTTGGGAGGCTGAGGCAGGCATATTGCTTTAGTCCAGGAGTTTGACACTAGCCTGGGCAATGTGGTGAAATCCTGTCTCTTCAAAAAATACAAAAATAAGGCAGGTGTGGTGGCATGTGCCTGTTGTCTCAGGTACTCAGGAGGCTGAGGCAGGAGGATCACTTGAGCCCAGGAGGCTGAGGCTACAGTGAGCTGAGATCAGGACAGTACACTCTGGCCTGGGTGACACAGTGAGACCCTTTCTCAAAAAATAAAAATAAAAAAAACACCTGAAGCTAGGTAATTCATAAAGAAAAGAGGTTTAATTGGCTCATGGTTCTGCAGGCTTCGCAGCAAACATGGTGCTGGCATCTGCTCAGCATTTGGGGAGGCCTCAAGAAGCTTGCAATCATGGTGGATGGTGAACAGGGAGTAGTTGAGAGTGGGAGCAAGAGAGAACAAGGGGGAAGATGCCACAAACTTTTACACATCCAGATCTTGTGAAAACTCACTGTTGCGAGGACAGCACCAGGAGCGTGGCATTAAACCATTTCATAAGATTCCTCATGATCCAATCACCTTCCACCAGACCCCATCTCCAACGTTGGGGATTACAATTGAACATGAGATTTTAGTGGGAACAACATTCAACTAAATCACTCTCAGACTTGTCCACACTGAGTCTCCAGCAATTTGTCAATTACACTTCATGTTTTCCTACCACAGGACTGGTTCCCACAGAGGTTTCTGCTCCAGTAAGTGTGATTCCATGTATCCACCTATCTGTCTTTTATTTTGGGGGCAACAGTGTGCAGTATGATTTCATGTCTCTGAGGTATCTAAGAAGAGTTGATTTTTTGGTTTGTTAAGCTTTTTACTTGTTAGGAACAACTGGCAACTTTTTTTTTTTTTTTTTTTTTGAGACAGAGTCTCACTGTGTCACCCAGGCTGGAGTGCAGTGGCATGATCTTGGCTCACTGCCAACTCCGCCTCCCAGGTTCAAGCAATTCTCTGCCTTAGCCTCCCAAATAGCTGGGATTACAGGTGCCCGCCAACACGCCCAGCTAATTTTTTTAAAATTTTTTATTTTTAGTAGAGACAGGGTTTCACCATCTTGGCCAGGCTGGTCTTGAACTCCCAACCTCATGATCCACCTGCCTAGGCCTCCCAAAGTGCTGGGATTACAGGCGTGAGCCACCGCACCCAGCCTACAAGTGGCAACTTCTAAGCTACCTACCTGCTGGACTGAAAATTGAAAGCCCTGCTGCCATTTCTTATAATGAGAAGCCAGACACTAATCATATAACTGTTGTTCTCTTGTATCTGATGAGTAATTTTTCTTTTGCTGCTTTTGAGCTTATGCCTTTGGCTTTCAACAATTTGACTAGGATGTATCTAGATGTGGTGGATCTCTTTGTGTCTGTCCTACTTGGAGCTCACAAAGTTTCTTGGATATGTATATTAATGTTTGTGGTAGCCTAAATAATACCTCTCAAAGATGTCCACATTCTAATCCTAATCTCTAGAATCAGTGGGCATGTCACTTCAGTTATATGGTAAAAAGAAACTTTGCAGCTGTGATTAATTTAAGAATCTTGAGATAGGGGGATTATCCTAGACCCTCCAGAAGAAATCAAGCACTGCTGATGGCTTAATTTTAGGACTTCCAAGTTTTAGAACTGTAAAATAATAAATATGTGGTTTATTAAGCCACTAAATTTGTGGTAATTTTATTATAGCTCTCGGCATGTATGACACAGACTCCTACTGCTCTTACTAAAAGTTCCATGTTTTTTCATGAATAAATGTTTCTTTTTTAAAAAATGGAGTTTTGCTCTTTTGCCCAGGCTGGAGTGCAATGGTGCGATCTCGGCTCATTGCAACCTCCACCTCCTGGGTTCATGAGATTCTCCCGCCCCTGCCTCCTAAGTAGCTGGGATTACAGGCATGTACCACCACGCCCGGATAATATTTGTATTTGTAGTAGAGACAGGGTTTCACCAACTTGGCCAGGCTGGTCTCGAACTCCTGACCTCAGGTGATCCACCCGCCTCAGCCTCCCAAAGTGCTGGGATTACAGGCGTAAGCCACCATGCCCGGACAAAGAAATGCTTCTTGATTTGTTGCATGTCTTTGGTCAATTTCCACACCCATGAAATGGTTGTTTTTACTAATTTCGTCCTGTTTCATACTTTTTTAATAGGTTGGTTTTCTAGGAGATTTACCAGCCTCCTCATCTGCCATACCAGATACCTTGCCCCTTTTCCAAGGACTTTTTATCCATTCAGACACTCTATGCCTTAAATTTTTTTTTTTTTTTTTTTTTTTAAATAGAGATGGAGTCTTGTTATGTTGCCCAGGTTGGTCTTGAATTCCTGGACTCAAGTGATCCAGTGATCCTCCCACCTCAGCCTCCCGAAGTGCTGGAATTACAAGTATGAGCCACCATGCCTGGCTAAAGAAAATTCTATGCTATTTAATTGGAGAACTGAGTCCATTAACATTCAGTGTTATTATTGATAAGAACTTACTACTGCCATTTTGTTCCTTATTTTCTGGTTGTTTTGCAACTCCTCTCTTCCTTTCTTCTGGTCTTCCTTTGTGGTTAAGTGATTTTCTCTGGTAGAATGTTTTGTTGCTTTATATTTTTAGTAAACCTATTATAAGTGTTTTGCATTGTGGTTCCCATGAGGCTTACAAAAAAATATCTCACAGATGTAATAAGTCATTTTAAAGAGATGACAACTTATCTTAAATAACAAAGAAACAAAGAAAAATATGTTTAAAAAACCCCCTCTACACTTTATCCTTGTCCCCCACATTTTGACTTTTAGTTGTCTCAATTTACATAATTTTATATTATCTACCTCTTAACAGGTTGCTGTACCTATTTTTGTTTTGACAGATTTGTCTTTTGGGCTCCATACTAGAGTTATGAGTGAATTGAACACCACAATTACAGTATTAGAGTATTCTGGGTTTGTCCATGTACTTAACTTTGTCAGCGGGTTTTAGACATTCATATGTTTTCCTATTTGCCCATGAGTGTTTTCTTTCTGTTTGAAGAACTCCCTTTAGCATTTCTTGTAAGATGGGTTTAGTGGTGGTAAATTCTTTCAACTTTGGTTTGTCTGGGAAAGACTTTATTTCTCCTTCATATTTGAAGGACAATTTTGCTGGACACAGTATTTTTGAATGGCAGTTTTTTTTTCTTTCAGCACTTTGAAAATATTGTTACATACCTCCCTGGCCTGTATGGTTTCCTGCATGTTTTTTTCATCATGGTTCCCATGAGGCTTCTTCATTGAGAAGTCTGTTGCCAGACAAATTGGAGCTCCTTTATGTTATTTGCTTCTTTCTTCTTGCTGCTCTTAGGATTCTCTCTTTGTTGACTTTTAAGAGTCTGATTATTATATGCCTTGGGGTCTTATTTGGGTCAAATCTGATATTCTCTGATTTTCCTGTTCCCAAATATTTATATCTTTCTTAAGTTGTGTAAAGTTTTCTGTTGTTATTTCTTAGACTAAGCTTTCTACTCTTTGCTCTTGCTCAATTCTCTCTTGAACACCAGTAATTCTTAGCTTGGGCCTTTTCAGGTAGTTTTCTATATCTTATGGGCAATCTTCATGGCTTTTCATTATTTTTTTTTTACCTCTGTGTATTTTCTGGTTTTGTTTGTTTGTTTGTTTTTTACAATCTCGCTCTGTCGCCTAGGCTGGAGTGCAGTGGCAAGATCTTGGCTCACTGCAACCTCTGCCTCCTAGGTTCACGCGATTCTCCTGCCTCAGCCTCCCAAGTAGCTGGGATTCCAGGTGCACACCACCATACTCGGCTAATTTTTTATACTTTTTGGTAGAGATGGGGTTTCACCACATTGGCCAGGCTGGTCTCAGACTCCTGACTTAAAGTGATCCACCCTCAGCCTCTCAAAGTGCTGGGATTACAGGCATGAGCCACCGCGCCCGGCCGTATATTTTCAAATCATCTTTCAGCTCACTGATTCTTTCCTCTGCTTGATCCATTCTGCTGCTGAAAGCCACTAATGAATTTTTCAGTTTAGCAAATGTATTTCTCAGTTGCGAGATTTCTGTTTTTTATTTCAATATCTTAAGTTTCTCTGATAAATTTCTGAATTTTTTTGTGTGTGTGTTATCTTGGAGATCATTAAGTTCCCTTGAAACTACTATTTTGAATTCTTTTTTGAAAATTATTTTTTAGGGCTGGGCACGGTGGCTTCTCCCTGTAATCCCAGTGTTTTGGGAGGCTTAGGTGGGAGGATTGCTTGAGCCCAGGAGTTTGACACCAGTCTGAGCAACATGGTGAGAACCTGTCTCTACAAAAAATATAAAATAAATTTCAAAAATTATTTTATTTTTTAAAATAGAGACACTATCTCACCATGTTGCCCAGGCTGGTCTCAAACTCCTGGGTTCATGCAGTCTTCCTGTCTTAGCCTCCCTGAGTCCTGGGATTACAGGCTTGAGCCATGGTGCTGGCCTATTTTGAATTCTTGATCCTCCCACACTGTGCCCAAGGGACCTGTAGCTGAAACCTCCTACAGTGTTGTGTTGCTGATCAGCCATTATGATTTGCCATCTCCTTTGGCTGAATTACAGAGCAGAGTTTCCAGGGCTGGGGATGGCAGTCCTGCCTCCCACCTTTGTCTCTGCCTGTCCTCAGGGATTTCTCCCTTCAGGCACTTGAGATGCTTCCTGTGGGTCAAGGCAGGGACAAGTCTCCTGCTAGGGAATCCAAGATGATGGGGATGTTGGTTGTTCATCTCAGTCTTACTTTTTCCAGTGCAAAAATGGTGACTTGCAGGGAAATTTTCCTCACACTTGGTGCCAGGCAGAAGGGATATGGAAGTCCAATTCTCTTACCACCTGCTTGGAGCTTTTTCATTTCTCCATGGCCTTGAGAACTTCTCATCTTCATGTTTGAGTTCTGGGACATTTCTGGTGATAATCTCAACACTATACATTTGTTTTTGGTTGTCTGTGGAGGTGAGTGAGGTCAGCTTGCTTCTATGTTGCTAGTTTGGAACCAGAAGTAGTCCAAATACATATTCTTATTTCTCCACTCTTTTTGTCAGCTCCATGTTCAGTGGGCTGACTTCCATGTGTACTTCAGGGCCCCAAGTTCTGCCATAGCCGAAGGCTTCAGAGTCTTCACTGATATAAGGCACACTGGTTTTGGTCTACAACAGTGGCAGCATTTAAAATGTCCTGAGATCACTGGCTACAGCAAGACCCCCAGTTCTGTTCAGCACCTCAACAGACTCTAAGTGCCACAAATTTCCCAAGAACTTATTAATATAATTATCCCACTGCTAGAAATTAAAATCTTGATAAAATAGCCAAAAAACCCTAATCACATAGAAATTATGTCTCTGAACTAATCCTATCCAAATGTCTTCATAGTAGTGCACGTCAATTAGAAACTTTCAAGAAGAGATGCCTTTTAAGACATTATATATGCCAAGTTAAATAAAAAATGTTTGGGGAAAAAGGAAATATCCTTAATTCCAAGTTTATGAGAAAAAAAGACAGTAGATCATTGCAAAACTTTCCTCTTGTTGTAAGAATTAACGTTTCCTCACTTTAACCAGGACCCTTGGCCTGGGGTCAGTTGCTATAGTTGTCCAACCACATCTTCCTTCTTATTCAGTAAGAAACCACATTTTGTTTCTTGCAATTCATTGTTTTTTTCCATAAAATAATTTCTCTTTAAATTCAAGTCTGACTTGCTTTTTGCTTAAGATCAAGTTGCTAGCTGCCATTTTTCTACTGAGATATAAATAAACTTGAGGTGTGAATGACCATTTCAAATGGTTGATACAGCAAACTATTGTTGGAACCAGGCAGACTTTGGATCAAATACCAACATCATACTAAGTGAGTGCCTTTGAACAAGTTACTTAATGTTTCTGCCAGTTTCCTCGTCTGCAAAATGTATCTAATATCTGCCTTATAAGATTGCAGAAAGGATTAAATACGTATATACATGTTTTTTGTTTTCTGTTTTGTTTTTGTTTTCTAAGACAAGGTCTCACTCTGTCACTCAGGCTGGAGTGCAGTAGTGTGATCTCAGCTCACTGCAGCCTTGACCTCTGGGGCTCAAATGGTCCTCTCACCACAGCCTCCCAAGTAGCTGAGACTACAGGTGCACACCACTGTGCCCAGATAATTTTCTGTAGAGATCTGGTTTTGCCATGTTGCCCAGGTTGGTCTTGAGCTCCTGAGTTCAGGCAATCTGCCTGCCTCAGCCTCCCAAAGTGCTGGGATTACAAACATGTACTATGCTACAGCACCCAGGCTTATATGTAGGTTAGGAGGCCTTTTATTTGGTCTAGTTAAATGGTATTATCACCACAACTGCTGGGTTATCTATCTGGAGGGCGTGTTAGGTAATATAAGAAACAGTAAAGAGAATGAACGAAGAAAATAGATAAATTATTATTCTTCCTTGTGCCCAACATTAATGGGCAACCAAATTAACTACAGATGCTCCTCAATTTACATGGGGTTGTCTCAATAAACCCATCATAAGCTGAAAATACCATAAATAAAAATACATTTAATACACCTAACCTACTAAACATCATACCTTAGCCTAACCTAACTTAAACATGCTCAGAATGCTTACATTAGCCTACAGTTAGGCAAAATCATCTCAGATAAACCTATTTTATAATAAAGTGTTGATTATTTCATGTGATTTATTAATACTGTACTGAAAGTGAAAAACAGAATGGGTGTGTAGGTACTTGAGTATAGTTTCTACATGCATATGACTTTTGCACCATCATAAAGTTGAAAAATGGTTGAGTAGAACCATCATAAGTTGGGAACCATCTGTAGTTTAAATTTCCTTATCTCTCCTTATCCAGCAATGGAAAATGAAGTGACCTTTTAAAATTCCCCTTTTCATTAATTGAGATGCTTCTACACAGTACAATATTCTACCACATGGAACATACTAAGAAATGTAACATTTTCCCATAAACCTGCATTTAAATGTTTTCTTTTTAAACACGTTTTCTGAAGAGTTACTGAGAAGCACTCCATTAAGTACCACAATTTAAAAATTTACAGGTTGATTTTTTTTCTTTTTTTTTTTTTTTTTGAGATGGAGTCTTGCTCTGTCGCCCAGGCTGGAGTGCAGTGGCATGATCCCGGCTTACTCCAAGCTCCACCTCCTGGGTTCATGCCATTCTCCTGCCTCAACCACCTGAGTAGCTGGGACTACAGGCGCCTGCCACCACGCCTGGCTAATTTTTTTGTATTTTTAGTAGAGATGGGGTTTCACCATGTTAGCCAGGATGGTCTCAATCTCCTGACCTCGTGATCCGCCCACCTCGGCCTCCCAAAGTGCTGGGATTACAAGCGTGAGCCACCGTCCATGGCCTACAGGTTTGATTTTTTTTAATCCACTAGAGTGGTGGGGGTCTCTACCATTTCTTTGTATAGATTCCTTTGGAAATCTGATTATTACTATGTCTGCTAAAAGGCAAGTATATACAAAATTGTGGAAATGATTTCAGGAGACCTACAAAACCCTTGAAGCCCACCTGTACACTCCAAGTTACAATATCTACTTTTATTGGAAAATCTTATTATTATTATTATTATTATTTGAGATAGAGTCTCATTCTGTCACCCAGGCTGGAGGGCAGTGGCGCAATCTGGGCTCACTGCAACATCCGCCTCCTGGGTTCAAGCGGTTCCTCTGCCTCAGCTTCCCAAGTAGCTGGGATTACAGGCACGTACCACTATGCCTGGCTAATTTTTGTATTTTTAGTAGAGACAGCGTTTCACCATGTTGGCCAGGCTGGTCTTGAACTCCTGACCTCAGGTGATCCACCCACCTTGGCCTCTCAGAGTGCTGGGATTACAGGCATGAGTCACCATGCCCAGCCTAGAAAATCCTTCTGTAATGCAAATAGTCACCATTTAAACTTGGGTGAATCAGTAAACCTGGGTTTTTATAAATCTAGATTCCTTAAACTAAGGCAGTCCAGCATGACAAATGAAATGCTTGTTAGATTTATAGTTCCTGCATGTTGGAGCAACTGATTTGGAGTAAAAATGTTGCCACCATTTACTTCCTCTGTTTGATTTGGGAACTTATCCCCTTTGGGCCCCAGTTTTCTCACCTCCAGAATGAGTAGATTCTCATTCTACCTGCATCTCAAGGCAGTTATAAGATAAGACCTAAAGAGGTAACAGTTCCTCATTCACTATAAAGCATTACATGTTGAATGGAGTCTGCTGGAATGATCTGTCCTCAGACTTGTCTTCAGCTGCTACAAGCATCCTCTACTGCTGCATGTCTACATCAGTTGAGCGTTTCTCAACCTGAGAGTAAGAAATTAGATCATGAGAAAGCCCAGAATTGTCTGGAGCCTCCTGCCATAGCTCCTAGAACCCTTGGTTGCACTTGACCTGTCCACAGGTGGTCTCTCTCTGGTGGCCTAAGAAAGGCCACTTGATTCATCTCTCTGTTTCCTGTGCCATGCACAAGCTTGATGCTGAATAAACATCTGAAATGATAAACAAATGAAAAGCAGATGTGAAAAAGAGCAAACACTTTTAACATGTTAGGCTCCCTCGCTGTAATCTTCTAGTTTTCAGCAACTGGGATTTCAGGACCCCAATTGCTACCCCAGAGAGTCAGCAGTCAGCAATAACTACAGCTCTTTTGTGCAAGCTGCCAGATTGGATCCTCAGAAGGGGCACACACAGGTATATGAGAACCACTATTTTACTGTCATAATTTGTAAATCTCGTGGGTTAAAATGAGAGGAAAAAAACTGACCCTCTGTAAATACCTGACAATTGATAGGGAGAGAGGAACTATGCTCCTTTCAGGTGCTTTTTATATAATACAAAATGCTGTAATGTCACAATCCTTCATTCCTTTGAAAATGTTGTAGAAAACACTATATATGCCAACTTCACAAATCTGAAGTACGTTTTTATTTCTAATATAATTAACATTTTGCCCATCCTGTGGCTGTTTCTCACATGACAGCTTTGAGTGAAACAATATAACACAGATGTCCAAATCATACTTTAAAAACAAGTAATTTTGGATAGACACAGTGGCTCACGCCTGTAATCCCAGCATTTTGGGAGGCCAAGGCTGCAGATCACTTGAGATCAGGAGTTCAAGACCAGCTTGGCCAACATGGTGAAACTCCATCTCTACTAAAAATACAAAAATTAGGCTGGGTGCAGTGGCTCACACCTGTAATCCCAGCACTTTGGGAAGCCAAGGTGGGCGGATCACCTGAGGTCAGGAGTTTGAGACTAGCCTAGCCAACACGGTGAAACCCTGTCTCTACTAAAAATACAAAAATTAGCTGGGCGTGGTGGCAGGTGCCTGTAATCCCAGCTGCTCAGGAGGCTGAGGCAAGAGAATCACTTGAACCCAGGAGGTGGAGGTTGTGATGAGCCAAGATTGCGCCACTGTACTCCAGTCTGGGCAACATAGCAAGACTCCACCTCAAAACAAACAAACAAACAAAACCCCAAGTAATTTTTAGCCTATTACTGTGAAAGGAAAATATCTTGGGCTCCTTCAAGCTAGGAACTGCTCAAGGCAAATCTACCTAATCTATTCATAGCCATCCTTTTGCTCACAGAGATAGATGCATATTCTCATTGCCTCCTTTGGAAAGACTTCAGAAACTCAAAAGAATGTAACCAATTGTCTCTCACCTACCTGTGACCTGGAAGCCCCCCAGGGTAACAGCGGGGCGGGGGAGGGGGGTGAGGGGGTGGGAGAGCTTGCTTGCTTTGAGTTGTCCCTGCATTTCTGGATGGAACTAATGTACTTCTTACATATACTGATTGATGTCTCATGTCTTCCTAAAATGTATAAAACTAAGCTGTTCCCCAACCACCTTGGGCACATGTCTTCAGGACTTTCCGAGGCTGTGTCATGGGCACATCCTCTGAAGGAAGAGAGAGACCCTCTCATATTGTTTTATATTGTTTTATACTCAGAAAAGGAAAGAGAAGCGAAACTAAAGACAGGTAGCCCGGCGCCTAGGAAGCAGACCGGAAACCAGGCCTGGGCCTGCCTGACCTAAGCCTGGTAGTTAAAATTTGACCCCTGACCTAGCAACTGATGTTATCTATAGATTCCAGACATTGTATGGAAAGACATTGTGAAACCTCCCGTTCTGTTCTGTTTCACTCCGACCATCGGTGCTTGCAGCCCCTGTCATGTACCCCCTGGCTTGCTCAATCGATCATGACCCTCTCACGCGGACCCCCTTAGAGTTGTGAGTCCTTAAAAGGGACAGAAGTTGAACACCTGAAGAGCTCAGATTTTAAGACGCTAGCCTGCCGATGCTCCCAGCTGATTAAAGTCACTCCCTTCACTATCTTGGTGTCTGAGGGGTTTTGTCCGCAGCTTGTCCTGCTACACCTCAACCTTGGCAAATTAAACTTTCTAAATTAACTGAGACCTGTCTCAGATTTTCTCGGTTCACATTTTGGTAACCATGGGGGTATTCTGAGTGGAGATGCCCTTGACCTTTGACAAATTTCCTATTGGTGCTTGGTACCAGCATCAGCTACCTTTATGGCACAAACCAATAGGACAATTTGCTGGGGTCTGAGAGCACTCCCTCCAGAGAATCCCTGATCTCCCAAAATTTGATCGAGATCTAAAGTTTATTTTGCTGTATAACTCCTTTTTTTTTTTTTTTTGGAGTTTTACCTGCTTCCAGCACAAGGCAAGTGATTTTCCTGCTTCCATGATGATGGAAGGCAGTAACTCCTTTGTGGAGTTTGAGATGAGGTTGCTTTTTTTTTTTGCTTTCCTGCTGGTAGAAACCAGTCTTCAGCCTGAGACCCATCCCTAGATAAGTAACCGAACTGGGGTTTGTCTTGGTTAAAGTTAATATTAACAACTAACTGGTCGTAATTCCTCCTTACCACTGGAGCGCTCCCTATTGCTGTTTTGTGTGTGTGTTTGTTTTTGCTATTTGTTCCTGTCTGAAGTTGTTGTTTAAGGATCCTAATTCTAGTTCAGAGATGCATTCTAAAGGCTCTTCCCTATTGCTTTTTCTCTCAAATTTAATCTTAATTCAGTTTTTCTGTGTGCATTTGTGTGAGGAACTGAACTGCTGTTTTCATATGTTAATGAGAGACTGAGTTTTCTCAGTTGAGAAGAAAAAGGGCGTTTTGCTCCTCCCAGCCAGAAGGCACCCCTGGGTGACTGGTGGCCTCCTGGGGGTATCTGGGGGTTAAGTTCCGCCCCCCACAATGACATGCAGCAGCCTTGCAGGGAAATCCCCAACAGAAATTAATTTTTTAAATGGCTTGTCCAGAAAACGCATATAAGGACTGATCACCCAGCGTTCTGAGCCCTCTCTGAGGTCATAGACCTCTGGAGAGAGAAACTGAGACATGTAAAAGGGTGGAAACGACTCAGTGGTGACATACTGTGTAGTCCTGCCCACAAGGAGCACATATTGATCCACCACACAAAAACCCTAGGCTACAGCTCAGTTCCCCTTTTTAAGAAAAAGGGCAGGAAGCAAATAATCGAAGAATGAGGAGAAAAGGAGAATGACCCCCCTTTTGAGCACTCCATAGGTTTTATGGCACCTCTACTTGCCAAAGTTTACGTAAAATGGAAATAATGCGGTCTTTGTGCACATTCACATTAAGGAAAAGGAGGCCTAAGGTTGACCTGCAAACTACAGAGTTCCTAAGTACTCTTTTTCTCTATTTTTTCTTTTCTTCTCTATTTTTTCTTTTCTGCCTGCTCTCAATCTGCTGTTATTTTTCTATTAAGATAAAAACCACTGTTTAGATCCAACAAGATATTTTTGCAAGCCAGTAAATTTCTATTTATCTCGTGCCAAAAAGTTCTGAAGTAAAAGCTATAGGGTGTCGAGTGTGTGTGTGTGTATTTAAAAGGCCTTTAAAATTTCTATAACCCAAACTTTTTCTCTCCGCACCTTATAATGTAAACTTTGCTATTTGACTTTCACCTGAGTTGGTTCCTTTAACATGCAAATTTAAGGCTACTTAGCTGACAGCTGCCCAGGGTTGTAAAACAGGTTATCAAGAATCTGAGGCCGGGTGCAGCTGTAATTCCAGCACTTTGGGAGGCCAAGGCGGGTGGATCACGAAGTCAGGAGATCGAGACCATCCTGGCTAACACGGTGAAACCCTGTCTCTACTAAATATATAAAAAATTAGCTGGGCATAGTGGTGGACGCCTGTAGTCCCAGCTACTCGAGAGGCTGAGGCAAGAGAATGGCGTGAACCCAGGGGGCGGAGCTTGCAGCGAGCAGAGATCATGCCACCACACTCCAGCCTGGGTGACAGAGTGAGACTCTGTCTCAAAAAAAAAAAAAAAAAAAAAAAAAGAATCTGAAAGTCTGATAGGAAAAAAAAAGGTGTCTATGAATCTACAAAATGTACTTCTGTTGGCATGCCTATATGTCTGTGTATTTATGTGTTGTGTACACAATGTTTCACTACTAAAAATACATATAAAAGAGCTCTAAGTAATTGGCTTTAAAAAAGCACTTAAATCAGATACTAAAAAAGACTAGTCAAAATGCTTTTTCAAGTTCATGTAACTTAAGTAAAATCTTTACTAAAAAGCTAGTTTTAAAATTATTGGTAAACATTAGAAATGTCTTAACAATTGCCAGCATTCATTTTTGCTTGCATTTATTAATCAAGAAATTTCTTTTATTTATTTATTTATTTTTTTGAGATGGAGTCTCGCTCTGTCACCCAGAGCTGAAGTGCAGTGGCGCGATCTTGGCTCACTGCAACCTCTGCCTCCCAGGTTCAAGTGATTCTCCTGCCTTAGCCTCCTGAGTAGCTGGGATTACAGGCACATGCCACCACGCCCAGCTAATTTTTGTATTTTTAGTAGAGACAGGGTTTCACCACATTGGTCAGGCTGGTCTCAAACTCCTGACCTCGTGATCCACCCACCTCAGCCTCCCAAAGTGCTGGGATTACAGGCGTGAGCCACCATGCGTGGCCTAATCAAGCAATTTCATAGTTCTCTGCCAGATACATTAAGAGGTCAAAGTACGGCACGGGGGTTAAAAACATTAAGCCCAGCCCAAAACAGAATGATCTTTGCTTGTGTCATTTTTAATAAATAAGACATTAATACTGGTCTAATTAAAATAGCTGCATCTTAAATATAGTAAAATTACTGTAACTTCTAATCTCATGGCTTTAGGCAGTCTAGTCCACAGGCAATAAGGAGGTTTCTTTTGGGAAAGGGCTGTTATCATCTTTGTTTCAAAGCTAAACTATAAACTAAGTTCCTCCCAAAGTTAGTTCAGCCTATGCCCAGGAATGAACAAGGACAGATTGGAGGTTAAGAGCAAGATGAAGTTTAGTTAGGTCAAATCATTTTTCACTGTTACAATTTTGCAATGGTGGTTTCATAACTTTAAATTATGACTATCATAGTTTTCATAAATAATGTACATAAACAAAATAAAATAATTAGGTAAATGTAATGGGATAAATACCTGTAGATAAACTGGTCATAATTTAGAATATAAAGTTATATTAAATTAAACAGTAGGTATTTAATTATTTGGGTATTTTCCAATAAATATATATTGTAGGAAAACACTCTTGCTAAAAAAAAAAAAGGATGTGTCCTTTTTAAAAAAAGGTGAACAAGTTTTGTCTAATTCACAGCTTACTTAAAGGTTACATATAAAACAAGGTAAAAGGAACCAGAAAATAAAAAGAGATGTAAAGAAAGTTTTAAAAATAAATAGGATTTTTGTATGTGTGGTAAGAAAGCTTAAAGAAAAATAATTTTATGAGAAAGAATCTTGTATGGTAAATTTAGTCCTAAAATAAAATGACTGGTTGTTTAAGAAGGAGGGATGTTGCCAGGCACAGTGGCTCACACCTGTAATCCCAGCACTTTGGGAGGCAGAGGCAGGCGGATCACAAGGTCAGGAGATCAAGACCATCCTGGCTAACATGGTGAAACCCCATCTCTACTAAAAATAGAAAAAATTAGCTGGGTGTGGTGGTGGCAGCCTGCAGTCCCAGCTACTCAGGAGGCTGAGGCAGGAGAATGGTGTGAACCCGGGAGGCGGAGCTTGGAGCTTGCAGTGAGCCAAGATTGTACCACTGCACTCCAGCCTAGGCAACAGAGAGAGACTCTGTCTCAAAAAAAAAAAAAAAAAAAGAAGGAGGGATGTTCAAGACAAATGAGAAAGTCCAAGCATGTCATGAATGGTCAGTATAAGTTGCAATAAATTTTTTTTTTTTTTTTAAAGAGGCTGGGCGCCTGTAATCCCAGAACTATGGGAGGCCAAGGCAAGCAGATCACGAGGTTGGGAGATCGAGACCATCCTGGCTAACATGGTGAAATGCCATCTCTACTAAAAATACAAAAAATTAGGCAGAGGCCGGGTGCGGTGGCTGTAATCCCTGAACTATGGGAGGCTGAGGCAAGCAGATCACGAAGTTGGGAGATCGAGACCACCCTGACTAACAGTGAAATGCCATCTCTACTAAAAATACAAAAAATTAGCCAGAGGCCGGGTGCGGTGGCTCACATGTGTAATCCCAGCACTTTGGGAGGCCGAGGCAGGCGGATCACCTAAGGTTGGGAGTTCAAGACCAGCCTGCCCAACATGGAGAAACCCCGTCTCTACTAAAAATATAAAACTAGCCTGGTGTGGTGGCACATGCCTCTAATCCCAGCTACTTGGGAGGCTCAGGCAGGAGAATCGCTTGAACCCAGGAGGCAGAGGTTGCGGTGAGCCAATATTACACCATTACACTCCAGCCTGGGCAACAAGAGCAAAACTCCATCTCAAAAAAAAAAAAAAAAAATTAGCCAGGCGTGGTAGCAGGCGCCTGTCCCAGCTACTCCGGAGGCTGAGGCAGGAGGATGGTGTGAACCCGGGAAGTGGAGCTTGCAGTGAGCCGAGATTGCGCCACTGCACTCCAGCCTGGGTGACAGAGTGAGACTCTGTCTCAAAAAAATAAAAAAGACAAAAAAGAAAAATGGGCGGGCCCAGTGGCTCACACCTATCATTCCTATAATTCCAGCAGTTTAGGAGGCCAAGGCAGGTGGATCACCTGAGGTCAGAAGTTCAAGACCAGCCTGGCCAGAATAGTGAAACCCTGTCTCTACTAAAAATACACAAATTACTCAGGCATGATGGCGGGTGCCTGTAATCCCAGCTATACGGGAGACTGAGACACGAGAACTGCATGAACCCTGAGGGCAGAGGTTGCAGTGAGCCGAGATCATGCCACTGCACTCCAGCCTGGGTGACAGAGTGAGACTCTGTCTCACAAAAAAAAAGAAATAAAAATAAAATTTTAAAAGCCAAAAAACTTTAATATGACCAAGTTGCCATATTATTATTAAGTTTTGGTTTGCTTAGAAATAAAAAAACTGAGATTAAAAAAATTTTTTTTATTGGGTGCGGTGGCTCACACCTGTAATCCCAGCACTTTGGGAGTCTGAGACGGGCGGATCACCTAAGGTTGGGAGTTCGAGACCAGCCTGGCTAACATGGTGAAACCCTGTCTCTACTAAAAATACAAAAATTAGCTGGGCATGGTGGCACATGCCTGTAATCCCAGCTACTCAGCAGTCTGAGGCAGAATGAATCGCTTGAACCTGGGAGGTGGAGGTTGCAGTGAGCCAAGGTCAGACCACTGCACTTCAGTCTGGGCAACAGAGCAAGGCTCCATCTCAAAACAAACAAACAAACAAATAAACAAACCCCACAAAACCTTTTCTTTTTTTTTTTCCTTTTGAGACGGAGTTTCACTCATTGCCCAGGCTGGAACGCAAAGGTGTGATCTCGGCTCACCGCAACCTCCACCTCCCATGTTCAAGCAATTCAGCCTCCATGTATCTTCCTGTATGTGCTTTTAAAGTCTTTGTGACATTGAGTTACAGGGCTTTGACTCCTGGATCTAAAACAGGACACCAAGTCTTGCTAAATCTTTTTTTTTTTTTTTTTAATGGAGTTTTGCTCTTGTTGCCCAGGCTGGAGTGCAATGGTGTGATCTTGGCTCACTGCAACCTCCACCTCCTGAGTTCAAGTGATTCTCCTGCCTCAGCCTCTCAAGTAGCTGAGATTACAGGTGTGCACCACACCTAGCTAATTGTTTTAGTATTATTAGTAGAGACGGGGTTTCACCATGTTGGCCAGGCTAGCCTCGAACTCCTGACCTCAGGTGATCCACCCACCTCGGCCTCCCAAAGTGCTGGGATTATAGGCATGAGTCACCATCTCTGGCCAGTCTTGCTAAATCTTAAACACTGACTGCAATTAAAGCCTTGTCTTCAGGCCCCATAGAAGATGCCAATCAAAATAAACTGCATTCCTGAGACACAGGGCAAGAAGTTAAAGCTATTCAACTCCTCAAAGCCCAGGGACTATTGTGGAAGAGGTGGGCACGTAAGATTGTAAGGGCCAATTTTGAAAGATAAAATAAGTTCAGTTTCTCTATAAATTAATTATTAATGTCAAAGGCACACTGATGCAAGACCAGCATATGGGCCCCTGTGTCAGATTAGTAAGGTTTTCTTGAAGCATTAACCAACTCCTTAATAAAGGTTATAAAAGGCTTATGGAAGCTATATCTTACGGTCAAGATTAAAATCTTATAGATTATTTATAAAATTTTGAAAAACAAATTTAATTGGCTTCATGCTGGTTTTATTAAGGCTTATTGTTTGCAAAATTAATTCTTCTCTCTCAACAAATAAAGGTTTTCACCTTTTTGTTTTTGAAATCCTTATCACTTTGGTTAAATGAATGACTTATTTTACAAAGACCTGTGATCCTGTTTTGTGATATCAAGTGTTTAAAACTTTTGATATTTGACAAACTTTCCCAAATCAAATAATAAATTATGTCTTTTTGTGACCTAATTAATCCCTTAAGACATTAGAGGTTCCCTAAAGTCCAAAAAATAACATAATTTGGCTTATCTGGTACAAAAATTATACAGGAGGCGTTGTCAAATATGAAATGATGTTTGGTTTCCTTTGGGCTGTATTTGTATAAATATGTTATTGGTATGTGTTCCAAAATTATGGGAAATTCCTATAATTCTGATATAACAGTATACATTATCAGTAATAATCATAATTGTTATGTTAAAATTATTGTGTGTCACAGAGGTAACAAATTTCCTTGTCAACTGTGTCTTTGACTATGGCTGCCCTAAAACTTTTTGTCATCCATGGACAATTTTTGTCTTGTTTTGGTCCTCTTTAGAAGGTGATTTTATAATCAGCTACAAAACTCTAACAGGTGCTCTTGAATGCAGGTTTCTGATAACTTTGGAGATTGTGATATCAGAATAGAGGAAAAACTTTCAGGACTCACAGAGAGCTAAAATGTTCACGAGTATCAAGCAGAACAGGAATTAACTGCATGGACTGAATTTTTGCTTAAAATGTTTGCTGATCCTTTATTTTGTTTTTCAGAGTCTTAAAACTTTTCTTTTGAGCTACTGACAGCTTTTAACAATTCAGCATACTCCTATGAACAAAATTTGGAGCATATTTGTTTCCCTCTACCAGATTACTCCAGAATCTGGAAAGTATTTATGAGTATTCTTATGGCAATACAGTTATTTGCATCAGTGCTATAAGACTGTGTTTTCATTTGTAACAGGACACAACTGGAGATACTGGTTATTTTACCAAGGCTTTGACTGGAATGGAGTGCTTTCCTTTAAGGAATCAAACATGACATATAGAGCCAATAAAGCCCTTGGAAAAACTGGCCTCATATTTTGTGTACACAGCCCATGCACAGGGTTTCTGACCTGTGGTAAGTAAAGAATGTCACTTCCTGACAGTCCCAGAAGCCCCAGGTTTATCTTGGAACCTAAAGAGGTGAGGAAATTCACCCAGTTCATAGGTATTTGATGACACAAATCATGGCTCAGCTTTAGAAAGTCTTATCTGAGATTCCTCCTACGGAACAAGTTCCATCAAAGCAATTTAAAAGCCTATGTAAAAAAAAAAATTATTCTTGCTGCACTGTATACAAATAATTAGGTCAAGTATAATAAAGCAAACCAGTCCTAGCATGACTTGTCTTTGGCAAAATTGGGAAAGTACAGAGAGAAAAATTGTTTCAAAACTATAGTAAACCTGTTGTTAGATTCTAGTCTTGCCTAATGTTTTTTCAATTTTTATTATTTTCTACAGTTTGAACTGAATTCTAATTTTTCTTGGCTATAAGTCTTCAAAATAATGTTTTCAGTTTTTTTCCTTTTTTTTTTTCCATTTTTCCTAATTTGGAGTCACTGAAAACTAAGCTGTGCTTTCTTAAAGCCCTGCAAACTGAAGCCAGACAACTTACACTTCAGAAGAAAATAATAGCAACCTATTTACATACATAAGCCACTTTCATACCTGCCTACTAATGTGTGGACTTCAGAGTAATGTGGCCTATATCGATTTTTCCAGGATTGTTCTTTTGTTTGTTGTTGTTTTTCTCCCTTCCTCCCCCCATTTTCTCTTCACAGGACATGAGACTTCACAACCTGCTAAGAATGAGCTTTCAGGACCTAACTATCTAGGAATAAACCATCCTAGCCATGAGAGATCAGATGAAACTTGAGACCAGAGATTGATTTTCTTCTAAAATGCTTTCTCCAAATGATTTTAAAAAAGAAAAGTGGGGAAATGTGAAAGGAAAATATCTTGGGCTCCTTCTAGCTGGGAACTGTTCAGGGCAAACCTGCCTCCCATTCTATTCAAAGTCATCCCTCTGCTCACAGAGATAGATGCATATTCTGATTGCCTCCTTTGGAAAGGCTCATCAGAAACTCAAAAGAATGCAACCATTTGTCTCTCACCTATCTGTGACCTGGAAGCCCCTGAGGGGGGCCCTACTTTGAGTGGTCCTGCCTTTCTAGATGGAATTAAAGTACTTCTTACATATATTGATTGATGTCTCATGTCTCCCTAAAATGTATAAAACCAAGTTGTGCCCTGACCACCCTGGGCACATGTCATCAGGACTTCCTGAGGCTGTGTCATGGGCACGTCCTCAACCTTGGCAAAATAAACTCTCTGAATTAACAAAGACCTATCTCAGATTTTCTGGGTTCACAGTACCATATATGGCTATTGAAAAGGAAAAATATTAATAACAATTACTAACTTTTTTAAGTATTTGCAATGTGCCAGACACTGAACTACACATTCTCCATACCCATGATCTCATTTCATCCTCACAGCAATCCTGAGGTAGGTATGACAGTTATTTTCATTTGCTAAATAAGAAAAGTACCTGAAGTCACATGGCTAGCAAATGGTGGAAAAGAGATTTCAACCAATGTATTCAGACTCTGAAGCCCACATTCTTAACTCTGGAGTGCATCAAATAGGGGGTCATGTAAAAAAAAAAAAAAATCCTTTAGTTGGAACTTTAAACAGGAAGGATTCTAATACTGTTTAAGAGATGAACAGATCCCTAAGCTTAGCTCTAATCACCTTGTTACAAGAAGTTTAGCCTAAAGCTGCCTCCTTACATATTTTAAGTTTAGCCTAAATGTTCCTCTATAGCTAGTGACCTGTAACCTAACTGGATGTGCAAACTTTAACCTACTCTTGTAACAAGTAGCCCAGTCTCAGCCAATCATAGCAGCCCAGTTTCAGCCAGTCATAGGCAGCCAACTGCTCAAACAAGGCAAACACTAGGCTGCAACCAATCTAGCTGTTTCTGTACCTCACTTCCCTTTTTTTTTTTTTTTCTGAGACAATGTCTCCCTCTGGCGCCTAGACTGGGGTGCAGTGGTGTGATCATGGCTCACTGCAGCCTCAACCTCCCAGGTTCAAGCGATCCTCCCACCTCAGTCTCCTGAGTAGCTAGGACCATAGGCATGAGTGGTACACCTGCATATATATATATATATATATATATATATATATATATATTTTTTTTTTAGAGATGGGGTCTCCCTATGTTGCCCAGGGTGGTCTCAAACTCCTGGGCTCAAGCAATCCTCCTGCCTTGGCCTCCTAAAGTGCTGGGATTATAGGTGTAAGCCACTGGGCCTGGCCTGTACCTCACTTCCATTTTCTGTATGTTACTTTGCTGTTTCTGTCCATAAATACTATCCAACCATGTAGCTACCCCAGAGTCACTCTGAACCTATTCTAGTTTCAGAGGTTGCTGATCTGCAAATCATTCTTTGTTCAGTTAAACTCTGTTGAATTTGTCTGAAGTTTTTCTTTTAACAACTCAAACAGAATACAAAGGCTTCTAAGTAACAATGGAACATAAACAAGTTAGCTGCTTAACAGGAACTCAGTATAATTTCTTTGGTTCAGTTTAGCTAACATTTTAAACCAATCTGGATTATAATGCCATACTCATAGAGAATTCTGCAACGGTAGTTTCTTAATGTAGGAGTATCCAATTTAATGACCACTAAGTGCTGCTCATATAAACTGGAAAAATTTATATCCCCTTCAGAACTTAGTGTTCCTAGTACAAACATAGCCTTACTTAATAAAACACTAGCTAAGTACAGCAAGGAAGCTCAAACCACTGGTAAGCAATATTCAATCAATTTATCAGTCATCTGAACCAGAGCAACTCTATTTTGAATAGAGGCTGGGTAAAATAAGGCTGAGACCTACTGGGCTGCATTCCCAGTTAGGCATTCTAAATCACAAGATGAGATAGGAGGTCACATAAGATACAGGTCACAAAGACCTTGCTGATAAAGCAGGCTGAGGTACTCCTACCAGCACCATAACAGTTTACAAATGCCATGGCAATGTCAAGAAGTTACCCTATATAGTCTATGAAGGGGAGGAACTCTCGGTTCCGGGAATTACCCACCCCTTTCCTGGAAAATTCATGAATAATCCACCCCTTCTTTAGCATATAATCAGGAAATGACCATAAAAGTGGCCAGCCAGCAGCCCTCAGGGCTGCTTTGCCTATGGAGTAGCCATTCTCTAGTTTCTTTACTTCTCTAATAAACTTGCTTTCACTTTTCTCTATGGATTGGCCTCAAATTATTTCTTACACAAGATCCAAGAACCCTCTCTTGACATCTGGATCAAGACTCTTCTCCAGTAGCAAATTCAGTGGCCATCACAGACCTCTCCCTCCACTAAGCAGTTTAAATGGCCAAGCCTCATGTTACTGGGAACTTTAGAAGATAGGAGGGAGAGCTCAGGTAAAATCCTAAGGAATTTGTTGTATTTCCTATCTGGGTGGGTGGCAAGAAGCTTTCAAACTGAATTTACACACCATTCAATCCCAATTTTCACCCTCATGCTTATGGCCTTCCAGAATAGAGAGTTCATTTTTGCATTAAAATAACATTGGCTACCAAAGAAAGGTTTCTTATGTGTATAATGGGGTGGGAATGAATAATCCCTACACCATCCAACATTATGGATGTTGCTCTAGTCCAACGTTTTACCGTACTGTAAGTAAATTTTTTTTTTAGTTGTCATGCAAACATATAGTAAAAATTTTAAAACAGAATTTTCCCTGTTTCCAAAGGGAAAGAGATCTTCTCTCCTTCCTTTTCCTTACAGCATTTCTTTGAAAAACCCAGTATTTATAAATTATTCCTCTGTCCCTTTGATATGTATGCAAATCTTTTTAAAGGCTAAATAAACTAGCTCTAGCTTAGCTTGTTTAAACCCAGTAAATACAGTAAAACCCAGGACTGTTTTTCTGAAGGGCCTGGAACCCCCCCTTTACATACGTACGTACATACATACATACATATGTTTATTTATTTATTTATTTATTTGAGATGGAGTCTCACTCTGTAGCCCAGGCTGGAGTACAGTGACACAATCTCAACTCATTGTAGCCTCCACTTCCCAGGTCAAGCGATTCTCCTGCCTCAGCCTCCTGAGTAGCTGGGATTACAGGCACGCGCCACCACACATTTTTGTATTTTTAATAGAGACAGGGTTCATCATGTTGGCCAGGCTGGTCTCGAACTCCTGACCTCAGGTGATCTACCGTCCTCAGCCTCCCAAAGTACTGGGATTACAGGCGTGAGCCACTGTGCTCAGCCAAACCCCCTATTTTAAATGGAAATATCCAGGAAGACAATGCCCCAGCCCTATCCCTATCACTGTGGAAGTTTAGCCTAGGCACCTCAACTACTTGTTTTATCGTAGAGCTGTTTTACGTTTTCCTTTGGAAAAAAGTAACTAGGTAGCACAGATGACCAACCCAATTACCAGGTGAATTTAGAATGAACTATGAAAGCGTGTACAGCAAATGGTGCTGTCAAGTCTTCTTATAAGAGGACAAATTACCATAAATCTTGAGACTACATAATGGGTTGTATCTGCTCAGCTACATACAAATAAGTGGTGGGATTTCTTTTCTGAAAGAAACTGCATTAGTATATTATCCTTAATACATCCCAGTCTGGTTTAATGATTATTTTTTTCTTTTTTTTTTTTGAGTCAGGGTCTTACTCTGTTGCCCAGACTGGAGTGCCGTAGCATTATCACAGTTTACTGCAGCCGCAAACTCCTGGGCTCAAGTGATCCTCCTGACTCAGCCTTCTGAGTAACTGGGACAACAGGTGCACACCACCACGCCTAGATAACTTTCTATTTTTTGTAGAGATGGGGTCTGTCTATGTTGCCCAGGCTAGTCTCAAACTCCTGGCCTCACATGATCCTCCCACCTCAGCCTCCCAAAGCGCTGGGATTATAGGTGTGAGCCACCACATTCAGCCTCACACGGGTCTTTAAGTAACAAGATATAAGCTCCTCCTAGTCTCAAGACTTCATACATGCCCTCCCCTCCTCCTGTTAGCTCTTGGTCCAATTTAACTCCAACTCAGTCCTTGAAGTCTCAGCTAAATATTATTTTCTTGGGAAAGCCTTCCCTGTCTCTCCTCATTTCCCCCTCCCCCGCCCCCCGCATGCCGGTGACCCCATTATGTATTCTCACAGCACCCTCTACTGTCCTCCACAGCATGCATCACAATCGTAATGAATATTTAGTTTTATTCATATATTTACTGTCTATCTCCCTTGCTAGATTTATAAGCAATTTAAAGACAGGGGCTTTATCTGTTTTGATCATCATTGTATCCACAACACCCAGCACAATGCTGGTACACTGTAAACGTTCAATAAGTATCTGAAGGAATGAATGAAATTTGTAGCTAAGCGCTAGGTTCTGGAGTGACATGGTATTGGATCGGCCTTTACTAGCTCTATGCCTTTGTTGTTGTTGTTTGTTGTTTTGTTGTTGTTTGAGACAGGGTCTCACTTTTTTTTTTTTTTTTTTAAGACGGAGTCTCGCTCTTGTCGCCCAGGCTGGAATGCAGTGGCGAGATCTCGGCTCACTGCAACCTCTGCCTCCCAGGTTCAAGCGATTCTCCTGCCAAAGCCTCCGGAGTAGCTGGGATTACAGGCGCCCACCACCACGCCCGTCTAATTTTTGTTTGTTTGTTTGTTTGTTTTGAGACAGAGTCTCAGTCTGTCGCCCAGGCTGGAGTGCAGCGGCGGGATCTCGGCTCACTGCAAGCTCCGCCGCCCAGCGCACGCCATTCTTCTGCCTCAGCCTCCCGAGTAGCCGGGACTACAGGCACCCGCCACCACACCCAGCCAATTTTTTTGAATTTTTTTAGTACAGACGGGGTTTCACCCTGTTAGCCAGGATGGTCTCGATCTCCTGACCTCGTGATCCGCCCGCCTTGGCCTCCCAAAGTGCTGGAAATACAGGCGTGAGCCACCGCGCCCAGCCAATTTTTGTATTTTTTAGTAGAGACGGGGTTTCACCACGTTGGCCAGGCTGGTCTCGAACTCCTGACCTCAGGTGATCCGCCCGCCTCAGCCTCCCAAAGTGCTGGGATTACAGGTGCGAGCCACTGCGCCCAGCCAAGACAGGGTCTCACTTTGTCACCCAGACTTGAATGCAATGGCGTGATCTCGGCTCACTGCAGCCTGTCTCCCAGGTTCAAGCAATCCACTTGCCTCAGCCCCAATAAATAGCTGGGACTACAGGCGTGTGCCACCTTGCCTGGCTAATAGCTCTATGCCTTTGGATAAATTTCTTAACATCTCTAAGCCCATTTCTCCCTCCATAAATAAAAAGTATAGTTCCTATGATTAGGGTTATTACAGGATTGAATAATTCAGTAAAGGGATTAGTACAGTGCCTGTAACATAGCAAACACTCAAAAAATATCAACGATTATTAAGGAATGGAGAAAAGGGGACATGTACATGGTAGGGAAGGCATATTCCACATCCTTGACAAAGGCACAAACATAGCTTCCATTATGCAAACACACTGTCGCAATCGGCAACAATGTAAGCAAGTATTCTGCTTACTAAATGTATGAGTGTATGAAACCCAAACGTCACTTCGAAAGTAACTTCACGATTCTCATATCATTACACCGAAGGTTTGAAAACTGAAAAAAAGAGCATTATGTGGCTACCATTTGTTGAATACCTACTATGTGCCAGACACCAGCTGAGCACCTTGCACGCGCAGTCTCATTTACGCTTCACAACAACCTTATGAGTGGGCTTGTTATTCCCAAAGTTACAGCTGAAGAAACACTCAGAGTTTAAAACATTTGCCCAAAGCCGCACAGCCAGGAAGCCGCAGAGTAAGTATTGGAAGAGCAAGATATCTCAAACAGCCATTCCCGTGGACGCTGGAGTCAGCACCCTCCTCCTGCCTTCTGAAAAACCGGAGTTCCTTTGCTAGTACTAACTCGCCGTCACTGGCTAAGGTGCCACTGGCCCCCAGCGCTCAACCCTCGGTCCTGCCACTCGCAGACGCTGCGGAGCCTCCACTACGTCGCGCAGAAATGCGGGAATAAACAGGCTGGAGCCAGGAGCCCTCTGGGCGCAGAGGCCTTTCACACACAGCGCCCGCCGCGACACCCATTCCCAGCCGCGGAAACTGGACTCAAGAGACCTCGGCGACAGGCGGGTTTCCCCGCCACGCACTCACCGGAGCCAGGGCCCTGGTCCCAGCGCCTGGGCTGAGTCTTCCTTCAGAGTTCGGCGTCGCGGGGATCCGGAAGCCGCCCAGGGCCCGCGGCCTTAGCTCGACCACTACACCGCTTCCCCTCACCCAGGCCGGGGAGTCGCCTCAGCTCAAGGCCAGACCCTATCCCCTCATCTCGGAGGTTCCTTCTTCCCCAGCTCCTACCTGGTTGCCAGAGAGACCATAGTCAATCAACTTCATCCTCCCGCCTCGGAAGTGACGTATACGCAGCTGGCGAGGCTCCGTCCAATCACAGCATTGAGGCTGCGCATGCGCGTTGGGCGGGCGTCCCTCAAGGTGTACACAGGACCCGATGGACCCGAGATCTGATAGGGTACACCTGCATAACTACAGTGCCTTCGTCTTCCGGAGGGAAATTCCGAAGGTCGTGGTTGGTGTTCCGTGGACTTCCGGCGAAGAACAGTTGGAGAATTCACGATACAGTTATCAAGATGATTATAATGCCACAGTAATCAGAAGAGTGTGATAACTGGCACAAAGGTAAAAACAATGAATGAAAAAGAGAGAGGCCAGAAACAGACCCGCAGCTATGTAGTCACTTTTTCCTCCTACAAGTAGCCACTGTAATGCAATAAGTAGAGTTTTTTTCAATATATAGTGCTAGGTCAATTGAAGGTCGATTGGGGGAAATGAACCTTGACTCCTATCTCAAGTAAAATAATTCTAGACGGATGGTAGACCTGAATGTGAACAATACAACTCTAGACAATAAAATCGCAGAATATCATGACCATGAGAGAGGAAAATAACGTTTTAGCAGAGCACAAAAAGTGCCAGTCCTAAAGGAAAAGGCTGATAAATTGGGTGTCAGTAACTGTAAGACACCGAAAAGACCCCATTGAGAAAAAGGAAAGAAAATAGAACAGACAAGATATTTGTAATATATATATCTGAAAATGAATTTTATTTAGAATATATACGTACTTCTTGCAAATAAATTTTTTAAAGGACCTGAAGTGATTTAAAAAAAAAAAAAAAAAGCATGAAAAGAGGATATTGACAGAGTAAAGGGCAGAGGAAGGAAGGGGCAGGGCAGAGGAAGGAAGGGGCGGGGGGACTCTTATCGTTCAAATTCATACGATGGCAAATGTGTGTAAGGTGGAAAATCTCCCTTTCTGTTCTCCAGGACCCACTTCACCTCCCCCTAGGTAACGATGCTATTAGCTATGTGTGTCCTTCCAGAGCCAGTTTATTCATAACCAAGCAATTATGTATGTATTCAGCACCCCCTTGTTACACAAACAATAGCATTCTGAAACGTCCTTCTGTTTCTTGCTTTTATTAACTTTAGCGAATTAATATGTCCTGGAAATTCTTACAGATATTCACAAAATCTGAAAATGGGAAATTTTATTTTTAACTAAATATTTATTTTTGACGTTTTCACAAAAGTTTTTATACCTTCCTGGCCCCTCTCCAATGTTCTAGAAACTCTAGATTCCTGCTTGGCAATTCACAAAGTTTGAATATCCTTGTAACAAACCCAATATGAACCGTAAGGCAGAAAAATAGGGTCTGGAGGCAGGGAACCTAAGGCCAATTCACGCTGACTTCCTAGAACTAAATCAAAAGGAAAACCCGAACTTTCCATGCCCAAGTAACAAAAGGAACAGAAGCTAGTCCCTTTGCAACCTGCCCCGGTTTTCTGCCTGGCAGATGAAAAATTGAAGGGACCTCTGATTGGTCCCCTCTTGCAACCAATCAGGCTGATCACAGGCCACTACTTCTTTTACATAGGGTGTTCAACAAGTAACCAACGGGAATCCTCTAGAGGGTATTTAAACTCCAGAAAATTCTGTAACCGGGCTCTTGAGCCACCTGCTAGGCAGGCTCCCACCCTGTGGAGTGTGCTTTTGTTTTCAATAAATCTCTGCTTTTGTTGCATCATTCTTTCCTTGCTTTGTTTGTGCGTTTTGTCCAATTGTTTGTTCAAAACGCCAAGAACCTGGACACTCTCCATTGGTAACACCTGAGTCTTCATTGCATGACTAAGTCAGTTTCCTGGGGTTCATTTCCCAGGCCTGCTATCCTCTTAGCCAACCCACTCTTCAATCCTGCATGGAATTTGTTTTAGAAGCAACTCAATACATTTCAATGTTTTGGTAACCAATTTGAATTGCATCCGCCAACTGCAAGTGTAAGAACTCTTAACTTCACAGCCAGGATATTATACAAATAGATTCCAGTGGGCCAGGTGCAGTGGCTCACACCCGTAATCCAGCACTTTGGGAGGCTGAGGCAGGTGTATCACCTGAGGTCGGGAGTTTGAGATCAGCCTGGCCAACATGGGGAGACCCCATCTACTAAAAATACAAAAAAATCAGCCAGGCATGGTGTCATGTACCTGTAGTCCCAGCTACTTAGGAGGCTGAGGCAGGAGAATCACTTGAACCCAGGAGATGGAGGTTGCAGTGAGCAGAGATCACGCCACTGCACTCCAGCCTGGGCAACACAGCGAGACTCCATCTCAAACAAACAAGCAAAACAAATAGATTCCAGTGGTTAGCACAGTTCCATGGCCTTCTATGAAAACAAGACGAAAGATTTTTGTTTCCAGGAAGATGAAATAGACACAATTTTCCCTATTCCTTTTACTAAGTACAACTAAAAATTGTGGGCATTATATATAAAACAATCTAAGACTCCGAAAGTTGGAGAGAAGGCAAATGAGCTAGCCACCCTGGGACCCAAGGAACAACATGGTGGGTGTTGCCTTATATATCCCAGACTAGGTGCTAGGAAGCAAGCAACCTGGAAATGCCGACAGGCAAAGACAATGCCCTAAGAAAAGCCTTCTCTCTTTAGCCGCAGGACCAGGAAATGGGCAGCCTCAGAAGACAGAAAACGTTTACACAATAATGGCTCTAATCCAGCCCAAACCACAAAAAAGCCCCATCCCCATGCTTGCCTCTTGGAAAGCCTAGACTGCCACCCATGCTAGGCTGTAAAGAGGCACCACCGTCCCCTCTCCCTGGCATGGTGTCAGAGAAGGCCAAGTGGAGGGCTGGATTTTCTTTTTCTTTTTTTTTTTTTTAAGACAGAGTCTCCTTCTCTCACACAAGCTGGAGTGCAGTGGCACAATCTCGGCTCACTGCAACCTCTGCCTCCTGGGTTCAAGCAATTCTCCTGCCTCAGCCTCCTGAGTAGCTGGGATTACAGGCTCATGCCACCACGCCCGGCTAATTTTTGTATTTTAGTAGAGACGGGGTTTCACCATGTTGGCCAGGATGGTCTCGATCTCTTGACCTTGTGATCCACCCACCTCGGCCTCCTAAAGTGCTGGGATTACAGGCGTGAGCCACCGCGCCCGGCCAAGGGCTGGATTTTCATTCCCACTGAGAGGTGAGGAGACTCTCCCCCAGCATGGTATCAGTGGAAACCATATGGAGAACCTGGACTTCCACCCCACTTGATCATAAGAAAGCACTCATCCCCTTCTCTGGGGTGGTGTCAGAGAGAGTGTTCCATGAAAGCCACCCCCAAAGCCACCCCTAAATGCCCAAGGAGCTGAGAAAACGTAGGAAGCAGACAAATCCAGTTTGTCAGTATAGGATAATTATTAGAGGGAGCTTACAGACAGAAACATGGTCTTGGGTATCTGCAAGGCAGGTGGATCTCCACACAGTAGCCCCCCAGAACCAGGGATTATATCTTGGGGAAAAAATATTCTTACTCTCGGAGGAATGTGTAGATGGTTGAGAGAATGCTGTGGATGTCACAACCTATGATTTCTGCAACAGCATCAAGGGTTGTTTCTATAAAAAGGCAAAAGTTACTGTGAATAGGTGATTGTATATAAAGAGTAATACATCAGCTAGACATTTTGGAGGCATTCCTGGAATTGGAGTTAGTGGATTCGCATTGAAAATAAAGTCACTCTTGTCCCCATAGGGAGCCAAGTGGAGAGTCAGGACTTTCAACATCACTCAGTTGCAACAAAGCCACCTCCCACCCCACATATCAGTGGAAGTCCCCTCCCCATCCCAGCAAGGGTGGTATCCCTGGAGGCCAACTGGAGAGCCTGAACTCCCACTTGCGCCAAACAACCTCACTCCACGTGTCAACAAAGGCCAAGTGGAAAACCTGGACTTCCACCCCCACTTGGCAATAATGAAGAGGCATCCCCTTCCCCTGCCAAAGTGGGTCAGGAAGCCTGCTAAAACACAAGATTTAAATAAGATCCAGAGTCTTATGACACCCCAAAGTCCAGGTTTCCACCAAAAACACTCATTATACCAAGAAATAGGAAAATCTAAACTTAAATGAGAAAACACAATCAACAGCCGGGTGTGGTGGCTCGTGCCTGTAATCCCAGCACTTTGGGAGGCCAACGTGGGTGGATCACCTGAGGTCAGGAGTTCAAGACCAGCCTGACCAACATGGTGAAAACCCGTCTCTATTAAAAATACAAAAATTAGCCGGGCATGGTGGCACATGCCTATATTCCCAGCTACTTGGAGGCTGAGGCAGGAGAATCGTCTGAAACCAGGAGGCAGAGGTTGTGGTGAGCCGAGATCACGCCACTGCACTCCAGCTGGGGGAACAAGAGCAAAACTCCATCTCAAAAAAAAAAAAAAAGAAAAGAAAAGAAAATACAATTAACAGATGCCAACACAGCCGAACAAGGGGGCATACACCTGTAACTGCAGCACTTTGGGAGGCCAAGATGGAAGGATCCCTTAAACCTAGGAGTTCAAGACCAGCCTTGGCAACATAGTGAGACCCCCATCTCTACAAATAAATTTTTTTTAAAAATTAGTGGGGCTTGGTGACATGTGCCTGTAGTCCCAGCTACCTGGGAGGCTGAGGCGGGAGGATCACTTGAGCACAGGAGTTTGAGGCTGCAGTGAGCTATGATTGCACCACTGCACTCCAGCCTGGGTGACAAAGTGAGACCCTGTCTCAAAAAAATTTTTTTTTAAAAAAAGAAAAATCAATTGTATTTCCATATACTAGCAACAAACATGAAAACCAAAAATTTAAATGCAGTACCATTTATAATCACTCAAAAAATCAAAATACTTAGGTGTAAGTTTAACAAAACATGTACAGGACTTATAAGCTAAAAGCTACAAAAGATTGTTGTAAGAAATAAAAGATCAGCTGGGCACAGTGGCTCACGCCTACAATCCTAGTACTTTGGGAGGCCGAGGCAGGCACATGGCTTGAGTCCAGGAGTTCAAGACAGCCTGGGCAAGACCCCATCTCTACAAAAAAAAATACAAAAAATTAACTGGGCATGGTAGCCTGTAGTCCCAGCTACTTGGGAGGCTGAGGTGGGAGGATCACTTGAGTCTGGGAGGCAAAGATTGTAGTGAGCCAAAATCACACCACTGCACTCTAGCCTGGGCGACAGAGTGAGACCCTGTCTCAAAAAAGAAAGGAAATTAAAGATCTAAAGAAAGAGACATTTCAAGCTCGTGGACTGAAGACTCAACATAGTAATGATGTCAGTACTCCTTTAATTGATATACAGGTTTAACAAAATTCCTATCAAAATGCCAGGAAAATTTTTTGAAGATGTAGAAAAGGTTTTTTTTTAAATGTATGTGGAAAGGCAAAGGAACTAGAATAAATAGAATAAATAGCTAAAACAATTTTGGAAAACAATAATAAAATGGAACTACCTGATTTCAATTATTATTATTATTTTTTTTGAGACAGGGTCTTACTTTGCTGTCCAGGCCGGAGTGCGGTGGCGCAAACACAGCTCATTGCAGCATCAACCTCCCAGGCTCAGGTGATCCTCCCACTTTAGCCTCCCAGGTAGCTGGGACTACAGGTGCATGTCACCACGCATGGCTAACTTTTTCTGTATGTTTTGTAGAGACAGGGTCTTGCTATGTTGACCAGGCTGGTCTCGAACTCCTGGGCTCAAGCAATCCTCCCACTGTGGGCTCCCAAAGTTCTGGGATTACAGACGAGAGCAACCGCACCCGGCTTCAAATCTAATTATATAGCTCAAGATTGTTTGGTATTATCGAAGCATGAATACATAGGTCAATGGGAAAGAATAGAGGACCCAGAAATAGCCCCACACAAGTATGTCCATCTGATTTTTAAGAAAGATTCAAAACAGTTCAACAAGATGATAGGCTTTTTCAATAAATGGTGCTGGAGCAATTGAATGTTAATAGACAAAAATCTAAAAATAAAAATAAAGAACCTTGACCTAAACCTCACACCATTTATGAAAATTAACTCAAAATGAATAATAGATTTAAACATAAAGCATAAAAATTTTAGAAGATAGTACAGGAGAAAATGTGGGGGAACTAGGGGTTGGTAGAGATTTCTTCAAAATGACACTGAAAATATGATTCATAAAAGAAAAAATTCATAAAGTGGACTTGATCAAAATTAAAAATGTTTTTCTCTGCAAAAGACTGTTAATGGAATCAAAAGGCAAAGTACACACTGGAAGAATATATATGCAAACTATATATCTGAAAAAGGACTCATATCTAGAATATACAAAGAATTCTCAGCCAGGCACTGAGTGGCTCACACTTGTAATTTTAACACTTTGGGAGGCCAAGGTGGGAGAACTGCTTGAGCCCAGGAGTTTGAGACCAGCCTGGGCAACATAGTGAGATCCTGTTTCTATTTTTTTAATTAAAAAAAAACTCTCAAAACTCAACATGAAAAAATTGAGCAATTCAATTTAAAAAATGGACAAAGACATGAAGAAACATTTCATTGAAGAGAATATACAACCGGCAAATAAGCACATAGAAAGATGATCAACATTACTAGCCATTAGGGCAATACAAATCAAGACCGTGTGGAGGTATCACTACACACCTATTAGAACAGCTAGACAGATGTTGAATTTCTTAACACCCCAAAACCTTAGCCTCTCATCCTTAAGATAGTAAAGAAATTGTGAGGCCAAAGATGATAACACTTGTAAAGTGCCAAAGAAGTTAGTACTCAATAAATTGCAGCCGTTTTTACTGCTGTTGGTGATGGAATTGTTGCAAAAATACTGGGATGCATAACTATATTTTTCCTCTGATGAAGCCAGAAAAAACAGCTTCAGTAATAACTAAGTTTAGTATAGCTCTAGGAAGAATTTCCTTTAGTGACAGGAACTCTACCAAGTCCCTCCCCCGCCCCCCCCCGTCCCCCCCGCTGCTGGGAATTTTAAAATAAAATCTGTTTCCTGCTGACCTGTCCTTTAAATGATGCTGCTTGGAGGCTGCGGAAACGTCTCCACCAAATTTCTTTTTCTGAGGTACCTGATGAGCTGCACGGAAACAGCGCCACCTTCCTGAAGCACGCGGAATGGAATCAATAGTTTGTAGTCCCGTGTTTGCGAGTATCACGCCATCTCCTCCTCCGGGAGGTGTAAGGTGAACATAAATGGTGTACTGAAGCTACCAAATTATTAGAACAACTGAGAAGCGATAAGAGAAGAAAAACAATACATTTTTAAGAACACTGTCGTTTAAGACTAGGGTGCATGAAGCTGACACAGAGACAAAATGTTCTGTTATTTGCGGTTTCTGGAAAATGTCAGCTTCCTGGCAGGAAAGAGAGTTTCACTGCAATTCCCTGAAACTTAAAAGTTAGTGTTGGTGGCTGCCTCACAGAAATTGTGACTCTCAGAGATAAGAAAGCCCAGACCGGGCGCGGTGGCTCAGCTTGTCATCCCAGCACTTTGGGAAGCCGAGGCAGGCGGCAGGCGGATCGCTTGAGCCCAGGAGTTCGAGACCAGCCTGAGCAACACGGTGAAACCCCGTCTCTACTAAAAATACGAAAATTAGCCAGGCATGGTGGCACGTACCTGTAGTCCCAGCAACTCGGGAAACTAAGGTAGGAGAATCGTTCCAAGCAGGGAGGCAGAGGTTGCAGTGAGTCAAGATCACGCCACTGCACTCCAGCCTGGGTGACAGAGCGAGGCCCTGTCTCAGAAAAAGAAGAGAAAGAAAAGAAAAGAAAAGAAAAAGAAATAAGAAGGCCATATTTTTTCCCTTAGAAAAAGGATTTATAATTTTTATTTATTTATTTTTTTTGAGACGGAATCATTACGCTCTGTCACCCAGGCTGGAGTGCAGTGGCGCAATCTCAGCTCACTGCAAGCTCCGCCTCCCGGGTTCAAGTGGTTTTTCTGCCTCAGCCTCCAGAGTAGCTGGGATTACAGGGGCCCACCACCAGGCCTGGCTAATTGTTTTGTATTTTTAGTAGAGACGGGGTTTCACCATGTTGGCAAGGCTGGTTTCTAACTCCTGACCTCAAGCGATCCGCCTGCCTTGGCCTCCCAAAGTGCTAGGATTATAAGCAGGAGCCATTGCGCCTGGCCAGAATTTATCAAATTTTGTATAAAACTGTATTTTAGGGTCTTACGTCTATTCTACAAACAGTATCTATACTGTATTTTCTTCAAATCCTTAATCAGATATTATATTGAAGAGGGACATCCAGAAAGGCTGAGTGCAGGGTAGGACACATATTTTAATAAAACTGATTTTTCCACAGGAAGCTGTTGGCACTTGGGAGCTAGACCAGTGCTGTCCCATGTGGTGGCTACTAGCTACATGTGGCTGTTTATGTTTAAATTCAGTAAAGTTTAAAATTCAGTTCTTCAGTCCCACTAGCCACATTTCAGGTGTTCAACACAGTGACCAATACAGCAAATGTCCAATGTTCGTTACAGATGTAGAGCATTTCCACCATGCATATGGGTCGCAGAGAAGCCACATTTACCTTAAAAAAACAGCCTTTCTGCACTCAATTATTTCTACTAAATAGTTCTACCCCTGTTGAAGACATCTCTGTGTCAGACTATGAGCTGATATCAAATGGGAAAAAACCTCAGACACTGGCATTGAACCTGGAGAGTCTGGCTCCAGAGCACCCTTGCAAACAGTTACACTGTCTGGATTTCCCAGACAGGAGTGGGGTTAGTGGGTGCAGCTCTGCAGCACAATGACATGGCTGGCTCGGTTCTAGTCCAGGGAGGAAATTCTCTGACAGTGGAGTCCCATGAACACAGAAGCAACCCACCTCCCCACTGACACACACACACACACACACACACACACACACACCCCTTCCCTCAGAGATTGTGCAGAATGTGTAGGAGACCTTCTAAGGAACCAGATCTTACTCTGTTGCCCAGGCTGGAGTGCAGTGGCATGATCTCAGCTCACTGCAACTTCTGCCTCCTGAGTTCAAGATTCAAGTGATACAAGGTCAAGGACAGATCCTTGGTGATCACTTAGGGCGTAGAACGAGGAAGAGAAGATGTAGAAGATGATCCTCAGAGAAGAGGATGAGAACAGGAATGCAAGTGACAGAAATACTAAATCGTTTTCTTCATTTAATCCAGCATTAATTGATGATCAGTGTCATTGTTCTAAGTACAATCTCTAAGTAAGTCAATTGAGGAACATCTTTCAATATTTCAAACTTCATGTATCCCCCCATCTGAGCACTTCCATGATTCTATAGATATATTTACATATGTGCTGTGATGGTTAATACTGACTGTCAACTTGATTGGATTGAAGGATGCCAAGTATTGTTCCCGGGTGTGTCCGTCAGGGTGTTGTCAAAGGAGATTAACATTTGATTCAGTGGACTAGGAGAGGCAGATCCACCCTCAATCTGGGTGGACACCATCTAATTAGCTGCCAGCACAGCTAGGATAAAAGCAGGCAGAGGAACACGGAAGGACTAGACTGGCTGAGTCTTCCAGCTTTCATCTTTCTGCTGTGCTGGATGTTTCCTGCCCTCGAAAAATGGACTCCAAGTTCTTCAGCTTTTGGACTCTTGGACCTACACCAGTGGTTTGCCAGGGGTTTCTGGGCCTCTGGCCACAGACTGAAGGCTGTACTGTCGGCTTCCCTGTTTTTGAGGTTTTAGGACTTGGGCTGGTTTCCTTGTTCCTCAGTTTGCAGACGGCCTATTGTGGGACTTCACCTTGTGATCATGTGAGTCAATACTCCTTAATAAACTCCCTTTCATATACACATCTATCCTATTAGTCCTGTCTCTCTAGAGAACCCTGACGAATACATATGCAAAATGATGTATGTACAAGACTATGTAATACATCCTTATTTTTAATAGCAAAAGATTGAACCAACTCAAATATCCATTAATGGAAACCTGGTTAAATCCATCGGAGTATAGCCACACACTGTAATACCATGAAACTCAAAGAAGTAACTCCATGCACCAACAGGAGAAGTCACTACATATCTTAGTGACATATATAAAGTTTAAAAAAGCAAAGTGAGACTTGATTTTGCTGCGATAATATTAACAAATACTGCCCCCACCATTGTTAAAACTGGTTTGCGACCAACATTTTCTTGCTCAGAGATCTGTAGGTCAGGTGCTTTGGGCTGCCGATTAGGTTCACATGTGCTCCACGTGTCTCTCATTTTGGGACCCAGTCTGAAGGTACAGAGGCTACCCAGGGCAAGTCCTTGTCATGGCAGATGGCAAGAGTGCAAGAGGTCTAGGGGGAACTTGTCAGTCCTCCTAAAGCCTCCGCTTGGATATGACACACTTTCACTTGTGCCCAAACGAAGTACACTATACGGCAAAGCTCAAAGTCAGCCAAAAAGAGAAGTGAACTCTACCACAATGGGGAGAGGTGACAGGAGTGAATATTTGCAGCCCAATCAAAACACAGATCCATAAGGAACTAGGCTCAGAAACCACACAAAGGATGGGACATGGAAAATGGGATGGGGGGATAAGGATGAGGGAACAGGTCACTAAGTGAATTTTATACTTTTCATTTATTGTTATTTTAATGTATTAAGTTAATGCTTTTGAACCATGTGAATAAAATTTAAGTAACTGAGAAAAAATTAACAATGTGCATTACACTTTGTAAACTCCATCAATGTAAAATAATCAAAAGGGTCAGAATCTAATTTAAAGAGAGTTTATTCAGTCACAAAGTGTGAGGCTAGACTACCAACACCAACTCCAAAGGAATGGGGTCAGCATTTCAAAATAGGGACGTTTAGCGATTTCATTTGTATAGGCAGAGACAGAGGAGTTTTGCAAGATTACAACATTATTCATACAAGGATAGCACATGGTTACAGCAAATTGATTAATTATAGGTAGTACTTCTTTTGGGAAGGGTACATTTAACATTTTTTTTTTTTTTTTTTTTGCAGAGGGTATAATAATCATGAGGTTTCTGTCATCTAGTCTAAGCACAGCAGGACAAATAAGAGAAGTTTTTTTTTTTTTTTTTTGAGACAGGGTTTTGCTCTGTCACCCAGGCTGGAGTGCAGTAGCATGATCTCGGCTCACTGCAGCCTCTGCCTCCTGTGCTCAAGTGATCCTCCTGTCTCAGCCTCCTGAGTAGCTGGGGCTACAGGCACATGCCACCGTGCCCAGGTAATTTTTGTATTTTTTGTAGAGACAGGGTTTCACCATGTTGCCCATGCTGGTCTTGAACCCCTGGGCTCAAGTGATCTGCCTGCCTCAGCATCCCAAATTGCTGGGATTACAGGTGTGAGCCACTGCATCTGGCCAGGAAGTTAATCTTTAACAAGGGTCATTAATTAAGAAGGCAGGGCCAGACGTGGTGGCTCACGCCTGTAATCCCAGTACTTTGGGAGGCCAAGGCAGGCAGATCACCTGAGGTCGGGAGTTCGAGACCAGCCTTACCAACATGGTAAACCTCTGAATCTACTAAAAATACAAAATTAGCCGGTGTGGTGGCGCATGCCTGTAATCCCAGCAATTTGGGAGGCTGAGGCAAGAGAATCGCTTGAACCCAGGAAGCAGAGGTTCAGTGAGCCAAGATCACGCCACTGCACTCCAGCTGGGCAATAAGAGCAAAACTCCGTCTCAAAAAAAAAAAAAAGAAAAAGAAAAAAGAAGAAGGCAGGAGGGTTTTGTCCCTAATGTCCTTTAGTTCTCTCTAGTCATTGTATAGGACAAGAAAACTAAGAAAGGGAGTTAATCTATAATCTGAGAGCAGACATTGTAACCACATGTGACTCAAATCACAGTCACATCTCTCTCGAGTCTTAACGTGTTTTTTGGGTGTTCCAACAGCTTTTACATTTTATTTTCACATTTTCCCCTTTTCATCAAGATCTTTTGAAGAAAGCATTGTAGATGAACTCAACAGTTATAACTCCTTTTTAATTTTTTAAAAATATTTATTTATTTATTTATTTATTTATTTATTTATTTATTTTAGAGATAGGGTCTTACTCTCACCCAGGCTGGAGTGCAGTGGCTCAATCACAGCTCACTGCAGCCTTAAACTCCTAGGCTCAAGTGATCCTCCTGCTTCAGCCTCTCAAGTAGCTGAGATTTCTCAGACTCTTTTTATGTCCGGGAGTTTAGTCCCATGTCATTAGGAAGACTAATTCCTAAGATATCATGTCTTATGGTGAAAGTGGAATTGGATGAACTATAAGACTCATGAAGTATAGGCCAAATTTTTTTTTTTTTTTTTTTTTTGAGACAGAGTCTCGCTCTGTCGCCCAGGCTGGAGTGCAATGGTGCGATCTCGGCTCGCTGCAAGCTCCGCCTCCCGGGTTCATGCCATTCTCCTGCCTCAGCCTCCCGAGTAGCTGGGGCTACAGGCGCCTGCCACCACCACACCCGGCTAATTTTTGTATTTTTAGTAGAGACGGGTTTCACCGTGTTAGCCAGGATGGTCTTGATCTCCTGACCTTGTGATCCGCCCACCTTGGCCTCCCAAAGTGCTGAGATTACAAGCGTGAGCCACTGTGCCCGGCCAGTATAGGCCAAATTTAAAAAACACATGAAGGAAGTGACTTTGTGACCTGAGCCAGGTTACTTGGTTACATTTTTAATTAACATGATTTATTCAAGTGATCATTATTTTAGTCTTTCGAGTCACACTGACTCTATTTATTTATTTATTTTTTGAGACAGAGTCTCGCTTGCTGGAGTGCAATGGCATGATCTCGGCTCACTGCAACCTCTGCCTCCCAGTTGTGAGTGATTCTCCTGCCTCAGCCTCCCAGGCAGCTGGGATTTCAGGCACATGTCACCACACCCAGCTTATTTTTGTATTTTTAGTAGAGACGGGGTTTCCCCATGTTGGCCAGGCTGGTCTCAAACTCCTGACCTCAGGCGATCTGCCCGCCTCGGCCTCCCGAAGTGCTGGGATTATAGGCATGAGCCACCATGCCCAGCTGGTTTTTTTTGTTGTTGTTTTGTTTGTTTGTTTGTTTGTTTTGAGAGAGTCTTGCTCTGTTTCTTAGGCTGGAGTGCAGTGACATGATCTTGGCTCAGTGAAACCTCTGCCTCTTGGGTTTAAGTGATTCTCCTGCCTCAGCCTCCCGAGTAGCTGGAATTACAGGTGTGTGCCACGCCAGGCTAATTTTTGTATTTTTAGTACAGACGAGATTTTGTCATGTTGGCCAGGGTGGTCTTGAACTCCTGGTCTCAAGTGATCCACACACCTCAGCTTCCCAAAGTGCTGGAATTACAGGTGTGAAACTCTGTGCCAAGCCACACTAACTCAATTGTAAACAAATGTTATAACAGCAACTTAGACAAAAACAAGACAAAACACAACAAATGTTTATAATTTCTAGAATAAGTCATGACTTTTACCACCAAGTTTCCCAAGAGCCAAACCCAGCTATTTAGCCAGTTGCTTAGAGAATGTTTTGGATATGAAAGATTGGTTATTTGGGTTTTCATATTAGCCATTACCTTAGTGATATTATTTGATTTATCTGGGATATAGACACAGCATTTAGTTTCACAATAACACAGCATTAATGGAAAAACAAAACTCTGTAAACAATTTAAAGAGGTTTATTCTGAGCCAATATGAATGACCTTGGCCCAGGGAACAGTCTCAAGAGGTCTTGAGAAAGTATGCCCAAGGTAGTTGAATTACAGTTTGGTTTTATACATTTTAGGGAGACAGGAGCCATAAACAAAGGCATAAATCAGTACACGGAAGGTATACTTTGGGTCAGATCAAAATGGCAGGACATCTTTTTTTTTTTTCTTTTTGAGACGAAGTCTCGCTCTGTCGCCCAGGCTGGATTGCAGTGGCGCGATCTCAGCTAACTGCAAGCTTCACCTGCCAGCTTCACACCATTCTCCTGCCTCAGCCTCCTGAGGAGCTGGGACTACAGGCGCCCGCCACCACGCCCGGCTAATTTTTTTTGTATATTTAGTAGAGCCGGGGTTTCACCCTGTTAGCCAGGATGGTCTCGATCTCCTGACCTCATGATCCGCCGCCTCGGGCTCCCAAAGTGCTGGGATTTCATGCGTGAGCCACCACGCCCAGCAATGGCAGGACATCTTAAAGGGGCATGGGCTTCCAGGTTGTAGGTAGTTTGAAAGATTTTCTGATTGGCAACTGGTTGAAAGAGTTAAGCTTTGTCTAAAGACTTGAAGTCAGTAGAAATAAATGCTTTAGTCAAGAAAAGGGGGATTGTGGAGGCCAAGGTCTTTGTTATGTAGATGAAGCCTCACAGGTAGCAGCCTTTAGAGAGAATAGATGATAAATGTCTCTTTTCAGGTCTTGAAAGATAGCAGACACTCAGTTAATCTCTCCTATGTCTGGGAAATGCCTGGAAAGGGAAGCCCTGGCTGCATTAATGGAGATTCTCTACAGATAGAAATTTCTCCCACAAAAGATGGCTTTGCAGGGCCATTTTAAAACATGTTAAAGAAATATATTTTTTGGTAAAATATTTTTATTTCCTTAAGGCTCTGCTATCTGCCATGTGACGCTCTATCAGAATCAGGTTGGAATTTGGTATCTTTTTCCCATAAAGAGTCTGTTTTGTCAGACTTATGATCTCTATTTTAATGTTAACGTTGGTCAGTGGTGCCTAAACTCCAAAAGGGAGGAGGTATAATGAGGCGTGTCTGACCTCCCTTCCCATCATGGGCAGGGTTTTTCAGGTTTCTCTAGGGTTTTTCAGGTTTCTCTAGGGTCCCCTTGGCCATTCATTCAGTTGGGGGTGCTTAGGATTTTGTTTTTGGTTTACAACCACTTCTTCTTGGGCCATGGTGAGTATGGCTAAAGCCATATGGTTTTGCAATACAGCTTTTTTCATGAGAGTAACTTTATTATTCAATAATGAGATAACCATGCAGATATATTTAGGACCTTCTGTGTATAATGGCTTAGGGCCTCTACATGTCAAATAACATCTTTAGTACCCAGTAGTGGTACAAAGATAGAAGCTAAATGATCATACGGTCAACAAAAAAAGTCAAACTCTGTAAAAATATTTGAAGAGATTTATTTGAGCCAAATTTGAGTGACCATGGCCTGTAACTCAGGTCCTGAGACCACATGCCCAAGGTGGTCAGGGTGCAGCTTGGTTTTATACATTTTAGGGAGGCATGAGACATCAATCAAATACATTTAAGAAATACATTGGTTTGGCCCAGAAAGGTGGGACAACTCAAAGCTAGAGTTTCCAGGCTACAGATAATTTAAACATTTTCTGGTTGACAATTGTTTGTCTAAAGACCTGGGATCATAGAAAGGAAATGTTCAGGTTAAGATAAAAGACTGTGGACACCAAGGTTCTTTTAACTTGTTTAAGTTCTTCCACAACTGCTTATCTCAAACCCTCACATTCCCTATTGAACCTAGGTCTTCAGAAAATAACTTAACTCTCTCAATCAATTGCCAATCCAGAAATCTTTGAATCTGCCTATGACCTGGAAGCATCCCAGCCCCACCCCCGCTTCAGGTTGTCCCGACTTTGAACCAATGTACTTCTTACATATATTGATTAGTGTCTTCTGTCTCCCTAAAATGTATAAAACCTGATCACCTTGGGCATATGTTCTCAGGATCTCCTAGGGCTCTTTCATGGAACATTTGTCACTCATATACGGCTTAGAATAAATCTCTTAAAATATTTTACAGAGTTTGACTCTTTTTGTTGAGTTTGAAAGGTAGGCCGGGCACGGTGGCTCACGCCTGTAATTCCAGCACTTTGGGAGGCCGCGGCAGGTGGATCATGAGGTCAGGAGTTCGAGACCATCCTGGCTAACAGGGTGAAACCCCGTCTCTACCAAAAATACAAAAGAAATTAGCCGGGCATGGTGGTGGGTGCCTGTAGTCCCAGCTCCTCAGGAGGCTGAGGCAGGAGAATGGCATGAACCCGGGAGGCGGAGCTTGCAGTTAGCCGAGATCACGCCACTGCACTCCAGCCTGGGCTACAAAGCGAGACTCCGTCTCAAAAAAAAAAAAAAAAAAAAAGAAAGAGTATGAACTATTTGACCTTGTGCCCAGGCATAACCCAAAGAACCATCCTAGGGGTATCATCTGGTGAAATAGTCCACATTTAGTTGACTCAGCCTTCTGAGACGTGAATCCAAGGGTCTCTGTCTTCTAATTTTGTGATATAAGGTATGAAAGGAAAATAAGTCTTGGGACGCCAAAATCACTAAACTAAAGGGAAAAGTCAAGCTGGCAACTGCTTAGAGCAAACCTGCCTCCCATTCTATTCAAAGTCATCCCTCTGAGGCTCCCCTGAGACAAATGCATATCTGATTGCTTCCTCTGCCCTATTGCTTATGTGAAAATGCATATTCACTGAGCCATTCTAAATTGTGTATTCAGTGGAAGGCTGATCAAGGACTCAAAAGAATGCAACCTTTTGTCTCTTATTAACTTCTATCCTGGAAGCCCCCACTTCGAGTTGTCCTCCCCTACTGGATAGAATCAGTGTATATCTTACATGTTACTGATGTCTCATGTGTCCCTATAATGCATAAAAGCAAACTATACCCTTGACCACCTTGGGCACATGTCTCAGGACTTCCTGAGGCTGTGTCACAGGCTCATCCTTAACCTTGGCAAAATAAACTTTCTAAAATGACTGAGACCTGTCTCAGGTATTTTGCATTCACAAATGACGCAGGATTTTTCTGTCACTTTGCCAACTGGAGACCTCCACGGGCAGCAACGCCACCCAGCCTGGGCCTTGCTTGGCCCTGGGCCAGCCACTGGAGGTGCCCCACCCACTTGGCCTGCCTGTGCTATAGCTTGTACCCATGTTTGGCAGTTCCCAAGCTCTTGTCCTGCATCCAAAAAGAATGAGGATATGCTGACAATTGAAGGGTGAGAATGGGTGGAGAAGAATTTTATTGAGTGATGGAACAGCTCTCAGCGGAGAGGAGATGCAGGGGGTGGTTCCCCTCTCGGAGTGGCTGAGTCCAGGGCTTTTATGGGTTCAGAATAGTGGAGTAGATGCTGATTGGTTTGTGAGTATGCAAAGAAAGGCTAAAGCAAAGGCACCACTAAAGGATGAGCATGGCAGTGTAAAAAAAACAATTAGGAAAGGGTAGGTATATGTAAAATAGGTGAAGAGTGGGGGTCAATCAGAGGAAAGCATGCCAAACAGGAAGACAGGTTCTCTCTTTTTTTTTTTTTTTTTGAGGCAGCGTCTCCGTCTGTCACCCAGGCTGGAGTGCAATGGCATGATCTCAGGTCACTGCAACTTCCGCCTCCCAGGATCAAGCGATTCTCCTGCCTCAGCCTCCTGAGTAGCTGGGACTACAGGCGCCCGCCACCACACCCAGCTAATTTTTATACTTTTAATAGAGACGGGGTTTCACCACGTTAGCCAGGATGGTCTCGATCTCTTGACCTTGTGATCCACCCGCCTCGGCCTCCCAAAGTGCTGGGATTACAGGCGTGAGCCACCGCACCTAGCCGACAGGTTCTCAATCCTGTCCAAGGATCTACCCGGCACTGTCTTCAGTTCAAAGGTCAGGTTTCACCAGGGAACCACCCCATCTGCCTAGGCATTTGACTGCCTCCTGTCACTATCAAAAAGGGCTACTAAGGAGTACCTGATAAGGTCCATACTGTTTTGGTTGAAGAGAGTTTTCTTGTGTTTGTTTTTAATTAAATTAAATTAATTAATTAATTTATTTTTAAGATGGAGTCCCACTCTGTTGCCCAGGCTGGAGCGCAGTGGTGCGATCTAGGCTCACTGCAACCTCCGCCTCCCGGGTTTAAGCGATTCTCCTGCCTCAGCCTCCCAAGTAGCTGGGATTACAGGCAGGCACCACCACGCCCAGTTAATTTTGTATTTTTAGTAGAGACGGGGTTTCTCCATGTTGGTCAGGCTGGTCTCAAACTCCCAACGTCAGGTGATCCACCCATCTCAGCCTCCCAAAGTGCTGGGATTACAGGCATGAGCCACTGCACCCCATCGAGTTTTGTTTTTAATGTTATTTCCAATAGATGAAACCTGCTGCTTGAAGTCTGTGGTCCTTGCAGTTTTAGTTTCCCAGGAGCACACTGTGAAAAGATTCTTTCACTAATACGTAATTTATAATTGTTTCATAAGACCATTGTAATATCTGAATCTGTCTCCCTTTACTGTTACAGATGTACAGTTTTTTGGAGATTATTTCATAGGTCTGCCATTATGATTCTAAATGGAGATTCAAAATCCCCAGTTGGTGCTTACCAAAAGGGGTCAACCTCAGATGAAGCATAACCAGTGGCAGGAAGAGCTTTTGGCTAAGGAATTTTAAAAGCCTCTGTTAATTTTCCCAGTTGAGTTTTTGTGTGGGTGTTTGTTTTTTTTTTTTGAGACGGAGTCTCGCTCTTCGCCCAAGCTGGAGTGTAGTGGCACGATCTCGGCTCACTGCAAGCTCCCCTTTCCGGCTTCACACCATTCTCCTGCCTCAGCCTCCCGAGTAGCTGGGACTACAGGCGCCCGCCACCATGCCCAGCTAATTTTGTTTGTATTTTTAGCAGAGACGGGGTTTCACCGTGTTAGCCAGGATGGTCTCGATCTCTTGACCTTGTGATCCGCCCGCCTCGGCCTCCCAAAGTGCTGGGATTACAGGCATGAGCCACCCCGCCCGGCAGTTTTTGTTTTATTTTTAAGACACAGGGTCTTACTTTGTTGCCTAAGCCGGAGCGCAGTGGCATGATCATGGCTAAGTACAGTGTTGACCTCCTAGGCTCAAGCAGTCCTCCCACCTCAGCCTCCCAAGTAGCTGGGACCACAGGTGTATGCCACCATGCCCAGCTAATTTTTTGTATTATTTATAGAGATGGGGGTCTCATTACGTTGCCTGGTCTGGTCTCAAACTCCTGGGCTCAAATGATCTTTTTTGCCTTCGCCTCCCAAAGTGCTGCGATTACAAGCATGTGCCACCTTGCCCAGCCTTGAGTTTTGATCATTCCACTTATGCGTTTTTATTTTGTTTTGTTTTGTCTTGTTTTGAGACAGGGTCTCGCTCTATCGTCCAAGCAGGAATGAAGTGGCATGATCTCGGCTCACTGCAACCTCTGCTTCCTGGGTTCAAGCTATCCTCCTGCCTCAGCCTACCAAGTAGCTGGGACTATAGGCATGCACCACCACTCCCAGCTAATTTTTGTATTTTTAGTAGAGATGGGGTTTCACCATGTTGGCCAGGGCGGTCTCAAACTCCTGACCTCAAGTGATCTGCCTGCCTTGGCCTCCCAAAGTGCTGGGATTACAGGCGTGAGCCACTACAACTGGCTGCATTTATGTGTTTTATTAACCCAGGTAACTATAGATGATGAACACATTGTAAATGTTGGAGAATGGGCCACATTTTACATACTGGTTGGTTAAGGGAATTTTACTTACTCCTAAGGCTGTTGCTTTTCTGCACGGAAATGCCTTTACCCTGTGAGAAAACACGCAAATCATTACCAGAACATATTTGTTTATTTGCAAGTGTTAAATCAAGTTTAGCCTAAAGCTGCCTCCTTATGTATCTTAAGTTTGGCTTAAAGGTTTATCTGTACATTGTGAACTATAACCTAAATGAAGCTGTAAGCAGAGTGTAGCCTACTCTTGTGTCAGTCACTGCATTTTGGCCAATGCAAAGGTGGCCTACTGTTCAAACTCTGTTCAAGTAAGGTAAATGCTGAGCTGTAACCAATCCGCTGTTTCTGTACCTCATTTCCATTTTCTGTACCTCACTTTCCTTTTTCTGTCTGTAAATCTTCTTCCACCACGTGGCTGTACTGGAGTCCCTGAGCCTACTCTGGCTGAGGAGACTACCTGATTTGCCAATCGTTCTTGCTCAATTAAACTCTGCTAAATTTAATTCAGCTGAGTTTTTCCTTTAAGACAAGGGTGGCAACTGGAGTAATCCAATAGCCGTACCTCGAAAGGGGCCTCTGGTAAAGGAAAATGTCCTTGGGAACTGTATGACAGTTTCCCTAGATTATGTTCTGGACAAATGTGACAATTTTACACCTTATGAGTTATAGTTGGAGAAGTTTTCCAAAAATAGCTTTCCCCAAGCAACCATTTTGTCAGGGCTCTAGTGAGTGAGGTCATATACACAGGTTGAAAATAACTGACCCAGCACTTTGGGAGGCCAAGGCGGGCGGATCACGAGGTCAGGAGATTGAGACCATCCTGGCTAACACGGTGAAACACCGTCTCTACTAAAAATACAAAAAATTAGCCGGGCATGGTGGCGGGCGCCTGTAGTCCCAGCTACTCGGGAGGCTGAGGCAGGAGAATGGCGTGAACCCGGGAGGCGGAGCCTGCAGTGAGCCGAGATCGCGCCACTGCACTCCAGCCTGAGCGACAGAGTGAGACTCCATCTCAAAAAAATAAATAAATAAATAAAAAATAACTGAGCCGGGAGTGGTGGCTCACGCCTGTAATCCTAGCACTTTGGGATGCCGAGGCGGGCAGACCGCCTGAGCTCAGGAGTTCGAGAACAGCCTGGGCAACAAGGTGAAAGCCCGTCTCTACTAAAAGAAACAAAAAATAAGCCGGGCTTGGCAGCGTGCACCTGTAGTCCCAGCTACTCGGGAGGCTGAGGCAGGAGAACTGCTTGAACCTGGGAGGTTGAGGCAGGATAATTGCTTGAACCCAGGAGGTGGAGGTTGCAGAGATGACGCCACTGCAGTCTAGCCTGGGACATCGCGAGACTCTGTCTCCAAAAACAAAAACAAAACTGTAGGCCAGGTGCGGTGACTCACACCTGTAATCCCAGCACTTTGGGAGGCTGAGGTCGGCAGATCACCTGAGGTTGGGAGTTCAAGACCAGCCTGACCAACATGGAGAAACCCCATCTCTACTAAAAATACAGAATTAGCCGGGCGTGGTGGCACATGCCTGTAATCTCAGCTACTTGGGAGGCTGAGGCAGGAGAATCACTTGAACCCGGGAGGCGGAGGTTGCAGTGAGCCAAGATCGTGCCATTGCACTCCAGCCTAGGCAACAAGAGCAAAACTCCATCTCAAAAAAAAACAAATAAATAAAATAACTGCAATTCAGCAGGAAGTATAGGCACATTGTTTGGCACACACCGTACCTCATCTTTGGTGGAGTATGTTCCCCCTTTTTCTAGAGGACAAGAGCTATATCTAGTTTGTTGCCACGGTGCTATGTGCTTTTCATACAGGCATTTATTGACCGCAATACAGAAATGCTGAGGAAGTGATGATGTTGTCATACCACCTCCTGCATGAAGGCTTCCCTAACCCTGCCTCCTTTCCCAGACTGAAAGTAATTTCCACATTCTCAGAATGTGGAATATTCTTATAGCTCCAAACACATGGAGGCTTCAGGAACAATTACTCACATATTCGTCTTAATTATCCAAACCACCCTGAATCTTGCTACAAAGAACAGAAATTATATGTATATTCAATGTGACTTTTTGGCACAGATTAAGCATTAATAACCTTTTGTTGAAGAAAGGTTATGGTTACATGGAACTTTAAAGCATATTTTAATCTGTTTATGAATACTTAATTTCCCCTTGTAATTTAGGTACTGATCTTTGAAGTCATAGGGCTTTTTATCTATAAAGTGACTCTGGGCCTGGCGCAGTGGCTCAGGCTTGTAATCCCAGCACTTTGGGAGGCCGAGGCAGACGGCTCACCTGAGGAGTTCGAGACCAGGCTGGCCAACATGGTGAAACTCTGTCTCTACTAAAAATACAAAAAATGAGGCCGGACGCAGTGGCTTACGCCTGTAATCCTAGCACCTTGGGAGGCCCAGGCGGGTGGATCATGAGGTCATGAGTTTGAGACCAGCCTGACCAACATGGTGAAACCCCGTCTCTACTAAAAATACAAAAATTAGCCAGGCGTGGTGGTGCGAGCTTGTGATCCCAGCTACTCGGGAGGCTGAGGCAGGAGAATCGCTTGAACCCGGGGGGTTGGAGGTTGCAGTGAGCCGAGATCCCGAGATCACGCCACTGCACTCCAGCGTGGACAACAGAGCAAGACTCTGCCAAAAAAAAAAAAAGTGACTCTGGAAAATAATAGTCATTTTGAGGTTGGGCAGTGCTCAGCGCTATATTGGGGTCTCAAAAAATGTCAACCAGTGTATTACTGAAGACGGACAGGTGGTAGCAGGGCTCTTAGTTGAGGGATGGAAAAATGCTTGCTGCCTAGAATTCACTTACATTCTTTGTTTCCTCTCTCCAGGTTTCTGGCTCTGTGTGGAATAGGTACTGTCCTCCTGGTAGGTGTAAGGGAATCAGATGTTGCATTTTGATCGTGATAAGTTACTTGCTTTTCTCCTTTGTTCACCTTAAATTGAAAGTGGAGAGATGCAATTTCTGCCCCATCCTGGGGAGGCCGCTCCTGCTTCCAGCCAGCTCTAGAGCAGGTTCTGGTGTCCGCAACTTTAAAATTGCCTTGGGGGTCTTTCGGGAAGCACTTCGCAGGGGACAAGCGCGTGGTTATGGTTTGGGTACAGGCAGCGTTTTCCCCAAGGACTTGCTGGCGCCCGCTTCAGGGATGCGCCTAAGCTCCCGAGGCTGTCAGTCAGTCCCTCGGTCGCTCCGGAAAATGAAAGATTGTTAATCAAGAGGTCTCCACCAGTGGATGGGCACAGGTCGTGGCTGGGCCAATCAGGCTCTGTCTCTAGGGCTTTGGCGCGAAAAGTCGCAAGGTCCAAAAAGAAAAAGAAAAAAAAAAGGAAACGGTAGTGTGAGATTGATAGATTCTAGCAGCCCTCCTATGAATCTGCCCGTTAATTCCTCTTCTCTAAATGCCTGCCTTTTTTCTTCGTGTACAATTCCTTTTTGTCATTGTAGCAGGAATAAATATCGATCTCTATCAACGTTGGTGTAAAAGGACCCTGCCTTTTAGCAGATCATTCCGCCCCCAACAAAAGACTACACTTCCCAGCGACCCTTGCAGACCCCAAAAGCCGGTTTCCACACCCCGAGGCTCTCTCGTGCCCCTCTCCCAGTCACTATGCCTAGCCCCAGATAACCACTCTTCTGGCCTCTAGCACCTCCATCACCTCTTCCTGGACTTCATGAAGGGGTACGCTTTGCATCTGGCTTCTTTCACCCAACATCATGTCTGTGATATTCGAGTGATGATTATATGGGTGTGCACATCTATGAAACTCGTAAGTTTGTACTCTTAAGATTGATGTTTTGTTGTTGTTGTTTTTTGAGATGGAGTTTCGCTCTGTCGCCCAGGCTGGAGTGCAGTGGTGCGATCTCGGCTCACTGCAACCTCTGCCTCCCGGGTTCAAGCGATTCTCCTGCCTCAGCCTCCTGAGTAGCTGGGACTACAGGCGTGAGCCACCACTCCCGGCTTATTTTTGTATTTTTAGTGGAGACGGGGTTTCACTATGTTGGCGAGGCTGGTCTCAAACTCTTGGCCTCAAGTGATCCTCCCGCCACGGCCTCCCAAAGTGTTGGGATTACAGGCACGAGCCACCACACTTGGCCAGTGCACTTTATCTTTTGTATGTTACAATCATATGTATAGATACCTTTAAAAAAAGGAAGTAACATTCCATTCCTGAGTTTGTATTTCCAAGGTATCCAAAATCAGGCCAGAAGGTTTTAGTGAAATTCTCTACTTTTGTTTTAATCAAATTTCATATTCTAGGAAATCACTCACTTTCACCTTCAGGCTGAAGTGCACACTCCTTTGATTAGTAATGTGCAGTTAAGGGAGAAGGTTCTGGGGCCAGACTTCCTGGGCACAAATCACATTTCTGCCTCTTACTAGCAGTGTGAGCCTGAAGAAAGTATTTAACCAGTTTAACTCATCCGTAAAATGAAATAATCGCAGCCTGGCCAATGTGGCAAAACTCCGTCTCTACTGAAAACAAAACAAAACAAAACAAAACAAAAATTAGCCGGGAGGGGTGGCGCTCGCCTGTAATCCCAGCTACTCGGGAGGCTGAGACAAGAGAATGGCTTGAACCCAGGAGAGGTAGCAGTGAGCCAAGATCACTCCACTGCACTCCAGTATGGGCAACAGAGCAAGACTGTCTCAAAAAAAAAAAAAAAAAAATCATATTACCTATCTCCCAGGATTGTTGAGTGGTTAAATGTGTGCTTATGAAAAGTGCTTAGAATACTAAGAACAAAAGAATGCATGCTATTGTTATTGGTGCTCAGTATTATGATTGGCCCACAAGGCTCTTCCTGATCTGTTTCTTATCAGACTTCCAGCATCCTGTCTCACCATTCTCCCTCTGGTTTCTACCCATCCAAGTGTACCTAATCATGCTGTTTAACTTATTTTCATGTGCTCCTCCCTCTGCCCAAAACATCCTTACCCCAGGCTGGAGCATCCACCATATAGTTTGAGCACACACTTAGGGCACCAGCAAAGCAGAGGCAACCCCCTAAGAAAAAAGAGAGTGAAGAAAAAGAATATATCTCTACGGTATTTGATGGCCAGGCGCGGTGGCTCACGCCTGTAATCCTAGCACTTTGGGAGGCTGAGGCGGGCGGATCATGAGGTCAGGAGATTGAGACCATCCCGGCTAACATGGTGAAACCTCGTCTCTACTAAAAATACAAAAAAATTAGCCGGGCGTGGTGGCGGGCTCCTGCAGTCCCAGCTACTTGGGAGGCTGAGGCAGGAGAATGGCGTGAACCCAGGAGGCGGAGCTTGCAGTGAGCCGAGATCACGCCACTGCACTCCAGCCTGGGCGACAGAGCGAGACTCCGTCTCAAAAAAAAAAAAAAAAAAAAAAAAAAAAAGAATATATCGCTACAGTATTTGATGGGTGACACCCTGTCCCCTCCACCACCAGCAAAAAAAGCATGGAAGGAGTTACGGGAAGTTCATACTTTATTGGGTTGCATTGCCCCTATTTTATGGTCTAGAGTTGTTTGTATTTGAAATACATTTGGGTGGTGGGATGAGTGTAATCTCTTCAGTACTTAGGCCCTTACAGGTCTTTGTTAGCAGATGGTGTTTTCCAAAATGGCCACAGTGATATCTCCCATCCCACATCCTCTTTCCTGCAAGGTGACTTTGACACTTCTGTTGAGAGGTAGAACCTCTTCACTTCAATCTGGGAGGGCTTGTGACTATGGTGAAAGTGAGGCCGTGTCACTTCCAAGTCCGGGTTAGATAGCTTCTTCCTTGTTGCCAGGAAGTGTAGCCCCAGACTTGCTGTTGGAACCCAGTTGCTGTGCTATCAGGAAGTCCAGGCTACATGAAGAGGCAACATGGAGTGTTCTGGTCAACAGCCCCAGCTGAGGGCCCAGCCAACAACTAGTGTCAACCGGTAGATATTTCAGTGAGGCCTTTAAGATGAATCAAGTACCAGCTCCTATCTCCCTGCAACTGTATCAGAGATCCTGAGAGAACTATACCAACCAATTTCTAAAACCGTGAAAAAGTAAAGCAAAATGTCGTTGTGCTAAGCCACTAAGTTTTGGAGTGATTAACAGTTATAATGGGGCCCTCTCCTTCCCCACCCAACTTATCCTATTTTTCTTTTCTTTTCTTTCTTTTTATTTATTTATTTATTTTTTGAGACAGTCTTGCATTGTCACCCAGGCTGGAGTGCAGTGGCACAGTCATGGCTCACTGCAACCTCTGACTCCCGAGTTCAAGTGATTCTCATGCCTCAACTTCCAGAGTAGCTGGGACTACAGGCATGTGCCACCACGCCCAGCTAATTTTTGTATTTTTAGTAGATTCAGAGTTTTACCATGGTGGCCAGGCTGGTCTCAAACTCCTGGCCTCAAGTGATCCTCCTGCCTCAACCTCCCAAAGTGCTGGGATTACAGGCATAAGCCACTGCGCCTGGCCTTTCTTTTCTTTTCTTTTTTTTTTTTTTTGAGACAGTTGCCCAGGCTAGAGTGCAGTGGCAGTGGCACAGTCACGGTTCATTGCAACCACTGCTGCCTGGGCTCAAGTCATCCTCCCCGTTGCGCCTCCCAAGTAGCTGAGACCATAGCCACACACCACCACACCTGGCTAATTTTTGTATTTTTATTTTTATTTTTGTAGAGATGGAGTTTCGCTATGTTGCCCATGTTGGTCTTGAACTCCTGAGTTCTAGCAATCTGCCTGCCTTAGCCTCTTAAAGAGCTGAGATTACAGGCATCAGCCACTGCGCCCAGCCCCTCACTTGATTTTCTTTCTTTTTGAGACAGAGTCTGATGTTCAAGACTGCTCCAGTGTCCCACCTGTAGGTGGCCTTCCCTGACCTTTAGGGCTGAGTGAGGTGCTTCCTCCAGGCTCCCACAATCCTTTGCATCCCTCTATTATGGCTCTACCATGCCCTATTATCACTGCCTGTTTACTTGTCTGATGCCCTCATTTAAAATTTAAACTCCCGTGAGCAGTGACTGCATTTTAAAAATAAATCTGTATTCTCAGTAGCTAGGACAGAGCTAGAAAAAAGAAAAAAAGTAAGGGCTAGTAAAGTATACAGAGGGAACAACTTCAGCAAAGCTGGTGCTTACAAGTCAAGCACTGGCTGGGCAAGTCAGAGCAGGGCTTAGGGGGACAGGCTGCCTGGTTCCCTATCCCAGCTGCACTCCAGCCTGGGCAACACCGTGAGACTCGAACATTCTCTCTGACCTCTTCTATCCCTATCATTAGACAAGTTACTGAACTTCTCTGTGTCCCAGTTTCTGAAATAATGGGAATGAGAATGGTACTCCCAAAGAGAAAAGTCTAATGTACAAGTTTCATAACAAAGGAGTCTAGCTCTCAGAACAACCAACTAAAAACAGACGGATAAAAAGAGAAGGTGGTGGCCAGGCACGGTGGCTCACACCTGTAATCCCAGCACTTTGGGAGGCCGAGATGTGCAGATCACAAGGTCAGGAGATCGAGACCATCCTGGCTAACATGGTGAAACCCCATCTCTACTAAAAATACAAAAACAAAATTAGCCGGGCGTGGTGGCAGATGCCTGTAGTACGAGCTACTTGGGAGGCTGAGGCAGGAGAATGGCGTGAACCCAGGAGGCAGAGTTTGCAGTGAGCTGAGATAGCGCCACTGCACTCCAGCCTGGGTGACAAAGCAAGACTCCATCTCAAAAAAAAAAAAAAAGAGAGAAGGTGGTGCTTATTGTTCAAATTATTATATAGATGTCATCAATTGTCAGTGGAGGATGCTTGTCTTCTTTTGATAAAAACCAGAAATTTCTGTCTTTGATTAATTAAAAACAAGATATGGTTTTATAAGATGCCAAGCTTTTGGTGTATTTCAAGGCTTCCTGGAAGCTTCTATATTCATGGCCTGTCTCAGAATGCAAGGTTTTTAGAAATTGAAAGCTTTTTGTTTTTATTTTATTTTGAAAGACAGGCTTTCACTCTGACACCTGTGCTGGAGTGCAGTGGTGTGATCATAGCTCACTGCAGACTCAAACTCCTGAGTTGAAGGGTTCCCCCTGCCACAACCTCCCGAGTAGCTGGGACTGCAGGTGCGCACCACTATGCTTGGCTAATTTTTTTTTTTTTTTTTGGTGGTGACAGGGTCTTGCTATGTTGCCCAGGCTGATGTTGAATTCCTAGCCTCAAGCAATCCTCCCACCTTGGCCTCCCAAAGCACTGGGATTACAGGTGTAAGCCACCACGGCTGGCCTTCCTTTTTACTTTTTGAAGTGTAAATATGTTCTGGGTTGAAGAGTCTAATGAGTCAACATCAGACAGAGCCAGTCTCAACTACCTCATTGGGTTGTTATGAGGTTTAAATTATACATACAGTTGACCTTTGAACAATACAGGTTTGAACTGGATGAGTCTATTTATAAATGGATTTAAGAAAATAAAATGTGCCTGCCTCTTCTGTCTCCCCTTCCATCTCCTCCACCACTTCTTTGCCACTCCTGAGATAGCAAGACCAACCCCTCCTCCCCCTCTCCCTCCTCCTTTTTCTCCCCCCTTCCTCTTCTGCCTTAACCTACTCAACATGAAGATGATGAGGATGAAGACTTTTATGATGATCCACTAAATATATTTTCTTCCTTATAATTTTATTTTCTCTTTTTTTCTGAGACAGTGTCTTGCTCTGTCACCCATGCTGGAGTGCAGTGGCACAATCTCAGCTCACTGCAGCCTTGACCTCCAGGCTCAAGTGATCCTCCCACCTCGGCCTCTGAGTATCTGGGACCACAGGTGTGCACCACTACTCCTGGCTAATTTTTGTATTTTTTGTAGAGACAGGAATTCACTATGTTGCCCAGGCTGGTTTCGAACTCATGGACTCAAGTGATCCTCCTGCCTTGGCCTCCCAAAGTGATGGGATTACAGGTGTGAGCCACTGCACCCGGCCTGATTTTCTTTTCTTTTCTTTTCCTTTTCTTCTTTCTTTTCTTTTTTTTTTTCTTTTTTTTTTTTTTTTTGAGATAGGGTCTCTGTCTGTCAACCAGGTTGGAGTGCAGTCGCGGGATCTTGGCTCACTGCAACCTCAACCTCCTGGGCTCAAGTGATCATCCTGCTGCAGCTTCCCAAGTAGCTGGGACTACAGGTGTGCACCAGCATGTCCAGCCTGGTTTTCTAAATAATGGTTTCTTTTCTCTAGCTTACGTTATTGTTAAGAATACTGAGTGGAATATATATAAAATTAAAAAAATGTGTTAATCAACTTTATGTTATCAGTAAGGCTTCCTGTCAACAGTAAGCTGTTGGTAGTTAAGCTTTGGGGGAATCCAATGTTATATGCAGTTTTTCAACTGTGTGGGGGTTGGTGTTCCTAACACCGCCCCCGCCCAACCCACCCATTGTTCAAGGTCAACTGTATATGGATGGATGGATGGATCTATGGATCTATGTATCGCAATAGAACAGGTCTTGGTACATAGTAACTACTCAATAAGTATCAGTCAGCCTTGTTATTGCTGAAGCTTATCAAGGCCTCAGAAAGCCAGCTTCACATCCTCAGCCACCACTAAAACTGTGTGAATTTGGGCCTCTGAGCCACAGTCCCTTGTGGGTAAAATGGAAATTGATGCCTGCTTCATGGGGCAGTTGTAAAGATCACACAAACATAGATGAAAAAGGGGTGGCCGGGCGCAGTGGCTCACACCTGTACTTCCAGCACTTTGAGAGGCCAAGGCGGGCAGATCGCATGAGGTCAGGAGTTCGAAACCAGCCTGGCCAACATGGTGAAACCCCGTCTCTACTAAAAAAATACAAAAAAAAAAAAAAAAAAAAAAGGCTGGATGCAGTGACTCAAGCCTGTAATCCCAGCACTTTGGGAGGCCAAGGCAGGCGGATCACCTGGTCAGGAGTTCGAGACCAGCCTGGCCAACATGGTGAAACCCCGTCTCTACTAAAAGTACAAAAATCAGCTGGGCGTGGTGGCGGGCACCTGTAATCCCAGCTACTCAGGATGCTGAGGCAGGAGAATAGCTTGAACCTGGGAGGTGGAGGTTGCAGTGAGCCAAGATCATGCCACTGCACTCCAGCCTGGGCAAAAAGAGGAAGACTCTGTCTCAAAAAAAAAAAAATTAGCTGGGTGTGGTGGCACACGCCTGTAATCTCAGCTACTTGGGAGGCTGAGGCAGGAGAATCATGTGAACTTGGGAGGTGGAGGTTGCAGTGAGCCACGATCATGCCACTGTATCCCAGCCTGGGTGATGAGAGAGACTCTGTCTCAAAAAAAAAAAAAAAAGAAGGCAGTGGGGGTGGTTTCAAGAAGCATAAGAGATATTAATATTGAATGTTTTCCCCAAAACAGCTAAATACAGGATAGCCTAATTCGTTTCAGAGAAGAACATTTCCACATGTACTTCATTTTCATTTCATTTTTATTACATGAAATCTGTACTCAGCTCCTTCTCCATTTCTGCCAGCAAAACGTCACTTTGCAGGTCTGTCCTTTGCAAGTAATGCTGAGTAGTTCACTTCAGAACCAGGCCTCAAAAACTGCAAGTCTTAAAATTTAACAAGGGGTCTCAGAAAGAACAGGGAAGGTCAGAAAAAAATGTTACTTATTTATTTTATTTTTGAGACAGTCTCACTCTGTCACCCAGGCTGGAATGCAGTGGTACGATCACAGCCCTGCAGCCTCAACCTCCTGGGCTTGAGTGATCCTCCCACCTCAGCCTCCTGAGTAGCTGGGGCTACAGATGCAAGCTATTACACCCAGCTCATTTATGTATTTTTAGTAGAGACGGGGTGTCGCTGTGTTGTTTAGGCTGGTCTCAAACTCCTGGGCTCAAGCAATCCTCCCATCTTGGCCTCCCAAAGTGCTGGGATTATAGGCATGAACCACCACACCCGGCCAGAGAGAATGTTCTACATCACAAAGTATTTAAAATAATTTATTCTAAGTAATCTATTTTAAATAAAATATTTTAGATTATTTATAATCATAGTAAACTGTTTTAAATAAGCTGATTTGTGATGATGGTAACTTGAGAGCAGTCACCACAATCCTGCCCTCTGCTGTGAAATGGGAAATGCAGAGTCATGTGAATATCTATAACAGTTACCCACTTGTGCTGTGATTAAAATAAGCCTTTTCTTGCAAATATAATGTGAACATAGACTTTAGAAATTGTTGCCATCACTTACCTGCACATTGCGCACATGTACCATAAAACCTAAAGTATAATAATAATAATAATAATAATAATAATAATAAAAGAAATTGTTGCCATGTCTTGCACCAAAAAAAAAAAAAAGAAAAAGAAAAAAGGAAGAAAAGAAGACCTACAAAAAGGACATTATTTCTACATGGTTACCTTAGTTGATAGTTGTTGCTCTGGTGATAGTGTTGTCATGGGCATCTCTGTATTCTTAACAGATACTTTTAAGGTTTACCTGTTAAATCTGAAGAGCATCGTTGGCCTTCTTTCTTCCCACATGCGTGATGGAAAATGTCCAACTCCTCTGGGCTTATTTAACAGTGAGTTTGAGAGTTTGAATTAGGAAGCTGGACTCTGCTTATCAGGAAATTGTGATAATTCAACCTGCTTGGGACAGAAGTTGGCTCTTGTTACCAGGTAGAAAAATGGTTTTTAATGACATCGCATTTTTTAGTGATTGAATCTGGTGGGCATTACTAATTTCAAACTAATATATTACGTTTGTGATTACTTTGTTAACACTAAATTCTGGTTGGAAAGTCATAACGTGAGGCTGGGTTTGGTGGCTCATGCCTGTAATACCAGCACTTTGGGAGGCCGAGGCGGGTAGATCACTTGAGCCCAAGAGTTTGAGACCAGCCTGGGCAACATGACAAGACCCTGTCTCTACAAAAAGTACCAAAATTAGCCAGGCGTGTTGGCATGTGCCTGTAGTTCAAGCTGCTTTGGGGGCTGAGGCGAGAGGATCACTTGAGCCTGGGAGGTCAGGGTTGCAGTGAACTGAGATCATCTCACTGCACTCCAGCCTGCATGCAGTGCCAGACCTTCTCTCAAAAAATAAAAATAAAAATAAAAGCTATAACACGATTTGGCAAAATTTTAATATTTCAGGATTTTCATAAATTCAAAAAGGGCTGTTCTGTAATTTGAACAGGGTCAATGGCTTCTGCTGTAGACTCTTTCTGAAAAGGGCAGGAGAGAGGAAAATATAAGATAGAGGAAAGAATAACATGAGTACTGAGGTCTCCAAGAAAATTGCTGAGCAGTTTTTAGTGGGCACCTCTAATTAACTTTTCAAACAACAGCATAATACAGTACATGACTCTTCTTCATACATGTTCTCATCTTCTTTCCTAAAAGGGGAGACACAAACTCCCCTCAGTCACCGTATTCAGTTCTGTATGATGTTAATTCCTCTTCTATTTCAGGCACAGTCCTGGATAGTCTGTCCCTGGAGACTCTGAGGTTAATCACCACCCACTTTCCTTACGTAAAATAGCTGCAGAAAAGAGAAATAAAGAAAACTGAAATTGATTCATATATACAAATACAAGCAGAGACTAAAGTAGGCATATTTACTACAGTCTTCTTTACTATAACTAGTCAGAGACCATCATTAATATTTATAACTTCCTTCTTTCACTACCTGTTTCATTGCTACCTTTGCCCTCAGCCACCCTCTCAGCTGATCAGGGTTCTGTATCTGCAGGAATGACCTAAAATTTTATTCCTGAAGGATCTGAGGCCTTAGTGATCTCATTTTTATTGGGTTGCTATAATCTTCCATTAACTTTTACTGTTGGACACAGAAATACCAAGAGACCCACCCCACCCTGAGAATGCCCTAAGGTCCAGGCCTAATCTGCTCTGCCCACATTTTGCATCAGCAACACTATTTCTCCTTGGTAATCAGGGCCACTCAAGCAGTATGTAACTCCCTTAATTGCCTATTGGTTCAATGGAAGACCTCAAAATAGCTAGGAGGCAGTCTCAACTTCCAGTTAAATGGAATAATTGGTGTGTTTCCTGATAGAAGGATCCCTCCATTAGAAATGAAGACCTCTAGGTCAGATGATCTGTAGGAATGAGAAGCAAACTTTTTGTGAGTTTTATGTGTAGGAATGAAGGGACACCTCACACTCTTTGGGATGGCTATTATTTAAACAACAACAACAACAACAACAACAAAATGGAAAGTGTTTGCAAAGCTGTGAAGAAAAGCTTCTCAAATTTGACGAAAGACATAAATCTGTACATCTACACATCCAAGAAGCTCACCGTGCTCTGAAGAGGATAACTCAAAGGGATATACACTGAGAACATTTAAATCAAACTGTCAAGAACAATGACAAAGACAGAATCTTGAAAGCAGCAAGAGAAAGGCAACTTATCCTCTGTCTATTATCTGTCTATCAACAGATGAATGGATAAACAAGTAAAAGTGATCTTCAATAGGACTGACAGGTGATTTCTCACCAGTCCCCATGGAGGCCAGAAGGCAGGGGGGATAACGTATTTAAAGTGCTGAAGAACTGTATGCCAAGAATTTGATATCTGGCAAAATTTTTCTTCAAAAATTCAATAGGGCCGGGTGTGGTGGCTCACACCTATAATCCCAACACTTTGGGAGGCTGAAGTGGGAGGATCACTTGAGCCTAGGATTTTGAGACCAGCCTGGGCAACATAACAAGACCCTGTCTCTACAAAAACTTTCTAAAAATTAGCCAAATGCAGTGTCACGCCTGTAGTCCCAGCTACTTGGGAGGCTGAGGTGGGAAGATTGCTTGAGCTTAGGTGTTCAAGGTTGCAGTGAGCCATGCCACTGCATTCAGTCTGGGTGACACAGTGAAACCCTGTCTCAAACAAAAAGGCACTTGAGCTTCACGTGCCTGCTTGGGTCTCTTCCAGCATACTTTCCTTTCTTTACTGTTTTAAAGCCTTTATAAATAAACTTCCACTCCTGCTCTGAAAAAAAAAAAAAAGAAAAGAAAAGAAGGAAGAAGAGAAAAAAAGAAATACAGACATTCCCAGATATACAAAAGTTAAGGGAATTTTTCATTTATAGACCTTCCCTACAAGAAATGCTAAACCCCTTCAGGCTGAAATGAAAGGACACCAGATAGTAACTCAAAGCTATATGAAGAAAGAAACTGGTAAAGGTAACTACTTAGGGAAATATAAAAGCCAGTATTGTTGTACTTTTGGTAGTTCCTCTTTTTTTCCTATATAATTAAAAAACAAATACATAAAATAATAATTGCAAATCTATGTTAATAGGCTCACAATATGTAAAGATGTAATCTGTGACTAACAATATAAAGGAGAAGGGTTGGAGATGTATAGGACGAGAGTGTTTATGTACTATTTAAACTAAGGTGGTATTTTTCAAACTAGGTTGTTACAAGTTTAAGATGTTATATGTAATTCACAAGGCAACCACTTAGGCAATTACTAAAAAAAGACAGAAAAGGAAAGAAGAAAGAAATCAAAACGAAACATTACAAAAAATCAACTAAATACAAAAAAGGCAGTAATGGAGGAATTGAGGAACAAAAAACCATATAAGACATACAGAAAACAAACAGATAAATGGCAAGAACTCTACAAAATTTGTAGATTTGTATCCTAATCTAATTTTCTGTCTCTGTGAATTTGACAGAAAGCAGATTAGAGGCTACCAGAGACTGGCTCATGGGGGAGTAGGGAGTTCTTGCAGAACATTACCATAACCCCAGAAAGTGTCCTCATGCCCCTTCTGGTCAGTCTTTATTGATAATCTCCCAAAGCAATTCACTGTCCTGATTTTTTTCCAACATGGATTTATTTAGCCTCTTCTAGAACTTTGTATAAACGGAACCATAGAGCATGCTTCCTTTAAGGATTCTGTCACTCAGCAAAATGCTTTTGAGATTCATCTATGTTGTGGATAGCAAGTGACTCATTCCTTTTTATTACTGAGTAGTGTTCCAATGAATGAATTTACTATAGTTGAGCATTTTCCTATGGATTGCTGCTAGGGCTGCTTCCTGTTTGGGACTACTATGAGTAAACCAGAAACGTACATTATAGTACAAGTCTTTTGGTGAAAATATATTTCATTCCTCTTGGTGCACACCAAAGGGTGGGACACTGGGTCAGAGAGTAGGTGCATGTTTAGTTTTACAAGAAACTCCCAGGCCTAGGTTGCAGTGAACCAAGATCGCACCACTCCACTCCAGCCTGGGTGACAGAGTGAGACTCCATCTCAAAAAAAAAAAAAAAAAAAAAAAAAAAAAGAAGAAGACGAAGAAGAAAAGACAAACTCAAAAAAAAGAAGAAGAAGAAGAAGAAGAAAAGACAAACTCAAAAAAAAGAAGAAGAAGAAAAGACAAACTCCCAGGCCTTTTCCAAAAGTGAATGGACCAGTAATGTGTGAGAGCTCTGGTTGTTCCTCATCCTCACAAATATTTGACTTTGTGGGTTATTTTAATTTTAGCAATTTTGAGGGAATAAAATGGTGTGTGATGGATGTGAAATGTAGTTTTAATTTACATTTATCTGATGACTAACAATGTTGAACATTTTCATGGGTTAATTGGCTACTAATATGTGTTTTCTTCACAAAGTGTCTGTTCAAATCTTTTACTTATATTTTTATCAAGAATACAATACATTGTTATTAACTGTAGTCACCATGTTTTACAATAGGCCTCTTGAACTTACTCCTGCTGTCTAACCGAAATTTGGTATCCTTTGATCAACATCACCCCATTTCTCCAGTCCCTGGTAACCATATCTGACTCTGCTTCTATGAGTTCCATCAATTTTTTTTTTTTTTTTTTTGGAGACAGGGTCTCACCCTATCGCCCAGGCAGGAATGTAGTGGCATAATCTCTGTTCACTGCGGCCTCAACCTCCCAGGCTCAAGCAATCCTCCCACTTCAGCCTCTCGAGCAACTGGGACTACAGGCACATGCCACCACGCCTGGCTAATTTTTGCATTTTTAGTAGAGATGGGGGTTTCGCCATATTGGCCAGGCTGGTTTCTAACTCCTGGCCTCAAGTGATCCCCTTGCCTCAGCCTCCCAAAGTGCTAGGCATGAGCCACTGCACCCGGCCAAGTTGACCTTTTTTAGATTCCACACATAAGTGAGACTATGCAGTATTTATCTTTCAGTACCTCACGTTTTTCACATAACGTATCCTCCAGGTTCATCCATGGGAATCTTTTACCATTTTAAAATTTAGTTATTGGGGTTTTATTATTGAGTTGTAGGAACTTTAAAAGTACATGATGGGTACTAGTGAGGCATGAGAATAGGGTCTGAGGCAAGGAACCTAAAGGCAATTAGCACTGACTTCCTAGAACTGAATCAAAAGGAAAACCTCTCCACACCAAAGTAACAAAAGGATCAAAGGCTACTCCCTTTGCACTGCCTTGCAGATGAAAAATAGAAAGTACTTCTGATTGATTCCCTCCCACAAATAAATAAGAAATATTTATTTTTTGAGGCAGGGTTTTGCTCTGTCACCCAGACTGGAGTGCAGTGGCACAATCCTGGCTCACTGCAGCTTCCAACCCCCCAGACTCAAGAGATCCTCCCACCTCAGCCTCCCAGGTAGCTGGGACTGTAGATATAGACGACCATATTCTGGCTAGTTTTTGTGTTTTTTGTAGAGACAGGGTTTAATCAGGTTGCCCAGGCTGGTCTTGAACTCCTGGCCTCAAGAAATCTGACTGCCTCGGCCTCCCAAAGTGCTGGGATTACAGGCATGAGCCACTGCACCCAGCCAAAATAGGAATTTTTTAAAATAAAATAACCACCAAAGATGTGGTGGCCAAACCCTTGTTGGAGAGATGAGACCTGCGACACTGGGATCCAACCAACCATCTCAGCAGAAACAGCTTGGATAGAATAAGAAAACAGCCCTTGCTGGAGGAGAAAACAGCCCTGGAGACACAGAGACAGACAAAGGAGAATGCCATATGAGGATGGAGGCAGAGACAGGGTGAGAGCTACCTACAAGCCAGGGACACCAAGGGGCATGGCAGCCTCCAGAACTGGGGAGAGAAACCAACCCTGGGACACTTCGATTTCAGGCTTCCAGTTTTCAGAACTGAGATTTATATTGTCTTTCTTTTCTTTTCTTTCTCTTTCTTTTTTTTTTTTGAGACAGAGTTTCACTCTGTCACCTAGGCTGGAGTGCAGTGGTGCCATCTCAGCTCACTGCAACCTCCACCTCCCAGGTTCACATGATTCTCATGCCTCAGCCTCCCGAGTAGCTGGGATTACAGGTGCACAACACCACGCCTGGCCAGATTTATATTGTTTCAAGATGCTCCGTTTGTGGTCATTTGTTATGGCAGTCCTTGGAAACGAATACACACACTTTAAAAAATAATTATATAGCAAAAATCTTTGGGGAGGAAGGACCCTGCCAAGGTAAATTAGCATACATTCTTGGAGGGCAATTTGTAATTGGTTACAGTTTGCACAAAGGAAGAGATTCCAGGTCAATTTCACCTGCTATTGTTTACAAGAACAAAAGATGGAAACAATTAGTAGCAGGCTGATAGATTATAGAACATCCACTCACTGTAAACACACAAAAGGAAAACAGGACTGTTAGTAAGATTTTATTTCTTTAAAAAGAGAGACCTGAAGCAAATATGGTGAAATATTTTTAAAATAAAATGACATAATGGGGATGCAACAGCAAAATACACAAAAGTGGAACCCCTACAGGACGAAGGCACCCAGTTTTTTAAAAATAAATAAATTACAAGGAAGGAAAAAAACAGAGCGAACGCCACTAGCAGAGACTCATGGAGGTTCTGGTTCTGTATGGCAGAGTAAGTTCCTACGGGAACGGACCTTTCTGCGGAGAATGAGTGGAAACTCTGGCCAGGCACGGTGGCTCACGCCTGTGATCCCAACACTTTGGGAGGCCAAGGCAGACGAATCACCTGAGGTCGGGAGTTCAAGACCAGCTGGACCAATATGGTGAAAATCCATCTCTACTAAAAATACAAAAATTAGCCAGGCTATGGTGGCATGTGCCTGTAATCTCAGCTACTTAGGAGGCTGAGGCGGTAGAATCACATGAACCCAGGAGACAGAGGTTGCAGTGAGCCGAGATGGCACCACTGCAGTCTAGCCTGGGCAACAGAGGGAGACCTTGTCTCAAAAAATATATATTTTATTTTTACTATCCTGGAATGTAATATATCTGAGGAAATTTGCTGTTAATGCCTAGATATGAGGAAATGGAGAATCGTGGAAAATTGTCTCCCAACAGCAGCAAGAGGAAAGCAGTTTATCACACATGGAAGTGAGAGGTGACAACGTGCTAGCAGCCCTCGCTCTCGGTGCCTCCTCGTCCTCGGCGTTCGAGGAGCCCTTCAGCCTGCCGCTGCGCTGTGGGGGCCCCTCTCTGGGGCTGGTCGAGGCGGAGCTGGCTCCCTCTGTTGGCAGGGAGGTGCGGAGGTAGAGGCACGGGTGGAAGCCGGGGCTGTGAGCGGTACTCGCTGGACGGTGCGGGTTCCGGGTGGGCGTGGGCTCCGCGGGCGACCAGCGGGCGCCTGCTAGGCTTGATCGCGGGACAAGCTCCCTCTGGGCTGCTGGAGTGCACGGGCTAGGTGCTGCAAAGTCCTGTGGTGAGTGCCATTGACAGGTGAAGTCGGCTGGGCTTCTGGGTTGGGTGGAGACCTAAAGAACTTTTGTGTCTAGCTAAAGGTTTGTAAATGTACCAATCAGCACTCTGTGTCTAGCTAAAGGTTTGTAAATACACCAATCAGCACTCTGTGTCTAGCTAAAGGTTTGTAAACACACCAATCAGCGCTCTGTGTCTAGCTAATAGGGTAAGGGACTTGGAGAACTTTTTGTGTCTAGCTAAAGGATTGTAAATGCACCAATCAGTGCTCTGCGTCTAGCTAAAGGTTTGTAAATGCACGAATCAGCGCTCTGTCAAAATGGACCAATCAGCTCTCTGTAAAATGGACTAATCATCTCTCTGTAAAATGGACCAATCAACAGGATGCGGGTGGGGCCAGATAAGGGAATAAACGCAGGCCACCCGAACCAGCAGCGGAAGACCTGCTGGGGTTCCCTTCCATGCTGTGGAAGCCTTCTTCTTTCCCATCTTTGCCATAAATTTTGTCGCTGCTCACTCTTTGGGTCTGTGCTGCCTTTGTGAGCTGTAACACTTACTGGGAAGATGTGCAGCTTCACTTCTGAGGCCCGCGAGACCAGGAACCCACCGGGAGGGACGAACAACTCCAGATGTGCAGCTTTAAGAGCTGTAACACTCACCGCGGAGGTCTGTCCCTTTACTCTGAAGCCAGCTACACCACGAACCCACCAGAAGGAAAAAACTAACATGTCCGAACATAAGAAATAACAAACTCCGGACACACCATCTTTAAGAATTGTAACACTCACTGCAAGGGTCCATGGCTTCATTCTTGAAGTCAATGAGACCAAGAACCCACCAGTTCCAGACACAGAAGGATAAGCCTGGAATGCTTGCTAACTTCTCATCAGAAACGAGGGGGCTGGAAGACACTGAAACATCTTTGAAGTGCCAAAAGAAAAAAATTCTAACCCGGATTCTATTTCCAACAAAAAAGATTTATTTTTCTTTTTCTTTTTTGAGAGAGAGTCTTGCTCTGTCACTCAGGCTGGAGTGCAGTGGTGCAACCTTGGCTCACTGCAACCTCCACCTGCCTGGTTCAAGCAATTCCCCTGCCTCAGCCTCCCAAGTAGCTGGGATTACAGGAGCATGCCACCACGCCAAGCTAATTTTTTTTTTTTTGTATTTTTAGTAGAAACAGTGTCAGACCATGTTGGCCAGACTGGTCTCAAACTCCTGACCTCAGGCAATCTGCCTGCCTTGGCCTCCCAAAATACTGGGATTACAGGTGTAAGCCACTGCACCCAGCCAAAAGATTTTTCAAGGATGAACATTAAATGAATGTACAGGCCGGGTGTGGTGGTTCATGTCTGTAATCCCAGCACTTTGGGAGGCTGAGGCAGGCTGATCACCTGAGGTCACGAGTTCAATACCAACCTGGCCAACATGGTGAAACTCCATCTCTCCTAAAAATACAAAAATTAGCCAGGTGTGGTGGTGCACACCTGTGATCCCAGCTATTCAGCAGGCTGAAGGAGGAGAATCACTTGAACCCAGAAGGCAGAGGTTGCAGTGAGCTGAGATCACCCCACTGCACTCCAGCCTGGGTGACAGAGTGAGACTCCATCTCAAAAATAGAAAAATAGATTTACAGATTTTAAAAACTGAAAATTATACTATAAAAAATTAAAATTATACTTTTAAAAATTAAAAGAATTCATCACTAGTATGCCTGCACTGCAAAAATCCTAAAAGAAATCATTCAGCCAAGGGGAAAGAATACTAGATGAAAACCAGAACTTTAGGTAAAAACAGAGTGTCAAGGCCGGGCATGGAGGTTCATGACTGTAATTCTAGCACTTTGGGAGGCTGAGGTGGGAGGATTGCTTGCGTCCAGGAGTTTGAGACCAGCCTGGGGAATATAGGGAGGCCCTATCTCTACAACAACCAGAAAAAAAAAAAAGCTGGGTGTGGTGGTGCACGACTCTAGTCACAGCTACCCAGGAAGCTGAGGCAGGAGAATTGCTTGAACCTGGGGGGTCAAGCCTGCGGTGATCTATGACTACACCACTGCACTCAAGCCTGGATTACAGAGTGAAACCCTGTCTCAAAAAAAAAAAAGGGCTTACTGTAAAACTACAGTAATCAAGCCAGTATGGTACTGGTAAAAGGATAAACAGATCAATGGAACAGAATAGAAAGCCAATAAATAAATCCATATTTATATTATTTAATTTTTGACAAAGGCCCAAAGCAGTCCAATGAAGAAAGTAAAGTCAGCCAGGCGTGGTAGCTCATGTCTCTAATCCCAGCACTTTGGGAGGCTGTGAGAGGATCACTTGAGCCTAGGAGTTTGATTCCAGCCTGGGCAACATAGTGAGACCCTGTTTCTACCAAAAAATATGTACAAAAATTAGCTGGGCATGGTGGCATGCACTGGTAGTCCCTGCTGTGGTTGGAGGATAGCTTGAGCCTGGGAGATTGAGGCTGCAGTAAGCTGTGATCGAGCCACTGCACTCCAGCCTGGGCAACCCCATCTCAATTTTAAAAAGAAAAAAAATACTGGGTGCGGTGGCTCACTGCTGTAATCCCAGCACTTTGGGAGGCGGAGGTGGGTGGGTCACGAGGTCAGGAGTTCGAGACCAGCCTGGCCATCATGGTGAAACCCCATCTCTACTAAAAATACAAAAATTAGCTAGGTGTGGTGGCGGGCACCTGTAATGCCAGCTACTCGGGAGACAGGCAGAAAAATCACTTGAAACCAGAAGGTGGAGGTTGCAGTGAGCTGAGATCGCAGCATTGCACTCCAGCCTGAGCAACAAGAGTGAAATGCCGTCTCAAAAAAAAAAAGTCTTTTCAATACATGGCTCTGGAATTACTATATGTCATTATGGGGTAATAAATGAACGTTAGTCTCATACAAAATTCAAAATTCAGTCAAGATGAACCATAGACCTAAACATAAAAGGGTGAAAACAGGATTATGCCTTCAGGAATTGGTGGGAGCGGGGTGTGGGGGTGGTAGACAAAAGTTTCTTAGGTCCGAAAATAATAATAAACTAAGTTCTGGTAAACTTTACTAAATTAAAACTGCACATCAAAAACTCTATTAAGAAAATAATTTGGCAAGCCACACGGGGGTGGGGGGAATATGCAAAAAAAGTGTGAAAAAGGACTAGTATTACCAGTCGAGGGTCTTGACTACAAGTCATCCAGGTTCTTGATGTTTTGAACAAGACTGGGTCAAAACGCACAAACAAAACAATGAAAGAATGAAGCAACGAAGGCACAGATTTATTGAAATGAAAGTACATTCCACAGAGTTGGGAGCAGGCTTGAGCAAGCAGCTCAAGCGCACAGGTTACAGAATTTTCTGGGGTTTAAATACCTTCTAGAGGTTTCCCATTTCTTACCTGGTTACACCCTATATAATTGAAGGAATGGCCCACGACCAGTCGATTGTTTGGGGAAGGCTACCAATCAGGGGCTGAGGTGAAGTTACAAAGTTACACCCCTGTGCATATGAAGGTTAGGCCCACGACCAGTTTGATTGGTTGTGGGAGGTGACCAATCAGAGGTACTTTCCATTTTTCATCTGCAAAGTAGTGCAAACGGAGTAGCCTCTGATCCTTCTGTTACTTTGGTGTGGAGAGGTGGGATTTTCCTTTTGATTCAGCTCTAGGAAGTCTATGCTAATCGGCCTTAGGTTCCCTGCCTCCAGACCCTATTCCCCTGCCTCATACCCAGTAGTGGAATTGCTGGATCATGTTAGTTTATTTTTAGTTTTTTGAGGAACCTCCGTACTGTTTTCCATAATGCTGTACTAATTCACATTCCCACCAACAAAAGGGAAAATGGTTCCCTTTTCTCCACATCGTTGTCAACACCTGTTACCCCTTGTCTTTCTGATAACAGCCATTCTAACAGGTGTGAGGTGATATCTCATTGTGATTTTAATTTGTATTTTCCCCATGATTAGTGATGATAATTTTTTTTTCATTTACCCACTGGCCATTTGTACGTCTTCTTTGAGAAGTGTCTATTCATGTCCTTCCCCTATTTTTTAATTGGGTTGTTTTCTTGCTATTGAGTTGGGTTCTTTATATATTTTGGATATTAACCCATTATCAGATGTATGGTTTGAAAATATTTTCTCCATTCTACAGGTTGTCACTTCATTCAGTTGATTGTTTCTTTTGCTGTGCAGAAGTGTTTCATTTTCATGTAATCTCATCTACATCTTTTGCTTTTGTTGCCTATGTTTTTGGGGTCATAGCCAAAAAGTTATTGCCCAGACCAGTGGAGCTCATGGAGCTTTTCCCCTCTGTTTTCTTCTAGTAGTTATACAGTTTCAGATATATTTAAGTCTTTAATCCATTTTGATTTTTGTATATGGAGTGAAATAAAGGTCTAATTTATTCTTTTGCGTGTGGACATCCAATTTTCCCCACACCATTTGTTGAAGAGATGTCCTTTCTCCATTGTGTGTTCTTGGTACCTTCACCAAAAATCAGCTGGTTATAACTGCATGAATTTATTTCTAGGCTTTCTAATCCGTTCCATTGGTCTATGTGTCTGTTTTTATGCCAGTACCATGCTATTTGGATTACTAAGCTTTGTGATATATTTAGAAGCCAACTAGTGTGATGCCTTTTGTTGCTCAAGATTGTTTTGACCGTGCAGTGTCTTTTGTGTTTCCATATGAATTTTTTTTTTCAAGATGGAGTTTTGCTCTTGTTGCCCAGGCCAGAGTGCAATGGCACAATCTTGGATCACTGCAATGGTTGCACTCCGCCTCCTGGGTTCAAGAGATTTGCCTGCCTCAACCTCCCAAGTAGCTGGGACTACAGGCACCTGCCACCATGCCTGACTACTTTTTTGTATTTTTATTAGAGACGGGGTTTCACCATGTTGGCCTGGCTGGTCTCAAACTCCTGACCTCAGGTGATCCACCTGCCTCAGCCTCCCAAAGTGCTGGGATTACAGGCGAGAGCCACTGTGCCTGACCTGGTTCCATATGAATTTTACCAATATTTTTTATATTTCTGTGAAAAATGTTGCTGGGAACAGGCCCCCCAAATCTGGCCATAAACAGGCCATGAGAAACTGGCCATAAACAAAATCTCTGCAGCACTGTGACATGCTTGTGATGGCTATGACACTCACGTTGGAAGTTGTTGGTTTACTGGAATGAGGGCAAGGAACACATGGCCCACCCAGGGCAGAAAACCACTCAAGGCGTTCCTAAACCACAAACAATAGCATGAGCGATCTGTGCCTTAAGGATATGTTCCTGCTGCAGATAACAAGCCAGAGTCTGTCCCTTTGTTTCCCATAAGGAATGCTTTTAGCTAATCTATAATCTATAGAAATAATGCTTATCACTGGCTTGCTGTCAATAAATATGTGAGTCAAACTCTGTTCATGGCTCTAAGCTCTGAAGGCTGTCAGCCCCCGATCCCACATTGCACTCTATTTCTGTGTCTTTGTCTTCATTCCTCTAGTGCCGCTGGGTTGAGGTCTCCACGACCGAACTGGCCTTGGTAAGTGGCACCCAAATGTGGGGCTTGAACCCGGGTCAAAGGGTTGCTGGAGCAATGGTTGGAGAATGTGGAACTACACTGGAGGACACCCAAGTACTCTTAAGCAATCCCTGTGGTGAGTAAGGGGAGCTCAGAAGCATCCGGGTAACAATGGGACAAGGGTCCAGCGGGCAGGAGGCTTATATGAGTCTGCTTCAGCAGCTCCTCAGAAAAGGAGGAGTGAAGGTTAGCACTAGCCAACTTATGCAGCTTTTTAGTGCAGTAGAGAAATATTGCCCCTGGTTTCTGGACCGAGGAACTATGAATGTAGAGGTCTGGGAGAAGGTAGGCAGCACACTGAAAAAGGCATATAAGGATGGTGCTGAGGATATTCCTATAACTGTCTGGTCAGTGTGGGCTCTGGTTCGTTCCACCTTGGAGCCTTTTCACACAGATGACAAGGAGGAGGAATCAGAGGAAGAAGGAGAGTATAATGATGTAACAGAAGAGGTGACAGAGCAGGTTTGCTTGCCAGCTAAAGTGGCAAAGGAGGGAGAGGTTTGTCCCTACCCCTCTACACCGCCTCATTATTTTGAAGAAAAAGAGTGGCCTGACCCTCGGATCTTTCTTTTTCAGAGGACACTGGATGAAAAGTAGTTGCCCCAGTGACTGTTCAAGCAGCGCCTCGAACGACCACTCTCAGTTCTATTCAGGCAGGAATCCAGCAAGCTAGACGAGAGGGTGATATGAATGCTTGGCAATTCCCTGTTAGAATACAGCCACCTGATCAACAGGGGAATATTATAGCTACATTTGAGCCTTTTCCTTTTAAAGTATGTAAATTATTTAAACAAGCTATTAATCAATATGGACCAGTTTCTCCTTTTGTGATGTGAGAGTTAAAGAATGTTGCTGTCTCCAGTGGGATGATTCCTACTGACTGGGATGCTCTTACTCGAGCTTGTCTGACTCCTGCTCAGTTCTTACGATTTAAAACTTGGTGGGCAGATGAAGCTTCCATTCAGGCTGCTTGCAACACCCAGGCCCAACCTCAAATTAATATAACTGCAGACCAACTTTTAGGGGTCGGCAGCTGGATTGGTTTAGATGCACAAGTGGTAATGCAAGATGATGCCATAGAGCAGCTTAGAGGAGTGTGCATTACAGCATGGGAAAAAATCACTTCAGGAGGAGAACAATACCCTTCCTTTAGTGCTGTAAAATAGGGACCAAAAGAACCATATGCAGATTTTATAGTTCGGTTACAGGAGTCTCTTAAAAAGGTGATTGCAGATTCAGCTGCTCAGGATATAGTGTTGCGGTTACTAGCTTTCAACAATGCCAATCCTGAGTGCCAAGCCACTCTGTGACCTATTAAAGGGAAAGCACATTTAGTTGATTATATTAAGGCCTGTGACAGTATCGGAGGTAATCTGCATAAAGCTACTTTGTTGGCACAAGCTATAAAGCTACTTTGTTGGCAGGACTGAGAGTGGGTAAAGGAAATACTCTGTTTCCTGAAGCTTGTTTTAACCATGGGAAGCATGGTCATATTAAAAAAGAATGTAGAAAGAATCAGCGAGTCAGGCTGCCAGATGGAGGAAAAAAGAAAACTGCTGAGCCCGAAATATGTCCAAAATGTAAAAAAGGAAAACATTGGGCTAATAAATATCACTCTAAGTTTGATAAAGATGGGAATCTGATTTGGGGAAATGCCATGAGGGGCCTGTCCCGGGCCCCATTCTAAACCAGGGCATTTCCAGCTCAGGCCATTCCCTCACCCCTGTACAATGTCTGTCCCCTGCCATAGCCAGTAGTGCCGCAGTAGATTTATGCTGCACAAAAGCTGAGCCTTCTGCCTGTGGAACCCCTGCAAAAAGTGCTAACAGGCGTCTGTGGACCCTTGCCAGCAGGGATGGTAGGATTACTTCTAGGTAGGTCTAGTTTAAATTTAAAAGGAGTGCAAGTACATACAGGAGTCATTGATTAAGATTACAATGGGGAAATTCAGATTGTTATAACTACTTCTGTTCTCTGGAAAGCAGAGCCAGGAGAGCATATAGCACAGCTCCTGATTGTGCCGTATATGGAAATGGGAAAAGTGAAATTAAACGAACAGGAGGATTTGGAAGCACAAATAAACAAGGCAAAGCAGCTTATTGGCTAAATCAAATTACTGATAAACGTCCTACCTGTGAAATAACTATTCAGGGAAAGAAATTTAAAGGATTGGTAGATACAGGAGTGGACATTTCAATCATTTCTCTACAGCACTGGCCGTCCACGTGGCCAGTTCAACCCGTATTTTTAGAAGCAGCACTCCCTTTCCAGTGGCAAAATCTGTAATGTTTCCTAGGGCTTCCATAATAAATTGCCACAAACTTGGTGGCTTAAAACAACAGAAGTTGATTCTCTCATGGTCTTTGAGGCCAGAAGTTTGAAATCAATGTTTTGGCAGGGTTATGCTCTGACAGCTCCATGAAGAATCCGCTGTTGCCCTTTCCTGATTCTGTTGGCTACCAGCAATCCTTGGTGTTTCTTGGGTTGAATCACCCCAACCTCTGCCTCCGTCTTTACATGGCCTTATTTCTGTGCACCTGTTTGTCATCGAATCTCTCTCTTTGTGACGAATTAGCCATTGGATTTAGGGCCCATCCTAATCCCGTATGACCTCATCTTAACCTGATTATATCTGCAAAGACTCTATTTTCAAATAAGTACCAGAGGTTAGGACTTTAACATATTTTGGCGGGGGTGGACACAATTCAACCCACAAGAAAAATCTCTGGATCTTTGACATTCTGCTCCATCCTGCAGCTGACACCCTCCAATGACTGTTGTGATTTCTTGATGCCAACAGTTGGATGGACACAAACTCAGACACCACATGGCTTTTTGGTCAGTATCTCCACAAGACTCCAACTTTTTCCTGCTAGTATGGACTCCCATTTCCCTGCCTGGTGCATATATCAACTATTTGTCCTGACCAGAATCCCAGCTCCCAACTCTCCTGTTTTGTTTTGTTTTTTTTGAGACAGGGTCTTGTCACCCAGGCTGGAGAGTAGAAGAGTGATCACAGCTCACTGCCACCTCAACCTCCTGGGCTCAAGTAATCCTCTTGCCTCAGCCTCTCAAAGCACTGGGATTACAGATGTAAGCCACCACACTGGCCCCAACTCTGTCTTCCTGATACAAGTAATTTGGGGCATCCTCCTTCCCACTCAGTGCAGCTGCGTGGGGCCTGCTTGTCAAGGTGCCTGTCCTCCCCTGGCCAAGATGGGCTGGGTGACTCAAGTTAGCCAATCAGACTCTTCCTACTAGGGCTTTGACAGCTAGGTAGAGTAGCAAGATGATGGAAAAATAGATGGGATGAATTCAACTCTCAGGTTTGATGATTCGCTAGAAGGGCTCACAGAACTTGCAAAAACTGTTATGCTCACAGTCACAGTTTATTATGGGAAAAGAATACATCAAAGACTTGCCAGAACTTGGGGATAAAAAGAATACAGATTAAAATCAGCATAGAAAAAAGGGACAATAGGGCAGAGTTCAGGAGAAACCAGGGGTGAACTTCCAGGAGTTCTCTGCGGAGTCACATGGACAACACTTAATCCTCCCAGCAACAACGTGTGACAATACACACCAATTACTGTCAATGAGGAAAGCTTACCCAAGTCTTGGTGCCAGGATTTTTATTGGAGGTCAGTCATATAGGCATGGAGCATCTACATGACTGGCCTTAGCAATTTATTCCCCAGTTCCCACCCATCCAGAAGTCAAATAGATACAGCATGGCCCAGGGCTCCCAGCAAATAAAAACAGGTCTTCCCCATAAACCACGCTGTTAGCATAAGGTGTAGGCAGGGCTGAAGTCTCAGGTCACAAATGTGCTCTCAGGCATATTCCAAAGACCCAGAAGTTATCTCCCCAGAGCTGGTCAGGGGCCAGTCCTTCCTTTGGAATGTTCAGGATTTGAGCAACCCAGTTCCACCGAGGTAACCCTTTTTAGCACACACTTACTCCCTGATACTCAACATTTCATGAGAGGAGAGGGAGTTTCTACTCCACTCCTCAGAATGGAGATTAGTGGGGAAAACATGTATCTTATGCGAGGCCGACTGACTTACCTGATTGTGGGGGTTTGAGAGACAAAACTGAGCTTGTCTTGTTCAGCGCTCCCTTAGGATCCCCGCGCAGCACTTCCGGCTTGCTCTCCGCCATGTTGGATCTCAGGCTTGCACACCCATTCCTGCCCGGGGGCTTTTGTCCTTGCTGCTCCCTCTGCCTGGAATGCTCTTCCTCGTGCATCTCCGTGGCCTCCTCCACTTCATTCGGGCTTCACTAAACTTCACAGGGGCCAGTATACATTTTCCTCATTATCACATTTGCTGGTTGTTCCCAATAAAAAAATAGGTCAGCAGCCTCTCTGGAGGGAACTCGGCAGCCCTGAGTCAGGGGAAGAGCATGTGGCCCGCCACAGCTCGGCTCTCACTGCTGCTGTACAGCCATGGCCTCCAGGCCCAGCTGCAGCTGCTTCTGTTAATTAATCTTCTTTCATTTGTTGGGGCTGAACAAGACCCACCCACAGACCACATGGGCCTGAGGATGAAATTTTGTATGGTGCAGAAAGATTTCAAATGGGAACTAACATGTCTGTGACAAGTGGAATTGTGGCAGAAAAGGCTAGCTGTAGCCCATATCCATTCTCCCTTTCAACTGTTAGTGTTATAACAAAAGAATCCTTGAGTTTTAACAAGGTTGGCAGAGGCTCAATGTTGTGGAGAAAAGAGGCTACGGACTCGTAATTCAAAAGCAAGACTTTGCTGTTTATAAGAACTGCATCGGCCGGGCGCAGTGGCTCATGCCTGTAATCCCCAGTGCTTTGGGAGGCCGAGGCAGGTGGATCACCTGAGGTCAGAAGTTCCAGACCAGCCTGACCAACGTGGAGAAAATGGTGAAACCCCATCCCTTCTAAAAATATAAAATTAGCCGGATGTGGTGGTGCATGCCTGTAATCCCAGCGATTTAGGAGGCGGAGGCAGGAGAATCACTTGAATCTGGGAGGCAGAGGTTGCGGTGAGCCAAGATCGCACCATTGCACTCCAGCCTGGGCAACAAGAGTGAAACTTCGTCAGAAAGAAAGAAAGAGGGAGGGAGGGAGGAAGGAAGGAAGGAAAAGCCAGCAGGGAGGGAGGGAGGGAGGAAAGAAAGAAAGAGAAAGAAAGAAAGAGAGAGAAAGAAATTTGGGACTTTTGGAGTTGGCAGTATTTAGATGAGATTTTGTAATTGGAGTTGATAATGGAATGGGTTCAGACTTTTAGGAGTGTTGGAATAGGGTGACTATACATTGCAAGTGGGAATAACATGAATTTATGGGAGCCAGAGGGTAGACTATTGTGGGTAGATTCATATCCCTCAAAAAGATCTGTTGAAGTCCTGTTGTTTTAAGCCACCAACTTTGTGTCAATTTGCTATGGCAGCCACAGGAAACTACTCCAGTGGTCAGTGTGAAAGGGTTGTCAGTGGGAGGCCAGGCTCCAGCAGGGGCCAGCATGCAGGAGGCTGTTCCCCAAAAGGGCTGTATGTGCAAAGTGGCCCCCAAATGCCAAAGGAGCCAAGAAACCAAACAATGGGGCAGACAAATTCAGTTGTCTGTATAGGGTGATTTATTAGGGGCATTTACAGACAGAAGCGTGGTCTTGGGTGGCCACAAGACAGGTAGATCCTCACGTTGCAATCCCCCAGATCCAGGATTTATGTCTTGGGGAAGAAGCACAGTGCTCTGGAAGGAGTGTGTAGGTGGCTGTGGGCATCACAGCCTATGAGGTACGCAACAGCATCCAGGGTTGTTTTGGAAGAGAGGTGAATCTTACAGTGACTAGGTGTTTCTACTTAGAGAGCAATATGTCAACCACACATTTTGGAGACATGCCTGGACTCAAGAGTTAGTCAGAAGTCACATGGTGGATTAGTATTTAAAAGAATCACGCTTGACCCCACAGATGGAAGTTCTTAGATAAGAACTTATAAGAGCAAGGCAGGCCGGGCATGGTGGCTCACTCCTGTCATCCCAGCACTTTGGCAGGCCGAGGTAGGAGGATCGATTGAGGCCAGAAGTTGGAAGGCCAAGGCGGGCAGACCACAAGTTCAGGAGTTTGGGACCAGCCTGGCCAATATGGTGTAACCCTGTCTCTCCTAAAAGTACAAAAAAAAAAAAAAAAAAATTAGCCAGGCGTGGTGATGCACACCTGTAATCCCAGCTACTCAGGAGGCTGAGGCAGGAGAATTGCTTGAACCTGGGAGGGAGAGGTTGCAGTGAGCCGAGAGCCGAGATCGCGCCACTGCACTCCAGCCTGGGCAACAGAGGGAGACTCCGTCTCAAAAAAAAAAAAAGCAAGACAAAAGTCTCAGTCCTAAAGAGCCTTGGTCCTGGGGTGCCACAAACTACTGTGGCTCACAGATGAAAATGAGGCCGGGCATGGTGGCTCACACCTGTCATCCCAGCACTTTGGCAGGCCGAGGTAGGAGGATCGATTGAGGCCAGAAGTTTGACACCAGCCTGGGCAAAATAGCAAGACCCCATCTCTACGAAGAATTGTAAAAATTAGCCAGGCATGGTGTTGCACACTTACAGTCCCAGCTACTTGGGAGGCAGAGGTGGGAGGATGACTTAAGCCCTGGAGATTGAGGCTGCAGTGAGCTGCGATTGTACCACTGCACTCCAGCCTGGGTGACAGAGCAAGACCTCATCTTAAAAAAAAAATCCAGGTAACTATCAGTGTCTCTTGTGGCTGGATGCTGCCATGTGACTAAGTTCTGACCAGTGAAGATTTGAGCACAAGTATCCTGTGTTCCTTTAAGTGCATATCCTTTAAGGGGCAGGATGGTACCTTCCCTGCCCTTCCCCCTTCTCTCTTTCTGGTGGCTGTGGCTGGAGGTGGCAGTGTGCAGGGACACCGTGCAGACCTGGCCATGCTGCAGGGATGATGGAGGCGGCCTGAGTTCTGGGCACTGGCACTGCCTCCCTGACCCCAGACTTCTTATACCCCAGGCGGCTCTGAAATAAGCATCTGTCTTGTTCAAGCTCTCTTGTTTTGTGTTGCTGTTACACGTGGCCAAAGCTATATTCTAACATATGTAGAAACCTGGAATTGGGGTGTGAAATCCAGGCCAGATGGCCTAGGGATTAGGGGGTGTGGTGAGTGGGGGAGCTCAGCTGAGGTGGGCGGGGCAGGCAGGGCGGGCTTGGAGCCCAGGCATCGGTCACATGGAAGGGACAGCTGCAGGAGCTGCCGGAGTGGCCTTAGCTGTGGGCCTAGACACAGTTCTCGGGCTGAGTGGGACAGGAGCTAGGAGCAGGGGTGCCTCGGGCCTGGATCTCAGGTCGCCCTGCCACCCTGCATCAGTCCTAGGGCCTCACAGGTCCTGAGGTCCTGTGTTTTCAAACCGCAAGTCAGGACTCAGTAATGAGTCAGGAAATGAATTTAGAGACAAATTTTAGTGAAAAGAGGAGAAGATACCAGAGAGTATTATACCTAGCAGGCATAAGCGTTGCTTGGTGACATCATTATTTCAGTTATATGCAGTCGGCCCTCTTTATCCACGAGTTCCACATCCTTGATTCAACCAAGGGCAGATGGAAAACCTTTGAAAACAACAACAATAAAAAATAACATTTCAACAATTAAAAAATACAAATAAAAATACGGTATAACAACTATTTCCACATCATTTACATTGTATGAGGTACTGTAGGTAATCTAGAGATGATTTAAAGGACACAAGAGAGCTGGGCATGGTGGCTCACACTTGTAATCCCAATACTTTGGGAAGCCGAGGCGGGCAAATCACCTTAGGTCAGGAGTTCGAGACCAGCCTGGCCAAAATTGCGAAACCCCATCTCCACTAAAAATACAAAAATTAGCCAGGCGTGGTGGAGCAGCCTGTAGTCCCAGCTACTCGGGAGGCTGAGGCAGGAGAATCGCTTGAACCCAGGAGGCAGAGGTTGCAGTGAGCCGAGATTTTGCCACTGTACTCCAGCTTGGGGGACAGAGTGAGACTCCATATCAAAAACAAAACAAAACAAAACAAACAAACAAAACTACACAGGAGGATGTGCATGGGTTATATGCAAATACTATGCCATTTTATATCACAGACTTGAGCCTCCCAGATTTAGGCATGTGCAGGGGTCCTAGAACCAATTTCCCATGGATTTCAAGGACAGCAGCACACTCATGTGCGTATGTGGGTATATGTGTGCATGTAAATGTGTGCACATGTGTGCACGTATGTGTGTACCATGTTGCTAAGAAAATGTATTCCTGGCCAGGCATGATGGCTCACGCCTGTAATCCCAGCTTGGGAGGCCGAGGCGGGCGGTTCACCTGAGGTCAGGAGTTCGCGACCAGCCTGACCAACATGGAGAAACCCTGTCTCCACTAAAAATACAAAATTAGCCAGATGTGGTGGGGCATGCTTGTAATTCCAGCTACTCGGGAGGCTGAGGCAGGAGAATCACTTGAACTTGGGGGGCACAGGTTGTGGTGAGTTGAGATCACGCCATTGCACTCTAGCCTGGGCAACAAGAGTGAAACTGTGTCTCAAAAAAAAAAAAAAAAAAACAGAGAAAGAAAATGTATTCCTTACTACAGATCTTGGCCAACAGTGGAAGCCACTGAGGTGCAACTAAACCAAATGCCTGACTTCCCCAGAAGTGTAGCCCTCATCAAAGAACGGATGTATTCACAGGAGTAAGGACATGCCCTCCTGCATACAAATCCCAGCACTGCACCTGTCAGTTTTGGGCATTGGACCTCTCCAGGTCTCGATTTCTTCATCTGCATCATGGGATAATCAGAGTACCTGCCTTGTGGCATTAATTACTGAGGAATGGATGAAAGAACATCTGCAGACTGGGGGCGGTGGCTCACGCCTGTAATCCCAACACTTTGGGAAGCCGAGGCGGGTGGATCACGAGGTCAAGAGATTGAGACCATCCTGGCCAACATGGTGAAACACTGTCTCTACTAAAAATACAAAAATTAGCTAGGCGTGGTAGTGCACGCCTGTAATCACAGCTATTTGGGAGGTTGAGGCAGGATAATCGCTTGAACCGGGAGGCGGAGCCGAAATCGCGCCACTGCAGTCCAGCCTGATAACAGAGGAAGACTCCATCTCAAACAAAAAATAATAATAATAAATAAATAAAATGGCCGGGCATGGTGGCTTATGCCTGTAATCCCAGCACTTTGGGAGGCTGGCGTGGGTGAATCACGAGGTCAGGAGATCAAGACCATCCTGGCTAACATGGTGAAACCCCATCTCTACTAAAAATACAAAAACAAAATTAGCTGGGCATGGTGGCGGGCGCCTGTAGTCCCAGCTACTCGGGAGGCTGAGGCAGGAGAATGGTGTGAATCCGGGAGGCGGAGCTTGCAATAAGCTGAAATCACTGCCACTACACTCCATCCAGCCTGGGTGACAGAGAGAGACTGTTTAAAAAAAAAAAAAAGTCTGCAAAGTGCTCAGCATGGGATGTGGCACATAGTTAGCCTGTCTTCTGCTTCCTTCTTGTTATCATTACCAATCACAGTAATAGTAATTAGTATTACATTTATTGGACTTAAAACTTGTGGGGAAGAAGTATTATTATCATTGTCAGTTACACCTGAAGCAGATAGGGAACAGCATTTCCCCTCTAGAGACTAAGAATGCAAAATACGTTCTCTAAAACTACAAGTCTAGGTTTGGGATCAAAGGCTTGTGTTGATGTTAACCCAATTGACCTAATGCCCTCTGCTACAACCTTTTGAATTTGGGTTTGACCTGGAGGCTTAGAGAGCTCACTGGTCAACCCCCTTGTTTCATAGGAGGCCCAGACAAAGGAAGAGATTTTCCCAGCCCAGGAGTTGAGGGCCTAGCACAGCCAAGAACAGATCTGTGTCCTAAGGCCCTCCTCGAAGCCCTCTCTGGAGGCCTTTCCCACCCCAGCCCTGCAGTGGCTGCGGTCCATGTTCTTGGTCCAGACCCCTGGCATTAGCAACACAGTGCATTTGCTGTCCTCATGCACACAGCCACTCCCTCCTCCCTTCCTGAGGCCCCAGGACCAGGCTGTGGGTGGTCTGTGCCCTTGGGGCTTATTCCAGGCCCTTGCCCAAAAGCATCACCCAGGCCCACTCGTAGCCTTCCTAATTCATTCATTCTGTTTGCTTCTCTTGGTCACTTGCAGTCAGTCACTCTCGAGGGAACAGAATGACAAAGAGTTGGTGAACAACCACCGGGTGCCTTTGCTCCCTTGCATTTGGTGCCTAGTCCCTCTGGCTAGTGTCTCTGCAGGGTCCCACCTGGCCTCCCGCTGGCTGGCTGGTCCGGAAGGAACATGTGATCATTTCCTGTGGCTGCTGTAACAGCTACCACAAGCTTAGTGGCTTAACACATTTAATCTCAGGAGAATGTTTCTGGAAGTCAGAAGCCTGAAATCAGCTTCACAGGGCAAAAGTCAGGGTGTGGGGAGAGCTGGTTCCTTCCGGAGGCTCGAGGGGAGAACGAGTGTCCTTGTGTCTTTCAGCTTCCAGTGGCCACCTGTGTTCCTAACCGAGCCCTATTCTCACGTCACTACACGTCTCACTTCTCCTGCTGCTGCTCCTCCTGCCCCCCTATTATGAGGCCCTGTGATTACACTGAACCCACCTGGTTGGTCCAGGGTCATCTCCCATACAGGCATGGTGGCTCATGCCTGTAATCCACAGGTCCTGGGGATTAGGATGTGGTCCTTCCATAACCATTATTCAGCCTGCCACTTTGGAGGGCTTTGGAATTCCAGGAACTAGGGGAGAACTTTTGCTCTGCCCCTTACCACTCCTGCTGTCTGAACTCCTTCGTCAAAAAGGAAGCAGAAATATTAACATCTATCATTTAACTAAGTGAAATGAAATGATGCGCCCTCTCCCTCTCCCTCTCCCTCTCCCTCTCCCTCTCCCTCTCCCTCTCCCTATCCCTCTCCCTCTCCCTCCTCTTTCTTCGGTCTCCCTCTCCTTCTTTTTTCGGTCTCCCGCTGTTATCGAAGCTGGACTGTACTGCCGTGATCTCGGCTCGCTGCAACCTCCCTGCCTCGGGCTCCTGTGACTCTCCTGCCTCGGCCTGCCGAGTGCCTGGGATTGCAGGCGCGCGCCGCCACGCCTGAATGGTTTTTGTATTTTTGGTGGAGACGGGGTTTCCCCGTGTTGACCGGGCTGGTCTCCAGCTCCTGGCCTCGAGTGATCTGCCTGCCTCGGCCTCCCGAGGTGCTGGGATTGCAGACGGAGTCTCGCTAACTCAGTGCTCAATGGTGCTCAGGCTGGAGTGCAGTGGTGTGATCTCAGCTCGCTGCAACCTCCACCTACCAGCCTCCTGCCTTGGCCTCTTAAAGTGCTAAGATTACAGCCTCTGCCCCGCCGCCACCCCGTCTAGGAAGTGAGGAGCATCTCTGCCTGGCCGCCCATCGTCTGGGATGTGAGGAGCCCCTCTGCCCGGCCGCCCTATCTGGGAAGTGAGGAGCGCCTCTGCCCGGCCGCCCATCGTCTGGGATGTGAGGAGCGCCTCTGCCTGGCCGCCACCCCGTCTGGGAGGAAGTGAGGAGCGCCTCTGCCCGGTTGCCCCATCTGGGAAGTGAGGAGCGCCTCTGCCTGGCCGCCACCCCGTCTGGGAAGTGAGGAGCGCCTCTGCCCGGCTGCCACCCCATATGGGTAGTGAGGAGCGCCTCTGCCCAGCCACCCCTCCTGGGAGGTGAGGAGCGCCTCTGCCCAGCCGCCTCGTCTGGGAGGTGAGGAGTGCCTCTGCCCGGCCGCCCCGTCTGGGAGGTGAGGAGCGCCTCTGCCTGGCCGCCACCCCGTCTGGGAGGTGAGGAGCGCCTCTGCCTGGCCGCCACCCCGTCTGGGAGGAAGTGAGGAGCGCCTCTGCCCGGCTGCCCCATCTGGGAAGTGAGGAGCGCCTCTACCCAGCTGCCACCCCGTATGGGAAGTGAGGAGCGCCTCTGCCCGGCCGCCCACTCTGGGAAGTGAGGAGCGCCTCTGCCTGGCCGCCCACTCTGGGAGGTGAGGAGCGCCTCTGCCCGGTCACTCCGTCTGGGAGGTGAGGAGCGCCTCTGCCCGGCCGCCACCCCGTCTGGGAGGAAGTGAGGAGCACCTCTGCCTGGCCGCCCCGTCTGGGAAGTGAGGGGTGCCTCTGCCCGGCCGCCACCCCGTCTGGGAGGAAGTGAGGAGCACCTCTGCCCGGCTGCCCCATCTGGGAAGTGAGGAGCGCCTCTGCCCGGCGGCCACCCCGTATGGGAAGTGAGGAGCGCCTCTGCCCGGCCACCCCGTCTGGGAGGTGAGGAGTGCCTCTGCCTGGCCACCCCGTCTGGGAAGTGAGGAGCGCCTCTGCCCGGCCACCCCGTCTGGGAAGTGAGGAGCGCCTCTGCCTGGCCACCACCCCGTCTGGGAGGAAGTGAGGAGCGCCTCTGCCCGGCCGCCACCCCGTGTGGGAAGTGAGGAGCGCCTCTGCCCGGCCGCCCTGTCTGGGAGGTGAGAAGTGCCTCTGCCCGGCTGCCACCCCGTCTGGGAGGAAGTGAGGAGCACCTATGCCTGGCTGCCCCATCTGGGAGATGAGGAGCACCTCTGCCCGGCCACCCCGTCTGGGAGGTGAGGAGTGCCTCTGCCTGGCCGCCCCGTCTGGGAAGTGAGGAGTGCCTCTGCCTGGCCGCCACCCCGTCTGGGAGGAAGTGAGGAGCGCCTCTGCCCGGCTGCCCCATCTGGAAAGTGAGGAGCGCCTCTGCCCGGCCGCCACCCCATATGGGAAGTGAGGAGCGCCTCTACCTGACCACTCCGTCTGGGAGGTGAGGAGCGCCTCTGCCCAGCCGTCACCCCGTCTGGGAGGAAGTGAGGAGCACCTCTGCCCGGCTGCCCCGTCTGGGAGATGAGGAGCACCTCTGCCCGGCCGCCCCGTCTGGGAGATGAGGAGCACCTCTGCCTGGCCGCCACCTCGTCTGGGAGGAAGAGAGGAGTGCCTCTGCCCAGCTGCCCAATCTGGGAAGTGAGGAGCGCCTCTGCCCGGCCGCCACCCCATATGGGAAGTGAGGAGCTCCTCTGCCTGGCCACTCCGTCTGGGAGGTGAGGAGCGCCTCTGCCCGGCCGCCCCGTCTGGGAGGTGAGGAGTGCCTCTGCCCGGCCGTCACCCCGTCTGGGAGGAAGTGAGCAGCACCTCTGCCCGGCTGCCCCGTCTGGGAGATGAGGAGCACCTCTGCCCGGCCGCCCCGTCTGGGAGGTGAGGAGTGCCTCTGCCCGGCCGCCACCCCGTCTGGGAGGAAGTGAGGAGCACCTCTGCCCGGCCGCCCCCTCTGGGAAGTGAGGAGCGCCTCTGCCTGGCAGCCACCCCGTCTGGGAGGAAGTGAGGAGCGCCTCTGCCTGGCTGCCCCATCTGGGAAGGGAGGAGCACCTCTGCCCAGCCGCCACACCGTCTGGGAAGTGAGGAGCGCCTCTGCCTGGCCACCCCGTCTAGGAGGTGAGGAGCGCCTCTGCCCGGCCGCCCAGTCTGGGAAGTGAGGAGCACCTCTGCCCGGCCGCCCAGTCTGGAAGTGAGGAGCACCTCTGCCCGGCCGCCCTGTCTGGGAGGTGAGGAGTGCCTCTGCCTGGCCGCTACCCTGTCTGGGAGGAAGTGAGGAGCGTCTCTGCCCGGCCGCCCCGTCTGGGAAGTGAGGAGCTCCTCTGCCCGGCCGCCCCGTCTGGGAGGTGAGGAGCGCCTCTGCCCGGCTACCCTGTCTGGGAGGTGTACCCAACAGCTCCGAAGAGACAGCGACCATCAGGAGCGGGCCATGAGGACGATGGCGGTTTTGTTGAAAAGAAGAGGGGGGAAGTGTGGGGAAAGGAAGGAGAGATCAGATTGTTGCTGTGTCTGTGTAGAAAGAGGTGGGCATAGGAGACTCCATTTTGTTCTGACTAGGAGAAATTCTTCTGCCTTGGGATGCTGTTGATCTATGGCCTTTCCCCCAGCCCCATGCTCTCTGAAACATATGCTGTGTCAACTCAGGGTTAAATGGATTAAGGGCGGTGCAAGATGTGCTTTGTTAAACAGATGCTTGAAGGCAGCATGCTCTTTAAGAGTCATCACCACTCCCTAATCTCAAGTACCCAGGGGCACAAACACTGCAGAAGGCCGCAGGGACCTCTGCCTAGGAAAACCAGAGACCTTTGTTCATGTGTCTATCTTCTGACCTTCTCTCCACTATTATCCTATGACCCTGCCACATCCCCCTCTCCGAGAAACATCCAAGAATCATCAATAAATACTTCATAAATTAAAAAAAAAAAAAAAAAAAAGAAATGATGCTGGGGGCAGTGGTTCACACCTGTTATCCCAGTGGTTTGGGAGGCCGAGGCGGGAGGATCATTGAGGCCAGGAGTTTGAGATCAGTCTGGGCAACATAACAAGACCCTATCTCTAGAACTCTACCAAAAAAAAAAAAAAAAAGATTATCTGGGCATGGTGGCACACATTGTGTAGTCCCAGATTCTTAGGAGGCTGAGGTAGAAGGACCACTGGAACCTGGGAGTTTGAGACTGCAGTGAGCTGCGATCAGGCCACTGATTCCAGCCAGGGCAACGGAGCAAGACCCTATCCCCCCCAAAAAAAAACACACAAGAGAAAAGATGACTCTGGATTCAGGGGTCCAGGGGAGGAGGCAGGGTCACTGTCTGTGGACCTGGCAATGGATGTGGAGAGGAAAGGAAGTAGATATTCTCTTGGGGAGGAATGATCAGGACTTGGTAATGGATAAGAAGAAATAAATGTGTGAAAGCCGGGAGAGCTCCTGGGGCAGAGAGAACCATGTGAGGGGGTAAAGGGGAAGAATTTACAAGTATTTACTGAGGGGCAGGCACCTGCTTATAAAGGGAGAGAGAAAACAAACATGATAAAAGTAATTTGATGTGGACAAATAGAAAGCAGGTTAAAGGGAATTTGAATGCTGAATGAGGAGGTGGTGCAAGTTCAATAGGATGGTCGGGAAGAGCTCACTGAGAAAGGGACCTTTGAGCAACTTGGTAAGGGAGCATGCTGTATCCAGGGAAGAGCCTTCCAGGCCACAGGCATCAGATGCAAAGGTCCTGCGGCAGGAATGTTCCTGGTGTTTTGGAGGAGCTGGAAGGGGTGGGAGTGTGGCTGGAGTGGACCAGAAAGGGGACGGTGGAGGAGATGGCCATGGAGGAATGGCTGGTTGTAAGGGCCTGGGTTTTGTGTGTGTGTGTGTGTGTGTGTGTGTGTATGGTAAAATATGCAAAACATAATATGTTTATCATTTTAACCACTTTTTATAATTCTTTTTTTGAGACAGAGTCTCACCCTGTCACCCAGGCTGGAGTGCAATGGTGTGATCTTGGCTCACTGCAACCTCCACCTCCCAGGTTCAGGCGCTTCTCCTGCCTCGGCCTCCTGAGTAGCTGGGATTACAGGCGTGTGCCACCACGCCTGGCTAATTTTTTGTGTCTTTAGTAGAGACAGGGTTTCACCATGTTGGCCAGGCTGGTCTCGAACTCCTGACCTCGTGATCTGCCCACCTCGGCCTTCCAAAGTGCTGGGATTACAGATGTGAGCCACCGCACCGGGCCCCACTTTTTATAATTTTAATGCAATACTTTAAAACTTTTTTTATTGAGGTGAAATTCACAGAATATAAAATTAACCATTTTAAAGTGTACAATTCAGCGACATTAAGTGCATCCATAATGTTATGCAGTCACCACCTCTATCCAGACACTTTCATCACCCCAAAAGGAAATCTCGTTCCTGTTAAGCAGTGACTGCCCCTTTGCTCCTCCCCCTGGTCCCTGACAACTACTAATCTACTTCCTATTCTGGATGTGTCATATATGTGGAATTGTACAATGTGTGGCCTTCTGTTTGGCTTCTTTCACTCAGCATCATATTTTCGAGGTTCATCCATGTCGTAGCAGGCATCAGTACTTCATTCCTTTTTATGGCAGAATGATATTCTGTTTTATGGATATACCACATTTTGCTGATCCATTCATCTGTTGACGGATGTTTGGGTTTTTTTTTTTTTCTTTAGATGGAGTTTCACTCTTGTTGCCCAGGCTGGAGTGCAATGGCGTGATCTTGGCTCACCACAACCTCCCCCTCCTGGGTTCAAGCCATTCTCCTGCCTCAGCCTCTGGAGTAGCCGGGATTACAGGCATGCGTCACCACGCCCAGCTAATTTTGTATTTTTAGTAGAGACAGGGTTTCTCCATGTTGATCAGGCTGGTCGGGAACTCTGGACCTCAGGTGATCCGCCCGCCTCGGCCTCCCAAAGTGCTGGGATTACAGGCGTGAGCCACCGCACCTGGCCTGGGTTGTTTTAAGGACTTTGCTTTGATGCTGAGTGAGGTAGGGGACATTGCAGGGTTCTGAGCAGGGAGGGGACAGGACCCGGCTGAAGTGAAGAAGAGACAGGAAAGGAGATCTGTTAGGGTTCAGAGTAGTCATCTAGGTAACAGATAAAGGTGGCTTGGCCCAGCATGGCAGCAGCGAGGGTGCTGGATCTATTTCAAGATGCACTGGGATTCGCTGGTGGGCAACACAGACACCTGCAGGGAGAGCCTCCTGCATGCTCTGCGAGCCCCTCCACTCTGTGGCCGGCTCTGCTTACTGTCCTGCCAGCTCCTTAATCTGCTGGGGTGCCATCTGGGTGCAGAGGAGGGTGCAACCAAGGGAGAATGGAAAACAGAGCCCTTTATCATGTGAACAGGAAAAATCTGTGACCTGCAAGGCACATCTGGAGGACAGAAATGAAAGCCAAGTGCTCCATCTCCATTCTGGAGATCAGCTGAGTCATCTGGCCTAAGACTGGTGGCCAGACCTCTCCCTCCTCTCTCCTCTGCACCACAAAGCTGCCCCGGAGCTGGGTAGACCCTGGAAACTCATGACACAGCGTGCATCTGTTCAGCTGCCATCACCGTTGGGCCTCAGGCATCCTGGTGCCAGAGAGCAAGGCACCCAATGTAGGGCTTTACCTTTGTGGTTCCCTGGCAGAAGAGAGTAAGAGCTGCCCCCTCACCCTGGTGGCACATCTGAGGCCACTGGTGCCTAGGAAACACCAAGGAGTGGCGTGCTGTCTTGTTCCTGCTCCTCACTGAGCAAGACTTTCAGTGTCTGAATAACCAAGTGTCAAGGACACATTGAGAATGCCTGGCAGAAGGGGGCTGGAAATTTCTGGGGATCTGACTTCTTGGCCCCTCCAAAGTCCCCAGTATGGACAACTCTGGTGCTAGAGCCCCGGGAAGTGTGAAGTTGGCCAAGTTTGGCCTTGGGGATGCTTTCCCTACTCCTGGGTTAGGAGGCGGCTACTCAGCTCCCCTCCCTGTCTTGCCTGAGGCTCTTGGGGTTAGCTTCCATAGGCAGTTTATGTTTATTATGAGACAAATATGACATTAACAGGAAGTATGAAAATCAGAGAAAGAACCCATCTCTGGCCCACTGTGTGGCAGAGCAGCAGGCACACTGGGAAGAACTGGTGTTGGGGATGTGACATTGTATGAGCTTGGGCAGGTTGTCTGATTTACCTGCCCGACATGATGCCTGGCACACAGTGCTCGCTCAGTCCATGCTGTCATGGTGCTGAGGAGGATGCTGGTGTCCATAGGATCCCTCCCAGCCCGTGTCCATGGACCTCTGCATCGTGTGGTGCATGTGATGATTGGGTCAAATGTATTAAGGGAGACCACCCCTCATATTGTCTTATGCCCAATTTTTGCCTCCAAAGAAAGAAGAAGTAAAAACTGAAAGGCAAAAATGAAATCCACAAGCAGACAGCCCGGCGCCACACCGTGGGCCTGGTAGTTACAGACTGACTCCTGACCTAATCGGTTATTTGCATAAAAAAGCACTGTGAAGACCCCTGTCCTGTTCTGTTCCATTCTAATTACTGGTGTATGCAGCCCCCAGTCACATACCCCCTGCTTGCTCAATCGATCACGACCCTCTCACGCAGACCCCCTTAGAGTTGTGAGCCCTTAAAAGGGACAGGAATTGCTCACTCAGAGAGCTCAGCTCCTGAGACAGGAGTCTTGCCGATGCTCCTGGCTGAATAAACCCCTTCCTTCTTTAACTCAGTGTCTGAGGGGTTTTGTCTGTGGCTCTTCCTGCTGCAGTATGACTCATGTTACCATGTGCCAGATTGCCCTAAATTCTCTTTTTGTTTGTTTGTTTGTTTTTTGGAGGCAGAGTCTCACTCTATGGCCAAGGCTGGAGTGCAGTGACGTGATCTTGGCTCACTGCAACCTCTGCTTCTGGGTTCAAGCTGTTCTCCTGCCTCAGCCTCCCAAGTAGCTGGGACTACAGGGGCATGCCACCATGCCTGGCTAATTTATTAATTTTTATTTTTGTAGAGATGGGTTTCACCATCTTGCTCAGGCTGGTCTCAAACTCCTGGGCTCAAGTGATCCACCTGCCTCAGCCTCCCAAAGTGCTGGGATTACAGGCATGAGCCACCACACCCGGCCTGCCCTAAATTCTTTACTCTTTGAAACTCATTTAAGCTTTATAACAGCCCCATAATGTGGATATTGTCGTTATCTCATGTTACAAATTAGGAAACTGAGGCAGCAACTTGCTCAAAGTCACATGCCTGTAAGCACTGCAGACAGAATTGGAACCTAGGCAGTCTGGTCCCAGACCTAGGCTCTTTTTTTTTTTTTTTTTTGACTAAGTCTTGCTCTGTCACCCAGGCTGGGGTGCAGTGGCGCAATTTTGAGACTAAGTCTCGCTCTGTCGCCCAGGCAGGGGTGCAGTGGCCCGATCTTGGCTCACTGCAACCTCTGCTTCCTGGGTTTGAACTATTCTCATGCCTCAGCCTCCTGAATAGCTGGAATTACAGACGTGCACCACCATGCCTGGCTAATTTATGTATTTTTAGTAGAGATGGGGTTTCGCCATGTTGGCCAGGCTAGTCTTGAACTCCTGACCTTAAATGATCTGCCCTCCTCAGCCTCCCAAAGTGCTGGGATTACAGGCATTAGCCTTTAATAATTACTACAGGGCCTGAAGCCATGTCCAGCTACTTTCCGACTTTAATTGTGACACAGGATGCTTTACTTTGTCCCCTTAGAGGCATGTATTCCGTATTCCTAGCTATTTTAGAAATTATGTTTTCTGTGCTTTCTTTTATACAGAGGAGAATTCTAATAGCCAAACTATTTCAACAGGCCCTCGTGTGCTAGGGCCTTTCATTGAGTGACTATGCAAGGTTCTCTCATTAAGTAAAGATGAATTAGGAGCATAACAACCAAATGATGAAGATGAATGAGATTGAGACAAGGACTGTGGCCAAAGCCCACCTTCCACATACTTCAGGATGTGGTCTCGTGCATTCTGTGGGGATGACACCCTCTGATGCTTGTATCCACTGTCACCTTGGGGAGGTGATTTGAGTTCCCAGAGGCTCCATTTACCTGTCCATAAGAATGGGATGAAAGCACACACCTCACAGGATTATGGCAAGGGTCACATGAGATCAGATGTGGAAAAGCCCTTTAACACCTACAAAGAGGCCGGGCGAGGTGGCTCACACCTGTAATCCACACACTTTGGGAGGCCGAGGCAGGCGGATCACCTGAGGTCAAGAGTTTGAGACTAGCCTGATTAAAATGGTGAAACTCTGTCTCTATTGAAAATACAAAAATTAGCCGGGTGTGGTGGTGCACGCCTGTAGTTCCAACTACTTGGAAGGCTGAGGCAGGAGAATCGCCTGAACCTGGGAGGCGGAGGTTTCAGCGAGCCCAGATTGTGCCACTGCACTCCAGCCTGGGCAACAAGAGCGAAACTCCGTCTCGGAAACAACAACAACAACAAAAACCTACAAAGAGTCATGCACGTGGATGGTAATGGTATTTTTCTTCTCTACTCTTTTTTTCTTCTTCTTAGTGGAAAATATTACCCAACATGATATATGGCAATCTCTGCTTTGGCAATTTGGAGGAATTAATGCAAAATAAATAATCTATTAAGACATTTGTAGGCTGGGCACAGTGGCTCATGCCTGTAATCCCAGCACTTTGGGAGGCCGAGGTGGGCGGATCACGACATCAGGAGTTTGAGACCATCCTGGCCAACATGGTGAAACTCCGTCTCTCCTAAAAATACCAAAATTAGCCAGGTGTGGTGGTGCACACCTGTAATTCCAGCTACTCAGGAGGCTGAGGCAGGAGAATTGCTTGAACCTGGGAGGCGGAGGTTGCAGTGAGCCAAGATTGCACCATTGCACTCCAGCCTGGGTGACAGAGCAAGACTCCGTCTCAAAAAAAAAAAAAGAACACATTTGTGTCATCAGCACCACTGTTAAGAAAACTTATCCAAAGCTTGAAAATAAGGTAAACTGATTTTTAATCTCCTGCTAGACATTACAGCTTTGAGGGATATGCCTCTGCCTAGCCTACCATTTACTCCTAATTAGAACCCAGATATTTACAACTCTAAACTTAAAGATTAATGAGCAGACAACTAATAAGGTACGGTGATTTTCCTTTGTCACCAGCAGAAAAGCCCACTCCAGAGCTGCATTTCCCTGGAGAGTATGATTCTCAGAGTGTGGTGCTGGGCCAGCAGTGGCACCTGGGAATGTGGATTCTCAGGCCCTGCTCTGGACCTACAAAATCACAAACTCGGGGTGCAGCCAGGCACCCCAAGCTGCTTCTGTTGTGTGCTCTGGTTTGAGAAGGATCGCAGTAGAGCATTAACATTTCCAGCTGATGAGCAAATATTATCTCAGTATTCTGTCTCCCACCACTGATTATAAGATTTCCTTTTCCCCATATCATCTTTTGTCTTGTCTACGTCTTCCTGCTGGTTCCCTCACTAATGAGTCAAACACAATTTTCATGCCGTGCTCACTACTCGTTTTTATGAGAATTATGTTTTTAACATTTTGAAAATTAGACTCTGACACCAACACTAAGGGAAATGCACTGAATTTCTGTTTCTGGTTGTGCTTCCTGGTGGCTGCCGACAAGGCCTCTGTCACACTCCAGTGGCCTCCCAGCACCTAGTGAACAGCCACCCTCTGTTTGGGGAACGTTCCACATCAAGGGTGTCTCATCTTCAGGATGGGAAGGCCGGAAATTCACTTTCACAGACTCCATTTCCTCAAGGGCACAACACGTGATCAGGATCCACCACACGGGCATGCCTGGGAGGGACCGCAGGAGACAGTGCAAACATGCTTCCCAGGCCCATTTTCTGGTGGAGGTAACTGGAGGGGTTCTCACTCTCTGGCCTAGAATTTGGGTGGTTTCTTTTTCTTTTCATTTATTTATTTTAGAGATGAGGTCTTGTTGTGTTGCCCAGGCTGGTCTCAAACTCGTGACCTCAAGTGCTCCTCCTGCCTCGGCCTCCCAAAGGGTTGTCGATGGCAGCGGTGGGCCATCCGGAGTGGCCACTGCCATCATGCCAGCTGCAGCAGGGAGGTACAGGCAGTGGTGGCAGGAGGCAGGAGTGGCTGCAGGAGCAGCAGTGGCAGTGGTGGGTCCCCTGTGCCCCGTCTCAGAGATAGCCAATGGCATCATCCCCACCCTCACATAGCCAGGCAGGACGCTCTCCCGGGCCCAGAGCCTCTGCTTGGCTTCAATCTCGCTCCCCACCACATCCCGGGAGCCCGTGAGCACCGAGCCAAAGGCACAGCTGGGGCTTTCAGGGCCAGCCCTGAGAGCATCAGGTTCATTTGTGCAGGGTTGGCCAGGGTCGCCCTACCACCTGCACCTCACCTGCCACCACTGCAGGGAAAACACAGAGAGGAGGTGGGCAGTCCTTGGAGCCCACCCCTGGGAGCCCTCCAGAGCCGGCCACCCTGGGAGCCACCATGATGGGGACAGGCTGAGTTGCCAGCCAGTGGGGGAGCAGCACAGTCGAGCACGGAGGGACAGGCAGAAAGGGGCTCCTAGGCAGAGCTGGACCCGGGGCAGTGCCATGCTCCATGGTACTGGCAGGAGCCAGAAGCTGGCAAGAGCCCCACCCTCCCAAGCATAGCTGCAGCAGCCCAAGTCACAGCTAGGGACCCTGGCCTCCCTGTACTCTTGGCGGCTGGAAGCAGGCAGGAGCCCTACCCTCCTGGGGGCAGCTGCAGCTGCCCAAGCCGTGGCTGAGGACCCAGGCATCTCTGCACTCTTGGGGGCCAGGATGGTCCCCCTTCCTCCCACATGCTTGGAGTGTCTGCTCCCACTATCTGGCCTCTCCCTGCTCCTGGCACCCACTACAATCTTGAAGCAAGGTTGGGGCTGAGCCTGGGCACTGTCACAGACCAGACCCAGACAGGTGTGCACACACTCAGGGCAGCACTGACACACTAGCCCCCTGCCGCCTCAGCCCCCTCTGGACTTGGGCACTGATGAGCATGGGAAGGAGGCTGACGGTGGGCTGAGGGCAGCTTGGTGCTGGTCTGCAGGCACCCTTTGGCATGAACAGCCTAGGCTTCATGAACAGCAGCAGGAGGCATACAGGCCCCAGGGTGGAAGGCGATGGGTCCCCAGTGAAGCCCCAACTTCAAGCTAGGGAGGGCCTGAAGCCGGGGGGCTGGGCTGCCGGTCCTGTGGACTGGAATGGGAACTTGTGCTTTATCTAGGCCCACCCATGGCTGCCCATGGACCAATTGGCATGTGCTTCCTCCCTTCTGAGGCCCATAAAAACCCTGAACTTAGCCAGACCAGAAGAGACGTCAGGACTGCCAGCTGTGGAGAGGAGCTACCCACTCTGAGGTCTCCTCTCTGCTGAGAGCAGGGAAATGACAGGACAACCTTCTCTGCAGGGGAGCTACCCTCTCTGCTGAGAGCTGAATACTCATCGGGATGACCTGCCTAGCAGAGAGGAGCTACCGTCTCTATTAAGGGCTGAACACTCGTTGGGACACCCTGGCTACGGAGAGGAGCTACTCACTGTGGCTCTCCTCTGAGCTGTTCCATTGCTCAATAAAGCTCCTCTTCATCTTGCTCACCCTTCACTTGTCTGAGTACTTCATTCTTCCTGGACACAGGACAAGAACTCAGGACCTGCTAAATTGCAGGGCTAAGAGAGCTGTAACACAAACAGGGCTGAAACACACCCCTTGCTTGCCATGTTATGGGTGACAAGGAGAAAAAAAGAGAGGAGCAGAGAAGAGCTGTGGCCCTTTGGGGAGCCCAGACCTAGGAGCTCCCTGAGCCAGGGTTGTGACACCCCCTTTATGGCTCTGTGGTTCCTGGTGTCTCCAAGCTTCCAGGCACCACTGTGTTCCTCAGTGTCAGCTGTGGAAGTTGCTTATGGTATGCCTGGTCTAGCCACAGCCTCGCAGGGAGCTGGTGCCTGTACAGGTGCCTGGAACTGCCTGCCTGGCCACAACCGGCGTGCCTGGCTGTGCACAGTGGCCGGGCCCCATGCTTGCTCACACACCCCTTGCCGCTCCTCACCTGGCTCACCCTTGGCAAGTATGACATCTAAGCCAGTAGCACAAGCTGAGCACAGCCTGCCAGGCTGAGTGGGCAGAATGAGCCCAAACAGGCCAGAGCAAAACTTGGACAAAGGTGCCACTGGCCACAGAGCTTTCTGGCTGCTGAAGTGACACTCAAGGATCCTGTAATATTAGGATTATAGGCATGAGTCACTGCACCCAGCAACGGTGTCCTTTTCTGCTTAAACAAAAGCTTCTTTCCTTCTTTCCTTCCTTCCTTCCTTCCCTCCTTCCTTCCTTCCCTTTCTTTCTTTTTCTTTCTTTCTTTCTTTCTTTCTTCTTTTCTTTTCTTTTCTTTTCTCTTCTTTTCTCTTTTCTTTCTGATGGAGTTTCACTCTGTCACCCAGGCTAGAGTACAGTGGCGCAATCTTGGCTCACTGAAACCTCCATCTCCTGGGTTCAAGTGATTCTCCTGCCTCAGCCTCCCGAGTAGCTGGGATAATAGGTGCCCACGACCACGCCCAGCCAATTTTTTTTTTTTAGACGGAGTCTTGCTCTGTGGCCCAGGCTGGAGTGCAGTGGCACAATCTCGGCTCACTGCAACCTCCGCCTCCCTGGTTAAAGCAATTTGCCTGGCTCAGCCTTCCAAGTAGCTGGGACTACAGGTGTGTGCCACCATGCTCAGTTAATTTTTGTATTTTTAGTAGAGACGGGGTTTCATCATGTTGGACAGGATGGTCTTGATCTCTTGACCTGGTGATCTGCCCACCTCGACCTCTCAAAGTGCTGGGATTACAGGCGTGAGCCACTGTGCCCGGCTTAATTTTTGTATTTTTAGTAGAGATGGGATTTCACCATGTTGGTCAGGCTGGTCTCGAACTCCCAACCTCAGGTGATCCACCCGCCTCGGCCTCCCAAACTGCTGGGATTACAGACATGAGCCACCATGCTTGGCTCAAGAGCGTATTTCTTACTATTTCTTACTGCAAACTTTGACTGATACAAATCAAAAAGAGTCTATTTGATATGGCATTCTCCTGCATGTCATTACAAAATTCAGGATAATTTGTGTGGAAAAACAGTCAGGCAATAAGGATTATATCATGTCTAAGCAATGTCTGCTTTAGTAGAAATGAGGTCTGGGGGCCACCTCTCTGCTGTGTTTGACTGTGGCTTAGGGCTTGCCTCTCGGTACCCTGGTCCACCAGGTTCTTGGCAACTTCAGAGAACATGCATCTCCTCACTTTTGCCTCCCTCCCTGGGGGCCTGGAGAGCCCCATCCTGACTGCATGACTCACAGCTCCTTCAGCTTCTGTCTGCAGCTCCGCTTGTGGGAAAAAGACAGCTAGAGGTATACAATTTTAAAACAAGACTTTGTTGCTGCATTGCAAGAAGGAAGAAAGAGAATGCTCACTGGGCAGTCTGGGACTGTTTGACCCTCAAAGTTCTTTAACACATCAAAATGACAAACTTTCTTTTACATCTGAATATACCCAAGATATCTACCAGAAATCACTTTGGGATTTGCAGGGAAGAGAGGGCCCTGTGCACACAAAGTAAAGAAATTTCAGGCCAGGCACAATGGCTCACCTTGAGTCCTGGCGTTTGAATAGCATGGGCAATACAGCAAGGTCTCATCTCTCAAAAAAAAAAAAAAAAAAAAAGCCAGGTGTGGTGGCTGTGGTTTGTGGTTGAAGCTACTCAGGAGGTTGAGGCAAGAGGATCACTTGAGCCTAGGAGGTCGAGGCTGCAGTGAGCCATGATTGCGCCATTGCACTCCAGCTTTGGTGGAAGAGTGAGATCCTGTCTCAAAAATAAATAAATAAGTAATAAAGAAATTTCACAAGGCTGTCACAATTGACACGAAACCAAATGCAGTGTGAGAGCCTTGGTTGGATTTTGAATGGAAACTAATAACAGCTATAGGAGACCCTTTGGTACAATTAGAGGGAACTCTGAATATGGATTGTGAAATGCATTGTATATAAGGCAATGCGTATAGTGGAATGTATTGTATTAAAGTTAAATTTCCAGTATATGATCATTGCACCATGGTTTTGCAGAAGAAACTAGTTCTTCTAGCTTGTCTGCAAGTAACTCAAAGTGTGTCTGTAAGTAACTCAAACACAAAATTTAAATAAAAAATATATGTGGAGAGATAAGCTAAAGTGGTAAGAAAACTGGATTAAAAATGTATCGCTAACTAGAGAATCTAGATGAAGTGTCTATGGGTTCTCACCGCATAATTCTTATGACTTTTCTTTAGGTTAGAAAATAGTCAAAAATAAAGTAGAATTGGGGAGTTTGGGTAGAAGCTTATATGTGTAGGGTCTCCCAGTTTCTCCCACTTTCTTTTCTGAGAAACAGAGAGTGCCTTGGCCACTCCGTGATCTGACTTGCTGCATGCTTCCCCTGTGGGCTGGAACCTGAGCTGGGGCCCTGAACATTCCCAGGCACTGATAAACTTGCTTATGTTGTTGTCCAAAACACTTCAAGATCAAACATCTTGCTAAACATGTAGCAACTGACAGCTTCCCCATGCCCCTCTCCAAGGGCTCCTCTCCGGGGGGCACCTGTTTCCCTGAAGGCCACCTGAGGCCTGTGACAGCCCTATGTATGTAAACGCCCTAATGCATGCTTTGCACTGGTCACCCTGGCGTTTAGTGCTTCTTTCTTTGGAATCCCATCCAGGGCTGGTCTGGGGTAGTCCCTTGAGGGAACATCCTTGCCGAAACCCTAGCTGTGGGTTCGGCTGAGAGGATGCAATTTCTGACAAGATGACCATAAGTTGGTCATCCTTTCAGTTGGGTGGCTGGTGCTTATTTGAGGCTTCAGTGTGATATTCATTCTAACATTCCATAGAACAGTTTTTTAAAGGCTGCACATCTGGGCTGGGCGCCGTGGCTCACGCCTGTAATCCCAGCACTTTGGGAGGCCGAGGTGGGCGGATCACGAGGTCAGGAGATCAAGACCATCCTGGCTAACACGGTGAAACCCCATTTCTACTAAATATACAAAAAATTAGCCAGGTGTGGTGGCGGGCGCCTGTAGTCCCAGCTACTCAGGAGGCTGAGGCAGGAGATTGGCGTGAACCCGGGAGGCGGAGCTTGCAGTGAGCCAAGATCGCGCCACTGCACTCCAGCTTGGGCGATAGAGCGAGACTCCGTCTCAAAAAAAAAAAAAAAAAAAAAAGCTGCACATCTGAAAAGAGATCTAAACGTGCATTTTTATAATAAGGGGGCTCTCCTTCAGCATCAGTTCAAAAGTTCAAAGGGGAGGGTGTTGCTGAAGGTCTCTACAGGAGTCACATGAGTTATTCATGGGAATAACACATTAGGGAACATTTTTGAGGTTTTTTTTTTTTTTGGGATATGGTGTTTCACTCTGTCACACAGGCTGGAGTGCAGTGGCGCAATCTCGGCTCACTACAGCCTCTGCCCTCCGGGTTCAAGCAATTTTCCTGCCTCAGCCTCCCAAGTAGCTGGGATTACAAGCACATGCCACCATGCCCGGCTGATTTTTTTGTATTTTTAGTAGAGGCAGGATTTCACCGTGTTGTCCAGGCTGGTCTCGAACTCCTGAGCTCAGGCAATCCACCTGCCTCAGTCTCCCAAAGTGCTAGGATTACAGGTGTGAGCCACCGCGCCCGGCCACATTTTTGAGTTTTAAACTTTTAGAATACGTGATGTAAAGTTCTGTGATGACAGAGGGGCAATTTTTCTCTTTGTTCTCTACTCTGTGGATGTAAAAATCCATTCCTGTATATTTGTTAGGTTGTAAATGTTCCATTTCCAGGACGGTAATACAACCTAGCAGGGACAAACCTGTAGTCCCAAAACAATGGATTTCTTAGCCTCCTTGCAGCAAGAACGATCACTTACCTGAGGAACCTGGTGTCCTCCTCAAACAAAGGTAGAGGCAGGGTTTTTGTTTTGTTTTGTTTTGTTTTGTTTTGAGACGGAATCTAGCTCTGTCTCCCAGGCTGGAGTGCAGTGGTGCGATCTCAGCTCACTGCAAGCTCCGCCTCCTGGGCTCACGCCATTCTCCTGCCTTGGCCTCCCGAGTAGCTGGGACTACAGGCGCCCACCACCATTCCCGGCTAATTTATTGTATTTTAGTAGAGGGGTTTCACCGTATTAGCCAGGATGGTCTCGATCTCCTAACCTCATGATCTGCCCGCCTCAGCCTTCCAAAGTGCTGGGATTACAGGCTTGAGCCACTGCGCCCAGCCACGTAGAGGCAGGGTTCTTACAGGATCTGGAGGAGGGTGGAGGTTAGGTACAATATAAATGAAGCAGTGTTGTGGATAGGCATGAAGCAAACAGGATTATGTGTGTAAAGCTGTAAAGGGGTTAACTTCAGAAGCCGACCCAGGGTCCTGTTCCCTTAGAAACTACAAAGTTAAAATAAATGTAGGATGTTGTGCTTAAAAAGCTCCTTTGTTTGTTTGTTTGTTAGTTTTTGAGATGGAGTCTTGCTCTGTTGCCCAGGCTTGAGTGCAATGGTGCCATCTCAGCTCACTACCAGCTCTGCCTCCTGAGTTCCCACCATTCTCCTACCTCAGCCTCCTGAGTAGCTGGGACTACAGGCGCCTGCCACCATGCCTGGCTAATTTTTTGTATTTTTAGTAGAGAAGGGGTTTCACCGTGTTAGCCAGAATGGTCTTGATCTCCTGACCTCGTGATCCGCCTGCTTCAGCCTCCCAAAGTTAAAAAGCTCTTTTCTAAAAAAAAAAAAAAAAAAAAAAAGAGAAAAATCCTGTTTCGGCTGGAAATCGAGGCTGCTTCTTTGTGTCAAAGAATGTTCCATTCTCACTAACATGGTTTCAAACAGCAAAGTTTCTGACAGTCTGTGATTTTACGGAACAAGGTTCTCTAAAATCTATAGTTTCCAGTTTCTGTAGGTTGACAATCACAGAGGAGGACTGTGGCTAAGAGACACTCCTGCAGGTGGCCACAGTGAAATGGGGAAGGAGGACTCCCAGGTGGACAGGACAAGATAAAGATGGTTCTGAAGCTGTAGGTGGCACTGTGCCCAGGGCATTTTGGGATGCAGTTCAAGCTGTGGTCCTAGGGTCATCCTCACACCTCCCTTCACAGTGTGGCCCTCACTCCTTCAGTCTGGATGCCTCCGGATACCCTGTTTACCCTTCAAGGCTCTCAATCTTAAGTGGTGTCTGTGTTGGTAGACAAGCCAGGCTCTCCCATGGCGATGGTAGTCTTGGTGAGGTTGTGTGGGGTGTCCATGTGTGGGTGATTCTCATAATGAGCTGCACGAACCCATATATGGTGAGGTTGCACTGTATGGTGAAGGGGGGTCCAGGGAGTTTCACAGCCAGCCTATGTGGTACAAAGCAGTCACTGTCCTCTGGATTTCCAACTGGAAAGGATGTGTTGCTGTGGGATCCAGGGTTGGCCTGGCAGGCCCTTAGTAACGTGAAAAGAAATTGGACTAGAAGAGAGGTTTTGTTTTGTTTTGAGATGGAGTCTCGCTCTGTCGCCCAGGCTGGAGTGCAGTGGTGAGATCTTGGCTCACTGCAGCCTCTGCCTCCTGAGTTCAAGTGATTCTCCCACCTCAGCCTCCCGAGTAGTTGGCACTACAGGTGCCCGCCACCACACCCAGCTAATTTTCTGTAGAGACAGGGTTTCACCAGGTTGGCCAGGCTGGTCTCGAATTCTTGACCTCAAGTGATCCGCCCTCCTCGGCTTCCCAAAGTGCTGGGATTACAGGCGTGAGCCAATGCACCCAGCCAGAAGAGAGGTTTTGAAGGATCACCTAGAACCTGCATGGAAAGCCCCACAGCCTCCCTGCAGAGGACTGCCTGGGATCCAAAGCCAAAGTCGGTGACTTTGCTTTACATCTTCATCTGACAACTGGAAGGACCCAGGCTGTTTGCAGTCTGTGTGGCTGAAGTTGATCCCAACTATGAACTGAGCTGCTGGGTTCTGGTTTGAGAACCAGAGGGAGTGAACTGACCACTAGCTATGGTTATTATGTCAGTGATCCCATAACTTCAACTGGGGAGTGGCCACATGGCCCAGGTCTCTGGATCAGTCGTGCATATGACCTATCCCTTCTGTCCACCCACCCAAGCTGACACGCTCTTAAGATATGCAAATGTTGGCCCAGCGCGGTGGCTCACGCCTGTAATCCCAGCACTTTGGGAGGCCGAGGCGGGCGGATCACGAGGTCAGGAAATCGAGACCATCCTGGCTAACATGGTGAAACCCCGTCTCTACTAAAAATACCAAAAAAAAAAAAAAAAAAATTAGCCGGGCGTGGTGCTGGGTGCCTGTAGTCCCAGCTACTCGGGAGGCTGAGGCAGGAGAATGGCATGAACCTGGGAGGCAGAGCTTGCAGTGAGCCAAGACTGGGCCACTGCACTCCAGCCTGGGAGACAGAGCAAGACTCTGTCTCAAAAAAAAAAAAAAAAAAAAAAAAAAGCAAATGTTTGGGGCTGGGCACGGTGGCTCACACCTCTAATCCCAGCACTTTGGGAGGCCAAGGTGGGTGGATCACCTCAGGTTGGGAGTTTGAGACCAGCCTGACCAACATGGAGAAACCTCGTCTCTACTAAAAATACAAGATTAGCCGGGCATGGTGGCACATGCCTATAATCCTAGCTACTCGGGAGGCTGAGGCAGGAGACTCGCTTGAACTCCAGAGGCAGAGGTTGCGATGAACCGAGATCACGCCACTGCACTCCAGCCTGGACAACAAGAGTGAAACTCCGTCTCAAAAAAAAAAAATATGCAAATGTTTTCACATCTACCATGTCTGATATAGTAGTTGCTAGCCACATGTGGCTACTGAGCACTTCAAATCTGACTAGCATGACTGAGGAACTGAATGTTTAATTTTATTTAATTTTAGTTAATTGAAATTGAAATTGAGAAACTGATTCTTGATTCAGTTTTGGAAAACTTGTATGTTTGGAATGCCTTGGATACTTGGCTTTACTTGTTCTCCTACAGAGACCGTAATTCCATGTAATCAGGTTGCTTGAAGTTGTCCTTCAGCTCCGTTCATTTTTGTTGGTTTTTTATATCTACCGTGTTTTTACTGAACATGTTCAATCTCTCCTCCAGCTTTTTGAATAGACGGAATGTACTTACAGTAGCCATTTTAGTGCCCTTGACTACTAAATCTGTGTCCCACATTTCACTTTGAGGTCTGTTTCTGCTGATTGAATTTTCTCTTCTTTATAGGTTGCATATTTCTGTTTCTTTGCAGGCTTGGTAAGTTTTGACTGGATGCTAGACACTGAAATTTTTACCTTGTTTGGTGCTTCTCCTTCCCATCCCCTTCTTTCTCTTTAAAACATATTTTGGTTTTGCGTTCCTTAAACTTTTGAGAGGCTGTGTTCTGGATCACAGGTAAGTTATTGGAAGCAGTTTGTTCCTTTTAAGCTTTTATGCTTTATAAGGAATGACCAGGTAGATCAGCCTTATTCTAGGGCTACTTTGCTCCCACTACTAAGGCAACACCCTCCTGAGCCCCCTTCCTGATGACCTATGTATTACCAGGTGTCTCCACTCTGGCTGTTGGGAATGTGAACTATTTCTAGCCCTACGAGCTCCAGAACTGTTGCATCTGTTTTTTTCTGGCAGTTATTTCCCCTGCCTCATGTAGTTTCAGTAAAAACTTAACTTGCAGCCTCCCCGACAGGTCAACCTATACTGGTCTGTAAGCAAAAAGCCTTGAGGGGATCAGTGGCAGATTTCTGAAATGCAGTCTCAGTGCAGCTCTCTTTGGTCATTTGTCCTGTGAATCCCAGCCACCGTTACCTCCCTACATTCTCAACTCATGGAACGTGTTGGTCTCTGTCTGGGAGAGTGGCCAACCCTCCCAGTTTAACCAGGACTGAGAAGTTCCCAGGACCAGGACTCTTGGCGTCAAAGCTGGGGAATCTCAGGTGCCCTGCACTGGGCTGCCTGGCCTCGTACTGCAGCCTGCAAGCTCTGTCCAGGCAGCAGTTGGAGATCTGCAGGGCTCAAATCACGGTTCCGCACTTCCTGTCTTCTAGTGTTTGGAAACCAGTGTTTCTCTTTTTATTTATTTATTTATTTTTTGAGACAGAGTCTCGCTCTGTTGCCAGGCTGGAGTGCAGTGGCGCGATCTCGGCTCACTGCAAGCTCCGCCTCCCGGGTTCAAGCGATTCTCCTGCCTCAGCCTCCTGAGTAGCTGGGACTACAGGTGTGGGCAACCACACCCAGCTAATTTTTGTATTTTTAGTAGAGACGGGGTTTCACCATGTTGGCCAGGATGGTCTCGATCTCCTGACCTCGTGATCCACCCACCTCAGCCTTCCAAAGTGCTGGGATTACAGGCATGAGCCACCGCGCCCTGCCTGGAAACCAATGTTTCTTATAGTTTGTCTTGGTTTTCATTGTTGTTTAAAGCAGGAGGCAAAATCTGTCCTGACACTCCATCACAGGTGGAAGTGGAAGACATTTAGTCTAGTAACATCTAATGGAATTATTGATAATGTTTGTAGTTAACGTCTGCTATTTTATTATTTGATTTTTGTTTGTTCTTTGTGATTTTGTTCCTCTTTTTCTTCCCTTCCTGCCTTATTTTGGGTTATTTGAATATTGTTATAATTCTATTTTCTGGCCGGGCATGGTGGCTCACACCTATAATCCCAGCACTTTGGGAAGCCAAAGTGGGTGGATCATCTGAGTTCAGGAGTTTGAGACCAGCCTGGGCAACATGGTGAGACCCTGTCTCTACGAAAAATACAAAAAACTAGCTGGGGTGATGGCACGTGCCTGTAGTCCCAGCTACTCAGGAGGCTGAGGTGGGAGCATCACTTGAGCCTGGGAGGCAGAGGTTGCAGTGAACCAAGATCCTGCCACTGCATTCCAGCCTGGGTGACAAAGTGAGACCCTGTCTCAAAAAAAAAAAAAAAAAAAAAAAATTCAGTTACGCCTCTTTGCATCATTTTTTAGTGGCTATTCTGGGGATTATAATATCAATCTTTGTATTTTCATAATCTATTTAAATTTAATATTGTAGCTCTTCACATAAAATATGGAAATCTTAGAACTTTATAAGTCCATTTACACCTCCTTCCTGTCCCTTGTGTAACAGTTGTCATATGCATTGTATCTATGCATATATTATAAACCATTGGAAAAATGTTATGATTTTCACTTTAAATAATCATATGTATTCTGATGCTCTTCATTTCATGCCTTGAATATCTAAGTCTCCATCTGGTACTTTTTCCCGTTGGCCCATAGAACTTCCTTCTCTTTTTTTTTGAGACGGAGTCTCACTCTGTCACCCAGGCTGACAGATCTCGGTTCATTGCAACCTCCATCTCCCAGGTTCAAGTGATCCTCCCACCTCAGCCTCCTGAGTAGTTGGACTACAGGTGCAAGCCACCATGCCCAGCTAAGTTTTGTATTTTTTGTTGAGTAGGGTTTTTGCTAAGCTGCTTAGGCTAGTCTCAAACTCCTGAGTTCAAGTGATCTGCCCACCTCAGCCTCCCAAATTACAGCCATGAGCCACTGCACCCAGCCCTGATTTCTTGTAGCACAGATTTGCTGGAGAAAAATTATCTTAACTTTCTTTTATATGAAATGTATTTATTTTATCTTTATCACTGATGGATATTTTCATTACATATAGAAATAGATGTTGACAATTTTTGTCTTCCAACACTTTCAAAATACTGTTCCACTGTTTTCCTATTTTATTTCAATAGGTTTTTGGGGGACAGGACAGTAAGTTCTTTAGTGGTGATTTCTGAGATTTTGGTGCAAATCTTCTTTTTTTTTTTTTGAGACGGAGTCTCTCTCTGTCACCCAGGCTGGATGGAATGCAGTGGCACGATCTTGGATCACTGCAACCTCCTCCGCCTCCTGGGTTCAAGCTATCTCCTGCCTCAGCCTCCCAAGTAGCTGGCATTACAGGCACACACGACCATGCCTGGCTAATTTTTTTTTTTTTTTTAATTTATGAAGTATTTATTGATGATTCTTGGGTGTTTCTCGGAGAGGGGGATATGGGAGGGTCATAGGATAATAGTGGAGAGAAGGTCAGGAGATAAACACATGAACAAAGGTCTCTGGTTTTCCTAGGCAGAGGTCCCTGCAGCCTTCTGCAGTGTTTGTGCCCCTGGGTACTTGAGATTAGGGAGTGGTGATGACTCTTAAAGAGCATGCTGCCTTCAAGCATCTGTTTAACAAAGCACATCTTGCACCGCCCTTAATCCATTTAACCCTGAGTTGACACAGCACATGTTTCAGAGAGCAGGGGGCTGGGGGAAAGGCCATAGATCAACAGCATCCCAAGGCAGAAGAATTTTTCCTAGTCAGAACAAAATGGAGTCTCCTACGCCCACCCCTTTCTACACAGACACAGCAACAATCTGATCTCTCCTTCCTTTCCCCACACTTCCCCCCTTCTTTTCAACAAAACCGCCATCGTCCTCATGACCCACTCCCGATGGTCGCTGTCTCTTCGGAGCTGTTGGGTACACCTCCCAGACAGGGTGGCCGGGCAGAGGCGCTCCTCACCTCCCAGACAGGGCGGCCGGGCAGAGGCGCTCCTCGCTTCCCAGAGGGGGCCGCCCGGGCAGAGGCGCTCCTCACTTCCTCCCAGACCGGGTGGCAGCCGGGCAGAGGCGCTCCTCACCTCCCAGACGGGGCGGCCGAGCAGAGGCGCTCTTCACTTCCCAGAGGGGGCGGCCGGGCAGAGGCGCTCCTCACTTCCCAGACCGGGCGGCCGGGCAGAGGTGCTCCTCACTTCCCAGACGGGGCGGCCGGGCAGAGACGCTCCTCACTTCCTCCCAGACGGGGTGGCGGCCAGGCAGAGGCGCTCCTCACTTCCCAGACTGGGCGGCCGGGCAGAGGCGCTCCTCACTTCCCAGACTGGGCGGCCGGGCAGAGTCGCTCCTCACCTCCTAGACAGGGTGGCCAAGCAGAGGCGCTCCTCACTTCCCAGATGGTGTGGCGGCTGGGCAGAGGCGCTCCTCCCTTCCCAGATGGGGCAGCCAGGCAGAGGCGCTCCTCACTTCCTCCCAGATGGGGTGGCGGCCAGGCAGAGGCGCTCCTCACTTCCCAGAGGGGGCGGCCGGGCAGAGGTGCTCCTCACTTCCTCCCAGACGGGGTGGCAGCCGGGCAGAGGCACTCCTCACCTCCCAGACGGGGCGGCCGGGCAGAGGTGCTCCTCATCTCCCAGACGGGGCAGCCGGGCAGAGGTGCTCCTCACTTCCTCCCAGATGGGGTGACGGCCGGGCAGAGGCGCTCCTCACCTCCCAGACGGGGCGGCCGGGCAGAGGTGCTCCTCATCTCCCAGACAGGGTGGCCGGGCAGAGGTGGTCCTCATCTCCCAGACGGGGCGGCCGGGCAGAGGTGCTCCTCATCTCCCAGACGGGGCAGCCGGGCAGAGGTGCTCCTCACTTCCTCCCAGACGGGGTGACGGCCGGGCAGAGGCGCTCCTCACCTCCCAGACGGAGTGGTCAGGCAGAGGCGCTCCTCACTTCCCATATGGGGTGGCGGCCGGGCAGAGGCGCTCCTCACTTCCTCCCAGACGGGGTGGCGGCCAGGCAGAGGCGCTCCTCACTTCCCAGACGGGGCAGCTGGGCAGAGGTGCTCCTCACTTCCTCCCAGACGGGGTGGCGGCTGGGCAGAGGCGCTCCTCACCTCCCAGACGGGGCGGCCGGGCAGAGGCGCTCCTCCCTTCCCAGACGGAGTGGCCAGGCAGAGGCGCTCCTCACCTCCCAGAGTGGGCGGCCGGGCAGAGGCGCTCCTCACCTCCCAGAGTGGGCGGCCGGGCAGAGGCGCTCCTCACTTCCCACAGTGGGCGGCCGGGCAGAGGCGCTCCTCACTTCCCATAGGGGGTGGCAGCCGGGCAGAGGCGCTCCTCACTTCCCAGATGGGGCAGCTGGGCAGAGGTGCTCCTCACTTCCTCCCAGACGGGGTGGCGGCCAGGCAGAGGCGCTCCTCACCTCCCAGACGGGGCGGCCGGGCAGAGGCACTCCTCACCTCCCAGAGTGGGCGGCTGGGCAGAGGCGCTCCTCACTTCCCAGAGTGGGCGGCCGGGCAGAGGCGCTCCTCACTTCCCATAGGGGGTGGCAGCCGGGCAGAGGCGCTCCTCACTTCCCAGATGGGGCAGCTGGGCAGAGGTGCTCCTCACTTCCTCCCAGACGGGGTGGCGGCCAGGCAGAGGCGCTCCTCACCTCCCAGGCGGGGCGGCCGGGCAGAGGCACTCCTCACCTCCCAGAAGGGGCGGCTGGGCAGAGGTGCTCCTCACTTCCCATATGGGGTGGCAGCCTGGCTAATTTTTTTTGTATTTTTAGTAGAGACAGGGTTTCACCATATTGGCCAGGCTGGTCTTGAACTCCTGACCTCAGGCAATCCACCTGCCTCAGCCTCCTAAAGTGCTGGGATTACAGGCATGAGCCACCATGCCCAGCCCTCTTATTTTCTTGATAAGAAGAAAGTCATTGTTGCCTTTAAATAATGTCTTATTTTCCTCTGGCTTCTGTCAAAATTTGCTCTTTACTATTTGTCTTCAGCAGTTAAACTATAATGGGCTTATATGCATTTTCTTCACATTGATCCTACTTGGAATTCAATGGCATTTTTGAATCTGCAAATTTGTATCTTTCAGCAAACTTGGGAAAATTTCTGCCAGTATCCTTTCAGACATTTTTTCTCTCTCATTCTTCCATCTTTCCCTCCAGGACTTGAATTAAACATATTCTCAGCCTTTGATATTGCCCTACAGGTTTCTGAGACTTTGTTTTTTTTTTTCTTACAACTATTTTTTCTTTGTTCTTATGTCATTTCCATTCTGCCTTTAAGCTCATTTGGTGACCTTTTTATTGCAGATATTGATATTTCATTTCCAGGATTTCTATTTGGTTCTTTTGTATAGTTTTCATTTCACTGCTATTTTCTTTTTGTTTTTTTTAGAGACAAGGTCTGGCTCTCTTGCCCAGGCTGGAATGCAGTGGTGTGATCATGGCTCACTATAGCCTGCAACTCCTGGGCTCAAGTGATCCTCCCACCTCAGCCACCCAAGTAGCTGGGATTACAGGTGTGTACCGCCACACCCAGCTCTTTTTTTTTTTTTTTTTTTTGTAGAGACAGAGTTTCATCATGTTGCCTAGGCTGGAATTTGTTTTTTGTAGATACAGGGTCTCACTATGTTGCCCAGGCTGGTCTTGAACTCTTGGCCTCAGCCTCCCAAAGTGCTGGGATTACAGGTGTGAACCACTGCACCTGGCCTTCATTGCTATTTTCCATCTTTTCATTCATTTCAAACATACTTTCCTTTACCTCATTGTGCACAGTTACCATAGCTGCTTTGAATTCCTCACATACTAATTTCAATATCTGACATATCTTATGGTTGATCATCTTTGCTGTTTTATTTCTTAAAAAGGGGCACATTTTCCTGTTTCTTCATATGTCAAATAATTTTGACCTGGGCGCAGTGGCTCATGCCTGTAACCCCAGCACTTTCGGAAGCTGAGGCAGGTGGATCACCTGAGGTTGGGAGTGTGATACCAGCCTGACCAACGTGGAGAAACCCCGTCTCTACTAAAAAATACAAAATTAGCCAGGCGTGGTGGCACATGCCTGTAGTCCCAGCTACTCTGAAGGCTGAGGCAGGAGAATTGCTTGAACCTGGGAGGTGGAGGTTGCAGTGAGCCAAGATCGCGCCATTGCACTCCAGCCTGGGCAACAAGAGTGAAACTCCATCTCAAAAAATAATAATAATAATAATAATAATAATAATAATAATAATTTTGGATCATATCCTGGACATTACTACTGTTATGTTGTTGAAAGTATGAATTTTGTTATATACCTCCAAAGACAGTTAATATTTTTGTTTTAGCAGGCAATTAATGGTATTTAGTGGTTTCTTGACTAGTAGATTACATCTCTGCTCACTTCTTTTTGTTCTAGTTTGGCTGCTTGGAATTTGCCCCATAGGAGTGGTTTGGTGGTCAACTGGACCCCTGGATGTAGTTTATGCACAGATTCTGGGGCCTCCCATTACTGAATCTCTTCTCACTTTTCAGTGGCTTTGGTTGCTCTGTGCTCTGTCTTCTGCTTCTTCAGTCCAGAAATACTGTGGGTTTTCTATCAGAGTTTCAGGCTTCCTGTCTAGATTCCAAGTATGGCCTGTCCTCAGTCTATAAACTATCGACGTCAGGTTACTCCCATTGGGCAGGTCCCTTTTTCCATGTGTCTGCACCTAACTAGGTCTGCCTGCTTTGGTTCACTCTCCAAAGCCTTTAGATATTTGTGCTTGCATTATGTCCACAATTCATAGTTGTTATATGAGGGAGGATTGGTCTAGGATTATTACTTGACCATCTAGGAACCATAATTCCATGGGTGTTTTAAATTCTTTTAAATTTAAAAAAAATTTAGAAAATAACATTTAAGGCTGTGTTAGTGTCATGCATGGTGGGAAATGCCTTTTCAGGCAAAAACCTGACTAGGTCACACTCCTTTTTAAAAACTGTCTTCCATACCTAGGTGAGGCATCAAAAAACATTTCCAGATCCCCTCCACCATACCTTTCTGGGGAAGATTACGGTAAAGAGGTATCTTGGAGTATTATGATATTACCTAGACTTTCCTTTATTGCTGCAGTTTTATATTCCTATAACATCCTGCTAATGTTGCTGGCAATATTGCTACTAAGCACACTACATTGTGGGATTCTTTTTTTTTTTTTTTTGAGACACCATCTTACTGTGTCATCAAGGCTGGAGTGCAGTGGCACGATCTTGGCTCACTGCAACCTCCACCTCCCAGATTTAAGTGATCCTCCTGCCTCAGTCTCCCAAGTAGCTAGGATTACAGTCATGCACCATCATGCCTGGCTAATTTTTGTATTTTTAGTAGAGATGGGGTTTTACCATGTTGGCCAGGCTGGTCTTGAACTCCTGGCCTTCAGTGATCCACCCACCTTGGCCTCCCAAGGTGCTGGGATTACAGGTGTGGGCCACCTAGCTTTTTTTTTTGAGACAGAGTCTCGCTCTGTCGCCCAGGTTGGAGTGCAGTGGCGCAATCTCAGCTCACTGCAACTTCTGCCTCCCGCTTTCCAAGTAGCTGGGACTACAAAGCGAGCCACCACATCCAGCTAATTTTTTTAGTAGAGACGGGGTTTCACCATGTTAGCCAGGATGGTCTTGATCTCCTGACCTTGTGATCCGCCCGCCTCGGCCTCCCAAAGTGCTGGGATTACAGGCGTGAGCCACCATGGCCGGCCTTTTTTTTTTTTAAATAATAATAAAAAAAAATTCTCCCCTCCCATCCCCCTGGGATTCTTGAAGCAAGAAATTGTTGTAATCATCTCAATTCCCAGCAACTATCAGATCAATAACTGCTAATGTTTCTTGAGCCCTTAATAAACAACAAGCACTTGCTAAGAGTTTTGTATGGATTATCTCATTTATTCCTTGCCATACACTTCAATGTAAGCACAGCTGATATTCTCCCAATATTAACAGATAAGTAAACAGGCTGAGAAATTTAGGCAATCTGCCCAAGGTTACACAGACAGTAGGTGGTAGAGCCAGACTGTAATTTAGCAATCTGACTTGATTCTTGGATACATGAATAAATGAATATATTGAACATGTGGGCCACTGTTTTCTACATGTTGTAGAACAGTGTGTTCCCTTGTACCATGACACTTTGTCATTTCTTTTTAAGTTTTAGTGATTTTTAAATACAAAGGAATATATTAATTTTCATTGTAAGAAAACATTCAAACGTTACAGATTAAGTCACATCTATTAAGTCACATCTACCTTTTCCTTTCCAGAATTTACTGTTATTGATGGGTGTGTTTCTTTCTTCCAGGGCTTCCATATTTTCTGTAATTTTCTGCAATTTGTTTTATTCATTTATGTTTTATGACTTTTTGTACTAGTACTTACAGATCTAGTTCTTTTTTTTTTTTTTTCTCTGTTGCCCAGGCTGGAATCAGTGGCATGATCAGGGCTCATTGCAGCCTCGACCTCCTATGCTCAAACAATCCTCCCTCCTCAGCCTGCTGGGTAGCTGGGACTACAGGCATGCGCCACCACAATTGGCTTTTTTTTTTTTATTATTATTTCTTTGTAGAGATAGGGTTTCATCACATTGCCCAAGCTGGACTTCATTCTTTTTAATGCTGTGTGCTATTCCCTAGAATGGCTAGTCCATCATTTATTCAATGATTCTCCTATTAATCGTCATTAACGTTTCCATTTGTTTCCCATTAGAAAAAAAGCACTTCATCCGCACATCTTTTGGGGGCTGCTTCTTAAGAGTATATTCTGTAGTTTAAATTTTTTTAAATCACTAAGGTTGTTCTGATTATTGAACATTTAAATCATTATAATTGATTCAAGTGGACAGCACAGATATTCTTCTGTGTTTAGATGATCATATTGATAAAAAAAGATAATAAATATTAGGGCCTGAATGCTAAGTGCACATCTGTGAAGCCAAATCATATTTGTATAAGCCCAACAATATGAGAAAACTCCTTACATCAATATTTATAGAGATGGATCACATATTTTTGTAATTCCTGACTTACTAGTTATGATTTTAGTTTTTCGTAAGCTGACATTCTTTCCTCTAACATAAACATGGTTTTCCTTAACAAGTATTTTATTCTAGAAATGATCTTGTTAGATTTTTCTGTAAATGTGTTTCGGGTTAATTAATTCGGCAGGGTTTTGTTTTGTTTAGAGATAGGGTCTTGCTTTGTTGCCCAGGCTGGAGTGTAGTGGCACAATCACAGCTCACTGCAGCCTTGACCTCCTGAGCTCTGCGATCCTCTTGCCGTAGTCTCTGGAGTAGCTGGGACTACTACAGGGCTTCACCAGGTAATTCCGAGTACCTGCATGTAGCCAATACAGTTCTGGGAACTTGCGGCTGTAGTAGTACGTAAAACACACAAGTATCATTACCTTCTTGGAGGCCGGGCGCAGTGGCTCACGCCTATAATCCCAGCACTTTGGGAGGCCGAGGCGGGTGGACCACTTGCTGTCAGAAGTTCAAAACCAGCCTGACGAAACCCGATTTCCAGTAAAAGTTCCAGATCAACATGGTGAAAGCCCCTCTCTACTAAAAATACAAAAATTAGCCAGGCGTGGTGGCAGGCGCCTGTAATATCAGCTACTGGGGAGGCTGAGGCAGGAGAATCGCTTGAATCTGGGAGGCAGAGGTTTCACTGAGCCAAGATTGCACCACTGTACTCCAGGCTTGGGCAACAGAGCGAGACTCTGTTTCAAAAATAAAAAAAATTAAAAAAAATGATTACCCTCTTGGAATTTTTCATGCTATTGAGGGAAGAGACAATAAAAAAATAAGTAAATATTCATTACGCCAGATAGTGATAAATTCTTCGGAGAAAAACAAAGCAGGGTAAGGGAATAGAGAATTTTGGGGGGCTTGCAATTTTCATTAGGGTGGCAATTTTCCTTTTCACGGAAAAGGAGGTGTGTGATAAAGCTGGAAGGAGGTGAGCGAGCATCACCCATGGAATATAAGGATGCGGAGGGTGAGGGGGTGGGGAAAGCATTTTAGGGAGAGGGTACTGCAAGCACAAAGGCCATGAGGCAAAAACCTGTGCTCGGCAATTTGTCTTGGCCACAAAAGCTTTATTCTAGTCGTCAGCCCATTAAACCCTGCAGCTTTAAGTGTTGTGAGATCACAATTTTAATTTTTTAACTTGTGATGGCTCTGGACGGCCATTGCTGTTTCCTGCAATCTGTGGATGAATGAGCAAAGGAGTTAGCAGTGGGATGAGTACAGGGGAGCAGCACCACACCTGACACCTTATCCAAGTTCCCCCAGACCCTTGGCGCCCTGGCTCCCCCAGAACTTTGTTTGCATTCGTCTTTAAAGGTCTTCTCAGTTTGCCTTGGGTCAGTTATTTGTATACCGATTAGACCTGTGCCGCCCACTGCGGTAGCAGCTAGTAGGAATTGGATGTGCTTTAAGTGTAAATACCAGTTTTCGAAGACTTGCTGCAAAAACTGTAAAACATTCCACTAAGGATTTTGCAATACTGCCTACATGCTGAAATAATTTGACTCTATTGGGTTAAGATATATTACTATAACTTTCTTTTTTCATTAGAAAAATGTAGCCACTAGCAAATGTGAAGTGTCAGGCGTGTGGCGCGCAGATGCCTCTTTCAACTGGATGGCGCCCGGTTGGCCCCTCACTATCCGCGGGCTCCCGACAGGAGGCGCCCCACCTTGCGGCCGGGAGCAGCGCCTAGCAGGCAGTTGGCAGTTCCAACCCCGGGCCACGGCACTGCAGGGCCCGACCCAGGTTACGGCAACCGGGGGTCCTGCAGACAGCTCCCGATTACGGGGTGCTGTTGGGTGGGAAAGCGCAGGCCCTGGATGGAAGCCCGACCTGCGGCGCTCCAGCTCATCGCCCCGCCTCTTTGCGGCAGAGCTCAGGCCGGCGCAAACCGGTTCAGTGCTAGGACGGACGCCTCGCGCCGCCCAACCGCAGCACGCCCCCACCTCCCCAGTCCTCTGGAAGAGACAGGGAACATCTAGTCGCCAGGGTCCCGGGAGGCGGCTCTGTACCAGACGGACTGTACTGAGAGCCTATGACAATGGCCGAAGGTGCCGGGGAGTGGCCGGCGACCAATAAAGGAAGGGAAGGGGCGGGCCCTCGTTAGCTTCCCCCCCGCCGACCACGCTTCCTCCGGCGCGGGTCTACCCAGAGCCTATGGGCGCGCGAAAGTGGGGGAAGGGCCTGGCGCGGACTGGAGACTGCGCAGTGCGGTGCTGGCCGGGGATGACGTAATCTCCGTCCGCGGCCGCGGCGCCCCGCCCCGCGACGCCCTCCGCGAACCGGGAGAGCGCAGCGCAGGCGGTCCGCAGCAGCCGCAGCTCGGGGGCGGTGCCTGCCCTGCAGCCTCCCCTCGGCGATCGCGCAGCCCCATCTTTGTCCGGCCTCTGTGCTTTGTTCTCGGCGCCCGTGCCTTGGCCGGCCAGGCCCGCCGCCGAGCAGCCCCCACGCCGCGCTGGCGTCGTCCTCGCCTCCCTCGCCGCCGCCCCCCGCGCGCGGCCGGGCCTTGCCCCCCATGGTGTCCCGGCCAGAGCCCGAGGGCGAGGCCATGGACGCCGAGCTGGCAGTAGCGCCTCCGGGCTGCTCGCACCTGGGCAGCTTCAAGGTGGACAACTGGAAGCAGAACCTGCGGGCCATCTACCAGTGCTTCGTGTGGAGCGGCACGGCTGAGGCCCGCAAGCGCAAGGTGCGCCCGGCAGCCCACCCCGGGGCGGGCTCGGGGCTTCCTGCCGCTCCTGAGGCCGGCCGGCGGAGGGGCCCTTTTCCTGCCCCCTTCCCTCCCCCCTTGTCTTTCCTTGTCCTTCCTCTTCCTCTCTCCTGCCCTCTCTTCTCTTTATCCCTCCCCCCTCCTTTCCTTCCCCCCTCATCTTCCCCCTTTCAACTCCCTCCCTTCCCCCCTCTCCTCATCTTCCTATCCTTTCCCTCTCCCCCCTTCTCCCATTCTTCCTTTCCGTCCCCCTCCTCGCTCCCCTCTCCCCTCCCCCTCCCCCCTCCCCTCCCCCGTCCCCCCTCCCCCTCCCCTCCTCATCTCTCTCCTCCCCCTCCCCTCCTCCTCTCTCCCCTCCCCCTCCCCTCCTCCTCTCTCCCCTCCCCCTCCTCCTCTCTCCCCTCCTCTCTCCCCTCCTCCTCTCTCCCCTCCTCCTCTCTCCCCTCCTCCTCTCTCCCCTCCTCCTCTCTCCCCTCCCCCCTCTCCGCCCTCCCCCTCCCTTACCCTTCTTGGCCCGGGAGGGGCGAGTGCTTCCGGGCGGGGGGCGGTGTTCTCCGGCCTTACTGCTTGGGGAGCCTGGGACTTCGGTGGGCGGTCCCAGGCGTTTCTGCGCGAGGTCCCTGCGGGGAACTCTCCTGGTTCTGGAGGGTTCGGGGCTGGATGGGGGTGCAGAGAAATATTTTAAAAAAATGAGTAAAGGATGGGGGGCTGTCGGGTTCTGGGCGTTGGTCTGCAGCGGTCACCCGCCGCCAGGAACGACCTTGTACGGGAGCTGGGGCAGGGGGCGGGTTGAGGGGCGCGGGGCGGGAGCTTCGCGGCTGCCTCGGGGCCCGCGAAGAGCTGGAGGTGGAGGGCGGCAGGGGCTGGGGCCGGAGCGAGCCTGTGGGTGCGGAGCGGCAGCCCGGGTTTGCCTTGCGGCCGAGGAGTAGACTTGGAAGCGCGCCGTGGGCTGTGGGAGGCCTTAACCAGGAGTGAGTCCCCTCGGGGAGCCCAGTCTTTCGTCCCACAGTTAGGCTTGTTAAGGGTTTGGAAATCAAAACGTAACGTGATTCTTCTATGTGAATAAACTTTATTTTTACAGTTTCACCCGCTTTTGTAGATTACAACTCGAGATTGGGAGTTGTGAGGGCAGTTTCCACCTTGAGTGGCATCTTTTTATTTATGGGAATACCAACAGGCCCGCTGAGATTGTAGGGTATGTTAATAAGCAACTAAAAAAAAAAAATTTTTTTTTTGAGACGAAGTCTCGCTCTTGCACCCCAGACTGGAGTGCAATGGCGCGATTTCGGCTCACTACAACCTCCGCCTCCCGGGTTCAGGCGATTCTCCTGCTTCAGCCTCCCGAGTAGCTGGGATTACAGGCTCCTGCTACCACGCCCGGCTAATTTTTGTATTTTTAGTAGAGACGGGGTTTCACCATGATGGCCAGGCTGGTCTCGAACTCCTGATCTCAGGTGATCCACCTGCCTCTGCCTCCCAAAGTGTTGGGATTACAGGCATGAGCCACCGCGCCCGGCCTCAAAATTTTTTTTATCGTAATGATATCCGGCAGCGTTATGTCTAGATGAACTAAAATCAGAGATAAAACGTTTCAGGATCGGAGTTAGAGTCTTGCTAGTAGAATTGTGTGTCTAAGAAAAGATGGCCTGGCTTGGCGCGGTGGCTGACGCCTGTAATCCCAGCACGTGGGGAGGCTGAGGCGGGCAGATCACGAGGTCAGGAGTTCGAGACCAGCCTGGCCAACATGGTGAAACCTCATCTCTGCTAAAAATACGAAAATCAGCTGGGTGTGATGGCGGGCGCCTGTAATCCCAGCTACTCCAGAGGCTGAGGCAAGAGAATCACTTCAACCCGGGTGGCGGAGGTTGCAGTGAGCAGTGATCGTGCCACTGTACTCCAGCCTGGGTGACAGAGCAAGACCCCGTCTGGAAAAAAAAAAGATGGCCTGGTTGAAGCCGGTCTTCTACAGGTGAATGTGCTGTTGCCACTCTGGGTCAGTAGTGTCCGGATTGCGACGTGATGCGCCCAAGATTCGTTTCTACTTTGGATGAAGTGGGGGGATTGCCCCACTCTTCCTCTCCCTCCTTTTCTTTTTCCCTTCCATCCCTCCCTCTCCCTTTCTTCCCCCCTCTGGTATTTTTTTAACCAAGCTGAAGGAGTCAAATTTAAACCATCATTAACTAACTTTGCTTAATTTTCTAAAGGAAAGAATTACTTTTTTTTTTTGCGACTTATGACTCTGATTAATCTTTTAATTTCAGATGTCAGTTGCTTAGTTTCAAAAATGTTGAGCCACATGTATGTTATTCACCAGTTAGAAGTTGAACTGTAGTCGGGTAGTGAAAATGTTTCTTTCAAAATTCAGGTGGGGGCTGCTGCAGTGCCAGTTGGCAGTGTGCCAGCAAGGAGCCCTTAAGCCCTCCATGCTTTTTCCTCTGACTGGGGGGACTTATTTACCTGTATCGCTTCATGTGCGGTGTCCTGCATTTCTAGCACTCTCTAGTGGCCCAGTTAAGGAAGAGTTGGTTTGAGAAATAGTTTAACAAACCTGATGATTAACAGTTGGACAATCTGCATAGGATTCCCATCAGATCTGTAAGCTTAGGACATTTTGTTTTTTAAATTTTATTTTATTAAAAATTATTTTTTGTAGAGACAGAGTCTTGCTCTGTTAGCCAGACTGGAGTGCAATGGTCTGATCAGTGATCACTGCAGTCTCAGACTCCTGGACTCCAGCCTCTCCTGAGTAGCTGGGACTATGGGCGTGTGTCACCATGACCGGCTAATATTTGTAGAAACAGTGTCTCACTATATTGCACAGGCTGGTCTTGAACTCCTGGACTCAAGCCATCCTCCTGTCTCCCAGAGTGCTGGGATTACAGGCCAGAGCCACTGAGCCCAGCCATATTTTTGGTTTTAATGATATGAACTTGACTGTAAAAGTACTTTAAGCTGATGATTGTGCCACTGTTCTCCAGCCTGGACAACAAAACCTATCTCAAAACAAACTTCAACTTGAATTATAATCTTTGTAAACAAGCAGGTACTTTTTGAGATTGACATCTCTGGTACAGTTTAACTAAAGAAGTGAATCCCTGAAGGAATAGGAATTACAAGTTTTGTTATCTAAGGACAGATGGGTTATGGATTTTTGTACCCAAACTTTGATTCTTCTTTTAACAGGCAGACCATTACAAAAACATGACCAGGCTTGATAAATTTCTGTCCAAAAGAAGCTTGAATTGCAGTAAAACTCTGTTTTTTGAGATGGAGTTTTCGCTCTTTTTGCCCAGGCTGGAGGGCAATGGCGCGATCTCAGCTCACCGCAGCCTCCCCCTCCAGGGTTTAAGTGATTCTCCCAAGTAGCTGGATTACAGGCATGCGCCACCATGCCCGGCTAATTTTGTATGTTTCGTAGAGATGGGGTTTCTCCATGTTGGTCAGACTGGTCTTGAACTCCCGACCTCAGGTGATCCACCCACCTTGGCCTCCCAAAGTGCTGGGATTACAGGCATGAGCCACCGTGCCTGGCCCGAATTGCAGTAAAACTCTTGTATTGCTGACTATAAAAATATTTCTGCTGGGCATGGTGGCTCACGCCCGTAATCCCAGCACTTTGGGAGGCCGAGGCAGGTGGATCACGAGGTCAGGAGATCGAGACCATCCTGGCTAACACGGCGAAACCCTGTCTTTACTGAAAATACACAAAATTAGCTGGGCATGGTGGCACGCGCCTGTCATCGCAGCTACTCGTGAGGCTGGGGCAGGAGAATCGCTTGAACCAGGGAGGTGGAGGTTGCAGTGAGCCGAGATCGCACCACTGCACTCCAGCCTGGGCGACAGAGTGAGACTGTCTCAAAAAAAAGAAAAAAACGATTTCCATGATTTAGGACTGGCACGACCACAGTGGCATCTCCTTTGTGTTTTTGGTGTGTGTTAAATATAACAAATTTCTTACCATTTCAGGGTTTGTCTGTAAAGATAGGAACTGGCAGGAAGTGATTATGATTTAACATTCTACATTATATTTTGAATATAGACACTTTGGAGAGCAGGTAATGTTTTTAAAACCATTTCTCTCTTTGAATCTAAAATTTTATGGCACTGTGTCCTCAAAACACTTTTTAAATTTTTAAATTTTTTATTTTTTATGTATTTTTTTTTTTGAGACAGGGTCTGTCTCTGTCACTCAGGCTGGAGTGCAGTGGTATGATCATGGCTCACTGCAGCCTCGAGTTCCTGGGGTCCAGTGATCCTCCTGCCTAAGCCTCACAAGTAGCTGGGACTGCAGGCATGCGCCACCACACCTGGCTAATTTTTGTATTTTTGGTAGCGATGAGTTTTGTGGTGTTGCCCAGGCTGGTCTTGAACTTCTGAGCTAATTGATCCTCTCTCCTTGGCCTCCCAAAGTGCTGGCATTACAGGCATGAGCCACCTCTCCCAGCCATCCAACAATGCCTCAGTTCGTCTTTACTGGCTCAGCCAGGTGCTGGGATGGTGGTGAGCACATTGTAGAGAGCTCTCATTACTTGTTTTTATTTTAATAGTCTAGCTCATTTTCCTGATATGTGCTATTGTCTTTATTTATTTATTAAAACAAAATAAAAGACTGGGTCTCCCTATGTTTCTCAGGCTGGTCTTGAACTCCTGGCCTTAGGGGATTCACCTCAGCCTCCCACAGTGCTGGGATGATATGTGCTATTTTAAAAGTATACTTTAAAACTTCGTTTCTTTGAGGAATTTACTTTTTACTTTATAGTGAACTGGATCTTTCAAATCATCACAACAAAACATTACACCATTCATACTAAGTGGGGTCTAAGTAAAAGGTCTAAAATGTAAACATTTTTCTGTTTAAGGTTTTAATTTTGAGGTCATTGTAGATTGACATACTGGTGTAAGAAAATACAGTAATCCTGTGTATCTTTCCCCCATCCCCTATGGGTAACTTCTTGCAGAAATGGAGTACAATTACCACCAGGATATTGACATTGATACAGTGTATCTATAATATAATCCACCATCTCATTCAGATTTCCCCGCTTTTACTTCTACTCATTTGTGTTTGTGTATTTAGTTCATTAACTACACTGCATACTTTATTCAGAACTCATTGGTTTTTATCTAATGTCCTTATTCTGTCTCAGAATCCCACATTACTTTGAGTCTTCACGTCCTCTTGGGCTCTTCTAGACAGTGACAGTTTCTCATGCCGTCCTGTTTGGTGACCTTGAGAGTTTTGAGGAGTCCCGGTCATGTAGTTTGTAGAATGTCCCTCAGTTTTGGTTTTCTGATGTTTTTCTCATGATTTAGCTGTGGTTATGAGTTTTGGGAAGGAAGACCACAGAGATGAAGTGCCCTTCTCATTCCCGTATATTAAGGATGATGCTGTCAAGATGTCTTGGGTTGCTGGGCTTGACTGAATGACTGAGGTCATGTTTGCCGGTTTCTCCACTGTGGAGTGACTCCCTCCTTTATGTACTGTTTATTTTGGAAGGGAGTCACTCTGCATAGGTACTCTACTGGGGTGGGGAGTTCTGTTCCTCCTCCTTGAGGACGGAGTAGCTACTTAAATTATTTGGAACGTTTATGTATGGAAGATTTGCTGATCCTCACTTGTGTGTTTATTCACTTGTGTGTATCAATATGGACTTGTGGATATTGAATATATGCTTTGGGTTATCATCCAGTGCTGTGTGGTTTGTTGTGTTGCTCCCATCATCTGGCTGTATCCACTGGGAGCTCTTTCAGCTGGCTCTGGTGTCCGTTTCACATAGCTACATTATTTTTTGTTTGTTGTTTTTGAGCACTTCCTTACTTTCTGGAGCTACACGATGTTCTGGGATCATCTTATGTGTGTTCTGCCCCAGCCTTAGACTCCAGCATTTTCCAAGGATCCCTAGTTCCTTTCTTGGGAGAATGGAATTAGAAACCAAGATCTGGGCACTGGTGTACTCATTATTACTGTGATATCCTGGCTTCTTGGCCCCCTCAAGGCACAGAGCTGGGAAACAGGTGTGTATATACAAATCCGTGCATATACATGTCTGTAATTATTTTGATATATATCCATCAGCATCCCTATTAAGCTCTACATGAGTTCATGTTTATATCTCCAACTCTAATCCATTTCTATAGGGATTATTCTAGCCTTCCCCTCCAGTTTATCTGTAACTTCTCTGTCCAGCAGAGAAAATGCTTGCTCCCACTATCGACAATCTATTTACTTACTTGTTCCGCTTTGGTATACGTGAAGAGAGGTTTCAGAATTGTTGTCCTGTACTCCCTTGGGAAATGACTTTACCCCCTTAGAGTACAGTGCTCAGTTACAGTTCCTTTTGCTTTTAGTCTTACACTCTCCCCTGATTTCCGCATTACTTAGGTATTTCCCTCCCCACCCCTCTTGGTGGAGTTGTGTCCTATATGTGTAATACAATTAGTTTCTTCTGCCTTAGCCTGCATTCCATAGGGCCTCATCAGTTATTTTTAAAATCGCATATATTAAGGTTTGCTCTTAGTGCTTTAAAGCTCAGTGGATTTTGACAGAGGTATCCACAACTACAGTACTGTACAGAACAGTTGCACTGCCCCAAGAAATCCCTGTGCTTCACCTGCTAACTCTCCACAACCACTGTGATCTCGTCTCCATCTCGGAGGTTTTTCTCTTTCCAGAATGTCCTATCATTGGGTTCATACAGTCTGTAGCCTTTTCATACTGGCTTTTGTCTAGCAATATCCATTGTATCCATTGAGTGGATTGAAAGTTCATTCCTTTTTTTTTTTTTTTTGAGACAGAGTCTTGCTCTGTCGTCCAGGCTGGAGTGCAGTGGTGTGATCTTGGCTCACTGCAAGCTCTGCCTCCCGGGTTCACGCCATTCTCTTGCCTCAGCCTCCCGAGTAGCTGGGACTACAGGCACCTGCCACCATGCTCGGCTAATTTTTTTGTATTTTTAGTAGAGACTAGGTTTCACTGTGTTAGCCAGGATGGTCTCGATCTCCTGACCTTGTGATCTGCCTGCCTCAGCCTCCCAAAGTGCTGGGATTACAGGCGTGAGACACGGCGCCCAGCCGAAAGTTCATTCCTTTTTATCTTTTAATGGTATTTATCATGTGGCTATACTGGTAAGTCGTTTAAGTTTCTTAATCTGTAGGTTCTGTCTTCATTCTTTTCTTACAGTTTTTTGCTTCTACTTTATCTGTTGAAAAACTTGGGCCTTTTGACTTATTGACTTTCCTATAGTCTGGATTTTGCTGTTTGCATACTCAACAGTGCAAGTTCAAAGTGGTTTTTTTTTTTTTTTGTCCTATTTCCTACAAATTGGTAGCAGGGTCTCCTATCAAGGCTTTTCCTGTATTTAGCACACAGACTTGATCACCTCACTATCAAGCGGATGGAAGCTTAGATAGGAAGTAAACTCAGTTTTCAAGGATTAAAATGACCCGCCTAATAGATATGTGAGTCTTTTTGTTGCCTCTTGTTTTATGTTGGCCAATACCTGTAGCAGAGGGTGCTGAAGAGTAGAAATTGAGATAGAATTGAGTGTGAGTTTTATTATTACATGTTAGCAGCTCTGGTAAGAAACTCAGAGAATTAAGTGAGAACGATAGATTAAAATGAGGCTTTAGGATAATGTGATTGCTCCCCATACATGTGTAATTGACAGTTGCGTGAGGTGAGCTCAGTTTAAAGGAAGACTAGCCTAAGCTGGTCAGTACCAGGAGGATTTTGCCCCAGTTTGCTTCCGTCCAAGTGTGTGTCCCTCAGCACAGCATCTCTTGGGCTTCCTCATTTCCCGTTTATGATAATAGAGTACTCACCCCCATCCTTGAGGGATACATTCCAAGACTCCCGGTAGATGCCTGAAACCACAGGTAATACTGAACCCCATTTGTATTACGTGCAAACTTTTCCTTCATAATTTCATGGATAGATTTGTTCTTACTGTAGATCTTAGCAACCTCGTCATTTGATATTGTTTTCTTATTAAGAATTTTTACCGTTTCACGTAAAAGAAGCCCTTTATGGCTTTTCTTTGGCATATCCAAATTGCATCATCAGTACTCTTGAGCTTTGGAGCCATATTAAGCCAAATAAAAGTGGCCTGAACACAAGCCACTGCAACAGTTGATGTGATCAGCAAGACAGCTACCAAGTGACTTAAGGGGCAGGTGGCCTAGACGGCATGGAGAAGCTGGACAAAGGGATGGTCATGGGACAGAGCGGGATGTCACTCAGTTTCATCATGTTTCTCAGAACGGCGGGCAATTTAAAGCTTATGAATTGTTTATTTCTGGGATTTCCATGTTACTATTTTCAGACTGAGGTTGACTGTGGGTAACTGAAACCACAGCAAGCGGAACTGTAGGTAAGGGAGGACTGCTGTGATATTTTATATTTCATACGTAATTTCCTTCTGGTTTTGGTACTTGGGATACACTTTTTAGGTAGGCCTAGCAGGTAAGTCTCCTGACCTGTCCAAGGACATCCCCGGCAACTGCTGGGTTCCAGCCTTGAAATGAGGTCAGTCTGAGGTCTTTGCTGAATGAAATTACCCCTTCTGCAAATTGAAAGTTCTGGAGTCGCTGTACCCTTAGATTGATTTTGGCTCCGAGATTGAGGGGCCCGAGTCTGGACGCTGAGGTTTTTGAGGTTGGGGAACTTAATTTGAGAAGATTATCTAATTTTGGCAAAGTCTTTAGCTTTTCAGTGCCATTTTTTTTTCATATAAAGGATAGAATATTTAGGCCGGGCACGGTGGCTCACGCCTGTAATCCCAGCACTTTGGGAGGCCGAGGTGGGTGGATCACTTGAGGTCAGTAGTTCAAGACCATCCTGGCCAACATGGTGAAACCTCGTCTGTACTAAAATACAAAAAATTAGCCGAGCATGGTGGCACACGCCTGTAGTCCCAGATACTCGGGAGGCTGAGGCAGGGGAATCACTTGAACCTGGGAGGCGGAGGTTGCAGTTAGCCGAGATTACGCCACTGCACTCCAGCCTGGTGACAGAGCAAGACTCCATCTCAAAAAAAAAAAAAATTTATACCTGTCCCTTCACTTATGTCAGTGTTTGAGTCCTTGAAAAAGTCACTGAAGAGAATGCACAAGAATTAAACTTACCTTCCTAAGATGCTCAGGTTTTAGACCAGTAGGAAGTCATGGGTAATGTGTGAAAAGTGCACTAGCTCTTAAGGTGGTGTGTCATGTTTGCACACTTTTAAAAACTGGACTCAAAATTCAATGTACTGTTGAGTCATCCCATAGGGTAAGTCTGGTTGACTACAAGGGCTCTGCCCCTCTTGCTCCTTTGCATCCTTCTTGGGGTGGGAGGTAGTGTGAGTAAGGAGATAAGAGAACAGGATATTCAGAGGAATATTCTTAATATCGGGACTGAATTAATGAATTTGGCAGGGTGTTTCTGCACTGCATAAGATGAACAACAATTAAATAATTGATCCCTCTTCTAATTCCTGTCACATACAAATCCTAGTTATGTTTCAGGATTTACTTGCAGTCTACTGAATCTACTTGAATTAATTTATAGGAGAAAGGGATTTAATTCAGAAATCATTGCAAGGGCTATGGAGTAGTAGATTCTAGGTTGAATTTCTAGGAAAACCCGCCAGCCTGGGGAATCCTGCCTCTGCAGGAGCCACCACACCAGGAAGTGGTGTGCTGGGCTGCTTAAACAGTGCCACCCTTCCGGGGTCCATGTCAGCCTGTGGATGCCCCCACTGGGCCTCTCTTCTTAGCTTACTCACCAACCCCATCGTCTGCAAATGTGTCTCAAGATATGTTTGGAACATGAGCTGCAGGGGTGCCTGGGGAATGCATTTTCAACATTTTTTTTTTTTTTGAGACAGGGTCTGGTTCTGTTGCTCAGGCTAGAGGGCAGTGGTGCGATCTTGGCTCACTGCAGCCTTGACCTCCTGGGCTCAAACCATCCTGAGTAACTGGGACTACAGGTGTGCGCCACCATGCCCAGCTAATTTTTGCATTTTTTGTAGAGATGAGGTTTCCCCATTTGGCCCAGGCTGGTCTTGAACTCCTGGCCTCAAGCTGTCCTCTCACCTCGGCCTCCCAAAGTACTGCATTCCTGGCGTGAGCCAACACGCCTGGCTGTGTTTTCTACTTTACAGTGCTGTGAAAGGAGATAGAATAAAAATGAACGTGAATCCCATGTGAGTGACCCGGGCCTGCAAACAAACCACCACAAACCGAGTAACTTAGAACAACAGAAATTTCATCTCAAATTCTGAGACTGGACGTCCAAAATAAAGTGTTTGCAGGGTAGCCACTCCAGAGGCTATTCCTGGCCTCCTCCAGACACTGGAAGACATGTGCTACCTTACTCCTGTGTCTGCCTTTGTTACATTTAAATCTGATACAGTATTATCAATGGACGTGCTGCTCCACAGTGTAGATTGGGGAAAAATAATAATACAGTGTTGGCATTGTTTAACAACAGGATACATTCTGAGAAATGCATTGTTAGGCGATTTTGTCTTTGTGCGAACATCATGGAGTGACTTAATACAAAGCTAGGTGGTACAGCCTACTGCACACCCAGGCTGTGTGAGATGGAGCCTGTTGCTCCTAGGCAGCAAACCTGTACAGCATGTACTGTACTGAACACTGTAGGCAGTTGAAACATGATTGTAAGCATTTGTGTATCTATAGCTAAACACAGAGAAGGTTACAATAAAAATATGATACTATAATCTTCCGGGACCGCCATTGTACATGCAGCCTGTCATTCACTGAAACATTGCTATGTGGTGCGTGACTATACCAGACATAAGATTGAGGTTTTATCAGTATGTCAGAGACAGCTGTTTTCTGTATTTAGCGCCAGTTGTCTTGTTGGTTGGCTGCTTGAATAATGTTGGAGAAGCTGTCTCTTAGCTGTGTTGGCTCCATAAGGCCTGTAAAATGTGTCTTCCCTGGTGATTGGTAAACCCGTGCAGGGGAGCATCCTAGGTTGTGTAGTAGAGATAGACTATAATGGAGTGTGTAGCACAGTCCTAGGTTGTGTAGTAGAGATAGATTATAATGGAGTGTGTAGCACAGTCCTAGGTTGTGTAGTAGAGATAGACTATAATGGAGTGTGTAGCACAGCAGGAGCTTGTTGTGTTTAGTTGTTTTGTCCAGTGTTACGTTTCTGAGATTCATCCACGCTGCTGAGTATATCATAAGCTCCTTTTCATTGCTGTGTACTTTACTGAATTAACTGTAGTATAGTTTATTCTTTTACTAGTCGTGAACATTTTTATTTTCAGCGCTGGGGTGTTGCAAGTAATAATGCTACAAAAGTCCTTGTACATGTCTTTGGTTGCATATAAACCTATGAATTGAATGGTTAGGCTGTAGGGTACATATGTTCAATTTAATATTTGTCTTCTATCCATTTATTTGGAAAATAAGAAACCTACAACAAATAGCAAGAATGCTAAAATGAATATGTATACATTTATATGGATTCATCAATTGTTAGCTTCTTGCTAACTGGTTTTATGTCTGTACCTTTTTCTGAATCATCTGAGGGCTGATTGTAGACATCATGATAGTTTACCTCCTAAGAACTGGGACAGTCTCCTACATAAGCACAAAACAGTTATCACACTCAGAGTTTACTTTTTCAAATAGTACTATCTAACATATATTGTCCAACTTTAAATGCCTGAATTGTTCCAATAATATCCTTTATGCCTTTAAAAATTGGCATATAGGATTCAATCCAAGATCATGGATTGCATTTGATTTCATGTGTCTTTAGATTTGGTTCATCTAGAAATTCCTAGCCTATTTTTCTTTCATTACATTAATGTTTTTGAAGAGCTCAGGTCAGTCATTTTGCAGAAGTCCTTCAATTTGGATATACCTCCCTACTTCTCAGGAGCAGGTTCCAGATGGGTCGTGTTGGTCTGAGCATGCCACAGGCGCCGCCGTGTTGTTCTCTGCACTTGCCTGCTCTGTGGTGGGGATAAGTTTGGTTAGGGTGGCGGTGGCCAGAGTTCTCTGTTGTAGAGGTAATCTTTTCCCGTTTAATTGACTGAAGTAGTCTCTGGAGTGATACTCTGAAACTGTAGATCTCTATTGCCTCAATACACAAGTACACATGTGTGCATGCATACATACATACATACATACACAAGCAGCCTGAGTTCCACCTCTGTGGGTTCAACCAACCACAAATCAAAGATATTTGGGGGAAAAAAGGGATAGGTGCATCAGTACTGAACATGTACAGACTTTTTCTCATGTCATTATTCCTGAAACAATACACTATAACCACTGTTTGCATAGCATCTACTTTGTATTAGGTATTGTAAGTAATCTAGAGATGATTGAAAGTTTATGGGAGGATGTGCATAGGTTATTTGCAAGTACATTTTGTATCAGGGACTTGAGTATCCGTGGAGTTTGGTACCTGAGGGGATCCTGGAATCAATTCCTAGATACCGAGGGACAATTGTATATGTAACAATATATTTTTTTAATCCAGGTGAAATTCACGTAATACAGTTAACCGTTTTAGAGGAATCATTCAGCAACATTTCATGGTTTACACGGCTGTGCAGTCACTGCCTTATCTCTATCAGATTTGAAAATGTTTTCATCTGTTCCTTGTTCTCCCTGTCCCCAGCCCCTGGCAACGTCCTATCTGAGTTGTGTTGGTGGATTTATCTATCCTGAGTATTTCATATAAATAGATAGAATACGTGATCCTTTGTTTCTGGCTTCCTTCACTTAGCGTGATATTTTCAAGGCTAGTCTGCATTGTAGCATGTGTCAGTACTTTACTCCTTTCTGTGGTGGAGTAATTAATATTCCATTGTGTATATGCTACAGTTTGTTCATCCACTCATCTGTTGATGAATATATGGACCTTTTCTACTATTTTGACAGTTGTGAATGACACAATATTTTTTTACCCAATGGTTCTAGCATCTACTGATGATTCTTGTCTGAATCAGTTATTACTATGATAAGCATAAAATGAAGATCTTGTATTTTTTTCTTTTTACGATATTTATTAGATGGAATTCTCCTGCGAAGAAGACTTTGTGTTTGTATAGTATTAATTTGTTTTTTTAAAAATCTGATGGGTACATAGTAGGTGTATATGTTTATCAATCTGGACTTAGGGATTCTTTTAAAACTCAGTATAAATAATTCTCTTATTCATTTCTGTGCTCAAATTGTGCAAATATTGCCAGTGGCGGCTGTCCCTGTTCACATGTCCCATCAGTATTGTGAGTCAGTGGCACTCCTGGGTGGTTGGGGGTGTAAGGGTTGTTTAGCACTGTGCTCATCATTGCCGTGATTAACATTTCAGGTTTGTGAGGTCTGTTTCTTGGTAATGCCCTGCTCCTTTTTCTTTCTTCTGCACATTGCTTTGATTCATGTCTCCCTCCCTTTTTCTTATTGCTTCTAAATTTGCTGTGGTCCTGGAACCTGGATTCGCAAACCTGAAATGATGTCCAGGTTAAGGGTGACTAGGTGTGAGTTGCTGGCCTGCAGTGGGGATGGGAGCTGGGCTTGGGGTGCCCATCAGGATCAGGAGGAGGAGGTGGGGGAACATCCCCGTAGCTTACAGGGTTTGGCAGTTGAAGTTGTGGGCTGAGTTTTCCTATGGGGAGCTAGTTTTCAACCGAATGAAGTCCTGTTTGGGGGAATTGAAAGGATTAAACTGATCCTCTAGAGTGGTAAGCCTTGGAGATGGAATTCCTTGTCCTTTCCTCCAGTAGCGGTCTTGGGGGGATGCTTTGCTTGACTGTTTTCCTCTGAGCACCCCTGTCCTATCACACAGCGCTCACTCCTCCTCTTCTCTGAATTTCAGGCCAAGTCCTGTATCTGCCATGTCTGTGGCGTCCACCTCAACAGGCTGCATTCCTGCCTCTACTGTGTCTTCTTCGGCTGTTTCACAAAGAAGCATATTCACGAGCATGCGAAGTCGAAGCGGCATAACCTGGGTGAGGCGACCTTCTGGGATGGGGGGATAGTTGTGGCCCCCAAATTGCTACTCTTTGATTTTTTGATTTGCAGTTCCACTCTTCCAAAAGTCCACTTTGCCCTTGTCTCAAGTAATGCGTGCCCCTCACTGGTGACACTTGGCAAGGGAAGTGGAAGGGACAAGCCAAACTCAGCTGAATCGCGCCCTCAGTTTGCCTTAGCATCCGACAGTTCTGAGTGAATGGCCTGCTGTCTTATGTCCAGCTGACTTCCTGTGAAAAGTTACACTGTCCCTGCTAATGAAACATCAGACCTTTTGAAACACATAGTTAGGAATCACCTTAGGCAAACATTTATAAAGAAAGAGCTCCATGCAATATGAGGTCGCTGAGGTTGGCATGGGGTTGGGTGTGCATAGGTGATTTTATGGCCTTCAGCAATGGGTTTCATTGTTTCCAGTCACACAGTTCTTGAAAAGGCTCCCTTAGCACTGTGTGTGGCCTCAAGATTGATTTACCTTTCACAGCCTTACAAAATCAAACTCATTCTACATTCTAGAAGTTACATAAAACTCAGTTTTGCTCTTGGCTTTTTCTTTTTTTTTGAGATGGAGTCTCGCGCTGTCACCCAGGGTGGAGTGCGGTGGTGTGATCTTGGCTCACTGCAACCTCTGCCTCCTGGGTTCAAGCAGTTCTCCTGCCTCAGCCTCCCATGTAACAGATTACAGGTGCCTGCTACCACGCCTGGCTAATTTTTGTATTTTTAGTAGAGATGGGGTTTCCCTATGTTGGCCAGGTTGGTCTCAAAACTCCTGACCTCACGTGATCCTCCTGCCTCTGCCTCCCAAAGTGCAGGGATTACAGGCATGAACCATTGTGCCTGGCCTTGACTTTGTTTTCTGACTTTGTGCATTAATTGTTTCTTCTGCACATTAGTGTTTTCCTTGGAATGCTTATGGAGTTGGCAGGATATCCTTCAGAATAGCATTTTCAAGGGGTCCAAGCCAGAGACCTGTTTTAGGGAATAGTTCACGTGAGCCTAGCAATTCCAGGTAAAGATATTTTTAGGCCTTCCCGCCCTGAAGTTCTGTAATTTGATGCTCTCTTAAAAACATTAGCCTAGAAAGACCTATTGGAAACAACGTGCGAGTCCAAAAAGTCACTGCACCCACGTCCCTTACAGCTCTCTACAAGGAGTACTCGTAGTAAAGGATAAGACCCACGGCTTTAACTGAGGCTGACGACACAGAAAGTGTGTCTGATTTTTTTTTTTTTGGAGACAGGGTCTCGCTTTGTCTGGAGTCCAGGCTGGAGTGCAGTGGCACAGTCATGGCTCCCTGCGGCCTTGACCTCCTGGGCTCAAGAGATCTTCTGCCTCAGCCTCTCGTTGGGACCACAGGCACACACCACCACATCTGGAATCCCAGCACTTTGGGAGGCCGAGTGACTTCCTGTGTTGAAAAATTTTTTGTAGGCTGGGCGTGGTGGCTCATGCCTATAATCCCAGCACTTTGGGAGACCAAGGTGGGCAGATCATGAGGTCAGGAGATCGAGACCATCCCGGCCAACATGGTGAAACCCCGTCTCTACTAAAAATAACAAAAAAATTAGCTGGGTGCTGTGGCGTGCGCCTGTAGTCCCAGCTACTTGGGAGGCTGAGGCAGGAGAATCGCTTGAACCCAGGAGGCGGAGGTTGCAGTGAGCCAAGATCGCACCACTGCACTCCAGCCTGGGCAACAGAGCGAGAATCTGTCTCAAAAAAAAAAAAAAAAAAAAAAATTGTGGAGACAGGGTCTCACTATGTTGCCTAGGCTAGTCTTGAGCTCCTGGGCTCAAGCGATCCTTCGGCTGTGGCCTCCCAAAGTGCTGGGATTACAGGAGTGAGCCACCATGCCTGGACACAGTGTGTCTGATTTTTTTTTCCCTACTAATTTTTTTTTTTAAAGAAGTGACATGAGGGAGGAGCGGTGTGGCTTGCACCTGTAATCCCAGCACTTTGGGAGGCTGAGGTTGGCAGATTACCTGAGCTCAGGAGCTCAAGACTAGTCTGGACAACATGGTGAAATCCTGTCTCTACAAAAAATTTAAAAATTAGCAGGGCGTGGTGGTGTGTGCCTGTGGTCCCAGCTACTCACTCAGGAGGTGGGAGGATCTCTTGAGCCTAGGAGGTCAAGGCTGTGGTGAGCTGTCATCAAGCCATTGTACTCCAACCTGGGTGATAGAGCAAGACTCAAAAAAATAAAGTAAAAAAGAAGTGAGACGATTTAAGGCAAAACATACCTGTACCTTCTACGATGTGTTTATGATCCAGCTGTTTTCTTATGGACATCTGGAAGCTGTCGCCTCAATATCATGCTGTGCAATGGCGCGGTCTCAGCTCACTGTAACCTCCGCCTCTCAGGTTCAAACAATTCTCCTGCCTCAGCCACCCGAGTAGCTGGGCTTACAGACGCACACCAACATGCTCAGCTAATTTTTGTATTTTTGTAGAGATGGGGTTTCACCATGTTGGCCAGGCTGGTCTTGAACTCCTGACCTCAGGTGATCGCCTGCCTCGGCCTCCCAAAGTGCTGGGATTACAGGCATGAGCCACTGCGCCTGGCCCTATTAACCATTTTTAAGTCTACAACTCGGTGACATTTAGCACATTTACAATGTTGTGTGTCCTCCATCTCTCTAGTTCGAAACTTTTTTGCACCGCAGAGGAATGCGCCGTTAACACATCACTGCCTGTTGCTCTCTCTCCTGTCCCTTAGTGACTTGAATCTACTTTCTGTCTCTGTGGGTTCTCCTTTCCTGGATATTTCATATGTGTGGAATCATATAACACGTGGCCCTTCGTGTCTGGCTTCTTTCCGCAAGCATGCATTTGTGATTCATCTGAGTTGCATTATGGATTAGTATTTCATTCCTTTGTATAGCTCAGTCATGTTCCATTGTGTATGTAGAACACATTCTTCATCTGTTCATCTGCTGATGGACGTTTGGGTTGTTCCCACTGTCTTAGCGCTTAGGAATAGTGCCATTGTGGACATCGTGTGTAATTCTAGGGGGGACATGTTTTCATTTCTCTTGGATGTATACCTAGAAGTGAGCTGGCAGGGTCATTAGGTCACTCTGCTTATGTGAAACACGATCTTTTTTTTATGGCTGCACCATTTTAATTCTCACCAGTGATGGACAAGCTTTCCAGTTTGTTCACATCCTTGCCAACACTTTTATTTTTTAATATCCATAATAGTGAGTGTGAAATGGTGTCTCATTGTGGCTTTGATTTTCATTTTTTTAATGACCAGTGATGTTGAACATTTCTTCATGTGCTTGTTGGGCCATTTGTATATGTTTGGAGAAATATCAGTTCATGTCCGTGGCTTTTTTTAAATTGGATTGTTTGGTTTTTGTTGTTGTTCTTTATATGTACACATGCACAGTATACAGTGTGTGCGTGTGTTAGGGTGTGTGTGTATATTCTGGATACTGGACTCTGAGCAGATGTATGATTTGCAAATGTTTTCTCCCATTTTGTAGGTTCTTCTTAGTTTCTTGATAGTGTCCTTTGAAGCACAGGATCAGATGTTTTTAATTCTGATGAAGTCCAGTTTCTTTTTTCTTTTCGAGACACTATCTCCCTCTGTCACCCAGGCTGGAGTGCAGTGGCACAATCACAGCTCACTGAAGCCTCAACCTCCTAAGCTGAAGTGATCCTCCCAACCTCAGCCTCCTGAGTGGCTGGGACCACAGGTATGCGCCACCACGCTTGGCTGATTTTTTGTATTTTGTGTAGAGATGGGGTTTCACCATGTTTCCAAGGCTTATCTTGAACTCTGGGCTCAAGTGATCCTCCCATCTCTGCCTCCCAAAGTGCTGGGATTCCAGGTGTGAGCGGCTGCCGCCCAGCCTAGTTTTATTTTTTCTTTTGTTGCTGATGGTTTTGGTGTCAGATCGAAGAATCCCTTGCCAAATCCGAGGTCATGAAGACTTGCCCTTATGTTTTCTTCTACGAGTTTTATACTTTTGGTTCTCATATTTAGGTCTGTGATCCATTCGAGTTAATTTTTGTATACAGTATGAGGTAAGGATTTGTAGGTGAATATTCAGTTGTCCCAGCAGCATTTGTTAGATACCCTATCCCCTCAAATGGTCTTGACGCCTTGTGGATGTCAGTTGGTTTTATGCAGTGGGAGCGTTGCAGTGCGAAGGCGTCTTAAAGAAGGCCTAAATCTAGAAGGATTTACATAGGCACTGGAATGGTGATCCGTCTTCCCAGGCTAGAGTTTTTGTTGTCAGCTACACGTGTGGGCTGTTTTTCACGTGCTGTCTCGGCCTTACTGTAAATTCTCATCACCCTTATTGTAAACTTGTCAGGATTTCTCTGTAACGTCCATGTGCTGGGGCTGTACTGCTGATGAACAGGAAGTGGCAAAGGGTTGATGGCTGAGCTCTGCGACAGCTCCCACCAGGATTTTAACATCGTTGTTGGCATTTTGTGAATTTTTTGAGTAGGGCAGAAGGTAGCCCTGGGAATCTTAAACTGCTATTTTGAGTTTCAACAGATCTGCTTTGGAAGACTTCAAAGATCTAGCACAATATAAGTCATAGTAGCTTAAGACATGAAATAGAATAAAACTGTGATGTTCCAAGACTTCCCTGTTTATCCGGGGATGCACTTAAGTTATATACTAACCTAATCATCACACAGCTCTGGGAAGCACTAGTACCGTTGCTATCAGCATCTTACCGCAGGGGAAACTGAGGCTCAGAGGCGTGTAGTAATTGATGAAAGGTGCATAGCTGGCAGATGGTATAGTGAGGGCTGGTGCCAGTTACTCTCAATCCATGCTCTTTCCTCTGTGCTTCGCTGCCTCCCAGGTGTCTGACATCGCGTGGATTTAAGCCCCACTCTCCCAATTTTTTTTTTTTTTTTTTTTTGAGACAGAGTTTGGCACTCTCACCCAGGCTGGAGTGCAGTGGTGCAATCTTGGCTCACTGCAGCCTCTGCCTTCTGGGCTCAAGCCATCCTTCCACCTAAGCCTCCTGAGTAGCTGGGACCGTAGACACGCACCACCACACCCAGCTAATTTTTGTAGAGATGGGGGTTCACCATGTTGCCTAGGCTGGTCCTAGAACTCCTGAGCTCAAGTGATCCACTCACCTCAGCTTCCCAAAGTGCTGGGATTACAGGTGTGAGCCACCACGCCGGGTTTCTCTCCCAGTTTTTAAAAAAATATTTTAACTTTTATTTTAGTTTCAACGGTACATGTGCAGGTTTGTTATATAAACCTATGATTCAGGGGTTTGGTGTACAGTTTATTCCCTCACCTGGGTATGTACTGTAGTACCTGACAGTTTTTTTTGTTTTTCCTGATCCTCTCCCTTCTCCCACTCTCCACTCTCAAGTAAGTCCCAGTGTCTGTTGTTCTCCTCTTGTGTCCATGTGTTCTAATCGTTTAGCTCCCACTTATAAGTGAGAACATGTGGTATTTGGTTTTTCTGTTCCTATGTTAGTTTTTTAAGGATAATGACCTCCAGCTCCATCCATGTTCCTGCAAACAACATGATCTCATTTCATTTTATGTGTACATGGTATCCCGTGGTATATATGTACGTTTTCTTTATCCAGTCCACCATTGGTGAGCATTTAGGTTGATCTCATGTCTTCACTATTGTGAATAGTGCTGCGATGAACACACGCATGCGTGTGTCTTTACGGTAGAGCCATTTACCTTCCTCTGGGTAGGTAATCCTGGTGGTTTTTTTTTTTTTTTTTGAGACAGAGTCTCGCTCTGTTGCCCAGGCTGGAGTGCAGTGGTGAGATCTCAGCTCATTGCAAGCTCCGCCTCTCAGGTTCACGCCATTCTCCTGCCTCAGCCTCCTGAGTAGCGGGGACTATAGGTGCCTGCCACCACGCCCAGCTAATTTTTTGTACTTTTAGTAGAGACGGGGCTTCACCATGTTAGCCAGGATGGTCTCAATCTCCTGACCTCGTGATCTGCCCACCTCAGCCTCCCAAAGTGCTGGGATTACAGGCGTGAGCCACCACGCCCGGTCAACCCCGGTTGTTTATAAATTGTTGAATGGAGAGAGTACCTTTTTTCAGGCACTCAGAGGACTTTATCTTACTTACTTTTATGATAAAATAATTAAGAGCCCAAGCTATTAGTCCTATTTTATTTTATTTTATTTTTTGACTTTTTACAAATTATTACTTTTAACAAAGAAAGCAAAAGTGGATCTTATTTACATAAAATAAAGGTTTATGTTGACAATTAAAAACTGGACATGCACATGATTAGAAAGGTCAAACGACACGAAAATGTATACTTCTCCCCAAAGGAAACGACTGTCAACAGCTTCTTGTGATTGTTTTAGAAAATCGAAATTTATACATACATATGTATCTCTTCTTATTTGTAAAAAGAATATACTAGTATTACTATAATTTTTTTATTTTTATTTTTATTTTTTGAGACAGAGTCTCACTCTGTTGCCCAGGCTGGAGTGCAGTGGCAAGATCTTGGCACACTGCAACCTCCCCTTCCCAGGTTTCAGCTATTCTCATGCCTCAGCTCCCCGAATAGCTGGGGTTACAGGCGTGTGCCACCATGCCTGGCTAATTTTTTGTACTTTAGTAGAGATGGGGTTTCACCATGTTGACCAGGCTGGTCTTGAACTCCTGGCCTCAAATGATCTGCCCACATCGGCTTCCCAAAGTGCTGGGGTAACAGGCATGAGTCACAGCTCCCGGCCTATTAGTCCCATTTTATAGAAGATGCAGTTGAGAAATTGTGGTAGAAGACCCACCTTCAGGTAGCTCTGGGTCAAGATGTCAATCAGGGTCATCTGATGAGAAACTGTTTTCCCCCTGTACTTAAGGTAAGAGTAGCAAATGCCGCCAACCACAAAAGTCACAGCAAGTTGCTGTCACATTCTTTATGGTGATGGTGTCAGGAATTCTAAATGGAGGGAAGCATAGTCACTCCATGTCAGGTGGCCAGGACTGAAAATATCCAATGCAGTTGTACCAGTTTTAAATACCACGCATTCAGAGAAGGTGGCAGAGGTCCTGATCCTGGAACATTGGCTGCTTTGAAAAGTATGTATAGGTCGCCTCTGTTTTTTAGACACCTCAGCCCTGGGCATGAGCTGCCAAACACAGTGCACGCCCCTCACCTGCTCAGGATAGGAGACCCCGCTGGACTGGCTTCCCTGCTTGTGCATAGGAAGGTGCTGTGAATAGTCAGTATCTACAGAACCTCACTGTGTTTAACTCTGCCCTGCAGCCTTCCGTTGTGGTTTTTAATTCAACTTGCTTTCTCCTCCCTCCTTTCTCTCCTCAGCCATTGATCTGATGTACGGAGGCATCTACTGTTTTCTGTGCCAGGACTACATCTATGACAAAGACATGGAAATAATTGCCAAGGAGGAGCAGCGAAAGGCTTGGAAAATGCAAGGTTTGGTTCCACCTCAGTTTACTTGCTTGATCCTGCAGTTCCCTCATGTCCATCAAGGGCAGACCCAGTAGGAGAAAGAGAAGTACCTAGGTGGGAAGTGGCGGGCTGGTAGGAAGAGGACTCCCCCACCTTCCCCTAAGGCCCACAGTGGAGTCAGCTGAAGCTCTGCATGGCAGGGGAGGTGGCTAGTGTCGAGGCATGCATAGCTGCCCGTGTGCTTGGGACCACTTCCAGGGTGCTTCCCTTGCAGGTCCCCCATGGGCCTGCAGCTGGGTCAAGGGAACAACCCCCAGCATTACTTAAGCTCTCCCAGGGCGCACCTGCAGATATGGGGCTGAACGAGTGTGGCGAGGTCACACCTCTCGGGGACAGATGACTCCATATCTGGACATCCCTGAGTGGTTTGCCCTCAGCTCTGCCGAATTCTAGCAAGCGATCTCTTTGCAGTGATGTTATATGTAAACATACCTGCTTCCTCCCAGGAGAGCAGACTATTTTCTGATCAAGTTGTGGTAGAATCTCTTTTAAAACTCTGGACTGTTTGGGTGATGTTAAATCCATGTCAACAGCATGCACCCACCAGATGGAAACTAGACCCACTAGACGGAAACTAGGAGAGTCTCCCAGCAGCCCCACTGCACAGTCAGATGCTTGCCGTCTTGTGAGCTGCCCTCACGGCTCTCACACCAGTGTGGGTTTCACACTTGCCGTCACCACCCTGCGGCCACACACTCTGGTTATTGGCCACACAGAGTGAGAGGAGCAAACATGCAGTCATTTTCTTTATTATTTATTTCTTCTTGGCTTCCCTGAGTTTTTTTCCTTTTTTTTTTTTTTTTTTTGGTTTTTGATTCTGACAGATGCTCATAGTGGTTGACAGTGATAGTGACATAGTGACAGGTGTGGTTTACCCCAGTTGACAGGTGAGCATCTGAGCTCTCTGGTAGCAAAGCCATCACTGTTTGCAAAGGAAACATATGAACCTGACACCTGTTTTACATTCTTGCCTTGATTACTCTCCATTGAAAACACCCCAGTGTTTTGAGAAGGGAAGAATAGCAACAGGGGCTCTTTCAGTGAGCAGAATTATTTGTGTTTAACAAGTCTTTTCTGGAGAGCGATCTCTGACTTGTGTTCCCTGTTCTTTTCCCTCTCAGAAATTTAATAACATTGTGACTAAGTGTGGGTGTATTATTTTGTGCAGAGCACTTAAAGCACGGGCCTAAGTAATGTATGTCCAGGATTAAAATGGAATTCTTCTAGAATCATCTGTCTATCCAACATGCTGTGTCTTTTAAAGTATTTTGAAGTATTCAGAAATGTTGGTTGGCATGGAACAAGTACTTCTGAGTGCATAGGGTGTGCGTTGAATGGAATACGATGCCAATTAGCATTTACCACCACTCTCTTTGAATATTTTGTGGCACACACATTTTTAACTGTTGGATCTATTTTAGTTTGGTAACTCGAGGCTGTGTTTATGCTATTTCAGTTTGCTGAAAAGTGCATGCTCTCTCCTTCAATTTCACTTGTTTGCGGGAGAATCCTTCATGTAAGTTCCCACTGGTGCTGATGCTGCCATCTCTGCGCTGAAGGATGGAAGACATTTGAAAACCAACTGTTTTGGCATTGGTGTTGGGGTAGTTTTGACTGGAGGTGCTGCTTTTCTTGCAGGAAACTTAGCTCACATGCTCATACCCTCTGTGAGAAGCTCCTTTAAGTGTTCTGTGTAGCCCCTCTCAGCACAGGAGAGTTTGAGAAAGCCCTGGTGCTGTGGATGTTGCTCACTGAAATGCACCCTGACATGACAGCACAGTGCCACAGCTTTTATGTGTAAACACACTTGATGTGAAAATCTAGCTAATAGCACTTGGAACTATCCTTCATCTGCTTAGGCGTTGGAGAGAAGTTTTCAACTTGGGAACCAACCAAACGGGAGCTTGAACTGCTGAAGCACAACCCGAAAAGGAGAAAGATCACCTCGAACTGCACCATAGGTGGGTGGAGCGCGTCGTCACTCTCAGCTAGGTTTCTTTCCCGGGTTTAAAAGTAAATACAGAATTGTGGGTTTCTTAAGTCCACGTGATTCTGTTGAAGCCCTGCATAACTGTCACTCATCAATGTGCTCAGTGACCAGCTCTTGAGCACCTGTTCTCTGCAGGGACCTGCAGTGGGCTTGGGGCGCAGAGTGATGCGTAGCAACAGCCCTGCCCTCACAGCCGTCAGCGTCTGTGTGGGTAAAGGGACGTAAGTTTATTTTGGCCAGGGTGAGGCTGGGCACAGTAATCTTCAGGGAGGGAAATGATGTGTGTGAGTGTGTTTGCTGAATTTTCTGCAAATTGAGGGAATACCCTTTAGAACTTTTTTTTTTTTCTTTTTTGAGACAGAGTCTTGCTCTGTTGCCCAGGCTGGAGCACAGTTCACTGCAACCTCTGTCTCCCAGGCCCAAGCGATCCTTCTACCTCAGCCTCCCAAGTAGCTGGGATTGCAGGTGCACACCACCATGCTTGGTTAATTTTTGTGTTTTGCCTTAGAGACATCTCACCATGTTGCCCAGGCAGGTCTCGAACTCCTGGGCTCCAGTGATCCTCATGCTTTGGCTTCCCAGAGTGCTGGGATTACAAGTATGAGCCCCTGCACCTGGCCCTAGAACATTTTTAAAAACCTATTTTGTTTGTTCGTTAGGCTCCACTCTGACCTGGCCTGTTGTTGTGGAAACTATATTTGTGTAATTCTGTCAAAGCATACAGTGGCTGAAGTGGGAGGGGTCGATGGTGGTGGACATTTTTCAATACCGTTCATGTAAAAGTGGCATAAAAACTAGCAAAATGCGATATCTCATCGTTTCTGGCTTCTTGAATGAATGAATAAAAGAAAATGAGTATGTAGAGGTAGAGGAAGCTGCTGGGATCCAGCGACACCTGTGGTTCAGCACACAGGTAACTCCTGCTCTCTGGTGATTTGTGTCCAGGTCTGCGCGGGCTGATCAACCTTGGGAACACGTGCTTCATGAACTGCATCGTGCAGGCCCTGACCCACACGCCACTTCTGCGGGACTTCTTCCTGTCTGACAGGCACCGCTGTGAGATGCAGAGCCCCAGCTCCTGTCTGGTCTGTGAGATGTCCTCACTGTTTCAGGAGGTGAGCACCATTGACTTCTGCAGGGGAGCATTTCTGTTACTTTGTTTTCACCTTCAAAAAAAAAATTTAAAGTGGACCATGATAAAGGAAGATACATTTAGAACTTTTTGTAGTAACTTAATGTTTAATATACATGTCTATTATGGAAAACACAGTTTTCCAAAAAGGGAAGACCTGGCGTGATTTTTCGGGACGCACTGCTGACTCAGAACAAGGAGAAGCCCTTTGAGAGGCTTGTGGCAGAGACTTCCCTGGTGGGTGACATTTGTCTCTAAAGACGGATGATTCTCCCCCTTCCTCTTCCTCCGTGGTCTACCTTCCTGCCTCAGAAAGGCACGCATGTGTCACCCTCCTGCGTCCTCCTGGTGTGCGAGTCTCCTCCACTGCCAGGCCTCTCTAAGCATGCCCCGTCAGAGCCTCTGTCCTCATGAGCTATGCGCTGCACGTGTGGTGTTCCTGTCCACGTCCGTCCCCGGCATCAGAGCATGGCAGCGTTCAGGGCAAGGCGTATCACGGCTGCCACCTCAGCCCCCACCGGCTCCGTGACCTAGACATGCTTCTCAGAGCTGAAGCAGCTCAGTCACCTCAACTAATAACCAGGCTGGTGCCTGTTCTTCAGGTGCCTTGCACAGGAGCCAGCCAACAGCCCTGGCCTGTTCCAGTTCGTAACCTTTGCGAGAGACGCAGCCATGCCAGCTCACTCATGTCTGTCTGGTCATTGGTCGCTTTTGTGGGACAGGCACAGAGTTGAGCAGTTGGACAGAGGCTATCCAACCTGCAAAACTGAAATTATTTACTGTCTGGGCCTTTCAAAAACAGATTGCTAGCCTCTGGTCGAGCCTAACCCATTTCCTCAAAGTACCCGCAATGTGCCATAACTGCTGGGGGCACGGCCCAAATAGGAGAAAGGAGGGTGCAGCTGGGAAGTTGGTGGGTGGTTTTATCACTGACTTTAGTGATAAGCTCACTTGTGTTAGATTGTTTTTAGACTCAGGTTGGTTAAGGTGTAAATTACAGTCACATCCACCTTCTAGCGTATGGATAGATGAATTTTGACGAATGCATAGTTGTGTAACTGCTGCTACTCAAGATGATGAACTGTCACCTCTCTGAACTCCCTCGTGCCCCTCCGAAGTCACCCCCCAGTCCCCAGACCCTGGTAGCTGCCGATCTGTCTTCGGTCCCTTGAGTGTCCTTTACCAGCGCATCATACGGATGGATGCATGCAGGAAGTAGCCTTTCTGAATCTGGCTGTCCCTGCTTAACATAATACTGGGTGGATTCACCCGTGTCTTGCGTGCATCCATGATGTGTGCTTTCGATGTCTGAGTTGGGTTCCATTATGTAGATGGGTTATGGTTTCGTTGTCTGTTCCCCAGTTCAGACACATTTGGGTGGTCTGTGGTTTTGGGTTTTTTTGATGAGAAATAAAACTGCCGTGAATTCTGTATTTGCACAGACAAGACCCCTCTGTGGGTTCTGACCTGGTGAGGAAGCCGTGGGATGGAAGGTGTGCTGCTGGGTCTGGGTCTGGAGTTGAGCTGTTGGAGAGGACTGGCTGGCAAGCCCTCAGCTAATTGCCATTAGCCTCAGAGGCAGAGAGTCCTGTGGCTGATGCTGGTGAATTCTGCGTAATCACATTGATGTGCTTCCCTTTGCAGAGGTGCTGGTGTCCATGGGCCTGAGTGGTTTGGCTAGTGCTTTGAGGAAACTAGTATTGGGCAAATCGAGTCACTTTTATTTGCATGTGATCTCACAGTAGCAAGTCATAATTCATCTTTTAGGCTTATATGTGGAAAACTAGACGGTGGAAAGGTAAAAATTCATATGAAGACTCAAAGTCCAGTGAGCCCAGATAAAAATAGACTTTGCAAAAAGTAGAAAAGTAAAATTGAACCATTTGTGTCAAATGAGCCACAGCCAATGGTAGGCATCTTATAAAGGTTTTGATTGTGTGGACTCTGTGTTCAGAGTCTATATTTATTCCTGACAAGGTTTCCTTCCCCGATCTCTGGCAGTTTTACTCTGGACACCGGTCCCCTCACATCCCGTATAAGTTGCTGCACCTGGTGTGGACCCACGCGAGGCACCTGGCAGGCTACGAGCAGCAGGACGCCCACGAGTTCCTCATCGCGGCCCTGGATGTGCTCCACCGACACTGCAAAGGTGGGCCCTGGGCTCTGCACCCTCCACCAGGGCAGGATGTTTTCCTTGAAGGGGAAGGAAGCAAAGCGAATGTATGCACTCGTGCAAAAAGGGGCACAGGCGACACATTCCATTGTTTTGTAGCCCTTGTTGTCATTTGTTTCTGAGGTCACCACAACTAATGACCTCAGAGAGGCTCCTCCTAGTTTATTTTTAAGAGGCAAGGAAGTAGTTGCAGCAGTATGGCAGGTCCTCAGTGACCGATCACAGTGAACAGCAAGCTCTTGGAGCCCTCTTGGGCCTGTGCTTTGAAGCCCCTACCTGCCCTGGCATTTCTGGGACCCTGTGGGTTATCAGGCCTGAGGCTTCTGGACATCCCCCCAACACAACTTAATCACCCAGCTGTCTCCTTCCCATTGGGGACTCTCCAAAAGGACTGATGGTTGCTCTGAAATAGCCAAGAGAGCTGGGACACAGGACGAGCAAAGCTTCTCTTGGGGTCTCATTGGACCTGGGCCATCTCCCCCAACATAGTCCCACAGCCTGGCCCCAGGGTGGTACCCTCATGATTTTTCAGAGATGTGTGGTGTTGGTAGTTGGCGGGGGCAGCTCTTAGCGCTGGAGGCGGGAGGCTGGGAATGAACGACTTGAGCCAAGATCGGCTCCTCCCCACCCCTCATGGTGGAGATCCCAGTGTGAGGGACCTGCAGCTGAAGTCTATCCATACAGGCAGAGAGACTGAGGGGTGATTCTCAGATGAGTGTGGGCTGGTCACTTGCAGGTCTTCCTAAAGCCCGTGCTGGCATTTCTGATTCAGCAGGTCTGTGGGGGGCAGGGGCTTCTTCACTCTTGATCAGTTCCCAGCCCATGCTGATGCCGCTGGTTCAGATGCCACGCTCTGAGAACGCATGCGCTCAGGTCACAGGGCACCTGGCTGCTAGTGAGTTTCCCGTGGCCTCTGGGCTGGCACAGCTAGTTGTAGCCGATATCCTACCAGTTAATTTTAACTTGGAGTCTTTTAGAGAACAGAGTCCTATTTTGACGGTTCACCAAGTTGAACAGCTTGGTAGGCTGGCCTTCCCATCGCTTCTCATCCATCTGAAGGCTGTGCACCCAGGCCCTAGGCGCTTACGCACAACCTATGGGTTCTGAGATCACAGCCCAGAAACAACCCACGGTTGAGCTAAAATGGCTGGTTTTGGTCAAATGTGACTTTGGGTTCTGTTTTCTTTTGGTACTTACTTTTTTTCCTCTGAAAAACTGCGTGATCCTTTTCATTCTTACCTAGAAATCAAATGAAAGTTACTTAGTAGCTTACTAGGTAGAATTTCATGTCCTAGTATGATTTATAAGAGAGGAAAGAGCCACTGTGGAAGTCGACTACGCTGTTATCCCAAGCACCTAGTGAGAATAACAAAGAGCCTTCTGTAAGCAGCAGAAAGATGTTCTAAAAATCACTTGCTCAAAAATGCATTGCTGTTAAAATGTTCACATGACAAAAATGTGACAAAACCTCTGACGTGCTTCTGACAGAATTCCCTTGGAAATGTCTGAAAAGAAATATAAGGTTCTTCTGTTTAGAAACCTGGTTGCCAGAGCTGTTCAGCGAGGTGGCCTGGCCACGTGCCATTGGTTACGTGCAGTTGTTTGTCCTTGTGGCCTTCATGGCATCTTTCTGTTCATCTTTGTTTTGTTTTGTTTTGTTTTTGAGTCAGAGTCTCGCTTTGTCGCCAGGCTGGAGTGCAGTGGTGCGATCTCAGCTCACTGCAACCTCCGCCTCCTGGGTTCAAGTGATTCTTCTGCCTCAGCCTCCTGAGTAGCTGGGACTACAGGCGCCCGCCACCACGCCCAGCTAATTTTTTGTATTGTTAGTAGAGACGGGGTTTCACCGTGTTAGCCAGGATGGTCTCGATCTCCTAACCTCGTGATCCACCCGCCCTGGCCTCCCAAAGTGCTGGGATTACAGGCGTGAGCCACCGCGCCTGGCCATTCTGTTCATCATTCTTCGCATCTTCCTGTATGGATATTCTTGTCCCCTGAATTTTGTCCCATGAATTTGAGATCCCTCTGGGAAGCATTTTTCTCTCTAATCTTAAACCTTCCGCTCTCAGAAGACTCAGTGGCCCTTCTCTATTCCTCTGTCATGATTCAGCGTTTTTGAACTGTGATGTACAGGCCTTGTGCCCTGTCCCCACTGTCTAGTGAAGTTATGTAGAATATGTATTCCACATATGAATTAAGTTCCGCTCCTTAAGTTTCTTCTTCACAGATCTGCACACATGGATATGAATGAAGCGTGTATTGAATAGAGAGGGTGGGAGTGGCGCTTCCAGATGCAACTGACTGGAAGACAAGCTGTCCCCTGGGGGCTCCAGCTGATGAGGACAGCCTGTGTCCTGCGGTGTCACTTTCTGAACTTGGGGCACCATGATACCTACTCAGGGAGGGAGGTTGCTGGGGCTTCCCCAGGTGTTCCTGGCCCACCATATGTTCAGCTGTATCACCGGAACAATATTGATTCATTCTTTATATGATAATGAGAATCGATTATTCTGCTCAGTCACTGGGCATTAGGTGGGTTTTCTTGGCAAGACTGAAGCTGTGGGGCTCTTGTTAGGGAATGAGAAAAAGGAGCATTGAAAATCCAAGTGCTGTGATTTCTCATCATATTAAAATAACGAGGAGACCCTCTGCTAAAATGAGGAGTGTCCTCACATGGGCTTTTAAAGCGTTGGCCCTGGCTCCCCCAGGCCTCTGCAGGGTGAACTGCTCTTCCCTTAGAGACTCCCCATATTTGGGGAGACGCTAATCCCAGAGCCGTGGTCTGTCTCCAGGTGATGACAATGGGAAGAAGGCCAACAACCCCAACCACTGCAACTGCATCATAGACCAGATCTTCACGGGCGGGCTGCAGTCAGACGTCACCTGCCAAGTCTGCCAGTAAGTGAGAGGCTGCGTGCTTGGCAATGTCAAACCCTCTGGGGCCATACTGACATCCTCCCAGTCTCCAGAGCTCCCAGTCTCCAGAGCTGTGTGTGCTCTGAGAGGTCTTTAAGGAGGCTACGAGAGAAATGATTAATAGACGCCTTGAGCGCGAAGGTTGTGGGGTGGGGGTGCTTCCTCTTGGGGAGGTCGTAGGGCAGGTGTCCCCTCGGGATGCGAGCCCTTCGTGTTGAGGTCTTGGCTGTTGTCCACAGCCAGCAGTGTGTTCTTGGAAGCTTCCCCCACCATTTCTCATCTTACAGTCCTTGACCAGGGACCAAGTGAAAGAGCCCTCTTCAAGAAGGCGTGGATCATGCATGGTGGATTGTTTTTATACGTGCTTCAAAGTGTGTTAGTTTTCATTATTTTACGGTTTCTGGTTCCATTTTCTGATGTAGTGGCCCTAATTCTTCTCGGGTGTGGTCTCTGCTTAGCGCCTCAAGTGTTGAGTGTAGGGAGAATCCACTGCTTTGTTAGGTTAGGGGACCCTCTCACCCAACCTCAGTGCATGCTACTGGTTTTTGTTTTTGTTTTTTCAGGCATGGGGTCTTGTGTATGTTGCCCAGGCTGGCCTTGAACCCATGGGCTCAAGTGATCCTCCTCCTTAGCCTCCCAAGTAGCTGGGACTACAGGCGTGGGCCACTGTGCCTGGCTCTGTTCTTTACTCCAGTTGAAGTTTAAAAACCCTGGACATGATCTACCGAAAGTATTTCAGAACCCGAAATGGATTGTCACTTCTAAACTGCATAAGACCAGCAAATGTCGGGAAAGGCCAGTGCTGCCTGTGTCACGGGGGCCGTTTTCTGTAAGGAGCGTAGACCGTTCGGGGCCTTGTCTCTGAGCATTAGAAACCGAGTTTGCTCTGAGCAAGTTGGACCTCCTCGCTGTCCCTTAACTACTGAATTCCATTAGTAGGAGATTGTCTCAAGATTTAAATCCTGTATAAATACCTAGAGTGAATTTCCCAGTCTGCAAGTTTTTGTTTTTTATATTGTTAAATAAATTTCTAGCAAGGAACTGGCCTTGTGAGATGCAGCATTGAATGTCCAGTGCGGGCCGCTGGGCCTGGCCTGGGCATGCTCTGTGAAATGTGCAGGGGTCTCCAGTGTCGCCTAGGGTCACAGGCCCCAAGTTCTAGATGCAGCTGAGATAGACCTGTGGATTCAGAGCCTCTGACAGGGCCCATGAGTTTATCCTCCTCCCACGTCCCTCAGTGACTGTGATGGTCTCCAGACTGGGAAGTCCTTGCTTGAGGAGTGCCCCTCACCTTCCCAGTTCACACAGGCCCCTCCCCAGGGCCACCTTGGGAGCCAGGACACGTTGGGTGTGAGCACTGCTGCTCTCGCTCCTGCCCCATCCCACCTGAGTGTCAGTGTGACAAAGGGCACAGCGGGGAAGGGATGTGGGAACGGCCTCCACCCCGGGCTGCCTCTGGAGCTGGGTGGGTGTCAGTCCTCACAGCCATTGTTTTCCCTCTGCTTCCAGTGGAGTCTCTACCACCATCGACCCCTTCTGGGACATCAGCTTGGATCTCCCCGGCTCTTCCACCCCATTCTGGCCCCTGAGCCCAGGGAGCGAGGGCAACGTGGTAAACGGGGAAAGCCACGTGTCGGGAACCACCACGCTCACGGACTGCCTGCGACGGTGAGAGGCCTGCACCCCCATGGTGGGGGCGTGTCTCCTGGCCCGAAGGTTGTGCTCCATCAGGACCAAAGCAGGGCTCTTTCACATGCCCAGGACAGAGCCTGGGCAAAGATGCAGCATGAGCCTGGATTGGCTGCAGTCTCTGGTGGTAGTTTGTCCTTTGTTTTGGCCAGATGACTCAATATTTCTGTCCCCCAGCTTCGCACAGCGCCAGATGTCAGTGTCAGCATCTGCTGCTCCAACCTCCGCATGTAAATGAACCCAGAGCCAAACTGGCTGCTCCCTTAGCCCTTGTACTAATCACCTACCCCGGAGTGTGAGCTGAGATGCGCCCGGGCCTCTCCCCATGGTCCACGGCCTTCTCTGCACATGATTAAAACTTAGTTGTGATGTTCTGTACTCTTAGGGCCGGTTTTGAAATTGTGCATGTACTGCTTCATTTGGGATAAGTAATAATATTTACAAAGTGATTTTTTTTTTTTTTTGAGACAGAGTTGTGCTCTGTCAACCAGGCTGGAATGCAGTGGTGCAATTTCTGCTCACTGCAGCCTCTGCCTTTCAGGTTCAAGTGATTCTCCTGAGTAGCTGCGACTACAGGTGTGCACCACCACGCCTGGCTAATTTTTGTATTTTTAGTAGAGTGGGGGTTTTACCATGTTGGCCAGGCTAGTCTCGAACTCGTGATATATCAGGTGATTCACCCACCTTGTCCTCCCAAAGTGCTCACAGGCATGAGCCACCACACCTGTGAGTGATTTTTTAAAAAAATGTATTTAAGTAGCTGTAGCATACAATTGTAAAGACAGCAGAAAACCTTCCTAAAATTTGTCTGTTTTATAGCCTTTGTTTTATTTGCATCAATTAAAGGTAATGCAGAAGAGTCCTTGTTGAGTGGAAGTATCCCTTAGAAGAGGTACGAGCCTTTGGTTTCTGTCTGGCTGCATAGTCAGCAGGACCAAAGTTGCATGTTTATTTTATTTTTTGAGATAGGGTCTTGCTCTCTCATGCAGGCTGGAGTGCAGTGGTGCCATCATAGCTTACTGCAACCTCGATCTCCTGGGCTCAGCCTCAGTGTCCAGGGCTCAGCCTTGGTCTCCTGTCTCGGCCTCCTGAGTAGTTGGGACTATAGGTGTGTGCCACCATGCCCAGCTGATTTTGTGATTTTTTTTTTTTTTTTTTGAGACGGAGTCTCGCTCTTTCTAGAGTGCAGGCTGGAGTGCAGTGGCGCGATCTCGGCTCAATACAACCTCCACCTCCCGGGTTCACGTGATTCTCCGGCCCCAACCTCCCGAGTAGCTGGGATTACAGGTGGCCACTACCATATCCGGCTAACTGTTGTATTTTTAGTAGAGACTGGGTTTCGCCACATTGCCCAGGGTAGTCCCAAACTCCTGACCTTAGGTGATCCGCCTGCCTTGGCCTCCCAAAGTGCTGGGATTACAGGTGTGAGTCAGCGCGCCCGGCCAACCAAAACCTTTTTAAAGAAAGTCTTTGCAGCTAAATTAAATTTAATCATAAATTCCAATAAAATGAAAGCTTTGCCAAAACAGCAGGCCATGAGGGAGAAACCACACTTCACAAACTACAATGTGTAGGAAGCCTGTGTTGGTAGGAGAGACATAACGTGGTGCTGACTCCTGGGAAGGTGGAGGAGAGGTAGAGTGCGCCCTTCCCCACTTTGTATTGCAAGCAAAGGCTCCTTTTCGAGTCCTTTGGAGAGCAGATCACAAAGCTAGCAACGAAACAGGTGCAGCTTTGCCCAGAGGCCCCCTCATCTTGCCCTAGGTAAGATGGCAGAATTTCCAGAGCATAAACAAGGGCTTTCCATACCTGCTTGTGAAAAGAGTGAATTTTTTGCTGGTGTTTCAGCTTCAAAATTTGGCGTGTGCTTTGTTGAATCATCTGTTCTGCAGGTTTTGTCAGTGGCAGCTGACACCTGTGCCAGACACGCTTCTGATGCAGCCCTCCTACCTCCTGCTTCTGCACTGTCAGGAAATTACCTTTCCCAGACCTCTCGCCTTTTTTTTTTTTTTTTTTGAGATGGAGTCTTGCTCTTGTTGCCCAGGCTGGAGTGCAGTGGCAAATCTCGGCGCACTGCAACCTCCGTCTCCCAGGTTCAAGCGGTTCTCCTGCCTCAGCCTCCTGAGTAGCTGGGATTATAGGCATGCACCACCTCACCCGGCTAATTTTGTATTTTTAGTAGAGACAGAATTTCTCTGTTGGTCAGGCTGGTCTTGAACTCCCGACCTCAGGTGATCCACCTGCCTCAGCCTCCCAAAGTGCTGGGATTACAGGTGTGAGCCGCCGCACCTGGCCAACTTCTCACCTCTCTATGTGAAACTGCTTATGTTGAGATCATTGTAGATTCACATGCAGTTGTAAGAAGCCTTTAGGTACCCTTTACCCCGGTGCCCCGATGGTGACCTCCTCAGCACTGTGGTGTGACGCCCTGGCCAGGATTCAGACATTCATGCAGAAAGTACCCAGCATCTCCATTGCCTCCTCCCTCACCACCCACTCCGTAACCCTAGTCGCCCTGGACTCCTGCATTTCCATACACCTGACAATTCCAGAATGTCATGTCAACTGAATCATGTAACAGAGAACCCTTTGAGATTGGCTTTTCTTGCACATCCTAATTCTCGGGGGACGAATCCAGGGTACAGCTTGGGATCAGTAGTTCTTTCCTTTTTTGCTGCTGTCTCATACTCCATGGTACAGTGTTCCACAATTTCTTTAATTATTCAGCCATGGGAAGAAACGGGGTGTTTCCAGTTTTGTGACTCTTAGGAGGAACATTCTGGTACACATTTGTGGACAGTTTTTGTGTGAACATTAGTTGTCATTTTTCTGGCTCAAATTCAACTGCTGGGTCATATGGTACTTAGAAAATTATTACCATTTCCCCAGGCCTTTCCTGGAAACAAAATAGTTAAGATAAATATTCTGTAAAGAGACAGGCAGCAAAGGTGGACAGCATTTTCTCTTTTTTTCATTGTTTCGTTTTTAGTTGTTAAGTGTATGTTTTTGGTAGGGAAATCAACCCAATGAAAGAGATAAAATATCTCTTTCCTGTCATTTTTCCGTCTCTCGCATCTCCCTTACCGCTCCTGTCTTTTTTGAACGTCTGTAGATTCACCAGACCAGAGCACTTGGGCAGCAGCGCCAAGATCAAGTGCAGCGGTTGCCATAGCTACCAGGAGTCCACAAAGCAGCTCACTATGAAGAAACTGCCCATCGTAGCCTGTTTTCATCTCAAAGTAAGTTTTCTAGAAAGCCAACTCTAATGGCAGACTTAGTTTTTAGTCCACAGTATGGCCCTCAGCCTTTTGGTTTGCTGTGCAGTTACATTTTTTATAATTGCAGCAAGCAGGAAGAACACCAAGGAAGGGAGGGTGTGAGGGAATTGTCCTCCCGTCTGTGAATTGTCCTTTTGTCTGTGCTGCGGTAAACAAAATCAGTGGCTTCACAGTGAAAGTAGGATGTGAGTTTTCTTGGGAGTAGAGTGGTTGTGAAGTTTTTATTACTTCTACCATTCCTCCAGCTACCCCCTCCTCAGGTTTTCTGTTTTATTTTAAGACAAAGGCCCTCAGCATGCAGATCTGGTCCAGGAGTTGGCAAGCTCTCTCTAAAGGCCCAGATAGTGAAGATGTCAAGCTCCATAGGCTGCGCGCGATCATACGATTCTCTGTTACATGTTGTTTCATTTCACCACCCTTTAAACATGGAAAGCGCCCATTCCTAGCTTGCTGGCTGGAATAGGTGACTCCTGATCTAGGCAAAGGACTGTCTTCTGTCTGGTGAAAGGAACAATTTGTTCATTTCTGCTGCCACGGGCCATGGATCTTTGTTTTGTTTTCTGTGCTTTGCTGGGTTTGCTGTAAGATTACTTTTTGTACCCTTGGTGTTACCACTGAACAATCCCATCATTTGAAGACTTGAACCCTGTAAATGAGGACTTGGGTGGATTACCATTGTGTTTTTGAATCTGTAATTCTAGATGTAGCTACAAGGCAGTTCAATACACAGACACCTGTCATTGGAAGAAGGCCCTGAAGCTTCCAGTGACATTTCTGATCTTCTTTCCTCTTCCCTCTGCCCCCTTCCTATTTCTGCAGCGATTTGAACACTCAGCCAAGCTGCGGCGGAAGATCACCACGTATGTGTCCTTCCCCCTGGAGCTGGACATGACCCCTTTCATGGCCTCCAGGTAGGTGGGGGTGTAGGCCCGTTCTGTGTCCGGAGGGGCTGTGATCCTATCAGGACAGGAATCCAGCTCGGAGCTCCTATGATAAGATGACTGTTGGCCGGGTGCAGTGGCTCCCACCTGTAATCCCAGCACTTCAGGAGGTCGAAGCGGGCAGATTGTGAGGTCAAGAGATTGAGACCATCATGGCCAACATGGTGAAACCCCGTCTCTACTAAAAATACAATTAGCTGGGTGTGGTGGCAGGCACCTATAGTCCCAGTTATTTGGGAGGCTGAGGCAGGAGAATCGCTTGAACCCGGGAGGTGGAGGTTGCAGTGAGCCAAGATCGCGCCACTGCACTCCAGCCTGGTGACAGAACGAGACTACGTCTAAAAAAAAAAAAAAAAAAGACTGTTGATACTAATATAAACCCCACCTTCCCCAAATCTGTTTATCCTGATCTTAAGCTACGGCACACATTAATGAGTTGTTTTTCGTCAGATACCCTGTTTTTGTTTTGAATGTTTCTCAACAATTCTCAATCCACTTTCAAACCGGCAAAGTCCTCAAGGTGGGATCACAGCGAGAAGGCAACACTTTAGTTCATAGAACAGATGTTGAAGTACAGACAGACATAGTTGGTTTTGCAGTTGTAGATTGCGTTTTCCTTTTCAAATTTGCCTATTCTGGGGCACTTGGAATTGAGCTGCTTACTAATGCATGAGCCACATAGGAGTTTCCTGTGGGTCTGTGACAAATGACCAAAACCTGGCAGCTTAAAATTAATCTCCTCACAGTTCTAGAGGTCGGAAATCTGAAATCAAGGTGTTGGCAGGGCCCCGTGTCCTACAAGGGTCTGGAGGATTCCATTCCTCACCGCCTCCATGCCGGTGGTTCCACGTGTTCCTTCTGTAGCTGTGTCACTCCCCTGGCTTCCGGGTCACATGGCCAGCTCCCCTGAGTCTGTCCAGTTCCCTCTGCTTCTCTGTCATGACCGTGGTCACTGGCTTTAGGACCCAGGCAGATCATCCAGGAGGATCTCATCTCAACATCTTTGCTTTGAGTCTCTGCAAAGACTGGTTTTACAAATGAGGTCCCAGTCTCAGGTTCTGAGGGTTGAGACGTGGATGTTGTTATTTGCAGGGTGTTATTTTTTGGTGGCCACAGTCCCAGCCCCAGCACCGTGGAAAGCATGTTGCCTTTTGGTAGTTAGCGGCCTCTTCCTGGTGTCCTTTCTCATAGCTGTCCCCCCCCTGTGGCACACAGATGACCTCCTGAATAAAACAAGACCAGAGTCAGAGCTACATGTTATCAGTATGACCACGATGGTCACGTACTGAGGGAGGTGACCGTACTGTTCTAAGGTCAGGGTCTCAAAGATCTTGGTGTTTCCTGCCAAACACAGCTGTGGGAAAATGCAGTAAATAATGTGCATGGCTTCCTGTTCCCAGCACCGCCTCTCCCCCATCTCACCAGGAGAGGTGCTGGTCATGAAATAATGAGCAGCAATCTTTGTCCCTTTTGAGGAGGCACCTGCCTAGGTTGTAGAATGGATTCAGCTTACCCTTTCAAGCTAACCCTTTACATGTGGGAGGCAGAGCGCCTTCACCATCTGCTTTGTCCCAAACCAAACTCACATTCCTCTAGATATAGCTCCCATCACCAGCCCTATTCAGGACCCACCTTGGAAGAACCAGGGGCCATGCCAGGTGGCCTCAGGACCCAGGTGTGCTCTGAGGCAGGGGCCTCCACAGCTCGAGCATCAGTGTCCTCATGAAACATGGGGAAATTTCTGCCTGAAGCATAAAGTGCACCTTGGTGCAGCGTCTGCATGGTCAAGCGTGGATAACTCTTGGTTTCACGAGAGCCTTTTGTCTCCGGGCCTCATGATTTTAATGATGCTGAATCCTGCCGTTGTCTTTTACAGCAAAGAGAGCAGGATGAATGGACAGTACCAGCAGCCCACGGACAGTCTCAACAATGACAACAAGTAAGTGGTGCTCAGCGGTGTGGGTGTCTGGGGCCTCTGGCCAAGAGCTGGGGGTGGGCTCCTGTCTGCCTTGTAGGGCGCCCAGCAGATCCCCCGCCACTGACCTGCTTCCCGCTTGGCTGCCCACAGCTCCACTAGGAAAGGCCGCTCCATGTGGCGCCACAAATGCTCCCTCCTGTTGGAGGAGCCTAGCCCCACTCCTGGCCTCTGGCAGGAGGGAGGTTCCATCTGGAAAGCTCGGTGTCCATTCTTCTTGCCTTGGGGTTGTAGAAAGTATGAAAGGCTGGGGTGTTCCAGGATCCCCACTGCTGACTACAGTCACCACTCCCACTAGATGTGGTTCCAGGAAGCGCCTGGACCCGGGCTAGAGCCAAGGTGGGTGACCAGGCTCCCTTAGTTCCTGCAGCCTCCTGTGCATCAGCCTGAGGCCCTGGGGGTTGACAGGCCCACAGGCCTCCCGCTCCCTGCCTGGGCTGCCTGGTTTCTGATGGTGATGACCTCGAGTGAGGGCATCGAGTCACCTGCGCCCTCCCTCTCCCTTCCTCCTGCACTAGGTATTCCCTGTTTGCTGTTGTTAACCATCAAGGAACCTTGGAGAGTGGCCACTACACCAGCTTTATCCGGCAGCACAAAGACCAGTGGTTCAAGTGTGACGATGCCATCATCACCAAGGCCAGCATCAAGGACGTCCTGGACAGCGAAGGGTGCGTCCTGTGGGGTGGGAGGAAGGCCCTGCGGTGGCCACGGTGCTTCCCTTCCGGTATAGCTGAGACCAGCCCATGTCTGAGCCTAGAACCACTCGAAGGTGTTGACCTTCATTTGCCGAAGTAACGAGGCCTGTTCTGGATGGGATGCCAGTCTTGATGTGCGCTCAGGTGGGAGAAGAGGTGCCTGAGTAAAGGCCCTCTCTGGAGGCATTCCCTTAGCACAGAGAACATCAGAGCAGTTGTTTTTTAACCGCGTGAACTGAACACATCAGTTCTTCTTTTTTTTTGAGACGGAGTTTTGCTCTTGTTGCCCAGGCTGGACTGCAATGGCATGATCTCAGCTCACTGCACCCTCTGCCTCCCAGGTTCAAGTCAGTCTCCTGCCTCAGCCTCCCAAGTAGCTGGGATTACAGGCACGCGCCACCATGCCCGCCTAATTTTGTATTTTAGTAGAGATGGGGTTTCACCATGTTGACCAGGCTGGTTTCAAACTCCTGACTTTAGGCAATCCTCCTGCCTCGGCCTCCCAAAGTGTTGGGATTACAGGCGTGAGCCACTGGGCCCGGCCCACATCAGTTTTTTATCAGTGCCTCTCTCTTTTCCAGTTTCATTCCTTCATGGCATAGAAACCTGTTGACCCTCCAGGGGTCAAGGGGACCCCAGCTGCCATGAACTCCCTGAGGGCTTTGCACTTTACATTCTGAGCAAAACAGAAGCCAAGCCCTCTTGAGAGGTTTTATTTGGAAGAATCTGGGATAAAGGACAGTCTTCAGGGCGATGAGGTGGATCTGGACTGGACCCACTTGAAAACAGTGGGCTCTGCACAAGGATGGGGCTGTCACAAGTGGGGGAGAGGCTGTGGGAGGTCGGGTGAGGCAATGGGTGACCTCGTGGCAGGTGGGGGTGGTGGTCAGGCTGCAGAGATGGGCAGGGCCAGCCAGCGAAGCACTCTTTCCTCCTTGCGGACTAAAGCCAAAACCATCAACTCGGGCCTGGCCGACCTGTGCAGAGCACAGAGCACGTGGGCTCTCGTGTAGGGTGGGTTGTTCTGGCTCCTGTCTTAGGAGTTAGAGGTGAGCCTCCTCCCTCCCTCTGCCTCCACAGGTACTTGCTGTTCTACCACAAACAGTTCCTGGAATACGAGTAGCCTTATCTGCAGCTAGTCAGAAAAACAAAGGCAACGCATTGGCAAGCCTCACAAAGTGATCCTCCCTGTCCCCCCCGCCTCCCGCCGCCTCCCTGGCCTGGTGACACCACCTCCCATGCAGATGTGGCCCCTCCGCACCTGGACCCATCGGGTTGGGATGGACCACATGGACGGAGAGGCTCCCGGAGCTGCTTTGAAGATGGATGAGATGAGGGGTGTGCTCTGGGTGGGAGGAGCGGCGTACACCCGTCACCAGAGCATCTCTTGTGTCCTCATGATACGGGGCTGCAACGGGGGCCTCACAGCACAGAGTGACCGCCGCCTGGTGTTCCCCAGCACTCGGTGTGGAAAGGTCCCTACCTGCTGTAAGATTATGGGTCCATTAAAGCAGTAAGCTGAAGACAGAGAGGTGTAGTGTGCGGGACAGAGGGCCTTGCAGATGCCTTTCTGTTGGTGTTTTAGTGTTAAAATACGGAGAGTATGGAACTCTTCACCTCCATTTTTCTCAGTGGCTGTGAAGCAGCCTTCTAGCTTCGAAGTAAGGACACTACGTCGCGTTTTCAAGCGTGTCTGTTCCGCAGGTAACTTAGCATCAAGCTGCACGTGGAAGCATCTCACAGTTTTCTAGAAACAGGCATTTTCTTATCCCTCTCCCGCTCCTTTTTCCACAAAGGTGAATTTCATAAATGTAATACTAGTAAAGTGAATGAATTACTGAGTTTATACTGAAATTTAGGTAACTTCTCCTTTAGTCTCGAGAGTGAGTCTTGTTTTTTAATCGGTGCCGTTTATGTTGCTGCCCGCCCTGTGGCCCTGTGTGCCTGGCTCCTCTGGGTGCCTTGGTGTCTGCTGGTGGCTGGCAGTGGGCGCAGCAGAGGAGAGTTGTGCTGCAGCTCATACGGTGTCTCTGTCATCTCAGTCTGGAGTAAATGCAGCCTCTGCCAGTGTCTGATGGGTTCCCTCCCTCCTATTTTCTTCGTCTGCCTTCTGTCCCATTGCCTGGCTACCGCTGCCTGGCAGCCAAGGGTGTTGGTCGCGAAGCTGGAGTGGCCTTTGGTGGAGCCTGCATCTTGTCTCGTCTGCCTCTGCTTTACGTTTGGTGTACTTTCGGGCGTGGTGGCAGTAAAATGACATCGTGATTGAGCTTGTCAGCAGAGCTGAAAGAGAAAGTAGAAGGATGTGCATTGTTCCTTGTAAGATATCTTGCATGTATCTGTGTATTCAAATTCAAACAGAGATGGTTTGTCCATTTGTCCACTGAGAAATTATAAACTAGGGACAAGGGGGAGGAAAAGTACTGAAATACAGTTTATGAAGCAACTGTGTCTCGGGCTGTGCTTGTCCCGGGAGCCCCAGCTGCATCTGAACTGAGGCTTCTTCAGTCCTGCAGGAACAGGATCATCTGTCTCAGCGGTGGGCAGATGTTTTTATAGACAGCCAGGGAGTAAACACTGTTGGCTCTGTGGGCTGTATGGTCTCTGCCATAAATAGTACAGAGGTGTGGCTGTGTCCAGTACAACTTTTAGACACAGAAATCTCAATTACATATATTGTTCCATGTCAAGAAACTTAAGATTTTTTTTTTTTTTAACTGTTTAAAAACGTGAAACCTATTCTTAGCTCACTGGCCATGGAGAAGCTGGTGGGGACCAGACCCAGCTCCTTAGCTGGCTGGGCTGGGGAGGGGGCAGTGACAGTGGCAGCTGAGTAGCTACTCACTGCTCAGTGTAGAAAACACAGGACTTGGCGATCATAACCTGCAGAACCATCATGCGTGGCAGAAGCCTGAGGGATGCGGTTTCTTGCCCACGTGCTCAGTTCATTTTCTGTTGTCTTTCTGCATTTAAAGAATTCACATGGAAGCATGTTTTTATAAAATAAAATTAACAGAGAAACAGAGATGGGCCGAGATTTTCAGAAATGGCCCCATGTGACCAAGTTCTGCTGTTTGGGTGACAGTGCTTTGAAGATCTCTTTTGAGGATGAGCAGTCTTTTTTTTTTTTTTTTTTTTGAGATGGAGTTTTGCTCTTGTTGCCCAGGCTGGAGTGCAGTGGCACAGTCTCGGCTCACTGCAACCTCCACCCCCTGGGTTTAAGCAGTTCTCGTGCCACAGCCTCCCAAGTAGCTGGGACTACAGGCATGCGCCACCACGCCGGGCTAATTTTTGTATTTTTAGTAGAGATGGGGTTTCACCATGTTGACCATCCTGGTCTCAAACTCCTGACCTCAGGCGATCCACCCACCTCAGTGTCCCAAAGTGCTGGGATTATAGGTGTGAGCCACTGCGCCCGGCCTATGAGCGGTCTTTTAATCAGGAACAAATCTAATGGAAAGGAGAGTTGACTGAAGTTGGCCCACAGGATTGTGAGCTGGGCAGTGCCTTCCTGAAGGCTTGCCACCTTGGGACACCCTGGTTTACTGGGGTGTCTTGCGGAGTGCAGAAGGCAGTGTGTGGGCCTTGGGCCTTTCTGGCAGCTGCCCGGGTTTGGCCAGACCCTGCCTCCCCTCCCGCCGGCTAACCCCTAGTCCCCTTCCGGTCTCCACTTGCATTCAGGGGTGGCTGCTGTTCTGAGAACATTAGAACTGGGAAGAGAGATGGAGTCACATGCATTCTTGGTGGGCATTATTCTAAATTTTTGTATCCAAGTTAGTCCCCCTTATTCCACTGTGGCATTACCGTTCTAAGCAGTTACTCGATGCTGCTGCTGAAGAGCTGCTCACAGGAGGCGGCGGCGGCCCCGGCACTGCCCCTTGCATTAGGTCTTGTGTTTGATGTGCTCTTGTGAATTTGTCAGAACAAAATATTTACACGTTGGGTTCAGGAATCTCTCCTTTTAGCTCCCCATCTGGCTATGAAATTCAGGAAACCTCCCGTTGCCTAGTAATCACCCTATGTAGGTGTAAATTGTGACAAAGTGCATCTGACCACTAAGGGGCCCCCTCGGTGACCCCAACACATTCACAGCAGTGTCAAAATGGCCTGCATTTTGGAGATGCTGGCTGGCCTTTCAGTGCCTCCCAGGAAGACACATGGCCTTTCCCTCTTCAGATGCCTGAAGGGAGTGCTTTGAGGTAGGGGATGTGCTGGGAGTGTGGGCCGCCTCCCTCCGGCCCCGGGGCCCTCTGTGGACCTGGGCTCCCTCCGTGGACCTGGGCTCCCTCCGTGGACCTGGGCTTCCTGGTGAGCACTGCAACCTCCCTGGGCGTTCCCTTCAGCGCCAGCACCACTGCAACATATAGACCTGAGTGCTATTGTATTTTGGCTTGGTGTGTATGCTCTTCATTGTGTAAAATTGCTGTTCTTTTGACAATTTAAGTGATTGTTTTGTTTACTGTAAGTTTGAAAATAAAAATTAAGAAAAAAATTCCAATGACTGTGCTGTGGTTGGAGACTTTATTTACCAAGATGTTTACTCTTTCCTTTCCCCTCCCATTTTGAGGAGCTGTGTCACTCCTCCTCCTCCCCCCCAATGCTTTGTAGTCTCTCCTATGTCATAATAAAGCTACATTTTCTCTGAAAACTGGCCGGTTTTCCTTTTATTGACACAAGCAGCCGAAGAGAGGGTGGCAGGAGGGAGAAGAGCAGCCAGGGCACACCGGCCTGCATGGGGGCGTTCCTGGCCTGAGTCAGTGGCCAAAGCTGCAGCCTGGCTTTGTGCCCAAAGTCTTGTTTGGGTGTCAGGAAGGCCACGCATTCAACGTTTCGTCCCTTTCTGTGAGTGGCCTGCTGCTGTTTGAGCTTCGTCCCTCCTTTTTTGGGCAAGAAGGTGACATCCAGGATTCAGGACAGCCACGGACCTTCAGACCTGAAGCCCTTGACATGCTGAATCCTTGCCAGGCTCAGATTGCAAGACTCGGGCTGTGGTTATGTGCATTTTGTAGCAAGTTCCCTGTGTGGAGAGTAGCAAATGCAAAGAAATACTATCATCAGTGGAGAAAAGATGTGCACAGCTATTCAAGTGCGCGGTTCTGTGACAGGTCACGAGGCCATGGCGGACCTCTATAAACGTCCTCTCCCAGCCGCCGCCACACACTTCGCCTGCCCTCAGCGGGTCAGGAGTCTTCTCGGCCTCATCTTCGGTTCTGAAGCCTCTGAGTTCTGAATAGTTCTGCCCCCTCCTTTTTCAGATGCTTCTGTGGCAAACCTTTGTGGCAAGTTACTTGACTTCCTTTACTTGGAAACACTTAAGAACACCAGAGAATGCCCCGGGGTTTCAGACTTAGTCCTGTCTCCTCATATTAAATAGAACCATTGTTGTGTTCCCCTGGGGGAAGCTTCACTCTTCCTGGGTCCTAAGACCTTCCAACCAGCAAAGCTCCATTTCTCCAGGACAGGCAGAGGAAAACTTTGAGACATGCGGTGCAACACTGAACATCGTCCACTTTCACACCTTCACTCAGAACTACACCTGGTTGTGGGAGAATCATCACCATACACTGGCTTCCAGTAGAAAGCATAAAATTCAACCTCACCACTTCAGCATAACAGCGATCGTAAGTCCAGTTGCTTCCAGGTGGTGGGGGACGTAGCGAGAACAGTTAGTTCCCTAGTCAGGCCACTGCTGCATGTCCCTCACTGTGAATGAGGTACCCTGGTCACAAGCAATGCCATGTGGGCTGCTGTGATGGCAACAGGCAGGGCTGGCAAGTCTATGTCCAGGTAGGGGCTCCCTGTAGTGAAGGCCGATCTCAGCCCTCTCCACACTGGGCACCCTGCCCACAGGTAGCCAGCCGGTCCTCCTGGGAAACGATGCCAGTCCAGGGATGGACATCACGTCTCTCATCAGCAGATGGGGCACTCGGCAGTGGTGTTGGCCTGGTCAGGGAACAAGCAGGATGATGAGCCTCTTCCCTCCCATGCCTGATGGCTGCTTTGTTTGTGGGCCATCCAGCAATCATGGTGACCAGGGAAAGGAGCTGACTCCATCCACCTAGTGTGCTGTTTTCCCCACCTCAGGATCAAGAGCATCCTCTGCAGGGATTTTTTGGTGGGAACATGGGAATGTGGACGAAACTATTTTCACAGTCTGAGCTGCTGAGGCAATGACTGCAGGGTGCTTCTGTCCTCTGGGAAGCCCGGCTGGAAGGCGCTTGGCAGTGGTGCCTGCTGTGGCTACGGCAGGGGCTAGGCTGCAGGACGAGGCCTCCAGGAGGCGTGTGGTGCGGCAGACAGGGCCTTGAAGCCTCCGGGTGCCATGTTGGCATAGTGGACTAGGGCATTCGGGGTGCTGCTGGGCCAGGCTCTGGGGTGCAGACTGCCTGCACTGCAGCGATGAGGCGGGGAAGAGGCAGCAGCATTCACAGCTGTTGACCCCCTTGAGCCAGCCCTCCACATCGTCATCACTGCAAGTGCTCAGCGTCTCTGGCCTGGCTTGCTCAGGTTCTCTGATGTGAATCCTTACAGCGTCAGGGCTTGCAGTGCCCTGGTCCCCTGTGTGGTCACCTGGAGGCCTGCGATGCCCCTGTTCTAGGACAACTTGGGTTGAAGCCAGGTCCCTCTGGGCCTGGGACTCAGGCCCTGGGGGACAGGCTCTGACCCACAGGTGGGGTCAGAGGCCTCAGGGTCCTCTCCAGGGCTGGGCCCACAGCCCTGGGGCTCTGGAGTCCTGGGGTCCCCGTGTGGCTCCCTGGCCTGAGGCTGAGGCTGGCTGGCTGGGGCTGCAGGACCCCCATGGTCAGCCTACTCTCCAGAGGCCTTGATGGGACCAAGTTCCCCACTAAATGGATTTTCCAAGGCCCAAAGGCCAAACAATAAAACAGCAGTAAAAACCAAGGTCCGGCAGCCGTCTGGGGCTGAAGGCAGCTGGGCGTTTGCCGTCTGGGCTCCTTCCATTCCAAGTTCTTCTACTGAGGGGGGTTGCAGGGAGGTGCCACCTTGCTGCTGGGGTGTCTCTCGACCTGCATCCTGTCATAAGCCCAGACAGGGCCTGGTGTCGGGGTCCCAGTGGGCTTGCTGGGCTGGGCCTGTCCTGTGGTTCCAGAGCTGCCCAGGTAAGATGTTGAAGTGACGGGCCCAGTAGCCCTGTTCAAAATTGCAGTTAGGGAACCATGGACTCCCAACATCCAGGTCTGTTGGGAGCTGTGGCATAGAGTTCCAGCACAGGCATTTTCATGTGCAAGGCCTGACCTCACTGGGCGACAGGCTGGCCTCATCTTGAGCCTCTGGGCCCCTCACAGAGGGGCTTGCTGCCCTGGGTTCTGGTGAAGCCTCCTTTTGCTGCTGGGCCTTGGCCTCAGCCTTGGGGACAGCTCCATCAGGCCAGGCTGAGGGAGGACAAGGCTTTTGTCCCAGAGGGACTGATGGCATGAGTCCCTGGAGCTGAGCTGGTGGGGTGGGGAGGGCCAGTCTGTACCCCTCACATAGGGGTCCAATGCCAGGGGGCGCCCTCAAGGACCCTCACTTCAGTTCTGCTGAAAAAAACACATGGTCACCGAGCCCATCGGGCCTCTCCAGGGCTGGGCCCCACAGGCCTGGGCCTCTGGAGTCCTTGGGGTCCCCGTGTGTTCCCCTGGCCTGACACTGAGGACACCTCTGCAGGCTGCTGATCCCAGGGTGAGGGCTGTGTGCAGCCTGGGGTGGGGGAGCTTTCAGGGAACCTCAGGTCGGTCCTGAAACGGCTCCCAGGCTTCAGGCTGGCTCAGGGCTTCCTGCCTCACACCCTCACCTCAGAGCTGTTCAGCAGCCCTGACTCAGGCCTTAGGTGAAAGAGACCTTCGCTGTCACCCAGTCCCCTTGCCACCTCACATGGGGTCTGTCTCCACAGTGGGTGAGAAGTGAATGGGCACGGGTTTCCCTCTGCCCTCCAGGCCGTCCACCCCATGCCAGGGCCGGACAAATCCCACGCCCGGCTGAACTCTTGGTTCTGGCTCTGGGTCAGGGCTTCCCCCTGTGCCCTCTGCCTGAATCCTCCCTGGGTCAGGGACACTGATTCTCTCTTGTCTCCCTGGCTTGTTGTCTTGACAGCCTTGGAGGGGCACTCAAGAATGAGGGATCCTGCTGCTTGGAGGCAGGGGTGGGGGCTTCAACACCTGGATCTGACTGCCCCAGTGCCCTTCAGGGCCCTTTGAGGGGGCGATGGGGACAATGTGGAAAGGGGTGGGAGGAAAGTTGGGGGGTCCTGCCCACAGCCCCTGCCTGTCCGCACCTCATTTCCAGCACACATGCACTCAGCGCCTGCCCTGAGGAGCGGCAGACCCATTTGACTTCCTTAGAGTAGAGGAGGAAGAGGAGGAAGGAGAGGTGCAGGAGGAAGGCCAGGTAGGAGGACGGGTGGGGCCAGGGCACTCCCCACCATTCACTGCCCCAGAGGGTGACTTGGGAGGGGACTTGGTGCTGGAGCCCACCTGGGGGTGGCAGGTCCCAGTGTTTCCTTGTGAGTTCCTTCATGGAGTTTTGAAGGTTCCTGAGGACCACGTTGTCCTCCCGGGCCCAGCTCTGAAACAGTCGCTCCTGAAACTCCCAGATGGTGCTCCAGGAAAGCTTCATGAGGTGCTCTAGGGACAGGGCGGGTATCAGGCCAGGAGGGGTCCCTTGGGGGGATCTGTGCCTGCACCCCATTTCTACCAGGCCCACCTCCCACTGGGTGGTGCCTGGTCTTCCTTGGCCACCCCGGGGTCCAGCTGTGCACAGGAGGCCAGAGCAGGGGAAGGGCGGGTAGGAAGTGCTCACCACACTCCTGACTTTCATCTGGGTCATGTCGGGGGTGGGCTCAGTGTCATCGTGCCTTGCCCAGCCCACCAGGCCAGACCCTCCCTTCAAGACAGAGCAGAGAGTCACAGGGACAGTGTAAGGACACTTCCCTCAGGCCAGCCGGGGTCTGTCCTGCATATTCCCCCAGGCACCCTCGGGCCCTGTGTATTCTGAATGATGCACGCGCCACGGCCGACAGTATCCGCTCGCCCTCCAAGATGAGCACATCCCACAGTTGCAGGGTGAGCCCGAAGGATTTTGTGGGGACAGGAATTGTGGGAGGACCTGCCTTTCTGGGCTGGGGTCAGAGGCCTGAGCAGGGCCGCCTGGGGTTTCAGTCTCCTGGAGTGCTGGGAACCCCTCTTCATGGGATCAGAGCCCCCTATAAAGCAGGGTCAGACAAGGTCCTGCAGCTCCTCATGGGGGACCCACCTCAGCAGCGCTGTTGCTTCTGGAAGGAGGGGCTTCTTGAGGACTTGGGGCTTCCTTGGGCCCTCCCAAGTCGGGTCCTGGTCCAGTCTGCCCATAAGGCTGGGCCTGAGCCCTGGCCTCTGCCGTGGGATACACCCTCTCATGCAGGGCCTGGTTTGTGTGTCACGCAGGGACCTGCCTGTGCCTCCTACGGGCTGGGGGTGAGCCGAGTCCTCCTGGTGGAGCTGGACCCCTGAGCTGGGGCAGCTGGGCACTGTGTCCATGGGCTGGGGTCTCCCTGTGCCTCCTTACCCCATCAATGAAACACCGGAGGAGCCACCGCAGCATGAAACCCTCAATGCACAGTCCTTCCTTGCCCTGCAGGGAGGGGCAGAGGTACTCAGGGCCTCCTGAGCTGCCCTGCAATCCTCCTTTTCAGGCCCCTCTGCAGACCCTTCCTCAAGAGGCAGAACCCTGGGTGGTGGACAGGGGTCTCCCAACACGTCCATGCACGACGCCCGGTGGACACACTTCCCTTAGCCCTGCTTAGCCAGAGCTCAGCCCTGGTCCCAGTACCTCTGGATCCTCTGGGGCAGGAAAAGGAAACTTCCAACTCATGGAGAATCCCCATCCCAAGTCAGGCCATGGCTGGGACTCGGCCTCTTGCCAGCCCCATGAGGGGCTTGAGTCTCCCCTGGCCCATGGGACACAGGGTGTCATTCACTCGCCAGGTGTCTCATGATCTTCAGGAAGGACTTATGCAACAACTGCTCCTGGTACGATAGGAGCCTCTGGAGCTGGGCAGTATTTGGGCTGTAGAACACTGAGAAGCCCCCGACCCATCACCAATCAGACCCAACTCCAAAGATGTGGAGGCATCAGCTGGAATTGCTGGGTAATGGCAAGGGACCCCGGGCCCCAAGGCCTCCCTCCCTCCCATCCGGTGACCCCACCACACAGCCTCAGCCCGGGGGAGGAGGGCCCTGGCTGGAGGAGCTGCCCAGTGGCTTCCTGGGTCGAGGTGCCAGGAGGATAGGCCTGCCTCTGACACCATGAAGCAGGGCTGAGGCAGGTGGGTGCCAGCAGGGAGAACAGGGTGGGTGCTGGGATGCTGGATATGGGGTCAGGCTGGGGGACATGTGATGGGCCGACATTGCTATCTGGGCTTCGTTGGCCCATTCATGTGCAGGGAGGGTGGCTGGGAGCACAGCCAGCTGGGAGGCGGGAGGACCCTCAGGAAGGTGAGTGGCGCCTGCACAAAGTCAGGGCTGGCTTCGGGCAACAGAGGGTGGCCAGGGGGAGGTATCAGTCCCTCTGCTGTTGGGGATGAAAGGCGTCTGACTTGAGGTGAGAGGGTCCCTGTCCAGACCCAGGCTCCTGTGGGACCCTCAGTAGGGATGTCCTCGAGGCTCCAAACAAGCCGGGATGCAAGGAAGGCGCCTTGCCTGGAAGTCGGGATCACCGGCCAGGGTGGCCGTCCCCTGGCCTTGCCGTGTAAGGCCCTGGGGGCAGCTGTCCACCTACCCTGCAGGGGGTGCCTCTCACCGTCCAGCAGCTGATCCACCATGCCCAGAGTACGGTCACTCAACATCACGCCCTTGTGGACTATCTGAGACTCATTCCAGGAGAGTGCCGTGGGGGTGAGGCTGTGCCACTCTGGGCCTCCACCTCAAGAAGGCCTGACAGCCTCGGTGTTTGCTCCCTTGGGAGCTTTGAGAACCGCTCAAGTCGTCCAGGTGGAGAGGCCCCATGGAGAGGGATAGGCCCTGAGATCACCTGCAGGAGAAGCGAGCCCCGACCATCGCAGCATCAGAGCCAAGCCTCCAATGGCTCCATCCCCAGGACCATCTGCTCGAGAGGCCCCAAGCAAGAGCAGCAGAAGACCCACCCAGCTGAGCCCCGCCGCCCCACAGAGCCATGCAAGGTCACATAATGGTCATTTTTAGGGCACTGAGTTTGAATGACCAGAACAAAGACTCGCTGCTCTTGAGGACATGAAGAAGGTGCCCCAGCTTCTCATTCCTCTCTGCCCAGACCAGTGATCTGAGGCTTTCCGTGGGAAATGAAACATAGATCCTGCCTGGCCCTTAGGATACACACGTGATTCAAAATCCCTAGCCTAAGAAAATCAATGCAAATTAGAATTAGGAAAAATATCACTTTCTACCTGTCACGCCGGGGGTGGGGCAGGGAACACAGGCACCTCGCATATTCGTGGTGGAATGGACTCTCGAGGGCCATTTGGAATGACCCCCCACCATTTACAATGTGCCTCCCTGGCTCCCCTTGCTACATCAGCTTCACTTCTAGGGCTGCGTCTCCCCCAGCACACAAATGGTATCTCTCCAACATTGTTCAGGTTGCAAAAGACTGGATCCAGCCTAACCTTCCATCTGCAGGGGATGAAGGGTTAAATGCACCATGACACACTCATGAGAGGGAATACCACACAGTCACTCCAGCCAGTGAGGCAAGGCCATGTGTCCTAAGAGGGAACGATCCCCAAGAGATGTGGGGTAAGGATAGCCAGGCAGGCACTCCAATGCCACCCCGGTGGAAGGCAGACAAGGAGCTGTAAATAAGCCTCACTTGAGATTATATGAGAAAGGACAGGCGGGAATCCACGGCATGGAGAGGCCCTGCCCTGCGGCTCACCGTCTGCTGTTTCCCGGAAACAAATGGGCCTAGTCACAAGCTTTTGTCAAAAAAAAAGAAAAAAGAAAAAAGAAAAAGAAAAATTAAAAAAAAGGCTCATTCTCTAGCCTTGTCTGAAAATCAAGTCCAGGGGGAAGGGTCCCAGAGGTGCAGTTTGCAGGCCTTACCACCAGGAGGCAGCACCCACAGCTTCTGAGGCCTTGGGACCAGACAGGCAGGCATAAAGTTTATTTCTACGCTTTTTCTTTTGTTTTTCAAACTGTTTTCAAAGCCATCTCTCACCCAAAAATACTTGCCCCAGCCTGCTGCAGCTCCCAGCGCAGGCTCGGGCCAGCCCGCTAGACAGCACTGGGACTTGTCATTTAGGGGTGGGCCTGGCGGGGGACAGGGACAGGGCAGGAGGGCAGGGGGCTATGGTTCTGGATGTTTCATTCAGTCGCCTTGGCCCTCAGTGTCTGCATCTGCAGAGTGGGGCCTGATATCCCTCTCTCTCCACAGAGGGGCTTGGCATTAGCAAGGGTCCCTGCAAACATGAAGGAGGCAGAGGACCTGGGTAGAAAGTTCCAGCCCGTGGCCATGCACTCACATCTTGGGGGCCCAGCCAGCAAGGGGAGCCTGGAGGCAATGTGGGCACAGGCGAGCAGGGGCTGCCGGCTCTCTCACCTGGCCAAGGTTTCTGCCACCCTCCTCGGGGGTCCCAGGCTGCAGGTCCCCGTGGTGGTCCCCACTTCCTGGTCCTTCTGCTCTGCAAGCATCTCTCTTTCCCTCCCTGTGGTCTTGGCACCATGAACGTTCCTGACACATGGTGGGCTGCCAATATTTAAGAGGGGCTTTTCCATGTGAGGTACAGCCTTCCTGTGAGATCATTACAACCTCCAAATGTGCACACCTTCAGGCCCTCCCTGCAGAGGACCCTATGTCCTCAGGGTGTCTGCGTATGTGCATGTGTGTGTGTGTGTACATGTGCATCTGCATGTGTGTGCATGATGCACACGTGTATTAAGTTCAGAAAAAGGCAGGAGGGCAGGCTGGGCGTAAGTCTCCCATTCGGTGTGTGGCCTTTGACTGAAGTGGTTTCCAGAGTGTCACCTTTGACTGAAAGTTTTCCTCCTTTGGGCCTGGGGTCCCTGGGTCTTTCTGGGGCCACCTCTCTAAGGCGAGCCTCCATCCTGCTGGTGGTGGGAGGCTGTCTGTGTACACCAGGAGGGACACACAGACTTCAGCCCCTGTTCCCAGCACCCAGATTATGCCCATCAAAAAAAGCCTCCCTGGACCCCCCATCTGACTCCAGCTCCTACCCTTCCCCAGCTTCTTATGCAGCATCTCCTTAGGGGTGTCCCTTCACCCCTGCGACACTGGCCCACCTTCTCCCCTGTGGTTCTGTCCCTGCCTTTGCAGGTCCCTGGACCGTGGCTTCAAACCTGGGAAGCAAAACTGGAGCATCCTGCTGGTCCCTTGTGAGGGCACGTGGTGCAGTCGGGACAAAAGAAAAAGCACCCTTCCAACCCAAGATACACAGATGAAATGCAAACCAGGAGACCTGCAGCCAGGGCCGCCCCATCTAGTTCTAGCACCTAAAATAAGTGACATCTTGAGCAGTTCCTGGAGCAAAAGCAGTGTGACTCCATCCCCCGACTCCCAGCCCGGCAGAGCTGAGCTAAGGTCTCAGTGGAGCATTGACTTAAGCTGCCATCCAGGCGGGCTCCTGGGGCCCCTGCTCCTACCGGCCACGGCGCGGCCTCTGCTTTCAAGGCTACCATGACTCCATGTCACGCCGGCACTCCCTGGCACGTCCTTCCTCTCCGTGAGCACGGGGTTCACAATCACCCCATGTCTGGCCTGACCCTAGTGTGCACTGTCTTCCAACCCCTAGGCATCAGCTTGACCACTTCTGATTTCTTCCAGATGGGGCCAGGTCCCCCAGACACCAAGGAGACCCTCAAGAGAGGTTCTGTGCTGCTCCTGTCCACCCACACCGCACCCCTGCCACATTTGTATCTGATTAGATTCCCCTGAGCCACAGTGAAGGGACGGACAAATGATGCATGTAAGCAGGAAAAAAGCAGGGCGGAGGAAGGGTCCAGTTTGTCAGCCTTTTGTCAGCCTCCCAGGCAGTGACGCAGGGCTCCAAGCTCACAGCCCCCACCATGCCACTGGCCGGAGCCACCAAGGGCAACCTCAACTTGGGGGCACCTGAAAATGGCCCTTTATAGCATCCCCTGACCTCCTTGTGGCAGAGCTGGGGACATATGTGGGTGTCTTATGATGTCCCTTCTCTGTGCTGTTAAGTACGGCCTTCTAGAACTTTCTTTGTGGACACAGCCCTGCTGGAGCTGCTCTGACCTCTCCACCTGCTCTTTCCCCATGTCTCTGTGGGACCCTCTTCCTCTTCTGACCCCTCAAATGCAGATTCCCCCACATAGGACCTTCTTTTCTGTCCCTTTCTCTCCTCACACCTTCCAGTCCCTGCACAACCTTTTCCATTTTTGTGACTTCAACTGCCACCTTCTAGGTCAACACAATCTAAACTCTCCAGGTGAAAGGCTCCCCAGAACTCTGAACCCACATGGGGGCCCTGGCTGACCCCAAGGCTGGCATCACCCTCACATCGGGGGGGTCCTAGCTCAGAGGTCCTGGTCCCTATGAAGTCCCTGCCCTGGCAGGCGGCCCTGTCCCTCACCCTATGTAGTGAGCTGAATGGTGCCCCCCCCAAAGGATATGCCCCCTGCAAATGTGACCTTATTTGGATAAAAGATTCTTTGCAGACATATGAATACAAGGATCTGGAAATGAGATCATCCTGGATTAGGCTGGGCCCCAGATCCAGCGCCAAGTGTCCTACACGAGAAGAGAAGGCAGGAGACACAGGCCCAGGAGAAAAGCCAAGTGAAGACGGAGGCAGAGATGGGAGTGAAGTGGCCACCAGCCCAGGAGGCCTGGGGCAGCCACCAGAAGCTGGAGGAGGCAGGGAAGGATCCTCCCCTGGACTTTCAGAGGGAGTGGGGCCCTGCTGACCGTGGAATCTCAGACTTCTGGCCTCCAGTCCCGAGAGAATCAATCACTGTTATTTTAAGCACCCAGCATGTGGACCCTGTCACAGCAGCCCCAGGAAGCAAATACAGCCTGTCCCAGGATGGCACCCATCCAATCAGGGTGGTGGAACTTTCAGTCGCAACAACGGGCTCTCCCCACAGCCCTGCTCTGACCCCTCTTCCAGTGGCTGCCCCTCCCCCCAGCAGGACATCAGCCTCCCAGCCTGGCACATGGAGCCGTCACCTGGTCCCTCCTGGTGCCATCTCCAGCCACCCATGAATCCTTGCTCTTCCCAGCTCAGTCCTTAGCAACCCCCACGTGGAGGGACAGTGTTGTGCCCTTGGTGCTCCTCCTCCTCCTCTGCCGGGCAAATGAGCAGCCCCCAGTCACTGGGGCAGGCTCCCTGTCCCCTTAGGGAGATGCAGACACTCCCTGCACCTACCCCCAAGCCTGGACAGGGAGCTCCTCGCGTCAGCCTGGAGTCGTCGCAACAGAACCCCAGGCCAGTCTCCTCTCCTGATCAACATCTCAAGCCATTTTCAGTCCAGCTTGAGAGCCTGCCCCTGCTCTCCCCACGAAGCCCCATGTGTGAACAGCAGGTGGGTTTTATTAAATGTTCATATGTGTGAATCCCTCATAAATATTTGGAAATAGCAGCAGGTGGATTTTATTAAATGTTCATAATATGTGTGAATCCCTCATAAAATTTGGGAATAACTAAAAAAAAATTGATTCTACCCATCCATGAGCATGGGATGTGTCTCCCTTTGCCGGTGTCATCTGTGATTTCTTTCAGCAGTTTTGCAGTTTTCCTTGTGGAGGTCTTTCACAGCCCTCTTGCTGTGTGTGTGGAAGGTCTTTCTGTGCCCTCTTGGTAAGCATGTGGAAGTGTCTCCACCTTCAAAGGAGATCTGGGGTGGGGTCCCTCCTGCTTCTGTTTGTAGAATGAACCCCACACTCCCACAGGCTGGGAGCCCCGGAGGAAGGGATTTAGCCCAGCCTCCAGCACAGAGCCCCTCACAGCCTTCCCTGCTCCTAGCAGCACCTGTAAGTGCTGTTGCCTCTGGCTGGAACCCCCTGTCCCCACCGTGTGGTTTCAACATGGTTGCTTTTTTTTTTTTTTCAGACGGCGTTTTATTCATCACCCAAGCTGGAACGCAATGGCCCGATCTTGGCTCACTGCAACCTCCGCCTCCTGGGTTCAAGTGATTCTCTTGCCTCAGCCTCCCAAGTAGCTGGGATTGCAAGTACCTACCTACCACACCTGGCTAATTTTGGTATTTTTAGTAGAGACGGGGTTTCGCCACGTTGGCTAGGCTGGTCTCGAACTCCTGACCTCAGGTGATCCACCTGGCTCGACCTCCCAAAGTGCTGGGATTACTGGTGTGAGCCACCGCACCCGGCCCATGGTTGCTTTTTGAATGAGCAGTTCCAGTGCACAGAGCACATGATCCCCTCAAAATGTATTCTCCCAAATCATCCTCACAGCAACTCCATGAGGTGAACAACCTCAGCCTCACAGAACCAACAGTAGCTTGCTCCAGGCCACACACCTTGTAAGGGACATAACTAGGGGTCTGGCTCCACACTCCACGCCCCTGCCACAGCCTGCCCTGTCCTCCTTGGGGAAGCCTTCCCCTTCCCCATCTCACCTGCAGCTGGGTTACGTGGCCTCCGTGCACTGAGAGAAATGTGTCACCTGCGTGACTTGTCCACTGCTTGGCTTTCTACAAGGTGGTGAACTCCACTGGTTTGGGACAGGACCTGCCTTACTCTCTTCCCTTCCCACGCACAACAAGCCCACCACAGTTCCAGGTCTCACTAAGGAGTGGCAGTTCTCAGTGGGATGCGAGAGAAACCTGGAGTTGGGGTGAGGTGGGGCCTGGCAGGGCTGGAGACAGGGGACAGCAGAATTCAGGGAGCCCACAAAGGGGGCAGAGGAACAGGTCAGCCCTTTCACTGTGTGCAGCTAGACAACTTGGTGACATGGTGTCCTCTGCTCCCTGTCCTCAAATAGGTCTACCTCTGGGTCCCCTCCCCTGGCCATGTGGCTCTGTACTTCGTGTCTGCAATCCACAGCAAGCTCCCCTCCTGCCCCACCAGCCTGTGCAGGCATCGGAGGTCAGAAAAGAACAGACCTTAGCCCTGGGCCCCTGGAGAAATACAGGGCTGGGCAGCGACAGTCACAGAGCCACCAAAATCCACGCCATGGCACAAGTGTGGCAGCTGATGCGGGATGAGGCATGGTAACGCCGACCCTATTGGCACCAATATGTCCTCACACAGCCCCCATGCTCACAGCCTGGGGCTCCATCCCTGAAGCCAAGGTGAGGATCTGATGTTCTGCCAGTGCCCTCTGGGAAGGGGGCTTGACTGGTGGTCACACACAGGAGTGGCTAACCTTGTCCCAGGGGCGACAGCTCATGCCCAAGGAACAATAGCCCTGTGGACACCACTGGGTCATTTTGCGGTTGCAGAGGGAACAAACTTTGGAACCCACAGACTGTGCTCAAATCTCAACTCAGCTGTGCATTCTCGGTGTGACTGTCAGCGAGTCACTCCAAACTTGAGACTCAAGTCTCTTGATCTGTGATGTGGGTAAGGATGAACCAAAGGGGAATCCATTGCACTGGAGGTGAGAAAGGTTCCAAGTCTGGCGGGAAGTTTCAAAGGCATCACTGGATGCAGGGAAGGTGTGCAGGTGGCCAGACACCAGGGCGGCAGGCATGGCCCCTCGCGTCTGTGGCTGGGCTCTTCAGCCCCTCTGTATCCACACCCCCTCCATGTGAATCTGCGCTTCCTCTCAGGAGAGGCTGTGCTACAGCAAAATCCAGGTAGTGAGCATAATACCTGATTGGTAGTTTTTCAGCCCTTGGCCCCTCCCTGCCTCCCCCCAAGCAGGCCCCAGTGTCTGTTGTTCCTGTCTTTATGTCCATCTGTACACAGTGCTTACGGTTCCCTTTGTAAGTGAGAACGTGCAGTATTGGTTTTCTGTTCTTGCATTAATTCACTTGGGATAATGGCCTCCAGCTGCATCCATGTCGCTGCAAGGGACATGATTTTTTTCTTTTCATGGCTGTGTAGTATTCCATTGTGTGTATGAACCACATTTTCTTTATCCAATCCACCACTGATGGGCACCTAGGTTGATTCCATGTCTTTGCTATTGTGAACAGTGCTGTGACGAACATACGTGTGTATGTGTCCTTTTGGTAGGATGTTTTATTTTCCTTTGGGTCATACATACCCAGTAATGGAATTGCTGTGCTGAATGGTAACTGTTTTAAATTCTTTGAGGAATCTCCAAATTGCTTTCTTGTGGTTGAACTAATTTACATTCCACCAGCAGTGTATAAAGTGTTCCTTTTTCTCTGTAGCCTCACCAGCATCTGTTGTTTTTTGACTAACAATAGCCATTCTTAATGGTATGAGATGGTCCCTCTGTGGCTCACAGAGGTATTTCAAGGACACATTTCAGAGGCATTGCAGGAGAGTGGATGAGAACCCAAATTTCAGAGCCTACCTTGGCTGTACCACTTGCAGCCAGTGTGGTCATAGCCTCTCTGTGCCTCAGTTTCCTCATTTCCAATAAAGGGGAAATAACAGTACTGACTTCTTAGGGTTGTTGGCAGAGTTGAAGTGCCCAGCACAGCGCCTGGCACGTACTAAATGTCTACTTAATGGAAGGCTTGAGTAGAATACTCATTTGAGCCTCTTCACAAAGTAAATACACACCTGTCCTTGTGTCTTTGACAGAGTAAAGGAAGGACCTAAAAGACCACGGAGTTGGAACCTCGAGGAAAACTCAGATGGCCCAGATGGGGCCTCCCCTGCTCTGGCCCTGCCCTGGCCCTGCCCTATCCCGGGGCTCCAGTGAACTGCACAGAAACTGATACCTCCACTCCTGGCACACTCAGCCCAGCAGTGGTGTCCTTGAGGCTTTGTGTAACCTCCTCCCCTCCTCAGTGGTCCCAGCATGGCTGTTACAGGTGGTGCCTGAGCGCCCCAGACCACTGACCCTCCCTGCCTGACCTCACACCCCACCCCGCCCCCACCCAGGACTCAGTCTTCCCCGCGGTGTTTCCCCCTCTGCTCATGCTGCCCTCTCTTCCAGGCACCCTTCCCCCTCATCTGATTTCTGCATTCCGTGGCCTCTTAACAATCTGCCTCTGATGCTGCTTCCTCCAGGGACACCTCCCTGCTCCCCCCGCCGCCAGCTGAAGGTGGTCTCTCCCAACTGTGGCTTTTTTTTTTTTTTTGAGATGGAGTTTCACTCTTGTTGCCCAGGCTGGAGTGCAACGGCGTGATCTCGGCTCACCACAACCTCTGCCTCCTGGGTTCAAGAGATTCTCCTGCCTCAGCCTCCCCAGTAGCTGGGATTACAGGCATGTGTCACCACGCCTGGCTGTTTTTGTTTTTTTTTTTTTTTTAGTAGAGACAGGGTTTCTCCTTGTTGGTCAGGATGGTCTTGAACTCCTGACCTTAGGTGATCTGCCCGCCTTGGCCTCCTGAAGTGCTGGGATTACAGGCATGAGCCACCGTGCCTGGCCCCAACTATGGCTTTCTACCTTGACACATAGTCATTTCTCCCATTAGATGACACTGTCCTTGAAGGGCCACATCAGATTCCTATTTCCATGGGGCTGGAGCACTCCATCTATGTTTGTGGGATGAATCAATGAATGTTCTAATTCATTAATGGGTAATGGTTCAGGGTATGATTTAGGAGTCAGAGTCCTGGGCTCAAACCCTGACATCTTCACTTTTAAGCTGTGTGATCTTGGGTAAGTCACTCAGCCTCTCTGAGTTCCCCTCAGCAAGTATTTATGAAGGACTTACTATGTGTCAGGCACTGTGCTAGGCTCAAGTCAGACACGGTTCCTCCCCCCAGGGAGCTCCCAGTCCAGGGGCTGAGTCAGATGTGAAACACATACACACGAAAGAACAAAACAGCAAACTGTTAAGTTCTTTCAAGGAAAAGAACAGGTTATGAAAAAGAACAGCACGCAATGGATAGTTTTCAAGACAATCAGGGAAACTTGGATATGGCCTGAATATTAGATGATGTTAATAAATTATTCCTGGCAGTGACAGGATATTTGGGTTATGTTTTACAGATCTTTATGGCCCAGTATCTGCAGGTAAAATGATATGAGGTCTTGGCTTTGCTTTAAAATACACAAGCCAAAACAACTGGTTGGGAAAGTACAAGGCAGAATTTAAATGATTTGTGAAGCTGGTAATGGATGAGGAGGGCATCATTGTGCAGTCCTCTCTATGTATATGTGTGGTAAGTTCTGTAATTAAAAGTTTCAAAAGAAAGTAACACTAGCAGTACAAAGGAGTGCCCAGTACTACTGTGTGGTCAGAGGAGACCCCCGATGTTTGGGCTAAGACCTGAAAGTTGGGTAGGAGGGAGCTGAGGGAAGATGATAGAGGGCATGCATTCCAGGCAGCAGGAACAACATGTGCAAAGAACCTGAGGCAGGAAAGAACATGGCATGTTCGACACTGAAAGGACGCAGTGTGGCCAGAGCAAGAAGGTGGAGGGGTAAGAGATGCCACACTGTACATCTCCTCCTGACATCCTCTCCTCAGCCACCTGACTGTGGGGCCAGAGGGTGCTCTGGGGACAGGCGTCGGGGGTGATCACACTGTCCCCTGGGCTCAGGTCCCTGAACTCATTGTGGGAGGCTGCACAGGTGCGCTGGCTCTGATGGTTGTAGATGGCTATGCAGGTGCTCAGCAGGGCATCCAAGTACTGCTCTTCGGGGTGGGAGCTCATAGCCAGCCCTGTCCACAGGCCCTGTGGAGCTGAGAGACCAGAAGCGTGAGGGCAGCTGGCAGGTGGTCACAGCCTAGCCTCTTGCTGTCCACTTTCCCACAGACATAAGCGCTGTCTCAGGAGCAGAGAGGGCAGAGAAAGCTGGCTTCCAACTCCCACTGTTCTGGCTGGAGGCCTAGGGCAGCCACCTCCCCTCTCCAGCCTCAGTTTCCCCATCTGCACATGGTTGTTTTCAGGCCCCCTGCTCTCTCACATCAGCAGTGCCCTGCTGGGCCCCGCTCCTTGCCCTCCTTAACGTGCCGTGCCTCTCCCTGCCAAAGGGTCTTTGCACATGCTGTTCCCTCGCATGACGTGCCCTTCTCCCCAGCCCCTGCCCCTCAGCTGCTTATTCCTTCTCAGACTGAGACCTCTGCCTAAACCTGATCTCCCAGGGAAGCCTTTCTGACTCGCCCCCTAGACTAGGATGCAGTCCTTCTACACACTCACACTGCCCTTTACCTGTTGCTGTGGTCACTTTCCTTCTATGCGTGTAGTTATTTGATGCTGGCTCCTACACTAACTGTGAGCACCATCTAGCAGGGACTGTGCCTAATTTTTTTTGTTCATTGCTAAGTCCTCAGAACCTAGATAGTGCTTAGCACATAGTAGGTGCTCATAACATGAACGATTTTTTAAAAGCAGACCAAGTCAGTGCCTAGCACACAGCAAGAACAAAGAAATGTCAATTTCCTTCTTGTTTTCTTTTTTACTAAAGTATGAAACAACCACAATGATGTGTGTAAAGTGCACAAAAAGCTGAAGAATACAGCTTGGTGAAATTTGATGTATTATGCACCTGTGTCATTAAGGCCCACATTGAGACATAGGACATTTCCTCACCCCGAAGACTCCCTGGGGTCCCCTCCCACCCAATGCCCACTCCTAGAGGCAGCTACTGTTCTGTTGTTACCCCCAAAGGTCAATATTGCCCCTTCTGGAACTTCCGTGTCTGGTTTTGTTCCTCCACTTGGTGCCTGAGACTCATCCATGTGGGCGCTCTCTGCGTGTCTGGTTTTGTGTTACTGTGAGTCTTCCACTGTGTCCATGCATCACCTTCTCCATCCTTTTCTGATTTCATGACATTTGCTTCCCCCAACAACTTCTCCTTAAAAATGTTTAAAAGCATTTTGCAAGGCATGTGTTTGTCCTTTAATGAAAGCAAACTGAGGGAAGACCAGAGGTGGCTGGGCACCATGGCTCTTGCCTGTAATCTTAGCACTCTGGGAGGTTGTGGGAGAATTCCTTGAGGCCAGGAGTTCAAGACCAGCCTGGGCAACATAGTGAGATCCTGTCACTACAGAAAGATTTTAAAATTGGCCAGGTGCTATAATCCCAGCAATTCAGGAAGCTGAGGCTGGAGGATCGCTTGAGCCTGAACGTTCAAGGCTGAGGTGAGCTATGACCACATCACTGCACTCCAGCTTGGATAACAGAGCGAGACCAAGTCTTTAAAAAAGAAAAAGAAAAAAGACCAGGTGCCTCCCACTTAACATCGCAGCTTAAACACAGGGGTTTATCTTCCTTCCCTCCTGAAACCATGCTAAGCTGACAGTCAAGTCCATCTGTCTTCAGAGATAAAGGGAATGGCAGAGATTTCTACAGCAGGGAACACAGGTCTCCAACATTGTGGGAGATGGAAGGACTGGAGTGCCTGATCACACCTGAAGATCTCTCATTGTTGATGCCCACAGGGGAAGGAAGTTGTTTTGAGTCACAGAACTCACAGAAGTCTCCAGAACTGGAGGCACCAAGTATCTCTGACAGCAGGGGCTGAGCAGGAGGCAGAAAGCTCTGAAAGAGGATTGGTTGGAAACTTACATAAAGAGGGCGTGACCACAGCACATCCCCATTCCAAGGCAGGCGCCAGTCCCTCCACCCACCCGGGCATAAGAGTGGGGTCTCCTTGGTCACAGCTGAGGGTAGCAACGTGGTCCTTCCTGGCAACAGGGAGACTGTGAGAATCTTCCTCTTGGATGGTCAGTCTCCCCTCTCCTCACTCACCCCAACCCCTATCTAAGGAGTGCGGCAACCAGGTTTTTAAAGACACCTTCCTTCCCACTCTGAAACTGGCAGGAAATCAGAAGTCTCTGCTCTGGAAAACAGACCCAAAGGAAAAGACCCAGAGGCACTGACAGCGGGAGATTCTCTTAGGAAAATGTCCAAGTCCCTGCCTGATCCCACTAGAGCAAAGCTTCTACATCAGTGAGCCCATCAGCTTACCTAGAACTTCCAGGCAGCTGTCAGTACCTCAGTCTGACTTGTGAACCAATGGCCAAGGGTCACCTGATATGGGAGCACTGCCTCTAGCAGGAAAGCAAACTCAAACCAAACAGAAGACAAACACCTGGCGCCAACGAAGACATGCAGGAAACAGAAGAACATTTTAAAACAAGAGCAGCAACAGTTGAGGTCCCCAGAAATATGAGAGGACTGTGTATCTATGAAACAAAACAGTGGACTCTTTGTAAAGGACATTCATAGGACAAATGAGAATTGTTAGAAATTATTTTATAGCCAGAATAAAAACATCAGTAGAAAACCTGAAAGATGTAATTGAATAATTGTTCAGAAAACAGGAGACAAAAGATACGAAATTATGGAATCATTTCAGGAACTCCAAAGGTTGACTAATGATGTGAAGGACACTGGCTTCCAGATTGAAAGAGTCAATCAAGCATCAGTGCAATATGGTCTCAAATACTAGGATACATTATCATGCAATTTAGGAGCATGTAATCCCAGCACTTTGGGAGGCTGAGGTGGGAGGATCACGAGGTCAAGAGATTGAGACCATCCTGGCCAACATGGTGAAACCCTGTCGCTACTAAAAATACAAAAATTAGCTGGGCGTGCTGGCATGCACCTGTAGTCCCAGCTACTCGGGAGGCTGAGGCAGGAGAATCAGTTGAACTCGGGAAGCAGAGGTTGCAGTGAGCCAAGATTGTGCCACTGCACTCCAGCCTGGAGATAGAACAAGACTCCGTCTCAAAACAAAAACACAAAAGCAAAAAAAAAAACAACAAAACCCACACTCCTAAAACTCAACAAAACCAAACAACACAAGTCAAAACTGTGCAAAACCCACATTCCTAAAACTCAACAAAACCAAACAACACAAGTCAAAACTGTGCAAAAGGCAGCTGGGTGCGGTGGCTCACGCCTGTAAACCCAGCACTTTGGGAGGCCGAGGCAGGTGGATCACAAGGTCAGGAGATCGAGACCATCCTGGCTAACATGGTGATTCCCTGTCTCTACTAAAAATACAAAAAAATTAGCTGGGCATGGTGGCGGGTGCCTGTAGTACCAGCTACTCAGGAGGCTAAGGCAGGAGAATGGCGTGAGCCTGGGAGGTGGAGCTTGCAGTGAGCTGAGATCGCACCACTGCACTCTAGCCTGGGCTACAAAGAGAGACTCTATCTAAAAACAACAACAACAACAACAAGATACTGGGCAAAAGGCTTGAATCAGCACTTCTCCAAATAAAACATTCAAGTGGTCAATAAGCACGTGAAAAGATGCACAACATCATTAGTCATTAGGGAAATGCAAATTGAAACCACAATGAGATATCATTTCACACCCATTAGGATGGCTATTATAAAAAAATGGAAAATAAGCAGCATTAGCTATGTGAAGCAAGTGAATCTGAAGGCACTGCTCATGGAAATGTATAACAAGAGCAACAGCTGTGGAAAAGTCTGGCAGTTCCTCAAAAAGACAAACATAAAACTACCACGCAGTAATCCCACACCTAAGTAAATATCCAAAGGAACTTAAACAGGGATGCAAAGAGATACTTGTGCCTCAACATTCAGAACAGCATATTCACAACAGCCAAAGGTGGAAACAGCCCAATCATTTATCAGCACATGAATGGATAAACAAAATGTGTTACAGGTACACAGAGGGATACTATTCAGTTGTTAAAATGAATGGAATACTTACACATACTACGACATGGATGAACTTTGAAGATATTATGCTAAGTGAAATAAGACAGTCATATAGAGACAAATATTGTGCAATTCCATTTACATGAAGAAAGTAGAAGAAGCAAATTCATAGAGTTAGAGAGTAGAACAGAGATTACCACAGGCAGAAGTTATTAATGCGTACAGAATTTCTGTCTGGGGCGACAAAAAAGTCTTGGGTATCGATAGTGGTACTTGTTCATGTACTTAATGCCACTTTACTGTACACATCATAATGATTAAAATGGTAAAAGTACAGCTCAGGTGTGGGCAGTATTTACATCATCATAAATAAGTGAGCTATCTGTGGAATTATTTCTTCTGTAAAATAGTTTACTCACTGTTTGAGCCATTAGGCCACTGTCAATGAACGAAGGCAAAAACAGGCTTTCTAGGAGAGAGGAAGGAGAGGGAAGAGAACAAAACTGCAGAGTAGTTGACATTCTGGCACAGAGTTGGCAGCCAGCAGGTCTGTCTTGACTCCAGCTGAACATGCACCCCTCCTTCACTGGGGGCCTGGGGAGGGGAGGCTGCGTGCACGCAGATGGTGATGTCCAAGTTAAGTTCTCACCTTAGAAAGTAGGAAATCAATCCAGAGCGTCTAAAATGGACAAGTCAAGGACCAGCAGGGGGAGTGGACCAGTTTCTGAGCCTCTTTGGGGATGAGCTTGGGGAAAGCCACGGAGCAGCCCTGCTTGGAACCCTGGACTGTGCATCACGTGGCTGGTACTCCTCTCTGTGTGACCCTGGGCACAACTTCCCCTCTTGGAGACCCAGCATCCTCCCCTGTAAAATGAGGATGCTCTTGCTTACTGCACAGGGTCGTTGTGAGCAGCATATGCATGGCAGGTGCCTAGCATGGTACTAAGCATGTTAGTAAAGATTTAACCTCCTGAGCTGCTGCCCTTATCAATACTGCCAACTCTCTGTGATACAGAATGCTGTGCTGGACAAGGCCCACACCTGGATTGAGGAAACAAAAATTTAGGGGCCAATTCCTGTTGGCGTGAGCCAACTCCATCTTTTCCTCCTTGTTGGGGAGGGGTCTGTGCAGGAGTTTGGAGCAGGGGTGGGGGGAGAGGTTGGCTCCTTGTTCTTGCCCTTTGCAGTTTCACCAAGAAAACCTGCAGATGTGACTGGAAAAGGACAGTAAAGCTTGGCAGATAGAGGAATTTCTCACTCAATCCTTCAAGCAAACACTGAGTGCAAACTTGGGTTGGGGGCTATGAGCTGAGCTCATCAGTGAGGTGGGAACAGGAGAGGATTCCAGTGTGACAACACGGCATGTGTGCCTGGATGAGGCTGCAGCCTGAGACCTGGGCGACGTGCATGGGAATAGATGACGACCTTACAACCTGGCTTCTGTTAATCAGGAAGGAGAGGAAGGAGGAAAAGGAGGAGAAGGAGAAGGATGAAGAGGCAGAGACACAAGGGGGGAAGAAGGAAAAAAGAGGAGAAGAGATGAGGAGGGGGAAGAGGATGATGGAGAAGGAGGAAAAGATGCTTTTGGTTTCTGTGAGTTGTATATGATTTCTCACCAGGCTATTTTGAAATATTGAAAATGGCTCTAAGACCCACTCCTGCCTGCTCCTATCTCCACCCAGAATGAACCATCAGAGATATTCAGGGTTGAGAGCCCACCGTCCCCGTGCTAGTTCTAAAGGAAGAACTACTTAATTAGGTCCTGGGTGAACTGGTCAAGTCACCTTCTCAGTTTTCTGTTTGTGAAATGGGGACAGCCACTTCTACCTGTCATAATTTTTGACTCCTGTCAGCTCATGCTGGAAATGGATTCACCATGGATGAGTAACCCAGAGCGTGCCAGAGTGAAGTGCCCGTGGTGGGGAAAGGACAGCTGAGTCATCTTGGGAAGAACCTGGGCCATGCAAAACCTCAGTTTTCTTGACCTGTAAAACGGGAATTCTAGGCTTCCTTTTCTAGATCTTCTCAAGGGTGTATACATGACGAGCATGTAACTGGCCCAAGACATGGCTGCTACTACTGGTAGTTGTTATTGTGATATAAATAGTATGAAATATAATGGGTCAATAGTTATAATCTTATAATAATATAAAATAATTATAATATTAATGATAACTTTTTGTAGAGACAGGGTCTTGCTCTGTCTCTACAAAACTGCAGGGGTGTAATCATAGCTCACTGCAGCCTTGAACTCCTGGGTTCAAGCGATTGTCCCCACTCAGCCTCCCAAGTAGCTAACACAACAGGTGTGAGCCCCCGTGCCTAGCCAGTGATAATTATTAATAATAGTAGCATCAAATTAGTGCTCCTGGTGGGAGGGAACTACTCCCAGAACCTGAACTACTCCCAGAACCTGAACTCCCAGCACCCACTGCTGGGTGATATTTCTCGCTGATGACATTTCAGGGTGTAGCCATTCTGCGTCCTCCTACTGTCTCATTTGTCTCTGAATCCAGTGCCTTCCATGATAGCAGGCACACAGCAGTTGCTGGATAAATGCTAATCAGTAGCTGGACTCCTTGTATATAGTTGTCCTCAGTAAAGGCTTGTGGAAGGAAAAGCAAGCTGCATTCTTGCACTGTGCTGATAAGACAGCTGGGCAGCAATCATACGGAGTTTCATCAGCAGCTCCCTCCCTGCCTGCATCTCCTCCATCCTCCATCCAGCGAGGACTCCATCCAGAGAGGTGCCCTGGTGGGGAAATGGGAAAGTCCTGGCTGTTGCTTTCAACACTTTGGAGAAAGGATTCTTGGCACAAAGTGACTGGACCAGAAACAAGCACAGGAAATAACTTCCCTCAGATCAAGACCCAACCCAACAAAATATTTAAATGTGAAAAAAATAAAAATATGTAAAGTTAATAGAGAAGAAACCATTTGATAATTTCTTTACATTGTTGGAATATGAAACGCCTTTCTAATTATGACCCAAAATCCATAAAAGAAAAGATGCATAACATAGAATCCACAAAAGAAGCAAACAAAAAAACTTCTTCATGACAACAAACACCTAAGTCCAAAGACATATGAAAAACAGGCACAAAACCTTTGCAACTCAGATCTAAAGAATAAACGGAAAAATAAAGACCAGCTACCCATGAGAAAAATGGGCAAAGGGCATGAATAGACAGTTCATAGACAGGGAAATACAACATAAGGATGCTTTGTCTCATTCAAGAGACGGCAAATTCAAACTACACTGATACCATCTTCACCCTAAGAGATTGTTAAAACTCCGAAAGTTTAATAACACCTTCTTTTGGCAGAGCCATGGGGAGAGTGGCATTCTTATTCCTCATGAAAGGAGAGTAAATAGAAATAACCCCCATGGGGGTAATTTGGCAACATTTGTCAAAATGACTGAGGGATTTACCCACTGACCCAATGATTAAACTTTGCAATTTATCCTGAAGTGTGAAATGATAAATTCATTGCAGCAACATTTGTAATAGCAGAAGATTAAAAGTAACCCAACATCCATCAGCAGGGAATTGACCGAGTAAATTACAGTACATTTATACACTAGATTATTATGTAGCTATCAAAGTAATGAGGAAGCTCTTTATATGTTGCTATGGAAAGAACAGCAAGACACATTGACTAAAAAAATAAAAATAAAAACAAAACAAGGTATATAACAGCATGGCTCATAGGCTCTGTTTTTATTTCGGGGGTTGTTTTTGCAAAAAGGGGGAAGTTCTAATCTGTATTTTGTAAATGATCATATACGCATAAAGAAATCCTGTTGAAAAATAAGAAACCAAAAACACCGTTTTAAATAAAACATTTAAGAAGAAATTTAATAAAAGAAGTGCAAGATGTGAAAACTATACAACATTGGTGAAGTAAATTAAAAATTTAAATAAATGGAAAGACATCCCATGTTCATGAATCGAAAGAAAAAATACATGGAAGACTCATGGTTCCCTACTTCGACACTTATTGCAAGGCAACACTAATTAAGGCAGGGTGGTCTGGCATGAAGACAGACATAGATCAACAGAATATAATTGAGAATAACAGTTGTGATCAATGGATTTTCAACAAGGGTACCAAGACAAGTCAATGAGAGAAACAATAGTCTTTTCAACAAATGCTGCTGGGTTAACTGTATATTAACATACAAAAGAATGAACTTGAGCCCCTCTCTCACACCACACACAAACATGAGCTCAAAGTAGGTCACAGACTTACATGTAAGAGCTAAAACTATAGAACTCTTAGAAGAAAACATAGAAGTAAATCTTTATGATTTCGGGTTAGGCAATGACACCAAATGTGCATGATAGATGAGAAGATGGATAAAAATTGGACTTCATCAAAATGAAAACCTTTCGTGTTCCAAAGAACATCATGAAGAAAGTAAAAAGACAATCTACAAACTTGGAGGAAATAGTTACAAATCTTGTACCTGATAAGGAGTTTGTATCCAGAATATATAAAAAATGCTTATAACAGAATAATGAAAAAAGACAAATAATCCAATTTTTATATGGGCTAGAGATTTCGATAGACATTTTCCCAAAAAAAGACATACAAATGGCCAAAAAGCACATGAAAAGATGCTCAACATCATTTGTCATTAGGGAAATGCAAATCCAAACCACACCGACATACCACCTCACACCCCCTAGGGTGGCTACAATGAGAAAGTCAGTCAATGACAAGTGTCAGTGAAGATGTGGAGAAATCGGAACCCTCACGCATGAAATGAGTTATAAAACAGTGCAGCCGGCCAGGCACAGTGGCTCACGCTTGTAATCCCAGCACTTTGGGAGGCCGAGGTGGGTGGATCTCCTCAAGTCAGGAGTTCGAGACCAGCCTGGCCAACATGGCAAAACCCCATCTCTACTAAAAATACAAAATTAGCCAGGCATAGTGGTGGGCATCTGTATCCCAGCTACTTGGGAGGCTGAGGCAGGAGAATCTTATGAACCAGGGAAGCGGAGGTTGCAGCAAGCCAGACTGTGCCACTGCACTCCAGCCTGGGCAACAAGACTGAGACTCTATCTAAAACAAAAAACAAAAAACAAAAATTAAAATAAACAAATAAAACAAAATAATTAAATTTAAAAAATAAAATAGGCCAGGTGCGGTGGCTCATGCCTGTAATCCCAGCACTTTGGGAGGCCAAGGTGGGCAGACCACAAGGTCAGGACATTGAAACCATCCTGGCTAACATGGTGAAACCCCGTCTCTACTAAAAGTACAAAAAATTAGCCGGGTGTGGTGGTGGGCGCCTGTAGTCCCAGCTACTCGGGAGGCTGAGGCAGGAGAATGGCGTGAACCTGGGAGATGGAGCTTGCAGTGAGCCAAGATCGCGCCACTGCACTCCAGCCTGGGCGACACAGCGAGATTCTGTCTCAAAAAAAAATAAAAAATAAAAAATAAATAAATAAATAAAATAAAATAGCGCGGCCACCTTGGAAATCAGTTTGGCAGGTCCTTAAAATGCTAAATGTAGAATTATCATATGACCCAGGAATTCCACTTCTAGGTATCCATCTACTCAAAAGAAATGAAAACATGTCCACCCAAAATATGAACACAAAAGTTCATGGAAGCATTGTTAATAATCAAAGTGGCCAAAAAGTAAAAACAACCCAAATGTCCTTCCGCTGGTGACTGGATAAACCACATGTAATATATCCATAAAATGCAATGTTATTTAGCCACAAAACTGAAGGAAGTACTGACACCTGCTACAACATGGACGGCCCTTAAAAACATTATGCCAAGTGGAGGCAGTTAGTCACAATATACCACATATGATTCCATTTATGGAAAATGTCCAAAACAGGCAAATCTACAGAGACAGAGAGTAGTGGTAGCCTGGGGTTGGGGAAGAATGAAGACTGACAAAGTTTCTTTTTGGGGTCATCAAAATGTTCTAAAATTAGCTTATGGTGATGGCTGCACAACTCTAAAACACTGACCTGTACACTTTACACAGGCGAATTTCATGGCATGTAAATTATACCTCAATAAAAAGCTGCTTATTCTAGGGGAGGTGGGAACTGGGCAGATGCAGGACAAGGTGGGAAAGAGACTTTCCATTATATAGCTTTCAATACTTTCTGGGTTTCAAACCATCTGACTATACTGTATATTCAAAAGCAAATGTAAAATCAAAGGATCAAACAAAATTAAAGACAGACCCCTGATTCTTCCCCCTTTCGGGTGGGGGGAGCAAAGAGGGAGAAAGCCACCACCCACCACATATCACCGTCAAGGGATGGTTGAGTGGAACGTGGGCAGCAGGTTCTATGGGACAAGGGCAGCCTTGGAGAGGTTCCAAGACCCATTCATGGCCTAGAAGCCACCAAAGCCACTGGACCTATGGAGAGACAGTGCCTGACTGACCAGATGGCAGATGCCAAGCTGACCAGAGGGCCTGTCCCTGCCCCCTCCTCTACCACCATCAAAATCCCAGAACCACCATCAAGTGTCAAAGGAGGGCAGGAAAACCCCAAGACTGACACCAGCCAGGCAGAATAAAAGCTTGAGAGAGAAGCTCCATTGATGGAAAGGGAAGAAAGGGAACTCCACTTGGACACTAGCTCTGCGGGCTAGGCTCACACTCCAGGCTGCTGCAGACTCGGATGCAGGACAGAGACTCTCCCCTGTACCCCCGAGACCAGAAAGCAGCCAAGGAGGGTGATTCTCTGAGCCCTCTGCTTGTGCCTCCACACGTTTGGCTAGTTAACAGTTGCTGCACCAAGAAAGTTCTCTGTGGTCAAATTAGCTTGAAAAACCTCTGGATTAAAAAAAGCCAAAGGATTTTTTTAACTGCAGGTCTTTCCAGAGCCTTTCCTTGTGACTCTTTAATAGGGGATCTGACAGGTTCAAAGCACTTTCGTGTTTTTTGCAGGATATCTGGTAGGAAAGACAGTCTTCTTCATTTTACACTGAGGGGAAGTGGCTCAGCCAAGGTCCCAGAGTGGGTCACTGAACAACTGGCCAGGGCTGATTCTGCAGCACCAGGCGGCCTCTGCTGATGCCAGGTCACAGTTCTAGCTGGGTCTTGACTCCTGGGCCCCAAGGCTCTGGGCAATTTGGCCCCAAGGCTCTGGGCAATTTCATCCTGTGTCAAGGCAGCCTCTGGTCACTGCCTTGTCCAACTCTCTCAGAAGGAGAAACATTATGTATTTGAACCCCTGGCTGGGTAGATTCTGGGGACGTGGTCGCAGGACACAAAAGAGAATGAGAGAACAGATTTGTTCTCTGCCTGGAGTGTGGGGACAGAGCAGCAGGGAGAGGCTGTGAATCCAGGCTGTGCACTACGTCCATCCGGCCTTGGGTTCTGTCTGCACAGTGAAGGATCTGGAGCCCTTTCATAAAGCCTTAGAAACCCACCCTGATAAAAATGTTGTAGTATAAATAGTCCAGTATCTTTAACAACCAACCAAGAAAAAAATGAGTGGAAACTGTTATAGATTGAAACATAGCCAAATGTCTAATGTGGGCTATGCTGGGATCCTGATTTGAACAAATCAACTGAGAAAGACATTGAAGAGATAGTCGGAGCAGTTTGAACCGTGACGGGCTATGTGATGATGTTCAGGAATTGTTTTAGCAGGAATCGTATGATGCTTAGTCTTTTGTTTGTTTTTAGTTTGTGTTCTTAAGGAATAAATCCTGCAGTCTCAGCAACTCAAACAATCTGGTATTTGAGATCAGCATTAAAATGGTCCAGTGAGCATGTAAGGGGGAAAATGGGGGCTGTGTGGGGGCCGTGGTGACAAAGAGAATTCCTGCCGGTGTGGCCAACCCTGCAGCCTCAGTGGCTTCTCTCCCGGAAGGCAAGCCCCACACCCCAGAGGCATCCAGACTCGGGGCTCTCCACGTGCAGGGGCTTGGGGAGGCTGGGACTGCCCCAGTGTGTGGATCTGCTGTGGGCCTCACACCTACTGGACCCTGCAACCCCCACGGCACTCAGGCCCAACCCTCCTCACACCTCCCACCTGCCCTCCTGCCTGGCTACTCACACGGCTCCTCCTAGTCCATCCACTCTGGCCAGCTTGTCCACTCCAGCCCAGGCCACACACTACTCAGGATGCTTATTATTAGTCTTAGATTTGATTAGTGCCTGGGCTGCACTTCCTGGGTTTTCCTCTCAACCTGTTGAACATAAATCAGCCACACCCACTCCCGCCCCCATGCCTGAGCATTGGGTCTCAGGGGCCCAGGTGGGTGGCCGCGGCCCAGGCTCCTGGTGTCCCATGGGGTACATACAGAGCAGTGGCAGGCCTGCCTGGCCTTGCGATGAGGTATTGACTATGGGATGGCCCAAGTCTTCTAGAGCTGACCCTGGCCACCCCTTAGTCCTGATCTCCTGCCCCCTGGCACACACCCCAAGCCAGGCCAGCTCTCCAGCCTCCCAGCATCACTCAGGCATTTAACTCTTCCTGGACATTCAATGCCTGGTCAGCTCCTCCTTGAAGGCTCCACTGAGGTGTCACCTCCTCCAGGAAGCCATCCCTGACTGCCCCAGCCCAAGTCAGGTGGTGTTCCTTCTCTGTGTCTCCTTGGCCCTATCTGACACCTAACAGAGGAACCCCGGAGCCAGACAGCCTGGGTTTGAATATTGACCCTGCTGCACACCAGTGGACGGCCTTGGTGGCAATTTATGAAACTCCTTTGTGCCTCCATGTTCTCTGTGTAAAAGGGGATGAGAACATTGCCGGTCTCACAGGTGGTTATGAGCATGAAGGGAGGGAGCACAGTTAAGTTCTCAGAGCAGGTTCTTGGTACACAGTAAGTCTTCAATAAAGGCCGTGGAGGATGAATACTACGGCCCGTATTGCACTGCATGGCGACTGCACTCCTGTGTCTTCCCCATCCTCTGAAACCTCCCAGGGGATGGGAGGCCCAGCAACAGCCAAAGGCGAAGTGAGAGGAACGTAAAAGCCAAAGAAAGCCCATGGGCCCTTAGGAAGAAACTGAAGGATGAAGAGGACGCGGGCAGGTGGAGAGGAAGGAGGGAGGCTCCAGGAAGCAGCTGGAACAGGGTGATGGTGCACAGAGCAGGAGAGGAGATGCAGACGGTCAGCAAACACAGAAAACGCCATCTCCCCCAGATCAGAAAAACACAACTAAACAATGAAAAAGTAACTTTCACCCATCAGGTTGCAAAGTTTTAACGTTTGGTAACATCAGGGGCAGGGGGTGATCTACAGAAACATAAACTCACGCCCCGCTGGAGGGAGGGAGCTGGCAGCAGCATTCTGGAGGGCAACTGGCCAGGGTCAGTTAAAGGTAGACCACAGACCTAACCCACCTGCCAAGAAATTCTCCTCCTCAGTGAGCCCCCTAATGACAGCCAGAAATTGGAAGCAATGTAAATGTCCTCTATTGAGAGGATGCCTGAATCAGCAGAGTGCACAGGCCAGAGTGAGGAGTCTATGCCACAGTTAACGAGACAGATCTGGAAGCTCTTAGGACAGATGCTAAGTGAATAAAAGTAGTTTATAGCATGAGCCTTACAGTATGATCCCTTTTAGTAAAACAATACTAAAACCAAACAGATCACACACACAGTAAAGTGCTGTGTTGTCTGAACACACACGAGTGTGAAGCATAAGAAGCCTGCAAGGACTTGCATGATGTCACCAGCTCTCACCAAGTGAGGCAAGAGGGAACCAGGACTGCATCAAAAAGGCCTTTAGCTGTATTTGTAACATTTAAATTTCATTACTCATTTCAATGAATAGTAACAAAACCACAGCTGGGATCTCGCAGGTGGGTTTCTAAGAGCGATATAATAAAGAGATCCCACTGCTAGGAATTTTCTGTCTGCGGAAATGAGCAAGCCTAAAGTCACTATGGGATGCCCTCATTATGTCCCTCCTTACCTCCTGTTTTCACACCCCCAGGGTCAGGACTCTCACCACCTCACGGAGCAGCTGGTTCTAATGCTACAGTACTGCTCTAATATTCTAATTCCTCTCAGGAAACCAGCGGCCCTTAAAACTCTTAAACATCCCATTACAACTTGCTAAGAGTTACGGATTCCAGCTTTGGAGATGCAGGTGAGATGTAGGGACTCAATCCATGCCCTTGCTTGATTCACCAGTGTCCAAGGGCCCAGTGGTATGGCAGGGACCAAGGAATGCAGCCAAGGTGCCACCCATGGAGGTGTAGGGTGGCTGTGCCTCATCATGCTTCTTGGGAGGTGACAGAGGACTTAGGAGAGACTTAGAGCTGAATTCCACACATTCACCAGAGTGACTTCCAGCCCAAGATGCCCCAGCTGAGGGAAAGCAGAAGGCAAAACAAACTGAGCATCCTTGGCTTGGCTGAGGTCTGAGGGCATCAGGACAGAGGAGGAGACAAAGGACCCAGTGGCACCACACTTGGAGTTGTCAACCTCAAAACTCCAGAGCACTGACATGGCAATTTCTGGGCACTGCTAGGACCTCAGCACTAATGTTTTAGTGCTAGAAAGTCCCTGTTTCCTGCTGGCTGTCAGCCAGGAGCCCTTCTCAGCTCCTCACATGCCCCTCCCTCTTCAAGCCACCAAGAACATGCAGAGTCCTTCTCATGCTTTGAATTTCTCTGACTTCTGCCACAAGCCAGAGACATCACTTGGCTTTTACAGGGCTCTGGTGGGCACATCCAGACCATCTCCCTGTGTCATATAAAGGGGAGGACATTCTACCAGGGAGAGTCATGGAGGTTATCTTTAGAATTCTTCCTGACATATTCCCATCTCAGCTTTCTGTCCCTTCAGAATTCTTACTGGAAATTACATTAGAGATGGAAATTTCCCCATCAGAACACAAAACTAGGAACCCAAAGTAGACTTTTAGGTGAAAGAAAAGGAGGTGTATGAGTTCCCTGGGTCAGGGCTGCCCACTTGGCTTGGAAAAATGGCTGAGTTGAGCAGAATGTGTGGAAGGGTCTCCTAGGAGTGCCATTTTGAGTTCAGTGAGGGCCTCACTTCATAGCAAGGGCAGACTCACATCCTTTCACTGGGTCTCAATCCTGGGCCACTCAAGACGTCACGCAGCTGGCCCAGGGCTCGGCAGGTGGGTCTGGCTGTGGTGCTCACTTCCCAGTGCTGCTGACCTGGGGCGCCCACCGTGTGTCACTTTAGGTCCTATCGGCACAGTCACGGCAGTGATGACCTCCTTACTTTGACCCTCCACACATAGTCCTTGGTGGGAAATAAACCTTCACGCAGACACCAAAGCCCTTCAGGGGAGGGGAGCAAGTGCTCGAATGTCACCTCCCTGACCACTGTGTATAAATTGTACCATTCACCCAACATTCCCAATCCTCCTTCCCTGCTTTATTTCTCTCCACAGCAATACAACCTTCAAATAGGGTACATATGTTACCTTTTATTTCAGTTAACTGCCAGACCTCATGAGGATGTAAGTTCCATGAGAGCAGGGACTATTGCCTGTTTCATTCACTGTGGAATCCCCAGCACCTACAATATTACCTGGAGCTGAACAGGTCCCTGAACACAAGTTCATTACTGAGTTAACATATGGAAGGAAGCTGAAAGAAACCAGAGATGACACAAATAAATGGAAAAACATTTCATGGTCATGGATTGGAAGCATCAGTATCATTAAAATGGCCATACTGCCCAACGCAATTTACAGATTCAATGTTATTCCCATCAAACTACCAACTGCACTTTTCAAAGATTTAGAAGAAACTGTTCTGAAATTCATATAGAACTAGTAAAGACCCTGAATAGCCAAAGCAGTCCTAAGCAAGAAGAACAAAACCGAAGGCTTCACATTATTGGCATTCAAATTATGCTACAACTCTACAGTAATGAAAATAGCATGGTACTGATATAAAAGCAAACACACAGATCAATGGAAGAGAAGATAAAGCTGCATACCTACTATTATCTGATCTTCAACAAAAACAAACAATGGGGAAAGAACTCCCTGTTCAGTAAATGATGCTGAGATACCTGGCTAGCCATATACAGTAGAATGAAACTAGAGGCCTACCTTTTACCACACACAAAAATTAACTGAAGATTTAAATGGAAGACCTCAAAATATAAAAATCCTAGAAGAAAACCCAGGAAATACTATTGACATTGACCTTGACGAATAATTTTTGGCTAAGTCCCCAAAAGCAACTGCAACGAAACCAAAAATTGACAAGTGGGATCTAATCAAACTAAAGAGCTTCTGCAGAGCAAAAGAAACTATCAATGGAGTAAACAGACAACTTTCAGAATGGGAGAAAGTATTTGCAAACTATGTATCTAACATCCAGAATTGATAAAGAAAATCAACAAGCAAAAAACAACCCCATTAACAAATTGGCAAAGGACATGTACAGACACTTCTCAAAAGAGGACATACAAGTGGCCAACAAACATACAAACAATTCTGATCATCACTAATCATCAGAGAAATGCAAATCAAAACTTCGTTGAAATACCATACCATCTCACACCAGTCAGAACAGCTACTATTAAAAAGTCAAAAAATAACAGCTGCTGGTGAGGCTGTGGAGAAAAGGGAACACTTATACACTATTGGGAGTGTAAATTATTTCAGCCACTGTGGAAAGCGGTTTTGAGATTTCTCAAGGAAGCTCAGAGTTACCATTCAACCTAGCAATCTTATTACTGGGTATGTACTCAAAGGAAAATTCTACCAAAAAAACACATGCACCTGAATATTCATCACATTATTCACAATAGCAAAAACATGGAATCAACCTAGATGCCCATCGATGGTGGAATGGATAACGAAAGTATGATACATATACACCATGGAATACTATGCACCCATAAAAAAGGAAACCATGTCCTCTGCAGCAGGATGGACACTGCTGGAGGCCATTATTCTAAGTGACCAATGCAGGAACAGAAAACCTTACCACACTTTCTCGCTTATAAATGGGAGCTTAATATTGAGTACACAGAGACACAAAGATAGGAACAACAGACACTGGGGACTCCAAAAGGGGTGAGGAAGGGTGGAGGGCAGGGCCTGAAAAGCTAACCATTGGGTACTATGCTCACTACCTGGGTAATGGGCTCAACCATATCCCAAACCTCAGCATCACACAATATACCACTGTAACAAACCTGCACATGCACATGTACCCCTTGAATCTAAAAGTTGTGTGTGTGTGTGAGTGTGTGTGTGTGTACGGGGAGGACAGAGAAAGAAAGAGAGGGAAAGACATAACCTACCATGGTGTATTTTGGTGAGGTAGAAATAAAGTTACTTTAAGTAAAATGCACATGGCTACTGGTTTTCAGAAAGACTATGAACCATCTGACTTTCACCAGTTTTTTTCTTTTTTTTCTTTTGGCTTTCTAATTCTGAGAGAACAAGCCTATGACAATCAGATCTAGACATATACTGTGTTGTGAAGAGTAAATAAAGCAGACACATACTTATATTTGTAATTTTACAGATTTAACGATGAAAGAATGTTAACTCTTCAGGCAAAATGAGTTTTGGGTTTCCTCAAACGTAAAATGTTTTGCAAGCTAATCCAGGATGTTCATAAAAACAAACCAAAAAATCACTCCAGCAGGAAATACTATTCTTGTGATCATGACTGGAAACTTTGTGTCTCTTCCCTGCAATCTCGGTACATCAAGGTTACATCATAGAAGGCCACTCCTTCTGAAAATGTTAATTGCTTTTTCATATCCACTCTGGCAGCCGCGTTGGTCCGTTGCTGTCAGGTGGGGGACAGCACAGACGGCATCAGTGGTGTCATACTTGAATGACAGCTCTTTTTAAATGTTTTCTTCATTACCATTCCATTCCTATTTCCTTTATGCTAAACCTCCTGCAGGCAGCCTCCTCCCTCTGGCTTCTTCTTCTTTCCCGTGTCCTCAGCAGCGTGGTTGATGGGGTAGGGGAGGCTGTAACCGAGGAGCCTTCCTTCATGGCATGGTCCAGCCTTGAAATAGGGTGGAGACAGAGTGGACAGAGTACCAGGAAGAACAAACAGGGAGCTGAGGTGAGTTTATACCTTGAGAGCCTCTATTGTTGGTCAGTAGCATGACAGGTTTTTTTTTTTTTTTAATTTTTTTGGAGACAGGGTCTCCCTCTGTCACCCAGACCAGAGTGCAGTGGTGCTATCACAGCTCACTGCAGCCTCAAACTCCTGGGCTCAAGCAATCGTCCTGCCTCAGCCTCCCAAAGTGCTGGGATTCTTTTTCTTCTTTAACGTAAAGTGAAAAGAAGGTTATGGCAAAGATACAAGATACATATATTCTGGGTAGATTCTGGTTTTAAGACATCTGACTGCTGATATGGCAGAGACTCCCAGCCCTGCTTATTTACTCTCTGGGCTGGGTCCTGGCTGAGGCGGAGTTTTTCTTTTTCCTTTCCTTTCCTTTACTTTTCTTCTCTTTCTTTTTTTTTCTCTGAGATGGAGTCTCACTCAGCCGCCCTGTCTGGAGTGCAGTGGCACGATCTCAGCTCACTGCAACCTCTACCTCCCGGGTTCAAGCGATTCTCCTGCCTCAGCCTCCTGAATGGCTGGGATCACAGGCATGCACCACCACATCCAGCTAACTTTTGTATTTTTAGTAGAGACGGGGTTTCACCATGCTAGCCAGGATGGTCTTGATCTCTTGACTTCATGATCCACCCACCTCGGCCTCCCAAAGTGCTGGGATTACAGGCGTGAGCCACCGAGCCCGGCCAAGCCTGGGTTTTTCTTGCCAGCTTCTTTCATTTTCCATCCCCACCTCCCAAAAAGCTTCAGCCTGGGAAGGGAGTGTTGTGGCGCTGGAATCGTCGGAAGTTTTAGCAAAATGTTGTAAGAATGCAGTAGGAGTTGGCAATTTTAAAGAGCGTATCTATTTAGTGTGAAAGATACAACAATAAAGCTTTTACAAGAAAACATAGGACAATATCTTCATGATCTTGGAATAAACAATGTCTTACACAGAATACAAAAAGCACTAACTAATATTAGAGAAAAGATTGATGAATTAGATTTAATTAAATTAAGAACTTTGTTCATCAAAAGAAGATAATTTAAGGCACACTGGGAGAAGGTATTTGCCACATATCTATTTGACAAAGGACTTCTATGGAGATTACCTAAAGAACTCTTTAAAGCAATAATGAGAACAACGAGAATCTGATTTTATAAATGGGCAAAAGTTCATATCCTGCTTACAGAGACAATAAATCCCACCCTCCAAACAAACAAAACGGGCAAAAAACCTGAACAGGTGCATCCCAAAAGGCACTATCCACATGGTCAATTTGCATATGAAAAGGTGTTCAGCTGGTGGGCAGAGGTGGCTCATGTCTGTAATCCCAGCACTTTGGGAGTCTAAGACGGGCAAATTGTGAGGTCAGGGAGTTCCAGACCAGCCTGGCCAACATGGTAAAACCCCCGTCTCTACTAAAAATACAACAAATCAGCCAGGTGTAGTGGCGGGTGCCTGTAATCCCAGCTACTCAGGAGGCTGAGGCAGGAGAATCGCTTAAGCCTGGGAGGCAGAGGTTGCAGTGAGCTGAGATCGCACCTCTGCACTCCAGCCCAGGAGACAGAGTGAGACTCCGTCTCAAAAAAAAAAAACAAAGAAAAAAAAGAAAAGGTGTTCAGCCTCCCCAGCCAAAAAAAAACGCAAATCAAAACCACAGTGAGACACTACTACGCATTACCCACATGACGCCAGTAAAAAGACTAACACACTACTAAGTATTGATGAGAACGCAGAGAAACAGACCTCTCATAAATTGCTGAAAAGACATGAGTTATACAAATACTTCAGTCATCTGTTTGGCACTATCCTAGAAAGTATGCATACCCTAAGGCCCAGGAATTCCATTGCTAAGTATGTAACCAACAGGAACGAGCACATACGTGTCTCAAGAGACATCCACAAGAACATAACAGCTCTATTCACAATAGCCCCAAACTGTACATGACTCAACTGTCCATTAATGACAGAATGGATAAATAAAGGTATACTCATACAATGGCTTTTAGGTGAAGAAAATGAACAAATTATGGTATATGTAACAACATGGATACATCTCACTAACTTAATAATGTGTACAAAAACTAAATGTAAATATTACATAGTTTTTAAATTCCATTTGTAATAAAATTCAGATGTAAGGAAAAGTAACATGATGTTTAGGGCTGCACAGTTTTGTAAATATCTGTTAAGGAGAAGAATTGTGAGGACAACAGTTATCTTTGGGAGTAGTGAGGGTTATGATGGGAAAATCGTAGGAGAGGTCTGGGGGAGCTGGCGCTTGCTCCTCTTCTGGATGGGAGTAGTGACTGCATGACTTTTCACGTTCTAATCATTCAAGAAACTATCATTTACATTTTGTTCGCTTTTATCTTTGTGTATGGTATTTCACAAAAACGCTTAACTGTATCAGGTATCAATTCCTTATCTGACCTTTATAGAAAAAAAAAAAAACTTGCTCTTTGGTGCTCTCATAATGCTTAACCTTGCCTTTTACTTAAAGAATTCCAGGAACTGGCCTTAGGCGAGCCAAAATATCCAACCAAGGTTGTGAGTTGTCCCACCTCAGGAAGGAAAACTGAACTGGTTCACACAGCCTTGCTGCCACTGGTCAGAGCACCAGGTGGCGAAAGACTCAAGACAGCCATCGCCAGCAGATATGGTGACCTGCAGCCCCCCACCCCTCCACGTGCTCTACACAGCACAGCCCACATTCCCTACCTTGGAATCAATTCCTGCATTTTGCCTAATAAAAAAATCCCTACCCATGTTCTCACTTCTAGGTGGGAGCTAAATGATGAGAACACACGGACACATAGAGGGGAAGAACAGACACTGGGGCCTACCTGAGGGTGGAGGGTGGGAGGAGGGAGAGAACCAGGAAGAATAACTAATCGGTACTAGGCTTAACACCGGGTTGATGAAATCATCTGCACAACAGACCTCCACGACACGAATGTACCTATATGACAAACCTGCACATGTACCCCTGAACTGAAAAGTTGTTAAAAAGGGAAGAAAGAAGATGAATACAGAAACTCATTCTATTTTGTGTACAGTAATAAAAATAAAATAAAACATGGCTATAATTTGAAGTTCTACGTGATGTAATATTCCTCCAGAATATTCATTTCTGATTCCAGAAGACAGTCAAGATAGGAGAAGATCATCAAAATCCAAAGCCCGTGTTTGCATGGGTTTTAAGACTGAACAAATAAAAGGCTTTTTAAAGATGCTAAGGAAGAATATTTTAATAAACTAATAGCTAGAAAGACATTTTAAGGAAGGAAACAAAACACTTAAAATCAAAGAAAAGCAACACAAAAAGGCAACATTTCTCTTCAGTAAAATATAACTATAAACAAAGTTAAGAGATGACTAAGAAATAATAGCACCACATATGAAAAAAAGTTAAAAAGCACAATATATCAAGATTTCTTATAAACAGGAAAAAGATGGCCGGGCGTGGTGGCTCACGCCTATAATCCCAGCACTTTGGGAGGCCGAGGAGGGCAGATCACGAGGTCAGGAGATCCAGACCATCCTGGCTAACAAGGTGAAACCCCGTCTCTACTAAAAATACAAAAAATTAGCCAGGTGTGGTGGTGGGCGCCTATAGTCCCAGCTGCTCGGGAGGCTGAGGCAGGAGAATGGCGTGAACCCGGGAGGCAGAGCTTGAAGTGAGCCAAGATTGCGCCACTGCACTCCAGCCTGGGGGACAGAGCGAGACACCGTCTCAAAAAAAAATAAAATAATAAAAAAAAAACCCAGGAAAAAGACTAACACCTCAAAAGAAATACAAGCCAAGTATATGACTTTCCATAGACACATACAAAAGATAGATAAATGGCCTCTAAACATATGAAGAAGTGCTCAACCTTACTGATGAACAAAGCAAAACAAGTTATCATTGTTCATTTACTTAATCTTTAAAATTATTTATAGAGTGTGAAAATTCTGGGAAAACAGTACCTTGCATGCTGTGAGCTGGAGGGCAAACTGAAGGGCAATGTGTCTATCAAGTTTTTCAACATGCTGGGACAGGTCAATTTACTTCCTTTTCTAGGACTCCATTTTCCTTTTCTAGGAATCAATGTGTGGAAGATGTCAGCACAGGCTCCCTCGACTCCATCCTCATCTCTTTGTAGGGTGACTTACTGAATCATAAGAGACTAGGATGTATTTGCCTGAAGGGTGTATTTGCCAAAGTCTTAAAAGCTTGGCTCATCAAGTGGCCTAGTTTCTGTTGAAGAGGCCCCCTCTTAGAGGATCTGGAAGGTGCAAGGGAGTGTAAGGCTGCCCGTCTGCAGCTTCTCCTGGCAAGCATGTCTGGAAAGGCATTTGCTGTTCTGTGGCAGGGGAGCAGAGGTTCTGGAGTCTGTTTAATCATCATCTGGGCAGTGTGAGGCAGGCACGGAGTCTGTTTTGCTGGTACGGACTGCACCTGCGGCCGTGTGATCCCGAGGCTTATCCTATATCTTGGCAGCAGTGGTGGTCCTGAGCAAGCACCTACAGAAAGCCTTCCTGATTCTGGCAGAAACAGAAGGTCTTTTAATGGGTCAGCATTGAGATGCTCTGGGAACCCTTCCTGGAAGCTCAGTGGAGCCTACTGCCTTCTCCAGCCCTTCTAGTACCAAATGCCCTGGATTAAATTCCTTTCTGCTTAATTACAGTGATCGCTGATATTTGCAAATGAATCCTGATATACCCTTATACAGAACTAGCCCCTTTAATGGTCAAAAATTTGTACAAGGCTCTTCCCTGTATTGTTTCTGTAATAAGTTAAACCCAAAACAACCTAAATGTCTATCAGTAGAATAGTGGCTAAACAAATCACCATATATTACATAACCTTCTTTAAAAAAGGAATCATTTCTCCAAATATTGAAATCTGAAGATGTCCTGGACGTATTTTTTCATTCATTCAACAAATATTTATTGAGCTTCTACTATGATGTGACCATGTGCCAGCCACTGTTACAGACAACAGCTATAACAGCAAGTGCAATAAACAAAAATCTCTGCCTTCACAGAGCTTACGTTCCAACGATAAAGTGAAATGGATTTTGGAATAAATGCACAGTGTAATCAAATTTACAAAACACACACACACTCTCTCTCTCCACACTCACTAATATGTGTAAAGAAAAACATCTAGAGGAATACACAGCAAACCACAAGCAGTGGTTATTTCTGAGGCTCATCTACCTGCATTGGAGAGACAGCAGCTGCTGGTGAAGTCCTCACTGGTATCCCACTTTGGGGGATTCTAATAGTCTTATGGACAGAAATATTCAGTCCAGCTTCACCTGCCAAGAAAAGAGATGGGAACATTTATATGTTGATCCAGTTCAAAATAGCAAATAATACCTCTTAATTTGTTGTTACTTTTTTGGTGACTTAAGAAGTATCGCATGATGTTTAGTGTAACATTTACTCTATTATCCTTTTCTCCTCTGGACTAAAGCTGAATTGGAGAAATGAGAGGGCAGGAGGACTTAGCTGAGTGGAGGTCAGTCTTAGATGTAGGATAACTGAGTAAAATGAAAATGTTTAAATAATGAGGTGCCTTGGGGAGGAAGGAACAGGAAAGTTCTTGCACAAACTGTTATTCTTAATTCATTTCCCACCTTCACAGACTCACTCACTGGCCTTTCAGCTTTCATATCTTTCTTTTTTTCTTTTTTTGAGATGGAGTCTCACTCTTGTTGCCCAGGCTGCAGTGCAATGGCACAATCTCGGCTCATTGCAACCTCCACCTCTGGGGTTCCAGCAATTCTCCTGCTCAGCCTCCTGAGTAGCTGGGATTACAGGTGTGCACCACCACCTAATTTTTTTTTGTATTTTTAGTAGAGACAGGGTTTTACCATGTTGACCAGGCTGGTCTTGACCTCAGGTGATCCATCAGCCTCGACCTCCCAAAGTGCTGGGATTACAGGCATGAGCCACCGCGCCCAGCCCTTCCATGTCTTTCAATATGCATAGTCTAATCATCTAATTTAGCTGCAAACTATTTTAGCAGAGACAACCAGGTACATCCTAAGATTAACTTTTACAACAGTCTTCCAATACAATGGCATATTTGTTGCAGTCCAGGGAAGACATGTATTGTTACTGTAGAGAGATGCACATTCTGTTTCTTCTATTTGCTATGTTTATGTGTACAGTATACGTATGAAGTATAGCTACATATCTTTCTCATATATAAAGATAAGCATGACTAGAGTGGAACTGTGAGTCCATCAGACAATTCCAGGAAAAGCTGGGAATGTGCCAAGATCGGGAGTGACAGATCAGCACAGGTGCTCAGGTACAAGACCAGGCAGAAAAACATCTAGTAGGTTGCAAGATAGGGATGGCCAGGGGTGCCTACAAGAGGGCCAGGTGCACAGATGTGATGCCTCGTTTCCTAGGAGACGAAGTCTCCAGCTGACCCTTGTAATTCTCATGAGATGACAAAAAGGCAAATAGTAGTGACCTGAATTTAATGGCTATGAGAGGCAGAAAAGAAAGATGACAAGGCAGGAACTGGATGGAAGCAAGCGGTAGAGAGGAAGAGGCTGCATTTGTGTTATTCATGCACCAGGCTCTCCATCAGTGCCTCCCTGGAGCCTCAGCCAGGCTCCTGCATGCAGTGGCTGCACGTGGTAGGACCTGGAAAGCGCCCTTATGGTTGTAACAACAGAGGGCCAGGGTGGAGTAGAGATAGTAGACATATCAAATGTTGGGCCAAAGTTTGAATTTGGAGCTTTGCTTTTAGAAAAAAAGTGATCAAACACCTGGGCGTCCTAAGTCAAATGACTTGATAAGTGACTTAATGGTGGTTGCAGACTCTGAGGGCGTTCAGTTAACACAGACACCAGGCCACTGGCCAGGAGCATTTACCTTGGAGGACTCTGGCTTTTCATCCACAGGTCTGCATGGCAAAGAGCAAATCAGACTGAAAAGGTGGAGGACATCCCTATGGACAAAAAAGACACAGAAGAAAACAGAACTGACATGGAGAAGATAAAGCTGAAAGGAAAATTCAAAATTCAACATCCTGTTTTCTCTATCAGCTTTGGCTCTTTAGGAAATAACGTAGATATTGCTCTCAATTTTAAAAAAGCCGTTTTCTTCCAAAATGGTCAGAAATAATATTGTTATCTGCAGAGTGACTTGATATTAGCTCTAAATAAAATGTACAGCTATGCTGTAAATTGTGAAAAATGCAAATGTTATTGATCATAAATATCTCACTTACTGTCAATGGTTGTTGCAAGGCTTGTCAGCAAGTGCTCCAACCCCCATGCAGCACACAGAGGTTGGAAAGATGAAATCTCAGCTCTCCTGCAGCTGGGATTTTGGGTGTGATTTAAGTTCCACCAATCAGAAAGACTTGGGCAAGACCCGGAGTGGGACCTGAATCAGAGGAAGAGAGGCAGGGCACAGGGCATTCACTATGTGGACAGAGGCTTAGCAGAGACAAGATCCTTCTGGTGTTGGTAATGGTGGTGGCAGGTTTCCAAGTCCTGTCCTGGTGGAGGGAGCAGGTTCCCTGGTGGTCCAGTTGTGTGTGGAGACTTTGGGAGCGGCTCCTGGAAGCTTAGCCTTCCCAACAATTCTGCAAACCATTTAACACCTTTCTGCCTAAGCCAACAAGAGTGGGATCCATTAAACACGACAGAATCCTAACTGAAGACACTCTGCCTTCTAAGCATAAGAATGGTAACAGCACTCTAAAATCACACTGCAATTCTGCATGAGGTGAAGCTCCTGCTCTCACCAAATTCCCCGGTGTGTTCTTTGTGAGGTTTCTAAGTTTAAGCACAGACTCATAGAAAGTATTCTATGATAGATCATTGACCCAATCCTGAATCCTCTCATGCATGGCTTCCTCATCTAGGGGACTTTGGCATGTCATGTGATCTCCCCGTGAATGAGCCAAGACAAGGACTCCCAACCTTCTCGTTGCTGAGTCACTGCTCTCTTCATTAGATCATATTGCCACAGCTGTTTTGCAAGATGACTAATTTACGAGAATAGTTCAAACAGAATGTTTCTGGAAGTGTATTTTAATAAGGTCAGTGGAAGTTTAAAATATTATTTACTGATGGTTTTGAAGTTAATCTAGCTACTCAAGCTTGTGTGATTAAATTCATGTGTACTTAATTCTCTAAGCTTTCTTCTGTTGCTTTGTAAACATGAATAGAATACATTTAACAGAAACAGAACTTAAAACACTTAAACGACACTGCCTTAACATTGTTGACTTCACAGCCCCTTCTGAGTGAAAAAAAAAAAAATCAGTAAACTGAAAACTCCACTGGAAAAAATTACCAGGAACTTTGGAAATTGTAGGAGGCTGGGCTTTTAAATAACGTTTTAAAAGGTTTACTGAGAGGAACTGGTTTTCATATTTTCCCCTTTATGTTACATAATACAATTTATATGCTTAAATGACAAAGTAAGACATAGAAAAGTCAGACCAGTGTTCATACTTTACAGAATAAAATCATGTGGTGAATGCAGGAAGATAATGAAATCGGGTTAGGTCTGAGCAGAAAAATATCTCCTCTGTCTGTGCCAGCCACTCTCAGGAAGGTAATCAACAAACAAAATGGGCCACCTCCTTACCAGTCCATTTAAATGACTCAGTACCCAAGACCTCCAAGGACGATTATTTTAAATAATTCATTTTCATTTCCTTCTTTGATAATTTAATAAGAACAAAATAGAGAAGCCTACACTCTGCTGAGGTATTCCCTTCAGTTATCTAAGTTTCTCTGGAATTCAAAATATCAAATGATAAATAGACTAATTTAGGCTCTTCATAAGGAAAAAGCAAGGACACAAGAAATCAATTTCCAGTACCCCTGCCTTCTTGTATCCAAAGATGACATTTCAAACACAGTCTCCTTGGCTAGAACAGTAAGAATCAGTATGAGAAAACCCTGTCTTATTTTAAGCACATTAGAGAAATGCCCACTACATACCCACCATCTTATACAACAGTGATGTGTGTGTGTGTGTGTGTCTGTGTGTGTGTGTGTAGGGGGATTCACAGAACAAAGCCTGAATTGAATAACCAAAGAAAGCGGTTATTAATAATGCTATTGAGTTCATTAGTATGTACTTTAATCATAAATAAGCTTGAAATTCCTTGCAGAAGCCTATCATAGAATTGTTTAGAATCAATCATAGCCCTAGCAATAAATGAAGTTATTACATTTCCTCTGTTCCAATGAAGAAAACTCTGTATTCCATAAAGAATATTAATAAATCTTTATAAAGAATTTCAAAATAATTTTAAAAAATATTTTGCAAAATCTTTAAGCATATAGCCAGATATATCTTAGCAAATTCATTAAATAAAGGAAAAACTGCAAGATACCACTACTGGCTAAACATTTGTTCAAGGCTAGCTACTGCCTGTAAGGCTGAGGTTAGGTTCTAAACTCAACCTGTAAAGTAACAATCACACATGCGGTCAAATAAGCCTTGAAAATCCCTCCAGTCACTCAGAAATATGTGCTTTTGTAAACACAACTGTTTTATAAACACACCATCTCTCAGTAAGTCTCACACATTCACTTTCCTTCCAGCATTTCAGAGTTGGCTCCTTTTTTTTTAGACGGAGTCTTGCTCTGTCGCCCAGGCTGGAGTGCAGCGGCACAACCTCGGAACCTTGGCTCACTGCAAGCTCCGCCTCCCAGGTTCATGCCATTCTCCTGCCTCAGCCTCCCGAGTAGCTGGGACTACAGGTACCCGCCACCACACCCAGCTAATTTTTTGTATTTTTAGTAGAGATGGGGTTTCACCATGTTAGCCAGGATGGTCTCGATCTCCTGACCTTGTGATCCGCCTGCCTCAGCCTCCCAAAATGCTGGGATTGCAGGCGTGAGACACTGCACCTGGCTTGGCTCCTTCTTTAGTTACATCCCAGATGAAACAGCTCCTTTGTGTTTAGGGGCCACATTTAAAACAAAATGAAGCATGTGTTCTACCTGCTTCCACCATATAAATTATAATAATAATAGATAATTTTACTGAAACAAATAAATACGTGTCTGATATGACTCCACTCCATATGCCAGGCATGGTACCATGTGTCTAAAGTTATCTAATTTTTCCACAAAACTCCCACATATTGGCCTTTATTTCAGATGAAAATTTGGCAAGAGTCATGTGGTTCATAAATGGTGAATCTGGGATGCAAATCCGGCTCTATTTGGCCATGCTTTCTCAAATTTTCTGTAGTGCGCGAGTGTTCTGTGAGAATTATACAAGGTTCTAAAATAATACTGACAATATTTCTTCTTAAAATTTACTTTAGCCGGGCGCAGTGGCTCACGCCTGTAATCCCAGCACTTTGGGAGGCTGAGGTGGGCGGATCACAAGGTCAGGAGATTGAAACCATCCTGGCTAACACGGTGAAACCCCGTCTCTACTAAAAATACAAAAAACTTGGCCGGGCGTGGTGGCGGGTGTCTGTGGTCCCAGCTACTCAGGAGGCTGAGGCAGGAGAATGGCGTGAACCCAGGAGGCAGAGCTTGTAGTGAGCCGAGATAGCGCCATTGCACTCCAGCCTGGGCGACAGAGCCAGACTCCGTCTCAAAAAAAAAAAAAAATTTAAGCGTATTTAAGAAAAAATACTCCCGATATTCCAGTGTTATCTTTATACAGTAATCTGCTCTTACGAGCTGGCAACTCATGCCTGAAAATGACAGTTGGAGGCCAGACCACCCAATACTGTCATCCACTGCAGGTGCTGTGCACCCCACAGACAGGCAGTGTCTCCAGGGAGCACAGCAGGGTGCACGGCCCTCCTCACTGAATGCCAGTCTGCCTTCTGTGTCTTTTCATTTAAGCACATACACATATATGTCTGTATATGTCTGTAATTGTTTTTCTTTAAAACTTTTATTTAACATCTCTAATTTTTTTCTTTCCTTGTTATGTTAGAGAATAGAGTCTTCAAATGTCTGTGACTGTCTGCAGCATTTATTGTAAATATAGGCTGGTGCTGCAAAAGTAATGGCAAAAATTAATTTTGCACCAACCTATCCTTCCTCAAGACATCACTTTATGTTGTCATTTATTCTGATCCAGGCACAGGTGAGCTCCTGGTGTATGATGATTTTTGAAGTATTCAAAGGTTAACTCTGGGAAGCGCTGCATGGCACCACTGCTACCTTCACAACAGGCAGATTAATATTTGTGAAGGGGTGGGTCATGTCAACCACACGCTCACGCCTGCCGGGTTCTTTCCTGAACACCTGGATGAAGCCCAGCCCAGGCCTTTTGGTTGATCTCCCAAGACTCCCCTCTGCCCGTCTAGTTTTTGGACTATTCACCCAGCCACCTGACTTTTTTAATTTTTATTTTTTATGTCCTGCCCCTCTGCCTTTGCTCATTCCATGCCCTTGCCTGGAATGCAATTTTCTCTAAATACTTACTGTTTTAGACAAAACAAATCTAAGAGAAATCTGTCACTCTATCCTGAGACATAAATTATGAAGTACTCTGTCTCTCAGGTGTCAAAAACTTATCTTCTGAATTTCACTCTCCAATTTCTACATAAGTGTAAGTAACAATAAAATCAAACAGCATAAGCCAGCAGTTTCACCACCAGCACCTTCATCTACAAACCCCAACAAAAATAATCAAAGACATAGTAAAAATCTTGTAGTCGGGTGTCATCTACTAGCTTAGACTTTAAAAAATTTCTACTGAGAGAGTGAGAGAAAATGGAAAGAAAATACAGGACTTTCCCCCAATTCCCTTCCAGAGAAAATGGAGATATGGGAAACCTCCACTAACGCCCCTCACCCTACAGGGCCAGGGCTGGAGAGGAGCACGAGAAGATCAAGGGCGTTCTGGCAAAGGATCAGGAACAAGAAGATTTGACATCAGAGGAGGCCATGGGCCCCAGGCACAAAGGACAGTAGTGACAAAGGGGAGGGCAGGAAGAGCGACAGTGTGCATCTGAAAGGCAGGAGGGGCACGCAAACATAGACTCAGAGAGCTGGCTCTGCATTCCAGGCTCACCAAGCAGAGAAGAAACTGGGCACAGGTGAATTTCCCACTAGGCACTCGCCCTTCTCTACTCTACCTGAGCTTCTGTACCTCCCAATATGTAATATAAATGCAACTTCAAGAGCCTTCCATCGCATTTAAGTCATGAGAAGATCCGAAGCACTGTCAGGCAAAAGCAGTGGGTCTGAGCAGAATCCAGACACGGACTTTGGGCAAACGTCAGGCCCTGCCACACCTGGATCTGCTTCAGCAAGAGAAGGTGACAGGCAAAATCATGCCCTGCTCGATGCAAGTATTTTATAATACAAAGCGAAGGGGAAACTGCACTCAAGAGAACCGACATTTGTAAATTCATGACTGGAAACAGAGTTTGACACTGACAGCATCTACCTTAAAATTCAATAAAATAAGAAGGCAGGTCGCAGCGGCTTATGCTGTAATCCCAGCACTTTGGGAGGCTGAGGCAGGCGGATCACCTAAGGTCAGGAGTTCAAGACCAGCCTGGCCAACATGGTGGAACCCTGTCTCTACAAAAAATTAGCCAGGCATGGTGGTGCACTCCTGTAGTCCCAGCTATTTGGAAGGCTGAGGCAGGAGAATTGCTTGAACCCAGGGGGTGGAGATTGCGCTGAGCCAAGGTCACGCTGCTGCACTCCAGCCTGGGTGACAGAGTGAGAGTCTGTCTCGAAAAAAGGAAATAAATAGATATATAAACAAATAAAATAAGGAAACATAAATGGAGAATGACAACTTAAAATAAAAAGATAAATTAAAAATAATATAAGCAATCTAATAACCCATGAGACATATTTTAAAGCAGAGCTCAAAAGAAAAAGAAATAGGGGCATATCTAGGGCAGGTCTCTGAATGTAGATGAAATAAACCATGTCAAGGTAAGATTTCAATTCAGCGGGCAAAGACGGTTCTGGTAATAAATAGCGCTGGCATGATCGGCTATCTACCTGGGAGAGAAAGACCCACACTTCACATCAGATTAAATAAAGAGAGGCGGATCAAACACCTGCATGTGTGTACATAAAATAGATGAACACATTTAATAGGATATTTGCATAAGATTGGGCAGGGTAAATCTTTAAAAAACCAGAAACAAGATGACACTGGCAGTTTATATAACGACATAAAATTGTCTATGACAAAGATGTTAAGGCCAAAAGGCCCATAACATACTGAGGACAAAAACACATCCTTGGCTAGGCATGGTGGCTCACAATTGTAATCCTAGTGATTTGGGAGACAAGGCGAGAGGATCACTTGAGCTCAGGAGCTGAAGACCAGACTGGGTAATAAAGTGACGCTCCATCTCTACAAAAATTAGAAAGGATTAGCCAGACATGATTGTGCATGCCTGTAGTCCCAATTACTTGGGAGGCTGAGCTGGGAGGATTGCTTGAGCTTGGGAGGTTGAGGCTGCAGTAAGCCGTGATGGCAACATTGCACTCCAGCCTGTGTGACAGGGTGAGACGCTGTTTCAGAAAAAAACAAAAACCGTCCTCCATATAACAAAAGAACTCACATCCCTAATAAAATACTGACTTATAAAACGATGAGAAAAAAAAAAACAACGAAAGAACCCACATCCCTTAATAAAATACTGACTTATATACTGATGAGAAAAAAACAATCAGCTCAGTGAAAATATAGGCAAAAGTGCTAAACTACCAATTCTAGGAGAATTCAAGTGTTAAAGCTGACACTGGAGTTTCTGACTCTCCCACCAGGGAAAGGTCAGCCGACTAGTCCAGAGAACGGCAGAGCTCAAGGAACCTTGAAAACTACCGACTCTTCCCATCTCTTTTAACAGAGGTAGGAGGCAGGGCTGGGAATGAGATATTGCTGGTTGGCTACAAAGATGAGGCTACTGCCTTCCTTCCCCATGTACCTTAACATCAGTTATTCTGACTCTGAAATAAAATATCTGTGAAAATATAACAGGACTGAAGATCATCGATGAGTTAGACACATTCCACCTGTGTAGTTACTGAGTTCGTCTAATAAATGCTGACTTGCATTCTGGCTTGGGCACTTCATCTCCTGCCCATTGGCCTGGCTGCAATCAACCCTGTGAGTGCCCATGGACGCAAACGGAGCTTAAGAACTAGGCAATCCTGTGTCAGGATCCAGGTGCTTTTTGGATCTTACCTTCTCTCAGTTGTCCTTGAGGACCTCGTCAGAGATCAAACTGAGTTTCAGTGAAGAACTCACTCGGCCAAGATGGAAACACTGAATGGCTTCCGGAGCTTTGAGGGTGTGAGTTGGTTTGAAGTCTTGTTCTTGGGGTAGGTTCTGGAAGTGGCTGAACCATCAGTGAGTAACTCACCAATAGTCAACTCTTCAGAGGGGGCAGCTTGCCAGAGAAGCACAAAAATCAGACAAGAAACCAGCATCACCGGCACTTGTCTGACTTCCTGCCAAATGCAATGACAGACAAAAATGTTCCGAAGCCTAATTTCAGTACCATGACATGTTCTCATTGGTGTTAGTTCTAAAATTTTGAAATGTTTTGTAGTAAGGGATTAAACTGCTAGATTGAGAAGGTAGGTTTGTAAATCACTGTAATATCAAAAAAGAAACATTCTGTGTTAAAAAAAAAAAAAGGTGATGTTAAGATTGAAGATGCAGGATGCAGCATAGGGAGTCCTAAACCGCCAGGACGTATGCGGAGATTTCCTAGAATATCAGGTTCATGCTGCACGGTCTGGCCTGTTTCTCAGAATATACCTGAGAAACACGGCATCTCATACAAGAACCTGGCCTGTGTCTCAGAATATACGTAAGAAACGTGGCATCTCATACAAGAACCTATTCAGGGCCACCATGGAAACTCAGGACTTGTCTTTTACCGTTTATCATTAAAATACCGTTCATGTGAAGCAATGCAAGACCTGACTCGGATTTTCTTCCAATGACAGACAACAGGGAATCAAGACAGAGGCAAACAAACAAAAGCAGATGCAGAGGCCACCCAGAACGGCCTCACTACTGTTTCAGTAGGGAACACTGTGAAATCTAGTTTTCCTATTCTCCCTCTACCTCCACTTAAAATTCACATCCTTTGGTGACCAGAGGGTACAGGTGTGATTATAATGATCTTGTTGGGTACATGTGTAGTCCCAGCTACTCAGGAGGCTGAGGCAGGAGGATCACTTGGGTTCAGTAGTTCGAGTCCAGCCTGGGCAACATAGTGAGGCCCCCCCCCATCTCTAAAAATAAATAGCTAAATAAAATAATGATCTTGATTTTGATTGTTTTGTTTTTAAACATTTTTAAATTTTATTTTATACATTCCAGGATACATGTGCAGAATGTGCAGGTCACGCAGGTAAACGTGTGTTATGGTGGTTTGCTGCACCTATTAACCCATCACCTAGGTATTAAACCTGGCTTGCATTAGCTATTTCTCCTGAGGCTCTCCCCGCACTCCTCACCCTGTGCTAAGAGGCCCCAGTGTGTGTTGTTCCCCTCCCTGTGTCCATGTATTCTCACTGTTCAGCTCCCACTTATAAGTGAGAACATGTGGTATTTGGTTTTCTGTTCCTGTGTTAGTTTGCTGAGGATAACTGCTTCCAGCTTCATCCATGTCCCTGCAAAGGACACGATCTTGTTCCTTTGCATGGCTGCATAGTATTCCATGGCATATATGTACCAGATTTCCTTTATCCAGTCTATCGCTGATGGGCAACTGGGTTGATTTCATGTCTTTGCTATTGTGAATAGTGCTGCAATGAACGTACATGTGCATGTATCTTTAAAATAGAATGGTTTATATTCCTTTGGGTATATACCCAGTAATGGGATTGCTGGGTCAAATGGTATTCCCAGTTCTAAATCTTTGAGGAATTGCCACACCGTGTTCCACGATGGTTGAACTAATTTACATTCCCTCCAATAGTGTAAAAGTGTTCCTGTTTCTCCACAACCTTGCCAGCAACTGTTTCTTGACTTTTTAATAATCATGGTTCTAGGCAGGGCCCGGTGGCTCATGCCTGTAATCCCAGCACTTTGGGAACCTGAGAGGTGGGCAGATCACCTGAGGTTGGGAGTTCGAGACCAGCCTGACCAACATGGAGAAACCCCGTCTCTACTAAAAAATACAAAATTAGCCCGGCGTGGTGGTGCATGCCTGTAATCCCAGTTACTCGGGAGGCTGAGGCAGGAGAATTGATTGAACCTGGGAGGCAGAGGTTGCAGTGAGCTGAGATTGCGCCATTGCACTCCAGCCTGGGCAACAAGAGCGAAACTCCGTCTCAAAAAAAAAAAAAAAAAAAAATCGCCATTCTGACTGGTGTGAGATGGTATGTCATTGTGATTTTGATTTGTATTTCTCTGATGATCAGTGATGTTGAGCTTTTTATCATATGTTTGTTGGCCACATGGATGTCTTCTTTTGAGAAGTGTCTGTTCATGAACTTTGTCCACTTTTTAATGTTTTTTTCTTGTAAATTTGCTTAAGTTCCTTGTAGATTGTGGATATTAGACCTTTGTCAGATGGATAGATTGCAAAAGTTTTCTCCCATTCTGTAGGTTGTCTGTTTGCTCTGATGATAGTTTCCTTTTGCTATGCAGAAGATCTTTAATTAGATCCCATTTGTCAATTTTTGCTTTTGTTGCAATTTCTTTTGGTGATTTCATCATACAATCTTTGCCCATGTCTATGTCCTGAATGGTATTGCCTAGATTTTCTTCTAGGGTTTTTATAGTTTTGAGTTTTAATTTAAGCCTTCACTCCATCTGAATTTTTGTATAAGGTGTAAGGAAAGGGCCCAGTTTCAATTTTCTGCATTTGGCTAGCCAGCTCTCACAGTACCATTTACTATACAGGGAATCCTTTCCCTGTTGCTTCTTTTTGTCAGATTTGTCGAAGATCAGATAGTTGTAGATGTGCAGACTTCTCAGTTCTCTACTCTGATCCATTGGTCTATGTGCCTGTTTTTTGTATGAATATCATGCTTTGGTTACTATAGCCTTGTAGTATAGTTTGTCCTCTACCATCCTGTGCTTAATATGTCTGGTAGCTTGTTTTTAGCTTTGTTTTTGCAATGTATCCAGACTGACACACATCATGCTAGGTGGTTACATTAGTTGCTGCATAGTATTCCACTGTCTGCAAAAGAAACTATCAACAGAGTAAACAGATAACCTACAGAATGAGAGAAAATATTTGCAAACTATGCATCCAATACAGGTGTAATATCCAGAAATCCATAAGGAACTTAAATAAATTCATTAGCAAAAACAAAACAATGCCATTGAAAAGTGGCCAAAGGACGTGAAAAGACACTTTTCAAAAGAGGACATACAGCTGGCCAACAGGCATATGAAAAAATGCTGAACATCACTAAACATTAGAGAAATGGAAATAAATCAAAACCACCGTGAGATACCATTTCACACCAGTCAGAAAGGCTATTACCAAAAAGTCAAAAAATAACAGATGCTTGTGAGTTTGCAGAGAAAAGGGAACACTTACACACTGCTGGTGGGAATGCAGATGAGTTTAGCCGCTGTGGAAAGCAGGTTGGTGATTTCTGAAAGAACTTAAAACTACTATTTGACCCAGGAATTACATTATTGGGTATACACAAAAGGAATATAAAACATTCTACCATAAAGACACATGCATTCATATGTTCATCACGGCACTATTCACAGTGGGAAAGACATGAAATCAACCTAAAGGTCCACCAAAGGTAGACTGAAAAAAGAAAATGTGGTATATATACACCATGGACTACTATGTACACAGCCATGAAAAAGAAAGAGAACATGTCCTTCGCAGAAACTTGGATGGAGCTGTAAGGCCATTATAGTTAGCACACTACCACAGAAACAGAAAACCAAATACCACAGTCTCACTTGTAAGTGGGAGCTAAACATCAAGTACACATGGACGCAATGAAGGGAACAACAGTCACTGTGGCCTACTTGAGAGTGGAGAGTGGGAGGAGGGTGAGGATCAAAAAGCTACCTAGCAGGTACCATGCTTATTACCTGGGTGATGAAATTATCTGTACACCAAACCCCCATGACATGCAATTTATCCATGTAACAAACTTGCACATGTACCCCTGAACCTAAAATAAAAGTTAAACAAATAAATAAAAGAAAAAACAAAACGCTGTAATAAATACCATTGTCCCTTTTCTATAGTCCATTAATTAACATTACTAAATAGCTGTATATTTACCAGGTAATCTAAGCTTGATGCCTAATAGATTTCTTTCTAGATTGGGACAGAGGGTGTCTTCGTATAAGAAAGTATTTTAAAGCTACATTTCACGTGCAAAACCTGACTGTAAGCTCTAAGGGGATAGGGACCTTGTCTGCTTTATTCACCACTGCATCCCCAGTGTCTACATAGCGTCAGACATACAGGAGGCACTTAATGAATATCTGACGAATGAATGAATGAATGAACACTGGAACGCAGCACTGCAGGGTCATTCATTGTGAAGTTATGATAAAGAATAAGAAAGGGAGGGGAGACCTGGAGACAGAGCAAGATGGCCAAATAGAATTCTCCAGCGATTCTATTCCTCCTTGAAGTAACATCAAATGGAACAACTATCCACACAAAAAAGCATCTTCATGAGAACCAAAAATCGGGTAAGCGTTCACAGCGCCTGGTTTTCACAGCGTATCAAGGAAAGAGGAACTGGAGAAAGGGGAAAGACAATCTCAAATCTCCTACACCACCTCTCCCTCATCCCCCGGCAGCAGCCACATGTGGTGCAGAGACAGAATCTGTGCACCCAGGGCAGGGAGAGCTCAGTGATTGTGGGACTTCACCTTGAAACTCAGCGCTGCCCTGTCACAGTGGAGAGCAACACAAGGCAGAATTCAGCCAGCACCCATGGAGGCCGCATTTAGACCAGCCCTAGCCAGAGGGGAATCTTCCATCCCAGTAATCAAAACCCAAGTTCCGTTAACCCCACCATCACCACTGCAGGCTAAAGTGCTTTGGGGTCCTAGACAAATGTGAAAGCCAGTCTAGGCCACAAGGATTGCCATTGCTAGGCAAGGGCTGGTGCTGTACCGGGCTCAGAGCCGGTGAACTTGGGATGCAGGTGGCCCAGTGAGATACCTGCTGGTGTAGCCAAGTGAGTGTTAGCATCACACTTCCTCCAGCTGAAGGCAGCCCAGCTCACAGCTCCAGGAGGAGAGGGAAGAGTAAAAAGCACTTTGCCTTGCAACTTGGATACCAGCTCAGCCACAGTAAAACAGAGCACCAAGTAGAGTCCTGAAGTGGCCATTCAGGGCCTAGCTCTCCGATGACATTTCAAGACACACCCTGGACCAGCAGGGAGCCCACTTCCCTGAAGGGAGGAAGGACCCAGTCCTGGCAGGGTTCATTACTTGCTGGTGAAAGAGCCCTTGCTTGGGTCTTGAATAAACATCAGTGGTAGCCATGAGTACCAGCAACGGGCCCCTAGCAAGATTCAGTATTATGGTGGCATCACGTCTGACCCAGTGCAGTCCTGGTGGTGGTAGCCAGAGGGGTGCTTGCATCATCCCTCCCCCAACTCCAGGCAGCTCAGGATGAAGAGAGAAAAGAGAGGTTAACACAAACACAAGAGAGCAATCAACACAGACACATTCTTTACAGAGCCTGTAGACATTAATAAGAACTAAGGATTTGAAGAAGTATGTAGGTCTAAAAATTCAACAGAGAACAAAATGCACCACATTTTAAAAACCACCTTACCCAAACTAATCCAAACATAACATGAAATAGAAAAACTCCTGCCTACTAAACAAATTGAATAAATTCTTGGGGGAAAAAACCCAACAAACAAAAATGTTTCACAAGTGAAACTCCAAGCTCATAATTATAGAATACTCCATATATTCAAGGCAGAAAAACACCAAAATTTCCCAAACTTCTGGGAAATAAAGATAGTGTTTTTAAAGTTTTGTGTGGAGCCAGTATTAGATTGAGAACACAATTGGACCAGGATGCATTATGGAACAAAAAAGAAGAAAATTAGGTCACCTCTTTCATAAACAGTATGTATCTCCTCTTTCATAAACAAAGCTACGAATATTCTAAGCAAAATATTACATGAATGAAACCACATAGAAAACACAGATTAGGCCGGGCTCAGTGGCTCACGCCTGTAATCCCAGCACTTTGGGAGGCTGAGGTGGGCGGATCACAAGGTCAGGAGATCGAGACCATCCTGGCTAACATGGTGAAACCCCGTGTCTACTAAAAAATACAAAAAATGAGCTGGGCATGGTGGCTGGCGCCTGTAGTCCCAGCTACTCGGGAGGCTGAGGCAGGAGAATGGCGTGAACCCGGGAGGCGGAGCTTGCAGTGAGCTATCGTGCCACTGAACTCCAGCCTGGGCAACAGAGCGAGACTCTGTCTCATTAAAAAACAAACAAACAAACAAAAACACAGATCAATACCAAGTGGAATATACCCCCAAATGCAAGGGTCCTTAACATTCAAAATAAATCATGTAAGTCACCCCATTAGCAGAAAAATACAGAGAAAAAGAATAAGATCATTTAGGTTAAGTTTTTAAAAAAACATTTAATAACACTTAAAACTGAACCATGAAAACAAGTCTGAGTAAAATATAAAAGATGGGAACTTGTTTAATTCGATGGTTTGTCTAATATGAGCCTATAACAAACAACATAATTAATAGAGAATTATGGGAAGCTTTTTCCCCCAGTGCAGGACCAGACGAGGATGCCTGCTGTCACTCTCTAATCAGCATTGTACTGGAGAAACAATACAGCAAGAACAAAGAAATAAAAGGCATTAGGATTAATTTTTTAACCAAAAAAATTGTCATTATGTGTGTGTGACACTATTACATGCTTAGACAATCCATAACCCCAAAACTGTTACAAAAACATCCTGGATACATGATTGTTATCAATCAGATTACTGTATATTAGCATGAAATCAACAGAAAGTAACTATTAATGATCAAACTAGACAACAAGTATCTATGACAAAAATGAGGCAATCAAGGATTAATTTACAGATTTGAGATAAATCCTTCAAATCAATATAGGAACCAAAAAAGGACCCTACAGAAACATGCACAGAAAGAGCAAAGCATATGAAGAAAAGTAAGGCACAGAGGCCAATCAACGTTTGCTAAACTCTACCTTACATGAAACCGGCCACAGCAAGTTCCAGGTGAGAAGATCCCTGCAGAAACACTGCAGGGCAGGATCCCAGGAGGCAGGACCACTGGGGAAGGTGATAGAGCCTCTGCAGTGGAGAGGGTGTCGGGCCCAAGAGGGCCAGGTGGCTCCAGACCTCCTGCTCCAGCTTCCCCTTACTCCCCACACCAGGCACAGTCCCACGTGAGCGCCCCAATGCAGGGAGGATTCTGACTGCTCATGTCTTCTCCACCACTGTGCGTCCCCCTTCCAATGGCAGCTCCTTGCCCATTACATCATTCTAGCCTTCCCTTTTATGGGTCACCTCTCTCTCCCCAGTCACAATGCCAGAATCTACACCAGGAGAGTAGAGATGGGAAATCAAACTGTGGCACCACGAGTGGAGACCCTAGAGGCAGACATGGGTGCAGGCACTGAGAGTGGAAACACGCTAGGCCCTGCTGATGGGCGACAAGCACAGAGGATGGGGACATTCAAGGGCAGACATGAGTTGCAGGCACAGGAGAGAAGACCTGGGCTAGAGTCATAAGGGATCCAGATACAAAGAGAGCTCACTGACTACAGATGCATGGCAGAGAGGCACAGCAGGGACAGACATGGGTACAGGGGCAAGACAGAGGAGTAGGCGAAGGCTGGCGTGGGCAGAAAGCACAGCGATAAAGACACCCGAAGGTAGATGTGGCTGTAGGCTGAAGGGTGGAGTCACAAGAGTCGTACTGTGGGCTGCATGCACAAGGGCTGGAGACACAGGAAGACAGGGCTGGGAAGCAGGCACACTCAATGACAGGCCTCTGCTGCAGTAACAACAGACAGAGATGCCCAACGAACAACGTACGTGGCTGCACGTACAAACACTGGGGATAGGAGTTTTGGGCATAGTCTCCTGGGAGAAATGATCCAGAGAAAGGACAGAAAGAGGCTAAAGGTACAGGAGACACACGAGTGCAGACATGACTGAAAAGCATGAATGAAAACACTGTGGACATGGATTAGAGGGACAGAGAATGCAGCAAACATGGGCTGGCATGGGCAGAAGCTCAGGGGACAGACAGACGAAAATATCGGAATGGGCTGCAAGCACAGGGATTGAGACACTGGAGGACTGCTACTGCCTGAAGGCTAAGGAGATGGCAACACTCAAAGCAAGTAATGTGTTGGAAGCACACAGGATGGAGACTCACATGGCTGGCATGGGCCGCAGGTGCAAGAAATGGAGACTTGACAGCTGGCATAAACTGCAGACAGAGGACAGACCAGGTGACAATACACAAGGGCAGACATGGGCTTCAGTCATTATGGGATGGTGATACTGGAGAGAAGATACAGGCTTCAGGCACAAGGATGGAAACACACAAAGCCTGACATGGCTGCAGGCAATACAGGGTGGAGACACTGGGAGGCCAACGTGGCTGCAGATACAGGGTCTGGAAACACCTATGGGAAAATGTGGGCTGCCAGATAAATCCCCGCTTAGAGAGAAACAGGACACACGTTAAGGGAATGTGTTAGAATAGAAAAAATATTGAAAATCAATCACATAAACCTTTCAAGAACTAAAAAAGATTAGAACTAAAGAATGCAGAATGAAAGTAATAATGAACAGCAGACATCAATGAAATAGGCAAAAAAAAAATGTAATGGAGACAAATCAAGGATAAAAGTTGGTTTATATAGCCAGGCATGGTGGCGGGTGCCTGTAGTACCAGGTACTCGGGAGGCTGAGGCCAGAGAATGACATGAACCCAGGAGGCGGAACTTGCAGTGAGCCCAGATCGCACCACTACACTCCAGCCTGGGCGACAGAGGAAGGCTCCGTCTCAAAAAAAAAAAAAAAAGTTGATTTATAAATATTAATATACTAAATACACCACTAGCGAAACTGATTAAGGCAAAGAGAAAAGATGCAAAAGACCAATATCAGGAATGAAAACAGAGGCCTGCTCTCCAGAGCAGTGTATCAAGATACTACGAAAATTTTGAGAAATACTTAGGACTGCAAGCTTGACAACAGAGATGAAATTACATCACATTGAAAAATAAACTTACAAAACTGGACACAGAAATAACGTAAAACAAGAAAACTACCATATATACTAAAGGATTTGAATTACTAAAAAAAAACAAAAAAAAATCAAAACAGCTAACAAATAATGTTCCACAAGTAAAATTCCATGCCCAGACTAAAGAAATATTCCAAATATTTAAGGAAGTAAACACCTAAATTTCTCAGACCCTTCCAAAGAGAAGAAATACAGGGACTATTTTTCAATTTTGTTTTGTGAGGCCAGCATCACGTTGATACCACAATCTGAACAAGACATTAGAAAAAAAGAAAATTATAGACCCACTCTTTCATTAACAGAAACACAAATATTCTTTTTTTGAGATGCAGTCTCGCTCTGTCTCCCAGCCTAGAGTGCAAGTGACACAATCTCAGCTCAATGTAACCTCTGCCTCCCGGGTTCAAGCAAGTCTCCTATTTCAGCCTCCCGAGTACCTGGGATTACATGTGCCCGCCACCACATCCAGCTAATTTTTGTATTTTTAGTAGGAACAGGGTTTTGCCATGTTGGTCAGGCTGGTCTCGAACTCCTGACCTCAGGTGATCCGCCCGCCTCGGCCTCCCAAAGTGCTGGGATTACAGGCGTGAGCCACCGCATCTGGCCAGAGATACAAATATTCTAAGAAAAATTGTATCATATGAATTAAACCACATATGAAAACACAACACATGGATACCAGGTGGGATATACTAAAAAATTCAGGATTGGTTAACATTAAAAAATAGATCATGTAAAATACCCTATTTGCAGAAAAATAGGAGAAAAACATTATTATTCACAATATATGTAAAAAAAAAGCATTTATTCAAATTCAGCAATTAGTCATAAATCTTAGCAAATGTAAAGGAAGGCAGCTTCCTTAATCTGATTAAGCTCGTCTAAAATGAAATTACAATACATGACCACTGAAGCTTTTCCACTGTAATCAGAACCAAGCAAGACTTCCTGAACACACCCCCTCTATTTCACACAGTGCTGGAGGTGTAATTGGGACAATAAAACAAAATAAAGGTATAAGAACCAACATTTAAGCAATACAGCTGTTACTGTATGTGGCTGACACTATTATGTACATGAAAAATACACGACAATCCAAAAATGATGGCTATGAATACGTGAATTAAGCCAGGCTACAGGATGCAAGATGAATACATAAAATCAATTAGATTCCTATGCATCGGCAAGAAAGAAATGCAAAATAAAATTAAGAAGCAATGACCAGACTAGGAAACAACTATCTACACTAGAAATGAGCCCATGAAGAATTAATTTATAAAATACATTTTAAAATTATTCAAATCAATGTAGGAACGTAAGTGACCCAACAGAAAAACCAGCATTGAAAATGAAGAAAAAGATGCAAAGGCCAATATTCACGAAATTTTACTTCGCTAGCTTATTTCCAGTGCCAGACGACAGGAGGCCCGCAGGGACCCAGAAGGCAGGATCCCAGGGAGGTGACAGTGCCAGCAGCAGGAGGGCCGGACTCTGCCTTGGGCCGAGTGGGGCCACAGCTCCCGGCCATGGGGTGAAGCCCAGGCAGCCTGACTGGCGCTCCTGGCTCCTGCACATGCTTCCCTCCCTCTGCCCCGTTCCTCTCTCTCTGCGCCTCGGGCCCCTGGGATGCGCTCACATCCAGACTCACCAGGCCAGAGAGGTTGGGAGAATGGAGAGAGGCTTGGGACAGTCCTCCAGGAACACAGGGAGGACGCTTCGCCTGCACCTGGAACACCCCTCTCTGAGGCTGGCCTCAAGGCAGGCGCGCACGGACCACGCTCCCAGTCTTCGTCGCTTCCGGTCCATGACTACCACTGCGCAAAGAACCTTTTCGACAACTCTTATTGGATAATAATCTCCATCTCTGATTGCACAATCTTAACCAATCAGAGTTGGAGACTATTATCCAATCCGTGTTGTAGTAGAGTCTGCTCCCATCCTATCAGAACGAGGCTTCCAGGATACCTCATTTGAATACAGCTGTTATAAAAGGGAGGCAAGTGTCCATGCCTGCCGTGGGGGTGCGGCTCACGTGCTTCTTCTCTGCCGTGGGGTCAGCAAAGAAGCATGTGCAGAGCACTTGCCTTGTAGACCAGCCGTAGAGAAGGATATCCCAGATGCAGGCCAAGTTTCATTCTTGTGTCCCTGGAGGATTTTTCCCGTGGCAAGCGCTTCTCCATCTTCCAACATCTCAGGCCTGGTGAGTCTGGATGTGACCGCTTCCTGTGGGGGACCAAGGCGCACCTGCGTCAGAAAGCGAGACCCGCACTAGACAGAGACCACCAGCATCTGATCCTGACCTGGCTCACCAAGCACTGTGTCCTCTGTGTCATGGAAAAGGATGCTTATTGTGTCTGTGGCTGGCTGTGGAGGCTGCCCTGGGGCCCCCAGGCCCTGCCTCTGACCCTCCGCCTTTGGGAGCTCAGGGTCCCCTTGCACCTCGCGGTCCGTGCCCAACCACACGATGCCCCCGCAGCCTGTTTTCAGAGGTCATTCTGCGCCCCAGCACACACACTCTGCAATATCATATATATATATACATATATATGTATATATATATTTTTTGAGACGGAGTCTTGCTCTTGTTGCCCAGGCTGGAGTGCAAGCATGATCTGGGCTCACTGCGACCTTTGCCTCCAGGGTTCAAGCGATTCTCCTGCCACAGCCTCCCGAGTAGCTGGGATTACAGGTGCCTGCCACCACGCCTGGCTAATTTTTTTTGTATTTTCAGTAGAGACGGGGTTTCTCCATGTTGGCCAGGCTGGTCTCGAACTCCTGACCTCGTGATCGCCCGCTTCGACCTCCCAAAGTGCTGAGATTACAGGCATGAGCCATGGCGCCCGGCCAAATGATACTCTTGTGGGCAGTCTGACTTAAGTTGAAAATTTAACTGAATTGTAATGCATCAGACTTAGTGTTCTCTCCATCCCTATTTCTCTCTCTCACACAGGAATACACACACACTCACAAACACATATGTAGTTTTGTTTTGCCGGTAGAAATATAATTAACAATTGCCTACATAGCTGTAAAAAGGAATACATTAAAATAACTTCATTTCACTGCATCAACAGACACATTTTCCTGCTCATACAGAGCTCTTCCCCTTTCAAAAGGGAGCCTTATTAAAATTTATTACATCACATGTTAAAACCAAATGTTTAGAGTGTGACTCACAAAGTAAGCCAAAAGATTATGCCTTGAGTAGCAGATAAACAAATCCCATATTTTATCCAATTAACCCTGTGATTACCTAGATTTTACAACATATGATGTCTTATACTGAAAACATGAAGCTCATATGATATTGCAATTAATACATATTCGTCCACAAAGAAAACAATATGTAATACTTGGTTGCTTGCTTGGTTATTGTGTTATGGCTCTCGTGGGTTTCTGTGCTTTTAATTTTGATATGGTAGTTTTAAGTTACGTTTGAAATACAAGTCTTAAAGGGTAATGCTATATATATTGGAGTCCTACAACAATTTTCACAGACTTTTGTAATTAATGGGTTGAATCCTTTTTAATAGAGTGTACCATTTTACCCATATTATTTGAATTTTGTAACTATGTGGATGTTAATCTCTTTTGTACTAATTGTCTTTCTTTTAAGAAAAACTAAGTGTTCCAAATGAAACATATATCTTAACGCTATTTCAAACGATACGGTAAATTAGGACTTTAAAAATGAAGACACATATTGACAGCAGCAAGCTTTAGCCGATATAAGCATTGGAGTTACTAGGTCTTATTTGTTTCATAATAAATACAAATTTTTAAAGACTCTCATTATTTGTAGCCATTCTGAATGAATTTAAAAGCTTAATGCATTTTACTATCTTTTGAAATTTTATAATAGGCTTTTGTAAATAATTTAAAACTATAGGATAGCCTAAAAGTGATGAAATCATAGCTTCTGAGATTAATATACTGCATTTCCTTTAGTTTTCCCCCATGTATCATTTTAAATCATATATATGTGTAATTGAATGGCAATATAAAAAAACTGTAATGAAGCACTTTCAGCAGAATAGTATAAAGTCTCTTAAACTTAATTGCTCTCTAATATTGCCAATATATGGTAGAAAAATATCTATTTGCTTTCACCCAGTTTGTAAATGTTAAACCACCAGCATTTCAAAGATGAAGGCAGCCAACATGATGTCCCTGACTGTGAACTTGTGAAGAGGTGAGCACTATCAGCTCCCCTAACCAGTCTCAGCTGGCTTTACCATATCCTGCAGTGAGACCTTTCAGTTACTTTCAGGTGTTTGCTATGAAAAGTACATTTTACAGTGAACGTGTTTGTGCAAGCACTATCCTCTCTGGGAATTTTTGGTAGTGAAGATTCAAAACAACATAATTCTTCTTGAAAGTCCATTTGCTTTCCACAGGGTTGTGCCAAAAATAACAAAGATTCAAACTGTATGTCATGAATCATTTCCTTCTGTCTCTTTTGGTCTGGAAATACTACACTGCTTGGTAAGATTTGTAAAAGTCTGTTTACTGGAGGAATTATTTTATTATTCCTGCATTACTCTGTACATTGATAACTTTTTCAACTACTTATGTGTATCAAATTTCATGTCCCTTTCTTCTTAGTCATCATTCAGTTTCCTCTATCAATCATTTAAAAAATTTTTATTCAGATAATATAGTCAAGACTCTAAGTGTCCATATCATAAATGCAAATATGCTGATGAATTTCTTCAAATTGAGCATGCCTGGTGAGCAGGATCCCAGGCTGAGAAACAGAACATTATCTGCACCACAAAAGTGTCTCTAGTACTCCTCTCCAGTCGCTACCGGCCATTCCTTTCCTGAAGATAACCATGTCGTAAATTCTAACAGCATTGACTTGTTTTGCCAGTTTTAAAATATAGCAATATGTACTATTTGGTGTCTGGATGCTTTGACTTAGCAGTATGTTTGTAAGATTCTTCCACGTTTTTCTGGAAGTGTCATTATGTGACTATGCCACAATTAATTCATACATTTTAATGTGGATGGGCATTTATGCAGTTTTCAGGTAGGACCGTCACCATGACTGCTTCTGTTAACATTCTAGCACATATCTTTTGGTAAAAATCGGTACTATTTTCTGTTGGGCACATAGCTTGCAGTGGATTTACTGATTCTGAACACTTTTTCAATTTTAATAGATACCGCCAAACAGAATTCTTAAGAATTTTTGCCAGCTTAAACTCTCATCAGTAGTTTATAAAAAAAAATATTAGTTTTTTTGTCTATTTTCATTATAATCACTAGAGTGTGTATTTACTGACACCAAGTTTAAGTTAATTTTCCTTATAAGTTGAGCCACTTTTAGCATGTTACTGTCCATCTATATATATATAATTTTGTAAAATATATATTCAAGCCTTTGGCTAATTTTTTAAATATCTCTTGACTTACCCTTTCCAATTTATAGTGGTTCTTTATACATATTCTGTTCTTTGGTATATTCTTTTTGTATATTCTAGATATGAGTCTTAAATTGTATATATACGTAGTAAACATGTTTTACTTTGTGTTGTGTCCCACTGCTTTCCTGAATAAAATGCTCAGTTGTAACATAATCCAGTTTTCTTTTTTCTCCCTGTGGATCATGCTTTTTGTGTTCTGTTTTAAAAATGTGTGCCACCTCTAAAGAGTGTGATGTGATCTCCTGTGTTTTTCTGTATAACATTTATTGTTTTGCTGTTCACATTTAGATCTATGCAACTGGGATAAATTTTTAATTGTGGTGTAAGGTAAGGGCTACGACACTGTTTTTCCAAGTTGATAGTCACTGACTCAGCAAAATTTTTAAAAATTAAGCTTTTTCTGTAAACTGCAGTGCCACATATGTCATAAATCAAGTTTTCTCTAGTTTTGAATCTTTTTCTAGACTCCATTTTATTCCATTGATGGTTTTTCTACCCTGTGCTTATTGCCTGACTTACTGTAAATTAATAACACATTCCATATCTGATAGTTTAGGTCCTCCAGGTTTATTCTTTGCATTTCTTTTTATTAATCATTGATACATAGAAATATAATTGAGTTTTGTATGTATATGTATTTTTATACAAATGATTTTGTATACTTTTTCCAGAGACCTTTCTAAATGGATTAGATGTGAGCTTTTACTTATCATGGTGATTGAAATCTTATCAAATGTTCTATTAATACTTTTTGATTTAAATTTACATTTCAGTGCTACTTAGCTCCCATCGTGTGAGTGGACATGTTGGAAAGCCTCGGGGTATCTAAGAACCTCGTAAACAATGGTGATTAGCATGGGTGGGATGAAATTTTGGCTCTCATGTTACCCATAGGAATCAAGGGGAAATGTTGAAGGTGGCCTTAGACTCTGTTGATAGTAGCTCTACAGAGTCGATTCCTCTGTTTATCTAGAAGGACAACATGGACAGAGTATCCCAGAGGTTAATGGGATGAAAGCTGCCTAGCAGACATCTAGCAAACCCAGTTCTTGCTGAGCCCTGACCAAGTCCTTGATTTTGTCTGCTCCACTACCCTAAATGCTTACCTCTGATGAAGTATTAGAAATCAGCATCAATGTGTTCCAAGTTGGTGTTGGCCTATTTCCTTTACCAGTTAGCAAACACACAGGAATTCACATGAGTCCAAGCCAACATCTCTCATTTACTACTACTGTTTATTTCTTGGCCTGGTCACAAATCCATTAACATAAAAAATATGAGATTTATTTATTCATTTGTTCATATTTCACACACTTCCTCATAAAATAAATCACATTTCAAAAAGGAAATGTGGCCTGGTATGCTGACTTCATGCCTGTAATCCCAGCACTTTGGGAGGCCAAGGCAGGTGGATCAGTTGAGGTCAGGCATTCAAGACCAGCCTGTCCAATCCATGTCTACTAAAAAAAAAATACAAAAAAAATTAGCTGGGCATGGTGGCACATTCCTGTAAACCTAGCTACTCGGGTGGCTGAGGCAGGAGAATTGCTTGAATCCGGGAGACGGGTTGCAATGAGCCGAGATCACCCCCTGCACTCCGGTCTGGGTGACAGAGTGAGACCCTGCCTCACAAAAAAGGAAATGTGTTCCACATTTCATAGCAAAAATGAGATTTTTAATCGTGTAAAAAATATTGTTAATTGACATATGACTTAAATGAAAATAATTATTTTTTACTCCTTGGAAAAACCTATATGTTCCTGAGGATTTCATAATGAATAGATTATAAATCCCTTATTAATGTCAAGTATGCATTTATTTTTAAGAAAGGGTTCCATGTTCTGTCTCTTCCCAGGTTCAAAACCAGAAGGGGTATGGTGAGGTCGTAGAGTAGAAGACCAAGTAATTTTTATCAGGGCCCTAAATCAGAGGAGATTTGAGACTGTCTTTTCTGTATACAGACTGTGGAGAATACAGATCTCTTAGAGAAACCCGTATCTAGCAAGGGCTGGAACCATAGAAGTCCAAAAGCCAGGCTAATAGGGGGTCTTGAGGTCTGGTGGAGACACAGCCAAGAATTCTTGAGCCACCTAGAGGGCATGTCAATGCTGGGAAGGGTGGTAAATTCTCAGTGTCCTACATCTAGACAAGGCAACTGCATAGAGGACATATACTATGGTTTGAATGTGTCTCCCAAAGGTCATGTGTTAAATACTTAGTTCCTAATGGAATAGTGTTGAGAGATGGAGCCAAGGAAGATGTGATTGGGTCATGCGGGCTCTGCTCTCATGAATGGATGAACGTTGCTACAGCAGGAATGGGTTAGTTATCTTGAGAGTGAGTTTGTTATAAAACTGAGTTCTTCCCCCTTCTTGCTCTCTGGCACTCTCTTGCACTTGTGCCTTCTGCCATGGCATGATACAGCGGGAGGGTTCTCACAAGGTGCCAGCACCTGGGGTGGACTCCCCAGCCTCCAGAACTGTAAGAAATAAAATTTCGCTCTTTGTAAATTACACAGTCTCAAGTATTCTATTAGAGCAACATAAAATGAAAGAACTCAACATAAATACCGAATGGAAGCTGTGTCAGAGCAGCCAACATCAGAAGTGGATTCTAGCACAAACACTTAGTGGTGCAGCGTGCAAATTCTTTCACAGTGAGCACCAGAAGAGGACAGAGGGCTGTTAGAAACCTTCCAAATTAGAACCTAGGCAATGTAAAAATTCTCCTTATACTTCAACTTCAATTTCTGTGAAGGACAGAAAAAGAAAGTCAGAGAGAGTAAAAGCCATGCAGTTTACTATTTGTGCAAGGAGACTAAATCAAGAACCATATATAAATAAGTAACCTAAAATTAGCAAGGTAATTGGAGGCCGATAGGTATGCTAATTTATAGAGAATAACTGAAATAATTGAAAAATCCAATAGAAAAATTTTAGAGCAGTTTTAGGTTTACAGAGAGAAATTGCACAGAAAGTACAGTTCCCATACGCCTTCCCACCTCCCAACACAGTTTCTGCTCTTACTAGCATCTGGCGTTAGTGTGGTATATTTGCTACCATTAATAAATCAATATTAACTACGGTCCTGTCTCAACAAATAAATGAAGTCCAGAGTTTACATTTACAACATTCTGTTTGGGGCTTATAGATTTTGATAAAAGTGTAATGTTACATATCCACTGTTAGAGTACCATACACAATAGTTTCACTGCCCTAAAAGTGTGCTGTACTCCCTTTATTTAATTCCTCACCCATTTCCCTGAACCCCCTAAAGGCCTTTGATACTTTTATTGTCTCTACAGTTTTGGCTTTTCCAGAATGTCATATAGTTGGAATCATACAGTATGTAGCTTTTTCAGACTGGCCTCTTTCACTTAGCAATATGCAATTAAGTTTAGAGCATTACAAAATTTTTTTAAATATAAAGATTCTATAATATGAGCTTTTTAGAGTATTTGAATGATGTCATTATCAGAGGAAAGTAGAGGCTGAGAATAGGGTAGATCATTAAATTTACATGTGTAATATGTTTATTACATATATTAAGTATATAAATGTTAGATATTTGTATATTATATATATATATAGTTCTAATATACACCTTTGGAAAAAGTGGTTATTTTTAGGTCAGAGGGAAGAACTGTTACTGAACATATTAATTACAGAGATAAACACACTGAAGCCAGAGAATTACATGACTCGTCCAAATTCACACAGTAAGTAAATGCAGAGATGGAAATGGCAGGAGATCGAGATTCTTGTCACTTACCCAGTGACCTTTCCAAGAATTCTCGTGTTTGAACTGTACTCATCACCATCTGTACTATTTCAGTAGGTTCTGGTTGGAGAAAATGTTCCAGAGGCCACAACCCTCATCCATATACTCAATTCATTAGGCCTTCAAGGTTTCACACACACTTAAAAGATTAAAAATATGTCTGTTTGTTTAAGTCAAAGTCATCAGAAATGACATTCTGGGTTGTGTGTGATTCAGCTCTTGTTGCTGATGGAGTCTTTCGGGCAGTATGAGTGGTGGGAGAGAAGACCTGACATACCAGAGGCCTCTGTACCCTGCGATCATGACTGGCAGGAGGCAGCCATGTGATCCACATTCCAATTTAAAGTATGTTTCTTTCCCTACTGCCAACTGTTCTAATTGTGGATGCTTCGTACGCTCTACCCATCCCCCTTTATTTTACTACAATATCCCCCTTTACCTGCAATTTTGTTTTCTATCGTTTCAGTTACCCATGGTACACTACAATAAGATATTTCGAGAGAGATAACATTCAAATAACTTTCATTACGTTGTACTGTTATAATTGTCCTATTTTATTATGAGTTATTGTTTTTAATCTCCTACTGTGCCTAATTTATAAACTCACTTTATGATAGGTAAGGATGTACAGGAAAAATCATAGGATTCATAGTGTTTGTTATTATCTGTGGTTTCAAGCATCCTCTGGGGGACTTGGGATGCATCCTCCATGGATATGGGGAAACCACTATATATAAAAAGTCGGTAAAATGACAAATAGAGAAGAAAAGCAGACATCGTTTTACATATGCTGAAGAAGGCTAGTCACAGGTTCAATCCATCCTTCATTGCTCAGGTCCTTCACTCACAGGATTTGAGTCTACAGGTGATGCCAATGTTTTTATTATTTTACGTCTTTCTTCCCTGTGTAGCCAAATGTTGGCACTTTCTATGCCCCCTTTTTTGTCTCTCCACTTCTAAAGCCAATCACCAATTCCAGGTTTCTGCAAGTCTGGCCATCCTTTTTCTCCAGTGCGCATGGTCTGTTTCCTCTTGGCCACGTACTGCCTCTTCCATCTGGAATACTTCACTTGCGTCCATTTCGTTTATTCAACTTCGTCCTATTTATTATGTTCCTAAGCTGAATGAAGGTCTGTTGTTTTTGCTGAAATTATGGAAATGAGACAATGGAACAGAACAGAGCCCTCAGAAATAACGCTGCATATCTACAACTATCTGATCTTTGACAAACCTGAGAAAAGCAATGGGGAAAGGATTCCCTATTTAATAAATGGTGCTGGGAAAACTGGCTAGCCATATGTAGAAAGCTGAAACTGGATCCCTTCCTTACACCTTAGACAAAAATTATTTCAAGATGGATTAAAGACTTAAACGTTAGACCTAAAACCATAAAAACCCTAGAAGAAAACCTAGGAATTACCATTCAGGACATAGGCATGGGCAAGGACTTCATGTCTAAAACACCAAAAGCAATGGCAACAAAAGCCAAAATTGACAAATGGGATCTAATTAAACTCAAGAGCTTCTGCACAGCAAAAGAAACTACCATCAGAGTGAACAGGCAACCTACAAAATGGGAGAAAATTTTCGCAACCTACTCATCTGACAAAGGGCTAATATCCAGAATCTACGATGAACTCCAACAAATTTACAAGAAAAAAACAAACAACCCCATCAAAAAGTGGGCAAAGGATATGAACAGACACTTCTCAAAAGAAGACATTTATGCAGCCAAAAGACACATGAAAAAATGCTCATCATCACTGGCCATCACAGAAATGCAAATCAAAACCACAAGGAGATACCATCTCACACCAGTTAGAATGGCAATCATTAAAAAGTCAGGAAACAACAGGTGCTGGAGAGGATGTGGAGAAGTAGGAACACTTTTACACTGTTGGTGGGACTGTAAACTAGTTCAACCATTGTGGAAGTCAGTGTGGCGATTCCTCAGGGATCTAGAACTAGAAATACCATTTGACCCAGCCATCCCATTACTGGGTATATACCCAAAGGACTATAAATCATGCTGCTATAAAGACACATGCACATGTATGTTTATTGTGGCACTATTCACAATAGCAAAGACTTGGAACCAAGCCAAATGTCCAACAATGATAGACTGGATTAAGAAAATGTGGCACATATACACCATGGAATACTATGCAGCCATAAAAAATGATGAGTTCATGTCCTTTGTAGGGACATGGATGAAATTGGAAATCATCATTCTCCATAAACTATCGCAAGGACAAAAAACCAAACACCGCATGTTCTCACTCACAGATGGGAATTGAAGAAAGAGAACACATGGACACAGGAAGGGGAACATCACACTCTGGGGACTGTTGTGGGGTGGGGGGAGGGGGGAGGGATAGCATTAGGAGATATACCTAATGCTAAATGACGAGTTAATGGGTGCAGCACACCAACATGGGACATGTATACATATGTAACTAACCTGCACATTGTGCACATGTATCCTAAAACTTAAAGTATAATAATAATAATAATAATAATAATAAAAGTTTTATTCAAAATTTATTTGGTGGAAGAGATACAATAAGAAATGTACCAAAAAAGCAATAAAAAGAGACGAAGAGAAAAAGTAAAATAAGTTGTATAATTTATTAGAAGGCGATAAGTGCTTGGGAGGGAAACAAATCACAGAGGAGACAGAAGCTCCTGCTGGGTTGGTAAACTTGGTACAACTTTAAGTAGGATATGGAAGGAAGACTTCACTGTGAAGTTAACATTTGAGAGAAGATGTAAATGATATGAGGAGTGAGTTGTAGAAATACCTGCAAGAGTCTGTTACAGGTGAAGGAGGATAGGGCACAAACCTCCTATAGCTGAAAAGTGCTGAGAAGGAAACTTCAAGGAGGCCAGCATAACTTCAGTGGAGAAAGCAAAGTGGAAAAGCAGCAGGAGAAATAGTCAGAAAGGTACTGAGCACTGAACCATAATGCACTTTGCAGGCCATTTTAATGATTCTAGTTTTCAGTTGAAGTATGATTAAGAGCTATGGGAAAGTTGTGAGCAGAGGAGTAATGTGATTTGATGTGTATCTTTAAAGGAACATTCTGGCCACTGGACTGAGTGCAAGCATTAATGGGAGGCAAAAGCAAACACAGTAGGGTCATTTGGAGGCAATTGCTATAATCCAGTCAAAGATCGTGCTAACTCTGGCCAGGTAAGTATCAGGGACGGGGATAAGTTTAGATTCAAATTAATAATCAAAATTATAATTAAAACCAAATTAATAGTGCATGTATACATGCACAGTTGAAATATAAAAAGTAAAATAGAATTGAGTCTGATCCAATTAGTATATTTATTTGAAATAACTTACCTTCACTTATGATGACCATATTAAATGTCTCCAGTACAAGAATACAGGGAAAAAGCTAGGCCAATAACCACATCAGATGAGAACAATTCAATTTAATTGGCAATTAGGGTTAACTATGTAAAGTGAAGATGGTCATTATGTACTTTCACAGAATCATCGGGTTGTTTGAACAAGGTAACACATCTCTTTGTGAGTCTATTTGTTGCTGCTTAGAGGCATTAAGGTTCCTGGGATAAGTTATGGAGTCTAAGTGAGAGTGAAGTTTATTGCATAAGCAATTGTAAGGTGGAAAGAAAGTTTCTAAAAGTTAAGGTGAGAGAAAAATGGTGCCATTTGGATTAATGAGGTGGCAGCTCACAGCCCTTCTTTCTCACATCCATCTGCATTTTGGTCACCACAGTTCCTTTAATGTTTATTAAATTGTGTATGTGTATTTTTCATCTTGACAACAAATAACACACTCACACTAGAAAGATAAGTCACGGATGTAATATTCAACAAAAAAAATGAAGGCATAATTTTAAGAAAAGGAAGGCAAATATTAGTGCAACCCAATCATGTCTGGCAAAAATAAACGCTTGATATAAAATGAACTTTAAGGGCATATATTAGGGTTCTCCAGAGAAATGAGTGATGCAGATGATATAGATTAGATATAGATATAGATACACACAATCATGCGAGCCAGTCCCTTCAAAGTCTAAAAGACTGCAGGGTAGGCCGGCGGGCTGAAGACCTAGGAAAGAGTTGCTGTTTGCTTCCGAAGCAGTCTGCTGGCACAATCCCTTCCTGCTTGGGAGAAGTCAGCCCTCATTCCGTCAAAACTTTCAGCTGATTGGATGAGGCACACCCACAGAATGGAAGGTCATCTGCTTTACACAGAGTCTACCAATTTAAATGTTAATTTCATCCAAAAAACACATTCACAGAAAAATCTAGAATAATGTTTGACCAAGTATCTGGGCACTGGGCCCACACAAGTTAATACGTTAAAATTAGCTATCACAGGCATAAGGCTTGTGAAATCTTCATATGCAGATAGGAAAGAAAATACTGTCCTTTATATAAGGCATGTTCTTTGTGGCAAAGTGAAAGAGGCACCATTATTCATGGGTGGGAAAGTCATGCATTTCATCTAATCATCTGCTCTAACTACATTAACACTATTTCTTTTTATTAAATGTCTTGGGAAAAAAAGATTTTTTGTATTTATACTCAAGCTTCAAATACAATATCATTATCCAGAAAATACTAAATGTATGTAAGGCTTATATAAAATTTAAAGAATAATTGTGAAACTAAAGTAATCCAGAGGGATATATAAAGGTATTTTTGAAGCCTAAAAAACAAGAATCAGAAAATAGAATATATGAAGAATTAAAATAAAAATGAGAAAAGGAGCTGAGAAAAATTTTAAAAATTGGACATTTATAGCAATGAGTTATCTAATGATGCATGACAGAAATTATCAACTAATTGTAAAGATGTCACAGACAGTAAAATATAAATGAAAAAGAAGCAATTACTTGTATACCACTAAATGACAAAGGAAGCTTGCCAGATAGGAATGCCAAATGTATAGAAAGTGAAATAAAAATTAAAATGTGGTCTTGTAGAAATGAATATAATCTAGAAATCAAAAGACAAGGTAAAAAAGTAAAATGATAAACTTATAGAAGAAGGTGAAACATTTAAGAAAGACAAATAAGCATTTACCTAATTAAAAGACAAATGAATAGTCTATCATATTTTGGTCATGTTTTCATAAGTTATTTTTAGTGAAATATTTCTCCTGAAAAGGACCAGAGTTATGTTTTGACCGTTCGCATAGTGTGTATGACATCAGGAATGTAGCAGAGTATTGAAAAAAAAACATGTTTACTTGAGTTGAAAAAATGAACCACAAATATTTCAGGGAAGTGGCATGGAAAGTGAATGAATGGTCTACATAAAGCCAGAGCCATTTCAACAAAGGAACAAAACTGTCTTGCTGCCAACTGGGTTAGATATAGAAATCACAAGCAGAGAAGTTTAACACAGCAACGTTAAAGCCTACTTTGAACATCGTGGAGTGATTGGCACATAGTAAGTTACTGAAAAATTTTTATTGATAGCCATTCACAGCAAAATGTATCATTTATATATCTTCAGTGGCCTTCACTATAAAGCATTGAAATAAGAACAGTAACAATAAATTCTTATTTGATGAGATATTTACATGAAATATTTATAAAAGGATAATAGTAGAAAAATAGAATTGATATTCTTATAAAACTCAAACACCGAAGAAGATAATCTAGTGAATAAAATAAATAATAACCAGGGCTACTGTATTTTAAAATAGAAAATAACAAATGTTGTCAAGGATGTGGAGAAATTGAAACCCCTGTACACTGTTGGAAGAGATTTAAAGTGGTGCAAATGCTATGCAAAATAGTACGTCAGTTCCTCAAACCTTAAAAGCAGAATTACTATATAATCCAGCAATTCCACTTCTGGACACATACCAAGTAAAAGTGAAAATAGGGTTTAAAAGAGATAGTTTTACACCCATGTTCAAAGCAGCATTGTTCACAATAGCCAAAAAGTAGAAGCAACCTAGGTGTCCATCAATGAATGATTGTATAAGCAAAATGTGGTACACGTTTTGGCATACAATGAAATGTTATTCATCCTCAAAATGGAAGGAATTCTGATGCGTGCTACAGCATGGATGAACCTTGACTACATTGTGAAATGTAGCCATTTACAAAAGGCAAATACTGTATAATGTTATTTATATGTAGTATCTTGCGTGGGCAAACTCCTAGAAGCAGAAAGTGGAATGATACTATAGGGTTACTAGGGGGTGGGAGGGGGAGAAATTGGGAGTTGTTTAATGGGTACACAGTTTCATTTTTGCAAGATGAAAAAGTTGTGGAAATTGGATTTACAACAATATGAATATACTAAATACTGAACTGTATACTTAAAAATGGTTAAGAGGGTAAAAATGGTATGTTCATTTGTGATAAAATTCAATCAATTTAACAATAAAATAGAAACAAATGAATCAGTACATCTGTCTACATATTAATTCATTGTGGGGCTCCTGAAATATAAATTATTTGTTATTCTTATGAGACCCAAAACCAGGTAAAATGGATTATATATACATATAAGTGTTATATATACATATCATTGTAAGTTTTGTATATACATATCATTGTAAGTTTTGCACTAACGTCACAACAGTCAATGTGTGAGTCAGGCTTAGAGTCTTTGTGTGATTCTAGATCTTCTATGCTCCATATCAGTGCTTTTGTTGTGGACCTTTTCTTTTGTAGTTTCATCACTGTTGTTGGTTCTGTGTTTGGATTTTTTTTTGAAAAAGCGAAAATAACTCTCTTTATTAAGGTAAGATTGTTCATGGTTAATATATTTGATAATTTCAAAGAACTGGAAAACTTCTCTTTTTAAAACTCAGAAAAAAATCCATTTCCATGTACGAATATTTCCTGTTCACTCCGTGACAGCAACTCAGTGAAACTTTCATCAGAGGACGATGGCTTTGCCTAGCACACATCTTCTGAAAACTATTTAAACTAAGCATAAATGTTTTGATTTGCAACATTTTGTAATTTGGATCATATCTCTGATATAGCAGAAATTTTTAATGCCTTCCCCAAATCCTTTGCCCGTTTACTTGAAAATTTGCCTTTTTTTCTGTCGAAGCCTCTGTACTATTCCTGTGGTGATTTAAATCATAACTCCATGCTGGATCACAGAGTGTGGGAGCGCTCAGTCCTATAAATGCCATCATAATCAATCCCTGTGCTCAGAGATGGGAACATGAACTCATCTGGACCAGGAGGTGCATGAAGATTATGGGAAAGACGATTCTGTTGATGTTTTGGTTTTTATTCCTTGCATTTTTGAAATGATTTATTGTTCACTTTTGCACACACTTGTCATGAGGACAGGGCAGGTTCAGCCTGGGGCCTGCTCCCTGCTGCAGCATTTCTAAGCCCCCAGAGTGGACCGAGGGGAGGACATGGGCACGTCTTTCCATCTGTTGATGTTTTGAGAGAGCTTCAGGAACTGACATTTTTTCCTTTTCATTGTATGTAGACTAGAAAGCAAACACCTAATGCCTTTTGGGGAGCACTTTGATAACTTTGCAAGGGAAACTATCTGAAAACAAGAAACCAAGTGTGACTTAATAGAAACAAACCAGGTGTTATGATTTTATTAACACACTGAAATACACTAGTCCTGAAACCTATACTTTGACTTTTGTTAGTAAGTCATATCCCTCTATTGGTTGGCAAATTTAAGCTGGATTTTCTTTTACTTGCAACTTAAATTAGCACAATTACTATACTGATAAATCCTGACCTATGTGATGTGTGTAGAACATCTTCAAAATTAAGGAAGCCCATTCTTATGACGGGGACAAGGTCAAAGTGTCCCAACCTATAACCAAAAGAAATTGATCTTCTTTAACTCCAATGTGCAGAGTACTTCAGAAATGTGTTATCAAAATAGTCTTCAGTATCTAATGCAAAATACCTTAGTACAAATACATTTTTATTCAGATGTTATTCAAGCTTTATTTATATTTCTATAAAGATTACTTTTCAAACCAAAAAGTTATATAATTGTTGACACTGAATAAAATATTTTAAATTCTTAACAGTTCTGAATATCTATTATTTTAATATGTCAACTCCAAACAATAATAGCACTAGCATAAAAGTGTCAAAATTTAAGGATGAGTTTATTATTAAAATATTAATAAAAGTCCTATATTTTATGAGAACTGATATTTTCTCTTCCACATATAATGTGGTTACATAATTTATTATTCTTCTAGTAGCTCAAAAAGCAAACCAATAATCACATTTTCATGGACCTAAGTCATTTTCATTTGTGTGATTCAAAGACCTAGGAATATAGTTAGCAGATACAATTTCCAGATATAAAGATATACATAAAGATAAAAAGATACACAAGACATGATACTATAAGGAAAAATCAAGAGAAATAATTCACAACGGAAATATTCTCAAAAAGTGTTCACATTTTAGATCTTGAGGCTTAGATGATTAAGCAAATATGATTTTGTTCTAAGAAATAAAAGCCACATGGACACAGGGAGGGGAACATCACACACCGGGGCTTGTCAGGCGGCTGGGGGACAAGGGGAGGGAGAGCATTAGGACAAATAGCTAATGCATGCAGGGCTGAAAACCTAGATGATGGGTTGACAGGTGCAGCAGACCACTACGGCACATGTACACCTATGTAACAAACCTGCATGTTCAGCACAGGTATCCCAGAACTTAAAGTAAAATTTAAAGAAAGAAAAAAGAAATAAAAGCCAAGATAGTAAAATTTGATCAGAAAACTGGTTACTCAAAAAATAGAAGAAAATCACATAAAAACTTGAAAATGAATAGAGTATAATTTTTACAACTGAAAACTTCAAAACTGAAATTGTTCCTTTTTCAATTATTGAATGGGAGTGATTTCAGATCTTATTTAAATGAAGGAAAAAAGTAATAGGCCTGAAGAAAGGTCATAAGAAACTATACAGAAAGCAGCCTAAAAATGAAAACACAGAAGAGAAGTTAGAAACTTTGCGAATACATTGAGATAGCCTAAATGAGACAGCATTCAAGAAAATGTTTGCAGCCTAACAGCTTTACTGTCCTGTCCTGTAGTATCCAAGAAGTTTGACAGTCTTCCTTTATGCCATCCCACTTTTTAATTCCTCTTTAGTTCAAACTAGCTCTATCTCTGTGGATATAATCCGTCTCCATTCTTGGCTTTTCCTGAGATGGCTGATTAAATCCATGAGTCACGCCCATGATCTGTATCATATGGCTGTTCTGCCACACCTTTTGTTTTCTGTTCAGAACTTGTTTCTTTTCTTTCTTTTCCTTTCTTTTTTCATTTGCTTTCTTTTCTCTTTTCCATTCTTTTCTTTTCTTTTTGAGACAGAGTTTCACTCTTGTTGCCCAGGCTGGAGTGCAATGGCTCAATCTCGGCTCACCACAACCTCCGCCTCCCAGGTTCAAGCGATTCTCCTGCCTCAGCCTCCTGAGTAGCTGGGATTACAGGCCTGCACCACCTGCCCGGCTAATTTGGTATTTTAAGTAGAGAGATGGGGTTTCTCCATGTTGGTCAGGCTGGTCTTGAACTCCCAACCTCAGCTGATCCACCCGCCTCAGCTTCCCAAACTGCTGGGATTATGTGCATGAGCTACTGCACCCGGCTGAACATGTGTCTTATGTTTTGCAATATAGATAGGCTGAGGATTTTCCAGATGTTCAAGCTGTGGTTCTTTTTTTTGAGACAGAGTCTTGCTCCATCACCCAGGCTGGAGTGTAGTGGTGCCATCTCAGCTCACTGCAGCCTCCTCCTCCCAGGTGCAAGTGATTCTCATGCCTCAGCCTCCCCAGTAGCTGGGACTACAGGTGCATGACATCACGCCTGGCTCTTTTTTTGTATTTTTACAAAAATAGTAGAGGTAGGTTTTCACTAAGCTGGTCTCAAACTCCTGACCTCAAGTGATCTGCCCTCCTTGGCCTCCCAAAGTGCTAGCATTACAGGAGTGAACCACTGCACCTGGCCTGTGATTCCTTTTTGTTTAAGTATTTATTTTAATGTATCTCTTTTCTGTTGCATTTTACTACAAGTGGTAAAGAGAAACCATGCCACTCATTCATCACTTTGCTTAGAAATCTCCTCAGCAAAATATACAATTTCATCACTTGCAAGATCTACCTTTCACAAAATATTAGAACGTGATACATCCAAGTTCTTTGCCACTTTATAACAAGGATCACTTTTCCTCCTGTTTCTAATAAGCCGCATCTCATTTCCATATGAGACCTCACCAGAATGGCCTTCAGTTTTCAGAATTTTAGCAACATTCTATTCATGATAGAATGTTGCATTTTCAAAACCAATAGAAAAATGCTTTTGAAAAACAGCTCACCTCTTTTCTTTCTGAAGCAGCACCGTAACTGAATTGGAGGGGGATACAATCCAGTCCATAACAGTTGGTCACTATGATTCCATGATTCCCAGACTCCTTAACAAAAACCCTTTTTTAAAGAAGTCTTTCTCTCTCAATCAACAATAACTAATCCAGTGCCTGCTGTGTATGAGACATTACATTAGGTCTTAGGAATGCAAAGAGACAACATCCCTATCCACAACAACTCCAAATATAGTGAAATCACAGTCTATCCTGAAATAATGCAAATGAATGCTGTGCTATTCTATGTTCCTAATTATGAGTGAACTTCAAACATTTAAAAGGCAATAAAGCCGTTGAAGTGAATAACATCAAATTAGAGGACATAACCAATCATCTGTTGGTGAGCCAGCAAATATTGCATTTGCTTTAGTGCTCAATAAATTTTTTCTAATACATTATATTTTACAGCAATTTTAGATTCATAGCAAAATTGGGCAGAAAGTACAGAGTCCCCATAGACCTTCTGCCCCAACATGGACACAACACTTCCCACTATCAACATTTCACACCAGAGTGGTACACTACCACCAGAGTGGTTCAACCAGTCTATGAACCTACATGGACATGTCGTCACCAACCAAAGCCCACAGGTTACATTAGGATTCACTCTTGGTGTTGTACATTTTATGTGTTTGGAGAAATGTAAAATGACATGTATTCACCATTTACAGTATCTTAAAGAATAGCTCCATTGTCCTAAAAATCCTCTGTGTTCTGCCTATTCATCCCCTCAACCCCACCCCTAACTCCTGGCAACCACTGTACTGTCTCCATAATTTTGCCTTTTCTAGAATGTCATATAGTTGAAATCTTACACTGTGTAGCTCTTGAGATTGGCTTTTTTCACTTAGTAATACGCATTTAAGTGTCCTCCATATCTTTTCATGGCTTGATAGCTCATTCATTTTTAGCACTGGATAATATTCCATTGTCTGTATGTAATATAGTTTATTTCTCTGTGGACCTACTGAAGGACATCTTGGCAGCTTCCATGTTTTGACAATTATGAATAAGGCTGCTCTAAATATCTAAGTGTGGTTTTCGTGTGCATAAATTTTCAGCTCACTGGGGTAGATATCAAGGAGTGTGAATGCTGGATTTTATGATTTTGTTCCACCAGCAATGAATGTGATTTTCTGCCATTCAACATCATAGCCAGAATTTGGTATTATCAGCGTCACCTGTAGGTCTGATGCTTTTGTGTACTTCTTATGGCATGACATGGGTATAATAAGAAGCCAGCATGGGGATGGCAGCTTCTAAAACTTTTCCCAACATCACTGGAGACTGAAAAAAAACTGCCCCTAGCTTTCACATCCAAACATGATTTATTATGTCAGGACACACAGCCTTATGTCCTTGAAAGGAAAGTTCATTACATTTACTTTCAAGTAGAAGGAAAGAGTTGGGAAAAGAGAGGCAGGTTATCATTGGTTGTCTTTCACATTTGATGATCTGTTTCAGGGAGAACTCTGTTCACTGAAGGTGCATCTCATGTGGTATTAGAAGCAACTATGGCAAAAGCAGGATGTATGAAGAAGAGCTCTATCTTGGCAATGTGGGCTCTTTTTTGGTTCCATATGAACTTTAAAGTAGTTTTCTCCAATTATGTGAAGAAAGTAATTGGTAGCTTGATGGGGATGGCATTGAATCTATAAATTACCTTGGGCAGTATGGCCATTTTCACGATATTGATTCTTCCTATCCATGAGCATGGAATGTTCTTCCATTTGTTTGTGTCCTCTTTTATTTTGTTGAGCAGTGGTTTGTAGTTCTCCTTGAAGAGGTCCTTCATATCCCTTGTAAGTTGGATTCCTAGGTATTTTATTCTCTTTGAAGCAATTGTGAATGGGAGTTCACTCATGATTTGGCTCTCTGTTTGTCTGTTATTGGTGTATAAGAATGCTTGTAATTTTTGCACATCGATTTTGTATCCTGAGACTTTGTTGAAGTTGCTTATCAGCTTAAGGAGATTTTGGGCTGAGACGATGGGGTTTTCTAAATATACAATCATGTCATCTGCAAACGAGGACAATTTGACTTCCTCCTTTCCTAATCGAATACCCTTTATTTATTTCTCCTGCCTGATTGCCCAGGCCAGAACTTCCAACACTATGTTGAATAGGAGTGGTGAGAGAGGGCATCCCTGTCTTGTGCCAGTTTTCAAAGGGAATGCTTCTAGTTTTTGCCCATTTAGTATGATATTGGCTGTAATCCTAAGCCAAAAGAACAAAGCTAGAGGCATCACGCTACCTGACTTCAAACTATTCTACAAGGCTACAGTAACCAAAACAGCATGGTACTGGTACCAAAACAGAGATGTAGACCAATGGAACAGAACAGAGCCCTCAGAAATAATGCCACACATCTGCAACTATCTGATCTTTGACAAACCTGACAAAAACAAGAAATGGGGAAAGGATTCCCTATTTAATAAATGGCACTGGGAAAACTGGCTAGCCATATGTAGAAAGCTGAAACTGGATCCCTTCCTTACACCTTAGACAAAAGTTAACTCAAGATGGATTAAAGACTTGAATGTTAGACCTAAAACCATAAAAACCCTAGAAGAAAACCTAGGCAATACCATTCAGGGCATAGGCATGGGCAAGGACTTCATGTCTAAAACACCAAAAGCAATGGCAACAAAAGCCAAAATTGACAAATGGGATCTAATTAAACTCAAGAGCTTCTGCACAGCAAAAGAAACTACCATCAGAGTGAACAGGCAACCTACAAAATGGGAGAAAATTTTTGCAATCTACTCATCTGACAAAGGGCTAATATCCAGAATCTATAAATAACTCAATCAAACTTACAAGAAAAAAACAACCCCATCAAAAAGTGGGTGAAGGATATGAACAGACACTTTTCAAAAGAAGACATTTATGCAGCCAAAAGACACATGAAAAAATGCTCATCATCACTGGCCATCAGAGAAATGCAAATCAAAACCACAATGAGATACCATCTCACACCAGTTAGAATGGCAATCATTAAAAAGTCAGGAAATAGTGGGTGCTGGAGAGGATGTTGAGAAATAGGAACACTTTTACACTGTTGGTGGGACTGTAAACTAGTTCAACCATTGTGGAAGTCAGTGTGGTGATTCCTCAGGGATCTAGAACTAGAAATACCATTTGACTCAGCAATCCCGTTACTGGGTATATACCCAAAGGATTATCAATCATGCTGCTATAAAGACACATGCACACGTATGTTTATTGTGGCACTATTCACAATAGCAAAGACTGGGAACCAGCCCAAATGTCCATCAATGATAGACTGGATTAGGAAAATGTGGCATGTACATGCCATGGAATACTATGCAGCCATAAAAAAGGATGAGTTCATGTCCTTTGTAGGGACATTGATGAAGCTGGAAACCATCATTCTCAGCAAATTATCGCAAGGACAAAAAAACCAAACACCGCTTGTTCTCACTCATAGGTGGGAACTGAACAATGTGAACACTTGGACACAGGAAGGGGAACATCACACCCCGCGGCCTGTCATGGAGTGGGGGGAGGGATAGCATTAGGAGGTATACCTAATGTAAATGACGAGTTAATGGGTGCAGCACACCAACATGGCACATGTATACATATCTAACAAACCTGCACATTGTACACATGTACCCTAGAACTTAAAGTATAATTAAAAAAAAAAAAAAAAGAAGAGCTCTGTCAAACCCTGTCCAGCCTATGTATTGCAAGTAACAGTATTTCTTTAAACAGTGTAGTATCTGGAACAAAGACTCTACTAGATTTGATATATGAGTAGCAGAAATAAACCAGGTCTGTTCCATGTAAACCAGGACCTTTCCTTTTTTTTTTTTTTTTGAGACGGAGTATCTCTCTGTCACTCAGGCTGGAGTGCAGTGGTGCAATCTCGGCTCACTGCAACCTCTGCTTCCCAGGTTCAAGCAGTTCTCCCACCTCAGCCTCCTAAGTAGCAGGGATGACAGGTGCACGCCACCACACTCAGCTAATTTTTGTATTTTTAGTAGAGATGGGGTTTCACCATGTTGGCCAGGGTGGTCTCAATTTCCTGACCTCCTGATCTTCCTGCCTCGGCCTCCCAAAGTGCTGGGATTATAGGTGTGAGCCACTGCAGCCAGCCAGACCAGGGCATTTCATTGTAAATCAGGACACACAATTGGACATACAATTCTCTAATTAATACATAGAGTGTGTGGTATGTATGCAGCTACAAGACGAAGCTGGTTGGAAAAGGCCACTAGAAGAGGTGACATTTCAACACATGGATAGATATTTACAGTCAGAGGGCAAAGAAAGCACAGCAGATCTAATCTAGGAATTAAAGTCTGCCCAAGCAAAAGAAAGGTCATTTAAGACAGAAGCATTAAGGGGGTGAGTGATAGGCAGTGAGGCAAGCAGCTGTGAGATTATACGCAAATCGGGCTGACCCTCTGTTTTAGTAAGAAAGAAAAAATTGGGACATGGCCACATCAATTTAGGTAGGCATGGAATAACCTGCAACACATAGAATATTTACTCTGCAGCTCTTTAGAAAAAAAGTTGGCCAACCTATGACATAGAGCATAAGACAAACCTGCAAAACAATGAGAACTTATAATCAGAGTAAAATGAAAGTGAAACCGGACATCTTGATAAAATGGCATACTATACTTTTAAAATGTATTTCCTAAATGATACAACAGGATATTAATACCTTAAGGAAGATAATTTAATGGGTATGTCTAGCAATATAACTATGGTGTTTGTCAAACTAGACGATAAATACAGGTAAAACATTCCAGTGTATGCATTTGGTGAGAATTCAGATTTTTACCCGTGGAAATTTTAGTTATGATGGTTGTTGAGTGAATGAATGAAAACTATTTAATGTGCTTCCTACCTGATAGTCAAGAAACAGGCAACACTGGGCATGGTGGTGCACGCCTGTAATACCAGCTACTCGGGAGGCTTAAGCCCAGAAGTTTGAGACAAGTCTGGGCAGCATTGAAATACCTCATCTTTTAAAGAAAAACCAAAAACTTAAAAGATATTAGTAAGATAAACAATGTATTGAGATGTTTTAAAGCATAGTATTTCTTAAATGTTTTTCTTGCTATATTTCTATTTATTTAAAATGCATGCATATGAAATAATAATAGGCAGTAGGTATAATTTTAATACATATACTTTAAATCTTGCCACTATTAACATAAAAATACTTGTGAAATGGCCAGGCACGGTGGCTTGCGCCTGTAATCCCAGCACTCTGGGAGTCCAAGGCATGTGGATCACCTGAGGTCAGGAGTTTAAGACCAGCCTGGCCAACATGGAGAAACCCCATCTCTACTAAAAATACAAAAAGTAGCCGGATGTGGTGGCACGCACCTGTAATCCCAGCTACTCAGGAGGTTGAGGTAGGAGAATCCCTTGAACCCAGGAGGCAGAGGTTGAAGTGAGTAGATAGGGCCACTGCCCTCAAGCCTGGGAGACAGAGCAAGACTCCATCTCAAAAACAAAACAAAACAAAACTTGTGAAAACAAAATTAAAATATATATTGAATCAATTGATTTTTGAATTTTAATTATTTCAGAATAAACATTTTTCAGAGAGGATAATTAATGACTACACTTGAAGCTATTGAAATTTAACATTGTGGCCGGGCATAGTGGCTCCAGCCTGGGTAACAAGAGTGAAACCCTGTCTCAGAAAAAAAAAAGAAATTTAACATTGTTGGCTGGGCGAGGTGGCTCACGTCTGTAATCCCAGCACTTTGGGAGGCCGACGCGGGCAGATCAAGAGGTCAGGAGTTTGAGACCAGCCTGGCCAACATAGTGAAACCCCGTCTCTACTAAAAATACAAAAATTAGCTGGGCATGTTGGCGTGTGCCTGTAATCCTGGCTACTCGGGAGGCTGAGGCAGGAGAATCGTTTGAACCCGGGAGGCAGAGGTTGCAGTAAGCCAAGATCGTGCCATTGCACTCCAGTTCTGGGCCACAGAGCAAGACTGTCTCAGAAAAAAAAAAAAAAAAAAAAAAAAAGAAGAAATTTGACCTTGTTTTGCTTAACTGTCTCAATCAGATAATGTAACATAGAAATTCTGAATAAATTACTTTATACTTCGAAACAACATTCTTCCTGTAATAATTTTAACCAATTTAGTAACAATAGTTTTCCATTCAATTGAAAATAATGCAAAACAAAGGAGAACAGAAACCTGGCCAACTTTCAATTGACGCAGATAGGCTTGTCTATTCAAAATGAAATATTTTTCTTTGTGCAGATTATGTTTCAATGCATCAATGCATCAATATGTAAGACAGCATTTTGCTTTCTGCCAATCTTATGCTTATTGTCAATTTCTCAGCTTCATTTATAACCACTCCAAAACAAATTCACCTTTAAAATACATTGTGGATATAAGCCTGATTATTCTCATCGTGCCAGAGATTCTAAAACTGGGAGTAACAATTTTAAAGATCACCACTGGTGGAAACAAATATCTGCTCTTTTTTTTTCCTAAGAGTCACATTTTTTTTTTTTTTTTTGAGACGGAGTCTTGCTCTGTTGCTCAGGCTGGAGTGCAGTGGCACAATCTCGGCTCACTGCAAGCTCCGCCTCCTGGGTTCACACCATTCTCCTGCCTCAGCCTCCCGAGTAGCTGGGCCAACAGGCGCCCGCCACCATTCCCGGCTAATTTTTTGTATTTTAGTAGAGACGGGGTTTCACCGTGTTAGCCAGGATGGTCTCCATCTCCTGACCTCGTGATCCGCCCTCCTCGGTCTCCTAAAGTGCTGGGATTACAGGCGTGAGCCACCGCGCCTGGCCAAGAGTCACATTTTTATCATGACGTCTGGAATGTCACTGACTCAGTTCATTGCTGGGCTCCAAGGGTCACTCATTGTATGAGCTTGGGCAAGTTCTAATCTCTCTGAGCCTCATCTTTAAAATGGGGGAAATATTAATATCTCATGAGATTCTTGTGAGTTTTAAATAAGCCAATACATTTAACATACTGAGAATGTGGCCGGCATGTAATAAAACTTCCATAACTATGATTATTTTGTTAATAAAGACTTTTGCCATCTCTCCTTCCACTCACAAATTGCCTGATTTTTATTCTTTTCTATGCTATTTTTACATACTTTACAAAAACATATATATTTGTTTTACATGTGATCTTGGTTCTCCACAGATTCTAGTTTTAAAAATTTATCCTAAGAATAAATGCACTTTAGAAATCAATTATAGGAGTGTATATTATCTGTATCTCTCAGGTTAGGCTTGGAATGGATACATTTTTCATGTTAAATAATTATAACTAAATGCGTATCTTCAACTCTCTTTAGAGAATAAGCTGTGGTTCCCAAGGGATGGCATTCTGCTTTAGCAGAATTGGACTGATAAATTTGTTAATAAGATGTAAACTATTACATTTTATTCAAGAAGTTTTAAAAAAGCACAAGATGATTCATATTACTTTTACTTATTCAAGAATAATTTAAAAAATTTAGAGAGAGGTTGGGCCAGTGGCTCACGCCTGTAATCCCAGCACTTTGGGAAGCTGAGTCGGGTGGATCCCTTGAGGTCAGGAGTTTGAGACCAGTCTGGCCAACATGGGTGAAACCCCGTGTTGTGGTAGCGCACACCTGTAGTCACAGGTACTTGGGAGGCTGAGGCACAAGAATTGCTTGAGCCCAGGAGCCGGAGGTTGCAGTGAGCTGAGATTGCACCTCTGCACTCCAGCCTAGGCAACACAGAGCGAGACTCTGTCTCAATAAATAAATAAATAAAAATAAAAATTGAGATTGGGATACAGAGGGCTGCAGAGGCATATCGAGATATTCAGCTGCAGGAGATATATGGATGACCTTGAGGAAATAACCAGAAAGAAGCAAAAATTTTAAAGATAATTTTAAAAATTCTATGTATACATATATGTGTATTTTCAAATGAAATCATGTTTATTGCAGCAACTTGGATGGAACTGGAGGCCATTACCTTAAATGAAACAACTCAGACACAGAAAGACAAACACCCCACATTCTCATAAGTGGGAGCTAAATAATGTGTACACGTGGACATAGAGTGTGAAAAGATGGAGACTTGGAAGGGTTGGGGGTGCAAGATGCAAAATTACTAATGGGTACAATGCATGTTATTCCAGTGATGGATATTCAAAAAGCCCGGGCTGCACCCCATGCAGCAAAATATCCATGTAACAAAATTACAATTGTGCCCCATAACTTTATACAAAATTTAAAAAAACCGAATGTGTATAATATATATTTTCTCAGACAAAACTAAAAGTGGAACTAGGCTGGGTGCGGTGGTTCACGCCTATAATCCCAGCACTTTAGGAGGCCGAGGCAGGCGGCTCACCTGAGGTCAGGAGTTCAAGACCAGCCTGGCTAACGTGGTGAAACCTCGTCTCTACTAAAATACAAAAATTAGCTGGGCATGGTGGCGTGCACCTGTAATCCCAGCTACTCGGGAGGATGAGGCAGGAGAATCCCTTGAACCCGGGAGGTGGAGGTTACAGTGAGCTGAGTTCGTGCCAGTGCACTCCAGCCTGAGCGACAGAAAGAGACGCCGTCTCCAAAAAAAAAAACAAGGAAAAAAAAAGTGGAACTAATGATTGTATGGAAACAAATGGTTTATTAGTTTTACAAATAACACTAGAAAAATTATCAGTATAAAGACATTTGTTGAAATCAGGTTAACGAAATAATGGTTTTATAACTCTTAACTTTATGTGGTACTCATTGTTATTAAAATATTTTTTCTTTTGCAGATTCTTTTTCTCCAGTACTTTTCCCCTAATTTAACATTTTGCGTTTTCCTGAATTCTCATTTCTGGCTTCCAAATGCTACCAGACTGGTGGGCCGTGTTGCGGGTTGCCATTCTCTGCTTCACGGCCTGGAAACAGTTTCCAGGGAGTAAACGTAATATTTTCACACTTAGCTTTCTTATTTCCTTTATGTCATAGATCACAGTCCTGCACAGTCCTATTTTACAATGTTTATGAAAACTGTTTTCATATAATTTTCTAGTTTTCTAGATTATACAGTGTGAAGTAAATCTGCTTACTATTACTCCAGTTTATTCTGAAGTGAAAGAATGTATGTAATTCACTTTTTGTGTCATAATAATTATAGCTGGATATTAATTTTTCAAGTAATTTCAGAATTTTGTTTTTAGTAATTGGTTTGTATAGCCTGTTTATAATTATTATGGTTACTGAAATGTTATGTTGCTATTTTGTGACTTTAGTTTTATTTACTATGATTTCTATTAACTTACTTTTCCCCAATTCTGTTCTTTATTATTTCAATTAAATATTTTATTTGCTTATTTTTTGACTTCTATTTCTGTCATTTTTTATAGTTACATATTTCCTTTCTACATTTTTAGAAGGTTTGTAAATTTTTGTCGTGCATACATACTGTAACAAAACCTAAAGTTAATAAATATCTTTTCCCCAATATGTGGTAAAACCAAATATTCCTTTGAATCTGCCTTACTACTTTTGTTTAAGATTTTAGGTCCAATTTGTATTGAATTGTCTTAAGAGCCAATATTCTCTTAGATATATTAATACATTTACTAGTATTAACTAATTACTTTGTTTTGCTTTCCAGATCTTTCCTGAGATGAATTTCCTTCCTACCATAATTTCTCCTTTGATGTTTCTGTTAGTAGTGTTTTATTATTGATAAATTTCATCAGACATTTATTGGATCTTTTTATTTCTTTATTTTTATTTTTAGACAGGGTCTTACTCTGTCACCCAGGCTGCAGTGCAGTGGTGAGATCACAACTCACTGCAGCCTCAAACTTCTGGGTTCAAGCGATCCTCCCACCTTAGCCTCCGGAGTAGCTAGAACCACAGATGCCACCATGCCTGACTAATTTTTTGTATTTTTTTGTAGAGATAGGGTCCAGCCTTGTTGCCTAGGTTTGTCTCCAACTCCTGAGCTCAAGTGATCCACCTGCCTCAGCCTCCCAAAATGCTGGGATTATAGGAGTGAGCCACCATGCCTGGCCTGGATCTTTTTTTTTTTTTTTATCATTTATTTACTTTAATATAATTTCCTGTTTTCCATCTATTTCTCTGTACTCATTATGAAGTAATTTGTGTATTTTTTCCATTTTAAGTATATCTTCAGATTTGTATCAGTTACTTTTCTATTACATCACTTATTACTCTTTCTCATAGTCCTAATAATTGACAACTTTTTTCTAGTCTATTTTTATATTATACTGCTCATTTACCATTATTTTTTATCTGTCCATTTGCTCTTTACTTGAAAATGATTTTTTAAAATATCTTTTGGATTGTTCTACTGCTTTAACTAGAGTTGCTAATGTGAACAACAGGTCTCTGAAAAGGAATTTGGAGAAAAGAAACTTTATTTCAGTGAACAGTTTGCAAACCAGGGAGACTATGTTTTGATGTGGTTGGTGTTATATGTCTGTGCTATTTTCATATGATTAGAGTAGAAAGGGGTCTCATTTTATATTATTCTGTCATCATCGTTACAGTGTATTGTTTTCTCTCTCGAGCCTCATGCTTTTCCTAGTACATTGTCTCTGATATCTTTAAAATTTATTTAATTTAAAACATATTTATTCTGAATACTGCGCATTTTAAGAATATTTTTGAAAGTTTATTTATTAAAAATCCAGTTTTTTTGTCATCAGACAAATAAATAAATAAATAAATAAAATGTGGAAATATTAACAAAAAGGCAATATTTCTATGCCGTTGCTATATATTAGGTTGAAATGATCTACTGAAATAATGGTGGTTATCTGTTGACTAAAGTTTATCTGACATTCCCTAACCTATATGATAGTAGGTTAAAATTTCAACTAATATAATGTAAAGCAAACGCAAATCCAAAATTTGAATGCAGGGACTGTCATCCTTGACAAATTGGAATATATGGTAAAGTGTACTTTGGTAATTAGATAACCAAGAGTTGAAGAATAATACTTAAACATGGAGAAACTGTCCTCCTCATGTGTGTAATTGTTTGGGTTAGGGTCGTCGGGAGACAAAAGATAAAAGCATAAGGAAGAGATATGGTGTGCATTTATATACACACTAGTTTTTACTTTTTTTGGCATTAGAAATTGCTGATATAGTTTTACAATTTTTACAGAAAAAATACTAGTAGAAAAGAAAATAACCAGAAAAACATAACACGGTCACTAAAAAATGTTTATATTACTTTAATAATTTTAAATATATTTAAATCTCATATTTAAATATTTTATGTTTCTTGTAGTACTGAAGTTTCATAGGCAAATCTGTCATCTATATGTTTTTTGTAATCTAGGGAAGATTATGCACTTCATGCCCTCTGAGAGTCAGATGTTATGAAAATTCTGTGAATTCCGAGAATGGATCTATTTCGGACTGGTAAAATTTCCTTTTCTGCTTTAGTTTCTCAGCTTGCCCCCACTTTTTAGTTAAGAACTAGTACTTGTTGGTTGCCTTTTAAAAAATCATGTATTTCCTCACAGGCCAACTTCCATCCATATTTAATGTACAGTCACCTGTATTAGATGAGTAATCTTTAAAAGATTAATAAAGTTGACGTATTGAGACTATGAATGAAAACGGAGAGCAAGAAGCTCAAGTAGCCTGTGAGATTTAAACACAGGACTGATTTTGACCCCGAAGGTAGAGGACAAGTGTACCTGCTGCACCCTGTATCTGCAAAAATGCAACCCAAACTCCTGCCAAGTAGGAGGCATGAGGAAAACTGGTAACCCTTAAAATAATTGTGCAATTATTCACTGCAAGAACTAGTTGGGACATGCACATTAATACCGAGCGAGGTCATCATGATTAATATTGTGACAATAAATACCTGAGGAAATCAATAATGATCAGCGATTGTTTTAAAGGGCTGCAACATAATTAAAACATTTTACCCTGAAATGCGAGCGGTTTTAGGAGACACGCCACATAAGATTTTCCTGGCGAGCGACCGCAAGCAGCAGCAGGAGCGCCTGGCAGGGCCACTCGCCTGGCAGGGACACTTCCCTGGCAGTGGCCTGGGCTCTAGCGCTGAGAGGGAGGCGCCTGCGTTGAGGAGGCCTCTGCGCGGGGTCATCAATGATGTCACAGCGCGGGGGAGCGCAGCGCGTCTGCGCGTGGGGGCCTTGCTCCCTGGGCTCTTCGCGTCACCCTGCGCTGCGCTGGGGCTCAGGGGCCAGTGCTTACCAGAGCCCCTGCTCGGCAGCCGCTGTCCGCGCTGCATTCTGTGAGAAGCTTCCTTTCCAGGTCGCTTCTCTGGGCTCAGGTCCTGCGCTGCCTCGTGGCTCCCTGGCCTGTTCAAGCGCAGCCTCCGGCTCCAGCCGCTGCGGGCTGGAGGCTCCTTTTATGTTTTTATTTTTAAAAACCAACATATTTTTGTTACACAGATAAAAAAAATACATAGTTATATGCCCTGATCAAGCCAGAGACAAGTCTGGAAAACAAGTAAAACAGGCATCCGTAATTTTTGTTTTTTTGAGACAAGGTCTCGCTTTGTTGCCCAGGCTGGAGTGCAGTGGCATGATCTCGGTTCACTGCAACCTCCGTCTCCCGGGTTCAAGCGATTCTCGTGTCTCAGCCTCCCGAGTAGGTGAGATTACAGGCATGCACCACCATGCCCAGCTAATTTTTGTATTTTTAGTGGAGACGGGGTTTCACCATGTTGGCCAGACTGGTCACTAACTCCTGACCTCGTGATCCGCCGGCCCCGGCCGCCCAAAGTGCTGGGATTACAGACGTGAGCCACCGCGCAGGCCCATCCCTAATTTTTCAGATCACACTGGAGATAAGCAGCCTTCTTTCCCGCACCGTGAGGGCTGGTGGCTCCCCTGCAAAGAGGGCGTGCCGTGTTCCCTAGGAACGGGCAACCCCAGTTCAGAGGCAGCGCTCTGCGCACCAAGGCCGGCTTAAACAAATACTCTCCCAGCACTTTGGGAGGCTGAGGCGGGCAGACCACCTGAGTTCAGGAGTTGGAGACCAGCCTGGCCAACATGGTGAAACCCTGTCTCTACTAAAAATACAAAAATTATCCTGGTGTGGTGACAGGCTCCTGTAATCCCAGCTACTCGGGAGGCTGAGGCAGGAGAATTGCTTGACCCCAGGAGGCGGAGGTTGCAGTGAGCCGAGATTACACCACTGCACTCCAGCCTGGGCAACAGAGCAAGACTCCGTCTCAAAACAAAAACAAAAACAAACAAAACAAAACAAAAAGCCCATACGCACCGGATATGCAAAATTAAAATGTTCACGTCAAATATGTGTGTTTCATATGAACTGATCTTAGCACATCGTAATTATCTATTTTGGAAATTTCAGTTGCTGCATGTGGGTAGCTCACACTGGCTGTCTTAATCCGTCAATTCAATATCACATCACAATGCAAGAGACCCACCGTTGTCTTCTCTTTCTCCTTGGTTATGTGAGTGACTGATAATTTCCCACAGGTTCTGTGTATCGTCCTAACATTACGGGACCATAACATTAACCCATATTTAATGAACACATCTAAACTCAAACCAATAATTTATCATTGTAGTAAAATATACAACCGAAGTGATGAGACGGCTTTCCCAGGGAAAAGCGCTGCGTGCACAATCATTCTCTAGGCGACTTCATATTTCTCTAGTCCAATTCTCTGGGAACAATGAGCGCTCTCTCTTCGCTCTTCCTCTAGTACCTGCTTTTCACATGCAAAGGTATAGACCCTAGTGGGAAATAATGCCTAAGACCACCAACCCCTTGATGGTTTCCTCACAATACTATAAATGAAAATGTTTCCAAATAATATTAACATCCATCTTTGTCTATCACCATTGCATCAATGTTTGTGTTATCCTATAAAATTTAGAAGGCCTAGAAGGATGTTTTTGCTTTTTGCAATATAAAAATGGCCTAACACAGACATAGATGATATAGATATGGATAGGTAGTGGGTGTATTTTGAAATTTGTTTCTCTAAGGGACTTATTTCACTTCAAATTTGAAATTATTCTCGTTTTAAATGTAACAAATGATAAACCTTATAGAATGACAACACAATTGTTTATGTTGTAAAGGCACAGGGTATATCAAATGATGAACCAATCATTTCATTTTGAAGTTAGCAATTTTTTTTCTTTTTCCTGAGACCTCAATTCTCGGTAAATGAGGACAGTTTTTATACAGAGGGGCCTTAACACCACCACATACTGGGGCTGTTCTCAGGCTGTGAGGTTCTGCCCACACCAAGCCAGGATGAGAATTTTATTCCTCACACTGTTCTCAGTGCTTGTTTATATCCCCCCAAAAGTTCATTTTTTATGCTGTTTGTTCTCTCACATTTAATACATGTAACAAAAATTATCATGGTTTTTAAAATTATAAAGTATGTTATCTTTTAATCTATGTCCCTATAGAATTATCTTGATCCATTTACTTTTGTTGTTACAGGCAGATCAGGCTAAACTTCCTCTCTCTGGAATAAATGCCATGATCACTGCTCTTTGAGCATTATTTTTCTTAAATTATTTTTTAAACAAAAATTAATCTAACTTACATTAACCAAATTTCTTTTCAAAGTAATCACATTTCTTTTAAGTGAAAAATGTTTACCTTCTGTTATAAAGAATTCCCTGAATACAAAATATTTATTGTTTTTAAACTTTAGAAGAAATTGAAAATATCTACATGTTACTAATCTAAAAATACAGGCTCTGGGTTTATATGGTGTTAACATGTCTTCCATATTTTAAAGAATAAGTATTTAAATGCCATGCACTTTGTTTTCAAATTTAGAAAATGTTCCAACCTTTTGGCTGGGCATGGTGGCTCATGCCTATAATCCCAGCACTTTGGGAGGCCGAGGTGGGAGGATCACTTAAGTCCAGGCATTTGAGACCAGCCTGGGCAACATGGTGAACCCCATCTCTACAAAAAATTACAAAAATTGGCCAGGCATGGTGGCACTACCTGTAGTCCCAGTTACTTAAGAGGCTGAGATGGGAGGATTGCTAGAGCCAGAAAAATTGAGGCTGCAGAAGGTAAAGTGTTGAGGCTAACAGATGGTAAAGATTTAATTTTTCACTTAAAAGAAATATTGGTTACACTGAAATTTGGTTAATGTAAGATAGATAAATTTCTGTTAAAAAAAATTTAAGTGAGTCTTGTTAACACCACTGCACTCCAGCCTGGGCAACAGAGCAAAACCTGAAGAAAGAGAGAGAGAGAGAAAGAAAGAGAGAAAGAGAGAGAGAAATAAAGAAAAAGGAAGGAAGGAATGAGGGAAGGAAGGAAGAAAGGGAGGGAGGGAGCGGGGAGGGGGAGGGAGAGAGAAAGAGAGAGAGAGAAAGAAAGAAGGAAGGAAATAAAACAAAAAAGAAAATGTTTCAAGCTTTACAGTAGCAAGGCCACTCTGTAATGAACAAACAACAGAACCAAAACAAAAAAGGATTCTACTAACCAGTCTAACCAACAATACAATTTTGAAGTTGATTCAAATATCAAAAATCAATTTTAATAATAACTATATGGTATGAAAACCCCACAAAGATCAAGTAGGATGTATTATACTTGAATGAATTTATGAGTTGAGAGTAGGAAATCTATAAATTTAATCAAACAAGTCTAAGAATTATGAGGAAATTGTACTGCTAATGTATTATTTGACAAGCTATTCAGTGGAACACAAAGATATTCTTAATGAAGTTGCATATATATTTTAAAATGTTATCGAAGTAGATTTTTTAAAATGAGATGAATAACTTGAAAAAGTATTCAGGGATAAAGAGAAAAATAAATTTAGATAGTTTACATATAACAAACATATTTGAAAAGATAGGCTTGTCTTTTCTTATTCCTTAAATAAAAGGAATGGATATTTAAATCCCATGCCTTTCATTTTAAAATTTAGGAAATGCTTACAGCTTCCCACACTGAAATCTATACTAACACAGCTAATCTAATCAACGGATAACAAAATCAAAACAAACGGAATTCTCTTGACCAATCTATTTTCTTGATTTTTGAAAGTCTAAATGTATACTCAAAGAAAGAAAACTATTAATAATTGATTCTGTTATTTGAAAATATTTATTGATCATTTACCTCACACTAAGTGATCTCTAGCTCATGGGGATAGATCAGTGGAAAAGTATGTAAAGTTACCCAGGTTTGTTAAGCTTAAATTCTAATGAGGGAGAAAAGAAGTAATCGAGCAGGTAGTTTAGAACAGGAGTGTTGGCCGGGCACAGTGGCTCACGCCTGTAATCCCAGCACTTTTGGGAGGCCGAGGCAGGTGGATCACCTGAAGTTGGGAGTTCGAGACCAGTCTGGCCAACATGGAGAAACCCCGTCTCTACTAAAAATACAAAAAATTAGCTGGGTGTGGTGGCGCATGCCTATAATCCAGCCACTCGGGAGGCTGAGGCAGGAGAATTGCTTTCACCTGGGATGCGGAGGTTGTGGTGAGCCCAGATTGTGCCACTGCACTCCAGCCTGGGTAATAAGAACCAAACTCCGTTTCAAAAAAAAAAAAAGAGTGTTATGATCAGGCTTGGAATTCTAAAAAATTGCATACTGTGGTTGCTGTGTAGAGACTGGAATGAAAAAAAGGGCAATGATAAAAGCTTAAATTCAGATAGAATATGGCTAGCCTATAATTTTGAGGGTCCCTCAAATAAGAATGTATAATAGTTCTCATTATTTCCCCCAAGAAAAATCTGCAGTAGAGCCCTGACTGTGTAAGGGAAGTAGTGTAGTTACCAAGTGGTGAGGGTGGGAAGGTGAATTTGAAAACACCATTTGGAATTACTGCACTTTAAAGGCAAAGCTGGCAGGTTTTCCATACACAACAGATCTGAAAATGTGTGTGTGTGTGTGTGTGTGTGTGTGTGTGTGTGTGTGTGTGTATGATGGAGAGAGAGAGAGAGAGAGAGAGAGAGAATGAGAACCAGACAGATACAGAGAGAACTAAAAGGGGATATCAAGAATATTGAGCTGAGAAACTATAAAATGGGAGTTGCCGTTAAACACATAGGGGAAGAGCAAGTCTGGGGAGTATTGGAGGCTCCATGTGGACCTTCATTTTGAGATTCCTGACTGACACCCAAGTGAAGAAGTCAGAGGGTGCTGGGTGTAGTCTAGTGTTGAGGTATAATATGAAATATCAGGAAATTAATGACACAAAAATTAGTAAGAAAGCAAAGAAAAGAAAGATAAGTCCAGGTCCTGAGCCTAGTGCTTCTCTAACATTTAAAAAGTAGTAAAGGTGAGAAAAAAACAGCAAAAAAGGACTAGGGGTAATTATCAAAAATGTCGGGGGGAAAGTGGGTTAAGTGTTCTGGAATTCTATCAAAGAAAGTTTTGCAAAAAGGAGAGATCACCTGTGTCAAATGCTGCTGATACATAAATTAAGACAAAGGCTGAGGAATTATGCTTTAATTCATAATTTAACGATATGACTATCGTTTGTGCTTTGAGAAGAGCAATTTTGTTGGAGTGAGTAGGTGAGAAACCATACTGGAGTCCTTGCTAAAAGGAATGTCTGACCTCTGGATTCTCTCTTTTTTTTTTTTTTTGAGACAGAGTCTTGCTCTGTCACGCAGGCTGGAGTGCAGCGGCTCGATCTCAGCTCACTGCAACCTCTGCCTCCTGAGTTCAAGCAATTCTCCAGCCTCCTGCTTCTACTCACAGAAGCCGAGAGTAGAATGGAGGTTACCAGGGGTGGGAGGCAGGGGTTTGGGGAGACAGTGAAATCATTCAAAAGTGTAGTTAGACAGGAGGAATAAGTTTAAGAGATACATTGCACAACATGGTGACTGCAGTTAATGTATTGTATTCTTGAAAATCAAGAAGGGTTCTCACCACAAAAAGTAAGTATGCATATGTTCCTGAGCGCAATGTAATCATTCCACCATCTACCTATTTCTAAACAGGTTTTACACCACATATATACAATTTTATTTGTCATTTAAAAAACGAATGAATTGTAAAAAGAATTAAGTACTGGAAAACTTGTCACAGTTTAGGACAACTCTCTTTGTAAAATTAGTGGTTCCTTGGGACTGGAAATGCTTCCCGGTGCAGGGAGTGAGCGATGAGCTGGCTTCTGTTCCTGGCCCACGGAGTCGCCTTGGCCGCCGTGCCCTGCCGCCGCGGCTCTCGCGGGTTCGGGATGTTCTATGCCCTGAGGAGGCGCCGCAAGACCGGGGTCTTTCTGACCTGGAATGAGTGCAAAGCACAGGTGGACCGGTTTCCTGCTGCCAGATTTAAGAAGTTTGGCACCGAGGATGAGGCCTGGGACTTTGTCAGGAAATCTGCAAGCCCGGAAGTTTCAGAAGGGCAGGAAAATCAACATGGACAAGAATCGGAGACGAAAGCCCCCAAGCGACTCCGTGAGCCACTGGATGAAGATGGAGATGAAAGCGCAGAGCCGTATGCAAAGCACATGAAGCCGAGCTTGGAGCCGGAGCATCCAGTTAGCAGAGACACGTTTTCCTACATGGGAGACTTCGTCGTCGTCTACACTGATGGCTGCTGCTCCAGTAATGGGCGTAGAAGGTCACGAGCAGGAATCCGCTTTTACTGGGGGCCGGGCCATCCTTTAGATGTAGGCATTAGACTTCCTGGGCGGCAGACAAACCAAAGAGCGGAAATTCATGCAGCCTGCAAAGCCATTGAACAAGCAAAGACTCAGAACATCAATAAACTGGTTCTGTATACAGACAGTATGTTTACGATAAATGGTATAACTAACTGGGTTCCAGGTTGGAAGAAAAATGGGTGGAAGACAAGTGCAGGGAAAGAGGTGATCAACAGAGAGGACTTCCCGGCACTGGAGAGGCTGACCCAGGGGATGGACATTCAGTGGGCAAGTGTCTTAAATGTTCATGTCCTATGGCTATTATGACCAAATAAGCTAAGTTTACTAGAGATTAATGGTTTATGTAAATGGTTTAATGACATAACAATTTCCATGAAGTTAATATCATAATGTATATTAAAACATATTTGAGGCTCGGAGCGGTGGCTCACGCCTGTAATCCTAGCACTTTGGGAGGCTGAGGTAGGTGGATCACGGGGTCAGGAGTTCAAGACCAGCCTGGCCAGTATGGTGAAACCCCATCTCTATTAAAGAGTACAAAAATTAGCCGGGCGTAGTGTTGTGCGCCTGTGGTCCCAGCTACTCGGGAGGCTGAGGAAGGAGAATCACTTGACCCGGGAGGCCGAAGTTGCAGTGAGCTGAGATCGCGCCACTGCACTCCAGCCTGAGTAACGATATGAGACTCCAAGACTCCGTCTCAAAAAAAAAAAAAGAAAAAAAAACAAAACATTTGAGACTGGGCTCAGTGGTTCACCTCTGTAACCCAGCACTTTAGGAGGCCCAAATGGGCTGACTACTTGAGCTGAGCCAAGACTGTACCACTGCACTCTAGCCTGGGTGACAGAGAGAGACCCTGTCAAAAAAGAACAAAACAAACCCACCCATGTACACACATTTGATTCTTTTCCTTATCATACAAGTAATACAGTTTTTTGGTTTGGTTTGGTTTGGTTTGGTTTTTGAGACAGGTCTTACTCTATCACCCCAGGCTATGGCGTGATCTCATTGCAACCTCTGCCTTCTGGGTTCAAGTGATTCTCGTGCCTCAGCTTCCCAAGTATCTGGGATTGCAGGTATATGCCACCACGCCTGGCTGGTTTTTGTGTTTTTGGTAGCGATGGGATTTTGTCATGTTACCCAGGCTGGTCTTGAACTCTTGACCTCAAACAATACACCTGCCTTGGCCTCTCGAAGTGCTGGGATTACATTTGTTTTATGTCACTTCCTATATGTTTTTGTTTTATAATAAAAAGTTTTACAACTAAATAAATAATCATGTCAAACTTTTATTTATTGTTTTGAGACAGAGTCTCGCACTGTTGCCCAGGCTGGAGTGCAGTGGCGCGCAATCTCGGCTCACTGCAACCACAAGTAATACAACTTTAGGGAGAGTATCACTAGGCATAGAATACACAGGCAGTGTGGTTTGAGGGATGTTCTGCAATCCTTATATTTTGTTAAGAACACGAAGTAACACCCAACCTGGGCACATGGCATTACTATGACAGCTGTATGTCACCCTGTTCATTTCTTTGGAATGCATCATAATGTTAAATAAAACAATCAGTGTAAAAAAAAAATTAGTGGTTCCTTTCTTAACCAAGCTGTTGGTCTATATTAGTTAATGAAATGCGACTTGGTTTATACTCTAAATCTGAACAGAAAATTTTAGTCGTCTTCTACGTATTAAGTGATCTGAAAGTAACAGCAGAATCAGAATGAAAGCAAGCCATCTTAAAAGAAAGTTATCCCAAATGAAATGTTTTATTAGCCTTTGATTTATCTCTTTTGCTTAGAAATAAAATGAATACTTATTATTTTAATAGACCCAATTGCTTCAGGCTATAAACTTGATTACTCAATTTCAACTTCAATTTTTATAGCCTGAGAGACATGCTTTTGAAAATATTCTTGGCTGGGTGTGGTGGCTCAGCACCTGTAATCCCAGCTACTCAGGAGGCTGAGGCATGAGGATCTTTTGAACCCCGGAGGTGGAGGTTGCAGTGAGCCAAATCATGCCACTGCACTCCAGCCTGGGCAACAGAGGGAGGCTCTGTTTAAAAAAAAAAAAGGCATTTTTGAATAAAAGCACAACACCTTTAATTCCATGCTATTGTCCTTTATATATTAACTTGTAGAAAAAGAAAAAAGTTATATAATGAAATGTATTATTATGTTCCCCTTTATTATTATTATGTTTATTGCTATGTTTCTCTTTATATCACGCTGTTTACTTCTTCATCAACTCCATAATCAACTGCATATTTCTTTACAGATATTAAATTTGAAGCAATTGTCTTTTAAGATATCTTTTTGTCAGTTTCACTTACTGATGGCAACTTTATGCTTTGAGTAACATGATTCATCTCTGCTGTCAGGTGTTGGGGTCGCTGAGGGAGGAAGTTGTGTGTGTGTGTATGTGTGTGTGTGTGTGTGTGTGTGTGTGTGTCTGTGTTTGTTTTTTTCACTGACTGCATCTGTCCTACTGGCTGGGAGAAGAACACACACCGACATCTGTCCTGGCACTGAAGGAGGGAGCAGCCCTCTGGGCACAGAGAGAAACCATCACTGCACCCAGACTGCACCTGCTCTAGTAAAGAACAAGTCTGAGAGCTTGCACGCTAGTGAGATGATCAGTTCGTCACTCTGCTCACACTAAGGACAAGGCTGTGACTATCAGCTGGGGCAGAGAGTACACAGCTCAACAGCAGGTTTTTAAAAAGAGAACAAAGTCTTCTTCCTTCCGTGTTAAAAACAATTATACTATGGTTCAGCTGACCACCAAGGACTGGGTTATATCCCGCTATTCTCTGAAACTCAATACTGTCTTTGAAATTTTGGAATCTCATAGCCTTTTCTATCTAAATGTATACTGCCATCTCATGGCTAGAAGTTGCAGGGAGCAGTCTCTTTCATTTGTGTTTCCAATTGTTTCTGGTTTCCTATACTATGACACTGTTTTAAACAGAATTTAAAAATCTTTCAGTCAGGCTGCGCTCTCTGGTACACATTGGTTTTTAGTGCACTAAAATTCATAGCATTTCCTGTTTGAAAAATAATAAATCACAATTTTATTAATCATCATCTGTTTGAAAGCTATGCTAGTTTTAATAGTTACTGTGCTTCTCAACATATTTTAAATGCCCATTCACGTGTCTTCTCTAATATTCCCAGGTTTGTGCTATTATACACAGGGTTAAAAGAAATGACCAGGAGAATCAATGTACAAATGACCGAAAAAAACAATAAAGATCCCAGCAGTTGTTTAGAACAAAACAGCTGGGTGAGTCTCAAGTATCAAAGCAGGAATCACAAACATGTCACGAGGGGATTTGCTCCAAATGATATTTAAATATTTAAAAATGTACAATTTATATATGAGCAAAAAGAAAAGAATTAACTATTTTTTTGAGACAGGGTCTCACTCTGTCGCCCAGGCTGGAGTGCAGCGATGCAATCATGGCTCACTGCAGCCTCGAACTCCCAGGCTCAAGGGATCCTCCCACCTTAGCCTCCTGAATAGCTGGGACTGTCTGAATGCACACCTGGAAAGAAGGTGAAAACTTATTTATATTTCAACGTAATTCTTTGTGAAGAAGAAAACATAATAAAGGCGTTAGGAATGTAATGCCTAAATAGTAAAGTATGTTTTTATGGAAAATGACCGGCAGCCGGAAAGAATGTCCGCCTGCAGAATATGTAGGTCCTGTTTTGCAAGAGTAGCAGTGAGCACTGGACCCACCTCATCTCAACCCACAGGCAAAGCAGGACCCAAGCCACAGCCTTAAATGTATTCATTTGCTAAAAGAAAATGAACAGTTCTTTCTCTTCTTCCCGTAAACTTAAATCTAGTTTTATCATTAAATAATTTCTGGCCGGGCATGGTGACTCAAGCCTGTAATCCCAGCACTTTGGGAGGCCGAGGCAGGCAGGTCACAAGGTCAGGAGTTTGAGACCAGCCTGACCAGCATGGTGAAACCCCGTCTCTACTAAAAATACAAAAATTAGCCAGGCATGGTGGCAGGAGCCTGTAATCCCAGCTACTCCAGAGGCTGAGGCAGGAGAATTGCTTGAACCCGGGAGGGGGAGGTTGCAGTGAGTCGAAATCACACCATTGCACTCCAGCCTGAGCGACACAGCGAGACTCCGACTAAAAATAATAATAATTTCCATATTTGAGCCCTCATTAATATGTCATTTGTGAAGTTGATGTCTGCTTTGATTTCAGCTTTCCTGAATTTTTAGAAAAATGCCAAGTTTGTTACATTACGCCTGATTGCCAAGTGAAGGGTTCAGGGTGGAAGCATCTTTCGTGGAAGGTCCTGCTGGTCTCACAGGTAGCATTTAGGATGACATGTGTGCTCAGACAACAGCAGTTTCTCCCTTGTCTCTCACTGGGAAGTTATGAATATGACGAGGAGCTTCTTTCAGCATAGCCAATGCTTCCTGCATTTGCAATATAGGGCCTCGGATCCATGTCATGGGGGAAACACTCTTTCTTCTGCTTTCCTAAAATTATCTCCCACATGAGATTTGACAGCATCGAATCACTGAATTTTGTTTCTGATGAAAGAGAATCCTGTCTCCTTGTATGCTGGTTAACCGATTAAGTGTTCCTACAAGAAGCAAATGTTGAAATGGTAAAATGGTGAGCAGGTTTTTTTTTTTTTTTTTTTTTTTTCCAGGGGGACAGGGTCTTGCTCTGTCGCTCAGGCTGGAGTGTGGTGGCAGGATCATAGCTCATTGCAACCTCAGCCTCCTGAGTAGATGGGACTACAGGCATGTGCCACCACACCCAGCTAACTTTTCAAAACTTTTTTGTAGAGATGGAGACTTACTATGTTGCTTAGGCTGGTCTCAAACTCCTGGCCTCAAGCAATCCTCTCACGTTGGCCTCTCAAAGTGCTGGGATTATAGGCGTAAGCCACCGTGCCAGGCCAGTAAGCAATTTTGATAATAGAAGGGGAATCAGATTTGATAATAGAAAAGGAAATTCAAGAAAAACGATAAATATAAGCCATATAGCATTAGTGCTATCACAAAGGTTAAAGAAACTAACTTCAAACAATAGATAATTTAGAAAGGGGAAAATTGTTACATAAAGAATTTCTCTAATACCTCAAATTCAACCCCACCCCACTGTCTATCCCTTTTTCCTCTATGTTTATTCACATTTTAAGTATCTGTAATTGGTATAATCCACAAAGACGCATATTTTAAACCTCAAAGCTTTTCTTATACCAACAGGAAATTTGTAATACAAGCAGAAAAATGTATGATATATGCAGATTCAACATATAACAGTTATTATTCAAAACCAAGTGACAATGCATAATTTAAATACTCTGGTGCTATTTATTTATTTATTTATTTTTGAGACAAAGTTTCACTCCTGTGGCCCAGGCTGGAGTGCAGTGGTGCAGTCTTGGCTCACTGCAACTTCGGCCTCCCAGGTTCAAGTGATTCCTCTGCCTCAGCCTCCCAAGTAGCCAGGGTTACAGGTGTCCACCACCATGTCTGGCTAATTTTTGTATTTTTAGTAGAGACAGGGTTTCACCTTGTTGGCCAGGCTGGTCTTGAACTCCTGACCTCAAGTGATCCACCTACCTCAGCCTTCCAAAGTGCTGGGATTATAGGCATGAGCTACTGCACCTGGCCTCTGGTGCCTTTTAAATATGTATTCCTATTTAAGCCAAATATTGATTTTTCCTCCAGCTTCATTTGCTGTAGCATTTGTTCTTTTGGACCTAACGGGAATGCATTCCCACTGGCACGTCTCCAGTAGTCACTATGATAAATCAGACATTTCCCTGCCAGGTAAAGGAAAACCAGTGAGGATAGCTTGGTATTTTAAATGGTCAAATATCAATGATAACTTGGCAATCTCATTGCTAAATATTGTTAAACAGAACAAATCACCTTGACTATACGTTATGTCCTAGTAAGATCTATGGAGGAACAGTACTGAATGTGTATCTCTTCTCTTTAGCATTTACTACAAATTTTTGCTCTAAGTCTTACATTCTTGGAGTAACAATTTTAATTGGCCAAAACAGAATTTTATAAAAATTCTCATTGGCATATCCCCATCATCACTATGATAAACTAGACAACATTTGGCTGCCAAGTAAAGTAAAACCAATGAAGTACTAAACTGTGAATGCAGGCTCTAAAGCACATTTTAGTTTATTTAGTAACATTTGAATCTATTATGCATTTACTTGGGTGCACCAATATTTACTTTTCCTGGAATAATGATCATTTATGGCTATTCCAGGACCAAATTTTAAATCCAATTCTAATTATTTCAAAAGTCAAGACCAAATAGGTTATAATAAACAATATTTTTTCCAAGTTCCCCCATTTTCAGCTATGTGTGCTGGTGCATCCCTGTAGTCCCAGCTACTCAGGAAGCTGAGGCAAGAGGATTCCTTGATCCAAGGAGTTGGAGGTGGCAGTGAGCTGTGACTGCACCACTGTACTCCAGCCTGGGTGACAGAGTGAGAACCTAACTCTTAAAAAACACCAACGATCAAGTCCTCCCATTTTCATTCAATAAAGGAAAAAGTTGAAGTTAAGCATATGAAAACTGAGTGAGACTCTAAATTATTATTGTGATATTTATGTTATTAAATGGCAAAACCTTAGGCAATACTGCATTACCATTCAGTTTTTATAAGCATTTAACTTCTGTTTTTAAAAAAATATTGGCCAGGTGCAGGCTCATGCCTGTAATCCTAGCACTTTGGGAGGCCGAGGTGAGTGGATCACGAGGTCAGGAGATCGAGACCATCCTGGCTAACACAATGAAACCCCATCTCTACTGAAAATACAAAAAATTAGCTGGGCGTGGTGGCGGGTGCCTATAGTCCCAGCTACTCGGGAGGCTGAAGCAGGAGAATTGCTTGAGCCCAGGAGGTGGAGGTTGCAATGAGCTGAGATCACGCCACTGCACTCCAGCCTGGGTGACAGAGCGAGACTCCATCTCAAAACAAACAAACAGAAAATGTTAATAGTAGCTTTAGTCACAATTGTCAAAAGGTGGAAACAATCCAGTAGATGACTGGATTTAAAAACTGTAGTATAGGCCGGGCGCGGTGGCTCCTGCCTGTAATCCCAGCACTTTGGGAGGCCGAGACAGGCAGATCACGAGGTCAGGAGATCGAGACCATCCTGGCTAACACGGTGAAACCCCGTCTCTACTAAAAATACAAAAAATTAGCTAGGCGTGGTGATGGGCGCCTGTAGTCCCAGCTACTCAGGAGGCTGAGGCAGGAGAATGGTGGGAACCCAGGAGGCGGAGCTTGCAGTGAGCTGAGATTGTGACACTGCACTCCAGCCTGGGTGACACAGCAAGATTCCATCTCAAAAAAAAAAAAGTAGTATATACATACAATAAAATATAATTTAGGCATAAAAAGGAGTGAAGTTCTGATACCCCTTACAACACGGATGAACCTTGAAAACATTTTTTATAACTTCTTTAATGTGACTTATTTTAATGCATTTTAATGTGTTACTGATATTTGCGTAATTTGATTTTCTTTGCACAACCAGGATTTCTTTTCTAATGTTTCTGCCATAATCAAGGAACAAGGAAAAGACAGAAGTAAGTGGTTTACTGCAATATCTAAACCCTTTACCCACACAATGGTCTCCTTCACAGTTAGACTCTCTACCTTACAACTCTCTTGATGCCTATGCCAGATCCTATTAGAGAGTGTGGAGGTCCTTCCAGAAGTTTCTCCTCTCGTGTGCCATGAGGCTGGTTTTGCTCTCCAATGTGCATGCCTGAAAAAGCCCTGGTGGGTCACAGGCTGGGTAACTCCCGCTCCACTTCTCTGTTTCATGCAGGGATGACAAGAGCGACTTCCCAGCTACCGATGGATGAAGAGCAACTGCGAGTATTTATGCACATGGATATCAGCTTTTATATGGGTTAAGTGCTACTTTGTTTAGGAGGAGGAAATAATTTCCATAGATAAGATAATATCTCTTATTTCAAAGTAAATTGATTAAAAATTTATTCATATAGAGAAGGAAAGGCCACCAAACAACAAGAAGCAGAGTTTCACATCAAATACATAAAAATGATCAAAATCTTATGGAAGAAAGGTATCTTAATTTTAATCACCAAACTTTAACTTTTTTGATAAATATTTAGGGTTATAATGAAAAATAAACCAATGCTAATGAAATGACAGGTGCAGGGAATGTTGCTGAGTTTCTTGTGTGTGGTTTGAACATTGAAAGGCCCCACCTTGTTATGGTCATAATATTTGACCTCACTCTTGTTCTTATGCTGAGGACACTCACCATTTAGGGTGAGAACAACTGAAAGGTATTCCTCGTGGAAGGAGCTCTTGTAGAGCAGTAAGCTGGGGGACCGTGGTTCGGAAGCTCAGTGTGGCTGTCTCTCTGGTCAGCATGACCTCTTTAGGAAATAAAGCTGCAGAGAAGCTGGAGTTCTTACTGAAGGTGTAAGTGTACTGTTCTTGAAAACTGTAGATCACCAAGGTGCCCATTCCAAAGTATGCCAAAATCTCTGGAATGACACAGTTTTGCTGTGTTAGGAATATGTATGTGCCAGACTCTTGCTTTATGTATATTTTTAAGGTGTATATATTTAAGGATTACTTAAATATCTCAAGAGAAAATAATCGTGGCATGTTTGATGCTTTTTTAAACTTTTAAATTTTAAAGATTTTAAAAGAGGAATATAAAATATAGATAACTAAGCTCTCTCATATTCCCAGGACCCAGAATTGATTAATAGTTAACATCCTATTATTGCCCCCAAACGCTTCATCTTCGATTTGGATGAAGGTGAGTCTCCAGTAGAACTGTGTAATTTCTATGCTACTGCTTTCCTCAGGGTGTTGCAATGATGATCCTCTGAGAAATCCAGAAAGGACTGTCACCAGATCCAACAGAAGCAGCCACAGGCATCTCAAGAATGGAATCCTATCTCCTCCTAAAGTAAATGGGTTTGGGACAGAAACAATTCTATTTTAAATAATCAGACAGAATTGCCTTATACTTTCCTAAGAGTGCCAAATACCAGAATGATCTCTGTAATCTGTTATCTCCCACAGTTTCTCTGCGACCTGCTCCATGGGCACACCCACCTTGTGTGTAGACAGCCCATCATATGTGGCTGCTGCTGCTGTGTCCTGCACACCCTGACTTCACTCCTGGCATGGCTGTGGCTCTTTCTTCCAGCTTCTGGGGAGTGATGACAGAGAAGTCCTGGATACAGCATATTCACAAGAGACGAGATCAAAGCTAGAATATATGTGTTTCATTTTGCCTGTTTTGGGGGAGCTGAGGTCATGGAGGTTTCCGTGTGAACATGCAGTTACCAGAGATGCTAATAAGCCAACAGGCCTGATGGCTCTGTCCTTGCATTTTCTCATTCGCTGATCAATTTTAACGGTCTTGGCTTTCGGTAAAGTAGGTATGGATAAAACACTTGCTAACAAGTGATATAATATTTCAGATGATTCTTTACAGCTGTGGTCTTATTTAAACACCATATCAAAGAGATGTAACTCAGAGGTAATATAATTTTTATCACTTTTTTCCCAATTACAAGATACATTTCTTGTTCAAGTTAATTATTCTTAATGAAATATAGATTACCAGGGCAGACAATGTTGTTTTTAACCCATGCAGCTAACTTTCCCATAAAACACGGACATATATTATTAGTGGGCCAAGACAGTTCCTCTTGCCACTACTTACTGTCCCTTTGGCAGAGCAGAGATCCTAGCAGGTAAGCCACTTCAGAACATGGCTGGTGTGCATCCATCCTCACAACCTGAGTGGTCAGCAGGAGCTCCTTATGGGAAAGAACTTCTGTGTCACTGGCCTTAGGAAGCAAATACAACTACCTTAATGTTATTCTGAACAACATACAGTAAATAATAGCCTTTCATTGCATTTCAAGAGGTATTAAGTTACATTTGTAAATACACAATGTAAACCAAAAATACAATTCTAAGCCTACTGGCCATCTGAATGGACCCCTCTTCTGGGCAAGGGCATTCCAAGGCTAACCTGAGGGGCTGGTTCAGGCCACGATGGGGGGCAGGGGGTGCCTCATTATACCCTCCTCCCTTTCGGAATTACCGATGGAACAAACTAAGTCTGCTGAGAAACATTTTCAATCTCTTCTCTCTGAAGCCTGCTACCTGGAGGCTTCACCTGCATGATAAGCTTTGGTCTCCACAACCCCTTATCGTCATAACCCAGACATTCCTTTCTACCAATTCCAAGTCTTCCAGTTAATAACTTAACTCTTTCAACCAATTGGCAATCAGAAAATTGTTCCATCTACCCATAATCTGGAAGCCTCCCCTTCCCCGCTTCGTGCTGCCTTTCCAGACTGAACCGATGTACATCTTACATGTATCTGACCTCGTCTCATGTCTCCTTAAAATGTATAAACGAGGCTGTGCCCCAACAACCTTGGGCACATGCTCCCAGGATCTCCTGAGGGCTGTGTCACGGACCATTGGTCACTCATATTTGGCTCAGAATAAATCTCCTCAGATATTTTACAGAATTTGACTCTTTTCATCATCCATAATAGCAGGGAAATCAAGCTGCTCATGTGAACACTTACAAACATAGTAATGTATTTAGTGAGGTCGTCTGAGGGCCGGTGTTCACTGTTCATGAACCTGATCACAGAAAAGGAAGTGGTCATGAGTGCAGGCGTGAGATTACATTCTCCATGCAATTAAGCAGGTCACTGCTCTTTCCAATGTAGCCACTGCATACAACTTAAATGCAGTTACCATGCAAGGAATAGCAATCTGCCTTCACCAAAAAAACACCTGACTGAGAAGATTGAGGATTTCAGTTATCAGAACTTTATTGCTAAAGTCTTAAGAGATTCCTATTGTGATTATTAGGCATTTCCTTACTCATTGATGTTACAAATTTAAAAACAAAAAAAATACTGATTCGAGAGCAAGATGAAGGTATGATACAATGCACTCTTTTTTTTTTTTTTTTTTTTTTTGAGATGGAGTCTTGTTCTGTCGCCCAGACTGGAGTGCAGTGGTGTGATCTTGGCTCACTGCAAGCTCTGCCTCCTGGGTTCATGTCATTCTCCTGTCTCAGCCTCCTGAGTAGCTGGGACTACAGGCACCTGTCACTATGCCTGGCTAATTTTTTGTATTTTTAGTAGAGACAGGGTTTCACCTTTTTAGGCCCTTTCTTTTGTACCCTTGTATTTCCATTTTGTGCTTTTGTGGAAAAGCAATTTTTGTACCCTGTGTTTAGGGCCTAAAAGTTGCAGCATGCACATAATAATAACATCTAAAGAAAAAAGAGAAAGAATCAGAAAAAAGAATTGAAGCAATAAGGACTGATAATTTCCCCAAATTAATGAGACACCAAAGCACATATCCAGGAATCTCATAGCTTGCCAAGCAACATAAATACCCCAAAATTCACACCTGAGCATATTATATTCAAACCAGAAAAAAAATTAGACAAGGAAAAAGCCTTGAAAGGAGTTATAGGAGGAGAAAATCAACACCTAATTATAGAGAAACATTTATATACCTGAAAGCTTCCTCTGCAAATAAGCACTTTGTTCTCCACAATACTTTATCTTAATGCAGACATTTCCTTTCTATTGATCCAGATCTTTAGATAAACTCAACCAATTGTCAACCAGAAAAAATTTAAATCTACCTATAGCATGGAAGCCCCACCTCCAGTTGTACCACTTGGGACAACTTCAACTAAACCAATGTATTTTTTTCATTTCTAAAGCTTTATTATTTTATATTTTTAAGTTCATACAGTCATACATCACTTAATGATGGGAATTCATCTGATAAATGCATCATTAGTAGATTTCCTTATATGGGAACATCTTAGAGTACTTACACAAACCTAGATGGAATAGCCTACCTACTTAGGCTATATGGTATGGCCTATTGCTCCTAGGCTACAACTCTGCACAGCATGCAACTGTGCCACATATTGTAAGCAGGTAACACAATGGTATTTGTACACCTAAATGTATCTAAACATAGAAAAGGTACAGTAAAAATACAATGTTATAATCTTACAGTTCTGTAGTCCTATGTGCAGCCTTCATTGACTGAAATGTCATTATGTAGCACATGACTCTACTTAAATTATTTGCCCCCCAAAATGAGAGGGTAAGTATTTTCTGCTCGGCCTGTTTTAATGCAAATTGTCTCATCTCAGGCTCAGGTATTCCAAAACAGAAGTTTGAATCAATGTACTCCTATTATAAACTCTTCAAATACCATTAGAGTGACCTGAAAAAGAGTTTCATTCACTTTCTGAAGCAATAACTTGGGCACCGACCAATCTCATTTACAAAGTGCAATAAGTTACTACTAGCTACTGAGCCTCCTGCTAAGCTGGAACTCACCCTGCTCCTCATTTCACCTATAAAGATGCTGCTGATGTGGACCTGGGGTTGCTGAAGATATGGAAGTTTTTACTTTTGAGGGCAGTTGTTAACAGAAGTACAGGTAACCTGGATTTAACAATTCCATTTTGATCCATGCTCTCAATTTAAGTCAACACTTTGAAAAGTTTCTCTTAGCTCCTATCAGTCATAGGTAGAACAAAGTCCCTATTTCCTATTCTTGCAGACATAGTTGTCCAGTCATTCCTCAAAACCTTTCCCAAAGATGGCTTTCCCATGAAGCTAATGAAACTTAAATTCACAGCTCATCACTTGTCCTCACAGGACCCTTCCAAGGCCTGGGAGGGGTCCTAGCAATGTGTTCACCTCATCATTTTATCTTTTCCTTAAAGAGGACCTGTCAAATCACATAAGCTCCAAGTCCACCAGAACTGAATCCTTCCCTGCCATTTTCCTCCCTGGCTAGTGGCCACCAGGCACTGCCCAAGCAGAAGGTTGGGATGATCTTGTGGGTAATGGTGGTTCTGCTACCCACAGTTCTGGTATAATAAATCAGCCACACTAGAAGAATTTGAGTTTTTTTGCTTCAAAAGATGAACTTAATATAATAACCAAATTAGGATTTGAAGTCTGAAAAAAGGGTGTTTATTCTGATTTATAAAATGATTTATATGAAATGTTCTATGATGTTAATTACACATTTATTAGTTCCTCTTCATTGAAAAGAATAGAGTTACATTAGATAAAGTCTCTCTTATATGGCATCATACATAATAATCAATACACCTTAGAACAGTGGTTCTTAACTAGAGGTGATTTTGTTTCCCAGGGGATACTTGGCAATGGCCAGAGACATTTTGTATTGTCACAACTTGGGGAGTGGGGGTGTGTGGTGCTCCTGGCATCTTGTGGGTGGAGGCCAGGGATGCTGATTAGCATCCTACAATGCACAGGGTGGCAGCCCATAACAAAAAATTATCTGTCCCAAAACATCAGTAGTGCCCAGGTTGAGAATCGCTCCTTAAAAAATGGACACGTATAGATAAAGAAGCAAGGATTCTCTCTGCAAACGATAAAGCTTTAAACTTTGGAGTAAAGTGTATGACGGCCAAGCTGACAGGTGGCTTACAGAGAGCCACTGTCTGACTTCAACCACCACATCATTATAAAAAGCAATGAAGCCTCTAGACTTTCATGAATCATGGGACTCTAAGGACCCTCACCAGGACTGGCTAAGTGAGAAGGTGCTGGTTTCAGGAGCACCAGGAAAGGCACTTTGCCTCCCCACTTGTCTGTGCCTGACATCCTTTCACGGTGAGCACAGCCTTTCATTCCATAATGAAGCTTAAATTGCAAAGACCTCCAGAAGAGAGAACACAGTGACGTACATTCATATTCAAGAGAAAGTGACTCATGACAGACTGGTTTTCTTGAGACCAGTTTTCATAGAGTGAAAGGCTCTGAACAGCTGAAAATAATGGAGAGGAAGAGAGGACAGCAGGCCCTGATGAGGCCAGGAAGGAGTGAAGAAATGGCAATAGAGGTCACTGAAATAAGTGTCAACTATTCTACCAAGTCTTTCTCCCCGAGCCTGCAAGGAGGGAAGGATGCGGAGAAAGAAGTAAGTCACATTCTTGGCCATGAAGATTATAGTCAAGTTCAGCTCAGGTGAAAAAACACCAGGAATGCCTGAAAGAATGGCAGAGACATATTCAGTGCTACCCTATGGCCAGGGCAGGGGACAAGGGCCCTTGCCAGCTGTGGGATCATGCTGAACCTCAATCGGTTCTGGGTGACACCCCCTACCTGACACCTAGCATAGTCCTTGACACACAGTAAAATGTTCAGGCAGTGCTTGTGTGTTGAGTGAATGGAAACTACTCCAGAAGAAGATCTATCAAATCCCTAAAGTGCTCTAAAGATGGTTTGTTTTCCTTGAAACCTTTGCTAAAACTATTGCCCTCAATTTGGGAGGAAAGTTTTTGTTAGTTTCTTTGCCCATCTGAATCCTATTTCATCTTGCAAAGCCAGTTTGTTTTCTCTGTAAATTCTAAATGTTGGCCTCCAGTGTTTTTTCCCCCTTTTCTTATAAGCACATTCATGTAGTACTTACCATATTTTCTGTGTATCTTTCGTAATGGTGTGAACCCAAAAAATCCGAGACAGATCTTAGTTAATTTAGAAAGCTTATTTTGCCAAGATTGAGGACATACATCCGTGACACAGCATCAGGAAGTCCTGATGACATGTGCCCAAAGTGGTTGGGGGACAGCTTGGTTTTATACATTTTAGGGAGACATGAGACATCAATCAATATATGTAAGAAGTCCAATGGTTTGGTCTGGGAAGGCGGGGCAATTTGAAGCAAAGCAGGAAGACTGGAAGTGGGGAAAGGGCTTCCAGGTCACAGATAGGTGAGACACAAATGGTTGCATTCTTTTGAGTTTCTGATTAGCCTTTCCAAAGGAGGCAATCAGATATGCATCTATCTTAGTGAGCAGAAGGATGACTTTGAATAGAATGGAAGGCAGATGTGGCCTAAGCAGTTTCCAGCTTGAGTTTTCCTTAGTGATTTTGGTGGCCCAAGATATTTTCCTTTCACAGGGCGCTTACTTCCAAAAAAGATTTGGGGAGGCTTTCAAGTTCACAACAAAAAAAATATAATAGTGTTTTAAATAAAGAATTTAAAAGGGAGGTCTCAGAAATAATTTAAGAAGAAAAAAATCATTGTACCAAGAAGCTGGGATAAAGCAGTTACCAGCAATTTCTGGAGGCCAAGGCAAAAAGATAAACATAAGAGGCATGTAGAGAGAGTTTGCAAGGTCTCATAAAAGAAAAGCCACAGTTCCTTGAAGTCAGAATATTATTTTTTTTCTGATGTTAAATTCTAGGAGGAATTTGCTCCCAGTTTTTCATATATGCTGTCCAAGTTGTCATTTTACATGTTTATCTCATGATCAGAGTTCTTTAGGACAAAGACTATGTCACAGTGAAGCAGAAGTTAAAAAGAGAAAAACAACTTTTTCTGTATTTGGCTGACTCACTCCAAGGCCAGCAATAGGCAGGGCCCTGGCACAGCCTTGATAACACTATCTGAAAAGCCAGAGCCCAAAAGAATGAGCTCCAGAGACTCTCCCAACACCCTCCACCACAGAGCGAGGATAAGAAAAGAAAAAAAGATTCCTTTCTCTATAACTATTTCTACAAACACCTGTGTTTTACAAGTTTTGTAAGTTCCTGTTTTCCCTACAGTGCAGCTGCAAGGTCACAAGCTATGCTTGGGTTGCGAGACCTATCATAATTTAATTAACTGCCTTTGTTCTGCTTCTGTAAGCCTGCTTGCCTGCCCCATGAGTTTCATGCCATCAAATTCCCACCGTGCCATTAAACTAGCCAACCCCCTTTCAGAAATGTGTATAAAAGTCAACCCTGTCTTTGTTCACGGCTTAGCCTTTGGGTGTTAATCCACTGAATTGATGGCCACCTAATGAAATCCTCCTGTTCCACCCATTGGTCTCCCCAGTCTCCTGATTCCCACAACAATAGGCTACATTTCCCTGATAAAAGCCTATATAACATTGTACGTACTCAAACCTTTGCTAATGAATACGATTTTCTTGCTAATCTGCATATTCCAGTGTATCTCAAGATCCTAAGATTATCAGAGTAAGAGATTCATCAAATCTCTTAGCAGGAAAACCATTTGATTCCACCCCTAGGTCCCCACCCATGGGCAGTGATGGGATTTAAAGACTCACTCCAATGCCACTGGTACCTGTTAGGAGTGAGGGGCTGGAAGGTCAGGCTGGTCCTATCTTCATGCTTCCCCCTTCCTTTCCCTATTGGTTCCTTCCTTGTTTAGGTGATTGTCTTTTTTGTCTTTCTGTGGCCAGCACAGATTCTGTCCCTTTGGACATTAAGGCTTTGCCTTATTGCCCCTTGATTCCCCGTGATAATTCCATGGTGCTTTGTACAAAGAAATAGACTTTTCTAATGTAAGGAAACTGAATTGGAAAGAGGTTCCAGAGCAGGTCTTTTCATCATCAGCCTTGCTCCTGTCTGAAAAACCCTCAAGCATAGAAGTGTTCCCTCAAGTGTAGAAGACCAGCCCTTCCTACACCACATAAGTGGTCCAGAAAGCTTAAAATTCAGGTCACTAAAGGACTTGAAGACTCAAGAGTCAGAAGATCATTTTCTCTCCCTTGTTTCCATATGTACCCCAAAAGTACCCTGGGCAACCCTTCAGCAAAAAAGCCTTTTGTACTAGGTGCTCAGTAAATACTAAAATAAGGTCAAAGCATAGCTGCCTTGAACATAGTAGGTACTCTATAAATAACTGTTAAATTGAGAAAGTCATGGCACATCATCTTTATACACAATAGGTGTTCAATACATGTCTACTCAATATAAAATTTTGTAGTATATCTGCTTTGCATACAGTAGGTGCTCAATAAATATCTTTTACATTAAGATGATTGTAAGATAGGTGCCTTGCATGCAATAACCTCCCAAGAAATGGCTATTGAATGGAATAGTCGCGGACACTTTCTCTTTAGAGAACCCAGGCAGAGGTGACATTCATCAGCCCCCAGGCACAGATCCATGAATGGAAATGCACATCTCCAGGTGGCGCTTTGCAGTGTGCTGGGGAGGTGTGCAACAGTATGTGGCGAGCCCCGCCCTCATTCAGGACGCTGCCGACCCACTGCTGGCTCCCGGGTATTGATTAGCAATTGTAATCCATTCTCCACCAGGGGAGGAAAACAGCCGCTGCCTCTAGTTGTCACTTCGGGGCCTCACCTGGAACTCCCGCCACAGTGCCCTCCCAGGGCATCCGCCCACCTGGGCTTCTCCTCCAATTCTGGAGAGTAGGTGGCAGAACAAAAGCAAAAGCTGGTCGGCTTCCGATTGCTTTCCTGAGTGACAACGACCCGGAAGAGGCTGGGGAGCCAGCCAGGGACCCAGGTGTGCTGTCCTTCACAGTCTGCCCTGCCCACCTGGCTAGGGCTCCAGATTGCAGAGCTGGGGGAAGCAGGGGCACCCCTACTCCCCTCTCCCCTGGAGCCCCGGACAAGCAGAGTGGGCGCTTCACTGGGTGGGGCGGGGTGAGGGTGCTGTATTAACCCTTGAAGGAGGGAAGGAGGCTGGAGGGAAGGATAATAGGGGACCCCACAACCCAGATCCGAATCAAACTCGCAGTGTGAACCACCTCTGGGTGACCCCAAGAGCGGCAGGACTGTCCCAGGGGTAGGGACACGAGACATCAATCAAATACATTGGAGAAATACATTGAGGAGCTCGCTGGCTGGGTCGTGGCCGCAGATGAAGGCACTCTGGGGCCCCGCCTGAGTCAGCGGTTCTCCAGCCGGCATCCTCTCCCGCTGCCACTAGGAGGCCTGCGGGCTCTGGAGAAGCGGAGAGAAAGGAAGAGATGAGACTTCCTCATTCGCTCTGCCGCCCTGCTTCACCTTAACAGTAAACCCCCAAGGCCAAGCCACTGCCAACACAGTGCGTGTCGGAGCGGCGGGGTCTCCCACAGACCTGCCCGCCACCATTGGTGGCCTCCTCCCCAACGGCCATGTTTAGGGGAGGGGGACGGATGTGCAATCCATTAAAGAAAAAATTGTTAAACTGGTCTTCATTAAAATTAAGTCTTTCTGCACCACAAAAGATATTGTGAAAAGAAGAAAAAGAGAAGCCACAGACTGAAAGAAAATATTTGCAAAAGACATCTAATAGATGACTATTGTCCAAAACATATAAATATCTGTTAAAACTCAACAAAAAGGAAACAACATGACTCAAAAAAAATGGGCCAAATACCTTAAGACACCTCACTAAAGAAGATACACAGATAAAAATAAGCATATCAAAAGATGTTTCATACCATATTTTATCAGAGAAATGCAAATTAAAGCAACAACAGATATCAATTCTTACCTATTATTGAATAGGTATAGATATAAACTCAGTTTAAACCTATTATTTGGCCATAATTGAATGGCCAAAACCCATAATACTAAAACAGCAAATGCTGGTGAAATCACAGAGAAACAGAAACTCTCATTTATGGTGAGTAAGGATGCAAAATTATGCAGCCACTTTGAAAGAAGGTTTGCAGTTTCTTACAAAACTAAAAACCCCCTTCCAGTAATATCCAGTAATCCTGATTCTTGGTATTTGCTCAAAGGAGTTGAAAAATTATGTTCACACCAAAGCTTGTACATGGATGTTTATAAATCTTTATAATTGCTAAGACTTGAAAGCAGCCAAGATGTCCTTCAGTGAATGAAAGGATAAACTATGGTACATCCACAAAATTGAATATTATTAATGTTTTTTAAATTTTGAGACGGAGTCTCACTCTGTCACCCAGGTTGGAGTGCAGTGGTGCTATCTCGGCTCACTGCAACCTCCACCTCCAGGGTTCAAGGGATTCTTCTGCCTCAGCCTCCCAAGTAGCTGTGTCTACAGGTGCGTGCCCCCATGCCCGGCTAATTATTTGTGTTTTTAGTAGAGACAGCGTTTCACTGTGTTAGCCAGGATGGTCTCAATTTCCTGACCTCGTGATCCACCTGCCTCAGCTCCCAAAGTGCTGGGATTACAGGCATGAGCCACCGTGCCCAGCCCACATGCATATTTCATAAATTCTTTTGTTCCAAACCTTATCACAAGTTACACATTTATGACATGCTCAGAATTTCTGCCTTGCCCTGTACTTCCTCTTTCTTAAATAATGAATAATTTTACTATAGTACAAAAAATTACCACAAAATATTCTTTCTCATATGAAATCATTCTCTTTTCTTTTTAAACTTTCTTACTCGAAGTGCATCTTCATAGCCATAACTTTACATCTCTCCTACTTACTGGTTTCTATGTTGTGATTTTTTTTCCCTAATTCTGTATTTGACAACAGCCTTTTAATAATCTTTAAGTTTGACAAAATTATTCTTTATCTCAACAAAGAATACATATTTATATCTTTCAGAGTGAGACCTTAGCTCTACAAAAAAATTTAAAAAAATTAGCTGGGTGTGGTGGCATGTGCCTGTTAGTCCCAGCTACTTAAGAGGCTTACGTGGGAGGACTTCTTGAGCCTGGGAAGTCAAGGCTGCAGTGAGCTGAGATTGAGCCAGTGCATTCCAGCCCAGGCAACAAAATGAGACCTTGTCTCTCACACACAGAAATATATATATTTTTGGCACACTTTATATACAGAATTATATACATATAAATTAAAAATTTAAAATTTCAACCACATGCAGTGGCTCATGCCTGTGATCCCATCATTTGGGAGGCTGAGGTGGAAGGATTGCTTGAACAAAGGAGTTTGAGGCCAGCCTGGGCAACATAGTGAGACTCTGTCTCTACAAAAATATTTTTAAAAAATTAGCCAGGCTTGGTAATACACACAGGTAGTCCCAGCTACCCAGGAGACTGAGGTGGGAGAACTGCTTGAACCCAGGAGTTTGAGACTGCAGTGAGCTGTGATCACACTATGTACTCCTGGGTGACACAGCAAGACCCTGTCTCTCAAAAAAAAATCTCTTAAAATTAAAAAAAAATAAATGTTTGTCACATTAAATTTTTTAAAAACCTAGGAAGTGAGAAATATTGAATTGTCTGTCATATCTGTGTTTTCTAAATGAGAAATATTTTATAACTTTTAGAAATATGTTTTCATATTTTTATGTATATTAATAGTCCCCCAAATATTTAGTCTTTCTATACAATTTAAGAAGTCAAAAACAAACCTATGTTCAGCAATTTATTTTTTATATTATTTGGAAATGACCCACACATTTAATGAGTATCGATTGTTAAATTTAACATGAATTTAAAAGTTTAAATTACATGAAAAGCTTATACATTTTTACCTCATTTATATTTACCTAGAATACTAGAATATTAACAGTTTACCTAGAATACTCCTGATAGCTGGGATATTAGACAGAGCTAGTTAGCATTTCAAGTTATTTCCTTGGTAATCATTTTTATATCCTGTTGTGATCAGGTGTTCACCTATGCAAGAACCTTAAAGTAAAAAACATAGGGGTATTTCACCAATAGCTGAGAAGATTACAGCTATTTTCATTAAACTAACAATACTAAATTAGTCTTACTTATCAAAAAATTATGTAAACAAAAATCATTCTGTTTTAGATTGTGTTTATAGTTTTCTACTCCTTCTTGTCAAAGCCTGACACTTTAAAACACTTATCAGAGACAAATATTAAGCCATTTGGCCAGTAAACCCTGGCAAAAAGCATGTTGACAATTTTTAATTAAGTCATATTAATTTTTATTTATTAGTAATTTTTAAATCAACTTATTTGTTAAAGATTTACTTGTCATGTGACCTAAAAGGCATCTGAGTGCCTCTACATATTTTATATGAGTGCTCATTTATCCTCAAAAAGTTTCTGGCTAACTATACCAGATTTTACCATGTAGACATAACATAAAAACATAATATGTATGACAGAGGCAGGAGGCAGAGAAATTCTAGGCAGATAAGGGCGGTTCCCACCTTTGAGCCAAAAAGCCTGAAACCCACAACCCGAAGTGAGAACTTCTATCCCTGTTTGCCTGCTGTCTCCCAACTGGTTCTTGCTGAATAATGTCTTTTTACCAATCAAATGTCACCTTTTCCCAAACTACCCACCGGCGCACCCCACCCCCATCCCGTTCCTATCAAGACCCCAGACACAGTCAGTAGAGGGGAGAGAAGTGGCTTGACTAGAGAGAGGTGACTTGACTTCAGAGGGACAGCTGGGCTTCGGAGGAGAGGCAGCTTGACTTCAGAGAGGAGCCTGCTGGACACGGCTGGACTTCAGAGGAAGATTACCTGCCTGTTGTGTCCCTTCTCCTGTTCCTCTCTCTGCTGAGAGCCACTTCTATTGCTAAATAAAATTCTCCTCTACATCCTTCAAGTGTCCGCACAGCCTTACTCTTCTTAGATGCCAGACAACAGCTCGGAACCCACCGAGTGCAGGTACCCAAAAAAGGCTGTCACAACTGGCCCTTTGCCCTTGCTGGTAGAGGGCAGCTGCCCCACTTGATGGGGCAAGGGCCCCACTGAGGTGACAACACACAGCTGTCCATGGATGGCAGAGTTAAGAGAGCATTGTAACATGCCCTCTGGGGCTTTGGGGTTGCAGGCATCCCGAGCTGGATGCCACGGTGGGGTCCGCACAGAGCTTGCTCCTACCAGCACCCAAAGCGGTTGGCTGGATCCTGCACTTGATCATCCATGCCTGGTCTAACTGAGGGGCCTGCATGAAGCTTGCTCCTGCCGGTGCCCAGAGTGGCTGACCAGATCCAGCACTCACTTTCTCACATGCTCCCTCCCCTCAAGGGGTCAAGTGTGGCAGGCTAAGAAAATGGGGCACCCCCTTCACAAGTCAGATGAAGAGGTCGAGAAAAATCCTGCATTATATACACATGTAAATAAACAGACATACGAAGATCTCATAGCTTCAATTTGAGAATTTTAGTCAGAAATAGTGATGCAAACTCACCAGTTAGAGTTAGATCAAAATTAAATTTTTCATTGATACATAATATCTGTACATATTTATGGAGGTATATGTATTATTTTGTTACATGCATAGGATGTGCAATGATCAGCTCAGGGCATTGAAGATATTTATCACCATGATCATTTATCATTTCTGTGTACTGAGATCATTTCAAGTCCTTACTAAGCAGGTAAAATGCTCAAAAGAAATCGCTCCTTCCAAACAGCAGGTAAAAAGCTGAACAAAATTTTAAAAATCAACAAATCTAATATTTCTTAGATCTTCAAGGACAGAGACCATAGGGAGAGATCAAAGGGAGAGATCTTCAAGGGGAGATATCACAGGACAAACCACTGCTCCCAAAATTGGAGACGCAGAGGAAGATAAAGAAAATTAGATCTTACAGGAGCAGAAACCTCCATGGGAACAGGTTCTGGGATAGAAAAACTGAACTGTAATTGATGAATTGCTGAAGGCTCAGTGTGGACAAGTCTGAGGGTAAAAGCTTCAGGGGGACTTGATAATCTGGGCCCCTCCCACACTTCTGTGTGTTTTATCTTCTGGAGCTCCACCAGGCTTTCAGAGAGAATTTCAGAGAAAATCACCTGTCTGCTTTCGGAGGGGGTGGGAAAAGAAACAATTGTGAAATACAACAGAGCATTTGGTTCTTCATAGCATGTTCTGCTCCCAAGAGAAACTATGTTACCAGAGCCTAACTCGCTGGGGTTTTATCAGAGTCAACCGGTCTAGATAAAGGAAAAAATCTAGCATGCTAGGTGACACAATGAAAATACTTAACTCCAGCCCCCTCAACCCATCCTGTTTCACCTAACACCTAACAAAAGGGCATGAATAATGAAAAGCACTCTTGAACTTCACACTGCAGAGGCACAGGTTCACCCAAATAATGAAATCTAATCATAGGACTATAGAACAATTTCTGCCCCCAACACTTTATCACCACATTACCAAAGCCCTATTTACAGCAGTTTGTTATACACAGTGCGTCACGAAAAAATTGCAAGGCATACTAAAAGGCAAAAATCAACCAATCAAATAGTCAATCAATCAATAAATCAGTTTGAAGAGTCAGAACATGCATAATAACCAGACCGGGAATTTAATACAACTGCAATTAATACGCTATAAATTTTAATGGACAAAACTGACAGCATGCAGAGACATATGGGTGGAGCTTTTAGAGTTTTCCAGGTATACAATCATATCATCAGCAAAGAGAGATAGTTCGACTTCTTCTTTTCCTATTTGGATGCCTTTTATTTCTTTCTCTTGACTGATTGCTCTGGCTAGGACTTCATGTACTACGTTGAATGACAGTAATGAGAGTGAGCATTCTTTTCTTGCTCTGGCTCTCAAGGGAAATGTTTTCAGCCTTTGCCTGTTCATTATGATGTTTGCTCTGAGTTTGACATAGATGGCTCTCCTTATTTTGAGGTGTGGTTTTTTTTTTAATCCCTAGTCTGTTGAGGGTTTTTATCATGAAGGAAAGTTGGATTTTATCAAAAGCTTTTCCCATGTCTATTGATATGATCATATGGGTTTTGTTTTTAAATCTGTTTATGTGGTGAATTACATTCATGATTCCACATATATTCATTCGTGTATGTGGAATGAGCCTTGTATCCCAGGAATAAAGCCTACTCGATTGAGGTGAATTAACTTTTTGATGTGCTGCTGGATTCAGCTTGCTAGTATTTTCTTGAAGATTTCTGCATCCGCGTTCATCAGGGATACTGGCCGGATGTTTTCTTTCCCTGCTGTGTCTCTGCCAGATTTTGATATCAGGCTGATGCTGGCTTCATAGGATATGTTAGAGAGGAGCTTCCCTGGAACTATTTTGGGGATGGTTTCAGTAGGATTGGTACCAGTGCTTTTTTGTGTGTATGGTTTTATTTGGCTGTAAGCCCATCTAGTCCAGGGCTTGTTTTGATTGCTAGTCTTATTACTGACTCAATTTCAAAACTTGTTACTGCACTTTTCAGGCTTTTAGTTGATAAACATCTGTAGTAGTTTCAGGATACAAAAATCGATGTATAAAAATGAGCAGAATATCTATATACCAATAACATTAAAGCCGAAAGTAAAATAAAGAACACTGTCCCATTTACAATAGCTACACAAAATTGAAATATATAGGTACATAGAAAACTGAAAAGGTAAAATATGTCTACCAGGAGAACTATAAAACACTGCTGGAAAAGATGAGCGATGTCAAAAATAAATTAAAAAATGTATCCTTACGGATTGGAAGAATCAATATCATAAAACAGCTATAGTAGCTGTGTTAGGCTGGTCTTGCACTACTATAAAGAAATACATCAGATTGAATAATTTATAAGAAAAAATACTTAATAGGCTTACAGTTCTGCAGGTGTTACAGGAAGCTTAGTGGCATCTGCTTCTGAAAGTGCCTCAGGAAGCTTCCAGTCATGGCGGAAGGCAAAGGGAGAGCAGGAGCATCACATGTCAACAATTAAAACAAGACAGAGAGAAAGAGAGTGTGTCAGAGGAGAGGTACCACTCGCATATAAATGGCCAGATCTCAAAAGAAGTCACTATCACAAAGGCAGCACCAAGCCACGAGTGATCTGCCCCCATGATCCAAATACCTCCCACTAAGTTCCACCTCTGTGTTGGGGATTACAATTCAACATTTGATTTGGGTAAGGACAGATATCCACACTATAACATTCCACCCCTGGCCCTACCAAATATCTTGTCCTCACATTGCAAAATACAATCATGCCTACCCAGCCGTCCCCAAAAGGCTTAATTCATTCTAGCATTAACTCAAAAGTCCAAAGTCTCATCTAAGACGAGGCAAATCTCTCCCACCTATGAGCCTGTAAAATCAAAATCAAAATTGAAATCAAATTATTTACCCCCAAGATACAATGAGGGTACAGGCATTGGGTAAACCTTCCCATTCCAAAAGAAACAAGTTACCCAAATGAAAGGGGCTACAGGCCCCAGGTAAGGCTGAAATCCAGCAGGGCAGTCATGAAATCTCAAAGCTCCAAAATAATCTCCTTTGACTTCATGTCACACATCCAGAGCACACTGGTGAAAAGGGTGGGCTCCAAAGCCAGTGAGGCTGCTCTCACACACTGGTATTGAGTGCCTGCGGCTTCTCCAGACGCAGGGTGCAAGCTGCCAATGAAGCTACCATTCTGGGAGATGGAGGACAGTGGTCCCCTTCACACAGCTCCACTAGGCAATGCCCCAGTGGGGACTCTGTGAGGGCTCAAACCCCACATTTCCTCTCCACACCGCCAGAGGAGAAAGTCTCTGTGAGGGTTCAGCTCCTACAGCAGCCTTCTGCCTAGACACCCAGGCTTTTCCATACATCTTCTGAAATCTCAGCAGAGATTGTAAAGCCTCATTTGCTCTTGCAATCTGCGTGCCTACAGGCTTCAAACCATGTAGAAGCCACCAAGGCATACAGCACGTTGGGGTATCTGAAGAAGTGATATGAGCAGGATCTGGGGCCCTTTGGGCTCAGGCAGGGGCAGCAGTGGCCAAGATGTGGGGAACAGTGTTCTGAGGCTGCACGGGGCAGTGGGGCCCTGGAACTGGCAAGAAAATAATTCAGTCCTTCTAGGCCTCAGGGTCTGTGAGGGGAATGTCTGCTGGGACGGTCTATGTAAAGCCTTTGAGTCCTTTTCCCCATTGTCTTGGCTAGTAGCATCTGCTTCCTTTTTAGTAATGAAAATGTCTTTAGCAAGGGGTTGCTCCACAACCTGGCTGAGTTCTCCTGAAAATAATCTTTTCTACCACACAGCCAGGCTGCAAATTTTCCAAACATTTATGCTCTGATTCCCTTTTAAATATAAGTTCCAGATTTAAGTTATTTTGTTAGACCATGCCACCTCTTGAACGCTTTGCAGGTTAGAAATTTCTTCCACCAGATATCCTAGATATTCACTCTCATGCTCAAACTTCCATAACCCCCTAGGGCATAAACAGAATGCAGCCAATCTCTTTACTAAGGTATAACACACATGACCTTTACTCCAGTTCCCAGTAAGTTCATCATTTCCATCTGAGACCTCGGCAAACTGGTTTTCACTGTCCATATCATTATCAGCATTGTGGTCATAACCATTTAGCCAGTCATTAAGAAGTTCAAAATTTCCCTCATCTTCCTGTCTTCTTCTGAGCCCTCCAAACTCTACCCATTACCCAGTTTTAAAGCTGCTTCCACACCTTCAGGTATCTTTATAGCAGTGCCAAATAACTCGGTACCAATTTTCTGTATTAGGCCATTCTTGCACTACTATAAAGAAATACCTGAGACTGGATAATTTATAAGAAAAGAGATTTAATTGGCTCATGTTTCTGAAAGATATGCAGAAAGGATAGTGGCATCTGCTTCTGAAGAGGCCTCAGAAAGTTTCCTTCCAATTGTGGCAGAAGGCAAAGAGACAGCAGCCACACCAGATGTTGATAATGAGAACGAGAGAGAGACTTGGTGGGGGGGAGGTGCCACACACTTTTAAATAACCACATCTCAGAAGAACTTGTTATTATGAATAAGCTATGAGAAATCCATATCCATGGTTCAAACACCTCCCACCAAGCCCCACCTCCAGCATTGGGATTTAGAATTCAACATGAGATTTGGGTGGCGACAAATATCCAAACTATATCACTACCCAAATAATTTACAGATTCAACACTACTCCTGTCGCCCGGCGTGGGGGCTCACGCCTGTAATCCCAGCACTCTGGGAGGCCGAGGCGGGCGGATCACGAGGTCAGGAGATCCAGACCATCCTGGCTAACACGGTGAAACCCTGTCTCTACTAAAAAATACAAAATATTAGCCGGGCGTGGTGGCTGGAACCTGTAGTCCCAGCTACTCGGGAGGCTGAGGCAGGAGAATGGCGTGAACGCGGGAGGCGGAGCTTGCAGTGAGCCCAGATCGCGCAACTGCACTCCCGCCTGGGCGACGGAGCGAGACTCCGTCTCAAAAAAAAAAACACTACTCCTATCAAAGTACAAATATCATTTTTTTCAGAATTAGATGAAACTATTCTGAAATTCATATGAAAGCACAAAAGAGCCCAGATAGTCAAAGCAATCCTAAGTATAAAGAGCAAAGCTGGAGGCATCACACTACTCGACTTCACGTTATACTATCAGGCTGCAATAAAACAGTATGATACTGGTACAAAAGCAGACACATAGACCAACGGAACAGAGTGGAGAACTCAGAAGTAAAGCTGCACACCTACAACCATCTGATCTTTGGCAAAGCTGATGAAAACAAGCAATGGGGAAGTGATTCTCTATTCAATAAATGGTGCTGGGATAACTGGCTAGCCATATGCAGCAGATTGAAGCTGGATGCTTTCCTTACACCGTATACAAAAATTAACTCAAGATGAATTACGGACTTAAATGTGAAACCTGTTAAAGTCTGTGGCAAATGCAACAAGGGTTGCTTTTCTTCCTTTCTGTCAAAATTCCATTCTCCTAACTCCCCTGTTATACTTTATCACCTCATTAACGGGAGTTCCAGTTTAATAGCAAAGTTAATGTGATGTGTTCATAATTGGGAGGTGCAGTTTTGAAAATTTTATTTCTCATCTGAACCATTAGACATTTCACCCATATGCCCAAGGAAGATAGCACTTTTTATAGCTTCCTCCTTCAACCTCTGTACACAATCTTTTAAAGTGTACCAAGGATGGTCACTTCCTGGCCAAGCAGTTTCTAATGGATATTTTTAAAGGCACCCTTCAGCCACTAATTCTAATAGGTTAGAATCTCCTGGGTTATGTTCCTTATCCCTAAATGACTATTGCACAAAAGAATCATTACCAATAGTGCCAAACTTGTTTGCATCTCCGTCATCTATTAAGATGCCAGCAGCCCCAGTATCACGAATACAGACTACCCAGAAGATAAGTGGCTACCCTGACCTTTATATTAACCTGAATAAATGTCATTAATTTCATGTTGGGTATAATCTTCCAGAATATGCATCCTTACATCATGGCCTTGAGTATCGGTTTCCATTTGTGGGCACAGAGCCAGCTGAACATGAAAAATTGGAGGATCTGACTCTCAATTTCACAAGGACTAGGTTTCCATCCTAAATCAGCCTCATCACCTTCTGAATTGGAGCTTTCATCCCATATATCCCCATCGCAGTTGTCAAGAGTCCCAGCTGGCCCTGGCTTTAGCTATAGCTAAGTGAGCCTTTCTTTTCTTAAATCTTGCCATGCCATTTATGATATTTAGCTTGTGTTATCTTTACAGTGGCTTTGTCAGCCACCAACTGGAAAGTGGAGACTTGGTCTACCAGGATATAATTCTGGCACTGCAACATGGATAATCATCCTGGAAGGTCACATAATTCTTTTTCCAATTTTACTTTTTCATCAATTAGTGTTTGCTCTGCTGCATGTACCTTGCCACAGGTAGAAAGCAGGATCCAGCCTCTCTGATCCACTGTGATACATTCTTGTCCTTTCTCAATTGGTGCAAGATGTAAGCATTCAGTAACTTCTGAAGGCTCAGCTCGCTTTAATTTGGAATCCCAATTCTCACACAATCTAGTGGATATTCCCAACTCTGATGCTAAAGTGCAATAAGGTATGTCTTCCTACCCCAAGATAAAGACCTGATTAGACCTAATATCCTTTCTTTTTCTTGAAAAATGGCATTTTCACTCCACAGATCCTGCCAACTACAACAATTTAGGTTTTGTTGAAAGTTTTACTTTTGTCTTGGGTTTGAGGATTTGTAAGCAAAAGAAACCACAATATTACAGTTAAACATTTAATGATCAATGTAGCAAAAGTGTATATAGAATATAAATATATAGAGATAATAAATATATTCTCTCTCTCTCTCTATATATATGTAATTTATTCACCAAATTGGGGAGAATACCTACATCCAGATTAAGCAGTGCTGGGAAGTCCTGGAAACAGCCATCTGGAGTCCCAATTGGAACAGGTCCAGGTGGTGCATCCACTCCATGGGTGTGACTTCACAGAGCAGTCAGAGGGTCCCAGCTTATGTTACCAAGCCACTAGCTGAAATTATCAGCTAATGTGCAAATACGTCGTTCCAAAAGTTTAATTAAAATGCTTAATCTTTTACTTTGTGTGTCTCAGGATGTTCTGAAACCAAGAGAATTGACTAGATTCCCAACTTATGTGAAGTTCCACAGCACACTCCCTTTCTTATATATGCCAAATTTTTAATGGGGCTGTTAATTTTTCTCTTATGAAGTTGTTTAAATTTCTTATAGATGCTGGATAATAGACCTTTGCCAGATGCACAGTTTACAAATATTTTCTCCCATTCCGTAGGGTGTCTGTTTACCCTGTTGATAGTTTCTTCTGCTGTGCAGCTCCTCTTAGGCTTAATTAGATCACATTTGTCAATATTTGCTTTTGTTGTGATTGCTTTCAGTGTTTTTGTCATGAAATCTTTGCCCATTCCTATGTCCGTGATGGTATTGCCTAGGTTGTCTTCCAGATTTTCATAATTTTGAAATTTTATTTAAGTCCTTAATTTATCTTGAGTTGATTTTTCTATATGGTGTAAGGAAAGAGTCCAGCTTCAACCTTCTGCATATGGCTAGCCAGTTATCCTAGCACCATTTATTGAATAGGGAGTCTTTTTTCCATTGCTTGCTTTTGACAGCTTTGTTGGAGATCAGATGGTCGTAGGTGTGCAACCTTACTTCTGGGTTCTCTATTCTGTTCCATTGGTCTGTGTGCCTGTTTTAGTACCACTACCATGCTGTTTTGGTTACTGTAGTCCTGTAGTATAGTTTGAAGTTGGGAAACATGATGATTCTAGCTTTGTTCTTTTTCCTTAGGATTGCCTTGGCTACTCAGGCTCGTTTTGGGTAACATATACATTTTAAAATAGTTTTTTTTTTCTAGTTCTCTGAAAAATGTCATTGGTGGTTTCATAGAAATACCTTTGAATTGCTTTGGGCTGAATGACCTTTTTAATGATATTGAATCTTCTTATCCATGAGCATATAATGCTTTTCCATTTGTTTGTGTCTTCTCTGACTTATTTGAGCAATATTTTGTAATTCTCATTGTAGAGGTCTTTCACCTCCCTAAGTTACCTGCATTCCTACATATTTCATTCTTTTTGTGGCAACTGTGAATGAGAGCCTTCCTGATTTGGCTCTCAGCTTGACTGTTGTTGGCTTATAGTAATGGTAGTAATTTTTGTACATTGATTTTGTATCTGCAACTTTGCTGAAGTTTGTTTATCAGCTGAAAGAGTTTTGGGGCTGAATATGGGTTTTTCTAGATACAGAATCATGTCATATGTCATCTGCAAATTGGGATAGTTTGACTTGCTCTCTTCCTATTTGGGTGCACTTTATTTCTTTCTCTTGCCTGATTACCCTATCCAGGACTTCTAATAGTAGCCTGAATAGGAGTGGTTAGAGAAGGTTAGAGAAGGTATCCTTGTCTTGTGCCTGTTATCAAGGAAAATGCTTCCAGCTTTTGCCCATTCAGTATGATGTTGGCTGTGACTTGGTCATAAGTGGCTCTTATGGTTTTGAGGTATGTTCCTTCAATATCTAGTTTATTGAGACTTTTTAACATGAAGGGGTGTTGAGTTTCACTGAATGCCTTTTCTGCATCCATTGAGATAATGATGTGGTTTTTGCCTTTAGTTGTGTTTATGTGATGAATCACACTTATTGATTTGTGTATGTTGAACCAATCTTACATCCTGGATATAAAGCCTACTTGATCATGGTGGATTACTTTTTTGATGTGTTGCTGGATTCAGTTTGCAAGTATTTTGTTGATATTTTTGCATCAATGTTCATCAAGGATATTAGCCTGAAATTTTCTTTATTTATTGGGTCTCTGCCGGGTTTTGGTATCAGGATGGTGCTGGCTTCGTGAAATGAGTTGGGGAGGAGTCCTTCCTAAATTTTTTGGAATAACTTCAGTAGGAATGGTACCAGCTCTTCTTTGTACATCTGGTAGAATTCAGCTGTGAATTTATCAGGTCCTGGGCTTTTTTTGGTTGGTAGGCTATTTATTACTGATTCAATTTTGAAGCTTGCTACTGATGTGTTCAGGGAATCAATTTCTTCTTGGTTCAGTCTTGGGGAGTGTCTGTGTCCAGGAATTAATCCATCTCTTCTAGGTTTTCTAGTTCGTGTGCATAGAGCTGTTCATAGTAGTTTCTGATGGTTAGTTTTATTTCTGTGGCACAAGTGGTAATATCTTCTTCGTCATTTCTAATTGCATTGATTTGGATCTCCTCTCTTTTCTTCTTTATTAGTTTAGCTAGCAGCCTATCTTTTTTTAAAAACCCAACTCCTAGATTCATTGGTCTTCTGAGTGGTTCTTTGTGTCTCGAATGCCTTCAGCTCAACTCTGATTTTGGTTATTTCTTATCTTCTGCTGGCTTTGGGGTTGACTTGTTCTTGCTTCCCTAATTTGTTCAGTTGTGATGTTAGGTTGTTAATTTGAGATCTTTCTAACTTTCTGATGTGGGCATTCGGTGGTATGAATTTCCCTCTTAACACTACCTTAGGTGTGTCCCAGAGATTCTGGTATGTTGTATCTTTGTTTTCATTAGTTTCAAATAACTTCTTGATTTCTATCTGAATTTCATTTTTTACGCAAAAGTCATTTAGAGGCATTGTTACACGGGAATTACATTCCCATGTAATTGCATGGCATTGAGTACTTTTCTTCAAACTTGATTCTATTTTTATTGCACTGCAGTCCAAGAGTGTGTTTGGTATGATATTGTTTCTTTTGAAATTGCTGAGGATTGTTTTATGTCCAATTGTGTGGTCAATTTTAGAGCATGTGCCATATGGCAATGAGATGAATGTATATTCTCTTGTTTTGGAATGGAGAGTTCCTTAGAGGTCTATCAGATCCATGTGGTCCAATGCTGAGTTCAGGTCCTCAACATCTTTGTTCATTTCTGCTTCAATGATCTGTCTAATACTGTGAGAGGAGTGTTGAAGTCTCCCACTATAATTCTGTGGGAGTCTATGTCTCTTTGTAGGTCTCTAAGAACCTGCCTTTTCAATCTGGGTGCTCCTGTGTTCGGTGTATATACATTTAGGATTGTCAAGTCTTCTTGTTGAATTGAAGCCTTTACCATTATGTAATGCTGCTGGGAAGAGGCCCTAAGCCTGTCATAAACAGGCCTTAAAGAAACTGCACATAAACAGGATTTCTGCAGCAATGTGACATGCTCGTGATGGCTATGATGCTCATGCTGGATGTTGCTGGTTTACCCGAATGAGGGCAAGGAACACCTGGCCCACCCAGGGCAAAAACCACTCAAGGCATTCCTAAACCACAAACAACGGTGTGAGTGATCTGTGTCTTAAGGACATGTTCCTGCTGCAGATAATCAGCCAGAGCCTCTTTCTCTGCTCCTCACTAAGAATGCTTTGTTACCCATAAGGAATGCTTTTAGTTAATCTATAATCTATAGAAACAATGTTTATCACTGGCTTGCTGTCAATAAATATGTGGGACAAACTCTGTTCGTGGATCTCAGCTCTGAAGGCTGTCAGCCCCCTGATTCCACTCTGCACTTTATTTCTGTGTCTTTGTCTTCATTCCTTTAGCACCGCTGGGTTGAGGTCTCCATGACCGAGTTGGCCTTGATAAGTGGTGCCCATATGTGGGGCTTGAACCTGGGTCGAAGGGTCGCCGGAGCAATGGTTGGAGAACATGGAACTACACTGAAGGACACCCAAGTACTCTTAAGCAATCCCCATAGTGAGTAAGAAAGGGAGCTCAGAAGCATCCTGGTAACAATGGGACAAGGGTCCAGCAGGCACGAGGCTTATGTGAGTCCGCTTTGGCAGCTCCTCAGAAAAGGAGGAGTGAAGGTTAGCACTAGCTGACTTATGCAGCTTTTTAGTGCGGTAGAGAAATATTGCTCCTGGTTTCTGGACCGAGGAACTATGAATGTAGAGGTCTGGGAGAAGGTAGGCAGCACACTGAAAAAGGCATATAAGGATGGTGCTGAGGATATTCCTATAACTGTCTGGTCAGTGTGGGCTCTGGTTCGTTCCACCTTGGAGCCTTTTCAAACAGATGATGAGGAGGAGGAATCAGAGGAGGAAGGAGAGTATAACGAAGTAACAGAAGAGGTGACAGAGCAGGTTTGCTTGCCAGCTAAAGCGGCAAAGGAGGGAGAGGTTTGTCCCTACCCCTCTGCACCCCCTTATTATTTTGAAGAAAAAGAGTGGCCTGGCCCTCCAGATCTTTCTTTTCTGGAGACACTGGGCAAAAAGTAGTTGCCCCAGTGACTGTTCGAGCAATGCCTCGAGCAACCGTTCTCAGTTCTATTCAGGCAGGAATCCAGCAAGCTAGACGAGAGGGTGATATGACTGCTTGGCAGTTCCCTGTTAGAATACACCCACCTGATCAACAGGGGAATATTATAGCTACATTTGAGCCTTTTCGTTTTAAAATACTTAAAGAATTTAAATAAGCTATTAATCAATATGAACCAGGTTCTTCTTTTGTAATGGGACTGTTAAAGAAAGAATGTTGCTGTCTCCAGTGGGATGATTCCTACTGACTGAGACGCTGTTACTAAAGCTTGATTCCTGCTCAGTTCTTACAATTTAAAACTTGGTGGGCAGATGAAGCTTCCATTCAGGCTGCTCACAACGCCCAGGACCAACCTCAAATTAATATAATTGCAGAAATCCTGTTTATGGCCAGTTTCTTTAAGGCCTGTTTATGACAGGCTTAGGGCCTGTTCCCAGCAGCCTTTGTTGGTTTAAAGTCTGTTCTGTCTGAAATTAATATAGCATATAACCGATTTCACTTTTTTTTTTTATCTTACTTGCCATTCTGTGCCTTTTAAGTGGTACATTCAGCCCATTTACATTCAAGGTTAATACATATACGCGTGGATTTGATCCTGTCATTTTGTTGCCAGCTGCTGATTATGCTGGCTTGTTTGTATGGTTGCCTTATAGTGTCACTGGCCTGTGTATTTAAGTGTGTTTTTGTATTAGCTGGTAGTAGTCTTTCTATAGTTAGTGTCCCTTTCAAGATCTCTTGTGAAGCAAGTCTGGTGGTAACAAACTCAACATTTGCTTATCCGAAAAAAATCTTGTTTCTCCTTCTCTTAGGAAGCTTAGTTTGGCTGAGTATCAAATTCTTGAAGATTTTTTTTCTTTAAGAATACTGAATATAGGCTCCTAATATGTTAAGGCTTGTAGGGTTTCAGCTGAGAGGTCCGCTGATAGCCTGATGGGATTCCCTTGAGGTAACATGCCTTTTCTCTCTAGCTGCCTTTAACAATTTTTCTTTCATTTCAACCTTGGAAAATCAGATCATTATGTGTCTTGACGGTGATCTTGTGTAGAATCTTGCAGGAGTTACCCTGTATTTCCTGAATTTGACTGTTGGCCACTTTAGCAAGGCTGGGGAAGTTTTCATGAACAAGACCTTAAAATATTTTTTCCAAGTTGTTTGCTTTCTCCCCCTCCCTGTCAGGGATACCAATGATTTGTAGATTTGGCCTTTTAACATAAAACTATACTTCTCAGAAGTTTTGTTCATTCCTTTTTATTCTTTAAATTTTTGTCTGTCTTGAGAGAAACAGTCTTCAAGTCCAGAGATTCTTTCCTCAGCTTGCTCTATTCTGTTGTTAATACTTGTGATTACATTGTGAAATTCTTATGTTGTGCTATTCAACTCTATAAGATCCCTTAGGTTCTGTTTTTTTTTCTGTTTTTTTGAGATGGTGTTTCACTCTATAGTGCAGTGGCACAATCTCAGCTCACTGCAACCTCTGCCTCCCAGATTCAAGCGATTACCCTGCCTCAGCCTCCCAAGTAGCTGGAGTTACAGGCACTTATCACCACACCTGTCTACTTTTTTATTTTTAGTAGAGAGGGGTTTCACCATGTTGGCCAGGCTGGTCTCGAACTACTGACCTCAGGTGATCCACCCACCTTGGCCTCCCAAAGTGCTGGGATTACAGGCATGAGCCACCGTGCCCGGCCCAGGTTCTTTTTGTTGTTGTTGTTTGTTTTGTTTTGAGAGGCCGTCTCGCTCTGTAGCCCAGGCTGGAGTGTAGTGGCTCAATCTTGGCTTACTGCAACCTCCACCTCCTGGGTTCACGTGATTCTCCTGCCTCAGCCTCCTGAGTAGCTGGGACTACAAGCACGCACCACCACGCCCAGCTAATTTTTGTATCTTTACTAGACACGGGGTTTCACCATGTTGGCAAGGATGGTCTTGATCGCTTTACCACGTGATCTGCTCGCCTCAGCCTCTCAAAGTGCTGGGATTACAGGCGTGAGCCACCGGCACCCAGCCTCTAGGTTCTTTTTTATACTGTTATTTCACTCTTCAGGTCTTTTTTTTTTTTTGAGATGAAGTCTCGCTCTGTCGCCCAGGCTGGAGTGCGGTGGTGCGATCTCGGCTCACTGCAAGCTCCACCTCCCGGGTTCACGCCATTCTCCCGCCTCAGCCTCCCGAGTAGCTGGGACTACAGGTGCCCGCCACCATGCCTAGCTAATTTTTTGTATTTTTTTAGCAGAGACAGGGTTTCACCATGTTAGCCAGGATGGTCTTGATCTCCTGACCTTGTGATCCACCCGCCTCAGCCTCCCAAAGTGCTGGGATTACAGGTGTGAGCCACCACGCCCAGCCTCATTCTTCAGCTCTTGTATCATTTCCTTGGATTAGATTTAGCCATTCTCATCAATCTCTATGATCTTCATTTTTTTTTTTTTTTTTTTTTTTTCCCGAGACAGAGTTTCACTCTGTCACCCAGGCTAGAGTGCAGTGGTGTGATCTCCACTCACTGCAAGCTCCTCCTCCCGGGTTCATGCCATTCTCCTGCATCAGCCTCCCAAGTAGCTGGGACTACAGGCGCCCACCACCGCACCCAGCTAATTTTTTGTATTTTTAGTAGAGACGGGGTTTCACCATGTTAGCCAGTATGGTCTCGATCTCCTGACCTCGTGATCCACCTGCCTCAGCCTCCCAAAGGGCTGGGGTTACAAGCATGAGCCACAGCGCCTGGCCTATGATCTTCATTTCTATCCATTTTCCGAACTTCATTTCTGTCATTTCAGCCAGCTCAGCCTGTTTAAGAACTCTTGTTGGGGCCAGGCACAGTGGCTCACGACTGTAATCCCAGCACTTTGGGAGGCTGAGGCGGGTGGATCACGAGGTCAGGAGATGGAGATCATTCTGGCTAACATGGTGAAACCCCATCTCTACTAAAAATACAAAAAAGTAGCCAGGCGTTGTGGGGGGCGCCTGTAGTCCCAGCTACTCGAGAGGCTGAGGCGGGAGAATGGCATGAACCCAGGAGGCGGAGCTTGAAGTGAGCCGAGATGGCACCACTGCACTCCAGCCTGGGTGACAGAGCAAAGCTCCATCTCAAAAAAAAAAAAAACTCTTGTTGAAGAAGTAGCGCGGTCATTTGAAGGACATACGATCCTCTGGCCATTTGAGATATGGAAGTTCTTGTTTTGGTTTTTTCTCATCTCTGGGTGTGGGTGTTCCCATAACTGCAGTGTGGATTGAGTAGTCAATAGACTTCTTTTCAGGGCTGACTGCAGTGGCTCACACCCGTAATCCCAGCACTTCAGGAGGCCGAGGTGGGCGGACCACCTGAGGTCAGAAGTTTGAGACCAGCCTGGCCAAGACGGTGAAACCCCATCTCTACTAAAAATACAAAACAATTAGCCGGGTGTGGTGGTGCACGCCTGTAATCCCAGTTACTTGGGAGGCTAAGGCAGGAGAATCACTTGAACCTGGGAGGCAGAGGTTGCAGTGAGCTGAGATCATGCCACTGCACTCCAGCATGGGTGACAGAGTAAGACTCTGTCTCAAAAAAACAAAAACAAACAAATCATAGGTCTTTCTAATTTTTGCACTCATTGACCATCCCCATCTCCCCCACACTCACCCAATATGCTTCCCACTTTCTGGTAACTTCTACTCTCCTTCTCCATGAGTTCAATTGTTTTGATTTTTAGATTCCACAGATAAATGAGAACATGCGATGTTTGTCTTTTTGTACTTGGCTTATTTTACTTAACATAATGATATCCATTTCCATCCATGTTGTTGAAAATGACTAGATCTCATTCTGTTTTATGGCTGAATAATACTCAATTGTGTATATGTACCACATTGTTCTTATCCTTTCACCTGCTGATGGACACTTAGGTTGCTTCCAAATATTGGCCATTGTGAACAGTACTGCAGCAAACATGGGAGTGCAGCTATCTCTTCAATATACTGATTCCTTACTTTTGGGTAGATACCCAGGAGTGGGATTGCTGGACCATATGGTAGCTCCATTTTTAGTTTTTCTGAGGAACTTTCAAACTGTTGTCCATAGTGGTTGCATTAATTTACATTCTCACCAACAGTGTATGACGGTTCCCTTTTCTCCACATCATCTGCAGCATATGTTATTGTCTGCTTTTTAGACAAAAGCCATTTCAATTACAGTGAGATGATATCTCATTATAGCTTTTGTTTGCATTTCACTGATGATCTGTGATAATGAGCACCTTTTCTTATGCTTGATTTCCATTTGTATGTCTTCTTTTGAGAAATGTCTAGTCAAATATTTTGTCCGTTTTTTAATTGGGTTATTATATTTTTCCTTATGGAGTTGTTCGAGCTCCTTATATATTCTGCTTATCAATCTCTTGTCAGATGGGTAATTTGCAAATATTTTCTCCCATTCTGGGAACTGTTTCTTCACTTTGTGGATTGTTTTCTTTGCTAGGCAGAAGCTTTCACTTGATGTTATCCCACTTGTCCATTTTTGCTTTAGTTGCCTGTGTTTGTGAGGGTATTACTCAAGAAATCTTTGCCCAGACAGCTGTCCTGAAGAATTTCCCCCTATGTTTTCTTATAGTAGTTTCATAGTTTGAGGTCTTAGATTCAAGTCTTTAATCCATTTTGATTTTTGTATATGGAGAGAGAGAGAGAGAGGGGTCTAGTTTCATTTTTCTCCATATGAATATTTATTTTCCCAGTACCATTTATGGAAGAGACAATCATTTCCCCAGTGTATGTTCTTGGCATCTTTGTCAAAAATGAATTCACCGTAGGTTGTGGGGATTTGGTTCTAAGATCTCTATTCTGTTTGACTTATCTGATGTCTGTTTTCATGCCTGTGCCATGCTCTTTTGGTTACCATAACGCTACATAACACATTTAGAAATAAAATATCTAAAACCACAACTACTTAGCGGGGTGAAAGATCTCTATAAGAAAAACTATGAAACACTGCTCAAAAAAATCAGAGATGACACAAAAAATTGGAAACACATTCCATGCACAAGGATAGGAAGAATCAATATCATTAAAATAGCCATTCTACCCAAAGCAATTTATGGATTCAATGCTATTCCTCTTAAAACTACCATTGAGGTTGTTCACAGAGCTAGAAAAAAACTATTTTAAAATTCATATGGAACCAAAAAAGAGCCTGAATAGCCAAGGCAATCCTAAGCAAAAAGAACAAAGCTGGAGGCATCATGCTACCTGACATCAAACCATACTAAAGGATGATAGTAACCAAAACAGCATGGCACTGGTACAAAAACAGACACATAGACCAATGGAACAGAATAGAGAACCCAGAAAAAACAACACACACCTACAAGCATCCGATCTTCTGCAAACCTGACAAAAACCAGCAACGAGGATTCCCTGTTCAATAAATGGTGCTGGGATAACTGGCTAAATGAATGCAGAAGATTGAAACTGGACCCCTCTCTTACACCATATACAAAACTTAACTCAAGATGGATTAAATACTTAAATGTAAACCCCAAGACTATTTTTAAAAACCTGAAAGATGACCCAGGCAATACATCCAGGACATGGGCACGGGCAAAGATTTCATGACAAAGACACGAAAAACAACTGCAAAAAAGCAAAAATTGACAAATGGGATCTAATTAAACTGAAGAGCTTCTGCACAGCCCAGGCACGGTGGCTCACACCTGTAATCCCAGTACTTTTGGAGGCCGAAGTTGGTGGATTGCTTGAGCCCGTGAGTCAACCTGGGCAACATGGAGAAACCCCATCTCTACCAAAAATATAATACAAAAATTAGCTGGGCATGGTGGAAACACGCCTATAGTCCCAGCTGCTTGGAAGGCTGAGGTGGGACAATCACCTGAGCCCAAAACACGGAGGTTGCAGTGAGCTGAGATAGTGCCACTGTACTCCAGCCTGGGCCACAGAGATCCTGTCAAAAACAAAAAAAACAACAAAACAAAACAAAACAAAAATCTTCTGCACAGCAAAAGAAACTATCAACAGAGTAAACAGACAACCTACAGAATGGGAGAAAATATGACAAATGTAAAGGATAAAAACAAACAATCCCATTAAAAAGTGGGCAAAGGATACGAACAGCCATTTTGGGGAGAGAGGATATCTCACTGTAGTTTTGATTTGCATTTCTCTGATGATCAGTGATGTTGAGCACCTTTTCATATGCCTGTTTGCCATTTGTATGTCTTGTTTTGGGAAATGTCTGTTCAAATGTCTTGTCCATTCCTCAACTGGATTATTAGATTCCTCCTATAGAGTTGTTTCAGCTCCTTTTATATTCTGCTTACTAATTTCTTGTCAGATAAAGAGTTTGTAAATATTTTCTTCTATTCAGTGAATTGTCTCTTCACTTTGTTCTCTTTGCTGTGCAGAAGGTTTTTAACTTAATGTGATCCTATTTGTCCGTGTTTGCTCTGGTTGCCTGTGCTTGTGGGTATTACCAAAAAAAACTTTGTTCAGACCAATGTCCTGGAAATTTTCCCCAATGTGTTCTTGCAGTATGAAACAGTTTTACAGTTTGAGAACTTAGATTTAAAATTTAAGCCATTTTGAAGGAGGCGGGGCCGCGGCGGCGCGCGCTCCCGGATGGCGCGCACCGCAGAAGGCGCGGATCGCAGGGAGCCCGTCCGCCGCCAGAACTGGAGCCTGGGTGTGCGTGTGGAGTCGGGGCTCGTCGGAGACGGTCGCGATGAACACGGTGCTGTCGCGAGCGAACTCGCTGTTTGCCTTCTCGCTGAGCGTGATGCCGGCGCTCACCTTCGGCTGCTTCATCACCACCGCCTTCAAAGACAGGAGCGTCCCGGTGCGGCTGCACGTCTCGCTGATCAAGCTAAAAAGTGTAGGTTTCACTGGACCTAGAGAAAGAAGTGATCTGGGATTTATCACATTGGATATAACTGCTGATCTAGAGAGTATATTTGATTGGAATGTTAAGCAGTTGTTTCTTTATTTATCAGCAGAATATTCAACAAAAAATAATACTCTGAACCAAGTTGTCCTATGGGACAAGATTGTTTTGAGAGGTGATAATCCGAAGCTGCTGCTGAAAGATATGAAAACAAAATATTTTTTCTTTGACGATGGAAATGGTCTCAAGGGAAACAGGAATGTCACTCTGACCCTGTCTTGGAACGTCGTACCAAATGCTGGAATTCTACCTCTTGTGACAGGATCAGGACACGTATCTGTCCCATTTCCAGATACATACGAAATAACGAAGTTATTAAATTATTCTGAATTTGAAACAACATATTTTTATACTTAATGAATTGTATCTCATTAATCTCTTCCCTTACATCTTCATTTATTGTTGGTTTTTTTTTTCTTTTTTTTTTTTGGTATAAGAACTAATATCAAAAGGGCTGTTTGAAGGGAAAGGTTAATGGGCTACTTAGTATTACAAACAAAACAAAAAAACAAGGCTGCCACAGTGGAATATTACAAGAATAAGAACTACATAAAACGGATTCGTAAAAACATATTTGAAGTATTCCCTGTATTTCCATTATTCTTTATGGAATATAAAGTGAGCATGAAAGGTAGTTAAAACTTTCAGGTGCCTGTAGAGTCATAATAACTCTGTATTTTATGCCTTGCATTCACGCAAGTTCACGTTGGATGTGATTTAAAAGTAGACATTCTCTTTTTTCTCTTTTAGGATATGTTTGATTACTGGAAAATTAACACGGTTGTTTGTTAGAAATCTGGTTTATAAAAAAGCCAAAAGTGATGGAATTTTATTCCATTTGTCTTAGGAAGGCCCATAATACTTGTTTTTGTTACATGTGACTAGCAACTTTCTCCACTTAAAGACTAAATACCTCCTTATATGCTGTAAATTATTCTAATTCATTTTAAAATCTTTTAGGTCAACAAAATGTGTGTCTTCAGTGCTTTCTCTAAAAACGTTCCTTTATAGCTTTGCACTTTTTTTTAGCTTTGCCATTGAAAGTTAAAATGTTTGCATGGTTTGCCCTCTGAGTTACGTTTCTTCTGGTGAGCATGCCTACTGTCACTAAGTGAATTATTTACTACTTTTTGTAGGTCTGTATTTTAATAATTATTGGGATAATAATAATTGTGGTATGCTTTCCATTTACAAACCACTCATATACTTTAGTGTATGTCATCCTCAATAATCTAATGAGGTAAGTAGTGTAAGTGTTAGCTCTTTGCAGATAAGAAACTGAAACCCAGAAGTTTATCGAATTGCTCCATTGTTACCTAGCGAGCAAGGAATGGAGTTAAAACTTGAACTCAGATCTTCTAATTTTCTGAGCTCATCCTTTCTCTTATACCTCAGATTGCAGACTAATCAAATTTCACTTAAAACCTTCCTGATATTTTTGTTACCCTGGACACTCTTTCTATTCTAGAAAAGGTTTCCCATTTTATATGGAAGAGATTAATTTTCAAGCTGCCAACAACTTATATCGAGGTAATATTTTATTCTCTGAATAAATTCATTTCACTTATATTAAAAGCATAAGGAAATCTACATGTATGTAAAAATAACTTAGAAATTCAGTACGTAATACATGATTGAATACATGATTGTATTTAACATGATTTTTTTTTTCTGCAGTGGACAAATAAACATCCTCAAAGTAGCAACTGCAAATTAGTTACCCTTAGAAAAGCAAGACCAAACACTGTAGTTACACTATTAGCAGTAACCAAAAAGGGCTAATATTTTCTAAGAATAGTTTAAATTATAAACATTTGTTATATTTACCTTATGTGAAATACATCACTATTTAATTACATTGATTTTAACATCTGTTGTATGGGGTTGTATAGTTCACCCAAAAGCCTGTGGGTATGGGTTTTTCAAACCAGCAGAAAGGTCAAAGATTCCATGAATGCTAAACTGCTTGGCTCCCAGCTTTTTCATTAAACTTTTCAGGGTCTTGGTTTCTTTATCTGTAAAATGACAGAGTTGGACTAGTTAACGTTAATGGTGATCCTTTTACACCACACAAGTTTATAAAATTTATCTGTTCAGCAAAGAGATTGAACAAAAAAGCACGTTAGTAATATGAAGACAAGAAGATGAATGAAAGTCTAACACATAACTCATATTGATCTACTTTATTTATGTTAGATTTCACCCTCCGAAAATTTCACCTCATTTACTTTGTACAAATACTAGACATGGAAACTTAAAATGTGCAGGTGTCAAAGCTTAAAAATCAGGTGTGTCCTCTTTAAAGAAGGTATGCGCAATAAGCCTGCAGTCTTAACCAGACCTGGTACCAGTTTAACAGTTCATTATACTTTTCTGATGAGTGGATCTGTTACTCTAGTAGAGATAAATATTGAAATTTACTTGAATTACAGTTATTTGACAAACCCACTTTTTTTTGGAGTTTGGTGAGGAAGAGAAGAAAAATGCCCAACTAGCACAATGTGGAGAAAGTTTTCTGTTTGCTTGACGAAGAGAAATTGCTCAGAACAAGAATGCTCCAACATGGGAATAAGGACCCTCAGTCTCAGGAACTCATTTTTGGGTGCAGTTTCTACATTTAAAAAATTGACTTGTGTTCATTTCATTTGCTTTAGTCTCAGTGTTTTAAAGAAGTCCCAATGTTCTACAAAGACACAAAGCTTCAGGCTTATACAAAACTGAGTATGATTAGAAATACCTGAGCCCAGAAATGATTCTGAGAAAAGAGAATAATTTCAAGACACTTATTTAAAAGTAATTATGGTTAGAAATGAATTAATTTAAAAATGTGCTTACATATCCCTTTCTTTAACAATTTAACGTAGACAAACATCTGTATCAGTGTTTTTTATTCCCCTAATCGATTACGTTTGGTTTCTTTATTCTGAAAGGAAAATAACAAAAACTTCAGAAATTCCTAAAGGTGTAACAGAAAAGTGGGTTTTGAGTTTCCTTTCCTGGAATTATTTTACAGTTCTTTCGTGGGTTTCATCAGCCAATTCATAGCTGGGCTTTAAGATTATCATCTTAGAGATGATAGATGGGCTTTTTGAAAGATTTCATCTTCGAGATGAAAAGCTGGGCTTTTTCTCTAGGATGATAATCTTAAAGCCCAGCTATTAATTGATAATGAACATTTTTCACTATTTTTTTCTATCTGAAGCTTAGAGATCTAAAGCTTTGGATCTTTGGGGTATATGTCAATGGAGGTATTATTTTATAATACTTTGCATTGACATGAAGTGGGTTCATGGGGGAAAAACCATAAGCTGTGAACATTGGTAGCAAACAAACACATATTCATTTCAAAGCTTTCCTGGCTTTTAGCAGAGAGAAGCCTGTATATGTTACATGTGTGACTTTCAGTAGTTTAAAGAGATGTTTCAAAAAGTTGTTGCATGTTTTTGATGCAATTTGGGAAATTGTTTACTTCACAATTCATAAAAAAATTCATGAAAATACTGAACATATGTTTGAGGATTTTTCTTTTCTTTCTTTTTTTTTTTTTTTTTTTTTCCGAGACGGAGATCTGCTCTTACGCCCAGGCTAGAGTGAAGTGGCGCGATCTTGGCTCACTGCAACCTCCACCCCCCAGGTTCAAGCGATTCTCCTGCCTCAGCCTCCGGAGTAGCTGGGATTACAGGCACCCACCACCATGCCCGGCTAATTTTTGTATTTTCAGTAGAGATGGGGTTTCTCTATGTTGGCCAAGCTGGTCTCAAACTCCTGACCTCAAGTGATCCACCTGCCTCGGCCTCCCAAAGTGCTAGGATAACAGGTGTGAGCCACTGTGCCCGGCCGAAGATTTTTCTTAATTGCAATAAATATTCAGCATTTTTTCTAATGAAAATGAATTTTGTTTACTAGTAAAAGTATGCATTTTAAAAGACTTGCAGATTTATGCTTTTTATGTGAAGCTGCTAAACTAAATGGAAGAAACCAAGTCTAGTAGGTTTTTTCTTTTTTTGGTGGGGGTGGGATGGGGGAGGTTAGTTACACTTAAAATATCTTCTCCAGAGACTGTATGCTCCTATACTAGACTGTAAGCTCTTTGAGGGCAGTCTGTCAGATTTATCTTTGTATCTTCCCCAGCACCTAGCATAGTGCCTTGCACATAATAGGTGCCCAATAAATATTGATGAAGAAAAAAAAATAAAAAAATAAAATTTAACCCATTTTGATTATTTGATGTTTGTACATGGCGAGAGAGAGGGGATGTAGTTTCATTCTTTTGCATACAAATATACAGTTTTTCCAGCACAATTTATTGAAGAAACTGTCATTTACCCAGTGTGTGTCCTTGGGCCTTTGTCAAAAATGAGTTGACTGTAGGTGTGTGGGTTTGTTTCTGAGTTCTCTATTCTGTTTGACTTATCGAATGTCTCCATGAGCTTGGAATGTCTTTCCATTTTTGGTGTCTTCTTTAATTTCTTTTATAAGTATTTTATCGTTTTCATTATAGAGATCTTTTACTTCTTTGGTTCATTCCTATTTATTATTGACTATTTTAAATGGAATTACTTTTTTTTCTTTTTCACATTGTTTACTGTTGGCATATAGACATGTTACTTATTTTTGTACGTTAAACCTTTTTTTTTTTTTTTTTTTTAGATGGAGTCTCACTCTGTCACCCAGGCTGGAGTGCAGTGGTGCAATCTTGGCTCACTGCAACATCTGCCACCTGGGTTCAAGTAATTCTCCTCCCTCAGCCTCCTGAGTAGCTGAGATTATAGAAGCCTATCGCCCCGCCTGGCTAATATTTGTATTTTTAGTAGAGACAGGGTTTCACCATCTTGGCCAGGCTGCTCTTGAACTCCTGACCTCGTGATCCACCTGCGTCAGCCTCCCAAAGTGCTGGGATTATAGGCATGAGCCACCGCACCCGGCCTGTATGTTAAATTTTATCCTGCAACTTCATTGGTTTTGTTCATCAGTTTTAATAGTTTTTTGGTGGAGTCTTCAGGTTTTTCCAAATCTAAGATTATATCATCAGCAAACAAGGATAATTTCACTTCTTCCTTTCCAATATAGATTATGTTTATTTCTTTCTCTTGACTGATTGCTATAGCTAGGACTTCCAGTACTATGTGAAGGTGGGTATCCTTGTCATGTTCTAGACCTTAGAGAAAAGGCTTTCAGCTTTTCCCCATTCAGCATAGTAGCTGTGGGTCTGTTGCATATGGCTTTTATTATGCTGAACTATGTTCCTTCTACATCCAGTTTTTTGAGGATTGTTATCATGAATAAATGTCAGATTTTATCAAATGTGTTTCAGCATCCATTGAAATACATTGTTTTAGTCCTGAGAAGCTATCAGTTTGCAACCCAGAAGAGGGCCCTCCCCAAAATTTGACCATGCTGGCCTCTTGATCTTGTACTTTCCGGCCGCAAGAACTGTGAGACATAAATTTCTGTTTATAAGTGAGCCAGCTTACTGCTTTTATTATATAGCAGCCTAGATAAACTAAGAAACATTCTGCTTTTTTTCATTAACACTAAATGCTGACTTGGGACTTTCTTAAATGTATGCAGCAATGCTATTTTATCTTAATTTTATTTTTGTTATTTTTATATACTTGATTTAAAATAGTCAATATTTTATTAAATATTGTAAAATAATATGCCTGACATGTATAAATGTTAGAAAGATTAACAGTAATACAAATACTTATTTACACAATGGAGTTTTAAAATAGAACATTGCCATGCCGTTTTCCTGTGACATTCCTTCTGGTTTCTGATTATGATATAAACATGCATGAATGTAATACAAAAAATACAATGTTCAGATTTCTTTTGCCTTTTAACTTTATATAAACAATATTTGTGAGGAGTTATACTTGCTGTTGTCCTCTTCAATTAAGAACCATGAGATCCATTATGTCATGTGTAGTTATATACTTTATTCATGTTACTGTTGTTTATTATTTCTTTCAATTTTCAATTTTGCCAATATAATTATCATAAAATAATTTCTTATTGTGCTTTAATTTCATTTCTTATTAAAATTCAGTAAAGCAAATTGTCAAAAAAAAAAAAGAAATATATTGTTTTAGTCCTTCATTCTGTTGATATGATGTATCACATTGGTTGATTTTCATGCCAAGCCATCCTTGTATCCCAAGGATAAACACCACTAAGAATAATCTTTTAAATGTATTATTGAAATCGGTTTGGTAGTATTTTGCTGAGGATTTCTGCTCATTATTCATCAGAGATATTGGCCTATAGTTTTGTGGGTTTTTTTTTTCTGTGTTTGTCTGGTTTGGTATTGAGATAAGACTGGCCTCATAGAATGAGTTTCAAAGTATTCCCTTCTCCTTTAATTTTCAGAATAATTTGAGTAGCACTGATAATAGTTCTTTAATTATTTGTTCACATTCAGCAGTGAAGCCATCAGGTGCCAAGCTTTTCTTTGCTGGGAGACTTCTTATTACAGCTTTGATTTCATTACTTGTTATCAGTCTGGGTTTTGAATTTCTTCAGAGTTCAGTCCTGGCAGTTGTATTCATCTACAAATTTGTCCATTTCTCCGAGTTAGGCCAGAGTTCACAGCCTGACCGGACACGCAGAACAGACTGTGCCTGTTAACAAGACCCCAGAGGCCCCGCCTGCCGCCCCAGGGAGTTACCTCACTGAGGTCCGCGATGGTGAGGCTCATCCCAGCCAGCTGCTTCCAGACAGGCTCGGCAAGGTTGAGGCTCAGGGGACTCCCGGTTCGGATGGCAATGCCCAGCAACACACCTGATCATTCAGGACACAAGTGACAGAGGACACTTGAAAAGGATGACAAAACTTCCCGCTCACTCACACACGCCACTGACAGCAGCTCCACACTGAGGACTCAGAGCCTTCTGAAGCAGCAACACCCAAATCATAGGTCTAGGCCCTTCCTCAAGACCGCCTGTCCTGCTCTAAATCTATCCTTTTGTGCCTATAAGCCTCTAACTCTTCACATCCTTTCTGCACACACACTAGTTTAAGCCACACAATGGCCAATTCTTCTTCTTATGACAGCAAAGAGCTGGAACTTCCCCACGGGAGTGTCCTCCAGGGAGCTACAGCCCTGCCCAGGAGGTGCTGGCTGTGGTGGGACGCACAGCCGAGGACACCCTTCACACCCTCAGTGGGAAAGGAGGGAGGGACTGGCCAATGGTGAAGACCTCACCCCCCTCTGATCCCAAGTCTTAGATAAACATTGAAGATGCAGAAACAGAATCTCCCATCTTCTGAGTGCCTGAGGCAGTCTCCAGTCCTCAGCACGTGGCCAGGGCTGGCTCTGCCAGTGCCTGCAGCTGTGCACAGAGCTTCCGACGGTCCACCACCATCAGGCCCTCAATGCTAGGCACGGAAGTCAACAGCACCTCGTTCGCTTCCATAATGTTGGTGAAAGGCACGATCAATATTAAAAGTCTTTTCTTTTTCTTTTTCTTTCTTTTTGATAGTGTCGCCCAGGCTGGAGTGCAATGGCGCGATCTCAGCTCATTGCAACCTCCACCTCCCGGGTTCAAGCAATTCTCCTGCCTCACCCTCCTGAGTAGCTGGGACTACAGGTGCATGCCACCACAGCCAGCTAATTTTTTTTGTATTTTTACCAGAGACAGGGTTTCACCATATTGGTCAGGCTGGTCTCGAACTCCTGACCTCAGGCAATCTGCCCGCCTCAGCCTCCCAAAATGCTAGGATTATAGGCGTGAGCCACCGCGCCTCACCCTAAAAGTCATTTTTATTGGTAACAGTCTCAAAAACTAAAAGCAGATATTCAAGATATCTACTGTCATTCCTCAAACAGATGATATACTTTAACTCAAGAGCAGGCACAGGCCACAGAGACACAGTCTCAAGCGGCCGAGAAGCTCACCCAGGAAGCGGAACATGCTGCTGTGCACGGGTGCTCTGGCGGCCGGGCTGAGCAGGTAGCAGTCTCGGTTGGCCCCAGACTCATCCCTCCCGTTGGGTGTCACGATCAGCAGGGGCGTGAGTCCGTTCTGCAGCTCCTCACAGATCTCAGCTATGGACTCGCTGTAGCCGCCCCCACAGTCATCCACAGATTCACCTGCAGGGGAGAAGCAGCCACTCGAAGTCCCCTCACACAGGCCTGTGTGAAGAGCCCCAACGCTCCCACACCATGTGGCCTCTGTGCTCCCTGTGGGCTCAGGCGACCACTGCCGGGGACACAGGTGCTCCAGCGCGCGGCAAGTTCTCACCCACAAACTTGACTTTCCAGACACGGTGAGGAAGGAGGAGGCTGTCGGGACCAAACGAGCTCATCTTAGCACACATCTGCCCAAAGACAGACTTGGTGCCGTCAGGGCCGGCCAGCCCGCCTTTGCTCCTTGATCGTTTGACCTGGAGAGGAGGAAGCAAGCAAGCGTGAGGCCGCTGCCGCAGCAGGAAGCACACAGTCGGGGATACGCGGCACTGGCAAGTGCACGAGGAGGAGGCACCGTGCATGGGCCCCTCCCTGGTCACACACCTGCTTGCGTGGACGCCAGGCAGACCCCACCATCTGGGGCACTCGACTCTGAACACCCGAGACCGCTGCCTCACCCCATTGGGCATGTCGCCAGTGATGTGCCCAGCAGCCCCCAGGACTAGTGTGTCTGAACAAACACACCTTCCAACATGACACACACCACTACCACGTCCACAGCTGCGGCCCGGCAGCACCCCCCTGGCACGGACCATCCTCACACCCTATGCACTGCTGCTACTTCACCATCTTGCCACGACCTCATGAAATAAGACACCAGGAACTCCAAAAGCAGCTCTCCCAGCAGACCAGAACAGACTCCCGGCACTCAAAGATTCAACCCAATGCCCCTGAGACTGAAGCAGACACAGTGAGTGAATGCCTCAGCCGGGACCAGCCCTTCCCCACATCTGCTTCCACCCATCCCATTTCCAAGCCTTGGGGCCACTCAGCCTCCCCAACACAGGCAGTCACTCTCCCTACCCATCCTTCTCATCCTAAGCTACGATTGCCAAAGGCTCAGGGGACTCCAGTTCCCAAAGACACCAGGGCAGGAGCTCTAGGGCCCCTGCCACAGAAGGACTTCGGCACATGGGAGGGCAGGTGGCCGAGGCTGTGCGTCAGAATCATCTGGGAAGCCCAGTCTGGAAGGATGTCAAAAAGAAAAATTGAAGACAAAATGGTCCTGAGAATGTATTTTGATGACTCCTCCAGTGAAGCTCTCTTCACCTTTAGCTCACATAAAGTTGAGTTTAAACAACTTACAGCGCAGGCTGCCATAACCAAGACTAAAAATACAAGAAGAATGACAGAAGCCACAGCTGCCTGTAGAATGAACTTGTCTGCGTGCCACACACATGGCTAGTGTTCACAGACTGGGGTTCCTGGAAACTCGCGGCAGCTTGTTAAGGCTCCATCATGTCCAGAGGAGACTAGGCTACAAGAAAAGAACAGGACATGCCCTATGTCGCAGCGGCCGAGTGAGAGGAGAGGTGCACCCAGCTCCCCGAAGCCCACGGGGCTGCCTCTCCTCCGTGACAACACCCACTAGTAGAGGCTGTCTGTGCACAGAGGCTGCAGAAAACAGCAGCCATGAGGCTGGAGGGAGACAGGCTCCTGCGGGACAGCACTTTCTCTGCTCAGTAGAAACACAGATGATTTTAACTGTCTTTAATCGGAATTCTCTAAATTTTCAGAAATGTGCATGCAATAACTCTGTAATAAATTTTTAAGTATAAAAAAGTTTTTATGTAGTGATGTTCAGATCCTGCTATAAAACTAAATAAAACTCCCAACAAACAAAACCCTCCAGTAAGATGACCTGTGTTCTGGAGTCTCTGAAACTATCCAGACAGCTGTGAGAGCCCCTCATGGCAACCTCTTGGGAGGCGTGCCCCTGAGCGCATCATCGCAGCCATGGGATGGCAGGTTGGAGGCGCCTGTGCAGCTTTCCTGGCTCCATGCTGGCATCTTGTGCACACCCTGAATTCATACAATGTTCTTCTCCATGTTCATTTTTAGGCAGAAAATCACTTCTATTTCCCACATCTGTAGAAAATTTCCTCGCTTCGGGAGGGGCATGCTACCCTGAACGGGAATGAGCCACCTCTGGCACCCAGGGCTGGGGCTGAGCCAGAGCAGCCCCCAGACGTCAATCCACATTGCACACTAGGCTGAAGGGTGTTTATCTGATTCTTAAGAAGGCCTGACGCCGGGCACGGTGGCTCACGCCTATAATACCAGCACTTTGGGAGGCTGAGGTGAGTGGATCACCTGAGGTCAGGAGTTCAGGACTAGCCTGGCCAACACATTGAAACCCTGTCTCTACTAAAAATACAAAAAAGGCCGGGTGCAGTGGCTCATGCCTATAATATCAGCACTTTGGGAGGCCGAGGTGAGTGGATCACCTGCAGTCAGGAGTTCAGGACCAGCCTGGCCAACATGGTGAAATTGTCTCTACTAAAAATACAAAAGAAAATTAGCCTGGCATGGTGGCGCATGCCTGTAATCTCAGCTACTCGGGAGGCTGAGGCAAGAGAATTGCTTGAGCCTGGGAGGTGGAGGTTGCAGTGAGCCAAGATCGCGCCACTGTACTCCAGCCTCCCTCTCAAAAAAGACTCCCTCTCAAAAAAAAAAAAGGCCTGATTTAAGTTGTTGTTTTTTGTTTGCTTTGAGACAGTATCTGGCTCTGTCACCCAGACTGGAGTACACTGGTATGATCTCGGCTCACTACAACCTCTGCCTCCCGGGCTCAAGCAATTCTCCTGCCTCAGCCTCCCAAGTAGCTGGGACTACAGGCACCCACCACCACACCAGGCTAATTTTTGTATTTTTTGTAGCGACGGGGTTTCATCATGTTGCCCAGGATGGTCTCAAACTCCTAGGCTCAAGCAATCCATCCACGTCAGCCTCCCAAAGTGCTGGGATTACAGGCATAAGCCACCACCAAGGACTAATATAAATGTGTTTGCCATTTACCCAGTTTGTTTTTCCAATCGCATACTGAACGTTTTTGTAACACAAGCTGGGGATAGCAAGATGAGTAAGAAAGAGGTGCTCAGCATGTAAAGACTTCTTAAAAATTTCAGATGATACAAAGACAGAAACAAGGGTGCCTAACCTGCATCCTAGTTTATCAAAACTTCACTGATTCCCAGAGCCCCCCAGGCTTGAACATCCACCCTGAGAGCTCCTGGCCCAAAAAGTCTGCGTGCGGTTTTGAGGGAGGTGCAAGTCGAGGTGCACTCAATTGCGGGGGTTAGACAACACGGAAGCCATCAGCTGGCCTTGCCTACAAGCTATAATGTTTATGATGCACAGCAAACCGAAGCCATCATCCAAGGTAGGGAAATAAAAGCTTTTTTATGAACCTAGTTAAACAACCTATTTATTTGAGGACATGACTGACATACAGCTTAGCATTAAACACTCTGACGTCAGTGAAGAGACCAGCTCCATCAATGTGGTCACATGAGCTGTCCAACAAAGGACAAGAGTTTCATGTCTTAATTCAAAATGCCCCCAAGTATAACTCTGAAAACATTTCTAGTCTTGTAATCAACATCAGGGTAAAAATCACGTGTTAATACAAAGGTACAGGAACAAAGAATTTGTTCTTCATGGCTCTCTCTGTCTGATCCAAGAGGCCAGGCCAGCTTGAGCATTAAATGTCAAGTTCTGCACGCTATCATCATCAGGGGCCGAGGCTTCTCTTTGTTTTTAATTAATTGTTTTTAACTGTGAGTTTATATACACTTGAAGCAGTATACATTTAGAAATGGTCTACTTGTTGTTTCTTTCATTACTACCCATGAGACAGTATTAGTAATTCTGGCCTATGAAACTGGCAAAGAAAACTACCAGTGGTGGGGAGGGTGTGAGGATGGTGGGAACATGAACTGTTATAACCTATAATCGGATGTATCATCAAATTATCACTGGGCCTCTGACCCACTCCACTTCTCAGAACTTAACAAAAGGGGTGACCGAAGATACACCCAGATAGCCCTGCCTGTACCACAGAAAAGTAGGCACGGCCCCCCAGCACCATCAGAGAAATCTGACAGAGTAAACCAGGACACACCCCTGCAAGAGAGGAGCAGGCTGCAGGCAGCTGCCAAACACAAGCAGCCCCACAGGACCCTATTCCATGGCAGGGAGGAGAGAAGCAAATTTCAAAAGGCAGTGATCCTGCTTTGGCTGTAACAAATAGACACACACCTCCCAATGGAACAGCAGCGGTTATCATCATGCAGTGGGAAGAGGGCTGATTTCATTTTCCCCGTTCTTGCTGACCTGTGTTTGTGCTTTTGGACTATCTGACATAAATCTTCATTACTTCTGTATAAAGAAACACACTGACATTCCTGGAAGCCCCAGCACATCACATACAGGAAGCCCACAAGAAGGAAGGTGGCACCTGCTCTTTAAAGTTGGGGTGCACAGGATGGCAGGCTACCAGCGCTCTCGTCCCAGCCCAGGCACCCAAAAAAGCGTCACTTCTAAGGCTGTCAGACTCGGAGAGTAATCTCCATGTGCTACCTGGATGCGGTTCAGCTCCACGACGGGGCCATGCTGACGATCGCGCACCATAGTTGCTTGTACTACTTTCCGGAAAGCCGCCTCCTAAAACACATCAAACAGACAAAATTTAGAATCTGATATGGAAAGCATCACTCCTGAAGAAATCATCACATAGTTTTGTTTAAAATCTGTGTTGAAGACCTTCTTAAGGACAGAAAACTGCCAGTTCCCTTTTCTCAAGTTGTGAGGGTGCAGGGGAACAGGCTGGCCCTGAAGCTCACAGGGACAGACGGCAGGGCAGGTAGTGCCAATGGCCAGGCAAGAGGCAGATCCCTCAGGAAACTACCTCCACCCAGCAGCGTTCCGGAGTCTGGAAGAGCCCAGCACACGCAGGGCGCAGAACAGGGAGGGCTGGGCCTGGCAAGCACCTGCTCTGACTCAGGTCTCCAAGTTAAGGTTTCCCTGCCAAACATCAAGTCCACCAGTGGCAGGGACTGATGTTAAACCACTGACTGCCACACAGCAGCCACAGGGCCACGGAGCACTGTGGAGCCAGCTAGACCTTGGATCGGGACAGAAAAGAGAGACCAGGGAGGGGAACAAGGTCCTGGCTGTGATCACACTAAAAGAAATCGGGAGTGCCTGGGGTGAAGACAGCAGGGCGTGGCGAAACATGAGCACCACAGTGAGGACCCAGCCATTCCCCAGGAGGGAGCAGGTCGGCCATGCCCGTGGGGAAAGGGCACAGGATGCAGCACGCAGCCGTGCCAATGGAAAGGGAGGACACAGGTCAGCAGGGGTCTCAGCTCTCTTGGCCAAGTAGGCAATCGTGCCTTCTTTCAGTTAGGGGTGGGCTGTGGGAGCACAAGGGTCCCTCAGTGGAGGCTGAGCCCTTGCCCATGTCAAAGCCTAAGAACTCCAAGCCCTGAAGGCAGGAGGTGAGCGCCCCAAGCGCCAGAGGAGACCCAGAAAGGGTATCCTGGAGGCACCCCAGCCCCATGCCTCTCGCACAGCCCAGACTCATCCTGCTCCCACAGGCCCTGCCTGGACCTCAGGGCTGCTCCCCCTCCACAGGCGCACTCCCCTCTCCTCCCAGTCACCAGCCCGCCCACATTCCTGGAGAGTCCCTTTTGGTGCTCTGGACCGGAAGTAGCAACACCCACTCTCTGAGGCCGATTCTCACCACACCCGGGACCAGAACTGAGGCTGCCTACACATTCCCTGACCAGAGGTACCTTTCAGATGCCCTCAGCACTCCCCTGCTCTCCTGCAGCCCCAGCAGGTGCCAGATGCTGCTGCCCACCGCTCCCCTACCACACACCAGCTCCTACCTGTGCCCTGCTCACAGCCTGCACAACGCTCACACAGTGTCCTGCCTCTTTTTTTCTCCCTACAAAGAAAGGTGTTTTCCTCTGCACTGCCTATTATCATCACCACTTTGAAGGATTAAAAAAAGAAGGTAAAATTAATCGTTTGCTACTTTTTATTATTGAACAGTAATTGAAATTATGTTTCCTATCCATTTTACCTGCCCACGATTTCTTCTGCCTCTCTCATCAGAGAGATGGTCTTTCCATTAAACACAAGCCTGACCACTTCCACCCTCAGGCACACGTGAAAGTAAAATGAATGTACCAGTCCTGTTCAGCAGAAATCGTTCTAGCCAAGTGGAAACAAAGCCAGTCTTTAAAAAGTAACCGCTGGGACAGGACTCCAAAACATCGCAATTTTATTAAATCACTAAGAACAGGCCACAATATTTGACAACAAAATACATCAGAGAATCACAATCAGGATTAGTGGTCCTCAATCCAATTCTATAACTTTTCCCTATACAGAGATGCCCCTACTGTATGGTAATTAGCCCCTTCGAGATCATCTTGTCAAGCTGCTTGCCAGAAACTAACCCAACTTCTGGAAAGCTCCAATTATTAGCAACATCTACAGGTCAAAACCTGCCTGGTGACTTTCAGATGCCCTCACTCATGACTGTATTACTCACCACCTGTTAATCCTCACTTGGCCAGCAATCTCTACACATTCAGGCACGGACCTTGGAGGTAATATATCTGTGACTCCTGGCCCCCTCTGCTGGACATCCTGAGAGAAACAGCCCAATCGCCGGCCTTCCTGTGTCAGTGGGGACTTGCCGTAATGCCACAGGGCCAGGCAGGCAGAGAAGGACCGCAGGAACAAAGGCTTAGTTTATGAAGGCCCCACCTCATCCTTCTGGAGCGGTGAGGGGCAGAGATTATGAAGGAGAGGTGCAGCGTCTTACTGTTTGTTTTTAATATAAACTCCAAAAGGGAAGAGACTTTTGTCTGTTTTCTCATTGATATAAAGTACCCAGAACAGAGCCTGGCATGCAGGAGGCACTCCGTGAACATTTGCTGAATGAGCTGAATTCTATGTGTTCTATTCCCAGTATAGACATTCTATTGGGTTACATGTACTGAAGACAGCAGTTGCCCCTAGAGCAAAGACTGCCACTCAAATACCTTTCCCTGGGATATCAGAATTCCTCGGAGAGTGTCGAACCCAACAGAAGGCCCGAGTCCAGTTTCGTCGAGCGAGCCTTCCAGGTCGAACATGGGGATGCAGGGGCAGAAGAGCTCGGAGAGGTGGTGCAGCAGCAGCAGGCGGTTCCTCAGCGCGATGATGGGGATCTCCTGCAGGTGATTGTACTCCATGGGGACCTGGAACACAGAAACAGCCTTCAGCCCCTCAGTCACCAAAGGCACAGGGGGGCCACAGTGTGGCATCCATTAAGGATTCTGAAAACAATTGTTTCAAAAACAGAGAAGGACTATGGTATCTGAGTTTGGTTTGCAAAACCTCACTGTGCTGCTTTCGAAATAATATTCTGTCCAATTTGACTGTAAAAAACAAACAAATTTACTAAGAAACATGAGGCATGTACTATCAGAACAGTTCGGTGTGGAACAGTTTGGTTTGGGTTATAAGATACAGAAGGTGATACACACTGTATACACAGAATATTGGCTGGCATGAACATTAAGGTTCTTTTGAGACAGGGTCTCACTCTGTCACCCAGGTAAGAGGGCAGTGGTGCAATCACTGCAGCTTGGACCTTTCAGACTCAAGTGATCCTCCCACCTCAGCCCTCAGCCTCCCAGGTAGCTGGGACTACAGGTGCATGCCACTATGCCTGGCTAATTTTTGTAGAGACAGGGTTTTGCTATGTTGTCCAGGCTGGTCCCAAACTCCTGAGTTCAAGCAATCTGCCCACCTCGGCCTCCCAAAGTGTTGGGATTACAGGCGTGAGCCACCACAACCAGCCAAATATCAAGGTTCTTAAATGCACTGTTTGGCTAACATTTACTGAGCCTGAATTATTTTCACCGAGAAGCCTCTGTAAACACACAACGACAGGATGCAGCATGTGACAGGAGCACACTTTGCTTGCCCCGACCCACCCAACCTGCCCGGACTCACCTGTGCAGGGAGTTTGCCAGCACTGGCGGGCTTGCTGGTCGACCAGGCGAGGGTATGTGCTGAGCCACAGGCCACACGGTTGACCTTCTTACCCTGAAGGGCAGCTACCAACCGAGGCCTCTGGATGGCGTTGGTGGTTCCGTCTCCCAGTTGTCCCTCATCATTGTCGCCCCATGTATAAACCTCACCTGAATGAAGTGCATTTAGAATCAGAACCTGTATACTAGGGCCAACAAACCCATGGCTGCCAGTGTCTTCCCATCACACACAGTACCAATGCTCCCTGCCCTTCAGCTGGTGTTGACCTAGTTGACAACTTTACATATGACCTAGACGTGAATGTCTGCTTTATGTATGACCTAAACATGAATACATGCTAATTACACATCCAAAGAGGTGAGTGTACTTCCCAGGACTCTCCACAGCCCCTGCTGGCCACCAGGCCTCTTCTAGTGAGAGGCATAGGACTCTGGTCTTAAGCCTCCAACAGTGTTAGTTCTCAGGACTAGGCACGAACAGCAGCAGTTCTCCATCAGAATAATATTAGAACAGATAGCAATATCCCGAACATCCCAAATCCATCTAATATTAAAACAGATAGCAATATCCCTAACATTCCAAATTGCTCTTGCATGCGAAACAGAAAAGGAAAAGTCTGTTTTATTTATTTTATACTTTTTTTTGAGACAGGGTCTCACTCTGTTGCCCAGGCTGGAGTAAACTGGCATGATCACGGTTCACTGCAGCCTCAACCTCCCCAGCTCAAGTGATCCTCCCACCTTATCTCCCAAAGTGTTGCGATTACATGCATGAACCACTGTGACGAAGTCTCTTTGTCGCCCAGGCTGGAATGCAGTGGTGAGATCTCAGCTCACCTCAACCTCCGCCTCCCGGGTTCAAGCGATTCTCCTGCCTCAGCCTCCTGAGTAGCTAGGCTTACAGGCGTGCGCCACCATGCCCAGCTAATTTTTGTATTTTTAGTAGAGACAGGGTTTCACTATGTGGGTCAGGCTGGTCTCAAACTCCTGACTTGGTGATCCACCTGAAAATCTATGTTTTTAAAATCAAAACCACAATGTGATACCACCTCACTCCTGCAAGAATGGCCATAATAAAATAAGAATTAAAAAAACAGATGTTGGTATGGATGTGGTGAAAAGGGAACACTTAAACTGCTGGTGGGAACAGAAACCAGTACAACACATTGAGATATTCTCCCACTAGAGGGCGATAAAAACTAACAACAAGCTATCTGTGAAAACGCGTTGTGATGGAAAGCATTTTCCACGCTCCACTATGGAAAAGTGTGGAGATTCCTCAAAGAACTAAAAGTAGATCTACCATTTGATCCAGCAATCCCACCACTAGGTACCTACCCAGAAGAAAGACGTCATTATTTGAAAAAGCACTTGCACACGCATGTTTATGGCAGCACAATTGGCAATTACACAAATATGGAACCAGCTCCAAAGCCCATCCATCAATGAGTGGATAAAGCAAATGTGGTATATATACACCATGGAATACTACTAGCCATAAAAAGGAATGAAATGATGGCATTCACAGGAACCTGGATGGGACTGGAGACCGTTATTCTAAGTAACTCCGGAACGGAAAACCAAACCATATTCTCATGTGATGAGGATGCAACGGCATAAGAATGACACAATGGACTCTGGGGACTCGGGGGAAAGGGTAGGAGAGGAGTGAGGGATAAAAGACTACACATTGGGTACTGTGTACACTGCTTGGATGATGGGAGCACCCACATCTCAGAAATCACCTCTAAAGAACTTATTCATGTAACCAAACACCACCTGTTCCCCAAAAACTTGTTGAAATAAAAATAAATTTTAAAAATAACATAAGAAAAGAACATGCAGTTTCTGTTCATATCCTAAACATAAGATTCACCATTCACGAGAATCATCACACTCTTCAGTGCACCGTGTGGGACCTCAACCAAGAAATACCACCGGCAAAGATTCTCAGGCAAGGTCCCTGGTGACCAGCATGGAAACAAGGCTCATGTTCTCTGGAGACACCATTAGCCTTGTCAAATCCAGAGAGACTCCTCGGGTGTCTGGAAAGTGTGACGCCTGCATGGTCAAAGGCAGTGTACTTGTCTCCTGTCCCTGCCTGCTCTCCACAGATTGATCCTAAAGCCACGAGGCGGGTGTTGCACACACAAGGTGAGGAGGGTGTCTCTGCAGACGCAGCCGGGCATAGGGAATGAGTCCGCGAGAGTGAGGAAGGCTTCTACCCAGGTGCTAGCTCCGAGGGGAGTCAGCCAAGACCCCCACATGCAAGGGGAGGAGCCACACAGGAGAGGATGAGACGCTGGTTATGCACGGGGGGAGTGGCCAAGTCGCCAGAAGAGAAAGGAGCTGCAAGATTGCCATGAGAAAACTGGAATGAACCCTGTGGATCCAAACTGGACCTGCGGATACTGGTGGGAACTCAGTTTTCAACAGACATCAAACATAAACCAGGGTATTGTTTACATTACTATTCCCTGGCTTTGTCCACTGCCGAGGCCTGGGGAGTGGTGACACCTCAATAGCAATGAGCACACCCATCATCCAGACCTTGTCTTCTCAAGGCCATTCTCCTCCACAGACGCCAGGGTTCCTTGGAGAAATGGCCAGGTCAAGGCGTGGGGCATGGCGGGAACAAGTGGAGGCTGATCTTCCTCTGCCAGAGCAAGGAAGTACTCCCAGACAACGGGACATACGAAAAGGGGGCAGAGCCAGCCAACTAGAGCATCAAAATAAATAGACTATATACCCCAATGAATACATTAGGATCCATGACTCCCACTCAAATAAAACAAATACATGAATTGATTCAAAGCTGCATGAGCAAGGAATATTTAAATAGATTCAGGATGTCCCTACTAAATACTTGTTAATTATAAAGAATGTTCACAGTGAAAAGCATGGCAGACAATGTAACCAAGCAACTGTAGTGAGCATCATCAGCAAGCGGACAAACTGCATGTCACCTGCAAGGATGAACTGTGACGATCAAAGACACACAACCCGAATCTACTGCAGAAACATCAGAAAAAATCCAAACGGAAGAATGTGCTACAAAATAACTGGTGTCAAGTTGCAAGAAGCCCAGGAAGACGAGGAAGTGAAACGATGATGCCAGGCACTGAGAGAGTGTCACAGGACAGAGGATACACCTTGCCAGCTGACTGGCCTGCAGTGTGCTGCGAATGGGCACGGGCGTCAGGCGGGGTGGGGGAGTGTGAACTGGCTGGCAGGATGAGCCTCCCTGTTTATGGGAAACACACTGAAAAGCTCAGGACGCGGCAGCAGGACAATAACTCACTCTCATGTGGACTGGGATAAGCAAGTTCTGGGTAATGTGCTTCCAACTGGTTTGCTTCCAACTGTGATTTGTCTCAAAATTTAAAAGAATTAAATAAATCAAATAAAAAGTTCTGGATCAAGAACTACAGTGTCCTTCCACTACAGGCCACAGAAGTTGCTCATTCATCCATGAACCTCTTCTCTCAATGAAATGATTAAAGAGTGCATGCTTATATAATTCACCAAAGGCTTTAACAAGGAGCACAGTTTGTGCGAAGGCAATGAAAGATGGCACCCACGTTTTCCACTGCTGCCATAACACATCCCCACTGCCCAGTTGGCTTAAACACACACTTAGGATCCTTTCACTCTGCAGGTAAGAAGTCCCGCATGGGTCTCCCTTCCCAGAGGCCCCAGGGGAGAGTTTCCTTGCTCATTCAGACACAGCTCAGTTCTCTGTGGGACTGAGGTCCAGGTTCCTTGCTGGCTGAGCTATTCCCAGCTTCCAGGGGCCACCCCATTCCCCAGCCCTGTTCCTCCACGAAAGCCAGCAACGGAGGGTAGAGAGCTCTCAGACTTTGAAAATCTTTCTACCACCTCTTCAGTCACATCTCTGACTGACTCTTCTGCCTTCTTTTCTGATCAAAGGGTCTGTGTGATTACACTGGGCCCACTAAATAATCCAGAATAATCTCCATATCATCAAGTCAGCTGACTCACAAACTTCATTTGACCTGAAAAGTCCCTTTCGCCATTGTGTTGGGGTTCCCCGGACCGCTCCCATGCTCGGACCGCCCCCACGCTCATGATTCTCCAGCATGACTTACAAGACTCAGCATACACTCCTCCTCACAGTTACAGTGTATTATGGCAAAAAGACACAGAGTAAGACCAGCACAGGGATGGGGACCTGTGGCAAAGCAGCGGGGAAACCAGGAGTAAGCTTCCAGAGTCCTCTCCCACAGGAGCCACACAGGACGAGCTTAACTGCCCCGGCATCGAGTTGTGTCAGGTGCTGTCTGCCGGGAAGCTGGGTAGAGACTACAGGCCCAGGGTTTCCATCAGGGCTGATCACACGGGCATGCCCTGCCTGGCGTGTACCAAGTTCCAGACCAAGGAAAGCAGGTTTCAGCACAGAACATGTCGCTTGTACAGACAGTTCAGACACAGTGAACCACACTCACCACCTAGGGAACAGGGGAGCCCTCCAGAAACCCAGGTTCCCAGACACCAGCAGAGGGCCAAGCCTGCAGCAGGTCTGTCTAAGGACATGTCTCAGGCTGGCTGCTAGCTCTGTTCTGCACAGCCCAGTAATAAGTAATAAACAGAACTCATTCACAGGTTTAACAGCAGGGGCTGAAGATGACAGGGCCAAAGCCCTGCTGATTGCAGATAGACTCTCAGGACACTGTATAAGCCTTTGCCTCTTTTTTTTTTTTTGAGATACTCTTGCTCTGTCGCCAGGCTGGAGTGCAATGGCACGATCTTGGCTCACTGCAACCTCCACCTCCCGGGTTCAAGTGATTCTCCTGCCTCAGCCTCTTGAGTAGCTGAGATTACAGGCATGTGCCACCATGCCCAGCTAATTTTTGTATTTTTAGTAGAGATGGTGTTTCACCATGTAGGCCAGGCTGGTCTTGATCTCTTGACCTCGTGATCCGCCTGCCTCAGCCTCCTAAAGTGCTGGGGTGACAGGCGTGAGCCACCACACCTGGCCTGTGCCCCCTTTTAAGGCTGCGCATATCATTCATGCTCAACCCTCTTAGATTCACAGGCTTCAGTCCTGCGGCGCTGAGCCCCCACCTACCATCCTCTGTGCAGCACACACAGTGCAGGGAGCCAGTGGCGATGGCGATGACCTTCTTCCCTTGCAACCCTTGGACCTGCCGAGGCCTTCGAACATGGTCATCCAATCCATGGCCCAACCTGTGATAATCGCCTTTGCCCCTGCACACAAATGAAGCATGGAAATTATGGGGCAAGGTGATCTCACTGACAACCCTGACTAGCCTCCTGGGCAGCCTCTGCTGTTCAGGACACAACCATAGCCTGCTGCAGAAGCTACATTCCCATCCATGAAAAGGTGGTGCACATACCCCAATTAAAATCTGGTTTTAGTGGGTTTAAACAAACAGAATCTTGCATACCAGGTATAAACAGCTCCAGATTTGGTAAGGGCAACAGAAAACTGGGATCCGCATTCCACTTTAACTACTCCAAGACCGGTAAGAGAATCAATCTAGAAGGGGAAAAGGTTCAATTAGACAGACAGCAACAAGGCTCCTGCTGACTGCTATAACCTCACTGAGATTTAACTAAATCTAGTAGGAATTCTGAAAACTTGTACCCATGATGAATAATTAGTGCAACTTAAAATCATATTCCACTTAATCTCAGCACTCTCAGGAGGCAGGCGGGACCGTGACTGACAGCATGCCCGCTGGCACACGGTGGCCCGGTGGGACCCAGCACAGGGCACCGGAAATGGAAGCTTTGCAGGTGAGGCCTACAAGCCTCTCCCCAGAATGGCCTCCCGCAACCGTGCTTCTCTGTGCAGTAGCACCATACTCCAGCAATCCCTGTGTTTCTCCTCACCTGCCCCAGCCCTCTCAGAGCAGAGGCCCGCGGGGGAGGAGCAGCAGGCAAGGGGAGGGATGGCCAAAAGCACTGGGCCCCACCCACCCTCCACACCGCACACTTGCCAGCCAACACTTTCCCTATCCCGCAAGCTGCTCCTCATGACCTCTGTGATTGCTCTCATACATAAGTTCTCATATTCAATTCTGAACTCAAATTAATTAAAACTGACTTCATTCTCTAAATGAGACAATGTGGTAGGGCCCTGGTGTCCGGCCCTACCACAATGGCATTGGGACGTCCTGCTCCAGCCCCTCTGATGCCCAGCATCCTCAGCCTTGGAAGTGCAAACCCCAGGCTCTTTCCCGCAAGGAGGGGCCTCTGACGCACGCCACTGATTAGGGTCTGCTCCAGAAGCACCTGTGTCACACCTGCAACCCCACAGCCCCACGAGAGAGGAGGCCAGGCAGAGACAGGTTCGCAGCACCAGGCTCCCAAGTACCCAGCAGAGCACCTGGGCTACACGGCAGTGTGGTGTGCATGCACTGAGGTCACTGAGCAGCATGTGCAGGACCTGAACCACGTACCAGCCACCCGTTCACAAGAGCAAAAGACATTCTGGCAAAGCTAAGAAATCACCTGGAGCCACTGGGCTTGAGTGGAGCAGAGCCGCCGACCCCACCAGGACTGCAGGACTTGGGCGCTGTGCAGGCCCTGCTCTCGCTCCTCACAGGACACCCACCTGAGGTGGCCCCGGCTAACCCAGATGCAGTCCCTTTAGCAAGCACTGGCACCCCCAAGCGCGTGCCGTGGCAACTCCACACCACTGTAAACTGAGAGAGTGTAAGCCATGTGATATCCTTCTCTGAGACAGGCCTACATGCTATAAACCGGAAGGCTCCACGGTGCCCGGATGATCCCATCCACTTCTCAAGAGAATGCACACAGTACATAAAACACCTTACTCCCTCTAGGCCCTCCATACACTTTCTAGCCAATTACCCATTATATTTACTGGAAAGAAGGTAAAGAGGAGGTTAAAATGCTCCTCAGGAGCACACACAGGAAACAGTAATGGTGGCTCTGAGGCTGTGTTTTCCCAGAGGGGCCCTGGGGGCCCCTGACTGAGGTGAGCTGGGAGAGCACTGGGCAGGGCAAGAATGGGAAATACCTTCATCGGCACCTTACAGCCATCGCTGCCTCCCCGGCCGAGCTTGCCGTAGTCCCCGTCCCCCCAGGACCAGACAGTGTCGTCATCTGTGAGGCAGAGGGTCTGGGCGTCTCCGCTGCCACAGGCGATGTCAACCACACGGTGGCCCTGCAGCGCCTCCACCTTCAGAGAAAAGGGACTTGGGTTGGCCGAGCACAACACAAGAAGGCTTGCCACAGGACTGGCTTCACAACACTGCCATTCTTTTTTTTATGGGGGTACCTGTTTTAAGCCTTTACAAAGAGGTGATTTCTAAAATCCTATAAGATAAAAGAGAAAGCACCTTCATCTATTTGAACTACATGCATCTAAACCACAGGAGGAGGTATCAGCGTCTTTGATGAGCCAACCCTACATCACCATGAAGGCTGTTTATTCACTTCTTGCACCCAAAAATACAGTGGGCCTTCTAGAAGCCAAAGCATTTTTCTTAGACGCCAAGCAATATTTACCATTACAAAGAAAAGGATATTTCAAATACTGTCCTGTTTAAATGACTTGTGGAAGAAACATGTGCCAAGATGGTTTTTATTTCCACCAGAGAGAACATCTACTTGTAAATGGGGCTATGACCAACAACCATAAAACCAAAAAAATCTAGAACAGGAAATACTTTGGAATTTTAAAATCATAACGACGGTGGCAAACCGCCCCCATCTGACAGCAGCAGTGAGGAGCATGCAGCCTCCGGCCTCTGCACACGGTGCCTCCTCACCAGCTTCGGCTTCAGCTGGTCCTCACTGTCGCTGTGCCCCAGGCGGCTGTAGCGGCCTTTGCCCCATGTGTAGAGGTCCCCGGCTGCTGTGACACAGGCGCTGTGGGCTCCGCCAGCAGCAACATCGACCACTTCAATTCCTCTCAGAGACTCGATGACACGAGGGCGGTCACACGGACTGCAAAAAAGTCACCAAATATAATGGAAACACATTTTTATTCTTAAACATTTTTCAGCGTATTAAATACCTCTCAATCTACACCTTCCTAATCAGTTAATTGTTAAATCAATCAAGAAGAATCATTCAGACCTGAACTCAAAAGGTCACCTCTTCCTACCTCCTTCCTGTACAAGGCCAGAGGACAGGGCTTCCCCAGCTCTGACTCAGAGGCTGGAAAGTGACCACACATACTGGGCCAAGTTCGAAGCACAGCCCATTTTTCAAAGGCCTATGAGCTGAGAACAGGTTTTACATTTTAAAGAGTTTAAAAAAAAAAAAAGAATCATATGCAACTCCTAAAATAGTTACCATCTGGCCCTATAAGGAAAGTTTGCACCTCACCCCCACTATGAATTAACAATTCATTTAAGGAGTTTTAACATGAATGTCACTAGTCTATACCATAGTGACTACTAATAACAAACTTTTTGTTTTCTTATTAGGTTTTGAAAGAAGTTCTTTATATATTTTGGCTATCAGACCTTAGTCAGATTATATGATTGTGAATATCCTTTCCCAGCTGTGGTTTCAATCTCTTCATAGTGTCTTTTGAAGAATAGTTCATAATTTTTATAAGGTCCAAGTTCTATTTTTCTTTCATGAATCATGCTTTTGGAGTTCGATCTAAAAATCTTTTCTGACCTAAAGTCACAAACATTTTCTCATGTTTTCTTCCAGAGCTTTTTAGTTTTACATTTTACATTCATGACTATGGTTCATTTTGAATTAATGTTTGGATGTGGTGTAAAGTATGAATTAAAGTTCGTTTCTTGCCATAGGTTATCCAATTATTCAAAACCACTTGTTGAAAATAGTATATTTTCTCCAATGAATTGGCTGTGCACTCGTATAAACTGTGCACTAGAAATTGTGAGAAGTCCAGTTTCATTTTTCCACACTCGTCTTGTCAGTATTTGCTGGCCAGTTTCTGGATTCCCTATTCTGCTCCATTGATGTATCTGTCTCTCTCTTTTTGCCAGCACCAAGCCATGTTGTCTACTGCAGCTATAAACGAGGCTTAAGTCAGGTAGTTCAAGTCTTCCGACCTTTTCCTCATTTTCAAAGCTGATTTGACTATTCTAGGCCATTTGCATCTCCATATACATTTTATGCTCCGCTTATCAATTTCTATAGAAATCTTGATTGGGAAGGTGTTGAATCTATAGATTTGAGGATAACCAGCGACTTAACAATACTGACTCTTCTGCTCCATGAACACAGCATGCTCCTTCACGACTTTAGGTTTTTTAAAAATTATCTCAGCAATACTTTGTAGTCTTCTGTCTACACAGTCATTCACATTTTTGGGTCAGATTTATCCCATAGTTTTTCAATTCTGGGAGACGGTACTGTAAGTGGTATTTTAAAATTTCACTTTCTGGTTACGTATATGTATATGTATAGACATACAAGTAACTTTTATTTATTGATCTTCTATCCCGCAACACTGCTAGCCTCACTTATCAGTTCTAGCAGCTTTTTGTAAATACCACCAGGTTCTCTGCATAAACAATGTTTTCAGCAAAAAAGACAGTTTTAATTCTCTTTTCAATCTAGATGCCTTTTATTTCTTTGCACTGCTGTACTGCACTTACTAAACCTGTTGCACAATGTTGAAGAGAAGCGGTGATAGCAGACATCCTTGCCTTGATCCTGAACTCCGGGGGAAAGCTTTTGGTCTGTTGCCATTAACTACAATCTAAGCTCTAGGTTAACAGAGATGCCCTTTATCAGGTAAAGGAAGAGACCTCTTACTCCTAGACTACTCAGAGTTTTTATCAGAATTGGATGTTGGAGTTTGCCAAATTATTTTTTCCTTTTATTTTTATTTTTTTTTGAGATGGAGTCTCGCTCTGTCCCCCAGGCTGGAATGCAGTGGCGCAATCTCGGCTCACTGCAACCTCCAGCTCCCGAGAAGCTGGGACTACAGGTGTGTGCTACCACATCTGGCTAATTTTTTCTGTATTTTTTGTAGAAATGGGGTTTCGTCATGTTGCCCAGGCTAGTCTTAAACTCCTGAGTTCAAGCAATCTGCCCACCTCAGCTTCCCAAAGTGCTGGGATTACAGGCGTGAGCCACCATGCCAGACCTGTTTAACATATTTTATATGGTGGTTTAGTTATTCCTAGGATAAGAAGGCCCCTGTTACTCCAATCTGGCTGGTAGTTCTCATTAATTTTTTAAAACTTGTGAGTTTGTTCATTTGTTTAAAAAATGGTGTCAACTGTGTGTTCTTTCTTCCTCACCCCTGCCATTTCCTCTGTATTTGCAGTTCTAGTATCACGCACGTTACACAAAATGCCAAATGTGATTCAGTGGATGATATAGGGAGAAGGACAAAAAAACGCTTACTTAGTACTTGTAATCAAAAACTCAGAATTGACTTTTTTTTCCCTCTCAACAGAGGAATCATATGGGTAAGGCTTCATATTGGAACATAAAACTATTTCTGCCAAATGAGTCATTAACATTATTTAGTTTGAGAGTATTGTAAATGTTGCCTTGAAAAACAAAGCGCCAATAGATTGTAACAGGATTAAAACAAACAATAACAAAGACAAATAGAATGTTGAAATAATTTTTTCACATCATACCTTCTGTTGCCATGCCCCAACTTCCCATCTTCTGCCTCACCCCAAGAGTAAACTTCTCCTTCTGAAGACAGGGCAAGGCAGTGCTTTCCTCCGGAGTTCACAGCTACTTTCTTAATAAACACATGCTGAATGGATTCAAGCAATGTTGGGGTAGACACCGACTCTGTCCCTCCAATGCCTAGTCTGCCACCTGCACCATACCCAGTGGCATACAGCTAAGAAAAGAAAAAGCAATAATAACATCAGTTTTTAATCTCAATATCCCCTAAATTTACTAATTCATAAACCTAATCCATGCTTTAGACATTTTTACCACATAGAAATAAAATTTGAAGTTAAAAATCTCAGGAATATAAGTTTATGACTTTATACATGATCTATTAAAGTTCTAGAAATGAAATGAAATTTCTAGAACATGACTATTAGAAATTCCAAATTCAGAAAACATATTGTGAAAATAAGGTCTTCTCGCTGGAAGCTCTTCCATTTTTGTGTAGAATACCAACTACAATTAACACCAAGAAAAACAAAAAACAATTTAATTATCTACTATATGCAAATCTCTGACAATAACAGCCACAAAAACATACCCATAAAAGAACACAAATACATTTTAATATTTCAGCAGGGTAGCATATAAACCACACAGGAAAAAACACCTCTTTTTTTTTTTAATCTAAGTGGGATGTTTTAGGACACAAAACATCTATGATTAATTTTAAAGAACATGATTGATTTAAAAACATACACACACGCGATCAGACTGCCGTTTTCCAAATGAAGGCAAACATCCCTTCTGATAAAAACTTAAATGCTGTTCCATGCTGTTTTAGACATCTTTCAAACGTGCTGCTGCACTGACATAATGTAAGGAAGCCACAAGTGCCAACGCAGGAAGTGAAACCCAAACTCAGGTGGATAAACAAGCCCCACCCCCAAAGCCAGCTTCTGGGTGCTGGGTGAGGCTCTGGGGTGCACAGGGTGCAGGGTAATGCAGCGTGCCTCCAAGGACTTCCTATAGAAAGTGGGGCTCCAAAGGGTTGCCCCTCAGTGCCTGTGAATAAGAAGAACACCACAGAAAGCTGCCCTTCTCAGCCTCAGCACTGACAGGGAGACAGAGGCTTGTCCCTGAGAATTCATAACTACAACAGGAGTTGGCAAATTATGGCCCATGGGCCAAACCAGGCCCATCATTTGTTTCTGTAAATGAAGTTTTATGGGAACACAGCCACACCCACTCATTTATAATATGTCCAGGGTTGCTTTTGTAGTTGCAACAGAGACCATATGGCCCAAAGCTGAAAATACTTTTGTGCCCTTTACAGAAAGTGCTTACCAACCACACCCTAGAAAAAGGACAAAATAAAGATATTTTGAAACAAACAATCAGAATTAACCAAGGAAAGAATTTCACTAAAGTAAATCAAGAAAGATATGCTAAAGGAGAAGGAAATGATTTTATAAGATCTGAGACATAACAAATGATGGTAAGAAATGATAGTAAGCAAAGATGTGCAACATTTGGCTAACTCCAAAAAAAACACCATGGTCCATATAAAACCACCAAAACAACAATAATGTCTACAGCAGAGGGGAACAGGTTAGAACCCAAACACGGGGTAACAAGGGGTCACTGACTGGGAGGAGGGGAGAAATACTAATTAACTTTAGGTTTTTAAGTACCTATGTTAAAATAACCAGAGAAACAATGAAAAGAAGCAGAATTCTCCTGAGAATTGACACAGAGGGGCTACATTTCAAACTTTTTTATGAGGCTAGACCACTTCGACACCTGTGCTAGCAGTCTGCCTCTGACACGGTTCACAATGATCCCTGCTTCTAAACATGTGTGCTCCTGTATATAGGCACACCCCATTTGACTGTGCCTTGCTTTACTGTACCTCGCAGATACTGTTTTTTATAAACCGAAGGTCTGTGTCAACCCTACACTGATCAAGTCTATCAGCGCCATTTTCCCAAAAGCATGTGCTGACTTACTGTCTCCATGTCACGTTTTGATAATTCTTGCAATATTTTAAACTTTTTCATTATTATTTTATCTGTTATGATGATCTGTGATCAGTAATGTTTGATGTCACTGTTGTACTTGTTTTGAGGCACCACAAACCACACCCATAGAAGATGGTGAACTTAAATGATAAATGTTGTGTATATTCTGATTGCTCTGCCAACTAGCGTTCTTCCTTCTCTCTCCCTCTCCTCAGACCTCCCTATTATGTCCCTGAGACATAACTTATTGAAATTAGGCCACTTAATAACGCTACGGTGACCTCTAAGAGTTCAAGTGAAAGGAAGAGTTGCATATTTCTCACTTTAAGTCAAAAGCTAGAAATGATTAAGATTAGTGAGGAAGGCACACTGAAAGCCAAGACAGGCTGAAAGCTAGGCCTCTTGCACCAGTTACCCAAGAAAAAGTTCTTGCAGCACAATTAAGTGCAACTCTAGTAAACACACAAATGATGAGAATGCAAAACAGTCTTATTGCTGATATAGAGAATGTTTGACTGGCATAGACAGAAGATCAAAACGGACACAATATTCCCTTAAGCCAAAGCTAATCCAGAGCTTGCTAACTCTCTTCAATTCCACGAAGGCTAACAGAGGTGAGAAGGCTGCCGAAGGAAAGTCTGAAGGTAGCAGAGATTGGTTCCTGAGGTTTAAGGAAAGACGCTGTCTTCATAACATAAAAGTGTGAGGGAAAGTAGCAAGTGCTGATGTAGAAGCTGCAGCAAGTTACCCAGAAGATCTAGCCAAGATCAGTGATGAAGGAGGTGGCTACGCTAAACAACAGGCTTTCAACGTAGATGGAACAACCTTCTATCAGAAGAAGACACCATCTAGGACTTTCATAGCTAGACAGAAGTCAATGTTTGCCTTCAAAGCTTCAAATCTTTTGTTAGGGGCTAACGCAGCTGGTGACTCTATTAGTTGAACTCGTTGAAGTCAATGCTCATTGACCATTCTGAAAATCTTAGGGCCCTTAAGAATTACGCTAACTCCACTCTGACTGTGCTCCAGAAATAGAACAAAACCTGGATGGAAGTCAGCACATTTGTTTACAGCACGCTTCACTGAATATTTTAAGCCCACTATTGAGGCCTATTGCTCAGACAAAAAGATTTCTTTCAAAACATTACTGCTCATTGACAATGTACCTGGTCACCCAAGAGCTCTGATGAACATGTACAAAGAGATTAAAGTTGTTTTCACGCCTGCTAACACATCATCTTTTCTGCAGCCACATGGATCAAGGAGTAATTTCAATTTTCAAATCTTGTTATTTAAGAAATACATTTCATAAGGCTATAGCTGCCATAGACAGTGATTCCTCTAATGGATGTGAACCAGCTAAATTGAAAACCTTCTGGAAAGCCATCAACATTATAAATGCCATTAAGTACATTTGTGATTCACAGGAGGAGGTGAAAATATCAACATTAACAGGGATTTGGAAGAAGTGGATTCCAACCCTCATGGATGACCTTGAGGGATTCAACACAAGTGGAAGAAGTAACCTCAGATACGGTGGAAACAGCAAGAGAACTAGAATTAGAAGTGGAGTCTAAAGATGTGACTTAATAGACTATAGTACTTTTATATCCACTGGGAAACCAAGAAATTTGTGTGACATGCTTTGTGAAGATACTTGCTTTATTGTGTTGATTTAGAACCAAGCCTGCATATCTCCAAGTATGCCTACAGCTCCCTCTCCCTGAGTGTGGGCTGGACTTAATGACCTGCTTCTGATGAGCAGAATAGGGCAAGAATGATGGAGTGTGGTCACTTCTGTGATTCAGTTACACAGGACCAGGGCTCTGTCTTCTCCACTCTCTCTTGCTGGTGCTCCCTCCTGTGCCTCCCTTGCTCTCGCTGACAGAGTCAGCTGCCACCCTGTGAGACGCTCCATGGACACGTGGCAAAGGGCTGAGTGAGGGGAGGCTCTGCCAACAGCTCATGAGGGACTGAGGCCTCAGCCCAAAGGTCCGTGAGGGACTGAATACTTGCTCGGACAGCCTCAAGACGACTGCAGCCTGCTGAGATTCTGAGCTGGAGAACGGAGCTATGCTGCCTCCAGAGTCCTGACCCAGAGAAACTATGAAATAATAAATGTGTGTGAGACAGAATATTACATGAGAGTATCTCACTCATGAATAGGATCTCCCAAAAATCTAAACAAAACTATCACAAACACAAGCCAGATACATATCCTGACCAAACTGGATTTATCCAAAGAATGCAAGTTTGTTTAATATAAGAAAACCAATTAATCCAACTGGCTATACTAATTCATTAGAAAACATTGGCCGGGCACAGTGGCTCATGCCTGTAATCCCAGCACTTTGAGAGGCCAAGGCGGTCGGATCACAAGGTCAGGAGTTCAAGACCAGTCTGGCCAATATTGTGAAACCCCGTCTCTACTAAAAAAAAAAAAAAAACACACACAAAAATTAGCCAGGCGTGGTGGCAGGCGCCTGTTGTCCCAGCTACTTGGGAGGCTGAGGTAGAAGAATCGCTTGAACCCAGGAGGCAGAGGTTGTAGTGAGCCAAGACTGTGCCACTGCACTCCAGCCTGGGGGACAGAGTGAGACTCTGTCTCAAAAAAAAAAAAAAAAAAAGAAGAAAACATCTATGAAAGAACATTTCAAAACACATAGAAAGAGTGTTGAACAAAAATCAGTGTCCACTGTTGACTAGAAACAGAAGGAAACATGCCTAATCTGATCAAGGGCTTCTACTCAAACCCCACTGGAAGCCTGGGAACGCTCCACCTGCACCCACTCCAGTCTTGATCAAGGCAGGAGCCTCCGCCCACTCCCACCCAGAATCACACCGCAACCCCAGCCTGCACCATGAGCTCCCATTCTCCCACACAAACGGGAAAAATAAAAGAGAGGTACGCTAGACAGAAAGGAACATAATTCATTTAGAGACTATGGCACTCTATAAAGAAGATACAAGAAATCTTCAGATATACTAGAATGGAGAGAGTCAAGTAGATCACCAAACATAAAGTCAATATATAAACATCCAATATTTCTATATATCAGTGGCAATCTTTTTTTTGGTGGGAAATGGAATCTCATTCTGTCGCCCAGGCTGGAGTGCAGTGGTGTGATCTCGGCTCACTGCAACCTCCATCTCCTGGGTTCGAGTGATTCTCCTGCCTCAGCCTCCTGAGTAGCTGGGATTACAGGCACGTGTCACCGAGCCTGGCTTATTTTTGTATTTTTCGTAGAGACAGGGTTTTCCTATGTTGGCCAGGCTGGTCTCGAACTCCTGACATCAGGTGATCCACCCACCTTAGGCTCCCAAATTGCTGGGATTACAGGCATGAGCCACTGCACTGGGCCAGCAGCAATACATTTTTAAAAATATACTATTTACAATAGCAAACAAGAAATACATCTAACAAGTGATATGCAAACAAAAATTGTAATACTTTTGTATACATGACGTATTTTCAAAATAAAAATTAAAAAAAATTGGCCAGGCGTGGTGGCTCATGCCTGTAATCCCAGCACTTTGGAAGGCCGAGGTGGGCGGATCACCTGAGGTCAGGAGTTCGAGACCAGCCTGGTCAACATGGTGAAAACCTGTCTCTACTAAAAATACAAGTTAGCCAGGTGTGGTGGCAGGCGCCTATAATCCCAGCTACTCGGGAGGCTGAGGCAGGAGAATCACTTGAACCCAGGAGGTGGAGGTTGCAGTGAGCTGAGACCACGCCATTGCATTCCAGCCTGGGCAACAAGAGCAAAACTCTGTCTTAAACTTTTTTTTTTTTAATTTAAAGATTATACAAAAATATCTTAGAACTCTAGCTGCTTCCTGCATACCATAGTACTATTAATCCTGAGAAACGTTTTAGTACAGATCCTTGCATGTGCTAAGAACCACACAGCACCTTTAGCCACAATTGCCTCAGGCTCAGTGACCCTGTGACACAGAGAAAGCACCCTTACCTTCCCATCAGCCGTCACAGCAAAGAGGGTCTGTTCCCCTCCGATTAACTGCACGGGTCTGAGAGTTGCGAGGGCTTCACAGGGAGTGGGAACTTTGACTTTTGCACCTTCAATGCCCCCGAGCTGGCCCCTGTGATTATGTCCCCATCCATAAATTGTTCCACTGCCACCAGCAGAGAGAGTCCAGTCATCTGGTCGCCTACAACACACATCAAGTGAGCATTTGCCATGGGAAAGAACAATGCACACAGCCTCTCACGCTCATGATCAACATTACTGCTTGTTTCTAATATAATAACCTGTTCATCCACTGCACAAGTTGTTCATCTTGTTCTCTTTTAAAAATGTCATGGCTCTCATGCAGAACATCCATGTTTTCGCTGTCTGCCATTAATTCACGAATTTTCTTAGCCACCTGAACAAAATTATTATGATGTTACAAATCAAACACTCATCTCAAACAAAATAGATAAATACTAAGGAAAGACAGAAGGAATCCCTGCCTGAAAATATAAGAGAAGAGCAACATTGCAATGTTATGGTTCATGGGCAAAACCAATAATGACTGCATCAAGTCTAACATATTAAAAATGTCTAGACAGTATCATTCTATCTGTAGTTTACTAAAAATAAACTTTCACTGAAATTCACAGTGTCAGTTCACTCATTTTCACCTATGTGTTATTTTCTTTGATATTCCTTGGCAAGGGAAATTTTTCTGTGTCTCATAATATTGGCATCTTGTTACACTATAGCTAAATAACGTTTTTGCATCCCCAAAGTGATTCCAAAATATCATGCAATACCTCATCAAGAAACAGATGGGGCAACGGTGTTCTTTTGTCAAGGGCCACAGCAACGCGGGAGGCCATGCAATACCTCCGGAACCAGGCCCACTTGTGCGTCTCGGCACAGCAAGGCAGAATGTCCAGCTCCAGGTCACAAGCAAGAGCTACCAGTACCTGCAGGCACCAAAAATGACAAACTCAGGGACACTAAGAAATGCAGTGAACAGGCCAAGGTTTCTGTGGCTCCTTCTGCAGGACCTCCTATTCCAGGATGACTGCCATGGGCACAGCAAGGATACGGCCACCATCAGTGATGTGGCGATCTCTGACAGTTCCTAGCCACGTGCCACACAACTGCTACAACACTTGTTGCCTGCATCAGGTGACAAGAACACTTGTGCATCTCAAGGCATGCTAACAGTTACAGGCTTGTGGTTTAAGGGTTTAGATTACATGATCATTTCTTGAGATTTTTTCATATTTGACTTCAGCTATACCTACAGCTGCCCTCAGAGGCCTAAAACACATACACTGCACATGACAGCTCTCAGTGGCTCTTTCAGTCAAACAGCTCTATTGTCACTTTAAAAAATAAGTCAAACATTACCTTAAAGAATGGGCTGTGGAGCAGCTGTTTGCCACCCCTCACAATAGGATCTTCATATTCAAACTTCCTTTGCAAAGCTTCTGGAAGACCTTTCACCAAAGCAGCAAGAGCACTACCTGTAAAACTCTAAGAAACAACAGAACGGTATTCTATCGCGGGAATCCAGGGTGCGGGGGAGGCTGACCATTTGTTTCTACGGTCAAATGTTTTATTATGTTGGTACTAATTCTTCTAAAAAAAAAAAAACAAAGCTTATCAAAATTCTCAAGTAGGAAAAAAGCTAAAAGAACATAAACACTAAAATAAAAAAGAGGAGTTTGAAGACTCATCTCAGAATGTTTGGTCTTGATTTCAGAACATCTGCTTCCAGAGAAATAGCCCCTCTCTGGCCCACAAATGCTGCCTATCTCCTCCCATGGGTAGGATCAAAAGGGACTACTTTAGTCAGCAAAATAAAGGGGAGGCCATCAGTTAGCCTCACTGTAAAGTCCAATCCACACAATCCTATGTTCACAGCTGTTGAGACAGATTTTCACAAAATCAAAGTCCAACTTGAACTCAGTATACACTGCGACATACGAAAAGTCTGGATGTGACAAAGGCCTCCTTATTTTTATTTATTTATTTTTTTTGAGATGGAGTCTCGCTCTGTCACCAGGCTGGAGTGCAGTGGCGTGATCTCAGCTCACTCCAACCTCCACCTCCCAGGTTCAAGTGATTCTCCTGCCTCAGCCTCCCGAGTAGCTGGGACTACAGGTGTCCACAGCCACGCCCATCTAATTTTTTGTATTTTTAGTGGAGTCAGGGTTTCACCATGTTAGCCAGGATGGTCTCAATCTCCTGACCTCATGATCCGCCCACCTCAGCCTCCCAAAATGCTGGGATTACAGGCCACTGCACCCGGTCCAAGGCCTCCTTATTCTTATGTGAAACTCCCCAACTCCTCTCAACGATTTAGAGGTTTAGACTACTAAAGCAACATTTTATTCCCCAAGGGTCACAAATCTAGAAATTGTACTAGAATGCTCCATACCAAAGCTCTTGTTTCTCCATCATTTTCTCCAAGCAGCCTATTTATGTTAATTGATTGCCCAAATTCAGTTGTAAGCAGCTTCCTCAATCTCTGAAGGGCCCACATTCTGTGACTGGTGGCTGAAATGAGCAGAGAGAAAGTATCAGAAGTCTGATGGTTTCTTCCAAGCAGGAAGACAGATGTAACTGTAATGGTGCCGTTTACCTAGGGCACTCAGCTGTGCACAAGCCACCAGTGAGGCCGCAAGGCGAGGGACGATGCTTCTGTTAGAGGCAAGGTTGAGTCGGAAGTCTAACAGACACGTCACCAAGTCCATGGATGGACAGGAGAGGACGCAGCGGTCAGAGAGGAGTTCTTTAGGGCCTGTGAATGAACACTGTAAACATCCCCGGGTTTCACAAGCTAGGGACCACCCCATAAGAAGCCGCCAATGAACAAGGGTGGCTCCACCCAGCCCCACCCACCAGAAGGCAACAGTTGGTGTGCCCATGCATGCCACTGCGAGTCGGTGAGCCTCGCTCTTCACACTCACACTTCCACTGTCAACCAAAAGCCTAAGAACCGCACCAGCAACAACTCCTTCCACACCAGGTGAGGGGGAGTGTGAGCCTGACAGTTGGACGGCTGGGACAGTTCTCTGTGTTCTGTTCCATGCTTCAGCGGGGCCTGTGGGAGCACTCACTCCAACACAGCAGAAGGTAGGCCGTCAGGCACTACGTGGACATGTGTACATGTCCATGTTGCTCCAGAAACAATCCACAGCCAGTCATCTAACCTTGATCGCCATAAGCCCCTCCCTTACCAGCAGCTGGCATGATGGGATAGACGGTGAAGCACCAGCCCCAGCCATTCACAGACCCATCGCTGATGAACTTCCACTTTAACTCATCCCCTGGGATGCGCAGCTCGCTGGACCAGTCGGACCACTCTCGGCCTGGGGTTTTAAGGAAAGTGCACCCCAGGGTTAGCTTCACTCCATCACCCAATCAATACAAACCGCCTTAGATGCAAAGCAGAATGATTTCCATCATGTGTGAGGAGCAAGTTCCTCCAATCCAAGCTCTCCCAAGCTGAAGTGCACAGTGACACATCACTCTTGGGATTCACATTTTAATACATACCATTCTTCAGCAAACACGCATTCAGCCCCTGTACCAGGTACCCAGGAACTGAGGGCAGGCGGGCAGGCACTGCTCTGGCAGAAGCCACCACCCAGTGGGGAAATGACCCCACCAGCCATGATACAGTGAGTGCCCTCCGGGTCTCCAGCACACACCAGGCCAGGGGCCATTGGGACGTTTCCGGGAAAGCTCTGATACAACCAGGTGGCCAGGCAGCAGAAGGAAGAACCCTAGCTCTCCCAACAAAAGGCCCATGTGTGTGGTTCAGCACGGCGCAGAGGAGGCTGCCCTCGAGGGAGCAGAGGGCCTGGCTGCTGTGGACAGGAGCGGCAGTGTATTACAGCATCTTAGAAGGCCAAGACAACCCCGCCAGATTTCTGCTTCAGAAGGACCATCTGACAGCAGCTCAGGGATGGCCCATAAGGGCTTTCTGCTGGATGCAGAAAAACTCACATCCAACACCACCACTGAAAACTACACTGGCAGACATCTGTCAAAGCACCAGAAAAACCCACGCCCACTGGGACCATACCACTTCATGCAAAGCTTTACTTAACTAAGTAACGCTGTGTGAATAAAGTTTTCCTGGGACACAGCCACGCCCACTCACTGGCATCCTGCCTGCATGTTGTTATGACAGAGGCTGCATTACCTGGCCCTTTACAGGAAACACTCGAGATGAAGGATAAAGAGGTCTTAAAAGGCGCATACACACACCCCTGCACTGCCAGTTCTAAAATACTCAGTAAAAGAGCATTTCACAAGCTCCCACAGACATCCTCATATGCTCCCGCTGGCCTCGTGGAGCCCAGCAGCAGAGACAAGCCGGACATGTGGCTGCCTCCACCTACATACAGAAGTCACTCCACACATGGCCATGCCCTCACTGCAGCCAGTAAGAAACAAACCCTTGAAGAAGCTCTGTAGTATGCCAACCATGACCTCGCATGAGCCCTGTCACCTCACATGTCTCCAGCACCTTTTGCAACTGTCTGGTAAGGCAGGGCCCATCCAACAGGGATGTGGTGCACACATCATAGATAATTACTGTATTTAAAAGTATGGGAAAGAGGCAAGCAAACCTACTGTGTTTCACAGCTGAATAGCATATTGTCCCTTCCTTAAGACTTCAGTGAGAATACGGTAGCAGCATTCTGTCCTACAAATGTGAAGGGTTGTGTCTACGGAGACACAGGTGGGCAGATCATGGCCTGCTCACCTCCTGTCCTTACCTGACCGCACGGAGACGATCCTGTTGACGCCGTCCATGATTGTGAGAGGGTCGTGGCGCCTCTCTGTGGAGCACTGCCGGTCAAATTCCACCCTGAGTCCTTCTGCACCTGGAGGACAGGCAAGCACAAAACATAGCAACCACTCCAGATCAGCACCCAAAGTAGAAACAGTGAAACTAAAACCACGTTTAACAGCTAACGAATAGCAGAAAGTCAGAAAGAACTGGCCTCAAAGACAAGCATCTCAGACTGACCACCCCTTTCCCCAGCTCGTCCCCACTGAAGATTATGTCTGTGCACTGGAAGGCCAGAAAACACTTCCACTTTGCCAATTTGTTTTGTGCGGTCACTCCCGGGCAGACTTTCCTACTGCAACCCCACTCCCCTGATCAAGCTTTACAGCGAACATCACACTGACCAGGGGCTGTGGGAATGCCCAGTGTGCAGCCAAGTCAGACGGCAGTTGTGGGTCACCTGGGAAGTGAGGGGCATTTGAGGTGAGGAGCACCTCAACTTCTGCCGTGTCCAGAGAACTGGAGAACCGCTTGGTGTGGAGAACCCGCACATCTGGTGTGAGAGGTGTGCGAGCAGAGAAGAGTTTTCCTTCAGGCTGGAAGATCTTTAAGGTCTAGCAGAGGATGGCACTGAGGGGCTGGGAAAGAGGCAGGGGAGGAAGGAGGGAAGAAGGAGGGACGTGGGGCAGGGGCTCAAGTCCTCTCTTACAGTTACAGGGTTGACAGGCTTGGACTGGTTTTAAGATACTATCTCTGGATGCTCTGTTGGGGGCTGATTCTGGGGGGCCACAGGAGGTGGGGAGTGGAAGCAGGAACACAGGGAGGCAGCTAGGATGTGATTGCTGGGATGATAAACCGGGTGAGACGCCACAGTGCTCTAGCCCAGAATGTCTAGAGTGAGAGAAAAATGGTTGAATTTGGAATATATTTTAAAAGCAGAGAAAACAGGATTTGCTGGTGGACTGGATATAAAGCGAGAGAGAAACAAGAGAAAAAGGGTCACAAGATTTTCGTCTAGGCAAAGGCTGACTAAAAATACCCTTTGTTCTTTAAATTTCTATCATGAAGTAATAGCTTAAAGTTTAAAAATGCTTTTCTGGGCCAGATGTAGTGGTACACGCCTGTAATCCCAGCACTTTGGGAGGCCGAGGCAGGCAGCTTGCTTGAGCTCAGGAGTTAAAGACAGGCCTGGACAACAGGCTATATATTTTATTATATATTATATATTTTAAAATATAAAATATAAAATATAAATATTTTATAAAAATAATATTTTTATAAAAAATTTTTATAAAAATATATAAATATTTATATAAAATATAAATATAAAATATTTTATATTTTAAAATATAAAATATAAATATAAAATATTTATAATATTTAAAATTATATATTTTAAAATATAAAATTTTAAAAATTAGCTGGGCATGGCCTATAGTCCCAGTTACTCAGGAGGCTAAGGAAGGGCTCACTTGAGCCCAGAGTTTGGGGCTGTAGTGAGCCAAGATAGTGCCACTGTACTTCAACCTGGGCGACAAAGTGACAAAGCTTTTCTGAATCTAACCTCACCTAAAAGTTCAAGAAAAATGATTTCACAAAAACGTGAGCAAGATAAAAGTATAAGACCAAATACAATAAAAAGTTATTGTTAGAAAAAGGGAATAGGCTGGGTACAGTGGCTCACACCTGTAACGATCTCAACACTTTGGGAGGCCCAGCTGGGAGGATCGCTTGAGCCCAGGAGTTTGAGACAAGACTGGGCAACATAGAGAGACTCATCTCCACAAAAAATAAAAATAAGTTAGCCAAGTGTGGCAGCACAAGCCTGTAGTCCCAGCTTCTCGGGAGGCTGATGGGGAAGGATGGCTTGAGCCTGGGAGGTCGAGGCTGCAGTGACTCAGAATCACACCACTGCACTGCAGCCTGGGTGACAGAGCAAGGCTCTGTCTCCAAAAAAAAAAAAAAAAAAGAAAAGTGAGAATAAGGAACAAAATAACATCCCTATAGGCAATAAAAGCAGGCCAGAAAGATACACCCACAAAACACATCAACCCTGAACATTTCAAAACAAATTGAGTGAAATTAGAAAAATGATACAAGACATGAAAGAACCACATAAATCAGACTTATGAAAACCAAAAACTTTTATAAAGCTGAAGACAAAATTACAATGAAAACAAAACTATATTCCAATGGAGACTAAAACAGAGTGTAAAATCAAATAAACACAGCAGATGCTACCTTAAGACAAATAGGAAAAAAGGAGGAAATTTTAAAAAAAGAAACAGAGGTAAAAAGTACTTGAAAGAGAAAGTAACCAACATTAACTCTAAAAGGCATGAACTATGCAATGCATGGAGAGTTACCAAGTGTCCCTAGAAAAGACTGCTAAGCAAGGCTACAGAACAAACACTGCAGACTGCAATTCAAGAGAACGTCCTGCCAAACAGACTTGGGAAGACAGACTAAAGGAGCACCCCTTACCTGAGAACATCACCGAGAATGGCCGCATGAACGTACATTCTGGTGAAATCACCAAAAAAACACACGCGGCTGCTAACCGAGAATGGCCATACGAACGCACATTCTAGTAAAACTATCGAAGAAACACATGCGGCTTCTAACCAAGAACATCACCGAGAACGGCCGCATGAAAGCACATTCTAGTAAAACTACCGAAGAAACACACGCGGCTTCTAACCGAGAGCATCACCGAGAACGGCCACATGAACTACATTCTAGTAAAACTACCGATAAAACACACAGAACTTCTAACCGAGAACATCACTGAGAACGGCCACACAAACGTATATTCTAGTAAAATTACTGAAAAAACACACGTGACTCCTAACTGAGAACATCACTGAGAACAGCCACACCAACATACATTCTAGTAAAATTAACAAAAAAACACACACGGCTCCTAACCGAGAACATCACTGAGAACGGCCGCACAAACGTACATTCTAGTAAAATTACCGAAAAAACAAACGAGACTCCTAACCAAGAACAGCCACACAAACGTATAATCTAGTAATATTACCGAAAAAACACATGCGACTTCTAACGGAGAACATCACCTAGAACGGTCACATGAACGCGCATTCTAGTAAAATTACACATGACTTCTAACCGAGAACATCACCAAGAACGGCCACATGAATGCACATTCTAGTAAAATCACCAAAAAACGCACACAGCTTCTAACCAAGAACATCACTGAGAATGACCACACGAATGCACACGTGGCTTCTAACCGAGAGCATCACCGAGAACAGCTGCACAAACGTACATTCTAGTAAAATCACCGAAAAACACATGCAGCTTCTAACCGAGAACGGCCACATGAACGCACATTCTAGTAAAATCACCGAAGAAACACATGCGGCTTCTAACCGAGAGCATCACCAAGAATGGCCACATGAACGTACATTCTAGAAAAACTACCGAAAAAACACACACGACTTCTAACTGAGAACATCACCAAGAACGGGCCACACAAACACATATTCTGGTAAAATTACCGAAAAAACATATGTGACTCCTGAGAACGGCCACATGAACGTACATTCTAGTAAAACCAATGACAAAACATGCACGGCTCCTAACCGAGAATATCACCGAGAACGGCCGCACAAACGTACATTCTAGTAAAATTACCAAAAAAACAAACGAGACTCCTAACCGAGAACAGCCACACAAACGTATAATCTAGTAATATTACCGAAAAAACACACGCGACTTCTAACCGAGAACATCACCGAGAACGGCCACACCAACGTATATTCTAGTAAAATTACACGTGACTTCTGAGAACATCACCGAGAACAGTCACATAAACGCACATTCTAGTAAAATTATACTTGACTTCTAACCGAGAACATCACCAAGAACGGCTACATGAACGCACATTCTAGTAAAATCACCAAAAAACACACATGGCTTCTAACCAAGAACATCACTGAGAATGGCCACACGAATGCACATTCTAGTAAATGCACATTCTAGTAAAATCACCGAAGAAACCGAGAACGGCCGCACGAACACACATTCTAGTAAACTACCGAAGAAACACACGTGGCTTCTAACCGAGAGCATCACCGAGAACAGCCACACAAACGTACATTCTAGTAAAATCACTGAAAAATGCATGCAGCTTCTAACCAAGAACATCACCGAGAACGGCCACATGAACGCACATTCTAGTAAAATCACCGAAGAAACACGCAGCTTCTAACCGAGAATGGCCACATGAACGCACATTCTAGTAAAACTACCGAAAAATCACACGCGGCTTCTAACCGAGAGCATCACCAAGAACGGCCACATGAATGTACATTCTAGAAAAACTACCGAAAAAACACACACGACTTCTAACTGAGAACATCACCAAGAACGGGCCTCACAAACACATATTCTAGTAAAATTACCGAAAAAACACACATGACTCCTAACCGAGAATGGCCACACGAACATACGTTCTAGTAAAACCAACGACAAAACATGCGCAGCTCCTAACCAAGAATATCACCGAGAACGGCCACACGAACGTAAATTCTAGTAAAACCACTGAAAAAACACACATGGCTCCTAACTGAGAGCATCATGGAGAACGGCCACACGAACGCACATTCTAGTAAAACTACCGAAAAAACACATGCGACTTCTAACTGAGAACATCACCAAGAACAGCCACAGGAACGCACATTCTAGTAAAATTACACGTGATTTCTAACCGAGAACATCAAGAACGGCCATACAAACGCACATTCTAGTAAAATTACCAAAAAAACACATGCGGCTCCTAACCAAGAACATCACCGAGAACGGCCACATGAACGCACATTCTAGTAAAATTACCAAAAAAACACACGCGACTTCTAACCGAGAACATCACCGAGAATGGCCACACGACTGCACATTCTAGAAAAATTACCGAAAAATACACGCAGCTCCTAACTGAAAACATCACCGAAAACGGCCACACAAACGCATGTTCTAGTAAAATTACCGAAAAAACACACACGGCTCCTAAGAACATCACCGAGAACGGCCACACCAACATACATTCTAGTAAAATTACCAAAAAAACACACACGGCTCCTAACCGAGAACATCACCGAGAACGGCCACATGAATGTACATTCTAGTAAAATTACCGAAAAAATACACGCAACTAACTGAGAACATCACTTAGAACGGCCACATGAATGCACGTTCCAGTAAAATTACCGAAAAAACACACGCGACTTCCAACCGAGAACGGCCACATCAATGTATATTCTAGTAAAACCACCGAAAAAACACACGTGACTTCTAACCAAGAACATCGACGAGAACAGCCACACGAACGCACATTCTAGTAAAATTACCAAAAAAACACATGCGACTTCTAACCAAGAACATCACCAAGAACAGCCACAAGAACGCACATTCTAGTAAAATTACCGAAAAACACACATGGCTCCTGACCGAGAACATCACCAAGAACGGCCACACAAACACACATTCTAGTAAAATTACCAAAAAAACACACGTGACTTCTAACCAAGAACATCACCTAGAACGGCCACACAAACGCACATTCTAGTAAAATTACCGAAAAACACACACGGCTCCTAACTGAGAACATCACCGAGAATAGCCGCACGAACGCACATTCTAGTGAAATCACCAAAAAAACGTACGCGGCTGCTAACCGAGAACATCACTGAGAATAGCCACATGAACGTACATTCCAGTAAAATTACCGAAGAAACACATGCGGCTTCTAACCGAGAATATCACTGAGAACGGCCACACAAATGTATATTCTAGTAAAATTACTGAAAAAACACACGGCTTCTAACCGAGAACATCACCAAGAACAGCCAAATGAACCCACATTCTAGTAAAATGACCAAAAAACACACATGGCTTAACAGAGAACATCACCGACAACGGCCACACGAACGTACATTCTAGTGAAATTACCGAAAAAACACACGCAGCTTCTAACCAAGAACATCACCAAGAACGGCCACATGAACGTATATTCTAGTGAAATCATTGAAGAAACACATGCAGCTTCTAACCAAGAACATCACCGAGAACGGCCACACGAATGTACATTCTAGTGAAATTACCGAAAAAACACACACGGCTCCTAACCGAGAACATCACCAACGGCCACACAGACATACATTCTAGTGAAATTACCAAAAAAACACACGTGGCTTCTAACCAAGAGCATCACTGAGAATGGCCACACAAACGTATATTCTAGTAAAATTACTGAAAAAACACACATGACTTCTAAGGGGAAAAGATGTTATCGTTATCACACTTTCACAGAAGAAAAAGACATGATCCAGGGCTTAAATATCTGGAAAAACTACCTTTCAAATTCGAAGGACAAAAACTCTTCATGGACAAGTCTGATCTCAGGGACTAATGAGGAATTCACTAGAGTGCACTTCAGACCCCACGAGGACCAGTCAGTAAAACTAAGACTCGAAGATTGAAAGAAAGTACAGTATGCAACAGCTATTATGCTCTTGTAGATGCAGTATAATTATTTTAATAAATTTGAGAAAATTAGGGCATATTCTAAGATTTTTACGAATTTCAGTAATTATACTGATGTTGGCAGTATTGAAATTATATCCTAAGTCTGTCGTGTATGCAATGTGGTTACGTAAAGCAAATGAAAAATCATGAGATATTTTATCAAACACTCTTGGAACCAGGATTTGATATGGAAGAAAGGAGAGGCAGATGTAACAGAAGAAGTACAGACCTCATACTTTTGAATTTGAGTAGAAGGAATCAGCATATTAGCCAGGCGAGGTGGCATGCGTCTGTACTCCTAGCAACTCAGGAGGCTGAGGCAGGAGGATCACTTGAGCCCAGGAATTATAGCTACGGTGAGCTATAATTGCACTACTGCACTCCAGCCTGGGTGACAGAGCAAGATCCTATCTCTAAACAAATAAATACATAAATAAAATATTTAAAAAAATAAAAGTAAAAAATTTTTAAATATCAGTATGAACTCAAAAGAATCCAGGGCAGCCCCCGGTGAACACTGGCAACCCACAAAAAACCAAGGACACCTTGTGTAGACTGCCTGGACGCTACTGAAGACCACCTGAATCACTTCAGGAGCTACACTGAAGAGGCTGCCACTGTCTAGAAACAGGATAATCTCAGCTTCAACAAAGATAATTACAATAGAGTAAAACACTCACATATGTTCCAATCCATGAGTTCATAATAATATTTAAAAAAAACAGGTCACCTTCAAGAAATAATAAGAAACCAATCCATTCTCTAGTAAACAGAAGAAAGAATCAAGCTTTTATCTTGTCTTTCTCAGGCAAACAGCACCTTGGGCAACTAACTACAGGATGAAGGGAAATGTCTCTTTACAAGAAAGTATTCCAGCTAACAAATAAGCAAGAAATGATTCCACTAGAATAGCACCATTTGTAGCCCCTCGTGGGCCAATAGCCTAGGGTGCTAATAAGCCTCAGGGACTGCTGATGTCACAAAGGAAAGACAGGCAGGCAGGAGGTGCCTGCTGAGGCTGAGTCACAACCACTAAGGAGCTGGCGAAAGGGCCGGAACTTATGGGCCTCCGAATTGGGCAGCACCTTGCAGAAGGATGAGCCTGAGGAACACACTGAACAGCAGCACCCGTGTCCAGTCAGCAGATCCAGGCTGCAGTAAAGCCTGCCGGATCAAAGGCTGGGGCCTCAACAATTTTCTTCTTAATAATTTTTGTTGAGTTGTTAAAAACAAAAGAAAGAGATACACATGGGTAACAGAAGCTGTCCAGAAATGCAAGTCAGTAATGGATCAACATCAGGACAGCATCACTCAGAGGAACATCAGGGGACACGCTGAGGGCTTCCAGACTTTGCCACAGGTTAGGTCTAGACCTGGGTCATGATGGCCACAGGTTAGGTCTAGACCAGGGTATCTGTCTGATTATCATGAAGCTAAACATTTACTTTGTGTGACTTTCTGTGTCATGATTTATTGTGCAAAAGAAGTTTGTTGGAAAAGGGGAGAAAAGTGATTCTAAAGCAATTCTGTAACTTCTTTTTATAAAACGGAGATGGTTGTTTCTACTGAAGCAATTACAGAATCACATTGTTCTGAAGGTGGGAAAGACTGCAGCTCCTCCCTGGGGCCGGCCCCCGTACCTGGTATCTTCACTGTGCCACTGGTGGAGGTGTCATCGGTGTAAGGGTGGCTACTCTCCACCACCACAGGCTGAGAAGAGAGGCGGCCGCTCTGAGAGTCTGTGGCCACATCCTCCAACTCGGTGACACAGAGCTCCAACAGCATATCTGCCACCTGGGGAGGAAGCAAGGACATGAATGAGGAGGCCGACAGCTCCACACCTGGTCACCTGCATGCCATCTCTGCCCGTCCTGCTCTGGAGCTCCATCCACAAGGACAGCATGGCAGAGTGGAGGGTTTGGAGTTTGAGAAATTGAGTTCAAATCAGGGCTTGGCTTCCTTGCACATAAAACAGAGACAGCACAGAGCCTGTAAGATGCTGTGAAGCTTAGAGATGATCTGTATTAAAAAGTCACTGGGGCCAGGCATGGTGGCTCACACCTGTAATCCCAGCACTTTGGAAGGCCGAGGCAGGCGGATCACCTGAGGTCGGGAGTTCAAGATCAGCCTTACCAACATGGAGAAACCCCATCTCTACTAAAAATAAAAACTTAGTCGGGCCTGGTGGTGTATGCCTGTAATCCTAGCTACTCAGGAGGCTGAGGCAGGAGAATCGCTTGAACCTGGGAGGCAGAGGTTGCGGTGAGCTGAGATCACACCATTGCACTCCAGCCTGGGTGACCCGAGCGAGACTGCGTCTCAAAAAAAAAAGTCATTGGGTGGAGCGCAGTGGCTCACACCTGTAATACAAGCACTTTGGGAGGCGGAGGCAGGCAGATCACTGGAGGTCAGGAGTTCAAGACCAGCCTGGCCAGTATGGTGAAACCCCATCTCTACTAAAAATACAAACAATCAGCTGAGCATGGTGGCTCGTGCCTGTAGTCCCACCTACCCAGGCGGCTGAGGCAGGAGAATCGCTTAAACTCAGGAGGTGAAGGTTGCAGTGAGCTGAGATCACGCCACTGCGCTCCAGCCTGAGCGACAGAGAGAGACTGTCTCAAAAAAACAAAAAGAAAAAAAAGTAGTTGGAAAGCTCCCAACACACACAACACTTAATATGTGCCAGTTGATAAAATGAAACACCGTGGTGACAATAGCTTCATTTTACACCAAGACAAGATTACTTCCTAGTGAGGAAAGTTGGCCTTGGAAACAAAAATGTCAAGGGAAGGAGCACCCAGTAGGTGAAAATGACCACAATCCTAGAAGGCAACGGAGCCTGGTAGGAGGGTCGGGAATCAGGAACCATCAAGCCGCCCAGGCCTGACAGAGACAGGGAGTCTGTGACAGGAGGGACCACCGACCCCAACACAGCTGCCCCTCCTGACCCAGTACACTAGGGGTCAGACCCATACCACATTCTCAACAATCCACAGTGTTCTTATTTTATTTTAAAAATTATTGATGATTCACATCTTTTACGAGTAAGGTTAAGAGTGGTGATTATAAACTGTTATTTTTAAAAATACATGAGAGAATACGTCATAATAGCAAATAATCTATTAACCCCAACATTTTTAATCCAGAAAAAATAAAACTCTTCTAATGCCCATTCTATACTTTTTAGAAATAGATTATTCTTTTTTCTATTATTCCTCATATTTAGGTAAGAAATAGCTTTGCTTAGTAAATATATTATTATATATTAATAATAAACTAATATCATTGTCATATAGGCATGATTTTAAATCTAAATTTGTCTCTCTTTTTGAGTCCCAAATATCAGGTCAGGGCAGGACACAGAAATAGCCACCTTGCCAACCTGGCAAGGGCAGTTTGAAAATGGCCGTATCCTTATTCCTGTCTCTCCTGGAACCTGGCTGAGTTACTGAAAGCAGATGTTGGCATCATCAAGTGCCCATGTGCAGAGCTGATCAGGGGCTCTGGCCATCAGAAGGCTGCTCTGCCAAGCGCATCATCTGCAGAAGGGTCATGATGGAGCTGGGGCTCAGACACTCAGGGTTCCAACCCATCTCTTCCACCTACCAGCAAAGTGAGTGTCCTCAAGCCAGTAATAACCTCTTGGCCTCAGTTTCCTCATCTATATATAAAGGTAACCCCTACCCTCTCTACTGAGAATGCGAGGATGTGCATGGCAAATGCTCAGCATTATTATTTTATATATATATATTTTTATTATACTTTAAGTTCTAGGGTACATGTGCACAACGTGCAGGTTTGTTACATATGTATACATGTGCCACAATGGTGTACTGCACCCATTAACTCATCATTTACATTAGGTATATCTCCTAATGCTATCCCTCCCCCCTCCCCCCACCCCACAACTGGCCCCGGTGTGTGATGTTCCCCTTCCTGTGTCCAAGCATTCTCATTGTTCAATTCCCACCTATGAGTGAGAACAAGCAGTGTTTGGTTTTCTGTCCTTGCGATAGTTTGCTGAGAATGATGGTTTCTAGTTCATCCATGTCCCTAACAAAGGACATGAACTCATTCCTTTTTTATGGCTGCATAGTATTCCATGGTGTATATGTGCCACATTTTCTTAATCCAGTCTATCATTGTTGGACATTTGGGTTAGTTCCAAGTCTTTGTTATTGTGAACAGTGCCGCAATAAACATATGTGTGCATGTGTCTTTATGGCAGCATGATTTATAATCCTTTGGGTATATACCCAGTAATGGAATGGCTGGGTCAAATGGTATTTCTAGTTCTAGATCCCTGAGGAATCGCCACACTGTGTTCCACAATGGTTGAACTAGTTTACACTCCCACCAACAGTGTAAAAGTGTTCCTATTTCCCACATCCTCTCCAGCACCTGTTGTTTCTTGACTTTTTAATGATCGACATTCTAACTGGTGTGAGATGGTATCTTATTGTGGTTTTGATTTGCATTTTTCTGATGGCCAGTGATGATGAGCATTTTTTCACGTGTCTGGTGGCTGCAGAAATGTCTTCTTTTGAGAAGTGTCTCTTCATATCCTTTACCCACTTGTTGATGGGGTTGTTTTTTTCTTGTAAATTTGTTTGAGTTCTTTGTGGATTCTGGATATTAGCCCTTTGTCAGATGAGTAGATTGCAAAAATTTTCTCCCATTCTGTAGGTTGCCTGTTCACTCTGACGGTAGTTTCTTTTGCTGTGCAGAAGCTCTTTAGTTTAACTGGATCCCATTTGTCAGTTTTGGCTTTTGTTGCCATTGCTTTTGGTGTTTTAGACATGAAGTCCTTGCCCATACCTATGTCCTGAATGGTAATGCCTAGGTTTACTTCTAGGGTTTTTATGGTTTTAGGTCTAACATTTAAGTCTTTAATTCATCTTGAATTAATTTTTGTCTAAGGTGTAAGGAAGGGATCCAGTTTCAGCTTTCTACATATGGCTAGCCAGTTTTCCCAGCACCATTTGTTGAATAGGGAATCCTTTCCCCATTTCTTGTTTTTGTCAGGTTTGTTGAAGATCAGATGGTTGTAAATGTGTGGTATTATTTCTGAGGGCTCTGTTCTGTTCCATTGGTCTATATCTCTGTTTTGGTACCAGTACCATGCTGTTTTGGTTACTGTAGCCTTGTAGTATAGTTTGAAGTCAGGTAGCGTGATGCCTCCAGCTTTGTTCTTTTGGCTTAGGATTGACTTGGCAATGCAGGCTCTTTTTTGGTTCCAAATGAACTTTAAAGTAGTTTTTTCCAATTCTGTGAAGAAAGTCATTGGTAGCTTGATGGGGATGGCATTGAATCTATATATCACCTTGAGCATTATGGCCATTTTCACGATATTGATTCTTCCTACCCATGAGCATGGAATGTTCTTCCATTTGTTCGTATCCTCTTTTATTTCGTTGAGCAGTGGTTTGTAGTTCTCCTTGAAGAGGTCCTTCACATCCCTTGTAAGTTGGATTCCTAGGTATTTTATTTTCTTTGAAGCAACTGTGAATGGGATTTCATTCATGATTTGGCTGTTTGTCTGTTACTGGTGTACAAGAATGCTTGTGATTTTTGCACATTGATTTTGTATCCTGAGACTTTGCTGAAGTTGCTTATCAGCTTAAGGAGATTTTGGGCTGAGACAATGGGGTTTTCTAGATATACAATCATGTTATCTGCAAACAGGGTCAATTTGACTTCCTCTTTTCCTAATTGAATACCCTTTATTTCTTTCTCCTGCCTGATTGCCCTGGCCAGAACTTCCAACACTATGTTGAATAGGAGTGGTGAGAGAGGGCGTCCCTGTCTTGTGCCTGTTCTCAAAGGGAATGCTTCCAGTTTTTGCCCATTCAGTATGATATTGGCTGTGGGTTTGTCATAAATAGCTCATTATTTTGAGATACATCCCAACAATACTGAATTTGTTGAGAGTTTTTAGCATGAAGGGCTGTTGAATTTTGTCAAATGCCTTTTCTGCATCTATTGAGATAATCATGTAGTTTTTGTCTTTGGTTCTGTTTCTATGCTGGATTACGTTTATTGATTTGCATATGTTGAACCAGCCTTGCATCCCAGGGATGAAGCCCACTTGATCATGGTGGATAAGCTTTTTGATGTGCTGCTGGATTCCGTTTGCCAGTATTTTATTGAGGATTTTTGCATCGATGTTTATCAGGGATATTGGTGTAAAATTCTTTTTGTTGTGTCTCTGCCAGGCTTTGGTATCAGGATGGTGCTGGCTTCATAAAATGAGTTAGGGAGGATTCCCTCTTTTTCTATTGATTGGAATCATTTCAAAAGGAATGGTACCAGCTCCTCTTTGTACCTCCGGTAGAATTCAGCTGTGATTCCATCTCGTCCTGGACTTTTTTTGGTTGGTAAGCTATTAATTATTGCCTCAATTTCAGAGCCTGTTACTGGTCTATTCAGAGATTCAACTTCTTCCTGGTTTAGTCTTGGGAGGGTGTATGTGTCCAGGAATTTATCCATTTCTTCTAGATTTTCTAGTTTATTTGCATAGAGGTGTTTATAGTATTCTCTGATGGTAGTTCGTATTTCTATGGAATCAGTGGTGATATCCCCTTTATCATTTTTTATTGCGTCTACTTGATTCTTCTCTCTTATTAGTCTTGCTAGCAGTCTATCAATTTTGTTGATCTTTTCAAAAAACCAGCTCCTGGATTCATTGATTTTTTGAAGGGTTTTTGTATCTCTATCTCCTTTAGTTCTGCTCTGATCTTAGTTATTTTTTGCCTTCTGCTAGCTTTTGAATGTGTTTGCTCTTGCTTCTCTAGTTCTTTTAATTGTGATGTTAGGGTGTCAATTTTAGATCTTTCCTGCTTTCTCTTGTGGGCATTTAGTGCTATAAATTTCCCTCTACACACTGCTTTAAATGTGTCCCAGAGATTCTGGTGTATTGTGTCTTTGTTCTCGTTGGTTTCAAAGAACATCTTTATTTCTGCCTTCATTTCGTTATGTACCCAGTAGTCACTCAGGAGCAGGTTGTTCAGTTTCCAGGTAGTTGAGCGTTTTTGAGTGAGTTTCTTAATCCTGAGTTCTAGTTTGATTGAGCTGTGGTCTGAAAAACAGTTATAATTTCTGTTCTTTTACATTTGCTGAGGAGTGCTTTACTTCCAACTATGTGGTCAATTTTGGAATAGGTGTGGTGTGGTGCTGAAAAGAATGTTTATTCTGTTGATTTTGGGTGGAGAGTTCTGTAGATGCCTATTAGGTCTGCTTGGTGCAGAGCTGAGTTCAATGCCTGGATATCCTTGTTAACTTTCTGTCTCATTGATCTGTCTAATATTGACAGTGGGGTGTTAAAGTCTCCCATTATTATTGTGTGAGAGTCTAAGTCTCTTTGTAGGTCACTCAGGACTTGCTTTATGAATCTGGGTGCTCCTGTATTGGGTGCATATATATTTAGAATAGTTAGCTCTTCTTGTTGAATTGATCCCTTTACCATTATGTAATGGCCTTCTTTGTCTTTTTTGATCTTTGTTGGTTTAAAGTCTGTTTTATCCGAGACTAGGATTGCAACCCCTGCCTTTTTTTGTTTTCCATTTGCTTGGTAGATCTTCCTCCATCCCTTTATTTTGAGCCTATGTGTGTGTCTGCACCTGAGATGGGTTTCCTGAATACAGCACGCTGATGGGTCTTGACTCTTTATCCAATTTGCCAGTCTGTGTCTTTTAATTGGAGCATTTAGCCCATTTACATTTAAGGTTAGCATTGTTATGTGTGAATTTGATCCTGTCATTATGATGCTAGCTGGTTATTTTGCTCTTTAGTTGATGCAGTTTCTTCCTAGCCTTGATGGTCTTTACAATTTGGCATGTTTTTGCAGTGGCTGGTACTGGTTGTTCCTTTCCATGTTTAGTGCTTCCTTCAGGAGCTCTTTTAGGGCAGGCCTGGTGGTGACAAAATCTCTCAGCATTTGCTTGTCAGTAAAGTATTTGATTTCTCCTTCACTTATGAAGCTTAGTTTAGCCGGATATGAAATTCTGGGTTGAAAATTCTTTTGTTTAAGAATGTTGAATATTGGCCCCACTCTCTTCTGGCTTGTAGAGTTTCTGCCAAGAGATCAGCTGTTAGTCTGATGGGCTTCCCTTTGTGGGTAATGCTACCTTTCTCTCTGGCTGCTCTTAACATTTTTTCCTTCATTTCAACTTTGGTGAATCTGACAATTATGTGTCTTGGAGTTGCTCTTCTTGAGGAGTATCCTTGTGGCATTCTCTGTATTTCCTGAATTTGAATGTTGGCCTGCCTTGATAGATTGGGGAAGTTCTCCTGGATAATATCCTGCAGAGTGTTTTCCAACTTGGTTCCATTCTCCCTGTCACTTTCAGGTACACCAATTAGATGTAGATTTGGTCTTTTCACATAGTCCCATATTTCTTGGAGGCTTTGTTCATTTCTTTTTATTCTTTTTTCTCTAAACTTCTCTTCATGCTTCATTTCATTCATTTCATCTTCCATCGCTGATACCCTTTCTTCCAGTTGATTGCATCGGTTACTGAGGCTTGTGCATTTGTCACATAGTTCTCGTGCTGTGGTTTTCAGCTCCATCAGGTCCTTTAAGGACTTCTCTGCATTGGTTATTCTAGTTATCCATTCATCTAATTGTTTTTCAAAATTTTGAACTTCTTTGCCATTGGTTCGAAATTCCTCATTTAGCTCGGAGTAGTTTGATCTTCTGAAGCCTTCCTCTCTCAACTCGTCAAAGTCATTCTCTGTCCAGCTTTGTTCTGTTGCTGGTGAGGAGCTGCGTTCCTTTGGAGGAGCAGAGGCCCTCTGATTTTTAGAGTTTCCGGTTTTTCTGCTCTGTTTTTCCCCATCTTTGTGGTTTTATCTACCTTTGGTCTTTGATGATGGTGACATACAGGTGGGTTTTTGGTGTGGATGTCCTTTCTGTTTGTTAGTTTTCCTTCTAACAGTCAGGACCCTCAGCTGCAGGTCTGTTGGAGTTTACTGGAGGTCCACTCCAGACCCTGTTTGCCTGGGTATCAGCAGTGGTGGCTGCAGAACAGCAGATATTGGTGAACCACAAATGCTGCTACTCGATCATTCCTCTGGAAGTTTTGTCTCAGAGGAGTACCCAGCTGTGTGAGGTGTCAGTCTGCCCCTACTGGTGGGTGCCTCCCAGTTAGGCTGCTCAGGGGTCAGGGGTCAGGGACCCACTCGAGGAGGCAGTCTGCCCATTCTCAGATCTCAAGCTGCATGCTGGGAGAACCACTACTCTCTTCAAAGCTGTCAGACAGGGACATTTAAGTCTGCAGAGGTTATTGCTGTCTTTTGTTTGTCTGTGCCCTGCCCCCAGAGGTGGAGCCTATAGAGGCAGGCAGGCCTCCTTGAGCTGTGGTGGGCTCCACCCAGTTCAAGCTTCCAGGCCGCTTTGTTTACCTACTCAAGCCTGAGCAATGGCAGACGCCCATCCCCCAGCCTCACTGCTGCCTTGCAGTTTGATCTCAGACTGCTGTGCTAGCAATGAGTGAGGCTCCGTGGGCGTAGGACCCTCTGCGCCAGGTGTGGGATATAATCTCCTGGTGTGCTGTTTGATAAGCCCATTGGAAAAGCACAGTATTAGGGTGGGAGTGACCCGATTTTCCAGGTGCCGTCTGTCACCCCTTTCTTTGACTAGGAATGGGAATTCCCTGACCCCTTGCACTTCCCGGGTGAGATGATGCCTTGCCCTGCTTTGACTCATGCACGGTGCACTGCTCCCACTGTCCTGCACCAACTGTCTGGCACTCCCCAGTGAGATGAACCTAGTACCTCAGTTGGAAATGCAGAAATCCCCTGTCTTCTGCGTCGCTCATGCTGGGAGCTGTAGACTGGAGCTGTTCCTATTCAGCCATCTTGGCTCCACCCCATTCTATTTTTACTTTTTCATCATAGGAAGAGTGCACAGTTTAAGTGTTCAGCTTGATGAAATTTTACCCATGGGTGCATTCAGCCTCAGCTCCCAGACCAAGCTGGACAAGACCAAGTTCATGCCCATCCCCTAGAGGGCTCTTTTGTCCCCTCCATCCAATACTTCCCCCTAGAAGTAACCAGTCTTCTGAGCCCTTTGCTGTAGATTAATTCTGCTTCTTTTTGCCTTCTACAGACACATGCGGGAGGTGCTCTTTTGAGTCCAGCTTCTTCACTCAACAATGACTTCTCTGAGATCCTCTTATATTGTTGCAGGTGGTCATAGGTCATTCTTTTTCATTGCTGTACAGTATTTCATTGCATGAATACACTGTAATTTGTTGATGTTTTCTGTTTATGGATATTTAGGTTGTGCTAGATAGTGATAGCTTTGACTGAGTAGAAGTTACCTTGCTATGCAGAGGCAGAGAGGATAGGGAGGAACATTTGAGAAGGCAGGAACAACATGCACAAAGGTCTTTGGCAGGAGGGAGCCTGCCTGGGGCCCTGAAGGCTGGTATGGCTTCCTGGTACCCCGCTTCTAGGCCACTGTGTTCTGAGCACCTGCTGCCCTGGCCTGGTGTGTGGCCCTCCACACCCATTCCCACCTCCTCCTCCTGTGCCTTCGTGACCTGCAGGGGCTGGGAAGCTGAAGGAGAGTGACATAGCCACAGAAGAAGCATGTGGAACCACAGCAGCTGGAGACGGTGAGAAATGGAATCCCTCTAGGCCCTTTGCAGGAAGTAGGGCCCTGCCAACACCTTGATTGTAGATTTCTGACCTCTAGAACTGTGAGAAAATAATTTCTATTGTTTTAAGCCACCAAGGTTTTGGTCAGTTGTCACAGATCCACAGGAAACTCATATGTGTCTCACGCATTAGTAGGCAGCATGGTATTCTGGATCTACTGGAACGGTCTTGCAATGAGTTCAGACAAGAATTACTAAAGGCAATTGGTAAGATTAAACATCTTTCCAGCCTGCTGGCCAAGGTGAGGAGAGACAGCTTTTTACTGGTATTTGCCCATCCTTGTTCACATTTCTGCCCTTAACCTATAAATTCACAGAGCACAGAGAAGCATTTCCTCAGTCTATTTCACTCATGAAGCCAGCATTCCACCTTGAAGGCCTGTTAGATTGCAGACAGATTGGCACTAGGATACAAGAAGGAAACACCCAAATTTCTGATGGTAGGCAGTTCAAAGTGTAGTTGGGATGTAGAGAATCAAAGCAGAGAGTACAATGCAGTGATAAAGAATATCAACTGGGCACTGTGGCTCACACCTGTAATCCCAGGACTTTGGGAGGCCAAGGTGGGCAGATCACCTGAGGTCAGCAGTTTGAGACCAGCCTGGCCAACAATGGCAAAACCGCATCTCTACTAAAAATACAAAAATTACCTGGGAGTGGTGGCGGGTGCCTGTAATCCCAGCTACTTGGGAGGCTGAGGCAGGAGAATTGGTTGAACCTGGGAGGCGGAGGTTGCAGTGAGTCGAGAAGATCGCACCAGTGCACTTCAGCCTAGGTGATACAATGAGAAAAAATAAAGAAAGAGAGAGAGAGAGAGGAAAGGAAGAAAGAAAAAGAAAGAAAGAAAGAGAGAAAAAAGAAAGAAAGAATATCATAGAGTTATGCCCAGACTCTAGTCTAGTGCAAAGCAGAACACCTAGTATAATATGGGAGTGAGTAGTACAGGAGGACTTCTTGGAAGAAGTGGCAACTGAGCTGAGTTCTGAAGATTGAGTGGGAGTTTGCCAGGTCTATTGGCATGCTTTTAGCTGCTAGTAACAGACACTTAAAATCACTCCCAATTTTCCCTCCAAAACATTGCCACTATTTTGGAATTTTCCTCCAGATATATGTGTGCGTATGTGTATCTCATAAGTTTAAAAAGTTTTATAATAGGCCGGGTGTGGTGGCTCATGCCTGTAATCCCAGCAATTTGGGAGGCCATGGAGGTTGGATCACCTGAGGTCAGGATTTCGAGACCAGCCTGACCAACATGGTGAAACCCCGTGTCTACTAAAAATGCAAAAATTAGCTGGACTTGGTGGCGGGCACCTGTAATCTCAGCTGCTCAGGAGACTGAGGCAGGAGAATTGCTGGAACCTGGGAGGTGGAGGTTGCAGTGAGCTGAGATCAATCCATTGCACTCCAGCCCAGGTGACAACAGTGAGACTGCATCTCAAAAAAAAAAAAAAAATTAGAACAAGCTTGTAAATGTTATTAACTTTCATTTCACATTTAACTTTTTAAAAATGATTAAATTTTTCTCAGCATATTCTCATAATTAAATATTATTTAAAACATTATTTTAAGGTTAGACAGTATTTTATCATATAAATAATTCATATTTACTAGTCCCCTGTTGTTGAACATATATGTATTATTGAACCTTTATGTTCTTTCCAGTCTTTCAATATTCTAAATACTTTTTTTCATCTCTCTCTTATTACTTATTTAGGAAAAATTCCTAGATGTTGAATTACTGAGTCAGAGCATAAACATTTTAAAGGCTTCTAACATATTCAGCCAGATTGCCCTTCAGAAATATTACACCAATTTGTTCCAGCAGTCATGAGAACACGCACTTTCCTGAGCTCTTGCCAACACTTGGTATTACATTGTTATTGCCTTCCAATCTGTTAATCATTTCTTTTTCCTTCTTTTTACCCTTTTTGCTTGGAAATATCTTCCCTAGCCCAAGATCAAATAAATGATAACTTTTCTCATTTAAAAAAATAACTATTTAATCAGCCTAGAATTTTGGTTTTTGATATAAGAATCGGGATGATTGTATGATATTCTGCCCACCAACCAGAGCAGTGCTGGAGAGGTGCAGAGATGGCCTCCTGTTTCCTGTTTCCTCCAAGTTCTGGGTCTGTGATTTAGGGATCTGCTGGTGAGAGAGGTTCAAAACATCTTCCCACCTTATTTCATGGACTGTCACTGTTTCAAGAAGTAAATTATCCAAGCTCTAGGAAGATTTTCTCCACTGCAGTGAGCCACTGCGCCCGGCCTAGATTCCTCATTACTCTTTTGCATAATGTTTAATCTCCCATGTGGCCTTTTTTGAAGTTCTTCCCCAGTCCATCATCTGTCTCTTTTATTATATTTATATATTTATTATATTTATTTATTATTTTGATTGGCATTTGCATTATATGTATTAATGAGAAGTAACTTGGCATCTTAAAAAGTCTTATTTTTTCCTTATCATAAAAGTACATGTTCATTACAGAAGATTTAAAAAATACATAAAAATATAAAAAAGTATTACCTTTAATCTTACACTTGGAGGAAAAAAACTGCAAACATTTTACTGTCTGTCCTTTCAGATTTTTTCTTAGTTTACACATGTTTGAGCATGCATAAAACTTGCATTGATGTGATTATGATATTTCACCTTCCTATCCAGAAGAATAGAGTATGTCTTTCCACATTCCATTACAAAGAACCAGTTGGATTCATATATTTATTCCACTGTTAATCTGTTTTGATTAATTCTTGTATCCTACTTTTTGGACATTTCTTTGATTTCTCACTAGTTTCTTGGGTAAAATTCTTTGTTCATTTCACTTTGTTCTTTCTTGATTGATAATGAAAGCACTTAAAGATATGAATTTGACTTTTCTTGTAGCTTTGGCTAAATAGAGACAATAAAATCTAGAAACTTCTGAAATAAATTAAACCTAATTTAGAGAAAAAAGGAAAGTGTACATTTTCTGTAGAGTAAAAGGCACAATATATATGTTTAGAATTAAGCTGTTATTATTATAAAATCAAGTTATTATTCATATATCCATATCTTATTGCATTTTAGCTAGAATGATCACATACTAACAGCAGGACAAAAAAGTCCTCACTAGTAATTTTAGGCAAGAGTTTGAGGTAAAGATGTGGGCATGATATCACATAGGGTTGCTTTCATATCTATCAAGACCTTAGGTCTGTGATTTTGTGCTTTCTTATATGCACAGAAACTGATTGGTTATTGCAGTGAACTTGTAACATACTAACCTTCCTGCCCTTTTACATTACCATAGAAAAAGCAAAACCTAGACCTCCTAATCAAACTGATAGCTTATTGTATCTCTACCTCAGAATATCAACTATAATAATATATATAATTTTGGGTCTGCCGCAGGGGCAGAGTCCTCATGGAGAACCTCTGCTAGGGCAGTGCAGAAGTGAAATGTGGGGTTGGAGCCCCCATACAGGGTCTCTGCTGGGGCACTGCCTAGCAGAGCTGTGAGAAGAGGGCTGCCATCCTCCAGACTCCTGAATGGTAAATCCATCAACAGCTGTACCATGTGCCTGGAAAAGCTGCAGTCATTCAATGCCAGCCTGTAAAAACAGCCAAAGGGGCTATACCCAGCAGTGCCACAGGGGCAGAGCTGCCCAAGGCCTTGGGAGCCCATATCAGAATGCCCTGGATGTGAGACATGGAGTCAAAGGAGATCATGTTGGAGCTTTAAGATTTAATGACTCCCCTACCAGATTCTGGACTTGCATGAGGCCCGTTGGCCCCTTTGTTTTGGCCAATTTCTCCCATTTGGAATGGGAACATTTACACAATGCCTGTACCCGCATTGGATCTTGGAAGTCACTAACTTGCTTTTGATTTTACAGGCTCATAGGTGGAAGGGACTTGCCTTGTCTCAGATGAGACTTTGAACTTGGACTTTTGGGTTAATGCTGGAATGAGTTAAGGCTTTGGGGGACTGTTGGGAAGGCATAATTGGTTTTGAAATGTGAAAAAGGCATGAGATTTGGGAGGGGTCAGTGGCAGAATGATATGGTTTGGCTCTGTGTCCCCACCCAAATCTCATCTTGAATTTTAATCCCCATGTGTCAAGGGAGGGACCTGCTGGAAGGTGATTGGATCATGGGGGCGGTTTACCCCATGCTGTTCTCATAATAGTGAGTGAGTTTTCATGAGGTCTGATGGTTTTATAAGTGGCAGTTTCCCCTGCTCTCCCCTCTCTCCTGCTGCCTGGTGAAGAAATTGCCTGCTTCTCCTTTGCCTTCCATCATGATTGTAAGTTTCCTGAGGCCTTCACAGCCATGCAGAACTATGAGCCAATTAAACCTCTTTTGCTTATAAATTACCCAGTCTCAGGTATTCTTTACAGCAGTGTGAAAATGAACTAGTATACGTGAATTCAAATGATAATACTTAAGAGACTCATGTCCAAAGGATAACTGGAGCAGTTTTAGAACAAAACTATAATGAAGGATCTAAAGGGCTGTACTGGGTTCTCTTGACTTACCCAGTGTCCAACATTATGACTTTGGGCAGGCCCCTTTACATTGTGCAATGTGGAATTGAAATGCGATGGTGGATGGAACCTTGTCCTGAACCTAATTCCATGGGAAGCATTTAACATTTCATCATGAGATATGTTTGTTGTAGGCATTTGGTACATACCTTTTATTACCTCACGCAAGTATTCTGCTAAGAGGGGTTTGGGTTGTTTGTGGTTTTTGGTTTGTTTGCTTGCTTGTTTTTTAGAGAGACAGGGTCTCATTCTGTCACCTAGGCTGGAATTCACTGTTGTGATCCTCACTCACTGCAGCCTTGAACTCCTGGGTTCAAGCGATCCTCCCACCTCAGCCTCCTGAGTAGCTGGGACTGCAGGCACATGCCACCATGCCTGGTAAATTTTTTAATTTTGTTTTTCAGAGATGGGGGTCTCACTCTGTTGCCCAAGCTGGTCTCAAACTGTTGGCCTCTAGTGATCCTCCCACCTTGGGCTCCCAAAGAGCTGGGATTACAGGTGTGAGCCACTGCACCCAGGCAAAAGATAACTTTGGAACACCAACTGAGAATGTTACTTACAATGAATCCTATCCTCATTCTCATTTACTTATTTGGATGGAGTTTCCTGAAATTTGTCTCACTATCATCTAGGATCCTTTTTCTTTCTCCAACTGGGAGATTGTGTCTGGTTTGGAAACTGCAAGCCCTGTTCAGGAAAAGGGAAAAGACCCAAGGCACACACCCAGTCCTCAGGTGATCATCAGGCCCAGGTGAAAACTCAGGCCTTAGGTGCACATCCGGCCTTAAATGGACACCCAGGCCCCAGGTGATCACCAGTCCCCAGGTGGACACAAGGCCTTAGGTGAACAACAAGACCCAGTAGGCCATCAGGCCCCAGCTGGATACAGTCCCCAGGTGAACACAAGGCCCCAAGAGGGACATAGGCCCAAGGCAGACATTGGGCCCTAGGTGGACATCAGGCCTGAGGAGGACATCCGGCCCCTGGTGAACATCAGGCACAGGTGTCCAAGCAGACCCTGGGTGGACATAACTGTGTACAGGTAAGGAGATGACCTGAGGGGAGGGTGAGTAGTCAGTAGCCCAGTGGAGTCCTGAGAAAGCTTATGGAAGGAAGGGGCTGAGGGGACAGAACTTTAAAGAAGAGACCTCACTTCCTTGATGACAGACCCTAACAGAACTTAGAACTCTGGTAACCAGGCACCCATTTCCTAGAGTCAGCCCCGTATCCAGCTCACTTGGTGGGAGACACTCAAGAGAGCAAGATGTTCTCATGTTGCTTCCCCACTTCGAGAGGTTGCTGCTTCAGGAATGGAGGGAGTGAGAGGCTTTTCCGATGATGCTGAAGAAGGCTCATCCCTCACCCCAGATGCCTGTGGCCCTTTGTAAGAAGGCGCACCCATGTACCACAGGGCAGCCTGGGGCAGGCCCTAGCAGGCCAGATCACACCAGAGATCTCATCAGAGCTGCATCTGCTCATTGTCCCTGTTCAGGAGGAGATTTGGGAGCCCATGGAGGCACAGACACATGATGAGGTGGCTGCAGCCTGGAAGACTTTGTGGGGATGGTGCTTTTGGGCTGGAATTCCTTTGAATTCAGTGAGGTTTTCTCTGTGTTTGGAAATTCCAGTGGAAAGTGACTGACGCTGGTCACCCTTTCTCCATTTTCAGCTCCTGGTTCATGTGCAGAAATAGGAGCACTTGCAGCACCAGCTGTAGAGCCAGAGCCAGCATGAGAAGAGCCCCCTCCAGAGAGAGCCCTGGAGCTGGAGGGAGCTCCAGCCAAGAACCAACCCAGCCAGGAGCTGCCTGAAATCATGGTACCTCCTGTGGCCACTGGCCTTAACCCTGGAGCTGAAAGCGTGGCTGGAGAGACAATTGGGAGGGAGGGGGTGACCAGCATGGCCCCAGCCAGCAGCTCCCATGCTGCCCCCAGTCCTGGGCATGGTGGCAAAAGTGGAGGCGGAGACCAGGGCATTCAAACCGGACTCCTGTACCTTGCTGGAGAGAGGCTTCTCTCATTCACTAGAACCACAGCCCTGCTGCTGCAGGTCCTGTTTATTGTGCTAATGCTGGTGGGTCCTATCTGTGTGCAGGAGGTGTGCAAGAGCATTAAAAGAAGGCTGGGAAGAAGAGTTCCAGCAGCTCCTCCTGCTCTCAGACGCAATCTCCTCCTCCAGGCATGGATGTGTGTCTGCAACTGGGCATCCAGGCTGTTTGCCCCTAATGTGCTGCCCCAAACGGGCTCTTAAGAGGTGGGCAGGGGGTGAAGGGAACAGGAGGTGGCTCCAAAGGGTACAGCAAGCAAAGCTTTAAAATTTTAAAAGACAGTCCTTGTGCCCCAGGCTCTCCATGCCGCCACCTGCACTAGCATTGATTAATAGTGTTAGAATTACAAGTTTATGAAATCAAATATAAATAAAGTTTGATTTCTGAAACTTCTTGTCTTTTTGAACTCCCTAATATTAGGTGGTGTTTTTGAGGCTATCCTGAAAATCTCTGATAGTTGTGTCTTTTGTTGTGGTTGTTTGTGTGATTGAATTACCATCGAGTGAAGTGTTATTGGAAACCTTTCAGGTATGGCTTTTAGAAGACCTTGACCCACTCTTGCCTGTTTTGACTCTCTGGTTTATTGTGGAGAGATTATGTAGGCTCATGCCTCTGGCAGATAAATCACCTTTTACCATCATAGATTTGGCATCAGTTTCCAAGAATTATGTGTGCAAGTTGACATGCTGGTACTTTAGCTAATCTGGGTGTCAAAAAAGAACGCCATAGACTGGGTAGCTTAGAAAATTGATTTCTCACAGTTCTAGAGATGATAAAATCCAAGGTCAAATGGTCAGCAGATTCCATGTCTGCTGAGGGCTGGCTTCGTGGTTCATAGACAGCCATCTTTTTACTGTGTCTTTACATGACAGAAGGGATGAGGGAGCTCTCTGTAGTCCCTTTCATAGGGGCACCAATTCCATTCATGAGGTCCCTGCCTTCATGAACTTAATCACCTTCCAAGGTTCCACCCCTAAATACCATCACATAGAATTCAACACATGAATTTGAGGAGGATAATAACATTTGCTTTACAGAATCAGGTCACCCGGAGCCATATGCACTCACAGGAAATCTATAATCTTCTATTAAGTATTTGCTGGTCCCCTCTGGGGATTGTCTAAACAAAATTATCCAAACAAAAATTTAGACAATTTTTGTTTTCTTTAAGAAAAATGATTTTTCATGTGATCCATAGTTTATTCATAGAAAGCACTGTGAGTTCACTCACTTGCTAAAAAGAAGGGCAATTGTGATACAAAAATGAGAGTGACCTCCTCTCTCTCTCACTCTCTCTCACTTTTTAACCAACGCATTGGGCTGAGACATTGTAGGGACCCTTGGCTGGGCAGTAGGAGTTGAGTAGCCACAAACGGCAAATACAACTTCTTGGTCAGTTTGGAGTAGAAAAGGTGACAGTTTGTCAACAAAAGAAAAAGTAAAGCAGATAGAGAAGTTCTTAGTTTGCATTCTAGCTATACCACCCCTTCCTTATCAAACCCCACCCCCAACTCAGGATCTAACACATAAAAGAGTAAACACGAAGGCACTGGTAACCAACTGACTCTTCTGAATGTCCTTGCTGTCTCCTCCAACAATTCCAGGCTGAGCATAGGGGTCGGGAAGGTAGCAGGAACATGACGATACACTGTGGAGGGCAGCCAGGGCTAAGACAGGGCTCCTCACTAGGGCTAGAAATTAGGAAGGGAGAGGCTAAGTGCAGACCAGCCCTAGCCTCCAAGTCAGCAAGCAATGAGACTGTGACAAAAGCAGGCAGAGGAAGCTTGATGTAGAAAGGCAGGGGAAGAAAGCAAGTACAGGGCAAGAAGGGAACTGTGCAGTGAAACAGCCAATCTGATGGCAGAGGGAGACTGGTGCTTAGAAACTTGTTTGGTAAGAGAGAATGAATAGAGGAGGCACAGAGATGGGGAACAAACATTTAGCTGCTGAGAGATTTAAGACGAATGGGAAGAGAAATCTCGCAAAAAGGATACATTCATGCAGATCCTCAAAGATAAACACGCAGTCATCCCTACATGTAGAGATACTCTCGGTTACACATAGAAAAACACAGATGCATGGAGAGCAAGCATAAACACAGACACATACACATGCGCTCATGTGTGCGCAGGTACACACACACTAAACATGCAAAACATGACAGCATTTACACATAGATATGCACCCTCACATGTACGCAAATGTTACATCCTCACACAGAGACCCGCAGTCCAGTGTGCACATATCCACACAGGTACACAGCCATAGAACTGACATACATACACATCAACATATAATGTGCACACACAGACAGGCATGCGCAGATATATCTATGCACATAGACACATGGACTCAGTCATACAGATACACACACTCTCTAACACAAAGGTGACCAGTGTCGATGAATATTGTGAGCTCGGTGGCTTCCCAGACCTTCATCTTTTCCCTGCACTTGTTTCAAAGGTGCTCAGCAGACTCCTGGCGAGGCTGTGTGAGGCAGGGGCAGGAGCTTCAGAGTCCTCACAGCTTTGTGAGGCAAAAGTCTGAGTCCAGTCCTGGCCTCTGCCGTTCACCCACCACTGGGCTATTAATGCCCTGTCTGTAGGCGAGAGATTCTGCATAGACTAGTCTTGGGATTTTTTCAAACTGGCCATTTTTCTCCTTGGCACCCCCACTATCCCACTGGTAACAGCCTACAGTCTGCAAGGGAAACCTGAGAAATGGTTGTGAGTCTCCTCAGACAATAAGCATATCCTCCCACCCACAGCTACCTCAAGCACCCATCAAATCAGAACCAGAATTATAAATAGTTACCACTTAACACTAATTGGCAACACATACAGTATTTACAGTACTATAAACGCATCTGTTTCTCTGGTTAAGCAATCTCTGAGATGGAACAGTGTTCTGTGTTTGCCAAGGGAGACAGGGCCAATGCCCAGGACATGCAGGACATAGGGGCAGAAGGTGGCATATCATGGGGGTTTCTGGTTGATTTGCAGGGCCCACTTCCTCCATCAACAGTGGGCTGTAGTGAGAAACTTGCCAAGGTGTGCATATCGACTGGAGTTGGACTCTCCCCATCCTTAGCCCTGTGGTCCTTTGGCCTCAGCCACAGGTGCTCAGAGTCCTCTCAGGGTGGACAAATGTTTCAGTGTTTTTGGCCTGACCTGATACTACCTGGGGACCCAGGCTGCCGGGCTGGTGAGCTATCTGCTTTCTCAGCCAAAGGGCTCTCAAACCAGCAGCATCAGCTTTTTCTTGCCTTTGTAGATCTGTTTGAGATTGTTGATGAACTGAGCAAATTGCAGGTAGCCATCCTGAGGCAGCAGGAAGGTCTCCCCAGCCTTGCTTCAAAACTCAACAAACTCTCCATACTGGCAAGGGCTGATGTGTGTTAGATGTAGTGTGTGGTGTTGATGTAAGCATTGATGGTGGCATCAGCAACTGGCACAATGGAGCTCTGTCAGTGGAGATGAGCTTTCCAGAGCTTTGGAGGTCTGGGGTGCCAGCCAGGCCAGGTGCAGTCACCGTGCAGCCTCGCACACACGATGTCTGAAAGCACCATGGCAATGTGCACACTCTTCACCACCAGGGAGATGAGAACTGCCAGCTCATTCTTGCCCAGAGAGTGGCTGAGGGCACAAACCCAGAGCACATCATTGATGGCTGGGTGGGTATCCTGGTTATGAGCCAGGTTAAGATGGCTCATGGCCAATGAGGCCAGCTTGAAGGCATGGAGCGCGTAGCCACGGAGCTCCACGGAGCTCCACGTAGCAGGCAATGGTGAACAGCTGTGAATGGGTCATGCCACCGGCAGCAGCCTCAGTGGCAATCTGGCAGACTGCCTCAAAGGCAGTGTGGTCTTTCTCACAGAGTGTAAGGGCTGACAGGGCACAGCTCTGTGGATGCTTCATAGCACACTGCAGGGCCAGTGTGAAAGCACAGCTAGGCAGTTACTCCCGCTGTGGATAGTCAAGACTGAGGCACAGGATAGTGGTGTGGGATATGGCTGTGGCAGCTACAATACTAGCAGCCTCAGTAGGGGTGAAGAATGTGTACCAGCTCTGCAAGATGCTCTCTGGGGCCCGCACACCTGTCACGCCAATGCCTGAGCTCAGCCGTGGCCATCTGGGTCCTGATTCAGGTCGGCCCAGATTACTGTGTGGGGTTTGAACTTGGCCTGCAGAGATGAGTTCTCCCTCCTCCTCGGCAACCTTGAGATGATCTGAGGCAAACCAGGGCAAGGAAGCATCCCAGATGGCCAGACCCTGTTTGGGGTCTCGTCCTATCCCTTCCTTCCTCAGGTCAGAGGGTTGAAGTTTTCTGCAGGTGCTCTTAGCCCCTCACAAGGATGGAGCAGTGGAGCCTGGGGTTTGCTTGCCTCGAGGCCAGGGTTGCAGATCTGCCAGGGGTTCTAGCTGAAGTGGAGCCTTTCAGGGTATAGTCTTGTGCTGGGTCTTTGGGCTTTAGAAAGGGTCTTGAGCCTCCAAGGTGTCTGGGGTTTCTCACAAGCCTAGACAGGGATGGGGACAAAACCACCAGGCCCACTACCTCCCAAGGGCACACTTGAGCATTGGCAGCTGAAAATTCATTCTCTTAGACACGTCTCTGATGAGAGGATCAAAATGCTGCTGACATCAGCATACGGTTGGTTAAAGCAGTGAGGACAGAAGTTGGGCTGCCTGAACAGAGGCCATCTTCTCCCACCAGCAGCCCCATCCTTTCTTAGACCATCAGGAACAGGAATATGAGAGCTCCAAGGATTTGTTGTCCTGTCTCAAGAGTAGGGTATAGAAACTCCTTTCCCCTGGGGGTAGAGGGAGGTGGGTGATACCCACTTCTGTAGCACAGGTCACCAACCATCGTACCATCTCTCCGCGTCTGCAGTTAAGGGTTGATAAGGTCATCTCATCACCTGTAACCCAGGTTCCAGGGCCACGTTGAGCAGGGTGCTGTCAGTACTACTGTTAGTGGGAGTAGCAATCTTGAATGAATCTTGGGCCAGTTTGAAGATGGGGGGGAAGAACGAATGTGCTTCTGCATTGCTTCCAGAATTGTTCAGAGCCTCACAGTGTCTCCTTTGGCAGCAGTCAGCATGGTGGAGGCCAGTTCCCACCGCTGTGATTCCAAGTGTCCAAGCGTGAACCAGGGAGGATAATGGCTGGGCACCAGAGACACCATATGGTGAGGGAGGGATGTGTTGCCTGCACAACCTGAGTTTTCTAAAACAAGTAACCTTATGACATGTAAGGCTAATTTACAGGCGGGGTCTGGATCATGAGACAGCAGAGCTGAGAACAAATACTCGGCAGAGGTATGCATGGAAACGCTCTCTCGGTGGATGACTTCTCCCAGATCCCTGAAAGGGCCCCCTTCCAGCAGCAAGATGCACTATTTTTGGAGTGTTTGCACTAGGTCTTCATCCAGCTGCAGCTCTTGGAGTTGGCTGAGGAGCTGCTCCTCATTACGGCACATCTTGTCCTGTGCATAGGAGCATTCAGGCATTACCCTCTGTGACCCAGGCCCACGGATGCAGCTTCCAGGGCCAATGACAAGTAGGACTCACTGCTGTTTGGGGAGCTTACAGCCACAGGTACATGTTGGTACACAGGGGGTCTGCTTTCATTCATATCTAGATAGCCGTCATGATTCAGGAGGCAGGCCTCAGTCAAAGTGAGAAAGAGGCAGCCGATGGGATCCAGGGGGTGGCCCACCCAGCCTTCCAGGTTTGTGATGGTTGTGGCTCCTCTCTGCAGCACTTCTTTCTTCTGATGCTTGTAGATTTTCAGGTGCCACCACTGCTGAACCTCAGAGTATTAATAATGGCCACTGTGAGTCTGAGGGCCTCTTTCGGAAAACCATGGGAATGTGGGGCATCAACCGGAGCACAGGCTGTGGCACATGCTCAAACCACAGAGGCTGGCCTTGGGAATTAAAAGAGTAGTCTTGGTCGGGCTTGGTGGCTCATGCCTGTAATCCCAGCCCTTTGGGAGGCCCAGGTGAGCGGATCACGAGGTCAGGAGGTTGGGACCACCCTGGCCAACATAGTGAAATCCCTTCTCTACTAAAAATACAAAAAACTCAGCCAGGTGTGGTGGCGGGCGCCTGTAGTCCCAGGTACTCGGGAGGCTGAGGCAAGAGAATGGCATGAACCCAGGAGGCGGAGCTTGCAGTGAGCCGAGATCGCGCCACTGCACGCTAGCCTGGGCGGCAGAGCGAGACTGCATCTCCAAAAAAAAATACAAAAAACAGCTGGGTATGGCGGCGCGTGCCTGTAATCCCAGCTACTCGGGAGACTGAGGCAGGAGAATATCTTGAACCCGGGAGGCGGAGGTTGCAGTGAGTCCAGATCACGCCACTGCACTCCAGCCTGGCAACAGAGCTATTAGACTCTGTCTCAAAAACAAAAAACAAAAAACAAAAAATATTGCACAGATCCCTGAAAATACGATTATATACATTTTCTTTTTTTGTTTTGTTTTGGCTTGGTTTTTTGAGACGAAGTTTTGCTCTTGCGCGCAGCCTGAAGCAATCGTGCGTTCTCGGCTCACTGCAACATCCGCCTCCCGGGTTCAAGCGATTCTCCCGCCTCATCCTCCCGAGTAACTGGGATTACAGGTGCCCACCACCATGCCCGGCTAACTTTTTTGTATTTTTAGTAGAGACAGGATTTCATTATGTTAGCCAGGCTGGTCTCCAACTCCTGACCTCAAGTGATCCGCCCAGCTCGGCCTACCAAAGTGCTGGGATTACAAGCATGAGCCACCGTGCCCAGCCTGATTATATACATTTTCAATAAACATATATGAAAATGGTCCCAGGCCTTTTAATAATTAGAACATTTTCAATAAACATATATGAAAATGGTCTCAGGCCTTTTAATAATTAGAAGACCAAAATAAATAAAAATGTAATAACATTACCCACTAACCAGCATATATAAAAGAAAGACTGACAAAATCAGGTGTTGGAAAGGACATCTAATTAGAATGCTCTTAAACTTGTGGTTGAGTTGTATATTAGTCAAAAAAATCTTTGGAATTAAAAAAATTAATTGATAAATAGTGTGTATTTGTGGTGTACCACTATATATATATATACATATATACACATATGTATATATATATACATATATACACATATGTATATATATATACATATATACACATATGTATATATACATATATACACATATGTATATATATACATATATACACATATGTATATATATATACATATATACACATATGTATATATATATACATATATACACATATGTATATATATATACATATATACACATATGTATATATATATACATATATACACATATGTATATATATATACATATATACACATATGTATATATATATACATATATACACATATGTATATATATACACATATATACACATATGTATATATATACACATATACAGACACACATTGTAGAATAGCTAAATCTGTGTATATTTATATATAGCCACAGACATACATTCTAGAATGGCCAAATCAAGCTACCTAGCATATCAGTTACCTTAGATACTTTTTTTTTTTTTGAGATGGAGTCTCCCTCTGTCACTCAGGCTAGAGTGCAGTGGTGTGATCTCAGCTGACTGCAAACTCCACCTCTGGGGCTCAAGCAATTCTCCTGCATCAGCCTCCTGAGTAGCTGGGATTACAGGCGCCCGCCTCCACGCCCAGCTAATTTTTGTATTTTTAGTAGAGACAGTGTTTCACCATCTTGGCCAGGCTGGTCTCAAACTCCCGATCTCGTGATCCACCTGCCTCAGCCTCCCAAAGTGCTAGGATTACAGGCGTGAGCCACCGTGCCTGGCCGATACTTATTTTTTTTGTGTGTGTGTGTGTTGAGAACATTTAAAATCTGCTGTCTTAACAATTTCAAATATTACCACATTGTTATTAACTATAGTCAACATATTGTACAATAGAGCTCTTGAGCTTTTTCCTCCTAGCTGACATTTTTAGTGACATGCATTGCAGTTGAACATATGCAGTTACTATGACCAAGCTATTTTATTTGTAGGGCCGTACTTAACTAAAATATACATGTGTACCAAAAGAAATTAATAAGAATGTTCATGGTGGCTTTTTTGCTAATAGCCCCAAACTGGAAACAAACCAATGTCCATCAACAGTAGAATTGATAGATGTGCCATATTCACGCAGAGCACCACCGAGCAGGGAAAAGAAATGCACTGCTTCATGAAACAGCATGAAGGAATGTCACAAATGTAATGCTGGGCCAAAGAAGCCACACACAAAACCATTCCTACTGAATGGCCCTCCATGCATCCATTTATGAAACAGGCAACTCTAATTGGGGCTGCTAGAAACCAGGTGACTCTTTGCTTTGGCAAGACAGATGGGCAATGGTTAGGGAGCAGACCTTCAGGAGAGGGATTTCCAGACTGTTATTTTTATTTCATTTTCTTGGACTGTGTGGTAGCTCCAAGCATGTGTTCTCTTTGTGATAAATCAGAATAGTAGAATAACAGGATTCCTGTGTATATTACACTTTAATAAATGTATTCGAATTCATTTGCCATTAGGACAAATAATATAAATCCTAATAAATCTTTGCAATTTTAATATTATTTCTACTTGATGAAAAATAAGTCATCCGAAGGATTCCAAACTTGGGTATTTCAATATAGAACTTATGTTTGCAAATATATATTTCTAGAGATCCACAACTGTCTGATTAATGTTATTTGAGTGTAAAAAAGCAAAGTTATGTTTACAATTTGCTGACTCTCTTTTACTTGAAGTTAAGCTAATTATCCACATCCATCAATGAAACTGCATTCACAGAAGAGTCCAATCCATGGCATAAATGATAGGAACTTCAGAAAAGTCATTTATTCTTCATTATTTATGTAAAAACATTAAATTTCTTGGAAACACAGGCCAGCAAACTCTCAGTTTAGTGTTGCTTTCATTGCTTTCTGTAGTCTTGTTACCAGAGAAGATTTTTATGTTCCAGAATTGCAGAGAGGGAAGAACTATTATGTTTACCACTGTGACCATCAAGACAAGGCACATGATTCCTAGGATCCCAGCAATGACCCTCCCTGGAGGTGATGGGAATTAAGGGACCTGCTATGGAAATTGTGGGGCCTGAGTAAACAGTCTTTACAAAGCTTTCTCTGTGTCTGGTACTCGAAGTCCACAGGCAGTAAACAAGGGAAGATTACAGAACAGGCAGGGAGGGATTCCATGAGCAAGAGCTGGAACCCCATAAAAATAAAGTGAAACCCATGTTCATGAAGCTAAACAGGCCAGTAACCCAGCAGTTAGAGAAACCTAAGGAAAAATCCAGGGAAAGGCAAAGCAATTGCAGGCTCAGCAGCTGTTTCATGCCAATGAGGTAAGTCAGCAGATCAGCAGCAAGTGTGTGTGTGTGTGTGTGTGTGTGTGTGTGTGTGTGTGTGTGCGCGCTCACGTGCTTACACACTGGCTACAAAATTCAATTCATTTTATTCCAGTGTTTGAGTGCGCGCACGTGTGTGTGTGCACTCCTGTTGACCCAGTTTCTGCACTATGTCCGGGTCCATGACCCTGGACGACCCCGGGTGTGCCCTCGATGACGTCTGCAGGGATGGACCACTGCCCCTGCCATTGGGTACTGCTCTGTGTGACGCCATCCTCGGAGCCCTCAGGGTGATGGAACCCAATAGGCTTCCTCAGGCTTTCCTCTCAGATGGACAGGAATTAGATGATGCTCTATTGTCATTTTGTTTCATTTCTTTCCATGGATTCTGTCACTGTCTTCCTCTCTGCATCAACTCTGCAAGAAGAGGATTCCTGATGGGGGAAGGGTAGCTGGTGAGAAATGAGGTACCAGGAAATTAGCAAAGGGTCTTCTGGCCATCTGGGGATAGTCCTCATGTGGTCCCCCGGCCAGTTGAGGGTTCTGGGCCAGTCACCCTGCAGCCTCAGTGCTGCGTCTGTGGATCCAGCCTCCACAGGAAGAACCCTGGGAGACCCAGCAAAACAGGGTGCCTGGTCTGACAAACGTCCCTCTGTGCCTCTGGCTTTGTGGCTCAGGAATAGGCCCAGACATCATGTCCAGGCAGTGCCAGGCCACCTCACTGCGCCCTTTGAGGTAAGCCCAGAGGGCTTTTGGGGGCAAGCATGAAGCTGGATACCCAGAGCCTGAGGCCGACTGTCCATCCCTGTGTCCTGGAGTGGGGGTCTTGACCCGAGAAGACCCCCAGGGGATGGCTTGTAGGTGCTGATGCAAGGAGGGGAGGGTCTGTGGACTGAGGGGGGTCATTGGCAGGAAACACTGAGCACCGTGGCTCAGGGTTCTGCTCAGTAGGGGCCTGGTCAGTGGGAACCTGGTCAGTGAAGGCCTGGTCAGTAGGAGCCTGGTCAGTGGGGGTCTGGCTAGCAGAGTCCTGGCCAGGTGACCACTAGGTGACCTCAGGCACGGTTTGTCATTGGAACCTCCTTGCTGCCATCTTTAGTGGGAATGAGTCATGGCACTCTGGAGGACTAATGGGAGGAGGAGGTGAGCAGGTGTGTGAAATCCAGCCCTGCCGCACAGACCTAGCACTTTACAGCCTAGCTGAGACCCCTGCTAGGGAGGGGACCTGCCCTTTGCCCTTTGCCCCCAACCCTCAACCCTCTGCCCCCCATCCCCCATCTGCAATGCCAGGACTGCCCTGGATGGGGAGGTGTGAGGTTAGGGAGCACCCATAGATGCTCCAATGATGGCCATGGGTCCCGAGGGGGAGACAGTGACAAGGGTGAGCCAGTGTCCTGGGTGCACATGTGAGTAGGGCAGTCAGGCCCAGCCAGAGCAGTGACACACGTATGTACATATGTTCACCCACATACACGTGGATGCTCACATGCACAAACACTGCACACACGCACGTTGACACTTCAGAGGGTGGAGGTTGCTGACTCTGGGCCCTGCTGACCCAGGCAGAGGCCCATTGTGATAGGTGTCATGACCCCACAGTGTCACTGGTGCTGAGCAGTCGCCCACCTGCCCGCCTGCCCTTTCTATGTCTAGAGCTCTTGGAGACAAGACTTAGAGGTGTCTGGTTCTGAGAAGAGGAAGTTTGCTAAGTGAGAGACACAGCTGACTCAGCTACCTCAGTTGAGTGTGACCTCTTTGTTCCCTCCTTGCTGACCTGGGGACAGTCACTACCTGGTGGGCAGTGCTGGGGCCTCTGGGCAGGTGCCAAGGAGGGTCATCCCTGAGCACTCACCGGGTGCCTGTTCTGCACTGACCTGGTGGACTCTGTGGGGTGGGTGCTGTCCCCGAATGCACCCATTCCACAGGTGAGGTGTCTAGGGTCAGAGAGGCGGTGACTGGCCAAGGGACCCAGACGTGACCCTGGGTTGTGCTCTCAGCCCTGCCCTGTGTAAGCCCTGACTTCTGTGGCCTCCCTGCCCTGGATTCCAAATCTGCCCGGAGTTTTCCGGCCCCAGATGGTGCAGAGTCTGGCCCTGGAAGAGCTGCTGGGATGGAACTCCTATGGGTGGGGTGGAGGGAGGTGGTGCTCGGTCCAAGTCTGTACCTTAAGCTGGGTCCCCGCAGGAGGAGGTCTCACCAACTCAGACTTCACGTGCGGACACTGATGGTCTCCGTGGGACCCACTGGCCACATGGGGTCCCTTGTCTGGGAGTAGGGAGCCCTCTGCCTGTGGGCAGTTGTGGTAGGGGACCTTGAACACTGCTGCTCTGGGGCCTGGGCAGTGGGGACCTGGGCAGTGGGGACCTGGGCAGGAAGGCCTGGTCACTGGGGGACTGGTCAGCAAGGACATGGTCAGTGGGGAATTGGTCATCAGGGGCCTGGTCAGCAGAGGTTTGGCCACTGGGGCTTAGTCAGTGAAAACCTGCTCAGTGGGGACATGGTCAGTTGGAGCCTGGTCATCAGGGGCCTGATCAGCGAGGACCTAGTCAGAAGGCCTGGTCACTGGGAAAACGGTCAGTGAAAGCCTGGCCAGCAGGGGTCTGGTTAGTGGGGGCCTGGCCAGATGGTTGCTAGGTGACCTCAGGCACGGGGTTTGTCCTTAAAGCCTTGCCTCCATCCGTAGCAGAAATGAGTCATGGCACCCCAGAAGGCTACTGGGAGGAGGAGGTGAGAAAGTGTGTAGAATCCGACCCTGCCACTCGCACCTAGCATTTTACAGTCTAGCTGAGTTCCCCCTAATGAGGGGCCCTGCCCTGTGCCCTCTACCCCCTAACCCCCATCTGCATCTTCAGGACTGCCCCAGGTGGGTAAGTCTGAGGTTGGTGAGGACCCATGGATGCTCTGATGCTGGCCACAGGCCTCAAGGGAAGATGACACTGATGAGGACTTGATGAGTACTTGGGTTCACACATAAGTGGGACAGCCGGCCCTGCCCAGAGAAGCTACTTGTGCACACACATGTTCACCCACATAAACGTGCATACTCACCTGCACAAACACATTTTGACACCTTGGGGACTGGAGGACACTGACTCTGGGCCCTCTTGACCTGGGAAATGGGTCCATTGTGATGGGTGGCATGACCCCACAATGTCACTGGTGCTGAGTGACCGCCCACCCGCCCACCCACCCACCTCTGTGTTGTGCAGCACTTGGACACAAGACACACACAGGTGTCTGGTTCTGTGCATAAATGACTTTTCTAAGTGAGAGGCACAGCAGCCTCAGCAGACTCAGGTGAGTGACCTCTGGGCAGATGCCGAAGAGGGTCATCCCTGAGCACTCACTGGTTGCATGTTCTGCACTGACTGGGTGGGCCATCCTCTCCTTTGTCCTCACAGTGACTCTGTGGGGGTGGGTGCTGTCCCCAAATGTACCCATTCCACAGGTGAGATGTGTAGATTCAGAGAGGCAGTGACTGGCCCAGAGACCCAGATGTGACCTGGGCCATGCTCTCAGCCCTAACCTTTGCCATGCTGGACTTGAGCTCTGACCTCTGTGGCCTCCCTACTCGAGATTCCAAACCCTCCTGGAGTTCTGGACTTCAGGGAGGCAGGGTCTGGTCCTGGAAGAGCCACTGGGACAGAGCCCCTGTGGGTGGGGTGGAGGGTGCGATTCTTGGTCCAAGTCTGTGCCCTAAGCTGGGTCCCCACAGGAGGAGGTCTCACCAACTCAGACTTCAGGTGCGGTCACTGATGGTTGCTGTGGGACCCACTGGACACACGGGGTCCTTCATCTAGGAGTGGGGTGGGGAGCCCTCTGCCCTTGGGCAGTTGTGGAAAATGGAGGAGCCCTGGAGGGCTGCCTGGAGGGTGACGATCATCCTTCCTGGTCAAAGGGGCTTGGGGACTGGAACCCTCTCACAGCATCCTATTCTCTCTGTCTGATCCTCTAGAGGCCTTACCCTCTCTTTGCCCCGAGTATTCCTGGGGGGACAGTCTCCCCGGGCGTTCTCTAGGACTAAGGCCCCAGAGTTCTCTTGTTCTTTCTTAGTGACCCAGGAAAACAAAGCCCCCTCCTGTATTGACAGCTGGGAATTGTGGTGTCCGCCATCCTTGACCTGAGACGGGGTCTCCACAAGCACAGAGGCTGCTCTGGAGTCGATAGATCATCTTTTCCCCAAACCAAACTGCTTGGCTGGCTTTGTTCCTGAAGCAGCTTCACTGGCCAGAGTGAGTGAGAATTGGGGTACAATGGAGCAGTCACCAGATGTCTTGCTTCCTACAGAAAACTGAGTATCTTCCTGGTATCTGAACAATCCTATAGAGACATCCAGTCCCTGACCCCACCTTCCTCCAGGTGTCCATAACAGCCCATCATCTTCAGCAAGTGGACACCATTTGTCCTGCAGGGGCAGGTGTGTGTCCGCCTTGGGGTGTTCGGGGACAATGGGCCTCTCTGTCCAGGTCCCCGTGTGCTCAAGTCCTCAGGAAGGAGCCCACCACTGGTTGGAGGCAAGGACTCCAGAGATCCAGCCAGGGGTGGGGCCACTGAGTCTGGCCCCTTGTCATCTGGGAGGGGTAGTGGAATGGGGCTCACCAGACTGGAGTGTGTCTGGGAGTGCAGTGGTTGTGGTTCGGCTGTTCTCTGGAGCTCTCGGGTGCAGCAGAGCCTTTGGATGACTTTGTCTTGCAGGGTGAAGATGGATCAGGACCCAGATACCCTGCCTGCCCAGGGGCAAGGCAACATCATCATTACTAAGTATGAGCAGGTACAGGTTGGGCTGCTCCCTCGAGGGAGGCAGGGCCTCGCCTCTCCCGCTGCGCCCTGGTCAGAGGGTCCTGGGCTCTGTAAGATCATAGGGTGCGGAGGGGCTGCCAACATCCCTGGGGACCCCACACCTCTCACACTGCACCCCCTAACCCCTATCCTGGCCTTCTCTGAGTTTCAGGGACACCAAGCTGGGGCAGCAGTGGACATCAGGCATGAGCAGGTGGACATCGAGAAATACACCAATCACCTCGGGATTATGCAATGAGTCCTCTGTCCCCCTGACCCCAGCCACCAATCTCACCTCAGGGATGGGTTTTGTTTCTAGAAAGGCCTCTCTGAAGCAGGACATGTCTCCCTGTTGGGGGCCAACCTCCTCTCCAGGGTCAGAACTCCTCCCAGGCTGTCCTGCAGGTGCAGCCTGTGGTCAGGGTTAGGGCACAGCCTCATGACACATTTAGGGAGCTTGGGAGAGTGGGTAGGGACAGAGAGGGGACTAGGACAGGCCCTTGGGCTCTCAGCACTGTGGTCTCCAAGTAAGCAGGAGAGAAGGGGGCAGCCTGAGGGTCTGGCCCTGTCCCCTTGGGGCCTGCCTTGGTGAGATTTGAGGGTTGTGGCCACAGGGCAAGGGTGCACCTGGCCTGGCCTCTGGGCAGTTGTATAGCAGATCTCTGAGGGCTCAGGGGGCTCAGCCAAGAGGAAGGGGCATGGGGACAGTGAGGGCCTTGGCCCTGGCCCTGGTAGGTTGTGGAAGAAGAAGGGCAGGGCCCTGGCCTGTCCCCCTGAGGCCAGGGGGACAACAGAGCATGTAGCTGAAGGTCCCAGGAGTGGTGTAGGGAAGGGACTTGGGCCTGGCAAGGGGAGCCCAGCTTGGAGCTGGCCCCTTGGGACACACATGATGGAGAGAGGAAGGAGCCTGGGGGAGGAGGGCGGGCTGAGCCACTTCTGGGATGCACCTGAACCAAGCCAGCCCAGGGAGGAGTTGACAGCCTGAAGAGGACAACACACGGGGTGGGGCAAGGAACAATGGTTCACCTGGGACCCCTCAGTGGGGGGACTCGGTCAGTCCCCAAGGCTCTGCATGGCCCTCCAGAGACTCTGCCTCCCACTGGCTAAGTCAGCACCTCACAGGGTGGATGCAGGGGCCGAGCTGGGGCAGGCAGGACAGTAGGGGGAGGACAGCCAGGCATCCCATGTCCTGGTTTTTGCAGTGGCTGGGAGGAGGCTGAGGGCTGAAGGCCAATGACCCTGAGAGCCAGCTGAGGCTGGAGGCAGGGTGGTGGGGCCAGCCCCACTGCCTGCAGGGCCTTTGGTCACCCTTGTTGTCCTGGATGTCTCTGTAGCAGTGCTGGGCGGCCCAGTGAGATAGTGACCAAGGCATGGGTGTGGACGGATCTGGGAGGTCTCACTCAGAGGTTCTGATAGGACAAGGGTCACAGAAGGGCCAGGGTGGCTGGACAGAGGGTCACATCTCTGGGTCGGGCAGGATGGGGGAAGATAGGGAACAGGCAGGGTCAGCGGCCGGGATGCAGGGAGAGGCAGGTTCATGCTGGGAGGTCAGACCCTGCAAGGCCTATGGGGAGTGTCTGATGGGATGGGCTCCAGGTGCAACCTCAGGGCACTGGGCAGCACTCAGGCCAGGCTCCCTGGTCTCTGGTGGGTGATGTGGTCACTCCTGAGGCACTGCTGTAAGTCAGGGCTTGGCCACCCACCCTGGGCGGCACCCATCCCATCTCAGAACTGGACTTTCTCAGCATCCGCAGAGGGTGTTGCCTCCAGCCCAGGAGGAGCAGCCCCATTGTGCAGTCTGAGGTGCCCCATGGGCCCCATGTGGCCCCCCGTCAGGCAAGCCTCGAGCTCCCTCTTCTCCAGGGTCCTGGTGCCTCACAGGTGTCAGCACCTCAGGGAGGCCCTTGCCTTGCTTCTCTGTGCCTTGTCCCGGGCTGAGACTTAGGGTGGATGGGTTAGGCTGGTCCTTCCCTGGGGCCCTCTCAGGAAGGGGGATGGCTCCTGGCCCAGGCAAGTCCTCAGCTCTGCCTGGGTTGGCTCTCAGTGAGATGGAACTGCCCCCCATCAGTGCCCTGGAGGTGGAGGTAAGAGCCTGTGCCTACTGCGTGGGAGACCCCTCCAGGGACCGGGAATCAGGGGTGGTCGGTGAAGCAGAGGGGGTTGCCCGTGGGCCTGAGCGGTGGTGAGTTGGCCACGGCTGTCACTGGGAGGGGTGGCCTTTCCTGCTAGACTGTTCCCATGAGGGCTTGACCAAAACCCAAACCAAGAATTGCAGTTCCCACTCAGAATCCACTTCCTGATCCACCAAGTCCCCAGCTGAAGGCTGGGACCTGACCAAAACTCGGTGCATCTGTGCCCTGAGGATGGTGTGTCCTGGCATCACCAGTCCAGACCACCAGCTCCAGTTCTTTCAGAGGGTCTCAGCCTCCAGGGTCTGCCCTTTTCTTGCTCCTTCAGATTGGGTCCCTTCAGGGCCCCAAAGCCCAGGACCCAACATCCACGGGCCACTGTCAGAGGCCTGGCAGCTCTGCTAACTCCATTATGGCTCATTTGACAGCAAAGACATAAGGAAAGTAAATGTAACAACAAGTGGCTACAGATGCTTGCAGACTAGACAAAATATAAGAGCAGCAAGAAGGTAACATGGGGAGGGAGTGGCCCCTGTGACTGCTCTCTGCAGAGCCAGGAGACAGATGCCCATGGCTGTGACCTGGCACTGTCTGCCTCTCAGTGGGTGGGTGGCATCCTGTCCTCACCATAGGACAGCAGGCCTGTTTGCCAGCTTTCTTCCTCAGGTGCCCCGTGTCCTGTCTCAGTGGAGTGTTCTTCTGCCTGTAGCTGTTTCAAAGAGTGTACAAAGGCATTCCCCTGGTGGCGCGGGGCCAGGTGTGGTCACTCCTGCTAGACATGGACAAAGTCAAGTCCCAGAACCCAGGGAAATATAAGGTAAGGCCCTCCCACACTCAGCCAGGGCAGGACAAACAAGCCAGGAAGTATCAGGAGCCCAGGACTCCAGCTGGAGGGAACGTCGAGCCCGGGTTGGGGGTGGAGGCTGTGGTCAAACACGCATCCTGGGCACAGATGGTGACTCAGGCGCCGCAGGTGCGCTGGGCTCTGCTGAACCTCCCTGGCTTCAGAAACAAGGCAAAAAGGAGCTTTCTGCAGAAGGAAACCTTCCTCCCTTCCTTCCAGAAGTGCTGAATGTGGGATGACTGCCGTTTGGGGCAAGGAGCCTTTTTTCTGTTCTGAGGCTGCTTCCTCCTCTTGGCCCTGCCCTACAGGTCATGAAGGAGAAGGGCAAGAGGTCCTCCAGGATCACCTACTGCATCCAGCTAGATGTCAGCCACACCCTGCTGAACCACGTGATGTTCAAAGGTTCAGAGTCAAGTAAGGCCTATGGGGGCTGCAGGCGTCCCAGGGAAGATGGGAGCAATCCAGAGGAATGAGGGTGTCCCCAGGGCAGAGACCTGGGTCACCCAGGAGGGGTGACAGAGCCACCAAGGGCTCTCCTGGCCCAGGGAGCAGCCGGCACCATGAACTGTGCACCTCCCCAGCTCTAAGCCATGGGCCGGGCTGGGACGTGTAGGGCCAGAACCCAGGTGACTCCCAAGGAGACAGAAGGCAGGAAAAAAAAAATCATGCAGATAGTGAAAAGTGCTCTCCTAGGGACCCATGGGAAGGTGGCAGGATGGTGGGGCTCAGGAGCCTTCCCTGGTAACACTGACAGCCCAAAATACCAGGGAGGATGCGGGGCCCCGGAAACTGTCATCCATGGCTGGTGGGAACGCGACAAGGCACAGCCACTTTGTAAGTCAGATGGGCCGTGGCTCACAAAGCTCAGTGGCCTCATACCACATGTCCCCAAAGTGTCACAGATATTGACCACACTGATTAGAAAACTGACATACAAGTAAAATCCGCATGCCACGTTCACTGCTTGGTTGATTGTCACTCACACCTGGAGGCTACCGAGATGATCTTCAACAGGGTTATTGGGGAGGAAGGGGGGTCCACTCTTCAGACAGAGATGACTCAGTGAGAAAAAGGAATGAACCCCCAATGCCCGCAGGAACATGGGTGGATCTTAGATGCGTATTGCTGAGGGAACAAAGGCAGACTCAACAGGCTACCACCGTGGGATTGCAATTCATCGGCCATTCTGGAAAAGGGCAAACCATAGAGACACAGAACAGTCAGGACGGCCAGGCACTGACGGAGCCAGGAGATGTTGGCTGCAAAGGGGACATGCTGCGGACTTGGAGGATGAAGGAGCTTCTCTGGGAGGGGCTGCAGTGGTGGATGGGAAGCTCTGCACATTGGTTCAGAACTGTGGAACTGTATGTCCCAAAGACTGGACTTCCGTGTGTCCAAACCGAGAAAAAAGGGAAGAAGAAATCAACCAGAGTGAAAATGATCACTGATCCAAATGTACACTTGTGATATTTGCATTGCAAGGAATGTGGATTTTACTGAAAAAACACCTAAAAACTCAGGTGTCCTGAAGAGCTCACTGCTTATTTGGGGGATCACCTGAATCCAGAATTGTGTTTGTTGTCAAGGTCTGTAGACAAAATGAAACTGACAGCATCTGCACAAAACAAACAAAACCCTCTTTTCCCTCTTTTCTAGGCAGCAGGAATTATGTGACATCCTCATGACCTATTCTGCATATAACCCTGTGAGTATTCCCGGGCAGCGATATTCCTGGGCCACGTGCCCATATTCACAGGCATGGGTGTCTCTCGGGGGTGTTGGAACTTCTTGAAAATTCAGTGTTTGTGACCCACCAGGACATAGTAGGCAGGACTCAAGCTCACTGCTGGCATGGACACCCAAACAAGGGGGCGGCTCAAGGGGTCAAACTGAAATGGAAAAGGGTTGAAGTCCAGACTCCTGGTATCACCTAGACCCAAACACCACATCTCAGATGAAGAAATGACCTTCCCCTCCTGGTGTTGCCCCAAAGCCTAGGAGCTTGGCAGGGTCCCATGCAGGATGGTCCTCGTAGGAGACAGGTTTGACAAGTTGCTGAGGTGCCTGATGGGCCAGGCTCTTGTCATGAAATGAGTTTGCATCCTGGGGGAGTCTCTTCTTCACTGGAAACTTGGCAGTGATCCAATTTCCCCTTTGCCCAAACTGCATAGGAGCATAGCAGATAGGGAGGGGGTCACCCAGGTGGCTGCTCCTGCTTGGCCCCCACTTTTCAGACCATTCCAGGTGGGGAGAGCCAATGAGCTGACTGCATGAGCTGTCCACATGGAGGACCCAGCCACCCCCTGTGTCCGACAGGCAGCCCTTGGGCTGTTGCAGGACCCCTTGTGTGGTGGTCAGCGCCTGGCTGCCTGCCCTCATAGCAGGTGCAGTTCACAGGCTGCCCAGGCTTCATGTCATTTTCTGAAACTGTTTCCTTCCCACCTTAAAAATGGAGCAAACAACCCCTCATGGGAACCAGTGTCCTCTACTCCTGTGCTTTCTGGGGCATCTTGCCCAAGCTCCCCGGGAGCCTGACCCTCAGAACCCGGGTTTGCTGCAGGGCCCACACCCAGCACCAAGCCCAGGCCTGGCACAGTGGCCTCCTCAGCCTGGCCCAGGGGAGGGAGCATGAACAATCCCTGACTGTGCCCTTTCGGGCCATGTGAGCTTGGACACTCGCTGCAGGAGTCCCTCCATGCTCCTTGTCAACTGAGTTGTCCGTGACCTGCTCAGTCCTCATGCCCAGTGCCGGGGGAGGAGTGCAGAGGCTGCATCTCAAATCCCCTGGGGCCTGAAGCAGGTGTCCCCAAGGACCTCTGCCATCTCTGGTGACATAAGTCCTCCCAGGTGGCCTCAGCCCTCCCAGGTGACATCCTTCCACGGTGACTCTGGCTCTTGCAGGAGGTGGGCTACCACAGGGACCTGAGCCGCATCACCACCATCCTCCTCCTGTATCTGCCAGAGGAAGATGCTTTCTGGCCGCTGACCCAGCTGCTGGCTGGTGAGAGGCACTCCCTGCAGGGTAGGTGGACAGCTGCCCCTGGGGCCTTACACAGCCATGCCAAGGGATGGCCACCCTGACCGGTGATCCCGACTTCCAGGCAAGGCGCCTTCCTTCTATCCCAGCTTGTTTGGAGGCTCCAGGATGTCCCTGCTGAGGGTCCCACAGCAGCCTGCATCTGGACAGGGACCCCCTCACCTCAAGTCAGACGCCTTTCATCCCTAACATCAGATGGCATGGATACCTCCCCCTGGCTGCCCTCTGTCACCCAAAGCCAGCCCTGACTTTGTGCAGGTGCCACTCACCTCCCTGAGTGTCCTTCTGCTTCCCAGCTGGCTGTGCTCCCAGCCACCTTCCCTCCCTACAGATGGGCCCAACAAAGCCAAGATGGCAGTGTCTGTCCATCCCACATCCCCCAGGCTGACCCCACATCTAAGAGACAGCCACATGGCCCCCAGCTCCCACCCTGTTCTCCCCACTGGCACCTGCCTCATGGTGTCAAAGGCAGGCTGCCCTCCTGGCACCTGGACCCAGGATGCCCCTGGGCAGTGCCTCCAGTCAGGGCCCTCCTCCCCAGGGCTGAGGCTGCATGCTGGGGTCACCAGATGAGAGGGAAGGAGGTCTCGAGGTCCAGGGTTCCCCGCCCTGCCCAGCTCTTCCAACTGATGCCTCCACATCTTGGGAGTGGGGTCTGATGGGGTGATGGGTCGGGGGTTTCTCAGTATTCTACAGTCCAAATACTGCCCGGCTCGAGAGGCTCCTATCACACCAGAAGCAGGTGTTGCACAAGTCCTTCCCGAAGATCATAAGACACCTGGTGAGTGGGTGACACCCTCGCTCCTCCCCAGAGGCCCTGGGCCCCATAGGCCAGGGGGGCTCTAGTCCCTCATGATGCCGGCAAGAGGCTGAGTCCCAGCCACGGCCTGACCTGGGATGGGGATTCCCCATGGGTTAGGTGTTGGGTTTCCTTTTCCTGCCCTGGCAGAGGCAGAGGTGCTGGGACCAGGGCTGAGCTGCAGCTGAGCAAGGCTAAAGGATATGTGTCCACTGGGGGTCCGTGCATGGGGCAGGTGTTGGAGCCCTTGCCACCGCCCTGGGTTCTGCTCCTTGAGGAAGGGTCTACAGAGGGGCCTGGAAGTGGGAAGTTTTCATGGCAGCCCAGGGGACCCTAAGCACCTCTGCTACTCCCTTCAGGTCAAGGAAGCGCTGTGCATTGAGGGTTACACGCTGATGAGGCTCCTCCGGTGTTTCCTTGATGGGGTAAGGAGGCACAGGGAGACCCCAGCCCAGGGACCCTCCAGCCCCGCAGTGCTCAGCTCCCTCAGCTCAGGGGTCCAGCTCCTCCAGGAGGATCTGGCTCACCCCCAGCCCACAGGAGGCACAGGCAGGTCCCTGCAGGGCTCACAAGCCAGGCTCTGCCCAAGAGGGGCATCCCACAGCAGAGGCCAGGGCTCAGGCCCAGCCTCGTGGGCAGACTGGGGCAGGACCCGACTTCAGAGGGCCCAGGGAAACCCAAAGTCCTCAGGAAGTCCCTCCTTCCAGAAGCCACAGCGCTGCTGAGATGAGCCCCCCATGAGGAGCTACAGGACCTTGTCTGAGTCAGTCTTACGGGGGGTCTCATCCCATGGAGAGGGGTCCCCAGCACTCCAGGTGACTGAAACCCTAGTGGGCCCTGCTCAGGCCACTGGCCCCAGCTTGGAAAGGCCAAGTTCTCTCACACTTGCTGTCCCCACAGAAATCCTTTGGGCTCACCCTGCGACTGTGGGATGTGCTCATCTTGGAGGGCGCGTGGGTACTGATGGCCACGGCGCATGCATCATTCAAAATACACAGGAGTAAGTCCTGTGTGCCCGAGGGTGCCTGGGGGAACACATGGGACAGACCCTGGCTGGCCTGAGGGAAGTGTCCTTACACTGCCTGCTCCATCTGGTTAGGGGTGTCTGGCCTGGTGGGCTGGGCAAGGCATGATGACACTGAGTCCACCCCCACATGACCCAGATGAAAGTCAGGAGTGGCTGGGCCCAGTGGCTCATGCCTGTAATCCCAGCACTTTGGGAGGCTGAGGCGGGTGAATCAAGAGGTCAGGAGATCCCGACCATCCTGGCTAACACGGTGAAACCCCGTCTCTACTAAAAATACAAAAAATTAGCCAGACGTGGTGGCGGGCGCCTGTAGTCCCAGCTACTCGGGAGGCTGAGGCAGGAAAATTGCTTGAATCCGGGAGGCAGAGCTTGCAGTGAGCCGAGATTGTGCCACTGCACTCCAGCCTGGGTGACAGAGTAAGACTCTGTCTCAAAAAAAAAAAAAAGTTAGGAGTGTGGTGAGCACTTCCCTGCCTGGCCTTCCTGAGCTGTGGCCTCCTGTTCACAACTGGACCCCGGGGTGGCCTAAAAGGACCAGGCACCACCCAGTGGGAGGTGGGCCTGGTGGAAATAGGGTGCAGGCATGACCCCTCCCAGGGAACCCTCCTGGCCTGATGCCTGCCCTCTCCCTAGAGCACTTCATGAAGCTTTCCTGGAGCACCATCTGGGAGTTTCAGGAGTGGCTCTCTTAGAGCTGGGCCCTGGAGGACAACGCAGTCCTAAGGAACCTTCAAGCCTCTATGAAGGAACTCACAAGGAAACACTGGGACCTGCCACCCCCAGGTGGGCTCCAGCACCAAGTCCCCTCCTGAGTCACCCTCTGGGGCAGTCAATGGTAGGGAGTGCCCTGGCCCCACCCATCCTCCTACCTGGCCTTCCTCCTGCACCTCTTCTTCCTCCTCTTCCTCCTCTACTCTAAGGAAGTCAGATGGGTCTGCCGCTCCTCAGGGCAGGCGCTGAACACGTGTGTGTGTGTGCTGGATGTGCTGTGTGGACAGGCAGGGGCCATGGGCAGGAGCCCCCAACACCCCTCCCCCACTTTCCACATTGTCATTCTCTCCTCCTCGAAGGGCCCTGAGGGACACTGGAGCAGTCAGACCCAGCTGTGGAAGCCCCCACCCCCACCTCCAAGCAGCAGGGACTCCTCATTCTGTAGTGCCCCTCCAAGGGTGTCAAAACAACAAGCCAGAGGGACAAGAGAATCAGTGCCCCTGACCCAGAGTGGATTTGAGCAGAGGGCATTGGGGGCAGCCCTGACCCAGAGCCAGAATCAAGAGTTCAGCAGGGTGTGGGATAGCTGCAGCCCTGGCATGGGGTGGACGGCCTGGAGGGCAGAGGGGAACGTGTGCCCATTCATTTCTCACCCCCTGTGGAGACAGACCCCCATGTGAGATGGCAAGGGGGCTGGGTGACAGCGCAGGTTCCTCCCACCTGAGTCCTGAATCTGGGCTGCCAAGCAGCCCTGAGGTGAGGGTGTGAGGCAGGAAGCCCTGAGCCACCCTGAACCCTGGGGGCATTTCAGGAGCGACCTGAGGTTCCCTGAAAGCTCCCTGACCCCAGACTGCACACAGACCTCACCCTGGGATCAGCAGCCTGCAGGGGCATCCTCAGTGTCAGGCCAGGGGGCCGCACAGGGACTCAGAGGACTCCAGAGACCCAGGTTTGTGGGGCATAGCCCTCAAGAGACCAGATGGGCTTGGAGAAGATGCTGACCATGTCTGCTGCTTTTTTTCAGCCGAGCTGGAGCAATGGTCCTCGAGGGAGTCCCCTGGCATTGGGACCCTCTGTGAGGGGGACAGACTGGCTGTCCCCACCCCACCAGCTCAACTCCAGGAGCTCATGCCATCAGCCCCCCTGGGACAAAAGTCATGTCCTCCCCAAGCCTGGCCTGACGGGGCTGTCCCCAAGGCCCAGGCTGAGGCCCATTAGCACGAAGGGGCTTCCCCAGACCCCAGGGTAGAAGATTGCTCTCTGAGGGGCCCAGAGGCTCTAGATGAGGGCAGCCAGTCCCCCGGTGAGGTCAGGCTTTGTATTACACAGAAACACTTGTCCAGGACCTCTACGCCACAGCTCCACAGAGATCCGCACGTTGGGGTCCATGTTTCCTGTGCTGTCATTTAGAACATGGCTCTTGGGACCCTGTGGGGGCTTCTCAAGAACATAGGGCAGTGAGGGGCCCAGAGTCTAGAGATGATGGCAGCCTGTCCCCCAGTGAGGTCAGGCTTTGTATTACAAGGAAACACTTGTCCGGGAACTCTATGCCACAGCTCCACACAGATCTGCATATCGGGGGTCCAGGGGTTTCTCAAGAACCTAGCAAAGTAGGATGCTCTCTAGGGGGCCCAGAGGTTCAAGATGAGGGCAGCCTGTCCCCCAGTGAGGTTAGGCTTTGTATTACATGGAAACACTTGTCCGGGAACTCTATGCCACAGCTCCACACAAACCTGCATGTCGGGCGTCCATGTTTCTTTTGCTGCCATTTTGAACATGGCTCCTGGAACTCTGTCACTTCTTCATCTTCTGTGGACACCAGCCCTGGAACAACAAGACGCACCTTGCCCAGTGAGCCCACTGGGACCCCGACACCAGGCCCTGCCTGGGTTTATGACAGGGAGGAGGCACTTCGAGAGACACTCCAGCAACAAGGTGTCCCCTGCCTGCAACTCCCCTTGGTAGAAGAACATGGCATGGAAGGAGCCCAGGTGGCACCTACCCAGCTGCCTCACAGCCCCAGATGGCTGCTGGCTGTTTTTGACTGACATTTTATTTTTATTTTATATTTTTGGCTTCTGGGCCTTGGGAAATACTCAATGGGGGACTTGGTCCCAGCAAGGCCTCTGGAGGGAAGGCTGAGCATGGGGTTCCTGCAGCCCCAGACAGCCAACAGCATGCCCTGGGGCCCCTGACCCCACCTGTGGGTCAGAGCCCCTCCCCCAGGGCCCGAGTCCCAAGCCCAGAGGGACCTGGCTTCATCCCGAGTACTAGGAGGAGAGGGGCACCACAGGCCCCCAGGTGACCACACAGAAGACCAGGGCACAGTGAGCCTCGGGTGCTGTGAGAATTCACATCAGACAACCTGGGCAAGCTGGGCCAGAGATGCTGAGCCCGTACAGTGATGATATAGGCAGCTGGCACAAGGAGTCAATAGCTGTGAACACTGCTGCCTCTTCCCAACTCCATCACTGCAGTGCAGGCAGTCTGCACCCTGGAGCCTGGCCCAAAGGCCCCCCAAATGCCCCTGTCTGCTATGCCAACACACCACCTGGAGGCTTTGAGGCCCTGCCTACCACACCACCCGCCTCCTGAAAGCCTCGTCCTGCAGCTTAGCCGCTGCTGCAGACACAGCAGGCACCACTGCCAAGCGCCTTCCAGTTGGGATTCCCAGAAGGTGGAGGTGCCTCAGCAGCTCAGACTGTGAAGGTGGTTTCATCAACATTTCCATTGTTCCTGCCAAAGAGAATCCCTGCAGAGGATGCTCTTGATCAAGGGTGGGCAGAATGGCACGCCAGGTTGATGGAGTCAGCTCCTTTCCCTGGCCACCATGTTAGGTTGGGGACAAAGTGGCCATCAGACAGGCATGGGACAGAAGAGGCTCAGCATGCTGCATGTGCCCTGACCAAGGCTGACCAGGCTGACACCACTGCCGGGCATCCCACCTGCTGATGAGAGACTTGGTGTAGATCCCTGGGCTGGCACTATTTCCCAGGAGAACCAGCTGACTGCCTGTGGGCAGGCTGCCCACACTGTAGAGGGGGCTGAGATGGGCCTTCACTGCAGGGAGCCCCTACCTGGATATAGACTTGCCCGTCCTTCCTGTCACCATCAAGGCAGCCCACATGGCATTGCTTTTGACCAGGTCACTTCATTCACAGCAAGGGACATGCAGCTGTGGCCCCTGATCAGGGAACTAACTGTTCTCACTATGTCAGCCACCACCTGGAAGCAGCTGGGCTTACTTACGATCGCTTAGTTGGGATTGTAACTGACGTTGCTGAAGTGATGGTTTGTCTTACAAGATAAATGTTATACTTTCTACTGGAAACCAGTATATGGTGCTGCCTCCCTGACAGCCAGAAGGTGTAGTTCTGAGTGAAGGTGTGAAAATGGACAATGCTCAGTATTGCACCGAATGTCTAAGTCACAAAGTTTTCCTCTGCCTGTCCTGGAGAAATGGAGCTTTGCTGGTTGGAAGGTCTTAGGACCCAGCAAGAGTGAAGCTTCCCCCAGGGGAACACAACAATGTTTCTATTTAATATGAAGAGACAGGACTAAATCTGAAACCCCAGGGCATTCTCTGGTGTTCTTGGTGTTTCCATGGAAAGAAAGTCAAATAGCCTGGGCCCGGTAGCTTACGCCTGTAATCCCAGCACTTTGGGAGGCCAAGGTGGGTGGATCACAAGGTCAGGAGATCCAGACCATCCTGGCTAACACGGTGAAACCCCATCTCTTCTAAAAATACAAAAAATTAGCCGAGTGTGGTGGTGGGTGCCTGTAGTCCCAGCTCTCGAGAGGCTGAGGCAGGAGAATGTCGTGAACCCAGGAGGTGGGGCTTGCAGTGAGCTGAGATCACACCACTGCACTCCAGCCTGGGTGACAGAGGGAGGCTCTGTCAAATTAAAGTCAAACAACAAAGGTTTGCCACAGAGGCATCTGAAAAAGGAAGGGGCAGAACTTCAGAACTCAGAGGCTTCAAAATCGAAGATGAGGCCAAGCAGGAGACTCCTGGCCCACTGAGGGCAGGGGAAGTATGTGGGGGCTGCTAGGAGAAGACATCATAGAGGTCCACCCCCACCTTGTGGTATGTCACAGAACCGTGCACTTGAATAGCAGTGCACATCTTCTCTCCACTGATTATGGTATCTCTTTCCATTTGTGACTCTCCAATCTCGCAGGGAGCTTGCTACAAAATGCACATTGCTGTACCATAGCCTGGGGCTTGCAATCCAAGGCTGGCAAGGATTCCTGCATGTCAAGGGCCTCAGGTGACTTTCATGCACACCCATCGGAAGGCTGTTCTGAATCCTGGATGTCACCTTCCTGCCCAAAAAAGGAGGAATGAGGGTCAACCAGCAGCAGACCAGTCACAAAAAGGGATGAAATTTGAGTGCGTGGCCTTCCTGACACCCAGACAAGACTTTAGGCACAAAGCCAGGCTACAGCTCTGGCCACTGACTCAGACCAGGGATGCCCCCAAGCAGGCCGGTGTGCCCTGGCTGCTCTTCTCCCTCCTGCCACCCTCTCTTTGGCTGCTTGTGTGAGGAAGGGAGAACCTGCCAGTTTTCAGAAGAAAATGTAGCTTTATTATGACATAGGAAAGACTCAAGTTATTAGGGGAGGAGGAGTCCTGAAACAGCTCCTGAAAATGAGAGGGAAAAGGAAGGTGTAAATATGTTGTAATAAAATCTCCAACCACAGCACAGTCATGGGAATGTTTTTGTTACAATTTTTGTTTTCAAAGTTATAGTAAAAAAAAAAGTCTCCTGAATTGTCAAAAGAACAGCAGTTGGACACAAGGAAAAGCATACACACCAAGCCAAAACAAATCACACTTGGGTCTATATGTTGCAGTGGTGCTGGTGCAGGAGGAAACATCTAGGGAGGTTCTAGTGCCTGCCAGGGAGCCCAGGTCCATGGAGGGCCCCGGGGCTGGAGGGAGGTTACGTACCACTCAGCTCAAAGTGCTCCCTTCAGGCATCTGAAGAGGGAAAGCCCATGTGTCTTCCTGTGAAGCACTGAATGGGCAGCCAGCATCTCAGAAATGCAGGCGATTTTTCATACACTGGTGTGAATGAGTCTGGGGTCACCCAGGGGGTGGTCACCTCAGTGGTCAGACACACTTTGAAACAATCAACACCTACAAAGGAGGGTACTAGGAAATAGGAAAAATGGTTTCCTGAATTTCATAGCAGATTGGGAGCTAAAGGAAGAGATTCCCAAGCCCATCATGGAAATATTTTGTTCTAACAAAGTAAATTCACAAGAGCACATCAAACACAAAACCTAATGCAAGGGGCAGTGCCCAGGGCCACTGCCTGCCTCCGGTGAGAAGTTCTTTAGCAGCAGTCACAGGGCAATGCTTAGGTGATGCCACAGTGAATAAGGAGGATTAACTTGGATCCAAAAGTGTAGAATAATGCTCACCAAGAACGCACGTGGCTCCATCTCTCTTCTCAGTTCTAATGTTCTCAAAGCAGCAGCCACCCCTGAACACAAGGGGAGACAGGAAAGGGCCCAAGGGCATGGGGATTTATTTCTGGGTTCTCTATTCTTTTCCATTGGTCTATGTGTCTGTTTTTATGCCAGTCCATTGCTATTTTGATTACTATAGTTCTGTAGTATAACTTGAAGTCAGGTAATGTGATGCCTCCAATTTTGTTCTTTTTGGTTACGGTAGCTTTGGCTATTCTGGGTCTTTTGTGGTTCAATTTGGATTATTTTTTCTACTTCTGTGAAGAATGTCATTGGTATTTTGACAGGGATTGCATTGAATCTGTAGATTGCTTTGGATAGTATAGACATTTTAACAATATTGATTCTTCCGATCTATGAACATGGAATATATGTCAATTGTGTGTGTTCTCTTCAATTTCCTGCATCAGTGCTTTATAGTTTTCTTTGTAGACATCTTTCACTTCTTTGGTTAAGTTTACTCCTAAGTGTTTTGTTTTATTTGTATCTATCATTAATGGGATTTCTTTCTTAATTTCTTTTTTAGATTGTTCACTGTTGACATAGAGAAATACTACTGATTTTTGTATGTTAATTCTGTATCCTGTAACTTAACTAAATTTGTTTAACTGTTCTAATAATTTTCTGGTGGAGTCTTTAGGTTTCTCCAAATAGAAGATTGTATCATTTGCAAACAAAGAGAATTTGAGGTTTTCCTTTCCAAGTTGGATGCAGGGCTGTTATTTTATTTCAGGCCATTTTCCAAGCTCAATGCTTTTTGTCAGAATTCAGTTCCTGTAGTCACAGGACTGAAGATTCTGGTTTCTTTTTGCCTGTCAATGGAGAGTTGTTCTCAACTCCTAGAGGCTGCCCACCATTCTATGGCATGCAGCCTTCCCTACAGCATGGTAATTGTTTACCATGGAAGAAAAATCTTAAAAGAAATCTTCATATCACCTACCATACACTTCCCTCTAAATTTCAAATGTTCATATTCTCCCTAAAGGCAAAATACATTTACTCCCTCCCAAAGATTTCATCTCATCATCAGCTCCAATCCCCTGAGCAGCTGAGTGACCTCAGGCAATTGCTCGGCCTCTCTGTGTCTTCTCATCCTCCTTTGGTAGGAGGCTACCTAGGCCCAGTGAAGGTAGAGGGCCTAGAACTGCACCTCACACAGCACGACACATGCCAGGATCTCAGGAGCCCAAGAGGGAGTCCTGTCACACCCCGTTTCACAGAGGAGGATGCGGACATCACAGTGACTAAGACAACTGCTTGATGCCACAGGGCATGAGGGGGCAGATGGGGCCTGGGGGACCCTGATCCCACATGCACAGGACCCCTGTCCAGAGCACTCCTGTGGGTAGATCAAGGCAGCGCTGCCTCCAGGACCACCTCCCTCTTGCCCTGCACCAGCCAGGCATCCCCTGGGCAGGGACCACAGCACAAAGGTCCCCACCCTGGGCCAGGCCTTCCGGGTCCTCTCCAGAAGGTGTCTTGGCACCACCCTGTGGCATCAGTGCTCAGCACCTCAAGGCCCATGGAGGTGAACCAGGGCCCTGCTGGCTGTGGGCAGTGCTGGTCCAGGCCCAGCAGCATCCTGCAGGCAGGAAGTGACCAGAGGACAAAGAGACCTACTGGGAGCACCCACTGGGAGCCTGATGAGCACCCCCAGCCAACCTGGGAGACCTGGCCACAGACACCCCCATCTTCCCACCCTTTGCCCCTGGCCCTGCTGTGCCAGCGTGAGGCCAAGGGTGGGGGCAGTCAGGCCGCACTTTCCCCAGGCTGCTGTCTGCAGCTGGATGCTTCCCAGAATACTGGGAAGCAAACACCAGGAAATAGCTTGTCCCTTGGCACCGAGGCGGCTGTGGCCTCCTGTGCAACAGAGCACTCACTGGCACTCACACGTCCATTCCTTCTCTGCTCGGCTATCATTCCTCAGCCACTGCTAAGTGCTGGGTTGAGGGCTTGGTGCTGGGTGTGGGCCCTGCAGCAAACCCAGGTTCTGAGGGTCAGGCTCCCAGGGAGCTTGGGCAAGATGCCCCAGAAAGCACAAGAGTAGAGGACACTGGTTCCTATGAGGGGTTGTTTGCTCCATTTTTAAGGTGGGAAGGAAACAGTTTCAGAAAATGACATGAAACCTGGGCAACATGGCGAGACCCCATCTCTACCAAAAATTAAAAAATTAGTCAGGCAAGGTGGCATGGGCCTGTGGTCCCAGCTACCGAGGAGGCTGGTGGTTGAAGGGGATCGCTTGAACCCAGAAGGTCCAGGCCACAGTGAGTTATAATTGCACCACTTCATTCCAGCCTGGGCAGCAGAGCAAGATCCTGTCTCATTTAAGGGGGAGAAAATGAAGTGCTCCAAAGTCACACCACAGTGCCCACTGTGCCTTGCCAGTGCCCCACCCACCTGCAGCATGGCACAGTGGGCTTCACAAGTCCCCAGGGCTACTGGGCTGGGGGCAACAGGATTTCCAGGCCCTGAGAGGGCCAGACACCAGGCCCAAGATGCCAACTTGGAGGGGACCCTCAGCTGTGTGGTTCTGATCCCTGGGAAAGGCAGCAAAGAGTGCAGGCATCTTGGTGAGAGTGCCTGGCCTGCACCAGGAACCACTCTGCAGCCAGAGAGCTGGCAGGGCCTCCCTGGGCCTCAGTTCCCTCATCTGGAAGGTGGGATCATGATGTATCCACCTCACGCATGCATGGTGTGCGGAGGAAGTGGGAAGATCCGTGGAAAGTGCTTCTTCAGCACAGGGTCCAGAACATCGAAGGCACTCAGGAAACACTACCTAACAGTATTGATTATGATTTTATTACCCATGTTAATTTATATATTTATATTGATAAACATTATCTAGTTAATATAAAGTTATTGTATTTAGCATTTGTCTTTATGAATGTGTAGGGAGGCCCAAGCCATCTGCCACAAAGACACACTGGTGTCAGAGGCAGGACAGCCAAGCTCTGGGGGAACAGGACCCCAGGTGGGGACGTCATGACTGAGGTGAGGCGATGGCTGTGCACTTGCCCAAGGCCAGGAAGGAAGGGCCCTCAGCTCCAGACAGTGTGGCCCACCACTGGAACCAGCCTCAACATCAGAAGAAAGTGCTTCCTGCATGCCAGATCTGCTCTGATGGATCACCGAACCCTCACCACCTGTGGAGTCTCATCCCATTTTACAGGTGAGGACACGGAGGCCCAGAGAGGTTCATTGACTTCCCAAGGTCACACAACCAGTGAGTGGTATCATCCCAGTACAGCAGGGATTTGGGGGCTCTGAGCTCAGTGCCTTTGAGCCCCACCTGTGCTGTGATGGGACCCACAGGCTCTCCAAGGGCACTTTCTCAAATTCAGCTGATGACTCACCTCTCTCACTCTGAGGAGAAACTTGTCCCAGCTGGACAATGCCAGGGTCAAACCACAGGTGTCCCAGCCTGTCTTCTCTCAGGCCTCCCTGGTCTTCCTGTGAGCTGCCTCAGGAGTCCCATGTTAATGCAGCCACTCACTTTGATTACATCTTCGATGGCTTTTCTCCTGGTGACAGCCAGGAAGACAAAACCATTGTCTCTGTCTGCACTCACCCTGTGAGATGGTGTATCGGGGGAAATTCAGCCAGATATCGGGTGAAATTCACCCCTGATATTTCATGTAGTTTCTTTTCTATTTTCCTTAAGTGTCAGCTGGTCTGAGAAATAAAGGGACAGAGTACAAAAGAGAAATTTTAAAGCTGGGTGTCCGGGGGAGACATCACACGTCGGCAGGTTCCATGATGCCCCCTGAGCCGCAAAACCAGCAAGTTTTTATTAGTGATTTTCAAAAAGGGAGGGAGTGTACGAATAGGGTGTGGGTCACAGAGGTCACGTGCTTCACAAGGTAATAGAATATCACAAGGCAAATGGAGGCAGGGCGAGATCACAGGACCGGGGCAAAATTAAAATTGCTAATGAAGTTTCGGGCACGCATTTTCATTGATAACATCTTATCGGGAGACAGGGTTTGAGAGAAGACAACCGGTCTGACCAAAATTTATTAGGCGGGAATTTCCTCATCCTAATAAGCCTGGGAGCGCTATGGGAGGCTGGGGCTTATTTCATCCCTACAGCTCGACCATAAAAGACGGCTGCCCACTGAAGCAGCCATTTCAGAGACCTACCCTCAGGGATGCATTCTCTTTCTCAGGGATGTTCCTTGCTGAGAAAAAGAATTCAGTGATATTTCTCCCATTTGCTTTTGAAAGAAGAGGAATATGGCTCTGTTCCACCCGGCTCACCAGCGGTCGGAGTTTAAGGTTATCTCTCTTGTTCCCTGAACATTGCTGTTATCCTGTTCTTTTTTCAAGTGCCCAGATTTCATATTGTTCAAACACACATGCTCTACAATTTGTGCAGTTAATGCAATCATCACAGGGTCCTGAGGCAACATACATCCTCCTCAGCTTACGAGATGACAGGATTAAGAGATTAAAGTAAAGACAGGCATAAGAAATCACAAGGGTATTGATTGGGGAAGTGATAAGTGTCTATGAAATCTTCACAATTTATGTTCAGAGACTGCAGTAAAGACAGGCATAAGAAATTATAAAGGTATTAATTTGGGGAACTAATAAATGTCCATGAAATCTTCACAATTTATGTTCTTCTGCCATGGCTTCAGCTGGTCCCTCCATTCAGGGTTCCTGACTTCCCACAACAGTGGTGACCCAGGAGCTCCTTGGGCAGACAGTCTCCCAGCTGGAGGGCTCAGAAACTCAGGGCTTTGTATACAGTAGGCATTCAGCAAATGCTTGTTGGTTTACTGAATATACAAGGAAGGAATGTAAGCTTTAGCCATAACTCCTGAGTCTGTGGGGCCATCTGGTTCGCATTAGAATCCCAGCTCTGACACTTGAACAAATTACTTTCCTTCCTCTAGCCTCAGTTTTCCCATCTGACCTCTCAGGGAGTTGTGGGTATAAAAGAGGCACAGGATGCAGTGGAAGCTGTTATTGTTCAGCCCATACCCCCTAAGTTCCTCTTATCAGATCTGTGCCCCCATCTCCCAGCATCTGGGCTGCACAGCGTCCTCTCCTTGTGGCACACACTTGTGAGGAGCTGCTTCTCCCATACAGGCAGAGAGCAGGAGCGCCTGGGAGTCTATCCCTCCTCCCCTGCCCCAGGTGTTTTCAGCTAATTCCTGACCAGGGCAGAAGTCTGAGGGCCCAGCTCCCTTGCCTGGAGCTCCCTACAGAGTCGGGCTGAAGCTGGGCTTCTCCTGAAATCACATCTGGCTCAAATGATTTCCCTTCCCTGTCCTGCTCCCCTTCTCCTCTCCCTTGCCATGACCTCGGGAGGATTCCTTAATCAACCACCTGCACACAAATACTTGTCTCAGGGCCTGCTTCTAGAACCTGCCCAAGACTAATGAACAAACTCCCCCCACAGAGCTGGAGACCATCTGACACTGCCAGGTAATGGAAGCTTTCCTTATGTCAGAGAGCACAGGAGGGGGACAGGCTGTCATGTGTGCCTGTTGCTCCTAAGGAAAGGCCTGTGCACCCTTCCCAAGCATTCACAGCTTATCTAGAATGAAGGAGAAGCACCAATCACATTAGCAAATATGCCATGGAAAACACTTGGTTCCAGAAATCATGCTTACTTGCTTTGAGCTACTGCTAAGTTAGAGAGTTCCTTGTTCCTCAATATCCCAAACAAGGGAAAGGAAAACTGGGATTGAATGCCAAGCGAGAGCCTGCTGAGTGCCTGCCCAGTGTCCATGCTCTGCTTCTGTCTTAGTGACAGACTCTGAGTTCATTCAAGGTGGCTGGGTGAGCAGCCAGAAGACCCCCTTTTCCAGCTTCTCTAGCAAATACGGATGGCCGGCGAGGTGCCGGCCAAGACTTTCAGGAGGGCTCCAAAAAGGCCAATGCATGTGAAAAAAAAAAATCCCAGTATGTGCCTTTCTAACCTGTGTTCTTCTCCCCGCCTAGAACATATACCTGATAGCTGGCACTCCAGGCACCATTTGGGGACCTTGAGGGTAGAAGCCAAACCCTAAATATGGCAGAGCAGAAAGACAGAGTAATTATGGGGTCCTGATGACTGTCTAGAACTGCCATACATGTTCTAGAAGGCACTGACTTCTTTGACCTGGGAAAATAAGCCTGTTTTATTGAAGCCACTATTTTCTAGGGCTCTACTACTTGCAGCTGGATAGAACTCCTAAGTGGTAGAGATGTCACCAAAGGTCTACCGTTTTGTTCCTCAGTGAAATGAGAAGACTCTTCCCAGCCCATATCCTAACAGGGCCACTTGATCCCACTCACAGAGACTTGATTACAAGGGAAGAGGAAGGACCCCTCTTCATGACTGAGAAAGCCACCCTGCCCTGGGGTCCAGGCCTGCTTAAGGCAATTGGATAATTCCACCTGCCAGCACAGGGCCTCTCCCTCCATGCCATGCTTTCGGGCCCTTCGTGGTGAAGCCACGTGGCCGTCCTCCTGCCCCTGCCCCTGCCCCTGAAGGAGAAAGCTCCAAGACCTGCTGTGTTCATGGCCCCATCCTGGAGCCCCACCTCCATGTGCCCACCTACCTCCTCGACATGCCTGAGCCCCTATTGCTTTCCTCTCACAGCAGCCTCAGGTGCAGAGCCCGGGGACTCTGGTCTGACACTGATGTCCTCCTTTTTTTTTTCAGATGGAGTTTTGCTCTTATTGCCCAAGCTGTAGTGCAAAGGTGCAATCAGCTCACTGCAACTTCTGCCTCCAGGGTTCAAGCAATTCTCCTGCCTCGGCCTCACAAAGTACTGTGATTACAGATGTAAGCCACTGTGCCCTGCCATGAAGCCATGATGCCCTTTTTTTTTTTTTGAGATGGAATCTTGCTCTGTCACCCAGGCTGGAGTGCAATGGTGCAGTCTCAGCTCACTGCAACTTCTGCCTCCCGGGTTCAAGAGATTCTCCTGCCTCAGCCTCCTGAGTAGCTGGGACTATAGGCACATGCCAGCACACTGGGCTAATTTTTGTATTTTTAGTAGAGACAGAGTTTCACTATGTTGGCCAGGCTGGTCTGGAACTTCTGATCTCGTGATCCTCCCACCTTGGCCTCCTAAAGTGCTGGGATTACAGGTGTCAGCCACCGCGCCTGGCCCCTGCTGCCCTTCCTAAGTGCAATCAGCACATTTGCTGCTAACCATCCCTGGCTAGGCCAGGTCACAGCCAGGTCCAGCCCTGGATTCGTGGTTGTTATTTCTGCAGAACAGACCATCTGGGCATCTCTGGCTTGTGTCTGGCTCCCCCCAAGTCCAGGGCTGCTGCTGTTGATGTCTCCTTCCTGCCTATATCAGACCCAGCTCCCCCATGTTCATCCCTGGGGCCCGAGCCACCTGCTGCTCCCGCTTGTCAGATAGTCAGATAATGGGCCCATCCACTGCACGTTACCAAGCCGCACACAGCTCATTGACCTACAGCCACACTTGTCACACGTCCTTGCAGACCATGAGTCCAGAGAAGCAGGTGATGCAACCTCCCACACCTGACTCTTTTACAAAGCAGCAGGCCACTGGGAGGCTGCTCTCCTTGCCTCTGGGGCGGCAGCAGGGGAAGCAGGAGAATGAACAGCCTCCAAAACATTCCTCAGATGGAGCTGCCATGGGGGAACAAAGAGCCACCATCAACAAAGCCCATTTAGCCCAATAAGCCTCCTGCCCAGCAAACCAGGAAGGCATGCTCTTCCCTCAGCCAGTGTCCCAGGGCCCTGGCTCAGCTTGCAGGGAGCTGCTCTCCAGGTGAGGCTCAGGTTTGGGGGCTCTCTTTGTGCCCCATCTGCTCCCACATGCTCTCCTCAGATGGGCCTCCTCTGTTCTTTGCTCTGCACTCCCTGCAAGGAGTCCAGTCCTCGAAGGTGGGAGGGTCCGGAGAAGAAAAGAGCCAAATAGAGGAAGAGGACCCTGGGAACTCTTGGGTGCCGCAGAGCTGGGGAGGTGACACATCCAGCCTAGCTCTGCTCCTCTCTGCCAGTTCCCAAAGCCAGAAGGAGGCAGCCCACTTTTCCCATCTTTTCAGAGGAAGTGTTGAGTCCAACAGGCTGGTGTTCGAATCCCAGCCTCATTACTTTCCTGTAACCCTGGACAACTTTATTCTCCTTTCTTAGCCTCTGTTTTCTCATCTGGAAAGTGGGGCTGTCTGAGAACTAAACCTGAGAAGGCACAGGAAGGGCATCCCATGGCTTCTGCAAAGAGCTCCACGAACACTCGCTCTCCTTCATCCGAGCAGCAATCCTCGCTGGGCCTCAGGTCCAGGGGGTAGCAGGAACAAAACTCTGTCCTTGCATTTTTGCAGCTTACAATCTAGTGATTCTCATCATCAGTACATGTGGCCAAAGGCCCCTTGCTGACTTGTAGGCTGTGGCGTCGAAAATGAGCCTCTGGGTGGTGTGGAAAATTTGGGAAACAGGTGGAAAGGGCAGCTATTTGGGCCCTGTGAGGGTGCCGAGGCCATCAGGTTACAAGTGGCAGTGCAGGTGAACTCAGGTCTTCTGATCTGGGGCTTGTCAGATAGTCGGGACAGGAGGCACCCAGATTCCTCCGAGGAGCCACAGGGCTGGCCAGGCCTCAAGGAGAACAGAGTATCAAAGTTCAGGGGACCCTGTCTCTTGCCCCTTTGGGAGCTGATGTCCCTGCAGGGCCCCCACAAAGCACAGCTGTGTTTCTCCCACTTTCTCTGCATCTCCTTCTACCTTCAGCTTCCTCTGTGGTGGCCTTTGTTTTTCCTGCCCATCTTTGGTGGCTCTCAAATGTCATCCCTGCCCCACAGAGAAAAGGGTGCCAAGTGGCTGGCCATCCAGCATGAGGGTCCCCTGCAGCAGCTCTCTCAGGCCAGGGCCCTCCCAGGATGCTGGTCCCATGAATGGACAGAGGCTCTTGCCTGCCTGGTCACCATGGCCCTGGTGGGGAGGGATGGTCAAGGAGCACAGGCAGGATTTGTGCAAAAGATCTGGCCCATGTCTTCTTCCACAATAGGGGCTGTGGGCTTCCAACTTTCCCAAGGTTCCCCATGTAGAGCCAGGGCCTAAGCCTTGGACCCCTTGGTCATCCAGGCCCCTCCAAGGCCCTGGGCCGGCCAAGACCTCTAGCCTTGAAGCACATGGTCCCCAGCTTATGTAAAACTTGGCATGAGTGAGAAACTCAACCACAGCGGGTGAAGACTGCCACCTCTTTCTGGCCTGTCTTTCCTTCACCACACTTCGGGGAGGTGAGGGGGCTCAGGCTTGATCATCAGGGTGTGCTCGGGTACCTCCTTGCATAGGAAAGTTGTTTCTTGCCACCCCAGCATGGACTTGGCTTCTGGGAGCCCTTCCTCCTCCTGGGCTGGCTCACCTGCTTGGTGCCAGGACACAGGAGATTCAGGGCCAGGGGCAGGATCCTATGGTTGGGAGCTGCATGTAGATGGTGAAGGTGAATCGGAGTTGAAATGTATAGAGGCTCTCTAGGACACAGTGCAAATGTACCAGCAATCCACCCACCAATTCCAACACCTGACCAAGATCCCCGGATGCAGAGCAGGCAGGCTTTGCCCGTAGCTGTGGAGAAACCAAAACCAGTGGGAGGGTCCCTTCCCATCTCTGCAAACGTGCTGTTCCCAGGAGCTCTGCCTATCTTAAATGCCCCATTTCTAGCTCTAGGATTTGCATCTGACAGTGGGATGTGTGTTTATGAAGGGAAGACCACAGAATACAATCTTTAGGGAAAATAAATGATCTTCCCTGCTTGGCCTGCTTTGACAATGCAGATTTTCCTCGCACTTGGAGCTTTCCTTCTCTAGGCTATTTGCTTTTTTTTTTTGATTTTTGAGATGAAGTCTCACTCTATCACCCAGGCTGGAGTGCAGTGGCATGATCTCAGCTCACTGCAAACTCTGCCTCCCAGGTTCACACCATTCTCCTGCCTCAGCCTCCCAAGTAGCTGAGACTACAGGCACCTGCCACCGCGCCTGGCTAATTTTTTGTGTTTTTGGTAGACACGGGGTTTCACCGTGTTAGCCAGATGGTCTTGATCTCCTGACCTCATGTTCTGCCCACCTCAGCCTTCCAAAGTGCTGGGATTACAGGCGTGAGCCACCGTGCCCAGCTGGCTATTTTCAATATAACAGTGGATGTGAGTTTGGCCTTGGAGCCAGACTACCTGGCTTCAAAGTCACTTGCCACTTCCTACCTGGGACCTAAGGTGAGCTGTGGAGCTCTACGTCCCTCACCTGTGAAATGGGAAGAACCACAGTGCCCATGTTGCATCATACACTTGCATACGCAGGCACACCCCACCTGCAAAAAGCAAGGAGCAGGGTAAGGGAGCAGCTATCTTGGTCACGTTCCCCAGAAGTAGATCCTGATTTGTATGGCAGTGACTGATGAAGGACAGGCACCCAATGAGAGCAGTAAGGGAATGGGGGTAGCAGACAGACAGGGGAGAAGCCATGCAAGGCTGTGGCCCCAGGCAAAATCCTACAGAAACAGGTCCCTCTGGGGACTGTGGAGTGGAGTCACATCTCCGTTTCCCAGCCTGAGCTAAGGGTACACGTCAGTCATTAGCGAAGGGCCATCCTGCAGCAGGGGGACACTTCCAGCTCTCTGCAGAAAGGACCAAGGGGCTCCAATAGCCTGATGACAGTCTTGCTGCAAAGAGTCATAGGTGTGGACAGTTGGAAACCAAGGCCATTGAGGCCAGGAAAGGGACGCATGGGAAGGTGCGAGGGGTCATGCTTCTGTGACCGCTGGTGGAGAGTGGACCATAGCCACACAAGACAAAGGTGAGCGTTCTGAATTCAGAGACCAGAAATGGAGGCTTTCACAAATATGCATGCACCATGCTTTTTCATGGGATAGTCTATCTGGAAGATCATTCCAGGCTGCAGTACGTAAAGCTACCTCATTCTTCTTTTTCACAGTTACAGAGTTCACTGAGTGGCTACATTATTATGGAGCTCACCAACCTCTGCTGATGAATATTTAGATTGTTTCCAATCTTGCCATTACAAGAAAAACATACCCCAATAAATATCCTTGTACTTGGGCCATCAGCACATTTGCAAGCGTCCCTGTAAATTTGTAGGATTAAGTTTTCAGGCATGTGCATTAAAAAAAATGTTGATAGTGGCCTTACCAGTTTATACTCCCACCAGTAATGTAGGAGAGAGCTTGTCTCCCACACCCACGGTGACACAGTGTTATCACAGTTTTGGATAATTGCCAATGTGATAAGTGAAAAATGGTCTTGAACTATGGTTTCCATTTGCACTTCTCTGGTTATAAATAAGACTTAACATTGTTTATAAGCTCAAGGGCCATTTCTACTTCCTGTTCTGTGAACTATCTGTTCGTGTCTATGCTCGTGGACATTTTTTCCATTTCACTTTTTCTATTGCAGTTTCATTTGTTTTATTGACTGATAGCAACTCTTTATATATTAAGGAAATGTGGATCTTGAGTAGAGTGATAAGGATGGAAGCAGAGGGAATTCATTCATGCAAGGGCTTCCCATTAGTTTGGCTACCTAAATTTCATATCCAAACCAGTCCTTTCCAGTATGCGGGTTTTTTTACTTCTTCTTTTGGTTCTGTGAACTAACCTATAACCTCCCGGCACATTCCTTGCTTGCTTTGCCTGGGCTGGACTTAGCCAGAGTTGATTTTGGTGGTGTAAGAAATCTTGATGTATCCACTCTCCCTCACCAGGTTGAGTTTCCAAAGAGGAGGGTCTGAGTTGATGTCATCCCCATCTTCCAGCTGAGATTCCCTGCTTTTCTCTGTGGGTTCCTCAACTTCCAGGTGCAGGCAACTAGTGACTCTTCCTAACCAGCTCGCTCAGGGGCATTTGCAGCCTCCTCTGCCCTGTCCTTGTGTCTAGGCCAGAGGTCATGCTTTCTTCACTTGGAAGGTGATGCTGCTGATTGATTTAAGAGCTTGTTGGCCAGGTGTGGTGGCTCACGCCTGTAATCTCAGCACTTTGGGAGACTGAGGTGGGCGGATCATGAGGTGAGGAGATAGAGACCATCCTGGCTAACGTGGTGAAACCCTGTCTCTACTAAAAATACAAGAGAATTAGCCAGGTGTGGTGGTGGGAGCCTGTAGTCCCAGCTACTTGGGAGGCTGAGGCAGGAGAATGGCCTGAACCTGGGAGGCAGAGCTTGCAGTGAGCTGAGATCACGCCACTGCACTCCAGCCAGGGTGACAGAGCGAGGCTCCTTCTCAAAAAATAAAAAGACCTTGTTTGGTCTCTCAGCTCTGGGAGTGTAGGCAGCGGGTCTCCCTTGATAATTGTGTCCCAGAGCTTCAAAGGTGAGGGCCAACAGGGCCCTTGGGAGTCTTGGGGACCAACCACCACAGTGGACAGAGAAGATGTGGTGCAGAGAGGGAGCTGGCCCAGGTCATACACTGTGTTGGGGGACACAGGTGGGCCCAGGACCCTTTCTGAATCACAGTGCTTGTTCATTCTTTTGGCAAGCACTCCTCAATGGCTGGATTCCCCAGCTTACAGGCAGGGCCATGCCGTAGTGAGCACCAACTCCATATGCAAAGCAACCATAACTGCCCTGCAGGCCAAGGACAGAGGAGCCTGTTTGGGGAAGTGGGGAGGTGGCTCAGAGGGGGTGGCCTGGAAAGACTAGCTTGGGTTGGGTCATGGCAAGTGCAAAGGCCTTGAGGCAGGTGAGAATGAGCATTCTGAGCATGGAGGCCACAGGGAGAGGGTCTCACTGGCAGGGGTGTCGGTCAGAGAGACTGTCCTCCAACCAAGACCACATAACCAAGACCTGGCAGAAATGGAAACAATGGGCAAAGAACCTTCTAGGCAGGGGAAGTGGCCCAGGGAAGGCCATGCAGTTGGAAGAAGCCACAGCGCTGCAAGGAAGCATGGCTCCAGACTGGCTGGGACAGAGACAGTGAGCCAAAGCAGTGAGGCAGGATGGGGTGGACACAGGTAGGGTCCATCACAGGATGGAGGGGTCAGCCTTCCTCAGGCCCCTCACTCGGCTGCCCTTGTCAGTCTGGACAGATCCCCCCTGGGTGTGGCCATTGGGAAGGAATCCTGCCCCATCGCTGACAATGAGCTGCGTTCTTTGGAGAGGCGGCCCCAGTCCTCACAGCTGGTGCAAGCCCAGGGTGTAGCAGGTGCACTCAGGAGGCAGGGCTGCCGGCCCAGTGATGGGTGGAGCCACATGCCTGCCCAAGTCTGGGTCTACCCAGTGTGGCCCGGCTGAGGCCACCATATGCACGGTTTTCAGCTATGCCTCATTCACTTGCTGTGTGAATCTGGGCTGCAGGACCCACTGCTGTGTGCCATAGGCCAGTGCCCTGCAGTGCAATTGTACCTGAGGACCTAGGGTGGCCAGGGAAGCCCCAGATGGGACTTGGCAGGGGAAGCAGGGCCTGTGGATGGATGGAGAGCTGTCATGTGGAAAGGCAGTGTGTCCACAGGCCCTGGCCCAGCCTCCAACCTTCCCAAGTCCCCTCCAGGCCTCTCCAGACCAGGGCCACCACATACTGGCTGTGCTATTTGGGTGAGTGACCTCACCTCTCCAAGCCTCAAAGTCCTGATCCCCATTGGGAGGGTGCAGTGAGAGGGTGAGTCTGAGCCCACTGGCGCCTGGCATGCTCTGTATGCATGGCATCCACCTGCCCACACTCACCTGAGACATCTGCTCATTCCAGAAACCTCCTGGGAACATCCACCATGTGCCAGACACAGTGTCAGACAGGAGAGAACAGAGAGAAACAAGATCAACAACCGCCCTGCGCTTGTGGAGGTGGCATTCTAGTACAGGAGACAGACAAGGTGCTTCCGAGGAGGGAGCCGTGCTCATCAGGCAATCCGCATCACCGCTCAGGAGGAGACTTTGGAGCGAGATGGAGGAGCCACCTGGGGTCTTGGCAGAGGGAACTGCAGCTTCAAAGGTTCTGAGGGGGAATGAGTGCCCAGCGTTTGAGGAGCAGAGCTGGCCTCTCAGTGTCCACCCTAGGGAGCAGGTTTTCCACCTTATTCTTAGGGCCCTAGGAAATCCCCTCCACTGTGAATGCATGAGGATGGCATTGGCCCTTTTATAGAGGGGAAGTTCTTCCTAAGAGAAAACCAAAGTCCCTCCGGTTGCAACTGAAGCTGAGCCTTCTCTTTTAGTCACCCCCAACCCCCGGACCCAGAGCCAGCTGGTTCCTCCTGCCTCCTGCTCACAGCTCCAGGAAAGCATCCTGGTGGGGAAAGTCAGTGAAACACCAGGTGGCCTAAGGTATCTTCCCAGGACTCCAAGGTGACTAGACAGGGCTATCTTATCAGCCCTGGGATGTGGTCAGAGGGGCAAAGTTCTGCAAAAGAAACTGGACCCAGGGCACTGAGGGAAGCCTAGGTCCCATCTGAGTGCTCTGCACAGGGACAGGAGGAGAGACAGTCAGGTGTTTTGTGAGGGAGGGGATAGGTGGATGGTAGTAATGAGGAGTGTTCAAGTTGGTGCCCAATAACCAAGAGGAGAAAGGAGGGAGAGGGGGGATCAACTTCAGGCACAGCTGGATCCAGAACCCTGAGGCTTGGGCTATGGTTGTTCCCCATCCCCCGTATCACCCAGGTCTCAGTCACCTTCCTCTCTGTGACACAATAGCCACCTCCCTAGGGCTCCTTCCTTCCACTCTTGCCACAAATCTATTCTCCATATATTGTTAAAACTGTGCCACTCCCCTGCTTAACCTGTTTCCCCATGGCTTCCTGACGCTCTCCACATAAAGCAGAAACTCCTTATCCATGCCCCAGAGACCCCCCACTGACCTCCCCAACCCCACCTCGCTCTCTTCTCCCCTTGCTCCCTCTGTCCTTTGAACACACCAAGCACATCCCCGTCTGGCCAACATTGCACCTGCTGTCCCCTCCTCCTGGTGTGTCACCATGTGGCCACCCCTTCTCAGTAGGACAGCCCAGATGTTGCTGTCCTCGGCCATCGAGCCCCCAGCCGTCTGTCCACTCCCCACACCAGCCCTGTCTGGTAGTTCCTTCTGTGATGGAAATGCTCCCCGTTCGCTATGAAACACAGCAGCCACCCCGGGTGGCTAACGAGTCCCTGAAATGTGGCTATTGTGATGGAAGAACTGAACTCTTAATTGTCTTCTTTTTTATTTTTTTGAAAAACAATTTTTTTTTCTGTAAACTGTTCGAGTGCAGAGATGTTCTTCGCAATCCCAATACAGTACAGATTTCTTCTCCAAAATGAAATGAGCAAGGAAAAAAAGAAAAAGAGCTATTATAAAATGTTCTCATGAAGAACCAGGACAATCTCATCTTTCTTTAAAAACAAAACAGGCCGGGCACGGTGGCTCACGCCTATAATCCCAGCACTTTGGGAGGCTGAGGTGGGTGGATCACAAGGTCAGGAGTTTGAGACTAGCCTGACCAACATGGAGAAACCTTGTTGCTACTAAAAATACAAAAATTAGCTGGGCATGGTGGTGCATGCCTGCAACTCGGGAGGCTGAGGCAGAAGAATGGCTTGAACCCAGGAGGCGGAGGTTGCAGTGAGCTGAGATAGCACCATTGCACTCCAGCCTGGGCAACAAGAGCAAAACTCTGTCTCAAAAAACAAAAACAAACAACAAAAACCAAAACGATCCTTTTGAATGTGTGGTGCAGGTGTAGGATTGAAGCCATGGGCTTTAGCGGGGCTGTGATCTCAGGGATTTGCTCACAGCTAGCACCACAGGTGGAGTAGCCCTCTGGCTCGAGCCATCCTTGCTGCTTGTGCAGAAGCTTCCTGAACCTAAGTGATCAGTTCCCAGCTCTCCTTAAATTCCCAGTCCCCACCCTGGGCCTCTCTCCCTAACCCTCATTGCTTTGGGAGCCCCTGAAGTGAACCGTGAAATACTCCCTCTGTCAACTCTGGGCTCAGACCTTTGCCCTTCTCTGTGTCACACTAGGAAATTTCAGTCAAGAGGGTGGGAATGGGTGGTTTCAGACCCTGCAGCAAAGCCACTGCCAGGCAAGTTTTTTTTTTTTCAGACGGAGTCTCTCCCTGTCCCCCAGGCTGGAGTGCAATGGCACAATCTCAGCTCACTACAACATCTGCATCCTGGGTTCTAGCAATTCTCCTGCCTCAGCCTCCCGAGTAGCTGGGATTACAGGCACCCACCACCACGTCCAGCTAATTTTTGTATTTTTAGTAGAGACGGGGTTTCACCATGTTGGTCAGGCTGGTCTTGAACTCCTGACCTCAGGTGATCCACCCGGCCAGGCAAGTTTTAAGGCAAATTTTATGTCTTATTCCATCAGAGCCAGACCTAACCTCACCACTGAGCAATCCTGCATTTGCTGGAGATGCAACTTAGGCAACTCTGGATGAAGGTGGGAAGAGGGAGCCCGGGGCAGATTCCAGGAGGTCTCTGCCTGACTACAGGAATGGACTTGTGTGCTTATGAAGGCTGCAGTCACCGGGTGCCGCTCCTGCCCCAGCTGCCCCTCAGTGGTAAACAGGAAGGGGAGCCCAAGAAAACTGAGATGGCAAAACAAACCCAGGCTTCGGAAGCAACATGAGGCCATGCAGATCCCACTAGGCAGCCTCATCACATGTAAGAGAAATGCTAGGAAAAAGGGTTACCGCAGGAGGCACCTCGGATCTGATGACAGGCAGGACCTTGCATCAAAATGATTTTTCTTTAGAACAAAAGAGATGGGGAGAAAAGAAAAAGATCAAAGAAAGAAGTTCCATGAGCTTCATGAGATAGGACACAGCAGTGTTCTAAGGGAAGCAGGAAGGTGGGAGCTGTGGACACAGGGTGGCGGATGCTGCCTCTCATGGCTTCTTTTCTCCCTGGTGGGCTGGTGGGTTGGTAGCTAAGGCCAGAGGTCCCCTCCACCAGGGAGCAGACAGATGACTTTGACAAGGGGCGGTGGGGAAGCTGAGGTTACTCTGCCTGGGCATCGCAATTGGCTCCTCCAGTCTTCTTCAGTTCACTCTCCATTAAATCTCCCTCCAGCTCCTTTTGATCACGGATCACAAACTCCTTAGCAAAATCCTGTACGACCTCCTTCACCGGGGTCTTGACATTCTCACCAACCCACCTGATGAGGGCGAACTTGGACCTCCTGCTCATGGCATCCCCCGTGGTGACACACACAAAGGCAAGCCACCGGACCTCGTCTGTGCACTGTGGGATGAAGTGCCGGTATTCCACTCCTTGCCCGACAGGGACGATGATGGAGCCATCATATTTAAAAGCCACCCAGATGACGGCCAAGCTGTCATCTCACGCCAGGTTGTAGGCCTCCTGGCAAGCCTCTTTGTCAGTCTTGGTGGCCACTGCCATGGCACCACAGTGGGGACACAGCCCAGGGTGACCAAGCACCCCCCTGGCTGTGGCAGGGATGGGAGCAAGGTAGTGGTGACAGTGACGCGGCATCTGCAAGTTGCAAGCATGGCTGCAGCTCTGCTAAACTCTTAATTTTCGACTACTCCAATTGCTTGAAACTCAAATAGCTACATAGGGCTAGTGGCCACCATTTGGACACAGTGACTCCAACCTTCCATGTAGTGTAATTTTATTTGCTAGCCTTTAGCGTCATGTGATGTGATCTTCTTCACTTGTTTTCTGCCTCTGTGACTGCAGCATCAGCTCCTTGAGGTGGGAATTGGTTTGTCTTGTCCACTGCTGTATGCTGGGGCTAGAAGTGGGCCTGGCATACAGTAGATGCTCAATATGTAATTGCTGAATGAATGCATGAGTAAATGAGTGATTCCTGGGACCATGAACTCTGAATTTCTCCAAAAGGAATGCTAGTTCTGCCAGGGATTGCTGCTCTGTGACCTCAAGTCAGGATCTTGCCCTTTCTGGGCTCAGCATCCTGACCAAGAGGTACCGGAGTCCCTCTAGTCCTAAGGCTCTGAGACCTCCTGCTGCTTACTCTGCCCTGTTGGAAGAAAAGCTGAGTGTGGGGAGAAAAGCTGAGGCAGGGCTTGCATGTCTGCTAGACTTGCTGGCTTCTTGCTTCTGGCACTCCCATTATCTCAAGTAGCCATATATTTCAAAGAAAATGCTACACCATCACAGTTGCAGCTCATTCACTTGATACATTGCTTCCTTTAAACCCCCACATCCTCACCATGTGTTTCTTTGTTTGAGCACCAATAAATAACCTGGGTTCCCAGAGCTCAGGGCCTTCACAGCCTCCATAGTAGCGTTGGCCCCCGGTCCCACTTTCTTGTCTTTTCTCATTCCTTTGACTCCGCTAGACTTCGTAGCCCCCACAGCCTGGTGTTGAGCCTGATCACCCCAACATGCCCAAACTGCGCCGATCTATCCTTCATCCCCAATGCCCACCACCAGTCTCCCCAGCCACCTCATGGGAAGAGGGCCAGATGGGCTTCCTGTCCCCAGAGACTGTCTAGGAAGCCATCAGAGCAGGCTGCCTGTGCCTCTCTCCTAGCAACAAATGGCCTTAGGAAGTATTTGGGGGTGGGATAACGTGGTGATCGCTGTGGGGCTGTGTCCCAAATCAACACCTCTCCAGCTGGCCAAGGGCAAGTGTTTCCCAGGAGCCAGGCCAGGGCAGGCTGGTGGTTGTGCCACATGCACCAGGAGTCGGCTCCAGGGTCCTCCAAGCCTGGGCCCTGCAGTCGGCAACCCTCACCCTCTCGTGCCTGTGCTTGGGGTTCAGAGGTGGCAAGAGGTGTTTGGGCCCTACATGCTTCTTGAGGGGAACTGTAGGAACCAGGCATGAGGAAGTGAGGAGTGGGTGCTGACTGTGAGTGATTCAAACCCTGACTGCCCCAGCATCCAACACTCACATGCATGCACATGTGCCTACTCAGCCAGACACAACACACAACTATGCATGCTGACATGCACTTGCTCGGAGGCATGGGCACAGACATGCATTTATTTGTTTTTGTTTTTATTTTTTTGAGACAGAGTCTTGCCCTGTTGCCAGGCTGGAGTGCAGTGGTGTGATCTCAGCTCACTGCAACCTCTGCCTCCCGGGTTCAAGCCATTCTCCTACCTGAGCCTCCTTGAGTAACTAGGACTACAGGTGTGAGCCACCACACCCAGCTAATTTTTGTATTTTTAGTAGAGACAGAGTTTCAGCATGTTGGCCAGGATGGTCTCGATCTATTGGCCTCGTCATCCACCCGCCTCAGCCTCCCAAAGTGCTGGGATTAAAGGTGTGAGCCACTGTGCCCAGCCATTTTAAGTGTTCTTTTTATAATTTTTATGTTTAGAGAGGGATCTTTCTCTCTTCCCCATGTTGGATTGCAGTGGTGGTATCCTAGCTCACTGCAGCCTCAACCTCCTGAGCCCAAGCGAGACTCCCTCCACAGCCCTGCCAGTAGCTGAGAATACAGGCCCACATCACCATGCCCAGCATTTAAACAATTTTTTTGTACAGATGGGGTCTTGCTATGTTGCCCAGGCTGATCTCAAACTGCTGGGCTCAAGTGATCCTCCTACCTCAGCCTCCCAAAGTCCTGGCATTACAGGCATGAGCCACGATGCTCAGCCCTGTTTATTCATTAGATTTGAGTTGCAAATCTTCAAAGTTCATCCATATTTGTAGGCTGTATAAATATTCCATTCATTTTAATAACTGAATAGTATCCCCCCATGCACATATAATACATGTTGCTCATTTATTCATCTGTTGATGAACAATTGGGCTGTTTCTAGCTTTTGGCTATTGTGAATATGCTGCTCTGAATGTTAGGACACTAGTATCTGGTTTTTTAAAAATTGTATTTTATTTTTTGATAAGTTATTGGGGTACAGGTGGTATTTGGTTACATGAGTAGGTTCTTTAGTGGTGATTTCTGAGATTTTGGTCCACCCATCACCCAAGCAGTATACACCGCACCATATTTGTTGTCTTTTATCCCTCACCCTCCTCCCACTCTTCCCCCCAAGTCCCCAACATCCATTGTATGATTCTTATGCCTTTGCATCCTCATAGTTTAGCTCCCACATATCAGTGAGAACATATGATGTTTGGTTTTCCATTCCTGAGTTCAAGTATCTGTTTGCAACCCTGCTGCCAGGGTTGCACATCTACTTAGAAGTGGAATTACTGGGTCATATGGTAGTTTTATGTTTGACTTTTTGAGGAACTGCCAAACTTATCCACATTATACATTATACATTCCCTTGAGCAATGTGTGAGAGTTCCAATTCCTTCACGTCTCCAACACTGGCTATTTTCCATTTGTTTTATAATAGCATCCTAATGAGTGTAAAATGATGTCTCATTGTGGTTTTGATTTGCATTTCCCTAATGACTATGAAGTTGAGCATCTTTTCATGTGTGGATGCTGGAAGTGGGGACACCGTGACAGGACGGTAGCCTTGGCATTACCTTAGCAGCAGCCTAGGATGGGGGCCAGGGAGCATGAACGAGGGTGAGGAGGGAGAGGAAGGGGGAGAGAGAAAGAGATAGATGGGGAGAGGGAAGAGAGAGAGGTGGAAAGCGAAAGATGGGTACAGAGAGATGGGGGAGAGACAGAGGAGGCTGAGAAGGAGAAGAGGATGGAGAGAGCAGAGAAAGAGAGATGGGGAAAGGGCAAGAGATGAGAAGAGAGACAGAGAAGCCAGAGAGGCAGAGGGGGAGAAAGGGAGAGAGGGAGAGAGAGACAGAGCAGGAGGTTGCCCTGTGCTCAGGTCCTCAGGAAGGAGCCCACCCCAGGTGGAATGCAAGGACTCCAGAGACTGGGGAAGGGGTGGGGTCACTGGGTCTGGCCCCTGTCACTTGGAAGGGGTGGTAGAATGGGGCTCCTCGGGCTGGAGGGCATCTAGGGGTGTGGCAGGACTGGTTTGGGTGTTTTCTGGAGCACTCAGGTACAGCAGAACCATTGGATGACTTTGTCTTGTGGGATGGTGGTGGATGAGGTCATGGATACCCTGCATGTGCATGGGTGAGGGGATATTATTGACAAGTATGAGCAGGTACAGGTGGGGCTGCTCCCTCGAGGGAGGTGGGGGGCCTCACCTCTTTCACTGTGCCTGGTCAAAGGCCCCTGGGCTCCCTAAGATCACAGGACCGGGACAGGCTGTCCATGCCCTTGGGACCCCAAGTGCCTCAACTTGCCCCACTCTCCCTGGCCCCCTCTGGGTCACAGGGATGCCAAGCTGGGGCAGCAGTGGACACGGAGCATGAGCATGTTGACATGTGGAAATTCATTGATCGCCTCGGGATTGTGTGGTGAGTCCTCAGTCCCCTGACACATCAGTCTCCCCTCAGGGACAGGCTTTATTTTTAGAAAGATCTCTCTGAGGCAGGACATGTCTCCCCAGCTCGGGCCAACCTCCTCTCCAGGGTTGGAACTCCTCCCTGCATCTCCTGCAGGTCCAGCCCATGGTCAGGATTAGGGCAGAGCCCAGAGTCTCTGCAGATGCTGAAGCCAGCATGATCAAGTGTTCCACCGATGCCTCTGGAATCTACAGTCAAGAGACCAAACCAGCTGTGCAACTTGGAGCAAGTATCTCATCTATAAAAAGAGGGGGTTTTGGCCTGGAGAGGTGGCTCACACCTATAATCCCAGCACTTTGAGGAGCCAAGGCAGGAGGATTGCTTGAGCCCAGGAGTTCGAGACCAGCCTGGGGAGTACAGCAATACCCCCATCTCTACAAAAAATTTCAAAAATTAGCCAGGTGTTGTGGTGTGTGCCCATAGTCCCAGCTACTTGGGAGGCTGAGGAGGGAAGATTCACTTGGGCCCAGGAGGTAAAGGCTGCAGTGAGTTGTAATCACACCACTGGACTCCAGCCTGGACCCTGTCTCAAAAAAAAAAAAAAAAAAAAGAAAGAAAGAAAAAAAAAAGGAAAGAAATCCTATCACATGCTATTAATACAACAGGGATGAGCCTGAGAACATTATGCTAAGTGAAACAAACCAGTCACCAAAAGACAAGCACTGTATGATTCAACTTTTATGAGGTCCCTAAAGTAGTCAAGTTTAGGCCGGGCATGGTGGCTCACGCCTGTAATCCCAGCACTTTGGGAGGCCGAGGTGGGAGGATCATCTGAGGTCAAGAGTTCCAGACCAGCCTGGCCAATATGGTGAAGCCCTGTCTCTACTAAAAATACAAAAATTAGCCAGGAGTGGTGGCGGGCGACTGTAATCTCAGCTGCTCAGGAGGCTGAGGCAGGAGAATCGCTTGAAGCCAGGAGGTGGAGGTTGCAGTGAGCCGAGATCGCCCCACTGCACTCCAGCCTGGGCATCCCAGCAAGACTCAGTCTCAAAAAAAATTTTAAAGTAACTACATGCAGTGGCTCATGTCTGTAATCTCAGAGATTTGGAAGGCTGAGGTGGGAGAACTGCTTGAGGCCAGGAGTTCAAGACCAGCTAGGCAACATAGTGAGATCTCAGCTCTACAAAAAATTTTAAAAATGATCTAAGTATAGTGGCTTGCACCTATAGTCCTAGCTACTTGGAAGGCTGAGGTGGGAGGATCACTTGAACTCAGGAGTTGGAGATTGCAGTGAGCTTTGATTGTACCACTGCACTTCAGCTGGAGCAATAGAGTGAGACCCTATCTCTAAAAAAAAATAAATAGGCCAGGCCCGGCGTGGTGGCTCACATTTGTAATCTCAGCACTTTGGGAGGCCGAGGTGGGTGGATCACCTGAGGTCAGGAGTTCGAGACCAGCCTGACCAACATGGAAAAGCCCCATCTCTACTAAAAATACAAAATTAGCCAGGCATGGTGGTGCATGCCTGTATTCCCAGCTATTGAGGAGGCTGAGGCAGGAGAACTGCTTGAACCTGGGAGGCGGAGGTTGCGGTGAGCTGAGATTGCACCATTGCACTCCACCCTGGACAACAAGAGCAAAACTCATTCTCAAAAAAATAAAAATAAATAAAAAATAAATAGGCCAGATGTGGTGGCTCACACCTGTAAGCCTAGTAATATGGAAGGCTAAGGTGGGAAGACTGCTTGAGGCCAGGAGTTTGAAACCAGCCTCGGCAACATAGCAAGACCTCGTGTCTATTAAAAATTAGCCTGGTGTGGTGGTACGCACCTGTAGTCCTAGCTACACAGAGGCTGAGGCAGGAGGATTACTTGAGCCCAGGAGTTTGAGGCTGCAATGAGTTGAGATTGCACCACTGCACTCCAGCCTGGGCAAGACGAGACCTTGTCATTCATTTATTCATACATACATAACATTTTGTTTTAAACCCAGAACTTTGTTTTTAGGTTTGCATCAAGCAAAGTCGTTAATGTTAGGTCAACATTGTTTTCTTTTTTTTTCTGAGATGGAGTCTTGCTGGAGTGCAGTGGTGTGATCTCAGCTCACTGCAACCTCTGCCTCCCAAGTTCAAGCGATTCTTCTACCTCAGCCTCCAGAGTAGCTGGGATTACAGGCATGCACCTCCACACCCAGCTAATTTTTGTATTTTTAGTACAGACGGGGTTTCGACATGTTGGCCAGGCTGGTCTCGAATTCCTGACCTCAGGTGGTCCACCTGCCTCAGCCTTCTGAAGTGCTGGGATTACAGGTGTGAACCACCACGCCTTGCCTATTGTTTTCAAATATTGCCTTTGATTATAAATAATGTTCCAAAGATAGATTAATATTAAATTATATTAACAAAATGTGATAATGAAAACGTGTAATAATTACCTTTTATTTTTATTATTTTTTTTGAGATGGATTCTCACTCTGTCACCCAGGCTGGAGTGCAGTGGCGCGATCTCAGCTCACTGCAAACTCCACCTCCCAGGTTCACACCATTCTGCTGCCTCAGCCTCCCGAGTAGCTGGGACTACAGGCACCAGCCACCAGGCCCAGCTAATTTTTTTGTATTTCTTTTTAGTAGAAACGGGGTTTCACCATGTTAGACAGGATGGTCTCCATCTCCTGACGTTGTGATCCACCCAACTGGGCCTCCCAAAGTGCTGGGATTACAGGCGTGAGCCACTGCACCCGGCCAATAATTACCTTTTAAAAGAGCCCTTTAACTGGCTGGGCACAGTGGCTCACACCTGTAATCCCAACACTTCAGGAGACCAAGGCAGGTGGATCATGAGGTCAGGAGATCGAGATCAGCCTGGCTAATGTGGTGAAACCCCATCTCTACTAAACAAAAAACAAACAAACAAACAAAAAAGTTAGTCAGGCATGGTAGCGCACGCCTATAGTCCCAGCTACTTGGGAGGCTGAGGCAGGAGAATCGCCTGAACCTGGGAGGCGGAGGTTGCTGTGAGCCGAGATTGTGCCACTGCACTCCAGCCTCGTGACAGAGCGATACTCCGTGTAATTGAAAAAAGAAAAAAAAAAAAAAGCCCTTTAACATGAATAAACGATGTAATTACACTTCTATTTATGTTGTGGTTTTTTGGTTTTTTTTAAATTTAGAAACAGGGTCTCATTCTGTCACCCCAGCTGGAGTGCACTGGCAAAATCATAGCTCACTGCAGCCTTTGATTTCCTGGGTTCATGCAATATTCCACCTCAGTCTCTTGAGTAGCTGAGACTACAGACGCATGCCACCATGCCTGGCTAATTTTTAAATTTTGTTTTGGAGACAGCATCTCACTATATTGCCCAGGCTGGTCTCAAATTCCTAGCCTCAAATGATCCTCTGCCCTGGCCTCTTAAAGCACCGGGATTACAGGGGTGAGCCACCACAATCAGTCCCCTTCTTAAAAATGTAGAAAACATCACCCCTTGCTCGATACATTGCTGTGAGAATCGAATGAAATATTAGTTTTGAAAACACCTGGTGTGGACCGGGTGCAGTGGCTCACAGCTCTAATCCTAGCACTCTGGGAGGCCAAGGCAGGTGGATTGCTTGAGCTCAGGAGATGGAGATCAGCCTGACCAACATGGTGAAACTCTGTCTCTACAAAAAACTAGCTGGGTGTGGTGGTGTGTGCCTGTAGTCCCAGTGACTCAGGAGGCTGAGGTGGGAGGATGGCTTGGGTCCAGGAGGCCAAGGCTACAGTGAACCTTGATCACACCACTGCACTTCAGCCTGGGTGAGAGACAGACCATGTCTCAAAAAGGAAAAAAAAAAAAAAAAGAAAACACCTGATGTTAACAAAATACCTTAGCCTGAAAGAAGAAAGAAAGGAAGGAAAAAGAAAAAGAAAGGAGAGAGAGAAAGAAAGAAAACAGCTGGTGAATTCTTCAAGGCACAATGCAAAAGTTAGTTATTCACAATAGGAGAAAGACAATGCCTTCAACTTGATTCTCAGTCTTCCACATAGAGCTTCAGGGCCATCTCAGGACAGAATGGCAATTCCTTCTCCAAGGGTGACCTTTCTTTCTGTTTCCTTTGGGACAAAAATGCACACATTTGCAAAAGCCATGTCGAATTCTGTAATTTATTTTCTTTGCCTGATGATGACTGTAAAAAACAAAAATGAACATAACACTGTAATTCTGAGGGTGAAAGAGTCAACTGATAGCCACTGCATGTGTAAATCCAACATTTATAATGCAGAAACGGTTTTTGGTAATCCAGATTCAGCCTCCACTTCCACACCATTTCCAATACAGACTCGATGACTCACATGGCAACGGCTACCTTCTGCAGCATCCCTCAGATGACACTGACCTTTTCTAGACAGAGGCCACACACCAGTCCAGTGGCTCAATACTCCTTGCAAACCAGCCTATTTTTTAGAAAGCCCCCAAAGAACTGTGAAATGTGCCCCTGAGTACACCTGCGCTGAGCTCTTCAGTGTGATCACATGCTGGGCGTAAAAGAGTTCTGTCAGAGAGCAGGTGCGGAACAGAAATCCTACAGTTGGGAAGCTTGTTGTTTTCTGAAATTTCCAAATTGTTTAGGTCCTAGGCTGATTGAGTACTCCCTATGACTGTGTCAGAACCAGGCCTTTGAAGAGATTCACATACCTCTGGCCCGGGTACCCCTCAGAGTATTTGTTATTTAAGCAAGAGCCTAGGGCCTCCAAAACTGCTTGGCTGGCAAAATTCTCCATGGCAATCAGCTCCAATCCAACCCTCTGCCGGTTACTCTCCTCCTTAATGATTTTGTAAACCTTATGAGAAGAAAACAGATGCTTGATATTCGGAAATTTTAGTTTAAAATAGACACTCTTTCACATTAATATTGATTGTGCCTTCAGAAGCTGACCTTAACCCAAATAACATCAAGGACTCTCATAACACTTAAGGAATAGAATGAATCCTCCTCAAAGGTTTTAGTATCTGAGAAAGCACTAATCAATGAATTAAGAAAAACAAAATGATGGCCAGGCGCGGTGGCTCACGACTGTAATCCCAGCACTTTGGGAGGCAGAGGCTGGTGGATCACCCGAGGTCAGGAGTTCTAGACCAGCCTGGCCAACATGGTAAAACCCCATCTCTACTAAAAATACAAAACTTGGCTGGGCGCAGTGGCTCATGCCTGTAATCCCAGCACGTTGGCAGGCCAAGGTGGGAGGATCACCTGAGGTCGGGAGTTCGAGACCAGCCTGACCAACATGGAGAAACCCTGTCTCTACTAAAAAATACAAAATTAGCTGGGTGTGGTGGCGCATGTCTGTAATCTCAGCTATTCGGGAGGCTGAGGCAGGAGAATCGCTTGAACCCAGGGGGCAGAGGTTGTGGTGAGCCGAGATCGCGCCATTGCACTCCAGCCTGGGTGACAAGAATGAAACCCTGTCTCAAAAAAAAAAAAACCTTAGACGGGTGTGGTAGCAGGCACCTGTAATCTCAGCTACTCGGGGGGCCGAGGCAGGAGAATCCATTGAACCTGGGAGGTGGAGGATGCAGTGAGCCGAGATTGCACCACAGCACTCCAGCCTGGGAAACAAGAGCGAGACTTCATCTCAAAAAAGAAAAACAAAATGATTGAAGAGAAAGTTATTTTTAAGTGTCCCACCTAATTTTTAACACCACCATCCTGTTATTTTTATCCCTACATTTCACCAAGTTTCTCCCTCCCTGAAACTTATTCCTCGTTCCTCTTCCTTAAAAGAAAAGATGCCTTAGGCCAGGCGCAGTGGCTCACGCCTGTAATCCCAGCACTTTGGGAGGCCGAGGTGGATGGATCACGAGGTTAGGAGATCGAGACCATCCTGACTAACACGGTGAAACCCCGTCTCTACTAAAAAATACAAAAAATTAGCCGGGTGTGGTGGCAGGCACCTGTAGTCCCAGCTACTCGGGGTGCTGAGGCAGGAGAATGGCATGAACCCGGGAGGTGGAGCTTGCAGTGAGCCGAGATCACGCCACTGCACTCCAGCCTGGGCAACAGAGCGAGACTCCGTCTCAAAAAAAAAAAAAAAAAATTAGCCGGCTATGGTGGTGGGTGCCTGTAATCCCAGCTACTCAGGAGGCTGAGGCTGGAGAATCCCTTGAACCCAGGAGGTAGAGGTTACAGTGAGCCAAGATCACGCCATTGCATTCCAGCCTGGGAAACAAGAGTGAAACTCTGTCTCAAAAAAATAAACAAACAAGTAAAATAAAATAAAATAAAGGTGCTTCCAGATGTCTACATAGATCTATATTCCCTGTGAACTGTCAGGAAAGGGTCAACTGTCAGTGACCTCTCCCCCTTCTCTGCTTTCCTCCAGAGCACCCTGCACAGTGGTCCACACTTTGAAGAAACCCAGCAATCTTTAAATTTACCCTCAAAGGATTTGTAGCCATTTTGTCTGCCACCACCTCTAAATCCAGCAGGATAATACTCATTTCAAGGCTATCCCTAATTAATTTGTAATTAGAACTAGAGATTTAAATGAAGGCCTCCAACATAAAAGCATCTGTGAAGACCCCACAAATCTCACCTCAACATCACTGTCTTTGAGGGGTTGTGCCACCATCTTGTCACGTGAGGACCACAGGTCAGCATCCTTGTGGGCCCCGTTGACTGGCATCATCATTGCACTGGTTCGAAGCTGACTAAAAAAATGGGAAAAACATGTGTAGCTTCCAGAATTAAATTTATTTTTTTATTTTATTTATTTTTTATTTATTTTTGAGATGTAGTCTTTGTTGCCCAGGCTGGAGTGCAGTGGCGTGATCTTGGCTCACTGCAACCTCTGCCTCCCAGGTTCAAGAGATTCTCCTGCCTCTGTCTTCCAACTACAGGCGCATGCCACCACGCCCGGCTAAGTTTTTGTATTTTTAGTAGAGATGAGGTTTCACTGTGTTAGCCAGGATGGTCTCAATCTCCTGACCTTGTCATCCGCCCACGTCAGCTTCCCAAAGTGCTGGGATTACAGGCGTCAGCCACCGCACCCCACCTATTTATTTTTATTTTTTTGAGACAAGAGTCTCACTCTGTCACCCAGGCTGGAGTGCAATGCCGTGATCTTGGCTCACTGCAACCTCCGCCTCCTGGGTTCAAGTGATTCTCCTGCCTCAGCCTCCGGAGTAGCTGGGACTATAGGCGTGCACCACTGTGCCTGGCTAATTTGTGTATTTTTCATAGAGATGGAGTTTTACCATGCTGGTCAGGCTGGTCTTGAACTCCTCTCAAGAGATCCACCTGCCTCGGCCTCCCAAAGGGCTGGGATTACAGGCATGAGCCACCATGCCCAGCCCAAGCATTACACTGAATGAAAGCTCATCACAACCTGTTAGTTCTATCAAGTTGCTAAACTAACACTTTTTTTAGCCTTTCCCTCAGAATTGCTTGGTAAACACGAGCATGTTCTACTGCAAAACCACTGTGTGGAACTTCGGGTTCCTTTCTGAACTGCAGACATCAGTTCATCTCCCTCAGAAATGAGAACTGACCCTCCTCCCCACCTGCAGGGAGCCCAACTCCGCCTCCTCTCAGCCAAACGTCTCATGGGTATAGCTTATGTCTCACAACTAAACTAAGTTCCTTGAAGGTAAGGACTGAGTGTTACTTTTTAAAAAAATCTCCTGTGGTACCCAACACTGCTATACATGAAGAATATTTTCTGGTCAGGCACGGTGGCTCATGCCTGTAATCCCAGCACTTTGGGAGGCCGAGGTGGGCAGATCACAAGGTCTGGAGTTCGAGACCATCCTGGCCAATCTGGTGAAACCCTGTCTCTACTAAAAATACAAAAAATGAGCTGGACGTTGTGGCACGCGCCTGTAGTCCCAGCTACTCGGGAGGCTGAGGCAGGAGAATCGCTTGAATCTGGGAGGCAGAGCTTGCAGTGAGCCGAGATCACACCACTGCACTCCAGCCTGGCCACAGAGCAAGACTCCACCTCAAAAAAAAAAAAAAAAGAGTATTTTCCAAATGACTGAACAGATGAATCATTGACTTCAAACAATTCCACTGGCAGGGAACTGGCAGGCTCTCATAAAATAGTAAGTATTCACTATTTAGCAACTTTTCAAAAGATTTTTTGGGACACACAAGTTAATGATGAACAGGACATAGGCAGTTGGGATCATCTTTCCAGGATGACCACCAGTAATATTTTATAAATGATAATGTAAGTACAGCAAATAGCACGTATTCACTCAGTCTGGACACACTTCTGCAGGCTCCAGAAAAATGTAAATGGGAGTTTTGCTATAAGAAGGGCCTCAAAAATCTCTATATGATTTTTGAATATATAAGGGCCTCATTTTAATCCTAGCAACACTTTGATGTGTTAATTTATTTCATACTTCAAGTAATGAAATTGAGGCTCAGGGCCAGGCATGGCAACTCACACCTGTAATCCCAGCACTTTGGGAGGCCAGGAGTTCCAGACCAGCCTGGGCATTGCTACAAAAAAAAAATTAGCTGGGCATGGTGGGATGGGCCTATAGTCCTAGCTACTGGGCTAGGACTCTTTTTTTTTTTTTTGAGACGGAGTCTCACTCTGTCACCCAGGCTGGAGTACAGCGGCGCAATCTCGGCTCACCGCAAGCTCCGCCTCCTGAGTTCACGCCATTCTCCTGCCTCAGCCTCCTGAGTAGCCAGGATTACAGGCGCCCACCACCATGCCCGGCTAATTTTTTTTTTTATCTTTTCAGTAGAGACAGGGTTTCACCGGTCAGCCAGGATGGTCTCGATCTCCTGACCTCATGATCCACATGTCTCGGCCTCCCAAAGTGCTGGGATTACAGGCATGAGCCACGGTGCCCGGCCTAGGCTAGGACTCAAAACAAACAAAAAAACAAACAAACAAAACTAAAGAAAGAAAAATAAATGACGTTAGAAAAGTGAAATATCATGGCCGGGCGCGGTGGGTCATGCCTGTAATCCCAGTACTTTGGGAGGCCGAGGTGGGCAGATCATGAGGTCAGGCAATCGAGACCATCCTGGCCTACACGGTGAAACCCCATCTCTACTAAAAATACAAAAATTAGCCGGGTGTAATGACTCACACCTGTAATCCCAGCTACTCGGGAGGCTGAGGCAGGAGAATCGCTTGAACCTGGGAGTCGGAGGTTGCAGTGAGCCAAGATCACCACTGCACTCCAGGCTGGCAACAGAGCGAGACTCTGTCTCAAAGAAAAGTAAAATATCTTAGCCCAGGGCTGCACAGAAAGTTAGCCACAGAGGTAGGACTCGAAACCCCAAAGCACATGTTCTAAGTACTCCACAGAGTTCCTGTGAAGCTGTTAGTTAAAATATGTACTTGGGCTGGGTGTGGTGGCTCATGCCTGTAATTCCAGCACTTTGGGAGGCTGAGGCAGGAGGATCACTTGAGCCCAGGAGTTCAAGACCAGCCTGACCAACATGGCAAAACCCCGTCTCTACTAAAAATACAAAAATTAGCCAGGTGTGGTGGCATATGCCTGTAATCCCAGCTACTCTGGAGGCTGAGGCATGAGAATCACTTGAACCCAGGAGGCAGAGGTTGCAGTGAGCCCAGATCATGCCACTGCACTCCAGCCTGGGTGACTAAGTGAGACTCTGTCAAAAAAAAAAAGTATATATATATATATATATATATATATATATATATATATATATTCACTCACGGTTCAGGAGGCTCAAAGTCAGGAATCAAACTGTTGGCAAGGTCATTTGAAGCCTTGAAGGGGGATCCTTCCTTGACTCCTCCAGCGTCTGGAGGCTACTGGCCATCCTGGTGTTACTAAAACACCAGGGGTTCCGTCTAGGGCCCGCCACTCACCTCACAGAAAGCCAATCAGTGAGACAACGATTATTGCCGAGAAAGAAGGCTTTAATAAGGTGCTGCAGCTGAGGGGATGGGAGGGATTTATCCCAGGAATGCAGGGGGTGGTTCAACATAAGAAAATCAATTAATGTAATATACCACATTAGTAGAACAAAGGGAAAAAAACAGTCACTCCAGCTGACACAGAAAAAACATCTAATAAATTCTAACATTTCATCATTAAAACATACGTAAAACTATGAAACGAGAGGAATTGCCTCAACATTATAAAAGATATTTGTGAAAAACCCACAGTTATCATCATACTTAATGGCAAAAGACTAAAAGCTTTCCCCCTAAGATCAGGAACAAGACACAGAGGTTCACTTTTACCACTGCTAGTCAACATTTTACTAGAAGTTGTAGCCAAAGCCTTTAGGTAAGAAAAAGCAATAAGAGGCACCAAACTGGGAAAGAAAAAATAAAACTATCTCTCTAAATATAGAAAATGCCAAGGAATACTCACACAAAAATTACTAGAGCTAATAAGCAAATTCAGCAAAGTTTCAGAACACAAGATCAACTCACAAAAACCAGTTGTGTTTTTTTGTTGTTGACTTTTTTTTTTTTTTTAGGAGTTTTTCTTTTGTTGCCCAGGCTAGACTGCAATGGCTGGATCTTGGCTCACTGCAACCTCGGCCTCCCGGGTTCAAGTGATTCTCCAGCCTCAGCCTCCCAAGTAGCTGGGATTACAGGTGCCCACCACCACGCTTAGCTAATTTTTGTATTTTTAGTAGAGATGAGGTTTCACCATGTTGGCCAGGCTGGTCTCAAATTCCTGACCTCAGGTGTTCTGCCCGCCTCGGCCTCCCAAAGTGCTGATGATAGACATGAGTCACTGCTCCCGGTCCAGTTGTGTTTTTATACACTAGCAAGGAACAGTTCAAAAATGTAATTAAGAAATCCGTGGCTGGGCGCAGTGGCTCACGCCTATAATCCTAGCAATTTGGGAGGCTGAGGCGGGCGGATCATGAGATCAGGAGATCGAGACCATCCTGGCTAACATGGTGAAACCCCGTCTCTACTAAAAAATACAAAAAAAAAAAAAATTAGCTGGGCATGGTGGTGAGCGCCTGTAATCCCAGCTACTCGGGAGGCTGAGGCAGGAGAATGGCATGAACCCAGGAGGCGGAGCTTGCAGTGAGCTGAGATGGCACCACTGCACTCCAGCCTGGGTGACTGAGTGAGACTCCATCTCAAAAAAAAAAAAAAAAAGAAAAAAGAAAACCGCTGGGTGTGGTGGCTCACGCCTGTAGTCCCACTACTTTGAGAGACTTAGGCGGGTGGATCCCTTGAGCCCAGGAGTTCAAGATCAGCCTGGGCAATGTGGTGAAACCCCTTCCCTACAAAAAAACATTAAAAATTAGCCGGGTGTGATGGCATGTGCCTGTGGTCCCAGCTATTCAGGAAGCTGACGTGGGAGGATCACCTGAGCCCTGGAGGTCAAGGCTGCAGTGAGCCGTCATGCATCATTGCACTCCAGCCTAAAAAAGGAGTGAAATTCTGCAATATGTTACAACATGAATGAACCTTGAAAACAAATATAAGTGAAATAAGCCAGATACTAAAAGACAATATTGCAAGTTTCCACTTATAGAGGTACCTACAAGAATCAAATTCATAGAGACAGAAAGTAGAATAGTGGTTAAAGGCTCTGGGCAGAGGGAGGAAAGGGAAGTTTGTTTTCTGGGTACAGAGTTTCAGTTTGGGATATCGAAAGAGTTCTGGAGATAAATAATGGTGATGGTTACATACCAAAGGCTACATGAATGTACTTAATGCCACTGAATTGTATATGTGGAAAATGGTTAAGATGGTACATTTTATGTCTATTGTATACCATCTCCCCTAAAAAAATTGTTTTTAAGAGTCAAGATCTCACTGTCTCCCACGCTGGGGTGCAGTGGGGCGATCAAAGCTCACTGCAGCTTCGGACTCAGCCAGCTTCCCTGGCTCAAGCGATCATCCTGTTCACCCTCCCCAGTAGCTGGGACTACAGGCTGTGCCCCCACGCCCAGCTCATTTTTTATTTTTTATTTTTCCCCCCTTGGTAGAGACGGGATTCTGCTATATTGCCTAGGCTAGTCTTGAACTCATAGAACAAAGTATCCTCTTGCCTGGACCGCGGCGTGGGGTCTCAAAACACCGGGATCACCGGATTACAGGCGGCGCAACACACCAGGAGAAACGCTTCCCGTTTTAAAAATTCAGGTTGTGATTGGCTGTCATTCCGTATTATGCTAATTTAGCATGCCTGCTTTTAAACTTTTTAAATTAAAACAATTTTTTAAAATTACGTTTCCACTTAAAACGTTAAAATGTGTTGTTAAGTGATAGTAGTCGAAAAGATGTTATTGCTAATATATTTTCCTATTTATTTCCTAATGGAATCAGAAATAGTGAAACTGTCTCGCCATCACTTAAAAGTGTACGGCGGATGTGGACCTAGCATAGGCTAGGGCAATTGTGTTAAGACTATACTTTCAGGGATCATTTCTATAGTTCGTTACTAGAGAAGTTTCTCTGAATGTGGGGAGTACCGAAAACCACGAGGAAGAACTACCGCGTCCTGTCCTGAGCGTGAAACCGGCTTTCAGTGTTGCTTTTCTGCAACTACTATTTGCCTCTGATGATCGTTCTTACTGTTCGTTTCGGAGAGTAAGAGGGAGAGGACGCAGTCTGAGTGGGTTTCATACTTTCAATGGTTTAAGAAGAAAAAGTGGTTTGATTGTTTTGGTTTCGCTTTCTTGTATCCATCCCACGATGGAGTGCGGTGGCGCGATCTCGGCTCAGTTCATGCCGTTTTCCTACCTCAGCCTCCCAAGTAGTGCGAGGCACTATAGGCGCGTTCCACCACGGCCGCCTAATGTTTGTTTTGTTCGTATTTTTAGTAGAAGCGGGGTTTCACCGTGTTAGCCAGGATGGTCTCCATCTCCTGACTTCGTGATCCGCCAGCCTCGGCCTTCCTAAATGCTGGGATTACAGGCGAGAGTCACCTCGCCCGGCCTCGATTCAATCTTTATCTTTACAGACGGGATGCTATGATGTGTTCTACCTTTTTTTTCCCGTATTTTTCTCTTTTCCCCTCCTTACTACCTCCTCCTGCCCCCGCTTTTTCTTACCTTAACCATTTTTGGATACGGTAGCTGTCTGAGTTTCCCCAATTCGAAATGTTTTCTGTTCCTGCGTTTTGAGCCATGGGAGACAGCCAGCGGTGTAGGTGGCTCTCTTTAAAGAGAGTTACAAAGGAAAGCAATTTAGTATTCACCTAACTACTCTTGGGTGCTATGCTTATTTCTATGTTTCTTTAGTAAAGTGAAATCTTACATCAGCTTTTTTCTTTTCTTTTTGAGACAGAGTCTCGCTCGGTCACCCAGGCTGGAGTGCAATGGCGCGATCTCGGCTCATTGTAACCTCTGCCTCCCTGGTTCAAGCAATTCTCATGCCTCAGCCTCCCAGGTAGCTGGGACTACAGGCACCCTGCCACCACGCCTGGCTAATTTTTTTGTATTTTTAGTAGAGATGGGGTTTCACCATGTTGGCCAGGCTGGTCTGGAACTCCTGACCTCAGGTGATCCGCCTGCCGTGCAGGTCCCCCAAATATATATCTTTTTAAACTTTGCTAATCTGCCTTTACAAAAGGGATATATAGGCCGGGCGTGGTGGGTCACGCCCATAATCCCAGCACTTTGGGAGGCAGAGGCGTCATTGCACTCAGCCTGGGCTACAGAGTAAGACTGCATCTCAAAAACAAACAAACAAAAAAAACCCGGATATATAATAACTTGCTTTTCCCATTTAACAGTGTATGTCTGTCTCTAGGCCAACTGATAAGAGATCCAAGTTATTCATTTGAATGGTGCTTAACACTTTGTCATTTGTATGTAACCATAATTTCTTCATCCATACCTGTACAGAAGGATAATATTTATTATTACTTTGCAGTTTTTGCCACTAGAAACAAGGCTTTGATAAAATACCTTGTAATATATATTTACATAACGAGTTTTGTGTTGTTTTGTTTTTTTGAGATGGAGTCTCCTGTCACCCAGGCTGGAGTGCAATGGCACGATGTTGGCTCACTGCAACTTCCTTCTCCTGGGTTCAAGTGATTCTCCTGCTTCAACCTCCTGAGTAGCTAGGATTACAGGCACACGCCACCACGTCTGGCTAATTTTTTTTTTTTTTTCTTTTTGAGACGGAATCTCGCTTTGTTGCCCAGGCTGGAGTGCTGTGGCGTGATCTGGGCTCACTGCAAGTTCCGCCTCCCGGGTTCATGCCATTCTCCTGTCTCAGCCTACCGAGTAGCTGGGACTACAGGCACCCACCACCACGCCCAGCTAATTTTTTGTATTTTTAGTAGAGACGGGGTTTCACCGTGTTAGCCAGGATGGTCTCGATCTCCTGACCTTGTGATCCACCTGCCTCAGCCTGCCAAAGTTCTAGGATTACAGGCATGAGCCACCGCGCCTGGCCACATCCGGCTAATTTTTGTATGTTTAGTAGAGATAGGGTTTCACCATATTGGCTAGGCTGGTCTTGAACTCCTTATCTCAAGTGATCCATCCTCCGCAGCCTCCCAAAATGCTGGGATAACAGGCAAGAGCCACTGCACCTGGACAACATAGTGAGGGTGTTTTTTTTTCGTTTTTGTTTTGTTTTATTTCTTTCTTTATTTATTTATTTGAGATGGTGTCTCGCTCTGTCACCCAGGCTGGAGTGCAGTGATGCGATCTTGGCTCACTGCAACCTCCGCCTCTCGGGTTCAAGCGATTCTCCTGCGTCGGCTTCCTGAGTAGCTGAGATTACAGGTGTGCGCCACCATGCCCAGCTAATTTTTTTTTTTTTTTTTTTTTTTTGAGACAGAGTCTCACTCTGTCGCCCAGGCGTGAGTGCAATAGCTCGATCTTGGGTCACTGCAGTCTCCACCTCCTGGGTTCTCCTGCCTCAGCCTCCTGAGTAGCTGGGACTACAGGCACCTACCACCACGTCTGGCTAGTTTTTATATTTTTAGTAGAGACGGGGTTTCACCGTGTTAGCCAGGATGGTCTCCATCTCCTGACCTCATGATCTGCCCGCCTCGGCCTCCCAAAGTGCTGGGATTACAGGCGTGACCCACCGTGCCCGGCCATGCCCAGCTAATTTTTGTATTTTTCGTACAGACAGGGTTTCCCCATGTCAGCCAGGCTGGTGTTGAACTCCTGACCTCAGGTGATTCACCTGCCCCGGCCTCCCAAAGCGCTGGGATTACAGGCATGAGCCACAGCTCCTGGCCTGTTTTTTGTTTTTTTTGAGACGGAGTCTCACTCTGTTGCCCAGGCTGAAGTGCAATAGTGTGATCTCGGCTCACTGCAACTTCCGCCTCCCGGGTTCAAGCAGTTCTCCCACCTCAGCCTCCCAAGTAGCCGGGACTACAGGCATGTGCCACTACGCCCTGCTAATTTTTGTATTTTTAGTAGAGATGAGGTTTCACTATGTTGGTCAGGCTGGTCTCGAACTCTTGACCTCAGATGATCTGCTTGCTTCAGCCTCCCAAAGTGGTGGGATTACAGGCGTAAGCCACTGTGCCCAACCCGTGAGTTTTTAATATCCAAAGTAAGATTTCTGGGTCAAGCTTTTAGTAAATATTGCCATATTGCTTTCTACAAGCATTGTAACAATTCACACTCCCAGCAGCAATTTAGGGAAATACCCATTTCCCATCTCTTCTCCAGCACTGAATGCTTCATTTTTTATTTTTTTATTTTTTTAGATGGAGTCTCTGTTGCCCAGGCTGGAGTGCGGTGGCGTGATCTTGGCTCACTGAAATCTCTGCTTCCTGGGTTGAAGTGATTCTCCTTCCTCAGCCTCCGGAGTAGCTGGGTTACAGGCATGCACCATGACGCCTGGCTATTTTTTTTTTTTTTTTTGTATTTTTAGTAGAGACGGGGTTTTGCCATGTTGGCCAGGCTGGTCTCAATCTCCTGACCTCAAGTGATCCACCTGCCTCAGCTTCCCAAAGTGCTGGGATTACAGGCATGAGCCACTGTGCCCAGCCTACTGATACTTAAATTTTTTTTTTTTTTTTTTTTTTTGAGATAGAGTCTCGCTCTGTCTCCAGGCTGGAGTGCAGTGGCACAATCTCGGCTCACTGCAACCTCTGCCTCCCAGGTTCAAGCAATTTTCCTGCCTCAGCCTCCCGAGTAGCTGGGACTACAGGCACCCGCCACCATGCCCGACTAATTTTTGTATTTTTAGTAGAGACAAGGTTTCACCATTTCGGCCAGGATGGTCTTGATCTCTTGACCTCGTGACCCGCCTGACTTGGCCTCCCAAAGTGCTGGGATTACAGATGTGAGCCACCACGCCCAGCTAAAAAATGTTTTATTTGTGGCTGGGCATGGTGACTCAGGCTGACATCTGTAATCTTAGAACTTTGGGAGGCCGAGGTAGGAGGATTGCTTGAGGCCAGGAGTTCAAGAGTAGCCTGGGCAACATAGCAAGATCCCATCTCTATGAAAAATTAAAATTAAAAAAATTATGACATTTTGTGCTACATGATGAAAAAAATTAAAAAGAAAGAAAATTGGCCAGGTGTGTTAGTGCACACCTGTAGTCCCAACTAGTCAGGGTGCTGAGGCGGGAGGATCTCCTGGGCCCAGGAGTTCAAGGCTGCAATGAGCTGTGATCGTGCCATTGCTCTCCAGCCTAAGATATGGGAAAAACCAAAGTGTTTTTCTTTTCTTTTTTTCTGCTGTCATTGTATGAAATCGTCTATAGGTTTCCATTATATCCAGTTATAGAGGGTGTTACTGAGTTACAGATTTTCTGCCTGCTGGATCTGTCTGTTTCTAATAGAGGGACACTGAAGTTGCCAACTAAAATAGTTTCTCCTTGCAGTGTTATCACTTTTTGCCTCACATGTTTTGATGTTCTGTTGTTAGGATCACACATGTTAAGGATTGTTAGGTTTTCTTTGAGCATTGACTCCTTAATCATTATGTAATGCCCTGTCTTTATCCCTGACAACTTTCTTTTCTTTCCCTTCCTTCCTTCCTTCCTCTTTTTCTTTTTTTCTTTTTTTTTTTTGAGACAGAGCCTCTGTCAACTGGGCTGGAGTGCAGTGGCATGATCTCGGCTCACTGCAGCCTCTGCCTCCCAGGCTCAAGTGATTCTCGTGCCTCAGCCTGAGGAGTAGCTGGGATTACAGTGGAGCGCAACCATGCCCAGCTAATTTTTGTATTTTGAGTAAAGACAGGGTTTCATCATGTTGGCCAGGCTTGTCTCGAATTCCTGGCCTCAAGTAATCTGCCCGCCTTGGCTTCCCAAAGTGCTGGGAAGCCACCCAGCACCTGTCCTGTTCCTGATGACTTTCCTTGCCCTGAAGCCTGTACTGTCTGAAATTAACACAGAGACTCCTGCTTCCTTTTGATTAGTGTTGGCATAGTAGATCTTTCTTTATCCATTTACTTTTAATATATACATCTTTAAAGTGTAGTTCTTATAAGGAGCATATAGTTGCATCTTGTTTTTTGCTCTACTCTGACAATCTCTCCTTTTCTTTTTTTTTTTTTTTTTTTTTTTTTTGAGATGGAATATTGCTCTGTTGCCCAGGCTGTAGCGCAGTGGCACGATCTCGGCTCACTGCAACCTCTGCCTCCTGGGTTTCACGCCTTTCTCCTGCCTCACCCTCCCAAGTAGCTGGGACTACAGGCACCCGCCACCACACCCAGCTAATTTTTTGTATTTTTAGTAGAGACAGGGTTTCACCATGTTAGACAGGATGGTCTCAATCTCCTGACCTCATGATCCGCCCACCTTGGCCTCCCAAAGTGCTGGGATTACAGGAGTGAGCCACTTCGCCCAGCCCAATCTCTCTCTTTTAATCGGTTAATTTGGACCATTGATATGCAAAGAGATTGTTGATATAATTGGATTAATATCTGCCTTTTTTTTTTACTGTTTTCTAATTGTTGCCTTTATTTGTATGTTTGTATTTTTGTCTTCCATTCTTTTTCTGCCTCTTGTAGTGTTTTGTCTCTGTGTTTTTCTTTTTCTTTCTTTCTTTCTTTTTTTTTTTTGAGACAAAATCTTGCTCTGTCACCCAGGCTGGAGTGCAGTGGCGCAATCATGGTTTATCGCAGCCTCAAGCTGCTGGGCTCAAGCAATCCTACCATCTTGGCCTCCCGAGTAGCTGGGACCACAGGCAGGTACCACTGTGCCTGGCTAATTTTTTTTAATTTAATTTTTTGTAGAGACAGAGTCTACGATGTTGCCCAGGCTGGTCTCAAACTCCTGGGCTCAAGTGATCCTTCTGCCTCAGCCTCTCAAGTAGCTGGGACTACAGTCACATGCCACCATGCCTGGCTAATTTTTATTTTTTTGTAGAGATAGAGATGGGATTTTGCAGTGTTGCTCAGGCTGGTCTCAAGCTCCTGGCCTCAAGCAATCCTCCCATCTCAGCCTCCCAAAGCACTGGGATTACAGGCATGAGCCACTATGCCCAGCCATAAATAAAATATGTTTTAGAGTATCTGTGTCCACTGCTAAGGGTGTAGTCATTTCTACACCCTTATCATCCTTATAGGAGCAGGGATTGCCTGCTCCTATAAGTGCTGAGGATTCCACTGCACTGACCTAGGTTGTGCCCTCAGGGAATGTTGAGTCCTAGCAGATGTTAAACAACATATGACACACCTACATATTTCACTGGACTTACAGTACACAGGTGGCTGTTAGTTTGATTTTCTTTCTTTCTTTCTTTTTTTCTTTTTGAGACACAGTCTCGATCTGTCACCCGGGCTGGAGTGCAGTGGCACGATCTCAGCTCACTGTAACCTCTGCCCCCCAGGTTCAAGCAATTCTCATGCCTCAGCCTCCCGAGTAGCTGGGATTACAGGCGCCCACCACCACGCCCGGCTAATTTTTTTGTATTTTTAGTAGAGACGGGGTTTCACCATGTTGGCCAGGCTGGTCTTGAACTCCTGATCTTGTGATCCACCTGCCTCAGCCTCCCAAAGTGCTGAGATTACAGATGTGAGCCACTGTGCCTGGCCAATTTTCTTCTGACTTTATTTCTCTCACCCCTGCCTCTCAGAGCAAAAGATTTTCTGCTTACCTTTGCTGCCCATGAGCTTTGGGCTGCTGGGATAAAAGAAGGCGCCACTTAAAAGGAAAGTTTTCCTGCTCTTATAAAAATTCTAATATAACCCACTTAAGGTGAAGAGGTTGATGATGACGAGAGTAAGGAGAGCAGGCAAAGCTTTCTCAGGATGGAGAGAAGATGGGGTACCAGGATTAGATTCTCAACCTATTAGGAAAAAAGAAAACCCAAAAAACCCCAGCAATTTCTAAAACAGAAGAGTTTATTTCTCTCTCCCATAACACAATCTGGGGGTAGACACTCCAAGACTGGTCTTGGGACTTGACCTTCCCCCCATCAAAAGGTGGACTCCAATGCCACACTCGGTAAGGGCTGGTTTGGTGACAGGCTCCTAAGACATGGAATGAGGCTGATGGGCACAGTGGTTCATGCCTGTAGTCCCAGCACTTTGGGAGGCCGAGGCAGGCAGATCACTTGAGGTCAGGAGTTCAAAACCAGCTTGGCCAACAAGGCGAAACCCTGTCTCTACCAAAAATACAAAAATTAGCCAGGTGTGGTGGCACACGGCTGTAGTCCTAGCTACTCAGGAGCCTGAGGCACAAGAATCGCTTGAACCCAGGAGGCAGAGGTTGCAGTGAGCTGAGATCATGCCACTGCACTCCAGCCTAGGCAATAGAGTGAGACCCTGTCTCAAACACACAAACAAACAAACAAACAAAAAAACACAAAGAAATGGAATGCGGCCGGGTGCGATGATGCATGCCTGTAATCCCAGGAGGCTGAGGCACGTGTTTCCTTTGTGCTCAGGACTTTCAGACCAGCCTGGGCAACATGGTGAGACCCTGTCTCTACAAAAAATACAAAAAATCGGCCAGGCATGATGGAGCATGCCTACATTTTCAGCTACTTGGGAGGCTGAGGTGGGAGGACTGCTTGAATCTGGGAAGTTGAGGCTGCAGTGAGCCAAGATTGCACCCCTGCATTTCAGCCTGGGCAACAGAGTGAGACCCTGTCTTTTAAAATAAATTTTAAAATAAAAATTTTAAATAAACAAGGAAGTTGATATTTGTACACTGTGTAAGATAAGGATCCAATTTCTTCTGCATGTGGGTATACAATTTTACCAATACCATTGATTAAAGAGGCTGTTTTTTTCCCTCTTTGTACTTGAAGAGACTGTCCTTGTCCCCTTTGTCAGAAATCAGTTGGCCATAATTGTGTGGGTTTATTTCTGGGAGAGTGAGTCCCTGCCTTGAAAGAAAGAGAGAAAGAAAGAGAAAGAAAAAAAGGAAAGAAAGAGAAAGACAGGAAGAAAGGAAGGAAGGAAGGAGAAGGGGAAAGAAGGAAGGAGAAGGGGAAGGAAGGAAGGAGAAGGGGAAGGAAGGAAAAGGAAGGGAGGCAGGGAGGGAGCCGAGCACGGTGGCTGATGCCTGTAATCCCAGCACTTTGAGAGGCTGAGGCGGGTGGATCAGGAGGTCAGGAGTTTGAGACCAGCCTGACCAATATGGTGAAACCTCGTCTCTACTGAAAATACAAAAATTAGCTGGGCATCATGTTGCACGCCTGTAATCCCATGTACTCAGGAGGCTGAGGCAGGAGAATCGTTTGAACCCAGGAGGCGGAGGTTGCAGTGAGCTGAGATCATGCCATTGCACTCCAGCCTGGGTGACAGAGTGAGACTCCATCTCAAAAAAGAGAGAGAGAGAGAGAAAGGAAGAAGGAGGAGGAAGAGGAGAAGAAAGAGAAAGAGAAGAGAAAAGGAAAAGAAAGAAATGGAACGCAACAGAAGTGATGCTGCGTGAACTTCAAGGCTAGGTCATGAGCAGTGTCCACCCTCTCTCTGGAAAACTCACTCTTGGAACGCTGCCACCATCCTGTGAGGAGGGCCAGGCCACATGCAGAGGCTACCTGAAAGCCCCACTGAGGTCTCAGCTGACAGACAGACAGCACCGGCCATCAGACATGAGAGTGGCCTTCACTTGTGGTCTCTGTCCCCACCCTCCATCTGACAGTAACCACAAGAAAGACCCAAGGCAGGCACCATTTAGCTGAGCCGAGGCAATCACCAGAACCAAGAGACGTAATAAACAATTAATGAGAGTTTTATACCATAAGTTATGACTCAGAAACATTTCTAAAGAAAAAAAATCCGTAAGTTTGGGGTGGTTCATTAAGCATCAACAGATAACACATGTGTTCTACCCTGTATCCCAGAATTCCTCGACAGGATTAAGACCCAGTTACCTGTAGCAGTAATTTACTTGATAACAATGTTCTTGGTGACTACTTTCCCCATCCTACTCCCTTGTCACTGTTTCTTAAGATCATCTCTCAAGGCCACAGGCAGTGGCTCATGCCTGTAATCCCAGCACTTTGGGAGGCCAAGGTGGGTGGATCACCTGAGGCCAGGAGTTGGAGACCAGCTTGGCCAACATGGCAAAACCCCATCTCTACTAAAAATACAAAAATTAGCCAAACATGGTGGTGCATGCCTATAATCCCAACTACTCAAGAGGCTGAGGTAGGAGAATCTCTGAAATTCAGGAGGCAGAGGTTACAGTGAGCTGAGATCGCACCACTGAACTCCAGCCTGGGTGACAGAGTGAGACTCCTTCTCAAAAAAACAAAAAACAAAAAACAACAACAACAAAAAAGATCATCTCCCAAATAAACTACTTGTATCAAATTACTAAATCAGGGTATGCCACTGGAGAACCCACTTAAAGCAGTGTGATAATTAAGAGCAGGAACTCAGTGGCCAAGGTGAGTCAGTTCAGAACCCAATTCTAACATACATTAGCTATCGATGGTGGTAAGTTGCTTCATGTCCCTCCATTTCAGTTTGCTCATGTGTAAAATATGAATAAATGGACCTACCTCACTGGGTTCTTGTAAGTTTAAATGAATTAATGTGTAAAGTGTTTAAAACAGTTTCAGACACATAGCAGAGTAAATGTGTTCTGTAAATATACAAACAAACAAACCTGTTTTAAATAATGAGAATTTATTGCCTCAGGTAACTGGAAAATTCTAGTTGTTATCACTGGAATTCAGGAACGGCTTGATGAGGGCTTCAACTCCATTTTGGAACTGTTCTTTCAACTCTGCCCTCCCCCATGGGTTGGCTTCATACTTGGACTGGATTCTTTCTGGTAAGAAAAAGTAGGGGCTGGGTGTGCACAGTGGCTCACACCTGTAATCCCAGCACTTTGGGAGGCGGAGACAGGTGGATCACCTGAGGTCAGAAATTTGAGACTAGCTTGACCAACATGGTGAAACCCCATCTCTCCTAAATATACAAAAATTAGCCAGTGTGGTGGCAGATGCCTGTAATCACAGCTACTCAGGAGGCTGAGGCAGGAGAATCGCTTAAACCCAGGAGGCAGAGGTTGCAGTGAGCCAAGATTGTACCATTGCACTCCAGCCTGGGTGACAAGAGCGACTCCATTTCAAAAAAAAAAAAAGAAAGAAAGAAAAAGTAGGGGCAGGGCTGGCCTGGTTGCTCACACCTGTAATCCCAGCACTTTGGGACGTTGAGATGGGCAGATCACGTGAGATCAGGAGTTCGAGACCAGCATGGCCAAGATGGCGAAAACCTGTTTCTACTAAAAACACAAAAATTAGCTGGGCAGTGGCTGGTGTCTGTAATCCCAGCTACTTGGGAGGCCCAGGCAGGAGAATTGCTTGAACCCAGAAGGTGGAGACTGCAGTGAGCCAAGACAGCACCACTGCACTCCAGCATGGGCAACAGATACTCCATCTCAAAAAAAAAAAAAAAAAGGCCGGGCATAGTGGCTCATGCCTGTAATCTCAGCACTTTGGGAGACAGAGGCGGGTGGATCATTTGAGGTCAGGAGTTTGAGACCAGCCTGGCCAACATGGTGAATCCCCATCTCAACTAAAAAATACAAAAATTGGCCAGGCGTGGTGGCTCATGCCTGTAATCCCAGCACTTTGGGAGGCCGAGGTGGGCAGATCACAAGGTCAGGAGATCGAGACTATCCTGTCTAACACGGTGAAACCCTGTCTCTACTAAAAATACAGAAAATTAGCCGGGTGTGGTGGCAGGTGCCTGTAGTCCCAGGAACTCGGGAGGCTGAGGCAGGAGAATGGTGTGAACCCGGGAGGCAGAGGTTGCAGTGAGCCGAGATTGCGCCACTGCACTCCAGCCTGGGTGACAGAGCAAGACTCCATCTCAAAAAAAAAAAAAAAAAAAAAATTTAGCCAGGCGTGGTAGGGTGTACTTGTAATCCTGGCTACTCAGGAGGTTGAGGCAGGAGAATTGCTTGAACCCAGGAGGCAGAGGTTGCAGTGAGCTGACATTGTACCACTGCACTCCAGCCTGGGGAACAGAGCAAGACTCTATCTCAAAAAAAAAGTAGTACTGTTAAACACACACACACGCACACACATGCACACATCCTCCAATGGAACAGGGTGGAAACCCCAGACCCAAACAATTACGGCCAATTGATTTTTGACAAAGGGTCCAAGGACAGTCTCTTCATGGACAAAGGGGAAAAGAACAGGCTCTTTAATAATCAGTGGTATTGACTGCATACCCACATGCAGAAGAAATTGGATCAGGCCGGGCGCGGTGGCTCACGCCTGTAATCCCAACACTTTGGAAGGCCGAGGCAGGTGGATCACCTGAGGTCGGGAGTTGGAGGCTAGCCTGACCAACATGGAGAAACCCCATCTCTGCTAAAAATACAAAAAAAATCAGCTGGATGTGGTGGTGCATGCCTGTAATCCCAGCTACTTGGGAGGCTGAGGCAGGAGAATCACTTGAACCCAGGAGGCCGAGGTTGTGGTGAGCCGAGATGGTGCCATTGCACTCCAGCCTGGGCAACAAGAGTGAAACTCCTTCTCCAAAAAAAAAAAGGAAATTGGATCTTTATCTTACACAGTATACAAAATTCAACTAGAAATTGATTAGATACTTAAATTTAAGACCTGAAACTATATATATATATATATATTTGAGTCGGAGTCTTGCTCTGTCACCCAGGCTGGAGTGCAGTGGCATGATCTTGGCTCACTGCAACCTCTGTCTCCTGGGTTCAAGCAATTCTCCTGCCTCAGTCTCCCAAGGAGGTGGGACTATAGGCATGCGCCACCACGCCCGGCTAATTTTTTTTTTTTTTTGAGATACAGTCTTGCTCCTGTCATGATCTCAGCTCGCTGCAACCTCGACCTCCTGGGTTTAAGAGATTCTCCTTCCTTAGCCTCCTCAATAACTGGGATTATAGGCGTGCACCACCATGCCTGGCTAATTTTTCTTTTTTTTTTTTTTTTTGGTATTTTTAGGAGAGACGGGGTTTTGCAGTGTTGGCCAGGCTGGTCTCAAACTCCTGACCTCAGGTGATCCACCTGCCTCAGGCTCCCAAAGTGCTAGGATTACAGGCGTGAGCTGCCACACCCTGCCCAATTTTTGTATTTTTAGTAGAGACAGGGTTTCTCCATGTTGGCCAGACTGGTCTTGAACTCCTGACTTCAGGTGATCCACCGGCCTAGGCATCCCAAAGTCCTGGGATTACAGGCATGAGCTACTGTGCCCGGCCAAGACCTGAAACTATGAAACTTCTAGAAGAAAACATGAGGGGAAAGCTGCTTGATGCTGGTCTGGACAATTATTTTTTGGGTATGACCTAGAAAGCACAGGGTACAAAAGCAAAAATAGACAAATAAGGCCGGGCGCAGTGGCTCATGCCTGTAATCCCATCACTTTGGGAGGCCAAGGCAGGAGGATCACCTGAGGTCAGGAGTTCAAGACCAGCCTGGCCAACATGGTGAAACCCCCGTGGGGCACATGTCACCACGCCTGGCTAATTTTTTTGTATTTTTAATAGAGACGGGGTTTCACCATGTTGTCCAGGAGAGTCTCGATCTCCTGACCTCATGATCCTCCCGCCTTGGCCTCCCAAAGTGCTCGGATTACAGGCGTAAGCCACCGTGCCTGGCCACAAAGTAAATCTTATGAATGCTAATTTTAAAAATTAACCAGGTTGTGCCAGGTGCAGTGGCTAAGGCCTGTAATCCCAGCACTTTGGGAGGCCGAGACAGGAGGATCATGAAGTCAGGAGATCGAGACCATCCTGGACAACATGGTGAAACCCCGTCTCTATTAAAAATACAAAAAAATTAGCCAGGCATGGTGGCAGATGCCTGTAGTCCCAGCTACTTGGGAGGCTGAGGCAGAAGAATGGCATGAACCCAGGAGGCTGAGCTTGTAGTGAGCCGAGACAGTGCCACTGCGCTCCAGCCAGGGCGACAGAGCTCCATCTCAAAAAAAAAAAAATTAACCCATCTGGTCAGGTGCAGTGGCTCACACCTGTAATCCCAGCACTTTGGGAGGCCAAGGAAGGTAGATCATGAGGTCAGGAGTTCAAGACCAGCCCGGCCAAGATGGTAAAACCCCGTCTCTACTAAAAATACAAAAAACATTAGCTGGGAGTGGTGGCAGGCGCCTGTAATCCCAGCCACTTGGGAGGCTGAGGCAGACAATTGCTTGAACCCAGGAGGTGGAGGTTGCAGTGAGCCAAGATCACACCACTGCACTCTAGCTTGGGCAACAGAGTGAAACTCCATCTCTAAGTAAATAAATAAATAAATAAAACAAAAAATTAGCTGGATGTGGTGGCAGGTGCCTGTAATCCCAGCTACTCAGGAGGCTGAGGCAGGAGAATCTTTGAACCCGGGAGGCGGAGGCTGCAGTGAGCGGAGATCATACCACTACATTCTAGCCTGGCGTCAGTGCAAGACTCTGTCTCAAAAAAAAAAAAAAAAAAAAAAAAAAAAAAAATTAACCAGGCTGTGGAGGAAACTCAAAATAGAAGGCTGACTGTGACAAATACAACTGTATTACAAATGAATCACATAACCACGCTGAAGACAAGGGGGAAGAAAGGAGCTGACCTAATTAAATTGGAAATCATTGGCCAGGCGCATTGGCTCACGCCTGTAATCCCAGCACTTTGGGAGGCCTAGGTGGGCAGATCACCAGGTCAAGAGATCGAGACCATCCTGGCTAACATGGTCAAACCCTGTCTGTACTAAAAATACAAATATTAGCTGGGTGCGGTGGCGTGTGCCTGTAGTCCCAGCTACTTGGGAGGCTGAGGCAGGAGAATCACTTGAACCGGGTAGGTGGAGGCTGCAGTGAGCCAAGATCATGCCACTGCACTCCAGCCTCATGACAGACCGAGACTCTGTCTCAAAAAAAAAAAAAATTAATTAATAAAATAAATAAATAAATTGGAAACATTGTCTTGATTAGATACTGTTTGCAAAAAGAACTGTATACAAACATCGTATTCTACTGGCAAATTTGTTTCTCACAGGGTGATGGTATAAATGTTCACTTATTCAAGGACATCTAGGCCATTTCCAATTTTTTTAGACAGGTTCTCTCTCTGTCATGCATGCTGGAGTGCAGTGGTGGGATCACGACTCACTGCAACCTGGACCTCCCGGGCTCAAGTGATCGTCCCACATCAGCCTCCTAAGTAGCTGGGATCATGTCCCTGGCTAATGATTATTTGTAGAGACAGCGTTCTTGCTATATTACCCAGGCTGGATTTTTTTTTTTTTTTGAGACAGACTCTCACCCTGTTGCCCAGGCTGGAGTGCAATGGCGTGATCTCGGATCACTGCAACCTCCGCCTCCCAGGTTCCAGTGATTCTCCTGCCTCAGCCTTCTGAGTAGCTGGGATTACAGGCACGCTCCTCCATGCCCAGCTAATTTTTGTGTTTTTAGTACAGACGGGGTTTCACCATGTTGGCCAGGCTGGTCTCAGAACTCCTGACCTCATGATCCACCTGCCTCGGTCTCCCAAAGTGCTGGGATTACAGGCTTGAGCCACTGCACCCAGCCCCAGTCTGATCTTAAACTCCTGGATTCAAGCAATGCTCCCAAGTCAGCTTCCTAAAGTGCTGGGATTACAGGCATGAGCCACCATGCCTGGCCTAGTTCCAATTTTTGACCACAATAATATAGTCAAGTAATATTTGACAAAGATGCAAAGGCAATAAAATGAAAAAAGGATAGTCTTTCAACAAATGGAACACATGGGCATTCATATGCAAAAAAACTTTTAAATAAACTTTGGGCCAGGTGCGGTGGCTCACACCTGTAATCCCAGCACTTTGGGAGGCTGAGGCGGGTGGATCACCTGAGGTCAGGAGTTTGAGACCAGCCTCGCCAACATGGTGAAACCCCATCTCCACTAAAAATACAAAAAATTAGCCAAGCGTGGTGGTGGGTGCCTGTAATCCTAGCTATTCGGGAGGCTGAGGCAAGAGAATCTCTTTAACCTGGGAGGCAGAGGCTGCAGTGAGCCGAGATTGCGCCATTGCACTCCAGCCTGGGCAATAAGAACGAGACTCTATTTCAAAAAAAAAAAACTTTGACACATAGAGGAAACTTATTCAAAACTTAGCATAGATCATTTCTTGAAGAAAAGATTAAAAAAACTACATTACCTTAATGCTGAGCAAAGAGATTTTATTTATTTATCATTTTTATTATTATTTTTTGAGATGGAGTCTCACTCTGTCGTCAAGGCTGGAATGCAGTGGTGCAATCTCGGCCCACTGCAACCTCCACCTCCTGGGTTGAAGTGATCCTCCTGCCTCAGCCTCCTTAGTAGCTGGGACTACAGGTGTGAGCCACTTCACCTGACTAATTTTTGTATTTTTAGTAGAGACGGGGTTTCACCATGTTGGCAAGGCTGGTCTTGAACTCTTGATCTCAAGTGATCCATCTTGGCCTCCCAAAGTGCTAGGATTACAGGTGTGAGCCACAGTGCCTAGAGATTTTAGATACAACATCAGAAGCATGGTCAACAGAGGAAAAATTGGACTGTATGTAAATTAAAAGCTTTTTATCTGCTAGAGACACTGTTAAGACAATGAAAAGACAAGTTGCATACTGGGAGAAAATATTTGTAAGTGATGATAAATGACTTGTATCTAGAATACATAAAGAATTCTTGGCAAGATGCGGTGGCTTATGCCTGTAATCCCAGCACTTTGGGAGGCCAAGGTGAGCGGATCACGAGGTCAGGAGATCGAGACCATCCTGGCTAACACGGTGAAACCCCGACTCAACTAAAAATACAAAAAATTAGCCGGGCATGGTGGCAGGCACCTGTATTCCCAGCTACTTGGGAGGCTGAGGCAGGAGAATGATGTGAACCCAGGAGGCGGAGCTTGCAGTGAGCTGAGATTGTGCCACTGCACTCCAGCCTGGGAGACAGAGTGAGATTCTGTCTCAAAAAAAAAAAAAAAAAAAAATTCTTAAAAGCTCAATATGGGGATAACAAAAAAACAAACCTTAAAAAACTCATGTAGTAGTTGAATAATGGCCTCCCAAAGATGTCCACCCAATAATGGCCTCCCAAAGGTGTTTCTAATCCCTGGAACCTGTTAATATGTTACCTTATATGGCAAAAGGTGTTGTGCAGATGTGATTCAATTACAGATCTTAAAATAAGGGGAGTATCGTGGATGATTCAGGTGGGCTCAATGTTAAGAACAGTGTTCCTGAACAGATGAAGAGGAAGGAGAGGAGTCAGAGGGGGAGATGGGATGATGGAACCGCAGATTAGAGTGATACGATAGCTGGTCTTGAAGGCTGAGGACGTCACCACAAGCCAGAGAGTATAAGTGGCCTCTAAAGGCTGGAAAAGGCAAAGAAATGATTTCCCTCTAGAGCTTCAAAAGGAATGCAGTCCTACCGACACACCTTCATTTTAGCTCAGTGAAATTCATTTTGCACTTCCAATCACCAGAATGATAAAACGATAATTTGTGTTGTTTGTGTGTGTGTGTTGCTTGTTTGTTTTGAGACAAGATCTCACTCTGTCGCCTAGCTGGAGTGCAGTGGTGTGATCATGACTCACTGTGGCCTCAACCCCCTAGGCTCAGACAATCCTCCCACCTCAGCCTCCTAAGTAGCTGAGATTACAGGTATGTACCACCATGCCCAGGTAATTTTGAAAATCTTTTGTGGAGATGGGGTCTTGCTATGTTGCCCAGACTGGTCTTGAACTTCTGGACTCAAGTGATCCTCCCACCTCAGCCTCGTTTGTATTTTAAAGATTAGGCCGGGTGTGGTGGCTCACACCGGTAATCCCAGCACTTTGGGAGGCTGAGGTGGGTGGATCACTTGAGGTCAAGAGTTAAAGACCAGCCTGGCCAACATGGTGAAACCCCATCTCTACTAAAATACAAAAAACACTTTGGGAAGCTGAGGTGGGTGGATTACCTGAGGTCAGGAGTTCAAGACCAAGACCGGGTGTGGTGGCTCACGCCTGTAATCTCAGCACTTTGGGAGGCCCAGGCAGGTGGATCACAAGGTCAGGAGATTGAGACCATCCTGGCTAACATGGTGAAACCCCGTCTCTACTAAAAAAAAAATACAAAAAATTAGCCAGGCGTGGTGGCGGGCACCTGTAGTCCCAGCTACTTGGGAGGCTGAGGCAGGAGAATGACGTGAACCCAGGAGGCACAGCTTGCAGTGAGCCAAGATGACGCCACTGCACTCCAGCCTGGGTGAGAGTGCGAGACTCTGTCTCAAAAAAAAAAAAAAAAAGGAGTTCAAGACCAGCCTGGCCAACATAGTGAAACCTCATCTCTACTAAAAATACAAAAATTAGCCAGGTGTGGTGGCATGTGCCTGTAATCCCAGCTACTCGGGAGACTGAGGCAGGAGAACCCATGAGGCAGAGGTTGCAGTGAGCCGAGATGGTGCCACTGCACTCAACCTGGGCCACACAGTGAGACTCTGTCTCCAAAAAAAAAAAAAAGATTATAAAGATTATTTTAATTTTTTACATCTACTAAATTTAATACCTGTTACACAAAATATACAACACAATATTTTGGAGTGTTTTATAAAATAAGTATAATTGTTAGAATGGCATTCCAGCTCACAATACCCTACAGGTGTGGTGATCCAGCAACAGAATACTGCCTCGATTGGAATGAGTGCTGTAACCTCTTTCATTAACCTGAAGCCTAGCCAGATAATCCGACTTCCCTCTCCTCTAGTTCACACCCCAGGCTCCATGACCCACTGTATACATTTCCTATTGCTGGTGTAAGAAGTTACCATGAACTTGGTGGCTTAAAATAATGCAGTTTACATTACTTCCAGTTTTTGATGTCAGAAATCGGAAATGGGTCTCACTGGACTAAAATTGAGGTGTAAGCTAGGCAGCATTTATTCTGGAGGCTCTAGGGAAGAATCCTTTCTTTTTTTTTTTTTTTTTTTTGCCTATTACAGCTTCTAGAGGCCACCGGCATTCCTTGGCTTGTGGGCCCTTCCTCCCACTTCAGACTCAGCAAAGGCAAGTATTGTCCTCCTCATGTTGCTTCGCTCTGACCTCCTCTTCTCCCTCTCCCTTCCACTTTTATTTTTATTTATTTATTTGAGATGGAACCTTGCTCTGTTGCCCAGGCTGGAGTGCAATGACGTGATCTCAACTCACTGCAACCTCCGCCTCCTGGGTTTGAGCGATTCTCCTACCTCAGCCTACTGAGTAGCTGGGACTACAGGTGCCCGCCACCACCTGGCTAATTTTTTGTATTTTTAGTAGAGATGGGGTTTCACCATGTTAGCCAGGATGGCCTTGATCTTCTGACTTCGTGATCCACCCACCTAGGCCTCCCAAAGTGGTGGGATTACAGGTGTGAGCCACCGAGCCCGGCCCTCCCTTCCACTTTTAAGAAATCTTATGATTGCATTGGGTCTACCCAGATAATGCAATGTATTCCCTATCATTTAAAAGTCAGTTGAGGTTGGGCGCACTGGCTCACGCCTGTAATCTCAACACTTTGGAAGGCCGAGGTGGGTGGATCACTTGAGCCCAGGAGTTTGAGACCACCAGCCTGGGCAACATGGGAAAACCTCGACTCTACAAAAAGTACAAAAATTAGTTGGGTGTGGTGGCACACATCTGTAGTTCTAGCTACTCAGGAGGTTAAGGCAGGAGGGGAAGGTAGAGGCTACAGTGAGCCAAGGTTGTGCCACTGCACTCCAGCCTGGGAGATACAGCAAGACTCTGTCGAGAAAAAGGAAAGGGAAGGGGAGGGTAGGGGAGGGGAGGGGGAGAAAGAGAAAGAAAAGAAAAGAAAAGAGAAAAGAGAGAAAGGAAGGGGTCAGTTGATTAATAAACTTAATTTTTTTTTTTCGAGACAGAGTGGCAAGATCTCAGCTCACTGCAACCTCTGCCTCCTGGGTTTAAGCAATTCTCATGCCTCAGCCTCCCAAGTAGCTGGGATTACAGGTGCCCACCACCACATCTGGTTAATTTCTGTATTTTTAGTAAACATGGGGTTTCACCATGTTGGCCAGGCTGGTCTTGAACTCCTGACCTCAGGTGATCTGCCTGTCTCAGCCTCCCAAAGTGCTGGGATTACAGGCGTGAGCCACCACGTCCAGTCCAAACTTAATTCTATTTCCAACTTTAATTCCTCTTTGCATATGAGGTGACATATTTACAATTTCCAGGGATTCAGATGTGGACAGCACAGGGGGCCCATTTCTCTGCCCACCGCATCCACATACGTTGATTTCTCTGGAGTCATTTTACTTGGACAAAGGAATGACTATTAGTATATTCTACTCATTGAATACATTTGTCTTTTGGGACACTGCTAGCTTTCTCTTCAACAAAGTGCAGAGTAGCAAACACAAAAGTGAGCTGCGGGATGGCAGAAAAAATGGATTTATTCACCCATGTAGCAGAAGATTCTGGCTCCAAAGAGATTTCAACTCAGTTTGCTAATGCAATGCTTAATAATACTTCAGAGCAGCTGGGCATGGTGGCTCACGCCCATAATCCCAGCACTTTGGGAGGCCGAGGTGGGCAGATCACCTGAGGTCAGGAGTTCGCGACCAGCCTGGCCAACATGGTGAAACCTCATCTCTACTAAAAATACAAAAATCAGCCAGGCATGGTGGTAGGTGCCTGTAATCCCAGCTACTTGGGAGGCGGAGGCAGGAAAATTGCCTGACCCTGGGAGTCGGATGTTAGAGTGAGCTGAGGTTGCAAGAGCGAGACTCCGTCTCAAAAAAAAAAAAAAGAGAAAAACCCCATAGGCATCTGATATGCAAAATTAAAATGTTCACGTCAAATATGTGTGAGTGTTTCATATGAACTGATCTTAGCACATTGTAATTATCTATTTTAGAAATTTCAATTGCTGCATGTGGGTAGCTCACACTGGCTGTCTTAATCGGTCAATTCAATGTCACATCACAATGAAGATACCAACCGTTGTCTTCTCTTTCTCCTTGGTTATGTGAGTGACTGATAATTTCCCACAGGTTCTGTGTATCATCCGAACATTACGGGACCATAACATTAACCTATATTTAATTAACACTTCTAAACTCAAACCAATAATTTATCATTGTAGTAAAAATATACAACCAAAATGATGAGATGGCTTTCCCAGGGAAAAGTGCTGCGTGCACAATCATTCTCTAGGCGACTTCATATTTCTTTAGTGCAATTCTCTGGGAACAATGAGAGTGCTCTCTCTTCGCTCTTCCTCTAGTACCTACTTTTCACGTGCAAAGGTATAGACCCTATTGGGAAATAATGCCTAAGACCACCAACCCATTTATGGTTTGCTCATAACATTATAAATGAAACTGTTTTCCAGATAATATTAACATCCATCTTTGTCTATCACCATTGCATTAATGTTTGTGTTATCCTATAAAATTTAGAAGGCCTAGAAGGATGTTTTTGCTTTTTGCAATATAAAAAATGGCCTAGGCCAGGCGCAGTGGCTCACACCTGTAATCCCAGCACTTTGGGAGGCCGAGGCGGGCAGATCACGAGGTCAGATTGAGACCATCCTGGCTAACACGGTGAAACCCCATCTCTCCTAAAAATAAAAAAATAATTAGCCAGGCGTGGTGGCGGGTGCCTGTAGTCCCAGCTACTTGGGAGGCTGAGGCAAGAAAATGGCGTGAACCCAGGAGGCGGAGCTTGCGGTGAGCAGAGATCGCGCCACTGCACTCCAGCCTGGGCGACAGAGCAAGACACCGTTTCAAAAAAAAAAAAAAAAAATGGCGTAACACAGACATAGATGATATAGATATGGATAGATGGGGGGTTGTATTTTGAAATTTGTTTCTCTAAGGGACTTATTTCCCTTCAAATTTGAAATTATACTGGTTTTATTTATTTTTTATTTATTTATTTTTTTGAGACAGAGTCTCGCTCTGTAGCCCAGGCTGCAGTGCAGTGGCGCGATCTCTGCTCACAGCAAGCTCTGCCTCCTGGGTTCACGCCATTCTGCCTCAGCCTCCCGAGTAGCTGGGACTACAGGCACCCGCCACCACGCCCAGCTAATTTTTGTATTTTTAGTAGAGATGGGGTTTCATCGTGTTAGCCAGGATGGTCTCGATCTGCTGACCTCGTGATCCGCCCACCTTGGCCTCCCGAAGTGCTGGGATTACAGGCGTGAGCCACCGCGCCCGGCCTATACTGGTTTTAAGTGTAACAAATGATAGACCTTATAGAATGACAACACTATTGAACATGTTATAAAGGCACAGGGTATATCAAATGATGAACCAGTCATTTCGTGTTGAGGTTAGTAGTGTTTTTTTTTGTTTTTGTTTTTTTCCCTGAGACATCAATTCTCAGTAATGAGAACAGTTTTTATACAGAGGGGCCCTAACACTACCACATACTGGGGCTGTTCTCAGACTGTGAGGTTCTGCCCACACTAACCCAGGATGAGAATTTTATTCCTCATACTGTTCTCGGTACTTGTTTGTATCCCATAATATCCCCCCAAAAGATCATTTTTATGCTGTTTGTTCTCTTACATTTAATACATGTATCAAAAAGTTATCTTCGTTTTTAAAATACAATTGCATGCTATCTTTTAATCTATGTCCCTATAGAATTATCTTGATCCATTTACTTTTGTTGTTACAGGCAGATCAGGCTAAACTTCCTCTCTCTGGAATAAATGCCATGACCACTGCTCTTTGAGCATTATTTTTCTTAAATTATCTTTTAAACAGAAATTTATCTAACTTACATTAACCAAATTTCTTTTCAAAGTAATCACATTTCTTTTTTTTTTTTTTTTTTTTTTTTTTGAGACAGAGTCTCACTCTTTCGCCCAGGCTCGAGTGCAGTGATGCGATCTCGGCTCACTGCAAGCTCCGCCTCCCGGGTTCACGCCATTCTCCTGCCTCAGCCTTCGGAGTAACCGGGTCGACAGGCGCCCGTCACCATGCCCGGCTAATTTTTTGTATTTTTAGTAGAGACGGGGTTTCACCATGTTAGCCAGGATGGTCTCGATCTGCTGACCTCGTGATCTGCCCACCTTGGCCTCCCAAAGTGCTGGGATTACAGGCGTGAGCCACCGCACCCGGCCATCACATTTCTTTCAAGTGAAAAATGTTTACCTTCTGTTATCAATAATTCTCTGAATACAAAATATTTTTTAAAAAACTTTAGAAGAAATTGAAAATATCTACATGTTACTAATCTAAAAATGCAGGCTCTGGATTTATATGGTGTTAACATGTCTTCCAGATTTTAAGGAAAATGTATTTAAATGCCATGCACTTTTCTTTTCGAATTTAGAAAATGTGTCAACCTTTTGGTTGGGCATGGTGGCTCATGCCTATAATCCCAGCACTTTGGGAGGCAGAGGTGGGAGGATCACCTAAGTCCAGGACCAGCCTGGGAAACACGGTGAACCCTATCTCTACAAAAAATTACAAAAATTGGCCAGGCATGGTGGAACCGCCTGTAGTCCCAGATACTTGAGAGGCTGAGATGGGAAGATTGCTAGAGCCAGAAAACTTGAGGCTGCAGAAGGTAAAGTGTCAAGGCTAACAGATGGTAAACATTTAATTTTTTCACTTAAAAGAAATATTGGTTACATTGAAAAGAAATTTGGTTAATGTAAAATAGATAAATTTATGTTTAAAAAAATGTAGGCTGGGCACAGTGGCTCACACCTGTAATCCCAGCACTTTGGGAGGCCATGGTGGGCAGTTCGTGAGGTCAGGAGTTTGAGACCAGCATGACCAACATGGTGAAACTCCATCTCTACTAAAAAATACAAAAATTAGCCGGGCGTGGTGGCGCACGCCTGTAATCCTAGCTACTCAGGAGGCTAAGGCAGGAGAATCACTTGAACTTGGGAGGCGGCGGTTGCAGCAAGCTGAGATTGTGCCATTGCACTCCAGCCTGGGCGACAGAGTACTGAAGTAGATTTTTAAAAATGAGGAGATGAATAACTTGAAAAAGTATTCGGGGATAAAGAGAGAAAAATAAATTTAGATTGTTTACATATATAAAATATATTTTAAAAGATAACGCTTGTCTTTTTTTGTTTCTTAAATACAAGGAATGGATATTTAAATCCCATGCCTTTTGTTTTAAAATTTAAGAAATGCTTACAGCTTCCCACACTGAAATCTATACTAACACAGCTATTATAATCTATGGATAACAAAATCAAAACAAACGGAGTTCTCTTGACCAATCCATTTTCTTGATTTTTAAAAGTCTGAATGTTTACTCAAAGAAAGAAAACTATTAATAATGGATTCTGTTATTTGAAAATATTTACTGATTATTTACTGTACACTAAGTAATCTCCAGCTCATGGAGATAAATCAGTGGAAAAGTATGTGAAGTTACCCAGGTTTGTTAAGCTTAAATTCTAATGAGGGAGAAAAGAAGTAATTGAGCAGGTACTTTAAAACAGGAGTGTTGGCCGGGTGCGGTGGCTCACGCCTGTAATCCCAGCACTTTGGGAAGCTGAGGCTAGTGGATCACCTGAGGTTGGGAGTTTGAGACCAGCCTGACCAACATGGAGAAACCCTGTCTCCACTAAAAATACAAAAAATTAGCCAGGCATGGTGGCGGAGGCCTGTAATCCCAGCTCCTTGAGAGGCTGAGGCAGGAGAATCACTTGAACCCAGGAGGTGGAGGTTGCAGTGAGCCGAGATGGTGCCATTGCACTCCAGCCTGGTTAAAAAGAATGAAACCCCATCCAAAAAAAAAAAAGAGTGTTATGATATGGCTTGGAATTCTAAAAATTACGTACTGTGGTTGCTGTGTAGAGACTGGATTGAAAAAAAAGGCAATGATAAAAGCTTAAATTCGGCCTGGCATGGTGGCTCATGCCTGTAATCCCAGTACTTTGGCAGGCCGAGGTGGGCAGATCACAAGGTCAGGAGATCAAGACCATCCTGGTTAACACGCGTGAAAACCCGACTCTACTAAAAATACAAAAAATTAGCCAGGCGCGGTGATGGGCGCCTGTAGTCCCAGCTACTCGGGAGGCAGAGGCAGGAGAATGGTGTGAACCCAGGAGGTGGAGCTTGCAGTGAGCTGAGATTGCGCCACTGCACTCCAGCCTGGGCAACAGAGTGAGAAGCCATCTCAAAAAAAAAAAAAAAAAAAAAGCTTAAATTCGTATAGAATATGGCTAGCCTATAATTTTGAGGGTGCCTGAAATAAGAATGTATAATAGTTCTCATTATTTCCCCCAAGAAATCTTGCAGTAGAGCCCTGACCATGTGAGGAAAGTAGTGTAGTTACCAAGTGGTGAGGGTGGGAAGGTGATTTTAAAAACACCATTTGGAATTACTGCACTTTAAAGGCAAAGCTGGCAGGTTTTCCATACACAACAGATCTGAAAATGTGTGTGTGTGTGATGGAGATATGTATCACCGTGACAGGACAGTAGCCTTGACATTGCCTTAGCAGCAGCCTAGGATGGGGGCCAGGGAGCATGAACGAGGGTGAGGAGGGAGAGGAAGGGGGAGAGAGAAAGAGACAGATGGGGAGAGGGAAGAGAGAGAGATGGAAAGCGAAAGACGGGTACAGAGAGATGGGGGAAAGACAGAGGAGGCTGAGAAGGAGAGGAGGATGGAGAGAGCAGAGAGAGAGAAAGAGAGATGGGGAAAGGGGCAAGAGATGACAAGAGAGACAGAAAAGCCAGAGAGGCAGAGGGGGAGAAAGGGAGAGAGGGAGAGAGACAGAGCGGGAGGTCGGCGCACTCTGGGTCCCAGTTTCCAGTGCAGCTGTAGGTCACCATCACCTAACTGCATGTGCAATAAAGTCCTCGTGCCTGCTGCTCACAGCCCCCGAGAGCCCCTCCTCCTGGAGAATAAAGCCTTTGTTGGCTACCCTTCCTCACTGGATTTTGGTTGTGTCTAATGAACCCAGTCGTCCCGTCTATCACCTTCCTGGCTCATGGCTCCACGAAACGCTGCCCCCTTGGTTTGGGATGACCAGTGGTGCCCCCATCTCACCAGGCTCCTGAGGAAGCTTGTGACCTTGGCTTGGGCCCAAAGTAGCCGGGTACCTGCTGGGGCTCTGCTTCTCCTTTCAGTAAGAGAAGAAAGAGACCAAAGAATGGTCTGCACAGAGGGCACCTGTGCAAACATCCAGAGAACCAGGGAGTTGAGCCGTCTTCATTTCCCAACAGACATATTCCCTTCCATGCCTCCTTAATGAGAGCATGAAGCACAGTATGCGTGTGTCCAGCTGTGTGCAAAGGTATGTGTGTGTGCATATATGTTGTGGGGGCATACAGTAGGCAGCAAGGAGAGGGCAGCTCCTGCTCAAAGCTGCAAGTCTCTCTGAAAGAAAGATCGAGATTCCCAGAACCACAGCAGGACAGTGTTTTCATTTGCATCCATTTTTATTAGCATTTAAACCTGTATCTTGAGTAGCATATAAACCTTAAGTTGGTTATTTTTACAAGCATTTACACAGTAAGATAAACACATGATAATGTACACTGAAATTATGCACCCTCACCCACCCCCCGCCCCCCAGCCAAAACCATCTTGCGAACCTACACTCAGCAAAGGATCCCATAGTGCACTTTGGGAGGTATAGACAGGAAGCCTGGGTCTCCATCGCTCATCCCATCTTTTCATCAGCTGTGGGCCACCACACTGCACTGGTTTGCTAGGGCTTCCTTAAAGTACCACAGACTGGGAAGCTTCAGCAACAGAATCTCACTGTCTCACAGTCCTGCAGGCTGTATGTCCAAGATCAAGGTGTCAGCAGTGTAGGTCCCTTTCCAGAGTGGTCCAGGAAGGCTCTGTTCCAGGCCTCTCTCCTGGCATGCAGGTGGCCTTCCCTGTGTCTCTTCACCTCGTCTTCCCTCTATGCGTGTCTCCGTGTCCAAATTTGCCCTTTTTGTAAGGACATCAGTCATATTGAATTGGGCACCCCCTACTGACTTCATTTTTGATTTTAACTTGTTTCTATAAGATGCTATCTCCAAATAAGATCACATTTTCAGGAACTGGGGCTAAGGACATCAACAAAGGAATTTCAGGGGACAAATTCAACCCATCACACAGGCGCTCCCCGAGGCCACCTCTGTGTCATCTTTGTCTACAGGCAAGTTGGCATCTAAAAACTGTCTGCCCAAGACATGCGTCTGGCCCATGGTACAGCCAGTCCACACGGCTGATGGTGAGATCCGGGTGGCATTGTTTCCTCACCGCCATGCCTCATGCAATCAGCTGCCTTCTTATAACAAGGTGGACACAAATCCCGGTACTGGCGAAGACGCCTGCTGGCTGTGTGTGAAGTAGCCTCACGTCAGTGTGCTGCAAAGATGCGGCTTAGAATGTTACAGCTTGTGTGTGAAAGACATGCAGATTTCTATTCCTTCTGATCTGTGGTTTCAAGTTCTGCTCATCTGAACCCAAGGGGCTCTGTAGGATGCCTCTGGAAGAGCCAGGGTGTCAGGGGTGCTGAAAACACAAGGTATCCAGGCTCGACCCCAGCTTCAATCACACAAATAATCTTGTTGACTTTTTTTTGGTCTTTTTTTTTTTTTTGAGACAGAGTCTCGCTTGTCGCCCAGGCTGGAGTGCAGTGGCCCGATCTCTGCTCACTGCAAGCTCCGTCTCCTGGGTTCATGCCATTCTCCTGCCTCAGCCTCCTGAGTAGCTGGGACTACAGGTGCCCGCCACCACGCCCAGCTAATTTTTTTTTTTTTTGTATTTTTAGTAGAGACGGGGTTATGCCATGTTAGCCAGGGTGGTCTCGATCTCCTGACCTCGTGATCTGCCCACCTCGGCCTCCCAAAGTGCTGGGATTACAGGTGTGAGCCACCGCGCCCGGCCTGGTCAGTTTTTTAATTGATCTTTGTATAATTTTTTTGTTTAAGAAAGGAATCCTTTGGCAGAAAGAAAATCTGAAACTCTAAATACTGTCCATTTTATCCATGTATTGTTGGTCATACCCCCAAAATATATCCTGATTCCAGCCATTTGTCATGACTGCTTTAATCTGAGCTCCCATCATTTTTCTCCTGGAAAATCCAGCCTCACCCAATGGCCTCCCGGCTGCCACCTGGCCTCTCCCCAGGGCTCAGCAAGATTTTTCTGCAAGGGACCTGGTAGTACCATCTTGAGTTTCGTGGACCCTGTGGTCCTTGTTGCACCTACTCAACAGTTACTCAGCTTCACCACTGCAGCCCCAAAGCAGCCCCAGACAAGAAGGGAACACCAGAGGAACTGTGGCTCCAATAAACCTTTATTCACAATAGGAGGAGGGCTTCATCTGGATTGTGGGCCATAGTTTGCCAACCCCTGCCTGACTTCATGGCAACACTGACCTTCATATTTACGCCTCTTAAAAACATGTGTAAGATGAGTGCAGTGGCTCATGCCTGTAATCCCAATACTTTGAAAGGCCAAGACTGGATGATTGCTTGGGGGCAGGAGGTCCAGACCAGCCCGGATAACACAGCGAGATCCCGTCTCTACAAGAAATCATTTCAAAAGCAGTCAGCCATGGGGGCCCACACATATAGTCCCAGCTATTCAGGAGGCTGAGGTGGGAGGATTGCTTGAGCCTGGGAAGTCAAGGCTGTAGTGAGCTGTGTTTGGGCCACTGCACTTCAGCCTGGGTGATGGAGCAAGATCTTCTCTCTCTCTCCCCATATATATATATATATATATATATATATATATATATATAAAATATATATTTATTTATTTATATATAATTTATTTATAGTGTGTGTAATGGTTGTCTACAAGATACACCTTTAACTAATCACAGCCAACCCTCAAATAATACGCATAGTGTAGGACCCTTACAATGCTACACTCCCAACTCTCTCTCCATATATATATAATTTATTTATAGTGTGAGTAATGGTTGTCTACAAGATACACCTTTAATTAATCACAGCCAACCCTCAAATAATACACATAGTGTAGGACCCTTACAATGTTAAACTCCCAACTCTTCTCCCCACCCATCTTTTGTTTTCTTTCTTTCCACAGATTCTATGACCGTCTTCCTCTCCTGATTGACTCTGCATGAAGGGGATTTCTGGTGGGGGAAGGGCAGCAGGTGAGAAATGAAGTACCAAGAAACTAGCAAAGGGTCTTCTGGTTGTCTGGGGACAGTCCTCCCATCATCCCCAGCCTAGTCTCAAGGGTTCTGGGCCGGTCACCCTGTGGCCTCTGTGCTGTGTCTCTGGATCTGGCCTCCATGGGAAGGACCCTGGAAGACCCAGCAGAGTGGGGTGCCAGGGTTGACAAACATCTTCCTGTTCCTCTGGCTGTGTGGCTCAGGAATAGGCCCAGACAGTGTGTCCAGGTGTGCGAGGCCACATCACTGCCTCCTTTGAGATGGCCCAGAGGAACTTGTGGCGCAAGCGTGAAGCTCGGCACCCAGAACCTGTGACCAACTGTCCCTCCCTGTGTCCTGGAGTTGGGGTCCAGTCCTGAGAAGACTCTCAGTCACCTGTGGGTGCTGATGAGGGGAGGGAGAGGTCTGTGGACTGAGAGGGGCCATTGGTAGGGGACTCTGAGCACCACCGCTCAGGGGTCTGATCAGTGGGGGCCTGGTCAGCAGAGATTCAACTCTGGGGCTCAGACACAGAAAACCTGGTCAGTGACCCTTTCTCCTTTTTCAGCTCTTGCCGCACGTGCAGAAAGAGAGGAACTTCCAGTGCCCGCTATGGAGCCACAGCCCACAGCATGGGGAAGGCCCCATCCAGAGGCAGTGCTGCAGCTAGAGGTAGCTCCAGAGTCCTCTGGGCCCTGCACCGATACAGCCAAAGACCAGCAAAGCGAGGAGCTGCCAGACCTCATGCTACCTGCAGTAGCCACTGGCCTCAGCCCTGGAGCTGAGAACGTCATTGGAGATAGACGTGGCAGAGAGGAGTTTGCGAGCATGGCCCCAGCCAGCAGCTCCCAGGCTGCCCCTAGTCCTGGGCATGGAGTGAGCCTTGGTGTCGGAGACCAGGGTGTGCAGTCTGAACTTCTCTACCTCACTGAAGAGAGGCCTCTTTTATTTACCAGAGCCACAGCCCTGCTGCAACAGGACCTCTTCATTCTGCTGATGCTGGGGCTGTCTATCTGCAAGCTGGAGGTGTTGAGAGCAGGGAAAGGAGCCTGTGAGGAAGGGTTCCAGCAGCTACTCCTGCTCCCAGAGGTGGCCTCCTCCTCCAGGCATGGAGGTCTGTTCACTACTGGGCTTCTGGGCTATTTGCCCCTGATTTGCTTCCTGGTATGGGCTCTTCTTAACAGGCAGGCAATGGGTGTGAGGACCAGGCAGGGGCTTCAAAGGGTACAGCACCAAATCTTCCAAACTCAGCACTTGTGCCCTGGGGTCTCCAATCTGTCTTCTGCCCTAGGATTTATTCATACTGTTAAATTACAAGTTTATGCATATGATATGTAAATACAGCTCGACTTTTTGAAACTTCATGCCTTTTTGAACTCCCTAATGTTAGATGGTGTTTTTGAGGCGATCTGAAAATCTCTGATAGTTGTGTCTTTTGTTGTGATTGGTTGTGTGATTGAGTTACCACCACCAAATCAACTGTTATTGGAAACCTTTCAGGTATGGCTTTTAGAAGACCTAGACCTACTCTTGCCTGTTTTGACCCTCCAGTTTATTGTGGAAGGAAGGATCATGGGGTTTCATGTCTCCGGCAGATCAATCACTTTCCTCCATCCATAGCAGGGAGGAGTCATGGCACCCCAGATGGTCACTGGGAGGAGGAGGTGAGGAGGTGTATGGAATCCAGCCCTGTCACACAGACCTAGCACATTACACCCTAGCTGAGTCCCCTGCTAAGGAAGGGCATGCCCTCTGCCCTCAACTGTCAGCCACCCATCCCCCATCTGCATCCCCAGGACTGCCCCAGATGGGGAGATCTGAGACTGGGGAGCACACATAGATGTTCTGATGCTAGCTACGGGTCTTGGGGTGGTGACAGTAACAAGGACCTGGGTGCACATGTGAGTTGGGCAGCCAGGCCTGGCCAGAGCAGTGACACATGCATCCACACATTAGTGCACTCACATACATGTTCACGATCACCTGCACAAACACGCTGCACACACGCATGTTGAGACTTCAGGGAGGGGAGGACGCTGACTCTGGGCCCTGCTGACCCAGGCAGGGGCCCACTGTAATGGGTGCCATGACCCCACAATGTCACTGTTGTTGAGTACCCTCCCACCTACCTGCCTGCCCTCTCTGTGTCTGGAGCTCTTGGAGACAAGACACACAGCGGTGTCTGGTTCTGTGCAGAGGAGGCTTTCCTAAGTGAGAGGTACAGCTGGATCAGCAGACTCAGGTGAATGTGACCTGCTGTGTTCCCTCCCTGCTGACCTGGGACAGTCACTACCTGGTGGGCATTGCTGGCCTCTGGGCAAGTGCCGAGGAGGGTAATCCCTGGGCATTCACCAGATGCCCATTCTGCACTGACTGTGTAGATGGTTGTTTCCTGCATCCTCACAGCAACTCTGTGGGGTGGGTGCTGTCCCCAAATGTACCAATTTGACAAGTGAGCTGTCTAGGGTCAGAGGAGCTGACACTGGCCCAGGGACCCAGATGTGAGCCTGGGATGTGCCCTCAGCCCTGCCCTGTGCTGTGCTGGACTCAAGCCCTGACCTCTGTGGCCTCCCTGCCCTGGATTCCAAATCTCCCTGGGGTTCCAGACTTCAGTGGGGCAGAGCCTGGCCCTGGAAGAGGCACTATAATGGAGGCCCTGTGGGTGGCGGGGAGGCGGGGGTTCTCAGTCAAATTCTGTGCCTTAAGCTGGGAGGAGGTCTCACCAACTCAGACTTCAGGTGTGGTCACTGATGGTCCCTGTGGGACCCAGGGGACACATGGGGTCCTGGGGGAGTGCATCTCTCTTGGCCAGAGTGCATGAGAATTGGAGTAGAACGGAGCAGTCACCAGATGTCTTGCTTCCTACAGAAAACTGGGCATCTTCGTGGAGACTGATCCTATACAGATGTCCAGTCCTAACCCCATCTGCCTCCAGGTGCCCGGAACAGCTCATCGTGAGCCCTTCAGGCTCGGCAGGTGGACACCGTTTGCCCTGCCGGGGCAGGTGTGTGTCCATCTGAGAGCATTTGAGGACAACAGGCCTGTCTTTCCAGATTGCCCTGTGCTCAGGTCCTCAGGAAGGAGCCCACCCCAGGTGGAATGCAAGGACTCCAGAGACTGGGGAAGGGGTGGGGTCACTGGGTCTGGCCCCTGTCACTTGGAAGGGGTGGTAGAATGGGGGTCCTTGGGCCGGAGGGCATCTAGGGGTGTGGCAGGACTGGTTTGGGTGTTTTTCTGGAGCACTCGGGTACAGCAGAACCATTGGATGACTTTGTCTTGTGGGATGGTGATGGATGAGGTCATGGATACCCTGCATGTGATGAGTGAGGGGATATTATTGACAAGTATGAGCAGGCACAGGTGGGGCCGCTCCCTCGAGGGAGGTGGGGCCTCACCTCCTTCACTGTGCCTGGTCAAAGGCTCCTGGGCTCCCTAAGATCACAGGACCGGGACAGGCTGTCCATGCCCTTGGGACCCCAAGTGCCTCACCTTGCCCCCTCTCCCTGGCCCCCTCTGGGTCACAGGGATGCCAAGCTGGGGCAGCAGTGGACACGGAGCATGAGCATGTTGACATGTGGAAATTCACCGATCGCCTCGGGATTGTGTGGTGAGTCCTCTGTCCCCTGACACATCGGTCTCCCCTCAGGGACAGGTTTTATTTTTAGAAAGATCTCTCTGAGGCAGGACATGTCTCTCCAGCTCGGGCCAACCTCCTCTCCAGGGTTGGAACTCCTCCCTGCATCTCCTGCAGGTCCAGCCCATGGTCAGGATTAGGGCAGAGCCCAGAGGCTCTGCAGATGCTGAAGCCAGCATGATCAAGTGTTCCACCGATGCCTCTGGAATCTACAGTCAAGAGACCAAACCAGCTGTGCAACTTGGAGCAAGTATCTCATCTATAAAAAGAGGGGGTTTTGGCCTGGAGAGGTGGCTCACACCTATAATCCCAGCACTTTGAGGAGCCAAGGCAGGAGGATTGCTTGAGCCCAGGAGTTCGAGACCAGCCTGGGCAATAGAGCAATACCCCCATCTCTACAAAAAATTTCAAAAATTAGCCAGGTGTTGTGGTGTGTGCCCATAGTCCCAGCTACTTGGGAGGCTGAGGAGGGAAGATTCACTTGGGCCCAGGAGGTAAAGGCTGCAGTGAGTTGTAATCACACCACTGGACTCCAGCCTGGACCCTGTCTCAAAAAAAAAAAAAAAAAAAAAAGAAAAAAAAAAAGGAAAGAAATCCTATCACATGCTATTAATACAACAGGGATGAGCCTGAGAACATTATGCTAAGTGAAACAAACCAGTCACCAAAAGACAAGCACTGTATGATTCAACTTTTATGAGGACCCTAAGGTAGTCAAGTTTAGGCTGGGTGTGGTGGCTCACGCCTGTAATCCCAGCACTTTGGGAGGCCGAGGTGGGAGGATCATCTGAGGTCAAGAGTTCCAGACCAGCCTGGCCAATGTGGTGAAACCCCGTCTCTACTAAAAATACAAAAATTAGCCAGGAGTGGTGGCGGGCGACTGTAATCTCAGCTGCTCAGGAGGCTGAGGCAGGAGAATCGCTTGAAGCCAGGAGGTGGAGGTTGCAGTGAGCCAAGATCGCCCCACTGCACTCCAGCCTGGGCATCCCAGCAAGACTCAGTCTCAAAAAAAATTTAAAGTAACTACATGCAGTGGCTCATGTCTGTAATCTCAGAGATTTGGAAGGCTGAGGTGGGAGAACTGCTTGAGGCCAGGAGTTCAAGACCAGCTAGGCAACACAGTGAGATCTCAGCTCTACAAAAAATTTTAAAAATGATCTAAGTATAGTGGCTTGCACCTATAGTCCTAGCTACTTGGAAGGCTGAGGTGGGAGGATCACTTGAACTCAGGAGTTGGAGATTGCAGTGAGCTTTGATTGTACCACTGCACTTCAGCTGGAGCAATAGAGTGAGACCCTATCTGTAAAAAAAATAAATAGGCCAGGCCCGGCGTGGTGGCTCACATTTGTAATCTCAGCACTTTGGGAGGCCGAGGTGGGTGGATCACCTGAGGTCAGGAGTTCAAGACCAGCCTGACCAACATGGAAAAACCCCATCTCTACTAAAAATACAAAATTAACCAAGCATGGTGGTGCATGCCTGTATTCCCAGCTATTGAAGAGGCTGAGGCAGGAGAACTGCTTGAACCTGGGAGGCGGAGGTTGCGGTGAGTGGAGATTGCACCACTGCACTCCACCCTGGGCAACAAGAGCAAAACTCCATCTCAAAAAAATAAAAATAAATAAAAAATAAATAGGCCAGATGTGGTGGCTCACACCTGTAAGCCTAGTAATATGGAAGGCTAAGGTGGGAAGACTGCTTGAGGCCAGGAGTTTGAAACCAGCCTGGGCAACATAGCAAGACCACGTGTCTATTAAAAATTAGCCTGGTGTGGTGGCACGCACCTGTAGCCCTAGCTACACAGAGGCTGAGGCAGGAGGATTACTTGAGCCCAGCAGTTTGAGGCTGCAATGAGTTGAGATTGTACCACTGCACTCCAGCTTGGGCAAGATGAGACCTTGTCATTCATTTATTCATACATACATAACATTTTGTTTTAAACCCAGAACTTTGTTTTTAGGTTTGCATCAAGCAAAGTCGTTAATGTTAGGTCAACATTGTTTTCTTTTTTTTTCTGAGATGGAGTCTTGCTGGAGTGCAGTGGTGTGATCTCAGCTCACTGCAACCTCCGCCTCCCAAGTTCAAGCGATTCTTCTACCTCAGCCTCCAGAGTAGCTGGGATTACAGGCATGCACCTCCACACCCAGCTAATTTTTGTATTTTTAGTAGAGACGGGGTTTCGACATGTTGGCCAGGCTGGTCTCGAATTCCTGACCTCAGGTGATCCACCTGCCTCAGCCTTCTGAAGTGCTGGGATTACAGGTGTGAACCACCACACCTTGCCTATTGTTTTCAAATATTGCCTTTGATTATAAATAATGTTCCAAAGATAGATTAATATTAAATTATATTAACAAAATGTGATAATGAAAACGTGTAATAATTACCTTTTATTTTTATTATTTTTTTTGAGATGGAGTCTCGCTCTGTCACCCAGGCTGGAGTGCAGTGGCGTGATCTCAGCTCACTGCAAACTCTGCCTCCCAGGTTCACACCATTCTCCTGCCTCAGCCTCCCGAATAGCTGGGACTACAGGCACCAGCCACCAGGCCCGGCTAATTTTTTTGTATTTCTTTTTAGTAGAAACGGGGTTTCCCCGTGTTAGCCAGGATGGTCTCCATCTCCTGACCTTGTGATCCACCCAACTGGGCCTCCCAAAGTGCTGGGATTACAGGCGTGAGCCACTGCACCCGGCCAATAATTACCTTTTAAAAGAGCCCTTTAACTGGCTGGGCACAGTGGCTCACACCTGTAATCCCAACACTTCGGGAGACCAAGGCGGGTGGATCATGAGGTCAGGAGATCGAGACCAGCCTGGCTAACGTGGTGAAACGCCGTCTCTACTAAACAAAAAACAGACAAACAAACAAAAAAGTTAGTCAGGCATGGTAGCGCACGCCTATAGTCCCAGCTACTTGGGAGGCTGAGGCAGGAGAATCGCCTGAACCTGGGAGGCGGAGGTTGCAGTGAGCCGAGATTGTACCACTGCACTCCAGCCTCGTGACAGAGCGATACTCCGTGTAATTAGAAAAAAAAAGAAAAAAAAAAAAGCCCTTTAACATGAATAAACGATGTAATTACACTTCTATTTATGTTGTGGTTTTTTGGGTTTTTTTAAATTTAGAAACAGGGTCTCATTCTGTCACCCCAGCTGGAGTGCACTGGCAAAATCATAGCTCACTGCAGCCTTTGATTTCCTGGGCTCAAGCAATACTCCACCTCAGTCTCTTGAGTAGCTGAGACTACAGACGCATGCCACCATGCCTGGCTAATTTTTAAATTTTGTTTTGGAGACAGCATCTCACTATATTGCCCAGGCTGGTCTCAAATTCCTAGCCTCAAATGATCCTCTGCCCTGGCCTCTTAAAGCACCGGGATTACAGGGGTGAGCCACCACACTCAGTCCCCTTCTTAAAAATGTAGAAAACATCACCCCTTGCTCGATACATTGCTGTGAGAATCGAATGAAATATTAGTTTTGAAAACACCTGGTGTGGACCGGGTGCAGTGGCTCACAGCTCTAATCCTAGCACTCTGGGAGGCCAAGGCAGGTGGATTGCTTGAGCTCAGGAGATGGAGATCAGCCTGGCCAACATGGTGAAACTCTGTCTCTACAAAAAACTAGCTGGGTGTGGTGGTGTGTGCCTGTAGTCCCAGTGACTCAGGAGGCTGAGGTGGGAGGATGGCTTGGGTCCAGGAGGCCAAGGCTGCAGTGAACCTTGATCACACCACTGCACTTCAGCCTGGGTGAGAGACCATGTCTCAAAAAGGAAAAAAAAAAAAAAAAGAAAACACCTGATGTTAACAAAATACCTTAGCCTGAAAGAAGAAAGAAAGGAAGGAAAAAGAAAAAGAAAGGAGAGAGAGAAAGAAAGAAAACAGCTGGTGAATTCTTCAAGGCACAATGCAAAAGTTAGTTATTCACAATAGGAGAAAGACAATGCCTTCAACTTGATTCTCAGTCTTCCACATAGAGCTTCAGGGCCATCTCAGGACAGAATGGCAATTCCTTCTCCAAGGGTGACCTTTCTTTCTGTTTCCTTTGGGACAAAAATGCACACATTTGCAAAAGCCATGTCGAATTCTGTAATTTATTTTCTTTGCCTGATGATGACTGTAAAAAACAAAAATGAACATAACACTGTAATTCTGAGGGTGAAAGAGTCAACTGATAGCCACTGCATGTGTAAATCCAACATTTATAATGCAGAAACGGTTTTTGGTAATCCAGATTCAGCCTCCACTTCCACACCATTTCCAATACAGACTCGATGACTCACATGGCAACGGCTACCTTCTGCAGCATCCCTCAGATGACACTGACTTTTTCTAGACAGAGGCCACACACCAGTCCAGTGGCTCAATACTCCTTGCAAACCAGCCTATTTTTTAGAAAGCCCCCAAAGAACTGTGAAATGTGCCCCTGAGTACACCTGCGCTGAGCTCTTCAGTGTGATCACATGCTGGGCGTAAAAGAGTTCTGTCAGAGAGCAGGTGCGGAACAGAAATCCTACAGTTGGGAAGCTTGTTGTTTTCTGAAATTTCCAAATTGTTTAGGTCCTAGGCTGATTGAGTACTCCCTATGACTGTGTCAGAACCAGGCCTTTGAAGAGATTCACATACCTCTGGCCCGGGTACCCCTCAGAGTATTTGTTATTTAAGCAAGAGCCTAGGGCCTCCAAAACTGCTTGGCTGGCAAAATTCTCCATGGCAATCAGCTCCAATCCAACCCTCTGCCGGTTACTCTCCTCCTTAATGATTTTGTAAACCTTATGAGAAGAAAACAGATGCTTGATATTCGGAAATTTTAGTTTAAAATAGACACTCTTTCACATTAATATTGATTGTGCCTTCAGAAGCTGACCTTAACCCAAATAACATCAAGGACTCTCATAACACTTAAGGAATAGAATGAATCCTCCTCAAAGGTTTTAGTATCTGAGAAAGCACTAATCAATGAATTAAGAAAAACAAAATGATGGCCAGGCGCGGTGGCTCACGACTGTAATCCCAGCACTTTGGGAGGCAGAGGCTGGTGGATCACCCGAGGTCAGGAGTTCTAGACCAGCCTGGCCAACATGGTAAAACCCCATCTCTACTAAAAATACAAAACTTGGCTGGGCGCAGTGGCTCATGCCTGTAATCCCAGCACTTTGGGAGGCCAAGGTGGGAGGATCACCTGAGGTCGGGAGTTCGAGACCAGCCTGACCAACATGGAGAAACCCTGTCTCTACTAAAAAATACAAAATTAGCTGGGTGTGGTGGCGCATGTCTGTAATCTCAGCTATTCGGGAGGCTGAGGCAGGAGAATCGCTTGAACCCAGGGGGCAGAGGTTGTGGTGAGCCGAGATCGCGCCATTGCACTCCAGCCTGGGTGACAAGAATGAAACCCTGTCTCAAAAAAAAAAAAACCTTAGACGGGTGTGGTAGCAGGCACCTGTAATCTCAGCTACTCGGGGGGCCGAGGCAGGAGAATCCATTGAACCTGGGAGGTGGAGGATGCAGTGAGCCGAGATTGCACCACAGCACTCCAGCCTGGGAAACAAGAGCGAGACTTCATCTCAAAAAAGAAAAACAAAATGATTGAAGAGAAAGTTATTTTTAAGTGTCCCACCTAATTTTTAACACCACCATCCTGTTATTTTTATCCCTACATTTCACCAAGTTTCTCCCTCCCTGAAACTTATTCCTCGTTCCTCTTCCTTAAAAGAAAAGATGCCTTAGGCCAGGCGCAGTGGCTCACGCCTGTAATCCCAGCACTTTGGGAGGCCGAGGTGGATGGATCACGAGGTTAGGAGATCGAGACCATCCTGACTAACACGGTGAAACCCCGTCTCTACTAAAAAATACAAAAAATTAGCCGGGTGTGGTGGCAGGCACCTGTAGTCCCAGCTACTCGGGGTGCTGAGGCAGGAGAATGGCATGAACCCGGGAGGTGGAGCTTGCAGTGAGCCGAGATCACGCCACTGCACTCCAGCCTGGGCAACAGAGCGAGACTCCGTCTCAAAAAAAAAAAAAAAAAATTAGCCGGCTATGGTGGTGGGTGCCTGTAATCCCAGCTACTCAGGAGGCTGAGGCTGGAGAATCCCTTGAACCCAGGAGGTAGAGGTTACAGTGAGCCAAGATCACGCCATTGCATTCCAGCCTGGGAAACAAGAGTGAAACTCTGTCTCAAAAAAATAAACAAACAAGTAAAATAAAATAAAATAAAGGTGCTTCCAGATGTCTACATAGATCTATATTCCCTGTGAACTGTCAGGAAAGGGTCAACTGTCAGTGACCTCTCCCCCTTCTCTGCTTTCCTCCAGAGCACCCTGCACAGTGGTCCACACTTTGAAGAAACCCAGCAATCTTTAAATTTACCCTCAAAGGATTTGTAGCCATTTTGTCTGCCACCACCTCTAAATCCAGCAGGATAATACTCATTTCAAGGCTATCCCTAATTAATTTGTAATTAGAACTAGAGATTTAAATGAAGGCCTCCAACATAAAAGCATCTGTGAAGACCCCACAAATCTCACCTCAACATCACTGTCTTTGAGGGGTTGTGCCACCATCTTGTCACGTGAGGACCACAGGTCAGCATCCTTGTGGGCCCCGTTGACTGGCATCATCATTGCACTGGTTCGAAGCTGACTAAAAAAATGGGAAAAACATGTGTAGCTTCCAGAATTAAATTTATTTTTTTATTTTATTTATTTTTTATTTATTTTTGAGATGTAGTCTTTGTTGCCCAGGCTGGAGTGCAGTGGCGTGATCTTGGCTCACTGCAACCTCTGCCTCCCAGGTTCAAGAGATTCTCCTGCCTCTGTCTTCCAACTACAGGCGCATGCCACCACGCCCGGCTAAGTTTTTGTATTTTTAGTAGAGATGAGGTTTCACTGTGTTAGCCAGGATGGTCTCAATCTCCTGACCTTGTCATCCGCCCACGTCAGCTTCCCAAAGTGCTGGGATTACAGGCGTCAGCCACCGCACCCCACCTATTTATTTTTATTTTTTTGAGACAAGAGTCTCACTCTGTCACCCAGGCTGGAGTGCAATGCCGTGATCTTGGCTCACTGCAACCTCCGCCTCCTGGGTTCAAGTGATTCTCCTGCCTCAGCCTCCGGAGTAGCTGGGACTATAGGCGTGCACCACTGTGCCTGGCTAATTTGTGTATTTTTCATAGAGATGGAGTTTTACCATGCTGGTCAGGCTGGTCTTGAACTCCTCTCAAGAGATCCACCTGCCTCGGCCTCCCAAAGGGCTGGGATTACAGGCATGAGCCACCATGCCCAGCCCAAGCATTACACTGAATGAAAGCTCATCACAACCTGTTAGTTCTATCAAGTTGCTAAACTAACACTTTTTTTAGCCTTTCCCTCAGAATTGCTTGGTAAACACGAGCATGTTCTACTGCAAAACCACTGTGTGGAACTTCGGGTTCCTTTCTGAACTGCAGACATCAGTTCATCTCCCTCAGAAATGAGAACTGACCCTCCTCCCCACCTGCAGGGAGCCCAACTCCGCCTCCTCTCAGCCAAACGTCTCATGGGTATAGCTTATGTCTCACAACTAAACTAAGTTCCTTGAAGGTAAGGACTGAGTGTTACTTTTTAAAAAAATCTCCTGTGGTACCCAACACTGCTATACATGAAGAATATTTTCTGGTCAGGCACGGTGGCTCATGCCTGTAATCCCAGCACTTTGGGAGGCCGAGGTGGGCAGATCACAAGGTCTGGAGTTCGAGACCATCCTGGCCAATCTGGTGAAACCCTGTCTCTACTAAAAATACAAAAAATGAGCTGGACGTTGTGGCACGCGCCTGTAGTCCCAGCTACTCGGGAGGCTGAGGCAGGAGAATCGCTTGAATCTGGGAGGCAGAGCTTGCAGTGAGCCGAGATCACACCACTGCACTCCAGCCTGGCCACAGAGCAAGACTCCACCTCAAAAAAAAAAAAAAAAGAGTATTTTCCAAATGACTGAACAGATGAATCATTGACTTCAAACAATTCCACTGGCAGGGAACTGGCAGGCTCTCATAAAATAGTAAGTATTCACTATTTAGCAACTTTTCAAAAGATTTTTTGGGACACACAAGTTAATGATGAACAGGACATAGGCAGTTGGGATCATCTTTCCAGGATGACCACCAGTAATATTTTATAAATGATAATGTAAGTACAGCAAATAGCACGTATTCACTCAGTCTGGACACACTTCTGCAGGCTCCAGAAAAATGTAAATGGGAGTTTTGCTATAAGAAGGGCCTCAAAAATCTCTATATGATTTTTGAATATATAAGGGCCTCATTTTAATCCTAGCAACACTTTGATGTGTTAATTTATTTCATACTTCAAGTAATGAAATTGAGGCTCAGGGCCAGGCATGGCAACTCACACCTGTAATCCCAGCACTTTGGGAGGCCAGGAGTTCCAGACCAGCCTGGGCATTGCTACAAAAAAAAAATTAGCTGGGCATGGTGGGATGGGCCTATAGTCCTAGCTACTGGGCTAGGACTCTTTTTTTTTTTTTTGAGACGGAGTCTCACTCTGTCACCCAGGCTGGAGTACAGCGGCGCAATCTCGGCTCACCGCAAGCTCCGCCTCCTGAGTTCACGCCATTCTCCTGCCTCAGCCTCCTGAGTAGCCAGGATTACAGGCGCCCACCACCATGCCCGGCTAATTTTTTTTTTTATCTTTTCAGTAGAGACAGGGTTTCACCGGTCAGCCAGGATGGTCTCGATCTCCTGACCTCATGATCCACATGTCTCGGCCTCCCAAAGTGCTGGGATTACAGGCATGAGCCACGGTGCCCGGCCTAGGCTAGGACTCAAAACAAACAAAAAAACAAACAAACAAAACTAAAGAAAGAAAAATAAATGACGTTAGAAAAGTGAAATATCATGGCCGGGCGCGGTGGGTCATGCCTGTAATCCCAGTACTTTGGGAGGCCGAGGTGGGCAGATCATGAGGTCAGGCAATCGAGACCATCCTGGCCTACACGGTGAAACCCCATCTCTACTAAAAATACAAAAATTAGCCGGGTGTAATGACTCACACCTGTAATCCCAGCTACTCGGGAGGCTGAGGCAGGAGAATCGCTTGAACCTGGGAGTCGGAGGTTGCAGTGAGCCAAGATCACCACTGCACTCCAGGCTGGCAACAGAGCGAGACTCTGTCTCAAAGAAAAGTAAAATATCTTAGCCCAGGGCTGCACAGAAAGTTAGCCACAGAGGTAGGACTCGAAACCCCAAAGCACATGTTCTAAGTACTCCACAGAGTTCCTGTGAAGCTGTTAGTTAAAATATGTACTTGGGCTGGGTGTGGTGGCTCATGCCTGTAATTCCAGCACTTTGGGAGGCTGAGGCAGGAGGATCACTTGAGCCCAGGAGTTCAAGACCAGCCTGACCAACATGGCAAAACCCCGTCTCTACTAAAAATACAAAAATTAGCCAGGTGTGGTGGCATATGCCTGTAATCCCAGCTACTCTGGAGGCTGAGGCATGAGAATCACTTGAACCCAGGAGGCAGAGGTTGCAGTGAGCCCAGATCATGCCACTGCACTCCAGCCTGGGTGACTAAGTGAGACTCTGTCAAAAAAAAAAAGTATATATATATATATATATATATATATATATATATATATATATTCACTCACGGTTCAGGAGGCTCAAAGTCAGGAATCAAACTGTTGGCAAGGTCATTTGAAGCCTTGAAGGGGGATCCTTCCTTGACTCCTCCAGCGTCTGGAGGCTACTGGCCATCCTGGTGTTACTAAAACACCAGGGGTTCCGTCTAGGGCCCGCCACTCACCTCACAGAAAGCCAATCAGTGAGACAACGATTATTGCCGAGAAAGAAGGCTTTAATAAGGTGCTGCAGCTGAGGGGATGGGAGGGATTTATCCCAGGAATGCAGGGGGTGGTTCAACATAAGAAAATCAATTAATGTAATATACCACATTAGTAGAACAAAGGGAAAAAAACAGTCACTCCAGCTGACACAGAAAAAACATCTAATAAATTCTAACATTTCATCATTAAAACATACGTAAAACTATGAAACGAGAGGAATTGCCTCAACATTATAAAAGATATTTGTGAAAAACCCACAGTTATCATCATACTTAATGGCAAAAGACTAAAAGCTTTCCCCCTAAGATCAGGAACAAGACACAGAGGTTCACTTTTACCACTGCTAGTCAACATTTTACTAGAAGTTGTAGCCAAAGCCTTTAGGTAAGAAAAAGCAATAAGAGGCACCAAACTGGGAAAGAAAAAATAAAACTATCTCTCTAAATATAGAAAATGCCAAGGAATACTCACACAAAAATTACTAGAGCTAATAAGCAAATTCAGCAAAGTTTCAGAACACAAGATCAACTCACAAAAACCAGTTGTGTTTTTTTGTTGTTGACTTTTTTTTTTTTTTTAGGAGTTTTTCTTTTGTTGCCCAGGCTAGACTGCAATGGCTGGATCTTGGCTCACTGCAACCTCGGCCTCCCGGGTTCAAGTGATTCTCCAGCCTCAGCCTCCCAAGTAGCTGGGATTACAGGTGCCCACCACCACGCTTAGCTAATTTTTGTATTTTTAGTAGAGATGAGGTTTCACCATGTTGGCCAGGCTGGTCTCAAATTCCTGACCTCAGGTGTTCTGCCCGCCTCGGCCTCCCAAAGTGCTGATGATAGACATGAGTCACTGCTCCCGGTCCAGTTGTGTTTTTATACACTAGCAAGGAACAGTTCAAAAATGTAATTAAGAAATCCGTGGCTGGGCGCAGTGGCTCACGCCTATAATCCTAGCAATTTGGGAGGCTGAGGCGGGCGGATCATGAGATCAGGAGATCGAGACCATCCTGGCTAACATGGTGAAACCCCGTCTCTACTAAAAAATACAAAAAAAAAAAAAATTAGCTGGGCATGGTGGTGAGCGCCTGTAATCCCAGCTACTCGGGAGGCTGAGGCAGGAGAATGGCATGAACCCAGGAGGCGGAGCTTGCAGTGAGCTGAGATGGCACCACTGCACTCCAGCCTGGGTGACTGAGTGAGACTCCATCTCAAAAAAAAAAAAAAAAAGAAAAAAGAAAACCGCTGGGTGTGGTGGCTCACGCCTGTAGTCCCACTACTTTGAGAGACTTAGGCGGGTGGATCCCTTGAGCCCAGGAGTTCAAGATCAGCCTGGGCAATGTGGTGAAACCCCTTCCCTACAAAAAAACATTAAAAATTAGCCGGGTGTGATGGCATGTGCCTGTGGTCCCAGCTATTCAGGAAGCTGACGTGGGAGGATCACCTGAGCCCTGGAGGTCAAGGCTGCAGTGAGCCGTCATGCATCATTGCACTCCAGCCTAAAAAAGGAGTGAAATTCTGCAATATGTTACAACATGAATGAACCTTGAAAACAAATATAAGTGAAATAAGCCAGATACTAAAAGACAATATTGCAAGTTTCCACTTATAGAGGTACCTACAAGAATCAAATTCATAGAGACAGAAAGTAGAATAGTGGTTAAAGGCTCTGGGCAGAGGGAGGAAAGGGAAGTTTGTTTTCTGGGTACAGAGTTTCAGTTTGGGATATCGAAAGAGTTCTGGAGATAAATAATGGTGATGGTTACATACCAAAGGCTACATGAATGTACTTAATGCCACTGAATTGTATATGTGGAAAATGGTTAAGATGGTACATTTTATGTCTATTGTATACCATCTCCCCTAAAAAAATTGTTTTTAAGAGTCAAGATCTCACTGTCTCCCACGCTGGGGTGCAGTGGGGCGATCAAAGCTCACTGCAGCTTCGGACTCAGCCAGCTTCCCTGGCTCAAGCGATCATCCTGTTCACCCTCCCCAGTAGCTGGGACTACAGGCTGTGCCCCCACGCCCAGCTCATTTTTTATTTTTTATTTTTCCCCCCTTGGTAGAGACGGGATTCTGCTATATTGCCTAGGCTAGTCTTGAACTCATAGAACAAAGTATCCTCTTGCCTGGACCGCGGCGTGGGGTCTCAAAACACCGGGATCACCGGATTACAGGCGGCGCAACACACCAGGAGAAACGCTTCCCGTTTTAAAAATTCAGGTTGTGATTGGCTGTCATTCCGTATTATGCTAATTTAGCATGCCTGCTTTTAAACTTTTTAAATTAAAACAATTTTTTAAAATTACGTTTCCACTTAAAACGTTAAAATGTGTTGTTAAGTGATAGTAGTCGAAAAGATGTTATTGCTAATATATTTTCCTATTTATTTCCTAATGGAATCAGAAATAGTGAAACTGTCTCGCCATCACTTAAAAGTGTACGGCGGATGTGGACCTAGCATAGGCTAGGGCAATTGTGTTAAGACTATACTTTCAGGGATCATTTCTATAGTTCGTTACTAGAGAAGTTTCTCTGAATGTGGGGAGTACCGAAAACCACGAGGAAGAACTACCGCGTCCTGTCCTGAGCGTGAAACCGGCTTTCAGTGTTGCTTTTCTGCAACTACTATTTGCCTCTGATGATCGTTCTTACTGTTCGTTTCGGAGAGTAAGAGGGAGAGGACGCAGTCTGAGTGGGTTTCATACTTTCAATGGTTTAAGAAGAAAAAGTGGTTTGATTGTTTTGGTTTCGCTTTCTTGTATCCATCCCACGATGGAGTGCGGTGGCGCGATCTCGGCTCAGTTCATGCCGTTTTCCTACCTCAGCCTCCCAAGTAGTGCGAGGCACTATAGGCGCGTTCCACCACGGCCGCCTAATGTTTGTTTTGTTCGTATTTTTAGTAGAAGCGGGGTTTCACCGTGTTAGCCAGGATGGTCTCCATCTCCTGACTTCGTGATCCGCCAGCCTCGGCCTTCCTAAATGCTGGGATTACAGGCGAGAGTCACCTCGCCCGGCCTCGATTCAATCTTTATCTTTACAGACGGGATGCTATGATGTGTTCTACCTTTTTTTTCCCGTATTTTTCTCTTTTCCCCTCCTTACTACCTCCTCCTGCCCCCGCTTTTTCTTACCTTAACCATTTTTGGATACGGTAGCTGTCTGAGTTTCCCCAATTCGAAATGTTTTCTGTTCCTGCGTTTTGAGCCATGGGAGACAGCCAGCGGTGTAGGTGGCTCTCTTTAAAGAGAGTTACAAAGGAAAGCAATTTAGTATTCACCTAACTACTCTTGGGTGCTATGCTTATTTCTATGTTTCTTTAGTAAAGTGAAATCTTACATCAGCTTTTTTCTTTTCTTTTTGAGACAGAGTCTCGCTCGGTCACCCAGGCTGGAGTGCAATGGCGCGATCTCGGCTCATTGTAACCTCTGCCTCCCTGGTTCAAGCAATTCTCATGCCTCAGCCTCCCAGGTAGCTGGGACTACAGGCACCCTGCCACCACGCCTGGCTAATTTTTTTGTATTTTTAGTAGAGATGGGGTTTCACCATGTTGGCCAGGCTGGTCTGGAACTCCTGACCTCAGGTGATCCGCCTGCCGTGCAGGTCCCCCAAATATATATCTTTTTAAACTTTGCTAATCTGCCTTTACAAAAGGGATATATAGGCCGGGCGTGGTGGGTCACGCCCATAATCCCAGCACTTTGGGAGGCAGAGGCGTCATTGCACTCAGCCTGGGCTACAGAGTAAGACTGCATCTCAAAAACAAACAAACAAAAAAAACCCGGATATATAATAACTTGCTTTTCCCATTTAACAGTGTATGTCTGTCTCTAGGCCAACTGATAAGAGATCCAAGTTATTCATTTGAATGGTGCTTAACACTTTGTCATTTGTATGTAACCATAATTTCTTCATCCATACCTGTACAGAAGGATAATATTTATTATTACTTTGCAGTTTTTGCCACTAGAAACAAGGCTTTGATAAAATACCTTGTAATATATATTTACATAACGAGTTTTGTGTTGTTTTGTTTTTTTGAGATGGAGTCTCCTGTCACCCAGGCTGGAGTGCAATGGCACGATGTTGGCTCACTGCAACTTCCTTCTCCTGGGTTCAAGTGATTCTCCTGCTTCAACCTCCTGAGTAGCTAGGATTACAGGCACACGCCACCACGTCTGGCTAATTTTTTTTTTTTTTTCTTTTTGAGACGGAATCTCGCTTTGTTGCCCAGGCTGGAGTGCTGTGGCGTGATCTGGGCTCACTGCAAGTTCCGCCTCCCGGGTTCATGCCATTCTCCTGTCTCAGCCTACCGAGTAGCTGGGACTACAGGCACCCACCACCACGCCCAGCTAATTTTTTGTATTTTTAGTAGAGACGGGGTTTCACCGTGTTAGCCAGGATGGTCTCGATCTCCTGACCTTGTGATCCACCTGCCTCAGCCTGCCAAAGTTCTAGGATTACAGGCATGAGCCACCGCGCCTGGCCACATCCGGCTAATTTTTGTATGTTTAGTAGAGATAGGGTTTCACCATATTGGCTAGGCTGGTCTTGAACTCCTTATCTCAAGTGATCCATCCTCCGCAGCCTCCCAAAATGCTGGGATAACAGGCAAGAGCCACTGCACCTGGACAACATAGTGAGGGTGTTTTTTTTTCGTTTTTGTTTTGTTTTATTTCTTTCTTTATTTATTTATTTGAGATGGTGTCTCGCTCTGTCACCCAGGCTGGAGTGCAGTGATGCGATCTTGGCTCACTGCAACCTCCGCCTCTCGGGTTCAAGCGATTCTCCTGCGTCGGCTTCCTGAGTAGCTGAGATTACAGGTGTGCGCCACCATGCCCAGCTAATTTTTTTTTTTTTTTTTTTTTTTTGAGACAGAGTCTCACTCTGTCGCCCAGGCGTGAGTGCAATAGCTCGATCTTGGGTCACTGCAGTCTCCACCTCCTGGGTTCTCCTGCCTCAGCCTCCTGAGTAGCTGGGACTACAGGCACCTACCACCACGTCTGGCTAGTTTTTATATTTTTAGTAGAGACGGGGTTTCACCGTGTTAGCCAGGATGGTCTCCATCTCCTGACCTCATGATCTGCCCGCCTCGGCCTCCCAAAGTGCTGGGATTACAGGCGTGACCCACCGTGCCCGGCCATGCCCAGCTAATTTTTGTATTTTTCGTACAGACAGGGTTTCCCCATGTCAGCCAGGCTGGTGTTGAACTCCTGACCTCAGGTGATTCACCTGCCCCGGCCTCCCAAAGCGCTGGGATTACAGGCATGAGCCACAGCTCCTGGCCTGTTTTTTGTTTTTTTTGAGACGGAGTCTCACTCTGTTGCCCAGGCTGAAGTGCAATAGTGTGATCTCGGCTCACTGCAACTTCCGCCTCCCGGGTTCAAGCAGTTCTCCCACCTCAGCCTCCCAAGTAGCCGGGACTACAGGCATGTGCCACTACGCCCTGCTAATTTTTGTATTTTTAGTAGAGATGAGGTTTCACTATGTTGGTCAGGCTGGTCTCGAACTCTTGACCTCAGATGATCTGCTTGCTTCAGCCTCCCAAAGTGGTGGGATTACAGGCGTAAGCCACTGTGCCCAACCCGTGAGTTTTTAATATCCAAAGTAAGATTTCTGGGTCAAGCTTTTAGTAAATATTGCCATATTGCTTTCTACAAGCATTGTAACAATTCACACTCCCAGCAGCAATTTAGGGAAATACCCATTTCCCATCTCTTCTCCAGCACTGAATGCTTCATTTTTTATTTTTTTATTTTTTTAGATGGAGTCTCTGTTGCCCAGGCTGGAGTGCGGTGGCGTGATCTTGGCTCACTGAAATCTCTGCTTCCTGGGTTGAAGTGATTCTCCTTCCTCAGCCTCCGGAGTAGCTGGGTTACAGGCATGCACCATGACGCCTGGCTATTTTTTTTTTTTTTTTTGTATTTTTAGTAGAGACGGGGTTTTGCCATGTTGGCCAGGCTGGTCTCAATCTCCTGACCTCAAGTGATCCACCTGCCTCAGCTTCCCAAAGTGCTGGGATTACAGGCATGAGCCACTGTGCCCAGCCTACTGATACTTAAATTTTTTTTTTTTTTTTTTTTTTTGAGATAGAGTCTCGCTCTGTCTCCAGGCTGGAGTGCAGTGGCACAATCTCGGCTCACTGCAACCTCTGCCTCCCAGGTTCAAGCAATTTTCCTGCCTCAGCCTCCCGAGTAGCTGGGACTACAGGCACCCGCCACCATGCCCGACTAATTTTTGTATTTTTAGTAGAGACAAGGTTTCACCATTTCGGCCAGGATGGTCTTGATCTCTTGACCTCGTGACCCGCCTGACTTGGCCTCCCAAAGTGCTGGGATTACAGATGTGAGCCACCACGCCCAGCTAAAAAATGTTTTATTTGTGGCTGGGCATGGTGACTCAGGCTGACATCTGTAATCTTAGAACTTTGGGAGGCCGAGGTAGGAGGATTGCTTGAGGCCAGGAGTTCAAGAGTAGCCTGGGCAACATAGCAAGATCCCATCTCTATGAAAAATTAAAATTAAAAAAATTATGACATTTTGTGCTACATGATGAAAAAAATTAAAAAGAAAGAAAATTGGCCAGGTGTGTTAGTGCACACCTGTAGTCCCAACTAGTCAGGGTGCTGAGGCGGGAGGATCTCCTGGGCCCAGGAGTTCAAGGCTGCAATGAGCTGTGATCGTGCCATTGCTCTCCAGCCTAAGATATGGGAAAAACCAAAGTGTTTTTCTTTTCTTTTTTTCTGCTGTCATTGTATGAAATCGTCTATAGGTTTCCATTATATCCAGTTATAGAGGGTGTTACTGAGTTACAGATTTTCTGCCTGCTGGATCTGTCTGTTTCTAATAGAGGGACACTGAAGTTGCCAACTAAAATAGTTTCTCCTTGCAGTGTTATCACTTTTTGCCTCACATGTTTTGATGTTCTGTTGTTAGGATCACACATGTTAAGGATTGTTAGGTTTTCTTTGAGCATTGACTCCTTAATCATTATGTAATGCCCTGTCTTTATCCCTGACAACTTTCTTTTCTTTCCCTTCCTTCCTTCCTTCCTCTTTTTCTTTTTTTCTTTTTTTTTTTTGAGACAGAGCCTCTGTCAACTGGGCTGGAGTGCAGTGGCATGATCTCGGCTCACTGCAGCCTCTGCCTCCCAGGCTCAAGTGATTCTCGTGCCTCAGCCTGAGGAGTAGCTGGGATTACAGTGGAGCGCAACCATGCCCAGCTAATTTTTGTATTTTGAGTAAAGACAGGGTTTCATCATGTTGGCCAGGCTTGTCTCGAATTCCTGGCCTCAAGTAATCTGCCCGCCTTGGCTTCCCAAAGTGCTGGGAAGCCACCCAGCACCTGTCCTGTTCCTGATGACTTTCCTTGCCCTGAAGCCTGTACTGTCTGAAATTAACACAGAGACTCCTGCTTCCTTTTGATTAGTGTTGGCATAGTAGATCTTTCTTTATCCATTTACTTTTAATATATACATCTTTAAAGTGTAGTTCTTATAAGGAGCATATAGTTGCATCTTGTTTTTTGCTCTACTCTGACAATCTCTCCTTTTCTTTTTTTTTTTTTTTTTTTTTTTTTTGAGATGGAATATTGCTCTGTTGCCCAGGCTGTAGCGCAGTGGCACGATCTCGGCTCACTGCAACCTCTGCCTCCTGGGTTTCACGCCTTTCTCCTGCCTCACCCTCCCAAGTAGCTGGGACTACAGGCACCCGCCACCACACCCAGCTAATTTTTTGTATTTTTAGTAGAGACAGGGTTTCACCATGTTAGACAGGATGGTCTCAATCTCCTGACCTCATGATCCGCCCACCTTGGCCTCCCAAAGTGCTGGGATTACAGGAGTGAGCCACTTCGCCCAGCCCAATCTCTCTCTTTTAATCGGTTAATTTGGACCATTGATATGCAAAGAGATTGTTGATATAATTGGATTAATATCTGCCTTTTTTTTTTACTGTTTTCTAATTGTTGCCTTTATTTGTATGTTTGTATTTTTGTCTTCCATTCTTTTTCTGCCTCTTGTAGTGTTTTGTCTCTGTGTTTTTCTTTTTCTTTCTTTCTTTCTTTTTTTTTTTTGAGACAAAATCTTGCTCTGTCACCCAGGCTGGAGTGCAGTGGCGCAATCATGGTTTATCGCAGCCTCAAGCTGCTGGGCTCAAGCAATCCTACCATCTTGGCCTCCCGAGTAGCTGGGACCACAGGCAGGTACCACTGTGCCTGGCTAATTTTTTTTAATTTAATTTTTTGTAGAGACAGAGTCTACGATGTTGCCCAGGCTGGTCTCAAACTCCTGGGCTCAAGTGATCCTTCTGCCTCAGCCTCTCAAGTAGCTGGGACTACAGTCACATGCCACCATGCCTGGCTAATTTTTATTTTTTTGTAGAGATAGAGATGGGATTTTGCAGTGTTGCTCAGGCTGGTCTCAAGCTCCTGGCCTCAAGCAATCCTCCCATCTCAGCCTCCCAAAGCACTGGGATTACAGGCATGAGCCACTATGCCCAGCCATAAATAAAATATGTTTTAGAGTATCTGTGTCCACTGCTAAGGGTGTAGTCATTTCTACACCCTTATCATCCTTATAGGAGCAGGGATTGCCTGCTCCTATAAGTGCTGAGGATTCCACTGCACTGACCTAGGTTGTGCCCTCAGGGAATGTTGAGTCCTAGCAGATGTTAAACAACATATGACACACCTACATATTTCACTGGACTTACAGTACACAGGTGGCTGTTAGTTTGATTTTCTTTCTTTCTTTCTTTTTTTCTTTTTGAGACACAGTCTCGATCTGTCACCCGGGCTGGAGTGCAGTGGCACGATCTCAGCTCACTGTAACCTCTGCCCCCCAGGTTCAAGCAATTCTCATGCCTCAGCCTCCCGAGTAGCTGGGATTACAGGCGCCCACCACCACGCCCGGCTAATTTTTTTGTATTTTTAGTAGAGACGGGGTTTCACCATGTTGGCCAGGCTGGTCTTGAACTCCTGATCTTGTGATCCACCTGCCTCAGCCTCCCAAAGTGCTGAGATTACAGATGTGAGCCACTGTGCCTGGCCAATTTTCTTCTGACTTTATTTCTCTCACCCCTGCCTCTCAGAGCAAAAGATTTTCTGCTTACCTTTGCTGCCCATGAGCTTTGGGCTGCTGGGATAAAAGAAGGCGCCACTTAAAAGGAAAGTTTTCCTGCTCTTATAAAAATTCTAATATAACCCACTTAAGGTGAAGAGGTTGATGATGACGAGAGTAAGGAGAGCAGGCAAAGCTTTCTCAGGATGGAGAGAAGATGGGGTACCAGGATTAGATTCTCAACCTATTAGGAAAAAAGAAAACCCAAAAAACCCCAGCAATTTCTAAAACAGAAGAGTTTATTTCTCTCTCCCATAACACAATCTGGGGGTAGACACTCCAAGACTGGTCTTGGGACTTGACCTTCCCCCCATCAAAAGGTGGACTCCAATGCCACACTCGGTAAGGGCTGGTTTGGTGACAGGCTCCTAAGACATGGAATGAGGCTGATGGGCACAGTGGTTCATGCCTGTAGTCCCAGCACTTTGGGAGGCCGAGGCAGGCAGATCACTTGAGGTCAGGAGTTCAAAACCAGCTTGGCCAACAAGGCGAAACCCTGTCTCTACCAAAAATACAAAAATTAGCCAGGTGTGGTGGCACACGGCTGTAGTCCTAGCTACTCAGGAGCCTGAGGCACAAGAATCGCTTGAACCCAGGAGGCAGAGGTTGCAGTGAGCTGAGATCATGCCACTGCACTCCAGCCTAGGCAATAGAGTGAGACCCTGTCTCAAACACACAAACAAACAAACAAACAAAAAAACACAAAGAAATGGAATGCGGCCGGGTGCGATGATGCATGCCTGTAATCCCAGGAGGCTGAGGCACGTGTTTCCTTTGTGCTCAGGACTTTCAGACCAGCCTGGGCAACATGGTGAGACCCTGTCTCTACAAAAAATACAAAAAATCGGCCAGGCATGATGGAGCATGCCTACATTTTCAGCTACTTGGGAGGCTGAGGTGGGAGGACTGCTTGAATCTGGGAAGTTGAGGCTGCAGTGAGCCAAGATTGCACCCCTGCATTTCAGCCTGGGCAACAGAGTGAGACCCTGTCTTTTAAAATAAATTTTAAAATAAAAATTTTAAATAAACAAGGAAGTTGATATTTGTACACTGTGTAAGATAAGGATCCAATTTCTTCTGCATGTGGGTATACAATTTTACCAATACCATTGATTAAAGAGGCTGTTTTTTTCCCTCTTTGTACTTGAAGAGACTGTCCTTGTCCCCTTTGTCAGAAATCAGTTGGCCATAATTGTGTGGGTTTATTTCTGGGAGAGTGAGTCCCTGCCTTGAAAGAAAGAGAGAAAGAAAGAGAAAGAAAAAAAGGAAAGAAAGAGAAAGACAGGAAGAAAGGAAGGAAGGAAGGAGAAGGGGAAAGAAGGAAGGAGAAGGGGAAGGAAGGAAGGAGAAGGGGAAGGAAGGAAAAGGAAGGGAGGCAGGGAGGGAGCCGAGCACGGTGGCTGATGCCTGTAATCCCAGCACTTTGAGAGGCTGAGGCGGGTGGATCAGGAGGTCAGGAGTTTGAGACCAGCCTGACCAATATGGTGAAACCTCGTCTCTACTGAAAATACAAAAATTAGCTGGGCATCATGTTGCACGCCTGTAATCCCATGTACTCAGGAGGCTGAGGCAGGAGAATCGTTTGAACCCAGGAGGCGGAGGTTGCAGTGAGCTGAGATCATGCCATTGCACTCCAGCCTGGGTGACAGAGTGAGACTCCATCTCAAAAAAGAGAGAGAGAGAGAGAAAGGAAGAAGGAGGAGGAAGAGGAGAAGAAAGAGAAAGAGAAGAGAAAAGGAAAAGAAAGAAATGGAACGCAACAGAAGTGATGCTGCGTGAACTTCAAGGCTAGGTCATGAGCAGTGTCCACCCTCTCTCTGGAAAACTCACTCTTGGAACGCTGCCACCATCCTGTGAGGAGGGCCAGGCCACATGCAGAGGCTACCTGAAAGCCCCACTGAGGTCTCAGCTGACAGACAGACAGCACCGGCCATCAGACATGAGAGTGGCCTTCACTTGTGGTCTCTGTCCCCACCCTCCATCTGACAGTAACCACAAGAAAGACCCAAGGCAGGCACCATTTAGCTGAGCCGAGGCAATCACCAGAACCAAGAGACGTAATAAACAATTAATGAGAGTTTTATACCATAAGTTATGACTCAGAAACATTTCTAAAGAAAAAAAATCCGTAAGTTTGGGGTGGTTCATTAAGCATCAACAGATAACACATGTGTTCTACCCTGTATCCCAGAATTCCTCGACAGGATTAAGACCCAGTTACCTGTAGCAGTAATTTACTTGATAACAATGTTCTTGGTGACTACTTTCCCCATCCTACTCCCTTGTCACTGTTTCTTAAGATCATCTCTCAAGGCCACAGGCAGTGGCTCATGCCTGTAATCCCAGCACTTTGGGAGGCCAAGGTGGGTGGATCACCTGAGGCCAGGAGTTGGAGACCAGCTTGGCCAACATGGCAAAACCCCATCTCTACTAAAAATACAAAAATTAGCCAAACATGGTGGTGCATGCCTATAATCCCAACTACTCAAGAGGCTGAGGTAGGAGAATCTCTGAAATTCAGGAGGCAGAGGTTACAGTGAGCTGAGATCGCACCACTGAACTCCAGCCTGGGTGACAGAGTGAGACTCCTTCTCAAAAAAACAAAAAACAAAAAACAACAACAACAAAAAAGATCATCTCCCAAATAAACTACTTGTATCAAATTACTAAATCAGGGTATGCCACTGGAGAACCCACTTAAAGCAGTGTGATAATTAAGAGCAGGAACTCAGTGGCCAAGGTGAGTCAGTTCAGAACCCAATTCTAACATACATTAGCTATCGATGGTGGTAAGTTGCTTCATGTCCCTCCATTTCAGTTTGCTCATGTGTAAAATATGAATAAATGGACCTACCTCACTGGGTTCTTGTAAGTTTAAATGAATTAATGTGTAAAGTGTTTAAAACAGTTTCAGACACATAGCAGAGTAAATGTGTTCTGTAAATATACAAACAAACAAACCTGTTTTAAATAATGAGAATTTATTGCCTCAGGTAACTGGAAAATTCTAGTTGTTATCACTGGAATTCAGGAACGGCTTGATGAGGGCTTCAACTCCATTTTGGAACTGTTCTTTCAACTCTGCCCTCCCCCATGGGTTGGCTTCATACTTGGACTGGATTCTTTCTGGTAAGAAAAAGTAGGGGCTGGGTGTGCACAGTGGCTCACACCTGTAATCCCAGCACTTTGGGAGGCGGAGACAGGTGGATCACCTGAGGTCAGAAATTTGAGACTAGCTTGACCAACATGGTGAAACCCCATCTCTCCTAAATATACAAAAATTAGCCAGTGTGGTGGCAGATGCCTGTAATCACAGCTACTCAGGAGGCTGAGGCAGGAGAATCGCTTAAACCCAGGAGGCAGAGGTTGCAGTGAGCCAAGATTGTACCATTGCACTCCAGCCTGGGTGACAAGAGCGACTCCATTTCAAAAAAAAAAAAAGAAAGAAAGAAAAAGTAGGGGCAGGGCTGGCCTGGTTGCTCACACCTGTAATCCCAGCACTTTGGGACGTTGAGATGGGCAGATCACGTGAGATCAGGAGTTCGAGACCAGCATGGCCAAGATGGCGAAAACCTGTTTCTACTAAAAACACAAAAATTAGCTGGGCAGTGGCTGGTGTCTGTAATCCCAGCTACTTGGGAGGCCCAGGCAGGAGAATTGCTTGAACCCAGAAGGTGGAGACTGCAGTGAGCCAAGACAGCACCACTGCACTCCAGCATGGGCAACAGATACTCCATCTCAAAAAAAAAAAAAAAAAGGCCGGGCATAGTGGCTCATGCCTGTAATCTCAGCACTTTGGGAGACAGAGGCGGGTGGATCATTTGAGGTCAGGAGTTTGAGACCAGCCTGGCCAACATGGTGAATCCCCATCTCAACTAAAAAATACAAAAATTGGCCAGGCGTGGTGGCTCATGCCTGTAATCCCAGCACTTTGGGAGGCCGAGGTGGGCAGATCACAAGGTCAGGAGATCGAGACTATCCTGTCTAACACGGTGAAACCCTGTCTCTACTAAAAATACAGAAAATTAGCCGGGTGTGGTGGCAGGTGCCTGTAGTCCCAGGAACTCGGGAGGCTGAGGCAGGAGAATGGTGTGAACCCGGGAGGCAGAGGTTGCAGTGAGCCGAGATTGCGCCACTGCACTCCAGCCTGGGTGACAGAGCAAGACTCCATCTCAAAAAAAAAAAAAAAAAAAAAATTTAGCCAGGCGTGGTAGGGTGTACTTGTAATCCTGGCTACTCAGGAGGTTGAGGCAGGAGAATTGCTTGAACCCAGGAGGCAGAGGTTGCAGTGAGCTGACATTGTACCACTGCACTCCAGCCTGGGGAACAGAGCAAGACTCTATCTCAAAAAAAAAGTAGTACTGTTAAACACACACACACGCACACACATGCACACATCCTCCAATGGAACAGGGTGGAAACCCCAGACCCAAACAATTACGGCCAATTGATTTTTGACAAAGGGTCCAAGGACAGTCTCTTCATGGACAAAGGGGAAAAGAACAGGCTCTTTAATAATCAGTGGTATTGACTGCATACCCACATGCAGAAGAAATTGGATCAGGCCGGGCGCGGTGGCTCACGCCTGTAATCCCAACACTTTGGAAGGCCGAGGCAGGTGGATCACCTGAGGTCGGGAGTTGGAGGCTAGCCTGACCAACATGGAGAAACCCCATCTCTGCTAAAAATACAAAAAAAATCAGCTGGATGTGGTGGTGCATGCCTGTAATCCCAGCTACTTGGGAGGCTGAGGCAGGAGAATCACTTGAACCCAGGAGGCCGAGGTTGTGGTGAGCCGAGATGGTGCCATTGCACTCCAGCCTGGGCAACAAGAGTGAAACTCCTTCTCCAAAAAAAAAAAGGAAATTGGATCTTTATCTTACACAGTATACAAAATTCAACTAGAAATTGATTAGATACTTAAATTTAAGACCTGAAACTATATATATATATATATATTTGAGTCGGAGTCTTGCTCTGTCACCCAGGCTGGAGTGCAGTGGCATGATCTTGGCTCACTGCAACCTCTGTCTCCTGGGTTCAAGCAATTCTCCTGCCTCAGTCTCCCAAGGAGGTGGGACTATAGGCATGCGCCACCACGCCCGGCTAATTTTTTTTTTTTTTTGAGATACAGTCTTGCTCCTGTCATGATCTCAGCTCGCTGCAACCTCGACCTCCTGGGTTTAAGAGATTCTCCTTCCTTAGCCTCCTCAATAACTGGGATTATAGGCGTGCACCACCATGCCTGGCTAATTTTTCTTTTTTTTTTTTTTTTTGGTATTTTTAGGAGAGACGGGGTTTTGCAGTGTTGGCCAGGCTGGTCTCAAACTCCTGACCTCAGGTGATCCACCTGCCTCAGGCTCCCAAAGTGCTAGGATTACAGGCGTGAGCTGCCACACCCTGCCCAATTTTTGTATTTTTAGTAGAGACAGGGTTTCACCATGTTGGCCAGACTGGTCTTGAACTCCTGACTTCAGGTGATCCACCGGCCTAGGCATCCCAAAGTCCTGGGATTACAGGCATGAGCTACTGTGCCCGGCCAAGACCTGAAACTATGAAACTTCTAGAAGAAAACATGAGGGGAAAGCTGCTTGATGCTGGTCTGGACAATTATTTTTTGGGTATGACCTAGAAAGCACAGGGTACAAAAGCAAAAATAGACAAATAAGGCCGGGCGCAGTGGCTCATGCCTGTAATCCCATCACTTTGGGAGGCCAAGGCAGGAGGATCACCTGAGGTCAGGAGTTCAAGACCAGCCTGGCCAACATGGTGAAACCCCCGTGGGGCACATGTCACCACGCCTGGCTAATTTTTTTGTATTTTTAATAGAGACGGGGTTTCACCATGTTGTCCAGGAGAGTCTCGATCTCCTGACCTCATGATCCTCCCGCCTTGGCCTCCCAAAGTGCTCGGATTACAGGCGTAAGCCACCGTGCCTGGCCACAAAGTAAATCTTATGAATGCTAATTTTAAAAATTAACCAGGTTGTGCCGGGTGCGGTGGCTAAGGCCTGTAATCCCAGCACTTTGGGAGGCCGAGACAGGAGGATCATGAGGTCAGGAGATCGAGACCATCCTGGACAACATGGTGAAACCCCGTCTCTATTAAAAATACAAAAAAATTAGCCAGGCATGGTGGCAGATGCCTGTAGTCCCAGCTACTTGGGAGGCTGAGGCAGAAGAATGGCATGAACCCAGGAGGCTGAGCTTGTAGTGAGCCGAGACAGTGCCACTGCGCTCCAGCCAGGGCGACAGAGCTCCATCTCAAAAAAAAAAATTAACCCATCTGGTCAGGTGCAGTGGCTCACACCTGTAATCCCAGCACTTTGGGAGGCTGAGGAAGGTAGATCATGAGGTCAGGAGTTCAAGACCAGCCCGGCCAAGATGGTAAAACCCCGTCTCTACTAAAAATACAAAAAACATTAGCTGGGAGTGGTGGCAGGCGCCTGTAATCCCAGCCACTTGGGAGGCTGAGGCAGAGAATTGCTTGAACCCAGGAGGTGGAGGTTGCAGTGAGCCAAGATCACACCACTGCACTCTAGCTTGGGCAACAGAGTGAAACTCCATCTCTAAGTAAATAAATAAATAAATAAAACAAAAAATTAGCTGGATGTGGTGGCAGGTGCCTGTAATCCCAGCTACTCAGGAGGCTGAGGCAGGAGAATCTTTGAACCCGGGAGGCGGAGGCTGCAGTGAGCGGAGATCATACCACTACATTCTAGCCTGGCGTCAGTGCAAGACTCTGTCTCAAAAAAAAAAAAAAAAAAAAAAAAAAAAAAAAAATTAACCAGGCTGTGGAGGAAACTCAAAATAGAAGGCTGACTGTGACAAATACAACTGTATTACAAATGAATCACATAACCACGCTGAAGACAAGGGGGAAGAAAGGAGCTGACCTAATTAAATTGGAAATCATTGGCCAGGCGCATTGGCTCACGCCTGTAATCCCAGCACTTTGGGAGGCCTAGGTGGGCAGATCACCAGGTCAAGAGATCGAGACCATCCTGGCTAACATGGTCAAACCCTGTCTGTACTAAAAATACAAATATTAGCTGGGTGCGGTGGCGTGTGCCTGTAGTCCCAGCTACTTGGGAGGCTGAGGCAGGAGAATCACTTGAACCGGGTAGGTGGAGGCTGCAGTGAGCCAAGATCATGCCACTGCACTCCAGCCTCATGACAGACCGAGACTCTGTCTCAAAAAAAAAAAAAATTAATTAATAAAATAAATAAATAAATTGGAAACATTGTCTTGATTAGATACTGTTTGCAAAAAGAACTGTATACAAACATCGTATTCTACTGGCAAATTTGTTTCTCACAGGGTGATGGTATAAATGTTCACTTATTCAAGGACATCTAGGCCATTTCCAATTTTTTTAGACAGGTTCTCTCTCTGTCATGCATGCTGGAGTGCAGTGGTGGGATCACGACTCACTGCAACCTGGACCTCCCGGGCTCAAGTGATCGTCCCACATCAGCCTCCTAAGTAGCTGGGATCATGTCCCTGGCTAATGATTATTTGTAGAGACAGCGTTCTTGCTATATTACCCAGGCTGGATTTTTTTTTTTTTTTGAGACAGACTCTCACCCTGTTGCCCAGGCTGGAGTGCAATGGCGTGATCTCGGATCACTGCAACCTCCGCCTCCCAGGTTCCAGTGATTCTCCTGCCTCAGCCTTCTGAGTAGCTGGGATTACAGGCACGCTCCTCCATGCCCAGCTAATTTTTGTGTTTTTAGTACAGACGGGGTTTCACCATGTTGGCCAGGCTGGTCTCAGAACTCCTGACCTCATGATCCACCTGCCTCGGTCTCCCAAAGTGCTGGGATTACAGGCTTGAGCCACTGCACCCAGCCCCAGTCTGATCTTAAACTCCTGGATTCAAGCAATGCTCCCAAGTCAGCTTCCTAAAGTGCTGGGATTACAGGCATGAGCCACCATGCCTGGCCTAGTTCCAATTTTTGACCACAATAATATAGTCAAGTAATATTTGACAAAGATGCAAAGGCAATAAAATGAAAAAAGGATAGTCTTTCAACAAATGGAACACATGGGCATTCATATGCAAAAAAACTTTTAAATAAACTTTGGGCCAGGTGCGGTGGCTCACACCTGTAATCCCAGCACTTTGGGAGGCTGAGGCGGGTGGATCACCTGAGGTCAGGAGTTTGAGACCAGCCTCGCCAACATGGTGAAACCCCATCTCCACTAAAAATACAAAAAATTAGCCAAGCGTGGTGGTGGGTGCCTGTAATCCTAGCTATTCGGGAGGCTGAGGCAAGAGAATCTCTTGAACCTGGGAGGCAGAGGCTGCAGTGAGCCGAGATTGCGCCATTGCACTCCAGCCTGGGCAATAAGAACGAGACTCTATTTCAAAAAAAAAAAACTTTGACACATAGAGGAAACTTATTCAAAACTTAGCATAGATCATTTCTTGAAGAAAAGATTAAAAAAACTACATTACCTTAATGCTGAGCAAAGAGATTTTATTTATTTATCATTTTTATTATTATTTTTTGAGATGGAGTCTCACTCTGTCGTCAAGGCTGGAATGCAGTGGTGCAATCTCGGCCCACTGCAACCTCCACCTCCTGGGTTGAAGTGATCCTCCTGCCTCAGCCTCCTTAGTAGCTGGGACTACAGGTGTGAGCCACTTCACCTGACTAATTTTTGTATTTTTAGTAGAGACGGGGTTTCACCATGTTGGCAAGGCTGGTCTTGAACTCTTGATCTCAAGTGATCCATCTTGGCCTCCCAAAGTGCTAGGATTACAGGTGTGAGCCACAGTGCCTAGAGATTTTAGATACAACATCAGAAGCATGGTCAACAGAGGAAAAATTGGACTGTATGTAAATTAAAAGCTTTTTATCTGCTAGAGACACTGTTAAGACAATGAAAAGACAAGTTGCATACTGGGAGAAAATATTTGTAAGTGATGATAAATGACTTGTATCTAGAATACATAAAGAATTCTTGGCAAGATGCGGTGGCTTATGCCTGTAATCCCAGCACTTTGGGAGGCCAAGGTGAGCGGATCACGAGGTCAGGAGATCGAGACCATCCTGGCTAACACGGTGAAACCCCGACTCAACTAAAAATACAAAAAATTAGCCGGGCATGGTGGCAGGCACCTGTATTCCCAGCTACTTGGGAGGCTGAGGCAGGAGAATGATGTGAACCCAGGAGGCGGAGCTTGCAGTGAGCTGAGATTGTGCCACTGCACTCCAGCCTGGGAGACAGAGTGAGATTCTGTCTCAAAAAAAAAAAAAAAAAAAATTCTTAAAAGCTCAATATGGGGATAACAAAAAAACAAACCTTAAAAAACTCATGTAGTAGTTGAATAATGGCCTCCCAAAGATGTCCACCCAATAATGGCCTCCCAAAGGTGTTTCTAATCCCTGGAACCTGTTAATATGTTACCTTATATGGCAAAAGGTGTTGTGCAGATGTGATTCAATTACAGATCTTAAAATAAGGGGAGTATCGTGGATGATTCAGGTGGGCTCAATGTTAAGAACAGTGTTCCTGAACAGATGAAGAGGAAGGAGAGGAGTCAGAGGGGGAGATGGGATGATGGAACCGCAGATTAGAGTGATACGATAGCTGGTCTTGAAGGCTGAGGACGTCACCACAAGCCAGAGAGTATAAGTGGCCTCTAAAGGCTGGAAAAGGCAAAGAAATGATTTCCCTCTAGAGCTTCAAAAGGAATGCAGTCCTACCGACACACCTTCATTTTAGCTCAGTGAAATTCATTTTGCACTTCCAATCACCAGAATGATAAAACGATAATTTGTGTTGTTTGTGTGTGTGTGTTGCTTGTTTGTTTTGAGACAAGATCTCACTCTGTCGCCTAGCTGGAGTGCAGTGGTGTGATCATGACTCACTGTGGCCTCAACCCCCTAGGCTCAGACAATCCTCCCACCTCAGCCTCCTAAGTAGCTGAGATTACAGGTATGTACCACCATGCCCAGGTAATTTTGAAAATCTTTTGTGGAGATGGGGTCTTGCTATGTTGCCCAGACTGGTCTTGAACTTCTGGACTCAAGTGATCCTCCCACCTCAGCCTCGTTTGTATTTTAAAGATTAGGCCGGGTGTGGTGGCTCACACCGGTAATCCCAGCACTTTGGGAGGCTGAGGTGGGTGGATCACTTGAGGTCAAGAGTTAAAGACCAGCCTGGCCAACATGGTGAAACCCCATCTCTACTAAAATACAAAAAACACTTTGGGAAGCTGAGGTGGGTGGATTACCTGAGGTCAGGAGTTCAAGACCAAGACCGGGTGTGGTGGCTCACGCCTGTAATCTCAGCACTTTGGGAGGCCCAGGCAGGTGGATCACAAGGTCAGGAGATTGAGACCATCCTGGCTAACATGGTGAAACCCCGTCTCTACTAAAAAAAAAATACAAAAAATTAGCCAGGCGTGGTGGCGGGCACCTGTAGTCCCAGCTACTTGGGAGGCTGAGGCAGGAGAATGACGTGAACCCAGGAGGCACAGCTTGCAGTGAGCCAAGATGACGCCACTGCACTCCAGCCTGGGTGAGAGTGCGAGACTCTGTCTCAAAAAAAAAAAAAAAAAGGAGTTCAAGACCAGCCTGGCCAACATAGTGAAACCTCATCTCTACTAAAAATACAAAAATTAGCCAGGTGTGGTGGCATGTGCCTGTAATCCCAGCTACTCGGGAGACTGAGGCAGGAGAACCCATGAGGCAGAGGTTGCAGTGAGCCGAGATGGTGCCACTGCACTCAACCTGGGCCACACAGTGAGACTCTGTCTCCAAAAAAAAAAAAAAGATTATAAAGATTATTTTAATTTTTTACATCTACTAAATTTAATACCTGTTACACAAAATATACAACACAATATTTTGGAGTGTTTTATAAAATAAGTATAATTGTTAGAATGGCATTCCAGCTCACAATACCCTACAGGTGTGGTGATCCAGCAACAGAATACTGCCTCGATTGGAATGAGTGCTGTAACCTCTTTCATTAACCTGAAGCCTAGCCAGATAATCCGACTTCCCTCTCCTCTAGTTCACACCCCAGGCTCCATGACCCACTGTATACATTTCCTATTGCTGGTGTAAGAAGTTACCATGAACTTGGTGGCTTAAAATAATGCAGTTTACATTACTTCCAGTTTTTGATGTCAGAAATCGGAAATGGGTCTCACTGGACTAAAATTGAGGTGTAAGCTAGGCAGCATTTATTCTGGAGGCTCTAGGGAAGAATCCTTTCTTTTTTTTTTTTTTTTTTTTGCCTATTACAGCTTCTAGAGGCCACCGGCATTCCTTGGCTTGTGGGCCCTTCCTCCCACTTCAGACTCAGCAAAGGCAAGTATTGTCCTCCTCATGTTGCTTCGCTCTGACCTCCTCTTCTCCCTCTCCCTTCCACTTTTATTTTTATTTATTTATTTGAGATGGAACCTTGCTCTGTTGCCCAGGCTGGAGTGCAATGACGTGATCTCAACTCACTGCAACCTCCGCCTCCTGGGTTTGAGCGATTCTCCTACCTCAGCCTACTGAGTAGCTGGGACTACAGGTGCCCGCCACCACCTGGCTAATTTTTTGTATTTTTAGTAGAGATGGGGTTTCACCATGTTAGCCAGGATGGCCTTGATCTTCTGACTTCGTGATCCACCCACCTAGGCCTCCCAAAGTGGTGGGATTACAGGTGTGAGCCACCGAGCCCGGCCCTCCCTTCCACTTTTAAGAAATCTTATGATTGCATTGGGTCTACCCAGATAATGCAATGTATTCCCTATCATTTAAAAGTCAGTTGAGGTTGGGCGCACTGGCTCACGCCTGTAATCTCAACACTTTGGAAGGCCGAGGTGGGTGGATCACTTGAGCCCAGGAGTTTGAGACCACCAGCCTGGGCAACATGGGAAAACCTCGACTCTACAAAAAGTACAAAAATTAGTTGGGTGTGGTGGCACACATCTGTAGTTCTAGCTACTCAGGAGGTTAAGGCAGGAGGGGAAGGTAGAGGCTACAGTGAGCCAAGGTTGTGCCACTGCACTCCAGCCTGGGAGATACAGCAAGACTCTGTCGAGAAAAAGGAAAGGGAAGGGGAGGGTAGGGGAGGGGAGGGGGAGAAAGAGAAAGAAAAGAAAAGAAAAGAGAAAAGAGAGAAAGGAAGGGGTCAGTTGATTAATAAACTTAATTTTTTTTTTTCGAGACAGAGTGGCAAGATCTCAGCTCACTGCAACCTCTGCCTCCTGGGTTTAAGCAATTCTCATGCCTCAGCCTCCCAAGTAGCTGGGATTACAGGTGCCCACCACCACATCTGGTTAATTTCTGTATTTTTAGTAAACATGGGGTTTCACCATGTTGGCCAGGCTGGTCTTGAACTCCTGACCTCAGGTGATCTGCCTGTCTCAGCCTCCCAAAGTGCTGGGATTACAGGCGTGAGCCACCACGTCCAGTCCAAACTTAATTCTATTTCCAACTTTAATTCCTCTTTGCATATGAGGTGACATATTTACAATTTCCAGGGATTCAGATGTGGACAGCACAGGGGGCCCATTTCTCTGCCCACCGCATCCACATACGTTGATTTCTCTGGAGTCATTTTACTTGGACAAAGGAATGACTATTAGTATATTCTACTCATTGAATACATTTGTCTTTTGGGACACTGCTAGCTTTCTCTTCAACAAAGTGCAGAGTAGCAAACACAAAAGTGAGCTGCGGGATGGCAGAAAAAATGGATTTATTCACCCATGTAGCAGAAGATTCTGGCTCCAAAGAGATTTCAACTCAGTTTGCTAATGCAATGCTTAATAATACTTCAGAGCAGCTGGGCATGGTGGCTCACGCCCATAATCCCAGCACTTTGGGAGGCCGAGGTGGGCAGATCACCTGAGGTCAGGAGTTCGCGACCAGCCTGGCCAACATGGTGAAACCTCATCTCTACTAAAAATACAAAAATCAGCCAGGCATGGTGGTAGGTGCCTGTAATCCCAGCTACTTGGGAGGCGGAGGCAGGAAAATTGCCTGACCCTGGGAGTCGGATGTTAGAGTGAGCTGAGGTTGCAAGAGCGAGACTCCGTCTCAAAAAAAAAAAAAAGAGAAAAACCCCATAGGCATCTGATATGCAAAATTAAAATGTTCACGTCAAATATGTGTGAGTGTTTCATATGAACTGATCTTAGCACATTGTAATTATCTATTTTAGAAATTTCAATTGCTGCATGTGGGTAGCTCACACTGGCTGTCTTAATCGGTCAATTCAATGTCACATCACAATGAAGATACCAACCGTTGTCTTCTCTTTCTCCTTGGTTATGTGAGTGACTGATAATTTCCCACAGGTTCTGTGTATCATCCGAACATTACGGGACCATAACATTAACCTATATTTAATTAACACTTCTAAACTCAAACCAATAATTTATCATTGTAGTAAAAATATACAACCAAAATGATGAGATGGCTTTCCCAGGGAAAAGTGCTGCGTGCACAATCATTCTCTAGGCGACTTCATATTTCTTTAGTGCAATTCTCTGGGAACAATGAGAGTGCTCTCTCTTCGCTCTTCCTCTAGTACCTACTTTTCACGTGCAAAGGTATAGACCCTATTGGGAAATAATGCCTAAGACCACCAACCCATTTATGGTTTGCTCATAACATTATAAATGAAACTGTTTTCCAGATAATATTAACATCCATCTTTGTCTATCACCATTGCATTAATGTTTGTGTTATCCTATAAAATTTAGAAGGCCTAGAAGGATGTTTTTGCTTTTTGCAATATAAAAAATGGCCTAGGCCAGGCGCAGTGGCTCACACCTGTAATCCCAGCACTTTGGGAGGCCGAGGCGGGCAGATCACGAGGTCAGATTGAGACCATCCTGGCTAACACGGTGAAACCCCATCTCTCCTAAAAATAAAAAAATAATTAGCCAGGCGTGGTGGCGGGTGCCTGTAGTCCCAGCTACTTGGGAGGCTGAGGCAAGAAAATGGCGTGAACCCAGGAGGCGGAGCTTGCGGTGAGCAGAGATCGCGCCACTGCACTCCAGCCTGGGCGACAGAGCAAGACACCGTTTCAAAAAAAAAAAAAAAAAATGGCGTAACACAGACATAGATGATATAGATATGGATAGATGGGGGGTTGTATTTTGAAATTTGTTTCTCTAAGGGACTTATTTCCCTTCAAATTTGAAATTATACTGGTTTTATTTATTTTTTATTTATTTATTTTTTTGAGACAGAGTCTCGCTCTGTAGCCCAGGCTGCAGTGCAGTGGCGCGATCTCTGCTCACAGCAAGCTCTGCCTCCTGGGTTCACGCCATTCTGCCTCAGCCTCCCGAGTAGCTGGGACTACAGGCACCCGCCACCACGCCCAGCTAATTTTTGTATTTTTAGTAGAGATGGGGTTTCATCGTGTTAGCCAGGATGGTCTCGATCTGCTGACCTCGTGATCCGCCCACCTTGGCCTCCCGAAGTGCTGGGATTACAGGCGTGAGCCACCGCGCCCGGCCTATACTGGTTTTAAGTGTAACAAATGATAGACCTTATAGAATGACAACACTATTGAACATGTTATAAAGGCACAGGGTATATCAAATGATGAACCAGTCATTTCGTGTTGAGGTTAGTAGTGTTTTTTTTTGTTTTTGTTTTTTTCCCTGAGACATCAATTCTCAGTAATGAGAACAGTTTTTATACAGAGGGGCCCTAACACTACCACATACTGGGGCTGTTCTCAGACTGTGAGGTTCTGCCCACACTAACCCAGGATGAGAATTTTATTCCTCATACTGTTCTCGGTACTTGTTTGTATCCCATAATATCCCCCCAAAAGATCATTTTTATGCTGTTTGTTCTCTTACATTTAATACATGTATCAAAAAGTTATCTTCGTTTTTAAAATACAATTGCATGCTATCTTTTAATCTATGTCCCTATAGAATTATCTTGATCCATTTACTTTTGTTGTTACAGGCAGATCAGGCTAAACTTCCTCTCTCTGGAATAAATGCCATGACCACTGCTCTTTGAGCATTATTTTTCTTAAATTATCTTTTAAACAGAAATTTATCTAACTTACATTAACCAAATTTCTTTTCAAAGTAATCACATTTCTTTTTTTTTTTTTTTTTTTTTTTTTTGAGACAGAGTCTCACTCTTTCGCCCAGGCTCGAGTGCAGTGATGCGATCTCGGCTCACTGCAAGCTCCGCCTCCCGGGTTCACGCCATTCTCCTGCCTCAGCCTTCGGAGTAACCGGGTCGACAGGCGCCCGTCACCATGCCCGGCTAATTTTTTGTATTTTTAGTAGAGACGGGGTTTCACCATGTTAGCCAGGATGGTCTCGATCTGCTGACCTCGTGATCTGCCCACCTTGGCCTCCCAAAGTGCTGGGATTACAGGCGTGAGCCACCGCACCCGGCCATCACATTTCTTTCAAGTGAAAAATGTTTACCTTCTGTTATCAATAATTCTCTGAATACAAAATATTTTTTAAAAAACTTTAGAAGAAATTGAAAATATCTACATGTTACTAATCTAAAAATGCAGGCTCTGGATTTATATGGTGTTAACATGTCTTCCAGATTTTAAGGAAAATGTATTTAAATGCCATGCACTTTTCTTTTCGAATTTAGAAAATGTGTCAACCTTTTGGTTGGGCATGGTGGCTCATGCCTATAATCCCAGCACTTTGGGAGGCAGAGGTGGGAGGATCACCTAAGTCCAGGACCAGCCTGGGAAACACGGTGAACCCTATCTCTACAAAAAATTACAAAAATTGGCCAGGCATGGTGGAACCGCCTGTAGTCCCAGATACTTGAGAGGCTGAGATGGGAAGATTGCTAGAGCCAGAAAACTTGAGGCTGCAGAAGGTAAAGTGTCAAGGCTAACAGATGGTAAACATTTAATTTTTTCACTTAAAAGAAATATTGGTTACATTGAAAAGAAATTTGGTTAATGTAAAATAGATAAATTTATGTTTAAAAAAATGTAGGCTGGGCACAGTGGCTCACACCTGTAATCCCAGCACTTTGGGAGGCCATGGTGGGCAGTTCGTGAGGTCAGGAGTTTGAGACCAGCATGACCAACATGGTGAAACTCCATCTCTACTAAAAAATACAAAAATTAGCCGGGCGTGGTGGCGCACGCCTGTAATCCTAGCTACTCAGGAGGCTAAGGCAGGAGAATCACTTGAACTTGGGAGGCGGCGGTTGCAGCAAGCTGAGATTGTGCCATTGCACTCCAGCCTGGGCGACAGAGTACTGAAGTAGATTTTTAAAAATGAGGAGATGAATAACTTGAAAAAGTATTCGGGGATAAAGAGAGAAAAATAAATTTAGATTGTTTACATATATAAAATATATTTTAAAAGATAACGCTTGTCTTTTTTTGTTTCTTAAATACAAGGAATGGATATTTAAATCCCATGCCTTTTGTTTTAAAATTTAAGAAATGCTTACAGCTTCCCACACTGAAATCTATACTAACACAGCTATTATAATCTATGGATAACAAAATCAAAACAAACGGAGTTCTCTTGACCAATCCATTTTCTTGATTTTTAAAAGTCTGAATGTTTACTCAAAGAAAGAAAACTATTAATAATGGATTCTGTTATTTGAAAATATTTACTGATTATTTACTGTACACTAAGTAATCTCCAGCTCATGGAGATAAATCAGTGGAAAAGTATGTGAAGTTACCCAGGTTTGTTAAGCTTAAATTCTAATGAGGGAGAAAAGAAGTAATTGAGCAGGTACTTTAAAACAGGAGTGTTGGCCGGGTGCGGTGGCTCACGCCTGTAATCCCAGCACTTTGGGAAGCTGAGGCTAGTGGATCACCTGAGGTTGGGAGTTTGAGACCAGCCTGACCAACATGGAGAAACCCTGTCTCCACTAAAAATACAAAAAATTAGCCAGGCATGGTGGCGGAGGCCTGTAATCCCAGCTCCTTGAGAGGCTGAGGCAGGAGAATCACTTGAACCCAGGAGGTGGAGGTTGCAGTGAGCCGAGATGGTGCCATTGCACTCCAGCCTGGTTAAAAAGAATGAAACCCCATCCAAAAAAAAAAAAGAGTGTTATGATATGGCTTGGAATTCTAAAAATTACGTACTGTGGTTGCTGTGTAGAGACTGGATTGAAAAAAAAGGCAATGATAAAAGCTTAAATTCGGCCTGGCATGGTGGCTCATGCCTGTAATCCCAGTACTTTGGCAGGCCGAGGTGGGCAGATCACAAGGTCAGGAGATCAAGACCATCCTGGTTAACACGCGTGAAAACCCGACTCTACTAAAAATACAAAAAATTAGCCAGGCGCGGTGATGGGCGCCTGTAGTCCCAGCTACTCGGGAGGCAGAGGCAGGAGAATGGTGTGAACCCAGGAGGTGGAGCTTGCAGTGAGCTGAGATTGCGCCACTGCACTCCAGCCTGGGCAACAGAGTGAGAAGCCATCTCAAAAAAAAAAAAAAAAAAAAAGCTTAAATTCGTATAGAATATGGCTAGCCTATAATTTTGAGGGTGCCTGAAATAAGAATGTATAATAGTTCTCATTATTTCCCCCAAGAAATCTTGCAGTAGAGCCCTGACCATGTGAGGAAAGTAGTGTAGTTACCAAGTGGTGAGGGTGGGAAGGTGATTTTAAAAACACCATTTGGAATTACTGCACTTTAAAGGCAAAGCTGGCAGGTTTTCCATACACAACAGATCTGAAAATGTGTGTGTGTGTGATGGAGATATGTATCACCGTGACAGGACAGTAGCCTTGACATTGCCTTAGCAGCAGCCTAGGATGGGGGCCAGGGAGCATGAACGAGGGTGAGGAGGGAGAGGAAGGGGGAGAGAGAAAGAGACAGATGGGGAGAGGGAAGAGAGAGAGATGGAAAGCGAAAGACGGGTACAGAGAGATGGGGGAAAGACAGAGGAGGCTGAGAAGGAGAGGAGGATGGAGAGAGCAGAGAGAGAGAAAGAGAGATGGGGAAAGGGGCAAGAGATGACAAGAGAGACAGAAAAGCCAGAGAGGCAGAGGGGGAGAAAGGGAGAGAGGGAGAGAGACAGAGCGGGAGGTCGGCGCACTCTGGGTCCCAGTTTCCAGTGCAGCTGTAGGTCACCATCACCTAACTGCATGTGCAATAAAGTCCTCGTGCCTGCTGCTCACAGCCCCCGAGAGCCCCTCCTCCTGGAGAATAAAGCCTTTGTTGGCTACCCTTCCTCACTGGATTTTGGTTGTGTCTAATGAACCCAGTCGTCCCGTCTATCACCTTCCTGGCTCATGGCTCCACGAAACGCTGCCCCCTTGGTTTGGGATGACCAGTGGTGCCCCCATCTCACCAGGCTCCTGAGGAAGCTTGTGACCTTGGCTTGGGCCCAAAGTAGCCGGGTACCTGCTGGGGCTCTGCTTCTCCTTTCAGTAAGAGAAGAAACAGACCAAAGAATGGTCTGCACAGAGGGCACCTGTGCAAACATCCAGGGAACCAGGGAGTTGAGCCGTCTTCATTTCCTAACAGACATATTCCCTTCCATGCCTCCTTAATGAGGGCATGAAGCACAGTATGCGTGTGTCCAGCTGTGTGCAAAGGTATGTGTGTGTGCATATGTGTTGTGGGGGCATGCAGTAGGCAGCAAGGAGAGGGCAGCTCCTGCTCAAAGCTGCAAGTCTCTCTGAAAGAAAGATCGAGATTCCCAGGACCACAGCAGGACAGTGTTTTCATTTGCATCCATTTTTATTAGCATTTAAACCTGTATCTTGAGTAGCATATAAACCTTAAGTTGGTTATTTTTACAAGCATTTACACAGTAAGATAAACACATGATAATGTACACTGAAATTATGCACCCTCACCCACCCCCCGCCCCCCAGCCAAAACCATCTCGCGAACCTACACTCAGCAAAGGATCCCATAGTGCACTTTGGGAGGTATAGACAGGAAGCCTGGGTCTCCATCGCTCATCCCATCTTTTCATCAGCTGTGGGCCACCACACTGCACTGGTTTGCTAGGGCTTCCTTAAAGTACCACAGACTGGGAAGCTTCAGCAACAGAATCTCACTGTCTCACAGTCCTGCAGGCTGTAGGTCCAAGATCAAGGTGTCAGCAGTGTAGGTCCCTTTCCAGAGTGGTCCAGGAAGGCTCTGTTCCAGGCCTCTCTCCTGGCATGCAGGAGGCCTTCCCTGTGTCTCTTCACCTCGTCTTCCCTCTATGCGTGTCTCCGTGTCCAAATTTGCCCTTTTTGTAAGGACATCAGTCATATTGAATTGGGCACCCCCTACTGACTTCATTTTTGATTTTAACTTGTTTCTATAAGATGCTATCTCCAAATAAGATCACATTCTCAGGAACTGGGGCTAAGGACATCAACAAAGGAATTTCAGGGGACAAATTCAACCCATCACACAGGCGCTCCCCGAGGCCACCTCTGTGTCATCTTTGTCTACAGGCAAGTTGGCATCTAAAAACTGTCTGCCCAAGACATGCGTCTGGCCCATGGTACAGCCAGTCCACACGGCTGATGGTGAGATCCGGGTGGCATTGTTTCCTCACCGCCATGCCTCACGCAATCAGCTGCCTTCTTATAACAAGGTGGACACAAATCCCGGTACTGGCGAAGATGCCTGCGGGCTGTGTGTGAAGTAGCCTCACGTCAGTGTGCTGCAAAGATGCGGCTTAGAATGTTACAGCTTGTGTGTGAAAGACATGCAGATTTCTATTCCTTCTGATCTGTGGTTTCAAGTTCTGCTCATCTGAACCCAAGGGGCTCTGTAGGATGCCTCTGGAACAGCCAGGGTGTCAGGTGTGCTGAAAACACAAGGTATCCAGGCTCGACCCCAGCTTCAATCACACAAATAATCTTGTTGACTTTTTTTTGGTCTTTTTTTTTTTTTTTTGAGACAGAGTCTCGCTTGTCGCCCAGGCTGGAGTGCAGTGGCCCGATCTCTGCTCACTGCAAGCTCCGTCTCCTGGGTTCATGCCATTCTCCTGCCTCAGCCTCCTGAGTAGCTGGGACTACAGGTGCCCACCACCACGCCCAGCTAATTTTTTTTTTTTTTGTATTTTTAGTAGAGACGGGGTTTTGCCATGTTAGCCAGGGTGGTCTCGATCTCCTGACCTCGTGATCTGCCCACCTCGGCCTCCCAAAGTGCTGGGATTACAGGTGTGAGCCACCGCGCCCGGCCTGGTCAGTTTTTTAATTGATCTTTGTATAATTTTTTTGTTTAAGAAAGGAATCCTTTGGCAGAAAGAAAATCTGAAACTCTAAATACTGTCCATTTTATCCATGTATTGTTGGTCATACCCCCAAAATATATCCTGATTCCAGCCATTTGTCATGACTGCTTTAATCTGAGCTCCCATCATTTTTCTCCTGGAAAATCCAGCCTCACCCAATGGCCTCCCGGCTGCCACCTGGCCCCTCCCCAGGGCTCAGCAAGATTTTTCTGCAAGGGACCTGGTAGTAGCATCTTGGGCTTCGTGGACCCTGTGGTCTTTGTTGCACCTACTCAACAGTTACTCAGCTTCACCACTGCAGCCCCAAAGCAGCCCCAGACAAGAAGGGAACACCAGAGGAACTGTGGCTCCAATAAACCTTTATTCACAATAGGAAGAGGGCTTCATCTGGATTGTGGGCCATAGTTTGCCAACCCCTGCCTGACTTCATGGCAACACTGACCTTCATATTTACGCCTCTTAAAAACATGTGTAAGATGAGTGCAGTGGCTCATGCCTGTAATCCCAATACTTTGAAAGGCCGAGACTGGATGATTGCTTGGGGGCAGGAGGTCCAGACCAGCCCGGATAACACAGCGAGATCCCGTCTCTACAAGAAATCATTTCAAAAGCAGTCAGCCATGGGGGCCCACACATATAGTCCCAGCTATTCAGGAGGCTGAGGTGGGAGGATTGCTTGAGCCTGGGAAGTCAAGGCTGTAGTGAGCTGTGTTTGGGCCACTGCACTTCAGCCTGGGTGATGGAGCAAGATCTTCTCTCTCTCTCCCCATATATATATATATATATATATATAAAATATATATTTATTTATTTATATATAATTTATTTATAGTGTGTGTAATGGTTGTCTACAAGATACACCTTTAATTAATCACAGCCAACCCTCAAATAATACGCATAGTGTAGGACCCTTACAATGCTACACTCCCAACTCTCTCTCCATATACATATAATTTATTTATAGTGTGAGTAATGGTTGTCTACAAGATACACCTTTAATTAATCACAGCCAACCCTCAAATACTACACATAGTGTAGGACCCTTACAATGTTAAACTCCCAACTCTTCTCCCCACCCATCTTTTGTTTTCTTTCTTTCCACAGATTCTATGACTGTCTTCCTCTCCTGATTGACTCTGCATGAAGGGGATTTCTGGTGGGGGAAGGGCAGCAGGTGAGAAATGAAGTACCAAGAAACTAGCAAAGGGTCTTCTGGTTGTCTGGGGACAGTCCTCCCATCATCCCCAGCCTAGTCTCAAGGGTTCTGGGCCGGTCACCCTGTGGCCTCTGTGCTGTGTCTCTGGATCTGGCCTCCATGGGAAGGACCCTGGAAGACCCAGCAGAGTGGGGTGCCCGGGTTGACAAACATCTTCCTGTTCCTCTGGCTGTGTGGCTCAGGAATAGGCCCAGACAGTGTGTCCAGGTGTGCAAGGCCACATCACTGCCTCCTTTGAGATGGCCCAGAGGAACTTGTGGCGCAAGCGTGAAGCTCGGCACCCAGAACCTGGGACCAACTGTCCCTCCCTGTGTCCTGGAGTTGGGATCCAGTCCTGAGAAGACTCTCAGTCACCTGTGGGTGCTGATGAGGGGAGGGAGAGGTCTGTGGACTGAGAGGGGCCATTGGTAGGGGACTCTGAGCACCACCGCTCAGGGGTCTGATCAGTGGGGGCCTGGTCAGCAGAGATTCAACTCTGGGGCTCAGACACAGAAAACCTGGTCAGTGACCCTTTCTCCTTTTTCAGCTCTTGCCGCACGTGCAGAAAGAGAGGAACTTCCAGTGCCCGCTATGGAGCCACAGCCCACAGCATGGGGAAGGCCCCATCCAGAGGCAGTGCTGCAGCTAGAGGTAGCTCCAGAGTCCTCTGGGCCCTGCACCGATACAGCCAAAGACCAGCAAAGCGAGGAGCTGCCAGACCTCATGCTACCTGCAGTAGCCACTGGCCTCAGCCCTGGAGCTGAGAACGTCATTGGAGATAGACGTGGCAGAGAGGAGTTTGCGAGCATGGCCCCAGCCAGCAGCTCCCAGGCTGCCCCTAGTCCTGGGCATGGAGTGAGCCTTGGTGTCGGAGACCAGGGTGTGCAGTCTGAACTCCTCTACCTCACTGAAGAGAGGCCTCTTTTATTTACCAGAGCCACAGCCCTGCTGCAACAGGACCTCTTCATTCTGCTGATGCTGGGGCTGTCTATCTGCAAGCTGGAGGTGTTGAGAGCAGGGAAAGGAGCCTGTGAGGAAGGGTTCCAGCAGCTACTCCTGCTCCCAGAGGTGGCCTCCTCCTCCAGGCATGGAGGTCTGTTCACTACTGGGCTTCTGGGCTATTTGCCCCTGATTTGCTTCCTGGTATGGGCTCTTCTTAACAGGCAGGCAATGGGTGTGAGGACCAGGCAGGGGCTTCAAAGGGTACAGCACCAAATCTTCCAAACTCAGCACTTGTGCCCTGGGGTCTCCAATCTGTCTTCTGCCCTAGGATTTATTCATACTGTTAAATTACAAGTTTATGCATATGATATGTAAATACAGCTCGACTTTTTGAAACTTCATGCCTTTTTGAACTCCCTAATGTTAGATGGTGTTTTTGAGGCGATCTGAAAATCTCTGATAGTTGTGTCTTTTGTTGTGATTGGTTGTGTGATTGAGTTACCACCACCAAATCAACTGTTATTGGAAACCTTTCAGGTATGGCTTTTAGAAGACCTAGACCTACTCTTGCCTGTTTTGACCCTCCAGTTTATTGTGGAAGGAAGGATCATGGGGTTTCATGTCTCCGGCAGATCAATCACTTTCCTCCATCCATAGCAGGGAGGAGTCATGGCACCCCAGATGGTCACTGGGAGGAGGAGGTGAGGAGGTGTATGGAATCCAGCCCTGTCACACAGACCTAGCACATTACACCCTAGCTGAGTCCCCTGCTAAGGAAGGGCATGCCCTCTGCCCTCAACTGTCAGCCACCCATCCCCCATCTGCATCCCCAGGACTGCCCCAGATGGGGAGATCTGAGACTGGGGAGCACACATAGATGTTCTGATGCTAGCTACAGGTCTTGGGGTGGTGACTGTAACAAGGACCTGGGTGCACATGTGAGTTGGGCAGCCAGGCCTGGCCAGAGCAGTGACACATGCATCCACACATTAGTGCACTCACATACATGTTCACGATCACCTGCACAAACACGCTGCACACATGCATGTTGAGACTTCAGGGAGGGGAGGACGCTGACTCTGGGCCCTGCTGACCCTGGCAGGGGCCCACTGTAATGGGTGCCATGACCCCACAATGTCACTGTTGTTGAGTACCCTCCCACCTACCCGCCTGCCCTCTCTGTGTCTGGAGCTCTTGGAGACAAGACACACAGCGGTGTCTGGTTCTGTGCAGAGGAGGCTTTCCTAAGTGAGAGGTACAGCTGGATCAGCAGACTCAGGTGAATGTGACCTGCTGTGTTCCCTCCCTGCTGACCTGGGACAGTCGCTACCTGGTGGGCAGTGCTGGCCTCTGGGCAAGTGCCGAGGAGGGTAATCCCTGGGCATTCACCAGATGCCCGTTCTGCACTGACTGTGTAGATGGTTGTTTCCTGCATCCTCACAGCAACTCTGTGGGGTGGGTGCTGTCCCCAAATGTACCCATTTGACAAGTGAGCTGTCTAGGGTCAGAGGAGCTGATACTGGCCCAGGGACCCAGATGTGAGCCTGGGATGTGCCCTCAGCCCTGCCCTGTGCTGCGCTGGACTCAAGCCCTGACCTCTGTGGCCTCCCTGCCCTGGATTCCAAATCTCCGTGGGGTTCCAGACTTCAGTGGGGCAGAGCCTGGCCCTGGAAGAGGCACTATAATGGAGGCCCTGTGGGTGGCGGGGAGGCGGGGGTTCTCAGTCAAATTGTGTGCCTTAAGCTGGGAGGAGGTCTCACCAACTCAGACTTCAGGTGTGGTCACTGATGGTCCCTGTGGGACCCAGGGGACACATGGGGTCCTGGGGGAGTGCATCTCTCTTGGCCAGAGTGCATGAGAATTGGAGTAGAACGGAGCAGTCACCAGATGTCTTGCTTCCTACAGAAAACTGGGCATCTTCGTGGAGACTGATCCTATACAGATGTCCAGTCCTAACCCCATCTGCCTCCAGGTGCCCGGAACAGCTCATCGTGAGCCCTTCAGTCTCGGCAGGTGGACACCGTTTGCCCTGCCGGGGCAGGTGTGTGTCCATCTGAGAGCATTTGAGGACAACAGGCCTGTCTTTCCAGATTGCCCTGTGCTCAGGTCCTCAGGAAGGAGCCCACCCCAGGTGGAATGCAAGGACTCCAGAGACTGGGGAAGGGGTGGGGTCACTGGGTCTGGCCCCTGTCACTTGGAAGGGGTGGTAGAATGGGGCTCCTCGGGCCGGAGGGCATCTAGGGGTGTGGCAGGACTGGTTTGGGTGTTTTCTGGAGCACTCGGGTACAGCAGAACCATTGGATGACTTTGTCTTGTGGGATGGTGGTGGATGAGATCATGGATACCCTGCATGTGATGAGTGAGGGGATATTATTGACAAGCATGAGCAGGCACAGGTGGGGCCGCTCCCTCGAGGGAGGTGGGGCCTCACCTCCTTCACTGTGCCTGGTCAAAGGCTCCTGGGCTCCCTAAGATCACAGGACCGGGACAGGCTGTCCATGCCCTTGGGACCCCAAGTGCCTCACCTTGCCCCCTCTCCCTGGCCCCCTCTGGGTCACAGGGATGCCAAGCTTGGGCAGCAGTGGACACGGAGCATGAGCATGTTGACATGTGGAAATTCACCGATCGCCTCGGGATTGTGTGGTGAGTCCTCTGTCCCCTGACACATCGGTCTCCCCTCAGGGACAGGTTTTATTTTTAGAAAGATCTCTCTGAGGCAGGACATGTCTCTCCAGCTCGGGCCAACCTCCTCTCCAGGGTCGGAACTCCTCCCTGTGTCTCCTGCAGGTCCAGCCCATGGTCAGGATTAGGGCAGAGCCCTGAGTCTCTGCAGATGCTGAAGCCAGCATGATCAAGTGTCCACCGATGCCTCTGGAATCTACAGTCAAGAGACCAAACCAGCTGTGCAACTTGGAGCAAGTATCTCATCTATAAAAAGAGGGGGTTTGGGCCTGGAGAGGTGGCTCACACCTATAATCCCAGCACTTTGAGGAGCCAAGGCAGGAGGATTGCTTGAGCCCAGGAGTTCGAGACCAGCCTGGGCAATAGAGCAATACCCCCATCTCTACAAAAAATTTCAAAAATTAGCCAGGTGTTGTGGTGTGTGCCCATAGTCCCAGCTACTTGGGAGGCTGAGGAGGGAAGATTCACTTGGGCCCAGGAGGTAAAGGCTGCAGTGAGTTGTAATCATGCCACTGGACTCCAGCCTGGACCTTGTCTCAAAAAAAAAAAAAAAAAAGAAAGAAAAAAAAAAAAGGAAAGAAATCCTATCACATGCTATTAATACAACAGGGATGAGCCTGAGAACATTATGCTAAGTGAAACAAACCAGTCACCAAAAGACAAGCACTGTATGATTCAACTTTTATGAGGTCCCTAAAGTTGTCAAGTTTAGGCTGGGTGTGGTGGCTCATGCCTGTAATCCCAGCACTTTGGGAGGCCGAGGTGGGAGGATCATCTGAGGTCAAGAGTTCCAGACCAGCCTGGCCAATATGGTGAAACCCCGTCTCTACTAAAAATACAAAAATTAGCCAGGAGTGGTGGCGGGCGACTGTAATCTCAGCTGCTCAGGAGGCTGAGGCAGGAGAATCGCTTGAAGCCAGGAGGTGGAGGTTGCAGTGAGCCAAGATCGCCCCACTGCACTCCAGCCTGGGCATCCCAGCAAGACTCAGTCTCAAAAAAAAATTTAAAGTAACTACATGCAGTGGCTCATGTCTGTAATCTCAGAGATTTGGAAGGCTGAGGTGGGAGAACTGCTTGAGGCCAGGAGTTCAAGACCAGCTAGGCAACACAGTGAGATCTCAGCTCTACAAAAAATTTTAAAAATGATCTAAGTGTAGTGGCTTGCACCTATAGTCCTAGCTACTTGGAAGGCTGAGGTGGGAGGATCACTTGAACTCAGGAGTTGGAGATTGCAGTGAGCTTTGATTGTACCACTGCACTTCAGCTGGAGCAATAGAGTGAGACCCTATCTCTAAAAAAAATAAATAGGCCAGGCCCGGCGTGGTGGCTCACATTTGTAATCTCAGCACTTTGGGAGGCCAAGGTGGGTGGATCACCTGAGGTCAGGAGTTCAAGACCAGCCTGACCAACATGGAAAAACCCCATCTCTACTAAAAAGACAAAATTAACCAAGCATGGTGGTGCATGCCTGTATTCCCAGCTATTGAGGAGGCTGAGGCAGGAGAACTGCTTGAACCTGGGAGGCGGAGGTTGCGTTGAGTGGAGATTGCACCACTGCACTCCACCCTGGGCAACAAGAGCAAAACTCCATCTCAAAAAAATAAAAATAAATAAAAAATAAATAGGCCAGATGTGGTGGCTCACACCTGTAAGCCTAGTAATATGGAAGGCTAAGGTGGGAAGACTGCTTGAGGCCAGGAGTTTGAAACCAGCCTGGGCAACATAGCAAGACCACGTGTCTATTAAAAATTAGCCTGGTGTGGTGGCACGCACCTGTAGCCCTAGCTACACAGAGGCTGAGGCAGGAGGATTACTTGAGCCCAGGAGTTTGAGGCTGCAGTGAGTTGAGATTGCACCACTGCACTCCAGCCTGGGCAAGATGAGACCTTGTCATTCATTTATTCATACATACATAACATTTTGTTTTAAACCCAGAACTTTGTTTTTAGGTTTGCATCAAGCAAAGTCGTTAATGTTAGGTCAACATTGTTTTCTTTTTTTTCTGAGATGGAGTCTTGCTGGAGTGCAGTGGTGTGATCTCAGCTCACTGCAACCTCCGCCTCCCAAGTTCAAGCGATTCTTCTACCTCAGCCTCCAGAGTAGCTGGGATTACAGGCATGCACCTCCACACCCAGCTAATTTTTGTATTTTTAGTAGAGACGGGGTTTCGACATGTTGGCCAGGCTGGTCTCGAATTCCTGACCTCAGGTGATCCACCTGCCTCAGCCTTCTGAAGTGCTGGGATTACAGGTGTGAACCACCACACCTTGCCTATTGTTTTCAAATATTGCCTTTGATTATAAATAATGTTCCAAAGATAGATTAATATTAAATTATATTAACAAAATGTGATAATGAAAACGTGTAATAATTACCTTTTATTTTTATTATTTTTTTTGAGATGGAGTCTCGCTCTGTCACCCAGGCTGGAGTGCAGTGGCGCGATCTCAGCTCACTGCAAACTCTGCCTCCCAGATTCACACCATTCTCCTGCCTCAGCCTCCCGAATAGCTGGGACTACAGGCACCAGCCACCAGGCCCAGCTAATTTTTTTGTATTTCTTTTTAGTAGAAATGGGGTTTCACCGTGTTAGCCAGGATGGTCTCCATCTCCTGACCTTGTGATCCACCCAACTGGGCCTCCCAAAGTGCTGGGATTACAGGCATGAGCCACTGCACCCGGCCAATAATTACCTTTTAAAAGAGCCCTTTAACTGGCTGGGCACAGTGGCTCACACCTGTAATCCCAACACTTTGGGAGACCAAGGCGGGTGGATCATGAGGTCAGGAGATCGAGACCAGCCTGGCTAACGTGGTGAAACCCCGTCTCTACTAAACAAAAAACAAACAAACAAACAAAAAAGTTAGTCAGGCATGGTAGCGCACGCCTATAGTCCCAGCTACTTGGGAGGCTGAGGCAGGAGAATCGCCTGAACCTGGGAGGTGGAGGTTGCAGTGAGCCGAGATTGTGCCACTGCACTCCAGCCTCGTGACAGAGCGATACTCCGTGTAATTAGAAAAAAAAAAAAAAAAAAGCCCTTTAACATGAATAAACGATGTAATTACACTTCTATTTAAGTTGTGGTTTTTTGGTTTTTTTTAAATTTAGAAACAGGGTCTCATTCTGTCACCCCAGCTGGAGTGCACTGGCAAAATCATAGCTCACTGCAGCCTTTGATTTCCTGGGCTCAAGCAATACTCCACCTCAGTCTCTTGAGTAGCTGAGACTACAGACGCATGCCACCATGCCTGGCTAATTTTTAAATTTTGTTTTGGAGACAGCATCTCACTATATTGCCCAGGCTGGTCTCAAATTCCTAGCCTCAAATGATCCTCTGCCCTGGCCTCTTAAAGCACCGGGATTACAGGGGTGAGCCACCACACTCAGTCCCCTTCTTAAAAATGTAGAAAACATCACCCCTTGCTCGATACATTGCTGTGAGAATCGAATGAAACATTAGTTTTGAAAACACCTGGTGTGGACCGGGTGCAGTGGCTCACAGCTCTAATCCTAGCACTCTGGGAGGCCAAGGCAGGTGGATTGCTTGAGCTCAGGAGATGGAGATCAGCCTGACCAACATGGTGAAACTCTGTCTCTACAAAAAACTAGCTGGGTGTGGTGGTGTGTGCCTGTAGTCCCAGTGACTCAGGAGGCTGAGGTGGGAGGATGGCTTGGGTCCAGGAGGCCAAGGCTGCAGTGAACCTTGATCACACCACTGCACTTCAGCCTGGGTGAGAGACCATGTCTCAAAAAGGAAAAAAAAAAAAAAGAAAACACCTGATGTTAACAAAATACCTTAGCCTGAAAGAAGAAAGAAAGGAAGGAAAAAGAAAAAGAAAGGAGAGAGAGAAAGAAAGAAAACAGCTGGTGAATTCTTCAAGGCACAATGCAAAAGTTAGTTATTCACAATAGGAGAAAGACAATGCCTTCAACTTGATTCTCAGTCTTCCACATAGAGCTTCAGGGCCATCTCAGGACAGAATGGCAATTCCTTCTCCAAGGGTGACCTTTCTTTCTGTTTCCTTTGGGACAAAAATGCACACATTTGCAAAAGCCATGTCGAATTCTGTAATTTATTTTCTTTGCCTGATGATGACTGTAAAAAACAAAAATGAACATAACACTGTAATTCTGAAGGTGAAAGAGTCAACTGATAGCCACTGCATGTGTAAATCCAACATTTATAATGCAGAAACGGTTTTTGGTAATCCAGATTCAGCCTCCACTTCCACACCATTTCCAATACAGACTCGATGACTCACATGGCAGTGGCCACCTTCTGCAGCATCCCTCAGATGACACTGACCTTTTCTAGACAGAGGCCACACACCAGTCCAGTGGCTCAATACTCCTTGCAAACCAGCCTATTTTTTAGAAAGCCCCCAAAGAACTGTGAAATGTGCTCCTGAGTACACCTGCGCTGAGCTCTTCAGTGTGATCACATGCTGGGAGTAAAAGAGTTCTGTCAGAGAGCAGGTGTGGAACAGAAATCCTACAGTTGGGAAGCTTGTTGTTTTCTGAAATTTCCAAATTGTTTAGGTCCTAGGCTGATTGAGTACTCCCTATGACTGTGTCAGAACCAGGCCTTTGAAGAGATTCACATACCTCTGGCCCGGGTACCCCTCAGAGTATTTGTTATTTAAGCAAGAGCCTAGGGCCTCCAAAACTGCTTGGCTGGCAAAATTCTCCATGGCAATCAGCTCCAATCCAACCCTCTGCCGGTTACTCTCCTGCTTAATGATTTTGAAAACCTTATGAGAAGAAAACAGATGCTTGATATTCGGAAATTTTAGTTTAAAATAGACACTCTTTCACATTAATATTGATTGTGCCTTCAGAAGCTGACCTTAACCCAAATAACATCAAGGACTCTCATAACACTTAAGGAATAGAATGAATCCTTCTCAAAGGTTTTAGTATCTGAGAAAGCACTAATCAATGAATTAAGAAAAACAAAATGATGGCCAGGCACGGTGGCTCACGACTGTAATCCCAGCACTTTGGGAGGCAGAGGCTGGTGGATCACCCGAGGTCAGGAGTTCTAGACCAGCCTGGCCAACATGGTAAAACCCCATCTCTACTAAAAATACAAAACTTGGCTGGGCACAGTGGCTCATGCCTGTAATCCCAGTACTTTGGGAGGCCAAGGTGGGAGGATCACCTGAGGTCGGGAGTTCGAGACCAGCCTGACCAACATGGAGAAACCCTGTCTCTACTAAAAAATACAAAATTAGCTGGGTGTGGTGGCACATGTCTGTAATCTCAGCTATTCGGGAGGCTGAGGCAGGAGAATCGCTTGAACCCAGGAGGCAGAGGTTATGGTGAGCCGAGATCACGCCATTGCACTCCAGCCTGGGCGACAAGAATGAAACCCTGTCTCAAAAAAAAAAAACCTTAGACGGGTGTGGTAGCAGGCACCTATAATCTCAGCTACTCGGGGGGCCGAGGCAGGAGAATCCATTGAACCTGGGAGGTGGAGGATGCAGTGAGCCGAGATTGCACCACAGCACTCCAGCCTGGGAAACAAGAGCGAGACTTCATCTCAAAAAAGAAAAACAAAATGATTGAAGAGAAAGTTATTTTTAAGTGTCCCACCTAATTTTTAACACCACCATCCTGTTATTTTTATCCCTACATTTCACCAAGTTTCTCCCTCCCTGAAACTTATTCCTCGTTCCTCTTCCTTAAAAGAAAAGGTGCTTTAGGCCAGGCGCAGTGGCTCACACCTGTAATCCCAGCACTTTGGGAGGCCGAGGTGGATGGATCACGAGGTTAGGAGATCGAGACCATCCTGACTAACACGGTGAAACCCCGTCTCTACTAAAAAATACAAAAAATTAGCCGGGTGTGGTGGCAGGCACCTGTAGTCCCAGCTACTCGGGGTGCTGAGGCAGGAGAATGGCATGAACCCGGGAGGTGGAGCTTGCAGTGAGCCGAGATCACGCCACTGCACTCCAGCCTGGGCAACAGAGCGAGACTCCGTCTCAAAAAAAAAAAAAAAAATTAGCCAGCTATGGTGGTGGGTGCCTGTAATCCCAGCTACTCAGGAGGCTGAGGCTGGAGAATCCCTTGAACCCAGGAGGTAGAGGTTACAGTGAGCCAAGATCACGCCATTGCATTCCAGCCTGGGCAACAAGAGTGAAACTCTGTCTCAAAAAATAAACAAACAAGTAAAATAAAATAAAATAAAGGTGCTTCCAGATGTCTAGATAGATCTATATTCCCTGTGAACTGTCAGGAAAGGGTCAACTGTCAGTGACCTCTCCCCCTTCTCTGCTTTCCTCCAGAGCACCCTGCACAGTGGTCCACACTTTGAAGAAACCCAGCAATCTTTAAATTTACCCTCAAAGGATTTGTAGCCATTTTGTCTGCCACCACCTCTAAATCCAGCAGGATAATACTCATTTCAAGGCTATCCCTAATTAATCTGTAGTTAGAACTAGAGATTTAAATGAAGGCCTCCAACATAAAAACATCTGTGAAGACCCCACAAATCTCACCTCAACATCACTGTCTTTGAGGGGTTGTGCCACCATCTTGTCATGTGAGGACCACAGGTCAGCATCCTTGTGGGCCCCGTTGACTGGCATCGTCATTGCACTGGTTCGAAGCTGACTAAAAAAATGGGAAAAACATGTGTAGCTTCCAGAATTAAATTTATTTATTTATTTTATTTATTTTTTATTTATTTTTGAGATATAGTCTTTGTTGCCCAGGCTGGAGTGCAGTGGCGTGATCTCGGCTCACTGCAACCTCTGCCTCCCAGGTTCAAGAGATTCTCCTGCCTCTATCTTCCAACTACAGGCGCATGCCACCACGCCCGGCTAAGTTTTTGTATTTTTAGTAGAGATGAGGTTTCACTGTGTTAGCCAGGATGGTCTCAATCTCCTGACCTTGTCATCCGCCCACGTCAGCTTCCCAAAGTGCTGGGATTACAGGCGTCAGCCACCGCGCCCCACCTATTTATTTTTATTTTTTTGAGACAAGAGTCTCACTCTGTCACCCAGGCTGGAGTGCAATGCCGTGATCTTGGCTCACTGCAACCTCCGCCTCCTGGGTTCAAGTGATTCTCCTGCCTCAGCCTCCTGAGTAGCTGGGACTATAGGCGTGCACCACTGTGCCTGGCTAATTTGTGTATTTTTCATAGAGATGGAGTTTTACCATGCTGGTCAGGCTGGTCTTGAACTCCTCTCAAGAGATCCACCTGCCTCGGCCTCCCAAAGGGCTGGGATTACAGGCATGAGCCACCATGCCCAGCCCAAGCATTACACTGAATGAAAGCTCATCACAACCTGTTAGTTCTATCAAGTTGCTAAACTAACACTTTTTTTAGCCTTTCCCTCAGAATTGCTTGGTAAACACGAGCATGTTCTACTGCAAAACCACTGTGTGGAACTTCGGGTTCCTTTCTGAACTGCAAACATCAGTTCATCTCCCTCAGAAATGAGAACTGACCCTCCTCCCCACCTGCAGGGAGCCCAACTCCGCCTCCTCTCAGCCAAACTTCTCATGGGTATAGCTTATGTCTCACAACTAAACTAAGTTCCTTGAAGGTAAGGACTGAGTGTTACTTTTTAAAAAAATCTCCTGTGGTACCCAACACTGCTATACATGAAGAATATTTTCTGGTCAGGCACGGTGGCTCATGCCTGTAATCCCAGCACTTTGGGAGGCCGAGGTGGGCAGATCACAAGGTCTGGAGTTCGAGACCATCCTGGCCAATCTGGTGAAACCCTGTCTCTACTAAAAATACAAAAAATGAGCTGGACGTTGTGGCACGCGCCTGTAGTCCCAGCTACTCGGGAGGCTGAGGCAGGAGAATCGCTTGAATCTGGGAGGCAGAGCTTGCAGTGAGCCAAGATCACACCACTGCACTCCAGCCTGGCCACAGAGCAAGACTCCACCTCAAAAAAAAAAAAAAAAAGAGTATTTTCCAAATGACTGAACAGATGAATCATTGACTTCAAACAATTCCACTGGCAGGGAACTGGCAGGCTCTCATAAAATAGTAAGTATTCACTATTTAGCAACTTTTCAAAAGATTTTTTGGGACACACAAGTTAATGATGAACAGGACATAGGCAGTTGGGATCATCTTTCCAGGATGACCACCAGTAATATTTTATAAATGATAATGTAAGTACAGCAAATAGCACGTATTCACTCAGTCTGGACACACTTCTGCAGGCTCCAGAAAAATGTAAATGGGAGTTTTGCTATAAGAAGGGCCTCAAAAATCTCTATATGATTTTTGAATATATAAGGGCCTCATTTTAATCCTAGCAACACTTTGATGTGTTAATTTATTTCATACTTCAAGTAATGAAATTGAGGCTCAGGGCCAGGCATGGCAACTCACACCTGTAATCCCAGCACTTTGGGAGGCCAGGAGTTCCAGACCAGCCTGGGCATTGCTACAAAAAAAAAATTAGCTGGGCATGGTGGGATGGGCCTATAGTCCTAGCTACTGGGCTAGGACTCTTTTTTTTTTTTTGAGACGGAGTCTCACTCTGTCACCCAGGCTGGAGTACAGCGGCGCAATCTCGGCTCACTGCAAGCTCCGCCTCCTGAGTTCACGCCATTCTCCTGCCTCAGCCTCCTGAGTAGCCAGGATTACAGGCGCCCACCACCATGCCCGGCTAATTTTTTTTTTTATCTTTTCAGTAGAGACAGGGTTTCACCGGTCAGCCAGGATGGTCTCGATCTCCTGACCTCATGATCCACATGTCTCGGCCTCCCAAAGTGCTGGGATTACAGGCATGAGCCACCGTGCCCGGCCTAGGCTAGGACTCAAAACAAACAAACAAACAAACAAACAAAACTAAAGAAAGAAAAATAAATGACGTTAGAAAAGTGAAATATCATGGCCGGGCGCGGTGGGTCATGCCTGTAATCCCAGTACTTTGGGAGGCCGAGGTGGGCAGATCATGAGGTCAGGCAATCCAGACCATCCTGGCCTACATGGTGAAACCCCATCTCTACTAAAAATACAAAAATTAGCCGGGTATAATGACTCACACCTGTTATCCCAGCTACTTGGGAGGCTGAGGCAGGAGAATCGCTTGAACCTGGGAGTCGGAGGTTGCAGTGAGCCAAGATCACCACTGCACTCCAGGCTGGCAACAGAGCGAGACTCTGTCTCAAAGAAAAGTAACATATCTTAGCCCAGGGCTGCACAGAAAGTTAGCCACAGAGGTAGGACTCGAAACCCCAAAGCACATGTTCTAAGTACTCCACAGAGTTCCTGTGAAGCTGTTAGTTCAAATATGTACTTGGGCTGGGTGTGGTGGCTCATGCCTGTAATTCCAGCACTTTGGGAGGCTGAGGCAGGAGGATCACTTGAGCCCAGGAGTTCAAGACCAGCCTGACCAACATGGCAAAACCCCGTCTCTACTAAAAATACAAAAATTAGCCAGGTGTGGTGGCATATGCCTGTAATCCCAGCTGCTCTGGAGGCTGAGGCATGAGAATCACTTGAACCCAGGAGGCAGAGGTTGCAGTGAGCCCAGATCATGCCACTGCACTCCAGCCTGGGTGACTAAGTGAGACTCTGTCAAAAAAAAAAAGTATATATATATATATATATATATATATATATATATATATATATTCACTCACGGTTCAGGAGGCTCAAAGTCAGGAATCAAACTGTTGGCAAGGTCATTTGAAGCCTCGAAGGGGGATCCTTCCTTGACTCCTCCAGCGTCTGGAGGCTACTGGCCATCCTGGTGTTACTAAAACACCAGGGGTTCCGTCTAGGGCCTGCCACTCACCTCACAGAAAGCCAATCAGTGAGACAACGATTATTGCCGAGAAAGAAGGCTTTAATAAGGTGCTGCAGCTGAGGGGATGGGAGGGATTTATCCCAGGAATGCAGGGGGTGGTTCAACATAAGAAAATCAATTAATGTAATATACCACATTAGTAGAACAAAGGGAAAAAAACAGTCACTCCAGCTGACACAGAAAAAGCATCTAATAAATTCTAACATTTCATCATTAAAACATACGTAAAACTATGAAACGAGAGGAATTGCCTCAACATTATAAAAGATATTTGTGAAAAACCCACAGTTATCATCATACTTAATGGCAAAAGACTAAAAGCTTTCCCCCTAAGATCAGGAACAAGACACAGAGGTTCACTTTTACCACTGCTAGTCAACATTTTACTAGAAGTTGTAGCCAAAGCCTTTAGGTAAGAAAAAGCAATAAGAGGCACCAAACTGGGAAAGAAAAAATAAAACTATCTCTCTAAATATAGAAAATGCCAAGGAATACTCACACAAAAATTACTAGAGCTAATAAGCAAATTCAGCAAAGTTTCAGAACACAAGATCAACTCACAAAAACCAGTTGTGTTTTTTTGTTGTTGACTTTTTTTTTTTTTAGGAGTTTTTCTTTTGTTGCCCAGGCTAGACTGCAATGGCTGGATCTTGGCTCACTGCAACCTCGGCCTCCCGGGTTCAAGTGATTCTCCAGCCTCAGCCTCCCAAGTAGCTGGGATTACAGGTGCCCACCACCACGCTTAGCTAATTTTTGTATTTTTAGTAGAGATGAGGTTTCACCATGTTGGCCAGGCTGGTCTCAAATTCCTGACCTCAGGTGTTCTGCCCGCCTCGGCCTCCCAAAGTGCTGATGATAGACATGAGTCACCGCTCCCGGTCCAGTTGTGTTTTTATACACTAGCAAGGAACAGTTCAAAAATGTAATTAAGAAATCCGTGGCTGGGCGCAGTGGCTCACGCCTATAATCCTAGCAATTTGGGAGGCTGAGGCGGGCGGATCATGAGATCAGGAGATCGAGACCATCCTGGCTAACATGGTGAAACCCCGTCTCTACTAAAAAATACAAAAAAAAAAAAAAAAAAAATTAGCTGGGCATGGTGGTGAGCGCCTGTAATCCCAGCTACTCGGGAGGCTGAGGCAGGAGAATGGCATGAACCCAGGAGGCGGAGCTTGCAGTGAGCTGAGATGGCACCACTGCACTCCACCCTGGGTGACTGAGTGAGACTCCATCTCAAAAAAAAAAAAAAAAAAAAGAAAACCGCTGGGTGTGGTGGCTCACGCCTGTAGTCCCACTACTTTGAGAGACTTAGGCGGGTGGATCCCTTGAGCCCAGGAGTTCAAGATCAGCCTGGGCAATGTGGTGAAACCCCTTCCCTACAAAAAAACATTAAAAATTAGCCGGGTGTGATGGCATGTGCCTGTGGTCCCAGCTATTCAGGAAGCTGACGTGGGAGGATCACCTGAGCCCTGGAGGTCAAGGCTGCAGTGAGCCGTCATGCATCATTGCACTCCAGCCTAAAAAAGGAGTGAAATTCTGCAATATGTTACAACATGAATGAACCTTGAAAACAAATATAAGTGAAATAAGCCAGATACTAAAAGACAATATTACAAGTTTCCACTTATAGAGGTACCTACAAGAATCAAATTCATAGAGACAGAAAGTAGAATAGTGGTTAAAGGCTCTGGGCAGAGGGAGGAAAGGGAAGTTTGTTTTCTGGGTACAGAGTTTCAGTTTGGGATATCGAAAGAGTTCTGGAGATAAATAATGGTGATGGTTACATACCAATGGCTACATGAATGTACTTAATGCCACTGAATTGTATATGTGGAAAATGGTTAAGATGGTACATTTTATGTCTATTGTATACCATCTCCCCTAAAAAAATTGTTTTTAAGAGTCAAGATCTCACTGTCTCCCACGCTGGGGTGCAGTGGGGCGATCAAAGCTCACTGCAGCTTCGGACTCAGCCAGCTTCCCTGGCTCAAGCGATCATCCTGTTCACCCTCCCCAGTAGCTGGGACTACAGGCTGTGCCCCCACGCCCAGCTCATTTTTTATTTTTTATTTTTCCCCCCTTGGTAGAGACGGGATTCTGCTATATTGCCTAGGCTAGTCTTGAACTCATAGAACAAAGTATCCTCTTGCCTGGACCGCGGCGTGGGGTCTCAAAACACCGGGATCACCGGATTACAGGCGGCGCAACACACCAGGAGAAACGCTTCCCGTTTTAAAAATTCAGGTTGTGATTGGCTGTCATTCCGTATTATGCTAATTTAGCATGCCTGCTTTTAAACTTTTTAAATTAAAACAATTTTTTAAAATTACGTTTCCACTTAAAACGTTAAAATGTGTTGTTAATTGATAGTAGTCGAAAAGATGTTATTGCTAATATATTTTCCTATTTATTTCCTAATGGAATCAGAAATAGTGAAACTGTCTCGCCATCACTTAAAAGTGTACGGCGGATGTGGACCTAGCATAGGCTAGGGCAATTGTGTTAAGACTATACTTTCAGGGATCATTTCTATAGTTCGTTACTAGAGAAGTTTCTCTGAATGTGGGGAGTACCGAAAACCACGAGGAAGAACTACCGCGTCCTGTCCTGAGCGTGAAACCGGCTTTCAGTGTTGCTTTTCTGCAACTACTATTTGCCTCTGATGATCGTTCTTACTGTTCCTTTCGGAGAGTAAGAGGGAGAGGACGCAGTCTGAGTGGGTTTCATACTTTCAATGGTTTAAGAAGAAAAAGTGGTTTGATTGTTTTGGTTTCGCTTTCTTGTATCCATCCCACGATGGAGTGCGGTGGCGCGATCTCGGCTCAGTTCATGCCGTTTTCCTACCTCAGCCTCCCAAGTAGTGCGAGGCACTATAGGCGCGTTCCACCACGGCCGCCTAATGTTTGTTTTGTTCGTATTTTTAGTAGAAGCGGGGTTTCACCGTGTTAGCCAGGATGGTCTCCATCTCCTGACTTCGTGATCCGCCAGCCTCGGCCTTCCTAAATGCTGGGATTACAGGCGAGAGTCACCTCGCCCGGCCTCGATTCAATCTTTATCTTTACAGACGGGATGCTATGATGTGTTCTACCTTTTTTTTCCCGTATTTTTCTCTTTTCCCCTCCTTACTACCTCCTCCTGCCCCCGCTTTTTCTTACCTTAACCATTTTTGGATACGGTAGCTGTCTGAGTTTCCCCAATTCGAAATGTTTTCTGTTCCTGCGTTTTGAGCCATGGGAGACAGCCAGCGGTGTAGGTGGCTCTCTTTAAAGAGAGTTACAAAGGAAAGCAATTTAGTATTCACCTAACTACTCTTGGGTGCTATGCTTATTTCTATGTTTCTTTAGTAAAGTGAAATCTTACATCAGCTTTTTTCTTTTCTTTTTGAGACAGAGTCTCGCTCGGTCACCCAGGCTGGAGTGCAATGGCGCGATCTCGGCTCATTGTAACCTCTGCCTCCCTGGTTCAAGCAATTCTCATGCCTCAGCCTCCCAGGTAGCTGGGACTACAGGCACCCTGCCACCACGCCTGGCTAATTTTTTTGTATTTTTAGTAGAGATGGGGTTTCACCATGTTGGCCAGGCTGGTCTGGAACTCCTGACCTCAGGTGATCCGCCTGCCGTGCAGGTCCCCCAAATATATATCTTTTTAAACTTTGCTAATCTGCCTTTACAAAAGGGATATATAGGCCGGGCGTGGTGGGTCACGCCCATAATCCCAGCACTTTGGGAGGCAGAGGCGTCATTGCACTCAGCCTGGGCTACAGAGTAAGACTCCATCTCAAAAACAAACAAACAAAAAAAACCCGGATATATAATAACTTGCTTTTCCCATTTAACAGTGTATGTCTGTCTCTAGGCCAACTGATAAGAGATCCAAGTTATTCATTTGAATGGTGCTTAACACTTTGTCATTTGTATGTAACCATAATTTCTTCATCCATACCTGTACAGAAGGATAATATTTATTATTACTTTGCAGTTTTTGCCACTAGAAACAAGGCTTTGATAAAATACCTTGTAATATATATTTACATAACGAGTTTTGTGTTGTTTTGTTTTTTTGAGATGGAGTCTCCTGTCACCCAGGCTGGAGTGCAATGGCACGATGTTGGCTCACTGCAACTTCCTTCTCCTGGGTTCAAGTGATTCTCCTGCTTCAACCTCCTGAGTAGCTAGGATTACAGGCACACGCCACCACGTCTGGCTAATTTTTTTTTTTTTTCTTTTTGAGACGGAATCTCGCTTTGTTGCCCAGGCTGGAGTGCTGTGGCGTGATCTGGGCTCACTGCAAGTTCTGCCTCCCGGGTTCATGCCATTCTCCTGTCTCAGCCTACCGAGTAGCTGGGACTACAGGCATGCACCACCACGCCCAGCTAATTTTTTGTATTTTTAGTAGAGACGGGGTTTCACCGTGTTAGCCAGGATGGTCTCGATCTCCTGACCTTGTGATCCACCTGCCTCAGCCTGCCAAAGTTCTAGGATTACAGGCATGAGCCACCGCGCCTGGCCACATCCGGCTAATTTTTGTATGTTTAGTAGAGATAGGGTTTCACCATATTGGCTAGGCTGGTCTTGAACTCCTTATCTCAAGTGATCCATCCTCCGCAGCCTCCCAAAATGCTGGGATAACAGGCAAGAGCCACTGCACCTGGACAACATAGTGAGGGTGTTTTTTTTTCGTTTTTGTTTTGTTTTATTTCTTTCTTTATTTATTTATTTGAGATGGTGTCTCGCTCTGTCACCCAGGCTGGAGTGCAGTGATGCGATCTTGGCTCACTGCAACCTCCGCCTCTCGGGTTCAAGCGATTCTCCTGCGTCGGCTTCCTGAGTAGCTGAGATTACAGGTGTGCGCCACCATGCCCAGCTAATTTTTTTTTTTTTTTTTGAGACAGAGTCTCACTCTGTCGCCCAGGCGTGAGTGCAATAGCTCGATCTTGGGTCACTGCAGTCTCCACCTCCCGGGTTCTCCTGCCTCAGCCTCCTGAGTAGCTGGGACTACAGGCACCTACCACCACGTCTGGCTAGTTTTTATATTTTTAGTAGAGACGGGGTTTCACCGTGTTAGCCAGGATGGTCTCCATCTCCTGACCTCATGATCTGCCCGCCTCGGCCTCCCAAAGTGCTGGGATTACAGGCGTGACCCACCGTGCCCGGCTATGCCCAGCTAATTTTTGTATTTTTCGTACAGACAGGGTTTCCCCATGTCAGCCAGGCTGGTGTTGAACTCCTGACCTCAAGTGATTCACCTGCCTCGGCCTCCCAAAGTGCTGGGATTACAGGCATGAGCCACAGCTCCTGGCCTGTTTTTTGTTTTTTTTGAGACAGAGTCTCACTCTGTTGCCCAGGCTGAAGTGCAATAGTGTGATCTCGGCTCACTGCAACTTCCGCCTCCCGGGTTCAAGCAGTTCTCCCACCTCAGCCTCCCAAGTAGCCGGGACTACAGGCATGTGCCACTACGCCCTGCTAATTTTTGTATTTTTAGTAGAGATGAGGTTTCACTATGTTGGTCAGGCTGGTCTCGAACTCTTGACCTCAGATGATCTGCTTGCTTCAGCCTCCCAAAGTGGTGGGATTACAGGCGTAAGCCACTGTGCCCAACCCGTGAGTTTTTAATATCCAAAGTAAGATTTCTGGGTCAAGCTTTTAGTAAATATTGCCATATTGCTTTCTACAAGCATTGTAACAATTCACACTCCCAGCAGCAATTTAGGGAAATACCCATTTCCCATCTCTTCTCCAGCACTGAATGCTTCATTTTTTATTTTTTTATTTTTTTAGATGGAGTCTCTGTTGCCCAGGCTGGAGTGCAGTGGCGTGATCTTGGCTCACTGAAATCTCTGCTTCCTGGGTTGAAGTGATTCTCCTTCCTCAGCCTCCCGAGTAGCTGGGTTACAGGCATGCACCATGACGCCTGGCTATTTTTTTTTTTTTTTTTGTATTTTTAGTAGAGACGAGGTTTTGCCATGTTGGCCAGGCTGGTCTCAATCTCCTGACCTCAAGTGATCCACCTGCCTCAGCTTCCCAAAGTGCTGGGATTACAGGCATGAGCCACTGTGCCCAGCCTACTGATACTTAAATTTTTTTTTTTTTTTTTTTTTTGAGATAGAGTCTCGCTCTGTCTCCAGGCTGGAGTGCAGTGGCACAATCTCGGCTCACTGCAACCTCTGCCTCCCAGGTTCAAGCAATTTTCCTGCCTCAGCCTCCCGAGTAGCTGGGACTACAGGCACCCGCCACCATGCCTGACTAATTTTTGTATTTTTAGTAGAGACGAGGTTTCACCATTTCGGCCAGGATGGTCTTGATCTCTTGACCTCGTGACCCGCCTGACTTGGCCTCCCAAAGTGCTGGGATTACAGACATGAGCCACCACGCCCAGCTAAAAAATGTTTTATTTGTGGCTGGGCATGGTGACTCAGGCTGACATCTGTAATCTTAGAACTTTGGGAGGCCGAGGTAGGAGGATTGCTTGAGGCCAGGAGTTCAAGAGTAGCCTGGGCAACATAGCAAGATCCCATCTCTATGAAAAATTAAAATTAAAAAAATTATGACATTTTGTGCTACATGATGAAAAAAATTAAAAAGAAAGAAAATTGGCCAGGTGTGTTAGTGCACACCTGTAGTCCCAACTAGTCAGTGTGCTGAGGGGGGAGGATCTCCTGGGCCCAGGAGTTCAAGGCTGCAATGAGCTGTGATCGTGCCATTGCTCTCCAGCCTAAGATATGGGAAAAACCAAAGTGTTTTTCTTTTCTTTTTTTCTGCTGTCATTGTATGAAATCGTCTATAGGTTTCCATTATATCCAGTTATAGAGGGTGTTACTGAGTTACAGATTTTCTGCCTGCTGGATCTGTCTGTTTCTAATAGAGGGACACTGAAGTTGCCAACTAAAATAGTTTCTCCTTGCAGTGTTATCACTTTTTGCCTCACATGTTTTGATGTTCTGTTGTTAGGATCACACATGTTAAGGATTGTTAGGTTTTCTTTGAGCATTGACTCCTTAATCATTATGTAATGCCCTGTCTTTATCCCTGACAACTTTCTTTTCTTTCCCTTCCTTCCTTCCTTCCTCTTTTTCTTTTTTTCTTTTTTTTTTTTTTGAGACAGAGCCTCTGTCAACTGGGCTGGAGTGCAGTGGCATGATCTTGGCTCACTGCAGCCTCTGTCTCCCAGGCTCAAGTGATTCTCGTGCCTCAGCCTGAGGAGTAGCTGGGATTACAGTGGAGCGCAACCATGCCCAGCTAATTTTTGTATTTTGAGTAAAGACAGGGTTTCATCATTTTGGCCAGGCTTGTCTTGAATTCCTGGCCTCAAGTAATCTGCCCGCCTTGGCTTCCCAAAGTGCTGGGAAGCCACCCAGCACCTGTCCTGTTCCTGATGACTTTCCTTGCCCTGAAGCCTGTACTGTCTGAAATTAATACAGAGACTCCTGCTTCCTTTTGATTAGTGTTGGCATAGTAGATCTTTCTTTATCCATTTACTTTTAATATATACATCTTTAAAGTGTAGTTCTTATAAGGAGCATATAGTTGCATCTTGTTTTTTGCTCTACTCTGACAATCTCTCTTTTTCTTTTTTTTTTTTTTTTTTTTTTTTTTTGAGATGGAATATTGCTCTGTTGCCCAGGCTGTAGTGCAGTGGCACGATCTCGGCTCACTGCAAACTCTGCCTCCTGGGTTTCACGCCTTTCTCCTGCCTCACCCTCCCAAGTAGCTGGGACTACAGGCACCCGCCACCACACCCAGCTAATTTTTTGTATTTTTAGTAGAGACAGGGTTTCACCATGTTAGACAGGATGGTCTCAATCTCCTGACCTCGTGATCCGCCCACCTTGGCCTCCCAAAGTGCTGGGATTACAGGAGTGAGCCACTTCGCCCAGCCCAATCACTCTTTTTTAATCAGTTAATTTGGACCATTGATATGCAAAGAGATTGTTGATATAATTGGATTAATATCTGCCTTTTTTTTTTACTGTTTTCTAATTGTTGCCTTTATTTGTATGTTTGTATTTTTGTCTTCCATTCTTTTTCTGCCTCTTGTAGTGTTTTGTCTCTGTGTTTTTCTTTTTCTTTCTTTCTTTCTTTTTTTTTTTTGAGACAAAGTCTTGCTCTGTCACCCAGGCTGGAGTGCAGTGGCGCAATCATGGTTTATCCCAGCCTCAAGCTGCTGGGCTCAAGCAATCCTACCATCTTGGCCTCCCGAGTAGCTGGGACCACAGGCAGGTACCACTGTGCCTGGCTAATTTTTTTTAATTTAATTTTTTGTAGAGACAGAGTCTACGATGTTGCCCAGGCTGGTCTCAAACTCCTGGGCTCAAGTGATCCTTCTGCCTCAGCCTCTCAAGTAGCTGGGACTACAGTCACATGCCACCATGCCTGGCTAATTTTTTATTTTTTTGTAGAGATAGAGATGGGATTTTGCAGTGTTGCTCAGGCTGGTCTCAAGCTCCTGGCCTCAAGCAATCCTCCCATCTCAGCCTCCCAAAGCACTGGGATTACAGGCATGAGCCACTATGCCCAGCCATAAATAAAATATGTTTTAGAGTATCTGTGTCCACTGCTAAGGGTGTAGTCATTTCTACACCCTTATCATCCTTATAGGAGCAGGGATTGCCTGCTCCTATAAGTGCTGAGGATTCCACTGCACTGACCTAGGTTGTGCCCTCAGGGAATGTTGAGTCCTAGCAGATGTTAAACAACATATGACACACCTACATATTTCACTGGACTTACAGTACACAGGTGGCTGTTAGTTTGATTTTCTTTCTTTCTTTCTTTTTTTCTTTTTGAGACACAGTCTCGATCTGTCACCCGGGCTGGAGTGCAGTGGCAGGATCTCAGCTCACTGTAACCTCTGCCCCCCAGGTTCAAGCAATTCTCATGCCTCAGCCTCCCAAGTAGCTGGGATTACAGGCGCCCACCACCACGCCCGGCTAATTTTTTTGTATTTTTAGTAGAGACGGGGTTTCACCATGTTGGCCAGGCTGGTATTGAACTCCTGATCTCGTGATCCACCTGCCTCAGCCTCCCAAAGTGCTGAGATTACAGGTGTGAGCCACTGTGCCTGGCCAATTTTCTTCTGACTTTATTTCTCTCACCCCTGCCTCTCAGAGCAAAAGATTTTCTGCTTACCTTTGCTGCCCATGAGCTTTGGGCTGCTGGGATAAAAGAAGGCGCCACTTAAAAGGAAAGTTTTCCTGCTCTTATAAAAATTCTAATATAACCCACTTAAGGTGAAGAGGTTGATGATGACGAGAGTAAGGAGAGCAGGCAAAGCTTTCTCAGGATGGAGAGAAGATGGGGTACCAGGATTAGATTCTCAACCTATTAGGAAAAAAGAAAACCCAAAAAAACCCAGCAATTTCTAAAACAGAAGAGTTTATTTCTCTCTCCCATAACACAATCTGGGGGTAGACACTCCAAGACTGGTCTTGGAACTTGACCTTCCCCCCATCAAAAGGTGGACTCCAATGCCACACTCGGTAAGGGCTGGTTTGGTGACAGGCTCCTAAGACATGGAATGAGGCTGATGGGCACAGTGGTTCATGCCTGTAGTCCCAGCACTTTGGGAGGCCGAGGCAGGCAGATCACTTGAGGTCAGGAGTTCAAAACCAGCTTGGCCAACAAGGCGAAACCCTGTCTCTACCAAAAATACAAAAATTAGCCAGGTGTGGTGGCACACGGCTGTAGTCCTAGCTACTCAGGAGCCTGAGGCACAAGAATCGCTTGAACCCAGGAGGCAGAGGTTGCAGTGAGCTGAGATCATGCCACTGCACTCCAGCCTAGGCAATAGAGTGAGACCCTGTCTCAAACACACAAACAAACAAACAAACAAAAAAACACAAAGAAATGGAATGCGGCCGGGTGCGATGATGCATGCCTGTAATCCCAGGAGGCTGAGGCACGTGTTTCCTTTGTGCTCAGGACTTTCAGACCAGCCTGGGCAACATGGTGAGACCCTGTCTCTACAAAAAATACAAAAAATCGGCCAGGCATGATGGAGCATGTCTACATTTTCAGCTACTTGGGAGGCTGAGGTGGGAGGACCGCTTGAATCTGGGAAGTTGAGGCTGCAGTGAGCCAAGATTGCACCCCTGCATTTCAGCCTGGGCAACAGAGTGAGACCCTGTCTTTTAAAATAAATTTTAAAATAAAAATTTTAAATAAACAAGGAAGTTGATTTTTGTACACTGTGTAAGATAAGGATCCAATTTCTTCTGCATGTGGGTATACAATTTTACCAATACCATTGATTAAAGAGGCTGTTTTTTTCCCTCTTTGTACTTGAAGAGACTGTCCTTGTCCCCTTTGTCAGAAATCAGTTGGCCATAATTGTGTGGGTTTATTTCTGGGAGAGTGAGTCCCTGTCTTGAAAGAAAGAGAGAAAGAAAGAGAAAGAAAAAAAAAAAGAAAGAGAAAGACAGGAAGAAAGGAAGGAAGGAAGGAGAAGGGGAAGGAAGGAAGGAGAAGGGGAAGGAAGGAAAAGGAAGGGAGGCAGGGAGGGAGCCGAGCACGGTGGCTGATGCCTGTAATCCCAGCACTTTGAGAGGCTGAGGCGGGTGGATCATGAGGTCAGGAGTTTGAGACCAGCCTGACCAATATGGTGAAACCTCGTCTCTACTGAAAATACAAAAATTAGCTGGGCATCGTGTTGCACGCCTGTAATCCCATGTACTCAGGAGGCTGAGGCAGGAGAATCGTTTGAACCCAGGAGGCGGAGGTTGCAGTGAGCTGAGATCATGCCATTGCACTCCAGCCTGGGTGACAGAGTGAGACTCCATCTCAAAAAAGAGAGAGAGAGAGAGAAAGGAAGAAGGAGGAGGAAGAGGAGAAGAAAGAGAAAGAGAAGAGAAAAGGAAAAGAAAGAAATGGAACGCAACAGAAGTGATGCTGCGTGAACTTCAAGGCTAGGTCATGAGCAGTGTCCACCCTCTCTCTGGAAAACTCACTCTTGGAACGCTGCCACCATCCTGTGAGGAGGGCCAGGCCACATGCAGAGGCTACCTGAAAGCCCCACTGAGGTCTCAGCTGACAGACAGACAGCACCGGCCATCAGACATGAGAGTGGCCTTCACTTGTGGTCTCTGTCCCCACCCTCCATCTGACAGTAACCACAAGAAAGACGCAAGGCAGGCACCATTTAGCTGAGCCGAGGCAATCACCAGAACCAAGAGACGTAATAAACAATTAATGAGAGTTTTATACCATAAGTTATGACTCAGAAACATTTCTAAAGAAAAAAAATCCGTAAGTTTGGGGTGGTTCATTAAGCATCAACAGATAACACATGTGTTCTACCCTGTATCCCAGAATTCCTCGACAGGATTAAGACCCAGTTACCTGTAGCAGTAATTTACTTGATAACAATGTTCTTGGTGACTACTTTCCCCATCCTACTCCCTTGTCACTGTTTCTTAAGATCATCTCTCAAGGCCACAGGCAGTGGCTCATGCCTGTAATCCCAGCACTTTGGGAGGCCAAGGTGGGAGGATCACCTGAGGCCAGGAGTTGGAGACCAGCTTGGCCAACATGGCAAAACCCCATCTCTACTAAAAATACAAAAATTAGCCAAACGTGGTGGTGCATGCCTATAATCCCAACTACTCAAGAGGCTGAGGTAGGAGAATCTCTGAAATTCAGGAGGCAGAGGTTACAGTGAGCTGAGATCGCACCACTGAACTCCAGCCTGGGTGACAGAGTGAGACTCCTTCTCAAAAAAAAAAAAAAAACAAAAAACAACAACAACAAAAAAGATCATCTCCCAAATAAACTACTTGTATCAAATTACTAAATCAGGGTATGCCACTGGAGAACCCACTTAAAGCAGTGTGATAATTAAGAGCAGGAACTCAGTGGCCAAGGTGAGTCAGTTCAGAACCCAATTCTAACCTACATTAGCTATCGATGGTGGTAAGTTGCTTCATGTCCCTCCATTTCAGTTTGCTCATGTGTAAAATATGAATAAATGGACCTACCTCACTGGGTTCTTGTAAGTTTAAATGAATTAATGTGTAAAGTGTTTAAAACAGTTTCAGACACATAGCAGAGTAAATGTGTTCTGTAAATATACAAACAAACAAACCTGTTTTAAATAATGAGAATTTATTGCCTCAGGTAACTGGAAAATTCTAGTTGTTATCACTGGAATTCAGGAACAGCTTGATGAGGGCTTCAACTCCATTTTGGAACTGTTCTTTCAACTCTGCCCTCCCCCATGGGTTGGCTTCATACTTGGACTGGATTCTTTCTGGTAAGAAAAAGTAGGGGCTGGGTGTGCACAGTGGCTCACACCTGTAATCCCAGCACTTTGGGAGGCGGAGACAGGTGGATCACCTGAGGTCAGAAATTTGAGACTAGCTTGACCAACATGGTGAAACCCCATCTCTCCTAAATATACAAAAATTAGCCAGTGTGGTGGCAGATGCCTGTAATCACAGCTACTCAGGAGGCTGAGGCAGGAGAATCGCTTAAACCCAGGAGGCAGAGGTTGCAGTGAGCCAAGATTGTACCATTGCACTCCAGCCTGGGTGACAAGAGCGACTCCATTTCAAAAAAAAAAAAAAAAAAGAAAGGAAAAGTAGGGGCAGGGCTGGCCTGGTTGCTCACACCTGTAATCCCAGCACTTTGGGACGTTGAGATGGGCAGATCACGTGAGATCAGGAGTTCGAGACCAGCATGGCCAAGATGGCGAAAACCTGTTTCTACTAAAAACACAAAAATTAGCTGGGCAGTGGCTGGTGTCTGTAATCCCAGCTACTTGGGAGGCCCAGGCAGGAGAATTGCTTGAACCCAGAAGGTGGAGACTGCAGTGAGCCAAGACAGCACCACTGCACTCCATCATGGGCAACAGATACTCCATCTCAAAAAAAAAAAAAAAAAAAGGCCGGGCATAGTGGCTCATGCCTGTAATCTCAGCACTTTGGGAGACAGAGGCGGGTGGATCATTTGAGGTCAGGAGTTTGAGACCAGCCTGGCCAACATGGTGAATCCCCATCTCTACTAAAAAATACAAAAATTGGCCAGGCATGGTGGCTCATGCCTGTAATCCCAGCACTTTGGGAGGCCGAGGTGGGCAGATCACAAGGTCAGGAGATCAAGACTATCCTGTCTAACACAGTGAAACCCTGTCTCTACTAAAAATACAGAAAATTAGCTGGGTATGGTGGCAGGTGTCTGTAGTCCCAGGAACTCGGGAGGCTGAGGCAGGAGAATGGTGTGAACCCGGGAGGCAGAGGTTGCAGTGAGCCGAGATTGTGCCACTGCACTCCAGCCTGGGTGACAGAGCAAGACTCCATCTCAAAAAAAAAAAAAAAAAAAAATTTAGCCAGGCGTGGTAGGGTGTACTTGTAATCCTAGCTACTCAGGAGGTTGAGGCAGGAGAATTGCTTGAACCCAGGAGGCAGAGGTTGCAGTGAGCTGACATTGTACCACTGCACTCCAGCCTGGGGAACAGAGCAAGACTCTATCTGAAAAAAAAAGTAGTACTATTAAACACACACACACGCACACACATGCACACATCCTCCAATGGAACAGGGTGGAAACCCCAGACCCAAACAATTACGGCCAATTGATTTTTGACAAAGGGTCCAAGGACAGTCTCTTCATGGACAAAGGGGAAAAGAACAGGCTCTTTAATAATCAGTGGTATTGACTGCATACCCACATGCAGAAGAAATTGGATCAGGCCGGGCGCGGTGGCTCATGCCTGTAATCCCAACACTTTGGAAGGCCAAGGCAGGTGGATCACCTGAGGTCGGGAGTTGGAGGCTAGCCTGACCAACATGGAGAAACCCCATCTCTGCTAAAAATACAAAAAAAATCAGCTGGATGTGGTGGTGCATGCCTGTAATCCCAGCTACTCGGGAGGCTGAGGCAGGAGAATCACTTGAACCCAGGAGGCCGAGGTTGTGGTGAGCCAAGATGGTGCCATTGCACTCCAGCCTGGGCAAGAAGAGTGAAACTCCGTCTCCAAAAAAAAAAGGAAATTGGATCTTTATCTTACACGGTATACAAAATTCAACTAGAAATTGATTAGATACTTAAATTTAAGACCTGAAACTATATATATATATATATATATATATATATATTTGAGTCGGAGTCTTGCTCTGTCACCCAGGCTGGAGTGCAGTGGCATGATCTTGGCTCACTGCAACCTCTGTCTCCTGGGTTCGAGCAATTCTCCTGCCTCAGTCTCCCAAGGAGGTGGGACTATAGGCATGCGCCACCACGCCCGGCTAATTTTTTTTTTTTTTTTGAGATACAGTCTTGCTCCTGTCATGATCTCAGCTCGCTGCAACCTCGACCTCCTGGGTTCAAGAGATTCTCCTTCCTTAGCCTCCTGAATAACTGGGATTATAGGCGTGCACCACCATGCCTGGCTAATTTTTTTTTTTTTTTTTTTTGGTATTTTTAGGAGAGACGGGGTTTTGCAGTGTTGGCCAGGCTGGTCTCAAACTCCTGACTTCAGGTGATCCACCTGCCTCAGGCTCCCAAAGTGCTAGGATTACAGGCGTGAGCTGCCACACCCTGCCCAATTTTTGTATTTTTAGTAGAGACAGGGTTTCACCATGTTGGCCAGACTGGTCTTGAACTCCTGACTTCAGGTGATCCACTGGCCTAGGCATCCCAAAGTCCTGGGATTACAGGCATGAGCTACTGTGCCCGGCCAAGACCTGAAACTATGAAACTTCTAGAAGAAAACATGAGGGGAAAGCTCCTTGATGCTGGTCTGGACAATTATTTTTTGGGTATGACCTAGAAAGCACAGGGTACAAAAGCAAAAATAGACAAATAAGGCCGGGCGCAGTGGCTCATGCCTGTAATCCCATCACTTTGGGAGGCCAAGGCAGGAGGATCACCTGAGGTCAGGAATTCAAGACCAGCCTGGCCAACATGGTGAAACCCCCGTGGGGCACGTCACCACGCCTGGCTAATTTTTTTGTATTTTTAATAGAGACGGGGTTTCACCATGTTGTCCAGGAGAGTCTCGATCTCCTGACCTCATGATCCTCCCGCCTTGGCCTCCCAAAGTGCTCGGATTACAGGCGTAAGCCACCGTGCCTGGCCACAAAGTAAATCTTATGAATGCTAATTTTAAAAAATTAACCAGGCTGTGCCGGGTGCAGTGGCTAAGGCCTGTAATCCCAGCACTTTGGGAGGCCGAGACAGGAGGATCATGAGGTCAGGAGATCGAGACCATCCTGGACAACATGGTGAAACCCCGTCTCTATTAAAAATACAAAAAAATTAGCCAGGCATGGTGGCAGATGCCTGTAGTCCCAGCTACTTGGGAGGCTGAGGCAGAAGAATGGCATGAGCCCAGGAGGCTGAGCTTGTAGTGAGCCGAGACAGTGCCACTGCACTCCAGCCAGGGCAACAGAGCTCCATCTCAAAAAAAAAAAAATTAACCCATCTGGTCAGGTGCAGTGGCTCACACCTGTAATCCCAGCACTTTGGGAGGCCGAGGAAGGTAGATCATGAGGTCAGGAGTTCAAGACCAGCCCGGCCAAGATGGTAAAACCCTGTCTGTACTAAAAATACAAAAAACATTAGCTGGGAGTGGTGGCAGGTGCCTGTAATCCCAGCCACTTGGGAGGCTGAGGCAGAGAATTGCTTGAACCAAGGAGGGGGAGGTTGCAGTGAGCCAAGATCACACGACTGCACTCTAGCTTGGGCAACAGAGTGAAACTCCATCTCTAAGTAAATAAATAAATAAATAAAACAAAAAATTAGCTGGATGTGGTGGCAGGCGCCTGTAATCCCAGCTACTGAGGAGGCTGAGGCAGGAGAATCTTTGAACCCAGGAGGTGGAGGCTGCAGTGAGCGGAGATCATACCACTACATTCTAGCCTGGCGTCAGTGCAAGACTCTGTCTCAAAAAAAAAAAAAAAAAAAAAAAAAATTAACCAGGCTGTGGAGGAAACTCAAAATAGAAGGCTGACTGTGACAAATACAACTGTATTACAAATGAATCACACAACCATGCTGAAGACAAGGGGGAAGAAAGGAGCTGACCTAATTAAATTGGAAATCATTGGCCAGGCGCATTGGCTCACGCCTGTATTCCCAGCACTTTGGGAGGCCTAGGTGGGCAGATCACCAGGTCAAGAGATCGAGACCATCCTGGCTAACATGGTCAAACCCTGTCTGTACTAAAAATACAAATATTAGCTGGGTGCGGTGGCGTGTGCCTGTAGTCCCAGCTTCTTGGGAGGCTGAGGCAGGAGAATCACTTGAACCGGGTAGGTGGAGGCTGCAGTGAGCCAAGATCATGCCACTGCACTCCAGCCTCATGACAGACTGAGACTCTGTCTCAAAAAAAAAAAAATTAATTAATAAAATAAAATAAATAAATAAATTGGAAACATTGTCTTGATTAGATACTGTTTGCAAAAAGAACTGTATACAAACATTGTATTCTACTGGCAAATTTGTTTCTCACAGGGTGATGGTATAAATGTTCACTTATTCAAGGACATCTAGGCCATTTCCAATTTTTTTAGACAGGTTCTCTCTCTGTCATGCATGCTGGAGTGCAGTGGTGGGATCACGACTCACTGCAGCCTGGACCTCCCGGGCTCAAGTGATCGTCCCACATCAGCCTCCTAAGTAGCTGGGATCATGTCCCTGGCTAATGATTATTTGTAGAGACAGCGTTCTTGCTATATTACCCAGGCTGGATTTTTTTTTTTTTTTTGAGACAGACTCTCGCCCTGTTGCCCAGGCTGGAGTGCAATGGCGTGATCTCGGATCACTGCAACCTCCGCCTCCCAGGTTCCAGTGATTCTCCTGCCTCAGACTTCTGAGTAGCTGGGATTACAGGCACGCTCCTCCATGCCCAGCTAATTTTTGTGTTTTTAGTACAGACGGGGTTTCACCATGTTGGCCAGGCTGGTCTCAGAACTCCTGACCTCATGATCCACCCGCCTCGGCCTCCCAAAGTGCTGGGATTACAGGCTTGAGCCACTGCACCCAGACCCAGGCTGATCTTAAACTCCTGGATTCAAGCAATGCTCCCAAGTCAGCTTCCTAAAGTGCTGGGATTACAGGCATGAGCCACCATGCCTGGCCTAGTTCCAATTTTTGACCACAATAATATAGTCAAGTAATATTTGACAAAGATGCAAAGGCAATAAAATGAAAAAAGGATAGTCTTTCAACAAATGGAACACATGGGCATTCATATGCAAAAAAACTTTTAAATAAACTTTGGGCCAGGTGCGGTGGCTCACACCTGTAATCCCAGCACTTTGGGAGGCTGAGGCGGGTGGATCACCTGAGGTCAGGAGTTTGAGACCAGCCTCGCCAACATGGTGAAACCCCATCTCCACTAAAAATACAAAAAATTAGCCAAGCGTGGTGGTGGGTGCCTGTAATCCTAGCTATTCGGGAGGCTGAGGCAAGAGAATCTCTTGAACCTGGGAGGCAGAGGCTGCAGTGAGCCGAGATTGCGCCATTGCACTCCAGCCTGGGCAATAAGAACGAGACTCCATTTCAAAAAAAAAAAAACTTTGACACATAGAGGAAACTTATTCAAAACTTAGCATAGATCATTTCTTGAAGAAAAGAAGATTAAAAAGACTACATTACCTTAATGCTGAGCAAAGAGATTTTATTTATTTATCATTTTTATTATTATTTTTTGAGATGGAGTCTCACTCTGTCGTCAAGGCTGGAATGCAGTGGTGCAATCTCGGCCCACTGCAACCTCCACCTCCTGGGTTGAAGTGATCCTCCTGCCTCAGCCTCCTTAGTAGCTGGGACTACAGGTGTGAGCCACTTCACCTGACTAATTTTTGTATTTTTAGTAGAGACGGGGTTTCACCATGTTGGCAAGGCTGGTCTTGAACTCTTGATCTCAAGTGATCCATCTTGGCCTCCCAAAGTGCTAGGATTACAGGTGTGAGCCACAGTGCCTAGAGATTTTAGATACAACATCAGAAGCATGGTCAACAGAGGAAAAATTGGACTGTATGTAAATTAAAAGCTTTTTATCTGCTAGAGACACTGTTAAGAGAATGAAAAGACAAGTTGCATACTGGGAGAAAATATTTGTAAGTGATGATAAATGACTTGTATCTAGAATACATAAAGAATTCTTGGCCAGATGCGGTGGCTTATGCCTGTAATCCCAGCACTTTGGGAGGCCAAGGTGAGCGGATCATGAGGTCAGGAGATCGAGACCATCCTGGCTAACACGGTGAAACCCCGACTCAACTAAAAATACAAAAAATTAGCCGGGCATGGTGGCAGGCACCTGTATTCCCAGCTACTTGGGAGGCTGAGGCAGGAGAATGATGTGAACCCAGGAGGCAGAGCTTGCAGTGAGCCGAGATTGTGCCACTGCACTCCAGCCTGGGAGACAGAGTGAGATTCCGTCTCAAAAAAAAAAAAAACAAAATTCTTAAAAGCTCAATAACAAAAAACAAAACCTTAACAAAAAAACAAACCTTAAAAAACTCATGTAGTAGTTGAATAATGGCCTCCCAAATATGTCCACCCAATAATGGCCTCCCAAAGATGTTTCTAATCCCTGGAACCTGTTAATATGTTACCTTATATGGCAAAAGGGGTTGTGCAGATGTGATTCAATTACAGATCTTAAAATAAGGGGAGTATCGTGGATGATTCAGGTGGGCTCAATGTTAAGAACAGTGTTCCTGAACAGATGAAGAGGAAGGAGAGGAGTCAGAGGGGGAGATGGGATGATGGAACCGCAGATTAGAGTGATACGATAGCTGGTCTTGAAGGCTGAGGACGTCACCACAAGCCAGAGAGTATAAGTGGCCTCTAAAGGCTGGAAAAGGCAAGAAATGATTTCCCTCTAGAGCTTCAAAAGGAATGCAGTCCTACCGACACACCTTCATTTTAGCTCAGTGAAATTCATTTTGCACTTCCAATCACCAGAATGATAAAACGATAATTTGTGTTGTTTGTGTGTGTGTGTTGCTTGTTTGTTTTGAGACAAGATCTCACTCTGTCGCCTAGCTGGAGTGCAGTGGTGTGATCATGACTCACTGTGGCCTCAACCCCTTAGGCTCAGACAATCCTCCCACCTCAGCCTCCTAAGTAGCTGAGATTACAGGTATGTACCACCATGCCCAGGTAATTTTGAAAATCTTTTGTGGAGATGGGGTCTTGCTATGTTTCCCAGACTGGTCTTGAACTTCTGGACTCAAGTGATCCTCCCACCTCAGCCTTGTTTGTATTTTAAAGATTAGGCCGGGTGTGGTGGCTCACACCGGTAATCCCAGCACTTTGGGAGGCTGAGGTGGGTGGATCACTTGAGGTCAAGAGTTAAAGACCACCCTGGCCAAACCCCATCTCTACTAAAATACAAAAAACACTTTGGGAAGCTGAGGTGGGTGGATTACCTGAGGTCAGGAGTTCAAGACCAAGACCGGGTGTGGTGGCTCATGCCTGTAATCTCAGCACTTTGGGAGGCCCAGGCAGGTGGATCACAAGGTCAGGAGATTGAGACCATCCTGGCTAACATGGTGAAACCCCGTCTCTACTAAAAAAAAAATACAAAAAATTAGCCGGGCGTGGTGGCGGGTGCCTGTAGTCCCAGCTACTTGGGAGGCTGAGGCAGGAGAATGACGCGAACCCAGGAGGCACAGCTTGCAGTGAGCCAAGATGACGCCACTGCACTCCAGCCTGGGTGAGAGTGCGAGACTCCGTCTCAAAAAAAAAAAAAAAAAAGGAGTTCAAGACCAGCCTGGCCAACATAGTGAAACCTCATCTCTACTAAAAATACAAAAATTAGCCAGGTGTGGTGGCATGTGCCTGTAATCCCAGCTACTCGGGAGACTGAGGGAGGAGAACCCATGAGGCAGAGGTTGCAGTGAGCCGAGATGGTGCCACTGCACTCAACCTGGGCCACACAGTGAGACTCTGTCTCCAAAAAAAAAAAAAAAAAGATTATAAAGATTATTTTAATTTTTTACATCTACTAAATTTAACACCTGTTACACAAAATATACAACATAATATTTTGGAGTGTTTTATAAAGTAAGTATAATTGTTAGAATGGCATTCCAGCTCACAATACCCTACAGGTGTGGTGATCCAGCAACAGAATACTGCCTCGATTGGAATGACTGCTGTAACTTCTTTCATTAACCTGAAGCCTAGCCAGATAATCCGACTTCCCTCTCCTCTAGTTCACACCCCAGGCTCCATGACCCACTGTATACATTTCCTATTGCTGGTGTAAGAAGTTACCATGAACTTGGTGGCTTAAAATAATGCAGTTTACATTACTTACAGTTTTTGATGTCAGAAATCGGAAATGGGTCTCACTGGACTAAAATCGAGGTGTAAGCTACGCAGCATTTATTCTGGAGGCTCTAAGGAAGAATTCTTTCTTTTTTTTTTTTTGCCTATTACAGCTTCTAGAGGCCACCGGCATTCCTTGGCTTGTGGGCCCTTCCTCCCACTTCAGACTCAGCAAAGGCAAGTATTGTCCTCCTCATGTTGCCTCGCTCTGACTTCCTCTACTCCCTCTCCCTTCCACTTTTATTTTTATTTATTTATTTATTTATTTGAGATGGAACCTCGCTCTGTTGCCCAGGCTGGAGTGCAATGACATGATCTCAGCTCACTGCAACCTCTGCCTCCTGGGTTTGAGCGATTCTCCTACCTCAGCCTACTGAGTAGCTGGGACTACAGGTGCCCGCCACCACCTGGCTAATTTTTTGTATTTTTAGTAGAGACAGGGTTTCACCATGTTAGCCAGGAGGGTCTTGATCTTCTGACTTCGTGATCCACCCACCTAGGCCTCCCAAAGTGGTGGGATTACAGGCCTGAGCCACCAAGCCCGGCCCTCCCTTCCACTTTTAAGAAATCTTATGATTGCATTGGGTCTACCCAGATAATGCAATGTATTCCCTGTCATTTAAAAGTCAGTTGAGGTTGGGCGCACTGGCTCACACCTGTAATCTCAACACTTTGGGAGGCCGAGATGGGTGGATCACTTGAGCCCAGGAGTTTGAGACCACCAGCCTGGGCAACATGGGAAAACCTCGACTCTACAAAAAATACAAAAATTAGTTGGGTGTGGTGGCACACATCTGTAGTTCTAGCTACTCAGGAGGTTAAGGCAGGAGGGGAAGGTAGAGGCTACAGTGAGCCAAGGTTGTGCCACTGCACTCCAGCCTGGGAGATACAGCAAGACTCTGTCAAGAAAAAGGAAAGGAAAGGGAAGGGGAGGGGAGGGGAGGAGGAGAAAAAGAAAGAAAAGAAAAGAGAAAAGAGAGAAAGGAAGGGGTCAGTTGATTAATAAACTTAATTTTTTTTTTTCGAGACAGAGTGGCAAGATCTCAGCTCACTGCAACCTCTGCCTCCTGGGTTTAAGCAATTCTCATGCCTCAGCCTCCCAAGTAGCTGGGATTACAGGTGCCCACCACCACATCTGGTTAATTTCTGTATTTTTAGTAAAGATGCGGTTTCACTATGTTGGCCAGGCTGGTCTTGAACTCCTGACCTCAGGTGATCTGCCTGTCTCAGCCTCCCAAAGTGCTGGGATTACAGGCGTGAGCCACCACGTCCAGTCCAAACTTAATTCTATTTCCAACTTTAATTCCTCTTTGCATATGAGGTGACATATTTACAATTTCTAGGGATTCAGATGTGGACAGCACAGGGGGCCCATTTCTCTGCCCACCGCATCCACATACGTTGATTTCTCTGGAGTCATTTTACTTGGACAAAGGAATGACAATTAGTATATTTTACTCATTGAATATATTTGTCTTTTGGGACACTGCTAGCTTTCTCTTTAAGAAAGTGCAGAGTAGCAAACACAAAAGTGAGCTGCGGGATGGCAGAAAAAATGGATTTATTCACCCATGTAGCAGAAGATTCTGGCTCCAGAGATTTCAACTCAGTTTGCTAATGCAATGCTTAATAATACTTCAGAGCAGTTGGGCATGGTGGCTCACGCCCGTAATCCCAGCACTTTGGGAGGCCGAGGTGGGCGGATCACCTGAGGTCAGGAGTTCACAACCAGCCTGGCCAACATGGTGAAACCTCGTCTCTACTGAAAATACAAAAATCAGCCGGGCATGGTGGCAGGTGCCTGTAATCCCAGCTACTTGGGAGGCGGAGGCAGGAAAATTGCTTGACCCTGGGAATCAGATGTTACAGTGAGCTGAGGTTGCAAGAGCAAGACTCTGTCTCAAAAAAAAAAAAGAGAAAAACCCCATAGGCATCTGATATGCAAAATTAAAATGTTCACGTCAAATATGTGTGAGTGTTTCATATGAACTGATCTTAGCACATTGTAATTATTTATTTTGGAAATTTCAATTGCTGCATGTGGGTAGCTCACATTGGCTGTCTTAATCGGTCAATTCAATGTCACATCACAATGCAAGATACCAACCGTTGTCTTCTCTTTCTCCTTGGTTATGTGAGTGACTGATAATTTCCCACAGGTTCTGTGTATCATCCGAACATTACGGGACCATAACATTAACCTATATTTAATTAACACATCTAAACTCAAACCAATAATTTATCATTGTAGTAAAAATATACAACCAAAATGATGAGATGGCTTTCCCAGGGAAAAGCGCTGCGTGCACAATCATTCTCTAGGCGACTTCATATTTCTTTAGTGCAATTTTCTGGGAACAATGAGAGTGCTCTCTCTTTGCTCTTCCTCTAGTACCTACTTTTCACGTGCAAAGGTATAGACCTTATTGGGAAATAATGCCTAAGACCACCAACCCCTTTATGGTTTGCTCATAACATTATAAATGAAACTGTTTTCCAGATAATATTAACATCCATCTTTGTCTATCACCATTGCATTAACGTTTGTGTTATTCTATAAAATTTAGAAGGCCTAGAAGGATGTTTTTGCTTTTTGCAATATAAAAAATGGCCTAGGCCAGGCCAGTGGCTCACACCTGTAATCCCAGCCCTTTGGGAGGCCAAGGCGGGCAGATCACCAGGTCAGATCGAGACCATCCTGGCTAACACGGTGAAACCCCATCTCTCCTAAAAATACAAAAAAAATTAGCCAGGCGTGGTGGTGGGTGCCTGTAGTCCCAGCTACTTGGGAGGCTGAGGCAAGAAAATGGCGTGAACCCAGGAGGCGGAGCTTGCCGTGAGCAGAGATCGCGCCACTGCACTCCAGCCTGGGCGACAGAGCAAGACTCCGTTTCCAAAAAAAAAAAAAAAAGGCCTAACACAGACATAGATGATATAGATATGGATAGATAGGGGGTTGTATTTTGAAATTTGTTTCTCTAAGGGACTTATTTCCCTTCAAATTTGAAATTATACTGGTTTTATTTATTTTTTATTTATTTATTTTTTTGAGACAGAGTCTCGCTCTGTAGCCCAGGCTGCAGTGCAGTGGCGCGATCTCTGCTCACAGCAAGCTCCGCCTCCCGGGTTCACGCCATTCTGCCTCAGCCTCCCGAGTAGCTGGGACTACAGGCGCCCGCCACCACGCCCAGCTAATTTTTGTATTTTTAGTAGAGACAGGGTTTCATCGTGTTAGCCAGGATGGTCTCGATCTCCTGACCTCGTGATCCGCCCACCTTGGCCTCCTGAAGTGCTGGGATGACAGGCGTGAGCCACCGCGCCCGGCCTATACTGGTTTTAAATGTAACAAATGATAGCCGTTATAGAATGACAACACTATTGAACATGTTATAAAGGCACAGGGTATATCAAATGATGAACCAATCATTTCGTGTTGAGGTTAGTAGTGGGTTTTTTTGTTTTTGTTTTTTTCCCTGAGACATCAATTCTCAGTAATGAGAACAGTTTTTATACAGAGGGGCCCTAACACCACCACATACTGCGGCTGTTCTCAGACTGTGAGGTTCTGCCCACACCAACCCAGGATGAGAATTTTATTCCTCATACTGTTCTCGGTACTTGTTTGTATCCCATAATATCCCCCCAAAAGATCATTTTTTATGCTGTTTGTTCTCTTACATTTAATACATGTATCAAAAAGTTATCTTCGTTTTTAAAATACAATTGCATGCTATCTTTTAATCTATGTCCCTATAGAATTATCTTGATCCATTTACTTTTGTTGTTACAGGCAGATCAGGCTAAACTTCCTCTCTCTGGAATAAATGCCATGACCACTGCTCTTTGAGCATTATTTTTCTTAAATTATTTTTTAAACAGAAATTTATCTAACTTACATTATCCAAATTTCTTTTCAAAGTAATCACATTTCTTTTTTTTTTTTTTTTTTTTTTTGAGACAGAGTCTCACTCTTTCGCCCAGGCTCGAGTGCAGTGATGCGATCTCGGCTCACTGCAAGCTCCGCCTCCCGGGTTCACGCCATTCTCCTGCCTCAGCCTTCGGAGTAACCGGGTCGACAGGCGCCCGTCACCATGCCCGGCTAATTTTTTGTATTTTTAGTACAGACGGAGTTTCACCATGTTTGCCAGGATGGTCTCGATCTGCTGACCTCGTGATCTGCCCACCTTGGCCTCCCAAAGTGCTGGGATTACAGGCGTGAGCCACCGCACCCGGCCATCACATTTCTTTCGAGTGAAAAATGTTTACCTTCTGTTATCAATAATTCTCTGAATACAAAATATTTTTTAAAAAACTTTAGAAGAAATTGAAAATATCTACATGTTACTAATCTAAAAATGCAGGCTCTGGGTTTATATGGTGTTAACATGTCTTCCAGATTTTAAGGAAAAGGTATTTAAATGTCATGCACTTTTCTTTTCGAATTTAGAAAATGTGTCAACCTTTTGGTTGGGCATGGTGGCACATGCCTATAATCCCAGCACTTTGGGAGGCAGAGGTGGGAGGATCACCTAAGTCCAGGACCAGCCTGGGAAACATGGTGAACCCCATCTCTACAAAAAATTACAAAAAGTGGCCAGGAATGGTGGAATCGCCTGTAGTCCCAGATACTTGAGAGGCTGAGATGGGAAGATTGCTAGAGCCAGAAAACTTGAGGCTGCAGAAGGTAAAGTGTCGAGGCTAACAGATGGTAAACATTTAATTTTTTCACTTAAAAGAAATATTGGTTACATTGAAAAGAAATTTGGTTAATGTAAAATAGATAAATTTATGTTTAAAGAAATGTAGGCTGGGTGCAGTGGCTCACACCTGTAATCCCAGCACTTTGGGAGGCTGTGGTGGGTGGTTCATGAGGTCAGGAGTTTGAGACCAGCATGACCAACATGGTGAAACTCCATCTCTACTAAAAAATACAAAAATTAGCCAGGCGTGGTGGTGCACGCCTGTAATCCTAGCTACTCAGGAGGCTAAGGCAGGAGAATCACTTGAACCTGGGAGGCGGAGGTTGCAGCAAGCTGAGATTGTGCCATTGCGCTCCAGTCTGGGTGACAGAGTACTGAAGTAGATTTTTAAAAATGAGGAGATGAATAACTTGAAAAAGTATTCAGGGATAAAGAGAGAAAAATAAATTTAGATGGTTTACATATATAAAATATATTTTAAAAGATAGGCTTGTCTTTTTTTGTTCCTTAAATAAAAGGAACGGGTATTTAAATCCCATGCCTTTTGTTTTAAAATTTAAGAAATGCTTACAGCTTCCCACACTGAAATCTATACTAACACAGCTAATATAATCTATGGATAACAAAATCAAAACAAACGGAGTTCTCTTGACCAATCCATTTTCTTGATTTTTAAAAGTCTGAATGTATACTCAAAGAAAGAAAACTATTAATAATGGATTCTGTTATTTGAAAATATTTACTGATTATTTACTGTACACTAAGTAATCTCCAGCTCATGGAGATAAATCAGTGGAAAAGTATGTGAAGTTACCCAGGTTTGTTAAGCTTAAATTCTAATGAGGGAGAAAAGAAGTAATTGAGCAGGTACTTTAAAACAGGAGTGTTGGCCGGGTGCGGTGGCTCACGCCTGTAATCCCAGCACTTTGGAAAGCTGAGGCTAGTGGATCACCTGAGGTTGGGAGTTTGAGACCAGCCTGACCAACATGGAGAAACCCTGTCTCTACTAAAAATACAAAAAATTAGCCAGGCATGGTGGTGGAGGCCTCTAATCCCAGCTCCTTGAGAGGCTGAGGCAGGAGAATCACTTGAACCCAGAAGGTGGAGGTTGCAGTGAGCCGAGATGGTGCCATTGCACTCCATCCTGGTTAAAAAGAATGAAACTCCATCCAAAAAAAAAAAAAGAGTGTTATGATACGGCTTGGAATTCTAAAAATTACGTACTGTGGTTGCTGTGTAGAGACTGGATTGAAAAAAAAAGGCAATGATAAAAGCTTAAATTCGGCCTGGCATGGTGGCTCATGCCTGTAATCCCAGTACTTTGGCAGGCCGAGGTGGGCAGATCACAAGGTCAGGAGATCGAGAGCATCCTGGTTAACATGCGTGAAACCCCGACTCTACTAAAAATACAAAAAATTAGCCAGGCGCGGTGGTGGGCGCCTGTAGTCCCAGCTACTTGGGAGGCAGAGGCAGGAGATTGGCATGAACCCGGGAGGTGGAGCTTGCAGTGAGCAGAGATCACATCACTGCACTCCAGCCTGGGCAACAGAGTGAGGAGCCATCTCAAAAAAAAAAAAAAAAAAAAAAGCTTAAATTCGTATAGAATATGGCTAGCCTATAATTTTGAGGGTGCCTGAAATAAGAATGTATAATAGTTCTCATTATTTCCCCCAAGAAATCTTGCAGTAGAGCCCTGACCATGTGAGGAAAGTAGTGTAGTTACCAAGTGGTGAGGGTGGGAAGGTGATTTTAAAGACATCATTTGGAATTACTGCACTTTAAAGGCAAAGCTGGCAGGTTTTCCATACACAACAGATCTGAAAATGTGTGTGTGTGTGATGGAGATATGTATCACCGTGACAGGACAGTAGCCTTGACATTGCCTTAGCAGCAGCCTAGGATGGGGGCCAGGGAGCATGAACGAGGGTGAGGAGGGAGAGGAAGGGGGAGAGAGAAAGAGAGAAAAGAGATGGGGAGAGGGAAGAGAGAGAGGTGGAAAGCGAAAGATGGGTGCAGTGAGATGGGGGAAAGACAGAGGAGGCTGAGAAGGAGAGGAGGATGGAGAGAGCAGAGAGAGAGAAAGAGAGATGGGGTAAGGGGCAAGAGATGACAAGAGAGACAGAAAAGCCAGAGAGGCAGAGGGGGAGAAAGGGAGAGAGGGAGAGAGACAGAGCGGGAGGTCGGCGCACTCTGGGTCCCAGTTTCCAGTGCAGCTGTAGGTCACCATCACCTAACTGCATGTGCAATAAAGTCCTCGTGCCTGCTGCTCACAGCCCCCGAGAGCCCCTCCTCCTGGAGAATAAAGCCTTTGTTGGCTACCCTTCCTCACTGGATTTTGGTTGTGTCTAATGAACCCAGTCGTCCCGTCTATCACCTTCCTGGCTCATGGCTCCACGAAACGCTGCCCCCTTGGTTTGGGATGACCAGTGGTGCCCCCATCTCACCAGGCTCCTGAGGAAGCTTGTGACCTTGGCTTGGGCCCAAAGTAGCCGGGTACCTGCTGGGGCTCTGCTTCTCCTTTCAGTAAGAGAAGAAAGAGACCAAAGAATGGTCTGCACAGAGGGCACCTGTGCAAACATCCAGAGAACCAGGGAGTTGAGCCGTCTTCATTTCCCAACAGACATATTCCCTTCCATGCCTCCTTAATGAGAGCATGAAGCACAGTATGCGTGTGTCCAGCTGTGTGCAAAGGTATGTGTGTGTGCATATATGTTGTGGGGGCATACAGTAGGCAGCAAGGAGAGGGCAGCTCCTGCTCAAAGCTGCAAGTCTCTCTGAAAGAAAGATCGAGATTTCCTGGACCACAGCAGGACAGTGTTTTCATTTGCATCCATTTTTATTAGCATTTAAACCTGTATCTTGAGTAGCATATAAACCTTAAGTTGGTTAACTATTTTTACAAGCATTTACACAGTAAGATAAACACATGATAATGTACACTGAAATTATGCACCCTCACCCACCCCCCGCCCCCCAGCCAAAACCATCTTGCAAACCTACACTCAGCAAAGGATCCCATAGTGCACTTTGGGAGGTATAGACAGGAAGCCTGGGTCTCCATCGCTCATCCCATCTTTTCACCAGCTGTGGGCTACCACACTGCACTGGTTTGCTAGGGCTTCCTTAAAGTACCACAGACTGGGCAGCTTCAGCAACAGAATCTCACTGTCTCACAGTCCTGCAGGCTGTATGTCCAAGATCAAGGTGTCAGCAGTGTAGGTCCCTTTCCAGAGTGGTCCAGGAAGGCTCTGTTCCAGGCCTCTCTCCTGGCGTGCAGGTGGCCTTCCCTGTGTCTCTTCACCTCGTCTTCCCTCTATGTGTGTCTCCGTGTCCAAATTTGCCCTTTTTGTAAGGACATCAGTCATATTGAATTGGGCACCCCCTACTGACTTCATTTTTGATTTTAACTTGTTTCTATAAGATGCTATCTCCAAATAAGATCACATTCTCAGGAACTGGGGCTAAGGACATAAACAAAGGAATTTCAGGGGACAAATTCAACCCCTCACACAGGCCCTCTCCGAGGCCACCTCTGTGTCTTCTTTGTCTACAGGCAAGTTGGCATCTAAAAACTGTCTGCCCAAGACATGCGTCTGGCCCATGGTACAGCCAGTCCACACGGCCCATGGTGAGATCCAGGTGGCATTGTTTCCTCACCGCCATGCCTCACACAATCAGCTGCCTTCTTATAACAAGGTGGACACAAATCCCGGTACTGGCGAAGATGCTTGCTGGCTGTGTGTGAAGTAGCCTCACCCAGTGTGCTGCAAAGATGCAGCTTAGAATGTTACAGCTTGTGTGAAAGACATGCAGATTTCTATTCCTTCTGATCTGTGGTTTCAAGTTCTGCTCATCTGAACCCAAGGGGCTCTGTAGGATGCCTCTGGAAGAGCCAGGGTGTTAGGGGTGCTGAAAACACAAGGTATCCAGGCTTGTTGACTTTTTTTGGTCTTTTTTTTTTTTTTTGAGACAGAGTCTCGCTCTGTCGCCCAGGCTGGAGTGCAGTGGCCTGATCTCTGCTCACTGCAAGCTCCGTCTCCTGGGTTCATTCCATTCTCCTGCCTCAGCCTCCTGAGTAGCTGGGAGTACAGGTGCCTGCCACCACGCCCAGCTAATTTTTTTTTTTTTTGTATTTTTAGTAGAGATGGGGTTTTGCCATGTTAGCCAGGATGGTCTCGATCTCCTGACCTCATGATCTGCCCACCTCGGCCTCCCAAAGTGCTGGGATTACAGGTGTGAGCCACCGCGCCTGGCCTGGTCAGTTTTTTAATTGATCTTTTGTATAATTTTTCTGTTTAAGAAAGGAATCCTTTGGCAGAAAGAAAATCTGAAACTCTAAATACTGTCCATTTTATCCATGTATTGTTGGTCATACCCCCAAAATATATCCTAATTCCAGCCATTTGTCATGACCGCTTTAATCTGAGCTCCCATCATTTTTCTCCTGGATTACTGTACCAGCCTCCCCACTGGCCTCCCGGCTGCCACCTGGCCCCTCCCCAGGGCTCAGCAAGATTTTTCTGCAAAGGACCTGGTAGTAAGCATCTTGGGTTTCATGGACCCTGTGGTCTTTGTTGCACCTACTCAACAGTTACTCAGTTTCACCACTGCAGCCCCAAAGCAGCCCCAGACAAGAAGTGAACACCGGAGGAACTGTGGCTCCAATAAACCTTTATTCACAATAGGAGGGGGGCTTCATCTGGATTGTGGGCTATACTTTGCCAACCCCTGCCTGACTTCATGGCAACACTGACCTTCATATTTACGCCTCTTAAAAACATGTGTAAGATGAGTGCAGTGGCTCATGCCTGTAATCCCAATACTTTGAGAGGCCGAGACTGGATGATTGCTTGGGGGCAGGAGGTCCAGAGCAGCCCAGATAACACAGCGAGATCCCGTCTCTACAAGAAATCATTTCAAAAGCAGTCAGCCATGGGGGCCCACACATATAGTCCCAGCTATTCAGGAGGCTGAGGTGGGAGGATCGCTTGAGCCTGGGAAGTCAAGGCTGTAGTGAGCTGTGTTTGGGCCACTGTACTTCAGCCTGGGTGATGGAGCAAGACCTTCTCTCTCTCTCCCCATATATATATATATATATATATATATATATATATATTTTAAAAAATATTTATTTATTTATATATAATTTATTTATAGTGTGTGTAATGGTTGTCTACAAGATACACCTTTAATTAATCACAACCAACCCTCAAATAATACGCATAGTGTAGGACCCTTACAATGCTACACTCCCAACTCTCTCTCCATATATATATAATTTATTTATACTGTGAGTAATGGTTGTCTGCAAGATACACCTTTAATTAATCACAGCCGACCCTCAAATAATACACATAGTGTAGGACCCTTACAATGTTACACTCCCAACTCTTCTCCCCACCCATCTTTTGTTTTCTTTCTTTCCACAGATTCTATGACTGTCTTCCTCTCCTGATTGACTCTGCATGAAGGGGATTTCTGGTGGGGGAAGGGCAGCAGGTGAGAAATGAAGTACCAAGAAACTAGCAAAGGGTCTTCTGGTTGTCTGGAGACAGTCCTCCCATCATCCCTGGCCTAGTCTCAAGGGTTCTGGGCCGGTCACCCTGTGGCCTCTGTGCTGTGTCTCTGGATCTGGCCCCCATGGGAAGGACCCTGGGAGACCCAGCAGAGTGGGGTGCCCAGGTTGACAAACATCTTCCTGTTCCTCTGGCTGTGTGGCTCAGGAATAGGCCCAGACAGTGTGTCCAGTTGTGCAAGGCCACATCACTGCCTCCTTTGAGATGGCCCAGAGGACCTTGTGGCGCAAGCATGAAGCTCGGCACCCGGAGCCTGGGACCAACTGTCCCTCCCTGTGTCCTGGAGTTGGGGTCCAGTCCTGAGAAGACTCTCAGTCACCTGTGGGTGCTGATAAGGGGAGGGAGAGGTCTGTGGACTGAGCGGGGTCATTGGTAGGGGACTCTGAGCACCACCGCTCAGGGGTCTGATCAGTGGGGGTCTGGTCAGCAGAGATTGAACTCTGGGGCTCAGACACAGAAAACCTGGACAGTGATCCTTTCTCCTTTTTCAGCTCTTGCCACACGTGCAGAAAGAGAGGAACTTCCAGTGCCCGCTATGGAGCCACAGCCCACAGCATGGGGAAGGCCCCATCCAGAGGCAGTGCTGCAGCTAGAGGTACCTCCAGAGCCCTCTGGGCCCTGCACCAATACAGCCAAAGACCAGCAAAGCGAGGAGCTGCCAGACCTCATGCTACCTGCAGTAGCCACTGGCCTCAGCCCTGGAGCTGAGAACACCATTGGAGATAGACGTGGCAGAGAGGAGTTTGTGAGCATGGCCCCAGCCAGCAGCTCCCAGGCTGCCCCTAGTCCTGGGCATGGAGTGAGCCTTGGTGTCAGAGACCAGGGTGTGCAGTCTGAACTCCTCTACCTCACTGAAGAGAGGCCTCTTTTATTTACCAGAGCCACAGCCCTGCTGCAACAGGACCTCTTCATTCTGCTGATGCTGGGGCTGTCTATCTGCAAGCTGGAGGTGTTGAGAGCAGGAAAAGGAGCCTGTGAGGAAGGGTTCCAACAGCTACTCCTGCTCCCAGAGGTGGCCTCCTCCTCCAGGCATGGAGGTCTGTTCACTACTGGGCTTCTGGGCTATTTGCCTCTGATTTGCTTCCTGGTATGAGCTCTTCTTAACAGGCAGGCAATGGGTGTGAGGACCAGGCGGGGGCTTCAAAGGGTACAGCACCAAATCTTCCAAACTCAGCACTTGTGCTCTGGGCTCTCCAATCTGTCTTCTGCCCTAGGATTTATTCATACTGTTAAATTACAAGTTTATGCATATGATATGTAAATACAGCTCGACTTTTTGAAACTTCATGCCTTTTTGAACTCCCTAATGTTAGATGGTGTTTTTGAGGCTATCTGAAAATCTCTGATAGTTGTGTCTTTTGTTGTGGTTGGTTGTGTGATTGAGTTACCACCACCAAATCAACTGTTATTGGAAACCTTTCAGGTATGGCTTTTAGAAGACCTAGACCTACTCTTGCCTGTTTTGACCCTCCAGTTTATTGTGGAAGGAAGGATCATGGGGTTTCATGTCTCCGGCAGATCAATCACTTTCCTCCATCCATAGCAGGGAGGAGTCATGGCACCCCAGATGGTCACTGGGAGGAGGAGGTGAGGAGGTGTATGGAATCCAGCCCTGTCACACAGACCGAGCACATTATACCCTAGCTGAGTCCCCTGCTAAGGAAGGGCATGCCCTCTGCCCTCAACTGTCAGCCACCCATCCCCCATCTGCGTCCCCAGGACTGCCCCAGATGGGGAGGTCTGAGACTGGGGAGCACACATAGATGTTCTGATGCTAGCTACGGGTCTTGGGGTGGTGACAGTAACAAGGACCTGGGTGCACATGTGAGTTGGGCAGCCAGGCCTGGCCAGAGCAGTGACACATGCATCCACACATTAGTGCACTCACATACATGTGCACGCTCACCTGCACAAACACGCTGCACACACGCATGTTGAGACTTCAGGGTGGGGAGGACGCTGACTCTGGGCCCTGCTGACCCAGGCAGGGGCCCACTGTAATGGGTGCCATGACCCCACAATGTCACTGTTGCTGAGTACCCTCCCACCTACCCGCCTGCCCTCTCTGTGTCTGGAGCTCTTGGAGACAAGACACACAGCGGTGTCTGGTTCTGTGCAGAGGAGCCTTTCCTAAGTGAGAGGTACAGCTGGATCAGCAGACTCAGGTGAATGTGACCTGCTGTGTTCCCTCCCTGCTGAGCTGGGACAGTCACTACCTGGTGGGCATTGCTGGCCTCTGGGCAAGTGCCGAGGAGGGTAATCCCTGGGCATTCACCAGATGCCCGTTCTGCACTGACTGTGTAGATGGTTGTTTCCTGCATCCTCACAGCAACTCTGTGGGGTGGGTGCTGTCCCCAAATGTACCCATTTGACAAGTGAGCTGTCTAGGGTCAGAGGAGCTGATACTGGCCCAGGGACCTAGATGTGAGCCTGGGATGTGCCCTCAGCCCTGCCCTGTGCTGTGCTGGACTCAAGCCCTGACCTCTGTGGCCTCCCTGCCCTGGATTCCAAATCTCCCTGGGGTTCTGGACTTCAGTGGGGCAGAGCCTGGCCCTGGAAGAGGCACTATAATGGAGGCCCTGTGGGTGGCAGGATGGCGGGGGTTCTCAGTCCAGTTCTGTGCCTTAAGCTGGGAGGAGGTCTCACCAACTCAGACTTCAGGTGTGGTCACTGATGGTCCCTGTGGGACCCAGGGGACACATGGGGTCCTGGGGGAGTGCATCTCTCCTGGCCAGAGTGCATGAGAATTGGAGTAGAACGGAGCAGTCACCAGATGTCTTGCTTCCTACAGAAAACTGGGCATCTTCGTGGAGACTGATCCTATACAGATGTCCAGTCCTGACCCCGTCTGCCTCCAGGTGCCCTGAACAGCTCATCGTGAGCCCTTCAGTCTCGGCAGGTGGACACCGTTTGCCCTGCCGGGGCAGGTGTGTGTCCATCTGAGAGCATTTGAGGACAACAGGCCTGTCTTTCCAGATTGCCCTGTGCTCAGGTCCTCAGGAAGGAGCCCACCCCAGGTGGAATGCAAGGACTCCAGAGACTGGGGAAGGGGTGGGGTCACTGGGTCTGGCCCCTGTCACTTGGAAGGGGTGGTAGAATGGGGCTCCTCAGGCCGGAGGGCATCTAGGGGTGTGGCAGGACTGGTTTGGGTGTTTTCTGGAGCACTCAGGTACAGCAGAACCATTGGATGACTTTGTCTTGTGGGATGGTGGTGGATGAGGTCATGGATACCCTGCATGTGCATGGGTGAGGGGATATTATTGACAAGTATGAGCAGGCACAGGTGGGGCCGCTCCCTCGAGGGAGGTGGGGCCTCACCTCCTTCACTGTGCCTGGTCAAAGGCTCCTGGGCTCCCTAAGATCACAGGACCGGGACAGGCTGTCCATGCCCTTGGGACCCCAAGTGCCTCACCTTGCCCCCTCTCCCTGGCCCCCTCTGGGTCACAGGGATGCCAAGCTGGGGCAGCAGTGGACACGGAGCGTGAGCATGTTGACGTGTGGAAATTCATTGATCGCCTCGGGATTGTGTGGTGAGTCCTCTGTCCCCTGACACACTGGTCTCCCCTCAGGGACAGGTTTTGTTTTCAGAAAGATCTCTCTGAGGCAGGACATGTCTCCCCAGCTCGGGCCAACTTCCTCTCCAGGGTCAGAACTCCTCCCTGCCTCTCCTGCAGGTCCAGCCCATGATCAGGATCAGGGCAGAGCCCAGAGGCCCATCTAGGGAGCTCAGGAGAGTGGGTGGGACAGAGAGGGGGCTGGGTCTGACCCCTGGGCTCTCAGCACTTAGGTCTCCACATCAGCAGGAGAAGAGGGGGCAGCCCATGGGTCTGGCCCTGTCCCCTTGGGGGCTGCCCTGGTGAGATCTGGGGGTGGTGGCCACAGGATAGGGGGCAACTGGCCAGGCCTGTGGGCCATTGCGTAGCAGGTCTCCGAGGGCTCAGGGGGTCCAGCTGAGGCATCCTATAGGGAGGGGCATGGGGACATCAATGGCTGTGACCCTGGCAGGCTGGGGGAGAAGAAGGGTAAGGCTTGGACTGGGCATCTCACAGTGAGGCCAGGGGGCAACAGAAATTGCAGCTGGGATCTGGGCCTGGTAAGGGAGCCCAGCCTGCAGCCAGCCCCTCAGGACTCACAGGATGGAGAGAGGGAGGAGCCTCAGGCAGGGGGCGATGTGAGCACGTGAGACCTGCCACTTCTGGGACACACCTGAAGCAAGCCAGCCCAGGGTGGAGCTGACAGCCTTGGGAGGATGACAGATGGGGTGGGCAGGGAACAGTGGCACACCTGGGACCCCCCAGTGGGGGGACTTGATCAGTCCCTAAGGCTCTGCATAGCCCTCCAGAGACTGGTTCCCGCTGGCTCAGTCAGCACCGTCTAGGGTGGACAGCGGGGCTGAGTTGGTGCAGGTAGGACAGCCAGGCACCCCATGTTCCGGCTGCTGCAGTGGCTGGGAGGAGGCTGAGGGATGAAGGCTGACTGCCCTGAGAGCCAGCTTTGGCTGGAGGCGGGATGGTGGGCCATCCCCACTGTTGACTGGGCCGTTGGTCACCCTTGTCAACCCAGGCTTCTCCCCAGCATTCTGGGCAGCCCAGTGACACACCTGGGGGTCTCATGCCTAGGCGCTGACAGGAAGAGGGTCACAGGAAGACCAGGGTGGCTGGAGACAGGGTCACGGTCTCTGGGCTGAGCAGGATAGGGGAAGATGGGGAACAGGCAGGGTCAGCAGCCAGGGTGCGGGGAGAGACAGGTGGATGCTGGGAGGTCAGACCCTGCAAGACCCGTGGGGAGTGTTGGGTGGGAGAGGCTCTAGGTCCATCCTCTGGGCACTGGGTAGCTCTCAGGCCAGGCTCCCTGGACTCTGGTGGTTGATGTGGTCACTCCCAAGGCACTGCTGTCAGTCAGGGCTCAACCACCCACACTAGGTGGCACCCATCCTCTCTCAGGACTGAATTTTCTCAGCTCCCACAGAGGGTGCCGCCTCTAGCCCAAGAGGGCCATTCCCATTGTGTGGCCTGAGGCCCCTTGTGGGCCCTGAGTGGCCTCTGGCAGGCCAGCCTCACACTCCTTCTTTTCCAGGGTCCTGGTGCCTCACGGGGACCATGTGCCCAGCTCCGCAGGGAGGCCCTTGCCTTCCTTCTATATGCCTTCTTCTGGGCTGGGACTTAGGGTGGATGGGGAGGGCTGGGGCCCTCTCAGGGAGGGAGGTGGCTCCTGGCCCGGGTAGGTCCTCAGCTCTGTCTGAGTTGCCTTACAGTGAGATGAAGCTGGCTCCTGTCAGTGCACAGGAGGTAAAGATAAGAGCCTGTGCCTGCTGCATGGGAGGCTGCCCCAGGGACAAGGAATCAGGGCTGGTGGGTGAGGCAGAAGGGGTGACCTGTGGGCCAAGGTGGTGGTGACTAGGAGTGACACGCTGTCACTGGGGAAAATGGCAGTTCCTGCTCCACCTGACCCCAAGACTCTGTCCCCGTGGTGGTTCAGTCAAAACCCAAACCAAGAACTACAGTCTTGCTCAGAAGTCACTGCCTTCTTGTTCCAGGACCCCAGCTGAATGATTGGAAACAACCAAAACCCAGGGTTTTTGTGGTCTGAGGATGCTGAGTCCTCATGTCAGGAGGCCAGGCAACTGGTGCCCGTTCTATCAGAGGGTCTCAGCCCCCCAAGGTCTGCCCTTTCCTGGCTCGTTCCAGTTCCTGGAGCCCAGGACCCAGCATCCATGGGCCGCCGCCAGAGGCCAGACAGCTCCGCTAACTCCATCCTCACTCATTTGACAGCAACGAGGTCAGGAAACAAAATGCGCTGACAAATAGCTGAAGATGCTTGGAGACAGGCCAAAATATAAGAACGGCTAAAAGGCAACATGGGGAGGGAGTGGCCCTGTGACTGCTCTCTGCAGAGCCAGGAGACAGGCGCCCATGGCCGTGACCTGGCCTCAGTGGGTGGGTAGCACCCCATCCTCACTTAGAGGACACCAGGCCTGGTTGCCAGCCTTTTGCCCATCTACGTAAGCATCACCTTTCTAGGAGAAAACCTGATGCCAGGACCTGGGCCACCCCTTGCTCAGGGGTAGGGATGTGCCCGGGTGACCCGAAGAAAGGAATAGGTCCAGGTCAGAGTGCACAACCCTGAGTGCTCCTCCACACTTTCAATTGTTGGGGGGAGGTCTGCCTCTCCCTAGGACCCGAAAAAGGCTGGAGACTTCCAGAACCCTCAGGCTCTGATCCTCCCTTGGTCACCCCGTGTCCTTCTCACTAAAGTGTTCTGTCTGTCCTGTCTCGCAGGTTCTATAAAGGAATTTCCCCCACTGGTGAGGGACTGGACATGCTCAGAGGGACTGGACATTGAGAAAGTCAGGGCTAAGAACCCAGGGGAACACAAGGTAAGGCCCTCCCAAACTTGTCCAGGGCAGAACAAACAGGCCAGGCCATGTCAGGAGCCCAGGACTCCAGCTGGAGGGAACATCGAGCCCGGGTTGGGGGTTGGGGCTGTGGTCAGACACACAGCCTGGGCACAGACGGTGACTCAGGCACCACAGGTGTGCTGGGCTCTGCTGACCCTCCCTGGTTTCAGAAACAAGGCAAAAAAAGAGCTTTCTGCAGAAGGAAATCTTCCTCCTTTCCTTCCAGAAGTGCTGATGGTGGGGTGACTGCCATTTGGGGCAGGGAGTCTTTTGTGTGTTGAGTCTGCTTCCTCCTCTTGGCCCTGCCCTACAGGTCATGAAGGAGAAGGGCAAGAGGTCCCCACATGATGTTTAGAGAGCGATATGAAGTTAAGTAAGGCATGTGGTGTTTAGAGAACGATTCGGTGTCAAGTATGTGGTGTTTAGAGAATGATTCAGTGTCAAGTAAGGCATTTTGGGGGCTGCAGGGATCCTAGGGGAGATGGGCAATCCAGAGGGATGGGAGCTTCCCCAGGGCAGAGGCCAGGGTCGTCCAGGAGGGCTGACAGAAGCGCCAAGAGCTCTTCTGGCCAGGGAGCAGCCAGCATTATGGATTGAGCACCTCCCAGGTTCCCCTGGGCTGGGCTGGGGCATTTGGGGCCAGAACCCAGGTGGCTCCTGAGGAGATGCCAGGCAGCAAACAAAATAATGCAGAATGGTGAAAAGTGCTCTCCATGATCCATTGAGGCTGAGGTGGGCGGATTGCTCGAGGTTAGAAGTTTGAGACAAACCTGGCCAACATGATGAAACTCTGGCCCTACAAAAAATATAAAAATTAGCCTTGCGTGGTGGCACATGCCTATGGTCCCAGCTACCCAGGAGGCTAATATGGAAATATCAAAGCAACTTGATTCAAGGTTCTGCTAGAAAATATTTAACCAAAATAAAATACCAGTTACCTTCAAAGGGCACACAAAACTATTTTCAAAGGTAAACTAGGTTCAGAAACTGTAATATTTCACAATAGACATTTTCCTCAATTTCTAAAACTAGATACAGAATGAAAATGCTCAGTTTTCATATAATCCCTTTAGCCACTCATAGACCTGTGTTTACAAAAGAAAGGCAACTGTGATCCTCTGTTTCAGCACAAAAAAATCTAGAGCTGCTGAAAATTCATTGAAAGACTCTTTATATAACCATATTTGTCCTTCACTTTTCATAGATCACTGGATTTGTGTTCAGCAGTTTAAAAAAATCTCTCTATCCATGTATGCATCCATATATGGATCTATCTATCTACATATGTAGATATGTATGAATATTTGCATTCATACATAGCCTTGACTTCCTTAATGTCTAGAAGGAGTGAGCACGCCCAGTCCCTCACCAGTGGGGGGAATTCCTTTGTAGACCCTGCAAAGACAGAAACAGACAGGTATGTGTATGTGTGTACCTAAAAATCACAGGCGTAGGTATGTGTGTACCTATCTATCTATGATCTATCTAGTCCCTTGGTTCTCATCTGTGACACCATGATTCAGTCAAAGAAAAGCAATACGGCATCACTGCTGTGACATGGTTACTCCACGTGCAGTATAGCATAGGATGTGGTCAGCCTCCTCAACCATTTTCTTGTCTACTTGATTTTAGAGTCAGTTCTTACTATTAGGCAGCTACTAATTAGTTGATATTAAAACCAGCCCTTGTTTAGGCATTTTACCTTGATAATACAGTTTTTATTGTTTGGGCATTTTATAAACTTAACCTTTCTCTTGCTATCTCTCCATAAAGATGACAAGCCTGCATTTATAGTTTTGCAGCTACAGATAATTGTACAAGTAACAAAATATGTGGAATTGTTCATTTGTGTCAAGCACTGTACTAGGCATATGATATACATAATTTATTTACTCTATATAGCCACAGTATAAATTAGTTACCATTATAATCCACATTTTTCAGATAAGGAAAATGAGGCACAGAGAATTTAAGAAATATATGTAAGTTACACTAGTAGGATGTAGCAAAACCCACATTTAAACCCACATTTCTCCCCAAAGAGCTTAAACTCCTAACTTTTATGTTATACTGATTTGGTACTTATCACTTTTGAGTCTCAGTTTTCTCATCTAGGAAGTATACTACTTCATTTATTCATTAATTCATTCAGTCGTTTCATTGTCTACCATGTGCTAGGTTATGCGGAGGTGCAGGCACAAGGATTAACCAGGAACAAAACAGACTGTGTATGCTGTCAAGGGCATAACTTTCCAGTGAGAAGAGTCAGAGAGCCAGGAAATGACTGTAACATGTCATGTGGTGACAAGAACTTTTATGAAAAATGAAGCAGGCTAAAGTAGAGAGAAAGTGTTGTATTGGAAGCACATTTTATATCATATGTGGAAAATTCTGGTAATGAGACATTTGAATAGCAAGAAGAAGATTCTAGGCAAAAAGTAAGACAAATTTAAGTAGGAGGATGTTCTAGGAAGAATGTGTCCATCAGTGAGGCCAGAGCAAAGTGCACAACGGGAGGATGGTAGACGACAGTTTCAGAGCAATGCCAGGAACTAAATAATGGAAGGCCTTTGAAGACATTGCGGTCAGTTACTGTCCAACCAGGAGACTGAAACTGCACAGTAATTTGAATAAGGAAAATTGAAAGTAAATAACTGTTAACTATTTCAGGGAATTATCTCTTAAAGCAGAGGTGTCCAATCTTTTGGCTTTCCTGAGCCACATTGGAAGAATTGTCTCGGGCCACACATAAAATAAATACATGAACACTAATGATGACTAATAAGCTAAAAAAACACACACACACACAAAAAAAAAAACCTCATAGTGTTTTTCTGTTTGTTTTGGGTTTTTGTTGTTGCTGTTTTGTTTGTTTTTTGGCTTTTGGTTTTTTTTTTGATACCGAGTCTTGCCCTATTGCCAGACTGGAGTGCAGTGGCACCATCTCGACTCACTGCAACCTCCACTTCCTGGCTTTAAGCGATTCTCCTGCTTCAGCCTCCCGAGTAGCTGGAACTACAGGCACACACCCAGCTAATTTTTTTATTTTTAGTAGAGACAAGGTTTCACCATGTTGGCCAGGATGGTCTTGATCTCTTGATCTGCCCAGCTCAGCCTCCCAAAGTTCTGGGATTACAGGTGTGAGCCACTGCACCCAGCCTGTTGTTTTGTTTTTTTGGACAGAGTCTTACTCTGTCACCCAGGCTGGAGTGTAGTGGCATGATCTCGGCTCACTGCAACCTCTGCCTCCAGACTCAATCAATTCTTGTGCCTCAGCCTCCTGAGTAGGTGGGATTACAGGCATGTGCCACCACACCTGGCTAATTTTTGTACTTTATTAGTAGAGAGACATGGGTTTTCACCATGTTGGCCAGGCTGGTCTTGAACTCCTGAACTCAAGTGGTCTGCCTGCCTTGGCCTCCCAAAGTGCTGGGATTATAGGTGTGAACCACTGGCACCTAGCCAAAAATCTCATAGTGTCTTAAGAAAGTTTACAAATTTGTGTTGGGCCTCATTCAAACCAGCCCTGGGCTGTGGGTTGGACAAGCTTAGGAAAGGCAAAGCAAACACACACACCAAATAGGGACAGCAAATTCAGGGAGCTGCCAATGTGCTCTCCAGAGCTTCAGGCAAGCACTGCAGGAAGAAACTCATCTGGAAGAATCTCCCACACACACCAGAACTGAGTGCTAGACCTCCTTGGAGAGGGTGAGGATGTGGCCTGCTTGACAGCAGAGAATTCTGCTGAGTTTCTACACTGAGAAAACACTGGAAAGCTGCTCCCCTAGGTGCTGCCTGTGACCTGCTCTGTCCCCAGAGAGGTGATGGCCACTGTTGGCTGCTGTCCCCCACAAGAGCAAGCTAAGAGGAGTGCTCAGAACTAGAAAGAGCCCCAACCTTCTCCAGTGTCCCTCTAGCAGATACTGCAGATGACATTTCACACCATGCCACGGACAAGGCAAAGCCAGCGAGCAGGGTAAAGGGGGGAGGTTTGGAACTGATGGTAATCAGCTCAACAGTGCAAGAAAAATGAGTTTTCTTTTGAAAAGACGTCCAACATCAGAGATCATTAGAGAAATGCAAATCAAAACCACAATGAGATACCACCTCACACGACTCAGAATGGCTATTACTAAAAAGTCAAAAAATAACAGATGCTGGCAAGGTTGTAGAGAAAAAGGGAACACTTAGGCACTGTTGGTGGGAGTGTAAATTAATTCAGCCATTGTGGAAGACAGTGGCGATTCCTCAAAAACACAAGACTGAAATACCATTCAATGAAGCAATCCCATTACTGCATATGTACCCAAAGGAATATAAATCATTTTATTATAAAGACACATGCATGTGTATGTTCATTCCAGCACTGGTCACAATAGCACAGACATGGAATCAACCCAAATACCCATCAATGATAGGCTGGATAAAGCAAATGTGGTATATATACACCATGGGGTACTATGCAGCCATAAAAAAGAATGAGATCATGTCCTTTGCAGGGACATGGATGGAGCTGGAGGCCATTATCCTTAGCAAGCTTATAAGTGGGAGCTAAATGATGAGAACACATTGACACATAGAGGGTAACGACAAATACTGGGGCCTTTTGAAGGGTGGAGGGTGGGAGGAGGGAGAAGAACAGAAAAAAAATAGTGTGTACTAGGCTTAATACCTGGATGATGAACCCCCATGACACAAGTGTACCTATGGAACAAGCCTGCATATGTACCCTGACCTTCAAAGCTAAATTTTTTTTAAAAAAAGAAAAGATGAGTTTTGCCCTCATTCAAAGAATTTGAGCCAAAGGGTGACATTTTAAATGGAAAGACAAAAGGAACAATAGAAGGAGTAAAAAGCATCTAGAAGGACAGGCTACTAATCGAGACCTGAGATGACAGATGGGCAGGGGTGGAAGCAGTAGACCTCTAAGAGATGCTTGGATTCACAATATGTTTTTTGTTTTTGTTTTTGTTTCTTTGAGACAGAGTTTCCTCTGTTGCCCAGGCTGGAGTGCAGTTGCGGGATCTGGGCTCACTGCAAGCGCCGCCTCCCGGGTTCACACCATTCTCCTGCCTCAGCCTCCCCAGTAGCTGGGACTAAATATGCCCACCACCACGCCTGGCTAATTTTTTTGTATTTTTAGTAGAGACGGGGTTTCACTGTGTTAGCCAGGATGGTCTCGATCTCCTGACTTCGTGATCCACCCACCTCGGCCCCACAAAGTGCTGGGATTACAGGCGTGAGCCGCTGCACCCAGCCGGATTCACGATATGTTTTAAAAGAATCACTAACACGATCTACTGATAAATTGGTTTGGCCTATGAGAGAAAGAAACTAGTCCCAGAGGTTTCCAGATTTCTTATGGAAGAATAGAAGTGACGTTTACTAGATGGTAAAGACTGAATAACAGTGAAAAACAGTGAGCTCACTTCAAGAAAAACTGACAATATTCTATATGTCAGTGATACAATTTAAAATTTGAATTAAAAAAAGAGTTTTCAAAAACTTTTATCACTGCTTGAGCCAGACTGCTGTCCAAACACCTAAAGATCTTTCTGGTTAGGCTGGCAATGATTTAACAAAGCTGTTGTTTATTGACATTGTATAATGAAATGTGCCAACATTAAAAAGATCTGCTTAATTCCGTGAAACAATGTCTAATGGATGATATTATAAAATTGGGCATGGGTAAAACTTAACTAAAAGTGTACGATGGAACAACAGATTTTAGAGTAAAATTAATCGTTTTTAAATCTTAAGAGTTTTAGGAGTTTTCATATGTAAATTTCCAGATTCCACATTACAGCTAACTTTTTTTTTATTTTTTATTTTTTTGAGATGGAGGCTGACTCTGTCACCCAGGCTGGAGTGCAGTGGCGGGATCTCAGCTCACTGCAAGCTCCGCCTCCTGGGTTTAGGCCATTCTCCTGCCTCAACCTCCTGAGTAGCTGGGACTACAGGCGCCTGCAACCACACCCGGCTAATTTTTTGTATTTTTAGTAGAGACGGGGTTTCACCACGTTAGCCAGGACGATCTTGATCTCCTGACCACATGATCTTCCCACCTCTGCCTCCCAAAGTGCTGGGATTACAGGCATGAGCCACCACGCCTGGCCTACAGCTACCTTTTAAGAAACTACCCCTTCAAAATTTTCAGTGTAGTGTCAAAAGAAGATTGTCCTCCATTACTTGAAAAGGTTATTAAAATACTTCTCCCTTTCCAACTATTTTTCTCTGTGAGACAAGATTTTTTTCATACACTTGTTTAAGCTCAATAACATATTTTAACAGATTAAATGTGGAGTTAAATATGATAATCCAGCTATAATCTATTAAATCAGATATTAAAGAGGTTAATAAAACTATTATCACTCTTCACATTTCTATTTTGTTTAATTTTTCATGCAAATGTGTTACTTATGTTAACACATAATGAGTTTGTCATCATTGCTTTGAATCAACTCATAGACTTCTTTCAAGTTATCAGACTCAATTTTAATACGGTAAATACCTACACATATAATGCAGATAAATTAAATCACATTGTGGCCCCCAATAATTTTTAAGATTTTAAGGAGTTCCTGATGCCAAAAAGTTTGAAAACTGGTCTTTATTCTTTTGTACTGTAATTTTTATTCCATTTTCAAGACTACATACTTGCTGTCCAGAAAGACTCAAGTTGACAAAAAATTGAAAACCATAAACTCAATACAGAGACCATTACTAAATTAATAAAAATGTGTATTTATCTCTCTTTTAAAATTTGTGTCATGTTTGAGTAGAAGAACCTTACTTATAGTATTGATCGTATTTTTTTCCCTTAACCTCTGAATTTGGAAATATCATGCAGAGAGGTACCTTTACCAACTCTTTCACATTTTATTTATATCATCAATTGCTACCAAGGGTCACATTTATCCAAAGATGTAAAGAAAGAAATGATAGAAACACAATATTTGTTCCTTGGGAACTATGGGTTTAAGTTCTTAAAGGAAATGTCTAGTTGTTTTAATGTAAATAAGAATTTTCTTTTTTCTGCTAGGAGGTATAGTATTCCACCTTGTGCTACTCATGTTACCTGGCTTTCATGAATTTCTGTCCTTCCCTATTTTCAGAGCACATGCATTTCCTAACATCTTCATATTTCTACCGCGTCCATCCGCTAAGCTTTCCCTAACTTGTAAAATAACATAATGCCTTGGAAATGAGAGCGAAAAACGTGGACTCCTCTAAGTCAGCAAGATCAACCTTCATTCTTAATTTAAATTTTAGATTGCAGTCATGTGCATAAAAAATGAATATACTGCTTAAATGAAATAATCATCTATAAATTTAATACCCAGATCAAAATAATCATGAAATAAACAGCTATAAATTCAGTACCCAGATCAAGTATCCTCAACAGCCTAGAATTTCCCATCTGCCATTTCCCCAATCACAATTTACCCTCAATAGTAGTCGCTGTGAAATCTCCTACACCACTTTCTCAGGTGCTTTTTGTCTTGCCTGCTTTTTGTTCCCTTTTCTCGGTGCTTCTTGCCTTTTTTTGATGAATGTAGATTTTCTTAAATGTTCATTGTATTCCCTTTGGTTTGGAATTTATACACTTTTACTCTCCTGTTAGAAATTTACTAGACATTACAATATATTTTTTGACTTATCAAAATTTAATAGTTATTAATGCTTTTACCATTCTTCTGGAAAATGCAAGGAAGGATCTTAATCCTATCATCCCTTCTTTTTTTTTTTTTTGAGACAGAGTCTCACTGTGTCACCCAGGCTGGAGAGCAAGTGGCTTGATCTCGGCTCACTGCAACCTCTGCCTCCTGGGTTCAAGCGATTCTTCTGCCTCAACTTCCCAAGAAGCTGGGACTGCAGGCACCTGCCACCACGCCCAGCTAATTTTTGTATTTTTAGTAGAGACGGGGTTGCACTATGTTGGCCAGACTGGTGTTGAATTCCTGACCTCATGATCCACCTTCCTCGTCCTCCCAAAGTGCTGGATTACAGGCATGAGCCACCAGCCAGCCCTGTTATCCCTTCTCACATGTACTTGTACTTATGTGTGAATTGGGTCTGTGCTGTGTATTTAATATCCCCAAAGCACTGCTGTTTTAGTCCATTTGTGTATTGACAAGATATCTGCCACTTTTTCTGCTCTCCATTCATCCCTGAATCCTTGAAAACATTTATTTGTGATCATTTTGCTTTTTCTTCTCAATAAACACTCTAGAATTTTAGGGTCTATCTGCTGATAAAAAAAAATTCTGTCAGTTTTTACTCATCTGAACATGTTTTAATGTTACCTTTATTTTTAAAAGATACTTTGGTTGTGTAGGGAGTTTTTTGACTAGTGGCTAGTGTCTTACATCACAGTGAAGCTCTACTAATTTCTACTTGTTTCTTGGTTTTCTGCAGCTTCATTACCAGGAGTTTGTCTTTCTGAAATTGCAGGTTATTATATTTCATTAATTTTAGAAAATTCTCAGCAATTAGGTCTTTAAATATTTTTTTGTGCCATTCTTATTTTCCTCTCTTTTCTTCAGTGTATATTAGATTTTATTATTAAATATCCTCAGTGACTCTTAAGCTCTTGTATCCATATATCTTTATGAATGTATGTATAAACATGCATATTTTTTCTGGTTAGTTTCTTATGATAGCAATTATAATTCACTACTTCTTTACTCAACTGTGTCTCATTTGCTGGTTTTTTTGTTTTTTTTTTTTTTGAGATGGAACTTCACTCTGTTGCCCTGGCTGGAGTGCAGTGGTGCCATCTCGGCTCACTGCAAGCTCCACCTCCCAGGTTCCCACCACTCTCCTGCCTCAGCCTCCCAGGTAGCTGGGACTACAGGCACCCACCACCACACCCGGCTACTTTTTGCATTTTTAGTAGAGACGGGGTTTCACTCTGTTAGCCAGGATAGTCTCGATCTCCTGACCTTGTGATCCACTCTCTTCACCCTCCCAAAGTGCTGGAATTACAGGCATGAGCCACCACACCCAGCCTCATTTGCTGTTAAACTCATTTATTGAGTCACCTTTTTCTTCCTCACATTTTTTAGTCTTAGAATTTTTGTGTGTTTTTATTTACACTAATCTGTCACTTTTATAGTTTCCACTTTCTTGTTGAAGTTTCCAAGCTTACTATATTCAAAGACCTCATGTCTTTGAATATAGTGATTCTAGTTGCTTTGACACATTTTTTTTTCTTTTTCCTTGGCATCTGTTTATTCCTTCTCACAGTGTTTTTTTTCTTCATTGACCCTCGTATCTTTGAGCAAATGCAAAAAATATAGGGGGTGAACAACTGGTTTTGTCTGTATTTAGAGGCCCAACTAATGTTTTCTTTCTCAAATGATTGCTATTTGCTCATGCCAGAAGTATAAGGACAATCAAATTCTGAGTTACTTTCATAAAAATTTGGAGTTGGAACCTTTTTGGGGCACTCAGGTGGAGAGCAGCCAGTCTGCTGTGGTGACTGGGTGAATTCTGGTGCCTTCTCACTGCTTTAATGCACCAGCAGCCTTTAATATCCATGACCAAACTGGGGGCCTCTGCAAGACTAGCAGAGGTTTAACACAACCTGGTAGATATCCCATCTGAAGTAATAAATGGCTCCAGGCCAAAGCAGCTCTTATTTCTCTAGATGCTATTTCTCTCCAAATCTCAGCCTGACAATTCTTGGCTGTGCATTAACTCAGTTAATGTTAAAAAATAATAATAATAAATTATTACCTCCGATTTATTTTTATTCATTTATTTATTTTATTTTTATTTTTTTGTGATGGAGTCTTGCTCTGTCACCCAGGCTGGAGTGCAGTGGCACAATCTTGGCTAACTGCAACCTCTGCCTCCGAGAATCAAGGGATTCTCCTGCCTCAGCTTCCTGAGTAGCTGTGACTACGGGCGCATGCCACTATTAATTTTTGAATTTTTAGTAGACACGGGGTTTTGCCACGTTAGCCAGGCTGGTCTCGACTTCCTGACCTCAGGTGATCCACCCGCCTTGGCCTCCCAAAGTGCTGAGATTATAGGTGTGAGCCACCGTGCCCAGACCTGATTTGTTTTAAAGTGTTATTTTACATACAAAAACTAATTTAAATTATTCTAGGATACCTAGTCTGTCTTTATCAGAAGCATAAGTCTGACATTTATTCATCATAAAAACCAGTATTTGAAATTTTCTCTCACTGGTGATCTGTTTTGTTGTTGACCTCACAAAATTATCTTATGAAAATGTTCTTATGTCTGAAAATATTGTTTTATTTGACAAATACTTTTTTCTTTGTGCCATTCTTGAAACTTTTATATTGTAAGGTTAGATGAAAAGAATTAAGAACTCTTTTAAACTGGTGTTAGAAAGCAGTGCTTACTAAGGACTTCTGTGTTAAAAGAGAAATGGCAATATTTGTCAAAATGTCTATGCAAGCACCTAATTTGAATGTATGCTATACTGCAAATAAATGTTTATATTTATAAATGTCTTATTTTTTGTCACAGCATAGAATGGAGTGGAGAAGGAACAAAGAAATCTGTAACTGGTGTGATCAATCCAGTTGTAAACACCAGCCTCCAAATTATCTGTTATTAATTGTTGGTACTGAGAGTTCACAATGAAATAGAACAATCAGAAAACATGGGCACATAAAATTATTAAAAATTCATCTCTATGATGTGCCATGTTCTGAATAGCCAGTTTCTGAGTGTCCAGGCCATCTGTACAAGAAAGAGAGTTGTTATTTGGTCAAGGACACATGCATTTTTCAGTCTAGAAGAATGTCATCATTTTCTTGAAGTAATTGCAGTGTTCCTACTCTGTATCAAACAGCAAATACCTCTGATTCCTAAGTCAACAGCATAGTTATTATTTGATTTTTTCCAAGTGAATAAAATGAAAAATAAAATATTAATGTCACAGTCCCAAAACACTGCTGGCATATGGAATAGTTGAGATGATAGAACATGATTTTACAACTCCAAACTGAAAATATCTATCCAAGCAGTTGTATCCCTGAAAAACTATTATATTGTCTGGCAAAAGACTCTCTCATGATAGGAAGTTTTTCTAGCTATTTCTAGAAATAGAGACAGGGATTAAACTTTATGTGGCCCCAAGAAAAGGAATCAGAATTGAGTACTGTCAATGATGGCTTATGGGATTGAGAATTAAGAAAAAAAGGACCCCTCCCCCCACAGGTACTAACAGTTACATAACCGTGGGTGCCATGGAACTAATTTGACATATTGAAACAATTTTCTATAACCATTCAGATTTCTGACAAATCAAAATATAACTATCAAATTCATACTTATGTAAGTTACAAGTTAAATCTTATTTTAAAAAACATCCAAACTCTTTGAAGATTTATCTTAACAATGACAAAGCAATTGACTGGGAAGTAGTATTGTTAACCATTCAATTGACTATTTGACCTAAGTATACTGTATGTATATATATTTAATTTCTATTGAAACAAATGAACATGTTTGTTTATACCATATAGTTATAGTTTGATTTTTTTAAGAATTCAACCAAAACCATCAATCCTGAAGTATCAAACTCCAGTGACTTCAGCAATTCTACTTTTGAATTCAGTGATTTGGTAACAAATGTAAGTAAAATATTAATAATTTTGGCCAGGCGTGGTGGCTCATGCCTGTAATCTCAGCACTTTGGGAGGCCGAGGCAGGTGGATCATGAGGTCAGGGGATCAAGACCACTGTGAAACCCTGTCTCTACTAAAAATATAAAAAATTAGCCAGCATGGTGGTGGGCACCCATAGTCCTAGCTACTCGGGAGGCTGAGGCAGGAGAATGGCGTGAACCCGGGAGGTGGAGCTTGCAGTGAGCTGAGATCACGCCACTGCACTCCAGCCTGGGCGACAGAGCAAGACTCCGTCTCAAAAAAAAAAAATTAATAATTTCATGGTAACCCTCTCCATTTTTTTCAGAATCAGAACAACATTTTACCTTTGCTGATTATTAAGGAATGTTCTCAGTATCATCTAATATTTATGTTCTTGCAAATGCAAGCACTGAACACTGATATTTTAAATAACATTATCTTGTTTTCAAACATCATGTATTGTTCATGCATCTGTAACCATCTGATCAATGATGGGAAAACAGAAAAGTGAGTAAGTATCACTAGCATTCTCTCAGAGAGTCACATTTAACTGGCTAGGCCCCTTTGAATTTCCATCTAGGATCTTCTGAGATTAATGTGGAAGTAATCACTCTGCATAAAAGCAGCTTAAAATACTGGACATAGCTTCAGTATCAGAATACTTTCAACTATAGTGTGATGTGCACAATTGCTTTGTTTTTCTTGAATATTTTCTCTCTTCCACTTGGTTAAGAATTTAGCAGGTTGTGCTTTTCTGGAGGAAAAAAACCAATGTTGGAAACCAAGTTTTATTTAACAAAATTAAGTGATTTCAGCACAGACAGATTTTGAACTTAATTCTGCAGTACGTTTCACAACAAATTTCCTTGTATTAATGGTAGGCCATTTCATACACAGAGCAGGTTCAAGCACCGCAGAACACAGCTAATTTTGCTAATATATCACACAATTACAGAAATACATGTGCTAAATAAACTTGTCCTATTTTCATGAAAGTGAACAGTGTTCAATAACCCTCAAAATATTTTATTTCATGCTGATTCAGGTTTTTTCTAACCATTTTTTTCTGTGACTTTGCTTCCACAATAACATAGAATGTTTTTAAAAAGGCAAATGTAGTTTGTTTTCATATATATTTTCCAGATACTCTTTCTTAAGAAAGCATGGTAACTTGCAGTTATTACCATGCGTATCTTTTTTTTGGCAAAAGGATATAATTTGTTTTAAAAAGCCAATCCGAACACTGTCCTATGTGAATATAGGGTGGCCATGCTGTTAAATTCGCACATAGCCTGTCAGTGACTGAAGATGACCCAAATTGCAACTTCCTGTTTTAATGTTGCAAAGGTTGCCTATGCCTGATGGTGTGTCAAATACCCAAAGCTTGCATGGAGGGACTTAACAATGGACCTTTTCACAGTTGTGCTTCCAGAATCTTTATCGACTTTACTTCATAGTACAATAAGATGAAAACAAAACACAAACCACCTGATTTCCAAGAGCTGCTTTAAAGCCAAAACCACCATGTGAGACTTAATAATTAAATTTATTAGTTAGTATAGTACACATTAGATATGGATGACATATCTGCAGTAAGTCATTGTAAGTCTAGTAAATATCCAGATGATAACATCTATTTAAGAACAGCATTGATAATTATATATGAGGAGGTCATGTTAAGTGTTCCACAACAAATTAAAGAGATGAAGTCCATGAAGTTATCTATGCTACTCTATATAAGAGATGGGAAAACTTGGGTAATACTCAGTGCAGATACTGACTTGTGTTTGTGACTCATAGGCAGTGCTCAGACACATTTAACCCACTGTCTGACAATGACAGAATGAATGAACGTGTGCTGTAAGTGAACCCCTTTTGGGCATGAGGTTAATTATTTTCTATATGAATATGTTAAATCATTTTGTTTTCCAAGTGTAAATGAAGCCTTCAATTTGACTGAATAAAATACAAGATGTGCACCACCATGCCCGGCTAATTTTTTTGTTTATTTTTGTACAGGCAGGGTTTCACCATGTTGCCCAGGCTGGTCTGGGACTGCTGAGTTCAAGCCTTCCACCTGCCTTGGCCTCCCAATGTGCTAGGATTACAGGTGCGAGCCACTGCATCTGTCCTAAAATACAGATTTTGCTTAATTTCTACACTTGATGTTCTGGTACAGACATTTGCTTGGAAATACAATATAGTTAACTGAAGCCTTTTCATGGGGAAATAAGGTATCAGTAAGTATTCCAGGATTTTAAACTAGAATACAAGAGAATATTTAAAATAAAATATAGGGTAATATAAAATGTATTTACATCCTTACATTTAACTGCTTATTTTACAAGCAATAATAGTTATCATTCACCAATTAATAATTTATGTCAAGTTCACCTGTATTAATACACATAGACTTCTATGAAGTTCTGTAATGCCAAATAAAAAAGCAACATTTAGGTTTAGTATGTATTTTATATAGGCATAACGCAACACCAGCATTACAGGATTGCATTTACAAATTCACTTGACTCTAAGCATGAAGTTATGTTAAAAGACTAAGGCAATTTAACTGTTTTTGGGTTTTTTATATTAAGGAAACCTAAATTTGTATGAGTGAATTAAATTGAATTAATTACATTTTCTTATAGGCATATCAGTTTACCCTATCTTTGTTAAAACAACATACACTGCCCTACAAAATGAATGCCGTATTCACAATCATGTTTCTGCCACAATCTTAAAGATTTGGGGAAACAAATGCAATGTAAAATCAGAGACTCCATGTTCAATGCCAAAGGTACACACCTCTATTTTTTCCCCAATAAGCCTCTTGGAAAAGTCTTTGAATTACATATTGAAGTGCACGCCCTTCAAGGAAATGTGATGTCTTCGTTTATAGCTGGTGAACAGCATGCAATTTGACAGCACTGTCACTAACAATCAGAGACTGCTCTGGATCTAAGTACTAAAAATGACCTGCACTGCAATCAAAAGATATTTGGAAGTGGGAATTTATTGAAGAAGGTTAGGCCGGGACTCTAAAGCAGCACTTGATTCTTTTGATTCAAGACGACGATGTTTAAACGTTAGTATCATTATTGTTTCTTTTTCCCTCAACTCTTCTCCCCCACCACCTTCTCCCATCGTCTTTCCCCGCTTCCCTTCTTCCTCCCTCCGCTCCCCCTTCTTCTCCCAGCAACTCTCCTCTCTTAGCCCGTCTTTCTGCCTTTTTCTTCCCCCTCCCCACCTCGTTCCCTGCCTCATCCTCTTCTCTCCCACCGATCTTCTTCCCCTCTTCATCTCTTTCCCCAAGGTCGTCTTCGCCGCTTTCCCCACCCTTCTTCTTCTCCCCAACCCGTCCTCTTCCCTTCTCCCTCCCCACCCTTTTCTTCCCTTCACCCCCTTTCCACCGTCTTCTTCCCCACCTTCTGCCCTTTCCCTCCCCTCTTCTTCCCGACCCTTCTCCCTTCCGAACATCTTCCCACCTTCTTCTCCCCTCTTCTCTTCTCCCCTCCTTCTTCCCCACTGCGATCTTCCTGCATCCTCTTCTGCCCTCTCCCTACTGTCTTCTTCCCGCACCTTCTTCTCCCCCGCAGTTTTTTCCCCCTTCCCCACCGTTTTCTTCCCCTCAGTCTCTCTGCTTCCTCGCAGCACGGGTTCCTGTGGCGGCAGCTTCTCCTTCCATCTCCTTCTCTCCACCCGCTCGCTTCCAGTCTCCACCTTCCCGCCTATTCCCGCAGCAGCGTCTTCCCGCCGCTCCCTCTTCTCCCCTCCCCCTCCCTCTCCTCACCGTCTTCTCCCGGCCTATTACCCCCAACCGTTTTCTTCCCATGTCTTCCCACTTTCTCGCAGCAGCGTCTGTCTGCCACGCAGTCTTCTTCCCATCTTCTTATTCTCCATCTTCTTGCCGCCCCCATATCCCCACCTTCTTCTCGCAGCAGTGTCTTCCCGCCGCCCTTCTCTCCCCGCACCATCTACTCTCTTCCTCTCCCCACGCCGTCTTCTCCCTTCACCATCTTCTTCCCGCGCCTTCTCCACAACCGTTTTCTCCCCCCAGTTTTCTTCCCTTCACACCGTTTTCTTCCCAAGTCCTCCCACCGTCTCGCAGCAGCGTCTGTCAGTAGCAATCTTCTTCCCACTCTCTTCTCTCCCTCTCCTCATCGTCTTCTTTCCCAGCCTCTTTTTCTCCACCATCTTCTTCCCCTCCCCACCATTTTCTTCCCGTTTCCATCTCTCCACCACGCAGCAGCGACTTCCTGCCGCGTTTTTCTTTTCCCGCACTCTCTTCTCCCCTCTTCCACTCCCCACCGTCTTCGCCCCCGATCGTCTTCTTGCCCACCCCCTTCTCGCGCTCTCCCACTGCCTTTCACCTAGAGGCTCTCCACGCATGCGCGCGCCTGTGTCCCCGCGCCCTGTGTGTCTATGCGCCCAGGCAGCCCCATAAGCTGGGCCCCTGAGCTCCGCCCCAGCAGCCAACAGGAGACCCAGGAAAGTCGCTGCCTGTGCCATCACGGCTGCCGCCACCCCCGCCCCCGCCGCTGCTTCAGAACTGAACAGTGTTGGCTGCAGGCGGAAGACAGTGGGGCCCAGAAGACTGCGGGGAGAGGGGGAGGAGGGGACGGAGAGGGTGGGAAAGACTTTGGAAAGTGGGATGGGGAGAAAGAAGGTGGGGAAGAAGACAGTGGGGAGAAAGTGCAGGGAGAAGACAGTGTGGTAGAGAAGCGGCGGCTCACGCCTGTAATCCCCGCACTTTGGGAGGCTGAGGCGGGCGGATTCCAAGGTCAGGAGTTCGAGATCTGCCTTACCAACATGCTGAAACCCAGTTTCTACTAAATACAAAAATTAGCTGGGCGTGGTGGCGAGCGCCTGTATTCCCAGCTACTCTAGAGCCTGAGGCTGGAGAATCGCTTGAACCCCGGAGGCGGAGGTTGCAGTGAGCTGAGAACGCACCATTGCACTCCAGCCTGGATGACAGAGTGAGACTCCATCTCAAAAAAGAAAAAACTACAGTGGGGAGAGGGCGAGGGGAAGAAAATAGTGGGGGAAAAAGACCACCGAGAAAGGGAGAAGAGGTGGGAGAGCTCTATTGTTTCACTGAACATTCCTCAGTTAAAGTTAAAATGTTCTCATAAGTTTGTGTGTTTTCAACTTTTGCTCTTCCAGTTGGTATATTCTTTTCTTCCTCCATCTCCTTTTTATAGCTCCAACGACCTTTCTCTTTTTATTTTTCCAATGTTTTTCTTTCTTCTGAGAACATTCTTAACGCTGGTAACACTTTACAATGTTGCAAAGCTCTGAATCCTATTTCCTGTCATCTCTTCATGCTTTCCCATTAAGGTATCAGGAGATTTTCCTATTACTTTGTTTACAGTAGGAACATTTCAGCTTGGCTACACCTGTTTTCTACTTATTTTTTTCAACTTCAAGCTTGACAAACCCAAATGTGGTCCTTTTTGTTTGTTTGTTTATTTTTGAGATGTAGTCTCTCTCTTTCGCCCATGCTGGAGTTCAGTGGCAAGATCTCGGCTCACTGCAAGCTCCACCTCCCAGGTTCACGCCATTCTCCTGCCTCAGCCTCCCAAGTAGCTGGGACTACAGGCACCCGCCATGACGCCCGGCTAATTTTTTGTATTTTTTTGGTAGAGACGGGGTTTCACTGTGTTAGCCAGGATGGTCTCGATCTCCTGACCTGGTGATCAAGGGGCTTGAAAATGAAATGAAAAGAAAAGGGGCTTTGATGAAAAGTGGAATTACTATATAATCCAGCAATTCCACTTCTGGACACATACCGAGTAAAACTGAAAATAGGGTCTAAAATAGGGTCTAAAAGAGAGAGTTTTACACCCATGTTCAAAGCAGTATTGTTCACAATAGCCAAAAAGTAGAAGCAACCTAGGTGTCCATCAATGAATGATTGTATAAGCAAAATGTGACACACGTCTTGGCATACAATGAAATATTATTCATCCCTGAAATGGAAGGAATTCTGATGTATGCTACGGCATGGATGAACCTTGACTACATTATGCTAAGTGAAAGAAACTATTAACAAAAGGCAAATACTGTATAATTTAATTTATATGTAGTATCTCCAGTGGGCAAACTCCTAGAAACAGAAAATAGAATGATAGTTACTAGGGGGTGGGAGGGGGAGAAATTGGGAGTTGTTTAATGGGTATGCAGTTTCATTTTTGCAAGATGAAATAGTTGTGGAAATTGGATTTACAACAATGTGAATATACTAAATACTGAACTGTATACTTAAAAATGGTTAAGAGGGTAAAAATGGTATGTACATTTGTGATAAAATTCAATCAATTTAACAATAAAATAGAAACAAATGAATCAATAAATGTCACTACATACTAATTCATTGTGGAGCTACTCAAATATAAATTATTTGTTATTCTTATGAGACCCAAAACCAGGTAAAATGGATTATATATACATATAAGTGTTATATATACATATCATTGTAAGTTTTGTATATACATATCATTGTAAGTTTTGTACTGTCATGAGAGTCAATGTGTGAGTCAGGCTTAGAGCACATCTTTGTGTGATTCTAGATCTTCTATTCTCCATATCAGTACTTTTGTTGTGGACCTTTCTTTTGTGGTTTCATCACTGTTGTTGTTGGTTCTGTGTTTGGATTTAAAAAAAAAAAGCGAAAATAACTGCTTATTAAGGTAATGATCAGTCACAGTTAACTTATTTGATAATTTCAAAGAAATGGAAAATTTCTCTTTTTAAAACTCAGAAAAAAAATCCATTTCCATGTACAAATACTTCCTATTCATGACAGCAACTTAGCGAAACTTTAATCAGAGGATGATGGTTTTTCCTAGCACACATCTTCTGAAACCTATTTAAACTAAGCATAAATGTTTTGATTTGCAACACTTTGTAATTTGGATCATATCTCTGATATAGCAGAAATTTTTAATACCTTCCCCAAACCGATTGCCCATTTACTTGAAAATTTGCCTTTTTTTCTGTTGAAGCCTCTGTACTCTTCCTGTGGTGATTTAAATCATAACTCCATGCTGGATCACAGAGTGTGGGAGCGCTCACTCCTATAAATGCCATCATAATCAATCCCTGTGCTCAGAGATGGGAACATGAACTCATCTGGACCAGGAGGTGCATGAAGATTATGGGAAAGACGATTCTGTTGATGTTTTGTTTTTTTTTCCTTGCATTTTTGAAACGATTTATTGTTCACTTTTGCACACACTCGTCACGAGGACAGGGCAGGTCCAGCCTGGGGCCTGCTCCCTGCTGCAGCATTTCCAAGCCCCCAGAGTGGACCAAGGGGAGGACATGGGCAGGTCTTTCCATCTGTTGATTTTTTTTTTTTTTTTTTGAGGCAGAGTCTTGCTCTGTCACCCAGGCTGGATTGCAGTGACATGATCTCGGCTAACTGCAACCTCCGTCTCCCAGGTTCAAGTAATCCTTCTGCCTCATCTTCCTCCCTCAGCCTCCCACCTCAGCCTCCTGAGTAGCTGAGATTACAGGCACATGCTACCACGCCTGGCTAATTTTTTTTTTTTTTTTGTATTTTTAGTAGAGACAGGGTTTCGCCATGTTAGCCAGCTGGTCTCGAACTCCTGACCTGAGGTGATCCACCCACCTTGGCCTCCCAAAGTGCTGGGATTACAGGCATGAGCCACTGTGTCTGGCCACCATCTGCTGATGTTTTGAGAGAGCTTCAGGAAGTGATGGTTTTTCCTTTTCATTGTACATAGACTAGAAAGCAAATACCTAATGCCTTTTGGGGAGCACTTTGATAACTTTGCAGGGGAAATGATCTGAAAACAAAACAAGTGTGACTTAATAGAAACAAATCAGGTATTATGATTTTATTAATACACTGAAATACACTAGTCCTGAAACCTATACTTTGACTTTTGTTAGTAAATCATATCCCTCTATTGGTTGGCAAGTTTAAGCTGGATTTTCTTTTACTTGGAACTTACATTAGCACGATTACTATATTGATAAATCCTGACCTATATGATGTGTGTAGAACATCTTCAAAATTAAGGAAGCCCATTCTTATGATGGGGACAAGGTCAAAGTGACCCAACTTATAACCAAAAGAAATTGATCTTTCTTAACTCCAGTGTGCAGAGTACATCAGAAATGTATTATCAAAGTATTCTTCAATATCTAATGCAAAATACCTTAGTACAAATACATTTTTATTCAGATGTTATTCAAGCTCTATTTATATTTCTCTAAAGATTACTTTTCAAGCCAAAAAGTTATATAATTGTTGACACTGAATAAAATATTTTAAATTCTTAAGAGTTTTGCATATCTATTATTATTATTATTTTTGAGATGGAGTTTCCTCTGTTGCCTAGGCTGGAGTGCAGTGGCGCGATCTCGGCTCACTGCAGGCTCCACCTTCCGGGTTCACACCATTCTCCTGCCTCAGCCTCCTGAGTAGCTGGGACTACAGGTGCCTGCCACCATGCCCGGCTAATTTTTTTGTATTTTTAGTACAGACAGGGTTTCACAGTGTTAGCCAGGATGGTCTCGATCTCCTGACCTCATGATCCACCCATCTCGGCCTCCCAAAGTGCTGGGATTACAACTGTGAGCCACCGCACCCAGCCAAATATCTGTTATTCTTATATGTCAAGTCTAAACAATAGCACTGGCATAAAAGTATCAAAATTTAAGGATGAGTTTATTATTAAAATATTAAGTAAAAGTCCTATATTTTATGAGAACTGATATTTTCTCTTTCACATATAATGTGTTTACATAATTTATTATTTTTCTAATAGCTCGAAATGCAAACTGATAATCACATTTTCAGGGACCTAAGTCATTTTCATTTGTGTGATTCAAAGACCTAGGAATATGGTTATCAAATACAATTTCCAGCACATAAAAAGACACACAAGACAAGATACTATAGGGAAAAATCAGGAGAAATAATTGACGACAGAAATATTCTCAAAAAGTGTTCACATTTTAGATTTTTAGGCTTAGATGATTAAGCAAATATGATTTTGTTCTAAGAAATAAAAGTCACGTGGTGGACACAGGGAGGGGAACATCACACACTGGGGCCTGCCGGGGTCGGGGGTGGGGCATAGGGGGGAAGGGAAGGGAGAGCATTAGGACAAATACCTAATGCACGCAGGGCTTAAAACCTAGATGACAGGTTGATGGGTGCAGCAAACCACCATGGCACATGTATACCTATGTAACAAACCTGCACGTTCAGCACAGGTATCCCAGAACTTAAAGTAAAATAATTCTTTTAAAAAAAGAAAAAGAAATAAAAGCCAATATAGTAAAATTTGATCAGGAAACTGGTTACTTAAAAAAATAGAATAGCATAAAAACTTGAAAATGAATAGAGTATAATTTTTACAACCAAAAACTTTAAAACTGAAATTGTTCCTTTTTCAATTATTATTATTATTATTTTTATTTATTTATTTATTTATTTTTTGAGATGGAGTCTCGCTCTTTAGCCCAGATCAGACTGCCGTGGTGCTATCTCGGCTCATGCTAGCTCCACCTCCCGGGTTCACTCCATTCTTCTGCCTCAGCCTCCCGAGTAGCTGGGACTACAGGCACCCACCACCGCTCCCGGCTAATTTTTTGTATTTTTAGTAGAGGCAGGGTTTCACGGTGTTAGCCAGGATGGTCTCAATCTCCTGACGTCATGATCCACCCACCTCGGCCTCCCAAAGTGCTGGGATGACAGGCATGAGCCACCGCACCTGGCCCTTTTTCAATTATTGAATGGAAGTGATTTCAGATTTTATTTAAATGAAGGAAAAAATTAATGGACCTGAAGAAAAGTCATAATAAAATATAGAGAAAACAGTCTAAAAATGAAAACACAGAAGAGAAGGTAGAAACTTTGGGAATACATTGAGATAGCCTAACATGCATTTAATTGGTGTCACTGGGGGAGCTGAGAAAGTGACACAAACGTAACATTTGAAGAAAAATCGTTCAAAAATATTTGATTTTCCAGAATCAATAAAATATCAACCCAAAGATTTGATAAGACCAATACATCTCAAGCAGGATAAATAAAATAAAATATCCGCTTTGAAAAATCATAATCTTACTAGAGAAAACCAAGATGCTATGCAGCAGCTGCCTGGCCTAGGAAGCCAAAGCCACACCATTCCTTTGCAAGTTGGGGAGGGAGAGTCCTGATGTCCTCCCTGGGCCTCTGGGGAGGGTGCAGCCCTGATGACCACTGAGTCATCTTCATGGTCATTCTCTTTTCTTGAATGATACAGCATTTAAGAAAATATTTGCAGCCTAACAGTTTTACTGTCCTGTCCTGTAGAATCCAAGAAGTTTGACAGTCTTCTTTTATGCCATCCCACTTTTTAATTCCTCTTTAGTTCAAACTAGCTCTGTCTCTGTGGATATAATTTATCTCCATTCTTGGCTTTTCCTCAGATGGCTGATTAAACCCATGAGTCACACCCATGATCTCCATCACATGGCTCTTCTACCACACCTTTTGTTTTCTGTTCAGAACATGTTTCTTTCCTTTTCTTTCTTTTTTTTTTTTTATGAGACGGAGTCTCACTCTGTCACCCAGGCTGGAGTGCAGTGGCAAGATTTCGCCTCACTGCAAGCTCCACCTCCCGGGTTCACGCCATTCTCCTGCCTCAGCCTCCCGAGGAGCTGGGACTACAGGCGCCCGCCAGGATGCCCGGCTAATTTTTTGTATTTTTAGTAGAGACAGGGTTTCACTGTGATAGCCAGGATGGTCTCGATCCCCCGACTTCCTGATCCACCCGCCTCAGCCTCTCAAAGTGCTGGGATTACAGGCGTGAGTCACAGCACTCAGCCTCTCTTTTTTTTTTTTTTTGAGACGGAGTTTTGCTCTTGTTGCCCAGGCTGGAGTGCAATGGTGCAATCTTGGCTCACCGCAACCTCCGCCTCCTGGGTTCAAGTGATTCTCCTGCCTCAGCCTCCCGAGTAGCTGGGATTACAGGCATGTGCCACCGTGCCTGGCTCATTTTGTATTTTCAGTAGAGACAGGGTTTCTCTACGTTGGTCAAGCTGGTCTTAAACTCCCAACCTCTGGTGATCTGCTCACCTCGGGCTCCCAAAGTGCTAAGATTATAGGCGTGAGCCACGGCGCCCAGCTGAACATCTTTCTTATGTTTTGCAATATAGATAGGCTGAGGATTTTTCAGACATTCAAGTTGTGATTTCCTTTTTTTCTTTTTTGACAGACTCTTGCTCCATCACCCAGGCTGGTGTGTAGTGGAGCGATCTTAGCTCACTGCAGCCTCCACCTCCCAGGTTCAAGTGATTCTCATGCCTCATCCTCCCGAGAAGATGGGACTACAGGTGCATACCATCACACCTGGCTATTTTTTGTATGTTTACAAAAATAGTAGAGACAGGGTTTCACTAAGCTGGTCTCCAACTCCTGACCTCAAGTGATCTGCCCTCCTTGGCCTTCCAAAGTGCTGGCATTACAGCAGTGAACCACCACATGTGGCCTGTGATTCCTTTTTAAGTTATTATTTTAATTTATCTCTTTTGTCTTGCACTTTACTGTAAGTGGTAAAGAGAAACCACACCACTCATTCATCACTTTGCTTAGAAGTTCTTTGCCACTTTAAAACAAGGATCACTTTTCCTCCTGTTTCTAATAAGCTGCATCTCATTTCCATATGAGACCTCACCAGAATGGCCTTCAGCTTTCAGAATTTTACCAGCATTCTGTTCATGATGATATAGGCATTTTCAAAGTCAATAGATAAATGCTTTTAAAAAATAGCTCACCTCTTTTCTTTCTGAAGCAGCACTGTAACTTAATAGGAAGGGGATACAATCCAGTCTTTAACAGTTGGCCACTATGGTTCCAAGCTTGAGTATAACTACAAAATATCTTTTTTAATCCCAAGACATTTAATAAAAAGGAATAATGTTAACATAGCTAGAGCAGATTACTAGATGAAATGCATGACAGATAAAGAATTGATACAAGCACTATATTTCACTCAGGTCATTTTAAAACCACCATAAGACCTATCAAATCATTGCATTGGGCTGGGCGCAGTGGCTCATGCCTGTAATGCCAGCACTTTGGGAGGCTGAGGTGGGTGGATCATCTGAGGTCAAGAGTTCAAGACTAGCCTGGATAGCCTGGTGAAAATCTGTCTCTACACTGCACTCCAGCCTGGGCAGCAAGAGTGAAACTCTGTCTCAAAAAAAAAAAAAAAAAATTGCATTGAATTGTGTGCTCCAAAATTTTCTTCATTCTCAACAATAAATGGAGATAGGTGATTATAAGAACACAATTCTGGCCAGGTGCGGTGGCTCACGCCTGTAATCCCAGCACTTTGGGAGGCTGAGGTGGGTGGATCACAAGGTCAGGAGATTGAGACCATCCTGGCTCACATGGTGAAACCCCGTCTCTACTAAAAAATACAAAAAATTAGCCAGGTGTCTTGGCGGGCACCTGTAGTCCCAGCTACTCAGAAGCCTGAGGCAGGAGAATGGCATGAACCCAGGAGGTGGAGCTTGCAGTGAGCCAAGATTGCACCACTGCACCCCAACCTGGGCGATAGAGTTAGACTTCATCACCAAAAAAAAAAAAAAAAAAAAAAAAAAAAAACTGTTTCCAGGTGAGGGAAAAAACAAGACAAATTTTGTTATACTACATACAACAGCAATAGAAATTGTGGAACAGATTTTACATTTTAAATGCCGATTTGACTTATAATCTATACATAAAAGGAAAATGGAATTAGGTTTTTATTAACTAGTTTTATTAACTAGAAGAAGCTGTTATGAGAACGTTGACAGAAGTCTTCTGAGTATTTTCAAGTGCAAAGTTATTTACATTTAAGAAAAAACTTAGATATATAAATAATTTGTTGTGCAATAAAATTACAGTGCAAGATGAACTGTAATCTGTACAAAGAATTAAAAACCTAAATATGTCAATGGATCATAACTATCAAGTGACAACAAATGAATAGATTAATTTTTATAGGGCTCATGACCTCTGCTTATTACCTTTAAATGACTGCAAAAGAAAAAATAACTCTTTTGGCAGGTTAATATTTGGATTTTATCAATCATATCACTTATACCATGGGTCTCAAAATATGTTCTGGGCTGCATATATGTTCTGCATATGAATCTTGGAAGAATACTCATTTACTGTCAATAGTAGTTGTTTTAAAAAGTAAAATGACATTTTATGCAGAATTTTCTTCTTAGCATGCTGTGTTAGTTTCCTAAGGCTAGGAACAGAACAAATGACCACAAACCGTGGGGCTTAAGATGATAGAAATTTATTTTTTCACCTTTCATGAGGCCAGAAATTCAAAAACGAGGTGTGAGTATGATTGATTTCTTTGGGAGGCTTTCAGGTAAAATCTCCTTTTTAGCTTCTGGTGGTTTCCAGCTGTCCTTGGCATTCCGCGACTGTAGGCAATGTAACTCCAGACTCTGCCTCCCTTGTCCCATGGCTGTCTTCCCTGTAGGTCTCTGGATGTTCCCATGACCTTCCTGTAAGGACACAGCCATTGGCTTTACGGCCCACCCTAATGCATTGTGACCTCGTCTTAACCAAGTGTATCTGCAGAGACCCTGTTTCCAAGTAGCTTAACATTCTTGGGTTCCAGGTAGACATGACTTTCTGTGGGACACTATTCAACATGGGAGATATGCATCTATTTTTTAAGAAAATAATGAGTTCTGCCTCTGCTATAAAGCCCCTTTTCTTTTCATTAGTGTTTATTATTATGAAATAGCATGGAGAGTTGACAGAGCTCTAAGTAGTTCTGAACGGCCACAGCGTGGGAAACAAATGGGGGAGTGGGAAGAACTAAGATCTGATAAACAGTTCAGGGCAAGATGATAGAAGGGCATGTACCTCATGCTAAAAAAAAAAAGGTGATTGCTGTTTTGTGGCAAGGAAGAACAATAAAAATTTAGAAATATTTATTAGGTGTCTATTCTTTGTCAATAATGTGCAAATACATTCTGGGGATAATGAGCTGAGAAAGGTATTTGGCTTCATGTGTATCACAGTGCAACAAGAAACCAATTCCTGAGACAGAAACAATTGGTAAAGGAGCACATTTGGTTTGTCAAGTTTGAAGTTGAAAAAAATTAAGTAGAAAACAGGTCTAGCCAAGCTGAAATGTTCCTAGTGTAAACAAAGTAATAGGATGAAAATCTCCTGATACCTCAATGGGAAAGCATGAAGAGATGACAGGAAATAGGATTCAGAGCTTTGCAACATTGGAAAGTGTTACCAGCGTTAAGAATGTTCTTAGAAGAAAGAAAAACATTGGAAAATAAAAAGAGAAAGGTGGTTGGGGTTATAACTTGGTGTTGAATAAAATTAAGGAACTGGAGGAAGAAAAGAATACACCAACTGAAAGAGCAAAAGTTGAAAATATAGAACTTATGAGAACATTTTAAATTTAACTGAGGAATGCTCAGTGAACAGTAGAGCTCTCCCCACCTCTTCTCCCTTTCTCGGTGGTCTTTTTCCCCACTTCTTCCCCTCGCCCTCTCCCCACTGTTTTTTTCTTTTCCGAGATGAGTCTCCCTCTGTCATCCAGGATGGAGTGCAGCGGTGAGTTCTCAGCTCACTGCAACCTCCGCCTCCCTAGTTCAAGCGGTTCTCCTGCCTCAGCCTCTGGAGTAGGTGGGATTACAGGTGCTCGCCACCGCGCCCGGCTAATTCTTGTATTTTTAGTAGAGACTGGGTTTCAGCATGTTGGTCAGGCAGGTCTCGAACTCCTGACCTTGGAATCCGCCCACCTCAGCCTCCCAAAGTGCTGGGATTACAGGCGTGAGCCACCGCGCCCTGCTGTGTCCTCACCTTCTTCTTTCCCACCCTCCTTTCTCCCTCTCCGACTTTACAAGGTTCTTTCCCACCTTCTCCATACCCTCCTCCCCCTCTCCCTGCAGTCTTCTGGGCCCCACTGTCTTCCTTCCGCAGCCAACCCTTTTCAGCTCTGAAGCAGCGGCGGGGCGGCGGGACAGCGAGGCGGGGGACGGGGGGGAGGGGGCGCGGGGGCGGCAGCAGTCGTGATGGCACTGGCAGCAATCTCTTGGGTCTCCAGTTGGCTGCTGGAGCGGAGCTCAGGGGCCCAGCTCAGGGTGCTGCCTGGGCGCATAAACACACCGGGGGCAGGGACACAGGCGCGCATGCGTGGAGAGCTTCTAGGTGAAAGGCAGTGGGAGAGCGCGGAGAAGGGAGTGGGCAAGAAGACGATCGGGGGCGAAGACGGTGGGGAGAGGAAGAGGGGAGAAGAGATTGCGGGGAAAGAAAAGCGCGGCAGGAAGTCGCTGCTGCGAGAAGGTGGGGAGATGGAAACGGGAAGAGAATGGTGGGGAGGGGAAGAAGATGGTGGAGAATAAGAGGCTGGGAAAGAAGACGATGCGGAGAGGAGAAGAGGATGGGAAGAGACTGCGGCAGACAGACACTGCTGCGAGAAAGTGGGAAGAAATGGGAAGAAAACGGTGTGGGATGAGGAAGAAAACGGTTGGGGGTAATAGGCCGGGCGAAGACCGTGAGGAGGGGGAGCGGGAGGGGAGAAGAGGGAGCGGCGGGAAAACGCTGCTGCGGGAATAGGCGGGAAGGTGGAGAAGGGAAGCGAGCAGGTGGAGAGGAGGGTGGGGGAGGCCTTGGGGAGGGCGAGAGGGAGATGGGAGGAAAAGCCGACGCCACAGGAACCGGTGCTGCGAGGAGGCGGAGAGACTGAGAGGAAGAAAACGGTGGGGAAGGGAAAAATGTACCGGGGAGAAGAAGATGCGGGAAGAAGACTGTGGGGAGAGGGCAGAAGAGGATGCGGGAAGAGCGCGGTGGGGAAGAAGGAGGGGAGAAGAGAAGAGGGGAGAAGACGGTGAGGAAGAGGGAGAGGGGAGAAAAAGGTGGGAAGAAGACTTTGGGGAAGGGAGGGGTGGGAAAGGAGGAGGGTCGGGATGGAAAGGGGAGGGAAAGGGCAGAAGGTGGGGAAGAAGACGATGGGAAAGGGGAGAGGCAGAGGGGAAGAGGAGGAGTTGAGGGGAAGAAGAAGGAGGGGAGTGGAAAGGGGCGAAAACGACGTTGGGCAAAGAGACGGAGAGGGGAAAAAGATCGGTGGGAGAGAAGAGGATGAGGCAGGGAACGAGGTCGGGAGAGGGGAAGAAAAAGGCAGAAAGACGGGCTGAGAAGACAGTGCTGGGAGAAGAAGGAGCGGAGGGAGGGAGAAGGGAAGCGGGGAATGACGATGGGAGAAGGTTGGGGACAAGAAGGCAGTGTGGGAGAAGAGTTGAGGGAAAAAGAAACAATAGAGATACTAACGTTTAAACGTCGTCGTCTTGAAGCAAAAGAATCAAGTGCTGCTTTAGAGTCCCGGCCTAACTTTGTTCAATAAATTCCCACTGCCAAATATCTTGTGATTGCAGTGTGGGTCATTTTTAGTACTTAGATCCAGAGCAGTCTCTAATTGTTAGTGACAGTGCTGTTAAATTGCACGCTGTTCACCAGCTATAAACGAAAACATCACATTTCCTTGAAGTGCACTTTAATATGTAATTCAAAAACTTTTCCAAGTGGCTCATTGGGGAAAAAGTAGAGGTGTGTACCTTTGGCTTTGAACATGGAGTCTCTGAATTCAGATTGCATTTGTTTCCCCAAATCTTTAAGATTGTGGCAGAAACATGATTGTGAATACGGCATTCATTTTGTAGGGCAGTGCATGTTATTTTAACAAAGATAGGGTAAACTGATATGCCTGTAAGAAAATGTAATTAATTCAATTTAATTCACTCATACAAATTTAGGTTTCCTTAATATAAAAAACCCAAAAACAGTTAAATTGCCTTAGTCTTTTAACATAACTTCATGCTTAGAGTCAAGAGAATTTGTAAATGCAATCCTGTAATGCTGGCGTTGCGTTATGCCTATATAAAATAAATGTTAAACCTAGATGTTGCTTTTTTATTTGGCATTATAGAACTTCATAAAAGTTTATGTGTATTAATACTTACAGGTGAACTTGACATAAATTATTAATTGGTGAATGGTAACTTATTGCTTGTAAAATAAGCAGTTAAATGTAATGATGTAAATACATTTTGTATTATGCTATAGTTTTTTTAAAAATATTTTCTTCTTTTGTATTCTAGTTTAAAATCCTGGAATATACTTACTGATATCTTATTTCCCCATGAAAAGGCTTCCTCTAACTATACTGTATTTCCAAGCAAATGTCTGTACCAGAACATCAAGTGTAGAAATTCGGCAAAATCTGTATTTTAGGACAAGTGCAGTAGCTCACACCTGTAATCCTAGCACTTCAGGAGACCAAGGCAGGTGGATGGCTTGAACTCACGAGTCCCAGACCAGCCTGGGCAACATGGTGAAACCCTGCCTGTACAAAAATAAACAAAAAAAATTAGCCGGGCATGGTGGTGCACATCTCGTATTTTATTCAATCAAATTGAAGGCTTCATTTACACTTGGAAAACAAAATGATCTAATGTACTCATATAGAAAATAATTAACCTCATGCCCAAAAGGGGTTCACTTACAGCACACGTTCATTCATTCTGTCAGACGGTGGGTTAAATGTGTCTGAGCACCGCCTATGAGTCACGAACACAAGTCAGTATCCGCACTGAATATTACCCAAGCTTTTCCAGTCTCTTACATAGAGTAGCACAGATAACTTGATGGACTTCATCTCTTTAATTTGTTGTGGAACACTTAACATGACCTCGTTGTATATAATTATCAATGCTGTTCTTAAATAGATGTTATCATCTGGATATTTACTAGACTTACAATGACTTACTGCAGATATGTCATCCATATCTAATGCATGCTATACTAATTTTGTAATCTTTACTTACTAAGTTTCACATGGTGGTTTTGATTTGTGTTGGAGATCAGGTGGTTTGTGTTTTGTTTTTGTCTTGTTGTTTTAATATGAAGTAAAGTGGTTAAAGATTCTGGAAGCACAACTGTGCACCACCACCCAGTGAAAAGGTCCATTGTTAGTTCCCTCCGTGCAAGCTTTGGGTATTTAACACAGCATCAGGCATAGGCAACCTTTGCAACATTAAAACAGGAAGTTGCAATTTGAGTCATTCTTAGTCACTGACAGTCTCTGTGTGCAAATTTAACAGCATGGCCACCCTATATATACATAGGACAGTGTTTGGACTGGGTTTTTAAAACTAATTATATCCTTTTGCCAAAAAAACCGAATACACATGATAATACCTGCAAGCCACTATGCTTTCTTAAGAAAGACAGTATCTGAAAAAGATAAATGAAAACGAACTACATTTGCCTTTTTAAAAACATTCTATGTTATTGTGGAAGGAATGTCACAGAAAAAAATGGTTAGAAAAAATCTGAATCAGCATGAAATAAAATATTTTGAGGGTTATTGAACACTGTTCATTTTCATGAAAATAGGACAAGGTTATTTAGCACAGGTATTTCTGTGTTCTGCGGTGCTCGAACTTGCTCTGTGTGTGAAATGGCCTACCATTAATACAAGGAAATTTGTTGTGAAACATGTACTGTAGAATTAAGATGAAAATCTATCTGTGCTTAAGTCACTGAATTTTGTTAAATAAAACTTGGTTTCCAACATTGTTTTTTTTTTTTCTCCAGAAAAGCACTGTCTGCTAAACTCTTAATCAAGTGGAAGAGAGAAAATATTCAAGAAAAACAAAGCAATTGTGCCCGTCACTCTATAGTTGAAAGTATTCTGATACTGAAGCTATGTCCAGTATTTTAAGCTGCTTTTATGCAGAGTGATTACTTGTACATTAATCTCAGAAGATTCTAGATAGAAATTCAAAGGCCTTGGGCCCAGCCAATTAAATGTGACTCTCTGAGAGAATCCGAGTGATACTTACTTTCCCGTTTTCCGATCATTGATCATATGGTTACAGATGCATGAAAAGATACATGATTTTTAAAAACAAGATAATGTTATTTAAAATATGTGTTCAGTGCTTGCATTTGCAAAGAACATAAATAGTAGATGATACTGAGAACATTCCTTAATAATCAGCAAAGATAAAATGTATTATTGTTGTGATTCTGAAAAAAATGGAGATTGTTACCATGAAATTATTAATATTTTACTTACATTTGTTACCAAATCACTGAATTCAAAAGTAGAATTGCTGAAGTCACTGGAGTTTGATACTTCAGGATTGATGGTTTTGGCCGAATTCTTTAAAAAATCAAATAAAACTATATATGGTATAAACAACTATGTTCATTTGTTTCAATAGAAATTAAATATATATCCATACAGTATTCTTTGGTCAAATGGTCAATTGGATGGTTAACAATACTACTTCCTAATCAATTGCTTTGTCATTGTTAAGCTAAATCTTCAAAGAGTTTGGATGTTTTTAAAATAAGATTTGACTTGTAACTTAGATAAATATGAATTTGATAGTTATATTTTGATTTGTCATAGACAAATACTGAATGATTATAGAAAATTGTTTCAATATGTCAAATTAGTTCCATGGCACCCTTGGTTATGTAACTGTCAGTACTTGTGGGGAGGGGTCTTTTTTTCTTAATTCTCAAGCCCATAAGCCATCATCGACAGTACTCAATTCTGATTCCTTTTCTTGGGGCCACATAAAATTTAATCCCTGTCTCTATTTCTAGAAAAATCTAGAAAAACTTCCTATCATGAGAGAGTCTTTTGCCAGACAATATAATAGTTTTTCAGGGATACAACTGCTTGGATAGATATTTTCAGTTTAGAGTTGTAAAATCATGTTCTATCATCTCAACTATTCCATATGCCAGCAATATTTTGGGACTGTGACATTAATATTTTATTTTTCATTTTATTCACTTGGAAAAAATCAAATAATAACTATGCTGCTGACTTAGGACTCAGAGGTATTTGCTGTTTGATACAGAGTAGGAACACTGCAATTACTTCAAGAAAATGATGACATTCTTCTAGACTGAAAAATGCATGTGTCCTTGACCAAATAACAACTCTCTTTCTTGTACAGATGGCCTGGACACTCAGAAACTGGCTATTCAGAACATGGCACATCATAGAGATGAATTTTTAATAATTTTATTTGCCCATGTTTTCTGATTGTTCTATTTCACTGTGAACTCTCAGTACCAACAATTAATAACAGATAATTTGGAGGCTAGTGTTTACAACTGATTGATCACACTGCTTACAGATTTCTTTGTTCCTTCTCCACTCCCACTGCTTCACTTAACTAGCCTTAAAAAATAATGAAGAATAGCAGGGTGCAGTGGCTGATGCCTGTAATCCTAGCACTTTGGGAGGCTGAGGCAGGCAGATTGCCTGAGCTCAGGGGTTCTAGAGCAGTCTGGGCAACACAGTGAAACCCCATCTCTATTAAAATAACAAAAAATCAGCGGGGTGTGGCAGCATGTGCCTGTAGTCCCAGCTACTCCAGAGGCTGAGGCAGGAGAATGGCTTGAACCCAGGAGACAGAGGTTGCAGTGAGCCCATATCGTGCCACTGTGCTCCTACCTGGGTGACAGAGCAAAACTCTGTCTCTAAAAATAATAATAATAATAATTTAAAATTTTAAAATGTAAGAAAAAATCATAATTTTGTCTTTTTAAACATAATTCTATGCTGTGACAAAAAAGACATTTATAAATATAAGCATTTTATTTGTAGTATAGCATACATTCAAATTAGGTGCTTGCACAGACATTTTGACAAATATTGCCATTTCTCTTTTAACACATAGGTCCTTAGTAAGCACTGCTTTCTAACACCAGTTTAAAACATTTTTTAATTCCTTTCATCTAACCAATTACAATATAAAAGTTTCAAGAATGGCACAAAGAAACAAAAAATTATTTGTCAAGGTAAACAATATTATCAGACATAATCAAGAACATTTTTATGAGATAACTTTGTGAGGTCAACAACAAAACACAAGTGAGAGAAAATTTCAAATACCATTTTTTATGATGAATAAATATCAGACTTATGCTTCTGATAAAGACAGACCAGGTATCTTAGAATAATGTAAATTAGGTTTTGTATGTAAAATAACATTTTAAAACAAATCAGGTCCAGGCACGGTGGCTCACGTCTATAATCCCAGCACTTCGGGAGGCCGAGGCAGATGGATCACCTGAGGTCAGGAGGTCGAGACCAGCCTGGCTAACATGGTGAAACCCCGTGTCTACTAAAAATACAAAAATTAGTAGTGGCATGCACCTATAGTCACAGCTACTTGGGAAGCTGAGGCAGGAGAATCCTTTGATTCTCAGAGGTGGAGGTTGCAGTCAGCCGAGATTGTGCCACTGCACTCCAGCCTGGGTGACAGAGCAAGACTCCATCACAAAAAAATAAAATAAAATAAAATAAATAAAAATAAATCAGAGGCAATAATTTAATTTTTTTTAACATTAACTGAGTTAATGCACAGCTAAGAATTGTCAGGCTAGGATTTGGAGAGAAACAGCATCTAGAGAAATAAGAGCTGCTTTGGCCTGGAGCCATTTGTTACTTCAGATGGGATATCTACCCAGGTTGTGTTAAACCTCTGTTAGTCTTGTAGAGGCCCCCAGTTTGGTCATGGATATGAAAGGCTGCTGGTGCATTAAAGCAGTGAGAAGGCACCAGAATTCACCCAGTCACCACAGCAGGCTGGCTGCTCTCCACCTGAGTGCCCCCAAAAGGTTCCAACTCCAAATTTTTATGAAAGTAATTCAGAATTTGATTGTCCTTATACTTCTGGCATGAGCAAATAGCAATCATTTGAGAAAGAAAACATTAGTTGGGCCTCTAAAGACAGACAAAACCAGTTGTTCACCCACTATGTTTTGTACATTTGCTCAAAGATATGAGGGTCAATGAAGAAAAAAACACACTGTGAGAAGGAATAAACAGATGCCAAGGAAAAAGAAAAAAATGTGTCAAAGCAACTAGAATTACTATATTCAAAGATGTAAGGTCAAGCTTGGAAACTTCAACAAGAAAGTGGAAACTATAAAAGTGACAGATTAGGGTAAATAACACACAAAAATTCTAAGACTAAAAAATGTGAGGAAGAAAAAGGTCACTCAATATATGAGTTTAACAGCAAATGAGACACAGCTAAGTAAAGAAGCAGTGAATTATAATTGATATCATAAGAAACTAACCAGAAAAAATATGCATGTTTATACATACATTCATAAAGATATATGGTTACAAGAGCTTAAGAGTCACTGAGGATATTTAATAATAAAATCTAATATACACTGAAGAAAAGAGAGGAAAATAAGAATGGGACAGAAAAATATTTAAAGATCCAATTGCTAAGAATTTTCTAAACTTAATGAAATGTAATAACCTACAATTTCAGAAAGACAAACTCCTGGTAATGAAGCTGCAGAAAACCAAGAAACAAGTAGAAATTAGTAGAGCTTCACTGTGATGTAAGACACTAACCGCTAGTCAAAAAATTCCCTACACAACCAAAGTATCTTTTAAAAATAAAGATAACATTAAAACATGTTCAGATGAGTAAAAACTGACAGAAATTTTTTTTTATCAGCAGATAGACCCTAAGTGAAATTCTAAAGCATGTTTATTGAGAAAGAAGAAAAAGCAAAATGATGACAAATAAATATTTTCAAGAATTCAGGGATGAATGGAGAGCAGCAAAAGTGGCAGATATCTTGACAATACACAAATGGACTAAAACAGCAATGCCTTGGGGATATTAAATACATAGCACAGACCCAATTCACACGCAAGTATAAGTACATGTGAGAAGGGATAACAGGGCTGGGTGCGGTGACTCAGGCCTGTAATCCCAGCACTTTGGGAGGCCAAGGCAGGTGGACCATGAGGTCAGGAATTCAACACCAGCCTAGCCAACATAGTGAAAGCCGTCTCTACTAAAAATACAAAAATTAGCTGGGTGTGGTGGCGGGTGCCTGTAGTCCCAGTTACTTGGGTGGCTGAGGCAGGAGAATCACTTGAACCCAGGAGGCAAAGGTTGCAGTGAGCCGAGATCAAGCCACTTGCACTCCAGCCTGGGTGACACGGCGAGACTCTGTCTCAAAAAAAAAAAAAAAAAAAAGAGGAGGGATAATAAAATTAAGGTCCTTCTTTGCATTTTCCAGAACAATAGTAAAAAGAATTAATAACTATTAAATTTTGATGAGTCAAAAAATATATTGTAATTTCTGGCTGGGTGCGGTGGCTCATGCCTGTAATCCCAACACTTTGGGAGGCCAAGGTGGGCAGATTAAGAGGTCAGCAGATCGAAACCATCCTGGCTAATACATGGTGAAACCCCATCTCTACTAAAAATACAAAAAAATTAGCCGGGCATGGTGGCAGGCACCTGTAGTTCCAGCTTCTTGGGAGGCTGAGGCAGGAGAATTGCTTGAACCCAGGAGACGGAGCTTGCAGTGAGCCCAGATCATGCCACTGCACTCCAGCCTGGGTGACAGAGCGAGACTCTGTCTCAAAAAAAAAAAAAAAAATGTAATTTCTAGTAAATACTCACAGGAGAGTAAAAGTGTATAAATTCCAAACCAAAGGGAATAAAATGAATGTTTAAGAAAATCTACATTCATCAAAAAAAGGCAAGAAGTGCCGAGAAAAGGCAACAAAAAGCAGGCAAGACAAAAAGCACCTGAGAAAGTGGTAGGAGATTTCACAGCGACTACTATTGAGGGTAAATTGTGATTGGGGAAATGGCAGATGGGAAATTCTAGACTGTTGAGGAAACTTGATCTGAGTATTGAATTTATAGGTGTTTATTTCATGATTATTTTGATTTGGGTATGAAATTTATAGGTGATTATTGCATTTAAGCAGTATATTCATATTTTATGCACATGATTACAGTCTAAAACTTAAAGAAATTAAGAATGAAGATTGATCTTGCTGACTTGGAGGAGTCCATGTTTTTTGCTGTCATTTCCAAGGCATTATGTTATTTCACAAGTTAGGGAAAGCTTAGCGGATGGACACGGTAGAAATATGAAGATGTTAGGAAATGCATGTGCTCTGAAAATAGGGAAGGACAGAAATTCATGAAAGCCAAATAACACGAGTAGCACAAGGTGGAATACTATAGCTCCTAGCAGAAAAAAGAAAATTCTTATTTACATTGAAACAACTAGACATTTCCTTTAAGAACTTAAACCCATAGTTCTATCACCTCTTTCTTTACATTTTTGGATAAATGTGATCCTTGGTAGCTCTTGATGATATAAATAAAATGTGAAAGAGTTGGTAAAGGTACAACTATGCATGATATTTCCAGATTCAGAGGTTAAGGGAAAAAATTGTGATTGATAATGTGAGTAAGGTTCTTCTAGTCAAACATGACATAAATTTTAAGAGAGATAAATACACCTTTTTGTTAATTTAGTAATGGTCTATGTATTAAATTTACGGTTAGTTTTCAGTCTTTTTTCAACTTGAGTCTTTCTGGACAGCAAGTATGTAGTCTTGAAAACAGAATGAAAATTACAGTACAAAAGAATGAAGACAAGTTTTCAAACTTTTTGGCTTCAGGAACTGCTTATAATCATAAAAATTATTGGGGACCACAGAGTAATTTTATTTATCTGCATTATATGTGTAGGTATTTACCATATTAAAATTGAAACTAATAAATTGAAAGAAGTATGTTAGCTGATTCAAAGCAATGATGACAAACTCATTATGTGTTAACATAAGTAATAAATTTGCATGAAAAATTAAACAAAATAGAAATGTGAAGAGTGATATTATCTTAGTTTTATTAACCTCTTTAATGTCTGATTTAATAGATTGTAGCTGGATTATCATATTTAACTCCACATTTAATCTGTTAAGATATGTTATTGAGTTTAAACAAGTGTATGAAGAAAATCTGGTCTCACAGAGAAAAATAATTGGAAAGGGAGAAGTATTTTAATAACCTTTTCAGGTAATGGGGGACAATCTTCTTCGATACTACACTGAAAATTTTAAAGGGGTAGTTTCTTAAAAGTTAGCTGTAATGTGGAATCTGGAACCTTAAATATGAAAACTCCTAAAACTCTTAAGATTTAAAAAAGATTAAATTTACTCTAAAATCTGTTGCTCCATCTTATACTTTTAATTAAGTTTTACCTATGCCCAACTTTATAATATCACCCATTAGACATTGTTTCATGGAGTTAAGCAGATCTTTTAAATGTTGGCACATTTCATTATACAATGTCAAATAAACAACAGCTTTGTTAAATCATTGCCAGCCTAACCAGAAAGATCTTTAGGTGTTTGGACAGCAGTCTGGCTCACAGTAGTTGATAAAAGTTTTCCAAAATTCTTGTTTTTAATTCAGATTTTAAATTTTATCACTGACATATAGGATATTGTCAGTTTTTCTTGAAGTGAGAAGCTCACTGTTTTTCACTTTTATTCAGTCTTTACCATCTAATAAATGTTACTTCTATTCTTCCCTAAGAAATCTGGAATTCTCTGGTACTACTGTCTTCCTCTCATACTCCAAACCAATTCATCAGTAGATCGTGTTGGTGATTCTTTTAAAACATATTGTGAATCCAAGCATCTCTTACAGGTCTACTGCTGCCACTCCACCGAGCCACTATCATCTCAGGTCTCGATTAGTAGCCTGTCCTTATAGATGCTTTTTACTCCTTCTACTGTTCCTTTTGTCTTTCCATGAAGCCACGTAGCTGATTTTTTCAAAAATATCATTTAAAATGTCACCCTGGCCGGGCGCGGTGGCTCACACCTGTAATCCCAGCACTTTGGGAGGCCGAGGTGGGTGGGTCACGAGGTCGGGAGATCGAGACCATCTTGGCTAGCACTGTGAAACCCCGTCTCTACTAAAAATACAAAAAAATTAGCCAGGCATGGTGGCGGGTGCCTGTAGTCCCAGCTACTCGGGAGGCCGAGGCAGGAGAATGGCATGAACTTGGGAGGTGGAGCTTGTAGTGAGCCGAGATCGCGCCACTGCACTCCAGCCTGGGCGACAGAGCGAGACTCCGTCTCAAAAATAAATAAATAAATAATAAAAAAATAAAATAAAATGTCACCCTTTGGCTCAAATCCTTTAAATGTGGACAAAACTCATCTTTTCTTTTTCTTTTTCTTTTTCTTTTTTTAATTTAACTTTTAAGTTCAGGGTACATATGCACACTTGTTCCATAGGTACACTTGTGTCATGGGGGTTTGTTGCATAGATTCTTTCATCATCCAGGTATTAAGCCTAGTACCCATTAGTTTCTTGTCCTGCTTTTCTCCCTCCTCCCACCCTCCACCCTTCAAAAGGCCCCAGTATTTGTTGTTCCCCTCTGTGTGTCCCTGTGTTCTCATCATTTAGCTCCCACTTATAACTTGCTAAGGATAATGACCTCCAGCTCCATCCATGTCCCTGCAAAGGACATGATCTAGTTCTTTTTTATGGCTGCATAGTACCCCATGGTATATAGATACCACATTTTCTTTATCCAGTCTATCATTGATGGGCATTTGGGTTGATTCCATGTCTTTGTTACTGTGACTAGTGCTGGAATGAACATACACATGCATGTGTCTTTATAATAAAATTTTATATTCCTTTGGGTATATACTCAGTAATGGGATTGCTTTGTTGAATGGTATTTCTGTCTTAGGTCTTTGAGGTATCGCCACTGTCTTCCACAATGGCTGAATTAATTTATACTCCCACCAACAGTGCCTAAGTGTTCCCTTTTTCTCCACAACCTTGCCAGGATCTGTTATTTTTTGACTTTTCAGTAATAGCCATTCTGAGTCGTGTGAGGTGGTATCTCATTGTGATTTTGATTTGCATTTCTCTAATGATCTCTGATGTTGGACATCTTTTCAAAAGAAAACTCATTTTTCTTGCACTGTTGAGCTGATTACCATCAGTTCCAAACCTCCCCCCTTTACCCTGCTTGCCAGCTTTGCTTTGTCTTTGGCACAGTGTGAAACTCTGCAGCATCTGCTGGAGGGATGCTGGAGAAGGATGGAACTCTTCTTCCTAGTTCTGAGTGCTCCTCTTAGCTTGCTCTTTTGGGGGACAGTAGCCAACAGTGGCCATCACCTCTCTGGGGACAGAGCAGGTCACAGGCAGCACCTAGGGGAGCAGCTTCCCCGTGTTTTTTCAGTGTAGAAACTCAGCAAAATTCTCTGCTGTCAAGCAGGCCACATCCTCACCCTCTCCAAGGAGGTCTAGCACTCAGCTCTGGTGTGTGTGGCAGATTCTTCCAGATTTGTTTCTTCCTGCAGTGCTTGCCTGAAGCCCTGTAGAGTGCAGTGGCAACTCCCTGAATTTGCTATCCCTATTTTGTGTGTGTGTTTGCATTGCCTTTCACAAGCTTGCCCAACCCACAGCCCAGGACAGGTTTGGATGAGGCCCAACACAAATCTGTAAACATTCTTAAAACACTATGAGATTTTTGGCTAGGTGCCAGTGGCTCAGGCCTGCAATCCCAGCACTTTGGTAGGCTGAGGTGGGCAGATCACTTGAGGTCAGGAGCTCAAGACCAGCCTGGCAAACATGGTGAAAACCCGTCTCTCTCTACTAAAAGTACAAAAATTAGCCAGGTGTGGTGCGACATGCCTGTAATCCCACCTACTCAGGAGGCTGAGGCATGAGAATTGCTTGAGCCTGGGAGGCAGAGGTTGCAGTGAGCCAAGATCATGCCACTACACTCCAGCCTGGGTGACAGAGCAAGACTCTGTCTCAAAAAAGAAAACAACAGGCTGGGTGCAGTGGCTCACACCTGTAATCCCAGAATTTTGGGAGGCCGAGCCGGGCAGATCAGGAGGTCAAGAGATCAAGACCATCCTGGCCAACATAGTGAAATCTCATCTCTACTAAAAATACAAAAATTAGCTGAGCATGGTGGTGTATGTCTGTAGTTCCAGCTACTCAGGAGGCTGAGGCAAGAGAATCTCTTGAACCCGGGAAGCAGAGGTTGCAGTGAGTCGAGATCTTGCCACTGCACTCCAGTCTGGCAACAGGGTGAGACTCCATATCAAAAAACAGCACCACCACCACCACCAATCAAAAAACCAAAAACAACAACAACAAATAACCAAAAGAAACAAACAAAAAACTATGATTTTTTTTGTGATTTTTTTTTTTTAGCTTATTAGCCATCGTTAGTGTTCATGTATTTATTTTATGTGTGGCCCGAGACAATTCTTCCAATGCAGCCCAGGGAAGCCAAAAGATTGGACACCTCTGCTTTAAGAGATAATTCCCTGAAATAGTTAACAGTTATTTACTTTCAATTTTCCTTATTCAAATTACTGTGCAGTTTCGGTCTCCTGGTTGGACAGTAACTGACCACAATGTCTTCCAAGGCCTTGCATTATTTAGTTCCTGGCATTGCTCTGAAACTGTCATCTACCATCCTCCCGTTGTGTACTTTGCTCTGGCCTCACTGATGGACACATTCTTCCCAGAACATCCTCCTACTTAAATTTGTCTTACTTTTTGCCTAGAATCTTCTTCTTGCTATTCAAATGTCTCATTACCAGAATTTTCCACATATGATATAAAATGTGCTTCCAATACAACACTTTCTCTCTACTTTAGCCTGCTTCATTTTTCATAAAAGTTCTTGTCACCACATGACATGTTACAGTCATTTATTTCCTGGCTCTCTGACTCTTCTCACTGGAAAGTTATGCCCTTGACAGCATACACAGTCTGTTTTGTTCCTGGTTAATCCTTGTGCCTGCACCTCCGCATAACCTAGCACATGGTAGACAATGAAACGACTGAATGAATTAATGAATAAATGAAGTAGTATACTTCCTAGATGAGAAAACTGAGACTCAAAAGTGATAAGTACCAAATCAGTATAACATAAAAGTTAGGAGTTTAAGCTCTTTGGGGAGAAATGTGAGTTTAAATGTGGGTTTTGCTACATCCTACTAGTGTAACTTACATATATTTCTTAAATTCTCTGTGCCTCATTTTCCTTATCTGAAAAATGTGGATTTTAAAGGTAACTAATTTATACTGTGGCTATACAGAGTAAATAAATTATGTATACAATATGCCTAGTACAGTGCTTGACACAAATTAACAATTTGTTAATTGTCCGGGGTCTCGTCTGGGATGCCTGCACTACACTTCCCTCCTCACAGCACCACAGGGCACTGCTGCTGCCTCTCCCTGGAGTCCAGGTCCTGCTACTCATCTTTCCAGAAGCCTGTGGGCTGCACGGGCCTGCTTCAGGGCTGCCCGAGGCCTCTACCACTGTGCAAAACATGGGTCAGTCAAAGCGATCAGCCAGCCCCAGTCGCCCACTGCCTGGCCTCACTTCTTGCATTCAGGAGGTGCTGAGTCAACATGTGATGGGCGAGCAGATGGATGAATGAATAAATGGCTGAAAGAATGAACCCAAAGGCCAAAGAGATGCCTAGGCAGCAAGCTCCAGAAAGATACAGAGTAGCAAAGTCCCCAGCTCTTCTGTTGTGTCCTTGGTGGCCTACTGGGCAGTGGGCACAGTGTCAGGGCACTGGGTCTCTCCTGGCTTTGCTGTGAGGAAACTGCTGACTCCAGGAGAACAACCTCCTTAGAACTAGGAGGAGTGGACATCCTGGGACCTCCGGTTCCCTGGGTTTGCATGGGAAGGCATGGACACATGTGGGGCTGCAGGGGCATCTGACCCGTTGCTCCTTGGCCTGAAGCTGGTGGTAGCTGGCTTCTCCATCCACGTGGAGATTTTATGGGCACAGGAGATTGCCAACAAGGTGCGGCATGTCAAGAAGCAGCTGAAGGACTGCCAGCAGCTGGCCATGCTCTAGAAACAACCGCAAGCGCATCTTCAGCTTGCCTATCACCAATGTAGGCCTCCTGCAGGCACCCTGCCCCCATTCCCCCGGGCTTGAGGAAGCAGCTCATGTAGATGCAGCTGCCAGGAGGCAGGGCTCTGGCATTTGGGGGCAGGAGCCAGCAGGCTGCAGAGTGGAGATAGCCCAACCCTGGCCCTCAGGTTGAGGAGGCCCCTGGTACCAGGCAGGGGACCTGAGGGTCAGCCCAGGTCTGGTGCAACAGCTCAGAGCCCAGATCTCAGGTGGGAAGGGAAGAAGGGAGGCCAGGCCCAGGTGTGTGGGGGCAGGGTCAGGCACATCAGCCAGGAACAAGGGAGAGGGAGAGGACCTGGCCCAAGAAGGGGCAACATGGAGAGAGACTGGGGAGCATCCCAAGACAGCCCCAGCTCTGCCCTCCTGTCCCTGCAGTATGACAAGCTCTCCAGGATGGTGAAGGAGTTCCAACCCTACCTGGACCTTTGGACCACAGCCTCTGACTGGCTGCTCTGGTTGGAGAGCTGGATAAATGACCCCCTCTCCACCATCGATGCCGAGCAGCTGGAGAAGAATGTGGTTGAAGCCTTCAAGACCATGCACAAGTGCGTGAAGCAGTTCAAGGACATGCCAGGTAGGGAGCCAAGTTGACCAATCCCCTCCTCCCTGCCTCTGCCACCTGCCTCTCATGCCTTTCTGTCCTACCCGGCAGCCTACCAGGAAGTGGCCTTGGACATCCCAGCCCGCATTGAGGAGTTCAAACCATACATCCTGCTGATCTATGGGCTGCGCAATGCTGGCATGTGGAACCGGCACTGGGAGACACTGTCCAACCAGATCAACATCAGGCCCAAGGCCAACCTGACCTTTGCTCACTGCCTCAAGATGAATCTGCAGGACCATATCGAGAGCATCAGCAAGGTGGCCGAGGTGGCTGGCAAGGAGTACATCATCAAGCATATGGGCAGCCACCAGTGGGCCTAGCCACCCCAGCCTGGCCTCCTGCTCTGGCAACCACAGCCACTTGGGAGGATGACAGTAATAAGCCCCATCCCTGGGGTCATGAGGCCCAGGGGTTGAGATGCGTTCTATTAAGTGAGTTAATAATGCACATAAAATTCTTGACAGTGTCCACCGTTGCTATTATTCTTCAGTTACTCCTCTCAAGAGCCCCAGGAAGGAGCTAATAGCATTAGCCTCAATTTAACAGATGAGTCAGGCCAGGTGCAGTGACACATGCCTGTAAATCCCAGCACTTTGGGAGGCTGAGGAGGAAGGATCGCTTGAGCCCAGGAGTTTGAGACCAGCCTGGGCAACATAGGGAGACCCTCATCTCTACGAAAAATTAAGATAATAGCCAGGCATGGTGGCACAGGCTTGTGGTCCCAGCTTCTTGGGAGGCTGAGGCTGCAGTAAGCGGTGATTATGCCACTGCACTCCAGCCAGGGAGACAGACTGAGACCCTGTCTCAAAACAAAACAAAAGAAAACAAACAAACAAACGAAAACACATAAATCAATTAAGGCTCAGAAAGATTCAGCAACTGGCCAGGGTGACACAGTAAATGCTGGAGGTGAGACCAACGCCCACACTCCTCCTAACCTTAGCTGCCTCCCAACATGTGCGTACAACCACATGCAGCACATGTGTAATAACAGTGAACTGGGCTGAACACAGTGGCTCACGCCTATAATCCCAGCACTTTGGGAGGCCGAGGCGGGTGGATCACCTGAGGTCAGGAGTTCGAGACCAGCCTGGCCAACAAGGAGAAACCCCATCTCTACTAAAAATACAAAAAATAGTCGGGTGTGATGGCACATGCCTGTAATCCCAGCTACTTGGGAGGCTCAGGCAGGAGAATTGCTTGAATCTGGGCGGCAGAGATTGCAGTGAACCAAGATTGTGCCACTGTGTTCCAGCCTGGGTGACAGAGCAAGACTCCACCTCAGAAAAAAAAAATAAAAAAAAAAAGAGTGAATTGGCCCTGAATTCAGAGGAGGGGCTCACATGGGACTTGTTGCCAGACAAGCCAAGAGTATTTGCCAGAGCGGCCATGTGGAAGTCATGGCCAGGTACTGTCTGCTGCTTCCCTGGGCAGGGCTGGTCAGATAGCATCAGGATCAGCCCCTCCCAGGACTCAGCCTGGCTTGTCCCCCACCCCAGGCACTGGACGAGATGGAGAAGGAGTGGTCGACCATCCTGTTCAATGCACTGCCCTACAAAGCGACAGACACCTACATCCTGAAGAGCCCGGATGAGGCCTCGCAGCTGCTGGGTGACCACATCATCATGACCCAGAGCATGTCATTTTCACCCTACAAGAAGCCCTTTGAGCAGCGCATCAACTCCTGGGAGAACAAACTGAAGCTAACCCAGGTTGGCCCTACCCCCAGTCCTTCCCTCATCGCTCCCCCTCTTCAGAGACCCTGGCCCACAGGTGTCACTGATAGTCTCTGGGTGGGGTTCAAAGCATTGCAGTGCCTTGCCCCCATTCACACCGCACCTGGCTCTCTGGCAGGCCCCTCCCTACTGCATTCAGGGGGGGCAACTAAGATGGGTTCTCCATCCATGAGGTTCAGCTACTGGATGAGGCAGATAAGGGTGCGTAGGGGCAGCATTTGGGTCCCAAAATGTGGCTGAGGATGGGCCTGAGAACGGCCAGCCGGCCTCCCCAGGGCTGCCTGAGCTTGGACCAGGACTTCCAGCACTGACACTTTCTGGGCCGGATGTCACAAGGCCCCAGAGCACCTCAGTGCCCTTTCCCACCCTGTCCTGAGCTTCTATCCTCATCTCATTTGAAGCTACCTTGGTTGAGGGGACTGGGCCACCAGGGACTGCACTTGTCTTGGGCTCTCAAGGCCAGAGGCAAGAGCTGCCCACAGAGCCCTGGAGGGCAGTCCCGGGGCCAGCCTGCAGATGTGACTGTGATAGCCCCTTCCCCGGGCCTCCCTGAGAGCTGTTCAGAGACCTCCAGCTAAGGCCAGAAGCAGGTGGGGAGGGCTCATCTGTGTGCCTGGACCACCCAGAGATACCTGAGCTGGTCAGCACTGTCCCAGGTCCCCCTCTGCTCACACTGTCCACTTGACCTGGAGTTCGACACCCACCTTCCATCTTCTCCAAGGCCCAGCAACAAGCAGCCTCGCTGATTCTCCCTCACCCTCCTTCAAGGGGTTCCCACCGAGGCCACTGTCAGTGCCTCTTACAGAGTCCACTACACATGCCGGGCCCATGATTCAGGGGCAGAACTGGCCTCTTAGTGGGCTGTGGGCCCCTCGAGGGAAGGGACCAGGCCTCATTCCCCTCTGTTTCCCCTAGTGCCCACCAGGGCCTGGCACAGTCCTGACACTGCTGACTGTGACCCCCATCCCATGAGGAAGAAATGGATGAGTGCGTGAGTTTGCACTGATGGGAGAAGACAAGAGATATATCTTGAATGGGGAATTTTGAGGCAGAAGGGGGAAATGGCTCATTTTGAAGATGTCTCACCCTTGGACTCATGTTTCAGAGAGTATTTTAGGACTCTCATACTCAAGACCCATTGAATCTCAGAGAATCCTGGGGTCATGGACCCAGAAGTCCTTCCAGGAAGGAGGCTGGTTGGTCTCCCAGGCACTGAGTATTTCCTGTCACTGCAGGCTTTGCTGGTGTGGGTGTGTTCCTCCCTTTGGAAAAGCAGCTCCCCCAGCTCCTTTGGAGGCTTGGACATCCTGTGGGGATGTGGGACTTCTCTGGAGGGCAGGCATCCCTGTATCCTCTTTGTTCCCTGGAGTATCACAGATGACAGCACCATCTAGAAATCTCCCTGTATACATTGGCTTTGGTGTCCAGTGCTCTGCCCAACATGCTGGTGTGGTGAAATGTCTCAGTCATTGGGACAAACCCCAGCTTGGACCCTGACAGTCCATATCACACCCCTCTCTTCCCTTCCCCTCCCCAGGAGGTTCTGGAGGAGTGGCTGAACTGTCAGCAGTCCTGGCTCTATCTGGAGCCCATCTTCAGCTCTGAGGACATCAACCGGCAGCTGCCTGTGGAGAGCAAGCGCTACCAGACCATGGAGTGGATCCGGAAGAAGATCATGAAGAGTGCCTACGAGAACTGGGAGGCAAGCTCAATGGGGGTGGGAGGGGCAGCTGGGATCCCCAAGGGCCCTGGTCACATTGCTGGTAGCCTCCTAGTCTCTTCCCTCCCTACACAGAAAAGGCTGGTGGACAAGCCTGAGGACTTGGTCTTGACCCATGTCCTCCAGAGTGGGCTCCCCAGCCTCAGAGTTGCTCCTTAGAGGCACAGTCACTGACGGGTTTTCTCTTGGAGATCCACAGCCCATATTAGCGTTTTTTTGTTTTTGTTTTTTTGTTTTTTTTTTCTTTTGAAATGGAGTTTTGCTCTTGTTGCCCAGGCTGGAGTGCCATGGTGCAATCTCAGCTCACTGCAACCTTCACCTCCCTGGTTCACCTCCCGGAGGCTGAGATGGGATTCCCCTGTCTCAGCCTCCCAAATAGCTGGGATTACAGGCATGTGCCACCAAGCCTGGTTGATTTTTTTTGTATTTAGTAGAGCTGAGATTTCATCATGTTGGTCAGGCTGGTCTCAAACTCCTGATCTCAGGTGGTCCACCCTCCTCAGGCTCCCAAAGCACTGGGATTACAGGTGTGAGCCACCATGCCCGGCCCATATTAGCATTTTAGAAGCCCTGACAAGTCCTGCAGCAAAGCAAACTCTTTAGCTTTGTTTAACTCTAACTTGTTTGACCATAGAATTTTTTCTGTGGAGCTGATGGATGCAGCCACTGGCTCAGGGAGAATTTTTCTGCATCTTCCTTCCCAGGCCCCGCTGAGGGGCTTTGGCTGGTGTGGGTGCTCTGGGATGAGCCTGCCTTGCTACCTGGACCATGCTCACTGCCCATTTCTGTGCATGGCCTGGGCCCTGCAGGTGATCAACGTGTGTTCCCACCTGAGGATGCTGGACAGACTGCGGGACTACAGCAAGATTCTGGACCTGGTGCAGAAGGGCCTCAGCGAGTATCTGGAGACCAAGTGGAGTGCCTTCCCCAGGTGGGTGCCACCTGGCCCATGCCCACTCTGCCACTGTCTGCCCATGAGGCTGAGGCGTCCAGGGCCCTGCTCAGGCTAGGGTGCGGGGATGTCAGTAGGGCTGGGGCAGCTGGGGCCCAGGGAGCCTGCGCGACCTGCTTCCTCACCCCTGTTCCCCTGGCAGATTCTACTTCCTGTCAGATGACGAACTACTAGAGATTTTGTCGCAGACAAAGGACCCCACAGCTGTGCAGCCTCACCTGCGCAAGTGCTTCGAGAACATCGCCCGAGTGGGCAGCTGAGCCCGGGGCTCAGGGCCAGGAGCATGAGGTGTCTTCCCAGGGAGAACGTCTCTCCTTTTGTGATGAGCCCTTTTAGCAGGAAATGTGTCAAATGACATTCCTGGTCTTTGGAGACACACCTGGGGCCTGTGGGAGGAAGGTCAACTGCAGAATCCCCAGGTCAGGGCTGGGGGCCCTGGAATTCTAACTTACCAGGGGCTCCCTGTCCCCCCAGCACACTGCAAAACCTGAGGCCAGAGGCCTGTGACCTGCCTTGTCTTCCCTCATCTATGCAGGAGGCCGGGGACATGCAAGGCAGTCAGCCTCCTTCCCCAAAGCCTGCTTCATGCCGGGCCTGGGCTGGGGCCTGACCACTGCTGGAGAGAAAGCAGGCCATCTAGCCTGGGAAGGCCCAGCCAAGATAGACTCTCGGGGGAATGGGAAGGAAGAGCTTTCTTCCTGAGGTGGAGGGCACTGGGCAGGCTCAGCGCTGAGGCTGTGGTGGGCAGGGCATCTGGGCACACCAGGTGTGACCTCACTCCTGCTCCTCCACTGCTTGCAGCTGCTGTTCCAGGAGGACCTGGAGATCACGCACATGTACTCGGCTGAGGGGGAGGAGGTGCAGTTGTCCTTCTCCATCTATTCCTCCAGCAATGTGGAGGACTGGCTGCAGGAGGTGGAGCACAGCATGAAGGCCAGTGTGCACGACATCATTGAGAAGGCCATCAGGGCCTACCCCACGGTGAGCCGCCCGCAGCCCATACAGCCTTCTACCCTGCGCCCCTCTGCTCCCTCTCAGTGCCCCTCCTGCTCCAGCTGGCCTTGTCTTCAGGCTGCAGCCATGAGGTCCCTGGGAGCTCAGGTGGGACTCTGGAGTCTTTCCTTTCCACACACTCCAGAAAATGAGACTCACTCCTAATGATCATCGAGATGGCTGTTCTGGTTCCCAGCACTCACTGGGTGCCAGGCCCCAGGCTGGGCCCTGTCTTGCAGTCTTTCTCTCAGCTCCATGACCATAACCGGCAGCTGGGCTCTAGGTGACTGCCCAGCCTGCAGAGTCAGTTCAGAGATATATCTGCCACCCCAAGAAGCCCAGAGCATAAGGGCTTCCCTGCTCTGAAGGGACTGGTGGCATCAACAACTGGAGCCAAGTCTGAAAGCCAGAGCACAGACAGCATTCAGAGGAAGAAGAAAGAATGGGATTGGGGCTGCGGCTGTCCGGGTCAGCCTGCCCATGCTGTCTTCCCAGATGCCCACGACCCAGTGGGTTCTGAACTGGCCTGGCCAGGTGACTATCGCTGGGTGCCAGACCTACTGGACCATGGAGGTGGCAGAGGCTCTGGAGGCTGGCGACCTCAGAAGCCGGCTGTTCCCCCAGCTCTGCCAGCAGGTTGGAGTCAAGAGGACCCCTGTCTGTCCCCCTCCACCCCCCACATGGCACAGGAGGGCCCAGTCCCTCCGGGAGCTTTCTCCTATATTGAGTCTGGAAGAGGCCCAGGGTTGGGTCTAAAGGGGAGGTCAGACACCCTTGAAGTGTCTCACAACCAGCCACCCACAGGAAGGATGGGCCTGAGGTGATGCCCCCTCCCCAAGGGTCAGTGAGGGAGCCACGCGCCTGGTCCCTCCTGCACAGTACGGCAGGCACCCCTTGCCCTGTGCTCCGGCGCCTTGCCAGGCTCCCCCTCCCGGCCTTGAGGGTTCAGACAGCACCACATGCTGCAGGGAGGCAGACGCCAGGCATGTGCCTCCATTCTACTTCCTTCCTTCCTTCATCTGCCCAGTCCCTGCTCCCCTCCCAACTCAGACCATCAGAGCCCCCCATGATAGAGGGACTGTTCGTGGCAGAAGCCCACCCTCTGTGAAAGGGGAGGGTGAGACTCCTCGTGGTACCCTGATGTTTGACAGTGCACCCCACTCCTGCAGCTCAGTGATCTGGTGGCCCTGGTGCAGGGGAAGCTGTCCTACATGCAGCGGGCAGTGCTGTCAGTGCTAATCATCATTGAGGTCCATGCCAAGGACGTGGTGAGCAAGCTAATCCAGGAGAACGCGGTCAGTGTGAATGACTTCGAGTGGATCTCACAGCTGAGGTGAGGATGTGGGATGCCCCCAGGGCCAGAGCAGCTGCCAGGAAGGGGCAGGGGAAAAGAGGAAAGTCAGTTAGCAATAAGTTGGTCCCTGTCCTCGAGGTTCTGGGACAAGCTGGGTATGGGTGCCTTGATGCCCTCATTCCCAAAAAGAATGCTCTCTCCTTGACTATATACCCTGCCCAGTGGCCCATGGCCCCATGGCCAGGCCCTCATCTCCCTGCACCGCCAGGTACTACTGGACAAATAATGACCTGTATATCCGTGCTGCGAATGCTGAGTTCATCTATGGCTACGAGTACCTGGGCAACAGTGGGAGGTTGGTGATCACGCCCCTCACCGAGAGGTGAGGGTTCCCCTCTTGCTCTTTCCCACACTGAGATCCTCCCTCCAGTTCTCTGGCCCAGGAATCCAGGGACCATGGCCACTCTGGGGTGATCTAGCCCATCAGAGCAGTGCAGGGTTAGGACCAAGGGCTTTGGGCTCAGACCTCAGTTCTGCCTGTCACAGGTGGAATGACTTCGGGCAGGTGACTTGACCCCTCTGTGCCTGAGTTTCCTCTGAGGCCTCCTCACGGTGGTAATGAGAATTTCATGAGCTGATACATGTGGAGATCTCAGCACATGTGTGGCACTCAGTGAGCATCTAATGGGTATGCACTTTCCTGTTTTTATCCATCAATTTCTCCTTTAATGTGCCAGAGGAACTGAGCTGAGAGACATCATGGGTGAGCTCTTTTCTAATAGTTCTCTCCTAGCTCAGTCAGTCATGTCATCTTGCCACCTGTGTCTAGCACCAGCTGGATTTTCAAGCTGTGTTTTGAGTGAGGAAAGTGAAGTGTGGCCACATGTCGGCCATCCCCAGGGGTCCCTGGGCAAAGCTGGGCAGGGCGGTGAAATGGGACAGGGAACGTGCTGGGCAGGTGTCCACAGGATCCAGTCCTGACTCTGGAGCCAGGGCTGGGCACACCCCGGCCCCCCAAAAGGGCATGGGGGCGAGAGGCCCCAGTCCACAGGAAATTCTAAGGAAAGGGGGAGTGTCCAGGCCATGTGTGGCCCGAGCTCACCTCCTCTCTCTCCTGCAGGTGCTACCTGACACTGACCAGAGCTCTGCACCTCAAGTTTGGGGGTGCCCCAGCTGGCCCAGCTGGCACAGGCAAAACTGAGACCACCATAGACCTGGGCAAGGCCTTGGCCATACAGACCATTGTGTTCAACTGCTCTGACCAGCTCGACTTCATGGCCATGGGCAAGTTCTTCTAGGGCCTGGCCAGATGAGGCTGAGTGTCAGCGTGGCACAGGATGGGGTAGGACGGACGAACTCTCCTTGGGGAGGGCTAGGTGAGGTCACTGCCTGAGACGGGCCTTGAAGGATGGTGGAGGGGACAGAAGGGGGTAATAGGCATCAGGGCTTGGTCCTGGGGGCATTGGGGTGGGGAGTGGCAGTGGGTTGAAGACTGAGCTGATGGAGATTGCCCCTGAGGGCTTCCTCCCAAGTGGAGTTGGAGGGGGCCCTCAGAGGGAGGTGCCCAGGTTGGGCTCTGAACACATGTGCCCCATCCAATGTTCCGGCCTCACTCAGTGCTGGGGCCTGGGCCTGCTTCGACAAGTTCAATCGCATCGACATCGAGATGCTGTCTGTGGTGGCACAGCAGATCACCACCGTCCAGAAGGCGCAGCAGCAGCGGGTGAGCCTGGGGGCCCCACCTTACTCCCTCAGATCTGCCATGCTCACGCCACCATACTGCTCCCCATTGCAGGCTGAGAAGCCAGGTGCTAGGGTCCGCCCTGGGTCCAGCCTCTCTTGTCCCAGGGAGCACACCCTCACCCCAGTCTGTGGGCAGCTCCCAGGCCAAGCTGCGAGGGATGAAGGGGTACCCTCCTCATTACATCCTGACCTTTATGGAAAGCCCCAGGCATTGGTCCTCTCTCTAGCCATGTGCAGGGCGGCCAGGGACCGTGTTCTGGGGACAGGAGCTGAGAGGCTTGCAGTTACCCCCTCCCCCACTTCTTCTAGTCAGGCTGAGCTTTCCTGGGGCTGGGGAATTGGGGGTGGAGTGAGTGGGAAGCAGGAGATGTGGAGACCTCCAAGGGCCTGAAGCCAGGAGCTGGGAGGCCGTGGGTAGCCACTGGGGCCTGAGGTTTCAGGCCAGATCCTGAGAGAGGGTACAACCCAAGATCAGGGGTCCAGGCCTGGCCTACCAGCTACAGCCAGGACAGGGGCATCATGTTTGAGGGTGTGGAGATCCCACTGGTGCCATCCTGCGCAGTGTTTATCACCATGAACCCAGGCTACGCTGGCCGCACGGAGCTGCCTGACAATCTGAAGGCAAGTGCAGTCCCAGAGTGGCCCAGGAAGCACCAGAGCTCTAGCCTGAGTTCAGAGATGCTAAGTCACTTATGCAAGGACACAGTTGCTTGGACTCCAGGGACTGTGATTCCCTATGGCAGTCTCCTAGCCATGGAGGGGAGGCCTCAGGGCCTCAGACTTGTCCTCAAGGCATAGGAGAAGTCAGGCTGCCTATGGATGTGGTGTGGAGGGGGAATCTTATGAGACCTGTTCACCCTGGACCTTCAGGAGAAACAGGAAAACAGGAGCCAAGAGGGGCATCTCCTGGGAGTCATGTGGGGTCCAGTTTGGATCAACACAATGGATCCACTCTAATGGCAGAGCTACCAGCCTCAGGGGAGTGAAAGCCTCAGCTGTGGCAGGTTTGGTGCAGCAGGGAGTCCCAGCGCATTAGGGAGGAGGGCCGGATGAAGCTGGGGGTGCTCTGGGGATGAGTTCTGTCTGCTGTTCACATGTGCACTGTGTGTCCCAGGTGCTCTTCCGACCTGTGGCCATGATGGTTCCAGATTATGCCATGATCGCTAAGATCTCTCTCTATTCCTTTGGCTTTAATGAGGCCAGCGTGCTGGCTAAGAAGATCACAACCACCTTCAAGCTGTCTTCTGAGCAGCTCAGCTCCCAGGTGCGGTCCTGCCTTGATGGGGCTCCAGGGTCTGAGAATTTCTGCCTGCTCCCAGCCTCCAGGGCACCTGCTGAGGGCCGGGCTCTATGCCCAGTGCTTTACAGGCATTACTTTGTGGGCTTCTCCCTGCAATCCTTGGAGATAGGAGTTACATGCCCATTTGTCAGCTGAGGACACTGAGGTCCTAGGTAGTTAAAGGTCTGGCCAGGCTTATGCAGTACACAGCAGCGCTGGAGCAGGAGCCAGGAACAGATGCCCATGTAGCTAGTTCAGGTGCAAGGGCCTTGATCATTAGGGCACCAAGAGCTTCAGAACCCCAGGCTGGGGAGCAAGTGCACCTGGGCCTTGTAGGGACCAGAGCAGGACAGCCAGGCCCTCCGAGCCTTCCAGCACCACCATCCTTCCACTCAGCTTACTAAGCCCAGATTCCAAGGACAGATGGGGTGGCCCAGGCACCAGTGCTGGTGGATGAGCTTTCCTGTTCAGCTTGGTTCCCAAACAGGCCCCCACTTTGCAGCAGCAGAGACGAGTCCCACCTCTGGGCTGACATGCTAGCAACTTAGTTTGTCTTCCATCATGATTTCAGAAAAAAATCCCTGGTGTCACCCTAATGGGCCTTCTCTGGATCACCTGCTTATCCATGAACACCAATCACTGTGGCAAGGGGTAATCAGTACTACCTTTGGCCAGATGTAGTCCGCCAAAATCTATGAGCTAGAAGAGATGCAGCCTGTTACCAGGAAAAGCACTGGCAGTTCATCACAGTGCACTACTGGGTGCTGGCGCTCTGACACACCCTTCTTTCCAAAATGCTCCCCACCCCCAATCAGAGCAACTATCCCACATGGTTTTGGAAATGCACTCAACTCTTTCCAAGTAGAAATGACCCAAAGTCAAGCCCAGCCTCTTCATGCAGCTCCAAGTCCAAGATTTCTGGAACATATGCTAGTCTGTGGGTTGGGTCTAGATGGAGCCCTCTTGGTTGGGCACCATGGGGCAGAATGATTAATTTAACTATTTCCAACACACTTACGGTGTAATGAAGAGAAACAGGCTGGGGGAAAAACCACGGTGGAGTGGCCAAAAGATGGGTCTGGAGAAATGTTATGGGAGAATGTTAGAAGGAAGCTCAAGGGCCATTAAGGCCAAGCTGATTGTTGCACAGATGGGAAACTCCTTCATTCACTTTTCCAGCACAGCTAGAGTGCCCTCCTGCCCCTGGCCATGTGCTGGGACAGTGACCAAAGGATACAGGATGGGTATCGGATAAAGGAGGGGGCTATCAGGACAGTAAAGTACAGGGTGCCCAGGGAGCCCAAAGAAGGTGCACCTGCCCAGGCTGGGCATGTAGGAGGTCCCAGCAGGTCTGCAAGGGAAGTGCTGTGAGCTGGTGATGAGACTTGGCCAGCTGCCAGGTGGAAGGCAGAGTATTCCAGGCAGAAGCCTTGGAGAGGAACAGTGCTCACCCATGCCTCCTTCTGTATGGTGACAGGATCACTGTGACTTTGGGATGAGAGCCGTGAAGACTGTGATCTTGGCTGCTGGGAACCTCAAGTGAGAAAACCCCAGTGTGAATGAGGTGAACTCCACCCAGCAAGGCTCCAGGAGTGGAACTCTGGGAGGGCTCCTGGGCAGCTGGAGGGCAGCTGGCCCACCGCCCTGAAGGCTCAGCCAGCACCTGCTGCAGGAGCTGATCTGACTCCGGGCCATCCGTGACTTGAACGTGCCCAAGTTCCTGCAGGAGGACCTCAAGCTCTTCTCTGGGATCGTGTCCGATCTGTTTCCCACCATCAAGGAGGAGGACACGGACTATGGCATCCTGGACGAGGCCATCTGTGAGGCCTGCAGGAACAGCAACCTCAAGGATGTGGAGGGTGAGCCTCAGGCCGAGTGTTCGTGGAGGGGCTGGCCCTGGCCACCTTGGAGTCCAGGTCAGGGAGACAGAGACAGGACAGTCCAGCCCAGCCCCAGGGGCCCTCACACCTGGCCAAGTGTGCTGCAGGCCAGGGCTCTCAGCTGAGCAATCCAGAGGCAGGGCAGATGTCCCGGCCCAGTCTCCACCAAAACCCACCTGGTGATGGGGAAGCAGGTGTTGTCCCCTTTGTGGGCCCTCCTTTCCCTGTGGGCTGAGAGCCCTGGGCTCCTCTTGGGCCTTGCTTCATCAGGGCCTGGCCCTTGCTGGGATGTGACTGGAGCTTCAAGGCCATATTCCTTGCACCCCAGCCCACCTCACCACAGCCACCACTCACCTCTTCCAGAGGCCTCTTGGCTCCACCCCACTAGCAGGACTTGCCCACGTTCCTTGTTGAGTGACACTCCTGGCGTCATTGCCCTAAAGAAAGAACATTTGGGCTCTTCCTTCACTGACTTGTTGCAAAGGCCACCATGTGTCTGGGAGGGCTGGGGGGACACTGCCCTCAAATAGGCTCCCTCTCATCCCGAACCCTCGCCCCTCATAGTAGGAAGAGGGTCTCAGTTTATCCCCAGCTGGCCACCCCCTCCAGCGGGTCCTTTGGTGGGGCTGCGGGAGGAGCTCCTCCGGGAAGCCATGGCCAGTCACCCTGGCCACACAGGGCCCTTCTCGGGACCCCGGGCAGTTGATGTGCTCCTGCTCAGCCCTGCAAGGCCTCTCCCAGGTGCCCTCCATTGCACTTCAATTCCACGTGCAGCTCGAATGCTTCCTCCTCTGGTCACCTCCTGCACCCCCGACCCCAGCAGCCTTGTTGAATGAAGCCTCAAACTCTTCTCTCCCTCACAGCCTTAGGTCATGTTTGCAGTCCCTGGCTAATTGGGCCCTATCCCTTTGGCAGGAACCCCTGGACCTGCAGGGCCACAGCCACCACCACCCTTCTTGGGCCAAAGTGAGGCATTTATTCCCTACCCCCGTGGGCCTGGCTCTGCCTGCTGGCAGCTGTCTCTATAGCTCCCAACTGACTCTAGGATCTTGTCTCTAGGAGTTTGCTCATAGGAGTCAGCACTTACTTGGGGTGGTGATCTCAGCAGGCTGGGGCTGAAGTTGGGGCCTGTGACAGCTGACACTGAGCAAGCTGGTGATGGCTGACCACCTGACCAACAGCTGTGAAGGAATGGTGGTCACAGTGGAAAGAATGGCTGGCATTTACACAGTTTCTACTCTGTGCCAAGTTCTGTGCTTAGGGCTTCACCTGCCCCTGCCTATGATGTAGGTGCTACCACCATCCTCATTTTATAGATGAGGAAATTGAGGCTCAGGGAGTGCAGTGACTCACCCAAGGTCACACAGGCTAGTGGTGTGGCCAGGACCCAAGCCCATGCTCTGACCCTTGGGCCCCATGCCATGTCCCCCAGGCTTCCTGACCAAGTGCATCCAGCTCTACGAGACCACGGTGGTGCGACACGGCCTCATGCTCGTCGGGCCCACAGGCTTCGGCAAGAGTACTGTAAGCAGAGCCAAGCTTGGCAGCCAGTATCCGGATAGTGGGCCTGTGGGGGGGTGCAGCTTCAACAGGGGTTGACCTCCATTTGTGCCCCTTGGCATAGAATACCCCTCCCCCTCCCCATGGCCCCCAGCCCACTCCAGCCCTGCTCTCTGGGAGCCTCACTCTCAGGCGGTCCATCTCCCAGTGTTACAGAGTCCTGGCAGCTGCCATGACATCACTGAAAGGGCAGCCATCCATCAGTGGTGGCATGTACGAGGCTGTCAAGTACTATGTGCTGAAGCCCAAGTCCATCACGATCGGCCAGCTGTACGGGGAGTTTGACCTTCTCACCCATGAGTGGTGAGTGACCCCCCAGCCTTGCCAGTGACGCCCTGCTCCCAGACCTCTGGAGACTGTGGGCCGCGGTCACCCCTCCCTCTGTTAGCCCAGGGGAAGGCCGGGCTCTGCAGCCCAATGCCTGGTATTCTATTCTCCATTCTACTTCCTCGCTGAGTGACCCTCCTCACCCCCCAGGCCATGATTCCCTCATCTGCAAAGTGGGGACAATAATGGCACCATGCTTATGGTAAGGCAAGAATGACTTAACACACTTAGTGCCTCTGCAGTATCTGGCCATTGTCATGACCTGAGAGAAGCTGGTGGGCCCTCTCCGGGCCCCTGCTCCCAGGCCGGGGCGTGCATTTTAGGGGAAGTGCACTGAGATGGGAGAAGGGCAGCTGGACAGAGACTGCTGAGACATTGGCCCCTCAGGGGCTTTTCTCTAAGACTATTCTGTTTCTCCAGACAAGAGTCTCCAGTTCTCTACTGGGGGTGTCTGCTTGGCTCCAGTGTTCTGGGAACCCTGTAGAGGATGGTCAATGGGGAGGGACTGTCACCTTCCACAACATGAACCTGTACTGCTTCCCCCATTTCTGGTGAAGATTCTCCCCCATACCCACTCCAGTCTCTTATGTAGGTAGGTGTGGGGGCTGGGGGTCAGACCAGAAAAAAGTCCCGTTTAAGAAAAAAAGTTATTCAATGATACTTTTTTTTTTTTTTGAGATGTAGTTTCGCTCTTGTTGCCCAGGCTGGAGTGCAATGGCGCCATCTCAGCTCACTGCAACCTCTGCCTCCTGATTCAAGCGATTCTCCTGCCTCAGCCTCCCGAGGAGCTGGGATTACAGGCATGTGCCACCATGCCCAGCTAATTTTGTATTTTTAGTAAAGACGAGATTTCACCATGTTGGTCAGGCTGGCCTTGAACTCCTTACCTCAGGTGATCTGCCCGCCTCAGCCTCCCAAAGTGCTGGGATTACAGGCGTGAGCCACTGCACCCGGCCCTCAATGATAGTTTTTAAAGCATGCTGAGGAAGAATGTATTCAGGAGCATGGCAGGCACAGGGACCATTGCACTGGGGCCTTATAGTTAAGGGGAGAGACTGGGCTCTGAATGCAGCATGGGCCAGTGGGAATCTATAGCCAAGGGGCAGGGTGAGCATCAGTGGGTGGAAAATCCAGAGGAAACATCAGTGGTGAGGGGGATTCTGGCTGAACCAACCTAACAGGATTCCACCTGAAGACAGGCCTCAGGGTAACCAGACATTGCCTGGGGGTGGTGCAGGGAAGAAGCCTCAAGAGTAATCAGATATCAAGGGTTCTGGCTAAACTGACTTAGCAGGGTTCTTTACTGAAACTGGATTTTACAAGGACGTGCATATATGAGCACCTAGGAGAAGGTTCCAGAGCCTAAGGCTGGACCAATCACAGCATCTTTGTCAGCCCTACCAGCCCCTTCCCTGGTGCATGCTGACTCTGAGGTCTGAGCCCCCTGGGTTCTGAGGCAAGACCTGGCCACTTCTCACCAGGCTGCTTTCTCTGCCCTGTCATTTACCCTCCTCCATCCTTGTCCATTGTCTTCCAGAGCTGCACTGCCTCCATCTCTGCTATTGCCTCCTCGCCTGCTCCCTTTTTCTTGTTGGGATTTCACCTTTAATGGGGCTTCAGCAGGGCAGGGACATAAGCACATGTTTTCATTACACCATGTGACACCAAAAAGTCCCACTTTTCCTATTATAATTTTTAAAAGAACAAAGAGATCAAAGGAAAACGTAAAGTAGAGCCCGCCCACCCAGGCTTCCCTGGGAGCCAGCTGTGCTCGAAGCACCACCTCCCTGATGTCTCCAGCCCTCTCCTCCCTGGCGCTGCAGGACAGACAGGATTTTCCTCTCACTCATCCGGGCGGGGGCCATCACCTCTGACACCAACAAGAAGTGGTACATGTTCGATGGGCCGGTGGACACCATCTGGATTGAGAACATGAACACGGTGCTGGATGACAACAAGAAGCTGTGCCTCAGCTCTGCGGAGATCATCAGGCTCATGGAAGTGCACCCACCTGTCCACCTGCCCACTCTTCTCCAAGGCTGGGTGGGCCTGGAGGCTGGCCAAACTCTGCCCCTTCACCCCTTTCTCTCAGGGCCTTGGGTAAATCTCAGGCTGTCACCGTGACTCAGCAAGAGCCCTCCTGCTAGCAGGAGCTTAGGCTCATCTCCTAGTGCCCCTCCCTGGCCTGAGCTCCCACACCTCAGGGTGTCCCACACAGTTGCTCAGAACACCCTTTACACAGACCCTTTTGCTGTTGTGCTCTGAGCCCACCAGGATGCCTGTCCCACTGCTCCCTGGCTGATGCTGCCTCTTGCCTCCCAGGCCCACTTTCAGCCATGTTGCCCCAGTCAGGTCAGGTGAGGTCAGGTGTGCACCTGGCCCTGGCAGTGTGCCCGGGGTCTGGGAGATGGATGGCATAGACACCACAGGGACCTGCCTGGTGTGTGAGGAGCAGTTGTCAGAGAAAGAGGGATATGGCCTGGGCACAAGAGCAGCTCACGGGTCTACACTGAGTCCAGCTCTTGAATCCTTCTAAAAGCAAATACCTGGCAGTCATTGTGGACCTGTGTCTATGTGCACAGGGGTGGAGGGCTCTGGAGCAAAATACATAGTTCCCATCAGATGTCCCCAGGCCTCCAGGGACCCCAAAATGCCCTGACCCCAGTCTGGTCAGCTAACCTCAGGAATCTCCTGACTTGGGGTCCTCCTCAGGGCTCCAGGGAGAGCCACATTATCAGCTGAGGACCCAGCGGTTCCTGCATCCCACCCAGCACTGCCCCTGCCCCACAGCCTGCCCACACCACCCACTTACAGGATGTGCAGCCCCTCCCCACAGCCCTGCAGCCCTGCAGCCCTTTCTCCAGGACTGGGGACTGGCAGCCAGCCCACTCATGTGGTTCGTCTTGGCACCAGGTAATGACCATGATGTTCGAGGTGCAAGTGGCTTCACCACTTGCACCAGCTACGGTCTCCCGCTGTGGCATGCTGTACCTGGAACCCAGCATCCTGGGGCTCATACCCTTCATTGAGTGCTGGCTGAGGAAGCTGCCCCCCTTGCTGAAGCCCTATGAGGAGCATATCAAGGCCCTCTTTGTCAGCTTCCTGGAGGTGAGTGAGGCCACAGGTATGTCTGACCCTGGCAGGGCAGCAGGGCACTGTGGCTGCCAGCCATGAGAACTGGGTGCCTGCTCCCTACAGGAATCCATCTTCTTCATTCGGTCCTCAGTGAAGGAGGTGATCGCTTCAACCAACTGCAACCTGACCATGAACCTCCTCAAGCTGGTGGACTGCTTCTTCAAGCCCTTTCTACCTAGAGAGGTACAGCCCTGAGAGTGGGGCTAGATGCACCTGGTCCCTCTCCGCACACTGCTGCCCTTGCTCTCCGGGGCCTGAAAGAGAGAATCAGACTGGTGCAACATGGGTCACGAGACCACCTGTCCAACTGGCTGTAGAGAAACAAAGCTGTGTAGCAGAGGTCAAGACATGCCCCTGCCCCACTTCCTCAGGCCACTTGATACTGTTCCTGTCTCAGCATGATACTGTTCCCTTCATCCCCAGGGCCTAAAGAAAATACCCTCTGAAAAGCTGAGTCACATCATAGAGTTGATCGAGCCCTGGTTCTTCTTCTCCCTGATCTGGAGTGTGGGTGCCACTGGGGACAGCAGTGGCCGCACCAGCTTCAGCCACTGGCTAAGGCTCAAGATGGAGAATGAACAGGTGAGAGCCGGCGGCCCCCAGGGACAAGGAGCCTCAGTCCTACCAGGCCTCACAGCCTGCTTCTCCACCTGCTTCTCGGCAGCTGACTCTGCTTTTCCCAGAAGAGAGGCTGGTGTTCGATTACAGGCTGGAGGACGCGGGCATCAGTGGCACCAATGACAATGAGGATGAAGAGGAGGAATACAAGCAGGTGGCTGCAGGCCCTCCCCAGAGACTGCACAGGGAGGGACCACTGGGTGGCTGCTGTTCCTGCAATGAATTATGGCCACACAGGGAGCGGTCACATTGATGGCCACCAGGTCTCAGGAGGGGGTTATTTGCATCATCTCATGAATCCTCATGGCCCTGTAGAGTGGTTATTATTGTGCTTATTTTCTAGATGTGGCAGAACTGTACTTGAACCTAGGGCTGGGCTAAGAGGGGAGACGTTCGAGTACCTTCCTTTCCAGCCATACACGCTGCCTCTTCCACATTGATGCGGAGCCCAGGGACTGGCCACCTCAGTTCCACTTAAAAGCCCCATTTTCCCAGAGACTGGTCTCCCCAGGGCTGGGGGGCAAGTTTTTGAAGCCTGCTTCTGTGCCCTCATCGCTACTATCAGCTAGCACAGGCTCCAGGAGCCCATCCTCATCCCAAGGTCAAGACCCCAGCCCAGGAGGACAGAGGTAGGAAGGTGTCTGCAGAGACCTGTCCATTACTGTGCAGGGTCCTGCTGGGGGCTTCTAAGGCACATTTGGGTCTAACATTTAGGACTGTGCTCAGTGGGATGCATTGGTTTGGCCATAGTGATCCCCCAATCAGGGGATGTCTGTAAGCTGGATCAGGGCTGCTGTGAGTGAAAGGATTTGTGCAAGCAGGGACAGTGTTGGGAAGACTGGACCCAGGGGCCTCTCAGCTTCCAGCTGACACCAGTGTCCATGGTTCTGGTCCCCACATTTCTTGGGTAGCCTGAAACTAAACAGCAAACACCTTTGCATTCTGGGTTGTTCAATTCTTGGAGCATCTCCTTTCTGCAGAGACTCAGGGCCTGGCAGTCCTTAGGGAGCCCCCAACCTGGGCAGGGAGAGCCCTCCTATTCAGTTGTGCTCAGAGTCCACATTCTTGGCTGTTTGTGCTGGGAGTCCTACTCCCCATGCAGAAAGCAGGGCACAGGACTTTCCATTTCCTCCGGAAGCAGCCCTGCACCTGGACCCGCTTGCCAAAGCCCAGCCTTACAGCTCCTGGCCCTTCTGCACTTGGCCATGGGGCCGCAGCCAGGAGTGGGGCAGGGATGGGTTCCAGGCCCACCGCTGAGCCACCTATGATTCCAGGTTGCCTGGGTGAAGTGGATGGACTTCTCAGCTCCATTCACCATGGTACCAGACACCAACTATTGTAACATCATTGTGCCCACCATGGACACCGTGCAGACGTCCCATTTACTGGACATGCTGCTCACCAACAAGAAGCCCGTGAGCACCCCCCAGGCCCTGCCTCCACTGTCCCCAAGGCCTATATTGGGGGTCGACCAGCCTCCCACACAGATAGGGGGGCAGCTCCTCCTGTGCACCAGGCCCACCGCGTGCTCCTTCTGTGCCATCCCCGCTCTGCCAGGTGCTGTGCATTGGGCCAAAAGGCACGGGGAAGATGCCCACCATCTCTGACAAGCTCCTCAAGAACCTGGCACTGGATTACGTCAGCCACTTCCTCACCTTCTCAGCCCGCACTTCAGCCAACCAGACCCAGGAACTCATTGACAGCAAGCTGGACAAGAGGCAGGGCACCCCTCCCTCCTTCCTCACCCCTGCATCCCCCCAGCCTGGCCAACCCAGCTGCTGTCCCACCTTTCCACCAAATTATGCTCCTGGGTTTGCCAGAAACCTCCCAGGGAGAGCTGACAGCCCCCCGAGGGGCCCAGGGTTCCCTCACAGGCAGCTCCAGAGCGTTCCCTGTATCAAAAATTCCTACAGAGCCAGTCAGAGTGTGGGTGCTTGCCCTGGATGGGCCCTTGGACAGGGCCCTGGGTTTGTCTGTGAGAAGCCTGTTGTCCATCTGCCTGGGAGGCGAGACTCACTTTGAGGGAGCTCAGACTCAAGTCAGCCTGTCCCAGCTATCCCAGGGCACTCAGAACAAGGATGAGGGTGGGTCAAGACGTCTAGCAATTTGGAGGAAGCTGAAATTTAGCAAGGGCTTTCCAGAGGCAAAGCTGCCACCGCGTCGCCCCTGGATTCTCAGAGGACCTTGTGCCTGTGGGTGCTGGGCTCACACAGCCTCTCCCCTCAGGCAGAAGGGTGTGTTTGGACCACCTCTGGGGTGCAACTTTATCTTCTTCATCGATGACCTGAACATGTCGGCCCTGGAGACATACACAGCCACGCATCGAGCTGTTGTACCAGTGGATGGACCAAGGTGGCTGGTACGACCGCAAGATCATTGGTGAGTGTGGCCGGCCTGGCTCGCAGGGCAAGGGCTAGGCGTGCTGTGCAGGGGCACAGGAGGCGCAGCACTGAAGGCCTACAATACTTTAAGGCACCCACAAAAATGTTTTAATTTCTCTTAAAATTAAAGGGGAGGAGGGGGCCGGCCCGGGGAGGGGCGGAGAGACGCCGCCGCCGCGGCTGCCGCGGCCTCTGGAAGCCTGGAAAAGGGGAATCGAGAGCAAGCGAAAGACTCAGTCCCCAGGCGGTGGCGGCAGTGGCCGCGGGAGCGTGACGGCCGGGGCCGGGGCGCTGCTGCTGCAGGGGCAGGCGGCGGCAAGGGCGGCGGCGGCCCGCTGCAGCCATGCTGAATAAAACAAGAAGGAGAAAGAATCACCAAAAGCAGGGAAGAGTGGAAAAAGTTCAAAAGAAGGACAAGACACAGTACAATCAGAGCAAATTTCCGTCAAGAAAAACAGCCGTGTTGCTGTCCCGTCTACAGTGTCTGCTAAAATAAAAGTACTGTCTCTCAGCCCATAGTGAAGAAAGACACGGCAAAATTCTTCAAGGTTTAGTGCAAGCAATAATAGAGAACTTCAAAAACTACCATCCTTAAAAGATGTTCCTCCTGCTGATCAAGAGAAGCTTTTTATCCAGAAGTTATGTCAGTGTTGTGTCTTTTTTGACTTTGTTTCTGATCCACTAAGTGACCTAAAGTGGAAGGAAATAAAACGAGCTGCTTTAAGTGAAATGGTAGAACATATCACCCATAATTGGAACGTGATCACAGAGCTATTTACCCAGAAGTAGTCCATATGTTTGCAGTTAAGATGTTTTGAACATTACCACCTTCCTCCAATCCTAGGGGAGCAGAATTTGACCCAGAGGAAGATGAACCAACGTTAGAAGCAGCATGGCTTCATCTACAATTGTTTATGAATTTTTCTTAAGATTTTTAGAGTCTCCGGATTTCCAACCTAATATAGCGAAGAAATATATTGATCAGAAGTTTGTATTGCAGCTTTTAAAGCTCTTTGACAGTGAAGATCCTCGGGAGAGAGATTTTCTTAAAACCACCCTTCACAGAATCTATGGGAAATTCCTAGGCTTGAGAGCTTACATCAGAAAACAGATAATATATTTTATAGGTTTATTTATGAAACAGATCATCATAACAGCATAGGAGAGTTACTGGAAATATTGGGAAGTATAATTAATGGATTTGCCTTACCACTAAAAGAAGAACACAAGATTTTCTTATTGAAGGTGTTACTACCTTTGAACAAAGTGAAATCTCTGAGTGTCTACCACCCCCAGCTGGCATACTGTGGAGTGCAGTTTTTAGAAAAGGATAGCACCCCTACAGAACCAGTGGTGATGGCACTTCTCAAATACTGGCCAAAGACTCACAGTCCAAAAGAAGTAATGTTCTTAAATGAATTAGAAGCGATTTTAGATGTCATAGAACCATCAGAATTTGTGAAGACCATGGAGCCCCTCTTCCAGCAGTTGGCCAAATGTGTCTCCAGCCCACAGTTCCAGGTGGCAGAGCGAGCTCTCTATTACTGGAATAATGAATACATCATGAGTTTAATCAGTGACAACGCAGCAAAGATTCTGCCCATCATGTTTCCTTCCTTGTACCACAACTCAAAGACCCATTGGAACAAGATAATACATGGTTTGATATACAATGCCCTGAAGCTGTTCATGGAAATGAACCAAAAGCTATCTGATGACTGTACACAACAATTTAAGGCAGAGAAACTAAAAGAGAAGCTAAAAATGAAAGTACGGGAAGAAGCATGGGTTAAAATAGAAAATCTAGCCAAAGCCAATCCCCAGGTACTGAAAAAGAGAGTAATATGAAAATGTCCAGGGTTACTTGAAATGTTTTTATAAGATAAGAATATGTCTTCACCATGAGAGGGGGGAGGGGGCTCGATTTCACTAACATTGTATATGAAAATGTCTGCAATAAAAAGTACTTTTGAACTTTGTAAAAAAAAGTTAAAGGAGAGGAGGATGAATTTTTAGGGCAAAGAAAAATTTTCCTGTGTAATATTGATGTATTTGTCTTTATTCCAATACTATTCTAAAGTATAATTCTGAATTTTTGTATGGAGAAGGGGCCACAAAGGTCATGATGCAGCCCTGGCCAGGGCCCTTCCTGACTTCCTGCCCCTACTCCAGGCACCTTCAAGAACCTAGTGGACATCAACTTTGTCTGTGCCATCGGTCCCCCGGGTGGAGGCAGGAACACCGTCACCCCACGGCTGATGCATCACTTCAACTACCTGTCTTTCGCTGAGATGGACGAGGTCAGCAAGAAACACATCTTCTCCACCATCCTGCGCAACTGGATGGGTGAATATTGGTGTGGGTGAGCATGGACAAAGGCAGAAGCCCAGGCCAGGGAGCCACACCAAGGACAGCTGGGTGGCCACCAGAAAGGGTGGAGTGGCCAAACCATGACCGCAACCCTGGCTTCACCTCTCACTCAGCTGTGTGACCTTTGGCAGCTCATGAATCTCTCTGAGCCTGTTTCTTCATCTGTACCTACCATTCCAGATCATGAGGGTTAGGTATGATATTGCATGTAGAGCACCTAGCATGAAGCCTGGCACGTGGTGATTGCTGGATGTGTGATACACACAGATATGCACTCACTCACATACATACATACATATACATTAGTACTTGCCCAGAAACTCTGGGAGAGGCATGTTACTTTTGTAAATCAGGAAAAGCCACAAGAGAAGATGGACGGAGTGTCTCTGAGCCTTTATGGGGTTTGGGGAAAAGCTTACCCCAAGATGCTGTTCCCCCCACTATCTCACCTGGCCAGGGTGAGCAGCAAGAGGTCCACCTAACCCTGAGCCCAGTGTTTCTCCCTCCATCCTCTAGATGGACTCCTTGGAGAAAAAAGCTACTGGGAGCCTGTGTGTAAGTGTGGGCCTGGGCGGGAATGGGGCACTGGTTCCAGGAGGAGCTCTGGGCTCTGGTTGGGTGAGTTGAGGCTGGGACCAGGCACCGTGGTGAACCATCCTCAGGTTCATGCAGGGACCTTGGGTCACTGGGTGCCAGAGCGAAGGTTGACACAGGCACTGGCTGCCCCATAGGCTCATTCACCCATTCTTAGAGTCAGCCAGCCCTTCCATGCCTGTGTTAGTGTCCAGCTGATGATAGAGGCAAATTAAATGCAAAATGAATGCATGAATAAGGGAATCCAAAAAACTCCCACCCTGTGTGAAGAATCAGAACTCCAGGAAGCAGGTATGTGCAGGAAAGCCAGGAGTGGTTTGTGTGGGGCAGGCATCGTGGTGAATCTGCCCATCATCGCGGCAAGGTGGCTGACCACTGCAGTCCCTGTCCTTGCCCAGGCCTACCTCCTCCCCCTGCCTTCAGCTGAAAGAGGCTGTCAGTAGACAGCTCCCTTTTGAGTCTGCACCCACCTGCTTACCTGCACCCGGCCTTCCCTCCTGTGGCTGGGAACCGACTGCTGCTCCACAGCAAAGCCCAGCCTCCTCCTGGGCCTGCCTGGGAATGTGGCTCCCCTCTTCCCCACCGACACCAGTACTCCCTTTGCCACTGGGCCTTCCACAAGCAAGCCCCATTCTCTGTCTTAACCACCAAATGCAAAACAGCCTCCCTGGGCCCCCTTCCCACCTGCCCCAGCCCACGGCTGAGCAAAACTCCAAAGCATTGTCTTTCCCGCAGCACCTGCCCTCCCCTCCCACTTTCCTGTGAATGCCCCCCTCACCCTCTGAGAGTGTTCTTGTCACCAGTTGCCTTCTGTGGCCAGACCAGCGGTCAGCCCTCGTCCTCGCCTTCCCAGGGGTCAGTAGTGCTGACCGGCAGATGTCCCCTTCCTGCCATAGGCTTCTCTCAGGCCTCCCCCATCCCTAGCTGCCCATTCTCAGATGGACTGGGGCTTGGTCTCCAGCCTCTTCTCCCTCCAACCACACTCTCCTGAGACAGTCCCAGCCCACCTCTGACGGGGAAAACCATCTTTGTGCTGGCAACTCCCAAGTCTACCTCCTCAGCCCAGACCTCTTCCCTGAATGCCTGATTCCACATCTCCCCTGGGATGTCCACAGGGTATCTCAGGCCAAACCTCTCCAGAGCCAAACTCCCGAGTGCCCCAGTCCCCGCACTCTTCTCATCTCAGGCGATGGCAGCTCCATCCTTCCAGGTGCTCCAGGCAAGGAGTCTTGGCGCCATCGTCCATCCCCACTTCCCTCACCCCACAGCTCACCTGTCAGGAGGCCCCATAGGTTCTCCCTTGAGAACCCATCCCTATTGGCTACTACTGCTCACCACCCTGTCCTCGCCCACCCGGCCAGTGCTGTAGCCCTGCCATGGTCTCCTGGTGGCTGCCTTCACCTGCCTAAGGTCTATCTTCTGCTTGGGGCCACAGGGACCCATGAAATCATTCCAACAGGCCACATTCCTCCTCTCTCACCCATCACATCCAGGCAAGAGCCCGGGTCCTGGCAGTGGTAGGCAAAGCTGTCCTCAGTTTGCCCTGCCTCATCCTCTGATCTCACCGCCTCCTGCTCACCCCCTTATTGCTGGTCCTTAACATGCCAGGCCTGCTCCCACCTCCAGGCCTTTGCCCTTGCTGTCCCCTCTGCCTGAGACAATTTTTCTCCAGTTATGTGCAAGCTTGCATCTCACTTCTCTGCTTGACTGTCCCCTTCCTCTGTGAGGCCTCCCCCAGTGTCCCATAAAATTGCCCCCAAGCCCATCTCTGGCCCTCCCTGGGCCCCTCTCCTGCTGCAGAGCTGCCCGTAGCCCTTGCCACCTGTTTGCTGTCTTTGTTACTTGCTAATCAGCTCATTGTCATCCTTACTGACAAGAATGTCAGCTTGAGGGCAAGGAGTGTGTCTGTTTGGGTCACTCTGTGCCCAGTGCCTGTGTCAACAGACAAGCCCCTCTCCCGCCCTTTCTTTCCATTTTTTCCACTTCTCCGCCAAGTTTCCACTGACAGAATTTGGGTTCCCAGAACACAATTGCATAGTTTTCAAAGAACAGGCCTATAGGTGTGTGAGTGGTGAAAATGCAGGCTGAGGGGTGGGCAGCCCTGAAGTGGGCGGTGAACCCTCAAGGTTGGTGGTGTGCTCCTGGCCTCCCCACACCCAACCTTAGGCATCTTGAGGCCTACGTGGACCATGAGACCCTCCCCACGTGCGGCTCAGAGGTGGAATGTTCAGGTCTGTGCACAGCCCCCATAGGACAAGGCAGTAATGGACCCACCCAGCACTGACCCCACGAGCGCCCCCAATTCCATGAAGAGTCCCAGTGCTCTGACAGGCCATGTCAGCATAAAGATATAAGGGAGTGCAGAGCAGGAGATTCTTCACCTCCCCCAAGCTGGGGGCATCCGAGATGGGGCCAAAGGGTACGTGGGATCCAAGCCTGAAGGCTGGGGAAGGGGCTTGGTGGGAGGGCAGAGCACAGCAAAGGCAAGGAAGTCAGGACCTGCAGAGGTGGCAGAGGGAGCTCCTGGCATGTGACCCAGGCCACTCTCCTATTCCCCCAGCTGGGGCCCCCTACATTGCCCACTTCATGGAGCCCCTTATGGAAGCCACCATCATGGTGTATGCCACCATCACCTCCCAGCTGCTGCCCACTCCAGCCAAGTCCCACTACATCTTCAACCTGAGGGACTTCTCCAAGGTCTTCCAAGGCATGCTCATGGCTGACCCGGCCAAGGTCGAGGTGAGGACCGGGCAGGCACCCTCCCCAATGCCAACACTGCTCTCCCCATCCTCCCCAGCCCCACCAATTTCAGGCCTTCCTGCCCAAACAGGCCCTGAGTGGGGCTTCCTGGAACATGGAGGTGCCAGGCCCTCCAGAGCCCAGCCTTGGTGCAGCTGAGCCCAGTCTTGTTGGTTGAACCCACACCTGGAATGGTGGCTGAGACAGGGATCACATAAGAGAGCCAGGGCAAGACGAGGGAGAAAGAGGGCTTCTGGTGTGGGCCCTGCATGTGAGAATGCTTGAGGGACAGTGAGCAGGGTGCCCTCTGGGAACCAAAAACACCCATGTGGAAGGAGGAGGAAGTATAGCAGGGAGCCAGGTGTCAGGGGCACTGGCAGGGGTGGGGCCAGGTGCTAGGCACGGTGGGAGGCCAGCATGGAGCTTCAATTTGTTCTGAGGGTGTAATGAGGAGCCATGTGGGTGGGCGGGGGACAGACCTGCACTTGGGAATGGGACTGAGCGGCCAGTGTGTGTGTAGCCCAGGCTAAGGAGATGGGGTGAGCAGGACAGAAGCTGACCCTGGCCTTGTAGCCACGTTTGTAGCCAACAAAGTCTACAGAAAAGGCTGGGAGCTTATGGAGGGCAGTCCTGCCACCCAGGGAGATGCAGGGAACCTGGGACAGAGGCGGCAGCAGAGATGGAGAGAGGGGCAGGTTCAGAGGAGATTGGTGGGTCATGTCAGTGTGGCTTGGTGGGTGGTTAGATGTGGGCTGTTGGGAAGGTGTTAGGAGCATCAAGCATCCCTCCCAGGTTTGGGGTTAGGGGAGCCACAGGGGGCTAAAAGGTGGAAGTGAGGTGCTTGTGACAAGCTAGCAGAGCCAGACACCCAGAGGGCACTTGGCCAGCTGGACTCAGAGCTGAGGCATGAGGAGGCCCAGGCAGCACTGTGCAATCCAACCCATCCTCAGCCAGCCAGCAGTTGAACTTGCCAGCAGCCCCCACACACTGTCCCTGGGCCATGGTGGGAGAGCCAGGCTCCAGTCAGGGCCCCAGGAATTGGGGCCCACCCTCCCTTGCCTGGTGGTTTGAGAGATAGCTGAGGGCTCGGGGGCCAAGGACAGGCACCGATGCTGGGGCTACCACAGGACCAAGTGCAGCTGCTGCAACTGTGGTATCACGAGAACTGCCACGTGTTCTGAGACCGACTGGTGAATGAGAAGGACCGCAGCTGGTTCAACCAGCTCCTCAAGCGCTGCATGGAGCAGTGGGAGGTGACCTTCAACAAGGTCTGCCCTTTCCAGCCCATTCTTTAAGGGGACTTCATGTCACCAGGCTCCGATGTAAAGTCCTACGAGTTCATCACCAGTGAGAGTAAGGTGAGGGGCCCAGGCAGGCACCCTACCCCTGGTGGAGTCCTCTTCAATCTGCCTCCCTGGGGCCCAGGCCCCTTGCAGTCACCACTAACAGACCACCACACTATAACCAGGGGGCCAGGATGCGGGGTAAGAAGGCCAGCTCCAGGAGATTCCCGGCATGCCCTTGCTCTCTCTGGGTACCAGTTTCTTTGCTTATCTCTTGAGAACCAGCTTGTGGTCCAGCTGAGATGGACTCTAGACACAGGGGCAATCATCCCTCCACAGGGGGTGGGGGGCAGGGCCTGGGGCCATGGGTCTCAGTCAGGACCCCAGGGAGGCAGGGAAGAGGCCTCACTTGGCCCCAGTGTTGCATGGCTGAAGCAGGCCTCCTGACAGTTTCTCTCCACACGCATCCTCTCCTAATTCCCAGAGCTCCCACCAGGGTCCCAGGGTCAGCACACCCTGGTGAGCCCCAGAAGGAGCAGTCAGGGCTCTGACCCAACTCTTAGGCCTCCATGTGTCCCTATGTCAGGCTTAAGAAGCAGGGGGACTGGCTTCTTAAGGCCCAGCATCCCCACCATGCACAGGAGGAATGGGGTATGCTGTGGCAGGTGAGCTCCCAGTCAGGGAGGGCCCCGGTACACGGTGTTCTGATCAGCTGAGCCCATGGCTGGAGTCGCCCCAAAAGTGGCAGCAAGCAAGTTCCTACAAGGGACTGCCCCCAAGCCATCCCTAGATTGGGCTGGTTGAGATTCCAAAGAAAGCAGCATTGAATTACAGGGTAATTAGTCCAGAGCATTTATTAGGGGAACTCACGTACGGGAGAGAGCAGAGATGTTCTAGCTTGGTATGTCTGCAACGAGGGAGTCATACGAGTTATGGAGTTCACATGAGGACTGAAGGAATTTGGGTGGGCTGGGGCTAGCTTCTATGTATTTAACAATATGCTTGATCCCTCTGTGGGTTTTGTTTTTGCTTTTGTTTTTGTTTGTGTGTGTGTATGTGACTGGGTCTTGCTCCGTCACCCAGGCTGGAGGGTAGTGGCACGAACTTGGCTTACTGCAGCCTCCACCTCATGGGCTCTATCAGTCATCCCACCTCAGCCTCCTGAGTAGCTGGGACCACAGGCATGCACCATCATGCCCAGCTAATTTTTATTTTTATTTTTATTTTTGGTAGAGGCAGAGTTTTGCCATGTTGCCCAGGCTGGTGTTGAACTCCTGGGCTCAAGTGATCCTCCCACCTTGGCTTCCCACAGTGCTGGGATTAGAGGTGTGAGCCACCACACTAGGTCAATCCCTCAGTGTTTTGAGCAACAATCTAAGCAAGTTTATCAGTGTTTGGGAATGTTCAGCTTGGGCTTGAGCCTGCAGGGGAAACATGCAGCTGGCTGGGTCACAGGGTGGTCAAGGCACCTGTGCTTCTCAGTCAGGACAGAGAAGAAAGTGGGTGGGTGGGGGGGAGCAGTAAGAGAGACCCCTACAGTAAGAGAGACCCCACCTTCCCCATCCTTGCCTTGGTGTGCAGATGATGCAGGTGATCGAGGAGTACATAGAGGACTACAACCAGATCAACACAGCCAAGCTGAAGCTGGTCCTCTTCATGGACGCTATGAGCCACATCTGCCACATCAGCTGCACCCTACGCCAGGCGCTGGGCAATGCAGTCCTGCTGGGTGTGGGTGGCAGCGGCCTCAGCTCCCTCACACGGCTCACCTCGCACATGTGAGGGCCTCTGGGGCTTGCTGGGCAGTGGGCAGCTGGGGCTAGCTGGTCGGTTTGACTGACCCATGCTTTTGCACAGTGGTAGAGGTCTCAGGCAGCCCTGAAGCAGGCCCGTGCAGCCCACAGGCTTCTGAAAAGACTAGTAGCAGGACCTGGGCTCCAGGGAGAGGCAGCACCAGTGCCGTGTGGTGCTGTGGGGAGGGAAGTGTAGTGCAGGCATCCCAGAGGGATTACTAGGGGAGGTGGCCAGGGCTGCTCTCAGAATCAGAGCTGGGAGGATGGAAGGGAAGGGGGTTTGGACTGAGGGAACAACTTGGGCAAAGGTCTGGAGGCAAAAAAAGCAGGTTCAGGGCCTGAAGGGTCTGCAGGTCTGCCCAGGATGGGAGCAGAACTCCAGGTGGTTGGGGTAGGTGTGGTCACCCACCACCCTTCGGCATCTGGCCCCAAGCCCCTGGCATGCTTCAACCCAAACTTCTGCCTCCAGGGCTGAGTAGGAGTGCTTCCAGATTGAACTATCCAAGAACTACGGCAAATGCATCCAAGAACTATCCAAGAACTAAATATTAACAATATTTAGTTATTTGTACAATTATCTGTAGCTGCAAAACTATAAGTGCAGGCTTGTCATCTTTCTGGAGAGATAGCAAGAGAAAGGTTAAGTTTATAAAATGCCTAAACAATAAAAACTATATTATTGAAGTAAAATGACTAAACAAGGGCTGGTTTTAATATCAACTAATTAGTAGCTTCCTGTTAGTAAGAACTGACTCTAAAATCAAGTAGACAAGAAAATGGTTGAGGAGGCTGACCAAATCCTATGCTATACTGCATGTGGAGTAACCATGTCACAGCAGTGATGCCATATTGCTTTTCTTTGATTGAATCGTGGCATCACAGATGAGAACCAAGGGACTAGATAGATCATAGATAGATAGGTACACACATACATGCAAACATTCATACTTATCTACATATGTAGATAGATACATTCATATATGGATGCATACACGGATAGAGAGATTTTTAAAAACTGCTGAACACAAATCCAGTGATCTATGAAACTGAAGGACAAATATGGTTATATAAATATGAGTCTTTCAATGAATTTTCAGTAGACATAGATCTTTTTGTGGCTAAAACAGAGGATCACTGTTGCCTTTCTTTTGTAAACACAGGTCTATGACTGACTAAAGCTATTACATGAAAACTGAACATTTTAGCAGGGTGGGGCGTCGCCTCACTTGGGAAGCACAAGGGGTCGGGGAACTCCCTCCCCTAGCCAAGAGAAGCCTTGAGAGACTGTGCCATGAGGAATGGTGCACTCTAGACCAGACACTACACTTTTCTCACAGTCTTCACAACCCACAGACCAGGAGATTCCCTCAGGTGCCTACACCACCAGGGCCCTGGGTTTCAAGCATAAAATGGGTGGCTGTTTGGGCAGACACCGACTTAGCTGCAGGAGTTTTTTTTCATACCCTAGTGGTGTCTGGAATGCCAGTGAGACAGAAGCATTCACTCCTGTGGAAAGGGGGCTGAAGCCAGGGAGCCAAGTGGTCTAGCTCAGTGGATCCCATTGCCATGGAGCCCAGCAAACTAAGATCCAATGGCTTGAAATTCTCGCTGCCAGCACAGCAGTCTGAAGTCAACCTGAGATGCTAGAGTTTGGGGGGGAAGGGGCTTTCGCCATTACTGAGGCTTGAGTAGGCAGTTTTCCCTTGACAGTGCTAAGGAGGCTGGGAAGTTTGGATTGGGTGGAAATCATCACAGCACAGGAAAGTGGCTGTGGCCAGATTGCCTCTCTAGATTCCTCCTCTCTGGGCAGGGCATCTCTGAAAAAAAGGCAGAAGCCCCAATCAAGGGCTTATAAATAAAACCTTATCCCCCTGGGACAGAGCACCTGGGGGAAGGGGCAGCTGTGGGTGCAGCTTCAGCAGACTTAAACATCCCTGCCTGCCAGCTCTGAAGAGAGCAGCAAATCTCCCAGCACAGCACTCGAGCTCTGCTAAGGGACAGACTGCCTCCTCACGTGAATCCCTGACCCCCATGCCTCCTGATTGGGAGACACCTCCCAGAAGGGGTCGACAGAAACCTCATACAGGAGAGCTCTGGCTGGCATCTGACAGGTGCCCCTCTGGGACGAAGCTTCCAGAGGAAGGAACAGGCAGCAATCTTTGCTGTTCTGCAGCCTCCGCTGGTGATACCCAGGCAAAAAATCTGGAGTGGACCTCCAGCAAACTCCAGCAGACCTGCAGCAGAGGGGCCTGACTGTTAGAAGGAAAACTAACAAGCAGAAAGGAATAGCATCAACATCAATAAAAAGGATGTCCACTCAGAAACCTCATTGGAAGGTCACCAACATCAAAGACCAAAGTAGATAAATCCATGAAGATGAGGAAAAACCAGCGTAAAAAAGCTGAAAATTCCAAAAACTAGAATGCCTCTTCTCCTCCAAAAGATCACAACTTCTCACCACCAAGGGAACAAAACTGGACAGAGAATGAATTTGACAAATTGACAGAAGTAGGCTTCAGATAATAGGTATTAACAAACTCCTCTGGGCTAAAGGAACATGTTCTAACCCAATGCAAGGAGGCTAAGAACCTCAAAAAAAGGTTAAAGGAATTGCAGTTTAGAGAACAAAAATGACCTTATGGAGCTGAAAAACACAGCATGAGAATTTCATGAAGCATACACAAATATCAATAGCTGAATTGATCAAGCAGAAGAAAGGATATCACAGATTGAAGATCAACTTAATGAAATAAAGCATAAAGACAAGATTAGAGAAAAAAAGAATGAAAAGGAATGAACAAAGCCTCCAAGAAATATGGGACTATGTGGAAAGACCAAATCTATGTTTGATTGGTGTACCTAAAAGTGACAGGGAGAATGGAACCAAGTTGGAAAACACTTTTCAGGATATTATCCAGGAGAACTTCCCCAACCTAGCAAGATAGGCCAACATTCAAATTAAGGAAATACAGAGAACACCACAAAGATACTCCTCAAGAAGAGCAACTCCAAGACACATAATCATCAGATTCACCAAGGTTGAAATGGAGGAAAAAATATGAAAAGCAGCCAGAGAGAAAGGTCGAGTTGCCGACAAAGGGAAGCCCATCAGACTAACAGTGGATCTCTCTGCAGAAACCCTACAAGCCAGAAGAGAGTGGGGGCCAATATTCAATGTTCTTAAAGAAAGGAATTTTTGACTGGGAGTGGTGGCTCACACCTGTAATCCCAGCACTTTGGGAGGCTGAGGCGGGTGGATCATGAGGTCAGGCATTCGAGACCAGCCTGGCCAACACAGTGAAACCCCATCTCTACTAAAAATACAAAAAATTTGCCGGGCATGGTGGTGGGCACCTGTAATCCCAGCTACTTGGGAGGCTGAGGCAGGAGAATTGCTTGAACCTGGAAGGCAGAGGTTGCAGTGAGCCAAGATCGTGCCACTGCACTCCAGCCTGGGTGACAGTGCAAGACTCTGTCTCAAAAAAAAAAAAAAAAAGGAATTTTCAACCCAGAATTTTATATCCAGCCAAACTAAGCTTCATAAGCAAAGGAGAAATAAAGTCCTTTACAGACAAGCAAATGCTGAGAGATTTTGTCACCACCAGGCCTGCCTTACAAGAGCTCCTGAAGGAAGCACTAAACATGGAAAGGAAAACCGGTACCAGCCACTGCAAAAACATGCCAAATTGTAAAGACCATTGACACTATGAAGAAACTGCATCAACTAACTGGCAAAATAACCAGCTAGCATCATAATGACGGGATCAAATTCACACATAACAATATTAACCTTAAATGTAAATGGGCTAAATGCCCCAATTAAAAGACACAGACTAACAAATTGGATAAAGAGTCAAGACTCAGCAATGTGCTGTGTTCAGGAGACTCATCTCATGTGCAAAGACACATATAGGCTCAAAATAAAGGGATGGAGGAATATTTACCTAGCAAGTGGAAAACAAAACAAAAAAAGGCAGAGGTTGCAATCCTGGTCTGATAAAACAGACTTTAAACCAACAAAGATCAAAAGGGATAAAGAAGGACATTACATAATGGTAACGGGATCAATGCAACAAGAAGAGCTAACTATCCTAAATATATATGCACCCAATACAGGAGCATCCAGATTCATAAAGCAAGTTCTTAGAGACCTACAAAGAGATTTAGACTCCCACATAATAATAGTGGGAGACTTTTAACACCACACCATCAGTATTAGACAGATCAACAAGACAAAATTAACAAAGATATTCAGGTCTTGAACTCAGCTCTGGACCAAACAGACCTAATAAACATCTACAGGATGCTCCACCCCAAATCAACAGAATATACATTCTTCTCAGCACCACATTGCACTTCTTGTAAAATTGACTACATAATTGGAAGTAAAACACTCCTCAGCAAATGCAAAAGAATGGAAATCATAACAAACACTCTCTCAGACCACAGTGCAATCAAATTAGAACTCAGGATTAAGAAACTCACTCAAAACTGCACAACTACATGGAAACTGTAACCTGCTCCTGAATGACTACTTGGTAAATAACAAAATTAAGGCAGAAATAAATAAGTTCTTTGAAACCAATGAGAACAAAGATACAATGTACCAGAATATCTGGGACATAGCTAAAGCAGTGTTTAGAGGGAAATTTATTGCACTAGATGCCCACAAGAGAAAGCAGGAAAGATCTAAAATCGACACCCTAACATCACAGTTAAAAGAACTAGAGAAGCAGGAGCAAACAAATTCAAAAGCTAGCAGAAGACAAGAAGTAACTAAGATCAGAGCAGAAGTGAAGGAGATACACGAGAAACCCTGCAAAAACATCAGTGAATCCAGGAGTTGGATTTTTGAAAAGATCAATGAAATAGACCACTAGCCAGACTCATAAAGAAAAAAAGAGAGAAGAATCAGACAGACACAATAAAAAATGATAAAGGGGATATCACCACTGATCCCACAGAAATACAAACTACCATCAGAGAATACTATAAATGCCTCTATGCAAATAAACTAGAAAATCTACAAGAAATGGATAAATTCCTAGACACATACACCCTCCCACATCTAAACCAGGAAAAAGTTGAATCCTTGAGTAGACCAATAACAAGTTCTGAAATTGAGGCAGTAATTAATAGTCTACCAACCAAAAAAAGTCCAAGACCAGACGGATTCTACCAGACGTACAAAGAGGAGCTGGTACCATTCCTTCTGAAACTATTCCAAACAATAGAAAAACAGTGACTCCTCCTTAACTCATTTTATGAGGCCAGCCTCATCCTGATACCAAAACCTGGCAGAGACACAACAAAAAAAGAAAATTTCAGGTCAATATCCCTGATGAACTTCGATGCAAAAATCCTCAATAAAATACTGGCAAACCAAATCCAGCAGCACATCAAAAAGCTTATCCACCACTATCAAGTTGGCTTCATCCCTGGGATGGAAGGCTTGTTCAACATATGCAAATCAATAAATGTAATCTACCATATAAACAGAAGCAATGACAAAAACCACATGATTATCTCAATAGATGCAGAAAAGTCCTTCGATAAAATTCAACACCCCTTCATGCTAAAATCTCTCAATAAACTAGATATGGATGGAACATATTTCAAAATAATAAGAGCTATTTATGACAAACCCACAGCCAATATCATACTGAAAGGGGAAAAGCTGGAAGCATTCCCTTTGAAAATCGGCATGAGACAAGGTTGCCCTCTCTCACCACTCCTGTTCGACATAGTATTGGAAGTTCTGGCCAGGGCAATCAGGCAAAAGAAAGAAAGAAAGGGTATTTGGTCAGGCACGGTGGCTCACACCTGTAATCCCAGCACTTTGGGAGGCCGAGGTGGGTGGATCATGAGGTCAGGAGTTCGACACCAGCCTGGTCAACATGGCAAAACCCCATCTTTACTAAAAATACAAAAAAATAGCCAGGCGTGGTGGTGGGCACCTGTAATCCCAGCTACTCAGAAGGCTGAGGCAGGAGAATCACTTAAACCTGGGAGTCGGAGGTTGCAGTGACCCAAGATGGCACCACTGCACTACAGCCTGGAGATAGAGTGAGACTCCATCTCAAAAAAAAAAAAAAATCATCTTTACATTTCTAATGTCCACTGTAAAGCCTAGGTCAGTGATGTACATCCTGAACATATACTTGGTGAGTGAAAGAAAAAGCACAAAAGCATTTTATACACTGTAAATCAGGGGTCCCCAAATCCCAGGCCATGGACTGGTATCTGTCTGTGTCCTCTTAGAAACTGGGCCACACAGAAGGAGGTGCACAGCAGGCCAGCAACTGAGGCTTCATCTGTATTTACAGCTGCTCTGCGTCACTCACATTACTGCCTGAGCTCTGCCTCCTGTGAGATCACTGGCAGCATTAGATTCTCATAGAAGCACAGACCCTATTGTGAACTGCACAAGTGAGGGATCTAGGTTGCATGTTCCTTATGAGAACTTAATGCCTGATGGTCTTTCACTGTCTCCCATCACCCCCAGATGGGACTGTTTAGTTACAGAAAAACAAGCTCAGGGCTCCTGCTTATTCTACATTATGGTGAGATATATAATTATTTCATATAATATAATAATAACAAAGTGCACAATAAATGTAATGCACTTGAATCATCCAGAAACCATCCCCCCACCCCCAGTCAATGGAAAAATTATCTTTCACAAAACCAATGCAAAAAGATTGGGGACCACTTCTCTAAAGCACTATTTAAATGTGAATTATATAATGAAGACCACTTTACAATAATAGAGAGTATGCATAAATATTTACATTGGCAAAGTTACGTTGGTCTTGGGCTGAATGACAATTTCAGTGTCATGAATGGAGCTTCCTATAAACAAGCCATAAGTGAATGGAATTTGTGTACAGTACCCCTCCATCCTTTCTTTGGTTGTTCTCCCTCTGTTTGGTCTAAATAGTGTGTCAAGGTGTCTCTGGTTCCATATTCTGTAAGTAGCCATTGCTCTAGAGCTGTTGGATGCTGTTGCAGTAGAATCAGAATGAAGAAGATTTTTTCTTTTTTCTATTTTTTTTTTTTTTTGAGACGGAGTTTCGCTCTTGTTTCCCTGGCTAGTGTGGAATGGTGCAACCTTGTCTCATTGCAACATCCACCTCCCAGGTTCAAGCAATTCTCCTGCCTCAGCCTCCTGAGTAGCTGGGATTACAGGCATGTGCCACTTCACCTGGCCAATTTTGTATTTTTAGTAGAGATGGGGTTTCTCTATGTTGGTCAGGCTGGTCTTGAACTCCTGACCTCAGATGATCCACCCACCTCAGCCTCCCAAAGTGCTGGGATTACAGGTGTGAGCCACCACATCCAGCTGAGAATTAGGTTTTAAAAATCACCTAAGACTCCTTCACTTATAGTTAGCACATGACCTTACCTCTCCCTTTGAAGTATCACAATGGCTGAGGCTCAGGCTGAAAATTCTCAGGCTGAAAATTGCTTATTTATGACTTCTTTTTCTCTTCCCAAATGCCCATGTAAAATTATACAAAGAAGACATGAGGATCCAAGAAGCACACTAGCCTGGTGCCATTCGGTGTATGGGCAAACAAACCTCCACACTGGATTATGCCACCAATGTTTATCCAAATCATCATCAAGTAAAACTTTATACATGGTGGAGTCTGGCTACTAAGACAAAAGGTAGTCAATACTTCATTTTTAATATCGACCAAAATGGCTAAAGTTATTTTAAAGGTTTAGTGCTTCAAAAAGTATTTTCTGAATTATCTGAAATATATTTCCCAAAATGATTCATTTTCTAACTATTCATGGTAGCCTTAGTTTTCAAGTATCATTGCTCATTCAATGGTTCAATAAGTTAATCACAGGTACTATATTCCTGTAACTTAAACTTCACAATTCTTAACATTGTACAGTAGGTGAAAATGGACAGTCTCCCAGCAATAGGCATATTCTATTGGGATAAAAATGTCTGCCTCACTAACCTTGACTTTTTCAATTTATGAGGGAAACCTGTCTTTGCTCAAATTTCCAACAGCAAAGATTGTTGGGGAAAAATAGATTATCATGAATTTTTGAATTCTTCCCCCCACCAATGATCACTAACTTGTTTAAAGCAAATTATCTCTCACTTTGCTACCTTAATAGGTGAAATATAATATGTGTGCTTTAACCTTTGCTTGACCAGTGAACCATATGGAAGAAAGTTGCATGACATGTTTGAGGAAAAGTGAGAGGGACAGAGCAACTGGAACAGGAGAAAGAGAGAGAAGGGTAGGAAAAGAGGGCAGAAATGGGGTGGGGTTCGGGGTAAAGAAGATGGCATGGCTGTTATTAAACATTTGCTGCTACTCTAAATAGGCTGAGAAGCCATTGGAGAGTTTGGAGTAGAGGAAAAACATGAACTGATTTCATGTTTGTACAGATCACTCCAGCTGCTGGGTTGAGAAGAGACTGCAAGGGGCAGGGGCAGAGGTGCATGCAGAGAGGCCAGTCAGCTGATTCTGGCTATAATTAAAGTGAGAGGAAGGTGGCTGGGACTCAGCATGTAGTAGTGAAGGTGCCAGGTATGAGGGTTAAATGGTGTAACATATGCACAGCATAATAATTGGCATGGTCAGTTCCCAGTAGATGTTAATGGCATCTGAACCCCAAGACTGAACAGTAGATAGCTGGTTCATTGCATGGCAGACCTAGGTAAGTGATTACAAAATAGACATCAATGTCAGAACTAGAAAAGGAACTTTTTGAACATTTCTCCATGGATCAATTGAAGTGAAATTGAGTCAAAACTAAAGAGTTCATGCTCCCCTTCATTGAATTCTCTGCTTGGGTTGCTTTTTCAAAAAAATTATGCACATGCACACACACACACACACACACACAGTCACACACACACATAGTCACACACACACAATCTGCTATCGAAAATGTTATTGAAGTGCCACAGTTGCCCAGAATTCAGCCTGACCTTGCAGCATTTCTAGTCATTAAAAACCATTTCTATGGGCTTACATTTTTTGGTTTAACAAGCACAACAGGCCATGAAATCTTAATATCTGAAGCAAGCATGTTAAACGGGATATGGCATAAGCTTCTCCTGTGGGATGCATTGTTTGTGCAAACTTTTATTGATTTTTTTTAAAAAGGACTGAGTTTCAAAATATTCATGTAAGCTAGTAAGAATATTTCTCTGAAGCCAGAGTCAAAATACAGAGTTTTCAAAATTGATTAATAAACTTAAATTTAGGCAGGGCACAGTGGCTTATGTCTGTAATCCCAGCATTTTGGGAGGCTGAGGTGGGTGGATCATCTGAGGTTGGGGGTTTGAGACCAGCCTGGCCAACAGGGTGACACCCCATCTCTACTAAAACTACAAAAAATAGCCGGGCGTGGTGGTGGGCACCTGTAATCCTAGCCACTCAGAAGGCTGAAGCAGGAGAATCCCTTGAATGTGGGAGGTGGAGGTTGCAGTGAGCCAAGATCACACCACTGCACCCCATCCTGGGTAACAGAGTGAGACTCTGTCTCAAAATAAATAAATAAACAAACAAACAAATTTAAAATTAGAAGTCTGTTCTTAAAACACAGCAGAGTTTTGAAGTGGAACCAAACTTCAGCTCTAGCTCTAAGAAGAAGAAGGCAGATCTAAGTTATATGGGTTTTTCCAGGCTTAAAGGCACAGCTTACAAGCACTCTAAGAAAGCTGTGGAATTTGCAGGAAGGGTACTGGCCTAGGGTTTAGGGCAAGTTCTGTGACTTCAACACAGATGATCTTGGGCAACTTACTTTAACCTGGGCTTGATTTTCCTTATTTCCTATAGAAATTGGAAGGAAAAATACTTACCCATGGGCCTTAGCAATATTCAGGCATAAAAAGTAAAATAAAATAATAAATGACATAACTTTTAAAAGCTCTACAAATGAGATGAGGAGAAGAAGGAGAAGGTGGAGGAAGAGGAGGAAGAGGATGAGGAGGAGGGGGAGGGGGAGGTAGAACATAAGTGATTCCTATCTGAAGATGCAAAAGACCAAACAAACTGAACAAAGCCTTTAAAGAAGAAAGGCTAAGAGTTGTCTTATGGAGTGTTCCTCAATGGACGGACACCTCTTGTATTCCTTTAGCATCTCCTTTGAGGAGATACTAAATTATGTTAGCATCCTAGGGAAGTATCTAGACACAGGGAAGAGTGCAATCAGTCTAGACTGACAGACAGACAGTCCCTCTTGACTTCCAAAATCCATACCCTGAACATTCTAAGGAGTAAAGGCAGGTAAAGGCTGGCTCAGCCCACCACATTGCCTCTGCTAGGCTGAAGGCCAGGAAATAGAGAAGGAGTGAGTCCTCCCCAAAGCGGGACAGGAATAGCTTTTTTTTTTTTGAGATGGAGTCTCACTCTGTCACCCAGGCTGGAGTGCAGTGCCATGATCTCGGCTCACTGCAAGCTCCACCTCCTGGGTTCATGCCATTCTCCTGCCTTAGCCTCCCGAGTAGCTGGGACTACAGGCGCCTGCCACCATGCCCGGCTAATTTTTTTTTAGTAGAGACGGGGTTTCTCTGTGTTAGCCAGGATGGTCTCGATCTCTTGACCTCGTGATCTGCCCACCTCGGCCTCCCAAAGTGCTGGGATTACAGGCGTGAGCCACCGCGCCCGGCCAGGAATAGCTCTTTTAACTCACCTCTCTCTTCAGAGAGGAGGCTGTTATTCTTTGCAATGTATTTTTGTGCAACTAAGGATCTGTGGGTGTTTCTGACCTGAACAGTGGGCTGGGAGCTGAGTTTGTGAGCTGGAGTTCTGCATAATAGAGTAAGATAAATTTGGAGTTTCGGGACTACATAGGAAGAAGAAATGAAGAAGCAAGTTGAGCAGGGGAAAGGAAGGATGGGTGGTTGAAGAGAGAGCCAGGGGAACAGCAGGGATGGAGAGCTGAAATGCAGATTCCTCTCTGTCCCACCCTTCTCAAATCCTCAGGAAATGTGCCTACACACCCCAATGCAAATGGAATGTATTCATTTCCTGGGGCTGCTGTACAATGGATGTACCACAAGCTGAGTGGCTTAAAACAACAGACGTTTATTCTCTCACAGTTCTGAAGGCCAGAAGTCCAAAATCAAGGTGTCAGCAGGGCCATGTTCCCTCCAGAGGCTCTAGGGGAGAATCCTTCCTTGCCTCTTCCTAGCTTCTGTTGGTCCTGTAAATCCTTGGAATTCCTTAGCCTCATCACTCCAACTCTGCTTCCATCTTCATATGGATGCCCTTTTACTGTGTGTCTTTGTGGGTCCTCTTATAAAGACAACAGTCACCGGATTTAGGGCTCACCCTATTCCAGCATGACCTCATCTTAACTTCACTCATTACATGTTCAAAGATCTTGTTTCCAAATGAGGTCATGTTCTGCTGTTCTAGGTGGACAAGAATTTTTGGGAGGACACTATTCAACTCACTACAGTGTTGTTTATTTTTGTTTTTATGGAAATCAAGTCAGAGGTAGAATCGCATGTCAGGGGCAACTGGCAAGGGACGATTGGATGGTGGGAAGGCGAGGGGAGTTGCGGTGGTGGTAAAGATGGCCTATGAACCAAACAGATCTGAGGGAAGTGTTGAGGTCAGAGTCAGAAGTGACCACGAAAATAAAAGCCCCCTCCACTTGCCATGGGAGTTTTTAGAAATGTGGGAAGGCTTTGAAATTCCACAGGGCATGGAATGAGTTCAAAGCAATAACATCTAGATCTCAAAGGCCAGGCAACCACAACTGACTTCTGGGTTACAAATAAAGACAAATGGGAGAGGAGAAAAAAAGATGAAGCAGAAGGAAGGACAAAAGGTGGAGAGATGAGCACAAAAGACAGATGAGTTTTTGAAGAGAGACCAAGGAGGAAAAAAGCACCAGTTATTTGGGTTCAGGGTTAAGGTTCTAGCACAGAATCTTGCATATAGAAGGTGTTCAAGGTAAGTTTAGGGAATAAAAAAGGAAGATAAGGAGGGAGGGAGAGCTGTGCCTGGGAGGCCTCATGTGGTGTCACCAACAATTGCCTCCACTGTCCCCAGAGCTGTCCATACTGCAGCTGCTTGTTCATGACCCTAATTAATGTCAAAGCCCAGAGTGCCATGTGGGAACCCCCTCTGCATCATGGGTCTTTAGACTGAAGAAGCAGCAGTCCGTTTTCCACCAAGGCCTCTGGAGTCTCTCTGTCCTTTTCCAGGGATGCTTATTCTGTCTGACTTCTCATTTGAGTGGCCACATACCCTGGCCTCTTTGTGGTTTTTGCTGTCCCTTATGGTGCCAGAGTTTACCTTGCCTTGAAAGTTCACAAAAGTGGTCTAAACTGGGGAATGTCCTTTAACACAAAAAGGCAGGGGGAGTCCTGTGGATTAAGCAAATTGCTTTCAGATCACTTGATATACAAGTAGTTAAAACCACTGGAGATTGGAAAGATCCTGTGGTTTATGGGAAAGAGAGCTAGACCGAGAGCTAGATCAAGAGAACCATCTGCCAGTCTACCACTAACTCCCAGCATTCCCTGCAGCTAGTCAATCCCCCACTCCAACATCAGAGTCCTCATTGTAAAGGCAGTTGGCCCTCATGACAGAATTTCTAGATCCTTTCAGTTGTCGTGGTCTATAATTCTATACCTTTCTTTAGGCATTATCAATAAAATGCAACTAACTAACACTGTCTCCCTGGTACACCCACAGTGTATTGGCAAAGTGAAAATGTTGCTATAAACTCCATTCCCAGTTTGTAGAAAGTGCGATGAAATGGGCCTGATTTCAAATCTCTCTGAAATGCAATGAGGGGAAAGTGCTGAGGGAATGCCAAAGTGAGGCCACTTCAGTTCTCCAAGTTGCAGGAACTGTTTATAAACTGAGTCGTGCCTTGGGTGAATGGCTTGGGTATCTGGAATGTTTGCAGTGAAGAAAGATGTAGGGGCACCTGCCGCTTGCTCAGACAATAGGGAAGAAAACACCAAGCACTTCCACACACATCATCTTATTTCTCAAAACAACTGGAGAAGGTATTATTATCCCTACTTAACAGATGAGAAAATTGAGGCTCAAAGAAGCTAAATAAATTAGTCCAGGTCACAAACTAGTAAGTGACAAGGTTGAGACGCAAATCCAGGTCTATTCAACTCCAATCCCAGCATTCTTTCCACTGTTGGCATCAGATTGGCACTATTTTTTTTTTTTTGAGACAGAGTCTCTCTCTGTCACCCAGGCTGGAGAGCAGTGGCGTGATATGGGCTCACTGCAACCTCCGCCTCCCAGGTTCATGGGATTCTCCTGCTTCAGCCTCCAGAGTAGCTGTAATTACAGGTGGACACCATCATGCCTGGCTAATTTTTGTATTTTTAGTAGAAATGGGGTTTCACCACGTTGGTCAGGTGGGTCTCAAACTCCTGACCTCATTATCCACCCCCCCTCAGCCTCCTAAACTGCTGGGATTACAGCCACTGGGCCTGGCCTGTCAATCGTTTTCTATAATTTTTGGCATACTGTCTACCTTGACTTATGTTAGGGTAAAAATGAGTGATAACTCAAAAGTGTAGAGAGATGAAGTAGCAGGCCCCATGCCTTGACATTAAGAAGAATGGGGTTAAGTGTGAGGCTTCTGTGAATTGTCTGAACTATCTAGATACCAGTGATAATGACCTAGAGGCATGTTGTCCAATAGCCACACATGGCTACTATATTTAAATTTAAATTAATTACAATAATATAAAAATTTGGCTAGTCACGCTAGCCACCTTTCAAGTTCTCAAAAGCCACATGTGGGTAGTGGTTAGCATATTTCATAGCATAGATAGAGAACATTTCCAGCATCAGAAAAAGTGTTGGAGAATGCTTGTCTGGACACTTAAGCACACACAGAAATGTCAAATTGGGTTAAGATGCTATCAAAAGCTAATGCTCGGACTTGCCCTTAGACAAATACATGTTATCAATGCCCTGCTGATATGAGAACTGAGAATAAAATGTGTGTTCCGGGTGGACTCTAATTAAACAGTTGAATGCCTGACTACAAACATTTGAATGTATTTGGTGATTTGGACCTGGAATGTATCCTTAGTTTGGTTAAACATGGAAATATTCTTCTCTTTCTGACCTACTTATTAAAGATGTTTGAATGATAGCATTACATATATTATGCAAAATCTATCTTTCTCAAATATCACAAGATATATATAGTATAGGAAGAAACTACTATATGATTTTATTAGCATTTTCACTGCTTAATAGATGCATTTTGTATTAAAAAATTAATAAGTACCCAAAATATAATTAGAGTATTCTTCCAAAATATTATAAATAATAACATTAAACAACTATGGAAATGGAAAGAAAGGGTAAGCCATGTGTGTTATGGCATGAACATTTGTTTCCCCCAGAATTTATGTGTTGAAGATCTAATTCTCAGTGTGATGGGATTTGGAAACAGGGCCTTTGAAGGTAATTAGGTTTACATGAGGTCATGAGAGTGGGGTCCTTATGCTGGAATTAAAGCCCTTACAAGAAGAGGCCAGAAAGCCTGTTCAAGAACCAAATCAGCCATTGTCTTGGTCATAGACTTCCCAGCCTCCAGGGCTGTGAAAAATAATTGTCTGTTGTTGAAAGCACCGATTATAGTATTTTGTTATAACAGCCTGAGCAGACTAATACAGCATGTAAATATTATATAATGACAACAGAATAAACAATGTGGCTAAAAAACAGATAACAAAAGAATCTGGGACCATTACATCCTAAAGTCTGTTACAACTAAATAAAAAAATTTAAAAATTAAAAATGCACTTGCATTATGTCAAAAGCAGGTAGGAAAAAATACAACAATTATTTAAGAGTGTTTGTGTCCAAGCACATAGTATAAAATATCTACACAATATATCATTAAATCTTCCTCATGAAGTAGTTTTATGCTCATGTGTCATAAATTATAAACAATTGAAGCTTAGGGAAAATTATCAGCATTCCAATTAATAATTAGTGGGTCTAGAATCAGGAAAATAAGCCTAAATACAGTATAAGTGACTAAAGTATATTTAATAGAAAAATACATTCAAATATTGAAGACAAAGAATGTTGCTCTGTAAGCTTGTAACGCAGCAATAATCAATTTATATAAATTATTCCCAATATTAATGAACATGGAGAAATCAGTGAATAACACATTGAAAAATGAATGCCTAGGAGATGAAGTAAAACTTCGGTCTTTTTGGAATATTTAATAAATTCCTACTTTAAACTAATGATGAAAAAAATGACAATTCCATATATGACAAACGAAAAGAGACATACAAAGAGATATACCAGACATTTTTTTAATTCACAAAATGGTAAATGTTAACTCTAAGTTGGAAAACACGGATCACTAAGTGATTTTGCGAAACAAACAACAAAATCATTAACACAGAAGTTATACCAAAAATGCAAAGGAGTCTTCCCACCTCCGCACAAAACAACAAAAGCACAAAAGTTGCTAGGCTGAGATATTTCAAGGTAAATTATTTTATTACCTCAAGAAAAAGATCATATAAAAGCTATTTTGTCAGTTCCAGGAAAGTTTCCAAAATGTTTAATCAAGTCAGCATAAAAATGATAACAAAATCTAAGAGGAAACGCATAATAAAATAAAATGCTGCAAAACACAGTTCATCCTCAGTTATATCAGTAAAATAGCCTAAATAAAATACTTGCCAACAGAATGCAAAAACAGAGAGTAAGAAAGGACACCGAGCAGGAGCCCACGAGGTTCACAGTAAGAAAACAAGTGGCTGAGCAGCCGGACACAAAGCAGCCCGGGGATTCGGCCACATGACGTGCGGTGGACCCTGCAGCAGGGACCTGCCAGGCTGCCCGCCCCTCAGCCGCCTCAGCCCCTCAGCCCCTCAGCCGCCTCAGCCCCTCAGCCGCCTCAGCCCCTCAGCCCCTCAGCCGCCTCAGCCCCTCAGCCGCCTCAGCCACCTCAGCCTCCTCAGCTTCCTCAGCCGTCTCAGCCGCCTCAGCCCCTCAGCCGCCTCAGCCACCTCAGCCTCCTCAGCTTCCTCAGCCGTCTCAGACGCCTCAGCCCCTCAGCCGCCTCAGCCTCCTCGGCCCCCTCAGCCCCTCACCCCTCAGCCGCCTCAGCCGCCTCAGCCGCCTCAGCCGCCTCAGCCGCCTCAGCCCCTCAGACGCCTCAGCCGCCTCAGCTCCCTCAGCCCCTCAGCCGCCATAGCCCCTCAGCTTCCTCAGCCCCTCAGCCGCCTCAGCCCCTCAGCCGCCTCAGCCCCTCACACCTCAGCCCCTCAGCCGCCTCAGCCGCCTCAGCCCCTCAGACGCCTCAGCCGCCTCAGCTCCCTCAGCCCCTCAGCCGCCATAGCCCCTCAGCTTCCTCAGCCCCTCAGCCGCCTCAGCCCCTCACACCTCAGCCCCTCAGCCGCCTCAGCCGCCTCAGCCGCCTCAGCCCCTCACGCCTCAGCCGCCTCAGCCGCCTCAGCTCCTCAGCCGCCTCAGCCCCTCAGCCGCCTCAGCCCCTCAGCCGCTTCAGCCTCCTCAGCCCCTCAGCCGCCTCAGCCCCTCAGCCCCTCAGACGCCTCAGCCGCCTCAGCTCCCTCAGCCCCTCAGCCACCATAGCCCCTCAGCTTCCTCAGCCCCTCAGCCGCCTCAGCCCCTCAGCCGCCTCAGCCCCTCACACCTCAGCCCCTCAGCCGCCTCAGCCGCCTCAGCCCCCACACCTCAGCCGCCTCAGCCGCCTCAGCTCCTCAGCCGCCTCAGCCCCTCAGCCGCCTCAGCCGCCTCAGCCCCTCAGCCGCTTCAGCCGCCTCAGCCGCCTCAGCACCTCACACCTCAGCCCCTCAGCCGCCTCAGCACCTCACACCTCAGCCCCTCACACCTCAGCCCCTCAGCCGCCTCAGCACCTCACACCTCAGCCCCTCAGCCGCCTCAGCCGCCTCAGCTCCCTCAGCTCCTCAGCCCCTCAGCCGCCTCAGCCGCCTCAGCCCCTCAGCCGCCCCAGCCCCTCAGCCGCCTCAGCCGCCTCAGCCCCTCAGCCGCCTCAGCCGCCTCAGCCGCCTCAGCCGCCTCAGCCCCTCAGCCGCCTCAGCCCCTCAGCGGCCCGCGCCACCGCTAGCTCACCCGCCCGGCTGCCTTAGGGGTCGGCGCTGCCCAGCGGGCTCCAGCGTAGCCTCCTGCCGGTCTTCCCATCGGCGGCTCCAGCCACTGGCTCCTGGCTTCCCGCTACTACCTGCGCGCCGTGGACAGGGCCAGTCCGGGGGAGCGGACCCCGAGAGGCGCGGCGGGATGGCAGGCAGTGTCCAAAAGCCTCTGAAAACCTCGCCGGGCGCGAGCCGCTGACCGACCGATCTGTCCCGGCCAAGGCCTCCTGGCGCCATCACCCACGGGAGTCCTGGGCGGGGGCACCGCTTGCTCCACGCTGTCGCGGGCTTCTGCCAGGCGGTGATCCGTGCCCAACGCCACCAAAGGGCAGCTGGTGCCCGAGAGTGGGGGAAAATGGTTCACGCCATTCTCCTGCCTGAGCCTCCCGAGTAGCTGGGGCTTACAGATGCCCGCCACCACACCTGGCTGATTTTTTGTGTATTTTTAGTAGAGACGGGGTTTCACCGCATTAGCCAGGACGGTCTCAAACTCCTGACCTGGTGATCCGCTTGCCTTGGCCTCCCAAAGAGATTATGATTTTAATTGTGCCTTTCACAATAAAAATGCAGCTGTGTTATTGGCCCCTAGAGCTGCTTCTTAGAAAGACTGGCAAAATGCTGTGTGGAAATGCCAGTCTTGGGTAAGAAATCTCCCTGAGATCTTTTTATTTTTATTTTTATTTTATTTTTCAGACGGAGTTTTGCGCTTGTTGCGCAGGCTGGAGTGCAATGGTGCGATTTTGGTTCACTGCAACCTCTGCCTCCCAGGTTCAAGCAACTCTCCTGCCTCAGCCTTTCGGAGTAGCTGGGATTACAGGTGCGCACGACCACCCAGCTAATTTTTAATTTCTTATTTTAATTTTTTGTATTTTTAGTAGACACGGGGTGTCACCATGTTGGCCAGGCTGGTCTTGAACTCCTGATCTCAGGTGATCCACCCGCCTCGGCTTCCCAAAGTGTTAAGATTACAGGCATGAGCCACTGTACCCAGACCATGAGATCTTTTTAAATGTGGAACTAGAGCAAAACAAAATAAGACAAAACCAAACTATGAGGCTACAGCATCACCATAAAGAGCTATAGTATCTGCAAATATCATAGCTTGGTTTCAGTGATGTTACTGAGCCAAACTGGAGTCTGCTTGTCTGGCGCAGTAAGGCCAAACATCCACACCAAAGTGGGGTTTTTTTTCTGGGTTTTTTTTTTTTTTTTTTTTTGAGACTGAGTTTTGCTCTTGTTCCCAGGCTGGAGTGCAATGGCGCCATCTCAGCTAACTGCAACCTCCACCTCCCAGGTTCAAGCGATTCTCCTGCCTCAGCCTCCCCAGTAGCTGGGATTATAGGCATGTGCTACCACGCCCTGCTAATTTTGTATTTTTAGTAGAGACAGGGTTTCTCCATGTTGGTCAGGCTGGTCTCGAACTCCCAGCCTCAGGTAATCAGCCTGCCTCAGTCTTCCAAAGTGCTGTGATTACAGGCATGAGCCACCACACCTGGCCACACCTAGGTTTTATAGTGGGAAAAGGAAGGGTGTTGATTTGCAAGACACCATGCAAGGAGAATGGGGCAGCTCATCCCTAAGACCTGACCTTCCCGATGGCTTACAAACAAGGGTTTTTAAAGGCAGGGGTTAACTTCAGGAAAGCAGAAGTTATAAGCAAAACTTTAATCAATACATGGAGGTTAAACACTGGTTTGGCTAAAAAGGCAAGATAGCTGAAGTGGGGGGCTTACAGGTCACAGATTTAAAGATTTTTTTTTTGATTTGCAGTTGGCGAAAGAAGGGAAGCTTTGTTGAAAAACTTGTGGTCAGCAGAAAAGAATGTGGGGTCTGGCCCGTGGGTTTGATTTCCTCCAGGCCTTTCAGGAAGAAGTTCAGAACAGAGAACCAAGGCCAGTCATGGTGGATCACAACTGTAATCCTAGCACTTTAGGAGGCCAAGGTGAGAAGATGACTTGAGGCCAGGAGTTCAACACCAGCTTGGGCAACAAACTGAGACCCCCATCTCTACCGAAAAAAAAAAAAAAAAGAAAAAAGGCCGGGTGCGGTGGCTCACACCTGTAATCCCAGGATTTTGGAAGGCCGAGGTGAGCGGATTGCCTGATGTTGGGAGTTTGAGACCAGTCTGACCAGCATGGAGAAATCCCGCCTCTACTAAAAATAGAAAAGTAGCCAGGCATGCTGGTGCATGCCTCTAATCCTAGCTACTTGGGAGACTGAAGCAGGAGAATTACTTGAGTGTGGGACGCAGAGGGGAACCAGAGGTTGACGTGAGCCGAGATCACGCCATTGCACTCCAGCCTGGGCAACAAGAGCAAAACTCTATCAAAAAAAAAAAAAAAAAAGAACAAATTAGCCAGGCTTGGTGGCACATGCATATAGTCCCAGCTACTTAGGAGGCTGAGATGGCAGGATCGCCACAGCCCAGGAGGTCAAGGCTGCGGTGAGCTGTGATCACACCACTGCACTCCAACCTGGGCCACAGAGCAAAACTGTGTCTCAAAAAAAAAAAAAAAAAAAAAAAGAAGAAGAAGAAAGAATACAGTTCAGAATTCATTTCTCTGTTTCCCCCTTATCTGAGGTCTGCTTGCCAAAGGATCCATTTGGTGGGGCTTCAGGTTTCTGAAAAACAACTCAGGGACTTGTGTTAAGATGTTACCATTAGTTTCTATAGAGAACCAAACATCTTACAACTCTAACTACCTTGGCTATTGTTTTAAGCTACTGTTAACGTTCTTGTTTATCAAGTTGCTCATTACTTCTCAGGGCCAGCTGGAATTTCCCTTGAAGGAACTCAAGATTTTCCTTTATTTCCAGGCTTGTTGGAGAGTGGGAGGAAGGAGGCCCCTAAGTGGGGTGCCTCCTTTATCTCAGTGATGGCTTTTTTAGTCAGTTTTCAGATCAGGGGATGTAGAACATTCACAAAACAATCCACACTCTGCTTTGGGGATAAATTATGAATGGTTTCTACATTAAAACTCCAAAGATCCCAAAGCACCTTCCCTATTTTAAAGCATAGTAGCCATTATGATACAAGCCAGTTTTGCAATGTCAAATTCATTCTGAGTAGAGTGTTGGAGAGGAAGAATTAGAAAAACAGAATAGGTTGAAACCAAAACAATCCTCCCCTATTTTAAATGGAATCAAGTTATCCAATGACTCTGTGGCCCAAAATCAGTCAAATTAATTAATTTCTCAAATCCTGATAAATAGGTGTCATGACAGTGATGCTTGCATGTATGTACGATTTACCTCCTGCTTTCATCTTTTTTTTTTTCTTTTTATGAGATAGAGTTTCACTCTGATACCCAGGCTGGAGTGCAGTGGTGTGATCTCCACTCATTGCAACATCTGCCTCCCAGGTTCAAGCAGTTTTCCTGCCTTAGTCTCCTGAGTAGCTGGGATTACAGGCACCTGCCAGCATACCCGGCTAATTTTTGTATTTTTAGTAGAGACGGGGTTTCACCATGTGGCCAGGCTGGTCTCGAACTCCTGATCTCAGGTGATCCACTCGCCTTGGCCTCCCGAAGTTGCTGAGATTACAGGCCTCAGCCTAATCCCATTCATGGGGTCTCTGCTTCATGATATAGTCACCTCCCAAGGCCCCACCTCCAAAGACCATCACATAGGGAATTTGATTTTAACACATGAATTTGAGGGGGACAATAAGATTTGGTCCATAGCATCCGGTCACCCTGAGCCATCTGCACTCACAGGAAATCTATAACCTTCTATAAGTATTTGCTGGTCCCCTCTGGGTTTAGGGAAATCTTTAATTGCAGCTCTTGATTCAGCTGGGACCAAGCTTAAATTCTACTTTTGCCCGCATAACTTGTTCATGGGACAGAGGGAACATTAGACACAACTGACCATTTGGAGTTTTAGGAGAATTGGTGAGGGAGGGCTTGGGATCTGGATGAGGAGAAGTGGAGGGAAGAGAGGACAGACAAAGGTGCAGCAGGAGAGAGAGCAGAATACGAAAGGGGAAGAGGACATGTGGATATAAGGGTCAACTGGAGGGTAAGGAAGGTAATTTTCCTCGCATTCTAAACTTGGACCACATATCACATCAGAATCACCTGAGGGAGACCTTTTTCAATGCATATTCCTGGGTTCTGGAAATTTTGATTTCATAAATCTGGAGTTGTGCTGATTTATCTGTATTTATCATTAGAATTTTGGATAATTCTGACGCAATTAGATGACACAGCAGAGCTTGACAACCACTGGTTTGGGATGTACATCTGGAAGACATTTGATTACATAAAATAATCACAAAACAAAGTGTGGGGGACTTGTTTATTTGAAAAATTCTTCAATATAATTCAACTCTTCCTGTGTATGTGGTTTGATCACATATTTTGTTTCTGCAATACTAAAATTGGAAATGTGCAATTTAAAAAAAAAACTGGTAGAAGAAAGGAGTTGAAAAGAAAAGAAAATTGACAATTGTCTGGTAAGAAGAGAAGGGAAATGAAGTAGCATTTTTTGGTACATTATTTTTTGATGGTGTCTAAATTATAAGTCCAAATGCTATTTCTAAAAAAGCCAATAATACAAGTTTTTTCCTTTTTTTTTTGGAGATGGAAGCCTCGCTCGGTGGTCCAGGCTGGAGTGCAGTGGTGCCATCTCTGCTCACGGGTTCATACCATTCTCCTGCCTCAGCCTCCTGAGTAGCTGGGACTACAGGCACCTGCCACCACACCCAGCTAATTTTCGTATTTTACTAGAGACAGGGTTTCACCATGTTGGCCAGGCTGGTCTTGAACTCCTGACCTCAAGCAATCCACCTGCCTTGGCCTCCCAAAGTGCTGAGAATACAGACATGAGCCACTGCACCCAGCCTGAGAACTATTACACATTCTCATTTCAGGGACCCTCAAAATTATAAGCTAGCCATATTGTATATGAATTTTAGCTTTTATCATTGCCCTTTTATTCAATGCTGTCTCCACACAGCAACCACAGTATGCAATTTTTAGAATTCCAAGCCCTATCATAATACTCCTGTTTTAAAGTCCCTGCGCAGGCCGGGCGCGGTGGCTAACGCCTGTAATCCCAGCACTATGGAAGGTGGAGGCGCGGGGATCACGAGGTCAGATAAAGACCATCCTGGCTAACACGGTAAAACCCCGTCTCTACAAAAAATACAAAAAATTAGCCAGGCGTGGTTGCGGTCGCCTGTAGTCCCAGCTACTCGGGAGGCTGAGGCAGGAGAATGGCAAGAACCCGGGAGGCGGAACTTGCAGTGAGCTGAGATGGCATCACTGCACTCCAGCCTGGGCGACAGAGCGAGACTCCATCTAAAAAAAAAAAAAAAAAAAGAAAAAAAGAAAAAAAAAGCCCCTGCTCAATTACTTCTTTTCTCCTTCATTAGAATTTAAGCTTAATGAAGCTGGGCAACTTCATATATTTTTCCACTGATCTATCTCCATGAGCTGGAGATCACTTAGTGGAAGGTAAATGATCAGTAAATATTTTCAAATAAGAGAATCAATTATTAATACTTTCCTTTCTTTGAGTATACATTTAGACTTTCAAAAATCAAGAAAATAGATTGGTCAAGAGAATTCTGAGGAAACAGGTCTTAAACATAGAAACTATGATTTATGATAGTGTATGCCGTTTGTTTTTAATAGCTTTACTGCAGTAAAATTTATATACCATTTTAAAGAAAAAAGAGAGAATACCGTTTTTCTTTTTTAGTTTGTTATCCATAGATTATATTAGCTGTGTTAGCATAAATTTCAGTGTGGGAAGCTGTAAGCATTTCCTAAATTTTAAAATGAAAGGCATGGGATTTATTTTTATTTTTATTTTTATTATTTATTTATTTTATTTATTTATTTTTTTGAGATGGAGTCTCACTCTGTCGCCCAGGCTGGAGTGCAGTGGCGCAATCTCGGCTCACTGCAAGCTCCGCCTCCCGGGTTCACGCCATTCTCCTGCCTTAGCCTCGGGAGTAGCTGGGACTACAGGCGCCCGCCACCACGCCCAGCTAATTTTTTGTATTTTTTGTAGAGACGGGGTTTCACCGTGTTAGCCAGGATGGTCTCAATCTTCTGACCTGTGATCCACCCGCCTCGGCCTCCCAAAGTGCTGGGATTACAGGCGTGAGCCACCATGCCCGGCAGGCATGGGATTTAAATATCTGCTTCTTTTATTTAAGAAATAAAAAAAAAGACAAGCCTGTCTTTTAAAATATATTTACATGTATAAACAACAATCTAAATTTATTTTTTCTCTCTTTATCCCTGAATACTTATTGAGGTTTTTTTTTTTCCAAGATGGAGTCTCGCTCTGTCATCCAGGCTGGAATGGAGTGACACCATCTTGGCTTACTGCAACCTCCACCTCCTAAGTTCAAGCGATTCTCTTGCCTCAGTCTCCCCAGTAGCTGGTATTACAGGCACGTGTGACCACATCTGGCTGATTTTTGTATTTTTAGTAGAGATGGCATTTCATCATGTTGGCCAGGCTGGTCTCGAGCTCCTGGCCTCAGGTGATCCACTTGCCTGGGCCTCCCAAAGTGCTGGGATTACAGACATGAGCCACCCCACCCGGCCTAAGACATCCATTTCAATGAAAACATTTTAAAATATATATGCAACTTTATTAAGAATATCTTTGTGTTCCACTGAATATCTTGCCAAGTAATACATTGACAGTACACTTTCCTCATAAATCTTCAATTTGTTTGATTAGATGTATAGATTTCCTATTCTCAACTCATAATTTCATTCAAGTATAATACATCCTACTTGACCTTTGTGGGGTTTTCATACCATATATTTATTATTGAAATTGGTTTTTGGTATTCAAATCAGAAGTTTACGTGATAACCCAGGAGGCACAGGTTGCAGTGAGCCCAGATCATGCCACTGCACTCCAGCCTGGGTGACAGAGTCAGACTCCATCAAAAAAAAAACAAAAAACCCCACAAAATTATTTATTGGACCACATCGAAGAGTTCAAGGAAAACTGCTAAGTTACTGATTTTGCCACTAGTTTTCTTTTTTTTTACTTTTTTGAGACAAAGTCTCACTCTGTCATCCAGGCTGGAGTGCAGTGGCATGATCTCAGCTCACTGCAACCTCTGCCTCCCAGGGATTCTCCTGCCTCAGCCTCCAGAGAAGCTGGGATTACAGGTGGACACCATGATGCCCAGCTAATTTTTGTATATTTAGTAGAAACAAGATTTCACCATGTTGGTCAGGTGGGTCTTGAACTCCTGACCTCATTATCCACCCCCACTCCCAGCCTCCCAAAGTGCTGGGATTACAGCCACCGGGCCTGGCCTGTCACTAGTTTTCTATAATTTTTGGCATACTATCTACCTGACCATGTACATGGAGGATCCTGTCTCTACTAAAAATACAAAATTAGCCGGGCTTGGTGGCACATGCCTGTAATCCCAGCTACGTGGGAGGCTGAGGCAGGAGAATCGCTTGAACCCAGAAGGCGGAGGTTGCAGTGAGCCACTATGGTGCCACTGTACTCCAGCCTGGGCAACAAGAGTGAAACTCCGTCTCAAAAAAAAAAAAATGAAGATAACTTTTTGATACATGTATTAAATGTAAGCGAATAGCAAACAGCATAAAAAATGAACTTTTGGGGGGATATTATGGAATACAAACAAGTACCGAGAACAATATGAGGAATAAAATTCTCATCCTGGCTTGGGGTGGGTAGAACGTCACAGTCTGAGAACAGCCCCAGTATGTGGTGGTGTTAGGGCCCCTCTGTATAAAAACTGTTCTCATTACTGAGAATTGAAGTCTCAGTAAAAAAAGAAAATACTACCAACCTCAACACAAAATGATTGGTTCATCATTAGATATAGCCTGTGACTTTATAACATGTACAATTGTGTTATCATTCTATAAGGTTTATCATTTGTTAAATTTAAAACCAGAATAATTTCAAACTTGAAGTGAAATAAGTCCCTTAGATAAATAAATTTCAAAAGGCAACCCCCTATCTATCTATATCTCTATCATCTATATCTGTGTTAGGCCATTTTTTTGTATTGTAAAAGCAAAAGCATCCTTCTAGGCCTTCTAAATTTTAAAGAATCACACAAATATTGATGTGTGGTACGAGGCCACTGAGCTTTGTGAGCCATGGCCCATCTGACCTCCAAAGTGGCTGTGCCCTGTCACGTGCTCAACAGCCATGGATGAGAGTTTCTGGGGCCTCGCATCTTCCTTGGTATTTTTGGCTGTCCGTGTTGCCTGGGAAGTCTCCCGTGCCCCGCCATCCTGCCACCTTCTCATGGGTCCCTACCTTGGGTAGTTGTGGGTCAGGAGAGCACTTTTCACCATCTGCATGATTTTTTTTCTGCCTTCCATCTCCTTGGGAGCCACCTGGGTTCTAGCTCCACATGTTCCAGCCTGGCCCAGGGCTTAGAGCCGGGGAGGTGTTCAGTCTATGGTGCCGGCTGCTTCCTGGGCCAGGAGAGCCCTTGGTGCTCTGTCACCCCTCCTGGGTGACTCTGGCCTCTGCCCTGGGGACACCCTCATTCCTCTGGATTGCCCCCATCTTCCCTGGGACCACTGCAGTCCCCATAGGCCTTACTTGACTCCAAATATTTGTATGAACATCACGTGGTTCTGTAGGGTGCAGCTGACATGTACCTGGATGTGGTGGATGACTCTGGAGGAACTCTTGCCCTTCTCCTTCATGACCTGTGGGGCAGGGCCAAGAGGACGAAGCAGCCTCAGAACAGACAAAAGACTCCCTGCCCCAAACAGCAGTCATCCCACAGTCAGCACTTCTGGAAGGAAGGAAGGAAGGTTTCCTTCTGCAGAAAGCTCCTTTTTGCCTTGTTTCTGAAGCCAGGGAGGGTCAGCAGAGCCCAGTGCACCTGCAGTGCCTGAGTTACTGTCTATGCCCAGGATGTGCATCTGACCACAGTCCCCACCCCTAACCCGGGCTTGACATTCCTTCCTGCTGCGGTCCTGGGCTCTTGATACAGCCTGCTTGTTTGTCCTGCCCTGGCTGAGTGTGGGAGGGCCTTACCTTATATTTCTCTGGGTTCTGGGACTTGACTTTGTCAGTATCTGGCAGGAGTGACCACACTCAGCCCCACACTGCCAGGGGAATGCCTTTATACACTCTTTGAGACAGCCACAGACAGAAGAACACTCCAGTGAGACAGGACACAGGGCAAACCTGCAGAGGAAAGGTGGCGGTCAGGCCTGCCATCCTATGGTGAGGGCGGGGTGCCACCTACCCACTGAGAGGCAGACAGTGCCAGGTCTGCCATGGGCACCTGTCCCCTGGCTCTTCAAAGGGCAGCCACGGGGGCCACTCCCTCCCCATGTTACCTTCTTGCTGCTTCTATATTTTGTCCAGTCTGCAAACATCTGTAGCCACTTGTTGGTACGTTTACTTTCCTTACATCTTTGCTGTCAAATGAGCCATGATAGAGTTAGCAGAGGTACCAGGCCCCTGGCAGTGGCCCGTGGATGCTGGGTCCAGGGCTTGAGGCCCTAAAGGGACCCAACCTGAAGGAGCCAGGAAAGGGCAGACTCTGGGGACTGAGACCCTCTGAAAGAATTGGAGCTGGTGGTCTGGACTGGTGATGCCAGGACACGCCATCTTCAGGCCACAGATGCCCCAAGTTTTGGTCAGGTCTCAGCCTTCAGCTGGGGACTTGGTACAATCAGGCAGTGGACTCTGAGCCAGGACTGCAGTTCTTGGTTTGGGTTTTGGTCAAGCCCTCATGGGAACAGAGTCCAGCAGGAAAGGCCACCCCTCTCAGTGACAGCTGTGGCCCACTTACCACCTCCTGGGCCCACTGGCCACCCCCTCTGCCTCATTGACCACCCCTGATTACTGGTCCCTGGACCAGCCTCCCACGCAACAGGCACAGGCTCTTACCTTCACCTCCGGGTCACTGACTGGGTGCAGTTCTGTCTCACTGTAAGGCAACCCAGGCAGAGCTCAGGACCTGCCCAGGCCAGGAGCCATCCCACTCTCTGAGAGGGCCCAGGGAAAGATCAGCTTATCCCCAGCCACCCTAAGTCTCAGGCCGGGACAAGGCACAGAGAAGGAAGGCAAGGGCCTCCCTGTGGATCTGACACCCACGAGGCACTGGGACCCTGGAGAAGAGGGAGCTCGAGGCTGGCCTGGAAGGGGCCACTCGGGGCCCATGGGGTGCCTCGGGCTGCACAATGGGGCTGCTCCTCCAGGGCTGGAGGTGACACCCTCTGTGGATGCTGAGAAAGTCCAGTCCTGAGACGGGTGGATGCCGCCCAGGGTGGGTGGCTGAGCCCTGACTGGCAGCAGTGCCTCGGGAGTGACCACATCACCCACTAGAGTCCAGGGAGCCTGGCCTGAGAGCTGCCTGGTGCCCTGAGGATGCACCTGGTACCCATCCCATCCGACATTCCCCATGGGCCTTGCAGGGTGTGACCTCCCAGTGTGTACCTGCCTCTGCCTGCACTCTGGCTGCTGACCCTGTCTGCTCCCCATATTCCCCCATCCTGCCTGGCCTAGACTCCCTCTGGCCACCCTGGCCTTTCTTTGACCCTTTTCCTGTCAGAGCCTAAGAATGAGCCCTCCTTCCCTGATCCGTCCACAACCCTGCCTTGGCCACTTTCTCACTGGGCTGCCCAACAATGCTGGGGAGAAGCCTGGGGTGACAAGGATGACCAAGGGCCCTGCAGGCAGTGGGGATGGCCTTACCACCCCACCTCCAGCCTCAGCCAGCTCTCAGGGCAGTCGGCCTTTAGCCCTCAGCCTCCTCTCAGCCACTGCAAAAACCAGGACATGGGGTGCCTGACTGTCCTCCCCCTACAGTCCTGACTGCCTTGACTCCACCTCCCCCATCCACCCTCTGTGGTGCTGACTGACCCAGCAGGAAGCAGAGTCTCTAGAGGGACATGCAGAGCCTTGGGGGCTGACCAAGTGCCCCCACTGAGGGGTCCCAACTGGGCTACAGTTCCCTGCCTACCCCATCTCCCATGGGATTCTTTGGGGGTTTAGGTATACAAGATAGTTTTGGGGGGGGTGCAGGGTGAAGAATTTCAATGTACATTATCATGTATTATCTTACTGTGTAAATGCTTCTAAGAAGAGTTAAGCAACTTAAGGTTTGCATACTACTCAAAATATAGCTTTAAATGCTAACAAAAGATGGATGCAAATGAAAAGTCTCTCTTGCTGTGGTCCAGGGAATCTCGATCTTTCTTTCAGAGAGACTTGCAGCTTTGAGCTGGAGCTGCCCTCTCCTTTCTGTCCACTGCACACCCCCACAACACATACACATGCACACACACACATGCACACACACACATATGCATGCACACACCTGCACACACACACACACTCTGCTTCATGCCCTCACTAAGGAGGCATGGAAGGGAATGTGTGTCCATAAGGAAATGAAGATGGCTCAAGCTCCTGGTTCCCTGGGCATTTGCACAGGTGCCCTCCCTGCAGACTGCTCCTTGGTCTCTTTCTCCCTCTTAGTGAAAGAGAGAAGCAGTGCCCTAGTGGGTACCCGGCTGCTTAGGGCTCAACCCAAGGTCACAAGCTTCCTCAGGAGCCTGGTGAGATGGGGGCGCCACAGGTCCTCCCAAACCAAGGGGGCAGCATTCGGTGGAGCCTTGAGCCCAGGAAGGTGATAGGAGAGACGGGGACATCTTGGTTCATTAGACACAACCACAATGCAGTGAGGAAGGGCAGCCACCAAAGGCTTTATTCTCCAGGAGGAGGGGCTCTCGGGGGCTGTGAGCAGGAGGCACAGGGACTTTATTGCACATGTGTTTAGGTGATGATGACCTACAGCTGCACTGGGAACTGGGACCCAGAAAGCCATGACCTCCTGCTCTGTCTCTCTTTTCCTCTCTGCATCCTGTGTCTCTCTCCTCATCTCTCCTTTTCTTTCTCTCTCTCTCCATCTCTTTCCCTCCTCCTCTTCCTCCTTGCCCCTGTTCAGGCACCTGGGACCCTCTCCAGGGTGCATCTGCACACAATGCCAAGGCCACCATCTATCAGGGCACCCTCACAGGGCGCCTCCACCTTCCATCACCCACAGGGTTGAGGGTCCCAGGTATGACTGCACTCTCCTGGGTGGGGGTCCTGTGCTCGGGGAAGCAGAAGCTGCAGGTCTCCACTGACTCAGGAGATGTGCCCACAGGACTGCCAACTTCCATCTCGTGATCTGCAGAGGTGATAGTGAAGGGTGTGGGCCAGGCCTGGCCTTGCACCGGGGTAGGGGTGATGGTGTGGGCAGCCATAATCTCCCATGACCCAGGAACTAAGGGCAGTCACCGGGCTAGGATCACCAGGGGGACCAGGGGACCCAGGCGGGTGTCAGTGTCCCTCACTTGCTGACCAGAACCTGTGCTGGGGCAGGGGTGGGCAGGCAAATCTTGGCTCTCACTTCTGTCCAGCCCCAAGTCTGCCATGCCCACCAAAGGGACACCTCCTCCAGGGCTTAACCCTGATGTCCCTGTATCCTGAGAGCCCCCGGCCCAGGCAAGCCCGAAGGCCGGCACCCTACACCCACCCTTCCCAGGTGCCACTTTCCTAGGTATCTGCCTGCCAGGATGTCTTAATCTGATTTTATCAAGCTACAGCGAATAACAGGGATGAGCCCCGGGCCTCTCCACCTAGAAGCAGGGGCAGTGACAGGACTAAGGGATGGCCCGAGGCTTGTCACCCAAGCAGCGAGAAGGGTGAGGACCACAATCTCATGCACTCACCCTGGGAAGACTTGGCCGGACTTTGACAGGGCCTTGAGTAGGGCTGGCAGGAGCAGGGATCCTCCTCTTCTTGAGGAAGCAGGCCACCGCCACCAGGAAGCAGCAGAGAATGGCACACAGGCAGAGCCCCAGCGTACTGTAGACCAGGGCCAGCTGATCCACACTCAGCTTTAGCCCCAGGAGAGCTGCAAGACAGCATGAGACCCCTGTCTGCAGTGCCTCCTCCTCTTCCCCTCGTTAGGCTCAAGCAATCCATATGCCCCCAACCCACACTGCTGTGAGCCTGTCTGGCTCTTGGAGAGGCTGGGCTCCTTTCCTGACCCTGAGGCTGGCTGGGATGCTGTCTGGATCCTGGAGGAAGTTGATCCACACCCCATCCTGGTGGCAACTTCCCAGGGCCTTGAAGCTGGACAACGTGAGCTGGTCCAGGATTAATAGGTCCAGGATTAATCTGTTACAAATCTGATGAATCTCTCACTGGCCATGGATTTCAAACTCACATTGGAAGCAGAAGGCTCACATTGCTATTGACAGAGAGTGGGCTTTTTCCATGATGGGGGTCACCTATGCTTGCAGCAGATGCTTCAGATCTGAGCACTGGAGATACAGGCCCTAGAAAGACAGAGAGACTTCCTGCATGGAGCTTACTGTCAGGGGGAGCCAACCACCTCACCATCCCACAGGGAAACAGAGCATCACAGTGCAACAATAGCCTGCAGGAGGGGTGCATAGAACCCTGGCAGCTCATCCTGGGGAAGGTGCTCTGGTCTGGGAAAAGGCTTCTCAGAGAAAGGGGTCTGTTTTATTTTTACTTTTTCATCGTAGGAAGAGTGCACAGTTTAAGTGTTCAGCTTGATGAACTTTTACCCACGGGTGTATTCAGGCTCAGCCCCCAGACCAAGCTGGACAAGACCAAGTTCATGCCCAGCCCCTAGAGGGCTCTTTTGTCCCCTCCCATCCAATACTTCCCCCTAGAAGTAACCACTCTTCTCAGCCCTTTGCTGTAGATTAATTCTACTTCTTTTTGCCTTCTATAGACGCATGTGGAAGGTGCTCTTTTGAGTCCACCTTCTTCACTCAACAATGACATCTGTGAGATCCTCTTATATTGTTGCATGTGGTCATAGGTCATTCTTTTTCATTGCTGTATAGTATTTCATTGCATGAATACACTGTCATTTGTTGATGTTTTCTGTTTACGGATATTTAGATTGTGCTAGACAGTGATAATTTTGACTAAGTAGAAGTTACCTTGCTATGCAGAGGCAGAGAGGATAGGAAGGAACATTTGAGAAGGCAGGAACAACATGCACAAAGGCCTTTGGCAGGAGGGAGCCTGACTGAGGCCCTGAAGGCTGGTGTGGCTTCCTGGTACCCCGCTTCTAGGCCACTGTGTTCTGAGCGCCTGCTGCCCTGGCCTGGTGTGTGGCCCTCCACACCCATTCCCACCTTCTCTTCCTGTGCCTTCATGACCTGCAGGGGCTGGGAAGCTGAAGGAGAGTGATGTAGCCACAGAAGAAGCATGTGGAACCACTGGCAGCTGGAGGCGGTGAGAAATGGAATCCCCCTAGGCCCTTTGCAGGAAGTAGGGCCCTGCCAACACCTTGATTGTAGATTTCTGACCTCTAGAACTGTGAGAAAATAATTTCTATTGTTTTAAGCCACCAAGGTTTTGGTCAATTGTCACAGATCCACAGGAAACTCATATGTGTCTCATGCATTAGTAGGCAGCATGGTATTCTGGATCTACTGGAACGGTCTTGCAATGAGTTCAGACAAGAATTACTAAAGGCAATTGGTGAAATTAAACATCTTTCCAGCTGCTGGCCAAGGTGAGGAGAGACAGCTTTTTACTGGCATTTGCCCATCCTTGTTCTCATTTCTGTCCTTAACCTATAAATTCACAGAGCACAGAGAAGCATTTCCTCACTCTATTTCACTCATGAAGCCAGCGTTCCGGCTTTTGAAGGCCTGTTAGATTGCAGACAGATTGGCACTGGGTTACAATATAGAAACACCCAAATTTCTGATGGTAGGCAGTTCAAAGTGTAGTTGGGATGTAGAGAATCAAAGCAGAGAGTACAATGCAGTGATAAAGAATATCAACTGGGCACTGTGGCTCACACCTGTAATCCCAGGACTTTGGGAGGCCAAGGTGGGCAGATCACCTGAGGTCAGCAGTTTGAGACCAGCCTGGCCAACAATGGCAAAGCCGCATCTCTACTAAAAATACAAAAATTACCTGGGAGTGGTGGTGGGTGTCTGTAATCCCAGCTACTTGGGAGGCTGAGGCAGGAGAATTGGTTGAACCTGGGAGGTGGAGGTTGCAGTGAACTGAGAAGATTGCACCAGTGCACTTCAGCCTAGGTGACACAATGAGAAAAAAAGAAGAGAGAGAGAAAGAGAGAAAAGAAAGAAAGAAAAAAAAGAAAGAAAGAAAGAAGAAAGAAGGAAGGAAGGAAAGAAAGAAAGAAAGAAAGAAAGAAAAAGAAAGAAAGAAAGAAAGAAAGAAAAAAAAATCATAGAGTTATGCCCAGACTCTAGTTTAGTGCAAAGTAGAACACCTACTATAATACAGGAGTGAGTAGTACAAGAGGACTTCCTGGAAGAAGTGGCAACTGAGCTGAGTTCTGAAGATTGAGTGGGAGTTTGCCAGGTCTATTGGCATGCTTTTAGCTGCTAGTAACAGACAATTAAAATCACTCCCAATTTTCCCTCCAAAACATTGCCACTATTTTGGAGTTTTCTTCCAGATATATGTGTGTGTATGTGTATCTCATAAGTTTAAAAAGTTTTAGAATAGTCCGGGTGCAGTGGCTCACACCTGTAATCCCAGCAATTTCGGAGGCCATGGAGGTTGGATCAACTGAGGTCAGGAGTTTGAGACCAGCCTGACCAACATAGTAAAACCCTATGCCTACTAAAAATGCAAAAATTAGCTGGGCATGTTGGTGGGCACCTGTAATCTCAGCTGCTCAGGAGACTGAGGCAGGAAAATTGCTGGAACCTGGGAGGTGGAGGTTGCAGTGAGCCGAGATCACTCCATTGCATTCCAGCCCAGGTGACAACAGTGAGATTGCATCTAAAAAAAAAAAATTAGAATAATCTTGTACATGTTATTAACTTTCATTTTGCATTTAACTTTTTTAAAATGATTAAACTTTTCTCAGCATATTCTCATCATTAAATATTATTTAAAACATTATTTTAAGGTTAGACAGTATTTTATCATATAAATAATTCATATTTACTAGTCCACTGTTGTTGAACATATATGTATTATTGAACCTTTATGTTCTTTCCAGTCTTCCAATATTCTAAATACTTTTTTTCATCTCTCTCTTATTACTTATTTAGGAAAAATTCCTAGATGTTGAATTACTGAGTCAGAGCATAAACATTTTAAAGGCTTCTAACATATCCAGCCAGATTGCCCTTCAGAAATATTACACCAATTTGTTCCAGCAGTCATGAGAATACGCACTTCCCTGAGCTCTTGCCAACACTTGGTATTACGTTGTTATTGCCTTCCAATCTGTTAATCATTTCTTTTTCCTTCTTTTTACCCTTTTTGCTTGGAAATATCTTCCCTAGCCCAAGATCAAATAAATGATAACTTTTCTCATTTAAAAAATAATTATTTAATCAGTCTAGAATTTTGGTTTTTGATATAAGAATCGTGATGATTGTATGATATTCTGCCCACCAACCAGAGCAGTGCTGGAGAGGTGCAGAGATGGCCTCCTGTTTCCTGTTTCCTGTTTCCTGTTTCCTCCAAGTTCTGGGTCTGTGATTTAGGGATCTGCTGGTGAGAGAGGTTCAAAACATCTTCCCACCTTATTTCATGGACTGTCATTGTTTCAAGAAGCAAATTATACCATCAGCTCCAGGAATATTTTTCTCCACTGCTTCACCTGTTTTAAGATCAGTCCATTGCAACCTGATTCTGCATTCTGCCATCTGATGGGCTTTGTGGTGGGTCATGTGAGGAGTTTCTATTTTTGTCTGTGTTCTAAATTTGCATGTATTTTATTTAAAGTATAGAAGTAATTTTAGTAGAAGTTACTAGCCAGGCTTTGCATTAGGTTTTAATATCTTGTAGAATAAGATTACTTTCTCTTTTTTTGCTTTAAGATTCCTCATTACTCTTTTATTTATTTTTTTTTTTGAGACGAAGTCTCGCTCTGTCACCCAGGCTGGAGTGCAGTGGCGCCATCTCAGCCCACTGCAAGCTCCGCCTCCTGGGTTCACGCCATTCTCCTGCCTCAGCCTCCCGAGTAGCTGGGACTACAGGTGCCTGCCACCATGCCTGCCTAATTTTTTGTATTTTTAGTAGAGATGGGGTTTCACCATGTTAGCCAGGATGGTCTCGATCTGACCTCGTGATCCGCCCGCCTTGGCCTCCCAAAGTGCTGGGATTACAGGCGTGAGCCACTGCGCCCGGCCTAGATTCCTCATTACTCTTTTGCATAATGTTTAATCTCCCATGTGGCCCTTTTTGAAATTCTTCCCCAGTCCATCATCTGTCTCTTTTGTTATATTTATATATTTATTATATTTATTTATTTATTATTTTGATTGGCATTGCATTATATGTATTAATGAGAAGTAATTTGGCATCTTAAAAATGTCTTATTTTTTCCTCATCATAAAATTACGTGTTCATTACAGAAGATTTAGAAAATACAGAAAAGTATAAAAAAGAAAAGTATTACCTTTAATGTTACCACTTGGAGGAAAAAAACTGCAAACATTTTACTGTCTGTCCTTTCAGATTTTTTCTTAGTTTATACGTGTTTGAGCATGCATAAAACTTGCATTGATGTGATTATGATATTTCATCTTCCTATCCAGAAGAATAGAGTATGTCTTTCCACATTCCATTACAAAGAACCAGTTGGATTCATATATTTATTCCATTGTTAATCTGTTTTGATTAATTCTTGTATCCTACTTTTGGACATTTCTTTGATTTCTCACTAGCTTCTTGAGTAAAATTCTTTGTTCATTTCACTTTGTTCTTTCTTGATTGATAATGATAGCATTTAAAGATATGAATTTCACTTTTCTTGTAGCTTTGGCTAAATAGAGACAATAAAATCTAGAAACTTCTGAAATAAATTAAACCTAATTTAGAGAAAAAAGGAAAGTGTACATTTTCTGTAGAGTACAAGGCACAACATATGTGTTTAAAATTAAGCTGTTATTAATATTATAAAATCAAGTTATTATTCATATATCCATATCTTATTGCATGCTGGCTAGAATTATCAAATACTAACAGCAGAACAAAAAAGTCCTCACTAGTAATTTTAGGTGAGAGTTTAAGGTAAAGATGTGGGCATGATATCACATAGGGTTGCTTTCATATCTATCAAGACCTTAGGTCTGTGACTTTGTGGTTTCTTATATGCACAGAAACTGATATGTAATTGCAGTGAACTTGTAACATACTAACCTTCCTGCCCTTTTACATTACCATAGAAAAAGCAAAACCCAGACCTCCTAATCAAACTGATAGCTTATTGTGTCTCTACCTCAGAATATCAACTATAATTATATATAATTTTGGGTCTGCCGCAGGGGCAGAGTCCTCATGGAGAACCTCTGCTAGGGTAGTGCAGAAGTGAAATGTAGGGTTAGAGCCCCCATACAGGGTCTCCACTGGGGCACTGCCTAGTGGAGCTGTGAGAAGAGGGCCACCATCCTCCAGACTCCTGAATGGTAGATCCATCAACAGCTGTACCATGTGCTTGGAAAAGCTGCAGTCACTCAATGCCAGCCTGCAAAAACAGCCAAAGAGGCTATACCCAGCAGTGCCACAGGGGCAGAGCTGCCCAAGGCCTTGGGAGCCCATATCAGAATGCCCTGGATGTGAGACATGGAGTCAAAGGAGGTCATGTTGGAGCTTTAAGATGTAATGACTCCCCTACCTGATTCTGGACTTGCATGAGGCCCATTGGCCCCTTTGTTTTGGCCAATTTCTCCCATTTGGAATGGGAACATTTACCCAATGCCTGTACCCACATTGTATCTTGGAAGTCACTAACTTGCTTTTGATTTTACAGGCTCATAGGTGGAAGGGACTTGCCTTGCCTCAGATGAGACTTTGAACTTGGACTTTTGGGTTAATGCTGGAATGAGTTAAGACTTTGGGAGACTGTTGGGAAGGCATAATTGGTTTTCAAATGTGAAAAGGGCATGAGATTTGGGAGGGGCCAGTGGCAGAATGATATGGTTTGGCTCTGTGTCCCCACCCAAATCTCATCTTGAATTTTAATCCCCATGTGTGGAGGGAGGGACCTGGTGGGATGTGATTGGATCATGGGGGCGGTTTACCCCATGCTGTTCTCATAATAGTGAGTGAGTTTTCATGAGGTCTGATGGTTTTATAAGTGGCAGTTTCCCCTGCTCTCCCCTCTCTCCTGCTGCCTGGTGAAGAAATTGCCTGCTTCCCCTTTGCCTTCCATCATGATTGTAGGTTTCCTGAGGCCTTCACACCCATGCAGAACTGTGAGCCAATTAACCCTCTTTTGCTTATAAATTACCCAGTCTCAGGTATTCTTTAGAGCAGTGTGAAAATAAACTGTATACATGAATTCAAATGATAACACTTAAGAGACTCATGTCCAAAGGATAACAGAAGCAGTTTTAGAACAAAACTATAATGAAGGATCTAAAGGGCTGTACTGGGTTCTCTTGTGTTACCCAGTGAGCAACGTTATGACCTTGGGCAGGCCTCTTTACATTGTGCAATGTGGAATTGAAATGTGATGGTGGATGGAACCTTGTCTTGAACCTAATTCCATGGGAAGCATTTAACATTTCATCATGACGTATGTTTGTTGTAGGCATTTGGTACATATCTTTTATTACCTCATGCAAGTATTTTGCTAAGAGGGGTTTGGTTTGTTTGTGGTTTTTGGTTTGTTTGCTTGCTTGTTTTTTAGAGAGACAGGGTCTCATTCTGTCACCTAGGCTGGAATTCACTGTTGTGATCCTCACTCACTGCAGCCTTGAACTCCTGGGTTCAAGCGATCCTCCCACCTCAGCCTCCAAAGTAGCTGGGACTGCAGGCACATGCCATCATGCCTGGTAAATTTTTTAATTTTTTTTTCAGAGATGAGGGTCTCAATCTATTGCCCAAGCTGGTCTCAAACTGTTGGCCTCTAGTGATCCTTCCACCTTGGGCTCCCAAAGAGCTGGGATTACAGGTGTGAGCCACCGTACCCAGGCAAAAGATAACTTTGGAACACCAACTGAGAATGTTACTTACAATGAATCCTATCCTCATTCTCATTTACTTATTTGGATGGAGTTTCCTGAAATTTGTCTCACTATCATCTAAGATCCTTTTTCTTTCTCCAACTGGGAGATTGTGTCTGGTTTGGAAACTGCAAGCCCTGTTCAGGAAAAGGGAAAAGACCCAAGGCACACACCCAGTCCTCAGGTGATCATCAGGCCCAGGTGAAAACTCAGGCCTTAGTTGCACATCCAGCCTTAAGTTGACACCCAGGCCCCAGGTGATCACCAGTCCCCAGGTGGACACAAGGCCTTAGGTGAACAACAAGACCCAGTAGGCCATCAGGCCCCAGCTGGATACAGTCCCCAGGTGAACACAAGGCCCCAAGAGGGACATAGGCCCAAGGCAGACATCAGGCCCTAGGTGGACATCAGGCCTGAGGAAGACATCCGGCCCCTGGTGAACATCAGGCATAGGTGTCCAAGCAGACCCTGGGTGGACATAACTGTGTACAGGTAAGGAGATGACCTGAGGGGAGGGTGAGTAGTCAGTAGCCCAGTGAAGTCCTGAGTAGGCTTATGGAAGGAAGGGGCTGAGGGGACAGAACTTTAAAGAAGCAACCTCACTTCCTTGATGACAGACCCAGACAGAACTTAGAACTCTGGTAACCAGGTGCCCACATCCTAGAGTCAGCCCCATAACCAGCTCCATGGGAGCCCAGGGAGGCACAGACACATGGTGAGGTGGCTGCAGCCTGGGAGACTTTTCAGGGGTGGTGCTTTTGGGCTGGAATTCCTTTGAATTCAGTGAGGTTTTCTCTGTGTTTGGAAATTCCGTGGAAAGTGACTGACGCTGGTCACCCTTTCTCCATTTTCAGCTCCTGGTCCATATGCAGAAATAGGAGCACTTGCAGCACCAGCTGTAGAGCCAGAGCCAGCATGGGAAGAGCCCCCTCCAGAGAGAGCCCTGGAGCTGGAGGGAGCTCCAGCCAAGGACCAGCCCAGCCAGGAGCTGCCTGAAATCATGGCACCTACTGTAGCCACTGGCCTTCACCCTGGAGCTGAAAGTGTGGCTGGAGAGAGAAGTGGGAGGGAGGGGGTGACAAGCACAGCCCCAGCCAGCAGCTCCCATGCTGCCCCTAGTCCTGGGCATGGTGGAAAACATAGAGGCAGAGACCAGGGCATTCAGACTGGACTCCTCTGTCTTGCTGGAGAGAGGCTTCTCTCATTCACTAGAACCACAGCCCTGCTGCTGCAGGGTCTGTTTATTGTGCTAATGCTGGTGGGGTCTATCTGTGTGCAGGAGGTGTGCAAGAGCATTAAAAGAAGGCTGGGAAGAAGAGTTCCAGCAGCTTCTACTGCTCTCAGATGCAATCTTCTCCTCCAGGCATGGATGTGTGTCTGCAACTGGGTATCCAGGCTGTTTGCCCCTAATGTGCCGCCCCAAATGGGCTCTTAAGAGGTGGGCAGGGGGTGAAGGGACCAGGAGGTGGCTCCAAAGGGTACAGCAAGCAAAGCTTTAAAAGACAGCCTTTGTGCCCCAGGCTCTCCATGCCACCACCTGCCCTAGCATTGATTAATGGTGTTAGAATTACAAGTTTATGAAATGAAATATAAATAAAGTTTGATTTCTGAAACTTCTTGCCTTTTTGAACTCCCTAATATTAGATGGTGTTTTTGAGGCTATCCTGAAAATCTCTGATAGTTGTGTCTTTTGTTGTGGTTGTTTGTGTGATTGAATTACCATCGAGTGAAGTGTTATTGGAAACCTTTCAGGTATGGCTTTTAGAAGACCTTGACCCACTCTTGCCTGTTTTGACTCTCTGGTTTATTGTGGAGAGATTATGTAGGCTCATGCCTCTGGCAGATAAATCACCTTTTACCATCATGGATTTGGCATCAGTTTCCAAGAATTATGTGTGCAAGTTGATATGCTGGTACTTTAGCTAATCTGGGTGTCAAAACAGAATGCCGTAGACTAGGTACCATAGAAAATTGATTTCTCACAGTTTTGGAGATGATAAAATCTAAGGTCAAATGGTCAGCAGATTCCGTGTCTACAGAGGGCTGGCTTCCTGGTTCATGCCACCTTTTTACTGTGTCTTTACATGACAGAAGGGATGAAGGAGCTCTCTGCAGTCCCTTTGATAGGGGCACCAATTCCATTCATGAGGTCCCTGCCTTCATGAACTTAATCACCTTCCAAGGCCCCACCTCCAAATACCATCACATAGAATTCAACACATGAATTTGAGGAGGACAATAACATTTGCTTTACAGAATCAGGTCACCCCAAGCCATATGCACTCACAGGAAATATATAATCTTCTATTAAGTATTTGCTGGTCCCCTCTGGGGATTGTCTAACCAAAATTGTCTAAACAAAAATTTAGACAATTTTTGTTTTCTTTAAGAAAAATGATCTTTCATGTGATCCATGGTTTAGTCATAGAAAGCACTGTGAGTTCACACACTTGCTAAAAAGAAGGGCAATTTTGATACAAAAATGAGAGTGACCTCCCTCTCTCTCTCTCACTCTCTCTCTCTTTTTAACCAACCCATTGGGCTGAGACATTGTAGGGACCCTTGGCTGGGCAGTAGGACTTGAGTAGCCACAAATAGCAAATACAACTTCTTGGTCAGTTTGGAGTAGAAAAGGTGACAGTTTGTCAACAAAAGAAAAAGTAAAGCAGATGAAGTTATTAGTTTGCATTCTAGCTATACCACCCCTTCCTTATCAAACCCCACCCCCAACTCAGGATCTAACACATAAAAGAGTAAACACGAAGGCACTGGTAACCAACTGACTCTTCTGAATGTCCTTGCTGTCTCCTCCAACAATTCCAGGCTGAGCATTGGGGTCGGGAAGGTAGCAGGAACATGACGATACACTGTGGAGGGCAGCCAGGGCTAAGACAGGGCTGCTCACTAGGGCTAGAAATTAGGAAGGGAGAGGCTAAGTGCAGACCAGCCCTAGCCTCCAAGTCAGCAAGCAATGAGACTGTGACAAAAGCAGGCAGAGGAAGCTTGAGGTAGAAAGGCAGGGGAAGAAAGCAAGTACAGTGCGAGAAGGGAACTGTGCGGCGAAAGTAGTCAATCTGATGGCAGAGGGAGACTGATGCTTAGAAGCTCATTTGGTGAGAGGGAATGAACAGAGGAGGCACAGAGATGGGGAACAAACATTTAACTAGTGAGAGAGATTTAAGATGAATGGGAAGAGAAATCTGGCAAAAAGGACACATTCATGCAGATCCTCTAAGATGAACACGCAGTCATCCCTACATGTAGAAATATGCTCAGTTACACATATAAAAACACAGATGAATGGAGAGCAAGCATAAACACAGACACATATTTCTACACATGCACTCATGTGTGCCCAGATACACACACACTATACATGCAAAACATGACAGCATTTACACATAGATATGCATCCTCACATGTACACAAATGTTACATCCTCACACAGAGACCCACAGTCCAGTGTGCACATATCCACACAGGTACACAGCCATAGAACTGACATACATACACATCAATATATAATGTGCACATACAGACAGGCATGCACAGATATATCTATGCACATAGACACGTACTCAGTCGTACAGATACACACACTCTCTAACACAAAGGTGACCAATGTAGATGAATATTGTCAGCTCTGTGGTTTCCCAGACCTTCATCTTTTCCCTGCACTTGTTTCAAAGGTGTTCAGCAGACTCCTGGTGAGGCTGTGTTAGGAAGGGGCAGGAGCTTCAGAGTCCTCACAGCTTTGTGAGGCAAAAGTCTGAGTCCAGTCCTGGCCTCTGCTGCTCACCCACCACTGGGCTATTAATGCCCTGTCTGTAGGTGAGAGATTCTGCATAGACTAGTCTTGGGATTTTTTCTAACTGGCCATTTTACTCCTTGGCACCCCCACTATCTCACTGGTAATGGCATACACTCTGCAAGGGAAACCTGAGAAATGGTTGTGAGTCTCCTGAGACAATAAGCATATCCTCCCACCCATAGCTACCTCAAGCGCCCATCAAATCAGAACCAGGATTATAAATACTTATGACTTTAGAGTAATTGGCAACACATATACTATAGTATTTACAGTATCATGAATGCATCTATTTCTCTGGTTAAGCAATCTCTGAGATGGAACAGTGTTCTGTGTTTGCCAAGGGAGACAGGGCCAATGCCCAGGACATGCAGGACATAGGGGCAGAAGGTGGCATATGGTGGGGGTTTCTGGTCGATTTGCAGGGCCCACTTCCTCCATCAACAGTGGGCTGTAGTGAGAAGCTTGCAAAGGTATGCATATCGACTAGAGTTGGACTCCCCCATCCTTAGCGCTGTGGTCCTTTGGCCTCAGCCACAGGTGCTCAGAGTCCTCTCAAGGTGAACAAATGTTTCAGCATTTTTGGCCTGACCTGATACTACCTGGGGACCCAGGCTGCCGGGATGGTGAGCTATCTGCTTTCTCAGCCAAAGGGCTCTTAAACCAGCAGCATCAGCTTTTTCTTGCCTTTGTAGATCTGTTTGTGGTTGTTGATGAACAGGGTAAATTGCAGGAAGCCATCCTAGAGCAGCAGGAGGGTCTCCCGAGCCTTGGTTAGAAACTCAATGAACTGTCCATACTGGCAATGGCTAATGTGTGTTAGGTGTAGTGTGTGGTGTTGAAGTAAGCATTGCAACAGCAACTGGTGCCATGGAGTTGTGTCAGTGGAGATGAGCTTTCCAGAGTTGCGGCGGTCTCAGGTGCTGGCCAGGCCAGGTGCAGTCACTGTGCAGCCTTGCACACAGGATGTCTGAAAGCACCATGGCAATGTGCACACTCTTCACCACCAGGGAGATGAGAACTGCCAGCTCATTCTTGCCCAGAGAGTGGCTGAGGTCACAAACCCAGAGCACATCACTGATGGCTGGGTGGGTGTCCTGGTTATGAGCCAGGTTAAGATGGCTTATGGCCAATGAGGCCAGCTTGAAGGCACAGAGCATGTAGCCATGGAGCTCCACGTAGCAGGGAATGGTGAACAGCTGTGAATGGGTTATGCCACCGGCAGCAGCCTCAGTGGCAATCTGGCAGGCTGCCTCAAAGCCAATGTGGTCTTTCTCACAGAGTGTAAGGGCTGACAGGGCACAGCTCTGTGGATGCTTCATAGCACACTGCAGGGCCAGTGTGCAAGCACAGCTAGCCAGTTCCTTCCGCTGTGGATAGTCAAGACTGAGGCACAGGATAGTGGTGTGGGATATGGCTGTGGCAGCTACAATACTAGCAGCCTCAGTAGGGGTGAAGAATGTGTACCAGCTCTGCAAGATGCTCTCTGGGGCCCGCACACCTGTCAGGGAGAGCCTGAGCTAAGCCGTGGCCATCTGGGTCCTGATTCAGGTTAGCCCAGATTACTGTGTGGGGTTTGAACTTGGCCTGCAGAGATGAGTTCTCCCTCCTCCTCAGCAACCTTGAGATGATCTGAGGCAAACCAGGGCAAGAGAAGCATCCCAGATGGCCAAACCTTGTTTGGGGTCTCTTCCTATCCTTTCCTTCCCCAGGTTAGAGGGTTGAAGGTTTCTGCAGGTGCTCTTAGCCCCTCAGGAGGATGGAGCAGTAGAGCCTGTGGTTTCCTTGCCCCAAGGCTAGGGTTGCCGATCTGCCAGGGGTTCTAGCTGAAGTGGGGCCTCTCGGGGTAGAGTCTTGTGCTGGGGATTTGGGCTTTAGAAACGGTCCTGGGCCTCCAAGGTGTCTGGGATTTCTCACAAGCATGGACAAGGACAGGGACAAAACCACCAGGCCCACTACCTCCCGAGGGCACACTTGAGTATTGGCAGCTGAAAATTCATTCTCTTAGACATGTCTCTGATGAGAGGGTCAATGTGCTGCTGACATCAGCATATGGTTGGTTTAAGCAGTGAGGACAGAACTTGGGCTGGCCAAACAGAGGCCATCTTCTCCCACCAGCAGCCCCATCCTTTCTTAGGCCATCAGGAATAGGAATATGAGTGCTCCAAGGATTTGTTGTCCTGTCTCAGGAGTAGGGTATAGAAACTCCTTTCCTGTGGGAGTAGATGGAGGTGGGCGATACTCATTTCTGAAGCACAGGTCACCAACCATTGTACCATCTCTCTGTGTCTCCAGTTAAAGGATGATAAGGTCATCTCATCACCTGTAACCCAGGTTCCAGGGCCACGTTGAGCAGGGTGCTGTCAGTACTACTGTTAGTGGGAGTAGCAATCTTGAACACATTTTGGGCCAGTTTGAAGATGAGGGGGGGAAGAATGAATGTGCTTCTACATTGCTTCCAGAATTCTTCAGAGCCTCAAAGTGTCTCCTTTGGCAGCAGTCAGCACAGTGGAGGCCAGTTCCCACCGCTGTGATTCCAAGTGTCCAAGCCTGAACCAGGGAGGATAATGGCTGGGCACCAGAGACACCATACGGTGAGTGAGGGACGTTTCAGCTGCACAACCTGAATTTTCTGAAACAGGTAACCTTATGACAAGCAAGCCTAATTTACAGGCAGGGTCTGGATCATGAGACAGCAGAGCTGAGAACAAATACTCGGCAGAGATATGCATGGAAATGCTCTCTCGGTGGATGACTTCTCCCAGATCCCTGAAAGGGCCCCCTTCCAGCAGCAAGATGCACTATTTTTGGAATGTTTGCACTGGGTCATCATCCAATTGCAGCTCTTGGATTTGGCTGAGGAGCTGCTCCTCATTACGGCACACCTTGTCCTGTGCACCTGAGGCAGCTTCCAGGGCCAATGACAAGTAGGACTCACTGCTGTTTGGGGAGCTTACAGCCACAGGTACATGTTGGTACACAGGGGGTCTGCTTTCATTCATATCTAGATAGCCATCATGATTCAGGAGGCAGGTCTCAGTCAAAGTGAGAAAGAGGCAGCCGATGGGATCCAGGGGATGGCCAACCCAGCCTTCCAGGTTTGTGATGGTTGTGGCTCCTCTCTGCAGCACTTCTTTCTTCTGATGCTTGTAGATTTTCAGGTGCCACCACTGCTGAACCTCAGAGTATTAATAATGGCCACTGTGAGTCTGAGGGCCTCTTTTGGATAACCATGGGAATGTGGGGCATCAACCCAAGCACAGGCTGTGGCACGTGCTCAAACCACAGTGGCTGCCCTTGGGAATTAAGACTAGTCTTGGCTGGGCATGGTGGCTCATGCCTGTAATCTCAGCATTTTAGGAGGCTGAGGTGGGTGGATCATGAGGTCAGGAGATCAATACCATCCTGGCCAACATGGAGAAACCCTGTCTCTACTAAAAATACAAAAAATTTAGTTGGGCATGGTAGTGGGCCTCTGTAGTCCCAGCTACTTGGGAGGCTGAGGCAAGAGAATGGTGTGAACCTGGGAAGCGGAGCTTGCAGTGAGCCTAGATCGTGCCACTGCACTCCAGCCTGGGTGACAGAGAGATACTCTGTCTCGAAAAAAAAAAATTAGCTGGGCATGGCAGTGCATGCCTGTAATCCTAGCTATTCGGGAGGCTGAGGCAAAAGAATTGCTTGAACCTAGGAGGTGGAGGTTGCAGTGAGCCCAGATCGCCCCACTGCACTCCAGCCTGGCAACAGAGCTACTTGACTCTGTCTCAAAAAAAAGTATATATATATATATATATATATATATATATATATATATATTGCACAGATCCCTGAAAATATGATTATATACATTTTCTTTTTTGTTTTGTTTTGTTTTGGCTTGGTTTTTTTGTGATGAAGTTTCACTCTTCTGCCCAGCCTGGAGCAGTGGTGTGTTCTCCGCTCCATTCTCCCGCCTCAGCCTTTCAACCAAGTAGCTACTTTTTTTTTTTTTTTTTGAGATGAAGCTTCGCTCTTGTCACCCAGGCTGGAGTGCAATAGTAAGTGCTCAGCTCACTGCAACATCCGACTCCAGGCTTCAAGTGATTCTCCCACCTCAGCCTCCCAAGTAACTGGGATTACAGGCTCCCACCAGCAAGCCCGGCTAATTTTTTTGTATTTTTAGTAGAGACGGGGTTTCATGATGTTAGCCAGGCTGGTCTCAAACTCCTGACCTCAAGTGATCCACCCACCTTGGCCTCCCAAAGTGCTGGGATTGCAAGCATGAGCCACCGTGCCCAGCCTGATTATATACATTTTCAATAAACATACATGAAAATGGTCTCATGCATTTTAATAATTAGAAGACCAAAATCAATAAAAATGTAATAACATTACCCGTTAACCAGAATATATAAAAGAAAGACTGACAAAATCAGGTGTTGGAAAGGACATCTAATTAGAATGCTCTTAAACTTGCGGTTGGGTTGTATATTAGCCAAAAAAATCTTTGGAATTAAAAAACTTAAATGATAAATTGTGTGTATTTGTGGTGTACCACATTATACATATATACACACACAGACACACATTGTAGAATAGCTGAATCTGTATATATATATATAGCCACAGACATACATTGTAGAATGGCTAAATCAAGCTACCTAGCATATCAGTTAGCTTAGATACTTATCTTTTTTTTTTAATTTTTTTATTTTTAGATGGAGTCTCCCTCTGTCACCCAGGCTAGAGTGCAATGGTGCAATCTCGGCTCACTGCAACCTCTGCCTCCCAGGTTCAAGTGATTCTCCTGCCTCAGCCTCCTGAGTGGATGGGATTACAGGCACCTGCCACCACGCTCAGCTAATTTTTGTATTTTTAGTAGAGATAGGGTTTCACCATCTTGGCCAGGCTGGTCTCAAACTCCTGACCTCAGGTGATCCTCCTGCCTCAGCCTCCCAAAGTGCTGGGATTACAGGCATGAGCCACTGCACCTGGCCTCTTTCTTTTATTTCTTAACCTAGAGCAGAGCTTCCTAGTGTATATGAGTTGGAAGGCTTCTTTTTTACATTAAAACATTTCATAAATTTCTACACTATAGTAGTTGTACTTTCATTCAGTCTGCAGATAGTATTAAATAATGTAAAGTGTAACTTACCTCCCGTCTTAAGTCATGAAGCTTAGGAATCACATATGATCTAGAGAATGAATAAAATGGGTCATAGAAGCTATGACTGGGAGAACTGGTATTATTAATTATATCTGGGATCAGTGTGCATTTTATTTTGTGATTTGGTTGAGGTTTTTTATCACTTGGAGACCTTTAGGTTCTTTGTATTGTTGCTATATGTAATTAAAATTGATATTAACCAGTAGTACTGACAAGAATTGCTTTTGTTGACAGTATTTTTAAATGACTAGATTTTTACTTGAAAGCGCTGTGCAACTAACTACAAAATAAAATTGTTTTCCATCTATGAATTCTTGTGGGAATAAGACCATTTAAAGCTGCTTTTACCATTATGATATAAGTTAATGCACTTTGGCAATAATGTATTAATTGCTCAAACATAGTCTGGACACAATTAATGTAGATCCCAGAAGTGTTTGTTAGGACCCAAGAGTATTTTATGTGACAGGAATTTCTTCTTAAATGATTAAATATAAAAGTATGCTAGGTATAGATTATTATATTTAATCTATATTTGTGACTTTTTTCTTTTATGTGCAGTTTCTGTGAAAAGAGCTTTTAAAGCAACTGTCCCAAATAGAATGCTGCTATCTCTGTATCTCCATTGACTTCCTTTCTGTAAAGCCTCAGGTTGGCTGTACTGGAGATCATTTGCTTTCCAAATTGCCGTCTGATGGCAAAGTACCACCATTGGTGGTGCCAGTTTAAGTTATTTTATATTCAACCCAGGACACTAAGGAACTCCTTCACCTCTGGAAGAACTTTAAGGTAAACAAGAAAACAGGATTTAAAAATCAATATGCAGCATTTGAATGCTGTTACTTTCTCTTTTATATCCTTTTTTTTTTTTTTTTTTGAGACAGTGTCTCACTCTGTCACCAGGCTGGAGTGCAGTGGGGTGAACTCGGCTCACTGCAACCTCCACCTCCCAGGTTCAAGTGATTGTCCTGCCTCAACCTCCCAAGTAGCTGGGACTACAGGTGTGTGCCACCAGGCCTAGCTAATTCTTATAGTTTTAGTAGAGATGGGGTTTCACCATGTTGGTCAGAATGGTCTCGATCTCTTGACCTCATGATCTGCCTGCCTTGGCCTTCCAAAGTGCTGGGATTACAGGTGTGAGCCACTGCACCAGGCCAATTTGGACTTTTTTAAAGAAATAATATATAATTGGCCATCCATATCCATGGGTTCCACATCTGTAGATTTAACCAACTGCAGATCAAAAATATTCAGAAAAAATGATGATTGTACTGTACATGTACAGCCTTTTTCTTTGCATTTTTTCCTGAACAATACAATACAAGAACTATCTCAATAGGATTTACATTGTATTAGGTATTATAAGTAATCAAGAGATGATCTAAGGCATATGGGAGGATATGTGCAGATTATATGCAAATATTGCACCATTTATATAAGGGACTTGAGTATTTATGGATTTTGGTATCCAAGGAGGGTCGTGGAACCAATTCCCCACATATACTGAGGGATAACTGTAATAATAATACCTCAGTTATCTTTCACATGTCTAGAATGAAAGAGAAAGGAATTATTTTGTATTTGGTTAGTAAACATAGAAAACATGTCTCTTATCTATTATTTTCTAATATTTGGTGCAATGAAAAATAAGGAAACAATCAAGTAGTCCTTTTCCTTCCCTGCTTTCTCCACCAGTCTACTTCCCAGTCTAAATAGTTACTTGAATAATCCATTGGCTGAATTTGGCTGATGTAGAAGCCAAGGGATTAATAGAGAGAAGATGAAACAATTGATTCTTGTTTTTTAAAAAACAATTTGTCTTAGCCCATTGAAACACCATAAGTCACAATGGCTTTTTTCCCCTCAAAATTTTATTAGAAAAATTTCAGGCCGGGTGCGGTGGCTTACACCTGTAATCCCAACTCTTTGGGAGGCCAAGGCAGGTGGATCATGAGGTCAGGGGTTTGAGACCAGCCTGAGCAACATGGGGAAACCCTGTCTCTACTAAATATACAAAAAGAAATTTAGCTGGGCATGGTGGTGGGCACCTATAATCCCAGCTATGCAGGAGGCTGGGGCAGGAGAATTGTGTGAACCCGGGAGGTGGAGTTTGCAGTGAGCCAAGATCGTGCCTCTGCACTCCAGCCTGGGTGACAGAGTGAGACTGCATCTCAAAAAAAAAAAAAAAAAAGAAAGAAAGAAAGAAAAATAAACATTTCAAACATCCAGGAAAGTAAAAACACTTAATAGCAAATACCCGTATGTCTACCACATAGAGTCTGCCATTAACATTACTTACTACACTTGCTTTATCAAATATCCATCCTACTATGCATTCTTCTATCCATTATTAATCCTCCTTTTGAGAGAATGAATTTCAGAGTAAATTGAAGACACCAATAAATATTTCCTTCTAAATACTTAAACATATACATCATTTACTGGACTTCAACGATCTCGTTACAGTTTTCTTCTGACATCAGTTTTATGCACAATGAGCTCCCCAGGTGAATGTTTGTTGAATTTTGTGTATATTTGTGAATTTTAAGTGTATATTTATTAAATATTGACAAATGTATATCGGTGTAATACAAATCTCTATGAAGATCTACAGTATTTGTCCACATATATTTTGTCTTATCCCCTCTCTTTTCTTCTTCTGGGATTCCAATTAGGGAAACAGGTATATGTTGGACCTTTTGATATGGTTCTGTGGATCTCTGAGACTATTTTTTTTCTAGTATCTTTTTTCTCTCTTAATTAAAGTCAATAATATTGATCTTTTTTCAAGTTCACTGTCTCTTCTTCTGTTATCTTCATTCTGCAGTTAAGCCTATTGATGAATTTTTTATTTAGACATTGCATTTTTTAGTTCTAGAATTTACAGTTCATTGTTATAGTTTTCCTCTACTGCAATTTCTGATTTTTACATTATTGTAAACCAATTCTCTTTCATGTATGTGAGCTTTAAAATCTTTGTCTGCTAATTTCAGCATTTAGGTCATCTGGGTTTGAATTCTGTGGATTGTCTTTTTTCTTGAAAAGGGATCACATTTTCTTGTTTCTTTGTATATGGAGTAATTTGGGGTTGGATTCTTGATATCAGTATCAAAAATATTGAATGTTACATTGTGGAGACTCTAGGTTCAGTTACATTCCTCTGAGAAGGTTTCTTCCTTCCTCCCTCTCTTCTTTCCTCCCTCCCTTCCTCCTTCCCTTTCTCCTTTCCTTCCTGATATGGTTTGGATGTTTGTCCCCTCCAAATCTCATGTGATTCCCAATGTTGGAGGTGGGGCCTGATGGGAGGTGATTGGATCATAGGGCAGATCCCTCATGAATGACTTAGCACCATCGCCTTGATTCAAAGTGAGTTTCTCACTCTGAGTTCCTGTGAGATCTGGTTGTTTAAAAGAGCATGGCACCTCCCCTGTGCATCTCTTGCTCCTGCTGTGACCAGGTGATGTGCCTGCTCCCCCTTTGACTTCGGCCATGAGTGTAAGCTTCCTGAGGCCCTTACAAGAAGCAGATGCTGGCACTATGCTTCGTGTGCACTCTGCAAAACTGTGAGCAAATGAAACCACATTTTTTAATAAATTACCCAGCTTCAGGTATTCCTTTATAGTGATGCAAACAGACTAACACGACTGTCTCCCCTTCTTTCCTTTCTTTCTTCCTCCCTTCTACCAGACAAGTAAGTTGGTTGGACTTAAACTACAAATTTTGTCTTAGGTGGTAGTTCAGAGATCAGCCAGATATTTGAACAGGCTTTATTTACAGAATTTGGGAATCTCTCCTTTCCAGGAATCCCCACCTTACTTTTCTGCAGCTCTGATTTCCCTGAACTCTACCCTGTGGTTCTTCAGGCCAGAAAGACTGAGTTTTCTATTGGAGCTTTATGTAACCTGTGTGGTGCCAACTTTGATGTGTACTCAGGCTAAAAGTCATTAAAAACAGATAACTCACTTTGTGCCATTACCTTTTTCCCAAGAGTCAACTCCTATCTGGATTTGTATTGCTTTTCTTTACTCTTCCTTGCCTAAAGGATTTTTATTTGCTTGTTTTGCTTTAGTTTTGGTCTAGAGTTTATTGTTATCTCCAAGAGAGTTGGGTCTGGCAGGAGTGATTATCTTTTTTAATTTTAATTTTAATATTAATTTTTTTGTTTTGAGACAGAGTTTTGCTTTGTCACTCAGGTTGGAGTGCCGTGGTGTGGTCTGGGCTCCCTGCAATTTCCACCTCCTGGGTTCAAAGAATTCTCATGCCTCAGCCTCCTGAGTAGCTGGGACAACAGGCACACACCACCACACCCAGCTAATTTTCGTAATTTTTAAGAGTAGAGATGGGGTTTCACCATGTTGGCCAGGCTGGTCTCAAATTTCTGTCCTCAAGCAGTTCACTCGCCTTGGCTTCCTAAAGTGCTAGGATTACAGACGTGAACCACTGTGCCCAGCCAAATTTTAATTACTTAAAGAAAGAAGAAAATATGAACCCAGTGTCTGGCCTACCATCTTATTTTGTGCATATCAATAGTACTTCTCAAAAAATAGTTTTCAAAAGTTCTGGCTCACAGATTGCCCAATCAATTGATCTTTGTCTTTTTTTCATACTTGTTAACAATGTTGGGATCAAACAGTGCAGTCTTATAATCTGTTTTATCCACATACTATATTGTGACAATTTCCTCTTTGTTGCTTTTTGATGACTTCATAGTATTTCTTCACATGGATATACCATAATTCGTCCAACAAATTTTCTATTTTTAGGTAATTTTGAGTTTTTAATGTATTATTGTTATCAGGAAAAAGGTAAGAAATATCTTCCTGGCAATATGTGATAGCTTTTCTTATGTTCTTCACGTTGCACTCACTAAAAAGCATTGCCTTTTAAGTTGAATGAAGGAGAAATTGGTTAACTCTTAAATTATAGGTTATATATTAGACAGAAAATTACTTTTATTAGAGTCAAGAAAGTAAGGTGGTACCTCATTATAAAGAAGCTAAATATGTGTATGTATGTATGCATACATATGTGAAGAACGGGTTGAGATAGAGAAGATTTTGAGAGGATAGGGCAGACTGCTAACAATGACTAACATTGTCTTTCAAGAATAGTCATGAATCATTTAACAATGAGGATATGTTCTGAGAAATGTGTTGCTAAGCTATTCCATCGTTGCATGGACAGTATAGAGACACTTAACACAAACCTAGATGGTTTAGCCTACTAAACACTTAGGCTATATGGATATAGCCTAAGCTGTCACACATTGTAGCTCCTAGGCTACAGACCTATACAGTATGTTACTATACTGAATATTGTAGGCAGTTACAACACAATGGAAAGTGTTAGTGTATCTAAATATATCTCAGCATAGAAGAGGTACAGTAAAAATATGGTATAAAAGATGAGGCACCTTCTATTAGTCCGTTTTCACACTGCTGATAAAGACATGCCTGAGACTGGGTAATTTATGATGAAAAGAGATTTAATGGGTTCACAGTTCCATGTGGCTGGAGAGGTCTCACAACAATGGTGGAAGGCGAAAGGCACATCTTACATGGCAGCAGGTGAGAGAGAATGAGAGTGAAGCCAAAGGGGAAGCCCCTTATAAAACCATCAGATCTTGTGAGACTTACTCACTACTACAAGAACAGTATGGGGAAAACTGCCCCCATGACTCCATTATCTCCTACCATGTCCCTCCCACAACATGCGGGAATTCTGGGAGCAAAAATTCAAGATGAGATTTGGGTGGGGACACAGCCAAACCATATCATTCTTCCCCAGTCCCTCCCGAATCTCATGTCCTCACATTTGAAAACCAATCATGCCTTCCCAACAGTCCCCCAAAGTCTTAACTCATTTCATACAGTCCAAAGTCTCATCTGAGACAAGGCAAGTCCCTTCCACCTATGAGCCTGCAAAATCAAAAGTGAGTTAGTTACTTCCTAGATACAGTGGGGGTAAAGGCATTGGATAAATACATCATTCCAAATGGGAGAAATTGGCCAAAATGAAGGGGCTAAAGGCCCCATGCAAGTCCGAAGTCCAGGGTGGCAGTCAAATCTTTTTTTTTTTTTTTTTTTTGTGAGATGGAGTCTCACTCTGTCACCCAGGCTGGAGTGCAGTGGTGCGATCTCGGCTCACTGCAAGCTCCATCTCCCAGGTTCATGCCATTCTCCTGCCTCAGCCTCCTGAGTAGCTGGGACTGCAGGTGCCCACCACCACACCCGGCCAATTTTTTGTGTTTTTAGTAGAGATGGGGTTTCACTGTGTTAGCCAGGATGGTCTCAATCTCCTGACCTCGTGATCCACCTGCCTCAGCCTCCCAAAGTGCTGGGATTACAGGTGTGAGCCAGGGCAGCCAAATCTTAAAGCACCAAATTCATCTCCTTTGACTCCATATCTTGCATCCAGGTCACACTGATGCAAGAGGTGAGTTCTCATGGTCTTGGGCAGCTCCACCCATGTGGCTTTGCTCCTGGTTGCTTTCATGGGCTGGCGTTGAGTCTCTGCAGCTTTTCCAGATGCACAGTGCAAGCTGTTGGTGGATCTACCATTCTGGGGTCTGGAAGACGGTGGCTCTCACAGCTCCACTAAGGCAGTGCCCCAGTGGGGACTCTGTGTTTGGTCTTCAACCTCACCTTTCCCTTCTGCACTGCCCTAGCAGAAGTTCTCTACGAGGCCCCTACCCCTGCAGCAAACATCTGCCTGGACATCCAGGCATTTCTGCACATTCTCTGAAATCTAAGCAGGGGTTCCCAAACCTCAATTTTTGACTTCTGTGTACCCACAGGCTCAACACCACATGGAAGCTGCCAAGGCTTGGGGCTTGCACCCTCTGAAGCCATGGCCCAAGCCGTACCTTTTTCTCTTTTGTCCATGGCTAGAGTGGCTGAGATGTCCCTAGGCTGCACACAGAAGGGGTGCCCTGTGCCCAGCCCACAGACCCATTTTTTCCTCCTAAGCCTCTGGGACCATGGTGGGAGGGGCTGCTGCAAAGGTCTTTGACATGCCCTGGAGACATTTTTCCCATTGACTTGGTGATTAACATTTGGCTCCTTGTCACTTTTGCAAATTTCTGCAGTTGGCTTGAATTTCTCCTCAGAAAATGGTTTTTTTTTTTTCTATTGCATTGTCAGGCTGCAAATTTTTTTGACTTCTGTCCCCTGTTTCTGTTTTAAAACTGAGTGCTTTTAATAGCACCCAAATCACCTCTTGAATGCTTTGCTGCTTAGAAATTTCTTCTGCCAGACACCCTCAATTATCTCACTCAAGTTCAAGATTCCACAAATTTCTAGGGCAGGGACAAAATGCCACCAATTTCTTTGCTAAAACATAGCAAGAGTTGCTTTTACTTCATTTCCCAACAAGTTTCTTATCTCCACCTATCATCTCAGCCTGGATTTTATTGTCCACATGATTGTCAGCATTTTGGTCAAAGCCATTCAGCCAGTCTCTAGGAAGTTCCAAACTTTCCCACATCTTCCTGTCTTCTTCGAGCCCTCCAAACAATTCCAGACTCAGCCTGTTATCCAGTTCCAAAATCACTTTCACATTTTTGGGTATCTTTATAGCAGCACCCCACTCCTGGCACCGATTTACTGTATTACTCCTTTTTCATGATGCTGATAAAGACATACCTGGGACTGGGTAATTTATGATGCAAAAGACGTTTCATGGACTCATGGTTCCACTTGGCTGGGGAGGCCTCACAATCATGGCGGAAGGTGAAAGGCACATCTTACATGGTGACAGGCAAGAGAGAATGAGTGCCAATTGAAAGGGGATACCCCTTATAAAACCATCAGATCATGTGAGACTTATTACCACAAGAACAGTATGGGGGAAACTGCCTCCATGATTCAATTATCTCCCACTGGCTCCTCCCATAACACTTGGGAATTATGGCAGCCACAGTTGAAGATGAGATTTGGGTAGGAACACAGTCAAACCATATCACACCTGTTTTGGGCATTTACCGTGAATGGAGCTTGCAGGGCTGTAAGTTGTTTTGGGTGAGTCAGTGAGTAAGTAATGAGTGAATGTGAAGCCTAGGACATTACTGTATATATACTATTGTGGACTTTATAAACACTCTACACTTAGGATACACTAAATTTATTGAATATATTTTTGTTCCTTCAATAGTAAATCCTAGCTTACTGTAACTTTTTTACTTTATAATCTTTCAAATATTCTTAAACTTTTGGACTCTTTTGTAATAACACTTGGCTTAAAACACCAAACAACAGTGTGCAGCTATCCAAAAATATTTTCTTTATGTCCTTACCGCATAAGCTTTTTTCTATTAAAAATTTCTTTTTTTACTTTTTAAACTTTTTTCTTAAAAACTAAGACCCAAACATACACATTAGCCTAGGCCTACATATCTTGATGACAACCATTGTGATGTCACTAGGCGATAGGAACTTTTCAGCTTCATTATATTCTTATGGTGCCACTGTCATATATGTGGTCCATAGTTAACCACAACATTGTTATATGGAGAATTATGATAATTTAAACCTATGAAGAATTTAGTTTTATGTCTCTATGGTATTCCCAATGTGATCACTAACCTTGAAAGGAATTTGAGCTATGTTTTATCCTTTTTAAATTATGAGATACAATACACATAGAAAAATCCATAAAACAGAAATATACAGCTCAGTGATTTATTACAAAGCAGAACACCTGCGTAGGTATCACCTAGGTAAAGAAAGAGTATTACTAGTAACCCAATAGCCTCTCTCTTTTTCTTTGCCTTTCAGTCATTCTAGAGTACTCAGTATCACAATTGTTATAATCATAACTCTCTTGCTTTTCTTCAACCACCACCCTGACTTCTGTCTCCATAAATGACTTTTGCCTGTTGTTGTTTTGTTTTTTTGTGTTTTTTTTGAGACAGAGTCTCGCTCTGTTGCCCAGGCTGGAGTGCAGTGGCACAATCTCAGCTCACTGCAAGCTCCACCTCCTGGGTTCACACCATTCTCCCGCCTCAGTCTCCTGAGTAGCTGGGACTACAGGCGCCTGCCACTGCACCCGGCTAATTTTTTGTATTTTTAGTAGAGGTGGGGTTTCACCATTCACAGGATGGTCTCGATCTCCTGGCGTGAGGTGATACCGCCCGCCTCAGCCTCACAAAGTGCTTGGATTACAGGCGGAGCCACTGTGCCCGGCCTGTTTCAGCCTATTTTTTATGTGTCTTTTTATTGAGGAATAATTAATATAAAATAAACCCCTGATATTTAAAGTGCCCAATTTTGTGTGTTTTAAGATGTTTATACACCCTTGGATAATCACCACAATGAATCAGTGATTCCATCAGAAGAAATCAGTGACTGCTTCTGGCAGAATCCAGGGAACCCTCTCTAATATCTCATGAAATTCTACTTGGACTCAAGTAAGAAACAGGGCTCTGGGTCTCCCAGCCACATCTTGGGATCTAAAGATGCATCGGCCTTTGCAAGGATTTTGCACATCGCTGTGCTGCAGCCTGAGAATGGGTCTGTCTCGGGGTCTGCACAGGAGCAGTGGATTTCACAGCGGCTCTGAGGCTTATGCTGTGCTCCAGGCCTATGGGAAAGTGAGATACAAATCTTCCCTCTGCTCTCTAGGCCTGGTGCAGTGATCCCGGTTGGTGGCTCTGACAAATCTAGCTCAGAATGTAACTTCTGTTGTGAACTCCTGATTTTCCTTGGACAAATAGTTCTGACAATATCTTATTTCAATTCAACTAGTATATTAATCCATTGCTCATACTTCTCATTCCATTCTTGCTTTTACAATCGGTGGACCCTGTCCTGTGCCCACAGTTCTCTGCCTCTCTCCCTGCCTAGTCCAGCCTCCTGCAAAGGTTCAGCTTCCAGAAGAGACTCCTACATCCACTGCCCTGGAAGAAGCAACATTATGAGTAGAATGGCAAGATTTTGTCACATCAGCACTGGGGATATCTCATCACTACTCTGGGCCCATTGAAGCAATCACATACTCTCTGAACCTGAGTTTTCATTTTTGGCTCCATGTAACCCTACCTCGGCAGCTCTTGCTTTCAACATGGGGATGAGCTGAAGAAGAGGTTTGTAAATGACAAGTATCGGTCACTCTTCACCATGCAGGGGTGGCTGTGTCCTTCTGTGTCAGACTTTGTGCCAACACGGCTGTGCCCTGCAAGCTCTTCCAAGGTCCTCCATGCAGTCCGTGTTCCCTCAGCTGGCCACATTGTCTGGAAGTTAAGGTCACCTCCTCATGCACTGGAAGAAGCAGCAGAGTCAAGTGGACAGTGTGGCCTGGCACCACCAGCTCCTACGGGAGCCCCAGATGGTAATGCCTGCTGGTCTCCAGCTTGCAGGTTTCTGATTTCGGGCTCTTGCTCTAGGGCTGGCCACTTGGGCTCCTGAAATACTCTGGGATCCTGTCTGAGGATACAGGTGATGATCACTGTTCAGGATGTGGAAAGAGCTCAGTGTTAACCCAGGACACTGTCTCATGGGGACACGAGGCACAAGCCTCCCATCTGATCACACAGCCTGGCCTATAGACTCACTTTCATTTTGCATGACTATCACCTGACTCAGGACATTCCTGCAGTCATTTTTTCCTCCAGGACTGACAGACTAAGGCCTTTCCATTTGTCTGTCGCCTTATATCCAGTCAATATATATACTGGGCTTTTAGGATAAAACATTCCCAGCCTGGGCATTGCCACACAGACAGGTAGCTCAGAAGGAAAATACTCTTGGTGATTCCAGATCTCTGGGTACATGGACTTGGCATGTGTTTGTGTCCGTGACTAAGGTCAAGTTTGGGGTTAGGAGTGAGAGTGGTCACCACATGGTCCAGGAAAAATGTGCTGAGGTTTCTGTTGTCAAAGATAAAATTTGTACACCTTCCTGCCCTTCCCTGTACCTGAGGCAGCCTCTTGAAGCCTGCAGGTTTCTGAGATTCTCCATAAATGGAGAGGAAACATCCCATAGAATGGATGACTGGGACAAAAAGACAAGACAGGATGAGGGTACAGATGTCAGCAAGGGCTAAACAGCAAGTATGCACTTGATCATGCCAAAGAATACTGAAATAGCTTTGAGGGTAATTCAGTGTCCTTGAGGATTAAAAACAAATTGGAGATTGAGGGCTTCAAACCCCCATTAGGTCCTTGTGCAAACAGATGCTGAATTCCAATGCACATTAAGAAAGAGGCAAAAAAGATGAGGCAAAATCTCTGAAAGACAGAAGGAGGGGATTTCTCCATTCTTGATGCTTAAGAGACAGGGACCTACCAGGCACTCACCTGAAAAATCCTGCAGGGTCACAGCACAGGGAAGGAAATGTGTTGGATACATAAGATGACTTTGATGTTGAAAACACCACCTCCACCACTGATAATGGTTTTCATCATTCATACTTAGGTGCATATACAACCTCTAGCAACCATAATTACCACAAAGAACAGGCATTGTGTAAACTTTTATGAGGTTCTGTGTTATAAAATAATTACACAAAATGTATAAATAATGTGGGCACTAATAAGGTGAGTTTATATGTTGCAATATCTAGGGTTCCTATTGAACTTGTAGAATGTAAAACTAAATAGGTACTAACGTAAAATGATACAGTTAGAAACACTTGATTCATGAAAAATAAAAAGTGAGCAAAAAGAAATAAAGCAAAAAGCCCAAATAAGATAAAGGTGAACTTAAACACAATATCAGCAATTATATTCAATGTAAATGTACTGATGAACCAGATAAAAATACATTTCCTTAAAATAAAGTTACTTGTGTGTTAAATTTTAAAGGATGCTAAAAATACACTATGCAAACATTTACCTGCAGAAAGCTCTTGTGGTTATCTTATCAGACCAGATAATTTTAATGAACACTATTTACATCAGGAAATGTGGGACATTTTATGTGTATAAAATGAAATATTCAACAAGAACACATAACAATTGTAAAATACACATGAGTCCATGCGTGGTGGCTCATGCCTGTAATCCCAGCACTTTGGGAGGCCAAGGTGGGTGGATTGCTTCAGCTCAGGAGTTCTAGACCAGCCTGGGCAGCATGGCAAAATTGCATCTCTAAAAAGTACAGAAAAAAATATTAGCCAGACATGGTGGCATATGTGTCTGTAGTCCAAGATGCTTGGGAGCCTGAGGTAGGAGGATCCCTTGAGCCTGAGAGGTGGAGGTTGCATTGAGCCAAGATAGTGCCACTGCACTTCCGCCAGGGTGACAGTGAGATCCCATCTCAAACAAACAAACAAAACAAAAAAAAGCACGCACACAAAAAAAACCCAAAAAACATGTCCCTAATAATACATTCTATATAAAATATAAATTAGCAGGAATAAGGAAAAGAATTAATTCACAATTATAGTTATAAATAATGGCACACACTTTTATTAACTGAGTGAATCAGCAGAAAAAAAATGCATATAAAAATATGTGAACAACCTGATAAACCAAATTCACCCACTGACACCAGGAGCCCAAACCTGAGGAGTAGTTGGCTAATGAATATGTATTACTGAAATGATTGAATAAGTGCAAGAAGAAATAAATGAGGCATTCATTATTTCTACCCGATTTGATGCTTCTCCTCTCTGTCCTGTGAGCAGGGGGCACTCCTGTGTCTATTCCTAGTCCCGTTCTTATCTCCTCCTCTCTCTCCCCAAGACTGAGCTGCATTCTGCAGGGTGGCTCCCATCACCCTTGAGTAAGACTGATGTGAGGAGCCCTGTCTTCCAGTGCTGCTGTTTTCATCGTGCTCTGGTTTGAATGTCTCCCTTCCAAAAGGATTTATACTTAATTGCCAGTGTGATAGTACTAACAGGTATGGGCCTTCAAAAGGTGATATAGTCTTGAACATGGAGACCTCATGGTTGGGATCAGGGCTCTTATACAAAGGCTGGAGGTAGCGGTGTGCTCTGTCTCTCTTTACACCATCTGCCATGTGAGGACACAGAAAGAAGACACTTATCAGATGACAGTGCCTTGATCCTGAACTTCCCAGCCTCAAAAACTGTGAGAAGACCAGGTGCAGTGGCTCATGCCTGTTACAGTTACACTGATCTTAATGAATAGGAAGATTTGTCACTTCAAACTCTCCTGACAAACAAAAGGACAGTCTCCTAATCCATGAAGGGAGAAGGCAGAAGTAAATTAAATCTAAAAGAACACACAGGCCCTAGTGCACTGGTATGCTTGTGCACACACACTCAACTCAGCAGCGTGCCAGAGCCACATGACTATGTACAGTGGGTGTTGGGGGCTCCAGGCTCAGTTGCTCTTCTAGAGTCCACAAAGGGCTAGCTTAAGCTTCCTCTCTCCACAGAGCCAGAAGTTCAACCTCTCCTGAAGTTCAAATTCACCACATTGTACCCTTGTGGCAGTTCTCACATCGCACTGAATTGTAGTTACTGGTCTACCTGATTGATCTCTTCTTCTAGGTTATAAGCTTTTTAGGAAAAGGAACTACCAAATATTTGTAGAAAGATCCATCTCTGTATTCAACATAAAAACCTTGTACAGAAAGTGTTTTAAACGCTGCTGCAGGAAAAGACTTATTTTCAAAAATAACAAAACCTCCTGTTTGTTCATGTCTTCTTTCTTTTATGCTACATTCCTGCTCTCTCAGAGGCAGGACTGTAACATACCAGGAAGGGTGGAAGCCTCCAGAGATCCAGCTTCTGTGTTGCTAAGCAGTGGGTCTTACACTTGGAACAGTAGTACATGTCATTTTCCCCTAGCTCTTCCTCACTGGTGAAAGCACGGAGACAGCTGTCCAGGTTGATGGGCTTGGCTTGTGTTCGCCGACTCTGCTGCACACTTTCATGCTTATCTACAACATGTAGGTAGAGGGAACAGGAGGAAAGGGGTATGTGGGAAGGCATTTAAACTGGTGATACAGCTATGCATCAAACTCTCGGTCACTCACCCTTCTTTTACTCTATATAAGGAAAAAGAAAATACAACTGGCTGGGTATGGTGGCTCAGGCCTGTAATCCCAGCACTTTAGGAGGCCGAGGTGGGGGGAATTGCTTGAATCCAGGAGTTGGAAACCAGCCTGGCCAACAGAGTGGGACCCTGTCTCTGTAAAAGAAAAATCTAAAAATTAGCTGGGCATTGTGGTGCACGTCTGTAGTCCCAGCTACTCAGGAGGATTGCTTGAGCCTGGGAGCAGAGGTTGCAGTGAGCTGTGATTATGCCACTGCACTCCAGCCCAGATGACAGAGAGACACCCTGTCTCAAAAAAAAAGGGAAAAGAAAACACAACCCAAACTAGAGTCTGAGCAAATACAGCACCTACACATTTATTCACAAATGTTACATCGTAACATTCTGGATAAAATTTCTACTTATATAACCATAGCTTTTCTTGAAAAATTTTTGAATGCTTCAAAATGACAAAAACAAAATGAATTGCATTTATTTAACAACTTTGGAATCTTATAAGGGATTACATGTGAGTTGGCCCTCAAGCCAGGGGTGCTGATAGTAAGCCATTTATTTTTAATCAGAAAGCCAGAGCATTATTAGTATGCTGCAGAGTTTACAGAGGCTAGGAGAAATAATGTGAAACACAGAAACCAGAGCTGGATGAAATAAGGGCACAGAAAAGCTCACAATGAGAAGACAACACAGCAGAGCATGAAACACCACAGGGTACAACTCATTTGCATCTGATCCCATGTATCACAGAGTTATCAGACTACCAAGTCTATAATTATCTGTCTCCTCCCTCATGGGGCCTTTTTATCTGAGATGGCAACAAAAAGAAGAACAAGCTCAAGAGTGTGCTGCTTTTGTTGAGAAGGCCCCTAATACCCACCCAAACCTTTGGGGTCCTGTTAATCAGCATGTTAGGCTGTGGAGCAAGAAGGAGTTAAGTGTAAGAAAGGAGAGAGAGCAAAGAATGGGTGGGGTGCATGGATGTATGTTGGGGATGGTGTAGAATGAAGAAGAAGGAGAGAAGGAAGGATCTAGAGTGCAGCAAAAAAGAAAGAATTTTTCCCTCTCCATGCCTGGCTGCTACTTGACAAACAATCAAGAACCATAGAGCTGGGAACTTTCTGTTTGTCCCTCTAATGTATGGGAAGGTGGTTGAAGCATCAGGGTTATGAATGCTACCATAAGACTTCACACAGTATATATTTGTGTCCCAAAGCAGAGCCCGGACCACAAGGCCCACACTGACTGCCTCTCTGTGGCAAACATCACATATGTCCATCACCCACCCTATTTATTGCTCCTCCCTTCCAGAGGTGAACTTCCTCCATGAATTTCCCTTCCTGAATCTCATGATGGGAACCTCAGGCTGCCTGGAATACAAATTGGCACAGCTCAGGACATTCAGCTTAGCATGGGTTTTTCAGGCGAGACTTTTTCCCTATATGAGAGTCACGAGGCTGTCAAATGCTGTTATAAACTAGCAAGGTTGGGTTTGATCATGCAGTTAAGGCTCTAGCACTGCATAACTATCCAGGCTAAAGAGCTCATTTAAAAAGGGGAACTTAGAGGAAAATTCTTTTTTTAGAAAGGGAAATCTGGCTTGGACTTGGGTTATAGACTTCTTTTTTGAGTACAAATTCTGTAGTAACAAGATATTAACTGTCATCATCTTTTGAACTGGTCACTCAAGGAAAAAACTGACGTGCTTCAAAAGGAAACATGCTGTATCATAGTTGTTGGAATGAGTAGAAAAAGGGGTGTATCATATACGATAGTGTTTCCTTTCTCATAGCCAGTTAAATATTATCTCTATTATCTCTACCAGGAATACTTTATGGCCAACCACAAATTAGAGTAAGCTAGTAAAGAATGTTGATCTTTATTGACTATATTTTCTGTGGAACACAGGCTACAGTGCTAGATGAAGACAGGGAGGAAAGAAGGCTGATAAAAAACATATTTGTGGACTGTACTGACAATAATTTCTATTTATCAGTAAAATTTCCCAAGGTGATAAAGATTCCCTTTACCTCTTGGGATCCATGCTTACATCTTCTACTATTGTTTAAACAGTCTATAAATTACTTATAGGCACCCTCTTCTTTTTCAGAGTTGCTTTAAAGCTCGTCTTAACACAAAACACAGGAAATGAAGTATTAGTTTTCATATAAGACTATTAAAAAAAAGAGAGAGGCCTAAGAATTTGTCTAGTTTAATTTTCTTTTTTTCTTTCTTTCTTTTTTTTTTTTTTTTTGAGACAGGGTCTTGCTTTGTTACCCAGGCTGGAGTGCACTGGTGAGATCACAGCTCACTGCAGCCTTGATCTCTTGGGCTCAAACAATCCTCCAACCTCAGCCTCCCAAGCAGCTGGGACTATAGGTGCACACCACCACACCTGGCTAATTTGTGCATTTTTTGTAAAGACAGGGTGACATCATATTGCCCAGGCTGGCATCTAGTTTAATTTTCTGCTGAGGAATCTGAGGTCCAAACAGGAGAGAAATGAAAAGGATAAGAGTGATTGTCCCTCTATTTTTTTCTGATTACTAGTATAATATTCATGTGGAAATTTTGGAAAGCACAGAAAAATGTAAAAAGGCAGGAGATCCTTTTATATTCTTAATACAAAGGCAACCACTGTCAAAATATTGGCAGATTTTCTTCTGTCCTTTTTCCTAAATAGTATTTTTTTCAATATTGAAGGTATTATTTCCAGTATATGCAACTTTATGTCTTGTTTTTAAAAAAATGTTCACATATCATAAGCATGTTCCCATAAATGTTAGCAAAAACCCCTGGTAATCATTTTCAACAACTGCATTATATTTTATCCAATGAATACACCATGCTTTATTTAACCATTCCTCTAATGTGAGACAAATTTAAGTTGTTAATAACTTTTTACTCTCCTAAAAAATGCTATGATGATATCTGCCTGCAAATTATGGAGTAATTACAGAGTATTCTCCCCTCAGATAAATTCCTAAAAGGGAAATCACTGGAATAAAAAGTATAAAGCATATGGGCAATAATCCCAATTTAAACCATGGTATCTCTTTTGTCTACATGACTTTCTAAGCACATGCAGAAACTCTACATGTAGTGGAGCCCAGATTAGTCATATGGCCCCACTCCCTAGCAAGGCATCAATAGCCCTTCATTTCCATGGTATCCTAAGTGCATCACTGAAAGTGGAAGTAGGGTGAGATTTAACAGGTCATGTAGGCCATTTCCTATAAGCAGGATGTCCTAAAGAGCTTTCCAGATTGCACACTGGATTTGTTAAAAAGGGGAAGAGATTTATAGAGCCAAATAATTTATCATCATTGACAGTAATGTATTGTCAGAATAATGCCCTGTCAGATTTTGTGCTGACAAAGATTTATGAATCTATCAACTGGTAAATTTTTCCCTCCTTGCTAGTGAGCATGATCTAGAACATTAGTTTCTCTTCAGCTTTCTTTAGCTTTAGCCTAGTGATCTTTCATTTGACAAGTATCCACAAATTATACTTATTCCTGGCTAGAAAGGGCTCCCAGGAGCCTTGGTGTGTGGGGCATATTTTGGGATCTAAATAGGAAACTAGGTCTAGAATTTGTAATTTCCCCAGTCCTCCATAGGATAACAAGACAGAAAAGTCAGTTACCATTACTAACTTATCCAAAGGGAATGCTTTAAAAAATAGTAAAGGAAATTTCTGCCTATCAAGAGCCATAAAAATGCAAAAACCACTACAATTCCTCATGTGACTTAAGGAACTCCTTTGACTCTGTGGCTTTTACCTCTCTATCAGATTCTTAATGTCTTTACCTTTCAAATAATATTTGGTTGATTAAAAACTGCCTGAGGTGAACATTTTTAGGTATGGAGTTAAAATTATTTCTGAAGCAACATTTTCAAAATTTAAAAATTGCTCTGGCCAGACAGTGAAAATAGAAGAATGTGAAGTGTGAAGAGTGGCCATTGAGATGTGCTCTTAGGTACCCAAAATTGAAACATTTCAATCCTTTCTCTAACTTTTCTGATCACTATGCCTATTAAAGGTAGCAGCTATAGCCCTGGGACATATTTGAACTAAGTAACCGTGATTACCAAATGCTGCAACTTCAATAATATTTAACAGAGAGATGCTTATTGATATGTCATGGCCAGACACAATTTGGTTTCAAGGTTCACTGATTAATATTTTTGAAATTTCGTGCCTGCCATAGTTTGGATATGGTTTATTTGTCTCCACCAAAATGCATGTTGAAATCTGATTCCCAATGTGGCATTTTTAGGAGGTGGGGCCTAGTAGGAGGTGTTTGGGTCATAGGGGTGAAACTTTCATTAATGGTTTGTGCCATTCTTGCATTAGTGGGTTCTCTTCTGAGAACTTAGTTTCCAAGACAGTGGGCTGTTAGAAAGTGAGGATCTTCCTCCTGTTTGGTCCTCCCTCTTGCCTGTGTCTGTTCTCCTTTGATCTTCTCTGCCATGTTATGATGCAGCACAGAAGCCTTTGTCAGAAGCAAGGACCTTGACCTTGAACCTCCCAGGCTGCGGAACAGTAAGCTAAGTAAACCTCCTTTCTTTATAAGTTACCAGCCTCACATACTCTGTTATAGCAACACAAAATGGACAAAGACAATGCCCCAATACAATGAACTTCAGAAGCTGGAAAATGAAAAAGCTCAAGCAAACATGTCAATATATTAGGTGCCATAGAGGATGCCAATGAAGGCTTTTCTGGTTGTTTTTAAATTGTCTAAAACAGAAATGGCATAAGAGTTACACTGGGGGAAATTTCCCATATAAAATCCACCATTTTATGGTAGCCCTAAATACTTACCCTTTCCTGGGACATTTGATAGCGGAGGTGAAGGGCTGTGGGGTCCCAATCCACAGCAATATAGGCATTTCCAATGAAAGCTCTGTCTTCCCCACAATCAATTTTACACCCTCTGCAAAATCTAAAAAGGGGGGAAAGATCCACAGAGGAAGAAATAATTATGAAGGAATTTAAGTTTTCTTAATAAAAAATATTCTCCCTTCCTACTTTTCTGCTTTCCTCTTGGGCCTCACAGTTTGTCATGGGCTTCTAACTTCAGACTCTGATAAATGTAGGGATACTTATTAATAATTGTTACCATTTCAGGGAATCATGCTTTTCACTTTTCAAGTCTTTATTTTTACAAAGTACTTGATAACCATCTGTTAATCACAGGAAGATGTGAACTTTATGGCAAATAAATGACATGGGAATTGGCTGTTTGAGATACTACAGCACTCAAGAAATTCCAAATTCAGTTATTTAATGCTCTGAGGTAGGACAATTTATCTGGTATAACACCTAGCTCCTTGTTTGTAAAATGGCAGATTAAATAAATGCATATAAAAGTTTACAGAGGCTGGGCATGGTCGTTCATTCCTGTAATCCCAGCACTTTGGGAGGCCGAGGTGGGTGGATCACCTGAGGTCAGGAGTTCGAGACCAGTCTGACCAACATGGTGAAACTCTGTCTCTACTAAAACTACAAAAATTAGCCAGGCACGGTGGTGGGCACCTATAATCCCAGCTACTTGGGAGGCTGAGGCAGGAGAATTGCTTGAACCTGGCAGGTGGAGGTTACAGTGAGCCAAGGTCATACCACTGCACTCCAGCCTGGGCGACAGAGTGAGACTATGTTTCAAAAAAAAAAAAAAGTTTATAGAGTTGCAGCGGTAGGGTGGGAGATGGGGTAGGGGAGGAGGATATAATAAAGTCATGGTTCCAATGCCTACTTTATTAATATTATTATTATTTTTCTTGAGATGGGGCCTCGCTCTGTCACGTGGGCTGGAGTGCAGTGGCACGATCTGGGCTCACTGCCAGCTCCACCTCCCGGGTTCAAGCAATTCTCCAGCCTCAGCCTTCCAAGTAGCTGGGACTACAGGTGCCCGCCACCATGCCTGGCTAATTTTTTGTATTTTTAGTAGAGACGGGGTTTCAACGTGTTAGCCAGGATGGTCTCGATCTCCTGACCTTGTGATCTGCCCACCTCTGCCTCCCAAAGTGCTGGGATTACATGTGTGAGCCACCACGCCCGACCAATGCCTACTTTAGACTCAGTTTGCTAAGTCTATTGCAGTTCTCTAAGGGTGGACTTTAGTATCATTAGGCACTTTCCCTGCTGTAACAGCAATGACCAATCAATCTCTGTAACTCTTTAAAAACCAAGAACAGATTTCCAGCAAAGTCTAGTAAAGACTAAGGTCTACTGTGCTCAGAACTGGCAAACATTTATATTTAAGGAGAGGCTTGGCATGGTGGCTCACACCTATAATCTCAGCACTTTGGGAGGCTGAGGTGGGTGGATCACCTGAGGTCAGGAGCTCGAGACCAGTCTAACATGGTGAAACCCCATTTCTACTAAAAATGCAAAAATTAGCTGGGTACAGTGGTGTGCACCTGTAGTCCCAGCTACTCGGGAGGCTGACATAGGAGAATTGCTTGAACCTGGGAGGCAGAGGTTGCAGTGAGCCAAGATTGAGCCACTGCACCCCAGCCTGGGTGACAGAGTGAGACTCCATCTCAGAACAAAACAAAACAAAACAAAACAAAAAAGGAGAGGTGAAGTTATGGAGTAATAAATGTTTATCACAAGCTATGAATCTGGTATGGACTGTAGTTTATAAAACCAGCTAAGTCTCAAAAGCAAAACTTATCTATTGACCTCAAAAGGAAGTGAAAAACATTTTTTGAGGCAGAGTTTCACTCTTGTTGCCCAGGCTGGAGTGCAATGGCACAAGCTTGGCTCACTGCAACTTCTGCCTCATGGGTTCAAGTGATTCTCCTGCCTCAGTCTCCCAAGTAGCTGGGATTACAGGCACGCATCACCATGCCCCACTAATTTTTGTATTTTTAGTAGAGATGGGGTGTTACCAGGTTAGGCTGGTCTCAAACTCCTGATCTCAGGTGATCCACCCACCTCGGCTTCCCAAAGTGATGGGATTACAGGCGTGAGCCACCGTGCCCAGCCACAATTCTTAAGTTTCTCATTATTCACTATTTACTTCTCAAAATTGGAAATCTTAGGAAAACTGTATCATATCTAAAGCTGAAATTCTACTAATGTAATTCTTTTGCAGGTCACTTTACCTATACTGTGGGCACCAAGCACAGGAGTTCCCATCCTTCTGCACAACTCATAGAGTGAATGGATATTGATAGCCGATACTGTCATCATGGAAAGAGAAGAGAACAAAAAGAGTGTAAGAAGCATTTCTGGTTCGAGGTCCAACTCCTTTTCATTTTCTCCTGAAGTAATCCTAGGAAGGGGCATTTGTCACAGCAGTATGCTCATGTTGACAGCTCAACGTTACTTCCCCTAATCCATTAGCTGCAGCGCAGTACCAAATACACTCTGGCTTCCCATCCTCTATCTGGGCTTACAGAAGGGTAGACATACGACTGCCAGATGTCTCTAAGGGAGCCATGTGGCCCATGAAAATTTTACAAGATAAGCTAATCATGAAATCAAATACCAATTATCCTTCAGCCTTAATTCTATCAGAGGATTTAATTCACATTAAACTAAAATAATTAGATCTTTCCATGACTAGAACACTGACACATTGCAGAAAGCTGTATATTTAGAAGTCTTCTTGAATCAGAATCACTGATGTGGTACATGCTAAGTACTGCCTTAACTACTCAGAGTTATAAGCTACATACCATTTTTGGGGTAACTTCTTTTTTTTTTAGTATACTTTATGTTTTAGGGTACATGTGCACAATGTGCAGGTTAGTTACATATGTATACATGTGCCATGTTGGTCTGCTGCACCCATCTCACACCAGTTAGAATGGCGATCATTAAAAAGTCAGGAAACAACAGGTGCTGGAGAGGATGTGGAGAAATATGAACACTTTTACACTGTTGGTGGAACTGTAAACTAGTTCAACCATTGTGGAAGTCAGTGTGATGATTCCTCAGGGATCTAGAACTAGAAATACCATTTGACCCAGCAATCCCGTTACTGGGTATATACCCAAAGGATTATAAATCATGCTGCTATAAAGACACATGCACACGTATGTTTATCGCGGCACTATTCACAATAGCAAAGACTTGGAACCAAGCCAAAAGTCCAACAACGATAGACTGGATTGAGAAAATGTGGCACATATACACCACGGAGTAACTTCTTTTAACTGCCAATGATTATGTCAAGATGGCCCTGTGAATTTTCCAACTTTTAAAACAATTTACTCATCCTTACCCTAACAAGGAGCAGTGCAACAATTTATACATATTATTGAAACATAAGCTGTACACCTTAGATGCATATAAAATTCCTACTTGTCAATTATAGTTCAATAAAGCTGGGGGTGGGAGAGAAGGAAGCAATGCAAGGAATATAACATAAGAGTGGCATACTTTACAGCTCATCTGGCAACTGATAGGGGTTATTACATGGGCTATTAAAGGTAATGAAACCATGATAAAGAGTCACTGTAAGGGCAAAAGTGAGAATCACATCTGGCATAGGAGTTCCCATCTTTCTGCATAACTCATCCAGTGAATGATCACTGATAGACTGTACTGTCTAGTACCATGTCCAACTCAGGCCAGCATTAAATGAGGAATCAAAAGAAAGATAATGGGATAAAACAACCAAGTAGCACTCTCACAGAAAGCTGTGCAGCACTTCTCTTCTGAAAATTTCTTTTACCTTTTTGCTCTAACTGAATGAAGCCTGGCTTTCTTGAGAATCCTGCTCCCCCTGCAGACTTTTTCCATTTTACTTTTTGAGACGGGGTATCACTCTTGTTGCCCAGGCTGGAGTACAATGGCATGATTATGGCTCACAGCAGCCTGCACCTTTCTGGGCTCAGGTGATCCTCCCACATCAGCCTCCCAAGTAGCTAGGATTACAGGCATGCACCACCATACCTGGCTAATGTTTACATTTTTTGTAAAGATGGCATTTTGCCATGTTGTCCAGCCTGGACTTGAACTCCTGGGCTCAAGTGATCTTCCTGCCTCAGCCTCCTAAAGTGCTGGGATTACAGGCTTGAGTCACCACACCCTACCCTCTGCACCTTTTTTTCTAATACATTCCAGAACCTGGAGGTAAAATAGATCTCTTCCTTATTCCTATGCCACTTGTACATGATCTCTTCTTCTTTCCTTTTCTAAAACATTCCAGCTTTTTTGTAGCATGTGCTACTGAATTATGCCACTGGCTATTCCTCCTTGGAAGGTACATATCTTCTTTACTCCCTAAAGATTGTAGCACCCAGTTCACTGTGTTTTTTCTCCACCACTTCTCCTGTTATTATTCTTGGTGACATCAACATCAATGCAATTAATACAACAGTAACTTGGTCTTCTCTCTTCAACAATAACTTCCCCCACCCCATATGTAAACCCTCTCCAAATGTCATATTCTAGACCTTGTGAATACAAACTTTTCTGCCTCCAAAATCTCAATTCCCAGTATCCTACTTTGCAACCACAACCTCCTATCTTTTTAGGTTACTTACTTATTCAAACATCCCTATTCTAATGATTCTTTCACCCAAAAGAAACCTCCAATCGCTGCCCTGAAATCCTCACTTGCCTCTTTACCCACTGTCCCTGAAAATAATCACTCTTCTACATAGACCCTTAATTCCAGGATTTTGTCCATTTCATCTAAAATTTCCAATTTATTGACATAAACATTCAAGAAGTCGAGAACTATACAATGAACACCCCATGTATTCATTACCCAACTCTAAAAATCATCAACTCCAGGCCACTCTTATTTCATCCACAACTTTACCAAGTACCACTAGAATCAGGTGAGAGCTACCATGCCTGGCTATCTTTTTTAATGTCCAAAGGACCATTCTCTCTTTAACCCACTCCAATCTCTACTCCTTTAACTATACTAAAATAGCTTTCACAAAGATCACCAAAGACCATGTTATCAAATCCAGTGGGCAATTCCCAGTCCTCTGCAGCATTTGAAACAACCATCACTCCTTTCTTGAAATACTTTCTTCACTTAACTCCTGGTTTTCGTCTTACATTACGGGCTGCTCCTTCTCAATGTCTCTCCCTCCCCCTCTCTCTCTATCTCTCTCTCTCTCGAGACAGCGTCTTGCTGTGTCACCCAGGCTGGAGTACAGTGGTGTGATCTCAGCTGACTGCAACTTCCACCTCCAGGGTTCAAGCGATTCTCGTGCCTCAGCCACCCAAGTAGCTGGGATTACAGGCATGTACCACCATGCCTGGCTAATTTTTTGCATTTTTAGTAGAGACGGGGTTTTGCCATGTTGGGCAGGTTGGTCTTGAACTCCTGGCCTCAACTGATCCTCCCACCTCGGCCTCCCAAAGTGCTGGGATTACAGGCATGAGCCACTGCACCCAGCCTCGATCTCTTTTGATGCTTTTTTTTCCCTTTTCAATCTCTAAATGTCAGAATGCATATGAACTCAGTTCAGAGTTCATGTATAGATCATGGGAATCTTCTCTATTTAAATCTCACTCTCGAAATGTCAATCATCTGGTCTCAGGGCTTTAAATACCACCTATTTGTTGATGACATTTATATTTATATCTCCAGCAGAGGACATTCAAGTGAATATCCCCCTTGAATATACAATAGACTTCTTGAATTTAACTTCATTCCTGTCTTTTCTTGCCAAAATCTGCTACTTCCCCAGTTTTCCTTTTTCCATTAAATGGTACCACCATTCACAAACAATTGTTCAGGGTAAAAAGGCAGCCTGGGCCGGGTGCAGTGGCTCAGGCCTGTAATCCCACCACTTTGGGAGGCTGAGGTGGGATCATGAGGTCAGGAGATTGAAACCATCCTGGACAACATGGTGAAACCCTGTCACTACTAAAAATACAAAAATTAGCCAAGTGTGGTGGCGTGCACCTGTACTCCCAGCTACTCGGGAGGCTGAGGCAGAAGAATTGCTTGAACCTGGAAGGTAGAGGTGCAGTGAGCCGAGATCATGCCACTGCACTCCAGCCTGGTGACAGGGCAAGATTCCATTCCCCACCCCCCCACAAAAAAAGAAGTCAGCCTGGATTCCTCTTTCCCTATACTCCACATCCAATTCATTAGCAAGTCCTGGGAAAAGCCCTCATCTAGAAGCTCTTTCATTCAATTACTTGACTTCAAATTTAATCTTGTCCAACTTTCATCTTTACTAAACACAACATTCATTAACTAAACTGCTTATCTATTATTTGCAGTTTTCCTTTAGGATTTATTTAAATCTTAAAATAAATATTCTAAATAATTATTTATTTAAATAACTTATTTTGGCCGGGCGCGATGGCTCATTCCTGTAATCCCAGCACTTTGGGAGGCTGAGGTGGGCAGATCACTGGAGGTCAGGAGTTTGAGACCAGCCTGGCCAACCTGGTGAAACCCTGCCTGTACTAAAAATACAAAAACTAGGCAGGCATGGTGGTGGGCACCTGTAATCTCGTGACTCGGGAGGCTGAGGCAGGAGAATCACTTGAACCCGGGAGGTGGAGGTTGCATTGAGCCAAGATCATGCCACTGCACTCCAGCCTGGGTGACAGAATGAGACTCCGTCTCAAAAAAATACAAAATAAAAATAAATAAATAACTTATTTAAATAAAGATTTATTTAAATCCTTAAATTTAAATCTGCCCAGGTGTGGTGGCTCACACCTATAATACCAGTACTTTGGGAGGCTGAGGTAGGTGGATCACTTGAGGCCAGGAGTTTGAGATCAGCCTGGCCAACATGGTGAAACCCTGCCTCTACTAAAAATACAAAAATTAGCTGGGTGTGGTTGGAAGCATCTGTAATTCCAGCTACTCAGGTGTCTGAGGCATAAGAATCACTTGGACCTGGAGGCAGAGTTTGCAGTGAGCCAAAATCACACCACTGCATTCCAGCCTGGGTGACAAATTAAGAATCTGTCTCAAAAAAAAAAAAAAAAGATGTATTTATCCTAAGCCCTACCCTAATCATCAAAAGACCCCATATCATAACAAATAAGTAAATAACTTTTTTTAGTTACCATAAAATAGAACTCTCATTTGTACCATGATGGCAAGAAAATGATCTACAGGCTGGGTGCGGTGGCTCACGCCTGTAATCCCAGCACTTTGGGAGGCTGAGGCAGGTGGATCACCTGAGGTTTGGAATTTGAGACCAGCCTGACCAACATGGAGAAACCCCATCTCTACAAAAAAAAACAAAATTAGCCAGGCATGGTGGCGCATGCCTGTAATCCCAGCTACTCAGGAGGCTGAGGCAGGAGAATCATTTGAACCTGGGAGGTGGAAGTTGCAGTGAGCCAGGATCGTGCCATTGCACTCCAACCTGGGCAACAAGAGGAAAACTCTGTCGTAAAGAAAAGAAAAGAAAAGAAAAGAAAAGAAAATGATCTACAATTTGATTGAGATAAAAATAAGACATCATCACAATCCCAAAAATTATTCAGAGTAAATGCATTTACTAATCAAATAGAACAGTGGTAGAAAAAAGGGAAATAAAACAGAAAATGTTAATTATTTTTATCTAGATTTATGAAATTACTTCACGTTAAAATGACATGGTAAGGGAAAAAGAAAAAAGAATGACGTGGTATGGAAATAATCCAACAGAATTATTTTTTGTATCATGAGACTTTTTCAGAGTTCATTTATGCAGTTACTCTCATCCTGAATTTCAGAGGACTGAGATTATACAAATTTCCTGGTGAATTCATACTCTCTACTTTTGCAACACAGAAGACAAGGATATTATTTGAAGCATTAGCAGGACGAATCCAGGCAAAAGATTAGAGAATGGAAGGATTATTAGACGCTACAATGTTTGGCAAAAGGAAGCTGTATCATCTCTCCTACTCAAAATATCAAACCAAATGGTTGAATTGTATGCTGTCTGAGTGGTTCTTCCAAGAGTGATTAACTTGACATAGGCTGGGTCCTATCAGTCATGTAGAATTCATATAAATTATTTTTCTAGAGTTTGGAAACCACAGGTTAAGATGGATCCCCTGAACTCACTGATCCTGGGCAAGATTACTAGCTTCCTGAGGTGGGAGTGACCTCGCTAACCAGGATACTTGCAACCAAACCGCATCATATAGGTCTTTCTTCCGGGTATGTACAGTACATGGAACAACCAATGGCATTCCAAAGAGGCTGGGGCTATTCTCCTGAGGTGACAGGAAATACAGTTCTGTCCTCATCTGTATGTATAAACGAGAATAGAGAGTTGAGAAGACAGGCCTGTGATTCCTCCCTTTAGTTCTTCTAACCCTGCCAATGACAGGCATTATCACCGTTTCAGATTAGTCACTATCACATTCTTCTCTATGTTTATAAAACCATCTTTATTGACACAAAGACAATGGTTACGGTGGAGTCATTAAAAGCACTGAGGTATTGCCAGTTTTAGAATTGTTGTCTATTCTAACAAACTTGGGTTTCAGCAATTAATATATTCAAACCACAGTTTTCTCTGATAAACATTTCTCACATACACTGAATCACATGTAAAAACTAGTAATAGCTTCATAGCTAAAGGCTTTTAAACAATTAAGACTCTTTCTTTCTCCAGAAAATATGCCAGTAAACTGGGTGTGGTGGCTCATGCCTGTAATCCCAGCACTTTGGGAGGCTGAGGCAAGAGGATCCCTTGAGCCCAGGAGTTTGAGATCAGAATGGGCAATGTAGGGAGACCCCATCTCTATAAAGAAATAAATACAATTAGCTGGGCATGGTGGCATGTGTCTGTAGTCTCAGCTATACAGGAGGCTGAGGTGGGAAGATTGCTTGAGTCTGGCAAGTTGAGGGTACAGTGAGCTGTGATCATGCCACTACACTCCAGCCTGGAAGGTAGAGTGAGACCTGTCTCAAAAAAGAAAAAGAAATGAAAAGATGCCAGTGGAAAAAAAAAAAAAAGACTCCCTCAACTATAGTTTTCTAGGGATAAGCTGTTGATAGTGGTTGTTGGAGTGGCAATTCCCAAAGTTTTGGAGATTTGTGAAACCTAGTAATTCTATTTTGTAACAAGCTTATCCACCTTCCTAAAAGTAGTTAAGTGATTTTAATCTTTATTTGTTTTTGTTTTTTAAATACAGGATAGGATAAAAGTAAGGTAAAGTTTTTAAAAATTTGCTTTGAGTATATTAAAGAGATATTTATGATATTCCTTAATATAGAGATACTGCACAGAATTATGCTGGAAATGGTTGTTTAATAAACATTTAGTATAATGGAATGGTTGGTGGGAGTTGCAGGTTATCCAAAGCTGCTGAATCTTTGAAGATTTAATTCCCTAAGAAGTTTGGTATTTATTGAGTAGTTAGAAAAGCTAAATCAACAACTTGTCAACTCACTAGGGGTTAAGTTAGCTAGTTTCTAAGTAAAAAGACCCTTCTTTATTCAGATTATTAAGCATTTTATTTTGTCATTTTCATTTAAGCTTAAATACATAATTTTAAGACCATATTTCATATGTTACTATTATTATAAGACCCAGAGAAATCCAGAAAGAGTTCAGTACAAATATTTTATAAAATTTTAAAACATAGCTAAACCCACACAATTTTCATCCTCTCATTAAGGAACTTCTCCTAGTGCCCTAGGGCCCATAGTTTCTCAGTTACTACTGAGATAAATTCTACTCCCAGTTATTAACATGGTTAGAAAATTCCAGCCAGGGCAAGGTGCAGTGGCTCACGTCTGTAATTCCAGCAATTCGGGAGGCCGAGGCAGGCAGATCATGAGGTCAGGAGTTCGAGACCAGCCTGGTCAATATGGTGAAACCCTGTCTCTACTAAAAATACAAAAATTATCTGGGCATGGTGGCAGGTGCCTGTAGTCCCAGCTACTTGGGAGGCTGAGGCAGGAGAATCACTTGAACCCAGGAGGCAGAGAGTACAGTGAGCCGAAATCATGACATTGCACTCCAGCCTGGGCTGGGCGACAATAGCAAGACTCTCCCCCCCACCAAAAAAAAAAAGAAAAGAAAAAAAGAAACCTTAAACCAAGGGCTACTAATTCAGAGAAAAATAAAAATCAGAGGTAAAAGCGTACATTTCTGGCTGGACGTGGTGGCTCATGCCTGTAATTTCAGCACTTTGGGAGGCCAAGGTGGGTGGATCACCTGAGGTTGGGAGTTTGAGACCAGCCTAACCAACATAGAGAGACCCTGACTCTACTGAAACAAAATTAGCCAGGTGTGGTGGTGCATGCCTCTAATCCCAGCTACTCAGGAGGCTGAGGCAGGAGAATCACTTGAACACAGGAGGCAGAGGTTGCGGTGAGTTGAGATTGTGTCACTGCACTCCAGCCTGGGCAACAAGAGTGAAACTCCATTGCAAAAAAAAAAAAAAAAAAAAAGTAAATTTCAAATAATTACCACAAAGCAACTAGCTTTCCATTATCACTGAGTTTAAGAAACAGAATATAGTGAGCACTCAAAAGCCTCCCATTTGCTTCCTCCAAATCACAAATTCTCCCTTCCTAACCAAGATAACTATTATTCTAAATGTTATAGTAATCACTTTCTTGCTTTTCTTTACAGTTTTATATCCTTTGCAGAAGTCAATAAACACTAGATTTCATTTTCCCTGTTTTAAAAGTTTTTATATTTATAAATAGAATTACTTAATTCGTGTTTTTTGTTTGTTTGTTTTTTGAAACAGGGTCTAGCTCTGCCATCCAGGCTGGAGCACAGTGGTGTGATCTCAGCTTGCTGCAATCTCCACTTTCTGGGCTTGAGAGATTCTCTTGCCTCAGCCTCCCAAGTAGCTGGGGCTACAGGTGTGTGGCACCACGCTGGCTAATTTCTGTATTTTCTGTAGAGATGGGGTTTCACCATGTTGCCCAAGGCTGGTCTTAAACTCCTGGGCTCAAGCAATCGGCCCACCTCAGCCTCCCAAAATGCTGAGATTACAGGTGTGAGCCACTGTGCCTAGCCTAATTCTTTTTTGTCTGGCTTCTTTCCATCAACATTAGGTTTATGAGATTCGTTTATACTGGATATAACTACAAGTCCATTCATTTTCATTCCTGCATAATGTTCTATTATCTTAATATATCTCAACTTCCCAATCCCTTCTACAACTAATGGACATGTAATGTGTTCATTTTGGGGCTACTATAGATAACGCTGCTATGAATATTCTTGTACATAACTCCTGGTACATATATCTTTTGGATGGATACCTACAGGTAGAACTGCTTATCTTTAACTAGAAAATTGTATTGCAAAATAGTTGTATTAATTTATATTCTCATCAGCATGGTATGAGAGTTCCTGTTGCTCTACTTAGCAACTCTGCCAGTCTGTTTAATTTTACCTGTTCAGGTGAGTGCACTGATATAATAATATTGTTTTAATTTATATTACACTGATTACTAGTGTCGTTGATCACTTTTTTTTTTTTTTGAGACAGAGTCTCACTCTGTGGCCCAGCCTGGAATGCAATGGCATAATCTCGGCCCACTGCAACCTCTACCTCTGGGGTTCAAGCGATTCTCCTGCCTCAGCCTAGCGAGTAGCTGGGACTATATTCGCCCACCACCACACCCAGTTAATTTTTGTATTTTTAGTAGAGATGGAGTTTCACCATATTGGCCAGGCTGGTCTTGAACTCTTGACCTTGTGACCCATCCATCTCGGCCTCTCAAAGTGCTGGGATTATAGGCCTGAGCCACCGCACCCGGCCAGGTTATCAATTTTAAAGAAGTCCAATTTAATCTTTTCTTTTATTCGAGTAGTGTCAGGAATGTATTCACCATTATTATCTTCCAAGGGCTGTTTCATTGTTTTGCTTTCAAATTTAGCTCTATAGACCACCTGGAATTGTGGTGAAAGGTAGGTGCCAAGTTTCATATGGATATCTAATTGTCCCAGCACCACCTGCTGAGAAAACTGTCTTTCTCTCACCACCCTGCAATGTTATCTTTGTTATAAATCAGGTGTTCATACATTTGTGAACTGGTTTCTGGGCTCTCTATTCTATCCCAATGGTCTATTTGTCTTTTCTTGTACCAATATGACATTATTTTAAGTATCATATCTTTGTGAAATAAATCTTGATATCTGGATGATATCCAATCTTGATGATATCCTCATACCTTATTCTTTTTCAAGAGTATCTTGGTTATTCCTGATGCTTTGTATTTCCACGTGTGAGAATCAGCTTATAAACTCACACACCACACACACACACACACACACACGAACACATGCAGACTTTGCATTTTTATTGGGATTGTGCAATATGTCATCTGTAGATTAGTTTGTAGAGAACTGATATCTTAAAATATCGAGTCTTCTAATCCATGAACATGGTTTACTCCTTCCAATATTTAAGTCTTCTTTAACTCCTATCAATATTTTATTTTCTATATAGATGTCTTATGTGTCATTTTTAAAGTTTATTCCTAGGTACTTAATTTTTCTCAGCATTTAATTTTTTTGATACTAAGATAAATAATATCTGCAGTTGAGTTGAATGGTGGCCTCTAAAACAGTATATCCATGTTCTAACCCCTGGAATGAGTAAATGTGACCTAGTTTGGTAAAAGGATGTTTGTAGATATAATTAAGTTGAGGATGTCAAGATGAGATCATCCTGGATTATCTGGGTGGGCCCTAAATTCAATGATAAGTATCCTTATCAGAGAAAGACAGAGAGAAGGCCATATGAAGAGGCAGGGATTGCAGTTATGCAGTCACAAGCCAAAGAATGCCTGAAGCCACCAGAGGTTAGAAGAGACAAGAAAGCATTCTCTCCTAGAACATTTGGAGGAAGCCCCCACCCTACTGAAACCTTGGTTTCAGACTTCTGGCCTCCAGAAGGTGAAAGAATAAATTTCTGGGCCGGGTGCAGTGGCTCACACCTGTAAACCCAGCACTTTGGGAGGGCGAGGCAGGCAGATCACGAGGTCAGGTCAAGACCATCCTGGCCAAAATGGTGAAACCCCATCTCTACTAAAAATACAAAAATTAGCCAGGCATGGTAGCATGTGCCTGTAGTCCCAGCTACTCGGGAAGCTGAGGCAGGAGAATTGCTTGAACCCAGGAGACAGAGGCTACAGTGAGCCGAGATTGTGCCACTGCACTCCAGCCTGGGTGACACAGTGAGATTCCATCAAAAAAAAAGAAAAAGAATATATTTCTGTTGTTTAAAGCCACCAAATTTATGGTAATTTGCTATAACAGTCCTAAGAAACCAATACAGTACCTTTTTTACAATTTCATTTTCTCTTGTTGCTGCTATACAATCGATTTACTTGATCTAGAAACCCTGCTTTCCTTTACTTTATTTTATTTACTTATTTTATTTATTTATTTATTTTTTTTAGATGGAGTGTCGCTCTTATCACCCAGGCTGGAGTGCAATGGCATGATCTCGGCTCACAGCAACCTCCACCTCCCAGGTTCAAGCAATTCTCCTGCTTCAGCCTCCTGAGTAGCTGGGACTACAGGTGTGTGACACCATGCCTGGCTGATTGTTTTATGCCTGAGGTCTCAAACTCCTGACCTCATGATCCACCCACCTCGGCCTCCCAAAGTGCTGGGATTACAGGCATGAGCCACTGTGCCTGGCCTTTCCTTTCCTTTACAAAATTAGGACACTAAAGTCCAAAGAGCTCAATCAGCTATCTAGTGGCAGAATTAGAACTAAAACCTAGGTGGCTAAATTCCTAGTTCAGTGCTCTTTTTACTCTACCAAGTTGCCACTATACCCGAAGACTACCTCTTTAACAGTTATCCACTCACCACAGTTTTCAAACCTTCCTTTTTCTTTTTTACCAAAGAGTGAACCTTTAATGCAATAGTTATATATTAGACTATCAAGAGAGGAATTATGCACAACCTGATTTTGCCCAAGAACATTCTTGTGTCCTCTAAGAAAAAAAAAAAAACCCAAAACAAAAAACTTTTCCAAACCATCCACATTTATGTGGCAGTGAAGATGTACATACCTACATAAACACACAGGAAACATAAATTTTGTGTGTGTTGGTTTTTGTTTTTTTCTAATTTTTTAGAGACAAGGTCTCACTTATTGCCCAAGTTGGAGTGGAGTAGTTATTTACAGGTGTGAGCATTGTAGCATATTATAGCTTCAAAATCCTGTCCTCAAGGGTTCCTCCTAAACATGTCTGGCTTAGGAGATACTTTTTTTTTTTTTGAGACAAAGTCTCACTTTACCACCCAGGCTGGAGTGCTGTGGCATGATCTTCGCTCACTGCAACCTCCAACTCCTGGGTTCAAGCAATTCTCCTGCCTCAGCCTCTCGAGTAGCTGAAACTACAGGCACATGCCACCATGCCCGGCTAATTTTTGTATTTTTAGTAGAGATGGGGTTTCACCATGTTGGCCAGGCTGTTCTTGAAATCCTGACCTCAGGTGATCCACCTGCTTCAGCCTCCCAAAGTGCTGGGATTACAGGTATGAGCCACTGCACCCGGCCATTTTCTTTCTTTCTTTTCTTTTCTTTTTCTTTTTTTGAGACAGGGTCTTTCCCAGGCTGGAATGCAGTGGTACAAGCAAGCATGGCTCACTGCAGCTTTGCCCTCCTAGTCTCAAGTGATCCTCCTGCCTCAGCCTCCAGAGTAGTTGAGACTATAGGCCCACACCATCATGGCTGCTTAGTTTAAAAAATGGCACATATACACCATGGAATACTATGCAGCCATAAAAAATGATGAGTTCACATCCTTTGTAGGGACATGGATGAAACTGGAAATCATCATTCTCAGTAAACTATCACAAGAACAAAAAACCAAACACTGCATATTCTCACTCATAGGTGGGAATTGAACAATGAGAACACATGGACACAGGAAGGGGAACATCACACTTCGGGGACTGTTGTGGGGTGGGGGGAGGGGGGAGGGATAGCATTGGGAGATATACCTAATGCTAGATGACAAGTTGGTGGGTGCAGCGCACCAGTATGGCACATGTATACATATGTAACTTACATGCACATTGCGCACATGTACCATAAAACCTAAAGTATAATAATGATAATAATAATAATAATAATAAAAGAAAAAAAAATTTTTTTTTTTGGTAGAGACGAGGTCTCACTATGCTGCCCAGGCTAGCCTTGAACTCCTGAGCTAAGGTGATCCCCCTGCTTCAGCCTCCCAAAGTGTTGGGATTACAGGTGTGAGCCACTGCACCTGGCCAGGAGACACAAATTTTTCAAGAAAGTAGTACTCAGATGCACTGACTATCCTGTTGCCTCTTAATATACGGATGAGGAATGTCATTTCATACATTAGCCATCATGAGTAATACTAAATCCTGGCTCTGATCACTTATATTAGCATATATAATACATTGAAAATGCATTCATAACAACAGATTTTAAGGACAGGATAAAAAAGTAAAAAAATAAAATTTGTAAAAGTATTAAATTTTAAAAAATTAAAGAAAAAAAGAGAAGAAAATGCATTCAATGATGTTGCAAAGACAGAAAATGGCTATTTCACAAATGACACTAGCAAGACTGGCAGTGAGTTGCCTAACATTTAACTAACCATTTTATGGTGGACTGCAATGAGGTAATCTGTAAAGGGGCCATCAGGAAGAGATGGCATGTGACCATTAACCATTCCATTTGTGAAGTTCTTCTCAGTTCCACATGGCACAACAGCATTTGGTATTCAACTGGGGATGAATATTGGTTGGGGTAGGTCCCCATTGGTAGTTAGGGTGGACATTCCATTTGTAGATGGCGAAGAGAAGAAATCTACAAATTCAAAGATAAGTACAGCATCATAAGCTTGTGGTATTTTCATCTTTGCTCTTTTCTGAAGTATCCTGAGGACCAGAGACAGTGTAGTCTCTTAACACAGGGCAGGGAGAAATCATAGTATAAATAACTCTAGATTTATTGGAAGATTTTAATTTCCAGTTTTACTTCCTTAACTCACACTTTTGACCAAATGAAAAAGAAAGAGTAACTGCTGGAAACTCTTAAGCAGAATTTTTGCAGAAACCTGTATCAGCACCATGTTGTAGCACACAAACAGTTCTACCACTTGTTTTCTTTTCCTTCTCTTCACCTTTGAAGACACTGTCCAATACGGTAACCTCTACCCAGATGTTACATTTAAAATTTAAATTAGGCTGGATGAGGCAGCTCACATTTGTAATCCTAGCACTTTGGGAGGCTGAGGTAGCAGACCCCTTGAGCCCAGGAGCTAGTGACCAGCCTAGGCAACATGGTGAAAACCCATCTCTACAAAAGATACACCACAGCTGGGCATGGTGGTACACATTTGTAGTTCCAGCTTCTTGGGAGGCTGAGGTGGGAGGATTGCTTCAGCCCATAAGGCAGAGGCTGCAGTGAGCCAAGATGATGCCACTGCACTCCAGGCTGGGAGACAGTGAGACCCTTTCTCAAAATAAATAAATAAAATAAAATAAAAATTAAAAATGCATTATTCTCAGTCACACTAGCCACATCTCGAGTGCTTAACAGTCCATGTGACTGGTGGATACTGTATTGGATGGCAAAGATCACAGAAGTTTCCACCACTGCAGAATTCTATTGGACAGTGATGCTCTAAATTAAAACTAAAATTAGATCATCCACCAACTCACTGTCAGGACTATCTACCTACTGCACATCAATGAGGGGAGCCTCATAAAGCCCTATATAGTTGGGGAATTAGCCTAATTGACCTAACTGTAAGTAATATAAAGAATAGACAAAGCATACTAGTGGTTAAAAGGACTCAGTAAGTGACCACATTAAATTACATATAATATTGGATTTCTTTCTAGCTATATCTATTGTTTATATTTTCTGGTAGTATGTTCCTCTCATACTAGCTGTTGCCATGTTAGTATTAGATAAAAGTCCAAAGAGATCTGAATTCCAAGAGTATGTTAGCTAACAACTACCTATCTAACTGAAGTCACTTGGGTTCTCTAAATTTTAGGTTTCTCATCTAAAAAATATGGAATAATCAGTAAGGTTTCCCTTGGTTTCCAAAACTCTTCTGCTATAATATCCTCAGCATGAACAAATATAACAAAGATGACAACTCTTAGACAAATATCTAAAGGTGCAATCATGAGAAGGAGTTCTAGTTCTATCTTACCTGTCTGTGTTGGACTAGAAGCTGAAATTGGAGATGCAGGGACAGGAATTTCAAATGCACACAAAAATCCACTCACTGACAGTCCTACTTTTTGGTTGTCCTGAGGAAAGTTCTACAGAAACAGCAGCAAGATGAGAAGGGGGGGATGTTTCAGATAAAAAGGAAAAGTTCTCTCTCTAATGTGTTTCAAAAGAATGTCTTAGGTGCTTTCATCCGTAAAACCAATGAGATGATTGAATAATTTTTCAACTACATCAAGGATGAATGCTTGATAAAAATAACTGAAAACTAACCTCAATTGTTGAACTATTATCTCTTTTCACAGGAAGAAGTGTGTTGTATATGACTGACTTCTTCAGTTTTTTCCTTCATTTCAGGGATCTAAATTCCAACCCTCAGACACCCCATTTTTGCATTTCATATTAAGAAAATGTCAATGAGGTGAGAGTGTGTTCAGAAATCCCAAAGATAAATATAAATAATACCAGTTGCAGGAGCTTAATTTAGAGTAGGCAATATATTTATTAGATTATTTGTTTCCCCAGCTGATATGTAGAAAGACATGATTGGTGTCAATTTGTCTTTACTCTTAATTTCTTAGTGTGTTAAAAGACCAAGTATATATATTCATAAATACTAAAAACACACATTCATAAACACATAAAATACTTTAACCTAGGAAGAATTCTAGTAACAGTGGTAATATAGAAGAGCTGTGAAGTGTAATAGCAGCAGTTTTTGGAGGAAACCTATACTATAGTGACACAGCTAGAACACTCCATACAGGCAGCCTTACATATTTCCCTTCTTCAAAAATACCACCATGAGTATTATCCTTTTATTCTAGTAGAAAACTCTTTTAAGTTTCTGGGTTGGAAAACTTGGCATTTGTTGTTGTTGTTGTTGTTCAGTTTTCACTATGTTTTAGTATCTCTCTTGGTCACATAACCTAACAACTGATCATAATAATCGAGAAAAATGTCATCTTTGAAGGATAGAATCAAAAGTTTCTTAGAGTAGTTAACATTACCTTTATGTTGGAATCATGTACTTCTGCTAGAAGGATTTGTTCTGAATTAAGTGCACAGAGATCACTCAGCTGTTTTTTAAACCTGTGTACTTTTCATCCGTATTCAGTCTTAGTCCATACCGTACAGGGGTAGTACCATCTAACTTAATCACTAGTAAAGAGAAAAGATCTTTTATCAGTAAAATGCAGGTTTCATTGAAAGCCTTAAATGCTGTGTACAGATATATCTGACCTGTAAATATAATAGCAAATATTTTAGCCTAGAATTTTTATTTTATGTGTAAACACTAAAACAGATGGTACTTAGGGATAATATTAAGTGAAATCTGTATTTTTTTTTGGTGTTCATCTGACATAAAAGTATGAGTGGCTTTGTGGGGTTTTAAAGAGAGTTGCTGGCATATTTGAAACCAAAAGAAAAAATGCCCCAATCTACATCTTTCAAACCTCAAGTCATGCCTAAAATTAGGTTGCTCAGTTATAATATGCTGACTACCAGTCTTTATTTGTAAACAAATAACTATGCTTACAAATTCAGGCTATTTAAATAAAGTAAATTTAATGGAGTCAAGTAATTTTTCAGAACTTTATGACCTACCTGTTATTTCTAAGTGCATATCACTGTCCATTGGTAGTGGCAAAGATAAAAAATTGAAAGGGTCAAATCAGACACTTATATGCCCACATGTCTTGCATTTGACTTGAGATCTTAGCTGCCCATGGAACAAATCCACAACAATTGATCTATTTCTTCCTAGATGGTTGTCCCAGGCCTAGCAATAAAAAGGATGAGAATTTTCTCTCAAAATCCATAAGAGAGGCATTTCTATATAAATTCACAGAAACTGGTTAAATATATTGCATTTAAATGTAAAGAATATAATCCTTACTCTTCATTTAACATAAAATATTAAATTGAGATGGAAAATCCTGTTTTTCATTTGTTCTTATCAAGGTAACAATGGTAAATATTAAAGTTATTTGTCCATTAACAATTATAAAGCATGCCTATAGGTCACTGTATGCATTACTTTAACAATTATGGGGACTCTTTAAATTCCACTGGATAATTATTCCTACATCCAGTCCCATCAAGTTTACAATGTGAAATGGCAACAGTTTTCTATATTCATTAAAGGTATTTTTGTTTTGGCATTATTGCATAACAATTAACCATAGGAACAGAAATTCCTTCATTTTCACTGTAAAATTCTGATCTCAGAATAGTTTAGTTTGCATTTAAGTTGTGCTACATGTATTTGTGGCCAGAACATTTTGTCTATTGCTTACATTAGAAACTCAAAACTGACAAACCTCTGCAGCTACTTCCCAGTCTGGCTGGCTATCACTGTCCTTCAGTTCCACATATGGCTTTTCATGGACTCGGTTGAGATCTTCATGAAGACCATCCAAGAGAAAAGCCAGAAGTTCCTGGGAGTCTTGTTGCTGCAACCCATTAAACCTGGGAGCATATTTTGCTATGGTCCACTATAAATATAAGAGAAGTATCAGTCATTATTTCCTACCCATAAAATTTAGAATGAACATGTCCTATCATCCAATCAGAGCCATTGTAAGAAAATAAATAGTATAGTACTTAGTCTGCCTCCATTTCAACAAATGTATTTTGGATAATCATGAAACCTTTTGAATCTTAACGTCAAATGACCAAAAAAAAAAAAAGAGAGAACTATTTTGGCCAATACAGTGTCCTCAGTCAGTATCACGGAAGCAAACTGTTCTTCAGGCACATAGATGTTATTTAAGACAGAAATACTAAAACAGCATTTGCTCATGTTGAAAGACATCCTGTTCTATAATGTTTTACACATTTTTGTATGCATATAAAATATGTGTATTTTATAGGTACATAATATATACATAACATATGCATAAAATAATGTGTATATAATAATACATAGCATGTATAAAATAATATGTGTATATATTATTTTATATAATGTAATGTCTTCAACAATTACATTTTCTGGTCTTGTTGCATCCTAACTTTTATTAACTGCATTAGAATTATTTAGAAGGTATAAATTAATTAGAATAGTGCCTGGCAAGAGGTAAGTAGTCAAATGTGTAGCTGTTATAGTTAATAATTTGTAATAGAAAAAGCTTTTGCTTTGTATTTAAATAAAAATAATGAATAATCCTAACTTCACTAAAATCTACTACATCTGATATTAATATAAAACTTATATTCATTTGTTTCATTTATTCATTCTTCTACTTTTTTTTTTTCTTTTTGGAGACAGAGTCTTACTCTGTTGCCCAGGCTGGAGTGCAGTGGTGCGATCTTGGCTCATTGCAAACACCACCTCCTAGGTTCAAGCATTTCTCGTGCCTCAGCCCCCCAAGTAGCTGGGATTACAAGCATGCACCACTACACCTGGCTAATTTTTTTTAGTAGAGACAGGGTTTTGCCATGTTGCCCAGGCTTATCTTGAACTCCTGGCCTCAAGTGATCCACCCACCTCGGCCTCCCAAAGTGCTGAGATTACAAGCGTGAGCCCCTGCTCCCAGCCTACTTCTTTGTATTCTACTGATAGAACTATCTCAGTTATGTTGGAAATGGATTGGATTGGATGTAATTAATCCACCTTGCAGTTAGAACACTGCTAATAGTGAAGTATTACCAAAAAAGGTTTACTCTTCATATAAGATGTTTGACAAATTAGTAAAATGAATGACATCCCGAATTTAAAGTGTACCTTTGGTCTTTATCCTACCCACTACATATACAGTAGTATTTTGCAAATATTTAAACAAGCAAAAAGAATTTGGCCTCTTGTTTATACCAAGTGAAGGATCCAAAAACTTTCATTAAGCTAAAAGGCTAAACACAAAAAACAAGTAGAGAAAAATGATTAAACAACTATTTAGGAATTAAATACTTTTATATTATTTTAACCTGCTTACCTGAAGCTTTAATGGGGCAACACTCTTCTGAGTTCCACTCCAAAGTTCCTGTACTAAATCACCATAGCATTTAGCCATATGCCCCTTCATACCAATGGGATTTGTCCTAGAGGTTTGAGAGGAAAATTTGTTGCCAAAGATTCTCATAAATTACAATCATGTGGGCACAAAAATGCCTAGCATCTCACATCAAAATATATTTTATTTTTGAAACAAGGATGTATTCCTTGGCCTATTTCATATTAAATAGGGCAAATAAGATAAAATCTGTCTCCCACAGGGTGAAAAAAGGAAATTTGGGTGATACTGGGTTTATATCAAAGTCACAGGTTAAGAGGCCAGGTGAAGAAAGATTACCTGTTGAGTTCATAAAGATGTCTCCCTGAGATAAAGTACTGTGTCAGTGGCTGTGTGTTACTAATGCACTGGATGCTTGAGTTCATGAAGCATGTGTTTCCCAGGTTGCTTAGACCTGTGGCTCCCTTTTCTATGGGAACTGGAACAAACAATATGAGAACCAAAGCTTAGCTGTAGTAATGTGCCATGGCACAAACAGTTACTTATATTCAATCAAAAGATTTTTTATAACTCTCATAATCAGCTAAATGGTGCTAATAATTCTCTAGCAGGTCTTTGAAATTCTAGAGAAGGCTTTTCATAGAGTGTCTGGCAACAGTGCTGATCCCTGCTCATCTGTAACCCAGAAGCAGCAATTATTCTTTTTAATTGCTGTGATTTTTCAAAATAATTCAAACAATTCTTCTTCTAGTATGTCTTTTAAAACATATAAATTATTTAATTGCAGAGTTAGAAAGAAATTTAGAAAATAATTTGATGGTGGGTTTGCCAACATCAAATACTGCTTCAGGAAAAAAGAAAAAGAAGAAGGGCCCTAATTACTTTTGAACTAGAAAACCAAAAGTTGTTAGCACTTTAATAGTTGAGAGAAGAAAAAAACATTTAAAATAATCTCTTTAAAAGATAATACTGGAGACCTACCTTGTGTCTATCTATTTTACTACTATTTGCTATAAAAGACATCTCCTTAGGCCAACTCATATCTTTGTTGCGAACTGGAAGGACAGATAGGAATGTGTTAATTTCTTATCTATCTAATTTACACCCACTCGATTGCTTCTGCTTTTTTTTTTTTTAAAGACATCTTATACCTAAATCAGAAGTTTTAAAATCTAGTTAATTTTAGTACATGCATTGCTTAACGATGAGGTTACATTCTGAGAAATGCATCATTAGGTGATTTTGTCTTTGTGTGAACATCACGGAGTGTACCTACACAAACCTAGGCTATGTATGATATAGGCTGTTGCTCCTTGGCTACAAACCTGTACAGTATGTTACTGTATTGAACACTGTAGGCAACTGTAACACAATGGTAAGTATTTGTGTATCTAAACATGTTAGAACATAGAAAAGGTACAACTAAAAATACAGTATTATAATCTTATGGGACCACTGCTGTATACAGGTCTTTTGTTAACAAACATCTTTATGCAGCACATGCCTGTAATTGGCTCTAAAACCATTCCTATTCCTCATATTGAGGACTTTAAAGTCACTTGGTTTGAATAATCTTTTCCCTCAATTACCTACTTGAAGTAAAATTATACTTAACCATCTATAGAAGTAATTAAAGTTCAGAAACAATGGAATTTCTTATACTTAAAACATTAGAAATATTACAATTCTTTCTTAAATTGTAACAACTATCAGAGTAATTTATTCCTTTTTTTTTTTTTTTTTTTTTTGAGACAGTCTGGCTTTGTCCTCCAGGTTGGAGTGCAGTGACGTGATCTTGAGTCACTGCAACCTCCACCTCCTGGGCTTGACTGATTCTCGTGCCTCAGCTTCCTGAGTAGCTGGGACTACAAGCACGTGCCACCACACCCAGCTAATTTTTATATTTTTAGCAGAGACAGATTGCACCATGTTGGCCAGGCTGGTCTTGAACTCCCGACCTCAAGTGATCCACCCATCTTGGCCTCCCAAAGTGCTGGGATTACAGGTGTGAGTCACTGTGCCCAGCCTATTCATTTGAATAGAAAGGCAGCTAACAACGTTGCCACAAAACTTGATGGGAAAAGATACACTTAAAAAGTTTTTAATGGCATGTGTATGCCAGTGTGTAAATCTATGAATATACAAGTAGCTCTGTCAGTGAATAGCCATTGTTGATGATTAATGAAAGCCTGTGCTACTAACAATGCAAGAAAGTTGCTCTCTTTACTCAAACTCAAAGCAGCAACTTGAAAATTTTAAGGAACTATAAATTTGTAAACTGAATTCACTTGTTTTTATCTACCATTCCCATCCTTTGTCAATGACTAAAAACAGAATATTTTCCCTTTAAAGCAATCTAAATCATATGGTAGGATTACATAAGAGTTCAAAGGGTTTTCTTTTTCTTTTTTTTCCAAAGGGTTTCGTCTTGGAGAAAATTATAAAATGGGTTATTAGTAACTCTTTAAATTCTTTCCCTTGAAAATTTAATATAGATGTATGCTTCCATCTTGTACCTTCAATTACCAGGTGTTGTTCATCCTGGATTTTCAAATATTCCAATCTATGATCCTCATCATCCAGAAGAGTAACGCAGTTCTGTGTAAGGAGGAGGAAATGTTTTTATTATTTGGTTAGTAAACTTCAAACAAATACAGAGATAAAAATGAGTAACAATTTAAAAAAACTTCTTTGTAGTTACATAACTTATATCACAAATATCTGGCCTACTATAGTTGTTCATAAATATAACTTAGGTGGCAGTATGAGAGAAAGACAATGTGTACTTCACAAGCATTATCTTTCTCTTTTTTAAAATTTCAATAGGTTTTTGGGGAACAGGTGGTGTTTGGTTACACGAATAAGTTTTGTTTGTTTGTTTGTTTGTTTGTTTTAAGATGGAGTCTGGCTCTGTTGCCCAGGCTGGAGTGTAGTGGTGCAATCATGGCTCACTGCTTCCTGGAACTCATGGGCTCCAGTAATCCTCCTGCCTCAGCCTCTTGGCTAGGTGGCACATGCCACCATGCCTGGCTAATTTCTTTGACTTTTCTCTAGAGACAGGGTCCACCTATGTTTCCCAGGCTGGTCTCAGACTTCTAGACACAAGTGAACCTGAACCTCCCACCTCGACCTCTCAAATTGCTGGAATTACAGTTGTGAGCCACCACATCTGGCCTAAATTTCTTATGTGCCATGCTACTACAAAACATCATTATTAGGGGCAGCTGGATGGAAGGTGTAGGAGGACACTGTAGTGCCTTTTCAATATTTCTGTATATCTAAAATCATTTCAATAGGAAGAAACATTTATTTTAAAACATGAAGGTGGTTACCATTCCATGAGTTTCAAGTACAAAGGCAGGCTCATGGTGTCATTAGAATTCAGAATGCTGGTCGCAGGGCTGGGGGTGCTGGGAGGGGCTGGGCATGGTTGGCTTTGTGATCTGGATGCTGGTGTGTTCCATCTGTGCATGTGTTTCGAGCTGCACACTTTCTTAATAAATTTTCATAAGTTTAACAAAAAATAAAATGAGGATGCGAAACCTGCTTGGGTTGTTAAGCCTCGGGAAATTACCTCTGCCATGAGCCCTGGCCCAGATGCTTCTAGAAGCCTGGAAGGAACTGAAAACTTTCCAAGTAGAGGTGGCAGAGGCAAGGCCCTGAGGTGGGAGCGCATGGCTGTTTGTCCCTAGCTCTGAAGGGGGTGTCCTGGTTGGAATCAGTGCTGGGTGCACTGCAGGGCCCGGAAGTGCATGTCCACATTGTGGCTCAGCGCAGTGAAAGCCAATCTCACCCCCTCCGCAGAGTGCTCAGCCTGCCAGCAGGTGGCCAGCTGGTCCTCCTGGGATATGGCAGGGACCCAGCAGCTCTGTTCGAAATCATAATGAGGGAAACAAGGGCCCCCTACATCCAGGTCTGTTGGGAGGTGGGGCATCGAGTTCCACTCCAGGAATCTCCAGGAACCCTGAGGTCCTCCCTGAGCCAGGGCCAGGCTGGGCACACCCTGAGTGCCCACAGGGTAGGTGTCTTCCCAGACAACGTCACCAGGACAGAGTGTGGAAGAACAAGGTGCCAATGGCGGAGAAGCTGGCCAAATGGGCCGCTGGAACTGGGCTGGTGGGCCTGGAGGGGCCTGCCTGTCCCCCTTGCAGATGGTCTTCCTGCCACGTGAAGCTGGCACAGGACTGGGTGCTGAGGACCCTTGCTCGGGCTTGGCTGAAAGGAAAACAGACGTGCTCAGTGTCTCCAGTGAGCCCATGCAGGCCTTTCCAGGCTGGACCCCACCTGCCTGCATCTCTGGAGTCCTTGGGGTCTCTGTGTGGCCCCCGTGGTCTGACACTGAGGACACGCCTGTAGTCTGCTGATCCCAGAGTGAGGGGTATGTGCTGCCTGGCATGGGGAAGCCGTTGGGGCATGGCGGGTGGCTCCTGGGACTGCCCCCAGGGTTCAGACTGGCTGGGGGCTTCCTGCCACACACCTTCGTCCCAGGGCTGTTGGGCTTGGGATATGGCCCCCAGTCAGAACTCAGCTGGGAGGGGCCTTGGATGTCACCCAGCCCTTTGCCACCACACATGGGGACCTGTCTCTGCAGTGGGTGATTGGGCCCGGATGTGGGTCACCGTCTGCCTCCCTGGGCTGCCCAGTCCATGCCAGGACTGACCCTTCCCACATCTGGCTGAACTCTTGGCTCTGGCTCTGGCTCTGGGCCCGGGGTCCCACCTGTGCCCTCTCCCTGAATGCGCTGTGGGTCAGGGACACCCAATTCCCTTGTCTCCCTTGCTCAAGTCTTGTTGTCCTGGCAATCCTGGAGGAGCGTGCAGGAGTGAGGGGCCTCTGCTGCTCTCTGAGGCTGTGGGTGGTTGCAGGGAGGGGCAGGGTCTCCCACAAATGGGTCTGGATCCTCTAGTAACTTTGAGGGCCCTGTGAGGGGGAGAGCCAGACACCATGGAAAGTGGGAGGGGGCTTGTTGGAGGGTCTTGCCCACATCCCCCTCCTGCGTGCACAACACGTCCAGTACACATGCACTGAGCGCCTGCCCTGAGGGCCGGTGGGCCTCTTGTACTTTCCTAGAGTCCAGGAGGAAGAAAAGGTGAAGAGGAAGGCCCAGGTAGTAGGGTTGCTGGTCCGGGGCACTCACCTACTACTGACTGCCCAAGAGGGTGACATGGGAGGGGATATGGCACTGGAGCCCACCTGGGGGTGGCAGGTCCCCTTGCTTCCTTGTTAGTTTCTTCATAGAGGCCCTAAGATGCTTGAGCACAATGTCATCGTCCATGGCCCATGTATCAAAGAACTGGTTCCGAAAACGTGCCCACAGGCCAGACCTGGATGTCTTCATGAGGCGCTCTAGGGACAGGGTGGATATCAGGCCAAGAGAGTTACCTGGGAATGGTCACAGCTCATACCCTGTGGCCACTTCAGTCTCCCACTGGGCGGTGCCAGATCCTTTTGTGGCCACCCCAGGCATCCACATGTACACAGGAGACTGTGGCTGGGGGGTGATCTGGGCAGGGAAGTGTTCACCACACTCCCGACTTTCATCTGGGTCATGTGGGGGATGGGCTCGGCGTCACAGTGCCCTGCACAGCCCACCTGGCCAGACCTCCCTCTGGGCCAGAACAGAGGATCATGAGGACAGTGTGAGGAAGCTGCCCTCGGGCCAGTCAGGGTCTGACCGCAGGGCTCCCCAGGCCCCACTGGGCACACGTAGACTTTCTCTTCTGAACATTAAAGGCAATGCTTGTTATCGGCATCAACACCTGTCCTCCTTCCAGCAAATACACGTCCCACAGGCGCAGGGTGAGCCCGAGAGAGATCTGTGGGGACAGCAGGTGTGAGAGAACCTGGCCCTTCCAGGCTGGGGCTGGTGGCTCAAGCTGTGCACATTGGGGCTTCAGTCTCCGGAGTCAGTGACCTTCCCCATGAGGGCCGCCTGAGCCATCCAGAATGCTGGGTCAGACAAGGTCTTGCAGCTCCTCATAGGGGGCACTCATTTGAGTGGGGATGTGGCTCCTGGAGAGAGGGGCTTGCCCAGGGCTTGAGGCTTCCCTGAGCCCTCTCAAGTTGGGTCCTGGCCCAGTCTGTCCATGAAGCTGGGCCTGAGCCCCAGCCATTGCCCTGGGATGACCCCTCTTGGGCGGAGGGTTTGGCTTGTGTGACTTTTGGGGACCCGCCTGAGCCTCCTGTGGGCTGGGAGTGAGCCAGACCCCCGAGATGGGGAAGCAGGGCACTGCAGGGCAAGGAGGGTCCCTGAGCCAGGATCTCCCTATGCCTCCTTACCCCTTGAATCAACATCCGGAGAAGGCAGCCTAACGAGGAACACTGTCCGCATAGACCTTCCTTGTCCTGATGGGAGGAACAGAGGTGCTCAGTGCCCCCTGGGCTGCCCTAAAAGCCTCCATCTTCCAGGGCCTCTGAAGACCCTTCCCCTAGTGAAGAACACTGGGCAGTGTCCAGAGCTCCCCACAACACTGTCCCCTTCCCACACTCCTGGTGGACACACTGCCCTTTGCCCTGCTCTGCAGGAGCTGGGCCCCCATCCCTGTGCCTCTGTCTCCTCCAGGGCAGGAAAGGAAACCAACTCCCAGCCCATGGAGAACCCAACGTCCCAGGTCAGGCCCTGGCTGAGACTCCGCCAGTCACCAGTCCCATGAGGGGCTCCAGTCTCCCTGCTCCTACAGCCCCACGGGAGGCAGGGCCTCTGAGAAGAGCCGAGGGGACCATAAACTCACCTGATGCCACAGGGTCTTGGGTTGTGACTTGGGTACCACATGCTCCTGTTGGTCTTGGAGCCCCTGGACTGTCCCACCATTTGGGCTGTGGAATCCTGAGAAGCCCCCAGCCCATCATGAAATCAGAGCCTTCCCCCAAGATGTGGAACCATCAGCTGCAAGAGCTGGGCAGCTGCAGAGGCCCCCAAACCCAAAGACCTCCCACCCTCCCGTCTGGTGACCCCACCATGTGGCCTTTGCCCTGGGGAGGTGGGACAGGAACATCCCCTGGAGCCTGGCTGGAGGTTCCCCTGGAGGCCTCCCAGGCTAGGGTGCAAAAAGGGCAAGCCTGACTTTGAGGCCACAACAGAGCGGCCAGAATAGGGTGGGGGCTGGGCTTCCTGGTCATCTCCTGGAAGTGGGGTCATGCCAGGGGACACGGGATGGGGAGATGCTGCCACCTGGGCTTGGTCGGCCCATTCGTGGGCACCAAGGGCAGCAGGAGCCCAGGCAGCTGGAGGGCAGGAGGACTCTTAGGGAGGGGAGAGTCAGCTGCACAGAATCAGAGCTGGAGGGTGTGGCTCCAGGACACAGCGGATGGTCACGGGGAGGATGAGATGCCCTCGGCTGATGGGGATGAAAGGCATCTGTGGACTCCTTTGGGACCCTCAGCAGAGACGTCCTAAAGGCTCCCAACAAGCTGGTGACACAAGGATGGTGCCTTGGCCGAAAGCCCAGATCATCTGGCCACGGTGGCCGTCCCCGGGTCTGGCTGCATGAGGCCCCAGGGGCAGCTGTTCACCTACCCAGCAGGGAGTGCCTCTCACTGGCCAGCAGCTGCACCAGTGCCCAGAATGCATCCTCCTCAGGCAGATAAAGGAGGAGCAAGGCAGCGATGTGGCTCAGGTCCCTGCAGTAGCCCACCTCCTGCAAGAGCCAGAGTCACCATGGAAGGACATCACCTGGGAGGGCTGAGGTCACCTGGGAGGACTCATGTCATTGGAGAGGGCAGAGGTGACTGGGGAGGCTTCCTATGAAGAAGAGGCTTCCTCAGGATGCAAATTCATTTCATGACAAGAGCCAAGTCCATCAGGCACTTCAGCACCTTGTCCAAAATGTCTCCTGAGAGCACTGTCCTACATGTGACACTGCCAAACTCCCGGGCTTTGGGGCAGCCCCAGGAGGAGGGCGTCATTTCTTGTTCTGAGAAGTGGTGGTCAGGCCCAGGTGACACCAGGAGTCCAGGCCCCAACTCCTTTGTGTCTCAGCTTGACCCCTTGAGACCACTGCCTTGCTTGGAGGTTTATGCCAGCAGTGAGCTGGACTCCTACCTCCTATATCCTGGTGGGTCACAAATACTAACTTTAAAAGAAGCAACAACACCCCCACCAGACACCCACTCCTGTGAATATGGAAATATGGCCCGGGAACCTCACTGCTGGGAATACTCACCAGGTTATACTCCGAATATGCCAGGAGGATGTAGAATAGTTCCCGCTGCCTAGGAAACAGAGAAAGGGGGCTATGGTTTGGTTTGTGCAGATGCTGTTAGTTTCACTTTGTCTACAAATCCTAACAACAAATCCCATTTCAGGTTCAGATGATTCACTAGATAAGCAGTGAGCTCTTCAGGGCCTGAGACTGATGAAGAAATGTTTCAGTAAAATCCACATCTGTGACATGCAAATAGCCCAGTTCTACAGTGAGTTGACCGATCCTTTTCACGCTGAATGATTTTTTTTTTTTTTTCAGTTTGCACACACACCAGTTCAGTCTTTGGGTGTACAGTTCCTCCATGGTTCCAAACCAATGTGCAGTCTCCTGGCCACTGCTCCAGCCCCTCCTGGAGAGACTCCTTCATCTTCCAAATCTCCAGGGTTTCCCCTATGCACCCAGCCTCTCCCCAATCCGTCAGCCCCTGGCCACCCAGACTGCTTCTCAGTCCCTATGGTTTGGCCTTTTCAAGAATGGCCTAGGAATGGGAATCCTACTGTGGTAGCTTATTGGGTCTGGCTTCTTTCCCTTAGCAAAATGCATCTAGGATCCACCCACGTTCGTGCAGCCATCACTGGTTTTTTCCCTTTTCTCACCGGGTCTTCCCGTTTGAACAGAGGAACAGCCTGTCTCTCCCCATTCCCGTGCTGAAGGCCATCCCCGAAGGCTCCGTGTGTGAGTGACAAGGAATCAAGCAGTGAAACTGGCATGCAGGTTTCATGTGGATGTCAGTTTTCAAATCAGTGGGTTCAATATCTGTGACACCTTGGGGATGCATGGTTCAAGTCCATTGAGCTTTGTGAGCCACTGCCCAACTGGCTGCCAACGTGACTGTGCCATGTCATGTTCCCAGCAGACCTGGATGAGAGTTTCCAGGACCCCTAATTCTCCCAGCATTTGGTGCTGTCAGTGTTGCCTGGAGAGGCTCATGGGCCCTCCATCCTGCCACCCTCCCGTGGGTCCTACAATGCGTCCCCATGGGTCAGGGAGAGCACCTTTCACCATTGTGCATGATTTTCTTTGCTCTCTTCTGTCTCCTCAGGATCCTCCTGGGTTCTGGCCCCACATGTTCCAGCCTGGCCCAGGGCTTGGAACCAGGGAGGTGCTCAGTTCATGGTGCCGGCTGCTCCCTGGGCCAGGAGAGCTCTTGGCAGCTCTGTCATCCCTGCTGGGTGACCCTGGCTTCTGCTCCGGGGAAGTCTCCATCCCTCTCGTTCACCCCATCTCCACTGGGACCCTGCGGCTCCCGTAGGCTTACTTGCCTCCATATCGATCCTTGAAGAAGACATGGTTCCGGAGAGTCCTGCTCACGTCCAGGTTGATCTGGTGGATGTGTTCAGATGATCTCTTGCCCTTCTCCTTCATGATCTGCAGAGCAGGGCCAAGAGGAGGAAGCAGCCTCAGAACAGATGGAAGACTCCCTGCCCCAAATGGCAGTCAGCCCACAGTCAGCACTTCGGGAAGGAAGGAAAGAAGGAAGGTTTCCTTCTGCAGAAAGCTGCTTTTTGGCTTGTTACTGAAGCCAGGGAGGGTCACCAGAGCTGAGTTTGTCTGTGGTGACTATGCCACTGTCCACGCCCAGGATGTGCATCTGACCATCCCCCCCCCACCCCCAACAGGGTGGGCTTGACGTTCCCTCCAGCTGGAGACCTGGGCCCCTGACACGGCCTGTCCTGTTTGTTGTGCTCTGGCTGACAGTACCTTATATTTTCTGGGGTTTTTCGACTTGATTTCCTGAATGTTCAGGAGGACTGACCACACTGGGCCCCTGATGTTCATGGGAATGCCCTTACAGATGTGATTTATGAGCTGTGGGCAGAAAACAATCTGGTGTCACAGGCCACGGGGTGACCCCAGCAAGGAACAGAGCCTGGTGATTCTGGAAATTGTCGGTTTTGGCCCCATGATTCCTCAGTAGAGGTGAGATCAAGCTGGGACAGGGTCTGCCTTCCCAGGACTGAAAGAGTGGATGGACACTCAGAGTCGAAACTCTGATCTGAATCTTTTTCTTCCTTCAGGTCACCAGGGCATCCCTAGCCTTGAACTCCAGGTGGTCCCAGCCCTAGATTCAGATTCCCTCCCAGCAAGGTGATGCTTGCACGAATAGGCAGGCAATCTGGCGACCAGGCCTGCAGTCCTCTGGGCGAGGACAGTGTGCCACCCCCCCTCTGAGAGGCTGACGGTGCCAGGCCAAAGCCATGAGTGCCTGACCCCTGTCTCTGCAGAGAGTACTTCCAGGGGCCTCTCCCTCCACACATTACCTTTTTGCTGTTTTTCTATGTCTCCCATTCACTCAGCATTTCCAGCCACTTGCTTTTTTTTTTTCTCTCCTGCCGAATTTGCTGCCAAATGAGGAATGTTGGAGTTAGTGGAGCTGCCAGGCTTCCCAGAGCCACCCGTGGATGCTGGGTCTTGGGCTCTGGATCCCTGGTGGGACCCAGCTGGAAGGAGCCAGGGAAGGGCAGACCCTAAGGGCTGAGAGCCTTTGAGCAAATGAGCACCAGTGGGCTGGCTTTGGGACCCCAGGATGTGCCATCCTCAGGCCACAGATACACTAGTCTTAGGTCCCAGCTTCTAGGTGGGTTCCTGATACAAGCAGGCAGCCACCTCCAAGCCAGGACTGTGGTTCTCACTTTGGAATTTTAACAAACTGCCAAAGTTATGGCAACTTGGGGTCAGGTCTCTGCTGCCCCTCCCAATGACAGCGTGTTGCCCTCACCCACCACCACCCAGGCCAGCTGCTTCCTCTGCCTCACTGACCACCCGCCCAGTCCCTACATCCCTGGACCAGCCCCTCCATGCATCAGGCTCCTACCTTCGCCTCCCGGGCAGTCACAGGAGGGAGCTCCGTCTCACTGTAAGGCAACCCAGGCAGAGCTGAGGACCTGCACAGGGCCTGGAACCGCCCAAGCCTGGGAGCCGACCCCCAGAAAGGACTGGCTCTGTCCCTATCCAGCTCAGGACTCAGCCCGGGAGAAGGCACAGGGAAGGGAGGACAAGGGCCTTCCTGTGGGGCTGACTCCCAGGAGAGGCAGGACCTGGGAGAAGAAGGAGTGCAGGGACAGCCTGGCTGGGGTTACTGGGACCCTGGCATGGGGGGTGGTCAGGCTGCACAATGGGGCTGCCCGTCCTGGACTCGAGGTGGTGCTTTCTGCTGGAGCTGAGAAAGGTTAGCCCTGAGATGGGATGGGGGCCACCTAGGGTGGGCGACCGGGCCCTGAGAGGAGTACCTCAGGGAGTGACCACATCACCCCACCAGGTTCAAGGGAGCCTGCCCTGAGACCTGCCCGGTGTACTCTGGGTGCACCAGGGACCCATCCCACTTGACAGCCCCAAGGCTCTTGCAGGTTCTGACCTCCCAGCATCCACCTGCCTCTCCCTGCATCTGAGCCACACACCCTGCCTTTCAGAAGTGGCACGGCTCATCAGCTCCCTCCCACCCTACCTCCCACGGGATGCTCTCTCTCTCCATCCTATGATGCCCAAAGGATGGGCTCCTGGCTGGGTTCCTCTTACCTGACCCCAGATCCCTTCCCGGCACCAGACCCAGGGTCTTTAGTCACAAGCCCTGCTGCCTCCCTGGCCTCACCGTGACATGCCCAGAATGGGGCCCTGCCCATCTTCTCCCCCATTCCCCTAGGGCCACAACCCCCACTGTCCCCATGCCTTTCCCCCTTCCCCATGGGGACAGTGAGGGCTGTAGATCTAAGGACATGGGGGAGAACAGGGGCAGGTGGGCCCTCAGAGACCTGCTGGACAACAGCCCCAAGGCTGGCCAAGGATCTACCTGCCTCTCCCTATACCTGAACCACACACCCTGCATTTCAGAAGTGGCACACCTCATAAGCTCCCTCCCACCTTATCTTGCCCAGCATCCGCTGTCTTTCCATCCTGTGATCCCTGAGGGATGGGCTCCAGGCTGGGCTCCTCTTACCTGGCCCCAGATCCCTTCCCAGCACCAGACCCAGGGTCTTTAGCCACAAGCCCTGCTGCCTCCCTAGTCTCACCATGAGATGCCCAGAGCGGGGCCCTTCCCGCCTTCTCCCCCATTCTCTTTGGGCCAAAGCCCCCACTGTCCCCACACCTTTCCCGCTTCCCCATGGGGACAGTGAGGGCTGTAGTTCTAGGGAAATGAGGGAGGACAGGGGCAGGTGGGCTCTGAGAGACCTGCTGGACAACAGCCCTGAGGCTGGGCCAGGTGTCTCCTCACCCTGTGGCCACAACCCTTGGATCTCACCGGGGTTGTCTCCTGGTACACAGGGCCAGAACTTCAGGCTGCCCCGCTCCTCTTGTGCTAACTTGCCGACAGAACTGCTGAGAGCCCAGGGGCCTGGCCTAGCCCAGTCTCCATTCCCACCTGCTCCCTACATGGGCCTTGCACCTCTGGCCCAACAACAACCTCAGGCTGGACCTCCAGGGGAGCCAGGGAGGAGTTCTGACCCTGGAAAAGAGGTTGGCCCGACCTGGCGAGACATGTCCTGCATCAGAAAGGCTTTTCTAAAAGCAAACCCATCCCTGAGCTGAGACAGCTGCTTTAGGGGTGAGGGGAGCGCAGAGGACTCACTGCAGAATCCCAAAGCGATCAATGCTGCTGTAGATTTCAACAGGCTCAGGCCCCTTGTCCTCTGGCAGCCCAGCTTGGTGTCCCTGTAACACAGAGGGAGCCTTGGTGAGGGGTCCAAGGTAAAGGGTGCAAGGGCCTAGGGGTATTGGCCACCCGTCCCTGCCCTGTGCTCCTAGGGAACCCAGGACCCTTTGACCAGGGTGCACTGGAAGAGACCTCCCTCCAAGGAGCACACCCAACTGTACCTTCTGATACTTCATAATTATGTCCTCCCGCTCCTGTGCCTGCAAACTATCTGTGTCCTCTATCATGTCCATCCTGTGAGACAAAATTGTCTAAAGGTTACACTGTACCCGACAGCTTCAGAGAACCCCTGAACCACTCCCACCGGGCTCCCAGATGCTGGCTGGTTGTATAACCTTCATTCCACCACTGCACTCCGGTAAAAAGGGGCCAAACCCCGTAGCCCACACCTCCATGGGTCTCTGCATTCTGAAGCCCCAAGCAGGGGTGGGCATCTTCCCAAGGACTCAAGAAGAGTGGGACCTGGACAGAGAATCCCATTGTCCCCTTATGCCAGGAAATGCACACACACCTGCCCCGGCAGGGTGAATGGTATCCACTTGCCAAGGGTGAAAAGCCTGTGATGGGCTATTCCAGAGATGCGGATGCGAACTGCGGTCAGGCACCAGAAGTCTCTGTACGATCGGCCTCCTGGGATGCTCAGGACCACAGAGATGCCCAGTTTCCTTCGGGGAACAAGATCTCTCCTGACTGCTCCGTTCTACCCTGCTCATCACTTGGGCTACCATGGCCCTTCAGTCTAACCAGTGAAGCTGCTTTTAGAATAACGCCATTTGAGCAGGAGTGTGTTTGGTTTTGGGGATGAAAATGATCTACTGTCTCCAAAGCAGCCACTGTGCTCATGGGAACCACGTCTCTCAGGGAGGGACTGTGGACTCCACCATTCTGAGCTGTCCCTACAGGAGGGGGCTTCATTTTCCTGGGTCACTGATGAAGAACAGTGGGTCCTTGCTCCTGGAGAACATCTAGATGGACCATCCTTCCTGACAATACTTGGGGCAAAAGGAAAGCGAGGCCAGACAGAACAAGAAATACCTGAGGAGAACCCCAGTGCCTGGACCCCTTTGAATATGAGAGAAGATAGTCTCCCCTCAGCCAGCCCTCCAGGGCTCCTTCACTTTCCACAACTCCCCAAGGGTAGAAGGCTCCCCATGCCACTCACAGACAAGGGACTGTGTGTGTCCAGTGGGTCCCACAGTGACCATCAGGACCCAGCTTAGACCCCAGGTGTGTTCTGAGGACCCTTCCCTCCTCTCCAACCACAGTGGATCCATCCCAGTGTCTTCCACGGCCAGGTTCTGCCCCATCGGGATCGGAAATCTGGGCAGATTTGGGATCTAGAGCAGGGAGGTCTCAGGGTTGAGGCCTGAAGTCTAGCACGGAACACAGCAGGGCTGAGAGCAAAACCCAGAGTCGTGTCTGGATTCTCAGGCCGGTTACCGCCTCTCTGACCCCAGATGTCTCACCTGTCGAATGGGTACATTCGGGAACAGCACCCACTCTACGAAGCCACCATGAGGACGAAAGAGAAAATTGTCTACACAGGCAGTGTAGAACGGGCGCCCGCTGACTGCTCAGGGATGACCCTCCTCTGTAGCTGCCCAGAGGCCAACACCGCCCATACCATAGCCACTGTCCCCAAGTCAGCCTGGAGGGAAGAGAGCAGGTGACACTCACCTGATTCTGATGAATCAGTTGGCCTGGGTTATGCCTCTCAGGGAGAAAACTTTTGAGTCCACAAGCTGCTCACCAACACCACTGTGTGTTAGTAACTGCTGTAGAACACAGACACAGGCTGAGAGCGGATAGGAGCTAAGCACCAGTGACATTCTGATGTCATGGCACGCATCACAATGGGGCCTTGCCCAGGTCAGCAGGGCCCAGAGTCAGGGTCCTCCGCCGCCTGAGGCGTCAACATGCCTGCCTGCATTGTGTTTGTGCACATGCGTGCCCACGTGTATGTGGGTAAACATGTCTGTGCACATGTGTGTTACTTCTCTGGCCAGGCCTGGCTCCCCCACTCATGTGTGCACCCAGTTCCTCATCACTGTCATCCCCGGAGCCCAGGACCAGCACCAGACCTCCCTGAACTCAGCCCTCCCTACCCAGGGTGGTCCTGGGATACACATAGGGGTGGAGGGAAGTGACTGTTTCTGTTGAATTTCAGAATACAAAAGCTAATACTATTAACTAATGGTTATTTAGTATCTCTAATGGTCTTTTTAGTGTCTCCAATTGTATCGCTTCTTCATTTCTGGTATTTTAACTGGGTATTTCTCTCCATGACCCTTGGATATTTTAGCTAGAGGATCCTGTGGGGAAAGTGCCGGGCACACAGTAGGGGCTCACTCCTCTAGACATGTTATCTAACACGTGGCTCAGCTGTCCTTCCACCCACGGCCTAAGGGATGCCAAATTCCAGGGTCCAGAAAGAGCTTGGGATAAAATGAACATCCAAGGAGAGGGCTCTGACTTGGGCTTAGTCTGCCTGTGCCATCCAAACGGAGTCTCAAGTCCTGAGACAGGGCGTCCAGATGCCCCAGTGCAGGGCCCTCCTGATCAACACCTGCTCCCCTGTACTCATTAGCAACCTCACCAACCCTACTCTCAAAGCATACTTGGCCCTCGTATCTAGGAGCTCTGTATCTGTGGATTCAGCCAACAGCAGATGGAAAATATTCAGAAAATAAATTGGATGGTTGTGTCTCTACTGAACATGTGCAGACTTTGTTCTTGTCATCATTCCCTAAACAATACAGTATCACAACCATTTATATAGCATCTGCATTGTATTACACATCATGAATAATCTAGAGATGGTCTAATGTATATGGGAGGATGTGCATAGCTTATATGTAAATACTAGGCCATGTTATGTCAGAGACTTAAGTATCCATGGATTTTGGCATCTCTGGGGACCCTAGAACTAATCCTCCATGGATACCAAGGGTTGACTGTATAAACTCACTCAGGAAGGCTTCTCACTGGAGGAAGGGCCCAGTTCGGGACTCACAGGGACATCTCCCTGGACTACTGTCCATTCATCCATTGTCTCCCCCGACTCCACATCTTGGACTGTCCCAATGACAGCCCAAGCAAGAAGAGACAAGAAACAAGACAAGTTCACGCTGTCCAGTTTTGAGGTCTTGAAAGAAGTTGCACCAGTATGAGAAGAGTGGATCAGTTTTCTCCAGGATCCAGAAAGCATATCAGGCAGCCTTGGGGTGAGGAAATGAGCACAGCCTCTCTAGCAGCCCCACGGGCCTGCAGTAGGATGGGGCTGGGGCTGGCCATGTGGATCACTTGGGCCTCATGAGGCAAAAGGAAATACCAGGGGGCAGAGGAGGAGCATGGGGGCAGCTGGTTGCCTAAGGAGAAGGCACCTCAGGGAAGGAGACTACATTCGTTTGTTTTCACACTGCTATAAAGAAATACGTGAGACTGGGTAATTTATAAAGGAAACAGGCTTAATTGACTTGCAGTTCAGGAAACTTGCAATCATGGCAGAAGGTGAAGGGGAAGCAGGCACCTTCTTCACAAGATGGCAGGAGGGAGTGAGTGGAGAACCAGTAAGTGCCACACTTTGAAACCATCAGCTCTCCTGAGAACTACCTCACTATCCAGGGAGCAGCACGGGGGAAACTGTCCCCAAATCCAATCCCCTCCCACCAGGTTCCTCCCTTGACACAGGAGAATTACAATTCCAGATGAGATTTGGGTGGGGACACAGAGCCAAACCTGTGAGGGTATCAGTCTATCTTGCAGCTCCCCTGGGGCTGAAGCTGAGTACAGATCTGCTGGCCTTGCCCTATAGCACACGAGGTCTCTGCCAGTGCACCCCCATCTGCTGCTTCCTAGGGATGGTGGTGACTTCCTCAAGAGGAGGGTGGATTTGCTCTCCTGCTGCCCCTGCAGGGCCTTGTGGAGACCCGGCCAAGTTCTCCCAGGGTAAGGGCAGGAAACAGGGCTCCTTGCCCTTCTTGCTACTTGAGTGACAACCCTGGAGTCATCCCTAGGCCCCGTCACTGCCCCTGCTTCTAAACTGAGAACATTTTGGCAAATCTTCCTGGCAGAGGCTGGGGGCTCATCCCTGCTATCTGTTCTAGCTTGGTAAAGCTGGGTTAAGACATCTGGGCAAGCAGACAGTAGAGTGGACCCCAGGAAGGGTGGGTGGAGGGCGCTGGCCTTTGGGCTTCCCTGGACCAGGGTGGGAAGGGGGAAGTTTACCAGGAAATAGAGCTCTCAGGACTATGTTTAGGAGGAGGTGGTAATGCTGGTGGGGGGATGTCCATTCATCCATCCATTCATCCATTTTCTCCCCCGACCCCTGATCTCATACTGTCCCAATGACAGTCCTACCAAGAAGAGACAAGAAACAAGACAAGTTCACGTTGTCCAGTTTTGAGGTCTTGGAAGAAGCTGCACCAGTATGAGAATAGTGGGTCAGTTTTCTTCAGGATCCAGAAAGATTATCAGGCAGCCTCAGGGTGAGGAAAGGAGCCCAGCTTCTCCAGCAGCCACACAGGCCTGCAGTAGGATGGGGCTGAGGCTGGTTTGGGGTGGAGGATAAGTGACAGCCAAGGTTTGTCAGCATGCAGAGGGGTGGCTGACTCATGGACTAGGGGCTGTGGAGCCCAGTGGTTGCGCTTAGTTCTTGGATCCTAGGAGACTTCTGGAGCCTGGATCTGGACAGCCTAGGGGTGGAGGTGGTGAGGGGCAGGGGTGGGGCAGGAGGAGAGGCCTTGCATGACAGGGTGCAGGGCACGAAGCCAGCCAGGGACTGCTTTGCAGTGGCTGCTCCCATCCCCATTCCCACCCCCAAACCCACCCCTCCCCCCACCCTGGTGTGGGGTCGGTCGTGGGCAGGTGTCCTCTGCTTTGGCCTCAGCAGATCCCAAGATGGAAGCTGGCAGCCATGTGGGCATGTCACTTGCGCCAGCTTTGTCCTGCAGTTTCTGCTTCCTGGAGCGTGGGGCGCCCACCCAGGAGAGCACTGGCACACCCCACACCTCTCATTTTGAGGGTGCTGGAAAGTGGGGGACCTAGGTCCTGCAGCCCTGTGCTTGTGCCGTGAAAATTAGCCTAGGAGTCCCGTGTCCGCCCATCCACGTGGAGCCCCGGGAGCCTGAACAGTAGCATGCAGCGAGATGAGGAGGGAGAGAGAACTGGAAAAGGAGAAAGAGAGATGAGGAGAAGGGAATGAGAGAGAGGACGAGAGATTGGGAGAGAGACAGAGGAGACTGAGAGGATAAGGAGGGCGAGAGATGGAGAGAGACACAAAACGCAAAGAGACAGAGAGAGACGTGCATGAGTAGGAGGTCGAGTTACTCTGGATCCCAGTTCCCAGTGAAAACTGTAGGTCGCCATCACCTAACCACACATGCAATAAAGTCTTCTGCCTGCTGCTCAGAGCCCTGAGAACCCCTTCTCCTGGAGCATAGAACCTTTGACTACTGCCCTTCCTCACTGCATTTTTGGTTTCTCTTCTGGTGAACCGTGATGTCTTGTCTATTGCCGTCCTGGGCTCAAGGATCCATCAAAAACTGATGCCGCTTTTGGGGAGGATCTGCAGTGCCTTCCACTCACCAGGCTCCCCAGGAAACTTGTGTACTTGGCTTGGGCCCTAAGCAGCTGGGTACATGCTGGGGCTCTGCTTCTCTCTTTCAGTAAGAAGGAGAACTAAGAAAGAGACTGAAGCATGGTCTGCGGAGAAGGCACTTGTGCAAACACCAGGAGAATGAGGGGCCTGAGTTGTCTTCATTTCTCCTAAAAGCATGCATTCCCGGCTGGGCGCGGTGACTCACGCCTGTAATCCCGGCACTTTAGAAGGCTGAGGTGGGCGGATCACCTGAGATCAGGAGTTCGAGACTGGCCTGACCAACATGGAGAAACCCCATCTCTACTAAAAATACAAAATTACCCAGGCATGGTGGCACATGCCTGTAATCCCAGCTACTCGGGAGGCTGAGGCAGGAGAATTGTTTGAACCCAGGAGGTGGAAGTTGCAGAGAGCCGAGATTGCACCATTGCACTCCAGCCTGGGCAACAAGAGTGAAACTCCAACTCAAAAAAAAAAAAAAAAAAAAAAACCACATGCATTCCCTCCCAGGCCACTCTAGTGAGGGCATGAAGCACAGCATGTGTGTGTGTGTGTGTGCGTGTTTGTGTGTTGCAGGGGTTACAGTGGACAGGATGTGGGAGGGCAGCTGCAGCTCCAAGCTGCAAGTCTTTCTGATAGAATGCTTAAGATTCCCTGGACCACAGCAAGAGAGTGTTTTCATTTGCACCCATTTTTATTAGCATTTAAACCTGTATTTTTTGTAGCATGTAAACCTTAAGCTGCTTAACTATTCCTTGAAGCATTTACACCAGTGGTTCCCAACCTTTTTGCTACCTAAGACCAGTTTTCTTGAAGACAACTCTTCCACGGACCCAGGAGAAGGGGAAGGGATGATGCGGAGATGATTCAAGCCCATTACATTTATTGTGTGCTTTATTTCTATTATTATTTCACTGTAATATATAATGAAATAATTACACAACTCACCATAATGTAGAATCAGTTGAATCAGTGGGAGCCCTGAACTTGTTTTCCTGCAACTACATGGTTCCATCCGGGGGTGATGGGAGACAGTCACAGATCATCAGGCATTAGGTTCTCATAAGGAGCACGCAATCCAGATCCCTGGCATGCGTAGTTCACAGTAGGGTTCGTGCTTCTATGAGAATCTAACGGCACCGCTCATCTCACAGGAGGCAGAGCTCATGCGGTAATGTGAGGGATGGGAAGTGGCTGTTTCTACAGGTGAAACTTTGCTCACTGGCTGGCTGCTCACCTCCTGCTGTGTAGCCTGATTCCTAACAGTTGGGGATCCCTCATTTACCCAGCAAGATAAATACATTGTTATGTCAATTGAAATTATTCACCTTGAACCACCCAAAATTACCCTGCATACCTACACCCACCCAAGAGTCCCATAGCACACTTTAGGAGCTGCAGACAGTGAGCCTGGAGCTCCATGGAGCATTCCATCCCTTCACCATCTGTGGGCTAACAGGCTGCATTCATTTCCTAGGGCTGTTTTACAGTACCACAGACTGCGCACCTTCAACAACAGAATGTTACTGTCTCACAGTATTGGAGGCCATGAGTCCAAGATCAAGGTGTCAGCAGGGTGGGTCCCTTCTGAGGCTGTGCAGGAAGGCTCTGTTCCAGGCCTGTCTCCTGATGCATGGGTGGACGTCTTCTCCCTGTGACTCTTCATTAAGGGTGATTCTGGTGAGGGCTCAGAAGAGGAGACTTGGACAGAATGTTGGTAGATAAATGTGCCAGTGGAAACCAGAGGGTAGACGGGACTCCATCCATACCCAGGGCTTTCTGGGGACAGACCTGTCTAAGCAGCTGCCATTCCCAACTGAATTCTGTTTCTGAAAAGCCAGGCAACAGCTGGGGCTGGGCCCTCTGGGATTTGTTTAGTGACCCGATTATGTGGGAGGCCTGGAGTGGGTGGTTGGGTGGGGGGTTTATACCCTGAGCACACCCGCAGTCTCCTTTGAACAAGAGTATATTTGGTGGGATAGTCTGAGGAACATCAAGCCACACTAAACTACCACACTGCAGCTACAATACATTAAGTATCTGTTTGGGAGATACTGGGTTTTGTTGTGAGTCTACCTTGTCTTTATCCTTGGATGCTTCTATAGCTGATCGTAACATTTTCAAGAGCAGGAGACCAGAGAACTCCTCCTGGAAACTTGGGTCTGGTGTTTCCCTGTTCCACCCAAAGCAGGCAACACATGTTAAAAGATAAATACACTTAAATATATACATATAGAAATATATTCACTTAGCATAAGCATAAAAGTTTAAGAAAACAGTTTAACAAATCTGCTTAGGTTATATCAAGAAACTTACAGTATACATCTTTTGACTCAATAGTTCCCCACCTAGGAATGTCTCCAAAAAAAAATCTCAAAATGCAGATTTCATGCACAAAAATATTCACTGAATATAAAAGCCTACAAGCCTAAAGCCTAAAACAAATGTTCAGTAATAGAAAAATGGTTAAATAATCATCACACAGTGTTCATTATGTAATCATAAATAAGGATTTCTAACAAGTCAATAATAGAATGCTTACACATTTTACATGTTGCTTATATGGTGAAGTGACAAAAAGCAGGACACTTGCACGTAAATAACCAGCTACCTCTGGGGAGGGGAACTAAGGTGTCAGGGTAGAAGAAAGGCTTCACACTGAATGCTGCTTTGTACTATCTGGATTTTTTTTAGCCTGTGAATATACTACTTTAAGAAATTTTTTTAAATGCATTTTAAAAGTACAGTAACCATTACTAAGGATTTGCTTTTATGTTTTCTATAATGTGGACATATTACTTATATCGGCATACAGTATTTTTAATACATATATGTCTTAACATATTCCTAATATATATTAAGAACAGCTTATTAATTTTATTTTCTGAAGGAATAACAAACAAAACAAAGCAGGAAGACTGACTGCGTAATATGCGGGAACTACTGCTGATTCTTTCATGGTAGAGATCGAGGACATTCTCTTGGGCCCTCAATCTCAGAAGTCAGCAGGGGAAAGCAAGCTCAGTCACCTACATGTTGACAATCAGAGTGTCTGTCAGGTTGCCCAGGGACCAGGCTGCTTTGGCTCGAACATTCAGAGACTTGTCTTCAAGTGACATCAATATTGTACTTGTTGCATCTGAAACAAATATGACATCCTATAAGACAAAACAAAACACTGAAGTTACTTCAGCAGGTCATGCTGCTACCTGTGAAATTCTCAAACTTATTTTCAGATAAAGCTAGAAGCCTTCACGCACATTTCTACTTGGAAATAAAAATTCATCTACTCAATCAATTTACTGTTCTTCTGATATTTTACAATTTGGACACTCAAAAAAATCCCAGGGGAAGCTCCCATGATTTTGGTACATGCCATGGACACCCGAGAAGCCTATGGATTTTGCTCTTATGAACATTGAATATATAACCTGGCCTGGGACAGTTATCTGTGAACTCTTTGCTTGGTTGATTTCCATCTTGGGAAATAATGTTCTAAAGACATTTCTGTTGTTTAGAAGACACCCAATTTATGGTATTTTATTATAACAGCTCAAACAGACTAAGACAAATACCATATGTGTTGGACAACAAATCTAAGTATTTTCACATACTTGTTATTTTTCACATGACTATCATCTTATTGATGATAACACCAAGTTTTAGAGAGGTTAAGAGTCAAAGAGCTAGCAAGTCGAAGAGCTGGGCTTCAACTCAGGCCTTTTAAAGTTTGGATATGAAATCTTCCTGAAATCTCTCTGCCTTCCAAGCTTCTGCTACCCTTGCCTCTACCACCTACATTCTAACGCACAGGGGGAAACAGCTTTCCTGATATATTAAGGCTTCAAATTTTCCTATTTGCTGTTCCCCAGTGCCCTCATCCCCAACTCAAGTGAAGTAGCACCTTTTCATCAGAGATGATGCTGAATACTGGTTCAAAATGCAAAAGCATCAAATTCTAGCTCTGGTGCTCCAGTCATGATTTAAGGGTGAGAAAACACTCTTACATCACCGGCAGATTGCTGAAGGCCTCTGGCAAGATGGAAGACAGGACATCACAGGCACTCGCCTGGAGAGTTGGGTGCTCCGAATTCTGCAGGGCTCTGAGTAAAGGACCATTCAGCATCATAGTCCAGAACATCACCACCTGGAACGGAGGCAAAGGAAAAGCTGCAGCCCAAGACATAACAGGGGAACCAACTCGGAGCTAAGCCTACCAGAAATGGCCTTAGTAGTGAAACATTTTTCCTCAAAGCAGCAGCTTTCTGTAAATGTTTTCATTGGTTCTTCTTCCACAGTGATGAAAGGACTTCAGAAAACAACTGCAGTGTTTAAGTCTCCCATTCAACTCCTGTTGATTAGGAGATTGCAGTCTGATAAAGTTACGCAGCAACAGTGATAATAATCAAGAGGAGGCTGAAGATGGTGATGACAGTAACAGCAACAGCAGCGGCAGCTAATGTTCTTCAGAGAGCTCATCCCATGCCAGGCATTGTTCTAAGTATGTTACACATATCAACTAATTTTATTCCTTGGCACAAATAAATGCGGTCTGTAGCATTATCCTTACTTTTTCACACAAGGAAACTGAGGCACAGACAGTACAACTTGCTAATCAGCAGCAGGGGTGAACTAGAATCCAGATCAGTTGACGCTCGGCTAGGGCTTTTTCAACTACTTTGCAGAGTCCGTGTGATAATAAAATGTAATACTCTGTGTAAGGTTTCTAGCGCAGGGCCTGGTACACCGTGGACACTCTTAAATTGGGCAGTAGGTTCTGTTATCAGCACTTTGAAGAACTACCTCACTTCACAGCCTCTAAAGTAGCCATGTCAACAGTTTCTTTTCCATGCTTTATACATATCCTGTGATTTCATGTTCATTTGTGAATCTCTGTGGTTTAGCTATGTTTTGGTTCTGTCCCATGGACCTAGTCCTGGGTTTTGCTGTGTATTTCAAGCACCAGTTCTGTCTTTCTCCTACTTCAGCTCCTGGAAACCCAGTCTGGGTCCTCCCTGCCCCACTCCAGAAGAATGTGGACAAAAAGTGGTTGTCAGTCTCCAGGATGGCACACAATTACACTCACCTACTAATATTTACACCTGTGTAGTCCCCTCCCATACTGAACAGGCTGACCTGTGTAACCAATAGGATGTTGTGGAAATGACAGCATGACACCTCCAAAGCTAGGTCATAAAAAGCACCACAGCTCTGTCTTGCTTTCTTTCCCTTGGATCACTTGCTGTGAAGGAAGCTGGCTGCCATGTCAAGAGGATACTCAAGCAGCCCTCTAGAGACGTCCTCACGGGGAGGAAATGAGTTGAGGCCGTCTGCCAGCAGCCACACTAATTTGCTGGGTCTATGGGTGAGCCACCCTGGAAGAAGATCCTCCAACCCCATCAAGTCTTGCAACCTGTCAGTTGACTGCAACCCTGGGGGCATCTTGATCCCAACTTCATGTGAGAACTAAGCCAGAATCACTCAGCCAAGCCACTCCTAATTCCTGACCCACAGAAACTGAGAAAATAAATGTACATTGCTTTAAGCTGCTAAATGTTTAATTTGTTACTCACTAATAGACAAGCAATACAGAAAACATGTCTTTTTTTTTTTCACAGATGAACAATACCTGAGTGTGAACAGTTAAGAGGCTTGCCCAAAGTCATTTATCTAGCAAAGGGAGAAGTTTGAATTCAAACCTAGTTCTGTCTGATAACAAAGCTCAACTCATTTTCCCACACATGTTATATGAAAGCTTTAGTGGCAGTCTAAGGCAGGGACGAGGGTTAGAGTCTTTAATTCACTGCAAGGATGACAGAAATTGTGAAGGGAAAAGAGCAGGCAGAATGCGGAGGGCAGAGGGAGCAAAGACCACCAATACTGAGCTGATTTTGCTTTTAGCACTAAGTAGAAGCCTTTTTTGGTGTGATCACATGCCCTTCATCCATCTTTGGAACTGGCACAGTGTAGGGGTAGCAGAAACAACCTGAAATCACAGGAATTGAACAGAATCATGGTAGGGCTGGTGGGGGGTTGGGGGGACGCAGGTAACGGAATTACCTCCTATGTGTTAGCATCTTTACATGTCATTCGATTTTTCAACAGCCTTGTGACTGAAGGGTTATGGTTTATTATTCCTTTTTACAACTAGGAAACCATGCCTATAACCACATATCCATTAAGTGGCTGATATGGTTTGGATGTGTGTCCCCTCCAAATCTCATGTTGACATGTGACCTCCAATGTTGGAGGTGGGCCTAGAGGAAGGTTTTTGGGTGATGCAGGCAGATCCCTACTGAATGGCTTGGTGCTATCCTTGTGGTAATAAGTGAGTTCTTACTCTGTTATTCACACAAGAGCTAATTGTTTAAAAGAGCCTGGCATCTCTCTCTTGTTTCCTCTCTCGCCATGTGACATGCCTACTCCCCCTTCGCCTTCCACCATGAATGAAAGCTTCTCGAGGCCTCACCAGAAGTAGATGCTGGCACCAAGCTTCTTGTATAGCCTGCAGAACAGTGAGCCAGACAAACCTCTTTGAAAAATAAATTGTCCAGTCTGAAGTGTTTCTTTACAGCAGCAGAAAAGAGACTAATACAAAAAATTGGTGCCAAGGAACGGGGTGTTGTTATAAAGATACCTAAAAATGCGGAAGCAGCTTTGGAACTTGGTACTGGGCAGAGGTTGTAAGAGTTTGGAAGGCTCAGAAGACAGGAAGACAAAGGAAAGTTTGGAACTTCTTAGAGACTGATTAAATGGCTGTGACCAAAATGCTGATAGAAATACGGAGAGTGAAAGCCAGGCTGAGGAGGTCTCAGATAGAAATAAAAAAGTATGGAGAACTGGAGGAAAGGTTGCCTTTGTTACACCTTAGCAAACAACTTGGCTGCGTTATGCCCATGTCCTAGGGATTTGCATAAGGTTGAACTTAAGAGTAATGACTTAGGGTATCTGGTGAAAGAAATTCTAAGCATCATTCAATAGGTGACGTGGCAGCTCCTCACAACCTATAGTCAGATGTAGGAGCAAAGGAATGACTTAAAGTTGGAACTTATCATTAAAAGGTTAGCAGAGCATAAAAATGTGGAAAATTTGCACCCTGCCCCTGTACTAGAGAAGGAATCCAAGCTCGGAGCAACTACTTGCTAGACAGATTAGCATGACTAAAAGGGACCCAGACGCTAATAGCCAAGACTATGAGAAAACAGCCTTGAGGGCATTCCAGAAATCTTTGAGGCAACCCCTCCCATCACACACCCAGAGGCCTAGGAGGAAAGCGGTTTTGGGGGCCAGGCCCAGGGCCCCACTGCCCTGCACAGCCTAGGGACACTGCTTCCAGCATCCCCAGCCGTGGCTCAAAGGGCCCCAGATACTGCCTCGTTTTCTGCTTAGCGGGTACAAGCTGTAAGCCTTAGTGGTTTCCATGTGGTGGTAAGCCTGCAGATGCACAGAATGCAAATGTGAAGAAGGCTTGGGAGCTTCTGCCTAGATTTCAGAGGATTCCCTAAGTCTGGGTGCCCATGCAGAAGCCTGCCACAGGGACAGAGCCCCCACTGAGAGACTCTACTAGGGCAGTGCCAAAGAGAGACGTGGTGTTGGAGCCCCCACACACAGTCTCCACTGAGCACTGCCTAGTGGAACTCTGGGAATGGGACCCAGCCTACACCCAGCAAAGCCAGAAGGGCAAGGCTGCCAGAAGCCTTGGAGGCCCACCCCTTGCACCAGTGTGCACTGGATGCGGGACATGGAGTCAAGGACTATTTTGGAGCTTTAAGGTTTAATGTCTGTCCTGCTGGGTTTCAGATTTGTGTGGGGCTTGTTGCCCCTTTCTTTTGGCTGATTTCTCCCTGTTGGAATGGGACTGTTTACCCAATGCCTGTACCACCATTGTATCTTAAAAATCAATAACTTGTTTTTGATCTTACAGGCTCATACGTGGAAGGAAATTGCCTTGAGTCACAGCTGAGATTTCGGACTTTTGAGTTGATGCTGGAAAGAGTTAAGACTTTGGGAAACTATTGGGAATAGGTGACTGACTGTATTTTACAATGAGAGGAACATGAGATTTGTGGTGGCCAGAGGCAGAATGACATGGTTTGGATGTGTGCCTCCTCCAAACCTCATGCTGAAATGTGACCTCCATCACTGGAGGTGGGCCTAACAGGGAGTGTTCGGGTCGTGGGGGCAGATCCCTCTTGAATGGCTTGGTGCTGTCCTTGTGGTAATGGGTGAACTCTCACTCTATGAGCTCACATGAGAGCTGGTTATTTAAAAGAGCCTGGCATCTCCCTCTTGCTTACTCTCTTGCCATATGACATGCCTGCTCCCCCTTTGCCTTCCACCAGGATTAAAAGCTTCCTGAGGCTTCCTCAGAGGTAGATGCTGGCACCATGCTTTTTGTACAGCCTGCAGAACCGTGAGCCAGATAAACCTCTTTTCTTGATAAATTGCCCAGCCTCAGGTATTCCTTTATAGCAACATAAAATGGACTAATACAATCATGTTCCCTAAATTTGATCCCACGGCTTTGGATATAAAATCCCTGGCCCTTTGTCTCTTGGGCAGGCTGAGTAACCAGACTAGATTTTATGCAAAAGAAATATTAGTTTTACGATTGCTGGTTATATGTTATACATAAGCCTACCACACACTAAATTGCAAATAAAGTGAAATGTAAAATAAAACCTATTTATACTAGTTTCATGTTTTCTCGGATTATAAAACATAATTTTTGACACTGGAAGAAACCATATCATCTACTCCACTTATCACTGAGCTTCAAAATAAAACTGCAACTGAAGCACTAATAAAAGAAAAGTATGAATTGACATTTATTTACCAAGAAGACTGGTACTCTCTGATCAGGTGCTGCAGTGGAATCCGGTTTATGCTGCTGTGTTAAGCCTGTGCCCAGTTCTTCCAGAAGCTGCCAAGAAAAAAGTATTACCAAAGTGGAGCATTAGAACTAATGAACGACTTCATTTTAGTCTGGAGATCACCTCAAATCAAGGGGAAACATAATTTGCAACTAATTTTCTTTCTTTTTTCAGTCACTCTTAACAGAGGCATTCTTTCAAGGACTGAAATCAACAGCTATATCTTATTAATTTATTACCGAATCAATTCATGGGGTTTACACATAAGAGCTGAAAACAGAAGAATGTATGTCTTCCTTACCTGAAATCTCTTTAAGAAATCTCAGAATTGAAAGACATGTGGCAGAAGAATATAAAGTGAAGAAAAGGAAGGATATAAAGTGAAAAGAAGGAAAAAGCATTGTGGTTTTGATGAAAATTACCTTTGCTCCATGAAGCTGAATGGATGGATCTGCTTCCCCCATGCACTTGCAAATCACCTCTCCAAGCTCCATCAAGTAGGCTTGAGTCATTGAAAAGTAGCTCCTTGCCAGAAGAGCCAATAGCTGCAAAGAGAGCATGGAATTAACCCTCTAAGACCTGACTGCAAGGCTGCAATATCCAGAAAAGTGTTATATTTCAGAAATCGCTTATAATGTAACAGGGGCTGAAATCTGTTGAATGAAATTAAGAAGCATAATCTTTATTTCATAACTAATATCAATTAACTGTATCATAGTTTTATGGTGCTTTAGTATATGATTGCTTTTCATTAATGTAATCTCATGTAAGTCTTGCAACTATTCTTTAAGGTAGGTATTAATTGAATTTTACAGCTAAAGAAACCAAGCCTGACAAGATTAAAGGACATGTTTCACGTGGCCCAGTTAATTAGCAGCAGACCCCAGGACCAGGCCTAGTCTCAGATCATCTTTGTAGAGAAAAAGTAAACTCTTTTATCTAGGATTGTTTTCTTCCTTTGAATGAACAATTATTTTGTTACTCTAAGCAGGTACAAGACCAAGGAGAAGCTTATAGAAAATTAAACATTTAAGTTGCAAAAATCAAAAATTAACTCTACAATTTCACTCAGAATTATTCTACAATCTATTACATCCACCTGTCATATAATACCTGAAGTGACAAAAATAATTTGCAATCAAAGAACAAAAAGGAATGAATCTGCTATTTTACAACCAAGGAACACCTCCCCAAAACAAAACAACAACAAAAATACACCACCCATACCTAAAATACAACTCCCATGAACTGACACATGGCTTGGTTTTACCTGCTCGCTCCTCACGGTCACTCTGAAGGAAGAATGGTTACTTCCATTTCAGAGATGAGGAAATGAAACCTCCTACCTGTAAGGCCTCCAGTTGCATAGGGGATGGTTCGTAGGTGCTTCCTACTGCAGAGCCAGCATCGCTACCTGAACAGGAATCCTCCTTGGGCAGTACGACAATGGAAATGCAGAGTGGAATGAGCCAGCAGGGCTCTGAAGACCCCTTAGGTGAGCTAACTGACGTTTCTTCCAGAGAGGGTCCTGCAGGGGCTTTCTTCCACCAATCAGGAGGGCTGAGGTGAGGGGTTGCTGAATTGCTATTACTGAGTCCAGAAGAACATGGCTGTTGCAGAAGTAGCTGGACTTCAGGTAAAGGTGTGTGGCTGGACCCTATAGCTCCCAAGAGTGTGAGACTTCACACAGGAACATTAACATCTGTCAAAGGAAGCAGTAAGAACTTATTATCATGGGAACAGCTACCGTAAATATGGTAGTTATCCCTGCAGGCAATTAAGAATTAGTAGTTCCTTGTGTAACCTGAATCTAATCAAACTTCTAAACCTCATTTCCAGTTTCAAAATACATGGGACAGGAGAGTAAGTTAACACCATAAAGAAACAATCTGACAAATTGAGAATGTGATTTATTTTGTTATCTTTGGTGACAGAGTTTAGAGTTCACATTCTATAAGACAATTGGGTTGGATTCTTTCCTAAGTCAGTTTGATATAAGAAAGATGGGTGGGGGTACCCTAGATTTAAAAAGACTACAGTGACATAATAACTAAATGCAATGCATGTACCTTGAATGAACCCCGGAATTTAACAAGAAATATTTTTAAAAAGCTAAAAGGTCTGTGTCTAGACTCATTTTTTTTTTGCATGTGATGTCCAGCTGTTCCAGCACCAACTGTTGAAAAGTATCTGCTCCTTTGTTGTAGATCAGTTGACTTTATTTATGTGGGTCTATTTCTGGGCTCTCTATTCTGTTCCATTGATCTGTTTCTCTCTTCCTTGGCCAATATCACATTGTCTTAATTACTGTAGGTTTACAGTAGATTTTGAAGTCAGGGAATGTCAGTCCTTCAGTTTTGTTCTTCTCTAAAAATACTGTGTTGGCTATTCTGGGTCTTTTGCATATCTATATACATTTCAGAATCAGTTCATTGATATCTGCAAAATAACTTGTTGGAATTTTGATTGAGACTGCACTGAATCTATAGATCAAGTTGGGAAGAGGTAACATCTTCACAATATTGAGGCTTCCTATCCATGAACTTGGAATCTCTGGTCCATTCATTTAGTTGTTTGATTTCATCAGAGTTTCACAGTTTTCTTCATATAGATCTTGTACATATTTTGTTAGGCTCATACCTAAGAATTTCGGGTTTTGAACATTTTAATGAAAAAAAGTTACTTGAGGATAAAGTCAGATACTTGAAAGGAACCTTTGAGACATGGTGCACTCTCCTCAGCTGAAGATGCAGATAATGAAAAGTTGGTACAGTGGAATGAGCAGGGCTTGTTTTCAACTTATTTCTGCCATGAATGTGATGGGAAACCTTAGGGGAAGACTTAACTTTCTGGGTCCCTCTTTTACACATTAGTGTAAGTAGTGAACTGGACTTAGTTACACCTCATTATCTCATTTGAGCCTCATAAAAATCTTATGATGTAGTTATAATTCTTGCTGTTAGGAAGAAATTAGGGTTCAGAGAGGGCCACGGCCATGAGATGGCAGAAATGGGAGTGGGCCCCAGACTCTTGGATTGACTTCAGGTCCCATGCTCTTCCCACTATGTCACAGAAAACATCCACTGTTCCTTCCTTGTTACAATTCTGCCTGAAAAACTGAACTCATCAGAATGTGGTCTGATCTGAAAGCTTGCAAACAAAAAAGAGGCAAATCTACAAAAGGCAAGTGCTTATAGCACACATACATTATGTGTGGGAGGAAATAATAAGACTGCACTTAGTAAAGATTTGAAGTTCTGGGATTTTATCTGAACTTCATAGGAAATAACATTAAAGAAGTTAAATTTTGTATTCCAGTTTTTCTTTCCAAAAAGTAGGTAATATCTACCTGTCCATCTGTCTGTCTAACCATCCATCCATCCTCTACCTATGCATAAGAGATATAAACTAACATACTCCTGAGGGGGGCTGCTTGCACCTGGCTCAATCTTAATTCTAAAGGGATACTCTGGTCACTGCCCTGGGCATTAAACAGGCATTAAACTTTACAATTAATTCTCTAGCTCACTTCCACTGGGACTTGATGGGTCAATTCTTGCAACAGCTTATACCCCTGAAAAGCTGAGAAGAATAAGCAGAGATCTCTTAAGAGTTATAAAAATGCTTTGAATATATACATATATCTATATCTATATATTTTTACTAATAGTCTGCATCTGACTTATATAAAGAAGCCATCAGTTTTAAGCCACTACAAACCTTTGTGGCGAATATAAGGCTTTATCTGGTTCCAGACTTTGGTCAGCAGGCAGTTTTAGATGATTATAAGGTGCATTTGATACTAAATTTGCAAGGCACTGTAAAACACAAAAAGTAGTTCATCAAAAGGCTTGATTAAACCACAGCATAGAAACAAATTTTGCAGCATTTAATTAAAAAAGAAAAGTTTTCACACAACTAAAAATTAGCCCTTTTAAAAAAAAAATACCACTTGTATTCTCATTGGTACAACTAAAGATAAAGAAGTATTTTTAGCAAATAATTTATTAGGACATACAGAGATTATAGGTAAGATCAGTCAAGTAGGTACAGACTTCCAAATAGTGTATTTTTAATAAAACTATTACATAGTTACATTCTTAAGTCAAGTTACTTTTGGGCTATGTAAAACAGTATACAAAGTTAAAACAGAGAAGCCCCCTCTGGAACCCACAGTTGATACATTACCTTAATTATCTGAGTAAGGATCTGTGAGAATGACTCCAACCACCAAAGCTAACAAAAGACATCTGTGCAACTCTCTAATGCTGGAAGCGATCATTACGGAGAAGGGGATAAAAGCCCTCCTGTGTCACTGGTATCTTCAGCAACAGAAAGAAACTGCTTTGAGCCTTCCAAGATGGCAGATAAAACTTGCAGAGCAGAGGCACATGTCTGAAATTTCGGGATGATTCACACTGATTAGTTGAAAATTAGGAGTCAGATTCCCTTCTTCCTATACATATTTAATGTTCACAGTATTTACAATCATTTCAATTGGAAGAATAAAGGCAATGGGATTATCTGTTAGTTCCTAAAAACTAGGTCACTTGCATCCCACACCTAAAAAAAAATCTTTATTTTATTCTTATTTTAGAGACACAGTCTCGCTCTGTCACCTAGGCTGCAGTGCACTGGTGCAATCATAACTCACTGCAGCCTCAAACTCCTGGGCTCAAGCAATCCTCCCACGTCAGCCTCCCAAGTAGCTAGGATTACAGGTGTGTGCCACCACACCTGGCTAAAAAAAAATCTAGAAACCCATTGCTGTTAGGTTTTTTACAGTAAGAAATAAACCTAAGCTATACCATAGCACAAAAATCTGAAATCCTAAGCATGAGAATAAGGATTAGAGGCCTGGTTTATTCAAGCAGAATGCCAACTGAAAAGTTAGAACTAAACAGCCCATGGGGTAGAAAAAATACATGTGCCTAGAGTCTGTTTCCTATCAAAGTTCCTGAGAACATTATGCCTCATATTCCACTCTGAAGTATGTGTGTTCAATGTTAACTTAAATAGGACTTTAGGAACTTTGTGTACATACAACTTGGCAGACATCACTAGTGATCCAACTTTTAGAAACATTCTTAGGCACGGGAAATAACATTGCCTGCAGTGACAATATTTGACAATTCAAAAAAGGGATACCATTAAGTACAATCTTATGAATGGAAAGGACAAAAAGTACATCTTTGTCATGGACTGCTGTATTTGTCAGCAAAGGTGTCATTGGCACCAAGATTTTCTTTATAAGGTTGAAAGATTACTTTCAATTGGTACTCTGACAATTTTGTAGTATTAAAAATCAGAAAGGAAAAGAAAGCCCAACTTTACAAAAACGGGATATAGGTAATAAGCATAGGACTATTAATACAGAATAATATTGCACTCTCTTTGGCCAGCTCATCCAAAAATGACAATTAACATTTTCAGTCAAAAAATTTAAAAGCAGGGAATCAACATTACAATTCTAGAATCTAACCTAAATAGTTACTCAATGTGAAGCATATCTGAGTTTGGAGCAAAAAAGGTTTTCCCAAAAGCCTTCAATTATATTATCTCCAAACAACCAGGTAATAAATCACCAGGCAGGCCTTTTATAGAGTGGAGTTGTAGAAATCTAGACTTACTGCTATGAAGAGAAATTTGAAGTACAGTAGCATCAGACTTCAGAATTAAGCATAATCCCCTAAGGTGGGAAATTGACAATGTATTAGGAAACTGTGTGTATATGTGTGAAAAAACGAGAGAGTGAGAGCATGAACACAAGTCAGCTGATCCAAAAAGGACTGAGACCAGGGGCTGGCAAACTTTTCTGTAAAGAGCCAGTGTCCACATTTTATATTTTAGACTTTGCAGGCCAGTTTCTGTCACAACCACCCAACTCTGTGATTGTAGCACAGACGCGTAAAGGAATAAATGTGGTTGCGTTCCAAAAAGACTTGATTTACGGACAATGAAATCTGAATTCCATACAATTTTCACATATCATGAGATACTATTGTTTTATTTTAAAACCATTTAAAAGTGTGAAACCGTTCTTAGCTCACAGGCCATACAAAAGCAGGTGTTGGGCCAGATTTGCCTTACAGGCCACAGTTGGCCAATCCCTACCAGAGGCTGGTCCAAACTCAACAAGATAGATCTTAATGCTAAACCTTCATTTCTTTAGAAGACAATTAAAAATCACAATTCCAACAGCTCACAAACTGAATGAAATTAAGAATCGAATGGAAAGAATTGAACTAATGTTCCAAAAGTCAAACATTTTAGCATAATTTTGGCATCTTCAGGGGAAAATCGTGACTATCACAGATGAAAACAAATGTCATTGAAATTGGTTATTTTTTTCCACTAAGTTATAAAATCTATATAAAAATTTGATACTATATCAAATTGTACTTCTCACAGTTCTGAGTTAATTTCCTTTAAACTCTGTTTAACATATCTTTGTTGTTATAATTGTTACTTAAGATACTGAACCTGGTACAAGTTTTGCTTCATTTGTTCTTGTATCAGTATTTAGTATCTTGTTTTCCAATTCTAATCAGCACTTTCCATGGAAATTACTAATGTACAAGCAAATCGTAACAGGTGGAGTCTCCAGAGAGCTCATCTTGTTAAGTTTCTATTGTCTGAATATTTAAAATGATGAATGAAAGGCTTTTCAGTCTTACAAAAGTCAGTGTGCTTGGTTTTACTAGTGTATAGTTTCATCTCCTTGGACATGAAGGCTTGTCTAAAGCTAATAAAACAGAAAAGTACTTCTCCTTTTTTGCTACTTAAGAACGTAGCAGAAATGTTTGCTGAGGTAGCTTAGTCAATCCTAATTTTTTTCTCTTTATGTGTGTTTGGTCTCAGAATATTTCTGGAAGGGTGACAAAGAAGTCCCTGCTGGGAGTGGGTACCACTGAAGTTTCCATGCAGGGCACATGACTGTTCACATGTTATTTTATTGGATCTCACTTCCAAAGTCAGTTGTCTTTTACATAACGGCATTTCAACACTGTGTCAGGGACTCTGGGTCGGGAGGTATCTAAGTGATATGGTTTAGCTGTGTCCCCACCCAAATCTCAACTTGAATCATATCTCCCAGAATTCTCCTGTGTTGTAGGAGGGACTTGTGAGAGGTAACTGAATCATCGGAGCTGGTCTTTCCCCTGCTATTCTCGTGATAGTCTCACGAGATCTGATGGGTTTACCAGGGGTCTCCACTTTTACTTCTTCCTCATTTTCTCTTGCTGCTGCCATGTAAAGAAGTGCCTTTTGCCTCCTGCCATGATTCTGAAGCCTCCCCAGCCATGTGGAGCTGTAAGTCCAATTAAACCTCTTTTTCTTCCCAGTCTCGGGTATGTCTTTATCAGAAGTGTGAATATAGATACACTAATTAAAGACTGCCTGTTCTTTGCTAATACACTAAGCAAAGATTGCCTGTTCTTTCCTGGCCATATGAGAGAAAATCTACCATTCCATAACAGTTAACAATTCCAACCTTTTCATTCTCTTTTCTAGTTATACCATCTATTATCTAGATTTTGATTTGTTTTCACTTTTTATAGTTATCTAAAAGAGCAATAAATCATCATCATGAAATTTGTAAATCAGGATAATTCTCAAGGTACCAAGACAAAGGTTTGCCCTGTAGTTTGTTTAAGACAAGTCTTGATGATATTCTCCATAATATGCCTTTATAACACCTAAGGAAATCATATACAAGAAATTCTTAAATTAGTCTTGTTATTTTTATTGATAATTTGCTCTGTCCCTTTTGGAAGCATATAAGATGTGCTCTCTGAAGCACATTTCCAACATGGAAACGTGATCATTTCCCAAGTATCACAGCACTGCCAAATCCTAATGGACATTTCTAAGTTTTCTTCTCCCCAATTAACCATTCTAGCATATTATGTTTCAATTTCCTAAAAAGTAGCCTCTGTTTATTGTTGGCATTCTGACTGGAAGAGTCTAATCACCTTTCCTTCCATCCATTTGTCTTTAGAAAATTTCTTAGTACACCAGTTAAAATTGTGCTTCCAGCTGAGTATGCCATGGGTCATATCAGACCTGCCATAAAGTCAAAACTAATCACTAAGCACTTCAATGACAAGATAAACTACAGTTGTCTTATTTAATCCTGGCTAAGAGGAACTCCAGCCATCTAACTCTATGCACAAGGAGCACCTGAGATGACCACTTGGCCTGGAGTCATAGCAGCTCTTTTAACCTGGTCAATCCAGAATGCTGTTCCATTCTAATTACATTATCTGTTATTTTTAATTTTAATGCACATAACTTTTTAGAAGTCTTTATTTTAAAAGCCCATCCCACTGGGCTGGGTGCAGTGGCTCATACCTATAATCCCAGCCCTTTGGGAGGCCAAGGCAGGCACATCACCTGGGGTCAGGAATTGCAGACCAGCCTGACCAACATGGAGAAATCCCATCTTTACTAAAAATACAGAATTAGCTGGGCATGGTGGTGCATGCCTGTAGTCCCAGCTCCTCGGGAGGCTGAGACAGAATTGCTTGAACCTGGGAGGCAGAGGTTGTGGTGAGCTGAGATCTCACCATTGCACTTCAGCCTGGGCAACAAGAGCAAAACTCCATCTCAAAAAAACAAACAAAAAAAAAGAACAAACACAAAAAAAGCCTGTCCCATGACATCACCTACCACAACACTTTCTTCTAGCATAGGTCTTGGTGCACAGTTAATTATACTATGGACAGACTGCAGAGGTATGCTCCAAGCTTTGTTGTAAACAATAATCACCACACTTATTTAAACCCTTCCAACCTAACACTTGATTAAAAGAATCTCTTAAGTACCATCATTTCACTTGCCATTACACTGAACTAATTTAATTTCTTTCATCTTTTAAAATCCACTTTAAGTAGGATGACTTTTTTTTTAATTTCTCTAGAATTTTCTTGTGGCTTTTTGTACTGGATCTACGACATCTCCAGAAGGAAGTTCTGTATCTTTTTTCCTCAGCACATCTCTTGCATTCACCAAAGTTAAACAGCAAGAACAAGTCTAAAAGGTACCTAAATCAAGGAGATGGATAAGACCACTTTGCTATATGTGAAATTTCTCATGGCACTTTAAGTGAAATGTAAACATTTAAAAACCTATGAAGATATAAACATCATGAAAATTATTCCAATTCATTTTCATCAGCTATGACCTCATAACCTTTTTGTATTTATGTTCTAAACCCCCATGTCTCACATCCCCTTGGCTGGGCAGCTGTGATACAGGTGATTAAGCTGGGCTGCTTCTTGCTCCACAGCACCATCTCCTTGGCCACTGCTGGCAGCTCCCCTACCTAGCTGGAGGGTCTTCATATATATTTTTTCAATATTTTTAGTAGCTTTTATTTCAATTACTCTAATGGCTTCATTACTGATTTACTCATCACCACTCATTTTTCCATTTTTCTCCCAGGTTCTCCTTCACTATCGATTTAGTTAATTTGTAAAATTTCTGCCAGTTTAATTTCCTAGGATAAGGAGTATTTGAAATACCCCACAAGTCATTTTTTTGTGTGTATATAAAATTGAGGCTAACTTATTTTTCTTTACCTTGTAAAAGCTTCTGATGGGTCATCCAGAAATTTTTTTATATCGTAAGTTACTCAAGGAGATGACTCATATGGAATTCCAATGTATTATGGTTACCACCCCTGACCCTTTAAGGAGTCATCTTAAAAATAGAAAAGGAACAATATGCTGCTGGCCTAATTAAAACTTCTCTCTTTGTGGGTAGTTGGTTACCTGAGGACACCCAGATGCCATTCAGCATGACTTTTTAATGTTCACTATTGTAAACAGCAGGCTATTTTCCTTATTTGGTTAAGTGGTTAAATTCTGGAGAGGAATTAACATATTCAAGCAGAGGCAAATATTTGATCAGCCATGAGATATCTTGCTATAGGTATCCATACCTGCCATTTTTTTCTTCTTTTTTAAAAATAAGTTTTTCTCATTAAAATATGTAAATATTTATTACACGATTTGAAAACTGGAAAAGTTGCAAGAAAAAAACATGTTTGGGATTCTACTGTATATATAATTCTATATCCTGTGTTTTCACAGAACATTTTGAGCATTTTTCAAAGCCTTATGCATCCTTCATAGCCTAATATGTACCAGGATATTCTACTGAGTTGTTTAAGCCATTTCTGATGTTTTCTTATTATAAATACCACAGCAATCAACATTTTCATAAAAGGAAGAGAAGCACAGCTGCTTCAGTGCAGTTCAAGGGAGACACCAAAGTTAGAATTCAGTGTGCTCAGGCTTCAAGCAAGCCCTGGGGCAGGAAGCAATCCTACATGATCAGCCTCAATGTATTCTTCACATAAGCCCACTTCCCATTTTCCTGTCTGTCCAGTGGATCTCAGGTCAGAACTTGGGTCAGTGTTACTAACAGCTGTATTCAGATCAGAAAGGATAAGGCAGAGAAAACAGTAAGGATCTGTAAATTTTTTCTTCCTATTATAAAGCTTCGAGTTTAAATTCTCTTACCTCTGGAGAAGGGTCTTTCAATGTAAGAGTCATCAAGGACACTGACTGTGGGCTGCCAAGTTCAGGCATATCAGGAATAAAGGCTGACCAGTAGCCATAAAGAACTTTTTTTTAAATCAATTTCATAGTAGAAAGAAAACAAACTAAGCCTCCTTGGTGAACTTTAGCTTGGTAAGACCTTTCATAACCAAGAGAAAAAAGGAAAAAGACTTAAAAAATCGTTTTTTTTCAAAATGCAAACACGAAATGGTATTTATTTCCACCAATTCAAATGATACATTCAAAAATTAAACATTCTAAATAATCCCTAAAGATGTCAATGTGTTATTAAAAATTTCTTTCAAACTACAATCAAAACATGTTAAGACAATTTGTTTCTATAACAAGTTATTAAGGCTGACAATTAAAAAACACAACTGGAGAACAAAAGGACAACATATTGATATCAGGAAATGAGTGTTAGACAGGAAACACTGCCGAGTATCCATCCATCCATTCAATGAATATCTACTGAATGACCTATGTATGTGCCAGGCATCATGCTGAGGCTGCCAGACATAAACAAAGCACCAGCCTTGACAAGCTAGGCAGCAAGGGACAGTTAAGGAGATAACTATAATACATTATCAATAACACTAAGGCAGAAAAGGCTTCCCAGGGAACATGATTTCTGAGCCCATATCAAAGATGAGTAGTGGTTAGCAAGACAAAAAGACAAAGAAGAATATTCTAAGGAGAGGAATGACATGTGCATTGGCCGATCAAGAGAGCAAGTCATGTTCTGAATAACACCATAGCCCCCAGAAATCAGGCTCTTCAAGTTAAATCACATGCAGCAGTCAAGTTAAGTTATAAACTTACATGCAACTTAGAATACAAGGTATAAAATGTAACAAAATACTACTACCTCATTTTACTCTGCATGCCTCCTTCAGCATCAGAATAGTCTGACTCACTACTGCTGACCCTTTTCCAACTGGAAGAATGGAAGGGTGAGGAGACTCCATCTTTTCCTGCAGCTCCACTTCCATCTAAAGGCAAACTCTGGACACCCAGGGAGGAGGGACACCAAGTGTTCCCTTCATGCAGATTCACTCTGCCTGTGCCAGTGACTGGGGCCACCTCTACTTCACCACTGGATTCCTTTTCCTCCTCCTCTCCTTGCTGGATTTTCTTTGGTTTTACTTTGGATTTTTTTCTTTTTATTCTGATTTTAGGAGCAAATGAAGACACATATAATAGCTACTTCAGAATGGCTTTTCACTGAATCGTTACTTCTTCATTTTAAAGTCATTAAATATGTCCCCAACATGTAGTTTAAAGAAAGAAGAAAAGAGAAAAGAAAAAAGTGGAACTTCTTTAATACCCTAAGCATCAGGCACGATGCTAAGTGCTTACTGTCTACTATAAGAAAGAAGGAATGAAATACACGAGACACAGTAAAATATGTGGTCTGGGTTTAAATTGTACCTCTGTGCCTTGGGGCAAATCATTTAGCCTCTCTTGAGCTTGAACTTACTTATCTGTAAGTATGCGGCTAATACCGCCTACCTTGCATAGGTGTTGTGAAGGTATTCAGCCTTCTCAACTGGAATTTCTCAAGAGCATTAAAGCCTATAGAAAATGACTTGAGTGTCTATTTTATCAGTTCTTGGAGTAAGATACATAGCTAGTACCACTCCACATGCCTGCACAGAAGAGATAGTTGTCCATTACATACAATGCTCATTTCAGGGCGTTGGGTCTCTGTAGAAGTAGATACTAAGTAGAAACCAATTTCTTTCTTTCTTTCTCCCTGTTACTTTCTTTCTGATATGCAAGTTGTCTGGAAACTGTGTCTTCCTCCATGTTCTCAAAGTCTGTGGCCTTGAGGCAGGAAGTTCCCATTACTTGTATCTTGAACTACTTATTGTGGCCCCCAGACCCATACTCTTTTATTTGCTACCACAGTGATTTTTCTAAGACACAAATCTGATCACATCATTCCCCTATATAAGATTCTTTGATGAATCTCTATTGCCTACGAGATAAAAACCCAAACTCCTCAGCCTCCTGCACAAGAATCTTATCATTCGGCCTCTGCTACACAACGGCTCCACTCTTTCTCTCCCCGCACTGAAACTCTAGTCCTACTAGTTAACAAATGGGCAATGTATACTCTCATTCTCTACATCTATGCACCTTTTGTTTTATCTGCATGAAACACTCATTCCTCCTTGTCTGTACTGCTACTCACTCTGAAATCTCTGTTTAGCTATACCTTTAAAAAGCCTCCTCTTCCTCCTGCATTTAGACTGGGTGCCCTCAATGTGTTCCCAGAATACTCTGTGAATATTCTAATGAGAGAAACAATAATATCGCATTGTAGTTGTTTATTTATCCATCTTTGCCCTCTCCATCAAAATCCTAAAAGCAGCCAGAGTCTATATACTTAGTGCTTAGCACAGCATCTGGAACACACCAGATGTTGGATAAATGCTGAGTGAGTGAATGAGTGACATAATTTCTAATAAGAAGCATTTTGATCAGGTATGACATTTCTGGAAGTGAATCCTTGGCCACACATCTGTATGCTCCAGGTTCTCCAACCGAAGCATGAGGGAGATGGCAGCTATCTGGAAAGGCTGGGAAATCAGGTGAATGTAAGGTGTGGAGATGGTGCACTGACTGGTAGGTGGGCTTCTAACGGTCTAGAGAGGGGTTGGCAAATTATGGCCCAAAAGCCAAATCCAGCCCAGCACACAGCCTGCTTCTGCAAATAAAGTTTTAGTGAAACACAGTCATGCCCATTCATTTACATAGTGTCTATGGCTGCTTTTGCACTGTTAAAATAGAGTTGGTAGTTATGACAGACACCTGAAGTATTTACTAGCCTAGTAGAGAAAGTTTAGAGAACATTTGTTGACTCCTGGTCTTGAGCATCATGGGGATGAGAATGCTTGGTTTGAGGTATAAAGTGAATGCTCATTTTTATAGCTGTTACACTGACTACACCTCTAAGAAGTATAAGATGCTTTAACTGGTATTTTGAGCATCAGATGAGTTTAAATTTACTATGCTAACAATCCTAAACTGAAATAAAATTCAAGGTAGGCTTTTAGGGTAGTAGTGATGCAAATCATAGAAAACACACACAGCAATCTATTAAAAATAAGCCTCAACTTAAATCTAAATAAACATAAATGTACCAAAGTTGGTCAAGAAGCACTGGATTCTGATTGCTGCGGTTTGATAGGTGTTCGCCCATCATACTGAGGAAGCGGAGTTGGGTATAACACCATGGGCATCTCTATGTTTAGTCCAGGGAGTCTGTGAAACATGAATTTCTATTAATGATGAATAAGGACACACACACACACACACACACACACACACACACACACACAACCATTAATCATAAACCATTAATCATAAAACAGAACTATTTACCATGTCTGGATCAGAACACTCACAGATTAATGTTCAAAAGCCTACTAAGGAAATATAAATGAGACAGAAAATAGATACCTTGAAGGCATAGGGCTTAAAGAAGAGCTGAAGTTTATCTGGCCTCCAGCTGGATCTGGTTTGGTCAGATCAAATCAAGTCTGGTTTTAGTTTCCTTATTTATTTATAAAATTTATCGAATTACTTTATCTGTCTATAATTTTTTAAACCAATTTGTCATTTTTATTTACCTATCTCCACCTATAGCTACCTCTCTATTTGATGTGGGAGCAAGAGAATGCCACAAGGAAAGAATTACTTCTTACTTTGCTGGCTGAAGAAACTGGGTCCCTGGAGATGCTGGCCTGACTTTCCCACTGACTGGCACGCTTGGAAGCTGCCCACTGACACACGTCTTGGTTAGCCTGCCTACTACTTGGAGGAGAAAGCCAAGGAGAAGCACTGGCTCTTCTTCTAAGTACAAACAGGTACAACATAGTCTGTAATTAAATCTTCTACAGGTCATACCCCTCTACCTATTCCCTTCCCAAGACTCATAGATAATTTTAAAATTTTGATGCATTTATTAAATGGAGATTTATTATTTTCTGTTAATATTAAGTGTCTTTGAATATGAACATTTTTGTCTACTCTCTCAAAATATATGTAAAAACTTTTAATACTTCAAAGTTAGCCTTAGAATAAGGATGTGAAGTGGTGCTTGTACCATGGGTTGAAACAGGAAAGACAATGATCATATGAAGACTTGCCTTACCTTTAGCACAGCTAAAAGTGCTCCAAGTTCATCAGTCTGTGTTAGTTTCATTTTCCCACCATTTAGAAATGATTGTATATCTTTTAATGCATTTTGCAATAACTAGGGGGAAAAGGGAGACCCAGTTAGAAGGCAGAATAAAATCTGTTTGTCCAGCAATCAATTTACTAGCACCACTTAGGATGGAAGAGGGACAGTCTCTAGATGATGAAAAAAACTTTTAGACACACACATACACACACAAAGCAGAGATGCAGATCCAAGGAGATGGGATAAACTACCATGAATTCTTTTCTAGAAGAAAAGAATAATGAAGTGGTCTTATTGTACATGTTTACAAACCACTATGTACAAATGGTGAGCAAGAAAAAAGACAGAAGATGTTTAGCAAGAAAAATGTGATAATGGATAAAAAAGATAGCACAGATCAGAATTACAGAAGCTCTGTAATATGGCAAACCCAGCCCTCTTAAAAGCAAGGCCATGTATGTGGGAACAGATGATAAATTATAAAAACTTGGTTTCTGGAGGGCAGTTCTGACCAAGATTGATTTCTTGACTCAGTAATCTCATTTCTAGAACTCTCTCCTTAAGAAACACTTCCTACATTGGGATGATGTGAACTGTAGCCTTGTTTGAAATAGTGGGAAAATTTTAAAAACTTCAATTTTGATGACTGTGATATGATTATAAAAGAAGCTAACCCTCTGCTAAATGTAAAACTCAACAACAATAACAGCAGGCCCTTTGAATGCTTTATTTCATATACTTCTCATAAGAACCCCACAGTGTGGTTATATCAGTCCCTTTTCAGGGAGGGACATGGAGGCTCCAAGAAGTTAATTTGTCCAAGGTCTCCCAGCCATAGCAGTTAGAAAGTATGAGGTATATTAACAGGAACTGAACAGATGTCCCAGAGATATTCAGTTTTAACAAAACAAGAAAGTTACAAAACAGCATGTTAAGTATGATCCCATTTAAAGTTGTAATTCTCATTTACATATAGAAAAAAATCTGAGGGCATGTAGCACAAATTGTCTTCAGTGGCTATATCTGAGCAGGAGACTAGAAGGAAGTTTATCTTAGATACAGAACATTTGAAATGTGTTACTCTAAATTTAAAAGATGTTAACAAACTGTCATTTGCATCATATTTTTAAAAAAGAAATAAAATACTGCAGATATATTTGGTGAAATCTCTCTTCACTTTCATCTTAAAGACAGTCACTAGCCTGCAACTATTGCTTTTATATTCAGAAGGAAAAAGAACAGTTTCCTCTAAAAACCTAGAATTGCAAAATATAACAAATAAAAAGCTTCTTATAATTTACACCAAAATGGTATGATTTTTGTCTTTTTAGGTTACAAACATTTCATATATGTGTATTTCTCTAGACAAAGCTAATAATGCAAATTAAACTCATTAGTAACACTTTTCCAATCTGCTTCTAGACACATCTGCAACATTTACTATATCAATGATAGTCCACTTACCATGCAAAATGTGATATCATTCATATCAGATGATTTTGGAGATTGTAAAATAGTCAGGAAAGCTTGGAAACAGACATTTTGGTAGGGCTCCTCCAAATACGGCTGTCCTGGCACACTAAATGCATACAGAGAAAACAACTCAAACTCAGTCTCCTTTAAAATGAGGCTTGCAAAAGACTAATTAAAAATAGCAGTCATATAGACTACTGGAGTTGGAACATATCTTTGAATTCAACTATGCTATGGAAAATTATTATTTTGGTTAATTAGTTACTGCTGGGGGACAGGCACAGGGCTAGAATGAATATAGAAGAAGGGTGGTTTCCATATGGAAAGGTTACAAAAGTTTGTGGTAGAAAAAGTATGGAGAAAGAAAAATCTTGTTTTAGTTCTGCTGTTCAGTCCTAGGAGGGAAATAATCCAGACAGGTCCTGTCAAGCTAGAATCACACATCTGTGCCTGCCTTCCTACTCTCTGGACAGCGCTGTGCTCTGCAGAGATGAGTTCACATTTGTGCTGCTCATTGTCTGCTGCCTACTGTGAGAATCGAGGGTGAGCAGCTGGGGCTGTTTCCATCTTCTTCAAAGAAAAGAAATTGCCCTTTACAGATACATCTCACCAGCACTTAAATCTGCATGAATATATCCTTCTAAAAGCTTAATATGCTTAGACTTTATACCAATAGAAAACAAAATTTTGACATACTGCACATTAAGTCACTATTACCACATTTTAGGAATATGGTCTTAGTCTATTTTTTCCTTCTTCACAAGCAATATTAAAATTAACAAACAACCTAAGATGATTTTATTAGTAAAGTACACGGGAAATGCAAAGTTAGTTATTTGTCTAAGTTGGTTCTGGCTTCAGGCAGAGGGAACTACCTACAAACGGCCCAATAGAGGCACTATCTTATTACCATTGAGAAACTCGACTGGAGCCACGTACCTGAGACGCAAGTTTGCCATACAATGTACTGTAGCTCTCCTGACTTCAGGATCAGACTGAGCCAAGTCACTCAACTTCATTAAAAGTCTGGTCTTGCCTAGCAGCTGCGGGAGGTACTAAGAAAAATAAGAGTCAATATAAGTCAAAGAAAAGCTTCTAGGAAAATATTACATTTTAGACAGATTTCTTCTTTCTCTCTCGTTTTTTTTTTTAACTAAATGGCAGTTAAGCACCAAAAGACTAGCTGTTAGATGAATGTCAGATGGATATGCAAAGATATGCCAAAAAGCATCAGTAACAATCATTACTCCCAGCCTGGGTAGCTGCTGATGCTCTTTAGTGTGGCCGCATGGCTGATGGGTAATGATAATATTAAGAATAATGCTTACTATTTACCGAGGGCCATGAACTTGACAAGTATTGTCTCACTTCATCCTCAGAGTAACTATTTTTTTTTTTTTTTGAGATGGAGTCTTGCTCTTTTGCCCAGGCCTGACTGCAGTGGTGCTATCTCAGCTCCCTGCAAGCTCTGCCTCCCGGGTTCATGCCATTCTCCTGCCTCAGCCTCCCAAGTAGCTGGGACTACAGGCGCCTGCCACCGCGCCTGGCTAATTTTTTGTATTTTTAGTAGAGACGGGGTTTCACCGTGTTAGCCAAGATGGTCTCGATCTCCCGACCTCATGATCCGCCCACCTCGGCCTCCAAAAGTGCTGGGATTACAGGTGTGAGCCACCACACTCAGCCCAGAGTAACTATTTTATACACAAGGAAACAAGGCCCAGAGTGGTTGAATAAGAATTGCTAGAGATTAGTGGCAAGATAGAAACCTGAACACAGTGTTGGCACCAGAGCCTGTGCTCCTGGCCTTTCAAAGGAAGGATAAAGCACTTTAAACTACCTTTTGACATTTTGAGCCATTGCAGTACACCAGAGCTGCCAGGGCTTGAAGAATTTCCATGTGTGTCCAGGAACTACACTGATGAATAGCTGAAATAGTATATGCCAACAGGAAATCCAAGTGCTGTTCATCAACAATTACCTAACAGCACAGGAAAAGATATATTCTGATGCAACTTTTAAAAAATATTATTCTTTTATGGACATGTATGTGCACTTGAATCAAGCTGTATAAAAGAGTGTGTGTCTGTCATTTATGTGTCAAAAGGATCACTTCTAAAGGGCCTAAAAGTTTGATCAATGTAGGGACCTTTTCCCCGCCCCACACTCTTGCTCGCTTCTTCCTCTTTAGTAAAGTAGAACTTGATAAAGTCCTTGTAATTTTTCCTTGAACTAACCAGACATTGGCAGCTGTGAATACACAGATATGAGTATTTCAATGCACTGAAATTTAATTAAACTGCCTTCTACATAATAAACACTCAACGAATACACAGTGAACCAATATAACTGCTAAACACCTACTGCATCTCTAACATGACATGAGGAATACACCATGAAGAGAGGGCATATCTCTCCTGTCAAGGAGCTGATAAGGTTGTTGGGACAGACCAGGCTAATCCAAGTGTCAATTCATGGACAATTGAGACAAACTGTCACCAAGTGCTGGAAAGCTGGTAAGGTGCTATAGGTGCCACTGGTGATCCGGAACATCTCCAATTGCCAGTGTTACAAAGATGATACACCTAAGAACAGTAAACAGACAGAAGCTACCCCATGTTAGTTTCAAAGATTCTAAACTGAAAACAGCCTTACTCCATGCAGCAGACACTGTTGGTTACCTACTAGCATCCATTTCTTCCTTCCCTACTGGCAGAGTACTAATTTAATTGCATGTCCACCTCTCCCACATGAGACCTAAGGGTAAACACTAATTAGTTTAAGAGAGTGGGGCAACCTGGGGCAAGCTTAACCCCCAAGGAACATTTGGCAATGGCTGTATACATTTTTGACTGTCACAATTGGAGAGGTGCTACTGGAGTCTAGTGGGTAGCGGCCAAGGATGCTGCTAAACATTGCATGATGTGCAAGACAGCTCCTAAAACAATCATCTGAGCCAAAATATCAATAGTTCTGATGCAGGCTAATTGTGGCTGCACATTTTAAGCATCAAGGGAGCTTAAACCCTCCTCCAGGTGATTCTAATGTGTAGTGAATGTTGAAACTACCAGCTGGAGCCATTCTCCTGCTTAAAGACTAGTTTAGAGAGGTATTTACATGACCTAAGTCTCTCCAGCAAGATACTGAGGAGTCTGCTAGAGAGTTTATAGGACATGTTTCCTTACTCTTAAGTACAAGAGACACAACATAAAATAAAGTTATTTAGCTTCTGCTGAACATTAATCATTTCTTTGGCATGGGATGTCCAGAACTGGCACAGTCATCTTACGACTGTGAGAGATGCTAGCTGAGGATAACCCACATGCTAAGGATGGTGAAGGGAAAGATGAGCCTCTTATTATCAAGGAGCTACAGATGCCTCCCTTGGCACTTGGGACATGGAGTGATTCCTTTTTCTTTATTTTTTAAAAAATTGTTTAGTGACTCTGGGATGGTTTTTCTGTTGTTTGCAGCCAAAAGCATCCTAATTCACATAATGCTAGTTGATATGTTTTGTGCTCTTAAATATATTCACACACTCATGTGGTAACAGTCTTAAATAAATAACTGGAGTCTTTTTATCCTGCTGTCCCCTTGGCCCCAAGCTACTTCTTATATTTTAGAAGCATCAAAAGTAGACCACAAAAATGGTAGCTTCAGGAAAGGGGAAAAATATTGGTGGAAGAGAGGCAGGGGATTATTTCAATTTATTCTTAGATATATTTTGTTCAAGTGTATCTTTCATAAGAAATTATAAATTACCTGGGCGTGGTGGTGGGTGCCTGTAGTCCCAGCTACCTGGGAGGCTGAGGCAGGAAAATGGTGTGAACCTGGGAGGCGGAGCTTACAGTGAGCTGAGATCGTGCCACTGCACTACAGCCTGGGCAACGGTGTGAGACTCCATCTCAAAAAAAAAAAAAAAAAAAGGAAATTATAAGCTTGGGGGGCCTGAATGATATTGGTTTACTGAACCAAACAGAAAGGCATACAACTAATAGACAAACTTCTAGAATTCTACAGAATAATTTTTTTTGGATCAGAGTTATATTTGCTTTAAAAGCATTCTTATAGCATCTCCAACAACAGCCTATCATACCTACTACAGATGTAGTACTTCAAAGGTATCTACTTACTCTCAAAGTTCATGATATGAATTCTAGAGTTACCCACATGATTACCTGTAATCTGTTAAGTAAGTGGTGGATAAGCTGGGACACTTTGCTGACAAGATGATTCTGATTAAGAGGTACCAGTCAGTAACCCTGGACAAGAAGAGCGCTAACGTCCTACCAAAAAACAAAAAAAGGTAAAGAAGAGGTAAAATACTTATTAGTCAAGTGAGGATCCTCAAAACACAGCCAAATGGGAAAATAAAAGTAAATATTCACATTCAAAATGCGGAAAGAAAATGTGAGGCAGGAAGGAAAAAAATGAAGTGATAGCACAAAAATAGGATGTGCTAAAAAAGAAGGAAAAAGACAGGCACAGTGGCTCACACCTAATCCCAGTTCTTTGGGAGGTCAAAGCGGGAGGACTGCTTGAGCCCAGGAGTTCAAGGTTACAGCGAGCTATGATATTGCTGCTGCACTCCAGTCTGGATGACAGATTTGAGACCTTGTCTCTTAAAAAAAAGAAAAGAGAAAAAAAAAAGGAAAACAATCAGTATGGTTTTGGTCAGGCTGAAGACTCTGTTCTCTACATATGTAGAGACAGTATAATTAAATAACCAAAGAAAGGCTTCTAGGGTATAAAAGCACAAACTGAAGTTAAAAATATCAAAAGGTAAGTGAACCAGATTTTCAATGCCATTGGGAAAAATCAGTCCTAACTCCTAACACTTCTACGGATTTTACGAATAATTAGTGAATTCTTAAAAAAAAAAAAAAAAAAAAAAAAAAAAACAAGAAGGACCTATTTGCAAGTCCCACTCTTCATTCATCCATCGATGTTTATAGAATGACAAGGTTCTGAGCACCTACTATGCGCCATAGCGTGCTAGGTTTTTGGGCTCCAAAGGTCAAACATGTTCCTGAACCTCAAAGAGCTCACAAACTAGTGAGAGAGAAAGAAACACAACAAATAATTAAAATAAGGTGAATTAAGTGCTGAAAGAATAACATACAAACTCTGTCCAGGAACAGTAATTAGGGAGGCCTTGTGGAGGTGATTGTAAAGCAGAATCTGGAATGATTTGAAGGATGAGGAGAAATTTTCCAGATAGGGCATCAAAAAACACTGCAAGCAAAGTGGACAGAGTATGCAAAAACCTGGAGGTGTGAAACACCAGTAGGTGCCTGAAGAACAGCAAGTTTTAAATGACTGCACACAGGAACAAATGGGGGAGTAAAAGGAGAGAATGGAAAGGCACGAAGTTTTGTTGCAAAAGTATCAAATTATACAAATACAGCTAAAGTCCTCGACTACTGCCTTAATCTCAGTCTGCTTCCTAATGACATACACTATTATTCTGTTGTCAATTCTTTCAGACATTTTACTTTGCACATATAAACACACATATTTTAAAATCCCTCCTCCAGCTTCATACTGATCTCATTCTGAATGAATTGTTCTGTAACTTGCTCCAACCATTTACCAATACATATTGAAGACTTTTCCAAAGCACATTTTAAATTTTATGATCAATTATTTTTTTTCCTCCTAAAGAAAAGATGATTCTGGCAGCAGACGAATGACTGGCTTGGAGAAGAGCGAGACAGCAGGCAGGAGATCAGTCAGAGGAGACCAGCGGAACAGTCCAGGCATAAGTCGCCTTGCCTGAGGTCTAAGACCCTCGCTATGGGAACAGACAGGAGGGGATGAACTGAGAAATATATATGAGACACATTCTGAAATATCTGAATTGGACAGGATCTGGGATGAAGGAGGGAAGAACCAGTGTTTGTGTCTTGTGTGACTTGGTGGGTGGTGCATGTGTGTTGGAAGGTGGGATGGGCTGGGGACGGGAATGTGTGTTTGGAGCTAATGAATTTCATCTTTAGGAACTGTCTAGTTTGAGATGCCTGTGTAAGCAGGCAACTTGCACCACTTCCCTCTTTCCTACATAGGGCCAGAAGGCCATGGTGTCAACAGTTGAGAGAATTCATTAATTTAAGGCCTGATGTGTGTAAGATTACTCAGAAAGACGGCAGAGGGGAAGAGCTAATGTGTAGGAACAGAAAACGTAGGGGCTTTGTGGCGGAGTTTTGTATAGTGTATTTTTATGAGCTTCAGTATTTTCATAAGCAAAAAAGACCTAATACTACCCAAGTTCTAAGATTCCCACGTGGTCCATGTACCATATAGGCAATAAACAGTAGTAATGCATTTTGTCAACAAAGTGTTCTGGGTGCATAGAGAGTCAAGGAGGGTGCGGGCCAACGGAAAGGTGGTATCAGAGAGGAAACCTGACGCATTATCAGAGCAGGAGTCTCAAGTTGCATTTTGAATGACTCCAGCATGCCAAGCACTGCAGTGTCTTCCGAATGGAGAACTAAGAATGTGCCAAGGTAGGAGGGGGCACGCCAGCCTGAAACTAAATCATCAGGCTCGAGAGTGGGAAGAGCAGGGAAAGGAAGGCGGAGGCCACCAGCTGAGTTCACCGAGGGGTGATGCCGGGACCAGCAGGGACCCCACCGGCTCTCTCCCGAGCGGTGCGCCGACTACCTCCGGGGCCACGCCACTGCCTTCGCTGTAGTTCTCAGAGATGAGCCGATCGAAGAGCAGGTGGATCTCGGTGCGGGCGGAGCTGCTGTCATCTGGGCGCAGGGCGCAGAGCCTGGCGGACAAGCGGCGAAACCCACTGCCTCACTCAGGGATTGATTCTCCCGGTGCCTCCCGCGGGTGCCCGGAAAGCAACCAGCAAGCAACTTGCACAGCAGCCATCTTTTCTACGTGGTTCGGGTTTGGGGGTGGGGGGAGGAAAGAGTCCCAGGAAAATACTTCCGGGGCATCATCCCGCTCCGGGCGCTAGTTCGGGAAGTACCTTTTTTAGACCGGACTGGGATGCAGAGGAGTTTCCATGACTACGGGACCCTTCTGACTAGTACCCTGAAAATGCTTGTCACAAATTGGCTTGGAGGCCGGGAGCGGTGGCTCACGCCTCTAATCCCAGCACTCTGGGAGGCCGAGGCCGGCGGATCACGAGGTCAGGAGATCGAGACCATCCTGGCTAACATGGTGAAACCCCGTCTCTACTAAAAATACAAAATATTAGCCGGGCGAGGTGGCGGGCGCCTGTAGTCCCAGCTACTCGGAAGCCTGAGGCAGGAGAATGGCCTGAACCCCAGGGGGCGGAGCCTGCAGTGCCGAGATCGCGCCACTGCACTCCAACCTGGGTGACAGCGAGACTCCGTCTCAAAAAAAAAGAAGCAAAACTGGGTATGTGCGTTTTAGAGGTGTTGTACCTTTTCAGCATTACAAATGAATAGAGATGAGTAGCAAGTTACTTTGGTCCACAGATTTTTGGTATCTTAACTAGTTTTGGATCTCTTCCACTAAAGGGATTGCCTGTTGAACATTGTTAGGAATGTAAACTGAAGGCAAACTGCCTGGGTTTGAATTTTGTTCTGTCCCTTGCACCCTGCCTGGCTTCAAATCCTAGCTCTGCTTATTACGTTCTTTTAAGGGGATGATCTTTGAGCAAATGTCTTAGCTTCTGTTTTCCCAAGTAAATGGACACAATAGTTGCTACATTGTGAAAGATTCATCTAATTGACCAGCATTTACCCAGCAGCATCAGCGTTCAGTTTCAGTCATTGGTGATTCTGCAGTTGGACTGTGAGGGGGTGTTGGGATGGAGGAAAAGATACTTTTGATAACCGAGAGGCCGCTTTTCTCTGCTTTTGTGTCAAAAGGGGAGAAGGGAGTTTGGAGAGGGAAACGAATTCTGTTCAATACTAAGCTCTCTTCCTCAAAATCAGAGGTGCATAGAATGTGTATTAATTTACAGAATTTCTAGACTTCAACAATCTGATTTTTTTTTTAATTTACTTTTATTTTTTCAGGTTGAGACTGAGCTAAAAATCTGTGGCGATGTTCTGGATGTACTGGACAAACATCTCATTCCAGCAGCTACCACTGGCAAGTCCAAGGTCTTCTATTACAAAATGTAGGTTCTATACTAACAATTAACAAGTGTACTTCAATAATTTTAAATGCTCTCAGGGATAATTGGCTTTGTTTCTTTTTTTCTTAGACATTTCATATTATTTTCCTTATTAAATATAACCAAAAATCCCACAGAAATTCACTGAGGAGTCTCTAAATATCAACAAAATTATCACTTGAAAGACTAGAATTAAACAAGCAAATGGTTCCAAGAAATGACATGAGTGTATTAATCATAAAATTTCTGCATGAAACATTCAGCCAGCACTGTGCAATGTGTGGCCGTTTGGGGGAGGGGAATGAGATAAGTCCCATGAAAGCAAAAGAATATAAATAAGTAAAACAAAGGCTAATACATTTTTATAATAGCCTGACCATCTTTTTATTCCAACATTAACTAGCCTTCTAACATTAAACAATTATTTTTAAATAAAAGTTGGAAACCTACATAGAAGAAAGTCATGATTCTAAAAAGGCCAACTTTTAATCTTACATTTTCCTTTCTAGCATAGAACCTACATTTCATAATAGAAAACCCTGGACTTGCCAGTGGTAGCTGCTGGGATGAGGTGTTTGTCCAGTGCATCCAGAACATCGCCACAGATTAACTTCATAGCTCAGTCTCAACCTGAAAAAATAAAAATATATTTTAAAAAATCAGATTGTTGAAGTCTAGAAATTCTGTAAATTATTGCACATCCTATCTACCTCTGGTTTTGTGGAAGAGAGCTTAGTATTAAAGAGAATTCATTTCCCTCTCCAAACTCCCTTCTTCCCTTTTGACACAAAAGCAGAGAAAAGCTGCCTCTCAGTTATCAAAAGTATCTTTTCCTTTCTGCATGCAATTAAGTACTACACACACACACCACCCCCACCCCAGCACCCCCTCACAGTCCAGCTGCAGAATCACCAATGACTAAAACTAAACACTGATGCTACTTGGTAAACGCTGGTCAATTACACGAATCTTTCACAAGGTAGCAACTACTGTGTCCATTTACTTGGGAAAACAGAAGCTAAGACATTTGCTCAAAGATCATCCCCTTAAAAGAACGTAATAAGCAGAGCTAGGATTTGAAGCCAGGCAGGGTGCAAGGGACAGAACAAATTTCAAACCCAGGCAGTTTGCCTTCAGTTTACATTCCTAACAACGTTCAACAGGCAATCCCTTTAGTGGAAGAGATCCAAAACTAGTTAAGATACCAAAAATCTATGGACCAAAAAAAACTATTGCCACTCATCTCTATTCATTTATAATGCTGAAAATACACAGCACCTCTAAACGCACATACCCAGCTTGCTTCCTATTTTTTCTCTTCTTCTTTTTTTGAGACGGAGTCTTGCTTTGTCCCTCAGGCTGCAGTGCAATGGCGTAATCTCAGCTCACTGCAACCTCCGACTCCCGGGTTCACACCATTCTCCTGCCTTAGCCTCCCGAGTAGCTGGGACTACAGGCAGCTACCACCATGCCCGGCTAATTATTTTTTTGTATTTTTAGTAGAGATGGGGTTTCACCGTGTTAGCCAAGATGGCCTTGATCTCCTGACCTTGATCTCCCAAAGTGCTAGCTAGCAAAGGGAAGCAGGAAGCAAAGAGAGTAGCTGATACATTGGGAGAAGATGTGAAAAGTTCTTCACACCTTCACATCACATAGAAAGCAAGAGAGAGAGCAAGAAGGGTAGGATTAGAGTCAAAGCAAAGCAGCCATGTGTGTGCCTGGGAGCTTCCATCTGGGGTAGACTGCTGAATTCTCTCACTCATTCTGGCCCATTCCAGCCCAATGTGCTGATGGCTGGCTTAGCCTGTTTTTGTTGTTGTTGTTGTTGGTTTTATAATGACTCTGCCTCTGTTCTATTCTCTACCCTTTGACAAAAGTCTCATGCAAATATTTAATACTTAAACCCCACTCTATTTGAAATATCTTCCTAGGTGGGTGTCCCAGCGTTTAGTTTCCTCCCTGCTAATTCACTCCTGCTGTGTCCACCTTCCTCACATGCCTCTGTAATCAAGCCATTGCCCTGCTCTAAAGCGGGCATTTGCTTTGGGTTGGGGTAAGGACAGGGAGCACTTGGGGTTGGGAGCAAGGGGAACTGGCCTCGTGTCTTGCTAGGCCAGCTCCTATGGCCAGAGAAAAGGGCTCTGCCTGGGGACTTAACTCCTTTGCTCAAGGTTTGAACTTTTGGCTGAAAGACACAGGCTGAGTCTCCAGCATCCGAAGACATTTTCCCCAAATTTTAGTAAGTCCCTGCTCTGATTTGTTTTCTCTTCCCTTCCCATCTTCTCTTTACAGATGATCACAGCCAAGACTGCTGGTCAATCCAGGCTGCTGATTTGCAGACAGCTGGAGTGAACGTCTGTGTTTGCCTGCCCTGAATCTTCTCTGTGATCTTCCAGTTCCATCAACTCAGCTGTCCTTTGGAGAGCCATCCCTGGCAAACACCCTCAGTCATGTGGCATTCTGACTCCAGGGCTGGACGGACATTGACCAAAGCCAGGCCAGCCTTCACTGTCAGTGCTGGAGAAGACAGGCCATCTTTCTGCTGGTGTTGCTAAGCCAGAAGGATGCATACCTGGAGCCCTGTGCTGCAGGAGCTTTTTGGTTGCTTGGACCAATACTTTTCTTTTAAGGAAAACCACAGAGTCACTTGCCAACACCCCACCAGCAAGAGAAAGCCACATTCACACCTCTGGGGAAGAGGCCCCTGGCTGGTGACTGACTTACCAACTCCCACTTTGTACAGGGCCCTTCCTCTGGAGTAACCCAGCATGTAGCAGAAGACAGTGGCATCAGAATTGTGCCACTCATCATCGCAAATGGTCCCTCAGGTACCACTGTAGTAAACTTCAGCCCAGCCTTGGTTATTACTGCCAACAATCCTGATGGACACTGCGTTTTCACCTGGGTGAAGAAACACATGTGGGAGAGGTGAGGAAGCCCCCTTGGGGCTTTGGGTAAGTGTGGGCTCTTTCTTTTCATTTTGAAGTTCTACAGTTAAGGAAAAGAAATGCCCCTGCTTGACTGTCACCAAAGCCTGGAAGATCCCACTTTATAGTACCAACCCAACCTGGCATGCAGCCTCTGTGCATCTGGGGCCTGCAGACACAAGGCCAGGGGGGCAGGTGCCCCTGTGGCTGGTTTGCAAATCGCATACACCACGTCTTGTCATGTGTCATGGAGAGAAAAAAAGAAAAGTTGAGAAAAGAGAAGGAAGGAAGCAAAGAATGGAGGGAGAGAGGAAAAGGAAGGAGGGAGGGAGAGGAAAGAAAGAAGGAAAAGGGGAGGGAGGGAGAGAGAAAAGGAAAGGAAGAAGTAGAAAGGGGGAAGGAAGGGAGAGAAGGAAGGAAGGGAGAGAGTGGCTGGGGAGGCAAACTGCTCTTCTGTGCTGTGGGCAGGCTCATTCAAGGGACTAGACCCTCAGCTCTTCCGCCAAATGAGAAATTTGAGAACCAAGGTCTCTTCCCCCAACACACACAATTTTCAGGTACAGAATTGACTTTAAAGCACACATTAAAGAGAATATAAATGGTGATTACCTCTTTCACTTTTTTCTCCCTTTACTCCTTTCTCCCCAGAAGATCCTGTCATGAGGAGAAAACCCACACGGTTTGAAAGAAACCCAGGCAGGATGCCTTTGCCTGCATTTGCGGGAGTGGGGAGCGGGTGGAGGGGTGGGGGTGGTTAGACTCTCCCTGGGTCTCACCCGTGGCCTGGCATTATGGGGATGGGATGTCCTTTGGGTGTCAATGATTGAGCAGGAAGAAATGGGCCTGAGCTACAGCAAGAGGGGTTGAAGTTAGATTGGTGAGGGACACTTGGTCTGGTCCGCGACATGGAGTGGGATGGGCTCATCTCCTTCATGGAAACCATCCAGGGATGCTGGGTCATGCAGCATGGCTCAAGTGCACGTTCATGCCCCTGCCTCAGATGCTAGAGCTGCGCCTAACCCACTGCTGTGTGCTCCATGCCTAGGGCAACCCCCAGCGCAAGACTTATCAATTAAGGAAATAAACCTTTACTACCCTCCTGGGTTCTGAAAACCCCCAAAACTCTTAAAACAGGGCCTTTCCTATTTTAAGGTACAGAACTGGCTGTAAAGCATAGTCCTAAGAAGCAAGGAATCAGATGCAGAGGCCTTACCTGTCACTCCCCAGTCTCCCTTCTGGCCAGCTGGTCCAGGGGCTCCCTTGGGGCCTGCCAGCCCCGGGCTCCCCTGTTCTCCCTTCACACCCACAGGGCCTGGAAGGACAGACACTGCCCTGGTCAGGTGCCCTGCTTTGCCTTCCCAAGAGAGACCCAAGGGCCTTGCTGTTTAATAAATGAGTTACCCTTAACTGCCAGACCTCCCCCATGGCTGGGCTATCTGAATTTCAGCCCATCTGTGGTCCATACAGGGGCTGCACTGATCTCTCAACTCTTAAGTAAATGCTGTTGAGAATAGGCAGGCTGAAATAGCTGGTGGTATTCCACAGATTGTTCATCCTTCTGGAATTACATAGTTATGTGGAAGTTCTAGCCATGCTGGGAGAATTTGCTGGAATGTTTCTAAGCCTCGATGTGTCCTTTAGTGAACTGAAATAGTAACAGAGGCCAGGTACAGTGGCTTCCTCCTGTAATCCCAATGCTTTGGGAGGCCAAGGGGGGAGGATCACTTGAGCCCGGGAGGCCAAGTCTGCAGTGAGCTATCCTGGCACCACTGCACTCGGGCCTGGGTGACACAGAGACTTTGTCTCTAAAAAAATTGAAAAAAAAATAAAACAAAACACAAAATGGTAATAGAATATCTAGCTTATGAGGAAGAAAAGTTGCTCAAGAAATGTGTCTGAAAAATCTCACTTTTGCACTCACAGGGGCAGGGCTGTTGAGAGGCCTAGAAACACCCTGCAGCTGGTGCCAGCTCAGTACCCAACTGAAGCACAGGCTCTGGAGGTGAGGCTAAGAATAAGAAAGCCCAGCAACAGGCAGTGGGAGGCAGACAGGAGAGGCTTGGGCACCAAGAAGAAGAGGCAAATGGGCCACAGCTGAGGTGGGGAAGCAGCAGCCGTGGATGGAGCAGAATGGGCACAGCTCCATGGCAGCTGCACAGCCTGGAGCCTCCGCCTGCACCCCCAGCTCTCCTGACATTTTTCCCCTTTGCCATCCTCAGCCCCTGCCCCACACTCTACACCCCTCAGGATGCTGAGTTCCTGTTGTTCCCAGGTTTTGCAGCAGAGAAATCTGAGGCTTGAGTGACAGAGCCCTGGAGTCTTAACCTCCACTTTGGGAGAAGGTCACAGCTGTGCATTCAAAGTCAACAAGACCTGCTCTCTGAGCGGGCAGGCCTTCCCCTTCATCACTCCGAGGGATGAAAATGCAGCCAGCCCTTTACCTGGAACTCCTGATTCTCCTTTTCTTCCTTGCTGTCCTTGAAGTCATAAGATCAAAACAAAAAAGGGGGGGAGGAGATAATAAAACTTAGATATTAGACATTTTTAACCTTAGACAACCTCTACCTTTTGTCTGATTAATGCAGATGGAAAGGTACATTGGTTCTCCACGATTGTTTAAAGCCTCTTCAGCAGATCGTAAAAAGAGACAGTCTGCAGATGGATGAAAACAGGTGTGTTGGGAATGAAACAGCAAAGTACTGGATGAAAGCCTGGATTAGGCAGACCCCGGATGCACCGCTAGCCTTCCCTGCCCATCAGTAACCTGACCTGGCATCTAAATCCAATCCCATTCCCTGCTGTTGCATTTGTATTGGAAGAGAACTGGGAGATATTTGGTAAATAAAGTTATCTTTATTGCCAAGACTGTGAAGGGGGCTCAGTGGGCACCAGGAACTTCAGGGGTCCTCACCCATAGTAGATGCTCTACAAGTATTTGTTGGTTTATTTCATTGTGGCCTCCAGTGGCTAAAGATTTATGTGGCTAAAGGGTCTGATGTCCAGAAAATGGAAAAATAATAACTACAATCATTGCTGATGATCCTACTATAGTTAATGTTAAAGATCCCCCTTTATTCCTTCTTTCCATCCATTCATCCTTTTTTTCAGTAAACTTTCATGGAAGACTCACTGTCCGCAGCACCCTGCTGGGTCACTGTGAGATAATAGTTTGTTCATTTAGCAAGATCATGTCCTCTTGGTTTTAAGTGCCAATATTTATTTTATTTCAGAGAAATAGGACTCCTCAAGGCAGTTACACAAACTTGGGAAAATGCAAGCTCATTATTGACTATCAATAACAGTTACTGGAGGGTAACAAGGGGAACACCAACAGCGAGTCATAAGTATCTGTGCCCCCGGCCAAGCAGGGAGCTCAGTCCTCCTTGCAGTGGCCTCAGGGAAGTTTCTGCCTGCCCTGCCCTGCCACTCACTTCAATCCCTGGATTTCCCAAGCACCTGCAGTGTGCTGGTCAGTGGAGGGAGAGGCAAGGGGCTGGCAGACCTCTTCAGGGCCCCTTCTTGGAATAATGAGCAAGAGAAGTTGTGACTCCAGGGGCATTTCAGATCCCACCCCCAGGCTTGGCGCTGCCTGGGGCGGAGGGCCAGAGAGCCAAGGGGCTGGGAGCTGCCGCTGCAGACCCGGGCAACAAGAGAAGCAGGAAGCACCAGAAGATTCTGAGAGGGCAGCTACTTCTGTTCCTCGTGTTAGGGAAAGGGACAGAACTGAGGTTGGGATAGGTTTTTGTAAGAGCTGGAGGTGCGTTAGAGGTCAGCCCCTGGCAGACAGGCCCCAGCTTACACAGGGCCATTTGTGCACACACCTGTCCTCTGAATAGAATGCCTCACCCCTTTGGTTCACCTGGAGAACTCACATTTAGCTTGTAAACTCTGCAAAGATGTCAGATGTCACCACCTGTGAAGCCTTCCCTCCCTCTCCCATGACATGATATCCTTTCTCCCAAGGTGGTAAAGCAAAGTGGTTCCAAAGTCTGACAGCCCGGACTTGAGTCCATTTCTGTCTTATACCAACTTTGTGACCTTGAGCCAGGTATCCCTGCTCTGAGCCTCAGTTTCCTTCTCTGAGTCTCCTTGTTGCCTTCTGAGGCATTTGTGAGGCTGAAATGAAATCGTGTGTGTCAAGTGCTGAGACCAGTGCCTGGCCAGTGCTGAATAAATGATGTCACAGGACCCACAGTGTCCTGTGTCCCCTCCAGGTGGGGAGCACCTCAGGCACTGAGGTTGAGTCCACACATGAGCACCAGGATTGCTGCACAGCTAGCACCCAGCAAATGTCTGCTACTGACCTGAAGGACTTAGCTGAGATTGCCCAGGAGAAGTGACAGATGTTTCCCTTCTTCTTACCTGCATCTGAACAGCATATGTCAAGATGGGTTGGGCAAAAGATCACATTCTATATGTCTATGATGGTGATGAAGTAGGAAACAGTCCACATCCAGGGAGGTTACAGTGTTGTGGGGTCCCTGAACCCTGCCTCTAGGGACACGCTCTGGATGTGGACTGGTTCCTGCTTCATCACCATCATAGACATAGATGGTGGTCTTTCTCCCCACCAATCTTGACATACACTGTTCACATGCAGGTAAGCAGAAGGGGCCTCAAAACACTGTGACCTCCCTTTATTGTGACCACCAAAAGAGATGCACCCTCCAACTGTCCCCTAAAGCTCTGAACAGCAAATGCCCTCCAAAGACAGGAATCATAGGAAAGCCCCTGTTCACCAAGTCCATGGCCCCAAGCCTGACCCTCCCTCTTCATTTCTCACATTCTCCCTTCCTAGCTCCTCACCTCCAGGGGACTCAGCATTTTCTGCTGCCTGCATCGTGCCAGGCACTGTGCCAGGGGATTTACATCCATTACCTTGTTTGATCTTTCAGCCACTCACCAGGGCAGTGTGATTTCCCTCCTTTACAGAGGAGAAAGTACACACTCAGAGATGCTAGGTGAGTTATTCAAGGTCATATAGGAGTGAATGGGGGAAGTCGGGGCTGTCACCCAGGCCCAGCCTCCCAGTGTTCCCTGAAGGCACCTTTGTTCCACTAGTACTAGGCTCACTCCTCTCTGGAGTTTCGCTTGGTCTATGCACTTGGTTCCCAAGACACCTCCAGCCTCCCTGAGGCCACTTCTTCCCCCTAAAAGAGGAGTAGTCAAACTAGAGTATACATCAGAATCATCTGGGTGCATCTTGTTAGTAAACAACTTGCTAGGTCCCACCACAGTCACTGATTTAGTGGGACTGGAGTGGGAATCCAAGAATCCACAGTACTAACAAGTTCCCAGGTGATGCTAATTCTGCAAGTCTCAGGACCACATTTTGAGTAGCACTGCCCTAAACAACTCTCACTCATTCTTGAGGGACCAGCTCACAGCCCACTTCCTACAAGCAGCCTTCCTTGTCTCCATAGGAGCTCACAGCCCCTCTCGTGTCTGAACCCTCCCAGACCCGAAGTTTATATGGCAGAGGTTGGACCTTGATGAAATGCCTTCTGATATGTATTTAATGGGTGTTGGAAATTACAATTGAGGTTTGTGTGATTTCTCTCCAAGCCTCGCTGGACTCTAAGAGAACACTGGCTGAGTGGTTGTTCATGGACTAATCGATGGAGGAACTAGTAATTACCTCACTATAAATCAGGGCAGCAAGCTGATAGGATCAGTTCCTGCAGAGTAGAGGGAGAAATGGCTAAAAAATAGGTTCTAGAGCTGCATGTTGTAAAACTACACTGGAGAGCAAATAAGTGCTGGATTTTTCTCCTTAACCATAAGCAAACTGGCTTTCCTCCAGTATCACAGGCTTATCAAGCTGAGAGGGCTCCAAATACTTACTTGCAAAGTTTTTACAGAAATAATAGTCTCCCAAGAAACGTGTGTTAAGTTAGAAAACACAGGCCTTCCAGTTGTTTAGTGTTGAGCTGGTGTTCTGACTAAAGTCTTCAATTGTTCCTGCTCCCAGGGAAGCTGCCTATTTCAAACCCAGACTGCTGTGAAACTGTCAGGGACCTGGTGTTCTTCTACACTGCTTGCACACCACAGAAAAGGAAACAGGCTCAGCAAAGTCAAGCAGCTGAGCCTGTGGTCACCCAGCTAGTCAGGGGTAAGTTCAAGTTGAGGCTCAGATCTCCTCATTCTGAGTGAAATGGAGAAATTTCCAATACATTAAGAAAACTCTTTCTCTTTCTTTTCTTTTTTGTTCTTTCTTTTTCTTTCTTTTTCTCTCTCTTTCCCTTTCTTTTCTTTCTCTCCTCTTCTTCCTTCCTTCCTTCCTCCCTCCCTCCCTTCCTCTCTCTCTTTTCTTTCTGACAGGGTCTCACTCTGTTGCTCAGGCTGGAGTGCAGTGGTGCAATCATAGCTCATTTCAGCCTCAAATTCTTTGGCTCAAGTGATCCTCCTCCTCCTCCTTCAGCCTCCTGAGTAGCTGAGACTACAGGTACATGCCACCATGCACAGTTAATTTTTTTATGTTTTATAGAGAGGGGGCCATTGCTGTCTTGCCCAGTCTGGGGAAACTTTCCTAAATACCATGCCAACTTGGAGGCTAGGTGCAACCTGGCAAATTTAGGATTGAACTAAATAACTGACAAATCAACCTTGTGGTAAGAAGTGAGATGAAGGATAAGGGACTCAAAATTGGGGTATGTGTACACTTCTGCAGAGCTAAGAAACTTAGAGAAAAATGAGGAAGAGTTTTATAAATGACAATTTAGTGATTTGACTTAGTAGAATTTAATAAATTATTGGACTATCTCAATACTTAGATATGAAGAATGGAATTAACTGAGAAATTATATTCATGATATAGGGCTCAACTGCTATTATGGATGATCTTTTTGGCTTATCTTTAAAGTAAAACATCTTCAAATACAGATGAGAAAATGGATTTTGAGTTATTTGCACTTCAGTTTTGCCCCAAGAGGAAAATAAAAGGGCATGGAAAATTCACATTGTTATAGTTTAGACATAAAGGCCATTGAGATAAAGAATTTCCAATCAGATTGATGTTTTGGAGTTTCAATGTTTTGGCTGCTTCTAACGTTATTTCATGAGGTGTAAACAGTAAAAAGAGAAATGTCATGATTACAAGCTGAAGTGGAGTCCTTCCTTATTTCTAAACAAGCGTTATTTCAAAATAGCTAAAATTTCTTTCTTTCTTCTTTCTTTCTGACAGGGTCTCACTCTGTTGCTCAGGCCGGAGTGCAGTGGTGCAATCATAGCTCATTGCAGCCTCAAATTCTTTGGCTCAAGTGATCCTCCTCTTCCTCCTCCTCCTTCAGCCTCCTGAGTAGCTGAGACTACAGGTACATACCACCATGCACAGCTAATTTTTTTATGTTTTGTAGAGACGGGGCCATTGCTGTCTTGCCCATCTGGGGAAACTTTCCTAAATACCATGCCAACTTGGAGGCTAGGTGCAAGCTGCTACCTTCTGCTCCAATCCTTTCTGAACTGGGATGAAGGGAGGAGGTGTCACTCATCAGCACACCCTGATGGTGGGGCTGGGGAGGGAGACCTCATGATAGACTGTACTAATAAGACCCCAAGCTTTGTCTTGTATGGGCCTAGATTTGAACCTGGCTGCATCTCTTAATGGCTGTTTGACCGTAAAGTTGCGCTACGAAGAGTGCTTGTCCCACTGGGTGTCAAGAAGATGCTCATTAGCAGGAGCTGCTTTTGTTCTGCAAATCCTCCCAGGATGCAAAGGGCTGGGCAGGATTCCCTACCCTCAGACTGTGGAAGACACAGGCTTGGGGCTTGGGGAGTGAGCACAATGCTCCTGTGGGTAAAATCATGTTTTACCTCCAATACTCTTGGTTAGTCAAGAACCGTTAGTCTGGCAGTGGGGGTGGGGGCAGAGGGTGACTACCATTTACAACCGAGATGAAAGCAGTCATCTCCATGAAACCACACAGAAGGTTCAGGGGCAAGAGAGCATCAGGCCTCACAGTCACATGGGGACCACAGGAGATGGAATTATAAGATCAGAATGGGCAGTGAACAAGTCGGGAATGTCTGACGACTATACCCAGATGGAACCTTTCCCATGGTGAGACCCTGCTGGTGGCCTTCAGGTGGCATCCACATGGGATCAGGTAGCAGGGAACCTCCCAAACCAACACACCATCCATAAAAAACACAATTGCTCTGGGGCTGGACAGATTACAAGGACAGAGAGGGTGTAAAAGCTGCTCTTGCCATGGCTCCCGACAGCTTTCAAAAAAAACCCAAAAGCTCAGGCCCTTAGTCCAAGGTTTGCCAGGAGGTGGTGATGAATGAATCAATCAATTGATTAGAACTGTGGAGGACCAGGTCCCAGTGTGGGTCTCTAGCACAGCGCGGGGGTGAGGGCATCCCGGTTGTCTGACACAAGCATGACCTTCTTCTCAGGCAGAGGACAGGGGTGGAGACAGACTGTCTACAGATGTCCTTGGCAGACATGCAGCTTTACGTCACAACCCTGCCCTCCCCATAGCCCCTCCTGCCTGCTCCTGGCTTTCCAATGTGTGCAACAGTTCTCCATAGAAATACCCAATCAGAGTGTGCCCACACCATCTGGCAACAGTCTCTCTGTTCACTGCACCACCCTGCACGTCTGAGGGCAGGAAGGCAGGAATTGGTCTTATGCATTGTGACAGTGGTCTGGACTTTCTAGACCAAGTGAGCACACTGCAACTGGACCAAACTGGCTTATAAAGTAGACTATATTGGTACAATGGTTTACGACCTAGACTAAATAGACATGATGGTATATAACATATACTCGGTTGGCATTATGGTATAAACTAGTCTTTGTGAGTTTGGCTAGTGTGGGTCAGTGCTCCCAGGCTGCCCCCCTAGGAAAATGTGGAAGAAGAGTTTTCTGGACCCTCCAGCCTGAATCCAGACTCCTGGACCCCCTCCTGGGGGTCCCAATGAAGGGTCAGCAGGAGAGAGCAGAAACATACAGCTGGGAGGCAGACCAGCGAGATGGTATGGGCCAGGTGCTTTGCTCGCCTCCCTGATGCTGGAGGTTTGGTCATGGCATTCAAGGCCTTTCATGAGCCCTGAGAAGAGAAAGAACAGCCCTAGGCACTTGGGCTTAAGAGGTCCTGGCAGGGGCAACTGCCCTCCATAACCAGGAACCTCAGAGGCCAAGGCACAGAAGACCCTCTGCCTCCTCCATGGGCCTAACAGGAGGCAGTTTTTCTCCCCATCCATCCTGCCACCCAGCAAGCCCACCTACTCACCCAGCACACCCTCTGTTACCTGGGTGTCCCCTTTGTTTCCTTTCAGGCCCATGGCTCCTGGACTCCCAGGGCTCCCTGGACATCCTGGACAACAAACACCACAGAAGGAATAAGGGCTGGACTAGGCAGGTTTTCACACATCACTCCCTGTGCCCACCATGGGACCCAGGACCTCACCTGTTAGCCCAGGGGACCCAGCACTGCCAGGCTCGCCGTTGGCACCTGGGTGTCCCACTGCACCAGGAGGGCTTGGAACACCCTGCAGTCCAGGTTGTCCTGAAAGGAAAGTAGTGACTGCCAGGCTGTGGTGGTTGGCAGAGGGCCTGGCTACCCCCGCCCCTGGTGCTTCTCTTCTCAGCAGTGAGACATGTACCTCTTCACACCTTACAGTCCTCTTGGCAGCTTTAACGCCTCTCTTTAGAAGCCATGAGCTAGCCCTCTTAGTAGGAGGAAAATTATTCTCAGCAACTTACTAATCTTTTCCATCTGCAAGGTCTGGGACTTATGGACTTACTAGGAGCTCTGGGTGTGACTGTCTAACTCCGCGCCATGGGTGGCAAAGTGGGGTGAAGTCTAGAGAGAAACATCAGTGAGGCCTGTCCCCCACTGGCTGCTCTGTTCCTCTTAGCCAGGGCCAGGTTTTAAAGAAATCCCAGGTGCTCTGGGTGAACACTACAATGAAGCAAAAGATGGTGGAGTCAGGTCCCCAACTTAACTCTGCCAGGAACAGTGGTAGCTGGGATGCCGCCCAGATTCCTGTAGCTCTTACTTTGATCTCCTTTAGCTCCAGGAAAACCAGCCAAACCTAAGATGAAAAAGAACTTTTAGGAATTTGTTTTCCCTTTGGCTCGGCCAGCCAGAAAATAACAGGAAATACCTAGACGTCAGTGGATGTGACCACACGCCCTCTTACCTGGTGGACCTGGCCTCCCGGAGTCACCTTTACTCCCCTGGGCTCCAGGAGGCCCCATGACCCCTGTGTCTCCTTTCATGCCCCTGTCCCCTTTGCTTCCTGAAAAACCAAAAAGTCTCAGTCAGGTGTGGGAGGAACTCCGATCAGGCCACCACGTCTTCCTCTGACACTCCCATTCCAGTGAAATCCCAAACCCTAAACTCCTTGAGCTCCTACTTGGTGCCCATGAGTTGGAGATATGACCGCTGACCTCAAGGAGTGCACCACTTTGCCCCAGAGCCAAAAAAGAAACTCATGAAAATTTGGTGAGGTGACTTCGTATGGCTGACAGTCAACAGAAAGCCCTCGTCCCCTTGGGAGGGACAATAGCCCAGGCTCAACCAGCACTGTCTGGCTTGTTTTAGTGTCTGCATTTTGGCAATTATTTGAATTCACTTCAAAAATTGAAACCTGAGTATTCCAAAAAGCAGATCCCAAATGCTGAGAGTAGCAACTTGGAGGCATCAATAGAGAGAAAAACACTGCAGCAGCTCATGTTCCTGCCAGCACTTCAGACATGGGCTTTCCTGGTACCCAAGATTTCAAATTTTCCACTTATCATCAGAATTCAGAGCTCATCCTAGCCTGTCCCCTTCTGAGTCCTCTGGTTCCCTCCTCTCTTGCTGGTGCCTGGTGCATATCAGTTGACAGAGGCTCCTCACTGCAGTAGGGCTCTGCGACTCCTTTGGTTTAGGGGTGGACTGCCTGGACCTTGCCAGCCACGCAATGCAGGGTACTACCGGTAGGCTGCCGAAGTCCCACCATCAGCTGGGTGTCTGTGCTCAACTCCACTCCCCTGGGGGTGGGGAGAGTGGGGCAAAGGTCTAAAGAGGAATGTCTCACCTTGACACAACCTTTTAAGCTTTCAAAAAGGCTTATTGGGAGGCAATTTTGTTAAAAGGCATTTATTGCTCCATTCTATGATTTTGGTAATTCTGAAGCTGGGGAGGACTCAGCCGTGACACCAACCTTCTCTCCAGTGACTGAGAAAAGGGGAGAGAGAGCTCTGAAGAGGTGAGGAAGAAGGGAGAGCCCTGGGTCTTGGCATTGAGTGCTGTCAATTCACAAGCTGTGAGGCTCATGAATCAGACCCCTTGAGATGGCTGAATACTTGAAGTGTGGCTGCTCCTTGAGGAAGACAAAGCAATCCTAAAGAACTTGGTTATGGCTGAGCCATCCTATAACAGCTGGAGGTGCAAAAAGCTGAGAAGGCTGTTCTTGGCCATTCAGAGTGCCCACTCTGGAGAAGGGGCCAATGGCACCTGTTAGAAGGCACTGAGAGTTTCCCTGGAGGAATCTGTTGGTGCCTTTTTTTTTGCTGTGGGCCAGGACCATCAAGTTACAGCATTGCTGGGCCACATGAGGTTTCTTCAGAATGGTCTGGGCCTGCATCTGTGTTGCTATAACTTCCACTCCCCAGCAAAGGGGATGGCTTTGGGAGGAGGGCAGTATCACCTCAGTCAGAGGACCACACTCTGGCTCTAGCCAAGGAAGCACAGCTGCCTCTGACTTCAGAACTTTCCAACTGTAGCTAAGTAGTAGAGTGAGGAAAATAGGCTTATCCCCTGGGATTTCAAGTTGGTGGCTTATTTGTCTACTAGCAGGAAGACAATAGGTAAAATCTCAGCACTACTGAGGTCAGGTCTCCCTTGGTTTGCACAGCCCAGCTGCTGGCAGTGGACTGAGCAAGCCATGGGTAAGAGAGATCTCATGATCTTGGGAGAGGAGATTTGGGAAGAGAAGGGGTGGGTCAGAGTCCTGATTTTTGAAGAACTCAAACTGCTGCCTTTCCCTTCACCGACCACAGTGTTTCCAGGCCTGAGTCTGGGTGTGGATTCTATGCTTGCCTTTGTGACAGTGTGGTTGGGAAGTGGCATAACTCAGACTCAGTGGGCAAAGACCTGGCTGTGGCCCCTTCTCTGGGGCTGGTGGGACCACCTTGAGAAAGTCTGGGTCTCCCTTTCCCATCTATAGAGAGAACTGTGTTGTTCCAGCTTTGGAAGGATCCTCAGCCACTCTCCCTCAGACTTGCCCCAAAGCCCCACCTCTCCCCCACTGCCACTTCCCCTCCCTCCCTGTGCCCTGGAGTGTGAGGGCCCCACTCCCGATGCCATACCGGCCCCCAGGGGTGTCTCTGCTCCCCTCTGATGGCACACCTTTGCCTTCCTCCTCGTCCTCCTCACTGCTTTCCACCTCCTCGCTGGACGATGAGTAGTCCATGGCCTTCTTGGGAGGCCGAGGGGCCTTGTCCAGGGTCCGCTCTTTCAGCAACACGAAGTCCTGCAGGGAGGAGTCACGTGAGGGGCAGGGAGGAGGTGGGCCTGGGTGGAGGCAAACAAAGGGTGCCGGGACACCCCAGCAGGGTGACAGGAGGGGCTCCCACAAGCAGGCCCATCTCACTAACCTCACCAATTGCTCGCTTATAGCTCTGGGAGGGGCCGCAGGGGAAGAAAGAGCCAGGAGAGAGGTTAGGAGAGAGGTTAGAAAAGGTTAGTACCATGAGAAGCACCAGTCCCTCCATCCCCACAGCCCTTCTCAGTAGATCAGCAGAGACCCCACCCCTGACACCCAGCTCCCTGGGGCTAAGCCCCAAACCAGGATGAGGCAGGCCATGCCTGCCGCCAGGCGACTCACTGTGGGCCAGCCTGGCTGTGGGCGGTGGTCATCGGGCTTGGCTTTATTCTCAGGGGAGAGCACTGGGGAGCTGTCCACTTTGGAGGAGGCTGGACAGCAGGGTGGAAGAAGAAGGTCACTGATGCCTGGACAAGGGATGGCCTCAAGCCCACACCTGGGCTGACCCCTTGGCCCTGAGCCCCAGCATTCAGCCCCAAGTTCCATACCCACGCAGGTCCTCCCTGTCCCTGTGGGTGTCCCAGTCCAAAGCTACCAAAGGCAGGGTCCATCCTGATAAGCCTCCAGGCCCAGAGCAGGTTGCCCAGCCCTGGCTCACATACCTCCCTCGCGGTTCCGCTCCAGTGAGCCAGCCTGGGGGAGGTGCCCGTGAGAGGCTGGAAGGGTGCTGTCCGAGCGTTCCCAGCCAGGGTCGCTCCTCCTGAGGTCGGGGTTACTGTTGGGGGAACAGAGTCCGGCTCAGGGAGGCAGGGTGCTCCCCTCTCTGGGGTGTGAGCTGCACTGCAGAGGGAGCCATCGCCAGGGAAGCAGGTGGCAGAAGTGAGAGGGGGGAGTGAGTCAGGGGACAACTCTATTACCCAGAGGCATTGGGCGGGCCAGGGGGCTGAGCAGGGGGCCCTGGAGGCTTTGGGGTGCCCCGCTCTGCCCGCCTTTGCAGATAGATTTGCCAGGCGGAGTTGCTGTGAGGTCTGTGAAGGGAACACGGGGTGCCAAGGGGGTGAAGGGGGGGCTGAGGTGATGGGTCTGGGGCTTGCCCACCCCTAGGCGGGTAGGCTGGTAAAGTCCCTGTGCCCCCCTACTCCCTAGGCTGCCCTCAGACCTCACCCAGGCATTGCCCTACCCAGGCATTACCTGGCATGGACTGCCTGGGCTGGCCGGGACCCTCCGGCCCCACTGGTGTTAAGGGCAGTGGCGATAGATGAGGTCCTCTGAGGCACCTGTGGAGAGAAGTCCACGTGCTGTGAGCTGGCGCTGCGACGGGCACCTCACAGACGTTTAAGCCTCACCTCTGAGAGGTGAGCTCCCCCACTTTGATGGATGAGAAAACTGAGGTTCAGGGGAGTTAGTGAATCCGTCCAGGGTTATGAAGCTGGGAGATGGTGGAGCTGATGTTCTAACTCGCAAAGTCTGCCCCTTAGCACCCCTGAAACAACCTGGGCATTTCTCCGTTCCCACGCTCCCCACGGGGATAGATGCCACCCCTCCATGTTGCCTCCTCAGCTGGATGGCTGACCCCGGCAGGGCAGCACCCTAGCTTTCTCTCACTTCCCGCCCTACACTCTTCCTCCATGTGGCCCGCCCCTTCACTGCCCTCCTTCTCCTCACGACTAGTTCTCTAATTTTCCCTGGGCCCGCAGGGCTGTCCTTACCTTGGGTGGGGCCTCGTTATCTGGGCGGACCCAGGCTGGGGGGTTCGGGCTGGGGCCAGGTCCTTCAGAGGTGGGGTCTGCATTCTGGCCGTTGACAGCTCCTCAGGCACTGGGCGTGGCAGTGGATGCGGGGATGGCAGGATCGGGGTCATGGGAGGCTAGGAAGGCAGCCAGGTTTCAGGTGGGCTGGTCCTGCAGGGACTGGGATCGGGGTACAGGTGCTGTATATGGCTTCAGTGGGACCCGGTGTGCCACCAGGCTCTGCAGGGACAGACCAGGGAGGGTGGGCTGCCTGCTCCATGGCACGTCCCCACCTGCAAATCGGGGTCTGGGGTGGGAAGGGACTTTAGTTGCCCCTTCCTCCATTGAAGGACAAGGGGTTCCTTGAGCCTGAGGACAGCTAAGTCAGGACAGACACAGGCAGCAAGAAGCAGGTGACTGTCTCTGTCCACAAAGCCTGTGCCTTGTAATCCTGGCTCAGGGCTGAACAGGTGTGTGTGTGTGTGTGTGTGTGTTTGTACCTGTGCTGTGAGCAAAGCTCCTTGTGTGTCTGCATTATGACAGGAGTGGGGAGAGACTCACCTTGTGCGGTCCCTCCTGGGGCTCTGCCGGCCTCTGCATAGGAGGAGCCTGGGAAAGGGGTCCTGGGAGCCTGGGGGAGGCCTGGGGGATGGGGTCTCAGGCCCCGTGCTGCCTGGCTTGCTCTTGGCCAAGGGAGAGTTCTGCTGCTTGTTCATTCTTGTTCTCTCTTCTACCTGTGATGTGAAGTGATGTCAAGCAGGCCAGCTCTTGCCTCCCTGTTCTCAAAACTGAGGGTCCCACCTGCCCTAACCACTTCCGCCCTATGCTCTGTGCTGTGTGCTCCTTTCCCCCGCTCGGTGCTGTGTGCTCCTTTCCCCCGCTCGGTGCTGTGTGCTCCTTTCCCCCGCTCGGTGCTGTGTGCTCCTTTCCCCCGCTCGGTGCTGTGTGCTCCTTTCCCCCGCTCGGTGCTGTGTGCTCCTTTCCCCTGCTCGGTGCTGTGTGCTCCTTTCCCCTGCTCGGTGCTGTGTGCTCCTTTCCCCTGCTCGGTGCCTGCTACTGTAAACAACTACTTGTTGTGGCTCTCCAGGCCTCAGGCAGTGGGACTGCAGTCTCAGGAGGCAAAGGAGGCAGTGAGTACCTCTCGGGCCCAGGCTGGTTTGTCAGCGGGATTCATGCCCCGACCATAATGGTACAGGGGCTTCCTGTCCCCAGGCAGGAGCTGCTGCTACTGTTTCTGAAGCTGCTGCTGCTGTTGCTGCTGCTGCAGGGACTTGAGGTAGGCATGCTCCACTGAAGCTGCCTCTGGAGATGCTCTGACTGCCGCTGCTCCTCCAGCTGCTTCTGCTTGTATTCCTGGGCCCAAGTGTAGGCAGAGAGGGCTCAGGAGGGTGTGGCCCTGGGAGTTAGAGCAGGCTTGCGCTCTCTTTTCTCCAACTGCCTAGAGAGGAGATGTATTCCCTTGATAACCTGGGTGAATCCCTTCCCTTGAAGTGTTCCCATCCCGTTCCAGCAAAGAAGCTCTGAAAAGCATCTTCCCAGAAAACGCTGAGGGACCCGTTACCAGCAGCAGGGCTTGTTCCTGGAGCAGCTGTTGCTGAAGGATCTCGAGCTGTTGCTGCTCCTCCTCTAGCCTGTGACGAATATATTCCTGGGGGGCGGTGTGTGGGGTGGGGGGCAGAGGGCAGGGAAGGAGGAAGAGGCAGAGGAGGGCAGCAGCAGCGAGTTGGAGAAGGAGGAAGGGATCCGCAGGAGGAGGATGAGGGGGTGCAGGGGAAGAGTAAGAGAGAGGTAGGGGAGGGGATGGCATGAGCCCCACGGGGGCCATGCGGCACAGATGGGGAAAAAGACGGCACAGGGAATGAGGGGGGATGAGGAAGCGGCCGGGGAGAGTCAGGGATGGGGTAAAGAGATGGGAATGAGGCAGGGAAGGAGGAGGGAGGGGGCCAGGGTTGGGGTTGAAGGGTGGGAGGAAATGGAGAGAAAGAGTGAAGCTAGAAAAGACAGGAGGAACCTGGGGGTAGGGGAGAGAAGGGGGAAGGGCACGGGGAGCTGGGGCGGCAGGCAGCAGGAGCGGGAGGGCGGGAGGGCAGGGATGTGGGTGCGGCGCTCTACCTGCTCGCGCTCGGCCTGCCGCCACTCCTCCTCCCGCCACAGAGCCTGCGTGTCCTCCAGCCGCCGCTGCTGCTCCTTCTCCTGCAGCTTCCGCTGCTCCCGCTTCCGCCGCTGTTGCTGTGGGGAGAGCCAGGTGGTGTTAAGAACCATACCGGACATCGTGTCAGCACTGCCCCTCCATGGACAGGGAGCGGAGCTCTCCTTGCTCACCACGGAGGGTGGTGAGAGAGACCGACTTCTGCTTGTTTCTGCAACTATACCCATCCCCACCCGAGGGCTCGCGGGGCTGGGCTCGGGTGAACAGCCGGTAGCTGTGATGAGAGAGGCTGTGAGACTGACTGCTGCCTGTGGGGTGGGCTTAGCTAGACAACACCTTCCACTCCCCACACCCCACCAAACAACAAACAAAAGCCGAACTCAAAACAAGCCTCCCCGGCACTCCTAGCCTAAAATCCACCTTTACCTGAAGTCCATATAGAGTGGGTCGTAGTGATAGCCTTTGGCCACAAGAGGGCACCAGGTGCCCGTGCACAGAAAGCACAGAAACGAAGGACCTGGCCCACTCCTTGACAAGCGCCGATGCCCAGGTGGTACTTTATTTTCACGGTATTTCTGTGGTGGCCTCCACAAAGTCTACCACCACCCCCACCACCCCCAACAAAAGCACAAGCCCTAAGGGGCCCTTACACTTGAGGGAACTTGTGCCTACTTCTGCAATGAAGTTGCCAGCACGCCTTCTCCAGGCAACACCTTGTTAGATAGGACTTTGTGGCTGGGTGCGGTGGCTCACGCCTGTAATCCCAGCACTTTGGGAGGCCAAGGCAGGTGGATCACCTGAGGTCGGGAGTTCGAGACCAGCCTAAGCAACATGCAGATACCCCGTCTCTACTGAAAAAATACAAAATTAGCCGGGCGTGGTGGCGCATTCCTGTAATCCCAGCTCCTCAGGAGGCTGAGGCAGGAGAATCACTTAAACCCGGGAGACGGAGATTTTGCAGTGAGCCTAGAGCACGCCATTGTACTTGCCAGCCTGGGCAACAAGAGCAAAACTCCATCTCAAAAAAAAAAAAAAAGGACTTTGCTACTATGCTATCTGAACGCTATATTTATTTTATTTTTTTAATTTTTTTGAGATGGAGTCTTGCTCTGTTCCCCAGGCTGGAGTGCAGTGGCGCGATCTCGGCTCACTACAACATCCACCTCCCGGGTTCAAGAGATTCTCCTGCCTCAGCCTCCTGAGTAGCTGGAACTACAGGCGTGTGCACCACCACGCCCGGCTAATTTTTTGTATTTTTAGTAAAGACGGGGTTTCACCATATTAGACAGGCTGGTCTCGAACTCCTGACCTCACGATCTGCCCTACCCCCACCCCCCTCGGCCTCCCAAAGTGCTGGGATTACAGGCGTGAGCCACCACGCCTGGCCTATATTTTCAAAACTGCACAAGGCTCTTCTGTAGCAGGTTTTCTTGCAAATTATTTTTTGTTTAACAATGAGAGGACCTGCTTTGGGGGTAGCAGGTGGACAGTGTGGGTGCTGCAGGTTATTGCTTATTATTATTATTATTAGAGACAGAGTCTGGCTCTGTCACCCAGGCTGGAGTGCAGTGGTGTGATCTCTGCTCATTGCAGCCTCTGCCTCCTGGGTTCAAGCAATTCTCCTGCCTCAGCCTCCAGAGTAGCTGGGATTACAGGCATGTGCCACCACACCCGGCTAATTTTTGTACTATTGGTAGAGATGGGGTTTCACCATGTTGGCCAGGCTGGTCTCAAACTCCTGACCTCAGGTGATCTACCCACCTCAGCCTCCCAAAGTGATGGGATTACATTTTTTTTAAAGTCCAGCTCATCATGAAATTTGAAACCATGTAACTGTTTCAACAGAAATGTCATTCATTTAAGGCATTTTAAAACCTGTTCTCCGAGGCCCTAACGGACCCAGAGCCAGGTCAGCAGGAGACCGTGCCAGGCCTGGGCCCTTCAGAGACAGCCCACCTCCTCCACGCAGCGCTGCTTCTCCTGCTCCTCTATGTGCCGCTGCCGCTGGTGCAGCAGGTGTTTGATGTGTGCCTCAGGGTCTCGCTGCTGCTGCTGCTGTTTTAAAGCCTCTGAGTTGCTCTTATTTTCCTGCTGGAGCCGGAGAAATTCCTGGCGTAGTGTCGACTCTCCAGGCACGTTTATGATGGAGCTGGGCAGGGGTGGCACAAAGAAGCATTGGGGTCACAACCCTGTTGGTTCCCACTCTCAACCCCGTGAGCCCGCCTGAGTGGGTGCTTTAACTGGATCAAAGCCTATGCCTCTGGCCACTCCCAGGTGGCCAGGAGACTTACCGTCCCCTTCTGCGCGGTCTTCAGTGCTGTCCTCCTTTCCTGTTACTGCTGCGCCCCACATTCACCCCAGAATTGCTCTCTCCCCAGCTCTTGTTTAGTCATTCGTTCCACTTCTTAGCACTCAGGAATTTGGTTTCTAGGAGTCTCTACCTCTCTGTGCCCACCACCCCCAGGCTGAGAGTCCCCAAAGCCAAGCACCACTGTAGACCCCTGACTCAGTGATGACCCCCCCAACCCCCACTCCGCCTGCCAGGCCTACCTTGGCTCTCCTTCCTCTCCATGGCCGTCATCTTCCTCCTCGCTGCCGCTGTGCTGATATTCTGTCTCCTCTGCAGGGGGAGACCACTGCAGTTAACTCACCCAGTGCACCAGAGCCAGGGAAACCTCGGGTGGGAAGAACCAGAAGGTCTGTCTGGGTGGACAAGCATGAGGGGCCCCACCCACTTCCTGGGGGCAATGGGAGGGCAGTGGGTCTCAGGTGTGGGCCTGGACAGGGACCGGGACTGGGTCCCAGGGCAGGTGAGGTGTGACAGAGCCTGTGCTTGTGCTCGCACACACATGTTATTAACATGGAATTTTTGTAAGGATGTGAAAGGCCGGTCCTCCTTTGGAAGGCTGACTCAGATTGGGAGGGAAAGGAGGGAAAACCACTCGGGGGTTGCAAGTTTGAGAACCATCTCCTTGGACAGGGAGAACTGGGGCCAAGGAGGGGAGCAGGAAGGGGAGCCAGGAGCAAGCAGGGCTGGCAGAGAGGAGCCAGGCTGGACTGTCCCCTAGTACCTGCCCCCTCCAGCCTGCCCACTGACCTTTCTCACCCCACTTCTTCCAGGATCGGTCAATGTGGTTCTTAAGCCGTGTGCGGACCTGCCGCTCCGTGGGCTGGTCCCGGATGAAGGGAAACTTCAGTAGCTGCTCCGTGGGTGGGAGGCTCAGGTAAGTCTTGATGAGACATGTGTCAATGAAGTCAATGAACTTCTCAGACCTGGAAACTGGTGGCTCACACTGGGAGGGTCCCCTCAGAAGGGATGGGTGCAGGAGGAAGAGGGTGGATCACTCATCTACAAGCCACCTTGACATCCCTCCTGTCTTCATATCCCAACACCAGTCACCGCCCTCTGCCCCCCAAAATCTCTTCTCTGGTGAGATCCAAGCCTGAGCACAGAGGGCATGAAGGTGGGGATGGCCCTGTCCAGGGACCTTCCTTCCCAGAGCCCACACTCTCAGAGACCTACCACTTCTTGGACTTCAGCCTGGGCAGAGGGTTCCAAGGAATGAGGAAGAGGGCTTGCATGGGGTTCATGTCACACAGAGCTGGACACAGAAGAGATGCCCTCAGTCCCTTTCACTGCACTGGGAGCTACAGGACTAGCTTCCTCGGAGCTACAGGACCACCTCCTCCCTACAGCCACTCTCTGGGCCCTTCCCTTCCCTCCCCTCCTACTCCCAGCAGACTCAGAACTTACAGGGGGCTCCCTCTGCCATCTCGATGGCTGTGATTCCTAGAGACCAAATGTCACTCTATAGACAGGAGAGAAGGAACAAGTGAATATTCCTGACAACTCTGCCGTGCAACCTCTCTTCACCCACCATCCTGGCCTCTCAGGAGCCTTCCTGGGCCACACCCCTTCCTGCAGCAGTGCCCTCCAACCCATCCCATCTTCCCACCCACACTTGCCTTGCCATAAGATGTTCCCCAGCCCCACTGCTAACATCATCCGAACTTCCTCTGTTCCCCAGCCTGCTCAGTCCCCACATTCCCCATATTGCTTCCTGCCTTTGGCAGCCCCCATGCTCCCAACTTTCCACTCCATACCCTGTAATCGTAGGTGGCATCAGGGTTCTCATCACAGGCAATGACCCTCTGGAGCCATCCAGTAGCAAGTCCCAGTGAAAGTGTTCCGGCTGCCCATGGTGTGGTCCAGCTGAGCACTCACCCCAAAATCCACTGTGAAGACACAGAGGGAGGGGTCAGCGTGGGGAGTCACCTCTGCTCCCTTGCTTCACATCCCTGCATGCACACACAGGACTTGCCTGAGCCAGCTGTGGTCCTGGCCTGACCCAGACACCCCAGCACCCTCCTTTACCCCACCAGCACCCTGAAGAACCCGATTCCATCTTCCTGCATCTTAGAGAAAACCCAGATGAAAGGATCATGGACATCAGCCCAGGCAGGAGGGTCGTCAGATCCCATCTCCCCAGAGCAACCTGCAGAGCACCTGGCCCGTAACAGGTGACAGGTGAAGAGCTTCCTGAGGGATTTTCAGCAGGAGGCAGGGCATTCCAGGGGGAGAGGGGAAAGGGGAGGGAGTGAGCCTCCCCAGTAGGGAGGGAGTTGGGCCTGAGCCACCAGAGGGGAAAAAGGGGCCCCTCATTCTCTGCTCTGGAGGTGAAAGGGCCCCGTCAGCCTCAGAAGGAGCCGGCTCACCTAGCTTGACTGCAGCATTTTCTGTCAGCAGCACATTCTGCCCCTTGATGTCTCGACGGATCACCTCATGGGCATGGAGATGCGCCCGACCCTGGGACAGGAGAGCAGGGAAAATTAGCCATGGTGTTGGACGGGGTGGGAAAGAGTAAGTGGGGAGTGAGTTGAGGGGACAAGGAGCAATCAGTCTGGACAGGGCTGGGCTGAAGGAGCAGATCCTCTCCACCAGGGACCCAAGCAAGCTGAGCTGTCCTGGAGAGTTTCCTCAGAGAGGTGGCTGCAGGTGAATTCCCAGCAGTTGCAGGGTTACAGGTGGAGGAGCAGCAGAGCTTGGAAACACAGGAGCTTGTCTCATCCAACAGCCTGAGACTTCTCAAGGTGGGGACCCTGCTTCCACATCCCACCCGCATCAGGTCTGCTGCTCCCTAAAGAGGGCAGTGATGTCTCCTCCCAGTGCAGGGAGGATCTTTGCTCATGGAGAAGCTCCAGCCAGGGTAGCAGAGGAGGAGAAGACAAGGGGAGGGGCCTTGAACTCACCCTGAGGATCTCCCTGAAGATGTAGGTGATACAGTCCTCCTTCAGGGCGTTGCCTTTCGTGTTCTTTACCAGGTCAGTCATGAACCAGCACCACAGAACCCCATCACCAGCTAGGATCCCAGGAAGGTACCAAAAAGAAAAGTATGAGTCAGACAAGCCCCTCCTCCCCTGTCCTGATCCCCCACTAAACTCCTGGAGGAGGACCAGAGACCTTGGGTCTAGAACTGGTATGAGCTAGACAGCAAGGGCCACAGAAGCCCCACAAAGGCCACAGGATCTCCTGAAGTCAAGAGAGAGAGGGAAAAAGTCTGGGTGCGGTGGCTCATGCCTGTAATCCCAGCACTTTGGGAGGCTGAGGCAGGCGGATCACCTGAGGTCAGGAGTTTAAGACCAGCCTGGCCAACATGGTGAGCAAGACTCTGTCTCAAAAAAAGGAAAAAAATACAAAATGAGCGAGAAAGAGAGAGAGCGGGGAGAAGGAATACAGATGGAAAAGAACTGGCAGGGTGGGGCTGGGTTTAGGGTAGGAGTCCAAGGAATCCCTGAAACTGTAGACAAAATGATGCAGGTATATGCATTTTCCTTGAGGAAGGGTCTAGTACTTTCATCAGATTCTCACTGGGATTCCAAACCCTAAAGCAGTTAAGAACTACTGCTTTATGGCTGGGCACAGTGGCTCACACCTGTAATCCCAACACTTTGGGAGGCTGAGGCGGGTGGATCATGAGGTCAGGAGTTCAAGACCATCCTGGCAAACACGGTGAAACCCTGTCTCTTCTAAAAAAAAAAAAACAAAATTAGCCGGGCGTGGTGGCGGGCGCCTGTAGTCCCAGCTACTTGGGAGGCTGAGGCAGGAGGATGGCATGAACCCAGGAGGCGGAGCTTGCAGTGAGCCGAGATTGCACCACTGAACTCCAGCCTGGGTGACAGAGTGAGACTCTGTCTCAAAAAAAAAACAAAAACAAAAACAAAAAACTACTGCTTTGGGCCAGGCACAGTGGCTCATGCCTGTAATCCTAGCACTTTGGGAGGCCGAGGGAGGCCGATCACGAGGTCAGGAGTTCGAGACCATCCTGGCTAACATAGTGAAACCCCAGCTCTACTAAAAATACAAAAAATTAGCCTGGTGTGGTGGTGGGCGCCTGTAATCCCAGCTACTCAGGACGCTGAGGCAGAAGAATCACTTGAACACGGGAGGCAGAAGTTGCAGTGAGCTGAGATCATGCCACTGCACTCCAGCCTGTGCGACAGAGCGAGACACTGTCTCCAAAAAAAAAAAGAACTTCTGTTTTGGATCAGGGGCTGGCCCAAGGCCTGCTTCTGTGTGGTCAGCAAGTCAAGAATGGTTTTTATTTATTTATTTTTTTTTTGAGACAGGGTCTTACTGCAACCTCCACCTCCCAGGTTCAAGCGATTCTCCTGCCTCAGCCTCCCAAGCAGCGGGGATTAGAGGTGCCCGCCACCATGCCTGGATAATTTTTGTATTTTCAGTAGAGACGGGGTTTCACCGTGTTGGCCAGGCTGGTTTTGAACTCCTGACCTCAGGTGATCCACCCACCTCAGCCTCCCAAAGTGCTGGGATTACAGGCTTGAGCCATTGCATCTGGCCTGGTTTTTACATTTTTAAATGGTTGCGGGGAAAAAAAAAGGAATCGTATTTTATGACATGAAAGTGAAAAAACATTGAAACATGAGTGACCTCAGTGAGGGCGTTGGGGGTATAGCCACGCTCATTCATTTACGTACTGTCTATTGCTGCTTTCGTGGTACAACAACAGAACTGAGCAGCTGGGACAGCAAATATGACCTGCAAAGCCTGCAATATTTACTATCTGGCCCTTCACAGAAAAAGTTTGCCAGTCCCTGACTTAGAAGCAGAAAAGGGGCTAAGAATCAGTGATTCTCCAGGTCCGCTAGAGACAGAAAGAGTGTGTAGGGTCTACCTAGACAGCTGCAACAGGGAACCTGGGAAGACCCGGAGAGAAACTCCTCCAGCACAGAGTAACAAGGCCAGGAGATGAGGAGGGCTCTGGGTCTGCACCTCCCAGGGAGAGCAGCTGAGACCCAGAGGCAGAGAAGATGGCTCCAACCAGTCTTCCTGGGAATCAGCATGCTTGTCCAAGTTTTCACTAAAAGCCACAACAAATGCAGGAACAGGTTGGATGGACACGTATATTTGCATATGCAATAAAAGTAATTTGTATGTGCCTACTCCTTGGAGAGCAGAGCACAGTGAGAGGAGGGGAGGACCTGTGCCCAACAGGTCCAGAAGGGGGCGCCTGGCCACTAATGCCTCTAGCCGGCCACAATCTCCACCACACACACCTGGGAGGTAGACCTCCCTGCCACCTTTCTCCCTTTCTTTGTGTGCATGACTGTGTGTGTTCCCAAAAAGCCAAAGGGCCTTAGAGGCCAAGACCATGGCTCGTGCTCATCTATACAGAGTATACAGAAGTGCTTAGTAAGTGCTTGTCATCTGAATGGCTGCTGGGAGGGGAGACCTGGCATCAGTGCTGACACTCCCGACAGCCATTGCCACACTCCCTGCTGCTCCATCCTCAGGGACTGGGCTCAGTATCACAAAGGGTGAGGCTGGGAGAACATGTCAGCACCAGTGTCCAGGCTAGGGAGAGGAATGACTCTTAGGAATGTTCTGGGCCAGGCAGGAGGAATTTGGGGGAGGCCCCAAGCTCCGCAGCAGGCTCTGGTTTGAATGATGACACAGAAGGGCTGGGTGCACTGTAGCATCTGGGGTGCTGGAAGGGATCTGGGCCCTGTTATCTCCCACAAATATTTTGGTTCTGTTGCTTTCCCAGGAACTGTGCTCAAAGGCAGGAAAACTGATGGACGGCCTCCCCACAGTCTCTCTAGCCTTTGCCAAGATTATATTTATTTATTAACAGCCGATCGAACAGTGTGAGATACTGGTTAGGGGAAGGGTTGGGGCAAACACCAGGACCCCTCCCTACAAAACACTCAAAGGACGAGATGCTGCAATTCATGGGGGCTGGAGTGCAGGGCCATCCATGAGGCAGGAGGCCCCTCTGGGTCCAGGGACAGGGGAGGCTGGGTAGACCAGAGGGAGGGTAGCTGGCAAGGAGAGATGCTGGGCACTGATACTGAGTCCTAGTGAACAGCCTGGAGACAGGGACTGGGGGGAGGGCAGGCAGGGGGGCGTTTCTCACCGAGAGCTGGTCATCGTTTCCCGGGGGACTCTTCTTGATGAAGCTCCATAGTAGATGGCAATGTTGCAGTGGTGAGTATTTTTTCAGCATGTTGATCTCCTGTTTGATCTCTTCCTCCTTGTCCTGGGCAAATGGGAGGAGCTGAGCCCTGAGACTCCCCCCACACTCCCTTCTCGCTGGTCCGACCCTCCCACTGCCCAGCTCCACTCCCTACCTCCGTGACATCCGTGACCTTGATGGCAGCCAGCTGCCTGTCTTGACATGCTGAACCTGCAGGACAGAGGAATCTGAGTCTATGCTCAGAGAGCTGAACGCAGAGAGGGCTTGACTCTAGGAGACACAGCTTTTAACTGTTTTCTTTTTTTTCTTTTTTTTTTTTTTGAGACAGAGTCTTGCTCTGTCACCCAGACTAGAGTGCAGTGGCGCAATCTCAGCTCACTGCAAGCTCCACCTCCCGGGTTCATGCCATTCTCCTGCCTCAGCCTCCTGGATAGCTGGGACTACAGGTGCCCACCATCACACCCAGCTAATTTTTCATATTTTTAGTAGAGACGGGGTTTCACCGTGTTAGCCAGGATGGTCTCGATCTCCTGACCTCATGATCCACCCACCTCGGCCTCCCAAAGTGCTGGGATTACAGGCATGAGCCACTGTGCCCGGCCCAACTGTTTTCTATCTTACAAAGTGCCCCTCAGCCGGGCGCCATGGCTCACACCTGTAATCCCAACATTTTGGGAGGCCAAGGCAGGCAGATCACTTGAGACCAGGAGTTCGAGACCAGCCTGGCCAACATGGGGAAACCCCGTCTCTACTAAAAATACAAAAATTAGCTGGCTGTCATGGTGGGCACCTATAATCCCAGCTACTCTGGAGGCTGAGGCACGAGAATTGCTTGAACCTGGGAGGCAAGCCGAGACCGTGCCACTGCACTGCCACCTGGGGGACAAAGCGAGACTCCGTCTCAAAAAAAAAAAAAAAAGGAAAAAAGAAAGAAAAAAAAGATAAGAAAAAAAGAAAGTACCCCTCATTGTGGCTACACACCTCAGTGAATGTGCTGCTCATGGGAGTGGACAGAGGGAGGTGCTCCCGAGCCATCATGGCCAACAGAAAAACCACCTATAGTGGACTTCCAAGTCACAGGCTCAATAAAGGCGAAGGGGCTCCTCCCATAAAAACTCATGACAGATGAGGGTGAAACATTTAAGTTCTGTTCCAGCCTCTCTGGCTTGGACTTTCTACAGTATAAAAGTTAGAGCAGGGCACGAAAGATACTTCTCCACACTAATGGAGGATGGAGGGAGTAGGAGAAGGAGACTAGGGAGGGAGGAGCTTTGTCTCACCCTCTTCTCCTAAGCAAGACAAAATGCTGCGGTGCTTTCCTGACTCACCAACTCTGGACCAGGAGGCCTCTCCCAGAATCAACTTCACCCACAAAGCTTTTTATTCTTGTCGACAGGGAAAGAACAGAGACAGAGCTGAGATTTTAGGGAACTCAGAGAAACACAGACGGGCCAGCCGACATGTGCTAATGCTCCTGTCACCAGTCCTAGTGGGAAGAAACTTCCTCTTCTTGAGTGTGTCCCAGCCATTGCTCTCCTCCCCCAACATCCTTCTGAAATTCCTAGTGGGAGCATCTAAGGCTTGGAGAGGAAAGCCCAAAGCCTTCCTGGGGAGGAGCAGGATGGAGGAAGGTGGCCCCTCATGGGGATGGACTGGCTTTGCCAGCCCATGGGTAATTTTTATCCTCAGCCATTCAAGACCCCAAGCCCAGAGACGCAGGAGCACACAGCACCACTATTACCACGGCAACAACAAGGCAAGAGATTGCGGGTGGGGTGCCTGTTTCCCCAAAGTTTGCAAGAGAAGTAGCCTAAGAGAAAGGCAGGTGGTCTCAGTGACACAGGAAACACAGGGCTAGAGATGCAGAAGAGACTTGTGGCAGTATCCAGCACTCTGTCTGGAGATGAAAAAGCCATGGGCCCCAGGGGGCTCCAATCAGAGGCAGCATTCACCCTGAGCATCCTCACTCCCCGCTGCAGCAGCTCCCCCTATCCAAGTGTGAGCAGTGGTCAGGCCACCTCACTCCCCGCTGGAGCAGCTCCCCCTATCCAAATGTGAGCAGTGGTCAGGCCACCTCATTCCCCGCTGGAGCAGCTCCCCCTATCCAAGTGTGAGCAGTGGTCAGGCCACCTCACTCCCTGCTGGAGCAGCTCCCCTATCCAAGTGTGAGCAGTGGTCAGGCCACACGAGAGGGCTGGGCTGGCCAACCTAAAAGCTACCATTGGTGGCTGAAAACATGCCACTTCTGTCAGGGACAGAGGCAGCTCAAAAGCAGGAAGCCTGACCTCTGGCTCCAGCAGGCCTGCTGTGGGAGCACAGGTCACTTCCCCTCTGCAGAAGGCCACCCATTAGGTCCCAGTACCTCAAAGTCCTGTGTCTCTTTGTGGTCCAGGGAGAAGCCAAACCCACACCTCTGGCCTTAGCTCTCTCTGAATCCCAGGAGAGTTCTGACACACAAGGCCGTATGCCCTTCCACCTGCTCTCACTGCTGCAGGCCACCCTGCCTGGCTGCTGGCCTGTTCCCACCATGTCTGTGATTGGCTCTGCACTCAGGTAGAGAGAGGCATCAACAGTGCCTCCTCCTGGGTGCTCTTTCCTCTCCCCGCCTCTACCTTTCCAGGGCCCCAGCCTCTGGCATCTCCCATAGCCCCCCTCACACCTACAGACCAGAAACCTACTTCCTTCCACTCCTCCCAAGAGTGCCCTGCAGATGTGGAGGTCATACTTCCACACCATTCATCTCACCTCGTACACCTGTCTGTAGGTTCCATTGCCAACCACCTCCACAAGCTCAAAGATCCTAGCAGGGTCCTAGGGGCAGGGGACAGGAGGGAGACAGAAGAATACTGTGTCAGGACTTCAGAAAAGGATTACAGAGCTAGATGGGGGTAAAGTGATATCCAGTCAAGATATGAGAGTGAACACCAGCACATCAGGAGGGCACGTGGCAGGAACCCTGGTGGCTGGCTGCCCTTTTCCTGGATTGATTCAGAGTGAATATTCTATGGGAAAAGTTGGAAGAAGTGAGTGGCCAGGTGCGATGCTCACGCCTGTAATCCCAGCACTTTAGGAGGCTGAGGCGGGTGGATCACGAGGTCAGGAGATCGAGACCATCCTGGCTAACATGGTGAAACCCCGTCTCTACTAAAAATACAAAAAATTAGCCAGGCGTGGTGGTGGGCACCTGTAATCCCAGCTACTCAGGAGGCTGAGGCAGGAGAATGGTGTGAACCTGGGAGGTGGTGCTTGCCATGAGCCGAGATTGCGCCACTGCACTCCAGCCTGGGCGACACAGTGAGACTCCATCTCAACAAAAAAAAAAAAAAAAAAAAAAGAAGTGAGAGAACGTGGAAGTCAGAGCCCAGATGGCTTTTCAAAGACATGTTCCCAATTTCAAATCCACTGAGAAACTGCATCTGTATCCTCATCTGCAAAATGAGGGCGCCTGAGTACCTTCCTCTGGGGTTGGTACTCACATTTTAAGTGAAGAAATGCCCATCAAATGCTTCAGATGGTTCCTGGCACCAGAGCGTGTGCCCAGTAAAAGTTAATGACCATTATTATTATCTTACTTCTTAAAAGCAGGGATGAGGAAAGCTAGCAGGGAGCAGGAATTTCAGGGCCACAATCCTTTTGTCCTTCCCTCTTCCCAGTCCCCCTGAGACTGAGGGCTTCCAGGCCAGGGTTTGAGGCAATCAGGGGCAAAGGGACCTGGAGGGAGGGAGTGAGCAGGTGATGGTGAGAAAGGGCCTCTGAGAAGGGAGAACTTTCTGTTCCTACTTTTCTGAGCCAGGCAGTGCCAGGAGGAGAGGGCCCAAAGGGCTCGAACAAAGCCTCTAAAGAGGCTGGTCCTCCCCCTGGACCAAGAGCAGGCAGGCCTGGCCTCAGCAACACAGCTGCTGTCAGGAGGCCACCCACACCCTCCTGGCAGAACCTTTTTTTTTTGAGAGAAAGAAGTTGGAAGGTGGAGCTGCAAGCTGAAGAGAGATACAGCCCTGTACTGTCCACACTTCTGCACATCCTAGAGAATGATGGCTTTTTTTTTTTTTTTTCTTTTGAGACTGAGTCTCACTCTGTCACCCAGGCTGGATGCAGTGGTATAATCATAGCTCACTGCAGCCTCAGTCTCCTGGGCTCAAGCAATCCTCCCACCTCAGCCTCCTGAACAGCTGGGACCACAGGCCTGCACCGCCACTCCTGGCTAATTTTTTTTATTTTTAGTAGAGACGGGGTGTCACTATGTTGCCCAGGCTGTTCTCAAACTTCTGAGTTCAAGCAGTCCTCCTGCCTTGGCCTCCCAAAGTACTGGGATTACAGGTGTGAGCCACCACGCCTGCCTCAGAGCCAACAGTTCTGACAGTTCTGGTGTTTCACAGGGTGGGCCTGTCCCCACCGCTGTGGGCACCAAGCGGAGGCAGAAAGTAAGGATGGTACTTAGGAATAAACTCTCCTGGCAACACGTGGCCTCTGTGCTGACAGTACTAAAAGCATATAATCTAAAACTCCTTTCTCCTTGATTTTGAAAGCTAATATAGGGTTTCTGGGAGAAAAAAAATCCCACAACCAAAAAACCTCACATCCATGCCAATAAAAGCACTTCATCCACTGAAGTAATAAGCCCAAGGAAGATGACTTGTGTGTGTTGAAGACCAGAGAGACACCAGCCCAAGGCTTTTAAAAAATGTCCTCAATGTGCACTTTTTCCATTTTCTCAAAGAGGAGCTGGAGAGCAGAGATGTGCCCCTGGTACCCTGTGCGTGCCCTATCAGAGCATGTACCATGAGGCATTGTGACTCTACATTTACTTGTCTGATTCACTGGAGAAAGGGACTGAGCCCTCCTTGCTCACCAGATGTCTAGCACCTTGCTGAGGCCTGGCATGCAGCAGTCTGAGAAAACACCCCAGCCTGCTCGGGAGGAAGTAATGACAGAGCTGAAGGGGGTTCCTTCTCTGTGCTCTGAAGGGGACTGGGCTGACCAGACCAAGAACTTTGAGAGTCTACATTCAATTATTTGGCTTCAGCTAAAGTTATGAAAAAAAAAATTCTTGGCCGGGCACGGTGGCTCTGCCTGTAATCCCAGCACTTTGGGAGGCTGAGGCGGGCAGATCAAGAGGTCAGGGGATTGAGACCATCCTGGCTAACATGGTGAAAATACATGTTACTACTAAAAATACAAAAAATTAGCCGGGGGTGGTGGCGGGCACCTATAGTCACAGCTACTTGGGAGGCTGAGACAGGAGAATCGCTTGAACCAAGGAGGTGGAGGTTGCAGTGAGCCGAGATCACACCACTGCACTCCAGCCTGAGTGACAGAGCAAGACTCTGTCTCATAAAAAAAAAAAAAAAAAAAAATCTTAACAAATTTATTCATTTTTTTTTAAATGGAATTTTGCTCTTGTTGCCCAGGCAGGATTGCAATGGCAAGATCTTGGTTCACCGCAACCTCCACCTCCTTGGTTCAGATGATTCTCCTGCCTCAGCCTCCTGAGTAGCTGAGAGTACAGGGGTGTGCCATCACACCCAGCTAATTTTGTATTTTTAGTAGAGACATGGTTTCACCGTGTTGGTCAGACTGGTCTCAAACTCCTGACCTCAGGTGATCCATCCACCTCAGCCTCCCAAGGTGTTGGGATTACAGGTGTGAACCACCTTGCCCGGCCTAATTTTTTTTTTTTTTAGAGTCACATGTTGCTTTGTTGCCCAGGCAGGAGTGCAGTGGCATGATCACAGCTCACTGTAGCCTTGAACTCCTGGGCTCAAGCAATCCTCCCAACTCAGCCTCCCAACACATTAATATTATAGGTATGACCCAGCATGCACAGCTAAAACAACATTTAACAGGCATAAATCACAGCAGGATCCACAGGAAAGAGAGGCATAAATCACAGCAGGATCCACAGGAAAGAGAGGTGTTGTCACTGCAATGCAGAGGGCTAACGAGAGGTCTTTCTGACCCTGAGAACTGGAAGGAACCTGAGAAAAGTCATCTCATCTGTCTTCAGTTCTAGATTAGAGGCTCAAAGACCATAGAGTTCCCTATAGAGCTACCCAACAGAAGAACTCATCCATTCCGGGCCCTCTGAACTGACTGCTGGGAAGTCGTTTCTTGAATCAAACTGTAGTTCTTTCTGAGATGGAGGGAGACAGGAAAAAGGACCTATGGTCATAATTTTCTGAACACTCCTAATCTAAGAGGGAAAATACTGTGGGCCTGTTAGAGCTATAATGATCTGTCACCATCAACTCAAATCACTACAAGTACATTTTAATTTTGTAACCTTGACTCCCAATCTGTCTCTTTCCCCTATGTTTGGGCGGCACTGAGGGATGAAGGAATATTTGAGGTCAGACACCCTGGGTTTGGATATTGACATTTAATGGGTTTCAAGTTGGTTTCCTGAAAACTCCTACTGGAAAGGGTGATTCAGAGAAGCAAGCTGAGGTCCCGCATGCGGCACTCTGATTGTGGTCTCTCACCCCCTCCCCACCCAGATGCTCCATGTTTCAATAGCAGCACCGCTTTCCCACCACAGTCCAGCCTCTGCCTAATCCCCCTCCTCCTCCCTTTCCTGTATCGCAGCCACCCTGTCCTTTCTGCCTTCAAAATGTGCTTGGCTTGTCCACCACCTCAGACCAATCCCTCATGTCCTCCCTCCTGGAGCTCTAGCCTCCCCCATGTCTTCCTTCTGCTGCCACTGATTTAATTCTTCCAAAATGGCACTTTCCTGATTTTACTCTTCTGCCCAGAACTGGTAGTGGGGCTCCCCAATGCTCAGAGAATCCCAACACCTCAGCCTGCTATTTAGTGATGCCCCGTAATTATCCAACCACTAAATATCTTCTGAGTGAGCGCCTCCATTTGCCCTGCACTGGGCTAAGCCCTAAGCAGGGAAAACCTGTAAGGTAATTGTATCTCATTTCATTCATCCATTGCATATTTCTTGAGCACAAACTATGTAGTAACTCCTGAATTAGACACAAAGGGAGCTCACCGATATATGAGAAATATAAAACCTTATAATTTTATAGATTGGCCAAGTACTCAAATATGAAAATGTGGCAGTCTACGATTATATATTATAACAGCAGCTGAAAGCACGAAAGCTGCTGAAATGCTGCTTGATGTGGCAGAAAGAGCACGGGAGGGGGTTTTCAACTCTGGCACCAGTCATCTGTCTCTGTGCAAGTATTTAACTGTTTGAGGCCTCATTCCCCTCCCACAAGCTAAGAGGGGGTTGGATTGTGTAAAAAGTCCACTTTAGGGTTGGGCATGATGGCTCATGTCTGTAATCCCTGAACTTTGGGAAGCTGAGGAGGCCAGATCATCAGAGGTCAGGAGTTCGAGACCAGCCTGGCCAACATTGTGAAACCCCGTCTCTACCAAAAAATACAAAAATCAGCTAGGTATGGTGGTGGGCACCTGTAAACCCAGCTGCTAGGGAGGCTGAGGCAGGAGAATTGCTTGAACTCAGGAGGTGGAGGTTGCAGTGAGCCAAGATTGTGCTACTGCACTCCAGCCTGGGTGAAAGAGTGAGACTCCTTCTCAAAAAAAAAAAGAAAAGAAAAAAGAGTGGTGAAGACCATGCTGTGTTGTGGGAGAGCAGTCTGGGTTTGAATGTTGAATCGGGGATGTTAAAGGATACACAGGTACATTCTATTGTCATGCTGTGCTGTGGGAGAGTGGTCTGGGTTTGAATGTTGAATCGGGGGTGTTAAAGGATACACAGGTACATTCCACTGGGCAGTAAGAAACAAGGATCTGTAAATACAATTTACAAGCATTTGTGAGTGTGAGAGTTGGAGACACAAACAAGATATCCAGGGAGAGTGTGGATGGCCACGGGCAACATGTGAGAGCAGCAGAACAGATGCCAGAAGAGGAGATGGTCATGGAGGCTGCAGGGGGGATAAGGGGAGTGATGGCCTCGAATGCAGCAGAGCAGCCAGAGGGCACTGAAAAAAATCTCACTGATCTCAGCAGCTAGGAAACCACTGGGAACTGCCACTGTGTGAGCAGAGGGCAGACAGCGGGGGCTGGAGGAGACAGGAGTGTGCTGAGGAATTGAGGGCAGCACCCTTTTTTGGAGAAGTCTAACCTTGAGAGGAAGGGGGAAAATCAGATGACAGCTAGAGCTGGCAGCAAAGTCAGACAATAGGGTTTTCAAAATGGGAAGATTGTTCATGATTATGGAGAGGAAGAAGCCAAAAAGCGTGGATGTTTGAGGAGTTGATTTTTCTTTTGTTTTTGAGACAGAGTTTCTGTCACCCAGGCTGGAGTGCAATGGCGCGATCTTGACTCACTGCAACTTCCGCCTCCTGGGTTAAAGCGATTCTCCTGCTTCAGCCTCCCAAGTAGCTGGGACTACAGGTGCGCACCATCACGCCTGGTTAATTTTTTGTATTTTTAGTAAAGACGGGGTTTTACCATGTTGGTCAAACTGGTCTCGAACTCCTGACCTCGTGATCCACCTGCCTCGGCCTCCCAAAGTGCTGGGATTACAGGCGTGAGCCACTGCGCTCAGCCAATTTTTGTACTTTTTATGGAGACAGGGTTTCACCATGTCACCCAGGCTGGTCTCCAATCCTGAGCTAATGAGATCCACCTGCCTTGGCCTCCCAAACTGCTGGGATTACAGGGGTGAGGCACCATGCCTGACTCTGTCCATCCTTTTTTTTTTTTTTAAAGACTTAGTCTCATTCTATTGCCCAGGCTAGAGTGCAGTGGTGCGATCTCAGCTCACTGCAACCTCCACCTCCTGGGTTCAAGTGATTCTCTTGCCTCACTCTCCTGAATAGCTGGGATTACAGGTGCCCACCACCACACTTGGCTAATTTTTTGTATTTTAGTAGAGACAGGATTTCATCATGTTGTCCAGGCCAGTCTCAAACTCCTGACCTCAAGTGATCCACCCACCTCGGCCTCCCAAAGTGCGGGATTACAGGAGTGAGCCACTGTACCCAGCCTGTCCATCCTTTTGATTGGAGCCATCCTAGTAGGTGTGAAGTGGTATCTCATTGTGGTTTTAATTTGTATTTCCCTCAGGAGGCTGCGGCAGAAGGATCCTATAAGTCCAGGAGTTCGAACCTGCAGTGAGCTATGATCATGCCACTGTACTTCAGCCTGGGCAACAGAGTGAGATCACCTCTCTACCCCATCTAGAAAAGGATGGACAGTCAAAAGTGTTGATGAGGGCATGGGAAAATTGAAATTGTCATACGCTGCTGCTGGGAATGTTAAATGGTCCAGCCACTTTGGAAAACAGTTTGGCAGTTCCTCAAATGTTAAACAATGAGTTATCATATCACCCAGCCATTCCACTTCTAGGTAGATACTCAAGAAAACTGAAAACATATATCCACACAAAAATATGTAGATGGATGCCCACAGGAGGATTATTAATAACCAAAAAGTAGAAACAACCCAAATATCCATCAACTGATGAATAGATAAATGTGGTATATCTATATAATAGAATGATATTGGCAATAAAAAGAAATGAAGAGCAGGTATGGTGGCTCGCACCTGTAACCCCAATGCTTTGGGAGGCAGAGGTGGGAGGATCACTTGAGGTCAAGTGGTTTGAGACTGCTTGGCAGGTTTGAGACCAACCTTGGCAAGACAATAAGACCACATCTCTACAAAAATTTAAAAAATTAGTGAGGCATGGTGGCATGTACCTGTAGTCCCAGCTTTATGCGAGGCTGAGGTGGAAGGATCCCTTGAGCCCAGGGGCTGAAGGCAGTAGCGACCTATGATAGCACCACTGCACCCCAGCCTGGGTGACAGAGTGAGTGAGACCCTGCCTCTAAAAAAAAAAAAATTAAAAACAAACAAACAAAAAAAGGAATAAACTACTGCTAGATGTTGCAACATGGATGAACCTTGAAGATATTATGCTTAATGCAAGAAGCTAGTCACAAAAGGCCACATATTATGTGGCTACATTTATGTGTAATGTCCAGAACAGGCAAACCTAAAGAGATAAAAAGTAGATTAGTGGTTGCCAGGGGCTGGGAGGAAGGAGAAAATGGGTAATGACTGCTAATGCATACGGGGTTTCATTTGGGGGTAATAAAAAGGTTCTGAAAATAAATAGTGAAGATGGTTGCATAAGTCTGTGAGTATACCAAAAACCACTTTAAAATATTTTATTTTAATTTTTGTTAGTTTGTTTTTTGAGACACAGTCTCACTTTGCTACTGAGGCTGGAGTGCAGTGGTGTGATCTCAGCTCACTGCAACCTCTGCCTCCTGAGCTCAAGCAATCCTCCTGCCTTTTTTCAGTGATGGATGGCATATATATACAAGAGTGGTCCCATAAGATTATAATACTATATTTTTACTGTACTTTTTCTGTGTTTAGATAGGTTTAGATACACAAATACCAACTATGGAGTTACAATTGCCTATAGTATTCAGCACAGTAACCTGCTGTTCAAGTTTATAGCCTAGGAGCAATAGGTTATACCATCTAGCCTTGGTGTGAAGTAGGCTATACCATGTAGGTATGTGTAAGTATACTGTATGTTGTTCACACAACGACAAAATTATTTACTAATGCATTTCTCAGAATGTATTCCTGTTGTTAAGTAATCCGTGACTGTGTATACATATACACACTTATACATATATACATTTATATGTGTATGTATAAATAAAATACATTTATGCATATATCTTTATGTATTTATACATATATATGTATAAATGAAGTAAACATATCTTACCAGCTATAATTACAACAACAATGACACTAAATGTCTATACCATTTTGCATTCTTTTTTTTTTTCTGAGACAGAGTCTCACTCTGTCGCCCAGGCTGGAGTGCAATGTCATGATCTCAGCTCACTGCAACCTCTGCTGCCTGAGTTCAAGCGATTCTGCTGCCTCAGCTCCCACAAATATTTTTGATTATTTCCTTTGGCTAGATTCCTAGATGTATACTAGACGAGAAGATACAGATGTTTTAAGGTTCTCGATTTGAATGGCCAAATTGATTTAAAGAGAAATTGTGCCAATTTGCATATCTTGCCAGCAGGGAATTGGGGTGCCTATTTCAAAACATGCTCATCAACTTTGGGTATTACCCTTAAAAACCTCTTTGGTAAATTGATTCATCTGATTCTTTTAAAGATGGTGTTGTGGAAGGACCCTTACACAGAGACATAGTCCTGGCCTGGGTTATTAAACAACTCCTGGGCTGGCACACACATTCATGAGTTGTTCATTAATGAGATCTCAGAAATGAGGATGTAGAATACTCTCCAACTGGGCATGGGGTGCTATTTTATTTTATTTATTTATTTATTTATTTATTTTTTTTTTGAGACAAATTCTCACTGTCATCCAGGCTGGAATGCAGTGGTGCAATCTTGGCTCACTGCAACTTTTGCCTCCCAGGTTCAAGCAATTCTCATGCCTCAGCCTCCTGAGTAGCTGGGACTACAGGTGTGTGCCACCACACTCAGCTAAATTTTTTTTTTTTTTTTTGGTATTTTTAGTAGAGAAAGGATTTCACCATGTTGGCCAGGCTGGTCTCAAACCCCTGGCCTCAAGTGGTCTGCCTGCCTCAGCCTCCCAGAGTGCTGGGATTATAGGCGTAAGCCATCACGCCCAGCCTGGGCATGGGTGCTATTTTAAAGAAGTTGTCTGTACCCGTATCTTCAGAGTGCTTAACTCCCAGGAGCAGATCCTTGGAAAGCTCATCATGAAAGGCCTCTACCTGACAGATGCAGAAATCCAGGTTTACAGTAGTTAAAGGAAAAAAAAAACTTTCTTGGGGGAGAGCAGGAATCACTTATCTCTTGTTCATTGCTGTTATCTTGTAGAAACAAATCATGAGCCCCTTTTAAACAGAAGGACAATATTGTGCAGAAATATGAGTTTTCCCTTCAATAAGGGAACCGGAATTTCCATGTGGAAATGGCTTACTGCCTGGATTTCTCAAACTAAGATTCAAGTCCCAAATCAGACTGCCTTTTGCTCTTGTCTGGTCTTTCCCACACCCTAAGATCCTGGCACCTGAGCTGAGAAGGTTGAGTACTCCCAGTGGTTCTTGAAATTTGTCTAATTTGAACGCACCTTCAGATTCCTTATGCTTGACTTACTGTCAAAGTTTGGGAAATATTGCTTTAGATAATTGCATGAGGTGCAAAAACAATGACCAGAGTGAGAATTAATGGCAGCCCATAAAGTGCATCTGCTGATGTAAATGAATGAGTGGTATGCTTGTAAAGCTCAGCTTTCTTTGGGTCCATTTTTTCTGAGAGCTGTAATAAGCTCAGTGTCCCTCCTAGTGTATGAGATAAGCAATTTCTTATGCTTGTCTTCTCACTGCTGTAGCTTGTTGTTTAAGACCTTCTGTCTGCTCTCCAAAACATAAACAGTAATGAAACTTTTGTTTTGCTAGTCACCAACAGCCCCTGGATGGTACCCAGCCCACAAGGGACACTCAGTAAAGACTTGTGGAGTCAGGCCATGGAAGTTTGGTTTAAAAGTCTCTGCTCTTTCAGGACTCCACAGAACTTGCTCAGAAGAGAATTTCTTGAGGGCAGGCTTCTCCAGGTTCCACGTGCCTCCCATTGTGTTGGCACAGGGCAGTCTCCATGGGTAGGTATTGACAAGCTGGCATGGATGTGAAAGCAAATATCTTCTTGAGCCCTGGATGGATACAGCCCCATCTACAGAACTGAGGCACGAGGCAGTGGAGCTCCTTATCTGGCCCCTCCTCTGATGTGCTGTCTGCATCCTGGAATCCCCAACAGTCCAAGACCCCCAAAGGGTTTTGAGCAGATCAGGGAGTGTTAAAGCAATAGTGGCCGCTATTCAGGAGATGCCATTTCTGACTCCACCCCTTGTTAACACACTGCTGATTGCAAGGGTCCCTCTTTCTCCTACCATGATAGGATTGTTACACATAAAACACATGCATTGGCCAGGTACAGTGGCTCACAGCTGTAATCCCAGCACTTTGGGAGGCCGAAGAGGGAGGATCACCTGAGGTCAGGTGTTTGAGAGCAGTCTGGCCAACATGGTGAAACCCCATCTCTACCAAAAAATACAAAAATTAGCCAGGCGTGGTGGCATGTGCCTGTAGCCCCACTACTTGGGAGGCTGAGGTGGGAGAATCGCTTGAATCCAGGAGGTGGAGGTTGCAGTAAGCCAAGAGTGTGCCACTGCACTCCAACCTGGGTGACAGAGTGAGACCCTGTCTCAAACAACAACAACAACAACAAACAACAAAAAAATCCCATACGTCTCTAGCTTTTATCTACCATATGAATAGTGTGATGAAACAAAAGGATATATAGAAAATGAAAACATTCATCCATTGTTCCGTCACCAGAACTTTTATTCTCCCAGGTTCTTTTCTGGCTTTGTTATATATGATTATACAGCAAAGATGATTTTCAAATTATTTAAGGGACTTCACTTAATTTTAAATTAATAGAAATAACAGACCAGTATAAAAAGGCATATGTGCAAAGATATTTACTGCTGTTTATTTGTAGTGACAGAAGATGGCAAACAGATTTTTAAAAATTGATAGTGGACAGGTGGAATAAATAATTGTCCACTCCTACCCTGGAGTATTAAGCAGGCATTATAGTCAATAAATTGGAGCTATTTATTGGATGGCAAGGAAGGATTCCTCCAGGGATTGGGGAGAGAGAAATGTGGAATGCAGAAATGTACATGTAGGATATTGATTTCATTTGTGTGAAATAAACAGCAAATCCTTCATCCCTCATTTATGTAAATGCATGTACATGTGTCTGTGAGATTATATATGCACCAACAATATGAAAAGATACATACAGAGTTATTAAGATACATTACGGTGGGGGTGGGGTTGAAGGCTGATGTGGGTGGCAGTGGTTGAGGGGAAAAGGGGAGCCAAGAAAAACAGGAAAGGAACAAAAAGAGTGCACACACATTTTAATACTTATACATAAAATTGTGTGTGTGTGCGTATATGAATAAAGAAACTAAACAACAATTTAAGAACCAAAAAAGCAATTAATTTGTTGAATACCACATCGACTTCCTAATTAGAAACAGATTGCATGCACTAATATTCTGGCCTGTCAATTTTATGTGATCATAAAATAGATTTTTAATTTACTTTATGCTTAGATAATAATATAACTATACAAATTAAAACTGATAACCAAAAGAAAACATTTTTTAAAAAGGTCAGATCACAGTCCTTTGCAGGAGGTAGTGTCGAATAGCTGGGGGGAGGGCAGAGGCTAACCTGAAGCTGAACTTCCAACGTGAACTTGGAGGGATCCTTCACCCACCCCTGGTCTTTGTGAGTTTCAGTTTCCTCATCCATACATTTAGGGTATTTGTATTTATCTGAAGGAGTTTATTTGAGGAATAAAGGAGATAAAGGGTGGATAAAACACACAGTATGTACCCAATAAATATTTTTTGCTCCTTCCCTCTCCTGTTGGACAATTTTTAATGTTGCCCAACCCTTTATTACCTGATTTGATTCTGGCAGCTAGGCTGCAGACAGGCAGCTGTGTTCTGCTTCCTAAAGCTGAGCTGGAGCAAATGCCTCCTCCCTGCATGCTCCCTGCAAGGCCTCCTTGCTATCTCCATGCACCTGACTCATCCCATTTTACAGGTGAGGAAATTGAGGCTCAGGGAGGCTGAGCGACTTACTCAAGGGTGAATGACTAGTAGTAGATGGGGTGTCAGAATGCCCTGCACCCCCGACCCTGTGCCACCTCTGCATAGATCTTACCTGCTGAGCAAATCTCTTGTCTCATTTGACTTGATCAGGCTTGCAGAGAAGGTGGGTGCCAGCAGTAGGCCAGTGAATTCAGTCCAAGTCCACTTAGGGGCTGTTCTGGGCCAGGTGTTGTGCTGGGCTCGGGGTGGAGGCAGGGGAGGGATTCAGTGATAAGTCAGGAGCCACCTTGGCCTTAAATAAGATACTTACTTACAGCACCTACACAGGTAATTGTGCTTTTTGTCCTCCTCCTCCTAGAGGTGCCTTTGGTGTGTGAGGGGATGGGCAGCTCCCCTGCTGGCAGAGTTCTTTCTCGATAGCTGGGCCTTGGCTGATGCTTCCTCTCTCCCTCCTCCTCTTCTAGGTAAGGGGGTGGGGACTGGGCTGTGGACCTACAGAGGCTTAAACAGTGGCTGGTGTTTGCCCTATCTGCCCACAAGGCCACAAGAATTGCAGCCTTAGTGAGTTCTCTACAGTGAGAATAACCACCCCCCACCCACCCCCAGGAGCAGATCTGCCTGGGCTTGAACCCCAGCCCCACTCCCTACCTGCCTTAGTGTTGCTCTGCGAATTAGAAGACATGATGAAGTTAAGACCTGGCCCCTGGTAAGTCCTCAATACATGTTAACCTTTGGTGGAATGAGACTGTAAGAGGGTATGTTTTACCCCTAAGCTAGCTCAAGGGAATGACTGCTTAAACTGGTTCTGTTCTGTTCTACAGAACAACAAGAAACTTGACTCAGGGGTTTCATTGTCATACTTACCTTCTCTAACACCACCAGCACCACCATCACCACCTTCATCGTCACCGCTCCTGCCACCATGACCACCACCACCATCACCCCCATAATCATCACTATCATCACCCCCACCACCACCACCAACACCCCCATCACCCCCATCACCACCATCATTACCACTAACACCACCACCATCACCGCCATAATCATCACTATCGTTACCCCCACCACCACCAACACCCCCATCACCATCATCACCACCATCACCCCCAACCCCACCATCACCACCATCACCCCCACCACCACCATAACCAACACCACCACCACCACCACCATAATCATCATTATCATTACCCCCACCACCACCAACACCCTCATCACCACCATCACCAATACCCCCATCACCACCATCACCACCATCACCCCCACCACCACCACCACCAATACCCCCATCACCACCATCACCACCATCACCCCCACCACCACCATCATTACCACTAACACCCCCACCACCACCAATACCCCCATCACCACCATCACCCCCACCACCACCATCATCATTACCACTAACACCACCATCATCACCCCCATAATCATCACTATCATTACCCCCACCACCACCACCAATACCCCCATCACCACCACCACCACCATCACCCCCACCACCACCATCATTACCACTAACACCACCACCATCACCCCCATAATCATCACTATCATTACCCCCATCATCACCACCAACACCCCCATCACCACCATCACCACCATCACCCCCACCACCACCATCATTACCACTAACACCACCATCACCACCATAATCATCACTATCATTACCCCCACCACCACCAATACCCCCATCACCACCACCAATACCCCCATCACCACCATCACCACCATCACCCCCACCACCACCACCACCACCACCAACACCCCCATCACCAACATCACCACCATCACCCCCACCACCACCATCACCACCAACACCCCCATCACCACCATCACCACCATCACCCCCACCACCACCAATACCCCCATCACCACCATCACCACCATCACCCCCACCACCACCACCATTACCACTAACACCACCACCATCACCACCATAATCATCACTATCATTACCCCCACCACCAACAACACCCCCATCACCACCATCACTACCATCACCCCCCCCACCACCACCACCAACACCCCCACCACCACCATCACCACCATCATTACCACTACCACCACCACCATCACCCCCATAATCATCACTATCATTACCCCCACCACCACCACCAATACCCCCATCACCACCATCACCACCATCATCCCCACCACCACCATCATTACCACTAACACCACCACCATCACCACCATAATCATCACTATCATTACCCCCACCACCACCACCAACACCCCCATCACCACCATCACCACCATCACCCCCAACCCCACCACCACCAACAACACCCCCATCACCACCATCACCCTCAACCCCACCACCACCATTACCACTAACACCACCACCATCACCACCATAATCATCACTATCATTACCCCCACCACCACCAATACCCCCATCACCACCATCACACCCACCCCCACCACCACCACCAATACCCCCACCACCACCATCACCACCATCACCCCCACCACCACCATCATTACCACTAACACCACCACCATCACCACCATAATCATCACTATCATTACCCCCACCACCACCAACACCCCCATCACCCCCACCACCACCATCACCCCCACCACCACCATCATTACCACTAACACCACCACCATCACCCCCATAATCATCACTATCATTACCCCCACCATCACCAACACCCCCATCACCCCCACCACCACCATCACCCCCACCACCACCATCATTACCACTAACACCACCACCATCACCCCCATAATCATCACTATCATTACCCCCACCACCACCAATACCCCCATCACCACCATCACCACCACCCCCACCACCACCACCATTACCACTAATACCACCACCATCACCACCATAATCATCACAATCATCATCCCCACCACCACCATCACCACCATCACCCCCACCACCACCAATACCCCCATCACCACCATCACCACCACCACCACCACCATCACCAACACCCCCACCACCACCACCACAACCACCAATACTCCCACCACCACCATCACCACCATCATTACCACCACCACCATCACCACCACCACCACCACCATCACCACCATAATCATCACTATCATTACCCCCACCACCACCACCAACATCCCCATCACCACCATCACCACCATCACCCCCACCACCACCATCACCACCATAATCATCACTATCGTTACCCCCACCACCACCAATACCCCCATCACCACCATCACCACCATCACCCCCACCACCACCAATACCCCCATCACCACCATCACCCCCACCCCCACCACCACCATCATTACCACTAACACCATCACCATCACCACCATAATCATCACTATCATTACCCCCACCACCACCAATACCCCCACCACCACCATCACCACCATCACCCCCACCACCACCATCACCACCATCATTACCACTAACACCACCACCATCACCACCATAATCATCACTATCATTACCCCCACCACCACCACCAACACCCCCATCACCACCATCACCCTCACCCCCACCACCACCACCACCAACACCCCCATCACCACCATCACCACCATAATCATCATTATCATTGCCCCAACCACCACCACCAATACCCTCATCACCACCATCACCACCATCACACCCACCACCACCACCACCACCACCAACACCCCCACCACCACCACCACCACCATCATTACCACTACCACCATCACCACCTTCATCATCACCATCCCCACCACCACTACCACCACCACCACCACCATCACCACCATTACCACTACCACCATCCCTACCATCACCACCATAATCACTGCCATCATTACCACCATCACCACCCCCACCCCTACTACCACCATCCCTACCATGACCACAATCACCACCATCATTACCACCATCTCCACCTCCATTACCACCATCACCACCACCACCCCCACTACCACCATCCCTACCATCGCCACCACAATCACCACCATCATTACCACCATCTCCACCTCCATTACCACCATCACCACCACCACCCCCACTACCACCATCCCTACCATCGCCACCACAATCACCACCATCATTACCACCATCTCCACCTCCATTACCACCATCACCACCACCACCACCACTACCACCATCCCTACCATCGCCACCATAATCACTGCCATCATTACCACCATCACCACCTCCATTACCACCATCACCACCACCACCCCCACTACCACCATCCCTACCATCGCCACCATAATCACCGCCATCATTACCACCATCTCCACCTCCATTACCACCATCACCACCATCACCACCACCACCACCATCCCTACCATCGCCACCATAATCACCGCCATCATTACCACCATCTCCACCTCCATTACCACCATCACCACCACCACCCCCACTACCACCATCCCTACCATCGCCACCATAATCACCGCCATCATTACCACCATCTCCACCTCCATTACCACCATCACCACCCCCACCCCCACTACCACCATCCCTACCATTGCCACCATAATCACTGCCATCATTACCACCATCTCCACCTCCATTACCACCATCACCACCACCACCACCACTACCACCATCCCTACCATCGCCACCATAATCACTGCCATCATTACCACCATCTCCACCTCCATTACCACCATCACCACCCCCACCCCCACTACCACCATCCCTACCATCGCCACCATAATCACCGCCATCATTACCACCATCTCCACCTCCATTACCACCATCACCACCATCACCACCACCACCACCACCACTACCTCCAGTACCTCCAATACCCCCAGCACCATCACTTCCTTTCCCCCAATCACTCCTCTAGTTCTTTGAAGGGGGTGTTGTCCATATGGGTTAAGTTAGATGGGGAGTAAACAAAGTCTTGGGACACACAGACATCACTCAAGCTGGGACAGTCAAAGGACAGATGCACACTGAGTTCTGCAGTAGAAGAGTCCTCACTAGATGCTGACAGAGAGAACAACCAACAGAACACTGATGAGATAATTGAGATAATGAGGTAGCACAGACTTGGATCCCCCCATGGGGCTTGTGAAGGCTGGACAGCCTCTGGATGCTGCCTCTGCTCCTGTCCACCTAGGCTGTCTCCCTAACCGCGGGGGCCCACCAACTCTTCTTCCCCTTCCCTCACCAATATCCTCCCCCAATCTGGTTTTCCCTCTTTCACTTTGTTTTATCCTGAAACTTTCCCTTTGTCCCTCCTAGTCTCTTGCTTATGGCCTAAACCTCGAGGCTCATTGGCATGCTGGAGCTGGCTCATGCTGGCTCTTAGGAGCCGGATATTAAAATTTCAGGAATTTTGCAAGGTGATTGTTAAATATGGTGCTCATCAACAATTAAATTATATGAACTTAAAATTAAGTGAATTATATTGAGAACAAAGGTAATGCATACTGAAAACTCATTCCTTCCAAATTATTTTACTACATTGTACTAATATCTGTGCTTTTGAGGTACTTATGACCATTTTATCTATATGCTGGACACGCTATAAGGCAGTGAGCTACTGCACGTCTCTTCCCAACCCTGTGTTAAGTGACTCCCTGTTGGTTGCTTGAAATTGGCCACAGTGGGGATATTTACAACACAAAAAAAATAAACGTTATAAATTGAGGCTTGATTTATTGTTTTATTGATTGTCTTTTTTTGTTGTGTTTGTTTTAAGATGGGGTCTCACTCTGCCACCCAGGCTGGAGTGCAGTGCTGCGGTCATGGATCACTGCAGCCTCGACCTGCTGGGGCTTAAGCAATCCTCCCACCTCAGTCTTCCGAGTTGCTGGGACTACTGGTGTATGCCACCATGCCTGGCTAATTATTTTATTTTATTTATTTTATTTCATTTTTTGTAGAGATGGTATCTCATTATGTTGCCCAGGCATGTCTTGAACTCCTGGGCTCAAGTGATCCTCCTGCCTCAGCCTCCCAAAGCGCTGGAATTACAGGTGTGAGCCACCATGCCCAGCCCTGAATTGCCTCTTTTAGAAGTTAATTCAAGCTGCGTTTCCATTGCTTGCAACCAAAATCTGCCCATCAATATATCCTGTTACTTAATTCTTGATTGATTTTTCTTCTATCCTTGCTGGATATTTTTAGTTTTATTGTAAATGTGTCTTTCATCATAAGCCATCCATGCTTTATTTTGGAACTGGGAGACAGAAGTGGTCATTTTTTTGCAGATATTGCACTGACAGCCAGGATGGCCTCATTGGAACCTGAGAGGCTGCTTCCCCATCCCCTCATTCCAGCCACAGAATGTGGGCCCTGCTGGAAGCTCCCAGGCCTCCTCCCCTCACACCTAAACCATCCGCTGACTCTTCCTCATCAGTTTCCAGGCCTGCCCTATTCCCACAGCCTCCACCCTGGCCAGGCCCTTGCAGACTCACCAGCCTATCACCTGGCTGGCTGACCTCAGCAGCTCCCATCTCCTGCAACAGGAGCTCCAGTAACATCCTGGACTCTTCTTTGTTCTCTGCCTCAAGGTCTTTGGCTGAACCTTGACACCTGTTCTCCATTTGCACCCCCTACCCCCTTTGGTCCAACTCCAGGACTTAATTTAAGTGAACTTTTACCAAACATTTCCTCTGTGCCAAGTACCATGTTGGCCACCCACCCTGACTTACCCACTCCTCTCAATAGTCCTGACAGGCTGAACTGGTGCTATTCCCATTTGACAGAAAACCAAAGCTTAGATGGCTGCAACGGCCTGTCCAAGGTCACATGGCTCGTCAGCGATGGAGCCAAGACTTGAAAGCTGGTCTTTCTGATCAGGGAGGCCCTGCTCCTTCCTTGATCCCATGCGGTATCACATCTGGGGGAGGGAGGTGGGGTGCAAGATGCTGAATCTGTTCCCACATCACTGACTGTGGGAAATGACTCTTTCTACCCATGAGGCTAGAACTACTCGGCGACCCCTTCCCTTCCTCTTTCCCTTTCCCTCTGTCCTGCCGACCAGAGCTCAGGACTCCTGACACAGACATTCCGACTCCCAGGTGCTGACTCTCCCTGTAACTGACCACTGTGCTGGAGTTCCCACAGCCACGCCCTCTCCCCACTGCACCCTCCAGAGTTCTTCCTTCTTTGAAAACCTGAGTCAAAGCACACGCTTTCCAAGAAAACTTGTGTGTGCTAATCCACCCCACCTTGTGGCTCCTGTGCTCCCGGCTCCCCTCAGCCTATGGCACAGAGAAAACTCTGGGCTCTGAAACCCTCCTCCATCAGACTGGACAGCCCATGGGCAAGGGTTGTGTCTCCCACATCAGACCAGAGTAACGCTGAGGACTGACTGTGTGAAAAACACTTTGTGGACCCCTAAGGCACTATGGAGAGGTATAATCAAGGGTGGGGGCACAGATCACAGAAGCATTGGGAGGGCTGAGAGATGGGGAGAAAGCCAGGTGACCTGAGCTGATGAGGTGGGACTTCCTGGAAGAGGAGAGGTCTGAGCCAACAACATCCCTTACCTGGATATGGCAAATTCTGCCTACTGATCCCCCACACCATGGCAAAGTATGTTCTGCATGGACACCAGGGTGGCCTTTGTGAAACACCCGACAGCATCTCTTGCCAGCTTAGGACCCTTCAGTGGCTCCAGTGTCGTTAGGATAAAGTCTGAGCTTCCCAGCACCTTTATCACCACCTGGCCTAAGGCTATCAGTTTCATCAGGCAGGCCCAGCCTTGAGCTGTGAACACTAGCAATACAACACTGCTTGCAGTTTCCATCAGACCAGTCTTTCACACGTCTGCCCTTCGCCCAGGTGCTTCCTTGGGCAAATGGGACATCTATCCTCACTTCCGCTGCTTGCTCAGCATCTACTCATCTTCAAGGTTCAGATCAGTTAAGACCTCCTCTAGGATGCTGGCCCCCTCTGTCCCCAGCTGGGCTCACTGTCCTTTCTCAGCGCTCCACCATCCTTCACCCACCTGCCCACCCACCATCCACCCACCTCCTGTTCATCCCTCTATCCTTTCATCCATTATTATTCCTTCCTTCCATTCATCCATTCATCTACTTCCCTGCCTGACCACACCCCACCCATTCATCCCTCCACTTTCCCTCCTTCTCCCCTTCCTTCCACTCATCTATCCATCTGTCCACCTGCCATCCATCCATCCATCCATCTGTCTATATGTCCATCCATCCATCCATCCATCCATCCATCCATCCATCCATCCCTCTTCTACATTCCCTTACCCTCTTCCCTTTCCCTTCCTCCTGCTCTCCCTCCTCCCTCCCTCTCTCTGTCTTCCTTCTCTCCTGCCTCCTCTTACTCTCCCTCCTCCCTCCCTCTGTCCTTCCTTCCTTCATTGAGCACCTACTTTGTGCCACACAGCCTGCAGGAATCTGCATAAACTATATGCGGAACTGAGGCTTGGCCTTAAAGAACATGAGGGGTTTGGGTAGGAAGAGACGACATATGTGGAAATTCAGGCAGAGTTTGGAAATGGATGGAGATGTGGGGACCAGCAAGGGGACAGGCCTGTTGGGGAGGGGACCCAGTTTACAGTGGGGCCTCATGAGTGATGGGCTGGAGCATTTAAGCTGCATTTTGCCTGAACTGGGAGCTAGCGGCAGGGTTGTAAACTAATCTGTTTCTTGCCTTTGGCTACCTGACTGCATTTTTAAAAACTTGAACATGATTCTGGGGTGCAGGCACAGCCATTTTCACCCCAGGCATATTCTTACTCTGCCTAGCTCAGAGCCCTGGGTGACACTTCTGCTGTGTGACCTTGGATATATTCCTTCCCCTGGCTGGGACTCACATTTTCTATCTGTAAAGTTAAGAGCCTGGTCTAGATGCTGTTCTTGGCTCTGACTTTTGGGGACTTTCTAGCAGGAGGGGACCTGTCACTAAAAAGTAAGGCTTGCAGCCAGCTGAGCTGGGGTGGAACCCTGAGTGAGCAGCTCACTTGCTATGGGCCTTGGGGGAACTCCTCCACCTCTGAGCTTTCTTCTTCTTCTTCTTTTTTTTTTTTTTGAGACGGAGTCTTGCTCTGTCACCAAGGCTGGAGTGCAGTGCAGTGGCACGATCTCCGCACACTGCAAGCTCTGCCTCCCGGGTTCACACCATTCTCCTGCCTCAGCCTCCCGAGTAGCTGGGACTACAGGTGCCCGCCACCATGCCCGGCTAATTTTTTGTGTTTTTGGTAGAGATGGGGTTTCACCGTGTTAGCTAGGATGGTCTCGATCTCCTGACCTCATGATCCACCCGCCTCGGCCTCCCAAAGTGCTGGGATTACAGGTGTGAGCCACCACGCCTGGCCTCTTCTTCTATAATGTGGGCTGGCCAAGCTCTGTTGTCAGCCTTGTGGCACAGCTCAGAGGCTCAGACAAGGACACAGACACTGAAACGCTGGCTCAGCCCATCTCTTGTGTCAGCCCAGATGGGCAGGCTGGCCTGGGAAATCAGCAGGCAGCATAGCTGTCTGGGGAAAAGGGTACCCCGGGTCCTCAGGAGGTGCTCTAAGCTCCTGCTTTCTGGGGGAAAGGGGACCTAGGGCCTCAGGAGGTGCTCTAGGCTCCTGCTCCCTTGTGCTGCCATCCTGCCTGCTAGCCGACTCATGGCCTCCACGGAAGCCCTGCCCTTCTGGCAGCAGAGGCTGCTCCCTCCCCAGCCCACTGTCTCTGCAAGTGACAGTCCTGAGCTCTAGGAGATTTACCCACTCTCCACACAGTTTTCTGAGGCTTGGCGGGGAGAGGGATGGGCAAGGTGAAGGGGGTTGGGCTCTGGGGGGGCTGCCTCACCGTGCCCGCTTCACCTGTTTGGACTGGCACAGGGCTGCCCCATGCAGGGTGGTACAGGGAGACTCACTAACCACAAGAGGCCCTGCCCTGGGCTCCTCCTTTACCCCACTCCTTCTGGGGCAGTCTGGAGGGAGGGTCAGGCAATGCTGCTCACACAAAGCCTGCCTAGAAGTCCAGAGGTGGGGGGTACTCCAGGGGAGGGTGCAGAAGGGCTGAGAGGATAGGGAGGGGCGCAGGACTCTGCCAGGAGGAAAGGAGAAGCTCAGCCCCAGGCAGGTTCTGGGGGCCTGGGAATCACAAGGGGGGCTCCAACTTGTTACTTGACTCCGGGCCTTTCTGGACTCAAGACTTCCCATCTGTGACATGAGAGGAGCCAGATTCCCCACTTCTTTCCCCAGGGCTGGTGGGAGCCTAGCAAGGCTCTTGACAATCATGAGAGAAATATGTGCTATTTCTCCACAATAATACATTGTGAAGGGAAGCCGGCATGGGAGTGTCTCAGGGAAGAGGTCCCCAACTCCTAGGCCACAGACTCTACCAGCTGTGGCCTGTTAGGACCCAGGCCGCACGGCAGGAGGTGAGCTGCTGCTGAGTGAGCACTGCAGCCTGAACTCCACCTCCTGTCAGATCAGCAGCGGCATTAGATTCTCATAGGAGCATAAACCCTCTCATGAACTGTGCACGTGAGGGATCTAGGTTGTTCACTCTTCACGAGAATCTAACTAATGCCTGGTGATCTGAGGAGGAAGAGTTTCATCCTGAAACCATCCCCACCCCCAACCCCCTAGATCCATGGAGAAATGGTCTTCCATGAAACTGGTCCCTGGTGCCTAAAAGGTTGGGGACTGCTGTCTTGGGGCACAGAGAGGGTTTGAGAGGTTTTGGGGCTGGACAAGAGAGCAGGAAAGAGTTCTTTCTCTGGGCTTGGATGTCCCAAAGTCTCTCCTGCAAGCCACAGTCCCTCAAGGAGTTCCTTCAAATGAGGCTCTTAAACTCAGGTTGACGTGAGCTCGTTCCCCCCACTGATGGAGGCAAAATTCAGTGGGTCAGATTTTAAGGAGAAACGGGATTTTTGCAGAGTCTCTAAGTACCTTCCTCAAGGTATTTGTTAATTTCAATGGGAGAAACAGAAACGTGAGAGTAGAGAAATCCAGCAGCACCACCTTAGCCACGTGAACAAGGCTGGCGGCGCCAGCAGTAGGTAAGACACACGACATATCTGTCCAACATGCCTGACAGGATGCAACCTCACTTGTGTGGTTTTCTTGCTAAAGTGCTTAACCTCAATGCGATCATGAGAAAACATCAGAAAAACACAAACTGAGGGATATTCTGCAAAATAATTGATCACCCCAGTACTCTTCAAAAGTGTCAAGGTCGTGAAAGACATGAAAAGACTGAGGAGCTGTCATGGATAGGAGGAGACTAAGGAGACGTGCTAGCTAAATGCAATGTGGAGATCGAAATTGGACCCTGCAGCAGAAATGGAACATTTGTGGAAAAACTGGTGGAAGTTCCAATAAAGCCTTTAGCTCATTAATAGTATTGTGTCAGCTGGGTGCAGTGGCTCATGCCTGTAATCTCAGCACTTTGGGAGGCCGAGGCGGGTGGATCACCTGAGGTCAGGAGTTCGGGACCAGCCAGAAACCCCATCTCTAATAAAAACACAAAAAATTACCCGGGCTTCATGGCGAGTGCCTGTAGTCCTAGCTACTCGGGAGGCTGAGGCAAGAGAATCGCTTGAACCTGGGAGGCGGAGGTTGCAGTAAGCCGAGATTGCACCACTGCACTCCAGCCTGGGCAACAAGAGCAAAATTCCATCTCGGGGAAAAAAAATAGTATTGTGGCAATGTCAATTTATTGGTTTCAGAAATTGTATGATTCTTATGTAGTATGTTCCCATTAGGGGAAGCTGGGTGAAGGATACACAGGATACACAGGAACTATCTGTACTATTTTGTAACTTTTTCTTAAAGGCTAACATTATTTATTTATTTTTTTTGGAGACAGAGTCTTGCTCTGTTGCCCAGGCTGGAGTGCAGTGGTGCGATCTCGGCTCACTGCAACCTCTGCCTCCCGGGTTCAATCGATTTTCCTGCCTCAGCTTCCCAAGTACCTGAGATTACAGGTGCTCGCCATGATGCTCAGCTAACTTTTTGTATTTTTTAGTAGAGATGGGGTTTCGCCATGTTGGCCAGGCTGGTCTCAAACTCCTGGCCTCAAGTGATCCACCCATTTTGGCCTCCCCAAGTGCTGGGATTACAGATGTCAGCCACTGTACCCAGCCAAGTCTAACATTATTTCAAAATAAAAATTAAAAAAAAAGAAGCTGGATGCGGTGGCTCATGCCTGTAATGCCAGCAGTTTGGGAGACTGAGGTGGGAGAATCGTTTGAGCCCAGGAGTTTGAGACCAGCCTGGGCAACATGGTGAGACCTCGTCTCTACAAAGAAGTAAAAACTAGCTGGGCATGGTGGCAGTCCTGGCCACTTGGGAAGCTGAGGTGGAAGGACCCTTTGGGCCCAGGAGATTGAGGCTGCAGTGAGCCGTGATCCCACCACTGCACTCCTGTCTGGGCAACAGAGTCTGGGCAACAGAGGGAGACCCTGTGTCAAAAAAAAAAAAAAAAAAAGAAAGAAAGAAAAGTGGATGATGTCAAGTACGGACCCAAGACCCGAGAATTCTGTGGCTCCCTGCCATCCAGTCCCTGGCAACTTGACGTGTCACGCTAAAGCCTGTTCCCAGAAGCCTTCCAGATTGGGCCACCCCCACATCTCATCTCAACCATCTCCCTACCTAGTTTTTACTATTGCTTTGCAAGGTGACGAGCACCCAGTCTGTTATGTGGTATAGTGGGTCAAACAGGGTTCCCCCAAATCAGGTCCACCTGGGACCTCAGAATGTGCCCTTATTTGGAAATGGGGATTTTGCAGATGTAAGTAAGGTAAGGTTTGAGATGAGATCCTACTAGATTAGAGTGATTGCTAAATCCAATGAGTGTCCTACAAGAGACTGAAAAGGACAGAGATGAAGCCCACGTGAAGATGAAGGCAGGGATAGGACAATGCCAGAAGCTGGAAGAGGCAAGGAAGGGCTCTTCCCCAGAGTCTTCAGAGGGAGTATGGGCCTGCCAACACCTTGATTCAGGGCTTACGGTTTCCAGAATGTATTCCAGAAATGTGTTCCAGAGGGAATACATTTCTGCTGTTTTTTTGTGTGTGTGTTTTTTGAGACGAAGTCTTGCTCTGTTGCCCACGCTGGAGTGCAGTGGTGCCATCTCGGCTCACTGCAACCTCTGCCTCCCAGATTCAAGTGATTCTTTTGCCTCAGCCTCTTGAGTAGCTGGAACTACAGGTGCCTGCCACCACACCCAGCTAATTTTTGTATTTTTAGTAGAGATGGGGTTTCACCATATTGGCCAAGCTGGTCTTGAACTCCTGACCTCAGGTGATCCACCAGCCTTGGTCTCCCAAAGTGTTGGGATTATAGGCATGAGCCACCATGCCCAGCCAGTTGTTTCAAGCCATCAAATTTGTGGTAATTTGTTATGGCAGCCCTGGGAAACCAATCTCTCTTGTCTGTGCTTTTCTTCTGTTTGCTTGTATGTTAAGTAATGTTGATGTGCATTCCTGCTTCTCTTTCATGCTGGGATCTTCCTACAGGCAGGGATCGTCTCTTCCATTAGGCCGTGCACTCCAAGGGTGGGGGCTGTCCTGAGGTCTCCTCCTTCCTTAGGATGCCATCTCCTGGTGCCCAGCACAGTCCTCAGCACACAGTGTGGGCTCTGTGGGGGCTGCCTGGCCCTGCCTGCTTCACCTGTTTGGATTGGCATGGGGCTCCCCCATGTAGGGTGGTGCAGGGAGACTCACTAACCACAAGAGGTCCTGCCCGGGGCTCCTCCTTTACCCCCCTCCTTTTGGGGCAGGCTGGAGGGAGGGTCAGGTAATGCTGCTCACACAAAGCCTGCCTAGAAGTCCAGAGGTGGGGGGTACTCTGGGCCTCAGCAGTCAAGACTGGCAACTCTTTAACCCCTGATGCCCCAGAAAATGCCCTCCCTTAAAATGTCTGAGTACCATGCTTCTTCGGCATCAGGGAGGGGACGGGGGTGTGGTGTCCTCTCTGTCTGCTCCCTGCTTGACCAGACTGTTTGCAGCTCCTTGGTCACTGAGTCCTTGTCTGCAGGGGAAGAGAGGTTGGTCTCAGGCTCCAGGTTAGGCCACGGTTCTAAGACCGGGTGTGGGGGATCAGGCTTATATTCCATGCTAGTGCTCTGGAGTCGGTGCGTCGGGTTGGGGCGGGGCTGCAGAAGTGCCTTTTAAGATTATGTGCATGGACTGATCTGTCATTGGTTCCCTGCCATCTTTATCTTTTGGATTCCCCTCGGAGGAGGGGGAGGAAGGAGTTTCTTCTGGGTTCCACTGAATCAAATGAAAGGGAAAGTAGAGCTGTTCCTATGTCCTGGGTGCCGGAGCTTCTATTCCTGATCCCTGCAGAAGAAGGAGACAGGGTGGTGGTGGTAGGTGGGGGTGGTGGGGCACAGAGGAAGCCGGTATTGGGCCCTGCACCCCATTCCCAGTCCCAGATCCCTCTGGACACAGCATTTTTCTCCAGTGAGCACAGCCTCCCCTTGCCCCACAGCCAACAGCAACTTGCCTCCCAACGAAAGCATCTGTCCCTCAGCCAAAACCCCTGTCGCCTCTCTCTGGGGAAATTGTAGGGCTGGGCCAGGGTGGGGGGACCATTCTCTGCAGGGAGATTAGGAGTGTCTGTCAGGGGTGGGTGGAGCGGGGTGGGGCCCTGGCTTATTCACGTCCTCGAGAGTCCTTTGCTGGCAGATTTGGGGAGCCCACAGCTCAGGTGTCTGTCTCAGCATTGTCTTCCAAGCGCCTAGGCCACAGTAGTGGGGGGCTCCCCTCTCTGGCTTCTTCTTTGGTGACAGTCAAGTTTGGGGGTGGGGTGAGAGAGGGTCCTGCTTCTCTTCTAGGAGCAGTTGATCCCAGGAAGAGCACTGGAGCCTCCAGCAGGGGCTGTTGGGGCCTGTCTGAGGAGATAGGATGTGTCAGGCAGCCCCAGACATGACCACATTCCTCCCAACATGCCTGCTGGGGTCTGAGGAGCCGAGGGGCTGACGGGAGGGTGGGGTGGGGGCCTGAAGGGTTTGCTTTGGGAGGTTGTCTGGGAGATTACTGAAGTTTTGATATACACACCTCCAAAGCAGGACCAAGTGGACTCCTAGAAATGTCCCCCGACCCTTGGGGCTTCAGGAGTCAGGGACCCTCGTGTCCACCTCAGCCTTGCCCTTGGCACAGCCTGGCACCACTCCAGCCTCTACTCCTCCCCAGAATATCTCCTGGGCCAGTTCCATAAGGGGCTCAAACGAGGGAGCCTGAGCCAGACTTCTGCCTACACTAGGGATGTTCTGGGGGTCTGAGAGGATATCTGGGGCTGGAAGAAAAAAAGGCCCCCCAGGCCTGTTCCTGGATGCAGCTCCATCCACTTTGGGGCTAAGCCTGGGCTACAACAATGCCAACCAGGCTTCTTGCCATACTTGGTTTACAAAAGCCTTTCACATACGCCATTGCATTGCCTTCTCAGAGCTGACTGCAGTAGGCAGAGTAGATGGTATGACTCCCACTTTGCAGGTGAGAACACTGAGGTTCAGAGAAGTGCCAAGCCCTGGGTCACAGGGGCATAAATGGCAGAGCCAGGACCCACCTGACTCCAGGCTGTTTCATGGCCTCCGTGAGGCCACCCGCCCTATGGTGTGGTGGATGTGAGATCCTCACCGTAGGGAGGAAATTAGGGTGTGTGCCCAGGGCTGGGGAGAGCTGCCTGGATTTCTCTTTGATGGGGGTGTTGGGGTGGGAATCACCATACACCTGACTGGCTGAGTGTATTTCAGGGACGGGACAGGCTTCTCAGCACAGCACGGCAGGTCAGGCCTGGGAGGGCCCCCCAGACCTCCTTGTCTCTAATAGCGGGTCATGGTGAGGGAGGCGTCTCTGTGCCCAAGGTGACCTTGCCATGCCGGTGCTCTCCAGCTGGGTACCTGTCCTTTGCAGCGGTGGGCTTCCTCTAAGTGGATGTTAAAGGCCCATCCAGTTCATGGAGAGCTAGCAGGTCACCAGGTTTAAGGTGCAGAGGCCCTGCTCTCTGTCAACCTGGCTGAGCCCAGTGTGCAGGTTCCTGAGGGCTGGGACTCCCAGGACCCCATGGGAAAGTGTAGCCTGCAGGCCCACACATTCCCCTGTGAGTCACGCCTGGCGGGACAAGAAAGACAAAAGCACCCCAAACAATAAGTTTCCAGTAAAATATGACAGACATGATGAGGCGGAGGAGAGGAGGGACCTGGCTGGGAGTTGGCACTAGCCTGTGGGTGATGAAAGCCAAGGGGAATGGAAAGTGCCAGGCCCACCCCCCACCCAGGAGTATAAAGCACTGGCATCTCTTTCTAATTTACCTGAGCACCTTCTCTTCGCTCAGCCAACTGCTTGCTCACACCTCCCTCCTCGGCACCATGAGCACCTGCAGCCGCCAGTTCACCTCCTCCAGCTCCATGAAGGGCTCCTGCGGCATCGGGGGCAGCATCGGGGGCGGCTCCAGCCGCATCTCCTCCGTCCTGGCCGGAGGGTCCTGCTGCGCCCCCAGCACCTACGGGGGCGGCCTGTCTGTCTCCTCCTCCCGCTTCTCCTCTGGGGGAGCCTGCGGGCTGGGGGGCGGCTATGGCGGTGGCTTCGGCAGCGGCAGCAGCTTTGGTAGTGGCTTTGGGGGAGGATATGGTGGTGGCCTTGGTGCTGGATTCGGTGGTGTCTTGGGTGCTGGCTTGGGTGGTGGCTTTGCTGGTGGTGATGGGCTTCTGGTGGGCAGTGAGAAGGTGACCATGCAGAACCTCAACGACAGCCTGGCCTCCTTCCTGGACAAGGTGCGTGCCCTGGAGGAGGCCAACGCTGACCTGGAGGTGAAGATCTGTGACTGGTACCAGAAGCAGCGGCCCAGTGAGATCAAAGACTACAGTCCCTACTTCAAGATAATCGAGGATCTGGGGAACAAGATGAGTGAATGGGCAGCAGAAGGTGCCATTCCAGCTAGCTCCTTCTGGGAACAATAGATTCCCCAGGACACTGACACCTTAACATTTCTCTATAGGACAGAGCCCACCCCAGATCCCTTCTTTCGAGGTCTTGGATGCCCTAAGAGTTGATCAGTGAGAGGATGCTCTCTCTTCCCCAGCCTGCTCATCCCCTTCTGATCTCAAATCCTCAGATCAAGTGAGATCAGTGATTCCTGTCCTTACATTTTACAGAGGAAGCAGTTGAAGCTTCAAGAGGTGCTGTGACCAGCTGCAGGTCACATAGCAAATTAATGGCAGAGCCAAGGCTGGGGCCCTTGTGTCCTACCTTCCAGCACAGGCGAGGAGCGAGGCTCTAATGGGACCAGGCAAGACATCCAAACCACTCATTAGCTCACTAGTCTGGGCTGTGGCTGCCGCCACCCATAAGCCTTGGTACAGGCTGGTCCCTCCCCACAGCCAGGCAGGCATGGAGAGCCTGCAGAGATAATCAGTGTGGCCCCTTGATGTGCCCTGCACAAAGGGAGCCTGGCAGGCTTGTGCCCTGACTCCAGCCCCCTCCTCCCTGCTCCCACATCACCTAGGATCCCTCTCTGCGGGAGTTTGCTGGGCTCTAATGCCTTGCATGGATTAGGGAAATTCAATGATGAGGTGGGGAACTCCAATCAGACTCAGGGGCCAATATATCTTATTCTTCCCTTGAGTCCTCTTTTCTAATCCCCTGTGCCAGTTGGGTTTTATCTCTTGAGGAAGTTCCATTTGAAGTCCCATGGCCCGTGAGCTTGAAAAGGAATGTGCATCTCTGCAGAGGACTGGCAGGGCTGGCTGATGCAGAGAGAAGAGAGGCCAGCTCAGGAAGGAGGGCTAGGGAGTCTCAGATTATTCTCCTCACTTGGAGGTGGGGAACTTGAAGCCCCAAGACCCATTAGGTTTTGCAGCAAGTCAGTGGCAGAATTGCGACCAGAACTCCTGGGCTTTTGATTCTAAGCCCCGGGCTGCATCTACCCACTCTGTTGACCATAAGTTAGCAAAGTCTTAGGACAGGCCTGGGGCATCTGTTTTCCTTTAGGCTGCTATGGTCAAGTTTTGTGGGGGAAAAGGGGAATTCAGGCAAGAACATGAAGCAAGAGCTTAATGTAGGTGACAGTGAAGTCTGGCTTGTGAAGTCCATTTGAAAAATTACCTGTGCCCTTTCCATCCTGCAGATCCTCATGGCCACAGTGGACAATGCCAAAGTCCTTCTGCAGATTGACAATGCCCATCTGGCCGTGGGTGACTTCTGCACCAAGCGAGTTTGCAGTGGTGAGCCAGAACATCCAGTGTCCCCAAAGTAGGGCATTTTTTGGAGCAGTGTTTCCCAAATAGAACTAGCCAGTGCCAGAATAGCTGCATGAAAACTCCCTGCGGTGCTTATAAAAGAATAAGACTCTTGGGCCCCACCCTTGGAGTTTTGATTCAGCTATTTATAGCAGGTTACCTGGGTGATTCTTGTCCACAGCCAGGTTTCAGAACCGCTGCTTCAGGGAGAGGCACTTTCCACTTCCCCAACTGCCCTTGAAGTATAGGAGGGAATCATAGTTGGAGGACTTATGCATTATTTGTTGGCTGAAGCTAGAAGCGCAACCCCCTCCTGAATTCTGCAGCAAAATGAACTGCCTTATCCCCAGGCCCCAGGAATGTTCATATCTGAGCAATCCATGGGCACTGTGTTCAACCATGCCATTTTCAAGATTGGCTCCTTAAACCACCCACAAGGCACCAGCTCTGGGAGAAGCTGCAGGGAGAAGAGAACAAAGCCCTCACTGTGGTCAGAATGGGTGTCTCATTCCTTTTCTCTGGGGTCTTTCCAGGTATGAGACAGAGTTGAACCTGTGCATGAGTGTAGGGGCTGACATCAATGGCATGCGCCGGGTGCTGGGGTGCTGGACGAACTGACCCTGGCCAAAGCTGACCTGGAGATGCAGATTGAGAGCCTGAAGGAGGAGCTGGCCTAACTGAAGAAGAACCACGATGAGGTGAGAACTATATGGAAAAGCCAGCTTAAAAGAAGTGCAGGGAGACTGAGTACGGTGGTGCATGCCATAGTCCCAGCTACTTGGGAGGCTGAGAAGGGAAGATCACTTGAAGACAGGAGTTTGAGTCCAGCCTGCGCAACAAGGCTAGACCCTGTCGAAAAAAAAAAAAGAGAGAGAGAGAGAAGGGAGAGTCGAGATAGAATTGTGACGGTGGGAGGGCAGTATTCAGGCCTGACTAAGGAACCCCAATCCACTGCCATGGTGGAACTTCTGACTATGGACTATCCCTGGCTGTGCAGGAGATGAATGCCCTGAGAGGCCAGGTGAGTGGAGATGTCAATGTGGAGATGGACGCTGCACCTGGTGTGGACCTGAGCAGCATTCTGAAAGAGATGCGTGACCAGTATGAGAAGATGGCAGAGAAGAACCGCAGGGATGCGGAGGAATGGTTCTTCACCAAGGTGGGTGTCATTTGAGGTGGAAGGAACCCAGACCACCTGCCTTCTGGGGCCTTCTGGTGTGAATGGCATTCTCTTTTTTGCAGACAGAGGAGCTGAACAGCGAGGTGGCCACCAACAGCGAGCTGGTGCAGAGCAGCAAGAGTGAGATTTCGGAGCCCTGGTGCACCATGCAGAACCTGGAGATTGAGCTGCAGTCCCAGCTCAGCATGGTAGGAATAGTGCCAGGCCCAGTGGTGTGCTCAGGACTGGCAGGGAGAGAATGGCCACACTCACTAATCCTTGATTCCCTTTCCCTCCCTCACAGAAAGCATCCTTGGAGAACAGCCTGGAGGAGACCAAAGGTCACTACTTCATGCAGCTGGCCCAAATCCAGGAGATGATTGGCAGCGTGGAGGAGCAGCTGGCCCAGCTCCACTGCGAGATGGAGCAGCAGAACCAGGAGTACAAGATCCTGCTGGACGTGAAGATGCGGCTGGAACAGGAGATCGCCACCTACCGCTGCCTGCTGGAGGGTGAGGATGCCCAGTGATTCTTGGCCCTCCCCCTAATCCGCCCCCCCATGGCACTGTCATGGCCCCACCATGTATCTAATGATCCTGCCCTTTTCTGTCTTCACAGCCTCTCCTCCTCCCAGTTCTCCTCTGGATCGCAGTCATCCAAAGACCGGTAAGACCTTCATCCTTTGCAGACCTGGGTTCCAGGCCGCCCTCTGTACCCCAAGCAGGTCTAGGCATTGGCTAGGGGCTCTGTGAGGGGCTGAGCTCTAGTGATGTCACCCAGTTTCCCTTGGGAACCTCCTTGGATGGAAGAAGCTATTTTCTAAACCCTCCTTAGGGCTAGGAGAGGCAGCCCCCACCTCTTACTTCTACCTGGTGTCTGTGGCAGATCCCATTGCTGTGGTGCTCAGCACCATGAACAGGGCCCTGCAGGGCTCTTCCCACCAAGACCACTCCACTGGGTGAATATGGACAGAACCAGCTGGGTGTGAGCTCTTAGGAAGCTCTAATCTGAGGGCAAAGACTCTGTCTCTGACCTTTGGGAGCCCTAGTCTGAAAGAAATGTGTTGACGGTATCAGTGCTTGGGCAACAGCAGGGAGTGAAGCAGTAATCAGGGGAGAGGGCAACGGAGAGACAGTTTGAGTTTCCTCACCTTCTTGGCCTCCTTACTCCTGATTAGTCCATTGTCTGTCCACCTCTGTTAACGTCCTCTTCCGGCCTCTTCCCCAGTGACCCCCTCCAGCCGCCAAATCCTCACCAAGGTCATGGATATGCAGGATGGCAAGGTGGTGTCCACCCACAAGCAGGTCCTTCGCACCAAAAACTGAGGCTGCCCAGCCCCACTCAGGCCTAGGAGGCCCCCTGTGTGGACACAGATCCCACTAGAAGATCCCTTCTCCTGCCCCCTAAGCACTTCACACCTGGATCCTGCTTCACCTTCACCCCCTCCTGGCAATCAATACAGCTTCATTATCTGAGTTGCATAATTCTCACCTCTGTCTGGTCTTTGTTAGGGGTAGGGATGGGGAGAAAGTGGGAGAAGCATCTCTTTGGAGCTTGTCATAGCACCTGGCTATGGCCCCTGGGACTGGGAGAAAAGTCATATGGGTGGGTTGGGCTCAGGTCCCAGGATATCTTTCGCCATCTCAGAAGACAAAGATAGATGTGTGTACCAGGTCATATGGGGTGTCTCCTAGAGTAAGGAGGGATATTCATTCATTTCCTCACTCATTTTCATGTGTGTCCATTCATTCACCAGACATTGAGTGCCCCGATGTCAGGCACTATGTTAGGTTAAGGATTCCTAATGTTTTTGTGATCAGGGATTCCTTGGAGAATATTGAAAGCTATAGATCTTTCCTTCTGCCCCCTACCTTCAAATAAGCATACATACATTTGCATACAATTTCATGGGGTTCAGGGGTCTCCTAGAACTCCTTACTGGAGGTCCATGAACCGAAGGTAGGAACTCAAGCTCTCCTGACAGTCTCATCTCCCTCCACCCCACCTGCTCTTGCCTCTGGTACTGGATCTAATCCTTCTTACACTTGGTTGACCTAGGGCAAGTTGATGACCATCTCCCAGCCTCAGCTTCCATTTCTGTAAAAGGGTCATAATGATAGTATCTACCTTATGGGCTTCTTGGGAGAATTCACTGGAAGAATGCCTTTAAGGCCTCCAGCACAGGGCCTGGCATAGTGCTGGCTCAAGGCATGGCTGTGCTGGCGATACTGGGTAAACTATTTCTAGGGCATGGTGATTATCCACCCACGATGAGAGCATTTTTAGAGGGTTTGGGAATAGACCGGTTTCTAACCCTGGCTCTGTTCTGTAACAGATGTGAGCTTGGAAAGTCTGAGTCTCAGTGTCTTTACTTGTATAGTAAGGATGCTGAGCCCTGCTTCTTGAGGTTGATACAAGAATCCGGTGAGAGACCATACCTTAAGAGCCAAGACTGTATGAGCCTCCCATGGGTGGGGAATGCCTTTCCTTCTCTTTGAGGGGCTAGAAAAGGAGTGGGAAGGGAAGGAGCCTCACCCTAGTAAGTGGTGAAGATTCCAGAGGTGGATGGGGCTCACTGCCCCAAGCTAGGAAAGAGTTGACTAGCCCTGTGTCAGTTTCAACAGCTCATTCATCCGGCTGCCTGAAGAAAACTTGTAGGGGGAGTCAAGGGGAGGGGAGGGACTGAAAAAAGACTAAATTTGGGCAATGGATCTAAAAGCCTGAGCTTTTGAATCAGACTACTTGGGTTGGAGTCCTGGCTCCTACGCTGAATAACCTTGAAGAGTTTGGGCAAGGTACTGAACCCCACATTCCTCTTTCACAAGGTAGGGAATAAACACCTTTGCTGCATAAGGCTGATACCGGAGTGAATGACCTCATGCAGGCAATGAATTTGGCATTGTGTTTGGCACATAGTCAGCATCCTATAAATGGTAATGGGGTGAGTTATTAGGAAAAGGAATGAAGAGATATTGGTTTCTCTTGTTCCTACCTCCACCACAGGAAAAAGAGGACTGCTTTGTGTTTCTGAAACTCTGGGATATCTTTTAACCTAAATTTTGACATCAGAAAGGGTTGACCTTGGGTGATCCCTGGGTGAGGATGGGCCATCCTGGAGGTGAAGTACTAGAGTTTCAGGGATACAGGGGACAACTCAGGAAGGAGGAAGGTTTGAGGGTGCTTCCCCAGAGAATGAGAAGAGGTGGGTTTGAGGTCCCTAGAGGGTACAGGACCCTAGTGTGGGGAGGGGCTTTGTGATACTCCTAGGGGTGTTGGATTCTGGTTCCTAAGGTTCCCAGTTGGGCAAAGAACCTCCTGCCCAAGTGTGGCAAAGAATCTTGGGAGTGGCCCACATTTGAGAGGTCACATGAGCCTGGACAGAGAGCAAAATATGGCAAGAGTCACCAGTAGGGATGGAAGCCCAGAACGCCCTGAACTTCATAAGAATCCCCAGACACCTCTCTACCTTGGAGGCGGTGCCAGATTAAAGTCTCTGTGCCCAAATGAGATCTGCTTTAGAGGAATATAGAAACGTGAGGTCTCTTAGACTGGGGTGAGGTGGGGCGAGCCTCCTCTCTGAGTGGTTGCCGTTACTGTTTGGAGGGAATACACAGGAGACCTGGGCTTGCTTGTGGGTAAAAATGGCGGCTGGGACCACCTGGCTGAAAACAGGCTCAGAACCAGGAGAGGAGGAAGTCAAGCAGGGAGGCTGGGAGGTGGTCCCACCCTGTACTGTCAGACTCCAGAGGAAGAGGGCAGACAGGGCAGTGGCCCCAGGGGTCTCACATGGACTCCCGTCCTCCTGGGATTTCCTCACCGTACCTCACTGGGGAGGTGAGGGCCAGTGTTTGGATCCTGCTGATAAACAGGGCTCTTGTTCACAGAGCCTGGCAGCCACAAGCATCCAACTCAAGATATGAGCCCAGCAGCTCTGACAACAGTGACTGCCTTCCCTTGGCCTCTGCTCAGCTAAACAACAGACCAGCAAAGTGACTAGTGGAAGCAGGTGGGATTGCGTCTCTGAGTCCTGGGGCTGGTCAGGTGACCTCTCTGGCTCCGCCTCCCTGTAAACCCTCTCTCCACCCTCCCGGTACTCAGAACTGGGCAGTGCTAGGTGAGCCACTGAGAAGACTCCTCCAACCTCACCCTAGGAAGACTGGCTTGCTCCAGGTCCTACAGGCTGAAAATGACAAAGTCCTGTCCATGCTCAGGCTTTGCCACGTCCTGGGTGGCTTCATTCCTGTTCCGTTCTTTCTCAGGGATGAGATAAAACCGAGAGACCCATGGGAGCAGTGTGCATTTTTCTTAGCTTACTCCATGGTTTTTGTTTTATGGTGTGGAACTAACCTTGAAATTCTCAATCCCCTTTATTTTTGGGAACTTTTTTTTTATAGTGAAAAGATCTCTAATGTGTCCAGGGAACTCTATAGGCAGCAACTGGCAAATGTGCCTACCTAATCAGGCAAATGGCACTTCCCCAAGGCCACAGACAACCTGGCTTGGGTAATGTAGGCGACTGTTCCTACAGGAAGACATCAGAGGAGGCAGCCCCAAGGAGGCCTGATCCTCAGGGGCTGGGGGGTCCTGATGTCCTGGTGGGACCCCAGGAGGTTCTCTGGCCCACCTCACTGACCTTGGAGGCTGCCACAAAGGGGACAAAGGGATGTCAGGGATTTCCAGGGCGATGGACCGGCCTCAGGCAGGTGCAGGGCAGTCACCAGCTCCTCCTCCATTGCTGTTTGCTGAGCGCAAGCTTTCCCGACGGGGCTTCCTTCTGTGCCACTCTCAGCTGTAAGGCCAGGCCTGGGAAAGGAAGTCTTTTTCCTTTAAGGTGCTCTGATGAACTTTGGGGGTGACTTGGCATGAGAGAGAGGGCAAAAAGAGACACACAGAAATAGAGAGAAACAAATGGATATAGAGTTGAGAGAGAGAGAGAGGGAAGGAGAGGGAGAGAGTCAGAGAGACAGAGCCAGGGAAAGAGAGGATAGTGAGGGCGCTGGGCCAGTGCTAGGCAGGGAGGAACATTCATTCATTCATTCATTCATTCATTCATTCATTCACACATACTTATCAAAACTTAACTGTTGTAGGTGTAGGGGAGATGGGGTGAATTGAGACAGACTGAATAAAAAAAGAGACAACATGAGGAAGAAGGTAGAGAAGGACCCAGTGCATGTGTGGGGCTTGGGACAGAGAGCAGGAGCTCTGAGCCTGTCTCCACTGTAGCTCCTTCTCACTGGCGGACAAGCCCTGGCTCCACTCCCACCTTGTTTAGCTCTGTGACTGCGGCCAAGATACCCTCTCTGAGCCTCAATTTCCTCACCTGTAAAATGATTTAAAAATTAACACATACCTCCTAAAACAGTTGGTGAAGATTAAATTCGACAGTGCAGACAAAGCAACAAGGGTCTCGCCTGCAACACTGGAGGTTCCTTGATGGAAGGAACTATGATCCTCCAACCATCCAGTGTCCTCCCCAGGCCCCACAGGGACAGGTCTTTGATCTTAATTGGGGCTCAATAGGCCAGAGGGATGGGCAAATAATAAGCAACGGAGCTGAGAACCCAAGTCGCCCAGACGGTCCATGGGGAAGTTGGGTGCAGCCACAGTGCCACCGACAGTCAGTACGATGTCCCACTATGTGCCAGACCCACACCAGCAGTTTTACAATATGAGGTCTTTTAAGCCTCACAACAACCTCATGAGGCCAGAACTATTTTTTTTTTTTTTTTGAGACCAAGTCTTGCTCTGTCACACAGGCTGGAGTGCAGTGGCACGATCTGGGCTCACTACAACCTCAGCCTCCCAGGTTCAAGCGATTCTCCTGCCTCAGCCTCCCAAGTAGCTGGGATTACAGATGCCCACCACCATGCCCAGCTAATTTTTGTATTTTTAGTAGAGATGGGGTTTCACCATGTTGGCCAGGCTGGTCTCAAACTCCTGACCTCAGGTGATCCGACCACCTTGGCCTCCCAAAGTGCTGGGATTACGGGTGTGAGCCACTGTGCCTGGCCAAGGTCAGAACTATTTTTTTTCCCATGGAAATCCTTTGCTTGACTTAACCCACTGCCCTTCAGCCACACAGGACTCCTGCCCTGGCAGTCACTTTGCTTGTTCCCACCTCAGGACATTTGCACATGCTGTATGCCCCTCCCCTTTTTCCTTCTCCTGGCTCACTTCTCCTCCCCCTTCACTCAAGTGTCTCTTTCTCAGGGAGAAGGTCACTGATGCCCCCAACCATGCCACACCCCTTATTATGTGCTCTCCATTCCCCCACCAACCATGCTCACCTCAGTTGTGAATTGCATGTTTATTTTTGCAGGTCTATTTTATCCCATAACTGTTCATCAAGATAAGGGCTTGCTCATTACTTTATCCCCAGCACTCAACCCAATGCCTGACACATAGTAGGTGCTCAATAAAGGATGAATCTGAATTTACAGTGAGGAAACAGGTTCAGAGAGGGGAAGCAACTTTCTCCAAATAAGTGGAAGAATCCGGCTTTACACTATGACCTGCCTGGCTCCGAAGCTGGTGCTCTCAGCCTCTCTGCTAGGTGTGTCCCAGCAGACACAAGCCTGGGGTGGCTAGACTCAGGTGGAGGCACCTATGCGGGCCCACTCCATCCCCTCACTGTCGTCTGATAGGGTCTGGCTGGGCAGGGTGGTGGCAAGTGCCTATTGTATGAGAAAGAATGAGTGTTGACAGACAGGTGCAGGTACCCACAGCCCTGCATCAGTGGGCAGTGCACACCTGCCTAGATGGTTCATGGAGGCTCCAGGGAGGAGCTGTGACTCAGCGGGTGCTCCCTCTCCCAACAGCCAGCCACATGCTGACTCAGGTCCCTCCCTTGCCGTACCTGGGGATCAATGACAGACAGCAATGGGGAGTAAGTTGAGGGTGTGGGAAGCAAGAGGGCTCCCATGACCAGAGCAAAGCTGTCCTTGTGCTGCCTCCAGGTCCCCATGTCCCCAGTGGATGATACCTTTGCCTCTGGGGACACCTTGCAAGTGGGATCTTTGATTCCCTCTCTGTCCCTCTGTCTGCCTATCTGGGTCCTTGCAGGCCCTTCTCTCCTACTCCATCCAGTGCCCAAGGGGAGGGCCTGCATTTGGGATGCTGGCACTGGGCCCAGGCTGCAGCCTTGCACGTTGGCTGGAGAGGCAGTGTTGATTCTTACTGGGCCTCAGGTGCCGGGGTGCCGTGGGCTTCATGGTTTCCATTCCCGGTTCATTCTTTGGAGAGTTCCCATGGGAGATGTTGAAGTTGGGGCTCAGAGGGCAGACCCTGAGCCCTGAGAGACTGGAAGAGTGAGCCATGTCACATGACCTAGAAGAAATCATTCAATCATTCACTCAGGCCACGGCTGTCGGCCTTCCTCATCCCTGGCCCCATCTTGCCCAGTCTGCTTCCCATGCCAGGCAGAGAGCTTGAGAGAAGGGAAGAGATGGTGCCCTGCTGCAGCTGGAGCAAGACCTCCTATCTGGACCATAGGAGCTGCAAGCACAGCAAGCTCCTCTTTGTATTGGAACAAGGCCAGATATGGGGAGAGGAGGGCCAGTGTGGCAGGGGCTACATGTGGGCAGCAGTTGGGCATTCATCTAGGGAGCCCTCTGTCTTTTTTTTTTTTTTTTTGAGACAGAGTCTCCCTCTGTCACCCAGGCTGGAGTGCAGCGGCACCATCTCTGCTCACTGCAAGCTCCGCCTCCCAGGTTCATGCCATTCTCCTGCCTCAGCCTCCCAAGTAGCTGGGACTACAGGTGCCCACCACCAAGCCCAGCTAATTTTTTGTATTTTTAGTAGAGACGGGGTTTCACCATGTTAGCCAGGTTGGTCTCGAACTCCCGACCTTGTGATCTGCCCGCCTCGGCCTCCCAAAGTGCTGGGATTACAGGTGGAAGCCCTCTGCCTTTATGGCCCTTGGCAACAGTGCACGAAGGGGCTTCTCATGAGGAAACTGAGGCCAACTTTGAGCACCACACAAGGAGGGAGGATGAAACTGGCAGGTGGCCCAGCCCTGCCTGGCTGGGGAGCTACTGCGCTCTCCACCCCACAGTGGTGCTCATGCACAGCTCACTTTCCCTGGCAGCTGGGAGAAATTCTTAGGGATGAACCCTGCTGCTTCGGGCTGAGTGAGGCTTAGGACAGGACTAGAGGGTGGGAAGTGGAGAAGGGGGGTGAGGACAGGGGTTGGTGTTTGGCACCAGGGCTGGAAACCAGGGCCATCTGTCAAGAGGCTTAGCTGGCCAGGGGTGCCCCAGCTGGGAGCTTCTGCTCAGTCAGGCGGGTCTCAGCTGTTCTTAGGATCTCCCAACACAGATACATTTGCAGATGACAGAGCAGGGTTCTGGAAGTGCCATTCTGCTAGCTCTCTCCAGGGTGGCCCATCCATAGCACCACCGACTTCCCCATCCAGCTCAGGGACCCGGGACCTGGGGCTTACATCCCGACCAGAGTGGTGGCATCAGCATGGGCATAGGGAAGAGGGTAACTTCCCAGGCTTTGGAACACATTGCGGCAGATTCTGGGTTTCCCAGCAGAACTTGGCAAAGACCTTGAATGGTTTAAAATCACTTAAGAAAGTAGAAGGGGAATCAATTATACCCACTAGCCTTGATCTAAGAGTCTTCCATATGTTAACCATTCATAAAATGCCTTCAGTATTCTCTGAATATTGAATAAAAGAGAATTATATTCTCTTTTAATTTTCAAAACTTAAACTACCTGTTCAATTTTTAATTTAACATATTTTGTACCACCCATTTAAATATTTATTTAACACACTTTGGTAAATTAACTCACCTTTCATTTCAATAAATATATTTATAAAGGAAATCTTACATTACTACCAAAAATGGAAAATCATAATCACCTGCCAGAAGCAGAAGGAAATGACATACAGAAATACCTAACTTCTAACTAGATGCTGTTACTTTCTAAAGGTGCTGAGCCCAAAGCTGGCTGTCTTTTTTTGAACAGGGTGATTGACAAGTGTGGTGGGGCAATTACAGAGGCCATAGTGTCCAAATGAGATTTCATCCTTGACTAATCAGAAGATTGAAAAATAGAAAAAGAGGCCAGGTGCAGTGGCTTATGCCTGTAATCCCAGCAATTTGGGAGGCTGAGACAGGAGGATAATTTGAGCCCAGGAGTTCAAGATCAGCCTGGGCAACATAGGGAAACCCCATCTTTATGGAAAAAAAAAAATTAGCTGAGCATAGTGGTGTGTGCCTGTAGTCCCACCTACTTGGGAGGCCGAGGCTGGAGGATGGCTTGAGCCCAGGAGGTCAAGGCTGCATTGAGCTGTGATCATCCCACTGCACTCCAGCTTGGATGACAGAGTGAGACTCTGTCTCAAAACAAACAAACAAACAAACATGGAAAAAGGAAATCTTCTCTCCAAGTGCTTCAGTATTATGATGATGATGATGATGATTATTATTATTATTTTATTTATTTATTTTTTTGAGATGGAGTCTTGCTCTGTCGCCCAGGCTGGAGTGCAGTGGCATGGATCTCACCTCACTGCAACTTGTGCCTCCCGGGCTCAAGTGGTTCTCATGCCCCAACCTCCTGAGTAGCTAGGATTACAGGCGTGCGCCACCACGCCCGGCTAATTTTTTGTATTTTTAGTAGAGACGGGGCTTTGCCATGTTTCCCAGTCTGATCTTGAACTCCTGAGCTCAGGCAATCTGCCCGCCTCGGCTTCCCAAAGTGCTGGGATTACAGGCGTGGGTCACTGCGTCCGGCCACTTCAGTATTATTTAACAGTCATTGAACATCAGTTAAAAGCCCCACAAGAAATACCAGTCATCTATGCCACCTAAACATGCAGGCCTTGCCTCTTTCAGGCCCTTGCTGACCATCCTGGCAAAGACATTTCCCTACCTTTAGCTCCTTTTCAGCAATGAGCATCTTTCTGGAATGACTGGTATCTTTCCTCCATCTCGTATGTGTTGGGATCCTACTTGGACCAGATGTGGCGCTGGGCACTGGGGCAAGTACAAGATGAGCAGGGGCAGGCTTAGAGGAGCTCTTGCTGCCAACAGAGAGAGTTTTCTTCTTTTTTTTTGAGTACGTGAACTTTTATTCTTCATCAAGTGCTTCATAGAGCCATGGAGATCAGTGTGACACTGTAATAGAGCACAGTACAAACCCAGGGGGCGAGAGTACAGGAAGACGGAGGAGAGGCACTCAGACGGATCACTGAAGATGAGTAGTTTTCTGTGTAGAAAAGATGGAGAGGGACATTTCAATTAGAGGTCATTGCAAGTCCTGAGTATTCTTAGAGGGAAGAAGGGCATTTGGGGAGCATTGTATGATTTTCTAGGGGGTCTGGGGGATGGTGGGAGATGGGGCAGGAATGGAAAGATGGGGATGGGCCTAAGTGCCAGGAATGTGGACCTTATCTTGAGGGTGGAGGGAAACTGGTGAAGTGATGTTGTCAGACGTGGATTAGAAAGATCATTCTGGCTGCTGTGCAGGAAGAGTCAGAGGGATATGGGAGAGGCAGGGAGGGCAGTTAGAAGCTCATGGCTAAGGTCTGGGTGAGGGCAGAGTTGATGGGGAGTTAGGGGGCTGAATGATCAGAGACAGCCGAACATTTTTTGAGCATTTCTCACAAGTCTTTTACTAGGAGATGGACGAACTAGTCATATCAACCTTTGTCAGAGGAGGAAACTGAGGCACAGAGTAGTTAAGTAACTTATCAAAGTCACACAGCTCATGAGCACAGAGCTGGATGGAGCTCAGGTAGGCACACCGGAGACCAGTGTGTTCTTCACCATTCTCTTCTGGCCTTGGTGACCAGAATATACATCCAAGTTTCTGCCAGGAGCCGGGATAATTCACACATCTCTGTATCCCCTCCCGAGCTCTGTATGGGGTAGGCACTCAACCAAGGTCAATTCCACACTCCCTGCTGGGCCCTGCAAAAGGACCAGGACAGTCGAATCACTTGCATTCCTGCTCAGAGGTCAGCTAGTGTCAGCACCACCTTGTTTATTTGGTCCACTTTCTTCTTCCGGCCCTTTGGGTGAACTCTGCACGCTGTCCTTGAGTGCCGGTGGGCATGGTCTTGGTGCCTCTCCATCTTTTGGCCATGCCAGTTGTCTCCTCATCAAACTGGAGTCTCCCAAGGGCAGAGCCTCAGTCTCCGCAGAAAGCCTTGAGGATCCTGAGAGCAAGGACTGGTTTTCATCCATTTGGAGCTCTATAAGGGCAGGAGCTGTGCCTCCCCCTCCTCTGTGATAACTCCTTAGTACCCTAGTTCCAGCTCAGCCCACAGTGGGCACAAGGTGGGAGCAAGGAGGGATGAGGGATGCAGACAGCAATGACCATCAATAGAGGATCATCAAACTCTGCTCCTGGGAGTTTCTATCCCGAAGAGGCTAAGTCTCAGACCTGCTGTTGGGGCCAGCCGGAGACCAGACTCCAGGATCTAGGTCACCCCTGTGGCAGTAGAGCTGATTTATGGTGGCCCTGACAGCCTAATATCATCAAAATATCCCACACAATGGAGAGAAGCTGGGCCGCCCCCAGGCAGTCACCAAAGGACGCTGAGCCTGGGGCAGCCCGGCTGCCTCGTATCCCAGACCTCCCTCAGGTCTGTAGGGGGAGGCTGGCACAGAGCAAGGGCACACCCAGGTGTGCCACCTTCAGCTGGGAGTATAAGTAGGCAGCCCCAGGGACAGCTCTGTACCCTGCACTTGGGAACCGGTAGCACTCCTATCACCGCTTCTCAACTCGTGAGCTACCAGCTGTGTCATGAGCTGCAGACAGTTCTCCTTGTCCTACTTGAGCCGCAGTGGCCAGGGTGGTGGGGGCGGCATGGGCAGTGGGGGTGGCATAAGGTCTTCCTACAGCCACTGCAGCTCCTCAGGGGGTGGTGGAAGAGGGGGCCAATTCAGCTCTTCTAGTGGCTATGGTGGGGGAAGCTCTTGTGTCTATGGGAGGGGAGGTGGCGGCAGTTTTGGCTACAGCTATGGCGGAGGATCTGGGGGTGGTTTTAGTGCCAGTAGTTTAGGCGGTGGCTTTGGGGGTGGTTCCAGAGGTTTTGGTGGTGTTTCTGGAGGAGGCTATGGTAGTTCTGGGGGTTTTGGAGGTGGCTTTGGTGGTGGTTCTGGAGGTGGCTTTGGGTGGCTATGGGGGTGGGTTTGGGGGCTTTGGGGGTGGTGCTGGAGGTGGTGATGGTGGTATTCTGACTGCTAATGAGAATAGCACCATGCAGGAACTCAATTCTCGGCTGGCCTCTTACTTGGGTAAGGTACAGGCTCTAAGGAGGCCAACAATGACCTGGAGAATAAGATCCAGGATTGGTATGACAAGAAGGGACCTGCTGCTACCCAGAAGAACTACCCCTCTTATTATGACACTATTGATGATCTCAAGTACCAGGTAGGTGCAGGAAACCATCTCTGTCTCGTTCTCTGTCTCTTACATTCTTTATCTTCCAAAAAAGGTAAAATGCTAAACTCTAAGCTCAGATAACAGCCAGGGAATCCACCTTTTGGAAATGTACACTTTCATCAGAAACAAACTTGTGTTTGGTTTCTGGGGATCCCAGGATAGGACTTTGGCCTGTGCTCTGAGCATTCATTTCTACTTCCTCAACTTTCAGAGTTTGGGCAGAGCAAAGAGGAGGCCTGGGTTAACATGAGCTGAGCTGGGACTTGATGTGGAACCTCCGTTAGGTCTGGTCTAAGTCAATACTCTCTCTTCCTTTGTACTTCTCCTGGGCTTCTTTAGGAGTGTATCTTGATCTTTTAAAGTATTTTGGACCCGATTGTACATGTTGGTTATTCAAGTGATGGAGAGGATCCAGAACTGTGGGAATGGAAGCTATCTATCCATCCATCCATCCATCCATCCATCCATCCATCCATCCATCCATTCATCCCTCCCTCCCTCCACCCACATGTCTATCTATCTATCCATTTATTCAGCCACTCAGTTCAGTGAGTGCCTACCCTCAGGGTTGCTTTGGGTAGACATAGTGATGTGCTAGACTTAGTTCTGGTGGAGCTCACAGTCTGGCTCATCAATATTCTCAGTGATTCCTCTTGTTTTAACTTCTGCATGTCTCTGGATGTGCTGTTTCTTCTACTCCAAATCTCTTCCATTTGTTTATTAATGTTACAACTTAGCCATCCTTCAGGGCCCAATTTAATTGCCAGCCACCTCCTTCCTGAAGTCTTTCTTGATCTCCCATTGCCATAAGCCACCTCTCCTTTCCTTGAACTCTTTTAGGACACTTTTGACTTTGTAGTCAATGGTGGGCTCCTTGAGGAACAGGATGTCAGTAATCTCTAAATCCTACTATGTCCTTTGCAGTAGATCTTCAAATATTTGTTGAATGAATGAATGAATGAATGAAGGCCACACCAAACATCTTCGCTGAAGGCTGGAAGGGGTCTGTGCCATGTCCCAGCTGTTGAAAATTCCTCATTCCTCTTGAGAATCCTCCTGCATGGAATCCTCACTTCCTGTGGCTTTGCCTGGCCTCTTGCCCTCCCAGCAGTGGTCCACAGCATGATTTCATGGCTGTGTCCTTTTTTTTTCAGATTGTGGACCTGACAGTGGGCAACAATAAAACTCTTCTGGACATCAACAACACTCGCATGACACTGGATGACTTCAGGATAAAGTGAGTCCTGCTCCTCTTTTCCTCTCCTGTCATCAGCCCTTTCCCCCAAACCTCAGCGCTCTGGAGGTCCTGGTATGGCCTGGTTCCCTCTTGATTGTTTTCTACCCCTGGCTGGTCTGCAGGTTCGAGATGGAGCAAAACCTGCGGCAAGGAGTGGATGCTGACATCAATGGCCTGCGGCAGGTGCTGGACAATCTGACCATGGAGAAGTCTGACCTGGAGATGCGGTATGAGACTCTGCAGGAGGAGCTGATGGCCCTCAAGAAGAATCATAAGGTGATAAGGTGCTGGGGCTTATGGCTTACTGGGGAGAGGGAGGAGCAGAAATACAGAGACAGCAGGGGAGCTTTGGAACATTGCCTGGGAGACACCCTCTCCTTTGCTCTTGAGGACACTTTCAGCTTCTCCTTGGCATCACCTGTGGTAGTGGGTGGGCTTTGGCTTCACAACTGTGTCCCCTTTTTGTACCCTGGGGGGACCAGAGGGAGAAATCTGAAAGGTGGTGCAGAGGGCTTTATCCCTGACCTCATCTCCCTTTCCTCCCTGGCAGGAGATGAGTCAGCTGACTGGGCAGAACAGTGGAGATGTCAATGTGGAGATAAACGTTGCTCCTGGCAAAGATCTCACCAAGACCCTCAAAGACATGCATCAGGAGTATGAGTAGCCCATTGCTAAGAACAGAAAGGACATCGAGAATCAATATGAGACTCAGGTGAGCAGAGTGGGCTGCCCATTCATCCTCCTCCCATCCATCTATGCATATCTCCATCCCTCCCTCCTCCCATTCCTTCATCCTCCTAGCTCTGCATCTCTCAGTGCAGCTGTCATTTATCCATCTTCCAATGGAAGTCATTCAACCATCTTCATTCACTGCATACAAACATCATTACAAAGTAGCTTCTCAGTGCCATGTTATATGTAAAGTATTGATGTCTCAGAGGTATTGATGTCTCAGATATGAGCCAAACAACATTGCTGCCCTTGAGAAGCTCACAGTTTATTAGATGTGTGTGAACAAAAGCAGAATGTGAACAATTTAATCTAATGCTATGTATTGTAAGACTATAGGAGAGGGATACAGTGTGTCTCCCATACTGTACTGAGCTCCTTGGTGGTTCCCTTCCTCCTTGAGTCTCCAGTGCCTAGCCAGAGTCTGGCACATACATGAAGGCATGGTCTGTGGTGTGTGTGTGTGTGTGTGTGTGTATGTTTGAAAGGTGGGGGAAGTTTGGAATAAGGTTAGGTTAGAAAGACGGTTGTGAGACAAAGTGTGAAGGGTCCTGCAACCTTGTTGAGAGGGAATGTCATGTTGAGAGGACCGGACAACCCTGCATGGCTGGAGGGTACCCAAAACTCAGAATGACTTGTCTTTGGCTTCAGATTAGCCTTGGCCCTGGAGGTGAAGCTCCTGGTGAATGGGGCCGAATGTCACCCACTGAAGCTCCTGGCCCAGCCTGGTGCTTACTGAGCCTTTGGTTTTGCAGATAACCCAGATCGAGCATGAAGTATCCAGTAGTGGTCAGGAGGTGCAGTCCAGTGCCAAGGAGGTGACCCAGCTCCGGCACAGTGTCCAGGAGTTGGAGATTGAGCTGCAGTCTCAGCTCAGCAAGGTTGGTAGTTCTGCTGTAGACCCTTTGCCAAGGTGGGGCACAGGAAGGCTTTGCAGCCCAGGAGTGGGAAGAAGAGGAGTTATAATGTTGCATCCCTCTTAAAGCCTTCTCCTGACCCTTAGAAAGCTGCCCTGGAGAAGAGCTTGGAAGACACGAAGAACCGCTACTGTGGCCAGCTGCAGATGATCCAGGAGCAGATCAGTAACTTGGAGGCCCAGATCACTGAGGTCCGGCAAGAGATTGAGTGCCAGAATCAGGAATACAGCCTTCTGTTCAGCATTAAGATGCAGCTGGAGCAGGAAATCGAGACCTACCGCAACCTGCTTGAGGGAGGCCAGGAAGACTTGGAGGTGCTCCAGGATTCGGTGGAACCCCTGGGGGTCCTTAGGCCTCTGACACTACTTCTATCCCTCTGGATAGAGGCAGCTGGGGGAAGTTCTTATACACAGGGTCTTATGGGTTGAGGACTTCTTCATCCTGGGGGCGGGAGGGACCTCAGTGCATTTGGGCTTTGGGGAAGGGGGATGGTGACACTGAGAGAAGGAGCCGCCTCCCTGCTCCAGGGAGGGGAGGGCCCCACAGTCCCAGCTGGAGGCTCTCCCCTCCCAGCTATGGTGCCAGCCCAGACTCTGTCCTCTGCCTCCCAGGAAGGAAAACAGAAAGATTCATGTTTGGGTTCTGACTCTGTCCAGGTCCATCCTCATATATGTGTGTGTCGGCCACTAATTTTTTATTATTATTTTTTAAGACGGAGTCTCACTCTGTCGCCCAGGCTGGATGGAGTGCAGTGGTGCAGCCTCTGCTCACTGCAAGCCCCGCCTCCCGGGTTCATACCATTCCCCTGCCTCAGCCTCTCCAAGTAGCTGGGACTACAGGCGCCCACCACCACGCCCCGGGTAATTTTTTGTATTTTTAGTAGAGATGGGGTTTCACCATGGTCTCGATCTCCTGACCTCGTGATCTGCCTGCCTTGACCTCCCAAAGTGCTGGGATTACAAGCGTGAGCCACCGCGCCTGGCCTGGGCCGCTCATTTTAACTCTCTTGTTTTCTTTCTTTCTTAGTGAATCCTCCGAGCTGGAAAAATTGGCCTTGAGGGTAGCCAAGGAGGTCGAGGAGGAAGTGGAGGCAGTCATGGAAGAGGATCCAGGGGAGGAAGTGGAGGCAGCTATGGTGGAGGAAGTGGATCTGGAGGAGGAAATGGAGGTGACTATGGTGGAGGAAGTGGGTCCAGGGGAGGAAGTGGAGGCAGCTATGGTGGAGGAAGTGGTTCTGGAGGAGGAAGTGGAGGTGGCTATGATGGAGGAAGTGGAGGTGGCCATAGCAGAGGAAGTGGAGGTGGCCATAGTGGAGGAAGTGGGGGCAACTATGGAGGAGGAAGTGGTTCTGGAGGAGGAAGTGGGGGTGGCTATGGTGGAGGAAGTGGCTCCAGGGGAGGAAGTGGAGGCAGCCATGGTGGAGGAAGTGGTTTTGGAGGTGAAAGTGGAGGCAGCTACAGAGGCGGTGAAGAAGGGAGTGGAAGTGGTGGTGGCTATGGAGGAGGAAGTGGAAAATCATCCCATTCCCAGTCTTCTTCCTCAAAATCTGGTGACCAAAATGAGACGAAAGGTAAGAGACAATCCTAGGTTGTTGGGTGGAGGGAGGCACAACTCTAGATTGTGGGGTGGAGAGTCAAGGTATCACTCTTTTTTTTCGAGTATTTTTGAATCTCTAGGGAATACAGATTCTGAATAGAGCTAGATGTTAGGGAAATCTCTAGTGAGGTATCAGAGACCGGCCCTTGGTTCTGAATTGATCATTATTTTTGACAGAGCCTAGGATGAGGCTAGGACCAAATCTACACATGGCTGAGTCTCAGTCATGAAAATTGTGCATTATCATGACCCACCCTATGAGGTAGGTTTTATTATAATCCCCATTTTAAGGAAAATGAGGTTCAGAGAAAATAACTAGTTTGCTCAAAGTCATACAATCACAAATGAGGGGTTCAGCTCTGTGGGGCTTCACAGCCAGTACTTTCAACTCTCGTGAGGATGGGGGACCAGGATCAGCAACAGTTCAGGTGGAAAAGAGACTCAGGGATTTTAGTCAGTAGTTGGCTTGCACAAGTATTACATGATGCAACTGCCAAAAGGATGAACATAATCTAAATGTAAGAAAGACTCACACAGGTGAGTTGGTCTCTAGATCAGGGAAAATTTTCCCATGTACACATTGAGTTTTATAAAATAGAAATGTAATATGAAATTATAGTAAAAGGCTGGGTAATATGACTGGGAATGTTTAGCTCAGAGAAGACTTGAGGTGCCTGGGAGCTGCCCTGCAGGGTGTCTGATGTGGTTTTGTGTGTCCAGTGGCACTGCAGGGCCATGGATGTACATCTAAGAGTGAGGCTGGGGCCGTCTTTTGCCTCAGTATCCAAATAATTGACTAACAAATCTGTTGAATGGAGGGGGCTGCCTCATAAGCCCCCCATCCTCAGACTTGGGGGTGCATCTGCCAGGTTTGCTGCAACAGAGATTCAGGAATTAGATGGGGATCAGTAGGTTGGGAGACCCCAGGGTCCTTCCCCGTCAGGATTCTCCAGCTCTTTGAGCTCTAGTGTCCTTGCTTTGAGTTTCCTCATCTTTTCCCAAGTCCCAACCTCTCTGCTCCTGCTTACAGTCCTCCCTTCTACCCCTCATCTCCCTTCCATCTCTCCACAGGCTTCCTTTCATGATACTAGAGCCTCTGTAAACTTCTCCTGCCCAGCCCCAGATGAGCATCCCCAGATGGGCAGACCCCCGATGAAGCCTGCTTATTGGATCCTGACATCAGGGATAGCTGGTGAGCCCCTGTGCCCATCTAGGACTGGACTGACTTGGCATATGTGCCTCTGGTTTTCCATCATCTTCCAACCCTGCTTGGCTTTGATCTTTGATGACTTCAGAGTTGGGGAGACAGACCTCTTTCTTCTCTCTGGCCTGGGGTGATCTCACACCCTGCATGATCTTGATTATAATAAAGCTTTCCTACTGCAAATCAAACTCAGACTTTGACCCATTTGTTCTTTGGGATTAAGAAGGGATAGAGTGGGCAGGACACAGTAGCTCATGTTTGTAATCCTAGCACTTTGGGAGGCTGAGACAGGAGGATCACTTGAGGCCAGGAGTTCAAGACTAGCCTGAGCAACATAGTGAGACCTGTCTTTACAAAAAATTAAAAAAAAAATTAGACAGGCATGGTTACGGGCACCTGTGGTCTCAGCTACTCAGGAGACTGAGATGGGAGGATTGCTTGGGCCCAGGAGTTGGAGGCTTCAGTGAGCTATGATCGCATCATTGCATTCCATCCTTGGTGACAGAATAAAGGGATAATCAATCTGTTATAAAGAGTGTGGGTTCACTTTTCTATTGGTTAACTTCTGCTTGTAACAAAGGAACCCACATTTAGTGGCTAAAAATAACAACCATTCGTTTAGCTTACAGTTTTGCAGTTTAGACTGGGAAGCTCTGTTTCCCTTTATGCACCTATGTGGTTCGCTGCAAGTCGGCCAGGTGGCTCTTCCTCTGGTAGTTGGCTGGATGCTGGTTGGGGTGATGAGGATGAATGGGGTCTGTGACTCCCATCCTCCAGCCAACTAGCTTGAGCAAGTGTTCCAAGATAATGAGCAGAAACATGCAAGGCCTCTTGAGGTTTAGGCTCAGAGAAGTCACTTTGGCTGTATTATATTGGCCAAGCAAGTCACAACCTAGCCCAGATTCAAGAGCAGGGGAAATAGACTTCTCTTGAGGAGAGGAACTGCAAAGTCACATGGCAATGGGCATGGATATAGGGAGGGCAATAACTGAAGCAATGTTTTGCAAGCAATCTACCATAGTCTATTGGCATGTCGTGTGTTAGCTATGGAGGAAAACAAGACAAAAATCATGTGGTCTTTGCTTGTAAGATTTCAAGTAAAACATATAGGCATAAATAAAGTCCTTCAAGGCAAAGTAAGGGACATTCCACAAGATATCAGCCAACAATATTCTCTAAAGATTCTGATAGTCAAAAATCCTTTTTATCGCTAGGGGCAAAGAGCACCCCCTGCCTTCCCCAGCCTCCAGGCCTCTGACTCTTTCCCAGTGTGATGCCTCCAACACTGAACTGCTCCCTGAACTCCCTGCATTGTCTCACCCGGCCAAGCCATTTCCCACGGCTTTCCCTGTGCCAGAAACACCCACCACCTGAGCCCTTTTCTTCCCACTCCTCATTCTTCAAGTCTCAGGTTTTTGGAAGAACACTTTCTCCTTCCCTCCACCCCACCGCACGGGGAGCAGTGAGCGACTCCCACAAATTTTTTTTTTTTTTTTTGAGACAGGGTCTCACTCTGTCACCCAGGCTGGAGTGCAGTGGTGTGATCATGGCTCACTGCAGCCTCAACCTCCTGGGCTCAGGTAATCCTCCCACCTCAGCCTCCCGAGTAGCTGGAACTATAGGCACACACCACCATGCCCTGATAGTTTTTTGTAGAGATGTTACCTAGGCTGATCTTGAACTCCTGGACCCAAGCAGTCCACCTGCCTCGACCTCCCAAAGTGCTGAGATTATAGGTGTGAGCCACTGTGCCTATCCTCTCACAAAATCTTTTCTAGAAACCCATACCTGGCCAGGTATGGTGGCTCATACCTGTAACCTCAGCACTTTGGGAGGCCGAGGCAGGCAGATTGCTTAAGCCCAGGAGTTCAAGACCAGCCTGGGCAACATAGCAAGAACAAGTCTCTAAAAATAAAAAATAAAAAAATTGGCCCAGGCATGGTAGCGCATGTCTGTAGTCCTAGCTACCGAGGAGGCTGAGGTGGGAGGATCACCTGAGCCCAGGAGTTTGAGGCTGCAATGAGCTAGGATTGTGTCACTGCACTCTACCCTGGGTGACAGAGCAAGACCCCGTCTCAACAAACAAACAAACAAAAACAAAAAACAAAAAACAAAACAAAAAGCTCCTCCCAGCCCACACCTCCTGAGTGGTTGTCCCCTGCGGTGATGACTGACACATGCCATTTAACCTTCGCGTTGCTGGTAATAGCTATTGATTTTATGGAGTGCCAGATACTGTGCTTCATACCTGATTTTTCATTTATTCCCCCCCAAGTCCTCTGAGGTTGGTGTTATTAGCCTCATTTCAGAGGTGGGGACACTGAGGCTCTGACAGGTGAGGTAATGGCCATTGCATGACATGGCTTCAAAATAAAATGGTGGCTCTGTGAATCAAACCCAGGCCACCCTGGCTCCAAGGCCCGGGCTCTAAACCACATGCCATGCTGGTGTGATAATGGTCCATGTTTTATAGGGGAGGAAACTGGAGCTTAGGGAGGGGAATACCTAGGCCTGGCTAATGAGTGGCTCTCACCCCAAGGCATGGCTCTTTGCAAAGGCCAGGCCTGTCACTGCCTTGCTACATGGTCACTTAATCTTACCCGCTACACTATACTGCTGGGCCTCTGTTTTGTGGCTGTTTGTGTAGATCTTTCCCTCCCCCGCTCTCCCCTCTCCCATCTACCGGGAGCTTGCTGGGGGCCGGGCCTGAGTCTCTTTCATCTCTGAATTCTGCATGTGGCATAGGGCCTGGCTCAGGGCCCATGCACAGCACACGAGTGAATGAGGGAATGAATGGTGTTTCCTGGGCATGGCTTTGGGCAAAGCAAGAAACTGCTTAGAGCTCCAGCAGCCCCGGGTCTATGTCCCTCCTCCAACCCCGACCTGCCTCCTGCCTTTGTCAGGAGCCTACAGTGTTTACCTCTTTCTCTTCCCTGAGTTCAGGTCATCCCCTGGGGACAGACATCCTGGGTCCAGGGCACCTGCCTGCTGGTTTCTGCTGAGCAGGACAACAGCTGTGGGACTTTAGGCAGGCTGAGGCCCCACTCTGTCTCAGTTTTCTGACCTATACAAACTTTTGGAGGTAGGCTAAAGCACGTGTTTGGCCTTTAAAAGAGGGAGAATCTTTGCTGAAGCAAAATCTCACAGAAAGCTGAGTATATAAAACCAGTGTGAGTGCATGTGTGAGAAGGCCTGTGAGTGTATGTGTGAGTATGTGTGTGCATGTGTGTGTATGTGTGAGTAGGCGTGAATACTGTGTGAGGTGTGTAAGTGTGTGTCAGTGTGGGTGGTCACAGCGGATACACTCAGCTCCCACCTCTCTGCTTAGGGCTCAGCAGGCGGGGCTTGAAAATCTCTGGGCTAAAAGATTTCTATGCCTCCATCCTACAAGTGTAGGAGTTTTGTCTAAATCATCTTGCTGGGCTTTTAGATGCTTATTATGTTTCTTTTTCTTATTTTATTATTTTTTTTTTTGAGACAGAGTCTTGCTCTGTTGCCCAGGCTGGAGTGCAGTGGCTCGATCTCAGCTTACTGCAACCTCTGCTTCCCAGGCTCAAGCAATTCTTCCCGCCTCAGCCTCCCTTGTAGCTGGGATTACAGGCACCCACCACCACTCCCAGCTAATTTTTGTAGTTTTAGTAGAGATGGGGTTTCACCGTGTTGGTCAGGCTGGTCTTGAACTCCCAACCTCAGGTGATCCACCTGCCTTGGCCTCCCAAAGTGCTGGGATTACAGGCGCGAGCCACCATGCACAGCCAAGAAGATGCTTACTATGTTTCTTAGCAGTCAAGGTGAGGATAAGGATGAGGTAACATGGACATGGCAGGAATGGGAAACTTGGGGTTCCTGAAGCCTCCTCTCTTCTCCCCATGCTCCGGCCCTTTCTTCTGAAGCCTCAGACACGGATCTCCCTGTTGGGAGGTGTTTGTTTGGTTTCTGTGTGCCAGGTCCTCATTGTATGTTTACCAAGCAAGGACAGATATCTCTGGTGGATCTTCCCATCCCCACAGGCTCCAGCCCTAATCCCAGGTAAGGACTTTGGAGGAAGCACTTTCCTCTCCAACTCCAGCACATTCCACTGGAGGGGGAAGGGTCTTGGCAGGACTGAGCCAGGGGAGGGCAGAAAATGCATCCTGGCACTGTGGTTCCTTGGTGCATCCCCCGTGCCTCTCTGGTGCTGGCACTGCTGGTAGGCCTTGGGCTGGTGCTTGGGCAGCCTGCTGAGGACTGATGCTGGCACTGGGTAGTTCCTGCCTGGAATGGACATGAGATGCCTAAGGGAGCCAGTGAGGCTTTGTCTTCTGTTAATACTCTGTGTGTGTGTCTTTGTGGTGGGGTGGTGTTCCTTTTCAACTGACTTCAAAAGCCCTTCAGATACTAGGCCCCTGGCATGGGATCAGGCATCAGCTACTCTTCCTTGGGGCAAAGGGAATCTCCCCCGTTCTCCCTTATCTCCCCCTGAGTCCCCAGGCCTGGGCATTCCTGGTGTTTCCAGCTCCTGGCAGCCCATCTCGCTATGCGATTCTCTGTGGTTTCTGCCTGGTGAATGTTTATCCTGCAGCCGATTGGAGCTGCAATGAGTAGGGCCTCAGCATCCTGTCTCCGGAGCAGCTCTGAAGCTCCTTCCAGGTGCTGTTAGGAATGCCCCTTCTCCCCCAGCCCCCTGCTCACCTGGTCCAGAAACTCACTAACCTGAGCACCCCTCCCCCAAGTCTGCAAGGCCCCGCTTGCCAGCCTAAAGCCAGTGGAGCCTGGCATGAGTCAGAATTGAAAATAATAAGCACTCCCCTCAACCCATGCTAGAGGTGAGACATGCTCACTGCTGCTTTTTTGAAAATGTGGAAAACACAGATCTTCATTAGAAATCATCTGTCTCTTGGCTGGGCGCAGTGGCTCACACCTGTAATCCTAGCAGTTTGGAAGGCTGAGGTGGGTGGATCACTTCAGGCCAGGAGTTTGCGACCAGCCTGGCCAACATGGTGAAACCCTGCCTCTACTAAAAATATAAAAATTAGCCAGACGTTGTGGCAGGCACCTGTAATCCCAGCTATTCAGGAGGCTGAGGCAGGAGAATCACTTGAACCCAAGAGGCAGAAGTTGCAGAGAGCCAGGATTATGCCACTGCATTCCAGCTCGGGGGATGGAGTGAGACTCTGTCTCAAAAAAAAAAAAAAATGAAGACAAAAAAAAAAGGAAGTCACCTCTTTCATACCAACCCCTAACTGCGGGCTCTGTCTGTGAAGGCAGGGCCCAGGTGGACACAGCCCTTGTCTTTCCGCTCCCTCAGCGGTCATCAGCGCTGGCAGAGATCGGGGTACAGTCATTGCTTTGTTAGTAGAATCTAATTCTGCCAGGACGCCTTCCAATACAGATCTAGGAGGGCCCCGGGTGTGATTCATGTCCTTCTGGAGGCAGATTAGATAAACCACCATCCCAGACCAGCTTCCTGACTGCAGTGCAAATGCGAGGCTCACACCTCAACCAGGAGCCATGCAAGATTCTCTCCTTCCCTCGTCCTCACCATGAATCGTCAGCCTGACCTGCTGGCTCTGCCCTCAGGATATCCCTTGCAGCAGGCCACTGTTCCTGAAGTCCTCTGATGTCTCCCCAGAACAAGCCCCCAGTGTCTCTCACCTGGACTCTGTTAGAGCCTCTTATTAGATCTCCAGCTCCCTGGGCCCCATGGTCTGCTCCACAGGGAGCAGCCAGGGGCAGGGTGGGCATCCCAGTACTCCTCTGCTCAAAGCACCATTACTCTCAGGATAAACGCCAGCGCCTCCATTAGACTGCAGACACCAAGTGCTCTGTCCTGGCCTCCTCTGGGCTCATCTCCTGCACACCCTCATTCTGGCTCACCCCTCTTAACCACTGCACCTGCTTGGTGTTCCCTGAACAGACCAAGCTCCCTCTTCCTTAGGGATTTTGCCTCTGCTGTGCCCTTGGCCTGGAATAATCTTCCCTGGGGATCTGAGGGCTCCTTTGCCTCATTCAGGTCTCTGTTCATGCGTCACCTCCTCAGAGAGGCCTTCCCTGACCACCCCTCAATGGTCTTCCCTGCTGACCCCCTCCCTGGCTTTGCTACTCTGCCCCCTACCCCAAATGAAAGCCCCAGGAGGGCAGGCAGCTTTTGACTGCCCTGCTCTTGAAGCCCAGAGTCTAGAAGGTGCCTGGCACGCAGAGGGTGGACCATAATTGGTGTTAAATGAAGAAATAAAATAAAATAAAATAAAAGGGCTTTGGGAGAAGGCTCTCTTCTGGCAAACAATCATTAAATATTTACTAGTGCTGGAGTCAGCCCTGGGGCTAGATATAGAAGCTCGAAGTCTAGATGGGGAGACAGAGCTGTGATGTGTGCTGGGCAAGTGGGTGGGGTGGGAATGCTGACCCAGCCTGAGCGGATCTGGGTGGACATATGAGGGAGAAGACACCCACACCAGTGGAACTGAGAAGAGCTGGCACGGCTGCCATCCAGATAAAGGGAGGAGGCAGGTAGGCAGGGAGGATACTCTGGCCAACGCCGGGTGGAGGTGACCTCCAGCACACAGCGGGTGTTCAGTGAAAATGCTCGCAGTGTCCAAGACCCCTGCATCTGAGGAGGACAATTTGAGTTTCTGGACGGGAACCTTCCCAGGTGAGGGGAAGTACAGACCTGAAGCTTCCCACTCAGGAGTCATGGGGATCAGATGGGTTTTGAAAGGCAAGATTTTGCCTGTGGAGGGGTCTTGCTCATCTGGGACTGCCCAGAATCTGTTCTTGAGGGAGGCAGCATCGCCCCCTCAGCCCACCAGTACCCTGATGGGAGGGAAGTTTGTTGGCCAGAAGGGAGCAGGGAAGCACCCAGGTGCCCTTGCCTGGGTGCTGGGAATCTGGGCAGGCACCCGGACATTTTCTTTCTCTCTGTCCTGTGTCTGGCACTCTCCCTGCCTCAGTCCAGATGGAATGGGCCACAGCTTGAAGTGGGGCAGAGGCATCAAATAAGGCCCAAATTGAGTAGGGCAGGACAAAAGCTGAGAGAGACACTCCTGGCTAAGATCAGTGCGGTGGGGGTGCCTCCCTGTGTGGAGTGAGCCTGAGCCTGCTCACGTACTCCCCTCCAGGGAGAGGGAGTGAGGAGGAGGCCAGGCCCCTGTCTTCCCAGGCTGTGGAATGTGGCACCTGGGGGAAGCTGGCCCCTGGACCAGGGTGCAGGAACTCAGCTCTCCCTCCCCACCCACGCCATCTGCCCTGGTTCCAGTCAGGCTGGCTTTTCCTCCCCTGAGGACTTGGAGAGGAACACCAGGGGCCATCCTGACCTAGCTTACTTGCCCTGCCGTCCCCCTTTCCTGGGTTTCCACTTCTCAGGAAGCCACTGAGATAGACTACAGCAGAGATGGCCAGACCTGGGCTGTGGGGAGGCTGAAGTCCCGAGAGCATCAGCCTCCTGACCCGAGTGCGGCTTTGGGCTGCTCATGACATGGCCGGCGCTGCCCTGTCCTGGTGCTGGGCTCTTCAAGACAGTAAATAGGATTCTTCCTCATCTGGGTGAGAGCAAGGCTCCCCAAGAGACGGCATGGATCCCAGGGCTGGGGGATGGTGGTGGCAGGGGTCTTGCTCAGCTGAGACTGTCCAGGACTCGGCCAGCATCTCTGGCACACAGCAGTGCTTTGTGTAGGGTCCCTCTCTTTCATCACTCCCATTTGTCATCAGGTCATAACAGCAGGTCTTGTCTCTGTCCTTTACTCTCCAGCCCACCACTATGACTGGGATCAGACCCTCTCATCTCTAGCATGGACTATTTTAAAACACCCTAAACTGGGTTCTTTATCCCTGGTCATCCCTGCTTCCCTTGGCACATCAACCCATTTGCCACACAAAACCCACATCCCATCCCTGATGAAAATGACTTTCCATTGTCTTGCTTACAGTTCCCTCACAGCTGACCTTATCCTCAGCGCCCCCCTCCCCTCCACTCCTGTGACAGCCCAACCATATTGAATTGCCAGTAGTCTCCCAAGCTGGGCCCGGTTACTCATCTCTTCCAGGCCCTCATTCTTTTTACTCTTCTGCCTGAGAAACGCCTACTGGTTTGTCAGCTTCTTGCTCAAAGGTCATGCCTCTGTAATTAAATAGCTCTCAGCGCCCCCAGCCAGACATACTTCCCAGTGTCTACATACTTCATCACATTGATTGGTTTGAGGCATACCTCAATACTGGGTCAATAGCTCTAGCCTGATGGCCCACATGGTGGTTCCCACTCTAGCACCCCTAAAGCTCCTCCAGTTACTTCAGAAAGTCCCCAGGGGAATACCTCACTTGTGTCCACAAGGTGGCTGCTGGCTTGCATGGAATACCCTCTGCTCTGCCACCAGCTGTAGCCCCACAGGTCCATGCCACCACCTGGGAGAGCCTTGTGGCCTGTTGTGAGAACACCCAGGGAGGCCAACTTCAGATGCTTCCAGACCATGGATCCTTGGAGAGCCAGAATGGGAGGGGCTTTCCTCAGCTGTAAGTCATCAGCTGCAAGGAGCTCTCCCTGTATTCAGACTCTTCCAAAGTTCTTCTTGTCCCTTTTGCCTTCTTGTTTCGTAAAGAAGTAAAACTAGCCTGGCGGACCCAGGGGTGGGGGCAGGAGCATAGAAACCCTTTCGAGGGTCTCTCTTCTCCTCACATCTAGTTCTCCCTCTTCAAAAACTTCCTCTCTCATTTCTCAATTCAAGGCTAGGGTTGGTGTGGATGAGCAGAGACAGCGATGTCAGTGGTGAGTGCAGGGAGGGAAAGAGGGTATTGACTGTGTGAAATTTGGCTAGTTCTAAATGTCCGTGGTTTAGTGTTACTTAAGAAATTATTTATTTTAATTAACAAGAAATACATAAATACATTCTTATAAAACTTAAAACCATAGAGATTAAGCTTAGGTTCCTGTTGGCAGCCATCCTTCAATCAGATTCCTTCCTTACCTATGCATATATTCGTACATATTCATATAGGCCTTAGCAATAAGTCACCTTTTGAGTGTATGTTGACATGAATTTATCATATTAAGTGTGTTGCTCTCCAACTGGATTTACTGTACCCAACAAGTAGTTTTGTTTTTTTTTCTTTTGAGATGGAGTTTCACTCTTGTCACCCAGGCTGGAGTGTAATGGCTCGATCTCAGTTCACTGCATACTCTGCCTCCTGGGTTCAAGCAATTCCCCTGCCTCAGCTTCCCGAGTAGCTGAGATTACAGGCACCTGCCGCCATGCCTGGCTAATTTTCATATTTTTAGTAGAGATGAGGTTTCACCATGTTGGCCAGGCTGGTCTCGAATTCCTGACCTCAGATGATCCACCCACCTTGGCCTCCCAAAGTGCTAGGATTACAGGCGTGAGCCACCATGCCTGGCCCAATAACTAGTTCTTTAGGGTTTTCAGTGTCACCATTCATTGTCATTACTCATTCCATTTAATTTCTAGTTCTCCACAGCAGGATGTTACATAGTTACTGAACACCTCCCTGCTATTAGTGATTGTTTGTGTCTTTGCACTATAGCAAACAATGCTGCATAGGGCATCCTTTTATCTGTCTTCCTCAATACACGGGCCAGGGTTTCTTTCAGGTGAACAAGAAGAGTGGAACTGATGGCTCATGAAGTGCGTGAATGTTAAAAAAATGATGACATTGTCAAATTGCCCTGTAAAGTGGTTACTACAACCCACTACAACCCACCTCCCACCAATGTGTTTGAGGAGGTTCATTTACTCGTAGCTTCCCTATACTTGAGATCATCAAACTTTGTGAGCAGGCCAGTCTAATCAGGAAAAGTAAATCTCCTGTCTTCTCCTCAATTGGGGAGAGGTGGTCCCCTGGCTGCCTTAGTTGGGTAGGGGTCTGGGAGGGGGCCTGGTGCTGTTGACAGAAACTTCCAGCCAGCCCTGCTTATGGTCCCTCTTTTACTTTTCCTCTCCAAGTCTGCAGTGCCCCAATTCTTGAGCTTCTTTAGAGTATGTTGAGAATGTGGTTGCCTCTCATGTGCTTCCTGCTCTCTCCTCTGTTGACCCCTTCCTAATCCCCCAAACCCTGGGTCTCAGCTTTCTCTCATCTTCTGTGTTACCATTTTTGAGCTTTAAATCTTTTGTTGACATTTCTCATTTTTGGCCCTCCCTCCTTCCTTTCCTCCTTCCCTCCTTCCCTCCCTTCTTCCGTCCTTCCCTTCCTCCCTCCCTTCCTTCCTCCCTCCCTTCCTTCTTTCCTTCCTTCCTTCCTTCTTTCCTTCCTTTCTTCCTCCCTTCCAGCGGGGTCTCACTCTGTCACCCAGGCTGGAGTGCAGTGACACAATCTTGGCTCACTACAGCCTCCACTTCCCAAGCTCAAGTGATCCTCTCACCTCAGCCTCCTGTGTAGCTGGTACTACAGGTGCACACAACCATGCCCAGCTAATTTTTTGCATTTTTGGTAGAGACGGGAGTTCATCATGGTCCCTAGGCCAGTCTCAAACTCCTGAGCTCAAGCAGTCTGCCTGCCTTGGCCTTCCAAAGTGCTGGGATTACAGTCTCACTATGTCACCCAGGCATCTTTTTTGCAATTATAAAAGTGGCAATACTCTGCGTTGTACAGACTGTACAAAAACATGAACTTAGACAAATAAATTCCTAGAAGTAGGGTTGTGAGGTCAAAAACAGTGAATCCTTTAATTTAATAGATATTGCCAAACTGCTCTCCAAAGAGTTCAGGACAATTTTTGCCAACAAGTGTGAATTAAATTTCTTGTTTATCTACACTCGTGCCAAGACTGGGTATTGTTAATCATTCAACTTAGTCACTTTTATAGAAAAAGTGATATTGTATTATTGTTTTAATTTGCATTTCATAGGATAGAAATAAGGTTTCCAATAGTTTTTCACATTCTTTGCCCATTTTTCTGTAGGCTTTTTAACCTTTTGATTTGCAAGGGTTCTTGGTATGTTAGATGTCATATATAGGTATTGCAAACACTCTTCATTTAAATTTTTTATTTTACTTTCTTTTTCTAGAGACAAGGACTTGCTCTGTCACCTAGGCTGGAGTTCAGTGGCATGACCACAGCTCACTGCAGCCTGGACGTCCAGGCTGAAGCAATTCTCCGTCCTCTGCCTCCTGAGTAGCTGAGACTACAAGCACACACCACCACACCTGGCTAATTTTTGCATTTTTTGTAGAGCTGGGGTCTCGCTATGTTGCCTAAGCTGTTCTCAAACTCCTAGGCTCAAGCAATCCTCTTACCTCGGCCTCCTAAAGTGCTGAGATTACAGGCGTGAGCTACTGTGCCTAGCTGGAAATATTCCTTATTGGCTGCTTTTTCTTTACTTCTTATTTTTTCAAATATAAATATAGACAGGCTCTATGTTGCTCAGGCTGAAGTGCAGTGGCTATTTACAAGCGTAACCATGATTCACTGCAGCCTTGAACTCCTGGCTTCAAGTTATCCCCCTGCCTTAGCCTCCTGAGTAGCTAGGACTACAGGTATGCATCACCATGACCTAACTTTTGTTTGTGTGTGTGTTTTGTAGAGACAGGGTCTCATTTTGTCACCCCATCTGGTCCCTCAAGCAATCCTCCTGCCTCGGTCTTCCTAAGTTCTAGCATTACAGGCATGAGCCACCATGCCTGGCCAGCTTATTAATCTTTTTTTTTCCTTTGTGAGATGGAGTTTTGCTCTTGTTGCTCAGGCTAGAGTGCAATGGCACGATCTTGACTCACTGCAACCTCCGCCTCCCAGGTTCAAGAGATTCTCCTGCTTCAGCCTCCCGAATAGCTGGAATTACAGGCATGTGCCATGACGCCCGGCTAATTTTGTATTTTTGGTAGAGACAAGGTTTTTCCATGTTGGTCAGGCTGGTCTCGAACTCCCGACCTCAGGTGATCTGCCGGCCTCGGCCTCCCAAAGTGCTGGGACTACAAGTGTGAGCCACTGCGCCTGGCCCAGCTTATTAATCTTTCTTTTTGCTTTATAAAGGTTTATAATTTTATATGGTCATGCTTATGAAGGCCTTTAATATTCCAAATTTTTTTCTTTTTCTTTTTTTTGAGATGAAGTCTTGCTCTGTCACCCAGGCTGGCATGCAGTGGCAGAATCTCGGCTCACTGCAACCTCTGCCTCCCTGGTTCAAGTGATTCTCCTGCCTCAGCCTCCTGAGTACCTGGGATTATAAGCACGCACCACCACGCCTGGCCAAGTTTTCTATTCTTAGTAGAGACAGGGTTTCACCATGTTGGCCAGGCTGGTCTTGAACTCTTGACCTCATGATCTGCCCATCTCGGGCTCTCAAAGTGCTGGGACTATAGGTGTGAGCCACCATGCCTGGCCCACCAATTTTTTTTCTAAAACTTACTCATCTTTATTCTAGAAAGTTATTGGTTTCATTTTCTTACATATAACCGTCTTTGAACCATCTGGAATTATTCTGGCATTGAGAGGTAGGAAGCCAGCTTCTCCTCGTAAATATTTATTGAACAAATGAATGAGACATTCTGCAGCCCTAAGGGAAGCTGATGGCCTCCTAAGGGATTAGATTAGATGGTTAATAAAATTGTTTGTTCACTCTACAAGTATTTTTAAACTGCATGCCAGCATGGCAGAACGCAATGGTGAATAAAATCAGATAGAGCTCCCACTCTGAGGCTATTACAGTTGATGGGACAGGCAGACATTAGCCAGATACCACAAATGGATGTAAAACTTACAAAGGAGATATGTGCCCTGGAAGAGCATATAATTAAGGAATCTACCCTAGCCTGGGAGGTCAAGAAGGTGTCACAGGTTAAGGAAGTTCCTTGGGAAGTGCCCTCAGGACTAGCACCTGTGAGAGGGTGAAGCTGGCAGGCCTGGCCAGACAGAGTGACTGCACTCTAGTTGCAACAAAGGTCTTAGCCACTCCCACAGGGAGCTCTGGAGGGTAGATGACCCTTCAAAGTTGCAGTGAAGGGAGGCAAGGGGTCTGGGCTTTTATTGCCCATCCTATCTCCCTGCTCCAATGAACTAGACAATGGATGTAGATTGTCCCCAGGCAGCTCCGTTCAGCCAGGGCATTTCCCAGAGTAAGACTCATCTGCCAGCATCCACCTCCAAGTCTCCTAGCAGCCAGGGAATGAGGGTGTTGGTCCTGAAGTGGACATCTGGGTGGCAGGTCACAGCAGACTCTACGGAAGTCTTCCATAAAGTAGTTGGAGAGACCTTGAGTACAATACTGATGGGTAAGTGGAAGTTAACTAGGCATAAAGAATGGAGACTTTTTCTAGGAGCAACCTGCTTTCTCTAGCACAATGCCAGGGAAGCCTTTGCACAGCAGGCACAGGCAGGAATGGGGGCAGAGAGACTAATGAGGAGGCTGCTAAGAGAATTTAATAGAATACATTCAAATCTGGAGATGAGCATATACAAAATTAGACAGAAAAGCAAAGTTTCCTGATATCCCCAGCCCTCAGAGACGACAACTATTAAGGTTTTTTTGCTTTTGTCTTTTGAGACGGAGTCTCATCTCTTGCCCAGGCTAGAGTGCAGTGGTGCAATCTTGGCTCACTGCAACCTCCCCCTCCCAGGTTCAAGCAATTCTCCTGCCTCAGCCTCCCGAGTAGCTGGGATTACAGCTGCCCACCAACATGCTGTGCTAATTTTTTTTTTTTTCATTAGAGATGGGGTTTCACCACATTGGCCATGTTGGTCTCAAACTCCTGACCTCAAGCGATCCTCCCACCGTAGCCTCCCAAAGTGCTGGGATTACAGGCGTGAGCCACCATGCCTGGCCCACTGCATTTCTTTTCCATCTTTCTTCTCTGCACATTTTATTTAAAAGTGAGGATTTTATTATAGATGTGATTTGTTTTTCTGCTTTTTTCTACACATTTTTTCTATACCTTTACTGTTTCTGATCACAAAGGCAACACCTGCCAATTACATAAACTCAGAAAGTACAAATTTTAATAAAGAAATAAACAATACTTCCAACCAGATGCAGCCTGTAACCTGGCACCCCACGGGCTCCAGAGCTCCCGTGTCCATGGTCCAGCCCAGTGGCTGGCATGCCGAGAATACCTGGAAAATGCCAGCTATGCACTGTCACCTCGGGGGGGTCTCTTCTTATTTCCAAAGCTGTCTTCTTCTTAACGAAATGCACGCAGACACTGAGCAAGTATGTACTGAGCTTCTCATCTCCCAGACACCAGAGACACATCCATAGACTGACTGAGTTCACTGCCCTTGTGCTGCACGCCACTTGAGGAGACAGATGGTGGTGTCATGTAAGGAGCTAAAATGTCCTGAACTGTGAAGGTGGCAAGTGGGGGCTGAGGGATGGAGGGGGCAGGGTTGGGGCAGGTGGGGCTGACTGGGATGTCTAGAGCCCAGAGCTGGGGCCGGACCCTGCACTGCTCTGCTTGGGGACCTCGCTGTGCTCTCCATCATAAGGGCAGACAGTGGCCAGGGTGAGGCTGGCACAGTGCAGCCCTTTCCCCACTGCAGAAGAGGCTGCCTTCGTGGGGTGGGAGAATAGGCTATGGGGACTTGAGAGTCATCCTGACCCCAGGGGTGGTTGTTTCTGGAAACAAAAATCCAGGGCTTATGTTCCTGGGACAGAGGAGCCCTGGGGCCTCGCGTCCTCCCCATGGCCTTCACGTTGGGCAGTGAATGCGTCTTCCTGTTGAGTCTGAGGGAGAGAGAAGTGGTGTCACTCAGGGAGTCAGCTTTCATCTCACTTAGTCCTCACAGTGGCCCTGTGAGGTAAGGACCGCCAGCAGCCCAATTTATAGATGAGGACCCTGAGGCTCAGAGAAGTTACATGGTTTGCCCAAAGGGACACAGCTACTAAGTGGCTGACTGGGATTGAACCCAGGTCTTTCTGAGACAGCCCAAGCTGTGGATGGAATGCTCCAGCTCACGGATGAACAGGTGAAGTGGAACAAACACTTTAGAATGATCTGGCAATATTCACCAAAGCTAAACATTTGCCTCCCATGAGCTAGCAATTTCCTCCCTGCGTGTGTACCTTACACAGATGTGTCTATATCTTCACTAAAATACAAGTAAAACAACCCTCACAGCAGCACAATTTGTAATAGCCTCATACTAGAAACTTCCCAAATACCCATCACAGAAGAATGAATAAAAAACCATGGTACATTCAAGACTAGAATACTATACAGCAAAGAAAATGAATAAATTGTGGCTACAACGTGAATGAATCTCCCACAGCTTGTGTGTGAGTGACAGAAGTTAGACCTATAAGAATAGGTCTGTAAGAATAGGTAAGAATAATATCTATAAGAATAGATAATGTGTGATTCCATTTATATGAAGTTATAATCAAGCAAACTAATCTCCAGTAATAGAATTTACCTCGGGGTGGGGGTGCAGGGAATTGATCCTTCTGTGGGGCCTGAAATGTTTACAGTTGCCCCTCAATGTATGTGGGGAATCAGTTTCCCCATCTCCCACAGATACTAAAGTCCTGATATAAAATGGTGCAGTATTTGCATATAACCTAAGTACGTCTTCTTGTATACTTAAAATTATCTCTAGATTACTTATGCAATCATGTGTCAGATAACAACATTTCAGTCCATGCCAGAATGCATATAGGATGGTGGTTCCCATAAGGTTATAATGGATCCGCCCTATACAGGTGTACCATCTCTAAAAATTGATATTTAAGATGAGATGGGGCCTTGTTATGTTGCCCAGACTAGTCTTGAACTCTTGGGCCCAAGTGATCCTCCCATTATGGCTTCCCAGAGTGCTGGGATTATAGGCATGAACCACCACAGCTGGCCAAATGTACCATTTTTTATTGTTTATAATGTATTTTTATGATCCTTTTCTGTGTTTAGATACACAGACAGCCACCATTATGCTACCATTGCCTACAATACTCAATATGGTAACATGCTGTAGAGGTTTGGAGCCCAGGAGCAATCAGCTCTACCACTCAGCCCAGGTGTGTGTTTGGCTGGACCACTTGGAGGAAGCTAAGGAGACATGACCTAAACACAGAGGGTAAGTCAGAGCGGGGATCCCTGGACAGGTAGGAGAAGCTAGGCAAAAACGGGTGAAGTCTGAATAAATTTCACCCTATTCATGTAATTACTGCATTAATAACCTTAGATAATAGTTCACATTATCATTTAGCTAATAGGATTGCACCCATGTTAAATTTCTTATTTTGTTTTTTTAAGAGACAAAGTCTCACTCTGTCACTTCGGCTGGAGTGCAGTGCTATGATCATAGCTCACTGCTTCCTGGAACTCAACTGCTCAAGCAATCTTCCCACCTCAGCCTCCTGACTAGGTGGGACTATAGGCACATGCCACCATGCCTGGCTAATTTCTTTTACTTTTCTCTAGAGAAAGAGTATACCTAAGTTTCCCAGGCTGGTCTCAAACTCCTGGGCTCAAGTGGACCTGAACCTCCTGCCTCAGCCTCTCAAATTGCTGGGATTACAGGCATGAGCCACCACACCTGGCCTAAATTCCTTATGTGCCATGGTACTGCAAAACGTCCTTATTAAGGGCAGCTGGATGGAAGGTGTACATGTAAAATCATTTCAACAGTAAACATTTATTTTACAACATGAAGACGGTTATCCTTCCATGAGTGTAAAGTACGAAGGCAGGCTTATGGTGTCGTCAGAAGTCAGAACACTGGTTTCGGGGCTGCAGGTGCTGGGAGGGGCTGGGCATGGTTGGCTTTGTGATCTGGGGGCTGGTGTGTTCCATCTCTGAATGTCTTTTCAGCTGTGCGCTTACCAGGGAAGTAAGTCATATCTTGATAAATTTTCATAAGTTTAACAAAAAATAAAACGAGGATGGGAAGCTTGTTTGGGATCTCAGGTGCTTATCCAGCCATGAGCCCTGGCCCAGATGCTTCTAGAAGCCTGGAGGGAACTGAGAACATTCAAAGTAGAGGTGGCAGAGCCAAGGCCCCAAGGTGGGAGTGCACTGCTGCTTGCCCCTAGCTGTGAATGGGGAGTCCTGCTCGGAGGCAGTGCTGTGTGCACTGCAGGACCCACAAGTCCGTGTCCACGTTGTGGCTCAATGCAGTGAAAGCCAATCTCAGCCCCTCCACAGTGTGGTCAGCCTGCCAGCAGGTGGCCAGGTGATCCTCCTGGGAAACTGTGCCATCCCAGGGACTGGGTGTGAGTCTCTCATCCACAAATGTGGTGCTCAGCAGCGGTGTCAGCCTGGTGAGCCTTGGTAAGGGCATGAGCAGGATGCCCTTCCACCCCCATGCCAGTCTCAAGGCCACTTGCTCCGTGGGCCCATCCAGCAAGTGTGGCAGCTTGGAAAGAAGCCGGCTCCATCCACAGGGCATGCTGTTTTGCTTAACTCAGGACAAACACCATCCTTGACAGTAATTCTCTTTGGTGGGAGTACTGGAAACATGAATAACACATACCTTCAGAGTCTGAGCTGTTGAGGCCAGGGCTTCTGGGTGCCCTCCTGTCAGGAAAGCCTGCACTGGCAGCTGGAAGACACCTGGTGGTGGCACCTGCAGTGGCTGCAGCAGTGGCTGCAAGGCTTCGGGACTCACCCGGCTTCTGTGAGGTGAACTGTGACAGTGGCAGAGCTCTGCAGTGCCAGAGTCCCCTGCATGGTCATACTGACTGCAGCTGGGAGCCCACCACACCCCTGGTGACCCTCTCTTCCCAGGGCTGGGATCTAGGCCAGGCCCCTCTTGGCCTGGGAATTGTGCCCTGGGCAGGGGACACAGGTCCACAGGTTGGGAGAGAGGCCCCAGGACATGCTGCTGGCTGGCCTGTGCTGCCATGCTCACCTCTCTCTTTCTCTCTCGTGGCCTTGATGGGACCAGCCTCCCCATTGAATGGGATTTTCCAAGGTGTCTGGGGCTGCGGGACAGCTGGCAGGGTGCCACCCTGGCTTCTTCCAGACATGTCAGTCACTGGTCACCGAGGGGGCCAGATGCAGGTGCCCATGTTGCAGTGGGGTTATCTCCCAACCTCCCTCTTAGTCCTGATGGGCCTGCGCTGGGCCCAGTGTCAGGGTCCCCTTGGGCTTCCTGGGCTAGGCCTGTACCATGGTCCCAAGGCTGTCTGGGACACATTCAGAAGGGACATGGACCCAGCAGCTCTGTTTGAAATTGTCGTGGGGGAACCAAGGGCCCCCCACATCCAGGTCCGTCGGGAGCCAGGGCATCGGGTTCCACTGCAGGAATCTCCAGGAATGCCAAGGTCCTCCCTGAGCCGGGGCCAGGCTGGGCATGCCGTGAGTCCCAGGTGCCCCCAGAGAGTAGTCTGCTGCCCTGGGCTCCCCAGAAGCCCCCTCATGTTCCTGGGCCTTGGCCTCATGGACAGCCCCACCAGGACAGGGTGTGGGACGAGGTGTGGAAGCTGACCAAATGGGCCGCTGGAACCGGGCTGGTGGGCCTGGAGGGGCCTGCCTGTCCCCCTTGCAGAGGGTCTTCCCGCCACGTGAAGCCGGCACAGGCCTGGGTGCCAAGGACCGTTGCTCGGGTTTGGCTGAAAGGAAAACAGACATGGTCAGCATCTCCAGTGAGCCCATGCAGGCCTTTCCAGGCTGGGCCTCACCTGCCTGCGTCTCTGGAGTCCTCAGGGTCTCTGTGTGGCCCCTGTGGTCTGACAGTGAGGACATGCCTGTAGTCTGCTGATCCCAGGGGTGTGTGCCGCCTGGCATGGGGAAGCTGTCGGGGCATGGCAGGTGGCTCCTGGGACTGCCCCCAGGGTTCAGCCTAGCTGGGGGCTTCCTGCCACACACCCTCATCCCAGGGCTGTTGGGCCTTGGATATGGCCCCCAGCCAGAACTCAGGTGGGAGGGGCCTTGGCTGTCACCCAGCCCCCTTGCCACCTCATGTGGGGACGTGTCTCCACGGTAAGTGGGCCTGGATGTGGGTCACCCTCTGCCCTCCTGGGCTGCCCTGTCCATACCAGGACTGACCATTCCCACACCTGGCTGAACTCTTGGCTCTGGCTCGGGGCCCGGGGTCCCACCTGTGCCCTCTCTCTGAATGCTCTAGGGGTCAGAGACACTGATTCCCTTGTCTCCCTGGCTCAAGGCTTGTTGTCCTGGCACCCTTGGAGGAGTCTGCAGGAGTGAGGGGCCTCTGCTGCTCTCTGAGGCTGTCAGCACTTGCAGGGAGGAGTGGAGGCTCTCACAAATGGGTCTGGCTCCTCCAGTGCCCTTGAGGGCCCTGTGAGGGGGAGAAAAGGCTACTGTGGAAAGTGTGAAGGCCTCTGCTGCTCTCTGAGGCTGTGGGTGATTGCAGGGAGGGGCAGGGTCTCCCACAAATGGGTCTGGCTCCTCCAGTAACTTTGAGGGCCCTGTGAGGGGGAGAGCAAGACACCATGGAAAGTGGGAGGGGGCTTGTTGGAGGGTCTTGCCCACATCCCCCTCCTGCATGCACAGCACATCCAGTACATATGCACTGAGCGTCTGCCCTGAGGGCCGGTGGGCCTCCTGTACTTTCTTAGAGTCCAGGAGGAAGAGGAGGAAGAAAAGGTGAAGAGGAAGACCCAGGTAGTAGGGTTAGGGGTCCTGGGTACTCCCCCAGTATTGACTGCCCCAGAGGGTGACTCAGGAGGGGACCTGGTACTGGAGCCCTCCTGGGGGTGGCAGGTCCCCATACTTCCTTGTTAGTTTCTTCATAGAGGCCTGAAGATGATTAAGAACAGTGTCATCCACAAACAAATGGAAGAACATCCCATGTTCATGGATAGGAAGAATCAATATCACGAAAATGGCCATACTGCCCAAGGTAATTTATAGATTCAATGCCATCCCTATCAAGCTACCAATGACTTTCTTCACAGAATTGGAAAAAACTACTTTAAAGTTCATATAGAACCAAAAAAGGGCCCGCATTGCCAAGACAATCCTAAGCCAAAAGAACAAAGCTGGAAGCATCACCCTACCTGACTTCAAACTATACTACAAGGCTATAGTAACCAAAACAGCATGATGCTGGTACCAAAACATAGATATAGACCAATGGAACAGAACAGAGCCCTCAGAAATAATACCACACATCTACAACCATCTGATCTTTGACAAACCTGACAAAAACAAGAAATGAGGAAAGGATTCCCTATTTAATAAATGGTGCTGGGAAAACTGGCTAGCCATATGTAGAAAGTTGAAACTGGATCCTTTCCTTACACCTTAGACAAAAATTAATTCAAGATGGATTAAAAAACGTTAGACCTAAAACCATAAAAACCCTAGAAGAAAACCTAGGCAATACCATTCAGGACATAGGCACGGGCAAGGACTTCATAACTAAAACACCAAAAGCAATGGCAACAAAAGCCAAAATTGACAAATGGGATCTAATTAAACTAAAAAGCTTCTGCACAGCAAAAGAAACTACCATCAGAGTGAACAGACAACCTACAGAATGGGAGAAAATTTTTGCAACCTACTCATCTGACAAAGGGCTAATATCCAGAATCTACAAAGAACTCAAACAAATTTACAAGAAAAAAACAAACAGCCCCATCAACAAGTGGGCGAAGGATATGAACAGACACTTCTCAAAAGAAGACATTTATGCAGCCAATAGACACATGAAAAAATGCTCATCATTACTGGCCATCAGAGAAATGCAAATCAAAACCAAAATGAGATACCATCTCACACCAGTTAGAATGGCAATCATTAAAAAGTCAAGAAAGAGCAGGTGCTGGAGAGGATGTGGAGAAATAGGAACACTTTTACACTGTTGGCGGGACTGTAATCTAGTTCAACCATTGTGGAAGACAGTGTGGCGATTCTTCAATGATCTAGAACTAGAAATACCATTTGACCCAGCCATCCCATTACTGGGTATATACCCAAAGGACTATAAATCATGCTGCTACAAAGACACATGCACACGTATGTTTATTGCGGCACTATTCACAATAGCAAAGACTTGGAACCAACCCAGATGTCCATCAATGATAGACTGGATTGAGAAAATGTGGCACATATACACCAGGAATACTATGCAGCCACAAAAAAGGATGAGTTCATGTCCTTTGTAGGGACATGGATGAAGCTGGAAACCATCATTCTCAGCAAACTATCACAAGGACAAAAAACCAAACACCACATGTTGTCACTCATAGATGGGAATTGAACAATGAGAACACATGGACACAGGAAGGAGAACATCACACACTGGGGCCTGTCATGGGGTGGGGGGAGGGGGGAGGGATAGCATTAGGAGATATACCTAATGTAAATGACGAGTTAATGGGTGCAGCACACCAACATGGCACATGTATACATATGTAACAAACCTGCACCTTGTGCACATGTACCCTAGAACTTAAAGTATTAAAAAAAAAAAGAGCAGTGTCATCATCCAGGGCCCAGGTATGGAAGAACTGGTCTCAAAAACATGCCCACAGGCCAGACCTGGACATTTTCATATGGCGCTCTAGGGACAAGGTGGGCATCAGGCCAGGAGAGCTCCCTGGGAAGGGTCAGAGCCCACACCCCGTGGCCACTTCAGTCTCCCAGTGGGCAGTGCTGGATCCTTTTGTGGCCATGCCACGGGTCCAGATGTGCAAGAACGCTGTGGCTGGGGGGCGGCCTGGGCAGGGAAGTGCTCACCACACTCCAGACTTTCATCTGGGTCATGTGAGGGATGGGCTCGGTGTCACTGTGCCCTGCCCAGCCCACCTGGCCAGACCTCCCCCTGGGCCAGAACAGACGATCATGAGGACAGTGTGAGGAAGCTGCCCTTGGCTAGTCAGGTTCTGACCCTAGTGCTCCCCAGGCCCCATTGGGCACACGTGGACTTACTCCTCTGAACCTTAAAGGCAGTGCTTGTTATCGGCATCAACATCTGTTCCCCTTCCAGCAAATGCATGTCCCACAGGCGCAGGGTGAGCCCAAGAGAGATCTGTGGGGAAAATAGGCATGGGACAACCTGGCCCTTCCAGGCTGGGGCTGGTGGCTCGAGCTAGCCCATTGGGGCTTCTGTGACCTTCCCCATGAAGGTCACCCGACCCCTCCAGGAGGCTGGGTCAGACAAGGTCTTGCAGCTCCTTATGGGGGGCACTCATTTCAGTGGAGAGAGGGGCTTCCCCAGGGCTTGAGGCTTCCCTGAGCCCTCCCAAGTCGGGTCCTGGCCCAGTCTGTCCATGAGGCTGGGCCTGAGCCCCACCCTCTGCCCTGGGATGAGCCCTCTTGGGCAGAGGGTCTTGCTTGTGTGTCCTGTGGGGATCTGCCTGAGCCTCCTGTGGGCTGGGGGGTGAGTCAGATCCCCGGGCTGGGGAAGCAGGGCACTGCAGGGCAAGGAGGGTCCCTGAGCCAGGGTCTCCCTGTGCCTCTTTACCCCAACATTCAGCATCCTGAGAAGCCAGCTGAATGAGGAACCCTGTGTGCATAGACCTTCCTTGTCTGGATGGGAGGAACAGAGGTGCTCAGGGCCCCCTGAGCTACCCTAAAAACCTCCCTCTTCCAGGGCCCTCTGAATATCCTTCCCCAAGTGCAGAACACTGGGCAGTGTCCCAGGCTCCCCCCAACATCTTCCCCTTCCGGCACTCCTGGTGGACACACTGTCCTTAGCCCTGCTCTGTGGGAGCTGGGCCCCCATCCCTGTGCCTCTGTCTCCTCCAGGGCTGGAAAGGAAACCCAACTCCCAGCCCATGGGGAACCCGACATCCCAGGTCAGGCCCTGGCTGGGACCCAGCCTGTCACCAGCCCCACGAGGGGCTCCAGCCCCCGCTGCTCCTCCAGCCCCCCAGGATGCAGGGCCTCTGAGGAAGAGCCAAGGGGACCATAAACTCACCAGGTGCCACATGGTCTTGGGTTGTGACATGGGTACCACATGCTCCTGATGGTCTTGGAGCCCCTGGACTGTCCTGCCATTTGGGCTGTGGAACCCTGAGAAGCCCCCAGCCCATCATGAAATCAGAGCCCTCTCCCAAGATGTGGAGCCATCAGCTGGAAGAGCTGGGCAGCTGCAGAGCCCCCCAAACCCCGAGGCCTCCCACCCTCCCATCTGGTAACCCCACCATGTGGCCTTTACCCTGGAGAGGGGGGATGGGAACATCCCCTGGAGCCTGGCTGGAGGTTCCCCTGGAGGCCTCCTGGGCCAGGGTGCAAAAAGGGCAAGCCTGACTTTGAGGCCACGACAGGGGGCGGCCAGAACAGGGTGGGTGCTGGGCTTTGTGGTTGTCTCCTGGAAGTGGCGTTGGGCCAGGGGACACAGGATGGGGAGATGCTGCCATCTGGGCTTGGTTGGCCCATTTGTGGGCACCAAGGGAAGCTGGAGCCCGGGTAGCTGGAGGGCAGAAGGACACTTAGGGAGGGGAGAGTCAGCTGCACAGAATCAGAGCCAGAGGGCATGGCTCCATGACATAGAGGGTGGCCACGGGGAGGATGAGATGCCCTCTGCTGATGAAGATGAAAGGTGTCTGACTTGGGCTCTGGGGGTCAGCCCTGGGCTCCTGTGGGACCCTCAGCAGAGACATCCTAAAGGCTCCCAACAAGCTGGTGACACAAGGAAGGTGTCTTCACTGAAAGCTGAGATCACCTGGCCAGGGTGGCTCTGCCTGGGTCTGGCTGCGTGAGGCAGAGACATCCTTAAGGCTCTTTCTTCTTTCTTTCCTTTCTTTTTAAAGCAAATCATAACCTTTTAGATCCAAGTTACTGAAAACTTCTTTATGCAAGTTTAATTTACATTTCTCTTTCAAATTGTGTCTTTATTGGGACCATCGATTCTTTTTTTTTTTTTTTTACCTGAGACAGAGTCTCTCTCTGTCACCTAGGCTGGAGTGCCATAGTGTGATCTTGGCTCACTGCAACCTCCTGGGTTCAGGTGATTCTCTTGCCTCAGCCTCCCGAGTAGCTGGGACTCCAGGCATGTGCCACCATGCCTGGATAATTTTTTGTATTTTTAGTAGAGACAGGGTTTCACCATGTTGTCCAGGCTGGTCTCAAACTCCTGGCCTCTGGTGATCCACCTGCCTCGGCCTCCCAAAGTGCTGGGATTACAGGCATGAGCCACTGTGCCTGGCTTCAATTCTCATTTTATTTAAAGATTCTTCCTTGGCTCTGGAGACCTGTCACACTTCTGACTCTCTCTCCTGATTCTCTTTGTGTGTTGGGGGGGGGTTTTGTTTTTTGTTTTTGCGTATTTGTTACATAGGTAAACTTGCGTCATGGGGGTTTGGTGCACTAATGATTTCATCACCCAGGTATTAAGCCTAGTACCCATTAGTTATTTTTCCTGATCCTGTCCCCGTCCCACTCACCATGGCCTTTCTTATCGTGCCCTTCCCATGAGTATTTCAATTGCATGGTGAGAGTTCAGGCATAACACATATTGTTAGTCAAATCAGTGATTTATTTATTCATCAAATAGATATTATGCTTCACTATATGTCAGGCATTGTGGTTATCACTGGAGATACGCTGGTAACTAACACAGACAGTGGAATATAAAACTGACCAATTCCATCTGCATGACCCTGGACACGTCATTTCAACTGGGAACATCAATTTACCACCTAGGAAATGTCTAAGACCCTCCCAACACAACCCCGTCCTACATCTCCCTTACATTATTCATTCAACGTATATAAGCACATGCTGTGCGTACGACTATATTTCAATGCAAGCAAAACACATGGCAAAGGGCTATTTCCTGGTTTGGGGATTGAAAGAGAAAGTCTTACAAATATATAAACACTGAGATAGAATTATATATTCAATAAATCATCTTTATTAAAAAGAACACAATGTTAAGAAATAGAGACTAGGTCAGGAGGCTCATCATGTTATAATAATCGTGTGCTAGGATTCGGTTTAAATCAACCAACAAGACATAGTCTGGAGTTGGTTTCTGATCTGAGAAGACACTCTAAAAAATCTGCCATGATAGGATTGTTGTAAGGATCAAATATAGTAAGTCGGGGTACAGGACGTGTAGTGTGTGATACCTAGAGTCAGACTACCTGGATTTGAATCCCTGCTCTGGTAGTCATCAGCTTTATGGCCTTAGGAAAATTGCTTAACCTCTATTTACTTTGGTTTCTTCACCTGTTCTACTGAGAAAGTATAATGGTAACTAAATCATAGGGCTGTTTTGAAGAGTAACAGTTCAAACATGTAAATCCTTGTTATGGAAATTGGCACATGGTAATCACTCAATAAATATTACTTATTGTGAACTAAAATTTGTGTAGCTGCTAATCTATCATTAGCACAAAATAAAAGTTTGTTTTCAAACTCCCACATTGCCTTTATTAAACTATAAATTTCTTGAGAACAAGAAACTAAAATAAAATCAACAGGACATGGTCTAGATTTTTGAAGAGCAAATTACATAGTTAACTAATTATAACACACCGTGCTGTAATCACAGAGGTAGAGGATGCCCCTTATCAGAACACTGACTGATTCAACAGTTTCCATTTCCTTTTCTTGTGCTCCGCAACTCACAGAAGCCAGCTCTCAGAAACAGAATCACGAGTATGGAGGGAGTTCCCCTAAGAAGTGAGTGAGGGAATGCAATTCGGGGTATCAACGAGAGCTGGGAGGCAGAGGGTGGGGTAAGAAGGAGGCATTGCCTGTGATGTAGGTTTCTAATGAAACAAGTGGCAGAGATACCTTTACTTGGAATTGGTAGCGATATGGGAAGATACGTGGATGCCAAAGCTCTGGTGAAACTTACCATAGCCCCTGATCTTGCCTCTGCTTCTCCTCCCTCAAGACTAGCACTAGCCATCATTCGGGTGCGATGGAAACAGAGCCCATGTGTATTAAAAGACCTAACTCTGCAGACACTTAGGAAGGACAGAGTTCCAAAGGCATGGTCCCACTTGCTTCTGTCCTCCGTTGTTCTCCAGCATCAAGCGTGTCAACTCTAACCCCATTGGGGGGATTTCAAGGCCTGTACTGGTTTGGTCCCAATTTAGCTTTATCATCCATATTCGCCCCCACCGCTCTGCAGCTCCACTGAAGCACCCCCTCTTTCCTCTGAGCCCACAATGTCACACCCAGGACTCTGCCTCAGCTGGGCCTCCACTGCCCACCCCTCTATAGATGCCTAAATCCCAGGCAGTTATGCAGACACAACTAAAGTTCTATCCATTCCATGAAGCCTTCCCCAACCCTCTGGTGGAAGGTCACTTCTTCCCCTTGTGGGGTTCTGAGCTTTCATTTCTTTTTCTACTAAGAGTCTTAGCACTTTCTGCTAAATGCTACAATTACCTGTTCACATACTCCACCTGCCCCCACGAGACCAGGGGCATCTCAGAAACAAAGAACATTAAAACCAACTAAATCTATTTCTCATTATAAAATGAGGTATGCTGATTGATTGTGAAAGAATAAAATAATAAAGTATGGAACATTTTTGAAAAGCATATAGATCTGGCTACAGAGCTTTAGTGAGAAGGAACTAGCTAAGTGTAGTCTGTAGTGACACCAATATCTCACCTCCTCTTGCTGTGGAAACCACTTCCCCATAAACAGCCCCAAGACAAGTGAGCACTTCAACTATTCTTGCAAATACCCTGAGCCCTGTGGCTACCAAGAACCCCAGCATGTGCAATTCAACAAGACACCACAGTGCTTAAAAACCATCCTCTCTCATCAGCCGCCATCTCCATCTTCCCATGACTCAGGGCTTACCTCTTAAGAGAAGGGGACACAGCTTGGACCCCAGAAGGGGGCTGGTGACTGAGTGCCCAAGCCCTGTCCTCTTCTGCTCACACGCCCAGATCCCCAACTTCCTGCTAGTTCTTCTCACCCCCAAATCCCCAACTTCCTGCCAGTTCTTCTCATCCCCAAATCATCCCCTGAACAGTGCTGTCTCCATCTACTTCGTTCTGATTTTATCACTGGTTAGAAGGAGTTGGCTCACCTGTCCCTAGTAAAAAATGACTCAGGGTCACAGTGCTCCTTCCCTCAGAATGCCCAGGTCCCCAAGCACCCAGGCATCTGCTGCTTTTCCTAGGACCCCCAGAAGACCCCTAGAAAAATGGTAGATGGCAATTATGAGACTCACAGCTGGGCCAGGTAAGGGCTGGTGTTCCTGCCCATCTCTGGAGAGAAGCAGGACTTGGAGGGGGGCAGCCTGCAAGGGCACCAGCTGGTTTGAGGGCCATCCTGGGGACCCCAGGCCTTTGAGGTCCTATCTGGTGATGGGACACAGGGAAGGGCCAGAGATGTGTTTTCTGGCCTGACCTGGGGTCTGCAAGGAAACAGGGAAGAGCTGCCCCTGGCAGAGGGAAGAGAGGAGGAAGTGTTAGCAGGAGGAGGCTGCCTGAGGAGACCCCCTGCACCACTGAGGAAAGGTCTAGGGAGCTGAGGTTGGACAAAGAGTCCTGAGCAAGTGGACAGGCCCTATGCTTGCCAAGACAGAGAGGGGACCAGGAATTCCCTTCTGATTCCTCAATTTTTATAACTCTCTCTTTCAACAGCTTCCAGAATGAGTGGCTGAAGCTGGCAGGTCTGTGCCAACCCCATCGAGCTCTGGTGCCAAGTGCATCATTGACCTCAGAGTCGAATCCCTGAGTGACCTGGAAGCAACAAGACACTGTTACATTTGTGACAGATTAGGAAGCAGGGACCCAGGCCCTAGGGACGTCCCTTCAATTCCTGAACCTACCCCTACCCAAGCAACCTCACTCTGGGACTCTTCTTAACATGCATTTCAACTTACCTAGATTATTTAATTTTTGTAATGTATTTCTATGTGTTCTTGACTGCTTGTCGGAAGCGATCCCACAACACTCTATACCCCTTCCTCAGCCCCTCCAGTCACACAGTGGTTGACATATATTCAGGCACATGGCTATTCTTTGTGGCTCTCATACAAGGTGGGTGGCTACGTTCAGCTTTTTCTAGAGGACATTGTTCCAAAGCTGTCAACCAACAAATATTTATAGGACATTATTTATCATTTCTGTGTTCAGCTATGTAAAATAACGAATTCGTTTTGAGTAAACCAGTCTTAAACTGTTGGTGATTCTATTGGCTTTGTTTTATGACAAAGAAAGGTAGTGGGATGGGAGGGGAAGAGTAGAAAACTCTGAACAGGGGAAGTCAGCAGAAAGGAAATGATAATGCCTCTCCCCAAATAATGAAACACTATTTCATAAAACAAGGATTATTTTATAAAATATTATGCACCCAGTGTATAATGCATATGCACTAGGTAAATTTGTGCTTGATATATATATTCATGCATTTAAGCTTATTTTTCTCACAAGTCAAGCTCTCTTAAAAATTACTCATTGTCCTTCAAATTCTAACAGTGTCTCCAAGGGCTAAGTATTATTAATATTCCCATTTGATAGAAGAGGAAATGTTGGCTCAGAAAGTTAAAACCACTTGTCCATGGTCGTGCAGCGAATAAATAATGTAACTAATATGCAAACCTCTGAGCAGCCCAGAACCACCTGGGATGGTCATTTAAAATGCTAACAAGAGAATTGGGTTTGGATGTGGGAATCTAGATTTTTACCAAACCGCCAAGTGAAACACATGCAGACTAAAGACAAGAAACTACTGAATTTGTCAATAAGACTTTTTTTTTTTTTTTTTGAGACTGAGTCTTGCTCTGTCGCCCAGGCTGGATTGCAGTGGCATGATCTCGGCTCACTGCAACCTCCACCTCCCGGGTTCAAGCGATTCTCCTGCCTCAGCCTCCTGAGTAGCTGAGGCGCCCGCCACCACACCCGGCTAATTTTTGTATTTTTAGTAGAGATGGAGTTTCACCATGTTGGTCAGGCTGGTCTCAAACTTCTGACTTTGTAATTTGACCACCTCGGTCTCCCAGTTTTTTGTTTGTTTGTTTGTTTGTTTTGTTTTGACTTGTTTTGAGATGGAGTCTTGCTCTGTCGCCCAGGCTGGAGTGTAGTGGTGCCATCTCGACTCACTGCAACCTCCGCCTCCTGGGTTCAAGTGATCTTCCTGCCTCAGCCTCCCAGGTAGCTGGGATCACAGGTGCATACGAACACACCCAGCCAATTTTTGTATTTTTAGTAGAGATGGGGCTTCACCATGTTAGCCAGGCTGGTCTTGAACTCCTGAACTTGAGAGATCTTCCTGCCTCGACCTCCCAAAGTGCTGGGATTATAGGTATAAGCCACTGCACCCAGCCTCAATAAGAATTTAACCACTCTTAAAAATAAGATGCACATGGTAATAGACATCTTACCTAGGTATTATTTCCCTAGAATCCATGCTCCACAAAATCAGTGGTTAACATTAGATAAAGGAAAGACAGTCAGCCAGTATATACAACAAGACTTCTATTGTGAATGCAGAATTATTTGACAGATTGCCTAGACTGAGGTTAAGAAACTATGGTCCTCAGAACAAACCTAGTATTATCCCTGTTTTGTAAACAAAGTTTTGTTGAAACACAGCCACTCCCACTCTTTTACATATTATCTATCCCAGCTTTCCAAGACAAAGGTGGAGTCACATTGTTGCAACAGAGACTATATAGCCCACAAAGACAACAATATTTACTATCTGGTCTTTCATAGAAAACATTTGCTAACTCCTGGCCTATGTTTTAGTATACACTTTTTTAAGTATAAGAAAGTTAGACTGAATCAGGATTCCTGCTGTACAATGCAAGGGGGAGGAATTCAACATACCTGTGAGAAATGCAAAATATATTAGCTTTCTTTTTCATAAGCCCTGCTTTGTGTGTTTTAAACAATCTATTTTTTAGTATGAAAAAGTGACATTTTGGTAATCAACATTTTTGAAGAGCAATGACACAGTCTGTAGAAAAATTTAAAATTTACATACTCTTCAATCTATCTTATTTCTAGGAATCTATTTCAAGAAACACTATCTAAAGAAACAAAGGAGGGTCAAGCACAGTGGTTCACTCCTGTAACCCCTGCACTTTGGGAGGCCAAGGCAGGTGGATAGCTTGAGGTCAGGAGTTGGAGACCAGCCTGGCCAACACGATGAAACCTCATCTTTACTAAATTACAAAAATTAGCCGGGCATGGTGGCAGGTGCCTGTAATCCCAGCTACCTGGGAGGCTGAGGCAAGAGAATTGCTTGAACCTGGGAGGCAGGGTAGCAGTGAGCCGAGATCGCGCCACTGCACTCCAGCCTGGGTGACAGAGTGAGACTCTGTCTCAAAAAAAAAAAAAAAAAAAAGACACAAAGTTTTGGTACATTGCTGTTGTTTGCAGCTCTGTTTGTAAAAACAACCAATAGAAATAAATTCTTTAAAATATGAATAGTTTAAACCATGATGCTATAGCCACATAATAAACATGAAATTACTGAAAAGAATAAAGTAGATATACGTACTGAAATGAAAGGTATCTATGATATTAATGTAAAACTATGTATATAAAATATACATTCCATATGTGTATCTCTATGCCAATCTCTACATTACCACATATTTATTATATAACTATATGTATAATAATATTTGTTTTGGTAAAAGCTATATATATTTACATAAACATAAGAAGGACATTTGATGTGCTATATCCCAATCTATTAAATGTGATTTCCCTGGCAACCATGATTTTTAAGAAATGAGGATCTCCACTTTTCATTTTCCATTCTTTGTGCTTTGATTTTCATAAGTATGAGTATACGATTTTTAATTCAAAAACCAAGATTTGAGAAGCTGGGGCCTTGCATTAAAAACTGGTTCTCTCTTAGTTCTCTTGAACCACTTGCTCTGGGTCCCTCGTTGAGGGGACGAGCTTTGCAGATTTCAGTCTAGTTCAGAGAACTTCAGGAAGGTTCGCAGCTCTTATGTTACCCATTGTATCAAGAGATCAAGGCAAAAAACATGTCCTGTCTAGCTCCAAAGAGTACATTTTGACTCTCTCTCTCTCTCTACACACACACACACACACACACACACACACACGCACCTGCATAAATAGCTATTCTCATGCAACATTTTATAATCCCTTCCAACTTTGAGATATTCCTCCTCTAGCCCAACATCATAGCAAACCAGCTAGGGCAAGTGTGGGGGCATTATCCGGAAACATGATAGTAGCAACCTCAAGGATGTAACAGTTCCATCTTCCCAGGGCCGGAGTGAGAGGGAGGGAGACGATGTGGACACAGGGCCTGGCAGGCAGAGCGTTTCCTCCCCTTGCCTGCATGCCAGGCCCCTGTGAGACGCCAGAGAAGTGGCTGAGGTCAGGTGGTCAGGTGGACGTATCTGAGCTGTGCCCTGCACTGTGGGGCTGCCTCGGACAGGGCCTGGCTCATTGGCCCCACGTGTGCCCACGGTGACATGGCTGCTCTTCCAAACCCAACTCCCTCACCCTGGCCTCTTGGCCTCTTGGCTTTCCTACCACATGCCTGGAGTGCAGAGTTCTGGGAATCTGGTGGCCCACCCTGTGCAGAGGGTGCCTGACCACTGTGTCGTATTCTTACAATTCATATACATTTGTTTGTTGTAGCTCAAAATGTTTTCACTGGGTCCTGTTTCTTGATACGTTTCACTTGCATATCTTTGGGCCACCAGAAGTTTTGGCATGTCCATCCAGTGGCTCTGGTTGTCCCACCTCTGTACCCTAAGACACCCGTGGGGGCTACGCTGGGGGCGCTGCCACACTGGGACGGAGTGATGCCTGCTCTATCCTTCAGACCCCCGGACTGTGATGGGCCCTCTGCTGCCCTCTGCTGCCGCCTCTCCACTCCTTCGCCCGGCAGGTCTCTGAGCACCCTGAACAGCCACACATTTGGCCAGAGGTAAAAAGACCAGTGGGCACTGCCTGAGGCCATGTCACTGTGCTGCCAAACAGGTGGCTTCCTTGGCCCTGACCCCGGGGTTCCCACCAGTGCCTCCACCCAGCCCTCTGTGGGACTGCCTTCCCACGGAGTCTGACCACTGTCCACAGAAGCGGGAGGGCAGGAGGCTGATTCCAGGTCAGAGAGCTGTTAGGGGGCTCTTGGATAGACCCTCCCCACCTAGTGAGTTGGCAAGAGACAGAAACTGACCCCATGGTTTAGGGGCGGGTCCCATGGGAGGGACAGGTGGAGTAAGCCATGAGACGAGGCCCTGGCTGGTGCTGGCCCTGAGGGGATAGATGGGGGGTCTGGCTTTGAGAGCAGAGCCTCTCCCCAAAACCCCAGCCCTGCCCCTCCCTGGGCCTCTCAGATGCCGTTGCTGGCAAAGTGTTCAGAAGAGGAGATTTTGATTCTCGAGTATCATTCAGCCTGAAAAAGGAAGTTTTGACATGGGCTGCAATATGGATGAAGCCTGAAGACATTCTGCTGAGTGAAAGAAGGTAGACACAAAAGGACAGATACCAGGTGACTGCACTTACATGAGGTTCCTAGAATAGTCACATCCCTAGAGAAGAATGGCGGTTGCCAGGGGCAGGGGGAGGAGGAATGGGGAGCTGTTGTTTAATGGGTCCAGTCTCAATTCTGCAGGATGAAGAGGCTTCTGGAGATGGCTTGCACACAGTGTGAAGGTAGAAGGGACTGCGCACGACTGAACTGTACACTAAAAATGGGTGGGTGGGTGGGTGGGGAGTGAAAGAGTAAAAAGCAATGGTTGAAATGGGAAATTTATATTTGTGTATTTAGCACAATAAAAAAAAAAAAAACAAGAGTCCCCAGGACTGGCAGTGCTCATTGAATGCTCACAACAGCCACGTAGGCAGGGACAATCAACCCTATTTACAGATGGGCAAGTTGAGACCGACCCTTACAAGAGCGGACAAGCAAGGGTGCATCCCAGGGCGTCCAGCCTCCCTCAGGCCCTCCAGAGGCCTGTGCCAGTCCTGCTTCAGCTTGCCCACCCTGGGCCCCTCCCCACACCCCAGCCCCAGCTTCCCACACCCCAGGACCCCAGCTCTTCCAGGAAATGCACCACATCCCCTTCCCTGCAAAGCTGGATTTACACAGAGAAAGAACTGGGGACTAGGGGAGCCACCATGGCTCAGGGCCTCCCATCCCCACTTCCAATGCCTGAGGGATACACCCCTAAGTGGACCCCCAAGCAGACCCCCCATCCTGGAGAGATGTGGGGGTCTTCGCTCCGGGGGGGCACTGGTCATCCCCACCTTCAGCTTGAGAGGGACCGAGGACACCCCGAAGCCGGGGACCGCCAAGCCGGAGCCAGTGGAGGGGCGCGAAGTCGGCGAGTTGGAAACTTACTGCAATCGTCCACTGGTAGCCTTCGGCGTCCGGCTCGTCCTCTGGCGACTCGGCGGGCGGCTGCGCAGGGCTGGGACCTCGGCTGGATCCTTAGGCTCCGAAGAGATGGTCCCCATCCTTGTCGTCGTCGCGGGCGCCATCAGAGGGGCGGCGGCGGCCGGCGCTGGCGGTGGCTGGGCCCGCCGGGGCGTCATGGGGCAGGTCCGGCGGGAAGTCGGGGAAGTAGCCAGAGATCTGCCAGATGGGGCGGATGGGGCCGGGGCACACGTGGATGGCCACATGCTCCTGGATGCAAATCTTCGCCTTTTCCCCGCACCGCCGGGGAATGGTACAGGCAGCGCCTCCCCGCCGGGCCACGGCCTGGCCCGGAGTGACCCCGGCCGTGGGCGGCTCAGCAGGCCCGTCGTGGCGCGGCGGGGCCTCCGCGAAGGCCAGCGCGAGTGAGTGCCAGGGGCGGGCAGGCAGGGGGCCGGCCCAGCCCACGTCACTCAGCAGCAACCAGGCAGGGTGAGTGTGCGGGCTGCCCAGGCAGTGCAGAGCGGAGAGAGCTGCGTGGGGCCACACTCACTCGCACTCACACCGGCGGGCACTCCGGCTTGGGACCCCGTGCGCGCACTGCCTGGGGACAAGCGGGCAGCCAGCAGGACAGGGACCCGCAGAATGCACACTCACTCACACGTTCCTGCAGGTGCCAGCACATGCTGGGCTCCGTTCGCTCTCAAGGGACACACGCAGGTGTGCAAGGACAACGCAAGTGCACGCACACGTGTGCAGACACGTAGTGGAAACATCCACTCGCTCACACCTGTAGGACACACACACACAAACATATGCACACATACAGAGTTGGTTGAGGATGCTGTAACACAGTACACCCCCCAATGCACGCGCACGCGCGCGCACACACACACACACACGTGATCAAGGGCACCCAGGGCAGAATCTTCCATATCCCCAAGGACCCCTAACAAGACACACAAACATGCACCCATAGAAGTAATCAGGGGACCTTGAGCACAACTCCCTCTCTCCTTCCCCATCTACCAGGACGCAGAGTCACACTCCTAGGCATGTGGGGACAGGCTGTCTACACACGGGAAGGACATGGACATGCTCAATTGTACGAGGACACTGCAGGCACAGTCTGTGCACACATATTCTCAGGTCACATAAACACAGCACCCTGTAACCTCGAGTCAGTCCCTCACTGAAGCACCCACTGGGACACGGTGACTGAGAACCAGGACAGGGCCTGGTCAGGAGGGGTTGAGGGCAGGGCCTGGGAAGTGAGTGATGCAATGAGGTTGGGCAGTACCACCCGCCACCCAACCACCCACTCCAGGCCTCCCACATAATCTGGTCACTAAACAAATCCCAGCGGGCCCAGCCCCAGCTGTTGCCTGGCTTTCCAGAAACAGAACTCAGTTGGGAATGGCAGCTACTTGGACAGGTCTGTCCCCAGAAAGCCCTGGGCATGGATGGAGTCCCATCTACCCTCTGATTTCCACTGGCACATTTATCTACCAACATTCTGTCCAAGTCTCCTCTTCTGAGCCCTCACCAGAATCACCCTTAATGAAGAGTCACAGGGAGAAGATGTCCACCCATGCATCAGGAGACAGGCCTGGAACAGAGCCTTCCTGCACAGCCTCAGAAGGGACCCACCCTGCTGACACCTTGATCTTGGACTCACGGCCTCCAGTAGTGTGAGACAGTAACATTCTGTTGTTGAAGGTGCGCAGTCTGTGGTACTGTAAAACAGCCCTAGGAAACGAACACAGGCTGTTAGCCCACAGATGGTGAAGGGATGGAATGCTCCATGGAGCTCCAGGCTCACTGTCTGCAGCTCCTAAAGTGTGCTATGGGACCCTTGGGTGGGTGTAGGTACGCAGGGTAATTTTGGGTGGTTCAAGGTGAATAATTTCAATTGACATAACAATGTATTTATCTTGCTGGGTAAATGAGGGATCCCCAACTGCAGGCTACACAGCAGGAGGTAAGCAGCCAGCCATTGAGCAAAGCTTCATCTGTAGAAACAGCCACTTCCCATCCCTCGCATTACCGCATGAGCTCTGCCTCCTGTGAGATGAGCGGTGCAGTTAGAGTCTCATAGAAGCACGAACCCTACTGTGAACTACGCATGCCAGGGATCTAGATTGCCTGCTCCTTATGAGAACCTAATGCCTGATGATCTGTGACTGTCTCCCATCACCCCCGGATGGAACCATGTAGTTGCAGGAAAACAAGTTCAGGGCTCCCACTGATTCAATTGATTCTACATTATGGTGAGTTGTGTAATTATTTCATTATATATTACAGTGAAATAATAATAGAAATAAAGCACACAATAAATGTAATGGGCTTGAATCATCTCCGCATCATCCCTTCCCCTTCTCCCAGGTCCGTGGAAGAGTTGTCTTTAAGAAAACTGGTCTCAGGTAGCAAAAAGGTTGGGAACCACTGGTGTAAATGCTTCAAGGAATAGTTAAGCAGCTTAAGGTTTACATGCTACAAAAAATACAGGTTTAAATGCTAATAAAAATGGGTGCAAATGAAAACACTCTCTTGCTGTGGTCCAAGGAATCTTAAGCATTCTATCAGAAAGACTTGCAGCTTGGAGCTGCAGCTGCCCTCCCACATCCTGTCCACTGTAACCCCTGAAACACACAAACACACACACACGCGTACACACACACACACACACACACACTCTGTGCTTCATGCCCTCACTAGGGTGGCCTGGGAGGGAATGCGAGTTTTTTTTTTTTTTTTTTTTGAGTTGGAGTTTCACTCCTGTTGCCCAGGCTGGAGTGCAATGGTGCAATCTCGGCTCTCTGCAACTTCTGCCTCCTGGGTTCAAGCAATTCTCCTGCCTCAGCCTCCCGAGTAGCTGGGATTACAGGCATGTGCCACCATGCCTCGGTAATTTTGTATTTTTAGTAGAGATGGGGTTTCTCCATGTTGGTCAGGCTGGTCTCGAACTCCTGATCTCAGGTGATCCGCCCACCTCAGCCTTCTAAAGTGCCGGGATTACAGGCGTGAGTCACCGCGCCCAGCCGGGAATGCATGCTTTTAGGAGAAACGAAGACAACTCAGGCCCCTCATTCTCCTGGTGTTTGCACAAGTGCCTTCTCCGCAGACCATGCTTCAGTCTCTTTCTTAGTTCTCCTTCTTACTGAAAGAGAGAAGCAGAGCCGCAGCATGTACCCAGCTGCTTAGGGCCCAAGCCAAGTACACAAGTTTCCTGGGGAGCCTGGTGAGTGGAAGGCACTGCAGATCCTCCCCAAAAGCGGCGTCAGTTTTTGATGGATCCTTGAGCCCAGGAAGGCAATAGACAAGACATCACGGTTCACTGGAAGAGAAAACAAAAATGCAGTGAGGAAGGGCAGTAGTCAAAGGTTCTATGCTCCATGAGAAGGGGTTCTCAGGGCTTTAAGCAGCAGGCAGAAGACTTTATTGCATGTGTGGTTAGGTGATGGCGACCTACAGTTTTCACTGGGAACTGGGATCCAGAGTAACTCGACCTCCTACTCATGCACGTCTCTCTCTGTCTCTTTGCATTTTGTGTCTCTCTCCGGATCTCTTGCCCTCCTTATCCTGTCAGCCTCCTCTGTCTCTCTCCCAATCTCTCTTCCTCTCTTTCGTTCCCTTCTCCTCATCTTTCTTTCTCCTTTTCCAGTTCTCTCTCCCTCCTCATCTCGCTGCATGCTACTGTTCAGGCTCCCGGGGCTCCACGTGGATGGGCGGACACGGGACTCCTAGGCTAATTTTCACGGGACAAGCACAGGGCTGCAGGACCTAGGTCCCCCACCTCCCAGCACCCTCAAAATGAGAGGTGTGGGGTGTGCCCGTGCTCTCCTGGGTGGGCGCCCCATGCTCCAGGAAGCAGAAACTGCAGGACAAAGCTGGCACAAGTGACATGCCCACGTGGCTGCCAGCTTCCATCTTGGGATCTGCTGAGGCCAAAGCAGAAGACACCTGCCCACAACCGACCCCGCACCAAGGTTGGGGGAGGGGTGGGTTTGGGGGTGGGAATGGAGATGGGAACAGCCACTGCAAAGCAGTCCCTGGCTGGCTTCCTGCCCTGCACCCTGTCATGCAAGGCCTCTCCTCCTGCCCCACCCCTGCCCCTCACCACCTCCACCCCTAGGCTGTCCAGATCCAGGCTCCAGAAGTCTCCCAGGATCTAAGAACTAAGGGCAAACACTGGGCTCTGCAGCCCCTAGTCCATGAGTCAGCCACCCCTCTGCATGCTGACAAACCTTGGCTGTCACTTATCCTCCACCCCAAACCAGCCTCAGCCCCATCCTACTGCAGGCCTGTGAGTCTGCTGGAGAAGCCGGGATCCTTTCCTCACCCCGAGGCTGCCTGATAAGCTTTCTGGATCCTGGAGAAAATTGACCCACTATTCTCATACTGGTGCAACTTCTTCCAAGACCTCAAAACTGGACAACATGAACTTGTCTTGTTTCTTGCCTCTTCTTGCTAGGACTGTCGTTGGGACAGTACGAGATGGGGGGTGGCGGGAGAAAATGGACGAATGGATGGATGAATGGACATCCCCCCACCAGCATTACCACCTCCTCCTAAACATAGTCCTGAGAGCTCTATTTCCTGGTAAACTTCCCCCTTCCCACCCTGGTCCAGGGAAGCCCAAAGGCCAGCGCCCTCCACCCACCCTTCCTCGGGTCCACTCTACTGTCTGCTTGCCCAGATGTCTTAACCCGGCTTTACCAAGCTAGAACAGATAGCAGGGATGAGTCCCCAGCCTCTGCCAGGAAGATTTGCCAAAATGTTCTCAGTTTAGAAGCAGGGGCAGTGACGGGGCCTAGGGATGACTCCAGGGTTGTCACTCAAGTAGCAAGAAGGGCAAGGAGCCCTGTTTCCTGCCCTTACCCTGGGAGAACTTGGCCGGGGCTCCACAAGGCCCTGCAGGGGCAGCAGGAGAGCAAATCCACCCTCCTCTTGAGGAAGTCACCACCATCCCTAGGAAGCAGCAGATGGGGGTGCACTGGCAGAGACCTCGTGTGCTATAGGGCAAGGCCAGCAGATCTGTACTCAGCTTCAGCCCCAGGGGAGCTGCAAGATAGACTGATACCCTCACAGGTTTGGCTCTGTGTCCCCACCCAAATCTCATCTGGAATTGTAATTCTCCTGTGTCAAGGGAGGAACCTGGTGGGAGGGGATTGGATTTGGGGACAGTTTCCCCCGTGCTGCTCCCCGGATAGTGAGGTAGTTCTCAGGAGAGCTGATGGTTTCAAAGTGTGGCACTTACTGGTTCTCCACTCACTCCCTTCTGCCATCTTGTGAAGAAGGTACCTGCTTCCCCTTCACCTTCTGCCATGATTGCAAGTTTCCTGAACTGCAAGTCAATTAAGCCTGTTTCCTTTATAAATTACCCAATCTCAGGTATTTCTTTATAGCAGTGTGAAAACAAATGAATACAGTCCCCTTCCCTGAGGTGCCTTCTCCTTAGGCAACCAGCTGCCTCCATGCTCCTCCTCTGCCCCCTGGTATTTCCTTTCCCCTCATGAGGCCCAAGTGATCCACATGGCCAGCCCCAGCCCCATCCTACTGCAGGCCCGTGTGGCTGCTAGAGAGGCTGGGCTCCTTTCCTCACCCCGAGGCTGCCTGATATGCTTTCTGGATCCTGGAGAAAACTGACCCACTGTTCTCATACTGGTGCAACTTCTTCCAAGACCTCAAAACTGGACAACGTGAACTTGTCTTGTTTCTTGTCTCTTCTTGCTAAGGCTGTCATTGGGACAGTCCGAGATGGGGAGTGGGGGGAGACAATGGATGAATGGATGGATGAATGGATAGTAGTCCAGGGAGATGTCCTTGTGTGTCCTGAACTGGGCTCTTCCTCCAGTGAGAAGCCTTCCTAAGTGAGTTTATACAGTCATCCCTTGGTATCCATGGAGGATTAGTTGTAGGGTCCCCGGGGATGCCAAAATCCATGAATACTCAAGTCTCTGACATAACATGGCTTAGCATTTACATATAAGCTATGCACATCCTCCCATATACATTAGACCATCTCTAGATTATTCATGATGTGTAATACAATGCAGATGCTATATAAACGGTTGTGATACTGTATTGTTTACAGAATGATGAGAAGAACAAAGTCTGCACATGTTCAGTAGAGACACAATCATCCAATTTATTTTCTGAATATTTTCCATCTGCTGTTGGCTGAATCCACAGATACGGAGCTCCTAGGTACGAGGGCCAAAAGTGCTTTGAGAGTAGGGTGGGTGAGGTTGCTAATGAGTACAGGGGAGCAGGTGTTGATCAGGAGGGCCCTGCACTGGGGCATCTGGATGCCCTGTCTCAGGACTTGAGACTCCATTTTGATGGCACAGGCATACTGAGCCCAGGTTAAAACGCTCCCCTTGGATGTTCATTTTATCCCAAGCTCTTTCTGGACCCTGGAATCTGGCATCCCCTAGGCCCTGGGTGGAAGGACAGCTGAGCCAGGTTTTAGATAACATGTCTAGAAGAGTGAGCCCCTACTGTGTGCCTGGCACTTTTCTCACAGGCTCCTCTAGCTAGAATATCCAAAGGTCATGGAGAGAAATACCCAGTTAAAATATCAGAAATGAAGAAGCGATACCATTAGAGACACTAAAAAGACCATTAGAGATGCTAAAAAGACCATTAGGTAATAGTATTAGCTTTTGTATTCTGAGATTCAATAGCAGCAGTCACTTCCCTCCACCCCTACGTGTATCCCAGGACCACCCTGGGTGGGGAGGGCTGAGGTCAGGGAGATCTGATGCTGGTCCTGGGCTCCAGGGGTGACAGTGATGAGGAACTGGGTGCACACATGAGTCAGGGAGCCAGGCCTGGCCAGAGAAGCAACACGCACGTGCACAGACATGTTTACCCACTTACACATGTGCATGCATGTGCACAAACACAATGCAGGCAGGCATGTTGACGCCTCAGGTGGTGGAGGACCCTGACTCTGGGCCCTGCTGACTCGGGCAAGGCCCCATTGTGATGCGTGCCATGACCTCAGAATGTCACTCGTGCTTAGCACCTATCCGCTCTGTAGCCTGTGTCTGTGTTCTACAGCAGTTACACACACGCTGAGGTGTTGGTGAGCAGTTTTGTGAACTCAAAGGTTTTCTCCCTGAGAGGCATAACCCAGGCCAGCTGATTCATCAGAATCGGTGAGTGTGACCTGCTCTCTTCCCTCCAGGCTGACTTGGGGACAGTGGCTATGGTATGGGTGGTGTTGGCCTCTGGGCAGCTACAGAGGAGGGTCATCCCTGAGCAGTCACCGGGCGCCCGTTCTACACTGCCTGTGTAGACGATTTTCTCTTTCGTCCTCATGGTGGCTTCGTAGAGTGGGTGCTGTTCCCGAATGTACCCATTCGACAGGTGAGACATCTGGGGTCAGAGAGGCGGTAACCGGCCTGAGAATCCAGACACGACTCTGGGTTTTGCTCTCAGCCCTGCTGTGTGCCGTGCTAGAATTCAGGCCTCAACCCTGAGACCTCCCTGCTCTAGATCCCAAATCTGCCCAGATTACTGATCCTGATGGGGCAGAGCCTGGCCGTGACAGAGACACTGGGATGGATCCACTGTGGGTGGGGAGGAGGGAAGGGTCCTCAGAACACACCTGGGGCCTAAGCTCGGTCCTGATGGTCACTGTGGGACCCACTGGACACACACAGTCCTTTGTCTGCAAGTGGCATGGGGAGCCTTCTGCCCTTGGGCAGTTGTGGAAAGTGAAGGAACCCTGGAGGGCTGGCTGAGGGGAGACTATCTTCCCTTGTGTTCAAAGGGGTCCAGGCACTGGGGTTCTCCCCAAGTATTTCTTATTCTGTCTGGCCTCGCTTTCCTTTTGCCCTGAGTATTCTCAAGAGGGATGGTCCATCTAGATGTTCTCCAGGGGCAAGGACCCACTGTTCTTCATCAGTGACCCAGGAAAATGAAGCCCCCTCATGTAGGGACAGCTCAGAATGGTGGAGTCCACAGTCCCTCCCTGAGAGAGGTGGTTTCCATGAGCACAGTGGCTGCTTTGGAGGCAGTAGATCATTTTCATCCCCAAAAACAAACACACTACTGCTCAAATGGCGTTATTCCTAAAGCAGCTTCACTGGTTAGACTGAAGGGCCACGGTAGCCCAAGTGATGAGCGGGGTAGAACAGAGCAGTCAGGAGAGATCTTGTTCCCCGTAGGAAACTGGGCATCTCTGTGGCCCTGAGCATCCAGGTGGCCGATCGTACAGAGACCTCTGGTGCCTGACCACAGTTCACATCCACATCCCTGGAATAGCCCATTACAGGCTCTTCACCCTTGGCAGGTGGACACCATTCACCCTGCTGGGGCAGGGGTGTGCCCATTTCCTGGCATATGGGGACAATGGGATTCTCTGTCCAGGTCCCACTCTTCTCAAGTTCTTGGGAAGATGCTCACCCCTGCTTGGGGCTTCAGACTGCAGAGACCCATGGAGGTGTGGGCCACGGGGTTTGGCCCATTTTTACCAGAGTGCAGTGGTGGAATGAAGGTTACACAACCAGCCAGCATCTGGGAGCCCGGTGGGAGTGGTTCAGGGGTTCTCCAAAGCTGTCGGGTACAGTGTAACCTTTAGACAATTTTGTCTCACAGGATGGACATGGTAAAGGACATGGAGAGTTTGCAGGCACAGGAGTGGGAGGACATAATTATGAAGTATCAGAAGGTACAGTTCGGTCTGCTCCTTGGAGGGAGGCCTCTTCCAGTGCGCCCTGGTCAAAGGGTCCTGGGTTCCCTAGGAGCACAGGGCAGGGATGGGTGGCCAATACCCCCAGGCCCTTGCACCCTTTACCTTGGACCCCTCACCAAGGCTCCCTCTGGGTTACAGGGACACCGAGCTGGGCTGCCAGAGGACAAGGGGCCTGAGCCTGTTGGAATCTACAGCAGCATTGATCGCTTTGGGATTCTGCAGTGAGTCCTCTGTGCTCCCCTCACCCCTAAAGCAGCTGTCTCAGCTCAGGGATGGGTTTGCTTTTAGAAAGGCCTTTCTGATGCAGGACATGTCTCGCCAGGTCAGGCCAACCTCTTTTCCAGGGTCAGAACTCCTCCCTGGCTCCCCTGCCAGGTCCAGCCTGAGGTTGTTTTTGGGCCAGAGGTGCAAGGCCCATGTAGGGAGCCGGTGGGAATGGAGACTGGGCTAGGCCAGGCCCCTGGGCTCTCAGCAGTTCTGTCGGCAAGTTAGCACAAGAGGAGCGGGGCAGCCTGAGGTTCTGGCCCTGTGTACCAGGAGACAACCCCGGTGAGATCCAAGGGTTGTGGCCACAGGGTGAGGAGACACCTGGCCCAGCCTCAGGGCTGTTGTCCAGCAGGTCTCTCAGAGCCCACCTGCCCCTGTCCTCCCCCATTTCCCTAGAACTACAGCCCTCACTGTCCCCATGGGGAAGGGGGGAAGGTGTGGGGACAGTGGGGGCTTTGGCCCGAAGAGAATGGGGGAGAAGACGGGAAGGGCCCCGCTCTGGGCATCTCACGGTGAGACCAGGGAAGCAGCAGGGCTTGTGGCTAAAGACCCTGGGTCTGGTGCTGGGAAGGGATCTGGGGCCAGGTAAGAGGAGTCCAGCCAGGAGCCCATCCCTTGGGGATCATAGGATGGAGAGAGAGAGGATCCCGGGGGAGGTAGGGTGGGAAGGAGCTGATGAGCCGTGCCACTTCTGAAATGCAGGGTGTGGGGCTCAGATGCAGGGAGAGGCAGGTGGATGCTGGGAGGTCAGAACCTGCAAGAGCCTTGGGGCTGTCAAGTGGGATGGGTCCCTGGTGCACCCAGAGTACACCGGGCAGGTCTCAGGGCAGGCTCCCTTGACCCTGGTGGGGTGATGTGGTCACTCCCTGAGGGACTCCTGTCAGGGCCCGGTTGCCCACCCTGGGTGGCCCCCATCCCATCTCAGGGCTAACCTTTCTCAGCTGCAGCAGAAAGCACCACCTCGAGTCCAGGACGGGCTGTCCCATTGTGCAGCCTGACCACTCCCCATGCCAGGGCCCCAGTAACCCCAGCCAGGCTGTCCCTGCACTCCTTCTTCTCCCAGGTCCTGCCCCTCCTGGGAACCAGCCTCACAGGAAGGCCCTTGTCCTCCCTTCCCTGTGCCTTCTCCCGGGCTGAGCCCTGAGCTGGATAGGGACAGAGCCAGTCCTTTCTGGGGGTCGGCTTCCAGGCTTGGGCAGCTCCAGGCCCTGTGCAGGTCCTCAGCTCTACCTGGGTTGCCTTACAGTGAGATGGAGCTGCCTCCTGTGACTGCCTGGGAGGCGAAGGTAAGAGCTTGATGCATGGAGGGGCTGGTCCAGGGACATAGGGACTGGGCGGGTGGTCAGTGAGGCAGAGGAAGCAGCTGGCCTGGGCGGTGGCGGGTGAGGGCAACACGCTGTCACCGGGAGGGGCAGCAGAGACCTGACCCCAAGTTGCTGTAACTTTGGCAGTTTGATAAGATTCCAAAGTGAGAACCACAGTCCTGGCTTGGGGGTGGCTGCCCGCTTGTGTCAGGAACCCATCTAGAGGCTGGGACCTAAGACTGCTGTGTCTGTGGCCTGAGGATGGCACATCCTGGGGTCCCAAAGCCAGCCCACTGGTGCTCATTTGCTCAAAGGCTCTCAGCCCTTAGGGTCTGCCCTTCCCTGGCTCCTTCCAGCTGGGTCCCACCAGGGATCCAGAGCCCAAGACCCAGCATCCATGGGCGGCTGTGAGAAGCCTGGCAGCTCCGCTAACTCCAACATTCCTCATTTGGCAGCAAATTCGGCAGGAGAGAAAAAGAAAGAGCAAGTGGCTGGAAATGCTGGGTGAATGGGAGACATATAAAAACAGCAAAAAGGTAATGTGTGGAGGGAGAGGGCCCCAGAAGTACTCTCTGCAGAGACAGGGGACAGGCACCCATGGCTGTGGCCTGGCACCGTCAGCCTCTCAGAGGGGGGGTGGCACACTGTCCTCACCCAGAGGACTGCAGTCCTGGTCGCCAGATTGCCTGCCTATTCGTGCAAGCGTCACCTTGCTGGGAGGGAATCTGAATCTAGGGCTGGGACCACCTGGAGTTCAAGGCTAGGGATGCCCTGGTGACCTGAAGGAAGAAAAAGGTTCAGATCAGAGTTTTGACTCTGAGTGTCCATCCATCTTTCAGTCCTGGGAAGGCAGACCCTGTCCCAGCTTGATCTCACCTCTACTGAGGAATCATGGCGCCAAAACCGACATTTTCCAGAATCCCTGGGCTCTGGTCCTCACTGGGGTCACCCCGTGGCCTGTGACATCAGATTGTTTTCTGCCCACAGCTCATAGATTGCATCTATAAGGGCATTCCCATGAACATCCGGGGCCCAGTGTGGTCAGTCCTCCTGAACATTCAGGAAATCAAGTCGAAAAATCCCAGAAAATATAAGGTACTGTCAGCCAAAGCACAACAAACAGGACAGGCCGTGTCAGGGACCCAGGTCTCCAGCTGGAGGGAACGTCAAGCCCACCCTGTTGGGGGTGAGGAGGGATGGACAGATGCACATCCTGGGCATGGACGGTGGCATAGTCACCACAGACAAACTCAGCTCTGGTGACCCTCCCTGGCTTCAGTAACAAGCCAAAAAGCAGCTTTCTGCAGAAGGAAACCTTCCTTCTTTCCTTCCTTCCCGAAGTGCTGACTGTGGGCTGACTGCCATTTGGGGCAGGGAGGCTTCCATCTGTTCTGAGGCTGCTTCCTCCTCTTGGCCCTGCCCTGCAGATCATGAAGGAGAAGGGCAAGAGGTCATCTGAACACATCCACCAGATCAACCTGGACGTGAGCAGGACTCTCCGGAACCATGTCTTTTTCAGGGATCGATATGGAGCCAAGTAAGCCTATGGGAGCCACAGGGTCCCAGGAGAGATGGAGTGAATGAGAGGGAAGGGGACTTCCCTGGAGCAGAAGCCAGGGTCACCCAGCAGGGATGACAGAGCTGCCAAGAGCTCTCCTGGCCCAGGGAGCAGCTGGCACCATGAACTGAACACCTCCCTGGTTCCAAGCCCTGGGCCAGGCTGGAACATGTGGGGCCAGAACCCAGGAGGATCCTGAGGAGACAGAAGAGAGCAAAGAAAATCATGCACAATGGTGAAAGGTGCTCTCCCTGACCCACGGGGACCCATGGTAGGACCCACGGGAGGGTGGCGGGATGGAGGGCCCATGAGCCTCCCCAGGCAACACTGACAGCACCAAATGCTGGGAGAATTAGGGGTCCTGGAAACTCTCATCCAGGTCTGCTGGGAACATGACATGGCACAGCCACATTGACAGCCAGTTGGGCAGTGGCTCACAAAGCTCAATGGACTTGAACCACGTGTCCCCAAGGTGTCACAGATATTGAACCCACTGATTTGAAAACTGACATCCACATGAAACCTGCATGCCATGTTCACTGCTTGATTCATTGTCACTCACACACGGAGCCTTCGGGGATGGCCTTCAACACGGGAATGGGGAGAGACAGGCTGGTCCTCCCTTCAAACAGAAGACCCAGTGAGAAAAGGGAACAAGCCAGTGATGCCTGCACAAAGGTGGGTGGATCCTAGATGCATTTTGTTAAGGGAAAGAAGCCAGGCCCAATAAGCTACCACAGTAGGATTCCCATTCCTAGGCCATTCTGGAAAAGGCCAAATCATAGGGACTGAGAAGCAGTCTGGGTGGCCAGGGACTGACGGATCGGGGAGAGGCTGGGAGCATAGGGGAAACCCTGGAGATTTGGAAGATGAAGGAGTCTTTCCAGAAGGGGCTGGAGCAGTGGCCAGGAGACTGCACATTGGTTTGGAACCATGGAGGAACTGTACACCCAAAGACTGAACCGGCGTGTATGCAAACTGAAAAAAAAAATAATCATTCAGCATGAAAAGGATCGGTCAACTCACTGTAGAACTGGGCTATTTGCATGTCACAGATATGGATTTTACTGAAACATTTCTTCAACAGTCTCAGGCCCTGAAGAGCTCACTGCTTATCTGGTGAATCATCTGAACCTGAAATGGGATTTGTTGTTAGGATTTGTAGACAAAGTGAAACTAACAGCATCTGCACAAACCAAACCATAGCCCCCTTTCTTTGTTTCCTAGGCAGCGGGAACTATTCTACATCCTCCTGGCATATTCGAAGTATAACCCGGTGAGTATTCCCGGCAGTGAGGTTCCCGGGCCGTATTTCCATATTCACAGGAGTGGGTGTCTGGTGGGGGTGTCGTTGCTTCTTTTAAAGTTAGTATTTGTGACCCACCAGGATATAGGAGGTAGGAGTCCAGCTCACTGCTGGCATAAACCTCCAAGCAAGGGGGTGGTCTCAAGGGGTCAAGCTGAGACACAAAGGAGTTGGGGCCTGGACTCCTGGTGTCACCTGGGCCTGACCACCACTTCTCAGAACAAGAAATGACACCCTCCTCCTGGGGCTGCCCCAAAGCCCAGAAGCTTGGCAGTGTCACATGCAGGACAGTGCTCTCAGGAGACATTTGGACAAGGTGCTGAAGTGCCTGATGGACTTGGCTCTTGTCATGAAATGAATTTGCATCCTGAGGAAGCCTCTTCTTCATAGGAAGCCTCCCCAGTCACCTCTGCCCTCTCCAATGACATGAGTCCTCCCAGGTGACCTCAGCCCTCCCAGGTGATGTCCTTCCATGGTGACTCTGGCTCTTGCAGGAAGTGGGCTACTGCAGGGACCTGAGCCACATCGCCGCCTTGTTCCTCCTTTACCTGCCTGAGGAGGATGCATTCTGGGCACTGGTGCAGCTGCTGGCCAGTGAGAGGCACTCCCTGCCGGGTAGGTGAACAGCTGCCTGTGGGGCCTCAGGCAGCCAGACCCGGGGATGGCCACCATGGCCAGGTGATCTTGGCTTTCAGCCAAGGCACCATCCTTGTGTCACCAGCTTGTTGGGAGCCTTTAGGACATCTCTGCTGAGGGTCCCACAGGAGTCTGCAGCTGACCCCCACAGCCCAAGTCAGATGCCTTTCATCCCCATCAGCAGAGGGCATCTCATCCTCCCCGTGGCCACCCTCTGTGTCCTGGAGCCATGCCCTCCAGCTCTGATTCTGTGCAGCTGACTCTCCCCTCCCTGAGAGTCCTCCTGCCCTCCAGCTGCCCGGGCTCCTGCTGCCCTTGGTGCCCACGAATGGGCCGACCAGGCCCAGGTGGCAGCATCTCCCCATCCCGTGTCCCCTGGCATGACCGCACTTCCAGGAGATGACCAGGAAGCCCAGCCCCCACCCTATTCTGGCTGCTCTGTTGTGGCCTCAAAGTCAGGCTTGCCCTTTTTGCACCCTAGCCCGGGAGGCCTCCAGGGGAACCTCCAGCCAGGCTCCAGGGGGTGTTCCTGTCCCACCTCCCCAGGGCAAAGGCCAAATGGTGGGGTCACCAGATGGGAGGGTGGGAGGCCTTCGGGTTTGGGGGCCTCTGCAGCTGCCCAGCTCTTCCAGCTGATGGCTCCACATCTTGGGGGAAGGCTCTGATTTCATGATGGGCTGGGGGCTTCTCAGGATTCCACAGCCCAAATGGCGGGACAGTCCAGGGGCTCTAAGACCAAGAGGAGCATGTGGTACCCAAGTCACAACCCAAGACCATGTGGCATCAGGTGAGTTTATGGTCCCCTCGGCTCTTCTCAGAGGCCCTGCCTCCCGTGGGGCTGTAGGAGCAGGGGGACTGGAGCCCCTCGTGGGACTGGTGACTGGCGGAGTCTCAGCCAGGGCCTGACCTGGGACGCTGGGTTCTCCGTGGGCTGGGAGTTGGTTTCCTTTCCTGCCCTGGAGGAGACAGAGGCACAGGGATGGGGGCCCAGCTCCTGCAGAGCAGGGCAAAGGGCAGTGTGTCCACCGGGAGTGTGGGAAGGGGACAGTGTTGTGGGGAGCTCTGGACACTGCCCAGTGTTCTGCACTAGGGGAAGGGTCTTCAGAGGCCCTGGAAGATGGAGGTTTTTAGGGCAGCCCAGGGGGTCCTGAGCACCTCCGTTCCTCCCATCAGGACAAGGAAGGTCTATGCGGGCAGTGTTCCTCGTTAGGCTGCCTTCTCCGGATGTTGATTCAAGGGGTAAGGAGGCATATGGAGACCCTGGCTCAGGGACACTCCTTGCCCTGCAGTGCCCTGCTTCCCCAGTCCGGGGGTCTGGCTCACTCCCAGCCCACAGGAGGCTCAGGCGAGTCCCCGAAGGACACACAAGCAAAACCCTCTGCCCAAGAGGGGTCATCCCAGGGCAATGGCTGGGGCTCAGGCCCAGCCTCATAGGCAGACTGGGCCAGGACCCAACTTGAGAGGGCTCAGGGAAGCCTCAAGCCCTGGGCAAGCCCCTCTCTCCAGGAGCCACATCCCCACTCAAATGAGTGCCCCCTATGAGGAGCTGCAAGACCTTGTCTGACCCAGCATTCTGGATGGCTCAGGCGGCCCTCATGGGGAAGGTCACTGACTCCGGAGACTGAAGCCCCAATGTGCGCAGCTCGAGCCACCAGCCCCAGCCTGGAAGGGCCAGGTTCTCTCACACCTGCTGTCCCCACAGATCTCTCTCGGGCTCACCCTGCACCTGTGGGACGTGTATTTGCTGGAAGGAGGACAGGTGTTGATGCCGATAACAAGCATTGCCTTTAAGGTTCAGAAGAGTAAGTCTACGTGTGCCCAGTGGGGCCTGGGGAGCCCTGCGGTCAGACCCCGACTGGCCCGAGGGCAGCTTCCTCACCCTGTCCTCATGATCCTCTGTTCTGGCCCAGAGGGAGGTCTGGCCAGGTGGGCTGGGCAGGGCACTGTGACGCCGAGCCCATCCCCCACATGACCCAGATGGAAGTCGGAAGTGTGGTGAACACTTCCCTGCCCAGATCACCCCCCAGCCACAGTCTCCTGTGTACATGTGGACGCCTGGGGTGGCCACAAAAGGATCCGGCACCGCCCAGTGGGAGACTGAAGTGGCCACAGGGTATGAGCTGTGACCATTCCCAGGTAACTCTCTTGGCCTGATATCCACCCTGTCCCTAGAGCGCCTCATGAAGACATCCAGGTCTGGCCGGTGGGCACGTTTTTGGAACCAGTTCTTCGATACCTGGGCCATGGACAATGACACTGTGCTCAAGCATCTTAGGGCCTCTACGAAGAGACTAACAAGGAAGCAAGGTGACCTGCCACCCCCAGGTGGGCTCCAGTGCCATGTCCCCTCCCATGTCACCCTCTGGGGCAGTCAATAGTGGGCAAGTGCCCCGGACCAGCAACCCTACTTGCCTGGGCCTTCCTCTTCACCTTTTCTTCCTCCCCTTCCTCCTTGTAAGAAAGTACACGAGGCCCACCGGTCCTCAGGGCAGGCGCTCAGTGCGTGTGTACTGGACTTGTTGTGCACGCAGGAGGGGGATGTGGGCAAGACCCTCCAACAAGCCCCCTCCCACTTTCCATGGTGTCTTGCTCTCCCCCTCACAGGGCCCTCAAAGTTACTAGAGGAGCCAGACCCATTTGTGGGAGACCCTGCCCCTCCCTGCAAGCACCCACAGCCTCAGAGAGCAGCAGAGGCCCCTCACTCCTGCACGCTCCTCCAGGGTTGCCAGGACAACAAGCCTTGAGCCAGGGAGACAAGGGAATCGGGTGTCCCTGACCCACAGCACATTCAGGGAGAGGGCACAGGCGGGACCCCGGACCAGACCAGAGCCAGAGCCAAGAGTTCAGCCAGATGTGGGAACCGTCAGTCCTGGCATGGACTGGGCAACCCAGGAGGGCAGAGGGTGACCCACATCCGGGCCCAATCACCCACTGCAGAGATGGGTCCCCATGTGAGGTGGCAAAGGGCTGGGTGACATCCAAGGCCCCTCCCACCTGAGTTCTGACTGGGGGCCGTATCCCAGGCCCAACAGCCCTGGGATGAAGGTGTGTGGAAGGAAGCCCCCAGCCAGTCTGAACCCTGGGGGCAGTCCCAGGAGCCACCCGCCATGCCCCAATGGCATCCCCATGCCAGGCAGCACACACCCCTCCCTCTGGGATCAGCAGACTACAGGCATGTCCTCACTGTCAGAGCAGGGGGCCACACAGAGACCCCAAGGACTCCAGAGATGCAGGCAGGTGGGGTCCAGCCCGGAAAGGCCTGCATGGGCTCACTGGAGATGCTGACCACATCTGTTTTCCTTTCAGCCAAACCCAAGCAAGGGTCCTCACTACCCGGTCCTGTGCCAGCTTCACGTGGCAGGAAGACCCTCTGCAAGGGGGACAGGCAGGCCCCTCAAGGCCCACCAGCCCGGTTCCAGAGGCCCATTTGGCCAGCTTTCCCGCCATGGGCACCTCGTTCTTCCACACCCTGTCTTGGTGACGCTGTCTGGGAAGACATCTACACTGTGGGCACTCAGGGTGTGCCCAGCCCGGCCCTGGCTCAGGGAGGACCTCAGGGTTCCTGGAGATTCCTGGAGTGGAACTTGATGCCCCACCTCCCAACGGACCTGGATGTAGGGAGTCCTTGGTTCCCCCATTATGATTTCGAACAGAGCTGCTGGGTCCGTGCCATATCCCAGGAGGACCAGCTGGCCACCTGCTGGCAGGCTGAGCACTCTGCGGAGGGGGTGAGATTGGCTTTCACTGCGCTGAGCCACAATGTGGACATGCACTTCCGGGCCCTGCAGTGCACCCAGCACTGATTCCAACCAGGACACCCCCTTCAGAGCTAGGGACAAACAGCCATGCGCTCCCACCTCAGGGCCTTGCCTCTGCCACCTCTACTTGGAAAGTGTTCAGTTCCCTCCAGGCTTCTAGAAGCATCTGGGCCAGGGCTCATGGCTGGATAATTTCCCGAGGCTTAACAACCCAAGCAGGCTTCGCATCCTCATTTTATTTTTTGTTAAACTTATGAAAATTTATTAAGAATGTGTGCAGCTCAGAACACACGCACAGATGGAACACACCAGCCCCCAGATCACAAAGCCAACCATGCCCAGCCCCTCCCAGCACCCCCAGCCCTGCGACCAGCATTCTGAATTCTAATGACACCATGAGCCTGCCTTTGTACTTGAAACTCATGGAACGGTAACCACCTTCATGTTTTAAAATAAATGTTTCTTCCTGTTGAAATTATTTTAGATATACAGAAATATTGAAAAGGCACTATAGTGTCCTCCTACACCTTCCATCCAGCTGCCCCTAATAATGATGTCTTGTAGTAGCATGGCACATAAGAAATTTAGTCCGGGTGTGGTGGCTCACAACTGTAATCCCAGCAATTTGAGAGGTCGAGGTGGGAGATTCAGGTTCAATTGAGTCTAGAAGTCTGAGACCAGCCTGGGAAACACAGGTGGACTCTGTCTCTAGAGAAAAGTCAAAGAAATTAGCCAGACATCGTGGCATGTGCCTATAGTCCCACCTAGTCAGGAGGCTGAGGCAGGAGGATTGCTGGAGCCCATGAGTTCCAGGAAGCAGTGAGCCATGATTGCACCACTACACTCCAGCCTGGGCAACAGAGCCAGACTCCATCTTAAAACAAACAAACAAACAAAACTTATTCATGTTACCAAACACCACCTGTTCCCCAAAAACCTATTGAAATTTTAAAAAGAGAAAGATAATGCTTGTGAAGTACACATTGTCTTTCTCTCATACTGCCACCTAAGTTATAAATATGTATGAACAACTACAGTAGGCCAGATATTTGTGATATAAGTTATGTAACTACAAAGAAGTTTTTTTTAATTGTTACTCATTTTTATCTCTGTATTTGTTTGAAGTTTACTAACCAAATAACAAAAACATTTCCTCCTCCTTACACAGAACTGCCTTACTCTTCTGGATGATGAGGATCATAGATTGGAATATTTGAAAATCCAGGATGAACAACACCTGTTAATTGAAGGTACAAGATGGAAGCATGCATCTATATTACATTTTCAAGGGGAAGAATTTAAAGAGTTACTAATAACCCATTTTATAATTTTCTCCAAGACAACTATTATTTGATCATTATGTTTTTATGACAAACCCTTTGGAAAAAAAAGAAAAAGAAAACCCTTTGAACTCTTATGTAATCCTACCATACGATTTAGATTGCTTTAAAGGGAAAATATTCTGTTTTTAGTCATTGACAAAGGATGGGAATGGTAGATAAAAACAAGTGAATTCAGTTTACAAATTTATAGTTCCTTAAAATTTTCAAGTTGCTGCTTTGAGTTTGAGTAAAGAGAGCAACTTTCTTGCATAACTAGTAGCACAGGCTTTCATTAGTCATCAACACTGGCTACTCACTGACAGAGCTACTTGTATATTCATAGATTTACACACTGGCATACACATGCCATTAAAAACTTTTTAAGTGTATCTTTTCCCATCAAGTTTTGTGGCAACGTTGTTAGCTGCCTTTGTATTAAAATGAATAGGCCGGGCGCAGTGACTCACACCTGTAATCCCAGCACTTTGGGAGGTCAAGACGGGTGGATCACTTGAGGTCAGGAGTTCAAGAGCAGCCTGGCCAACATGATGAAATCTGTCTCTGCTAAAAATACAAAAATTAGCTGGGTGTGGTGGCACGTGCCTGTAGTCCCAGCTACTCAGGAAGCTGAGGCATGAGAATCAGTCAAGCCCAGGAGGTGGAGGTTGCAGTGACTCAAGATCACGTCACTGCACTCCAACCTGGGGGACAAAGCTAGACTGTCTCAAAAAAAAAAAAAAAAACGGAATAAATTACTCTGACAGTTGTTACAATTTAAGAAAAAATTGTAATATTTCTAATGTTTTAAGTATAAGAAATTCCATTGTTTCTGAACTTTAGCTACTTCTGTAGATGGTTAAGTATAATTTTACTTCAAGTAGGTAATTGAGGGAAAAGATTATTCAAACCAAGTGACTTTAAAGTCCTCAATATGAAGAATAGGAATGGTTTTAGAGCCAATTACAGGCATGTGCTGCATAAAGATGTTTGTCAACAAAAGACCTGTATATAGCAGTGGTCCCATAAGATTATAATACTGTATTTTTAGTTGTACCTTTTCTATGTTCTAACATGTTTAGATGTTTAGATACACATTGTGTTACAGTTGCCTACAGTGTTCAATACAGTAACATACTGTACAGGTTTGTAGCCAAGGAGCAACAGCCTATATCATACATAGCCTAGGTTTGTGTAGGTACACTCTGTGATGTTCACACAAAGACAAAATCACCTAATGATGCATTTCTCAGAATGTAACCTCATCGTTAAGCAATGCATGCACTAAAATTAACTAGATTTTAAAACTTCTGATTTAGGTATAAGATGTCTTTAAAAAAAAAAAGCAGAAGCAATCGAGTGGGTGTAAATTAGATAGATAAGAAATTAACACATTCCTATCTGTCCTTCCAGTTCTCAACAAAGATATGAGTTGGCCTAAGGAGATGTCTTTTATAGCAAATAGTAGTAAAATAGATAGACACAAGGGTAGGTCTCCAGTATTATCTTTTAAAGAGATTATTTTAAATGTTTTTTTCTTCTCTCAACTATTAAAGTGCTAACAACTTTTGGTTTTCTAGTTCAAAAGTAATTAGGGCCCTTCTTTTTCTTTTTTCCTGAAGCAGTATTTGATGTTGGCAAACCCACCATCAAATTATTTTCTAAATTTCTTTCTAACTCTGCAATTAAATAATTTATATGTTTTAAAAGACATACTAGAAGAAGAATTGTTTGAATTATTTTGAAAAATCATAGCAATTAAAAAGAATAATTGCTGCTTCTGGGTTACAGATGAGCATGGATCAGCACTGTTGCCAGACACTCTATGAAAAGCCTTCTCTAGAATTTCAAAGACCTGCTAGAGAATTATTAGCACCATTTAGCTGATTATGAGAGTTATAAAAAATCTTTTGATTGAATATAAGTAACTGTTTGTGCCATGGCACATTACTACAGCTAAGCTTTGGTTCTCATATTGTTTGTTCCAGTTCCCATAGAAAAGGGAGCCACAGGTCTAAGCAACCTGGGAAACACATGCTTCATGAACTCAAGCATCCAGTGCGTTAGTAACACACAGCCACTGACACAGTACTTTATCTCAGGGAGACATCTTTATGAACTCAACAGGTAATCTTTCTTCAATCACTGGCCTCTTAACCTGTGACTTTGATATAAACCCAGTATCACCTAAATTTCCTTTTTTCACTCTGCGGGAGACAGATTTTATCTTATTTGCCCTATTTAATATGAAATAGGCCAAGGAATACATCCTTGTTTCAAAAATAAAATATATTTTGATGTGAGATGCTAGGCATTTTTGTGCCCACATGATTGTAATTTATGAGAATCTTTGGCAACAAATTTTCCTCTCAAACTTCTAGGACAAATCCCATTGGTATGAAGGGGCATATGGCTAAATGCTATGGTGATTTAGTACAGGAACTTTGGAGTGGAACTCAGAAGAGTGTTGCCCCATTGAAGCTTCAGGTAAGCAGGTTAAAATAATATAAAAGTATTTAATTCCTAAATAGTTGTTTAATCATTTTTCTCTACTTGTTTTTTGTGTTTAGCCTTTTAGCTTAATGAAAGTTTTTGGATCCTTCACTTGGTATAAACAAGACGCCAAATTCTTTTTGCTTGTTTAAATATTTGCAAAATACTACTGTATATGTAGTGGGTAGGATAAAGACCAAAGGTACACTTTAAATTCAGGATGTCATTCATTTTACTAATTTGTCAAACATCTTATATGAAGAGTAAACCTTTTTTGGTAATACTTCACTATTAGCAGTGTTCTAACTGCAAGGTGGATTAATTACATCCAATCCAATCCATTTCCAACATAACTAAGATAGTTCTATCGGTAGAATACAAAGAAGTAGGCTGGGAGCAGGGGCTCACGCTTGTAATCTCAGCACTTTGGGAGGCTGAGGTGGGTGGATCACTTGAGGCCAGGAGTTCAAGATAAGCCTGGGCAACACGGCAAAACCCTGTCTCTACTAAAAAAAATTAGCCAGGTGTAGTGGTGCATGCTTGTAATCCCAGCTACTTGGGAGGCTGAGGCATGAGAAACGCTTGAACCTGGGAGGTGGTGTTTGCAATGAGCCAAGATCGCACCACTGCACTCCAGCCTGGGCAACAGAGTAAGACTCTGTCTCCAAAAAGAAAAAAAAAAGTAGAAGAATGAATAAATGAAACTAATGAATATAAGTTTTATATTAATATCAGATGTAGATTTTAGTGAAGTTAGGATTATTCATTATTTTTATTTAAATACAAAGCAAAAGCTTTTTATATTACAAATTATTAACTATAACAGCTACACATTTGACTACTTACCTCTTGCCAGGCACTATTCTAATTAATTTATACCTTCTAAATAATTCTAATGCAGTTAATAAAAGTTAGGATGCAACAAGACCAGAAAATGTAATTGTTGAAGACAACATTACATTATATAAAATAATATATACACATATTATTTTAAACATGCTATGTATTATTATATACACATTATTTTATGCATATGTTGTGTATATATTATGTACCTATAAAATATACATATTTTATATGCATATAAAAATGTGTAAAACATTATAGAACAGGATGTCTTTCAATGTGAGCAAATGCTGTTTTAGTATTTCTGTCTTAAATAACATCTATGTGCCTGAAGAACAGTTTGCTTACATGATACTGAACTGAGGACATGGTATTGGCCAAAATGCTTCTCTCTTTTTTTTTTTTTTGGTCATTTGACATTAAGATTCAAAAGATTTCATGATTATCCAAAATACATTTGTTGAAATTGAGGCAGACTAAGTACTATACTATTTATTTTCTTACAATGGGTCTGATTGGATTATAGGACATGTTCATTCCAAATTTTCTGGGTAAGAAATAATGACTGTGACTTCTCTTATATTTATAGTGGACCATAGCAAAATATGCTCCCAGGTTTAATGGGTTTCAGCAACAAGACTCCCAAGAACTTCTGGCTTTTCTCTTGGATGGTCTTCATTAAGATCTCAACCGAGTCCATGAAAAGCCATATGTGGAACTGAAGGACAGTGATGGCTGACCAGACTGGGAAGTAGCTGCAGAGGTTTGTCAGTTTTGAGTTTCTAATGTAAGCAATAGACAAAATGTTCTGGCCACAAATACATGTAGCACAACTTAAATGCAAACTAAACTATTCTGAGATCGGAATTTTACTGTGAAAATGAAGGAATTTCTATTTCTATGCTTAGAAGGAATTTCTGTTTCTATTTCTATGCTTAATTGTTATGCAATAATGCCAAAACAAAAATACCTTTAATGAATATAGAAAACTGTTGCCATTTCACATGGTAAACTTTATGGGACTGGATGTAGGAATAATTATCCAGTGGAATTTAAAGAGTCCCCATAATTGCTAAAGTAATGCATACAGTGACCTGTAGGCATGCTTTATACTTGTTAATGGACCAGTAACTTTAATATTTACCATTGTTACATTGATAAGAACAAATGAAAAATAGGATTTTCCATCTCAATTTAATATTTTATGTTAAATGAAGAGTAGGGATTATATTCTTTACTTTTAAATCCAATATATTTAACCAGTTTCTGTGAATTTATATAGAAATGCCTCTCTTTTGGATTTTGAGAGAAAATTCTCATCTTTTTTATTGCTAGGCCTGGGACAACCATCTAAGAAGAAATAGATCAATTGTTGTGGATTTGTTCCATGGGCAGCTAAGATCTCAAGTCAAATGCAAGACATGTGGGCATATAAGTGTCCGATTTGACCCTTTCAATTTTTTGTCTTTGCCACTACCAATGGACAGTGATATGCACTTAGAAATAACAGGTAGGTCACAAAGTTCTGAAAAATTACTTGATTCCATTAAATTTACTTTATTTAAATAGCCTGAATTTGTAAGCATAGTTATTTGTTTACAAATAAAGACTGGTAGTCAGTATATTATAACTGAGCAACCTAATTTTAGGCATGACTTGAGGTTTGAAAGATGTAGATTGGGGCATTTTTTTTTTTTTGGTTCCAAATATGCCAGCAACTCTCTTTAAAACCCTGCAAAGCCACTCATACTTTTATGTCAGATGAACACCAAAAAAATACTGATTTCACTTAATATTATCCCTAAGTACCATCTGTTTTAGTGTTTACACATAAAATAAAAATTCTAGGCTGAAATATTTGCTATTATATTTACAGGTCAGATATATCTGTACACAGCATTTAAGACTTTCAATGAAACCTACATTTTACCGATAAAAGATCTTTTCTCTTTACTAGTGATTAAGTTAGATGGTACTACCCCTGTATGGTATGGACTAAGACTGAATACTGATGAAAAGTACACAGGTTTAAAAAAACAGCTGAGAGATCTCTGTGGACTTAATTCAGAACAAATCCTTCTAGCAGAAGTACATGATTCCAACATAAAGGTAATGTTAACTACTCTAAGAAACTTTTGATTCTATCCTTCAAAAATGACATTTTTCTCGATTATTATGATCAGTTGTTAGGTTATGTGACCAAGAGAGATACTAAAACATAGTGAAAACTGAACAACAACAACAAAAAATGCCAAGTTTTCCAACCCAGAAACTTAAAAGAGTTTTCTACTAGAATAAAAGGATAATACTGATGGTGGTATTTTTGAAGAAGGGAAATATGTAAGGCTGCCTGTATGGAGTGTTCTAGCTGTGTCACTATAGTATAGGTTTCCTCCAAAGACTGCTGCTATTACCAAAGACTACTGCTATTACACTTCACAGCTCTTCTATATTACCACTGTTACTAGAATTCTTCCTAGGTTAAAGCATTTTATGTATTTATGTATATATATACTTGGTCTTTTAACACACTAAGAAATTAAGAGTAAAGACAAATTGACACCAATCATGTCTTTCTACAAACCAGCTGGGGAAACAAATAATCTAATAAATATATTGCCTACTCTAAATTAAGCTCCTGCAACTGGTATTATTTATATTCATCTCTGGGATTTCTGAACACACTCTCACCTCATTGACATTTTCTTAATATGAAATGCAAAAGTGGGGTGTCTGAGGGTTGGAATTTAGATCCCTGAAATGAAGGACAAAACTAAAGAAGTCAGTCATATACAACACACTTCTTCCTGTGAAAAGAGATAATAGTTCAACAATTGAGGTTAGTTTTCAGTTGTTTTTATCAAGCATTCATCCTTTATGTAGTTGAAAAATTATTCAATCATCTCGTTGGTTTTACGGATGAAAGCACCTAAGACATTCTTTTGAAATACGTTAGAGAGAGAACTTTTTCTTTTTATCTGAAACATCTCCCTCTTCTCATCTTGCTGCTGTTTCTGTAGAACTTTCCTCAGGACAACCAAAAAGTACAACTCTCAGTGAGCAGATTTTTGTGTGCATTTGAAATTCCTGTCCCTGCATCTCCAATTTCAGCTTCTAGTCCAACACAGACAGGTAAGATAGAACTAGAACTCCTTCTCATGATTGCACCTTTAAATATTTGTCTAAGAGTTGTCATCTTTTTCATATTTGTCCATGCTGAGGATATTATAGCAGAAGAGTTTTGGAACCCAAGGGAAACCTTACTGATTATTCCATATTTTTTAGATGAGAAACCTAAAATTTAGAGAATCCAAGTGACTTCAGTTAGATAGGTAGCTGTTAGCTAATATACTCTTGGAATTCAGATCTCTTTGAACTTTTATCTAATACTAACATGGCAACAGCTAGTATGAGAGGAACATACTACCAGAAAATATAAACAATAGATATAGCTAGAAAGAAATCCAATATTATATGTAATTTAATGCGGTCACTCACTGAGTCCTTTTAGCCACTAGTATGCTTTGTCTATTCCTTATATTATTTACAGTTAGGTCAATTAGGCTAATTCCCCAACTATGAAGGGCTTTATGAGGCTCCCCTCATTGATGTGTAGTAGGTAGATAGTCCTGACGGTGAGTTGGTGGATGATCTAATTTTAGTTTTAATTTAGAGCATCATTGTCCAATAGAATTCTGCAGTGCTGGGAACTTCTGTGATCTTTGCCATCCAATACAGTATCCACCAGTCACATGGACTGTTAAGCACTCGAGATGTGGCTAGTGTGACTGAGAATAATGCATTTGTAATTTTTATTTTATTTTATTTATTTATTTTGAGAAAGGGTCTCACTGTCACCCAGCCTGGAGTGCAGTGGCATCATCTTGGCTCACTGTGCCTCTGCCTTATGGGCTGGAGCAATCCTCCCACCTCAGCCTCCCAAGAAGCTGGAACTACAAATGTGTACCACCATGCCCAGCTGTGGTGTATCTTTTGTAGAGATGGGTTTTCACCATGTTGCCTAGGCTGGTCACTAGTTCCTGGGCTCAAGGGATCTGCTACTTCAGCCTCCTAAAGTGCCAAGATTACAAATGTGAGCTGCCTCATCCAGCCTAATTTAAATTTTAAATGCAAAATCTTGGTAGAAGTTACTGTATTGGACAGTGTCTTCAAAGGCGAAGAGAAGGAAAAGAAAACAAGTGGTAGAACTGTTTGTGTGCTACAATATGGTGCTGATACAGATGTCTTCAAAAATTCTGCTTAAGAGTTTCCAGCAGTTACTCTTTCCTTTTCATTTGGTCAAAAGTGTGAGTTAGGGAAGTAAAATTGGAAATTAAAATCTTCCAATAAATCTGGAGTTATTTATACTATGATTTCTCCCTGCCCTGTGTTAAGAGACTACACTGTCTCTGGTCCTCAGGATACTTGAGAAAAGAGCAAAGATGAAAATACCACAAGCTTATGATGCTGTACTTATCTTTGAATTTGTAGATTTCTCCTCTTCGCCATCTACAAATGGAATGTTCACCCTAACTACCAGTGGGGACCTACCCCAACCAATATTCATCCCCAATGGAATGCCAAACACTGTTGTGCCATGTGGAACTGAGAAGAACTTCACAAATGGAATGGTTAATGGTCACATGCCATCTCTTCCTGACAGCCCCTTTACAGGTTACCTCATTGCAGTCCACCGAAAAATGGTTAGTTAAATGTTAGGCAACTCACTGCCAGTCTTGCTAGTGTCATTTGTGAAATAGCCATTTTCTGTCTTTGCAACATCATTGAAAACATTTTCTTCTCTTTTTTTCTTTAATTTTTTAAAATTTAATACTTCTACAAATTTTACTTTTTTACTTTTTTATCCTGTCCTCAAAATCTGTTGCTATGAATGCATTTTCAATGTATTATATATGTTAATATAAGTGATCAGAGCCAGGATTTAGTATTATTCATGATGGCTAATGTATGAAATGACATTCCTCATCCATATATTAAGAGGCAACAGGATAGTCAGTGCATCTGAGTACTACTTTCTTGAAAAATTTTTGTCTCCTGGCCAGGTGCAGTGGCTCACACCTGTAATCCCAACACTTTGGGAGGCTGAAGCAGGGGGATCACCTTAGCTCAGGAGTTCAAGCCTAGCCTGGGCAACATAGTGAGACCCCATTTCTACCAAAAAAAAAAAGAAAAATTTTAAACTAAGCTGCCATGATGGTGTGGGCCTATAGTCTCAACAACTCTGGAGGTTGAGGCAGGAGGATCACTTGAGACTAGGAGGTCAAAGCTGCAGTGAGCCATGCTTGCTTGCACCACTGCATTCCAGCCTGGGCAAGACCCTGTCTCAAAAAAAGAATAAGAAAGAAAAGAAAGAAAGAAAATGGCTGGGTGCGGTGGCTCACACCTGTAATCCCAGCACTTTGGGAGGCTGAAGCAGGTAGATCACCTGAGGTCAGGAGTTCAAGAACAGCCTGGCCAATGTGGTGAAACCCTATCTCTACTAAAAATACAAAAATTAGCTGGGCATGGTGGCATGTGCCTATAGTTTCAGCTACTTGAGAGGCTGAGGCAGTGGAATTTCTTGAACCCAGGAGGCAAAGGTTGCAGTGAGCAGAGGTTGGGCCACAGCACTCCAGCCTGGGTGGTAAAGTGAGACTTTGTCTCAAAAAAAAAAAAGTATCTCCTAAGCCAGATATGTTTAGGAGGCTCCCTTGAGGGCAGGATTTTGAAGCTATAATATGCTACAATGCTCACACCTGTAAATAACCACTCCACTCCAACCTGGGCACTAAGTGAGACCTTGTCTCTAAAAAATTAGAAAAAAAACCCAACACACACAAAATTTATGTTTCCTGTGTGTTTATGTAGGTATGTACATCTTCACTGCCACATAAATGCAGATGGCTTTGGAAAAGTTTTTTGTTTTGGGTTTTTTTTTTCCTTAGAGGACACAAGAATGTTCTTGGGCAAAATCAAGTTGTGCATAATTCCTCTCTTGATAGTCTAATATATAACTGTTGCATTAAAGGTTCACTCTTTGGTAAAAAAGAAAAAGGAAGGTTTGAAAACTGTGGTCAGTGGATAATTGTTAAAGAGGTAGTCTTCGGGTATAGTGGCAACTTGGTAGAGTAGAAAGGGCGCTGAACTAGGAATTTAGCCACCTAGGTTTTAGTTCTAATTCTGCCACTAGATAGCTGATTGAGCTCTTTGGACTTTAGTGTCCTAATTTTGTAAAGGAAAGGAAAGGCCAGGCAAAGTGGCTCATACCTGTGATCCCAGCACTTTGGGAGGCCGAGGCGGGTGGATCATGAGGTCAGGAGTTAGAGACCAGAATGGCCAATATTGCAAAACTCCATCTCTATTAAAAATAAAACAATCAGCCAGGCATGGTGGCACACACCTGTAGTCCCAGCTACTCAGGAGGCTGAGGCAGGAGAATTGCTTGAACCTGGGAGGTGGAGGTTGCTGTGAGCCGAGATTGTGCCATTGCACTCCACCCTGGGTGATAAGAGTGAAACTCTGTCTAAAAAAATAAATAAATAAATAAATAAAATAAAGGAAAGGAAAGCAGGCTTTCTAGATCAAGTGAATAGATTGTATAGCAGCAACAAGAGAAAACGAAATTGTAAAAAAGGTACTGTATTTGTTTCCTAGGACTGTTATAGCAAATTACCATAAATTTGGTGGCTTTAAACAACAGAAATATATTCTTTTTTTGTTTTGTTTTGTTTTGTTTTGTTTTGTTTTTGATGGAGTCTCGCTCTGTCACCCAGGCTGGAGTGCAGTGGTACGATCTCTGCTCACTGCAGCCTCTGCCTCCTGGGTTCAAGCAATTCTCCTCCCTCAGCTTCCCGAGTAGCTGGGACTACAGGTGCATGCCACCATGCCTGGCTAATTTTTGTATTTTTAGTGGAGATGGGGTTTCACCATTTTGGCCAGGATGGTCCTGACCTGACCTCGTGATCTGCCTGCCTCGCCCTCCCAAAGTGCTGGGTTTACAGGTGTGAGCCACTGCACCTGGCCCAGAAATTTATTCTTTCACTTTCTGGAGGCCAGAAGTCTGAAACCAAGGTTTCAGTAGTGGGGGCTTCCTCCAAATGTTCTAGGAGAGAATGCTTTCTTGTCTCTTCTAACCTCTGGTGGCTCCAGGCATTCTTTGGCTTGTGATTGCATAACTGCAATCCCTGCCTCTTCATATGGCCTTCTCTCTGTCTTTCTCTGATAAGGATACTTATCATTGAATTTAGGGCCCACCCAGATAATCCAGGATGATCTCATCTTGACATCCTCAACTTAATTATATCTACAAACATCCTTTTACCAAACTAGGTCACATTTACTGGTTCCAGGGGTTAGAACATGGATATACTGTTTTAGAGGCCACCATTCAACTCAACTACAGATATTATTTATCTTAGTATCAAAAAAATTAAATGCTGAGAAAAATTAAGTACCTAGGAATAAACTTTAAAAATGACACATAAGACATCTATATAGAAAATAAAATATTGATAGAAATTAAAGAAGACTTAAATATTGGAAGGAGTAAACCATGTTCATGGATTAGAAGACTCAATATTTTAAGATATCAATTCTCTACCAACTAACCTACAGATGACTTATTGCACAATCCCAATAAAAATGCAAAGTCTGCATGTGTTCGTGGGTCTGTGTGTGTGTGTGTGTGTGTGTGTGTGTGGTGTGTGAGTTGATAAGCTGATTCTCACATGTGGAAATACAAAGCATCAGGAATAACCAAGATACTCTTGAAAAAGAATAAGGTATGAGGATATCATCAAGATTGGATATCATCCAGATATCAAGATTTATTTCACAAAGATATGATACTTAAAATAATGTCATATTGGTACAAGAAAACACAAATAGACCATTGGGATAGAATAGAGAGCCCAGAAACCAGTTCACAAATGTATGAACACCTGATTTATAACAAAGATAACATTGCAGGGTGGTGAGAGAAAGACAGTTTTCTCAGCAGGTGGTGCTGGGACAATTAGATATCCATATGAAACTTGGCACCTACCTTTCACCACAATTCCAGGTGGTCTATAGAGCTAAATTTGAAAGCAAAACAATGAAACAGCCCTTGGAAGATAATAATGGTGAATACATTCCTGACACTACTCATATAAAAGAAAAGATTAAATTGGACTTCATTAAAATTGATAACCTGGCCAGGTGCGGTGGCTCAGGCCTATAATCCCAGCACTTTGAGAGGCCGAGATGGATGGGTCACAAGGTCAGGAGTTCAAGACCAGCCTGGCCAAGACAGTTTAGAGAAACTCTGTCTCTACTAAAAATACAAAAATTAACTGGGTGTGGTGGTGGGTGAATATAGTCCCAGCTATTCGGGAGGCTGAGGCAGGAGAATCACTTGAACCCCAGAGGTAGAGGTTGCAGTGGGCTGAGATTATGCCATTGCATTCCAGGCTGGGCAACACAGCGAGACTCCATCTCAAAAAAAAAAAAAAGAAAGTGATCAACAACACTAGTAATCAGTGAAATGTAAATTAAAACAATATTATGATATCAGTGCACTCACCTGAACAGGTGAAATTAAACAGACTGGCAGGGTTGCTAAGTAGAGCAACAGGAACTCTCATACCATGCTGATGAGAATATAAATTAATACAACTACTTTGGAATACAATTTTCTGGTTAAAGATAAACAGTTCTACCTGTAGGTATCCACCCAAAAGATATGTGTACCAGCAGATATGTACAAGAATATTCATAGCAGCGTTATCTATAGTAGCCCCAAAATGAACACATTACATGTCCATTAGTTGTAAAAGGGATTGGGAAGTTGAGATATATTAAGATAATAGAACATTATAAAGGAATGAAAAGGAATGGATTTGTAGTTATATCCAGTACAAATGAATCTCATAAACCTAGTGTTGATGGAAAGAAGCCAGACAAAAAAGAATTAGGCTAGGCACAGTGGCTCACACCTGTAATCTCAGCATTTTGGGAGGCTGAGGTGGGCTGATTGCTTGAGCCCAGGAATTTAAGACCAGCCTGGGCAACATGGTGAAACCCCATCTCTACAGAAAATACAGAAATTAGCCAGCATGGTGCCACACACCTGTAGTCCCAGCTACTTGGGAGGCTGAGGCAAGAGAATCTCTCAAGCCCAGAAAGAGGAGGTTGCAGCAAGCTGAGATCACACCACTGTGCTCCAGCCTGGATGACAGAGCTAGACCCTGTTTCAAAAAACAAACAAACAAAAAAAATGAATTAAGTAATTCTATTTATAAATATAAAAACTTTTAAAACAGGGAAAATGAAATCTAGTGTTTATTGACTTCTGCAAAGGATATAAAACTGTAAAGAAAAGCAAGAAAGTGATTACTGTAACATTTAGAATAATAGTTACCTTTGTGAGGAAGGGAGAATTTGTGATTTGGAGGAAGCAAATGGGAGGCTTTTGAGTGCTCACTATATTCTGTTTCTTAAACTCAGTGATAATGGAAAGCTAGTTGCTTTGTGATAATTATTTGAAATATACTTTTTTTTTTTTTTTGCAATGGAGTTTCACTCTTGTTGCCCAGGCTGAGTGCAGTGACACGATCTCAACTCACCGCAACCTCCACCTCCTGTGTTCAAGTGATTCTCCTGCCTCAGCCTCCCGAGTAGCTGGGATTAGAGGCATGCGCCACCACACCCGGCTAATTTTGTATTTTTAGTAGAGACAGGGTCTCTCTATGTTGGTTAGGCTGGTCTCGAACTCCCGACCTCAGGTGATCCACCCACCTTGGCCTCCCAAAGTGCTGAAATTACAGGCATGAGCCACCGCATCCAGCCAGAAATGTACGCTTTTACCTCTGATTTTTATTTTTCTCTGAATTAGTAGCCCTTGGTTTAAGGTTTCTTTTTTTCTTTTCTTTTTTTTTTTGAGGCGGGGAGAGTCTTGCTGTTGTCACCCAGTCCAGGCTGGAGTGCAATGGCATGATCTCAGCTCCCTGTACTCTCTGCCTCCTGGGTTCAAGTGATTCTCCTGCCTCAGCCTCCCAAGTAGCTGGGACTGCAGGCACCTTACACCATGCCCAGATAATTTTTGTATTTTTAGTAGAGACAGGGTTTCACCATATTGACCAGGCTGGTCTCGAACTCCTGACCTCATGATCTGCCTGCCTCGGCCTCCTGAAGTGCTGGAATTACAGGCGTGAGCCACTGCACCTGGCCCTGGCTGGAAGTTTCTAACCATGTTAATAACTGGGAGTAGAATTTATCTCAGTAGTAACTGAGAAACTATGGGCCCTAGGGCACTAGGAGAAGTTCCTTAATGAGAGGATGAAAATTGTGTGGGTTTAGCTATGTTTTAAAATTTTATAAAATATTTGTACTGAACTCTGTCTGGATTTCTCTGGGTCTTATAATAATAGTAACATATGAAATAGGGTCTTAAAATTATGTATTTAAGCTTAAATGAAAATGACAAAATAAAATGCTTAATAATCTGAATAAAGAAGGGTTTTTTTCTTAGAAACTAGCTAACTTAACCCCTAGTGAGTTGATAAGTTGTTGATTTAGCTTTTCTAACTACTCAATAAATACCAAACTTCTTAGGGAATTAAATGTTCAAAGGTTCAGCAGCTTTGGATAACCTGCAACTCCCACCAACCATTCCATTATACTAAATGTTTATTAAACAGCCATTTCCAGGATAATTCTGTGCAGTATCTCTGTATTAAGGAATATCATAAATAACTCTTTAACATACTCAAAGCAAATTTTTAAAATCTTTACCTTACTTTTATCCTATCCTGTATTTAAAAAACAAAAACAAAAAAAGATTAAAATCACTTAACTGCTTTTAGGAAGGTGGATAAGCGTGCTACAAAATAGAATTACTAAGTTTCACAAATCTCCAAAACTTTGGGAATTGCCACTGCAACAACCACTATCAACAGCTTATCCCTAGAAAATTATAGTTGAGAGAGTCTTCTTTTTATTTTCCCACTGGCATCTTTTCATTTCTTTTTCTTTTTTGAGACAGGTCTCACTCTACCTTCCAGGCTGGAGTGTAGTGGCATGATCACAGCTCACTGTACCCTCAACTTGCCAGACTCAAGCAATCCTCTCACCTCAGCCTCCCGTAGAGCTGAGACTACAGACACATGCCACCATGCCCAGCTAATTGTATTTATTTCTTTATAGACATGGGGTCTCCCTACATTGCCCATTCTGATCTCAAACTCCTGGGCTCAAGAGATCCTCTTGCCTCAGCCTCCCAAAGTGCTGGGATTACAGGCATGAGCCACCACACCCAGTTTACTGTCATATTTTCTGGAGAAAGAAAGAGTCTTAATTGTTTAAAAGCCTTTAGCTATGAAGCTATTACTAGTTTTTACATGTGATTCAGTGTATGTGAGAAATGTTTATCAGGGAAAACTGTGGTTTGAATATATTAATTGCTGAAACCCAAGTTTGTTAGAATAGACAACAATTCTAAAACTGGCAATACCTCAGTGCTTTTAATGACTCCACTGTAACCGTTGTCTTTGTGTCGATAAAGATGGTTTTATAAACATAGAGAAGAATGTGATAGTGACTAATCTGAAATGGTGATAATGCCTGTCATTGGCAGGGTTAGAAGAACTAAAAGGAGGAATCACAGGCCTGTCTTCTCAACTCTCTATTCTTGTTTATACATACAGATGAGGACAGAACTGTATTTTCTGTCACATCAGGAGAATAGCCCCAGCCTCTTTGGAATGCCATTGATTGTTCCATGTACTGTGCATACCCGGAAGAAAGACCTATATGATGCGGTTTGGATGCAAGTATCCTGGTTAGTGAGCCCACTCCCACCTCAGGAAGCTAGTAATCTTGCCCAGGATTGGTGAGTTCAGGGGATCCATCTAAACCTGTGGTTTCCAAACTCTAGAAAAATAATTTATATGAATTCTACATGACTGATAGAACCCAGCCTATGTCAAGTTAATCAGTCTTGGAAGAACCACTCAGAGAGCATACAATTCAACCATTTGGTTTGATATTTGGAATAGGAGAGAGGATACAGCTTCCTTTTGACAAACATTCTAGTGTCTAATAATCCTTCCATTCTCTAATCTTTTGCCTGGATTCATCCTGCTAATGCTTCAAGTAATATCCTTGTCTTCTGTGTTGCAAAAGTAGAGTATGAATTCACCAGGAAATTTGTATAATCTCAGTCCTCTGAAATTCAGGATGAGAGTGACTACATACATGAACTCTGAAAAGTCTCATGATACAAAAAATAATTGTTGGATTATTTCCATACCATGTCATTCTTTTTTCTTTATCCCTTACCACGTCATTTTAACGTGAAGTAATTTCATAAATCTAGATAAAAATAATTAACATTTTCTGTTTTCTTTCTCTTTTTCCTGCCACTGTTCTATTTGATTAGTAAATGCATTTACTCTGAATAATTTTTGGGACTGTGATGATGTCTTATTTTTATCTCAATCAAATTGTAGATCATTTTTTCTTCTTTTTTTTTTCTTTTCTTTACGACAGAGTTTTGCTCTTGTTGCCCAGGTTGGAGGGCAATGGCATGATCCTGGCTCACTGCAACCTCCACCTCTCAGGTTCAAACAATTCTCCTGCCTCAGCCTCCTGAGTAGCTGGGATTACAGGCATGCACCACCATGCCCGGCTAATTTTGTTTTCTTGGTAGAGATGGAGTTTCTCCATGTTGGTCAGGCTGGTCTCAAATTCCCAACCCCAGGTGATCCGCCTGCCTCAGCCTCCCAGAGTGCTGGGATTACAGGCGTGAGCCACCGCACGCAGCCTGTAGATCATTTTCTTACCATCATGGTACAAATGAGAGTTCTGTTTTATGGTAACTAAAAGAAATTCTTTACTTATTTGTTATGATATGGGGTCTTTTGATGATTAGGGTAGGGCTTAGTATAAATACATCTTTTTTTTTTTTTTTTTTTTTTTGTTAAGACAGATTCTTAATATGTCACCCAGGCTGGAATGCAGTGGTGTGATTTTGGTTCACTGTAAACTCCGCCTCCAGGTTCAAGTGATTCTCATGCCTCAGACACCTGAGTAGCTGGGATTACAGATGCTCACAACCACACCCAGCTAATTTTTGTATTTTTAGTAGAGACAGGGTTTCACCATGTTGGCCAGGCTGATCTCAAACTCCTGGCCTCAAGTGATCCACCTACCTTGGCCTCCCAAAGTGCTGGTATTATAGGTGTGAGCCACCACACCTGGCCAGATTTAAATTTAAAGATTTAAATAAATCTTTACTTAAATAAATTATTTATTTATTTTTATTTTGTATTTTTTTGAGACGGAGTCTCGCTCTATCACCCAGGCTGGAGTGCAGTGGCATGATCTTGGTTCAATGCAACCTCCACCTCCTGGCTTCAAGTGATTCTCCTGCCTCAGCCTCCCGAGTCGCTGGGATTACAGGTGCCCACCACCACGCCTGGCTAATTTTTGTATTTTTAGTACAGGCAGGGTTTCACCAGGTTGGCCAGGCTGGTCTCAAACTCCTGACCTCCAGTGATCTGCCCACCTCAGCCTCCCAAAGTGCTGGGATTACAGGCATCAGCCATCGTGCCCGGCCAAAATAAGTTATTTAAATAAATAATTAAAGTATTTATTTTAAGATTTAAATAAATAATTATTTAAAGTATTTATTTTAAGATTTAACTAAATAATTATTTAAAGTATTTATTTTAAGATTTAAATAAATATTTAAAGTATTTAAGATTTAAATAAATAATTATTTAAAGTATTTATTTTAAGATTTAAATAAATAATTATTTAAAGTATTTATTTTAAGATTTAAATAAATCCTAAAGGAAAACTGCAAATAATAGATAAGCAGTTTAGTTAATGAATGTTGTTTTTAGTAAAGATGAAAGTCCGACAAGATTAAATTTGAAGTCAAGTAATTGAATGAAAGAGCTTCTAGACGAGGGCTTTTCCCAGGACTTGCTAATGAATTGGATGTGGATTATAGGGAAAGAGGAATCCAGGCTGACTTCTTTTTTTGGGGGGTGGGGGGATGGAGTCTTGCTCTGTTGCCAGGCTGGAGTGCAGTGGCATGATCTCGGCTCACTGCACCTCTGCCTCCCAGGTTCAAGCAATTCTTCTGCCTCAGCCTCCCGAGTAGCTGGAAGTACAGGTGCATGCCACCACACTCGGCTAATTTTTGTAATTTTAGTAGAGACAGGGTTTCACCATGTTGTCCAGGATGGTTTCAATCTCCTGACCTCATGATCCCACCTCAGCCTCCCAAAGTGGTGGGATTACAGGCCTGAGCCACTGCACCCCGCCCAGGCTGCCTTTTTACCTGAACAATTGTTTGTGAATGGTGGTACCATTTAATGGAAAAAGGAAAACTGGGGAAGGAGCAGATTTTGGCAAGAAAAGACAGGAATGAAGTTAAATTCAAGAAGTCTACTATATATTCAAGAGGGAAATTCACTTGAATGTCCTCTGCTGGAGATATAAATATAAATGTCATCAACAAATAGGTGGTATTTAAAGCCCTGAGACCAGATGATTGACATTTAGAGAGTGAGATTTAAATAGAGAAGATTCCCATGATCTATACATGAACTCTGAACTGAGTTCATATGCATTCTGACATTTAGAGATTGAAAAGGGAAAAAAAAAGCATCAAAAGAGATTGAGGCTGGGTGCAGTGGCTCATGCCTGTAATCCCAGCACTTCGGGAGGCCGAGGTGGGAGGATCAGTTGAGGCCAGGAGTTCAAGACCAAGCTGCCCAACATGGCAAAACCCCGTCTCTACTAAAAATGCAAAAAATTATCCAGGCATGGTGGTACATGCCTGTAATCCCAGCTACTTGGGTGGCTGAGGCACAAGAGTCACTTCAACCCTGGAGGTGGAAGTTGCAGTGAGCTGAGATCACACCATTGTACTCCAGCCTGGGTGACAGAGCAAGACTCTGTTGAGAGAGAGAGAGAGAGAGAGAGAGATTGAAAAGGAGCAGCCCGTAATGTAAGAAGAAAACCAGGAGTTAAGTGAAGGAAGTATTTCAAGAAAGGAGTGATAGTTGTTTCAAATGCTACAGAGGACTGGGAATTGCCCACTGGATTTGATAAAATGGTCTTTGGTGATCTTTGTGAAAGCTATTTTAGTATAGATAAAGGAGTAGAGATTGGAGTGGTTTAAAGAGAGAATGGTCCTTCGGACATTAAAGAAGATAGCCAGGCATGGTAGCTCTCACTTGATTTTAGTGGTACTTGGTAAAGTTATGGATGAAATAAGAGTGGCCTGGAGTTGATGATTTTTAGAGTTGGGTAATGAATACATGGGGTGTTCACTGTATAGTTCTCGACTTCTTAAGTGTTTATGTCAATAAATTGGAAATTTTAGATGAAATGGACAAAATCCTGGAATTAAGGGTCTATGTAGAAGAGTGATTATTTTCAGGGACAGTGGGTAAAGAGGCAAGTGAGGATTTCAGGGCAGCGATTGGAGGTTTCTCTTGGGTGAAAGAATCATTAGAATAGGGATGTTTGAATAAGTAAGTAACCCAAAAAGATAGGAGGTTGTGGTTGCAAAGTAGGATACTTGGAATTGAGATTTTGGAGGTAGAAAAGTTTGTATTCACAAGGTCTAGAATATGACATTTGGAGAGGGTTTACATATGGGGTGGGGGAAGTTATTGTTGGAAGAGAGAAGACCAAGTTACTGTTGTATTAATTGCATTGATGTTGATGTCACCAAGAATAATAACAGGAGAAGTGGTGGAGAAAAAACACAGTGAACTGGGTGCTACAATCTTTAGTGAGTAAAGAAGATATGTACCTTCCAAGGAGGAATAGCAGGTGGCATAATTCAGTAGCACATGCTACAAAGAAGCTGGAATGTTTTAGAAAAGGAAGGAAGAAGAGATCATGTACAAGTGGCATAGGAATAAGGAAGAGATCTATTTTACCTCCAGGTTCTGGAATGTATTAGAATAAAAAGTGCAGAGGGTAGGGTGTGGTGACTCACACCTGTAATCCCAGCACTTTAGGAGGCTGAGGCAGGAGGATCACTTGAGCCCAGGAGTTCAAGACCAGGCTGGACAACATGGCAAAATGCTGTCTTTACAAAAAATGTAAACATTAACCAGGTATGGTGGTGCATGCCTGTAATCCTAGCTACTTGGGAGGCTGATGTGGGAGGATCACCTGAGCCCAGAAAGGTGGAGGCTGCTGTGAGCCATAATCATGCCGTTGCACTCCAGCCTGGGCAACAGAGTGATACCCTGTCTCAAAAAAAAAAAAAAATGGCAAAAGTCTACAGGGGGAGCAGGATTCTCAAGAAAGCCAGGCTTCATTCAGTTAGAGCAAAAAGGTAAAAGAAATTTTCAGAAGAGAAGTGCTGCACAGCTTTCTGTGAGAGTGCTACTTGATTATTTTATCCCATTATCTTTCTTTTGATTCCTCACTTATTGCTGGCCTGAGTTGGACATGGTACTAGACAGTACAGGCTATCAGTAATCATTCACTGGATGAGTTATGCAGAAAGATGGGAACTCCTATGCCAGATGTGATTCTCACTTTTGCCCTTACAGTGACTCTTTATCATGGTTTCATTACCTTCAATAGCCCATGTAATAACCTCTATCAGTTGCCAGATGAGCTGTAAAGTATGCCACTCTTATGTTATATTCCTTGCATTGCTTCCTTCTCCCCCACCCCCAGCTTTATTGAACTATAATTGACAAGTAGGAATTGTATATACTTCTAAGGTGTACAGCTTATGTTTCAATAATATGTATAAATTGTTGCACTGCTCCTTGTTAGGGCAAGGATGAGTAAATTTTTTTAAAAGTTGGAAAATTCACAGGGCCATCTTGACATAATCATTGGCAGTTAAAAGAAGTTACTCCATGGTGTATATGTGCCACATTTTCTTAATCCAGTCTATCATTGTTGGACATTTGGCTTGGTTCCAAGTCTTTGCTATTGTGAATAGTGCCGTGATAAACATACGTGTGCATGTGTCTTTATACCAGCATGATTTATAATCCTGTGGTTATATACCCAGTAATGGGATTGCTGGGTCAAATGGTATTTCTAGTTCTAGATCCCCGAGGAATCGCCACACTGACTTCCACAATGGTTGAACTAGTTTACAGTCCCACCAACAGTGTAAAAGTGTTCCTATTTCTCCACATCCTCTCCAGCACCTGTTGTTTCCTGACTTTTTAATGATTGCCATTCTAACTGGTGTGAGATGGGTGCAGCACACCAACATGGCACATGTATACATATGTAACTAACCTGCACATTGTGCACATGTACCCTAAAACTTACAGTATAATAAAAAAAAAAGAAGTTACTCCAAAAATGGTATGTAGCTTATAACTCTGAATAGTTAAGGCAGTACTTAGCATGTACCACATCAGCAATTCTGATTCAAGAAGACTTCTAAATATACAGCTTTCTGCAATGTGTCAGTGTTTTGTCATGGAAAGATCTAATTATTTTAGTTTAATGTGAATTAAATCCTCTGATAGAATTAAGGCTGAAGGATAATTGGTATTTGATTTCATGATTAGCTTATCTTGTAAAATTTTCATGGGCCACATGGCTCCCTTAGAGACATCTGGCAGTCATATGTCTACCCTTCTGTAAGCCCAGATAGAGGATGGGAAGCCAGAGTGTATTTGGTACTGGGCTGCAGCTAATGGATTAGGGTAAGTAACATTGAGCTGTCAACATGAGCATACTGCTGTAGCAAATGCCCCTTCCTAGGATTACTTCAAGAGAAGATGAAAAGGAGTTGGACCTCAAACCAGAAATGCTTCTTACACTCTTTTTGTTCTCTTCTCTTTCCCTGATGACAGTATCGGCTATCAATATCCATTCACTCTACGAGTTGTGCAGAAAGATGGGAACTCCTGTGCTTGGTGCCCACAGTATAGGTAAAGTGACCTGCAAAAGAATTACTTTAGCAGAATTTCAGCTTTAGATATTATACAATTTTCCTAAGAGTTCCAATTTTGAGAAGTAAATAGTGAATAATGAGGAACTTAAGAATTGTGGCTGGGCACGGTGGCTCACGCCTGTAATCCCATCACTTTGGGAAGCTGAGGCAGGTGGATCACCTGAGGTCAGGAGTTTGAGACCAGCCTAACCTGGTAAAACCCCATCTCTACTAAAAATACAAAAATTAGCAGGATGTGGTGGTGGGTGCCTCTAATCCCAGCTACTTGGGAGACTGAGGCAGGAGAATCACTTGAACCCAGGATGTGGAGATTGCAGTGAGCCAAGGTTGCGCCATTGCACTCCAACCTGGGCAACAAGAGTGAAACTCTGTCTCAAAAAAAGTTTTTCACTTCCTTTTGAGGTCAATAGATAAGTTTTGCTTTTGAGACTTAGCTGGTTTTATAAACTACAGTCCATACCAAATTCATAGCTTGTGATAAACATTTATTACTCCATAACTTCAACTCTCCTTTTTTGTTTTGTTTTGTTCTGAGATGGAGTCTCACTCTGTCGCCCAGGCTGGGGTGCAGTGGCTCAATCTTGGCTCACTGCAACCTCTGCCTCCCAGGTTCAAGCAATTCTCCTGCCTCAGCCTCCCGAGTAGCTGGGACTACAGGTGCACACCACCGTACCCAGCTAATTTTTGCATTTTTAGTAGAAATGGGGTTTCACCATGTTAGACTGGTCTCGAACTCCTGACCTCAGGTGATCCACCCACCTCAGCCTCCCAAAGTGCTGGGATTATAGGTGTGAGCCACCACGCCAAGCCTCTCCTTAAATATAAAGAAGTTTGCCAGTTCTGAGCACAGTAGACCATAGTCTTTACTAGACATTGCTGGAAGTCTGTTCTTGGTTTTTAAAGAGTTACAGAGATTGATGGGTCATTGCCATTACAGCAGGGAAAGTGCCTAATGATACTAAAGTCCACCTTTAGAGAACTACAATAGACTTAGCAAACTGAGTCGAAAGTAGGCATTGGTCAGATGTGGTGGCTCACGCGTGTAATCCCAGCACTTTGGGAGGTGGAGGCGGGCAGATCACGAGGTCAGGAGATCGAGACCATCCTGGCTAACACAGTGAAACCCCATCTCTACTAAAAATACAAAAAATTAGCCAGGCATGGTGGCGGGCACCTGTAGTCCCAGCTACTTGGAAGGCTGAGGCTGGAGAATTGCTTGAACCCGGGAGGCGGAGCTTGCAGTGAGCCCAGATTGCGCCACTGCACTCCAGCCCAGGTGACAGAGTGAGGCTCTATCTCAAGAAAAATAATAATAATATTAATAAAGTAGGCATTGGAACCATGACTTTATTATATCCTCCTCCCCTACCCCATCTCCCACCCGACCCCTGCAACTCTATAAACTTTTTTTTTTTGAAACATAGTGTCACTCTGTCACCCAGGCTGGAGTGCAGTAGTGTGACCTTGGCTCACTGCAACCTCCACCTGCCAGGTTCAAGCAATTCTCCTGCCTCAGCCTCCCAAGTAGCTGGGATTATAGGTGCCCACCACCGTGCCTGGCTAATTTTTGTAGTTTTAGTAGAGACAGAGATCCACCATGTTGGTCAGACTGGTCTCGAGCTCCTGACCTCAGGTGATCCACCCACCTCAGCCTCCCAAAGTGCTGGGATTACAGGCATGAGCCACCATGCCTGGCCTCTGTAAACTTTTATATGCATTTATTTAATCTGCCATTTTACAAACAAGGAGCTAGGTGTTATACCAGATAAATTGTCCTACTTCAGAGCATTAAATAACTGAATTTGGAATTTCTTGAGTGCTGTAGTATCTCAAACAGTCAATTCCCATGTCATTTATTTGCCATAAAGTTCACATCTTCCTGTGATTAACAGATGGTTACCAAGTACTTTGTAAAAATAAAGATGTGAAAAGTGAAAAGCATGATTCTCTGAAATGATAATAATTATTAATAAGTATCCCTACATTTATCAGAGTCTGAAGTTAGAAGCCCATGACAAATTGTGAGGCCCAAGAGGAAAGCAGAAAAGTAGGAAGGGAGAATATTTTTTATTAAGAAAATTTAAATTCCTTCATAATTATTTCTTCCTCTGTGGATCTTTCCCCCCTTTTTAGATTTTGCAGAGGCTGTAAAATTGATTGTGGGGAAGACAGAGTTTTCACTGGAAATGCCTATATAGCTGTGGATTGGGACCCCACAGCCCTTCACCTTCGCTATCAAATGTCCCAGGAAAGGGTAAGTATTTAGGGCTACCATAAAATGGTGGATTTTATATGGGAAATTTCCCCCAGTGTAACTCTTATGCCATTTCTGTTTTAGACAATTTAAAAACAAGCAGAAAAACCTTCATTGGCATCCTCTATGGCACCCAATATATTGACATGTTTGCTTGAGCTTTTTCATTTTCCAGCTTCTGGAGTTCGTTGTGTTGGGGCATTGTCTTTGTCCATTTTGTGTTGCTATAACAGAGTACATGAGGCTGGTAACTTATAAAGAAAGGAGGTTTATTTAGCTTACTGTTCCGCAGCCTGGGAGGTTCAAGGACATGGTCCTGGCTTCTGGCAAAGGCTTCTGTGCTGCATCATAACATGGCAGAGAAGATCAAAGGAGAACAGACACAGGCAAGAGGGAGGACCAAACAGGAGGAAGATCCTCGCTTTCTAACAGCCCGCTCTCTAACAGCGCCACATTGGGAATCAAATTTCAACATGCATTTTGGTGGAGACAAATAAACCATATGCAAACTATGGCAGGCATTAAATTTCAAAAATATTAATAAGTGAACCTTGAAACAAAACTGTGTCTGGCCATGACATATCAATAAGTATCTCTCTGTTAAATATTATTGAAGTTGCAGCATTTGGTAACCACCGTTACTTAGTTCAAATGTGTCCCAGGGCTATAGCTGCTACCTTTAATAGGCATAGTGATCAGAAAAGTTACAGAAAGGATTGAAATGTTTCAATTTTGGGTACCTAAGAGCACATCTCAATGGCCACTCTTCACACTTCACATTCTTCTATTGTCACTGTCTGGCCAGAGCAATTTTTAAATTTTGAAAATGTTGCTTCAGAAATAATTTTAACTCCATACCTAAAAATGTTTGCCTCAGGCCGTTTTTAATCAACCAAATATTATTTGAAAGGTAAAGACATTAAGAATCTGATAGAGAGGTAAAAGCCACAGAGTCAAAGGAGTTCCTTAAGTCACATGAGGAATTGTAGTGGTTTTTGCATTTTTATGGCTCTTGATAGGCAGAAATTTCCTTTACTATTTTTTAAAGCATTCCCTTTGGATAAGTTAGTAATGGTAACTGACTTTTCTGTCTTGTTATTCTATGGAGGACTGGGGAAATTACAAATTCTAGACCTAGCTTCCTATTTAGATCCCAAAATATGCCCCACACACCAAGGCTCCTGGGAGCCCTTTCTTGCCAGGAATAAGTATAATTTGTGGATACTTGTCAAATGAAAGATCACTGGGCTAAAGCTAAAGAAAGCTGAAGAGAAACTAATGTTCTAGATCATGCTCACTAGCAAGGAGGGAAAATTTTACCAGTTGATAGATTCATAAATCTTTGTCAGCACAAAATCTGACAGGGCATTTTTCTGACAAGACATTACTGTCAATGATGATAAATTATTCAGCTCTATAAATCTCTTCCCCTTTTTAACAAATCCAGTGTGCAATCTGAAAAGCTCTTTAGGACATCCTGCTTATAGGAAACGGCCTACGTGACCTGTTAAATCTCACCCTACTTCCACTTTCAGTGATGTTCTTAGGACACCATGGAAATGAAGGGCTATTGATGCCTTGCTAAGGAGTGGGGCCATATGCCTAATCTGGGCTCCACTACATGTAGAGTTTCTGCATGTGCTTAGAAAGTCATGTAGACGAAAGAGATACCGTGGTTTAAATTGGGATTATTGCCCATATGCTTTATATTTTTTATTCCAGTGATTTCCCTTTTAGGAATTTATCTGAGGGGAGAATACTCTGTAATTACTCCATAATTTGCAGGCAAATATCATCATAGCATTTTTTAGGAGAGTAAAAAGTTATTGACAACTTATATTTGTCTCACATTAGAGGAATGGTTAAATAAAGCATGGTGAATTCATTGGATAAAATATAATGCAGTTGTTGAAAATGATTACCAGGAGTTTTTGCTAACATTTATGGGAACATGCTTATGATATGTGAACATTTTTTTAAAAACAAGACATAAAGTTGCATATACTGGAAATAATACCTTCAATATTGAAAAAAATACTATTTAGGAAAAAGGACAGAAGAAAATCTGCCAATATTTTGACAGTGGTTGCCTTTGTATTAAGAATATAAAAGGATTCCCTGCCTTTTTACATTTTTCTCTGCTTTCCAAAATTTCCACATGAATATTATACCTAGTAATCATAAAAAAATAGAGGGACAATCACTCTTATCCTTTACATTTCTCTCCTGTTTGGACCTCAGATTCCTCAGCAGAAAATTAAACTAGATGCCAGCCTGGGCAACATGATGTCACCCTGTCTTTACAAAAAATGCACAAATTAGCCAGGTGTGGTGGTGTGCACCTATAGTCCCAGCTGCTTGGGAGGCTGAGGTTGGAGGATTGTTTGAGCCCAAGAGATCAAGGCTGCAGTGAGCTGTGATCTCACCAGTGCACTCCAGCCTGGGTAACAAAGCAAGACTCTGTCTCAAAAAAAAAGAAAGAAAGAAAGAAAGAAAAAAAGAAAATTAAACTAGACAAATTCTTAGGCCTCTCTCTTTTTTTTAATAGTCTTATATGAAAACTAATACCTCATTTCCTGTGTTTTGTGTTAAGACGAGCTTTAAAGCAACTCTGAAAAAGAAGAGGGTGCCTATAAGTAATTTATAGACTGTTTAAACAATAGTAGAGGATCTAAGCATGGACCCCAAGAGGTAAATGGAATCTTTATCACTTTGGGAAATTTTACTGATAAATAGAAATTATTGTCAGTACAGTCCACAAATATGTTTTTTATCAGCCTTCTTTCCTCCCTGTCTTCATCTAGCACTGTAGCCTGTGTTCCACAGAAAATATAGTCAATAAAAATCAACATTCTTTACTAGCTTACTCTAATTTGTGGTTGGCCATAAAGTATTCCTGGTAGAGATAATAGAGATAATATTTAACTGGCTATGAGAAAGGAAACACTATCGTATATGAGACACTCCTTTTTCTACTCATTCCAACAACTATGATACAGCATGTTTCCTTTTGAAGCACGTCAGTTTTTTCCTTGAGTGACCAGTTCAAAAGATGATGACAGTTAATATCTTGTTACTACAGAATTTGTACTCAAAAAAGAAGTCTATAACCCAAATCCAAGCCAGATTTCCTTTTCTAAAAAAAGAATTTTCCTCTAAGTTCCCCTTTTTAAATGAGCTCTTTAGCCTGGATAGTTATGCAGTGCTAGAACCTTAACTGCATGATCAAACCCAACCTTGCTAGTTTGTAACAGCATTTGACAGCCTCGTGACTCTCATATAGGGAAAAAGTCTCACCTGAAAAACCCATGCTAAGCTGAATGTCTTGAGCTGTGCCAATTTGTATTCCAGGCAGCCTGAGGTTCCCATCATGAGTTTCAGGAAGGGAAATTCATGGAGGAAGTTCACCTCTGGAAGGGAGGAGCAATAAATAGGGTGGGTGAAGGACATATGTGACGTTTGCCACAGAGAGGCAGTCAGTGTGGGCCTTGTGGTCCGGCTCTGCTTTGGGACACAAATATATACTGTGTGAAGTCTTATGGTAGCATTCATAACCCTGATGCTTCACCCACCTTCCCATACATTAGAGGGACAAACAGAAGGATCCCAGCTCTGTGGTTCTTGATTGTTTGTCAGGTAGCAGCCAGGCATGGAGAGGGAAAAATTCTTTCTTCTCTGCTGCACTCTAGATCCTTCCTTCTCTCCTTCTTCTTCATTCTACACCACCCCCAACATACATCCCTGCACCCCACCCATTCTTTGCTCTCTCTCCTTTCTTACACTTAACTCCTTCTTGCTCCACAGCCTAACATGCTGATTAACAGGACCCCAAAGGTTTGGGTGGGTATTAGGGGCCTTCTCAACAAAAGCAGCACACTCTTGAGCTTGTTCTTCCTTTTGTTGCCATCTCAGATTAAAAAAAGTCCCATGAGGGAGGAGACAGATAATTATAGACTTGGTATTCTGATAACTCTGTGATACATGGGATCAGATGCAAATGAGTTGTACCCTGTGGTGTTTCATGCTCTGCTGTGTTGTCTTCTCATGGTGAGATTTCTGTGCCCTTATTTCATCCAGCTCTGGTTTCTGTGTTTCATGTTATTTCTCCTAGCCTCTGTAAACTCTGCAGCATAATAATAATGCTCTGGCATTCTGATTAAAAATAAATGGCTTACTATCAGCACCCCTGGCTTGAGGGCCAGCTCACATGTAATCCCTTATAGGATTCCAAAGTTGTTAAATAAATGCAATTCTTTTCGTTTTTGTCATTTTGAAGCATTCAAAAATTTTTCAAGAAAAGCTATGGTCATATAAATAAAAATTTTATCCAGAATGTTACGATGTAACATTTGTGAATAAATGTGTAGGTGCTGTATTTGCTCAGACTCTAGTTTGGGTTGTGTTTTCTTTTCCCTTTTTTTTTTTTGAAACAGGGTCTCTCTCTGTCATCTGGGCTGGAGTGCAGTGGCATAATCACAGCTCACTGCAACCTCTACTCCCAGGCTCAAGCAATCCTCCTGAGTAGCTGGGACTACAGACATGTGCCACAATGCCCAGCTAATTTTTAGATTTTTCTTTTACAGAGACAGGGTCTCTCTCTGTTGGCCAGGCTGGTTTCCAACTCCTGGACTCAAGCAATTCCCCCCACCTCGGCCTCCTAAAGTGCTGGGATTACAGGCCTGAGCCACCATACCCAGCCAGTTGTATTTTCTTTTTCCTTATATAGAATAAAATAAGGGTGAGTGACCGAGAGGTTGATGCATAGCTAGATCACCAGTTTAAATGCCTTCCCACATGCCCCTTTCCTCCTGTTCCCTCTACCTACAGGTTGTAGATGAGCATGAGAGTGTGGAGCAGAGTCGGCGAGCGCAAGCTGAGCCCATCAACCTGGACAGCTGTCTCCGTTCTTTCACCAGTGACGAAGAGCTAGGGGAAAATGAGATGTACTACTGTTCCAAGTGTAAGACCCACTGCTTAGCAACAAAGAAGCTGGATCTCTGGAGTCTTCCACCCTTTCTGGTATGTTACAGTCCTGCCTCTGAGAGAGCAGGAATCTAGCATAAAAGAAAGAAGACATGAACAAGGAGGTTTTGTTATTTTTGAGAATAAGACTTTTCCTGCAGCAGTGTTTAAAATACTTTCTGTACAAGGTTTTTATGTTGAATACAGAGATGAATCCTTCTACAAATATTTGGTAGTTCCTTTTCCTAAAGAGCTTATAACCTAGAAGAAGAGATCAATCATGTAGACCAGTAACTGCAATTCAGTGCGATGTGAGAACTGCCACAAGGGTTACAATGTGGTGAATTTGAACTTCAGGAGAGGTTGAACTTCTGGCTCTATGGAGAGAGGAAGGTTAGGCTAGCCCTTTGTGGACTCTAGAAGAGCAACTGAGCCCGGAGTCCCCAACACCCACTGCACATAGTCATGTGGCTGTGGCATGCTGCTGAGTTGAGTGTGTGTGCACAAGCACACCAGTGCACTAGGGCCTGTGTGTTCTTTTAGATTTAATTTACTTCTGCCTTCTCCCTTCATGGATTAGGAGACTGTCCTTTTGTTTGTCAGGAGAGTTTGAAGTGACAAATCCTCCTATTCATTAAGATCAGTGTAACTGTAAGGTACTGGCATATTTTAATCAGATATTTATATGTATTTTCTTTTTTTTTTTTTTTTGAGACAGGGTCTCACTGTGTCCCCCAGGCTGTAGTGCAGTGTTGTAATCTCAGCTTACCGCAACCTTCACCTCTCAGGCTCAAGTGATTCTCTTGCCTCAGTCTCCTGAGTAGCTGAGATTACAGGCGCGCACCACTACCACCCGGCTAATTTTTGTACTTTTAGTAGAGATGGGGTTTCACCATGTTGGCCAGGCTGGTCTCGAATTCCTGACCTCAGGTGATCTGTCCACCTTGGCCTCCCAAAGTGCTGGAATTACAGGCATGAGCCACCCTGCCCAGCCGTATTTTCTTGTTCTATTCATGTCTCTGTCACACTACTCTGTGAAGCTGAACGTAGGTTTTTCTTAGACCAGAACAGCTTCCCAGGGAATGATGCACAAGAAATTAATAACACTGGTTGTCAGCTAGCTCCACAGATAGGAACTAGAAGGAAGGGGCAGGCTTGGGGACAAGGTGGCTGGGGAGAAGGGGGAGACTTTTTTTTTTTTTTGAGATGGAGTCTCGCTCTGTCGCCCAGGCTGGAGTGCAGTGGTGAGATCTCAGTTCACTGCAAGCCCCACCTCCCGGGTTCACACCATTCTCCTGCCTTAGCCTCCAGAGTAGCTGGGACTACAGGCACCTACCACCATGCCTGGCTAATTTTTTGTGGGTTTTTTTTTTTTTTTTTAGTAGAGACAAGGATTCACTCTGTTAGCCAGGATGGTCTCAATTTCCTGACCTCATGATCCGCCCGCCTCGGCCTTCCAAAGTGTGGGGATTACAGTTGTGAGCCACCATGCCTGGCCGAGGGGGAGACCTTTTTAAAAAACTGAGGTATAATTAACATACAATTAAAAGCATAGATTTTTAATATCCAGTTTGATGAATTTTAACAAGTGTATATTTTCATATAATCATCAAATAAAACAAGCAGAGCAGTCATGTAGCCCAGTAATTGCTCAGTGCGATGTGAGAACTGCCACAAGGGGTACAACGTGTTGAATTTGAACTTCAGGAGAGGGTGAACTTCTGGCTCTGTGGAGAGTGGAAGCTTAGGCTAGCCCTTTGTGGACTCTAGAAGAGCAACTGAGCCTGGAGGCAATACCCACTGCGCAGTCATGTGGCTGTGCCACACTGCTGAGTTTAGTGTGTGTGCACAAGCACACCAGTGCACTGGGGCCTCTGTAGAGGCCTTTATGAAACCATATTTTTGAAGTCTTTAAAAAATAATGAAGAGTAAATGTTCTGTTATATATTCCCAAACATTCACATGTATTTGACTTGTTTTTTCCATGTAAATTTTGTATCTTCAGAACGCTTTAATGCGATGTTTTCTACCTTTACTTCTCCAGATTATTCACCTTAAGCGATTTCAATTTGTAAACGATCAGTGGATAAAATCACAGAAAATTGTCAAATTTCCTCGGGAAAGTTTTGATCCAAGTGCTTTTTTGGTACCACAAGACCCAGGTCTCTGCCAGCATAAACCACTCACACCCCAGGGGGATGAGCTCTCCAAGCCCAGGATTCTGGCAAGAGAGGTGAAGAAAGTGGATGCGCAGAGTTTGGCTGGGGAAGAGGACATGCTCCTGAGCAAAAGCCCATCCTCACTCAGCGCTAACATCAGCAGCAGCCCAAAAGGTGAGGCCTGGGGGCCTTATGCAGTTGCTTTCTTGGGACTCCTGTAGGCTACATATGTTTCTCTGTCTTCTGTTCTGGAACATCAGGTTGGTTGGGTGGAAGGAACCTATCTGGAATCAGACCTATCTGTATTTGAGCTATGTAAGTTTTAACAAGAGATTCAGCCCCCCTGAATCTATTTTCTCATCTGTAAAATGGAGATAATGCCAGGTTTACAGAGTTGAGAGTTTGACACATGGAAAGTAAAGCACTTCACACAGTGCCTGATGTATGGTAAACAGGAATGGTAGCTGCTGTCTTGTCCCCTTATAGTGAAAGTTCTGAGGTTCCCCATCTTTCAGGGGGTCTAGAAGATCAAAGCTCTTTATTTATTTATTTATTTTATTTTTTATTTTTTGAGACAGGGTCTCATTCTGTCATCCAGGCTTGAGTGCAGTGGTGCAACACAGATCACAGCTCACTGCAGCCTCGACCTCCTGGGGTCAATCAATCCTCCTACCTCAGCCTCCTGAGTAGCTGGGACTACAGGCATGCACCACTGCACCTGGCTAATTTTTGTATTTTTTGTAGAGATGGTGCTTTGCCATGTTTCCCAGGCTGGGCTCGAACTCCTGCGCCCAAGTGAACCTCCTGCTTCAGCCTCCTAAAGTGCTGGGATTACAGGTGTGACCCACTGTGCCTGGCCCAAAACTATTTTCATAAAAATACTAAGACAACATGTGCCTTTTCACTTTTATTCTCTCACAGATGTACAATGGTGTAAGAGACAACATGACATGGAATAATACCGTCACTTTGACAGTGAAGTCTGTGCTAATGTATTGTACTTTTTCATGCCTCAGTTTTAGTTTCTAATGCAGGAAATATTGATAGATAAAATTCACATAAAAGTTCTAAAGGTTCTCAGTAATTTTTAAAGGTATAAAAGAGGGTAGGGGTAAGAGGCTATAACCAAAAAGTTTAAAGCCTTACAGGATTTTTGTGAGTCATAGAGGTAACAATGGACAGCAAGAAATTCCCAGTACCATGCCTAACAACAGGAAGTTCTCAGTAAATGGTGGTCACATTTTTTGTCTAATTTTACAAAGGAGAGGAATATGTATTTGGAAAACTCCTTATTCTAATAGTTAGATTTTTTTCAACTGAATCTGACATAAATCATCTTTCTGCTGTTTTCTGAGTCCCTATAATGTACTTTACATTTTCAGGACATTGTTGCTTATAGGGACTCAGCATTGAAGAAGACAAAAATGTAACTTACTGGCTACATAATAGGAACTAAAGGGTAGCCAGTCACGACTCCCCTGTCTTTACCTTTGTGTGTACAGTTGCGAAGCTAACCTCAGAGTTAGCATTTGGGGCTGGCTTACTCTGTGGCATTTGGATTTGTGAATCTTCTGTCCTGTTCACAGATTCTCCTTCTTCATCAAGAAAAAGTGGAACCAGCTGTCCCTCCAGCAAAAACAGCAGCCCTAATAGCAGCCCACAGACTTTAGGGAGGAGCAAAGGGAGGCTCCAGCTGCCCCAGATTGGCAGCAAAAATAAACTGTCAAGTAGTAAGAAGAACTTGGATGCCAGCCAAGAGAATGGGGCTGGGCAGACCTGTGAGCTGGCTGACACCTTGAGCTGAGGGCATATGCGGGGGGACAGTCAACCAGAGCTGGTCACTCCTCAGAACCATGAGGTAGCTTTGGCCAATGGGTTCCTTTATGAGTATGAAGCATGTGGCAATGGCTGTGGTAATGGCTACAGCAATGGTCAGCTTGGAAACCACAGTGAAGAAGACAGCACTGATGACCAAAGAGAAGACACTCATATTAAGCCTATTTATAATCTATATGCAATTTCAGTATGTGGTTTATTGTATGGTTTTCAGAGAGTGGTCTGTGTTTTGTTCACTTGTCTTCATGTATTCATGAACAAGTATTTTTCAGGTCCTGCTTATTTCCTAGCATTGAGCTTAGTGACAGACAAAGTTAACATAGAAATCTGGGCCTGCCCAGGTGTGGTGGCTCACACCTGTAATCCCAGCACTTTAGAGGCTGAGGCAGGAGGATCCCTTGAGCCCAGGAGTTTGAGACCAGCCTGGGCCCCATCTCTACAAATAATTTTAAAATGGAGCAAGGTATGGTGGCATGTGTCTGTGGTCCCAGCTACTTGGAAGGCTGAGGCAGGAGGATCACCTGAGCCCAGGAGGTCAAGTCTTTAGAGAGTTGTGATCACTCAACTGCACCCCAGCCTGGGTGATAGAGCAAGCCCCTGTCTCAAAATAATAATAATAATAATAGTAATTACATTATAAAATGATTGTTTATCCACACAAGACTTGGAGCTTATGACTTTTGTAGTTTGCTTTTTGCTTATTTTGGTTTTAGAGAAAGTTAGAGGGTTCTAAAATATTTTCTCACCTACTGATCATTTACATGACCAGTGTTCTTCTGCTCAGATCCTAGTGCTATATCCTGGCCATAGTACAGTTAACTACTAACATACCTCCACTCTCTTATCTCTTACAGTGCCATTCAGGAATTCTGAGTGGGGGCCATTACGTCACTTATGCCAAAAATCCAAACTGCAAGTGGTACTGCTACAATGACAGCATCTGTGAGGTAAACATTATCAATCTTTGAATGAAAGTTAGAAACAGAATATCAACAGAACTGGGGAACATTTGTTGAAATAATGGACTATCTCTTGAATAGGAAGTAGATATTTCTGCTAGAATCAATATATAGATGCTGTCAGTATTAAAGGAACAAAAGTGATATGCAGAGTAGGGAATGAAAACATGAGTAGTGAGGAAAAATAAAGATTTAGTTGACCGGGCGCAGTGGCTCATGCCTGTAATCCCAGCACTTTGGGAGGCTGAGGCAGGCTTAGGAGGTGGATCACTTGATGTCAGGAGTTCGAGACCAGACTGGCCAAGATGGTGAAACCCCATCTCTACTAAAAATACAAAAATTAGTTGGGCATGTTGGCGCATGCCTGTAATCCCAGCTACTCGGGAGGCTAAGGCAGAATGGCTTGAACCTGGGAGGTGGAGGTTGCAGTGAGCCAAGACTGCACCACTGCACTCCAGCCTGGGCAACAGAGCAAGATCTGTCTCAAAAAAAAAAAAAAAAAGGAGTTAGTTAATGCAAAAAGCTCCTATCCTCTAGACTGTTAGAATTCGATGGGGTTGGGCCAAGCGCCGTGGCTCACGCCTGTAATCCCAGCACTTTGGGAGGCCAAGGTGGGCAGATGATGAAGTCAGGAGATCGAGACCATCCTGGCTAATATGGTGAAACCCCGTCTCTACTAAAAATACAAAAAATTAGCCAGGCGTGGTGGCACATGCCTGTAGTCCCAGCTACTCGGGAGGCTGAGGCAGGAGAATCACTTGAACCCAGGAGGCAGAGGTTGCAGTGAGCTGAGATCACACCAGTACACACCAGCCTGGTGACAGAGTGAGACTCCATCTCAAAAAAATAAATAAATAAATACAAAATAAATAAATAGAATTTGATGGGGTTTTAGGTCATTCTGTTCTGACTTATCTATGGTCAAAATATTTTCCCCAAAGCAAACATTGGAAATAATGGGGCTCATTTTAAAGGGGCAGATGTGAGACAGCCAAACTAGTGAGCTTATTGGAAGCAATCAGGTTTAGTAATTACAGAGGGTTGGTCTTCCCTTTCCTGGCAAGGATTTAGAGCCATAATAGCGATGGCTTTTTGTTAAAGGTTTTTCTTGCCCTTTCAGGAATGTCACCCTGATGAAATTGACACCGACTCTGCCTACATTCTTTTCTATGAGCAGCAGGGGATAGACTATGCACAATTTCTGCCAAAGATTGATGGCAAAAAGATGGCAGACACAAGCAGTATGGATGAAGACTTTGAGTCTGATTACAAAAAGTACTGTATGTTATAATAAAGCTACCACTCTGGCTGCTAGACAGCTTGGTGGTGAGGGAGATGACTCCTTGTAGGTGATACTTGGCAAAAGCGTCACTGAAAGGCAAGCTAAATGTAGTTATTTTATCCTGTTAGAATACAAATTCTAATTAAAATAGTTAACTTTAAGAGTAGTAATAATTTTATTTTGAAGTCTCATACAAGTTGTCCGATAGAGAACTTTCAGGCAGATCCCACCATTAGCCTGTAAACAAAAGATTTGGCACCAGTCACCTGGGACCAAATAAGAATTCAATTGTGCTTGTCCAGATATGAACAAATATGTAGTGAGTATAGAGTTTACCAATAATCATAACAAATATTAAAGATTTCCTTGGAGTCAAAGTAAAAAACAAAAAATTGTAATGTTGTCTAGGGATGACATGATATGCTACCTCCTTCTTCCTGAAGTTTATTCCATTATATTGACAAGATGGAGAAAGCCAGATCATGAAGGTGTGCAAATGATTCTTACGGCATGGGCGAGGATTTTTCAATTTATTTTTTAAAGTTTCCATACCCTTTCTTTGTCTTTCTTGCTTTTTGTCTTTGCCGTTGTGTTTATGTTTGAGACACAACCAGTCATTGGTGGCAGGGGCATAGAGTGGTCAGTCTGAAAGGGAGGCTCTCTTAAGAGCTATGTGCCTTCCACCCAGAGGGAGACCCAGTAGAAAGAAAAACATCCTGGGAAATCCAGCTACCATGGCCCTCCCAGTGGAGGCATCTTACATTTAGGATACTTCAAGTATCCTCAGAAATGTATTCTGCACCCCCGGCCCCGCCCATGCTGAGGGAAGGGGAGCAGTTGCCAATATTTGCACCATCTTCACGTGCACATGTTGCAACAAGAGCTTCTGGGAAGGTAAGCGGCATCGGAGCTAGATCATGTTTCACAATTAGTGGTTGTTCTTTTCCGTGTTTATTTTGCACTTTGAAAAAGAGAACACATGCAAATGAACTTGCTTGTGTGTATTTGATGGCTCTAAGAGCTATAAATTACCAACAAAACACATCCCAGTCATTAGGAGTTCATAAGTATATTTAATGAAATTGGTGGTTTTAGGAAGTCAACTTTAGTTTTGCTTTGTTTGCATGTTCACTAATTTTTTTATTTTGATATTTGCCTTTTTTAATTTTACAGTAGTCATTGAAAGTTATGTCTCTTTGTTTATTTCATTTTTTCCTCTAATTATTCAAGACTGGAACAAAAGTATAAATATTATTTATTTCAGGTAGAATTTTTTTCGTGTAGTTTTTTAATATATACTTGAAGGAAATGTTTCACCTTATTTTTGGTCTTTGTTTATTCATTTAGACCCTGCAAGTTGATTCTCATTAATTGTCAGATTCCACTACCCTTTCTTCCTCATACGTAGTAATTACCAGTGTAACTAAGCATTTGTGTTCTGATATCTGAGGCCAGTAACTATGAATATCTAGTTCTCAGAGCATTTGGAAAGGTTATCTTAAATGGCTACCTAAATTGAAATCCTTTTCAGAAAAAATTTAATTGCAAGTAGGTAGGAGTGGCCTAAATTGTCAATGTAATAAAGTCGGACAAAATGCATACTTTATAGTTTCAAGATTTTCAGTATATAAAATCTGTCCTTTTATACCTGGACATGTCCCATTAAAAAGTGGAAGATTTTAAATAGTTTCTTTACAGATGTTTTACTTAAGCAGGTAGCACAATCTACTAATGTTGTTTGATCTATGTTTGTTATACTGGTTGTAATTAATTTTTTTAATTCATGAACTAGCGGAACATTTATTAAATTAACTATTAACTACATTCACCTTGTAAATTACTGTATAAAACTTGTTAATGCACTGACTTTAGAAAGATGTTAATGTACATAAATAGAGTGTGAATAAAATAATGTTGATGTACTGAAATATGAACTGTATAAAAAGCATTGGTAATTGTATATGGGGTGTACCTGTTTATCTGTAACTATTATCCAAACAAATTAAATACTGTGGATGCCTCTATGTGCTGTTTTTCCTCATACAAGTAAACACAGAAAGTCAAATTCTTCAGCCTCCCTCTCTGTGATCCTGTTTTAATTCTCCTACTTGAATAATTTCTTCCTGACTTAAAGAGGGGATGCTTCATCTCTGAAGTTGGAAACTCTGTAGAGCAGGATTCCCCAACTCCTGGGCTACAGACCAGTACCGTCCATGGCCTGTTAGGAACCGGGCTGCACAGCAGGAGGTGAGCGGTGAGCTGTATTTAGAGTCACTCCCCCTTGCTCCCATTACTGCCTGAACTCTGCCTCCTGTTAGATCAGCAGCGGCATGCCATTCTCACAGGAGAACGAACCCTATTGTGAACTGCGCGTGCTAGCAATCTAGGTTGTGCGCTCCTTATGAGAATCTAATGCCTGATGATTTGAGGTGGAACAGTTTTATCCTGAAACCATTCCCCCCATCCCCCCAGTCCGTGGAAAAATTGTCTTCCACAACACCAGTCCCGGGGGATTGTGAGCAGAGCGGTGCAATGGCCTGACCTACCAGGTAAAGGCTCCCTCTAGAGCAGGATTTCTCAAACTGGCACTAGTGACACTTGGGGCAGGATCAGTCCTTGTTACGGAGACTGTCCTATGCAGTGTGGGATGTTCAGCAGCACCACTGACCTCTGCCTACAAGACACCAGGAAGTACCCTCTGTCCTAGTTGTGACAAAGAAAAACATCCCCAGACCCTGCCAGATGTCACCTGGAAGGCAAAAACACCCACATTTGAGAGCCATGGTTCTAGGATATAGGAGTGTGGACACAGGCAGTTCAGGTTTACACAGCCTGGATTTGAGGTGCCTGTGAGACCTGCTTGCTGAGATTCTTTTGAGCAGTCAGACAGGAGGGGCTGGAGCCTAGGAGAAAAGTCTGGGCAGCTTTGCTGTCTTCAGGCTCAGTGGCTGTTAGAAGGAATGTGGCAGAAAAAAAGAAAGCGAAACCCAAAGAGTCTATTTCATTTAATTTAATTTTTTGAGCAAGGATTATGCTAAAGTCACCAGGCAAGAGACCAAGATGAGCCCACCTCACAAACCCAGAAACCTCAGATTCAAGGCAGCTGTATAAGGTACAGATCGTTCCGGACTGTAGAAGAGAGGGTTAATCCAACTTCTTCAGGAGAGAAATGCTATTATCCACTGAAATATTTCTTGACTATCTCCTATATGCTGGTCAGTTTCACTCACATTGTCTCATTTAATCTTTGACAAACTAAATAAAAGTGTGAAGTAAATATTTTCCCCTCCCTCTTTTTTAAAGATTAGAAAACATGGGCTCAAAAGGACCCACATACTCTGAGTCACCCTGTCAATGACAGAGCTGGAGTTTGAACACAGGCTGTTTAATGCCATAGCCCAATACTGGCTTCTGGAAGCTTCTAGAAGGTGGGGCTGGAACCTCACATTGAAGACATTGACGGGCAGTGTTGCAGGTAAATGGGAGAGGGAAACATACCAGGCAAAGGGAACTGCTTGGGCATGGCTTCGGCAGAGAACGAGGTACAGAGATTTGAGGACAGGATGATTTTTTGGAACACAGAGCTTGGGTTTAGTAGAAAGAGCCCGGGAAAGCCAGGATGTGGCCAGTTGGAAGGGAGGGGCTTTGACCATGTGGTGAGCCATTTTACATTTTACTCTATTGGTATCAAGGAGACAAATAATGAGAACTCTGACTTGGGAAAAATGTTCAGGATCAATTTATCTCAAATATCACATGTAGCTCTTAAGTCTGAGGGCCCTCTATTCCTCATCTTACCTAAAAGGCACAAACACACCTCTCCAAGTCAGGTATAAGACCCTCAACAATAGTTGCCTGGTCAAAAAATGCATCCTCACAGTTGACTACTACTACAGTAAATCTGGGGACAGTTTCTGAAAATTTTTGTTTCCCTAAAAGTTTCCATCAAACTGTATTCACTGACATGTAATGATAATCATCAAGACTAAATCACATCCCAGGAGGTATCTGAATGCAACCGTGAGGTGCTCTTTCATGTCTGAAGATGCATTTATAACGATCTGGAAAACAGTCTAGATCTTCTTGGAAGTTAGACCTTCAACTTTATCTGAATTTTGATGATAAATCAAGAGCTCTTCTTGTGCAGTTTCTGAGGTTCTTCAAAAGAGTGACTGTTTCTCTGTTTCCCCAGAAAAATACTACAATATGTGGTGTGTGCATGTGCACATATGTGGGTGTATGTGAATGTGCCTATGTGTGTGTGTGTGGATGGAGTAGTATACATGCTGTGAGTGTGCGTGTGGATGCGGATGTGTGAGTATGGGTGGGAGATTGTGAGTGCATGTGAGTGTGTGTGGATGGAGTAGGTATACATGCTGTGAGTGTGTGTGTGGATGTGCATTGTGAGTGTGGGTGGGAGATTGTGAGTGCATGTGAGTGTGTGTGTGGATGGAGTAGGTATACATGCCTGTGAGTGTGTGTGTGGATGCGGATGTGTGAGTGTCGGTGGGAGTCTGTGTGTGAGTGCATGTGAGTGAGTGTGTGTGGCGAGTGTATGGAAGGGGGTAGCCCATGCATAGAGCATTTCTTAGCCTACTTGACAGCTTAGGAGCCACCTCCTCCAGGAAGCCTTCCTTAACCTGTCCTTCATCCTACCCCTCGGGACCCAGGTGACACCGAGTATGCAATTGCTCTATCCCTGCAGGCCCGCCCCTCACTCATCTCATCCCCAAACACAGACACGTGCAAGAATGTGACCCTCCTGTCCCAATACAACACTAGGACATTTTATTCCCTTTGTATTCCCAGTACCTAGTGCAATGTCTGGCACACAGTAGGTCATCAGTAAATAATACATTGAATTAAACCTTGCAAAGGGCTCCAAATATCAGAATTAGTAAGCTCTAAAGGCTCTGGTTATTCCTGCAGATTCCTTCTCAGGTTTCAGCAGGTCGTAGAGAATATCTCTTCCATCAGTCCTAGTCTCAATGGGACAGTAAATGAAACAGAAACACCACCATCCCATACCCTCCCCTTCGGTCCCTCTAAAATGAGCTGCCACTGCTAGGGGAACCAGAGCTAAGCTTCTGCAGAGGCCTCTGCCCATGTCACCCCAGCTCCGCAGTCCTACCTGGCATGAGTCTTCCCATAACTATACCTAGGCTTGCTGATTGCTCTGTGGGGACACCCAGCCTCATTGCACCACGGGATGGGGCAGTCAGAGCAGGGCTTCTTACACTTTAACATGTATACGATCACCTGGTTAGCATGCAGATTCTGATCCAGTAGGTCTGGGATGGGGCCTGAGATTCTGCACATCTAACACACTCCCAGGTCCTGCCCATGCTGCTGGCCTGTGGCCCATCCTTCCACCGGAAGTGTTTAGAAGGCTTTAGTCTCCTCGCAGCTGTTCAAGAGACCTGTGCGGTGCAAATCGGGTGCGGAGTCATTTGGTCACTGCTGCTTCTTGTTAAGTCAACTTCTATCATTTCACAGGCATAGAAGTTTTGACAAGCCCTGAGTCTTTTGTTTCTTTCTGTATGCCGGTAAAAAAGAAAGAACAGGCCAGGCGCGGTGGCTCATGCCTGTAATCCCAGCACTTTGGGAGGCTGAGGCAAGCAGATCACGAGGTCAGGAGATCGAGACCATCCTGGCTAACACAGTGAAACCCCGTCTCTACTAAAAAGACAAAAAATTAGCTGGATGTGGTGGCGGGCACCTGTAGTCCCAGTTACTCGGGACACTGAGGTGGGAGAGTCGCTTGAACCCAGGAAGTGGCGGTGCAGTGAGCCGAGATCGCACCACTGCACTCCAGTCTGGGTGACAGAGCGAGACTCCATCTCAACAACAACAACAACAAAAGACAACCAAAGGCAAAAAAACAAAAAACAAAAAACCGATCCTATACTCATTGCTCCCAGTCTACTAAAGCAGAAAGAAAACTGGACTGGGTGTTAGGTGACATGAACTCCAGTCCCAGCTCTGCAGGCCCCCAGGGTTTTCTGGCCTCTGTTTCTTTTCCTATAAAGTGGGGTAACATAGTGGCTGGCCCGGTTATTTCAAGAAGAGAATGTGAGATTGCAGAGAGAGCGTGGGCTTTCTGGTGTCAGAACCAGTTTCTAATGAGGAAAAATGACTTGCCTACTCGGAGCCTCACTTTCTTCATCTGTTAAGTTATAGAGGAAAAGAAAATATGGGATATATAAGTGTGCAATGCCTGTCAGCTGCCAGAAGTGCAACAAATGTTAAATCCCTTCTCTGCTCAAAAGGCTGTGATGGAAATTAAAAAGCCCCTTCTCAGTAAGGCCCTCTGGACACCCAATCTGAAATGCCAGGCCCCTCCCCCTTTTCTCCTTATTGCGGATCACTGTCTAGAATTTGACTTCTATATCTGGCTTACCGTCTCTCCCTCGGTGAAGGGCTATGCCATGAGGCCGGGAATTTGTGTCCGGCTGGCTCACTAATGTATCTGTGGTGCCTAGACCAGCGCCTGGGACATGAATCTTCGTCTAGTGCATGGACCAGCAGTGCTTTAGATATTATGCTATTGTGTTATCAGAATCCATTTCTTCCACACCTCTGAAGCCAGAATAATGCACACGGAGAGGTTTTAAAGCTGTGGAAAAGCAGAGCCCTAGAAGCAAACAGCCCAGGCTGAGGCTTTGGGGACAACAGGAGACAAAAGAATACTTGATGATTTCATAGTGGGAAGCATGGAGAATTAACGTAATCAAGAGCTGCGAGGCAATAAGAGGAGAGTCTTGGGCAGCCCTCAAATAGAATATTATTCCTCCTCCTCTCTCCACCTTACCCCAGGTACAAGAGATGAATCCTGTTCCTCCATAAGCCAGCTGATGCCATGACACAGCTGTCCATGCAGTCCCCGAAATTTATCCCAACTGCCTTCCTCATGCTCAGCTTCCAGGCTGCTCATTTCCTTGGCTTATTCACCCTGCATCAGTTTCTAGTGTGGTCCAGTCTCCAGGATCAACACAGTCAGTTTGGGATTCTCCATTCAAGCTCTGATATTGATTTCATATTCGCCCTCTAACTTCAGGCACTCACTTGGATCAGGGACACCCTACAGTCTGAGCCGCTCTCAGGGAGAGAGTGGAACAGAACATGAGTTTGAAGTCAGGTGGCTCTGGGTTCCAACACTGAGTCCTTGAATCACTAGGCTTTGCTATCTTGGTCAATTTACCTGACCTCAGCTTTCCTATTTGTGAGATACAAAGAGAAATATTATATTGTAAGCTTGTTGTCAGCAGTGATTCTCAAAGTTTGGTCTTTGGAACATCAATCCCATGAGATGGAAAAGGGTTTTGGCAAATGATTTTTTTGAGTTTGGCAAATGCTCAATAACATATCTTCATCTTGGGAATTCTCAAATAACAAAAGAATGGGTTCCACTTTCATTAACTCAGTTTTTCTAAACAACAGAATCCTTTTTGCAAGGAATACCTGTTAGCATCCTGCAGAATCAATGTTTTGTGTAATCCATGGTGGGGAAAGCTGCTTGGGAAGATTAGAAATGCTCAACACCAGGCCCTCTGCTCGGCTCCTGGCACATGCATCGTGGACACCAGGAAGCGTGAGCCCCCGTTGCATTTCTTCCTAATGTCAGGTATGTTTGGTCAAACCTTTCCTACTTCTGCTACAAAAAAAGCATTTTAGGCTGTTGAGACGAGTAATTTTCCCAAATATTTTTGTTGAGCCCTTCTCGTGAAAGGGAAATAACACAAACTGAAGTTAATGACATCTGTACTTTGGAGCCTCGCTCTGTCGCCCAGGCTGGAGTGCAGTGGCACGATCTCGGCTCACTGAAAGCACTGCCTCCCAGGTTCAAGTGATTCTCCTGACTCAGCCTCCCAAGTAGCTGAGACTGCAGGCACGCATCACCATGCCCAGTTAACTTTTATGTTTTCTTAGTAGAGATGGGTTTTTACCATGTTGGCCAGGCTGGTCTTGAATTCCTTACCTCAAGTGATCCACCCACCTCGGCCTCCCAAAGTGCAGGGATTACAGTCGTGAGCCACCATGCCCAGCCCACATCTGTAATTTTAAAGCTAAAATATGAGCACTCATGAGCCTAGCTATGAAGAACAGTCACTCTTGGATTTCTGGGAAGTGACTACTTAGACCTGCACCAACAGGAGTTGGTGAAGTTGGGTAACTTGCCCAATGTAGCAGAATCTGAGCTCTTTTTAGTGACAACACCACCCCACACACAAATTAGGGTATGTCTCATCATGTAGGTCCAGGGGATCTGAATACCTTCATGTTTCATCCTTCTAAAAAAAAGTCCAGCAATATGTATCCCAAAAGCCTTACAAAATCTTCCCATTTGGGAATGCCACTTCTGAAATTACTGTAAGGAAACAATCTAAAATAAAGACAAAGAGCTGTGCATAAAAATATTCAGGCCAGGTGCCGTGGCTCACACCTGTAATTCCAGTGCTTTGGGAGGATGAGGGAAGAAGATTGCTTGAGCCCAGGAATTTGAGGCTACAGTGGGCTATGATCACATGACTGCATTTCAGCTGGGCAACAGAGTGAGACCTGTCTATTAAACAAACACACAAACAAAAATATATTCATCACAACATGATAATAGGCAGAACCAGAAACAACCCAACATTTGGAGAATAGTTAAATGTCCAACAGCTAGGGAATGATTAAATCCATTATGAGGCTTCTCTACATTAAATACCTTACAGCCATTTAGAACCATGTTTATAAAGAATTTTGAATGATATGGAACATGCTTATACTATGAGGTTAAGGAAATAAAACAGGCTATGAAAATAAAATATATGTACTATAATAACAGCTATGTTGGTGCACAGAGAGAAAAACATTTACCAATATATTAGGAGTGGTTATTTCTGAGTGGCGAGATGATGAGTGATTTTTCATTCTATTCTGTATATTTTTCTATATTTTCTTTTATTCTACATGTCCTTCTGTATTTCCAAATTTTGTACAATAGTGATCAAGAAAAGGTAATTATTTATTTAAAAAGAAAAAAAAAAGACCCATGAGTTATCAGAACCCAGTAGATCTAAATGGCACAACAAACACTAGTGCGTTCAGAGGTGTCTCCCCTATCAAAGCAGTGCCAGGTTAGGGAACGCCACCCATTAACGTTCTAAGCAGAGCCAGGTTAGGGAACGCCGCCCATCAACATTTCCCAAATTCCAGGAACCATCTGTTCCATAGTGTCATATCTGTGTAGAACCTACACCATTACTTAATATTTTCATAGAAATCAACTCAGTTTTTAAAATTTGATTACCTGTGTTTTAAGAAAAATTTTAAATCACTCTAAATAGAAAAATAATGTCACTTGCCATTAATGGAAAGTAATCACAAAAATAAATGCAATAAAACAAAACTATATCATTAAATTCTAGAGTGGTAAAACTTCTGAGCTTGAGAGCTGCTTTTGCTCTGTTTGATAAAAGCAAGGGCTGAGGAAGAGCGTTTTCAGGCAGGAGGGACAGATTTACAAGGGTTTGAGAGTAAGCCTAGCCTAGCAACAGACCCCTCAAAGGATTAGGGAAGATTGAAAGACAATGAAAAAGATTTTCTCACTAGAGATTTTGATTTGTTTTTAATGATTTGCCCACCTACCACCCAAACTGCCTAGGATACGACAGCTGGGGAAAGTGCCATTCAACAAAGATTTGACCCCTGCCCATGAGCTGCTGACAGTGGAGGTCACATAAGTTAGATAAATGTACTGGACTGAGTTCCTCCAGGACAGGAACTATTTCTTCTCAAGCTTGGTAGTCTCAGCACCCTGGACAATGCCTGGCACATGGACTTGTTTGTTGGGTGAGTGAAGGAATGAATGAATACTGAGTTGTGACAGCCTTTTCCCCAAAGCGGGGCAGGCGCCCTGAGTCGCTCACATCACCCTTGGCTTTCAGTCCTCAGAACACAGCAAGTGGAAGTTCACCAACAGCCCCACGTTCCTGGAGGTGCTGGAGGAGTTCCTGTCCCTGCAGGTGTCTGCTGGCTTCCTGCTCTCCCTTCTCCCCATTCTGAAGCCCAGGTTTTACTCCATCAGCTCCTCCCAGGATCACACGCCCACGGAGATCCACCTGACTGTGGCTGTGCTCATGTACCACACCCGAGGTGAGCCTGGGGCAGAGGCTGTGGAGCAGCCGCGCTCCGCCCCTTATTGGACATCTGTTCATCAACTCAGCTTCAGCTCCCTCATCAGTTCAAGGAGGGAGGGAACACCCACAGCCCAGAGTTGTTAACGGTAATAGGAGGCATGTGGGAGAGATCTCTACGAACCAGGCACTAAACCAAGCCTTCTGTATGTATATGATCAGTTACCATGTAGGGTAGGTACTGTGTGCATTTTACAGGTGGCACAGAAAGTCACACTGTTAGTAAGTGGAGAGCTGAGATTTGGACCTGGGTGGTCTAACTGCTGAGTCCAAGTCCTCCACCACTCCACTATCCCACTACTCTTGGGACAATTTAATGAGATCAGACGTGGAGAGCACCCAACCCTGGTGAGAGCCCAGTGGTCCTTAGTCTTCCTGATTGTGCAGCCTGAACGCAGGGGAGATTCTGCATTGGTTGTTCACTCACTCACTGAGCTCACTCAGTGACGGTTTATTTCACATCTGTCCGTGCTCAGCACTGGGGCAGGTGTGGAAATACAACAGACATCAGCCCTGCCCTCAGGGAGCATCTAGAGGCAGCAGTGGAGAGATGAGTGTAGAAATAATTAGATGATTCTCATTGTGCAGAAGCCAAGAAGGAAAGGTCAGGGTCACTGAGGGCAGTGAAGAGGGGGTGACGCTGCCATAGAATGGGAGGCCAACATCTTTCAGGTGGTCTTGGCTCCACCACTGGCCTCTGCCCCCTGCCCTGCCCTCTGTAACTGAGTGTTGCCTGATTTGGCAAAGCTGGGAGCTGCCTATACTTCCGAGCCCTCTGTCCTCTAGGAAGCAAAAACACCGTTTCTAAAAACTGGCCAGAGGCTCTGTTTGTCCTGCTAGAGAACACCCACCCAGACCAGGAGAGGAGAGGCAGACATGTCCTGTGAGAGCAAAATTTAATCCCGAGGAAAACCAGGGGGACCTCTGCAATTGGTTGGAGGCCTCCTTCAAGTGCTGGGCCATTGTAAAAGAAATGCAACCCAGAGAAACCTCCTGGGTTTCTACAAGCCCAGGAGGGGCCACTGAGGAGGAAAGCGAGGTGTCAGAGCAGGCTGAAATGTGCAGAGCTCATCTACCACCCAGGGTTGCAACCAGCAAGGGCCATGCTCATGAGCACCCACAGCAGTAGCCACCCTGAGGGGTCACTTCATGTTGCTGTCAGTGGAGCTCAGTAGTGAGCTGGGAGTGTTCCTGGAGAAACTCTTTGGAAGGAGCACTGGAGTAGGAGTCAGGGAAGCTGAGCTGTCCTGATTTCACCATGACCAGAGTGACCTTGTCCAAGTCACTGTTCCTCTCCGGGACTCACTTTCTGCATTGGAAGATGGAGCAACTTTCAGCCTCTCTAAGTCCCTTTCAACCTTCCTCAGCTCTGGGCTCACAGCGGGTGGATCTCAGAACCAGGAGGACAAACAGCTGCTCATTGAGTCCTGAGAGTGCCTGAGTGGGGGCGTCCAAGGAGGCCGTGGTGTGGGTGGAGCAGCTGGTACAGTTTGCACATGGGCAGTGGGGGGACGTTGGTCACTTTGTGGTATCGTTGCAGAAGGCCAGGGTCCCCTGCACCAGGGCCTCTGCAGCACATGGCTCAACAACTGAAGCCCCAAGACCCAGTGTCCTGCTTTGTGCGGAAGTAAACACCCCTTCCACTCTGTCCCCTGGGGGACCACCAACCCCTGGGGGTTCCGGGAGGAAAGGGAGGGATCTGGGGTTTAGGTGCCGCTCGGGGCCCCTTGGCCCACAAAGAAGGCACTGGGGTCACACTGGTATGGCTGTCTCTAGCAGAGACAGCGATGACAGCAGTGCTGGAAGGGCCCAGAGTCCAGTGAGCTTGGCCCTTTTTCAGAAGGACCTGGGGGAGGTGCTGGTGGCTGGACAGAAGTGAAGCAGCCTGCAGGACGTGGGAAATCAAATAGGAGCCGCTTGTCCTCTCCACCCCCTACAACCGTCCCCCACAGGCCCAGCTCCCCAGCCATCCTGTGTGTGCGTGGGCCCAGGGTGTCTGAGGACTGGCCCCCTCTTCTCCTGTCCTCTTCAGTGCCAACGGCTTCCAGCTAGCTCCCCGAGGACCCCTGCCATCCTTGCATCCTCGTCGGGCCTGGCACAGGCATCACCCTCTCCCTCAGTTTCTGGCAGCAGTGGCTCCCTGACTCCCAGCACAAGGGTATGGCTGAAGGCTTCCCAGGTGGGAGGGTACCAGGGGCCAGTGCCTGCCCAGGAGCAGAACCGTAGCCCCACAAACCATTCCTGGACCTCTCTGGAGGGAAGACCTCCCAAATTTGCCTCCCTGTGTGGGCCTCTGTGGGTGAGAACGGCCGCCTTCCCGTCTCCGGCATTGGAACTGGGGCTCTCTCTCCCTGGAGTGGAGGTAACGGGAAAGTCCCTGCTTTTGACCTCCGATGGGCTGAGGGAATCCTGCATCTGCACTTTCAGTTGTGTGACTATGGATGAGTGATTGGAATGCCCTGGGCCTCAGTTTCCTCACCTGTAAAGTGGGGATAATGCTATTAACTAGCAGGATACTTGTGGGAGTGAAGTGAGAATTCCAGTTCGGCTTTGAGCCCTAGCGCCCTGCTGGCCAACGTGGTAACAACAGCCCGGGACTCCTGCAGGAGTGCGGGGAGGCCCCATGACCCCGGTGTTCGAGTGCCACAGCCCAAATGAGGACCCCATCTAGCAGGAGGAGATGCTGGAGATGGCCCAGAAGGGGTGCTGCCTGCGGCGCCCACAGCCTATTCCTGCCTGCCTGGCAAGCCCAAGGTAAATGCAGCCTCAAAGCAGGTGAAGCATTACACACACAGGCTCCAGTGTGAGCCCTGGGTCCCCACAGGCCCCTCGCCTCCCTGAGCCTGCAGCTCCTGAGCTCTAAAATGCAGGTAATTCACAACCATCAGAGTGGCGCTGTGAAGAGCATTACGCCCTCTCTTCCAAGAGAAGTGACAAGCCCGGAGAGGTTCAGGACTAACCTAGGTGACACGCAGGTTGAGCCCAGAGCCCAGCCTGCTGAAGGTCATTAGCAGGCCCCCTGGGACAGGTGACTCCCGGGGGAGAGGTGGTCCAGGCTGGCTACGCTCAAACCCAGCAAGGCTGGAGGGCAGCCGATGCTTCCACCGTGGCCCTCAGACGGGCTCAGCTGCCCCCAGGGCCGCGTTGCCCTCTGAGCCTGAGGTGTCAGAATAGACTCTCAGCTCTCACACATTTGTCGCATCAGGGCACCTCTCGGGCCCAGTGCTCTGTGCCCAGTGCTGGGGCCACTGGGCATCCTGTGTGGAGCAGGAGCAGAGAGTTCCCGACTGACTCCTGGACCTTCTAACTGGGGAGCCCGGGATCCATACCCTGCAGAGACCCAATGGACAGTCTGCATTGAGAGGGTACCTTTTCAGGGGTGTAGGCAGAGCCCTGGGCAGGGGGACTGCCTTCATTGATGCCTCGTTGAAGCATGGCAAATTCAGAGACAGTCTGGGAGCCCCTTGAGGGTAGGACTGTGTCCAGCATTTATCTCTCTACTCCCAGCCCAGCCCCCAGAGCATCTGTGCTCCTCCTCATCCTGAGTCTGGACCCGTGTAAGGTCCTGGCTGGGAGGGGACTCACTCCACAGCCCTTAGTGCCCTCTCCCCACCTCCCTGAGGCCAGCAGGCCTGCCTGCAATCCTTGTCTCTAGTGGCCCACCTTGTCTCCAGGAACTGGACCCACCGTTTCCTCTGGTTTTAGGTCTATGTTCAGGACATCCTGCAGCAGCAGCTGGCCAGCAAGGTGCTCTGTGTGCTCCACAAGGAGCCGGGCCACCTCTATGTTTGCAGGGCTATGTGCGTGGCCTGGGATGTGGCCCACACCCTGAAGCAGCTGGTGGCTGCCAAGCTGAACCTGAATGAGGAGCAGGTCGAGGACTATTTCTTTCAGCTCCAGGTATAATAGTGGGTGTATGGGCTGAGGGTCCTGGCCAAGGGCACAGGCCATTGGAGCCAGGACCAGGGGTGGCAGGTAGACCCAGGGGAGTCAGGCCCAGAAAAGTTCTGGACCCCAAGGGAATCTTAGCAGTGGCTGAGATCTGAGCTGGGTGGGCTGTCAGAAGGCCCCACTGCACATCCTGGACTGGTTGGCAGCTTTGAGAAGTCGGGTGAATGTGTCCCATTTTTCCATCTGTGGAATGGGAGCAAGAAAGTCTACATGGTCTCTCCCCAAACCCCCCTTTCAGAAAGTATCTGTGTGGCCAAAGCAAGGCTGTGAACACAGGGGAGAGTGAGGCTGCCCCCATCAGCCTCCTGTGAACCTCCTGTGAACCTCCTGTGAGAGGCTGGCGTCTGCTCACCCTCACCCCCCCAGCAGGAAGGGCTTGCATTTTATTGATGAAGGTAATAGTGATATTTATCAAGGGCTTACACTGGGCCAAGTGCTTGCCAAGGATTCTCATGTGACTTTTCTTTCAGTCCTGCCGAGGACTTTATGAGGGAAGCACCCCGTTTTACAGAGGGAAGGGGGCTATGGGGTCTACAGCAGTGAGAGCCTAGAGTTCAGTCTGCCTCTCTCTGATTCCAAAGCCTGTGATTGTCACTTCCATACTCTCCCTAAGACACATTCATACATTCAACTGAATATTTATTGAGCACCTACTGTGTGCTAGGGACAGAACAGTAAATGAATCAGGCAAAAATTATTTACATTCCACTGGGGCTGACAAACCCAAACAAGGAAGAGGTGTAGTGCTTCGGAGAAAAACAGCAGGAAACAGCCCAGGGAACGCTGGGGAGTGTAATTTTAAATAGGGTGGCCAGCGAAAGCGGAGCTGGAAGGCGGCGTCTGAGAATAAACCTGAGATGGTGAGGAGGAGCCCCGTGGATACTGAGGGAAACACTCTGGGCTGTTGTGGAGAGGGCAGCAGATACAAAGGCCCGGGGGTGGGAGTTAAGCTGGAGTGTTTGAAGAACAGTGAGGAGATAACAGGCATTTCCCCAAATGTGTTAAATGAGTCAGTAGATGTTTGGCATCCAAAACGTTACAAGGTCAAATAGCCTGGGACATGCTTAGTTAAGCCAAGGCAAGCACATTGCTTTACTACAAGACTTCTGGGAGCCTTCAACGTGCTGCTGTGCATCGGGACCCTTCAAGGCTGGGAGGAAAGAAAGGAAGTAGCATTTCCCAAATGTGTTTATGTCAGAGCTCACACTTCCTGGAGCGTCTTGGGTGGGGGATGAGCACAGGACAGGAAATGGGAATGCCAAGTAAAGCTTTGGAAATGGTTAGAGGGCCTGCTCCAGAGCAGGTGCTGAACAGGGTTAGGGTCTAAACCAGATTCAAGCGCAATCTAAGTATAACAGTTGGGAAGACAGATGGCTCATGAAGCTCCATGTCATAGGGAAGTTGGGCAACCCCAGGGGCTCATTCCAGCCTGGACTTGACACGTTGGTCTCTGTTTTTACCTAAAAGAGCCAGAAGCACTTTCATGACGATATCTTTGGTGCTGTATTTCCCTACGAGGCGAAGAAGGAGGGGGCGGCGGTGCAGCCCAGCAGCCTGGAGATGTCAGCGCTCGGAGGGCCCACAGGAGGGGTTAAAGCTGCCAGCACAGAACTTAACGATGCAGCCAGCTCTGCATTATCCGAGGTCACAGGGCCTGGGGAGTTGGAGGAAAGTGATATCCCCCAGCCTCAGGTCTTATTTCTCACCTCGTTCCCCATCAAGCCCTTTACTTGACTGCCTACCAAGTAGCACCCTGGATTGATCGGAGCCTCCTCTCTCAAGCTGGGGCCTCCCTGGTCCCTTGGAGATGAAATCTTCAATGCCAGGCCTGGCAAGTGGGTGAAAGATGGAACCCGCTGCTGAGTGCACCACTTCAAGTGACCACCAGGAGGTGCTGTGTATTTAACTGCCTTCGGCAAATTATTTATGCCTCTGTTTAAAAAACGAGCACCCTATTCTGTTCCCAACGGCCACTTGGGTCTTCTCTGTATGATTCCTTGATGGAGACATTTACATGAATTGAATTTTACTTTAATCACACTGTATGTGTGTGGGGTGGGGTGGGGGATGTTTCTTAGGGAATGTGGCCCTCAGTTATACAGAGTGGGGAGCTGGTGGGTGTCACAGCCTGGACAGATCCCCCACAGAGGGACACCCCAGGCAGGTCATGGCTCCTCTGAAATGGCTGCCAGGTGTGACAGCAGCAGATGGAGCTTCATGCTGGTCCAAAGACCTGTGGTAGGGCAGGTGGCGCAGGCCTGCCTCCCACACAAAGGATCTGACACGGGGTCTGGCGAGAGTGGGATTCTCGTATGAGGCCAGAGCTTCAGGGAACGTCTTGAGCTTCTTGTTGGACACTGTCTTAGAAAGGTTTTGCTCTGGGGCCACCTGTCTCGTGCGAATTTGGCCAGCACAGATGTGGCCTCTGGGAATGCAGCATGTCAAGGCCAGTGTGGGCCCCAGCATTCTCACCCAAGGGACTGAAGACCCTCCTGGGTTTGGAGATAGCCAGGGAAGGCTTCTTAAGAGACTCGGCCCATATCCTTCTCCTGGTCAGAACCAAGGAAGGAGTTCAGTGGCGGCCTCTGGGGTCCTGGCAACACATGGCTCCCAGCTGGGGTTTGGCCCGTGCCTCCTAGGTCAGGCCCAGGACCCTCCCTCTCCCCTCCTCCTTCTAGCAGCAGCGTCTCAGGTGGCAGGAGAAGGTGCAGTGCCAACTTCAGGCTCCAGACGTGCCCTGCGCGACAGCCATGCATCTCAGCAACATGGCCAGGAGTCCACTCCGGACCAGGGCTTCCCAGCTTTAATGTGTGGGCCTCGTCTGGGGTCCTGTGAAAACAGAGACTCTCATCTCGCAGGTTGGGTGGGGTGCAGGATGCTGCGTTTCCAACAAGCTCTCAGTCGCTGCTGGTGCCGCCGCTCCGAGGACTACACGGGGGCTTGAGGAACTGGATTCTTGCTGGGCCAAGCAGGATGTGTTGGCATCACGTTGACGTGGAGCTGGGCTGTCTGGCGGTGGCTCAGTGGCTGGCAGAACCCCACACATGGATGCTGATCCACTTTTCCCGTGCAAGCCCTAACCCCTATTGCCAGGGAGACCCACAATGGAACACACACCCAGACGGTGCTTTGGGTCGGCTTCTCCTGACACCCCTTCCCCAAGCCACCTCCTCTCACTAGGATGCCAGGTCCGAGGAGCCAGCTCTGGCCCTGCTGTGGCCCTCACAGGCTCTGCCCCAGCCCGTCCCATCTCGGAGGCATGGGGCTGTTTCCTGGGGTCCCCCATTACCACCTTTCCTGTGTCCGAGACTCCTGCCCAAAAGGCTAGAGCCCCAGCCTGCTTTCTCCAACACCCTCGTGGGACAGTGGCTCTCTTCTCATAGCTCCCCCAGACATGCCCCAGTGGGAGCTCTGTGTGGGGGCTTCAACCCCACATTTCCCTTCCACACTGCCCTGGTGAAGTCATCCCTGAGACCTGATAATTCTGGACCCTGTGGCCACCAGAGGAGCCCAGGCATTGGCTTCCTTTTTTGTTTTTTGTTTTTGTTTTTTTTTTTGACAGAGCCTTGCTCTGTCACCCAGGCTGGAGTGCAGTGGGGCAGTCTCGGCTCACTGCAACCTCTGCCTCCCGGGTTAAAGTGATTCTTGTGTCTCAGCCTCCCAAGTAACTGGGACTACAGGTACCCACTGCCGCCACCACCATGCCCAGCTCATTTTTCATTTTTTTTTGTTTTTTGTTTTTTGTTTTTTGTTTTTTTTTGAGATGGAGTTTCACTCTTGTTGCCCAGGCTGGAGTGCAATGGCACAATCTCAGCTCACCGCAACCTCCACCTCCCAGGTTCAAGGGATTCTCCTGCCTCAGCCTCCCAGGTAGATGGGATTACAGGCATGCACCACCATGCCTGGCTAAATTTGTATTTTTAGTAGATATGGGGTTTCTTCATGTTGGTCAGGCGAGTCACGAGCTCCCAACCTCAGGTAATCCGCCTGCCTCAGCCTCCCAAAGTGCTGGGATTACAGGCGTGAGCCAGCATACCCGGCCATTAATCCTTTTTTAATTAGGAGGTGTGAGGTCAGGACCCCCTGCCCAAAGGGAGTCCATGCTCTCCCGTCCCACTCCTCTCAGCAGCCCCTCCACCCGATTCCGCAGATTCCAAAATGTCTCCAAATGAATTAAAGAAGCCACGGTCAACCCACATGAATGAGCCAACAAGCATTTTCATTTCTTTATTTTAAGGACACTGGGAAAGGAGCCAGTACCCTGAAGAGAACACTCTGGTCAGTTGGTGGAGGCCAGTGGGAAGCCATCAGGCCTGCTTTCCAGGAGGGGTGAAGGGTTGGTGCAGGGTGCAAGATGAGAGTGAGGTTAAAGGTCAGAGAGGAGGGGCTGAGGAGGCCATCTCCCACCAGGAGCAGATAGCTGGTGGCTTGAGACTGGGGTGGAGCTGCGTGGGAGATGGGAGGGGACTGAGCACGGGGCGTCATCTTCACTGCCCGCTTCTCCCCTCTCCCTGACTGCCCGCCTTCTGGGATGGTAGGATTCCAGCAGCTGGAGCCCCAGGTGCTGCTGCGGCTGAGGAAGGCAATCCCGGTCAGCTGCCTTCTCGGTTCCAGGGTGGCTGTAGCCAGAAGCAGGACCAGACAAGGACATGGCCTCTGCATTAAAGCCCAGATCCTAGGCACGGGTGGAAAGGCTGGGCCTGGGAAGTGGGGATGATGATAAGACCCAGACTGCCCCACACCCCAACCCCTGGCTCCAGGGCCAGGGAGCCGCCTATGTCTGCACGTGGGTCAGCTGGACGTCGCCACCCACTTCCAGTTTGTTGATGGTGGGCAGGTTCCTCAGGCGATGGTAGTATTCAAACACGTGCTGACCATCCACGGCCACCTTGAGGCAGTGAGCTTCACACAAGATCCACACCTGTGCAGAGATCATGCCGTTTGCACTACACTTGGGAAGTCCTCCACCCTCACTGCAGCCTCCTCTCTCCCTCCCTCCCTCCTCAGTTGTTAATAAGCCCCTCACCAGCACTCTATCCCCACCGAGCGACCGGCTCTTCACTTAACAGGCTGTGCGTGCTCCTTCCCCGTACTGTTCTCTGGCCCAGAATACTGTTCCCGCCCCATCAGGGACAGGAGCGCTGGCCTGTGCCGTCTGTATCCCTCGGACCCAGCACACAGAATTGCTCCAGACCTGGGCTCCTGCAGCATCAGCCTCCTAACTTGTCTGTTCCACCCCAATGCCTTCTCCATCAGGCAGTCAGGGTACACATGTTAAAACCTCCTTCCCTTCACAATAGCTAACAGTCCTGTCACACATGCCATGTGCCAGGCACTGTCCTAAGCATGCTACAGAGACTGTCTCATTCCATTCTTACAACTCTAGGAGATTCATATGATTATTAGCTCCATTTTGTAGATGAGGAAACTGAAGCACAGAGTAGCTAAGTCACTTGCCCGAGGTCACACAGCTGTCCACAAATCGAAGAATGTTGCTCCCTGGCTCCATGGCTTCAAAGCCCTACATCAGTCATTTTCAACTCTGATTGCAGACTGTAATCACTTAAGGCATATTTTAAAAATACAAATGCCCAGGCTGACCACCTCATTGGCCTGGGCTGGGGTCCCAGCACCTATATTTTCTTTGTGAGCTCTCTGGGTGATTTGAATGTGTAGTCAGGGCGGAGCACGCCTGCCTGCTATTCCTGGAGAGGCCACACCCGTGCCTCTGCACGTTGGCCCTAGCTGCCCCTCCCAGGCTCGCTCTATCTCATCGCTCTGTTTTGCTTTCTGCGTGGCACTGTCTTTATCTGCAACAATCTGTTCATGCTTTAGTTTCCTTGTTCCTTCCCCCACCTAAATTGTAAACTCTCTGGAGGCAGGACCCTATCTGTCTGCTTCATAACTGCGCTCCCAGAATGTGGAGTGCTTCCTGCACAAAGCGGGCGACAGTGAAATCGTTGAATGAGTAAGTGAAGAAATGAATAACACCTCCTTCTTGGGTCTGATTTGACACTTACTGACTGTGTGACCGCAAGCAAGTAACCTGCACTCGTGAGTTTCTTTCCTCATCTGAAAAAGCAGATCCCAACACTTCCTTCATGCGGGATGGTAAGAATTATTAATAATAATGATGATAATTTTTTGGCCACCTTCTCTTCTTCTGGGCCCTCATCCCAGAGGCATCAGCTCCCATCCTGTTCAAGGTACCCCAGACCTCCTTTACCCCCTCCCCCTGTGTACCCATAGGAGCCTCTTCAAGCTCCAGACTGCGGCGCCTTACCGAGAAGCTCTGGCCTCGGACGAAGGGCATTTTTCGGGGCAGACTTCGCTCCTCAGACCCCCAAGAGTTGTTGATCTGGGTGTTACGGACCACAGCGTTCTCATCAAAACGGGGGTTCATGTGGAAGGCGATGTGGCTCCCAGAGCACAGGTTGATGTGGAACCTGGGGTGGGCAGCCTACTTGGACCTTTGTCCACTGAGTTCTGAGCCCCATTTCCTCCCCATCATCCCCAGCCTGCCAAAAGCCAGGGGAATGGTTGGAATGACCTTGAAGGGCTCTCTCTTCCCGGAGGTCACTGGAGCCCTTGGCTTACCTCTGAGCACTGGGCAGGACAGTGCCTGACAGGATGATGGACTTGGATGGGTACAACCCTCCTGGAATGGTGGTGATGAAAGGCATCAGCTGTCAGAAGGAGGGGACAGGTCAGCCAGAGGCAGCCAGGGCAGCTGCCACCCGGAAGGGGAAGATTGTACCAGTTCCCATGAATTTAGGCTGCCAGCTGAGAAGAAGCCCACGATATCTTTACTTGGTTCCATAAAAGCCAAAGGAAAACTTTCCAGTGCTCCTCAAATTAATGGGCTTAGATTAGTGTCATGAAAGGAAATTTGGCCAAACACAGAAAGACTCGTGGGGTGAAAAGGGAGGGCCATGCAATGTGCTCACGTTGACACGACAGTTTTAAGGTTGAAAGCTCCTCTCCACAGTCTTCTAATTCGCTGGGACGCTTTGAAGCCCTTCAGCTTACCATTTTGAAAGCTCTTCGCTTTTAATTTTTCAAGGCCAGCGGATCCCCCCGCAGTGGCCCTTCACCCCCAGCCTGCCCACCACAAACAGAACCTCTGCCCTCCCTGAGAAACCACTTACATAGGCAGGGTGGGGGTACATCATAGGTGGGATGGCGGGAGTCTGCTGAAAAGAAACCAGGAAATTCAGTGGGAGAGCGCATGTGTGCGCCAGCACTCCCCCACACGCACCCACGCATTCTAGAGGGGGCTCCACTGTGAGGCTGACCTCATGAGCCTTTGGCCCTTGGACTCTCCCGTCCACCTCCCTTTTCACGTTAGCCTTCCAGGAACTTCCTGCCGTGTTCCCGGACCCCACCATGGTCACCTGCCCCTCAGCCCCTCCGCAGGCAGCCCCACTAATGCTGAGCTCCCGACCTGATTTGCACCAGCAGGAGAAGAGCTTAAGCCTGTGATCAGTAGTGACATCCCGGGGACCCAGGAGGCAGGGCCAGGAACCTCACATCCGGGTGCTGGAGCCTGCACTCCCCACTTGGTGACAGAAGGACCAGTTTCCCTCCCGGTCTCTAGGGAACCTGCCTCTTCTACCACTGGATAAATCCTGCTTCTTCCAGAATCTCTGCTGTCCCAAGGATAGTTTTAACCACATGTCACCTGAGCCAAGGACTCAGCCCCAGATGTCCCCACCCTCCTTGCTAAACCGCTTTCTTCCCAACTCTAGGGCTCTAGGGAGTTTAGTTCTTGGGGAAAAAGGGCACTGTGCACCTGTGAACTGACCAGAACTTGAAGACTTACAGAGAACATCTGTCCAGAGGCACTCTGCACCTTGTAGATGACTGTCTGGGTCTGGAAGAAAGAAACCAGGTCTCACCCAGGCTCTCCTGGGTTCCCAGTTCCCACCAGAGGGTGCCACACGGCAGGCACCCTCCAGGGGGCATAACCAGCCCAGTGGCCCCACAGACCCCACGGAGGGCGGGTCCAGGGGATGAGGGAGGGGCAAAGGTTAGAACCCTGGAGAAGACAGATGGGGACACTGGTGGCTCTGGCCCATCTTTCCTCTCGGGGAAACGTCTCTCAGCCTAGCCTCCCTTTGCAGGTGAGAGAAGTGAATGTGGGGTATGGTCTTCCGTGGCTGACCATGGAGTGGCAACTCAGGTTGTTCCATCACAGCCAGCCAACCACATTTACCCACCAACCTCACCAGGCCGGGTAGACGATCAAGGGCCTGGCCTCTGCCCTCCCCACTCCCGATGGGAGAGGCCCAATTCCTGACCCTGAATCCTCCATGAGCCCAGAAGAAGAGCCAAAATCAAGAGGATCCAAAAAGAAAGCAAGAGACTTACAATGGGAGCCGAGTTGGCAGGCCGCACGCTGGGAGGCTGGATTGGTGAGGAGAGTCAGAACGGTGGTTATCGCGGGCACCAAAGAATGGGGAGAGACAATGGCAGAACTCCGGGGAGGCTCTTGTGCTCAGAAATGCCTCCCCAGACACACCCACCTCCCTCTTGCTCCCAAGCAAGCCTTCCTGAGCCTGTGGCACCCAGATTTTTACCCTCAGGTGCACAGGGCTTTGGGGTTGAGGGGTAGGGTATCCCCACTGGTTCCTCTCGAGAGAGAGGAGGCTGGGTTTGATAGAGACCTCATTGCTTTCTGTAGCTCCCACAGCCAAAAGCATTACTTCCAGTGCCATATTTCACCCGTAGGGTGAGAAGTGGTATTTGTTGAAGGCCTACTGTGGGCCGAGTCCTGGGCTTCAGTGCTTTCCAAAGAGGGAAGCAGCCTCAGCTCCTGTGTCCCTGGTGAGGCAATGAGGCTCAGAAAGATTAAGCAACTTGCCCAAGCTCGCCCAGGTGGAAGGGATCAAATCCAAAATGGCAGCCAGTTCTGTCTGACTGTATCCAGCACACTTTCTGTCATCCTCAGGGACAGGGCCAGCGCCAGGGCCAGGGCCAAAGTTTGGCTGCCCTGCAAATGTTCCCTGGGGCTCCACCAGTCCTGAAGTCAGCGTGGCAGGAGGCAGGTGCGCTGTCTGTACCATGATGGGCCATAAAAAGGCTATGTAGACAAAGCGCCCCTCCTCCCAGTCCCCACTGCTTGAGTGGCCAGAGGAAGGGCTGCTCACCTCCTTGTCGTGGATCCTGCCCCACCCAGTAGACTGTTCTTGCCCTGGCTTGTATCCCATTCTCCCTGGCTGTGCGAACCACATTCCACATTCATTCATTCATCAAGTCCCTAGTGAGTGCCAGGCACGACGCAAATGAACAAGCCACAGTCCCAGCCCTCTGGGACCTCATGGGCATAGGGAGACGGGGGTGGAGTGACAGGGACAGACATGCAAACAGTTACAATGGAGTGCTGTGAACTGGCATGGCACAGATATGTACAGACTCCGTGGGGGCATGGGGGGAGCATCCAACAATATTCTGGGCAGGGAGGACTCCCAGAGGAGCATGGAAGGGCAATTAGGCGTGTGCTGGGGGCAGGCTGGCAGAGGGTGCTTCCGGGACCAGGGACAGCATATGCAAAAGCATAATGGCCTGAGAGGGCCTTGAGTGAGCTGTGGAGGCTGCGTGAGCTTCGTGGGTTGGGGGTGAGGCAGGGAGGTGGACTGGGGCCAGACTGGGGAGGAATTCATATGCGCTGCTGGGGAATTTGGGCTTTATTTGAAGGGCTGGGGACTTTTACGATTTTTAAGCAGGGAGAGGGTGTGATCAGATTTGCTTATAAGAAGGTCACTGTGGCAGTGGTTGGGTGTGGGGGATGGGGAACTGGACCCCTGTAGTCATGGTGAGGAATCCCAGAGGCCTGGGCCACATCGGTGGCTTTGGGAGGGAGATATGTTGGTGCCTTGGAGAGACATAAAGAAGGGGGAGTGAAGAATCCAGGGCAACTCCCAGGTCCCCAGCTCTGGGTGCCCAGCAGATAGAGACAGGGAACTCTTGAGCTGGCAAGATGTGGCCTGTAGGCCCTGGTGGCCTGCTGGCTGGGGCCAGCCTCTCAAACCCTCAGTCCTTCCTGCTGTCTGCTCAGCCACCCAGGGCCTCTGCGTTGAACTCACTTTTTGTCTGCGCCCCCTGGGCCTGGGTGGGAAACAGACAGGCTGGGAGAATGGCACCGTGGAGAAGGCAGGCTGAACGGGGACTGCGCGGGGGTTCTGTTAAAACAAAAGGCACCGGCCAGTGAGGAGAAGCATTAATAGAGCCAAGGAGAAGCCGAAAGGCAGATGCAGGGGCAGGAGGCAGAGACCAGGCAGGCAGGGGGATGCAGCAAGGGGGTTATGGCCATACAGAGGCGGGAGCGGGAAGGGCCAGGCTTCGGTGAGCAGCACAGGGGGACAGTCTCCTTCCAGCTCTTCCCTCCCCTTCCACCCGCAGGGGAGAGAGTCAGGGAAGGAGGGAATGAGAGATGAGGACCAAAGGGTGAGGAGCCCAGATTTGCTGAGGGCCTACTGTGCGCTTCGCTCATCTCAGGGAGCTCCCTCGAATGCCAAAAGGGTAACAGCAGCTCCCATCCAGCTGCCCGTGCCCTGTGGGAATGTGGGCCCAGCATACCCTAATCTTCCCATTTTTCACGTGGTATTGGTATCTCCTGACCTTCTTTAGTTTTATTTATTTTATTTGATTATTCAAACAGAAAGATTTTAGAGATAGGGTCTTGCTATGTTGCCCAGGCAGAACTCTAATTCCTGGGCTCAAGCGATTCTCCCGCCCCAGCCTCTTGAGTAGCCAGGACTGTAGACCTCCACCACCATACCTGGGTCTCCTGACCTTTTAGATGTTGGCAACGCATTCAAAGTTTTTAAAACACAGAGGTCAAACAGACCCTGGTGTGGGCCCAGGGGCACCATTGTGTGACCTCTGATATCTGTCTCCTCACTGAACCACACAGCCACCCATGGGGGGCAGGAAGTGACCATGCTCATTCTACAGATGAGGAAACCAAGGCTGAGAGAGGCGAAGTTGCTTGTCTAAGATCCCACAGATGATGAATGGCAGAGCTGGGAATTTGAACTGGATTCAGTTTGGTTCTTGAGCCTGGGCTCTTTCTAGAACAATATGCCCTCCTTACCAGGATGGAAATTGAGGGATGAAGAGAAAGGGGCAGCTGAGGAGTCTGGGAGACCAAGGCAGGTGTTCCGGACAGAGACAGTGACACAGAGGAGGGGCAGAGTGACAGAGGAGAAGGGGCGGGCAGGTACTGGGACAGGGAAGCAGGTTATCTCCAGAGTGACCTGGGTAGGAGATTGGCTTGGATCCACCCAGCAGGGCCTAGGCACAGCTACACGGAGCCCTGCATCCCAGCCCCTGGGACCGGTGCCAGGTGGACAGTCTGACCTGGAAGCTGATGTAGGACAGCTGCACAGAGCCATTGATGGAGATGGTGTCCACACGGTGGAAGGGCACGCGATGGAAGTACTGCAAGAAGAGGCTCCCGTTCACCATCACCTGCCAGAGGAGAGCACGTGTTCCGGGGGAGGCACCCCAGGCTGGGATGGGGACCACCCCTGAGCTCCTGGTCCCTCCTTCTAGAAAATGAAGACCTGAGTCTGGTCTTCAGTGTGGGGCCAGTTACAGGGACGTGTGTGGGGCCCGAAGTGCATCAACCCGAGTCTCTACTGGGCTCCAGTCGGGCTTTCCGTTCTTCTGGTTGTTTCCTGCCCCTTTCTTCTCACTCCTCGATTTCCGCCCTGGTTAGGAGGCCATATTGTTCCAGAAAGAGCCCGGCTCAGGAACCAAACTGAATTTCCTGGGGTTTCATTTATTTATTATTTATTTTTCCTTCAACTTTTTTTTTTTTTTTTTTTGAGATAGAGTGTCACTCTGTCACCCAGGCTGGAGTGCAGTGGTTCAAGCGATTCTCCTGCCTCAGCCTCCAGAGTAGCTGGGATTACAGGCACCCACCACCACACCCAGCTAATTTTTGTAATTTTAGTAGAGACAGGATTTCGCCATGTTGGTCAGGCAGGTCTTGAACTCCTGACCTCAAGCGATCCGTCCTCCTCAGCCTCCCAAAGTGCTTGGATTATAGGGGTGAGCTGCCATGCCCAGCCCCTTCAACTTTTATTTTAAGTTCCAGGGTATGAGTATAGGATGTGCAGGTTTGTTAACTAGGTAAACGTGGGCCACGGTGTTTTGCTGCACAGACCAACCCTTCACCTTGGTATCAAGCCCAGCATCCATTAGCTGATCTTCCTGATGCTCTCCCTCCCTGACCAGGCCCCAGTGTGTGTTGTGTCCCCCCCCCTTGTGTCCATGTGTTCTCATCGTTCAGCTCCTACTTATAAGTGAGAACATGCGGTGTTTGGTTTTCTACTCCTGCAACAGCTTCCAGTTCCATCCATGTTCCTGCAAAGGACATGATCTCATTCCTTTTTATGACTGCAGGGGTATTATTTAAATATGCATAAAATGCTCACGGGGAGCAGAGGAGAGGTGACCTCGGGTTGCATACTGAGTGGATGGGAACGTTCTTATCTCAGATAAGCATACTCAGACTGACTTACCCACCGGCTTCTCAAGCCCAGATACCTACTGTGCTTGCAAAGGTAATTTGCAATGTGCTTACAGAACTATAACCGTAATAGACTCTGGATAAAGGCTGAAACAATGTCGCTGAAAAATAAATGTTACCAGGGACCTGGAGAGGAGGTATGGTGATAGCAGAGGAATGGAATGAGCTTGAAATTCAAAGACACACAACACCTAACAGCAACGTGATGACTCCTCTAGTTCTTATTTTCAGAGTAAAAGAAGCAGGAGGCACACCTGTAGATTCAGGTGAAGGTGCGTAAGGAGACCATACAGCCATGGGTAACACCCTTACAAGGAAATGGTCATGTTATCTGTATGGTGGTGTCACTCTGGCTGAATGTCAATTAAAGTGATTACTTAAAAGGCCATTCACATTCACCTGATAGGGCTGGGAGTCCTGTGGGCGAAAGGTGGGGAGGGGATTCCTGCTCACCTTGAAATCTGAGCTCTGCACCAGGAAGCAGAGGTCAAAGGGCATCCCCGTCTGGAAGGGCATGTGCATCTTCCTCTCCTCGGGCCCCCATCTTCCTTTCTGCCTCGTGTTGCACACCACATACCCTCCGTCTTCAAACCGAGGGTTGAAGTGGAAGGCAATGTCATTTCCACTGAAGCCGGTCTGAAAGTCCACAGCAAACCTAGGTCCAGGGAAAGCAAATAGTCTTCTGTGGCATGGATTATTGCCAGTGACAGACACAGGAGGGCCTCGGCGCCTCTGCCCTGTGTTTGTCTGGGATCTTGCATACAACCTGCGTGGCAGAGACTGCTTGGTTGGCATCCTTTTTGTTTCTCTAATTTGGATCTAATGTGTTTTTGTGCAATTATTGCATTTTGCCTTTACAGCATGATTTTCTAAAAATAAGTAGAAAATGGCTAAGGGAAAGTGCTGGCATTAGCAAACAAGAAGCAAAGGTCTTGGAAAGTGATTACCAGTCGGTACCAAAGATGGAAGTTGTTAAGCACACCTAGAAGAGAGAGCCTTCTGTGCCAGTGGACACTTGTTGGAGGCCAGCACATGCCTGATTAAGTGGGAAAAAAGAGAACAAATGTAAAGAGCATGTGAAATCGGGGCCGGGCACAGTGCCTCACGCCTGTAATAACAGCATTTTGGGACACCAAGGTGGGTGGATCACTTGAGCCCAGGAGTTGAAGACCAGCCTGAGCAACAGAGTGAGATCTCATCTCTACTTAAAAAAAAAAAATATATATATATATATATATATTTAATTAGCTAGACATCATGATGCATGTGTATAGTCCCAGCTGCTCTGGGGGATAAGATGGGAGGATCCCTTGAGCCCAGGAAGTCGAGGCTGCAGTGAGCTATGATAGTACCACTGCACTCCAGCCTGGGTGAAAGAAAAAAGTCCCTGTCTCTAAAGAAAAAAATAAATTAGTTAAATGAATAAACGGAGAAGATTGCATTTGAAATATCACTGCATGTATTTTTTCCTTTGGAGTCCTTCAGCTTCATTCCTGTGGTCCTTTGGAAATTCCTGCCCCAAGGAAGGGAGAGACAGAAAGCTCCTGAGAGGAGAGGGCCCTCTGAGGTAGGATCTGTCTCTATGCAACAGGATGGGAGTGGGAAGCCCTCCTGGTGCTGGGAGGTGGGGGAAGCGGAGGGAGAGGGAGAGAGGAAGGGGTGGAAGATGAGAGGCATGGTCCTGATTCCCCTGGTTGGAGGGTTCAGGGGGATCAGGGCCTCCCTGCCCTTGGCATCTCCTGGGGGCACTGCAGGCTCTCAGAGAAGTTCCACAGCAGGATGGCAATGGCGGAGGAGGTCATCAAGAATCTAGGTGGCCGAGCTGAGGTTGAGCTGGGATCTACGAGGCCCAGAAGGTCTTGAGAGAGGTTCGCTGGGACTGAGGCAGAGAGGCTTCCGAGAGAGAGCCGTGAGTCCAGAGGCTCTTCTGTGGGCCCCGCAGACTTCAGCAGGCAGCCACCCGTAGTCCCTCACTAAACCAGGAGAGAGCTGCTCACCTCTGTGCCACCAGTCAGGGTGCCTCGGCAGGGGTCAGCCAGGCCTGCGTGAGGGTCGGGGGCCCTCCCTGCCACTGACAAGCCACGTGAGCTCCTCTCTGTTCCCAGACAGCCCACCTTGGGAGGGAGGAGGGGGTGCGAAACAGCCCTGATACAATGTTAGTATTTTGAATTGACTTAGTAGTTTCCAGAAAAGGCCTTGAAACCAAAAGAGACCAAATTACTTTGGATGTCAATTTTCAATATTTTCATGTCAGCAGAAGGAGAGCTTCAGAGTGGATGAGAGCAGTTAGGGAAATAGAGGAAGTTTGATTTTTGAAACTCCTAGTCACAGTGTGCAAGGTTCAACCCAGAACATAATCGTCCAACTCTGACCATCCCACTCCCTCCTTAGACCATCAGCTCCTAGGGCCCCATTCATCCTGGAGTCCAGGTTAATGGCATCCCTGGGCGCAGGTTGTGCCTGTGGAGTGCTGTCCTGTGGAATGGGTTAGGGACGCATTGGGTCTCCCCTGAGCCAGGCACGTGAGCTTGGATGTTGTTGTTTGAAGTAACTCAGGCTCACAGGCACAGTGGCTTTACTAAGGGACGAGGTTGGAGTGAAACGTTTCCATCCATATGCACACACACCTGGTTCCACTGGAGCTGAGAACGGCCCCATTGACAGTGATCTGAAATCCGTCCTGGAGACCCCCTTGGATAGTCCCAGAAAAGGGGACGGCCTGCAGGGAAAAGATGTGGGGCCGTCAGTCCGGTGGCCAGCCTCCCGTTTGCTCCCCTCCAGGGCTAGTCAGTGGCCAGCCTGGGTGTGACAGCACCATGCGAGGGGCTAGGGTGCAGCTGTGACCAGGACAGACGGAGTCGCAGCCCCACGGGTCTTAGGGTCCTGTGTGGAGGCAGACACAAATCCAATTAGTTACTCAGACAGTCTAAGCTTGTGATAAGGAGAAGCCTGGCCCCGACAGGACGCAACAGGGAGCTGAGCTTGTGTAAGAGTCTGAGAGGCAGTGGAAGCTGCATCAGGAAAGCTCCAGGCGGAGATGGAAGGCCTTCCTTCCAGGCAGGGAAGTAGCAGGCAGACGCCCTGGGCTGGTAAGGAACTAGGTAGCAATGGGGGCTGCTGGACCCCATGCCAAGCTCCCAGCAAAGTGCCCAGGGCCCTGGCTGGGGACTCAGGAGGCCCAAGGGAACAAAGGGACCCATCAAGGGTCTGCAGGTTCCACCGAGAGGGTCACCAGAGAGGGTCAAGAAGAAGGCATGCCCCTCTCCCCACCACCACCATATAACAATGGCCACCGTGACCTTTGCCCTCCTGACCACCTTCAGCAGAGCCTCTTCCCAGATGCCCTCTGCAGCCCCGAGCCCTAGCGTAGTTTCCCCACCCATCCCAGGCCCCATGGGCAACCACTTTGTCAAATTCTCTCTTCCGGGCCTCTTTAAAGGAGCTAGGGGCCATGGTGAGGCATGCATCATTTTGGAGTCAGGCCGACTCCAGGTGTGAATCCTAACTCTGCTGCTCCTGACCTGAGTGGCCTTGGGAAGCCTATTTCACCTCTCTTTGCCTCAGTTTCCTCTTCTGTAAAATAGGAAGGTGTTTCTCCTACTGCGTATGATTGATGATTTTGTGAGAAAAAGCCTGTGGTAGAAGAGACTGGCACATAGGAGATGCTTCACTACTGTCACCCACCCGCCATCTTGGTCTCTGAGCAAAATTCACAAACTGGTACTTCCAGTTTTCAAAGTTTATTCCAAAATGCCTCATATCTGGTGTGGTTCTATAACCTGCACTAAAGCACAGTTCTGTCTCATGGCTGATTTTCACATTCTTCAAGGTTTTAATGTCTTCTCTAATATCTCCTTTAGGTCAATTTCCTACACAAATTAAATGCCTAAAGAAGCCGGCAGGTGATGTGTATGAGTCAGATGGCCAGGTAGGGAGTGGTGGGGACTGTGGCAAAGTAGACGTCACACCCCGCATCTGAAGAGTCAACATCTACTGAGCACTAACCAGTGATTATCATCTGGGCCCAGTATTGGCAGAGCTTCCAAATTTTTAAGATGAGACAGAAACCTGAATTTTTTTTTTTTTTTTGGTAAAACTTTCTAATTTCTTGGGGGAAATCTTTTGTCAAAAAGGATTATGTAAAAGTTCCTGACTGGGCACAGTGGCTTACATCTATAATCCCAGCATTTTGGGAGGCCGAGGTAAAACAATCACTTGAGCCCAGGAGTTTTAGGCCAGCCTGGGCAACATAGTGGGACCCCCATCTCTACAAAAAATAAAAAAATTGGCCAGATGTGGTGGTGCACACCTTTAACCCCAGTTACTTGGGAGGCTGAGGTGGGAGGATCACTTGAGCCTGGGAGGTCGAGGCTGTAGTGAGCCACGATTGCACCACTGCACTCCAGGCTGGGCAACAAAGCGAGACCCTGTCTCAAACGAAACTCCCCAAATTCCCATATTACAGAGATACGCAATGAAATATTTACAATGGAATGAAATCTCTGGACTTGCTTCCACATATCTGAAGGTGGGAAGAGAAGCAAACTAGGGAGGATATAGGATGAAGCAAGATAGGCCTGAGTTGATCATTGTTGGAGCAGAGTGATGGGTGTGTGTTGTTGATGGTACAATTCTCTCTGCATGTTTGAATTTCCTATAATAACAAGTTAAAATAAACACTGTGCAGGCCAAACAGAAAACACCCACTGGCCAAATTCAGCCTACTGGTCACTGCTTTCTGGTCTGTATCGTTGAGTTGTGTGACCACACAGCACCCTGGGAAACCCATCCTAGCTCAGTGTACACACCCGGCACCGTGAAAGCCCCAGGCAGTCTGAGATCTGATTCAGATAGGCTCTGCTCCCCATGGATTTGAGTGGGTGTCTTTTGTTGCCCCTCAGGTCAGGTCTGAACTCTGCCATTAAATACTTCAGTGACCTCAAGCAAATCACAGCTTCTCTGTCTCTGACTTCTCTTTCTTGTCCCTGTCTACACCAGCAGTGTGGGGGAAGGAGAGTCAGCCTGATGCAGTTATGGGCCAGCATGGCCTGGGATTGGGAAGCCTGCTGTCCCTGAAATACATCTGTGGAAGATTTTTCCCCTTGCCTGTTTGTGGAAGCCTGTGATTCCCTCCAGAGCCTTTCATTCTATCATGAGAGACAACACTGAAAATACACACCCTCCTGGGAAGCATGCAGCCTCCACTCGAGCATATTCACACCACAGCATCTAGAATTGAAGGCAGAGAGCGATGGACGTGGGCTCGCAAGTACACACAAGGCTTAGCTAAGGAAGCCAGGGGGGAGAAAGCGCAAGTACAGGTCACGGGGGCAGGACAGGGCAGGCTAATTTCCAAGGCAACAAGTTCCCCAAAAAAGTTCTGTGAGGTTTCAAAATGTCTTAAATGGCACCCCCAAATTCTGAAAAACAAGATTATTTTATTTTATTGTAATTTATTTTGAGACGGGTTCTCACTCTGTTGCCCAGGCTGGAGTGTAGTGAGGCGTGTGATCATGATTCACTGCAGCCTCCACCTCCTGTGCTCAAGTAATCCTCCCACCTCAGCCTCCCGAGCAGCTGAGACCAAATAAGTGCATGCCACCAAGCCATGCCCCACTAATTTGCAAATTTTTTTGAAAAGACCAGGTCTCGCTATGTTGCCAGGGCTGGTCTTGAACACCTGGGCTCAAGTGATCCTTCTGTCTTGGCCTCCCAAAGGGCCGGGATTTCAGGCATGAACCACTATGCCTGTCCTGAAAAGTGATATTTTAAATTGAATATCATCCTACAAACAAGGTTATTCACTGCAGCATTATAACACAAAGGATTATAAAGCAAAGCATTGGAAAGAGCCTAAAAGTCTTCCAGCAGGGAAAAGGTGAAATAAATTAGGGTATTTCCATATAATAGAATAGGTTCTGTGTTGCTTTCAAAAGAAAAGAAAAAGAAGACGGAAAAGAAAAAGAAAATGAGGACAACTCTGAGCACCGATATGGAATAATGCCATTTGCATAAAAAGTGGGTAGGGGAAGGCTATGGGCTTGCATTTATTTATTTATGGATAAAATATCTCTGGAAGGATTTACAAGAAACTTATAACACTGGTTATCAGTGGGTGACCCCCGAAAAACATCCACATTCGAGTCCCCGGAAACTGTGAATATGTTGTAGAAGGGACTTTGCAGATGTGATTAAATTAATAATTTTGGCATGGGGAGATTGTCTTGGATTATACAGGTGGTCCCAATGTAATCACAAAGGTCCTATAAAAGGGAGCAGGAGGATCAAAGTCAGAGGTAGGAGATGTGACAACAGAAGCAAGAAGCTGGTTTTGGGGTTTTTTGTTTGTTTGTTTGTTTTGTGTTTTTTTTTTTTTTTGAGACAGGATCTCATTCTGTTACCCAGGCTGGAGTGCAGTGGCATGATCTCAGCTCACTGCAGCCTCCACTTCCCCAGGCTCACGAGATCCTCCCACCTCAGCCTCCCAGGTAGCTGGGACTACAGGCATGCACCACCATGCCTGGCTAATTTTTATCTATTCTTTGGAGAGACACAGTCTCACTTTGTTGCCCAGGCTGGTCTCCAACTCCTGGGCTAAAGAGATCCTCCTGCCTCAGCTTCCCAAAGTGCTGGGATTACAGGCATGAGCCACTGCACCCAGACAAAGCTGCTGGTTTTAAAGATGGCAGGAGGGGTCATAAGCCAAGGCAGGCAGGCAGCCTCTAGAAGCTGGAAAAGCAAAAGAAACAGATTCTCCCCTGGAGCCTCCAGAAGGAAACAACCTTGCTGACACGTTGATTTTAACAACTGACCTCCACAGTCATGAAGAGAGCAAATTTGTTGTTTTAAGATTGGCCAGCCAAGGCTGCTGTGGTATTCAGATCTGTGTGTCCCGGAAACCCAGGAAAACAACTGGACCTACTTTTGCTCCGTAGGGTGCAGGAGGATGGATTTTTGTGTTGGATTTGTGGTCCCATGGGCCTGGGCTCGCCTCCCAGCTCTGTACACTAGCAATTCTAACATTGGCCAAGTCACTTGACCTGCCTGTGCCCCACTTCCCTCCTCTGAACGGCAGGACAGTAACACCACCCGACAGTGTTCTTTAGAGGACTGGGTGCAATGCTGTGTGCTGAGCCCCTGGCTGGCAGCATTCTGGAGAGGACTGAGTGGAATGCCATGTGCTGAGCCCCTGGCTGGCAGTGTTCTGAGAGGACTGGGTGCGATGCCATGTGCTGAGCCTCTGGCCCGTGTCGGCCTTGACAGTGCAGGTCTTTGCATGGAATGAATCAATCCCTCTGCTGAGTCAGAACTTGTTCTCTGTTCCTGGTTGTGCCCAGAGACCGGGGACTTTCCCTCTTCTTCCTACCTGGAAGTCTAGAAAGCAGAGCTGAGCCCTGTGGACCAGAATGTGGGCAGCCTCATTCTGGACTCAGCATCACCAGAGGACACCCAGGCCTGGCCCCAATAGTAGGGAGCTCAGCCTGGCTGGCTGAGACTGCCTGCCAGCCGGAGCTAGTACGTGGCTCTTAGCCAAAGTGCCCTGCTGCCTCAGAGGTTCCACGGTCCTGCTGGCCACCTTCCATGACACTTTGATTTTAGCCTTCTGACCTCCAACACTGTAAGCACAAATGTGTTGTTTTCAGTTGGCCAGCTAAGGCTGCTGTGGCATTTGGATCCATGTGTGTCCGTGAGGGCTCTGGGCATGACCAGGAACATATATCCTCACAGCAACCCCGGCCACTTTTACAGATGAGAAAACTGAGGCACAGAACAGTTCAGTCACTTGCCCAAAGCTACACAGCTGGTCAGCAACAGAGCTGGGATTTGAACCCCAGCACCCACGCTTCTAACCATCACACAGGCTTCCTCTCATGAGGAAGCTGAGAACGTCCTTATTCCTGGCTCTCCCAGTGCTTCCTGGGCCACACAGCAGGTGGTTCCAGCTTCCCCCCGGCCCTCCAAAGAGGCTGGGCTACATGAGGCCGGACAAGAAGTGGGAGTGAGGATTCCAAGCCAGGCCCTCATGGCACTCAGCCCTCCTCAGCAGGACAGCGAACCGCGTGATCTTGCCCCACTGTCTGCATGTGGAGAAAGCGTGGCCCTGACAGCCAGATGGGTCACCGAGTGAGGCTCAAGTGTCCCAACCCAGGGGAGCCCCCGTGGAGTAGAGGGGAGCTCTGGACACCCATGGGGGCTGCACTGATCGTCTTTCTTGTCTGGGCTCCAAGGCCATGCTTTAACTCTCTCAAACTCTCTGATGTCCATAGGAGGATTTTCCTTCTGAATCCAAAGATTAGAAAGTAAAAACCAGTTACCAGAATAATAATATGTCAGAACCTGGAAGAAGCTCTGGGATCCCCTCTCTGACAGAAAACCAGAAAGGGGGTGACATGCTCAAGGTGGCACATGCTTACCCTAAGGCTCACCCAACACCGGCAGCCCGTTCCAGCTTCCCCCACTCCCTCCATGCAGGTTCTACCTTGGGGACCTCCATAGGGTGGCTGAGGGGTCATTGGTGACAGCCAGGAGGAAACAGGCCTCCTTTCTCCATTCTTCCTCTCTGGAGTCTAGAAAGCAGGGCTGAGCTCTGCAGACCAGAACATAGGCAGCCTCATTCTGGGCTCAGTATCACCAGAGGGCACCCAAGCCCGACCCTGGCCTCTGCTGAGATGGGCCCTGGCAGCTTCCCTGCCCTCAGCACCCTGCCTCTGCCCACCCTCCCCATTCTGCCTCCCCACTCAGGAAGGGCCCATCAGCCCACCCTCTCCAGCCTCTCGGGAAGCTCTTTGCCAAGGCGGGGTGAGATCCTGTGACAGGACCCAGCCCAGGACACAGTCACCCCTGAGGGCTCCTGGGCTACTGGGGCTGATACTCCCATCTGGGGACATTTGGCAACTGGCCCTTCGCCTCCCTGAGCCTTGGATTTTCCGTGAATGAAGGGGACTCATAAACCTCACAGAGTTTCAGCAAGGCACCTGCAGCCCTCTGACCCCACACTGCAGGGACTGTCCCTGCCCCCTGTCACCTCTGAGACTGTCCCTCTGCAGATGCCCTGACATGCCTATGCCTGGTTAACTCTGCCTCACCCTTCAGAGCACAGACACCTCCTTGGGAGGCCTTCCCTGCTGCACCCAAACTCCCAATAACATGAAACACTCCCAAAGCACCTACAGTGTGTCAGGCACTGTTCAAATACACTAGATACACTACTTCCTTAATCCATGTCCCAACCCTGGGAGTGGGGGGGCTCAAGTATTATTCCCACTTCACAGATATGGAAACTGAGGCCCAGAGACCACCAGCCAGTAAACAGCTGGACCCAGGGAGGCCATCTCCACAGTACGCACCCTTAATTACCATGTCGGGTAGCATCCTTACTGTCCCAGAAGCGTGCTTGCTTCCTCTTTACACAAACCATCCCACTCTACACCTCTTCCCCTGAGTGCACAGGACAGGACAGGACAGCTCAGCCAACACTGTCAAACCCATGACTTGTGGGAGGAGCATCCCTCCAGGCATGAGTGAGCTCAGCATGGCACAGGTGTGCCAGGATGACCCTTACTGACATTTCTGCCCTGTTTGTGTTCTCTTTGGGATGCCCCCACCCCTATCTCCTGCCACCCAGGAGTTGCTTCCTCAGAGCCCCAGAACTGTGTCCCCTGGCTGAGGCAGCCTTGTGCCCACGGTCCCAGAACTCACTGGACTCAGATAGGGAGCCTGGGAACCGCTGAAGGCCATCTCTCCACCACCTCTGGGGCCACCGCAGCCTCTCACACCTGCCAGGCAGTCCTTTGCGGAAGGAATGACTTAACAAAGAAATAGAAACCAAAGCAACTTGGTTGTTATTCAATGGGGAGGAGCCGGCAGCAAGAGGAAGTGGGTCCAGAGAGAGAAAGGTAGGGTGCTGGGTGAACTGGGGTGACACTCATAGAGGGAAATAGGCACTCCCAGCCCCAGTGACCTTTCCCTCCTCCCTTTCCTGTGCTCAACCCGAGCCTGAAGCATATTTGGTTCATAGAGGTCTACAGTGCTTGACCACACTGACATGACAGTGAGTTGCCAGATGACACTGCCCAGAAGTATGTGGCTGTGTGTCCCAAGCATGCTTGGCCGTGGGTTCTGGAAAATAATGGGGCTGGGCATTGCCTGTGCACAGGGTGCTTGTGGGGAAGGGTGGCTTCAACCCATTTTACATATAGAGAAGCTGAGGCTCAGAGTCTAAGGGACATGCCCCAGGTCACACAGCTAATTCGTGGCAGCCTGAGCTATATGAAGATTCTCAGACTCGTCAAAAAGTATTTCTCCTCTTTAAATTTCTACTGTTCATGTAAAAACATGATTATGTAGAAGAGAATATTTTGCATGAAAAACACCATAATGAAGATTTTTATTCTAGAGTATGGGGTGCCCAGGAGTTTCTGATCCTCCCTCTCAGTGAATCTCTCTTTCTTCTCTTCTCCTTCTCTTCTCTAGCCTTATTTTCTGAGCTTTAGGATGGGGAGAGAAGTCTTGGACATTAATAGAACATTTCAAGTGACATGGGGGTGGGAAGGAACATATGGCATGAACTGCCTTTAATTGGCTTCAGCACCTAGTTAGGGGAAATAATTGGCTGAAACAGAGAACAACAGGATAGGCTGCAGAGGGGAGAGGGAGCCATGAACTAAACTTACCTGAAGTTGACCAGGTCCCAACTATGTGCTGGTGAGAAGGCCCAGAACTCAAGCTGGGGATGGGTGGGTAAGGACCATACAGGCTCGAGGGGATGGCAGGTGCCCCAGGGCCATACGTGAGTCTGCACCTCTCTTCCTTCCTGTGCTCTGCCTAGATGCGCTAGAATTTGCAGACGAATTCCTTTGCGATGCTCCCATAGACTGAGGCTGTGTGTGTCGTCTGCACTCTCTATCCCATTATGTTCTGGGTCAAGTAGAATTTGACCAAGTTAAGGAGTAGATAGTACAGGGGAGGCAGAAAGGAGAGAAAGGAAGGGAAATTCTTTGCAATCCTCTCGAACACCAGGAACATTTTCATTACGTCACATCATTTGTAGGCAATCACCAATTGATTGGGATATGGAACAACTGGAACTATCATTCATAGCAGACTTGAGTGTAAAATAATCCAACTTAGAAAAATGGGCAGGGCGTGGTGGCTCATGCCTGTAATCCCAGCCCTTTGGGAGGCTGAAGTGGGAGGATCACTTGAGTCCAAGAGGTTGAGACCAGCCTGGCTAAGACAGGAAGACCCTGTCTCTACATATAATTTAAAAGGCAAATTAGCCAGGTGTGGTGGTGCACACCTGTGATCCCAGCTATGTGGGAGGCTGAGGTGGGAGGCTTACTTGAGCCCAGGAGGCCAAGGCTGCAGTGAACCCTCATCACGCCACTGCACTCCAGCCTAGGTAATAGAGCAAGACTCTGTCTCAAAAAATAAAAAAAAAATAAAAAGAAAGAAAAACTGCTTGGTGAGTTGTAATACAGTCAAATATCTACTTCTATGTTCTGGCTTTTCTACTTCTAAAAAATTACCCAAGAGAAAGGAAAACATATTTGTCTGTTTTTAAAAGCTTTACTCGTCCTAGCCCCAGGCTGGTAACAATGCAAATGGTCACCAACAGGAGAACGGAGAAATGAATTGTGGTTTTCACACTACAGAGTGGCCCTCAGCAATAAAAAGGAGCTAGGCCACAGGAAACGTCAATGAGCCTTGCAACGGAGCAGAAGAAGCCAGATCCAGACACATGCTGTGAGAATTCCATTCGAGTCAAGTTGAACAACAGGCCAGAATGGCGTTACCCTTGGGAGTCACTGACTGGGAGGGGCACGAAGGAGTCTTCGAGAGGCTGGAAATGTTCTGGATCTGGTTCTGGGTGGTGGTCCCACAGGTGTTTACATCCATTAACAACAGGCTGAGGCTGGGTGCAGCATCTGACACCTGTAATTCAGCACTTTGGGAGACTGAGGCAGGAGGATTGCTTGAGTCCGGGAGTTTTAGACCAGCCTGGGCAGTATAGCAAGACCTTCTGTGTACTAAAAATCAAAAAAATTAGTGAGGCATGGTGGTGCATGCCTGTAGTCCCAGCTACAGGGAGGCTGAGGCAGGAGGATTGCTTGAGCCTGGGAGTCTGAGGCCACAATGAGCTATGATTGCGCCGCTGCACTGCAAGTTGAGTGACAGAGCAAGACCCTGTCTCAAAACAAAACAAAACAAAACTCAAACAGAAAACCAGGATCTGTACATTTTACTCTACCTAGACAATATCTCCATAAAACACTGCTAAAAGAAAAAATCTCCCAGAGCCCAAGGAGACACAGGCACAGCTAAGAGTTCCAGCAATTTAGCACCTTAGCATCACCTTGAGCCTTGGAGGTGAGTTACAGGTAAGCAGCTTCACTGGTGAGTCCAGCCCATAAAGGAGGGCCCTCTGCTCCACACTCTGTCTGGAGGGACCCCAGTCATACCCAAAGGCTGACATGTTTTTAGACTAATCAACACAGTAGGGAGGCACTTTGAGGCACAGTGCCAGGCCACTGAGAGTTCTAACTTCAGCACCCTTCAGTCACCACAATCCATTCCCAGTGGTTAGCTCTGGTCTTCAGGAGACTAGAAGCAGCCCTCGGGAATGTTCCTGCTCAGAGCTCTAGTATTCAAAGTCGCAGACCCTTCTCAGAGGCTCTCTGTTCTCTGCCCTATAGACTGAGGGAGTCTGCCACCTCACACTCATTAGGATGCCCATGATTAAAAAAAAATCCAGAAAATAACAACTGTTGGCTAGAATGTGAGTAAACTGGAACCCTGTGAAAACAGCGTGGCTGTTCCTCAAAAACATCATCATAGAATTACTATATGATCCAGCAATTCCACTTCTGGGTATATCCCCCAAATAACCAAAAGCAGGAACTCAAAGAGACATGCGAACACCCATGTTTGTAGCAGCATCATTCACAAAAGCCAAGAGGTGAAAGCGACATGTGTCCATCAACGGATGAGTGGTCAACAAAATGTAGGCCAGACATACAATTCAGCCCTAAAAAGGAAGGAAATTCTGGCACATGCCACAACATGGATGGTCCTTGAGAACGTTAAGTGAAATAAAACAGTCATAAAAGAACAAGCACTGTGGGCTGGGTGCGGTGGCTCACACCTGTAATCCCAGCACTTTGGGAGGCCAAGGTGGGAAAATCACCTGAGGTCAGGAGTTCAAGACCAGCCTGGCCAACATGGTGAAACCCTGTCTCTATTAAAAATACAAAAAGTTGCCGGGCGTGGTGATGAGTGCCTATAGTCCCAGCTACTCGGGAGGCTGAGGCAGGAGAACCGCTTGAACCTGGGAGGCGGAGGTTGCAGTGAGCTGAGGTTACACCACTGCACTCCAGCCTAGGCAACAAAGTGAGACTCTGTCTCAAAAAAAAAAAAAAAAAAAGAAAAAGCACTGTATGATTTCACTTGTCTGAGATACCTAGAGTGGCCAGAATCAACAAAAGAAAGTAGAATGGTGGTTAGGGGCTGGTAAGAGGGGGGAATGAAGACTTATCAATTTAATAGGCATAGAGTTCTGGTTTTACAAGATGAAAAGAGTTTTGCGGATGGATGGAAGTGATAATTGTGTAACAGCATGAATGTTCTTAATACCACTGAACTGTATACCTAAAACTGGTTAATATGGTACATTTTATATTATGTGTTTTACCACAATTAAATTTTTTTTTTAGATGGGGTCTAACTCTGTCACCCAGGCTGGAGTGTAGTGGTGTGATCTCAGCTCACTGCAACCTCTGTGCCACCCCCACACCTTCTCACCACCCTCGGGCTCAAACCATCCTCCCACCACAGGCTTATGCCACCATGTTCGGCTAATGTTTGGTACTTTTGGTGGAGACAGGGTTTCGCCCTCTTGCCCAAGTTCATCTCAAACTCCTGAGCTCAAGTGAATCTGCCCACCTTGGCATCCCAAAATGCTGGGATTTACAGGCATGAACCACTGCACCTGCCTGCAATTAAAATTTTTAAAAATGTGGCCGGGCACGGTGGCTCATGCCTGTAATTCCAGCACTTTGGGAGGCGGAGGTGGGAGGATCACCTGAGGTCAGGAGTTCGAGACCAGCCTGGCCAACATGGTGAAACCCAGTCTCTACTAAAAGAACAAAAATTAGCCGGGCGTGGTAGTAGGTACGTGTAATCCCAGCTACTCAGGAGGCTGAGGCAAGAGAATTGTTTGAACCCAGGAGGCAGAGGTTGCAGTGAGCCGAGATCATGCCATTGCACTCCAGCCTGGGCAACAAGAGCGAGACTTCGTCTCAAAAAAAAAAAGTTTTTTTTAAATGTAAGTATGATGGTCTCTATGAACCAGACTGAGAATCTACCACTGCCAGGTTTATTCTGTTCCCTGTCCCCCACAGGGCCTTACCCTAGGCACTTCCTTCAGGGTGTTCAGGACAGGCTGGTCTCTCTGCTTGACAGGTGCTATGATTTGAATGTGGTTTGTGCCAACCAAAACTCATGTTGAAATTTATTTGCCAACATGATGGTGTTTGGAGGCAGGGTCTTTAAGAGGTGACTGGGTTATCAGGATGGATGAATGACTTCCTCTGGGTGAGTTATCAAGAGAATGGATTAGCTCTCCTGAGAGCAGGTTGTTATAAAGCAGGTCAGCCTATTTTGTTCTCTCTCTCTGGCACATGCTTGCTTGCCCTTCTGCTTCTCTGCTATGTTAGGACACAGGTCAAAGGCCCTCACCAGAAGCTGACCAGATGAGCTGCCCAATCTTGGACTTCCCAGCCTCTAGAACTGTGAACCAAAATAAATCTCTTTTCTTTGTAAATTACCCAGTCTCAGGGTGCATTCCTAAGGTATATCGGATAACTCTGGGTGACAGGACTTAGGCAGAACCTCATTATCAGCCTCTCAAGCCTGAGTGAAATGTTTTCATTTTAGACATTCTAATAGCTGTGTAGTGGTGTCTCATTAATGGTTTTAATTTGTATTTCCTTAAAGAGTGATGATGTTGAACATCTATTCAGTTGGTTATTTATGCCTGGGTCTCTTCTTTTTTTGCATTGTCTGTTTCAACATGTTTCCCATTTATAAACTGAGATGGTTTTCTCATTATTTAGTTTTGAGAGTAATTTACGTATTTTGGATGAGAGTACTTTTCTTTTTTTCTTTTTTTTGTTGGTATTTAACAAGACTTGACAGAGGCAAGCATTTTATCAGAAATCTGATTTTCAAATATTTTCTCTCAGCCTGTGACTATCTTTTCATTTTTTCAACAGTGCCTTTCAAAAACAGTCCTTAAATTTTTTTGAATGTGCCAAACACATTCATATTTTTTTTAAAGTAAATAATAAACAGCAGTTTATCAGTTTGTTAAACAAAAAAAATGACAGGCTGAGGTAAGTCTCCATCAGCCAAAGTTTATTGAGTCCAAGCTTGAGGAAGTGCCCAGGAAATACACAAGGCACAGAAAGAGTCTGTGGCATGGATTCTCTGAAGAGGTTTTAAAGAGATTTAGTATTTATACATATCTTTAAAAAGGGGAAGGCATGGCCAGGAGCGGTGGCTCAAGCCTGTAATCCCAGCATTTTGGGAGGCTGAGGCAGGCAGATCACCTGAGGTCTGGAGTTGGAGACCAGCCTGACCAACATGAAGAAACCGCATCTCTACTAAAAATACAAAATTAGACGGGTGTGGTGGTGCATGCCTATAATCCCAGCTACTTGGGAGGCTGAGGCAGGAGAATCACTTGAACCCGGGAGGCGGAAGTTGCAGTAAGGCAAGATCATGCCATTGCACTCCAGCCTGGCCAACAAGAGCAAAACTCTATCTCAAAAACAAAAGGGGTTGTGGGGAAGGCATGTAGGATGAGGGGCAGGTAGGTAGTGAGACAGGGAATAGTTATATTCTTGTGAGACTTTAGTTAGTGCCCAGGAGATCTGCATTTTACATAAGATAAGGTGAACTTCTGAAGGAAGAAAGGGAGTAAAGGAAGAATTAATTGTGCAGGTGTCTCCGGGTAGGTGGAAGAATGATTAATCTCATCTTCGCTTTGTTCTGCACCTGGAAAGATAAGCTTGGAATCAACATTATCTGTGTAGAAAGGAACAACGTTGGTTTTAGGAGCTAGATTTAGACTGCAGACCTAAAGTTACAATCAACATGCCCTCATTTTATGGGCGGATATACATCTTGAAAGTTTTTGAGGCAGCAAAATATTTAAGTGTGACTGATTTGTGCGGCAAACATCTGGAGCCGCCTGAGGCCTTTTGCATCCTGTGGAGGTCTGGCTAATGCTTCATGCTTTCACAAAAGGTTGTGAAGTAGCAGCTTTGCACTTGGCAAAAGCATGGCAGTGTTGTGTGGCACAACCTCCAGGCTTAACTTTCTCTTTGGCATAAGGAGTTTGGGGATCCTGAGATTCTTTTTATTTTCCTTTATAAGTTTTACTTTTTTAAAACCTAAGCTTAACATTACATATTTAAACAACTGTCAAAACTTACTAAGTTGCCAGCCAGCATTCATGCACAACTAGAAAACATGCTTAATTTATATTAAGCCAGAAACATATTACCATTCATATCTTTCAGTACTAAATACTGGGGAAAAAGCAATTATTTCTGTAGAAGATTCATCCTGACAACATTAACTTATCAGCAGGCTGACATCACTTGCATCACATCTCAAGCAAAATTGAAAATCAGATACATTGGTAGCGTACAATCTTGTACACTACCAAAGAACCATAGCTGGATGGGTGCAGTGGCTTCCACCTGTATTCCAAGCACTTTGGGAGGCTGAGGCAGGAGGCTTCCAAGACAGTTAAACTCTGCCTGTTGAAAAAAATAAATCGGGGATGGTGGCAAAGTCACGCCTATAATCCCAACACTGTGAGAGGCCGATGCAGGAGGACTGATTGAGTCCAGGAGTTTGAGACCAGCCTGGGCAAAATGGAGAAACCATGTCTCTACAAAAAATACAAAAATTAGCTAGGCCCGGTGGTGCATGCCTGTAGTCCCAGCTACTCAGGAGGCCTAGGTGGGTGGGAAGATTGCTTGAGCCTGGGAGGTTGAGGCTGCAGTGAGCCAAGATCCAGCCACAGCCTGGGTGACAAAGCGAGACCCTGTCTCAAATAAATAAATAAGTCACAGCTTACTTTGGATTATGTTTAATTAAGAAAAGCAAAGTGCATACAGAGATTTATAACTTTAAAGACAAAAAAAGTCTTACTATGTGATCCAAAGAATAAACTCAAAAGTCTATGATAAATAGAAGTTCTAAACAATTGTTTACAAACACTTTAGGTATAATTACAGTAAAAGTCAAGTTCATCTGAAATCACCAAAAGAAAAGTTTCTGGTTGGGTACGGTGGCTCACCACCTGTAATCCCAGCATTTAGGGATTTTCTTACAATAAAATGCATACAGGTTGATTATTATCAAACTGTTCCTATTTTAAATGACATGATTGCCCCTATATAAAATTTTAAGGAATCTAAAAACAAAAAACAGCTTCCAAAACTAGTGAGTTTAGAAGCGCACAGGATGCAACATAAATATATGAAAACCGATTGTATTTCTATATAGTAATAAAAAACAAGTAGACACTAAAATTAAAACTGCTATGTTGTTTATAATCACTCGAAAAATTAAATACTTAGCTATAAATCTCACAAAACATGGACAGAACTCATAAGCTGAAACCTACACAGTGCTGAGGAGAACAAGTTCTCGGATCATCCTGCAGCCTGGAGGGGACGGCCTCGGCGGCCTGGCTGACTCTCACGGCCCTGGGGCTTTCAGGGTGGAGCGTGAACAGGTTTCCGGGAAACATCTTCCATCAGCCAAACCCTCCTGCTGCCTTATTGAAGAAGTCCCTCTTCCAGCTCTTCTGCTCACGTCTCTGAATCTCTCCTTGGCAAAGGCTCACGTGGGCTCTGGCACCGGCGTCATGGGGAGGACAATGAAGGGCAGCCGGCGTCTGGGGGTGACTCCCGGAGCCCCGCCTGCACTCAGGCCGGCTCTTCCTGCGCAGTGGCTCTGCCTGAGCCTGCTTTCTACTAGCGGGAATCGAAACTGATCTGGATGAGAACACGTATGTGGAGGGAGGAGGCTTGGCTAGAAAGGAGAAAGAGCAAGAACATTAGAATGTGATTTTTGTTCACTTTTATTTCTCTGTGGGCTTTTGTTTTTGTTTTTGTTTTGGTAGATCTTCAATTTGGATATTTGGAGGAGTGAACATCGTTGTTTCGCTGGAGGGAAGATCTTGATGGTGTTTCTTTCCCCAAAAATTGACTTAGATATTAAAATTTGGTGCTTATAAGAGAGAGTTAAAAAAAATAGGATTGCTTCAATTAAAATTACAAAAGAGACAAAAAAAAAAAAAAGAGCAAGAACACCTTTATGAGGCAGAGAAGGGACAGTGATGAGGATTAGGGTTCAGGGCTGCAGGCTGCCCCCCAGTTGGTCCCCCAGCCCAGGCCCCTCCACACCCCTCCCTCTAGCCGAACTCTCATCAGCAGGACCAGGCAGCACAGGGCTTGGCCCAAAAAGAACAAATTGAAGTTATTCAGAGAGCTCAGGAAACCCCTCTTACAGGCATCAGCTGGTTTTCAGGAAAAGAGAGAGGTTAATAGCTGACTCCACCACTGCAGTGACTCTCTTTTGAGCCCTAAAGCAAATAGAAAAATCACTGGGGTAGGGAAGAAACATTTAGCATAGTGGTGCTCAGACTTTGGTAAGACAAGAATCTTCCAAGATTTGGGTGCTTGGGAGTAGGGTTAGAAACGTGCATTCTCTTTTTCTTTTTTTGAGACAGGGTCTCGGTCTGTTGCCCAGGCTGGAGTGCAGTGGCTCAGTCACGGCTCACTGCAGCCTCGACCTCCCAGGCTCAAGAGATCCTCCCACCTCGGCCTCCCAAGTAGCTTGGACCAGTGACATGCATCACGCCCGGCTAATTTTTTACTTTTTTGTAGAGACAGAGTCTTGCTGTGTTGCTCAGGCTGGTCTTAAACTCCTGGGATCAAGTGATCCTCCTGCCTTGGCCTCTCAAAGTGCTGGGATTATAAGTGTTAGCCACCATGTCCAGCTGAAATCTGCATTTTCAACAACTTCTCACACAGATGTTGGTTTTGTGGGCCCTAAAGATTACAAATATAGGGGGCATCTTCAAGAAAAATAATTTCTTTTCTTTTTTGTGTTTTTGTTTTTGTTTTTGAAACAGAGTCTCGCTCTGTCACCCAGGCTGGAGAGCAGTGGCATGATCTCTGCTTACTGCAACCTCCACCTCCAGGACTCCCACCTCAGCCTCCCGAATAGCTGGTACTACAGGTGCGAACCACCACGCCCGACTAATTTTTATATTTTTTGTAGAGACAGGGTTTCCTCATGTTGTCCAGGCTGGTCTCGAACTCCTGGGCTCAAACGATCCTCTCACTTTGGCCTGCCAAAGGCTTGATTACAGGCGTGAGCCACCGTGCCTGGCCAAAAAATAATATTTTACTTTACAAAACTAGATGAGCATCTGTGTGCATTGCTAGAGGGGCCCCACACAAGGGAAGGACCCTGCGGCCCAAGCCTCATAGCCCTTCCCATGAGTCCACTTCTGAGCCAAGAGGATTTTAATGCAAGAAAAAGAGCTTCCTTGAAGAAACACAGACCAGTGCTTTAGTCACAGCATTTACTGAGCACCTTCTCGGTGCCAGGCCCTGAGCTTGGCTGTGGGGACCACAGACCAAGAGGGCATTGACCTTTCCCACCATACGTCATTAGAGTTGGTGGTTATGAAAATTATTAAATGCACTAACACGCTATGAAGGAAATGTAGTCAATGTTCTGAGGGGAGAAACGGGGGATGGCAGCTGAGTGAAACCAGGCAAGTTACTTTAAATCTCCAAGCCTCAGTTTCCTCATCTATAAAATGGAGCTCATCACAGAACCTATTTCATAAGGTTGTTGTGAGGATTAAAAGAGCTAATGCTTGTGAGGCACTTAAGTCTGTGCCCCGCGCAGAGTGAGCACTCTATAAGTTATTTCTGTGTTTTTGCATATCGGACCTGTGATTGGTGAGGCCAGGGTGGACTTCAGAGAGGGAGTGGGCCTTTGGTTTAGGACAGATGGTGCATTCCAGGGACCGCAGGGAGAAGGAGAAGAGCACGCTCCTCTGTGTGTGCGCACTTGTGTGTGCATGTGTGTGGTGTGTGTGTGTGTTTGTGCACGTGTGTCCTCAGGGAGAGATGAGCAGCTCCTTGTGACTGAAGAGCAGACATCAAGAAAGAGGCACTTAGACATCAGGTGCTGGAGAAGCAGCAGGGTCCCAGTCTGGAGGCCTCGTGTTGCAGGCCAAGGAGCTTAGACACCGGGTGCTGGAGAAGCAGCAGGGGCCTGGTCTGGAGAAGCGGGCAGGCGACTGATCTGGAGGCCCTCGTGTTCCAGCAAAGGAGCTCAGACTTTCTCCTGAGCAGTGCGAAGCGTCACTGAAGGGCTGTAAGCGGAGGAATAAGAAAGCAGGTTTTTTGTGTTATAAAAATACTCAGGTGGTAAAGAGGAGGAGGAATTGGAGGAGGTAAGACAAACCGCAGAAGGCTGTCTGGGAGGCAGTGCAGACACCCAGCTGAGACTCACACTCAGCCCTGAGCCTGGGCAGTGGCAGTAGGACAGACAGGCCAAGTAACTGGCCATTTGTGTTATGAAAAGTGCTGTTTCACATCTTCCTATTACCCACAGTAAAGAACTGCAGCAGGCCTGGATAAGGCCATGGTACAATATTAACTTCACAGAGACAGCAGGTCATCTGATGTGAAACCACTCCCTGGCAGACACCTAGTCTCTTTGGCAACCATGTGTGCACCATAATCCCATTTCATTTTTTTTTTTAAGACAGAGTTTCACTCTTGTTGCCCAGGCTGGAGTGCAATGGCCCAGTCTCAGCTCACTGCAACCTCTGCCTCCCAGGTTCAAGCAATTCTCCTGCCTCAGCCTCCCAAGTAGCTGGGATTGCAGGTGCCTGCCACTGCACCCGGCTAATTTTTGTGTTTTTAATAGAGGCAAGGTTTCACCATGTTGGTTAGGCTGGTCTTGAACTCCTGTCCTCAGGCGATCCACCCACCTTGGGCTCCCAGAGTGCTGGGATTACAGGTGTGAGCCACCGCACCCTGCCCATGATCCCATTTCTGAGCACATACAATCAGTTCTTATAGTGTGGTCCCATCTGCCCATTTCTCTGTGGGCAAGAGGTTCTGAAATACCCAATATACAACACTGTGATGGGGCCAGGCACAGTGACTCATGCCTATAATCCCAGCACTTTGGGAAGCCGAGGTGGGGGGATCAGTTGAGCTCAGGAGTTTAAGGCCAGCCTGGGCAACATGGCAAAACCCCGTCTCTACAAAAAATACAAAAATAAAAAATAAAACACTGTGATGGGAGTGGGAGTGAGTGTGGGACAGTCCAGTTGGCACCCATGTGGAGTTAATCAGACCCCATGGAGCTACTCAGATCAAAGTGATTTAAGCATTTTTTGTCTTCGTGAACAAAGACAAATTCCAGAGGTACAGCCTAAACTTCAGACCCTCAAGTTTTGACTGGAGTGGGTGAACCAGAACAGTGAGTCCCAATCTTCTGAGGGAAGCATCATTTATATAAAATAAGGCCTGTGATAGGGTCAACATTAGAATGGACTCATAGTGAAATAAGAGCCCTGTGAAACTTCCTGTGGAGTTACACAAATTATAAATCCACCAGGACTTTCCCCAGTGTCCAACTTCCAAAAATACCGTGTGTATAAAACAGTAACGTAATTCAGAGAAAGTCATCCAAATTGCTCATGTCAACATGTTGCTTACTGAAATGACCATAAAAAAACAAATCCCACTGGGTGCTGTGACTCACACCTGCAATCCCAGCACTTTAGGAGGCAAGAGGATCATTTGAGCCCAGGAGTTCAAGAACAGCCTGGGTAACATGGTGAAACCGTGTCTCTATAAAAAATAAAAAATAAGCTGGGCATGGTAGTGCATGCCTACAGTCCCAGCGAATCCAGAGCCTGAGGTAGGAGGATTGCTTGAACGTGGAAAGTCGAGACTGCAGTGAGCTGAGATCGTGTAGCTTGGGCAGCGAGCAAGACCCTGTTTCAAAAAAAAAACACAAAAAACAAAAAGAGAACAAATCCCATGCCTCTTTGAAAAATAAATGTTATTTTTTAAAATCAAGATTTGAAGACATATCTTTGCAGAAATGTTAGAACAGCAATCTGGGGTTAGTAAAAGGTATTAATAAAAAATTTGAAGTACAGATCAATTTAAAGAAGAATGTTAATTAAATAGTTAGTGTTGATGGCACATGGACACAGGAACATTCAGAAATGTGGCATGTGGTTGGCTGAAATATTAGAAGCACCAGTGTAGTCATTCAGCCTCATTTCAGTTTTTAGATGGCGATTCTGAGGCACAGAGAGGGGAAGTGACTTTCTCAAGGGATCATTGTACAGTTGAGGATTACTTTTGGGAGCATTGAACAGAAAATCCCCAAATGCAGAGGCTTGAACAAGATAGAAGGGTTTGTTTTTCTCTCATATGAAAAAGGCTGGTGGTCAGCCATTCAGGCCTGGGGTGGCAGCCCCACTCTTCCTGGGGACTCAGCTCCTTATATTTTCTCCTGAGTCACCCTTAGTTTGTTACTCCATGAACTAAAATGGCTGCTGGAGCCTCAGCCATCACATCCGTATTCCAGGCAACATGAAGGAGAACAAGGGGGAGGGGCAAAGGGCACTCCTCCTCTCAGGCAAGTTAGCTGGCTCCCTCTAAGAAGCCTTCCTGGAGGTCCCATGCAATTCAACTTCACCTCATTTCCAGATCTTATTCACGTGGCTACTCATAACTGCAAGGGAAACTGAAAAGCAGTCTTATTAGGGATATTGTCACCCTAAACAAAATTGGGGTTCTGTTAGGGGCATATCCAGGTTTCGTGGGTCCGGAAGCCTTTGCAATTTCTCTTTAAGAAAATGTACAAAATTGGCCTGGCGCAGTGGCTCACACCTGTTATCCCAGCACTTTGGGAGGCCGAGGTGGGCGGATCATGAGGTCAGGAGATCGAGACCATCCTGGCCAACACCGTGAAACCCCATCTCTACTAAAAAAATACAAAAAATTAGCTGGGCATGGTGGCGGGCACCTGTAGTCCCAGCTACTTGGGAGGCTGAGGCAGGAGAATGTCATGAACCTGGGAGGCAGAGCTTGCAGTGAGCCGAGATCGTGCCACTGCACTCCAGCCTGGGCGACAGAGCAAGACACTGTCTCAAAAAAAAAAAAAAAGAAAAGAAAAAGGAAACAAGAAAATGTACAAATTTGTGAATACAAAGCCAGGTACTGAAGTAAATATTTATTTAGAAGAAACAAAGAAATCAAAACAGATTACAGATTTTTAAAAATTTGACAAACACCTCAAACATCTTAAAATCCAGAAAGGTGGCCGGGCGTGCTGGCTCACGCCTGTGATCTCAGCACTTTGGGAGGCCAAGGCGGGTGGATCACCTGAGGTCAGGAGTTTGAGACCAGCCTGGCCAACATGATGAAACCCTATCTCTACTAAAAATACAAAAATTAGCTGGGCGTGGTGGCAGGCACCTGTAATCCCAGCTACTTGGGAGGCTGAGGCAGGAGAATCACTTGAACCTGGGAGGCGGAAGTTGCAGTGAGCCGAGATTGCATCATTGCACTCCAGCCTGGGCAACAAGAGCAAAACTCCATCTCAAAAAAAAAAAAAAAAAAAAAAAAAATTGCCTACTATTTTAAAACTGTCCTACTTCTTCAGCATACTCTTTGATTGCTCCTTCAAATGATGAAGATTTAACTTTTTTTTTTTTTTTTTGACAGAGTCTCACTTTGTCACCCAGGCAGTGGGCGTGCAGTGGCATGATCTCGGCTCATTGCAACATCTGCTTCCCAGATTCAAGCAATTCACCTGCCTCAGCCTCCCAAATAGCTGGGGTTACAGGCACACACCACCATGCCTAGCTAATTTTTTTATTTTAATTTTATTAATTAATTTATTTATTTTGAGATGGAGTCTTGCTCTGTCCTGTCACCCAGACCAGATCTTGGCTCACTGCAACATCTGCCTCCTGGGTGCAAGCAATTCTCCTGCCTCAGCCTCCCAAGTAGCTGGGACTACATGTGCCTACCATCATGGCCCGCTAACTTTTGTATTTTTAGTAGAGATGGGGTTTCACCATGTTGACCAGGCTGGTCTCAAACTCCTGACCTCAGGTGATCTGCTCCCCTCAGCCTCCCAAAGTGCTGGGATTACAGGAGTGAGCCACCGCGCCTGGCCCTAATTTTTGTATTTTTAATAGAGACAGGTTTTCACCATGTTGGCCAGTGTGGTATTGAACTCCTGGCCTCAAGTGATCTGTCCACCTCAGCCTCCCAAAGTGCTGGGATTACAGGCATGAGCCACCGTGCCTGGCCAGGGTTTAACATATTTTCTATAAAGAAAATAGAATGACCATTCTGTCTTTCCATTGATCTGTTTATTCTCCATTGCCCACGTACTTTGGGTGCCAGGCACCACAGGACACGTTCCTTCATGGTGCTCCTTGGACCCTCCGGCCCTGCATCTTTGCATCTGGATCCAGGTGGGTTGGCGCACTTGGCAGAGAAGTGTTCTAGAAGCCGTTCCTAACAGCTGGGAATAACTGAATCATTCATGGAAGTGGCTGTGAACCACATAGACGTGTCCTGCTAAACCTACAATAAATGTTGCCCAACTCAACTCCTTAGCAAGATCCCCAAAATGTACATGGCCTCTCCACCACCGCTTGACTGAAGAGGAAGTGTGCTGGAGGGGAAGTTGGAGTGGAAGAAGACGGTAGCATCAGTCCATTGAAAACATTTTAACTTTTGCAAATAATAGAGAAGTCTGTGAGCATGTGAACACATTGCCCACGCAGAGAAGGGCCCTGAAGCTCAAGCTGTATTAGCTCCTCGATGAACCTGCCTCTGGGTTCAGCTCCTAGACCAGCTGGGAAGGACAAATGATGAGCTGGCAGGTAGCGATGTTTGCCTCATGGAGGTCGCACCTGGCCTGGTTGCAGCCTCTGGCCCCAGCCCATGTTATTCTTGTCGCTGGCCCACCCTGGTGCTCTTCTTTCATCCTTCACACTGTGCATTCAGAGAACAAAGCTCCCTTCATTCACTGTAAACCCTCCCCAGGAAAGAAACCAGTGTTTACCAGATACCAGATCGCTCTCTGCCTGGCACCTCTGATCAAGCTCCCAACAGCCCTTGCTGGGTTGAATAATGGACACATCTAAGAATCAGAGACATGCCCAGGGCCATGCATGTGTGAAGCAGTGGAACCAGGCTAAGGGCGATAATAGCAGCCTGGCTCCCAAGTTTTTTGGCTCCCCCATACCCAGCAGCCCCTGCTCCACTTGGCATGCGGTCAGGTGGCCCGGAGGCTGGGGCTGGAATATCTGAAGGCTTCTTAACTCACAGGTCTACCACTTAATATTGGCTCTTGGCTAAGATCTTAGCTGAGGCCATTGACTAGAACACCCGCAAGTGGCTTTTCCACATGGCTTGGGCTTCCCCACAATATGGTGGCTGGAGTCCAAGGGTGAGCATTCCCAACGAGAGCCAGGTGGAACTTACATCCCTTTTATAACCTCACCTCAGAAGTCATCCAGTGCCATTTCCACCACATTCTATTTGTTGAGGCAATCACATGAGCACCACCCAGGCTCAAGGGGAGGGGAAAGAGACCTCACCTCTAGACAGGAGGCAGCAAGAGGTTGAAAGAACACCTGGGACCAGAAATATTTGGAAAATTCAGTGCCTGCCACAGACAATAAGTAAGTGCTGGACTCCTCTGGGCACTGGGGTACAGAGAGAATTGGACGCAGTCCCAGCCTTAAGCAGCTCATATTCCAAAGGGTAAGATGGATATACAGCTGGGCTACATGGCTTCAAGGAGGAAGTGCATAGAGATTTTTTTTTTTTTTTTTTGAGACAGAGTCTCGCTCTGTCGCCCAGGCTGGAGTGCAATGGCGCCATCTCAGCTCACTGCAAGATCAACTTCCAGGGTTCAAGTGATTCTCCTGCCTCAGCCTCCTGAGTAGCTGGGATTACAGGCACCCACCACCACGCCCGGCTAATTTTTTGTATTTTTAGTACAGACAAGGTTTCACCATATTGGCCACGTTGATCTCGAACTTCTGACCTCAGGTGATCCGCCCGCCTCGGCCTCCCAAAATGCTGGGATTACAGGTGTGAGCCACCGTGCCTGGCCAAGATTTTTTGTTAAAGTTGTTAGTATAGTTGGTTATGTGCTGGACAGCATTCTAGGTGTCTTACATTTAACTTTATGTCAGTTTTATAAAGCAGGTACAAATAATAATCCCCATTCTACCTGGGAAGAAACAAAGGCACAGAGAGGTGAAGCAACTTGCCCACAGTCTCACAGCGGCAAAGTGCCAGAGCCAGGACTCAGCCCAGGCAGTCCCGCAATGGAGTCTGTGCTGCTCACCATGGCATCACCCCACCTCTCTTCTCAGATGCCCCATCATGGGATGGACCTACTTTCACGGACCTCAACGTCTTTGCAGGGAACATGGGCCTGGGTGACTGCACTCTGTCCCTAGGGAGTGAGGAGGGTTCTGCCAAGTGGTTTCATTTTGATCACTGTTTTCTGTGCCTGGGGGGGTGGGAAGCCCAGAATGGCACAGCTCAGCTCCTAGTCCTATCAACTGACTCTCACCCAGGGCCGATTCCAGAGTGGTGGCAGGGAATGAGGGGTGGGGGCTGCTCTGCTGACAGGAAGGAACACTGAGTCCATTCTCTTTTGTATCTGGGGATCCCCAGAGAAGAATGTAACATGGTATGAAAGAGTGGAACGCCAGCTTCTAGGGGAGCCCCAGTGTCCACCAAGGGCACACACTTTGGGAGTCAGCCAGGCCTGGCCGTAATTCCAAGCTCCTTCACTTCCAGGCAGGATGATCCTGTGCAGGCTACTTCACTGCAGTAACCCCCAGTTTTCCCTTCTGTACGTGGGGGTGATATTTTCTCACGACTTCCCTGATGTGAAATAAGAGAACACATGTAAAGCACCTAGCATGATCCTGCCACGTAGTAGGCAGTCAGTGACCATCTCTCCCTTTGGCCAGGCCTCCTGGCATGTGCCCAGACCTAGACCCTGTCCCCCAAGGAATCTGACCAACACACTGCAGTGTGGGCTTTCACCTCCCTTGTTTCTACACACTCTACCACTAGTGATGTGACCTAAGATTATTTTATTATTTTGGCAGCCATATCCCTCAGTGGTTCTCATCAACTAAAATCCTACAGTTCTTTCCACAGGTAGCAGCTGCTTCTCAGTGTCTTCCCAGCAGCCATCATAAATGACCTGGCTGCAGTGACCGTTGTGCTGTTACAGAAATATGGAAAATCCCAGGCCACTTCATCCACACCTCGGGACCTGTTTCCTTCCACACTAAAGGCTTGCTCAATACCCCAACAAAGGAGAGATGGGTAAGATTCAGAACCCAGGCCTCCCGCACCCTCCCTCTGATGAGCTCTATTCCTGAGGGGTATTGTCCAGCCATTTGCTCAAGGGAGAAAGATAGTAGATGCTCAGTTCCTACTTGGTGATGAGAAGGTGACTGAGAAGGGTGTGTCTACTTCTTCAATGAGGCTCTGCCTCCCAGCCTAGAAACTGACTGAAATAACAACCAACAATTTTAAAGGTGGGATGTGGGCGGGAGGTGGAAATCTACATTCACACTGGAAACTAGAGTGTTGTCACAGGCCGTCCACATGCTGCGAGCATTGAATGTGATGCTTTGCCAGACAGAGCTCATGTGGGCTGGCAAGAAGGCATCACCGGGTCACTGCAATCAATGCACAGCCTTCCCTTCTGGGAATGGACTTAGTGATCCTGGAAGGGAGGTGCAGATCCTGGCCGGATGAGGGCAGCCATCAGGCTTTGAACATTAACTTGATGTGCTAAGTGCTTCACACGCTTCATTGATTTGGTCATCACCACAAGCCTGCCAAGTAGCAAGATCCCACTTCCCTTATCAACAAGGAGACGGAGGTTCCAGGAGGTGCAGGAACCTGTAGCGGGGCTGAGGGCTGACTTGGTGTCCCCCATGGACTCAGGGGACTGGTGAAAGGGGAGTTAGTGTTTAATGGGAGTTTCATTTGGAGATGAAAAGGTTCTGGAGATGGATGGTGGTGACGGTTGCATAACAGTGTGAATGTACTTAATGCTAGTAATTTGTACATTTCCAAATGGTTTAAATGATAACTTTTATATTCTGTATACTTTACCATATAAAAAGGTGGGGGGAGGAAGGCAATCACTGCTAGGTTGCTGTGGTACCTCTGCAGGTGTATATAAAGGTATCAGGAAGAAAAAGCTAAAATACTCACTTACAGTCTCCCATTGTTTTGCTCCAGAATCCACACACCTGCTCTGTCCCTGCAATGTACATAATTAAAAGAATGCAGGTGCTCAGCCTGATTGAATTGAGCCTGCTTCCCTCTCAACTGCTATTATATTCCAGATGGGATAATGTGGTCAACCCAAAGTTCTGAGTCTGAAGCCTGCCCTCTTTGTGTTAAAAGTGAGATCAGACCCAGGGGTGGTGGTGTGCACTTGTAGTCCCAGCTGCTTGGGAGGCTGAGGCAGGAGGATTGCTTGAGCTCAGGAGTTCCACACAGTAGCATGCTATGATTGTGTCTGTGAATAGCCACTGCAGTCCAGTCTGGGTGACAAAAAGAGACCCGCATCTCTTAAAAAAAAATGCGGCCAGATGCGGTGGTTCACACCTGTAATCCCAGCACTTTGGGAGGCTGAGGCAGGTGGATCATGAGGTCGGGAGTTCAAGACCAGCCTGGCTAACATAGTGAAACCCCGTCTCTACTAAAAATACAAAAATTAGCCAGACATGGTGGCAGGCACCTGTAATCCTATCTACTTGGGAGGCTGAGGTAGGAGAATCGCTTAAACACAGGAGGCAGAGGTTGCAGTGAGTCACTGCATTCCAGCCAGGGCAACAATGCAAGACTCCGTCTCAAAAAAAAAAAAAAAAATGCAATCAACACCGGTAGAGAGGAGTTACTGGCACCAACCTGAGCCTTTCTCTTTTAAAAAAATTATTTATTCATTTATTTATTTTAGATACAGGGTCACACTATGTTGCGCAGGCTGGTCTCAAACTCCTGGGCTCAAGCGATCCTGCAAACTCAGTGTCCCAAAGTGCTGAGATTACAGGCTTGAGCCACCACACCTGGCCTGGCCTTTCTTCTCGAGGTCATCAGAAGGGTTGAAAGACACTTGAAAATAACATCCTCACTGTGTGATGCCAGGGTATTTAATCCTGCATCTGGGAAGGTAAAGTGTTCTAGCAGACAGGGTCCGGTTCTCACCTGGGCAGCCCTGTTGAGGAGAGCAGGAACTGCAGGGGCTGGGGCTGTCCAATGACCAAGAGAAGAACAATTAGGCAGAGCGGACAGAGCTCAGAGCCCTGCATGTGAGCATGTTGTTCCCCACGTCCCCACCCCAACTCTTGTTGCTTTTCGCTGCACTGTTGAGGGAGACCCCTTTCTGCTGAAGCTCACTGACACCATGTCACGCTCCCATCATGGACTCTGGGCCTTGGGGAGAGCCACCGTCATCTATGGTGGGTCAGAGCATGTAACTAGAGCACACGGCGTGTGGCAGCCAAAAGCTGGAGGGTGAACATGCAGTTGATGCTTCCTGATGCTGGGGGTAGCAGCTTGGAATCAGCTCCAGATGCCTCCCAGTGACAGTGGAGCTGTCAGAACCTGCAACTTGGTGGCCTGCAGCCAATTCCAGTCTGCAAACTTGTTTTGTTTGTCCTATAAACTGTTTTAAAAATGTAAGCCAACTTCTGAAAATTGGGAGATTTCACATAAAATTCCACACTTCTAGCATTTCTTAAAAAAAAAAAAAAAAAGTTGATGTGGTGGCCCACGCCTGTAATCCCAGCACTTTGGGAGGCCCAGGTGGGCAGATCACTTGAGGTCAGGAGTTTGAAACCAGCCTGGCCAACATGGTGAAACCTGGACTCTACTAAAAATACACAAATTAGCTGGGCTTGGTGGTGTACTCCGGTAATCCCAGCTATTTGGGAGGCTGAGGGAGGAGAATTGCTTGAACCCAGGAGGTGGAGGTTGCAGTGAGCTGAGACAATGCCATTGCATTCCAGCCTTGGCAACAAGAACAAAACTCCGTCTCAAAACAAAACAAACAAACAAACAAACAAAAAAACAAAAAACAAACCAGACAGAAGAAGTACAATATAACTTTTTAAGTTTGATTTAATTTTCACAAAGACAGAATTGAATAACGCAACTTATAAAGAATTTTTTTAGAGAACCTCCCTTTTATTAATTTATTTTTGAGATGGTGTTTCACTGTGTTGCCAAGGCTGGAGTGCAGTGGCATGATCTCAGCTCACTGCAACCTACGCCTCCTGGATTCAAGTGATTCTCTTGCCTCAGCCTCCCAAGTAGCTGGGATTACAGCCACCCACCACCATGCCTGCCTAATTTTTTTTGTATTTTTAGTAGAGACAGGTTTTCACCATGTTGGCCAGGCTGGTCTCGAACTCCTGATCTCAGGTGATCTGCCCACCTGGACCTCCCAAAGGGCTGGGATTAGAGGCGTGAGCCACCGCGCCTGGCCTACTTTTTCTGTCTTTGAATGTCATAGACATTCAAAGGTTGCCAGTGAGAGGCTGGTGTGAAGTGACTCAACAGGACATCTCAAGCCACAGTTCCTGAAGGGATAGCAATGGTGCCGTGAGGGAGGGGTTGTGGTGTCTTCGTTTCTGTCAATGGGGGAGAATCTGCTCTCAGCCCCACACCAGTGGGGAAGCTTCCCTCTCTACAAAAGGGAGTAGAATAAAAGAATATGCACATCCCAGAATGGCAGTCCCAGGAGAATTCCTGAGGAGAAGGCAGAAAAGGCCCAATGAGCAGGAAACAGGGAGAAACAGGAAGCTGCAGGCAACCTCCCCAGAGAGAGGGTCCCACTCCTCTCCTGTCCCCTCCCCACCCATCTGGGCAGACCTCATCCCATCTCAGCATAAAGCTCCAACAGCTGCAACCACTCCTGCTCACAGTGACCCATTCTCCACACTGTAGCCACAGCGGTCTCTCTACCCACGAGTGTCTAGTGCCTCCCTCTTCAACCTTCCAGACTCTCTCCTCCTTCATCGTTGTGGATGGAAATCAGGCAGGGCAAGACAGGGTCAGCTGCATGGGCCTACGACCTGTGTAATCACAGAGGGCCCTGGTGCTAAGGGCCCCACACTTGGTTTAATGCTCTGCTATAACTGCCTTGACATCCCTCATGACACATGACCAAGAGATCCACATTTCCATTTTCAGTGGGCTCTGCAAATTATGTAGCCAGTTCTGGTACCCAGCCTCACCCACTGGGGATTAATCTTTAAGTCCAGGCTTCAAGGCTCAGGAATGTAAATGAAGTCACATTTCTGTTTAATAGCAAAATTACCAGACTTGAAACTCTCACCTCCTTAATCACAGTCTTCAGCCAGGCCCTATTCCCGGGGGTGTCTGGGCCTTCTGGGCCTCCCTTTTGGGAGCCAAGTCTGTTGCACAAACCTGCTGGCTTGGCAATGTGCCTCAGCCAGCCCAATGGTGCCAGGCTCTGGGCAGCAGACTCAGTGCAGTGCCCAGTCCTCCCCTTGAGCAGCTGGCATCCTACAGTGCCCAGGCCACCTGGCTGAGGTGGGCTCCAAGTTTCTCTGTAGATTTTCTCTCCTGATAGCTACGGCCAGCAGGCAAGGTTTGACAATTCTTTAGAAGGTTTAGAGAGAAGATTCTCATTTTTAGCTAACATGCGCTGAGCAGCTCCTATGAGCAAGGCACTGCTCTAAGCACTTTTAGCACACATTCCAGGAACCTCACCATCATGCTATGAGGGAAATACTATTAATGACTGCTGCCTAGTTATTACAAGGAAACTGACGTTCAGGAAGATTAACTGCACCTCACTGGCCACTCCTTCTCATCTTCCTGCTGGGTTTACCTCGTTGTCTAACTTCTAAGTGCAGAGGCCCTGGGCAGGCCTCGATTCTCTCCTCCTTTCAATCCACCCTCTCACCCCTGTTGGTCTTCTGCAACCTCACTCAGCCACCTAATCTATCCAATGACTCCGAACTCCAGATGCCACCTGCCTCTCAGCATCTCTGCGTGGATTTCTAACAGACAAGCTGAAACTCCGTGCACCCAGAACAGAGCTCCTGATCCCCCATCCCCAACTTCCTGCTTTTGTAGGCTTCCCCCATCTTAGACATTTGCTTGACCAAAACCACTGGAATCATTCTTAATTCTTCTCTACCTGAAATCTAATTCATTACCAAATCCTGTCAGCTAGACTTTAAAAATATACGCACACACAAAAAATTATATGCAGATGCTCCTTGACTTATGATGGGGTTACATCCCAAAAAACCCATTGTAGGCTAAAAATATCCGGTTAAAAATGCATCTAATACACAACCTATAAAACATCATAGCTTAGCCTAGCCTACTTTACACATGCTCAGAACACATACATTAGCCTACAGTTGAGCAACATCATCTAACATGAAGCTTATTTTATAATAAAGTGGTGAATATCTCACATAATTTATGGAATACTGTACTGAAAGTGAAAAGCAGGATGGTTTTATGGGTACTTGGCATGATTTCTGCTGCATGTATATGGTTTTCATACCATAGTAAAGTCAAAAATTGTTAGGTTGAACCATTGTAAATCAGGAAATGTCTGTATGTATAGATCTATAGATAGATCATAATAAAACTGATAAATTAGACTTCTTCAAAATTCAAAGCTTTTGCACTTTCAAAGACATCATTAAGAGAGTGAAAATAGACTGGATACGGTGGCTCACACCTGTAATCCTAGCACTTTGGGAACCTGAGGTGGGCAGATCTCTTGAGGCCAGGAATTTGAGACCACCCATGGCCAACATGGCAAACCCCATCTCTACTAAAAATTCAAAAATTAGCCAGGCATGGTGGCACACGCCTATAATCCCAGCTACTCCAGAGGTGAGGCATGAGAATTGCTTGAACCCAGGAGGCCGAGGTTGCAGTGAGATAAGATTGTGCTACTGCACTCCAGCCTGGACGACAGAGCAATACTTTGTCTCAAATAAATAAATTAATTAAAAAAAGAAGACTCTTAGGTGTCTGGCCTGGGCAACTGGGTGGATGGTAGCACTGTTTACTGAGATGAAGATTAAAACAGGAGCAGGTTGGTGGGTGGCTATAAGCCAGATTTGAGTTTTTGATGTGAGATGCCTATCAGATGAAAGTGCCAAGGAGGCAGTTATATTCCCAAGTCTGTGCTTAGAGGGAGACCAAGCAGGAGAAAGGACATGGGAGAGGCACATGAAGATGCTTTATATAGCCAGGAACATGGATGGTGTCACAGGAGACAGTGTAGACAGAGAAGAGATGAGGAAGCAGGACCACCCTCATCAGGACTGAGCCTGTGGGATCCCAGTTTCTCTTTATGAATATTTTCTTTCTCCTCTGCTCTCCTCTCCTCTCCTCTCTTCTCCTCTCCTCTCCTTTTCTTTCTCTCTTTCTTCTCTTTCCTTCCTTCCTTCTTTTTTTTTTTTTGACAAGGTCTTGCTTGTTGCCCAAATTGGAGTGCAGTGGCAAGATCTCAGCTCACTGAAGCCTTGACTTCCCAGGCTCAAGGGATCCTCCCACCTCAGCCTCCCAAGTAGCTGGGACCACGGGTGCACAGCACCAGGCCCGACTAATTTCTTATTTTTTGTAGAGATGGGGTCTTTCTATGTTGCCCAGGCTGCTCTCCAACTCCTAGATGCAAGTGATCTTCCTGCCTTGGCCTCCAAAGTGCTAGGATTACAGGCGTGAGCCACTGTGCTGGGCTTGTAAATATTTATTGAGTGAATGAGACATTCTTCAGCCCTAAGTAAAGTTGATGGCCTCCTAAGGGATTAGATTAGAAACTCCCACAGTCAGATGTGGGCAGAAGATGAGGAGGCAGCCTCAGAGACTGAGAGGAGCTGCCAGTGAGGACAAAGAAAGCCTGCTGCACCGGGATGAACCCCACACTCCTTGGTAGAGTGTGGGCTACCCTGGGCCATCTGCCTGCCACCTTCCTCTCCACTCTCATCTCTTCCTGCCATCCTTTTTTCCTTTTTGGGCCAATTTTAGTATTTTCCCAAATGCATTCTATTGCTTCAGACCTTCACACATGCTGTCCCCTCTCTAGGATTACAAAAGTCACATGAGGTCATTAACAGTAAGTCGAACACAATGGAAACACACGACAGAGTAGAAGCTGGCCAGCACACCTGCTCTCCATTAGTAAGCATTTGTGCTATGCTTTCGCAGATGTGTTTTCTGCGCATATTCTAATGCACTCTCTCTCACACACATGCACACCATATTTTCCTCCCTGCCTCCAAAATGGGAAATACCTCCTTTAATGCACACTTCTCCTCTTAACGCATTACGGACTCTTTCCACATACATAGAGAGCACATACTTGCTTATGCTTGTATTTCAGTACAAATGTACATGCAGTACATTTCAGTACACAGAGAGGTGCCTTGTTCTTTAAGATAGATCTTTAGAGTTTGGTTGTAGGGATTAATCACAATGTATTTAAACAATCTGCATTAATGAAGCATTCCCCCCATCCCTTTTTTTCCTTTCTTTTTTTTTAATTTTTTTTTTTAGACAGGAGTCTTGCTCTGTTGCCCAGGCTGGAGTGCCATGGCATGATCTCAACTGACTGTAACCTTCACCTCCCAGGTTCAAGTGATCCTCCCACCTAAGCCTCCCAAGTAGCTGGGATTACAGGTGCCCTCCACCATGCCTAGATTTTGTGTGTGTGTGCGTGTATTTTTTCAATAGAGATGTATTTTTTTCATCATGTTGGTCAGGCCGGTCTCAAACTCCTGACCTGAATTGATCCACCTGCCTTAGCCTCCCAAAGTGCTAGGATTATAGGTATGAGCCACTGCGCCCAGCCACACTTTCTTTCTTTTTCTTCTTTTTTTTCCCCCTCTTCACATCCACTGTGGAGTTGTAACTGGAGACATATTTCCACCCACAAAGCCTCCAGATGTTAAAACGTTTCCCAGCATCAACTTAATACAGTGATGGCAACACCTCCCTCCTGCCCCTCCCAGTAGGGTTGGGATTGTACTGTATTCCCTACTGGTTTACCCATCCCCCCATAAAGGGTAGCATTTTCCCTGGGTGCAGAGGCTCCCTCATAGTCTCCAAGACTGAAGGACCCGTAATTTTGGGACTGCAGCTTAAGGGTATTACATTAAACACCATAAAAGCTGCAAGATGCTCTTTTAAGGGAAGAGGAAACTGGTCAGAGAAATGCCTCCCATTTTCATCGCCAATTTGATTTTTAAATCCATGAAGGATCTTACAGAACATGTCTCTGAGATAATCTTTTGGGTTAATCCATGATGCAACAACATCACAAAAAAATATAAAATCTTGGATTATGCCATTGGGATTCACACTGATCATGGTGCAAATTCCATGGAATGATGAATCATTTTCCTTATTGTCTCTTATGTTTCTCAGAGAGGTGCACCAGGGTCTTGTAAACTGCTGTAGCATGGGGGCCACCTCTTGAGGACAAACATAACCAAGACGACCAATTGCTATTGCTGAATTCTTTAACAACGTCTTTGGTGTGTTGGGTCCATTAATGATTTCTACAAGCTGGTGCAACACCATAGGAATATAAGGCTGCATCTCTATACCCATTTGAATGGAGATTTCTCCAGTTGCTCATGTGTCATTGTTGCAGACTGAAATGAATTCTGGAGTTAGGTTGATTCCCAATATTGGCATGAAATCAGCTACACAAGGCTTAACATGCTGAAAGCAAGCTTTTGTGAGGTCACTTAACAGGGCAAAAGAACTCTGTCGAACTTCCGGCATTTTAGCCTGCGTGCACTGATATGTTAGTGTTAGGATGTTACTTCGGGCTACCAGCTGTTCAATGTTGCCTCCAAGTCCTTCAGCCAGGCCACTCAGTAAATCAAGAGCCACTATCATAAAATCTTTATCTGGAGCTTCATATTGATCTGGTTGAGCATTGCTTAGCATGGCTTGTGCAAGAGTCTTCTGTACTAGGTTTACACAATGCTGATACACAGCTTCACAGTATGGAAGGAAGCCAGACTGCAGCACTGTGGCAACTGAAGATGGACACTCAGGTAAAGGGAAAAGATCTTTATCTTCATCCTTTAACATGTTCCATTTCTGGATCAGTGGAGGCATTAGCATTTGAATATATTCTGGTTTGTTTAAATGATGTCCTACTGAATCTGCTGATGTTCCTCTGGCATCGTAAAGAATGAGCAGGTTCTTATGTTGGTATTTACTAAATGCAAAGACCAGGGTATCAAGTATATAAGCAAGGTAAGGAACAAGTTCTGTACAAGCCTCCTCTTCTAGGGTAGCAAAGGCACTGCAGGCAGCTTCTGGTACTCTCTTGTTGCTATCCAGGATGCGCTTTAGCAATCCTGTCGTTAATGGCTTCAGGTACGTGTCTGGTGGCTGGCTGACTACCCACTGTGCATAGCGGCTAAGAGTCCAGCACGTTATGGAATGGACAAGAGCCTTTTTATCAGAGAGGCACTGAATAAGGTGAGGAATAAGCTCAGGCAAGTATGGAATCATGCCCTGCATGCAACCTTCAGCAATTGTTCCTAAACCCAAGATGCCTGATTCTTTAACAACCCATTCATGATGAAAAAGTAATTCTTTCAAAAGGGGCAATATATATGGCAGCAGTTCATCATGATGCACATTTGCAAGAACATCTAGGGCAGCAACAGAACACTTCCTTAGATTCCAGTCAGAAATTGTATCATCATCATCAATTTCATTATCATCATCATCATCATCTTCCTCTTCAATTCCATCTGCATCATGCTGCTGAGCCACTGTCCTTGATCGGTGAAAATGTGGCCATATATCCCGTTCACTATCAGGAATCATTTCATCTTCTTCAACATCACCCTTAGGTAGGATAATATCTATATCTGAGTACTTCATGCCATTCACTAACACAGGAATCAACCTGGGAAGATGCCTTATGAATACATCTTTGCATACTGGCTGTTCAGCTAAAGTTAGCCAAAATTCACAGGCTTCTAAAGCCACATTTTCATCTTGATCTTGAGTCCTCTGTAGCATATACTCAACTATATGACGCATGTGAGGGAGCAGGCGATCCATTCAAACTTCGAACTACATCACAAGTGCTCGGCACACACATTTTTCCATACCTCTGGCTCACCAGTCAATGCAAAGAGATTTCTCAATAAAAGAATCAATGTGCAACATCAGAGCTTGAGTCCTGATGATAAACTGATTGACATATACAACAGCGTGAGACCTTATTTTTGGACTACTGTTCTTGAAGAACTGTAAAAATTTGGGAATCCTGCTGTTGAGAGGACGATCTAAAACATCACTATCTAAAATCTCAGCAGAATCTTCACAAATCTTCTGAAGGGCGCCAAATGCTCCCTCACAGGTGTTGTAATCTTCAGAATCCAACAGGCTACAGAGTTTTGGTAAGAGGTCAGGCCAATTCTGCAATTCTCCCTTGGAGGCTATAGTTGTGATCAAAATACCAACAGTGGCTCTAATCAGAGGAGAGGAGTCACCAATATTATTTAAACATTCACTTTTAATGAAGCCTGTTGCACCATTTGGGAAGTTCTGAAAATGTGCTTTCACATTATTCTTCAAGATGAGACCATGCAATGATCTTGTGGGTTCATCTTCAGATTTTAATTTTGTAAGAACAAAAATCAAGTAGTTGCTAAAGTCTGGATATTGATTAAGTTGTTCCAGTTTCTAGAATTGTTGCACAGTTCTCTGGATGGTGGTGTCTGGGAACTGGGACTCCTTCAATAGCTGCAGGATTTGCTGAAGCCCTTGCTTATCAGATTTCCATTCATACTCCACCTTGGTTTGCTGGAGTGCCCCAAAGGAAGTCTGGGACAGTGAAACCCGGTGGAACTGCTCCTGGCAGCCCTGCCGCCGATGTCTGCTGCTGCTGCTGCCACGGCCGCAGAGCGCAAGGAGCTGACCAGACTGAGTCCGATTTGAGGTGTATTCTAAAGCGTCTTGTTTGATGCCTAGGTTGGAAGCATGTCACAATGAGTCAACTAAGCAATAACTAGAATATGATTGATTCCAGAAAGCTTTCCCTTACTTTAACTCTGTATTTTCAGAACTTCAAGGTCTATGGATAGTTACCCACCTATAAAATGAATTAAATTTAACTAAATCCTAGTATTGTGAAGAATTAGTTTTTCGCCATTTCTGTTTACTCTTATACTAACTGAAAGACTGTCTCACCACAGTGCTTGATGTAAATGGTCTGATTGGTTAGTGACAACCTCATTAATTATTGCAGCTTGCAAAAGGATTGATTTTTAAATTTTTACTTATTAATTACATACGTGCTTATTTGTTTTCTCATTTACTTGCTTTCTTATTTATTTGCTTATTATTTACTTACTTTCCTGTCGTTTTAAAAGAGGATTCTAATTAGATATTATCTAAGTGATTTTGCCAAGTTCTTACATTTTGTTGGTTTAAATTGCTTTAAGATATATGCTTGAAATCACATTCATTCTTGAAATGTGTGCTATTTGCAGTGTGTGTGTGAGGGGAAATGAGTTATTTTTTAAAAAGAGAATTATTTAGATATGGTTTTAGTGATTCCTCAGCATGATAACTGGTGATGAAATGTAGCTTATTGTTTTCAGCTAGTTTACATTGGTCTTGAGACAAACAGAAATTTGTTTCTTAATTATAGGCTCTAGATGACTTTATAGAACACCTCAGGGCTGTTATCAAGTACTTACATATGAAGGATAACTCCATTTGATGATATATTTTGTACCGCAAAGGAAAATAAGTTTAAATTTAATTTTAAGCAGATGATGCCATCGGTATGGAGTCACTCTGTTGTGCCCACACTGGCCAGGATGCGTTTTAATGAATGGTGTTTGTTTATTCAGTTTTAGCCAAATGAGCAAGGACCTGGAGACTGGGCAATTTGAGAAGACATTTAGGAACCACTGGCTTTTCTCTGTTGATGTCACTATGTAAACTAAGGCTGACAGTGGGTAGGGAATGTGTGTGGAATTCCTGTGTGATTCACTGTAACTGTGGTGTGCTAAATGCGTGGTTAAGCTAGTGTCAGCATCGTCTTCCTGTAAGTTAAAGATCCCTTCTGTGAGCAGGACTCCTGAGGACTCATGAATGTTGTATTTTGAAATCTGCTTTAGAGGATATTTTAAGACTTTTAATAAAAGAAAGATGACTAATGTATAAGGGGACTTAAGGGGAAGAAAAACCCTTTCTTCTATAGGGTAGCATATTTGGGATTGTAATTTTTGTTTTCTTTAGTTTGGTTTCATTTTCAAGTGAATCCAGAAAACACTGTTTTCTTTGACAATATTGCTATAAAATTACCATAATATGAGGATATGTTGTCAATCTCAAATATATAAAATGACCAATTTCAGTGAGCATTTATCCTTTTAAGAAAACCTATTCTATTAAAATCCAATTTTGTGCAAAAAGTGGGAAATAAATGGAGGCATAAGTGTTTGCTTTACGAGACTATTTGATTCATGTAAATAGAAAATAGTTTTATTACATGTAAAACATAATTTAAATTGGTGAAAATGTCATTTTCGGAAAGCATACCTTTTAAGCCAGCACTCATTACATAGAACAAGGATTCTATCCATGTGCCACAAACAACTTCAAATAATTTTCTTTATATGTAATGACATAGGAAGTTGTTCCTTAGCGTCCATCTCAACTCCAATTCCTCAGGAACATTGTCTTTGAGTACAAATTATAATGAGTTTATTTTCTAACTAAAGTATAGTAGTTAGACTAGTTTATTAGCTAGTTTAGTTCTGACCTCTGTGGTTGAGAACAGATACAAGAGAAATGCTATTGTATCCTCAGATCTTATAGAAAGTAGTTAGTGGAAATGACGAAGTGTACCTGGCTGGCTTTCTGACGATTTGTGTGAAATGCTTGGCTTTGTAATTTTACATTTCTTTCTAGTCTGATGCCTTGAGTTTATTTAGATAGAAATGTATTTCTACATGGTTATCTGATTTTTTAAATGCTGCTTCACAGTTGTATACTACTTAAGGTATGTAGCTTTATATTTAATCTAAATTGGAACTGGGTTTTTGTTATTGTCATTTGGTACATTGGTCAACACTTAATAAATGTTTAACTTTTTGTTTTGAGTTAATTATAGATTTGCATGCAGTTGTAAGAAATAATACAGAGAGGCCGGATGTGGTGGCTTATGCCTGTGATTCCAGTTACCTGGGAGGCTGAGGCAGGAGGATCCCTTGAAGCCCAGGAGTTCAAAGATGTAGTGAGCTGTGATGGTGCCACTGCACTCCAGCCTGGGTGACAGTGAGACCCCATCTCTACAAAGAAAAACAAAAAGAAATAATACAAAGAAATCTCACGTACGGGCCTACCAAATTTTATTGTGTTTGCTTTATTGCACTTTGAAGATAATATTTTTTACAAACTGAAGGTTGGTGGCAACCCTGTGTCAAGCAAGTCTTGCGGTGCTGTTTTTCTAACAGCATATGCTCACTTTGTGCCTCTGTGTTACATTTCGGTAACAGTATTTTAGATGTTTTCATTATTATCATATCTGTTATAGTGATCAGCGATCTTCGATGTTGCTATTGTAATTGTTTACAACCTCAGTGATATAAGAGGGTGAATTTAATCAATGCTGTGTATGTGTCTTTTTTTTTTTTTTTACGACAGGGTCTGTCTCTGTCACCCAGGCTGGAGTGCAGTGGCATACTCACAGCTCACTGCAACCTCCACCTTCTGGTGGAAAAAGCCATTTAAGACTTTCCTCCTAGAAACGAGAAGTCAGTGCCTGGCTTCAAAGCTTCAAAGGACAGCTTACCGTTTTCTTAGGGACTAACATAGCTGGTGACTTTAAATTGAAGCCGTTGTTTGTTTACCATCCCAGAAATGCTAGAGCCCTTAAGAATTATGTTCAATCTACTCTGCCTGTGCTCTGTACATTTAACAACAAAGCCTGGAAGACATCTGTTTACAGCATGATTTGCTGAATATTTGAAGCCCACTGTGGAGACCTACTGCTCAGAAAAAAAAGAATTCTTTCAAAATATTATTTCTTTTTGACAACGCACCTGGTTACTAAAGAGCTCTGATGGAGATGTACAAGGAGAGGAATGTTGTTTTCACACCTGCCAACACAACATGCATTGTGAAGCCCGTGGTTCAAGGAGTGATTTTGACCTTTCAAGTCTTATTAGTTAAGAAATACATTTTGTAAGGCTAAAGCTGTCATAGATAGTGATTCTTCTGATGGATCTGTGCAAAGTAAATGGAAAGCGTTGTGGAAAGGAGTCACCATTCTAGATACCATTAAGAACATTCATGAGGAGGTCAGAATACCAACATTAACAGGAGTTTGGAAGAAATTGATTCTAACCACCCTGGATGACTTTGAGGGGTTCAAGCCTTCAGTGGAGAAAGTAACGGCAGATGTGGCAGAACTCGCAAGAGAACTAGAATTAGAAGTGGAGCCTGAAGATGTGGCCAAATTGCGACAATCTCATGAGAAAACGTGAACAGGTGAGGAGTTGATTTTAACAGATGAGCAAAGAAAGTGGTTTCTTGAGATGGATTCTACTGGTGAGGATGCTGTAAACGTTGTTGAAATGACAACAAACGATTCAGAAGAGTGTATAAACTTAGTTGATAAAGCAGCAAAGGGGTTTGAGAGGATTGACCCCAATTTTGAAAGAAACTACTGGGGGCAAAATGCTGCCAGTCGGCATCATATGGCACAGAGAAATCTCCTCTCTAGGCCCCAGTTGTTTCTAAGTGAAGAGAATTTTAGAATCAATCTCATAGATTTGTTGCGAGGATGAAGTTAAAACAAGTAGGATATTTAGGATAGGACGTGGCTCATAACAAGCTCTCCATGAATATTAGCTATCATTATTCTTAACAAAATTACCAAATTAATAGATTGTCTGCTCTGCTCCTTTGCACTAAATTTAGTAGTTTATTTCATTTATTTTATCTTCATTAAGGCAGTTGGCACAAAGTTAGTTTGTTGATCTGGGTAATAGAATTCTTTTTTTTTCTTTTCTTTTTTTTTTTTTTTTCGAGATGGAGTGTCTCTCTGTTGCCCAGGCTGGAGTGCAGTGGCACCATCTCACCTTACTGCAACCTCCACCTGCCAGGTTCGAGAGATTCTCCTGCCTCAGCCTCCTGAGTAGCTGGGACTACAGGCACCCACCACCAAGCCGGGCTAATTTTTCTATTTTTAGTAGAGATGCAGTTTCACCGTGTTGGCCAGGATGGTCTTGATCACTTGAACTCAGGTGATCCACCTGCCTCTGCCTCCCAAAGTGCTGGGATTACAGGGCAAGAGCCACCACACCAGGCCAATGGGCATGTTTTTAACAGTTATTCTCCTAGCACACATCATTTTATATTTTCTCTCTTAGCATAAACAAGTTTCAGTCTTACTGATGTGTGTTAAACTGTTCCCCCATTTATACTTCAGCTGGGTCATGGTTTTTAATAATGTAGATACAAATGTAAGGAATATTTATATGTACATAACTTTTCACTTTTAAAACGTTGTGATAGGCCAGGCGCGGTGGCTCATGCCTATAATCCTAGCACTTTGGGAGACTGAGGCGGGCGCATTGCCTGAGCTAAGGAGTTCAAGACCAGCCTGGGTAACACAGTAAAACCCCGTCTCTACTAAAATACAAAAAAATTAGTCAGGCATGGTGGCGTGCACATGTAGCCCAGCTACTCAGGAGGCTGAGGCAAAAGAATTGCTTGAACCCGGGAGGCGGAGGTTGCAGTGAGCCAAGATCGCACCACCGCACTTCAGCTGGGGAGACAGAGTGAGACTCCGTCTCTCTTTTTTTTTTTTTTTTTTTGAGACGGAGTCTCGCTCTGTCGCCCAGGCTGGAGTGCAGTGGCGCGATCTCGGCTCACTGCAAGCTCCGCCTCCCGGGTTCACGCCATTCTCCTGCCTCAGCCTCCTGAGTAGCTGGGATTACAGGTGCCCACCACCAAGCCCGGCTAATTTTTTGTATTTTTAGTAGAGACGGGGTTTCAACTTGTTAGCCAGGATGGTCTCGATCTCCTGACCTCGTGATCCACCGCCTCGCCTCCCAAAAGTGCTGGGATTACAAGCGTGAGCCACCGCGCCCAGCCAACTCCGTCTTTAAAAAAAAAAAAAAACTGTGATAAGTTCGGGCATGGTGGCTCATGCCTGTAATCCCAGCACTTTGGGAGGCTGAGGCAGCCGGATCACCTGAGTTCAGGAGTTTGAAACCAGCCTGGCCAACACGGTGAAACTCCGTCTCTACTAAGAAAAATACAAAAATCAGGGGCCAGGCGCGGTGGCTCACCCCTGTAATCCCAGCACTTTGAGAGGCCGAGGTGGGCGGATCACGAGGTCAGGAGATCCAGACCATACTGGTTAACGTGGTGAAAACCCATCTCCAAGAAAAAATATAAAAAATTAGTCAGGCGTGGTGGCGGGCGCCTGTAGTCCCAGCTACTCGGGAGGCTGAGGCAGGAGAATGGCGTGAACCCAGGAGGCGGAGCTTGGAGTGAGCAGAGATCATGCCACTGCACTCCAGCCTGGGCGACGAGCAAGACTCTGTCTCAAAGAAAAAGAAAAATACAAAAATTAGCCAGGCGTGATGGCAAGTGCCTGTAATACCAGCTACTCCGGAGGCTGAGGCACCAGAATAGCTTGAATCCGGGAGGCGGAGCTTGCAGTGAGCCGAGATCGCACCACTGCACTCCAGCCTGAGGGAAAAAGTGAGACTGTCTCAAAAAAAGAAAAAAAAAAAAAGGAAGCAAGCTGGGTATGTGCATTCAGAGGTGCTGTACATTTTCAGCATTATAAAAGAATAGAGATGAGTTGCAATAGTTACTTTGGTCCATGGAATTTTGGTATCTTAACTAGTTTTGGATCTCTTCCACTATAGGAATTGCCTGTTGAACGTTGTTAGGAATGTAAATATGAAGGCAAACTGCCTGGGTTTGAATTTTGTTCTGTCCCTTGCACCCTGCTTGGGTTCAAATCCTAGCTCTGCTTATTAAGTTCTTTTAAGGGGATGATCTTTCAGCAAATGTCTTAGCTTCTGTTTGCCCAAGTAAATGGACACAATAGTTGCTACCTTGTGAAATATTCATGTAATTGACCAAGGTTTACCAAGTAGCATCAGTGTTCAGTTTCAGTCATTGGTGATTCTGCAGTTGGACTGTGATGGGGTGTTGGGGTGGGGGTGGTGTGTGTGTGTAGCATTTAATTGTATGCGGAAAGGAAAAGATACTTTTGATAACCGAGAGGCAGCTTTTCTCTGCTTTTGTGTCAAAAGGGAAGAAGGAAGTTTGGAGAGGGAAACGAATTCTGTTCAATACTAAGCTCTCTTCCTCAAAATCAGAGGTAAGTAGAATGTGTAATAATTTACAGAATTTCTACACTTCAACAATCTGAATTTTTTTTAATGTATTTTTATTTTTTCAGGTTGAGACTGAGGCTAAAGTTAATCTGTGGCGACCTTCTGGATGCACTGGACAAACACCTCATTCCAGCAACTAACACTGGCAAGTCCAAGGTTTTCTATTATGAAATGTAGGTTCTATACTAGAAAGGAAAATGTAAGATTAAAAGTTGGCCTTTTTAGAATCATGACTTTCTTCTATGTAGGTTTCCAACTTTTATTTAAAAATAATTGTTTAATGTTAGAAGGATAGTCAATGTTGGAATAAAAAGATGGTCAGGCTGTTATAAAAATGCATTAGCTTTTGCTTTACTTATTTATATTATTTTGCTTTCATGGGACCTCTCTCATTCCCCTCCCCTAAACGGCCACACATTTCACAGTGCTGGCTGAATGTTTCATGTAGAAATTTTATTTTATGATTAATACACTTGTGCCATTTCTTGGAATCACTTGCTTGTTTAATTCTAGTCAATCAAGTGATAATTTTGTTGATATTTAGAGGCTCCTCAGTTAATTTCTGTGGGATTTTTGGTTATATTTAATAAGGAAAATAATAGGAAATAGATCTAAGAAAAAAAGAGACAAAGCCAATTATTCCTGAGCGTGTTTAAAATTATTGAAGTACACTGGTTAATTTTTAGTATAGAACCTACATTTCATAATAGAAAACCTTGGACTTAACAGTGTTAGCTGCTGGAATGAGGTGTTTGTCCAGTGCATCCAGAAGGTCGCCACAGATTAACTTTAGCTCAGTCTCAACCTGAAAAAATAAAAATACATTAAAAAAATTCAGATTGTTGAAGTGTAAGAAATTCTGTAAATTATTACACATTCTACTTACCTCTGATTTTGAGGAAGAGAGCTTAGTATTGAACAGAATTCGTTTCCCTCTCCAAACTTCCTTCTTCCCTTTTGACACAAAAGCAGAGAAAAGCTGCCTCTCGGTTATCAAAAGTATCTTTTCCTTTCCGCATACAATTAAATGCTACACACACACACCACCCCCACCCCAACACCCCATCACAGTCCAACTGCAGAATCACCAATGACTGAAACTGAACACTGATGCTACTTGGTAAACCTTGGTCAATTACATGAATATTTCACAAGGTAGCAACTATTGTGTCCATTTACTTGGGCAAACAGAAGCTAAGACATTTGCTGAAAGATCATCCCCTTAAAAGAACTTAATAAGCAGAGCTAGGATTTGAACCCAAGCAGGGTGCAAGGGACAGAACAAAATTCAAACCCAGGCAGTTTGCCTTCAGTATTTACATTCCTAACAACGTTGAACAGGCAATTCCTTTAGTGGAAGAGATCCAAAACTAGTTAAGATACCAAAAATCTATGGACTAAAGTAACTATTGCCATTCATCTCTATTCATTTATAATGCTGAAAACGTACAACACCTCTAAAGGCACATATCCAGTTTACTTGCTTTTTTTTTTTTTTTTTTTTTTTTTTTTTTAATGAGAGGGAGTCTCGCTTTGTTGCCCAGGCTGGAGTGCAGTGGCATGATCTCAGCTCACTGCAATCTCCACCTCCCGGGTTCACGCCATTCTCCTGCCTCAGCCTCCCGAGGAGCTGGGACCTCAGGTGCCCACCACCACGTCCAACTAGTTTTTTGTATTTTTAGTAGAGACGGGGTTTTACTGTGTTAGCCGGGATGGTCTCGATCTCCTGACCTTGTGATCCGCCCGCCTCGGCCTCCCAAAGTGCTGGGATTACAGGCGTGAGCCACCGCGCCTGGCCTATTTTTTGGTTTTTAGACAGAGTCTTGCCTTGTCACCCAGGCTGGAGTGCAGTGGCCCTGTCTCGGCTCACTGCAGCCTCTGCCTTCCAGGTTCAAGCAGTTCTCATGCCTCAGCCCCCGAGTAGCTGGGATTACAGGGGTGTGCCACTGTATCTGGTTAATTTTTGTATTTTTAGTAGAGATGGGGTTTCACCAAGTTGGCTAGGCTGGTCTTGAATGCCTTGCCTCAAGAGATCCACCTATCTCGGCCTCCCAAACTGCTGGATTATAGGTGTGGGCCATATGCCGTGGCCCAACTCTACTATTTCAATAAAGCTCCTGTACCCTAGGTCGTCACTGACTTCGCAGTTGCTGAATCCAGTTGTCTTTACTGAGTTTGTCCTTAATTTAACTTTCTTTTGCATTGAAGCTACTGACCACAGCATTTTGAAACTCTATTCCTTTCATTGCTGTGATTCTACTTTCCTTATTTTTCATCTTATCTCTTAGTCTGTGGTGTCTCAGACTTCCTCACAATTGATTATTTTAAAAATTCAAAAATTTAAACCTCCTGAGCAGTTCAAAAATAATATACTTTTGAAATGTTTTTAAACTTTTCAAAGAGTTCCAAGAATAGTTCGGTGATCACCAGTTGATACCATTTTGCCATATTTTCTGTGTCTGTGTGTCCCTCCCTTTCTACCTGCACCCACATATATGTATATCTAAGAATATTCATTTTTTAACTTTAATAAATTTTCTTGCTGTATAATTTGAGAGTTAACTGCAGATTTCATAGCACTTCACCCCTAATTTCTTCTATACATCTCCTAAGAATAAGGGCATTTTTTTTTTTAGGAGGAGTCTTACTCTGTCACCCAGGCTGAAGTGCAGTGGCGCAATCTTGGCTCACTGCAACCTCCAACTCCTGGGTTCAAGCGATTCTCCTGCCTCAGGCCCACAAGTAGCTGGAATTACAGGTGCCTGCTACCACGCCTGCCTAATTTTTGTAATTGTAGTAGAGACGGGGTTTCGCCGTGTTGACCAGGCTGGTCTCAAACTCCTGACCTAAGGTGATCCGCCCTCCTCGGCCTCCCAAAGTGTTGGGATTACAGACATGAGCCTCCATTCCCGGCCTCTTTTTCCTTTTGTAATTAACAAGTGATCTATGGAATGATAGAAACTGTGAATATTCTGTCCCATAATAATCTTTACTTAATGGTTTTATCTGGATTGCTTCTTGCCAAATCAAATATTACTATAGTGATTATAAAATGGAGATTTTTCTATTTTTTCTGTATTTTTTCTATATTGTCATTCTTCTGTAAAGATTTTTTTATACTCCTTTTTTTTTTTTTTTGAGATGAAGTGTCGCTTTGTCACCAGGCTGGAGTGCAGTGGTGTGATCTCAGCTCACCGCAACTTCCGCCTCCCGGGTTCAAGCAATTCTCCTGTCTCAGCCTCCAGAGTAGCTGGGACTACAGGCATGCGCCACTGTGCCCAACTAATTTTTTGTATTTTTAGTAGAGATGGGGTCTCACCATGTTGGTCAGGATGGTCTCAATCTCTTCACCCCGTGATCCAGCCACCTCGGCCTCCCAAAGTGCTGGGATTACAGGCGTGAGCCACCGCGCCTGGCCTTATACTCCCTTTTTAAATTTTTTTTTTTTTTTGAGATGGAGGTTCACTCTGTTGCCCAGGCTGTAGTGCAATGAGGTGGTCTTAGTTCACTGCAACCTCCGCCTCCCAGGTTCAAGCAGTTCTCCTGCCTCAACCTCCTGAGTAGCTGGGATTACAGGCGCATGCCACCACACCTGGCTGATTTTTGTATTTTTAGTAGAGATGGGATTTCACTGTGTTGGCCAGCTGGTCTTGAACTCCTGACCTCATGATCTGTCTGCCTCAGCCTCCCAAAGTGCTGGGATTACAGGTGTGAGCCACTGCACCTGGCCCCTTTTATTTTTTTATTTTTTGGAGACAGGATCTTCCTCTGTTGCCCAGCCTTGAGTGCAGTGGCGTGATCATGGCTCACCACAGCCTTGGGCCCCAGGCTGCCTCAGCTCACTGCAACCTCTGCTTCCCAGGTTCCATGATTCTCGTGCCTCAGTCTCTGGAGTAACTGGGAGTACAGGTGCGCACCACCACACCTGGCTAATTCTTGTATTTTTAGTAGAGATGAGGTTTCACCATGTTGGGCAGGCTGGTCTCAAACTCCTGGCCAACATGGTGATCCACCTGCCTTGGCTTCCCAAAGTGCTTCATATTGTTAGCCCTAATTCTAGTCGAATTCCATAGCATTCTTCTTCTTTATTTTTATTTTTTTATTTTTGAGGTGGAGTCTCGATCTGTCCCCCAGGCTGGAGTGCAGTGGTGCGATCTCGGATCACTGCAGCCTCCACCTCCCAGGTTCAAGCAAGTCTCTGCCTCCGCCTCCTGAGTAGCTGGGATTACAGGTGCCTGCCACCATGCCCAGCTAATTTTTGTATTTTTAGTAGACACGGGGTTTCATCATCTTGGCCAGGCTGGTCTTGAACTCCTGACCTTGTGATCCACCCACCTCAGCCTCCCAAAGTGCTGGGATTACAGGCGTGAGCCACCACGCCCGGCCACATTCTTCTTTCAGGTCATATTTGGATCTCCGTTTTTTCTACAGTGAGAACTCTGGTAACAACATAAGTAAATGCATTCATTTGTTCTGTTGTACAATATATGCATAATGAAAATTATAATACCAATAGTATTTCCAGCTACAAACCTACTAAGTTTGATTTAATATTTCTTGCAATTTTTTTGTGTGCTTACATATAGGCTACTAAGGGTGTGCAGTCTAAAATTACTTAAGTATCTTTTTCTCGCCAGGTGCAGTGGCTCACGCCTGTAATCCCAGCACTTTGGGAGGCCAAGGCAGGCGGATCACGAGGTCAGGAGTTCGAAACGAACCTGGCCAACATGGAAACCCTGTCTCTACTAAAAACATAAAAATTAGCCGGGCATGGTGGCGGGCACTTGTAGTCCCAGCTACTTGGGAGGCTGAGGCAGGAGAATCACTTGAACCTGGGAGGCGGAGGTTGCAGTGAGCCGAGACCATGCCACTGCACTCCAGCCTGGGTGACAGAGTGAGACTCCGTCTTAAAAAAGAAAAATCTTTTTCTCTTATATCTTTTTTCTCTTTCTCTTTCTGTGATAAAATTATTGATGTAATAGTCAATTAAATTTATGTATTCCTATTGTATTCAGTTGTACTTCCCACCCCTCATCCTCATTGATTTTATTTTATTTTTGGAATATATTAAACATTAATATGGTTCAAAAAGAAAAATCTACATTTTATAATTGCAGTAATATTTGATTTAGGAAAGAAAAAAATGGATGATAAAACCACTGAGGTTTTACTCAGAAGGTGTACTCAAAAGTCTGATTTCTTGTCCTTCCCTTCCATTATCATTAGCTTTTAATTTATCTTAGTTGTCTTCATTTTTGCAGGTATAAGCAGATACATATTATATATATATTCTCATTTCCCCTTTCTTGTACAAAAGATAGCATAGTATCCATGCTGTTGTACTTTTAAATGCTCTTTTGTATCTTGTTTTTATAGAGATTTTTCTTATTTTTATAGCTTTGTTATATGTTGTGTAGATTCCATAGGTTTTCGGCCAATATCCTATGTCTGAGCATTTAGGCTGAGTGTGTCAGTTTCGCAGATAATGCTACAACCAATAACCTGTGTATTTGCTTTCCATACTACTTATGGAGATGTAACATCGGGGTAACTTCCTGGAACTTATACCTGGCATGTCTAAAACAGGGCATCGTTTTCCCAAAACTTTTTCACTTTCATTTGCCAGTATTGAATGGCACCATTATCTATCCTATTACTTATGCAGAAATAAAGGTATCATCGTTTCCTCTCATGTCTAGTTTGTCAGCAAATGCAAATTATGTATTCTTAGCCTTTCATTTTTTTCTACCTTCATTTTCTTACGGATCTTCTTAGTTGGTTTATTATACTAGCCTCCTAACTAGTCTCATTTCTCTCCTAATACTCCCTACTGCTATTAGACGTGTCTCTCGTAAAGCCAAAGGTTTGTTCATCTCACCCAGACCTTCTTTTGTCCAGACCTGCCATTTCCTAGCCTCTACCTACTTCTCTAGCCTAGTCTCTAACCACTTCTAACCATACTGAACTACTTGTAGATTCCCCAGACATATCCTGTCCTATCAAGCCTCTTTTGCACTGGAATGCCTTTTTTTTCTTTTTTTTTTTTTTTACCTTCTACATTTCTTTCTTTCTTTCTTTCTTTTTTTTTTTTTTTTACCATTTTTGTGGAGAATGCGATCATGCTTGTTACCAGGCAGATCTCAAACTCCTGGGCTCAAGCGATCCTCCTGCCTCTCTAAGTGTGGGGATTACAGACATGAGCCACCGCATCCAGGCCACATTTCATTTTAATAACCTTCAAGCAAGACTTTTTGCTAGGTCAGATGTAGTTCCCCTGTTTACCCTTACCATCCTGCGCTTACCTACATTGACTTGTCTTTTTTTCTCTGAGACTTTGGGCTCCTGTGGACTTTTGGGCTCCTAGGCACAGGGCATTCCTTCTATTCTGCTTTCTTGGCACAGCCTGGAGCATGGTGGACACTCAATAGTTTGTGAATATATGAATAAACTTGATCTGATTACCGATTTCTTTTTTTTAAAGTCTCTTTAGGTATTCATTTACTTGTTCACTGCAAAAAATCCAAACTGCACAGAGGCATATATAAAGTGAATGTTTTCCATTACCCCATCTCAGTTTCTAGTGGGAAGTATGGTTAATAGTTCAATATTGGCAAGAAAAACACAAAATAGATTTTCCAGTTACCATAGGATAAAAATGTCCACTATTTTGTTCTTATAGATCATCTCTTTTCCCTTTAGGCAATGATAGTAAGAAATGCTAAAGATACAGCTCATACAAAAGCAGAATGGAATATTCTGGAAGAAGTGAAGCATCCCTTCATCGTGGATTTAATTTGTGCCTTTCAGACTGGTGGAAAACTCTACCTCATCCTTGAGTATCTCAGTGGTCAGTACACAGAGTTTGGTGTAATTATTTGCATTTGCTCCAGAAACTGGGTCAAAATGTTATTTTTCAACGGAAAAATACTTTTTCCCATTATGATCAAATAGTACTTAAAATTGATGAGTACGCTGAAGTACAAAATTCAGATGTGACCAAATGTTTCTTTTGGCAGACAAATATGGAGGAAACTAAAGATTTTTTTCCCTCATCTGTAAAATTTTATTTTAATTCCTTTGTAATCAGTCACTTAACAGAAAAACAAATACCTAAGTGATGCAGAGCCATCACATTGTACTGGGGAAAGATACTGTAATTTAAATAATTGGGAGGATTATTTATCATACTGACTATTTTTGGAATTGGGTCTTTAAACAAGAGTTTTTAGTTTAATGTAGCCTTAGTGATGGGGTGTGTAGCTTATAATGGAAATCATCCACATTTGCCAGGGCCTACCACCTCATAGGAACTTGTTGCTTCCATATCATTTCTAGATCACTGGTATCTATTTCTTTTTTTTTTTTTTTTGGAGATGGAGTTTCGCTCTTGTCGCACAGGCTGGAGTGCAACGCTGTGATCTTGGGTCACTGCAACCTCTGCCTCCTGGAGTTCAAGCGATTCTCCTGCCTCAGCCTCCTGAGTAGCTGGGATTACAGGCATGTGCCACCATGCCCGGCTAATTTTTGTATTTTTAGTAAAGATGGGGTTTCACCATATTGGTCAGGCTGGTCTCGAACTCCTGACCTCAAGTGATCCACCTGACTCGGTCTACCAAAGTGCTGGGATTGCAGGTGTGAGCCACTGCACCCAGCCACAGGTGTCTATTTCTAGCAAACACAGTTCAGTTCTCTGAGAAAGGTTTTGCAGTAACATGTAACATGGAACAGAAAGGTGCAGAATGTAGCACCTTTTTTGTGACTATTGCCATTGGAAAAACATTCTTTTTTTTTTTGAAGATGGAGTTTCACTCTTCTCGCCTAGGCTGGAGTGCAGAGGTGTGATCTTGGCTCACCACAACCTCTGCCTCCCAGGTTCAAGTGATTCTCCTGCCTCAGCCTCCCATTTAGCTGGGATTACAGGCATGCACTACCACACCGGGCTATTTTTTTGTATTTTTAGTAGAGCTGGGCTTTTACCATGTTGTCCAGGCTAGTCTTGAACTCCTGACCTCAGGTGATCTGCCCGCCTTGGCCTTCCAAAGTGCTGGGATTACAGGTGCGAGCCACCGTGCCCACCCAGAAATACTTTATTTTGACATAATTTCATACTTAAAAAGTTTTAAGAGTAGGATAAAGAATTCCTATGCTAGGCTCAGTGGCTCATGCCTGTAATCCCAGCACTTTGGGAGGCCAAGGTGGGTGGATCATGAGGTCAGGAGTTTGAGACCACTCTGGCCAACATAGTGAAACTCTGTCTCTACTAAAAATAGAAAAGTTAGCTGGGCATGGTGGTGTGCTCCTATAATCCCAGCTCCTTGGGAGGCTGAGGCAGGAGAATCACTTGAACCTGGGAGGCGGAGGTTGTGGTGAGCTATTGCGCCACTACACTCCAACCTGTGCAATAGAGCGAGACTCAATCACAAAAAAAAAAAAAAAGAATTCCTATATCTCTCTCACCTGGATACCTGGGTTCCCCAAATGTTACCATTTCACCACATTTATTTTGTTTTATCCTTTTATGTATATGTATATATGTGTATACATATATACATGCATGCATACATAATTTTTTTGAACTGTTTAAGAGAGTGTTACAGACATGATTTCCCTTTACCCCTAAAATTTCTGTGTATGGTTTCTTTCTTTTCTTTTTTTTTTTTTTTTTGAGATGGAGTATCACTCTGTCGTCCAGACTGGAGTGCAGTGGCGCAATCTCAGGCTCACTACAACCTCTGCCTGCCGAGTTGGGATTACAGGCACCCACCACCACGCCCGGCTAATTTTTGCGTTTTTAGTAGAGATGGGGTTTCACCATGTTGGCCAGGCTGGTCTCAAACTCCTGACCTTAGGTGATCGGTCCACCTCAGCCTCCCAAAGTGCTGGGATTACAGGTGTGAGCCACTACACCCAGACTATTCAGTGTATATTTTCTAAAATCAAGGACAGTATCTTACATAACTGTACTAAAATGATCAGAAATAGGAAATTAACATTGATGCAGTTATAACTCTTCTTAGTTTCCTTTAATCTGGAACATTTCCTTAGTCTTTCTTTGACTTTCATGATGTTGACTTTTTTTATTAGTATAGGCCAGTTAATTTGTAGAATGCTTTGGGTTTAGCTGATGTTTTCTTAGTATTAGATTCAGGTTATGCAATGTTGGCAGGACCATTGAAGTGACATTGTGTCCTCCTTAATGCATCAGATCGAGAGGTACATGATATTTATATCTTTGTCCCATTACTTATGATGTTAACTTCAGTCACATGTATAAGGTGGTGTCTGCCGATTTTTTCCCTGGTGACATTTTTGCCTTTGTAATTAATAAGTATTGTTTGAGGAGATACTTTGAGATTATTTAAATATCTTCCATCAAACTTTCATGTTCAGTTTTGTTGTTGTTGTTGTTGTTTTTTGAGATGGAGTCTCACTCTGTCACCCAGCCTGGAGTGCAGTGGCGGGATCTCAGCTCATTGCAACCTCCACCTCCCAGGTTCAAGTGATTCTCCTGCCTCAACCTCCCGGGTAGCTGGGATTACAGGCAGGCACAACCACACCCGGCTAATTTTTTTAGTTTTAGTAGAGATGGGGTTTTGCCATGTTGACCAGGCTGGTCTTGAACCCCTGACCTCAGGTGATCTGCCTGCCTCGGCCTCCCAAAGTGCTGGGATTACAGGCCTGAGCCACTGTGCCTGGCCCACATTCAGTTTTGACATCCATTGATTCTTGCCTGCAACAATTAATTGTGACGTTTGCCAAGTAATTTTTCTTATTCCGTCATGCCTTCTTCATTTATTACTTGGCATTCTACTGTAATAAAGAACTTTGCCTTCTTCTCCATTTAAAAAATTTATGTATTCATTTATTTATGTCATTGTGGACTTAGGGATTCTAATATTATTCAATGTGATATAACTCTTTATTATCATTATTTATTTTGACACTCAAATTATGCCATGTTTTTTACTAGGCCACTGCCAGGTACATTCTGTTTATTTAAGGGTTCTGAAAATACGAAATATGAGCATTCACTAAAATTAGTGAGGGTGATTTAATTGTAGACTATCATTTTTCTACTTATGGGTAAAATGTTAAAGAGTCTTTAATCAAGATTTTTTTTTTTAACCTCAGGTCTGGAATCTACAAATATTTCAAAGTTTGTAGATATAAAACCTGGAATTCCAAGCCAGTTCTAGTTTTTAAACATTTGTGTGTCCCAGAAGAATAAGAATGCTACTAAAAATAGAATCCTGAGGAGTTAGTTTTAAAACCTATAATTCTTAGGATCTGTTTTTCATTTTTAAGGGGCTGATGTCTTTTAATTATGGTTAGAAGGAAAGCACAAACTCCCTCATTAGAAGTGGGTTGGAAATAAACGTTGTTTTATTTCTTTTTTTTTTTTTTTTTTGAGACAGTCTCGCTCTGTCGCCCAGGCTGGAGTGCAGTGGTGCGATCTCGGCTCACTGCAAGCTCCGCCTCCCGGGTTCACGCCATTCTCCTGCCTCAGCCTCCCGAGTAGCTGGCACTACAGGTGCCTGCCACCACACCCGGCTAATTTTTTGTATTTTTAGTAGAGACGGGGGTTTCACCGTTTTAGCCAGTATAGTCTTGATCTCCTGACCTCGTGATCCACCCGCCTCGGCCTCTCAAAGTGCTGGGATTACAGGCGTGAGCCACCGAGCCCGGCCATATTGTTTTATTTCTAATGTTTTTTCTTTTTCTTTACAGGAGGAGAACTATTTATGCAGTTAGAGAGGGAATATCTATGGAAGACACTGCCTGGTAAGTGAACTTTTTGCGGTTGCAAAGATTTGGGTAATTACAAGCAAAGCCCCATTCCCACTGTGGGCAGCCACATGATTCAGTAAATTGAGCTGGAGCCAGTCACTCACTCAGTACCTCACGGGGGAGAAGCAGTTTGGGGACTGGGCAGCTATGGAGGTCACATCATTGCTTTGCCCTTAGGCTTGAGTGGAACGCTCTTCACACCAGTTGTTCCTGACAGAACCATTCTCATTGCTGCTTTCTTTCCTTGAATTGGTGAGCTGCCTGCCTTGGCTGTGGATGAGTGTGGTTTTCCAGTGAACATTTATGTGTGGAACAATGGAAATTATCAGAAATCATCTTTTTTTTTAGGCTTTCTATTTCTCAAGGTGCAGTCTTAGGGAGGTGATAAGCCTGGGCATATCATCTGTGGTTTGATTATATAGTCAGGATGGGATTTACCCTCCTATTTCTAAACATGTCATCTGCTTCAAATTAAAAATATGCACATCCTTTTGTGAAGCAACAATATTGGATCACAGTAAATCAGTTTATCCTACACATTAATTTAATAGAAAACAACACTTAAAATGTTTTTTCTACCTTGATTACCAAAACTGCATTCCATTGTTTAATTTCAGGCCTTTTCTAACACAGAAGCTGCATTTAAGAGCCTTAGGGATGAAGTGCCCTTTTGTGGAGGAGGCTCACTGAGCCGTGTTGGAGGCTGTGTTTGTGGTCGTGCTGGCTGTGAAACTGCCTCAGTCCTTCCTCTAGGACACACCCTCTCCATCCTGGAGTAATCTGTAGGATTGCAACATTGTTAAGTAGCCAGTATTGCAGTGCCTTGTGCTTTTCGAATCCAGACAGGGTTGATTCAGCCCTTTATTCTTTTGAGGTAGATAAATTTGGGTGTCACACAGTTTATAGTTGTGGACTGGCTGGCAGGAAGGAGGGCAGACACTGTGGGCCTGAGCTGTCTATAAATATGTAGCTGTATTAAGTAAGGGATGAGTGGGCTTCTAAGGGTCAGGTTATAAGATACCTTTTGAAATCAAGACTTGATCTCTAGAATAACAAAGTTCCTATTTCCTATGGATTTTAAAGTTGAGTGTGGATGGGAGAAATTTGCTTTGAAATGAATGACTATTAGCTTAATTCCTACACAGACAGAACAAAACATGAGCAATGGCAGTTTAGCATATTCTGGACATCTTTGCAATTTTAGCAGTATGTTCTAATGGCAAAATAAAGCACTTTGTAGTTTTACTAAAATGAATGAAACATAAATGTCCCCATGCCTTTTGGCAGCATCCTATGCCATCTCTTTTTCCCATACATCCCTGTACCCCACTAATTTGGTCTTTGGTGCATGTCTGTTTCTTTCAAGGAATTTTGCTCCATACGTAAACTGCTTTGGATAGATTACACTCTTTTTAATTTTATTAAATCACTTTTGTTTCCAGCTTTTACTTGGCAGAAATCTCCATGGCTTTGGGGCATTTACATCAAAAGGGGATCATCTACAGAGACTTGAAGCCGGAGAATATCATGCTTAATCACCAAGGTGGAGACATACCATAAACAATTCTATAGTAAATAATCATCTTAAAATCCTCCCACACAGGTCATGGCCATTTTCAAAGCCCCATAGTCATCTCTCTATTTTGTATATTTCCTCCCTCAGAATTTACAGCGTCATAGTACTTGCTGATGTTTTAAGTCTTTAGGTAATTACACTTGGTGAGAGTAAAAGAAGTTGAGGATAATAGTCGCTCAACTGCCTTTTAGTTTAATCCTTACTCTATAGTTTTTCATGTTTTTGGAATCCTTACATAAAATGTTGTGTAATGTTTTAGACTGTAAAAGCCAGTCTAAACATTAATTTTGGCAAGTTACTTAAATTGAAAAGTGAATCTTAATTATATAAGTTGAGTTTTAATAATGAAAATATGTAAATATTGGCTGGGTGCGGTGGCTCACACCTGTAATCCCAGCACTTTGGGAGGCTGAGGTGGGCAGATCACCTGAGGTCAGGAGTTCAAGATACGTGGCCAACATGGTGAAACCCCATCTCTACAAAAAAAAAAAAAAAAAAAATTAGCCGGGCATGATGGTGGGTGCCTGTAATCCCAGCTACTCAGGAGGCTGAGGTGGGAGAATCGCCTGAACCCAGTAGGCGAAAGTTGCAGTGAGCCAATATCGTGACATTGCACTCCAGCTTGGGTGACAGAGCAAGACTCCATCTCAAAAAAAAGAAAAAAGAAAAAAAAAAGAAAATATGTAAATATTAGAAGCTATGCTTCTTACAGTAGGTTTTATTAATGCCGGAAAAAGGATTGAGATTGAACCAAAGTATTTGATAAAACTTTGGGAATATGATGTTTAATAAGCATCAGGTTCCTTTTTTTTTTTTTTTTTTTTTGAGATGGGGGTCTCACTCTGTCACCCAGGCTGGAATACAGTGACATGATTACAGCTCACTGCAACCTCCGCCTCCCAGGCTCAAGTGATCCTCCCACCTCAGCCCCTCAAGTAGCTGGGGCCACTGTGGCACACCACCACGCCTGGCTAATGTTTGGTATTTTTTGTAGAAATGGGGTTTCATCATGTTGCCCAGGGTGGTCTCAAACTCCTGAGCTCAATTGATCTGCCTGCCTTGGCTTCCCAAATTGCTGGGATTACAGACATAACCCACCTCCCCCACTGCCAGAATCAGTTTATTCTTGCCGTTTGTTTGCAACAACAAACATAAACATCAGAGAGACTGATAATCTATACAACTATAGATATAGCACAGTGAGCCTTGACTACAACTGCATACTGCTACAGACAGCTCAACTTATGCTACTCTGGGCTGTGGGTAGACTTGGCAATTCACTCATACCCCAAAGGAGCAACCAGCTGATCCAGGGTATCTAGAAGGTGGTAGCAGCTGCTAATCCTTAGATGTCTACAGAATAATCCATGAGGTAGTTAATTGTTTCAAACTCTTAGAAAATGATGTATGAACAACCGAGGCTCATATAAACATTCCAGATTATACTCCTCCACCCACCTTTTTTTTTTTTTTAAGGAGAAATGATATACTTAACTGAATATATCATGAGAATCAGTGTCTCTTCCTTCCTGTCATCAACACCTCACTCCCCAAAACCTGGATTCTGATCTGAATTCTAAGTCACAGGATTAGAATAGGGGAGCGATAGAACAGTTAACTTCTCGTTTGATTTATAAGGTTGAGTGTATCAGATGGTTCTGTGAAAATAAAGGCCATACTTCTTCTGTATCAGAGTGTAGTATATGTTTACATTTGAATCAATAGGTCATTGTGCCTTTTCTGTGAAATGAACCTCGAATACTAGAGCCCCTGAGGTTGTTGAACCACTTGTTATGACAGTCCAGTAAAGAAAGCTAAACTTGAACTGAAATGATCTTTGTATAAGGTGGTAAGTATTTTACTTTCTGGATCAGCGATGATTGATTCATACTATCCAGCAATTTTCCTTCTTTCCCCTACTTGGTAGCACTGGGCAGAATGAGCTACCTTGTTATAGTGACTTTCTGAGACCATTTTAAGAACTCTTCACAGCTCACTGTGATAAAAGCTACATATTTGAAGTACTATCTCACACCTTTGTTTAAAAGGTACAGAATATGTTTATTAGGGTCTGTGTACTTAACCTAGACTTAATAAAACAGTTTTCCCAGGATTGTTCTTTTTCAGGATAGTAGAGGATTCTGTGTATACTTAAAGCTAGAGCCTTAAACAGGTTATTTCACTTTTTTCTCTATCTTTATTTTCTCTTTACCAGATAGATTATATCATTGGCAAATGTGACTTTGCCCTAGCCTTAAACAGTTAGCATCCCATTTTATGGATGGTACCTTGTTCTTGACATCTGCAAGAAAAGTTTGAGGCAAGAAAAGTTAAATGGAAGGATAGATTAAGGTGTTACATGACATGTTCAAACACTGCGCATACTTAGAATTCTGAGAATAATCATGCTGTAATCTTTCATTGTAGGTCATGTGAAACTAACAGACTTTGGACTATGCAAAGAATCATTCATGATGGAACAGTCACACACACATTTTGTGGAACAATAGAATACATGTGAGCTGCATGTTAAACATAATCGGTTTGGAGGTAATAGCTAATTTTACCTGTTCTAAGGAATAGTATCTTTTCTGTACCCTCATTGACTCTGTATATTGTTTTTAAAATTCTAATTCAGATGATATGCAAATGGGGGCATTTTTAAGCATATTATTTTCCTCATTGTATGGCCCCTGAAATCTTGATGAGAAGTGGCCACAATCGTGCTGTGGATTGGTGGAGTTTGGGAGCATTAATGTATGACATGCTGACTGGAGCAGTAGGTGCACAGTTAAAAGCTGCATGTATTATGGTCTATGCTGAGTCACTGTAGCAAGAGACCTGTCCTGTGCTTTCTGAAAATGTTACCAATGGAGTTTTCAAAGCCCAAAGATTTGTTATTAGCTGTTTAACACTAATAATGCTGTATGATTATATGGGATCACATACTTTCAGAAACATTTTCGTTTAAATGATCTGTGTCATGGCAGGCCTGTGAAACAGATGTTGAACAGATAATGCTCTTATTTTATAAATGGAGAAATTAAAGCATAAAATCACATAGCTCACTTATTATCACACAGCAAGTTAATGGTGGAAACACAGGCTTCCTTCCAGGACACTGCTACTTCCTCTGTCCTGTTGCTTAAAAACTGCACGTCTGCCAGGCACAGTGGTGCATGCCTGTAGCCCAAGCTACTCAGGAGGCTGAGGTGGGAGGATCATTTGAGCTAAGGATTATTAATAGAATCTAGCCTTGACAACATAGCGAGACCCTGTCTCTAAAACAAAATAAAGGTCTTTAGCAGTTAGCCCATTTCACAGCATACATTTCTGATCTCCATGCATAACTAATTCCGGAAATGGATATGGTTATTTAAAATTTGTTTCTTATATACTAATATTTTTCACTCCCTGCTAATATTTTTCACTTGTCTTCTACTCTTAGCCTGCATTTACTGGGGAGAATAGAAAGAAAACAATTGACAACATCCTCAAATGTAAACTAATTTGCCTCACTACCTCACACAAGAAGCCAGAGAGCTGCTTAAAAAGGTAAGGTTCTTAAATGGTCACTGACACTGTAAGATTCAATGACTAGGATTTAACTAGATAGAATTTAATGTATATTTTGAATAATATATATTGAACAAAAAAAGTCTTCAGTTTTTGAAGGCGAAGTACAGATTTGTTTAACGACTTTCTTTTCATATTCTTTTTTTTAATTCTTTTTTTTTTTTTTTTGAGACAGAGTCTCGCTCTGTTACCCAGGCTGGAGTGCAGTGGTGCGATCTTGGCTTGCTGCAACCTCAGTCCCCCAGGTTCAAGCGATTCTCCTGCCTCAGCCTCTCGAGTAGCTGGGATTACAGGCGCCCACCACCACGCCCGGCTAATTTTTGTATTTTTAATACAGACAGCGTTTCACCATGTTGGTCAGGCTGGTTTGGAACACCTGACCTCAGGTGATCCACCTGCCTTGGCCTCTCAAAGTGCTGGGATTACAGACCCTTAAACAGTTATTCAGTAGTAATTAGTAAACTATATTTTCTTTTCTTTTCTCTTTTTTCTGAGATGGAGTCTTGCTCTGTCATCCAGGCTGGAGTGCAATGGCATGATCTTGGCTCACTGCAACCTCCGCCTCCCAGGTTCAAGTGATTCTCCTGCCTCAGTCTCCCTAGTAGCTGGGATTACAGGCATGTGCCACCACACCAGGCTAATTTTTGTATTTTTGGTAGAGAAGGGGTTTCACCATGTTGGCCAGGCTGGTCTCGAATTCCCAACCTCAGGTGATCCACCTGCCTCAGCCTCCCAAAGTGCTGGGATTACAGGCATGAGCCACTGTGCCCAGCCAATAAACTATATTTTCTCAAGGCAGAGTAGACAAGCAAAATCTAAAAAGGAAAAAAATCAGTTTGACTAAGGTTCTTTATCCAGGCTTTTTTATCCTCTTTAAAGCTACTGAAAAGAAATGCTGCTTCTCATCTGGGAGCTGGTCCTGGGGATGCTGGAGAAGTTCAACTAGGGATTGGCATCTTTGGTGTTTTGTGGGGAAGATAATGCTAGTTTTATGTATTTCTGAGGGTTATATGTAGTTGCTTATAAGTTAGCTTATTTTGTGACTTGTAACTTCAAAAAGGTGATTAATTTATCAATCCAGCAAAGTCTATTCCCCTCAACTTTTCTTTCTGCTTTTCTTTCCTAGGCTCATCCATTCTTTAGACACATTAACTGGGAAGAACTTCTGGCTCAAAAGGTGGAGCCCCCCTTTAAACCTCTGTTGGTAAGTAAACATGAAGCTTATAATTGGGTGCAGCGGCTCACGCCTGTAATCCCAAAACTTTAAAGGGCTGAGGTGGGAGGATTGTTTGAAGCCAGGAGTTCAAGACCAGCATGGGTGACATAACAAGACTCCATCTCTACAAAACATTTAAAAGTTAGCTGGGTGTGGTGGCATGTGCCTGTAAGTCCCAGCTACTTGCGAGGCTGAGGCAGGAAGATCGCTTGAGATTTTTTTAGAGTAAGAAAAATCTCAGAGCAGACAGAAACATTATTTTTATTAGCAGTTCAAAGATCTCTGGTTTATCCTCTCTTCAGCATCTTTGTTTTTATTTTTTATTTATTTTATTTTGAGACGGGGTCTCACTCTGTCACCCAGGATGGTGTGCAGTAGCACGATCACAGTTCAGTGCAGCCTTGACCTCCCCAGGCTCAGGTGATTCTCCCACCTCAGCTTCCTGAACAGCTGCAACTACAGACACCTGCCACCATGCCTGGCTAATTTTTTGTATTTTTTTGTAGAAACAGGGTTTTACCATGTCGCCCAGGCTGGTCTCGAACTCCTGGGCTCAAGTGATCCACCCACCTCAGCCTCTCAAAATGCTGAGATTACAGGTGTGAGCTTCTGCACCCAGCCAAGCATCTTTTATTTTTGTACTATCTTTTAAAGAACTAAAACCAGTGGCAATTGACTGTATTAGCTATTGTTAAGTCAGTTACCTAAGACAATTAAATATTTCAGGTAGTTGGAACTTTTCTTTTTTTGGTTTGTTTTATTTTGCTTAAGTTAACGATTTTAAATATGATTCTTTGGGAATTTTTTCTTCAAAATATACCATATATGTGCATTAGTTTGCTAGGCTTGCTGCAACAAAGTACCACAAACGGGGTGGCTTAGACAACAAAAATTTATTATCTCATAGATTTGGAGACTAGAAGTTCTAGATCACATTGTTAAGAGTTGGTTTCTTCGACAACTGTGAGAAACTGTATGTTCCATGCTTCTCCCTGGCTTCTGGTGGTTTGCTGGTAATCTTTGTCATTCTTTGGCTTGTAGGTGCATCACCCGGATCTCTGCCTTCATGTTCACATGGTGTTCTACCTGTGTGCATATCTGTGGCCAAATTTCCCCTTTTTATAAGGATACCAGGCATATTGGATTAGAATTCCTCTCTACTCCAGTAGGACCTCATCTTCACTGATTACATCTGCAGTAACCCTTTCAAATAAGGTCACATTCTGAGGAACTAGAGGTTAGAATTTCAACATACGAAATTTTTTGGGGGGTGGGTAAGGCACACGATTCAATCCATAACAATATGTTTATGAGTAAATGAGTTCGTGTGTTAGTTATTGTCTTTCTCCCACCTCAGAATCTGAGAAAACGGTTTCTTTTTCCATTCCTTGGGATGTAGGTGGAGAAGGAGGAGGATGATGATGGTGATTATTTTTTGGTCATGGAGCATAATGTGACCCACTTTAAAAAACAACAAATTGTAAGGAGGATAACTGTCATACACCTACTGCACAGCTTAAAAATGATTAGGTCATCTTGTTTAACTATAACTGCCATCCCACCATCACATCTAAGAAGTTGACAGTTTCCCCAGCTTTTTTTTTTTCTTTTTCTTTTTTTTTTTTTTTTTGAGATAGGGTCTTTCTCTGTTGCCCAGGCTGAAGTGCAGTGGTATGATAGTGGCTCATGTCAGCCTCAACCTCCCAGGCCCCCCGTATAGCTGGGACCACAGAGGTGCATCACCACACCCAGCTAATTTTTTGAATTTTTCTAGAGATGAGGTCTCCCTGTGTTGCCCCACCTAATTTTTTTGTTGTTGTTGTTCCATTTTTTTTTTTATCCTGTTTGTAAGGATTTAATCAAGGTCTGTATATAATTTGGTTACTATGTCTCTTAGGTCTCTTTTCATTTATAGATTCCCCTCGTGATTTATTGAAGAAACTGGGTCATTTGTCCTGTAGAATTCTCAAATTTTGATTTTGCTGATATTATCCCCATAGTATCATTGACCATGTTCATCTGTTCCCCGAATTTCCAAAAACTGGTAGTTAAATTTAGGTGGTTGATCTGATTCAGATTAAACTCTCAGTATTGCATATGCTTTGATCAGGAGGCATAATGTATAGTTGTGTGTGTGCGTGTGTGTGTGTGTGTGTGTGTTTTAGTGATGTTAGTGGTCACTGATCATTGCCTGTGTCAGCATCTCACTACCAGGGTAATTTGGCAATGTCTGGAGACACACTGTTTGTCACAGCTTGGGGGAGGGAATGCTATAGGTACCTTCAGGGGTAAGAGTCAGCACAGCACAGCCCCCTACAGCAAAGTGTTAGTAGGCCTAAAATGTCAGTAGCCCTGAGGTTGAGAAACTCTGGCCTACTTTTATGATTTCATCAGGTGTTTGTGAAATGGTTTTATTCTGTTATTTCTTCTTTCTCTGTTAGCTGGAATTCTTTCATAAAGAGAAACTCTTTGAACAGTTAGTTACACAAGGTATAGTTCATACAGGAAAGGCAGGATGTATGTTTGATTCTTTCCTGGTTTTCAAAATAATGAATTAGTTCCCTAGCATCTTCCAAAATTGACCAATGAACTTTGTGTATGTGTTTTTTTCTTTTTTAGTATATTATGAACTTACACTTTTTAACATATTTGTGTTTCATTTCATTGCAGTTATTTTTATTTTTATTTATTCATTTATTGTTTTGAGGCAGGGTCTTACTCTGTCACCCAAGCTGTAGTGCAGTGGTATAATCTCTGCCCACTGCAGCCTTGACTTCCCGGCCTCCAGCAATCCTCACACCTCACCCTCTTGAGTAGCTGGGACCACAGGTACACCACCATGCCCAGCTAATTTTTGTGTTTCTGATAGAGACAGGGTTTTGCCATGTTCACCAGGCTGGTCTTCAAATCCTGAGCTCAAAAGCAATCCATCTGCCTCTGCCTCCCAAAGTGTTGAGATTATAGGCGTGAGCCACCACGCCTGGCAGTTATTTTTATTGATGCTCATTTTTTCCCTTCGTTGAATGCTGGGTGCAGTGAATGCTGGGTGCATCTTCATGTTGGGTTCTGAGTCCTTTTGACGAGCACATTGTCTGGTGTTGTACGAGAGAGCAAAATAAGGAAATTGCTGTTCTATGCTTATCTTTTACATTTTCCCCACACTTGGAATCAGCCATTCCTCCAGGGAGTGCAAGTACACAGTCTGGACTCTAAGAGAATTAATCAGGTCAATGTGGTCATCTTTTAGTATTAAGTCAGATATTCTAAATTATTATTTACTTCCTACATTTGGCCCAAGAGTCTAACCAGATATTTTGGGAAAGAGACAAGGAATTAAATAAATCAATCTCATGGTTAGAACTGAAGTGATAACTACACTTTCACAAGGAAATATAACTAATAACCCATGCAGAATAGAAAATTATTTTTGCTCCTTTAGATTTCTAAAATAATGAAATAAGCTGTGGGAAGAAACTTTAACTGGAGCATATTACCAGTATTATTCATGTTTTAACTCTGCTTCAGTAGTTTTTCAGGTTTATTACAAACCTGCAGTAGCCAACTGAACTAATTATCTCTAAACAGGGATTTAGCCAGTGGACTAAGCACACTGAAGCTTTGTGAGAGGGGAAGTTGATATTCACATTTTTTCCAGCTTGTTTTGAGCTCAATATGTTCACTTTTTTTTTTTTTTTTTTATTGAGACAGACTCTCGCACTGTCACCTGGGCTGGTGTGCAGTGGCACGATCTGTGCTTGCTGCAACCTCTGCCTCCTGGGTTCAAGCAATTCTCCTGCCTTAGCCTCCCAAGTAGCTAGGATTACAGGCACCCACCACCACGCCCGGCTAATATTTTGTATTTTTAGTAGAGACAGGGTTTCGCTATATTGGCCAGGCTGGTCTCGAACTCCTGACCTCATGATCTGCCCACCTCAGCCTCCCAAAGTGCTGGTATTACAGGCGTGAGCCACCATGCCCAGTTGATATATTCACATTTTTAATAGGAATAACAGTATACTAAAATATATTTTAATGCATGTTTAAGATTTGAAGATGTAATTTGACTCAGTACTTTCCACCTGCATTTTTTTTTATTCTGTGCCTGTTAAGACTATTCTAATACTTTAATACAGTTAACCCCTGCGAAAAGAGCTCCCAGAGCTTACAGTGCTTTTGATTGATGTAATATGGACTATTCATTATTTTCTAAATTATTTTGTTTGTATAAAGCAATCTGAAGAGGATGTAAGTCAGTCTGATTCCAAGTGTACACGTCAGACACCTGTCGACAGCCCAGATGACTCAACTCTCAGCGAAAGTGCCAATCAGGTCTTTCTGGTAAGTGAAAGAATTTCCATGTAGTCATGGGAAATTTTAAGTATGAGGATGGGCTCTTCGATAAGAAAATTCAGTTTGCTTGCTTTGCAGTTCATGTAGGTAACCTGGCCCACTTTTTTTTTTTAATAAGCCATGCTCTTATAACTTATTGATACCTATAAAATTGATTTTCATAATCCAACATTTTATTTTAGCAATTAGAGTGGGGATGTACAATTCTTTGGAGAGTATGATTCCCTTTTTTGGTTGGGCCACAGACTTAAAATGATGTTTGGCTTAGCATCTCAACCAAAAATTAAGTCATAGCAGTGGGGGAGAAAAACCTCACTAACTACATGTATTTTATTCCCGAAACAGCTATAGATTGTTGGTAGCTTTTTTTTTTTTTTTTTTTTTTTTTTCCTGAGACAGGGTCTCACCTTGTAGCCCAGGCTGGGTGTAGTGTGTAGTGGTGTGATCACAGTTCACTGCAGCTTTGACCTCCCAGGCTCAAGTGATCCACCCATTTCAGCCTCCTGAGTACCTGGACTACAGGTGTGTGCCACATCCAGCTAACTTTTTATTTTTTTGTAGAGACAGAGTCTATTTTACTCCTGGACTCAAGCTGTCTTCCCACCTCGGCTTCCCAAAGTGCCAAAATTATAAGCCTGAGCCATCATTCCTGGCCCTATTTTTGGTACTCTTAACATAAGTAGGGTTTGGTTTTTTTTTTTTTTTTTTTGAGATGGAGTCTCGCTCTGTCACCAGGCTGGAGTGCAGTGGTGCGATCTCAGCTCACTGCAACCTCTGCCTCCTGGGTTCAAGTGATTGTCCTGCCTCAGCCTCCTGAGTAGCTGGGACTACAGGCACACACCACCACGCCCAGTTAATTTTTGTATTTTTAGTAGAGACAGGGTTTCACCATGTTGGCCAGGATGGTCTCGATTTCTTGACCTTGTGATCCACCTGCCTTGGCCTCCCAAAGTGCTGAGACATGAGCCACCGTGCCTGGCCAAGTAGGGGATTTTTTAACATTAATTGTGAATATTTGACATCAAAATATATTGGTTCATATGTAATAGTGAATTCTCATTGTAGAAATATCTGTATAGATTTATAGTTTGTCTCCTCAGAAAAGTAAAGGTCTTAGATGTTGGCCAACAGAAATGATGGATTTATATCAGATGACCATCAATGCATACTATTTTGCTTAAATATCATATATGCTTGTTTATTTTATTACTGTACTTATATGTCACATGAACATGTATCTTATTTTGTATCCTTTTTTTTCTTTTGTCATTCCTTTTTGGACTACCTCCAGGGAGAATAGAATATGGGGAAAACAATTGTTTCGAAGTGTTTTTTTCCCTCTTTTTGAGTACACTGGATTTGTCACTAACTTAATTCTCAAGCTTTTCTTCCCCACATTTCTCACTATGTAACACAAGTAGTGTTGTATCTTATGGGATGGGAAATAAGCTCTAAAGTTAGCATGGAGTTGGGGCATGGTGGCTCTCGCCTGTAACCCTGAGGTCAGGAGTTCGAGACCAGCCTGGCCAACATGGTGAAACCCCATCTCTACTAAAAATACAAAAATTACCCAGGTGTGGTGGCATGTACCTGTGGTACCAACTACTTGGGAGGCTGAGGCAGGAGAATGACTTGAACCCGGGAGGCAGAGGTTGCAGGAGCCAAGATTGTGCCACTGCACTCCAGCCTGGGCGATAGAGTAAGTGAGACTCTGTATCAAATAAAAAAAATTAACTAAAAAAGTTAGCATGGAATGCAAAAGTTGTCTATAGTACAGTATGGTTTCAAGTAAACAACACTGAATAGTAATAATCCTATAAATTAGTAATAGAGAGCATGTAGGCAAAATATAATCTTACAGTATTAATTACATAAGAGATAAAAGATGAGTGAGTGCACGCATGCTTTTAAATTCAAGTTTGATGTGTGCATGATCAAAGTTACGACATCTCTGTTAGTAAAATCTTAGGTTCAGTTAAGGAAGTGAGCATGAATCACTTTAATTTTGGCTTTTTTTTTTCTCTCATGTACTACTGATGTGGAATTTATACCTTTGATTTAACATAGAGACCTTTTCGTCAATTGAACATTGCAGAATTTCAACTTATGTGACAGTTTTTACCCCACAAAATAGAAGCATTTTATTTAGCTACCAAGAAATCCAGAGTTGTGCTGGTAAAAGTGAGATATTGAGGCTTTCATTGCCAGTTAAAGTACTGTTGAGCTTTTCATAATTACTTAAATTGGCTATAACTGATGAACAGAGCAATTCTTTTGTTAGGTTGTAGCCAGAATTCTGTACATAAAGTGGGTCTCTGTAAACATTAGTAAAAAAATAGGCCAGGCGCAGTGGCTCATGCCTGTAATCCCGGCACTTTGGGAGGCTGAAGTGGGTGGATCACAAGGTCAAGAGTTCCAGAACAGCCTGGCCAATATGGTGAAACCCCATCTCTACTAGAAATACAAAAATTAGCCAGGCGTGATGGCTGTAGTCCCAGCTACTTGGGAGGCTGAGGCAGGAGAATCGCTTGAACCTGGGAGGCGGAGGTTGCAGTGTGCCGAGATCGTGCCACTCACTGCACTTCAACCTGGGTGACAGAGCGAGACTCCATCTAAAAAATATATAAGTATATATATAGTGACATCCCACTTATCTGGATAATGTGGTTCTAGCAACCTCATTTCAACAAATATTGCAATTCCTGTTGTAAGACCCCATCACAGAATTAAAGGAAATTCAAAGATGATTAAGGCACAGCCTGTACCTCTTGGTAGTTATAGCTTTAGTCCACTAGAACGTTTATAAAATTATTCTCTGAAGTTCACATATAACTGTCACAAATCATGTGCACTTCAGAATTGCACCTCACTCTTTGGGCCTTCACCCGGAGCTTTGATGAGTCTTATTTATTGTAACACATAATGCTTACTCATAGGTTTTGATAAATAGAAGAGAAGATAGGTGAAGATGGTTAAAAGAATGAATATTGACAGTAAGAGAAATGACAGCTGGTAGCCTAATAGTAAGGTCCAAGAGAGAACTAAAACGAACAAAACTGCATTTTTGCCTATTACAACCGAAGGTTTTTGAAATGTTGATACTTATTCATCAAGAAAATAGCAAATTCTAGCTGGGCAGAGATCACACGTGCCTATATAGTCCCAGCTACTTGAGGGGCTGAGGTGGGAGAATAGCTTGGCTCCAGGACTTGGAGGCTGTGGTGAGCTATGATACCACCACTGCACTCCAGCCTGGGCAATATAGGGATACCCCATCTCTTAAAACAAAACAAAAAACAAATTTTGTCCAATCATTGCCACAAACCAGAAAGATCACAAGATCTGACTTTGATGCCAAATCAAAAAATTGTTTTTACTTTGACCTAATTATGAGAAACTGTTTTGGGGTGATAAACTTAATTGCTTATATGCCTGTGGCTAGAAACACTAGAAGTTTCTTTACATTTCTCCATCTTTTTTTTTTTAATTTTTGAGATGAAGTCTTGCTCTATTGTGCAGGTTAGAATGCAGTGGTGCGATCTCTGCTCACTGCAACCTCTGCCTCCCAGGTTCAAGTGATTCTCCTGCCTCAGCCTCCCGAGCAGCTGGGATTACAGGCGTGCACCACCATGCACGGCTAATTTTTGTATTCTTAGTAGAGATGGTGTTTCACCACATTGGCCAGGCTGGTCTTGAACTCCTGACCTCAGGTGGTCTGCCCGCCTTGGCCTCTCCAAGTACTGGGATGACAGGCGTGAGCCACCGCGCCTGGCCATATTTAACATCTTCATATGGAGCCTGAATTTTCCTTTTTTTCTATTCCTGTCAGTAGGGTGGAATTTTGTTTGCTAGCATATCAGGCTCAATAGAATTCTGCTTTCTTGAAGTGTGTGCCTCACGAAATGGCTGGAAAGAAGTTAACAGGTCTAAAAATGAGGTTGAGGACGTGGGAGACTGTACAGATTGGTGGTTTTAGGTGTTCATCGCTGTGTAGGTATGTCAGACTGAACAACCCCATTTTCTTGAGATATTTGACAAAATGCCATTCTGTAGTCCACTGTTACTGTCTTTCAGGGTTTTACATATGCGGCTCCATCTGTACTTGAAGTGTGAAAGAAAAGTTTTCCTTTGAACCAAAAATCCGATCACCTCGAAGATTTATTGGCAGCCCACAAACACCTGTCAGGTATTTCACACTCTTATTTTCACTTTTTTTTTTTAACAACCTACAAGAGTGTTTACTTAAGAAATTTATGCCAAGTTACATAAATGAAAGACTGTCATATTCTCTTTGGTTGACATAAGCACAGCATCTATATCTTACATTGCAAAGGACTAGTCTGACTAATCTATGATGTTATATGGTTTACCTTCCCTCCTGAAAGTAAGCAGCCACACTGGCAAATGTCTTCTTTATCCATTCACTCAGCATTTATTGTGTACCAAGAGCACCAGCACTACATGCTGCATGTTATGTGTGTGTGTATATATATAGTACTATAATACAGGAATTGTCCCTGTCCTGATGAAGCTTACAATTTAGTGGGAGAGTCACAATAGACAAAGGATATACAAAAATATAATTACAAGTAGTGCTAAGTGCTATAATTTAAAAGGGGAAAAAGCAGAATGTAGTGGTAGAGAGCAGAGGAAAAACAAGGGGGCTTCTACTCACAGTGGTCAGAGAAAGGCCTCCCTGGTGTAGTAACATCTAGCAGTGAACAGAAAGAGCCAGCCCTATAAAACTAGGAGGTATAAGAATGTTGCAGGCAGAAGAACAGCAAATGCAAAAGCCCTGAGGGAGGAGAAAAGTTGCCCTTTTCCTGGAAATGAAAGGGAAATCAATGTTCCTGGAGTGTGTGGTGAGTGAAGAGGAGAAGGGCAGAGATTTGGAAAAGTATTTTATTTTAAATGCAATAGAAAGCTGTTTTGAGCAGGGGAGAGTAAAATGATATATATAATATGTATTTAAATATATATATATCTCATTGAGGGTTTTGGGGGTCAGGTGTAGAGGTAAAGAGACCAGTTAGGAAATTCTAGCAGTTAATCTAGGTGGGGGAGAGGTGGTTCAACTTTTGCCTTTGTGCTAATCCACATGAAAATAAAATTAAATGAAAATAAATGTCATATTACGCCACTCCCTTTAAATGTAAAGGAAATATGTCTTGTTGAGATGACCCTTAAACAAATGAATTACAGCTCTTCCTTGTCTTAAAGCCCAAATTTTCTCCTGGGGATTTCTGGGGAAGAGGTGCTTCGGCCAGCACAGCAAATCCTCAAGACACCTGTGGAATACCCAGTGGAAACAAGTGCACAGAGCAGATGGATGTGACAATGAGTGGGGAAGCATCGGCACCACTTCCAATATGACAGCCGAACTCTGGGCCATACAAAAAACAAGCTTTTCCCATGATCTCCAAATGGCCAGAGCACCTGCGTATGAATCTGTGACACAGCAATGCTTTTAATGAATTTAAGACAAAAAAGGTGGCGAGGCCGATGTGTGAGCATCCTGCAAGGTGAAACAAGACTCAGAATGACAGTTTCAGAGAGTCAGTGTCATTACATAGAACACTTCGGACAGAGGAAAAATAAACATGGATTTTAAAAAATCAATCAATAGTGCAAAAAAAAACTTAAAGCAAAATAGTATTGCCGAACACTTAGGCACATCAATTAATTGGTTCCTCGCGACATCTTCTCAACCTTATCAAGGATTTTCATGTTGATGACTCGAAACTGACAGTATTAAGGGTAGGATGTTGCTTCTGAATCACTGTTGAGTTCCGATGGTGTCGAAGAAGGGTTATCCTTTCATTAGGCAAAGTACAAAACTGCCTATAATACTTGCAACTAAGGACAAATTAGCATGCAAGCTTGGTCAACCTTTTTCCAGCAACATGGAATCAAAGACAAAAGAAACTTACCAACTGATGTTTTAAGTGCAAACAACCTGAATCTTTTTTTATATAAATGTATATTTTTCAAGTAGATTTTTGATTCAGCTCATTATGAAAAACATCCCAAACTTTAAAATGCGAAATTATTAGTTGGTGTGAAGAAAGCCAAACAACTTCTGTTTCTTCTCTTGGTGAAATGATAAAATGCAAATGAATCGTTGTTAACCACAGCTGTGGCTCGTTTGAGGGATTGGGGTGGACCTGGGGTTTATTTTCAGTAACCCAGCTGCAATACCTGTCTGTAATATGAGAAAAAAAAATCTATTTAATCATTTCTACTTGCAGTACTGCTATGTGCTAAGCTTAACTGGAAGCCTTGGAATGGGCATAAGTTGTATGTCCTACATTTCATCATTGTCCCGGGCCTGCATTGCACTGGAAAAAAAAATCGCCACCTGTTCTTATACCAGTATTTGGTTCAAGACGCCAAATGTGTTCAGCCCATGGCTGAAGAACAACAGAAGAGAGTCGGGATAAAAAACACATACTGCGGTCGGCTAGGTGAGGGAGATAGGGATATCCAGGGGAAGAGGGTGTTTCTGTGGCCCACTCTGTCTAATCTCTTTAGAGGAAATTGGTAAGATTTTCAGTTTTATTTCTTTCTACTGTTTCTACTGTCTACCTTCCTTATATTTTTTTCCTCAACAGTTTTAAAAAGAAAAAAAAGGTCTATTTTTTTTTCTCCTATACTGGGGCTACATTTTTTGATTGTAAAAATATTTGATGGCCTTTTGATGAATGTCTTCCACAGTAAATAAGAAAACTTAGTGGCTTCATTTTGGAAACATGTTAACAGGACACTATGTTTTTGAAATTGTAACAAAATCTACATAAATGATTTACAGGTACAAAGAATAAAAGTAAAGGTAACTTTACCTTTCTTAAATATTTCCTGCCTTAGAGAGAGCATTTCCATGACTTTAGCTAGTGAAAGGGTTTAATATCTGTAGAGCTTTATAAAAATGTATTTCAGTGCATACTGTATAACAGGTGATCATGCAGTTGCAGTTGAGTTTTATCACCTCTTTTTGTTTGTCTTTTATAATGTCTTCAGTCTGAGTGTGCAAAGTCAATCTGTAATATTTTGCAACCCTAGGATTTTTTTAAATAGATGCTGCTTGCTATGTTTTCAAACCTTTTTGAGCCATAGGATCCAAGCCATAAAATTCTTTATGCATGTTGAATTCAGTCAGAAAAGAGCAAGGCTTTGCTTTTTGAAATTGCAACTCAGATGAGATGGGATGAAATCCTATGACAGTAAGCAAAAACAGAACCATGAAAAATGATTGGAAATATACCTTTTCAGTTGTGGCAATAATTGAAAGAATCGATAAAAGTTCATCTTTGGACAGAAAGCCTTTTAAAAAAAAATCACTCCCTCTTCCCCCTCCTCCCTTATTGCAGCAGCCTACTGAGAACTTTATGACTGTTGCTGGTAACTTAGAAGCTACAATAATAATTAAGGGCAGAAATTATACTTAAAGTGTAGATCCTTGTTCTCTGAGAATTTGTGATGTCTGAAAAAACAGAACCCGAAAAGCTATGGTGATGTGTACAGGCATTATTTCACACTGTAAATGGCTTGTGATACTCTTGATACTTGCTTTCAAATATGTTCACTAACTGTAGTGTTGACTCCCTGACCAAATTCCAGTGAAACTTATACACCAAAATATTCCTCCTAGGTCCTATTTATTTGCTAGTAAGATGAGCACTGTGATTGGCTGGCTATAACCACCCCAGTTAAACCATTTTGATAATTAGTAGTGCCAGCAATAGTGGCAAACGCTGCAACTTTTCTGCATAAAAAGCATTAATTGCACAGCCACCATCCACACAAATACATAGTTTTTCTGACTTCACATTTATTAAGTGAAATTAATTTCCCATGCTGTGGAAAGTTTATTGAGAACTTGTTTCATAAATGGATATCCCTACTATGACTGTGAAAATGTGTGAAGTGTCACATTAGTGTCACAGACAGAAAGCACACACCTGTGCAATATGGCTTATCTATATTTATTTGTAAAATCCAAGCATAGTTGAAAATATGATGTCAATATTACTAATCTTGAGTTTCTAAGAGGGTTCTTTATGATTATACTAAGTGTATAAAAGAGATTAAGTGCTTTCTTTTTCATCACTTACTTTCTTTAAAATCAGCTATTACAGGATTTTTTTTATTTTATACATGCTGTTTTTTAAGTAAAATATAATCACTGAATTGAAGTTTACTAATTTGATTTTATAAGGTTTGTAGCGTTACAGAATAACTAAACTGGGACTTATAAACCAGCTGTGATTAACAATGTAAAGTATTAATTATTGAACTTTGAACCAGATTTTTAGGAAAATTATGTTCTTTTTCCCCTTTTATGGTCTTAACTAATTTGAATCCTTCAAGAAGGATTTTTCCGTACTATTTTTTGAGATAGAAGATAATTTGAGGGGAGGGGTGGAGGATGCATGTATGATACTCCATAAATTCAACATTCTTTACTATAGGTAATAAATGATTATAAACAAGATGCATTTTAGATAGTATTAATATACTGAGCCTTGGATTATACATTTAATATAGGACCTGTTTTGAATATTCAGTTAATCATATGGTTCCTAGTTTACAAGAGCTAGATCTAAGATTATTCCCATGAGAAATGTTGAATTTATGAAGAATAGATTTTGAGGCTTTGAAAATGGTTAATTTCTCAAAAACATTAATGTCCAAACATCTACCTTTTTTCATAGGAGTAGACACTAGCAAGCTGGACAAACTATCAGAAAAGTATTTGTCACATATAACCTGTGGTCTGTTGCTGATTAATGCAGTACTTTTTCTTGTGTGATTCTTAACATTATAGCACAAGTATTATCTCAGTGGATTATCTGGAATAACATCTGAAAGATGGGTTCGTGTATGTTTGCGTTTGCTCTTTAAACTATTGTTTCTCCTATCCCAAGTTGGCTTTGCATCTATCAGTAAATAAAACTATTCAGCTGCCTTATCAGGAGTGCTATGCTTTTCTGCTTTTCATCTTGTATTTAGTTTACTGTATTATTTGATTTTGGATTGAATGAATGTAAATAGAAATTAAATGCAAATTTGAATGAACATAAAATAGAAGTGATTTTTTTTTATTATCCTGATAGGAAGAAATTAGTATACATATCCGGTGTATAAATGGTTTAAATAATTTATTTTCATTAACATGTCAGATGTGTTCAAGCTGTCATATAAATAAACTATGCATGTAAAGAATGGGTTAAAAGCTGTTCTGCTGAGAAATTGAAGCTATTTAAGTATATAACAAGTTTTAGTATTGATGTTTATGTTAGATGTTACACATCTTTGTTTTTCAACTTACGTCACATAGTAGACATGAATTGTTTACTTAAAAAAATACATGTAACAACCTATGTGAAAGCTAGCTTCATAAAAAACTCTAGGAAGACCTTCTTGTGCTAACAATCAACAATTTGTTCAGCCACACTTGGTCAGCTACATTTGACAATTTGGTATGTATGCACAAAAGAACGTGGTGAACTAATCTGTTTTAACTAATGTCTCAATATATCTAGTGTAAGCTGGGTATTTTGCATGAACCACTTCTTATCTGTAATTATATCACACTTGCCAACGGGATTTCTCTACAGAAGCCCTCAAACTGACTTTACCTTGCTATACAACATAGTAGCGGATCTGAATTCACAGAGTAAATGGGTTTCTGAATCTATCTTACCTTTTTTTGAGGTGAAGGAATAGAGGGATGGAAGAAATCCTTCCAGTTCATCAGCATTGTTATTGGATGGCATAGCTCCATTAGATTTTCTCCCTTTTCAATTTATAGGTAAACTGCGTCCCAAAAAAACCCCACCATGCACCTCCTTGGTTCTTTAATCACATTAAGAAACAGTGCTGTCTGAATAGTTATAGGGTAAGCAAATGTATTAAATAGGTATAATAGGGCTGAAGTAAAATGCTATTCTTGTGTTTGAACAGGAAGTCATCTTGGCTATCCTTCACAGCTGAATTGTAATCCCAAATTGCTTTTCTCACCCATCTTCTGCTGTATACCTAAATAATACAACTATTAGCATCACCACAAAGCCATTTAAATAATATTTGTAGTGGGTCTCAAAGTAGATAATAGAGTGAAATATACTGTAATTGAATATAGTTGTACTTACAACCTGGTAGTATTTACCTGGAGAAAAAAGGTACAGGCTTCCTAATGTTCGTTTGTCAATTTGGATGGCCATACAGTCATGAAAGTGCCTTCTATAGCCAGTTGGTCAGTATCCTTATTAATCCATGTGCTGGTTTAGCTTTTGTCTTATCACTACAGCAAATCTGTTTTCTACCTCTGCTTCCTAAGTTCTCCTTTCTACCACCTTTTCCTCGACTACAAACTGATGGATGTACTCTAAACTGAGATATAACCAGTAGCAGTCCTTCAGACATGTTTTAGATTTCAGATTCCTCCTTAGAGGTAACAAGGGGAGAAAAGTGCTTCATTCCCTTTTCTAGCACCCTGCACAAATACCTAGAGGCGAAAAACCACACTATCAAAACCTTATGACCACCTCTCAGTGCAAGCTTTAATCTTCCAATTGATGGTGATTCAAGCATAACATTCCAAAACTTTTATGGAGAAGACTATAAGGGCAATTCTTTTCTAAGATTTTAGGGCATCTGTCTTGAAACTTTTTAATGTTTTTTTATATGGAGATGGGATGTTGCCCAGGCTGGTCTTGAACTCCTGGGCTCAAGCAGTCCTCCTGCCTCTGCCTACCAAAGTTCTGGGATTACAGGCGTGCGCCACCATGCCTGCCCATTTGTCTTGTTTTCAATACTATTCAAATCATCAAGTAAGCCAGCTGTTTATAATCCACATGAATTATTTTAATAGTTACTTCAAGATACTCCATGGTACTATACAAAAAGCATGATCATGAGCATTAAAGCTGATGGCAGGAAGAATTTATGAGGTCCACAGACAAAATGAATTTATTTTCACTGATTACTAGTAATACTACAGAGAATAATACAATATTAAAATGTATCATCCTCAGTAAATTTATCTTCACTTAGAAAATCTGTTACTGATAAAATATAACATTTAGAACTTTCATTTAAAAATACAAATTTTATGAAAATATTAAGAATTTTTAGGATGGGAATTAAAAAGTCAATGCTGAACAAAATTCTACTTTTAGATAGTACGTGTCTTAAAATATTATGAAAAATATACTTTATTCTGAAAACAATGTCTGGAAAGAATACCTGAGTTCTCTAAAACCACTAGTTCTAGTTTCAAATTGCTGTTTTGGTAATATTAAGAAAACACATTTACAATTTAACACTGCAGTTACCTGTCAAATAATTAGAATAGAATGTTGCATATACATTAGGTTGAACATTGTATGTATTTTAAAACACAGGGTTGTTTCATTTAATCTTTTGGTGAATTGGACCATTAAGTCTTACATTCTAAAACCATCTTGAAACATTTTTCTTGTAGCCCTGAAAATCCATTCTGATGCCTTATCAGTAGTCATTATGACCAAATGACATTAGTATTTTGTGGCCTTAATAGTTTATACAACTTAATAAATTTGAAGGTGTGATGAAGTGGCTCCATCTTTCCATTTGTTTATATGGTCTGAAATCACAGCTCTGCAGAGTGGACATGTTTTCTCTCTGTTAAACCATAAGGTAATGCACTCTTCACAAAATATATGCTGTAATGGGCCGGGCGCAGTGGCTCACGCCTGTAATCCCAGCACTTCGGGAGGCCGAGACGGGCGGATCACGAGGTCAGGAAATCAAGACCATCCTGGCTAATGTGGTGAAACTCCGTCTCTACTAAAAATACAAAAAAATTAGGCGGGCGTGGTGGCGGGCGCCTGTAGTCCAAGCTACTCGGGAGGCTGAGGTAGGAGAATGGCATGAACCCGGGAGGCGGAGCTTGCAGTGAGCCGAGATCGTGCCACTGCACTCCAGCCTGGGTGACAGAGTGAGACTCCACCTCAAAAAAAAAAAAAATTTTATATATATATATATATATATGCTGTAATGGAATTAAGAATTCGATTTTATACTTGATAATCATTTTAAATCCATCACATTGTAGGGAATGAAAGGGATTTTTTTTTTTTTTTTTTTTTTTTGAGATGGAGACTGAAGACTTGCTCTGTCACCCAGGCCGGAGTGCAACGGCGCCATCTCGGCTCACTGCAACCTCCGCCCCCCAGGTGGGCGGGCGATTCTCCTGCCTAAGCCTCCCGAGTTGCCGGGGTTACAGGTGACTGCCACTACCATGCCCAGCTAGTTTTTGTATCTTTAGTAGAGACAGGGTTTCACCATGTTGGTCAGGCTGGTCTTGAACTCCTGACCTCAGGTGATCCACCCACCTCAGCCTCCCAAAGTGCTGGGATTACGGGCGTGAGCCACTGCGTCTGGCCTGAAAGGGATTTTGAAGAGCACTAATCCCATCATTTTACAATTGTGAAAATGGAGAACATATGAGACATTCAAGAAGACAAAGAGCAGTATGATTGATAGAGCCACTAGTGTTCTGGCTGTACCATCCATTTAACCATAAAAGCGATCCTTAGGTGACACCTTTAAGATTAAGTATGATAACAGCTTAAAGTCTTTGAGTTACTAGTAACTGCCATAAAGTATAGGAAAGGGCCACAATCCAGTAACAAATGTCAGTATTGTTCTAAATGGCTAGTATCCAATTATAAAAATAGCCTGTTTTTTAATCACTTTGGTATTCAATCTGCCAGTTGAATTATTTTTCCCCTTCATATACTCCTCTGCATAAAAATCATCAGAACATAAGGGACAAAACTTAGCCAATCCGCCAATCCCCTGATCATGAATAAATTACTAGTATGTACTCTGAATGCTACCTTACACTAAACACTAGATTTTTTTTTTTTTGCCTTACAACAAACATAAATGTGACTTTTGCAAGTCACAGAGAAGTGTTGTATTTAGGTTTTTAAATTTAAAAATATAATTACCTGACAGATGAGAATTGGCTTCTGAAATTCAGCTTAACATATTGAACAAGTATCATCCACATCCGAACACTGTCTCTTGCTGGCAGCCACTCCATAACTCTATGAAGATAGTAAGTTCTGTTAATCTACAAATTTCTTTCTTTCCTCTTCCTCTAATTACGTAAGTGATACCGTACTTCTCAAATCTCCCTGGAACCAGGCATTTGAAAACCTTCCCAAAGGATACAAACATTTCAAAGCTGAACCACATATGCAGAACCACCTCTCGAGTGCACCAAGATGAAATCATTAAATAATACATCACAGGATTTTGGAAGATTGTTAGATCTACTAGCTTTCCAAAGGATGATAGTGCTTCAAATTCAACATAACTGGCTTAAGAGACTAAGCAGTCTGAAATGTAACTATTATAAAATCTATCATTTTATGAGGCCAGCATCATCCTGATACCAAAGCCTGGCAGAGACACAACAAAAAAAGAGAATTTTAGACCAATATCCTTGATGAACATTGATGCAAAAATCCTCAATAAAATACTGGCAAATCGAATCCAGCAGCACATCAAAAAGCTTATCCACCATGATCAAGTGGGCTTCATCCCTGGGATGCAAGGCTGGTTCAATATACGCAAATCAATAAATGTAATCCAGCATATAAACAGAACGAAAGACAAAAACCACATGATTATCTCAATAGATGCAGAAAAGGCCTTTGACAAAATTCAACAACCCTTCATGCTAAAAACTCTCAATAAATTAGGAATTGATGGGACGTATCTCAAAATAATAAGAGCTATTTATGACAAACCCACAGCCAATATCATACTGAATGGGCAAAAACTGGAAGCATTCCCTTTGAAAACTGGCACAAGACAGGGATGCCCTCTCTCACCACTTCTATTCAACATAGTGTTGGAAGTTCTGGCCAGGGCAATTAGGCAGGAGAAGGAAATCAAGGGTATTCAATTAGGAAAAGAGGAAGTCAAATTGTCCCTGTTTGCAGATGACATGATAGTATATCTAGAAAACCCCATTGTCTCAGCCCAAAATCTCCTTAAGCTGATAAGCAACTTCAGCAAAGTCTCAGGATACAAAATCAATGTGCAAAAATCACAAGCGTTCTTATACATCAATAACAGACAAACAGAGAGCCAAATCATGAGTGAACTCCCATTCACAATTGCTTCAAAGAGAATAAAATACCTAGGAATCCAACTTACAAGGGATGTGAAAGACCTCTTCAAGGAGAACTACAAACCACTGCTCAAGGAAATAAAAGAGGATACAAACAAATGGAAGAACATTCCATGCTCATGGGTAGGAAGAATCAATATCATGAAAATGGCCATCCTTCCCAAGGTAATTTACAGATTCAATGCCATCCCCATCAAACTACCAATGACTTTCTTCACAGAATTGGAAAAAACTACTTTAAAGTTCATATGGAACCAAAAAAGAGCCCGCATCGCCAAGTCAATCCTAAGCCAAAAGAACAAAGCTGGAGGCATCACACTACCTGACTTCAAACTATACTACAAGGCTACAGTAACCAAAACAGCATGGTACTGGTACCAAAACAGAGATATAGATCAATGGAACAGAACAGAGCCGTCAGAAATAATGCCACATATCTACAAGTATCTGATCTTTGACAAATCTGACAAAAACAAGAAATGGGGAAAGGATTCCCTATTTAATAAATGGTGCTGGGAAAACTGGCTAGCCATATGGAGAAAGCTGAAACTGGATCCCTTCCTTACACCTTATACAAAAATCAATTCAAGATGGATTAAAGACTTAAATGTTAGACCTAAAACCATAAAAACCCTAGAAGAAAACCTAGGCATTACCATTCAGGACATAGGCATGGGCAAGGACTTCATGTCTAAAACACCAAAAGCAATGGCAACAAAAGCCAAAATTGACAAATGGGATCTAATTAAACTCAAGAGCTTCTGCACAGCAAAAGAAACCACCATCAGAGTGAACAGGCAACCTACAAAATGGGAGAAAATTTTCGCAACCTACTCATCTGACAAAGGGCTAATATCCAGAATCTACAATGAACTCCAACAAATTTACAAGAAAAAAACAAACAACCCCATCAAAAAGTGGGCAAAGGACATGAACAGACACTTCTCAAAAGAAGACATTGATGCAGCCAAAAAACACATGAAAAAATGCTCACCATCACTGGCTATCAGAGAAATGCAAATCAAAACCACAATGAGATACCATCTCACACCAGTTAGAATGGCAATCATTAAAAAGTCAGGAAACAACAGGTGCTGGAGAGGATGTGGAGAAATAGGAACACTTTTACACTGTTGGTGGGACTGTAAACTAGTTCAACCCTTGTGGAAGTCAGTGTGGCGATTCCTCAGGGATCTAGAACTAGAAATTCCATTCGACCCAGCCATCCCATTACTGGGTATATACCCAAAGGACTATAAATCATGCTGCTATAAAGACACATGCACACGTATGTTTATTGCCGCATTATTCACAATAGCAAAGACTTGGAACCAACCCAAATGTCCAACAATGATAGACTGGATTAAGAAAATGTGGCACATATACACCATGGAATACTATGCAGCCATAAAAAATGATGAGTTCACGTCCTTTGTAGGGACATGGATGAAATTGGAAATCATCATTCTCAGTAAACTATCGCAAGAACAAAAAACCAAACACCGCATATTCTCACTCATAGGTGGGAATTGAACAATGAGAACACATGGACACAGGAAGGGGAACATCACACTCTGGGGACTGTTGTGGGGTGGGGGGAGGGGGGAGGGATAGCATTGGGAGATATACCTAATGCTAGATGACGAGTTGGTGGGTGCAGCGCACCAGCATGGCACATGTATACATATGTAACTTACCTGCACATTGTGCACATGTACCATAAAACCTAAAGTATAATAATAATAATAATAAAAGAAAAAAATAAAAAAAATAAAAAAAAAATAAAAAAAAAAAAAAAAATAAAATCTATAGCCATGTATTATTTGACCCAGGACTGCCAAATTGAGCTAACTTATTACCTACAGCAGTGGTTCATAAAGTCAATCCAGCCAGAGCTTGGCTGGCTGAATGTAACTCATGTGGAAAGCTTGCTTTAAAAATAGATTTCTCTGTTCCACACAATATTGATTCAGTAGGACCAGACATACTGGGATGTGACCCAGTAATCTATTATTTGAAAGGTCTCCAAGTGAGTGCAATATGAAGAAGACTTAGGGACCACTGAAGAGTGTTCTGCCACTAGGTCTAAAAATTATTATTTCAAATTATAAAAAGCATTTAGTGCTAAAAATGAATGATAAAGTTTCACAGAGAAACTGCAACTGTAAATGTCGCTTGGGTAGAATAACTACCATCAAAACTAACTGAACAAAAATGCAATTATTTGAATTTTCTTCTCTTCCAATGTCCTAATAACAAGTTTCTGGTCTCTAAGATTTTAACTTCCTCACCAGATTCAGAACTTAGTCATTAACTAGATGTGATGTTAATAACCCTCAGTGAAATTTGGAGAAATCAAAATGTTACAAATGAAACCTTCTTTCTGTAGAAATGATGGGGAAGAGGTAACTAAAGAGATGTAAGAACACCCAAGTTCAGTCACGGTCATGAGGGTAAAGAGTTATCTAAACTTCTTGTACTAAAACATCACAGGCTAACAACATCAAAATCAAAGTAAAACTCAAAGGATAAAGATTTTAAAAATTAAGGTTTTTTGAGACTGGTGATAAAGATTTCAGAAACAAGTCAGGATACTGTTAGATGATCTTGGTGTCAATTTCCCTTCAGTAAGGTGTCATTTAGCAAAGTACATTTGCAGATAATTATGCTGACAAGCTTTTAAAACATTACTCATCTGGCATCTTGGAGACTCCCTCTCCATATAGTAACTGCCATTTCCCTGGTAAAGGAGACTTGAACAAGTCAAAGTATTGATGACTGATATCCTCTCCATAGTTTGTCTCAGAGAAAGAATATCAGGGTATTTTCTTGAGAGTATTTTGGCACAAATCTTACAAGACCAATTATAGTAAAATGGTTAATGCTCACATAATCATCAGTTGAATTGACTTGGACAAAGCTGAACTCTCAGAATTTTATTATGTCTTGTCTAGAGAAAGAAGCTTGCATAGGATGTAGCAAAGTTTGTTTCTACTTTGCTAACTCCATCTTAGGGAAAAGATGCCCTGGCCAGTTAGTCTGGTTTACTTTGTAGACATAATCCTTTTTTTATTTTTACGTTATATTATTCGGTTAGCATTCTTTTAAGTCAGTCTCCTTGAGCCCTGATGAAATGACTGCAAAGTTGGGAATCAAACCCTGAAATCTGCTGACCACATGTAGGTACTGGGAACCTTTCAGGCTACTAAGTAGTAAATCAGGGTTCTCTATGACATCCTTTCACTGCAATTTGCAACATCAATAGAATCACATAATAATGTTATAAATGACACCACAGTCTCAATTAATTATTAAATTTCATGCCATGAACTTATTTATGCACATATAATTGAGCAATGGGGAAATTTGCTCCAGTAAGAAAACTGCAAGAGACATGATTTTTGGCAATGAGCTTTCTAAACATACAAAATAAATTACAGTGGAAGGATTTTCACAGGTGAATAAGGAGTTAATAGGAACACACAAAGCCCCATTTGTGAATTAAAAAAGAGGAACAAAAGTTCGTAAGATTTTTAAGGGTTTACAAGTCCTTAAAAATGTCAAATGGATTGAAGGGGCAAGAGACAAGTTCAAATATATAAGCACTGCAACAATTAGCAGGTGGCTGTCAATGTGTGATTCAAGAATCTGATCATAGAGATAAAACTCCTGAATTATTATAGCCCCAAGTGCCAAAGTACTAGAAAATAATCAAAGTAAAAGAAAAGGATCATCTATTTACGAAATCCATTCTTGTAAAACTGCTGAACTAAAAAACTTTTTGCAATGAAGAAAGGTGAAGGTATTTTTCTTACCTGATAAAAAGTACTTACTGGTTGTGTAAAAAATATTCATAAAACCTGTCTGAAAGTTCTCAGATGCCCAAAAAATTCCAAAAGCTGAAAAGGGAAATAAGAGATCATTTATTAATTCAAACAGTCCTATCTGCTAAACCCAAAAACCAAAGCTAAAATCCCATAACATCAAATCCTCATATTAACTTAATGCTCATTTTATGTCACAACTAATCATTTTGTGCTGAATATTTTATTCAATTTATAGATTTGAGCCATCTCAATCAAGCTGAAGTACATTTAAATGCCTAGAGCAACAATTTGATCAAGATAAATACAAATGTAACTATGTCAAAGTCAAAGCAATTTTATCTGATTCACACGTTTTTAACATTTAGATTTTAAAGTTTCATAAAGTGATTATTAGGTTGAGGGGCACAGGCATGGAAAGAACAGGACAAGATACTCTACTAGTTTAAGAATTATGTGTATGACAGTGTTACTATTGAGGATGGGTATGTTCTATTCAACTTGTTTTCCCTACTTAGATAATCCATGCTATGTGAAGGTCTACTCCCCTTCCCTCCAATGGAAACTGAGACCGCTGGATTAAGATAGTCTATTTCCGTTTCTCCATTTCTAAATAAATATAGAAACCGCTATTACTTCAAACTAGTGATACGAAGATAAACTATAAAACTGTTAGAGGAAAATAGTAGTATGTGTCAGTAATCATTAATATGAATCATGCAGTGACAAGATTTGTAATGGTACCTACTTTTAGTACGAGGTAAAGTAAAGCCAGCAATATCCCAAGACTCCATCTAGTTACATTACCAAACTCCCCATAGCTTATAAGGTAGTGAAACCAAACTAGTATGGGAACTAGTTCGGTAGTATTGACACAATTCTTCTAAAAGCATATACCAGTAACCCTAAAAAATAAGAAAAAAGAAAACAAATAGAGCTACCCAAACTACTTAACTACATAGCACAAACAATACTAGACTGAGAACACTGAGTATATGATACAATAAATAACTACAAAATTAATCTTCATAATGATTATGACTGAACCTCAAGCTAGTTCTCACATATTACAGTCACTGAGTGGTCTGCTTTGAACGAATTTCTAGGCTGGACGTGGTGGCTCCCAGCACTTTAGGAGGTTGAGACGGGTGGATCACCTGAGGTCAGGAGTTTGAGACCAGCCTGGCCAACATGGTGAAACCCCGTCTCTACTAAAAATACAAAAATTAGCTGGGTTTGGTGGTGGGCACCTGTAATCCCAGCTACTTGGGAGGCTGAGGCAGGAGAATAGCTTGAACCCGGGAGGTGGAGGTTGCAATGAGCCAAGATCACACCACTGCACTCTAGCCTGGGTGACAGAGCGAGACTTGGTCTCAAAAAAAAAAAAAAAAAAATATAGTGAAAATGTTTTATGTATACTGCAAGTAAAACCTATGTATGTTTTTGCTGGTTATAAAAATTTTAAAGTTTTTATTGCATATGGGAAACCACTGAATAATTGTATATAGTCAACTGCCAATTGATAATGCCCTGGACAACAGAAGTACCAATCTAAATAGTTTCCCATATATGATGTGGGGACTGATTTTAAAATTATTCTGAAGCAAATATAATTCTGATTTTATCCAAATAGGTTAACATTCAGGTTCAAGTGCTTGAACAAATGGTTGCCAGGCTGAAATAATACAGATAATTAAAGCTAGTTAGCAAACTGAAAAATTGCAAAAGGAGGATTCATTTAAACAAAGACTAAATAGCATTAATGTGATTAGTTAACATCACTCCAATAAAGCATGTTAGTTTCTTACCTTAGATTTAAAAGGCATGATGAAAGAAGGCACCAATAAGATAAGACATTTTAAGCTCATGAAAAAGAATTTCAGAATGAAGTCTGTAATTCCAATAATCCAAAGTACTTCCCAGAAGCTCAAATGGTCCAAAATAGGATTTTAAAAAATTCAGCCACCAAAAGAAAATCATCAAAATTTACCAGAGCAACATACAAAGGTAAAGTATTAAGAAAGGGTTTTAATTTGCTACAAATATTTTATTTTGATATGTAAAAAATATGAGTTTGGCAGGATGTCAGAGTTCACATTAATGGAATGGAGGATCATTTTGCTTATTTTAAAGAGACTTTTAAAATGTTTGGAATTTAGATCTTCCCTTCATAGAATAAGGAAAAAGTCTTCACAGTTTGTCACAGTTGACAGCTTTCTAGCCTGTAAATGAAAAAAACTCATCAATACCAGACATCTGCCATGTTTTTCTTAACCAATTCCAATCAGGATTCCATCTCTTCCTTTCAGTGAATTGCTTGTCAAGATCATCAACTCCCTCTGTATGGCTAAATTTCAAGGTCACTTTTCTTTTTCCATCTTCCCTCCCTGAATAATTTTCTTTCTAGACTTTTAACACAATGCTCTTCTATTTCTCATATTTTACTGCTGGTTTCTTCTTAGTCTCCTTTGCTGTTTCTCTTCTTTTTTGTGGTCATGTCCCTTACTGGGCTCTCTATCTACACTCTCTCTTTCCTGGGTTAGTTTTCTCCAGTCCTGTGGGTTTTTCTTTTTTTTTTTATTATTTTTTTTGAGACGGAGTCTTGCTCTGTCACCAAGGCTGGAGTGCAGTGGCGCGGTATCGGCTCACTGCAAGCTCTGCCTCCCAGGTTCACGCCATCCTCCTGCCTCAGCCTCCCGAGTAGCTGGGACTACAGGCGCCCACTACCACGCCCAGCTAATTTTTTTGTATTTTTAGTAGAGACGGGGTTTCACCGTGTTAGCCAGGATGGTCTTAATAACCTGACCTCGTGATCCACCCACCTCAGCCTCCCAAAGTGCTGGGATTACAGGCTTGAGCCACCGTGCCTGGCCCCAGTCCTGTGGTTTTTAAATATCAACCATATGCTCCTGATACCAAAATTTATAGCCCTAACCTCTACCCTGAGTTCATGACATATATTTGGAACCACTTTCTTACCAATTCTACTTAGCCTCTCAAACTTAACTTGTTCAAAACAAAATTATTGATTTTTCTCCTCAAAATCAGTTCCTGCCTCAATCCAATGAAATGACACCACCATCCAGCCAGTTTCTTAGACTAAAAACCCAGAGGTCATTCTTGCTTCTCTCCACCCACTTACCCAATCCAGTCCATCTGAGGGATACTGGCTCCACCTCCAAACTATATCCCAGATTTGCCCATCTCTCCAACTCCAGTGAAACCCGGTCTTCTAATACTCTGGTAAAAGCTGAAAATTCAGAATACTCCCATTTGACATGGAAACTTATCAGCTACTGTCATTTAGTAAGTGTTCTTACTTTCAGAAACAAAGACCAACAATAACAACCTAATGGTACTTAAAAAATATGGAATATATAAACAAAAACTCAGGTATCAAAAAATTAAATATTTATTGAGCATCTGCTATGTGCGAAAGCACTGGGGATACAAAATCTGAATAAGTTACGTAAAGCTCTTGCTTATGAGGCCGGGTGCAGTGGCTCACACCTGTAATCCCAGAACTTTGGGAGGTCGTGACAGGTGGATCACGAGGTCAGGACTTCAAGACCAGTCTGACCAACATGGTGAAACCCCGTCTCTACTAAAAATACAAAAATTTGCCAGGTGTGCGCCTATAATCCCAGCTACTCAGGAGGCTTAGACGGGAGATTTGCTTGAACCTGAGAGGCAGAGGTTGCAGAGAGCCAAGATCGAGACACTGCACTCCATGCTGGGCGACAGAGTGAGACTCCGTTTCAAAAAAAAAAAAGCTCTCGCTTATGAAAAGAGACAGTTAAAAACTGAACTGATTGAATACAACAAGTACTATGTGAAGTAAGGTACAAAGTGCTATGAAATATATGATTACATTAAAAATGTAATTGTGCATTTGGACCTCTAATTACCTGTAATAAAGTGATGGAGAATGAAAGATGTAATATAAAAGAACAGAAGATCCTGCTAAGAATACCAGTAACCAAGCACACTGAATCTTTGAGGACCTTTCCTGAAAGATAAACAATTTTATAATGTTACTTTGATTTTGCCAGAATTTTAAATATCATTAAACTGTTTTACTTTAATGGCTATTAACTTAGAACATTTTTCTAAATTAATCTTAATATAGAATATCTGTTAAACTGTACATAATCATCACAGTTACTTTGTTTTATACAACTTTAGTGACCAAACAGAACTCTTATATTAAACAAATGTCTAAAACACGAGTTTCTTCACCATATGAAAAACATTACCTATGTTTCAAAGAAGCCAAATCTTCTCTCAAAAAAAAAAAAAAGAAAGAAAATTAAATTAAAAAAAAAAAAAAAGGAAGCCAGGTCCTCTACAAGCTGACATAAAGGACTCACCCAGGATGGGCGCAGTGGCTCACACCTGTAATCCCGGCACTTTGGGAGGCCGAGGTCGGCAGATCGCTTGAGGTCAGGAGTTTGTGACCAGCCTGCCCAACATGGTGAAACCCATCTCTACTAAAAAAAAAATACAAAAGTTAGCCAGGCACCATGGCACGCGCCTATAATACCAGCTACTCAGGAGGCTGAGGCATGAGAATCGCTTGAACCCAGGAGGCAGAGGTTGCAGTGAGTCAAGATCACGCCACTGCACTCCAGCCTGGGTGACAGAGCAAAACTCCATCTCAGAAAAAAATGGACCCACCCACAAAATAAAATTTCAAAATGCATTTTAACCTTGACTCACTTGTCAAGGTTTATATTTTTAAAATTCTCAGATTATAATAATTTAATAAATTAAACTGTTTTAATCTTACTTTTTTTTTATATGAGGTCTCGACACATTGCCCAGAACTCCTAGGCTCAAGCGTTCTTCCCAACTCAGCCTCCCAAGTAGTTGTAATCTCCCCTTTTTTTTTTTTTTTCGTGTGTGTGTGTGTGTGTGTGTGTGTGTGTTTTTGTGAGACAGGGTCTCACTCTTTCACCCAGACTAGAGTGCAGTGACATGATCGCAACTCACTGCAGCCCTGACCACCTGGGCTCAGGCAATCCTCCCACCTCAGCCTCCTAGATAGCAGAGATTACAGGCACGTGCCACCACGCCCAGCTAATTTTTTGATTTTTTGTAGAGATGGGGTTTTGCCATGTTGCCCAGGCTGGTCTTCAATTCCTAGGCTCAAGCAATCTGCCCATCTCAGCCTCCCGAAGTGCTGCATTACAGGCATGAGACACTGTGCCTTGCCTGTAATCTCACTTTTAAAGTCCAGTTTAATGAAAAGTTTTACTAATTTTAAATCATTAAGATTTTTCTAGTTTGATAGGTTGAACTATAGATTTCCAAGTCAGAATGCATGATACTTTACACAGACATAGCCATTTAAAGTTGTCTTAAGGTGAAATTTTAGAAACTCATCCTATTTTTCCCAGTGATTTATATGACTAGGGCTGGTGTAACTTATGTTATGGAAAAATTCCTTGGGTTTAATTTTCTTTTCTTTTCTTTTTTTTTTTTTTTTTTGAGATGGAGTCTCACTGTGTCGCCAGGCTGGAGTCCAATGGCACGATCTTGGCTCACTGCAACCTCTGCCTCCTAGGTTCAAGCAATTCTCCTGCCTCAGCCTCCCAAGTAGCTGGGACTACAAGCAAGTGCCACCACGCCCAGCTAATTTTTGTGTTTTTAGTAGAGGGGGGGTTTCACCACGTTGGCCAGGCTGGTCTCGAACTTCTGACCTCAGGTGATCCGCCCGCCTGGGCCTCCCAAAGTGTTGGGATTACAGGCATGAGCCACTGGGCTCCGCCCAGGTCTTTCTTTTTTCTTTTCTTTTCTTTCTTTCTTTCTTTTTTTTTTTTTTTGAGACGGAGTCTCGCTCTGTATCCCAGGCTGGAGTGCAGTGGTGCGATCTCAGCTCACTGCAACCTCCGCCTCCCGGGTTCAAGCAATTCTCCTGCCTCAGCCTCCCGAGTAGCTGGGAATATAGGCACGTGCCACCACACCTGGGTAATTTTTTGTATTTTTAGTAGAGACAGAGTTTCACTGTGTTAGCCAGAATGGTCTTGATCACCTGACCTTGTGATCTGCCTGCCTTGGCCTCTCAAAGTGCTGGGATTACAGGTGTGAGCCACTATGCCCAGCCACTAAAAGTTGCTGATGATGATGATATTACTTAGTATCATCAAAGTAATTTATACAACATGAAGGGACTTGCCAAATCAGATCAAATAGCATGTTCTAACTCTTTTAATCCTTTTTACTACTTTTTCTTTAATAGGAACCAATTTTTTTTTTTCTTACAAAGAAGGTAAGGTGAAGGAATTCAGCATTAGGAGAAATAATTTATTCCAGGATTTAGATAACAAATTTAATATATCATGGAAGTTACAATATAGCCCATTACTTCCTGTTTCTTTCAAAAGTTATTTCCTATTTCTCTCAAAATTATTTGTCTAAAATCTATGGAGAGAAACAGTTAATAATTTTTTAGTTGCTTGTTATACTTACTTAGAAAAACCTGATTTACAATGCTTTTGTTTGCATACATAATAGTTGTTAGCAGCCCAATTCCAAGAGAAATTCCTGTTAGAAAATAAGTTCCAGTTAATTGAAAGAAAAAAAATCAAAGAGGATTGTATAAGCTAACAATGACACAAATTAAAAATAAACATATACAATAATAAAAGCCAACAAAAAATAAGTAACTGAATGCATTAAGTAAGCTACCAATAATGAAAGAAAATTAACTGATTTTCGGAATGAAAACAAGTTAATGTTTTATTATGCGCTACCTGTTATATGCTGCATAACAAGTTTGACACTCAGAATCAAAATATATGGAAGACTTTTTTGCAACCACTTGAAGAGATAGTGGAATTCTGAGAAGGAGCTACTACTGTGATCTCCAGATTCTGCGGCAGTATCATCAGGCAGCCTTGCTTCACTGTGGGAGTGACCCCGTAAGTGACTGTGTACCCATCCATGGGCACAGCTATGGACACCTGACCTTATATTTCTGGAGCTTGTATTTTCTGCACATTCTTTAGGTATGGCGTTTATCTGGATATGAACATCTCCAGAATGAAGACAAGAACCTTCTCCTGTCAATCTTGTGTGGACACAGTGAGGGGCTGAGGCATCCTCACTGCTTCCAGTTCCTGGAGGACTGTGCAGTTGGCTACGATTGGCTTGCATGGCCCTTAAATACTTTTTCTCTGACCCAGATGTCTTTGCTTCAGGGCTCTGTCTCCTAAAAAATCAAATAGCAGAAAATATTCTAAGTAAACAGGCAGTTAAATACCAGCAGGATATTCCTCACTGGGTATCCTTTATTCACTAAAGGAGTAGCAAATAATCACAGCAGATGAATTTTCAGGTTATTTATCACTGGATTCCTCCGTTCTCTCTTAATGCCAAGCCTCTGCTGCCCTACACAAATGATCTTTTAGGGAACATCTGCTACCAAAAAAAAAAAAGCAGCCAGGAGTTTGAGACCAGCCTGGCCAACATGGCGAAACCCTGTCTCTACTGAAAATACAAAAATGCAAAAATCAGCCGGGCTTGGTGGCGGGCGCCTGTAATCCCAGCTACTCGGGAGGCTGAGGCAGGAGAATCTGTTGAACCCGGGAGGCGGAGGTTACAGTGAGCTGAAATTGTGCCTATGCACTCCAGCCTGGGCGACAGAGGGGGATCCCCCGTCTCAGAAAAAACGCTTTGGCTTTCTTTTTTGTTGGGAGTGGGGGTGGGCGGCGGTGGTGGAAGGCATACTTAAGTCTCTCTGTGCTTACTAATTTAAATCTTTCCGACAGATTTCTGGGTCAGTAAGGGTGAGAGCCAGGCTCCAGACTATAGTGAATTTTCCGAGAAGATTTGTATAAGTATTCTAACATTTCAACTATGTCGTGGATTTTTTTTTTTTTTTTTTTGAGACGGAGTCTTGCTCTGTCGCCCAGGCTGGAGTGCAGTGGCGCGATCTCGGCTCACTGCAAGCTCCGCCACCTGGGTTCACCCTATTCTCCTGCCTCAGCCTCCCGAGTAGATGGGACGACAGGCCCCTGCCACCACGCCCGGCTAATTTTTTGTATTTCTTTAGTAGAGACGGTGTTTCACCATGTTATCCAGGATGGTCTCGATCTCCTGACCTCTTGATCCGCCCGCCTTGGCCTCCCAAAGTGCTGGGATTACAGGCGTGAGCCACCGCGCACGGCAGTCGTGGATATTTTTAAACTTAAAAATGTGTGAAAACTTAGGAAACAGGAAAAAGAAAAAGAATATCACATAATTCAGCCACAGCCACAATGGAGCACAGTATGTATTAGTACACTGATAATTTTGGTACGTTTGGTACGTTTGGTACATTTGTAAATTTAGAATACCAAATGTAATGTTTAAATTCTTATCTTGGCCAGACACTGTGGTTCATTCCTATAATCCTAGCACTTTGGGAGGCCGAGGTGAAAAGATCGCTTGAGCCCAGGAGGTCAAGAGCAGCCTGGGCAACATACAGAGACCCTGTCTCTAGAAAAAATGTTAAAATTAGCCGGGCATGGTGGCAAGGGCCTGTAGTCCCAGCTACTCAGGAGGCTGAGGTGGGAGGATCCCTTGAGCCAGGGAGGTCAAGGCTGCAAGGAGCCATTATTGCTCCAGTCTGGGCGACAGAATGAGACCCTGTCTCAAAAAAAAAAAAAAAAAAAAATTCTCCTTTTAACATATTCACAACACTGAAGGTATGTTAGTCCATACTGGAAGTTTATTAGTGCATCTGGAGCTGCATTTCACCCAAGTAACTTGACTGAAGTGTGACATATTTGAAGAAGGAAAGTACTGAATTGATGAGAAGATTTGACCTGGTGACAGGCTGTTATCTGATAAACTTTCTTTCCACTGGCATCTGGACTGTTGGAAATAGACATTTTAATTTTAATCGGCTAATTCAAAAAGCATTTGCCAAGTACTTACTGAATGTTAAGAATAGTACTAGATGTTGGAGAGAGAGACATAATAAAGAGTCTCGGGCCAGGCACCATGGCTCGCACCTGTAATCTCAGCACTTTTGGGAGGCCAAAGTGGGTAGATCACTTGAGGTCAGCAGTTCAAGACCAGCCTGGCCAACATGGTGAAACTCCATTTCTGCTAAAAATATAAAAATTAGGGCCGAGCGCGGTGGCTCACGCCTGTAATCCCAGCACTTAGGGAGGGTGAGGCAGGTGGATCACCTGAGGTCAGGAGCTCAAGACCGCCCTGGCCAACATGGCGGAACCCCATCTCTACTAAATATACAAAAATTAGCCAGGCATGGTGGCGCACACCTGTAAACCAGCTACTCAGGAGGCTGAGGCAGGAGAATTGCTTGAACCCTAGAGGCAAAGGTTGCAGTGAGCCAATATCGTACCACTGCACTCCATCCTGGGTGATAGAGCAAGACTCCACCTCAAAAAAAAAAAAAAGTTTCCATCTCATAGTGACGGAAATGGTTAGACCTGCAAACAAATAATTACAGTATTTTGGAGAAAACACTATATTGAAGGTTCTGTGAGATGCAATGGAAGCAAAAGGTAGAAGCATTTAACTTTGTCAGACAATAAATCTTGTGTTAAATTTGTGATATTTAAGATGAAATCTTATTTATTTATTTGTTTATTTTGAGACGGAATTTTGCTCTGTTGCCCAGGCTGGAGTACGCAATCTTGGCTCACTGCAACCTCTGCCTCCTGGGTTCAAGTGATTCTAGTGCCTCAGCGTTCTGGATGAAATCTGAGGAATAAGTTGATATTTACCAGGACACAAGCAGTAATAGGGCATTGCAGATAGAAACATTATATGGAAAATATTGAAATACCATGGTCCTTTAAGGTCTGTTTTCATATTCGGAAGAGTAGGGTGCATAGAGTAGTAAGAGATAAGTCACATAAGTAAGAGCTAGAAAATGACTTTGTGGGCCTCACTTAGAAGTTTATTCTAATGGCCAAAGGGAAGCTACTGAGTTTTAAGCAACAGAATTGTGTGACTAGATTTCTGTTTTTCAAAAAATTCATATGCTAATAGTAGCAGTGCAAGCTCCATTAGGAGACTATTATAAGTAGTTCAGGTACAAGATGAGGTCTTGAACTTGTCAGTGAAGCGGGATTCAAGAAGAAGAATGAGATTGGAGAGGTTATGAAATAGAATCAATAGGGTTAAGTGTCCTAGATTGTTGCACTTAGGCTCCGTGGCCCCGCCACTACCCACACCAATTTTTCACACCTACCCATGTCCACACCCTTGGGTAGTCTTCTCCCAGACTGATTTAAGTGATTTGCATTGGCCCTTGAGACAATAGCAATTGTAATGTTAGCAGAGACTTGAAAAATTCTTCCGCATTGGGATTCACACTCTTACTGCTGGTAACCCTTTGCCACAATTTGATTAAATCAAGGCTAGTGTCCTAGAAGATGAGACCACTTTGAGAGTGTCCCTAGCTCTCCCAGCCTTCCTAGTTGTCTCAGCATTCTCAGTTGAAGCCCCAAACATATGTGTGAGGCCATCCTAGAATGAGCCAGTCTATACATAGAATTATAGGAAATATAGATTCTTTTCTTTCTTTCTTTTTTTTTTACTAGATGGAATCTCGCTCTGTCACCCAGGCTGGAGTGCAGTGGCATGATCTTGGCTCACTGCAACCTATGCCTCCTGGGTTCAAGCTATTCTCCTGCCTCAGCCTCCCGAGTAGCTGGGACTACAGGTGCCTGCCACCATGCCCAGCTAATTTTTGTGTTTTTAGTAGAGACGGGGTTTCACCATATTAGCCAGGCTGGTCTCCAACTCCTGACCTTGTGATATGCCCGCCTCAGCCTCCCAAAGTGCTGGGATTACATGCATGAGCCACTGCACCCAGCCTATAGATTATTTTCTTTTCAGCCTCTAGGTTTGGGGCAGTTGGTTTCACAACAAGATTAACTGATAGCCTAACTGACCAAGTATATGGGGCAGGTAAGAGGAATAGTCTAAGACAAATCTTCATTTTTTAGCATGGATAGATGGATAAATCAATATTGGGAAGCTATATTAGAATAAGTAAATTGGTGGCATTTCCAGATGAATAGGGAATTTTTTTGAAAGACCACGTTTGGAGAGATATCAATAATTTTGGCTTGGAAATACTGAGTCTTAGGAGTTCCTGGGAAACATACAGGTGAAGATATTCAGTTGGCAATGTGATATAAGGATCTGGAGATAGAAAATTTGAAGTAAAAACTGTGGCTTTGAAAACTTTGCCCATTTCTCATTTATGCATTTTCAGAGCCTTTTTTTTGTAGATTCTTTGTAGACAGTGTTGTCTACAAATAGAAACAGCTTCTTCTTTTCTGATGCCTATGCCTTTTATTTCTTGCTTTATTGTATTAACTGTAGCTGCCAATGTGATGTTATTAATAAATTAAATAGGAATGGTGACAGTAGACATCCGTGCCATGCTCCTGATTTTAAGGGGAATACATTCAGCCTTTTTACCATTAAGTATGTCAGCTGTAAGTTTTGCTCATTTGTTTCTTTTTTTTTTTTTTTTTTTTTTTTTTTTGTGAGACGGAGTCTCACTCTGTCATCCAGGCTGGAGTGCAGTGGCGCCATCTCAGCTCACTGCAACCTTTGCCCCCAAGGTTCTAGCAATTCCCCTGCCTCAGCCTCCTGAGTAGCTGGGATTACAGGCGGCTGCCACCACGCCCTGCTAATTTTTTTGTATTTTTAGTTGGCCAGGCTGGTCTCGAACTCCTGACCTCAGGTGATCCACCCGCCTTGGCCTCCCAAAGTGCTAGGATTACAGGCGTGAGCCACCGCACCTGGGCTGTTTGTTTCTTTTTTTTGAGACGGAATCTCGCTCTGTCGCCCAGGCTAGAGTGCATTGGTGTGATCTTGGCTCACTGCAATTTCCACCTCCCAGTTTCAAGCGATTCTCCTGCCGCAGCCTCCCCAGTAGCTGGGATTACAGGTGTCCACAACCACACCTGGCTAATTTTGTATTTTTAGTAGAGATGGGGTTTCACCATGTTGGCCAGGCTGGTCTCGAACTCCTGACCTCAGGTGATCCGCCTGCCTTGGCCTTCCAAAGTGCTGGAATTACAAGCGTGAGCCACCGTGCCCAGCTTCTAGTTTTTTTTGTAGGTGTCATCTATCAGGTCAAGTAAATAAATTCCCTTCTACTCCTAGTCTGCTAAGAATTTTTATCATAAGTGGATATTGAGTTTTGACAAATCTTTTTCTGCCTTTATTAAAAAATCATACAATTTTTCTTATTTAGCCTGTTGATATGGTGAAATTTTCTTTTGTCTTTTTTTTGGAGACAGAGTCTCCCTCTGTTGGCCCAGGCTGGAGTGCAGTGGTGCGATTTTGGCTCACTGCAATCTCTGCCTCCCAGGTTCAAGCGATTCTCATGCCTCAGCCTCCCGAGTAGCTGGGATTACAGGCATGTGCCACCATGCCTGGCTAATTTTTGTATTTTTAGTAGAGATGGGGTTTCACCATGTTATGTTGGCCAGGCTGGTCTCGAACTTCTGACCTCAGGTAATCCACCTGCCTTGGCCTCCTAAAGTGCTGGGATTACAGGCGTGAGCCACTGCACCCAGCCTATCAATTGATTTTTAAATGTTAAGCCAGCCTTGCATTTCAAGGATAAACCCCACTGAGTCGTAGTGTATTACCCTTTTTATATATTGCATTCATTTTACTAATATTTTGTGGAGGATTTTTGCATCTCTGTTTGTGGGAGATACTGGTTTTCTTACAATGTCTTTAACTGTTCTTGATGTCAGGATAATGCTGGCCTGAATTGGAAAATGTTTCCTGTTTGCAGAAGAGATTGTGTTGAATTGGTATAATTTCTTACTTAAATGTTTGGTAGAATTTGCCAGTGAGGCCATCTGGCCTAGAATTTTTTTCTATGGAAAGGTTTTAAACTACAAATTCTAGTTTCTTTATTCGCTATAGAATTATTCAGGTTATATACTTCTTCTTAAGTCAGCTTGAAGGAATTGGTATAAAGTTGTTCATAATATTCTCTTATTAGCCTTTTAACATCTATAGGCTCTGTATTGACATTAGCACTTTTATTGCTGGTATTGGTAATCTGTGTCATCTTTGTTTTTTTCTTGGTCAGTATAGCTAAAAGTTTATCCATTTTATTGGTATTTTCAATACAATTTCATTTCATTTATTTGGTTTTATTTATTTTCTAATATAAGCATATCATTATTTTAATTTAATTTGATTAATTTATTTTGAGACAGAGTCTTGCTCTGTCACCCATGCTGGAGTGCAGTGGTGCAGTCTGGGGCTCACTGCAGCCTTGAACTCCCAAGCTCAAGTGATCCTCCCTCCTCAGCCTCCCAAGTTTCCGGGACTACATGTGCAGGCTGCCACACCCAGCTAAGTTCTAAAATTTTCTGTAGAGATGGGATGTCACTATGTTGCCCAGGCTGATCTTGAGCTCTTGGGCTCAAGCAATCCTCCCGCCTTGATCTCCCAAAGTGCTGGGATTACAGGCATGAGTCACCACACTCAGCCAAGTATATAATTTTATATATGATCCTCTCACCTCGGCCTCTCAAAGTGCCAAAGTGCTGGGATTACAGATGTGAGCTACTGTGCCTGGCACCTTCGGTATTTTCTGTTAGTACAGGTCTGCTGCCAATGAATTGTCTTAGTTTTCCTTCATTTGAGAATATCTTTAGTTTTCCCTTCATTAATGAAGGATATTTTCATTGATATCTAATTCTGAGTAGACAGTTTGTTTTAGCAAATTAAAGATATTCCTGGCCGGGCGCAGTGGCTCACGCCTGTAACCCCAGCAGTTTGGGAGGCCGAGGTGGGTGGATCACTTGAGGTCAGGAATTCTAGACCAGCCTGGCCAACATGGTGAAACTCCATCTCTACTAAAAATAAGAAAATTAGCTGGGCATGGTGGCATGCACCTGTAATCTCAGCTACTCTGGAGGCAGAGGTGGGAGAACTGCTTGAACCCAGGATGCAATGAGCTGGGATCGTGCCACTGCACTTCAGCCTGGATGACAGAACGAGATTCCATCTCAATTTAAAAAAAAAAAAAAAGATATTCCACTGTTTCTACTCTTCAAGGTTTCTAATAAGAAATCTAAAGTCAAATCATCGTTCCCCTATATGTAATGTAGTTTTTTCTTTCTTTTTCTTTTTTTTTTTTTTTTGAGACGGAGTCTTGCTCTGTTGCCCAGGCTTGAGTGCAGTGGCACGATCTCGGCTCACTGCAAGCTCTGCTTCCCGTGTTCACTCGACTCTTCTGCCTCAGCCTCCCAAGTAGCTGGGACTACAGGCACTCGCCACCACGCCCGGCTAATATTTTGTATTTTTAGTAAAGACAGGGTTTCGCCATGTTAGCCAGGATGGTCTCGATATTATCACCTCGTGATCCACCCACCTCGGCCTCCCAAAGTGCTGGGATTACAGGCGTGAGCTACGGTGCCCCGCCTTTTTTTTTTTTTTTTTTTTTTTTTTTTTTCTGAGACGGAGTCTTGCTCTGTTCCCCAGGCTAGAATGCAATGGTGCAATCTCGGCTCACCGCAACCTCTGCCTCCTGGGTTCAAGTGATTCTTCTGCCTCAGCCTCCCGAGCAGCTGGGACCACAGGCACGCACCACCATGCCTGGCTAATTGTCGTATTTTTAGTAGAGATGGGGTTTCACCATATTGGCCAGGCTGGTCTTGAACCCCTGACCTTGTGATCTGCCTGCTTTGGCCTCCCAAAGTGCTGGGATTACACAGGCGTGAGCCACCGTGCCCGGCCTGCGTAATGTATTTTTTTCTGCAGGTACCTCTGTCTGTTGTAGTAGGCTGAATAAATAGCCGCCCAAAGATGTCAAGTTTTAATTCCTGAAACTCATAAATATTATTTTATTTGGAAAAAGAGTCTTTGCTGATGTAATTAAGGATTTTGAGAGGAGTCAGTTACCTTGGATTTTTCAGATGGGTCCTGAATACCATCCCAAGTGTCCTTATAAGAGAGAGGCAAAAGAGGCAATAGAGACACAGACGACAAAGCCATGTGAAGATGGAGCAGAGAGATATATGGCCTTAAGCCAAGGAATGCTGATAGCTGCCGGAAGCTGGAAGAAGGCAAGGAATGGATTATCCCCTACAGCCTCCAGAGGCAATGCAGCCCTGCCAACACTTTAATTTTAGACTTCTGGGCTATAGAACTGTGAAAGAATAAATTTCTGTTGCTTTCAGCTACTAAGTTTGTGATCATTTGGTGCAGCATTTACAGGAAACAAATACGCCTCTCCTTCTAGAGCTCCAATTATGTGAATGTTAGACCACCTAATATTGCCCCACATGTTCCTGAGGCTCTCTGTTCATTTTCTTTTTAATCTGTTTTTCTCTGTTCTTCAGATTGGACAATTTCTCTCTCTCTCTCTTTTTTTTTTTTGTGTGTGTGTGTGTGTGTGTTTGTTTGTTTGTTTTTGAGATGGAGTTTCACTCTTGTCGCCCAGGCTGGAGTGCAATGGCACAATCTTGGCTCATTGCAACCTCCGCCTCCCATGTTCAAGTGATTCTCCTGCCTCAGCCTCTGAGTAGCTGGGATTACAGGCGCCCACCACCATGCCCGGCTAATATTTGTATTTTTAGTAGAGATGGGGTTTCACTATGTTGGCCAGGCTGGTCTCAAGCTCCTGACCTCAGGTGATCCACCCACCTTGGCCTCCCAAATTACAGGCATGAGCCACCATGCCTGGCCTGGACAGTTTCTCTTGATCCACCATGCCTGGCCTGGACAGTTTCTCTTGATCCATCTTCACTAACTCTTTCCTCTATTGGTAATCTTTATCCTATTATTGATACCATCTAGTGAAATTTTTTATTTCAGATATATTTTTTTAGTTGTAAATTTTCTGGTTGATTCTTTTTCATAGTTTTTTCTTCTGTTGAGAACTTATATCTTAGCATGTTCACTTTTATCTTATAGAGCATGATGATAATAGCTTTCTTAAAGTCTTTGATAATTCCATCATCTTGGCATTTGTATCTGTTGATTATCTTTTTCGCTTGAGAATGGTCACTTTTTCATGACTCTTTGTATGTTGAATAATACCAGTTTGTATCCTGAACAGTTTGAATATTCCTTTGTGACTCTCTGGGTCCTATTAAAGTCCTCCAGAGAATGCTGATTTTAGTTGTTGTTTTCAGCATTCAGTCATCCTGGTTGGATTGAGACTGCAAGGTCTGTCTTGCCCTTTTTTCTCCCGGTGGATTCCAATGTGAAGACAGTTTTCAAAGCCTGTCCTGTGCTGCTTTAGATCATCCTACATCTATCTGTGCCCTTTGGGGATTAGACTTGGATTTGTGCCTTATGTTGTTGTTCGGTTTTCAAGGCTTTTGCTGTGCTGCTTTGGGGTATTCTGTGTATATGCACCTCAGGAATGAGCCCTGGACAGATGCTTATTCGTGCACAGAAGTAGGAGAACCCTTCTCTAGGTCTCCTCTCTGGGATTCTTCTCAACTTTCTGCCTCTGTCCTAGAGCCAGAATGATGGGGCTTCTCAAGGAGGGTTAGTTGCCCATGCCACTGCCACAGCAAGAGAGAGAGGGAAAAAATGGACATTTCTCCCTCACAGCTCTGAAACCCAGGGACTCATTTTCTGAGTTCCTCGATCTACACAGACAGGACTTCTCTGGGAGTTTTAGCTGTCCACACTGCACTGCCACAGCTCACTGTATGCCTATCCTCAGATCACACACACACACACACCCCCCCCCCGCCACACACACACACGGAAACTCACTCTCATGTGGGCCCCTTTCTACAAGTTCGACTCTGCATTTGTTTACTTTTCAGAGTGCACAAGGAGTTGCTTTTTGTATTTATTCCAGAGTGTTTAGTTATAACCAGCAATAGAAATAACCTAGAGTGGATTCCTCCATCTTGACTGGCACCGGAGTCTTAAAATGTTAATAGTTCTTTCTCTTTTTTTTTTTTTTCTTTTTTTGAGACAGGGTCCCACTCTTTTGCCCAGGCTGCAATGCAGTGGCACTGTCACTGCAGCCTCAATCTCCCAGGCTCAAGTGATCCTCTAGCTTCAGCCTCCTGAGTAGCTGAGACTACAGGTGCACACTGCATCCACTAATTTATTTTTATTTTTAGGGTTTTTTTTTGAGACGGAATTTTGCTCTTGTTGCCCAGGTTAGAGTGCAATGCTGCGATCTTGGCTCACTGCAACCTCTGCCTCCTGGGTTCAAGCAGTTCTCCTGCCTCAGTCTCCTGAGTAGCTGGGATTATAGGCCCCTGCCACCATGCCTGGCTAATTTTTTGTATTTTTAGTACAGACAGGGTTTCACCATGCTGGCCAGGCTGGTCTCGAACTCCTGACCTCAAGTGATCCATCAGCCTCGGCCTCCCAAAGTGCTGGGATTACAGGTGTGAGCCACTGTGCCTGGCCCACTAATTTATTTTTTATAGAGATGGGGTCTTGCTTTGTTGCCCAGGCTGCTCTTAAACTCCTGGCCTCAAGCTATCCCCTCATCTTGGCCTCCCAAAATATTAGGCTTACAGGTGTGAGCCACCACATCCGGCTTTATTTCTTAAATGAGTGATTAAATGTATGTCTCTTTCACTATACTGAATGTCAGCAGGGACAATTTTGATTTTGTTTATTTTATTTTGTTTTGTTGTGTTGTATGTATTGCATTGCATTGCATTGCATTGTATGACGGTGTCTCACTCTGTCGCCTCGGCTGGAGTGCAGTGGTGTGATCTCAGCTCACTGCAATCTCCGCCTCCTTGGTTCAAGTGATTCTCTTGTCTCAGCCTCCCGAATAGCTGGGGTTACAGGTGTGTGCCACCACGCCCAGCTAATTTTTGTATTTTTAGTAGAGATGAGGTTTCTCCACATTGGCCAGGCTGGTCTCAAACTCCTGGCCTCAAGTGATCCACCCGCCTAGGCCTCCCAAAGTGCTGGGATTATAGGCATGAGCCATTGCGCCAGGCCTATTTTATTTTATTTTTTAAACTTATTTTATTTTATTTATTGTTTTTTTGAGACAGAGTCTTGCTCTGTCGCCCAGGCTGGAGTGCAATGGTGCGATCTCAGCTCACTGCAACCTCCACCTCCTGGGTTCAAGCAATTCTCCCACCACACCCTCCCTAGTGACTGGGATTACAGGCACCTGCCATCATGCCCTGCAAATTTTTTTATTTTTGTAGAGACAGGGTTTCACCATGTTGGCCATGCTGGTCTTGAACTCCTGACCTCAGGTGATCCTCCTGCCTCAGCCTCCCAAAGTGCTGGGATTACAGGCATGAGCCACCGAGCCCGGCTTTACTTTTATTTTTATGTTTTTGAGACAGAGTCTCACTTTGTCACCCAGGCTGGAGTGCAGTGGCGTGATTTTGGCTCACTGCAACCTCTGCCTCCTGGGTTCAAGCGATTCTTCTGTCTCAGCTTCCCAAGTAGCTGGGATTACGGGCATGTGCCACCACTCCTGGCTAAGTTTTCTATTTTTAGTAGAGACGGGCTTTTGCTATGTTGGTCAGGCTGGTCTCAACTCCTAACGTCAGGTGATCTGCCCACCTCAGTCTCCCAAAGTGCTAGGATTACAGGCATGAGCCACTGTGCCTGGCCTGGCTTTGTTTATTACTGTACCTAATGCCTAATACAGTCTTTGGCATATACTAAGTGGCCAATAAATACTTATGGAATAAACAAATGAATGGACACTTTTTAAACCACATCCTGCTTGACATTTTTGCAGCATTCTACACTATAGGTTGTTCCCACCTCCTGGAATCTTTCTTCCCTAAACTTTCGTATTCTACTGATTTCCCCACTTCTTTAGGCTTTCTTTACAGGCAAGCTGCTACTTCTTTATGAATCTTACAGCTTCAGATATTGCTGTGAAAACGGGGATACCTACATAGTCACCCACATAGGCACAAGTACAGACTTAGAGAATAATAAATGCTCAGTCACCTTTTCCTCATCTGAGAAGAGAGTGGATACAGTCATCCCTTAGTATCTCTGGGAATTGGTTCCAGGACCCTATGTGGACACCAAAATCCATGGATGCTCAGGTCCCTTATATACAATGATGCAATATTTGCATATAATCTATGCACATCCATATGCTTTCAATCAGATTACTTAAAATACTTAATGAAATGCAATTGCTATATAAATAGTAATTATATATGATTACTTAGGGAATAATAAGGAAAAAAAGTCTTTACATGTTTAGTTCAGACACACCCATCCTTTTTTCCCCCCAATTTTTTTTTTTTTGAGGTGGATTTTCACTCTGTCACACAGAGTATGACCTCTGCCTCCTGGGTTCAAGGGATTCTCTTCTGCTTATTTCCAAATTTTGGATATTATTTTCTTAATATTATTTTTAACTTTTATTATTATTATTATTTTTATTTTTTTTTTTTGAGACGGAGTCTTGCTCTGTCGCCCAGGCCGGAGTGCAGTGGCGGGATCTCGGCTCACTGCAAGCTCCGCCTCCCGGGTTCACGCCATTCTCCTGCCTCAGCCTCCCAAGTAGCTGGGACTACAGGCGCCCGCCACTACACCCGGCTAATTTTTTGTATTTTTAGTAGAGACGGGGTTTCACCATTTTAGCCAGGATGGTCTCGATCTCCTGACCTCGTGATCCACCCACCTCGGCCTCCCAAAGTGCTGGGATTACAGGCGTGAGCCACCACGCCCGGCCTATTATTATTATTCTTGTTTTGAGACAGGCTCTCACTCTGTTGACCAGGCTGGAGTGCAGTGGCATGATCATGGCTCACTGCAGACTCAACCTCCAGGGCTCAAGTGATCCTCCCACCTCAGCCTCCCAAGTAGGTGGGACCACAGGCACGCACCACCATGCCTGGCTAATTTTTTGATTTTTTTTGTAGCTCAGGGTCTCCCTGTGTTGCCCAGGCTGGTCTCAAACTCCTGGGCTCAAGTGATCCTCCTGCCTCGGCCTCCCAAAGTTCTAGGACTACAGGCAGGAGCCACAGCACCTGGCCAGTTTTCATAATATGCTTCACCCAGACAGAAAAATTTTACTTTCTCTTTTTCTTTGTACCGGTCTCTCTTTCCTCATAGAATGTTTTTTCCTCTCTTCCTGCCCAGGTATGTCCCTTACTTTCTTTACATCTGGCCCCAGCTTGCTTCCTTTTAACACAAATTTCTGTTTCCTTCCTCTTTTATCCTTACGTGAAACAGCTGATGGCCCAGGTGTTCATTCTTGAAACGTTCAAGGAGTAATTTGGAGTGTTAATTTTTCTGTTCTTTTTTTTTTTTTGAGATGGAGTCTTGCTATGTTGCCCAGGCTGGAGTGCAGTGGCATGATCTCTGCTCACTGCAACCTCTGCCTCCCGGATTGAAGCGATTCTCCTGCCTCAGCCTCCCAAGTAGCTGGGATTACAGGCGCCTGGCACTATGCCCGGCTAATTTTTGTATTTTTGGTAGAGACGGGGTTGCATCATGTTGGCCAGCCTGGTCTTCAACTCCTGACCTCGTGATCCACCCGTCTCGGCCTCCCAAAGTGGTGGGATTACAGGCGTGAGCCACCGCGCCTGGCCTGGAGTGTTAATTTTTCATTTAGGGGATAATAAAATGGTATTATTTTTATTAAAAATGGCCTTCATTAGTTTGGATTTTTTTTCCCCCGGTTCTCATTTGGTTTAAATGGTTTGGCATACTTGTGTTATATTCCCAGTTTCATTCTAACTTCCATGAGGGGAGAAAATAAATTTTTGTTTTTTTAGACGGAGTTTTCACTTTTGTCGCCCAGGCTGGAGTGCAGTGATGCAATCCTGGCTCACTGCAACCTCGTCCTTCTGGGTTCAAGCAATTCTCCCTGCCCCAGCCTCCCGTGTAGCTGGGATTACAGGCGCCTGCCATCACACTTGGCTAATTTTTGTATTTTTCGTAGAGATGGGGTTTCACCATGTTGGCCAGGTTGGTCTCAAACTCCTGACCTCAAGTGATCTGCCCACCTCAGCCTCCTAAAGTGCTGGGATAACAGGCGTGAGCCACCTCACCCAGCCGAAAATACAATTACTCTTTTTTTTTTTTTTAATAGAAAGTGTATCCTCTAATTCAGCCATGGTATATAGCACTTATGCTGCCACTGTGCTTACCCATAGCTATGGTAGATACAATTGATACCAGAGTCACTCTGGATCAGCCTGGACTCAGCCTCATATTCCTTCTCAACACAGAATTCCAGGCACCCACTCTCAGTCAATTAAAGTTGGCACAAGATGGACATGTTTTATTAAAAACTGAGTGTTTTAAAGAAATACGTCACTCAGGTGTGGTGGCTCACACCTGTAATCCCAGCACTTTGGAGGCTGAGGCAGAAGAATCGCTTGAGCCCAAGAGTTCAAGACCAGCCTGGGCAACATGGCAAAATCAAGTCTCTACAAGAAATTTTACAGTTAGCCAGGCATGGTGGCATGTGCCTGTATTCCAGCTACTCAGGAGGCTGAGGTGGGAGGATAACCTGAGCCCAGGAGGTTGAGGCTGCAGTGAGTTGAGATCGTACCACTGTACTCCAGCCTGAGTGACAGAGATCCTGTCTCAAGAAAAAATAAATAAATAAAAATTATAAAAAAGAAAGTGGTGTTTAAGTAAGATCAATCAGAAATTATTCTATGGGTTCATTCATATATATGTGAGTATAGGGAGACAATTGTGGTCTCTCTCCCAAAATAAAAATGTCTTTTGGGAATTGTTCTAAAATAATTTGTTGTATGGGGTTGATTATAATCTCACAAAGTATGTTTCCTTTGCTTTTTTTTTTTTAGACAGGATCTTCCTGCATTTGCAGGCTGGAGTGTAGTGGTGTAATCATGGTTCACTGCAACTTCTGCCTCTTGGGCCCAAGCAATCTCCCATCTCAGACTTCCTAGCAGCTGGGTCCACAGGCACACACCACCACGCCTGGCTAACTTTAAAATTTTTTGTAGAGACGGAGTCAGCCTAGGCTGATTGGTGACGGCCCAGGTTGGTCTTGAACTCCTGGGCTCAAGTGATCGTCCCACCTCAGCCTCTCAAAGTTATGGGATTAGGGGAGTTAACCATGGAGTCCAGCCTCTTTTTTTTTTTTTCTTTTTTTCCTCCCAAATCCAAGCAAATTATTAAGGTAGATACATTTCTCATATAAAAATTAATTTACATCATGTGGCCCAGTGGTTAGCCTTCTGGAAAATAAAGACCCATTTTCAGTACATTGTTTTGAATGTATCCACATTTGATCCTAAAGTAATGGTACTTTATTTTTTGAAATTATTATTATTATTATTTTTTAAAAAGACATTTATGGCTGGGTGCAGTGGCTCACACCTGTAATCCCAGCACTTTGGGAGGCCGAGGCAGGCGGATCACCAGGTCAGGAGTTCGAGAGCAGCCTGGCCAATATGATGAAACACCGTCTCTACTAAAAATACAAAAATTGGCTGGGCATGGTGGTGTGCCCCTATAGTCCCAGCTACTCGGTAGGCTGAGGCAGAAGAATCGCTTGAACCCAGGAGGCGGAGGTTGCAGTGAGCCGAGATCGCAGCACTGTACTCCAGCCTAGCAACAGAGCAAGCCTCCATCTGAAAACAAAAAAAAAAATCTCTTAGGTGATGTTCTTCAGTGTCTTCTTTAGTGCCACCAACAAATATCTTTTTCACAGTTAAGTGAAAAAGTATTAGTTGAGAATCTTCTCTTTGAGAATCTTTGAGATTCTTCTCTTGAGACAGCTCTCTTTGTTTCCACAACTCTTCCATCCACCTTGTGTGGCCGTGCATTTGTGGCTGCATTCCCCTCCTCCACAGTGGCATATGTGACAAACCCACAGTCCCTGGAGCACTTGGTGTTTGGATGTCTCATGACCACACAGTCCGTGAGCATTCCCATTGCTCAATGTGGCTCCTCAGGCTCTCATCAGTTGTTTCAAAGCTCAACCGTCTAATGAAGAGCTTCCTCGGTTGTTCGGGCTCTTTAGGAGACTCTGACTTATACATGACAGCAGGGAGAAGAGAGACTTTAATGATGCTTCCTCGGCAGTGTCCATGGGCAGAAAGCTATTTTTTTATTTTTTTGAGATGGAGTCTCAGTCTGTCATCCAGGCTGGAGTGGAGTGCTGCCATCTCAACTCACTGCAACCTCCGCCTCCTGGGTTCAAGCGATTCTCCTGCCTTAGCCTCCCCAGTAGCTGGAACTACAGGCATGCGCCACCACACCCAGCTAATTTTTGTATTTTTAGTAGAGATGGTGTTTCACCATATTGGCTAGGCTGGTCTCAAATTCCTGACCTCAGGTGATCCACTCGCCTCAGCCTCCCAAAGTGCTGGGATTACAGGCGTGAGCCATCGCGCCCAACCAGCAATGTACTTTAGATTGACAAATTGTTTGGAATCTCAGAATCAGTCATTAAATCTAGAGAGTTTTGTCACAGATCAAAGAGGGTGCCAAAACAAATTAGTCACCCCTTTTCTTGCAGAAGAAGTTTATAATAAGCTTTAGATGTACCTTATGTCCAAAGGAAGCACTTGGTGTTTTACATAGTGTGGTATCAAAACACGGATAAGGAGACAGAATTTATTGGCTTAATGTTCTCTTCAGAGCTCTTGATATTCATGTGGCATAATTATTAAAAACATGGACTCCAGTGCCAAACATCCTTGAGTTTAGCTTGGAGAGACTATTTAACCCTGCTCTGTCTCAGTGTCCTCATCTTATTGGGGTTGTGGTGAAGACGTTTTATTTACTTATATAACTGTGAGGAATATACACATTCATGTATTTACGTATGTGTATATGAAACTGACCCCATAGTCCCATAGAAGTTTTTTGGGATAAACATAGAAATAGACCCTTCTTGTGCTGGCTTAGTCAGCACATATACTAAAATTGGAACAACAACAGAAAAAGAAACTGACCTGGTCTTAAATTTGAAACTTACATTTGTTTTATTTTATTTTATTTATCTATTTAACTTTTTTGAGATGGAGTCTCATCTGTCGCCCAGGCTGGAGGACAGTGGCATCACCTTGGCTGACTGCAACCTCTGGCTCCTAGGTTCAAGTGATTCTCCTGCCTCAGCCTCCCGAATAGCTGGGACTACAGGTGTGCATAACCACGCCCAGCTAATTTTTTTTTTTTTTTTTGTATTTTTTTTTAGTAGAGACAGGGTTTCACTATGTTGGCCAGGCTGGTCTCGAACTCCTGACCTCAGGTGATCCACCTGCCTCAGCCTCCCAAAGTGTTGGGATTACAGGCGTGAGCCACCGTGCCTGGCCACATTTGTTTTATCTGAGTTTTTTCCTCAAAAAACTACCTTTAGGTCTCTCAAAAAAATTATCAAAGAACTGAAACTCACCAGGTCACCACATCCAGACAATGAGATTCGGGGACCCCTCATTCATCATGATTGCTGCCTTGCTCCTCCCTAGTTCTTGTTTTCTTTTTTTTTTTTTTTTTTCTTTTTTTTTTCAGATGGAGTCTGAAAAAACTCTTGTTGCTCAGGCTAGGGTGCGATGGTACAATCTCAGCTCACTGCAACCTCCACCTCCCGGGTTCAAGCAATTGTCCTGCCTCAACCTCCCAAGTAGCTGGGATTACAGGCACTACCACACCCAGCTAATTTTTGTATTTTTAGTAAAGACAGGGTTTCACTATGTTGGCCAGGCTAGTCTTGAACTCCTGACCTCAGGTGATGTGCCTGCTTTGGCCTCTCAAAGTGCTGGGATTACAGGCATGAGCCACCGTGTCCAGCCTCTCCTTTTCTTATACATTGTTACATGTCTTTTCTGCTACATAAACCCCTAGTTACAGTCAGTCAGGGAATTGGATTTGAGACTGAGCTCCCAATTCCTCTGCTGCAGCACCCAATTAAAGCCTTCTTCCTTGGCAGTAATCGTGGTTTCAGTGATTGGTTTTCTGTGCAGAGAGCAGCAGGACCTAGACTGAACCCCTGGTGTTTTGGTAACACATACACTCTCATGTAGAGCACTTAGAATAGTCTAAGGACATGGTAAGCACTATCCATGTTAATTATGACTTATCTTTACAAATCAACCTCAATATTGTCCTGGCACAGCAGCTCACGCCTGTAATCCCAGCACTTTGGGAGGCTGAGGTGGGTGGATCACTTGCGGCCAGGAGTTCGAGACCAGCCTGGCCAACATGGTGAAACCCTGTCTCCACTAAAAATACAAAAATTAGCTGGGCCTGGTGGCGGGTGCCTATAATCCCAGCTACTTGGGAGGCTGAGGCAGGAGAATCACTTGAACCTGGGAGGCAGAGGTTGCAATGAGCCGAGATCACGCCACTGCACTCCATTCTGGGTGACAGAACGAGGCTTCATCTCAAAAACAAACAAACAAACAAATCAACCTTAATCTCATTCCTTAAATACTTACAAGTTCTGGTTCATGGATCTTTTATCATGAAAGAGTATTACAATTTATTTTAAATGTTTATATCATAATTACATAAATTTTTTGTTTCTTTTTGTAAATAGGTTTCTTGACCTATAAAAAGAGCTGTTTGCTCAAGAGAAGAAACTTCCGGCCAGGCACAGTGGCTCATGCCTGTAATCCAGCGTTTTGGGAGGCCGAGGCAGGCAGATCACCTGAGGTCAGGAGTTTGAGACTAGCTTGGCCAACATGGCTAAACCCTGTCTCTACTAAAAATACAAAATTAGCTAGGCATGGTGGCGCGTGCCTGTAATCCCAGCTACTCGGGAGGCTGAGGCAGGAGAATCACTTGAACCTGAGAGGTGGAGGTTGCAGTGAGCCAAGGTTGTGCCACTGCCCTCCATCCTGGGTGACAGAGGAAGACTCTGTCTCAAAAAAAAAAGAGAAAAGAAAAGAAACTTCCAGTTTTCCAATTTGTTTAGATCCAGGAATAGACCAATTTGAAAAATCTTAAATAATATTAACTACTCAGGCCATAGTATTCTTCATAAAATGGCTGTAAGAGGCAGCAATACTAAGAAAAACATGAATTTATGAACGTAAGTACTGCTTTTTTCCCCCTCAGTTTGATTTAAATTTAATATCCTCCCACAATGGAAAATGATTTATAATAAAGAGATAAACTGGAAAGAATAAGAAAATGGAAAAAGATGTCATTTCTTTTTACTACCCAACAGATTTACCATATGTTTTAAAATGATGTCTGGCCATCTACAGTAAATGAAACAAAATGCTTTTTAAAATAATGTAACACTTTAAACTATTTTTACTACCAAACTCTCCCTGTCTTGTGAAATATCCATCTTACTAAGCAAAGGTTTGTTTAAGCTCCACTTACATCTGTGTTGTTTTTAGCTCATTGCTTTTTAAAAAAGCAATGGGTGAGTTTATTTCCCAGTTTATCTGTTATAGTAAAATATAAAAGGCATTTCTGTTTTGGCCTCTAGTATAGCATTATCGAAAGCTACGAAACTCACAGCAAAATATAGGACAGTGTAAAATTAGAAACGGCTGGTGTTTCTTTAGCAGCAGTTGCTGTCCTTGCAGTTGTTTTCCCCTCTTGCCACCAGCACAAATCTGAAAGTCACCTCTGTGTACCAGACAACAAACCCCAAGTGTGTTTTTGAAATAACAGCTTTATTATTCACATAGCATAGACTTCACCCTTTTAAAGTACACAATTCGGTGGGTTTTAGTATATTCACAGAGTTGTGTAATCATTACCATTGTCCATTTAGAACATTTTCTTCTCTCCAAAAAAAACCAAAAAAAACCCCCAAAAACTCCATACCCTTTAGCATTCATTCCCCATTTCTTCATTCCCCCAGGACCTGGCAATCACTAATCTACATTGTGTCTCCGTGGACTTGCCTAGTCCAGACATTTCATATAAATGGAATCACAATTATGTGACCTTAGTGACTGGCTTCTTTTGCTTCTTCTTCTTCTTCTTCTCCTTTTTTTTAATTATTATTATTATTATTATTATTATTATACTTTAGATTTTATGGTACATGTGCGCAATGTGCAGGTAAGTTACATATGTATACATGTGCCATGCTGGTGCGCTGCACCCACCAACTCGTCATCTAGCATTAGGTATATCTCCCAATGCTATCCCTCCCCCCTCCCCCCACCCCACAACAGTCCCCGAAGTGTGATGTTCCCCTTCCTGTGTCCATGTGTTCTCATTGTTCAATTCCCACCTATGAGTGAGAATATGCGGTGTTTGGTTTTTTGTTCTTGCGATAGTTTACTGAGAATGATGATTTCCAATTTCATCCATGTCCCTACAAAGGACATAAACTCATCATTTTTTATGGCTGCATAGTATTCCATGGTGTATATGTGCCACATTTTCTTAATCCAGTCTATCATTGTTGGACATTTGGGTTGGTTCCAAGTCTTTGCTATTGTGAATAATGTGGCAATAAACATACGTGTGCATGTGTCTTTATAGCAGCATGATTTATAGTCCTTTGGGTATATACCCAGTAATGGGATGGCTGGGTCGAATGGAATTTCTAGTTCTAGATCCCTGAGGAATCGCCACACTGACTTTCACAAGGGTTGAACTAGTCTACAATCCCACCAACAGTGTAAAAGTGTTCCTATTTCTCCACATCCTCTCCAGCACCTGTTGTTTCCTGACTTTTTAATGATTGCCATTCTAACTGGTGTGAGATGGTATCTCATTGTGGTTTTGATTTGCATTTCTCTGATGGCCAGTGATGGTGAGCATTTTTTCATGTGTTTTTTGGCTGCATAAATGTCTTCTTTTGAGAAGTGTCTGTTCATGTCCTTCGCCCACTTTTTGATGGGGTTGTTTGTTTTTTTCTTGTAAATTTGTTGGAGTTCATTGTAGATTCTGGATATTAGCCCTTTGTCAGATGAGTAGGTTGTGAAAATTTTCTCCCATTTTGTAGGTTGCCTGTTCACTCTGATGGTAGTTTCTTTTGCTGTGCAGAAGCTCTTGAGTTTAATTAGATCCCATTTGTCAATTTTGGCTTTTGTTGCCATTGCTTTTGGTGTTTTAGACATGAAGTCCTTGCCCATGCCTATGTCCTGAATGGTAATGCCTAGGTTTTCTTCTAGGGTTTTTATGGTTTTAGGTCTAACGTTTAAGTCTTTAATCCATCTTGAATTGATTTTTGTATAAGATGTAAGGAAGGGATCCAGTTTCAGCTTTCTACATATGGCTAGCCAGTTTTCCCAGCACCATTTATTAAATAGGGAATCCTTTCCCCATTTCTTGTTTTTGTCAGGTTTGTCAAAGATCAGATACTTGTAGATATGTGGCATTATTTCTGACGGCTCTGTTCTGTTCCATTGATCTATATCTCTGTTTTGGTACCAGTACCATGCTGTTTTGGTTACTGTAGCCTTGTAGTATAGTTTGAAGTCAGGTAGTGTGATGCCTCCAGCTTTGTTCTTTTGGCTTAGGATTGACTTGGCGATGCGGGCTCTTTTTTGGTTCCATATGAACTTTAAAGTAGTTTTTTCCAATTCTGTGAAGAAAGTCATTGGTAGCTTGATGGGGATGGCATTGAATCTGTAAATTACCTTGGGAAGGATGGCCATTTTCATGATATTGATTCTTCCTACCCATGAGCATGGAATGTTCTTCCATTTGTTTGTATCCTCTTTTATTTCCTTGAGCAGTGGTTTGTAGTTCTCCTTGAAGAGGTCTTTCACATCCCTTGTAAGTTGGATTCCTAGGTATTTTATTCTCTTTGAAGCAATTGTGAATGGGAGTTCACTCATGATTTGGCTCTCTGTCTGTCTGTTATTGATGTATAAGAATGCTTGTGAACTCTCCACCCCAAATCAACAGAATATACATTTTTTTCAGCACCACACCACACCTATTCCAAAATTGACCATATACTTGGAAGTAAAGCTCTCCTCAATAAATGTAAAAGAACAGAAATTGTAACAAACTGTCTCTCAGATCACAGTGCAATCAAGCTAGAACTCAGGATTAAGAATCTCACTCAAAACCGCTCAACTACGTGGAAACTGAACAACCTGCTCCTGAATGACTACTGGGTACATAACGAAATGAAGGCAGAAATAAAGATGTTCTTTGAAACCAACGAGAACCAAGACACAACATACCAGAATCTCTGGGATGCATTCAAAGCAGTGTGTAGAGGGAAATTTATAGCACTAATTGCCCACAAGAGAAAGCAGGAAAGATCCAAAATTGACACCCTAACATCACAATTCAAAGAACTAGAAAAGCAAGAGCAAACACATTCAAAAGCTAGCAGAAGGCAAGAAATAACTAAAATCAGAGCAGTACTGAAGGAAATAGAGACACAAAAAACCCTTCAAAAAATAAATGAATCCAGGAGCTGGTTTTTTGAAAGGATCAACAAAATTGATAGACCGCTAGCAAGATTAATAAAGAAAAAAAGAGAGAAGAATCAAATAGATGCAATAAAAAATGATAAAGGGGATATCACCACCGATCCCACAGAAATACAAACTACCATCAGAGAATATTACAAACACCTCTATGCAAATAAACTAGAAAATCTAGAAGAAATGGATAAATTCCTCAACACATACACCCTCCCAAGACTAAACCAAGAAGAAGTTCAATCTCTGAATAGACCAATAACAGGAGCTGAAATTATGGCAATAATCAATAGCTTACCAACCAAAAAAAGTCCAGGACCAGATGGGTTCACAGCCGAATTCTACCAGAGGTACAAGGAGGAGCTGGTACCATTCCTTCTGAAACTATTCCAATCAATAGAAAAAGAGGGAATCCTCCCTAACTCATTTTATGAGGCCAGCATCATCCTGATACCAAAGCCTGGCAGAGACACAACAAAAAAAGAGAATTTTAGACCAATATCCTTGATGAACATTGATGCAAAAATCCTCAATAAAATACTGGCAAACAGAATCCAGCAGCACATCAAAAAGCTTATCCACCATGATCAAGTGGGCTTCATCCCTGGGATGCAAGGCTGGTTCAATATACGCAAATCAATAAATGTAATCCAGCATATAAACAGAACGAAAGACAAAAACCACATGATTATCTCAATAGATGCAGAAAAGGCCTTTGACAAAATTCAACAACCCTTCATGCTAAAAACTCTCAATAAATTAGGAATTGATGGGACGTATCTCAAAATAATAAGAGCTATTTATGACAAACCCACAGCCAATATCATACTGAATGGGCAAAAACTGGAAGCATTCCCTTTGAAAACTGGCACAAGACAGGGATGCCCTCTCTCACCACTTCTATTCAACATAGTGTTGGAAGTTCTGGCCAGGGCAATTAGGCAGGAGAAGGAAATCAAGGGTATTCAATTAGGAAAAGAGGAAGTCAAATTGTCCCTGTTTGCAGATGACATGATAGTATATCTAGAAAACCCCATTGTCTCAGCCCAAAATCTCCTTAAGCTGATAACCAACTTCAGCAAAGTCTCAGGATACAAAATCAATGTGCAAAAATCACAAGCATTCTTATTTTTTTTTTCCTTTTCTTTTAGCTACAGGGTCTCACTATGTTGCCCAGGTTAGTTTCAAACTCCTGGGCTCGAGGTGCCGTTCGGGGCCCGGCCCTCCAGTTCCGCCGTGGCCACCGCTGCCGAGGTGCGTGGGCCCGGCGGAGGGCCGGGCCTGCATTCTCTCCTCCTTCCTCCCCGCCTCTGGCTGCCAGTAGGACCTCTCGCAGCCGCTGGGACCCTGTGTCATCGCCAAGGCGGAGCACGATGCCCTGAAAAGAGGGAGGTGATGGAATTAAACCACCCCCAATCATTGGAAGATTTGGAACTTCACTGAAAATTGGTATTGGTGGATTGCTAAATGTTGGAAAATCTACTTTCTTCGATGTACTAACCAATAGTCAGGCTTCAGCAGAAAACTTCCCATTCGGCACCATTGATCCTAATAAGAGTAGAGTACCTGTGCCAGATGAAAGGTTTGACTTTCTTTGCCAGTACCACAAACCAGCAAGCAAAATTCCTGCCTTTCTAAATAGAGTGGATACTGCTGGCCTTGTGAAAGGCGCTCACAATGGGCAGGGCCTGGGGAATGCTTTTTTTCTTTTTAATCTCATATTAATGCCTGTGATGGCATCTTTCAACTAACACGTACTTTTGAAGATGGTGATGACACATGTTGAAGGAAGGGTAGATCTTATTGGAGATATAGAAATAATACATGGAGAGCTTCAGCTTAAAGAGGAGGAAATGATTGGGTCCATTACAGATAAACTAGAAAAGGTGGCTGTGAGAGGAGGAGATAAAAAATTAAAACCTCTTTGGGAGGCCGAGGTGGGCAGATCACCAGGTCAGGAGTTCAAGACCAGCCTGGCCAATATGGTGAAACCCCATCTGTACTAAAAATACAAAAATTAGCCAGGCATGGTGGTGTGTGCCTGTAATCCCAGCTACTCGGGAGGCTAAGGCAGGAGAATTGCTTGAACCTGGGAGGCAGAGGTGTCAGTGAGCTGAGATTGTGCCACTGCCCTCCAGCCTGGGCGAGACTCTGTCTCAAAAAAAAAAGAAAGAAAAACAAATGGTTGATAAAAATAAAAATAAATTAAATAGTGGGTGGACAAGTATGACCTAGGTGCCTTTGTCATTCCTTTTAGTGGGGCCTTGGCAAGAATTGAGTGCTGAGGAGAGACCGAAGTAACTGGAAGCAAACACAACTCAAAGTGCTTTGCCAAAGATCATTAAGGCTGGGTCTGCAGCACTCCAACTAGAATACGTTTTCACTGCAGGTCCAGATGAAGCGTGTGCATGGAGCATCTGGAAAGGGACTAAGGATCCTCAGGCTGCAGGAAAGATTCATACAAATTTTGAAAAGAGATTCATTATGGCTGAAGTAATGAAATACGAAGATTTTAAATGGAAAGGTTCTGAAAATGCAGTCAAGGCTGCTGGAAAGTACAGACAACAAGACAGAAATTATATTGTCGAAGATGGAGATATTATCTTCTTCAAATTTAACACACCTCAACAACCAAAGAAGAAAGATAATGCATATTTTACAGTACTCCAGATGTCTGCACTCAACAAAATATTTGAAAAAAAAAATACAAAAAAACAAACTCCTGGGCTCAAGCAATCCTCCTGCCTTGGCCTCCCAAAGTGCTGGGATTACAGGCATGAGCCGCCATGCCCAGCCAGCTTTTTTCACTTAGCTTAATGCTTTCAAGGTTTATTCATGTTGCAGAATGTATCAGTACTTCATTCCTTTTTATGGTCAAATAATATTCCATCGTATGGTTATACCACATTTTGTTTAATCATTCACCAGATGATGGACATTTAGGTTGTTCTTGTGTTGATTATTATGAACAATGCTGTTATTAACATTTATGTACAAGTTTTTATGTGGATATATGTTTTTATTTTTCATGAGTATATGTACAAAGAATGAAGTTGCTGGGTCATATGATAACCTTTTGAAGAACTGCCAGACTATTTTCCAAAGTGGCTGCACCATTTAGCATTCCCAGTTGCAGTGCATGAGAGTGCCGATTTCTCCACATTCTAACCTTTGTTATCTATCTTTTTGATTATAGCCATTCTAGCGGCAATGATGTAGTATCTCGTTTTGATTTTGATTTGCATTTCTCTGATGGCTAATGACATTGAGCATCTTTCCATGTGCTCATTGTCCATTTGTATATCTTCTTTGGAAAAATGTCTTTTCAGATGCATTTTTAAAAAAAACAATTATGGGTTTTATCTTAATATTGGGTCGTAAGAGTTTTTTAGAATATTCTGAATATAAGTCTCATATCAGATATATGATTTGCAAATATTTTCTCCCAATCTGTGGGTACTTGGACTTTCTTGATGGTATTTTTTGAAGCACTAAAATTTTCAGTTTTCATGAATTCCAGTTTATCTGTTTATTTCTTTGGTTGCTTGTGCTTTTAATGTTGTGTCTAAGAAACCATTCTGTAACCCAAGAAAATTTACTTTGGGGGGTCATGGTGGTTCACACCTGTAATCTCAGCACTTTTGGGAGGTTGAGACTTGAGACCAGGAGTTAAAGATTAGCCTGGGAAAAATAGTGAGACCCCGTCTCAAAAAAAAAAAAAATTAAAAAGTAGCCAGACATGGTGGCATATTTCTGTGGTCCCAGCTACTCAGGAGGCTGAAATGGGAGGATTGCTTGAGCCCAGGAGGTAGAGGCTATAGTGAACCATGTTCACACATCTGCACTCCAGCCTGGGGTGACAGAGTGGGACCCTGTCTCCAAAAATACATAAATATATAAAAATTTTTAATTTACTTATATATTTTTTCTACAAGTTGTACGGTTTTAATTCTTACATTTTGAGCTAATTTTTATGTATGGTGTGACATAGGAGTCCAAATTAATTTTTTTGCAATTCACTTGTCCCAGCACCATATATTGAAAGGCTCTTTCTCACTGAATTTTCTCGGCATCTTTGTCAAAAATCAGTTGACCATGAATATAAGGGTTTATTTTTGGGCTCTAATTCTATTGCATTGATCTATATGAATGTTGAATGTTTTTATACCAGTACCACACTGTCTTGATTGCTGTAGCTTTGTGCTTGATATGGTCAGGCTTTGTGTCCCCACCCAAATCTTATGTTGAATTGTAATCCCCATAATCACCATCATCCCCATGTGTCAACGGAGAGACCAGTGGAGGTAATTGAATCGTGGAGGCAGTTCCCCATGCTGTTCTCATGACAGTGAGTTCTCATAAGATCTGATTGTTTTATAAGGGGCTCTTTCCCCTTTCTCTTGGCACTTCTTCCTGCTGCCTTGTGAAGAAGGTGCCTTGCTTCCCCTTCACCTTGATTGTAAGTTTCCTGAGGCCTCCCCAGACATGCTGAACTGTGAGTCAATTAAACCTCTTTCCTTTATAAATTACCTAGTCTCAGAATGTTATTTATAGCAGTATGAAACTGGACTAATACAGTGCTGTTTTGAAATCAGGAAGTGCCAGTCCTTCAACTTTGTTCTTTCTCAAGGTTGTTTTGGCTATTTTATGTCCCTTGTATTTCTTTCACTGTTTTTCTTCCTTTTGTAGTTTTAACTGACCATTTTATATGACTTCATTTTTTCTCTCCTTTTTTTTTTTATTTTTTTCTTAGCATATTCATTGTACTTCTTTTTTTTTTTTTTTTTTTTACTGTTTAACAACTTTTTTCAGTGGTTGCTCTAGGTTCCCTTTTTTTTGTTGTTTTTGTATTTTTTAGAGACAGGGTCTCACCGTGATACCCAGGCTGGAGTGCAGAGGTGTGAACATGGTTCACTGCAGCCTCTACCTCCTGGGCTCAAGCAATCCTCCCACCTCAGCCTCCCAGATAGGTTGGATTACAGGCACAAGCCACCACACCACTCTAATTTTGTTGTAGTAGTTTTTGGTAGAGAGTCTCACCATGTTGCCCAGTCTGGTCCCAAATTCCTGGCCTCAAGCAATTCTCCCGCCTCAGCTTCCCAAAGTGTTGGGATTACAGGCATAAGCCACCATGCGTGGCCAACTCTTGTATTTTAATCTGAATTTTAGGATCAGCTTGACAATTTCTGCAAGAAAGAAAACTGGGGTTTTGATAGGATTGCCTTGAGGCTGGGCATGGTGGCTTATGCCTGTAATCCTAGCACTTTTGGAGGGTGAGGTGGGTGGATCACCTGAGGTCAGAAGTTCGAGACCAGCCTGGGCAACATGGTGAAACTCCATCATTACTAAAAATGCAAAAATTAGCTGGATGTTGTGGCACACAACTGTAATCCCAGCTACTGGGGAGGCTAAGGCACTAGAATCATTTGAACCCAAGAGGCGGAGGTTGCAGTGAGCTGAGATGGCGCCACTGCATTCCAGCCTGGGAGACAGAGCGAGACTCCATCTCAAGAAAAAAAAAATCACACTGTACCCCATAAGTAAGTGCAATTATTATGTGTCAAAAATAAAAAATTATATAAAAACTAATAAACAAGTACACCAATGTTGTAGGGTACAAGATCAATAAACAAAAACCAATCATATTTCTGGCAGGGCATGGTGGCTGGGCTCAGTGGCACAAGCCCGGGAGTTTGAGACCAGCCTGGCCAGCATGGTGAAACACCGTCTCTACTAAAACTACAAAAAATTAGCTGGGCGTGGTGGCACATCTGTAATCTCAGATACTCAGGAGGCTGAGGCATGAGAATCACTTGACCCTGGGAGGTGGAGGTTGCAGTGAGCCAAGGTCACGCCACTGCACTCCAGCCTGGGCAATGGAGCGAGACTCTGTCTCAAAAAAAAAAAAAAAAAAGAAAAAAGTTCATGTAGTACATGTATCAAAACATCACACCAAGGTTGCAGTGGCTCACGCCTGTAATCCTAGTACTTTGGGAGGCCGAGGCAGGTGGATCACTTGAGGTCAGGAGTTAAAGACCAGCCTGGTCAACACAGTGAAACCCCGTCTCTACTAAAAAAAAAAAAAAAAAAGAAGAAGAAGAAGAAGAAGAAGAAGAAGTTGGCAGCATGGGGAGGGGGAGGAACAAGTGGGGAGTGGGGGTGTTGTTAAAAAAATACTGGTCTGCTTCAACCCAAGAGGAATCGGAAGATCAAAAGCAGTTTGGGAAAGCCAGAACCATCAGGGATGGAGGGAGAAGGAAAATCCAGGGGTTGGGGGGTTCTGTTTGGCAACTGGGGTGAAGGGATTGCTTTCTCCCTGCTGGGATTCTCCCCAGCCCCTCCAGTCAGGCAGGAAGGGAGCAGCCTATTTCACTGCAGGCCCAGATGAAGTGCGTGCATGGACCATCCTTGAACTCCTGGGTGCAAGGGATCCTTCTGCCTCAGCTTCCCAAGTAGTTAGGACTACAGGTGTGTGTGCCACCATGTCTAGGTAAGGTTTTTTATTTCTAGGGGATGAGGGAGCTGTCTCGCTATGTTGCCCTGGCTGGTCCTAAATTCCTGGGCTCAAGGAATCCTTGCACTCAGCCTCCCCAGTGGCTGGATTACAGGCATAAGCCACTATGGCCAGCCCTCCTGTAATACTTTTAAATCATCTCTATATTAAGCCTGGCTAATTTTTGTTTTTTATGGCTTTTTGTTGTTGTTTTGTAGAGATGGAATTTCCCCATGTTGCCCAGGCTGGTCTGGAACTCCTGGGCTCAGGCGATCCTCCCTCCTCGGCCTCCCAAAGTGTTAGGATTATAGGCATGAGCCACTGTACTTGGCCTAGCAGTGGTATTTTAAATAAATATGCTTTTGGCCAGGCATGGCGGCTCACACCTGTAATCATAGCACTTTGGGAGGCTGAGGCAGGAGGACTGCTTGGGCCTGGGAGGCTGAGGCTGCAGTAAGCTGTGATCACACCACTGAACTCCAGCTGGGTGACATAGCAAGACACTGTCTCAAAAACTGTATATATATATGCTTTAGATTTTCATGTTTTCTCTAGCACCGCAGACTGCTAAATAATCATAGTCAGTTAATGGAAATGAACTCCTATTCTTGCTCACTGAGTTAGGAATTAAAATGAGTAAGTTATGAAAACATACGAATTATTGATATTTTGTGAGGATCAGCAATATTTGAACTTTCTCCCACCTGAGTGGAAGGCAAGCTAAACTTGGAAGCACTCTTGGATTTTTTTTGTTGTTTTTTCTTTTTTTATTTTGATTTAATATTTTTATTGCTTATATTTCTTTTTTTTATGTTTTAATCTGTTAAAGTCAAAGATTTTTTAAATTCCTAGACTGATGGAGAGTAGTTATTTAAAAGCTTGACAAAATAATTTTAATACTGTCTAACCAGCAAGTTTATGAAATCTTTTTTTTTTTTTGGAGACAGGGTCTTGCTCTGTCGCCCAGGTTGGGGTGCAGCAATGCAACCGTGGCTCACTGCAGCCTTGAGCACCAGGCCCAAGCAATCCTCCCACCTCAGCCTCCGGAGTAGCTGGGACTACAGGCAGGAAGTGCCATGCCAGGCTTATTTTTTTTTGTAGGGACAGGGTCTCGCTATATTGCCCAGGCTAGTCTTGAACTCTTGAGCTCACACAACCCTTCTGCCTTGGCCTCCCAAAGTGCTGGGATTACAGGTCTGAGCCACTGTGCCCAGCCTGAAGTCTTTATTTTAATTGATACACCTAAAGTTACTTTTATGATGCATAATTTCATTTATTTATTGATTTATTTTGAGACAGAGTCTTGCTCTGTTGCCCAGGCTGGAGTGCAGTGGTGCCATCTTGGCTCACTGCAACCTTCGCCTCCTGGGTTCAACCGATTCTCCTGCCTCACCCTCCTGAATAGCTAGGATTACAGGTGTGGGCCACCAAGCCCGGCTAATTTTTCATTCTTAGTAGAGATGGGGTTTTACCATGTTGGCCAGGCTGGTCTTAAACTCCTGATCTCAAGTGATCCGCCCGCCTTGGCCTCCCAAAGAGCTGGGATTACAGGCATTAGCCACCACATCCAACCTTACGATGCATAATTTTAGAGATTGCTTTTTTAGACAAATATTGAACTCATGTATTAAATAGTTTAATGAAAACTCAGACTCTATCTGAATATGATACCTCTTTATATTTTTTTACTTTTCTTAAGTTATACATATTTATTATAAAAATATTCAAATTAGTAGGGAATTTTTAAAAACGTAAAATTACGTTGTTCATCTTAAATCGCATTTTTCAGTAGTAACTACTGTGAACACTTTTTGGGAGGGGGGAGGGGACAGGGTCTCTGTCGCCCAAGCTGGAATGCAGTGGCACGTTCTTGGCTCACTGCAACCTCCACCTCCTGGCTTCAAGAGATTCTTGTGCCTCAGCCTCCCAAGTAGCTGGGACTACAGGCATGTGCCACCATGCCTGGCTAATTTTTTTATTTGTTTGTATTTTTTTGTAGAGACAGGGTTTTGCCATGTTGGCTAAGCTGGTCTCGAACTCCTGGCCTCAAGCAATCCACCCACCTCGGCCTCCCAAAGTGTTGGAATTACAGGCATGAGCCACCATGCCTGGCCCTGTTAACAGTTTTGTGTGTTACCTTCCATATCTTTATCTGTGCGTATACAAATCTGTCCTCTGTAACCCATTTTGTACATATTTTTTATTATATAATTTATTTTTTAAAAAATTCTTTTCATAGAATACTTTTTCACACTAAAGATTCCCACAGGAGGAAAATAACAATTTATTACTTATAGTTTTATGTTTGTGGGCAGATTGTTTTAGAACAAGTAAAACACACTTAAGAATTAAGTCTCAGTTTGGAATTTGTAATATTTTGATGCATCTACAAGGAGGACCTAGTCCTTAAATGGAACTTCTATATATTCAGAAGCTCTTTAAGCTTTTCTTCACAGGATTTAGAAATTCATAATGTGAGAAATCAGCATTTCCTAATTTTAAACTTTCCCTAGTATATGTAGTCTTCAGTAGCTGGTATATACCAAACAAAGAGGGAAGTTTTTGAAAATTAAACCTGGCTAATTTTCTGCAAAGTTTTTATTCATGAATTAACAGTATTTCCCATTTCTCCCAGGGCAAATATAGAAGCAGTTTGGTCATGTACTGGCAGTAATAAAGCTGGATTCTCTTTAAGAGATTGATGAGGTCGAGCGCGGTGGTTCACACCTATAATCCCAGCACTCTGGGAGGACGAGGCAGGGGGATCACTTGAGGCCAGGAGTTAAGAGACCAGCCTGGCCAACATGGTGGAACCTTGTCTCTACTAAAAATACAAAAATTAGCCGGGTGTGGTGGCGTGTGCCTGTAATTCCAGCTACTCATGAGGCTGAGGCAGGAGAATTGCTTGAACGTGGGAGGCAGAGGTTACAGTGAGCTGAGATCACACCACTGCACTCCAGCCTGGGTGACAGAGCGAGACTCAGTCTCAAAAAAAAAAACAAAAAACAAAACAAAACAAAAACAACAAGTGGAGGGAAATCATACGTTTGCATCTGTAATGTCCATGTATCACGGATTCTGCCCTAGACTAGACTAGTGTCATCCAGTGCAGTAGCCGCTAGCCACAGGTAGCTATTGAAAACTTGAGGCTGGGCATGGTGGCTAATGCCTATTATCTCAGCACTTTGGGAGGCTAAGGCAGGAGGATAACTTAAGCCCAGGAGTTCAAGATCAGGTTGGGCAACATAGCCAGACCCCGTCTCTGCAAAAAATTTTAAAATTAGTCAAGTGTGGTGGCATGCACCTGTAGTTCCAGCTACTTGGAAGGGTGAGGCGGCAGGATCATCTGAGCCCGGGAAGATCGAGGCTGCAGTGAGCCATGACGGCACCACAGCACTCCAGCCTGGGTGACAGAGTGAGACCCTGTCTTAAAAAACAAACAAACAGGGGCCGGGTGGTGTGGTGTCGGTGTTGGCAGCATCCCCGACGCCCTGCTGCGGTCGCCAGGAGCCTCAGCCTCTGTCTCCTCCCCCTCCCGCCCTCACCGCCACGCGGGACCGCCCGCGCCAGTCAACTCCGCTCACTTTGCCCCTGCTTGGCAGCCGATAAAAGGGGGCTGAGGAAATACCGGACACGGTCACCCGTTGCCAGCTCTAGCCTTTAAATTCCCGGCTCGGGGACCTCCACGCACCGCGGCTAGCGCCGACATCCAGCTAGCGTGCAAGGCGCCGCGGCTCAGCGCGCACCGGCGGGCTTCGAAATCGCAGTCCTCCGGCGTCCCCGAACTCCGCTCGGAGCCTCAGCCCCTGGAAAGCGATCCCGGCATCTGAGAGCCAAGATGCCGGCCCACTTGCTGCAGGACGATATCTCTAGCTCCTATACCACCACCACCACCATTACAGCGCCTCCCTCCAGGGTCCTGCAGAATGGAGGAGATAAGTTGGAGACGACGCTCCTCTACTTGGAAGAAGACATTCGCCCTGATATAAAAGATGATATATATGACCCCACCTACAAGGATAAGGAAGGCCCAAGCCCCAGGGTTGAATATGTCTGGAGAAACATCACCCTTATGTCTCTGCTACACTTGGGCGCCCTGTATAGGATCACTTTGATTCCTACCTGCAAGTTCTACACCTGGCTTTGGGGGGTATTCTACTATTTTGTCAGTGCCCTGGGCATAACAGCAGGAGCTCATCGTCTGTGGAGCCACCGATCTTACAAAGCTCGGCTGCCCCTGCGGCTCCTTCTGATCATTGCCAACACAATGGCATTCCAGAATGATGTCTATGAATGGGCTCACGACCACCGTGCCCACCACAAGTTTTCAGAAACACATACTGATCCTCATAATTCCCGACGTGGCTTTTTCTTCTCTCACGTGGGTCGGCTGCTTGTGCGCAAACACCCAGCTGTCAAAGAGAAGGGCAGTACGCTAGACTTGTCTGACCTAGAAGCCGAGAAACTGGTGATGTTCCAGAGGAGGTACTACAAACACGGCTTGCTGTTGATGTGCTTCATCCTGCCCACGCTTGTGCCCTGGTGTTTCTGGGGTGAAACTTTTCAAAACAGCGTGTTTGTTGCCACTTTCTTGCGATATGCTGTGGTGCTTAATGCCACCCGGCTGGTGAACAGTGCTGCCCACCTCTTCGGATATCGTCCTTATGACAAGAACATTAGCCCCCGGGAGAATATCCTGGTTTCACTTGGAGCTGTGGGTGAGGGCTTCCACAACTACCACCACTCCTTTCCCTATGACTGCGCTGCCAGTGAGTACCGCTGGCACATCAACTTCACCACATTCTTCATTGATTGCATGGCCGCCCTCGGTCTGGCCTATGACCGGAAGAAAGTCTCCAAGGCCGCCATCTTGGCCACCAAACACCGCATATTCTCACTCATAGGTGGGAATTGAACAATGAGAACACATGGACACAGGAAGGGGAACATCACACTTCGGGGACTGTTGTGGGGTGGGGGGAGTGGGGAGGGATAGCATTGGGAGATATACCTAATGCTAGATGACGAGTTGGTGGGTGCAGCGCACCAGCATGGCACATGTATACATATGTAACTAACCTGCACATTGCGCACATGTACCATAAAACCTAAAGTATAATAATAATAATAATAATAATAAAAGATATACTCTTAGCAAATTTCAAGCATACAATACATTACTATTAACTATAGCCACCATGCTGTACATGAGGTTTCCAGAGCCTACTCACCTTATAACAAAGTGTGCACCCTGGAAATGGAAAATTGCTGGTGATTTTTTAAATGTTTGTCAACTTAAAAAGCAAAAATTATATTTTAATCGACAATTTTTAAATTATTGATTGTAACTTTTTTCATATTTGTATTGGTGATTTTTCCTTTTTTGAAATGGATATTTATGCCCTTGATCCATTTTTTTATTGGTTTCTCTATATTTTTCATCCTAACTTACCAGAGTATCTCACATGTTAAGAATATTAACACCTAGTAAAGAGAAAAGAAAAAAAAAAAAAAAAAGAACCAGAGACGGAAACTACAAGAGTGGCTGAGTTTGGGGTCCCTCAGGTTCCTTTTTCAAAAGCCAGCCAGGCAGAGGTTTTAATGTCTGTTTATTAACTACTGAATAATGCTACCAGGATGCTAAAGATGATGATGTTAACCCATTCCAGTACAGTATTCTTTTAAAATTCAAAAGTATTGAAAGCCAACAACTCTGCCTTTATGATGCTAAGCTGATATTATTTCTTCTCTTATCCTCTCTCTCTTCTAGGCCCACTGTCCTCCTTTTCACTTTGTTGCTATCGCCCTCCTTTCTCTTATTGCCTCCCAGGCAAGCAGCTGGTCAGTCTTTGTTCAGTGTCCAGCTTCCAAAGCCTAGACAACATTTCTGTAGCCTAAAACGAATGGTCTTTGCTCCAGATAACTCTCTTTCCTTGAGCTGTTGTGAGCTTTGAAGTAAGTGGCTTGAGCTAGAGATAAAACAGAATCTTCTGGGTAGTTACCTGTTAATTATCTTCAGCCCAGTCTTTTGCTAGATGGAATGGAAAAGCAACTTCATTTGACACAAATCTTCTAAAGCAGGTAAATTGTCGGGGGAGAGAGTTAGCATGTATGAATGTAAGGATGAGGGAAACGAAGCAAGAGGAACCTCTTGCCATGATCAGACATGCAGCTGCCTACCTGGTGAGGACTTCAAGCCCCACCCTGGCTAGGGGTAAGAAGTGGCTGTGGTGTTTGGCAATGCTAATTCAATGCCGCAACATATAGTTGAGGCCGAGGATAAAGAAGAGACATTTTAAGTTTGTAGTAAAAGTGGTCTCTGCTGGGGAAGGGTTTTCTTTTTTTTTTTTCTTTAATAACAAGGAGATTTCTTAGTTCATATATCAAGAAGTCTTGAAGTTGGGTGTTTCCAGAATTGGTGAAAACAGCAGCTCATAGAATTTTGAGTATTCCATGAGCTGCTCCTCACAGTTCTTTCCTCTTTCTGCTCTGCCATCTTCAGGATATTGGTTGTTCCCCTCATAGTAATAAGATGGCTGTGGCATTTCCAAACATCCAAAAAAAGGGAAGGATTTTAGGAGGTGGAGTCGGGTCAAACATAAAATATATATACATATATACGTTGCTTAGAACGTTAAACTATTAGAGTATTTCTCTCCCAAAGAGGGATGTTTGAAAAAACTCTGAAGGAGAGGAGGAATTAGTTGGGATGCCAGTTTCCTCTCCACTGCTGGACATGAGATGGAGAGGTTGAGGGACAGGATCTATGGGCAGCTTCTAAGAGCAAACTTCACATAGGAAGGGATCTGAGAACACATTGCCAGGGGCTTGAGAATGTTACTGAGTGAGTTATTGGGAATCTTAATAAAATAAACTAGCTATTAGGTCCATTCATTAATTAGTTCCAGTTTCTCCTTGAAATGAGTAAAAACTAGAAGGCTTCTCCCCACAGTGTTGTGCCCCTTCACTCATTTTTTTGGAGGCGGCGGGGGGGGCTCTGTTAACATCTAGCCTAAAGTATAGAACTGCCTGGGGGGCAAGGTTAGGAATCTCTTCACTACCCTGATTCTTGATTCCTGGGTCTACCCTGTCTGTCCCTTTTCTTTTACCAGATCTTTCTCTTCCCTGAACGTTTTATTCTTTCCCTGGACAGGCAGCCTCCTTTGTGTGTATTCAGGGGCAGTAATGACTTTCTGTCCAGGCAGCTCCCTCCTGCAGACAGAATGCTCAGGGTCACTGAACCACTGCTTCTCTTTCGAAAGTAGAGCTAGCTGCCACTTTCACGTGGCCTCCGGAGTGTCTCCACCTACACCCCTGTGCTCCCCTGCCACACTGATGGCTCAAGACAAGGCTGGCAAACCCTCCCAGAAACATCTCTGGCCCAGAAAGCCTCTCTCTCCCTCCCTCTCTCATGAGGCATAGCTAAGCCAAGTGCTCACGTTGAGCCAGTGGGCCAGCCACAGAGCAAAAGAGGGTTTATTTTCAGTCCCCTCTCTCTGGGTCAGAACCAGAGAGCATGCTGAATGCCCCCTGCTTGCTCGGTAAGGGTGCCCCACTTGAGTCAGTGCTCTCAGCTAGCAGTGCAATATTTGTAGAAGTAGGAGGAAACAGTTCTCACTGGGAAGAAGCAAGGGCAAGAACCCAAGTGCCTCACCTTGAAAGGAGGCCCTGTTCCCTGGAGTCAGGGTGAACTGCAAAGCTTTGGCTGAGACCTGGGATTTGAGATACCACAAACCTTGCTGAACAGAGTGTCTGTTCAGCAAACTAACCAGCATTCCCTACAGCCTAGGGCAGACAATAGTATAGAAGTCTGGAAAAAAACAAAAACAGAACATCAGTGTTTTGAGACCCTTGGACCACTCCTGTCCCTGTAGCTCAGTCATCAAAGCAGAAGCCTGGCTTTGCTCTATTAAGATTGGAAATGTACACTACCAAACTCTCAGTCCACTGTTGAGCCCCAGTGCTGGAAGGGAGGAGGGCCTTTCTTCCTGTGTTAATTGCATAGAGGCTAAAGGGGTTAGCCTGGACTAAAGGCATCCTTGTCTTTTGAGCTATTCACCTCAGTAGAAAAGAATCTAAGGGAAGATCACTGTAGTTTAGTTCTGTTGACCTGTGCACCTACCCCTTGGAAATGTCTGCTGGTATTTCTAATTCCACAGGTCATCAGATGCCTGCTTGATAATATATGAACAATAAAAACAACTTTCACTTCTTCCTATTGTAATCGTGTGCCATGGATCTGATCTGTACCATGGCCCTACATAAGGCTGGATGGCACCTCAGGCTGAGGGCCCCAATGTATGTGTGGCTGTGGGTGTGGGTGTGGGTGTGTCTGCTGAGTAAGGAACACTATTCTCAAGATTCTAAAGCTCAGTTCAAGTGACACATTAATGATAAACTCAGATCTGATCAAGAGTCTGGATTTCTAACAGTCCTTGCTTTGGGGGTGTGCTGGCAACTTAACTCGGGTGCCTTACATCTTTTCTAATCATAGTGTTGCATGTGAGCCTGCCCTCACTCCCTCTGCGGAATCCCTTTGCACCTGAGAGCCTACTGAAGTGGCTGTAGAAAAAGGGGCCTGAGTGGAGGATTATCAGTATCGCGATTTGCAGGATTCCCTTCTGGGCTTCATTCTGGAAACTTTTATTAGGGCTGCTTTTCTTAAGTGCGCACATTTGATGGAGGGTGGAAGTAATTTGAATGTATTTGATTTATATATATATATTTTTTTTTTTAAGGTTAAAAGATGGTTGTAGCATTTAAAATGGAAAATTTTCTCCTTGGTTTGGTAGTATCTTGGGTGTATTCTCTCTAAGTGCAGCTCAAATAGGTCATCGTGAAAGGTTTAAAAAGCGAGGTGGTTATGCTGTTGGTTATGCTGGTGGTTAAGGCGAGGGCCTCTTCTACCACTGTACCACTGACTTGCTATGTGACCCTGGACAAGTCACTTAACTATAAGGTGCCTCAGTTTTCCTTCTGTTAAAATGGGGATAATAATACTGACCTACCTCAAAGGGCAGTTTTGAGGCGTGACTAATGCTTTTTAGAAAGCATTTTGGGATCCTTCAGCACAGGAATTCTCAAGACCTGAGTATTTTTTATAATAGCAATGTCCACCATGAACTTGATATGTCCGTGTGTCCCAGATGCTGTCATTAGTCTATATGGTTCTCCAAGAAATTGAATGAATCCATTGGAGAAGCGGTGGATAACTAGCCAGACAAAATTTGAGAACGCATAAACAACGCATTGCCACGGAAACATACAGAGGATGCCTTTTCTGTGACTGGGTGGGATTTTTTTCCCTTTTTATGTGGGATATAGTAGTTACTTGTGACAAGAATAATTTTGGAATAATTTCTATTAATATCAACTCTGAAGCTAGTTGTACTAATCTGAGATTGTGTTTGTTCATAATAAAAGTGAAGTGAATCTGAAAAACAAACAAACAAACAAACAAAACCATAAAACAAAACCTTGAAATGTGGCTAATCTGGATTGAATTATGCTGTAAATGTAAAATACACATCAGATTTCTAAGATTTAGAACATAAAAAAGAATGTAAAGTATCTCACCAGTAATTTTTTTAATTGATCATGTGTTGCAATGGTAATATTTAGGGGTATATTGGGTTAACTAAAGCATGTTATTAAATTAATTTTAGCTGGGCATTGTGGCACATGACTGTAGTCCAAGCTGCTGGGAAGGCTGAGGTATTTTTTAAAGTGAGCGTTGGCCAGGTGCAGTGGTTCACACCTATAATCCCAGCACTTTGGGAGGCCGAGGAGGGTAGATCACCGGAGGTTAGGAGTTCGAGACCAGCCTGACCAACATGGTGAAACCCCGTCTCTACTAAAAATACAAAAATTCTCCAGGCATGGTAGCGCATGCCTGTAATCCCAGCTACTCAGGAGGCTGAGGCAGGAGAATCGCTTGAACCCAGGAGGCAGAGGTTTCAGTGAGCCGAGATCACACCATTGCACTCCAGCCTGGGCAACATCAGTGAAACTCCATCTAAACAAACAAACAAACAAACAAACAGAGTGTTAAGGATTGCTAGAGCCCAGGAGTTCAAGGTGCAGTGAGCTATCATCATGCCACTCACCGTACTCCAGCCTGGGCAACAGAGCAAGACCCTGTCTCTTTAAAAAAAAAAAAAAACTATGTTGCCCAGGCTGGAGTGTAGTAGCTATTTACGGTATTCACAGGCACAATCATGGCACGCTATGGGCTGGAACTCCTAGGCTCAAATGATCCTCCTCTTCAGACTCCCAAATAGTTGGAACTACAAGCCCTCGTTAGCTCACCTGATTTTTTTTTTTTTTTTTTTTTTGAGATGGAGTCTCACTCTGTCACCCAGGCTGGAGTGCAATGGCGCGATCTCGGCTCACTGCAACTTCTGCCTCCTAGGTTCAAGTAATTCTCCTGCCTCAGCATCTCCAGTAGCTAGGATTACAGGCACGTGCCACCACACCTGGCTAATTTTTGTATTTTTAGTAGAGATGAGGTTTCACCATGTTGGCCAGGCTGGCTGGTCTCGAACTCCTGACCTCATGATCTGCCTGCCTTGGCCTCCCAAAGTGCTGGAATTACAGGCGTGAGCCCTGTGCCCGGCCACGCTTGAGTTTTTAAAAAGACCCGGGTGTTTATCTGGGATGTGAGCCCCTGTTTCCTTTTACTGTTTTTAATGTGACTGCTAAAAATTTTGAACTACACATATGGCTCACGTTATATTTCCATTGGACCTCGTTGCTCTGAACTAACAGATGAGGTCCATAACACTGGCTTTAAAAATTACGTAGTATGGGCTGGGTGCGGTTGCTCACGCCTGTAATCCCAGCACTTTGGGAGGCCAAGGTGGGCGGATCACAAGGTCAGGAGACTGAGACCATCCTGGCTAACATGGTGAAACCCCATCTGTACTAAAAAATAGAAAAATTAGCCGGGCGTGGTGGCGGGTGCCTGTAGTCCTGGCTACACAGGAGGCTGAGGCAGGAGAATGGCATGAACCCGGGAGGTGGAGCTTGCAGTGAGCCGAGATCGCGCCACTGCACTCCAGCCTAGGCAACAGAGCCAGACTCTGTCTCAAAAATCAATCAATCAATCAATCAATCAATCAATCAATTACATAATATGGCCCGGCACAGTGGCTCAAGCCTGTAAACTCAGGAATTTGGGGGAACTTGGCTGGGCACTGTTGCTCACGCCTGTAATCTCAGCACTTTGGGAGGCCGAGGTAGGCAGATTGAGGTCAGGAGTTCAAAACCAGCCTGGCCAACATGGTGAAACCCCGTCTCTACTAAAAATGCAAAACAATAAGCCGTGCCTGGTGGTGGATGCTTGTAATCCCAGCTACTTGGGAGACTGAGGCAGGAGAATCACTTGAACCTGGGAGGTGGAGATTGCAGGGAACCGAGATCATGCCACTGCACTCCAGCCTGGGTGACAGAGCAAGACTCTGTCTCAAAAAATAAATAAATAGATAGATAGATAGATAAAAAGGGGAACTTGGAATGGAGACCATGCGGGAGTGGTGCTGGGTACGAGACCTGTGTATCTTGTTCCAGGGCTATCTTGAGTCACGGTCCCCTGATGTGGGCTGCTGTCATCTCATCATCTCAACAATGGCCAGGTTGTAGATTAACTGTCTTGAGGTAATCTCTGGTATTTAGCAGTTGGGTCTTCATGCCTGATGTATTTCAAAATTAGCCCCTGGAGTTTCTAAATACGTGCATAATTAGATAAGCGAGAACTGTGCACAGGAGTATCTATCTGGTGGGAAGGGAGAGAAACAAAGAGCTTTATTTATTTATTTATTTATTTTCGAGACAGAGTTTCACTCTGTTGCCCAGGCTGGAGTGCAGTAGCATGATCTCTGCTCACTGCAACCTCTGCCTCCTGGGTTCAAGCAATTCTCCTACCTCAGCCTCCCGAGTAGCTGGGATTACAGGCTTGCACCACTACGCCTAGCTAATTTTTTGTATTTTTAGTAGAGATGAGGTTTCACCATGTTGGCCAGGCTGGTCTCGAACTCCTGGCCGCAAGTGATCCACCTACCTCTGTCTCCCAAAGTGCTGAGATTACAGGTATGAGCCACCAGGCCCAGCCAACAGATAATTTTAAAGTATGTTTCAAGGCTAAATGTAAGAAAGGAAAAAAGTTTCAAAATGCATTTTGAAGCTGAGCTACTTGGTTACATATTGATGCTTTTATTTCTGTAGGATAGATTTCCCAAACAGACTGCTAGCTCAAATGTTATTTTCCAAATTGGCTTTAGCAATTTATATTCCCACCAGCATGTATGAGTGTCCTTTACTCATGCTTTCAGTATGAGGTATGATTACTCTTTTTATTTGTTTGTTTGAGACAGGGTTTCTTTCGCTCTGTTACCCAGGCTGGAATGCAGTGGCATGATCTCAGCTCACTGCAACCTCCACTCCTGGCTCAAGTGATCCTCCAGCCTCAGCCTCCCAAGTAGCTGGGACCACAGGCATAAGCCACCATGGCCAGCCCAGTTTCATATTTCTTGTAGAGACAGGGTTTCACCATGTTGTCCAGGCTGGTCTCGAACTCCTGAGCTCAAAGTTATCTGCCTCGCTTGGCCTCCCAAAGTACTTAGATTACAGGCATGAGCCACCATGCCTGGTGCAGATATGGTTACTCTTTATGATTTTTGTCAATTACTGAAAAGCGGCATCTCTTTCTTGTTTTAATTTGCTTTTTCCTAAATAGTGAGGCTGAGCAGTATCTTTTTATATTTTTATTGACCATTTGAATTTCCTCTTCTGCAATTTGCCTATTTGCAGCCTTTGTCCATTTTTCTGTTTGTCATTAGTTTCTTTCTAATTACTTTGTAGAAACTATTTATATATTACAGACTTTCATTCATATGTATTACAAATATTTTCCCAATCAATTTTTTTTCTTAATTTCGTTTACACTCTCACCATGGAAAAAACTTAATTTTCATATAGTCACTTTCCATTATGATTCCTCTTAATCAAGTTCTCTTCACACACACCTCCTCTCTTTTATTTTTATTATTTTATACTTAGATATCTAATGCATTTCAAGTTATATTATCTTACATGATATGACGTAGTGGCTGATTGACCCAAATTTGCAATCAACTCTATAAAATAGAATCTCTACTACAATGCCTTAATCAAATAGGGGTCGGGCGTGGTGGCTTACACCTGTAACCCCAGCACTTTGGGAGGCCGAGGTGGGTGGATTACCTGAGGTCAGGGGTTCGAGACCAGCCTGACCAGTATGGAGAAACCCCATCTCTACTAAAAATACAAAATTAGCTGGGCATGGTGGTGCATGCCTGTAATCCCAGCTACTTGGGAGGCTGAGGCAGGAGAATCGCTTGAACCCAGGAGACGGAGGTTGCAGTGAGCCGAGATCGCGCCATTGTACTCCAGCCTGGGCAACAAGAGCGAAACTCTGTCTCAAAAAAAAAAAAAAAAGGTTTTTTTTTGGGTTTGTTTTTTCATATAACAAGAAGAATAGAAGTAAAAGATCAGGACAGGTGTGGTGGCTCCACCATGCCATCAAAGATCCAGGCATCTTCTCCCTTTCGGTTCCACAATTCAGGGATCGTTCTTTTCTTTCTTTTTTTTTTTTTTTTTTTTAAGATGGAGCCTTGCTCTGTCACCCAGGCTGGAGTGCAGTGGTGTGATCTTGGCTCACTGCAACCTCTGCCTCCCGGGTTCAGGTGATTCTCCTGCTTCAGCCTCCCAAGTAGTTGGGATTACAGGCATCTGTACCTCGCCCTGCTAATTTTTGTATTTTTAGTAGAGAGGGGGTTTCGCCATGTTGCTCAGGCTGGCCTTGAGTTCCTGACCTCAAGTGATCTGCCCACCTCAGCCTCCCAAAGTGCTGAGATTACAGGCATGAGCCACCACACCCAGCCTATTATTTTCTTTTTCAGGCAAGCCAGTTTCTTTACTAAAAGGGTCATATTTACACGTTACGGGCAGGAAGAATATAGGGTGAAGGACAACCTTCTTTTCTTTTTATCAAGAAAACAATAGCTTTCCTGGAAACTCTACCCATTAGACTTCTAATTATGTCTCACTGAGTGGGACATGGCCACTCTTATTTTCAAGAGAGTCTAGGGTGGTAAATAAATTTGTCTTGGCACATTGCTGCCCTAAACAAAATCAAGATTCTGAATGAAAATTGGGTAGGCAACTAGTGGTGTCTGCCATAGGAGCTAGATTTATTTTCTTCCAGTTGTATACTCAATTATGCCAGAACCGTAAAATAAATAAAATAAAAAATAAAATAATAAAATAAAATAAATAAATAAAAAGTCATCTTGGTCCTTGTATTAGTCTGTTCTCATGCTGCTATAAAGGACTGCCCGGGACTGGGTAATTTATAAAGGAAAGAGGTTTAATCAATTCACAGTTGCACAGGGCTGGGGAAGCCTCAAGAAACTTACAATCATAGCAGAAGGGGAGGCAAACACATCCTCCTTCACCTGGTGGCAGGAAGGAGAAGTGCCGTGCGAAGGGGGAAAAGCCCCTTATAGAACCATCAGATCTTGTGAGAACTCACTCACTATCACTAGAACAGCATGGGGGTAACTGCCCCCATGATTTAATTACCTCCCACTGGGTCCCTCCACGACACGTGGGGATTATGGGAACTACAATTCAAGATGAGATTTGGGTGGGGACACAGCCAAACCATATCAGTCGTTTATTAGATTGCCATGTAGTTGGATCAATTTTGGGGTTCTATTTTTCTTATTTTAAAAAATAGAGATGGAGTCTCGTTCTGTTGCCCAGGCTGGGAGTATACAGGCATGATCATAACTCACTGCAGCCTTAAACTTCTTGGCTCAAGCAATCCTCCCACCTCAGCCTCCTGGGTACCTGGGACTACAGGCACATGCCAGCACACCCGGCTACCTTTTTTATTTTTATTTTTTGTAGAAATGGGGTTTTGCCATGTTGCCCAGGGTGGTCTCAAACTCCTGGGCCTCAAGTGATCCGTGATCTACCCTCTTGGCCTCCCAAAATGCTGGAATTACAGGCATGAGCCATCACACCTGGCCCAATTTTAAAAATTTTTATAGACATGGGGTCTCACTTTGTTGTCAAGGCTGGTTTTGAATTCCTGGCCTCAGACTGGGCGTGGTGGCCCATAATCCCAGCACTCTGGGAGGATGAGGCGGGCCAGAGGCCAGGAGTTCGAGACCAGCCTGGCCAACATGGTGAAACCCTGTCTCTACTAAAAATACAAAAATTACCTGGGCGTGGTGGTGGGTGCCTGTAGTCCCAATTATTAGGGAGGTTGAGGCAGGAGAATCACTTGAACCTGGGAGGTGGAGGTTGCAGTGAGCCAGGATCATGCCGCTGTGCTCCAGCTTGGGTGACAGAGAAAGACCCCATCTCAGTAATTAATAAATAAATAAATAAATAAATAAATAAATTATTCCTGGCCTCAAGCCACCCTCCCACCTTGGGCTCCCAAAGCTCTGGAATTACAGGCATGAGCCACTGTGCTATTTTCTCTAATGATCTAGATGTCTATTCCTGTGCCGATAGTATACTGTTTTATTTACCATAACTTCATTTTAAGTTTAATATACGATAAGACAAGTCCCCTTTGCTGGTCTTCCTTTCCAAATATTTTTGACCATCTCATTTATTCTTCTATATGAATGTTAAAATTACTGTCCAGTTTTTTAAAAAATTGATGTATTCTGATTCTAATTGCACTTATATGCTAATTTGGATTTATATATTACATTTATATGTTAATAAAAGAATTAGCACCTTTATGATATTAATTCTTCCTATTCAAAATCATAGAATATTTTTCCTTCATTTAAAGGTATGATTTTTAGGTCTTTTGAAAAGGCCTGTCTTGAATTTTTATGTAGCCAAATTTATAAAAAAAATTTTCCTTATAGCTTCTGAATTTGGTAACACGTGCTTTAAATGGCCTTTTCCACTCCAAGATTAGAAAAATATTCATCCATGTTTCCCTTAGTACTTTTCTGGTTTCATATTTTATCTTTAATTTTTGATACATATGTAGTTTATTTTGGCATAAAGTAATGATTTAGGTTTTTTTTTTTAAGTCTAACCAGTTGTCTCATTATATTTATTGCATAAGCCACCTTTCTCCCACTGATCTGGAATGCTGGTTTTATCATATCATGAATTCAGTGTGTATTTGGGTCCAGTTCTCATTTTTGCAATTTGTTCTGTTTCTATACGAATACAATAAACATTTAGCGTCTTTGGAGTGCTAAGTGATTTCATCAAAATATTTAATGTTCAATTCCCTGTGAATTCCACATTTTTCTTCCATTTTGAGATAAGAAAAGTGAACCTAGAGAAGGTAAGTTAATTGGCCGGTCACGGTGGCTCACACCTGTAATCCCAGCACTTTGGGAGGCCAAGGCGGGCAGATCACCTGAGGCCAGGAGTTTGAGACCAGCCTGGCCAACATGGTGAAACCCCATCTCTACTAATAATACAAAAATTAGCCAGGTGTGGTGGTGCACACCTGTAATCTCAGCTACTCAGGAGGCTGAGGCAGGAGAATCGCCTGAACCTGGGAGGCAGAGCTTACAGTGAGCCGAGATCGCACCACTGCACTCCAGCCTGGGCGACAGAGCAAAATTCTGTCTCAAAAAATAAAAAATAGATAAAAAATAAAAGAGAGAGAGAGAGAAGGTAAGTTATTTCTCATGCGTTCGGATGTGGGCTCTTGTACTTTCCCCAAGGAGAGCAGCTCGTAGTCTTCATTACTTCAGAGTTGGGATGAGCATTCACATTAGAAGACATGGATGAGGTTCTGAGGTTATTATTATGGTATTGATCCAGGGACCAAGAAATGCCTAGGTCCCTGGGTGCCCTCTTCTTTTTGGCATTCTAGATTGAGGGAGCTACAGAGAGGTATACACAAGGAATGGAAATCTAGTACCTCCCGCTATGCAGCTCTGTTATGTTTGATATTTTCTCTCTTCTCCCTGAAACTAACATGACACAGACTGCAGAGGAGGCCTCTATAAGAGAACAAAAGAGAAATAAATAAGGCCCAAGGAATGCCCTGGACTCTGACCAGTCATATTAACCACTCCTCCTAGGAGCTGAGGGGCCTAGGAAAGTCTTTTTGGGGCGGTAGTCTTGGGGAAATGGAGCAGAAGTGTTTTCTCCCCAAGATCTGCAAAGTTGAACCATATATCTCTAGAGTAACCAAAGGGCTACAGAGATTAAAAATTGAGGTGGGGTTGATGGTGGTTATGGTTAGAGTTATTGTTTCCTGAGTGTTTTTATGTTCTCAGCCTATGAGTGTTTGCCACTTCTACGAACCCCAGTTCCTCAGAATTTCTCATTAGAAACCTCAAGAATTGCCTATAGGGTACGTGAACTCCTGGCTGCTGGTGTCTTCCATCATCCAATAATCGAAAAACATATCATTGTTTCAAGATCTCTTTTAAAAAATAGTTTCACTGGGATATAATTCCAGTTTGACAATGATTTTCCATTCAGACGTTAGAGGTGTTATTCTGCTATCTTCTGGCTTCTTCTGTTTCTGTTGAGAAATCTGCTGTCATTTTCATTTGTTTCTTTGTAGGTAAGATATATTTCTCTCTAGCTGTTTTAGGATCTTTCTCTTCAGTTTTCTGTAGTTTCACTATGATGTGTCTTGATGTGGATTTCTTTTTTTTTTTTTTTTCTGGATTGCAGTTCACAGAGTTTCTTTAAGAATTTGGGTCTCATTAATTCTAGAAAATTCTCAGTCATAACCTTTCAAATATGGCCTCTGCCCCATTTTCTCTATTTCCTCCTACTGGAAATGCAGATATACATTGGATCTTTGTGCTTTATCGTCCATGATCCATGATCTTTCATGCTTTCCATTTCTTTGTCTCTGTGCATCCTGGGTAACTTCTTCGGGGCTATCTTCTAGGTCACAAATTACTCATTTATACTATTCATCTGTTTAATCTTTCCATTGATTTTCTACTTTCAAATATTATAATTTTCTTTTTTTAAATTTTTTGCCTCTCCCAAAATCAGGTGTTATTTTAAAAAATTATTGTTCTTCTTCTTATTATTATTTTTTTAATGTTGATATAGCTCTTTATTATTTATAATATTGATTTTAATTATGTGATTACATTTTGGGTTTTGAATAACTTGTGCACATGTACCATAAAACCTGAAGTATAATAATAATAATAATAATAATAAAGAAAAAAAAATAAATAAATAAATAAATAAATAAAAAAAGAAGGCACAATAATAGCACATTCTTCATAGGATTTCTGGTAAACATTCATTGAGATAATGCATTCAAAGTGATTGAATGGTGTTTGGCATATAGTTAAGTACTCAATAAATATTAATTATTGTTAAGTTGTTCTTATTATTATTTTGAGACAGAGTCTCGCTCTGTCGCCCAGGCTGGAGGAGTGCAGTGGCGCGATCTCAGTTCACTGCAACCTCCCCATCCGGGGCTCAAGCAATTCCTGTGCCTCAGCCTATGGAGTAACTGGGACCACAGGCCTGTGCCACGACGCCCAGCTAATTTTTGTATTTTTAGTGGAGGCAGAGTTTCACTTTGTTGGCCAGGCTACTCCTGAACTCCTGGCCTCCCAAAGTGCTGGGATTACAGGCATGAGCAACCGCACCCAACCTTATTATAATAATTTTCATTTCAAAAGTTGTTTGATTCCCTAATCACTACCTACTTTCATGCTGTTTTAACCTAGTCAAACTGCTGGTCTCATGTGTTTTGTTTTTTGTCTTTGAGAGAGTCTCACTCTGTCACCCAGGCTGGAGTGCAATAGCATGATCTCGGCTCACTGCCCCCTCCACCTCCTGGATTCAAGTGATTCTCCTGCCTCAGCCTCCCAAGTAGCTGAGTGGGATTACAGGCATGTGCCACCACATCTGGCTAACTTTTTTTTTTTTGAATTGGAGTCTTCCTCTGTCGCCCAGGCTGGAGTGCAGTGGGCCGGTCTTGGCTCATTGTTCCAGCAATTCTGCCTCAGCCTCCCGGGTAGCTGGGATTATAGGCATGTGCCACTGTACCCAGCTAGTTTTTGTATTTTTAGTAGAGATGGGGTTTCACCATGTTGGCCAGGTTGGTCTCGAACTCCTGAGTTCGGGTGATCCACCCACCTCGGCCTCCCAAAGTGCTGGGATTACAGGCATGAGCCATGGCACCCGGCCTGGTCTCATATGTTGGTAGTAGTTAAAGCTAGATAATGGGTACCTAGGGATTTGTTAGACTTTTATCTACTTTTGGTATATTAAATGATTTCCATAATAAGTTTTAAAGGGCAGGGAGGGGGTCATCACACTTTAAAAAGTTGGGGATAATTGAACAATAGGCCATATGAAAACATGAGAATTTAAACTGGGTTATGGAGAAGACACAATTGTGGGGCATGAAACTTTTCTGGAATACAGTGGAGGATTCTGAATGGGTTGAGGACAGCAGGAAGGGAGGCTGTGGATATGTGGGAGACAGGAAAGAAGAGGCAGAGAATAGGAAGTGGGTTCCAACCCATGATGGGAGGAAACCAACACAGTCTATTCCATTTTCTTCAGGGCCCTAGGACCACAGAGCCACTAAGATAATCTATATGCTGCCTTCATTTGAATATCAAGGGCTGCTGGTGTCTGGGTTCAGGGAATTTTTTCCATTGCTCCCTTCTGTCTAGTCCAGTATAGCCAGTCTGACCTCTTGGCTCAACTGGTATCATCTCCAACCAATTCATGCCATGCCTTGCTAAGAGAAAGACCGTAAGAGGCAATGAAGAAAAAAACCGTTCAGACTTCTTTTCTTAGGTGACATAATTCTGTCTTTCCACTTTCTGTCCTGTCATGAAAAATTTGAAGAAAAATTTTAATTAAAGTATACACATTCGACCGGGCGTGGTGGCTCATGCCTGTAATCCCAGCAATTTGGGAGGCCAAGGCAGGAGGATCACCTGAGGTCAGGAGTTTCAGACCAACCTGGCCAACATGGTGAAACCTCATCTCTACTAAAAATACAAAAATTAGCCAAGTGTGGTGGCACATGCCTGTAATTCCATCTACTCAGGAGGCTGAGGCAGGAGAATCACTTGAAACCAGGAGGTGGCAGTTGCAGTGAGCCAAGATCATGCCAATGCACCCCAGCCTGGGTGACAGAGCAAGACTCTGTCTCAAAAAAAAAAAAAAAATTCCGCATACATAAGCAGAGAATATGCATTAAAAAAATCAGCAGAGCCTCACATTCAAGGATTTTCTACACAAGAAACCATTCCTCAAATATGTGCTTGGAATTACTAGGATTTCTCTTGCAAACATTTAAATAACACCTCATTCTTTTAAAATTGTGGTTATATATGTCATGTTAGTAGATCATTACAGCAACTTTCCTGGGTAAAGCAGTTATTTCTAGGTCATTTTATAGAAGGAAAAACAACCAGTACTTTTTTTTGCTTTACTTCAGTAGCTATTGCCTCCTTCAATTTGACATTTCAATCCTGGCACATAGTGGGGGCTCAACAAATATTTGTTGGAGGAATGCCATTTAAAATACAATGATTGGATAGGAGAATATTTGAGGGCATTAACATTTTTTAAAAGCCAAAAAAATTACAATTGGACTTATAAGATTTTGATTTTTTTGTGTGTATTTTCTTTTAAAAAATAAGCTTCTCTAGGCTGGGCTTGGTGGCTCATGCCTGTAATGCCAGCACTTTGGGAGGCTGAGGCGGGTGGATCACCTGAGCTCAGGAGTTTGTGACCAGCCTGGCCAACATGGTGAAAACCCATCTCTACTAAAAATACAAAAATTAGCTGGGTGTGGTGGCACACACCTGTAATCCCAGCTACTAGGGAGGCTGAAGCAGGAGAATCGCTTTAACCTGGGAGGCAGATGTGGCAGTGAGCCGAGATCACACCACTGCACTCCAGCCTGGGTGACAGAGCAAGACTCCGTCTCAAAAATAAATAAGTAAATAAAGTATATAAATAAATAAGCTTCTCTTTTGGCTTCTTCCAATGTACTCTCTTTGAGTAGGAAGAAATTACATTGTTATGATTTAGACTAGTAAATTCTTTTTTTTTTTTTTTGAGATGGATTCTCACTCTTATTGCCCAGCCTGGAGTGCAGTGGCGTGATCTTGGCTCACTGCAACCTCTGCCGCCAGGGTTCAAGTGATTCTCCTGCCTCAGCCTCCTGAGTAGCTGGGATTACAAGTGCCTGCCATCACGCCTGGCTAATTTTTGTAGTTTTAGTACAGATGGGGTTTCACCATCTTGGCCAGGATGGTCTTGAACTCCTAACCTCGTGATCCACCCGCCTCGGCCTCTCAAAGTGCTGGGATTACAGGTGTGAGCCATTGCGCCTGGCCGACCAGTAAATTCTTATATCAAAAAACTGAGTTAGAATGGGTCCCTGGAGCTGTTTTCCATCCCTAAAAAGATGACGTCAAGCTATCATGTATAATAAATAACTCAATTGACCACATATTTTCCTTTAAGCCTAATGATGAAATAATATTATAGTGAAATACTTAGAAGTTTTAAGGGAAAAAATCCTTTAAGTCATTAAATTAAAATTTAAACCGAAACAATAACTTGACTGTTTTAGAATAAAATTGGCATATGAAAAGTTTGATAGCGAACGACAGTAAGATTAACCTACTACAGCATTTGCCTTTAGCATTTACTGAGTAATACTTGAAGCTATCATAAATGTGCAAATGAAGACATTATTTATTGTATTACTGCTGAGATTAATATTGTCTTTTTCAGATTTCTAAAACATTACAACAAATGCACACATGAGGGCGCTCTAATGAGCCAGATATGGAGAGGGTAGGCATTTGCTGACTGTTAAGCCAAAACTAGTTCTAGCCGGGCGGGGTGGATCAGACCCGTAATCCCAGCACTTTGGGAGGCCGAGGCGGGCGGATCACGAAGTCAGGAGATCGAAACCATGCTGGATAACACGGTGAAACCCCGTCTCTACTAAAAATACAAAAAAAAAAAAGCCGGGCGTGGTGACTGGCGCCTGTAGTCCCAGCTGCTCGGGAGGCTGAGGCTGAGGCAGGAGAATGGTGCGAACCCGGGAGGCGGAGCTTGCAGTGAGCCGAGCTCGCGCAGCCGCACTCCAGCCTGGGCGACAGAGCGAGACTCCGCCTCAAAAAAAAAAAAAAAAACTAGTTCTATACTTTTACAGATGGAAAAATCAAGGTCCACCAAAGAGGTTATGATTCTACATGTGTTATTCTCTAGAGGAAATAAATTGGGTATTAGAATTTTAAAAAGATTGAACAGAAACCCCTGTCAGTGAATTTATGCTGGATAATTTTGACTCTTATCCCAGCAACTCCTTATTGAAAATCTTTACCCATGGCATGATATAATTTATCTTCAATCTTAAATGGGTTCGGTAATAGTGTTTATAGGATGTAGGAGAAATACTTAATTAGAATATTTATTTATATGAACTTTTGCTCTATAAAATTATAAAATGTTAATTTTGCTTCGTTTATACGTTATTTTTTTTTTTTTTTTTTTTTTTGAGATGGAGTCTCGGTCTGTCGCCCAGGCTGGAGTGCAGTGGCGTGGTGTGATCTCGTCTCACTGCAACCTCTGCCTCCCGGGTTCAAGCGATTCTCATGCCTCAGCCTCCCAAGTAGCTGGGACTACAGGCACGCGCCACCACGCCTGGCTAATTTTTGTATTTTTAGTAGAGACATGGTTTCGCCATGTTGGCCAGGGTGGTCTCGAACTCCTGACCTCAAGGGATCTGCCCGCCTTGGCCTCCCAAAGTGCTAGGATTACAGGTGTGAGCCACCAACACCTGGCCCATTTATACTTAAGGCTGATTCTCAACTGATTTGGGTAAGATCCTTAGTCTTTCCCCGTCTCTGACGTAATTCCTAGTTTGTCCTTTGGCTTTCCTATGCATATAAAGCTTGCAGATTTTCCAGGGAAGGAGTCCCATAAACACTCACAAAGATTTTATTAGGGAGAAGCTATGATGGGAATATAGAATGTAGATTTTTTTAATTTAAAAATCAGTATGGGCCGGGCGCAGTGGCTCAAGCCTGCAATCCCAGCACTTTGGGAGTCCAAGTCAGGCGGATCACGAGGCCAGGAGATCGAGACCATCCTGGCTAACACAGTGAAACCCCATCTCTACTAAAAATACAAAAAATTAGCTGGGCGTGGTGGTGCGCAACTGTTGTCCCAGCTACTCGGGAGGCTGAGGCAGGAGAATGGCGTGAACCCGGGAGGCGGAGCTTGCAGTGAGCCGAGATCGCACCACTGCACTCCAGCCTGGGCGACAGAGCGAGACTCCCTCTCAAAAAAAAAAAAAAATCAGTATGGGCCGGCCGTGGTGGCTGACGCCTGTAATCCCAGCACTTTGGGAGGCCGAGGCGGGCGGATCACGAGGTCAGCAGATCAAGACAATTCTGGCTAACACGGTGAAACCCGGTCTCTACTAAAAATACAAAAAATTAGCCGGGTGCAGTGGCCGGCGCCTGTCGTCCCAGCTACTCCGGAGGCTGAGGCAAGAGAATGGCGTGAACCCGGGAGGCAGAGCTTGCAGTGAGCGGAGATCGCGCCACTGCACTCCAGCCTGGGTGACAGAGCGAGACTCCGTCTCAAAAAAAAAAAAAAAAAAAATCAGTATGTAGAGCTGGGCATGGCGGTGTGTGCCTATTAGCCCAGCCACTGGGGAGGCTGAGGCAGGAGAAGCCCTTGAGCCCAAGAGTTCAAGACTAGCCTGGGCAACACAGCGAGACCCTCATCTCAAAAAAAAATAATAAAATAAAGTATTGCAATATTTATTATATAGGCAAATTTTTTTCAACTTAAGCACTACCCTCATCAAGGGAAGGTTTGTTTGATTAGATCCCCACACAGGCTGGCCACTTCCTCATTTCTACTTTTTCTTTTCTTTTTGAGATGGAGTTTTGCTCTTGTTGCCCAGGCTGGAGTGCAATGGCGCGATCTTGGCTCACTGCAACCTCCGCCTCCCGGGTTCAAGCGATTCTCCTGCCTCAGTCTCCCGAGTAGCTGGGATTACGGGCACCTGCCACCACACCTGACTAATGTTTGTATTTTTAGTAGAGAGGGGGTTTCACCACGTTGGCCAGGTTTGTCTCGAACTCTTGAGTTCAAGCGATCTACCTGCCTCGGCCTCACAAAGTGCTGGAATTACAGGTGTGAGCCACCGCGCCCGGCCTCATTTCTACTTTTTCAAAGAAGTCAATTTTCTTTAAAAAATTTGGCCACGCGGTGGCTCATTCCTATAACCCTAGCACTTTGGGAGGCAGAGGCAGACGGATCGCTTGAACTCAGGAGTTCAAGACCAGCCTGGCCAACATGGTGAAACCCTGTCTCTACAAAAAATTAGCTGGATGCAGTGGCACGTGCCTGTACTCCCAGCTACTCGGGAGGCTGAGGCAAGAGAATCACTTGAGTCCAGAAGGCAGAAGTTGCAGTGAACTGAGATCACGCCATTGCACTCCAGCCTGACTGATGGGAGTGAAACCCTGTCTCAAATAAATAAATAAATAAATAAACTCTTATTTAAAAAAAAAAAAGCAAATCATGAAACAAAACAAAACCCAGGGCTCTGAATGAAAAAGATCTCTCCTTTAGGGGGCTAGGTGATGGAAAAGAAAATATGTTATGAATTTCATGTTCTCATTTGTCTTTGTTAATGACTTATATGTATATATATTTCCATTGAAGACATAGATATGCATTTGATCACCTACATTTGTTTGTATTTTGAGTCATAAATTAACTCATTTCCTGTCCAGAAAGCACCTGACAATCTTATGATAAAAAACATGGAATTTTAAAATCACAAATGCAAATAACAAGCCAGGCACAGTGGCTCGCGCCTGTAATCTTAGCTTTTTGGGAGACCAAGGTGGGCAGATTGTTTGAGCTCAGGGGTTTGAGACCAGCCTGGGTAACATGGAGAAACCCCGTCTTTACAAAAAATAAAAAATTAGTGGGGCACAGTGGCATGTGCCTGTAGTCCCAGATACTCAGGAGGCTAAGGTGGGAGGAGCGCTTGAGCCCAGGAGGTCGAGGCTGCTGTGAGCTGTGGTGGCACCACTGCAGTCCAGCCTGGGTGACAGAGTGAGACCCTATCTCAAAAAAAAAAAAAAAAGAAAAAAAAGGAGTGCAAATAACAGATGACCTTACAAACATCAAAAGTTATATCTTTATTTATAATAAGTTTTGTCTATATTTAATGAAATATATTAGACAAGTGAAAAATGTAACAGTGTGCATATGGCTTTAACTTGGCCCTACCCACTACTCTGCCCTCATCTCTTTTCCTTCCCACTGAGTCCTTCCACATTAGCCACACCACAGCAAACCTGACAAGCTCCTGCCTGAAATAGCACCATTGCACTTCTCTTCCCTTTGCCTGAAACATTCTTTTTTTTTTTTTTTTTTTTTTTTAAATGAGATGGAGTCTCACTCTCTCACCAGACTGGAGTGCAGTGGCACGATCTCAGCTCACTGCAAACTCCACCCCCCGGGTTCAAGCGACTCTCCTGCCTCAGCCTCCCGAGTAGCTGGGATTACAGGCGCATACCACCATGCCCAGCTAATGTTTGTATTTTTAGTAGAGATGGGGTTTCACCATGTTGGCCAGGATGGTCTTGATCTTTTGACCCTGTGATCCACCCGCCTCAGCCTCCCAAAGTGCCGAGAATACAGGCATGAGCCACCGTGCCTGGCCAACATTCTTATTCCCTTTTTCTTTGACCATTGAACAAAAGCTCTAAGATAGCAAACGCTTTGTCTGGTTTAGTAAGGGTCTCGACAGAAAAACGATGGAACAGTCAGAATAATTACTGGACATTTTATATAAATGGAATCATACACTATGTGACGTGTTTTTTTGTGACTGGCTTCTTTGACTCAGCATAACATTTTCAAGGCTCATTCATGTGGTAGCATGTGTCGGTATTTCATTCCTTTTTGTTGCTCAACTGTAAAGTTTATTGACACAGTGTTTATTTTATTTAGTAAAGGGTTATTTACAAATGTAAAAGGGTAGAGGAACCATAAAAATGAGTGTAGTATCCCGGAGCCAGTAGCAGCTGCAATGTTACCATCTTTAGACCCAAAATGGCAAGGGGAATAGTGGTCAGTTGAACCTAAAAGAGTCAGCATGTAAAATCGGCTGCCCTGGAAGAGCAGTGGCCTTAACTGGAGAGATGCAGGCAGCCCAAGCTCCCCTCTCAGTGAGGGAGATGAAACAATAAATATCCTGAGCCCACCTTCCTTTCCACTCTAATTTCCTGCCTGGACTACCGGTTGGCCAAACCCAACCAAGGCATGGGAACCCTTTTGATGTGGATTATAAGGTCAGCCTCTGAGAGCAGAGTGGAGATGGGGGAAGAGTGGGTCTAGAAGGGTAAATAGAAGACATATGACAATTTCTGTATTTGCAGCACCTAGAACATTGCCTTACATATAGCGATTTTAAAAACTATAACAACTTTATTGAGGTTTAAGTCACAAACCAGGCAGTTCACCAATTAAAAGTGTATAATTCAATGGGTTTTAATATATTCACAGAGTTTGGCAGTCATTACCACAGTCAATTTTTTTTTTTTTTTTTTTTTTGAGACTGAGTTTCCCTCTTGTTGCCCAGGCTGGAGTGCAATGTCATGATCTCAGCTCACCACAACCTCCACCTCCCTGGTTCAAGCGATTTTCCTGCCTCAGCCTCCTGAGTAGCTGGGATTACAGGTATGCACCACCACGCCTGGCTAATTTTGTATTTTTAGTAGAGATGGGGTTTCTCCATGTTGGTCAGGCTGGTCTTGAACTCCTGACCTCAGGTGATCCGCCCGCCTCAGCCTCCCAAAGTGCTGGGATTACAGGTTTGAGCCCCTGCACCCGGCCACCACAATCAACTTTAGAATATTTTCATTTCTCCCAAAAAGAAATCCCATACCCATGTGCAGTCCCTCCCCACTTCCTCCATCCCTCAGTCCTAGGCAACCACTAATTTACTTTCTTTTAGGGTAGGAGTTGCCTATTTTGACATTTCATATAAATGGAACCATAGAATTTGTGGTCTTTTGTGACTGGCTTCTTTCAAGTAACCTAATGTTTTCAAGGTTCATTCATGTTATAGCATGTGTCAGTGCTTATTTCCTTTTGTTTTTTTATGGCTCAATAATATTCCGTTTTAGGAATATAACACATTTCATTTATCTGTTTATCACTTTTTTTTTTCTTTGAGATGGAGTCTCAGTCTTTCACTCAGGCTGTAGTACGGTGGTGTGATCTTGGCTCACTGCAGCCTCCACCTCCTGGATTCAAGCCATTCACCTGCCTCAGCCTCCCGAGTAGCTGGGATTACAGGCATGTATACCATGTCCCACTAATTTTCGTATTTTTAGTAGAGATCAGATTTCACTATGTTGGCCAGGCTGGTCTCAAACTCCTGACCTCAAGCGATCCTCCTGCCTTGGCCTCCCAGAGTGTTGGGAGCCACTATGCCCAGCTGTCTCCACTTTTTGACTATTATGAATAATGCTGCTATGAACATTCACGTATAAGTTTTTGTGTGGACATATGTTTTCATTTCCCTTGGGAATATGATGAAGCCTGGCATTGCCAGGTCATATGACAACTCTGTGTTTAAACTTTGGAGGAACTGCCAGACTATTTCCAAAGCAGTTCCAACTTCATTGCAAAGCATTTTACATTCTCTCCAGCAACATATGAGTGTTTCAATTTTTCCACATTCTCTCCAACACTTGTTATTATCTGTCTTTTTATAATAGCCATTCTTGTGAGTGTGAAGTGCTTTCTTAACGTGGTTTGGATTTGCACTTCCCTGATGGCTAATGATGTTTCTATGGTTTGAATGTTTGCATCCTCCAAAATCCATGTTATAACCTAAGACCTAATGTGATGGTGTTAAGAAGTGAGGCCTTCAAGGTGGTGATTAGGTCATGAGTGCTCTGCCCTCGTGAATGAAATTAATGCCCTTATAAAAAGGCTTCACATAGCATTTCTTCTTCTTTTTTTTTCCTTTCTTCTCCTGCCATGTGAAGATGCCACTGCGAGAACAGGAGCAATGGAACAGGCCCTCACCAAATGCCAAATATGCTATCACCTTGATTTTGGATTTCCCAGACACCAGAACTATGAGGAATAAATTTTTTGCTTATAAATTACTCAGTCTCTGGTATTTTGTTACAGCAGCACAAACAGACTAAGACAGAAATTGAGTATATTTTCTTGTGCTTATTGGCCATTTATTTTCTTTCTTTTATTTTTATTTGTTTATTTATTTTTAGGTGGGGTTTTGCTCTGTTGCCCAGGCTGGAGTGCAGTGGTACAATCTTAGCTCATTGCCACCTCTGCCTCCCGGGTTCAAGTGATTCTTGTGCCTCATCTGCCTGAGTACCTGGGACTACAGGCATGAGCCACACGCCTGGCTAATTTTTATATTTTTAGTAGAGATGGGTTTTCGCCATGTTGGCCAGGCTGGTCTCGAACTCCTGGCCTCAAGTGATCCACCTGCCTTGGCCTCCCAAAGTGCTGGGATTATAGGCATAAGCCACAGCACCTGGCCCTTATTGGCCATTCGTATGTCTTCTTTGGAGAAATATCTGTTCAGATCTTTTTCCATTTTAAAATTGGGTTATATCCTTTTTATTATCAAGTTGTAAGAGTTCTTTATGTATTCTAGATCCAAGTCCATTGTCAGATACAGTAGTCCCTCTTATGCTTTCTGCAGTTTCAGTTACCTGCAGGTAGCTGCAATCCCAAATATTACAGTATTTTGAGAGAGAGAGAAAACTATTCATGTAACTTATATTAAAGTATATTCTAGCCGGGCACGGCGGCTCACACCTGTAATCCCAGCACTTGGGGAGGCTGAGGTGGGTGGATCACAAGGTCAGGAGTTTGAGACCAGTCTGGCCAATATGGTGAAACCCCATCTTTACTAAAAATACAAAAATTAGCTGGGCATGGTGGCAGGCACCCGTAGTCCCAGCTACTTGGGAGGCTGAGGCAGGAGAATCACTTGAACCCCGGAGGCGGAGGTTGCTGTGAGCCGAGATGGCGCCACGGCACTCCAGCCTGGGCGACAGAGCAAGACTCCATCTCAAAAAAGAATATATATTCTAATTGTTCTATTTTATTATTAGTTTTTGTTGTTATTCTATTACAGTGCCTAATTTATAAATTAAACTTTATCATAGGTATGTATGTATGTATAGGAAAAAAACATATTATATATAGAGTTTGGTACTACCTGCAGTTTCAGGTATACACTGGAGGTCTTGGAACATATTTTGTTACGTATGTATAGCTATATATTTATAAATATATATTTATGTATAGCTATTTATTTATGTATCTATATATCTATAAATATATGTTTATATATCTATATTTATCTATATCTATATCTATATATAGATAGATATATATTTATCTACATCTATATCTATATATATCTATATCTAGATAAATATATATCTATATCTAGATAAATATATATATCTATATCTAGATAAATATATATATATATATTTTTTTGGAGATAGGGTCTCGGTCTATCACCCAGGTTGGGGTACATTAATGCGATCTTGGCTCACTGCAGCCTCAACCTCCTGGGCTCACGTGATCCTCCCACCTTAACCTCCCAAGTAGCTGAGACCACAGGCACATGTCACCACATCTGGGTAATTTTATTTATTTATTGTAGAGATAGGGTCTCTCTATGTTGCCCAGGTTATTCTTGAGCTCCCGAGCTCAAGTGATCCTCCCACCTCAGCCTTCCAAAGTTCTGGGATTACAGGCATGAGCCACTGTGTCCGGCTACATATTTTCCACAAATAAAGTGGGCCTACTTTGTATATGATTTGCAAGTATTTTCTCCCATTCTGTGGGTTGTCTTTCACCATTTTTTTCTTGAGTCCTCCAAAATTCATGTTATAACCTAAGACCTAATGCAATGATGTTAAGAAGTGAGGCCTTCAAGGTGGTGATTAGGTCAGGAGTGCTCTGCCCTCGTGAATGAAATTAATGCCCTTATAAAAAGGCTTCACATAGCATTTCTTCTTCTTTTTTTTTTTTTTTTTTTTTTGCCTCAGCCTCCTGAATAGCTGGGATTACAGACGTGTGCCACCATGCATGGCTAATTTTTGCATTTTTAGTAGAGACAGGGTTTCACCATGTTGGCCAGGCTGGTCTCGAACTCCTACCCTCAGGTGATCAGCCCACCTCGGTCTTGCAAAATGCAGGGATTGCAGTCATGAGCCACCACACCCAGCACATGCATCCATTTTTATGATTCCTTGCTTGAACTGATCAACCAGTCAATTACTGGTTCCAGTAAGGTTGGATGAGGTGGCTTATACTCTACTTATTTGCTGCCCCCAATTCTTCCTTTTTTTTTTTTTAAGACAGGGCTTTTGACGAGCTGGCTGGAGTGCCATAGTGTGATCTTGGCTCACTGCAGCCTCTACTTCCTGGGCTCAAGCAGTCTTTCCACCTCAGCCTCTAAGTAGCTGGGACTACAGATGTGTGCCCCTATGCCTGGCTAATTTTTGTATTTTTGTAGAGACGGGGTCTCCCCATGTTGCCCAGGCTTGTCTCCAACTCCTGGGCTCAAGAGATCCGCCCACCTTGGCCTCCCAAAGCGCTGGGATTACAGACATGAGCCACTCTGCCGGGCAACTTGTAACAATTCTTTGTATATTCTTGATACAAGTCAATTGTCAGATATAGTAGTAGTATATAATTAAACATAATTATATAAAACTATATTTTATATAAGTGCAGCATTACATAAAATAGCAAAAATTTGGAAATAACCAAATGTCCAACAATAGGTAGTTAGCTAAACAAATTGTGAAACATCCATGTAATGAAAGCTATACAACTATAAAACATGATCTAGATCTATTTATACTGACATCGACAGATGTCTAACATAAATTACATGAAAATAGGAGGTGACAAAGAAGAGAGTATGGTATAATCTCATTTGCATTAAAGTAATAAAAAAAACCAACTTATATAATAGATACAGGCTGGGCAGGATGGCTCATGCCTGTAATCCCAGCAGTTTGGGAGGTCAGGGCAGGAGGATCACTTAAGCCTAGGAATTCAAGATCAGGCTGGGCAACATACCCAGACCCCATATCTACAAAAAGTTTAAAAATTAGCCAAGTGGGCTACTGCACTCCAGCCTGGGGGATAGAGCAAGACTGTCTCTAAATAAAATAAAATAGGCTGGGCATGGCAGCTCATGCTGTAAAAGTGCTGTAATCCCAGCACTTTGGGAGGCTGAGGCAGGTGGATCACCTGAGGTCAGAAGTTCAAGACCAGCCTGGCCAACATGGTGAAACCTCGTCTGTACTAAAAATACAAAAATTAGCTAGGCATAGTGGTGCACATCTATGATCCTAGATACTCGGGAGGCTGAGGCAAAAGAATTGCTTGAACCTGGGATGCAGAGGTCACAGTGAGCTGAGACCATACCATTGCATTCCAGCCTGGGTGACAGAGCAAAACTCTGTCTCAAAAAATTAAAATAAAATAAAATAAAATAAAATAAAATAAAATAAAATAAAGTAAAATAAAATATAATAGATATAGCTACATATGTGGGAAAAGGACAATAACATTAAATTATGATTGTTTTCTGTTGCTGTTTCTGTCCTCCTCTGGGGGACCTTTCTAAGGGGGAAGCAGTCTTCATTTACTTGACAAATTGTCCAACCATGGGGTCACTTAGGCTGAAAACTGAAAATGCCTGTAGACTGTTTTACTTACGAATAGGAAAACATAAAAGGAAAAGAAACAAGAGGAAGTAGGTTTGAGACAATGTAGCTATGAATTTGGAGGAAGAAAGAGAGAAAGGGCAGTTTTGTGAGATGGAGGGAAAATGGCTAACGTGGACATTTTGGAAGTTTTATTGTGACATGCAATGTAATTTTCAGTTATTCATTTTCGCAAAGCTGCATTGAAGTTCTCCATTGCTCTCTAGGGCTTTTGGAGTTGTTATTGTGTTGTATAAAATCTATATCTGCAGATAGAGACTGACCTCATATATGAATAGAAAAAAATCTGAAGAAGTAAAAATCGTTGATAATGATCATCTCTGGAGAGAAAATTTTCTGGGGAACTTTCATTTTCTCTATTGTGTCTTTCCGTAAGGTTAGAAAGTTTTGTTATGTGTATACATTCCTTTAGTTACTAGGAAGTGAAACGTAACACTGTGGGGCTTGTTGCCTTATTTCAGGACTAGGGATTAAAGTAGTAAAATAAAAATGACTTTTAATTCCACCCGATGCATTTATATCACAGCTTTCTCATTGATAATATTAAAACAAGCAGCTGCTTTTATTTTGGAAGGCATTAACTCAACTTAAGTTTCATTAAAGATATTTGCTCAAGCACTGTAGCTCTTGGGATTGTCTGCTATGTAGGGTGGATGTATGTGTGTGTGTGTCCACAAATTGTTTAATACTTTTTATCAACTTTAGTTCATAAGCCTTCTGCAAACATTTTCAATGACTGCCTGCTTGTATATAATGTTAGATGTTGCAAATTGACCTTAGAAATTGTAACAAATAATTCAATGAGTTCACTCTGCTATTTACACAGTAGAGCCTAGTTTATTTAATTTGTGGGAACCAAGATTCAGAAAGCAGTAGGAAGGAGCTATCAGTTTTTTTGTCTGAAAGGGCTCTTCTTCCTGGATTTTAATGTTTTAAAGGAGAAAGTAATAACACAGTTGCCAGATCCTGTTCTTTCTCTGCATTGAGGTCCTGTAACATGGTGGTTATTGGCATTGACTCTTGGTTCACGGCAAGTTCTTGGCTGCATGGGTTCACAGCGTAGTTCTGTGACCTCAAGCAAGCCAGTTCACCTATTTGTGCCTCAGTTTTCTCATATATAAAATGAGGAGATAGGCCGGGCACCATGGCTCACGCCTGTAATCCCAGCACTTTGGGAGGCCGAGGCAGGTGGACCATCTGAGTTCAGGATTTCAAGACCAGCCGGATCAACATGGTGAAACCCCGTCTCTACTAAAAGTACAAAAAATTAGCTGGGTGTGGTGGCAGACACGTGTAATCCCAGTTACTTGGGAAGCTGAGGCAGGAGAATCACTTGAACTCAGGAGGCGGAGGTTGCAGTGAGCCGAGATCATGCCACTGCACTCTAGCCTGGGCGACAAAGTGAGACTCCGTCTCAAAAACAAACAAACAAACAAAAAAACCGAGGAGCTAATGCCTTCCTTCACTGGGTTGCTATAAACATTAAATAAGAAAATATATATAGGGTTGATAGCAATGCCCCTGGCATAAACTGTGTGCTTAATACATGGAAACTAATAATTGTTATTCTTGAATTTTCTTTTCTCTAGAATTTTGAAACTATTTTAGAAATAACTAAGAGCTGTGAATTTTACCAAAGCCTACACTGAATTCAATCTAATATAAATCAAGTTGCAATCATGGCAAACTTGAAGTAGTATTGTGAAAAGGTTTTTGTTTGTTTATTTTTTAAATTAAGGGTTATGGCCGGGCGCAGTGGCTCACTCATGTAATCTCAGCACTTTGGGGGCCAAGGCGGGCAGATCACTTGAGCTCAAGAGTTCAAGACCAGCCTGGGCAATATGGTGAAATCCCATCTCTACAGAAAATACAAAAATTAGCTGAGTGTGAGGGTGCACACCTGTAGTCCCAGCTACTTGGGAGGCTAAGGTGGGAGGATGGCTTGAGCCTGGGAGGCAGAAGTCACAGTGAACTGAGATCACACTACTGTACTTCAGCCTGAGTGGCAGAGTGAAACCCTGTCTCAAAAAAAAAAAAATTTAATTAAGCAATTATGAAAGGAGTTCAAAGAAGTAACAGAATGAAAGGGCTGGGTGCGGTGGGTCACTCCTGTAATCCCAGCACTTTGGGAGGCTGAGGTGGGCCGATCACCTGCAGTCAGGAGTTTGAGACCAGACTGGCCAAAATTGCAAAACCCCATCTCTACTAAAACTACAAAAAAAATAGTGGGGCGTGGTGGCTGGCACCTGTAATCCCAACTACGCAGGAGGCTGAGGCAGGAAAGTCACTTGAACCCGGGAGGTGGAGGTTGCCATGAGCCAAGATCAAGCCGCTGCACTCCAGCCTGGGAGACAGAGCAAGATCCATCTGAAAAAAAAAAAAAAGGTATATTTAAGTGATGAAACGATATTCTCTTCTGTCTACACCTCCATTCCCCTGCAGCCATCAGCATTCACTGCTTCAAGGAAAGGATGATAGAAGTGAAAATCTTTTGTGTTATAAGAACCAACCTGGGCTTCTGAGTTTCACATACCCAAGGCCTAGAAGATTCGTGGTATAAAGTTCATGCCATCAACAGTGATTTGGAGGAACAGATGGAGATCCAGGCTACCTACTCCAATCTGGGCTAAGGGGTGTCTCTGGACCCAGCAAGACGTGGGCACAAAGGAAGAGAGAGAGTACACAAGTGTGGACATGGAGCATGCAGGCCACACCCCTGAGAGAGGGTGCAGAGGCTGCCTGCCCATCCTGCCCCAGCAAAGGGACCAGCAGATCTGAAGAGGCCCTGCAGCCAGGACCGGGAAGACTCCCCAGGAGCCAGAAGGCCCCACAAGGGAATAGTGGGGTCTCAGCACATGGTGGCCCAAATAAATGGCAACTAGCAGCCCCAGCATCACGTTGGCCTCTGGAACTTAGGTGCAGTGAGGAAAGGCAGGAGGAGGCATTCTGCATTCACTCAGATTAAGTTTCTGCCATTGGGCAGAATGGGGACTCAAAATAGAAATTAAGTGTGGTGATATAAAAATAAAAGTTAATCTTTTACACTTCTGAGTTAAGGCTTTAAGTATATGAAGATCTAAATACATTCCAAATGTTTTACTAGGATGTTTTGAAGTATCATATCTTTATTGTACCAGAAAAGCTGTAAGCTGCCTTCTTAACATCATGACTAGAAAAAATATGTCATTGTTCATGAGGCTGAGCACACATTAGATAGCAGGTAGACATTTTAACCATACCGCTGGAGGATTAAAATAGTACTTTGGTATATGCCCAACATAAATGCATACTTATATTCAGTAAAAGGCATGTTCTAGAATGTTCATGGTAGCACTATTTTTTTTTTTTTTTTTTTTGAGACAGAGTCTTGCTCTGTCACCCAGGCTGGAGTGCAGTGGCAAGATCTCGGCTCACTGCAACCTGTGCCTCCTGGGTTCAAGTGATTCTCCTGTCTCAGCCTCCGCAGTATTTGGGATTATAGGTGTGTACTACCATGCCTGGCAAATTTTTGTATTTTTAGTAGAGACAGGGTTTCTCCATGTTGGGCAGGCTGGTCTAGAACTTTTGACCTCAAGTGATCCACCTGCCTTGACCTCCCAAAGTGTTAGGATTACAGGTGTGAGCCACCACGCCCGGCCAGCAGCACTTTTTGTAATAGTCAAAATCTAACCAACTAACTAAATGCTCAATTAACAGTAGCATGGATAAATAAATTGTGGTACATCAAGCAATGGAATAGTCTACAACAATGAGAAGGAACAGACTCCATGCAAAAGCATGGCTACATTTCACAAACCTAAATTGAGTGGGAGAAGTCATTCGCAAAGGTCCTAATGTACTACCCCATTTACATAAAGTTCGCCGCAGACAAAACTAACCTATCAATTAGAAGTCAGGATACGGACTTAGGGGGCGTGGCTAGTGACTAAGAGCAAATATGAGGCTGGCTTTTGGGGAGCTAGTGACACTCTGTGTCTTGATCTGGCTGAGAATATGTTCATTTTGTGAAAATTCATTGAGCTGTACACACAATATCTGTGCCATTAAAAAATACAGTTTTACACTCAAAAACTACTATATTAGGGTGCTAGCTGATTTTATGCCTTCAACTTGCTTGTTTTCATTTATATACAATAGCATTTTACACCATGTCAGTTAAGCAATCTACTGCAAAATAATTTACAGTAAAATCATACTAAATTTATACAAAGTATTGATTTAGCATTAATTTTCCAACTGTGAAAGTCAATGAACCATAAATCTGTAAACAAATTGGTGAAGTGAAAGACATAAATGACAACAAAAATTAGTCACTGTGTTGTGTATGTGCTTTTTCGATGGTTATATGGGGAAAATATATGGGAAGAGGCTTCTTAAAATTTTAAATTAGTGACACAAAAATAACACAGTGCACGAAGAAATAGACTATCTCAACAAAATTGTGAAGAAAACCATCCTGGAATCTGGTTGATCATCTTGACATACTGGCATCACAATTCAGTTTCCCTGCAAGGGAAAGCATCGTCACACTCTTGTGCTTCCAAAAATGTTGGAGGCAAATCTATATAACACAGGCGATTTAATTCTTAGAATATCATGTTTCTGTTTATATGCATATGTTTGAATATCTTTACTGTTTTAAAAGCCCACATTGCAGGCATCATCTTGGCAATACAATAGTTTAGGCCCCCAGTGGACATTTGTGTCTCCTTGGCTATGTGTTTTATGAGTGATTGCCCAGCATGAATTTGATCACCTGCAGTGATGGGAATGCACCACCTCCCAATACATCATGGCCTATTCTGTTCTAGCCTTGGCTGGTTACTTAGAGATTATGGTGATTCTTGTAGTTCAGTCTCTGTTTTGGTCAGATAAGAACTTTTTTCGAAGACTATATTTACTAGACTCATTGCAGCTCCATCTCAATGGCATCAACTGAGCACCAGAGACCAGATAAGAGAGTGGCTAAGTTGGTAAAGATGCCATTATCATTGCTTGGAGAAAAGCATAAGTTCTTCATGTTGATACACTTAATTGATAGTTGCTGATATGGTTTGGCTCTGTGTCCCAACCCAAATCTCATCTTGAATTGTAATCCCCAGGTGTTGAGGGAAGGGCCTGGTGGGAGGTGATTGGACCATGGGGGTGGTTTCCCCCATGCTGTTCTCGTGATAGTGAGTGAGTTCTCCCAAGAACTGATGGTTTTATAAGGGACTCTTCGCTCTTTGCTTCCTCTCTCCTGACACAATGTAAGATGTGCCTGCTTTCCCTTCTGCCATGATTGGAAGTCTCCTGAGGCCTCCCCTGCCATGCAGAACTGTGGGTCAATTAAACCTCTTTCCTTTATAGATTACCCAGTCTTGGATATTTCTTTATAGCAGTGTGAAAATGGACTAATACAGTTGCTGTCTTCATTAGGTACTGTTAGTGTAAAAAAAAATCAGTCTTTATTTGGAAAATTATGTCATAAGGCTGTACAATCACATTAAGAGTTCTGTGATTCAATTGAGTGGATTAGTTTAGGTTTAGTTCATGTGACCACCACTGACCCAGAGGCCAGAGGAATGGGATGCATTAGGCCTAGTCATGTGTTATAACTCTAGGGTCAGTGGTAGTATCCTATCAGATTGTGTTGACTGTGAGAGTGTGAGCAGTGGATCCCAAAGGAAAATTAGGGCTGTGACCAGATCACTGGGAATGTAGTACAGACTGTGCACTGCACAAGCCCAAGGTCACCATTCACATAGTCTGCAATGTGATTGGCATTCCTTGGAGTTGTGCGGTGCACAACCTGTGCAGCTGTATGCAGTAGCCCTTGGTGTGACTCAGAAAGGGAATAATAAATGCTTTAGAGGCAAATTACAAATGTCCACTATACTGACTGGCTACATTTGCTTATCTAGTTGTTCCCAAAAGGCTTAAGACAATATTTATGATCCCCACCCTTATTTATTTATCAGGTCTATTTCTATGTCCTGTCTCTGCAACAGTAGTTTTTGACTCTTTTTTTCCTGCTACAATATACATAAAGAATGATTTTTATGTAAGTTAGTACTTAGGAGAGGTATAATCCTAAAGTGTGTTCTGGATCTAATCCTTTGTCACTCACTCAAGAAAGCAAATATGTGGAGCTGGGCACCATGGCTCACACCTGTAATCCCAGCACTTTGGGAGGTTGAGGCAGGCAGATCACCTGAGACCAGGAGTTCGAGACCAGCCTGGCCAACATGGTGAAATGCCATCTCTACTAAAATTACAAAAATTAGCCGGGCGTGGTGGCACATGCCTGTAATCCTAGCTACTCAAGAGGCTGAGGCAGGAGTATTGCTTGAGCCTGGGAAATGGAGGTTGCAGTGAGCCGAGATCACACCACTGCACTCCAGACAGGGTACAGAGTGAGACTCCATCTCCAAAAAAAAAAGAAAGAGAGAGAGAGAGAGAGAGAGACAGAGAGAGGGAGGGAGGGAGGGAGGGAGGGAGAGAGAGAGAGAAAGAAAGAAAGAGAGAGAGAGAGAGAAAGAAAGAAAGAAAGGTGCCAGGCATGGTGGCTCACACCTGTAATCCTAGCACTTTGGGAGGCTGAGACAGGAGGATCACTTGAGCCAGGAGGTTTTGGCTGCAATGAACCAAGATCATGCCACTGTACTTCAGCCTGGGCAACTGAGAGAGACCTGTCTAAAAAATAATAATAATAATAAATATAGGAGTGTAAATTAGATCAACCATTGTTGAAAGACAGTGTGATGATTCCTCAAAGACCTAAAAACAGAAATACTATTTGACTCAGCAATCCTATTATTAGGTGTATACCCCCCAAAAATATAAATCATTCCATTATAAAGACACGTGCATGCATATGTTCATTGCAGCACTATCCACCGTAGCAAAGACATGGAATCAACCTAAATGCCCATCAGTAATAGACTGGATAAAGAATATGTGGTACATATATACCTTGGAATACCATACAGCCATAAAAAAAGACTGAGATCGGCTGGGTGCGGTGGCTCATGCCTGTAATCCCAGAACTTTGGGAGGCCGAGGTGGATGGATCACCTGAGGTCAGGAGTTCAAGACCAGCCTGGTCAACATGGTGAAACCCGGTCTCTATTAAAAATACAAAAATTAGCTGGGGGTGGTGGCAGGCACATGTAATCCCAGCTACTCAGTAGACTGAGGCAGGAGAATCACTTGAACCTGGAGGCAGAGGTTGCAGTGAGCAGAGATCATACCATTGCACTCCAGTCTGGGCCACAGAGTAAGACTCCATCTCAAAAAAAAAAAACCCCACTAAAAATATTTTTATTAAAATCAGGCGTGCAATAAAATTTCTAACTTCATTGTGATATGATATGATATTATATGCATTGGTTCTTAGCAATGCAATGATACTGAAACATAAATATGATCAGTTATAAAATTATGACACATTCATAAATAAAATATTTTGTAGACACTGGAATGATGTTTCTAAAAATTTTGAAAGAGATAAGGAATTTTTCTAATACTATTGTGAATGAAAATGTAGGATCCATGCTCAAAGTTGACATCACCAGGAATGGGACAAATGGACATAACGTGCCTCCTAACAGGACACATTAAGTAGAACATGACATCACTTCTATGGTGTTTCTGCCAGAAAAGCATAACTTGACCCTAATCTTGAGGAAACATCAGACAACTCCAAATTAAGGGACATTCTACAAAATAACTGGTCTTTATTCTTCAAAAATGTCAACATCAAGAAACCCCAAGAAAGACTGAAAATTAAAAAGACATAACCAAACACAGAATATAATATGGGATTTTCTTTTTTTACAAAGGGCATTGTTAGGAGAATTGGTGAAACAAGAACAAGGTTAGATAATAGTTTTGTATCAATATTAATTTCCTGATTTTGATCATTGTACTGTGGTGACTGCAACAGAATTCCTTGTTTTTAGGAAATAACACAGTGAAGGATTGAGGTGTAAAGGGGCATCGTATCTCTGAGTTACTCTGAAAAGGTTCAGAAAGAGGGAGAGGAGAGAAAGCAAGTGTGATTGAATGTTCACATCTGGGAAATCTGGATGAGGGTTAGAGAGGAGTCTTTTGTACCATTTTCACAACTTTTCTATAAGTCTGAAATTAAGTAAAAAGAAATACTTTAAAGAAGAAAATGTGTAATATTTATTTAAAATATATATGATGAATATAAAATACTGGGAAGAGGTTAGGTGTGGTGGCTCACACCTGTAATACCAGCACTTTGGGAGGCCAAGGCGGGTGGATCACCTGAGGTCAGGAGTTTGAGACCAGCCTGGCCAACATGGTGAAACCCCGTCTCTACTAAAAATACAAAAAATTAGCTGGGCGTGGTGGTGCATGCCTGTAATCCCAGCTACTTGGGAGGCTGAGGCAGGAGAATTGCTTGAACGGGGGAGGCGTAGGTTGTGGTGAGCCAAGATCGCGCCATTGCACTTCAGCCTGGGCAACAAGAGCGAAACTCCATCTCAAAAAAATAAATAAAATAAATAAAATGAAATACAAAAATTAGCTGGGCATGGTGGTGGGCGCCTGTAATCCCAGCTACTCAGGAGGCTGAGACAGGAGAATCACTTGAACGCAGGAGGCGGAGGTTGCAGTGAGCCAAGATCGCGCCACTGCACTCCAGCCTGGACAACAGAGCGAGACTGTCTCAAAATAAATAAATACAAAAAAAAAAAAAAAAAAAAAAAAAGGCTGTGAAGAAATGTACCAGACTGCTATTTCTTAGCTGAAAAATTGTGAATGGTTTTTGGTATACCGTATTCTCTCTATTAACTGTATATATATAATATTTATGACTTTTAAACAGACCCATTTTTGCTAGGATTTTAATGTATATAAATAGGACGAATTGTTTTTTCTTCCTTAACCTCTTTGACTCTTTGATATTTTCAAGGTTGATAGCAATGTAATGATTAAATAATGTTTTTTTATCTGAAACTGACTTGTAAATGATTGCCCACTTGCCTGCATCAAACAATCATGTAAGTGGAATGAATAATGGAGAATTCTGATTTTACTCCATGCATCCTGTAGCTTTATTGGAAAGGCTAGATTTGTAGATTAGTAATGTCATATTTCCATATAAAAGAGCAACCTAAATTATAATGTATAATATCACAGTAATTCAGTGTGGTATAACTTTAAGTGAAGGAAAGTACTAGATGTTGAGAACTATTGTTCAAACTGTTGCCCGGCCAATAGTTTGATCTCTAAATGGGTGTATTCCACTATATGCCTCCCAAGTTTAAATTTAGGACAGGTGCGGTGGCTCATGCCTGTAATCCCAGCACTTTGGGAGGCCGAGGCTGGTGGATCACCTGAGGTCAGAAGTTCAAGACCAGCCTGGACAACATGGTGAAACTCCGTCTCTACTAAAAATACAAAAATTAGCCAAGCGTGGTGGTGGGCACCTGTAATACCAGCTACTCAGGAGGCTGAGGCAGGAGAATTGCTTCAGCCTGGGAGGCAGAGGTTGCAGTGATCCAAGATTGTGCCATTGCACTCCAGCCTGGGAAACAAGAGCATACCTCCATCTCAAAAAAAAAAAAAAGTTTAAATTAAAAACTGTGCAGGTTTTATATTTTTTTCAATAAAACTATAAAATCCTAGTACAGAAGTCATCAACTCAGCCTCATGCCTCTAGGCAGAACCATAATTAAGTTATCCTAGACAGATAATTGTCCATTCCAGTGAGTCTATAACAAGCTCAGTAAACCATTCCTGTAACAATTTTTCATCAGAAACTTCTTTATTTGGTCTAATTCAAGTATTTTCCTTTCAGTTTAATTTAATTTCATCTGACTTTCTGTTACATATAGGAATTTATTCTGCTGTAGAAAATTATGTAATAAATGTCCTTGCACCATCATTTCATTTTATTCATGATAATCCTGATAAGAAAACATGGCTTCATTACATAGTCGGCATTAATATTATTTGTACATATTAACTGTATTTTCTTTCTTTTATGTTATGAGAGTATAATGATTTACTATTACATTGCTCACTTTATTGATAACTGTATATGGTACAGTATTTTGACAAGGCAAAAATGATCTTCATGCATTTATCTATAACCTCTGACTATATGATGGTATGGTAATTTCAGCTCACATAGATGACTTATGCTGAGTTAAATTATTAAAGAATGTTGAAATGTAGCAGCCAACAAACATGAAAAAATGTTCAACATCACTAATCATTAAAGAAGCAAATCAAAGGCACAGTGAGATACCATTTCATACCAGTCAGAATGGCTATTATTATTATTATTAATTTTTTTTTGAGACAGGGTCTTGCTTTGTCACCCAGGCTGGAGTATGGTGGTGTGAACATGGCTCACTGCAGCCTCGACCTCCTGGGCTACAGCAATCCTCCCATGTCAGCTGCTTGTAGCTGGGACTTACACGCATGTGATACCATGCCCAGCTAATTTTTGAATTTTTTAGAGATGGGGTCTTGCCATGTTGCCCAGGCTGGTCTTGAACCCCTGAGCTCAAGCCATCCACCCACCTCGGCCTCCCAAACTGCTGGGATTACAGGCGTGGGCCACCATACTTATCCCAGAATGGCTATTACTAAAATCAAAAAATAATAAATGCTGGCAGGCAGGGCGCAGTGGCTCACACCTGTAATCCCAGCACTTTGGAAGGCTGGGGTGGGCAGATTGCCTGAGTTCAGGAGTTCGAGACCAGCCTGGACAACACAGTGAAATGCTGTCTCTACTAAAATACAAAACATTAGCTGGGCATGTGGCGTGCGCCTGTAGTCCCAGCTACTCGGGAGGCTGAGGAAGGAGAATTTCTTGAACTGGGGTGGCAGAGGTTGCAGTAAGCTGAGATTGCACCACTGCACTTCAGCCTGGGTGACAGAGTGAGACTCAGTCTCAAAAAAAAAAAAAAAAAAAAAAAAAAAAGATGCTGGCAAGGCTGTGGAGAAAAGGGAATGCTTATACACTGTTGGTGGGAATGTAAATTAGTTCAACCTCTGTGGAAAGCAGTTTGAAGATTTCTCAAAGAACTTAAAACAGAGCTACCATTTGACTCAGCCGTACCATTGCTAGATACATACCTAAAGGAAAATAAATCATTCCACCAAAACGACACATGTGCTCCTATGTTCACTGCAGCACTATTCACAATATCAAAGACATGGAATCAACCTAGGTGCCCATCTATGATGCATTAGATAAAGAACATGTGCTACGTATACTCCATTCACTACTACACAGCCATAAAAAAGAATGAAATCATGTCCTTTCCAACAGCATGGATGCAGCTGGAGGTCATCATCCTAAGCGAATCAAGACAGGAACAAAAAACCAAATACCACATGCTCTCACTTGTAAGTGGAAGCTAAACATTGGATACACATGGACATAAAGATGGGAACAATAGGCCGGGCAGTGGCTCTCACCTGTAATCCCAACACTTTGGGAGGCCGAGGTGGTCAGATCACCTGAGGTCAGGAGTTCAAGACCAGCCTGGCCAACATGGTGAAACCCCGTCTCTACAAAAAATACAAAAATTAGCCAGGGGTGGTGATGTGTGCCCGTAGCCCCAGCTACTCGGGAGGCTGAGGCACGAGAATTGCTTGAACCAGGGAGGTGGAGGTTGCAGTGAGCCGAGATCGCACCACTGCACTCCAGCCTGCGTGAAGAGAGAGACTCTGTCTCAAATAAATAAATACATTAAATAAATAAATAAATAAATGGAAACAATAGACAGTGGAGACTGTTAGGTGGTTGGAGGGAGCAGGGCAGGAGCTGAAAAACTACCTATTGGATACTATGTTCATTATATGGGTGATGGGATCAATCATACCCCAAACGTCAGCATCACACAATATACCAAGGTAACAAACCTGCACATGTTCCCCTGGTATTCAAAATAAAAGTTGAAAAAAAAAAAAGAATGTTGAAATGTATGTAGACCAGAGCACACGATAATCCACGGTTGTCTCCATGATTTCGAGTGACCTGTCATTTTCCTGGTGTTTAATTGTTGTTGGTATCTGGCACAGTATTTAGCACTCAGTGTAGAAATGAGCATGAATAATACTCTGGTCACTGTGCATCTCTCATTCATAAAATGCCCCTTAAAGGACAGGCACGATGGCTCATGCCTGTAATCCTAGCACTTTGGGAGGCCGAGGTGGGCAGATCACTTGAGGCCAGGAGTTCGAGACCAGCCTGGCCAACATGGCGAGGCCAGGATTTCGAGACCAGCCTGGCCAACATGGCCAGACCCTGTCTCTACTAAAAATACAAAAATTAGCTGGGCATGGTGGTAGGTGCCTGTAATCCCAGCTACTTGGGAGGCTGAGGCAGGAGAATCGCTTGAACCTGGAAGGCGGAGGTTGCAGTGAGCTGAGATTGCATCACTGCACTCCAGCCTGGGTGATAGTGAGACTCTGTCTCAAAAAATATAGAAATTTAAAATATTAAATAAATAAAATACGCCTTAAAAGTGAAGCAGTCTAGTCTCTTATCTGTCTGGACATCATGCTACCCCGCATTCTCCTTCCCTACCACACTGAACCACTGGTAGTGCCAGAAAGCCTGAATATTTCATGTTAGCAAGGATGGGTTCTCATCAAAGCAGGCCTGTCAGAGAGATGGGGAAATATGCCAGGTGATAGGCACATAAGCATGGGCAACGGGAATGTCAAGGGATGAGACTAAAAGGGCCACGTAGTGAAGGGCCTTGAATTTCACACAAGAGAGTTCGGATTGAATCCTTAAGAATTAATGGGAGCATTATGAAAGGAGACTAAAAAAGCATTGTGCAGATTTGGATTTAGGAAGAGCTCTCTACAGGCGCATAGTGGAATGGAGGGGTGGAGTAGGCAGGAATGAATGGCAAAGGCTTAATTTAAGACAATGAAGTGAAAGGGGTGGAAATGTGAATTATCAAAGGATAGAATAAAGAGGATTTCCCAGCACTTTGGGAGGCTGGGGCGGGCGGATCATGAGGTCAGGAGATCGAGACCATCCTGGCTAACACGGTGAAACCCCGTCTCTACTAAAAATACAAAAATTTGTCTGGGCATGGTGGCGGGTGCCTGTGGTACCAGCTACTCGGGAGGCTGAGGCAGGAGAATGGCGTGAACTCGGGAGGCAGAGCTTGCAGTGAGCCAAGATTGCACCACTGCACTACAGCCTGGGTGACAGAGTGAGACTCCGTCTCAAAAAAAAAAAGGATTGGGTGGTTGATTGAATATGGAAGGAAAAAAAAAAGATAAGGATGAGTTCCAGTTTCTGTTCTTTTCTTTCTTTTTTTTTTTTGTTTGAGACCAGGTCTTGCTCTGTTATCCAGGCTGGAGTGAGTGCAGTGGCACGATCATAGTGCACTGCAGCCTTGAACTACTGGGCTCAAGCGATTCCCCCTGCGTTGGCCTCCAATAATGGGATTACAGGTGCGAGCCACCACACCTGGCCCCAGTTTCTGATTTACACCTTGGGGTGCATTGTGATCCCAGAGACTGCTCCATTATACTGCCTCTCTAAGAGTCATTCTATTTAGGGTGTTCTCACCGAATCAGACATGATTCTTGGTTGGAAGTAACAGAAGCCATCTCTGGCTGTCTTAAGAAGTATTTATGAAAGGTCTGTGAGATAGTGCTAGTTGTTATTTAATTTCTATTCTTTCCTTTTTAGTCAGGAAAGAGTAGAAATGTTCCAGTAAGAACCCTTGGCACATAAGACCACTTTCCCCAGCCTCCCTTGCAGCTAGGTCTAGCCATGTGACTAAGTTCTGGCCAGTGGGATATAAACAGAAGTAATGTGTGCAACTTCCTACACTTATCCTTTTTTTTTTTTTTTTTGAGACAGGGTCTCACTCCATCATCCAGGCTGGAGTGCAGAGGCACAGTCTCAGCTGACTGCAACCTGTGCCCCACCCTGGAGCTCAAGTGATCCTCACACCTCAGCCTCCTAAGTAGCTGGAACTACAAGTGCATGCCACCATGCCTGGCTTTTTTTTTTTTTTTTTTTTTTTTTGAGATAGAGTCTCATTCTGTCACCCAGGCTGGAGTGCCATGGCGTGATCTTGGTTCACTGCAACCTCTGCCTCCCAGGTTCGAGTGATTCTCCTGCCTTAGCCTTCCAAGTAGCTGGGATTACAGGTGTGTGCCACCACACCTGGATAATTTTTGTATTTTTAGTAAAGATGGGGTTTCACCATGTTGCCCAGATTGCTCTTGAACTCCTGAGCTCAAGTAATCTGCCTACCTCAGCTTTCCAAAGTGCTGAAATTATAGGTGACAGCCACTGCACCCAGCCTAAACTTATCCTTGAAGGGTGAAGGTATATACTTATTCCTTTTTCCCATTACTTATGTGATGGCTGCAGCTCCGTCTTGGACCATGAGGAAGTCCATGCCTTGGGGATGGCAAAGCAGACAGAGTATTCTGGGTTCCAGATCGACCATAGCATCCTAAAATGCCTATGTTCAAACTTTTATGTGAAAGAGAAATAAACTTGTGCCTTAAGTATCCATTATTTTTGGTTTCTGTTACATGCAACAGAACCCGTATCTCAATAACACGGGTAGGCATCAGAGACTAACCAAAATGACAGAAGGCTAGAGGGCTTTGAATACAGTTGGATACAGGGGCGCCATGGAGGTGAGGCAGCAGAGACTGCCCAGCCTCAGTACCACGCTCCTGCTGCTGGGAGTAATCTGACTCCCAGGTGGCCCCAGTCTGGTTCACTCACTCAAGATGCAAAATCCTGGTAGGGAGCAGTTTATTGCTCAAATTGGGTCATGTGTCTCCTCCTCAGGGGCACCAAAGGTCAGCTGGAGGAAGGACCTAGCCCTATGCTTCTGTATTGGGCATGAGCATTGGGAGGTGTGTTCCAGGGATAGCCCATGCATTAACAAAACATACAACAAGAAATTCCTTCCAAGGGAAGATTGAGCTGCTGATAGGAAGGGGAGGATGCTGGACAGCCAGAAAAACACAACATATGTCTACTACATTTAACTTCTTATCCATACTGAATCACGGCAAATTAAGAGAGGTTATCATGATTTATTTTCCCATTTAACTTAAAGCTTTCTTATTTCAGTGGACCCATTTTGCCTTAAAACATTGTAATTTTCTTTCACAATACCCTTTAAATGGCACACATTTATCATTTCTTCTAAATTCTATTGCAAGCAAAGATATTCACAGGCTGCTTATAGTACTCATAAGCTATACCTTCCTTTTTGGCAATAGAATCATGGAAAATAATGGCAACATTGTATAAAAGCTACAATCAAAATTCTGTCCTGGGATCTTTAAAATACTTCTTAAGAATAGCAGGAGTATTTTCTATATATAAAGAAATCTTAGCAACTAAAATGTTACTGGTATTCTTTCAAAAGCTAGTATCAATCTTGGCAATCCTGTATTTTAACATGACATTTTTATTGCATTTCAGAAAAAAAAAAGTTACAAAGAATTCAATCTCTCAATTTATTTGAAAAAAAAATTAAACTAGTCGTCATTAACAGGAAGACTATCAGACGGGTCCAAAGTGCAGTTGTTGAAAATGAGCATTTTTTGTAATCAGTTCAGTCTCATTACTGTTCTATTGTAGTTATCTGACAATTTCTGGAAAATGACTCTTAATACTTGTTTTTTAAATGTGTCCAAAATTAGTAATACTAGCTGAGATGCCAATAATTTGCAAATGAGCCTTATTGTTGCTCAAAATTAAGAAACCATTCACAGTCACACCAAGTAAAACATCTAGTTTGTAGCTCTAGTATTTTCATTAAAATACTTCACAGACAGAAACAAAACTTTCTTCTTCCCTCTCTCTTCCTTTCTTTCCTCTTAATCAAATCTGAGTTAATAATTAAACACAAAGTTTTGCAACCATTTCTTTTTTCTTTCTTTTTTCTTTTTTTTTTTTTTTTTTTGAGACGGGGTCTTGCTCTGTCACCCAGGCTGCAGTGCAGTGGTGCGATCTTGGCTCACTGCAACCTCTGCCCCCTGGGTTTAAGTGATTCTCCTGCCTCAGCCTCCCGAGTAGCTGGGACTACAGGTGCCTGCCACCATGTCCGGCTAATTTTTGTATTTTTAGTAGAGACAGGGTTTCACCATATTGGCCAGGCTGGTCTCCAACTCCTGACTTTGTGATCTGCCCGCCTTGGCCTCCCAAAGAGCTGGGATTACAGGCGTAAGCCACCACACCTAGCCATTTTGCAGCCATTTCTAATGAAAAATCATGTGCCTGTTAGAGCAAGAATTGTTTAAATATTTGTCTATTATGCTAACGAAGAAATGTAAAGAATGTGGAAATTAGCCCTATGGTTTCTCCCTGAAGAGCTGGTGTTTGTTTGTGTTTTATGTTCTATTATGCAATTGTAGCTGCTCTGACCTCTGGTTCCATTTTAACAGAGTGATCTTTTATATAGGCTTTTCACAATGAAGATCAAGAAGCTACAAAGCTGGTAACAAACTGATATTTCTTTAATTGACCATGTTAAGTATTGTCAGATTATCCACCACAAGCAATATTTTTATTTCATTTGTGACATAGGTTGTGGCAAATGTTATGTCTCTATAAAAATTGATGTCAAATTTGACTAGGTAATATATGCACATGATATAAAGTTAAAGACATATAAAAAAGAGTATACAATAGAAAGTTTCCACCTCCCATCTTTGTCACCCAGTCATCTAATTCCCCTTCCTAAAAACACCAGCTTCACATGTATCATTGCTGATGTTATCTGAGCATATACTAACACATTTTAAGATAGTGTCAGCCGGGCACGGTGGCTCACGCCTGTAATCCCAGCACTTTGGGAGGCCGAGGTGGGCAGATCACGAGGTCAGGAGATAGAGACCATCCTGGCCAACATGGTGAAAACCCCGTCTCTACTAAAATACAAAAAAATTAGCTTGGCGTGGTGGCGTGCACCTGCAGTCCCAGCTACTCAGGAAGCTGAGGCAGGAGAATGGCTTGAACCTGGGAGGCGGAGGTTGCAGTGAGCCAAGATCATGCCACTGCACTCCAGCCTGGCAAGAGAGCAAGACTCCGTCTCAACAAAAAATAATAATAATAATAAAATAAATAAATTAAATTAAATAGTCTCCTTTGGCCTGGTGTGTGGTTCATGCTTGTAATCCTAGCACTTTGGGAGGCTGAGGCGGGAGGATCACTTGAGGTGAGGAATTCAAGACCTTGAGGCGAGGAGTTCAAGACCAGCCTAGGCAACTAGTGAGATCCTGTCTCTACAAGAAATTTTTAAAAGATTAGACGGGTGTGGTGGCTTGTGCCTGCAGTCCCAGATACTGGAGGGACTGAAGTGGGAAGATTATTTGAGCCCAGGAGTTCAAGGCTGCTGAGAGCTATGATCACGCCACTGCATTCCAGCCTGGGCAACAGAGAGACTCTGTACCTTAAAAAAAAAAAAAAAAAAAAAAAAATTATCTCTCTCTTTTTTTTAATGAAAATATACCATACTAAATACAATTTTTTTTTTTTTTCAGATGGAGTATCACTCTGTTGCCCAGGCTGGAGTGCAGTGGTACAATCTCAGCTCACTGCAACCTCCTCCTCCTGGGTTCAAGCGATACCCCCACCTCAGCCTCCCCAGTAGCCGGTATCATAAGTGTGCACCATCACGCCCGGATAATTTTTTTTTTTTTTTTAAGATGGAGTTTTGGTCTTGTTGCCCAGGCTGGAGTGCAGTGGTGCCATCTTGGATCACTGCAACCTCTGCCTCCCGGATTCAAGTGATTCTCCTGCCTCGGCCTCCCGAGTAGCTGGAATTACAGACGCCTACCACCATGCCTGGCTAATTTTTGTATTTTTAGTTGAGACGGGGTTTCACCATGTTGGCCAGGCTGGTGTCGAACTTCTGACCTCAGGTGATCCACCCACTTCGGCCTCCCCAAATGCTGGGATTAGAGGTGTGAGCCACTGCTGGCTAATTTTTGTATCTTCAGTAGAGACGGGGCTTCACCATATTGGCCAGGCTGGTCTTGAACTCCTGACCTCAAGCAATCCACCTGCCTTGGCCTCCTAAAGTGCTAGGATCACAGGCATGAGCCACCATGCTCAGCTAAACATACATTCTTTCACCTCCTTTTTTTTTTTTTCACTTAATATACCTAGGAAATGTTTCATAGTCATTGTGATGAATTTAAAATGGCTGCAAAAATCTTTATCATTCTCCCCATAGAGTTTATTTCCCCTCCCTTTGAATCTGTGTGGCCCGGTGTCTGCTTACCCAACAGAATACAGCAAAAGTAACCTTGTGGTAGTTCCAGACTTTAGAAGGACTGACAGCTTCTGTTTCCAACCTCTTGGAATACTTGCTCTTGAAATGGGTGTTCTGGGGGAATGCAGCCCCCTGTGTGAGAGGTCCAAGTGTCATGAAGGCATCATAGCGTGAGGAAGCCCAAGTGAGTCCTGTAGAGAGGCTGCGTGGAGAGTGACAGAGATTGTTTCCTGGCTAGTTTGTAGCTATTCCATCTACTAAGACACAAGACAACGTGAATGAAGAAGCCACCTCGGACGTGCGTTCTAGTTGAGCTTTGGGTGACTCTTTTTCCAACCACCATCATGTTGCAGTTATGTGAAAGACTCTAAGAGATAATTGGCCAGGTGCAGTGGCTCATGCCTGTAATCCCAGCACTTTGGGAGGCGGAGGCGGGTGGATCACCTGAGGCCAGGAGTTCGAGACCAGCCTGGCCAACATGGTGAAACCCTGTCTCTACTAAAAATACAAAAAATTAATCGGGCCTGGTGGCGGGCACCTGTAATCCCAGCTACTCAGGAGGCTGAGGCAGCAGAATCACTTGAACCTGCGAGGTGGAGGTTGCAGTGAGCCGAGACTATGCCATTGTACTCCCGCCTGGGCAGCAAGAGCGAAACTCCATCTCAAAAATAAAAAAAGAAAGTTACTTGGTTTAATCTTCACAATAAGATTGGGAGGTAGGTGTCATTAGCCTCAGTTAATTAATGAGGAAAAAGCAAGCATAATATCACATAATAGTATTAAATAATTTCATTCCTGGAAAACTGAACAAATCACCCAGGTTTGCACATTTCTACCTCCATTTTTAAGTGTTCCTAATTCTTAGTTCTCAGTTTACTATCCAAAGTCTTTCTTTTTTTTTTTTTTTTTTTTTTTTTTTGAGACGGAGTTTCGTTCTTGTTGCCCTGGCTGGAATGCAGTTGTGTGATCTCGGCTCACCGCAACCTCCGCCTCCCGGGTTCAAGCGATTCTCCCGCCTCAGCCTCCTAAGTAGCTGGGATTACAGGCATGCACCACCACGCCCCGCTAATTTTGTATTTTTAGTGGAGACGGGGTTTCTCCATGTTGGTCAGGCTGGTGTCAAACTCCTGACCTCAGGTGATCCATCTGCCTCGGCCTCCCAAAGTGCTGGGATTACAGGTGTGAGTCACTGCGCCAGGCCCCAGATTCTTAAATCAGGAACATAGTGGCAAATAATGGCATTAACAAGTCATTAATGTTAGTATATTTGTCTTAAATCCTAGTGATCTGGTTGTAATTTGTTAATAGATGTATTTGTCATATTTCTTTTTCTCCTGATTTTTTTTAATTTTCTTTTTCTTCTTTTCATATAGAGGATACATTTTTTTTTTTTCTTTTTCGAGACAAGGTCTTGCTCTGTTGCCCAGGCTGGAGCCCAGTGGCGTGATCATGGCTCACTGCAGCCTCAAGTTCCCAGACTTAATCAATCCTCTTGTCTCAGCCTCCCATGTAGCAGAGACTACAGGCACAGCACCACCATGCTTGGCTAATTTTTAAAAAATGTTTAGTACAGACAAAGTCTCTCTATGTTTCCCAGGCTGGCCTTGAAATCCTGAGGTCAGGCAGTCCTCCCACTTCAGCCTCTCAAAGTGCTGGGATTACAGGTGGGAGCCACTGCATCTGGTGAGGATAAATATTTTAAACCAATATGAAAGGAAAATAAAGCACTGATGTGAGAAATGGACATTGTTAGCAACAGTATAGAAAGCATGACATTTTGTTAAGTATCATATTTGCCATTTATTATATACTTTATTAGTTATTTATTTGAGGCTGGGCGCAGTGGCACACGACTGTAATCCCAGCACTTTGGGAGGCTGAGGCGGGTGGATCACCTGAGGTCGGGAGTTGGAAACCAGCCTGGCCAACATGGTGAAACCTTGTCTCTACTAAAAATACAAAATTAGCCAGGCGTGGTGGTGCATGCCTGTAATCCCAGGTACTCGGGAGGCTGAGGTGGGAGAATCGCTTGAACCCGGGAGGCAGAGGTTGTGGTGAGCCGAGATCGCGCCATTGCACTCCAGCCTGGGCAACAAGAGTGAAACTTCGTCTCAAAAAAAAAAATTATTTGATTTGTAATGGGTCAGCAGATGGTAAAATAGTTTAAAATCTACAAATGTAAAATGATCTGGGAATAAAAAATCAACTAAGATATTTGTGCTAGAGAATCATTATTCAATGCAGTGTTCAATAAAGTAATTAGAATTTTAGTTGGGAAAAATCATGTAATTGTTTAAAACAGTAAATGCAAACAACAACTAAAAATCTACAAGCTTGTTGGATTGCATATGGCAAGGTGCTAGTTTGCATAGTTTCTAAAGCTCTAGGATCTGAACTGGAACACATTGAAGACTTGGGCAAGCAGATGCTTTATATATCCTGGGATAGTTGTCACCAAGTGTTTCCTTCACATCTGTCCCTTCGTTTCCATTCTCTATGCTACTGTCCTATTTTGGCTCCTTATGCTTTCTCCCACAGTCTATGGTAATAATCTTTTAATTGGTATCTCTTTCTGGGAGTTTTTCCTTTTCTGACTTCTTTGCACAGACCTTCAGATTAATGTTAATACAGTTCTCTTCAGTTGTTCTTCACAACCTCTTGAATGAAATCCAAGCTTGTTAGTGAAGTATTGAAAATCCACTATTAATTCTAGCTTCACTCACTGTCTGGCCTGAATAACTCATGTCTCCTGAGGCCTCAGAGCCCTGAGGGTAAAAACAATGGATTTGGCCGGATGTGGTGTCTCACATCTGGCCTCACTCCCAGCACTTTGGGAGGCTGAGGCAGGAGGATTGCTTGAGCCCAGGAGTTCAAGACCAGCCTCAGAAATATAGTGAGGCCTCATCTCTACAAAAAAATTATCTGGGCATGGTCATGCACATCTGTAGTCCCAGCTATTTGGGAGGCTGAGATGAGAGGATCACTTGATCCCAGGAGGCAGAGGTGGCAGGTGAGCCAAGATCGTGCCACTGCACTCTATTCTGGGGGATGTCTCAAAAAACAAAAAAATAAAAAATGATGGATTCACTCTCACAGAAATAGGCGACATTCTCCTAGCTCAGCCCCACCCCCACTAGTGCAAAGCCCCCTGTTATTTCCAAGGCTCTTTCCCCTTCCCTTCTGCTCCATTATCCTTCACAGGAATCTTCTGCTGAGGTCTCCACATCCTGTCGAGCCCCTTAATAAGAATAATAACACTAGGCTGGGTGCGGTGACTCACGCCTGTAATCCCAGCACTTTGGGAGGCTGAGGCGGGCGGATCACGAGGTCAGGAGATCGAGACCATCCTGGTTAACATGGTGAAACCCCATGTCTACGAAAAATACAAAAAATTAGCCGGGCATGGTGGCGGGCACCTGTAGTCCCAGCTACTCAGGAGGCTGAGGCAGGAGAATGGCGTGAGCCCGGGAGGTGGAGCTTGCAGCGAGCCGAGATCACGCCACTGCACTCCATCCTGGGCGACAGAGCAAGACTCTGTCTCAAAAAAAAAAAAAAAAAAAAAAAAAAGAATAATAACACTAAAGAGAACTACAAGCAAGATACTGGGTTCAATCGTGCACCTGCATTACCTGAGCAAATCCTCACAACACCCCAAGGAGAAGCCACCATTAGGGACTAGTAAGTAAGTGGTCATGCCAAGATAAAGCCCAGGAAGGCTATCTCCAAAAGCCATGCTGCTCACCACCACACATGAGGACCCCTCCTTGTGTCACCACGCACCACTGAGGATGAGGACTTCTGCAGAAGCCATGCCTCCTTGCTTCCCCCAAGCGGTGTTGCTCCCGTGGCTTTCAAGTCATTGGTGCCTGGTGTCACCAGAGCCTCAGGCCTGGACCTGCCCCATTCAAGACACTCCTGAGCTAGAAGCTTTGACGATCAAAGCTTCACTCTGTCCTCTGGAGACCTCCTAGTATCACGGACCTGCAGGGTCCTTACCCAAGTGGGCAGAATACACTCTCACCCTTTGAGCTACACTCTGATACCAGGCCACATACACCATCCCTACCACCATCACGTCTCTCCCTATGCTCTCAGAGATGTTAGTGAGGATAGAACTTTCACTTTTAACCCTGGACCTTTTCTCTCTCCCTGGCACTGAAATGCAGGTCCATGGGCTGGGCTGGAAGGTCTAATGTGAGCAGTGGCCACAAGGATGTCCTCAAAATCAGCCACTGCCTCATGAGGGGTGTGGGATGGAGGGAAAAGGGTATTTCGTCGAGTATCTCTTTGAATTGTTACAGTACATGTCTTCCTTTTCCAAATCTTCCTTTTTCAAAAATCTAGTTAAAATACACAATTAATTATAAAATACTCAAATCCCTTCTCTTCTAACCTCCCAAGACATGATCATTAAAATTTTTGTCATTCTATCTCTGGAGGCTGCTCAGTCATTCATATAAATCAATTTCTGGCAGGTCCCAACTCTTTAGAATCCTGAGTTGAGCCCTGTTTATTAGGCTCAGGGTTGGACCTCACTACCCTTTACTTCCCATGTGAACCCTAGAGAAACCACCCAATGGAAACACACCAGAAACCAGCCTTTCGCTTTCTTGCAATGCCTTTTCCAAGGCACTTCCTTCACCTAAGCCTCCTCACCACCTCTACCTCCTAAAAATCCTTTATTTATTTATTTATTTATTTATTTATTTTTGAGACAGGATCTCTTTCTGTCACCCAGGCTGGAGTGCAGTAGTGTGATCATAGCTCACTGCAGCCTTGAACCCCTAGGCTCAAGCAATCTCCCTGCCTCAGCCTCCCAAGTAGCTGGGATTCCAGGCATGAACCACCACTCCTGGCCCTAAAATCCTATCTTGTAATGTTCAGGTCCAAAGTCCCTCTTCCAGGATTTGCTCACAGACCACCCTCGAAGTGAACTCTCTCTCTCTCTCTCTGCTCTAAACTCCTTAAGTCCCTTCCCTGGCACTTGTAACAGACATTTGTTTTGTCTGCCTGGCATCCCTTTCCACTATCTCCAGTATCTACTTCCACCTCTTTTCCCCTCCACTCCAGCCATGTGATTCTGGGGTGGACACCAATCACACCAATCACAGTGGACAAAGGGTGACACATTCCCAGCATTGCCAAACATAATGCCCTACCACTTTGGCCTCAATGATTGGTGGGAGGCAGGGACATATGACCAATGCAGGCCAATCAGAGTCTTTCCCTAGGATCTACAATTATAGCAGTGAGGAAAGAGAAATTCTGTCTTGTCTCTGGGTTGGAAACTGACATGTATTAGCCTAGAGGTGCCTCACTGTGTGTGTTTGTGTGTGTGTGTGTGTGTGTATGAACCCAACAATTTTGTGCATCCTCCACCATTGGATGAGCCCATAAATCCCCTTTCTTTTTTTCCAACTTTTATTTTAAGTTCAGGGGTACATGTGCATGATATGCAGGTTTGTTACATAGGTAAATGTGTGCCACGGTGGTTTACTGCACAGATCATCCCATCGCCTAGGTGTTAAGCCCAGCGGATATTAGCTATTCTTCCTGATGCTCTCCCTCCTCCCACCCTCCACCCTCCAGTAGGTCCCAGTGTGTGTTGTTCCCCCACCATGGGTCCAGGTGTTCTCATTTGTCAGCTCCCACTTATAAGTGAGAACATGCGGTGTTTGGGTTTTGTCCCTGCGTTATTTCGCCGAGGGTAATGGTCTCCAGTTCCATCCATGTCCCTGCAAAGGACATGATCTCATTCCTTTTTATGGTTGCATAGTATTCTATGCCAGGCTGCAGTGCAATGGCGTGACAGCCCACCGCAACCTCCACCTCCTGGGTTCAAGCGATTCTTCTGCCTCAGCCTCCCCAGTAGCTGGGATTACAGGCATGTGCCACCACGCCCAGCTAATTTTGTATTTTTAGTAGAGACAGGGTTTCTCCATGTTGGTCAGGCTGGTCTTGAACTCCCGACCTCAGGTGATCCACCCCCCTCGGCCTCCCAAAGTGCTGGGATTATAGGGGTGAGCCACTGTGTCCAGCCACCATATTTTCTTTATCCAGTCTATCATTGATGGGCATTTGGGTTGATTCCATGTCTTTGCTATTGTGAATAGTGCTGCAACGAACATACACATGCATGTATCTTTGAAAGAGAATGATTTATATTCCTTTGGATATATACCCAGGAATGAAATTGCTGGGTCAAGTGGTATTTCTGCCTCTAGGGTTTTGAGGAATTACCACACTGTCTTCCACAATGGTTGAACTAATTTATACTCCCAGCAACCATGTACAAGTGTTCCTCTTTTTCCACAATCTTACCAGCATCCATTATTTTTTGACTGTTTAATAATAGCCATTCTGCGGCCAGGCACGGTGGCTCACGCCTGTAATCCCAGCACTTTGGGAAGCTGAGGCAGGCGGATCACCTGAGGTCGGGAGTTCAAGACTAGCCCAACCAACATGGAGAAACCCCGCCTCTACTAGAAATACAAAATTAGCCAGGCGTGGTGGTGCATGCCTGTAATCCCAGCTACTTAGGAGGCTGAGGCAGGAGAATCACTTGAACCCAGGAGGCGGAGGTTGCAGTGAGCCAAGATCACACCATTGCACTTCAGCCTGGACGATAACAACAAAACTCTGTCTCAGAAAAACTAACATACAACCAAACAAATAATAGCCGTTCTGACTGGTGTGAGATGGTATCTCATCATGGTTTTGATTTGCATTTCTCTAATTATCAGTGATGTTGAGCTTTTTCTCATGTTTGTTGGCTGCATGTATGTCTTCTTTTGAGAAGTGTCTCTGTCCTTTGCCCACTTTTTAATGGGGTTGTTTGTTTTTTTTTGTAAATTTGTGTAAGTACCTTATAGATGCTTGATATTAGACCTTTGTCAGGTGGATAGATTGCAAAAATCTTCTCCCATTCTGTAGGTTGTCTGTTCACTCTGATGATAGTTTCTTTTGCTGTGCAGAAGCTCTTTAATTAGATCCCGTCTGTCAATTTTTGCTTTGTTGAAATTGCCTTTGGTGTCTTCATCATGAAATCTTTGCTTGTGCCTATGTCCTGAGCAGTATTGCCCAGTTTGAACCTGGGAGGCAGAGGTTGCAGTGAGCCAAGATCACTGCACTCCAGCCTGGGCAACAGAGTGTGACTCCATCTCAAAAAAACAAACAAACAAAAAAAAACAATAGGAGTTGTGTAGCTTTCTTTCTTTTTCTTTTCTATGCTGTGAGGGTTAGTTGCATGTGTCAACCTGGAACCCAGCTAGACTATGGTACCCAGTTGATTGGTCAAATGCCAGCCTAGACGTTGCTGTGAAGGTGTTTTTCATGTGTGAGTGACAGTTACAGTTAGTGGCTTGGAGGACAGCAGGTTGCCCTCTGTAATGTGAATGGGCTTCATCTAAGCAGGTGAAGGCATTAAGAGCAAACACTGAGGTTTCCTGAAGAAGAACTTTCCTCAGGACTGCAACATAGAAGCCCTACCTGGTTTCCAGCCTGCTGCCCTGAGGAATTTGGACTCAAGACTGCAATGCAACACCAATTCTTCACTGACATTGCAGCCTGCTGCTTGCCCTGTATATTTCAGTCTTACCAGCCCCCAGTATCATGTGAACTCTTTCCTTAAAATAAATCTCTCTCTCTCTCTCTCTCTCTCTCTCATCTCTTCTTCAGAGATGCAGAACCAATAGAATGCAGGTGTATATATGCAGTTGTATACATATCCTATTGGTTCTGCATTATTTTGGTTCTGCATCTCTGAGGAACTCTAATACATACGTTTACCTTTAAAAAGAAATCTATGCTGGGGTGCAGTGGCTCACACCTGTAATCCCAGCACTTTGGGAGGCCGACTTGGGGAGGCCAAGGCAGGAGGATCGCTTGAGCCCAAGAATACAGGACCAGCCTGGGCAACATAGTGACACCCCTATCTCTATGAAAAATTAAAAAAATTGCTGGGCACGGTCGCTCACGCCTGTAATCCCAGCACTTTGGGAGGCCGAGGTGGGCAGATCACCTGAGGTCAGGAGTTCGAGACCAGCCTGACCAACATGGAGAAACCCGTCTCTACTAAAAATACAAAATTAGCTGGGCGAGGTGGCAGTTGCCGGTAATCCCAGCTACTCGGGAGGCTGAGGCAGAAGAATCACGTGAACCCAGGAGACGGAGGTTGCAGTGAGCTGAGATGGCACCCATTGCACTCTAGCCTGGGTGACAAAGGTGAAACTCTGTCTCAAAAAAAAAAAAAAAAGAAAAGAAAGAAAGAAAAGAAAAAGAAAAATTAGCTGAACATGGTGGTGCATGCCTGTAGTTCTAGCTACTTGGGAGGCTGAGGCAGGAGGAACCCTTGAGCCCAGGGATTTGAGGCTGCAGTGATTTATAATCATCACGGCACCCCAACACCTAGGTGACAAAGTGAGATGCCATCTCTAAAAACAAAAAGGAAAGAAAAAAATTCTAATAATTCTTTTGAGGTTTTGCATTTCCTCCCACATTCAGTGAGGGTTTCTTATGTACCTGGCTCTGTTTTAGGGCCTGGGGTTACAGCAGTGCACAAAACAGACAAAAACCCTTATTCTCATGAGCTTGCATTCTAGAGACAGAGGCAGATCATAAACAAAGACCTGCATACATAGTGCTTAAGATGGTGGCGTGTGCTTAAAATAAAAATAAAGCAGGGGATGGGGGACATGTTGTGCTATTGAATAGAGTGGTCAAGAGTAAGTAGTCAAGGAAGGCTTCATTGAGGAGATGTCATTTGAATAAAAACAGGAGGGAGGTGAGGGATGAGCCATGGGGATGGATATTTGGAGGAGACTGGGTAAGAATGCTCCAGGAACAGGGGGAGATGTTCTCAGCAGAAAGAATAGCAAGTAAGACTCTGAAGTGGGAATGTGATCATGTGTTTGAGGAATATTCAAGTGGCCAGGGTGGCTGGAGTGTAATGGACAGGGGAAAAAATGAGGTCAGGGCTGGGCGTGGTGGCTCATGCCTATAATCCCAGCACTTTGGGAGGCCAAGGCGGGTGGATCACCTGAGGTCGGGAGTTTGAGACCAGCCTGACCAACATGGAGAAATCCCGTCTCTACTAAAAAATACAAAAAGTTAGCCGGGCGTGGTGGCGCATGCCTGTAATCCTAGCTACTGGGGAGGCTGAGGTAGAAGAATTGCTTGAACCCGGGAGGTGGAGGTTGCGGTGAGCCGAGATTATGCCATTGCACTCCAGCCTGGGCAACAAGAGTGAAACTCTGTCAAAAAAAAAAAAAAGAAAAGAAAAGAAAAGAAAAGAAAATGAGGTCAGAAGGTCATGTGGGAGGACTTGTAGGCCACTGCAAAGATTTTTATTTTAACCTTATTGAGAAGGGGAAGCAATTGGAGGGTTTTGAGCAGAGAAGGGGTTTTTGTTTCTTTCTTTTTTTGTTTTTTTGAGACAGGGTCTCTGTCTGTCCAGGCTGGAGTGTACTTCTGTGATCATAGTTCACTGCAGAGCCTTGAACTCCTGGTCTTAGGCAATCCTCCAGCCTCAGACTCCTGAGTAGGTGGGACTTAAGTGCATGCCACCACACTCAACTAAATTTTTAAAAAATTTTTTGTACAGATGCAGGGTGATGGTGGTTGGTGGCGGGGTGAGGGGGGGGTCTTGCTATGTTGCCCAAGCTGGTCTTGAACTTCTGGCCTCCAGTGATTCTCCTTCCTCAGAGTCCCAAAATGCTAGGCATGAACCACCACGCCTAGCCCAGAAGAGAAGAGAGATTATTTAAAGGATCACTGACTGCTCTGTTGATTGTGAATTCTAGCAGGCCAAGGACAGAAGCAGTGATGATGATGGTGGTAGTGGAGATAACAGGACGTTATAAATTCTAGAAATTTTTTTTTTTTTTTTTTTTTTTAGACAGAGTTTTAGACAGAGTCTCACTCAGCAACCCAGGCTGGAGTGCAGTGGTGAGATCTTGGCTCACTGCAACCTCCACCTCCTGGGTTCAAGTGATTCTCCTGCCTCAGCCTCTCGAGTAGCTGGGATTACAGGCACGTGCCACCACTCCTGGCTAACTTTTGTATTTTTAGTAGAGACGGGGTTTCACCAGTTGGCCAGGCTGGTCTCCAACTCCTGACCTCATCCACCTGCCTCGGCCTCCCAAAGTGCTGGGATTATAGGCGTGAGCCACCGCAACTGGCCCTACAAATCTTTTGAAGTTTGAGCCAATAAGCTTTGCTAAGGTGGGGTATGAGAAAGAGTGGAGTGGTGGGTTTTATAAGGAACATGGTAATAGATCAAATTGTATAGAAGATCTTACTATGAAAAACCAGTGTCCCACCCCTCCACTCTCCACACACAGTCCCACTCCCCACAACCAACTTTTTTGTTAAAGGTTTCTGGTATTGATTACCTCCACAGCTCAAGATAAAATGTTTGTGGTTAACTTAGCAGCCATTCTCAACTCTCTTCTCACTTGCCACCTCTTACTATAAAGTTTAGAAGACTAGACCTCATCTTCCCAGCCTCCCTTGCAGCGAGGGTGGTCATGTACTCTGTTCTGGATGGTGACAAATAAACCTGCAAACCTTGTTCCTTTAAGAAAAAAAAAATAGCAGAAAACAAAACCCTAAGCAAAAAATTCTTGTAAAAAACCATCGAGATGGCTGGGCACGGTGGCTCATGCCTGTAATCCCAGCACTTTGCGTAGGCTGAGGCAGGCAGATCATGAGGTCAGGAGATCGAGACCATCCTGGCTAACAAGGTGAAACCCCGTCTCTACTAAAAATATAAAAACAAAATAGCTAGGCATGGTGGTGGGTGCCTGTAGTCCCAGCTACTCGGGAGGCTAAGGCAGGAGAATGGCGTGAACCGGGGAGGCAGAGCTTGCAGTGAGCTGAGATTGTGCCACTGCACTCCAGCCTGGGTGACAGAGCGAGACTCCTTCTTAAAAACAAACAAACAAACAAACAAACAAAAAAACCATCGAGATATGTCTTTTTGGTTTCTTTTCTTTTTTTTTTTTTTGAGGCAGATTCTCACTCTGTTGCCCAAGCTGGAGTGCAATGACACAATCTCGGCTCACTCCAAGCTCTGCCTCCCAGGTTCAAGCAATTCTCCTGCCTCAGCCTCCCAAGTAGTTGGGATTACAGGCATGTGCCACCATGCTCGGCTAATATTTTGTGTTTTTAGTAGAGATGGGGTTTCACCATGTTGGCCAGGCTGGTCTCAAACTCCCAACCTCGGGTGATCGACCCTCCTCAGCCTCCCAAAGTGCTGGGATTATAGGTGTGAGCCACCGTGCCGGCCTGGTTTCTTTTCAAATAATAGAGTTGAAGGAGAAGTTAGTCAGATTTGGGCACCTTTACCGAAATACATGTATTTATATATAAATACACATGTAAATAATCATATTTGATTATTCCTCACTTGAGATTGGATTTTTTTCATTTCCTTTCCTTTCCTAGGAATGAGTGGCAGTTGTGAAGGGTATTTTTCGGAATTTTTGTGAAGTTTTTAGTGAAGATATGGGTTGGTCTTGTCCTCTCTAAATTAACTTCAGGATTTCCCTATATTGGGACTGAGGCAATCATTCCCCAGTCTGCTGGGGGTGTTGGCAGATGAAAGCCCTCAGCTGAATACCTCTCTAAGAAGAGAGCTATCTCACGCAATATCATGTTCCCTGATATGAGGCAGCCTCCATCCAATGGCTGGTTGATGTGGGAAAATGAAGTCCTAGCCCCCTTTCCTCAAGGCAGGGCAGCTTTATTATTTTTTTTAATTTTAATTTTTTTTTGGAGACGGAGTCTTGCTCTGTTGCCCAGACTGGAATGCAGTGGCACGATCTTGTCTCATTGCAACCTCCGCCTCCTGGGTTCAAGTGATTCTCCTGCCTCAGCCTCCTGAGTAGCTGGGACTATGGGCGCCCACCACCATGCCCAGCTAATTTTTGTATTTTTAGTAGAGACGGGGTTTCGCCATGTTGGCCAGGCTGGTCTTGGACTTCTGACATCAGGTGATCCGTTGCCTCGGCCTCCCAAAGTGCTGGGATTACAGGTGTGAGCCACCGTGCCTGGCCCAGGGCAGCTTTGAAGGGCTCTCCAACCTATAGACCTCATCATAGGCTCAGCTGAAGCCTCTCCTCCAACTGCTTCATAGTTTAACGTCCCCCCCTTCACAAGCTTGCCTTCCTCACTTCTCATAGGTGTTGTTCTTTAGACAGAAGTTGCCACATTTGGCAAATATAAACACCAAATGCCCAGTGAAATTTGAATTTCAGATAAACAAGAATAACTTTTAATATAAACATGTCCCAAATATTGCACTCTTTGTTTGTCTCAAATGCAAACTTAACTGGGCATGCTATATTTTTTCTGGCAATCCTGTTCCTAAAGCACTCCCAAATAAATTTCCCACTTGACTCAGAGTAAATCTCAGACTCAGAGTCTGTTTCCCAGGGAACCTAATTTATGACAGTTGGTATCAGGAGTTATCATGAGAAGCAGATTCTAAAATGGGATTATGGAGCTGTTTCATCCAACAGCCGGCTTACAATAAACACCTGACAAAACCTGTGGCAAGAGGTTGTGGTGTGATTATTAAAACTTCCGGCCAGGTGCAGTAGCTCATGCCTGTAATCCCAGCACTTTAGGAGGCCACAGTGGGTGGATTGCTTATGCTCAGGAGTTCAAGACCAGCCTGGGCAACATAGCAAAACCCCATCTCTACCAAAAAAAAAACAAAAAAAATTGCCAGGCACAGTGGCTCACGCCTGTAATCCCAGCACTTTGGGGGCTGAGGCACGTGGGTCACAAGGTCGGGAGTTCGAGACCAGACTGGCCAACATGGTGAAACCCCGTCTCTACCAAAAATACAAAAATTAGCCGGGTATGGTGGTGCGTGCCTGTAATCCCAGCTACTCGGGAGGCTGAGGCAGAAGAATCGATTGAAGCCGGAAGGTGGAGGATGCAGTGAGCCAAGATCACACCACTGCACTCCAGTCTGGGCAACAAGAGCAAAACTCCATCTCAAAACTCCATCTCCATCCATTCGGTTCCGAGGCCGCGCTTGGACTGGGGCGCCCACAACTGACCCCGGAGGCACAGCGAACGGCGAATGGTGCAGCTGCAGGGACGCCCTGTCCTGCAGGCGACTGGGCTCCCGCGAGGCAGCAGGTGCCAAGGACTAGCAGCAGATCTGGTGTGCAGAACCCTGGATTCGAGTCCCGGCTTCAGAGGCCCTAGGTTGTGTGACGTGGAGGCGTCGGCCGCCCTCTGAGAGCCTTCGTGGATGACAGCTGATGCTTGGGCCTACCTTCCTCGGCTGCTGAGAGGCTCAGAAGGACCGCGTGTAAAACGCCTTGGAATCTTAATTCTACTTAATTCCATTTACCTGCTTCCTAGAAACCGTCCATGGCTTCCGTCCCTGTCATAGCGCTGCGCAGCGGGACCGTTCTGCCCCGCTGCCCTCGAACAGCCCGTCCGCGCTCCATTGCCCCTCCAGGTGCTGTTATTTTGCCTTTTAACCTGGGGCGGGAGGTTTTAGATGAGGCTGCAAGTCTGGGCCGGCGGGGGCCTGAGGGTCGCTTGCAACCAGCACCCGCGAAGCTGTCTACACTGGAATTCCAAGCCAACGGAAAGAGGGCTCCAGGGGCGCGACCAAGGTTCGGTCTTCTGCCTCTGGCTGCGCGCTCCTGGAGGAATCACCAGCCTTCCCCCGCGGCTGCCTCCTCCTCATCCCTGACCCCAACTCGGCAAGATCCCCCGAGCGCAGGCCCAAGCTCAGCACAGCTTGTGGGCCGTGAGGTCCGGGTCCCGAAGCTCGGCCCCGCTGGGGCTGTCCCTCCGCCTCTATTTCCAGGGTAAAGACCGCGGAACCAGGCGGGGGTCTGGGGAGCCTGGCTGCGACCTCGGCTGCAGGCTTCAGCAGCTGCTTCCAGGGTGCTGTCCACCCCGTGGTGCTGAAGCGCCCCACGCCCCTCCGCCATCTAAGAGAAGCCGCGTCCGCGCTGCAGCCTCCACTCAGGATTCGACGCGAACTCCAGGACGCGTCCGCACTGGTCCAACAGCCCTCACGGATCGTCGCCTGCCTCAACTGTTTAGACCACCGCGGGTTTCACCCGGAAGCACCGGGGAGGTCGGAGCTTGCCTGAGAAAGCTCGGCGAAGGTCCATGCCTTGTCCAGTCCCAGGCAGTGCGGAAGAGGTGGGCGAAGCTCGAACTCCATGCTCTGTCCCAGCACTGGCAGAAATTCACTTATTATGGAGATAGTCCTCGCTCACTCCAGACCTGTCCTGTAATTGTTTGGGTCCCGGGAAGGCTTCCCTCGGCTTTTAGAATCTCAACCCCGGTGTGGCCATCCAAGCTGTGCCAACACTGCTACCTGCGAAGCAGGAGAGAAAAACCCCTGGAATTCCTCCCGCACATCTTTCACAAAGTGAATATGCCCTTCTTTGACACTGGGTACAGCCACTTCGGGACCAGATTTTTGCTCCTGAGCATATAAAATCACAAGCTTGGGCAGGCGCAGTGGCTCACGCCTGTAATCCCAGCACATTGGAAGGCCGGGACGGGCGGATCGCTCGAGTCGAGGAGCTCGAGACCAGCCTGGGCAAAATAGTGAAACCCCGTCTCTACAAAAAAAAACCATAAAAATTAGTCGGGAGTGATGGCACTGCACCTGTAGTCCCAGCTACTTGCGAGGCTGAGGTGGGAGGATCACCTGAGCCCAGGAAGTTTTAGTGAGCTATGATCACACCACTGCACTCCAGTCTGGGTAACAGAGCAAGACCATGTCAAAAAAAAAAAAAAAAGAAAAAGAAAAGAAATGTCTTTCCTTTTTGGAAAGCTTGGATGACCACAAGGGGGTTGAGATTCTAAAAGCCGAGGGAAAGCATCCCAGGGCCCAGCCTCCCCATACAATTCATAGGACAGGTCTGGAGTGAATGAGGACTACTATATCCATAAAAAGAAAGAGAAAGGAAAGACAAGACAATATTGCCCAATGAATCAAGCGTGATCATAGCACAAAGAAGCAGGGCACTCTTCCCCAGAGTAGGCCAGTTCAGAAAGGCGGTCCAGGGCTATGCCCCAGTATGGCTCCCGCCGTGCTCCTGCGCGGTGTCCCAGGGCCTCCTGGCACCTTCTTATCATCAGCCCGGGGCGAAATGCCAGACCAGATGGTAGAGGCAGAAGTCAGGCAGGCAGGTGCCGTCCAGGGCATTCCAGGCCAGCTGAGTGTGCAGCCAGCGCCCAATTCAGACAGCGCCCCAGGCCGAGGCTGGCCCGCGTAGGGACCACGCTCGGGGTGGACGTGGAGCTCAGCGCGCAGGGCCCCCATGGACGTCGCGCCGCTGACCTAGCTGTCAGACATCGCCGCGAGGAGTAGGCAGGCTGGGGAGGCCGAAACGCTGTCCTCACCTTGAGCACTGCCAGGCTGCTGGAGAGGCTTTCCGGGGCATAGAGGCCGCAGCGTCGCGGCGCGATGGGCCGTGAGCGAGCATCTGTAGGGGAGCGTTTCCCGCCAGAAAGCAGAACCTGCGCCAGCCGAGGGCCCTAGAGCTGCTGGTAGGAGGACTGTTCTCTATCGCCCAGCTGCTCCCGACCTCTTCTCTGAACTGGTTCCTGCTCTGGGGAACAGCGCCCTGCTTCTTTGTACTACAATCACACTTGACTCATTGGGCAATATTGCCTTGTCTTTCCCTTCCTTTTATGGACATAGTCCTCGCTCACTCCAGACTTGTCCTGTGAATTGTATGGGGAGGCTGGGCCCTGGGGAGCTTTCCCTCACGGCTTTTAGAATCTCAACCCCCTTGCTGCCGGCCCTGGCAGGGTGGAGATACAGCCAGAAGACAGACACTGCTCCCCCAAACCTCAGCCTCCAGTATAAGCTACAAAATAAAAATGTGGGCAGGGTGAGGTTGCTCATGCCTGTAATCCTAGCTCTTTGGGAGGCCGAGGCGGGTAGATCACCTGAGGTCAAGAGTTAGAGACCAGCCTGGCCAACATGGTGAAACCCCGTCTCTACTAAAAATACAAAAATTAGGCCGGGCACGGTGGCTCACGCCTGTAATCCCAGCACTTTGGGAGGCCGAGGTGGGCGGATCACGACGTCAGGAGATCGAGACCATCCTGGCTAACATGGTGAAACTCCGTCTCTACTGAAAATACAAAAAAATTAGCCGGGCGTGGTGGTGGGCGCCTGTAGTCCCAGTTACTCTGGAGGCTGAGGCAGGAGAATGGCGTGAACCCTGGAGGCGGAGCTTGCAGTGAGCTGAGATCGCACCACTGCACTCCAGCCTGGGTGACAGAGTGAGGCTCCGTCTAAAAAAAAAAAAAAATACGAAAATTAGCTGGGCGTGGTGGCTCGTGCCTGTAATCCCAGCTACTCCGGAGGCTGAGGTAGGAGGAGCACGTGAGCCCGGGAGATCAAGGTAATCAAGTCTGGGGCCCTGGGTCAGCCGCTGCCCTGGGCCCTGCCTGCCCTGCTGGGCCCCACGCTGGCCTGCCTGCTGGCCGGCTTCCTGCGATGATGGCTTACTTCTGCACGCAGCCTCTTTGGTGCCTCAGCTCTCCAAGTTCCCGGCTTCCAGTCCTTAGCCTTCCCAAATGGGACTTTAGGCATGATTAAAATATGGACATATTTTTGGAGAAACCTTTCTCAAGTGTGTTTTTAGCCTCCCATAACTACCCCACCCTGTCCCCCTCCACCCACCCCTGTTCCAGGGCGGGGGCTTTAAGGCCAGGAGATTTCTCCCAAGCAGGTACCACCAGGTGTCCCCACTCCCGTTCTGTGTGAATTCCGTGTCTATACCCTACTCCCTTCTACCGGGACCTGGACCTTGGAGTGATGCTGAAGGCATCTTGGAGCTTCATCACAGCGGAAGCTAGAGGAGTTCCAATCTAATCTCTTCATCATATAGAGGGGGAAGCTGAGGCTGAGAAAAAAGAGGCTGGGGCCGGGCATGGTGATTCACGCCTGTAATCCCAGCACGTTGCGAGGCAGAGGCAGGTGAATCACTTGAGCCCTGGAGTTCAAGACCAGCTTAGGCAACATGGTGAAGCCCTGTCTCTATAAAAAATACAAAAATTAACCAGGTGTGGTGGTGCACACCTGTAGCCCCAGCTACTCAGGAGGCTGAGGCAGGAGGATTGCTTGAACCCAGGAGACGAAGGTTGCAGTGAGCTGAGATTGCGCCACTGCACTCCAGCCTGGGCAACTGAGTGAGAGAGAAGAAGCTGCTTGGCTGGCTGGAGGCCACATACTGAGGCTAAGGCAGAGCCGACTGCATGATGGCAACCCCAGCCCTGTGCGTTCTCCCCTGTGCTAGGGGTGAAAGGGTGTTCTATGTGGGGACAGCCCAGGCAAGGTGGGCGACAGGAAGTTCATTTGTTTGCTCAAATATTTGTTGGGCATTTATGCTCTAGGCACTGGGGATATGGCAAAGAATAAAAGACAAAAATGCCTGCCCTCCTGGAGTTCACAGTCCAGTGGCGAGACAGTCCATAAATAAAGCAGGCACACTGTCTAATAGATCGGGAGGCAATGAGTGCATGGGAGAAAGAATTCAGGGCAGGAAGCGGGGCACAGTGGCTCATGCCTGTAATTCCAGCACTTTGGGAAGCCGAGGCGGGCAGATCACCTGAGGTCAGGGGTTTGAGACCAGCCTGGCCAACATGGCGAAACCCTGTTTCTACTAAAAATACAAAAATTAGCAGGGCCTGGTGGCAGGTACCCATAATTCAACTACTCAGGAGGCTGAGGCAGGAGAATTCAGGCAGAGGTTGCAGCAAGCCAAGATTGAACCACCATACTCCAACCTGGGTGACAGAGAGAGACTCCGTCTCAAAAAAAAAAACAAAAAAAACACAGAGAGAGAACAGGGAAGGTGGGAAGCCCTGGGTGGGGGAAGGGGCAGCGGCTGGGAGGAGGCCAGGGACGGATGCCTCTGCAGACCGACTGCAAGTGTTGAGGTGCGGAGGGGAGGGTGCCTTCCGGAGAAATAGCAGGGAAGAGTAGAGAGAGGGAGGGAGGAAGCCGGGGCAGGGGAGGCAGGAGAGTGAGGTGGGAGGCATTGGTTTGGAGTGGGGAGGGGAGCTGTAGAGGTGAGGGCAGAACGCAGGGACAGTTTGGAGGCTGCCACAGTGCCCAGGAGCTGATCTGCTGATGGGTTCGCAGTGAGATATGAGGAAGGGCACATGGGGGTGTCCAAGGGTGTGGGGCCTGGTCCCTTGGGACTTGTCAGGAAAGTCCCCACCACCACAGTGATTACATCTCTAATGGGTTGTTTTCCCTACTGCGGCCTGAGGGAAGTGGAGGGAGAGAGACTGGGAGGAGGCTGGTGAGAGGGGGTCCAGGACACCAGAATGAGAAGGAAAGAAGGCGACCCATGCAGTCCCCAAGCCAGGTCAGGCCCCAGGTGCCAGGAACTGAGGGCCCGCAGCTCTCAGACCTCATCGTCGGGAGTAGGACTCGATTTTGGAATTCGTGAGCCTTGGACTGGGGGTTGGCTGAGTGAACAGGGGACCCAGGTTTCCCTGGCTGGGTATAAGGACCCCTCTGGCAGGCTGAAAGTCCAGAGGTAGAGAGCTTCCTCACAGGAAGGCATGCCCACCAGGAGGGCACTGAGGGATTCCATCACCTGGTTCTAGAATCCCTCACTGGCTGTGGGAGGGGAGCTGGTGAGAGGAGGTGGTCTCTAAGCCTTCTTCCACCCCGTGCCCCCCATGCCCCCGACCACCCCCAGTCAACCCAGGGAGAAGAGAAATGGCTGCTCCCCTCCCTCCTCCCTTTCCCTCCGTCTTCCCTTCTGTGACCAAAAATAAGTCCCCACTCCCTTCCCTGGTGACCACGCAGCTGTGGGGGAGGGGTGGTATTGCTGTTGCCATGGCAACTGCAGGCTGCCTGTCAGCGGTGGGTGTGTGGACTCAGAACCTGGAACCTGTTCTTTGGTTCCCACACAGACTGCAAGGGATCTAAGCTGCCTCCCCAAGGCTCAGGACTCTGAGGTCAGAATGGCCCCTCCCTGCTTCCCAATGGCACCCCATCCCCACCCCCATCCCTGCCCTCCAGGCAACCTTAGTGAATAATGTGGCAGCAGGACCCGGAAGTCGTGGCCTCTCCAACCCAAGGCAGAAGGTGTTCGACCCTCCCGTCCCCCTGGTCCCCAAATCATAAACCTGACCAGCAGGAGCCAGAACGGGCACAGCTTGTCCAGGGCCTGGGGCTCTGGCCACCTCCCATGTCCTGCCTGCCCTCCCTGTGGCCCAGAGGCCAGAGCAGGTGCTGCCAGCACTCAACTCCCAGCCAAGTCACCAGGGCCAGGCACCGCAGAAGTGGGCAGCTCACCCCGGGCACTGGCCCCCACCTCCAGAGGCCTCCACTGATGGCACTCCTTTTTGTGAACATGCGTGTGTTCATGAAGAGCTTCCTGTTTTTAGTAAATTCACTCCCTCCATGCGGCCTCCGCCACCCCCGGCAGACCCCCACCCTGGGGACGGTGGCTCTGAGTTCCCTGTGCCCAGTCTGGCCTGGCTTCTGAGACAGTTCCCTCTGAGGTCGAGGGAGGAGAACCCCCTTATTCACAAAGAGGGTCCAGCCTGGCCCCTGAGCCCTCCTTTCATTCATTTCTGATGCCCCGTGGGTGACTGCATGGGGTGTGTGCACACGCACACACACACACACACATGCACACATGCACACCAGCCTTCACTCCTTCACTGTAGCTGGCCAGGCCTGGGGAAGGCTCACGGGCTGATGGTTTTGCCCACAACCTGACTTCTTTGAGGGTCACTGGCTGGCACCCAGCACAGCATGAAGCACATTTTTGGGTGCCTACCATGTGCCAGGTGGGGGTCGTGCTGCAATCCCATCGGGGTGGCATTATCCATCCCATGGCATGGATGAGGAAGCCAAGGCACAGAGAGGGACGGGGCACTTGTCAGAACCTGGGGCCATTCCCCTGCAACTCCTTGGCTCCCCTGGCCAGCTCTCTCCTTCGGCTGAGCCATCTGTGTCCAGGGGCAAGGTGGGGGCCGCAGCACCCCGTCCCACCTGTCTCCGCCGGTTGCTCTCCATCCCCAATGGGCCATCTCTTTGGCCCCCTGTTTAGATTCGGCATCCAGGTGGGAGCCAGGGGCTAAACATACTCCCCATGTGTTTAGACGGTTCTTGAAAAATAAACTTCCCCATCTTGGCTCTTGGTTTGCACACTTGCTGGCCCTGCTTCCTGTGACTCTGATCTGACAATGCAGGGGTGGGGGAGGAAGGTGGGGCGGAGGAGGGTCTACAGGGGGCCCAGAGTCATGGGGGCGGTGTGGATGTCTGCTCATGGTTCGTGCAGGCTGCCGTGTCTCAAAACTCCAGGGGGCGCCTATACCGACACCGCCTTGTGAATGGTGCCCCCCACGTGGTGCAACCCTGAGGCTCTGAGCTTGGGTGTGTATTGGGGTGGGAAGAGGCAAGGAAGCTGGTGGCTCCACAGGCACGGAGGTATGCTCCCTGCTCTGGGCCTTGGTTCATCCATCTGCAGAAGGGGCTACCCTTGGTCCCCCTATCTAATTGGGCCTGGCTGTCCCACACTCCTGCTGTCCTCGGTGACCTCAGAAGGAAGGCCAGGCCTCTCTGAGGTTGGGGAACTGTTCCTGCACCTCACACTACACATGTCCTAGCTGTTCTGTTTGTTTATCTGAGAGGGGACAAAGGCATTCTTTCCCCCAGGGACGAAGGACGATGTCCAAGGCCCAGGGAGGGGCTTCCTTTGGAGAAGAGCTGCGGGACAGAAGTCAGTTCCTTCTGCAGATGGCTGGACACATGGGAGGCTCCTCAGGTTGTTCCAAGTGTCAGCTGTGGCAAGGCCCGGAGGACAGGAAGAGGGCAGCGGAGCAGGACACAGGGAAGGGATATGGGTGCATTCTGGAACAAGATTTAATCTTCCATCAAGATTTAGTCTTTCAGCCAGGCGCAGTGGCCCACACCTGTCATCTCAGCACTTTGGGAGGTCAAGGCGGGAGGATCACTTGAGCCCGGGAGTTTAAGATCAGCCTGAGTAACTTAGGGAGATCCTGTCTCTATGAAGGGGAAAAAAAGCCAGATGTGGTGGCATACCTGTGGTCCCAGGTACTTGAGAGGCTGAGGTGGGAGGCTGGCTTAAGCCCAGGAGTTCAGGCACCATTGCACTCCAGCCTGGGCAACAGAGAGAGAACCTGTCTCAAAAAAGAAAAAAAAAACTTAATCTTCCCTTCCTTCCTTCCTTCCTTCCTTCCTTCCTTCCCTCCCTTCTTTCCTTCCTCCCTCCCTCCCTCTCTTTCTTTCTCCTTTCTTCCTTCCTTCCTTCCTTCCTCTCTTTCTCTTTCTTTCTCTTTCTCTTCCTTCCTTCCTTCCTCTCTTTCTCTTTCTCTTTCTTTTTATACAGTCTCGCTCTGTCGCCCAGGCTGGAGTGCAGTCGTACGTTCTTGGCTCACTGCAACCTCCGCCTCCTCAGTTCAAGTGATTCTCCTGCCTCAGCCTTCCGAGTAGCTGGGACTACAGGCGCATGCCATCATGTGGCTAATTTTTTCATATTTTTAGTAGAGATGGGGTTTTGCCATGTTGGCCAAGCTGGTTTCGAACTCCTGACCTCAGGTGATCCACCTGCCTCCGCCTCCCAAAGTTCTGGCATGAGCCACCACGCCCGGCCTTAATCTTTCAACAAACACTATTATTTCCTCTGTGCCAGGGACAGAGGATTTAGGGAGGAAAATCCCAGTCTGGGCTCTTCCTCCGAGACTCCCAACTGCAGGACAGGCAGACACAGTGGGCACAGGAGCACCAGGTCTACGACACAGAAGCCAAGAGAGGAATGCAGAAACATCCGGGCATGCAGCCCAGACTCACACTGGCCTGGGGCGGAATCCCCCTCCACTGCTGACTCTCTAGGTGCCCTTGGTAGTTTAATTCATTTTTATGAGCCTCAGTTTCCTCATCTGTGAAATGGGGGTGATGACAGCATTTACCTCGTGGGCTTGTTGTCAAGATGAAACAAGATGCCAGGCCAAGAGAAGATATTCAATAATCTATAATTATTATGGTGATTCTTTTTATTGGAGAAAGCAATGAAGGACGGGCAAGACCCACAGGTGGGGAGTAGGGAACACTGGGCGGAGGCTGGAATTATGCAGAGTGATGCATAATTAACTCTGATCCATGGTTGGCAGCAGTTCTTTCCTATCCAAGGGAGAAACCTTAAGACCCTTCAAGGGGCCACCTCTCTGCCCAGACACTTAGGCACATCCCTCAGCACTCCGTCCCAACCATACACAGAACAATTTACAGAGGAAGACCTCCCAGCCTGACCTTCACCTAGAATTGTCTAAGGTCACCCAGAGCATCAGAGGGAGAAAAGGGGGCCCTCCGAGCCCCAGGGCTGCCCCGCAGTTCTTATGTCCTGCCTTGGGGGGTAGCAGGTGCAGAGTTGAGAGTCAAGCTGAGCCCACATCCCTGAAAGAAGGGGCTGTCAGCCAGGGCTCCTCCTACTTTCTAACTGTGGGGATTGATTGGGTTGGGGACCAATTTCCCATTTCATTTTCCCCTAACCCTTCCTCTCCCACTTCCCCAGGAGCCATGGGATTACACACGTGTCCATCTCTCTGCTGCTGGCTCTGTCCCTGGCTCTGCCTCCCACAAGCCTATCCTGTGTAGAGTTGCTGCAGGCTCCCCCAGCACAGGATGGGTGCCTGCCCCCGTCCCCACCCTTGGCTTCAGTTTTGTCTAGATGGGTTCACCTAGACAAAATACAGGCTGCCCAGTTACATCTGAATGTCAGATAAATAACAAATCCTTTTTTTTTTCTTTTTTAGTATATCCCTAAATTACACAGGACATACTTACACCAGAGCGTTATTTGTTATTTACCTGAAATTTAAATTTAACTGGTTGTTGTTTCCTTTGCTGTGCAGAAGTTTTTAAGTTTGATGTAGTTTCAATTGCCTATTTTTGCTTCTGTTGCCTGTACTTTTATGTCATGTCCAAGAAATCATGTCAAATCCAATGTCATGCAGCTTTTCTCCTATTTTTTTTAGGAGTCTTATAGTTTTTGGTCTTATGTTTGGGTCTCTAACACAATTTGAGTTAATTTTTCTACAGGGCCTTAGGTAATGGTCCAGTTTCATTCTTTCTCATTCAGTTTTCTCAACTCCATTTGTTGAAGAGATAATCCTTTCACCATTATGTGTCTTGGCACTTTTGTCAAAGATCATTTGACCTTTTATTTATTTATTTTTTTAGCTTGACCGCTCTGGCCAGGAAATCCAGTGCTATGTTGAATAGAAGTGGCAAGAGCAGGCAACCTTGCTTTGTTCCTGCTCTTAGAGAGAAAGCTTTCAATGTTTCACTACTGAGTATAAAGTTATCTGTGTCCAGAAGTTCTTAAATACGTATTCCAGAGAAAATTTTGTACATGTATTTCTAGAGACATGTACAACAATATTTATAACAGTATCATTTATAAAAAAACAAAGACCTAAAAACAACTGGACTAACTATTGACAGGAGAATGGCCAAACAAATTGTGGTGTGTTTATTTATTTACGTATAATACAGCAGTAAAAATGAAATAAAGCTATATCCAGCAATAGGGATGAGTATCATAACATAATGTTGAGAGAAAAAAGCAGGTTGCCACATAATTCATATATTATGACACAACTTTTACACACAGTAAAACACATCAGAAACTAAATAATATATTGTAAAGAATCTATATGTAGCTGAAACGTAATGCAATGCGATGAATGATAAATGCAAAATCTGGAATGGAGGTTTCCTCCAAAGGGAATGAAAAGAGATACAATCAGATAGGGACACCAAACAGGCTTCACCAATATTAACAATAATCTATCTCTTAAGCTGTGTGGTAGGACATGGGTATATGTCCTAATTATTTCACCTTATATTTAAGTTATATATATTCTATGTATGAAATATCTGAAGATAATAAAAATGCTTTCACTCATTCAAAAACCATTAATCAAGTACCGACTATGTATCAGTCGCTGTTACAATTGCTTGAGATATAGGAGTGAACAAAATGGAAAGAAAAAGTTTCCAGAGTTTGAACGTGAAAACAGCAAACACTTAAAATAAATATTTCAGCCAGGGAAAATTTTGGACAACCCATACCAAGTTCTGTTATGTATGACCCACAATTGTCCAGGATATAGCACCCAAATTGGTTATCCCAGAATGAGACAGCAATTATAGGTAACTCCCAATCATTTATGCTGGGCAAAGGGCACAATGGTGTGGGTAATCTAAGAGAAGGACTTATATTCTCAATTAGATCAATATTACAGGAAGGAAGAAGAGACAGAGTTCACCCAAATAGTAATCTACAATATCAGTTGATCCAAATAATAAGAAAAAAGCAAATATCATTTGTACTTGTCTTTGCGGTATATTACCCTGCCAGTGTAGCCTATTCACTTAGTGTACTTTCTCTTGCATATTTTTAAAAAAAGTGTTGTTAACTTCACACCCACTGCCTGGGACTGCTCAGGAGAAAACTGTTGCTGCTTCCGTCACTCACCCAATAAATGTCTCTACTACATGTCCATCACTGCTCTGGATATAGGGGATACAAAGACAAATAAAATTTGATTCCTGTTCTCAAGGAGCTTAGTTTGTAGAGTAGCGGTAAAGAATGAGAGATTTTTTTTTTCAAAAATCTTTAAAACAACATAAGTGTTAAAATGGAAATATAAAACATAATGCTATTGGCACACAGAAGAGGGGGCATCTAACTCTTCAGAGAGCAACACATCAATGTTGCCTTCTCAGAAGTGGTGCTGTTTAGGCAGCATTGAAGACCAGGTAGGAATTTCTCAGGAGGAGAACGAGAAAGGCATTCCAGACAGAAGAACCGACATATGAAGAGGCTTGTGGCATCACAGGGCATGGGACAGCAGGAAGCTCAATGTGGCAGCAGCCTAGGGTAAGCAATGCAAAGTAAGATTGATGGGCAGTTAGTGCCACGCCCAAGAGCTTGGTCTCTATTTGATCAGCAATACAGAGCCAAAGTTTGAGCAGAGAAGTAAACCAATCAGATGCATTTTTTTGAAAGATAATTCAGGTGGTGGTGGTGATGTAGCAGTTGACCCGGAAAAGAAAAGACATCTGGTAGAAAGAAGTATATGGTGGCTATTGCAATAGTTCAGGGCAATGGCTATCAAAATCTGAGCCAAAGCAAGGCAAAGAGGAGACAAAGAAGAAATGTATTCAAGAGATATTTCTGAAATGCAATTCAATTGGCCTGAGTGATTAACTTGATAAGGAAGACAGGGAGTTGAGGATAATTGCGAGGTTTTTAGCCGGAGAGACTGGGCGAATGGTGAGTCTGAAACTGAGAGGAGGAATGCTCTGGAAAGATGATGGGTTGAAGAGTAAAAGAGAATTGAAGTTTTAGGGAAAAGAGACTCAAGGAAAACTTATTTTGGGTGAGGAAATGAGAATATGAGCCAAGGACAGGAGAAAGAAGAATATGGTGTTTGAACAAAAGTGGAGAGGTTGATCTAAAAGTAACGCGATGTCTTTCTCTAATTAGTGTAAGAGATGTGGAGGGAAGGCTGGGTGCTTATAATAAAGTTTAGGGGCCAAGGGAAGAGAAGTTAAGGGAGTTAGCATCAGATGGCTGTAATTTGGGGGGAGATGTAAGAGAAAAGCTGACCTATTGAGGGTGAATAGGAGATGTGAGGTGTGAGAATACCCTAGTACATGTACTTTCTCATTTACATATATTAACAAGATTGCAATTTTAAGCCACACTTGCAATCTGCAACTGCTCATCTTAAAAACACTTTCTGTTCTCTAGATGTTCATCTTATCTATCATCAGGTCTCTCAGAAACTCTTTCTTGCAAGTAGACCTGGAGACTCACAAAGCTGGTTGACAGCAAAACAACTCAATTTAGCAGATCAGTGTCGTTTCTTCCCATTTTTATGGTTACATGCAAAATTAGAACCCCTGAGCACTGAAACATCTACAAAAGCTTCTGGCCGGTTCAGGAAATCTGCTTAATATTTAGTAAGCTGCTTAAACATTTGAGCTCTATGGAATCAGTGTAAACTCTCAAAGAAACATCTAGTTCAATTCAACATTTATTGAGAACCGATGTACTAGGCACTATACTAGATGCTAGGGACTCAAGGATAAGCAAAACACAACCTTTCCCCTTGGGAAGCTCACAGTCTAGGCGAGCAGCTTCCCTCTTGGTAGGTAGAAGGCAGTATGTTTATATACAATGAGCTGCAGGGAAATCTGTGCTCTGTTTTTACTTTTAATGTAGCATTATTTCTTCTGTGTGTAGATGACTAATATGCAGTCAGCTTTTAAAAGTTTTAATAAATTTTGACATAAGTGTACATTTATAAAACCATCATTACATTCAAGATAATAAATATATCCATCATCCCCAGAAGTTTCTTTGCCATCTTCTCCTCCAGCCTTCACCCCTGCCCAGACAACCAGTGATCTGATTTCTGTCGCAATGGAATAGCTTGCATTTTCTAGAATCATATATTATGTTCTTTATTATCTGGCAACAGTCAGCTTTTTTTGTTTGTTTGTTTGTTTGTTTGTTTGAGACACGGTCTCACTCTGTCACCCAGGCTGAAGTGCAGTGGCATGGTCATTGCTTGCTGCAGCCTCAAACTCCTAGACTCCAGAGATCTTCCAGCTTCAGCTTCTCGAGTAGCTGGGACGACAGGAACACACCACAACACCCAGCTAATTTTTATTTATATTTTGTAGGACGAGAGCTCAAACTCCTGAGCTCAAGTGCTCTTCCCGTTTCGGCCTCCCAAAGTGTTGTCATTACAGGTGTGAGCCACTGCACCTGGTTTAACAGTCAGCTTTTCACAAACCATAGTAATGGAAGGAAATGTGGATAATTTTCCCTTCCTTCCTTCCCTCCCTTCCTTCCCTCCCCCCCCTTCCTCATTCCCTTCCTTCCTTCCCTTCCTCCTTCCCTTCCTTCTTCCCTTCCTTCCTTCCTTCTCTCCCTCCTTCCTTCTTCCTTCCTTCCCTTCCTCCTTCCCTTCCTTCCTTCTTCCCTTCCCTCCCTTCCTTCCTTCATTCCCTCCCTCCTTCCTTCCTTTTTCCTTCTCTTTCTTCCTTTCTTTCTTTCTTTTTCTTTCTTTCCTTTCTTACTCTTTCTTTCTTTCTCTTTCTTTCTTCTCTCACCCCTCACCCAGATTGGAATGTAGTGGTCATAGCTCACTGCAGCCTCTACCTTCTGGGCTCAAGCAATCTTCTTGCCTCAGCCTCCTGAGTAGCTGGGACTACAGGCGTGTGCCACCATGCTTGGCTAATTTTTAATTTTTTGTAGAGGCAGAGTCTCACTATGCTACCCAGGCTGGTCTTGAACTCCTGGCCTCAAGCAATGCTCCCACCTCAGTCTCCCAATGTGCTGGGATTACAGGCATGAACCACCACAACCGCCTGCTAATTTTTTTTTTTAAATCTTATGATAATCCTGCACATGGCAGATAATTTCTTAAAGTGAATATTTTTTAAATCATAAGGGGAAACATTTTTAAACTAAATTAATACTCAAGGTCATGTAAATTGATTGATAAAATTCTTCTGGAATTTGTGTGGGAAACTTAAATGCACATAGGCTGACCATGGACAAAAGCAGAATATGCCTTTGAGTATGACATAGTAGAAAATGGACAGGTTTGGGAGCCAGAGCTGCATTCAAACTTAGGCTCCACCACCCCTAGAAGAGTGATTTTGAGAGTATTAATTAACCTCTCTGAGTTTTGGTTGTTTAACATATAAAATGGGAATAATAAGATCTCTTTATTGGGTGATTGGGAGGATTCAATTAGACTTGGATACGGAAAGTGTCTCAAGCTCAAATATTAGTTTCCCTTCCCTTAACTGTGATTCTTGTTTCTATGAGTATATTACTCAGACTTGCAAATAAAGTCATTTAAAGATTACCCAATATAAAAATGGCCACTTAGGCAATTCCTCAACGATCTAGAACTAGAAATACCATTTGACCCAGCCATCCCATTACTGGGCATATACCCAAAGGATTATAAATCATGCTGCTATAAAGACACATGTACACGTATGTTTATTGCGGCACTATTCATAATAGCAAAGACTTGGAACCAACCCAAATGTCCATCAATGATAGACTGGATTAAGAAAATGTGGCACATATACACCATAGAATACTATGCAGCCATAAAAGGGATGAGTTCATGTCCTTTATAGGGACATGGATGAAGCTGGAAACCATCATTCTGAGCAAACTATCACAAGGACAGAAAACCAAACACCATATGTTCTCACTCATAGGTGGGAATTGAACAATGAGAACACATGGACACAGGGTGGGGAACATCACACACCAGGGACTGCCAGGGGTGGGGGTGGGAGGGATAGCATTAGGAGATATACCTAATGTAAATGACGACGAATTAATGGGTGCAGCACAGCAACATGGCACATGTATACATATGTAACAAACCTGCACGTTGTGCACAGGTACCCTAGAACTTAAAGCAAAAAAACAAAAAAAAGGCCACTTAGGCATTTTGAGAACATATCTAATATGTAGAGCAGGGCTAATCTACGTAATATTTTTTTACACCAGCAGGTTGACCTTCGTAATTCTGCTTTCTCCTAACTAACATGAAAAAGAATTTGGTATTAGTGTTCCTCAACTTCTCACTGATCATGGTAGGAGAAGATAGCCAAGGGGCCAGGGAGATCAAGACTTGACCAAAGAAATTACTGGGGATAATCTCCAAAGTGGGTAACCCACACAGGGAAGAGTCAGTAGATAAAATGGATTAAGTGCTTACTACATATCAGGCCCCATTAATGCTTTACCTGAATAATTGCATTTAAACTTTACAACAAACCTCTAAGTTAGACACTATTATTAGGCCCATTTTATAGGTGAGAAAATCAAGGCTTAGAGAATTTAAGAAACTTATCCAAATTGATACTGATGGAAGTGGCAAGGAAGGATTTTAATCTCAGTCTCTAACATCAGCGCCCAAACTCTTAACCATGTCTTTTAGAGAAGCACAGAGCAATTCAGGCTCAAACCATGTCCCTCATTTGCAAACACCTGCTTGTCTTGTGATAGGCCCCAGAGAGGTCTTCTGCTCTTACAAAGAGAGGAAGGGAAACTACTACAAAAATAGTGTCCTGAATTTTAAGAAAATGATCATCCACAGTGACTAATGGGAATCAGCTATTCTGTGATGATCTTGTCTGGGCTGTCTGGCAATGGGTCACCTGTTTAGGCCTTCCCAACCCCTACCCTTCACCCCCAGCACATTGTTGATTTCCCTCACTGTTGGAACATTTCTCCTGTTGTTGAATCTCAGTTCATCCCATTGAAGTGGAGGCCCTCCGATTCTAGCTAACATTCATTTCCCTCCAGGGCTATTTGTTGAGGAGGGGGTGAGTAGGGACTTAATGACATGCTTTCTTTAACAATCTTCCAAACCTATCGTCTACGACAGGGTTTATAAGCATTCATCAACAACACCCTAGCAAGTAGGTTAGTAGGATGAGCTCACTACCTGTTTAGGAATCTGGAAGGCTAAGACAATTTTATCAAGACTCAGGGGTTTTAAACCCAGTTCCTCCTATCCACATGGCCTTCAGTAAGTTGCACAACTGCTCTGGGTGTCCATCTGCTTCTTGCTTTCCTTCCACACCCACCACTGCCATCTCTGTTGGCAGAATGAAGGCTGAGCTTTGCCTGACTTCCCACAGAACTAATTAAAGTCTACAAAGTACTTTGAGAACCTTCAGTGTGGTGTTCTTGCCAAGACAGAATTACAGGTGGGAATGGCAAGGAATGGGATAGCATCAGAGTTGAGATGCTCTGAGGAAGGCTCCAACTGGCCTTGCTCCATTGTGAATCTTCAAGCTTTTTCTCTCCTGTCTGCTCAGCTATTGTGCAGAAGAGTTCACTTCTTTTCCCCTTTCGAAGAATCAGACATGAGACAACCTGGGAGCTGAGTTCTGCAATCCTTTTGTCTCAAAATCACACACAGACTCCCTCAGACAACACTTGTCTTACAAAAAGGAAATAGTGAATTAAATCTGAGTCTGGAACAAATCCCTCTGATGCAGGATGCTTCCAAGTGTGGTTGCTTAGGGATTGCTCTTGAGCTCCTTCTCTACTATGGCCTTGACGTGGGCAGTTCTGGGGAGGGGGATTAAAAAATTCCTCTGAAGAGTCAGGTCCTGACCTGGAGGATTTTACCTGTGAGAGTAAAACACACACAATAAAAGCAACCTAAAAACAATTACAAAGCAACACATTAATATAGGCAAATAAAATAGCATTGGAGGGATTAAGGTTAGACTTCAGAAGAACTTCTTACCACAAGAGATATTGTGGATTCTCCTTTGCTTGGTAGGTTTAGGAATATCTCTGTTTGAAAACAGGAATCTTTTACCTTTAATACTCATCACTCATGTTACAAAAGCCTCAGTCTTTGGGGTATTTTAAGTATATTCTGCTTTTAAACAGGTCAGCTGTGCTTTGGGTAGTTTTCCTTTTCTTCTCTCACTGTTCTGTAAACATTTTCTGGCTCCATTTATCCCATTTCCATATTCTGAATAGCAAAGGCTTTCTGCTGCCCACTATCCAAATCAACACATCCCCTTGTGGGACACATGGAATCAGCCAGCATTCTTCCAGGTGAAGATGTGCAGGATGGGTAGATATTCTTTAGCACATGTCTCAAATGTACGAATGGCAGGACATCATGAGGCCAGAGGAGGAGGGGAGGGAGAAGCATCTAAACTCTCAGGAATTCATCTCCACATCTTTTAAAACAAAGGCTTCTAAGGCTTTTCACCATTTGGGGGAGGGTTCTCTGTGGTCTCAATTACCATACTTCTGGTAGCAAACTATGACACTGATAGCCAAAACAGGAGATTTCAGATACAACACAGGAAGGTGCTCCCTGAGGGGTCTGACTTAGCAAGAAGGGTTTCTGTAAGAGGAACAAATATTCAGAAGGTTTGTTTTATTCTAGCCCTCGCCAAATGATGAGTGAAGAGACGGCTGTGCTGAAGAATGCAGGATAACAGGAGCATGCCGGGCCACGATAAAACACTCACTGCAAATCATTCCAAAAATGAGTAACACACCAAATAATGGTAAAAATGAACAGATAATATTGGGGAAATGGTCAACTCTTGCCAGGATTATATCCTCATCATCAGAAGAAGGAAGGGAAAAAATAACTCTAATTTGAGGAAGGGAAGGAGATTATGGAGATAACTCCTAGTGCCAGGCTCATTCTGAAGCCGTGGTTTCAGGCCAAGAGTTTGTGTGCTCAAACTTGCAAAGCTCATGCCTGCAACCTTGGAAGAGAAGACTCTATTCAATGCGTGGATTCAGTCAAGTCTAACAGGCCCAATTTTCTCACCCAGCCTTGAAGGTTCTCTCTTCTCTTCTATCACCTTCAAGGTACACTGATGTTCCTGACCTTCTTTTTTCTTCAAACCACATATAAGGCTTTTTAGTCTCCACTGGATGCACTTAAGGAAAGTAGATAAACTGTATCTTAATACAGAGCAAGGTCCGCTGATATAGAAGATCAAATAACACATTTCATGAACTTGAAATGGCAGATGGACCAATTGTAATTATTTGATGCCTGAGCAGGGGTCCTGCCCTAAAGACTTCTGTGGAATTCAATAATATGAAAGAATATCAGATCCTGGTAAGAGGTGCTTACAGCCTAAGTAGAGAAACAAAACATAAAGACACATGAGGAACAATCGCAGAGCTCACACAAACCTAGGCAGAATCATGCAGCACATACTGGAAAAGGACAGACTGAAGCTGAATTTAGCTCTATTCTCCATAACTACCATTTTGAGCATTCACTGTGAGCCAGGCACAGTGCTAGGAGGTGCTCTATATACCTTCTTTTCTTTTAATCCTCACAATACCTCACCTGTGTGACAGGTATTGTTAGCACCATTTCAGACATAAGATTAAGTAATTTGTTTAAGTAAACAGGAGAATGCATTGAAACTGTTCTGGGTTAAAACCCAAATCTATGTGACTTGAAGTAGGTGTCCATAACCCCCACCCCATATTGACTCCTTCTTTAGAAGAACTTTCTACCTTGAAAGAAGTTATGAACTGTCTTTGCTTGAGAAGAGTTTGTACAACTTAGAGGCAGTGTTGTGAAAGTAAACGAATGAATCATATGGATTGCTATCCTTCAGTTTCCTGACTGGGCCATCTAGTTCTAGGCTGAGGAAAACAATAAAAACTACAAGCTCAAAAGATGTTAATGTTGCACAAGCTCCCAGGGGCCTTGGGCTGAAACACGCTTGGAGAGATCATTCTGCTGCTTCCACATGTAAGACTTTGTTTTGTTTTTGAGATGGAGTCTCGCTCTGTCACCCAGGCTGGAGTGCAATGGTGTGATCTCGGCTCACTGCGACCTCTACCTCCCGGGTTCAAACCATTCTCCTGCCTCAGCCTTCTAAGTAGCTGGGACTACAGGTGCACGCCACCAGGCCAGGCTAATTTTTTGTATTTTTAGAGAGACGGGGTTTCACTATATTGGCCAGGCTGGTCTCGAACTCTGACCTCATGATCCACTCGCCTCAGCCTCCCAAAGTGCTAGGATTACAGGCATGAGCCACTGCGCCTGGCCCCATGTAAGACTCTTTAGACTCCACAGGATTCATGTTAGGAGGGTGAATGAACTATATTTTCATGCAGAGCAACCTCCCCTGACACAGATCATATAATGCATTTCGGAAAACTCCAGATTGATTAGTTCCCTCCCAATTTAGCTTTTACTATTTTACTGGACGCTAAAATTAATAGAAAAGGGTATTCTGGGGACCTTTGGCATTGACTTTCTGGCATGGCAACTTTTCCATATGTCCAGTTTCAATCCTTGCTGCTGCAAAATATACATTAGAGCTTTACACCCGACATATACTCTGTGGAATATAAAAGTATATAAAATGGTCATATCCCTCCAAGAACTTATGCCCTCATATATAGGTAATTACAACAAAGGCAAGATTCAATATGCGAAGAGTGTGAAAAGAGCTTAAAGTCCTTAGTACCAAGATCCTCTTCAGTCAATCATATTTACCCAAATGCTCATGGAGCCACAATCTTTTTGAGAATGTCTTAAGCAAGAAGGTAGAACATTTGGGTCTTAGGCTTAATGTGTACTTCTAACCCACCCTCTCCTGGCACTCATGGAACATTTATTGGGCACTTACGATGGGCCAGGCACTGGGAATGCAGAGATGACTATGATGTAACCCTGCCAGCAAGGAACTCACATGCATGCCTTTATCAGAGCTGGGAGTGATGTCCCACCCAACACATCCAACCAATTTCAGCAAGGCCTTTAACTGGAGGGTATGAGGGAGAGTGCAGGGACTAATGCTAATAGTGCTGAGTCAACAGTTTATCCACCCACCCCCTCCCCAACACTTCCTCAGAAAGTGAGAGAGTTGCAGGAAACCACATGCGTTTCACTAATACCCCACCAATGGCACCTACTGCATTACTGGCCTCATTATTTCTTAATGGGACTTTGTTGATTACAGACTGCTTAATTACAGTGACAGACTCCCTTTTGGTTGGGGGGCCCTGGGGCAAGAAAATGAGGGTAAGAAGGTTGGTGGGGGGGATTATGACTGCAGGCAGTCCCCTACCTCCCACCCACTGCCCTGCTATCCAGGGCAGGAGCTAGTGTGAGAAAGGGATCTCTGACCAGCCATATTGTTCCTCCTTTCCTGCCCCCATCACACTAATAAAAGCCTTCAGAGATCAGAAAAAAAATCAACTTCATCTTATAACTGTTTTCCTAATATGGCTTTCTTCATTCAGCTTTGAAAATATCTGTTAATCAGAAAGAAACAGCAATATCATGTCACTATTAAAACACAGGAATAGTATAATTCTCAGCACATAGTAGGCATATAACAGATATTTGTTGAATAGATGAATGATTACAGAGAGACAGAATAATAGGAGCAAATGTATGCAGAGAACAAGCTGATGGTATGTCTATGTTGGGCTACCTGATCAAGTGACCCCTTCATGGAAGCACTCCCCCACCCGACTCTCCACTGAAATAACCAATTGCATGACCGAGTTGACAACATCAGAAGGCACCTTTAGTACCATACATATGCACCTAGTAACCAAAAGAGAGGAAAAGAGGAAGGGAAGGAGGAAATGAGGTTGTTTGTTTGTTTGTTTTTCCTGTATGTGTATGCGTAGCAGTCCTGAAAAGGTACAGGTGGGAAAACCAGAGAATAGAAAAGGTGAAGTAAAAAAGATTGAACCACGAGGTGTGGGGCAGAATGGGCATTTCAGGCAGTAAATAGAGTAGGTGGAGAGATGATCCAGACAGCCACATCCACTTCAAGTAACACAATTAGTTCTTGTAATGTCTTGCATTGACCTCACCTTGCCACCTCTACCATACCTATCCCAGGCACTCAATAAATAGTCTTGGTTTAAACCCAGGCAACTATTGATCCTGCCCAATAAAATTAAAGTGGACAATAAAAAAAATAGAGATCAACAGACTAGTTTTTAAATTTGTTTTTTGCCCAAGCAGTTGCCTTAGCAATATATGATTTACATAAACATTCATTGGAAAGCGCTTGCAGTGTCAACTTGGGAATGACTAGGGTAGGGAAGCCAAGGTGTACGCTGAAGGGCAAAGAATGGCCAAATCAGGATTTTAAATTTCCTGGAGGTAATATACATGCCCCAACATTTGGGGGTTGACTATTTGTACCTTCATTCTGAACTATACAATTTAAGGAAAAATTTCTAATGTCCCCATTTTTCATTTGTCATATTCATCATCAGAGGTAGATATATCTCAGCGTTCTTTCTCTCTTCTTTTATATAAAATGGCTTATTCCTTATGCTGGGAGAGTATTAAACTGTCTATAAAATTCCCTAAATTAATCACTGGATAGTTTAAACATAATAAACATGTTAACTGTCTCAGTTAATTGGCCCAAGAAATTGTGTTCACCCACAGAATCATATTTTTTTCCTCTCTTACACTTTCTCTGTCATCCTGAGCTAATGCCATAAGCAAGAAAAATTGTTCTTGACTAAAGCTGAATTCATATCCAAAATTAGAGCAAGGCCTTAAATAGGAATTTAAGAAATAACTCCAAAATAGGTAGAACAGAGGGTTTTGGATGTTTTCACCACAAAGACTTGATAAACGTCTGAGGTGAAAGATCTGCTAATTACCCTGATTTGGTCATTACATGATGTATCCATGTATGGAAACATCACACTGTACTCCATGAATATGTACAATTATTATGTGACAATTAAACACAAAATAAAACTTGTAAAAAAAAATCCACTGTCTTGGAGGATCATCACATCTTGTGTAGGTCAGTCACTTCTGAGATGGCCACCGTGTGTTCAGGGAACAGGGGGAAAATTCAAAAGAAGGAGGAGATATAGTCCCTTCTGACTGGGAGAGTTCAGTACCATGGGGGAGATTGGAAAGGACTCGTGAAGCAGAGACCACAGCAAAGAGAGACAAGGACAGAACCAGGAGGCAGTTTGCTGAGCTCCAGACGTAAGTGCTAGAAAGATATAAGGAAACTAAATAGAGAAAAACCAAGTCAGGGAGTAAAGGACCAAAGTGACGGGCCATGGACAAGATTCCATGTGTGTGCCTCTGTGTGTGTTCTTTACAAGGAGTGGCAGGAAAGAGTGGGGAAAAGGGACAAACTTAGATCTGTGGAGAGAAGCAAGGAAAGTCCAGGGGAGAAGGCTAGGATGTGAAAGGCAGGGAGGCATGCTATAAAAGATGCTGAAAACTGGGTCCCAAGCCTTCTGTCCTCCATGACTAGGCCAGTAGATTTTTGCAAGGTTATCTGACCTGTGTGAAACATGTCTTTGGGTCAAGATAATGAAAAAGAGGGGGTGCTCTTTACATTATGGCTTTGAGCCTCTACTGAGGAACACTTAATTATTAAGTCCACTCTAACATGAAGTGATGGGAACTGGGAGATACCTGTCTTCAACAGCATAACAGCCTTCAAATCTCTGAAGAGTTATTCAGAGGACAACTGGCAGCTGTGCTTCATTCCTTCTGAGGAAGTAAAAACCACAAGGAACCACAGAGGCTGGGACTGAGTTAGAGGAAAAAAAAAATCCTGACGGAAAAGACTCTCCTCTTTGGTACCCCTTAGGACAGCCCTTATAATAGCCATCCATCTGGGATGACTTAAATGCCAATTTGCCGAACTTGTGAGAAAATAGGGGTCCGTGCAATGTTTCATGATATAGTTCAAATGCTACCTCATCTGTAAGATGGGTAAAGTGATATTTCACAGAGATGATATGTGCAAAAATGCATAGCCCCACGACCAGGCCCAGGTTGTGTGTGTGTGTGTGTGTGTGTGTGTGTGTGTGTGTGTATGCATGCGTGCATGCTGTAGTCATTTCTTCAGTAAATACAGATCTTTCTCTTTCTCTCTCTCTTTTTTTTTTGCTCATCCTCAGTTTCCTTAAATAGAAAATGGGCATAGACTGCCTTAGAGAATTTGGTAGGAAGATCAAAGGAGTTCAGTGGATGGGAAAACATTTAGAAATTGCAAGTCACCACACACAAAGAATAAAAGTTATCATTAGGCCCTCTGTGAAAGTGTTTTACTGCCACTATATGCACATGTGCGTGTGTATGTGGTCATATTTGTTCTATGTGCATCTGCATGCACATGCATTAGAAAATGCATCCAGGCCAGGTGCAGTGGCTCACACTTGTAATTCCAGTACTTTGGGAGGCCCAGGCAGGAGGATGGCTTGACACCAGGAGTTAGAGGCCAGCCTGAGCAAAATGGCCAGATCCCATCTCTACAAAAATTTAAAAAATTAGCCAGGTGTGGTGGCACAAATCTGTGGTCCCAGCTACTCAGGAGGCTGCCGAAGCGGGAGGATCACTTGAGCCCAGGAGGTGAGGCTGCAGTGAGCCATGTTTGTGCCACTGCACTGTAGCCTGGGCAACAGAGTAAGGCGAAAGAAAGACAGCGAGCAAGCAAGTAAGCAAGAGAAAGAAAGAAAAGAAAGAAAGAAAGAAAAGAAAGAAAGAAAGAAAGAAAGAAAGGAAGGAAGGAAGGAAGGAAAGAAAGAAAGAAAGAAAGAAAGGAAGGAAGGAAAAGAAAGAAGAGAGAGAGAGGGAGAGAGGAAGAAAGGAAGGAAGGAAGGAAGGAAGGAAAGAAGGAAGGAAGCAAGGAAAGAAATGCATCAGAATGGATATGTATTAGTGGAGGGGAAGGTGGCATACCTTATACCTTGGGAGGTTTGACATTTGGGTGAATGGATGATCAGTGAGTGTATACATTGTATAGCTGTTGAGTGTAGTGTATATATGTATAGGTGTAAGTGTCTACCTATAGCATGGCATAGGTGCTAGGGACAAGTGTGGCCATGGTGTATGTTGTTTTTTTTTCTGGGAAATATGACAACAGAAAGACACATGCAGATAGGACTCAATTACTAAACTCAAGCGGAAAAATGAAGATTTATATAGCTTTGAATTGAATTGATCAGACAATGTAAGCAAAAAGCTTTGTTTTCCATTTTTAATCTGTCCATCAGCTCACTCTCCAAACTAAACCATTAAAATATAAGCATCAGGAGGATGGGGACTTTGACTATCTTGTTAACTTGTATATCAACAGCATGTAAAACAAACTGCACCTGGCACAGGGTAGACATGAAATAAATATTGAGACAAATACTGGAATAAATATCTGATAAATGAACAAATGGTTTATTTAAACCACCTCGGGGCCCCATTCTGCCTCTGCCAATTAATGGAAGAGTTGGGATGACAGCAGGGACGGACTGGGACCAGCAGGACACTGGTTCTTGAGGCAGAGAAGGCATATGAAGAATGAAGCTGGAAGAATTCATCCTGGCAGGCTCCTTGGAGGGATGGAAACATAGAACAGAGAACTATCAACATTCCACACAAGAACTTATCCCCTGAATATTTATTCTCCAATATTTTATGAGTATCCATTGTGTGACAGCTGCAGTATTTGGTAATGTGGTTATAAAAATGAATAAGCTGTGGTGGTCTTGAAGTATGCATTTTGGTGAAGACCAATGTGAAAACAAAACAAAATTATAAAATGGTCATGGGCCTTAGAAAAGGTTTGTAAAAAGTATTCTGGGAGCAGATGAGATGAGTGAATATTTGCCTGGGAGAGGAGCTAGGTTCGCAACCCTCTGAGCTAGGGTTTGAAGCATGAGTTTCTTGCTGACTTCCCAAGTGCAGAAGGGGAAAGGGGTCTCCAAGCAGAGTAGGGCAAAGTCCATGTTGTTATGTGGGAACAGGAAGGGGCTCAGCTCATTGTGCATCATGGACAATGACACAAAGTATGCACAAGGAATCCAGGCTTTTAGATGCAGACTTGCTCGAGTTGTTGTCTTAAAGCAGATCATTGTAAAGCAGAAACCTAACAGCAGGTGTACTATATCTTGACTGCACATGCAGCATCGCTTTCATACTTTTACTCAACAGCAGAAGGAGGGCAAAGTGTAGATAAAGGTATTAAGAAGTTACATGGAGGTCTTTATGAGACAACATCAAATGAACAAAGCTGTAAAATACAAATGAGAGGAAAGTGGGAAATGACTATTGAAGAGACCACATCAAAGAACATAAATCCACTTCAGAAAACATGGCACACATATAGAAAAAGGGCTTAAAAACATTTACAAAGCGGCATATAAATAAGTGCAAATATGTGGTACAGACAGTCCCCTGGTGCTATGTGAGCATAGAATAAACAAGAAACTAACACTGGGTGAGGGTTACTTGGGAATGAATCAACCAAAGTTTAAAAAATGGACAGGATGAGGAAATTGTCAGACACCAACCAAAATTTACTTCCCTGACTTACTCCCAGCCTGGGCTGATTTTCTACCTGTCACAATGAACACGTTACTCATTTGCCACTTTGAACAGTTGGTTTTCATTTCCTACTCTGCAGACACCCCCTCAGACACTCTATTTAGTTTCCCACAGGCAATTATGACTCTCAGATTTCCTGTGGCTCTAGGAGTATGGGGGGGTCAGGCTGCCCTAGACCGTAAGGAGGCAATTATCCAGATAATTTAGGTATCAAATCATTTATTTGAATAATCAAGCTCATGTGTCTAATTTTCTGCTTCCCAAAGTTCTGGCAGCTGACTTTCCCAAGATTAGCACATGCAGTACCAAGTCATAGGAAGACTCAAGAATGTCCAATAAAATGTGTTTGTGTTGACATTATGTAGGGTCCTTTGGGTCCTCAACCACCTTTTATTTTATTTTAAGTTCTGGGATGCATGTGCAGAACATGCAGGCTTGTTACATAGGTATACATGTGACATGGTGGTTTGCTGCACCTATCAACCCATCATCTAGGTTTTAAGCCCCACATGCATTAGGTATTTGTCCTAATGTTCTCCCTCCCCTTGCCCCTACCCCCCAATAGGCCCCACATTTTCCATCTGCCATTTGGTTTGACATGTACAACAATCTTTAGGAGTCCATGTCAATTTCCCATAGATGGAAGGGTGCAGACAAGTTCCTGATTTTGTTAGGTTTGAAAGTCATTGTATTTCACTCACTTAGAAAAGAAATTTGAGTCTAAAGAGATTCCTCTCCATAGATATGTAAGCTGGAATAATGTTAGCCTACACTGCTGTTTACACAGGCTGCCTCCCCTAGAGGCAGATTTGAAAAACATTTGGGTTAAAGCCGATAGTATTTGGTCATTTAAATAACGATAGAGAGGGAGGGGAAGGGAGAAGGAGTCAAGAATGGTAACCAGGTTTCTGGCACAAGCAACTGGATGCCTCCAACTGAAATAGGAACTACAAAAGAAAGAGCAGGTGAGTTCTACTTTTGAGCACGTTAGATTTGAGCTACTTCGGGTGGATAGCAGCTGCATACTTCAGTCTGTACTGAACTTGATGGATCTGTGTAAATATCCTGATTTTTTATTCTCATGAGGACTATACCTCCTACCACATTTCATGTTCTCTGAGAATATGTCTGATGCCTAGGGTTTCTTTAGTATCCACCTGCAGAGAGCCTCATATGGGGTTCATTCACAATGGGGGATAATATTTATTGATTGGTAGGCTTGGAAATAAAGGTTTTCAAATGTTTTCCCAGAGAAACCTTCTCCTTCACACTCCAGTCCTTGCTTTTGCTTTTGTATCTGCTTTAGAAGGGTTCTTTGGTCTCATTACAGCCAATTTAGACAAATGCCTTTGCTACTTTAGCCTGCTTTTTTTTTTTTTTTCCCTAAAAAAAATGGTAGTGTTATGTTTAGGTTTTTCTGTTGTTAAACTATATATTAAAATAAAGATTGGGAAAATGATTTCATAAGTCTGTCATCCTGACTGGATTCCTCTTTTTAAACCTTACGCCATAAAATAGTTAAGGGTCAAACTCAGATTGTCCCAACCTCATATTAAATGTAGACCTATCAAAGAGTGATAACGGGATACAGGGCGAGGACTGTGACCCAGGAGACCCAGAGACTTTTAAACCATATATTTGGGATATAGACAAGCCCCTCTCATACCGTAAGGAGCACTAGGGCTGATTCTTAACTTCCCCTTTCCTCGCCACTATGAAAATTACCTTCATTCCACCTCCATCCCCAGGTCCCCAGGCCCACAAACTTGGAGCTAATCTTTAAACTTCCCCCTAATCTTTGCCATACACAGTTACACCACTACCAAGTCCCCATTCCTCCATCGTAGTATTTCTTAGAGTTTATTCTTCTTTCTTGGCCCAGTTTCCCTAAGAATTAAAGCCAGAAGTAAAAATTTATGTGACAATACTTTATTGAGGAATGCAGTCCCAGGGAATCCATGAAAGCTGCTCTCACGGGGTCCCCTTGTTATGCGGTAGCTATTGTTGTTCATCATATCAAGTTAAAGCTCTTCCACTTGGCCTTAATTCATCATTTGTACAGCTCCCTCTCCTCACCACTCCCACCCACCACCACACCTCCATCTAATGGCTTTCTAAATGGAATCTCTTCTCTCGGTTAAGTACTCTACTTCCTCTCTTTCATACATGACATCCTCATGCAAAACCTCAGGCCTTCATGCCAAAAATGTTCACCTCCTCTGCAGTAACTCAATTTCTCTCCTCATAAAAATAGTAATAGTGGAGATTTCCTGAATACTTATTATGTGCCATGCATTGTGCTAAGGGTTTTGCGTGTGTCATCTCAGTTAACTTAAAAAATCTCTTTGAGGCAGATACTATTTTATGACAGAGTTAACTGGTTTTTGGAAAGATCAGTCATTTTGCTCAAGATTATATAGCTAATAAATTGCCCAGCAATGACTTAAACTATCATTTGTTTAAATTCCACGTAAAACTTCCTATTTGCAGGGAGTCTTCCCTTAACCCAATAGTGACAATGCTACCGCTCTGTGACTGCACAGCAGTTACAAATATAGTTTCATTTTGCTACTTTGCCACTTTTTACACATTATTAAGTGTTCTTAAGTCTTTTATTGTTGTTGTTGGTGGTGATAGTGTATGTGTGTGTGTGTGTATCAGAGAGAGAGAGAGAACTTTCCTAAACTAGACTGTAGAATGGGAGATTCCAGAAGGCAAGGAATGACTTTCATTGATTTATTTTTTTAAATATCACTGTCATCTGTCATTGGACGGCAGAGCTCTGCTCTTTGGCATTGGCAGCAAGGAATACTAGAATGCTCACAAACCAATATTCAGGGGTGACTTTGTACAAAACAATGGTGTGGCCACACATAGGATAATGAACTCAGTTTTAGATTCTTCTCTTTAAGACACATAATAAAGTTAGAGATGGCCCATGGAAGAGGGAGTGGCTGGCTTATGACAATAGTGATCTTTATGTAAAAAGATAAAATTTGGAGGGTAGGATATAGTGAAAATATTTAAATTCAAGATGGCTATCCTGTGGGTAAATATAGTATTTGCCAATCCTAAAATAATGGAACAAGAGAGGCACATTTTGAAACAAATGAATAAACTGTTTTACATTCAGTTAGCAGACTAATAGAACTCATTACCGTGAAATAATTGCTACAAGCTGAAAATACAAGAATTTCTAAGATGGCTTAGACTTCCTGTTCGAAGACGGCAACGTGAAGATGGCAGTATAAAAATGACATATTCCTTTTCTCCTCTTGTAAATCGCCAAAAATTAAAAAAATGACAAGGAGAATGAGAAATCTTCAATGAAGCTACAAGGAAGATGAACCAAGAGATAGATAAAAGGCATCAAAAGGAGTAGCCATGAACAGGACTGGGGAGAAGAGAGGATGCTCCCAGCTGCAGATGTAAACAATCAGTATGTACGCTGCTTCTAGGAGCACACCTTCAATACAAAACCAAAATCTCTCACAGCAGGGTGTATAGGCTGGCAGCAAGAGCTTTCCTAGACCTACTTTGCTTCAGAGAAACAAAAGAAGTGCGGCTGAAGGAATTACACAAACAAGCATATTTTCAGAAAGCAGTGTGATGGAGGGAGAAGATAAACCTTGCCTCTCGACTAGTCCTACAGCAACCTATATCCATTGGCTGGGGAAATAGAAAGGAAAAAATTCATAAATAAACCTGAGATATAAGAAAAATTTCTCTTAGCCAGGAACTCTGAGCTCTCAACCACTCAGTCTTCCTATGAATAGTGATACAGGGAAAACTTATCTCATTCAAAGATGAGTAGTTATAAAGAACAGGCTTCCACAGTAGGTAGCAGGAAAGAATAAAGAGAGTTTTTTTTCTTTAATTTAAAGAAAATCTAAAGACTATAAAGGTTAGAAATAGCAGGTCCAACAGTCTAACAATAGAAGCCCCAGGAGAGAAAAGTGGACGAGAAAATATTTAAAGAAACAAAGAAGAAACAGTCTCCAAAATTAAAGACGAAAGACCTTAGATCGGAAGGGCTCATACAGGGCCAAATACAACAGATAGCAAAAACGCACAATTTAATACATTATACTGAATTTTAGGAACATCAAAGACAAATAGAGAATTTTAAGAGAGAAAGAGTAGATTACTAATTAAGGAATAAGCATCAAGCTGACATTAGATGTCAATAGAACACAGGATGAAAGAAACAATGGAGTAGAATCCTTAAAGAGTTAGAGGAAAAAGGCCATACCTTGAGAGGAAAAAGGCTCACGCCTGTAATCCCAGAACTTTGGGAGGCCGAGGTGGGTGGATCACGTAAAGTCAGTAGTTCAAGACCAGCCTGGCCAACATGGTGAAACCCTGCCTCTACTAAAAATACAAAAATTAGCAGGGCATGGGAGGTGCCTGCAGTTCCAGCTACTCAGGAGGCTGAGGCAGGAGAATCGCTTGAGTCCGGGGAGGCAGAGGTTGCAGTGAACCAAGATCACACCAATAAAAGTAACCCTGTAAGGAAACATGGAAAGGAAGGGTGATTAAGTATTTTGATAAAGTTTATTGTTTTTTAAAAAGCTAGAATTAAACAAAATAAAAAAGGTATACCTGTGAAACTATAAACTAAAAATCCAGACAATATCAACATGATAGAGGAATGAGTTATGGAAAACAAGAGATCCTACAGAATGCTAAAGAACTTGTCCTGTTAGGATCTGAGATAATGCCATATTTAAGAAATAGTAAAGGGGTAAATAACAAGAATATGGCTATTAAGTCAAGAGAAAAACCATAGGAACTTCTAAAAACTCCATCTATCAAATAAGAAGCAGAAAAGGTGAAAAAATAAGAAAGTTTTGGTAAATATTATTTCATCAAATAAGAATTTTTTTCCAATAAAGAACATGAAGAACGCATAAGTAAAATTAACAGAAAGATGGTAGATTGGAAAAAAAAGTTGTAATATTTAAATTTCATAAAAGACTTTACCTAGATGAGTACTTTGCAAACTTTAGTATGCATATGGAAAACCTGGGGATCTTGTTTAAAAGTGGATCTTGAATCAGTAGGTCCAGGACAGGATCCAAGATTATGCATGTCTTATAAGCTCCAGGTACTGCCAGTATTGCTGGTCATGAACCATTCTCTGAATAGAAAATACCCATTTTCTATTATCCTATTACTTCTATTATCCTACTCTATTATTTCTATTTATTCTCATGTTAATAAATAAGAAAACATAACAACCCTAATAGACTAACATATAAAGGATGTGAGGAAACTCAAATATGAATAAATGCTCTCCAGTATTCTAAAGTTGCATGTATTGGTAATTTATTATTTTTATTTCTCAAAAGTATTCCTTTATATGTACCTATCACCCTTTGTATAATCATTCACCAGCTGATGGATATATGGGTTGTCTCTAGTTTTTAGAATAAAGTTGCTATCCTGTGTACAAGTCTTTGTGGGAACATATGTGTTCAGTTATCTTGGGTAAAAACCTAGGAAGCCAATTGCTGGATTTTTACAGTAAGTGTATGTTTAACTTAACAAGAAACTGTTAAACTGTTTTCCAAAGTGATTGTACCATTTTCCATTCCCATAAGAAGTGTATGAGAGTTTCAGTTGCTCCATATTTTCATCAACATGTGTTATTGTCAGTCTTTTTATTTTGAGCCATTCTAGTGGTATGTAGTGGTACCTTAGTGTGATTTTCATTTGCATTTCCCTGATGACTAAAGGTAGTGAGTAACTTTTTATGCATTTACTGAGCATTTGCATATCTTTTTTGTGAAGCCTGTTCACAGCCTCTGTCCATCTTTAAATTAGTTTGCCTTGTTATTGTTGACTTGTAAGAAGAGTTCTTTGTCTGTGCAAAGGACTACACATGTCCCTTGTCAGAAACATATGTATATACAGCTGGGTGTGGCAGGTGGCTGTAATTCCAGCTACTCGGGAGGCTGAGCAGGAGAATGGCATATATATATATATATGCAGATCTTTTCTCATGGTCTTGTGTTGTCTTTTCCTTTACCTAAAAGTCTCCTTCAAAGTCTCTTTAAAAGTCTCTTTCAAAGAGCAGAAGTTCTTAATTTCAAAATCAAATTCATACTTTAAAAATTTCATGGATCCTGCTTTTTGTGTCCTATCTCAGAAATTTTTACCTATCCCAACGTTGTGAAGATTCCTTCTATGTTTTATTCTAGAAAAGTCTTTGCTCCATCTCAAACTAATTTCTGTCTATGATGTGAGGTAACGGTCAAAGTTGTTGTTGTGAGGGATATCCAGTTGTTCTAGCATAATTTGTTATAATAGTATCCTTTCCTACATTGAAATACCTTGGCACCTTTATCCAAAACTGGCCAACAAAATAATAGAAACAGAGAGTAGAATGATAGTTTCTAGGGGCTGGAGGAGAAGAAAAATGGGAAGTTATTGTTTAATGGGTATAGAGTTTCAGTTTTACAAGATGAAAGCAGTTACGGAGATGGATGATGGAGATGGTTGTAAAACAAACATTATGAATTTATCTAAAACCAATGAATTGTACATTTAAATAGTTATGATGATAAATTCTATGCTATATGTATTTTACACAATAAAAAATTGGAAAATAATTTTGACTAAATGTATGGCTCTATTTTTGGGCTCTTTGTTCTATCCCATTATGTATCTTTATGTCAGTATCACAGTGTTTTGATTACTACAGCTTTATAGTCAATCTTGAATTCAGTTAAGTCCTCCAACCATTTTTTTCAAAATTGTTTTGGCTATTCTAGGTCATTTACATTTCCATATGAATTTTAGAACCAGTTTGTAGATATCTACAAAAAATATCTGCTGGGATTTTTATTGAAATTGCACTGAATCTTTCTAAATTTAGTTTCTTTAATAACCAAATTAGGGAGAATTAACACTTTAACAATACTAAATCTTCCAATTTACAAACACGGTATATCTTTCTTTATTTATGTCTTCTTTAATTTCTTCAGCAGTGTTTTGTTGTTTTCAGTGTTCAGATCTTGCACATACTTTGTCAAATTAATCCTTAAATATTTCATGAATTTTTAGATGTTATTATAGATAATAGTTTTAAACTTTTTATTTTCTAATTGTTCATAGCTAATATGAGAATACAATTGATTTTTTTCACACATTGACCTTATATCCTGCAACATATCTAAATTTATTTGTTCTAACAGATTTTTTCTAGATTCCTGTGGATTTTATATATATATATATGCAATCATGTTACCTGCAAATAAAAACAGTTTTACTTTTTTCTTTTCAGTGTGTATGATTTTTATTTCTTTTTCTTGCCTTAGTTTACAGGCTAGGATCTCCAGCACAACACTGAACAGAACTCATAGGAATGAGCATATTTGCCTTGTTCTTGATCTTACGGGGAAAGTGTTCACCATTAAATATGATGTTAACTGTAGATTTTCTGTAGATGCTCCTTATCAGACTGAGAAAAGTTTTTTTCTATTTCTAGTCTGGAGAATTATTAGTGTTGAATTTTGTCAAGGTGGGAATTGAACAATGAGAACACTTGGACACAGGAAGGGGAACATCACACAGTGGGGCCTGTTGTGGGGTGGGGAGAGCGGGGAGGGATAGCATTAGGAGATATACCTAATGTAAATGACGAGTTAACGGGTGCAGCACACCAACATGGCACATGTATACATATGTAACAAACCTGCACCTTGTGCACATGTACTCTAGAACTTAAAGTATAATAACATATATAAATAAATAAAAAGAAATAAATAAAAAGAAAAAATCTCTAAAGGTTTGGAAACAAACTGGATGGAGCAGATATAGATGAGTGCTAATTTTGTGCTATATCTGAATTCTTATATCTGTGTTTATGATAGATATTAAACTACATGTTCATTTTTATGATGTTTTTGTATGATTTTGATGTCAGGGTAATTTTGGCACCATAAAATGAGTTATGAAGTGTTTCCTCCTTTCATATTTTCTGAAATTTGCAGGATTGGTATTATTTCTTCATTCAGTGTCTGATAGAATTCACCAGTAAAGCCATCTTGGTTTGGTGTTTTTCTTCAAGGGAAGGTTTTAAAATTATAAATTCAGTTTTTTCAATAGAGCTAGAGTTGTTCACATTTTTCAACTTACGTGTCAGTTTTGGCAACTTGTGTTTTTCAGAAATGTATCCATTTCATCTAAGTTGTCAAATTTATGAATATAAGGCTGTTCATAATATTTCCTTATTAGCCTTTAAAGTCTGTTGAATCGGCCAAGCACGGTGGCTCCCGCTTGTAATCCCAGCACTTTGGGAGGCCAATGCGGGTGGATCACTTGAGGCCAGGAGTTCAAGACCAGCCTGGCCAACATAGTGAAACCCCATCACTACTAAAAATACAAAAACTTAACTGGGTATGGTGGCGTACACCTGCAACCCCAGTTGTTTGGGAGACTGAGGCATAAGAATTGCTTGAACCCGGGAAGCAGAGGTTGCAGTTAGCAGAGATCGCACCACTGCACTCCAGCCTGGGCGACAGAGCAAGACTCTGTCTCAAAAAATAAATAAATAAATAAATAAATAAAAATAAAATAAAATAAAATAAAATAAAGCCTGTTGATCTATGGTATATCCTTTTTTCATTCCTGATATTTGTAAGCTGTATCTTCTTTGCTTTTTATAATCTTTCTAGCTAGAGGTTTATCAATTTTGTTAATTTAGTCAGTGATACTGCTTTTGTTATCATTGACTTTATCTATTATTTTGTTCTTTATTTCAATGATTTCCACTCTAATTTTTATTATTTCATTCTTCTACTTTTGCTTCATTTTGTGCTTCTTTTTATAAGTCTTTAAAATAGAATCTTAGATAATTGATTTAAGATCTTTCTTCTTTTCTAATAAAAATATTTACAGATATAGGTTTCCTTTTAGATACTTCTGTAGCTACATTCACAAATTTTAAAATATTGTGCTTCATTTTTTAAGAGTCAAAGTATTTTCTTTTTTTTTTTTTTTAAGTTTCTTTTTTTTTTTCTTTTATTATCATTATTATTATTATTATTATACTTTAGGTTTTATGGTACATGTGCGCAATGTGCAGGTAAGTTACATATGTATACATGTGCCATGCTGGTGCACTGCACCCACCAACTCATCATCTAGCATTAGGTATATCTCCCAATGCTATCCCTCCCCCGTCCCCCTACCCCACAACAGTCCCCAGAGTGTGATGTTCCCCTTCCTGTGTCCATGTGTTCTCATTGTTCAATTCCCACCTATGAGTGAGAATATGCGGTGTTTGGTTTTTTGTTCTTGCGATAGTTTACTGAGAATGATGATTTCCAATTTCATCCATGTCCCTACAAAGGACGTGAACTCATCATTTTTTATGGCTGCATAGTATTCCATGGTGTATATGTGCCACATTTTCTTAATCCAGTCTATCACTGTTGGACATTTGGGTTGGTTCCAAGTCTTTGCTATTGTGAATAATGCCGCAATAAACATACGTGTGCATGTGTCTTTATAGCAGCATGATTTATAGTCCTTTGGGTATATACCCAGTAATGGGATGGCTGGGTCGAATGGAATTTCTAGTTCTAGATCCCTGAGGAATCGCCACACTGACTTCCACAAGGGTTGAACTAGTTTACAGTCCCACCAACAGTGTAAAAGTGTTCCTATTTCTCCACATCCTCTCCAGCCCCTGTTGTTTCCTGACTTTTTAATGATTGCCATTCTAACTGGTGTGAGATGGTATCTCATTGTGGTTTTGATTTGCATTTCTCTGATGGCCAGTGATGGTGAGCATTTTTTCATGTGTTTTTTGGCTGCATAAATGTCTTCTTTTGAGAAGTGTCTGTTCATGTCCTTCGCCCACTTTTTGATGGGGTTGTTTGTTTTTTTCTTGTAAATTTGTTGGAGTTCATTGTAGATTCTGGATATTAGCCCTTTGTCAGATGAGTAGGTTGTGAAAAGTTTCTCCCATTTTGTAGGTTGCCTGTTCACTCTGATGGTAGTTTCTTTTGCTGTGCAAAAGCTCTTTAGTTTAATTAGATCCCATTTGTCAATTTTGGCTTTTGTTGCCATTGCTTTTGGTGTTTTAGACATGAAGTCCTTGCCCATGCCTATGTCCTGAATGGTAATGCCTAGGTTTTCTTCTAGGGTTTTTATGGTTTTAGGTCTAACATTTAAGTCTTTAATCCATCTTGAATTGATTTTTGTATAAGGTGTAAGGAAGGGATCCAGTTTCAGCTTTCTACATATGGCTAGCCAGTTTTCCCAGCACCATTTATTAAATAGGGAATCCTTTCCCCATTTCTTGTTTTTGTCAGGTTTGTCAAAGATCAGATACTTGTAGATATGTGGCATTATTTCTGATGGCTCTGTTCTGTTCCATTGATCTATATCTCTGTTTTGGTACCAGTACCATGCTGTTTTGGTTACTGTAGCCTTGTAGTATAGTTTGAAGTCAGGTAGTGTGATGCCTCCAGCTTTGTTCTTTTGGCTTAGGATTGACTTGGCGATGCGGGCTCTTTTTTGGTTCCATATGAACTTTAAAGTAGTTTTTTCCAATTCTGTGAAGAAAGTCATTGGTAGCTTGATGGGGATGGCATTGAATCTGTAAATTACCTTGGGAAGGATGGCCATTTTCATGATATTGATTCTTCCTACCCATGAGCATGGAATGTTCTTCCATTTGTTTGTATCCTCTTTTATTTCCTTGAGCAGTGGTTTGTAGTTCTCCTTGAAGAGGTCTTTCACATCCCTTGTAAGTTGGATTCCTAGGTATTTTATTCTCTTTGAAGCAATTGTGAATGGGAGTTCACTCATGATTTGGCTCTCTGTTTGTCTGTTATTGATGTATAAGAATGCTTGTGATTTTTGCACATTGATTTTGTATCCTGAGACTTTGCTGAAGTTGCTTATCAGCTTAAGGAGATTTTGGGCTGAGACAATGGGGTTTTCTAGATATACTATCATGTCATCTGCAAACAGGGACAATTTGACTTCCTCTTTTCCTAATTGAATACCCTTGATTTCCTTCTCCTGCCTAATTGCCCTGGCCAGAACTTCCAACACTATGTTGAATAGAAGTGGTGAGAGAGGGCATCCCTGTCTTGTGCCAGTTTTCAAAGGGAATGCTTCCAGTTTTTGCCCATTCAGTATGATATTGGCTGTGGGTTTGTCATAAATAGCTCTTATTATTTTGAGATACGTCCCATCAATTCCTAATTTATTGAGAATTTTTAGCATGAAGGGTTGTTGAATTTTGTCAAAGGCCTTTTCTGCATCTATTGAGATAATCATGTGGTTTTTGTCTTTCGTTCTGTTTATATGCTGGATTACATTTATTGATTTGCGTATATTGAACCAGCCTTGCATCCCAGGGATGAAGCCCACTTGATCATGGTGGATAAGCTTTTTGATGTGCTGCTGGATTCTGTTTGCCAGTATTTTATTGAGGATTTTTGCATCAATGTTCATCAAGGATATTGGTCTAAAATTCTCTTTTTTTGTTGTGTCTCTGCCAGGCTTTGGTATCAGGATGATGCTGGCCTCATAAAATGAGTTAGGGAGGATTCCCTCTTTTTCTATTGATTGGAATAGTTTCAGAAGGAATGGTACCAGCTCCTCCTTGTACCTCTGGTAGAATTCGGCTGTGAATCCATCTGGACCTGGACTTTTTTTGGTTGGTAAGCTATTGATTATTGCCACAATTTCAGCTCCTGTTATTGGTCTATTCAGAGATTCAACTTCTTCCTGGTTTAGTCTTGGGAGGGTGTATCTGTTGAGGAATTTATCCATTTCTTCTAGATTTTCTAGTTTATTTGCATAGAGGTGTTTGTAATATTCTCTGATGGTAGTTTGTATTTCTGTGGGATCGGTGGTGATATCCCCTTTATCATTTTTTATTGCATCTACTTGATTCTTCTCTTTTTCTTTATTAATCTTGCTAGCGGTCTATCAATTTTGTTGATCCTTTCAAAAAACCAGCTCCTGGATTCATTTATTTTTTGAAGGGTTTTTTGTGTCTCTATTTCCTTCAGTTCTGCTCTGATTTTAGTTATTTCTTGCCTTCTGCTAGCTTTTGAATGTGTTTGCTCTTGCTTTTCTAGTTCTTTTAATTGTGATATTAGGGTGTCAATTTTGGATCTTTCCTGCTTTCTCTTGTGGGCATTTAGTGCTATAAATTTCCCTCTACACACTGCTTTGAATGCATCCCAGAGATTCTGGTATGTTGTGTCTTGGTTCTCGTTGGTTTCAAAGAATATCTTTATTTCTGCCTTCATTTCGTTATGTACCCAGTAGTCATTCAGGAGCAGGTTGTTCAGTTTCCACGTAGTTGAGCGGTTTTGAGTGAGATTCTTAATCCTGAGTTCTAGCTTGATTGCACTGTGATCTGAGAGACAGTTTGTTACAATTTCTGTTCTTTTACATTTATTGAGGAGAGCTTTACTTCCAAGTATATGGTCAATTTTGGAATAGGTGTGGTGTGGTGCTGAAAAAAATGTATATTCTGTTGATTTGGGGTGGAGAGTTCTGTAGATGTCTATTAGGTCCGCTTGGTGCAGAGCTGAGTTCAATTCCTGGGTATCCTTGTTGACTTTCTGTCTCGTTGATCTGTCTAATGTTGATAGTGGGGTGTTAAAGTCTCCCATTATTAATGTGTGGGAGTCTAAGTCTCTTTGTAGGTCACTCAGGACTTGCTTTATGAATCTGGGTGCTCCTGTATTGGGTGCATATATATTTAGGATAGTTAGCTCTTCTTGTTGAATTAATCCCTTTACCATTATGTAATGGCCTTCTTTGTCTCTTTTGATCTTTGTTGGTTTGAAGTCTGTTTTATCAGAGACTAGGATTGCAACCCCTGCCTTTTTTTGTTTTCCATTTGCTTGGTAGATCTTCCTCCATCCTTTTATTTTGAGCCTATGTGTGTCTCTGCACGTGAGATGGGTCTCCTGAATACAGCACACTGATGGGTCTTGAGTCTTTATCCAGTTTGCCAGTCTGTGTCTTTTAATTGGAGCATTTAGTCCATTTACATTTAAAGTTAATATTGTTATGTGTGAATTTAATCCTGTCATTATGATGTTAGCTGGATATTTTGCTCGTTAGTTGATGCAGTCTCTTCCTAGTCTCGATGTTCTTTACATTTCGGTATGATTTTGCAGTGGCTGGTACCGGTTGTGCCTTTCCATGTTTAGCGCTTCCTTCAGGAGCTCTTTTAGGGCAGGCCTGGTGGTGACAAAATCTCTCAGCATTTGCTTGTCTGTAAAGTATTTTATTTCTCCTTCACTTATGAAGCTTAGTTTGGCAGGATATGAAATTCTGGGTTGAAAATTCTTTTCTTTAAGAATGTTGAATATTGGCCCCCACTCTCTTCTGGCTTGTAGGGTTTCTGCCGAGAGATCCGCTGTTAGTCTGATGGGCTTCCCTTTGATGGTAACCCTACCTTTCTCTCTGGCTGCCCTTAACATTTTTTCCTTCATTTCAACTTTGGTGAATCTGACAATTATGTGTCTTGGAGTTGCTCTTCTCGAGGAGTATCTTTGTGGCGTTCTCTGTATTTCCTGAATCTGAATGTTGGCCTGCCTTGCTAGATTGGGGAAGTTCTCCTGGATAATATCCTGCAGAGTGTTTTCCAACTTGGTTCCATTCTCCCCGTCACTTTCAGGTACACCAATCAGACGTAGATTTGGTCTTTTCACATAGTCCCACATTTCTTGGAGGCTTTGCTCGTTTCTTTTTATTCTTTTTTCTCTAAACTTCCCTTCTCGCTTCATTTCATTCATTTCATCTTCCAGGGCTGATACCCTTTCTTCCAGTTGATCGCATCGGCTCCTGAGGCTTCTGCATTCTTCACGTAGTTCTCGAGCCTTGGTTTTCAGCTCCATCAGCTCCTTTAAGCACTTCTCTGTATTGGTTATTCTAGTTATACATTCTTCTAAATTTTTTTCAAAGTTTTCAACTTCTTTGCCTTTGGTTTGAATATCCTCCCGTAGCTCGGAGTAATTTGATCGTCTGAAGCCTTCTTCTCTCAGCTCGTCAAAGTCATTCTCCGTCCAGCTTTGTTCCGTTGCTGGTGAGGAACTGCGTTCCTTTGGAGGAGGAGAGGTACTCTGGTTTTTAGAGTTTCCAGTTTTTCTGCTCTGTTTTTTCCCCATCTTTGTGGTTTTATCTACTTTTGGTCTTTGATGATGGTGATGTACAGATGGGTTTTTGGTGTGGATGTCCTTTCTGTTAGTTTTCCTTCTAACAGACAGAACCCTCAGCTGCAGGTCTGTTGGAGTACCTGGCCGGCCGTGTGAGGTGTCAGTCTGCCCCTGCTGGGGGGTGCCTCCCAGTTAGGCTGCTCGGGGGTCAGGGGTCAGGGACCCACTTGAGGATGCAGTCTGCCCGTTCTCAGATCTCCAGCTGCGTGCTGGGAGAACCACTGCTCTCCTCACAGCTGTCAGACAGGGACATTTAAGTCTGCAGAGGTTACTGCTGTCTTTTTGTTTGTCTGTGTCCTGCCCCCAGAGGTGGAGCCTACAGAGGCAGGCAGGCCTCCTTGAGCTGTGGTGGGCTCCACCCAGTTCAAGCTTCCAGGCTGCTTTGTTTACCTAAGCGAGCCTGGGCAATGGCGGGCGCCCCTCCCCCAGCCTCGCTGCCGACTTGCTGTTTGATCTCAGACTGCTGTGCTAGCAATCAGCGAGACTCAGTGCGCGTAGGACCCTCTGAGCCAGGTGCAGGCTATACTCTCCTGGGGCACAGTTTCCTAAGCCCGTCGGAAAAGCACAGTATTCGGGTGGGAGTGGCCCGATTTTCCAGGTGCCGTCTGTCACCCCTGGAAGGGGAACTCCCTGACCCCTTGCGCTTCCCGAGTGAGGCAATGCCTCGCCCCTGCTTCGGCTGGTGCACGGTGCGCTCACCCACTGACCTGCGCCCACTGTCTGGCACTCCCTAGTGAGATGAACACGGTACCTCAGATGGAAATGCAGAAATCACCCGTCTTCTGCGACGCTCGCGCTGGGAGCTGTAGACCGGAGCTGTTCCTATTCGGCCATCTTGGCTCCTCCTCGAGTCAAAGTATTTTCTATTTTACCTTGTGATTTCTGTTTCGTGGACTATTTAGGAATACTATGTTTAATTTTCTAAAATATGGGAATTTTTCAGATATACTTTTGGTTAGGTTTTTAATCTAATTCTGATGTGATCAGAGTATACTCTATATGATTTCAATTCTTTTAAATTTAGTAATGCTTGTTTTACAGTCCAGCAAAATGGTTTACATTGGTGACTGTTCCATATATACTTGAAAATAACATGTATTCTGCAATCACCACAGGTAATGTTCTATGAAGGACAACTCGGTCAAGTTGGTTAGTTATGTATGCTGTTCAAGCCTTCTAAATCTTTAGTGATATTATGACAACTTGTTCTATCAATTCCTGAGAGAACAGAGTTTAAAATCTATTCTAATTGTGGGTTTGTCTATTTCTCTTTATAGTTATGGCACTTCTGCTCCATGTATTTTGATGTCCTGTAATTTGCCAACTATTTACTACTATTATTGTTATTTCCTTTTGATCATCTGAACCTTTTATCATTATGAAATGTCCCTCTTTATCTGTCTTACTGTTCCATGTACTGAAGTCTCCTTTGCCCAGCATTAATATAGCACCTTCGGCTTTCTTATTATTTATGTTTGCATGCTACCTGTTTTCCCACCCTTTACTTTTAATCTATCTGTCTCTATATTTAAAATGCATTTCCTGTAGACAGCATATTGTTTAATCATGCTTATTTATTCTATTTGACAATTTCTAGCTTTTAATTGGAAGGTTTAGACCATTTATATTTAATGTAATTATCAATATAGTTGACATTAAGTCTGGTCATCCCTTGTTTCCTCTTTCCTCCTTTGGATTAACTGAATAAGTTTTAGGATTCCTCTTTTGGATTGAATAAGTTTTAGGATAGCTATACTTTTTCATTTGGTTATTTTATTGATTATCTTATGGGATTTATATTATGCAACTTTAACTATCAATGCCTATATTCAAATAATATACCCTTTCACATACAAAGTAGGGACAATAGTTTGCTTCCATTTCCTTTGTGCTATTATTGTCATACATTTTACTGCTATGTATGTCATAAACCCCAAAATACATTGTTTTCTCTTTTGTTTTAAATAACTTGTTATCTTTTTTACAACTTTTTTTCATTTATAATTTATATATTTATTTATTTATTGAGACAGGGTCTCGCTCTGTCACCCAGGCTGGACTGCAGTGGCATCATCTCAGCTCATTGCAACCTCCACCTCCCAGGTTCAAGCAATTCTCCCACCTCAGCCTCCTGAGTAGCTGGGACTACAGGCATGTGCCACCATGTCTGGCTAATTTTTGTATTTTTTGCAGAAACAGGGTTTTGCCATGTTGCCCAGGCTGGTCTCGAACTCCTGGGCTCAAAGTGATCTGCCCACTTCCTAAATAGCCTGTTAACTTTTAAAGAAAATTTAAAAACAAGAAAAAGTCTTAATATTTACCCATATATTTACCATTTCTGAAACTCTTATAAGTCCAAATTTCTATTCAATATCATTTTCATTCAACCTAAAAATCTTCCTTTAGCACTCAGTATTCATTTGGATTCTGTTTGTGTGGAAACAAGTCTTTATTAACCTTTACTTTGAAAAACATTTTAACTGGACATAGAATTTCAGGTTGGCACATATTTTTCATTCAGTACTTTCCAAATGTTCTTCCAATGTCTCCTGGCTTACATTGATTCTGACAAGCCATGTCTAATAATTCTTATCTTTGTTCCCTTATATTTAATATATCTTCCCTAGCTACTTGAAAATTTTTCAGCAATTTGATTATGATGTGCCTTGGTGTAGTTGTCTTTATGTTTAGCCAGCTTAGGGTCACTGAGCTTAAATTTATAGGTTTATAGTTTTTATTAAATTGAGGGGAAGCTATCCATTATTCCATCAAAATTTTCTTAATCCTATTACATAAATGTTAAACTACTTGATATTGTCCCTGTAGTCATTAATGACTTCTTTTTGTTTTTCAGTATTTTTTCTATCTATGCCTCTGTTTGTGTGGTTTCTTTCTATGTCTTCAAGCCCATCTATTTTTTCTTCTGTAGTGTCAAATCTGTTATTAAACCCATTCAGTATATATATATATATATATATATATATATATATATATATACACACACACACACACACACTTATATATTTTCATATATATGGCATTTGTTTAGGATGGAAGGACAAGTTTCATGTCAGTTACTTCTTTGTGACCAGAAGCAGAAGTTTCTTATCTCCTTATTTTTCTTATTTTTATCTTTTTTCTTATCTCCTTATTTTTCTCTTCATATTTCATGTTCTGTAGTTTCATATGTTAGGTTTGGATTTTTTTTTTTTTTTATTTATCTTGCTTGGAATTCACTGGGCTTCTTAGTGACTTTAATCAGTTTAAGAAAATCCTGTCATTATTTCTTCAAACATTGCCTCTGTTCTATTCTTTCTCTTGTTTAATTTTGGAGCCTTAATTATTGGTTAGTATGGGTCTTCTCCCTCTATTTTCCATATGCCTCAACTCTCTTTGACATTTTCATACTTTCACCACATTGTGCTTCATTCTGGATTTCTTTTGACCTGTCTTCTAATTTACTAATTATCTCTTCAGTTGGGTCCAATTTTCTGTTAGAATCATTCTACTTGGTTCTGTTTTAAATCCATTAGATCACTTTTACATTCCCTGAAACTATTTTCAGGCTTGTTTTTTAACATGTGCCTGACAGGTAGTTTCAATCTCTGGAGTCTTTGTGCATCTATTTCTGCTGTCTGTTGTTTTTGCTGATTCTCACTCATGGTGCCTTCTCTCCCTATGTGCTTATTTGCTCACTGCCTTTGAAGAATTACTTGTGGAGATTTTTGAGGTTTAGGATGAAGAGGTCTTCATTGAGGGAGGATTTGCCTTTGCTTTTGCTAGGTGCCCAAAGGAAATACTAATCTGGAATCATTTAAAATTAAATTCAAGGTTTGAGGTTTTCTTTTACTACCTAGGTGATATAAATTTGGGCTGCAAATCAGGCTGTCTTGGACTTTTTCCTTCTGCTCTGCTCAGCACCAAGGAAACTTTCTTATAGTCACTTGGAGATGTAGCAGAGGGGGTAGGTTTACCTTTTTTTTTTTTTTTTTTTCCTTGGAGACAGGGTCTCATTCTGTCACCCAGGCTGGAGTGCAGTGGCACAATCATGGCTCACTGTAGCCTCAGCCTCCCAAGTACCTGGAACCATAAGTGTATGCCACCACACCCAGCTGATTTTGTTATTTGTAGAGACTGGGTCTTCCTATGTTTCCCAGGCTCGTCTCGAACTCCTTGGCTCAAGAAATCCTCCTACCTTGGTCTCCCAAAATGCTGGGATTACAGGCATGACCCACCATGCCCAGCCTAGGTTTACTTCTATTTCACCTTACACTAAGGGTATAACTCTTTGATTTTTCAGTTTTATATGGGGACAGTCTCCTATTAGATTCCTAACTTCGGGCCAGCCATGAGTTTGAAGTTCTCAGACCAGCCATCAAAACCAGAGTGCAAGTTTGCTTCTATCAGCAAACACCTTCTGGTTAAAAGTAGCCTTTTTGTTTCACTTATCACTTTGAGTTTTCACTTTCAACTAGATTTTGACCTGATAGTTCCGTACTACTTTGTTGGCTCTTTCATGCTTTTAAGATGTCTTAACTATTTTATCCAGCATTTTTTTTATTTTTATTTTTTATTTTGTTTTTGGTGTAAACTTAGGATTTTATTTTATCAGAAAAGTTAACTAATTTTTACAACTTCGTTTGTTAAATATTTTTCTCTCCTTATATATTAAAATCTAACACATATTATGATCTGTATTAGACCTTTCTATTCTGTTTAAATGGTGCATTGATCTATTTTTTATTTTTATTATTATTATACTTTAAGTTTTAGGGTACATGTGCACAATGTGCAGGTTAGTTACATATGTATACATGTGCCATGCTGGTGTGCTGTACCCATTAACTCGTCATTTAGCATTAGGTATATCTCCTAATGCTATCACTCCCCCCTCCCCCCACCCCACAACAGTCCCTAGAGTGTGATGTTCCACTTCCTGTGTCCATGTGTTCTCATTGTTCAATTCCCATCTATGAGTGAGAACATGCAGTGTTTGGTTTTTTGTCCTTGCAATAGTTTACTGAGAATGATGATTTCCAATTTCATCCATGTCCCTACAAAGGACATGAACTCATCATTTTTTATGGCTGCATAGTATTCCATGGTGTATATATGCCACATTTTCTTAATCCAGTCTATCATTGTTGGACATTTGGGTTGGTTTCAAGTCTTTGCTATTGTGAATAGTGCCACAACAAACATACGTGTGCATGTGTCTTTATAGCAGCATGATTTATAGTCCTTTGGGTATATACCCAGTAATGGGATGGCTGGGTCAAACGGTATTTCTAGTTCTAGATCCCTGAGGAATCGCCACACTGACTTCCACAATGATTGAACTAGTTTACAGACCCACCAACAGTATTTTATCCAGCATTTTAAAGCTATTTTCAGCAGGAAAGTTGATTCAAATAACCTAGCCCAAGCCTTTCACATTCCCAGAAACTGAAGTCCACTTAAAAAAAAAAAACCCTTCAAATGGCCTCTATAGGTAATCCAAACCCTCATTGATTATTTTTTGTTTGTTTGGGGGTGAAAAGGTTGTTTGTTTTTTGCTTTTACAGACTAATGTGTCTTCCTTAAAAAGCAACTGAGAAAGTACCCTATAATATGAGACTTTGTAAGGATTCAAATATAAAGTAACTTCCTCTTTTCTAAGAAAGTAGCTTTGGAAGATAAAATCTCACCTTATGTTGAGTATATATGATATATAAAGTCTTTCACAATACCTGACATACAGTAAGTATTTAATAAATACCCTATACCTACTTTCCCTCCCCTCTCTCCTCTAGCTCTTCAGCTTTGAATAAAATCTAAGTTGTCCAGCTGCTTAAGATAATGTGATTCAAAATAAATAACAAGTGAGTCTATCCCTGCTTAGAGTAAGTGGCATGGTCAGTATGACATTTCTCTAAGACTCCTCTAGTCCACAGTGAAAATCACATGAGTTTCTGTCTCTCTCTATCTCACACACACACACACACACACACACACACACACACACGAGACCACATAACCTTATAAATTACTTCTTTTACAGTCTTTATTTTCAGGGATTGTTATGAAGCATAATGACCAACATATCATAGAACAAACTTAAGTTCTATTTAGAAAATGAAGACTTTTGGACTCCAGATAGAAATGGTCTTCTCTACTCACATAGGACTTGGGGATTTCCCAAGAAAGAGATGAGTAAGAACTTAATGTAGGATCTTCCTTCAGTGACTTGAATGAGGGTGGAGCAACCTTTTTACATTAGTACAAGCATATTGCTAGGATATGCCTGATGGCCACTGTGCTGAGGATGTAGAAATTAGGCCAAAGCCACTTCCACTTCCTTACCTTTTTTTTTTTTTTTTTTTCTCTTTTGAGACAGAGTCTGGCTCTGTTGCCCAGGCTGGAGTTCAGTGGCACAATCTTGGCTCACTGCAACCTCCGCCTCCTGGGTTCAAGCAATTCTTCTGTCTCAGCCTCCCAAGTAGCTGGGACTACAGGCGTGTGCCACTATGCTCAGCTAACTTTTGTACTTTTAGTAGAGATGAGGTTTTGCCAAGTTGGCCAGGCTGTTCTCGAACTCCTGACTTCAAGTGATTGGCCCACCTTGGCCTCCCAAAGTGCTGGGATCACAGGCGTGAGCCACTGTGCCCCACCTCCTTATTCTTTAAAACACATCACAGCAATGTTTGTAAGATTGCAAGAGGAGGCCGGGCACGGTGGCTCACACCTGTAATCCCAGCACTCTGGGAGGCCGAGGCAGGCAGATCACGATGTCAGGAGATCGAGATCATCCTGGCTAACACGGTGAAACCCCGTCTCTATGAAAAACACAAAAAATTAGCCAGGCGTGGTGGCGGGCGCCTGTAGTCCCAGCTATTTGGGAGGCTGAGGCAGGAGAATGGCGTGAACCCAGGAGGTGGAACTTGCAGTGAGCAGAGATCGCGCCACTGCACTCCAGCCTGGGTGACAGAGCAAGATTCCATCTAAAAAAAAAAAAAAAAAAAGATTGCAAGAGGATAAGGAAGTGCAGCAGCCTGCCCCCATTCTCACTACAAATTTCCAATTATTATGACCAGCACTACCTCCATATTAAAATGAAGTTTTTTCCCTATCAGCTATGCCTTTTAGTTCATATTCTCCTATTCTGTGATTTCCCTGCTTGTAGAGTTCTGTCCATGATATTGAAAGAGACCAAGAAAGAGAGGAAAGCACAAATTCACAACATTTTTAAAGTTAAAGAATTCTTTGAGATGACCTAATTCAATGCTTCCTTGTCCATATATAATTAAGCGGAAAGGCCAGAGAGGTTATGAGGTGCACAAGGTTATAGACCCACACTAGAACTCCCAAGTTCTTGACTTGCTATACACATGCCACTACACTGTGCTACTGGTTCCCTGCAAGCTCTCAGAACTCTTCTCATCCATGCTTCATACTTGGAGAGAGTGAGGCAAGGGCAGATCTTAAGGCCAGCTGAATGAAGTTCTTTACATTGCCGCTAGTAGAATTCAGAAGAATCGGGAATATAGAGAAAATGCAGAGTTAGGAAACGTCATCTAGAGAGGGAGAATGAAACAGGATTTGGAAGTAATGGAAGGTCAAGACTGAAGAGAGAGGGAAAGGCATTCCAGGTAGATAAAACTGATATTTGAAGTCTCTATGCAAAGAAAGAATGAGATATGCTGATGAGGAGCACAATAACAAAAGTGATAAAAATATAGAATATTAGCTCAGGCCAACAATACTCAGATAATGGGGCATATTTCATATAACACTAATTTTCCTCCTCTAGCACAAAGAAGATATGGGATCAAATTAATATCTGAGAAGCATTATAAAAGAACTGAGATAATTTTAGCTGGAAAGGTATAAGGGAGATGTGGATCTTCCTTTCCACAGTGAAAAGAAATGAGCTAGAATTGCCATTGGGAAATTAAGATTAGGCATTGGGGCAATCAGCTGTGCGCTTTTACCTGAAAGAGGCCAAAGAGTCAGGAAATCTTGAAACAAGGTCTAAAGGAGACACCCTTCAGCCTGGGATGAGTTAAGTTCTGTCCTGCCTGGAGGCAGAGGGAGGGATGAAATGTCCTGTCATAGAGTCTAGAAGTCTGGATCAGGGCCAATTCATGGAAACAAAGCATCTCATTATGGAGAGAGGTGGAGAACAGAAGGAAAAATCTCCAGCCTATTTTTCTAGGACTTCAGAGCAGTGTAGAAGTTTTCTGGCTTGATCAATTTTAGACTCTGATGATTATAACAAAAACAGATTTCAGTAAAACCAAAATGAAAGAATTTCCCATGATATGGCCATGAATCTTGGATCTCACTCACTGGGGAGGTTAAAACACCTGAGAACAACCAGCATGAACAACTTAGGCACTGCTGAGAATGAAAACAGAGAGGGATAAAAATTATTGCTAAGTCGGATGCAGCCATAAAAAAGAACGAAATCATGTCCTTTGCAGCAACATGGATGTAGCTGGAGGCCATTATCCTAAGTGAACTAACACAGGAATAGAAAACGAAATACTGCATCTTCTCATTTATAAGTGAGAGCTAAACATTGAGCACACATGGACATAAAGATGGCAACAACAGACACTGGGGACCACTAGAGAGGGGAGGGAGGGAGAGGGGCAAGGAATGAAAAACTATCTACTGGGTACTATGCTCATTACCTGGGTGACGGGATCATCCATACCCCAAGCCTTAGCATCATGCAATTTTAAAAAAAATTATTGCTAAGTTGGAAATTTAGGATTCGACTCTGAGGCCCTGGAGCTTGCCAGGGAGGGTTGGTTAAGTGAGGGTCCTCCCAGCCTAGTGGCTATGCAAGAACTTGCTTCTGGGAACCCATGGTGAAGTCTGGGTGTGTCGGAGCATGTGCTGAATTCCTGGCTTCAATTACAGACTACCAGGAGGCTGAAGAGTCTGTCATTGCTGATGTCATCATATTTACAAGATTCATAGGTCCCCTCTCCAGAATGAGGCCTCTCTGCCCCTGCTGCCATCTCCCACCACTGTGTGCACTGTATGAAGAAGCAGAGCATCGTGGGAGGCAGGGTGAGGGTCTCCCGGGAGTGTCTGCCCACTCCCACCCAAGGAATGAGGAAATGATTGCTTGGATAATTCACACTGCACTTCCACTGTCCTGGTCATGGCTTCCATGTTGCAGGCTAGATTCGGCTAAATTTAACAGTGGAATGCTCTCATAAGTGTGCTGTGGTGTAGTGGTTACCACGGTCACCTAACAGTGGAATCCCCTCACTTTAGAAAATCTTCAAAGAGAGATTTTGTATTTATCTGGGATGGAGGCAGAAGTATGGATAAGAGGATATCTTAAATTTTCCTTTCTTTTTTTTTTTTGTGTGTGGGTGTGTGTGTGTGTGTGTGTGTGTGTGTTTTGTTTTGTTTTGTTGAGACAGGGTCTCGCTCTGTCACCCAGGCTGGAGTGCAGAGGCATGAACAGGGCTCACTGCAGCTTCAATGTCCTGGGCTCAAGCAATCCTCTCACCTCAGTCTCCTGAATAGCTGGGACTACAGGCACGTGCTCCCCCACCTGGCTTTTTATTTTTTGTAGATATGGGGTCTTACTATACTGCTCTGGCTGGTCTTGAACTCCTGGGCTAACATGATCCTCCCACTTTGGCCTCCCAAAGTGCTGGGATTACATGCATGAGCCATTGTACCCAGCCTCAGATTTCTATTGAAATACTCTACAATACTTTTCTGTCCTGTGCCTGTTAGAATCTATTTAAATTATCTTCCTGCCAACATCTGAAATCTAAAATAAAAGTTGAAAACAAGAAAAAAAATCCTGGCTCTATTATCCAAATTAATTTATATTTCTTGAGCATCTCCTATGCAAAGCATTATGTTAAGCCCAGGAATGTAAAGGGATATACAGTTAAAAAATAAACAATTTTGGGGGAGTTAGTTTCAAATTGATACAAGATGGCAGAGAATAAGGAGGAAAAAAAAGAAGAGAAAAAATACATACAATTTCCACCTTCCCATAACTTACAAAATAGTAAAAGAGACAAATACATATGTAAATATTATTTTAGTACAAAACAGTAGTATAATAGAGACTCAAACAATGTGACACTATAGTTGCAGGAGGGTCAGAAATAATTCTCACTAGAGAGATCTAGGACGTAATCTTGGAGAAGATTTTAAGCTAGGCTTTAAACGAAGGATCAGATCTTGGCAAGTTGATGAGGAAAGGATGGCATTCCAGACAGAAAGAATAGCATATGCAAAGGTCTTGAGGCATAGAACAAGTTGAAGAAACTCAAGTAGACCCATGAGATTGCAGTCTAGGTTATGTAAAGGAATGTTGATCCCAATATTATTGTCGCCATGGAGGGCTCTGAAGATCAAGCAACAGAATTCTAATTTTATTATCTGTATATTGGAAAACCAGGTAATTAAGATAGATGCACCATATTTCTTTGAAATTTCCAGATAACCAACTCATTTTCTGAAGTTTGAGAATCAATAATGTCCTAGTTATTATAGGAAAATGAGATTTCACATGGACTCCATCATGGAAGCTGCTGTCTTTCTCAAGCTCATTTGCTCCTATACAACTCCACTGCCACGGACACCAAGGAAGAGTGTAAAGTCTCTCAGAAGAGAGAGGCCTTTAACAGAAGAGATTTTAATCCACTGAAGAAGGTGACAGTAATAGCTCTGCTCTCAGTCAGGAGGCTCATTGAGACAGACACACAACATCCCTCCATGGACACAGGCAGACAGCAGATCACAGAAATAAGTGCAAATAATACAATGTTGAGGAACTATAGAATAGTACAGTCCTTGGAGCCAGGTAAGGCCAATTAAGAAAGTTTTCTGGTGGAAGTGAGCTAAGGTAGGACCGGGTATCTACAAAGAAAATGGACAAATTTGGACAGGGAGGATGGAGAAACAGTACCTGGAGTAGGAGAGGAGGAAACTGGCCTGTATACATGTTTGGAGGCAAGTATGAACAAGCACATGCAATGAGCGTCATGTGTGAGAGACAGAAGAATGAACTCAGCTGGAATGGAGAGTCTGTAGCAAGAGCTAACATGGATCCAGTCTGCAGGTAGACTGGTTTCCAGCACAACAGCCTGGGTTAACATTGGACACTACCCCTGGCCTCTCCAGAGGGAATGATAGGAATTCCAGTCTTTCTTTTCTCCTTATATTTTCATGAGACATGGGTTACATTTCTAGTTGTTCTGGAACACTGACTCATCCTTCTGTAATGAATGTGAGTGTCCTAGGGTATGATGCTGTCTATTGTAGTGAGGGACAAAGTGAGGCCACAGCAAAGCAGACTATTAGGCCCAAACTCAAATTTTAATTAAAAACTAAGCTCTGGCCAGGTGTGGTGGCTCACACCTGTAATCCCAGCACTTTGAGAGGCCGAGGTGGGAGGATTGCTTGAACCCAGGAGTTCAAGACCAGCCTGGGCAACATAGTGAGACTCTGTCTCCACCAAAAAAACAATTAGCCAGGCATGGTGGCACACACCTATAGTCCCAGCTACTCAGGAGGCTGAGGTGGGAAGATCGCTTGAGCCTGGGAGGGCAAGACTTCAGTGAGCTGAGACTGTGCCACTGCACTCTGCCCTGGGTGACAGAGTGAGACCCTGTCTCAAAAACCAATCAAAACCAAACCACTAAGTTCTGTTGGGCTTTGGTATTCTTTGGTATTCCTCTATTCCCCTGTACACAGGAATGTTGAATTCTACCTAAGCCAAGGGAGGAAGTGGTCAGATGTGGAGGTAGAGGTTATTACAGGAGACTGCAGAAGGCCTGATATGCTGCTTCTCATAGCCCCGGCTCCCTAGGTTAATGCCCACATTCTCATTTCTAATCCCAACTAGAGTCACAGATACAAGTGGCCACAATGGAAATTTCCCCAAAAGTCTGAATGCTGGAGTAGAAACTGCCCATTGACCATTCTGAGCAACCAGTGAAGTCATGTTGACCCTATACCATGAGGGGAAAACTAAGTCTAAATTTTGTTGAGTAGAGCAGAACTTTCAGACAGCCCAACTGCAATTAGAAGCTGGGGACCAAGGCGTCCCTGAAACCCAGCTAGAGAATCTTTCCCTCATGTTCTCTCTAAGCTTCACATTCCACCATATAACACAGTAAAAAAGAGATTGCCCCACACCGTTCTGTAGGAAAAAGGTACATTTTGGGATGGTTTGGAGGCATCAAAATGGTAAGCAATTTTAGGGTACAGTTAAGACCTGGCTGCTCAACCCTACAATAAATTACCATCAAAGGCACTCACGCGTCAACAGGGGAAAAAAACACATGTGCTTGCAAGACGATGTGTGTTTGATGCTCATAAAAAAGATAAAAATATAGGTCATCATCACGTAACAAGCTTGTAGGTGTCAGAACGTGTGCTGTTGGGGGAGGTAGGGGAGGGGAAATGGAGAGGGATCAGCAAACCAAGAAGGAGCTGAAGCCAGACTCCTATCCCCAAGTTCTTCCCTTCTGCTGAAGACAGTGGACTGGCAGTAAGGGGGTGAAGGACCCCTCCCCCATTTTCTTTTTCTTGGGACATCCCCTTTCCTGCTCCCCCCAGCTGGATTTCCGACATATTAATCATGTCTCTCATTTTGAAATCAGCCAGTCAGGCTATTATTCAAGCATTGTTAATGACACCATCGGCCAAGGTTTCAATTAGGCAAGTTGGGATAAGAAGAGCAGAGAATAGGGCTGGCCAGAGAGCAGAACACAAATCTGTTTCGGTTTAGGTAGCCCAAACGGCAGCAAGGGCTCCTAATGCTCTTACTTCTACTCTTCTTAAAGGCAACCACAAAAGCACTGAATTCTCCAGTCAAGACCCAAGCCAAACTGTTACTTCATGGTATCCCCTCACTTGCTCCCTCGTTGACCTAAGGGTGGACTTCAGCTAGTCACATCAAATCACTCAGGATATGCAGGAACAGGGTCACAGCTAACTAACTCTGGGCAGCGCTTATTCCTGTGGCTGAGGCCGAACATCATGGGAGAAAATGCTTCCTCCACCATGCTTATGCCGGCTGCCTTGGGTGGAGTTTCTTCTCCTTTGCCATAATATGCATTCTAAAGGTCCTTTAAAATCTAGCTCAACGTTTTTACATCAAGGAAGCTTTTGTTCTAATGAAGAAAGTCTTTATATTTGTTGATTCTTAGTTCTTAAATCTGATTATTGTTTTCCCCATTAGGCTGAGTTTCCCAGTGATTACAGCTATTAATAATTCTTTTTTTTTTCTTTTTTGCTAGATCTCCCTGCCTCCCACACCTACCAATACTCCTTTTCTCTGTCAAGAAAGGCTCTGTTCAAAGGGGCTATTCAGAACAAATAGGTGTGACAGGTACTCAGGTCACTGAAGTTTGGATCCTGGAGAAAGGACAAAAATAAAGATTAGAATAGAAACTGCAGCAAAGTAGGAGTCCAAGCAGTCATCAAGACCTCCAAGTTCCTTCCCATTATATACCTAGGGAAGTCTTCAGAGCTTTGTGTTTCTAGACTCCAGCCTCCCTGAGTCACTCCTTGGTTTCCTGTCACCCTTTTATTCTCAAGACAGACACAAGGTTCTCCCTGGCTTTCTTCCACACCCACCAATTATCCAGATCTTCAGAAAGATGAAGGACACTAAGGACAAAAGGTCAATGTTTCACATTTTTAGTGTCTCTGGACCCAAAGAAGGTGGCTGGGTCAATTAAGTTTCAAACACCACAACCAAAACTAGCAATCTCAATAAAAAACAGTCACATTTGGAGTCTTGACACAAAACTTACCTAATTATATTGGCTAGGAAAGTGAACATGCTTCTCAGCTTTTCCCAAAAAACTCAGCAAATTGAATTCCCTTTCGTCCTTGTTCCACCTCTTGTTTCTCCTTTAAGATCCACCCTACTGGCTGGGCACATGGGCTCACACCTGTAATTCCAGCACTTTGGGAAGCTGAAGCGAGCAGATCACTTGAGCTCAGAAGTTTGAGACCAGCCTGGGCAACATGCAAAACCCAGTCTCTACTAAAAATACAAAAATTAGCTGGGCATGATGGCACACACCTGTAATCTCAGGTACTCAGGGAGGCTGAAACAGGAGAATTGCTTGAACCTGGAAGGCAGAGGTTGCAGTGAGCCAAGATCGTGCCACTGCACTCCAGCCTGGGCCACAGAGTGAGACCCCGTCTCAAAAAAAGAAAAGAAAAGAAAAATCTGCCTACAACTTTCATTCTATGCTCCAAAGCACTGAGCTGATAGAAAAATGAAGAAATATGCCGGGTGCAGTGGCTCATGCCTGTAACCCCAGCACTTTGGGAGGCCAAGGCAGGCAGATTATGAGGTCAGGAGTTCGAGACTGACCAGCCTGACCAACATGGTGAAACCCCATCTCTACCAAAAATACAAAAATTAGCTGGGTGTGGTGGCAGGCTCCTGTAATCCCAGCTACTTGGGAGGCTGAGGCAGGAGAATTGCTTGAACCAGGGAGGCAGAAGTTGCAGTGAGCCGAGGTCATGCCACTACACCCCAGCCTGGGCAACAGAACTAGACTCCATCTCAAATATATATATATATATATATATATATTTCCACACCCCAAAGAGAAAACCTGTATCTATTGGCAGTCACTCCCTATTCCCCACAACATCCCTAGCTTTAGGCAACCACTAATCTGCTGTCTCTATAGCTTTACCTATATCCTGAACTTATACCCTGACTATAGCATATACCTATACCTTTACCTGTACCCTGAATACCTCTACCCCAAATATAGAGTATACCTATACACTGAATAATTCATGTAAATGAAATTATACAATATGTAGTCTATTATGACCAGCTACTTTCAGTTGGCATAATGTTTTCAAGGTTCATCCATGTCATAGCATATATCAATATTTCATTTCTTTTTTATTGCCAAATAATATTCCATTATATGGATGTCCCACATTTTATTTATCCATTATCAATTGATGGACATTTGGGTTTTCTGCTTCTATGAACAGTGCTGCCATGAACATTCATATACAAGTTTTTATGTAGATGCATATTTTCATTTCTCTTAGGTATATACCTAGAAGTGGAACTACTGGGTCCTGTGATAACTCTAGGTTTAACATTTTGAGGAAATGCTGTTTTCCAAGGTGGCCGCATCATTTTATATTCCCACCAGCAATGTATGAGGATTCCAATTTTTCCACATCCTCACCAACACTTATTATTACCTTGTTTTTATTATTGTTGTAACCATCCTAGTGGTATCACATAGTGGTTTTGATTTGTATTTTCTTGATAGCTAATAATGTTAGGAATATGTAGGAAACATTTTCATGTGCTTACTGGCCATTTGTATATCTTCTTTGAAGAAATTTCTTTCAGATTTTTTTTTTTTTCTAAGATGGAGTCTCACTCTGTCACCCAGCCTAGAGTGCAGTGGCGGGATATTGGCTCACTGCAAGCTCTGCCTCCCGGGTTCACACCATTCTCCTGCCTCAGCCTCCCAAGTAGCTGGGACTACAGGTGCCTGCCACCGTGCCCAGCTAATTTTTTGTATTTTGAGTAGAGACGGGGTTTCAACGTGTTAGCCAGGATGATCTCGATCTCTTGACCTCATGATCCGCCCACCTTGGCCTCCCCCAAAGTGCTGGGATTACAGGCGTGAGCCACCGCACCTGGCCCCTTTGTCCATTTTTAAATTGGGCTACTTGTCTTTATCCTTTTGAGTTAGAGTTTTTTATATATTCTAGATACAAGTCTCTTATCAGATATATGAATTGCAAACATTTTCTCCCACTCTGTGAGTTGTCTTTTCACTTCCTCAATGGTGTGATTTGAAGCAAAAGTTTTTAATTTTGATGAAGTCCACTTGATCTATTTTTAAAATTGTGCCTTTATCTAAGGAATCATTGCATTATCCAAGGTCACAAACACACCTATGTTTCCTTCTAAGAGTTTTATAGTTTTAATTAACTCTTGGATTTAGGTCTTTGACTCATTTTGAGTTAATTTTTGTCTGTAGTGTGAAATAGAAATCCAATTTAATTCTTTTGCATGTGGCTATGCAGTTGTCCTAGCACTACTTGAAAAGACTATTTTTCCTCACTGAATTGTCTTGGCACTTATGTCAAAAACCAATCGACTGAAAATGTGAGAGTTTATTCTTGGACTTTTAACTCTATTCCACTGGATAACCATATGTCTATTCTTATGCCAGTATCATGCTGTCTTGATTACAGTAGCTTTGTAGTAAGTTTTAAAATAAGGAATGTGAGTTCTCTAATCTTGCTCCTCTTTTTCAAGATTGTTTTGGGTATTTTGGGTCCCTTGAGTTTCTATGTAAATCCTGGGATCTGTTTGTCAATTTCTGCACAGCCAGTTGGGATTTGACAGTGATTGTATTTAATCTTTTGATCAACTTGGAAAATATTGCCATGAACATGGGATGTTTTTACATTTATTTAGGTCTTCTCTAACTTCTTTCAACAGTGTTTTGTACTTTTCAGAGCGTAAGTTTTGTGCTCCTTTGTTAAATTCATCTCTAAGGATTTTATTATTTTTGATGGTATTATAGATGGGATGTTTCTTTTCTTAAATTCATTTTCAGGTTGTTTGTTGCAAGTATTATGATGTTCTTTTAAACACTATAGTGATACACATAATTATTTACAGAGTACCTACTAGGTGAAAATGCTAGATTGACAGGAAATAAAGAGTATAAGACTCAGTTCCTAAAATGAAGAAACTTACAATCTAGTTGAGAAGAAACAATGCTTTACATGTTTCTCCTTTACAATTTTTTGAAGTGATTTCAAATACTTCATAATATTTGACTTTGACAACACCATTCATCCATTTACTCAAAAGTATGTATGAGGCTGGGCACAGTGACTCAAAAGTATGTATGAGGCTTGGCACAGTGACTCAAAAGTATGTATGAGGCTGAGCACAGGCTGGGGCTGTAATCCCAGCACTTTTGGAGGCCGAGGCAGGAGAATCGCTTGAGGCCAGGAGTTTAAGACCAGCCTGGGAAACATGGTGAGACACCTCCCATCTCTATAAAAAATAAAAAATTAGCCCAGCATGGTGGTGTACCCCTGTAGTCCCAGCTACATGGGAGGCTGAGACAAGAGCATCACTTATGCCCAGGAGTTTGAGGTTATGGTGAGCTATGATCATGCAACTGCACTCTAGCCTGGGTGACAGAGCATGATCCTATGTCTAAAAAAATAAAAAATAAAGTATTTATTGAGTGACTACTATCTGGAAACACCATACTAGATGCTGGGAATTAAATGGAGAAGAAAACAAATACAATCCCTGCATTCATGAATCTTACCATCTAGTTAGAAAGACATATTAATCAAATATAAATTATAAATTTTGGTAAGTACTATAAAAGAAACACACATTAAACAGTAGGGCAGGAATTGTGAATAAAATAAAGTTCTATTGCTTGCCATCTGCTTCTCGAGAGGCCACCCTCTGCGCAGCCCCCATATTACAGAAAAGAAGACGGAGGTAAACAAGAGTTTTAGTGTTGTGGAGGCAAAAAGCAAAGGATACTATGAGAAGGATCAGGCCCTCCAGCTTTAACACTGAGTTGTTTGATTAGATGTACAACATTTGGGTTTTATTTCCCTTCCTTCAAGAAAAAGGAAGAGGAAGCATGATCACAAGGGATGCAAGCCCTCCTGTTGCAACCAGGTCAGCACACTTTGGCCACCAGCCTCGCTCTCTGCTGGGCTCAAGCAGAGAAGCAAACAGTAGTTCTATGGAGGACACAATGCGGTCCCCACGCTCTGCTGCCCCACTGCCCTAAGTGCGGGCTGGGTTTAAACTGTTTTTCAGCACTGACAGAACTAAGCCAAATGGGCTTCTTAATACGATCTCACTTTCTCCCAGGTTCCAGCTTCCTTAGTACTAGTCAACCTGCCCTAACTTTTAAAAGTGTCACAGAAAACTAGAAAAGGGCAAGCTTATGGAGAGCTGACAACTACTTTATGAATGGATTATAGAAAGAAAACTTTGATTTTATTTTTTATACATTATAGACATACTGGAAGGAGAGGCGGTATATTTTATTTAAATAGGGAAGTGGTGGCCTGGTATTGGTCTAGGATCTTCCTCTAATTTCATCTTGACAAGCAGTGACATGGCCCAGCCACAAACTGCAATAGCAGAGCCTAGACCAGAATCCAGACCTCCTGACTATTACAGTGCTTTTACCACTGCATTTAAAAAGACTTAAATCCTTGGTCAATTCATGGAACAAACACGGCACCATCATTAGGACTAGGAGATACAAAGGTGAATAAAATAAAGTTCCAGTGCTTGCCATCTGCTTCTCGAGAGGACACCCTCTGCGCAGCCCCCACCCCAAAGAGTGGATTAGATTCTGCTCCTTTGTGCCTTCATAATAGCTTGTGCGTTCATAATACCTTGTGCATTATTTCTATCAGCACACTTAAAACACTGTATTATAATTATCTGTTGATATGTTGATTTCTTCTGCTAATTCAGTGAGTACCTTGTAGGCAAAGATCTTGTTCTTTGCCATCGCAGAACATAGCACAGCACCTGGTACATCGTAGATGGCTCAATATACCTTCACTGAATGAATAAATGAGGAGCCGGTCCAATCCTCCTCACCCCACTTCATTCTGCTGGCACAAACCCACATAATATGTGACCGTATATCTCCTAGGTGAAAACTGGAAAGCTGATATGTCCACACTGTAACTAGTGGATCACCAGTAGCGTGGGTGAAACAGCAACTCTATGAAATTCACAGAGCAGTTCTACTCCCTTTTCCTACACAGCCCTGCTAAAGGGGAGATTTGGATTCAAGAAAACAACAAAGTTGATTTCATGTTGTACATATTTAATGAAATGGGATATCTAAGACTGAATAATCCATAAAACTCCCTTTTTAATTCATCCACGTGTAGCCAATCTTGGCTTTGGACAGAGTTGCCTTTTCCAAGGCCAGGTTTGTTTTTGTCTCCCCATATGCCTCATTTTGGTCTTGCCGACAAGTTAAGAGAAGCAGTTAGGAGAATGAGATGCATATTTAAAGCTAAGTTGTTGCAGAGCCAGCTCAGAGAGAGAAGAGTCTTATTAAAACTCATCTATATTCTTTTTCATAAAATATCACCATAAATGGACCTGTTAAGCAGAGTCTTGGGAGCCTCTGTAGTCGGCTGAGCTCCAACTACCCACAGGGGACAGGAAGATGGTAGTGGATGGCTTCCTTCCCACCCTCCACTGTTCACCGTGTGACCCTGAGCCCCAGCTCCGGGAGGTGGTCTGGGGAGACACAATTCCAATATCTGTTCCATTTTGAATGCAGAATCAAACTATGTTACCAGATAAGCAGAAATGGCATAGAAATCAGGTAAGGATTTTATAGTGGTTTGTAGACAATTTCTTAAGGCCTTTGGGGACAAAAGCATATCTCTACATATGTTAGCACATATTGACATATATGGATACTGTGTGCTAGTCCATCGTTGTCTCTGGAGATCACTTAGGTTCACTTCCTCCCCTTCATGGGCCATCAAGATGCGGTCATTCAAGCCCAGAAAGATATTAGGGTCAGTTTGACAAAAGACCGAGTGTGTGTGTGTGTGTGTGTGTGTGTGTGTGTATTCACTTATTTGGCACCTGTATGTAAGAGGAGGCTAAAGAGAGAGAGATTGAGATTCTGACTTCATTACAAAGCCAAATTAAAATTATTTTTCTTAGCTATTTCTTGGATAATTTTCTACTCCCTCCCTCCAAGAGTGCAGATAAGTAAAAGTTGACCCAAAGGTCCTACTAGCTATTCACACACATGCATCCTCAAAAGTAAAATGAAGTGCATTCATCTGGTTCAAATTACAGAGGCTATGTCTACATAGCACCAAATAAGTGAAGAGTTTAGAATCAGATTCATATAATTAGTAAACTCAGATTATCTAAGCCCCAAAGTAGATTATTTGTGTCTGAATTGCCCACTTTGGCTATCTACACACAGATTCAGTACCGTCTCTTTGAAAAAGCTAAGATAGATAACAATGAACATCTGTATACAAAATAGAAAATGTATACATACTTTATAAATCTAAATAACGCCAGGCGCGGTGGCTCACGCCTGTAATCCCAGCACTTTGGGAGGCCGAGGCGAGCGGATCACAAGGTCAGGAGATAGAGACTATCCTGGCTAACACGGAGAAAACCCCGTCTCTATTAAAAATACAAAAAATTAGCTGGGTGTGGTGGTGGGCACCTGTAGTCCCAGCTACTCTGGAGGCTGAGGCAGGAGAATGGTGTGAACCCGGGAGGCGGAGCTTGCAGTGAGCCCAGATCGTGTCACTGCACTCCAGCCTGGAAGACAGAGCAAGACTCCGTCTCAAAAAAATAAAAAAAATAAAAATAAAAATAAATAAATAAATAGCAGCACCGTAACTGAATTGGAGGGAGATACAATCCAGTCCATAACAGTTGGTCACTATGATTCCATGATTCCCAGACTCCTTAACAAAAACCCTTTTTTAAAGTAGCCTTTCTCTCTCAATAAACAATAACTAATCCAGTGCCTGCTGTGTATGAGACATTACATTAGGTCTTAGGAATGCAAAGAGACAACATCCCTATCCACAACAACTCCAAATATAGTGAAATCACAGTCTATCCTGAAATAATGCAAATGAATGCTGTGCTATTCTATGTTCCTAATTATGAGTGAACTTCAAACATTTAAAAGGCAATAAAGCTGTTGAAGTGAATAACATCAAATTAGAGGACATAGCCAATAATCTGTTGGTGAGCCAGCAAATATTGCATTTGCTTTAGTGCTCAATAAAGTTTTTCTAATACATTATATTTTACAGCAATTTTAGATTCATAGCAAAATTGGGCAGAAAGTACAGAGTCCCCATAGACCTTCTGCCCCAACACGGACACAACACTTCCCACTATCAACATTTCACACCAGAGTGGTACACTACCACCAGAGTGGTTCATACAGTCTATGAACCTACATGGACACGTCGTCACCAACCAAAGCCCACAGGTTACATTAGGATTCACTCTTGGTGTTGTATATTTTATGTGTTTGGAGAAATGTAAAATGACATGTATTCACCATTATAGTATCTTAAAGAACAGCTCCATTGTCCTAAAAATCCTCTGTGTTCTGCCTATTCATCCCCCTACCCCCACCCCTAACTCCTGGCAACCACTGTACTGGCTCCATAATTTTGCCTTTTCTAGAATGTCATATAGTTGAAATCTTACACTATGTAGCTCTTGAGATTGGCTTTCTTCACTTAGTAATATACATTTAAGTCTCCTCCATATCTTTTCACAGCTTGATAGCTCATTCATTTTTAGCACTGGATAATATTCCATTGTCTGTATGTAACATAGTTTATATCTCTATGGACCTACTGAAGGACATCTTGGCAGCTTCCATGTTTTGACAATTATGAATAAGGCTGCTCTAAATATCTAAGTGTGGTTTTTGTGTGCATAAATTTTCAACTCATTGGGTTAGATACCAAGGAGTGTGAATGCTGGATTTTATGATGCTTAGTTTTGTTCCACCGGCAATCAATGTGATTTTCTGTCATTCAACATCATAGCCAGAATTTGGTATTATCAGCGTCACCTGTAGGCCTGATGCTTTTGTGTACTTCTTATGGCATGACATGGGTATAATAAGAAGCCAGCATGGGGGTGGCAGCCTCTAAAACTTTTCCCAACATCACTGGAGACTGAAAAAAAAACTGCCCCTAGCTTTCACATCCAAACATGATTTATTATGTCAGGACACACAGCTTTATGTCCTTGAAGGAAAGTTGATTACACTTACTTTCAAGGAGAAGGAAAGAGTTGGGAAAAGAGAGACGGGTTATCATTGGTTGTCTTTCACATTTGATGATCTGTTTCAGGGAGAACTCTGTTCACTAAAGGTGCATCTCACGTGGTATTAGAAGCAACTATGGCAAAAGCAGGATGTATAAAGAAGAGCTCTATCTTGGCAATGCGGGCTCTTTTTTGGTTCTATATGAACTTTAAAGTAGTTTTTTCCAATTCTGTGAAGAAAGTCATTGGTAGCTTGATGGGGATGGCATTTAATCTATAAATTACCTTGGGCAGTATGGCCATTTTCACAATATTGATTCTTCCTATCCATGAGCATGGAATGTTCTTCCATTTGTTTGTGTCCTCTTTATTTCACTGAGCTATGGTTTGTAGTTCTCCTTGAAGAAGTCCTTCACATCCCTTGTAAATTGGATTCCTAGGTATTTTATTCTCTTTGAAGCAATTGTGAATGGGAATTCACTCATGATTTGGCTCTCTGTTTGTCTGTTATTGGTGTATAAGAATGCTTGTGATTTTTGCACATTGATTTTGTATCCTGAGACTTTGTTGAATTTGCTTATCAGCTTAAGGAGATTTTGGGCTGAGACGATGGGGTTTTCTAAATATACAATCATGTCATCTGCAAACAGGGACAATTTGACTTCCTCTTTTCCTAATTGAATACCCTTTATTTCTTTCTCCTGCCTGATTGCCCTGGCCAGAACTTCCAACAATATGCTGAATAGGAGTGGTAAGAGAGGGCATCCCTGTCTTGTGCCAGTTTTCAAAAGGAATGCTTCCAGTTTTTGCCCATTTAGTATGACATTGGCTGTAATCCTAAGCCAAAAGAACAAAGCTAGAGGCATCACGCTACCTGACTTCAAACAATACTACAAGGCTACAGTAACCAAAACAGCATGGTACTGGTACCAAAACAGAGATATAGACCAATGGAACAGAACAGAGCCCTCAGAAATAATACCACACATCTACAACTATCTGATCTTTGACAAACCTGACAAAAACAAGAAAAGGGGAAGGGATTCCCTATTTAATAAATGGTGCTGGGAAAACTGGCTTGCCGTACGTAGAAAGCTGAAACTGGATCCCTTCCTTACACCTCAGACAAAAGTTAATTCAAGATGGATTAAAGACTTACATGTTAGACCTAAAACCATAAAAACCCTAGAAGAAAACCTAGGCAATACCATTCAGGACACAGGCACGGGCAAGGACTTCATGTCTAAAACAGCAAAAGCAATGGCAACAAAAGCCAAAATTGACAAATGGGATCTAATTAAACTAAAGAGCTTCTGCACAGCAAAAGAAACTACCATCAGAGTGAACAGGCAACCTACAGAATGGGAGAAAATTTTTGCAATCTACTCATCTGACAAAGGGCTAATATCCAGAATCTACAAAGAACTCAAACAAATTTACAAGAAAAACACAAACAACCTCATCAAAAAGTGGGTGAAGGATATGAACAGACACTTCTCAAAAGAAGACATTTATCAACCAACAAACATGTGAAAAAATGCTCATCATCACTGGCCATCACAGAAATGCAAATCAAAACCACAATGAGATACCATCTCACACCAGTTAGAATGGCGATCATTAATAAGTCAGGAAACAACAGGTGCTGGAGAGGATGTGGAGAAATAGGAACACTTTTACACTGTTGGTGGCACTGTAAACTAGTTCAACCATTGTGGAAGACAGTGTGGCGATTCCTCAAGGATCTAGAACTAGAAATACCATTTGACCCAGCCATCCCATTACTGGGTATATACCCAAAGGATTATAAATCATGCTGCTATAAAGACACATGCACACGTATATTTATTGAGGCACTATTCACAATAGCAAAGACTTGGAACCAACTCAAATGTCCATCAATGATAGACTGGATTAAGAAAATGTGGCACATATACACCATGGAATACTATGTAGCCATAAAAAGGATGAGTTCATGTCCTTTGTAGGGACATGGATTAAGCTGGAAACCATCCTTCTCAGCAAACTATCGCAAGGACAAAAAACCAAACACTGTATGTTCTCACTCATAGATGGGAATTGAACAATGAGAACACTTGGACACAGGAAGGGGAACATCACACACCAGGGCCTGTCATGGGGCAGGGGGAGGGAGGAGGGGGGAGGGATAGCATTAGGAGATATACCTAATGTAAATGACGAGCTAATGGGTGCAGCACACCAACATGGCACATGTATACATATCTAACAAACCTGCATGTTCTGCACATGTACCCTAGAACTTAAAGTATAATAAAAAAAAAAAAAAAGAAGAGCTCTATCAAACCCTGTCCAGCCTATGTATTGCAAGTAACAGTATTTGTTTAAACAACCTAGTATCTGGAACAAAGACTCTACTAGACGTGATACATAGGTAGCAGAAATAAACCAGGTCTGTTCCATGTAAACCAGGACTTTTCCTTTTTTTTTTTTTTGAGACGGAGTCTGGGCAGCGTTGAAATACCTCATCTTTTAAAGAAAAACCAAAAACTTAAAAGACTTTAGTAAGATAAACAATGTATTGAGGAGATTTTTAAAGCATAGTATTTCTTAAATGTTTTTCTTGCTATATTTCTATTTATTTAAAATGCATACATATGAAATAATAATAGGCAGTAGGTATAATTTGTAATTATAGGTATAATATGTAGGTATAATATATAATTAAAAAATACATATAGTTTTAAATCTTGCCACTATTAACATAAAAATACTTGTGAAATGGCTGAGCACGGTGGCTCACGCCTGTAATCCCAGCACTCTGGGAGTCCGAGGCAGGTGGATCACCTGAGGTCAGGAGTTTGAGACCAGCCTGGCCAACATGGTGAAACCCCGTCTCTACTAAAAATACAAAAATTAGCTGGATGTGGTGACATGCACCTGTAATCCCAGCTACTCAGGAAGCTGAGGTAGGAGAATCCCTTGAACCCAGGAGGCGGAGGTTGAAGTAAGTCGAGATCAGGCCACTGCACTCCAGCCTGGGAGACACAGCAAGACTCCATCTCAAAAACAAAACAAAAAAACCTTGTGAAATAAAATTAAAATATATATTGAATAAATTTATTTTTGAATTTTAATTATTTCAGAATAAACATTTTTCAGAGAGGATAATTAATGAGTACCCTTGAAGCTATTGAAATTTAACATTGTGGCTGGGCACGGTGGCTCCAGCCTGTGTAACAAGAGTGAAACTCTGCCTCAAAAAAAAAAAGAAAGAAATTTAACATTGTTGGCTGGGCGAGGTGGCTCACGCCTGTAACCCCAGCACTTTGGGAGGCCGAGGCGGGCGGACCACGAGGTCAGGAGTTTGAGACCAGCCTGGCCAACATAGTGAAGCTCCTTCTCTACTAAAAATACAAAAATTAGCTGGGCATGGTGGCATGCGCCTGTAATCCTGGCTACTTGGGAGGCTGAGGGAGGAGAATTGCTTGAACCCGGGAGGCAGAGGTTGCAGTGAGCCAAGATCATGCCATTGCACTCCAGTTCTGGGCCACAGAACAAGACTCTGTCTCAGAAAAAAAAAAAAAAAAAAAGAAGAAGAAGAAATTTGACATTGTTTTGCTTAACTGTCTCAATCAGATAATGTAATGTAGAAATTCTTATAAATTATACTTCGAAACAACATTCTTCCTGTAATAATTTTAACCAATTTAGTAACAATAGTTTTCCATTCAATTGAAAATAATGCAAAACAAAGGAGAACAGAAACCTGGCCAAGTTTCAGCTGACGCAGATAGGCTTGTCTATTCAAAATGAAATAGTTTTCTTTGTGCAGATTATGTTTCAATGCATCAATGCATCAGTATGTAAGATAGTCATTTTGCTTTCTGCCAATCCTATGCTTACTGTCAATTTCTCAGCTTCATTTATAACTACTCCAAAACAAATTCACCTTTAAAATACATTGTGGATATAAGCCTGATTATTCTCATCGTGCCAGAGATTCTAAAACTGGTAGTAACAATTTTAAGGGTCACCACTGGTAGAAACAAATATCTGCTCTTTTTCTTTCCTAAGAGTCACATTTTTTTTTTTTTTTTTTTTGAGATGGAGTATTGCTCTGTTGCCCAGGCTGGAGTGCAGTGGTGGTGCGATCTTGGCTCACTGCAAGCTCCGCCTCCCGGGTTCATGCCATTCTCCTGCCTCAGCCTCCCGAGTAGCTGGGACTACAGGTGCCCGCCACCATGCCCGGCTAATTTTTTGTATTTTAGTACAGATGGGGTTTCATCGTGTTAGCCAGGATGGTCTCGATCTCCTGACCTCACGATCCGCCCGCCTCAGCCTCCCAAAGTGCTGGGATTACAGGCGTGAGCCACCGTGCCCGGCCAAGAGTCACATTTTTATCATGACGTCTGGAATGTCACTGACTTGGCTCATTGCTGGGCTCCAAGGGTAACTCGTTGTATGAGCTTGGGCAAGTTCTTATCTCTCTGAGCCTTATCTTTAAAATGGGGAAATATTAATATCTCATGAGATTCTTGTGAGTTTTAAATAAGCCAATACATTTAACATACTGAGAATGTGGCCAACATGTAATAAAACTCCCATAACTATGATTATTTTGTTAATAAAGACTTTTGTCATCTCTCCTTCCACTCACAAATTGCCTGATTTTTATTCTTTTCAATGCTATTTTTACATACTTTACAAAAGTATATATATATTTATTAGTTTTAGATGTGATCTTGTTTCTCCACATATTCTAGTTTTTAAAATTTATCCTAAGAATAAATTCACTTTAGAGCTCAATTATAGGAATGTATATTATCTGTATCTCTCAGGTTAGGTTTGGAATGGATACATTTTTCATATTAAATAATTATAACTACATGCGTATCTTCAACCCTCTTTAGAGAATAAGCTGTGGTTCCCAAGGGATGGCATTGTAAAGCAGAACTGGACTGACAAATTTATCAATGAAATGTAAACCATTACATTTTATTCAAAAGTTTTAAAAAAGCACAAGATGATTCATATTACTTTTACTTATTCAAGAATAATTTAAAAAATTTAGAGTGGGGCTGGGCCGGGGGCTCACGCCTGTAATCCCAGCACTTTGGGAAGCTGAGTTGGGTGGATCACTTGAGGTCAGGAGTTCAAGATCAGTCTGGCCAACATGGGTGAAACCCCATCTCTACTAAAAATATAAAAATTAGCCGGGCATGGTAGCGCACGCCTGTAGTCACAGGTACTCGGGAGGCTGAGGCACGAGAATTGCTTGAGCCCTGGAGGCGGAGGTTGCAGTGAGCCGAGGTTGTGCCACTGCACTCCAGCCTAGGCGACACAGAGCAAGACTCCATCTCAGTAAATAAATAAATAAAAATAAAAATTTAGATTGGGGTACAGAGGGCTGCAGAGGCATACCGAGAGCTGCAGGAGATATATGGATGACCTTGAGGAAATAACTAGAAAGAAGCAAAAATTTTAAAGATAATTTTAAAAATTCTATGTATACATATATGTGTATTTTCAAATGAAATCATGTTTATTGCAGCAACATGGATAGAACTGGAGGCCATTACCTCAAATGAAACAACTCAGACACAGAAAGACAAACACCCCACATTCTCATAAGTGGGAGCTAAATAATGTGTACATGTGGACATAGAGTGTGAAAAGATGGAGACTTGGAAGGATTGGGGGTACAAAATGCAAAATTACTAATGGGTACAATGCATATTATTCGTGATGGATATTCAAAAAGCCCGGGCTTCACCCCATGCAGCAAAATATCCATGTAAGAAAATTACAATTGTGCCCCATAACTTTATACAAAATTTTATCTCTCGGCTCACCACAGCCTCCTCCTCCAAGGTTCAAGTGATTCTCCTGCCTCAGCCTCCCAAGTAGCTGGGACTGCAGGCGCCTGCCACCACGCCTGTCTAATTTTTTGTATTTTTAGTAGAGACGAGGTTTCACTAGGTTACCAGGTTTCACTATGTTGGCCAGGCTGCTGGTCTCGAGCTCCTGACCTCGTGATCCACCCGCCTTGGCTTCCCAAAGCACTGGGATTACAGGCGTGAGCCACCGTGCCCAGTCACAAAATTTTAAAAAACCAAATATGTATAATACATATTTTCTCAGACAAAACTAAAAGTGGAACTAGGCCAGGCGCGGTGGCTCATGCCTGTAATCCCAGCACTTTGGGAGGCCGAGGCGGGTGAATCACCTGAGGTTAGGAGTTCAAGACCAGCCTGGCTAACATGGTGAAACCCCATCTCTACTAAAATACAAAATTAGCCAGGCACAGTGGCATGCGCCTGTAATCCCAGCCACTGGGGAGGCTGAGGCAGGAGAATGGCCTGAACCTGGGAGGCGGAGCTTGCAGTGAGCCGAGATCATGCCACTGCACTCCAGCCTGGGTGACAGAGCGAGACTCCGTCTCAACAACAACGACAACAACCACAACAAAAAATAAGTCAATGAAACTAAGAGTTAGATTTTTTTAAAAAATGAGAAAATTGACAAACTTTTAGCTAGACCAGAAATAAAAGCAAAGACTCAAATAAATAAAATCAGAAATAAAAGGAGACATTACAACTGTTGCCACAGAAATAAAAAGAATCCTAAGAGACTATCATTAACACTTACATATCAACAAATTGAATAACCTAGAAGAAATGGTAAATTTCCAGAAACAATCTACCAATACTGAATCATGAAGAACAGAAAGTCTGAACAGAACTATAACTACTAAGGAAATCGAATCAGTAATCAAAAATCTCCCAAGAAAAAAACACTCAGGACCAGATGGCTTCACTGATAAATTGCACCAAATATTTCAAGAATTAAAGAAAATCCTTCTCAAACTCCTTCGAAGGCATTGAAAGGGGGGGAACACTTCCAAACTCCAGCTAAGAGGCCAGCAATACTCACATACCAAAGCCAAAGACAATGCAAAAAAATTAAACTTCACATCGATATCCCTGATGAACACAAATGCAAAAATCCACAACAAAATACCAGAAAACTAAATTCAGTAATGTATTAAAAGGATGATACATCATTACTAAATAGGATTTATCCTTAAGATGAAAGATTGGTTCAACATATAAAAATTAATTAATATACTACACCAACAGAATGAAGGATAAAAATCACCTGGTCATCTCAATAGATACAGAAAATGCATCTGACAAAATATGACACCCTTTCATGATTAAAAAAAAATCTTCTGGCTGGGCACGGTTGCTCACACCTGTAATCCCAGCACTTTGGGAGGCCAAGGTGGGCAGATCACCTGAGGTCGGGAGTTCGAGACCAGCCTGACCAACATGGAGAAACCCCGTCTCTACTAAAAATACAAAATTAGCCAGGCATGGTGGCCCATGCCTGTAATCCCAGCTACTTGGGAAGCTGAGGCAGGAGAATCGCTTGAACCTGGGAGGCAGAGGTTGTGGTGAGCCGAGATTGAGCCATTGCACTCCAGCCTGGGCAACAAGGGTGAAATTCCATCTCAAAAAAAAAAAACAAAACTTCCAACAACTAATAATGGAAGGATATTACTGTATGAGTTAAAGAAAGAAGAAAGAAACACAAAACACAGCTCGCAGTTAAAGACAGGTTTACTTTAGACAAAACCTGAGAGGTGCTCCTAGCCGATGTCAGGCAGGTGCCCTTTCTTTTACAGACTAAGAGTATATATTGGTTTTAGGGTGAAGGGGCTTATCAGAAGCTTGGAATGTTTATGTGTGTGGAGAAGTTTATGGCGGGGTTGGAATCTCTCTGGGAGGACTGAGGTTATCTTGGGGCAGACATCTTTCTGGCCCGGAGCTAAGCGGGGTTATCTCTCTGGTCAGGGAGGAGTTTGGAATGTTTCTGGTTGGAGGTGTTATCTGTGGTTTATGGTCATGCTGACCTTAGCCATTAGGCTGATGACCTTTGGATTTATGTGGTTTTTTATTAAGGTAAACTTTAGAATGAGGGGCTTGTCCAAGATGGCAGATGCTCCTGCTCTGTCAATTACCTTAACATAATAAAGGTCATATATGAAAAGCCCACAGCTAGTATCAGGCTCAAGAGTAAAAACCTGAAAGCTTTTCCTCAAAGACCAGGAACAAGGCATGGATGCCCACTTTCACCACTTCCATTCAACATAATACTAGAAGCCACAGTCAACAATTAGGCAAGAAAAAGAAACAAAAGGCATCTGAATTGGAAAGGAAGAAGTAAAATTGTCTGTTTGCAGATGACATGTTCTTATATGTGAAAAAATCCTAAATACTTCACGAAAAAAACCTATTAGAGCTAATGGGCAAATTTAGTAAAGTTGCAGGATTAAAAAATATCAACATACAAAAACGTATTGCATTTCTGTACATTAACAACAGATTATCCAAAATAGAAATTTAAAAAGCAATACCATTTACAACAGCATCAACAAGAATGAAAAACAGAGGATAAACTTAACTAAAGAGGTGAAATAGTTGTATAGTAAAAACTGTAAAATGCTAATGAAAGAAATTACAGAAGGCAGAAATAAATGTAAAGACATCCCATACTCGTGGATTGGAAGATTTAATATTGTTAAAATATCAGTACTATCCAAAGTGATGACCAGATTCAATACAGAAACCTGGAAATCTTCATCTGTCTGGAAGATCCCCTATATCAGTCCTTTTGCGGGTCTTTATGGAATCATAATCGTCCATTGGTGATCAACTTAACCTTGAGCCCCTCTCCCCTCCAGGGAGGTTGAAGAGGGGCTGAATATTCCAATCCTTTAATCACACGGTTGGTTCACTAGGCAACAACCAACATCCTCTGGTGATCCAGGAGTCCCTAGCTGTCAGTCATCTTATTAGCACATAAAAAGACACATCACTTAGAAAATCCCAAGTATTTTAGGAGTTGAGAACAAAAAACAGGATAAAAACTAAATATACTTTTTACAATATCACAGACAGCTTTCTTTTTATTTGTATCTTCTTTGATTTATTTTAGCAATGCTTTGTAGTTTTCAGTTTATAAGTCTTTTGCCTCTTGATTATATTTATTCTCAAATATATGTTATATTTTGTGCTATTGTAAATGGTATTATTTCATTTTTCTGATTGGCCCTTATAATGTATAGAAACACACCTGATTTCTTCATGCTAATTTTGTATCCTGCAGTTCTGCTGAAATCCGACATAGCTGGCTGGTGGTCAGCACTCCATGTCACTGGATTCCACCTGGGTGGATTCAACCAACCACAGATCAAGAATATTCAGAAAAAAAAATAGATGGCCTATGATCTTCATTTCTATCCATTTTCCGAACTTGATTTCTGTCATTTCAGCCAGCTCAGCCTGTTTAAGAACTCTTGTTGGGGCCAGGCACAGTGGCTCACGCCTGTAATCACAGCACTTTGGGAGGCTGAGGTGGGTGGATCACAAGGTCAGGAGATCGAGACCATCCTGGCTAACATGGTGAAACCCCATCTCTACTAAAAATACAAAAAATTAGCCAGGCGTTGTGGGGGGCGCCTGTAGTCCCAGCTACTCGGGAGGCTGAGGCAGGAGAATGGCATGAACCCAGGAGGCAGAGCTTGCAGTAAACCGAGATGGCGCCACTGCACTCCAGCCTGGGTGACAGAGCGAGGCTCCATCTCAAAACAGAAACTCTTGTTGAAGAAGTAGCGTGGTCATTTGAAGGACATACGACCCTCTGGCCATTTGAGATATGGAAGTTCTTGTTTTGTTTTTTTCTCATCTCTGGGTGTGGGTGTTCCCATAACTGCAGTGTGGATTGAGTAGTCAATAGACTTCTTTTCAGGGCTGAGTGCAGTGGCTCACACCTATAATCCCAGCACTTCAGGAGGCCGAGGTGGGCGGACCACCTAGGGTCAGGAGTTCGAGAGCAGCCTGACCAAGACGGTGAAACCCCATCTCTACTAAAAATACAAAACAATTAGCCGGGTGTGGTGGTGCACACCTGTAATCCCAGCTACTTGGGAAGCTAAGGCAGGAGAATCACTTGAACCTGGGAGGCAGAGGTTGCAGTGAGCTGAGATCATGCCACTGTACTCCAGCATGGGTGACAGAGTGAGACTCCGTCTCAAAAAGACAAAAACAAACAAATCGTAGGTCTTTCTAATTTTTGCACTCATTGACCATCCCCATTTCCCCCACACTCACCCAATATGCTTCCCACTTTCTGGTAACTTCTACTCTCCTTCTCCATGAGTTCAATTGTTTTGATTTTTAGATTCCACAGATAAGTGAGAACATGCAATGTTTGTCTTTTTGTACTTGGCTTATTTTACTTAACATAATGATATCCATTTCCATCCATGTTGTTGAAAATGACTAGATCTCATTCTGTTTTATGGCTGAATAATACTCAATTGTGTATATGTACCACATTGTTCTTATCCATTCATCTGTTGATGGACACTTAGGTTGCTTCCAAATATTGGCCATTGTGAACAGTACTGCAGCAAACATGGGAGTGCAGCTATCTCTTCAATATACTGATTCCTTACTTTTGGGTATATACCCAGGAGTGGGATTGCTGGACCATATGGTAGCTCCATTTTTAGTTTTTCAGAAGAACTTTCAAACTGTTGTCCATAGTGGTTGTATTAATTTACATTCTCACCAACAATGTATGACAGTTCCCTTTTCTCCACATCATCTCCAGCATATGTTATTGTCTGTTTTTTAGATAAAAGCCATTTCAATTACAGTGAGATGATCTCATTATAGCTTTTGTTTGCATTTCACTGATGATCTGTGATAATGAGCACCTTTTCTTATGCTTGATTTCCATTTGTATGTCTTCTTTTGAGAAATGTCTAATCAAATATTTTGTCCACTTTTTAATTGGGTTATTATATTTTTCCTTATGGAGCTGTTCGAGCTCCTAATATATTCTGCTTATCAATCTCTTGTCAGATGGGTAATTTGCAAATATTTTCTCCCATTCTGTGAACTGTTTCTTCACTTTGTTGATCATTTTCTTTGCTAGGCAGAAGCTTTTCACTTGATGTGATCCCACTTGTCCATTTTTGCTTTAGTTGCCTGTGTTTGTGAGGGTATTACTCAAGAAATCTTTGCCCAGACAACTGTCCTAAATAATTTCCCCCGATGTTTTCTTATGGTAGTTTCATAGTTTGAGGTCTTAGATTTAAGTCTTTAATCCATTTTGATTTTTGTATATTGAGAGAGAGAGGGGTCTAGTTTCATTTTTCTCCATATGAATATTTAGTTTTCCCAGTACCATTTATGGAAGAGACAATCATTTCCCCAGTGTATGTTCTTGGCATCTTTGTCAAAAACGAATTCACCGTAGGTTGTTGGGATTTGGTTCTAAGATCTGTATTCTGTTTGACTTATCTAATGTCTGTTTTCATGCCTGTGCCATGCTCTTTTGGTTACCATAATGCTACATAACACATTTAGAAATATAATATCTAAAACTACAACTACTTAGCGGGGTGAAAGATGTCTATAAGAAAAACTATGAAACACTGCTCAAAAAAAATCAGAGATGACACAAAAAATTGGAAACACATCCCATGCACAAGGATAGGAAGAATCAATATCATTAAAATAGCCATTCTACCCAAAGCAATTTATGGATTCAATGCTATTCCTCTTAAAACTATCATTGAGGTTGTTCACAGAGCTAGAAAAAAACTATTTTAAAATTCATATGGAACCAAAAAAGAGCCTGAATAGCCAAGGAAATCCCAAGCAAAAAGAACAAAGCTGGAGGCATCATGCTACCCGACATCAAACCATACTAAACAGCATGATACTGGTACAAAAACAGACACATGGACCAATGGAACAGAATAGAGAACCCAGAAAAAATAACACACACCTACAAGCATCCGATCTTCTACAAACCTGACAAAAACCAGCAACGAGGATTCCCTGTTCAATAAATGGTGCTGGGATAACTGGCTAGATGAATGCAGAAGATTGAAACTGGACCCCTCTCTTACACCATATACAAAAATTAACTCAAGATGGATTAAATACTTAAATGTAAACCCCAAGACTATTTTTAAAAACCTGACAGATGACCTAGGCAATACCATCCAGGACATGGGCACGGGCAAAGATTTCATGACAAAGACATGAAAAACAACTGCAAAAAAGCAAAAATTGACAAATGGAATCTAATTAAACTAAATAGCTTCTGCACAGCCTGGGCACGGGTGGCTCACACCTGTAATCCCAGTACTTTAGGAGGCCGAAGTTGGTGGATTGCTTGAGCCCATGAGTCAACCTGGGCAACATGGAGAAACCCCATCTCTACCAAAAATATAATATAAAAATTAGCTGGGCATGGTGGCAACACACCTATAGTCCCAACTGCTTGGAAGGCTGAGGTGGGACAATCACCTGAGCCCAAAACACAGAGGTTGCAGTGAGCCGAGATAGTGCCACTGTACTCCAGCCTGGGCCACAGAGATCCTGTCAAAAACAAAAAAACAAAACAAAACAAAACCTTCTGCACAGCAAAAGAAACTATCAACAGAGTAAACAGAGAACGTACAGAATGGGAGAAAATATGACAAATGTAAAGGATAAAAACAAACAATCCCATTAAAAAGTGGGCAAAGGATACGAACAGCCATTTTGGGGAGAGAGGATATCTCACTGTAGTTTTGATTTGCATTTCTCTGATGATCAATAATGTTGAGAACCTTTTCATATGCCTGTTTGCCATTTGTATGTCTTGTTTTGGGAAATGTCTGTTCAAATGTTTTGTCCATTTCTTAACTGGATTATTAGATTTTTCCTATAGAGTTGTTTCAGCTCCTTTTATATTCTGCTTATTAATCTCTTGTCAGATAAAGAGTTTGTAAATATTTTCTTCCATTCTGTCAATTGTCTCTTCACTTTGTTCTCTTTGCTGTGCAGAAGCTTTTTAACTTCATGTGATCCTATCTGTCCATGTTTGCTCTGGTTGCCTGTGCTTGTGGGTATTACCAAAAAAATCTTTGCTCAGACCAATGTCCTGGAAATTTTCCCCAATGTGTTCTTGCAGTATTAAATAGTTTTACAGTTTGAGAACTTAGATTTAAGATTTAACCCATTTTGATGACTTGATGTTTGTATATGGTGAGAGAGAGGGGATCTAGTTTCATTCTTCTGCATATAAATATACAGTTTTTCCAGCACCATTTATTGAAGAAACTGTCATTTACCCAGTGTATGTCCTTGGACCTTTGTCAAAAATGAGTTGACTGTAGGTGTGTGGGTTTGTTTCTGAGTTCTCTATTCTGTTTGACTTATCGAATGTCTCCATGAGCTTGGAATGTTGGTGCCTTCTTTAATTTCTTTTATAAGTATTTTATGGTTTTCATTACAGAGATCTTTTACTTCTTTGGTTCATTCCTATTTATTATTGACTATTTTAAATGGAATGACTTTTTTTTTCTTTTTCACATTGTTTACTGTTGGCATATAGACATGCTACTTATTTTTGTATGTTAAACCTTTTTTTTTTTTTTTTGTTTTTAGATGGAGTCTCACTCTATCACCCAGGCTGGAGTGCAGTGGTGCAATCTTGGCTCACTGCAACATCTGCCACCTGGGTTCAAGTGATTCTCCTCCCTCAGCCTCCCGAGTAGCTGGGATTATAGGAGCCTGCCACCCCGCCCGGCTAATTTTTGTATTTTTAGTAGAGACAGAGTTTCACCATCTTGGTCAGGCTGCTCTTGAACTCCTGACCTCGTGATCCACCTGCATCAGCCTCCCAAAGTGCTGGGATTACAGGCATGAGCCACCGCACCCGGCCTGTATGTTAAATTTTGTCCTGCAACTTCATTGGTTTTGTTCATCAGTTTTAATAGTTTTTTGGTGGAGTCTTCAGGTTTTTCCAAATCTAAGATTATATCATTAGCAAACAAGGATAATTTGACTTCTTCCTTTCCAATATAGATGATGTTTATTTCTTTCTCTTGACTGATTGCTATAGCTAGGACTTCCAGTACTATGTTGAATAACAGTGGTGAAGGTGGGTGTTCTTGTCATGTTCTAGACCTTAGAGAAAAGGCTTTCAGCTTTTCCCCATTCAGCATAGTAGCTGTGGGTCTGTTGCATATGGCTTTTATTATGCTGAACTATGTTCCTTCTACACCCAGTTTTTTGAGGGTTTTTATCATGAATAAATGTTGAATTTTATCAAATGGGTTTCAGCATCCATTGAGATATATGGTTTTAGTCCTTCATTCTGTTGATATGATGTATCACATTGGTTGATTTTCATGTTGAGTTATGCTTGCATCCCAAGGATAAACACCACTAAGAATAATATTTTAAATGTATTATTGAAATTGGTTTGGTAGTATTTTGCTGAGGATTTCTGCTCATTATTCACCAGAGATACTGGCCTATAGTTTTTTTTTTTTGGTTTTTTTTGTTTTTTTTTTTCTGTGTCTTTGTCTGGTTTGGTATTGAGATAAGACTGGCCTCATAGGATGAGTTTCAAAGTATTCCCTCCTCCTTTAATATTCAGAATAATTTGAGTAGTACTGATAATAGTTCTTTAATTATTTGTTCACATTCAGCAGTGAAGCCATCAGGTGCCAAGCTTTTCTTTGCTGGGAGACTTCTTATTACAGCTTTGATTTCATTACTTGTTATCAGTCTGGGTTTTGAATTTCTTCATAGTTCAGTCTTGGCAGTTGTATTCATCTAGAAATTTGTCCATTTCTTCTAGATTTTCCAATTTATTGGTATGTATTTTCTCATAGTAGTTTTGAATCTCTGTGGTATCAGTTGTAATGTCTCCCTTTTCCTCTCTGATTTTATTTGGATCTTCTCTTTTTTCTTAGTCTAGATATATGTTTGTTAATTTGCATAACATTTCAAAAAAAAACCCAAATTTTTGTTGCATTGATCTTTTGTATTTTCTTCATTTCAATTTCATTTGAGCTCTGATCTTTATTATTTCTATTCTTTCACTAATTTTGGGTTTGGCTTGCTTTCGCTCTTCTAGTTCTTTAGGATGCATCAAGTTGTTTATTTGCAGTTTTTCTTCTTTTTTGAGGTAGAAAAACTTATTTTCTACATACAAACTCTTCATACTGCTTTTGCTGTATCCCACAGGTTTTGGTATGTTGTGTTTCCATTATCATTGTTTCAAGAAATTGTTCAATTTCCTTCTTAATTTCTTCATTGACCCACTGGTCATTCAGGAACTTATTGCTCAATTTCCACATATTTGTACAGTTTCCAAAATTCCTTGTGTTATTGATTTATAGTTCTATTCCATTGTGGTCAGAGAAGATAGATGCTTGATTATATTTTAATTTTTTGCATGTTTAAAGACTGGTTTTGTGACCTAACATATGGTCTATCCTTGAGAATGATCAATATGCTGAGGAAAAAATGTGTATTCTGCAGCTCTTCATATGTTGTAGAAGAAGAGGAAAGGGATGATTGGGGGTGGATACAACTGAGGAAGCTCAAAGGTGCAGAACAGATAGAAAGGAAAACCAGACCAAACTCAACTGACACCACAGAGGGAGCATATAAACCATCCCAAGCCAAAGGAGAATTCTTCTGTAAATATCTCTTTCATCCAATTGTTGTATAGTGTGGATTAAGTCTGATGTTTCTTTGTTGATTTTCTTTCTGGAAGATCTGTCCAATGCTGAAAGTGATGTGCTGAAATCTCTAGCAATTAACATATTGGGGCCTAGCTCTCTTTACCTCTAATAAATGTTTGCTTTATGTATCTGAGTATGCCCATGTTGAGTGCAAATATATTGAAAATTGTTATAGTCTCTTCCTGAATGGACCCCTTTATCATTATATAGTGACCTTCTTTGTCTCTTCTTAAAGTTTTTGTCTTGAAATCTATTTTATCCAATATAAGTACAGCAACTCCTGCTCTTTTTGGTTTCTATTAATATGGAATATCTTCTTGCATCCCTTCATTTTCAGTCTATGTGTGTCTTTATAGGTGAAGTATGTTTCTTGTAGGCAACAGATCATTGGGTCTTGTTTCTTTTCATCCATTTAGCAAGTCTATGTCTTTTGATTGCAGAGTTTAGTCCATTTATATTCAACTTTATTATTGATAAGTAATGACTTATTCCTGCCATTTTGTTATCCCTTTTTTGGTTGTTTTGTGGTCTTCTCTCCCTTCTTTCTTTCCTTCCTGCCTTACTTTTAGTTAAAAGGTTTTCTCTAGTGATATGATTTAGTTTCTTTTTATTTTTTACATACCCATTGTATGTTTTTTGGTTTGGAGTTGGTGTGAGGCTTGCACATACTATCTATGCTGATAACACTGTCTGCATAAACGAGCAACCAAATAAGCAAGCAATCAAAAAACTAATAAAACCTCCATGCCTTGTCTTCAGCTCCCACTTTTTAACTTTTTGTTGTTTCTATTTATATCTTATTGTATGATGTCTTGAAAAGTTGTTGTTGTCATTTTTGATTGGTTCACCATTTAGCCTTTCTACTTAGGATAAGAGTGGTTTATGAAATACAATTACATCATTATAATACTCCGTTTTTCCACGTACTTACTATTACCAATGAGTTTTCTACCCAAAGATGACTTCTTATTGCTCACCAACATGCTTTTCTTTCTGATTGAAGTACTCCCTCTAGCATTTCTTGAAGAACAGGTCTGGTATTGATGAAATCCCTCAGCTTTTCTTTGTCTGAAAAAGTGTTTTTATTTCCTGCATGTTTGAAGAGTATTTTTGTCAGATATACTACTCTAAGGTAAAAATATTTTCTTCAGCACTTTAAAGATACCATGCCACTCTTCTCTTGGCCTACAAGAATTTCCACTGAGAAGTTTGCTGCCAGACCTACTGGAGCTACCATGCATGTTATTTCTTTTCTCTTGCTTCTTTTAGGATCCTTTTTTTTTTTTAATCCTTGATCTTTGGGAATTTGATGGTTAAATGTCCTGAGGTAGTCTTCTTTGGTTTAAATCTGTTTGGTGTTCTATAGCCTTCTTGTATTTGGCTATTGATATCTCTCTCTGGGTTTGGAAAATTATCTGTTATCATCCCTTTGAATAAACTCTCTACTACCCTTATCTCTTTCTCTACCTCCTCTTTAAGGCCAATAACTCTTAGATTTGCCCTTTTGAGGCTATTTTCTATAGGTGTGCTTCACCTATAGATCCTGTATAGGTGTGCTTCACCTATAGATCCTGTAGGTGTGCTTCATTGTTCTTAACTTTTTATTTCTGTCTCCTCTGCCTGTGTGTTTTCAAATAGCCTGTCTTCAAGCTCATTAATTATTTCTTCTGCTTGATCAATTTGCTATTAAAAGATTCTGATCCATTCTCCAGCAAGCTTTTTTCAGCTCCGGACTTTCTGCTCAATTCTTTTATTTCAATCTCTTTGTTAAATGTATCTGACAGAATTCTTAATTTCTTATCTACGTTATCTTGAACTTCTGTGAGTTTCCTTAAAACAGCTATTTTGAATTCTGTATCTGAAAGGCCAATTTCTGTTGCTCTAGAATTGGTCCCTGGTGCCTTATGTACTTCATTTGATGAGGTCATGTTTTCCTGTGTGGTCTTGTTACTCGTAGATGTTCATCTGTGTCTGGGCATTGAAGAGTTGGGTATTTATTGTAGTCTTTGCAGTCTGGGTTTGTTGTACCCATTCTTCCTGGGAAGGCTTTACAGATATTTGGAAAGACTTGAGTGTTGTCATCTATGCCATCTATTTCTGCCTTAGGTCATACACCAAGGCCAGTAATGCTGTGGTTCTCACAGACTCACACAGGTACCACCTTAATGGTCTTGGACAAGATCTGGATGAATTCTGTGGATTACCAGGCAGAGACTCTTGTTTTCTTTGCTTACTTTCTTCCAAACAAACAAGTGGAGTATATTTCTGTATTCTGAGCCACCTGAAGTTGGAGGTGGAGTGAGACAAGCACCCCATGTCCATCAGCATTATGACTCTGCTGGGTCAGACTTGAGGCCAGGATAGCACTGGGTCCCATGCAAGGCCTGCTGTAACCACTCCCTGGCTACTGCTTATTTCTGCTAGAGGCTCTGGGACTCTACATATAGCAGGTAGCAAATCCAGCCAGGCCTGTGTCCTTCTCTTCATGGTGACAAGTTTCCCCACACCCTGGGTGGGTCCAGAGGTGCCAGGCAGAAGCCAGGGACTAGAGTCCAAAAAGTTAGAAGTGTTCTACTGTACTGCAGCTGAGCTGGCACTCAAATGACAAGATGCAGGTTTTCCTGTACTGCCCACTCCTTTCCAAAAGCAGAGGAGCTGCTCCCCATGGCCACTGCTACCACAGTCCCATAGGGATTACTACCAGACCACTGCTCATGACCCTTAGGCCTAAAGGCTTTTTAGTCAGCTTGTGGTGAATGCTGCCTGGCCTGGTACTTGTCCTTAACTTAAGCACTCAGGTGGTAGTTGCAGTCCTTCTGGCCTAGACTGCATTTCAAGCTTATTTAGAACCCCAGAGGACTTCAGCCTGCAGTGGCAAGGTTTGCAGGAACTCAAGTTCCAAGTGCTGGGAATGGCAATTCCCCTTTAGCTAGTTTATATGCTTCCTCTGTGGTATCAGTTGAGCTTGGTCTGGTTTTCCTTTCTGCTATAACAAGACAGCACTGAGTTCAATGCCTAGCAATTGATTTACACTCCCTCTCCCCAGTGTGCAGAAATGCTCTCTGCACCATGCTGCCACTGCCAGGGAATGGGTTAGGGGTGGCACCAACTATTCAAGACGGTTTTCTTTTTCTACCTCTTCAATGCCTCTTATGTGTAGATAGTTGGTAAACTGGTGTCCTTGCAGGGGAGACAATCAGTGGATGCTTCTCCTTCACTATCTTGCTCTACTCCCTATTCTATGCCACGTTCTTTTCAGATATATTTCATAGAGTCCTTTCCTGAACAGCCAATGATAACTTCTTTTTCAAAAAGGTCCACATCTTACATCTCTTTCAATATATGTGAAATCTTGGAGATGAGCCAAGCTAGAAACATTGTTACCACAGGCTCTAAACCATGAAGAAGGTACCATTGAGTTTTCTTGTGAAAAATCATGGGAAGTGGTGCCTGTGCTTCTTAATTTGTTCTCTAATGTCATGAAAAAGAACTTTGGTCAGCACAAGAGGGCCCATGGCTTTTACATCCAGTCTTTATGCATCTGAAACACTTTCTTTGTCAGATGAGTCAATAACACCCTCTTCTTTCTTTTTCTTAAAAAAAAAATCAAACAGGATACTGATCTGCTCCTCAAAAGTTCTTTCGAAATCGTCACTGAAAGAACATTTGCATGATCACTGATTTTTATCTGTTCTATACCTTTGAGCTTCCTTAGTTGTATCCACCCCCAATCATCCCTTTCCTCTTCTTTCACAGCATATGAAGAGGACTCACTTCATCTGGTGGTGGCAGTGATGGTGCTTTCTTGCTGCTGGGTGTGCAGCCATTGCCTTGTCATTGCCCTTTCTATTTTTCTTTTACTGTTCTTTCTTTCCTTTACCACTCACTATTTTCAGATGGGTTTCTGAGAATGAACGTGCAGAGTTTATGATATGTATGAACCATGTCTATAGAAACAGGCTTTACAAAAATTACCTATGTTTTGCTTCTTTGGGTTGATGCGCAGATGCGTTTCAGGATTCTCACTCTAGACTGAGAATACATTTTTAAATGAATCCATCCAACATGTCTTGCAGTTTATTTGCCTCATGAGATCCACTGACAATGTAACAGTCATTCTTGCTACCACTGGACTTGTGCTTCTAGCTTACAAACAAAATATTTGGTGGAATGCATAGGAGGCCAATTGGCCCTTTGCAATGTCAACTATGTTGGCTGTAACGGTCTTGATTCCATTTCCTTTGTCCTCAACCTTAGCAGTCAAATGGGGCATATTTGGACACATGGTTGATGTTGACAGATTTTTGGCTTATTAGTGGCCTTATCAACAAGATGGACAAATCTTTGCAACTTTTTGGTATCTTTTGTCTGCAGACAAGCATGACAAATGACTACAAGAGTTCCCCATCTTTGATATGATGAAGTGCTTGCCACTGAGGCTGTAAGCTTCTTGCTTGTGTGCTGTTTCCCCAACACAGGTGCTAATGGCTATGCCACAGCTTGTTTTTGACAAATACAAACAAATCCAATGCTGTTCACTAGGGACTGGGATGGAGTAAGGTGTAGCATAAACCTGAGTCCCAGTCCCAGAAAGCAGAAGTGGCGGCAGCAAGAGCCAAGGGCCACCACAGAAAAGTGGGGAGGAGCTGTCCCTGCAACATCCAGGGTCCACACCCATGGCAGCCACAGGCTAGCAACCAGGCAAGAAGAGATTTGCCATGAGCTGGGAGAGTTGGGGGAGGACCTTCTCCACCAGCAGCAGCTCACAAGTTTCAGGACATAGAAAGGCCTGGGCATGGGGTACGTGGTCCACCCTTCTGCCTGTCTCCATTGATCTCTGGTTTTCTAAGTGAACAATATGATTTACAAGGAAGATGGTTTTATTGTATTTCAAGATTATATACAATTTACTTCAATTTCCTTTATTTTATTATTTACTTATATTTCTTTACTCTTGTATATTAATATAAATAGTGAGCATGCCTCTGGTTCCCAATATAAATTGAAATGGTACTAGTATTTTGCCATTTTAGAATGACATTATTAGTTTTTTGAAAATAGTGTTTAAGTCATTTCATTCCATTTCTAGTAAAGTTTTTCTTAGAAATATCTATCAATTATTTTTCTTTCATCATCTATTGAGATGATCTTAATGCTTTTCTCTTAAAATGGGGACTATACCACTGAGTTTTCTGAGAATGAATCTCTTTTATTATTGCATTTATTTGCTTAGGGTGTATTTTTCTTGTGTTTAGTGAATTGTCTTTGCAAATACATTATCTAGATGTTTTTCCATTTCCATTCATATGTAATATTTTGTACCATTTAATGAGGGTTTAGTATTAATGTTTTGCTAAATTAATAAAAATGAACCATTCAGAGTTCCATTTTGGCTCCCTGTGGTCTGAAATTATTTTAAAACTCATTACAACTTAATAATATGTTCTGTAAAGGTTAGCTAGAACTCAGCTATGAAAATGATCTTATTGCTTGTATAATGTTAGCTGATAATCACCTTTCTGATACGATAATTCATCTATTCAAGCTTAACATTCCTAGAGTTATTTTTTATCTGTTTTAAATTTCATTCAAAAATATTCTTTCCTCTTGGTCCTTAAATTGATTGGTAAAAATTGCATGATGTATTCTTTTTTCAATCTCTTCTGTAGTTGTGGTTATTTCTTTTTCTAATATTGTAGTTTCATTTGGTTTCATTCTCACTTACTGAAAATTGAGAGCAATTTCTTTCATTTGTATTTCCAAAAGTTCACCTTTGGTTATATTTATTTCTTTTATTGGTTTTACTATTTCCTCACTTTTTCATTGTAAATAACATTTTAAAATATTTTAAGACAAGTATTTTTATTTTCTTTTTCTTCTTTCTTTTCTTATTTATTTATTTATTTATTTATTTTGAGACAGAGTTTTGCTCTTGTTGCCCAGGCTGGAGTATAATGGTGCAATCGTGGCTCACCGCAACCTCCGCCTCCCGGGTTCAAGGTATTCTCCTGCCTCAGCCTCCCGAGTAGCTGGGATTACCGGCATGCACTACCACGCCCGGCTAATTTTGTATTTTTAGTAGAGACAGGGTTTCTCCATGTTGGTCAGGCTGGTCTCGAACTCCCGACCTCAGGTGATCTGCCCACCTCACCCTCTCAAACTGCTGGGATTACAGGCGTGAGCCACCGTGCCCGGCCTGTTTTTCTTATTTCTTAACAGAAATACTAGGTTTAAATCTGAGTCCTTTAGCTTTAAATAAAAGAGTATCGCTCTGTTTCTCTTTAGCCTTGCCATGAAGTGTCCTTTTAACCTGTTTCTCCATATATTTTATTTTCTCTTTTTTGAAAAATGTGCTTAATTTCTAACATGTTTTTGTTATGTTTTACATATTCACTTTTATTTTTGTTGGGATGTAATTAAAGAATACGAACTATGCACTCAGTTTTTAAAAATGTTAAACCTTTGTTTTTGTCTAATACATGATCATTTTTGTAAACGTTCCCATGTATAGTTTAATAAAATCTATATTTTCTGTTTGGGGTATGTAAAGGTCCACTACCTAATGCTATCATATTATTGCACCCAAAAGCCTAAAATAGTATAATACACAGTAAGAACTTAGTGGATACATAAATTCTGCTAATTTCTTTATGTTTTGGTCAACCAAATTGGTCAAAATCTGAATCACATTATGGCAGAGAGTGCTATTTGTCCTCTAATATCTATTATCTTTTTTGCTGGGCACATGGCCTCCAAGATAGAATCCAAATGCCCTAGCCTCCCTTGGAGTTATGTGAGGCCATTAAATTCTGTCCAGTAAGATGTCAGTGAAAATCATGTGAGGAAATTCTGTGCCATTTTCTTAGAAATAAGTTGCTTTCCTTCTGCACTGTCTTTCTCCCTTCCCAAGTGATTAGTTTAGAAGAACTTGGTGGTGGTGAGAGAGCTTCTAGCATGCAATCCAGAGACTGCAAAGGTGATAGAAGAAGCCCAAAATACAGGTTGACTTTCAGAAGCAGAGGTAACATCTACCCCATACAGTTTACCAACGAAAACCTTTTTTAAAAATTGTGGCAAAAAAATAAATAACAGGGAACTCCCAGTTTCCAAAGCAGCAGGTAAAAAGCTCAGAAGGAAATACCCAACTCCAACCAAATTTAGCATCCTAGGTGACAACAGAAAAATATCTAACTCCAGACCCCTCAACTCATCATGTTTCACCTAAAAAGAGGGTGTGGGTTACAAAAAGTACTCATGAAGTTCACAGTCCAGAGGCACAGGTTCACCAAAATAACGAAATCTAACCATAGGACTATAGAACAATTCCCACCCCCAACAACTTATCACCACATTACCAAAGCCCTATTTACAGCAGTTTGTTATATACAGTGCATCAAGCAAAAATTGCAAGGCATATACTAAAAGGCAAAAATCAACCAATCAATCAATCAGGTTGAAGTATTATAAGACCGATAATTTAAAACAATTGCAATTAATATGCTATAAATATTAATGGACAAAGCTGACAGCATGCAGGAACATATGAATGGAGGTTTTAGAGTTTTCCAGGTATACAATCATATCATCAGCAAAGAGAGATAATTTGTCTTCTTCTTTTCCTATTTGGATGTCTTTTCTTTCTTTCTTGTGCCTGATTGCTCTGGCTAGGACTTCTTATATTATGTTAAATGAGAGTAATGAGAGTGAGCATTCTTTTCTTGTTCTGGCTCTCAAAGGAAATAATTTCAGCTTTTGTCCGTTCATTATGATGTTTGCACTGAGTTTGACACAGATGGCTGTCATTATTTTGAGATGTGTTCCTTTGATGTTTAGTCTGTTGAGGGTTTTTATCATAAAGGGAGGTTGGATTCACCAAAAGCCTTTTTCATATCTATTGATATGATCACATGGATTTTGCTTTTAAATCTGTTTCTGTGGTGAATCACATTCAGTGATTCGCATATGTTGAATGAGCCTTGGATCTCAGGAATAAAGCCTACTTGGTCATGGTGAATTAACTTTTTGATGTGCTGCTGGATTCAGCTGGCTAGTATTTTGTTGAGCATTTCTGCATCTATGTTCATCAGGCATATTGGCTGGATGTTTTCTTTTCTCATTGTGTCTGCCAGATTTTGGTATCAGGTTGATGCTGGCTTCATAAGATGAGTTAGAAAGGACCCTCTTTTGTGGATGCCCTCTCTCACCACTCCTATTCAACACAGGATTGGAAGTTCGGGCCAGGGCAATCAGGCAAAAGAAAGAAATAAGTGTATTCAAATAGGAAGAGAGGAGGTCAAATTGTCTCTGTTCGCAGATGACATGACTGTATATTTAGAAAACCCCATCGTCTCATCCCTAAATCTCCTCAAGCTGATAAGCAACTTCAGTGAAGTCTCAGGATACAAAACCAATGTGCACAAATCACAAGCATTCCTATACATCAATAATAGACAAACAGAGAGCCAAATCATGAGTGAACTCTCATTCACAATTGCTACAACGAGAATAAAATACCTAGGAATATCACTTACAAGGGATGTGAAGGATCTCTTCAAGGAGAACTACAAACCACTGCTCAAAGAAATAAGAGAGGACACAAAACAAATGAAAACACATTCCATGTTCATGGATAGGAAGAATCAACATTGTGAAAATGGCCATACTGCCCAAAGTAATTTATAGGTTCAATGTTATCCCCATCGAGCTACCATTGACTTTCTTCACAGAATTAGAAAAAACTACTTTAAATTTCATAATGAACCAAAAAAGAGTCTGCATTGCCAAGATAATCTTAAGCAAAAAGAACAAAGCTGGAGGCATCATGCTACCTGACTTCAAACTATACTACAAGGCTACAGTAACCAAAACAGCATGGTACTGGTACCAAAACAGAAATATAGACCAATGGAACAGAACAGAGGCCTCAGAAATAACACCACACATCTACAACCATCTGATCTTTGACAAACCTGACAAAAACAAGAAATGGGGAAAGGATTCCCTCTTTAATAAATGGTGTTGGGAAAACTGACTAGCCATATGCAGAAAACTGAAACTGGACCCCTTCCTTACACCGTATACAAAAATTAACTCAAGATGGATTAAAGACTTAAACACAAAACCTAAAATCATAAAAATCCTAGAAGAAAATCTAGGCAGTACCATTCAGGACATAGGCATGGACAAAGACTTCGTGACTAAAATACCAAAAGCAATAGCAATAAAAGCCAAAATTGACAAATGGGATCTAATTAAACTAAAGAGCTTCTGCACAGCAAAAGAAACTATCATCAGAGTGGACAGGCAACCTACAGAATGGGAGAAAATTTTTGCAATCTATCCATCTGACAAAGGGCTAATATTCAGAATCTACAAAGAACTTAAACAAATTTATAAGAAAAGAACAAAAAACCCATCAATAAGTGGGCAAAGGATATGAACAGAAACTTCTCAAAAGAAGACATTTAAGCAGCCAACAAACATATGAAAAAAACCTCATCATCACTGGTAATTAGAGAAACGCACATCAAAACCACAGTGAGATACCATCTCATGACAGTTAGAATGGTGATCATTAAAAAGTCAGGAAACAACAGATGCTGGAGAGGATGTGGAGAAATAGGAATGCTTTTACACTGTTGGTGGGAGTGTAAATTCATTCAACCATTGTGGAAGAGCATGGAGATTCCTCAAGGATCTATAACCAGAAAATACCATTTGACTCAGCAATCCCATTACTGGGTATATACCCAAAGGATTATAAATCATTCTGCTGTAAAGACACAGGCACATGCATGTTTATTGCGGCACTGTTCACAATAGCAAAGACTTGGAACAAACCCAAATGCCCATCAGTGATAGACTGGATAAAGAAAATGTGGCACTTGTACACCATGGAATACTATGCAGCCATAAAAAAGGATGAGTTCATGTCCTTTGCAGGGACATGGATGAAGCTAGAAACTATCATTCTCAGCAAACTAACACAAGAACAGAAAACCAAACACTGCATGTTCTCACTCACAAGTGGGAGTTGAACAATGAGAACACTTGGACACAGGGAGGTGAACATTACACACTGGGTCCTGTTGGCAGGTGAGGGGCTAGGAGAGGGATAGCATTAGGAGAAATATCTAATGTAGATGATGGGTTGACGGGTGCAGCAAACTACCATGGCACATGTATACCTACGTAACAAACCTGCATGTTCTGCACATGTATCCCAGAACTTAAAGTGTAATTTAAAAAAGGAAAGAAAGGAGCCTCTTTCGCAACTATCTTTGATAAAGTTTCATTAGGATTGGCACCAGTTCTTCTTTTAATATCTGATTGAATTTGGCTGTAAATCCATCTGGGCCAGGGCTTGTTTGGGTTGCTATTTTCATTACTGATTCAATTTCAGACCTTGTTATTGTGCTTTTCAGGCTTTTAGCTGATAAACAACTGGAGTAAAGTTTCAGAATAAAAAATCAATGTACAAAAATTAGTAGCATTTCTATACACCACTAATATTCAGGCTGAGAGCCAAATAAAGAACACTATCCCATTTACAGCAGCTACATGAAATTGAAGTGCCTAAGCATACAGCAAACTGAAGAGGAAAGCTACAAAACACTGCTGAAAGAAATCAGAGATGACCAAAAAAAAAAAAAAAAGGAAAAGCATTCCATGAGTCATGGATTGAAAGAATCAATATCATAAAATGGCCATACTACCTATGTTAGGTTGTTCTTCCACTGCTTTAAATGCCTGAAGCTGAGTAATTTATAAGAAAAAGATTTAGTTGGCTCACAGTTCTGCAGGCGATACAGGAAGCATAGTGGCATCTGCTTCTGGAGAAGCCTCAGGAAACTTCCAGCCTTGGTGGAAGGCAAAAGTAGAGCAAGCACATCACATGGCAACAACGGAAGCAAGAGAGAGAGAGAGAGACAGAGTTGCGGCGAGGTGCCATGCACATTTAAATGACCAGATCTCACAAGAAGTCTATCACAAAGACACCAAGCCATGAGTAATCTGCCTTCATGATGCAAACACCTCCCATCAAGTCCCACCTCCAGAACTGGAAATTACAATGCAACATGAAATTTGGGTGAGGACAAATATCCAAACTATATCATTTCACCCTGGCCCCTCCCAAATCTCTTGTCCTTCTCACATTGCAAAATGCAGTCATGCCTACCCAAGTCTCCAAATGTCTGAACTCATTCTAGCATTAATGCAAAAGTCCGAAGTCTCCAGGGGTGGCAGTGGCTAAGATGTGGGGAGTGATATCTGGAGACTGCACAGGGCAGTGGGGCCCTGGGACTGGCCCACAAAATAGTTAGGTCCATCTAGGCCTCAAGGGAAGAAAGAAAAAGGCCTGCTAGGCCGGGCACAGTGGCTCATGCCTGTAATCCCAGCACTTTGGGAGGCTGAGGCAGGCAAGATCATCTGAGACCAGCCTGACCAACATGGAGAAACCCCGTCTCTATTACAAAATACAAAATTAGCCAGGCATGGTAGTGCATGCCTGTAATCCCAGCTACTTAGGGGGCTGAGGCAGGAGAATCGCTTGAACCCGGGAGGCGGAGGCTGTGGTGAGCGAAGATTGCTCCATTGCACTCCAGCCTGGGCAACGAGAGCAAAACTCCGTCTCAAAAAGGAAAAAAAAAAAAAAAAAAGAAAGAAAAGAAAAGAAAAAAAAGTCTGCTGTGATGGTCTCTGAAATGCTTTTGAGGTCTTTTTCCCATTGTCTGCGCTGTTAGCACTTGGCTTCTTTATACTTAGGCAAAAACCTCCAGTGTGTGGTTGCTCCACAGACTGATTGAATTATTCTGCTAAAAAATGGTCTTTTCCACCACATGGTCAGGCTGCAAATTTTCCAAACTATCATGCTCCGCTTCCCTTTTGAATGTAAATTCCAACTTTAAGTCAAGGATCTAGAACTAGAAATACCATTTGACTCAGCAATTCCATTACTGGGCATATACCCAAAGGATTATAAATCATTCTGCTATAGAGACACATGCACACGCATTTTTACTGCGGCACTATTCACAATAGCAAAGACTTGGAACCAACCCAAATGCCCATCAATAATAAATTAGATAAAGAAAATGTGGCACAAATACACCATGGAATACTATGTAGCCATAAAAAAGGATGAGTTAATGTCCTTTGCAGGGACACAGATGAAGCTGGAAACCATCATTCTCAGCAAACTATCACAAGAGCAGAAAACCAAATACCGCATGTTCTCACTCATCAGTGGGAGGTGAACAATGAGAACACATGGACATAGGGAGGGGAACATCACACACTGGGGACTGTTGGGAGGTGGGGGGCTAGGAGAGGGATAACATTAGAAGAAATACCTAATATAGGTAACAGGTCGATGGGTGCAGCAAACCACCATGGCACGTGTATACCTATGTAACAAAACTGCACATTCTGCACATGTAGCCCAGAACTTAAAGTATAATAATAAAAAAAAAGAAAAAAGAATAAAAAAGAATAATTATAAAAAAAAGAACCACTTTTCTCATGACTGGCTTCATCAAGGTAAGACCCTCACCAATGAGCCTGGCTATATATTCTGGAAGTTTCTCCAACCTCCTTAGGGATGCATCTTCTCTGGACGTGTGCATGTAATTTTCCAATCAGGGATGTTTGCTTGTTTCTTTTTCAGAAGCTCATAATCTCTTACTCCTTCTGGTGTCTGTATGCAGTCCCTCAGGTTTTCTGGTGCTGCAACAGGCTCTGAGATCTCCTTTATTCTCAGTAGCCCCCACTTATTCAAAGTAGGTGGATTCCCCTTTAGCACTCCAAGTCATGCAATACAGAAATCAGGCACTAAGGTAGCACCCTGAAAAGCCAGATTGTCAAACTTCTGTTCCCCTCTTCTCTTCTACTCCCAAGGGAGAAGCCAATAGTTGAACATTTTCTCCTGGTTACACTGAACAGTGCCCGCTTGGGGAAAGGGCTGAAATTCAACAGCTTTTCTTACCCATTCCACGGCAGCTGTTCTTGGTTTTGCACTTGCCCGGGGTACTGATGGCTTCTGGAGTTTTCATAAAGCATTTTAGGTTGCAGTCAAGATGTCAGCCAGGGAGGGCTATAGTCATCCGACAGTTTGGCTGGGGCTGGAGGCTCCACTTCCAAGATGACTCAGTCACATGGTTGTTAGCTAAAAGCCTCTCAGTTCCTTGCTACGTGGACCTCCTCACAAAGCTGCTTCAAAGTCTTCACCACATAGCAGTTGGCTTTTCCTAGAGCAGTTGGTTCCAGAGGAAGGAGGGAGGGGAAAATTGTAGTGCCTTTCCTTACCTCATCTCCTAAGTCACAAACTGTCACATCCACTTTTTTCTATTCATTAGAAATGTGCCGTAAATCTAGGCCATATTCAAGGGGACAAGATTTAGGCTGTAACTCTTAAGGAAAAAAAATTCAAATAAAGGTTAACACATTTTAAAATATACATAAAAGTCACCACAAATATTAAACTTTAGTCATAAACGTGTTCCAATTTACTCTATCCTTATATATTATCAAAGGATTTACAAATCAAGAGAATGTCCAAATGTATTGGATTTAATATAGGCATTTGTTTTATTACTTTAACATTTATAAAGATAATCTAAAATGTGTACTTAAAAAATTAGGCAGTTTTTGGAATTCTGTCTTCTTTCTAGTTTTATCTGTGTCTGAAGAAAACAAGTTTATAATTTTAATTAAAGCTGGTAATTAATAAAAATAATAAGACTATAGTTGGTGTAATAATTCAAACTGAGGCCCACATTAAAAAAAAACTAATTATAAATAAAAATATAAAGACTACAGTTGGTATAGTAATTAGAAAACATTAATATGTATACTGGCAAAGATAATGGTAAGAGAAGTTAATTTACTAAAAATGGTAATTTACATAAAAAGGTACAAGTAACATGTACTTTAAATTCAAGTATGATTAATTATATCTTAAAATTAAGGTTTTAATTTCATTATGCATTTACATACTTATCAACTTACGCATGTCTAAACATATAAAAATATACTACCATTAATTGTTAAAGTTTGTACACATTAAAGAATAAATATTATGTTATACTCAAGATTAGTGGATTTACCTATCTTTTAAAAAAGCTTATGAATGCAATATAAATTGTTATATGGATTATATACAAAGAGTGAAATGATACTTTGAATTTTCTTTTATATTGTGACAAAATGATTCTGTGCTCAGCTAACAGAGATTCCCTTTTAACAACAAAATAGTGTGGAAACTCTCTGTATTTCTGGTAAACTCTTGAAAGTTTTGAATTTTTAAACAATATTCTAAGGTGAGTATTTAAAGATCATGGTTACTGATTATTTTAAAATACTGTTCAGAATAATTGTATTTTGTTTATGCAACTATGACTTACATTCATGTCTTGCTTCATCAAATTGCTATTCTTGATGTCGTCTTTGCTGTATCTGGCCCTAAATATGCAATAATAAAATTGCCCAACTGTATTTTATGCCTATACTATCACAGAATTTCCAAGAATAACCACCAGATGACACAAAACTGTGCTCTTTGACTTATAAATAGAAGAAGAAAATAATGAGGCTTGTTTTGGCAACCTCCAAATTTAATTAACTCAAAAATTGTTGTGAAAACTTTTATCAAATTTAAGACAGATTCCAGAGAAGAACATCAAGCTCATTTCATTTTATGCCTGTGTTCTACCAGACTTCAAAAAAGAAATCATATGTCACCTAAAATTTTAAGAGCAAAGAAAAAGATGAAACATTTAAGAACTCATATAGGGAGGCTAACATGATCATGACTGGATACAAAGTAAATATTGAAAAAAGTCAGTCTTTCCTTGATATATGCTATATACAAACAGAAAAAAGAAAACTGGATTATAATCACAATGGGAAAAATAGCTATTGAATTTATAGAAATGAAGTAAGAAATGTATAAGATACACTTGAAGCAGTAAAGAAAACTTTCAGAGAGTCTAAATTGAAACCTAAAACCTGAATTAGAAAACTTAAAAAATAGAGATGACCTTTGTCCCAAAGTTTATATCTAAAAAGACTGAAATTTTAATCAGATGGCAATTTGTGTGTGATTTGATAAACTATTTCAAAGTTTATATAAAAAATAAGCCCATGTAAAAATAGCTACTTTTGGCCAAAAGAAAAGAAGGAGCATGATAGGGAATGGAGGTCTGCTTCTACTGGTTATCAGAGGATCTTACAATCCTAGAGTACTGTGCTGATACAAAACACATTCATGGCAGTATTGTGATAGTCAGACACGACTTATAGATAAGAATTTCAAAGACGACAAATGGAGCATTTGAAACCAGTAGAGAATGAAATTGTTTTGAGGAAGTTGGGTATGTGGAACTTGAGAAAATCAATAATAAATTTCAACTAACATAAAGACTTTGATATAAAGATAAAATCATTTCTATAAGAGAATGGCAATCATTAAAAAGTCAGGAAACAACAGGTGCTGGAGAGGATGTGGAGAAATAGGAACACTTTTACACTGTTGGTGGGACTGTAAACTAGTTCAACCATTGTGGAAGTCAGTGTGGCGATTCCTCAGGGATCTAGAACTAGAAATTCCATTTGACCCAGCCATCCCATTACTGGGTATATACCCAAAGGACTATAAATCATGCTGCTATAAAGACACATGCACACGTATGTTTATTGCAGCATTATTCACAATAGCAAAGACTTGGAACCAACCCAAATGTCCAACAATGATAGACTGGATTAAGAAAATGTGGCACATATACACCATGGAATACTATGCAGCCATAAAAAATGATGAGTTCATGTCCTTTGTAGGGACATGGATGAAATTGGAAATCATCATTCTCAGTAAACTATCGCAAGAACAAAAAACCAAACACCGCATATTCTCACTCATAGGTGGGAATTGAACAATGAAAACACATGGACACAGGAAGGGGAACATCACACTTCGGGGACTGTTGTGGGGTGGGGGGAGGGGGGAGGGATAGCATTGGGAGATATACCTAATGCTAGATGACGAGTTGGTGGGTGCAGCGCACCAGCATGGCACATGTATACATATGTAATTTACCTGCACGTTGTGCACATGTACCATAGAACCTAAAGTATAATAATAATAATAATAATAATAATAAAAAGAAAAAAAAAGAAAAAAAAAGAAATTCTTTATATCTTTGCAGTAAGTAATGCCTTTTACTTATGACATGAAATACAAATATCATGAATTTAAAAATGAACAAATTTTGCTAACTAAAAAGTAAAACCTCCCCTTTAAGCAAAATATTGATAAGTAATGTTAAAAGGCAAGTGACAGACTGGAAGGAATTATTTGCAATGTATGTATAACAAAAAGGTAGTATTTAGAATATATGTAGTTCATTCAAATTACTAAGAACTTGTAAAACACAGTGGGGAAATGGGCAAGAATATAAATAGGAACTGTACAAAAGAAAAAGCATAAATCATGTATTTACAAATGAAAAGGTGCTTTATCTGTCTAATGGCCAAAATGTGTGTTACAATATAACACAGAATTGCCCCATCTCATTGGTATAATTTTAAAAATACATATCCAATACAGAAATTTATATGCCACTTCAGTAGTTTTATGATTAATTGATACTAGTTTTGTTATTCTAAAAAAATAAGTAAAAAATGGAATAAGAAAAAATATTGTAAATATTTGTATGACATGGGTAGGAGAAACCTAAATAAGACCCCAAAGGCAGAAGTTTAAAGGGAAGACTAATTGGTTTCTCCATATGAGAATTTTAAAGTATTCTGTACGTTAAAAGGAATACTCGATTAGGAAGTGGAGAAAGATGGCGGAAGAGAAAGTACCACTGATGGTAACCCCTAAGCAAGGACACCAAGTTAACAACTATCTATGCAGAAAAAAACATACCTTTATAAGAACGAAAAACCAGGTACCAAACCTGCCTCAAAGGGGTGGAGCACCAAGCGAGCTCTTGGGGTCCTGGATTCCAGGACTTGACCCTTGGATGGCATTTCTGGACCTCCCCTGGGCCCGAGGGAGCCCACTGCCCTGAAGCATGAATCCTAGGCCAGGCAGCATTCACCACAAGCTGACTTAAGAGACCTTGGACCTTAAGGAAGCATCAGTTTCTGGCAGTACTCCTCATGGCTGGGGTGGTGGTGGCTACAGCATAAGGCTCCTCTGCCTTTGGAAAGGGGAGGGAAGAGCAGGAAGGACTGTGTCTTGTGATTTGAGGGCCAGCTCAGCCACAATACAACAGAATAGCAGGTACACTTCTAACTAAGATTTTGACTTCAGTCCCTGACCCCCATACAGCACTTCTGGACCCACCCAGGAACAGGAAGAACTTGCCACCTGGAAGGGAAGGACACAGGCCTGGATGGCTTTGCCACTTGCTGACTGTAGAGCCCCAGGGCCTTGAGCAAACATAGGCAGTAGTCAAGGAGTGGTTAAGGCAGGCCTTGGACAAGACCCAGCACTGTGCTGGCTTCAGGTCTGACCCAATGCAGTCATAGTGGTGTGGGCCACAGGGATGCTTATGTCATTCTACCCCCAGGCTTTAGGTGGCTCAGAACAGAGACCATGACTCATATGTTTGGAAACAAGTAAGGGAACAGAACAAGAGTCTCTGCTTGGTAATCAAGAGAATTCTTCTGGATCTTTTCCAAGATCATCAAGGTGGTACCTCTACAAGTCTACATGAACCCACAACATTACTGGGCTTGGGGTGCCTCCTAAAGATTGTGACACCCAAGTCATTTCAGATATATGAAAAGCCTTCCCAAGAAGATTACAATAAATACCAAACTCCTCAATGCCCAGACACAGAGGAACATCTATGAGTAAGAAGACCATGCAGGAAAACATGACCTCATCAAATGAACTAAATAAGGCACCAGAGACTCATTCTGGAGAAACAGAGATATGTGACCTTTCAGACACAGAATTCAAAATAGCTGTGTTGAGGAAACTCAAAGAAACAAGATAACACAGAGAAGAAATTCAGAATTCTACTGGATAAATTTAACAAAGAGATTGAAATAATATTTAAAAATCAAGCACAAATTCCAGGGCTGAAAAATACAACTGGCATGCTCGAGAATGCATCAGAGTCCTTTAACAGCAGAATGGATCAAGCAGAAGAATTAGCGAGCATGAAGACAGCTTATTTGACAATACACAGTCAGAGGAGACAAAAGAAAAAAAACAATAAAGTATGCCTACAGGATCCACAAAATAGCCCCAAATGAGACATATTGGCCTTAAAAAGAAGGCAGAGAACAAGATTGGGGTAGAACATTTATTCACAGGGGTGATAACAGAACTTCTCCAACCTAGAGAAAGATATCACATCCGAGTACAAGAAGGCTATATAACACCAAGCAGATTTAACCCAAAGAAGAGTATCTCAAGGCATTTAATAATCAAACTCCTGAAGATCAGGGATAAAGATAGGATCCTAAAAGCAGCAAGAGAAAAGAAACAACATACAATGGAGCTCCAAAAGGTCTGGAAAAACTCAGAATAGTATAATACCGTATTGTGGTATGTAAACTACTCTTATAAGTAGAAAGACTAAATAATGAACCAATTAAAAAATAAAAACATAACAGTTTTTCAAGACATAGTACAGTAAGATATAAATAGAAACAACAAAGTTAGAAAGCATGAGGACAAAGTTGAGGCAATTGCTACAGCAATTTTAAATATATACACACCCAATATGGGAGCACCCACATATATAGAGGGAATATTATCAGAGCTAAAGAGAGAGATGGGCCCCAATACAATAATAGCTGAAGGCTTCAACACCCCATGTTCAGCACTGGACAGATCTTCCAGACAGAAAATCAATACAGAAACATTAGACTGAAACCACACTATAGAACAAATGAGTCTAATAGATATTTACAGAACATTTCACCCAAGAGCTGCAGAATACACACGCTTTACCTCAGCACATAGATAGATCATATGTTAGGTCACAAACAAATCTTAAAACATACAAAAAATTGAAATAGTATCAAGCATTTTCTTTGATCACAATGGAATAAAAGTAGAAATCAATAGCGAGAGGAATTTTGGAAACTACACAAATACATGGAGATTAAACAATCAAATGATGCATCCTTATAAACTGGAAACACAAGAGCAAACCAAACCAAAATAGTAGAAGAAGTAATAAAGATCAGAGCAGAAATAAATGAAATTGAAATGAAAAATAACATACAAAAGATCAATGCAACAAAAGCTGGTTTTTTGAAAAGTTAAACAAAATTGACAAACTTTTAGCCAGACTAAGAAAAAAAGAGAGAAGATTTAAATAAATAGAAATGAAAAAGAAGACACTATAACTGATACTGTGGAAATTCAAGGATCATTAGTGGCTACTATGAGAAACTGTATGTCAATAAATTGGAACATCTGGAAGAAATGGACAAATTCCCAGGAACATACAACCTGACAGGATTGAATCAGGATGAAATCCAAAAGCTGAACAAACCAATAACAAGTAACAAGATTGAAGCCATAATAAAAAGTCTTCCAGTAAAGAAAAGCCCATGACCTGATAAATTCACTGCTGAATTCTACCTAACATTTAAAAAAGAACTAACACCAATCCTACTCATACTATTTTAAAAAACAGAGAAGGAAAAGATACTCATTCTAGGAGGCCGGTACTACCCTGATATCAAAACCAGACAAAGACACATTCAAAAAAGAAAATCTACAGGCCAACTTCTCTGATAAATATTGATGCAAAAATCCTCAACAAAATACTAGCAAACCAAATTCTACAATACATTAGAAAGATTATCCATCATGACCACGTAAGATTTATCCCTGAGATGCAGGGATGGTTCAACATATGCAAATCAATCAACATGACACATCATATCAACAGAAGGAAGAATAAAACCATTTGATAATTTCAATGGACAGTGAAAAATAATTTGGTTAAATTCAACATCCCTTTATAATAAACACCCTCAAAAAACTTGATATAGAAAGTGTATCTCAGCATAATGAAAGCCATGTAAGGCAGATCCACAGCTAGTATCATACTGGATGGAGAAAACTGAAAAAGCCTTTCTTCTAAGATCTGGAACACAACAAAGATGCACACTGTCACCACTGTTATTCAAACTCGTACTGGAAGTCCTAGTTAAAGCAATTAGACAAGAGAAAACTAAAAAGAGCATCCAAATCGGAAAGAAAGAAGTCAAATGATCCTTTTTTGCTGATAATATGATCTTATATTAGAAAAACCTAAAGTCTTCACAAGAAAACTGTTAGAACTGATAAACAAATTCAGTAAAGTTGCAGAGTACAAAATCAACATACAAAAATCAGTATTGGTATATGCCAAGAGTCAGTGAACAACCTGAAAGAAATAAAAAAAGTAACCCCATTTACAATAGCCACATATGAAAGTAAATACCTGGGAATTAATTTAACCAAAAGAAGTGAAAGATTTCTATATGGAAACTTTATTAAACAATGATGAAGGAAACTGAAGAGGACACCAAATAATGGAAAAGTATTCCATGTTCATGGACTGGATGAATCAATATTGTTAAAATATCCATTCTACATATTCAACGAAATCCCTCTCAAAATACCAGTGACATTCTTCACAGAAATAGAAAAAAAAATCCTAAAATTTACGAGTAACCACAAAAGACTCAGAATAGCCAGAACTATGCAAAGCAAAAAGGGCAAAACTGGAGGAGTCACATTACTTGGCTTCAAATACTATTACAGAGCTAGAATAACCAAAATAGCACAGTACTGGCACAAAAACAGACACACAGGCCAATAAAACAGAACAGAGAGCCCAGAAACAAATCCATACACCTACAGTGAATTCATTTTTGACAAAGGTGCCAAGAATGTACATTGGGGAAAAGACAGTTTCTTCAAATAAATGGTGCTGAGAAAACTGGATATATCCATACGCCAAAGAATGAAACCAGACTCCTATCTATCACCATCTACAAAAATCAAATGAAAATAAATTAAAGACTTAAACTTAATATCACAAACTATGAAACTACTACAAGAAAGTGTTGTGGAAAATCTCCAAACATTGGCCTGGGAAAACATTTCTTGAGCAGTACCCCCATAGACACAGGCAACCAAAGTAAACATGGACAAGTGGGATCACATCAAGTTAGGAAGCTTCTTCAGAGCAAAGGATAAAATCAACAAAGTGAAGAGACAACCCACAGAATGGAAGAAAATATTTGCAAACTACCCCTCTCACAGGAGATTAATAACACAATATATAAGGAGCTCAAACAACTCTTTAGAAAAGAATCTAATAAGACCGGCAATAACAAATGCTGGTGAGGATGTGAAGAAAAGGAAACCCTTATACACGGTTGGTGGCAATGTAAATTAGAGCAACCACTATGGAGAACAGTTCCTGAAAAAACTAAAAACTGAACTACCATATAATCCAGCAATCCCACTGCTGGGTATATACCTAAAAGAAATGAAATCAATATATCAAGGCGATATCTGCACTCCTATGTTTGCTGCAGCGATGTTTACAACAGCTAGGATTTGGAAGCAATCTAAGTGTCCATCAAAGGACAAATAGATAAAGACAATGTGGGGCCATATAGAGGCTGGGGGTTGGGGCGGGGAAGGTCAAGCATAGCCTCTTTTCCTTTGCCAAGATGGCGGCTTTTCCCTGTTTCACCACAGTTCCTACCTTATGAGCTCAGTTTTCTTATGCTAATAAGAGTGGAACAGCAAAAGCTGGCAGGCTGACAGAGGCGGCCTCAGGATGGACTTTCTGGCTACTGACTGTTTTGCTGTGGTTTTCCCAGATTGTGTGTAGGTGTGAGATCAACCATGAGTTCTGTTGCAGTTTTGACCCAAGAGAGTTTTGCTGAACACCAAAGTGCGTTGGTTCCGCAACAAATCGAAGTTGCCACTCTAAATTCAGAAGAGGAGAGCGACCCTCCAACCTATAAGGATGCCTTCCCTCCACTTCCTGAGAAAGCTGCTTGCCTGGAAAGTACCCAGGAACCCGCTGGAGCCTGGGGGAACAAGATCCAGCCCATCACGGCTTCTGTCATCACTCAGGTCCATGTACCCCTGGAGGAGAGAAAATATAAGGCTATGAACCAATTTGGAGAAGGTGAACAAGCAAAAATCTGTCTTGAGATCATGCAGAGAACCGGTGCTCACTTGGAGCTGTCTTTGGCCAAAGACCAAGGCCTCTCCATCATGGTGTCAGGAAAGCTGGATGCTGTCATGAAAGCTCGGAAGGACATTGTTGCGAGACTGCAGACTCAGGCCTCGGCAACTGTTGTCATTCCCAAAGAACACCATCGCTTTGTTATTGGCAAAAACGGAGAGAAACTGCAAGACTTGGAGCTAAAAACTGCAACCAAAATCCAGATCCCATGCCCAGATGACCCCAGCAATCAGATCAAGATCACTGGCACCAAAGAGAGCATCAAGAAAGCTCACCATGAAGTCTTACTCATCTCTGCCAAGCAGGACAAACATGCTGTGGAGAGACTAGAAGTAGAAAAGGCATTCCACCCCTTCATCACTGGGCCATATAATAGACTGGTTGGTGAGATCATGCAAGAGACAGGCACATGCATCAACATCCCCCCACCTAGCATGAACCGGACAGAGATTGTCTTCACTGGAGAGAAGGAACAATTGGCTTAGGCTGTGGCTCGCATCAGGAAGATTTATGAGGAGAAGAAAAAGAAGACTACAACCATCGCAGTGGAAGTGAAGAAATCCCAACACAAGTATGTCATCGGGCCCAAGGGCAATTCATTGCAGGAGATCCTTGAGAGAACTGGGGTTTCCATTGAGATCCCACCCTCAGACAGCATCTCTGAGACTGTAATACTTGGAGGCAAACCTGAAAAGTTAGGTCAGGCGTTGACTGAAGTCTATGCCAAGGCCAATAGCTTCACCGTCTCCTCTGTCACCACCCCTTCCTGGCTTCACCGTTTCATCATTGGCAAGAAAGGGCAGAACGTGGCCAAAATCACTCAGCAGATGCCAAAGGTTCACATCAAGTTCACAGAGGGTGAAGACAAGATCACCCTGGAGGGCCCTTTAGAGGATGTCAGTGTGGCCCAGGAACAGATAGAAGGCATGGTCAAAGATTTGATTAACCGGATGGACTATGTGGAGATCAACATCGACCACAATTTCCACAGGCACCTCATTGGGAAGAGTGGCGCCAACATAAACAGAATCAAAGGCCAGTACAAGGTGTCCGTGCGCACCCCTCCTGACAGTGAGAAGAGCAATCTGATCCACATTGAGGGGGACCCACAGGGTGTGCAGCAGGCCAACCGAGAGCTGATGGAGCTTGCATCTCACATGGAAAACGAGCATACCAAGGATCTAATCATTGAGCAAAGATTTCATCACACAATCATTGGGCAGAAGGGTGAATGGATCCGTGAAATTCATGACAAATTCCCAGAGGTCATCATCAACTTTCCAGACCCAGCACAAAAAAGTGACATTGTCCAGCTCGGAGGACCCAAGAATGAAGTGGAAAAATGCACAAAATACATGCAGAAGATGGTGGCAGATCTGGTGGAAAATAGCTATTCAATTTCTGTTCCAATCTTCAAACAGTTTCACAAGAATATCATTGGGAAAGGAGGTGCAGACATTAAAAAGATTCGTGAAGAAAGCAACACCAAGATCGACCTTCCAGGAGAGAACAGCAATTCAGAGACCATTGTCATCACAGGTGAGTGAGCCAACTGCGAAGCTGCCCGTAGCAGGATTCTGTCTATTCAGAAAGACCTGGCCAACATAGCCGAGGTAGAGGTCTCCATCACTGCCAAGCTGCACAGCTCCCTCATTGGCACCAAGGGCCGTCTGATCTGCTCCATCATGGATGAGTGCAGCAGGGTCCACATTCACTTTCCCATGGAAGGTTCAGGAAGCAACACCATTGTTATCAGGGGCCCTTCCTCGGATGTGGAGAAGGCTAAGAAGCAGCTCCTGCATCTGGCGGAGGAGAAGCAAACCAAGAGTTTCACTGTTGACATCCGCGCCAAGCCAGAATACCACAAATTCCTCATCAGCAAGGGTGGTGGCAAAATTCGCAAGGTGCGCAACAGCACTGGAGCACATGTCATCTTCCCTGCGGCTGAAGACAAGGACCAGGACCTAATCACCATCACTGGAAAGGAGGACATTGTCTGAGAGGCACAGAAAGAGCTGGAGGCCTTGATCCAAAACCTGGATAATGTGGTGGAAGACTCCATGCTGGTGGACCCCAAGCACCACTGCCACTTCGTAATCCGAAGAAGCCAGGTCTTGCGGGAGATTGCTGAAGAGTATGGTGGGGTGATGGTCAGCTTCCCACACTCTGGCACACAGAGCGACAAAGTCATCCTCAAGGGTGCCAAGGACTGTGTGGAGGCAGCCAAGAAACGCATTCAGGAGATCATTGAGGACCTGGAAGCTCAGGTGACATTAGAATGTGCTATACCCCTGAAATTCCATCGATCTGTCATGGGCCCCAAAGGTTCCAGAATCCAGCAGATTACTCAGGATTTCAATGTTCAAATTAAATTCCCAGACAGAGAGGAAAACCCAGTTCACAGTAAAGAGCCAGTTGTCCAGGAAAATGGGGATGAAGCTGGGAAGGGGAGAGAGGCTAAAGATTCTGACCCTGGCTCTCCAAGGAGGTGTGACATTATCATCATCTCCTGCTGGAAAGAAAAGTGTGAGGCTGCCAAGGAAGCCCTGGAGGCATTGGTTCCTTCACCATGGAAGTAGAGGTGCCCTTTGACCTTCACCGTTACGTTACTGGGTGGAAGGGAAGTGGGATCTGCAAGATGATGGATGAGTTTGAGGTGAACGTACATGTCCCAGCACCTGAGCTACTGTCTGACATCATTGCCATAACGGGCCTCACTGCAAATTTGGACTGGGCCAAGGCTGGACTGCTGGAGCATGTGAAGGAGCTACAGGCTGAGCAGGAGGACTGGGCTTTAAGGAGTTTTAAGCTGAGTGTCAATGTAGACCCCAAATACCATCCCAAGATTATTGGGAGAAAGGGGGCAGTAATTACCCAAATCTGGCTGGAGCATGATGTGAACATCTAGTTTCCTGATAAGGACGATGGGAACCAGGACCAAATTACCATCACAGGGTACTAAAAGAACACAGAAGCTGCCAGAGATGCCATATTAAGAATTGTGGCTGAACTTGAGCAGAAGGTTTCTGAGGACGTCCCGCTGGACCACCGCGTTCATGCCTGCATCATCAGTGCTGTGGCAAAGCCATTTGCAAAATCATGGACGAATTCAAGGTGGGCATTCGCTTCCCACAGAGCGGAGCCCCAGACCCCAACTGCGTCACTGTGATGGGGCTCCCAGAGAATGTGGAGGAAGCCATCGACCACATCCTCAACTGGGAGGAGGAATACCTGGCTGACATGGTGGACAGTGAGGCGCTGCAGGTATACATGAAACCCCCGGCACATGAGGAGGCCAAGGCACCTTCCAGAGGCTTTGTGGTGCAGGATGCACCCTGGACCACCAGCAGCAGTGAGAAGGCTCCTGACATGAGCAGCTCTGAGGAATTTCCCAGCTTTGGGGCTCAGGTGGCTCCCAAGACCCTCCCCAAACGATATTGATCAAAAAGCAGAAACCTCTCTAGCCTGCTGACCTGAACCCAACCACACAATGGTTTGTCTCAATCTGACCCAGCAGCTGGACCCTCCGTAAATTGTTGATGCTCTGCCCCCTTCCCAAGGTCTCACAGGGAGCCTAGCGCCTAGGTTTTCTTCTAGGGTTTTCATGGTTTTAGGTCTATCATTTAAGTCTTTAATCCATCTTGAAATATACAATCATGTAATCTGCAAACAGGGACAATTTGACTTCCTCTTTTCCTAATTGAATACACTTTATTTCTTTCTCTTGCCTGATTGCCGTGGCCAGAACTTCCAACACTATGTTGAATAGGAGTAGTGAGAGAGGGCATCATTGTCTTGTGCTGGTTTTCAAAGGGAATGCTCCCAGTTTTTGCCCATTCAGTATGATCTTGGCTATGGGTTTGTCATAAATAGCTCTTATTATTTTGAGATATGTCCCATCAATACCTAGTTTATTGAGAGTTTTTAGCATGAAGGCCTGTTGAATTTTGTCGAAGGTCTTTTCTGCATCGATTTGAGATAATCATGTGGTTTCTGTCTTTGGTTCTGTTTATGTGATGGATTATGTTTATTGATTTGTGTATGTTGAACCAGCCTTGCATCCCAGGGATGAAGCCAACTTGATCATGGTGGATAAGCTTTTTGATGTGCTGCTGGATTTGGTTTACCAGTATTTTTTTGAGGATTTTTGCATCGATGTTTATCAGGGATATTGGTCTAAAATTCTCTTTTTTTGTTGTGTCTGTGCCTGGCTTTGGTATAAGGATGATGTTGGCCTCATAAAATGAGTTAGGGAAGATTCCCTCTTTTTCTGTTGATTGGAATAGTTTCAGAAGGAATTGTACCAACTCCTCTTTGTACCTCTGGTAGAATTCGGCTGTGAATCTGACTGGTCCTGGACTTTTTTTGGTGGGTAGCCTGTTAATTATTGCCTCAATTTCAGGGCCTGTTATTGTTCTATTAAGAGATTCAATTTCTTCCTGGTTTAGTCTTGGGAGGGTGTATGTGTCCAGGAATTTATCCATTTCTTCTAGATTTTCTAGTTTTTTTGCATAGAGGTGTTTATAGTATTCTCTGATGGTAGTTTGTATTTCTGTGGGATTGATGGTGATATCTCTGTATCATTTTTTATTGCATCTATTTGATTCTTCTCTCTTTTCTTCTTTACTAGTCTTGCTAGGGGTCTATCAATTTTGTTGATCTTTTCAAAAAACCAGCTCCTGGATTCATTGAGTTTTTGAAGGGTTTTTTGTGTCTCTATCTCTTTCAGTTCTGCTTTGATCTTAGTTATTTCTTGTCTTCTTGATAGCTTTTGAATTTGTTTGTTCTTGCTTCTCTAGTTCTTTTAGTTGTGATGTTAAAGTGTGGATTTTAGATCTTTCCTGCTTTCTCTTGCGGGCATTTAGTGCTATAAATTTCCCTCTACACCCTGCTTTAAATGCATCCCAGAGATTCTGGTACATTGTGTCTTTGTTCTCATTGTTTTCAAAGTACATCTTTATTTCTGCCTTCATTTTGTTATTTACCCAGCAGTTACTCAGGAGCATGTTGTTCAGTTTCCATGTAGTTGTGCGGTTTTGAGTGAGTTTCTTAATCCTGAGTTCTAATTTGATTCCACTGTGGTCTGAGAGACAGTTTGTTATAATTTCTGTTCTTTTACATTTGCTGAGGAGTGCTTTACTTCCAATTATGTGGTCAATTTTAGAATAAGTGTGATGTGGTCCTCAGAAGAATGTATATTCTGTAGATTTGGGGTGGAGAGTTCTGTAGATGTGTATTAGGTCTGCTTGGTGCAGAGCTGAGTTCAGGTCCTGGATATCCTTGTTAACCTTCTGTCTCATTGATCTGTCTAATATTGACAGTGGGATGTTAAAGTCTCCCATTATTATTGTGTGGGAATCTAAGTCTTTTTGTAGGTCTCTAAGGACTTGCTTTATGAATTTGGATGCTCCTGTATTGGGTGCATACATATTTAGGATAATTAGCTCTTCTTGTTGAATTGATCCCTTCAGCATTATGTAATAGCCTTCTTTGTCTCTTTTGCTCTTTGTTGGTTTAAAGGCTGTTTTATCAGAGACTAGGATTGCAACTCCGGCTTTTTTTTTTTTTTTGCTTTCCATTTGCTTGGCAGATCTTCCTCCATCCCTTCGAGTGTATGTGCATCTTTGCACATGAGATGGGTCTCCTGAATACAGCACACTGACGGGTCTTGACTCTATGCAATTTACCAGTCTGTGTCTTTTAATTGGGGCATTTAGCCCATTTACATTTAAGGTTAACGTTGTCATGTGTGAATTTGATCCTGTCATTATAATATTTACTGGTTATTTTGCCCGTTAATTGATGGAGTTTCTTCCTAGCATCGATGGTCTTTACAATTTGGCATTTTTTTTTAGTGGCTGGTACCAGTTGTTTCTTTCCATGTTTAGTGCTTCCTTCAGGACCTCTTGTAAGGCAGGCTTGGTGGTGACAAAATCTCTTAGCATTTGCTTGTCTGTAAAGGATTTTATTTCTCCTTCACTTATGAAGCTTAGTTTGGCTGGATATGGAATTCTGGGTTGAAAATTCTTTTCTTTAAGAATGTTGAATATTGGCCCCCACTGTCTTCTGGCTTGTAGAGATCCGCTGTTAGTCTGATGGGTTTCCCTTTGTAGGTAACTCGACCATTCTCTCTGGCTGCCCTTAACACTTTTTCCTTCATTTCAACCTTGGTGAATCTGATAATTATGTGTCTTGGGGTTGCTCTTTTCAAAGAGCATCTTTGTGGTGTTCCCTGTGTTTCCTGAATTTGAATGTTGGCCTGCCTTGGTAGGTGGGGGAAGTTCTCCTGGATAATATCCTGAAGAGTGTTTTCCAACGTGGTTCCATTCTCCCCATCACTTTCAGGTACACCCATCTAATGTAGATTTGGTCTTTTCACATAGTCCCATATTTCTTGGAGGCTTTGTTCATTTCTTGTTACTCTTTTGTCTCTAACCTTGTCTTCTTGCCTTATTTCATTAATTTGATCTTCAATCACTGACATCCCTTCTTCCACTTGATTGAATCAGCTATTGAAGTTTGTGCATGCATTGCAAAGTTCTCGTTACATGGTTTTCAGCTCCATCAGGCCATTTAAGGTCTTCTTTACATTGTTTATTCTAGTTAGCCATTCGTCTAATCTTTTTTCGAGGTTTTTAGCTTCCTTGAGATGGGTTCGAACATCCTCCTTTAGCTTGGAGAATTTTGTTATTACCAACCTTCTGAAGCCTACTTCTGTCAACTTGTCAAAGTCATTCTCCATCCACCTTTGTTCCATTGCTGGCAGGGAACTGCAATCCTTTGGAGAAGAGGCACTCTGATTTTTAGAATTTTAGCTTTTCTGCTCTGGTTTCTCCCTATCTTTGTAGTTTTATCTACCTTCAGTCTGTGATATTGGTGACCTACAGATGGGGTTTTGGTGTAAATGACCTTTTTGTTGATGTTGATGCTATTCCTTTCTGTTTGTTAGTTTTCCTTCTAACAGTCAGGTCCCTCAGCTGTAGGTCTGTTGGAGTTTGCTGGAGTTCCACTCCAGACCCTGCTTGCCTGGGTATCACCAGCAGAGGCTGCAGAACAGCAAATATTGCAGAAGAGCAAATAGTGCTGCCTGATCCTTCCTCTGGAAGGTTCGTCCCAGAGGGGCAGCTGCCTATATGAGGTTTCTGTCAGTCCCTACTGGGAGGTGTCTCCCAGTTAGGCTATACAGGGGTCAGGGACCCAGTTGAGGAGGCAGTCTGTCGTTCTCAGAGCTCCAACGCCATGCTGGGAGAACAACTGCTCTCTTCAGGGCTGTCAGCCACGGACGTTTATGTCTGCAGAAGTTGTCTGCTGCCTTTTGTTCAGCTATGCCCTGCCCCCAGAGGTGGAGTCTAGAGGCAGTAGGCCTTGTTGAGCTGCAGTGGGCTCCGCCCAGTTTGACCTTCCCAGCCACTTTGTTTACCTACTCAAGCCTCAGCAATAGCGGATGCCCCTCCCCTAGCCAGGCTGCCACCTGGCAGATCAATCTCAGACTGCTGCACTAGCAGTGAGCACAGCTCCATGGGAGTGGGACTTGCAGAGCCAGGCATGGGAGAGAATCATCTTGTCTGCTGGTTGCTAAGATCTTGGGAAAAGACCAGTATTTGGGTGGGAGTGACCCATTTTTCCAGGTAGTCTGTCACGGCTTCCCTTGGGAAGGGAAAGGGAAATCCCCCAACCCCTTGAGCTTCCCGGGTGAGGTGACACCCCGCCCTGCTTCAGCTCACCCTCCATGGGTTGCACCCACTGTCCAACCAGTCCCAGTGAGATGCACCAGGTACCTCAGTTGGAAATGCAGAAATCACCCATCTTCTGCATCAATCACGCTGGGAGCTGCAGACTGGAGCTGTTCCTATTTGGCCATCTTTTGGGAAGTTTAAGAGAAGTTTGACTGCATCTTGTGTATAATCTTGTACTTCTCTTTTCCCACCAACTTAACATGCTGCATGCATTTTTTAAACAATGTTTTAGGTGGACTGTGGCCATTTCTCCCCTCTCTCGAGTCTTATTTGATTGTTCTTCCAGAAACAATTTTAAAATTTGCAGAGTTACATCTGGAACAAGGAGTTTGGTTAGAGGAATTTAAACCTGTAGATCATGAAAGGGCTTATTCTGAATTGTCATAGCTGACATTGAGTCTGTGCCTAATGATGTAAGTGACGTGGATATTGTAATGTCTTTGAAGTTTTTATTCATAAACTGGCTAAGGAAGTGATGTATTCCTTGGTTGATATCTGAAAAGAAGAATGAATAAAAGCCATGTAACAATCTTACAGAAAATTAAATTCATCTTGGAATTCCTTGTGGAAATAAATTCAATGAGGTAGAACTTGGGGAAAGATTTCCTGTAATTTATTGAAATCAAATTTGACTACAGCTTGTTGAGAATTATTGAAAATCAAGCACGTTTCAAGACTCTCATAGATTTGGGGGTATTTGAAGAGTAAATACTCCTCTTGTGGCTAAAATATTTTGAAGATGGTCTTTATTCAGCAGTAACCCAAGATTCAAGGCTCCCCAGTTAACTGATGATCCAGTAAGACCACAGTTCCTGTGATAGTGGCAGAAGGTGTCCAGCAAGGAGTTAGCAGCAGCTTGGTTGGCTTGTGTTATACTCCCAATGAAGGCAGAAACCAATCACTAGCACATAAAATAATTAATTCCGGCCTTCTTGTCACAAAGTAAAATTTTATTTCACCAGCTACCTTGGGGCTTAACAATTTCTCCAACCGAGAGATGTTGAGAGCTTAATGGGGCCCATCGAGCAAGAGTATGATATTAAGAATTAAACTGGTTTTACTCTTTGAAAAGGTATTTCCTGTTCAAAGTAATGTCTTTTCCACCTCAGAATGAAAAATATTACATTGTATCCTGATAATTCAGCATTCTCCATTCTGATTCTTTCAGCAACTGCATTTCTTTCAACTGCTCAGAAGGTGGATTTCTCAGTGAAATAATCACAACAAAACCATCTCCTTACTATACAATAAATGTCACCATTTTAAATCCAAGGCCAGAGAGCCTCCTGATGCAGCACACATTATTTTTGCCTTGAAGGGTTTCCTCTTTGCTCTACACATAGATATTTGTGGAAGCAGACTTTCTGGAACATCGACTTTGAACACAGCAATAGGGATGGCCACATATATGAAATATCATAAAAGAACAGGGTTCACCAGCACATTCTTTTGAAAAAGAGAGCAAATTATTTTTCAAACTCCTTGATTTTAGCCATTGACAAATCTACAGGACACAATCAGGCAGAATTTCTGCAAACCCTGGCTAAGATTTAGAATGTGGACATGAATGTGACTATGAGAACTATGCAATAATTACTATAAAAATTCAGGTTGGGGTTGGCCACATATGATGACAACATCTCAGAGACAAAGATGGTCAAAGAGTGTTTCTTTGACGAGTTTCTCCAAAGGTGGCAGTAAAATGATGCCTGGCAGTGTTCTACTTTTGTCATATGCCCAGGGAGGGTGAGAGAATCATGGCACCCCCAGACCACTTCCTTAGTAGGCAAGGTTAGCACTTCACCTAGAATGAATCCTCCTTGCTGGGGGGAAAAATATAGCAGGCAAGGAGAGATGTTTGTCATTTGGTGATACCTGTGAGTGAAAATGTCTCAAGCTCTTTGAAGTATGATGCATAAGGTCCATTTCTAAATACTAGAAACATCTTGCTGTGAAAGCACATGATGTCAGGAGTTAAGAACTCTGATGATGCCACACAGGAAATCATGTGGCAATGTGATCACTGATCTTCTTAAATGACCTTGCAGATGGCTATTACTGTACTGCTGAAGTCCAGTGCCAGTGATTTATGTTTCCCTATTGTGTTATCAGTCCAGTACAAAGTATTGCCACACTTACAGCTAAAGGTGCCAACAGGAAAATTATCTTCTGGGTGGATGCATATTTTTTCAGTCTCAACTTCCAAAAATTGGTCATCAAGCAGTGTGAGTTTCTGTCTTTCTATCTCAGCTTTCACCTCTAGTTCATTGTAGAGATCTGAGGTGTATCAGGTGAATACCTCAGAGTTCTGGTTGCCTTTGTGAAGTTCATGATCATAAACCATTTTAATAAGAAAGTATGCCTAATTTTAGAAATCAATATTGTCCCCTGATCTATATAGAGTTCTGGGTAATTCTTGTCTTTACATTTAATAATAGCTTCTGCTAAGCTTGCAATGCCCTGTGGGCTTGTGTCACTAATATGTGTCATCTGAAATGTGACACATGGCACTCCCATCAAAGACGTTCTTGTCATGCCTGAGAGAACAAGTCCCGGATCAATGTAATTCACATTTCTTATTGTTCTGTAAGTCAACACTGTCACAGAATAATCGGCAATTTTGGACTTGAAGGCCAAAATAAGTTGATGAAATGCCTCGCACCACTTTGTTAGGTATTAAAGCAGTGTTCTTGGGATCTCTTCACTTAGTTTTTTTAATTCCCCACATGAATAAAACATGATGGAAGTCCTTGGTTTCAGTTTTCATCATAACACCTACTGTCATCTCAGAATCTTGACTTCTTGTTTCTGATTCCTGAAACCCAATATACTTGGAGTCATAAGGTAAATACTTATTAAGCTGTTCAGCTAGTTCAAATGCGTCAGCAAGAACTAGTAATAAAGGCACTTCACCAGGGTTCTCAAGCACTTGAATCATATTTGCTTCCACATGTTTTCTAGAAGCAAGTTATCATTAGATTGTGTTTACTATAGGTGAACACAATCTCTTTTAGTCTTCATTAAATGGTACCATATTGTAAAGAGCCCACGTGTCAAAGTAGTTTTCTGTAGATTTTGTGACTTTCATGTATATATGCATTTATCTTGAATAACCTGTTGTGAACTGTTTTCAAAGCTTCATAAAAGCATGGCCGGTTAAGATTGTGGCCAAATTCTAGTAGGGAGTTTGCCAAATCAAAAAGTCTCATACCCTTTATTTGGTTGTAAAGAGGAGGACATTAAACTTCTTCACCTATAATTTCCCTGATATTTCTTTGGAAGGCTCTCTTAGGGGTTGTTTCAACAAACAAAGCATTTTTTCTTTCACTGGTTGCAGTTGTGATAGAATAGATTAAAGCAACTGGCTCTCAAATGTTCCCGGACCAATATTTGCCGGTAGTAAAACCTTCTTCAGGAGCAGTTTTTCCTGTCACTGTTGAAATCAGTTGCATTTCGGGCTCCCTCCTCACCAGATTCCCAATGCTCTCTTCAACGTCTTTGAACACTGGATCCATCATATAGCTCATATAGCTGTGATAAGCAGCTGGAGCTGATGGGATGTACAGAAATTTGTTTTGTTTTCTCAAACTCCTGAGCCAGCTGTTCATGACACTTGGCTATAGCTTCTTCCTCTCCTGATGAAGTACAGAACAAAGACTGTTAAAGGCTGCACTGCACACCTTTTCAAAGGACCCTACAGCCCTCAGGATTTCTGTTCTGGGAATCTCGAAATGCTCTAAAGAATAAAGTCTATTTTGTAAAAATTTAAATAATTCCCTCCAGTAAACTGCCTTTTACAGTAAAAAGTGGTCTCTTGTGGTTCTCACATATTTTTCACTATGTTTAGCACAATATCATAAACCTTAAATAACACCATGGAAATCACTTGAAGTGCCATGAGTGATACTGAAGGACTCCCAAGAAGTAAAGTTATGACATTACAAAGAAAAGTTGAATTGCTTGCTATGCACCACAGACTGAGGTGTACAGCTGTAGCTGCCCACCATTTCAGTCAGATGATTCTTCATCTCGGAAACAGATGACGTAAACTTATGGTATCAATAAGTATAGCATGGAACTATAAATATATGTCCTCTTCTTTATGATTATATTAAAAGTTTATTTTATCTAGGTTACTTTTGTTAACTTTTATTTTAGGTTCAGGAGTACATGTGCAGGTTTGCTATATAGGTAAATTGTGTGTCATGGGAGTTTGGTGTACAAATTACTTTCTGTCACCCAGGTAATAAGCATAGTACCCAATAGGTAGTTTTTCAGTCCTCACCCTCCTCCTACCCTCCACCTCAAGTAGACCATGGTGTTTGCTGTTCCCTTCTTTGTGTCCATATATAAGCAATGTTTAGCTCCCACTTATAAGTGAGAACATGTAGTATTTGATTTTCTGTTCTTGTGTTAGTTTGCTTAGGATAATGGCCTCCAGTTGCATCCATGTTGATGCAAAGGACACGATCTCAATCTTTTTAATGTCTGTGTAGTATTCCATGGTGTATATATACCACATTTTCCTTATCCAGTCTACCAACCACGGGCATTTAGGTTGATCTAATGTCTTTGCCATTGTGAATAGTGCTGTGTGAACATATGCATGCACGTGTCTTTATGGTAGAATGATTAACATTCCTTTGGGTATGTATATGCCCAATAATGGGACTGTTAGGTCAAATGGCAATTCTGTTTTAAGTTCTTCGAGTAATCACCAAACTGCTTCCCACAATAACTGAACAAATTTAAATTCCCACCAGAAGTGCATAAGCATCCCCTTTTCTCCACAACCTTGCCAGCATCTGCTATTTTTTGACCTTTTAATAATAATCATTCTGACTGTTGTGAGATGGTGTCTCACTGTGGTTTTGATTTGCATTTCTCTAATGATTAATGAGTTTGAGCATTTTTTTTTCATAGCCTTGTTGGCCACATGTTATGTCTTTTGAAAAGTATCTGTTCATGTCCTTTGCCCACTTTTTAATGGGGATTTTTTTTTCTTGTAAATTTGTTTAAGTTCCTTGCAGATGCTGGATATTAGACCTTTGTCAGATGGGTAGATTGCAAATATTTTCTCCCTTTCTGTGAGCTGTTTACACTGTTGATAGTTTCTTTTGCTGTAAAGAAGCTCTTTAGTTTAATTAGGTCCCATTTGCCAATTTTTGATTTTCTTGCAATTACTTTTGGCATCTTTGTCATGAAGATCATTTCCAGGTCCTATGTCCACAATGGTATTTCCTAGGTTATCTTCCAGGGTTTTAATAGGTTTTCATTTTAGATTTAAGTTTTTAATCCATCTTGAGTTAGTTTTTGTAGCTGGTGTAAGGAAGGGGTCCAGTTTCAATCTGCATATGACTAGCCAGTTATCCCAGCACCACTTATTGAATAGAAAGTCCTTTCCCCATTGCTTTTTTAAAGTGGAGTTTGTTGAAGATTGGATGGTTGTAGGTATGCTGCATTATTTCTGAGCTCTCTATTCTGTTCCATTGGTTTATGTGTCTGCTGTTGTACCAGTACCATGCTATTTCTGTTACTGCAGGTTTGTAGTATAGTTTGAAGTCAGCTAGAAACTACCTATGACATTCTTCACAGAATTAGGATAAACTATTTTAAAATTTATATCGAACCCAAAAAGAGCTGGAATAGCTAAGGCAATTCGAGCTCAGTTTTATAAGAATATAGTATATTATACATAGAATATACAGCATATGTATTAATCAACTTTGTTATGGGTAAGGTTTCTGGTCAACAGCAGGTTGTTAGGTCAGTCAGCATTTACATTTTGGGGAAGTCAAAATTTAGGCAAATTTTCAGCTGTGTGGGGTTCAGCCCCTCTAACTTCCACATTGTTCAAGGGTCAAGAGTACTGAAAGAGGAAAAAAAACTAAAATGAGCCATGTATGATTCAACTGGAATTAGAATCACCAGGAAAAACTCATGGTTTTCAGTATATTCTAATATAGAAATACGGATGAATGTAAGCGTATATGTTTGTATATTTATTCATCCAGCTGTATTTTTCTGCTCTGTTTGCTGAGGAAGCCTATGAGCAATGACAACTCCAATAGCCATACATGTCTACCACAATTAATGCCCAGATCTTGGTTCTAATTACTGTCCCCTAAAGAAAGTCAGGCCTTCTGGAAAAAAATGAAAATGACTGATTCAAGGGCTAGGGTAGGGAATATACAAGATAAGGTTGAAAGAGCTTATGCCAGAAAGTAAGGAAGTGTTCGAAGAACAATAGACAGGTCAAAAAGACATGAATTCAGCTTGAAATGGCTACCACTGGTCAAAGCTGAGGGAACCTGAACAATGAAACAATAAATTTTCCTTTCTCCCCTATTTGTTGGGTTAGTTTTGTTTTGTTTTACTTATCCATGTAGAAGGAATAAAAGATTAAGACAATCATGATTTGGCAACCACCATAATAATAATTGACCCAACCAAGAATCATCAATGAAATGCTAAATCTAGTGGGTGAGATGTTAAGGAGTAATCAGATACTTACAGAGCCTCCAACTATGTCCACATAAGACACTGGTGAAATACAAAGGGTAGATAGTCACTTTATCACGGACATACCTGGCAGTTTCTCAACCAAACAAAGTCAACACTGGCCAGTAATGGAGCCAAGTAACAGCATATGCCTCCAGATGTGCTGCATTGGGAAGGACTCAGCCTCACTTGTGTGACCTTCCTGCCTGAATGGCATAACCTGAACTGAATCATGAAGAAACATCCTATGAACCCAAACTGAGAGAAAATCTACAAAAAACTGACCCATACTCTTCAAACACATAAATGTCATGAAAATCAAGGAAAGACTCAGGAATCATCCCAGACTAAAAGAGACTAAAAAGACAAGATAACTTGACACAGATCAACCCCCTCCAGAGGTCAACAACCTCAAAGATCGAAGGTAGATAGGTCCACAGAGATGAGAAAGAATCAACATAAAAACGCTGAAAACTCTCAACATCATGAATTACAAAACTCAACATCATGGATTATAAAATCCTCCGTCTTAAATTATTTGGCTATAAAGAATATTATTGAAACAACTGGAAAAAGTAAAATAAGGTTTATGGATGAGATATTAATAGTAAATCATTTTTAATATCCTGATTTTGATAGCTATACTATAATTATGTAAGATAATACCTTAATTTTAGGAGATACACACAAAATTATTTAGAAATAAAGAGGCATCATTCTGGCAACTTATAAACCATTCAGAAAAAGTCTATATTATGTACCTGCATTTCTATTTATCTAGAAAGAGAAGAGGAGGGAGAAAGGATAAAACAAATAAAGTAAAATGTTCACATTTGGGGAATAGTATCCAAGAAAGTTTTGTAATTTTCTTACTATTTTTCTATAGAAGAGGGAGAAAGGATAAAGCAAATACAGTAAAATGTTCACATTTGGGGAATAGTATCCAAGAAAGTTTTGTAATTTTTTACTATTTTTCTATAGAAGAGGGAGAAGGGATAAAGCAAATACAGTAAAATGTTCACATCTGGGGACTAGTATCCAAGAAAGTTTTGTAGTTTTCTTACTATTTTTCTATAAGTCTAAAATTGTCAAAATAAAACAATTCTAAAAGGAAAAAAATTGTAAAAAAAATTGACAAATTATAACCTATTAAATGAAATAAACCACAAGTTTATATTGAATCAAGTATATGAATAAATTGAGTTTGATGAAGAACAGAGATATTTACATAGTCTCAAATTATCTCCCCATGAAATATTAATACTAATTAATTACAAGGTGAAAAAGTAACACTACAGAGGAGAAAGCTAGCAGACACCACTGTTAGTGATCAATGCCAACATCACCAGTAAGAGGGCAACTCAAAATTGTAGGTCACTCATGTCCTATGGGGCTAACAGAGCTCTAATTTCTCCCTGGGATCGAGTGCCTGATGGGTGGGGCAGGCTGCCACCTAGGCCTTTCAGGCTTCTCAGTCAGTTCAGCCTGTGGGCCCTTGGTAGCCCAAACTGAACGAGAGCTGAAGGGATCCCCAACACAGCACAGCTGGTCTACCAAAAAGTAGCCAGAATCATTCTTTAAGCAGGTCCCTTTTATCCCATTCCCCCTGACTGGGTGAGACCTCCCAACTGGGATCTCCAGCCACCTCCTACAGGCACGTTTGAGCTAGCAATAGGTCAGTACCCCGCTGGGCTGGAGCTTCCAGAGGAAGTGGCAGGCAGCCATCTTTGCTGTTTCACAGATTTCACCAGTGATACTTCCAGCTACGGGAAAAACTGAGGCAACTAGGGTATACAGCGAACCCCCAGCAAACTGCAGCAGCCCTGCAGAAGAGTGGCCAGACTGTTAAAAGAAAAACAAACAGGAAACAACAACAATAACAATTTAAAAAGCCACAAAAACCCCATCCTCCAGGTCAAAGGTTAAGATAGACCCACAGAGATGAGAAATAACCCCAAAACCCTGAAGACTCAAAAAGCCAGAGTGCCCCTGCAACACCTCTCCAGCAAGGGCTCAGAACTGGGTTGAGACTGAGATGGCTGAAATGGCAGAAGAACACTTCAGAATGTGGATAACAATGGATTTCAATGACCTAAAGGAGCATCTTGTAACCCAATGCAAAGAAGCTAAGAATCATGATAATACAGGAGCGGACAGCCAAAATAGCCAGTCTAGAGAAAAACATAACTTACCTGTTAGAGTGAAAAACACACTACAAGAACTTCACAATGAAATCACAATTATTAACAGCAGAATAGGCCAAGCAAAGAAAAGAATCTCAGAGCTTGAAGATGATCTTTCTGAAATAAGACAGGCAGACAAGAATAGAGATAAAAGAATGAAAAGGAAGGAAACCATCAAAAAATATGGGATTACATAGAGACCAAATCTATGATGGATTGGGGTACCTGAAATAGACAGGGAGAATGGAACCAAGTTGGAAAACATACTTCAGCATATCATCCAAGAGAACTAACTTCCCCAACCTAGCAAGACAAGCCAATGTTCAAATTCAAGAAATCCAGAGGACCCCAGTAAGATACTCCACAAGGAGATCATCCTGGAGACACATAATCATCAGATTCTCCAAAGCCTAAATGAAAGAAAAAATGTTAAGGGCAGTCAGACAGAAAGGCCAGGTCACCTACAAAGGGAACCCCATCAGATGAACAGCAGACCTCTCAGTGGAAACCCTGCAAGTCAGAAGATACTGGGAACCAATATTCAACATTCTTAAAGAAAAGAATTTCCAACCCAGAATTTCACATCTGGCCAAACTAAGCTTCATAAGCAAAGGATAAATAAGATCCTTTTCAGACAAGCAAATGCTGAGGGAATTCATTACTACCAGACCTGTCTTGCAAGAGCTCCTGCAGGAAGCAGTAAATATCAAAAGGAAAAACCATTACCAGGCATCAGAAAAACACACTAAAGAACAAAGAACAGTGATACTATGAAGCAACCACATAAACAAGTCTGCAAAATAACCAGCTAACATCATGATGACAAGATCAAATCCACATATAATACTACTAACCTTAAATGTAAATGAGTTAAAGGCTCCAATGGAAAGAAACAGAAAGGCAAACTAGATAAAGAACCAAGACCCATCAGTATGCTGTATTCAAGAGACCCATCTTAAACAAAAAGAAACACATAGGCTAAAAATAAAGGGATGGAGGAAAATTTACCAAGCAAACAGAAAGCAGAAAACAAACAGAGCTTGCACTCCTAGTTTCTAACAAAACAGACTTTAAACTAACAAAGATCAAAAAAGACAATGAAGAGCATGATCTATTGGTAAACGGTTTAATTCAACCAGAAGAGCTAAGTATCCTAAATATATATGCACCCAATACAAGAGCACCCAGGTTCATAAAAGCAAGTTATTGGAGACCTTCAAAGAGACTTAGACTCCCACACAATAATAGTGGGAGACTTTAACACCAAAATGAAAATATTAGACACATCATGGAGACAGAAAATTAACAAAGATATTCAGGACCTGAACCTGACTGTGGATCAAGTGGACATGATAGATATCTACAGAACTCTCCAACAAAAAACAAGAGAATATACATTCTTCTCATAACCACATGACTCTTACTCTAAAACTAATCATAAATTCAGAAGAAAAACACTCCTCAGCAAATGGAAAATAACTGAAATCATAACAAAGAGTCCCTCAGACCACAGGGCAATCAAATTAGAACTCAAGATTAAGAAATTCACTCAAAACCACACAACTATATGGAAACTGAATGACCTGCTCCTGAATGACTTTGGGGTAAATAATAAAACTATGGCAGAAGTCAAGAAGTGCTTTAAAACTAATTAGAACAAAGAGACAACATACCAGAATCTCTAGGACTCAGCTGAAACAGTGTTAAGAGGAAAATCTAAAGCACCAAATGCCCACATCAAAAAGATAGAAAGATCTCAAGTTAACAGCATAATATCACAACTAAAAGGACTAGAGAACCAAGAGCAAACAAACTTCCAAGCTAGCAGAAGATAAGACATAACCAAGATCAGAGCTGAACTGAAATAGAGACACAAAAAAACCTTAAAAAAAAATCAATGAATTCAGGAGGTGTTTTTTTTTTTTATTTACTTTTTATTTCGATAGGTTTTTAAGGAACAGGTGGTATTTGGTTCCATAAATAAGTTCTTTAGTGGTGATTTTTGAGATTTTGGTGCACCCATCACCCGAGCAGTGTACACTGTACCCAATGTGTAGTCTTTTATTTCTCATCCCCTTCCCACACTTTCCCCCAAGTCTCCAAAGTCCATTGTATCATACTTATGCCTTTACATTCTCATAGCTTAGTTCCCACATATAAGAGAGAACATACAATGTTTGGTTTTCCATTCCTGAGTTACTTCACTTAGAACAATGGTCTCCAATTCCATCCAGGTTGCCGCAATTAGAAGAATGGTCTCCAATTCCATCCAGGTTGCCGCAATTAGAAGAATGGTCTCCAATTCCATCCAGGTTGCCGCAATTAGAAGAATGGTCTCCAATTCCATCCAGGTTGCCGCAATTAGAAGAATGGTCTCCAATTCCATCCATGTTGCTGCGATTAGAAGAATGGTCTCCAATTCCATCCAGGTTGCTGCAATGAGAAGAATGGTCTCCAATTCCATCCAGGTTGCTGCAATGAGAAGAATGGTCTCCAATTCCATCCAGGTTGCTACGATTAGAAGAATGGTCTCCAATTCCATCCAGGTTGCTGCGATTAGAAGAATGGTCTCCAATTCCATCCAGGTTGCTCCTTTTTATGGCTGAGTAGTATTCCACAGGGTGTGTATGTGTACATATGACATTTTCTTTATCCACTCATTGATTGATGGGCATTTGGGCTGGTTCCATATTTTCACAATTATGAATTTTTCTGCTATAAACATGCGTGTGCAAGTATCTTTTTTGTATAATGACTTCTTTTCCTCTGGGTAGATACTGAGGAATGGGGTTGCTGGATCAAATTGTAGATCTACTTTTAGTTCTTTAAGCAATCTCCACACTGTTTTCCATAGTGGTTGTACTAGTTTATATTAGCATCAACACTATAAAAGTGTTCCCTTTTCACCACATCCATGACAACATCTGTTATGTTTTTATTTTTTTAATATGGCCATTCTTACAGGAATGAGGTGGTATCACATTGTGGTTTTGATTTGCATTTCCCTGATCATTAGTGATGTTGAGCATTTTTCCATATGCTTGCTCGCCATTTGTGTATTTTCTTTTGAGAATTGTCTATTCGTGTCCTTAGCCCACTTTTTTATGGGATTTTTTTTTCTTACTGATTTGAGTTCTTTGTAGATTCTGAATATTAGTCCTTTGTTGGATGTGTAGGTTGTGAAGATTTTCTCCCACTCTGTGGGTTGTCTGTTAACTTTGCTAATTATTATTATTATTTTTTTGCTGTGCAAAAGCTTTTTAGTTTAGTTAAGTCCCATCTATTTATCTTTTGTTTTTGTTGCATTTGCCTTGAGGTTCTTGGTCATGAAGTCTTTGCCTAAGCCAATGTCTACAAGTATTTTTCCAACGTATGTTCTAGAATTTTTAAGGCTTCAGGTCTTAGATTTAAGTCCTTGATCCATCTTGAGTTGATTTTTGTATAAGGTGAGAGATGAGGATCCAGTTTCATTCTCCTAAATGTGGCTAGCCAATTATCCCAGCACCATTTGTTGAACAGGGTGTCCTTCCCTCACTTTATGTTCTTGTTTGCTTTGTTGAAGATCAGTTGGTTGTAAGTGTTTGGCTTTATTTCTGGGTTCTCTATTCTGTTCTATTGGTCTATGTGCCTATTTTTATACCAGTATCATGCTGTTTTAGTGACTATAACCTTATGGAATAGTTTGAAGTTAGGTAATGTGATGCCACCAGATTTATTCTTTTTGCTTAGTCTTCCTTTGGCTATGTGGGCTCTTTTTTGGTTCCATATGAATTTTGGGATTGTTTTTCATAGTTTTGTAAAGAAGGATGGTGGTATTTTGATAGGAATTGGATTAAATTTGTAGATTGCTTTTGGCAATATGGTCATTTTCACAGTATTGATTCTACCCATCCATGAGCATGGGATGTGCTGCCATTTGTTTGTGTCATCTGTGATTTCTTTCAGTAGTGTTTTGTAGTTTTCTATGCAGAGATCTTTCACCTCCTTGGTTAGGAATATTCCTAAGTATTTTATTATTATTATTATTTGTAGCTATTGTAAAAAGGGTTGAGTTCTTGATTTGATTCTTAGCTTGTTTGCTGAAGGTGTATAGCACAGCTACTGATTTGTGTACACTTGTGTAGATTTGTGTGTAACTTTGTATCCTGAAACTTTGCTGAATTCATTTACCAGTTCTAGAAGCTTTTTGGATGAGTCTTTAGGGTTTTCTAGGTATACAATCATATCATTAGGAAACAACAATAGGCAGACTTCTTCTTTACCACTTTGGATGCCCCTGATTTCTTTCTCTTGTCTGATTGCTCTGGCTAGAACTTCCAGTACTATGTTGAATAGAAGTGGAGAAAGTGGGCATTCTTGTCTTCTTCCAGTTTTCAGGAGGAATGCTTTCAACTTTTTCCTGTTGAGTATAATGTTAGCTGTGGGTTTGTTACAGATGGCTTTTATTACCTTAATGTATGTCCCTTATATGCTGATTTTGCTGAGGGTCTTAATCAAATAGGGATGCTGGATTTTCTAAAGTGCTTTTTCTGCATCTATTGAGATGATCATCTGACTTTTGATTTTAATTCTGTTTATGTAGTGTATCACATTTATTGACTTGTAGATGTTAAACCATTCCTGCATCCCTGGTATGAAACCCACTTGATCATGGTGGATTATCTTTTTGATATGTTGTTGGATTCAGCTAGCTGGTATTTTTTTGATGATCACTGCATCTCTGTTCATCAGGGATATTGGTCTGTAGCTTTCTTTTCTCATTATGTCCTTCCTTGTTTTTGGTATTGGGGTGTCTATTAGTCTGTTTCAGTACTAGGGTGTGTATTAGTCCATTTTCACACTGCTGATAAAGACATACCTGAGACTGGGCAATTTACAAAAGAAAGAGGTTTATTTGACTGACAGTTCTACATATCTGGGGAGGCCTCAAAGTCATGGTGGAGTCAAGGAAGAGCAAGTCACATTCTATGTGGATGGCAGCAGGCAAAAAGAAAGAGCTTGTGTAGAGAAAGTCCTGTTTTTAAAACCATCAGATCTCATGATGCTCACTCACTGTCACGAGAACAGCATGGGAAAGACTCACCCTCATGATTCAATCATCTCCTACTGGGTCCTTCTCGCAACATGTGGGAATTATGGGAGCTAAAAGATGAGATTTGGGTAGGGACACAGAGCCAAACCATATCATGGTGATTCTGGTTTCACATAATGACTTAGGGAAGATTCCCTCTTTCTCTATCCTGTGAAATAGTGTCAATAGAATGGGTACCAATTCTTTGAATGTCTGATAAAATTCAGGTGTGAATCCATCTGGTCCTGGACTTTTTTTTGTTGGCAATTTTTAAATTACCATTTTCAATCTTGCTGCTTGTTATTGGTCTGTTCAGAGTTTCTATATCTTCCTAATTTAATCTAGGAGGGTTGTATATTTCCAGGAATTTATCCATCTCCTCTAGGTTTTCTAGTTTATGGACGTGAAGATGTTCATAGTAGTCTTGAATAATCTTTTGTATTTCTGTGGTATCAGTGGTAATATTTCCCATTTCATTTCTAATCGAGCTTATTCGGATCTTCTCTCTTCTTTTCTTGGTTAATCCTGCTAATGCTTATCAATTTTATTTATCTTTTTAAAGAACCAGCTCTTTGTTTCATTTACCTGTTGTATTTTTTTTGTTTCAATTTCATTTAGTTCTGTTCTGATATTTGTTATTTCTTTTCTTCTGCTGGGTTTGGATTCGGATTGTTCTAGTTTCTCCAGTTCTGTGAGGTGTGACCTTAGATTGTTTATTTGTGCTCTTTCAGACTTTCTGATGTAGGTATTTAATGCTACGAATTTTCCTCTTAGCTCCACTTTTGCTGTATCGCAGAGTTTTTGATAGGTTGTGTCACTATTATCATTTAGTTCAAAGAATTTTTAAATTTCCCTCTTGATTTCATTGTTGACCCAACAATCATTCAGAAGCAGGTTATTTAATTACCATGTATTTGCATGTTTTGAGTGTTCCTTTTGGAGTTAATTTCCAATTTTATTCCACTGTGGTCTGAGAGAGTACTTGATATAATTTTTATTTTCTTAAATTTACTGAGATTTGTTTTGTGCCCTATCATATGGTCTATTTTGGAGAATGTTCCATGCTCTGATGAATGCAATGTATATTCTATGCTTGTTGGGTAGAATGTTCTGTAAATATCTGTTAAGTCAATTTGTTCTAGGGTATAGTTTAAGTCCATTGTTTCTTCGTTGACTTTCTGTCTTGGTGATCTGTCTAGTGCTGCCAGCAGAGTATTAACAACCCACTATTGTTGTGTTGCCGACTACCTTATTTCTTAGGTCTAGTAGTAATTGTTTTATAAATTTGGGATCTCCAGTGTTAGGTGCATATGTATTTAGGACTATGATATTTTCCTGTTGAACTAGTCCTTTTATCATTATATAATGTCCCTCTTTGTCTTTTTAAACTGCTGTTGCCTTAAAGTCTGTTTTGTCTGATATAAAAATAGCTACTCCTGCTCACTTTTGGTGTCCATTTGGATGAAGTGTCATTTTCCACCCCTTTGCCTTAAGTTTATATGAGTCCTTATGTGTTAGGTGAGTCTCCTGAAGACAGCAGCAACTTGGTTGGTGAATTCTTACCCATTATGCCATTCTGTATCTTTTAAGTGGAGCATTTAGGCCATTTACGTTCAACATTAGCATTGAGATGTGAGGTACTGTTCTGTTCATCATGCTATTTGTTGCATGAATACCTGAAAACCTGAAAGCATTCCCCTTGAAAACTGACACAAGAAAAAGATGCCGTCTCTCACCACTCCTATTCAACATAATATTAGAAATTTTCACCAGGGCAATCAGGTAAGAGAAAGAAAGAAAAGCTATTCAAACAGAAGACAGGAAGTCAAACTATCTTTGTTTGCAGATGACATGATCCTATATTTAGAAAACTCCATCATCTCCGCTCAAAAACTTTTTAAGCTGATAAGCAACTTCAGCAAAGTCTCAGGATAAAAAAGCAATCTGCAAAAGTCACTAGCATTCCTACACACCAACAACAGGCAAGCTGAGAGCAAAATCATGAATTAACTCCCATTCACAATTGCCACAAGAAGAGTATAATACCTAGGAATACAGCTAACAAGAAAAGTGAAGGACCTTTTCAAGGATAACTACAAACCATTATTCAAAGAAATCAGAGATGACACAAACAAGTGGAAAAACATATGCTTACAGCCAGAAAGGATCAATATCATGAAAATGACCATACTGCCCAAAGCAATTTGTAAATTAAATGCTAGGCCCATTAAACTACTATTGAAATTCTTCACAGACCTAGAAAAAGCTATTTTAAAATTCATATGGAACCAAAAATGAGCCCAAATAGCCAAGACAATCCTAAGCAAGAAGAACAAAGCTAGAGGCATCACGCTACCCAGCTTCAAACTATACTACAAGACTACAGTAACCAAAACAGCATGGTGCTGGTACAAGAACTGACACATAGACCAATGGAACAGAATAGAGAACCCAGAAATAAGACCATACAACTACAACCATGTGATCTTTGACTCTTTGACAAACCTGACAAAAGCAAGCAATAAATGGTGCTGGGAGAACTGGCTAGCCATATGCAGAAAATTGAAACTGGACCCCTTCCTTAAACCATATACAAAAGTTAACTCAAGATGGATTACAGACTTAAATCTACAACCCAAAACTATAAAAATCCTGGAAGAAAACCTAGGCAATGCCATTCAGGACACAGGCAAGGGCAAAGATTTCATGACAAAGATGCCAAAAGCAACTGCAACAAAAGCCAAAATTGACAAATGGGATCTAATTAAACTAAAGAGCTTCTGCACAGCATAAGAACCTATCAACAGAGTAAACAGACAACCTACAGAATGGGAGAAAATTTTTGCACTCTATCCATCTGACAAAGGTCTAATATCCAGCATCTACAAGGAACTTAAACAAATTTACAAGAAAAAAACTCAACCCCATTAGAAAGCGGTCAAAGGACACAAACAGACACTTCTCAAAAGAAGGCATACATGCAGCCAACAAACAGAATAACCTCAACATCACTGATCATCAGAGAAATGCAAATCAAAACCACAATGAGACACCATCTCACAACAGTCAGAATGGCTACAATTCAAAAAAATAAAAAGATGCTGGCAAGATTATGGAGAAACAGGAATGCTTTTACACTGTTGGTGGGAGTGTAAATTAGTTCAACCAGTGTGGAAGACAGCGTGGTGATTCCTCAAAGACCTAGAACCTGAAATACCATTTAACCCAGCAATCCCATTACTTGGTATATACCCAAAGGAATATAAATAATTCTAGTATAAAGATACATGCACATGTATGTTCATTGCAGCACTATTCACAATAGCAAAGACAAGGAATCAACCTAAATGCCCATCAATGATAGACTCGATAAACAAAATGTGGTACATATACACCATGGAATACTATGCAGCCATGAAAAGGAATGAGACATGTCCTTTGCAGGGACATGGATGGAGCTGCAGAACATTATCCTCAGCAAACCAATGCAGAAATAGAAAACGAAATATTGCATGCTCTCACTTATAAGTGGGAGCTGAATAATGAGAACACATGGACACATGGCAGGGAACAACACACACAGGGGCATGCCGGAGAGTGGTGGGTGAGAGAAGGGAGAGTATCATGAAAGAATAGCTAATGGATACAGGGCTATTATTAATACCTAGTTGATGGGATGATCTGTGCAGCAAACCACCATGGCACATATTTACCTATGTAACAAACCTGCACATCCTGCACAGGTACCCCTGAACTTAAAATAAAAGATGTAAATGAAAAATAATAATAATTGCAGGTTACCTGATAGAATGCAGTAAGAAGATCATGGGATGACTTCCGTGATACTCTTGCCAAAAAAAATTATCATCTAAATCTTATCATAAAAAAATTCAAAGAAATCTAATGGAGGGACATTCTGTATTACTGGACTTTACTCTTCAAAAGATTTGAGATCATAAAGGTCAAAGAAAAACTGAGAAACTGTTCCAGACTGAAAGAGTCATGACAACTAAATGAAATTCATGGACCTGAATGGGATCCTTTTGCTACAAAGAACATTATAGACAATTAAGAAAACTTAAAAAGAAACTGAGAATTAAATGATCAAATCTATTGATGTTAACTTTCTGATTATAAAGTAGTTATAGAAAATGTCCTGACTTGTGGGAATACCCACTAAAGATATCAGATGTGATGGCATAATGTCAGAAATTTACTCTCAAATGGCCCACAGGGGGAAAGTTATTTTTCCTAAAATGTGGAAATTTTCTCCAATTTTAAGACTGTTTCCCAAAAGTTAATCATATAAAGAAATGAAACAATAAATAGAAAAAGTGAGGCCAGGCATGGTGGCTCACGCCTGTAATCCCAGCACTTTAGGAGGCCAAGGTGGGTGGATCACAAGGTCAGGAGATTGAGACCATCCTGGCTAACATGGTGAAACCCCGTCTCTACTAAAAATACAAAAAATTAGCCAGGCGCGGTGGCAGGCGCCTGTAGTCCCAGCTACTCAGGAGGCTGAAGCGGAAGAATGGTGTGAACACAGGAGGCGGAGCTTGCAGTGAGCCGAGATCGCATCACTGCACTCCAGTCTGGGCAACAGAGCGAGACGCCATCTCAAAAAAAAAAAAAGAAAAAAGAAAAAGAAAAAGTGAAAAGCCTTAGGCAAACCTTATTTTTCCACAAGGAAAGATCTATATAAATCAGTGCTTAAAATTAAAATTATATAAGTTTGACTGCACTATAGCAATTGTAATACATCCAAACATCGACAATGACCACAGTACCAGTATACCAAAATGATATCTATCTAAACTTAAATCTATCACTATATATAAAGATAAAAATTATAAAATACAAACAAGCCATCAGTTCATTCCACTAAATTATTAATGGCAACTTGATTATTTTGCTGTTTAAACAGTTAACATTTGAGCAGTTCAAGTATGTAAAACTCAATAATACTGGTTTTCATTTGCAAAATCCACTTAAAAGTTAGCTGAAGAGGTCAAGAAACATTATTTAAAATACTATATAAATTTTCATCAGACATGTATAATACAGAATATTTCCCTTTAGTAAAAATGCTCACATCATATACTTAATGGGAAACAAAATATCATGTGAACAGCCCAGAAATAAAATTGCCTTATCTTTCAGATCATGTATTTTCTGCTTAAAATCTGTACATATTCTTTTGTTGCTTCCAACACTGCATCTTGATTCAGATTTTCCTTGTGTGTAGATTCTAGAGAAGCTATATAGGATCCAGGTTCACATTTAGTAGCAGCTGAAAATAAAAAGCAAGAATTATATTATTATTATTATTATTACTATTATTATTATTATTTTAAGATAGGGTCTCATTCTTTCACCTCTGCTGGAGTGCCATGGTGTGATCACAGGTCACTGCAGTCTCGACCTCCCAGGCTTAAGCAATTCTCCTGCCTCTGCCCCAAGTACTTGGAAATGCAGGCATAAGCCACCATGCCTGGCAAGGTTTTGTATTTTTTATAGGGGCAAGGTTATGTCATGTTGCCCAGGCTGCTCTCAAACTCCTGCACTCCAGCAATCTGCCTGCCTCGGGCTCCCAAAGTGCTGGGACTACAGACATGAGCCAACATGCCTGGCCAAAGAAGTATATTCTACATATTTCATAGTTAACTAAGTGTAAGTCAGTAAAAAAGAGTTGAGAGCTTTTTCACTGTTAATAAGAATGAAAAGTATGTATGATTACAATACTAAGTTATTATAGATAAGAATCTGGGGAGGTTCCAAGATGGCCAAATAGGAACAGCTCCAGTCTATAGCTTCCAGGGTGAGTGATGAGGAAGATGGATGATTTCTGCATTTCCAACCGAGGTACTGGGTTCATCTCACTGGGGCTCACTGGGGCTTGTCAGACAGTGGCTGCAGCCCACGGAGTGTGAGCTGAAGCAGGGCGGGGCATTGCCTCACCCAGGAAGCACAAGGGGTCAGGGAATTCCCTTTCCTAGCCAATGGAAGCCATGACAGACAGTACCTGGAAAATCAGGACACTCCCACCCTAATACTGCACTTTTCCAACGGTCTTACCAAATGGCACACCAGGAGATTATATCCTGCGCCTGGCTAGGAGGGTCCCACGCCCACGGAGCATCACTCACTGCTAGCACAGCAGTCTGAGATCCATCTACAAGGCGGCAGTGAGGTTAGAGGAGAGGTGTCTGCCATTAATGAGGCTGGATTCAGTAAACAAAGTGGCAGGAAGCTTGAACTGGGTGGAGCCCACACAGCTCAGGGAGGCCTGCCTGCCTCTGTAGACTCCACCTCTAGGGGCAGGGCATAGCTGAATAAAAAGCAGCAGAAACTTCTGACAGCTTTGAAGAGAGTAGTGGTTCTCCCAGCATGGAGTCTGAGATCTGAGAATGGAAAGACTGCCTCCTCAAGTGGGTCCCTGACCCCTGAGTAGCCTAACTGGGAGACACCTCCCAGTAGGGGCCAACTGACACCTCACACAGGTGGGTGCCCCTCTGAAATGAAACGTCCAGAGGAAGGATCAGGCAGCAACATTTGCCGTTCTGCAATATTTGCTGTTCTGCAGCCTCCACTGGTGATACCCAGGCAAACAGGGTCTGGAGTGGACCTCCAGCAAACTCCAACAGGCCTGCAGCTGAGGGTCCTGACTGTTAGAAGGAAAACTAACAAACAGAAAGGACATCCACACCAAAACCCCATCTGTACGTCACTATCATCAAAGAACAAAAGTAAATAAAAGAACAAAGATGGGGAGAAACCAGAGCAGAAAACCTGAAAATTCTAAAAATCAAAGGGCCTCTTCTCCTGTGAGGGATCACAGCTCAACGCCAGCAACACAACAAAGCTAGATGGAGAACGACCTTGATGAGCTGACAGAAGTAGCCTTCAGAAGGTCGGTAATAACAAACTTCTCTGAGCTAAAGGAGGATGTTTGAACCCATCGCGAGGAAGCTTCACACCTTGAAAAAAGATTAGATGAATGGCTAACCAGAATAAACAGTGTAGAGAAGAACTTAAATGACCTGATGGAGCTGAAAACCATGGCATGAGAACTACATGACGCATGCATAAGCTTCAGTAGCCGATTCCATCAAGTGGAAGAAAGTGTATCAGTGATTGAAGATCAACTTAAAGAAATAAAGTGAGAAGAGAAGTTTAGAGGAAAAAGAGTAAAAATAAATAAACAAAACCTCCAAGAAATATGGGACAATGTGAAAAGACCAAATCTGCGTTTCATCAGTGTACCTGAAAGTGACGGGGAGAATGGAACCAAGTTGGAAAACACTCTCCAGGATATTATCCAGGAGAACTTCCCCAACCTAGCAAGGCAGGCCAACATTCAAATTCAGGAAACACAGAGAACACAACAAAAATACTCCTCGAGAAGAGCAACTCCAAGACACATAATTGTCAGATTCACCAAAGTCGAAATGAAGGAAAAAATGTTAAGGGCAGCCAGAGAGAAAGGTCATATTACTCACAAAGGGAAGCCCATCAGACTAACAGCGGATCTCTCGGCAGAAACTCTACAAGCCAGACGAGAGTGGGGGCCAATATTCAACATTCTTAAAGAAAAGAATTTTCAACCCAGAATTTCATATCCAGCCAAACTAAGCTTCATAAGTGAAAAAGACATAAAATCCTTTACAGTCAAGCAAATGCTAAGAGATTTTGTCACCACCAGCCCTGCCTTACAAGAGCTCCTGAAGGAAGCACTAAACATGGAAAGAAATAACCAGTACCAGCCACTGCAAAAACATGCCAAATTGTAAAGACCATCAAGGCTAGGAAGAAACTGCATCAACTAATGAGCAAAATAACCAGCTAACATCATGATGACAGGATCAAATTCATACATAACAATATTAACCTTAAATGTAAATGGGCTAAATGCTCCAATTAGAAGACACAGACTGGCAAATTGGATAAAGAGTCAAGACCCATCAGTGTGCTGTATTCAGGAGACCCATCTCACGTGCAGAGACACACATAGGCTCAAAATAAAGGGATGGAGGAAGATCTACCAAGAAAATGGAAAACAAAAAAGAGCAGGGGTTGCAATCCTAGTCTCTGATAAAACAGACTTTAAACCAGCAAAGATCAGAAGAGACAAAGAAGGCCATTACATAATGCTAAAGGGATCAATTCAACAAGAAGAGCTAACTATCCTAAATATATATACACCCAATACAGGAGCACCCAGATTCATAAAGCAAGTCCTTAGAGACCTACAAAGAGACTTAGACTCCCACAAATAATAATGGGAGACTTTAACACCCCACTGTCAACATTAGACAGATCAACGAGACAGGAAGTTAACAAGGATATCCAGGAATTGAACTCAGCTCTGCACCAAGCAGACCTAATAGACATCTACAGAACTCTCCACCCAAAATCAACAGAATATACTTTCTTCTTAGCACCACATCACACTTATTCCAAAATTGACCACATAGTTAGAAGTAAAGTACTCCTCAGCAAATATAAAAGAACAGAAATTATAACAAACTGTCTCTCAGACCACAGTGGAATCAAATTAGAACTCAGGATTAAGAAACTCACTCAAAACTGCACAACTACATGGAAACTGAACAACCTGCTCCTGAATGACTACTGGGTAAATAAGGAAATGAAGGCCAAAATAAAGATGTTCTTTGAAACCAATAAGAACAAAGACACAACGTACCAGAATCTCTGGGACACATTTACAGCAGCGTGTGAGGGAAATTGATAGCACTAAATGCCCACAAGAGAAAGCAGGAAGTATCTAAAATCGACACCCTAACATCACAATTAAAAGAACTAGAGAAGCAAGAACAAACAAATTCAAAAGTTAGCAGGAGGCAAGACATAACTAAGATCAGAGCAGAAATGAAGGAGATAGAGACACAAAAAACCCTTCAAAAAAATCAATGAATCCAGGAGCTGGTTTTTTGAAAAGTCAACAAAATTGATAGACCGCTAGCAAAACTAATAAAGAAGAAAAGAGAGAAGAATCAAATAGATGCAATAAAAAATTAAAAAGGGGATATCACCACCAATCCCACAGAAATACAAACTACCATCAGCGAACACTACAAACACTTCTATGCAAAAAAACTAGAAAATCTAGAGGAAATGGATAAATTCCTGGACACATACACCATCCCAAGACTAAACCAGGAAGAAGTTGAATCCCGGAATAGACGAATAACAGGCTCTGAAATTGAGGCAATAATTAATAGCCTACCAACCAAAAAAAGTCCAGGACCAGAAGGATTCACGGCCAAATTCTACCAGAGGTACAAGGAGGAGCTGGTACCATTCCTTCTGAAAGTATTCCCATCAATAGAAAAAGAGGGAATTCTCTCTAACTCATTTTATGAGGCCAGCATCATCCTGATACCAAAGCCTGGCAGAGACACAACAAAAAGAGACCAATATCCCTGATGAACATCGATGCAAAAGTCCTCAAAAAATACTGGCAAACCAAATCCAGCAGCACATCAAAAAGCTTATCCACCATGATCAAGTTGGCTTCATCCCTGGGATGCAAGGCTGGTTCACCATATGCAAATCAATAAACATAATCCATCACATAAACAGAACCAAAGACAGAAACCACATGATTATCTCAAATTGATGCAGAAAAGGCCTTTGACAAAATTCAACAGCCCTTTATGCTAAAAACTCTCAATAAACTAGGTATTGATGGAACGTATCTCAAAATAATAAGAGCTATTTATGACAAACCCACAGCCAATATCATACTGAATGGGCAAAAACTGGAGGCATTCCCTTTGAAAACAGGCACAAGACAGGGATGCCCTCTCTCACCACTCCTATTCAACATAGTGTTGGAAGCTCTAGCCAGGGCAATCAGGCAAGAGAAAGAAATGAAGTGTATTCAATTAGGAAAAGAGGAAGTCAAATTGTCCCTGTTTGCAGATGACATGATTGTATATTTAGAAAACCCCATCGTCTCAGCCCAAAATCTCCTTAAGCTGATAAGCAACTTGAACAAAGTCTCAGGATACAAAATCAATGTGCAAAAATCACAAGCATTCCTATACACCAATAATACACAAACAGAGAGCCAAATCATGAGTGAACTCCCATTCACAATTGCTTCAAAGAGAATAAAATACCTAGGAGTCCAACTTACAAGGGATGTGAAGGACCTCTTTTAGGAGAACTACAAACCACTGCTCAATGAAATAAAAGAGGACACAAACAAATGAAAGAACATTCCATGCTCATGGATAGGAAGAATCAATATCGTGAAAATGGCCATACTGCCCAAGGTAATTCATAGATTCAATGCCATCCCCACCAAGCTACCAATGACTTTCTTCACAGAATTGGAAAAAACTACTTCAAAGTTCATATGGAACCAAAAAAGAGCCCACATTGCCAAGACAATCCTAAGCCAAAAGAACAAAACTGGAGGCATCACACTACCTGACTTCTAACTATACTACCAGACTACAGTAACCAAAACAGCATGGTACTGGTACCAAAACAGAGATATAGACCAATGGAACAGAACAGAGGCCTCAGAAATAACACCACACATCTACAACCATCTTCGGTTGTACAATTGATCTTTGACAAACCTGACAAAAACAGGAAATGGGGAAAGGATTCCCTATTTAATAAATTGTGCTGGGAAAACTGGCTAGCCATATGTAGAAAGCTGAAACTGGATCCCTTCCTTACACTTTAGACAAAAATAAATAAATAAATAAAATAAAATCTCTTCCTTATACCTTACACCTTCCTTACACCTTAGACAAAAATTAATTAAAGATGATTAAAGACTTAAACATTAGACCTAAAACCATAAAAACCCTAGAAGAAAACCTAGTCAATGTCATTCAGGACATAGGCATGGGCAAGGACTGCATGATTAAAATACAAAACGCAAGGGCAAAAAAAGCCAAAATTGACAAATGGGATCTAATTAAACTGAACAGCTTCTGCACAGCAAAGGAAACTACCATCAGAATTAACGGGCAACATACAGAATGGGAGAAAATTTTTACAATCTACCCAACTGACAAAGGGCTAATATCCAGAATCTACAAAGAACTCAAACAAATTTACAAGAAAAAATCAAACAACCCCATCAAAAATGGGTGAAGGATGTGAACAGACACTTCTCAAAAGAAGAGATTTATGCAGCCAACAGACACATGAAAAAATGCTCATCATCATGGCCATCAGAGAAATGCAAATCAAAACCACAATGAGATACCATCTCACACCAGTTAGAATGGCGATCATTAAAAAGTCAGGAAACAACAGGTGCTGGAGAGGATGTGGAGAAATAGGAACACTTTTACACTGTTGGTGGGACTGTAAACTAGTTCAACCCTTGTGGAAGACAGTGTGGCGATTCCTCAAGGATCTAGAACTAGAAATACCATTAGATGCAGCGATCCCATTACTGGGTATATACCCAAAGGATTATAAATCATGCTGCTATAAAGACACATGCACACGTATGTTTATTGCGGCACTATTCACAATAGCAAAGACTTGGAACCAACCCAAATGTCCATCAATGATAGACTGGATAAAGAAAATGTGGCACATATACACCATGGAATACTATGCAGCCATAAAAAAGGATGAGTTCGTGTCCTTTGTAAGGACATGGATGAAGCTGGAAACCATCATTCTGAGCAAACTATCACAAGGACAGAAAACCAAACACTGCATGTTCTCACTCATAGGTGGGAATTGAACAATGAGAACACTTGGTCACAGGGTGGGGAACATCACACACTGGGGCCTGTCATGGGGTGGGGGGCAGGGGGAGGGACAGCATTAGGAGGTATACCTAATTAAATGATGAGTTAATGGGTGCAGCACACCAACATGGCACATGTATACCTAAGTCACAAACCAGCACATTGTGCACATGTACCCTAGAACTTAAAATATAATAAAAAAAAAACTGCAGAGTTGGCATAAGGATTAGGCCAATATGAGTAAAGGGACTGGTGTAGTGCCTGATAGTATCAGGTGCTCAATAAAAGACACTGTTGCTTCTGGAAAAAAAAAAAAAAGAATCTGTCCATAGTTGCACACTGAATTAATGATCACTGTGATTGTGTATCACAGCTTCTGGTTTTCTCATTCTTCATTCATTTATTCAACAATCATATGTTAAGGTATGAGACTATGACAAGTCCTGGAGTTACAAGATGAAGATGATACAGTCCACCCCCAGCAATCGTATGCTATAACCTGAAAAAGCAGACAAATAGGCGATTTCCATACCAAGTCATAGATACGCTGATAGGTGTAAAACAAGGCACTATTGGAACTCAAGAGGGACACCTATCCCAGTTTTGTCTGGATATTGTAGGCTTTTTGGTGGAGGCATGGTTAGTGGATATCTGAAGGATGAGAAAAAAAGGTTGGCAGATAGAGCAGAGAAGCAAGTGCAAAGAGCTGGAGGAGAAAGAAGACTACTGTGGAGTTCTGTGCAGTCCAGTTTGGCTGGATCCTGGAGCAAATGGGCAGAGTACAGTAAGTGGTGAGAGATAAGCCTGAGTAGCTTGACAAGAACCAAATGAACATGAGTGTTTATATTCCATGTTAAGGAATTTGGAACTTTTCCTGAGGGCAAAAGTAAACCAATGACACTGTAAATGACTGGAGACTTAAAGTGTTACCTCTCAAGCGACTGCTTATAAACTGTAACTGCTTGACTAGGTTACTAGATGAGACTGGAGTGTTTTGGCCTTAGTTGACGATGCCTTTGTTTTCTGAGAACAGCTTCTGTGTGCTGGCTGATAGTACCATAGGGATGGCAGAAGTGAAGAGTAGAGCCAGACTTCTTGAGCTTTTTTTTTCAAGCTATGGAATGTGATGAATTCATGAGGCATAAGTATGCTCTTCATTATACATTGCAAGTTTTCATATCTTTCATTAGATGTGTGTAAGAAAGAATATTTAATGTAGTATCTATTAGCCCAAGAACGGAAAGGGATGTCATTTGCAGTTTATTTCAGACATATATTACTTAATCCAAATTTAATTCATAAATTTTGGTAACATACCTGCTACTTGTGTAGCTATATCATTTTGCAACTTCCACTGCATCTGAAATAAGTCAAATATTATTTATAATGTTTAAGAAGAGACATTATCATGGTAAGAAGCATCAACTACAAAACATGGCCTTTAAATAATACTTTTAGAGACTAGACCTAACTTGAAGACTGCTTAAATTTAAAAAATCACATAAATCCTATTTTAAGTTTAGATAATGGAGAACATATATGTGTTACGCTGTTTAGATTAATCTCACAAAAGTACAATTAATATTGGTCTGTTGGATCTATGTCATTTCAAAAGTGTGATTTTTTTCCCTTATTAGTACAGAGGTTAAACAATTCAAGTCATATTCTGCAATGAATGCATTACTTTCCCATTCTTATCAAAACTCTGCCTTTTATCAAAGTCTAATCAGTTTTTCACTTTAATGAATAGTTCCTTAAAATGAACTCTCCATTCTCCACTTTTAGAAAATAATAATTTTAAAGTATGTTTTTTGCTATTAATTCAGCACAGAATCTTTAATACATACTTGAAGAAAGCAGTATTGTTGTGATGCCATGTGAAAGTTCCACTGGCAAAAGATTAAAAATACTATGCTATCTATTATGATTAACATTTCTTTATTCATATGGACACAAAGATTTCAGAAAATTTACATGAAAACAACAATAAATATAGGTTAGAGCCAGTTTTCAATCTTAGTTTCTTTGATTCATGAGTGTCTAGAATTAAAAACCAGGAAAACAATATAGAATTATTTAACTGCAACTTTGATTTCTTTTCAGAAATTAGTACCCATTTTTTGAAGCATCTGACAAGTTACCATTATCTACTTAATTATGAAAGGTGTGGGAATATTTCAAACTTATTGCCAGTGTCTCTATCTAGAGTGCTCTTACTTAAATCTTTTGTAGAATAGGTATTCTCTCATTAAATGCCCAGAACAGGGTCTGAGATAGTTTGTGGTGATAATGATAATGATATCTAATGCCTTTACAAATTTTAGGTGTCAAGTCAATTTTTTTTTTTAACTAACAGGTTTACCAATATTTTGAGACTCCTTTCCATAACATTTCTATGACAAAAACATTATAGATAGGCTTTATAGAGTAAGTAACATGACAACAGCATTACCAGCCAGGCCTTATAAAAGTAGTAATTCAATACCAGATAAAGGGGAAAGCCTTTCTTCAAAGAACACTAGATATTGCCATTCATAAACACTACGTAAAAAGTACATTTTTACGTGACTCAAATTAAGACATTACTACTGTAATGTTGTTATCTTTTCTCCCAAAAGCTCTTCTGGCTAAATATTTCTAATGTAATAGATTTTATTATTTCTTTATACCCCATTCACAAATATTTTCATACTACCTCAATTTTGTTAACATAAAAATGAAATAATCTTCTTAACAAATTGCTTACTTTTATACTGAAGAAATCATAACTCTGTAGAGAGAGAATACTTTTTATATAACAACTTTAAGTAAAGGTCATTTTCTCTCCAAACTCTTCAATACGAGTACATGGTAGAAGTCACTGCCTGTCTTCCAGCCCTGGAGTGGCCTCCCCCTACATCAATTCTCTTCCAACCTTTCCCTGACCCTTGAATATTTCACCACATAAATGACAACGGAGGGCAGCTGCCTTTGGGAAAGAGATCCCAGGTCAGATGCAAAAGCAGAGGGAAAAAGGACAGACCCAGAACACGGGGAGGGAGCGCCTCTGGGACAGGAACCCACACGCTTAGGAAAGGGGTTTTGAGTGTTGATGGCTCCAGTTTTTTCCTGGCCAGTGAAAGGCCGGGGTGGCTTTACCTATTTTCAGAAGCAAAAACAGGCAAATATTAAGCGACTTTTTAAAAGTCCTTTCATTTTATTTTTGCTTTACCATTAAATCACACATTTTCCTCATATTTCCCTTCAAAGAAATTGAGAATTGTTTTCCCCAGTTGAACCACTTAATACAGTGCCTGGCACAGATAATAGAAGGGAAAAGGAGAGAAAAGTGTCTTGGTGACATTAATCACTGTCCTATTCAGTGAGACAAGGGGGCCATCGACGGCTTTTGTAGTGTGCAGAGCAATAGCTCAGGAGAAACTGAACATCACCAGAGGAAATAAAAGAGCTTAGTAAACTGTTAATCTTCACTTTATACAACATACTAACATCAAAAGCTACACTAGCTCCTTGTGGAGTAAAATACATCAACTTTTTAATAAAACTGCTCCTCCTGCCTCCATGGCCTTTCTGTTTATCTCCAGGTGGGGATTATGTCTCAGACAGTGGAGGAAGTCCAACATCAACAATGCGAGTACATCTGCAAATATATTTACACTTTTTCATTAAAAATATAAGTAGGTGGGAAGGTAATACATAGCAGAACATATGTACCAGCACATTTCAGCTAATTAGTAGGATTCTCTTAGAAATGATCCTTTTCAAGCTATGTCCCACAGAAATCTAAGGTTCCACAGAGGACGCTGAAGGATTAAGGGATAAGAAAGTCACAGCTTCAGAGCACTGATCCTTCCTTTAGTCAGACAGCACTACTTCTGTTTTCTATAATGTGGTTTCCTGAAATTTTAAAAAGTTCTATTCTTAAAAAAAAAAAAAAGAGTTTTACTTAAAGGTATGAATGTCACTGATTTAGTCAAAGTCCCTAATTTTATACAAGAAACAGAACAGGCTCAGAGAGACTGCAGCTTGCCTGAGGTCACAAAGCCAATTAGTTACAAGCTAGGAGTGGGCGGCTTCAGATATTTCACTGAGCCTGGAGTTATTCTATGCCAGCTGCTTCCTTCATATTCAGAAAAGAAATACAGATTTTAAGAAAATAACTCAGAGAGGCCAGGTGTGGTGGCTCACGCCTGTAATCCCAGCACTTTGGGAGGCCGAAGTGGGTGGATCACAAGGTTAGGAAATCGAGACCAGCCTGGCCAATATGGTGAAACCCTGTCTCCACTAAAAATACAAAAATTAGCCGGGCGTGGTGGTGCGTACCTGTAGTCCCAGCTACTCAGGAGGCTGAGGCAGGAGAACCGCTTGAACCCAGGAGGCGGAAGTTGCAGTGAGCAGAGATTGCGCCACTGCACTCCAGCCTGGGTGACAGAGACTCTGTCTCAAACAACAACAACAACAACAACAACAACTCAGAGAAAATGCATCTATAAACTGTCATGATGCTCTATAATGTTTAAGCATGAGACAAAAAAGAGTAGCTCTCCAAATTGTAAGTTATGAATCAAATTTAAAGAACAATTAATATCATAACTTCTGCTAGTACCAGTCAAGACACTCAACTTGTAAAGAACACATTTTTCAAACTGCAGAACAGAAAACTTAAAGGAGAAAAACTTTAGTTGAACCAAGCAAGCAGAAATTGAGAAAACTGTTCCTTAAAAGAACTATTCATTCTCCTCCAAATAAGACTTGGTTTATGAAAATCAATCAACAAATCAATTATCCATGTTGTGAGTTATTTATAGAAAAACTGAAAACACAAAAGAGATTTCTCTTTGCCATCTGGCATACGTCTGATGAGAATATGCCAACTTCTCATCATTAATTGGTACATAGAAAGACATGGGCTTAATTTCAATTATCACTTAAATCCAGCCAGAAATGATAGGAGAACCTTCATTTCCCTGGCCTCGGGTTTCAAGTGAGGACTTAGACTCTCTCTACCTATAGCTTCCTCTTGAGAGGATGTCAGATCTACCTATAATGGGTGAATGTGAGCAAAGCACACAGTGTGCTTCCTTGGCTCAGGGTCTCTTTCAAAAGATGTGTCTGCCCACAGTGACATGAGTTCAGGTCTGCTGTCATCTCTGCAGTAAGCAGCATGCACCTGCGATGGGTGTCAAGCATTTGTTTTCTCCACTTAAAACTCTGTGGGTTAGTGCCTAATCTGGGATAAAATACTGTGGCTGCACGTCTGAGCCACATCCTCCCATTAGTTATCATGAGTCTGTAATAGAGCTAGTGTGTTGATGTCCATCTATCTGACTCCTATGTTCTGAACTCAGAAGGGAATGAGGAGCACCATTTGCTGCCTATCCACCACAGCCTGAACAAGAAAGATGACTGTATACACTTATAGAAACAGTTTCTTCTTCCTTGACTTTTCTAATCTTACCATTCTTCACAACTACCTCCACTTTAAAGAGGGGAGGAGTTAGAAGGAAGATTTTTTTAAAGAAATATAATGAAATCAGTACCAATGGCAAAGTCCAATAAATACAAAGTTCACTCTTCAGCAATAACTTATTGACAGGCTACTGCTAAATTATACTTGAGATTACAGGCTGGAAATAAGGAGCCAATAAAACTATAAAAAGTACTTCTGATATATAGGACAAAGGATCCCAGGGTAAATCTAGAATGTGAAAACTGTAAGTAAAAATTAGTAAAACATAGGCATAGCAATCTATTATCACTACAATGGTGTTAAGAGGCAAGGCCACGTGGCAGGCCAGGTCTCACTAACGCAGGCCTCCATAACAACTGCTTTGGCACTGACTGAGTAGTTAAGTTAAATATTAAAAGCTGAAAGAGCCAGTGCCCTTATACAGGCTGGAATGTAACAAAAGCCCACCAAGAGTCTTGTCTAGGCCTTAAAGCCTGACAAAATAATGAAGGAATTCTTAACAGGACCTGTTTAGTATTAAACAAGTTTTATTGGGGATCTGAAGAAACTCCCCAGGCCTCCACAGACAAGTTTATTGGGGGTCTAATGGAACTCCCAAACCTCCATGATTTAGCAGGAGACAAAATAAGGGTAATCACCCCAGCACCTGGACCCATTTAGATTAAATAAATTTACTGAAGCTCCAGAGGAAGGTCCTCAGGACTTAGACCTTAGTTACAGATTAAAAGAAGTTAATCACTTATGTCTATAGATGAATGCACACTTACATGCAGATATACAGCTTAGAAGGTATATAAGCTCTGGAAAACTTTGTAATTTTGAGTTGGTCTGGTAATAATTTCCAGGCCTTCCCTGTAACTGGTTGCAGAAAATAAAACCTCTCTTCCTCCCCAGTTTATCTGCATCTCATCTTCCTCCCCAGTTTATCTGCATCTCATTACTGGGCCATGAGAAATAGCAGCCTGACTCTCAGTTTGGTCTGAGAGATGCAATAAATGCTAAATGTCATGAATGTAGAGAAAATTTGTTTCAACAACCAGTTATAATAAATTATTTCTCTGGTGTGTGATTTCATACAAAATTATAACCATTTTTCTTGAGGTTAGATAAAATGCTGAGTATGATAGCACTTCACAGTAGGAATAGTCCAAAGTGTTAAAATCTTGCAAATAAAGGAGATGGATAAACAGATCCAATATTAGTGCTATTTTTAACATTTGCTTTTGAAAATCATAGCTAAAAATTTCTAAATATCCTTTGTTTTGTAATGCCCCACCCAGAAACCCACCCCCCTACCTTTTTTTGTAAATATCAGTTCAGGTGATACGTTACCACCTCTTCCTTGTATTAGCTGATGTTTTCCTATAGGAAATACTTAAGTTCCTAGCAACTCTAGAAGGCACCTCCTTTATGTAACTCTAAAAATTCTGTAAACAACAGCTATATAAGAATTCTTCCAAGGTGTGATTATGGAGACATGCCTTTGTATCTTTTTTTTTTTTTTTTGAGATGGAGTCTTGCTCTGTCACCTGGGCTGCAGTGCAGTGGCACAATCTCAGCTCACTGCAACCTCTGCCTCCTGGGTTCAAGCGATTCTCATGCCTCAGACTCCCAAGTAGCTGGGATTATAGGCACCCGCCACCACGCCAGGCTAATTTTTGTATTTTTAGTAGAGACAGCGTTTCACCATGTTGTCCAGGCTGGTCTCGAATTCCTGACCTCAAGTGATCCACCCGCCTCGGCCTCCCAAAGTGCTGGGATTACAGGTGTGTGCTACCACGCTGGCTAATTTTTGTATTTTTAGTAGAGACGGGGTTTCACCATGTTAGCCAGGATGGTCTCCATCTCTTGACCTCATGATCTGCCTGCCTCAGCCTCTCAAAGTGCTGGGACTACAGGTGTGAGCCACTGCACCCAGCACTTGTATCTTGATATAATCACGCTTTTTAATCTCTTTTAGTAGGTCTAACATGTTTGGGCAAACAAATGCCCCACAAGGAAACTAGGTATGCCTTGGAACTACTACATTAACATTAACTTTAAAACAAACAAATTTTCTACTTATCTAGAAATACTAAAAAATGAACACCCCTTCCCCCCAAAAAAAAATCTAAAAAAAATAGTTCCTCAAAAATCTTCCCTTGCATCACATCTGCTTTTTTTTTTTCCACCCCCGCCCCCGCCGCCTGAGATGGAGTCTTGCTCTGTAGCCCAGGCTGGAGTGCAGTAGCGCAATCTCAGCTCACTGCAACCTTTGCCTCCCAGGTTCAAGCGATTCTCCTCAGCCTCCCAAGTAGCTGGGACTACAGGCACGCACCACCATGCCCAGCTAATTTTTGTATTTTTATTAGAGACGGGGTTTCACCATGTGGGAGGTTGGTCTCGAACTCCTGACCTCAGGTGATCCACCCACCTTGGCCTCCCAACGTGCTGGGATTACAGGTGTGAGCCACAGTGCCAGGCCTACATCTGCTTTTTATACTCCCTCAGCACCATCTTGTAAAATGATACATTACCTTGTTTTTCTGGTAAGTATTGACAAAGGAAAATATCTTGGGCCCCCAAAATCACTAAGCTAAAAGGCAAACTCAGGTTGGAAACTGCTTAGGGCAAACCTGCCTCCCATTCTATTCGAAGTTACCTCTCTGCTCACTGAGATAAATGCAGATCTGACTGTTTCCTTTGGAAAGGCTAATCAGAAACTCAAAAGAGTGCAACCGTTTGTCTCTCACCTATCTGTGTCCTGGAAGCCACCTCCCCGCTTCCAGTCTTCCTCCCTTTGTTTTAGCTTGTCCCGTCTTTCCAGAGTGAACCAATGTACTTCTTACATATATTGATTGATGTCTCATGTCTCCCTAAAATGTCTAAAACCAAGCTGTGCCCCGACCACCTTGGGCACATGTCATCAGGACTTCCTGAGGCTGTGTCACGGCTGTGTGTCCTCAACCTCGGCAAAATAAACTTTCTAAATTAACTGAGACTTGTCTCAAATTTTGGGGGTTCATAGTACTAATGAGAACATTATATTTGCATCTTGCTTAACCATTTACAGACGTATTTAACATTCGTTTTCCATTAGTACCCAGTGGTACAATTTCATGACTGAGGCATTTGGACACTGATCATCTGATTTTTTTCAGAAAAATAAAACCTAAGCAAACAATGTGATTAAAAATATCAGCTAGCTGGGCTCTTGTAATCTAAGTATTAAAACAATCATTTAATGCACTCCCTTTTAAGCTATTTGGCCACAATGCTAAGAAACCTTAGATTTGTTCTTCTATGATTTGTTAGGACACGAAATAGCCAGGTAAACACAACAAGGTTGAGGCTCACTCCATGCGGGCCTGTGCTACTTTTCTGTGCATTAATGAGACCATAAAAGCATCAAAACTATAAGCCAATGTGCACCCACTGAAAATTTTAAAAACAACAATATACACAAAGAAAACTATTTATTTTTGTTCAAACAAATGTTTTATGGATTTTGTAATTTTTTTAAGAGACAGAATCTTGCTATTTTGCCGAGGCTGGAGTGCTGCAGTGCCGTAGCTACTCACAGGAACAATCACTGCACACTGCAGCCTTCAACTACTGGGCTCAAGTGATCTTCCTGCCTCTGCCTCAGGAGTAGCTGTGACTACAGGTGTGTGCCACTGTGCCCAGCTGTTGTAATTTTCCCCCAGTTGAAAAATGGACAAATGTTAGACAAATACCTTAATCTGGGTCAAGAATAGTTGAACTATGTTTTTTTTTTTCCTTACCAACTCTATAGTTAATACAGCTTGTCATTCTTGGATCCATTTTGAAATCCCTAGAAATAGACTCTTACTCTGAGTGAAACCACATGGTTGAACTAAAAGGTTCCTATTACATGTCCAGGGGAGATGTCCATGGTAGCTTTACATGGAATTTGGGGTATTAAGAATAGAATTGATTGTTTGGGCACATTTGCTATTGAAGGACTCTAGATATCATTGCCGTCTTAGTCATCAATCACTCAACTTATGGCCAGGTAGACAGACATAACTTATGTGAGCTTTACTTTAAAAATTCAAATATTTGTTTGATTTAACTATTTCAAAACCACTGTAAAACTGCATAGCAATAGACACATTTTACTAAAATTGGGATTAAAACACTGTAAGTGCAATAGCAATTACAGATGTACTCATATGAGAAAATCACAAAACTTTTAACTTAAAGAACAGATTAATCAAGTGTTGCAGGTTTATATAACATATAAAAGTATTCACCTTGGATCCTTTTAAATAATAAACATCCATGGGTGGTTAGTGTCTGGACACCAATCAATCACATATGATGAGGGGTAGAAAACCTGAGGTAATGCAGAAAAACTTTAAAAGTGACCCCAGGCACACTAAACCCTTTAAAAGTGAACCCCAGACAAACTAAAATCAGTTAGTAAGACAAAGCACATCAAAGTATACCTTTGGTTAAAATCTGACTTAACTGCAGTTTTTAAAGAAATTTAAAATGTGTCAGTTTGGTTACATTTATTCAATAAAGTTAACAAAGGAGTAATCTCTTATGAATGAGAGCTCCAGGGACTTAAAAATAACTGTAAAATTTCTGTCTCCTCTCTTTATTAACACAGATAATTATTACCTTTACTTACCATACACGACAATTAAGTAACTGAGTATTTCACCAAATAACATACAAGAATTATATCAGAAGTCTGAACACCAAAGGAAAAAAGGTAACTAACCTTCAACAAGTAGCTCTCCATGCTCTTAAAAGCAGACCTCTTCTTTCTTGGAATATGTTTTCTGTTGAGACCTTCACTATCATTAAGATTTCTAACACAAGGTGACTCTAGGACTGGCCTCGTAGTGCCAGTGAATAGAGATCTGGTCTGCTTTTTCTCCACAGTAAGTTGCGTACTGACCTCTGCTATCATCTCATTAGTTCTATGAAGATTGCAAAAGACAAATGCTTCGTATTTCATTTTTTCCTAAATGATTCCTAAGTGACTTTAATTGTTCTAAAAGTTGCCATAAGAGTAAATGGAATATACCATAAGCCACAGTTTAACTCTGAAAATGTGTTAGAGCATGTCTACTCTATCCAACTATAGTTTTACCATTGTGCTAAAGAAGTACATCTATTTCTAGGGGGATTTCTAACAAACAAGTAGTTCAAATGAAGGAGAGGACAGAAAAGACTATCAATGATGCATGGCTTCACAGTTAACACTTGTTGCCCACCTGGAATGACTCTACTTATAAGATTCTTAAGGATGCCATTAGAATTACTTGTATTCAAAGGGTAACTATGTAAAATGATGAAGATATTAATTTGCTTGACAAAATAACCATTTCATTGCGTATAAACATATCAAAACATCACGCTGTACTCCTTAAATATATACAATAAAAAAACTAAAAGTAAAAATAAGAGCTAGAAGTACTTGTATTTAGTAAACCAGTTAGAGACTTTCTAAAAAACTATCTCTCAAAGACATTTTCAAACAATGGTTTTCACTGCCCTTGTACATTTCACCCATTATCTGGAAAAAAATTGAGCACTTGGCACTGAGGAATAATTCAGGGCAACTTTTCCTAGGGGAGAATAAGACTGCTGAAATCAAAGAGAACTAAAGCAGCATCGAGGACAATCAGCTCCTAAAACTGTGGCCCACACATCAGAGGCGGGGCCTGCCCTTTCTGTCTTCCACATACCCCCTCAGGCTGACCAAGGCGTTATTTTTTATCACTTAGTAAGTTATACTTCCCTTCAACCCTATGTTAATCATTCTCTACTTCACAAGTGTGCCTTTAAGTGGAGTGGAAAAACTATACAGGACAATTCTTCTCAAGGCACCCTCTAATGATCACAATCAAGCAAAGTGAATTTACTGAGTGCCAGAATGTGCCCAGAGTAGTCATACTTGACCCTTTCGGTTTTCAGCTGTCATCTTCCAAAAATTAATTAAACTCATTAATATTTCAAATTAAGGGAATACTGATAAACAATTTTTATAATGGTATCACTGTCTAAATTATGAAGCTTCATAAATACTTAGGTGAAACCCTAACAGATCAGGTTAACTATATAAGAATATTAAGGGGTGGGAGGAAGCCACATAAACCAAAAAACAGGAGAGACATGAACTGTCCTGGACTAAGATGTTAAAGATTATGTTCATTTACTATTTTCAATTTTACTTAAAGGTTAAGTTCATTTACTATTTATAATTTACAATTTTCCAAAATTGTATAATCTAGTTAGCTTTCACTTCCCACAAATCTCATGAACCTGTCTCACTAAAAGTCATGCTTTTGAAGGCAAATTAATGAGCTTAACTTATTTTCTGTGATTCTGCATATTGACTTACCTATTCAGTTCATTTGACAAGGATTCTCTAACTTTTACTTCTTCTAGGTAGAGTTCCTTATATCTTTCCAATTCGGTTTTATTAAAGTCGGCTTGCGAAGTTTTTATTCTGGAGATCTCAGATTCCAGATCTTTGATTGTGAGTTCCATCTGAGTTTTTATTGAAGTAGTATTATCCTCCTTTAACTGTGCTAACTGTTCTTGAGATACTGCTGCTTGTTTCTAAAATAAATTAAAAGGGAACATTTTAAAAGTAATTATAACCTGAATAATTACTGTGTATTTGTTTCCTTTTATTTGGAGTCAGTGATTCAGAGAACAATTTTAAGTATGTGATTCAGAGAACAATTTTAAGAACAATGTGAAGAAAGAAAGAAGCTCAAGCTTAACATATTTATTATCAGTACCAACTGAATTAATAATCGAATCTGAATTGTAGCACAATTCTCCAAAGAATGACAGAACCAAGTTAAAATTTTAAAAGTGGAACAATGTAACTTAAAAGCAGTTCAAGAGTACAGTACAATTTCTAAATCACAATTTTTTTTTTTTACTTTTTCTATTAGTCTTGTTTTATGCCAACTGGCTTTAGTAATCAAATGATTCTGTAGTGAGAATTATTATTATGGAAGATCAATTTAGTTATAAGAATGATGGAAATGAAAATATTTAAATGAAGAAACAAATACCACCTTCTTTCTAGACATCTACCAAACAAATTGCTGTAAGGAAAGTAGAGAAAACATGTACAATGTATATATCCAAAATAAAATTTGCAGTGAAATGAATGAGAGCACATTACAGATAAATATACCAACCTGCAAGGTGAGAACGGCTTCATTTAATTTTTCTGCTATTTCCTTCCTTGCTTTTTCTTCAATCAACAGTTTATGCTGTTCAGCTTCACCACGTTCTAACATATTTCTCTCCATATAACTTTTGAGGTTTACTACTTCTTGTTTCAGCTGCTTCTTATTCTTCTGTAGTGTTTCACATTGCTTTTGTATTGCTTTCATCGAGAATAATGTCTGTTGAAGTTGAAGAACTTCATTCTCTGCATCCAGATGTAGACATCGCGAAGGTGCAGTTTCCTGTGCTTCTGTAAGGTCAACCTGCATGAGTAAAACAATATAGTTTGGTAATGAAGAAGGTAGACTGAGAATGATCTAACATAAAACAATAATTTTTGAAATAAATTCAGTTGCAATAAAATGTTACCTATACTGTTGTAGATTCATAAAATACAGACCCTTGGATTATTCAGAAAATTAAAAATAAAGTTAAAACTACCAGAATTCACAAAAATATATCCTTTACTTTCATCATCTTTGCCACACAACATTTGGACTTGATCCTAGACTTCTGTTTTTCTATGATTGTTTCATGGCTTTCCTCTTTAAAATGGCTCTAAGTCACCCCCTTAGCACAAAGTCTCTTATTCCTTTAACCCACTATCATTCTCCAAAATTTGCAAAGAAGTTTTAGGGGCATCATATTGAATTATTTAGGCCTGAGTCAATAAATGGCTCCCATAATAAGACTCTGAAAATAAGACTCTAGTTAAAAATCTTGAAAAAAATGGGTTCCAATACCATAAGCCTTTTGCTGAACTGCAAATGTCTTATGCTAATTTGAGTTACATTTCAAAGAGTAATGATACTTGGAGTTAAGAAGCAATCACGTTTCCCAGTATAAATCTCAATGGCATGATCCATACCATTTTTCTGAAGAAAAATGCCTTAATTCAGTAGCACAATCTTGTAATTCATTGTTACTTTACACAAAATAAGGGAGCACATTAAACAATGACAACAAAAAATTGCACTGAAATTTCAGTGGTGCTGAGTTGGAAAGAACTGCTTTCCTTTAGAGGAAATAATTATGATTTTTTTTTTTATAAAGGTAAGTGAAGTGGTGGTTTTAAAACATCTACAAATTGCTTGTCACTTCTCCCATGACATTCCCTCTCCTGAATACAAGCTGCCATTGACAACCGGTTTCTCATGAACATAATGTGGCAGAACTGCTGTGTGACTTCTAAGGTTGGTTACAAAAAGTCACACAGCTTCTACCTGACTCTCTCTCTCTCGGAACACTTGTCCTTAAAATGCAGCCAACATGCTGTGAGAAAGCCCAAACCACACTGTGAATCCTCATGTAGGTAGGTGTTCGAGCTGACTTCCCTACCTAACGTCCCAGCCAAAAGCCAGCTTCGAATGCCGCACAGGTGAATGAATTAGACGATTCTAGTCCCCAGCTTTAAGTCATCTCAGCTGATGCCAAGTAAGGAAAAAGTGAGCTGGCCCCACTGAGCCTTGCCTAAAACTGCAGATTGTGACCAAAATAGATGTTGCTTTGAGACACGGCATTTTGTTATATACCAAGAAATAACTGATACAGATATTGACACTACATATGGATTGCACAACAACAAAACAACAAAAACTACTAAAACATGCAGGATTACCATTGGACCAGGAGCTAAGTGGAAGATGAAAGGACCTACAGAAGAATAAACATGAAAACAAGAAGAGTTTTAAAGAGACTGTTAGTGGAAGCCTGATGGTCCTGGAAGAAGCTGGTAGGAAAGGTTTCAAGGATAGTGAAGAAAATGATACTGGAACCTGAAGGAAAGGGCACTGTTATTACACAGCCACTGAAAGTAAAACCAATGCAAGAGATAAGCTAAAGAAAGACTACTACATATAAAGGAACCAGGACTTTCTGGGTTCAAGTATCTGTTTCCTTTTTACAGCCTCTCCACATGTCAGATTCCCAAATATAGACAGTCCTTGACTTAGCATGGTTCGACTCACCATTTTCTGACTTTTTATAATAGTGTGAAAATGATATGTGTTGAGTAATGAAATGATATGTGTAAGCCCCTTGGCTTACAGGGGTGGTTACATCAGGATAAAGTCACTGTAAATGGAAAACCCACCCACAACTTCTGATATTTGCAATTTATGATGACCCATAAATTGCAAATATCAGACATAACAAATGCAAATGTCATCGAGACATAACCCCATCCTAACTTGAGGGGCACCTGTATTGCTGAGATAAATGGCCTCTGGAATAAGATCAAATCCAGGTTGCTGCCAGGAGAACACAGTCTGAAGGTGAAGCCAAGACTGTCAGTGTAAGACCCTTTCTTAAGACCTCAGAAAGATTTAAGGTGGTGCCTCAAATTCCCTTAAAGATCTTAATGGTATACACATCTTAAGGCACTGTCCTATTACACAGAACAGTGTGCTTCCTTCACAGGAAGCACCAGGTGAAGTGTTTATCTCAAAGAGATCTGGACAAGAGGTTTTTCCAATGACAAGAACCCAAGTAAAATTCACAAGGGACTCTAAGTATTTAACAGAATTATAGTAATAATAGTACTGCTTGCCAGCTTGGATTAAAAGACACCAAGACAGTAAAAATGAAAAAAGGCCTTAGGACCTAAGAAGTTCTACAGGGAGGAAGCTGGCTGAGGAAACTACTTAGCTGAAAACACAGGTCATTGCTTATGAAAAGGATACAACAAAGAGCCAAGAAGGTACCACAAAGAGCCACAGAGGGTGGTTCCCATAAAGTCCAAATCAAAGAAGTAGAAGCACACGTCAGGCTGTATTTCAGAATTGCTGAAATGTGGTCCAGTAGTTCCTTTGTGACTCCCATTTTCTCTCTGTTCAATAGGAGGGTCTCTGGCAGTTTAGGAGAATGCTGGGTGGGTGAGTGGTAGATAACTTGTCCCTTTAGTTAGTTCTTAAGTCTTTGTGTTGACAAGAAATGCACACAAGGGGTTATACCGCAGAAACCACAACCCACGATGAATGCCTACCGGATGTGATAAAGATGGTAGGATCTTGCACTTCAAGCCTGAGCATGCTGCCATATTAAATGAAACGTGTATGTGAGGTGGGAGGTAATAATCAGAAATGAGTGTGCTTTTCAAGTGGTAGAAATTTTTAAAATTGTAGTTATAGGGCCAATTGTGCAGGTTTTAAAACATGTCTATACATTCCTTAATATGCACAGCATAGACAGAGACATCATCGAGATGGCTGACTGGGAATACCCAGCACTCACCTCTTTCAAAAAGAAAAACCAAAACAGCAAGTAGGTAACCACACCTTGAGGAAAACATCAAAGAGACCACACTGGAATTCAGCAGGAAATTGATAGGGATCCTCTGAGGACAGAAGGAAAGGGAACTGAGGTAGCCAGCCCAGCCAGGATCATCTCAAAGCCAGGACAGATTCTCTACAACCTCTACAACCATTCCCAAGATACACAGCCCATCAGACTTTCCAAGGTCAACACGAAAGGAAAAATCTTACAGGCAGCTAGAACAGCTGCATCAGGTGAACAGCTGACCTCTTTCTGGCAAAAACCTTATAAGCCAGATGAAAGTGGGGCCTATTTTCTTTCATCATCCTTAAAGAAATTTCCGCCAAGAATTCCTTATCATCCCAATCTAAGCCTCATCAGTGACAGAGAAATACAATCTTTCCCAGACAAACACTAAGGGAATTCATTACCACTAGACTGGACTTACAAGAGATTCTTAAGGGGGTTTCTAAATATGGAAAAGAAAGAACAATACCCACTACCACAAAAACACACTTAAATACATAGCCTACAGACCCTTTTACACAACTACACAACCGAGAGTACAAAGCAACCAGCTAAAAACATCATGGTGGAATCAAAATATCACATATAAATATTAACATTGAATTCAATGGTCTAAATGCCTCACTTAAAAGGCACAGAGTGGCAAGTTGAATTTAAAAGAACAAACCAACAAGAACCAACAGTCTGCTATCTTCAAGAGACACATCTCACATGTAATGGCACCCACAGGCTCTGAGTAAAGGGATGGACAAAGATCTGTCATGCAAATAAAATGCAAAAAACAAGGGGTTGTTATTCTTAGATAAAACAGACTTTAAACCAACAACAGCCAAAAAAGGACAAAGAAGGGCATTACACAATGATAAAGGACTCAATTCACCAAGAAGACATCCCTATCCTAAATATATACCCGCCCAACACTGGAGCACCCAGATTCAAAAACAACCAAGTCCTTCCAGACCTACCAAACGACTCAGTCACAAAATAACAGTGGGGGGCTTCAAAACCTCATTGATAGTGTTAAAGCAAATCATCGAGACAAAAAACTAACAAATTCTGGGCTTAAATTTAACACTTGACTAATTGGACCTAACAGACATCTACAGAGTACTCCACCAAACAACCACAGAATACACTTTTTTCTCATCTGCACAAAGAACTTACTCCAAGATCAACAATATGCTTGGCCATAAAGCAAGTTGTAAAAAATTTTTAAAAAATGAAATCACACAACACCATACTCTAGGACTACAGTGTAATAAAAACAGAAATGAATACCAAAAAGATCTCTGAAAACCACACAATTACATGGAAATCAAACAACTGGCTCCTAAATGACTTTAGGAAAAGAAGCAATTTAAGGTAGAAATAAAAAAATTATTTGTAATAAGCAAAAAGAAACATCATACCAAAACTTTTGGGATACAGCAAAAGCAGCATAAGAGGAAAGCTTATAGCACAAAACAAGTATGTCGAAAAGTTAGATCAGTAATTAACAATCTGACACCGTGCCGAGAGGAACTAAAAATCAAGAACAAAATAACCCCAAAGTTGGCAGCAGAAAAGGAATAACAAAAATCAGAGCATAACTGAGAAAATTGAGGCCCAAAAATCCATACAAAGGATCAATGAAACCAAAAGTTGGCTTTTTGAAGGGATAAACAATACTGAAGGCCACTAGCTAAATAAATTAAAAAACAAAACAAAACAAAAAAAACAGAGAACATCTAAATAAGCACAATCAGAAATGACAAAGATGACATTATAACAAATCCCACAGAAATACAAAAGATCCTCAGAGACTACAATGAGCACCACTGTATGCACACAAACTAGAATATCTAGAAGAAATGGATAAATCCCTGGAAACACAACTTAACAAAGATTGAACCAGGAGGAAATTGAAATCACGAACAGACAAATAACAAGTTCTGTAATTAAATCAGTAATAAAAAACCTACTAGCCAAAAACAGACCCAGATCAGACTGACTCAGCCAATTTCTACCAGACATACAAAGAAGACTGTTAACAAATCTACTGAAACTATTCCAAAATATTGAGGAGATACTTCTCCCTAACTCATTGTATGATGCCAGCATCATCTTGATACTAAAAGCCAGCAAAGACACAATGAATAAAGAAAACTACAGCCCAATATCCTTGATGAATGTAGACACAAAAGTCCTCAACAAAACATCAGCAAACAAAATCCAGCAACACATCAAATACTTACTTCACCACAATCAAGTCAGCTTTATATTTGTGATGCAAGTTGGTTCAAAGTATACAAATCAATGAATGTGTTTCACCACATAAACAGATTGAAAAAGAAAAACCATGTGATCATCTCAAAAGATGCAAAAAAGCTTTCAATAATATCCATAATTCCTTCATGAAAAAAAACACTCAACAAATTAGGCATCAAAGAAATGGACCTAAAAATAATCAGGGCCACTCTATAACAAACCCACAGCTAAAACCATACAGAATGGGCAAAAGCTGGAAGTGGGGGCTGAGTGCAGGGGCTCATGCTTGTAACCCCAGCATGTTGGGAGGTGAAGACAGGAGAATCACTTGAGGCCAGGAGTCTGAGACCAGCCTGGGCAACACAGTGAGACTTGTCTCCATAAAATAATGAAGAAAAAAATTAAAGAAAAAAGAACAAAAAAAGTTGGAAGCATTCCCCTTGACAACTGGAACAAGACAAGGATGCCCAGTCTCACCACATGTATTCAATATAGTACTGGAACTCCTAGTCAGAGCAATCAGGCAAAAGAAAGAAAGAAAAGGCATCCAAAAAGGAAAAGATGCCAAACTATCTCTCTTTGCAGATGATATGATTCTATACCTAGAAAATTCTAAAGAATCTTCCAATTTATCCTGGAACTGATAAGTGACTTCAGTCAGGACACAAAAATCAATGTAAAAATATCAGTAGCATTTCTATACACCAATAAAGTTCAAGCTGAGAGACAAATCAAGAACGTAATCCCATTTACAATAGCTGCACCAAAAAAAGCAAATTACTTAGGATGCATCTAACCACAGAGATGAAAGGTGGCTACAAGGAGAACTACGAAACACTGCTGAAAAAAATCATGACACCAAACAGATAACACCAAAAAAATGGAAAAACATTCCATGCTCATGGATTGGAAAAATCAACAGCATCAAAATGGCCATACAGCCCAAAGCAATCTACAGATTCAATACTATTCCTATCAAACTACCAATGTCATTTTTCACAGCATTAGAAAAAACTATTCTAAAATTTCATATGGAACTAGAAAAGAGCCCAAACACCCAGAGCCATCCTAAGCAAAGAGAACCAAGCCTGACGCATCACATTACCCAACTTCAAACTATACTACAGTAAACAAAGGCTACAGTAAACAAATCAGCACAGTACTGGCACAGAAACAGACATATAGACCAATGGAACAGAATCAGAAATAAAGCTACACACCTACAACCATTTGGTCTTTGACAAAGCCGACACAAATATGCAGCGGTGAAAGGACTCCCTATTCAATAAATGGTGCTGGGATGACTGGCTATCCATACACAGAAGAATGAAACTTGACCCCTAGCTATCACCACATACAAAAATTAATGAAAGCTGAATTACATTCTTAAAAGTAAGACCTCTAACTATAAAAATCCCACAAGAAAACCTAAGAAATACACTATTTGAAATCAGCCTCTGAAAATAATTTATGAATAAGTCCTCAAAAGCAATTGCAACAAAAGTTAAAATGAAAAATTGGGACCTAGTTAAACAAAGGAGCTTCCGCATAGGAAAAGGAACCATTCAAGAGACTAAATAGGCAACCTAAATAATGAAACAATATATTTAAAAGCTATGCATTGAACTAAGTTCTAATATCCAGAACCTATAAGGAACTTAAATCAACAAACAAGAATTTTAAAAATATATATAAAAGCAGGCAAAATACATGAAGAGACACTTCTCAAAAAAAAAGACATGCAAGTGAAGAGCAAACATATGAAAAAATGCTCATCATCACTAATCATCAGAGAAAAGCAAATCAAAGCCATAGTGAGATACCATCTCACACCAGACATAATGGCTATTACTAAAAAGTCAAAAAATAAGCAACAACAACCCAGATTTGGGCAGAGCTGCTACAGCAAAAAGGGAATTCTAATACACTGTTGGAGAAAATGCTAAATTCATTCAGCCACTGTGGAAAGCAGTTTGGAGTTTTCTCTCATGGAACTAAAAATAGAACTGCCATTCAACCCAGCAATCCCAGTAGTGGGTTAAATACCTATTCCCCCCAAAAAAATCATTCTACCAAAAAGACACATGCACCCATATGTTCACTGTAGCACTATTCACAATAGCAAAGATATAGAATCAAGCCAGAAGCTCATCAATCGTGCATTGGATTAAGAAAATGTAGCACATATACAATATGGAATACTATGTAGCTATAAAAAAAAAAAATACTGTCCTTTGCAGCAACATGGATGCAGCTGGAGGGCATTATCCTAAGCAAACTGATGCAGAAACAGATAACTAAATACTACATGTTCTCACTTTTAAGTGGGAGCTAAACATTGGGTACACATGGACATAAAGACGGGAACAATAGACACTGGGGACTATAAGGAGAATTGGGTTGGGACAATGGTTGAAAAATGACATGCCAGGTACTATGCTCACTACCTGGGTGATAGGTTCAATTGCACCCTAAACCTAAGCATTATGCAATATATCTTTGTAACAAACCTGCACATGTACCCCCTGAATCTAAAATAAAAGTTAAGAAAGAGAAAGAATAAACAAGATAAAAATAAAATTCCCTTTATAACTTGCAACAAAAAAACACCAATAACATTCCTCACAGAAATGGAAAAAACAATCCTAAAATTCATATGGAACCACAAAAAAGCTAGACTATACAAGCCAAGCCTGAGGGAAAAGAACAAAGCTGGAGGCATCACTCTACCTGACTTCAAAATATATTACAAGGTTACAGTAACCTAAAGAGCATGGTCTCAGTATAAAAATAGAAAATTAAACCAATGGAACAGAATAGAGAACCCAGAAATAAATCCACATATTTACAGACACCTGATTTTCAACAAAAGTGTCAAGAACATACACTGGGGAAAGAACCCTCTCTTCAACAAATGGGGCTGGGAAAACTGGATATCTGTAAAAAGAAGAATGAAACCGGTCCTTATCTTTCACCATATACAAAAATAAACTGAAAATGGATTAAAGACTTAAACATGAGATCCAAAATTATAAAACTACTACAAGAAAATATAGGGAAAATTCTTCAGGACATTGGTCAATGCAAAGATTTTATAGCTAAGTTATCACAGGCATATGCCAAAAAAAAGCACAGGCATAAGAACAAAAATAGATAAGTGAGGCTACATTAAAATTAAGTTTCTTCACAGCAAAGGAAACGACCAACAGAGTGAAAAAAACTACCAACAATCTGTAGATTGGGAGACAATATTTATAAATCTATTCATCTGAGAAAGGTCCAATATCTAGAATATACTGGGAACTCAAACAACTCAACAGTAAAAAATAGTTAATAATCCCCCTAAAATGCAGACAAAGAATTTAAATAGACATTTCTAAAAAGAAGATGTACAAATGGCCACAAATATATGGAAAAGTACTGAACATCACTCACTAACAGGAAAATGAAAATAAAATCCCAAATGAGATATCGTCTCACCACAGAATGGCTACTATCAAAAACAAACAAAGAAACAAACAACAACAACAAAAAAACACAAACAAACAAAAAACCCAAAAAGTAAAAAATCCTGGTGAGGTTGGGGAGAAAAACAAAACTCTTACGCACTCGTGGAGGGAATGTAAACTAGTATAGGCTGGAAGTTTCTTAAAAAACTAAAAATAGAAGTGTCATATGATCCAACAATCCCACTACTGAGTATTTATCCAAAAGAAAGAAAATCAGTATATCATCAGTATCCCCATGTTTATTGCAACACTATTCACAACAACCAAGATACAGAATCAACCTAAATGTTCATCAACAGATGAATGAGGTTAGTGAGTTAAAAAAATGTGGTATATGTACACAATGGAATAATATTCAGCCATAAAAAAGAATAAAATTATGTCATTTACAGCAACATGGATGAGGACATTAAGTGAAATAATTCAGGCACAGAAAAATAACTACTGTATGTTCTCACACATGTGGGAGCTAAAATTTTTTTTTATTATACTTTAAGTTTTAGGGTACATGTGCACAATGTGCAGGTTTGTTACATATGTATACATGTGCCATGTTGGTGTGCTGCACCCATTAACTCGTCATTTAACATTAGGTATATCTCCTAATGCTATCCCTCCCCCCTCCCCCCACCCCACAACAGGCCCCAGAGTGTGATGTTCCCCTTCCTGTGTCCATGTGTTCTCATCGTTCAGTTCCCACCTATGAGTGAGAACATGCGGTGTTTGGTTTTTTGTCCTTGCGATACTTTGCTGAGAATGATGGTTTCCGGTTTCATCCATGTCCCTACAAAGGACATGAACTCTTCATTTTTTATGGCTGCGTAGTATTCCATGGTGTATATGTGCCACATTTTCTTAATCCAGTCTATCGTTGTTGGACATTTGGGTTGGTTCCAAGTCTTTGCTATTGTGAATAGTGCCGCAGTAAACATACGTGTGCATGTGTCTTTATAGCAGCATGATTTATAATCCTTTGGGTATATACCCAGTAATGGGATGGCTGGGTCAAATGGTATTTCTAGTTCTAGATCCCTGAGGAATAGCCACACTGACTTCCACAATGGTTGAACTAGTTTACAGTCCCACTAACAGTGTAAAAGTGTTCCTATTTCTCCACATCCTCTCCAGCACCTGTTGTTTCCTGACTTTTTAATGATCGCCCTTCTAACTGGTGTGAGATGATATCTCATTGTGGTTTTGATTTGCATTTCTCTGATGGCTAGTGATGATGAGCATTTTTTCATGTGTTTTTTGGCTGCATAAATGTCTTCATTTGAGAAGTGTCTGTTCACATCCTTCGCCCACTTTTTGATGGGGTTGTTTTTTTCTTGTAAATTTGTTTGAGTTCAGAGCTAAAATTTTTTTAAAAGTTCATGGAAGTAGAGAGTAGAATTGTGGGTATTAGAGGCTGAGAAAAGTAAAGGGGAGTGGAAGATGGGGATAGGCTGGTTAATGGATACAAAATTATAGCTACATAGGAAGAATGAATTCTAGTGTTCTGCTGCATTGTAGGGTAAATATGGTTAACTAATTTTTTTTTTTTTTTAGGCTGAGACTCACTCTGTCACCCAGGCTGGCATGCAGTGGTGCAATCTCAACTCACTGCAATCTCCGCCTCCAGGGTTCAAGCCATTCTCCTGCCTCAGCCTCCCAAACAGCTGGGATTACAGGTGTGTGCCACTATGCCTGGCTTGGTTAACTAATATTTTTAAAAAGCTAGACGAGAGGATTTTGAAAGTTCACATCACAAAGAAATGGTAAATGTTTGAGGTGATGGATATGTTAATTAGCCTGATTTGACCATTATACATTGTTTACACATATCAAAAATATCACTGTATATACCATAAATATGTACAATTACACAGGTCCACAAAAAATAAAAGGAAGCCAGGTGTGGTGTCATGTGCCTGTGTTCTCAGCTACTTGGAAGGCAGAGGCAGGAAGAATTCTTGAGCCATGGAAGTCAAGGCCAGCCTGGGCAACATAGCAAGACACCACGTCTAAAAATATAAATACATAAGTAAAAATAAAAGCAAAATCATTCATCCTATACATAGACTATGGGTGAAACTTAGTGACTTGCTTCTAATGAACAGAATGTGTTAAAAATGATTACCATGTGGCTTCCAACATTATGTTAGAAGAGGCTCTCTACCGCAGACTGCTCACCCTTGGAACCCAGCCCCCATGTTGTGAGGAAGCTTGGGCCACAAAGAAAGCCTAGGATTTCCAGTGTAGATATCTGGGCATCCTGCCCCAACTAAAGTTCCAACCAACAGCCACCATCAGCAACAGACATCTTAGTGAACAAACCTTCAGATGATTCCAGTCCCTCAGCCTTTGATTTATACCAAGTGAAGCTTAAGCGAGCAGAGGCAAGCTATCCTGGGCAAAGTTTTCCCAAACCACAGATTGGTGAACTAAACGAATGTTGTTCTAAGTCACTCAACTTTGGATAATTTGTTAGGAAAAAATAACCAGAAAAATAAATTTAAACAAGGAGACAATAAGAAATAGAACATACCTGGTAGAAATTCGTCTCCTTTAAAGTAAGATCTAACAAATGTTGAGGTTAATTTATTAATGACAAACAACTCTAATGGGAAGCAGCAGACAACCAGGAGAAAGACGTAAGAACTACTGCAGAGGAAGTTTAGAAAAAGTTCCTTTCCATCACACACCAGGGCCTGTTGTCAGGTGGGGGGAGGTGGGAGGGATAGCATTAGAAGATGGAGATATACGTAATGTAAATGATGAGTTAATGGGTACAGCACACCAACATGGCACATGTATGCATATGTAACAAACCTGCACATTGTGCACATGTACCCTAGAACTTAAAGTATAATAAAAATATATATATAAAAGAAAAAAAAAAGAAAAAGTTCCTTTCGATTACAAATTCTGATGACTAAGCCAGTGAGGCTTTTAGAATTTGTCCCCTGAGTTATGAAATAAGGAAGATGAGGAAGGAAGGAGATATATAATTTGAAGTATAAAGAAGCTGAAAAAACTAGAAATATTTGATTAATAACCAAAAATCAGACATTGTATCTGATTTCAATGAACTGAAATTCTAAAAGTGATAAGCAGCTTTGGATATTTATTAATCAATCTAGGATTCAATCTTCATTTCCATTTCCTCAATGAGGAAATAAAAAAATATTATGGAATCAGTTTTAACAATCTCTGAAGTAAAACAAATGTAGTGTCCTTTGAGTGTCAAGCTATTAAATGCAATTTCCCCTTTACCTTACTTCAAGTTCATTTGTATGGAGAAGGGAAGAGCATCTCATCTTTATGTTGTACCAAAATGCTTCTCCATATCATACAAATTGACTCTGAAATTTTGAAATTCATACAACCAATTCGACTACTTGTTTCTGATAAATGCCTGGACATGACCTGATTTCCAGTTGCTGCACTCCTGGAAGTTGTTCTTTGAATGGGTTTAAGTATTTATTCAATGAATTATGTATTGAGTTATAAAAGCATAGCTATGCATCTTTATTTAAGCAAAAGGAGGTAAATGCAGGGAACTCTGGTTTCTGAGAACGTAGGATCTGTGCCAAGAAGAGGATTCAGCTCCGGGGGTGTACAAGAGAACCAGGTGCTGTGTCAAAAGAGGATCTAACTGTGAACTGCAAATGACGAATTAGCTCAGTTTCCAATGAGGAAAGATGACAGCCTAGACTTAATCTTGCCCTTCATAGTTAAAATCTACATGTGACTCTATGACTTATAATGAGTTAATAAAACATAATGCAATAAATAGACAGAGTCAGCATATTCTGTGGCCAAGATTTGATGGAAATGGGAGTGAAGAGAGAGGCACTGGGTGAGAGACAAAAGGTATGACTGGAGAAAAAAAAATAATGGGATCTGTCTTTGTAAGCCTGACTCTCATCATGTCATGAAGTCAACAAGGCATAAGCTGGCCATACACTCCTTCAAGAAGCAAAAAGTGAAATTAAAGACATTCTACTACTTAAATTTCTATTCTTACATAAGACAACTGGTAATAAGCAACAGGACTGAATACGAGTTTTCCTAAATGTGATTTGCTACTGGCATAAGGATAGACATAGCTCAATATATTAGAATTGAGAATCCAAAAACAAACCCACACTTTTATGGTCAACTGATTTTCAACACGGGTGTAAAAAGAATTAAATGAGAAATGAATCGATTTTTCAACAAATGGTGCTGGGACAACTGTATATCCACATGCAAAAGAATAAAGGTGGACTTCCACCAAATGTCATATGCAAAAGTAACAAAATAGAACCGCGAAATGTAAGAACCAAAACTATAAAATTGCTAGAAGAAAACATAGCCATAAATCTTTGTGACTGCAAAAAAAAAAAATTAACTGGACTTCATCAAAATGTGAAACTTCTGTGCTTGAACAGAGACCATCAAGAAAGTGAAAAGGAGGCTGGGCATGGTGGTTTACACCTGTAATCCCAACACTTTGGGAGGCCGAGGTGGGAGGATTGCTTTAGCTCAGGAGTTCAAAACCAGCCTGGACAACATAGTGAGACCTTCTCTCTACAATTTAAAATTATATAAATTTTAAAAACATAATAAATCATAAAAAAAAATTAAAAGGAAAGCCATTGAAAATATTTGGAAACATATCTGATAAGGGACTTATACCTAGGGTATATAAAGAACTCTTAAAATTCAGAAATTTAGGATAACCCAATTTTAATATGGGCAAAGGATTTGAATAGACATTTCTCCAAAGAAGATATACAAATGGCTCATAAGCACATAAAAAGAGGCTTAAAGTCATTCATCACTAGGGAAATGTGAATCAACACCACAATGAGGTACCACTTCATACCTCTAGGTTGGAATCCTTTTTCAATCAAAAATATGAAAAATGTTGGCAAGGATATGGAGAAATTAGACCCTCATACAATGCTGATGGGAATGTAAAATGGTGCAACCACTTTGGAAAGCAGACTGGCAGCTCCTCAAAAGGTTAAGCATAGAGTTACCGTATGACCCAGAAATTCAACTCATATGTATACACCCAAGAGAAAGGAACACATACACAAACACAAAAACTTGTACATAAAAGTTCACAGCAGCATGATTAATAATAGCCAAAACATGGAAACAATCCAAAGGTCCATCATCTGATGAATGGCTAAATAAATGAGTGGTACATCCATAAAGTGGAAAATTATTCAGCGATAAGATGAAATTAAATACTGACACGTTACAACACAATGAACCTTAAAAATGTTATGCTGAGGAATGGAGCCAAGATGGCCGAATAGGAACAGCTCCGGTCTACAGCTCCCAGCATGAGCAATGCAGAAGACAGGTGATTTCTGCATTTCCATCTGAGGTACCGGGTTCATCTCACTAGGGAGTGCCAGACAGTGGGTGCAGGACAGTGGGTGCAGCGCACCGTGCACGAGCTGAAGCAGGGCAAGGCACTGCCTCATTCAGGAAGTGCAAGGGGTCAGGGAGTTCCCTTTCCTAGTCAAAGAAAGGGGTGACAGACGGCACCTGGAAAATCGGGTCACTCCCACCCTAATACTGCGCTTTTCCAACGGGCTTAGAAAACGGCACACCAGGAGATTATATCCCGCACCTGGCTCGGAGGGTCCTACGCCCACGGAGTCTCACTGATTGCTAGCACAGCAGTCTGAGATCAAACTGCAAGGTGGCAGGGAGGCTGGGGGAGGGGCGCCTGCCATTGCCCAGGCTTGATTAGGTAAACAAAGCAGCCTAGAAGCTCGAACTGGGTGGAGCCCGCCACAGCTCAAGGAGGCCTGCCTGCCTCTGTAGGCTCCACCTCTGGGGGCAGGGCACAGACAAACAAAAAGACAGCAGTAACCTCTGCAGACTTAAATGTCCCTGTCTGACAACTTTGAAGAGAGTAGTGGTTCTCCCAGCACACACCTGGAGATCTGAGAACGGGCAGACTGCCTCCTCAAGTGGGTCCCTGACCCCTGAGCAGCCTAACTGGGAGGCACCCCCGAGTAGGGGCAGACTGACACCTCACACGGCCAGGTACTCCTCTGAGACAAAACTTCCAGAGGAATGATCAGGCAGCAGCATTTGCGGGTCACCAAAATCTGCTGTTCTACAGCCACCGCTGTTCTGCAGCCACCACTGCTGACACCCAGGCAAAAAGGGTCTGGAGTGGACCTCTAGAAAACTCCAACAGACCTGCAGCTGAGGGTCCTGTCTGTTAGAAGGAAAACTAACAAACAGAAAGGACACCCACACTAAAACCCATCAGTACATCACCATCATCAAAGACGAAAAGTAGATAAAACCACAAAGATGGGGAAAAAACAGAGCAGAAAAACTGGAAACTCTAAAAAGCAGAGCACCTCTCCTCCTCCAAAGGAACGCAGCTCCTCACCAGCAACGGAACAAAGCTGGATGGAGAATGACTGACGAGTTGAGAGAAGAAGGCTTCAAACAACTCTGAGCTACAGGAGGAAATTCAAACCAATGGCAAAGAAGTTAGAAACCTTGAAAAAAAATTAGACGAATGGATAACTAGAATAACCAATGCAGAGAAGTCCTTAAAGGAGCTGATGGAGCTGAAAGCCAAGGCTCGAGAACTACGTGAAGAATGCAGAAGCCTCAGGAGCCAATGCGATCAACTGGAAGAGAGCGTATCAGTGATGGAAGATGAAATGAATGAAATAAAGCGAGAAGGGAAGTTTAGAGAAAAAAGAATAAAAAGAAACGAACAAAGCCTCCAAGAAATATGGGACTATGTGAAAAGACCAAATCTACATCTGATTGGTGTACCTGAAAGTGACGGGGAGAATGGAACCAAGTTGGAAAACACTCTGCAGGATATTATCCAGGAGAACTTCCCCAATCTAACAAGGCAGGCCAACATTCAGATTCAGGAAATACAGAGAACGCCACAAAGATACTCCTCGAGAAGAGCAACTCCGAGACACATAATTGTCAGGTTCACCAAAGCTGAAATGAAGGAAAAAATGTTAATGGCAGCCAGAGAGAAAGGTCGGGTTGCCCACAAAGGGAAGCCCATCAGACTAACAGCGGATCTCTCAGCAGAAACTCTACAAGCCAGAAGAGAGTGGGGGCCAACATTCAACATTCTTAAAGAAAAGAATTTTCAACCCAGAATTTCATATCCAGCCAAACTAAGCTTCATAAGTGAAGGAGAAATAAAATCCTTTACAGACAAGCAAATGCTGAGAGATTCTGTCACCACCAGGCCTGCCCTAAAAGAGCTTCTGAAGGAAGCACTAAACATAGAAAGGAACAACCGGTACCAGCTACTGCAAAAACATGCCAAAATGTAAAGACCATCAAGGCTAGGAAGAAACTGCATCAACTAATGAGCAAAATAACCAGCTAACATCATAATGACAGGATCAAATTCACACATAACAATATTAACTTTAAATGTAAATGGGCTAAATGCTCCAATTAAAAGACACAGACTGGCAAATTGGATAAAGAGTCAAGACCCATCAGTGTGCTGTATTCAGGAAACCCATCTCACATGCAGAGACACACATAGGCTCAAAATAAAGGGATGGAGGAAGATCTACCAAGCAAATGGAAAACAAAAAAGAGCAGGGGTTGCAATCCTAGTCTCTGATAAAACAGACTTTAAACCAACAAAGATCAAAAGAGACAAAGAAGGCCATTACATAATGGTAAAGGGATCAATTCAACAAGAAGAGCTAACTATCCTAAATATATATGCACCCAATAGAGGAGCACCCAGATTCATAAAGCAAGCCCTTAGTGACCTACAAAGAGTCTTAGACTCCCACACAATAATAATGGGAGACTTAAACACCCCACTGTCAACATTAGACAGATCAAGGAGACAGAAAGTTAACAAGGATACCCAGGAATTGAACTCAGCTCTGCAGCAAACAGACCTAATAGACATCTACAGAACTCTCCACCCCAAATCAACAGAATATACATTCTTTTCAGCACCACACCACACCTATTCCAAAATTGACCACATAGTTGGAAGTAAAGCACTCCTCAGCAAATGTAAAAGAATAGAAATTATAACAAACTGTCTCTCAGACCACAGTGCAATCCAACTAGAACTCAAGATTAAGAAACTCACTCAAAACCGTTCAACTACATGGAAACTGAACAACCTGCTCCTGAATGACTACTGGGTACATAACAAAATGAAGGCAGAAATAAAGATGTTCTTTGAAAACAATGAGAACAAAGATACAACATACCAGAATCTCTGGGACACATTCAAAGCAGTGTGTAGAGGGAAATTTATAGCACTAAATGCCCAAAAGAGAAAGCAGGAAAGATCCAAAATTGACACCCTAACATCACAATTCAAAGAACTAGAAAAGCAAGAGCAAACAAATTCAAAAGCTAGCAGAAGGCAAGAAATAACTAAAATCAGAGCAGAACTGAAGGAAATAGAGACACAAAAAACCCTTCAAAAAATTAATGAATCCAAGACCTGCTTTTTGGAAAAGATCAACAAAATTGATAGACCGCTAGCAAGACTAATAAAGAAGAAAAGACAGAAGAATCAAATAGACACAATAAAAAATGATAAAGGGGATATCACCACCAATCCCACAGAAATACAAACTACCATCAGAGAATACTACAAACACCTCTATGCAAATAAACTAGAAAATCTAGAAGAAATGGATAAATTCCTTGACACATACATACACCCTCCCAAGACTATACCAGGAAGAAGTTGAATCTCTGAATAGACCAATAACAGGCTCTGAAATTGTGGCAATAATCAATAGCTTACCAACCAAAAAGAGTCCAGGACCAGATGGATTCACAGTCAAATTCTACCAGAGGTACAAGGAGGAGCTGGTACCATTCCTTCTGAAACTATTCCAATCAATAGAAAAAGAGGGAATCCTCCCTAACTCATTTTATGAGGCCAGCATCATCCTGATACCAAAGTCTGGCAGAGACACAACCAAAAAAGAGAATTTTACACCAATATCCTTGATGAACATTGATGCAAAAATCCTCAGTAAAATACTAGCAAACAGAATCCAGCAGCCCATCAAAAAGCTTATCCACCATGATCAAGTGGGCTTCATCCCTGGGATGCAAGGCTGGTTCAACATTCGCAAATCAATAAATGTAATCCAGCATGTAAACAGAACCAAAGACAAAAACCACATGATTATCTCAATAGATGCAGAAAAGGCCTTTGACAAAATTCAACAACGCTTCATGCTAAAAACTCTCAATAAATTAAGTATTGATGGGATGTATCTCAAAATAATAAGAGCTATCTATGACAAACCCACAGCCAATATCATACTGAATGGGGAAAAACTGGAAGCATTCCCTTTGAAAACTGGCACAAGACAGGGATGCCCTCTCTCACCACTCCTATTCAACATAGTGCTGGAATTTCTGGCCAGGCAATTAGGCAGGAGAAGGAAATAAAGGGTATTCAATTAGGAAAAGAGGAAGTCAAATTGTCCCTGTTTGCAGATGACATGATTGTATATCTAGAAAACCCCATTGTCTCAGCCCAAAATCTCCTTAAGCTGATAAGCAACTTCAGCAAAGTCTCACGATACAAAATCAGTGTACAAAAATCACAAGCATTCTTATACACCAATAACAGACAAACAGAGAGCCAAATCATGAGTGAACTCCCATTCACAATTGCTTCAAAGAGAATAAAATACCCGGGAATCCAACTTACAAGGGATGTGAAGGACCTCTTCAAGGAGAACTACAAACCACTGCTCAATGAAATAAAGGAGGATACAAACAAATGGAAGAACATTCCATGCTCATGGGTAGGAAGAATCAATATCGTGAAAATGGCCATACTACCCAAGATAATTTATAGATTCAATGCCATCCCCATCAAGCTACCAATGACTTTCTTCACAGAATTGGAAGAAACTACTTTAAAGTTCATATGGAACCAAAAAAGAGCCCGCATCGCCAAGTCAATCCTAAGCCAAAAGAACAAAGCCAGAGACATCATGCTACCTGACTTCAAACCATACTACAAGGCTACAGTAACCAAAACAGCATGGTACTGGTACCAAAACAGAGATATAGACCAATGGAACAGAACAGAGCCCTCAGAAATAACACCACATATCTACAACCATCTGATCTTTGACAAACCTGACAAAAACAAGCAATGGGGAAACGATTCCCTATTTAATAAATGGTGCTGGGAAAACTGGCTAGCCATATGTAGAAAGCTGAAACTGGATCCCTTCCTTACACCTTAGACAAAAATTAATTCAAGATGGATTAAAGGCTTACATGTTAGACCTAAAACCATAAAAAACCTAGAAGAAAACCTAGGCAATACCATTCAGGACATAGGCATGGGCAAGGACTTCATGTCTAAAACAGCAAAAGCAATGGCAACAAAAGCCAAAATTGACAAATGGGATCTAATTAAGCTAAAGAGCTTCTGCACAGCAAAAGAAACTACCATCAGAGTGAACAGGCAACCTACAAAATGGGAGAAACTTTTCACAACCTACTCATCTGACAAAGGGCTAATATCCAGAATCTACAATGAACTCAAACAAATTTACAAGAAAAAAACAAACAACCCCATCAAAAACTGGGCGAAGGATATGAACAGACACTTCTCAAAAGAAGACATTTATCCAGCCAACAAACACATGAAAAAATGCTCATCATCACTGGCCATCACAGAAATGCAAATCAAAACCACAATGAGATACCATCTCATACCAGTTACAATGGCGATCATTAAACAGTCAGGAAACAACAGGTGCTGGAGAGGAGGTGGAGAAATAGGAACACTTTTACACTGTTAGTGGGACTGTAAACTAGTTCAACCATTGTGGAAGTCAGTGTGGCTATTCCTCAGGGATCTAGAACTAGAAATACCATTTGACCCAGCCATCCCATTACTGGGTATATACCCAAAGAATTATAAATCATGCTGCTATAAAGACACATGCACACGTATGTTTACTGCGGCACTATTCACAATAGCAAAGACTTGGAACCAACCCAAATGTCCAACAACGATAGACTGGATTAAGAAAATGTGGCACATATACACCATGGAACACTATGCAGCTATAAAAAATGAAGATTTCATGTCCTTTGTAGGGACATGGATGAAACTGGAAACCATCATTCTCAGCAAAGTATCGCAAGGACAAAAAACCAAACACCGCATGTTCTCACTCATAGGTGGGAACTGAACGATGAGAACACATGGACACAGGAAGGGGAACATCACACTCTGGGGCCTGTTGTGGGGTGGGGGGAGGGGGGAGGGATAGCATTAGGAGATATACCTAATGTTAAATGATGAGTTAATGGGTGCGGCACACCAACATGGCACATGTATACATATGTAACAAACCTGCACATTGTGCACATGTACCCTAAAACTTACCAAAGTGTAATAATAATAAAAAAATTAAAAAAAAACAAAACTGTGCAAGCCAGGAAAAATAATAATAATAATAATAATAATAATAATAATAATAATAATCTGGGAGCGCCAACCACCCAAAAAAAAAAAAAATGTTATGCTAAGTATAAGAAGCCAGTCACAAAAGACCACCACATATTGTGTGATCCAATTGATATGTGGTGTCCAGAGTGGGCTAATCTATGGAAACAAAACAGATTGCTGGTTCTTTTCAGGGTCATGAAATTATCCTACAATTGATGATGGTGATGGTTATGCACTCTGAATATACTGAGACCATGAATTCTACACGTTCAATGGGTAAACTGCATGGTATGAGAAGTACGTCTTAGTAAAATTGTTTTTAAAAACTCGGTGGTAGAATCTAGATACATCTCTTAATTCTCTACTTTGGATGTACATACTATACATGATTTGTAAAAATGCACAATATATTTAAAATGAAAGGAAAATGAAGGAAGTACCTAACATTTCAAGTAGTTTGTAAATTAAAACATTTGCATTTTGGAGAACAGTACTATGGCCTTTCTGTACAAGTGATCCTGAAATTCATGAAATAAATATACACAGATTCTGTACCTATTCACAAAAGTAAAGATAAGAAATAAGACAATTTTCTGGAACATTCTATCAAACATTATCCTACAATTTAATCTGGCTTGTCTCACCATGGCAATAGAGAAATCACTAAAAAATACCACTTCACAGAAAAAAAAAGTCTCTCAGCTTCTGTGAGAAATACTGAATAATTCCCAACTTTCCTAAGGATCTTTGGAAATGGTTCTTATTTTTAAAATGTATGTACTTATGAGGAGAAAAGGACAGAATGAAAGCCAGAGGTTAAGAAAAAAGTGCATTATAAAGATAATAAAATTGTAATAAAATGAATTATAATAAAAATACAAAAGAAAACTATCCACTGCAATTAGTATCCTAAAACATCTGACATTATTTCACCACCCATAGATTAACGGTTGACATGTTATATTTCATACATACTTCACTTCTGATTTGACCCAATTTCCTCTTTGAATCCAGTGTATCATCTAAATTAATGTGACAACGTGATGTAGCCTCTGACATAGGTTGTTGTTTTAGGGGATCGGTCCATTCTTGTTGGAGTTGTCTCATAACTACCTGTGAAGGTATTTTTGTTACTGATTTATAAATCACCTTATTATTAAATTATGGTAGTAAGATTTAACTCTAACATATATACTTTGAAAAATATCAACATATATATGATTCACCTTCTTTTCCTCATGTGTGCACATTCTTGTTTATTACTGAATTCAGTTAAGGACACAGAATGTGTTATCTTCCTGCCAAATCAGTTTTCTGTTAACGTAGGCAATAGATTCAGCCCACTACTCACTCTTCCCTGAAACATCTGCAATGCTTAACAAGCTACTAAAGTCTCAAAAAGAAATCAGTATGTGGATGGGGCTGCTGGTGGTAAATCTCACACTGTGAAATGTTTTCCCTCTTTTTTGTTAGAAGCTCAAATCAACCTTGGAGTTCCTTGGATATTCAATTGCCTGCTCAGATCTTTCCAAAAGATTCCTATCTCAGAATACAAGTAAAATTCCAATGGCCTTTGAGGCCCTACGTAACCTGACCTCTACCTCCCTCCTGACCTCAGCTCCTACAATGTCTCACCTGTTCAGTCCATTCCTGCTATATGTGGAATCCTGCCACTTCTGAATTAGTTTGAAAATGGGACTCAATGCCAAACAAATAAATCAAAATAGCCACAATTACCTTTCTACTGGTCAAAGTTATATCCGAATGATAGGCAGTGAGCCTTGAAATGAAAATTATGAGCAAATTCTTTGTAAAAACATTCAAAGTAAATTATAAATACCAGCGGTAAGATTAAATCTAATATGGCTTTTCTAAAATTCACATCTGTCCCAAATTATGATTTGATAAAAAGTAAATGCCTTTAGGTGGGGTGCGGTGGCTCAAGCCTGTAATCCCAGCACTTTGGTGGGAGGCTGAGGTGGGCAGATCACCTGAGGTCAGGAGTTCGAGACCAGCCTGGCCAACATGGCTAACCCCGTCTGTACTAAAAATACAAAAATTACACAGCAAGACTCCATCTCAAAGAAAAAGTAAGTGCCTTTAAAGAATTGAGAGGTCATAACAAGTAATCTGAGACTGAAATTGTCTCAGATTAAAGTCAAATTGATATGAATAAAAATAAGATTATACCAACTTAAATACATTACAAAACTACTGAAGAAAAAGTATTATGAGATACAGCAGTATACTTCAGTTCACCTGGGAAATCTGGAATTAACGGTCAAAGAAACCCTCCTCACTGAATCTTAATTTCAAAATACTCATGTCAGGTATGAGCATTTCTATTTATCTGCTTCATGATGGTCTTAAAACATGGCCACATAAAGGCATTGCAAGATCATTTCAGCAGCATAAGACTACATTATGAATATTAGTCTGTACCTATTAACACTGTAACTGATCTTAAAATTTCATAGGTGACACAATTTCTCTACTCAAAGTAAAGCATCTTTCAGATTTAACTTCTTTTTCGCAGGTACATTTCTAGGCTGATATAGCAAATACATTAATTATCTATATATTTTTATATTCAACTAGATACAACATTTAGCCATAACCAAATATTACTTTACATTTTCTTTCAGGAAGGTTGAAAAATATTTTATCTTTCTTAATACTTACTTTTCTTTCTACTTTCTCTTTCTCACATTGATCCATTCTTTCTTTCAAATGATTATATTCATCCATCAGCTCCTTGTTCTTCTCTTGTAGTGAAAGAATCTGCTTTTCACTCTCAGCTTGAAGATTTGGGGCAAAAGCATGAAATTGGTCTTGGATAGTACTGATTGTCTTTTCTTGACTGTTAGCTTTCTTGTGAGCATCATAAAGTTGCTTGCGAAGCAACGTATTTTCACTTTGTAGTTGAGATAATCTCTCCTCTACAGATTCCTGCTTGGCAATGTATTTCTTCAGTTTGCTTTGTTCAATCTGGTACATTTGTTCACTTTCTTTCTTCTCACACTTTGTTTGACTGAGGTCTCTCTGCAAACGTTCCAAAATCAAACTCTTTCTTTCAACAGCATCTCTTGTGTTATGGAGCTGAATTTGTAGGCTGTTGATTTTACTTTCAGCATTAGAAAGTTTTTCAGAAAGAATCTCATTCTTAGCTTGTAGGTCAGACATATCAACCTTTATTTTGTCCTGTAAACCAACCCACTCTTGTCTTGTTCTCTGGAAATCAAGTTGTAGTTTTAGGTCTCTTGATGTCTGACTTAGATCACAATCATGTAGAGCAGCAGCCAGTCTACAACGGTATGATTCCATTTCTATTTCCAGTCTTTCTTGGTTCTGTTTCTTATTCTCCAGTTCAGAATTGAGTATTTTGTTCTCAACTGTCAGATCATTCAGCTGTCCACTGTACTGGAGCATTGTTTTTGTTAACTTTTCCTCATTTAATTTTATAATTTTTTGAAGGTTATCATTCTTTTCTTTTACAACCTCAATGTCTTCAAAATATTTCTTTTCCTTTTGCTGGTTCTGATTTTTTATTGTATCTATTTCCAGTCTCAGCAAGGCAATTTCTTCCTGCAACATGCAATTTTCATGCAAGAGATCCTTTTCTTTCTTATGCCTATGAGAAATCTAAGTAAGAAAGGAAACATTTAGTAGCACTCAATAAAATGACATAGCATGATTACCTCTGAAATTAAAGAATGACCTGAACATGTATACAATGAAAAGATTGCCATGTGGATATCTAACTGAAAAAAAATATTGGATCGAAACTTCAAACCTCACAGAACATAAATTCCCAAAACTTCATAAGTTTATTTGAAGATAATGAATCCATGAAAGTAAAAAATAAATGACTAGAGAATTTTTAAGCATCTCAGAATTGGAAAAGACTTTCCCTGAATTACAACAAACTCAAAGGCATAAAATAAAAGATTAATAAATTTGACTACATTAAAAAATTGGCTTTACACTCTGACATCTAACCTATACACCACCCTATAGTAAAAGCTGTAGCTTTGCATATATGTGGACAGAGGAAATTTCCCAACTTTCTTTAAGTTCTTTTTTTTCCCTGAGAATATTCTATAGCCATTTTATTTTTCTAACATTTTTATCGTCAGTTATAGAAGAATTACATTTATTCATAAATGCTAAACCTAAGCATTATATTAGGCTTTTTTTTTTTTTCGAGACAGGGTCTCCACTCCACTCCACTCAGGTTAGAGGGCAGTGGCACAATCAAGACTCACTGTAGCTTTGGCCTCCCTGGCTCAGGTGATCCTCCCACTTCAGCCTCCTGGGTAGCTGAACTAGAGGTGCACGCCCCCACACCCAGCTAAATATATTTGTACTTTTTGTAGAGATGGGGTTTTGCCATGCTGCCCAGGCTGGTCTGGAACTCCTGGGCTCAAGTGATCCACCCACCTCGGCCTCCCAAAGTGCTGGGATTACAGGCGTGAGCCACTGCACCTGGCCTTGTACCAAGCACTTGTACATACATCACTGAACTCATTTATATCACAATTCTGAAAGGAGAGGTCAAAAAATATGCAAGCTGCAAGATTTTCCCTAGGTCCTCTTACTTTACTTCTAGTGCTCTTCCACCAAATCATGATTATTTCTGTTGTAAATATATAAATATAAAAGAGGCTTTTTATTTCAAAACACCAGTGGTAAAAAAGAAGTTACAGAGCTTTTCTTAGAAAATCATGAGATTATCTGCTATTGCAATAACTTCTGTTTCCTCTTTATAATGTTTGAAACAGAAATAAGCATGGAACAGGAAAATACACTGAACTGTTTTTCTAAGAACAAAATACTTATCAATAAATTATCACTAAGTTTATATTATGGCATATCATTGTTTTCAAAGCTCTTTGCACTGAAATGAGATGCTACTTGCAGCAAACTGTTACTCTCTTCAAAAGTAAGGAGAATAGCATCTGAAGTATGGCCTCTGAACTGGCTTTACATTTCATCTTTACTACCAATGGAAATAATGATGTAACCTCTCCATTAATATGTTAGGAAGATGAAATTATGTCTGAAAACTAGAACGTCTATTGTTAAGTAGCAAGGGTTTTGAGACTGTGGGAAGACAATTAATTCCTATGAAAAATAACAAATGTTTCTCCTTTGGATAAGGCCACTGTGAATGTCACTACTTGACTCTTGCAGACAAATGGAGTTGAATTGAAAACATGACTTTATCCAACGGGCCAAAAATGCCAGAACCACTATCACCACCCTTAAATGTGTGTGTGTGTTTGTTCGTGTGGTTCAAAAATCCATTATACTTTCCAAGTTGCATAGAGTTGTTTTTTAAAAATATATTTACATACAAAAACATATTTGAAAATGACTAAAGAAAATACCTCAGAATTAATTTTCTTTTGAGCCATTTCTAGCTCCTTTTGTTTACTGGTTAGAATCTGATCTTGTAATATTCTGGCATTCTGTTCTTCAGAAAGTTGCTTCTGGGCATCGTTTCGCTCCTGCACAACCTAGAGAAAACATGGAGGTTTTGGTCTAACAGTACTGAAAAAGAAAGTCTAAAAGGTTAATTAAGAGCAGAGCCTCTCTTATCAAATGGTTAAAAGGAAGTAGCTTGTTAAAACACAAGAACTTTTATCCCTCAAGAATCACTCAAATCTTAATGCATACATGACAGCTAAATTTGTCAAAGAGGAAAAACAGTTCTTAAATACGTGAAGATACAGCATTGTGAAATAAAATTTCTTTCAAAACATTTAACTAGTGTCATTATAGTTTCAAAGCTATTTAGCCTGTATGTTAACATAAACAATGTGCAAATGAACATCTATGCTAGTGATTAAACTCAACTTATCCTCCATTCTGAAAACATAGACTAAGCATCTATTAGATACCGAGGTTTACAGTAAATAATTTTATCTATAAATGTCATAGTTCATTTTTAAGAGGAGATAACAGTTTTGGTTTGTTTTAAACCTAAATGATATACATGAAGCCAAAAAATTTATAAGTAATACTGATGAAAACATAAAGTTAGAAATATGAACTTTTCACCAAAGATTAATTTACCAGATCCAAGTTCTTTCTTACTGTCTTCAATTCCTTAACAAGTCTTCTCAGATTCCATTTAAGTCGCTGCTTCGTTTCAACTTCTTTCTCACATTCCTCTTCTTTTATTCTTAACCGTTCACTATCTTTATTATATAACATATCGGCATTTCCTTTCTCCTCTTTTTCTTGTTTTAAGGCAAGTCTGCAGTTAAATATGGATTATATTAAAATGTGTTTTGTTAGAAAATAAAAAAGTTTATTTTGTGATCTGGCTCTTCCCCTGTGGGTTTATTATCCTCATAGAAACTCCTATGCTCTTGTTTCCTTTCGAGTTCTCATGTTTTTAATTTCTCACTTCCATCTCTTCCAAGGGGCATATATATTTGAGAGGTAGTGAGGAAAGAAACAGTCCGTTAACTAGTAAGTTTCTGTTACTAATAACCCTGGTAAATATTATGGAAAAGCATATTTGAAATTTTTCAGTAAGGTAACAAGTTGAAAATTACTTCTTTTTCACGTTATGCAAGTTGAAAATTAGTTAATTAGAACAGATCATTTAGAGTTAGCTAATTTAAAAGAAGTTACTGTTTAGAAATTCACTAGAAATGCATTTTCATCTTCATGAAATATTGTATATGTAGCCATAAAAATGATTTACAGTGTAAAATAACACCTTCAGATGTCATTCACACAACATGTATCTGCAGATTACTATAATCCAAGACTAGGCTAAGCTGTCTAATAACTGTTACCCCCATTCTTTTTATGTTTCTCTTTTTGGTAACACTTTCAACTTATCTTCTTGATTCTTATGTATTTTATAAGCAATTTTAAAATCTCTTTTTGGAACAAGACAGGATCTAATATTTATTATAAAAGTAAAGGATAATATGTGTTTCAACATTAAATTTGGAATTAATTTTATCTGCATATGAGAGATATGGAATAAACTAATCATCAATTACTTTCCATTTTACTTCTTATTTCATGCATATTTAGAATAAAACTGGGAAGTCCCAGCCTGAGCAATCAGGTAAGAGAAAGAAATAAAGGGCATCCAAATTGGAAAAGAGAAAGTCAAACTATCTCTGTTTGCCTATGACATAATCTTTTAGCTTAGAAAACCCGAAAGACTCCTAGATTTGATCAATGAAATCAGTAAAAGTCTCAGGTTACAAAGTTAATGTACACAAATCAGTAACACTAGTAAACATCAAGAATGACCAAGGTGAGAATCAAATCAAGAACCTAATCCCTTTTACAATAGCTGCAATAACAACAACAACAACAAAAACCTAGGAATATACTTAACCAAGGAGGTGAAAGATCTCTGCAAGGAGAAGTAGAAAGCACTGCTGAAGGAAATCATAGATGACACAAACAAATGGAAATATGCCCTATGTTCCTAGATTAGAAGAATCAATACAGTGAAAATGACCATATTAACCAAAGCAATCTACAGATTCGATGCAATTCCTATCCACATACCACTGTCATTCTTCACAGAATTAGAGAAAGTACTCCTAAAACTCACAGGGAGTCAAAAAGAGCCTGAATAGCCAAAGCAATCCCAAGCAAAAAGAACGAAGCCAGAGGCATCACATAACCAGATATTAAACCATACGACAAGGCTAAAGTAACCAAAACAGCATGGTACTTGTATAAAAGTACATATGTAGACCAATGGAACAGAATAGTGAACCTAGAAATAAAGCCAAATATGTATAACCAGCTGACCTTTCACAAAGCATACAAAGATATAAACTGGACAAAGAAAACCCTATTCAATAAATGGTGTTGGGAAAATTGAATAGCCACATGTAGAAGAATGAAACTGGATCCCTATCTCTCACCATATATAAAAATTAACTCAAGATGGATTAGGCCTAACATGGTAGTTCACATCTGTAATCCTGGTGCTTTGGGAGGCCAAGGCAGGAGAATGGCTTGAGCCCAGGAGTTTGAGACCAGCCTGGGCAACATAGTGGGACCTCATCTCTACCAAAAAAAAAAAAAACTATGTGTATATATATATATAAAACATATAATATATATTATATATAAACATATATGTTATATAAATATATATAACATATATGTTACAAATACATAACATATATAAATACATATTTTTATGTTATATATATTTATATATAACATATATTTTAATATTATATATAAACATATTATATATTATATATATATATAACATATTTTTTATATATATATATATATATTTTTTTTTTTTGAGACAGAGTCTCGCTCTGCTGCCCAGGCTGGAGTGCAGTGGTGTGATCTCGGCTCACTGCAACCTCTGCCTCCCGGGTTCAAGCGATTCTCCTGTCTCAGCCTCCTGAGTAGCTGGGAATACAGGCATGCGCCACCACACCCCGCTAATTTTTGTATTTTTAGTAGAGACGGGGTTTCATCATGCTGGTCAGGCTGGTCTTGAACTCCTAACCTCGTGATCTGCCTGCCTTGGCCTCCCAAACTGCTGGGATTACAGGTGTGAGCCACTGCGCCCGGCCCCCAAAAATATTTTTTTAATTAAAAAAGAGATGGATTAAAAACTTAAATCTATAACCTGAAACTACAAAAAAAATCTGAAAGAAAGCCTAGAAAAAAACTCTCTGGGCACTGGCCTAGGCAAAGAATTTAGGATGAAGACCCCAGAACTAAATGCAACAAAAACAAAAATAAATAAATGAGACCTAATTAAATGAAAAGGCTGGCCTGGCACAGTGGCTCAGGCCTATAATCCCAGCACTTTGGGAGGCCGAGGTGGGGGAATCACCTGAGGTTGGGGGTTTGAGACCAGCCTGACCAACACAGAGAAACCTTGTCTCTACTAAAAATACAAAATTAGCCAGGTGTGGTGGCACATGCCTTTAATCCCAGCTACCTGGGAGGCTGAGGCAGGAGAATCGCTTTAACCAGGAGGCAGAGGTTGCGGTGAGCCAAGATCATACCATTGCACTCCAGCCTGGGCAACAAGAGTGAAAGTCTGTCTCAAAAAAAAAAGAGAAGAAAAGGTTTCTGCACAATAAAAGAAATAATCGGAGTAAACAGACAACGTACAAAATAGGAGAAAATATTTGCAAACTATGCATCTGACAAAGGACAAACAAATCAGCAAGAAAAATAAAAATAATCCCATCAAAAAGTGCACAAATGACATGAACAGATATTTCTCAAAAGAAGATGCACAAATGGCCAACAAACATATTTTAAAATGCTCAACATCACTAGTATTCAGGGAAATGCAAACTAAAACAACAAGGAGATAGCACCTTACTCCAGAATGCTCATTATTAAAAAGTCAAAAAACAATAGATGTTGGTGCAGATGTGGTGAAAAGGAAATGCTTATACACTGCTGGTGGGAATGTAAATTAGTACAACCTCTATGAAAAACAGTAGACAGATTTCTCAAAGAACTAAAATAGAGCTACCATTCAATCCAACAATCCACTACTGGGTATCTACCCAAAGGAAAAGACATCATTATATCAAAAAGTCACCTGCAAACATATGTCTATTGCAGCACATTTCACAATTGCAAAGATATGGAATCAACCTAAGTGTCCATCAACTGATGAATGGAATAAATAATATGTGGCATATATACGCCATGGAGTACTATTCAGCCATAAGAAGAATGAAATAATGTCTTTTGCAGCAACTTGGAAGGGACTGGAGGCCATTATTCTAAGTGAACTAACTCAGGAATGGAAAGCCAAATAAAACCACATTCTCACTCATCATAGGGAGTTAAGCTATGGGTGCACAAATGCAGACAGAGTGGTATAATGGATATCGGAGAATCAGAAGTCAGGGATTGTGGGAGGAGGGTGAGGGATGAGAAACTACCTACTGAGGTACAATGTGTACTACTCGGGTGATGGGTGCACTAAAATCCCAGACTTCACCACCATACAATTCATCCATTTAACCGAAAACCACTTGGAACCCTAAATCTATGAAATTTAAAAAAAAGCTTTCAAAAAGAATAAGACTGTATAAATATTTTAAAAATTACTTTGGGTTTAGAAAAGTGACCGGTTCATGCTCTGTTGGTTGAACAGTAAATTAACACAAACATTCTTGTGAAAAATTAAGAAATATTGATCAAAGTTCTTTTTAAAAAGTTCCTACATTTCAACCAAATAATTCTATATTGGAGAATTTATTCAAAGTGAACAGTTTAGGAATGTAGAAAAAGATTTATATAAAAAAAAGTTTTGGGCTGGGCATGATGGCTCACTCCTGTAATACTAATGACTGGGGAGGCCAAGGCAGAAGGAATGCTTGAGGTCAGGAGTTGGAGATCATCCTGAGCAACATAGTGAGACCCTGTCTCTACAAAACACTTAAAAAGTTAGCCAAGCATAGGAACGTGCACCTGGAGTCCCAACTACTTAGGATGCTGAGGCAGGAGGATGGAGTTCAAGGCTGCAGGGAGGTATGATCACACCAGTGAACTCCAGCCTCAGGCACAGAGTAAGACCCTGTGTCTACAAATAATAATAATGATAAAAGATGTTCCTTACATCATTAATTATAAATACAAGATAATTTTAAAACCCAAATTACAATTTGTTAAATGCATAACAAGATTTCATATGATGGAATTCTATATGGCCATTAAGATTGCAAAGAATATGCATTTATTTATTAGAAGAGTTCACAGTTAATCATTTGTTTTATTATTTCCAAGAATTTCATATTCCACAAGACCAAGATTTCTCCCCCATTAATCCCCAGAAGGTAAGTCAGCAATTACAAAAATTCTGATATATTATCTTTAGTATAAATATTTATTTAGAACTAGAATATCATACCTCAAACTGTACAGCTCTTTCTCCCATTCAATTTTTTGAAGCTCTAACTGTAATTTTGTCTTTTTTGTTTCAGATAGCTCCTTTTGTAGTACACTGACCATATTTTCCATTTGTTTAATTTTTACTGTAAGTCGTTCATAGTCATTATTCTTAAGTTCCAGTAAGCGTTCATATAAACAAAATGTGTCTTGGATTCTTGATAGGCTAACAGAATCTGTGTCAGGGAGAAAACAAGGTGGAAATAAAATATATGAGTACTTTTTAGGTATAAAGGACTGTGCATTTTAACATTGTCTCCTTCACACATTGAACAAATATGCACTGAGTGCCTACAATGTGGCAGACATTCTACTAAGCTCTGCAGATAAAACAGACAAGACCTCTGCTCTCATTTAGCCTTAAGAGTAGTGAGGAACAGAGACAACAAACATGGCAATTATAAATTCAGATAGATGGTGTAAGAAAACAGAGTTCTATGATCACATAGGAGAATTTGATCTATACTGGCCCAGGGAAGACTTCCCTGAGGAAGAGATGACTACACTGAGAAATGAAGAGTGAGAAGGAAGCAGTTAAGCAAAGGGGTGGAAAAGCATCCTAGGCAGTCGACAGCAGGTGCTGAAGCTCTGCTGCAATCTGCTTCTGGCCACGATGGACAGCAAGTACTGATTTACCTTCTTGCCTGAAACAACCAAAAATAAAACAGACAAAATATATTGTACAATGATTTACCAGGCAGTGGACTTCAGGTAATGAAGACCATTATCCCCGTAAGACAGGAAACAAATGAAATTCATCCAACATTCCAGCTCCCTGCCTTCACGGAGTTTCCAGGCTACTGCAAAGAGAGAACAAACTGACATAGAGTCCACCAGATTCCCTGAGATGAGATGATGAAGCCGAGAGTCTGGTAAAGCCAAGGCAGACAGAGAAAGAACAGAACAGAACAGAACAGAACAGAAGACAGAGAAAGAACAAAACAGAACACCGGAAAGGACACAGAGTACAGGGAAAGAACACTGAAGATCTGCAAAAATGCCTCCTGGGTATCTAGCAGAGTAACAAACAGCACATGTGTGCCAGAAAACTGCCCCAGACCAAGGGGAAAAAAAATCTCAAAAAAATTGGAAAGAAACATGTCTGGTGCTCACAATGTGCCAAAGAGTGTTCATTCCCATGAGCGACACTGGGAAAACTCAGACTTCGCATGGCAATGAATAGAGTCATCACAAAGCTCTTGCCTCAGGAGCAGGATATTAGACCAAATCATAAAAGCAAGATCAGAAAGATCAAGCTGTTCATATGGAACTCAGCTGTATATTAAAATTAAGCTCAAGCAGATAGGCAGAGGCATGGAAGACTCTTTTTAAGCAAACTACACTTGTAGAGATTTAAATTACAATGTCAAGAATGAAAGCTACAATGGATGGAAGTGAACACAGATTAGACACCACCAAAGAAAAGATTCATAAATTTGAGACATCAGTGAACTATGAGAAAACTTCAAGCAGGAATAAGTCCCCAAAGAGGGAAAAAGAGAGGCAGAAAAATAAAAAAAGAATGGCCAAAACTTTCTAAATTTAAAGAAAACTATAATCCTACAAATCCAGAAGTATCTGGCTGGGAGAGAGGAAATGAAAGTATACTATTCTAATTTTCTTTTTTAAAAAATTTCAGTAGGTTTTTGGGGAACAGGTGGTCTTTGGTTACATGAATAAGTTCTTTAGTGGTGGTTTCTGAGATTTTGGTGTACCCATCACCCAAGCAGCATACACTGTACCCAATCCATAGTCTTTTATCCCTCCCCCCCCTTTTCCCCCCAAGTCCCCAATCTCCATTGTATCATTCTTATGCCCCTGCATCCTCACAGCATAGCTCCCACTTACAAGTGAGAACAGACAATGTTTGGGTTTTAATTCAAAATTTTCTTATGCCAAATATGATATGCCATAATATTTTTTGAAGATGGACAGTGATAAGTTAAAATCATATACTATCAATTATAGTGTAACCACTAAGATAGAAAAAAATAGTTATTGCTAATAAGCCATAAAAGGGAGATAAAAATAAATCATAAAAATTACTGGACTAATTGAGAAGAAAGCAGAAAAAGAAGAAAAGAGAACGAAGAACTGCGCGGACCAATGGAAATCAAACAGCTTGATGACAGACAAACCTCACTGTATCAATAAGCACATTATAAATGGAACTGGCCTAAAAATCTCAATTAAAAGGCAGATTGTCAGACTGGATAAAAATGCAGAAGCTTTTTAAAAAGTTCCTATAAAAAAAGTACTTTAAATGTAAAAACATAAATTGTTCAAAAGGATGGAAAAAGATATACCAGGCTAAAAGTTGACAAAAGAAGACTGAGAAGAAATGGCTACATTAATACCAAAGTAGATTTCACAGCAAAAAAAAAAAAAAAAATTACCAGCTATAAACAGTCATTTCCTAATGACTTTAAAAAGTTCAGTTAATCAAGAACATATAATCTTAAATGTTTGTGCACCTAATAACAGCTTCAAAATATATGAGGTAAAAATCAATAGAAGAAATAGACAAATTCACAAGTACAGTCTGAGATTTGAATATCACTTACTCAATAAGTGATAAAACAAGGGAGCAGCAAATCAGCAAGAATGGAGTAGACTTGAACAACACCATGCTTCTCAAGTACCCAGGGAGCACTTACCAAACAGACCGCATTCTAGGTTCTGCAATCAATCTTAATGAAAGAATTAAGTCAGAAGGATTTAAGTCATACAAAGTATGTTCCCTGACCACAAGGCAATCGAATAACAAATTAGTAACAAAATATCTCATCAAAACACTGAAATATTTTAAAACAAAGTAACACACATCTAAAGAACCCTAGGTCAAAGACATGATGCAAAGAGAAGTTAGAGAGTATTTTGAACTGAACGAAAATGAAAATACTACATATCAGGATTTGTGGAACACAGCTAACAGTACTTAAAATTTTTTAGCACTTAATGTCTATATTAGAAGACTCTCAAGTCAATGGTCTTGACTTCTATCTTAAGAAACTAAAAAAAGAGAAGAAACTAAAAAAGAAGAACAAATTAAACCCAAAGCAAGCAAAGGAAATGATATAATAAACGTCTGCTATAGCCTCACATTTGCATCCTCCCGCAAATCGTATGCTGAAACTTAATCACAGAGGTGATGTTATCAGAAGGTGGGGCTTTGTGGAAGTAATTAGCTCATGGGAGCCAAGCCCTCGTGAATGGGATTAGTGCCCTTATAAAACAGACTCCAGAGGGCTCATTCACCTGTTTGGCCATGTGAGGACACAGGGGGAAAAAAAGGATCTATGAACCAGGTCCCTCACCAGACACCAAATCTGCCAGCACTTAGATCTTGGACTTTAGTGAGAAATCCATTTCTGTTGTTTATAAGCTACCCAGTCTATAGTATTTTGTTATAGCAGGCCGAACAGACCACAACATCAAAGATGAAACCAATAAAACAGAAAAACAATAGGAAAAAAAATCAGTAAAACCACACACTTTGATGAGGTCAATAAAAGTGCGAAAACTCTATCTAGCCAGGTTGATCATAAAAAAGAAGATGCAAATTACAATTTCAAAAACATAGTAATATGACATTTTTATAGATCCTACAGATACTAAAAGAATAGCAATATAATAAGGTGAGATTTATGTGACTAAACATGACAACTTTGATAAAACGGATACTTTCCTTGAAAAACAAAAATTACCAAGGTTCAATCAAGAAGGAATAACCTGAACTGTCCTATATCTATAAAAGAAAATAAAGCATAAGTAAAGCCTTCCTAGAAAGAAAACTCCAGGCCCAGATAGCTATGCTGGTGAATTCTACCAAACATTTAAGAAGTAATATAACAATTTTACATGACCTTTTCCCCACCCTCAAAAAAATAGAGGAGAAATATAACTCATTCTGTCACTCTAGCATTACCCTGAACCAAAATCTGACAACGATATTACAAAAACAGGAAACTCCCTCATGAACGTGGACGTAAAAATTTAACCAATTTCTCAAGAAACCAAGATATTCTCCTTTGGGTGAGTGAACAACCTCTGGTACAGCCATGCGATAATGAGCTATCATGCCATGAGAAGACATGAAGGAACCACAAAGGCATATTACCAAGTGAAAGATGACAGTCTAAAGGCTACACACTGTCTGATACCAACTATATGACATTTTGGAAAAGGCAAGACTATAGATACAGTAAAAAAAAGTCAGTGGTTGCCAGGAGTTGGGGAGGGAAGGCGGGAAAGATGAACAGATGAAGCACAAAGGAGTTTTAAAGCTCTGAAACTACTTTGGATAATACTTCAATGATAAATACATGTCCTTATACCTTTGTCCGAATTCACAGAATGTAAGACACGGAGACTGAGCCCTAATATAAACTATGGACTTTGGGTGATCATGATTATCAATTCAGGATCATCAATGAGATCAAGTGTACCACTCTGGTGAGGATATTGATAACTGTGGAGGCTATGCACGTGTCGGAGCAGGGAGTACAGGGATAATCTCTGTGCCTTACTTTCAGTTTTGCTGTGAAGCTAAAACTACTCTAAAAAATCGCCTTTTAAAACTTTCTAAATAAAACCTTGGCAAATCAAATCCAATGATATGTTACAAGGATAATACATCATAAACAAGTGGGGTTTATCCCCAAATACAGGGTTGGTTTGACATTAAAATATCAGTTATTCACCACATTAAAAAACTAAAAGAGAAGAACCATATGATCATCTTAGTATATAGAGGCATTTAATAAAATACAACATTCATTCCTGATTTAAAAAGAAAAATCCTTCTCAGTAACCAAAGAATACAAGGGAACACCATCAGCATGATAAAGAGCATCCAGAGATGCTCTTTATCAGCTAACATGTGTCATGATGAAGAACTGAATGCTTTCCCTGTAAGATCAGGAACAATACAGGAATGTCTCCTTTCACTATTTTAGTCAGCATTGTACTGAAGCCAGTGCAGTTAGGAAAGAAAAGAAAATAAAAGCTACCTGAGTTGAAAGGAAGAAGTAAAACTGTCTTTATTCACAATCGTGATCACATAATAGGGATGGGTAAAATCCAACCTGTGGCACAGCTTCTTATTTTTGCAAATAAAGTTTTATTGGAACGCAGCTGTGTTTTTTAACATATGTATTGTCTATGGTTGGTCTCATACTACAATGGCAGAGTTGATTGGCTGTGACAGAGACCATTTTGTCACAAGTTTAAAATATTTACTATGTTTAGTAAGATAACAGTTTGAAAATGAAAAAGGTTTGACTACCTTTGGTGTATGTAAAAAAGCTGACTGAATCGAATCTCAATTTTAAATGTTCATAAGCTACCGAGATTGGAAAAGACAGTTCACCAAAGAAGATACACAGGTGGCAAATAAGCACATACAGGATGCTCAACATTATTAATCTTTATGGTAATACACATTAAAACCATAATGATATGCATAATACACACCTATCAGAATGGCTAAAATTTCAAAATTAAAAAACAGCAATAATAAGAGCTTGTGATGATACAGAACAACAAGAAATGTTGTATACTGTTGGTTGGAATGGAAAATCAATACAAATACTTTGGAAAACAATTTAGCAGTTTCTTAATAAAGAAATACAAAGGGACAGGAAGAGACTTTTATGGATGATGAACATGTTAACTCTCTTGATTATGGTGATGGTTTCACATGTGCATATGATTGTATATTTTATATATGTGCAGTCTATCATATATCAGTTATACCTCACTGAAGCTATCAACTGCTGGAACAAACATCTAAGATACTGGGTGGGACACAGAGAAAGAGAAGCGTAAAAACGATGTAGGATAAAGCTAGAGGATTCAGATCTCTAACCTTATAGCTATGAGAAGTAGTAGCTGAGTTATAAGCAAAGGAGTAACATGATCAGACCTGAATTTTTAAAAATATATCATTATGAATGCAGAGTAGACCATGGTTTTAGGAGGTGGGGTATTCAGGAAAACAGTTCTAAGATTCCTAAGATTTCCGCAGCATTCCAGGTGGAGAAAAAATGGTAACCTGACATTGGGGGAAGGAATAGGAGAGAAACAGAGTCAACAAAAAGATTGGGAGTGCCACTCACACTGAGAAAAGTACAGTGGAGTTCTCATGGCTCTTTGGTGTAGAATATAAGTTAGTTGTCTATTTTAACACTGAGCATATTTCTGAGATGCGCTTCACTATCACATGTCAGTTCTCAGCAATGTATACACACACTACTGCAGGATACATCAAAAGGCCTTGCATTTATGCAATGGTCCTACCTTTACACTCCATTCCAAGTTGTTCAATCAGCAATATAAAATTCTCATAAATAGAGTGAGATAACTCACAATCCTCTGAGGCTGTTTCAGATGGCCTCATCGAGTCAGCAAAGTCAGCCCCAGGATGTATTTGGTTTTTGACCTATAAGATAAATAATACTGTTTCAAAATGTCCTCGAAAGATTTATAGCGTATGCTAAATGTACAGAAGTGGTATTTCTCCATTTTTTTTTTTTTGATGAGCAAAAACACAGGTACTTCTTTAAAGCAACAGATTGTTCTTAAACAGTACTGTTATCAATGGCTACTGTTTCTTAATCACTTTTTCTAAGCAAACAGTTTTACAACAAAACATCCTGTTTTTTTCATTTTACCTTTTAGAATTTTTTGGGGGGGGGATCTATTGATTTTATTTTTTTTTATTATATTATTTTATTATTATTATACTCTAAGTTTTAGGGTACATGTGCACAATGTGCAGGTTTGTTACATATGTATACATGTGCCATGTTGGTGTGCTGCACCCATTAACTCGTCATTTAGCATTAGGCATATCTCCTAATGCTATCCCTCCCCCCTCCCCCCACCCCACAACAGTCCCCGGTGTGTGATGTTCCCCTTCCTGTGTCCATGTGTTCTCATTGTTCAGTTCCCATCTGTGAGTGAGAACGTCTGGTGTTTGGTTTTTAGAATTTTTTTTTAAAATAATATTTTAGATCATTTACTTTTTTACAATACCTTGTTCTTTTCATTAGAATTTTTATCTGCAGGCCTGAAAAAAGAAACAATTCCTTTTAGAAAAATAGCAAAGATGTAAAATACAAAGACTATCTAATACTATTGCTTTATCATATAAAATACCTGCATTTGTATTACTTCTATTCATCAAGTGTACAGGTAATTTTTTTTTACAGGTAATGTAAAATACAGTAATTTTCTACAATGGACATTAAACTATAAACAGAAACAGCAACATTATGGGATAAAGAAATTTGCTACTACTAATATCATTACAAAGAATTAAATTTAGGTCAAGATTTCTGATAGTAAAACCAAAAGAAAAAAAATGTGTTACGTGCATTGTGTGATAAAAATAAATATACCAGGGTTTTCTCATTGTTGTCCTTTTCAATAAAAACAAGCTTTTACGGGCACTAAAACCTATTTGGAAAATATTACTCACATTCTTATATAAGGGACACCCCTTTTTAATGATGATATTAGTTAGCTTTTTCTGGACTTGCTATGCAGGTACTATGCATCATTCTGAGCACTGTCTATGTGTCAAACTCATGTAATCCTCTCAACAATTCTGTGAGGTCAGTAACATATTAAGTATTTTATAAAGAAAGAACATAGGCACAGAAGGGCTATGTGACTTTCCTCAGCCCATACAGTTGGCCAGTAGCAGACCCAGCACTGAAACCCAAGAATTCTGCCTCAAAAACATGTGTTTCCTGATATGCTGTGAAGGTAACATTTGTTTTCAAGTGTTTTAAAGAGAGATGATAGCAGATGAAACCACATTGTCATTCCATTTCTGACTACAACTATAATAACTTCAGAATCTTGCAATTTTTTTCTAACAAAAAAACTTTATACTGAGGCAAGTTCGGAAACCTATTTTCAAAAAACTAAAAATTATTTTTAATGAAATCCATCAACAGGTGTTCATTCATGTATTCACCCATTTATTCATGCATGCAACAAATAAATACTCATTGAGCACACAATACATGCTGATGGCAATGTTGGTCCAGGGAAACATGGTTTTGATATTTTAGAACTTTATAATCCATTGTGGGTCAACCTGATTAAATATTTTTTTAAAAAAACTTTATAGGCCGGGCACAGTGGCTCAAGCCTGTAATCTCAGCACCTTGGGAGGCCGAGGCAGGTGGATCATAAGGTCGGGAGTTCAAGACCAGCCTGGCCAAGATGGTGAAACCCCGTCTCCACTAAAAATACAAAAATTAGCTGGGCGCGGTGGCAGGCGTCTGTAATCCTGGCTGCTCAGGAGACTGAGGCGGAAGAATCGCTTGAACCTGGAAGGCGGAGGTTGCAGTGAGCCGAGATCACACCACTGCACTCTGGCCTGGGTGACAGAGCAAGACTCTGTCTCAAAAAAACAAACAAGCAAACAAAAAAAACCCAAAAACAACTTTATAATCCAGAAGTAATAATCTGTGATAGATTGTCAACAGTTAGCTTTTCTAAAGTACTTGAACAAACCCCCCGCTTCTCCCCAGAATCTAAACAACTATAAAGTTGATACACCTGACATTTTAGAGTACCTTAGCAGATCATACCTATTCATCAAGGGATGTTTAAATTCTCTTCAGTATGGCCTAAGTGTTTGCATGTTTATTATTTCACAATTTTAAATACTCTTCATATGATAGTTTAAATTTCAGGTCACTATTTATATGTTCAGTTGTGCTAATATGTTACATTTCTGAACCAATGCTGAAGGAAAAAACTCTTACCATAAAACTCTACATGAATAAGCACTTTAAGGACAATTAGTTTGCTAAAAATCTATAAAAGATAATGAATCAAGCTTTCAAAAACTTAGACATACAAACAAAATTAAATCTCATAAACATGTTCTTCTTGTCCGTATCATTCCCAGCAGCATACAAACATATTCTAAAAGCTTCTATTTAAAAAAAAAAAAAAAGAAAGAAAATCCCCTTGAATCCCACATTCTTCTTCATTTATCACTCATTTCTCTATTGCCTTTCCCAATAACGGTTCCCTCAAGGGGTGTCTATGCTTATCCACTATAGTGAGGATTCCACGGCAATTATTTATTGAAACTGCTCCTTGTCACAGTCACCAGCCCTCATTGTAATCAGTCTTTCAGCATTGATGTAGTTGAGTATTCTCTAGCTTTGGCAGACTACATTATTCTGTTTCCAGGAAAAGTAACCACTGCAAATGTTCTTTCTCAGAGAAATAAAGAACTTATACATTTTAACTTCTTTCATCCTCATCTATTTAACTTAATCTGCTGTCATCATCTACTTGTAGCAGACCATGAGTTACTAAATTAGCCTTCTCAAACACTGGTGTAATCACAGACTATTTTGAGGTCCATTTTTTATTTTCATATTTCTTTACTTCCTTGATATGTAACGCAGTACCAGAAGTTAAAAAAAATCTATAAAAAGCCAATGTTTTATAATAATTCTACTGATAATGAATAAAAAAATTTTGTAAAATTCCAACTCTTCCCCATCTCAATTCATTAATTTAAAAAACACAGTTATGAATTACCAACAACATATAAAGAAATATATATTTCCTGCCTCAAAAACCAGGTAATATGCAATTATGATACAATGTGTAGTTTAAAAGTTGATATATGAAAAGTTATATTTTAGCACAAGGAAGGCATTACAGAAGAGGCAAAATATAAGAGGAGCTCACCAGGGAAAAACAGAGAAAACTGCTCTACTTGGAGAATGGAATGAGAGCACAAAGATTAGTCCCATGGAGTCTAGGTGTTTCCTAGGAATTTGAAAGGAAAAGTGTAAAACACAAGGAAACTAAGAATGGAAGATGAATGCTATACTAAAAAGTTGGAGTCAGCCGGGCACAGTGGTTCACGCCTGTAATCCCAGCACTTTGGGAGGCTGAGGCGGGAGGATCACGAGGTCAGTAGATCAAGACCATCCTGGCCAACATGGAGAAACCCCGTCTCTACTAAAAATACAAAAATTAGCTGGGCTTGGTGGCATGCCTGTAGTCCCAGCTACTTGGGAGGCTGATGCAGGAGAATCGCTTGAACCCAGGAGCCAGAGTTTGCAGTGAGCTGAGATTGCCACTGCACTCCAGCCCTGCGAAAGAGTGAGACTCCGTCACAAAGAAAAAAAAAAGCTGGAGTCCACTGCATACAGGCAATGACTCTTACACATGAACTCATATTTAGATCTGTGCTATGTTTTGGGTTTTGTTTTTAAATATAATGTTTAAACAGTTTAAACAAAGTTTTAAAAATAACAGGCACATATTACATGAAAGAAATCAGGAAAACTTCTTGGGAAGAAAAAAATCTTACTGTTAAAATTCCTAAATGTCATTATAGTCATTATATATATATAGTTCAAAAGTAGCAATATTCTGATTAGTTATAAAAGTTTGTTTGAAAATAAAATAATTTGGTAAATTTCCTATATGTTTAGTCTAGTATTTAGTCTTAATATAAAAAACTGGATTTGCCAGCAGAAAATTGAAATTTTTTTTTATGAAGTAAACACACATTATATCACTATCATTGCATGGAACAGAAAGTGAACCAAAAAAAGATTAAGGAATAAAAAAAAGAGTATCACTATCATATAAATACATACATTAACAAAGAGACAAACATTTCCCAGTGGAGATTATGTTAGTTTAGCAGAAGTCTATGAAAATAACAAAAACTGAAATAAAACTAATAATTGCTTTTTATTAGTTTGTTTTTAACTATGTAGAGAATTCTTCTGGTTAAGACAAAGCATCAAAAAAATGAGATCTTCCTGAGAGCAATTATTAAACAATTCCTCTTGACCCATACTTCCAAATTAAGTCTATAGTTCTGGAATATGAAATCATTTTCATTTTAAACATAGTTGATGGAAGGCAATTTTTAAACAGAAAACTGCAGTTTAAAGTTGCCTCAAACTTAGGAAAGAACTGACCTGTAGCCATGGTAGTAACAAGCAACCACCCACAGCCAGTTGTAAATACAGTCAATCAATCAGTGACCCTTGGCCTCTGTCACCAACCAGTATCAATGTGGGCCTCTTGCTTCGGGAAGACAGCCAGTCAAGCACAAACTCACTCCAATCCACAAGCCTGGGAGTGTTAACCAACCCACAGCAGCCTCACTCAGATAGCCATGTTTCTCCAGATGATGTCAACCCTCTTATGCTGCTGAGAGTCTGCCAATGCTTCAAGTCCGCTGCTCCCACAACCCTATGTAAGATCAACAGCTGCTCTGTCAGAATACAGATTGCCTGATGAGCATAGCTCTCTTATAGAAAGCAACACATTCCAACTTGGTCTTTTAACTTCAAATACTGAAGGTTCATAATTGCTTGGCAACAATTTTTAACTCCATTAAATTTACCACCCTTGTATTTTAATTGTCTTTATAAATTACCAGTGAAGTTTGTAACTCCTTTGATCCCTTTTATCAGAAGTGAAACTGTCATGATCATTAGTAAAAGAATAAATAGTGAGTAACCACAATATTGAGCTTTTCTCTCTAAATGGAAAACTATTAACATAAAGAATGTAGCTTATTACAAAGAGCCAAAAAATCCAAAAATGCATATAATCACTAGGCAAAAGTGTTAGAATGAGCCCATGTCAAGCCTTTTTTTTCTTTTTTTTTTTTACGTGAGAATCAGTCTAATGTTTAAAACAATACATTGAAGGGTAAACTCCACTTGCTCATTTAATAAATATTTATTGAGTAGCTACTTATTGCATGCTAGGCCCTACTCCTACTTGTGGGAGTGAAATAAACACAATAACAGTAGATAGATTAGGCAAAATATACAGTGTTAGGGGAAAAAAACTAAAGCAGGAAAATGAAATGTTTACAGGTTTGAGAAGAGGGGTGGTGGGAATTTTAGGATGGCCAGAAAAGTCCTTACTGAGAAAGGGGCTTTTAAGTAAAGAACTGAAGGAATGGAAAGAAAAAGCCAGGAGGCTATTTGAGGAACAGGCATCCCAGACACAGGGAACCGCCCAGTACAGAGGTGTGCCTGGGGTGTTTAAGGAACTGTGATAGATAACGAAGCGCAAGAAGTTCAGTGTAGCTGAAGCACAGCAAAGGGAATAAGAAACAGAAGTTTAAGTGAGAGAGAGAACAGGGCATCTCGTGTGTTGCCTTCTAGGTATGAGGAGGAACCCTGACACTCAGAGTGAAACGGGAAGCAATCAGATGGGTCTGAGCAGAGGAATGACATCATCTGACTTATGTTTTAAATACAGCCACTGAGTTAAGGATTGATGAAAAGAGGATTCTTTTTAAAAAACACAAAGACCAATTAACAGTCTATTACATGCATCTAGACAGCAGATGGTGGTGGCTTGGCCATGAAAGATATGACTGGCTTCTGGATATATTCTTCAGGTACTCCTGACAAGATCTGCTGACAGACTAGATGTGAGGTGTCAGAGAGAGAGGTGAGTCAAGGACCACACCTTGGTTTCTAGCAGAGCAACTGCAAGAGTTGCATTAATGCAAGTAGGAAAGACTATGTGAGGGGTAGGTATGAGAAAGAATATCGGTACCCCAATCTTGGACCTGTTAAGTTTGTGATACCCAACAGTTTGTGACCAATCAAACAGAGATGTCAAGTAGGCAGATTGGTATAGAAGTCTAGAATTAAGGAGAGAGATCTAGGCTGGAGACACGCATTTGGAAATCAATAGCACACACAAGGTAGTAAAAGTCATGAGAAAGAAGATTGAGGACTGAGTCCTGGGACATATCAATGTGTAAAAGGTGGGATATGGGAAGAAGGCAAAACAGACCGTGACAGATGGACTAGAAAGGCAGGAAGAAAAGCCAGGTGAGCGAGTGAGATCCTGAAAGCCAAGTGAAGACACTGTTATGGAAGAGAGAGTTTTCCGTTGGGTCCAATATTGCTGACAGGTTAAATAAAATGAGGTCTAAGAAACAATGTCTAGATTTACAAATCAGTGGTAAACTTCAGAACAACAATCTTGGAAGAGTGGTGGGAGTGAAAATTACTGGTGTCAGCTCAAGAGTGAATGGACAGGAAATCTGAATCCGTGAGTATAAACCATTCTTTCAAGGCCAACATACCTAGGGGCATGACTGTAGATGATCTAATTTTCTTCTTGTTTAGCTATGTTTTTCAGTTCTTATGTAACTACATACTATATTTGTACCCTTTAAAAGTTTTTACAATGATATCTATGTGGCATTTTTGAAATGCCAGATGAAGGTATTAAATAAAAAATTCATTAACTTATAAAACCAAAAGGCCTCTTGAACATTTCTAGATTATATAAACTGATTATCATTTTGCTCCTGCTTATACATAAAGATGAAGGAAGATTAAAAGTTTCAGAAGAAGCATTTCTTGCTTGATAAAAATCATCTAACTCTAGAATATTTTATACACATCAAATATACAAATTAATAGTCAAAATATGGAATTCTATAATAAGAATAAAAGGGGACAAGTGCAGAAAATAATCTTATTTTGTAAACCAAATTTGTTGAAATTATATGAAGCCACTGTTGAAAAATATGGTGTGCTTCCTACTGAAATACATTATCTTTTAAAAGGAAGGATAATGGCATGCATGGAGGGTACCTTTAAAAAGAGGATTCACTGCATAACAGCACCTTGGTTTTAGCACAAGGGTCAGCAAATTGGTGCTTGTGGGCCAAATCCATCCCACTGCCTATTTTCATAAGGAAATTTCCTTGAAACACAGCCATACTTATTCACTTTATAATTCACAAAGCCTAAAATATTTACTAACTGGCTTTTTACAAAAAGAGCCGTCCAACTCTTGGTTCAGTAGATCTAAGATCCTCTGATGTATTTTAGTAAGTTTTACCCAATATATCAAAATGCTTATACAGAATATGAATCCCCATGTGCAATCTCTTAGCAATATTCAGATTAATTTGAGGATCTGGTATTTCGGCACTCACACATTGAGAACAAAAAACAAAAAATTTAATAACTAGAATTCTGTTGCTAACAAGGTACAGTGTCAGTGTAGCATGTCTAGCTTCCTTTTGTAACTCAGCAGATATTACAAGAATTCCAACAAAACTGGCCTAAGATGTGTCATCAAACTAAAGGCTTTAAATAGACTTTAATTGTGAAATAATCAGTACAGTCCAGGTCTAACAACTTCATTTATTAAAATGATTGCATACTACATTATTTTCTGGGTATGACAACTGTACTATTTCTTTATTGCTAAGGATTCAGGCCATCTCCAACTTTTTGATATTACAATGCTATAATAAATATCCTTATACATAAATATATATGTAACATATATATATATAAAAAATCCTTAACATAAATATATCATATATACTTAATATTATATATATATTTAACCTATTAGCCTATTGTATGTTATATACTACATGTAATAAATGTTCTTAACACATATGTGTATGTGTTTACACAAGTCATATTTTCCTGTAGGATCACGTCCCAAAAGTGAAGTTGTTAGGTTAAAAAAGTGACATATTTGAAATTTTGATACACGCTACCAAATTACCCTGCAAAAATGATTCATTAATTTCATTTAACAGCAGTGTACGAAAATGCCATCTTCACATTCGTGAATACTTGCTATTTTTTAAGTGAAATATCAATATGATTGGAAAACATGGTATCTCATTATTAGTTTACATTTTTCTGATAACCAAGGAAGGCTGAATATCCTCATAAAAGTATAAAATTTGTTCATCATGAATATTAACCCAAATTCGGATTCATTTCATAGCATATAATTATCTCCTGTTTTGTTGTTGTTGTTGTTGTTGTTTTGAGACAGTTTTCCTCTTGTTGCCCAGGCTGGAGTGCAATGGCGTGATCACGGCTCACCGCAACCTCTGCCTCCCGGTTTCAAGCAATTCTCCTGCCTCAGGCTCCTGAGTAGCTGGGATTACAGGCATGCACCACTACACCCGGCTAATTTTGTATTTTTAGTAGAGGTAGGGTTTCATCATGTTGGTCAGGCTGGTCTCAAACTCCTGACCTCAGGTGATTCACCTGCCTTGGCCTCCCAAAGTGCTGGGATTACAGGTGTGAGCCACTGAGCCTGGCCAATTGTCTCCTGTTAAATGTTGCTATAGGCTTACCTGTCATGCCCTTTATTCTTCTTCCTAGGAAACTGCTGATTTAGTCCCTCATCATCATTGCCAGCAGCAGCACCATGAGTTAGGTTTCCTGATAATTCTGTGCTATTACTTCTGTGCTTCTCTATTTCTTCTTCAACCTTGAGTGAGAGTTTGATGTTAAGGATGAGTGTTATTGCTTTATTCAATGCAAATAACTTTTTTCTGTTTTTATTGATTTCATCACTTGACTCGGTTTAATTATCATAATTATAGTCATTAAAATATTTGGTGCTTACTTTAATTTTATCATATCTGGAACTATTATCATATAACTGTAATTATTATAATTTTATCATCAACATTTTTGTAAAGTCAGCTTCATTTCTGTTTCAATGAATGAGACAGAATTTTCCAAAATTTCAACAAGGGCCCTTCTTAACTTTGTGTTTTTATTCCCAACCACCCTTCACTATGTATTATGAATTTTTACCTCACTTGACTGGCACAAACACACAAATAAGAAGACAAAGACACAAAGCATGTCTTCTTCTGTTGTTGCCACTTGGATTTCACATTAAACAGCCAGAATGAGAGGATGTGACACTGTGGGGCTTTAGGAACAGAAAGGAAGCTTTCCCTTTTCTGCACTAAGCGATTCTTTTCCCCTACTAACTTTGGTCTTTTTTTTTTTTTTTTTTTTTTCATTTGAATCCTGGGATATCAAAAGGTGAAGAAGCTTACTGAAATACAAGTCTGCCACAACACAAAAAGCAGAGTGAAACTGCTGAGCTAGTGTGGAATTCTGAAAATGACATGCTTCCCAAATTTCACATTCAATAGCCATAAAAGTCTATAGCTGGAGGATATGAAGTATAAAAATCTACTATAGCCCACTGTCTATTGATAACTGGGCTAAAGCCAAAAAAGAGTAAATGATTGATCCAAAGCACCTAAAGTGCCATTACCTAGCATTTTGTGGCACCAAAAGAGATGATACAATTCCATAATGCTGAATCAGACAAATTCTGCAAATTAATCAGATATGTTAAAAGTGTGACTTAGGTAAAATAATTCAATGTCTTAGCAAAGGTAGGAGAACTGCCCTAATGAATGTAGAAGAACTGCCCTAATGAATGATGCCAGCTTTTCACTTTGGCATTATATATTAAGTTTTTGATGAGCATTTATGCAATTTATATGGAAAAATATATATGGCAAAACTTAACTGTGCTTTAATAAGCAACATAACATAAAGGTGTGTTTCAAAAGAAACAGTGGAGAGTGGTTATATTAACAAATATATTGGGCTTCCGTTCCAAGACGGCCGAATAGGAAGAGCTCTGGTCTGCAGCACCAAGCATGATCAACGCAGAAGATGGGTGATTTCTGCATTTCCAACTGAGGTACCTTGTTCACCTCATTGGGACTGGTTAGACAGTGGGTGCAGACACAGAGGGTGAGCCCAAACAGGGTGGGGCATCGCCTCTCCCGAGAAGTGCAAGGGGTCAGAGGATTTCCCTTTCCTAGCCAACGGAAGCCGTGAGAGACAGTACCTGGAAAAACGGGACACTCCCGCCCAAATACTGCACTTTTACAATGGTCTTGGCAAACGGCACACCAGGAGATTATATCCTGTGCCTGCCTCAGTGGGTCCCACGCCCATGGAGCCTTGCTCACTGCTAGCACAGCAGTCTGAGATTGACCTGCCAGGAAGCGGCCTGGCAGGGAAAGGGGCGTCTGCCACTGCTGAGGCTTGGGTAGGTAAACAAAGAAGCCGGGGAAGCTCAAACTGGGCAGAGCCCACCAAAGCTCAGTAAGGCCTACTGCCTCTAGACTCCATCTCTGGGGGCAGGGCACAGTTGAAGAAAAGGCAGCAGAAACTTCTGCAGACTTAAACCTCCCTGTCTGACAGCTCTGAAGAGAGCAGTGATTCTCCCAGCACAGTGTTTGAGCTCGGAGAATGGACAGACGGCCTCCTCAGTGGGTCCCTGACCTCCGTGTAGCCTATCTGGGAAACATCTCCCAGTAGGGGCCAACTGACACCTCATAAAGGCGGGTGCCCCTCTGGGACGAAGCTTCCAAAGGAAGGATCAGGCAGCAATATTTGCTGTTCTGCAATATTTGCTGTTCTGCAGCCTTCGCTGGTGATATCCAGGCAAACAGCATCTGGAGTGAACCTCTGGTAAACTCCAACAGACCTGCAGCTCAGGGACCTGACTGTTAGAAGGAAAACTAACAAACACAAAGGAATAGCATCAACATCAACAATAAGGACATACACACCAAAATCCCATTTGTAGGTCACCAACATCAAAGACTAAAGGTAGATAAAACCACAAAGATGGGGAGAAACCAGAGCAGAAAACCTGAAAATTCTAAAAACCAGAGTGCCTCTTCTCCTCCAAAGGATCGCAGCTCCTAGCCAGCAACGGAACAAAGCTGGATGGAGAATGACTTTGACGAGCTGACAGAAGTAGCCTTCAGAAGGTCGGTAATAGCAAACTTCTCCGAGCTAAAGGAGGATGTTTGAACCCATTGTAAGGAAGATAAATATCTTGAAAAATGATTAGATGAATGGCTAACTAGAATAAACAGTGTAGGGAAGACCTTAAATGACCTGATGGAGCTGAAAACCATGGCATGAGAACTATGTGATGCACGCACAAGCTTCAATAACAGATTCCACCAAGTAGAAGAAAGGGTATCAGTGATTGAATTTCAACTTAATGAAATAAAGTGAGAAGAGAAGTTTAGAGAAAACAGAGTAAAAAGAAATGAACAAAGCCTCCAAGAAATATAGGACAATGTGAAAAGACCAAATCTAAGTTTGATTGGTGTACCTGACAGTGATGGGGAGAATGGAACCAAGTTGGAAAACACTCTTCAGGATATTATCCAGGAGAATGTCTGCAACCTAACAGAGGCAGGCCAACATTCAAGTTCAGGAAAGACAGAGACCACCACAAAGTTACTCCTCGAGAAGAACAACCCCAAGACACATAATTCTCAGATTCACCAAGGTTGAAATGAAGGAAAAAGTGTTAAGGGCAGCCAGAGAGAAAGGTCGAGTTACCCACAAAGGGAAGCCCATCAGACTAACAGTGGATCTCTCGACAGAAACTCTACAAGCCAGAAGAGAGTGGGGGCCAATATTCAACATTCTTAAAGAAAAGAATTTTCAACTCAGAATTTCATATACAGCCAAACTAAGCTTCATGAGTGAAGGAGAAATAAAATCCTTTACAGGCAAGCAAATGCTGATTTTGTCACCACCAGGCCTGCCTTACAAGAGCTCCTGAAGGAGGCACTAAACATGGAAAGTAACAACCAGTACCAGCCACTGCAAAAACTTGACAAATTGTAAAGACCATCAATGATAGAAAGAAACTGCATCAACTAATGGGCAAAATAACCAGCTAAACTCATAATGACAGGATCAAACTCACACGTAAAAATATTAACCTTAAATGTAAATGGGCTAAATGCCCCAATTAAAAGAAACATACTGACAACTTGGATAAAGAATCAAGACCCATCAGGGTGCTGTATTCAGGAGACCCATCTCACGTGCAGACACACACAGGCTCAAAATAAAGGGATGGAGGAAGATCTACCAAGCAAACAGGAAGCAAAAAAGAACAGGGGTTGCAATCCTAGTCTCTAATAAAACAGGCTTTACACCAACAAAGATCAAAAGGGACAAAGAAGGGCATTACATAATGGTAAAGGGATCAATTCAACAAGAAGAGTTAACTATCCTACATATATATGCACCCAATACAGGAGCACCCAGATTCATAAAGCAAGTCCTTAGAGACCTACAAAGAGACTTAGACTCCCGCACAATAATAATGGGAGACTTTAACACCCCACTGTCAATATTAGACAGATCAATGAGACAGGTTAACAAGGATATCCAGGACTTGAACTCAGCTCTGCACCAAGCAGACCTAATAGACATCTACAGAACTCTCCACCCAAAATCAACAGAACATACGTTCTTCTCAGCACCACATCGCACTTATTCCATAATTGACCACATAGTTGGAAGTAAAGCACTCCTCAGCAAATGTAAAAGAATAGAAATCACAAAAAACTGTCTCTCAGACTACGGTGCAATCAAATTAGAACTCAGGATTAAGAAACCCACCCCAAACCGCACAACTACATGGAAACTGAACATCCTGCTCCTGAATGACTACCGGGTAAATAACAAAACGAAGGCCAAAATAAAGATGTTCTTTGAAACCAATGAGAAAAAAGACACAATGTACCAGAATCTCTGGGACACATTTAAAGCAGGGTGTGAGGGAAATTTATAGCACTAAATGCCCACAAGACAAAGCAGGAAAGATCTAAAATTGACACCCTAACATCACAGTTAAAAGAACTAGAGAAATAAGAACAAACAAATTCAAAAGCTAGCAGAAGGCAAGAAATAACTAAGATCACAGCAGAACTGAAGGAGATACAGACACAGAAAAGAAACCTTTCAAAAAATCAATGAATCCACGAGCTGGTTTTTTGAAAAGATCAACAACATTGATAGAATGCTAGCAAGACTAATAAAGAAGAAAAGAGAGAAGAATCAAATACATGCAATAAAAAACAATAAAGGGGATATCACCACTGATCACCCAGAAATACAAACTACCATCAGAGAATATTATAAACACTTTTACAAAAATAAACTAGAAAATCTACAAGAAACGGATAAATTCCTGAACACATACACCCTCCCAAGACTACACCAGGAAGAAGTTGAATCTCTGAATAGATCAATAACAGGCTCTGAAATTGAGGCAACAATCAATACCCTACCAACCAAAAAAAGTCCAGGACCAGACGAATTCACAGCCAAATTCTACCAGAGGTACAAAGAGGAGCTGGTACCAATCCTTCTGAAACTATTCCAATCAACAGAAAAAGAGGGAATCCTCTCTGACTCATTTTAGGAGGCCAGCATCATCCTGATACCAAAACCTGGCAGAGACACAACAAAATAAAAACAGAATTTTAGACCAATATCCCTGATGAATATCAATGTGAAAATCCTCAATAAAATACTGGCAAACCGAATCCAGCAGCATATCAAAAAGCTTATCCACCATGATCAAGTCGGCTGCATCCCTGGGATGCAAGGCTGGTTCACCATACGCAAATCAATAAACATAATCCATCACATAAACAGAACCAATGACAGAAACCACATGATTATCTCAAATCGATGCAGAAAAGGCCTTCGACAAAATTCAACAGCCCTTCATGCTAAAAACTCTCAATAAACTAGGTTTTGATGGAACATATCTCAAAATAATAAGAGCTATTTATGACAAACCCACAGCCAATATCATACTGAATGGGCAAAAACTGGAGGCATTCCCTTTGAAACTGGCACAAGACAGGGATGCCCTCTCTCACCACTCCTATTCAACATAGTGTTGGAAGCTCTGGCCAGGGCAATAAGGCAAGAGAAAGAAATAAATTGTATTCGATTAGTAAAAGAGGAAGTCAAATTGTCCCCGTTTGCAGATGACATGATTGTATATTTAGAAAACCCCATCGTTTCAGCCCAAAATCTCCTTAAGCTGATAAGCAACTTCAGCAAAGTCTCAGGATACAAAATCAATGTGCAAAAATCACAAGCATTCCTATACACTAATAACAGACAAACAGAGAGCAAAATCATGAGTGAACTCCCATTCACAAATGCTACAAAAAGAATAAAATACCTAGGAATCCAACTTACAAGGGATGTAAAGGACATCTTCAAGGAGAACTACAAACCACTGCTCAATGAAATAAAGCAGGATACAAACAAATGGAAGAACATTCCATGCTCATAGATAGGAAGAATCAATATCGTGAAAATGGCCATATTACACAAGGTATTTTATAGATTAAATGCCATCCCCATCAAGCTACCAACGACTTTCTTCACAGACTCGGAAAAAAACTACTTTAAAGTTCATATGGAACCAAAAATGAGCCCGCATTGCCAAGACAATCCTAAGCAAAAAGCACAAAGCTGGAGGCATCACGCTACCTGACTTCAAACTACACTACAAGGCTACAGTAACCAAAACAGCATGGTACTGGTACCAAAACAGAGATACAGACCAAAGCAACACAAAAGAGTCCTCAGAAATAACACCACACATCTACAACTATCTGATCTTTGACAAACCTGACAAAAACCAGAAATGGGGAAAGGATTCCCTATTTAATAAATTGTGCTGGGAAAACTGGTTAGCCATGTGTAGAAAGCTGAAACTGGATCCCTTCCTTACACCTTAGACAAAAATTAATTCAAGATGGATTAAAGACTTAAATGTTAGATCTGAAACCATAAAAACCCTAGAAGAAAACCTAGGCAATACCATTCAGGACATAGGCATCGGCAAGGACTTCATGACTAAAACACCAAAAGCAATGGCAACAAAAGCCAAAAAAATAGACAAATGGGATCTAATTAAACTAAAGAGCTTCTGCACAGCAAAAGAAACTACCATCAGAGTGAACAGGCAACCTACAGAATGGGAGAAAATTTGTGCAATCTACCCATCTGACAAAGGGCTAATATCCAGAGATATTAAACAAAGAACTTAAACAAATTTACAAGAAAAAAACAAACAACCCCATCAAAAACTGGGCAAAGGATATGAACAGATGCTGCTCAAAAGAAGACATTTATGCAGCCAACAAACACATGAAAAAATGCTCATCATCACTGGTCATCAGAGAAATGCAAACCAAAACCACAATGAAATCATCTGTTACTACACACAATTAAAGATTTACAGAACCAAACAGCATGATTTCATAAGCTATTCCTAAGTGGAAAAACAGAATGGACCAGATAATTGATAGAGAAAAAACAGATTCCTTTCCAAGATGCCCGAATAGGAACTGCTCCAGTCTGCAGCTCCTAGCGTGATAGATGCACAAGATGGGGGATTTCTGCATTTCCAACAGAGGTACCTGGTTCATCTCACTGGGACTCGTTGGGAAAGTAGCTGCAGCCCAAGGAGGGTGAACCGACGTAGGGCGGGACATCGTCTCACCATGGAAGCTCAAGGGGTCGGGAGATTTCCCTTTTGAAACAGAATGTCCTCTGTGGTGTTGGACACCAGTGACTGCCTGGAGATCCCTGCTTTGGACTGGATGTCTGATACTCTCCTTTCTTGTCCCTCCTCCCTGTTTTCTGACTCCAAGTCCCCTCTTTCTTGTCCCAGTTCATCTTGGGGCATCTGGTCGGTTTTCTCCTCAAGCTCTTCCAAGGGCTGCCTTGCAGGAGAACTAACCTGTTGTTTCTCAGGACTGATTTGATCCAAATCAAGAAATTCAAGTTCTGTGCTCAGGACTGTTAAAAGCTCATCTGTTTGTGCATCCTCTGATTGTAAGGAAGGCTCTGACTTGCTATCTCTTTGGGTTTTCTTTAAAAAGAAATAAAAGATAATGATGCCACATACAGTAAAATACATATATTAAAGTGTATACGCTTGTTGTTGAAAAATATTTAAAGTGGTTACAATGGAATTGCAAGTTCCAACAGTTTGAGTTAAACAGATAAACCCAAAAACATGAAAGCACAATAAACAGATTCATTGGCCAGGAATATTTGCTGCATCTCTCAGGGCTTGACACTTTTTTTTTCTTTTCCTTTTTTTTTTTAGTAAGAGATGAGGTCTCACTATGTTGCCCAGGCTGGAATGCAGAAGCTGTTCACAGGTGCGATGGCACTACTGATCAGCACAGGAGTTACTTATGACCTGCTCCATTTCCGACCTGGGCCAGTTCACCCTTCCTTAGCCAATGTGGTGGTGCCCTGCTCCCAGGAGGTCACCATATTCATGCCGAACTTAGTGTGAACACCTGATCGGCATAGCACACTACGGCTCCGAACTCCTGGGCTCAAGCAATCCTCCTGCCTCAGGCTCCCGAGTAGCTGAGACTACAAGTGTTTGCCACCATGTCCGCCAGATACATTTTTATATCTCTTCTTAGTCATTGCTTCCTTTCTACTGTATTCCCATCTTATTGTTAGCTGCATCTCATCTTTATGTCAGTAAAAGGAAAAAGCCCTCAAGCTCATCGCATTTCCTTTAGCAATTTTCTTGATGCTTCTCCTGGTTCTGAAGGTCACATGATATACGGCTAAATGAGTTTCACAATCCATATACCACTTGGAAGACTGACAGAGAGACTTAGGTCAATTAAGAAACAAAGATTATGAGAAAGTTTTCCTAAACTCCTATTACTTAGAAATCATCTGTTACTACACACAATTAGAGATTTACAGAACCAAACAGTATGCTTTCATAAGCTATTCCTAAGTGGAAAAACAGAATGGACCAGATAATTGATAGAGAAAAAACAGATTCCTTTCCAAGATGCCTGAATAGGAACTGCTCCACTCTGCAGCTCCTAGCGTGATAGATGCACAACATGGGGGAGTTCTGCATTTCCAGCTGAGGTACCTGGTTCATCTCACTGGGGCTGGTTGGAAAGTAGGTGCAGCCCATGGAGGGCGAATAGAAGTAGGGCAGGACATCGTCTCACCACGGAAGCTCAAGAGGTCGGGAGATTTCCCTTTCCTAGCCAAGGGAAGCTGTGACAGATGGTACCTGGAAAAACAGGACTCTCCCACACAAATACTGTGCTTTTTCAACAGTCTTAGCAAACAGCACACCAGGAGATTATATCCTGCACCTGGCTGGGCGGGTCCCACGCCCACGGAGCCTTGCTCAATGCTAGTGCAGCAGTCTGAGATCAACGTGCCAGGAAGCACACTGGCAGGGAAAGGGGCGTCTATCATTGCTGAGATTTGGGTAGGTAAACACAGAAGCCAAGGAAGCTCAAACTCTGTGGAGCCCACCAAAGCTCAGCAAGGCGTACTGTCTCTAGATTCCATCTCTGGGGACAGGGTATAGCAGAACAAAAGGCAACAGAAACTTCTACAGACTTAAACATCCCAGTCTGACAGCTCTGAAGACAACAGTGGTTTTCACAGCACGGTGTTTGAACTCAAAGAATGAACAGACTGCCTCCTCAGCGGGTCCCTGATCCCCGTGTAGCCTATCTGGAAGACCCCTCCCAGTAGGGGCCAACTGACACCTCATACAGGTGGGTGCCCCTCTGGGACGAAGCTTCCAGAGGAAAGATCAGGCAGCAATATTTGCTGTTCTGCAATATTTGCTGTTCTGTAGCCTTCGCTGGTGATACCTAGCCAAACAGCATCTGGAGTGGACCTCCGGTAAACTCCAACAGACCTGCAGCTCAGGGACCTGACTGTTAGAAGGAAAACTAACAAACAGAAAGGAATAGCATCAACATCAACAATAAGGACATACACACCAAAATCCCACCTGTAGGTCATCAACGTCAAAGACCAAAGGTAGATAAAACCACAAAGATGGGGAGAAACCAGAGCAGAAAACCTGAAAATTCTAAAAACCAGAGTGCCTCTTCTCCTCCAAAGGACCGCAGCTCCTACCCAGCAACAGAACAAAGCTGGACGGATAATGACTTTGATGAGATGACAGAAGCAGCCTTCAGAAAGTTGGTAATAACAAACTTCTCGAAGATAAAGGAGGATGTTCGAACCCATCGTGACGAAGCTAAAAACCTTGAAAAAAGATTAGATGAATGGCTAACTAGAATAAACAGTGTAGAGAAGACCTTAAATGACCTGATGGAGCTGAAAACCATGGCACAAGAACTACCTGACGCACGTACAAGCTTCAATAGCAGATTCCATCAAGTGGAAGAAAGGGTATCAGTAATTGAAGGTCAACTTAATGAAATAAAGTGAGAAGAGAAGTTTAGAGAAAAAAGAGTAAAACCAAAGGAACAAAACCTCCAAGAAACATGGGACTATGTGAAAAGACCAAATCTACGTTTGATGGGTGTACCTGAAAGTGACGCGGAAAATGGAACCAAGTTGGAAAACACTCTTCAGAATATTATCCAGGAGAACGTCCCCAACCTAGCAAGGCAGGCCAACATTCAAATTCAGGAAAGACAGAGACCACCACAAAGGTACTCCTCGAGAAGAGCAACCCCAAGACACATAATTCTCAGATTCACCAAGGTTGAAATGAAGAAAAAAGTGTTAAGGGCAGCCAGAGAGACAGGTCAAGTTACCCACAAAGGGAAGCATATCAGATTAACAGTGGATCTCTCAACAGAGTCTCTACAAGTCAGAAGAGAGTCTTCTGGCTTGTATTCGACATTATTAAAGAAAAGAATTTTCAGCTCAGGATTTCATATACAGCCAAACAAGCTAAGCTTCATAAGTGAAGAAGACATAAAATGCTTTACAGACAAGCAAATGCTGAGAGATTTGGTCACCACCAGGCCTGCCTTGACTTACAAGAGCTCCTGAAGGAAGCACTAAACATGGAAAGGAACAACCGGTACCACCCACTGCAAAAACATGACAAATTGTAAAGACCTTCGATGCTAGGAAGAAACTGCATCAACTAAGGGGCAAAATAACCAGCTAACATCATAATGACAGGATCAAATTCACACATAACAATATTAACCTTAAATTTAAATGGGCTAAATGCCCCAAGTAAAAGACACAGACTGGCAAATTGGATAGAGTCAAGACCCATCGGTGTGCTGTATTCAGGAGACCCAACTCAAGTGCAGAGACACACATAGGCTCAAAATAAAGGGATGGAGGAAGACCTGCCAAGCAAACAGAAAGCAGAAAAGAACAGGGATTGCGATCCTAGTCTCTGATAAAACAGACTTTAAACCAACAAAGATCAAAAGGGACAAAGAAGGGCATTTCATAATGGTAAAGGGATCAATTCAACAAGAGGCGCTAACTACCCTACGTATATATGCAAACAATACAGGAGCACTCAGATTCATAAAGCAAGTCCTTAGAGACCTACAGGGAGACCTAGACTCCCACACAATAATAAAGGGAGACTTTAACACCCCACTGTCAATATTAGACAGAACAATGAGACAGAAGGTTAACAACCATATGCAGGACTTGAACTCAGCTCTGCATCAAGGAGACCTAATAGACATCTATAGAACTTTCCACCCAAAATCAACAGAATATACATTCTCCTCAGCACCATATCGCACTTATTCCAAAATTGACCACATAGTTGGAAGTAAAGCACTCCTCAGCAAATGTAAAAGAACAGAAATCACAAAAAACTGTCTCTCAGACCATGGTGCAATTGAATTAGAACTCGGGATTAAGAAACTCACTCCATACCACACAACTACACGGAAACTGAACAACCTGCTCCTGAATGACTACTGGGTAAATAATGAAATGAAGGCAGAAATAAAGATGTTCTTTCAAAGCAGTAAGAACAAAGACACAACGTACCAGAATCTCTGGGACACATTTAAAGCAGTGTGTAGAGGGAAATTTATAGCACTAAATGACCACAAGAGAAAGCAGGAAAGATCTAAAATCAACACCATAAGGTCACAATTAAAAGAACTAGAGAAGCAAGAACAAACAAATTCAAAAGCTAGCAGAAGGCAAGAAATAACTAAGATCAGAGCAGAATTGAAGGAGACAGAGACACAAAAAAAACCTTTCAAAAAAATCAATGAATCCAAGAGCTGGTTTTTGGAAAAGATCAACAAAATTGATAGAACACTAGCAAGACTAATAAAGAAGAAAAGACAGAAGAATCAAATAGATGCAATAAAAAATGACAAAGGGGATATCACCACCAATCACACAGAAATACAAACTACCATCAAAGAATGCTATAAACACCTCTATGCAAATAAACTAGAAAACCTAGAAGAAATGGATAAATTCCTGAACACATACCCCCTCCCAAGACTAAACCAGGAAGAAGTTGAATCTCTGAATAGACCAATAACAGGCTCTGAAATTGAGGCAACAATCAATAGCCTATCAACCAAAAAAAGTCCAGGACCAGACAGATTCACAGCCAAATTTTACCAGAGGTACAAAGAGGAGCTAGTACCAATCCTTCTGAAACTATTCCAATCAATAGAAAAAGAGGGAATCCTCCCTGACTCATTTTAGGAGGCCAGCATCATCCTGATATCAAAGGCTGGCAGAGACACAACAAAATAAAAACAGAATTTTAGACCAATATCTCTGATGAACATCAATGCAAAAATCCTCGATAAAATACTGACAAATCAAAACCAGCAGCTCATCAAAAAGCTTATCCACCACGATCAAGTCGGCTTCATCCCTGGGATGCAAGGCTGGTTCACCATACGCAAATCAATAAACATAATCCATCACATAAACAGAACCAATGACAGAAACCACATGATTATCTCAAATCAATGCAGAAAAGGCCTTCAACAAAATTCAACAGCCCTTCATGCTAAAAATTCTCAATAAACTAGGTATTGATGGAACATATCTCAAAATAATAAGAGCTATTTATGACAAACCCACAGCCAATATCATACTGAATGGGCAAAAACTGGAGGCATTCCCTTTGAAAACAGGCACAAGACAGCAATGCCCTCTCTCACCACTCCTATTCAACATAGTGTTGGAAGCTCTGTCCAGGGCAATCAGGCAAGAGAAAGAAATAAAGTGTATTCAATTAGGAAAAGAGGAAGTCAAATTGTCCCTGTTTGCAGATGACATGATTGTATATTTAGAAAACCCCATCATCTCAGCCCAAAATCTCCTTAAGCTGATAAGCAACTTGAACAAATTCTCAGGATACAAAATCAATGTGCAAAAATCACAAGCATTCCTATACACCAATAACGGACGAACAGAGAGTAAAATCATGAGTGAACTCCCATTCACAATTGCTACAAAGAGAATAAAATACCTAGGAATCTAACTTACAAGGGATGTGAAGGACATCTTCAAGGAGAACTACAAACCACTGCTCAACAAAATAAAGGAGGACACAAACAAATGGAAGATCATTCCATGCTCACGGATAGGAAGAATCAATATGGCAAAATGGCCATACTACCCAAGGTATTTTATAGATTCAATGCCATCCCCATCAAGCTACCAATGACTTTCTTCACAGAATTGGAAAAAACTACTTTAAAGTTCATATGGAACCATAAAAGAGCCCTCATTGCCAAGACAATCCTAAGCAAAAAGCACAAAGCTGGAGGCATAATCCTACCTGACCTCAAACTACACTACAAGGCTACAGTAACCAAAACAGCATGGTACTGATACCAAAACAGAGATATAGACCAATGGAACAGAACAGAGGCCTCAGAAATAACACCACACATCTACAACTATCTGATCTTTGACAAACCTGACAAAAACAAGAAATGGGGAAAGGATTCCCTATTTAATAAATGGTGCTGGGAAAACTGGTTAGCCATATGCAGAAAGCTGAAACTGGATCCCTTCCTTACACCTTAGACAAAAATTAATTCAAGATGGATTAAAGACTTAAATGTTAGACCTGAAACCATAAAAAACCTAGAAGAAAACCTAGGCAATACCATTCAGGACATAGGCATGGGCAAGGACTTCATGACTAAAACACCAAAAGCAATGGCAACAAAAGCCAAAATAGACAAATGGGATCTAATTAAACTAAAGAGCTTCTGCACAGCAAAAGAAACTACCATCAGAGTGAATGGGCAACCTACAGAATGGGAGAAAATTTGTGCAATCTACCCATCTGACAAAGGATTAATATCCAGAGTCTACAAAGAACTTAAACAAATTTATGAGAAAAACACAAACAACCCCATCAAAAAGTGAGCAAAGGATATGAACAGAAACTGCTCAAAAGAAGACATTTATGCAGCCAACAAACACATGAAAACATGCTCATCATCACTGGTCATCAGAGAAATGCAAATCAAAACCACAGTGAGATACCATCTCACACCAGTTAGAATGGCGATCATTAAAAAGTCAGGAAACAACAGGTGCTGGAGAGGATGTGGAGAAACAGGAACACTTTTACACTGTTGGTGGGAGTGTAAACTAGTTCAACCATTGTGAAAGACAGTGTGGCGATTCCTCAAGGATCTAGAACTAGAAATACCATTTGACCCAGTGATCCCATTACTGGGTATATACCCAAAGGATTATAAATCATGCTAGTATAAAGACACACACACTCGTATGTTTATTACAGCACTATTCACAATGGCAAAGACTTGGAACCAACCCAAATATCCATCAATGATAGACTGGATTAAGAAGATGTGGCACATAAACACCAGGGAATACTATGCAGCCATTAAAACGGATGAGTTCATGTCCTTTGCAGGGACATGGATGAAGCTGGGAACCATCTTTCTGAGTAAACTATCACAAGGACAGAAAACCAAACACCACATGTTCTCACTCATAGGTGGGAACTGAACAATGAGAACACTTGGACACAGGGCGGTGAACGTCACACACCGGGGCCTATCATGGGGTGGGGGCGGGAGGGACAGCATTAGGAGAAACACCTAATGTAAATGACGAGTTAATGGATGCAGCAAACCAGCATGGCACATATATACCTATGTCACAAACCTGTACGTTGTGCACATGTATCCTAGAACTTAAAGTATAATAAAAAAATTAATTAATTAAAAAACAAAAAAGATATGAAGGGAGAAGAGGTGAGGCAAGAAGGGGAAGGGGTGGAATTGGTGGCTTGAAGGAGGAATTTTATAATGTGAGAGAGGAAAAGGAGAGGGGACAGGAGGGGAGGAGAGAAAAAGGAAAGGGGAGGGGAGGCTAAGAAGAGGGAGAGGAAGCGAGAAGGAAAGGGGGAGGAGGAAGCTGGGAAGAGGCGCGGAATGGAGTTTGAATCTCACATGTGACATAGCACCCTATGCAACAGACAAACTATGTCTGGAATTTCCTGCCTGCTGAGCAATACCACTGAACCCACATGCAGCTCTCAAGTTCATGTTCAGTCACAGATATTCCAGTCAGAGCTATTAACTGAACTTTAAAAGACACAAGTCTAGGCCAGGAGTGGTGGCACATGCCTGTAATCCTAGCACTTTGGGAGGCCAAGGCAGGTGGATTACCTGAGGTCAGGTGTTCAAAACCAACCTGGCCAACATGGCGAGACCCCATCTCTACTAAAAATACAAAAATTAGCCAGGCATGGTGGCTCATGCGCCTAATCCCAGCTACTCCAGAAACTGACGCACAAAAATCGCTTGAACCTGGGAGGTGGAGGCTGCAGTGAGCCAAGATCGTACCACTGCGCTCTAGCCTGGGCAACAGAGCGAGACTCCATCCAAAAAGTAAAAAAGATACAAGTCTATTATTAGTTTAAAAAGTATCCTTCTGCTGGTATCTTTCCCCCCACATGCATAAAATTCCCCTATTGCACAATACTCTCAAAGCGCTGGGGGAGATTTAAAAGCATTACACTTACCAAGGGATACACTGGGTCGCTTTTATCCTTTTGAAACAGAATGTCCTCTGGGGTCCTGGACACCAGTGACTGCCTGGAGATCCCTGCTTTGGACTGGATGTCGGATACTCTAATTTCTTGTCCCTCCTCTCTGTTTTCTGGCTTTAAGTCCCTTCTTTCTCGTCCCACTTCATCTTGTGTCATCCGGTCAGTTTTCTCCTCAAGCTCTACCAAGGGCTGCCTTGCGGGGGAACTAATCTGTTTTTCCTCAGGACTCATTTGATCCAAATCAAGAAATTCAAGTTCTGTACTCAGGATTCTTAAAAGCTCATCTGTATCCTCTGCATCCTCTGATTGTAAGGAAGGCTTTGACTTCCTACCTCTTTGGATTTTCTTTAAAAAAAAAAAATAAAAGATCATGATTCTACATACAGTAAAATACATATATAAAAGTGTATATACTTGTTGTTGAAAAATATTTAAGGTGGTCATGATGGTATTGTAAGTTCCAACAGTTTGAGTTAAACAGATAAACCTGAAAATATGAAAGTACAATAAACAGATTCATTGGCCAGGAATATTTGCTGCAGCTCTCAGGGTGGGACACCTTTTTTTTCCCTTTTCTTTTCCTTTTTTTCTTTTTTTTTTTTTTTAGTAAAAGATGAGGTCTCACTATGTTGCCCAGGTTGGAATGCAGTAGCTGTTCACAGGCGCGATCCCACTACTGATCAGCACGGAAATTACTTATGACCTGCTCCATTTCTCACCTGGGTTGGTTCACCCTTCCTTAGCCTATCTGGTGGTGCACCACTCCCAGGAGGTCACCATATTGATGCCGAACTTAGTGTGAACACATGATCAGCATAGCACCCTATGGCCCAGAACTCCTGGGCTCAAGCCATCCTCCTGCCTCATGCTCCCTAGTAGCTGAGACTATAGGTATTTGCCACCATGCCCGCCAGATACATATTTGTATCTCTTCTTAGTCATTGCTTCCTTTCTACTGTATTCCCATCTTATTGTTAGCTGCATCTCATCTTTAAGTCAGTAAAAGGAAAAAGCCCTGAAGCTCATCGCATTTCCTTTAGTGATTGTCTTGATGCCCCTCCTGGTTCTGAAGGTCACATGATATATGTCTAAATGAGTTTCACAATCCATATGCCACTTGGAAGACTGACAGAGAGACTTAGGTCGATTAAGAAACAAAGATGATGAGAAAGATTTCCCAAACTCCTATTACTTAGAAATCATCTGTTTCTACACACAATTACAGATTTAGAGGACCAAACAATATGCTTTTCACAAGCTATTCCTAAATGGAAAATCAGAATGGACCAGATAATTGACAGAGAAAAAAAAGATTCCATTCCAAGATGCCCAAATAGGAACAGCTCTTGTCTGCAGCTCCGAATGTGACAGACGCAGAAGACAGGGGATTTCTGCATTTACAACTGAGTTACCTGGTTCATCTCACTGGGACTGGTTGGAAAGTGGGTGCAGCCAACAGAGGGCAATCTGAAGCAGGTCAGGGCATTGCCTTACCTGGGAAGCGCAAGGGGTTGGGAGATTTCCCTTTCCTAGCCAAGGGAAGCCGTGACAGAAGGTACCTGGAAAAACGGGACACTCCCACCCAAATACTGTGCTTTCCCAAAGGTCTTAGCAAATGGCACACCAGGAGATTATATCCTGCGCCTGACTCGGTGGGTCCCACACCCACGGAGCCTTGCTCACTGCTAGTGCAGCAGTCTGAGATCGACCTTCTAGGCAGCAGCCTGGCAGAGAAAGTGGCGTCTGCCATAGCTGAGGCTTGGGTAGGTAAACAAAGAAGCCAGAGAAGCTCAAACTGGGCGGAGCCCACCAAAGCTCAGCAAGGCCTACTGCCTCTAGACTCCATCTCTGGAGACAGGACATAGCTGAACAAAAGGCAGCAGAAACTTCTGCAGACTTAAACCTCCCTGTCTGACAGCTGGGAAGAGAGCAGTGGTTCTCCCAGCACAGTGTCTGAGCTGGGAGAACAGACAGACTGCCTCCTCAGTGGGTCCCTGGACCCCGTGTAGCCTATCTGGGAGTCACTTCCCAGTAGGGGCTGACTAACACCTCATACAGGCGGGTGCCCCTCTGGGATGAAGCTTGCAGAGGAAAGATCAGGCGACAATATTTGCTGTTCTGCAATATTTGCTGTTCTGCAGCCGTCGCTAGTGACAACTAGCCAAACAGCATCTGGAGTGGACCTCCAGTAAACTCCAACAGACCTGCAGCTCAGGGACCTGACTGTTAGAAGGAAAACTAACAAACAGAAAGGAATAGCATCAACATCAAAAATAAGGACATACACACCACAACCCCATCTGTAGGTCACCAAAGTCAAAGACCAAAGGTAGATAAAACCACAAAGATGGGGAGAAACCAGAGCAGAAAACCTGAAAATTCTAAAAACCAGAGTGCCTCTTCTCCTCCAAAGGACCGCAGCTCCTACCCAGCAACAGAACAAAGCTGGATGGAGAATGACTTTGATGAGATGACAGAAGCAGCCCTCAGAAGGTTGGTAATAACAAACTTCTCGAAGATAAAGAAGGATGTTCGAACCCATTGCGAGGAAGCTAAAAACCTTGAAAAAAGATAAGACGAATGGCTAACTAGAATAAACAGTGTAGAGAAGACCTTAAATGACCTGATGGAGCTGAAAACCATGGCATGAGAACTACCTGACGCACGCACAAGCTTCAATAGCAGATTCCATCAAGTGGAAGAAAGGGTATCAGTAATTGAAGGTCAACTTAATGAAATAAAGTGAGAAGAGAAGTTTAGAGAAAAAAGAGTAAAACCAAAGGAACAAAACCTCCAAGAAACATGGGACTATGTGAAAAGACCAAATCTATGTTTGATGGGTGTACCTGAAAGTGACGCGGAAAATGGAACCAAGTTGGAAAACACTCTTCAGAATATTATCCAGGAGAACGTCCCCAACCTAGCAAGGCAGGCCAACATTCAAATTCAGGAAAGACAGAGACCACCACAAAGGTACTCCTCGAGAAGAGCAACCCCAAGACACATAATTCTCAGATTCACCAAGGTTGAAATGAAGAAAAAAGTGTTAAGGGCAGCCAGAGAGACAGGTCAAGTTACCCACAAAGGGAAGCATATCAGATTAACAGTGGATCTCTCAACAGAGTCTCTACAAGTCAGAAGAGAGTCTTCTGGCTTGTATTCGACATTATTAAAGAAAAGAATTTTCAGCTCAGGATTTCATATACAGCCAAACAAGCTAAGCTTCATAAGTGAAGAAGACATAAAATGCTTTACAGACAAGCAAATGCTGAGAGATTTGGTCACCACCAGGCCTGCCTTGACTTACAAGAGCTCCTGAAGGAAGCACTAAACATGGAAAGGAACAACCGGTACCACCCACTGCAAAAACATGACAAATTGTAAAGACCTTCGATGCTAGGAAGAAACTGCATCAACTAAGGGGCAAAATAACCAGCTAACATCATAATGACAGGATCAAATTCACACATAACAATATTAACCTTAAATTTAAATGGGCTAAATGCCCCAAGTAAAAGACACAGACTGGCAAATTGGATAGAGTCAAGACCCATCGGTGTGCTGTATTCAGGAGACCCAACTCAAGTGCAGAGACACACATAGGCTCAAAATAAAGGGATGGAGGAAGACCTGCCAAGCAAACAGAAAGCAGAAAAGAACAGGGATTGCGATCCTAGTCTCTGATAAAACAGACTTTAAACCAACAAAGATCAAAAGGGACAAAGAAGGGCATTTCATAATGGTAAAGGGATCAATTCAACAAGAGGCGCTAACTACCCTACGTATATATGCAAACAATACAGGAGCACTCAGATTCATAAAGCAAGTCCTTAGAGACCTACAGGGAGACCTAGACTCCCACACAATAATAAAGGGAGACTTTAACACCCCACTGTCAATATTAGACAGATCAATGAGACAGAAGGTTAACAACCATATGCAGGACTTGAACTCAGCTCTGCATCAAGGAGACCTAATAGACATCTATAGAACTTTCCACCCAAAATCAACAGAATATACATTCTCCTCAGCACCATATCACACTTATTCCAAAATTGACCACATAGTTGGAAGTAAAGCACTCCTCAGCAAATGTAAAAGAACAGAAATCACAAAAAACTGCCTCTCAGACCATGGTGCAATTGAATTAGAACTCGGGATTAAGAAACTCACTCCATACCGCACAACTACACGGAAACTGAACAACCTGCTCCTGAATGACTACTGGGTAAATAATGAAATGAAGGCAGAAATAAAGATGTTCTTTCAAAGCAGTAAGAACAAAGACACAACGTACCAGAATCTCTGGGACACATTTAAAGCAGTGTGTAGAGGGAAATTTATAGCACTAAATGACCACAAGAGGAAGCAGGAAAGATCTAAAATTGACACCCTAAGGTCACAATTAAAAGAACTAGAGAAGCAAGAACAAACAAATTCAAAAGCTAGTAGAAGGCAAGAAATAACTAAGATCAGAGCAGAATTGAAGGAGACAGAGACACAAAAAAAACCTTTCAAAAAAATCAATGAATCCAAGAGCTGGTTTTTGGAAAAGATCAACAAAATTGATAGAACACTAGCAAGACTAATAAAGAAGAAAAGACAGAAGAATCAAATAGATGCAATAAAAAATGACAACAGGGATATCACCACCGATCACACAGAAATACAAAGTACCATCAAAGAATGCTATAAACACCTCTATGCAAATAAACTAGAAAACCTAGAAGAAATGGATAAATTCCTGAACACATACACCCTCCCAAGACTAAACCAGGAAGAAGTTGAATCTCTGAATAGACCAATAACAGGCTCTGAAATTGAGGCAACAATCAATAGCCTATCAACCAAAAAAAGTCCAGGACCAGACGGATTCACAGCCAAATTCTATCAGAGGTACAAAGAGGAGCTGGTACCAATCCTTCTGAAACTATTCCAATCAATAGAAAAAGAGGGAATCCTCCTTAACTCATTTTAGGAGGCCAGCATCATCCTGATATCAAAGGCTGGCAGAGACACAACAAAATAAAAACAGAATTTTAGACCAATATCTCTGATGAACATCAATGCAAAAATCCTCGATAAAATACTGACAAATCAAATCCAGCAGCACATCAAAAAGCTTATCCACCACGATCAAGTCGGCTTCATCCCTGGGATGCAAGGCTGGTTCACCATACGCAAATCAATAAACATAATCCATCACATAAACAGAACCAATGACAGAAACCACATGATTATCTCAAATCAATGCAGAAAAGGCCTTCAACAAAATTCAACAGCCCTTCATGCTAAAAATTCTCAATAAACTAGGTATTGATGGAACATATCTCAAAATAATAAGAGCTGTTTACGACAAACCCACAGCCAATATCATACTGAATGGGCAAAAACTGGAGGCATTCCCTTTGAAAACAGGCACAAGACAGGGATGCCCTCTCCAACCACTCCTATTCAACACAGTGTTGGAAGCTCTAGCCAGGGCAATCAGGCAAGAGAAAGAAATAAAATGTATTCAATTAGGAAAAGAGGAAGTCAAATTGTCCCTGTTTGCAGATGACATGATTGTATATTTAGAAAACCCCATCATCTCAGCCCAAAATCTCCTTAAGCTGATAAGCAACTTGAACAAATTCTCAGGATACAAAATCAATGTGCAAAAATCACAAGCATTCCTATACACCAATAACAGACAAACAGAGAGCAAAATCATGAGTGAGCTCACATTCACAATTGCTACAAAGAGAATAAAATACCTAGGAATCTAACTTACAAGGGATGTGAAGGACATCTTCAAGGAGAACTACAAACCACTGCTCAACAAAATAAAGGAGGACACAAACAAATGGAAGATCATTCCATGCTCACGGATAGGAAGAATCAATATGGCAAAATGGCCATACTACCCAAGGTATTTTATAGATTCAATGCCATCCCCATCAAGCTACCAATGACTTTCTTCACAGAATTGGAAAAAACTACTTTAAAGTTCATATGGAACCATAAAAGAGCCCTCATTGCCAAGACAATCCTAAGCAAAAAGCACAAAGCTGGAGGCATAATCCTACCTGACCTCAAACTACACTACAAGGCTACAGTAACCAAAACAGCATGGTACTGATACCAAAACAGAGATATAGTTCAGTGGAACAGAACAGAGGCCTCAGAAATAACACCACACATCTACAACCATCTGATCTTAGACAAACCAGACAAAAACAAGAAATGGGGAAAGGATTCCCTATTTAATAAATGGTGCTGAGAAAACTGGTTAGCCATTTGTAGAAAGCTGAAACTGGATCCCTTCCTTACACCTTAGACAAAAATTAATTCAAGATGGATTAAAGACTTAAATGTTAGACCTGAAACCATAAAAAACCTAGAAGAAAACCTAGGCAATACCATTCAGGACATAGGCATGGGCAAGGACTTCATGACTAAAACACCAAAAGCAATGGCAACAAAAGCCAAAATAGACAAATGGGATCTAGTTAAACTAAAAAGCTTCTGCACAGCAAAAGAAACTACCATCAGAGTGAATGGGCAACCTACAGAATGGGAGAAAATGTGTGCAATCTACCCATCTGACAAAGGATTAATATCCAGAATCTACAAGGAACTTAAACAAATTTATGAGAAAAACACAAACAACCCCATCAAAAAGTGAGCAAAGAATATGAACAGAAACTACTCAAAAGAAGACATTTATGCAGCCAACAAACACATGAAAACATGCTCATCATCACTGGTCATCAGAGAAATGCAAATCAAAACCACAGTGAGATACCATCTCACACCAGTTAGAATGGCGATCATTAAAAAGTCAGGAAACAACAGGTGCTGGAGAGGATGTGGAGAAACAGGAACACTTTTACACTGTTGATGGGAGTGTAAACTAGTTCAACCAACCATTGTGAAAGACAGTGTGGCGATTCCTCAAGGATCTAGAACTAGAAATACCATTTGACCCAGTGATCCCATTACTGGGTATATACCCAAAGGATTATAAATCATGCTAGTATAAAGACACACACACTCGTATGTTTATTACAGCACTATTCACAATGGCAAAGACTTGGAACCAACCCAAATATCCATCAATGATAGACTGGATTAAGAAGATGTGGCACAAAAACACCAGGGAATACTATGCAGCCATTAAAACGGATGAGTTCATGTCCTTTGCAGGGACATGGATGAAGCTGGAAACCATCTTTCTGAGTAAACTATCACAAGGACAGAAAACCAAACACCACATGTTCTCACTCATAGGTGGGAGTTGAACAATGAGAACACTTGGACACAGGGCGGGGCCTGTCATGGGCTAGGAGGCAGGGGGATGGATAGCATTAGGAGAAACACCTAATGTAAATCACGAGTTAATGGGTGCACTAAACCAACATGGCACATGTATACCTATGTCACAAACCTGTACGTTGTGCACATGTATCCTAGAAATTAAAGTATAATAAAAAAAAGTATCAAAAAATTAAAAAAGATATCAAGGCAGAAGAGGTGAAGCAAGAAGGGGAAGGGGTGCAATTGGTGGCATGAAGGAGGAATTTTATAATGTGATAGAGGAAAAGGAGAGGGGACAGGAGGGGATAAGAGAAAAATGAAAGCGGAGGGGAAGGGAAGAAGAGGGAGAGGAAGCAAGAAGGAAAGGGGGAGGAGGAAGCTGGGGAGAGGTGCAGAATGGAGTTTGAATCTCACATGTGCCATAGCACCACATGCAACAGACAAACTATGTCTGGAATTTCCTGCCTGCTGAGCAATACCATTGAACCCACATGCAGCTCTCAAGTTCATGTTCAGTCACACATGTTCCAGTCGGAGCTCTTAACTGAACTGTAAAAGACACAAGTCTAGGCCAGGAGTGGTGGCTCATGCCTGTAATCCCAGCACTTTGGAGGGCCAAGGCAGGTGGATCACCTGAGGTCAAGAGTTCAAGACCAACCTGGCGAACATGCTGAGACCCCACCTTTACTGAAAATACAAAAATTAGCCAGGCATGGTGGCTCATGCCCCTAATCCCAGCTACTTGGGAGACTGAGGCACAAGAATCGCTTGAACCTGGGAGGTGGAGGCTGCAGTGAGCGAAGATCATGCCACTGCACTCCAGCCTGGGCGACAGAGCGAGACTCTGTCCAAAAAAAAAAAAAATTGACACATCTATTATTAGTTTAAAAAGTATCCTTCTGCTGGTATTTTCCCCCCACATGCATAAAATTCCCCTATTGCACAATACTCTCAAAGCGCTGGGGGAGATTTAAAAGCATTACGCTTACCAAGGGATATACCGGGGCACTTTTATCCTTTTGAAACAGAATGTCCTCTGTGGTGCTGGACACCAGCGACTGCCTGGAGATCCGTGTTTTGGACTGGATGTCGGATACTCTCCTTTCTTGTCCCTCCTCTCTGTTTTCTGACTCCAATTCCCCTCTTTCTCGTCCCAGTTCATCTTGGGGCATCTGGTCGGCTTTCTCCTCAAGCTCTTCTGAGGGCTGCCTTGCAGGGGAACTAATCTGTTTTTCCTGAGGACTCATTTGATCCAAATCAAGAAATTCAAGTTCTGTACTCAGGATTCTTAAAAGCTCATCTGCCTCCTCCGCATCCTCTGATTGTAAGGAAGGCTTTGACTTGCTACCTCTTTGGGTTTTCTTTAAAAAGAAATAAAAGATTCCACATACAGTAAAACATATATATTAAAGTGTATATACTTGTTGTTGAAAATATTTAAAGTGGTCATGGTGGAATTGTAAGTTCCAACAGTTTGAGTTAAACAGATAAACCTGAAAACATGAAAGCACAATAAACAGATTCATTGGCCAGGAATATTTGCTGCAGCTCTCAGGTCTGGACACTTTTTTTTTTTGGTAAGAGATGAGGTCTTGCTATGTTGCCCAGGCTGGAATACAGTAGTTGTTCACAGGCGCAATCCCACTACTGATCAGCACAGGAGTTACTTATGACCTGTTCCATTTCCGACTTGGACCGGTTCACCCTTCCTTAGCCCATCTGGTGGAGCCCCGCACCCAGGAGGTCACCATATTGATGCCGAACTTAGTGTGAACACCTGATCGGCATAGCACCCTATGGCCCAGAACTCCTGGGCTCAAGTCATCCTCCTGCCTCAGGCTCCCTAGTAGCTGAGACTACAGGTTTTTGCCACCATGCCCGCCAGATACATTTTTATATCTCTTCTTAGTCATTGCTTCCTTTCTACTGTATTCCCATCTTATTGTTAGCTGCATCTCATCTTTAAGTCAGTAAAAGGAAAAAGCCCTGAAGCTCATCGCATTTCCTTTAGTGATTGTCTTGATGCCCCTCCTGGTTCTGAAGGTCACATGATATATGTCTAAATGAGTTTCACAATCCATATGCCACTTGGAAGACTGACAGAGAGACTTAGGTAGATTAAGAAACAAAGATTATGAGAAAGTTTTCCTAAACTCCCAATACTTAGATGTCATCTGTTTCCACACACAATTACAGATTTAGAGACCCAAACTGTATGCTTTTCATGAGCTATTCCTAAGTGGAAAATCAGAATGGACCAGATAATTGATAGAGAAAAAATAGATTCCGTTCCGAGATGCATGAATAGGAATAGCTTTGGTCTGCAGCTCCCAGTGTGATAGACGCAGAAGACCAGGGATTTCTGGATTTCCAACTGAGTTACCTGGTTCATCTCACTGGGACTGGTTATAAAGTGGGTGCAGCCCATGGAGGGCAAGCCGAAGCAGCGTGGGGCTTCGCCTCACCCGGGAATTGCAAGGGATCAGGGGATTTCCCATACCTAGCCAAGGGAAGCCGTGACAGACTGTACTGGAAAAACGGAACAGTCCCACCCAAATACTGCGCTTTTCCAATGGTCTTAGCCAATGGCACACCAGGAGATTATATCCCACTCATGGTTCGGCCAGTCACACACCCACGGAGCCTTGCTCACTGCTAGTGCAGCAGTCTGAGATCGACCTTCTAGGCAGCAGCCTGGCAGGGAAGGGGATGTCTGACATTGCTGAGGCTTGGGTAGGTAAACAAAGAAGCTGGAGAAACTCAAACTGGGTGGAGCCCACTGCAGCTCAACAAGGCCTAATGCCTCTAAACTCCATCTCTGGGGACAGGGCATAGCTGAACAAAAGGCAGCAGGAACTTCTGCAGACTTAAACTTCCCTGTCTGACAGCTCCGAAGAGAGCAGTGTTCTCCCAGCACAGTGTTTGAGCTGGGAGAACAGACAGACTGCCTCCTCAGTGGGTCCCTGGCCCCCGTGTAGCCTATCTGGAAGACCCCTCCCAGTAGGGGCCCACTGACACCTCATACAGGCTGGTGCCCCTCTGGGACGGACTTTCAGAGGAACGATCAGGCAGCAATATTTGCTGTTCTACAATATTTGCTGTTCTGCAGCCTCCGCTGGTGATACCCAGGCAAACAGCATCCGGAGTGGACCTCCAGTAAACTCCAACAGACCTGCAGCTCAGGGACCCGACTGTTAGAAGGAAAACTAACAAACAGAAAGGAATAGCATCAACATCAACAATAAGGACATACACACCAAAACCCCATCTGTAGTTCAACATCACAGACCAAAGGTAGAGAAAACTACAAAGATGGGGAGAAACCAGAGCACAAAAGCTGAAAATTCTAAAAACCAGAGTGCCTCTTCTCCTCCAAAGGATCATAGCTCCTCGCCAGCAATGGAACAAAGCTGGACAGAGAATGACTTTGACGAGCTGACCGAAGCAGCCTTCAGAAGGTTGGTAATAACAAACTTCTCTGAGCTAAAGGAGGATGTTCGCACCCATCGCGAGGAAGCTAAAAACCTTCAAAAAAGATTAGATGAATGGCTAACTAGAATAAACAGTGTAGAGAAGACTTAAATGACCTCATGGAGCTGAAAACCATGGCACGAGAACTACATGATGCATGCACAAACTTCAGTAGCGAATTCCATTGAGCGGAAGAAAGGGTATCAGTGATTGAAGATCAACTTAATGAAATAAAGTAAGAAGAAGAGTTTAGAGAAAAAAGAGTAAAAAGAAATGAACAAAGCCTCAAGAAATATGGAACTATGTGAAAAGACCAAATCTATGTTTGATGGGTGTACCTGAAAGTGACGGGGAGAATGGAACCAAGTTGGAAAACACTCTTCAGAATATTATCCAGGAGAACATCCCCAACCTAGCAAGGCAGGCCAACATTCAAATTCAGGAAAGACAGAGACGACTACAAAGTTACTCCTCGAGAAGAGCAACCCCAAGACACATAATTCTCAGATTCACCAAGGTTGAAATGAAGAAAAAAGTATTAAGGGCAGCCAGAGAGAAAGGTCGGGTAACCCACAAAGGCAAGCCCATCAGACTAACAGTGGATCTCTCGACAGAAACTCTACAAGCCAGGAGAGAGTGGGGGCCAATATTCAACATTCTTAAAAAAAAGAATTTTCAACCCAGAATTTCATATCCAGCCAAAATAAGCTTCATAAGTGAAGGAGAAATAAAATCCTTTACAGACGAGCAAATGCTGAGAGATTTGGTCACCAGCATGCCTGCCTTGACTTACAACAGCTCCTGAAGGAAGCACTAAACATGGAAAGGAATAACCAGTACCAGCCACTGCAAAAACATGACAAATTGTAAAGACCATCGATTCTAGGAAAAAACTGCATCAACTAATGGGCAAAATAACCAGCTAACATCATAATGACAGGATCAAATTCACACATAACAGTATTAACCTTAAATGTAAATGGGCTAAATGCTCCAATTAAAAGACACAGACTGGCAAATTCGATAAATAGTCAAGACCCATCAGTGTGCTGCATTCAGGAGACCCATCTCATGTGCAGAGACACACATAGGCTGAAAATAAAGGGATGGAGGAAGATCTGCCAAGCAAACAGAAAGCAAAAAAGAGCAGGGGTTGCAATCCTAGTCTCTGAAAAAACAGACTTTAAACTAACAAAGATCAAAAGGGACAAAGAAGGCCATTACATAACAGTAAAGGGATCAATTCAACAAGAAGAGTTAACTACCCTACATATATATGCACCCAATAAGGAGCACCCAGATTCATAAAGCAAGTCCTTAGAGACCTACAAAGAGATTAGACTCCCACACAATAATAATGGGAGGCTTTAACACCCCACTGTCAATATTAGACAGATCAATGAGACAGAAGGTTAACAAGGATATCCAGGACTTGAACTCAGCTCTGCACCAAGCAGACTAATAGACATCTACAGAACTCTCCACCCAAAATCAACAGAATATACATTTTTCTCAGCACCACATCACACTTACTCCAACACTGACCAAATAGCTGGAAGTAAGGCACTCCTCAGCAAATGTAAAAGAACAGAAAACACAAAAAACTGTCTCTCAGTCCATGGTGCAATGAAATTAGAACTTGGGATTAAGAAATTCACTCCAAACTGCAGAACTACATATAAAGTGAACAACCTGCTCCTGAACGACTACTGGGTAAATAACAAAATGAAGGCACAAATAAAGATGTTCTTTGAAAGCAGTAAGAACAAAGACACAACGTACCAGAATCTCTGGGACACATTTAAAGCAGTGTGTAGAGGGAAATTTATAGCACTAAATGACCACAAGAGAAAGCAGGAAAGATCTAAAATTGACACCCTAACATCACAATTAAAACAACTAGAGAAGCAAGAACAAACAAATTCAAAAGCTAGCAGAAGGCAAGAAATAACTAAGATCACAGCAGTACTGAAGGAGATAGAGACACAAAAAAACCTTTCAAAAAAATCAATGAATCCAGGAGCTGGTTTTTGGAAAAGACCAACAAAATTGATAGAATACTAGCAAGACTAATAAAGACGAAAAGACAGAAGAATCAAATACATGCAGTAAAAAACGATAAAGGGGATATCACCACCGATCACACAGAAATACAAACTATGATCAAAGAATACTATAAAAACCTCTACACAAATAAACTAGAAAATCTAGAAGAAATGGAAAAATTCCTGGACACATATACCCTCCCAAGACTAAACCAGGAAGAAGTTGAATCTCTGAATAGATCAATAATAGGCTCTGAAATTGAGGCAATAATCAATAGCCTACCAACCAAAAAAAGTCCAGGACCAGACGGATTCACAGCCAAATTCTATCAGAGGTACAAAGAGGAGCTGGTACCAATCCTTCTGAAACTATTCCAATCAATAGAAAAAGAGGGAATCCTCCTTAACTCATTTTAGGAGGCCAGCATCATCCTGATATCAAAGGCTGGCAGAGACACAACAAAATAAAAACAGAATTTTAGACCAATATCCCTTATGAACATCAATGCAAAAATCCTCAATAAAATACTGACAAATCAAATCCAGCAGCACATCAAAAAGCTTATCCACCACGATCAAGTCGGCTTCATCCCTGGGATGCAAGGCTGGTTCACCATACGCAAATCAATAAACATAATCCATCACATAAACAGAACCAATGACAGAAACCACATGATTATCTCAAATCGATGCAGAAAAGGCCTTCAACAAAATTCAACAGCCCTTCATGCTAAAAATTCTCAATAAACTAGGTATTGATGGAACGTATCTCAAAACAATAAGAGCTATTTATGACAAACCCACAGCCAATATCATACGGAATGGGCAAAAACTAGAAGCATTCCCTTTGAAAACTGGCACAAGACAGGGATGCCCTCTCTCACCACTCCTATTCAACATAGTGTTGGAAGCTCTAGCCCGGACAATCAGGCAAGAGAAAGAAATAAAGTGTATTCAATTAGGAAAAGAGGAAGTCAAATTGTCCCTGTTTGCAGATGACATGATTGTATATTTAGAAAACCCCATTGTCTCAGCCCAAAATTTCCTTAAGCTGATAAGCAACTTGAACAAATTCTCAGGATACAAAATCAATGTGCAAAAATCACAAGCATTCCTATACACCAATAACAGACAAACAGAGAGCAAAATCATGAGTGAGCTCACATTCACAATTGCTACAAAGAGAATAAAATACCTAGGAATCCAACTTACAAGGGATGTGAAGGACATCTTCAAGGAGAACTACAAACCACTGCTCAACAAAGTAAAGGAGTACACAAACAAATGGAAGATCATTCCATGCTTATGGATAGGAAAAATTAATATCATGAAAATGGCCATACTACCCAAGGTATTTTATAGATTCAATGCCATCCCAATCAAGCTACCAATGACTTTCTTCACAGACTCGGAAAAAACTACTTTAAAGTTCATATGGAACCAAAAATGAGCCTGCATTGCCAAGACAATCCTAAGCAAAAAGCACAAAGCTGGAGGCATCACGCTACCTGACTTCAAACTACACTACAAGGCACAGTAACCAAAACAGCACGGTACTGATACCAAAACAGAGATATAGTTCAGTGGAACAGAACAGAGGCCTCAGAAATAACACCACACATCTACAACTATCTGATCTTTGACAAACCAGACAAAAACAAGAAATGGGGAAAGGATTCCCTATTTAATAAATGGTGCTGGGAAAACTGGTTAGACACATGTAGAAAGCTGAAACTGGATCCCTTCCTTACACCTTAGACAAAAATTAATTCAAGATGGATTAAAGACTTAAATGTTAGACCTGAAACCATAAAAACCCTAGAAGAAAACCTAGGCAATACCATTCAGGGCATAGGCATGGGCAAGGACTTCATGGCTAAAACACCAAAAGCAATGGCAAAAGAAGCCAAAATAGACAAATGGGATCTAATTAAACTAAAGAGCTTCTTCACAGCAAAAGAAACTACCATCAGAGTGAATGGGCAACCTACAGAATGGGAGAAAATTTTTGCAATCTACTCATCTGACAAAGGGCTAATATCCAGAGTCTACAAAGAACTTAAACAAACTTATAAGAAAAACACAAACAACCTCATCAAAAAATGGGCAAAGGATATGAACAGACACTTCTCAAAAGAAGACATTTATGCAGCCAACAGACGTATGAAAACATGCTCATCATCACTGGTCATCAGAGAAATGGAAATCAAAATCACAGTGAGATACCATCTCACACCAGTTAGAATGGCGATCATTAAAAAGTCAGGAAACAACAGGTGCTGGAGAGGAGGTGGAGAAACAGGAACAATTTTACACTGTTGGTGGGACTGTAAACTGGGTCAACCATGGTGGAAGAAAGTGTGGCGATTCCTCAAGGATCTAGAACTAGAAATACCATTTGACCCAGCCATCCCATTACTGGGTATACACCCAAAGGATTATAAATCATGCTACTATAAAGACACACACACACACATATGTTTATTGTGGCACTATTCACAATGGCAAAGACTTGGAACCAACCCAAATGTCCATCAATGATAGACTGGATTAAGAAAATGTGGCACATATCACCATGGAATACTATGCAGCCATAAAAAAGGATGAGTTCATGTCCCTTGCAGGGACATGGATGAAGCTGGAAACCATCATTCTGAGCCAACTATCACAAGGACAGAAAACCAAACACCACATGTTCTCACTTGTGGTGAATTGAACAATGAGAACACTTGGACACGGGGCAGGGAAAGTCACACACTGGGGCCTGTCATGGGGTGGGGGGCGGGAGGGACAGCATTAGGAGAAACACCTAATGTAAATGACGAGTTAATGGGTGCAGCAAACAAACATGGCACATGTATACTTATGTCACAAACCTGCACGTTGTGCACATGTACCCTAGAACTTAAAAAATAATAAAAAATAAATTAATTAATTAATTAAAAGAAGATATGAAGGCAGAAGAGGTGAAGCAAGAAGGGGAAGGGGTGGAATTGGTGGCTTGTAGGAGGAATTTTATAATGTGAGAGAAGAAAAGGAGAGGGGACAGGAGGAGAGGAGAGAAAAGGGAAAGTGGAGGGCAAGGGAAGAAGAGGGAGAGGAAGCGAGAAGGAAAGGGAGAGGAGGAAGCTGGGGAGAGGTGCAGAATGGAGTTTGAATCTCACAGGTGCCATAGCACCCTATGCAACAGACAAACTATGTCTGGAATTTCCTGCCTGCTGAGCAATACCACTGAACCCACATGCAGCTCTCAAGTTCATGTTCAGTCACAGATGTTCCAGTCAGAGCTCTTAACTGAACTGTAAAAGACACAAGTCTAGGCCAGGAGCGGTGGCACATGCCTGTAATCCTAGCACTTTGGGAGGCCAAGGCAGGTGGATTACCTGAGGTCAAGAGTACAAGACCAACCTGGCGAACATGCCGAGACCCCATCTCTACTAAAAATACAAAAATTAGCCAGGCATGGTGGCTCATGCCCCTAATCCCAGCTACTCCGGAAACTGAGGCACAAAAATCACTTGAACCTGGGAGGTGGAGGCTGCAGTGAGCCAAGATCATGCCACTGCACTCCAGCCTGGGCGACAGAGCGAGACTCCATCCAAAAAGTAAAAAAGACACAAGTCTATTATTAGTTTAAAAAGTATCCTTCTGGTAGTATTTTTCCCCCCACATGCATAAAATTCCCCTATTGCACAATACTCTCAAAGCGCTGGGGGAGATTTAAAAGCATTATGCTTACCAAGGGATACACTGGGGCACTTTTATCCTTTTGAAACTGAATGTCCTCTGTGGTGTTGGACACCAGTGACTGCCTGGAGATCCCTGTCTTGGACTGGATGTCGGATACTCTCCTTTCTTGTCCCTCCTCTCTGTTTTCCGACTCCAATTCCCCTCTTTCTCGTCCCAGTTCATCTTGGGGCATCCGGTCGGTTTTCTCCTCAAGCTCTTGTGAGGGCTGCCTTGCAGGGGAACTAATCTGTTTTTTCTCAGGACTCATTTGATCCATATCAAGAAATTCAAGGTCCATGCTCAGGACTCTTAAAAGGTCATCTGTTTCTGCATCCTCTGATTGTAAGGAAGGCTCTGACTTGCTATCTCTTTGGGTTTTCTTTAAAAAGAAATAAAAGATCATGATTCCACATACAGTAAAACACATATATTAAAGTGTATATACTTGTTGTTGAAAAATATTTGAAGTGGTCACGGTGGAATTGTAAGTTCCAACAGTTTGAGTTAAACAGATAAACCTGAAAACATGAAAGCACAATAAACAGATTCATTGGCCAGGAATATTTGCTGCATCTCTCAGGGCTTGACACTTTTTTTTCTTTTCTTTTCTTTTCTTTTCTTTTTTTTTTTTTTTTCAGTAAGAGATGAGGTCTCGCTATGTTGCCCAGGCTGGAATACAGTAGCTACTCACAGGCATAATCCCACTACTGATCAGCACAGGAGTTACTTATGACCTGCTCCATTTCTGACCTGGGCCAGTTCACCCTTCCTTAGCCAATGTGGTGGTGCCCTGCCCCCAGGAGGTCACCATATTCATGCTGAACTTAGTGTGAACACCTGATCGGCATAGCACACTAAGGCTCAGAATTCCTGGGCTCAAGCCATCCTCCTGCCTCACGCTCCCTAGTAGCTGAGACTACAGGTGTTTGCCACCACGCCCGCCAGATACATTTTTATATCTCCTTAGTCATTGCTTCCTTTCTACTGTATTCTCATCTTATTGTTAGCTGCATCTCATCTTTAAGTCAGTAAAAGGAAAAAGCCCTGAAGCTCATCGCATTTCCTTTAGTGATTGTCTTGATGCCTCTCCTGGTTCTGAAGGTCACATGATATATGTCTAAATGAGTTTCACAATCCATATGCCACTTGGAAGACTGACAGAGAGACTTAGGTGGATTAAGAAACAAAGATTATGAGAAAGTTTTCCTAAACTCCTATTTCTTAGAAATCATCTGTTTCTACACACAATTACAGATTTAGAGACCCAAACTGTATGCTTTTCATAAGCTATTCCTAAATGGAAAATCAGAATGGACCAGAAAATTGACAGAGAAAAAACAAAGAGTGGCAGCAAGTAAAACCCTACCTCTTTCTGAAGTTGAACATTTTCTTTCTTCAAAGCCAGGAACTCTTCTTCTAACCTCTCAACTTCCTTCTTAGGCTTTTGCATGTCTTGCTGTATTTCTTCATGTAGATATACTTCTGATGTGCTGTCAGAATCTGGTGGTAAAGAACTCAGATTTTCTAATTTAGGTTTCAGGCTTTTATAGTTATTTGTACTGCAACTGTCACTATTTTGGTTCATATTTTTTGTCATTTGCAAATCAAACTCTTGGCCTTCTTTCATTTCAACTGTAACCACTTCTGGGTTCCTTGCTTTCTTAATGCCTGCATCATTATGAAAGTTCTCATCCATACTAAAAATATGTTCAATGCCTGGTTTGTTATCACTGTCACAGTCTAATTTATTTTCATGTAAATGAAGCTTAGAAGATGACTGGCAAGCATGTTCCAGGGACCCACAGTATGGATGACAGTATGGATGGATGATATTTTTGAGACTGGGTTCTTTTTGTTCAGGAAATGTCTCGAATACCACAGAGTCAGATACTTCAGATGCATCTTCTTCCTCACAACCAGGTATGTTATTTGTCAAATTAAAGGGAATGTCCTTTACATTTGTTTCTCTTGTAGAGTTATCAAGTAGTGGCTCTTCCTCAGGACAAGCCGGAATTTTGTGTTTTTCACAAATTTCACCAAACCTCTGCTTTAACTCATTTATGATGAGTTTTAATTTGTTTTTCCATTCTAATTTGCCTTGTGCAATCCACATTTCCTCAGACTTTTGCACATGAGGAAGTATTGAATATACAGGTATATCCTCTCTATCACAATCCTTAGCCATTTCTTGTTCTTGAGACACTTTCTGCAGATGCACAAGTGGAAGATTAATTTGCATGTTTTGTTTCTCAGGTGTCTTCTCTGTTGGGCTACATGTTTTAAAAATAGCTTTGTCCTTAAGTAACAGGTATGAACAAAGAAAAATTCAAAAATAATTAAAATGAAAATTTAACTGTTAAACTTCTTAATCTAGGTTTAGCTACTCCCAAATCACTGGCTTGTAACTAAGAAGTTAAAAAAAAATTGTCTTATTGAAAGGAGGAGAAAAATATGAACCAGCAAACTTAACTTTGTCACTGTCTGTTTGGAATAAACTTAATTCTTTATGTGTTAAATCTACCAAAAATGAATCAGCAGATGATTTCTAGTGTTACAAAGGCTTCCTCACTTGAAAAGTGAGCCCCTACAGTACATTTAAGTACTCTTTCTATAGATTACTAACTGGAGTGTAGGCAATCTTTAAATTATTAGAAGCCTGAATGAACACCAATCAGAAAGAAAAGCAAATTCTTAAGTTTTAATTCAAATTACATACTGTAACATCATAGGGTTATATATCTAGACTATCTTCTTCAGCTTGGTTCTAATATATACTATGGTCCCCTAATAACACTAACTAAAACTTTAAAGGTAGTATTTACTAAGTTTCTGCATCTAAAAAGTTAGAAAGTTATTGTTTGTACCCCAGCACCAAAGATCCCATTCTGCAAGGTATGATTCCCTTCATAGGCAGTTGGGTTGATTTCATAAACCCACTCTCACTGAATGTAGACCCTGAAGTCAATGAAAGGCCACAAGGCAGAATACATCTTTAACCTTGGCATTAGTAATTGGCAATATAAAACTGCAAAATCTGAGCCACTGGCCATGATTACTCTTTAACCATGAATCCAACTCAGTGGCCATCACTGTTAAATTGTTCAAATTTCTGTTGCTAAATAATATGATTCAATAATTGATGTTTACCTTCTTTATCCTGTAAGTATATTGTAAGAATGGAAGAGCAAACAAACTTCTGGAATGTTTGCCTCTACTCCAAGGGTAAATAAGTTATGATAGATTCTAACAATATTGTGTTTTATGACTAGTTTAAATGTATTTAAAATTAAATATTAAGTAAGGATCTATTGATTCTCAAAGGCTAGTCTGAGAGGTAATTTCATTTGGGCTATCTTACATTATTAAAGCAAAGAAAACAGTATTAAACCAGAAATTTAGATTTTAATTTAAATGTTTCCACACCTGTGGCTGCTTATTTTTACATCCTTTAAGTCTTTCTTGCTCTTCCTCTGATGTCAGCTCCAAGTCTTGCTCTGCTGTGAAATCCAAACGTTCAGCTAAACTACTTAGAACAGCTAGATAAAAGACATAGTCTTTATAAAAATATATTTTAAATTACATTTCATTTTATTTCATAAATTGAGAGTTTAAATGAAGCTTGATCTTTAGTGGAATACTTACTTAAGAGATACTTCTAATTCTCCAAAACTTCAACAAACCACTTTCTGGGAGACACTAGATGCCACCAGGTTAAAGAAATACAGTCATGTTGAAGATTGACTCACAGATTCATCCACCCAGCATCAATGAACAAAGCCATCACAAACAAAACAAAATTTTGGAATGCAGTAGCAATATTATTAGGCAATGCTGCATACTGTTCTCCACTTCCTAACAGTACCTGATTAATGATTTCCAAAATGACTGTGGACAACTTTATTGGTGTACACCCTCTTCCTAACATCTGAAAGGTTTTCCTGTATTATTCTGACAAATGTATTAAAATTTTCATCTTTTAAAACAGACCACTAAAAATAAATAAATAAAATACAATAAAATAAAAAACAGACTGCTAGGTGAAGTTGACCCTCATCCTGGCTATCTTTCCCCAGGTAAACAGGTATCTAGGTATCTCCTTCCTTGGGGCTGCCCTAGAACTTCAGTGATTTTTCTACTGCATCTCCACCACCTGAACTGTCAATTATTGCTTTACACATCTATTCCCTTTGCTCCTTGACTGTAGGGAACAATCTTGAAAATCATCTTTGTGCAAGGAGTCATTATCTATTTTACTCAGCAATTATGTATTGAGTCTTGCTATGTCCTAGGTGTTGGGAGCAAGCCCCCCAAAATCTGGCCATAAACTGGCCCCAAAACTGGCCATAAATAAAATCTCTGCAGCACTGTAACATGTCCATAATGGCCCTAACGCCCAAGCTGGAAGGTTGTGGGTTTATGGGAATGAGGGCAAGGAACACCTGGCCCACCCAGGGCAGAAAACTGCTTAAAGGCATTCTTAAGCCACAAACAAAAGCCTGAGCGATCTGTGTCTTAACAGCATGTTCCTGCTGCAATTAATTCGGCCCATCCCTTCGTTTCCCATAAGGGATACTTTTAGTTAATTTAATATCTATAGAAACCACGCTAATGACTGGTTTGCTGTTAATAAATATGTGAGTAAATCTCTGTTCGGGGCTGTCAGCTCTGAAGGCTGTGAGACCCCTGATTTCCCACTTCACACCTCTATATTTCTGTGTGTGTGTCTTTAATTCCTCTAGTGCCACTGGGTTATGGTCTCCCCGACCGAGCTGTTCTCCACACTAGGCACTAAGGTTTAAAAAGTGAAAAGAAAGCATGTCAGAGATGACTTTTCTAGAGATCCTGCCCAAGCTGAGACTTAAAGAGTGAGGCTAGCTAAATTAGAAGGGGTAGGGAGCAGGAAAGAGTGAAAGCATGACACACAGCAACAAATGGCAGAGAGAGGACTGAAAGCGTATATGTATTTGCCTACAATCAAGGGATAGGTGAGCAGGACCAGACCAGCAGTTCAGTAAGGCCAGAGAAAGGGCACACGGGGGAAAGGGCTAAAGATGGAGAGCTGAGCAGAAGTCATATTATGAAAGCCTTATGTATAATTTTAAGACGCTTGGACATTAATGTTCTCAAGAGTGTTCCCTGGTTCTATGTGCATTGGTGATAGAACATTGTCAACGCCAAAAACAACATCCCTAGTGAACACATTTATTAACACAAGGTGGTAGCTCATGTGGACACAGCCAAGGAGATACTATGAAGCAAATTCTCAATGAGTCTCATTAATTACTGACTTGGAAAGCCGATTCTATAATACATAAAGTCATAGAAACGATAGGAAGTCACTTAATATTTGCTTTTGGAAGGTGTTTTTTTTGTTTTTGTTTTTTTTGTTTGTTTTTTTGTGTGTTTTATTTATTTATTTATTTTTGAGACAGAGTCTCCCTCTATTGCCCAGGCTGGAGTGCAGTGGCACAATCTCGGCTCACCGCAACCTCTGCTGCCTGGGTTCAAGTGATTCTCCTGCCTCAGACTCCCGAGTAGCTGGGAGTACAGGTGTGCACCACCACGCCTGGCTAGTTTTGTTGTATTTTTAGTAGAGACGAGGTTTCACCATATTGGCCAGGCTGATCTCGAACTCCTGACTTTGTGATCCACCCGCCTCGGCCTCCCAAACTGCTGGGGTTACAGGTGTAGGAAGATGCCTTTTAAGTTATAGCACATATAGTTATAACTAATAGCTGTTAATTCAGAGCTATAAAAATAAAGCAAAGAAACCACATTGTGTTTGAGTCAGCAATCTTTAGGTCTCTACTGAGTTATCCTAAATATAATCCTATGTTAGTCCCTAAACATACTTAGTCCCTACATTCTAAATATAATCCTACTTTCTAAAGAAAATCATGCTTTCCCCTAATTCTCTGTTATCTAGATGTTGCTTTGGTTAAAGGAAGTTTACAAATGGTCTGCCAAAAGGTATTCTGTTCAGTACAAAAGGAGAGTAAACACAAAGCACATTTTACCAAAAAAATGGTTTTTTTTAAGTCAGAACTGTAGCACTATGCAGCCAAGCAGAGGCACTCTAGGACTGAATTCTCTATGCTTCTTTGTTACCTTCTTTGCTCTCTTTGTTTTCTGGTAGCTGTGATTGGCATAGATCATGGAGAGTATCTTTCCCTGAAAAAGGTACAACTCCAATGTTCATCTTTTCTTGTTCTGTTAAGTTCATCTGTCCCAATTCTTTGGTTGCTGACTGATTTTCAGGCATTGATGATGATACAGATGGACATTTATCATCAACCTTCAGAATCTTGGATCTCTGACAAGTCTTATCACTAAGGGTCAAATTAGTAGGATGCCAATCTGAAAAATCCAAAAATGAAGTTTTCATTTATTAGGATATAAATAACACAATAATTTGACTAACCTGTATACATGCTTTCTTCACAGAAACAGTCCCACGTTCTGCTCTCTCCCACAAATACACCATGCATTCGGGCTTATTATATTTTACATGTCCTATGCTTGCAATTCATTCAGAAAAGCTTAATTAACTATCATCTCTCACTTTTCTACATGTTTACTGTTTACTATTACTTTTATTCACTCAGCAGTCTCTATTACATATTTTGCTTTCCATTAAGATTCTTCATGGATATAAATTTTTTATATACAGAATTTATGTCTAACCATTTTAAGCTTAAATATACATGACAGCATTGTGTGTATGTATTGTAGAGACACAGGATTTACAAAAACTCATAATAAATATACTTTTAAAACTATTTTAATTATAATGAGATGGTCTTTCCTCAATGCACCACTATCTTCAGAATTTACTTTCAAATACTTGGATAAACTTCATACATTTATTTGCAAAATGAGAGCTGTAAGGGCCCTAATTGTTCCCATGTAAAAACAGGATTAGTCTAGGACCACACTAAATCCAAAGAGCACACAGTGCCACGAGATAAGGAATATATATATATATATATATGATATATAACATATAACAAAATATTTTCCTTTTTTCTATATAAACAAAATTGTTGGGATTTAAATTTTTTAAGACAAGTGAAAGAAAAAAGCCAAAAACACAGAAGTGAAACTTTAAAGTCCATTTCATCAAGGGCCCATTTATCCACAACCACATATGTGGTTTAAAATGTTGGCTCTAATTTGTGATCTGAGAATCCCTGGAGTTCAAGATCCAGGCAGGGGGTCAAAGACATCAAATAATACAAAATGTTATTTGCCATTTGCACTCTCATTCTCTTTTAAGTGTACAGTGGAGCTTTTCATAGACATGATGTGTCATAACATCATAGCTCTAATGGTGAATGGGTCATATTTCTAAAGGCTATTGGAATGTATGGCTGTGCATGCTTGTTTTTCTAAATATTTTAGTTTTTATTTCTAAAATAGTGAAGGACCTCTTCAAAGAGAATTACAAACCACTGCTCAATGAAATAAAAGAGGACACAAACAAATAGAAGAACATTCCATGCTCATGGATAGGAAGAATCAATATAGTGAAAATAGCCATACTGCCCAAGGTAATTTATAGATTTAATGCCATCCCCATCAAGCTACCAATGACTTTCTTCACAGAATTGGAAAAAGCTACTTTAAAGTTCATATGGAACTGAAAAAGAGCCTGCATTGCCAAGACAATCCTAAGCCAAAAGAACAAAGCTGGAGGCATCATGCTACCTGACTTCAAACTATACTACAAGGCTACAGTAACCAAAACAGCATGCTACTGGTACCAAAACAGAGATACAGACCAATGGAACAGAACAGAGCCCTCAGAAATAATACCACATATCTACAACCATCTGATCTTTGACAAACCCGAAAAAAACAAGAAATGGGGAAAGGATTCCCTATTTAATAAATGGTGCTGGGAAAACTGGTTAGACACATGTAGAAAGCTGAAACTGGATCCCTTCCTTATACCTTAGACAAAAATTAATTCAAGATGGATTAAAGACTTACATGTTAGACCTGAAACCATAAAAACCCTAGAAGAAAACCTAGGCAATACCATTCAGGGCATAGGCATGGGCAAGGACTTCATGGCTAAAACACCAAAAGCAATGGCAACAAAAGCCAAAATTGACAAATGGGATCTAATTAAACTAAAAAGCTTCTGCACAGCAAAAGAAACTACCATCAGAGTGAACAGGCAACCTACAGAATGGGAGAAAATTTTTGCAATCTACTCATCTGACAAAGGGCTAATATCCAGAATCTACAAAGAACTCAAACAAATTAACAAGAAAAAAACAACCCCATCAAAAAGTGGGTGAAAGATATGAACAGACATTTCTCAAAAGAAGACATTTATGCAGCCAACAGACACATGAAAAAATGCTCATCATCACTGGCCATCACAGAAATGCAAATCAAAACCACAGTGAGATACCATCTCACACCAGTTAGAATGGCGATCATTAAAAAGTCAGGAAACAACAGGTGCTGGAGAGGATGTGGAGAAATAGGAACACTTTTACACTGTTGGTGGGACTGTAAACTGGGTCAACCATGGTGGAAGAAAGTGTGGTGATTCCTCAAGGATCTAGAACTAGAAATACCATTTGACCCAGCCATCCCATTACTGGGTATGCACCCAAAGGATTATAAATCATGCTACTATAAAGACACATGCACACGTATGTTTATTGCAGCACTATTCACAATAGCAAAGACTTGGAACCAACCCAAATGTCCATCAATGATAGACTGGATTAAGAAAATGTGGCACATATACACCATGGAATACTATGTAGCCATAAAAAAGATGAGTTCATGTCCTTTGTAGGGACATGGATGAAGCTGGAAACCATCATTCTCAGCAAACTATGGCAGGGACAAAAAATCAAACACCGCATGTTCTTACTCATAGGTGGGAATTGAACAATGAGAACACTTGAACACAGGAAGGGGAAACATCACACACCAGGGCCTGTCATGGGGTGGGGGGAGGGGGCAGGGATAGCATTAGGAGATATACTTAATGTAAATGATGAGTTAATGGGTGCAGCACACCAACATGGCACATGTATACATATGTAACAAACCTGCACACTGTGCATATGTATCCTAGAACTTAAAGTATAGTAAAAAAATAGTAAATATCAATAGATACAACCGACTTAAACAAAAGCTCTTTGGAATCTGCAATCATTTTTATTTATTTTATTTATTTATTTATCATTATGAAGACAGTTTAACTGAGATCCAGTCATTTGATAGAAAACCAGAGCTTCCTGTGTCAATAAGGACTGACCTCAAAAATGTAGTGTGTCCAGACAAAAGAAAGTTGCAAAATATGTAGAGTGTACAACAATTTATATACACTTTTAGGACATGAAAACAAATTCTACTTATTATTTATGACCATACACATATGTAATAAAATGTTTTATAAGGGAATGGACATGATAAATGCTTAATTCAGGGTGTTGGTTACCGCTAGGCAATAATATTTAATCATATAAAAGGAGCCCCAGGCCAAAAAGTTTCAGAATCAGTGTTTTAAAAGACTGTGTCCACTGTATAGTTATTAAGGAGTGATTAATTGCTTTCCTCATTTTTGATAATCAAAGATACCCCCGCAATACACACACACATGATCTGCTAACCACAATATCTGACTGGCTTAAAATCATCAGTATAGCCACACTATGATGAAATAATTAAAGCACAACTCACATGTTGGCAAGTAAAGTTTGTCTTATAAGTTTTGGTGCTCCATGTTGACCTTATATTCTTTCCACCTTCCTAATACCCACTCTTCCTTTTTCTGAAGTATTATCTCATTTTACCACCCTCCATCATATCCACCTGCTTATTTTCCCTTCATTTACTCCCTATACTCTCTGCCTTCCACATTCTTTATTCCCCCTTTCACTCTTATCCTCTTCCTTCTATCCTGACATTGCATATCTAGGGTTCAGTACTATCCACAGTTCCAGGCATTCACTGGGGGTCTTGGAATATATCCCCATGGATAAGGGGGGAAAACTGTACATTGTGTTGTGTAGGTCTATGGGTGCTGTGCTATGTTACATGGCAAAACATAGGGAAGACACCAGGGACAAGGATCTTTGCAAAGACTTTTGAGCTGCCAGTGGAGAAGAGCTCAAGGGAGATCAATGTACTCACTCTCACTAATCCTCTTCTGGGGCAGATGCTGGTTATATTTACTTAGTTCTAGCTATTTTCTCTAACACAAACAAGGCTCAAATTTACCTCCCATTTTACCTCCCATGGAAAGAACCACTGGAAAGATCACTCCCATAAAGAGCTTATTCACTCTGAGCCATACCATTCATTCAGAGAGAAGCTTAAGAAGAAACACTGCCATGGTGGTGGCAGGTTGCCAGGGAGTACTACCTGATATGAAAAATATATATGAATAGAACTATCAACTCAATCAAGCTGCCAGAATGTGCCAACAGTTGTTAACTCTCTCCGGTGAAAACAAAATTATTTTTCACTTCTTGTAAAGCAAAACACTGGTATTTCTTATGACAGAGCACCTAGTTGTAGATGAGCCATGTTATAATAATATAGACTGTTTTCAAGCTCATCCCTAAAAAGAAGAGAACCAGTGAAGAACATATTTATTCACATGTAATATTCACTGCCTGATCTTCTTTTTAAGTGCAAGGTAAGTACGCAAGACTTTGTGATTCCAGTTTTATAAATTCCAGCTCTTGAGATTATCCTGTCCTATCACTACAGTCTATCTGGACCCATCTCCTAGAGCACGATGGTCCAGTTAGTGCTGGGGAGTACTGCATCGTGCCATTTTTCCCCACCCTCCCCGTTACATGGCAAATGTCTACAGAAATCACACTTTCTCAGCACGTCAAGTCATATGTCATCAGATCCTATTCTGATGAACAAAACACGAGGAAAACAAAGGCAAGGACAAAGAACATCTAAAATGATAGAATCCAATTACTATGGAAATTTATTGTTTAAATATTCAAAAAGATATCCACTGTTTTATTCCAACTATATGACTAGTCTGGAAAAAGCAAAACTATGGAGACGCCAAAAAGAACAATGGTTGCCAGAAGCCAGTGGAGAGGAAGAAACAAAATGGCAGAGGACAGAGGATATTTAGGGCAGTGAAACTATTTTGTCTATGATACTACAAGGGTATATACATGCCATTACACATTTGTCCAACATCATGGAATATACAACACCAAGAGTGAACCCTAACGTAAACTGTGGACCTCGGGAGTGATGTGTCTGTCAAGGTAGATTCCTCAACTGTAACCCTGATGAACTCTGATGGGAGGTACTGATAATGAGGGAGACTATTCATATGTCAGGGGTCATGGGGAATATGAAAAATCTCTGTACCTTCTCAATTTTGCTGTGAATCTAAGACTGCTCGGAAAATAATGTTATTAATTTTAAAAAATTACTCACTGAACTTGCTATTACTCTAAATTATAAAAAGACAGAGTCACCTTGAAAATTGCAACTCACTAAAGATCAAGGTAACAGAATATGAGTACTATCTCCCAAATTGAAGCATATAAAAACACATAAAGCAATTAATTTTAATTGCATATTTAGGCAAAAAAATTGATAAAAATGATTGAATATCTAATCTTATTTCATAATTATAAACAGGGATTTAATACAACACAAATCAAAAATGGTCCATCCATGTAAATAAAATGAAAGACAATTTTTATTCTAATTTTAAATCAGAAATTATTATGCCTATTTTATCCCACAATTTTACTGAAAAGTTAATCAGGTAAGAAGGACAGATTATAATTACTTAATATTGCCATAGTAACTTATGTATAAATACCTGTTAAGTATTCACCAAATGTCAAAACTGTAAGCAGCCTTGCTGCTTAACATGAATGATGCAACTGAAACAAGTACCATGTTACGGTCTATCATAATATTTGCTATTACATAAAATTTTAAGATAACATCAAAAATTTAGTCAGGGCCACAGCTGCTGGGCACCAAAGATTTCATATAGCAGGCACAAGACATCCATCCTTAGAAAGGCTTGCTTTCAAGGCTAGTCCTTGGCTGGTGTTTGGGACCTTGAATTTGAGAGGGTTCCCACCATTCCCTAACTTAGAAGAAGGGAATGGCTCACTGTGCCTAAATTGTTTGTGCAAATGTGGTTTACTATGAACAGTTAATTTCCTCCTGGGAGTCTAGAATTTTGTTACATGTGAGGGAGAGAAGAGGTGGCCTATGTGACTAGCCTCCATTGAAAACATGGGTGCTGAGTCTCTAATGAAACTCTGGTAAGGTAGACAACATTGCACATGTGTCGTCAAAATTTGAGGCTGGGGGAATTAAGCGCATCCTGCTAACTACACAGGAGATGACTCCTGTAGCTTGTGCCTGGCTTCCTCCAGACTTTGACAAATGTATCTTTGCCCTTCTCGAATTTTACTTTGTGTCTTTTCACTGTATTAAATGTAATAAATCAAAGCCCCGAGTATGACTGTCCGCTGAGTCCTGTGAGTCCTTCTCAGTGAATTACCAAACCTAGGGTGGTCTTGGGAACCCCTGATACAATTGCATTATACAGTTTTTTTTATTGTTTAAGTTGATGTGTTATATGTGACTACAATCAGAAGGTTATTTCACAGAATACCTTTCCCTAATCTGTTTATTATTTAGTTTTTGACATTTGCCTTGGAGATTCCTGTACTTCTATATCCACTGGACTAACAGCATGAAAAATGCATGAAACAACGATGTCAGAAAGTAATTGTGAAAATCAACAATCCTATTTTAACCCAATTAAAAAATAGAAAATCTAGATGATTGACAATATGTTCTACAGTATAAAAGTTTCTGGAACAAAAAATTTAAAGATCACAGTCAGTTTTTTCCCACTCGGTAGGGTTTAATTCATTTTTATAATAATTGTGCAGCAGGCCACGTGCAGTGGCACACATCTGTAGCTCCACCTATTCAGGAGGCTGAGGCAGAAGCATTGCTTGAGGCCAGTAACTAAAGCTGCAGTGTGCTATAATTACACCTGTTCAAAAAAAAGTCCAAAAAAAAAACCCTGCAAATAGTGGAACTGATCAGTAAGGATCAATAGGACTTTTAACTTATCTGGCAGGGAGAAGAGTCTTATCTTATATATAGATGGTTAAAATTGTGGTAATCCAATTGACCACATATTCTAGTTAAATCACAGACTACCAATTTCTGAAGAAATATAATACCAGAAAAGCACTTCATATTTAAACTATGTCAGATAAAACAATTTGTATTTGACAACCCAGAAGACACTTAAAATCTTGGCAGACCATCATCATTGTGTCATTGTGGTGCAGATATAAAGAAGTGCATTTGAAATGTGTTCTAATAGTATTTTCTTTAGGGATGAAATGCAAAAGGAAGCAGTAAGAGCAGAAATATGACAAGGGGGTAAATGAAAAGGGAACTGCACTAATAAAGAGTCAGGCACTGACTTTTCTACTGATGTGACCAGTATTCCCCAAGTACTGAGAACTACTATATTCAGTATTTCACTTTATATTTTTCTCCAGGACATTATATTAGTTTCCTGCAATAAAATATTTTTACAATGTCAGTTTGTCTAAACTGCTGGCCTGTAAACTATTTCTAATCAAAACCTGAAATTGTGTCACAACATGGCTATATTACAATTCCATGTCAGAGGAAGGATATATACATGCATCTGGTAGTGGCTTCCAGTTGTTGCTGTCAGATGTTTGTTTGGGAATGCATCCAGAAGAGCTTATCAAGGACTTGAGTACAAAACAAGCATTTCCACAAAAAAGCAGGTAAGAAAGACACTTTTCCTCACAAATGACCTTAGGTTTAGACAATTCTAGGAAAATGGTGGTACATTAACTCACCAGTCTTGACCATTTTCCCTGATCCTGTATAGGGAGCTGCTGCAGTTACAAAAGTTAGGCAGGATCTTGGTAGGTGTATTCTTCCACATCTGAACACCAGAAGTACTGATCACATAAACAGCGAACCCCACAACTCTATGATTGTTCTTTAGAAGAGAGTGCCACCGAAGAGCTTTTAAAAAGTTAACTGACTTTACTTTTTAGTAATCTTACTGGTTAGAATTGATACTCCCTCCTTGAAATTCTCACCTTTGTAAATTTTTGCAGCATCACTTTATGATTCCTCCTCCTTTTACTTTAGCCACTGCTCAGGCTTCTTTCCTAACTCCTCTGGGAAATGCTGATATTCCCAGGGTTCTGTCACTGGCCCTCTGCTCATTCTATATCTTTCCCATCATGGACAAGCTCACTCAGATCTACAACTTTGCCTCCGTTATTCCAAGTCTGCAACTCCAACCTCCCTCCGAGTTCCATCTCCAGCCATAAAAATTTTATCCGATTACCTACTGAAAATATCCTACATGGACATTCCAGTAAACTCAGCAATGCAGAGAAAACTGTTAGTCGTGGCTGCTGACCCACACTCTCCTCTATACACCTGAAAACTGCCTACTCCCTCATGTCCAGGTTAAATGCTAGGGCACAAGCCAGAAACCTGAGAATCATCTGAGATTTCTCCCTATCCCCTATGTTTTTACATTCAACAATCACTAAATCATATTAACTGTACCTCTTTTCTGCATCTGCTTTATATTTCCACTGCCACACGTTTATTTTATGTTTATATTTCCTAGTTAAACATGGGCTTTTAAGTAGTGGCTTTTATAGGGAAAAAACAACTATTAATGTTATTTCTTTTAAAAAAAGCTTAAGTAAAATAAATGAAAAAGGCATCATGCCAAGAAAAAGACCAACATATTTAAATGAATAACTGAGCTCCTTAACCTTATTGATTTCACCATGGATGGGTGAAAACCTCACAACAGACTGATACTAGTCTGAGGACAGGACAAGGAAACTATAGCTCTGATAACTGCAAATGTTTCCTTTGTTTCCCTGTCTCTTTATGTGGTTATCTTCCAGCTACCCTCCATATGAGGGGTCAGCAAACTATAGACCGTGGGGCAAATCCAATCAGCCTTATAGTTTTGTAAATAAAGTTTTACTGGAGATCAGTCATGTGTATTTGCTTACCTCTTATCTATGACTGTTTTCATACTTCAATGGCAGGGTTGAGTAGGAATGACAGACCACATGAAAAAGCCCTGTACAGAAAATGCTTGCCAATCCCTGCTTTATGCCATAACCAGAATGTCCTAATACTCAAATCTAATCATGTGACTCCCCACTCCAATGAGTCCCTACAGTAAACATTGCTGTCTCCCTACCCAATAGCGATTCCCTGTTCTGTCTTGCTGGAGAAACACACATCTATTTGGATATTTATCATGCCAATAGCCCTCCCAACTCCAAAAGAAGAAATGATTATTCTAAGCTCATCATAGTAATTACATTTGCTTCCCCAGTGCCTGGTTTAGGAATGAGCATGTGGTAGGACCCAGCCAATAAAATGTTACAGGAAGTCAACTGCACGTTTCTGAGTCTTCTCCCTAACTAAAAGAAACACGTAAAGAAAAGCCACCCTTTCAGCCTTCAGATATTGTCGGTGAGACCATGATGTTTGGAGCTGTTGCTAATTAGTCAGCCATGAAAACAGACATGAACAAAACACTGTGATATCACTGAACGGTCAAAACAACTCTGGTCCCTACTGTTTTAGCCACTGTTAATTAGGTCATCTAGTATTTTCAGCCCAAAGCATTCCACCTGGTAAATTTCCCATGGCCTACAGGAAAAAGATCTATTTGTTTCTTTTTTTTTTTTTTTGAGACAGAGTCTTGCTCTGTCACCCAGGCTGGAGTGCAGTGGTGCAATCTCGGCTCACTGCAGCCTCCGCCTCCCAGGTTCAAGCGATTCTCCTGCCTCAACCTCTTGAGTAGCTGGGACTACAGGCATATGCCACCACGCACGGCTAATTTTTATTTTTTTATGTTTTTTATTTTTAGTGGAGACGGGTTTCACCATGTTGGCCAGGATGGTCTTGATCTCCTGACTTTGTGATCCACCCACCTTGGCCTCCCAAAGTGCTGGGATTACAGGCATGACCCACCGCACCTAGCCTGAGATCTACTCATTTCTATAGTATTAAAAAGTCTGGGCAGGGACTGGTGGCTCACGCCTGTAATCCCAGCACTTGGGAGGCTGAGGCGTGTGGATCACTTCAGGTCAGGAGTCGAGACCAACCTGTCAAACATGCTGAAACCCTGTGTCTACTAAAAATACAAAAATTAGCTGGGAATGGTGGCTCACACCTATAATCCCAGCTACTTGGGAGACTGAGGCATGAGAATCACTTGAACCCAGGAGGTGGAGGTTGCAGTGAGCCAAAAGAATGTCACTGCACTCCAGCTTGGGTGACAGAGTGAGACTTTGTCTCAAAAAACAAAGTCTGTCATAAGCTTGCCTTAGGTATTCACTTCATTCCCAACCATTCGCATCTCATACGTTTTGCACTAGCAAAACTGAACTGCTCATAAACCCTGCAAATTTTACTCAAGCATCTTACTTTCACACTCCAAACACACAATCTTCTGCCCACATCATCCTTCTGCCTCTTTACCTGGAAAAGTTCTACTCACTCTGCATGCTTACCTTAAATCTTACCCACTTTTTTACAGCTTTCATTCCTCACATAAAGTGTCTGGCACATATTTAACATAGTAAATGATCACTATACGCTTCCAGAGGGCATCTAGCATACAGTAGTAGGCAATGAATAAATAATTCAGCAAATAATTAAAATGACAATGATAATAACAAGCTCCTGGGTTTTGTTTGTTTGTTTTTTTCTTTTTTGAGACAGGGTCTCACTCTGTTACCCAGACAGGAGTGCAGTGGCATGATCATAGCTCACTGTAGCCTCAAACACCCAGGCTCAAGCAACCCTCCCACCTCAGCCTCCCAAGTAGCTGGAAGTACAGGCACCTGCCACCATGCCTTGCTAATGTTTTATTATTCAAAAAAAAATTTAGTAGAGATGAGGTCTTGTCATGTTGCCCAGGCTGATCTCAAACTCCTGGGCTCAAGTGATCCTCCTATCTCAGCCTCCCAAAGTACTGAGATTACAGGCATGCGCCACTGTGGCTGGCCCCAACAGTATTTTTAAATGTTTGTATTCTGTAACATTAGAAAAAAATGCTTAGTATCTAAAAGACATTTGATAATTAAGTGGACAAGTGAATAAATGATTGCCTTGAAAATTCTGTTGAAAAAACACAGAAATTAAATAGAGAAAGCTCTATTCTATTATGAGCACCTCAAAGACCAAAACTATGTCTATTTCATGTTTGTCTCCCATAACTTGCAAAACCTAACTTAGAGAAGTTCTTTGATTAATATGTACTAAATTAAAGGTGTCCTCTTACAGTTCAGACTGTCCAATGCATTAGGCATCACATCTCAGTAGCACAGAAGCATTTTTGTTATTGTGAAACATTTTTATACTTTTATTATAATTTGTTGAGCCTCAAGTTGGGCTATTTGAATATTATAATAATCTTTTGGCTAATGGTAACAGCATATCTTGTTCTAACAAAATTACCGTTAACATAACAATTAACCAGCAGGTAGAAGAACACATCTTGTTCTAATGAAGTAAATATAACTCATTCGATTTCAAATTAGGGGGAAAGTCAATAATAGTGACACCTTGTTGGTTTATAAGTATGTAACATGACCTGTTCTTCTCAACAAGGAATTGCTTTCCTGACTTCTGCACTCAGAAGGTATCTTCAAAAAATAATTTCCCATTAGTATTCGTGCACACTGGGTATGTTTTGCAGGGTTTTTTTTTTTTTTTTCCTGAGACAGGGTCTCACTCTGTCATCCAGGTTGTGATCACAATCACAGCTCACTACAGCCTTGACTCCCAGGCTCAAGCGATTCTCCCATCTCAGCCTCCCAAGTAGCTGGGATTACAGGTGTGCACCAAAACACCCAGCTAATTTTTTATTTGTTTTTGTAGAGATGTGGTCTCACTATGTCGCCCAGGCTGGTCTGGAACTTCTGGACACAAGCGATCCTCCCGCCTAGGCCTCCCAATGTGCTGGGACTACAGGTGTGGGCCAGCACAGCTGGCCATTTCACAGTTCTTATTGCCATTTGCTTATGGTGCCAGAAAGGTATTGCTGAGTTTCCAGTTTTGAAACTAATTTCTTTTTTTTTAGTGACACAAATCACTATGTGATATAGTTAGCCTTTGAACAACATGGATTTGAACTGCAGGGGTCTACTTATAAGCAGATTTTCTCCCACCTCTACCACCTGAGACAGCGAAGACCAACCTTTCTCTTCCTCCTCTCCTTAGCCTGCTCAACTTGAAGACTATGATGAAGAGTTATATAATGATCCACTTGCATTTAATGAATAGTAAGCATTATGATTTTCTTAAGTTTATTTCTCTAGCTTTCTTTATTGTAAGAATACAGCATATTAATACATATTCCATACAAACATATCTTAATTGACTGTTCGTGTTATCAATAAGGTTGCCGGTCAACAGTTGGCTATTACTAGTTATGTTCTTGGGGGGAGTCAAAAGCAACATAGTGAGACCACATCTCTACAAAAACAAATAAAAAATTAGCTGGGTGTTTTGGTGCACATCTGTAATCCCAGCTACTTGGGAGGCTGAGATGGGAGGATACAGAGATTTTTGACTGCAAAGGGGATCAAGCATCCCTAAATTCCACGTTGTAAAGGGTCAACTGTGATTGATATTCACTTACTAAACATAAGTCATTTATTTTAAAAATTAAATAGAGGTTCCAATTTCGTAACAAGTCTAATTCATTATAATATGACTATAAAGAAAACATACAACTTACTAACTTAAAAATATCTTTTTCTTATTTATACAAAAATATCATATAGGATTTTAGGGACCATAATTAAATAAATTTTTTTCAGACCAGATTGTTTGAAAAAAATAAATGACCTGCAGTTAACTTTTTAAATAATTGTGAAATCTAACCTACCAACAAAGAAATTAAGAGAAAAATATACAACTTACACACACAGGGATTTTTTTAAACTGCTCTTTCATGATCAAAACTTCCTTAGTCTTACTTTTTAGTTATCTATAGTAGGACCATCAAAAATAATTCATTATCGAAAGTCTTACCTGGATCGTTATTTTGAGGAAGACTTTGAGGTGTCTGTTCTGTCTTACGTTCAGGAATTAGGTGCCAAATGCTATGGATAAAAATGTATTAAATGAAATTACTATTTTAAAATAAATATATTAAATTTTTAGAGTGTTTCAAACAATATCAGAGGTAATATCAGAACTTTAATTATCCCACATACTTCAGTTTGTGAGTTCTACCAACTTCTCTTTAAGCTTCTAAAGAAGAAAAAAAGACGAAGTACTCATGAATTGAAGGGAGTATAGCTCAGTAAATTAACTCACATTAGCTTGGCATAATAGAAAGTGTCCTAGCTCTATTACCAGCAGCTATTTGTTCTCTGACAAGTTGCTTCTCTTAGGCTCAACGTATTCTTCTAAAAAGCAAGGATTTTACTGCCTTATGTCACTAGGTTGTTAAAGATTTAACGACATAACATTTTGTAAGTGCTCAAAGAAACAGTGAAGCAATGAAATAATTTGTTCTTGAGCTTTATGGCTGAAACTGTTTTGGAATTGCAAATAAACCCCAATGTGTATTTTTTCAGAGGTTCTCATATTCAAATGTTGCCATTTTCTGAAATTGTTATCAAGTTCTAGTTTTGTGTATTAGTTGTTCTATTCTTTGTGGCTTATAATTTGGGGCATCACAGCTATTTCATAGTTTGTAACTAAATTTACTTATAAATATACTATTTCATCAAACTAGATAACATCACTGTCCACTATTACTGAGCTCATCAATCACGCCAAGGGCAGAAAGCTAATAGATGTCAAGACCTAGCTTGGACTACTGTTCCATACAGACTTAAACTTGGCAGATCTTTGTTAGAACGATTCTCAATCCCCATGTTCATCTCCAACTGACATGGAAAACAACATTCTACTTTTATTTTTTGTTTTCAGTTCCATGAAAGAGATGCAAGTTGACATTCTCTCATTTCTGAGATACATACTAGCAATATATGTGCACACAAAATCCCACGTTACTCAGCTCCATTCTCACTCCATAGATCACCTTACTACATATTTTTGTAGTGAAAAATCACAAATTTAATATTAGGTGACACCAAGTTTGCTTTGACTCACACTTTCTTTGGAGCTAGTCAGCAAATAGTCAAATGAACTTCCAGTGACTGCACAAAATATGGGCCACTTCACAAATCTGTGCATCATCTTTATGCAGGGGTCATGCTAATTTTCTCTGCATTTTGTTCCAATTTTAGTATATGTTTGCTGCTGAAGCAAGCACAAAGCTCTCCTTTTATACATGGACACTCATGAGTCATGGATGAGGCTTAGTTAGCTCTGTCAAATCCAACTGACATACTTGAGAATCAGAATTCTGGTGATGGCTTCCTGCCACACTCTGGGGAAGGATAATATGGGACCTTCTATGATCTGAGAAAAGGCACCATACTGGATATAAAGGGGCCTCAGCATACAGACCTGGTAGCAATGAAAAAAGGAAACTCATCTCTTTCTGCAACATTATTTGACTGAATCCTAAGGGCCTAAAGGATAACTTAACATGAAGGTCTTGGCTAAGTCTAGGCTGAGATTAAAAGCATAACAAAATTTTAAAACAAAATAATTCTTACTTTGATTTTCAAAAATACTTTAAGCCAAAGGAAACTCAGGATTCAGAAGAATAGGTATGGCTCATTTTATTCAATACTTAGATTTATAGAATGCATGTAAATCAGGCATTTCCAATTATTAGTATTAGTGTATAAGACTTATACATTTTCAAAAGGCAGTTAAAGGTTACCTTTTACTATTTTCTACCTGCGGAAATGCTTTTCTTTGAAAGGAGGGAGAAAAAGCTTCCATTGAGATTAAGTCCTCATACTCCAATTTTAAATCTCTCAGGTTACTCAAGCTGGGCAGCTAAACATGAAGTTTTTTGTTTTTGTTTTTGTTTTGAGATGGAGTCTCACTCTGTCCCCAGGCTGGAGTGCAGTGGCGCGATCTTGGTTCACTGCAACCTCCGCCCCGCCTCCCGGGTTCAAGCAATTCCCCGCCTCAGCCTCCGGAATAGCTGGGACTACAGGCACGCACCACCACACCCAGCTAATTTTTGTATTTTTAGTAGAGATGAGGTTTCACCATGTTGGCCAGGATGGTCTCCATCTCTTGACCTCATGATCCGCCCACCTTCACCTCCCAAAGTGCTGGGATTACAGGTGTGAGCCACTACTCCAGGCCAACATGGTTTTTTTGTTTTTTGTTTTTTTGAGAGGATATCTCGTTCTGTTACCCAGGCTGGAGTGCAGTGGCGCGATCTTGGCTCACTGCAACCTCCGCCTCCTGGGTCCAAGCGATTCTCCTGCCTCAGCCTCCCAAGTAGCTGGGATTACAGGGGCATACCACTATGCCCAGCTAATTTTTGTATTTTTAGTAGAGACGGGGTAGGCTGGTCTCGAACTTCTGACCTTGTGATCCGCCTGCCTCGGCCTCCCAAAGTGATGGGATTACAGGCACGAGCCACTGTGCCCCACCAACATGAAGTTTTTAAGGATGGAAGGAACCTGAGCGATAGTAGAATATGTTTGCTATATAATAGGTATTCAGCTTATGTTTCAATAAATTCCCAATAAATTGAGAAAATGGATAAACACATTTGGGAAGTGCAATTTTTTTTTTTTTTCTTGGAGCCTGGCTCTGTCGCCCATGCTGGAGTGTAGTGGTGCGATCTCGGCTCACTGCAAGCTCCACCTCCCGGGTTCACGCCATTCTCCTGCCTCAGCCTCCCAAGTAGCTTGGACTACTGGCGCCCGCCACCATACAAAATAAAAATTAAAAAAATACAAAATAAAAATTTTTTGTATTTTTAGTAGAGACGGGGTTTCACCGTGTTAGCCAGGATGGTCTCGATCTCCTGACCTCATGATCTGCCCGCCTCATCCTCCCAAAGTGCTGGGATTACAGGCGTAAGCCACCGCGCCCGGCCGGGAAGTGCAATATATATATATATAATTATTATTTTTTCTTTTTTGAGACGGAGTCGCGCTCTGTTGCCCAGGCTGGAGTGCAGTGGCGCGATGTCAGCTCACTGCCAGCTCCGCCTCGGGGAAGTGCAATATTTTTCAAGAAAACTCCTGTAAAGTAAAGCAACACTTTTGCAATAGTAATAAGCATTTATATTTTCTCCCGTCTCACTAAGAGGCCTGGGCCCCTGACCCCTCCGAGGTTTCCCCATCCTGGGTGCCATGAAGCCTGCGGGCACCAGAAAGCCGGGGTCCCCAACAGGACGGTGCGCCCGCCTCCTTCGCCTGGCCATTACCTCTCCTTCCTATCCCTTTTGTCCACGCCGGGGTCTCCAGGAGCCAGGAGGCGCTCCACCCCAGGGACGTCGCCCGACCGGGCAGCTCTGTGGAGCTTGCCGAGATCTTCCAAGCGGACGTCGTGCAGGGGCTGGTCTAAGGCGCCCTCATCGTGCTCGCTGTCGCTGCCATCGCTTTTGCTTAACCAGCCGAAGGAATCCGAGGACCACCGGTCCCCCAGGCAGCTTAAGGACAACTGGTCTTCCTGGCTCCCGACGCTAGGGGTCTTCCTCATGGCGGAGACTGCCGGCTTCGGAGACCCCTCAGCCCCTCCCCCCTTTTCTCCACCCCTGGAGGCCATCAGTAGCGAGCTACTGCCTCGGCCACAACCTCCCAGCAGGAAGGCCCGCGGTTGCCAATCTGTGAAAGGAGAACCGCCAAGCCAGAAATGCCAAACCAAGCGATCACTGCCACGCCAAGCCAAGCGACCACAGCCAAGCCAAGCAACCGCCGCCAAGCCAAGCGACCACCGCCAAGCCAAGCGACCACCGCCAAGCCAAGCAACAACCGCCAAGCCTCGCGGGTAAGGCCAAGCCACGCGGGTAAGGCCAAGCCAATCCGTTACACACCAGTGCGCCTGCGCACCTGTGACGTCACGGTAGCAGCAGCTCCAGCCTCCTAGAAAAAAACTGCTTGGCCTGCAGGTGGCGCTGCAGCTCCGGCGCCGACCTGGGCTGGCCGGTCGTCCCTGGGAGGTTTCAGGGTGGCAGCGCCTAGCCTGCCTATCATGAGTGACGCCTCACAGCGCCGCCGGCGCACCTACTCCTCTGCTTGCCCTGTTCAGGGGTGCGGGCCAGTTCCCGCCCCAGTGCCGCCATCGCTTGGCCGCCCCTGGCTTGGCCACAGCAGCGAAGTTGCACCAGGGTCCGCGCTGCCAGGACGCAAGCCGAGTCGGATGGCTGGGTCAGAGCGGCTGTCCGCTCGGCGGGAAGGGCCTGCCCTACGCCGCTGCCCGCCTAGCTTCTACTCGGCCTGCGCCCGGAGCCAGGGACCAGCTCTGGGCATTCCGCAGCCGCTCCCGCCCTGTGCCGCAGCCGCCGCGCACATCTGCCCAGGGGCCGTGCGGCTGGCGACTCGGGCGGGTCGGGGAAGGCCAGGTGCCACCGGGGTTGCTCGCCTCTAGTCCGTCCTGACCTTGCAGCCCCCGAGTACCAGTGAAATTTAAGAAAAGTGACGTCCGGGTGCGGTGGCTTACACCTGTAATCCCAGCACTTTGGGAGGCCGAGGCGGGCGGATCACTTGAGGTCAGGAGTTCGAGGCCAGCCTGGCCAACATGGCGAAACCCTGTCTCTACTAAAAATACAAAAATTAGCTGGGCGTGGTGGCGCGCGCCTATAGTCCCAGCTACTTGGGAGGCTGAGACAGGCGAATCGCTTGAACCCGGGAGGCAGAGGTTTTCAGAGGTTTGCAGTGAGCCGAGATCGCGCCACCGAACTCCAGCCTGGGCGACAGAGCAAGACTCTGTCAAAAAAAAAAAAAAAAAAAGAGAGAAAGAAAAAGAAAAGTGACAAAGGAGAATCTAGAGAGCACTCAAGTACTAATTCTTGAGGACAATTAAGACAGATCGCATTATGAAAAACAGATTTTGTCACTTAAGCCTCAGGGCTTCAGCCTAGATCCTGCGCTGCTCACCCACAGAAAGCCAATCACTGAGATGAGGATTGCCAAGGAAGAAAGCTTTAATCAGGTGCTGCAGCCGAGGAGATGGGAGCTCAGTCTCAAATCCCTCTCTCTGACCAACTAAAATTAGGGATTTGTAGTATAGCAAGGAAGAAATTTAACTATGTATAAGAAAACATGAACTAGGGAGGGGTCAGGAAGCAATCGTTTAAAAAAGTATCTTCGGCCGGGCTTGGTGGCTCCGGCCTGTAATCCCAGCACTTTGGGAGGCCGAGACGGGCAGATAATGAGATCAAGAGATCGAGACCATCCTGGCCAACATGGTGACCCCCTGTTCTCTACTAAAAATACAAAAATTAGTTGGGCGTGGTGGCACACGTCTGTAGTCCCAGCTACTCGGGAGGCTGAGGCAAAAGAATCGCTTGAATCCAGGAGGCGGAGGTTTCAGTGAGCCGAGATCGTGCCACTGCACTCCAGCCTGGCGACAGGGCTAGACTCCGTCTCAAAAAAAAAAAAAAAAAAGTATCTTTACCTTTCCTCCTCAATCTTGGCATAATTCCCCCTGCAAGTGGTTTCTGGGGTCTCAGTTGGCATTTAGTCTCACATATGACATTGCACATATCGTGTGCACATCTGCACAGCTCAGCAGCATCCTGGTTAGGCCTTGAAGGGCCTAACATGAGCCTATGGCCTCAGCAAGAAAGCTGCACAGGGGAAGCAGAGGAGCCAGCAGGGGCCCAGTCCTCTGCGGAAAATTCCAGCACCACCTGCAAGAGCAGCTGCAGTGGAAATTGTGACCCGACAAGGAATACATGCATGAAGATGCTGGTTTGAAAACCCACTCAGTGTAAATGTGGCACTTTGAAAAAATATTAATGATAAATGTCACTGAGAAAAAATCAGAAACAAAATATATTTATTAGAAATATTACAGTCATTTATCATACACTTTCCTGTGAATAGTTAAATACATCTAATTAGCATGTCATATCCTAACACTGCTGAGTACAATCTAGTGTGCTCTTTATGGACACGAGGCCACAGATGTATCAACTACATTCAACTAATGTAGTTAAAGTTAGTGTGCTACTCAGGATGCTACAGATTTAGCAAAATTCTAACCTGGATCAGAGGAGTGAAATGCCCCGTGAATTGAGGCAACTGTAGATATTCAAAATGCTTCTAAAAAGGCTGTGAGGTTATGTCCTTTACTGCATGTCATTGGTAGGTCATCTCAAAATGGCACTCGAGCTTTGCAAGGGTGAGAACTATTGCTAGATTTGGTAGGGGGTCTGCATCTATGGGCCCGAGTCCTCCATCTCCACAAGCCGCCCCTCAGTGGGGAAGAGGAGGGGGAGGCTAAGGGAGTCTCCGTAACGTTTGTGGACAGCAGGGAAGAGAACATGGCAGAGATTCCTCACCGCTGGATGGCTTGTCCCCTGGGGATGTGTGTTTTTATCTAACACCCACCGGCATCTACTTGGGTTGGTCTCTACAAAAGCTGTAAAACAAAAATTTAATGAAAAAGGAAAATAAAAGACTAATATTTTTGAAATGAGAAGGGGCTAGGACAAGAGAAGCTCCTGAGAATGTTATCCCCGCAGAGCGGGAGCCATGGGCTACCATCAGACAAGGAAAATTCAATCCATGTTCAATGCAGAGAACAGCGACTTCTCACCTTGAAAAACTCTCCAGCTCTACTGGGGCTTGCATTTTGCAGCTGTCTTTCATGTAAAAATGATACATTTAAAAAAGGATCTTCAGAACAACCGAAGAATTTTAAATGACTACCGGCTGAAGGAAGATGGAAAGAAATGTGGCTGTTGCGGCCTTTGAAAGCCTCAGGACAGAAACTGGGAATTTCACACTCTGCTGAGTATAGAAAAAGATGCTGACCTTGTTTTCCTGCTAACTTTCCACCTTCACCTGGTGCTCTGAGCTCTGTTAAAAACAGACCTAAAAACCCTACCCCTTGGCCTAGCTGGGTTGGGGACTGCCTCCCCTAGGTCCACCTCCACACGCCAGCAGATGGCTTGGGGGAGCCCTAGCTGCTGTGCTAGAAGGCCTATTCCTGGACTCCTGAGGCCATCAGTCACAGTTCCAGGACCCCAGCAGAACCTTCCCTTCCCCAAAACACCACCTGTTTTTCTTGTGTGTGTGTGTGTGTGACAGGGTCTCGCTCTTTTGCCCAGGCCAGAGTGCAGTGGCACAAACACAGCTTACTGCAGCCTCGAACTCCTGGGCTCAAGTGATGCTCCCACCTCAGCCTCCTAAGCAGCTGAGATTACAGGTGCCTATCATTGTACCCAGCTAATTAAAAAACAAAATTTTGGGCCAGGCGCAGTGGCTCACCCTTGTAGTCCCAGCAATTTGGGAGGTTGAGGCAGGCTTATCACTTGAGGTCAGGAGTTCGAGACCAGCCTGGCCAACATGGTGAAACTGTTTCTACTAAAAATACAAAAATATGCCAGGCATGGTGGCATGTGCCTATAATCCCAGCTACTCAGGAGGCTGAGGCAGGAGAATCTCTTGAACCTGGGAGGCGGAGGTTGTAATGAGCCAAGATCACACCACTCTAGCCTGGGTGACAGAGAAGTGAGACGCTCTCTCAAAAAAAAAAAAATTTTTTTTTATAGAGTCAGAGGTCTTGCCATGTTGCCCAGGCTGGTCTCAAACTCCTGGGCTCAAGCAATCCTCCCACCTCAGCCTCCCAAAGTGCTGGGATTATAGGCATGAGCCACCATGCCTGACCACCATGTGTATTTCTATGGATAGGACATGGCATTCCTCTTCTACATGCACACCACTGGCAAAAAAAAAAAAAAAAAAAAGGTAGTCGGGGAAACTCCTGGAGTTGTAAAAATAAATTGTACATGGCCTTTCATGTTTCTTTCCTTCTTTTTAACCTAAAGAGAGCAGGATACAGACAAAAATGGGGGAGTTTGGCCACAGTCATTGGCAACTTGGGCTCCCAGTGGAGAGGGGCTGGTATGGCCCCAGCAGGGAGGGAGGGAGGGAAACCGCAACACCATTGCTCAGAGCTGGTTCTAGATGGTTTACACGTGATCACTCAAAATAGAGCCAATCACAGGCCAGGTGTGGTGGCTCACTCCTGAGTGAGCTGAAATCGCACCACTGGCACTCCAGCCTGGGCGACAGAGCAAGACTCTGTCTCAAAAAAGAAAAACACACACACACACAAAAACAGCCGGGCTCAGTGGCTCATGCCCGTAATCCCAGCACTTTGGGAGGCTGAGGCAAGCAGATCACCTGACATCAGGAGTTCGAGACCAGCCAGGCCAACATGGTGAAACCCCCTCTCTACTAAAAATACAAAAACATTAGCTGGGTGTGGTGGTGGGCACCTGTAATCCCAGCCACGTGGGAGGTTGAGGCAGGAGAATCGCTTAAACACGGGAGGTGGAGGTTGCAGTGAGCTGAGACAGTGCTATTGCCCTCCACCCTAGGCAATAAGAATGAAACTCCGTCTCAAAATAAATAAGTAAAAATAAAAATAAAAAACAGAACCAATCACAGAAAACACCCACTCCCACTCCGGGTATCCCAAGACAGCAACTGCCTCCCCACATAAACCCTGGAGTAATTCTAGCTTAAATCTAACAACCAACAGCTCAACTCAACTACTTGGGATATTACTTTCCCCCACTTTAATGGTGGGCAAAGTAGAAGTACAGGGTTAATAACAAAAAAAAATGCTTCAAACAAGTGCGTGAATCAGCAGAAGTAATAACTTTCAGGTTGAATTGGTTCTATGTGTCGAGTTTCATTTAAATACAAAGGCATGGGTAATGTAATGACCATCACCAAACAGCTGCTCAGGAGCTCCCACAGGCTGCCTACCTTGTGGCTGCCAGGGAAAGGTGTCCACCCCTCAGTGGTTCTCCAAGCAGCTGTGCTTCAGTCGCCTAAAGAACTTACAAAACATGTGGACTGCATCTCTGGTCCCATTCCAGACATTCTGAAGTTAACCAACTAGGGCAGCCAAGAGTGTTTTCAAAAGGGTTCCCTGGAGGTTCTGATGCAGAGCCGCAGCTGGGATGCACTAACAGGGCTGGGGCATAGTTCTTGTCTCAAGGTGGCTTGAGAATCAGGGATCCGCTGACCCGTGCAGCCTAGCTGCCACCTCTGCAAAGGTCTGGCTTGGAGGAGGGGACTGAGCTCCCACCTCTCCAGGAATGGTCAGAGGCTGGACCTGCAGCCTCTAGAACCTGGCTCTGAACCACTGGCTCAGATCAGCAGAAATGTACTTTGAGTAGTAATGGCAGTCACTGTCATTCTTGGTGACTCACTGGATAATCCTTGTTGGAGGGGCGCTAACAGGCTATTTGGCACTTAGAACAGCAAGGGATGGGCATTACCCATTTCCCTCAACCACCTGTGTGAGCCATGCCCTCACTCGCTGTGTAGTGCACACAGATCTGCCCAGAAGAATGCCACAGAGCCACCAGATGGACACCTGGGCCGAATTGAGCACTTCTGAGGGACTGGGGCGGCTCTGGGGAGGGCTCTGCTGCCACTTGAGGTGACCAGTAGGGTGCTGGGGCAACTGCATTCTTCGTTTTTAATTATAAATGTGCCCTCACCGCCCACCCCTAAGGGCTTTTCCCATGCCGATGAAAGAGGTCTGCGGAAGTACTAAAGGCCAAATCAGTCCAGAGCTGAAATACTGTTGGGATTTGCTGTCAGCCCAGCATCCCCAGAGGCACCCAGCCTTAGCCTGCTCAACCCTGTGAAGCACACACAGGCCATTCACACATGTGACCTCCTGTCAAATTCTGTGGGGGACAAGCCTGTGTGGATGTGAATGGGAGGGTAAACGAATGGGAGGACAAACGCGCGGGTGACGAGGACTGCAGTTTCCCTAGTGTGAAAGCTGCTGGCTGCTCAGGAGCACACAGACTTCAGTGGCAGAGGTGTGGGGCACCTCCCAGGGACTCCAGCAAAGCAGCCAGGGGCTCCCTTGCATTCTCACAGGCTTTCCTTTTGCTACAATGAATCAAATAAGGGATGGTGAGAGCTAAAAGTGAATCAAGTTCCAGGTGTTAACATTGTTACCTAGAAGTCCCATTTTTCCCCAAAAGGCTGAGTGTGCACGTTTCCAGGTTGCCCTGGAACAAATGTTTATTTTTTGTGTTTTTTTTTTGGGGGGGGGGGAAGGGGGAAGGGAGGGTTCACAAGGGCAAAGTTTTGGGTTTTATCGTTTTTTTGAGACAGGGTCTGGCTCCTTCACACAGGCTGGAGTGCAGTGGTACGCTCATAGCTCACTGCAGCCTGGAACTCCTGGGCTCAAACGATCCTACTGCCTTGGCTTCCTAAAGTGCTGGGATTACAGCCACGAGCTACCACACCCAGCCAAGGTCAAAGGTTTCATAAAGGCAAAGCCTGGATATTTTTAACAACAGCAACCAAAAGACTGATTTGGAGATGCTCTTTGTCTGAATTTTTGTAGATGATGTGTTCAGCCACCCAAATGTAATCAGCAAAACAAGCCTGGGTGTGGGGTCTTGGTCTGGAAGGAGGGAGGCTGCCCTCTTTAGAAGCATCCCACAAGAGATCAAAGAGTCCCCAATTTACAGTCCAGCTGCGTTTGCATTTGAGACAGGTACATGGTGGGACCCACTCTGTTTCTTATTTGGGTATTGGTCCACTTGGATTGAGCCTGTCTTTGAAGTCTAGGCAGCTGGGTGGTGGGCAGAGCAGGGTCAGTGGACAGTGATCAGGCGCTTCCAGGAAAAGCTGCAGTAGGTGGCAATGGTGGCTGCCCCAGGCCCTCCAGGGTTACGTCTCAAAGTACTTGTAGATTTGGGCCACGTACTGCATCACGCTCTGCCAGTCGGGCCGGTCCGTGTACAGCATCTCGCTGAGTTCCTGCAGGGGAAGGGAATGGGGGACAGATCACAAGGCAGGACATTACAGACCCCTTCCCCTCAAGGACTTCAATCCAGGTTAGGGCTTACACTGCCTGGAAACCCTCCACTTAAACAGACAGAACGTGAAGGCCAGCACAGGTGGTGCTGAAAGCAATGAGTTAAAGGCCTTTTCCTCCCACTTATTCAGGAGATACTGTCCCTTTCCAAAAATGGAAAACATGACCTCCCACTGCTTTTATCTTTTAACCATATGACAGCATTTAAACAAGTTTTAAAAAGCAAAAATCACCCATAATTTCACTATTAAAATGATTTCCAAGTTTCTAAATTACATTTGAATCCACCTCTAATTCCCCAGGCTCCCAGCACACTGCACGTGCTATTACGTGGGCTGTGCCATTACGTGGGCTGAACATTTCACACCCGGGTCCCCGTGCTGCTGTGCCATTGTGCGGGCTGCCATTCTAGTGAATGTGCACTGACCAGGGAAATTGCTGTCCACAAGGGACATGGCATCCAGTGTACGCTCACCTCATGACCACCACAGACTTTGCAATCAGCATCTTTGTGCAGTATTGTTTCCTTCTGTCGAACTAGTCCCTCAAGATAAATTACTGAGTGGGATTATCACAAAAGCCTTGAACCAATTTCAAATGCAACCATTTATTTCACCAGCATTAAGTGTTACCATTTAACATGTTTTTTGTTTGTTTGTTATTTAATATAGTTTGGTGATTTTTTTGGCTTATTTTTATTTTTACTTTTGCTAATTTGCTGGTTTTTACTGACTGATTTATTTTTGTTCATTTTGCAAGTAAGCTTGTAATGAGCATGCATAACATCCAGGCCAGAAAGGGAGGGGCAAGAGGGTGGGCATCCTGTCAGGCACTCAAACTTTTCTGAAATTTGTGCCACTAGACATATTTAATAATTAACTTTGGGATTGAATTTGGAATCCTGTGTGGTTAAAAAGAGAATAGTAGGAAAGGACCCTGATGTAAAGCCAGAAGCAGAGATGCCACGGAAAAGTAAGGCTGAACTTAGCACATCGGTTCCTGGGCATTGACAGAGCTGGCTGAGGCTGCTAATGAGCCATTCATCCCCTGATTCAAAATCTGAACAGACTTCACTTATTCTGCTCCCTGGTGATGCTAAAAAATTATCAGCCTATCATTAGTCATGGGAAAGGAGTGGAAGAGGAGTTGGTAGAACATTACATGCAGGTACACCTAGAACAATTTTAAAAGAAAAACAAACTTTCACAGAATACAAGGATAGAATGTCTCCTTCTACCTACACTGCTGTAGTCATGACTGCACACAGACTGAGGCCTGGCAAGCTAAAATCCTTACCAAGGAGTGTTGCTAACATGACTTACAGAAAGGAAGTGATGAAGAATTGAGCGTGCAATTTGGGAGACAGATGAGCTCTGGGAAAAGAAGGGATACCTACAAACGCAAGAGAGATGGCACACTGCACACTTTCCTCTGTACGATGGAAACGGTGTGTCTTTAATCTCAGAGAGGACTCAGAAGTCCAATCAATATTCACAGTTTTGAGCAGACAATCTTACATGCTTGAACTTCATAACTGAACTAAAAATATTTAGTACATTGTTAACATCATATTTGAGAATTTGTGAAAAGATGTTATACATTTCAGAAGACAGAGTATGCTGCATTAGTAACAATCTTATAGTGCATGACATTTGTTTGAATTAGTAGTTAAGACCCTCCAAAAGATGCCAGACCCAGATGATTTCACTTGTGAATTCTATCAAATACTTAAGGAAGAAATAATACCAATTCTACACAATCTCTTCAAAAAATGGAAGAGGAGAGAATACTTCCCAACTCATTCTAGGATCCCAACATTATCCTGATAACAAAACTAGACATAAACATTACAGGAAATCTACATATCAATTTCTCATGAATACACAATCTATTAACCTATAAAAGTATAATACATCATGATCAAGTGAGGTTCATCCCAGGAACACAAGGCTGGTTCAACATTTGTAAACTGATGTAATTCATCACATTAATTCATTAGCTAACTGAATGAGAAAAACCATATGATCAAATCAACAGATGAAGAAAAAGCATTACACAAAATTCCACAACCAAGGTAGTTTTTATAGGTGGTAACTCTCAACAAACTAGGAAGAGAAGGGAACCTCTTTTACCTAGCAAAGGATACGTACAAAAAACCAACAGCCGACATCATACTTAATGGTGAAAGACTTGAACATTCCCCCCGTAAAATCATGAACAAGGCAAGGATGCCCTTTCTCATCTGTCCTATTTAAAACTGTACTGGACTGTAATCCCAGCACTTTGGGAGGCCGAGGCGGGTGGATCACCTGAGGTCAGGAGTTCAAGACGGGCCTGGCAAACATACTGAAACTCCGTCTCTACTAAAAATACAAAAAAATTAGCCAGGCATGGTGACAGGTGCCTGTAATCCCAGTTACTCAGGAGGCTGAGGCAGGAGAATCACTTGAACCCAGGAGGCAGAGGTTGCAGTGAGCCAAGACCATGCCATTGCACTCCAGCCTGGGTGACAGAGCAAGACTCCATCTCAAAAACAGAAACAAAAAAAAATGTACTGGAAATTCTAGCTAGTGCAAAACGGCATGAAAAAGAAACAAATGGCACGCAGATTGGAAAGGGAGACATAAAACTGCCTTTATTTGCAGATGATATGATTGTTTAAAAAATCCCAAAGCATTTACACGCAGGTTTAGCTAAGTCTCAGGATACAACGTCAGTATACAAAAGTCCATTGCTGTCCTATATACCGATTGAACAACTGGATTTTGTAATAAGAAAAACAATATCATTTACAATAGCACCAAAAAAAAAAAAACCCCACTAAGGTCTAAATCTAGTAAGATATGTGCAGAAGGCAGACACAGTTGTCCAGGTGGTTGAGGGCATGCGCTCTGGAGCTGCCTGCCTGGCCTTGCCTCTTGCCTTTCCTGCTCATAAGCCATGTGCCTCAGTTTCCTCTTGTAGAGTGCATCCACCTCGCAAGACCTCCGTGAGGGTCCAACAAGTCCTTGCATGAAAAATGCCCAGAATGGTAGATACATACAGTAAATATGAAAAAAAAATGCTTGTCACACAATCAAGCACAAATTAGCTATTTAAGCACAGCTCATTAAGTTTACACTTGCAGAGTAGGCCCAGCCATGCCTCAGGAATTGCTGCGTGGTGACCTCCCTCCACGGGGGCATGCCAGCACCCAGTCCTGCAGCGGCTGTCCTGGTGGGCATGCTGGCACTCAGTGAGCAACAGCCCTCATGGACTGCATGGCCTGGTAAAGACACAGAAGCCCTGGGGACACATGTTTTAGCCGTTTTTATGACAGTGACATCACATATCGTCCCTCGCCTGACTCCTTTTCTGGGGAGTTGCTCGCATCTGTAATTGGGCTGGCTAAGATGCTCTCCTTACACGGTGGCTGAGAAAGAACACTTTCTAATATCTGGGGAACACTACAGAGTTTCATTTTTAAAGATCTCATCATCTCACACCCGTCAGAATGGCTATTGATAAAAAGTCAAAAAGTAACAGATGCTGACAACGCTGTGGAGAAAAGGGAATACACTCTTGGTGGAAATGTAAATTAGTTCAGTTACTGTGGAAGGCAATTTGGAGATTTCTCAAAGAACTTAAAACAGAACTACCATATGACCCAGCAATACCATTACTGGGTATATATCCAGAAGAAAAGAAATCGTTCTACCAAAAACACATGCACATTCATGTTCATCACAGTGCTAGTCACAATAGCAAAGACATGAAATCAACCTAGGTGTCCATCAACAGTAGACTGGATAAAGGGCCGGGCACAGTGGCTCATGCCTGTAATCCCAGCCCTTTGGGAGGCTGAGGCAGGTGGATCACATGAGGTCAGGAGTTCAAGACCAGCCTGGCTAACATGGTGAAACCCCATTTCTACTAAAAAAATACAAAAAATTAGCTGGGCGTCGTGGTGCGTGCCTATAATCCCAGCTACTCAGGAGGCTGAGGCAGGAGAATTGCTTGAACCCGAGAGTCGGAGGTTGCAGTGAGCCAAGATTGCACCATTGCACTCTAGCTTGGGCAACAAGAGTGAAATTCCATCTCAAAAAAAAAAAAGAAAAGAAAAAATTAAAAAAAAAAAGAAAACCAGTAGGCTGGATAAAGAAAATGTGGTATGTATATGCCATGGAATACTATGAAGCCATAAAAAGAACAAAATCATGTCCTTTGCAGCAGCGTGGATTCAGCTAGGGGCCATTATCCTCAGCAAACTAATGCACAAACAGAAAACCAAGTAAGACATGTTCTCACTTATAAGTGCGAGCTCAACACTGGGTAGTCATGGACATAAAGACGGGGACAGTAGACACTGGGGACTACAAGAGGGAGAAGGGAGGGAGGGAGGCAAGGGCTGAAAAACTATTGGCTACTATGTGCACTATCTGGGTGACAGGATCACTCATACCCCAAACCTCAGCATCATCCAGTGTACCCATGTAACAAACCTGTACATTTACTCCTTGAATCTAAAATAAAAGTTGAAATTATAAAAATAAAGATCTCATCCTAGTATGTTATACCCCAGAAACTTATATTTACTTGAATATAAACATATAAGACAATTTTCCTGGCATAATCTAACAACAGAACTTGACTGAAGATTTGGGGATTACTGCTGTCACTTCTGACTGGGTGTAGTTTTAAAGTGTCATGTGTAATTCAACATATTGGATTTTCCAATCCACATCAAAGTACTGAAAAGCAAATTTAAGAATGTAGGAAATTTCTATTTTCTTGGTGGAATAAGCTGGGAAAGTGCTTACAAACACTCCTAAATGCCTTTGAGATTAATTATCATGTGTGTCAGCAGCTCCTCACAGACCATCCACACAAATGAAACCCCGGCTCTGACAATTAGGACAACAAAATGACCTCATTCACTTCCCAGCTCACTAACTTCTATAGCACATTAGATGAAAATTAAGAAAAAGGTATTACATTTAAACAGAAGTAAATATTAATTACAGCACTCCAAAGAAAAACGTATTCTGTGTAAAATATAATCTTCCAACAAGGTCTCATTGTATCTTTACCCTCACCTGATCTCCCTGTTGGTACTCCTCAGTTCTGTTGTTTCTGAAGGGAGATCCCTGCTACTCCACCCTGCTCAGATGTGTAAGTTTCCTCACTCCTTTTTAAATTTCCCAGACTTGTCAATACACAATAGGGATATCTGTGTCTTAAAGATTTAGCAAAATCTGGGCTGATGGGGATATTTTTTCTTTGTGTGTGTGACTACATTTTAAAGCATAAATTCAACCTCTTTAATGGTTAAAGTTTTATTTCTTCTTAAGTTTCATGGGAATATTTACATTTAATATTTGAAGAAATATACTTGTATTTTTCTAGAAAACTGTCCATTCTGTTTCAAAATTATACTGGCATAGCACTGTTGATGGTGATGAGATTTCACAATAGATGTACATTCACTTTTTCATTTCTCAGATTCCCCACATGCTTTGAGGGTTATGGAATTGTATTTTTTTTTTTTTTTTTTTGAGATGGAGTTTCGCTCTTGTCACCCAGGCTGGAGTGCAATGGTGCAATCTTGGCTCACTGCAACCTCCGCCTCCTGGGTTCAAGCAATTCTCCTGTCTCAGCCTCCCGAGTAGCTGGGATTACAGGCACCCGGCACCACACCCAGCTAATTTTGTGTATTTTTAGTAGATATGGGCTTTTGCAATGTTGGCCAGGCTGGTCTCAAACTCCTGACCTCAGGTGATCCACCCACCTCGGCCTCCCAAAGTGCTGGGATTACAGGTATGGGCCACTGCACCCAGCTGGAATTGTATCTCATTTTTATTTCAACTTAGATTTTCCCAATCCCTAATTACATTGAACATCTTTAAAAATCCTCATTGACCATTCATCATCATCTTCTGTGAATTTTCTCTTCTAGTCTTTGATAATTTCCTACTAGGTTGTATTTTTATTACTGGTGAACAGAAATTTTTAATAGATTATCTGTCTTTGCTTTTTCTGTAGTCTCATTACAATATGTCTGGATGGATATTTTGTTTTATTCATCCTGCTTGAGATAAATGAAGAATCTGTGGACTCTTTCATTATCCTTTCATCATTCTGGAAAATTTTCAGGCATCATATCTTCAAATACTGTCTCCATTCCATTCTTTCTATCCTTTTCATCTGGAATTCCCTCTGGGCATGGAACATGTCCATCGTCTGATTTTTTTTGTCCATGTCTCTTAAATTCTGAGACAGACACTATTATTTAGACAGCCCAACAGTCATTCCCAAGCTCTCTCCCTCACAGGCTTCCCACTAAAGAAACTGAAAACTGTTCATACACTCACTTCCTCAAATGCCCTTGCAGCTGGGGACCATGTAACAGAGTACTGCCAATGACCTGGAGAAACCCAGGGAGCCTTTTACTTTCATTCTTTAAAGGGAAAGATAGGAGGCACTTGCTCTATCTCTTCCCCTTCTTCCTGCCCTGTAGGTGGAAGTGATGTCTGAAGTTTGGCAGCCACCTTCAACCACAAAGGGACAAAAGGAACAGATTAAAGATGGTGAGAATGGAGAGGAGACACTCTGGGGCTTTGATTACAATACTGAGTGGTGAACCAGTTCTAAAACTACTACTGTTAAGAAAATTAACATTTTTATGGTTTAAGCAATTGCTGGTTGGGTTTTCCATTTCTTGAAGCTGAACACATACTAATTCAACCTTACCATTATATTTTATATTTTTTAATGTCTCTTTTATATTTTGGGTGATGTCCCTATATTTATTTTCCAATTTAGTATTTCTCTCTTCTGCTGTATCTAATGAGTTTGGCAACACATATTGTGGTCTTAATTCCAAATTTTCATTTCTAGAAGTGTTATTTGATTCTTTTTACAAAACTCTTTTTTAAATAGAATCATTCTTTCCTTGTGGTTTCTATTCCTCCTTTTATCTCTTTCATATGTTTAAATAGTCTTTTGGTAGTCTCTTATTATTTATCATCTCAAGTTCTGGTAGATAATCCTTTTGTTTGCTGTATCTGCTGACTAGCTCAAGTAGATCATTTTCTCAAGTGTTCTGGTACTTTTTAGCAGCCATTGTAGTATCAGCCCAGGGGCTTCCTGCATCTAAGAGTATACTAAGGGCTTCATGCAGCACAGAGATTATAAATTTGGACTCTAAACCTCATCTGGCCCTGTTTCCTTTCCTTGCAAGAGACTGTCTCTCTTTTCTCTCTCTCCTTTTCCTCTCTCTGCGCGCACGTGCTCACACAATCTCAGGTGGAGACCAGCTTCCTTATCACCTCCCTGGGCTGGCTGGTGGAGTTTTAGAGATTTCTGCTTTCACTAAGAAGATCAGCATGTTGTGAGCCTTGGCTTTATGCAGGCTTGGTGCTTGCTTGGCCCACCATCCCCCACCCACCCCTGCCGAGTTTTGCAGGCTCAGTTGTGCCTGGTTTCTGCTTTGTTTTACATTTCTGGCATCTGGGTATTTCCCATTCTTTCTTGAGAGCTTAGCTATGTGTTGATATTTTTTAACATAGCATTTTATTCAGATTTCTAGGTGCTCTGAACAAGAGGGCTCTAATAATAATTCAGTCTACTGTGTTTCCAGAACTGAAATTTGTCCATATGAAATCTTATGCAATTGAAAATCTCTTAGAGTTGAAAATCTCTAAATCATATGTTGATATGTGATTATATCAACTGGATAACTCTATATTAGGTATTGAGAGCAACAGACTTTCGGCAAACAGATGTCAATGTTCTACAAGAAATTGTTTATCAGATGGCATCAAGTTATTTCTCATACAATTAAAATAAAGTATCACAAGGATACAAAATAGGATACTTACCAGGCTGGGTTTGATGCCTACACTTTCAGCTGCTTCAAATGCCAACAAGAGATTCCTCTTCTAAGTTAAAAAGACAAAGAGACTGGAATCAGTAATTTAAAATATACAGCTTTTGCCAGGAAAGAATATCAACTGATATTCCCATATAGATTATTCACTATTATAAAACAAAGAATAGAAAGTCAAGTGTACAATATATGGTCTCAGTTTAAGAAAAAAAAATCAACAGGTTGCAACTGCACCAAAACTAACATTACTGATTGACACCTATCAAAGATAAATTTTTGTTTACCTTTGTCAAGATTTAGGTAATTCATACTTTGCAAGATTTATGGCATAAACATTCTGTTGCATAACAAAGTTGCTTAAACATGATGCTATATCAAACAAATTATCAAAGTAATAAATGCATATATTATAGTATATATAGATTGTATTTAAATAAAATGAAAACCTGTTCCTTCCTTCAATCCTGGTCCTTCAGAGAACTACCTTTCAATTTCTGTTTAGTTATGGATTATTTCCGTATCTCTGTAATATGCTTACACAACTACTACTTGATTTCTAAAATGAAGGCATTTTCTACTGATTTCCTCCAGGACAAATGAGGACTCAGGCACCATGCATCTGCCTCCTCCTTACACTGTAGACACATAGCTAATTTTACTGCCCGTATTAATATTAGCTATGTTTGTGACCTTAAATAATATCCTTGAACTTCTATTTTTTGTCCCATTGGGTATGGACAACACTTCTTGACTCTACTTTGTATGTCAGGAGTAAATTACCCTTTCTTCCCTCCACCTGGTCAAGTTGTACATTGTCACAGCTGAGAACATTTGCTTCCTTCCCTGGAAGCACATTTAAGTCCTCTGTGCTCTCTGACTAGAATGATTCTGGAAGCTGAAAACCACAAGTGGCATCACAGAAGCCAGCTCTGGGCACGTGTCCTCTACAGCTCTACCATCATGACCTGAGCCACTCAAAGCATCATTCAAAGGAGTTCCTCTGTTACTCTACCAGTCGTCAAAATCACCCCACATTTTAGTGTGCCCCAGATTTGGACCCTGCCTTTCTTCAAAAGTTTGGTTTTTTCCTACATTTCTGCTTGTTTGGGGTTTTCCTCACTGGGAGGAGGGCTTCGTGCCTCCTTCTCATCTGGCCTCTTGCCCATTCTGACTGTTGCTTTTAAGTCCTAACATTCTCCTTGTGGCTACCGCCATTCTATTCTGACACAGAGGGCCTGCCTCATAGTTGGACCCTGGCTTCCTCACACAGCTTCTCATCTTCTCCTTTATCACAGCCTCAAGCTCTTAATCATCTCATCATTCTATGAAACCCTACAGCCCCAAGCCCTCCAGAACCTCACTGATTTTTGGATTTTACTCCCCCTATTGCCTAGGTTTCCTTCTCAAGAAAGAATATGGGGAGACACATTTTCGGGATGTATGAAAATTTCCCCTTTCTACCATCACGTTCAGTTAACAGGCTGGCTGGACAGGGAATCTGAGGCTGAAAATAATTTCCCCTTAGAATGTTAATGGTAGTGTGCTCCACAGTCATTCAGCCCTAGTGTGTGGCTTCTTTTGGGGACTCTTCCTGGCTATTCTCTGATGTTTGTTCATCTAGATGAACTTAAGAATCAATTGTTCATGCTTCTCCCATTCCAAAATTCATTTCAAAATTACTAGGATTATATTAAAATTAAATTGTTATATTAAGTATAATTGAGAGAGAATTGTTTCTCTACATATTCAGTTTTAAGTTCCTCAGTGGAATTTCCTTTTCTTGAGATGGAATCTCGCCCTGTCACCCAGACTGGAGTGTAGTGGCTTGAGCTCAACTCACTGCAACCTCTGCCTCCCAGGTTCAAGTGATTCTCGTTTCTCAGTCACCTCAGTAGCTGAGATTATAGACATGCACCACCACACCCGGCTTTTTTTTTTTTTTTTTTTTTTGTATTTTTAGTAGAGAAGGGGTTTCGTCATGTTGACCAGGCTAGTCTCGAACTCCTGGGCTCAAGCGACCTGCCTACCTCAGCCTCCCAAAGTGCTGGGATTACAGGTGTGAGCTACGGCACCTGGCCATTATGTTCCTCAGTAGAATTTCTTAATTTTTTTGAGATGGAGTCTCGCTGTGTCACCCAGGCTGGAGTGCAGTGGCACAATCTCGGCTCACTGCAACCTCTGCCTCTTGGGTTCAACCAGTTCCCTTGCCTCAGCCTCCCTAGTAGCTGGGACTACACACGCCCACTACCACGCCTGGCTAATTTTTGTATTTTTAATAGAGACAGGGTTTCACCATATTGGCCAGGCTGGTCTTGAACTCCTGAACTCAGGTGATCCGCCTGTCAAGGTCTTCCGAACTGCTGGGATTACAGACATGAGCCACAGCACCTGTCCAAATTTCTTAATTTTATATGTTTAGATTTTATACATAATTATATATTTTAGATTTCATACATCATTTTATACCCTTTTCCATTTCCCGCACGGCTCTCACTCTCTGCCCTTGCTTGAACATCTAGAGCCTGAAGCGACAGGTTTTCCCTGACACCGAAGCAAACTGTAGGCACCAGGTCACCAAAAAACAGAAAGATGTGGCCACCACATTTTCTTCCAGTCTGTGGCCCATGCCTTGGAAAGCTGTTGATCTGTGGTGATCCTGCCCAGGCTGCCATGCCCCTTCCTTGAAATTAAAGGAAAGGAGCGGGCATGGGCTGGAAACTGCACACTTGTTTCCCTAACACTACTCTGTTCTGCCGAGAGTGGAGCTGTGAACTCCTGGCTTCCTTCCATTTAGCCCAAATTAATGGCAGCAATCTCCTATTTTGGTGCTATTGAGGTCTTTGTGTTTACTTCAGTCCTTTTGGTTTTTAGCCAGTTTTTAGGCCACCATTATTCCGGAAGTCAAATATTTTATGGCTTTTAATATGTAATGCCAAACATTGCTTTCTAGAGCGTTACCCCAATTTTTGGTTCCAGCAATAGTGTATAAGTGGCTATTTTCCTGTACTGTCTCTGCCAAATGTGTCAGGCTAAAAATATTTTATTGTTTTAATTTGTATTCACTGATTACTAGTAAGGTCTAACGAGAAAGCATTTTTAAACTCAAGGTTTTATGCAAAAACCTTCTAGTTTGAGTCTAATGAAACCACTTATGTTTTCTTTGTTTCTTTTTTTTTTTTCTTTTTTCTTTTTTTTTTTTTTTTTTTTAGATGGGCTCACTACTGCAGCCTCAAAATCCTGGGCTCAAGGGATCCCCCGACCTCAGGCTCTGGAGTAGCTGGGATTACAGGTGCATGCCACAATGCCTGGCACCGCTTGTGTTTTCACAGGGTGCTGCACGCTGTTTCTTCTGTGTTCAATATCTGTTGTGAAAACACAAGCGGAGCCAGGCGTGGTGGTAACATGCCTGTAATCCCAGCTACTCGGAAGCCTGAGGTGGGAGGATCCCTTGATGAAAAACTGTCTCAAAATACCCTGAAATAGTATACAGAGTGACATGGAATATAGAGAGGGGGTTGTTTTTTATTCACAACAGTAACTTTTATTCATTTTTGCAGCAGCAGAACATCTGTGACCAAGTGTTATTATCTCAATGCTCTTTCATTTGATCACTGTCACCACCACTGTGCAGAGGCCACCTGGAAGGCAGAAGCCACAGACAAGCAGCAGCTCCGAAGGGCCTCACTTCCCCCACGGGCTGTAAGCTTCAGATGCAGCTCAGCCCACAGGGGCCGGGCAGGGTGACGCCATCACTGCTTCAGTCTGCCCTGGTCGGGGGAGGATGGTGCAGGCCTGGGACCTTCCAGTTCCAGGACAGCCTAAGTGCCCAACCTGTGGCAAAACTCTTAGTCAAAAGCAGGGATTGAGGGGTTGGGCTCGTTGGGCCTCACACTCAAAAATGACGGGAGAAAGATGCCAATCCTAGAGTTCCCCCTCTCAGGGTCACACTTCATTCATTTCAGACACTGACATAAGCACGCTCCAGTCCACTACCTGAGTCCGTCTGGACTAAGCAGAGAGTTGCATAGGTGGACAAGTGAATGCCCTTTTTATTGAAAACAATAAAAACAAAAATGGCTGGGCACAGTGATTCACCACTGTAATCCCAAAACTATTGGGAGGCCCAAGCGAGTGGATCACCTGAAGTCAGGAGTTTGAGACCAGCCTGACCAACATGATGAAACCCCATCTCTACTAAAAATATAAAAACTAGCCAGGTGTAGTGCCGTGTGCCTGTAGTCCCAGCTACTCGAGAGGCTGAGGCAGGAGAATCGCTTGAACTCGGGAGGCGGAGGTTGCAGTAAGCTGAGATGGTACCACTGCACTCCAGCCTGGGTGACAGAGTCAGACTCTGTCTCAAAACAGCAACAACAACAAAATGACAAAATCTTTCATGGACTGTAAATCTCACCCTGTGATCATATATCTCTTTACTATCATAGAAGACATGCTTGTTAGTTTTTATCAGAAATTCCCTACTTAATACCAATGTCAGACATAGTTTAACTGCTTCCATACAGGTGGGGACAGCTCATAATTTCTATACATTCTGGGCTATCAACAACTCTATCACATACTTTTTAGATTTTAATTTTAATAGCTTTACAAACATTAAAGGCTTCTCTTGGTGCCCTTTCTGATGTATGTGTAAATTTAAAAAAAAAAAATGCCCTGGCACTGAGCACATAGGGGAACACGGCTCCAGGCTGGGGCTGGACACATGTGCCTCTCATCCTGATGACCCAAGGTATGTGCTGTATTCACATCCACTTGCTCCCTGTGATACCCAGCTTCTAATATACTTTTAGGAAATCTTCCCTGCTCTTTCCCCTCTCTGCTCTAGTAAGATTCTCCCCGTGTGCTCAGTTTTATATGGTATGAGTCTGCCTGTTGGGATACGTTACTTTGAAAACCCACACCCATAACTGTGATAGATACGGCCTCTCTCACCAAAAAGAACGCCAGCATCCCCCAGGGCAAGCCACACACCAAGAAGAGGCGAAATGTCACTGCAGCCACTGTGGATCCTCCAGAGTGTGGCCAGGATGGGGCATTTAGGAAACAGGAGGCTGGTTGTTCCTTCAGAGAGTGGCAAACGGGCTGTAATTAGCAAATAAAATCCTAGGCTATGGGACACAACCCAATTCAAGATTACTGTAAGGCCAAACAGATCCTAAAATGAAAAATTCCAGACATCCAGGGCTGACTCGGACTCTCATCACAGACCCACAGTCTTCCACATGCTGCCTTACACACTCCCTGGTGGTTGGGTGATTGGTCTGGAGAAGAAATTCAACCCTGCATGTAAGGAGCAGGGGCCTATGCCATGGCCTCAGCCTGCCCCCACTGCGTGCTGCCGCGGCTGCAGGAGGCCTGGGCAGCTGGCGGAGCCTCCGCGCTCAGAATCGCAGAGACTAGTGCCAGACACAGGAGCTCTGGCCCAGGAGGCAAGGCTCACAGTTTGGAGCCTGAGAACAAACACTTTTAGGTCCATAATTTTCCAATACAGCCATGCTGATTCAAGGACAAAGCAGCCAGTCTGTCTGGGTGACTGCAGGGAGTGACCCACACACACTGTCAGGAGGACGTAGGTGTGTGCGTGTGTGGGCTTCACCCACCACAGTGTTAGAAAGGCCTTCTGACTATTTTCAGTGCTTTCATGCCCACTATTTCCTCAGTTATCTCCACAACATCATATCAGAAAAGCAGACACTAAGACATCAAGAGGGCAGGGAGGGAATGAATGCATAGATCACACCTGTGACCCGTGAGGCTGCTGCAGCCTGTGGCCCCAGCTCAGGCCACCTCTCTGGCTGCTCCTTCCTGGTCCCCTTTGCTGTGTCCTCCTCCTCTACCTCCACAACAAACACTGGGGTTCCCAGGTGTGTTCCTCGGTCCTCCCTCTCTATGTTTCCGTAAGACCAAGGGACTGGGTACTCTCCTCCACTCTAATGGCTTTAAATTCCATTTGTGCCCATGCTGTCCAACATGGCAGCCATACATGATGTGGCTATTTAAATTAACATGAAAATTGAAATTAAAAATTCAGTCTTCAGTCACATCTGCCACATTTCAAGTGCTCAAAAGCAGGTGTGGTTGGTGGCTGCCCTGTGGGCAGTGCAGATACACAACATTCCCATCATCTCAGGAACCTGCATTAGACAGCATGGATCTCTTCATGGACGACCCCCAGATCTGTGTTTCAAGCTCTGCTCTCCCATCCAGCTCCGGATTTGCTGTGCAATCGCCTGCCTGCCATCGCCACTTGCATATTTCACAGCACCTCAGACTTTACGTGATTTAAACACAACCTTCCCCCCAGAATGTTTAATAATCCTGTCCAGCCTGCTTCACAAACAAAGCACCCCACAGAAAAGTAATTTAAAGATTTTAATACATTCTGTGATGGTTAATTGTATGTGTCAACTTGGATAGGCACGGTACCCAGATACTTGGCCAAATATTATTCTAGATGTTTCTGTGAAGGTTTTTTTTTTTTTCCCCCTTTTTTTTTTTTTTTGAGACAGGGTCTGTCACCCAGGCTGGAGAGCAGTGGTACAATCATGGCTTGCTACAGCCTCAAACTCCCAGAGTCAAGTGATTCTCCCACCTCAGCCTCCTGAGTAGCTGGAACCTCAGATGTGTACCACCAAGCCCAGCTAATTAAAAAAAAATTTTTTTTGTAGAAATGGGGGTCTCCCTATGTTGCCTAGGCTGGTCTTAAACTCCTGGGCTCAAGTGATCCTCCTGTCTCGGCCGCCCAAAGTGCTGGGATTACAAGTATGAGCCCCCACACATGGCCTGAGTTTAACATTTAAAGCAGGAGACTTTAGGCAAAGCAAATGACCCCACTTAGTGTGGGTGGGCCTCATCTAATCAGGTGAAGGCCTTAATAGAAAAGGCTAACCTCACCCAAGAAGACGGAATTCCACCAGCAAATGGGCTTCACATTGGGACTGTAGTATCAGCTCTTCCCTGAGTCTCTAGCCTGCGGCTTACCCTGCAGATGCTGGACTTGCTAGCTTCTATAATCTCGAGCTAGTTCCTTAGAATAAATCTCTCCCCAGCCCCCACCTCTCTCTCTCTCTCTCTCTCTACACACACACACACACACACACACACACACACACTCTCTCTCTCTTTTGGTTCTGCTTTTTTGGAGAATTCTAACACCTTAAAAATTAAATTACTTTGCTCAGTTATTGTCATTGCTATGATCCTTCTTTGTACTTTACTTAAATCCTGATGTGGGATAATCGAAACAGAGCTTTTAAACATATCTATGCCTATGCCCTCCCCATCTCAGAAAATGGCCCTTTCAAACTAGACACCAGGGCGTCATCTTTGACTCCTTCCTCTCCTCCTCCCCTACAACCAATCTGTCACTAAGTCCAGTTGATTCTGTCTGAGACATATTTCGAATCCTTTTATGTCTTTCCGTCTGCTTTGCTACCACCCTTGTGGTTAGTGGGTGAGGCCAAACTAGAGCTGTGGGGAAGCTCTGCGGCCTCTCCCGCCCCAGACTCCCCAGATCAGCCCAGCTATGGGGGTCTGCCCCCTCGACTTCCCTGGATCAGCACAGCCTCTCTGGCCCCACTAACTGCATCCAGCCAACCAGCCTTCTTCCATGGCCTGGACAACACCAAGGTGTTCCCTAGCTGCAGCTGCTCCATAGCCCTGGCTCTGCACTGCTGCCTCCTCTACCTTCCAATGCCGGTTTTTTTTTTTTGAGAAGGAGTCTTGCTCTGTTGCCCAGACTGAAGTGCAGTGGTGCGATCCGCCTCCCAGGTTCAAGCAATTCTCCTGCCTCAGCCTCCCAAGTAGCTGGGATTACAGGTGTGCATCAGCACGCCCAGCTAATTTTTGTATTTTTAGTAGAGATGGAGTTTCACCATGTTGGGCAGGCTGGTCTTGAACTCCTGAACTCAGGTGATCCACCCGCTTCGGCCTCCCAAAGTACTGGGATTACAGGCGGGAGCCACTATGCCCAGCCCCAACGCCAGTTTTGACATCACCGCTGCAGTCTCCCTGGTCTAAATGTGATCCCCATCACTCAGTCTCACAGCACTGAGTTTCTCTCTGGGCTCTTGGACCACTTATCCTTGCTAATTTATAATTTTACTTGTTATAAGTCTACTCGCTTATTATCTGTCTAGCTCATGAGGGCACAGAACATCTCTATTGTTGATTGTTTTCTTATGATAGTGCCCGATGCTTGACAAGAAATTCTTGAGTGACCAACAGCAGGACCCAGCACAGTATTTTCCAAAGTATGCTCTGTGGGACATTTTGTAGGAGATTCTAGGTCAGGGGTTGGCAAACTGCTGTCCCAAATCTGGTTCATAGCCTGTTTTTGTAAATAAAGTTTTTTGGGACACAGCCATGCACATTCATTTACAAAGTGACCAATGGCCTCTTTAGCCCGATGGTAGAGTTGAATAGTTGTGACTGGACCACCTGACCCACTGAGTCTATTACATGGCCCTTAACAGGGAAAATCTGCCAACCCTTGTTGTGTGATTGTAGTAAAACAGACAAATATAAGTAAAGAGATTAAGTGGATCTGATCTATGTTGGGTTAAACAGTCACATAGATTTCTTAATGTAGGACTTCTTGAAGTCTTTAATGTGTTAACAGGCACCATGCTCTCCGAAAATGTGATGCAATATACAGTGTCCAAGACTTATTTGAACAGGGAATTCTTTTTGTTGGTGCTTGCTGGTTCTTTGGAATAGGCTTTGAAAAATGCTGGCCAAGGTCTTGAAACCATGAAGGTGAGATTCCTGAGAAGGGAAACTGAGGAAGATTTGCTGAGGATGGATATTCCATGGTGCAGTCAAACAGTCAGGAGTTATCTGTACCTGGTATCAATATCCCAACTTCTACTTCAGGCCTGTAAGCCCCTACCACAGTGGGGTTTATCAATTAGGAATCCTCCTGCATTTCTTAGAGGATAACCAAGGTGACAGGGCCATGACTTACTTTCTCCTGACTATTCAGCTCCTGGTAGGGGATGTGGGCAGGCAGGTAGGTGTGGAGCAGAGCACAGAAGGCCAGGCCATCGCTCCAGCTGCTGCTGAAATTGGTGATGTCAATGTTCTGCAGGAAAGAAAAGTAGTAATAAATACTATTGCAAACTGTGCAGTATCACAGATGAGGAAGATTGTGATAAGATGGGAATCTACACAAAATCAATGTGCAAAAATCACAAGCATTCCTATACACCAATAACAGACAAACAGAGAGCCAAAATCATGAGTGAATTCTCATTCACAAATGCTACAAAGAGAATAAAATACCTAGGAATCCAACTTACAAGGGATGTGAAGGACATCTTCAAGGAGAACTACAAACCACTGCTCAATGAAATAAAAGAGGACACAAACAAATGGAAGAACATTCCATGCTCATGAGTAGGAAGAATCAATATCATGAAAATGGCCATACTACCCAAGGTAATTTATAGATTCAATGCCATCCCCATTAAGCTACCAATGACTTTCTTCACAGAATTGGAAAAAACTACTTTAAAGTTCATATGGAACCAAAAATGAGCCTGCATTGCCAAGACAATCCTAAGCAAAAAGCACAAAGCTGGAGGCATCATGCTACCTGACTTCAAACTATACTCCAAGGCTACAGCAACCAAAACAGCATGGTACTGGTACCAAAACAGAGATGTAGACCAATGGAACAGAATAGAGCCCTCGGAAATAATACCACACATCTACAACCATCTGATCTTTGACAAACAAGACAAAAACAAGAAATGGGGAAAGGACTCCCTATTTAATAAATGGTGCTGGGAAAACTGGTTAGCCATATGTAGAAAGCTGAAACTGGATCCCTTCCTTACACCTTAGACAAAAATTAATTCAAGATGGATTAAAGACTTAAATGTTAGACCTAAAACCATAAAAAACCTAGAAGAAAACCTAGGCAATACCATTCAGGACATAGGCATGGGCAAGGACTTCATGACTAAAACACCAAAAGCAATGGCAACAAAAGCCAAAATTGACAAATGAGATCTAATTAAACTAAAGAGTTTCTGCAGAGCAAAAGAAACTACCATCAGAGTGAAGAGGCAACCTACAGAATGGGAGAAAATTTTTACAGTCTACCCATCTGACAAAGGGCTAATAGCCAGAATCTACAAAGAACTTAAACAAATTTACAAGAAAAAAATCAAACAACCCCATCAAAAAGTGGGCAAAGGATATGAACAGACACTTGTCAAAAGAAGACATTTATGCAACCAACAGACACATGAAACAATGCTCGTCACCACTGGCCATCAGAGAAATGCAAATCAAAACCTCAACGAGATACCATCTCACACCAGTTAGAATGGTGATCATTAAAAAGTCAGGAAATAACAGGTGCTGGAGAGGATGTTGAGAAATAGGAACACTTTTACACTGTTGGTGGGACTGTAAACTAGTTCAACCATTGTGGAAGACAGTGTGGTGATTCCTCAAGGATCTAGAACTAGAAATACCATTTGACCCAGCAATCCCATTACTGGGCATATATCCAAAAGATTATAAATCACACTGCTATAAAGACACATGCACACATATGTTTACTGCAGCACTAATCACAATAGCAAGACTTGGAACCAACCCAAATGTCCATCAATGATAGACTGGATTAAGAAAATGTGGCACATATACACCATGGAATACTATACAGCCATAAAAAAGGATGAGTTCATGTCCTTTGTAGGGACATGGATGAAGCTGGAAACCATCATACTGAGTAAACTATCACAAGGACAGAAAACCAAACACTGCATGTTCTCACTCATAGGTGGGAATTGAACAATGAGAACATTTGGACACAGGGTGGGGAACATCACACACAACGGTGGGGCCTGTCGTTGGGTGGGGGGAGGGGGGAGGGATAGCATTAGGAGATATACCTAATGTAAATGATGAGTTAACGGGTGCAGGACACCAACATGGCACATGTATACATATGTAACAAACCTGCACGTTGTGCACACGTACCCTAGAACTTAAAGTATTATAATAATAATAATAATAATAATAATAATAATAATAATAATATAATAATAATAATAAAAGATGGGAATCTACCTTTGGATTTTTCAGTAAGGCAACATAAGAATAAACTTCCCAAATTTGCTCAGAGTACATTTTGTTTTGGTACCAGGAATGGCCTGGTGTTGCCCAAATCCATTCACAGAATAGCATTGAGGAAAAGCCTTCAGTGCTCAAAACAGTAGAGGATTTCTGTCCATCCCTCAGGAGAGTCATTAAAGGCTCAAAGATATCTTATTCTCAAATTAACCTACCTGATTAGTTTTGTACATGCCAGCATTTCCCAGACTTATTTGGTCAAGGAGGAATCACTACCACCACCACCATCATCAGTACCTTCACAACCATGACCATCATCCCCACCACCGTCATCACTACCACCATCACCATCTCTGTATAACCCCAATTCACAACAAGCAGACCAAGATGAGAAGGTCTTAAAGACCTACAAGGCTGTCTCTGGATTGCTCTTCCTACCACACTCTTCTCCCCACAATGTAGGAGGCTTCTCAGGGGGAAAAGAAAACCCGTCCTGCTCAGCAGCCCCGTCAGCACACCAAACAAGCAGGGAGCATGAGGCTGCATGGGGAGAAAGAAGCTCCTCCATCAGGATGGGTGCAGCCCCCAGCAGCTGCTTGGTACACAGTGATAAGGAAACTAAAATCCAACTCTAGCTGGGCATGGTGGCTCACGCCTCTATTCCCAACACTTTGGAAGGCTGAGGCAAGTGGATCACCTGAGGTCAAGAGTTTGAGACCAGCTTAGCCAACATGGTTAAACCCCGTCTCTACTAAAAATACAAAAATGAGCCAGATGTGGTGGTGGGCACCTGTAATCCCAGCTACTTGGGAGGCTGAGGCAGGCAAATGCCTTGAACCTGGAACGTAGAGATTGCAGTGAGCTGAGATTGCACCACTGCACTCCAGCCTAGGTGACATTCTGTCTCAAAAAAACAAAAACAAAAACAATTCAATTCTAACTCCCTGCCCATCGAGATGGTGGCTTCTGAAGACTCCTGTACCGGTCCCCTAGGCCAGCTGGGGACTCCAGTGCATCCCCACCTCTTAGATCCCCAGTCCTGTCAGCCACCTGCTCACCCCAACAAGGTTTTCTTCCCTGGATCCACAAAGGTTGTCCCAAATGAAGCATCAAGCTCCCAAGCCTGCTAAAGCTGGGAGCTCAGGTTGTTTAAGCAGGGGCCTTGCAAGAGATTGCAGAAGCGGGGCATAGCTTGGGCTTGGCTGAGTTTTAGGTCTGTGTTGGGTTTTGGGACAAGAAGAATTGGGCAAGTCTAGGGTTCCTTCCTGCACTCTCCCCACAGCCACTGAGGAGCTCTTCCTCTTCTTGCCCTGTCCTGCGAAATGTGAAGCCAGCAAAGTTGGAAAGCTGTGGTGGGTGCTGCCTCCCTCCCACAGGGTGGACACTGACCACTGTTCCCTCCCTCTGCCCAGATGGCCAAATGCAACCCTACAACAAGTTAACTCTCTGACTGCCCTGGGAAGGTCATTTAGGGTGTTTCTATCAGAATCAATTTCTAACTGAAAAGGAGAGGCAGGGTGAAGAGGAATAATGCATGACATTAAGATGGAATAAGAGAAGGAGGTTTGATGGAACTCTCCTCAAAGTGTGTGTAAAGAGGTTCTGGAGAACATGCATAGGATGGAGATGTGTACTAAAATATGATACCATGTTTCCTGTGAAGTTTCCTTAGGGTTCTGGAAGCAAATAATCTTAGGCAAAAAAAGCCTATAACCTCATTTAGGTTTTTAATCTAGATTTTTTGAGGGTTATTTCAAGCTAGCCTGACCCTTAGCAATAAGGTTGGTCAAATATCTCATTTAAAACTGAGGTCAAAAGAGATGGTGTCACATGTCACATGTACGGTTTACCTGAATGACACAGATACAAAGAATCTGTCCCTGATTTTTTGAGGGTTATTTCAAGCTAGCCTGACCCTTAGCAATAAGGTTGGTCAAATATCTCATTTGAAACTGAGGTCAAAAGAGATGGGGTGTCACATGTCACATGTACGGTTTACCTGAATGACACAGATCCAAAGAATCTGTCCCTGTCTTCCCAGCAAACCTCTTCTCAGTTCTAGTCAGCATCCAGGATGACCCTGGTGGGCCCCAGAATGTCCCCCAAAAGCACCAGCTTTCAGGAAGACAGTGTTCTGGAGTCTGCTTTGCAGTTACATTTCCCCAGCGAGGAGTATCTGGCTGAAAGCAACACACAACCATAATAACATCTCTTCATCTTGGCTTTCATGACTCAAGCACAATCAACTTTCAGCAGTCGCTAAGCACATCAGCATTACGTAAAAGCCTGAGGATGCCTTTTGTTGGGAGGGCCCCATCTTGTAACTTCTGGGGCCACTGGGAAGCTAATCCTGTGGACTTTTGGCTTCAAAGTCTCTTTGGGTTCGACAGCTACCTGATGAAACCTGGACACTGCTTTAGAAATGAGGAATGCTTTCATTTTACACTTTCTGAAGAGGTTTGTAGGTTACGGAGGCTGAGGTGAGTGGATCACCTGAGGTCAGGAGTTCAAGACCAGCCTGGCCAATGTAGTGAAACCTCAACTCTACTAAAAATACAAAATTAGCTGGGCATGGTGGCAGGTACCTGTAATCCCAGCTACTCAGGAGGCTGAGGCAGGAGAATTGCTTGAACCTGGGAGGTGGAGGTTGCAGTCAGCTGAGATAGCACCACTGCACTCCAGCTGGGGTGACAGAGATTGACTCCGTCTCAAAAAAAAAAAAAAAAAAAGAAGAAAAAACGACAGGTGGTGGTGGGGCAGTGGGGTGCCCCATCCAGTTCACTGAAATCATTCAAACCAGATGTATGGACATCAAACCCTGGGAAGGTGAAAACAAGGAGGGCCTCTAACAGAGGGTCTGGTTTCTGCTTTCCTCTTTGGAAGGGCAAAGAGCACTGTGGCCCCTGCCAGTACTGAGCTCCCCCTTCCTTCCTCTGCCACGCACAGGCTGGCTGAGACCCTATCTCCAAACCCATCTCTTGCAGTGCTGACCTGGAGGAAGGAAAGCCAGGCTTTATATCCAGAAACTCGTTTTGACGTTTACATTATGCTGATCTCAAGGCATCTGTGTACACAAGGCAAGCGCTTGCCCTGCCTGGAAGTGTTCTTTCCCAAGACCAATGCTGACGGATACTAGATCGTTTCCAACAGAAAGGCAACATTTTAAATAGAAAACCAAATGCTCAATGAGCAAGACCAAAGTCCTTTAAGTATGAGTCCCTTGGCTGGGTGCGGTAGCTCACGCTGTAACCCCAGCACTTTGGGAGGCCAAGGCAGGCAGATCACTTGAGCTCAGGAGTTTGAGACCAGACTGGCCAACATGGTGAAATCCCATCTCTACTAAAAATACAAAAATTAGCTGGGTGTGGTGGCACATGCCTGTAGTCCCAGCTACTTGGGAGGCTGAAGCAAGAAGATCGTTTGAGCCCAGGATGCGGAGCTTGCAGTGAGCCAAGATCATGCCACTGTACTCCCGCCTGCACGACAGAGTGAAACCATCTTTAAAAAAAAAATGGTGGGCTGGGAAGGGCAGTGGCATTTGCTGAGTGCCTGTGATAAGCCTGTCACTGTGCATTTTCTCATTTACAGCCATGCACGATGACTAGTGTTATACCCATTTTACAGATAAAAAAGCCAGAACAAAAAGAAATATTTCTAGTGCCAGAGTCAGGGCCAGAACGCCAGCTCCATTTGCCTCTGAAGCACATGTCCCGTTTGCAGTGGACACTGCCAACAGAGAAGGGTGAGGAGAGGAGAGGACACCAGGCAGGGTGGCTGCGGCATGGACGTCAGCACTGTTGGCAGCACTGAAAGCAGACCCTGCTGAAAGAGGCCCTGCAGCTTGCTCAATTCACGTCTTCGACAAGAGTGAAAGGCAAGGCTGAGGGTGGGAGAGGGCAGATTCTAGAGGAGTGAGTGGTGAAACTTTGGTTCCTTCTTGTCAGTTAAAGAAACTAGAACCCCATTTTCTGAGGCCAGGCCAGGCCCATCAGGAACAGACTCTGGGGTGGATGGCATTGCTCTCTGCACTGGTGAATGCTACCGCCCCAAGGAACTTGTGCATCCAAACGGGCCAGGTTCTCCTTCTCACCCTTCCTCCCTCCCTTCCTAAATTCACTTTAACACTTGCTAAATCCTTCTTTTCCAAAAACATGAGAACATTATATACATACATCTTCTATCATTTCTGATACAAAACAGCATTTTTCTTCATCTGCAAAATCTTCAGAAGCATTTGAGAGGTCAGATGGATCCGAAGCTCAACAATGCCACCATCTCCCACAACCAAGAAGGCGCCCATATGCTAGTTCACTGAACACTGTCAAGAATAGTTTTTGGGCTCAGAGTTGGTGGCCCAGAACTTTGGGAGGCCAAGGTGGGCAGATCACTTGAGGTTAGGAGTTCCAGACCAGCCTGGCCAACATGGTGAAACCTCATGTCTACCAAAAAAATTTAAAAATTAGCCAGGCATGGTGGTGTGTGCCTGTAATCCCAGCTATTCAGGAGGCTGAAGGGGGAGAATTGCTTGAACTCAGGAGGCAGAGGTCGCAGTGAGCAGAGATCATGCCACTACACTCCAGCCAGGGCAACAGAGTGAGACCCTGTCTCAAAAAAATAAATATAAAATACATAAAAATAAAAATCAGGCAAGTGTGGTGGTGCATGTCTGTAGTTGCAGCTACTTGGAAAGCTGAGGTGGGAGAAACACTGGAGCCCAGGAATTCAAGGTGGCAGTGAGCCATGATCACACCAGCCTGGGTGACAGAGTGAGACTCTTTAAAAAAAAAAAAAAAAAAAAAGTTATTTTTTTGTTTTCCTTGTGTAGGGGCCCTGCCAGTCTTCTCTGTATCATTCCCATGTTGGTATGTATGTTGCAAAGTGACCACTAGTTCTTGATCTGTAACTATAAATGGGTCACAGGTTGAGACTAAAGTCTGGCAAGATCAAAGCCATGGTTGAAAAACCAAACAAAATGACTGAAACCCGCAGGAGAGCTCTGACAGTCCAGTGCCTCAGGACAGACTGCACTGGTGGTGCTCTGGGGGCTCGGCCGTATTTGAATGCAGATCCTGGCACTGCAGCAGTGAGACCACACAGAAATGACACAGGAAAAAGGAGAACGTGTACCACCTTAAAAAAGAATTATTATAAAAGTCCAAATCTAGTCAGGCAGACAAGCCCAAGCCCATGGTCAGGAAACACTCTTCTTCCCTCTAAACAAAGTTTCCCTGCCTCAGACTTTTTATTGCTGACATTGGCAGAGGTAGAGGCCACCCAACTACGGTTTGCGACATAACACTCACTCCAAGAACGTTATACTCCTAAATAAAGATGTTCCCTTTCATCTCAGAGTAGAACAACCCCAACCGAGTCCCCTAGTTGCCATCTGAAATTATCTCTAATTCTAGCTGAGCATCAGGGGCGCCAGAAACTCCCAGTCCAGTGCAGCTGGGGGACAACTCAAAGCCGTGTGCACTGTCATCCACAATGGCTGAACTAATTTACATTCCCACCAACAGTATAAAAGTGTTCCCTTTTTGGCCAGGCACAGTAGTTCACGCTTGTAATCCCAGCACTTTTTGGGAGGCCTAGGCGGATGGATCACTTGAGGCCAGGAGTTTGAGAACAGCCTGGCCAACATGGTGAAACCCTATCTCTACTAAAAATACAAAAAATTAGCCAGGCATGGTGGTGTGCACCTATAGTCCCATCCCAGCTACTTGGGAGGCTGAGGCAGGAGAGTCACTTGAACCCGGGAGGCAGAGGTTGCACTGATCCTAGATCGTGCCCCTGCACTCTAGCCTGGACATCAGAGCAAGACTCCATCTGATATGGTCGGGCTGTGTCCCCACCCAAATCTCAACTTGAATTGTATTTCCCAGAATTCTCAAGTGTTGTGGGAGGGACCCAGGGGGAGGTAACTGAATCATAAGGGCCAGTCTTTCCCATGCTATTCTCGTGACAGTGAATAAGTCTCACAAGATCTCATGAGTTTATCAGGGGTTTCCACTTTTGCTTCTGTTCTCTTTTTCTCTTGCTGCCACCACCATGTAAGAAGTGCCTTTCGGCCGGGCATGGTGGCTCATGCCTGTAATCCCAGCACTTTGGGAGGTTGAAGTGGGTGGATCACGAGGTCAGGAGTTCAAGACCAGCCTGGCCAAGATGGTGAAATCCCGTCTCTACTAAAAATACAAAAATTAGCCGGACACGGTGGCAGGCGCCTGTAATCCCAGCTACTCAGGAGGCTGAGGCAGGAGAATCACTTGAACCCGGGGTGGGAGCAGAGGTTGCAGTGAACCGAGATCGCACCACTGCACCCCAGCCTGGGCAACAGAGTGAGACTCCATCTCGGGGAAAAAAAAAAAAAAAAAAGAAGTGCCCTTCACCTCCTGCCATGATTCTGAGGCCTCCCCAGCAATGTGAAACTGTAAGTCCAATTAATCCTCTTTTTCTTCCCAGTCTCAGGTATGTCTTTATCAACAGCATGAAAATGGACTAATATACCATCTCAAAAAAGAAAAAAAAGCATTCATTTTTCTCTACAACCTTGCAAGCATCTGTTGTTTCTTGACTTTTTTATAATTGCCATTCTGGCTGGTGTGAGATGGTATCTCACTGTGGTTTTGCTTTGCATTTCTCTAATGATTAGTGATGTTGAGGTTTTTTTCATATATTTGTTGGCTACATAAATGTCTTCTTTTGAGAAATGTCTGTTCATGTCCTTTGCCCACTTTTTAATGGGGATGTTGTTTTTTTTCTTCTAAATTTGTTTAAGTTCCTTGTAGTCCTCAAAGATCTAGAAGAAGAAAAACCATTTGACCCAGCAATCCTATTAGTGGTTATATACCCAAATGAATATAAATCCTTCTATTATAAAGATACATGCACACGTTATGTCCACTGCAGCACCATTCACAACAGCAAAGTCAAGGAATCAACCCAAATGCCCATCAGTGATAGACTGAATAAAGAAAATGTGGTACATATACACCATACTATGCAGCCATAAAAAAACAAGATCATGTCCTTTGCAGGGACATGGATGGAGCTGGAAGCCCCTTTCCTCAGCAAACTAGTGTAGAAACAGAAAACCAAACTTATAAAGCTCTCATTTATAAGTGGAAGGTGAACAAATGAAAACACATGGACACATGGAGGGAAACAACATACACTGAGGCCTGTTGGGGGTCGGGGAGGGAGAGCATCAGGAAGAATCGCTAATGTATATTGAGCTTAATACCTAGGTGATGGGTTGATCTATGCAGCAAACCACCATGGCACACCTATGTAACAAACCTGCACATCCTGCACATGTACCCTGAAACTTTAAAATAAAAGTTGATTTAAAAGAAGAACTAAAATAATTAAATTTCTCAGAAATAAAACAAAACAAAAAAAGCTGTGTGTACTTAGGCCTTACTCAGACATAAGGCCGAGCAGCAACCTGCAGAGACCTGTGCATCTCAGAGGCTGCTCCGCTGCTGTTCTTAAAACAAAAGTGGTTTCCTTTCCAGTCACTGGGGTGTGCTTTCATGAGCTCTAAGGTGTATTTTCAGGAACGAGGGGGTCAATATCAGTGTGGCACAACTGATATCATTCACACTTTCCACATGGATGGACGATGACTTGCAGAAAAGAGATGAATTGAGTTATGCTTTATCAGAGCTCTCAGTTCATTCAAAGCCATGTCATTTACATTACTGTTCCCTTGCAGACCACATACAGAGGCTATGAGCTATGCAGTGTGTTGCACCCTCATCAGCAGCGCCCAGGGGAGGCAGGGGAGGCTGAGGACGGCAGCCGATGGCCTAATGGAGTGGAAGGGGGTCAGTCCTCCAGGAGCCAGGACTTCCTTAGGGCTAGCACAGTTTCCAGGAGCTCCTGCAGCCTGGGCCCTGGGGGCCAGTTCGTGGGGGTTGGAGGGAAGAGGCAGGCAGCAGCGATGGGATCATGCCATCATTCACCAGTCTCTTGGGGGCTGGTTTCCTGGACTGGAAAAGCATCCAGCCCTGGGCAGCCAGGAGCTAGGAAGGGTCTGTGGGTCCCAGGTAGGTGGGTTAAGATCCAGTCCCACTGCAGTGACCAGAGAGGTCAAGGAAGCCATGGCAGCAAGGTACTCATGTGGGCAGGGCCAATATACTGGGCACCAGGCAGAAAAACAGCAGTTTGTGGGACATGGGTGGCCGGGCAAGTCCTAGGCACCCCAGGGAGCAAGCTGAGAACTCATTCCAGGACCTACCCCTGGATGGAGGTGAAAAGTCTCGTTTTTGGTGAGGGGATGAGTAGAGCTGGCACAGGCCTTAAAGTAGAGAGAGGTGAAATCTGGCTGAGCTGCTGGGCAACAAGTCCTCAATGCTCACAGAAGCAGCCAAAACTAAGAAGAAACACAGACCACCCCAGGGATGTTCATATGGTAAGGTCTTTTCCCAAGGACCACTCATCTGAGACTCAGGGGTTCATCAAAAGAACAATGAGAAGAAAATGAAAAGCAGCCAAGCAGGCATTCTGTAGGCTGTATCTTCTGGTATTTTCCTTGATATTCATCCCTGAATAAAACGGACTAGGATCATTGTTATCCTTGAGTGGAAGCTGGTAACCAGGGGAACATGAAGAGGATTCTGGGGGGCTGAATGCTGTGCCTTCTAGACCTGGGTCACCTCGTGAACATCCCCCATGCACATGTGTATGTTATACCTCAATTAAAAAGGAGGTCATGTGCGCTGGCTCACAAATCCCAGCACTTTGGGAGGCCGAGGCAGGAGCTGCTTGAGCCCAAGAGTTCAAGACTAGCCTGGGCAACATGGCGGGACCCTGTCTCTACAAAAAATGTAAAAATTAGCCAGGCATGATAATGCATGCCTATAATCCCAGCTACTGGGAAGGCTGAAGCAGGAGAATCACTTGAGCCTGGGGAGGTTGGGGCTGCAGTGAGCCATGATCAAATCACTTCACTCCAGCCTGGGTGGTAGAGCGAGACCCTATCAAAAAAAAAAAAAAGAAGGAAGGAAGAAAGGGAGGGAGGGAAGGGGAGAGAGAAGGAGGGAGGGCAGGGAGGGAGGAAGGAAACAAGGAGGGAAGGACCCTGATCGTCTTAAGGGGCTAGATTGTGATGTCCACTCTGAACACTAACATTTGGAATTCATGTACGAGATTTTTGGGAAGGAAAAAGCGGAGCAAACACAGAAAGAAACTTGCTGATTATTTTTACCCAGGGAAATGCTAGTTACTAATTACAAATTAACTTTTCCTAGGATATAAATACTTTAGCAATATTTCTGAGTGGAATATGGAACTTTTTGATGAAAGTCTTAGGTGTTTAATAAAAGGGTAACAGTCCAACCATCTCCAAAACTGGTTATAGGTCTCTAGGAGGGTTTAGAAAAAAAAAAAAAAGTAAGATACAGAATTTTGTCCACCTCAATGAAGCAAAAGTCATTTGAGAAAAATGAAGACATTGAATTACACACGGGAAAGTATAATTCTAATTTTAGTGCATATCCAAGAATATCTTCCCAGAGTGTTGAGGTTGTATTAAAGTTCCAGACGGGGGAATGCAGAGACAGCACTCATGAATAACGCAGCAGGACAGGGCAAAGCAAAACCGCACAGCCTGCGCATTTGCTTCTAGAAGATGCTTTCGCTTGCCTTGGTTGCCTGGTTACTTGCCTTGCATTGGTTATTAACATTTGGTAAAAACATCAATCACTGGCGGAACAAGCTGCAGGGTACACACTGAATTGTGTATTGTGCTAAATTCAACCGAGGACACAGCTAGATTTCATGGCTGCATTCCCAGTACTTCTTTACCTTCACCAAGGACCTCCAGGTGCCTCCATGAGGTGTCTGTGAATGAACTGACTCTGTGTACACTAACTGCAAAAGTCAAAAAGAAAAAAGCAAAGCTTCTTGGGAAAAAGGCAGGAGACTGATTAGAAAATGCTGTACGTTCATTCTTGCAGGAACCAGCTGTCTCAGGCTCATGGTGATCTAAAGAGTCTCACTCCCTGAATCTCTCTGGGGTTTTGCCAATCAGTCTTTATTATCACAGCTGTGGAATCAGATTGAGTTTTTACTTTTCGGAAAGTGTAACAGTTTACAGATCACAGAGGATAAAAGCAGCTCATTCCTCACTGGAGCTCAGCATGTGCAATAAAAGCCCAGGGAGGATCACACTTACTTTGAAGGTCTGGTGAGAGAGGATACAAAGCAAATACACACATAAGATTTCATGTGAAATCTCAGCAAATGCAGCCTGTGCTCCTTCCCTGCCATGCATTCAGTGTTCGGTCCTTGCCTGGGACAAGTGTACACACACATCCAGTTTTAGTACCTCTGTTCTGATCTCAGACTATCTGGTAAACCTCGAGTGGCCTCGTCCTGCACATGGACAGCACAACCCTTGGCCATGACTTGTGGAGACCTGCACATAGACTCTCCTGGGCCCCCTATCTTCATAGCATCCTCCTTTCTGATGCCCCATTCCATAAAAATGTGCGGCTTTGGCTGCCCTCTCTGATCACCGCCTCCTCAGCCAGTGGGGCTGCTGTGCTCTGCTCAGAGGCCAGCTCCCTGCACTGGGAGGTGGATATTGTTCCCAGGCAGAGAGCTGGTGAGCTGGCCATCACTGCAGGAGTTTCCCTTCTCCCAGGGATTAGTCTCGCATTGCTTGTTTCCTAGAGATGAGTTCCAGATGGCTAAGCTTAAAACCCAAAATTATAACATTATAAATAGAAAAATATAGAAGAATAGACTTATAATCCTGGGGAAAGAAAGCCACCTAAGGCACAAAATGCAAAAAGTATAAAGGAAAGGATTGAGAAATCTGACTTAAAAAAAGTTTCTATATGAAAAAATTAAAACCAATATATGTATAGCAAATGACTAATACTCAAAATATATTCCTGTAATCAATAAGAAAGAGGACAGACATGTTAGCCCATGCCTATAATCCTAGCACTGAGAGGTTGAGGCAAGTGGATCGCTCGAGGCCAGGAGTTTGAGAACAGCCTGGGAAACATGGCGAAACCTCATCTCCTCCAAAAAAATACAAAAATTAGCCAAATGTGGTGGCATGCACCTGTAGTCCCAGCTACTTGGGAGGCTGAGGTGGGAGGACTGCTTGAGCTCAGGAGGCAGAGGTTGAGGTGAGCCAAGATCGTGCCACTACACTCCAGCCAGGGTGACAGAGCAAGACTCTGTCTCAAAAAAAAAGACAAACAACTCAAGTAAAAATTGGCACACAAATGAACCTGTAATGTACTGAAGAGGAAATACAAATAGTCTGAAATATATGAAAAGATGTTCAGTCTCACCAGAAAATAAAAATGGTAAAATATCATTTTTACTCATCAAACTGGCAAAAATTAAAGACTCTTAATTCATAAGGTTAATGAAGATGTTATTGTAATCCACTGTTTCAGGGTGGTTTGCTCTACAGCTACAGACAATCAGAATACCTGAAGTGACTTCTTTTATATTTGCTGCAAAGGGTAAGTCACATCTCTGGCAGCGGAAAGCTACCTTTTGTCCCTCAAGCAAATAACTCTGGGATTCCTTGGAATGCCTTTCCATTTCTGCTGTTGTTCATATTATTGCTTTAATCGTTTTTGTTTGTTTTTCTGAGATAGGGTCTGGCTCTGCTGCCCAGGTTGGAGTGCAATAGTGTGACCAGGGCTCACTGTAGCCTCAATCTCCTGTGCTCAAGTGATCCTCCCACCTCAGCCTCCCGAGTAGCTGGGACTACAGGTGGAAGCCACCATGCCTGGCTAATTTTTTTTTTTCATCTTTTCTTAGAGATGGGGTCTCACTATGTTGCCCAGGCTGGTCTTGAACTCCCGAGGTCAAGCAATCCTCCTGCCTCAGCCTCTGAAAGTGCTGAGATTACAGGCATGAGCCACCACACGCACCCAGCCAATTATTTATTTTTCTACTTTAGATTTTATATGGCTCATTATCTCCCAAATCAAATCTGACAACTTCTACTTATCTTTTAAGATTTAAAAAAATGCAGACCTCCTCAACCTGTTCAATTCAATATCATTATTACTCTGAAACATGAGCTGCAGAGGTCATGATCATGGCTGTTTCCACTGTGTCTTTGCTTCTGCAACACTACGGTGGGCAGAATGACGTGTGAAGGGGGTCTCCTCTGCCGTGGCTTCATAGCACCTTTCCAGTCAGGCAGGGCAACCCACTTTCATCAGCACGCTTTCTCTAAACTTTTTTGGCTCTTCTTAGTTGCTTATTCTTCCAGGTGAATTTTTAATTATTTTGTTAAGTTCAAGAATAAAAGTTGGGATTTTAATCGGAATTGCATTAAATTTAGAGACTAATTTGGAATAATTCGCTTTTTAAATGTTCCTCCCACTCTTTTATCCATATTGAAAGCACTGAGGGTTTGAGACTGGGAAAATGGAGACAGTGGCCACAGTGAGCTGGTGCAGGAAGCAGCGCCCTTCCCTTTACTCCTCTGTGGGCAAGAGTCTTCCTATGGCAAGAGGATGGCTGTGTCCCAGAGATGTTCAGGCAGATGCTGCACAGTCCCTCCCTGGAGACAGAATCACAGAAGATACACATCTCAGGAGTGGCTGGGGCCCTGGTCTTTCTTGCTTCCTCCATTTTCACTTGACAAACACTCAGAAGTCCCCACCCACAGTGTTTCTTCCCCGAGGTTAACTGGCTTTGGCATTGTGACACAGGGTCTGGCTGCCTTGCAAGCACGGGCCTGCAGCCAACACCTCCTGCCCCGTGGCTGGGTCCACTTCCTCCAGCCCACCAGCAGTTCCACTGGCAGCGCTAGGCTCACACAGCACCCGAAGGCAGGCGAAGCCCCGCGGCTCAGCAGGGGCCTCCCAGTTCTTCCTCGGCGTCCTGAGAACAGGTCTTCTCTGTGCCCTCACCTCGGATCCCAGATGATTCCCTGCCACCTTCTGTCCCCTAGGACATGCTCAGGCCTCTGGGGAAACACTTTCCTGGAATTTTCTTCCTCTCCTTTCCTCTTCTGCCTTTCTGTTAAGTTGGCTACCTCATTTTCATTAATTCCACTCTTCCTCCTTGCTTGCTGCTTCTAAAAAAGGTCATGGTTATGCACAGCTCTGCTGGCTCCTCTCCTCCTGGAGTCACCCAGGCTCAGTGGACTGGCAGCCCCCTGAAGCCCCATCCTACTCCTTGCTGAGTGTTTACCTGTGTCCAGCAGCTCCCTCAAGGAAATGTTGGAGAAATCTCCTCATGAGCCACCTGCACAACTCACTAGCGGTTTAGCCCTCGAGGCTGGGAGTAGAGTCCACACAAACATTTCCAAAGCCCTCCATGTGTGAGGGGCTGAGGAGTACACCGCAGGGAAGCATGGTCCTACCATGGTTCACCCATGCTGTGGTGCAGGCAGGCAGGACAGCCTGAGCCTGGGGTGTGCAGGCGGCAGGATGAACTCTGGGGCTTCAGGAAAAGGCAAGCCACTGCAAGATTCCTCATGGAGTTCTGGGAGCCCAGGAGACAAAAGTCTGGTTCTTTCTTTCTTTCTTTTATAGTAAGTCCTCACTTAATGTCAAGAGGTTCTTGGACACTGTAACATTAAGTGAAATGGTGACATGCTGTATAACAAAACCAGTTTCACCGTAGGCTAACTGATATGGGCCGGAGTTGAGTTCCCATGGCTTACAGCACGTGGTTTCACCCAAAGCCACCATTTCCAGGAACCAACTGGCCATGCTAAGAACTGAGCTGACATGAGATTGAATGAAGCCCCTGGCAAACTAGAATGTCCATTGCTCTAAAGAGGAACAAACCAAACCAAACTGTGACCAGCTCCTTCCTCCTCACACTAAAGCAGCTGAATATGACTTTAGGAAAGTGACTCAACTTTTCTGCCTTAAGTTTCCTCATCTCTCAAATGAAGTGGCTAGATTAAATTAGTGGTTCTGAAATAAACAGTTATGAAACCCGTTCTTCCAATGATGCTTCTGCAGAAGGTTTTTTAAAAGTAGGGTTTGCAAACCACAAAATCCGGTGATCTTTTCTTTAACATCCGTCTGTCTATATCCTACCTTGCATTGCCTCATACGACAGCCACCAGCCACATGTGGCTGTTTAAATTAGTTAAAATTAAGTAATATCAAAATTCCATTTCTCAGTCACATTAGGCATCTTTTAAGTGCTCAGCAGCCACCTGTGGCTACAGGATTGGCCAGCACAGATCTAGAACATTCCCATCATCACAGAGGGTTCTACAGGACAGTGCTGCCCTGCACTTATGCAAACATGCATGTGTATTTCCCCCTTTTATGCAGATGGTGGCATGTTCTGCACCCTTACCAAGATATATAGAGCTAGGTCCTTTATGACATCTGGAGGAACAGTTTCAGTGTAGAGACCAAGGGACTGGATGCTGGGCCCAACAGCAGGAGTTCAGTCCCAACTCTATCCCTTACTAGGGTGTGACTCTGAGCAGTCATGGAGCCTCTTGCTGCCTTAGTTTTGTATTTGTAAAATGGATACAAAATGCCTAACTCATGGGATTATGGTCAAGATTAGATGCACTTAGACAATGAAGGTCATGTGGTAAATATTTTGTCACTGCTAGCTTTACTTCCATCACCATTCGCTACTTCATTCTCTGATGATACATGCAGGTCCATTACATGGATGGAAACAGCAGCCCGTTTAGGTTGTTCCCAGTTTTCTGTTATCACAAACAGTACTGCGATAACTGTCCTCCCATGCACCTCTCTGCACACAGGTGGAATCCATTTTGACGGATTCTGCCAAATTGCCCTCAAAGAGGTTCTTCCACCTTAAACTTCACCTCCCAACGACACACATGCGACTATGCTCCTCCACCACACAGCATGTGCCCTTTGGTGATGGGCTGATTTCACTCAGTGCAGCATCCTCAGACCCATCTGTGTTGCAGCGTGTGTCAGCCACTCTGCTTCTGCATCCATCTGTCTACCTTCTCCTCTCCATATCCCAACCCCCATGCTAGTTCAGGAGTTGTGGTCTTCCTCATGTCTTCCAGAACCACAGCTCTGGCTGGGAGACCACCTGTCACCATGGTTTTTAAACCCTTTCTGACTCTGTAGTCAGCAGAATTAGAACCGTACTAAGAAAATAATATGCAACAACTGAAAAATTAATTATAAGGAATTTCGTTCCAAGATCAAGTTTAGTTTATACTAGAAAAGTAACCTTCAAGGCTGGGCACGGTGGCTCATACCTGTAATCCCAACACTTTGGAAGGCCAAGGCAGGCGAATCACCTGAGGTCGGGAGTTCGAGATCAGCCTGACCAACATGGAGAAACCCCGTCTCTACTAAAAATACAAAATTAGCCGGGTGTGGTGGCGCATGCCTGAAATCCCAGCTACTCGGGAGGCTGAGGCAGCAGAATCGCTTGAACCCGGGGGGCGGAGGTTGCAGTGAGCTGAGATCGCACCATTGCACTCCAGCCTGGGCAACAAGGGAGAAACTCCATCTCAGAAAAAAAGAAAGAAAAGTAACCTTCAACTCCGTTAACCTCCTACCCTCAGAAAGACTGAATTCAGCCTGTGAAATCAGAAGTGTCTTGCCATGAAATTACTTCTTTTTCCCAAATGAACAATTCATGAGTAAGAGAATGGAAAAAATGCTCAGTGCAGATTCACCTGGGACTATGATTATCTAAATAGACTCACATGCTGTCCTGGGGGAATGGAGAAGGAACAGCAGCAAAAATCAAGGCCTCCTTTTTCTGAATAGTGACAAGATGATGGCTTTGGTGCTGGGCGGTGTTATGCTGCAGTAGCAGCTGCTGGCATACTTGACCCATGGAGGCCCTCAGCTGGGGACAAACAGCCCATGGGAGGAAAGAAGACCAAGGGACTTAAATCACCCTCAGTCCCCAGGAGGATGACACATTCTTATAACATTTTATTTTGAAAATCCTGTTTTTCTTTCCTGAAGCTGGCAAGACATCTAACATTTATATATAATTTTTTAAAGTGTAAATTGGCAGTTTTGATGCAGATGCTTCCTTCAAATGACCCTAGAAAGTCAGAAGACGAGGCTAACTCATGGTAAGAACCTTTAAAAAAAAAGAGAGAGAGAGAGAGACAGGGTCTCGCTCTGTCATCCAGGCTGGAATGCAGTGGCACAATCATAGCTCACTGCAGCCTCAAACTTCTAGCCTCAAGTGATCTACCTGCGTCAACCTTCCAAAGTGTTGAGATTACAGGTGTGAGCTACTGTGCTCAGCCAAGAACCTTTAACCAGATTAATAAGCTCACCTTATTAGTTCCCTCACTTTCTCCTGCATGTTGTAGGAATTTGGCAGGTCAGAGGAGGGAGGATGTGGGCCCTTAGCCTGCAGGGTGGCTGAGTTTCCAGTCTTCCCAGTTGCACCTCTCAGCCCCCGGCCACCACATCCAAGGGCGCTGGTCTCTGCTCTCCCTCAACCTAAGCCTCTGCTCTTATCCTCTGCCTCTGTTACCTCTTGCTTCTAATTCTCCAACATGGACCTTGATGACTTACAGAAGCCTGGAGCCCAAATTGTTGGCAACCAAAACACACACTTCTTTTCCTTAAGGACATGGAGGATCTAATCTTCCCGTTTTTCAGGTAGGTGTGGTGAGGGTGGGGAGGGGAGCTATGTTCCATACCTCTGAGAAAAGGGAGGACAAATAATACAGCTAAGTAGTCCCATTAAAAAAAGCCGGTCTTTCCACACAGGCCAGGAATATGGGTCTAACTCCGCTGGCTGCAGAGTAGGTAAGGGTTTTCAAGCCATGGTAGCAGGCGATCTCCCAGCTTTGATTCTGGAAGACACAAGGAAAAATCACAACTCCTGACCCAGGATGGGGTGGGGGCTATGGAGAGGAGAAGGTGGACAGATGGATGCAGAAGCAGTGTGGCTGACACACGCCCCAACACAAGTGGGCCTGAGGACGCTGTGCTGAGTGAAATCAGCCCCTCATCAAAGGGCACATTCTGTGTGAGTCCACGTCCACAAGGTGGCTAGAATGGGTAAATTCAGAGACGAAGCATAACGGTGGTTAGGGGCTGAGGGCAGGGAATAGGGAGTCCCCTACCCCGTGTTTAAAGCATACAGAGCTCAGTTTGGGATGATGAAAACATTTTGGAAATAGAAAGCAGTGATGGCTGCACAACCATGTGAACGTGCTTCATGCCCCTGAACTGTACACTTAAAATAGTTAAAATGATAAATTTCATGTTATGTGTATTTTACAATAAAAAATAAAAAAAGAAAAACCAGATCAAGAACTATAAGGCTAAAGGGACAGACCACGCCCCCTCTTCCTCAAAGCACCAATAAAAGGAGCTAAGTGAACTTCATTTGGCAAAAACAGATCCTCCCTGTGAAATTAAACATACTTTCATTTAGCAGCATAATTAAAAAAAAAAAAAAGTTTAAAAAGTACTTTAAGCATATGCCCTACTTAGCAAATTGGTAAGCCATCTTACCCAATTAGGTTGGAGAGTTTCCAGTTATCCTTTTAAACGGCTGCTAAGGAGTTCTGCTTGGTCATGTGGTTGTTTCTGTCCAGGGGCACCCTGCTATGAGGCTCAGTCGTGCAGAAGCATCAGCCCACGTGTCCAGGCATGTCCCCATGCGTGCTGGTGACTAGGCATCAGATGCCATGAGACACTGGTCTGGATCCCTGAATGGGCCACATCTGTCCCTCTCTGTCCACCTTGCTTTCTCACCACCCTCACCCTTGTAGGCTGCTATCCAAGCCCGACTCCTCCAGCTCACAGTGCTCCAGATCTGCTCCAGGTCTTTGGAGTCCTTCTTGCTCCCAGGTACGGCCCTGACTTTGGGCTGCTCCCCTGGTGACAGTGGCCAGTGGACTTGGCCCTTGCCCACGGCTCTTCCTCCATTCTACCGCAGAAAGCAGCCCTGGCAAGAGCACCTGGGCCGAGGCCCTGCCTCCAATTCTGACTTCTGACCCCAAAGGGGCCGACGGGGCTGTTTCTCACTAATGCAGCTGGCTCTGTAGCTCTGCATTTTTAAAAATGTGTTTGATTGGAAAAGACCTATGATTCTGCTCCAGTTTAACAAAAACAGACTCTAGCTTTAAACTTTATGATTATTCCACTGTGATTACCCCTGAGAGTCTCAGGCCTGGGTTTTTCCACCTCTTCAACTCACACACCCTACCATGCTGCTAGGTGCCTGGGAATCAGTAAGAAGGAAGCCAGCAAGAGAAACTACTAAAAATAGAAAGTGAGACAGAGGAAGGAGATAAAACACATGCAGCCACAAGAAAATGTGAACAGGCTAAGCTGCCCTGTTAGAGGAATTTTCAGATTACATGTAAAGCCAAACTATTTGTAAGACATAACCCTGAAACAACCAACTAAGAAAGGCTGAAAATAAAGGAGCTGGGCAAAGTGGCTCCAGACCTGTAATCCCAGCTAAGTGGGGAGACTAATGTGGGAGGATCTCGAGCCCAGGAGTTCAAAACCAGCCTGGGCAACATAGCAAGACCCTGTCTCTAAAAAAATTTTTTAAAGAATTAGCCAGGTGTGGTGTCATGTACCTGTAGACCCAGCTACTTAGGAGGCTAAGAAAAAAGGATTGCTTGAGCCCAGGAGGCGGAGGCTGCAGTGAGCTATGACTGTGCCACTACACTCTAGCCTGGGCAACAGAGCAAGACTCCAACTCTGGGGGAAAAAAAAGAAGAAAAGAAAGAAAGTACAAAGATATATCATGCAAATAACATAAATGCAAAACATAAAATGCACAGAAAACATAAATGGAAATAGCAATATTGGTATATAAAATGTAAGCTTCTAAATCAAAAGGATTAACTGAAGTAAAAGGTAAAAACCACCAAGAAGATAGAGCAAGGAACCTTTACGTATGGTTCAAAATATCTGGAACATAATCTCTCAGCAATCAAAGCTTTTGACACAAACTACAGTCAAAGAGATTTCAACACACCTGACTCAGAATCCAGCAGATCAAGTGGCCACATGGGGACAGGGAACACTTGAGCTCCCACTGAGGTAACTGGGACCACTGATGGGCCTTCGGCTGCTCAGGCCTTGAGCCCTGAGAACAGGCAGGGGCCTAGCCTTACCTCTATGCAACTAACAAGTCCTTTCAGAGGACTTTCACCAAAACAAAAGAGCATCAGTTCCAGGAAAAATGTTAAGTCTTCACTTTTATACTTTTCACAAAAATTGTCTGAAGCTTAAATGAAAGGTTTCCCAACTTCTACCCAACAACATTTTTGAGGTTTTCAGGTTTTCATTCGTCAGACTGGACAGAGTTTTGCACCTAGAGTATAAAACATTCTCTTTGGCTAAGAATTAACTCTGTCATTAATCCTACTACAGAAGGTGGTAAAATAAATACCTATTGCACTTTTTACTATATACAGATGATACAGGGTTTTAGAGCTCACTAACATCATAACAAAAACAAAAACAGGCCTTATTGACACAAAACTTCATTTATACCAAAGCAGCCAACAAGAAGCCAAATGTCTCTTCATCAAAACAGAGTATAAAAAATCGTATGTTTCACATTAAAGAATAACCATAATCAAATAGAGTTTCCTCCAGGAATAATATTGGAATTTTGCATCCAGATATGTACAAATGTTCCCCTACTAGTAAATGTATTTATGTTATTAATTACATAAATGGGTCAAAAGAGAAGAAACCATATAGACAGCAGCTCATTAAATGCTAAAAACGAATTTGATATAATTCTTATCTATTTCTGGATTTAAAACATCCCACTGTAAGCTCAAAACAGATGCAAGCTTCCTTTAGTTGATAGAGTATTTATCACAAAACAATAGAATAATCTCATTTAGGTGATTATTAAATTATTTAATAATATTATTATATATTATTAAATTATTTAATAATATTATTATATATTATTAAATTATTTAATAATATTATTATATATTATTAAATTATTTAATATTATTATATATTATTAAATATATTAAATATTAAATAATTTAATAATATTATCAAATCTTATTTCTGTTATTACGAACAGAAAATAAAACAAGAATATCCACCATCAGTAGCATTATTCAACAGTGACCTGGACTTTCATGAATTCAATAAACCAAAAAAAGTACAAGAGGTATAAATATTAGAAGAAACAAGGCTGGGCATGGTGGCTCATGTGTGTAATCCTAGCACTTTGGGAGGCCAAGGCAGGTGGATCACAAGGTCAGGAGATCAAGACCATCCTGGCTAACGTGGTGAAACCTCGTCTCTACTAAAAACACAAAAAATTAGCCAGGTGTGGTGGCATGTGCTTGTAATCCCAGCTACTAGGGAGGCTGAGGCAGGAGAATCACTTGAACCCAGGAGGCGGAGGTTGCAGTGAGCCGAGACTTTTTTGAGACTACCTCTCAAAAAAAGAAAAAAACGAAACAAAACTATTGTTATTTGTAATAGTTTACCTAGAAAACCAACAAGTATAATCAAATAATGAAAAATGCCAGGGCATTACATTCATCAAAACAACACATGCCACACCACTGACTGACACTCACAGGACCCTGGCTGAGGCCCAGGGCGCTGTGCCGCACTCAGATCATGCTCTCATTTCTCTGCTCGGCAGCAACCTGTGGCAGAGGCCAGACCCACAGAGCCACAGAAGGGAACAGCAAGTCCAGACACCACTCAGTTCCCATTCATACCTAAGCCTATCAGGTAGTTCAAGAGAGATGATGAAATAAGTGATGCTGAAATAAATAGCCATCCATCTAGTGGAAAAATAAAACTCGACCTAATAAACACAAATGCACTCCCGAAGGAACATAAGGGTGTTTGTATTTGTATATAACATAGTATATATGTAAAGGGTACCTGGAACCTCTATGACAGATAACGGTTAATATCCTTAAGGAGAAAGGAATAAAGCTCTCTGAGGTCTCCAGGCAGATGGCAATGAAACGCAAGCACTCACAATCTCACCCTGTCGTGAAGCCCCAGAAAACCACAGAAAGGAATTTTTCCTCCAAAGGCATTAACAGCCAAGGAAACAGGGAACATGAAAGAAAACAAAAAGACAAAACATTAGCAGCTGAAAAGTCAATGGACAAGAGATAACTAACGTAACAGATCTAAGCAAACTAAATCCCAAGTCAGCAGTGGGGAAGGGCAAAGATCCAACCTGATTTATGGTGCAAAATCCCTCAAAGACACAGGAAATTGGTGGCAAGAGGTGCTTCAAGTGGGGGAATGAAGGTGGTTAAAAACAGGAAGACTGGGTTGGAGATCTGTTTACAGAGCAGCCAAAGCTCCAAACGCTCTCTCTTCTGTGCACACCCAGAGTACAGTGAGCAGTTGAGGCATGAGTGATGCAGTGAAAACAAGGGAATTAAGTGAATTTACATGGCAAAGGCTGAGGTAGTCACTCTCCACCCCCAGGCCTCTTCTTTTTTTTTTTTTTTTTTTTTTTTTTTGACAGAGTCTCGCTGTGTCACCCAGGCTGGAGTGCAGTGGCACGATCTCGCCTCCGCCTCCCAGGTTCACGAGATTCTCATGCCTCAGCCTCCCAGTTGGGACTACAGGCATGCACCACCATGCCCCACTAATGTTTTTAGTAGAGATGAGGTTTCACCACGTTGGCCAGCCTGGTCTTGAACTCCTGGCCTCAAGCAATCCACCCACCTCGGCCTCCCAAAGTGCTGGGACTACAGGGAGTCCCAGGGGTGAGCCACTGTGCCTGGCCCCCAGGTCTCTTTTCTGATTAGGTCCCACAATTCTGGTTGCCAGGTTGATGTCCTCCAGCAGGAGACTAGAAGGCCTTTCTCTGGAGAATGGATGTGCCCAAGAGGAAGGACAACCTAAAGACACAGACATCAGAAGTTCGTCATGGATATGCCACAGGAACAGCTCTCTACTATGAAGACCATAGTCTCAGGCCTCATATGCAGGCCAGGAAAGGGGTCAGCTTTGCAGAGCCTCCACCTAAACATGAGCAGTCAAACCTCAAGCATAAAGATAGAGACCTAAAGATACCAATGGAACGAAGGGACTGTAGGAAACAATCTGCGTAGAGAGATTTGGTGATAAAATCAACCTACAATCCTCAGTGAAATTCATATGTAACATTGTATCTGTGAAACAAGAACAGGATGCTATAAAAAATTTCAGGGAATAAAAAAGAAATCCTAGAAGTTAAAAATATGATAGCAAATATAATCAACAGAATTTTATTCAGTCTTAAAAAGGAAGGAAATTTTGACACATGCTATAACATGGATGAACCTTGAGGACATCATGCTAAGTGAAATATGCCAGACACAAAAGGACAAATACTGTATGATTCCGTTTATATGGGGTACCCGAAGTGGTTAAATTCATAGTGATACAAAGTGGAATGGCTGCTGCCAGAGGCTGGGGGAAGGGGGGAATGTCAGATTAGTGTTTAATGGGTATAGAATTTAAGTTTTGCAAAATGAAAACGTTCTAGAGATTGGTTACACAATAATGAGAATATACTCAACAATACTGAGCTGTACATTTAAAAATAGTTAAGATGGTAAATTTTATCCTATGTACATTTCACAATTAAAAAACAATTGAAATGATGCAAAAGCAAAAAAAATGCAAAATTAAGCATTTAATAGAATTTGGAAGATTAAAGTTAGGGAAGCCTCCCAGAAAACAAAACTGTAATGCAAAGAGATAGAAATAGGGGGAAAAAAGAATATGATAATTAGAGGGCCAGGCCAGGGTGACTTCCAGAAAAAGAAAACAGAGTAGAAGAAATTACCAATGAAATAATTCCAGAAAATAAAGTCATGAATTACCACATTGAAAGGGTGCAGTGAGTGCCTAGCATGATAGAAAAGACAAAGCTTAAGCTATAGAGCAAGGCACATCACCCTGAAATTTTAGAATCCTGGGGACAACCAGAACCTCCTATGAGCTTTTGCAGAGGAAAAAAAATCACAAAGGACTGTAATCATTTTGTTCTTGCTGCAACACTGGCAAATAGAAGACAATGGAGCAATGCCCACAAAATTATGAATGAAAATAGTTTCTGACCTAAAATCTTATACCTAAGGAAACCATCAACCATCAGGGTAAAACAAAGATGCAAGGTCATAAAATTTTACCTTCTATGAACCCATTCTCAGGGAGATACTGAAGGGAAAAAAAAACAAAGGGAAAAAACAGAATAGGATGTAGGATACAGAAGATCAAAAAAGAGAGAGGCAAAGAACTAACAGGGACTCTGTGCACCAGGCATAGAGGGCGGCCATGATGGAAGAGGTCAGAGGCTCCAGAGAGATCTCCTCAGGATAACACTGCTGCAATCCCTGACCCTTGTGATATGTGGGGATATCTCACAAAGAGTTGCGGTTGAATGAGTGTTCTTTACATATAAAACTAAGTAAACAGACAAAAACAAGACGATTTTAAGTGTAGGGCAAGTAACAGGTTGTGTAAAAGAAAAAGCTGCAGCAGTGTATACTACTACATGGCTAATCTATGAACGACACTCACAGCATCTTAATGTGAACTATACTACTACATGGCTAATCTATGAACGACACTCACAGCATCTTCATGTGAACTCCAGATACGCACAACCATGACAGAATGCAAAGACAGGAAGCATGGGGGAGTGGGAGTGAAAAATAAATAAACCCTCATCTTTCACAGTAGGAGATCAAAATACAACATCTAAAATGAAAAACTAGAAATAGCAGTTGATAAATGTGCTAGTTAGCAATGTAGAGGTAAATGACAAAAAAAAAAAATCAGCAAGGTGACTTGAAAATGCTTGACTCTGGGAAGCAGGAAGCAAAGCTCTCAGGCCGGGCTGACTGCTTTGCTCATCAGGATCTCTGCATACCTGATTATGGGCATGCAGAGCTTTGATAAAAATAAAAACCAAAAGAAAACCAAAAAGAGCTATCACAAATTTTGAGGAAAAAAGATGAACATACAAATAGAAAAGCAAGCAAAGCAACTGTACTAGTAATTCGCAGAAGAAAGATAAATGACTAACAAGTTGATAAAAAGTGCTTCACCTTCATCTGCAATGAAAAATTAAAAGAAATGCCATTTTCTCCTCTTAAGCTGAAAAAGATCAAAAGAGTAGGTGTATCCAGTATTGGGTATGTATAATCTTGTACACTGTATAGAGAAGTGTAAACTAAATAACCTTAATGAAGGCAATTTGAGAATATATATTAAAATGGAAAGTGTAACACACCCTTTCGCAAAAACAAATTCACTTCTAGGAACTCACTTTACAAAAATTTGGCACTATTTCACAACTATTTAGCATAAGCATAAAAATGCATGGTAAGTGATATTCATCATCATGGCACACTTTTTTTTTTCCAGAGACAGGGTCTCTCTCTGTTGCCCAGGCTGGAGTGCAGTGGTGCGATCATAGCTCACGGAGGCCTTGAACTTCTGGGCTCAAGTAAGTCTCTGTCTTCAGCCTCCTGAATAGCTGGAACCACAGGTGTACACCACCATAGCGGGCTAATTTTTTTTTTTTTTTTTTTTTTTGGTAAAGACAGGGCCTTGCTATGTTGCCCAGGCTGGTGCTGAACTCCTGGTCTCAGCGGTCCTCCTGCCTTGGCCCCCCAAAGTGTTGGGATTACAGGCATGAGTCATCGTGTCTGTTCATAACACTGTTGTTTTTTTTTTTTTTTTTTTTAATTAAGGTAAAATTAGTATATCACTTTCACCATTTTAAACCAGTTTAAAGTGTATAGTTCAGTAGCTTTTAGCACATTCCCAATGTTATGCAACCATCACCACTATCTAGTTCCAGAACATTTTCATCACCCAACAGAAAACCCTGTACCCACTAAGCAGCCACTCCACTCCCTATTCCCCTCTCTCCTCAGCCTCTGGCAACCACTCATCTGCTTTCCGTTTCTGTGAATTTGCCTGTTCTGGATATTTCTCATAAATGGACTCGTACAAGATGTAGATTTTGCACCCAGCTCTTTCACCTGGCAACACGTCTTCAGGCAACATTCATACTGCAGCCTGTGTCAATGCCTTACTCCTTTTTAAGGCTCAATAAAAAGCCCGTGTTCGATGATCAGGGGAAGGACCCACAGGACGCAGCATGGAGTCATGGCCACGGCTATTCACAGATTTATTACTGCAAAAGGACACAAAGCCAGATCAGCAAAGGGAAAAGGCGTAGGATATGAAGTCCCAAGGAAACCAGGCACGCGCTTCCAAGAATCCTCTCCAGCAGTCACGGACACGTTTAATTCCCCTGGCAACGAGCCATGATAACACGTGTGAAATGCTGCCAACTGGCCGGGCGCAGGGGCTCATGCCTGTAATCCCAGCACTTTGGGAGGCTGAGGCAGGCAGATCACCTGACGTAGGGAGTTTGAGACCAGCTGGGTGTGGTGGCACATGCCTGTAATCCCAGCTACTCAGGAGACTGAGGCAGGAGAATCTTGAACCCGGGAGCGGAGGTTGTGGTGAGCCGAGATGGTGCCATTGCACTCCAGCCTGGGCAACAAGAGTGAAACTCCATCTCAAAAAAAAATGCTGCCAACCAGGGAAGTTCACTAGGGACTCAGCATCCAGCCCCTTCTGCCCAGCACATACTACATTCCAGACTCCCCAAAGGAAAGCTGCTGTTCAGCACATACCATGTGTTTGCACAAACAGTTTCAGCACCGTGAGCCCCTCTCATCAGTTCTGGAAACAATGGGAACCCTCCTGTAATCCCAGTTCCCAGACGCCAGCCAAGGGCCAGCCTTGCAAGCAGCCTTGCTAAAGAGAGCCGTCCCAGGCCTACTGGGTTAACTCTTTTTTGCACAGAGGCAAAAACATGGCTGCCAGTAGCATCTGGGCTTTATATTTTAGAGTAATCTTTCTCAGTTTTATTTCCAAAATTCCCAAGGAATTGGGGATGGGCCCAGCTTAGACTTGTCAGGGCTGCTTCTTTGGTGTTTGTGCAGACTAAGGTGGGAAAATGTGTCCCTCCCCATCTGCTGTGCGAACAGTCTGACAGGTCTCTACACACTTTGAGATTTTTGTTCAGAAAGCCACTTTTATTCCTTGAAGTTTCATACCTCTGGGCATGTACACACCACTGAGAGTGGGAGCGGGTGCCCCACAGCACACTGGCTGATGAGAGAAAACCAACCAGAAACACGGCCACCAGGAGAGGATTGTGTCTCCCACAACAGGGAAAGCCTTGCATCTTTATTTTGCAAACAAACTCCACTGTTGTCTCTGGTTGTAGGACAACACCTGTGCCACTGAAATGTCTTCACAAACCACTGTGTCAGAAATGGCACAGAAGCAGAGAAAGTGGGTAGAAAAGGCCTCAATAGAGTGGAAGCCCACAGTGCAGCGCATCTGCTATTGAGACTCTATCATCTAAGTCAGGGAAAGGACCACTCTGATGGCAATAAATAAATCAAAGGCTTTATGTTCCTTGAATTGTGCGTGTAGCCTTCAAGAGATCTGTCTCAAAAAAGAAAATAAGAAACAGAGCCCCAAGTGACCTGATATTTTAGAGGCTGCTTGCTATTGGCTAAGCAGATTTTAGTGCTTGTTTGTGGGAACTCATGAGACAGAACAACAGACGTTGCCTGCAACATGGGTGTTCTTTCCAGATTCAAAGCAAAATTCAGTGTGGACACATAAAGACTGATATTTTTTTTCTCCAAAAGAGGAGAAGATATAGGTCTGAGCTAACAGGTTAAAACCTGGTTCAAAGACATCATCTGTCCCTTAACAACAGTGTAGGTATCCCTTGCTATCTGAATTCTTGCCATACAATTTCAGAAGTGGAACAGATACAGATACATTTTCAAGTAAATCCCTATCTAAACTCTTCCTTCTTTTGATCTGAAATGCAAGAACCAAACAGGAATTCAAGTTAACAGTAAATACCGGTATATATTTTCATCTAAAAGATACTTGCTTGTATCTTCATGCCACCCATGGAGGTGAAGGGTAGCTGTGCCTCATCATGCCTCCTGGGAGGTAACAGAGGACTTAGGAGACTTAGAGCTGAATTCCACATGTTCATCAGAGCGACTTCCAGCCCAAGATCCCCCTAGCTGAGGGAAAGCAGAAGGCAAAGCAAACTGAGCATCTCTGGCCTGGCTGAGGTCTGAGGGCTTCAGGACAGAGGAGGAGACAAAGGACCCAGTGGCACCACACACAACTTGCAGTTGTCAACCTCAAAACTCCAGAGCGCCCACATGGCAATTTCTGGGCATGGCCAGGACCTCAGCACTAATGCTTTAGTCCTAGAAAGTCCCTGTTTCCTGCTGGCTGTCAGCCAGGGGCCCTTCTCGGCTCCTTCTCACATGCCCCCTCCCTCTTCAAACCACCAAGAACAATCAGAGTCCTTCTCATGCTTTGAATTTCCCCAACTTCTGCCACAAGCCAGAGACATCACTTGGCTTCTACAGGGCTTTGTGATTAGCTGGGCACATCCAGACCATCTCCCTGTGTCATATAAAGGGGAGGACATTCTACCAGGGAGAGTCATGGGGGTTATTTTTAGAATTCTTCCTGTCACACCTACCCTCCCGACTTTCTGTCCCTTCAGAATTCTTACTGGAAATTACAAATGGAAATCTCTCCATCATAACAGAAAACTAGGAGCTTAAACTAGACTTTCAGATGAAAGAAAGGGAGGGGTAGGAGTTATCTGAGTCAGGCCTGCCCTTGCCTTAGAAAACAGCCAACACACATCAGGAGTATGAAATTTGAGGACTGAGAGTAATTTAGAGGGCCTTTCCAGGAGTGACTTATTCCAAAAAGACACCAATATGTATGAGTTGAGCAGAATGTGTGGAAGAGTCTCCCAGGAGTGCCATTTTGAGCTTAGTGAACTGGGCCTCACTTCGTAGCGAGGGCAAACTCAACATCCTTTCACTGGGTCTCAATCCTGGGCCACTCGAGATGTCAGGCAGCTGGCGCGGAGCTCGGCAGGTGGGTCTGGCTGCGATGCTCACTTCCCAGTGCTGCTGACCTGGGTCGACCACCATGTGTCCCTTCAGCTCCTACTGGCACAGTCACGGCAGTGATGACCTCCTTACTCTGACCCTCCACACCTAGGCCTTGGTGGGAAATAAACCTTCATGCAGACACCAAAGCCCTTCAGGGGAGGGGAGCAAGTGCTCGAATGTCATCTCCCTGACCACTGTGTATAAACTGTACCATTCACCCAACATTCCCAATCCTCCTTGCCTGCTTTATTTCTCTCCACAGCAATACAACCTTCAAATACGGTACATATGTTACCTTTTATTTCAGTTAACTGCCAGACCCCATGAGGATGTAAGTTCCATCAGAGCAGGGACTGTTGCCTGTTTCATTCACTGTGGAATCCCCAGGACCTAAAATATATATATATTTTTTGAGACGGAGTCTTGCTCTGTCGCCCAGGCTGTAGTGCAGTGGCGCAATCTCGGCTCACTGCAAGCTCCGCCTCCCGGGTTCACGCCATTCCCCTACCTCAGCCTCCCAAGCAGCTGGGACCACAGGCGCCCGCCACCAGGCCCGGCTAATTTTTTGTATTTTTTAGTAGAGACGGGGTTTCACTGTGTTAGCCAGGATGGTCTCGATCTCTCGACCTCGTGATCCACCCGCCTCGGCCTCCCAAAGTGCTGGGATTACAGGCATGAGCCACTGCACCCGGCCCCCAGAACATACAATATTACCTGGAGCTGAACAATATATGGAAGGAGGCTGAAAGAAACCAGCTATGACACAAATAAATGGAGAAACATTCCATGCTCATGGATTGGAAAAATCAATATCATTCTAATGGCCATACCGCCCAAAGCACTTTACAGATTCAATGGTATTCCTACCAAACTACAAATGTCATTTTTCAAAGAATTAGAAAAAACTATTCTAAAATTCATATGGAACCAAAACAGAATCTGAATAGCCAAAGCAATCTTAAGAAAGAAGATCAAAGCTGGAGACTCGCATTGCCTGAGTTCATGTTATATTCTAAGGCTACATACAGTAACCAAAACAGCATGGTACTGGTATAAAAACAGACACATACACCAATGGAACAAGTTAGAGTATCCAGAAATAAAGCTGCAAACCTATAATCATCTGATCTTTGACAAAAACAAGCAACGGGAAGAGAATTCCCTATTCAGCAAATGCTGCTGGGATGACTGGCTGACCATACGCAGAAGATAGAAACTAGACCTCTACCTGTCACTACATATAAAAATTAACTTAAAATGGATTACAGATTTAAATATAAGACTTCAAACTATAAAAATCCTAGAAGAAAACCTAGGAGATAGCTTTTTCGACACTGGCCTTGGCAAAGAATTTTTGGCTAAGTCCCCAAAAGAAAGTGCAGCAAAATAAAAAATTGACAAGTAGAATCTAACTAAACTAAAGAGCTCCTTCACAGCAAAAGAAACCATCAACAGAGTAAACAGACAACCTATAGAATGGGAAGAAATATTCACAAACTATGCATCTAATATCCAGAATCTATAAGAACTTAAACAAATCCACAAGCAAAAACCAAATAACCCCATTAAAAAATAGGCAAAGGAAATGAACAGTCACCTCTCAAAAGAAGACATATACACATTCAATAAACATGAAAACATGCTCATCATCCCTAATCTTCAAAGAAATACAAATCAAAACCACAATGAGATACCATCTAACACTAGCCAGGAGGCTATTATTAAAAAGTCAAAAAATAGCAGATGCTAGCGAGGCCACGGAGAAAAAGAAATGCTTATACACTGCTGGTGGGAATAAAATTAGTTCAGCCCCTGTGGAAAGCAGTTTGGAGATTTCTCAAAGTACTAAAAATAGAACTAACATTTGACCCAGCAATCCCATGACTAGGTATACACCCAAAGAAAAATAAATCGTTCTACCACTCATATGTTCATTGCAGCACTATTCACAGTAGAAAAAACATAAAATCAACCTAAGTACCCATCAACAGTGGGTTGGATAAAGAAAATGTGGTAAATATACACCATGGAATACTACACAGCCATAAAAAAGAACAAAAATCATGTCCATATAAAAGAACAAAAACATGGATGCAGCTGGAGGCCATTATTCTAAGCAAACTAACACAGGAACAGAAAACCAAATACCACATCTCACTTATAAGTGGGAGCTAAACATGAGTACATATGGATATAAAGGGCCAGGTGCAGTGGCCCTTTTTATATATATGTATCCAGTGGCCCTTTATGTATATTACAGGTGTGAACCTGTAATCCCAGCACTTTGGGAGGTCGAGGTGGGCAGATCACCTGAGGTCAGGAGTTCGAGACCAGCCTAGCCAACATGGCAAAACCCTGTCTCTACTAAAAATACAAAAATTAGCCAGGTGTGGTGGGGTGCACTTGTAGTCCCAGCTACTTGGGAGGCTAAGGCAGGAGAATTGCTAGAACCTGGGAGGCGGAGGTTTCAGTGAGCTGAGATTGTGCCACTGCACTCCAGCCTGGGTGACAGAGTGAGACTGTCTCAAAAAAAAAAAAAAATTTGTCTCCAAAAAAAGCCACATGGATGGCAACAATAGATACTAGGGACTACTAGACAAGGGAGGAAGGGAAGAAGGCGTGGGTTGAAAACCTACCTACAGAGTACTATGCTTACTACCTGGGTGACGGGACCCATAACTCAAGCCTCAGCATCAAGCAATATGCCCTTGTAACAAACCTGCTCACTCACCCCCTGAATCTATAACTAAAGTTGAAATAAATATATATATATATATATGGAGGGATGTAACATAACCTTTCACGCTATATTTTGATGAAATAAAAGTAAAGTTATTTTGAGTCAAATACACATGGTTCCCGGTTTTCAAAAAGTTTTCACCAGCTATTTCTGGCTTCCTAATTCTGAGAGAACAAGACTATGAGGTGTCTCAGACAAACAGGTCTAGACATATTTTGTGAAGGGTAAATAAAGCAGACACATGTTCATATTTCTAATTTTACAGAGATTTCATGATGAATGAAAAGTACTACAGGCAAAATGAGTTTTGGGTTTCATCAAACGTAAAATGTTTTGAAAACTAATCCAAAATGTTCACAAAAACAAAAAAAAATCACTCCAGCAAGAAATACTGTTCTTGTGATCCTGACTGGAAACATCTTATTGTCTGTCTCTTCCCTGCATTACAACAAGGTTACATCATAGAAGGCCACTCCTTCTGAAAACGTGAATTGTCTTTTCATATCCACTCTGGCAGATGCCTCGGTCCATTTCTGTCAGGTGGGGGACAGCACAGGCAGCATCAGTGGTGTCATTCTTGAATGACAGCTCTTTTTAAATGTTTTCTTCAATTTCCCATTACCATTCCTATTTTCTTTACGCTAAACCTCCTGCAGGCAGCCGCCTCCCTCTGACTTCTTATTCTTTTTTTTTCTTTCCGCTTCTTGATATTTATTTATTTTCTTTTAATATATTTTTATTATACTTTAAGTTCTATGGTACATGTGCACAATGTGCAGGTTTGTTACATATGTATATATGTGCCATGTTGGTGTGCTGCACCCATTAACTCGTCATTTACATTAGGTATATCTCCTAATGCTATCCTTCCTCCCTCCCCGCACCCCACAACAGGCCCCCCATGTGTGATATTCCCCTTCCTGTGTCCAAGTGTTCACATTGTTCAACTGCCATGAAGGAAGGCCCCTTGGTTACAGCCTCCCCAGCCTGTCAGCCACGCTGCCGAGGACACAGGAAAGAATAAGAAGCCATAGCTATTGGTTCTTATGGCTTCTTATTCTTTTCCTCGGCAGCGTGGCTGATGGGCTGGGGGAGGCTGTAAACCAAGGGGCCTTCCTTCACGGCATGGTCCATCCTTGAAACAGGGCAGAGGCAGAGTAGACAGGGTAGCAGGAAAAACAAACAAGGGTCTGAGGCGAGTTTATACTTTGGGAGCCTCTATTATTGGTCAGTAGCATGACAGGTTTTTCTTTTCTTTTTTCTGACCCACACTACAGTACAGCGGCGCTCTCTCAGCTCACTGCAGCCTCAAACTCCTGGGCGCAAACAATCCTGCCCCCTCGGCCTCTCAAAGTGCTGGAATTCTTTTTCTTTGTTAACATAAAGTGAAAAGAAGGTACTGGCAAAGATACAGGATACATATACTCTGGGTGGATTCTGGTTTTAAGACATCTGACTGCTGACATGACAGAGACTCCCAGCCCTGCTAATTTACTATCTGGGATGGATCTTGGCTGAGGCTGGGTTTTTCTTGCTACCTTCCTTCATTTTCCATCCCCACCTCCCTCAAAAGCTTCAGCCTGGGAAGGGAGTATTATGGTGCTGGAATCTTCCGAAGTTTTAGCAAAATATTGTAAGAATGCAGTAGGAATTGCCAATTTTAAAGAGGGTATCTATTTGCATATGAAAAGGTGTTCAGCCTCCCCAGCCAACAGGAAAATGCAAACCAAAACCATAGTGAGACAGTACTACACATTACCCACATGACCTTGAGTAAAAAGACTGACAACACCAAGTGTTGATGAGAATGCAGAGAAATAAACCTCTCATAAATTACTGGAGGGACATAAATTATACAATTACTTCAGTCATCTGTTTGGCACTATCCACTAGATTGTATGCATATCCTATGGCCCAGGAATTCCATTCTTAAGCATGTATCCAGCAGGAATGAGCACATGTTTTTCAGGAAATATGCAAAAGAACATAACAGCGCTATTCATAATAGCTCCAAACTGGAAATGACTCAAGTCTCCATCAATAATCGAATGGATAAATAATGGTATAATCCTACAATGGGTTACTAAATGGTGAAGAAAATGAACAAATTACAGCTATATGCAACAATGAGGATAAATCTCACTGACTCAATACCGTGTAAAAAAAGCTAGATGCAAATATTACATAGTTTTTTATTCCACTTGTAATAAAATTCAAATGCAAGCAATACTAACATAGTACTTAGGGAGGCATACTTTTGTAAAAATCTGGAAGGAGAATTGAGGACAATGGTTATCTTAGGGAGTACTGAGGGTTATGATGGGAAAGTCATACGAAGGGTCTGCGGGAGCTGGTGATGCTCCTCTTCTGGATGGGAGTGGTGACTGCATGACTTTTCACTTCCTCACAGTTCAAGAAATTATGATTTATATTTTGTGCATTTTATCTTTGTGTATGTCACAAGAAAAAAACTTAAACTTACATCAGGTATTACTTCCTTTTCTGATTTTCACAGAAAACAGATACTGTCCTAGAAAACAAAAACTCTTAAACTAAACACAAACAATTCTCAAAGCAATAGAAAGAAAATGTTTGGAGAAGTTTTGGAGGCCCAACTACACAGGACCTTTATGTGAATTAGGCAAAGCACTCTTCTTCAGGAGGGTAATTCAGCAAAAGCTGTCTTCTTGGGTGGAGGCATCACTGCTCGGGGAGCTTGTGTCTGCTTTTTTTTTTTTTTTTTTTTTGAGATGGAGTCTCGCTCTGTCACCCAGCCTGGAGTGCAGTGGCGCGATCTTGGCTCACTGCAAGCTTCGCCTCCCGGGTTCACGCCATTCTCCTGCCTCAGCCTCCCGAGCAGCTGTGACTACAGGCGCCCGCCACCACACCTGGCTAATTTTTTGTATTTTTAGTAGAGACAGGGTTTCACTGTGTTAGCCAGGATGGTCTCGATCTCCTGACCTCGTGATCGGCCCACCTCGGCCTCCCAAAGTACTAGGATTACAGGCGTGAGCCACTGGAGCTTGTGTCTGCTTCTGAGACAGCAGGGACAGGACTTGGCTTCAGCTCATCCCCACTATAGCATTCTTTCATGCATTCCCACTGATCACAAAACCCATACCACTACTTCACTGACATACCTGCTAACAGTCATGCAAAGAAAATAGCCATACTGTTTTTCTGCACTCTCATAATGTTTAAAAGAATAAAAGAATGTTTAATTCTTTTACTTAAATAATTCCAGAAACTGGCCCTAGGAAATCCAACATATCCAACAAAAGTTGCAAATGTCCTCACCTCAGGGAAGAATGCTAAACAACTGATTTACAGCCTTGCTGCCACCAACCAGAACACTAGGTGGCCCATGACTCAAGACAACTATCGCCAGCAGATAAACTGACCCACATCCCCTACCCCTCACATGCTCTACCCAGCCCAGCCCACATTCTCTATGTTGATATCAATTCCTGCACTTTGCTTAATAAAAAAATCCCTACCAGCTCATTTCAAGGAGTCAGCCACAGAATCCTCCCTCTCCCATGCTTCCTCCCTCATGCCTGAGGGATAAGGGCATAAGCTCCAATAAAGCCTTGTTGGGAAAACTCTTTTGGCCTCATGACAATTTCCATTGCATTGACAGCCCAAGAACCTGTGGCCAGTAACACTCTGACCAAAGAAAAAGGTCCCCGTCCCTCGGGAGGTGCAGCTCTGCATGCAGCCATACATTTGTGGGGTGGAGTGCAGACTGTTTTTCAGTTGCATTTGCCTCTGTCAGGGTGCCTTTGGGCAGTGCACAAATATCAAATGCTCCCTGGCAGCCCTGCCAAGGAGAATAGAAAGATGATAATTACATGCATATTGGCCCACCAAGCACAGACACACAAGGAACATGTACTGGCACAGGACTACTACTGCCCAGGGCCAGCTGGAAGTTGGCTGATGTTGTCCCTTACCGCATAACCTTGTGTCTTCTTCTGGCACCATTTCAGTAGAGCATTGCGCTTGGAACCACCATATTCCCGGGCCAAGGCCGCCAGAGGGTCTTTTCTTTCCACACTGGTTAGAAAGAGGAGCACATGGTAAGAAGAAGATGCTAATACTTAGAATCCTCAAATATACAAGAAATAAATACCTACTTTAGAAAAGCAAAAGTCTAGTTTATCCAGCAAGACTCTAAAGAAATAGCCGAATTAGTCACATTACTATTTTGTGATATCTCACAGTATAAAATAAAAATTAAATTGTGCTTCCTGACTATCATAAATCTGGGGAGAGTTTTGTTACATTTTGTTTTAAAATCCTTCTGTTGCTCATCCATCTAGTCTTTCATTTGTTTACTTAAGTACAGTATCATTTGAATTAAAGATATGTAAACAAAACACACCCTACATGTTTCAAGACTAAACCAGTATCTAAATAACATGTAAAAGGTAGATTGGCTGGGTGTAGTGGCCCACATCTATAATCCCAGAACTTTAGGAGCCAAGACAGGAAGATCTCTTGAGCCCAGGAGTTCAAGACCAGCCTGGGCAACATAGCGAGACCCCATCTTTAAAAAAATAAAAAAATTAGCTGGGTATGATGGTGTGCACCTATAATCCCAGCTACTCAGGAGGCTGAGGAGGGAGGATTGCTTGAGGCCAGGAGTTCAGGGTTGTAGTGCACTATGACTGTGCCACCTCACTACAGCCCGGGCAACAGAGCAAGACCCCATCTCCAAAAAATAAAATAAAATAAATTTTAAAGGTGCATTGGAAGGGCATATTAAAAACACCAAATATCCTGCCATTGTTTATCTCAATAACATAAATGTAAAATTGAAATAAGAATTTTACTAATTTAACTTTTCATTTAAAAAGGTAAAACATCAATAGCATATTCATATACATATAGCCTTTTTGTATGCATTTCTGGCATAAAGAAAAGGGCAATTTCAGAACAGCACTAATTCTGGTCCTTAAAACCTCTTTTGATTATTTAAATCTCTTGCACATAAACAGGACAATATGTAGTATCTGGGGCTTTACATTAAACCTCTGAAACACATGACTTCATCTATTTGGGTCCAAATATATGCTATACCCAAAGGTGTAACAAGACCTGAATTTACTCAGACTTTTATAAATCCTTCTATAATACCCATACTTGTGATTATAAGATTTATTAAAAAGCGATTACTCCTAAACTAGCCAATTTTGTATATTAATCCATCTACTCACTCATAAGTTTTACTAAGTGAAATGCTATGTGTGTTGCACAATGCAAGGGGCTGGAAGAGATACCAAAATGTAAGTTGAACTTTTACTGTCCACGAAATTATAGCATAAATGGAGACAATGGCATGTACTGTGCAACAGTGTTCCACACTACAAAGCAGTACAAAAACTAAACACCCAAAAAAGTGTAAGACGCCAAAGTCAGAGAAGGGATATGTCAATGTGCCAGGTGTTAGGTACAACTTCATGAAAGGTTTGACCTTGAAGGAGCAGCAGTATTTGGAGTATGAAAAGAGAAAAGAAAAACGATTCAGGCTAGAACCTTATACATAAAGACTTGCAATCAGAAATGGTCATGTTCTATTACAAAGGCAGAAACTAAAACAGGCTCAGGCAGAGGGAGGAACAGGGCCATTCTGGCAGGTGGGTGGGGTGGTGCTAAGTCGTGGGGCATCTAGAAGACCAGGATGAGGAGTGCAGATGACAGAGTCATGTGAGATTTATGCAAGGTCTGCAGCAGGATGTGCTCAGTGCTTCAGAAAATTAACCAACACAGAGAAGCAGGGAAGTCACTAGGGAGAGAGGAAGCAGCTGAAAGAGGTTTGCTGTGGCCTGGGCGACCAGGGGCACTGGAAAGGGAGGAGGTGACAGAGGTGTGGGAACAAAGACAAGCTCTTAGTGACCACCCTGCTAGTCTTGCCAACCTCTCCCTCTGCCAACCCCTCCTTTACATCCCTGTGCAAGTCCTTCTTAAACACTGATTTCAAAACGCCTCTCCAATCCTTATATACCACTATTTTCTGATGAATCCTCCTTAAAATGCAGGTCCAATCTCACTGTACAACCTCAAAATCTGAAACAAAATGCCACGAACTTGGTGGTACTCCAGTGCTTTAACAAAATAATGCACAAACCTCTTCCTTAGCAATGAAGACTACTTACAATATGCCTTCCAGATGGAATGTCCTAATCACTTATCCATCCACCCAACAAATACTGACAGAGAGCTTGTTATGCATATGTACAGCAAAGTCCCGGCTCTCAGGAAGCCCACAGACTAGTTCAGACAAATGACACCACCCACATTCCCTGATCACTATTTCACAGCGTGCTTGTAATGGTACCTTTAGAGCCCTTGGCAGAAACACCACTTCTCTCTAGACTTCTTGATCCAACTAACAACCTCTCAAGACTTTGCTTATGCAGTATTGTTTTTTACAGCCCTTAATTCCATTTTGCACACTACTACTATGCACTGTCCTCCTTTTAGACTCACCAAGGGCAGGCACAGTGTCTTAGTCATTTTCATGCAGCAAATATTTGTAGAAGTAAATTGGCCACGGGGACAAAACAGAAGGAAGAATAAAAGGTGATTAGCCCGATGTTTTTCTGATTTCTTATTGTTTGAAACACGATACCTGAGTTTGCTTTGTGGTTTCCATGCCCGGGTGGAAGCACTCAGCAGTCTTGTGTCCCCAAAGCCCAGAGACGGGGGTCTGCTCAGTGACTCTAGTGAGGGACTCTTGCGGAGGTGGGGGTCCGGCTTCAGGGTCTCAGTCCTTCCCTTTAGAATATCTGTGGGAACAACCACATAATCACCCATTCCCAAAGAAGCAGCTCTTGACTGCCATCATACTTCATTCTCAAATACAATACAGTTCTCATTTTATCCTCAAGTGCAAACATATATATAGTTTCTGAAGTAATAAAAATGCAATAGGGATGTGGATTCTACAGGCAGGACCACTATATCATTTATAGCATCTAGCACCACATCAACCTCTTGTTCAAAAATCACTGTGAATTTCAAGATGATGTCATCAGAGCATTACACCAAGCATGTGTCCTTCTAAGGGACTTGTGCAAGTGCCAACGAAGCCAGCCCTGTCCCCAGGTAGTATCTTTTAACTGACAGACATCTGAGACAGAGTGGCAGGAAAATGCCTCATGTGATGATCAGATTACAGGCAGCAGTAAACAAGAAGCTGGGAACCAAGAAGAACTACTTTACAAGAGAAAAGGCCATTCTAGCCATAAGGCCTGGCTTGCTAAAAAAGAAGTAGAAATCACTCTTTCAAGGCTCCTTTCTGCTGTCATATTAGTCTGAGTCAAAACAGGTAATGAAATGACTGAATCCTCCAGATGATACTTATTTTTCTTTTTCTCTTCTAGAGACAGGGTCTTGCTGTGTTGCCCAGGCTGGATTTGGACTTGACCTCCTGACGATCCTCTGCCTCAGCCTCCCAAGTAGCTGGGACTACAGGAAAGTGCACCACCATGTCTAGCCAGATGATATTTCTTAAAGGACCATAAAAGTGTGGAACAGAAGAAATTTTTCGAGATTGTCTAGTTTATATTTATAGAGGAAACTGGAGCTCAGAGAATTAAGTGCCTTGTTCAAAGCTACAGAGCAGACCAGGGACCAGGATGAGCCCACAATTGCCGCCCATGACCTGTGAATAGTCACAGAAGAAAATAATCCTTATACAGCTCACTGCCACCAATCAGGGGCAGTAAAGTTGGGAGTGAGGCTAGTCAGCTCTAAATAGCAGAGAAAAATAGTATTTACATCCAAGAGAACAACAAGAACAGCACATTAATCTTTGGTTTCTGCAGCTTCCAATGACCTCAATGTTGACAAGCAATTGCTGGGGATTGCTAGAAGCAAGTAATTGTCACTGTAATCCTTTGCAGTAAATATAATCATCTAAGCAGACAGGTGCCTGGTGGGGACTAAGTAGGGAGGGCTGTCAACGAGGTATTAACTTCAGAGCAATAAGCTATTGTGGTCTCAAGTTCAGTATGTGCCTTGTCAACTAAAAGAATGGTTTTGCATTTCTCTGATGGCCAGTGATGGTGAGCATTTTTTCACCATCACTGGCCATCAGAGAAATGCAAATCAAAACCACAATGAGATACCATCTCACACCAGTTAGAATGGCAATCATTAAAAAGTCAGGAAACAACAGGTGCTGGAGAGGATGTGGAGAAATAGGAACACTTTTACACTGTTGGTGGGACTGTAAACTAGTTCAACCATTGTGGAAGTCAGTGTGGCTATTCCTCAGGGATCTAGAACTAGAAATTCCATTTGACCCAGCCATCCCATTACTGGGTATATACCCAAAGGACTATAAATCATGCTGCTATAAAGACACATGCACACATATGTTTATTGCGGCATTATTCACAATAGCAAAGACTTGGAACCAACCCAAATGTCCAACAATGATAGACTGGATTAAGAAAATGTGGCACATATACACCATGGAATACTATGCAGCCATAAAAAATGATGAGTTCATGTCCTTTGTAGGGACATGGATGAAATTGGAAATCATCATCCTCAGTAAACTATCGCAAGAACAAAAAACCAAACACCGCATATTCTCACTCATAGGTGGGAATTGAACAATGAGAACACATGGACACAGGAAGGGGAACATCACACTTCGGGGACTGTTGTGGGGTGGGGGGAGGGGGGAGGGATAGCATTGGGAGATATACCTAATGCTAGATGACGAGTTAGTGGGTGCAGCGCACCAGCATGGCACATGTATACATATGTAACTTACCTGCACATTGCGCACATGTACCATAAAACCTAAAGTATAATAATAAAAATAAAAATAAATACAAAAAATAATAATTAAAAAAAAAAAAAAAAAAAGAATGGTTTTGGCCGGGCGCGGTGGCTCATGCCTGTGATCCCAGCACTTTGGGAGGCCAAGGTGGGCCGATCACGAGGTCAGGAGATCGAGACCATCCTGGCTAACACGGTGAAACCCCATCTCTACTAAAAATATAAAAAATCAGCCAGGCATGGTGGCAGGCGCCTGTAGTCCCAGCTACTCAGGAGGCTGAGGCAGGAGAATGGCATGAACCTGGGAGGTGGAGATTGCAGTGAGCCGAGATCACGCCACTGCACTCCAGCCTGGGTGACAGAGCGAGACTCCATCTCAAAAAAAAAAAAAAAAAAAAAAAAAAAAAGAAGGGTTTCTTGGCCAGGCATGATGGCTCATAACTGTAATCCCAGTGCTTTGGGAGGCCAAGGCAAGAGGATTGCTTGAGGCCAGGAGTTCAAGACCAGCCTGGGCAACTTAGTGAGACCCTGTCTCTATCCCCCCACAAAATTTTTTTAATTAGCCAGGCATGGTGACATGCACCTCTAGTCCCAGCCACTTGAAGGCTGAAACAGGAGGATCATTTGAGGCCAGAGGTTTGAGGCTGTAGTGAGCTATGATAATGCCACTGCACTCCTGCCTGTGTGAGAGCAAGACTCTCTCTCAAAGAAAACCAAAAACAATGGTGTCTCTACACAATAGGAAACTTTAAGGCTAGTGGAACAGAGAGAAGACACGAATATTATCTACCAAAGGCTTACCTAGTACACTTAAAAACGGTTGATATGGTAAATTTTATATTATGCGTCTTTTACCACATTTTTCAAAAACCGCACACCTAGCACTATGCTTGTCATCAAATTATTCCCTCTTTTGTGCTACACAGCAAGCATGGAGACCGTGAGCCAAGTGGGCTTCCTGCTGTGCTCTGATCTCCTCCACTCCCCTCCTAGTATGGGACACTCAGGCCTGGTCTCCTGGAGCACAGACTCTCTCATTTCTCTACCTCCACTGAACTCTGTCTCTGTTTGTTCTTACACTCTTGACTTTACACTGGCCTTTGGTCTTCATTTCCTTCTGCTGGGAAGTCATTATCATGACTTGGCGTCCCACGTAAACTTTCATCACTTCTTTAGAAAGCTATTACCCGAGCAATAACCAGCCTCAGCACCAAGAGGCACATGGTAGAAAGAATCAGGAGACTTCCTGGCCCCAGAGCCATCCAAAATCGCTGCAGCCTTTATAAGTCACTCAATTTCTGTAGGGCTTGAATCTCTCCCATGTAAAATTCGAGGAATGGGCCGAGATCATCTTCAAATTCTCAATTGTCAGTGTTTACCCAACTCTAAAATCCTTATTTAATTCCATGAAAAAGCAAAGAAGATTCAGAGGGGAAAGTTCCCTCATAGAAACAACTATTTTAAGAACAAACCTGATTGTGTTTGACCAAGATCTAAAGGAAGTACAGCTGTAGAAATTTTATTTTACGCTTAGAAACAAAAGGATTTCTGTCCATGTGATCCAGACTTTTGACTTTCTATTCTTCCTACAGGGACCAGTAAACAGTCCATTCAGTGTTCTTTTTGCCTTTTTTATTTCCTAACAGTAACCACATAGACACATACATAGGTTCTAAGCCCCATATTCTGGACAACCTTAACTTCCCACTAGGCTCGAGCACTGTTGCCCTTTTAGTTCTGGGCAGGTGAACTGGGTCAGCAGAGAACAGCAGGTGAGATGTGCACAGTAAACACTTCCACAGTGCTTGCCACACACCCAGCATGTTAAAGACGCTTTAATGTGCTAACTCAATCCTTGATACAATCCTAGGAAGTGGACCGGATTATTTGTTTTAGAGATGAGGAGACTAAAGCACAGAGAAGTGGGGTGATGGGGCCAAAGCCAGGCTGAGCAGCAGTGCTGAGACTCAAGCCCACGTGTCCCTTCTTGAGGGCTGCTTTGCATCAGCCTGCGACACAGGAGATGTAGCGCAACGCAAACGTGATGGGTGGGGATTGCTGAATGCAACCTCCACTTTACAACCAGGATTTGAGTTAAAACAAAACAAATACACACACACACACACACACACACACACACACGGTATAACAACAGGAAGAGCACTGCACCAAAAGACAAACACCTTTAAAGAGGCAAATTTTAAGAACTGCGGAAGTAGCAGACAAATTCAAAATCAGGTAAGATTTTTTTCCCTTAGTTACTTTTTAAAGATTAGAAAATATGCTCTTGAGATTCAGTTAAAAAACAATATGCCAGGCACAGTGGCTCACACCTATAATCCCAGCACTGTGGGAAGCCGAGGCAGGAGGATCACTTGAGACTAGGAGTTTGAGACCAGCCTGGGAAACAAAGCAAGACCATGTCTCTAAAAAAAGAAAAAGAAAAAAAAAATTGGGCCTGTCTCCCCAGCACAAGGGCACTGAGAAGTGCAGCTGGCAGGAGACAGACACTTTTTCCTTTTGTCAGCTGCACTGCTGCATCTAACGTCCATGATATGTACATTATTCCGGGGTTGAAATCACTTGCAAGAAATGCCACTGATTATTTTTCTAAGCTCAGTTTCATGCAAAGAAATGAAGAAAAGTTAACTGCACGGAAAGATAAGTCAAAAGTTCTTTATGTTGACATAATTTACCTGAGAAGGGAAGGTCAGGAAGGTCCAAGCGTTGAGTCACCCCTCTGCTGGCTGGCCGCACACTGCTGTAAGTCGAATGCCTCTGTAAAAACCAGGGGGACACCAGCACGGTGAGCTCGTAACATCAAGAATAGCACAAACACAGATGTGTGTGTGTGCACGCGTGTGTGTGCAACAGTTCTTAAACACAGTGGAATAACCAGGGGAGTTTTTAATTAACTCATTTATTTGAATAGGTAATACATGCAATAGACACCATCCTCAAAAGCAATAAAAAGGGCAAATAATGAAGAGAAAGTCTCCTTTTCCTTCCCATCTCCCAGTTCTTCTCTCCAAGAGCAATCATTATTAATTGGCTTTGTGAATATCTTTCCTGGAATGTTCTATGTATATTCAAGGATGTGTGTATAAGTATTCTATTTTTCATGGTTAATAGGTATATGAAAAGATGCTCAACATCACTAATCATCAGGGAAATGCAAACCAAAACCACAGTGACACGCCACCCCACATTTATTAGGAAGACCATCATCAAAAAAAAAAATGAAAAAGAACAAGTGTTGGTGAGGAGGTAGAGAAAATGAAACTCCTGTGTACTGTCGGTGGGAATGTACAATGATGCAGCCATTACGGAGAACAGAATGGAGGTTCCTCAAAAAATTAAAAATAGTACTACCAAATGATCCAGCAACACCACTTCTAGGTATTTATCCAAGAAAATTGAAAACAGGATCTCAAAGAGATACTTGCACTCTCTTGCTCATTGCAGCATAATTCACAACAGCCAAGACGTGGAAGCAACCCCAGTGTCCACCACCAGATGAACGGATGAAGAAAATGTGGTATAGAATATACAATGGAATATTATTCAGCCTTAAAAAAGAAGGAAATCCTGTCCCATGCTACAACATACATGAGTCTTGGAGACATTATGCTAAGTCAAATACACCAGTCACTGAAGGACAAGAGTGGCATAACTCTATGTACGTGAGGAATCTAAAGTAGTCAAAATCACAGAAGCAGACAGTGGAGTGGTGGCTCCCAGAGGCCTCAGGGAGGGGAAGTGGGGAATTGTTCCGTGGATACAGAGTTTCAGTCAGGCAAGATAAAAAAGTTCTAGAGGACAGAAAGATGGCAACAAGAGACACTGGGGAGTGCTAGAGGAGGGGGAAGCAAGCACTGAAAACCTGTTGGGTACTATGTTCACTACTTGGGTGATGGGATCAATCATACCCCAAACCTCAGCATCCCACAATATATCCATGTAACAAATCTGTACATGTACACCCTGAATCTGAAATAAAATTAAAAATTAAAAAAAAAAACTTTCTAGAGACCTGCCATACAATATTGTGCTTCTAGTTAACAATACTTAAAAATTGGTTAATAGGGCAGATTTCATGGTGTATTTTTTTTTACTGCCATTTAAAAAAGCATTTCAGAATGCAAGTAAGCGTGATATTATTCAAGGAAAAACCTTGAAAAACACCCTCTGTTTTTCTAAAAACACAACTGTTATCATAGCATTACATTGTTTTGTATACCATTTTGCTTCTTTCACTTACTGTATCTTAGAAGTCATTCTATACCCACCATCACCCACCATCTTGGCAGCTTCCTATGAGAAGTGCCACAAGAGGCCAAGCAAGTGGCTCTGGGGCCAGATGGCACCACCCACCTGTGAGACTCTGGGTTACTTAATTTTCTGTGCCTTATTTTCTTTATCTATAAAATGGCAACCATACTAAAGGTACTTACCTCAGAGGGTTATGGGAGGATTAAATGAGTTAAATCCAGTTAGAACAATCAAAACACAGCCCAGCAGATAGTAAGCATTCAGTAGATCTTAGCTATTTTTATTACCATAATTTATTTTACTGATTCTCTATTGATATTGATATTAGGAACAATGCTGCAATGAACAACCTGGTACATTTGCCTGTGCAGGGCCATTCTGAGGCTTTCCAGAACATTATTTTCTCTTAGAGGCTCTACTTCATAGCATATTAAACACACTTCCATGTATCCACATCCCACAAAAATATAATGGTCGTGGTATACAGTTTTCAAAAGTAGTTTTAAATCTTGCTTTTGAAGTTAGCTGAACAAAAGTGACAATATGGGGCATTCCTATCCCATTCACAATCCTGTGGGAAAGCATCCAATATTTCACCATTAAGTATGATGTTTGCTGTAGATATATAATACAGACCCTTTATCAGATTAAAGACTTTCCCTTCTATTCCTAGTTTTCTAAGAATTTCCATCAAGAAAGATATTAATCTTTATCGACTACATTTTCCTGCCACCTACTAAGATGACCATATTCTTTTTTTTTTTTTTTTTTTTTGAGATAGAGTCTTACTCTGTCACCCAGGAGTGGAATGGCAACGATCTCAGGTCACTGCAACCTCCGCCTCCTGGGTTTAAGCCATTCTCGTGCCTCAGCCTCCCAAGTAGCTGGGGGTTACAGGCGTGCACCACCATGCCCAGCTAATTTTTGTATTTTTAGTAGAGATGGGGTTTCGCCATGGTGACCAGAGTGGTCTTGAACTCCTGGCCTCCAGTGATCCATCTACCTTGGCCTCCCAAAGTGCTGGGATTACAGGCATAAGCCACTGCACCCGGCCAACCATATTCTTTTTATACCTCTGTTAATGTGGTGAATTATTCTGGTTGGCTTCAATAGTTAAAACCACCTTCCACTCATGGAATAAACCCAACATGACGTGATCTTTTTCATGTATCTCTGAATAAGGTTTTCCAAGATTTTGTTCAGGATTTTTGCAAAGAGGTTCGTGAGAAAGACCTTTTAATTTTCTTGTCTATTAATGTTCTTGCAAGTATTAGGGATCAAAGCTATGCTGACCTCTTTCCTAGTCTCTGAATTTACGTAAGATTGACATTATTTCTTCCTTAAATGTTCGGGAGGTTTCATGGTGAAGCCACAAGGGCCTGGCATTTCTTTTAAGGAAAAGATATGAAGTATAAGTGATTGATATTTTCTACTACTCTCTCCTATGTAAGTTTAGCACATTACATTTATCTAAGATTTTGACCATTTCATCAATATTTTCTAATTTATAGCACAAAGTAGTAATATATAATATTCTCTTACTATTGCTTTAATAATTATGAAATCTTTAGTGATGTACCCATTTACAAATTCCTGATACAGGTAATTTTGCATTAGCTTTTCTTGTCAGATGTTTTGAATTTTAATAGTCTTTTAAAAGAACAAACTCCATGCAGAACTCCTTTAAATAGTCTTTTCACTGCAAGTATCCTAGGAAAAAACATCTGGTTTTGCTGGACTGAAAGCATCTCTCTTTTGTGTTCACCTTTGAAGGGTATTTTCACCAGGTATAGCACTTTGAAGCATATTTTCATGAGGTAAAGGAAAGCAGGTGTTTTCTTTCAGCATTTTGCAGATGCCATTGCATTGTCTTCAGGGCTTCCATCATTTTTCTTGAGAAGAAAGATGTCAGTTTTGCTCTTCCCCCTTGACATTAAGGTGTCTTTTTTCTTTTGGGTGCTTTTAGGATGCTTTCTCTTTCATTTCCAGCAGTTTTAACCTCATGTATCTGGGTGGTTTTCTTTGTACTCATCTCACTTGGGGTTCTTATTGTTTCTTGAATCTGGGCTTGACATCTTTTATCAGTTTTGGAAATTCTTGATCATTATCCCTTCCAATATTGCTTCTGCTCTTTTTCTCCCCTCTTTTGGGGACTCCAATTACACATGAGATTTTTTTATTCCATCCCATATGTTTCTTATGTCCTTTTCTCTATTTCCTATCCTTTTTATCTGTGCTTCAGTTCAGATATTTATACTGACTTGTCTTCAGTTCTTTAAGCCTCTCTTAAACTGTTTAAGCTACAGCTAAACTTTATTGAGTCTTTAATTCAGGTATTTTATTTTTAAGTTATAAAATCTCTAACAGATTCTTTTTTATACATTGTGGTTTTCTGCTGAAATTCTCTACCTTGTCACTTATTTTGTTGACAGCATTAATCTCAGTTGTTTTAGGGTCTATGTCTAATAATATCAATATCTGAATCTTCTGTGTCTGTTTCTATTGCCTATTTTTTCTCTTCGCTTTTCATCATTTGGTATTATCTATTTGTATGCCTGGTTTTTTGTTTTATTTTATTTTATTTTATTTTAAGATGGAGTCATGCTCTGTTGCCCAGGCTGGAATGCAGTGGCACGATCTCAGCTCACCACAACCTCCGCCTCCTGGGTTCAAGTGATTCCCCTGCCTCAGCCTCCTGAGTGGCTGGGACAACAGGCACACACCACCATGCCCAGTTGATTTTTGTATTTTTAGTAGAGACGGGGTTTCACTATGTTGGCCACGCTGGTCTCAAACTCCTGACCTCGTGATCTGCCTGCTTCAGCCTCCCAAAATGCTAGGATTACAGGCGTAAGCCACTGCACCTGGCCATGCCTGGTATTGTTTAAAGTTACTATATGACATCGTACTTTTTAAAATGTGGCTATAATTTAAGGATCTAGATGGTGTAATTGTCCTCCAGAGAGTATTTACTTCTGCATCCAGAAGGCAGTTAAGATAGGGGAAGAACATCTAAATCCAAACCCATGTTTCTATGGGTTTTAAGACTGAACAAATAAAAGACTTCCTTAATATATTTAGGGAGAATATTTTAATCATCTAACAGCTAGGAAAGACATTTTAAGGCAGGAAACAAAATCTTAAAACACAACACAAAAATGTAAAATTTCTCTTCAGTAAAAGATAACTATTAATATGACATTAAAAGATAACGAAGGTAATACAATTACATATGAAAAAATGTTAAAAAACACAATATATCAATACTTCTTACAAAACATAAAGAGACTAACACTTCAAAAGAAAAGCAGGCAAAGTATGTAAGTTTCCATACAGACACACAAAAGATAAATGGCCTATAATCATACGAAGAAGTGCTCCACCTTACTGATAAAGTAAAACAAGATATTACTGTTCATTTATTTGATCTTCAAAATTTATAGACAGTCTCAAAATTCTTGGAAAATAGTACTGTGAGCGGGAGGGCAAACTGAAGGGCAATGTGTCTATCAAGTTTTTCAAACATGCTGGAACAGGTCAAATACATTTCCTTTTCTAGGATTCCATTTTCCTTTACTAGGAATCAATTTGTAGAAGATCTCAAGACAGGCTCACTCAACTCCATCCTCATCTCTTTGTAGGGTGACTTATTGAACTATAAGGGACTGGGAAGCTAAAGGGTGTACTTGGCAAACTCCTTTAAAGCTTGGCTCATCAAGTGGCCTAGCTTCTGTCAAACAGGCCCCCTCAGAGGATCTGGAAGGTGCAAGGGAGCGTAAGGCTTCCCTTCTGCAGCTTCTCCTGGTAACCATGGCTGGGAAGGCATTCGCTGTTCTGTGGCAGGGGAGCAGAGGTTCTGGGGTCTGTTCCATCGTTTTCTGGTCAGTATGGGGCAGGCACAGAACGTGCTTTTCTGGCATGGACTGCACCTGTGGCAGTGTAGTCACGAGGCTGATCCTAGATCTTGGTAGCAGTGGCAGTCCTGGGTAAGCACCTAGAGAAAGACTTCCCGATTCCGGCAGAAACAGAAGCTCCTTTAATGGGCCAACTTTCAGATGCTCTGGGAACCTTTCCTGGAAGCTCAGTGCAGCCTAGACCTTTCTCCAGCCCTCAGTACCAAAATCCCTGTATTAAATTCCTTTCTGCTTAACTACAGTCATCTCTGATATTTACAAATGAATCCTGATATACGCTTATTTAAAAAGTAGCCCCTTAAGTGGTCAAAAATTTGTATCAGCATCTTCACTGTATTATTTTTTGTAATAAGTTAAATCCAAAAAAACCTAACTTCTATCAGTAGAAGAGTGGCTAAATAAATCACCACATATTATGTAATCTTTTATAAAAAGAATTGTTTCTGCAAATATTAAAATTTGAAGACATATTACTTCATTCAACAAATATTTATTGAACTACTATAATGTGGCCATGTGCCAGCCAGTGTTACAGACAAGAGATAAAACAGCAAGCAAAATGAACAAAAATATCTGACCTCATGAAGCTTACATTCCGATGATAAAGTGAAATAAGTATTGGAATAATACATAGTGTAATCCAATTTACAAAACACATACGCTACACACACACACATACACACACGGACACTAATATGTGTAAAGAAAAACATCTAGAGGGATACACAGCAAACCATAAGCAGTGGTTATTTCTGGGGCTCATCTACCTGCATTGGAGAGACAGCAGCTGCTGGAGCAGTCCTCACTGGTATCCCACTTAGGGGACTTCTGGGGGTCTTATGGACAGAAATATTCTGTCCAGCTCCACCTGCCAAAAAAAAACATGGGAACATTTATATGTCGTTCCACTTCAAAATAGCATATAGTTGTTCCTGATTTCTTGTTACTTTTTTTGGTGGCTTAAGGAGTATCCGTGTTTAGTGTAATATTTACTCTATTATCCTTTTCTTCTCTGGACTAGAGCTGCATTGGGGAAACAAGAAGGGAAGATTTAGCTGAGTGGAGGTCAGTCTTAGATGAAGGACAGCTGAGCAAAAAGAAACTGTATGAATAATGAGATGCCTAGAGAAGGACGGAAAAGAAAAGTTCTTGTACAAATTGTTAATTCATTTTCTGTCTCAGGCATGAAAGCCTTTCATGTCTTTGAATATGTAGAGTCTAGTCTTAATCTAATTTAGGTGCAAACAATTTTAGCAGAGACAACCAGGTACATCCTAGGATTAACTTTTACTACAGTCTCCCAATACAATGGCATGTTTGTTGCACTCCGGGGAAGAAAGATATTGTTACTGTAGAGAGATGCACATTCTGTTTCTTCTATTTGCTATGTTTATGTGTACAGTATATGTATGAAGTATAGCTATGCATCTTTCTCATATAGGAAGATAAGCATGACTAAAGGGAAATTGGGAGACCATCAGACAATACCCGGAAAAGCTGGGAACACACCTAGATCAGGAGTGACAGATTAGCACAGGTGCTCACATACAAGACCAGGTAGAAAAACGTCTAGCAGGTTGCAAGATGGGGATGGCTAGGGGTGCCTACAAGAGGGCCAGGTGCACAGATGTGATGCCTCGTTTCCTAGGAGATGAAGTCTCCAGCTGACCCTTGTAATTCTCATGAGATGACAAAAAGGCAAATAGTAGTGACCTGAATTTAATGGCTATGAGAGGCAGAAAAGAAAGGTGACAAGGCAGGAACTGGATGGAAGGAAGAGGTAGAGAGGAAGAGGCTGCATTTGTGTTATTCATGCGCCAGGCTCTCCATCAGTGCCTCCCTAGAGCCTCAGCCAGGCTCCTGCATGCAGTGGCTGCACGTGGTAGGACCTGGAAAGCGCCCTTGTGGTTGTAACAACATAGGGCCAGGGTGGAGTAGAGATAGTAGACATATCAAATATCGGGCCCAAGTTTGAATTTGGAGCTTTGCTTATAGAAAAAATGATTAAATACCTGGGCGTCCCAAGTCAAATGACTTGATAAGTGACTTAACGGTGGTTGCCGACTCTGGGGGTGTTGGAGATGTTCTGCTAACACAGACACCAGGCCACCGACCAGCAGCATCGACCTCAGAGGACTCTGGCTCTTCATCCACAGGTCTGCATGGCAAAGAGCAAATCAGATTGAAAAGGTGGAGGACATCCCCATGGGAGAAAAAGACACAGAGGAAAACAGAACTGATGTGGAGAAAATAAACGAAGCTGGAAGGGAAATTCTGAATTTAACATCCTGTTTTCTCTACCAGTTTGCATCTTTAGGAAATAATGTAGGCATTGCTCTCCATTTTTAGAAGAGCTGTTTTCTTGGGAAATGGTCAGAAATAATTATTTTTATATGTAGAGTGACTTGATATTAGCTCTAAATAAAGTGTATGGCTACTCTGCAAATTGTGCATTTCTTGTGAAAAAATGCAAATGTTATTGATCATAAATATTTCACCTACTGTCAATGGTGAATGCAGTGGACTGGCTGCCGACATGTGCTCCAACCCCCATGCAGTACACAGAGTTTGGAAAGATGAAATCTCACAGCTCTCCTACAGCTGGAATTTTGGGTGTGATTTAAGTTCCACCAATCAGAAAGACTTGGGCAAGACCTGGAGTGGGACCTGAATCAGAGGAAGAGAGGCAGGGCACCGGGCATTCACTATGTAGACAGAGACTGTAGCAGAGACAAGATGCTATGGTGCTGGCAACTGCGGTGGCAGCTTTCCAACTGGGTGGGCAGCTTTCTGAAGTTAAGGCTCCTGCCCTGGTGGAGGGAGTAGGCTCTCTGGTGGTCCAGTTGTGTGTGGAGACTTTGGGAGCTGCTCCTGGAAGCTCAGCCTTCCCAACAATTCTGCAAACCATGGAACACCTTTCTGCCTAAGCCAACGAAAGTGCAATCCATTATACACAACAGAATCCTGATTCAGACACTCTGACTTCTAAGCATAAGAATGGTAACAGCACTCTAAAATCACACTGCAATTCTGCATGAGGTGAAGCTCCTGCTCTCACCCAAGTTTCCTGGTGTGTTCTTCACGAAGCTTCTAGACTCATAGAAAGTATTCTATGATAGATCATTGACCCAATCCTCAATCCTCTCACGCATGGCTTCCTCATCTAGGGGACTTTGGCATGTCATGTGATCTCCCTGTGAAGGAGCCAAGACAAGAACTCCCAACCTTCTCACTGCTAAGTCACTGCTCTCTTCATTGTATCATATTGCCACAGCTGTTTTGCAAGATGACTAATTTATGAGAATAGTTCAAATAGAATGTTTCTGGAAGTATATTTCAATAAGGTCGGTGGAAGTTTAAAATAAATCAGTAAATAAAATATTTACTGATCATGTTCAAATTAATCTTGCTACTCATAAGCTTCTCCAGTTGAATTCATTTGTCCTTAATTCTCTAAGCTTTCTTCTGTTGCTCTGTAAATTAACATGAATAGAATAAATTTAAGAGAAACAGAACTTAAAACAGTTAAACCACACTGCCTTACAATCTTCACTCCACAGTCCCTTCTTATGAGTGAAAAAAAAATCAGTAAACTGAAAACTTCATTGGAAGAAACTATCAGGCACTTCAGAAATTGTAGGAGGTTGGGTTTTTAAAATAATCTTTAAAGGTTTATTGAGAGGAACCGGTTTTCATACTTTCCCATACAATAAAATCAGGTGGCAAAAATGCAGAAAGAAAAAGAAATCAGGTTAGGTTTGAGCAGAAAATAATTTCCTCTGTCTGTGCTAGCCATTCTCATGAAGGTCATCAACAAACAAAATGGGCCACCTTTTTTTTTTTTGAGACAGAGTCTCGCTCTGTCGCCCAGGCTGGAGTGCAGTGGTGCAATCTTGGCTCACTGCAAACTCTACTTCCCGGGTTCAAGCGATTCTAATGCCTCAGCCTCCTGAGTAGCTAGCTGGGACTACAGGCAAGCACCACCACACTTGGCTAATCTTTCGTATTTTTTTTTTTAGTAGAGATGGGGTTTCACCATGTTGCCTAGGCTGGTCTCAACCTCCTGAGCTCAGACAATCTGCCTGCCTTGGCCTCCCAAAGTGCCAGGATAACAGGCATGAGCCACTGCGCCTGGCCACCTTCTTACCAGTCCATTTAAATGACTCAGTACCAAAGGCCTCCAAGGACAATCATTTTAAGTAATTCATTTTACATTTCATTCTTTGATAATTTAATAAGAACAAAATGGAGAAGCCTACATTCTGCTGAGGTTATTCCTTTCAGTTATCTACATTTATCTGCAATTCAAAATATCAAATGATAAATTTAAAAAGCAAGGCCACAAGAATCAATTACCTCTGGCTTCAGGTATCCAAAGATGGTATTTCAAACACTAAGTCTACTTGGCCAGAACAATAAGAGTCAGTATGAGAAAACCCTGTATAATTTGAGAAGAGAAATACCCACTGTGTTATATAACAGTGGTATGCGTGTGTGTGTGTGTCTGTGTGTCTCTGTGTGTGTGTGTGAGGGATTCACAAAACAAAGCCTGAATTGAATAACCAAAGAAAATGGTTATTAAGAATGCTACTGGCTTATTAGTGTGTACTTAAATCATAAATGAGGTTGAAAATCCTTACACCAGCCTATTTTAGAATTGGCTGGGATCAATTAGTAACAGCCTCAGCCATAAATGAAGTATTACATTTCCTCTGTTCCAAGGAAGAATAAAAACTCTGTATTCTATAATGAATATTAAGAAATATTTAAGCATACAGCCACGTATGTCTTAGCATTAAATAAAAGAAAAACTGCAAGGTACCACTAGTGGAGAAACACTTGTTCAAGGCTTGCTACTGCCTCTAAGGCTGATGTTAGGTTCTAAACTCAACCTGTGAAGTAACAATCACACATGTAGTTAAATAAGCCATGAAAATAACTTGAGTCACTCAAAAGTACATGCTTTTGTAAACACGACTGCTTACAAACACACCAACTCTCCAGAAGTCTCACATACTTTCATTCCCTCCAGCATTTCATGGTTGGCTCTTTCTTCAGTTACATCACAGATTAAATAGCTGCTTAGTGTTTAGGGGCCACGCTTAAAACAACAAAAATGAAGCACGTATTCTACCTGCTCCCAGCATATAAAACTATGATAATAATCGATAATTTCAGCAAAACAAATATGAATGTGTATAACTCCACTGTATATGCCAAGCACAGTACCATGTGTCTTAAAAACATTATCTAATTTAATTTTCAACAAAACTCCTAGATATTATTATCCCTTATTTTAGAGGAAAATTTGACCATGGTCACATGATTCATGAATGGTGAATCGGGGATGCAAATCCAGCTCTGGCCATGCCTTTCTCAAATTTTCTATAAGGCATAAATGTTCTGTGAGAGGTATACAAGGTTCTAGAAATAATACTGATGGTATTTCTTCCTAAAATTTAAGTACATTTAAAAAATACTACGAAGTTATTGCAGTGTTCCTATCTTTATACAATAATCTGCTCTTAAAAAGCGGCAACCCATACTAGAGAACAACAGTTGCAGGCCAGACCTCCTGATGCTGTGTCACACACAGCAGGTGATGCACACTCCATAAACAGGCAGTGTCTCCATAGAGCACAGCAAGGCGCATGGCCCTCCTCACTGAATGTCGGTCTGCCTTCCATGCCTCACCTTGTCATTTAAGCACATATACATATATGTCTCTAATTATTTCCCTTTAAAACTTTTATTTAACCTCTCTAATTTGCTTTCCTTGTTACGTTAGAGAACAGAGTTTTCAAATGTCAGTGATGGTCTACAGCATTTACTCCCTAAAAACAGCACTTTATGTCATTGTTCATTCTGATCCAGGAACAGGTGAGCTCCTGTACATGATGATTTTTAAAGTATTCAAAAGTTAACTCGATTTGGGTAGTGTTGTATGGCACCACTGCTACCTTCACAATTGGCAGATTAATACTTGTGAAGAGGGCAGGTCGTGTGTCAACCACATGCTCACACCTGCCGGTCTCTTTCCTGAACACCTGAACAAAGCCCAACCCCAGGCCTTTCGGTTAATCTCCCAAGACTCCCCTCTGCCCATCTAGTTTTGGACTATTCACCTGAAGTTTTTTACTTTTATGTCCTGCCTCTGTGCCTTTGCTCATTCTATGCCCTTGCCTGGAATGTAATTTTCTCTAAATACTTATTTTGCATAAAACAAATCTAACAGAAGTTTTTCACTCTATTTGAAGACAGAAATTATGAAGTACTTTGTCTCTTAGGTGTCAAACAATATCTTCTAAATTTCACTTTCAAATTTCAATAAAAGCATATATAACAATAAAAATAAACAGGATAAAAAAGTAATTTGAATACCAACATCATAATCTACAAATCCCAACAATAAGAATCAAATAGTAAAAGTCCTGTAGTCGAGTATCATTGATGTGGCTTAGATTTTGCAGAATTTCTGCCAATAGAGAGTACATGGTCAGGGGAATGAAAATACAATACCAAGGGCTTTCCCCCAATTCCCTTCCAAAGAAAATGGAGATATGGGAAAACCCCAACTAATGTCCTCCACCCTAGAGGGCCAGGGCTGGAGAGGAGCACGAGAAGCCCAGAGAGATGCAGGGCGTTTTGGCAAAGGATCAGGAACAAGAGGAATTTACATCCGAGAAGGCCAGGGTTGGTTTACCCCAGGCGTAAAGGGCAGTAGTGACAAGGGGCAGGACAGGAAGAGCCAAAGTGTACACCTAAAATGGATGAGGGGCACGCAAAGAGATCCAGAGAGCTGGCTCTGCGTTCCAGGCTCACCAGGCAGAGAAGAAACTGGGTACAGGCGAATTTCCCACGAGGCACTCACCCTTCTCTACTCTACCTGGGCTTCTGTACCTCCAAGTATGTAATATAAATGTACCTTCAAGAGCCTCCCAACACGTTTAAGTCATGAGAAGATCAGAAGCACTGTCAGGCAAAGGCAGTGGATCTCAGCAGAATCCAGACACGGACCTGGGGCAAATGTCAGGCCCTGCCACACCTGGATCTGCTTCAGCAAGAGAAGGTGACAGGCAAAATCATGCCCTGCTCGATGCAAACAGTTCATAATACAAAGTGAAGGGGAAACTGCACTCAAGAGAGGACTGGCGTTTGTAAATTCATGACTGGAAACAGAGTTCAACACTGATACTGTCTCCCTTAAAATTCAATAAAATAAAAATTTTAAATGAAAGGATGAGTTAAAAGTAATACAAGCAATCTAATAATCTATGAATATTTTAAAGCAGAGCTAACTCAAAAGAGAAAGAAATGGGAGCACATCTAGGGCAGGTCTCTCTGAATGTGGATGACATAAACCATGTAAAGGTGGGATTTCAATTCAGTGGACAAAGGATGACTCTGGTAATAAATAGTGCTACCCAGTGGGAGAAAAAGAACCACACCTCACATCAGATTAAATAAAGAGAGGCGGATCAAATGGCCTGCATATGTGTGTGCATCAAGTAGATGAGGACATTTAATAGCACATTTGTATAATACTGGGGAGAAGGAATCTTAAAAAAAAGAATAAAGGAAAACACTAACAGTTTACATTACATAAAAATATAAAATTTTCTATGATAAAGATAAAGCCATATCACATGAAAAATATGATAAAGATGATAAAGGCTCATAATATAGGGGACAAAACCACATCCCTAATAAAATACTGACTTATAAGCTGATGAGAAAAAAGCAATCAGCTCAGTGAAAAAGCAGGGAAAAGTTGCAAAACTAGTAATTCTTAGAAGAGGAAATGCAGTGGTTAGTAAACATACAAAGATGTGCTTAGAAAGGGCTAGGCATGGCGGCTCATGGCTATAATCCCTGCACTTTGGGAGGCTGAGGTGGGAGGATCACTTGAGCCCAGGAGTTCGATACCAGTCTCTCTGGGCAACATAGTGAGACCTCGTGTCTACAAAAAAAAAAAAAAAAAAATTAGCTGGACATGGTGGTGTGCCCCTGTAGTCCCAGCTACTCAGGAGGCTGGGGTGGGAGGACTGCTCAAGTCCAGGAGGTTGAGGCTGCAGTGAGCCATGACTGTACCACTGCACTCCAGCCTAGGTGACAGAGTGAGGCCCTGTCTTTAAAAAAAAAAAAAAAAAAAGCTCAGCGAAATGCAAATTAAAGTGCTAATAAGATAGTATTTTTTGATTATCCTATCGGCAAAAATAAGATCAAGGCTCTCCATTACTGCTCAGGCTGTATAGAGATGGGCATGTTGAAGAGTGAAATGTCACAGCACTCAGGTGAGTAACTGGAGACATCTATTAAAATAAAAATGTGCATATACTTTAGAGCAACAACAGTATTTTGAAAAACCCATTCTATAAAAATAAAACCACAACTACATAGGACTATATGAATAAGGACTGCTATTGTAGCATTACTCATAAAGAAAAAAATTATAACCTTGTTGTGCATTAGTAAGACAATATTTTAATATTCCAGGACATGTCTTTCCTATGGAAGGTCATGTTGCTCTTAAAATAAGCTAGATTTCTGTGTATTGACAGGGAAGGATGCCTATGATATAATAAAATAAAAAGTAAAGGTGCAGTGTACTGAATAGAATATAATCCAATTTTTATTAAAAATATAAAAATGAACCCTATACATATTCATGAGTAAAGAAAAATGTACACACTGTTAACACTGATTTCCTCACAGGTGGTACTGAGGGAGAAGAAAGATTAATATTTTTCTTCACACGTCTCCATTTTGTTATTAGTATACCTAAATAATACTTCATAATTAAGAAAAAATCCAATACATTAAATCATCAATCTATTCATATTTAAATGTCAACAAAACACATCTAGACTTTAAGTCCATACTATATTTTCTGAGACCCTAGAGTTTTAAAAATTTATGCAAAATTAGCATTTTTACTCCATGCCCTTTTGTTCTACTAATGAAATTGTTCATATCCCATGTCAACCCTCCTGTTTACAACTTGCAGTCCAGCTTTTTTCTACCTCAAATTCTAGTTACTTGATGTGACTCTGAAGTTCTGAAACTGCATTCAGAAAAAAATGTAGAACAAAATGACATAAAGGCCCTGCAGAAACGTAGCTGGTGATTAAAACTAAGCAGCAGACGCTTCTATATAATAACATGTTTATTTTGCACTTCATAAATGCTTACAGATAAAAATATTCAACAGTACCTAACGACAGGTCAAAATATGGGGTGCAAATACAGCGGTGCCTTTTAAGTTGAAGTTGCAGTTTTCTTATTGTTTATATTTGAAGACATCCAGCAAATGAATTTTAAATAATCCTAAGAACTCTGAATCTGAGGTAAAGAGCGCCCAAAATATAAATTTCAGTCCTATTCACAAGTATCTAAGTTATTTTTACAGAGAAGACCTCAATGTCTCTTCTCACGCCAAGCTAATTTTTCTAACGATTCTGTGCTGTCCAGTTTGACACCCCAAAAGATCTTCCTGAGTTTAAAGAGCATTCCTGTTCCTAATTTTCCTTTTCTTGGACAGTAACTCTTGTCTTGTCTCATCCTTTGGATAACGTCACTAATGGCTCCATGCCGTGTACACTGTGAACCAGTTCCTCACGTGAGAACTGCAGGAGGTTTCTGCCTGATGGAGGCTGCTGAATTGGATTTGGATCTTCACAAACACACATATTTCCAGAAGTTTAAAATCACATTTTGAATTGTGTATCACTCTGATTTGAACACTAAGTTTCTGGGGTGAGTTTCATCCATGAAACTTTGGTGTAGTTGTCATTCAATCGTTTTCCATTAGATTTCTATTGCCATTGTCACTGTGCTTACCTATCCGGCTTAATAACATCCTTTATGATCAAACTTCTACTTATGTTTAACCCAGCAAGATTCTGGAAATCAACCCAAAGCTTGGAGGCACCTTGTTTCAGACGAGGTAATGAAGTCAGACTCCGCGTGAAGGGGCTCAATCAAGACCCCACAGAAGGGGCTGGGCACGGGGTCTCAAGCCTGTAATCCCAGCACTTTGGGAGGCCGAGGCGGCCAGATCACTTGAGGTCAGGAGTTCGAGACCAGCCTGACCAACATGGTGAAATTGTGTCTCTACTAAAAATACAAAATTAGCCGGGCGTGATGGCACGTGCCTGTAATCCCAGCTACTTGGGAGGCCAAGGCAGGAGAATAGCTTAAACCCAGGAAGCGGAGCTTGCAATGAGCCAAGATCGCACCACTGCACTCTAGCCTGGGCAACGAGAGTAAAGCTCCAACTCGCCGAACCTTCTGACTTCTTCAGAATATGACATCACGCAGATGGCTTCCTATTTTGCCTTGAGTAATATGAATTCCAAGATGATCAGACACCACGATCAAAAGGAAGCAGAGAAATGAACACCAAAAAGTAGAACTTGGGCCTTAGGGTCTGGGTGCGGTGGCTCATGTCTGTAATCCCAGCACTTTGGGAGGCTGAGGTGGGGATCACCTGAGGTCAGGAGTTCGAGACCAGCCTGGCCGACATGGTGAAACTCCATCTCTACTAACAATATAAAAATTAGCTGGGCGTGGTGGCAAGCACCTATAATTCCAGCTACTTGGAAGGCTGAGGCAAGAGAATCACTTGAACCCGGGAGGCAGAGGTTGCAGTGAGCCGAGATCGCACCATTGCACTCCAGCCTGGGCAACAAGAGTGAAACTCTGTCTCCAAAAAAAAAAAACCACAAACGAACTCGGGCCTGCGCTGTACCCAGCTCTGCATCTGCTCTGCCACTGCGCCCTTTCAGCACTCCAGCTGCAAATAACTTTTCATAAGACTTGTACTTTGTTTTTTTCAGAACTTCACTTTATTCTCCAAATAAAAGACGGCTCAATCTTCTGAGGAAAAGTAAAAAGAGGGAAACATCATCTTTGATCATGCAGTGAGCTGATCCCAAAATGTGGACAAAAAGCAGAGACTTGACGGCAATGACTCTGAGAAACAGAGAATGTCACAAGGAGACAACTGGGCTCTTTATAAAGAGGCAATTTCTCCTCTACACATTCCCCCTTTCATCTAGAGATGGCTGCGGCTCCCAATCATGGCAAGAGCTGGGCTGTCTTTCTTCCACCAAATGCTCTGCTAGCTGACAGAGCCCAGGGAGCTGTGAAAATAGAAAGGGGAGGGAGAGGCTGTAAAGGAGTTACCTAAGGCAATACAGTCTTAGTTCACAAACGCAAGAATTTCCAGCTTACACTGTCTCACAGGGAAAAGCTAATGCCCAGGATAGGCCAACAGATTTTAATTCCTACTGTTCCAATTTTTTGGAAGTCAAAGGTTTTCAGACATTTAAAAAAAAAAAAAAAAAAAAAGCCAGACTGCAAATGCCTGTACTAGGCTCCTTCCACCAGAACTTCTCCAGCAAAGAACTGTGTGGTGAAGCAGAGATGTCCAAGATGAACACCATAGGCCCCTCCAGAATTTACAGAGGCTCCTGCTTCTCTCTACTGTCAAGGCCAAAAAACCTTCTTGCTTTTATAACTGCAACCTAAAAATCCTAAAGGCCTAAGGGAAGCTTATGTCCACATTGTTGAAATCTGTAAAATCAGGGGTCAGAGAACAGGGAGGCAGACACTGTTCTTTAGAATTATAGACTGTGTGTCTAATGCCATAAACGTACATTTAAACTATGAAAAAAAGAGTACTAGGTGAGTGAACAGATAATACTGGCTGGAATAAGAGCACATTGAGAGGACCAGGTTCTGCATTAAGGGCCAAATTAAATGCTGGAGACCCCTGTCCATCATGCCGTCATGAGTGCTAAGGTGAGGTCTGTTCAGAAACTGCTTAAGAATCCTCAGGAGAACAGCCCCCCTCCACCTGGGAGAGGGGCTCAGTATCAGAGCATCTGTGGCAAGACAGCTGGAAAAGGGACCTTAAAGAATCTATACCTCCAACTTCCGCCCCTCCCCTCTCCATGGTAGCTGCAGAACACATGCTGAGCAGCTGTGACCCATTAGAGCCATCAGAGCAACACAGAGGACAGCACAGGTACACACAGTGACACTTGGGCTGACACGGATGTGCACACACGGAGTTAAGCCAATTCCAGTGGAGTCTGCACATGCTGCGCTGCCACACTGCTCACCTCCAAGAAACGACAATGCAAGAACTTGTGGTACGGGCAAAACAAAACACATTCGAATCACAGACATTCTATTTAGAAACCAACAGCATTAATTAGGCACAGATGTTAAGTGTGTTTAATTATCTCTTTTAAAGACGTTTTCCATGGATGTTTATTGGTGTTATACGACAAACACAGTAAGAATCAGATAAGTCACCCTAAAAGTAATGGCATTTGCTGTTTCAGAACAAGAGAAACAAATGCCACAAACACAGAGGTCTTTCCCTGATGCTGCTTGAGAAGCCTGTGCCATGCACTGCTCATTAACCATGTCTTTCATTAGAAAGCTTGTATGCGGCACAATATATCATTACATTGAGCTGCCTGTGTTTTTTCTGATTTTGCCAGGTCTCAGGACTCAACTTTTCAGGAAAAAGATGTGACGGGTTTATTTCAGTGAGAGTTTTCATTTCAAAGCCTTTATCTCAATTGGTAGTTTTCAAAACTGGGAGCAGCCAGAGCTGAAAAAGTTATTATATTTTCATCTATTACATTATATGTGTCCAATGAAACAGATCACTTTTAGGTCCCTAAAAACACATTGGCTTGTTCACATTTCTGGAAGAGAAAGAGCAGGCTCACAAGCCACAACTAAGATATGGAGACGCCACTGTGTCAAAGAGGTTCAAAGTATTGCACCAGAATAACTCTAAGGCTGGCACTGGAGTTTCTTACTCTCCCACCAGGGAAAGGTCAGCTAACCAACCAGTCCAGAGAACAGCAGAGCTTAAAGAGACCTCAAAAACGACCGCCTCTTCCCACCTCTTTTAACAGAGGCAAGAGGCAGGGCTGAGAATGAGATGTTACTGGCTGGCTGCAAACATGACACTGGGAATGAGATATTGCTGGTTGACTGCAAAGATGAGGCTACCGCCTTCCTTCCCCACATACCTTAACATCAGTTATTCTGACTCTGAAATAAAAATATCTGTGAAAGTGTAACAGGACTGAAGATCATGGATGAGTCAGATAATATCCCACTGTTTAGTTACTGAGTTCCAGCAATGAATGCTGGTTTGCATTTCTGCCCAGGTGCTTCATCTCATGCTTATCAGCCTGGCTGCAACCAACCCTGTGAGTGCCCACGGACGCAAACAGAGCTTAAGAACCAGGTAATCTCATGTCTGGATCCAGGTGCTTTTTGGGTGATCTTACCTTCTCTCAGTTGTCCTTGAGGACCTCGTCAGAGAATGCTCTGCAAGTTCTTTGGCTGTGGCTGAACCAAGAATGACTTTTGAGTTCTCACTAGATGACTGTCAAAGTCAAATTGAGTTTCAATCAAGAACTAATTCGGTCAAGATGGAAACACTAGGTGGCTTCCGGAGCTTGGAGGTGTGAGTTGGTTTCAAGTCTTGCTCATGGGGTAGGTGCTGGAAGTGGCTGAACCATCAGTGACTAACTGCCATATAGTCAACTCTTTAGAGGGGGCAGCTTGCCACAGAAGTGCAAAATCAGACAAGAAACCAGCATCACTGGCACTTGTCTGACTTCCTGCCAAATGCGTTGACAGACAGAAATGTTCTGATGCCTGATTTCAGTACCATGACATGTTCTCATTGGTATCCATTCTAAAATTTTGAAATGTTTTTTGATAAGGGATTAAACTGTTAGATTGGGAGGTAGGTTTGCAAATCACTGGAAAATCAAAAAAGAAGCATTCTGTGCTTAAAAAAAAGGTGACGTTAAGATTGAAGATGCAGGATGCAGCATAGGGAGTCCTAAACTGCCAGGACGTATGCAGAGATTTCCTAGAATACCAGGGTTCACGCTGCACAGTCTGGCCTGTGTCTCAGAATATACGTAAGAAACATGGCATCTCATGTAAGAACCTGGCCTGTGTCTCAGAATATACGTAAGAAACACAGCATCTCATACAAGAACCTATTCGGGGCCACCACAGAAACTCAGGACTTGTCTTTTACCATTTATCATTAAAATAACGTCCATGTGAAGCAACACAAGTTCTGACTCAGATTTTCTTCCAATGACAGACAATAGGGAAGCAAGACAGAGGCAAACAAACAAAAGCAGACACAGAGGCCACCCAGAACGGCCTCACTACTGTTTCAGTAGGGAACACTGTGAAATCTAGTTTTCCTATTCTCCCTCTACCTCCACTTAAAATTCACATCCATTGGTGTCCAGAGGGTAGAGCTCTGTCTATAAAGTAATGACCTTGTCTGGCGCATGTGTAGTCCCAGTTAGTCAGGAGGCTGAGGCAGAAGAATCTCCTGGGCTCAGTAGTTTGAGTCCAGCCTGGGCAACATAGTGAGACCCCCATCTCTAAAAATAAATAACTAAATAAAATAATGATCTCGATATTGATTTTTCAACAGTAAATTGTGGAGCTAGCTACATCTGATCTTCATCCTTCCCCAAAGGCCATTTTATGTAAAAGTTATAAACAAAGAAATAAGGAATTACTTGGAGCAGAACTGACAGGAGAATCACAGCTGAATTCTGAAAAATCTCCTCTTTCCAATGTCATGAAATTCATGATAACCAAACATCAGATCAAAAGGCTCAGGAGCTAGCCACTGATCTTGGAAACATGTAAACACTAGGGCCAACTGATCAACATTCAAAACCCAGGAAATTTGATCTAAAAAGACTATGTTTGATATTTGAGAGACACCTAAAAATTCAAAATCATTTCCTAATATCCAAGAATCTCAAAGTTAAGGACACTGATTCCTCATTGGCTAAATATAATATTAGCTAAAGCAAAAAATGCTGTTTATAATTTTGTCTGTAAACCATCTAAATTTCAGATAATAATTAACATTGCATTCACCTTGGGAATATCTTCCTCTTAAATGTCACTGTTAGTAGAGCTCCCTGGTCTGATACTGTGTGCTTCTCCCCATCAAGAGCAGAAGGGAATGTCACACATCAGCCAAATGCATGTTTTCCACTCTCACCCTTTTTTAATAAAGTAGGTTATGTCAAGGCCTTTTGACGTAGCTCATGGGTGTTCTCAATAAGCAGGCACATCCTTGGGCCCAGAGGAATGTGTCCTTCTCCAGCAGCTCCTCCCCTTAGGAGTGATTCCAGCTTCTCCCACTGCATGGGAGTGACCTGTGCAAGGTGGTGGATTCGTATTTATTAGTGTGCACTCCCCTGCATTATAAATACTAAGATTCAAGGAGCATTCTAGACAGGACTTCTATTCTTTAAGCCTAGCAGGATACTTGGCTAGAACGGGCCCTTCATATGTAAGTGAGAAGCTTAGCAGCCTCTTATGCTGCAGCATGGCAGGGACTGGGTACTGTACAGAATGTTCCTAGTGGTAAGGTGGTGCTAGTAATTCAGGGTGATCTCAGAAAGAAAATAGCAGAGCCTGGCACAGACATGAAGAGTCCCATCCCCACCAGGGAGCCCCATACATAGTGACTGAGAAGCAAGCACGGCCCTGGTGCCCACCAGACTCACGGAGGGCCGGCTCTGCTGGTGACCACCCTGCCGTGGCCCTGCACATCCCCCAGCTCCTTCTGCAACCGGGCATTCTTCTCCTCCTCCTCCAGCAGTTTCTTCTTCACGGTGCGCAGCTCCTGCTGGGCCTCACACTTGATGTCGTTGGCCACCACCACTGCGGTCTGCAGATCCGCCTGGAACCGCCTCCATTCCTCGGTCTCCTCCTGAAAATGCCAGAGCCCATCCCTATGTCAGACGCCTGCCAGGGCCGGTGCCTGGGCAGGGACCCCAGAGTCCCCGTGTTGGTCACCAAGAAAAAAATGCCAGCAGTGCTTGGTGAGGCCCTGCTTTCACGGTGGCTCACTGCTAGGAAAAGGCACTGGTGGAATTACACCTTCAGGTTATGAGAGTTCTCCATCCTGACACCAAATGACTGCTTTGATTTTACTTCCTGCCAACAAGAATCTACAGTTCCAGGGCCCCCCACGCCGTGGAAACGTTCCAAGAGAAAGGAGGATAGAGAGAGCGATCCACACCTCGGAGGGCGCAATTTATAGGAAGATGGTGGTGAAGGCTCCCACCCACATCTCACCTTCATCTGCTTGGTCAGAGTCTTCAGCTGCCTCTCCAGGTCTGACTTCTGTTCCTCCAGCTTGATCACATTACCTAGAAATAAATAATTCAGACAGGGCTTGGAAAAGCTGTGAGACTCTTAAGAGAAGATAAGCTAGGTAGCAAAGAAAGGGGCAGCTCCAGATGCCACAACAGGCATCCAAATCCATCCATTCTATTCTAAATGCAACTTTTAGCAATTTCAATTTACCCTGTAAACCAGGGAATGGACACAAGAGCCTCCTCTGAGATAGAGAACAGGATGATCTAGAAAATATGTGATGTGTATTGAGGTTACAGTCTCAGCAGACAGAATGCACAACCAAACAGCAGCACTATGGGAAGAGGCCTCCATGGCCACGCACACTTGCACACCGAGTCCGGCCTCCCTCACACTCACACACAATCGTCCTAAGTGTCCTTTATTGCTGTGAGATAGAGGCTTTCACATAACAGAGCACATGAATGCTTATTCCTCCTGTGATTTGTAAAGCACTTTCTAGAGTCGTGGGTCTCAATCACAGTTAAGCCTCTAAATCACTGGTGAAGCTTTTCAAAAGCACCGATGTTCCAGTCCCACACTCCAGACACCTGGAGGCAGAATCTCCAAGGGCAGACAAAACCCGGAGATGTGTGCATTTAACATCTTCCCAGGTGGCTTGCCTGCCTCTCCCTACTTAAGGACACCTGCAGCCCCTTGTTCTCCTCGCCTCCAATTCTCTCCATATGGCTATCAGAGTCATTCAAATTTAAATCTGATGGTGTCAGTCACCGAGCTGAAATTCCTCAATAGGTCCTCATGCTCTAACCTAGAGCATTAGTTTTCTATGAAGGATGCAAATCAGAATCACCAGAGTAGGTTAAAAAGATGCTGTGGGCAGGTCCTGCCCCAGCAGTTCTAGTTCTAGTGGGACTGAGAGTTTGTGTCTGGAATCAATGCTGCACAGTAGAAAACACTCCCTAACTTCCTTTTATTTTGTAGTCCATTCCTTTCCCATCAGGATCTTATAGGAAGAAGTGATTGGTCTAGGCTGGATTTATGTGTCCCTAGGTCTCTGTGAAAAAACATATCTTAACAATACCTCAATATCCTTTTAAAAAGTTTAAGTTTTTCAAAGGATGGCTTGTATTACTGTCAGTCTTGGATATATGATGATATAACCACAGGGGTGTGTCTAAATTTTGTTGTGGACATTAATTATACACTGGTTTTCTTAGCGTGTCTGTGCTGACTTTTAAGGATTTAGGGCCAATACAACCGTATTTTCAACAGCAAAATATCACAAAAACAAAAACAAAACAAAACAGAACTTGTCTTGACTTTTCTTCTCAATCATGGTGCTGGGTTTGGAAGGATACACTGATGATGATGGCGTCCAGGTTGTCAGCTGTATCCTGAGAACAGCCTGGATGGCACCGACACTGAACGCTGAGGTTCTGCAGTTCTACTGCATGTCATGTTCAAGGAGAAATGGGGCAGGTGCTGTCAACTCTCACTCTAACCAACTAATCAATGTCTGAAATACATAGTCAATTCTAATAATCATGGTAGTTGCAGAGAGTTGCCATGCACACCAAATCAGCAAACACTGAACTATTGTCTCTAGGAAAAATACAGGTTAGGTTCCTGCAAGCCTCTGGTCACAACATTCTCATCAACTAAAATGCCATTTGCATTATATAGACTTATCCGCCAATGTCTCTATAAACAAGCCAGGCTCATCAAACATGGAAACCCACTCTTTCCTTTTTTCCTCTTCCTGAATAACACTTAGCAAGTATTTTTAAATTCTTCTTCAGCCTCCTGATCTGCAGAACCCGCCTTGCCTGCAAGGTTAACCTTTCTCACACCTTATGGCCTTTTGAAACTTGGGAGCCAACCAGCACTAGCCAAGAAGGGGTTAACATTTTCCTGACCCTGGGTGATGTGAACAAATATTGCTTTGGTTTTCAGCCACACAACAATATTGCCCACAGCTTTTTAAAACTGGCTGTCATCTCACAAATCCATGAATTTGGCTGCTTTAGCACATCGCTTTAGCATGTCTCAGGGCAGCCTTATATACATATTGTCAAACAACTTCTCCCTTTCTCTGATGCACTGTATTGGGTTTTTTTGTTTGGTTTGGTTTTTTTATTTTTTAGAGATGCAGTCTTGCTCTATTGCCCAGGCTGGAGTGCAGTGGCACAATCTTGGTTCACTGCAGTCTCAGCCTTTCAGGCTCAAGGGATCCTCCCACCTCAGCCTCCAGAGAAGCTGGGACTAAAGGCATGAGCCACCACACGTGGCTGGTTTTTATTTTATTTTATTTTTTTGTCAAGACAGGGTCTCACTATGTTGCCCAGGCTGGTCTCGAACTCCTGGGCTCAATCGATCCTCCTGCCTCAGTCTCCCAAAGTGCTGAGATTACAGGGATGAGGTCACTGCACTTAGCCTGATGCACTGTATTGTTGATTCAATAACACTGAACTCACGCACAATGGGACAAGAGCTTGCGTCTGCATGAAGCTTCCCTAATACACGTGTTTTCTCTGTAGGTGCATCTCAACCTCACTGTGCTTGGGGACAGTGGACAGCACTGCAGCACTGCACTCAGGGCCATTTTAAACAGCAAAGTCACCAAAAACAAAAGCAGAAAAATGTTAAAAGCATGGTATTAAGCAGACTGTAAAAAAGACACATGTATAGTATGAGAAGGCCAAGTGTCTCTGTCTGACCTGAGTTGGGAACATAAGCACTGGATGACACAACCTTTTCACTTCTCTGTGCATGTCTGAAAACGACCGTGGAAGTGCTCTGTGTATTGGTTTTGGGGTTAAAATACGTTTTATCAAGCAGGTGAATTCACAAATGTGAAATCTGTGAATAAGGAGGATCGACTGCATGGGGTAGGGAACCTCTCAGGCAACTGACCAAGCTATTCTTAGTAATGGCTGGTGTGACTAAATGCTTTGTGCATTAAATCTTTTGTTACAAAAGAAAACACATTAGATGTGATAATTTGGTAAGGCTTATTTGGACAAAGAAGGTAATGTTTAATCTCTTAAAAATTTCTTTCCCAATTCAAAGCAAACTATGAGTTCATAAATAAGCCATATGCTGATGTCTCTTCAACAACTAAGCGGCAAACATCTAGAAGTTACTTGATATCCTACCACCAATGGGACACATGCGGAAATTGTTTTCTCCCTTAGACCAAGAGCACACATTGTTCATCCACTCTGACACCAATCATCCATCTCTATCAGATACAAGAGATAACATAGTGTCAGTACTTGATGACTGGCAAGCAATTTCTTCTGAATAACTTTCTCCTACCCTGCAGAATATCCTTAGGAAGGGTCCCTGTGAACTCTCACAGTTGCAGCTAAAGTATCCTAACATGTGGCCTTCAAGCTGATCAGGCTGCCTGGAGACAGCAGCAGTAGCATGGCTCACACACAGCACATCCAGCACAGCCAAAAAACATTTGCAGCTGAGTACGGTGGCTCACACCTGTAATCCCAGTGCTTTGAGAGGCCAGGAGGACCACCTGAGCCCAGGAGTTTGAGGCTGCAGTGAGCTACAACTGCACCACTGCACTCCAGCCTGGGTGATAGAGCGAGACCTCTAAAAAAACAAAATGAAAAGCATTTCTATTTTTCACAATCACCTACACACTGCTGACTCATGTTCAACAGTCTTTTCTTCTGTCATCCCAGTTTTCAACTGCTGTAATCATTGATCTCTTAACCTCTAGTTTTTAAACTAGAGATTAATGATTGTTTCTTAGGTGACATTCTTCCTAGGAGATTACAGTGCACTCAAATGAGAGACTTCATAAACCCCAGCCAACATACAGTCAAATCCACCCCCCCAGTCACCCACTGCTGCTGGTTTCTTTAGTGTCCTACTCAGCTCCATTCCACATTTTTCCTGGGCTTGACCTCATTTATTTTCTTTTGCAGTGGCGCAATCTCAGCTCACTACAACCTCTGCCTCCTGCGTTCAAGCGATTCTCCTGCCTCAGCCTCCTGAGTAGCTGGGATTACAGGCACCCACCACCACGCCCGGCTAATTTTGTATTTTTAGTAGAGACAGGGCTTCACCATGTTGGTCAGGCTGGGTCTCGAACTTCTGACCTCAGGTGATCCTCCTGCCTCAGCCTCCCAAAGTGCTGGGATTATAGGTGTGAGCCACCATACCTGGCAGACCCCACTTACTTTCTAGCTCACTGATGAGTTGATTATTGTGTAACTTGACAGCCCGATGCTGTTCCACCTGATCTTCCAATTCAAATATGGTTTCTTTCATGTCTTTGATCTCTGCATCACTCTCTGATGCTTTTTCTTGCAGCTTTAGGCTGGTTCTGCTCAGCTGTTCAGCTTGGTGATCACATATCTCCTTCAGGTATGAATAATCCTTTTCCACCTAAAATAAAAGGAAGGTTCCTTGGTCAGTTAACAACAACAAAATTCCCACAGTGATCTGTACACTAGAAGGCCAGCCCCCACCATGATCCAATATACCCATGTAACAAACCTGAACATGAACCTCTTCAATCTAAAATAAAACATTACGAAAAGCTCCCCACAAGTCAGCAGCAGGCTCACGGACATAGTAGCAAAGACGCCCTTGGCATGTGCTGTTTCTTGCATTCTTAGTCTCAGAAACAGCCAAGGATGTGAATAGTCAGAGAAACACGATGTATGCTTCAAATGGCTGGATTCTATGCCCCTTCCTACAAGCAGGAGGGAATCTGCACGCACTTAAATATTCCTCTTTCCCACAGCTGGGGAGAGCAGTGCTACCCTGGGAGGCACTGGCCCTGCACCAAGAGAGCTGCCTGGTGTGGCCACCCTCACCGCACATCTGCTATGGAGCAGCGCCCTCTGCTGCTGAGCTATGAACAACGCCCCTGAAGCCAGGCTAATCTGCACACCCCCAGGTTCCCTTAGAGATAAGATACTTGTGGCTGCAATGCTTCTTTAGAGGAAACTCTAAAGATTCTCTATCACATTCATGCTCTATCACAGCAAAAATGTGATACAGAATGCCAGCGGAAGGCACACAAAAACGTACACACACAGAAGCAGAAAAGTGGCACAGCACAATCGCTTCATGGGTTCAATTTTTTAATTGTTAAACATTTTAAATATACAGAAAAGCACCAAAAATAATCATGCACCAAACAGACTTAACAATGGTTACATGTTGTCACATTTGCAAAATCTTTTCACTTTAATAAGAATTTTTTAAAGCCTCAATCTTCCCTCCTACCTCAGAGAGTAATAAGCATTATCCTAAAATTGGTATGTGGTCATCCCTTGAATGGTTTTTCACTTTTACTATATATGCACATGTCCATGATAATACATAGTATTGTCCTTTTACACAATGTTACACCATATTGTGCTTTTGCAGTGGATTATACTGTATCTGTATTATTCTGCATTTATAACATGGTAATATGCTTTGTCCTCTACAATACTATGCTTATTATGCTCTTGCATTTTAACTGTGTTTTTGAAATGTATCCACACTGATACACATCATGCTAAGTCATTACTTTAATTGGTGCATAGTATTCCACTGTCTGACTATATTATTTTATTATTACAAAAATGCTGCAATAAACATCATTGTCCCTTTTCTACAGTCTTTTAATTAACATGACTAAATAGCTGTATATTCACCAGGTAATCTGGGGTTGGGGGTGGGGTTTCTTTGTATGCAATGAAATTTTTTTCCAATTACATTTCATGTGCAAAACCTTCTGGCTGTAAGCTCTATGGGAATAGGGACCTTGTCTGTTTAATTCACCATTGCACCCCTAGTGTCTACACAGCATCACACACAGGAGGCATTTAATGAATATTTGATGAATGATTGAATGAACACTGGGAGGCAGCACTGCAGGGTCATTCACTGGGAAATTGTGACAAAGGATAAGGAAAGGAGGAGAGACCTGGAGACAGAACAACATGGCCAAAAAGGATCCTCCAGCAATGGTTTCCCTGCAGGAACACCAAATGGAACTGCTATCCACACAAGAAAGCATCTTCATAAGAACCAAAAATCAGATGAACGATCACAGTGCCTGGTTTTAACACATCATATCAAGGAAAGATGCACCAGAGAGGGGAGGAAAGACCGTCTTGACTCTCCAACATCCCCTCTCCCTCATCCCTTGGCAGCAACCACATGGTACAGAGACAGCATCTGTGCACCCAGGGGGAGGGAAAGCACAATGATTGTGAGATTGCATTGGAATTTGGTGCTGTCCCATCCCAGCAGAAAGCAACACAGGACAGAATTCAGCCAGCACCCATAAAAGGAGCATTTAGACCAGCCCTAGCCAGAGGGGAATCTTCCATTCCAGTGAGAATCTGAGTTCTGGCAAGCCCTACCTCTGTAGGCTAAAGCACTTTGGAGTCCTAAGTAAATCTGAAAGAGTCTAGGCCACAAGGGCTACAATTTCTGGGCAAGTCCTGGTGCTGTGCTGGGCTCAGAGACAGTGGACTTGGAGTGCACATGACCCAGTGAGACACCAGCTGGAGCAGCCAAGGGAGTGCTTGCACCACTCTTCCCCCAACCCCAGGCAGCACAGCTCACAGCTCTGGGAGGAGAGGGAAGAGTAAAGAGGACTTTGTCTTGCAACTTGGATACCAGCTCAGCCACAGTAAAATAAAGCACCAAGCAGATTCCTGAAGCCCCCATTCCAGGTCCTAGCTCCCAGATAACATTTCTAGACACAGCCTGGACCAGAAGGAAACCCACTGTCTTGAAAGGAAGGACCCAGTCCTGGCAGCATTCATCACCTGCTGACCAAAGAGTCCTTGGGCTTTGATTAAACATCAGTGGTACCCACACGGTACTCATCATGGGCCACACACTGTACTGGCTTCAGGTGTGACCCAGTGTATTCCCAGCTGTGGTGGCCACAGGGAGAGATCCCTTCTGCTTGAGGAAAGGAGAGGGAAGAGTAAAGGGGACTTCATCTTGCAACTTGGACACAGCTCAGCCATGGTAAAATAAAGAACCAAGCAGGCTCCTAAAGTCCCCCATCTAGGCCTTAGTTCCTGGACAGCATTTCTAGACCCACCCTGGACCTGAAGGGAGCCCGCTGCCCAGAAGGGAGAGATCCAGACCTGCTGACTAAAGAGCACTTGGGCCTTGAATAAACATCAGTGGTGCTGCCACAGGCCTGGGGTGGTGGTGGCCACTGGCAGAGATCCCTTTGGCTTGAGGAAAGGAGAGGGAAGGGTAAAGGGCTTTGTCTTCCAACTTGGATACCAGCTCAGCCACAATAAAATAAAGCACCAAGCAGACTGCTACAGCTGCCGACTCCAGGCCCCAGCTCCCGAGTAGCATTTCTAGACCCACTCTGGGCTAGAAGGGAACCCATCACCCCGAAGGGAAAGATACAAGCCTGGCTAGATTCCCCATCTGCTAACTAAACGGCCCTTGGGCCTTGAATAAACATCAGCAGTAGCCAGGCAATAGTCACCACAAGTTTTGACTGAGACCCAGTGCTGGGCTGGCTTCAGGTCTGACCCAGCACAGTCCCAGTAGTGGTAGCTACAGGAGTGCATCACCCCTGCTCCAACTCCAGGCAGCTCAGCATGAAGAGAGAGACTCTGTGTGTTTAGGGGAAAGTAAGGAAAAGGAACAAGAGACTCTGCCTCATAAACCGGGAAATTCTCCTAGATCTTACCTAGGATCACCAAGGTGATACCTCAATGAGTCTGCAAGAATTACAGCATTACTGGGCTTGTGGTGCCCCCTAATGCGGACACAGCTGCAGTGACCAAAGGCTTAGATCCTAACACTCAATTCCCTTTGAGTATCTGGAAAGTCTTCTCAAGAAAGACAAGTACAAACAAGCCCAGACTGTGAAGACTGAATAAATACCGGACTCTTCCATGCCCAGACATCTATGAACATCCACAAGCATCAAGACCATCCAGTAAAACATGACCTCATCAAATGAAGTAAATAAGACACCAGTGACCAATCCCAGAGTGACAGAGATGTGATCTTTCAGACAGAAAATTCAAAATAGCTGTTTTCAGGAAGCTCAATGAAATTCAAGATAACACAGAGAAACAATTTAGAATCCTTTCGATATATTTAATAAAGAGGTTGAAATAATTTTTTTTTTTTGTTTTGAGACAAAGTCTTGCTCTGTCGCCCAGACTGGAGTGCAGTGGTACTTTCTCGGCTCACTGCAACCTCTGCCTCCCAGGTTCAAGCGATTCTCCTGCCTCAGCCTCCTGAGTAGCTGGGATTACAGGCAGGCGCTACCATGCCCAGCTAATTCTTGTATTTTTAGTAGAGACGGGGTTTCACCATGTTGGTCAGGCTGGTCTCGAACTCCTGACCTCGTGATCTGCCCGCTCCGGCCTCCCAAAGTGCTGGGATTACAGGCATGGGCCACCGCGCCTGGCCAAGATTGAAATAATTTTTTAAAAATAAAGCAGAAATTATGGAGCTAAAAATTTATGACATACTGAAGAATGCATCAGAGTCTCAACAGCAGAACTGACCAAACAGAAGAAAAATTAGTGAGCTTGAAGACAGGCTAATTGAAAATATACAGAGGAGACAAAATTTAAAAAGAATAAAGCACACATACAAGATCTAGAAAACAGTCTTAAAAAAGCGCAAATCTAATAAGTTATTGGCTTTAAAGAGGAGGTAGAGAGAGAGATTGGGGTAGAAAGTTTATTCAAAGGGATAATAACAGAGAACTTCCCAAATCTAGAGAACAATATTAACATTCAAGTACAATAGGTTATAGAACACCAAGCAGATTTTGCCCAAGTAAGACATTTTAATAAACAAATTCCCAAAAGGCAAAGATAATGAAAAGATCCTAGAAGCAGCAAGAAAAAAGAAAGAAAGGAGCAGACTTCTCAGTGGAAACTTTACAGGCCAGGGAGAGAGAGGCATGCCATATTTAAAGTACTGAAGGAAAAAATGTGAAACATGACAGAGAAATAGAGACTTTCTCAGACAAACAAAACCTGAGAAATTTCATCAACAGCAGACAAGAAATGCAAATGGGAGTTCTTTGATCTGAAAGAAAAGGACATTAACAAACAAAAAGAAATCATCTGAACATACAAAACTCATTGGTAACAGCAAGTACACACACAAATAGAGAATATTTTAACACTGTAATTGTGATGTGTCAACTACTCATATCTTAAACAGAAAGACTAAAAGACGAATCTATCAAGAGAAATAACTTTTCAAGACATGGTATAATAAGCTGTAAATAGAAACAACAGACAACAAAAAGTTAATAAGACAAAAAATCAACAAAGAAATATCAGACTTAATCTGCACTATAAAACAAAACAAATGGAACTAATAGATCTTTACAGAACACTTCATCGAATGGCTGCAGAATACACACTCTCTTCCTCAGCACATGATTCTTCTCAATGAGAGACCACATGTTAGGCCACAAAATAATTCCTAAAACTTTTTTTTTCTTTTTTTTTTTTTGAGACACAATCTCGCTCTGTCTCCCAGGCTGGAGTGTGGTGGTGCAATCTCGCTTCACTTGCAACCTCCGCCTCCCGGGTTCAAGCAACTTTCCTGTCTCAGTCTCCCGAGTAGCTGGGACTACAGGTGCATGCCACCACACCCAGCTAATTTTGTATTTTTAGTAGAGACAGGGTTTCTCCATGTTGGCCAAGCTGGTCTCAAACTCCTGACCTCAGGTGATGTGCCCGCCTCGGCCTCCCAAAGTGCTGGAATTACAGGCGTGAACCACTACGCCTGGCCCTGTAACTCCTAAAACTTAAAAAAAAAAAAAAAAAAAAAAAATGAAATCATATCAGGTATCTTCTCTGACCACCATGGAATAAAACTAGAAATCACAAAGAGGAACTTTGGAAATTATACAAATACATGGAAATTAAGTAATACACTCCTGAATGACCAGTGGGTCAATGAAGGAATTAAGAAGAAAAAATTAAAATGTCTTAAAACAAATGAAAATGGAAACACAACATACCAAAGCCTATGAGACACAGCAAAAGCAGTACTAAGAGGAAATCTTACAGCAATAAGCGCCTACATCAAAAAACATAGAAAAACTTCAAATAAACAAACTAACAATGCATCTTAAATAACCAGAAAAGCAAGAGCAAATGAAACCCAAAATTAGAAGAAATAATAAAGATCAGAGCAGAAATAAATGAAATTTTAATGAAAAAAAATACAAAAGATCAACAAACAAAAAGTTGGTTTTTGAAAAGATAAACAAAATTGACAAAACTTTGGCCAGACTATGAAAAAGAGAAGACCCAAATAAATAAAATCAAAGATAAAAAAGGAGATATTGCAACCAATACTACTGAAATTCAAAGGATCATTAGAGACTACTATGAGCAACTATATGCCAATAAATTGGAAAACCTAGAAGAAATGGATAAATTCCTGGACACATACAACCTACCAAGATTGAACCAAGAAGAAATCCAAAACCTGAACAGACCAGTAACAAGTAACGAGATAAAAGCCAGAATAAAAAGTCTCCCAGCAAAGAAATGCCCAGGACCCAATGGTTTCACTGCTGAAATTTACCAAACATTTAAAGAAAAATACCAATCCTATTCAAACTATTCCAAGAAATAGAAGAGAAAAGAATGTTTCCAAAGCAATTCTGAAGGCAGTATTATCCTGATAACAAAACCAGACAAAGAAAGATACACGAAAAAAAGAAAACTACAGGCCAATATCCCTGGTGAACATTGATGCAAAAATCCTCAACAAAATCCTAGCAAATCAAATTCAACAAAACATTTAAAAAATTATGCATCATGACCAAGTGGGATTTATCCTAGGGATGCAAACGTGGTTTGACATATGCAATGTGGTATGAACCAAATGAAAGGTAAAAACCATATGGTCATTTCAACTGATGCTGAAAAAAAATTTAATAAAATTCAACATCCCTTCATGATAAAAACTGTCAATAAACTGGGTACAGAAGGAACATATCTCAACATAATAAAAGCCACATAAAACAGACCCACACCTAGTATCATATGAATGGAGAAAAACTGAAAGCTTTTCCTCTAAGATCTGGAACAGGATAAGGATGCCCACTGTCACCACTGTTATTCAACACAGTACTGGAAGTCCCAGCTAAAGCAATCAGACAAGGGAAAGAAATAAAGGGCATCTAAATTGGAAAGGAAGAAGTCAAATTATCCTGGTTTGCAGATGATATGACTTGATATCTGGAAAAAACTAGCCTCCACAAAAAAAAAAAAAAAAAAAAAAAAACTATTAAATAGAACTGATAAATTCAGCGAAGTTGCAGGATACAAAATCAACATGCAAAAATCAGTAGCATTTTTATATGCCAACAGTGAACAATCTGAAAAAGGAATCAAGAAAGTAATCCCATTTATAGTAGCTATGAATAGAATAAAGTAGGAATAAACTTAATCAAAGAAGTGAAAGATCTCTACAATGAAAACTATAAAACACTGACACCAGAAATGGAAGAAAACACACACACAAAAATAAAGACACTCTATGTGTAGAGATTGGATAAGTCAATACGTTAAAATGTCCACACTACCCAAAGCAATCTACACAGTCAATGCAATCCCTATCAAAATACCAATGACATTCTTTATAATTTTTTTTAAATCCTAAAAGTTATATGGAACCACAAAAGACCCAGAATAGCCAAAGCCATCCTGAGCAAAAAGAACAAAACTGGAAGAATCACATTATCTGACTTCAAATTATATTACAGAGCCTTAGTAACCCAAACAGCATGGTACTGGCATAAAAACAGACACACAGAATAATGAAATAGAATGGAGAATCCAGGAATAAATCCATACATCTACATGAACTCATTTTCGACAAAGGTGCCAAGAACATACATTGAGGAAAGGACAGTCTCTTCAGTAAATGGTGCTGGGAAAACTGGATATCCATGAGCAGAAGAATGAAACTAGACCCCCCCCAATATACAAAAATCACATCAAAAGGATTAAAGACTTACCTAAGACCTCAAACTATGAAAACTACTAAAAAACCAACAACATTGGGGAAACTCTCCAGGACACTGATCTGGGCAATGATTTCTTGAGTAATAGCCCAAAAGCACAGAATACCAAAACAAAAATGAACCTATGAGATCACATCAAGTTAAAAAGCTTCTGCACAGCAAAGGAAACAATCAACAAAGTGAAGAGACAGTCCACAGAATGGGAGAAAATACTTGCAAACTACCCATCTGACAAGGCATTAATAACCAGAATATATAAGGAGCTTAAACAATTCAATGGGGGAAAAAAATCTAGTAATCTGATTAAAAAGTGGGCAAAAGATCTTACCAGACATTCCTTAAAGACATACAAATGGCAAACAGAAACATGAAAACATACTGAATGTCGCTGATCAGAGAAATGCAAATGCAAGTCAAAACTACAATGAGATACCATCTCACCCCAATTAAAATGGCTTTTATCCAAAAGTCATGACTTTTATTCAAAAGTCATGAATGACAAATGCTGGGGAAGATGTAGAGAAAAGTAAACCCTTGTACGCTGTTGGCGGGAAAGTAAATTAGTACAGCCACTATGGAAAACAGTACAGAGGTCCCTCAAAAAAACTAAAAATAGAACTACCATATGATCCAGCAATCACACTGCTGGGTATACACCCAAAAGAAAGGAAATTAGTCTATCAAAGAAATATCTGCATTCACCATGTTTATTGCAGCACTATTTACAATAGCCAAGACTTGGAATCAACCTAAGTGTCCATTAACAGACAAATGGATAAAGAAAATATAGTCCATATACACAACAGAGTATTCAGCCATAAAAAAGAATGAGATCCTGCCATTTGCAACAACATGGATGGAACTGGAAATCATTATGTTAAGTGAAATAAGCCAGACACAGAAAGATAAATTCATATATTCTCACTCATTTGTGCGAGTTAAAAATTAAAACAATTGAACTCATGAAGATAGAGAGTAGAATGATTACCAGAGGCTGGGAAGGGTGGTGGGGCAGGGGTGGAAATAGGGATGGTTAATGGATACAATATAGTTAATAAAACCTATTATTTGACAGCACAACAGGGTGACTACAGCATTGCATGCCTGTGTCAAAATATCTCAGGTACCCCATAAATATATACACCTACTATGTACCCATAACAATTAAAAATTAGAAAAAAGAATAAGGGAGCGGGGAGGAAGGGATGGAGGGAAAGGAAAGGAGAAGAGAGAGAGAAACAGCCTGGGAAAGAGCCAGAGAGCCCTGCCTGTGCTCAGGGGTCAGCACTGCTCTGTGAAGCTTGTGTTTTAATTATAAAGGCGTGAGACTCTGGATTGTAACACAAAATAGATCATTGCACGTTGTGCTGCAAAGCTTGAAAGCTGCTTAAGTGCATCAAGATGACTAAGGACATACATTCTGGAGCCAGACCGCCAGAGTTTAAACCCCAGTTCTAGTGAATCAAGCCTTGTATTCCTTAATCGCTCTGCCTCTGTTTCATAATCTAACAATGCAGGGTTGCGGGGTGGACAGTTAAGTGAAATAATGACTTGGAGAGTTTATCATAGTGCCTGGAACATATAACAGTAAAAGTCAATAAAAGTCATTCTTTCTCTCACAATTGCCTTATATATTATATATACAATACTAGGTAGTAATGTAATACAGGTCAATTTGACCAAGAAAAATCACAATACATGAAAGACCAAAAGTCATATATACATATATATATATATACACACACACTTAGCAATAGCTACTTTATTAAACAGAAGCTGACTTTACTATTTTTTAGTTTTTTTGGAGTCAAGGGACAAGGTCTTGCTCTGTTGCCCAGGCTGGAGCACAGTGGCATGATCACGGGTCATTGCAGCTTCTATCTCCTGGCTCAAGCCATTCTCCCCACCTCGGCCTCCCTCAGAGCCAGGACTATAGGCGTGCATCACAATGCCCAGTTAATTTTTGTTTTTATAGGTGGGGTCTTGCTATGTTGCCCAGGCTCCCGGGCCTAAGTGATCCTCCCATCTTGGCCTCCCAAGTAATGGAATTACAGGCATGAGCCGCTGTGCCTGGCCAGAAGATGAATTTAAGGAGAAAAGAGGTAATGCATTTTAGATCCTGGAAGGCTGATGTCTGAAATCATTTGAAAAGCAGCAACAGAAGGTGGCTTTTGAGTCTTGTATCCTGGGGCAGACTGTGGCCTTCTGCCTAACTAGCTGGCTGCATGTTGTAGAGTCCTCAGGCTAAGGGCCTGTCACCCGGAGTCTAGAAACATGCATATGATTTGGCTGGGACAACTGTGGGCCAGGAATTAAACTGAGGATGTAACGAGGCAGCCTAGAGGTAGAGCACCCTGAGCAAGGCCTCTGCATGCAGGTGAGGCTGCTGTCCCTCAAAGGCTCTGCGCCCTCTACCTCCCACGAGCTAGGTAACCCGGCATGGGGGAGGGCACCTGCAAATCAGCATTTATTTCACAGGCACACATCACTACATCCTTCTTGGATGTTGGAATAATTATCTCAAGTTTAACAATATATTCCAGAAAGCTCTTTTATTTACCAAAAAAAAACAAAACACACACACAATGAAAAAATGGAAACCCTTAAGTAATTTCACAACTTCTTCTCACAAGGGCTGGCTATATAATAACAGGCAGATATTTTTATATTCATTTTACAGATTAACATATGAAGAGAGGGAGAAATTAAATCACTTGAAAAGAGTAATCCAGCATGTATCAAGTGGCTGAGACCAAAGCCTACCCTTCCACGACTGCAGGGGATCCAGGCCCTATTCACATTGCTGGTCTCTCTGCTGGCCAGCTCCTTTGCATTTCCCTTGAGATTTTTTTTTTCTTTTTTTCAAGACATGGGGTCTCGCTATGTTGGTTAGGCTGAACTCCGGGGCTCAAGTGATCCTCCTGCCTCAGCCTTCTGAAGCTGGAACTACAGGGAGACCACCCAACATGCCTGACTGGCCAGGTCCTTAAGAGTTTAACTTCTCTATGTCAAGAATCACACTCTTAGACACCCAGCAATGTGATTTTCAACGTTTCCCTTGAAAAAAAGAATCACTCTCATGCATCTCTCAATTTCAAAGATCAACTTTCTGTAGATATGGAGCCAGTGGAATTGCACTATAGAGTCAAACAAACTTCCCAAGAAGGGTTCCTGCAGAGAGGACAGTGAAAGCCACTCCTTTCCACCAGGTGCCCAAGGCATATGGCAGCAGAAGTTCCTAGGCAGGGACCAGAGGATAGGCAGGCAGCTCTGAAGTCAGACCCCTCTAGAATCCTAGCAAGGGTCACCTCCTCTACCCACCCCACCCCCACACCATGCTTGTCAGACACATGTAAAGGAAAATAAAGTCTCAGGACCCCCAAACTCCTTACTCAGAAGATAAAGTTAGGCCTGCAGGCTGAGTCATGCTACTTGCCATCCTCTCCCCAAAAGAATCACTGTCACTTCACAAGCTTGGGTCAAAGCATTAGATTAGACATTAACCAGCACCCTAAGGAAAGGCAATGAGCCTCAGGCATCTCCAGATGAGTGCTCCTGCAAAGAGGAAGTGCTTGGGGGTCGGGGGATGCTCTCCCCGACTGCAGATATTAAGAGCACTCCTATGCTGGTGGCAACACACACATCTAGATTCTCCTTTCTCAGAGGGGTAAACAACTGTTTGTGATGGTTTGACCGAGGGTAGGGTTTGGTCTCAGCCACTTGATACATGCTGGATTATTCTTTTCAAGTGATTTAATTTCTCCCTCTCTTCATATGTTAATCTGTAAAGTGAATATAAAAATATCTGCCTGTTATTATGTAGCAAGCCCTCGTGAGAAGTTGCAAAGTTACTTAAGGGTTTCTGTTTTTTGATACCAGATAATTTGACAATACTGAAAAAAGATCTCTATCAGGGCATCTACATAGCTTTCTTTAGTATGATGAACAAAAGCAGAAAGGAAATCAAGCTAGAGATATCTAAGAACCAAGCTCTTCTCCTACACAAAGCAGCCATAAGAATAGAGACTGTAGACTAAAGAGAATAAGGAATTAGGTTTATAGATAACCCAACAACATTATCAATATATAAAGAACAAAGAAAATAGTACATTCAAGTAAAAGCATTCTGTGGGACAAAATGCGGCTCAAACATTTCAGTGTTAGTTATTTTTAGTAAATTTTTATAGCAAAGACAGTATCTTGAAGAATTATGCCCTGGCTATGAGAAATCATTTAATCTTTCATTCAAATAGTCACATGCCAAAAACATGGTACTATAGAGACATGGACAGAATGAGATCATTATAATAAATTCTGAGTAAATTCCAGTAACCTTAAAGTTGTACAGATAGTTTTATTAGAAAACAGAACAAGTGGAGAAGAAAGATACCTGACTCGTAAACCCCCCATAACTGCCTCTTGTGTAAGTCTGTCATTTCACTTGGCTTTTGACTTAATCTGTTTATCATATAGTGATTATATAATCCATTCAATCAAGTTATCTCGAGTGCTTAAAAAGAGATCATCTACCAGGGCAGAGAATGGTCAAGAATTCAGAATCGCACCTGCTCATCTTCAGAGTCGCAACCTCCTCTGACACTGTAGAGGCTCCTCACAAACCTCAGCATATGTGAAATGCATTCATGGAACATCCTGTCTAGACATGTTTCTACAGCTTCTAAAGGTACTGGAGGGGCAAAGAGAGACCTCAGGCACAGGCACGAGGTCCCGGCCTTGGAGGACTCTTGGCCTGGAAGGGCAGAGGCTCCTGCATCTCCTCTGTGGCTGGATCGGCAGGTGCTGACAGCGGCCTGGGCTTGCAGGCCTGGGTATCCTTGTTGGCTCCAGCAGATAACGCTCCCTTCTCAAGCCTGCCCCACATTCTGTGTTTCCTCTCCCAGGAAACAGCACAACCGCACATTCAATCCTACAAGCTGGAGATCTATGAATAGGCTGAAATGCCTTCCTCCTGCCCGTCCCTGACATCAAATCAGTACCTGACCCTACTGAGCCTCCCTTCTACACATCTAACATATAAATGTCTTTCCAGGCCGGGTGCAGTGGCTCACGCCTGTAATCCCAGCACTTTGGGAGGTTGAGGTGGGTGGATCACTTAAGGTCAGGGGTTCGGGACCAGCCTGGCCAACATGGTGAAACCCCGTCACTACTAAAAATAGGAAAGTTAGCTGGGTGTGGTGGCAGGTGCCTGTAATCCCAGCTACTCAGGAGGCTGAGGCAGGAGAATCGCTTGAACCCAGGAGGCAGAGGCTACAGTGGGCGAAGAGATGCACCACTGCACTCAGCCTGGATAACAGAGCAAGACTCCGTCTCAAAAATAAATAAATAAATAAAATGAATGTCTTTCCAACCCTCATCTTCCCACCCAACTCACTCCCTGTTCTGTCGTTCATTCTTTCTCACCTAACTGTGGCCCAAGTCATCTTTCTCAACAGTAAATGTGATTCCATAACTCTCTTAAAATTCCTCCAACCAAAAGCACAAACCACCAAAGAAAAATAACTAAATTCGACTTCATAAAAATAAAATTAAAGAATTTTGTGCCATAAAGGGCATTATCAAGACAATGAAAAGATAACCCACAGAATGAGAGGAAATATTTGCAAATCATTTATCTGGTAAACGATTTGTATCCAAAGAACAAAAAGAACTCTCCAGCACTCTGGGAGGCTAAAGTGGGAGGGCTGCTTGAGGCCGCAGGGCGTGGGTTCCATGTGTATAAAACATCCAGAAGACGCAAGTCCACAGAGCCAAAACATAGATTTGTGGTTGCCAGGGGCTGGGAGGGAGGTGGTCTTGGAGGGTGACTGCTGTGAGTTAAGATGTCTTTATGGGGTGATAAAACTGTTCTAAAATTGATTGTAGTGACGGTTGCACAATTGTGTGAATATACTAAAACCCACAGACTTACGTGATTTAAATGGATTATATCTCAATAAAAGCTGCTATTTAAAAAAAAAATTCTTCAGAGACTCCCACTGTCTTGAGGATAAAATCCTAACTGCTTGGCTGGTGTCTCCTCTGGGCCACTTCCACTGACCACCCTGTGCACTCCAACAAGGACAAACTACCTGCATCACTTCCTTGGTGGCCAGACTTTCTGGCCTTAGGACCTGCTGTTCTCTTCTAGCAGCATTCCCAGAGTCCCCACCCCATACACTCAGGGGTCAACTCACCCCCTCTCCCCTCAAGACTCAGGTAGAGGTCAAACAAAATAACATTCCTTGATGACTCAGGTTTTCACTGTGAATTTCTCCACTGTATTACAATCAGGTAAAACTCTCCTAGTTCAACAAGGCTTTCAAAGGTGGTTTTCTTCAAAGGGCTTTGGCCTTAAGACTACAGTGACAACTATTAATTAGAGTCTTAAGTCTGCTTTAAGTGTTTTTCTGTCTCTTCTTTGCTTTCAGGTAACTGGGCAGCAGTCTAAATCAGTGATTATAATAAGAGCTCTGGGTACCTTGGCTCACCCCTGTAATCCCGGCACTTTGGGGAGGCACTGAGGTATGGGAGGATCATCATAAGTTTGAGATCAGCCTTGTCAACAGAGCAAGATCCTGTCTCTATGAAAATAAAAATAAAAAACTAACTGGGCGTGGTGTTGCACACCTGTAATTCCAGCTACTTGGGAAGCTGAGGTGGGAGGATCACTTGAGCCCAGGAATTTGAGATTGCAGAGAGCTATGATTGCACCACTGTACTCCAGCCTGGGCAACAGAGCAAGACCATGTCTCAAAAAAAAAAAAAGAAAAAAAGAATAAGAGCTCTAAGGTCAGACCCAACTTTGAATCCTGGCTTCATTTCATCAGTCCATTAGGCTAATAACTTAATCATTCTGTTTGCTCACATGAAAAAATATTAGACAGCAGAATCAACAGTGTACAATTAAGATAAATAACATTAAATGAAGGAAAAGCTCTGAGAGTGCTTAGCACATATAAATAGCCCAAAATATTAGTTGCAGTTATTAAAATATAATAAACTTTACTTTTTAAACATATTAATATAATTATAGCAGCCTCTCAATTCTGTTGCAAGTTTCTCTGACATTCATTCATTCAACTGAAAAGTATTTACTGAACACCTAATGGAAGGAATTGCCATGCTAAAATTACATATAGTTTAAAAGGAAATAAACTTGGAATGACAGCTTGAGTAAATTTGCCATGAGTGATACAGACTGGCTGTCTCCCCACCTAAATCTCATCTTGTATTCCCACATGTTGTGGGGGGGACCCAGTGGGAGATAACTGAATCAGGGAGGCAGGTCTTTCCTGTGCTGTTCTCCTGATAGTATAAGTCTCACGAGATCTGATGATTATATAAGGGGGAGTTTCCCTGCACAAGCTCTCTTATCTTGTCTGCCGCCATGTGAGATGTGCCTTTCACCTTCCACCATGATTGTGAGGCATCCCCAGCCAAGTGGAACTGTAAGTTCATTAATCCTTTTTTTCTTTCCAGTCTCAGGTATATCTTTATCAGCAGCATGAAAACAGGCTAATACAATGAGTAAGAAAGTGGGGTGTTTCTGTTCTGGCATCTAGCTTGGGTACTGCAAAACTCCCTCTGCTCGGTTCTTAGCCCTGTTGTGAATAGACACTGCTGATAATCATCCATAGTTCACTCTTATTGGCCTAAAGTTGAATTATGATTATTTTGGCCAATGCTGCTCCACCAAGGGAGAGGAGGAAATGTTAGTTTATTTACACTTCAGGTATAGCGGAGAATGGCTGTTAGAAAACTCAAAGATGAGGGTAAACATCTGTATTTCACCTTTAGGAACTCAGAGGCAAGCTTCAGAAGCAGGGGCTGTACCCTGGTAGGGACTTTTCGAAGCAGCAAGGCCTCATGCAGGTACTTCCCAAGAACTCACACTGGAGAGAGAAGTGCTGGGCAACACCAGGTTCACAGACAAGTCCCAAGGTCATGTGAAAGGAAGAGACTGCTCAGGCCTCACCTCACAAAAGGCATTAACGTGTCCAGGAGAAAACAAGTCCATCGGCGGGAAGCAGCCCCCTGTGGAGTCACAGGTAAGAGCAAGGGGTCGGAGCCACAGGTTCTGTGGATCTGCCCAACTGGCAAGACCACCTTTCCTCAAACTATCTGACTGTCTCCACCAAACTTCTGCCCCTTTTCAAGGGGCTTCAAGAACAGAGACCTGGGGGTGTCGGGGGAGAACCTGGCAGACATGCCATGAGCTCCGGGCCACATGCCTGTCACATCCCACATAATAAAGGCTGCACGGGCATTCTGGCTTTGTAGTTTAATCTCTAGAAGATTCCGCTCCTAGTGCTAAACTGGCTCTGCACAGCCAGGCTGAGGCCTGTGGCAACTTTCCCCAGGCCACAGCCCCTTGAGCAGAGGCTTACTGGTGCAACATCTGTGGGGCTCTCCCCAACAGCCTCCACAGGCCTCCTGGACTTCCACATCCTCATGGCTTGCCCAGGGGAGATGGAAAACAGGCCCTGTTGACAGGAGCTGCTGACAGGCCTCCTTCCCAGCATGAAGCCACAGACCTCTGCTCACCAGAGTTGATGTTTGGTGCCCAAGAGTGGGATGCCTTATGTGTGAGCTGAAGATGACTGAAATCTCCATGTTTTCAGCTCAGTAACCTTCCCACCTCTCTAGCAGCATCCAGTGGCTACTCAGGCAGAAGGTTCCCTCAGCTTCCCTGCAGGGCGCCAAATAGTTTTGCCTGCACATCTGAATCCTCTGAGGGCCAGGGTGGGTCAGGGCGTTCCCATGAGTGACCTTGGCTGAGTGACAATAATGTAATTTACTGAGATGAGTCTGAAGTTCCATGGGACAGGGCCCCGCAGGGCTGAATGCCTCGCTGAAGACCCCATAACTGAGGCGGAAAGCTTCAGGAGGGACCAGGTAATGGTGAATGGGGTGAGGTCTCTTCAGGCCGAGAAAGCCCCCTGAGCAAACATGACTGCCAGACAGGCACTGGCCCAGCCAGGCCTGGCATGGAGGGAGAGGTGGGAATATGGCTGGATGTGGGGTGGGACTGCAGGTGGAGGTGTGGTGGGAGCTGGGCACTGGGCAAAGCCATGTGGTGCCCCAGGCAGCACCGGAAGGCGCTACATGATCAGATCACTGTGAGTACTTTGTGGGGAAAGGTGAAGGAGTGGAGGCCTGGTGAGGCAAGTGCCCATTCCCCACCAAAAGCCACCCCCACCTTGTTTCTTCCTAAGAGAATCCCAATTTTGTTCAAGAATCAGGCTGCAACTGTGATTTCAAGAGAGGTGGCCTGGGGGCACTGTGTGACGCAGTTCTCACCAATCAGATGTAAAGGTAAAGCTCTGGGAGGCTCTGGGAAACCCTCTCCCCATAGGACCCAGATGTCCAGGTGACATGCCTGCCCCAAGTCACCAACAGGTGGGCCAAGATGCTTGGCAATGCTGAGCTGTCCTGCACCCCTGGCAGGAGGTCCAGAACCACAGCACTGCCAGCCACAGCCTGGGCCTGCATCATGGGCAGCCACAGCCCATCTCCCACCCTTAGGGTCCGGGATGGAGGGAGTGTCCCCTGACTCAAGCCGCTGACAGGAGGGCAGTTTCTCATATACCAATACATCACCTGGATACACTTCCAACCCACCTGACTGTTTAAACCAGGTTTCCAGATCTCTTAAGTCCTTTAAGGTGTCCTATTCCAATGTCACAGCTACAGGATCATCTATTTGCCAAATATTTCCCTCAAATTCTGGTTCTGCATCTCTGACCAGTGGCCACTCAATCAGTTTGGCTCTAGGACCCCTACAGGCAGAACACTAGTCATTTCACCTCTGCTGACTCCCCCAGACCATTCATGCCAAGGGGTTATTTATAATCTCCTTACTCTTCTGGAAGTGGACTGAAGTTTCTGCAGAAAGAACTAAGGTTCTAAGGATACCACCTATAAGCTTCAACCTCACGGGAATAAACAGATAATTTTCTTTTAAAACTTCTAGGTTTCAAGCCTAGAAAAGATATTCTAACTTGAAACCAAGATCCCAAACAACTGAAAAGGTAAAAAAGTAAATTAAAGCTGGGTCATGTTATTGTGTGGAAAAACAACAATCCCATACAACTCCATGCTGCTTGCTAGCTAGGGCAGGGATAGGAGTGGTGGCTTTGGGTTCTGTGGAAATCAGACCCGTCCTCAAAGTTGTACAGAAGTATGTCATGTGACCACAGATTAAGCACCATCAAAATGCATATGGGGTATATCAGAGAAGTTGAAAAAAATAAAGAGATCAGCAAATCAATGAAGAAAAAGAAATGAGAAGAAAAAAAGCCTACAAAATATTGTAGAAATCCTACCAATTTTCCATTTATTGTTTGAGGAAGAAACCTACCTCCTATTTTTAAAAAAGTACTTTTCAAGGCTTTTTATAGGTTCTTTTGACGGTATCTGGGTCGCTTGAGTAATCTTAACTGGAAACTTACATAGATTTACGGAATCTATTAGATCATAGGATGGTTTGGCACTACTTTCCCCCTTTGTAAATAGCTTATTGTATCCTTTTCCATAATATTCACCTTCTGGCAAGCATTAGAGTAGATGAATGCACTGCTCATGGGGTACACGTTGTTGCTTGGTGATTAACAGGACAGTTACTCCGATACCTGCTGAAGGCAGCTATATTTGGTAGTTCTCGGCAAAAAGTCAAGTGAAACCATTGAAAACTGAAGAATTAGGATTTACCCCAGGAATGCAAGCATGATTTTACACTAGAGCACCTTACAAAATCTGTTGTTATAACTTGCCTCACTAACAAGTTAAAGGAGAAAAAAACTTGATTACATAAAAACTATCAGATCACGTCATTAGCTGTAGAAAAAAATCAACCCTCATCCTTTAAAAACAAACAAGCCAAGTAGTCAGGCATGGTGGTGCCTGGCTGTAGTCCCAGCTACCCAGAAGGCTGAGGTGGGAGGATTCGCTTGAGCCCAGGAGTTCAAGGCTGCAGTTAGCTATAATCGCCACTACACTCCAGCCTAAGAGACAAAACGAGAACCTGTCTCTAAAAATAAACCACCAAACAAAACACCTCTTAGCAAAATACTTGCATAACATAATAAAAGGTATGTACCAAATGCCTACAAAAAATATACATCATGATTAAATGTTAAATGCTTCCCTTGGAATTAGATATGAGACCAGGATCCACCCACCGTCACGCTTCTATTCTACACTGCACAATGTAAAGGGGCCTGCCCAAGGTCACATCATTGCTCACTTGGGTAAGTCAAGAGGACCCAGTCCAGCATGTTAGACCCTTCATCATAGTTTTGTGCTAAAACTTCTCCTGTTATCCTTTGGACATGAGTCTCTTAAGTATTATCATTTAAATTCATGGTTGTTGGCAGATTAGTTGATAGTCTGTGGTAGAGATACAATAAGTATTAGTCCATTTAGGAGATCTGTGTTTTGCTTTTTCTACAGTAATGTAAAAGGGTAGGAAGATTAGTAGGTTACAAGTCCACTGCAATTACAAATCAGTCTCTGTGCACATAAGACAGCACAAAATCACAGACCTAGGGTCTTGATAGATATACAAGAAACCCTATGTAATAGCATGCCCCCATCTTTACCTCAAACTCTCACCTAAAAATACTAGCTAGGACCTTTCCCCTCTTACTATCAGTATTTGATAATTCTAGTTAGCATGCAGTTAAGATGTAGGATACATGAATAATAACAGTTTGATTTTAAACATATATGTTATGCCTTGCACTCTACAGAAAATGCACACATGTTCCTTTAAATTAGATTTAGTTTATTCCAGAAGATTCCAGATTTTATTGCCTCTATTTACCAAAGCTATAACTTTAAATGCTTTCATTATCAACCAAGGATAAAAAAAGTTAAATGAACAAAGAATTTTACTCAAGAAACCAACATGTACAAAAAATAAGACAAAAAAATTAATAAAGATAAAAGTAGAAACAAGTTAATCAGAAACAGATTAACAGTGGAATAGATAAACTAATCCAACTGGTTCTTTGTAATGGAATGTGGACAGACATACTCCACTCTTCTGGATAGGAAGACAAAATATCATAATCATATCAATGCAAGTTTTTATGCATGTTCAAACATGTATAAACTGAGAAAAGGCCTGAAAGGACATATAGCAAAATGTTAGCAGTTTTTCTCCAAGCGGTGAAATTAAAGGTAATACTTTTCTTTTTTGTACTTTTCTGTATTTTTCAAATCCTCTGTAATAAAAATATTTTATGATCAGAAAAAAATATTTTTAAGATGTCAAATTATTTCTCATTGATATATACATTTAATGTAATGCCAAACTACCAACAATACAGAGGGACTGATAAAGAACTTCAAGAAGGTGCACATGGGAGATAAAACATTTTGCCAGAGAGTAGTGAGTAATCTTAAAGTAAAAAAAGAATAATCTTACTCCACAAGATATTAAAACCCAATGCAAAGCCTGACTAGTAACCTCTAATGGAATTACTTCCGTACTTTCAATAAAATACCTACAAATTTAGAATACAGACAAAGAGAGAAACTCCTTAACATGACCCACCACTAAGCTCTTCAGATGGCCAAATGCAGAATCAGGCTGCAACAGACTCATCTTAAGACAGATGAAGCAGCGGAGAAAAATCTCCCTGAGAGCTCATGGCATAATTTGCTCCTTGAAACAATGACAACCCCTAAACTAAGGTAGGAAGATGTTTTGAATCCCTATTGCCAGCAGATCCCTAAATCAGACCCAGAACTTGGAGGAAACAAGAAATAGGAGGCCATCTCTCTGCACCTCTCCAGCACTGCTCTGGGAGGCGAGCAGAGTATCATATAATCACCACAATTCTTGCATCAAAAAACAAAATTACAGGCTGATTAAAGTGTTATTTTTAAAAATGAGAAAAGTTATTTATTTGCTCTTGGGCTATGGAAGATCTTCCCAAGCAAAAAAGGTTAAAAAAAAATGAAATGATTAACATATTTAAATGATATAACAATGTAATACCAAGTGCTGGCAAAGGCTCAGGGAAGCACACGATCTCATGACCGCTAGGATGAATAAACTGGCATAATATTTCTGAAGGGCAATCTGGCTGAATGTGTTGAAAGTCTTTAAAATGTTTATACTCTTTGACTCGGTAAGTCATCGTCTAGGAATTTTTCCTAAATAAACAGTAAGATAGATATAAAAAAGTATTTATAATATTGAAAGACTGGAAAGACCACAACTGTTTGATAATACATATATGTTCAACAACAGGGTAAATATGAAATATTTATATTAAAATAGTATCTGGCCTTTAAAATAATGTTTAAATGAATATTTAATGATAGGAATATGCTGAGAAAAGTTTTAATATTTCTAAAATGTTAAATGCAAAAAGAAAGTTAATAACATGTACAGGATGATTATAAATTTGTGTAACTTGTATGATACACATACACACACATATATCTGGAAGAAAACACCAAAATAGTGGTAATATTTTGGTTGAAAATTGGGAGTGATTTCATTGTCTGTTACTGGCAGCTAAAAGCATGCTGACAGACTGGCAAACTCCCACTCAATCTTCAGAACTCACTCAGTTGCTATTTCTTCCAGGAAGTCCTTCTGTGCTACCCCCAACCCCCATGTTATACCAGGTGCCCCTCCTTTGCACTAGACTAGAGCCTGGGCATAGGCTCTATGATATTCTTTACCACTGCATCATACTCTGATTTGACTCTACATCCCCACTACACTTTGAATCGCCCATAATCAGAAATTTGGGTGTTTCCTTTTTGTATCCCCCAATCCCAACCTGTCTGCAATCTAACAGGCCTTCAAGCTGGAATGCTGGTTTCATGAATGAAATAGACTAAGCAAATGCTTCTCTGTGCTCTGTGAATTTAGAGGTTAAGGGCAGAAATGTGAACAAGGATGAGCAAATACCAGTAAAGAGCTGTCTCTTCTCACCTTGGCCAGCAGACTGGAAACATGTTTAATTTCACCGTTTGCCTTTAGTAATTCTTGTCTGAGCTCATTGCAAGACAGTTCCAGTAGATCTTTCTCCGCTCGAGCTACTTTCAACATTTCTTGAACTTCGCAGCTCTCTGCCATCTGCTCCACGGCACTGGCCTCTGTGGCTTTCTGCTTCTCACCCTGCAAATGAGACTTCAAAGATCCATTCTCTATTTTTAGCCCTTCCAAGGTAACTCTACACTCTTCCAAAGTTTTGGCCATCATGTTATTATTATGCCGTTCCAGTTCTAGAAACTCATTCAGTTTTTCATTTTCTTCCTTCAGACGTTTAATCATTTCTAAAGCTCCTTGGTTTTCTTCCTCAACCTTCCGCAAGCTACAGGTCAACTGCTGCTGAATGTTGAGCAGCTTCTCTCTTTCAAAGCGGCCCTGTTCAAGAATACCTGTGCACTTCTGCTCCAGTTCAAGGATTTTTCCTTCCTGAGTGGTGGGCTCTTCATTCTTTACTCGCTCTTGTAAAAGATTCATCAGCTTCTCATTTTCTTGACTTAGCTGCTCTGCCCTCTCTCGATGCTGATGAAAGGATGTCTCTAAAATCGTCTTTTCATCCACCAGCTTCTCATTTTCAGCTGTCAATTCCTGCACCATTTGTTGCTGGTCTGATAATTCTTGTAGAGTAGCCTGTAGTTCTTCTGCAGTGCTATGGTGGTTTTCTTCCATCTTTTGTATCTTCTCTGTGAGGGAAGCCAGGGACAATTCACTTACATTGTTTGGGGAACTCCCAGCAGTAGAACACTTTGAACTCTTAAAGGGGTTACTGGTGGAGGACAGGGGCCTTGATGGTGTCTCTGCTGTAATGTGCTCAAAGTCGGAAGCATCTGGCGACAAAGAAGCTTTGGTAACATCACTACTTGAGGAGCCTGATGTCCGTAATGCATTTCCATGTATGTTTTTTTTATACTCGTCAATGTCACTGGACAACTGATTTCCAGCTGGGCTTCCGAAGCTTGACTCTTGAGTTATGGATGTTGGGCAGCTGCTGTCGCCAGTGTGACTTGCTGCCCCTTCTGAATTTGGGGAGTGCTCAAGATAGATCAGTTTCTCCTTCAGGGCCCGGTTTTCTTCCTCTAGATCGGAAAGCTCTTTCTGAAAGTTCTTGTTCTTCTCCTCAAGAGCTCTTATCATAGGTTCCGTGTCACCTGGGGAGACTGATGTTCCATCGACATTTGGGCCCAAAGCATCAGTCCCCTCAGCGTTCAGAGTCCTTTTCTCTTTGCATTTCTTTAGTTCACTTCGAAGCCTGTTAATTTCACTATCTTTTGCTTTGGCTTCTGCCAAAAGTTCCCGAACTTGGGACTCAAGCACAGCCTTTTCTCCACCTTCATTCTCTTGCTTGGGCTTTGTGGAAGGGGTCCTCAGGTGTTTGGTAGGAGTGGGAGTGTTGGAAGAAGTTGGACTAGACACCGATTTCCTGGGATTGGAGGGACCACGTGGCACAGACCTCTCTCTTGAGACAGTTACTGAAAATTCCCGTGGCGCTGGAATGCCTGTCCGTTTGGTTGTTGTAAAGGCCCCTTAAAGATAGAAGAAGAAAAAAAAAATGAAAAAATAAAGTAAGCACTCTTATAAACAAAACCCAAATGACTGTAAATCACATGGCACAGTGGACAGTGGCTGTTGCTCTTCATGCATTTCCTCCTCCTCTAGCTAATTACCCAGTTCTGACTGTGGTTTCTGTGCTTCCTCCCCACAGCCCTATACTTTGGGTAAGGCTGACTCCAAGCCTGAGCCACTCAGGATGACCCCATCCCCAGCCAGTTGCTGGTTCACGCACGTGCACACAACTCAATTAAGATCAATGTGACAAAGGGAAGGTTTTCTGGGCAAGCTATTAAACACCACGGGACCAGAGTGAGAAAATGTGTAGGTGTGGGAATGGCTGGCAACCACCCTGCCCTCTCAAGAGGAAGGTGGGAATGCAGATGGCAGAGAAGGAAGAAGGAAACTCTCAATAGCATTGTTGAGGTGCTAAATCAAACCAACCCTGAAGTTTGGCCTATAGCTGGCCTTTCAGTTAGGCAAGCCAGTAACTACCCTTCCTATAAGTCACCTTGAGCTGGGTTTTCTGTAACTTGCGAGTTAGTACATCTGCACTGATAATGTTGGCAAAAAAACAACGGCCTTTTGACAAAATACAAGTTCTTTGTGAATTTCTCAATAAACACTTTTAAAAACATCATTAACGTGTTTTGACGCATAAATTTGATTAAGAAATCAGAAGATACAGATAATACTGAGAGATGGATCTGATACAATGACATATCACTTTTGCCATAAGTGGAAATGATGTACTCATTTGTGTACAAGGACAAACAATAAATGAAATAAGAACATACCTATGGTACTTGACATGATACAGACATAATACAGAATACTTGTAACAGGAAATGCAAAGTGTAAATAATTATCTTTTATTTTCATCTGTACTATATCACAGACAATGTAAAAACAATTCTAGAGGTGAAACCCAGACATCAGTCTCTCCATTGTGCTCTAGAATTGAAACCCACCTCAGATGTTACAGTGTAAAATAAAATCCTGGACTTTTTTTTTTTTTTTTAAACAAACTCAAAGACTATTTGATGAGTCAAGGCTGGCTGCTGTCACTTACACAACTCTACATGCTTTCAGTGACAGGTGTAACGAAGGGTCCCAGAAGTGGTCAGCAACCTGTAGGCCTCTACAGCATAGGAAGGGCATGGGAGGGAATGTTCCCATAGACTAGCAGCAGCCCCAGCGCTAAGGCAGGTTCCACACCTAACAAGATGGGCAGCTGTAAACCCACCACCAAGACTGTTTCTGAGCCCTGAGCAAACACACACCTAAACATCCTGGATCATGATGACATAAAGGCTGATGGCATTCATTACTAAACATCTAACAACTGAGCTCTTTTGAAACTTTGACCTAATAAAGGCTGAACTGTCAAATTAATATATAGAAAACTATGGTTTTTAAATTAACTTCTTCAAATTAAGTTTCTGGAAAGCCAAGAGTATATCACAGACTTTTAATACAGTTGACCCCTGAACAACTTGGAGGTTAGGGGTGCCAACCTTTCATGCAGTCAAAACTCTGTGTCTAACTTTTGGCTCCCCAGAAACTTAACTACTAATAGCCTATTGCTGACTGGAAGCCTGACTGATAACATACAGTTAACACATATTTTGTGTTATATGTATTATATACTGTATTCTTAAGATAAAATGAGATAGAAAAAAGAAAATGTTATTCAGAAAACCATAAGGAAGAGAAAATACATTTGCAGTACCATACTGTATTTATCAATACCATAAGTTTACATGTCTGTTTGCAAAATGAATCATCTGTCTGAAGTGACAGGCAACCATTCCTCAATCTAGCAAGCAATTCAATGCTGTCAGGGCTTTTATTGGCTTCTAGGGAGCACTGCCAGCATCACTAGTGGCACTTCGTATGGGTCCCATAGTGTTATTCAAGGTTTGTGGTGCTGCACTAAACACAATAAAACATACCCAAGAACCTCAAGAGGTCACTTTTTACCGCGATCTGAGGTGTACTGGAGAGAGGAACTGCTCCCACAGAGATGATTAGCATCACAGTGCCTTCCAAGCAGCTACCCCCAATGCTTGAGTGCACTGCAACATCAGGAAGTGGCTATAGAATTATTACAGGAGTACTGTATGTACTACAGTTAATTGTATGCACTTATAATACTGCATCTTTATATTTGTTTACATTTCTCTCAACTATGAATAGCATGTGTACATAAGTTTAGACAAATTTTAACTTTTTATAATAGATTTGTGTATATTTTATGGTAGTAAATGATAAAACTGATTATTAGTATCTACATGTATTTTATGCATTCATGACATATGTAACTTTTTCTCAATTTTTTCCGTATTTCTAGACTACCCAGTTCATCTGAATTTTTTCAAACTGTTGCAACTCTCCAAATAATTTTCCAATGTATTTATTTTTTTAAGTCTCCATATAAATGGACCCACACAGTACAAGCCAGTGTTGTTCATGGGTCAGCCTTACTTTTAGATGTCAGATACCTAACCTGCATCATACTACACACTCAATGAGGAAAAGACTTATTTAATTATTCTCGTGAAATAAGTATTAAAACCACTAAGCACTAAAATGTTTTAGTAATGCTAGTTCTCTAGAATAAAGTCATTGCAGCAAGGACCGTATTAAAAACTGGAAGATAACTAAAGTTTCACCATAACTCTAGTCAGAACAGGCAAACCTGAGAGTCCAGGACTGATCATCACACAGGCATTTGTTATTCTTAATAACATCACTAAATTAAGGCTGCCTTTTTCTTTCTTATTTTTTTGAGATGGAGTTATGCTCTTGTTGCCCAGGCTGGAATGCAATGTGCGATCTCAGCTCACTGCAACCTCTGCCTCCCAAGTTTAAGTGATTCTCCTGCCTCAGCCTCCCCAATAGCTGGAACTACAGGCGTGAGCCACCATGCTCGGCTAATTTACTGTATTTCGGGGGTTTTTTGTTTTTTTTTTTTCAGTAGAGATGGGGTTTTACCATGTTGGCCAGGCTGGTCTCGAACTCCTGACCTCAGGTGATCTCCCCGCCTTGCCCTCCCAAGTGCTAGGATGACAGGCATGAGCCACCGTGCCCAGCCACTTTCTTTTTTTTAAACCTTCAATCGTTTGTTGGTTTTGAAGCTGGAAGAACTAACATAGAACAGATCAACTCTGTTGTTATTTCCAGCTACAGTTTAACACCTTCCTTTTGCAGCCAAATTGTACTCTGTTCTCCCCATAAGTGTTACTTCTGCCTTATCTATACTACTAGGAATTTTTAAAAACCATGAAACTGAAGTATATTTATGAACGGATGTGTATTATGAAATGTACAATCCAGCCATATTTTTGTTATATCTATTCCTTTTTTTTTCTTTTTTCTTTTTTTTTTTTACTATGTCTGTCTCTGTTTTCCAAAAGATTCTTCCCATCTCTGTACACCTCATTTCAGAAACTGTTACAGAGCACAGGTTACGTTCAGAGTTGCTAAAAATTCATCATCAGACCAATGATGATGGTCTTGGCTGTTGCACCCACCATGTGAGCCCAGGCCTCCAGCCCAAACACACCTCCTCGTGGGTACTGACAGGGAAAAGTAAAGAGCAACAGCCCTACAGCTTACGACACCTCCTTCAAGCAGTGAGAGTCAGACCTCTCTGCTAACCAAAGCACTCTGAAGTCCTGAGACTGGCCATGCTTCCTTACACAGCACCACATCAGGGACAGTGGAGAGAAGGGCCAGTGGAACAGGGATTGGCTCAGCCAGCACCATTGGATCTTTTGTGCTGCTCCCACCCCGTCATCACTTATGTGTACCATCCTCGTGAGGCTGGCTGACTCCAAGAAGTTAACATAAAAGCAAGCTCCATCTCATAATTATGAAGATTAACACAATCATAAAGAAGAAACATGTTTGAAGTGTGACATTTTTTAAATGCCAATGAAAAATTATACTGTGGTCAATCACGAGTACATCAAACTAAGCATTCATAGACTTCATATAAAATAAGCATTCACAAACTATAAAGGAACACATAATATTGAGAACAGTTGAGTATTAAGCTGGTTGGTCTGTGAGTCATGTTCCTGTTTCTCTTTTATGATTACATTTGTGCAATAAATTAGAAAACAGGAGTTAGCCAAACTGTATATGAAAAAAATGCACTAATCATCAGGGAAATGCAAATTAAAACCACAATGAGCTATCACTTCACACCTGTTAGAATGGGTACTACATTTGGGAGGTCAAGGCAGGTGGATCACAAGGTCAGGACATCGAGACCATTCTGGCCAACGTGGTGAAACCCCGCCTCTATTAAAAATGTAAAAATTAGCCAGGCAGTGGTGCCGTACATGCCTGTAGTCCCACCTACTCAGGAGGCTGAGGCAAGAGAATCACTTAAAGCTGGGAGGCGGAGGTTGCAGTGAGCCAAGATCACGCCACTGCACTTCAGCCTGGGCAACAGAGCGAGACTCTCTCTCAAAAAATAAAATAAAATAAAATAAGACACAAGATAACAAGTATTGGTGAGGATGTGGAGAAAAGGGAATCCCTGTACACTGTTGGTGAGAATGTCAATCAGTACAACCATTATGGAGAACAGTATGGAGTTTCCTCAAAAAATTAAAAATAAGGCCAAGGCAGTAGGATCACTAGAGACTAGGAGTTCAAGAACAGCCTGGGCAACATAGTGAGGCCCTATCTCTACACAAAAATATTTAAACATTAGCCTGGGAATGGGGGCATGCACCTGTGGTCCCAGCCACTTGGAAGGATGAGGTAGGAGGATCACTTGAGCCCAGGAGTTTGAGGCTGCAGTGAGCTCAGATTACACCACTGTACTCCAGCCTGGGTGACCAGAGAAAGACCCTGTCTCTATTTAAAATAATAATAATAAAAAAAAAAACAGCACGGTGGCTCACGCCTGTAATTCCAGCACTTTGGGAGGCCGAGGCGGGTGGATCACCTGAGGTGAGGAGTTCAAGACCAGCCTGGCCAACATGGCAAAACCCTGTCTCTACTAAAAATACAAAAATCAGCTGGGCGCCATGGCGCATGCCTGTAACCCCAGCTACTTGGGAGGCTGAGGCAGGAGAATTGCTTGAACCCAGGAGGCGAAGGTTGCAGGGAGCCGAAATCACACTACTGCACTCCAGCCTGGGCAACAGAGCAAGACTCTGTTTCAAAAAAAAAAAAAAAAAAAGAGCTACCATAAGATCCTGCAATCCCATTACCACATATGTAGCCTAGAAGGCAACAAAGCAAACGCCTTCAAAGTTCACAGGGAAAATGATTTTCAACCTAGATTTCTCTACCCAGATGAACATAAATCAATCACAGAGGTAGAATACATTTTAAAGCATGCAAAAACTGAGAAAATTAAACTGTTAATACCCTTTCTAAGGAAGATATTTGAGGATGTGTTCCAGAAAAACAAGGGAGGAAACCAAAGAGGAAGAGGAAGCAGTGGCTCTATTACAGGAAACCAGTCAAGAGAAGTCTCAAAATGATATCCATGAAACAAGTCTGAAAAATTAGTCTCTGATTCAAGAGGACAAAGTGCCCCTCTTAATAAAAGGCAAGGGTTAGAGGTCCAACTTATGAGGGATAGAGTCCCTTCTAAGATTTAGGGGGTTAGAGGCCCGTCTCGGTAAAGGCCTTCTTGGGTAAGAACAGGTTTGGCACTATGGGATGTTAACTGCTATTCTCTTTGGATTAATCTGCCTTGCACTCTTTGCTAATGGCTGTGGGTGACAGAGTTAGGCATGTACAGGACTATGGGACATGGGGAACTTTTTCTTCCCTAAAAGGGGAAACTTAAGAGCTGATGGGATGGCTGGAAAAGATCCCTTTGCTACTGAGAAGCAGCCACCTGAACTTTTCAATGTCACTGCAATGGGTGGGTCTTTCTCTGACCTCCCTGATCATTTCGCTTTCCCCACCCTGCTACAGGCAATGCTTTTCTCTCTCTCCTTTTCCTTTCCTATCTTTTCTGTTACTCAGGGCAACCATCTTGCCCAGAGGCCACGTTAAGTCTGAGGCTGGATTAAAGATGACAGGGCCCATCTGGGGGCAAATTTAAGCCTCACCAGTTTGATACTGGGTGTTAAGCAGAGTGGCTAATGTCTATGTTTTATCACACGTATTTCGCTCTGGCCAGAACAAAAAAAAGTAATTTTCCTTTATGATGAGGCTTGGCCCCCAGGGCAATGGTGCTGCAAGCCAGATCACTAGTGCCACTCAGGGAAAGGGAACCCAGAAGCCTGGCATGCTGGCAAAAGGGTAAGAATTTCTTGCCAGTCAGATTTCTAGCTTCTCACTCTCTGTGCAAACAGTTGAATGAATGGGGAAAAAATATCAGTATTTATCTCCTCTGTAATGTTTTGATTAATGCAAAAAAAAATTCTAAGGCTAGTCTTCAGCTAGTGTATTTTGTGCTATGAATTTGTTTTTCTGTGTCAAGGGGTGCTTTAGGATAAAACAGGGGCTTAGAATACCTGCAGGCCCACTTTTCAAGATGAGCCAGCAAGCTGGTCAGTAACAAACTTGGCTGCAGGTCCCTGAAACAAACAAAAAAGTGGATAAAGTCTCCACCTTGTTTATGTCCTTGGGAGCTTGACCTTGTAACCATGTGGCAGTACTTTTGGTCTCTGCCTTCCAGGGAACAGGAATTTTAGGGTTCATGTCATAGTTAGATCTAAAAATCATTATTAGTTAAAAGCCTTTGCAAGCTCGAAATTAACTACTCTAGATTCCTTCTAGGAAAGGAAACAGAGACTGTCCCGTGCTGTAGCTCAGAAGCCAGGGTTTTGCACTTTCACAGTGGCAGTTCGGGTTCGATTCCTTCCCTAGGAAGTCGTTTCTGGTTTAATATCTGTGTGACCTTGTCTATTCTCTTCTCCTCCATGGACTGTCTTAAATTTTCCTTTCTCTAAGCACCTTGGAGGTTACCTTAGGTAAAGTTCAAAAGCCAGAAATATTGGTTGTTTGGCATAAGAAATTCTAAAAAGACTTTATTAAAGAGTGCTATGGTTAAAATCAGTTTAATTAAAAGCAGATATTCAAGCTCTAACAGGCTGAACTCCTTGGGAAAAACAGGAGGCACCAGAGACCCCCTTTCCTGGCCCTGTTCTTCCAAGGGCTCCACCTTAAAGCCAGTAATCCAATTAAGAAACTTAGAAACTGGCAAATGAAAAATCTTACAACTACTGTAGTAATCTTCTTCTTTCTGTGTAGCTATATACATATTATGTGTAATGTTTATATAAAAGAAGTCTAATTAATTGGCTGAAACAAAAATAAGTGCTTAAATCAAATATTTTGAAAGCAAAATAAAAACTGTAATGCCTTTTAGTTCATGTAATCTTAGTAATCTTTGGGAAATACAAACAGCTTTAAAAATTACTGATAAAATAAAAACATTCAGTCTAAATTATGCAGGTCAGATATTAAGTCTGTTAAATGCTTTAAGGTCATAAACTGTTTAACTTTTAAAAATTGTTCAATTTACCTGCCTTAAAGCCATTAGATTCTAGATAAGGCCTGGGGACATGTGGAATTGGCCATGCCCCCTAGCTATACAAAGATGATTATAAAGAAAGATTTTATATCAGATCTTGGTATGGTAAATTCTTCTCCTAAAATAAAATGGTTGTTTAAAAGGAGGGATGTTTAGGGCAAGTCAGGAAGTCCAAGAATGTCTCAGACGGTCTGTGTAAGTCGTGAAAGGATTTTTGAGAGAGAATTTATGCAAGAAATGTTGCACAATTCAAAGGTTGTTAGGCCTCCTAAATGTGTCATAAAATGCCACTATGACTCTTACTGTATAACTTGCCTGCTTAAGTAAGGTAAGGCCTGGGGACATGTGGAGTTAGCCATGCCCCCTAGCTATGCTGGAGAGTCAGCCCTTATCTGCACTTCTGCCTGGCGTGTCCTAGGCTAGGCTCTACACCTAGTACACAATTAAAATTGCTTACTAACCAGGGTTTTCACCAAAAGTAAAAGTCGCTAAAAGTTAACATTGTAACATGTAATTGAGACTATTGAAGAAATAGCTTCACCTGTAAGGTGTGTAAGGAAAGTAGAATATATTTTTGGTAAAAGATTATAAGAAGGAATGGGAATATGGGTTTTTTGCCTAAAGGGTTAAAGAATTGCTTCAAATTAGAATAAAGCTCAAGGTTTGAACAGTTGTGGAAGGTTTGTAAAAAAATTAATTGTAAAAGAGATTCTGTGTGTGGACATTGGCTAAATTAAAGGGGTATTATTCAGTTTTCCTATAAATTAAACATTGGAATAAAAGCACAACAGGTTTTTCTTAGAGCAAAAACCTGCTTATGACCTGTTCTTTAACAACAACTTGTAAAGGGTTATAAAAGGTTTATGAGAATCTTACCTTATGGTCAAACTGATTAAGATTGGAAAGATTTATTTATTTATAAGGTTTTATTAAGAATTGGCAAAACCCTATCTCTACTAAAAATACAAAAAATTAGCCAGGTGTGGTGGCTGATGCCTGTAGTCTCAGCTACTCAGGAGGTTGAGGCAGGATAACTGTTTGAACCCGGGAGGCAGAGATTGCAGTGAGCCAAGATAGCGTCACTGCACTCCAGACTGGGTGACAGAGCAAGACTCCGTCTCAAAAAAAAAAAAATTGGGCTTTATATCTGTAATGCACTAATACAAGTGACATTTGGCTTATTTGATATAAAAATCATACAGGAAGCATTATCAAATGTGAAATGGTGTTTTGCTTTCTTTGGACTATATTTACGTAAATGTGTTATTGGTATATTCTAAAGTTATGGGAAACTCCTATAATTCTAATATTATTTAGTGTGTTATTTATAATTGTTATGTAAAATTCTGTGTATCACAGAAGTAACCAAATTTCCTTATCAATTGTGGCTTTAATAGTGGCTGTCCTAAAGCTTTTTATCATCCAGAGATGACTGTCTTGTTTTAATCCTCTTTAGAAGGTGGTTTATAATCAATTATAGAACTCTAACAGGTGTTCTTCAATGCAGGTTTTCTTGTAACTTTGGTGAGTGTAACAACAGAATAGAGGAAAACCTTTCAGGACTCTCATGGAGAGCTGAAATGTTCATGAATATCAAGCAAAACAGGAGTTACCTAAATTCACTGAACCAATAAAAAACTGACGTAATATTTTAAACTTTGCATAAAACACTACTGATCCTTTGTTTTTCAGAGTCAAGGAAACTTTCCTTTTGAGCTATTTATATTATAGCTCTTAACAGTTGAATATATACTCCTATGCACAAAATTCAGAGCATATTTGTTTCTATCTGACTTCTCCAGAATTTGGCAACTAGTTGTGAGTATTCTTAACTTACAGCAAAATAGTTATTTGCAAAGGTGCAATAAGAATCTTTTCTTAGCTGGGCACGGTGGCTCACACCTGTAATCCCAGCACTTTGGGAGGCCGAGGCAGATGTGTCTCGCGGTCAGGAGATCGAGACCATCCTAGCCAACATGGTGAAACCCCATCTCTACTAAAATACAAAAAATTAGCTGGGCGTGGTGGCGCCACCTGTAGTCCCAGCTACTCAGGGGGCTGAGGCAGGGGAATCGCTTGAACCTGGGAGGCAGAGGTTGCAGTGAGCCAAGATCATGTCACTGCACTCCAGCCTGGTGACAGAGCAAGACTCCGTCTCAAAAAAAAAAAAAAAAATCCATTCTCTTTTGTAACAGAACACAATTGGAGAAATTGGTTATTTTACCAAGGTTTTGAGTGGAATGGTGTGTTTTCCTTTAAGGAATTAAACTTGACTTATAGAGCCAATAAAAGCCTGTGTGGAACTGGCCTCATACCTTGTCTACAACAGTCCCTGTTCAAGGTTTCTGACTTGGGGTAAGTAAAGAATGTCACTTTCTCACAGGTCCAAGAGCTCCAAGTTATCCTGGGACCTCAAAAAGAAAGGAATTTACCCAACTCATAGATATTTGAGGGTACAAACCCATGACGGGGCTCAGCTTTTAAAAAGTCTTATCTGAGATCCCTTACAAAACAGAGTTCCATTAAAGCCAATTAAAAAGCCTATGTGAAAAATAATTATTCTTGCTGCACTTTATACAAATAATCAGGCCAAGTATAATAAAACAAATCAGTCTTACCATAATTTGTCTTTCGTAAAAATGGAAAACTGGGGAGAGAAATATGTTTCAAGAACTATGGTACACCTGTTATTAAATTCTAGTCTCATCTGTTGTTTTTTAGTTTGTTTCTGCAATTTAGTCTACACCTGCTTATTCCTGTGAACCTACCAGTGATCTCTGACTGCTGCTCAGAAGAAACAAGAGGGATGGATAATGTAAAAATCTGGATTAGTATTCTAATTCTGGGCACATTACAATCAGCTAACAACCCTATATCAGCTTAATTCCAACAGCTGCCCAGTTCATGGGAAGTCTTCTAATTTAGTTTACTTGGAATAACTTTATTTATTTTGCTTTACTCTTGTGAAATATATTGCTGTTATACTTTTTGTGTAGGAATACAGGACAAGCTTACTGAATGTTTTCTTAAACTCTTATTCATCTTCCAGATATCACCCTTTGTCGAAACTCAAGAGTTATGAATGGACCTTACCATACTGATGCTTTCTGACTATGCTCCTCTCTACTCTGAATGTAAGAGACCCTAATAGTTTGGCAGGAATATCATCACCTCTATTCAGCCTGAAGGAGTTACAGAAGATGAATCTTCATCCCTCTGCAACCCTTAGGATTAAGGGTTCTCTTATAAAAGGGAGGGGGAAAATGTCAGAGGCATGTGAACCAGAACAACTCCATCTTGAATAGGAGCTGGGTAAAATGAGGCTGAAACCTACTGGGCTGCATTCCCAGTTAAGGCATTCTAAGTCACAGGATGAGATAAGAAGTTGGCACAAGATACAGGTCATAAAGACCTCGCTGATATAACAGGCTGCAGTAAAGAAGCTGGCTAAATCCTACCAAAACCAAGATGGCCACAAGAGCGACCTCTGGTCGTCCTCACTACTACACTCCTGCCAACACCATGACAGTTTACAAATGTCATAGCAATGTCAGGAAATTACCCTATATGGTCTAAAAAGAGGAGGCATGAATAATCCACCCCTTGTTTAGCATATCATCAAAAAATAACCATAAAAATGGGCAACCAACAGCCCTCAGGGCTGCTCTATGGAATAGCCATTCTTTTATTCCTTTACTTTCTTACTAAACTTGCTTTCACTTTGCACTGTGGACTTGCCCTGAATTCTTTCTTGTGCGAGATCCAAGAATTCTCTCTTAAGGTCTGGTTCGGGCCCCCTTTCCTGTAACAAAAATAGTCACAAAACAAGAAACTTCATAAAAATAAGCTGTATAAGACAGATAACAAAATCATAGCGCATAACTTCACTCTGCAGGGCACAATATATATGTAGTCACGATAATATCCATACTACACACAGAACATGCAAGACTATTTTCTAGAACATATGAATACTGTCATCCTTGCTAGTGAAAAAGGTAAAGTACAGATGAAAGAAACTGGGAGGTAGAAGAGAAAGCAGATAGAGTGATAAAAGGATGGCAGCAATAATATCCACCATCACCTTACAAATAGGGTGTCAAAGATACTATATACAGTTAACGAGACAAGAAATAAAGATGCAATACGTTACTAAAAGCAATAACCAAGAAAGAAACTAAAAACAGTGATATGATGACACTAGGAGGGGGTTGCAGGGCCATGTGTTAAATCCTCATCTATCATAAGAGGAATCAACAAAATTGGGGAAAAAAAATAGCAACATCAAAAGAATGAGAACACAGGCCACAGGCTGGGAGAAAATATGTGCAAAAGACATATCTGATAAAGGACTGTTATCCAAAATATACAAAGAATTCTCAAAACTCAACAATAAGAAAATGAAGCCTCGGTGTAGTGGCTCACACCTGTAATCCCAGCACAGCACTTTGGGAGGCCAGGGCGGGAGGATCACCTGTGTCCAGGAGTTCAAGACCAGTCTGGGCAGTCTTGAGACCCCTGTCTCAAGGGGTCTCCCTGCATAGTGAGACTCGTCTCATCAAAAATTAGCTGGGTATGGTGGCTTACACTTGTAGTCCCAGCTACTCAGGAGACTGAGGAAGAAGGATCACTTGAGCACAGGAGGTGAAGGCTGCAGTGAGTCATAACTGCACCACTGCACTCCAGCCTGCGCAACAGAGTGAGACACTGTCTCAATGAAGAAAAAAATGGAAAATGAAACACCTGACTAAAAATGGAAAAACATCTGAATAGACAACTCACCAAAGAAGAAATACAGATGGAAAATGAGCATATGAAAAGCTGCTCCACATCAGACAGTGTGGCAATTCCTCATGGATCTAGAACTAGAAATACCATTTGACCCAGTGATCCCATTAAAGGGTATATACCCAAAGAATGATAAATCATTCTACTATAAAGACTCATGCAGATGTATGTTTATTGCAGCACTGTTCACAATAGCAAAGACTTGGAACCAACCCAAATGCCCATCAATGATAGACTGGATAAAGAAAATGTGGCACATATACACCATGGAATACTACGCAGCCATAAAAAAGGATGAGTTCACGTCCTTTGCAGGGACATGGATGGAGCTGGAAACCATCATTCTCAGCAAACTAACACAAGAACAGAAAACCAAACATCGCATGTTCTTTCTCGTAAGTGGGAGCTGAACAATAAGAACACATGGACACAGGGAGGGGAATATCACACACCAGGGCCTGTCAGTGGGTCGGGGGCTAGGGGAGGGAAAGCATTAGGAGAAATACCTAATGTAGAATACGGGTTGATGATGGGTGCAGCAAACCATCATGGTATGTGTATACCTATGTAACAAACCTGCACATTCTGCACATGTACCCCAGAACTTAAAGTATAATAATAATTAAAAAAAAAAAAAAAAGCTGCTCCACATCATACATCTCTAGAGAATTTCAAATTAACACAAGAGTGAGATATCACTACACAACTATTAGAATGGCTAAAATCCAAAACAATAAGAACACCAAATACTGGTTAGGATGTGGAGCAACAGGGACTCTCATTGCTGGTAGGAATGCAAAATAATTCAGCCACGTTGGAAGACAGTTTGGTGGTTTCTTAGAAAAGTAAACATACTTGTTCTCTATGATCCAGCAATAGCACTCCTTGGTATTTGGCCAAATGAGTCAAAAACATATGTCCACACAAAAACCTGCACATGGATCTTTACAGCAGCTTTACTCATAACTGCCAAAACTTGGAAGCAACCAACTGTGGTACACCCAGATAATGGAATATTAGTATCATCCACCCCTTAAAATGAAGTAACTATCAAGCCATGAAAAGACATGCAGGAACCTTAAATGAAGCATTTACTAAGTTAAAGAAGCAGTCTGAAAAAGCTACACACAGTATGATTCCAACTATGACATTCTGGAAAAGACAAAACTACAGAGACTGTAGTTTTGTAAAACTATGGTCCTTTTGCTTGCTAAAGCAAAAAGATCAATGGTTGCCAGGGGTTGGGGAGAGGGAGGAATGAATAGGTAGAACCAGGCACAGGTGAGCCACTGTGCCTGCCCATTCATCCCCCACCCCCAAGGGAGGGAGGCAAGGTGGAAGAATCGCTGAGGCCAAGAGTTCCAGACCAGCCTGGGCAAGACAGCAAGGCCCTGTCTCTACAAAAAACTTGGATACATGGCATTATACATTTATCCAAACCTACAGAATGCACAATGCCAAGAGTGAACCTCAATATAAACCATGGACTCTGAGCAATGATACATCGGTGTGGGTTCAATGATTGTAACAATGTGCCACTCTGGGGGAAGATGTTGATAATGAGGAGGCTGAGTGTGTTTGGGAACAGGAGTACACTATACGAAAACTTGTACTTTTCACTCAATTTTGCTGTGCCTAAAACTGCTCTTTAAAAAAGAGTGTTTATTTTTTTAGAAGGCGGTAAAAGCATAATAAAGTGGTTACCTTTGAGAAGAGGGACAAGAAATGGGAAGGGGTAGGGCAGCAGCAGTCTTGCTTTTCATAATAAGCTCCTTGTCCTGGTCCATTATTTTAACCCTTGTATATACTACTTTGATAATGAAAATTAGGAAAAAGAAATATGAATGTTTATGAGTACAGTGTGGAAACAGGCAATTAGCAATCTGTTGGTTTTATAGGCAGCACTGATCCTTTGGACTTAGAACAAATGAGATAAAAGAAGTTTGAGGCAATTCAGCAAGCATATGCACGGCCATAAGGAACTAAGTCTGTTATCAAATCTTGGGGCCCCACCTTGACTGTGACAGAAAAGTAGTTTTTTCCACAGCTGGACTGTCTTTTGGGTCATCTCAGTGGTGTGCTTTCTAGAGATTCATACCTAACTTGTACTAAAAGTCAACAGAAATTGTCTTTGCAAATCAAATGGAGGGAAAAAAAACACAAAAGAGTCCTACACTCATGCAAATGAACCAAATTACTCACCCATTTTACTTCCTTTGTTAAAAGCAAACAGCAGTGTCAATGTGTAAAGATGGTTTTTGTAAAGGGATAAACATTTTCTATCTCATCTCCATTTTACTTTTTGGAAGAATGCAAAATTAATTTTCCTCACACTCTACTTGCTCAGCAAATTGGATTAGAATTCAAAATGCTTGTAAATCTACTCCTCCTGTTTCCCAAATACTCATGCTGTACCACGGCCACTATGAACAGCACTCCAGAAAGAGGGGGACAATAAAGCTTCTGAACAAAAGCCCCCTAACACTAAGAAGGGGCTCAGGCCTGGAGAGGACACAGTGACCGCTCTGTGTCAGGATGCAGGGGAGATAGGGCAGCAGACAAAGCCTCAGTGTTTCTGAGGAGAGATAATGGTATGGTCTGACTAGCTTCTAGCAGGCGGCCCACACAACCGGCTGCCATTAGTCATCTCCAGGAGAAACCAGAATGCCAAGCAGCTCTGGGAGGGCAGCTCCTGACAGGCCATTTGAAAAGTGCAAAGCAGGCAGAGACATCAAATTTCCATTGAAACTGAAGTGGCTGGAGGAGCGCTTGGTCCCAGAATTCTCTCTGCATACTGCCTTAGCTTCCTTGCCCATTGTGTGGGCCAAATGAAATCCTCATTGCCTAACTAGAGAGCTTGGCACCTCTGAACAGAAATCTCCCAGCAGCACTGTGGGAAAATAAAGCCCACAGTCTCCAGGCACCAAACACTGAGAATGAGGAGGAGCTGAGGGTCCGGGCTTTAGTGAACTAAAAGATCTGCCATATTCACGTGCAGCCTTACTTTCAGGACAGATGGGAAAAGCTAACTTCCAGGTTAGCGAGGCTTGATGCAAGTGAGAACCACCCAGTCTAGTCTAGATCATAATCAGGCCCTGACTTCCTACAGTTATGGCTCAGGTGTACCTCAGTTATACCTCACAGAGATCACCGAGAAACTTCCAAGTTCCACCAGGAAAACATAATAAATTCACCTGAATTTGTAACTGGAGAAATTAGAGAATTAGATGGACTGGGCATGCAAAATCCTATTTATTTCTATTAATATCACTTTGGGGGTGGGAGTTGTTTTCTAAAACCACCCACGGGTCAAAACACACAAAGAACTTTAAGGAATCGTCCATATCCTTTGAATCGGAGTTTACTATGTAGGAAGGATAACAGCACTTTACCTTTGTGTAACACTTTGGTTTTGTAAGCACTTTCACATACATTAACTTGAGGCTCACAAAACTCAGTTCATAAAAGTATTATTATTGTTATTTTACAGATAAAGAAACAAAGTCTGAGAGACTTCATAATTTGCCCAATGGTCACATCATAAGTATGTCTTCTAATACAAGCCGGGCGCGGTGGCTCACACCTGTAATCTCAGCACTTTGGGAGGCCAAGGCAGGCAGATCACCTGAGGTTAGGAATTCGAGATCAGCCTAGCCAACATGGTGAAACCCCGTCTCTACTAAAAACACAAAAATTAGCCAGGCGTGGTGGTGCGCACCTGTATCCCAGCTACTCCGGAGGCTGAGACAGGAGAATCACTTGAATCCAGGAGGCAGAGGCTGCAGTGAGCCGAGATCACACCACTGCACTCCAGCCTGGGTGACAAGTGAGACTCTGTCTCCAAAAAAAAAAAGGATGTCTTTTAATACCTAAGGAAGTACAAAATCACGTTATTTCAGAACTGGAAGAAACAGAAATCATATAACCTAATTTTTCATTCAAAGTGGCATCATAGCATCCAACTTCTGTTGCCATCTACTAAACTCTCATGTTCCAGTTACCACTGAATATTTTCAGTAAAAGGAAACCCACCACTAGACAACCCCTTCCACTGTTGAGCAGCTCAAATAGTTGGACAATCCTTCTTTATATGAGGCTGAATTCTCATATAAAGAATTCACACACCGGTTCCAGTTCTGAAACACTCTGGAACCACAAAGAACAAATTTATTGCCTCTTCCACGTGGCATTTGAATGTCTGCAGGCAGCTTTGTTTCCCCATTGGTCTTCTAAATCTTCACTCAAAACATTCCTAATTCTTCCCACCAGGCCTCATAGGTCCCCGGGTCCATTCATTGGATAAACTGCCTGGAGAGCTTCTGATTTACCAAGGTCCCTCTGAAATATTATCCAGAATCTCAGAAACACTGCAGATGTGGGTTTCTGTGAGTTAAAAATCTCTTGGTTGCAACAGAAAACCCAACTCAAGCTTACAACAATAAAAAGAGGTTTTGGCTCACATAACTGAAAGTCTAGGATCAAGTCCAACTTCAGGTCTGGCTCAATTGAAAGATGTTCTCTCAAGGTCAATTTCTCTCCATCTTCTGCTCCTCCCTTCCTCCACAGGTCACCTTCATCAATAAGCTGCCTGCCCTCATGGCAAAGTGATGGTACTGGCAGCTCCAGGGCTCACATCTGCACACCATCAAATCCAGCAAAGAGCGGGGACTCTCTCCCAGGCACCCCAACAAATGTTTACTCAACACTCATTCTGATTGAGTCTCTGCCATCCTTGACTCACTGAGACCACGGTGATATGCTGACTCACATTAAAGTGGGAATTAGCTAAAGAGAATTCCTGGGAGAAGATGGGGTTAAATGCTGGGAAGTCAACCAAAAAGTGTTCAAAATGTGGTCTGACCAATGCCGAGTCAGTTCTCTGGTGTAGTATACTGGTATGGGTTGAGCATCTCTAATTCAGAAAAAAGTCCAAAACCCTAAACATTCTGAGTGCTGACATGACCATAAAAGGAAACACTCATTGGAGTATTTCAGATTTCCAGATTAGGGATGCTCAATTGGTAAGTATAATGCAAGTATTCCAAAACACACAAAAAAATCCAAAGTCCAAAACACATCTGGTCCCAAGCATTTCAGATAAGGGATACTCAAACCTGTATAATTAATACAGCACATAGCACAGGTGTAGTGTGCCAGTTGAAAACAAACCAACCCAAAAGACTTCAGGCCCCAGCAGGGGACATCAGGCAACAATTAAAAACAAAAATTGGCCAGACTCAGTGGCTCACACCTATAATCTATAATCCCAGCACTTTGGGAGGCCAAGGCAGGAGCACTGCTTGAGCCCAGGAGTTTGAGACCAGCCTGGGCAACACAGTGAGACACCCATCTCTACTGAAAATACAAAAAAATAACCAGGTGTGGTGGTGTCTGCCTGCAGCTCTAGCTACTCAGGAGGCTGAGGTGGGAGGATCACCTGAGCCTGGGAAGTCAAGGCTACAGTAAGCTGTGATTGTACCACTGCGCTTCAGCCTGAGCAATGGGAGTGAGACCATGTCTCATAAGCAGACACATACATACAAAAATCACGTAAACCATTTGGCATACTTTTAGTATACATGAGACACAATACAAGCACTTGCTTTATTGAGCTTTGCTTTGTTGTGCTTTGCAGATAATATATTTCTTAAAAATTGAAGGCTTGTGGCAACCCTGCATTGAGCAAGTCTATCAGCGCCATTTCTCCAACAGAATGTGCTTACTTCGTTAGCATTTTTTAGCAATATTTTTTAAATTAAGGCATGTACATTGCTTTTTTTTTAAGACGTAATGCTATTGCACACTTAACAGACTACAATACAGTATAAACATAATTTTTGTATGCACCAGGAAACCAAAAACCTCATGTAATTCATTTTATTGTGGTGATCTGAAACTGAATTCACAGTATCACCAAGGTGTGTCTGTAGTTAAAACACAACGTGAAATAAAAAATACAAAACACAAGCTAGGTGCAGTGGCTCATGCCTGTAATCCCAGCACTTTGGGAGGCCGAGGAGGGTGGATCACCTGCGGTCAGGAGTTCGAGACCAGCCTGACCAACATGGTGAAACCCTGCCTCTACTAAAAATACCAAAATTAGCTGGGTGTGGTGGCATGCGCCTGTAGTCCCAGCTACTCAGGAGGGCTGAGGCAGAAGAATCGCTTGAACCTGGGAGGCAGAGGTTGCAGTGAGCCAAGATCGTGCCACTGCACTCCAGCCTGGGCAACAGAAAGAGACTCTGCCTCAAAAAAAAATAAATAAATAAAAATACAAAACAGGACACCACACATGAAGACTCCTGTGATTATCACTAGACAAATGCTTCTGGTTCATGGGACCATCCATCTGGGTGCAAGGAGTAGTGGAGGTTGGCTCTGCAAAGGTCTTTCCAACATGAACGAATGAATTCCTTCAGCACAGAGTCGCTGCTGTTTACTAACCCTTACATTCCTGCCACCACTGTTTCAGAGCAAATTTCCCCATAACCTCATCACTTAACACAACCGTTTTATTTTCTGATCATTTTGCGGGTCAGCAATTTGGGAAGAGCTTGGCTAGGCCATTCTCACATAGACACTAGGAGGTGGCTCCAGCCATCCGAAACCCTGGCTGAGATGAGAGCTCCATGGACTGCGGGTTGGAGCACCATGTGGTAGTCTCCCCAGCATGGTAGCCTCACAGTGGTTGGACTTATTATAGAACGGCTCCAAGCACAAGTGCTCCCGCAAACAAGAGGGGCCTCCACAGCCTTTTATAATTTAGCCTCAGCAGTCAGAGGAGCACTTCCACCCTCTTCTACCAGCTGAAGCAGTTCTAGGCCTGCCCAAATTCAAGATGTAGATCCCTTGACAGAGGAAGGGGCAGAGTCACACTGTAGGAGGGCATGTGGGAAAAGGGAGAGTCACAGCCTCAGCTGGAAAATGCAATCTGCTCCACCTCAGGAGGATGACAAGACAGATTTTTATCTCAAAATCCATTCATTCAAGTGTCTCTATTTCCCAAACTGATTTTTGCATCACTGAAGTGTTTAGACATCGAACCAGTGTGAATTCTGTGGACAATCCACCAATTCCAAAAACACAGTGAAGACAGCTATAAAGCTCACTCTCTGTTAAATACAAAACTCGATGCTTCGCACTTTCTCAGGCCAGCTGATCCTGTTTCTTCACTCCACTGAAAACGAGGCAAAGGCATAATTAAGAAATATTTTGCTGCATCACCATGTTCTTCAAAATCAGGCTCTAGGACTGATGAAAATATGTTTAGCACTTTACCACAGAAAGAATACAATGACCTTTCCTCTACCCTTGACTTACTTTAATAATAATACTTAAAATATTTAAAAATAATAAAGCCAGCCCTCTCTTATACAGAACTCTCATGTAGAACTTCTACAGTACAAAATACTTTACATATATTGACTTGTTTGAAACTATATACGGTAGGTCCTGTTTCTACATATATTTTACCAAGGAGGAAACTGAGGTACAGTACGGATAACTTGCCCAAGATCACACAGCTTGAGCTGGAATTCAAACTCAGGAAATGCGGGCTCCAAAGTTCATACTTTTAATCACTAAACTCCCCTAAGCCCTCATATACAAAAACAATACATGCTCTTTCTAAGAGCAAAATAATCAAAATCCCCTACTTGCCTGGGATAATCATTATGAACAGCCTGGAAAGAATGTATTCTTCTAAGACTCTCTCCGTGTTGACACAAACATGCTTAGCCTTTCGTTTGGGATCACAGCATAGGCACTATGACATAAAGGTGTAAACACTCTCGTGAGTTATATTTGTCACCTTAGAATACATCCTGGTCACAGCTTCCAGGAAATAGCTTCCAGGAAAAATAATAAAATATTATTATTAATATTTTAATAATATTTCTTACCTCTACATCTTTTTTTTTTTTTTTTTTTGAGACAAGAGTCTTGCTCTGTCACCCAGGCCAGAGTGCAGTGGCACGATCTCAGCTCACTGCAACCTCCACTTCCCGGGTTCAAGCGATTCTCATGCCTCAGCCTCCCGAGTAGCTGGGATGACAGGCACGTGCCACCACACCCGGCTAATTTTTTGTCTTTTTTTTTTTTTTAGTAGAGATGGGGTTTTGCCATGTTGCCCAGGCTGGTCTCGAACTCCTGAGCTCAGACAATCCGCCTGCCTCGGCCTCCCAAAGTACTAGGATTACAAGCGTGAGCCACCGCGCCTGGTCGACATCATTCTTATTTAATAAAATTTCATAAGAATGATATAGTCGGCCTTCCGTATTTGTGGGTTCCCCACCCAGAATTCTACCAACCACAGATAGGAAATATTGGGGAAAAAAGGGATGGGTACATCTGAATGTATACAGACATGTTTTTCTTGTCATTATTCCCTAAACAATACAGTATAACAACAAATTACATGGCATTTACATTGTATTAGGTAGTATAAGTAATCTGGAAATGATTTAAACTATATGGGAGAATGTGCGTAGTTTAAATGCAAATACTATACCATTTTATAGCATTTTATATCAGGGACTTGAGTATCTGTGGATTTTAGTATCCATAGGAGATCCTGGAATGAATCTCCCAAGGATACTGAGGATGACTGTACTATAATTTATTTAACTAATTCCTACTGAGGGACATTCAGTATTCCTAGATTCGGGCCAGAATAAAAAAAGTACTGCAATTAGCAAACTTTTCCTACATTAGTAACGTAAGTATGTACTTGTGCTTTTATGTCTACAAGACAGAATTCCTGGATTCCTCAAGAGAAACATATTTTCAATCTCAAAACTATTGCCGGATTGCTTTATAAAAAAAGATTGCAATCATTCACACACCACTGGGGTAGACATACAGGAGTAACTATTTCTCTGTACACTTACCACCACTGGAAGTTATTATTTTTGAAGGTTGAAAAGTGATTTCTTTTGATGTGCATTTCTGATTACTACTGATGTTGAACACCTTTGTTTTTCTTTTTTGCCACTTGACTGCTCATCACCCTATACCTACTGACCTCCACCACCACCTCTTTTGGCATTTACTTTTATTTGTTTACAAGCGTACTAATATTTCAGCATATTTTATAATGTTTTCCCCCAGAGTACTAACTATGTCCAAGTAGAGGCTAGTTGTACCCCATTATTTGTTCTCTTTTCTTCCTCAGTAACTCAACTTTTTGTTGGGCGCTTGGTGGTTCCAGACACTTCCAATCTCTTTTGCAGCTAGGTGTGGCCAGATGGCTAGGTTCTGGCCAAGCGGATGAAGCATTTTCTGGAAGCTCTCTTTAACAGGCAGTGCAGCTTTCATGCATCACCTTGGCTCTCTCTTTCCTCACCCCTTTCCCCTATCCTCTAAGCTACTTGAGACTCAGTACTTTCTGAATCCAGTGATAGTATTATGCTGTCATTGAAAATGTTATACTAAGTCACAAATACGTATTTATATGACATTAGATCAGTTTTTTTAAAAACATTCTTCCTGTAGGTATGCATTTGTGATCTCTACAACCTAACCAATTATTGCATTGTTATACAGTCTTTCAAAGCCTCAATTCAACAATACTTGTAACTATGAGATCATACCCAATGGAATAAGTACTAAATAAAACAAAATTGTCTATCTTTTTTTAAACCAATTCTGTCAGGTGGCCTCTATAAAACTCAATTTAAAACAAATTGAAGAGGTTAGGCATGGTGGCTCATGCCTGTAATCCTAGCACTTTGGGAGGCCAATGAAGGCAGATTACTTGAGTCCAAGAGTTTGCAGCTAGCCTGAGCAACAAGGCAAAACGTTGTCTCTACTAAAAATACAAAAAGTTTAGCGGGACATGGTGGTGTGCACCTGTAGTTCTAGCTACTTGGGAGGCTGAGGTGAGAGAATCACCTGGGCCCTGGAGGTTGAGGCCACAGTGAACCAAGGTCATGCCACTACACTCTAGCCTGGGAAAGTGGAGTGAGGCTCTGTCTCCAAAAAAAAAAAGAAAAAGAAAAAGAAAAAATTGAGGTTTGTCTGAAGTATTACTTCGTTATTCAAAAATAAAGTTATTAAGAACATGCCAAGTTTAAAAAGACGCTTTCTAAGACTTAAATGTAAGGAGCTTCCTTTTTTCCTAATGAAAAATTCTGGGGAGAATTAGTCTCTTAAGCAGGCTACTTGGGAAGGATAATTTTATAACATTATGTCTACCCATCCTGGAACATAGTGCAGTTTCTCCATTATTTCAGGTCTTATTTTATGAACCACAGTAAGATTTAATATTTATTCACTTTACGTCCTATAATTTTCTAGTTTAAATTACTCCTAGATATTTTATGGTATTTGTGAATTGAATATTTTTTTCACATTCCAATGCTAACTAGTTATTGATGGCATAGAAAAAAGGTATTTTGTTTTTATATTTATCTTATATATAATCACAAATTCTCTTATTCTTAGGTCAAGTTTATTTTCCTCTTTTTCAGTATTTAAAACAAAAAATGTTTTTGCCTTATTGCATCAATACCAAAACAATGTTAAATACTAGCAATAATAGTTCAGGTTTTATATTTTTTCTAGAAAACAATTTGTGAGTTTATATTTTGAGGGGAAATTGCCCACTTCCTCCAGAGTTTCACAAGTATTGTTGCAGATTTAATTTTTCATTTATTCCATACCTATAACAATAGATTCTTCTTTGCTAATACTTTTTTCTTTTTCCTTTAATCAAGAATTCCCATTATTTGCCTTTTCAAAGAACTAGTGTTGTTCTTATTTATCTTCTCTACCATTTTATTTTCTATTTCATTCATTTCAGCTTTTACCTTTATTTCTCTTTACTTTGTACTTTTTTCTAGTTTTGTAAGTTGAATATTTCGCTCTTATATTTTCAGTCTTTCTTTTCTTATACTAATAAAAGCATCTAAGATTATACTTCTTCCTGACTATAGATTCAGTTCTATTCTACAAATTTTGATATCAAAATGCTTCTATTTCTTTTATTTCTAGATGATTTATAATTTGTCTAGATTTTCTTTTGGTGCAGAGATTATTTTACAACAGTGGCTCTTAACTCCAAGGTAGTTTTTGTTGTGGTTGTTGTTATAATCATCTCTTTTTTTTACCACTAATTTCACTAGACTGACAGGACAGGTTATTGCATATAAAAATCAAAATTTTCATATTTCACTTTTTGTTTTCTGTGATAAAGGACATGATCAACTTCTGTAAATACTCCCTAGACCTAGGGAAAAATGTACATTCCCTGTACATTTTTGCAATAAATATGTTTGCAACATATGCAATAAATTTGTTGCATATGTTGTTTCTAACCTCTATACTTTTGTTTTTTTGTTTCAAAGGTTGAAAACTGGCAGGCTGCAAGCAAGCTACAAATATATTTTGTTTGGCTGGCAAAGTGCTTTAAAATGTATGAATTTCAATGCCTTTAGGCAAGACATGCATTATCCAGTTCACTGTGCAATTCCCACCATCCCTGGTCTCCCACCATTTAATTCACATATTCATGCTACCCACCGGCCCCTGTGAGCATCCAAGTTGGCAATTTAGCTTAGCTGACCCGTCAAATTAGAAAAGACACATAATTAGCATCTCTTAGTATAATATGTTTCTTATCAAATTCTTTTGTTCCTGGTGTTTGTTCTATGCATTTTGCTGCTTAAAGGCAGTTATACTTTATATTTTTGGTTTCTACCAATATATAGTACCTCTTAGTCCTGTTCAATGCTTTTGTTCTTGCATCTTGCTCTGACACTAATATTCTGGACCTTTGTTTTTTAATAGGTGAATTTAGCTGAGAGTATTTATTGTGGGGCTGCTCATTTGGCTTTACTGTTTCCATTTGATTTTGTTTACTATTTGTTAACTCATTTCATCTTTTTCCTCTCCTCGCTTTTGCTAATTTGATATTACTTCTCTTTATTCCTCCCTGGCCTGCTTACCTCTGTGCTCACTATCATCCTTGATCCCTGTTATTTTGGGAATACTATGTTTTACTACTTGGTTAGTAGTTACCTGCCATTTCTAACACTCTTAATTAAACCTTCATCCAAACTAAATAACTATGCCCCCTAGTCCCTCACCAACGAAGATGAAATTTTTAGAGGAATTTTATAACTGAATGCCTGCAATCCTAGTTCAGGATTTTGCTGAGATGGTCTAGAATTTTTAGTTACACACTATTTCCTAGATGTTCCAAGGCAGTACAATCCTTCCTTTCAAGAATTCTTACTTTACACTTACATTCTGAATCTTCAGCTGTGTTAATATCTTCCATTTATATATGCAATGTTTCCTGCTGCAACATTCACTGCTCTCCACTGTTTCTTATATTATTCATTTTCTTCTATCTTCATATTTCTATTCTGAGCCAATTACCAGCATCTAATTGGACATTTGAATATTTGTTCAAGTGAGATGGATGAATCTCTCATGGCTAAAAATATTCTTCTTTTGCCCTGGTTCACTGAATTATATCTGGGCAGGAGTACTTGATCTCTGACATTCTTTCTGACTACCTAGCTTTTGAACCCTTCTTTCCTAAGTCTGGGGACTTTCCCACCTTATTAGTCTCAGTTAAAGGTAGGGTCTACCTCCCATTAAATAAGCTAAAAATGCCAGCTGCCTGCCTTCTCAGTGCCCCCTTGCAGCTAGGAGGTCCCTTGACCCTGCCGTTATTTACGCCTGTCCCAGACTTTGATTCAGGAACTAATGCTGCAAAGCAAGGACTATGATGGAAAATGCTCGCTACAACAATGGTAGCTGCAGCAAAATCAAGATCCCGGAAAGCAGTCGCCAAGGCACTCACTGTAGACTTTAGTGCCTGCAGCATCTGGTGCAAGCTACACTGTCTACACCCAGGAACACAGCAGCAGCATTTGGCCTGGGCGAATTCTGTGTAAGATTTGATGCGCTGTCCCTGGCTGCAGTGCCTGCAGGCATCTCTCTCTAGCCCTTCTAACAATTTCACAGCAACTCAACATCTTTAAAAATTTATTTTTCTTCCTAAGCCAACCAAACTCAGCTTCTGTGGCATGCAAGTAAAAACCTAGGCTGATATGGTTGAATACAGATTTATATTAGTTCTTTAGAGTCAATAATCCATACAGACTCTTATCTAGCTTCTTTGTGAAGTGGATAAGAATTCCAATGGCATCCCAATTTCCCTCAAAACTGACCTATCTTCCTGCCTAGAAGTTGACAGGATTTCTAACTTTATTGCTGCAGTCCAGCAATTATGTCTTTTAAAAAAGAATTCCATGAGTCCTTTCAATCTGAAGTCTAAAATTTTTTTCAGCTCAGATGGGTTTCTTCTTTTACAATATGATGTATTTTCCATCTATTACTTTGTCCCCTTCTAAGAATCCTATTGTTCAATTATTAGGTCTCCTACATAGATCCCTTAAGCATCTTACATTTTTCACCTCACAATATCTTTGTTTTACAAGACACTCCTTCCAGAAAATTAATTCAGTTCTCAACAGAGTCTGTTACCCTTTGTATTTCATCTAGTAAAAGTTTTAAATCAGGAGTAATCACTCTTTAAAAGTTAGTACTTATTTTTCTGGTTAATGCTTTCTTCTGCCTCTCTGATTTAGTTATGCTTGTTGTGAATGTTCAGCTTGATATCTCCATCTCAAGTTATTAAATCCCCTTTTAAGTGGATCACACTATTTCTTTGCTAAATATGGATTTGGCCCTTGGCACCCACACAAATCACACAGAGAAAGACACAGAAGTTTCCACTCTAGAGCCTAGGAGTGAATGAAAGGGCACACTGGGGTCTCCTCCACCTAGACACGGGAACATTTCTACCTGATCTCACGTCTCAAGAGAATAAACAGAGGAGAAGCACTCCTGCCCTGAGGAAACATTCAAAAACTTAAACACAGATCCATATGTTAGTATTATTTAAAATAGAGAGGAGTCGGGAGTGGTGGCTCATGCCCGCAGTCCCAGCTACTAGGGAGACTGAGGTGAGAGGATTGCTTGAGCCTGAGAAGTCAAGGCTGCAGTGAGCAGTGATCGTACCACTGCACCCCAGCCTGGGTGACAGGGCAAGACAGACCCTGCCTCAAAAATAAATAAATAAAATAAAGCATGGCTGGGTGAGGTGACTCATGCCTGTTAATCCCAGCACTTTGGGAGGCCGAGGCAGGCGGATCACGAGGTCAGGAGTTCAAGACCATTCTGGCCAACATGGTAAAACCCCGTCTCTAGTAAAAATACAAAAATTAGCCGGGCTTGGTGGCACATGCCTGTGGTCTCAGCGACTGGGGAGGCTGAGGCAGAAGAATTGCTTAAACCCAGGAGGCGTAGGTTGCGGTGAGCCGAGATCGCACCACTGCACTCCAGCCTGGGTGACAGAGAAAGACTCTGTCTCAAAAAATAATAATAATAAATAAAATAGAAAAATATTGAATCTAACAATGAAGGATTAAATAAATTACGGTAATATATACAATAGGATATTGTGGAGATATTAAGGATAGTTGAGAGTATTTAATTACAAGAAGAAATGTTGATATGCCATTAAGAATTCAAGATATGAAATTTAATATACAGTGAGCTTTCAACTGGGTAAACAGACACACAAATGGCTCAATAATGACACTACACAGAAATGTCAACAGTCATTATCTCTGAGTAGCAGGGCTTTGAACGATTTTATTTTCTTGATATATTTATTTGGTTTCTTCATTTTCTAGAAGAAAACTACTTACACAATCAGACAAAAATTTATATTTGAAAAGCCACCAAAACAACTCCACTGGCTCCCCTCTCTTCATAGGATACATTAGAAGCTCATTATCACAGCACATTCTAGTTTTAACCTACAATTTTCTTTGCCTACCGCTCTCCTCAATATACCATGTCTTAGCAACATCAAAGATTTCACTATTCCTCAAAATTGCTGGATTTTTTTTACAAGTCTATTTCTTAGCAAGTGTTGTTTCCTCAGCCTAAAAGCCTTCCAAACTTCCCTGGCCTCTTCATCCTTTAAGACTCAGCTCAAACATCTCTCTTCTATCAAACTTTTCCCAATGTCCTCAGAAATAACTGCTTCCTTGTCTGAGGTCCACACCTTTTGCTCAGGGCACCACTGTGCAGGTCCCACCTGCACTGTGCTATGATAAAAGGTTTACACATCTACCTTCCTGCAGCACACTGAATAACAGTCCCCCAAATATGTCCACATCCTAATCCCTAGGACCTGTGAGTTTGTCACACAACAAAGGGATTTTGCAGATGTGCTTAAGGATATTGAGATAAAGAGATTATCCTGAATTCTCTGCTGGGCTCGATATAATCAGCAGGGTTTTACAACAGGGATGCAGGACAATCAGGGACGGAAAAAGGAGATGTGACGACAGCCCAAGAGGTTGAAGCAATGTACTCTGAAGAGGGAAGAAGGGGCAACAAGCTGAGGAATGCTTGTGGCCTCTAGAAGCTGGGAAGGCAAGGAAACTGATATTCCCCTGAAGCCTCCAGAAGGAACACAGCCCTGCCAGTACCTTGACTTTAGACTTCTAACCTCTAGAACTGCCAGGAAATAATTCTGCATTTTTGAAGCCACTAAATTTGTAGTTATTTGTTAGAGCAGCAACAGGAACCAATACACTCCCTGACTACATAAAGAATACCTTAGAGAAGGCAAGAAGGGTAGTGGGAGAAGGAGAGGGACACGGAAGTAGGGAGAAGCACCTGTCTGCATTTGGTGAGAAATGAAATGTTGCCTACCCTTCAAGGAAAATGACTGAAAAGTAGGAAAATGAGGCAGAGAAGACAAAAGAAAAAGAGAAGGGGTTAAGATTTTTTGAAACTAACATTTTCTGCTATTTATTTAACATTTATTAACATTCATTGAGAACTTATTAACTTCTGGGCTTTGTTCAAAGAACTCCCTAAGGAAATACTATCAGCCCCATTTTACACAGGAGGGGAATGAAGCAAGCAAGAAAGAAACTAGCCTGCGATCCTACAGCTAGTAAATAAAGGAAGCCAGGATAAGAATTTTCGCTCCAGAAAGCATGAAGAAAAAAACTTCTATGCAGAGAATCTGCAGAAATTTGTGCATTTACAAAAGCCAAGGAGGCTGAATATAGTTTAAATCAGGCCAAATTCATTTAAAAAATACTCTCTACTCAATGTGCCATAGGTCAGTATGGTTCTCTTTTCTGAGTAGCTGAATTCACACCTGGATTCAAATCCCTTGGCATGACACAGGACAAGTTCACAGACTAGGAATGCTGCACTAAACCCTACCCTAAAAGTGCATCCAGCCCACTGTCCCACCCGGCAGGGCGGGGACCTGAGCTACAGAAGTCCCAGTACTTAATCTCCAGGAGCAGAACAGTCATGGGTACCCACATACCCAGCAAGGCCAGTGTAGTAATAGTCCTTCAGAAAGTCATCCAATTTTCAGTAAGATTTTTAAAGAAAAATATCTTTGTTAAAAGGGAAAATGTCACATCAGAAAAGACTGCTGTCACTTGCAAAATAATGACTCAACACTACAGAAAATCCAATCAATGAATGAGAAGACCGACTAAGAATACTGAAATGAATAGAAGTTTTAAAAATTTAAGAGACATAGAGGACTGAAAAGATCCAATACAAGTATAACAGGAAAGCCAGAGAGCCAGGAGAGGGCACACACAGAAGAAAAAGTAATGGAAGAAAACTTGCAGTAAACAAAAGCATTAAAAGATTTTAAAGGGAGTGCCAATTTCTAGGCAAAAATTAATGAAATGGGATTCACACTTAGATGATGATCAACTGTCTGAATTCGAAGTGCTGTGCTGGCTTAGGGCAAATGACTTATGAGTGGAGGAGGAGGTGAGGGGTTCTAACGGGATGATGATGGCATCAGGCGCTTTGGCATGACTACATCCCCTCTGGGGGCTGCAGGCTGAAGGTGCTGGGCCCACAGCATTATCCTGGAAACAGAGGCGCACTTTCTTGACAACTGGCCAGGGCCCTCCCGCCAAAACTGAGCTGCGGAGCACAGAGGCGGCCCCAGGCTGTCCAGGGGCCTCTGACCCCGCCCTCCACACTGCAGGGTGAGCCTGACCTGGCCTGCCCACCCACCACAGGCAAAGAGGAGGTGGGCAGAGGGCTTGGTCAAATGAGGTGCCAGGAAGCAGGCCCTGGTGAGGTTGGCAAGGAGCGGAAGAAAATGAGTCAGGTCTGGGCACTGACCTCCTGAGTCAGCCAGGCTGAATGCAGGCGGGACCTGTGGTCAGCCAGGGAGCCACCTCCCCGAGAATAAACTTTTGAAAGAAGAAAATACTCGGTGAGTGTTTGAGATGTATAAAGGAAATGAAGGGCAAGACTGCTGGAAAAGGCAAAGAAACAGATTCTCTGCAGACTCCCCTCCAAGACTGATGGTGGAGAGAGAGTGATGTGACCACCTGGTCTCCATTTGGGACACTGTGAAGGCCCATTCCAGCTCAATCCCCTGGGACTGAAGAGGCAGCTGTCGCAGCTGCATCCATCTTAGCTTCTCCCTCTGCCCAACCGGCTTCCCTCACCCCCTCATTGGTACTGTTCCCAGAGGCAACCCCCACAAACTCTGCACACAAATCTGGGTCTTGAGTCCTGCTTCCCTGGGAAGTAACCAGGAAGATCAATTATCTCCTAACTGCATATTTACAGTATATCAATTTAATTTTTAAAATTTATTTTATTTAAAAATCACCTTTATTGTAATTTAAATTAAATTCCAATATTATAATAGTCTTTTCTTTTTTAAAACAGGGGTCAAAACTTCAGGTGTAGTGGCTTAGGTGTGTAAACCCAGCACTTTTGGAGGCTGAGGCAGGTGGATCAATTGAGGTCAGGAGCTCAAAACCAGCCTGACCAACGTGGTGAAACCCTGTCTCTACTAAAAATACCAAATTAGCCAAATGTGGTGGCGCATGCCTGTAATCCCAGCTACTTGGGAAGTTGAGCCGGAGAATCACTTGAACCTGGGAGGTGGAGGTTGCAGTGAGCCGAGATCGCACCACTGCACTCCAGCACGGGCAACAAAAGCAAAACTCCGTCTCCACATACACACACACAAAAAAAAAAACAAAAAAAAACACACCAAAAACTTCAACTGTCTATAGAGCTAAATAGGTAAATAAATGTCTGCGAGAGCCAAGTAAAGAACAAAGGGGCTGGCAGAAACTGCAGCAAGTGGAGAACTCAGGCCCAAACTGTTATAATTCAAAAAACTTTAAACACTGTAAGACAAATGAATTTTGCCAATTTGTGTCCTGTGGACTGTACTTTCACAAAGATTGTATCAGCATTCACACAACTTTGCACTTAGCTTTGTTCACGTACCTTTATGTCCAACATTTCACTACGGTTGAGGTCTAATCCTGACAATTACAGTTTAAAACGGCAGTCTACACACTCTCCAATGAGGCAAGTTGCCATTATTACTCCGCCATTCCATTATGGTTGAGATGGCTAAACTGCTGGGAGGCGACCTAGCAATGTTAGTGATAGTGTCATGGGGGGTATACTGAATGTCACCATAATCATTTGTGAGCCCAGGTTTATTTCTCTAAATTTAGCTTTCCAGCACTGCTCCTGATACATATACAATAAACATGGCACTTTCATAAATAAAAGTGACCACAGCTGTCTCACAGATAATAAAACCATCTTAATGTTGCACAAATATCTTAAAGTCTGGAGAGAAACTTCTTTGGGAGTAATGATCAAAGCTGACCATTTCACCTAAACATGAAATAAAACAGAAACCTTTCGGTCAGCTAACAGTCTGCATTCTTTTCATGCCAGGGCAAAGGCTAGACTTGTATTCTAGTTATTGTTTCCCTGTGTTTCCTAGAGTGGACTGTGCATCCTTATTTGGAAATTTTCCTTTCTGGCCCACAATCAGGAGAAAAGAAATAGTAAAATTCAAAATGCTTTATAGTCTGGACTCACTAGAGCATACAACAGAATTATATACTTCTAAAAATTGGAAGGGATTTCATAGATGTAACCCAAGTCTTCATTTGACCAACATGAAAATTCATCAAGGTAAAGAAAGGAGGCGAAATGCACCTAGAGTGCCTTTTCTCTGAATCCAAAGTTTTGTCTAACATCCAACCTATCACCTAGGAAAAATGAAGCTTGTTTATTTAATGTCATCCACTTATAATCAGGCCTCACCAGAGATCTCTCCTGTATCAGTTCTCTTCAAGTTAATCGCACACACCGTCTCATTTTCAAAACACTCAGATCTGACTCTTACAGCCTTGAGGGGTAAAGCAGATTAAAACTCATCAAGGGCTGGTGTGCACAGAGCTTACAGCACACTTCCATGTTTCTTCCCCCTGGCTTCAGTCCTCACTCTTCCTCCCCATGTCTCTCCCAACCCTCCCAGCACACCTGGCTGCCCCTCCCATCTCATGTCCTCCCACGCTGGCCTGCCATGGGCCCTCACATAGAAAGAAGCCTGAATTTGTCTGCTGGCAAACCCTGGCTCAGCCCAACTAAGCCCTGGGGTTTATTCTGCAGCCACAGCAAACCAGGAGACTTGCCCCCTGAGAGAGAAAGGGAAAGGTCTACCTGAAGAGGTGACATTGAACTGAGACCCGAAATGGTAAGCAGGAGATGGTATATTTTATCTTCCAAATTGGGGCACTTTTTGAGAGTAAAAATAACAGGAGTAAACTGATCCACAATTAGGTGTTAACTGGAAGTATCCTGTGCAAACTGGGCCTTGCAGTCAACCCATGGAGGATCAGCTGTAACATACTGAGAGGAGCATCCAGGCACAGGGAAGCCCATGCAGGAGCCCTGAGGCCAGGAGAGGTGTGGTGTGGTACAAGAAAGCAACAGAAAGTAGGCCCACGCATCTTCCACAGGTGCCAGGGCAGGGGAACAGCACCTGACCACATGCTTGTGCAGTGACACTTTATCTAAGACTCAGTTCTATGGCCACTCAGCTACCTGAGACGATGTCATCAGCAGGAAAAGGAAGAGAGCTCCAGAGAAGCTCAAAATGACTGTGCCCTAAACTCCACACCTGCATACTATTAGGAGAAACACTTCTGGTCTGTATACAGTTCTGGCAGGTTTGGCTACCAGTCTCCAGGCACACAGGAACAGATTAGAGGCAGCAGATAAGAGAGGAATGACCAGAATGCTGGCAAGCACATGACCATGGTGTGGGCTGACCACAGCCATCAAGAAGCCCCAGAGCATCTCCAGAGTCAAAGCTGGTACCAGAATTCACATTAATAGGGATGAGACCAGCCTGAGCAACATGGCAAGACCCCACCTCTACTAAAAATTTAAAAAATTAGCCAAGCGAGGTGGCACACATCTGTGGTTCCAGCTACTCGAGAGGTTGAGGCAGGAGGATCACTTGAGCCTGGGAGGTCAAGGCTGCAGTGAGCCATGATTGCACCACTGCTCTCCAGCCTGGGTGACAACACAAGACTCTGTCTCAAAAAAAATAGGAATAACTTAAGTAATGAGAAAACAGTAAATGAAAAAGGCATGCTTGTGATACTTCAAGCCCTGTTTTCTATCTGAAAGGGTTGGCATAAGGTTCTGGATACCAAAATTTACAGAAGAGGTCATTTTAATGTATAGTTTACACTAAAATTTCATCATTGATCCAATTACTGTTATCTCTTGATTCGCAATCTTCTTTCCCTTATGATTCAAAATCCCTATGAAAGCATAAAGCACAGGCTGTCAGGGAAGTTGTGCAGGAGGAACACAGAAACACAAATACGCACAGGCAAACAAAGCACTCAGAGCCACACACCCCTCTCACTCATACTTTGTTAACCTGCAAATACAGGCTGTTATATGACATTTTTGGTCCAGTTTGGAAGCATATTAATTCCATGTAACTTCAGCATACTATAACGTATGACTGAAGGGAGAGCAAAAGAGGCCAAAATGTAACTATAAACAGATAATTTTCATAACAGTTTTTTACCACTATGAATAGACTCTTTATCTGCTTACAGATCAAAAGGTTAGACTGCTTATAATGCAACCTTCCAAGATTTTTTTAAAATTTGGCTCCTTGTGCTAGAGAGAAAAGCAGGACCAATTAGAGAAAGAGATGAATTCTCTGGCAGATAAAGGGGATTTTCAAGGGCTTTGGAGGTGGTTGGCACCAGTTCTTTACTAGATATAGTTTCACATCAAAATGTATTACTTTATCTTTCTAGATTTATCATAAACCCTAATCTTAACACTCAACCATAATTAGGCTTAATTTGGAACAGGAAGTTGGAAATGAGGGGAGTGTAAAAGAAAAATTTTTCTGAAGCAAAAGAGCAAGGGTTAAAAAGGAAAAAGAACAGAGAAAGAATGATATTGGTAAAAGAATATTTACAAATACTTATGAAAGACTGAGGGAAAGGAGACCATAGTGATGTTAGGTCTCTGGGACAGGGATGAAAGGAGACAGTGGGGTGGGCAAGGTCCCGGTGATACCTGCACCCCGCTGGGAGTTCCACTGGCTCAGGATTTCTGGGTCAGCTTTGTAGTGGTGTGGGGTGGGGAAAAACTCTTATGCACAAGCTTTCTGGAAGTTTGTGCTACTAAAATAATTTATTTAATCCCAATATAAAACATTTGGCCAACCACATTCATTTTGAAATATCAAACCTACTTTCTCCTGAGAATTCAAAACTTTCCTGGAAATACAAGGGACAGCTGCCATCAATTCATTAAAACCATACATTTTGCTAAGAACTCTGCAGAGTGTTGGAGACCATGGAGATGGCAAAGATAAACATGGATCCTCAGACAGTTCTTACTTAGCTGGAGAAGCAACCAACTGCAGCACAACGTCCATGTGAAGGCAGATGCCAAACAACACACACCCTGGCTAAGCAAGAAGGTAGCGGACAAACTGGACGGAGGAGGGCAGCAAGGGCAATGGAACAGCAGAGGCTGGGTCTGGTGGAAGGACAGCCCTAGAAGTGTTTTTGTCCTATGACGGTAAAGTCTTCAGGATACCTGGAACCCTTCAAAATTCTCAATATTTTAATGTTACTTCTATGATACTACATAGGCTGGTTTGATCTGATTGGAGCCACATAAAAAACTTTTTTAAGTAAAATAGAATTCAACAAACTAGAAATCCCATACCTAAAGCAAATTTGCGCAACATATTCAAGAGGTAAAATCCAAACACTTCTCTGAGTTAGAAATGTTTAAAAGTCTGGCCATGAGCAGTGGCTCATGCCTGTTACACCAGCATTTTGAGAGGCCAGGGCAGAAGGATCCCTTGAGGCCAGGAGTTCAAAACCAGCCTGAACAACAGAATAAGCACCTGTCTCTTGGGAAAAAATGTCTAAAACCATAAAATTACAGAATGTTAAAGTTACCAGGAACTTTAGAACTAACCATGCACACATACCCTTATTTTATATATAACGCAATAACGGACCAAGAAAAATTTATGCTGTTAATTCACCTTTCATGTTAAAAAAAAAAAAAAAATTCCAAAAAGAAGATTTAGAAAAACCTGACTTAAAGTTTATTATAAGGTGAAGATATTTAAATCCATCAAATCATTATATCTAAAAAGAAAAATAGTAAGATCTGTGTGAATGCCCAAAAGGCATTCTACAAAATTCAGCAGCTATTTCTGATTTTCAGAACTATAATATATAATGATAATTCCTCCACTTAACGGAGGACACCTACCACATCAACACTAGTGACTCTGAGGAGATAGTTTATATCTATGCCCCTGAGTAGATAGTTTATAGCTCCCACAGAGGCTTGCACACTTCTTTCTTTCTCAGGTTTTATACATTTTGTTCATAGTGTGAATGAAACCTTTTAATAAACCATTGTGGCCAGGCAGAGCGGCTCACGCCTATAATCTCAGTACTTTGAGAGGCTGAGGTGGGTGGATCACTTGAGCTCAGGAGTTCAAGACCAGCCTGAGCAACATGGTGAAACCCCGTCTCTACAAAAAATACAAAAACTAGCTGGGTGTGGTAGCACGTGCCTGTAGTCCCAGTTACTCAAGAGGCTGAGGTGGGAGGATTGCCTGGGCCTGGAAGGCACAGGTTGCAGCGAGCCGAGATAGCACCACTGTACTCCAGCCTGGGTGACAGAGCAAGACCCTGCCTCAAAAAAATAAAATAAAATAAACCATCGTTTCTGATTACTAACATAAAACTACTGTTACATATACATCTACATCATACAAGCATACACATACATATCTGAATCATACAATCATACAAGCACACACATACATATCTGAATTTATATACTCATTTCCAAGCTGGTTACCTTACTAAATTGCCGTAAGTTCTCATGGTTTTTCAGTTGATCTCCTTGGTTATTCTAACAAGAGAATTCTAGTATCTACAAATAATGCTAATTTTGTCTCATTTTTTAATAACCATTTTTTTTAAATCTTACTGTTTTGGCTAGTGTATTTGAAAACAGTGTCATAAAGTCCTGTATGGGCACCACTGTTTTGTCCCTGACCTTTATGGGGATGTTTTTAGTTTCCTGTTAAGCATGGTATGTGCTGCTTTTAGAGCATTTTATTTATCTTAAGAAAAGATCCAGACTATTCCAACAGGAATTAAATGTTTTATGAGGTAGATGTTAAATTTTATTAAATGCATTATTGACATACAGTATGATGGTAATTTTTATCTTTAAATGTACTGATATTTCCAGTTCTATTTATATAATAATACTTTTGCATTCTTAGAATAAGCCACTTTTTAGCCAATGGTTAATATTTTTTTAAATGTATGGTTGGATTAAATGTGGCTGATATTTCGGTTAAGGAGAGCATCTACATTAGTAAGAATATACTGTGGCTTTCTTTGTTCATACCATCTTTGAAAAGCATTGGTATCAGAAATAGTATTAACAGTATTAGTACTACTTTTATCAAAACAAATCGGAATGCTTTCCATCTTTTCTGTACTTTGGAACATTTTTAAAGTTTATATTATTTGAATATCACCTTCATAATTTTGGCTATATTTGCATTCAGCTGTCTTATGTGTTTAATATTTTTCTGCATAAACTTAATATTGACTAATTTCTTCTTTGACTTAACCTGGTCCTAAGCAACAAACATAGATTAAATGTACAAGTTATAGTTTTTCTAGCATATTTTAATTATTAAGAAATAATCATCTGTACATATCTTATTATATCCTCTGTAATATGCAATATCCAGTATCTTTGGGAAACATACCACATAACTTTAAATAGCACAGAAATTATATTTTTCTCATATGTGAAAAACTTTACCTATAACACCATCTGGATTCAGGATTATTTGGGGAGGTACTTTCTTTTTGTTTTTGAGACGTAGTTTCACTCACGTTGCCCAGGCTGGAGTGCAATGGCACGATCTCAGCTCACTGCAACCTCCACCTCCTGGGTTCAAGTGATTCTCCTGCCTCAGCCTCCCGAGTAACTGGGATTACAGGCATGCACCAGTACGCCCGCCTAATTTTGTGTTTTCAGTAGAGACAGGGTTTCTCCATGTTGGTCAGGCTGGTCTCGAACTCCTGACCTTGGTGATCCGCCCACCTTGGCCTCCCAAAGTGCTAGGATTACAGGCGTGAGCCACTGCACCCAGCCAGGAGCTATTTTCTTAAGTCACTTTGTGACATCTTCCAAGAATATTTTTCTGTCCAAGTGTTTCATTTCTTTATGAATTGATTTTGGTAATTTTGTTTTCCTAATTTCAATTTTATCAAGATTTTCTATTTTTTATTCTACTTTTTAAAAAATATTCAACATCCCTGATTATATACATTATATATACAGTATATATACACACACATATATATAGCTAACATATTATATACACTATATATAATATAAATTATACATAATATATATACATATTATATATATAGCTAATTTGGGGTATTTGTGTTATCTTATTTCTTGATAAGTCTAACTAAAACTTTACTTCATTGTTTAACAAAGAACATACTCTTAGGATTTTTCTGCCCCAGCCTCCTGAGTAGCTGGGACTACAAGCAGTGCCACCATGCCCAGCTAATTAAAAAAAATTTTTTTTGTACAGATGGTGTCTCACTGTGTTGCCCAGGCTAGTCTCCAACTCCTGGCCTCAAGCGGTCCTCTCAGCTCAGCCTCCCAAAGTGTTGACATTTGCCACCATGCGTGGTCCCATATAATTTTGGGGGTTGTCTTCTCAGTTTGCTGAGGTTTTTTTAATAAACAGAGATCTCTGACAGGGACAAGGCTGGGCTAGGTACTGAGGAAAGAGAAGAGTGAAACAGACACAGTCGTAACTTACTTCATTAATTTCTGCCGTTTTTAAAAACTCCCTCCGGTTATCCCAGATTTCTTTTGTTGTTTCTTTTCTTTTTGAATGTCCTTTGTGTAGAACTTACTTTATTTTCATTCTTTATTTTTTGATAATAAAAGCTTTCAGAGGAATAAATTTGCTTATTATTTGTAACTTTATTAGTATTTCATAATTATTTTTCTAAATGATTTATAATTGTAGTTTTCAATTCCTATTTGAGTCAAAATTTCCAAATAGAGTAAGTTTTTAAAATGTCAACTCTCATTATTTACAATTTTATTGCATTACGATCACAGAGTGACCAGTAAAATTTCCCTTGAATGACAGTAATGAGGTTTTCTTTCTGGCCTTAGTATAGATCAATGTATTAACCATTCCATGATCATTTTGAAAAAATGGTTTGTGTAAGACACAGTTAAATTCTCCCACTTTACTTGTGAGTTTTTCCATGTGTTTCAAATAGGTTTTGCTTTAGTTATTTCCAGTGTTTTGCTATTTAGTGAGTGGACTTTGTAACTGCTACTTTTTCTTCTTGAATTGTACTTTTATCAATATAAAAGGTCCTATCTCATTCAAGATACTTTGTGGTGTATTGTGTTTTTAACTGATACTATTGTTTCAGTAGAATTATCTTGTAAGATAGACAAAGCCAAGAAAGATATCCACAATTAAATCACATTTTGTTTTAACTGTCAAGATACTGCTGCCTACAGAATGGAAGAACATTTTTTCAAGCTATCCATCTGACAAAGGTCTAATATCCAGAATCTACAAGGAACTTAAACAAATTTACAAGAAAAAAAAAAATCCCATTAAAAAGTGGGCAAAGGACATGAACAGATACTTTTCTAAAGAAGACATTTATGCAGCCAACAAACATATGAAAAAAAGCTCAACATCACTGATTATTAGAAAAATGCACATCAAAACCACAATGAGATACCATCTCATGCCAGTCAGAATGACAATTATCAGAAAGTCAAGAAACAACAGACGCTGGTGAGGCTGGGGAGAAATACACTGTTGGTGGGAATGCAAATTAGTTCAACCATTGTGGAAGACAGTGCAGCGATTCCTCAAAGACCTAGAACAAGAAATGCCATTTGACCCAGCATTTCCATTACTGAATATATACCCAAAGGAATATAAATCATTCTGTTATAAAGATACATGTACCTGTATGTTCACTGCAGCACTTTTCACAATAGCAAAGACATGGAATCAATCCAAATGTCCATCAATGACAGAGTGGATAAAGAAAATGTGGTACATATACACCATGGAACAGAATGCAGCCATAAAAAGGAACAAGATCATGTCCTCTGCAGGGACACGGATGGAGCTGGAAGCCATTATCCTCAGCAAACTAACACAGGAACAGAAAACCAAACACCGCATGTTCTTGCTTATAAATGGGAGCTTAACAATGAGAACACATGGAAACGGGGCAGGGGGTGAGGGGAACAACACACACTGGGGCCTGTCAGGGCGGGGGCGGTAGGAGGGAGAGCATCAGGATAAACAGCTAATGCATGTGGGGCTTTAATACCTAGGTGATGGGTTGATCTGTGCAGCAAACCACCATGGCACACGTTTACTTATGTAACAAACCTGCACGTCCTGCACATGTATCCTTAAAATAAAATAAATTTAACTTTTTAAAATAAATTTAACTTAAAATTAATTTAATTTTTTTTAAAAAAGATACTGCTTTAAGAGAAAGTATAAAAAAAAACCAGGCATTACTCTATTAAGTCAAAGTTCTTTGGAGTTAAATGGGAAAATATTTATATATTTTAAGTGCTAAAGAAGTGCAAACTCTAATCAAGTGATATGGCCGTTCGAATGGGGGTCTCAGACTCCTATTAGAAGTTACACAAATTAAATATAACTTGAATCTAAGGCACATGAGTATTATGACATCTCTTTCTTCAAGTTTTGAAGTCCATGCTACAGAAAGATTACAAAGGTGGTGAACAAGAATTCTATACCCAGGCAAAGTATATAAAGGGTAAGGGCAAAACATTATCCTCAGATGAAGGTTGAGAAAACTTACAAGCACAGAATATCCCGAATATGCTCAAACCAAATATGTTCAAGAATATGTTCCCACCAAAGCAAAAGTGGCTCACGCTGATATGTGAAGTTTGGGTAGGGTAAGAATCCCAACCTTGTCTCTGTCGGAGATCTCTGTTTATTAAAAAAAAAACCTCAGCAAACTGAGAAGACAACCCCAAAAATTATATGGGGCCAGGCATGGTGGCAAATGTCAACACTTTGGGAGGCTGAGGTGAGAGGACTGCTTGAGACCAGGAGCTGGAGACTAGCCTGGGCAACACAATGAGACCCCGTCTGTACAAAAAAAAAATTTTTTTAATTAGCTGGGCATGGTGGCACTGCCTGTAGTCCCAGCTACTTCAGGAGGCTGGGGCAGAGAGGAAGGTCAAGGCTGCAGTGAGCCAGCATCGCACCACTGCACTCCAGCCTGGCCAACAGAGCAAGACCTTGTCTCTTTAAAAAAAAAAAAATTATATGGGAAGAAATCCCAATATTATTTGGAATAAAACACTTATGTAAACATCTTTTAATCCTAGAAAGATTTAGAACAAGTGGGGAAATAATCAAAAGAATCAGACAAGTAGTAACAGAATTCCATATTAAGAAATATCTGCATTATAGAATTATACTTTTAATGTTTACAAGAATTGGATCTATTAAAGAGTTACAGGTCAACCTTGTGATTCCAATTCAAAACATGTAACTCAGTAATTAATTTGTAATTTTAAATTGGAAAGCGTGCATCTACATATACACACATATAAAAAGAGAATACGCGCTGGGCACTGTGGCTCACACCTATAATCTCAGCACTTTGGGAGGCCAAGGTGGAAGGATAGCTTGAGCCCAGAGTTCAAGACTAGCCTGGGCAATATAGCAAGACCCCGTCTCTATAAAAAACACAAAAATTAGCCAGGTGTGGTGACATGCTCCTACAGTCGCAGCTACTTGGGAGGCTAAAGTGAGAGGACCACCTGCATCCAGGAGGTCAAGGCTGCAGTAAGCTATGACCCTGCCACTGCACTCCAGCCTGTGTGACAGAGACAGAAACTGTCTCAAAAAAAAAAAAAAGAGAGAGAGAGAATATAAATGTTTTGGAATATACAAGAGGACTTAAGAATCACTAAGTTTATTAGAATAATTATTAAATTTATAAGACTTTAAAAACTGGATTTTTTTGTCAGACTTTAACAAGAACCTAAATATACTAAACTAATAAACACAAATTAAAATGTTAACTTTATTAGCAAAGTTTGTAAACAGAACTCAATTTAACCAGATGCTCTTAAAGAGTGCTTATTAAATTTTACTGCATTTATAAATAGAACATATGTTTTGTTTTTTTTTTTTTTTTGAACATATGGAATAACAAGACGTTGAACTTGAAAATTTCAAGAGCTACTTTTTTATTATCCACAACTTTAAATGACTTAATTTTAAAAATCAAAGTAACGTATAAACAAGCTTTTCTGCAGTATATATATTTGATTTTCTGTCTTAATTAGGGGAAGCTCTTTAATGGAGAGCTTAACCCATTGACATTTATTACAGTAACAGATATATTTGACCTTACTTCTTAGATTTTTTACTATGTATTACCCATTGATATTTGATGTATGCATCTTCACTTTGTTTTTTGTTTTTGAGATGGAGTTTTGCTCTTGTTGCCCAGGCTGGAGTGCAATGGTGCAATCTCAGCTCACCGCAACCTCCGCCTCCCAGGTTCAAGCAATTCTCCTGCCTCAGCCTCCCAAGTAGCTGGGATTACAGGCATGTGCCACCATGCCTGGCTAATTTTGTATTTTTCAGTAGAGACAAGGTTTCTCCATGTTGGTGAGGCTGGTCTCAAACTCCCAACTTCAGGTGATCCACCCACCTTGGCCTCCCAAAGTGCTGCGATTACAGGCGTGAGCCACTGCACCCAGCCACATCTTCACTTTTACAAAAGCAAAGAGAATCCAAAAAAGAGAAAAAGGATCCAAGAAGTAATGAACTAACCTGAGAATGAGATAGGACTAGAAAGCAACCAGTCCAAACCAAAGTATTATGTTGGAGGGTTAAGAAGAATTAACAGCTAAAGCTTATCAGGTGCTTTCTATGTGTGTCTATTTTAAGCCTTCATATGTTTTAACCTATGAATCACCACAACAATCCTACAATGCAGGTTATATTACTCTTCCCTTTCCTAGATAAAGAATTTGAAGCTCGAGGAAAAATTATTTGCCTGGGCCAGGCGCAGTGGCTCACGTCTGTAATCCCAGCACTTTGGGAGTCCGAGGTGGGCGGATCACGATGTCAGGAGATGGAGACCAGCCTGGCTAACACGGTGAAACCCTGTCTCTACTAAAAAATACAAAAAATTAGCCAGGCGCAGTGGCGGGTGCCTGTAGTCCCAGCTACTCAGGAGGCTGAGGCAGGAGAATGGCGTGAATCCGGGAAGTGGAGCTTGCAGTGAGCCGAGATCGTGCCACTGCACTCCAGCCTGGATGACAGAGCGAGACTCTGTCTAAAAAATATATATATATATAAAAATAAAAAATTATTTGCCCGAAGTCTGAGGGCAGAAGTGACAGAAATGAGAGCAGGGCACGGTGGCTCATGCCTGTAATCCCAGCAATTTGGGAGGCCCAGGTGGGCGGATCACCTGAGGTCAGGAATTGGAGACCAGCCTGGCCAACGCGGTGAAACCCCGTCTCTACTAAAAATACAAAAATTAGCCAGGCGTGGTGGCACGCACTTGTAGTCCCAGGTACTCAGGAGGCTGAGGCAGGAGAATCTCTTGAACCTGGGAGGCAGAAGTTGCAGTGAGCTGAGATCACTCCACTGCACTCCAGCCTAGGCAACAGAATGAGACTCTGTCTCAAAAAAAAAAAAAAGAAAAAAAGAAGTGACAGAACTGAGTATGAAAAGGCAGACAAGCTTCTTGTTTTTAAGAAAAAAGAAATTCCCTCTAACAGTCTGCAAAAGTAAGAAACTGAGTAACAGGATAAAAGCATATTAATTTTAAAAGTAAAGAGCATACTCATACCAACTCCGTTCCATTCTCCTTACTCCTTCCTCCTGTCTTCACAGATCACGCGTTATGCAATGTAAGATGCCACAGTCTTCTCTATAAATCTAAACATACTACCTGGTTCTCCAGTAAATAATACATGAGATCCTGATATTTTAAATGCTGATCGGCCTTCCATTTTTAGAATTAACCTATAAATGATGCACAGAAGACTTATTAATACTAATTATGGAACAGAATGAAAATGTTCTAGCCATGTGAAAGGTCCAGAGGCAGAATGGGAATAAGTGCAGGAGGGGGACTCTTGAGAATAAGGCAGAAGACATTTAGGGGCACTACATCCTCATTTACCTGTGACGAAGCCTAGGATACTATTTAAAGCTGGTGAGTCAAGAAATACAAGTGGAAAACAATAGATTACCTTAGAATTTTAAAGTTTTTCTTTTTTGAGACAGTCTTACTCTGTCGCCCAGGTTGGAATGCAGTAGCACGATCTCAGCTTACTGCAACCTCTGCCTCCCAGGCTCAAGCGATTCTCCTGCCTCAGCCTCCCGAGTAGCTCGGATTACAGGTGCCCACCACTGCACCCGACTAATTTTTGTATTTTTAGTAGAGATGGGGTTTCACCATGTTGGCCAGGCTGGTCTCAAAATGAAAATTTCATATAGCAAAGTGGAAGGAATTTTACAGTAAACTTCTGTATACCACTACTTGTATTCTACCATTAGCATTTTTATAATAACAATGGATTTGGAAAATTTAAGTATGACTTGCAGAAATGGGGGGTGAGGAGAATATATAGTAGGGAAAATGTGCTTAATTCCTCAACTTTTATAGTGCAGGTTAGTAGTAGAGAGGCTTGAAAACTAACAAATCAAGAAACAATAAGGGTATAGTATATCATGTAGAATTATAGAGATAACTACCATTTCATTGAAATGCATCAAAAAATAAGACGGACTAATGGGTGGGTAGAGGGATGAATATAGATATGTACAAATAAAGCAAATACAGCAAAATATTAATTTAGAATCTACGTGGTTGGTACATGGGTGTTTACTATGTAAGTCTTAATTTTTCTGATTAAAATTTTTGTAATAAAATACTGATACAAATGTGGTTGAGAATGGTCATCATGTCTACAAAGAGACACTAATGTTTACCAATATGCATGCTGCTCTCTGCTTGACGCAGTCCCCTGGCATGTCAGTGGGGCTGTGTGACTGAGTCTGGACAGTGGAACGTAAGTAGAAATAATGTGCACCACTTCTAGGCCTGGCCCCTAAAACCTCGGGCAGGGTCCTCCACATGCCTTCTCCTCTCCCAACTGCTGGCAGATTCAGGGCAATTTGGGAGCCATATGCTGAAGAGGAGCATCCACCAGCCTGAGTCTCTAACAACCACCTGCTGATGGCCCCCAACTCACACCAGATGCGACATGAGGCAGAAATCAACTTTAACTGTCTTAAGTGGCTATTTTGGAATTTATCTGTAACCACAGTTAGCATTAACTATAACTAATAGAGTGCACCTGAGGAGCTTTTGTTCATGTAATTTGCATTAACTTTTTAAATTCATACATGCAAATTTAAAACAAATAATAAGCTGGTACTGGGACTGGGGAAAACCTTCTAAACTCACTTTCTAAGACTTCTTTAGCACTTTGGGCACATTTGTGTGAATATAAAAAGGCAAAATTGCAAAATGGCACCCCTTCCTCTGGGTTGCTACAACCCGGCTAGGCCCACTCAGCTCTCTAAGCAGATGCCTTTGAACAGTACACAAATTGCACAACCATGCCCAGCAGCCCTGACAATGAGGTGATGACAACCTGGTTGGAAACTGAAGGACTGTTAACTAGGACCTTTTAGGAAGCATGAGATGTCACCAACTTTCTCTGCCCAGGCTGAAAATTTCAGATATAAAATTTTCATATCTTTTACTGGATCTATTTATCTTATCCATTCTGCAATACCATGTTAAGTCATGATGTCCCAACTCGGAGGACTACAGATACCACAACAGAGGAATCCTGCTGCCACCATAGCCAATTCCAGGGCTAGAAAAGCAGCAGCAGCTGAGAAGCTGCCTTCTGCCTTAGAAACACCCCAGAGGGGATAAGGAGCTTCCATCTGGAAAAGATGGTGCAATCTCAACCCTTAGAGTGGGTCTCAGATGGGGATTTGACCTCTTTACTCTTTAAAGAGACTCTCCCTGTCCAAGCAACTGAGGTCCTGTGGCAGTCAACCATGGAGATGTTCCACTGGGATCTCTTCTTCAAGAAAGAACTTGACCAGGTACAGTGGCTTACACCTGTAATCCCAGCACTTTGGGGGACTGAAACAAGAGGATCACCTGACCCCAGAAGTTTGGGACCAGCCTGGGCAACATGGCAAGATCCCATCTCTATGCCGGGCATGGTGGCTCACACCTGTAATCCCAGCACTGTGGGAGGCTGAGTCAGGCGGATCACTTGAGGTCAGGAGTTCAAGACCAGCCTGGCCAACATGGTGAAATCCCACCTCTACCAAAAATACAAAAATTAGCCGGGCATAGTGGTGCACACCTGTAGTCTCAGCTACTCGGGAGGATCACTTTAATCCAGGAGGCAGAGGTTGCAGTGAGCCAAGATCACACCACTGCACTCTAGCCTGGGTGGCAGAACAAGCCTCCACCTCAAAAAAAAAAAAAAAATCCCATCTCTACAAAAAAACAAAACAAAACAGCCAGGCCTGTCGTCCTAGCTACTTGGGTGGCTGAAGTGGGAGGACTGCCTGAGCTTGGAAGGTCAAGGCTGCAGTGAGCCATGATCACAGCACTGCACTCCACCCCAGGTGACAGAGTCAGACCTTCTCTCAAAAAACAAAACAAAAAAAAACGAACTTACCATTCATCTGCAAGGACTGCAGAGGGCTGACAGCCTCCAGCTGTTGGCACCACGAGGATCCTAGGACTTGTGTTAGCTTCTGAGCTGAAGGCACATTCTTCCAAAGTAGCCTCTGGCCAATGACTGACCCACAGAAAGACTAGAGACTGTCCTTTCTGCCCAACCTGAGACCCCTCTAATGGGTGGGCTTTGCTAGGGAGCTCCCCCATCAAGTGGCCAAGACTTCAGGTCTGCATCACTATCTGAGGCTCTCCCCGCCCAAACCTGCTGCCTCCCGCTTCCCTTTCATAGGTGTTGGGTCTGCATCATGATCAAAAGCTTTCCTTGCCCAGGCTGGTCTCGAACTCCTCAAATTCTGCTTCCTATCCCTATTGTCTGTCTTGGATACATTCTTAATTCTAAATGTCTGTTCTCCACAGACAAAACTGACACAATACGGGAACCATGCAACACTCAGGCTTGTGTGCTGCTATCACTTGTCCAGCCTCCCTTCTGCTTCCCCCTTATATCCTTTTGGTCCCCTTGCTCTGATGACCCTCGGAAGCACTTGTTGAGATTCTAGTCCAACTGCCAGTTGGGGTCATGCGACCTCATCCCAGTCCCCATGGTAAAGCCGACTGAAAACCCACGCATCTTTAACAAAGCTCTAATTTCCAGGATCTGAGTGATGAACTCTACAGCATTTCATCACAGCATCAGAAGGCCAGTTAAAATTACACTTTCAGCCAGTAATCCAGCATTTAAAGTTTTTACCACGAATTTCTAGCCAGGCAAGGTGGCATGTGCCTGTAGTCTCAGCTACTTGGGAGGCTGAAGGAGGAGAGTTGCTGGAGCCCAGGAGTTCAAGGCCAGTCTGGGCAACATAGTGAGACACCATCTCTTAAAAATGCCCTAATCCAGTATCTTCATTTGCAGCAAATCAGAGTTCCCATTCTGAAATGATATGCATTCTTTGAAAAATACAATAAAATAAGTCACTGGCAGAAATATATTATTTTTATGTCCTATCCATCAGAGTGCTTTAAAAAATAAGGTCACTAAAAAAATTGGAACACATGCATCCAAATCACTCTTAAAAGCTCTGACAAGAGTAAGTCTTTTCACAATTTTAACACAAAGGAAATAATACATAGGGGTTTTCACAATACCTGGACAAGCATGTAACTAATGAGAAGTGTTTTTAAAATGTTACCAATCCTTTACCGAACAGTTTACCAACAGGGTTATTTATAACAGTATATTATTTTTATTTTATGCATATTTCATTTTATGAATATGCATATTATTGGTTATTCTGCCCAAAAAATAGTCTGAACAAGTGCTGTGTAATTAAAGTCACCTCTAGGCAGTAAGCTGGCCCCTGAAATCTTTCTCCACAGTATTCCTGTGTGGCTGTCCAAGTTTTCCATCCTGGCTGTGGTACCAGTCCAATGTACCCCAAGTGTCAGGGAGGCACCCGCCTCCACCCCGCCCCGAGGATAGGGCCGAGGTGGGGCGGCTGGGGCGCTGGGAGGTGAAGGAGGAGCAATGCGCAGAGGCCAGGACGACCCAGGGTCCTACAGCACGGCACCCAGCTCCGGAAAAGGTCACGCGGACAAGTCGCTTCACCTCTCAGAGCCTCAAAGTCCTCATTCAAATTAAAATTCAAATATTACGCCTTTGGAAAATGTTTACAGTTCTGACTCTCCCACAGAAACACATACCTGTCACCTGCCTCCCACCCCCACAAGGACGCCAGAGTCAGGTCAACCATCTCTTTCCTGTCAGCCAAGATGCCATTTTTCAGGCAAAACTAAATCCCTTTTGCTTCACGTGACAGTCCAGAAATGTTTCGTTTTGTTTGTAAAAGCAACCCTGCTTATCGGCATCTAACTCTGCTGGGGGCCGGCATGAGCTACCAGAGAACGAAAACTACGGCCCAACTGACTCCACGAAGCTCACTCAGGACTGAGGAAGTAAAAACGGCATAACCAGAGGCGCGCCCGACACCCCAGAACAAGCACGGACTATTCTGGTTTAGGAACAGTCGCGGGGCAGCCCTGGAGTGAGTGTAAGGGGCAGAGCCGCGGGCACCACAAAGTGCGGGGCCGGCGGCCGACAGGGAGCGGCCGCGGGGCACGCCCTCCCCGCAAACGCCCGGAAAGTCCGCGGGCGGCCTGCGCGCTCAGGAGACCCGGTCTAGGCGCAGGCCAGGCGCGCAGTGGGGAACCCCGCGGCGGGGACCCAGCGGTGCCTGCCCAGCGGCCCCGGCTCCCAGGTGCGCGTTCAGGACGAGCAGCGTTTCCCGGTCGCGGCGCGGGCACAGGTAATTTCACAATCCCAAGCGCCGCATTCCAACGACAAGAATCACACCCCAGGACCTTAGCCTTTCGCTCGCCCCAGTCGGCGCCGCGGGCCGGAGGCGGTGGGGGAAGGGCGCCTGGCGGGGGGGGGGGGGGCGGGGTTGCGGCGCGACCCCCGCCAGCCGCACAGACCTGGTTCCGGATCCTCGGGCCGTCCTGAGTGGTTGCCCATGCTTGGCCGACTCGGGCAGCGGCCGGCTTGCCGGCCTCAGACCGGGTGTCCACCGTGCCGAGCTCGCGCCGGCTCCGGCTGGCGAGGCGGTTGCGTCCGGCGGGTCCGCTCCAGTCAAAGAAAGGGCCGGGCGCCTTCCAGTTCCCAGCAGCTGCCGGCGGAGCCGCTGCTCTCCCGCGCCTGTGGGCCCCGCCCCCTCATCTGCATCCTGCCCGCCCGCGCGGCCCGCCCCCTTCATCTGCATCCTGCCGGACCACCTCAACTGCACGCCGCCCGCCAGGCACGGCCCGCCCCCCTTATCTGCATACTGTCCGCCCACCTCATCTGCATTTCCTTCTTGGCAGCCGGAGGGCCCCGCGCCGTGGGCTGGACTCACTGGCCGACCGCCTGCAGGCCACCGCCCGCGGATGCCGAGAACCGCAGCTGCACAAGGTAGGCTGGAAAAACCCCACTGCGGGGAGGCGGGAGCCTAGTGCCTCCGGAAAGGCAAAATCCTGCTCGTGTGAACCTAGACCTATCAGGACAAGAGAAACCTAGGACTAGCGCAGGACAGGCGCTTAATAAGCATTTTTTTGGGTGAATGAATGAATGGATGAACAACTCGAGGAGGTGGTGAAAAATAACGCTAACAAAGACGTACTCATCCAAAATGAATACTATGGCTAATAATAAAAATGCATACCAATCATAAGTAGAAACTGTTCTGCCGCTGTCGGAAATTACTAAAATGGAAATTACCCTGAACGACTTTCATCCTTCATCTGACAGTGAAAACATTTAGAACAACTAAATCTTGCAGTAAAAATATTTAGGACTAATAAAACCATTAGTGGTATGACTGGTTCTATCTCGTGCATCACTTGACCACTACAGTCCATTCTCAGGTGTCACGCATCAACATCGTAGGACACCACTGATTACTCCTAACGCCTCAAAACAGTGTGTTCACTTGGTTCCAGGATGCTACACTCTCCTAGTTTTCTGCTCACTCCCCTAGAAGCCTCTTCCCAGTCCCCTTTGTTGGTTCCTCCTCATCTTGACCCACCCTGGGCACTAAAGCTCAGCCAACAGACCTCTTTCCTATATACTCTCTTGGTCTTTGATTTACCAACTTGTGGCTTTTAAATACCATCTATATATCTCCAGGCTGGTTCCCTCTTCTAACTCCAGACTCATTTATCCAACTACCTTCTTGACACCTTCTCTTGACACCTCCACTTAGGTTTTTTAATAAGTTCTCTCCATCTCCGTAAGTGGCAGTTCCGTTCTTCCAGTGACTCAGGCCAGAAACCTCGACTCCTTTCACATGCCACATCTCGTCCTTCAACAATGCCTGTCAGTATGTGTATCATAAATAGCCCTACATCTCAGCACTTCTCACCTCCTCCACTGCTACCCCCGGATCCAAGCCGCTGTCATCTCCTGCCAGGATTACTGCAACTGCCTCCTAACCAGTCTCACTTCTCCTGCCCTTGCCTCTTTATAGCCCATTCTGCACATACAGTGAGAGTGATGCTTCTAAAGCCTAGGTCAAATCATGTCACACCCCCACTTGCAACACTCCAGTGTCTTCCTGTCTCACCTGGAGGAAAAGTCAAAGCCCTTACAATGGCCTCCAAGGCCCTGAATAATCCTCTCCCCCCATCAGTGAACTCACCTTCCCCTTCTCACATTGCTCTTGCTACACCGGCCTCCTCACTGTTCCTCAAATAAGCGGGGCACGTTCCCATCTCAGGGCCTTTGCACTTGGTGTTCCCTCTGCCTGCAACATTCTTCCCCCCGACACCTACACTGCATAGACCATTATGTCTCACCCTGTCTCACTCCCCGGGCCTTTGCTCAAATGTCACCCTACTAAGGGGGCTTCTCTCACCATACCACATTAAATAGTAAGCCAGACCCTCAGCACACACCCTCTCCTACTTTGCTGGCCTCTGCAACACTGATCGCCATTCCATATAGTACATGTTTACTAATTATTGTTCCTCCACTAGAGTGTAAACTTTATAAACACGGAGACTCAGAACGAATGAATGAAAACAAATGAATGAACCAATGTATAGGCTGCAGGCAGCAGACACAAATTAGCCCTTAAATACACATTGCTTCTTTTTAGTGGTAGTATAGTACCATGAATTGGTTTCTCCCACAAAACTAGCATGTGAAAGACAAGAGTCACAGTTTTATTTCTGTAATCTATAAAACATAGCACAATACTGAGCATGTACAAGCAAATATACTAAGGAAAATAAACAGCAAGAAACAATGTTAGAGCAGAAATGCATATGACACCAAGTGCAACTCCCTCCCCTTTTAAAAAGGTAATTAGCCCAGAAAAGATGGTCAACTTCCCCAAATAGTTCCAAAATGATAGGCAGAGCCTGAGTTTGTGATCATGGTAAGAGTGATGCAACTTCAATTTACAGAACAGTTACATACTTATTCAAAGAGTTTTGGAAATCAATGAGTCAATTTACTAATTCTGTAAAATGTCAAGTAATTAACATGTCTCTTTATGGAAACTGGACAAGTAAGACCCCAACCCAACCTGGACTCCTATGGCTCTCTCACCTCCCACATTTAAAATATCTAGTCAAGTCCTGCACATTTCATCACCTTAACATTTTCTTTGCCTCTCTCGTCTTTGCTGCATCTTTGATTCACAAGGGCTACTGCATTAGCTTCCCAACTAACTTACTACTTCCACTTTTGCTGCTGCTTAAATTGCTCCTCCACCTGAATTATCAAAAATGCAAATCTGACTGCACCATGCCTCTGCCTAGAAGTTCCTGTGGCTCCCCTCTACCCTTAAGATGAAGTCCTTCTAAGCTTAGTATGCCAAGGTCCTTCATAATCATGTGCTCCACCTCCACCCCTATTGTTCTAGCCTCAGCTTTCAGAAAGTTCTCCCTCCCAGCTGTAGCTCCTTGAACACACCCTATTGTTTCAGGCCTCTATGCTTTCATATCTGCTATATTCCGTCGGTTTCAACACCCCTTCCATAACTGAGCTGCCTAGCAAATGCTTATTCATCTGCTGTGAACTGAGTTGTGTCCTTCCTAAATTCATGTTGAAGCCCTACCCCACAATGTGATAGTATTTGGAGACAGGGCCTTTAGGAGGTAATTAAGGTTAAATGAGGTCATAAGGGTGGGGCCCTAATCTAGCAGGATAGGTGGCCTTATAAGAAGAGGAAGAGGCTGGCACGGAGGCTCACGCCTGTAATCCCAGCACTTTGGGAGGCTGAGGCAGGCAGATCACAAGGTCAAGAGATCAAGACCATCTAGCCAACATGGTGAAACCCCCTCTCTACCAAAAATACAAAAATGAGCTAGGTGTGGTGGCGCGTGCCTCTAGTCCCACCTACTCATCTGAGGCAGGAGAATCGCTTGAACCCAGGAGGCAGAGGTTGCAGTGAGCTGAGGTCGCACCATTGTACTCCAGCCTGGCAACAGAGCAAGACTCCGTCTCAAAAAACAAAACAAAATAAAACAAATAAAAAGAAAAATAAAAAAAGAGGAAGAGATCTTTCTCTCTCTTTCTGTTATGTGAGGTCACAGTGAGATGGTGGCATATATAAGCCAAGAAGACTCCTTACCAGAACCCAGCCATGCTGGCACTCTGAACTCAGACTTCCAGCCTCCAACACTCCGAGAAATAAATTTCTGCTGTTTAAGCCATCCAGTCTGTGCTATTTGGTTATGGCAGCCCAAGCAGAGTAATATATATCATCTTTTAAATTCTTGCTCTGTTATCACCCCCCCTTTGGTGGGCCCGCACATCTCAGACAGAATTCAATGCTGTCTCCCTCATGGTACTTCTGTACCTGTCAATGCTTGTATTATTTTATTTTATTTTTTGAGACAGAGTTTTGCTCTGTTGCCCAGGCTGGAGTGCAATAGCGCGATCTCAGCTCACTGCAATCTCCGCCTTCTGGGTTTAAGTGATTCTCGTGCCTCAGCCTCCCGAGTAGCTGGGATTACAGGTGCATGCTACCATGTCTGGCTAATTTTTGTATTTTTGTAGAGATGGGGTTTCACCATGTTGGCCAGGCTGGTCTCAAACTCCTGACCTCAGGTGATCCACCTGAGTTGGCCTCCCAAAGTGCTGGGATTACAGGCATGAGCCACCATGACCAGCCATGGATAATTTAAAAAAGCAGTTCAGGGATTAGTCGGGTTGTGGCAGTCACACATCCTGGGCAAATGAAAAACCAACTGCCTGAATGTTATATGAATAGGATAAAATTTCCTGTGGAATCAAAGAGTCCAGCAGAATCAAGCAACAGGTGGAAGTGAAGCTGATGTGCTGTGTATCTGGTGTAAACCTTAAAAGTGGCTCTGATGATCATGGTGACAGGGTGACATGTCAAAGACGCCTGTGATGACTATAAAAAAAGCAACAGTGTACAGACACTCCTCAACTTATGATGGGTTACGTCCCAATAACCCACTGTAAACTGAAAATATCCTAAGTTCGAGATGGGCTTTGTAGACAGGCTGGATGCAAAAACGCTGGCAAACAATATTCAAAAAAATGCTGACAACGCAGTACTGTGGTTTACCCCCATGATTGCAGGGCTGACTAGGAGCTGTGGCTCACAACCACTGCCCAGCATCACAAAAAAGTGTAGCTCCACATATCACTAGCCTGGTAAAAGATCAAAATTCAAAATTTGAAGTACGGTATAGCTTTTGTACCATCACAAAGTCAAAAAATCCTAAGTCAAACCATCATAAGTCAGGGACTGTCTGCAATTTCTAAATTACTGTATTTCTATAATGTGTAATTTCAAATGTAAAGGTATAACTAAGTTGACAACTTGGACATTATAATTATGTATTTTTTACTTCACCTATAATCTAAGTGTTTTAAGGAAGACAAAAAGGTTTTTATGGAACTTCACTGAATATAAAGATCCCTTATATATAGGCATAAACAATAAAATAATATATATGGTCCCATTTTTATTAAAAATTTCTATATTCTACTGTCCATATCAATATGTGTAGAAATACATTTTGACATGTATATAGCAAATTATTAGAAATAACTATATCTGAAATATAGAATTAGGAAAGACTTTTTTTCTATACCAAATATCTCTGTCTTAATAAATATATTTTACTACTATGACCAGAACACATTTAAAAAAGTACATATCCTTAAGCTCAGCAGTTATTCTTACAGAAATTTATTCGAAAGAAATAGTTACAGGCCAGTCACGGTGGCTCAAACCTGTAATCCCAGCACTTTTTTTTTTTTTTTTTGAGACAGAATTTCACTCTTGTTGCCCAGGCTAGAGTGCAGTGGCACGATCTCGGCTCACCGCAACCTCCGCCTCCCGAGTTCAAGCGATTCTCCTGCCTCAGCCTCCCAAGTAGCTGGAATTACAGGCATGCACCACCACACCTGGCTAATTTCATATTTTTAGTAGAGACGGGATTTCTCCATGTTGGTCAGGCTGGTCTCGAACTCCCGACCTCAGGTGATCCACCCGCCTCGGCCTCCCAAAGTGCAGGGAAGATCCCAGCTACTTGGGAGGCTGAGGCAGAAAAATCACTTGAACCTGTGAGGCAGAGGTTGTGATGAGCCGAGACTCCATCTCAAAAAAAAAAAAAAAGAAAAAAGGCCGGGCACGGTGGCTCACGCCTGTAATCCCAGCACTCTGGGAGGCCGAGGCGGGCAGATCACCAGGTCAGGAGATCGAGACCATCCGGACTAAAATGGTGAAACCCTGTCTCTACTATACTAAAAAAAAAAATACAAAAAAAATTAGCCAGGCGTGGTGGCGGGCGCCTGTAGTCCCAGCTACTCGGGAGGCTGAGGCAGGAGAATGGCGTGAACCCGGGAGGCAGAGCTTGCAGTGAGCCGAGATCGCACCTCTGCACTCCAGCCTGGGAGACAGAGTGAGACTCCGTCTCAAAAGAAAAAAAGAAACAGTTACAAATAATACACAAACATCTAGCTTGCAAGATAATTCTTAACATTTGTTGAGAAATAATTACATGCCAGGCACTATTCTAAGTACATTGTATATTTCGATTTATAAAACAAAACTGTTTTTTAACTCAAATTAAAGATTAGAAAATGACTGAGGGTGAGTAACTTGCCTAAATTTACTCCGCTAGAAAGCAGCAGAGCCAGGATTTAAACCTGTGTCTCCAAGTCCACCCCAAGGTTTGGTGATTCACTGACAGGACTCACAAGACTGAGCACACAGTTGCACTCAGAGCTATGATATATTACACCAAAAGGATACAAAGAAAGGGAAAAGGTCTACAAGACCAAGTCCAGAGGAAACTAGGTGCAAGCTTCCATTAATTTCCTCCCAGTGTAGTCATTCGGGGTGTGCTTAATTCTTCCAACAATGAGCTGTGACAACACGTGTGAAATGTTGTCTGCCAGGGAAATTGACTAGAGACTTAGCATCCAGGGTTTTTACCAGGGGATCACGTAGGCTCCTGGAAGGAAAACAGGAGTTCAGCATAAACTACAGTGTTTGCACAGTTTATGCAGTGAGCCACTCTTACCAATTAGGGTGGTAGGAACCCTTCCAAAATCCAAGTTCCCTGACACCAGCCAAGTGCCAACCTTGGAAGCAGCCTTTCTAAGGACAGCAGTCCCAGACCTGCTACATTCACCCTTTTCTGCGGAGAAACCATGCCATTTAACTCCAGAGTTTGTGTTCTTAACAACTGCACATTGCCTCCTTTCTGTTTGTAATAGCAAAAAGCTGGAAAAACCTACAATGTTCAACACAAATGTCCAAGTTTAATAAAATATAATACAGCTATATGATGGTTTCCTATGCAGTCTCTAAAGCAATGTGTCAGATACTAAGTTACAAAGCAAAACAATACATATGTTAAGAATGTAATTCGCTGGGCGAGGGGTGGTGGCCTACCCCTGTAATCCCACCACTTTCAGAGGCCGAGGGGGGCGGGATTGCCTGAGGTCAGGAGTTTGAGACCAGCCTGGCCAACTTGGTGAAATCCCGTCTCTACTAAAAATACAAAAAAATAGCTGGGCGCGGTGGCAGGCGCCTGCAATCTCAGCTACTCGGGAGCCTGAGGCAGGAGAATCGCTTGAACCTGGGAGGCAGAGGCTACAGTGAGCCGAGATCGCGCCATTGCACTCCAGCCTGGGCAACAAGAGCGAAACTCTGTCTCAAAAAAAAAAAAAAGAATACAATTCTAAATTTTTGTACATAAACAAAAACTATATAGACACAGATACCTGGATAAGATGGAAAGGGTTTCAACAATTATACCTCAAGGCACTGATTCAGAGTGGCCCTCTCTGAGTAGGCAAGATTATGATGTCCTTTATATAAGTTCGTTTATTGTTTGTCCATTTTTTTTTTATTTTTTTCTAGTACACATGTACTGCTTTTTGCTTTTGAGTTAAAAATACATTTATTTGGAAAAATACATAAATGTTAAAATAGTTTAAAGTAAAATTCAGCCTGGGAAACAGCACAAGACCCTATCTCTAGAAAAAATAAAAAATTAGCCAAGTGTGGTAGTGTGCACCTGTAGTCCCAGTTACTCGGGAGGCTGAGGTGGGAGAGCCACTTGAGCCCAGGAGTTCAAGGTTGCAGTGAGCTATGATTGCACTACTGCACTCCAGCCTGGGCCACAGAGGAGACCCTATCTCTAAAAATAATAATTTCAAGTAAAATTTATCATATTACCAAAAATCTTCGGTTTCTAGGAAGATTCCTTGAATAATAAACTCTAATACATATATATTCAACAAATATGCATTTATTCCTCAGAATACTTAAACTTAAGCAAAGGTAGGACCAGAAGACAGTTCCTAATTTTTACTAAACACCAAAGTGTCCATCTTTTTTCTTATTTTGAGACAGAGTCTTGCTCTGTTGCCCAGGCTTGAATATAGTGGCACAATTATAGCTCACTGCAGTCTCAAACTCCTGGGTTCAAATGATCCTCCCACCTCAGCCTCCCTCCCAAGTAGCCGGGATTATAGCCTCATGTCATCACACCCAGCTAATTTTTTAAAATGTTTTGTAGATATGGGATCTCACTATGTTGCCCAGACTGGCCTTGAACTCCAGGCCTCCAGCAATTTTCCCTACTTGGCCTCCTGAAGTGTTGGGATTATAGGCATGAGCCATTGCACCCTGTCTCTATCATTTTTAAATAATACACGATTAAACTTTAATTGGTAAAAACCTTTTATGAAAAACTGCAACATATACAAAACTAAAGAGAGCTAATATAATGGCCCTCCATATGCCTCTCAACTCAGTTTCAATAGTTTCCAACTCAGAGCCAATTTTTTTCATCTATCACCCACTTCTTCCTCTAGCTTCAATTGTTTTGAAGCAAATCCAAGATATCCTATTTCATTGGTAAATATTTCAGCATGGATTTCTAAAGGTAAGAACTCTTTAAAAAAAAAACACACACACACAATTCCATTATCTCAACTAAAAAGTATTAACAACAATTTTTTACCAAATAGCCAGAGTTCAAATTTCCTTGTGCCAGTATTTTTTTTAAATCATGATCCATGGCTGGGCGTGGTGGCTCACACCTGTAATCCCAGCACTTTGGGAGGCCGAGGCAGGCAGATCACCTGAGGTTGTGAGATCGAGACCAGCCTGACCAACATGGAGAAACCCTGTCTTTACTAAAAATACAAAATTAGCCGGGCATGGTGGCGCATATCTGTAATCCCAGCTACTCAGGAGGCTGAGGCAGGAGAATCACTTGAACCCGGGAGGCGGAGCCTGAGGTGAGCCGAGCACTCCAGCCTGGGAAACAAGAGCGAAATTCCGTCTCAAAAAAAAAAAAAAAAAAAAAAAAAAGTCACGATCCATACTGTTATGCACCTATTAGAATGGTGAAAATCCAAAAGACTGACAACACCAAATGCTGGCAAGGATATAGAACAACAGAAACTCTCATTCATTGCTGGTGGAAATACAAAATGGTACAACCACTTTGAAAGACAGTTTGTCAGTTTTGTTTTGTTTTGTTTTTTGAGACGGAGTTTCGCTCTTATTGCCCAGGCTGGAGTGCAGTGGTGCAATCTCAGCTCACTGCAACCTCCACCTCCTGGGTTCAAGCAATTCTCCTGCCTCAGCCTCCCAAGTAGCTGGGATTACAGGCACCCGCCACCATGCCCAGCTAATTTTTTGTATTTTTAGTAGAGACGGGGTTTCACCATGTTGGCCAGGCTGGTCTTGAACTCCTGACCTCGTGTTCCGCCCACCTCAGCCTCCCAAAGTTCCGGGATTACAGGCGTGAACCACCACGCCCAGCGTCAGTTTCTTACAAAACTAAACATATTCTTATCATAAGATCCAGCAGTTGAGCTTCTTGGCATCTACCCAAATGAGCTGAAAACTTAGGTCTACACAAAAACCTGCACATGAATGTTTATAGCAGTTTTATTCATAATTGCCAAAACTTGGAAGCAACAAAAATATCCTTCAATACTTGAATGATAAACTGTGGTACATCCATATAATGGAATATTATTCCGCACTAAAAAGAAATTATCAAGACACAAAAAGACATGGAGGAACCTTAAATGCATACTGCTAACTGAAAGAAGCCAGTCTGAAAAGGCCACACACTACCTCATTCCAGCTATCTGACAAAAAGGCAAAACTGTAGAGATAGTAAGATCAGTGGTTGCCAGGTCCTTAGGAGGAAGGATGAATGGGTGGAGCACAGGGGATTTTTAGGGCAGGGAAACTACTCTGTATGACTCTGTAATGGTGGATACGTGTCAAAACCCATAGAATGTACACCACCAAAAGTGAACCCTAATATAAACTATAGACTTCAGTTAATAACAATGTACCTATACACACTGGCTCATCAGTTCCAAGAAATGTACCACCTTAATGCAAGAAGTTAGTAACTTGGGAATCTGGAGGTGATGGTGAGCGGGTATATATGGAAACTTTCTATACTTTCCACTAATTTTTCTATAAACCTACAATACCTCTAAAAGATAAAGCCCATTAATTTTTTAAACATTCCTGATCCAAACAATAAACTTGAGCTTAAATTAACACCACAAAACAGGTGTGACAGTCTCTGTGGACTACCTACCTATCAGCCATTTCCCACATCTTCCTTCCTTCCTTCCCTGCCAGGCAGCTGGCCCTAAGAGAACGTGGCCTGTTCTTAGCTGAGTAGTAGATCCTTCATGCACAGCCTACGTTAATCCTGGTGATTCCATTTTCCTTGCTAGGGAATAGGTCAAGGATGCTATGAGACCCAGTTCTGACCAAAAACATTTGAAGGGAGGTCTGCTGGGAGGAGGGCTGGGGAAAGTTCTCTTATTCTTAAAGAGATGCTGAAACCTTCTTCTTCCATGGGACTCTGTCCTCTGTTTGAGGTTGCCAGAACTCTAGTAGTTATCTCGTGATGATGAGGGGAGCTGGCCAGAGGGCCAAGCCAGCACACTCAGGGTGGCCGACCAAAAAGATGGAAAGAACCTGCACCCTTTTTGGCATGCCGAGCCCCTGAATTAAACACCCTCTGAGTTACCTACTTTCCGTTCCATTATGCACATGGCACACTTCCTCAGTGTTACAATCCAGCGAATCAGGTGTGGTCTGACCCAGTAGCCATTCTTTTTCTCTACTTACAAGCAAGAGACCGAGGTTCAGAGAGATTACACTATCTTGCCCAAGGTCATATAGATTAAAAGTAGGGAGCCGAAATTTAATGCAGGCCTGTTGCCACTGAAGCACTCGTTCTTCCTACACTAAACCACTTTGTCTCCAGTAGAAGCTGGACACAGAATCTTCAAAGAGAAATCAACATTTCAGGATTCAGAGAAAACAAATAGTTTCTTAAAACAGGAAACTATAAAATATGGAATATCTTTAAGGAGAGAATCTTGAGTATCCTTCTTGAATTAGAATGTTTTTAGCCTTAATAGGGCTTAACTTAAATATGAATAACCTTGCTATAATCTAAATGAAAGAAGATTGATATCAATCACTATAAAACTATACACACAAAAAAAAACCTCTGTACTTGTCTCAGCCACTGATTCATTAGGTGATCCATCCTCCTAGACTGTGACACCTCTATTATCTGCCCACTGCCTTCTTTGAGATCTTGGTACAAATATAAAAAATCTACATTGAGCCAGGCATAGTAATGCATGCCAGTAGCCCCAGCTATTTGGGAGGCTGAGGCAGGAGGATTGCCTGAGCCCAGGAGCTCCAGTCTAGCCTAAGCAACATAGCAAGACCCTATTGCTAAAACAGAAAAATCAAAGTCATCATTGGCCTTCAAGATTTTGAAGTTCATTTATACATAAAGGAAAAGTATAGGCTGAACACCTTCCTATGTATTTTGTGTGTTCTCATGTTGGTCTAGGGGTACAAATGCGGTCATGTTAACAGTACTGGCTGGGCACGGTGGCTCACACCTGCAATCCCAGCACTTTGGGAGGCCAAGGCAAGAGGATCACTTGAGCTCAGTAGTTCGAGACCAGCCTGGGCAACACAGGGAGATCCCATCTCTACCAATAGTAAAAAAATTAGCCGAGCATGATGGTATGCACCCGTAGTCCCAGCTACTTGGGAGGCTGAGGCAGGAGAATCACTTGAGCTTGAGCCCAGGAGGTCAAGGCAGCAGTGAGCTGTGATCGCACCACTGCACTCCAGCCTGGGTGACAGACAGAGACCCTGCCTCAAAAAAAAAAAAAAAAGAAAAGAAAAGAAAAAGAAAAAAACAGTATTAAATAATATTTTTCGGGCCCTAGTCATTTACTTAACTATCGTCCCCACTGCAAAGTTCCCCCAGTATTTCTGGGAGTCCCAGGAGTGTGTCACCTTTTCTCAAAGTGAGGACTCTCAGTGAACTCACATCGTGTGCTCTTTATTCTCTCCTCTACAGAACCCCCTTGGGAAGCTCAACCTCAGCAGCCTAGGCACTCCCTCCACTCAATGGCAGAAGGAGGCTTCCTGTTGCCTGGGCTCCCCCACGCCCTGTGGTGGGCACTGAAGCCGCCCCACAGGCCTATCAGGCACTCACTGCTGCAGGTACGGACAGCTTTCCTGCCTTGCGTGATCAGCCCCCCACCCCTGCTGCAGGCCTCCTCTCAAGGACTCTGGATGGATTCCCCCTACTCTGAACCTGTACTGGTATTTGTCGTTAAAAAGGTATCACCGCTGAAAGAGATGCTTAGAAGACCATCCCCATAGTTTAACACTGGTTGCTTTTTTTTTTTTTTTTTTTGAGACAGTCTTACTCTGTTGCCCAGGCTGGAGTGCAGTGGCTCAACCTCCGCCTCCCAGGTTCAAGCTATTCTCGTGCCTCAGCCTCCCAAGTAGCTGGGATTACAGGCATGCGCCACCATGCCCAGCTAAATTTTGTATTTTTAGTAGAGACAGGGTTTCACCATGTTGGCCAGGCTGGTTTCAAACACCTGACCTCAAGTGATCTGCCCGCCTCAGCCTGCCAAAGTGCTGTGATTACAGGCGTGAGCCACCACGCCCGGACTTTTTTTTTTTTTTTGAAACTTGGTCTTGCTCTGTCACCCAGGCTGGCATGCAGCAGTGCCATCACAGCTCACTACAGCCTCGACTTCCTGTGCTCAAGCAATCCTCCTGCCTCAGCCTCCTGAGTAGCTGGGACCACAGGCACATACCACCACAGCTGGCTAAAGTTTTGTATTTTGGGTAGAGATGGGGATTTGCCACGTTGCCCAGGCTTTTTTTTTTTTTCCTATAAAGAATATTCTTGTGGCAAACACTGGTTGTTTCTAAGACGTGGTGTTTCAGATACTACTTTAACTTTCTTCTCTGTTCTTCTGTTTTTCCCTTTATTATTTTTATTTTTTAATTGTGGTAAAATATATATAACATAAAACTCACCGTCTCAATTATTATTATTTTTTTGAGACAGGGTCTCACTCTGTCAACCAAGGCTAGAGTACAGTGGTGTGATCTCAGCTCACTGAAACCTCCACCTCCCAGGTTCAAGTGATTCTCCTGCCTTAGCCTCCCGAGTAGCTGTGACTACAGGCGCACACCACCATGCCTGGCTAATTTTTGTTTTTTTTTTTTTGTTTTTTGGTAAAGATAGGATTTCACTGTGTCAGCCAGGCTGGCATCTCAACTATTTTTAGTGTACAGTCCAGAGGTGTTAAGTACATTCACATTGTTGTACAACCATCACCACCCCCATGTCCAGAAATCTTTTCATCCTGCACAACCAAAACTTGGTACCCATAAAAGAATAATGCTCTACTCCCTCCTCCCGCAGCCGCTGGCAATCACCATTCAACTTTCTGTCTCTACGGATTTGGTGACTCCAGGTCCCTCATAGGAATGATCACACAGTCCTTTTACTCAGCATAATGTCTTTGAGGTAGCACATACTGTAGCACGTGTCAGAAATTCTTTCTTTTTAAGGCTGCCTAACATTCTGTTTTATGTATATACCATATTTTTGTTGATCCACGCATCTGTTGATGGACACTTGGGTTGCTTCCACCTTTTAGTTATTGCAAACAATGCTGCTAAGAACATGGGCGCACAAATATCTTTTCAAGTCCCTGCTTTCAATTATTTTGGGTATATAACCAGAAGTGGAAATACTGGATCATATTATACTTTTCTTTTTAAGGTATTACTTTGTTTGTACTCTTTAAGCTATCAAGCATGAATCATATTAATAAAAACAATGTAATTTTCCTTACCAAAAAATAAAAAGTATTTATTAACCAAAATAATAATGTAGTGACTTTACATGCACTATGCTGAACATAACAAAGGACAAGATTTCCCATGCCGTAGCAGGGCTCAGATTCCTTCATTTGGTAAATAATGTTCAGCATCTGGTTTGTACATGACACTACAATATTTGTACATGACACTATTCAAGTTTTCCATATTCTGAAGATGGGGAAAAAGCTCAGTTTTCTTAATAAGCCAAAGGCCAACTCGGTGAACAGAGACTAGGTTCACACAACAAAGAAAACCAAGAGAAACTTGAACATGGGGAGAATGAGTGAAAGAGATCACAAAGCTACGTAACTGAATCAGAAGAAAAGTTCCTTAGGCAAATAGCACACACATTAGTCCAGAAAACACTCCAATTCTGAGGAAGTGGCAGGGAGAGTCAAGGGAGGAGCTATACAGATAAAAAGCAGATTAGTGGTTGCCTGGAGCTGGTGGTAGAAACAGATATTGACTGGAAACAGCAGCATGGGGTATTTCTGGAGTGACAGGAATATCTTAAAACTCATCTGTGGTGATGGTTGTAACTCAGTCAATTCACTAAAATTCACTGGATTGCACACTGTATAAATGGGTGAATTTTATGGTATGTAAATTATTATCAATAAAGCTGTTTCTTGAAAAAGTCAAGGGAGACAAGCAGATAAGCCTTCAAGACTTGACATATTATTTACGACCTCAAAAGAGCCATGTCCTCGCTCTGAATCAGTTAGCATGACTGAAGCCTGGGGGAGCCTGGTGAGCTCACAAAGACACAGTCTTTGAAGAAGAGGAGATAAAGGGGACAGCATCGCTCATACTCAGGAGTTGCCTGCTTGCCGAATGAGCAGCGAGCAGGTCCAGTGAGCTGGGTTCAACTCACGGCAACAGAGAGTTATTAGGCAGGCGAAGCAGTATAGGTGGGATATGGGAGTGACTTAACAGAAATACACACGGGGTGCTGCAGAAGGGTTTTTAAAAGAAAAAGCATGCCCTGTTGAAAGGAGCTCAAGAAAGGCTTTTTGAAGGAGGTGCTACTATGAGCGGGTCCTTTCCAGGTGAACAGCATATCCATCAAGGTCTGCAGTGGCAGGAGGAGGGGAGGGGGCAGCAGGGAGGGAGGGGCTTGGCTTGGACATGCACAGCCTAGACAAGCAAGGCCCCGGCAGCAGGCCCCGTCATTGTTCACCAGAGTGACTGTGAAAAGGTCACAGTCAAGGCACCAACGGGGCAGGGAGGTAAGACAGCCATAGATCACACTGAATCACAAGGCAAGACGTTGCCCTTGGCCCCTCAACCAGTGAGGAGTGCTTGAAGGTTTTCGAGCAGAGAAGTGATTTCATGACAGCTGTGGCTTAGGAAGATTACTCTGGTAATACAGAAGTTGCTCTCTTATGCACTCTCTACTGAACATTTTACAGATAATCAATTCACCAAAATAACCAATGGACCCCATGTTTACAGGACACACTGACATCCTTGGCAAGATGAACACTTTTGGCTGGTAGTCTCCTCTCTGGGACACCTGGGCACCTCTGCTCCCATCACGTGGGTTGTCTTCGTAGTAAGAGTCAGGCATATTTGTTCCCAAAACTATTTATGCTACTTGTACTTGCAAATTTATTTCCATAACTTTGTACATAAACTAGTGAAATACGAGTACAAAGAGAGAGATATTGCTTCCTCAAAAGCCATGCTGAATGGTTTGAAAAGACTCAATGAAGATGAGTCACTAAAAATGGCTGAAGCAATTATAAAAGATTAGGGGAATATCTGCAAACATGTGAAAGGATTCAGTATCTAATCTTCCTCTTAAGTATTTTTGTTCTTTCTCATGTTTAAAAAAACTAAAACTGGAAATCATAGGAGATACAAGAATGGAAAGATGTTTAAAAAAAACTTCAATCAACAAGACCACTATAAGACAATGTCTTGGCTCTATAACTAAAGATGAGTGAACGAATGTGCAGTTATATGTTTTGGGTGAAAATAAAATGTTTAAAAGTATAGTTTAATTTTTTTAGGTTTCCCTGGTTTAGCCAACTTTTTCAATGGATTGGCCGAAAATGATCCTACTTACATAGGATGAGAGAGTAAGCATTAACCACCAGCAGCAACTCAAGTCAGGAAGCCACTGTGCTTTAGGTAAGAGATGCTGTGTTGGGTGAAGTCAGGAGAATGCAAAAGAAATAAAAAGAAGTGGGCTGGGTGCAGTGGCTCACACCTGTAATCCCGGCACTTTGGGAGGCCGAGGCAGGCGGATCACAACATCAGGAGTTCAAGACCAGCCTGGCCAACATAGTGAAACCCCGTCTCTACTAAAAATACAAAAAATCAGCCAGGCGTGGTGATGGGCACCTGTCATCCCAGCTACTCGGTAGGCTGAGGCAGGAAAATTGTTTGAACTGGGGAGGCGGAGGTTGCAGTGAGCCGAGATTGCGCCATTGCACCCCAGCCTGTGAGACAAGAGCGAGATTTCATCTCAAAATAAATAAATAAATAAATAAATAAATAAAAAGAAGTGTAAGATGCAACTGTAGATGACAATTACATGTTGAGAGAAAGGAAGTTAATAAAGATAACACTAGAATGTATCTGGAGAACTGAGAAATGCCACTTCAGTTAGGACAAATCCAGATGCTAGAGAAAGCAGTTAAACAACTCTATAATGAAATGAGGATGATGGGTTTGGTTAAGACATGTTGAGAATGAAATGTAAGATCCATGAGAGCAGGGACTTTTTTTGTTGTCGTTAACTGCTGCATCCCTAGCACCCAGAAAGATGCCTGGAACATAGTAGACACTAAATATGTATTGAAGGAATGAATGAATACACATGCAGAATATTCCCCAGACATTTTCAGCAAACAGTGGGAGGAGTGTTTCTGGAGTACAAGGGGGAAGTTGGGATCCCAGATGCAGGTTTGGGAATCATCAGGGACTTTGTCTATCTTGTAACCCAAAGGCCTGGAATAGAGCTTCCCACATGGGAGGATACAAGAAAATGTACCCAAGAACAGGTCTTTGACCTTAATAGCAGCCCCTTCAGAGTTGGAAAGGACTTTGATGAAAGTCTTCCAATCCTGTCACTCCATAGCTCCTCCACTTGTAGAGAATGAGTACCTCTCTAGCAAGCACATGGAGTTCCTTACTTCCTGGAGCAACATGCTTGTCTCTGAATTTCTGCAGCTAACCAGAATATTCTTTCATCTATTAAGTCAAAATCTGGCCCTATTTTTACTAGTTGGAGCCAAAAATGGAAAAATTTAATATTGACCAAAAAAGAACTGGTTGATAAGTGATGGTAACTTGGGGAGAAAAAAACACGTCATCTTAAAGCAAAGCTTCACGAATATTTATAGCAGCTTTATTCATAATTGCCAAGACTTGGAAGCAACCAGGATGTCCTTCAGTAGGAGAATGGATAAATAAACTGTTGTACATCCAGAAAATGGAATATTATTCAGTGCTAAAAAGAAATGAACTATCAAGCCATGAAAAGACATGGAGGAACCTTAAATGTGTATTACTAAGTGAAAGAAGCCAATATAAAAGGCGACATACTGTATGATTCCAACTATATGACATTCTAGGAAAGGCAAAACTATGGGACAGTAAAAAGATCAGTGGTTTCCAGGGACTAGGGATGAGGGAGGGATGAACGGGCAGAGGACAGAGGATTTTGGGGGCAGTGAAACTACTCTGGTGTGATATTACAATTGCCGATACGTGGCATTATACATTCATTTAAACCCACAGAATGTACACCACCAAAAGTGAACCCAAACTTAAACTATGGACTTTGGGTGATAATGATCTGTCATGTCAGTGTACCACTCTGGTGGGGGATGTTGATAATGGGAGAGGCTGTACATGTGTGGGGGCAGGAGGTGTATGGAAACTCCAAAAAAAAATTAAGACTCAGGCTAGGCCTGGTGGCTCATGCCTGTAATCCCAGTATTTTGGGAGGCTACAGCAGGAAGACTGATTGAACATGAGTTCAAGACAACCCTGGGCAACATAGTGACACCCCATCTCTACAAACAAAATTTAGCTGGGCATGAAGGTGCCCACCTGTAGTCCCAGCTACTCAGGAGGCTGGGGTGGGAGGGCTGCTTGAGCCCAGGAGTTCAAGGCTGCAGTGAGCCATGATTGCACCACTGCACTCCAGCCTGGGCAACAGAGTGAGACCCTGTTGCAGAAAAATAAAATAAAATAAAGGGCTGGGTCGGTGGCTCACGCCTGTAATCCTAGTACTTTGGGAGGTGGAAGGGCGGATTATTAGAGGTCAGGAGTTCGAGACCAGCCTGGTCAACATGCCAAAAACCCATCTCAAGTAAAAAAATACAAAAATTAGCTGGGCTTGGTGGCGTGGACCTGTAATCCCAGCTACTCAGGAGGCTGAGGTATGAGAATCGCTTGAACCCGGGAGGCAGAGGTTGCAGTGAGCCAAGATTGTGCCACTGCACTCCAGCCTGGGCAATGGAGTGAGACTCTGTCTCAAAAAACAGAATAATAAATAAAATAAAGATTTAATTTAAAAAAAACCTTTTAAAGGAAATAAAAAAAGAAAGCAAAACTTGAAGAATCTTAGAAGATGCCCAAGAGTCTAAGGCAGGTGGATTTTTTTAAGTTTGTTTTTGTTTTGCCATAATTCCTAAGTAGGATATTCTGTTAAGAAAGATGATTTAAGGGAAAAATCACATTTTATAAAAATATCTATATTTCAGTTTCTGCTCTTAGTTCCTCAGATGTGTCACTTCATTTGCTTGTCACAATTCTCTGTAATGGGCACGATTAACTCCATCTTATGGATGAGGAAACCTGCTGAGAGACACTAAGGAGCTTGTCCAACATCACACACGATGCTCCTCCAAGAGGCTAAGACATTCGAAGAATTGTGAGTCTGACCCCAAATGAGTAACTGACAGACTGAAGAAGAAAGAGGACGGTTCCTAAACAAACCAGTGTAACTGTGCAGGCGTTCTTGATGTGCTCAGGAAAACATAAGGGCATATATAGAAACTGAAAATAGGGCACACGGCCGTGGCCAAACAGGAGTGGGCAGAAACCTCGGAAAGCAGTCTGAAAAGCTAGCCCTGAAAAGGAGCTGGGTGGTTTCCGATGGTGAAGGCAAACCCTCTGGATGCTCTTTCAGCTTTGTTTTTCTGTCTTCCCTCAGGCATATACACCCAAAAATGGTCTTTGCCCATTTGCAAAGTGTAGCTCAAACCTTAGTGGGAGGAAACTAAAGTCCAAGGAAACCATCTCATGAATGTAAATATCCTGGCCCAGGGAAATTAAACCCCAAACACTGAGATAACTTGGGAATGAGGCTGTGAACTGCTATCAGTAACCACTGAGAAATCATAAAACAAGTGCCAGAGAGATGGGGACCGGAACGAGGAGGTTCTTTATGGAATGATAGGAATGATCACCAAAATACACTGAAAAGAGAAAATGCGCACGTGCAGAATGGTGTGTCCATTTACGTTACTATTTGGGTACAGAAAGATAAGAGGATATCCCTTTGCTTCCAGACACACTGAATAGCTCTAGAAAGATACCACATTCCCCACCACTGGTGGGTGAACTTGGTGGCTGGGCAAAGGGGCAGGAGCAAAACTTTTCACTGTAACCCTTTACATTTTGAATAAGTAAACTGTCTTACTTGTTCCAAAAAAAAATGAACAAAACTTAGAAAATGTTTACCTGATAAAAGACTAGAGTTTGAAAAGACAGATTTTTTTTTTTTTTTTAGATGGAGTCTAGCTCTGCCACCCAGGCTGGAGTGCAGTTGCATGATCTTGGCTCACTGCAACCTCCGCCTCCCGTGTTCAAGCAATTCTCCTGCCTCAGCCTCCTGAGTAGCTGGGATTACAGACATGCGCCACTACGCCCGGCTAATTTTTGTATTTTCAGTAGAGACGGGGTTTCACTATGTTGGTCAGGATGGTCTTGAACTCCTGACCTCGTGATCTGCCTGCCTCAGCCTCCCAAAGTGCTGGGATTACAAGTGTGAGCCACCGTGCCCAGCACAATGGTTTGCAAGGAGACATAGTGATCCCCAGTATACAAAATAAGCCAAACTCTAGGACCCTTTCTACAGCAGGGTGTGTAGGCCCTTTCTACAGCAACATCCTAGAGTTTGGCTTCTTCTCAGTGATTTTTCCACTCCCACAGATTTGGCTCCTCCCAACAGAAGGAATGGTTGTAGTTGGTAGGTTAATTTGCTTAAGGTCACACAGCCAGGATGTGGCCGAGAGGACAGAACAAAGTCATGCCTATGCCCTCTCTTATACAGACTTTTCTTATGGTCTTCTCATTACTGCATTGAATACGTGCAAGTCTTATCTTCTGGTCCCCCATACATGGTTCCTAATGTAATTCCCTGCAATGTAGATTATTAAATATATGTTGGGATCAGGCACAGTGGCTCACACCTGTAGTCCCAGCACTTTAGGAGGCCAAGGCAGGAGGATCGCTTGAGCCCAGGAGTTCAAGACCAGCCTGAACAACATAGTAAGACTCTGTCTCTACAAAAATAAGAAATTATCCAGGCATGGTGGTGCATGCCTGTGGTCCATCCAGACTATTCAACAGGCTGAGGCAGGAGGATCACTTGGGACCAGGAGGTCAAGGCTGCAGTGGGCCATGATCATACCACTGCACTGCATCCTGGGTGACACAGCAAGACCCTGTCTCAAATGAATACATAAACAAATTTGATTTTATTGTAAACTTCTTGGCTTAATGTTCCAAAACTAATTTCCACAGCATAAAACTACCACAAAAGGGCTGCCTTTTGGGATTGATCAAATAAGGATAAATGTCCCATCCAAACAGCACTGAGAAAATCCCAGCAAGATTCCACTGTTGAGGGGAAGAGGGAAGTATCAAGAGTACACACTTCTACTCTGACCATCTGTATTGTAATTTGCTTAGCAACAGTACTTTCACAGTATTAAACTACTTTTTGAAGTGGAAATCAATATGCAAACAAAGACAATTCAATGGCAAACTCAGTAACATGCACAAACTTTCAGGAAAAGAGAACACACAACACTGAGAATCTACTCTGTGTCAGCAGCCAGGAAAAGCAGCATAAGAGATCTGATCATGTTTTCCACTGACAAACTTGAACATTTCAGAAGGTCACACCCAAGTTCAAGGACTGGAACTTTAATATTCCATGAATTCAGTGGAAAGACCTCCAGCTTCCCTTCCATCCAATGTGATGATTACACAGAATCAGAAAAGCAGAACTTTCTTCTGGAACATAAAACTTGTTATATGGTGGGATCCTCCAATTCTTTCCCTTTTCTCCTCTTCCGTAAGGGAGTATGGGATACTGGAACCTGACCAAGTTACCTGCAGAGACAGCATTTCTCATTCGCCCCCACTTCAGCATTTCTAGGCAACATGCCAGGTGCAGTGGCTCACACCTATATTCCCAGCTACTCTGGAGGCTGAGGCAGAAGGATGGCTTGAACCCAGGAGTTAGAGACTAGCCTGGGCAACATAGTGAGACCCTGTCTCAAAAAAATAAAACAAAACTTTCCTAAGCAATAAGAAGTACCTTTCTCAACAAAGAAAGCAGGAAATCCTGCTTTTTGATAATGCAAACAACTAGAAGTACGAACCACATTTAATTGGCTTTATAATATACCATTTTTAAAAAGCTCCTGTGCCCAATTTTTTTTCCCTTCCCAGGGCAAGAGGTCAGCATGGTAGCTGAGTATGGGGCAGTGAAAGGATGTTATGGAGCCATGCAGAGGGGTGGGTTGGTCAGTGAGGCTGGAGGGTGGGGAATGGGGAGTTGGGTGCAGGTGGTAGGTGGGAGAAGGATTTGAGAGACTAGTTATACTGAGCAAATAGGCACATAAATTGAGGATAACGGCAGCCATGTTTCTCACTACTACCAGAGATGATGGTTACAAACAGAGAAAGGGGCAAGGCTAGAAAGAACCCTGAGTGGTTGGATTGAAATTGGAGGTGTGGCTTTATTATATATACATAGGGAATATATATTTTATATTTTGTTATATTTATATTACATAAATATATACATATGTTTGTAATATGTTTATATTTAAACATATATAAACATTATATGAAGTAATACTTATGTAATGTGTGAATATTCTATATGGGAATATAGAATCTTGTAACCCTAACCATCAACTGTTACGAATAACACCATCTGGGCCCCAAGAAACACTTTACATCTCTTTTCCTTGTCCTTGAAACAAAAAAGAGTGCGTCTGAACGCTATGAGGCTTTGTGGGTTGTACCACTGCCCACAGTGGAGACTGGCCTGGTTGGGTATACAGAGTGCAAAGCTGGGAGGGGCTTTGATAACAGATCACACAAATATTCAGTCTGTTAAACTGGTTTCAGATAGGATGAATACAATACATTCTTACAGTTTGCCAGAGGTGCCAAGTTCCATTTTCCATTTTCTTTTTCTTTCCATCGCAACAGGTGGTTCTGGAATATTCATGAATCCCTGCAGTGTTTGCAACAGAAGCCACGGTGGCCCGAGGAGTAGTTTGCAATACTAAACTATTCTTATTCCTCTCAAATTTATGTATATGTAAATCTAGACATAACATGAGTCAAGTGTGATTTTGAAAAAAAAAGAAAAATCTTAAGAAAGCAAAGCCTGAAACACCGGGCAAGGTACTCCACACTAAGGCAGGTAGATTCTTTTTTTTTAACTGCCATGATTCCTAAGTAGGAGATTCTATTAAGGGAGATAGTTCAAGGGGGAAAAAAAATCACATTTTACAAAATAATCTACACTTCTGCTTCTGTCCTAGGTACGTGTATTTGTCATTTCACTTAATTCTCACACTGTAGGAGATGGGTAAGACTAGCTCTGTTTTTCAGATAAGGAAATAATAAAGAAGAGCAGAACTCAGTGAAATGGGAAAAAAAAAACAATAGAGAAAGATGAGTGAGACAAATAGCTGGTTCTGAAAAAAAATTATAAAATTGACAAACTTCTGACAAAAAAAAAGAATATACAGATTACCAATGGCAGGAATGAAACCGAGGATATCACTACAGACTCCACAGACTCAAAAAGGATAAAGGGGAATATAATATGAATAACTATACACACGGCCAGGCACGGTGGCTCACACCTGCAATCCCAGAACTTTGGGAGGCTGAGGCGGGCGGATCACGAGGTCAGGAAATCGAGACCATCCTGGCTAACACAGTGAAACCCCATCTCTACTAAAAATATAAAAAATTAGCTGGGCGTGGTGGCAGGCGCCTGTAGTCCCAGCTACTCGGGAGGCTGAGGCAGGAGAATGGCTTGAACCCAGGAGGTGGAGCTTGCAGTGAGCCGAGATCGCACCACTGCACTCCAGCCTGGGTGACAGAGTGAGACTCTGTCTCAAATAAATAAATAAATAAATAAATAAATAACTATACACACATAAAATTTGACAGTTTAGAAGACATGGACCAACTGCTTGAAAAATACAACTCACTCAATATTAAGCAGGTAATATGAGTAGCACTATAACAATTAGGGAAATTTGAATTTGAAATTTTTTTAAACTCACTCTTTCACACCAAAAAAAAGCCAAAAAAAATGAAAAAAACAAACAAACTTCTAAGTAGAGAATATTTCACTCAGAATTCTACCAATTATTTAATGAACAATTAACACAAACTTTACCTAATTTCTTTCAGAAAAAAAGTTAGGAATACTTCCCAATTTACTTTATGAACTAGTATTATCCTGATACCAAAACCAGAAAATGTCAGTACAAAAAATGCAAACTACAGACCTTCATGAATACAGATTTTTAAATTCTTAACAAAATACTAGCAAATAGAATTCAGTAATAGATAAAAATAATCATATACCATGACCAAGTGGACTTTAGAGGGTACAAGGCAGGTTCAAGATCTGAAAAATCAGTCAATGTAATCTACCATATTAACAAGCTAAGAAAAGTCACATAATCACATCTATCAATGCAGAGAAAACATTAGACAAATTCAAAATCCACTCATGGTAAAGACTGGAATAGAGGGACATTTCTTAGGAAAAAAAAAATCTTAGAAAAACTGGAATAGAGGAGAAATTCCTCAACTTGCTAAAGAGCATCTACAAAAACTCCCGAAAGCTAACATTATATAATTAATGGTTAAAGGCTGAATGCTTGGCCAGGCGCAGTGGCTCATGCCTGTAATCCCAGCACTTTGGGAGGCCGAGGCGGGAGGACTGCCTGAGCTCAGGAGTTCAAGACCAGCCTGGGCAACACAGTGAAATCCCATCTCTACTAAAATACAAAAAATTAGCCGGGCGTGGTGGTGCACACCTGTAATCCCAGCTACTTGGGAGGCTAAGGCAGGAGAATTGCTTGAACTCGGGAGGCAGAGGTTGCAGTGAGCCAAAATTGTGCCACTGCACTCCAGCCTGGGTGACAGAGTGAGACTCCATCTTCAAAAAAGGAAAAAAAAATAAAGACTGAATGCTTTCCACCTAGGATCAGGAACAAGACAAAGATGTCTACTCTTAGCACTTTTATTCAATATAGTGTTAAAATTTCTAGCCAGTGTAATAAGACATGAAAAGGAAATAAAAGGCATACAGATCAGAAATGAAGAAATAAAACTGTCCCGGCTGAGCACAGTGGCTCACGCCTGTAATCCTGGCACTCTGGGAGGTCAAGGCAGGTGCAACACTTGAGGTCAGGTGTTCAAAACCAGCCTGGCCAACATGGTGAAACCCCGTCTCTACTAAAAATACAAAAAAATTAGCATGCCTGTAATCCCACCTACTCAGGAGGCTAAGGCAGGAGAATCGCTTGAATCTGGGAGGCAGAGGTTGCAGTGAGCCGAGATCATGCCACTGCACTCCAGCCTGGGCAACAGAGGAAGACAACAACTCAAAAGAAAAAGGAAGAAATAAAACTGTCCCTATTTGTAGATGACATGATTGTTTACATTGAAAAATCCCAAGGAATCTAAAACAAACAAAAAATCCTCCTAGAACTAAAAAGTGAGTTTAGCAAAGTTGCAAGGTATAACGCAAACATATGAATATCAATTGCATTTCAATATACTAGCAATGAACACACAAACACCAAAATTAAAAATACAGTATCATTTACAATTGCTCAAAAATAAAAAATAAATACTTAGGTGTAAATCTAACAAAACAGGTATAGGATTTGTATGCTGCAAACTACAAAATGCTGATGAAAGGAATCAAAGATCTAAATAAATGGAGAGCCATACCATGTTTATGGATTAGAAGATTCAACATAGTAAAAACATGTCAATTCTCCCCAAATTGATTTACAGGTTTAACACAATTCCTATCAAATCCCAGAAGATTTCTTTGTAGGTGTATTTATATGGGAAGTCAAAGGAACTAGACTAGCTAAAACAATTTTGGAAAAGAATAATAAAGTATGAAGAATCAGTCCACCTGATTTCAAGACATTATAAAGCTACCATAATCAACAGTATGAGGCATTGTCAGAGGGACAGACATATAGATCAACAACACAAAATGGAGAACCCAGAATACAAGTATGCCCAACTGATGTTTTCTTTTTTAATAGAGACAGGGTCTCGCTCTGTCACCTAGGCTGGAGTGCAATGGCGTTTTTATAGATCACTGCAGACTTGACCTCCCAGGCTCAAACAATCCTCCCACCTCAGCATCTCAAGTAGCTGGGACCACAAGTGTGCACACCACCATACCCAGCTAATTTTTGTATTTCTTGTAGAGACAGGATCTTGCCATGTTGTCCAGGCTGCCATCCTCTGGCCTCAGCCTCCCAAAGTGTTGGGCTTACAGGTGTGAGCCACCACGCCCAGCCCCAACTGATTTTCACAAAAGTAGAAAAGCAATTCAATAGAGAAAGGATACCCTTTCCAACAATGGAGCAACTGGACATCCACAACAAAAGTAACCTTGACCCAAGTCTCAGAACTTTTGCAAAAATTAACTCAAAATGGATCACACACTTAAATGTAAATGTAAAACTATAAGACTTTTGGGAAAAATATAAGAGAAAATCTTAAAGAACTGGCTCTAGGCAGCTGGGCGCAGTGGCTCACACCTGTATTCCCAGTACTTTGAGAGGCCGAGGCAGGTGGATCACCTGAGGTCAGGAGTTCAAAACCAGCCTGGGCAACATAGTGAAACCCAGTTTCTACTAAAAATACAAAAATTAGCTGGGCGCAGTGGCACATGCCTATAATCCCACCTTCTTGGGAGGCTGAGGCAGGAGAATCACTTGAGCCCAGGAGGCAGAGGTTGCAGTGAGCCAAGATTGCGCCAATGCACTCCAGCCTGGGCAACAGAGTTAGACTCCGTCTCAAAACAAACAAACAAAACAACAACAACAACAAAACTGGCTCTAGGCAAAGAATTTTGACATCAAAAGCACAATCTATAGAAGGGAAAATTAATAAGTTGGACTTCATCAAAATTTAAAATTTTTGGTCTGTGAAAGACCCTGTTATAAGGTTGAAAAGATAAAAGAGAGACTGGAAGAACATATTTGCAGACCACATATCCAATAAAGAACTAGTTTCTAGTACATATAAAGAACTCACAGAATTCAACAGTTAAAAAAAAAGAAATCTGGCTGGGCGTGGTGGCTCACACCTGTAATCCCAGCACTTTGGGAGGCCAAGGCGCGTAGATCATGAGGTCAGGAGATTGAGACCATCCTGACTAACACAGGGTGAAACCCCATCTCTACTAAAAATACAAAAAAATTAGCTGGGCATGGTGGCAGGAGCCTGTAGTCCCAGCTACTCGGGAGGCTGAGGCAGGAAAATGGCTTGAACCCGGGAGGCAGAGGTTGCAGTGAGCTGAGATCGTGCCACTGCACTCTAGCCTGGTGACAGAGTGAGACTCCATCTCAAAAAAAAAAAAAAAAAAAAAAAAAAACACAGGCCAGGCACAGTGGCTCACACCCATAATCCCAGCACTTTGGGAGGCCAGGATGGAAGGATGGCTTTAGCCCAGGAACACAGTGAGCACTTGTCTCTACAAAAAAATTTTAGAAAGTAACCAGGCATGGTGACGCATGGCTGTAGTCCCAGCAACTCTGGAGGCTGAGACAGGAGGATTGTTTGAGGCCAGGAGTTTGAGGCTGCAGTGAGCCATGATCATGCCATTGCACTCCAGCCTGTGTGACAGGGTGTGACGCTATCTCTAAAAATAAAAAATTAAATTAAAAAATTTAAAAACATGAAATATATTTCACCCTTTATATTGACTTTATATTTTGAAGAAAAATTATTTTAAAATTATATTTGAATATCATTAATTTTTTTAACCTTTGAGAAGAATTACAAATTGCAAAGTGATAAAAATGAGAAAATACTAAAGTAGAACTTGGGAGAAGCTGGAAAGAAAAAATAAAATTCACCACACAAAATTCACCCATTACTGATAAAAAAAAAAAAAAGATGAAAATGAGTAAGAAAATTATTGTCATTAGATCTACAAGCTACCAGATCATCTGAAATCCCTGACACTTGATCTCTTTTACTAGAATATTTAATTATATCAGAATATTGTGAATAAACAGATGGCCCCCGCTGCACTCTTGCCCCAAGCCTTGCAAATATGAGGGGCATGCCTGCTTCCTGCTTCCCACTCCCTCCTTGTGATCTGACAGCACTCCTGAATGGGAGAACACTGTTATAAATACCTACATCCAGAATCTAACTCTGTTTTACAGAGAAACACCAAACAGTTTCACACAGCATTGCTATTATACACTGAATTTTCTAGGAATGCAACTAACATGTAACTTAAGGAAAGATAGTACTTTGCTTTATTCAAAATGTTTACCCTGAGCTGTCAGCATTTCAAAGTCACTGATGTCAACACTGCCTGGTATTTGAATTCTCAACACTGCACCCATGAGTCAGTCTCATTTGTAGCATTCAAGCTTAAGGCAGCAATCTCCACTAATGTACAAGCATCTAACTGTCTTCTAGTGGAGTCAGGCTCCAGCACTTACACACTGATATGTCACTTCATTAGAAATTATTTGCCTTTTATTTCTTTTCTACATTATAGGTAGAGCATTATATTGATTTTTTTCAGTAATGTATATGGACTGGTGAATTTCATTTTAGGATATTAAAGGGCACATTACAGAATCATCATCATTTAAAAGGGTAACTGGACTACTAAGTTGAGGCCTCTGCCATGAGCAGCTTCAGAAGGCCTGCTAGTGCTCCCTTCTCCTTGCCTGCATGCACAGAAGGCCACACAAGGGAAACAGCCATGCCCAGCTGATAAGAACAGGGGCCATCATGCAAGCAGAAGGGCAGGGCAAGGCCACCTTCCAACACGCACTAAAGTAACAATGAGAACAACAAAAACAAAATACATAGAAAAGAAAAAAATGGCAAAATTGCACTTCAGGCTTTAATGCCCTCCTTACTTTCACCCCAGATAATGCAAAAAATTTTCCTCTTCCTTCAACAGAGCGTAAATGATATGACCTGGCTGGGCGCTGTGGCTTATGCCTATAATCCCATCACTTTGAGAGGCTGAGGCAAGAGGATTGCTGGAGCCCAGGAGCTCGAGGCTACAGTGAGCTATAATCACACCACTACACTTCAGCCTGGGCAAAAGAGTGAGAGCCTGTCTCAAAAAAAAAAAAAAATGACCTGATAACCACACATTCTCCAGTAGTATCCCTCTCAATTTCTGATTTTTGGACAAACACTAGCTTCCCTCTCTAAAGATAGGTGATCACAGAAAACTCTCTAGATCTATCTGGAAAGCTCTGGCAGATCATGAAAGGGGGACCAGCTGAGGATTCCAAGTAAATATGCACCTATGAAACAAAGTTACAGGTAGAAATGGGAGATTTCAAAAAAATCTGTAGTTTGCATTCTCATTTGAAATTCAAGATTTGATAGCTATGAAAGTTGAACAAGAAGTCATGAAGAAATCATTTGAAAGCAGAGAAATCAGACTAACGATTAAAAACACAATACTTGAAGAAAAGAAACATACAAAGCAAAGCACATTAGATTATAAACTTTGAAAAATCAGAGCATGAATGAAAGTGATCACAAGAATCAGAGATAACATATGTGACACGGTAGAAATACCCAGGAGACCAAATACACACATACTTTAATTTCCTGGAGGAGACTCCAGGGTAAAAAGAGAAGCAATAATCAAAGTAATAACAGCATGCCTAGAAGGCATTTAATAAAACCCATCACCAAATCCTAATAACTCAAAGGAATATAGCAGGAGAAGACTTAACATGTAAAACAAAGCCCCAAGCCAACTTTCTGCATCATATTTGATCAGAAAACACCAAAATCACCCACAGTAAAGTGAGAGCAAGTCAAGATGTCACTAGCATTTAACACAACTGGGGTCACACATGCACAAAACAGCAAGAACCAGAAATAAAAGAATAACTCCTGGAATGGAGGAGACAAAAGGCATTGTTATCTGCAGCTGATATGACTGTCTGCTTGGAAGACACCTGAGAATCAACTGAAAACCATTAGTGCTAAGAAGAGAGGATGGTAAGGGAGCGAGCCAGTTCCAAACTAAATATTTTTAAAGTATCTAATTAGAAAATATAGTCAGTGACAGTGCTAATACCAAAACTGGAATGATGCAGAGAAGATTAGCATGGTTCCTGGGTAAGGATGACATTCAAAGTCGTGAATAGTCCATATGTTAAAAAATAAGAAAAAAGTACAATGAATAAAGAATCCCATTCACAATAGGAATAAAAGTATAAAACAAAGGCATAAACTCAACAAAAAGGAGGGAAGGAATGAAGGGAGGGAAGAAGAGAGGGAGAGAGGGAAGGCATAAACAAAGGTATAAACTCAACAAAAAGGAAAGGAGGAGAGGAGAGCAGGGAAGGAGGGAGAAAGGAAATAGCAAACTTCAGGGGAAGAGCCCAAATAAAAGGAAGAGTGGACATGGAGAACTGGAGAGACTGCCAGGACCTGGATGGAAAAAGTTGGCAAAGATGTCAGTATTCTTCGGGGAGATGCAGGGAGAGCTCCCCACTGTCTATACCACAGGCACCCAGGGAGGACCCAGGAAAGCTGCCATCCCCAAACCAGCACTGCACCTTGTGCCAACACAGAAAGTCACAGAAAACCCTTGGCCCCACTCCAAAGCCCTGACTAAATCATGTACTCCCGGGAAACGCAGGGCCATGACACCACCATGTGTGTCCTCAAGCTTAGAATTCAGCACCTTAACTAGTGTAGAGTTCATAACATCCTCACAACTGGGTTTACCTCAGACACCACCAGAAGCTGAAAGCCATTCCTGGTCCATCCATGTATGATGGATAAACAAAGTGTGGCTATCCAGACGATGGAATATTATTCAGCCTTTAAAAGGAAGGAAATTCTGACACATGTCCCATTGTGGATGAACCTGAAGGATACTATGCTAAGGGAAATAAGCCAGTCACAAAAGGATACTGTATGATCTCAATTGGATACAGAATCTCAGTCAAACTCGCAGAAACAGAAAGTCGAGTGGTGGCTGCCAAGGGCTACGGACAGGGCGACAGGGAGTTGTTCAGTGGGTACAGATGTGTAAGCTTGAGGGACCCGCTATGCAGCATTGCCCCTGAATTACACACTTAAAAATGTGTTCAGAGGGTAGATCTCCTACCACAATGTGAAAATGAATTAAATGTAGAATAAAATAGAAGAAAATGAAAATACAGACAGTTCCAAACTTACGATGGTGTGACTTACCCTTTTTGACCTTAAGGTGATGCAAACATGACGCGCATTCAGTAGAAGCTGTACTTCAAGTGCCCAGACAACCATTCTGCTTTTCACTTCCAGTAAATTAGGTTGGTGGAAAAGTAATTGCAATTTCTTTTTTTTTTTTTTTTTTTTTTTTGAGATGGAGTCTCGCTCTGTCGCTCAGGCTGGAGTGCAGTGACACGATGTCGGCTCACTGCAAGCTCTGCCTCCCGGGTTCATGCCATTCTCCTGCCTCAGCCTCCCGAGTAGCTGGGACTACAGGTGCCCACCACCACGCCCGGCTAATTTTTTGTATTTTTAGTAGAGACGGGGTTTTACCATGTTAGCCAGGATGGTCTCGATCTCCTGACCTCGTGATCCGCCCGCCTTGGCCTCCCAAAGTGCTGGGATTACAGGCATGAGCCACCGCGCCCGGCCTGCAATTTTTAAAATGGCAAAATCACAATTACTTTTTTGCACCAATCTAATACAATAAATTATATAAGATATTCAACACTTTATTATAAAATAGGCTCTGTGTTAGATGATTTTGCCCAAATGTAGGCTAACATGAGTGTTCTGAGTCCGTTTAAGGCAGGCTGGGCTCAGCTATGATGTTCGGAAGGTTAGGTGCATTAAATGTGTTTTCAACTTAGCATATTTTCAGCTTATGATGAGTTTATCTGGAAGTAACCGATGAAGTAAGTGGAGGAGCATCTATACTGAATCTGAAATTTTTTTTATCACAAAATATATTCATTGATAAATGACCTCTCTAAAATTACGAAAACAAGAACAAACTCATTCCTGGCATTCTGTGATTTTGCAGGTTCTCATCTCCAAAGAGAATCAGCCCCACCTGCCTCAGGCCCCTCCCTTGAGTCCCCAACACTTCTTCAGGGCCCTTCAGAACTCAACAGTGAAATCAACACTTCCCATAGGCTGAGCTCTCTGAATGTCCCCTCACTTCCACAGCTGGATGAATCCCACCACTGCCTTCCCAAGCCAGTCTTTTCATTTTCTCACATTTCCCAAACTGAAGGTCTCGCTGTACCTCATACCTATGACTGTTGCTTCCCCCCGTCTGTTCCCCTCCCCACTGTAAACAGACACCTTCCATTTCTGCAGTTCACATAGCAGGACCTGGCATCCTCTTCCCCTCCCTGTTGCCATCTACACACCCCCACCCCATTCTCCCCATTCCCTGACATCCCTGGCTCATGGCCCTCCTCCTCCTGTGGCATCCAAGAAACTGACCCACCCACCTTCCAGCCTCTCAATTCCAAAACTTCCAACATCCCCTTCCTCCACTCTCACCCCAGCAAGCCAACCCATCCATGGTTTCCTTTCAGCCCGTTTCCTAATCTGCAAGTCCTGGTACCAATATTTATCTCGCATGGACTTCGGACAGTCTGCTTAATCTCTTTATGCCTCAGTCTCCTGATCTATAAAACGGGAATGATAATAAGGATACTATTTCATAGGGTTGTAGTAAAGACTAAAGGAGACTATATTCATTGCACACTGAGAACAGTGGTTAGCACATAGTGAGCAAAGAATGCTAGTCACCGGTAATAGTAATTCTACAACAGGTAAAGATGATGGGGGAAGAAAACAAGCCTCCCTACCTGAGACAAACAGAGTAGCAGAAAAAAGAACTCTGGAGTCGGACCCTGGGTTTGAATTTGGGAACACTACCTATCCTGGAGCCTTGGCTTCTTCACATGTCAGATGGGGATAAAAATACTTACCTTCCATGTTAGGACGAGTTCCCCTGATAGGAGCCCAGAGTTATTCCCTCCCTGTGTCAGAGAGGACAGGTGTCTCAGGTTGGAGCCTCAGGCATTACCTGGTTGTGATGCAGGCAACTGGGAGCATGCAGGGGTCCAGGTATCAGCGAGGACACAGATAGCTTCTTGGCAGTGAGCCAATCACGACTGCTTGCCCTTACTGATCACCATCTGAGATGTCTGAGATTCTGCAAGCATTAGAGTTTGGCCACAGAGAACTAGCCCTTCACATTTATTTTGCCCTTTAGAAAACACTGATATCAGTTTAAAATAGTGACATGTCTTTGGATCCCACGTGTGCTATATAAAGAAACATCTAAATGGGCACTTCCATGTCTCGTGGTTTTAAAAATGTTTTAAATGTGGCTACGTGAACCTCCTTCTAGCCGACTGCTGTCTTCAGAAGAGATACACGTTCACTCCTCATCCCTTGGGAAGGCCCATCAGATTTCATCTCACTCATCCCACTGCTAACATGAGCAGAAATCTTACCCTACACCAACTTTACAATCCATCAGGAGAATCCAGCAATCCCACTTCCAGGTATATACCCTCAAAAAGTCAAAGCGGTGTCTCGAGGAGATATTTATACATCTGTGTACAGAGCAGCATTATTCACAATAGCCAAAAGGTAGAAATAGGCCAAGGGTCCTTCAACAGGTGAATGGATAAAGAAGATATGGTATATCCATATAAGGAAATATTATTTAGCCTCAAAAACAAAGGAAATTCTGACACATGCTACAGCGTGGATGTACCTTGAGGATATTATGCTGAGTGAAATAAGCCGGTTGCAAAAGGACAAACACTGTATGATGCCACTCCTATGAGGAACTGAGAGCAGTCAGATTCAGAGACAACAGAACAGTGCTTGCTGGGAGCTGAGGGAAGGGGAATGGGAAGCGAGTGTTTAATGGGGACAGAGTTTCACTTTGGGAAACAGTTCTGGAAATGGAAGGTGGTGATGGTTGTACAACAATGTGAATGAACTTAATGCCACTGAACTGTACACTTAAAAATGATTATGTGTATTTTTCCACAATTCAAAAACCAGGAAAGTTGAGAGCCAGCTGGCTCTCCCCTTCAGAATATATCCAGATGCAGCTGCTGTTCCCCGGTGCCATGGCTGTCAGCCGAGCCCAGGTCACTTCTTTCCTAGACCAGAGCCCTAGCCTCCAAGCTGGTCTGCTTACCCCATCTGTCCACTCTCAACAAGCAGCCCAAAGCAGTCCTTTTAAAATGAGGTTGGGTCATATCACTGCTCTGTGCAAAACCTTGCAAAAGTTCCCCAGTGGAGTCAAAGTAAAAAATCCAAAGTCCTGACAGTGACTCGCAAGCTCCCCCATCTTTCTGTCCTCCTCCCCAACTGCTTGTTCACTCTGCTGCGGCCCCACTGGTCTTCCTGCCACTCCCTTGATGTGGCAGACACGGGCCAGTGGTCATCTCTGCCTGGAACGTCCACCACTCCAGCTGTCCACCCGGCTTTCTCATCTCTCCCACGTCTTGCTCACGTACCTTTATGAAGGCAGGGATGTTTGTCCTCCTCACTCATATAGTCCTTTTGCCTAGAACAGTGCCAGGCACATGGTAGCCACTCAAAGATATTTGTTGAATTAATCAATAAATACAAGGATTGTTTCTAAAGTCAGAAACATTTGTCAGAACCAGAACTTGTAGCAGAGGAGCAGGTGGGTGCTTTTGACAAGGCTGCCACCTAGTGGCTGGATTCCTTGACAGCCTTCTGGGGGTTCCACAACCTTTCACTTGACCCTGGGGCAGGCAGGGAGGACCACCACCTGCACACAAGGAACCTCCTCATTCTCTAAAAACCACACCACTGTGTAACATGAGATATACACAAAGGACACCTCAGGGAGAAAAAGAAGAATAAGAACTGGAATCCAGGCCAGGCGCAGTGGCTCATGCCTATAATCCCAGCACTTTGAGAGGCCAAGGCAGGAGGAGCCCAGGAGTTCAAGACCAGCCTGGGCAACATGGCAAGACCCCGGTGGTGTGCACCTGTAGTCCCAGCTACTCGAGACCTGGGGCAGGAGGACTGCTTGAGCCCAGAAGTTGGAGGCTGCAATGAGCTATGATTGCACCACTGCACTCCAGCCTGGACAACAGAGCAAAACTCTTTGTCTATAGAAAAAAAAAAAAAGCATTCAGAATTCTTTTTTGGAATTCAGATAAGTGAATAATATTAATGAAGGAAAACCAATTGGAAAAAGTGGATGTTCCATATGGAAACCTGGGGTGGGCACGGGAGAGAAAAAGTCAAACTGGTTTGACCTTTCCAAAGCCAAGGTTCCTGGTCTAGATAAAATAACCATGCTCTTCCTATGGCTATTGTGAGCATGAATAGAGACAGCAGCTCAGAGAAGCCGGCACAGTGCAGGCAGGTGGCAGGGCTCGAAAATAGTAGTCCCTTTTGTGATTTTTGCTGTGTTCTTGCTATTGTTGGAGCAAACTTTGGCATAGCCCCAGAGAACAGCATAAGGCCTGGAAACCAGAAACTGGAAATAGTCTTGAAAAGAATGAAGAAGCTCATGCCTCCCCATTCAAGCAGTTCCAATACCAGCCATGACAGATGGCAAGTTGGCGCCCTAGGCAAGGCTGAGACAATAATATAATTATTACGATCAAAAGATTACATGATTTCTCCTGGAGTAGATTTCAGGGATTCTCCCTGAGGACAGATCAGCTCCCAGGAAAGGGTGCAATAAAATACAGGCTGACTATAGGTTTAATTCTTGTGAGTTCAAAATCACAATACTGTATTAAAATTTCATGACAAAAATCTTTCTCAAAATTAATACAACTGAAATAAAATACAGATAATACCATGCTATGCATCGTAGAAAAGTTGTCCCCAAGTCAAAAGTACAAAAACTAAGTCTTGCATGGCATAAAAAGAATTCTGCCCCCTTACAAGTCTAATATATAGTTGATTTCCTCTGAAAGGAAATTTCCTCTGAAAGGAAATCAACTATATATTGCCAGAAGTCCCCCAATTTCCTTTAATTTTATTCTTTTTCTTCACAGCTGAGCCTACAGAAAATTGCTTTAAGTCCAGTGAGCATCTCATTTCTAACACACTAAATAATTTCCATCTTTGTATCGACTGTATTTTTTTTTTTTTTGAGACTGAGTCTCACTGTGTCGCCCAGGCTCGAGTGCAGTGGCACGATCTCGGCTCACTGCAGCCTCCACATCCCAGGTTCAAGAGATTCTCCTGCCTCAGCCTCCCAAGTAGCTGGGATTACAGGCTCCTGCCACCATACTTGGCTAATTTTTTTCTATTTTTAGTAAAGAAGGAGTTTCGCCATGTTGGCCAGGCTGGTCTCCAAATATCTCAAGTGATCCGCCTGCCTCGGCCTCCCGGAGTGCTGGGATTACAGGCATAAGCCACCCCAGCCGGCAGTATTGAGATTTTAAAACCCAAGCTTATTACTACAGGGTGAGTATCCCTTATCCAAAATGCTCAGGACCATAAGTGTTCTGGATTTCTGATTTTTTATTTTGGAATATTTGCATTATACTTACCAGTTGAGCATCTCTAATCCAAAAATCCAAAATCCAAAATGCCTCAGTGAGCATTTCCTTTGAGCATTATGTCAGTGCTCAAAACATTTCAGATTTTGAAGCATTTGGGATTTTGAATTTTTGGATTTGGGATGTTCAACCTGTACAACTGGTTGCTGTAGTCCCAACCAGCACTTTCATTTTCCTGGTTTTCACGCATGTAAAATAGACAAAATGCAATCAAATATTGAAATGATTACCGAAACAATACCATACAACTGCAGAGGTGATAACACCTACAACAGAGAGGCACCACATAACACTGCTCCTAATGGTCTGTCCTAATAGACTGGAATTCACCTATTCCAAATGAGGCAGTCTGGGGACAGTATGACAACATACAAAAGTATCAGCTGTCCGAAGGTGCTACAAAAATGTTGAGGACTACTGACATTTAAAAATAAAAGCTCTCGGTTGGGTGTGGTGGCTCACGCCTGAATTCCCAGCACTTTGGGAGGCTGAGGCAGGTGGATCACCTGAGGTTGGGAGCTCGAAACCAGCCTGACCAACATGGAGAAACCCGATCTCTACTAAAAGTACAACATTAGCCGGGCGTGGTGGCGCAAGCCTGTAATCCCAGCTACTCAGGAGGCTGAGGCAGGAGAATCGCTTGAACCCAGGAGGCGGAGGTTGTGGAGCGCCATTGCACTCCAGCCTGGGCAACAAGAGCGAAACTCCATCTCAAAAAATAAAATAAATTTAAAAAAATAAAAGCTTCAGAAACAAAATGTAATTTTCAAATTCAACCCTATTAAGTCAAATAATTTAATTTCACTTAAATGAAGTAATTGACAAACAATTTGTATAACTAGGAGAATAATAACTGTCACTTACATTTCATTACAGTCTATATAAAGTATTCACAGACCTTTTTCCCAACATCACTGTGTAGTAGATATGTAGTTATTTCCTTCCTTTGACAAATAAAGGATGCCAATGCCCCTTGGGGCATGGGAACTTGTCTACTTTAGGAGCCAATATGAAACCAAGGTCTTTTCCTAGAATCCTGTGCAAAGGAGCAGATGCTATAAGCAAACAATAAAAAAAAAAAATCCACCAACAAATGGCTAAAGAACACTACAAAAGGCAAGTAGAAGAGGAAGGATTTTGTGAAGGCAAAAAAAAAAGTTTAGTTTATATTTATATTGTCTAAATTTATGTTGTATTTACCTTCTTTTTAATATTGTATAGCAATGTATGCATATGTTTAAAATGTTCAAACAGCACAGGAAAATCTAAAATGAAAAAATTTTCCTCTGCCACTTTCAATTCTGTTAACTCTCCTCAAAGATAATCATTCTGACATCCTTCCAGGAAAAAAAAGTTGATTTTAATAATTAATATATACTTCTAAAACCAAAACCAAATTAAGGTTATACCATATGCACCATATTATTTTCCCCACTTAGTAATGTATCTTGGAAATCTTTCCCTATCAGTACACACAAATCTACTGTATTCATTTTCATGCCTGTATACTATTCTACTGCACCAAAATCACATTGTTCAACCAGCCCTGTATGAATACATACTTAGGTTGTTTCCCATATTATACTATTATAAATAATCATGCAACTGAACTTGCTCATACATGTTGGCATCCTTTTCCAAGAATATCAGTGACCACTAAGTGCTAAATAATAGAAATGCTTGGTTAAAGATTAAATTAAGATTTAGATAGATATTACCAAATTGTCCTTGTGCATCAACCATATGTGGCTCCTTATACCCTTAATGACACCAGAAATAATAAACTGTTTTAATTTTTGCTAATGTATTAGGGGAAATTATATATCTAATTGTTGTTTTGCTTTATTTATTTATTATTTATTTATTGTGAGACAGGGTCTCACTGTTGCCCAGGCCGGAGTGCAGTGGCATGATTTCAGTTCACTGCAACCTTCACTTCCCAGGTTCAAGTGATCCTCCCACCTCTGTCTCCCAAGTAGCTGGGACTACAGGTGCACGCTTCCATGCTTGGCTAATTTTTGTATTTTTTGTACAGATGGGGTTTCACCATGTTGCCCAGATTGGTCTCGAACTCCTGGGCTCAAGCGATCTGCCCACCTCAGCCTCCCAAAGTGCTAGCTAGGATTACAGGCGTGAGCCACCTCACCCAGCCTTGCTTTACATTTCTTAAGTAAGGATTAGTATCTTTCCACTGGTCATCTTGTATTTTTCATGGGCGCTATATATATATTTCCATTATATTATTTTTCCTTTTCTTTCTTTCTTTTTTTTTGAGACAATCCTCCCACCTCAGCCTCCCAAGTAGCTGGGACTACAGGCACGGACCCAGCTAATTTTTATTTATTTATTTTTGTAGCAATGAGGTCTCACTATGTTGCCCAGGCTGGTCTTGAACTCCTGGGCTCAAGCAATCCTCCCACTTGGGCCTCCCAAATTGCTGGGATTATAGGCATGAGCCACCACATCTGGCCTATTTTTCTTTTTCTTATTGATTTGTATAAACTCTTTGTAAATAATCATTTTGTTACATGTATTGCAAATAATTTCTTCTTTTTGCAAAGAAGTTTCTTATATTTATGTAAGTACATTTTTCATCTTTTCCTTTATGACTTCTGTGTCTGTTCCAACTTAGAAAGGTTCTTCCAAGGCCAAGACTACAAATTAATTCTCTGATGCTTTCTCTTTGTAGTTTTGCAGTTTCATTTTTTAATATTTAAATCTTTAATCCTCTTAGAATTTGTTTTGATGGGAGCAATGAGATAGGGATCCAGCTTTATTCCTTCCTACTTACTCGGTCACATTTTTGAGTGAATTATCCACCGTGATATGAAATGCCACCTTTCCCCTGTACTAAATCTTCCAGTGTATTCTGCACTTTGTCCACCGTTCCACTGAGCTGCCTAGCGCCTCTTCAGTTCCAGAATGCCTAAGGTTAATCCCCTGATTACTATTTTCAGGATTTTCCTGGTTACTCTAGAATATTTATTCTGCTAGGTCAGGATTTCTCAGCAGCAGTACTGTTGACATTTTTGGGCAGGACACTCTCTGCTGCAGGGACGGTCCTGCGCATCCTAGGATGTTTAGTATCTTTGGCTTCTACCCACTAGATGGCAGTAGCAGCCCCGAGTCATGACAGCCAAAAAAAAAAAAAAAAATGTCTCCAGACATTGCCAATTGTTCCCTGGGTTGCAACTGGGCGGGGGGCGAAATCGTCCCCCATTGAGAACAAAGGGTTTTAGATAAATTCCAGTTATTTTTCCAGTTACATTTCCACTCCCAAATTCCCACTGATATTATAATCGAGATGAAAATGAATTCTTAGAATAATTCAGACATCCTTATTATATTTTATATGTTGTACTAATTAAGTTTAATCTTAATTCTATTTAATCTTCCTATCTAAGAATCACATCTATGCTTTCACTTATTTATGTCTTCTTTGAAGGATACAAGACTTCTCCTTCAAAAGAGTTTTAAGATATTTTTATATAGATGCTCACACTATTTATTTCTAAATATTTTGCCCTTTCATTCCTTTATAAATAGAACTGTTTCTCACATTATCATCTTTTCTAGTCACTGGTAAGAAAGCTATTGATGGCCGGGCGCGGTGGCTCACGCCCGTAATCCCAGTACTTTGGGAGGCCACGGTGGGTGGAACACGAGGTCAGGAGATCGAGACCATCCTGGCTAACATGGTGAAATCCCATCTCTACTAAAAATACAAAAAATTAGCTGGGTGTGGTGGCGGGCACCTGTAGTCTCAGCTACTCGGGAGGCTGAGGCAGGAGAACGGCGTGAACCCAGGAGGCGGAGCTTGCAGTGAGCCGAGATCACACCACTGCACTCCAGCCTGGGCGACAGAGCGAGACTCCATCTCAAAAAATAAAAATAAATAAAAAAATAAAGAAAGCTATTGATATATTATAGTCTACAACTAGCCACATACAGAACTCTTATTGTCTGTAATAGAATTTCAGAAAATTCTAAGACACAATTTTCAGGAAATTCAAAGCATACAATGTTATTATCTGATTACAATCATCATTTTGTTCCCTCATTTCCAATATTTATGTACTTCTACATCTCTCTTATCTTACTACCTTGGTTAGTATCCACCGAAAATTTTAGATGACTGGTGATAGCAAGCAACCTTGAATTATCTTTGACTTTAATGGGAATCGCTGGCTTTTGTTTGTGACACATACACATCATTAAAGAAGTCTCTGCACATGTATAGTCTATCAAGAGTTTGTTGTTAAATCAGAAAGATTGTTAATTGTGTCAAATGTGTGTTCTGTATCTATAGAAATAACTGCACAGTTTTTCTTCTTTGGCCTGTTAATATGGTATGATAGATTATATTCCAAAATTTCTTAATATTCATCCATTCTTGGGTGGCATAAATTCACTTAGTTGTGATGTACACTACTGTTCTTTTAATTTATTGTTGAATCCTATGTGCTTATATTTTGATCTCAAATTTTTTTTATTTTTATTTATTTATTTATTTGAGACAGAGTCTTGCTTTGTCACTCAGGCTGGAGTGTAGTTGCACGATCTCGGCTCACTGCAACCTCCACCTCCCGGGTTCAAGTGATTCTCCTGCCTCAGCCTCCTGAGTAGCTGGGATTACAGGCACCCACCACCACGCCCAGCTAATTTTTGTATTTTCAGTAGAGATGGGTTTTCACTATGTTGGCCAGGCTAGTCTTGATCTCCTGACCTCATGATCCACCTGCCTTGGCCTCCCAAAGTGCTGGGATTACAGGCATGAGCCACCGTGCCCAGCTGATCTCAAATTTTTATATTAATATTTGATCATGGGATCAGTCTTTTTTTTTTCCTTTTCCACACTTTATATCATTTATTAATGCAGTATACATTAGATCTAAAATCTGCAGTTTCTAAACACACCATGTTAAATCTTTCAGATCCTTCTGCAGTTTTAAGTTATTTCTACAGAGGTACCTTGAAGTGAGTGAATAACACATTCTATAATTCCTGAAAATATAGTACAGAGTGAAATGATTTAAATATAATTTAGGCACATGTTGATTATGAAAATAGATAATCTCTCAATACAATACTTCTCTGTCTTGGTAAAAATAATAAAGCAAAGAAAATAATTCATTTCTGAAGTTGCTTTCCTTCACTTGTAAAGGTCTGATCTCCTCCCACTATGCATATGTGCCCTTTACTGTCAAGGAAAGCTTTGCATATGTAGATATAGAAGAATAGGCTACATAAATACTAACGATGTGTCATTCTCCCAAAGGAGACAAAAGTGGTTTTCAATGATTCCTTGCCTCATGTTGATGAGTCTGTAGAATTCAGAACCCTGTGGACACAGCTAATATCCCTGCTCTTGGGGTAGATGTAAGGACACCAGGTCATGGGTAGGGAGGTACAGGCCCTTCCTCTACTGTTGCAGAGAGAAAATGACTCAAGAAAATTGGGCTAAATTTTATTTAAAAAAAACAAAAAAACAAAAAAAAAACAGGCTGGGCGCCATGACTCATGCCTGTAATCTCAGCACTTCGGGAGGCCAAGGCAGGTGGATCACGAGGTCAGTAGATCAAGAACATCCTGGCTAACATGGTGAAACCCCGTCTCTACTAAAAATACAAAAATTAGCTGGGCGTGGTGGTGTGCACCTGTAGTCCCAGCTACTCGGGAGGCTGAGGCAGGAGAATCGCTTGAACCCAGGAGGCGGAGGTTGCAGTGAGCCAAGATTGCGCCACTGCACTCCAGCCTGGCAACAGACTGATACTCTGTCTCAAAAAAACAAAAACAAAAACAAAAAGTAAAAAATGTAAGTAAAAGAATCATAGGTGCTGACTGATTGGTGTTACATCTTGGACCAGCCAAATGCCTTTATTTTTACTTTATATATATATTTTTTGGTGGCTGTAATCAAATGTATGTTTAAAATTCCTCATTCCCCACTGTAGGGTTCTAGCTGCAATCATATTACATTGCCTTTTAACAGGCAACTCTACCATATTCATTCATATTGTGTAAGCTTTGACTGCAGTAGATCTGGATTTAATATCTATTTCTAAGATGGCCCTATGTAAACTATTTGGTATTCAAATTAAATGAATATTAATGATGCACCTTGGTTTTTTGGTTTTGAAGTATCTTCCTATGCTTGTGCTGATTGTATGAGAAAACTAGGCTAATAGTGTGAATAGACAGAATTGCTTGGTCTGGTGTTGAGTGGAACTTGCCTAGAATGACATTCTGAGAAATGCTCATTTATAAGTGTTGTAGTGATAGGTAAGCTCTTCCTCCATCCGGAGTTCCACTGTACCTTTGGAATGACAGTGATGTACAACGATGTCTTTCTTTCCACTCTGTCTCAATCAGTAAGGACTGGATATTACTTTAATTTAGCTACTGTTTTGTTCTAAAAAGTAAACATTATAAAAATGAACCTGAAGAGTCTTAGGGAGTCCGATCTTACCATATTCATATGGTGTGACAGGTATTTAAAGAAGGAGGCATCACTAAAGCTATTTATAAACCTGAACAACCTTTTCCAAGTTTTCATAAAGTTTTTACAATTTAAATATCCATACTGCATCTAGTATTCAATAAATATAATTGCATATGTTGTGCTTTCCATAAATTAAAATCCTCAAATGCATCTCAAACCAAGATGGTATTTCTACATCATGCCTATTTGCAAATATAATAGATACTATTCCTGGTCATAAAACCAGGTAAACCCCCCTACCCTGTTCAAAAGGCAGCAACATCTAGTTTCCTTATATCTATTAAATGAGTGCTTTTCTGTTAAAAATCAGAATATGGAAAAAAAAAGTCAGTTTTTTCCCTTATGCACCACTGAGAACAAGCATAATCCTCTAAATTTTTTTTTTAAATTTCCTTACAGTGTTATTTCTTCTAGACAACTGAGTGGGTGGAGAAAGAAAAGTGATAAGGAAAACATTTGCATCTTGTACATCTTCCTCCAGCCCCTAAAATTCTCCTCTAACACTTTGTGACATGTGTAGTGGTGTCAGCATCTCTTCAAATCTAGCTCCCTTCATGTTGGACCTTCTCAGGTTGGCTTCTTGAAGATCACACCCAGACAGATCACAATTCTCTAAATCAGTTCCTGCCAGAGTTGCTCCTCTGAGGTTACAGTTCTTCAACTTTGCATTTAAGGTAGTCACTCTCAGGTTAATTCCTGTTATCTGACTTCCTTCCATATCCACACCTTTCAGGTTAGCATCTTCTAAACTGGCTTTAAGACCAGAAGGATACTCAAAATTACACAGTTTCAGGGATGCTCCTTCTACATTAGAACAGACCATCTTGACTCCCTGGAGATTTGCACAGTCACGCCCTGATCCAGAGAGATCAGCTTGTTTAAGATTTGCACAGCAAAGATTTGCATGTGCAAGATTGCAGCGGCTTAAACTGGCCATTCTGAAGTTAATGTATCAAAGGTCCAAATGAGAAAGATCAGCACCACTGAAGTTCAAACCTTGGCATCGCAGTTCTGACTTGATTGGAGTTGCTAGCAAAAATCAGACAAATTCCTTTCAGGATATTGGTGAATGATCCTCCGGTGGGCCATTCTTTATTGCCACTTCTAGGTGTTCAATCAATGAGTCAATACCAAAAAATCTTGCTTCTTCTAACATATCCAATAAATTAATGCCATCATTTATAATAAGCTGTCCATGACGCAAGCAGTTCAAAATGGGTTCAAAGTACTCAGGACTTCGGTCAATTAAGAAAGCTCCTCTGTGATCTTGCTTATTTCCCAGACATCTTTGTCCTTAAACATGTGGGCCAGATACTATCAGGTTCTTTATTCACTAAAGTGCTCTGTGTGGTTGTAAAGTACCGCCCTCCAACATTTAATGTTAGCCTGTCTGTGTGGAATCCTGACAATCCCTCAGGTGGTTTAGAATCTGTCTGAGGATCAATAAATGGCTCTCCTTCACACACAAACAAAACATCATCATCCCTGATCAAAGCAGTATCATCAATCAGTCCACCTTTCCCATTATACACACTGGTGGCTTTGATGCCGAGTTTACTGCTGGCCACAGAAAGCAAATCAGATAAAGTTCCACATATAGCAACCACCTTTCCGTTCTTGGGGCTGCCGTTCAGGAACAGGGCCACCCACCTCATCATGCTGCCCCCCACTGGGTCCTGAGTGAGCCACCACCCTCCCACCTGATCCTCCTCCCACCTTTTTCCCCTTCCGCCCTTCCCCTCCCTCCACCCACTGGGATTCGCCTCCTTTCACCACCTTCCTGCTTTTGGGGACACACCACACACACACAATTTGTCCCACACACGGGACTCGGCTGGTCCTCATTCCCACCCTGCCCCTAGGCTCCTCCCAGTCTGTCTTTTTTTGAGTGGGGCTTTATTAACTTTTGGAATCACTGTTAGGCTGGCTTAATAAAAATAAATGGTACTTTTGTTTATTGTATTTTAAAAACCAAGTGTGTGTGTATGTTTAGTACAATATCAGTATTTACAATGGTAAAGCCATTATATAGAAAAACCAGGCCATTCCCCTTATATCCAAGAAAAAAAAGCCATGTATGGTCTTCACAGATTCAACTTTTTAAAAACCGATAAATTAAAATATACCTTTTGAGATCTAGCCTGAATGTGACTTTTACAAAAAGAGCACAAAAATTGTAAGTGTACTAGCCCTTCGACACATTAAAAATTAATAACGATGTATTTCAGTTATTTTTCCAGTCTTAGACAATTTAGCAATACACTGAGGGCTGCACTGTAAGAGTTAGACCATGAAAGCTTAGAGTTATTATCTATATGCACAAAGAGCAAATTAAATAAATTCTTTGATATTTCATGTTTCACATGCTCTGAACTCAAATATAATGATTGAAAAACCCTTTTCTGATTCTCAAAAAATGAGTAACACTGAGAAGGTTCACAGCTTCTAGCTGCCACTGCCGTCCAAGCCACTCTGAGCAGCCTTCCACAGCTGCTGGGCGAGGCTCTTCCCAGCTTTCCATAGGGTTCAGTACAAATATTAGACACCCACCTTTGCAAGGGATCGACAGGGTTCATTCATTCCTCTAATGCATTCTGTATCAAGACAGCCCCAGAACATACGCCGCCCTGCCTGAATGTCAGAAGGATTTCACACATGCACGGTGACAAATGGACCTCTGAAGGGACCAAAGAAACCACAGCACGCCCAGGTACCTTTTGTTTCTCATCGGTCTCCCCACTCTAGATGTAAACTCCCTGTGGGCAGCAACATCGTCTGCCTAAAACAGTTCCGGCCCAGGGTAAGTGGTCAAGAAATATCTCACGAGGGAAGGAATGGATGGGTGATGGGTCACTGAAGTGCCTCCATGCGGCCAGGACTGATGGCCTGCCAAGCCCACCTGCCCGGTCCCTCCTACCTGTGCCGCTCCTCAGGCGGCTCTCCGTGAGCTCCGAGATGGCTCCGGAAGTGGCGGTCTTCTTCAGGCGAACCACCCCCGATGTGGCGGTACTTCCTGGCTTGTTGAGCGTGTCCTCACTGCTGGCCCTCTTGAGCTGAGAGAGTTGGAGGGAAAGAGAGAGGATGAAGAGGTGGTTTTCAGGAAGGAGCGCTATAAACAAGCAGAGCATGGGAGCTGGGCTATGTGCCCAGCAATCAAGATACAATAACAGCACTTTGCATGATACAGTGAAGTGAAAAAATGCAAAGCTACACAAACCTGTTTCTGTCATAACAGGTCCGAGTATGATCTCCCATGACTGTTTCAAAGAGCAGCGTAAGACTGTGCGTGAAGAATACCATCAGGTCACACTTCAAGTAATGAGCCTAAAAAAATGTGGCTGGGCACAGTGACTCACAACTGTAGTCCCAGAACTTTGGGAGGCTGAGGGGGGAGGACTGCTGGAGCTCAGGAGTTCAAGACCAGCCTAGGCAACAGTGAGACTCTGTCTCACTAATTTTTTTTTTTTTAATTAGCTAGGCATGGTGACACCCAGGAGGCTGAGGTGAGAGGATTGCTTGAGCCCAGAAGTTCAAGGTTGCAGTAAGCTATGATTGTGCCATTGCACTCCAGCCTGGGTGACAAAGCGAAACCTTGTCTCCAAACAAAAATTTTAAATAAAAAATAAATCTGCTCTCCTGGTGGGGGAAAAAAAGAATGGGAACCAATGAAAAAAGAACTGGGAGATGCACAAAAGGCAGGGTAGGGCAATGCACAAGAAATTCAAGGTCAACAAAAAAAGGCTCATGACATAGGCCAGGAGGAGGTGGAGGGAGAGAAACAATCTGAGTATCTGCTGTGGCCTCACCACCAAGCACTCTGTAGATTATCTCACACAGAAAATGTGTTCAAAGGTGAGAAAGGAACTTTCTTGGAGGCTGGAAGACAGAAGAAAGCAGCGCCCTCTGTTCTGGCTTTGCTTTCTTCCCTGTCATGGGACAAACATTTGCTAAAAGGTGCTGAAGTCTAAGAAAGGAGACTCCTAAGTGATCCACACTTCAGGCCCAGATAGATTACATTCAACATTAATGAGAAAAACCACAACTAAATTCTCTCAACCACTGTTGAGTCTTCATGAAAGAAGGCTCTGGAGAGGAACAGTGCCAGAACACTGAAGAAGGCAGCTGCCCAGAGCCATCTAATGTATCTGACATCCAGAGCACACAGTATGGAAAAGCCCTTAAATCAATGTGGACGTGCAGTGGGCAAGCCCCGCCCATCACACAGGCTGAAGGGAAAAGCCCTGCTCCATCCTACTCCACTGGCTTTGGGGTCATTTACTGAGAGTTAGAAGTTTAAATATTTGCACAATTTTTTAAAGTTTCCATCTTTGCATCATTTAAATTTCAGGGTGTAACTACCCTCACCTCACCATAGTTTGAAAGTGAATAAACACCAATACCAAGTGTTGGTGAGGCTGTGAAGCAACTGGAACACTCATGCCCTGTGAGTGGAAGTGTAAACTGGCATAACTGCTTTGGAAAGTGGCAGTATCTACTAATGCTAAGGCTGGAAAATAGAAGAAAGCAACACCCTCTGCTCTTGCTTTGCTTTCTTCCCTGTCATGAAAGGGGTAGGACAAACATTTGCTGAAAAGCACTAAGTCGAAGAAGTGAGACTCCTAAGTGAGCACAGCACAGTCCCCTGTGACTCAGCAATCCCATTCCTAGATCTGCACCCAAGAGAAGCGAGTACATAGGTCTCTCAAAAGAATGTTCATAGCACCTTTTTTTAATAGCAGCCCAAAACTAGGACAACCCAAATGTCCTTCAACAGAAAGAATAAATGCAATGAGAACTACACAGCAAATAGGAAAAAAATGAATTACTGATATACTAATAAATGAGTGGCTGTCCCAGGTATTATGCTAAGTGAAAGAAGCAGACACAAAAGAGTATATACTGCCTGATTCCACTTGTATTAAGTTTAAAAGCTGCACAATCAAATGATGGTAATATAAGTAAGAATAGTGGTTAACTCTCGGGGAGTTACAGCCGAAAAGAAACCTTCTGGGGTGCTGGAACGTTCGACATATTGACAGGGTGGTGGTTACACAAGTATAAACAAATATAAACATGCAATGAGCTTTATAGCTAAGATTAAGATTACTGTACTTTATGGACTTTATTGTAAATATGCTGTGCTTCATTAAAACAGAAAAAGAAAATTGGAGTGAAGGAAGTTTGCAATTTAGGCAAAGTCCTAGTTCCACTCCTGCAAATACTAGCCTTCTGGGTTTTTTCTCTTTTTTGTAATTTTTAAAGCTTTACTGTGCTAAAATAAGCATAATATAAAATTCACCATTTTAAGTGCACAATTCAGTGGTATTAAATACATTCACCATGTTGTACAACCATCACCACCATCCATCTCCAGAAACTTTTACCACCACAAATAAAGTCTACTCATTAAACAGTAACTCGCCATTGCCTTTTAACAAAACGGATGATGGTAGAAGTCTTTTTATTTTTTTAGAGACAAGGTCTTGCTCTGTTACGCAGGCAGGAGTGTAGTAGTTCAAACGTGGCTCACTGCACCCATGAATTCCTGGGCTTTCCTGCCTCAGCCTCCCAAGTAGCTAGGACTACAGGTGCACAACACTACGCTTGGCTAATTTTTTAAAAATATTTTTGTAGAGGTGGGATCACATGGCCAAGCACAGTGGCTCATGCCTATAATCCTAGCACTTTGGGAGGCCAAGACGGGCAGATCACCTGAGGTCAGGAGTTTGAGACAAGCCTTGTCAACATGGTGAAACCTCATCTCTACTAAAAATACAAAAATTAGCCAGGTGAGTTCGAGATGAGCCTGGTCAACATGGTGAAACCCCATCTCTGCTAAAAATACAAAAATTAGCCAGGTGTGGTGACACACGCCTGTAATCCCAGCTACTCGGGAGGCTGAGGCAGGAGAATCGCTTGAACCTGGGAGGTGGAGGTTACAGTGAGCCGAGATCACGCCACTGCACTCTAGACTGGCAGACAGAGCAAGACTCCATCTTAAAAAAAAAAAAGAGACAGGATCTCACTATGTTGCCCAGGCTGGTCTTGAACTCCTGGCCTCAAGCAATCCTCCACCTCAGCCTCCCAAATGCTGGTATTATAGGTATGAGCCACCACTCCCAGCCTGATGGTAGATGTCTTAATATTAGCCACGCAATCTTGGTCGAGATTTGAAAACAAATTATTAACTTTAAAAACAAATAATTCACATTAAAAGGATGATTTGTGTGCAACTCCAGTTACTAGACGTCAGCATAAACACATTTTCTTTTTTCTTTTCTTTTTTTTTTTTTTTTTTTTTTTTTTTTGAGACAAGAGTCTCACTCTGTCGCCCAGGCTGGAGTGCCGTGACGCGATCTCGGCTCACTGCAACCTCTGCCTTCCTGGTTGAAGTGATTCTCATCCTCCCAAGTAGTTGGGGCTACAGGCATGTGCCTCCACACCTGGCTGATTTTTGTATTTTTAGTAGAGACGGGGTTTCATCATGTTGCCCAGGCTGGTCTCGAACTCCTGATCTCGGGTGATCCACCTGCCTCAGCCTCCCAAAAGCGCTAGGATTACAGGCGTGGGCCACCACGCCCGGCCCATGATCACATTTTCTGAACAACAGCACAGTCCCCTAATTTAGCAACTGGACTGTATTAGTCTGTTCTCATGCTGCTAATAAAGACATACCCAAGACTAGGTAATTTACAAAGGAAAGAGGTTTAGTTGACTCACAGTTCCACATGGCTAGGGAGGCCTCACAATCATGGTGGAAAGCAAAGGAGGAGCAAAGTCACATCTCACTTTGCTCTTGGTAGGCAAGAGAGAGCATGTGCAGGGGAACTCCCCTTTATAAAACCATCAGATCTCCTGAGACTTATTCACTATCATGAGAACAGCATGATTCAATTACCTCCCACCAGATCCCTCCCGTGACATGTGGGGATTATGGGAGCTAAAATTCAAGATGAATTTTGGTTGGGGACACAGCCAAACCATATCATGGACCAAACATGACACTTGAGTTAATCCAGAAGTTACATTACTGCCCTTCTTAAAGGAACTCTGTAATGGTCTTTCCACTTCCCATCTCAGAGTAAAAAGCATCCCTTCACTCAAGCTCTCCAACCTCTCAAACCATCCATCAGGTCACCTGTATAATACATGTTTAATATTAAATGACCATAGTCTATAATGTCGGTAGCTTTTTCTCAATAGAGAAAAACTATTACTCACTCTTCCAAGAAGCACACTCAGGTGCCTCCCTGGTCCCCAAAGGAAAATCAATTCTGGTTTGAAACTTTGAAAACTCCCTAGATGACATCTCAAATGAAAAAGGGAAATCACAGTGGTTAAGGGAATTCTTAACACAATAATGCAAGCCATACACACTGGATTCTGCTTTTCCCCTATCTGATTCTCTGACATTTCTAAAATCTGCAAGTCTGACTCAAAGTACAGAATTTTCAAACTCTACAGCAAAGGCCAAGAGAGGAAGGGCTCTCTGAAACCCAGATAAACCAGGAAATCCAACAAATGAGAGCACTCCTACTGGGAACAGAAGTGAAACCCCCTCGGAGATCCCACCACAGCCTCCATCCCCAGCCACCACCCCAGAGCAGCAGAGGTAGAGCTTGCCCTGCCCCCTTCCATAAGGGGTTGGTTCCTGGGACTCAAGGTCTTGGTGAGATGACAGCTGGAGGCAACACAGGACAGCAGTGGGCAAGCAGTGGGAGTTTTGCCTTTGGGGCACTGCAAGAGGACCTGGCACGGTAACAGAGGTGGCGCCAGTCATGATAAGAATGGGGTGAAGCAGTAGCAGTGACCGGGGGGAAAGCACAGGTAGCTGCAGCACCACGCTCAGGGCTGGAGGGTCTCTGGTGGGGAGTTAGCAGTAAGTGCTGCATCGCAGGGTTTGTTTTTGTTTTCAAGGGTGGGGAGGGAGTGGGAGATGCAAAAGAAGACTTGGGATCTGGGATCTCTATATAGGAGGTTCCCAGCAATCACACAGGAAGGAGGCAGCCCAGGGAGTGGTGAAGGGAGCGGCGCTCCTTCTTCCTACCTATATGACCCAGGGACTGATGCTGCAGTTCTTCAATTCTAAAATGGAGAAAACATTTCAAGGCCAAGGCAAGAGAATCACTTGAGGCCAGGAGTTCAAGACCAGCCTGAGCAACATAGTAAGACTCCATTTCTACAAATAAACTTTTTTAAAAATTAGTGGGGCGTGGCACTGCGTGCCTGTAGTCCTAGCTACTCAGGAGGCTCAGGTGGGAGGATCGCTTGAGTTTGAGGCTGCAGGGAGCCATGATTGTGCCACTGCACTCCAGTATGGGCAACAGAGAAAGACCCTGTCTTCCGCCACCCCCACCAAAAAAAAAAAAGAGAAAGCAATTGGTGTATCTCTAGAGTTGTGCCCTTAGTTAAAAATTTAAAGCATTTTATTAAGAACATAAATGCTGGAGGCTCTCATCATCATCTTCATCATCACTGCAGCTGTTTTCCTAGTGCCCCTCCATGGTGGTTCTCCAGGCTGGTGGCAACAGAAGCATCGTTAGATTTTTACAAACAAAACTTTGGAAGGAGGGCATGAAGTATCATGCTGTATTAGGAATCGGGCAACTTGTGAGCCCTGGAGCCCTGGAGCCCTGGAGCCCTGGGGAAGTTTGGATCAGGTGGCTCAGTTTCCTCACCTCCAAAAGAGAATTTTTTTTTTTTTTTTTTTTTTTGAGACAGTCTCACTCTTTCACCCAAACTGGAGTGCAGTGGCGCAATCTCGGCTCACTGCAACCTCCGCCTCCCAGATTTGAACGATTCTCCTGTCTCAGCCTCCTGAGTAGCTGGGATTACAGGCACGTGCCCCCACACCCAGCTAATTTTTGTATTTTTAGTAGAGAAGGGGTTTCACCATGTTGGCCAGGCTGGTCTCAAACTCCTGACCTCAGGTGATCCACCTGCCTCGGCCTCCCAAAGTGGCAGGATTACAGGCATGAGCCACCGTGCCTGGCCACAAAAGAGAAGAATTTGAATCACCTAAGATCCTTCTCCCTGTTTATGTCCTAAATTGCTATGAGACTGCATATACTTATTAGGCTTAAAGAATTTATTGATCAGTGTCACTGCATATTGTGCACATGTACTCAGAGCACAAATAGCAGAGAATACAAAAATACCCCACGCTGTCTGGGCTGATTAGTTGAAGAAGGAATGTGCTGATGCCTTCACGATCCTGCACTGACTGTACTCATCACGCCTTCTGTTTAATACACGTAGTGGCTGCTTTTTCACCCTCCTCGCATCAGAAAAACTGCACCATTAAGGGCCCGTGGTAAATGTCAAATATCGTACTAACCAACTGATTGTAACCTCCACTTCAAACATGCTGATTTTTGACCACTGATCCTAAAACAGACTTTATATTCATTCCACAAACATGGAAATGCCACCACTCATAGCCTAGGGCCTGGCTGCAGCAACATTTCACATGGAAAAGAATGTGAACAATGGGTCCTGAGCAGAGGGTGGGGCTCCCTTCCTCGCCCCCCTTCTCCTCTCCCCTTCTCCTCCAGCCAGCTCACCCACAGCGAAAGAGCCCTTAGAATATGGGGCCACCTAGTATGTTAGCTGTAAAGGCTGAAGGGGATTCCAGCCATCCAACAGCCTTTCAATGAATCCTGCAGTGAGATAAAGTCCAGATTTCAGTGCCAGGAGGAAGTGGGCGGGGGATGCGGACGTCCTGGGGAGAGAGGGGGGCACTCCTCCTGGGATGCCATGCTCCTAGGGAGACTGCAGCAGCCCTCCACATGTATGTGGGAGAGGGAGGGGAAGACTGGCAGGAGAAACGGCTCCAAAAACCTCCCTCCCTTCTTGTCACTGGGCCAGGGCTGCTTCTATCGGGCTTGTGGCTTCTCCATTCCTGTCCCTCTCATCCTGAACACTATAACTCAGCTAAGCTTTACCAAAAACCCACTAGAGGCTGGACGTACATCTTCAGCCTATGTCCACTTAGAAGATCTGTATGCTTTGCATATGGCATGAATGTCAAAGTGAATCAGGAGGCCCTGCTGATCAGAGTTAACCACCTAAAGAGGAGGTTCCCATACAACCAAGCAGAACACACTGAGGACAGCACTAATCTGCAGAGAAACAAATGTGGAGAAAGCCCAGGAGGGGCTGGGGGAGTCCCAAGACCTCACAGAAGAGGCCATGATTCGGTTTTTCTCAGGCAGAGAGGGCAGTGAGGCATTCTGGAGGGGCGGGTGTTTTCCACAGCACCACCAGGATGAAGACCAACAGGAGCCAGGAGGCCCCCATCCCACATCACAGGGGTTGGGACAAAAGCCATGTCACGTGGCAGCACAGTTTAGTGGCCAAGGGCTGAAAATACAGACCACCTGGGTCTGAATCCTGGCTCTGCCAGTGCTTAGTGTGTGACCTTGGGCAAATCACGTCCTCTCTGTGTTTTGGTTTCTTCACCTAAAAAGTAAGTATAATCATGGTACCCATTTCAGAGTGTCGCTCTGAGGATTAAACAAGTTAGCCATGCAGTGTGCTTAGGATAACAGTGTCTGACACAGTATGCATTGAACAGACACCAACTATAACGATAACAAATGAAAATCATCATTATTGTTTTTACTATTGTTATCCTGTAAAAACTAAATTCAAATTCAGGCAAGGAGGAGGAGGGAGGAGGGGAGTGTTTTTAGGAAAAGATGAACGCAATGCAACGGGGATTCCAGAGAGTACAATAGAACATCAAGCAAGTCATCAACCTCTCTGAACCTCAGGCTCATCTTCTGGTAAATCCATCCAAGAACAATATTCAGTAAAAATCTATAGTGTGCCTGCCTGTGATGCACCAGGCACAGCTAGAGATAACACACATCAGCCATTGTGTTCCATTTTGTGAGCCAGCCACACCCAGCTGACTCTGTCTCCTCTTGGACGGGGGGATTTTATGCTGCACTGTGGGTAGATGTGGTCCTGTCCTTCCCAGGCAACAGGATAAATATGACGTGCTGCAGGCCAGTGCTGTGCCACCTCCCTCCCATAGGGCATGGAGTTTGGGTAGCAGCAAAGCTTTCAAGGGGAGCACTTCATTTCCCCTGTACCTTCCACAAGGAATTCCATTTGAAAAAGACTGGTAGCTTAAAAGGTTTCCTGGGGGTAGGACATAAAGACAAAAAACTGATCCCACGTGTCCTTCAAAACAAACAGCTGAAGGTAGCTACTCTTACTTTGTCACTGCTTTTTGGATGCAACATCAAAGGGAAAGCTACCAGTCTCAGTTACTAATTCTTGCTCCTTCTCTATTCACCACTGCATTTTTGGCTTTGTTTCCTAGCCACAGCACCACTTGAGATTTCTGGCTTGCTCCAGAAGATCCTATGAAGGTGTGCACTTCGGTGCTGCTTTGTTATTTAGTAAGTATCTTCACTAACAGCTTCACTGATATTTAAGCTGCCAACCACCTGTATAAGAAAGGGTATAAAAGGAAAACGTTTAAATGCCTCACAGATTAAAGTAACTAAGAAATTCCTCTCCATTTCACAAAGATGCAGAAAAGAATTTGTAGCCCTAAAATCATCAGACATAACATAATCTGGTCATTACTGGTGGATAACATGTTATGGTTGGACACTGCTTCTCAAACTTGAGCAGACATCAGAGTCACAGGAAGGGTTTGTTAAAATGCACCTTTGTCCTGCTCATAGTGACATGGGAGCCTTAGGATCTGCTCAGCACATTCCTTTTCTGCTGAAGCAAGCTTAAGCCAATGTTGCATCATTTGCAACCAAGAGGCCCCAATTAATAGACCTGGGCCTCGCAAATGGCACTGCAGGTTCTCTTCCTTCTGGACTGTGCTCAGATACCACAAGGAGGGTTTACAGGAGTGTCTGCACCCTCCCTGGGCGCCCATGTCCCCAGCCTCTGCACCCTGCTTTCTTTCACTGCTCCTTCAGTTCAGGCCAATGTTGAAAGTCAGGTATTTAGACACTTCTCAAAAGAAGACATTTATGCAGCCAACAAACATATTTTCGAAAAAAAGCTCATCATCACTGGTCATTAGAGAAATGTAAATCAAAACCATAATGAGATACCATCTCACACCAGTTAGAATGGCGATCACTAAAAAGTCAGGAAACAACAGATGCTGGCGAGGCTGTGGAGAAATAGGAATGCTTTTACACTGTTGGTGGGAGTGTAAATTAGTTCAACCATTGTGGAAGACAGTGATTCCTCAAGGATCTAGAACCAGAAATACCATTTGAGCCAGCAATCTCATTACTGGGTATATACCCAAAGGAATATAAATCATTCCACTAAAAAGACACATGCACATGAATGTTTATTGCAGCACTATTTTCAATAGCAAAAACTTGGAACCAACCTAAATATCCATCAATGATAGACTGAATAAAGAAAATGCGTCACATATACACCATGGAATACTATGCACCCATAAAAAAGAATGAGTTCATGTCCTTTGCAGGGACATGGATGAAGCTAGAAGCCATCATTCTCAGCAGACTAACACAGGAACAGAAAACCAGACACTGCATGTTCTCACTCATAAGTGGGAGTTGGGCAGAGAACACATGGACACAGGGAGGGGAACATCACACACCCGGGTCTGTTGGTGGGTAGGGGGCAAGGCGAGGGAGAACATTAGGACAAATACCTAATGCATGCAGGGCTTAAAACCTAGATGACGGGTTGATAGGCACAGCAAACCACCATGGCACCTGTATACCTATGTAACAAACCTGCATGTTCTGCACATGTATCCCAGAACTTAAAGTAAAATAAAAAAATAATAATAATTCAAATTAAAATTTAAAAAAAGAAAGTCAGGTATTCAATTCTACTTTGGGTGGATTTGTCTCAGTGTTCCTGTTTTGACCAGTGAAACCCTATCTATCTATTTACTATAAAGCAAATATAGTGAGATGCTAACTGTAGGAGCTAGGTGGTGGTCATGGTGTCTGCTGTGGGATCCCCTGTACTACTGTAGAACCTCCCTGTGTGCTTACAAATTGTCACAGTAAAATATTGGGAGGGAAAATTACTTGCTTTTTTGTCCACCACCATTTCCTCTTTTTCTCTTCTGTTCTCTGACTTCCTTTTTAGTATTTTTCTTCTTCCCATACCATAGGTGGAAAAATTAAGGTCAAATCAGAGGAACAGAACCAGGGCTGGAAAGGCCAGGCTGGCTACATTTCTTTCTGCTGCTCCTTCCCTCAAGCCCTATCATTTTCCTGCACAGAATCAGGCCTGGAGAGGACAGGAATCGGGAAGGAGAGCAGAAGGCCCCTAATATGCGCGTGGTACCAAGTGCAGAAAAAGTTATTCAAAACATTAATTTTAAAAATTAACAATACAACAATAAAAAAATTTAAAACGATACAGTATAACAACTATGTATGTGGCAGTTACATTGCATGAGGTATCATAAGTAATCTAGAGATGACTTAAAGTATATGGGAGGATGTGTGTAGGTTATATGCAAACACCCTTTATATCAGGGACTTGAGCATCCATGGATTTTGGTATCCACAGTGGGTCCTGGAACCAATCCCCCAAGGATACCAAGGAATGACTGTATTTGCTTTTCCCTGACATTTTCTCTTTGGAACAAGTTTCCAAAACATGAACCTATCGATGGGAGAAGTGTCCAGCATCTCATTCATTGTCCTTTGGAAACATTCTTATGCTTCTTCCGGCCTTATTTTATATTTTTTGTTTTTATTTTTTTTTTTGAGATAGAGTCTCACTCTGTCACCCAGGCTGGAGTGCAGTGGTGCGATCTTGGATGACTGCAACCTCCGCCTCCCAGGTTCAAGCAATTCTCCTGTCTCAGCCTCCCAAGTAGCTGGGACTACAGGACTATGCCACCATGCCCAGCTAAGGCTAATTTTTTTTTTTTTTTTTGGTAGAGACAGGATTTCACCATGTTGGTCAGGCTTGTCTTGAACTCCTGACCTCAGGTGATCCATCCACCTCAGCCTCCCAAAGTGGCATAAGCCACCCTGCCCAGCCGAGGCCTTATTTTAAACACTGCTTTTAAAAATATTTCCATATTCCAGCAGCTCTAATGGTCTGTTATTGTGGAATGTATGTATTCATTCAAAAATCTAAGTTTATATGTTGCTTATTGGATATAGAAAAAATAATAATAAACATAAAAATCTAAGTTTAAAGTGTGCTATTAGGTTGAAGATAATAAAAACAAAAATAATGGAAATGATGTTTGAATCCAGGATAATAGAATAATAAACAAAATTACACATAGGATGCTTTACCCACATTTACTCCTTATGGCAAAGAAGGTGTTACCTTCATCTGAAAGACAAGGAAGCACAAGCTCAGGGCAGCTACACAGCTTGCCTGAAGCTTCACAGTGGGGAAGTGGCAGAGCCAGGATTCCAACTCAGGCCAGCCCCACGCCCCCAAGCTCCTCCTGTTCCATCAGACTGCCAGAAAACAGGTGTGCTCATCATTCAATAAATACTGAGTGCCTACCAGGTAGCAGGTACTCTTCTAAGCCCTAGGGACAGAGCTGACGACAAAAAAGAAGCATACAGTCCCTGCCCCCGGGGGCTTACTTTCCAGCCATGAGAAGACAGGCCATAAACAAGCAGGTGTGTGCAATGGCACCAAGAGCAGAGAAGGAAAACAAGGCAGCAGGAAGAGGAGGATGGAGGTCAAGGGCACTTCCTATAGAGGCACCAGGTGCTTTCCAGGCAGAGGGAGCAGCAAACACAAACACACTGCCGCAGGAGTGCGCCTGGCAATCCGAGGGACAGCTGTCACCAGACACCAGCAGAACGTGTGGCTGGAGCTCCAGCAGCCAGGGCACAGAGAAGCGAGACCACATCTGAGAGGGAGGGGACAGGGTTGGGCCCTGAGGGCATCGCTGGCCATTTCAAGGACTCTGCTTTTCACTCTGAGTGAATGGGGAGAGCCACTAGAGGGTTGACGCAGAGAAGTGACATGACTCAGGTGTTCCAAGGACCAGGACCAGGGCACAGAAAGGTGGGGGCATGACCCAACTGGTCACAGGGGAGGCGGTGGGAATTGGCTGGAGTTGACACATATTTTTAAGGTAGAGAAGTGATGGCATTTCACTGATGGACTGTGAGACATGAGAAAAGGAGAGTTTAAGGGTGATGCCACTGGCTGTGGCCTGAGCAACCAAAAAGATGGAGTTGCTGTTTACATAAACGGGAAGATTCGGGGGAGCAGGTTAGGGGGTGGTGAGAGAGATGGAGAGGCAGGCATTGAGATTCAGTTTTGGACATGTTACATTGGAGGGGGCTTTTGGACATCCAAGGGTGATGTCACAAAGGCAGTTAGAGGGGTCCCAGCTGGAGATGCAAATTTGGACGTTATCCACTTAGAGTGTTAAAAGCCATGAAAATGGACCCGTCACCTGGAACAGTGGTTCTCGATGGAGACAGGGCTGTCCCTCAGGGGATGTGCTGAAAATCTGAGGGCACATTTTTGGTTGTCACCATGACTGGATGTGTTACTAATATTTAACGGGTAGGAGGACAGGAAATTCAGATGTCCTAAAATGCTCATGACAATCTTACACAAAGAACTGCTCCACAACCCACATGCTTTTCACATATTCCGCAGGCACTGACACAGGTGGAACACCTTTTATTATTATCTGAGCCTAGAGCCTCCCTCCATTTGACTCATAAAAACAATGTGCCCCTTGCCTAGCTCTAAGGTACCCTGAATTTTCCAAAACTACTAAAACAAAGGCAGCCGGCACCATGCTTGGTTCAGAACTTCACCAAGAGTGTCTGCTATTTCAAAACAATCCCGTCACTCCTTCTGCAGCAGCCTTCACCGTAGGTGAGTCATCGACACAACTCAAATCAGACTGCATCTCAAATCCATCTGCATTGTAGCTGTCACACCTATGGTGCTTTAAGGAGCATCTCAAGGCCTTTAGCACAGCTGTGCAGATGGAAATGCATGCTAATACTTCCCTTTTGAATTAGAAGATCATATTGATTTTTCTAAAGTATTGCATGAGGTACGTGCTACTGTCTATGAATTCATCTCAGGGCAGCTAAGGAGGCGCTAGGTGTTGCACGGTGAGAGCCTCTCATGGAAAGAAATGAATGCAGCTAGAAAAGAGATGAGTCTAGGAATGTGGCATGGGCCCACCCAACCTTAGAGACCAAAGGGATGGGGGGAGGAGAAAACCAGAGGAGAACGCACTCCCTGATGAAGGGCATAACCAACAGCATCCATGCTGCTGTGGGGTCCAGCAAGAGGGGCTTGAAGAACTACAACTGGATTGTGGGGGGCTGCAAAGATCGTGCATGACCTCGACCCCTATCCAGGGCGGTGCTTGGGGCAAAACTGCCGGGACGTCCATGCAACCCAGGGCAGAGGACCTTAATTACTGTGTCAAACACTTTGCAGACCTTTCTGGACCCCAGAGGGCCCCCAGTCCCACCCGCTAGCTCCATTCCTTCATGTCCAGGCATGCTGGTCCTCCTGAGACCCCTCCTTGGGAGCCTCCTTCCCTGCCCCGAGAGGCCACTGGTTTGCTTACTGCCCTCTTCAGTCTCCCAACCCAGGGTATCCAGGCGCTCTGCCTGGCCCTGTGCATTTTGATCCATACCCTGCTGAGTCGGGACTCAAAAGCCAAGGAAGTTGAAGACTTAGAACTCTTCATGCCCGAAGAGGCTGCAGGCAGAGGCCGCACCCGGTCTGGGCCGTGGCCCCCTGCTCTGATGGCTGGGCTCCAGGGCTTGGCTGCACTCCGCATGTTTGACTTTGTGGGTCTGTCCTGCGAAAGAGCAGAAAAGAAAAACATGTCTCCATCACTTGAACCTGCTGCATGACATCATCACACTTTACCCCACACACCACGTCACCATGGACTATCATAGAGCAGGAGCGCCTATGATTTGGCTGGAAATAGAATATTCCTAAGATGGGTTTATAGGCTTTATACTAGGCTAATTTTTACAACTCCATAACAGCTTTTACCATACTGAAACATATCCACATTACTGATGTCCTGACATCACTTTTCAGCAGAATGACCTGACACAGCATTCTACCAAATACCCATACACTATATATCTGTATCTCATACCCAGATAAAACAGGTCAGCCAGAGTCAACAAATAAAATGCCCATAAGCTTTGCGGCTTTAGGGTTGACAAAAGAACAATATACTTATTTTTAAAATAAACATAAATGAATTACTTGAAAGAATTCACAGAAGCACAAAATGACTTTTTTCTTCTTTTGGATAAAAATGGGTATCATAAAAAATTAATGAAGCATATTTTAACTGGTCAGACCCAACACCGTTGGGCAGAGTGACTGCCCTAACTACAATATTTTATGAAAGGAAAATTGCTCAAACCAGCAAGATGAAGCTGAAGACATCAGGGGAAAATCCACACAGAGATGTGGAAGGCAGCCCAAGACTGGCCAGCAGGGACTGGCACTGTGATTCCTGCGCGAGGAGCGGCCTGGCCCATCCCTCACCCTCTCAGAGCCTCTGTTTCTTCTGTCAATAACATAACAGGACTGGATTAAATGCCCTCTCAGTTCTCTTCCAGCCCCAACCCTGACTCCGCCCATCCCCATGGACTCAGGGTGTGACACAGGGCATCAAATCCATGATGTTCTGTCCTTTCAAAGAACATCAGAAATGCACTTTACAAAACACCCACAAGTGACAACCACTTCTAACTGCCACTCTCACAGTGCACGGGGAGGGGGGGGGGGGCAGGTCTCATTAACTGCCCCCAGGGGATGGCGGCCAGTGCTAGCGTCCCTGGCTGCCTCTCCCCTCACGGCCCGTTAGCCAGCCACGAGAAGAACCACAGGCAGCATCCTGCTCAGTCTGCGACCTCGTTTCTCCTGACAATGTCTCTCTGCGAGGCCATCTAGTTCCCGACCCTATTGAAACAGTGACTAGCTGGTGGCATGTGTCCAGGCATGCACCTGACTGAGCTCACACTGCAGAGCTGATGGCAGTGGCTCTGTGAATGCTGCTACCGGTGGAAACACTCCTTTAAAGGTGGCGTAATTTGTTTTCCATAGTGTTTCCAAGGGAAACTATTAATGATTCAGTTACATAATTAGTTCAGAACCTTATGAGTCTCAGCTTTGTTCCAAGTATGATGATTTTTTTAAAATTCTGGATTACAAAAAGCAACTTAATTATCGTGTATTTTACAGATGTTCGGCACCGATTATTTTTCTTCTTCAACCCACGATTTTTATTGCTGGTTTCCACAGCAACAATGAAAGAATGCATAGGTTGAGACCTATACGGTAACTAATTTCATGAGGACCTCCTCCCAATATAAAATGAATGAACAGAGCCGGAGTGACTCTTGAAGAGAATTACTGATGAATTTTACCAATTACTGCAGAATCAACCAGCAACCTGTCAGTCTGACTCATGGAGATGACTTAATAAAGTATCTGTTTAATCAAGACACCCTTTTATGTTATGATTAGAATTACTTAGAAATGACTATTACAGGACAGGCACAGTGGCTCATGCCTGTAATTCCAATATTTTGGGAGGCCAAAGTGGGAGGATCACTTGAGTCCAGGAGTTTGAGACCAGCCCGGGCAACATAGCAAGACTCTGTCTCTACAAAAAGTACAAAAATTAGCCAGGCATGGTGGTGCACACCTGTAGTCCCAGCTACTCGGGAGGGTGACAGAGTGAAACCCTCTCTCTAAATAAAAAAAATAAATAAAGGACTGGATATTACAGGGCTTACTTTATGAAAACATAGGATGATTTTGCAATCTGTCTACATTTTCCAAAATCTGCCCAGGTTACCCCTGAAATGAAATGCCTTTTATTTATTGCCCACCTCCACCACAAAAGAGAAAAATAGAGAGATGAAAAACAGCAGGAAGAGGGTGGATGTTTTCCCTGTCAACCTTTTCCCCAACATTTCAGGAGTCTAAGTCCTTGGTTAAAGAGAAGAAGGAAAAGCCACCTCAGTCAAAATTCAAAGATCTAAACTTCTCTCTTAATCTCTGGCAACAAATGCGTCGATCCTGTGGATGGTGCCCCTGATGAACATGCAGCCTCCTTTCCAGGGTTGGTGGGTGGCGACTCTGAGGCAGCACCGTCCAGGCCCATGTTTGTTGCAGCAGGCCTCTTTCCCTATTCTCTTGGACCCTCTGAATTCAACCCAACTATTTCCACATGACTGCACCCAGAAAATGCTCCTTATCCGTCCCCCTCCTGCTGCCCACACTCCCTTTCCTGAGCATCTTCGGCTTCATTCCCATCATTGTTTTCCTGGGCGAGGCCTTCCATTTTGTACCCACCCATCAGCCATACACTGCTCCTCAAATCCCATCTCCTTCTCAAATTTAAAATACACAATATAGGCTGGGAGTGGCTCACGCCTGTAATCCTAGCACTTTAGGAGGCTAAGGTGGGTGGATTGCCTGCGCTCAGGAGTTCGAGACCAGCCTGGACAACATGGCGAGACCGTGTCTCACTAAAAATACAAAAAATTAGCTGGACGTGGTGACACACACCTGTAGCCCCAGCTACTTGGGGAGCTGAGGCATGAGAATCGCTTGAACCCAGGCGGCAGAGGTTGTAGTGAACCAAGATTGAGTTACTGCACTCCAGCCTGGGTGACAGAGGGAGAATCCGTCTCCAAAAAAAAAAAAAAAAAAAAAAAACCCCACAATATGGTGCCCTCCGTCCACTTGCAGGAAAGACTCCTACTAGAAGGGGAGCAGGTGCACCCCTAGGCCCACTCCAAGTTTCTTCAGGTTCCTCCCAATCCACTTCCCACCATTTCTATTACCCTCCTGTCATCCCAGCCCCTCAGCCTGGCTCTCTGAAGCCAGTTCATTTACATAAACGCTGTCATGAGCTGAGAGCAGCTATCCTATTTCATTCTGAGCCTGGCAAAGCACTGCTAAATGCTCTATGTAAATAGCTCAGTAACCCTACGAGGTAAGGGTCACCTCCTGCTGTGATCTGAATGTTCTCCCAGAATGTACATGTTGGAACCTAACCCCCATTGTGGTATTAGGAGGTAGGGCATCTGGGAGGCAGAGCCCTCATCAATGCAATTAGTGCCTGAGGGAGCTTGTTTGCCCCTTCCACCGAGTGAGGGCACTGCAAAAGGACTCCATCTATGAAACAGACAGCAGGCCCTTGCCAGACACCAAATCTAGTGGCACCTTGATCTTAGACTATGCAGCCTCCAGAACTGTGAGCAATAAATTTCTGTTGTTTATAAGCCACCCAGTTTATGGTATTTCTCTTATAGCAGCCTGAACAGACTAAGACATATCCATTTCACAGGTGGGGAAACTTCATTTCCCCAAGGGAGGTTAAGCAACTTGCCCAAATCTCAGAGTTTATCTTGGAGCCAACATTCAGATCCAGTTTAAATTGGTTCCAAAACCTACACGCCTCAACACCAGGGACGGATGGCCTCTCTGAATAATCTTTGCTCCCTGGAGAGCACCAAGGCTATAGATCAAATGCACCTGGTCCAAATTCAGCTCCATTGTTGACATTGTGAACTCAGCCATGCTTTTTGAACATGATTCTCTACATCTTCACCCAATAAGATGGAGTTATCAGTGCCAACTTCATAAAACTGTAAAGATGAAAGGAGAACAAGTCCATCAGGTGCCACGCACACAGAAGGCTGTTGACAACTATGAGCCGCCCTCTCGACAAAAACTGTTGATGGTGTTCAACGGAGCGCTGCTCTGCCTTCTGACTCAGCAGCACACAGTGATGGGTCAATTAAATGTGTGTTCAGGGCAGGAGGCAGACAGACATATCAGATCCAAGGAACACACTCTTCTGCACAGAGAAGACTATTTTCACTTGGAAATGTGAAAGAGAGAAAGAAGCGAGGGAAACACACCTGCAGGGAAGACACTTCACGCAATTAAAATTGCCCAGGGCTTAACAAATCCTGGCTGCTGAAAGATAAACACAGGTGGGAATGCTAGCTGAGTAATCGTTTTCTTATGGATGTGAAATAGTCATACAAAATAAACAGGCTCCAGCCAAGTACAAGACAGTGAAAAAAAGGTTTCTATTATTAATCTCATGATTTCCTAAAATCCTCATGAACACCACAAAGGATCACATCGATCAAGGAATTACAGTTAAATCTAGGACCCCACACCCATGGTGGGGTGGGGGATGTCGTTCCAGGGGTGTTTTCTTTAAATTTGTCAAACATTTTATTTTCTTAGCAAGTTTCTCTCCTCTCCAGAATAGTGTAGGACTTAAACTGCAACTCTTAAATTTCACAGTGTAAAGTAGAAGAGAAAGGAGGGAGGGAGAAAAGGAGGAGAGAGGGAACCGCTATTTAAGGAACACAATTAGGTGCTGGGCAACAGGAAAAGTCAGAGTCCACACATGTCTCCTGCTCCCTGAAAACACGCTGTTCCACCACTAAATCGCTGCCTTCGGAGCCTGCGTTGGAGGGGTTATCTCGGGCCTCAGCTTCATTATCCTTTTAAGGCAAGAAATAGAAAGGCGATTGGGAAACCATTCTGGACGATCAGAAAATAATGACGAGTCTCCGGGAGTGGGAGAGGGCATTCAGGGCTCGGCTACAAGCACAATAAGCACTGGGAAGCGGAAGAGGCCAAAGCATTCAAGTCTGAGAACCAACAAAATAAGAATGTGCACATAGCTCAATTGCCAGGGGACTCAGCAGGAAATAGAACGTAAGTGAACCACACGTTGAAAATACTGAGCTGGAGCTTTTTGGAACATGGGTGGAATTTGCTCCTGACCTCTTCTACAGTAGTAGTTCTAAGCCCAAGGGGCACATGGCAATGTGCAGAGGCATTTATGGTGTCAAAACTTGGGGTGCTACTGGACAGAGCCCAGAGATGCTGCTAGACATCTGTAACCCAAAGGGAAGCCCTACAACAAGGAAGCATCTGGTCTACAATGTCAGCAGTGCCGCGGTGGAGAGACTTCCAGAGGAAGAATGAGAGCCCTTGGGCACTGGCTCCTAGACCAGCCAGCACATGACATATCTGGTTAGCCTCACCACCTAACATGGAAACATTAACACTGAAAATCTGGTTGGGGCGCAGCTGACGGAATCCCAGACTTCAGCAAATGGCCACAGGAAATGCTTCAAAGCTGATTATTTCCCACAGTCTTGAGATGAAAAATCATCCCAATAGCCTCAGATTCCTTCCCGGTAAATAAGGAAAAGAACAGATTTCCATACAGCATCAGAAGAAAAATTCCAAACTAAAATTCACTGATTCCATCAGCAGAAGTAACTGGAAAAAAAGAAGTGAAAAAACTAAATGGAAAAGAACATCTGTACATCACTAATCACACTACCTCAAACCTGAAAACAAACTTTGATAGTGGAGTAAGAAACTATGGACTCCTGCCAGAAGGTGGAGACCCATAAAGAATAGGGTGTAATCTGGAGACCCATAAGGAATAGGGTATAATATGGAGACCCATAAGGAATAGGGTATAATCTGGAATAAGAAACAGAGGCCGAGGCAGGTCCCAAATATGAAATGCAGACCAAAGAGAGAGGCTATAATCTGGCAGCTATATTGAGACCAAGAGCTCAGAATCATTGTTGGTCTGTGACGTCCTTCTGTCTCCAGAGCTGCCTCAAGCAACCAGCATCCCAAAGAGCTAAATGACCACTAATAAGTAGTTATTCCCTTACCTATGACATGGCTTCACATCAAAGGATTAAAGTGAATGAGCCAAGGCCGTAGGAAAAGGAGATGGAAATAAAATAAGAGCCCTTTTTTTAGGAATAGTGTAAAATGGTCTAGTGCAAAGTAAACAGAATAAAAACTACAGTATAGGAGGGAACCAGAGACTTTCATATCTATCTAGGCTGCAGCATCTTGAGCCATATTTATCAAGTCCTGGCTTCAGGCCTTTGCACATGCAACTGCCTCTGCCTGGGATGCCAGCTGGGAAACTGAGGTGAGCTGAGAAAGGAAGTGTTTACAAAGGTGTGGGCAGGGCTTGTAACGAAAGGGAGAAGCAAAAGGGAAAGTGCAGCACCCCAGAGCTAGGAAACACCTCATACACATCCTCTCCCTCCCTCCAACCTGACAGCCAGTGCTGCCCACAGGCTCAGAGAAGGCATGGTGCATGGGTACAGTGTCTATGTTTGCCTGTGCTGGCACAGAGCTGGAGGAAGAAGACAGAGATGTGGCGTGGCAGCAAAGAGGAGGCCCAGGATGCCTGACCAGCTTCCATGGCCCGGCTAACTTCAACACCACCTTCCAAAGTGTGCTCAAGTCTCTCCCCTCCAGAAAATCTTCTCCTAGTCTGAGAGGGTCTCATAAGTATGCCCCTCCTTGTTGGTAAGCCCTTCCCAGGGGCAGCCTCCTGGCATCTGCCTGTGTACAGCCAGCCTCAGCCTGGGGCACAGAACAAACCCTGAATAACCAGCTTCAGCCCTGACTTCCCTATTTCTGTCATCGGCACAGCCTTTCTCTTGCTCTTCCAGACTCAAAACCTCAGTCATCTTGGACTCCTCTCTAGGGCTCCCATTTCTCAAATTCACGGCTGTCCAGGCCAGCAGATCAGATGCCTGCAACGTTTCCTGTAGGAGCCCTGCCTTTTTCTCCAGCACAGATTGGCATTAAGGCCCTCCTGGGCTCATCCATTCCACATATTCAAGACAGATTTCTGAAAATTCAGCTGGGGTCAGTCATTTTCTGCTCAAAATCCTGCATTTTATCTTATTTACTCATTTATTTTGTTAGAGATGGGGTCTTACTCCATTGCCCAAGCTGGAGTGCTGTGGCATGATCACAATTCACTACAGCCTCGACCTCCTGGGCTTAAGGGATCCTCCTGCCTCAGCCTCCCAAGTAGCTGGGACAACAGATGTGTCACCACACCTGGCTAATTTTTTTTTTTTTTTTTTTTTTTTTTAGAGGCGAAATCTCACCTTGTTGCCTAGGCTGGTCTCAAATTCGTGGGCTCAAGTGATCCTCTTGCCTCAAGCCTCCCAAAGTGCTGGGATTACTGGCATGAGCCACTGCACTCAGCCCATTTTACTGTATTTTTAAGCTAACATTTAGCAACACCAACTAAGAGCCCGGCACCATGTTCACCATTTTCCTTCGTCTTCTTTCATGTTTCTGACTACCCTGTGAGGTAGCTGCTGTCATCCCCATTTTATAGTTCAGCAACAAGGAAATGTCAAGGAGTTTGCTAACTCCCCCAACGGGACCCTCAGCAATGCCACTTCAGGCTGTGTGCCTAACCCTGGCCTACTGCTCCCCTTACACACCGTCTGAGTCCATTTGGGCTCCTACAATGAAAAAAACGTAGACTGGGTAATTTATAAACAAGGCAAACTCATTGTTTACAATTTTGGAGGCTGGGAAGTCCAAGGTAAGGCACCAGCAGATTCAGCGTCTGGTGAGGGCTCACTCTGCTGCACAGATGGTGCCTTCTTGCTGCGCCTCACATGGCAGAAGAGGCAAGGGAGCTCCTCGAGCCTGTTTTGCACAAGCACAATCCCATTCATGAGGGTGGAGCCCTCATGGCCTACCTCCCAAAGGCCCCACCTCTTAATCCTATCACATGGGGTTTTGGGTTCCAACAGATAAATTTTGAGGGGTACATCAACATTCAGACAATAGCATCCACCAAATTAAATGACGGCTTGCCTGAGCTCGGCTGAGCCACACTGACCCCTTACCCTGCAGCGTAGCCAAACAGGACTCTTCTCTGCACTTCCGATGAAACTTGCGGTTCTCATCTTGGGGTATTCACCAATCTGAGGGCCTCCGTGTATGAATGTTTTATCCCCTCCTTTTAGGCTTATGCCAATCAAGACTTTCTTGCAAAAACCTTTCTGATACTCCCACCTCTAAACCTCCAGAAAATCATCTCTCTTCTGGAACTCCTAGGTCTGTGACCACTGCCCACCCCTTGGGCCAAGCCCTGCCTCTCACCCAGGTGCTGCAGCCTCCCCTCACCGGCTCTTGGCCTCTGCTCCTGCCCCTTCTTGCCCACCACTTAATGCCCATTCAGCAGCCACAGGAGTCTTTTCAAAACACAAATCATGAACTGTCCACTTAAAAATGGTTAAGATGGTAAATTTCATGTTATGTGACTTTTTTTCACTAAAATTAGAGTTTCAAAATTAAGACACATATACAAAAATCAGATCACATCACTCCCTACACAGAACCCCCCAGTGGCTTCTCACTGCATTGGGAGTGAAAGCCCAAGGTCTTTGTCCCAACCCCAAGCTCCTAGGCTTTCTGGCCCTGCCCACCTCCTCGCCTGGCTCTGATCACTCTCCCCTGCTCACTATGCTTCACGTGGGCCGCTCCCAGCTCCCCGAGCATGTGCAGCTAGTTCCCAAGGAAAAGCTCTGCCCCTGCTGTTCCCTCTGCCCAGAATGTTCCCCAGCTCCTCACACAGTGGGCTCCTTTCTCCTCGGTCAGTCTCTGCTCCAAGGTACTTCCTCTAGGAGCGTCTTTCTTGCACTCTCTAGAGTAGCTCTCCCACCCCACCAAACAGCCCCGGTTTATTTCTTCAGAGCCTTTATCACCAAATGAAGACTCTCACTGCCATCGATTATCTGCCACTGATTATCTGTCATGGGTTATCTGCCTTCCTGTGCTACTAGGGAAGGTCCGTGATAGTAGGGCCTTACCTCCCTTGTTCACCATTGTGTTCCTGGCACATAATAGGTGCTCAACAAGTATTAGTTAATGAATACTTAGATTCTGGCTTTCACTGAAGACATGCATATGGGTGTCTCCCTGGCCCTGCCCCACCAGCCAGGGAGCTCCTACAAAGGTACACAGGTCCCAGCAGGCAGGAGCCACTCACTAAATAAGTGTTGAATTAACGGGCAAGCACAAAAGAGAACTGGAAGGCAATGACAATCCTTCTCCCATAATACTTATAAATATCTCTAAATGGTTGAAAAAAAAAAATAAAGTCCCCAGACTGCTTTCAGGATGAGAGCCCCATGGATATGAATATAGAGCCTTCTGGCACTACTACCTTGAAAACATTCATGTTGATGTGTAAGCATCAGTGTTAGAAAACTTAATCTTGTTAACTCACAGCCATGCCTGAGAAATAGTTCCTAAATTTATCCTGAGGGATGGCTTTTAAAACTTTTGGTTTATACCCTAGTTTCACAGAAATAGTAAACAACACTTTACATTTCTATGGCTTCAGATTTAACCAGGCATCTTCACAAAAACATAATAAATGAATTTATGTTAGTAAATGCTTTGTAAAGTGTGAACTGATGGTAACCATAGACTTAGGAACCTGATAATTTAAAAGTATCAAGTCTGCGTACCTTATCTTTTATCCAACCTTTTCTGCTTCTTTGTTCCTAACTTAGGGGCCCCTAAGCCAAGTGGGGATATGGGCACAGCCCTGTGATGTCAGGGGAACACCTTCTCAGGCAACAGGCAGGCCAGTTCTGTTTCATTCTGTTCTATTTCCTCTAGAAACAATGCAAGAACTGCAGGGCATGCTGCCCCACCCACCCACCCAGCAAAACCTCTGTGTGCTCTACCAACATGCTTCTGTGCATTTGAACGATGAGGACCTGGGAGGAAGGGGACAAACCCTCTTCCCCAGCATTGCTGAGCACAGATGCAAAAAAGGGACCCTCCATAGTGAGAGCCCCCACCCATGGATGGAGAGATCTGGCCCCTCACCACGTCCACTGCCCCTCCCTCTGCTCACTATACTTCAGCCACTCTGGTCTGCTGACCAGAGGAAGACAAAATCAAGGAGGAGCCAGCCCAGCTCTGCAAACTCAGGAGAGGCAGGCTACACATGCCACATGCCCCTGGTGACACACACTGGCTGTATGGCACCCAACAAGAGAAGCCAGAGGGTGATGTCGTAAGTCCCCTAGTGGCTTAATTCAATGCACAGAAGCCTTAAGTCATGAGCAGCAGGGTCTCAACTGGACCCAACCACACTGAGTGCTGTGGCCTCGGCATGTGAAGAGGCTGGCTGAGGAGGGTCCCTGGCAGTCTGTCTGTCTGTCTGTCTGTCTGTGGAAGTAAAGGGTCTCCTGGGATAACGCTTGACCTAGGGGGAGAGACAGGAGGTGGGAATAGGGCCATCAAGGCAACATGGAAAGAGCTACTTCCCCAAGGAATTCTGAGGCCTCCAGCATACTCATCATGGCTTCTGGGGCGTGCTGAAGGCTTGGCACTATGGCGCCTCACAGCCACAGGGCAACATGGCAGCAGTGGTGCCCAGGGCGGCAGAGGCAGCAGTGGGACTGCAGGCAGCAGAGGCCTTCAGTGTCATGGACATGATGGCAGCAGCCATCCCAGAAAGTGCCTGGCCAGGTAGAGAACGGAGAGACGGCACATTAGCTAGGCCTATTCATTTGATTCACTCCTTGGGGACATCAGGAAGAAAGAAGGGGAACACAGAACTTTGCTGGAACTTCTCTAGTTGCAGAGGATGCAGGAACAAAACTTGGATGATCGCCGCATGGTCCTAACTCACATCTGCATCCCGCCGTGGGTACCCAGAGTTGTGGTGGATATCCTCTCCGCTGAACAGGGAACGTCCATCCACTCGCACATGCAGCGGGGAGTCCGCCATTGCTCAGAGCACCGTGAGTTCTGAATTTCCTTATTGTTGCCAGATTAAGTTAAATCACTGAATGTGGCTGATTTCTTTTTTGTTCTCTCATTCCTGAGATTTTCTTTTTTAACCCACAGGCTTTAGCAATATTCCTGCAGTGCCAGCTGGCTAATGAAAGCAACTGCTGTGCTTTGCAGGGTTAATTTATTCAGTGCCTGGAATATGCCCTATCCTTCGTCAGCATCAATCGCTTCTAGCATTGTGTTTTAAATATACACAGGAACCACAAATACAAGGGATAATTTTGCAGGCTGCTCCTGGGATTACCTTGTCATTACACGTTCCTTGCACAGGAGTAAGTCTACAAGGAACAGCAAGTACAGCAACTGCTGTGCGATCTGTTTCCAGCGTAGGGGACAGAAACAGTTATGTAACAGCACTTCCGCTGCCCCCTATGGATGTGCCCTTTATGACGCAGACATATCTGACTTTCAAAATAAAGAGGGACAGTTACCCCCAACCCTCAAAGAGCACAGCCTGAGCCATGCCATGAAGCCACCTCCACCTCCTCTTTGTTTGAGGATAAGGCACACCGAGTGCTCAGGCCCTTGCTCCCTTCTGCCCACTCCTGCCAGCTGTCTTGCACTTTGACCCCAGGCACAGCAAACGACCAGCAGCTGCAGGAATGCTGAGCTCTATCATTCAACCTCCAGGCCTGCCCAAGGCCACTCCAAGCCCAGAACAGGCTTCCCAGCCTGGACTCCTGCTTTTCACTTACCCTCTACTGTCTGGTAAACCTCAGTTCACAGCCCCTTGTCTGGGTACAGACCTGCTTCCACACCACAGTGTGTCCACAGCACCCTGGACCCAGGCTTATCAGCAGGCCTTACACCAGACAAAGACTGTTTCCCTGTGTGACTCCCACCCCCACCTCCCTTGCCCAGACGGTCCCTGAGTGAAGGGCTCTGTCTCATTCCTCTGTGGTTCCACACCTGTGGGCCCAGTAGGTCTGGTCCACATTAAAGATAGCTCATTGACCTAAAGGTGAAACCTGAAACTAGAAAAGCTCTAGAAGGAAACAGGAGAAAACTGTTGTGACCTCGAGTAAGGCAAAAATTTCTTAGTTACAACATCAAAAATATGAGCAATAAAATAACTAAGATAAAAAAACAAAAAAACCCACCTGATTAATGGGATATTGTCAAAATTTAAAACTTATGGTCTTCAAAAGACATTGTCAACAAAATGAAAAGACAAGCCATCAACTGGAAGGGAAATATCTGCAAAACACAAAACTGATAAAGGACCTGAATCTTGAATTCTTGAATAATAACCATTTTTGTTATTGTTTGTTACTTTTATTTATTATTTATTTATTTATTGAGACGGAGTCTTCCCCTTGTTGCCCAGGCTGGAGTGCAATGGCAATGGCACAGTCTCGCCTCACTGCAACCTCTGCCTCCCAGGTTCAAGCAATTCTCCTGCCTCAGCCTCCCAAGTAGCTAGAATTACAAATGCCCGCCACTGTGCCCGACTAATTTTTGTATTTTTAGTAGAGACAGGGTTTCACCATGTTGGTCAGGTTGGTCTCAAACTCCTGACCTCAGGTGATCTGCCCGCCTCGCCTCCCAAAGTGCTGGGATTACAGGCATGAGCCACAGTGCCCGGCCTCTTTGTTATTTTTGTTAAAAATAACAAATGATATCCATATTAATAACAAATAATAATAATAAACTGCACAAGGCAATAAGAAATGACCAAAGATTTAAATAAAAACTTCACCACAGAAGATATTTGGATGGCAAATAAGCACATGAAAAAATGCTTGACATCATTAGTCACTAAGAAAATGCAAATTGAAACCATAAGAGCTATCACTATACACCTACTAGAATGGCTAAAAATTTAAAAACAAAACAAAACAGTATCAAGTGCTGGCAAGGATATGGAGCAACTGGAACTCTAATACATTGCTGACAGAAATGCAAAATGGTACAGCCACTTTGCAGTGCTGAAGTTTCTTAAAAATTAAACATATACAATCCATTAATCCCACTCTTCAGTATTTATCCAAGAGAAATAAAATCTGTGTTCACACAAACATCTGTAACGCTAATGTTCATGGCAGCTTGATTCGTAACAGCAAAAGTCAAGCAACCTAACTCTCCCTCAACAGTGAATGGATACATAAACTGATGCATCCCCACATTAGACTAGTACTCAGCAATAGAAAGAATGAACTCAGCAATAAAAGTGAATGAATAGCACACACACAAAAAGGATGTATTTCAAATGCACTACGCTAAGCGAAAAAAGCCTAAACTCAAAAGGCTACCTACTATCTACACAAATCTTACCCATCTTTAAGTCCCAGATCAAATGTCAGTTCTCCCTTGTAGTCTTATCTGCCATCTCCCCACACCTACAAAAAGACAAACGTGATTTGGTGTTGCTCTAAATTCCAAGCATTTTGTCTATGTCCTCTCTTGTATGACTGTATATGCCAGTTATCATGTCTCTCCAACTAACTGGAAGTGCCAACTCTGATTCACCTTTGCATTTAAAAGCAAAGGCAAATCAGTGGCCCCACCAGCAGCTGGCCGGCACTCAGACCCCTTCTGCTGTGCCTGCTGCCTAGCATCTGGATCAATGCCTTACATATGAGAAGTGTTCAGAAATTTTCTGTTTGATGAATTAACAAAAAATTAAATGTCCCAGGTGACCTGTGGCAGATATAGTTGGTATGGTCAGGACTCAGAAAGAATAATACAGCCCAAGAGTCTGGACTAGATGTCTCTTAGTACTATTTTAGATGAATGAATGAATGAATGAACGAATGAACACCAAAGGACACAGCAACCAGTGCTAGAAAGAAGCCCACTAACAAGCTATGGTGTGTGAGCACAGTGGGTGCTGGAGGGGAAAGTGGCATCTGAGTGAGACTCTAGTCATGGGCTGAACTGTGTCCCTCCCCGCCACCCCCTTCCTATGTTGAAGCCCTAACCCCTAATGTCTCAGAATGTAACTGTATTTGGAGGGAGGGTCTTTAAAGTGGTAATCAAGGTGCAATGAGGTCATATGGTTGGGCCCTAATCCAGTATGACTGATGTTCATGTAAGAAAAGATTAGGACACAGACACACACAGAGGGATAACCATATGAAGATACAAAGTGAATATATATATATATATATTTTTTTTTTTTTTTGAGACAGGGTCTTGCTCTGTTGCCAAGGCTGGAGAGCAGAGGCATGATCATACCTCACTGAAGCCTCAAACTCAACACTCAAGCGATCCTCCCACCTCAGCCTCTTGAGTAGCTGGGACAAGGTGCACACCACCACGCCTGGCTAATTTTTTTCTTTTTTGAGAAACGGGGTCTCACTGTGTTGCCCAGGCTGGTCTCAAACTCCTGGGATGAAGCAATTCTCCTGCCTCAGCCTCCCAAAATAACACCTTGATTTTTACTCCAATGTCTGCTTCCAGTACTGTGAGAAAATTAACGTCTTTTGTTTAAGACCTACAGTCTGTGGTACTTTGTTGTGAGCAACCAAGCAGACTAATACAACTCTGAAGGATGGGTAGGAGGTTGACATGTGAAAACTGGAGGAGAGGGCATTCCAGGTGAGAAGAGGAGCACCCCCAAAAGCAGGCAAGGAGCAGTGCTGTTTGGCCACAGCGCGCGAGCACGGTGGAAGTTGTGCAAAATGGCGCTGGAAAACAGAGTGGCAGTGGATGGCGGAGGCCCAGAACAGCAGGTTGAAGAGCTGAGGCTTTGAGAGTGCCTTTTCCCTGTCTTGACTGGTGGCAACTCAGTATCATCTGTGATGGAAGGAGGCAGCAGGAGCAGCAGAAGGAGTCTGAACGGCCGGCCAGCTGCAGGTGGGGCCACCGTGGCCTAAACTGGCATACATGGGCCCCAGGGGCTCCTGGGGTGGCTTTGGGGGCAGCAAAGGTTTGTTGATTGAAAAGCTGTGTGTGTGTTGTAATGTGGGAAACTCAGGGCCACAGCATGGCTCACCTGTGAAAAGTTAGAGTACGGATCAGAGCAACAAACACATCACGGGATCCTGACACCCAGAACGCTGCACCCGTGGGCTCTACATTCCGGAGAGATCCCAGTCCACCCCAATCTTCCAGATGCCACCACCCCTCTAATTCACCTCCATCCTCTTCTCAGCCCTCTCCCTCTACCTGGCTAATCTTTCCACACTAACAACAGTGATCCTTTAGAAATGTAGGTCAGATCCCATCACTTCTCTGCTCAAAGCCCTCCAGTCGGTCCCTGTGTCCCTTGGAATAAAACCCAGGCTTCCTACCATGGTTCACACGCACAACCCACATCCCCGCTCCCCAGGCCCTCCTCTCCTCTTCATTCCCTGTGCTCTGCTGCACTGGGAAAAAAACCAGGCCCAAAACAAGTCGTGGGAATTCACTCGTTTACACAAACAGCTGGGGACTGTCTCATTCATTTGTTTGCTCAAGAATCATTCTGGAAGCACCTCCTGTATCTAGGCACTGCAGTAGGCAACCAGGACACAGGATGGACAAAACCAAACACCATCCCTCCCCACCTGGGGCTCACCATCCAGTGTAGGGAACTATCAAATGGCCTTGAAAATACCAGATATCAATTGGGAAAATGCTACTAAAAAGTCACACAGTGACAGAAGAGCTTATTCAAGGGGCACATGACCCAGCAGGAAGGAAAAGACCCTTTGGTGACCCTTCCAGGATAATAAGCACGAACTAGATGACAAGAGGGAGAGAAACCCACAGGCACAGGGAACAGCAAAGCAAGGAGGAGGGATACTGGGGCAGGAAGAAGAATGCAAGTGTGGGGCAGGGGTTTCAAGTTCCTGCAGCTACAGGGGTGAGGCCAGCGAGCAGGACCACAGGAGGGCCCCAGTGACCACCCCCACCTGCACTGATCCCATCATGTGGGCCTGGCCCTCCTCAGGATGGCCAAGGGGATGCCCAAATCTCTCAGCATCCCAAGCCAGTTCACAAAAGCTGCTGTACCGCTTCTTGTCCTGGGGCTCCTCCCATGCAGTAAGGGCTCGCAGGCAGCACAGGTGAAGCCAGGAGGACTTCCTTTCCCTATGTCCGACCTCATCAGTGAGACCCAGAGAGTCCCTCAAGCTTCTAGACATAAGACAACCCGAGACCCTCCCCCCGAGGGTCTCATTCTTTACCCACTGCAAAACCTCCCCAAGTCTGCCTTCCCCAAAAGGCAGCGAGGTAGGCTGCTTGTTGCTCCTCTGCCCCAAGCCATTTATTTTGGGCACTTGTGGCTCTTCTTGTTATAAGGAGGCCCATTACTGTAGCCATCAGATGTGGCTCCCGCGGTCTGCCTCAGAGGGACCCTCTGATCCCCCGGGTTGTAATGTGTTGCTGGCCTATCTCACTCTTGTAATTAAACAAAATAAATAAATGCTCTGCAGTCTCTCCCTCTTTCTGTCATCTCTTTCCTACAGTGTCCTCCCTGAGTTCACTGACGAGAGTCCCCCTCTGCCAGCTAAATATCTAATCCTGATACATTCCCTTTCTCCCATATAAATAGCATCCCTTTGTGATCAAAGCAACCCCATGCATGCCTTCTAGACCACATTCAAGAGTTCTGCCTTCATTACTTATCATCCTAACTTTTAAATTTAGCATCATTTCATTTTCATTGTTTCTCACTTGCGATTAAGTCCTTTCAAGATACATTAATAATGTTAAGTCAGTTTTAGAAACTGTAATAAGTAATGGTAGTTGACAATGGCAACAACTATGAAAAGAGGCATTAAAGAACTAAAATCTGGGAAACAGTGGTCCCAGTGAAAGGAATGAAGACATGGCGGTAGAGGTGAGGAGAAAGGGATGGAATGGGAGAGACTGGAGTGATGCAGGCTCTCCTCAGAGGACCCTAGTTTCCTTGCGCCTCCTGCCCACCCAGGGAAAGGATCCCTCCTCTGTGACTCTCCACCACAGCCCCCAATGGCAGCTTCGCAGCCACCATCACAGTGATATAATTCGTCAGTGTTTACTGTCCCTCCTCCCCAACCCATGCGTAGGTCCCTGGAGGCTGGCACGTTCTCTCTTGCTCACCCTTGTCTCCCTAGGGCCTAGCACACTGCCAGCTCAGACTGGGTGCTGGATGTCTGCTGGGTGGATAATGGATGAAGGGCTTATTTTGAACCTCGGATGACAATTTTTTAAACTAGAGAGGCCAGGCACAGTGGTTCACGCCTGTAATCCCAGCACTTTGAGAGGCCAAGGTGGGAGGATCACTTGAGCCCAGGAGTTCAAGAACAGCCTGTAGTAAGTCTCTATACCTACAAATAAATAAATTAGCCAGGCATGGTGGTGCACACCTGTAGTCCCAGCTATTCAGGAGGCTGAAGTGGGAAGATCTTTTGAGCACAGGAGGTTGAGGCTGCAGTGAGCTATAATCTCATCACTGCACTCCAGCCTGGGTGACAGAAGAGACCCTGTCTCTAAAAATAAATACATAAATAATAAATCAATAAACCAGAGATAAGGAACACAGGTTGGAAAAGAAAGTGAGGAGCACAGTGCCTCGGGGGCGTCAACGAGCCGTGTGTGGGGATGCAACTACACAAAGCCTGAAAACAGGCACAGGAGATGGAAGAGGTCGGCGTCCATCAATAAAGCAACTTTTCCTCCATGCCTTTTGGGTTGCTTCCTTTTCTAAAACATAAGTTAAGACCTTTAAGGCATCTTTAAATACTGCCACCAAATGCTTGTTCTTCCCCAAATCTGTCACTCACTTTCCCAACCTTGAGCTTCTACAGCTAGCATCCTATTCCCAAGAATCTTCTTGCCTGTGGGCCTTGAAAAATGCCTGTTTGTTTATTTACTTTATACAAATATACAAATTCAGACTCATGAAATATGCAAACACAGGAGTATATCTAGCAAGAGGAAAAAGCAACCTTGCCCTTAGTTTACTTCCCTCTCCAGAGGTGACACAGGAAACAGTTTGATATCACACATCCAGTGCTTTTTATTAAATGAATTTTTATGTACATACAAATAAAAATATATAGCTTATATTTTTTAACATACAATTTTTAACATAAATGTTTATATTGTTTATGCTTACTTAAAAAGTACAGTGTTTTTCTAAGACAAATCAAAGGTATGCATATTTTACCTTTTGATAGATTTTATAAATTTGCCATACAAAAAAGCTTTACTAATTTTTGTTCCCATTGGTTATGATTGCCAGTTCCCATCCTCCTATGTTCTCTCTACACTGGAACATTATTTATATTTTCCATTTTTGCCAATATGTTGCACGGGAAATGACATGTCATGAGTATTTGAATTTGCATTTCTATGACTATTATTGAGGTTGAACATTGTATGTTTATTGGCCTTCTATATTCCTTCTTCTAGGAATTGCTTTTTTATAACCTTTGCCCATTTTTCTTTGGTGTCTGTTTTTTCTAGTTGATTGCTGGGATCATTTATTATGAGTAGTACTCTTTGTGGTATGTGTGCTGCATGTATTTCTCTCGCCCACATGCTTGTCTTTCAATGTACCAAGTTTTTAAGCATATGCAACTCAAACGTGTCATTCTTTCCCTCTGTGGCTAAGACAACCTTTCCTGTCTCCCAAGATTACATGAAAGGTTGTCTTAAGCCATAGAGGGAAAGAATGACATGTTTGACTCTATAAAAATACATATGTATTTTTATGTATATATGTAATATAATCCATACTCATGTATATAAAGTCATCTATATATGCTTCAAATACTTTCTCTACACAACTACTTACGTCAAATACTTTTTCAGTGTGTGTGTGTTTTAATTTAGCTTTTGTTTCCTCATTCCAACAACCCTATGGAATAGAAACTATTATTAATATTATCCCCATTTTACAGATAATAAGACTGAGGGACAAGTTAAGCCTGAGCAATCTGCCTCCAGTGCCCATGGGCTTAACCAGAATCTTATGCTGACTCAGTATTACTCCACACAACTCATTCTCTCTACATATCATGAAAGCAACAGGCTAGGTGCGGTGGCTCACGCTTGTAACCCCAGCACTTTGGGAGGCCGAAACAGGTGGATCACCTGAGGTCAGGAGTCCGAGACCAGCCTGGCCAACATGGCAAAACCCCACCTCTAATAAAAATACAAAACTTAGCCAGGCGTGGTGGCGGGCACCTATAATCCCAACTACTCGAGAGGCTGAGGCAGGAGAATCGCTTGAACCTGGGAGGCAGAGGTTGTGGTGAGACGAGATTGCACCACTGTACTTCAGCCTGGGCCACAGAGCAAAACTCCATCTCAAAAAAAAAAAACAAAAAAAAGCCACAAAAGTGATCACAGTGCGATAATGGCGTAGAAACAGATTGCTCCTATAAATAATCGAATAATCCAGAAAAATCATATAATAGAAAAGCTGGAGGTATAAAAAGAGAAAATCATAAAATATTAGAAAACATAAGAGTTGCTCATAAATGATATTGGAAAAACTGGTTAGCATTTTTTAAAGTCAGTTTAAATTTACTTTCACATCATCCATGAAAGAAATACTAGAAGAACATAAATGCCTTAAAAGCAGAGAACTTAGATCTCTAACATAGAAGACTTATGAAAAAAATGAACCGATTTGACTATATAAAAATGTTAAATGACTGCATGTTTTTTAAAAAATTTTAAAAAGGTAAACAATAAACTGGGGAAAATAACTGACAAAAATATGGCAAATAAATCTTACCCATATAAATCGGCCCCAAAAAGCCAGCATTATGATCCCATAAAATGATCAAAAGAGAAAGTACAACTTGTAAACAAGCACGTAAAAAATGTTCAGCCTAGCTGTATTAAAAGAAATGCAAAATAACATAAAGAGGTTCTGTTTTTCTTACTCTTTTTTCCCCGTGATACTGTTGGCTGGTTCTGTTTTTCTTACTCTTTTTTCCCCATGATACTGTCGGCTGGTGGAATGGATGAAATTAAACAAATGCTCCCACACACTGTGTTGATAGAAAGTAATTTAGCAACACATACCAAGCACCATTAAAATGGTCATGCCCTTTTACCCAGTAATCCCACATCTGAAAATCTACCCTACAGATACAACCCAAAAACATACGGAAAGTTCCATGGACAAAGACAGTTACTAATCTATTACTTATAATAGCAAAAAAAAAAAAGAAAAGCAATCTAATTTTAAAAAACAGGGAATAGTTAAATAACTTATGGACCAATCACTTAATAAAATATTTTATGCCATTAAATAATTGTCAAACCAGGCTGGGTGCAGTGGCTCATCCCTGTAATCAAAGCACTTTAGGAGGCCAAGGCAGGCAGATCGCTTCAGCTCAGGAGTTCAAGACCAGCCTGGGAACCATAGTGAAACTCCATCTCTACCAAAAATACAAAAATTAGCTGGGCATGTTGGCACATGCCTGTAATCCCAGCTACCTGGGAGGCTGAGGTGGGAGGATAGCTTGAGGCTGGGAGGCAGAAGTCACAGTGAGCTGAGAACACGCTACTGCACGCCAGCCTGGGTGACAGAGCGAGACTCTGTCTCAAAAGAATAATACAGTAATAATTGTGAAACTATATAACATTTTTAAAGCCTTATGCTATAATATCTAGTTGTACAGGTAGAAAGAAATATATAATTTTTTTAGAGACAGGGTCATACTCTGTCACTGAGAATGAAATGCAGTAGTGAGATCATAGTTCATTGTAACCTTGAATTCCTAGGCACGAGTGATCCTCTGGAGTAGCTGGGACTACAGGCATGCAACACCACACCTGGCTAATTATTTATTTACTTATTTTATTTTTTTTTTTTTTTGAGACAGGGTCTTGCTCTGTTACCCAAGGTGAAATGCAGTGGCATGATCACAGCTCGCTGCAGCCTCAACCTCTTGATTTCAAGTGATCCTCTTACATTAGCCTCCTGAGTAGCTGGTGCTACAGGTGCACATCACCACACTCAGCTTGTGTTTTGATTTTTTTGTAGAGATGAGGTATCACTATGTTGCCCAGGCTGGTCTTGAACTCCTGAGCTCAAGTGATCCACCTGCTTCAGCCTCCCAAAATGTTGGGATTACAGGCATGACCTACCACGCCCAGACCTGGCTAAGTTTTCTTACAAAATTTTGGAGACAGTGGCCTTGCTATGTTTCCCAGGCTGTTCTCGAACTCCTGGTCTCAAGAAATCCTCCTTCTTCTCCTCCTGAGTAGCTGGGATTTCAGGTGCAAACCACCACACCCAGCAAAAAATACAGAAATTTTAACAGTTGCTTTAGGGTGTGGGATTAAAAGTCACTATTTTCTCCAATTTCTGAATTTACTGAAATGCCACATCAGAGCATGAGCTCTGGATTGAGACAGACTTGAGTTCCCATCCTGGCTGCACCACTCACCTACCTGTCCACCCATCTCTCTGACCTCTCTAGGCCTCCACATCCTCAGCTATAAAGTGAAGACCAAAAAGGTAGCTACCTCATGGGGCTGCTGGGAGAATCAAATGAGATGATGTTGTACAGTGAGAGCTCAAAATTACTTTGATCATTTAAAAAAAATGTTAATGTATTGGGGCTGGGTGTGGGGGCTCATGCCTATAATCCTAGCACTTTGGGAGGCCAAGGCAGGTGGATCACTTGAGGTCAGGAGTTTGAGACCAGCCTGGACAACATGGTGAAACGCTATCTTTACTAAAAATACAAAAATTAGCTGGGTGTGGTGGCATGCGCCTGTAGTCCCAGCTACTTGGGAGGCTATGACAGGAGAATCACTTGAACCTGGGAGGCAGAGGTTGCAGTAAGCCAAGATCAAGCCACTGCACTCCAGCCTGGGTGACAACAGCAAGGCTCCATCTAAAAAAAAAAAAAAAACAAACTTAACATATTGGAAAAATAAACTTGGAACGAGGAATGATACTTCACAGGTGGTGGTTTATTTCAAATTCCAGGTTTTCAAATGAAAGTTTCGTATTGCTTATTCTGCACCCCCTCTCCTGCCTTGGGGGCTCCTCTGTTTAGACAGGCTTCCATGTTAACTCACTTGGTAAAGGAAAGGTTAAAGGAAGTGAAACATGGCTACTCTCAAACAGAACCACAGAGACACAGAGTCCATGGAGCTGAGCCATAAAGGAGCGAAGCAGCCACACCAGCGAGTTCTGCAGCAAGAGCAGCACCTTTGCATTCTATCGAGAAGGGGTGGAAGCCACATTTCCCAAGAAAACTTCGTGTGGACCTCCTGCACCGCTGAGCTAAACATTTTATTCCTATAGGAAATTAGAGTCAGTGGGACAAGGAAATAAAAAGCAAAAACTTAATTTCTAGAAAATAGAGTGGGTAAGAGAGATTTTAAGGTATCTTCAGCCCTGTGATGGGGTGTGGGGGAAAACAATCTCAAGTAACCATATAATATATAACTTCCCAGAAAAGCCACCAACTTATCACATTATTGCTTGAAACTCTGCCATCTGGGCTTCACAAGCATCTCATTTTAGACCCTAACGCAATGTATGTATTGCCCAGATGTTGAGCACTGGGACATTATCAGACCCTCTGCCAGATGACAGGGCACACTACAGTGCTGATCTCCTCCAAGGGGAGATGACTCGAGAACGTTCCAGGAGCTAAGCACTAGTCGAGTGGGCGGTTCTCTCCACAGGACCTTAGACATCCCACACTTGGCAAAAAGAACGCACAGAAGCAGCCCTATTCACCCTGGATGGGAAAATAATCTCCACACTGCTACTAATTAGTACCCACAGAGCTTCTTTTCTGAAGAACTTCATATATTAACTTGAAGTTGGCATTAATCATCCTTTCCTTGCAAGATGAAACAAGTGAGAAAAGATCATTTTCTTTCAACACGTCAAAAGATGGGTTTCAAATCCTTTTTCAGCCCCCCAAAATCACGCATGTGGCATTAACTTATCCAGTCCACGCACCACGGGAGAATGTATTCACACTGCCTTAGTCACACCAAGATCCACCGGGTCTGTAAGACATTGTACCTAAAGCAGAAGCACCTCTTCCCCAGCTATCCTAAGATTTTCCATCTCCATCTTAAATAATAACCAACGATGTACTTACTGCAAAACTCTGCTTCTCCTGCTTCTTGGGAGCTGCCGACCTCAATCAGCAAGTCAGCCACTCTATTCTGGGTTTGGTGCTGGCCTGGGAGGAAAACCACACTCAGAGGGGGCCGGGCAGAGAGCGCTTGAGCAATGCTTCACTCAGGAAGCAGGCGGGCTCTGCTCTCCCCAAGTTCTGATGGCCTCTCCCCCTCTCTCTCCTGCCTCTCACAATCTCTCTCTCTCTTCTCTTTCTTACATGCATACATGCACAAAGTGCAAAATCATACTTCCATCCTACTTGGTCCTCAATGCTTAATTTGTACCTCTCCAAAATGTAAGAGTTTCAAGATGTAGGCTGGCTAGCTGCTGACTGCTCCCTGAGATATCAAACAGATTTAAAAATAAAAACAAAAACTCAGTCTGCTCTTCACAAATGGATTTACCCTGAAGCTTCAGCCACGCCCCACCACCTTGCCATGACCCTGTGAGCACTGTGAGTTCTAGGTGGGAAGGGGAAGTTGGGCTACAACCAGGAAGCATATCGCAGCAGGGGCTTCTGGTGAGCCAACTAAGGGGATCTCAGAGGTAGGCATCAGAAACTCCTAGGCTCCAATAATTTGTTGCAATTTTTTTTCATTCTAAATAAATCTTTTCATACTTAATTTTGAATTCAGTGAGCTCCAAAATGATATGGGCATCCTCACAAAGCCTGGGGTCCACATTCCCTGCTACTACGGATGGCCTAGAGTAAGCCCCAGTGACAATGGGATCTACTGCAACAGGGAGCAAATACACTGCCCAGAAAAAAACATTGAATAAAAGTTGTGAAGGTAAACAAGCAACATGTGTTATATCCACAGGCACCAAGAACTCTATCAGCGGGCCTGGGCTAAGCTTAGTCATTGCCACAAGCTGCATCTTAATTGCTATTTTACTGGATAATAGGGTGGAAGGCAGCCAGTCTGCTCTTGCATGGCAGAGAGCTCTTATACAGCAGGTGGCATGGGTTTGCAGAGCCTCTGTGACACAGAATCCCCCATGTTCATATAATTCTAACCTCCATACTCAGACTCTGTCATTCAAATGCAAAGAGTGCAGTAAGGAGTTCAGAGCTGGCCTGGCCTGGCACGGCAGCCCCATGCCCCACCTGGCCAAGGCTGCTGCCTCTCATGGCCATCCAGCTTTGCCTTGAAGGAGACAACAGGCACAATGCACTGAACCTGCTCTTACTGAGGAACACCCACCCTCCTGGGGGGCAAGGGGCATACAGGGTCCTGACCCATCTGGGTGACTCCCCATGTGGCACCATGGCACAGACACAGGAGGTGGTAGTGGTTGGGACTCTGCAAATGACAGACACCTAACTCAATTTTGCTTAAGCAAAATAGTGAGTTTGTTGGCTTTACCGATTTAAGAAAGTCTAGGATGAATTCAGGTTGGCTTTAAGCCAGCTAGACCTTGAGGTCCAATGATGGCATCAGGAATGGTTTTGAATCACCTTGTAGCTTCACTCTCCTAAGCTGGTATCATTCAAACACGGGTGCTCTGAGGATAGGAAGGCCTTGCCCAGCAGCACTACAGGACTAGAGGTCTTTAGCATTTGAGATCCAGATTAGAGAGTCTCTCCCAGAAAAGAGCCTGAGGTGATACACTGTCCAACCCATTGGCCGTGGAGAGGGACCTGGATGATTGGCAGCTCCACTAGTTATGGAAAAAGCAGTTTCCAAAAGGAGAAAAAAGGCTAGGCAGAAAAAAAGTACAAGCTAGTCACTCAATAGTGTCTCAGATTATTAAGCCTTTCATGTGATCATGTCTTACCTCCTTCATTAGACTGTAAATCTATTAATAGAAAGATACACACAAAATGTTAACAGTGCTTATCTCTCAGACTGAGGGTCATTTACTTTTTAAATTCACATTGTAGCTTCTAAATTTTCTAAAATAAGTATGTATTAAACTGTATAATAAAATAATATACCTAAACAAGTTATCACATGTTAAAAAAAATCCTACTTACAATACCATCTATAAATAAACCTGGTAAGAAAGTTACAGTTGCCCCCCAAAATTCATGCTTTACTGAATGACAAAAAAGAAAACTGGATGAAAAGCATACCATGCTCTCCCAATGGATATTCATTCTCTGCAAACAATTTTATAAATGTGTTGTAATTCCAATAAAAATTCTAATCAGATTAGAAATATGAAAAAAATTATTTATAAAATTATCCTAAAATTCATCTGGTAGAATAATTGATTATTCTCTATAGAAGCTATCAAATAACTTGATTCTTCTCTAACGCAGAAAATTCCACACACACACACACAAACACAAACCACTTGTACTACCAGATAGTAAAATACATCAGAAAAATAAAAAATTACAATGGCATGGTTCAGGAATAGAAAGAAGAGCACTGGATCATGGCAAAGCCCAGAAATAAGAATTTAGATTATGACAAAGATGGCATGACTAATCTAGGATAAAGAATGGATTGTTTTAGCTGAGCACAGTAGCTGGTGTGAGCTTGTAGTCTCAGCTACTTGGGAGGCTGAGGAGGGAGGATTGCTTGAGCCCGGGAGATCAAGGCTGTAGCGCACTATGATTGTGCTTGCAAATAGTCACCGAACTCCAGCCTGGGCAACAGAGTGAGACCCTGTCTCAAAAAACTGAAAAAGAAAAAAGACCACACTTCAACCTGGGCGATGTAGTGAAATTTTATCTCGAAAAATTAAAAAAGAAAAAAGAAAGAAAATATAGGAGATTATCCTGAATAAGGTAGGAGAGGCCTCTCTGAGCCTATAGACAAAGGCAGAATACATAAAGAAAAAACAGATGTGACTTACTTGAAAATTAAAAGCCTCTGAAAAAAAACCCCCACTATAAACAACTTGAAAATGTCAATGACAAGATGAGACAAACATCTGTGCATAACCTTTGGTTCCGTTATTCCATTTGTAGGAATGTATCCTACAAAAATAATCATGAATGAATACAAAGCTATCTGAGCAAAAGTGATGAGCTTATCCTTGATTATAACAACAACAATGGCAAGAAAAGAAATAATTTAAAGTCTAACTGGTTAGATTATGGTATATCCACATAATTAAGCCTTATGCAACCATTAAAAGTGATAATAGATGTGATATGGATAAAATATATAGATAAGATATAGAAAAATCCTCAACAAAATACTAGCAAACCAAACCTAAAAACATATATAAAAGATTACATACCATGACCAAATGAAATTTCTCCCAGAAATTCAAAGTTGGTCAAAATCAATCAATATAATTTGCCCTAGTAATAAAATAAAGGACAAAACTACATGATCATCTCAATAGATGCAGAAAAAGCAGTAGACAAAATCCAACAGATTTTCATAAGATAAACACTGAACAACTAGACATAAAAGGGAACTTCCTCAACTTGATAAAGGGCAAGTTCAAAACACTCACAACTAACATTGTACTTAACGTGAAAATCTGATAGCTTTCTCCTAACATCAGAAACTAGACAAGGGTGTCTCTGCTCTCACCACTTCTCATCAACATTATACCAGACATTTTAGTCTGGACAATTAGGCAAGAAAAAGAAAGAAAATGCATCCAGATTGGTAAGAAAGTAAAACTATCTCTAACCACAGATGACATGCTCTTATATGTATAAAATCAAAAGGAATTTACAACAAAAAAACCTCTTAGGGCTAATAAAGGAGTTCAGGAAGGCTGCAGAATACAAGATCTTACAAAAGTCAATTGTATTGCTATATACTTGCAGTGAATAATCCAAATATACTCAGAAACCAATTCCATGTATAATAGTATCAAAAATAAAATATTTATATGTTTAACTATAAAATATTTATAAATATGTTTCATTATAAAATATTTATAAATATGTATGAATAAGTAAGTGGAAGATCTACACACTGAAAATGACAAAATGTCATTGAAAAAACTAAAGAAGTCAAGTAAATAAACAGACATCCCATGTCCATGTAAGACAGTCATACAGACCAATGGAATAGAATTGACAGTCCAGAAGTGAACCCATAAATTTATGGGCAGTTGATTTTCAACAAGGATGCTAGGACAATTCAATGGGAGACAGTCTTTTCAACAAATTATGCTGGAATAACTGGATATCCACATATAAAAGAACAAAGTTAGACTCCTACCTCATACTACATACAAAAATCACCTCAAAGTACAAGAGTACAACTCTTGGAAGAAAACACAGCTGTAAAACTTCATGACTATATTAGACAAATATAGATGACATCAAAAGCAGAAGTAAGCAAAGACAAACTAGATAAAGTGGACTTTATAAAAATTAAAAACCTTTTGCTTCAAAAGATACTATCAAGAAAATGAAAGGACATGCAGCCATAAAAAAGAACAAGATTATATCCTTTATAGGGACACGGATGGAGCTGGAGGCCATTATCCTCAACTTCCAGCTAATGCAGAAACAGAAAACCAAATACTGCATGTTCTCACTTATTAAGAGCTAAATGATGAGTACTCATCAACACAAAGAAGGAAACAACAGACACTTGAGGGTGGAGGCTTGGAGGAGGGAGCAGAAAAGATAACTATTGGGTACGGGGCTTAATTCCTGGTGATGAAATAATCTGTATAACAAACCCCTGTGACATGAGTTTACCTATGTGATAAACCTTCACATGTACCCCTGAACCTAAAATAAGTTAAAAAAAAGAAAATGAAAAGATAACCCACAGAATGGGAGAAATCATTTGCAAATCCTATATATGATAAGGGTCTACTATCTAGAATGTGTAAAGATCTCTTAAAACTCAATAATAAAAAGACAAATAACCCAACTGAAAAGTGGGTAAAGGATCTGAACAGATATTTCTCCAAATAGACTATACAACACAAGTGGCCAACAAGCACGTGAAAAGAAGCTCCACATTAGAAAAATTAATCATTAGGCATTATGCAAACCAAAGCCACTGGGAGATACCACTCCACATCGACTGGGATGGCTCTAGCCAAAAGGACAGACATTAACAAGTGCTGGTGAGGATGTGGTGACACTGGAACCCTCATACATTGCTTATGTAAATGTGAGAAAGCACAGCCACTGTGAAAAACAGTTTGGGGAGTCCCTCAAAAAGTTACACACAGTTACCACTATGACCCAGTAACTCCAGTCCTTGGCATATATCCAAAAGAATTGAAAACAGAAGTTCAAACAAGAACTTGCAGACAAATGTTCACAATAGCACTATTCACAGTAGCCATAAAGTAGAAAAAACCCAGTGGCCATCAGCTGATGAATGGATAAATATAAAGTGTACATCCACACAGTGAAATATTATCCATCAGTAAAAAGGAATATGTACCAATACATGGATGAACCCTGAAAACCTTATGTTGAACAAAAGAAGCCACACAGGCTGGGCACTGTAGCTCATGCCTATAATCCCAGCACTTTGGGAGGCTGAAGCAGGCAGATCACTTGAGCCCAGAAGTTTGAAACCAGCCTGGCCAACATGGCGAAATCTTGTCTCTACCAAAAATACGAACCAGGTGTGGTGGTGTACATCTGTGGTCCCAGCTACTTGGGAGGCTGAGGTGAGAGGATGGCAGAGGTTGCAGTGAGCTGAGATTGCAGCACTGCACTCCAGCCTGGGTGACAGAGCAAGAACCTGTCTCAAAAAAAAAAGAGAAGCCACACACAGAAGACCATCTATTGTATAATTCCACTTCTACGAAATGTCCAGAAGAGGGGAATTCACACAAACAGAAAGTACTTGAGTGGCTGCCACAGGATGAGGCAAGGAGCGATGGAAGGGTGGTAACTGCCCTGGGTTTTCGGGGCCAGGGGGTAATGTTCTAGAATTTGACAGTGCTGACTATTGTATAACTTTGTGAAGATACAAACAAATCACCATACTGTTCACTTTTAAAAGTATGAATTTTATGGCAGTGAATATAAGTGAATACATGTTATCTCTATAGAAATGATATATACTATAAATACATTAAAATATTATAAATATGTAAACATTTACATAAATGTAAATATATGTGAATTTATGGCATCAATATAGAAAGTGATACTACAAAATATCCAGTGATATGGAACAATGACGACAATATATTTTGGTGGAAAATACAAATTGTAAAGTGTATGCAGTAGGACCTCATATTTACATTTAGGCATATAAAAAGACTGAAAAAAAATCTATATATTAAGAATGGTTAGGTTGGGCGTGGTGGTTCACGCCTGAAATCCCAGCACTTTAGGAGGCCGAGGCGGATGGATCACCTTAGGTCAGGAGTTCAAGACCAGTCTGGCTAACATGGTGAAATCCTGTCTCTACTAAATCCAAAAATCAGCTGGGCGTGGTGGTGTGCACCTGTAGTCCCAGCTACTTGGGAGGCTGAGGCAGGAGGATCACTTGAACCTGCGAGGCGGAGGTTTCAGTGAGATCACATCATTGTACTCCAGCCTGGGTGACAAAGCGAGATTCCATCTCCAAAAAAAAAAAAAAAAAAAAAAAAAAGAAAAAAGAAAGAATGGTTATCTAGGTGGTAGAATAATAGGAAATTTTAATTTTCTTTATGCTTTTTAAATTTTTCTACACTGTCTACTATGAACATGTAACAGTTTTGTAATTTTTTAAAATCTATTTAAGGCTGGGCATAGTGGCTCACACCTGGAATCTCAGCACTTTGGGAGGCCAAGGCGGGAAGATTACTTGCATCCAAGAGTTCAAGACCAGCCTGGGCAACATAAATGCCCTTATCGCTACAAAAAAAAAATTTGATTAGCCAGGTGTGGTGGTATGGCACCTGTAGACCCAGCTACTTGGGAGGCTGAGATGGGAGAACTACTTGAGCCCAGGAGGTTGAAGGTACAGTGTGCAGTGACTGTGCCACTGCACTCCAGCCTGGGCAAAACTCTATTTCAAAAGAAAAAAATCTACTTAAGCATAACAACAATTATGTATCCTGACAGTATCAGACTCTATTTGTAAATTCATGGCTTATACTGCAGAAAGTAAATTCAATTCCACCTGAGGAAGGCTTTCTTAATTGTAGAAATAATTAAACCCTGCACAAGACATCCTTTGAAGGAACTCTCCTGGATTCTGTAAGAACAGAGTCAGATGACCAACTATAATGGCATGTTGAGGTGTTCATTTGCAGGCAGACCGTGCAGTATCAGGGTAGCCGAGCTCCAGGAGCCAGATGGATGACTCCAGACCAATGCTCTTCCACTGAAGGAATCTCCGTGCAGGCTAAGTTCCTAAGTGGGCATCCGGCCAGCTCTCCACAGAACAAGAATTCCTAAATGCTAGCCAAAAATCAAAGCTTAAAAATGCTCTGTTTGCTCTTGGAAAACAAATTTATCAACCCTAAAAATAACTAGGAGAAAGGCAAAGATGAAAATGACTCTGAGTGAGTTACAAACAGATGTTTGGCTAATTTTTGCAAAGGCTGTTAGAATAAGAGTCCTTAGAGAGGGGTACCCAGGAGACTCTAATGATTCTGGATGAAAGGGCACACTTCCAGGGGTAAAAAAGGTAAAAAGCTTCACGGGTTTCCAAGTTTCACCTAGCCAGCAACAGATCCAGTTTTTATTACCAGAAAATGGGTATGGATAGAAATTGTTTATCTGATGATATGTTGTTATGATTGATAGACAGACAGACAGATAGATATAGATGTAGATATACAGATATAGATAACAAATTATAACAAGGACTATGGGCATTAGAACCGGTTCCTGGATCCTGATACCTATAGTCCTTCTTATAATTTCAGGGCACTTTAGGCCTCAGGAAACAGAATCTCTCTCTCTCTCTGAACTTCTCCTGTCCTTTCACGTGCCCAAGACAGGACCCTACTCTAATTATGGGTCAGGAGTCCCTCCATCTAGACAGAGTCCTACTCATACCCTAAAGGAAGGAATGCTACACAGAGAGGCCAAGAAAGTCTTGAAGAGACAGGCATGCTGGGTTTAGATCATGTACTTTTTGTCCAATCACATTTCTACATGGTTGTGGTGCCTATGCAATGAAGCCTCCATAAAAACCCAAAAGGTCACAGTTCAGAGAGCATCTGGACAGCTGAACACCTGGAAATTTCTGGAGGATAGTGCACCCAGGGAAGGCGTGGAAGCTCTATGCCCTTCCCCATCCTTTGTCCTACATTTCTCTTCATCTGTATCCTTTGCAGTATTCTTTATAATAAACTGATCAATGTAAGTTAGTGTTGCCCTGAGTTTTGTGAGCTGCTCTAGCAAATTAGTTGAACCCAAAGAAGGAGTCATGGAAACCCCAACTTGAAGCCAGTTAGTCAGAAGTTCCAGAGGCCCAGACTTGAGACTGGTGTCTGGAGAAGGGGGCAGCCTTGGGGCCTGAGTCTTGCCCTGTGGGATCTGATGCTCTCTCCAGGTAGACAGCATCAGAGTTGAACTGGAGAACACCTAGCTGGTGTCCACTGCTTCTGTAGAGAAGCCCCCACACATTTGGTCACAGAAGTCTTTTTCCATGTTGATGACTGTTGTTGTGGTGTGAGGGCAGAGGAAAAACCCAGTTTGAGAGGGTTTTTCCAAAACAGGTGGGTTAGCAGATCATAATTAATATACAAATTGTTAAACAAAATCTGAAATTTAACACAAGCATGTAGTTTAGAAATATATTGCTCTTCTTTGTAATATCTATAAAGTCTGACTATAACTGCTCATTTCTACTAAGAGGAACTTAACTTCCATGATAACCAAACCATCTCTTTAGATGACTTTTTAATTTTGTTCTAAGGCATGAAATTTTACCATAAGAAAGTACATAGGGAGAACTAATTACAGAGGGAAACATACCACACCCGGCAAGGAGTGGTTAGTGAAGTTGGCATCATGCCCTCCCTGTGAAAACATAAAGGCAAGGGCTTTCTGTAAGTACATGGCTAGAAACAAGAAGTTTGTGGGCTTACAAGTTACAATACGCTGGTACATTTTCAGTTTTAAAAATAATACTGTGGTGCCAGGTGAATTCATATGCCGAAGGTCATGTAGCATGACCTTGAGAGGTCCCGTAGGGATGGAAGATGTCTGGCGCCAGGACAGATCCTCCTGCTGTCCTCCCACCCCAGCACTAAACACCCTCTGCTTCTAGCGTCATGTACCTGCCACCCACACTGTGCTTCCCTCCCAGGCTGTGTGAGGATACAGTAAGGCTATGCATACATTTGCATTTGTTTAATTAGCCAGAAAGAGAAAAGCAGTTACCCTTTTGATTCCAAAGCAGATGTTAAACTAATTTGGGGAAAGAACAAGAGTCCCAGAGAGTCTGAAGAATGACTCATCGTCAATCCCCCACAAGTTTCATCACACTTGGTGGTGTGCCCGTTCTCTGACTCTCCTGCCATCAGGGTTCTGGATGTGCAATGCCCTTCTCTGGCCCCCAGTTGCTCCTCTTTTGGCTGTCCCAGCATCACACTCCCTCCGAGCTGGGTTTGCATGCTCACAAGAAGCTGAAGCCCCGACTCCTGCCTCTTCCTGGTTTTTTCCATGCCCTGCTGGTCTCACTTGCCTCGCTGACTAGTCTGAAACCCCAAGATCACCTCCTTCTGCCAACTCTGGCCCTGCTTACTCAGCCACCAGCCATAGACTGCCAACTCATTTTTCTTTGTTCCTGATCTAGGTCTCCAAACAGAACTGAAAAACTGAACTGCCCTGAGGCCATTTGGCCCTCAGCACCTCTAAGTGATTGTTTTATTCATTTCCAACTGTCTTCTTATCAAACCTCTCAAAGCGTTTATTCTAAATGCCTTATTCTGTTGGTTAAGTTTAACTCAGAGGGAAGGGTTACTAGCCTGACTGTGATCTTAGGTCAAGCACTACTCTCTACTTTAGCCTTATTAACAAAGCTGATAGTCTGATTCAGTCTGCCTGATTCCTGACTCTTATTTCTTGATGGATTCTGAACTGCCTGTATTTGTGATAGCAGTTGGGAGTGAGGAGGTGAAGGAGAATGATGCCAACAATTGTTTTCCTGACCCTCGACAACTATCTTTGAACCTTTGTTCCCACCTTCCTCTACATGAAGGGGTCTTCTCTGAGTCCACAGAAAGCAGGATGAAGAAATGAATAAAGATAAAAACGGCAATTAATTAAACAGAAAACATTTTTTAAATGACCTTGAAGAATGAAAAGCTGATGTTTTGAAAGGACTAACAAGATAGAACCTCTGGCAAATCTAATCAAGAAAGAAAAAAGGAAGGTACCCAAATTAGGAACAAGAAAGAGGACGTAATTACATATAAGGATTTGTAAACTAGGCAAAGCAGATCATTTTCTAGGAAAACACAGATTACCAAAATTAACTCAAGAAGAAACAAACAGTCCAACAGAAAAAAGGCAAAGGATATGAAAAGGCAATTCACAAAAAGAAAAATACAAATGACTGCTAAACATAAGATGCTTAACCCATCTAATAGCAAGCAATATGAGCTAAATCAATGAGGTATTTTTAAACCCATCTTGCAGACTAACATTTCAAAAAGAGATAAGACTATCAGCAAAAATATAGAAAATAGTTTCTTTCATGGCTCTTGAGAGGCAGTTGGGATGGCAATTATAAGGAGTGACTTCATATTTACTCTATATCTATATATTTGGCTTTTTATAAGAATGCGTTTCTTGGCTGGGCACGGTGGCTTAAGCCTGTAATTCCAGCACTTTAGGAGGCTGAGGTGGGCAGATCACTCGAGGTCAGGAGTTCGAGACCAGCCTGGCCAACATGACAAAACCCTGACTCCACTAAAAACACAAAAATTAGCCAAGATGGTAGCGTGCACCTGTAATCCTAGCTACTCGGGAGGCTGAGGCAGGAGACTCACTTGAACCTGGGTGGCGGAGGTTGCAGTGAGCCGAGATCGCACCACTGCACTCCAGCCTGGGTGACAGAGTGAGACAATGTCTCAAAAAAAAAAAAATTGTATTTCTTGTGTTATATGTGAAATTTTGGCCTGGCATGGTGGCTCATGCCAGTGGGGAAGCACTTTGGGAAGCTGAGGCAGGAGGATTACTTGAGCTCAGGAGTTTGAAACTAGCCTGGGCATCATAGCAAGGCCCCATCTCTACAAAAATTTTTTAAAAATTAGCCAGGCACAGTGGCACATGCCTGTAATCCCAACTACTTGGGAGGCTGAGGTGGGAGGATCACGTGAGCACAGGAGTTCAGGGCTGTGGTGAGCCATGATCACACCACTGCACTTCAGCCTGGATGAAAGAGGGAGACCGTGTTTAATTTTAAAATAAAAATACCTGAAATTTTTTGGATGGAAATGTTAAGTGTTTTAATGCACAAAGGTTAATGCTACGACTGTTACGGTATGTTTAGACTGGAGAACAAAATAATTTTTTTTATTTTATTATTATTTTTTTTATGACGACAGAGTCTCGCTCTGTCACCCAGGCTGGAGTGCAGTGGCGTGATCTCGGCTCACTGCAAGCTCCGCCTCCTGGGTTCACCCCATTCTCCTGCCTCAGCCTTCTGAGTAGCTGGGACTACAGGTGCCCACCACCATGCCCGGCTAATTTTTTGTATTTTTTTAGTAGAGACGGGGCTTCACCATGCTAGCCAGGATGGTCTCGATCTCCTGATCTCGTGAACCACCCGCCTCGGCCTCCCAAACTGCTGGGATTACAGGTGTGAGCCAACACGCCCAGCCACAAAATAATTTGAAATAAGGACACAAACAAAATAGTTTATGGATCTGAAACATAATATGTAAGAAAAAGGAAAAATACAAAAATAAGTAGCAAAGTATAGACTGGATATGATACAGGAGAAAATAATATATACAAAGCATTAGTTCCATGAGGGCAAAAATGCTGTCTTGTCTTTCAGAGTGCCTAGCACACAGCAAACCCTTAATACATATTTGCTGAATAAACGAAAGAAAAATGGGACTGAAGTCAGTAAGTTATAGAAAACATTAAAAAAAAGTATGTGATTGGTAAGGGGAATGACTTGAAGACCTTCCAAATGTGTCTGTCAAGAAATCAATTTCCTCATAGGCCTTGCTTAGCCAAGATTCCTGAGTGATGATCAACTAGGGGATTTACTTGTTTATAGCAATCAAAGGTTCAAGGTTCCCAAAGGTTGCATCTTTAAGGATCTACCATCTTTAAGGATCTACCAGGTGCACTCTCAGACTGGCCTCTACCATGGTCCTTGCCACCAAATGGCTACAGCCCAATGCACCCACAACCTGCAGATGGAGGACATGTGGAGGCCCATGGAAGTTCATCAGAAGCTACACTGGGAATTCCTATTTCAAAAGAAACAAATGGGCCAGGCATGGTGGCTCATGCCTGTAATCCCAGCACTTTGGGAGGCTGAGGTGGGTGGGTCACTTGAGGTCAGGAGTACCAGGCCAGTCTGGCCAACATGGTGAAACACTGCCTCTACTAAAAATAGAAAAATTAGCCGGGCGTGGTGGCGGGCACCTGTGATCCCAGCTACTCAGGAGGCTGAGGCAGGAGAATTGCTTGAACCTGGGAGGTGGAGGTTGCAGTGAGCCGAGATCATGCCACTGCTCTCCAGCCTGGGTGGCAGAGTGAGACTCTGTCTCAAAAAGAAACAAATGAAACAATTTTGTTCACATATATTTCACAAATTTGAAATGTTAAAGGTATTATGGTCACTGATATCCTGTTTCATTCTTTATATAATCATTAAGTTTGAAATGTATACTTGCACTACTAACACTGTAGTTAATTTTAGTCCTACAAGTTACTGCTTTTACACAATATATTTTCATAATATGTATGCACTGGTGTTTATGTACGTGTTTATGTTTATATCTGTTAAAATTAGCAGTTTCCATCTTTTTCTATTTTGTAGCATCACATCAGTTCAGAAGGATTGATAGAGCAAAATGATCTGATGAAGTATAAAAGTCACATGGTGAGTGGCATAAATACAACTCTGAACAATTAGGAGGCTCACTATTGCCTAGAACTAAACTGCAAGCTAGAAAGACACACATCCTATGTGTCGCGAGATGTACCACCCAGGCAGTTAAAGAAGGGAAGTGCACATAGAAAGCACAATGGTGAATAATAAAAAATTGGAATTTATCAGACCCTGGATTCATTTGCTCCTAAAGCCAGAGTCCTTTATTGTTTTTTTGTTTGTTTTTGTGGGGGTTTTTTTTATTTTTTTTATTTTTTGTACAGTCGGAGTCTCACTATGTTACCCGGGCTGGTCTAGAACTCCAGGCCTCAAACAAACCTCCTGCCTCAGCTTCCCAAAGCATTGGGATTACAGACATGAGCCACTGCACCCAGCCCAGACTCTTTATCGTTTATGAAGCTTCTGAAATAGTTGTAGAAACCGCATAAGCTTTCCATGTCACTTTCAAAGTCTGATGGTCTCTTTAGTAAACCAACCAAGTTATTCTTCAAGGGCAAAATAATGTTTCTCAGTGAAAAACTGATGCATTTCATTACCAAAAGGAAAAGACCACAACTATAGAGGCATCAATGAAAGCTGCACTCTCCAGAGGCAAAAAAAAAAAAAAAAAAAAAAAAAAAAAAGGTACAAAACACACACTAATGGAACATTCTTTAGAAGAGCCCCAAAGTTAATGATAAACGTTTTCATCAAAGAGAAGAGAACAAGGTATTAGCAAATTCCTCTATCAAATAACACTGAACATCAAGGAACATCAGTGGCATGCCACGTGGAAGAGGAAGTGCTAGCTCATGTACAAACCAGTAGATAATTTCAACTTGCTGCCGAATGAAACCTCTTTGCACGGTATGAAAGAGCACTTTTCATGTTTGTTTTGCTTTGTTTTGTTTTGTTTTTAGAGACAGGCCCTTGCTGTGTCACACAGGCTGGAGTGCAGTGGCACCATCAGAGCTCACTGCTACCTCAAACTCCTGGGCTCAAGGGATCCTCCTGCCTTAGCCTCCCAAGTAGCTGGGACTACAGGCCCACCATGACCAGCTAATTTTTAAGATTTTCTATAGAGATGGGATCTCACAAGCACCTTTCATGTTTGATGTTCATATACAATGACCAAGGTACAATGTGGAAAAGGGTCTCAGGGATCTAAACTGAAGGAGGACCAGAAAGAAAAGGGGTTGCTACATAGAGTGGAAGAAGTTGCATTTCATGCCAGTCTACAACACTGCTGTTTTCCTCAGAGCAGAGTTGATGATCTAAATCAGGGGTCCCCAACCCCCACTTCATAGCCTGTTAGGAACCGGGCCACAAAGCAGGAGCTGAGCAATAGGCAAGCGAGCATTACCACCTGAGCTTCACCTCCCGTCAGATCAGTGGTGTCATTAGATTCTCACATGAGCATGAACCCTATTGTGAACTGAGCACGCAAGGGATGTAGGTTGTCTGCTCTTTATGAGAATCTAATGCCGGATTATCTGTCACTGTCTTCCATCACCCTGAGATGGGAACATCTAGTTGCAGGAAAACAACCTCAGGGCTCCCATTGATTCTACATTACGGTGAGTTGTATCATTATTTCATTCTATATTACAATGTAATAATAATAAAAATAAAGGAACAATAGGCCGGGTGTGGTGGCTTACACCTGTAATCCCAGCACTTAGGGAGGCCAAGGCAAGTGGATCACGAGGTCAGGAGATCGAGACCATCCTGGCTAACACGGTGAAACCCTGTCCCTACTAAAAATACAAAAAAAAAAAAAAATTAGCTGGGCGTGGTGGTGGGCACCTGTAGTCCCAGCTACTCGAGAGGCTGAGGCAGGAGAACGGCGTGAACCTGGGAGGCAGAGCTTGCAGTAAGCTGAGATCGCACCACTGCACTCCAGTCTGGGCGACAGAGCGATACTCTATCTCAAAAAAATAATAATAATAAAATAAAGTGAACAATAAACGTAATGTGGCTGAATCATCCCAAAACCATACCCCCATCCCAGTCCATGGAAAAATTCTCCCACAAAACCAGTCCCTGGTGCCAAAAAGGTTGGGGACTGCTAATCTAAGTAATCTAATCTTCATTCAATGCTAAAAAATGAATAAACTTTTTTTTAAATACACGGTCTCACTTTGTTGCCCAGGCTGGAGTACAGTGGCATGATCACAGCTCACTGTAGCCTCAATCACCCAGGCCCCAGCGATCCTCCCACCTAAACTTCCTGAGTAGCTGGGACTACAGGCACGCACCACCATGCCCAGCTAATTTTTAAATTTTTTATAGAGATGGGGGTCTCACCATGTTGCCCAGACTGGTCTCGAATCCTGGGCTCAAGTGATCCTCCCTCAAACTCCTGGACTCAAGTGATCCTCCCTCCTTGGCCTCCCAAAGTGCTGGGATTATAAGCATGAGCCACTGTACCCAGCTGGATAAACATTTTAAGTCGCACTACAGTCATGGACAATCAGTCTTTTCAACACGCAGTATGGACAGTGAGTCCCAGGGTCTGCTTTTCCATACTGAAATACATGTGATGCTAAGAAGAAAGGTGCTCGCAAGGATATTTAAAATAAGGAAAAAACTGTTTCTTCATTACTTTGATGAGGCTGATAAAGACCATTTCTGTGATCTCAGGTGATTCACTCAAGTAGTATATTTCAGTAATCATTATCTGGAACAGCCTGAATCTTAGCCAAAATACCATGATTTTTTAATGCTGTTATGATATCTTGATGATATGACCAAACGGCAATGTAGACAGCTAAATCTCCGCGAGTTGGCAGTTTTCTTCACAAATTAAAGAAATACATTTTTTGATACATGATTGGCATATTTAAAAACTACACTGAAATGCTGCAAAATGATATAAAGAAACATTTTCCAGAATCAAATGCAATCAAAGAGTGGATTAGGAATCTACTCACCACTATCAACTAAATAGAAACACCTGGACTGGGTGTGGTAGCTCACATCTGTAATCTCAGCACTTTGGGAGGACAAGGCAAGTGGATCGCTTGAGGCCCGGAGCTCAAGACCAGCCTGAGCAACATAGCAAGACCCTGTCTCTACAAAAAAAAAAAAAAATTTAATTAACCAGGCATGGTGGCAGATGCTTGTAATCCCAGCTACTCTGGAAGCTGAAGTAGGAGGACTGCTTGAGCCCAGGAGATCAAGGCTGCAGTGAGCCGTGGTCATGCTGCACTACAGCCTGAGTGACAGAGAGAGACCCTATCTCAAAAACAAAAACAAACAAAAAACACTAAACCTTTTTGTTTTTTTTTTGTTGTTGTTGTTGTTTTGTTTTGAGATGGAGTCTCACTCTGTCGCCCAGGCTGGAGTGCAGTGGCGCGATCTCAGCTCACTGCAAGCTGTGCCTCCCGGGTTCACGCCATTCTCCTGCCTCAGCCTCCTGAGTAGCTGGGACTACAGGCGCCTGCCGCCACACCCGGCTAATTTTTTGCATTTTTAGTAGAGATGGGGTTTCACCGTGTTAGCCAGGATGGTCTCAATCTCCTGACCTCGTGATCCGCCTGCCTCGGCCTCCCAAAGTGCTGGGATTACAGGCATGAGCCACCGTACCCGGCCAACCTTCCTGTTTTTAAGTTTGACATGCTTGTTAACTCAGCAGCTGAAAGAATGCCGAAAGTGGCCTTCAGTAAAAAAATTTCACTATAATCTCTACATCCATATTTAATCTGAATGCATATCCAGATTGATCAGTTAGAGCCAAAACACTCATCATCATTCCTGATGACCTCTAATTCTGGTTTTAGCTTTCTATTTCAATGGAAACAGAATAAGAAAAGAAATGGAAGGGCTCTGGATATTTGTCCTGGGCTATAGATATTATCAAAGATCACAAACAATGTGATCTCTCCTATAAATATAAAACAAGTATAATTAATTTTTTAATTATTTTTTTCTCTTCAGAGGATTTTATTTCAAGATAAAACATAACTTCTACCCATACTATGATTCCAAAGGTTAGAAAAAGTGTTTTTCCTCATCTTATCCTTCAAAGAGGTCATAGCAATGCAAATGTCTGTAAAATGCCTCTGCATAATTGTCAGAAGCTATAGTCCAGAAATCATTGAAAATGCTTCTCCATTTTAAGCTTAGGTGAGGTTTCTTAGGAAACCTCTGTGACAACTTATTCAATTTATTGGGAGGTAAACTCCCAGACTCTCCCAGGGTCTCCTGTATTGATCTCATTTTTTGGGCTTCCTAAGCCCTTGAAGCACAATCGAAAAAGCCTTGGATCTCTTTTCTGCACATATCATCGCGGAATTCATTCGGCTTCCAGCAAGCTGACACTCTGTGATACAAGTGGCCTCGCCCTTCTCCGGATGCCAGTCCTTGCTGCAGTTAGCTAGGATGAGGGGTTTGCTGGGCTTCAGTGCAGGCTTCTGCGGGTTCCCAAGCCGAACCAGGTGGCCTCACAGGCTGGATGTCACCATTGCACACTGAGCTCCTGGCAGGCTGTACCAATTTTGTAATTATTTAATTTTTTTTTTTAATTATGGTGAATATTTTGGTATTGTGCTCTAAAATAGGCCCATAAATGCACAGCAGATATCTCTTGGAACCCACAGCTTTCCACTGGAAGAACTAAGTATTTTTCTTTTAAAGATGCTGCTAAGTCTCTGAAAAGTCCAGATCCTCTACCTCTTTCCATCCCAAATGAAGACTTGGAATTTATGAGAGATCTAGCTAACAGAAATCCCAGACACATCATTGGTTCTTCCCAGAGTGCAGTCCTCCTAAAGAGGCTCAGCCCTAAGAAGGCCCCTGCACCAGGAGGGTGGGTCTGAGACCCACATAGCACTTCCCAGGGTGCATGCCCCAGAGAGGCACTGAAACAGCTGAGCACAAGCCTGCAAGCCTGGAGAACTCTCACAGTCAGAAAGGAGGGGGCCCAATGGGACTAACATAAAGAGAAAAGGGAACACAGAGGAATGGATGGCACCAACAACCAGCAAAGCCTTCACGGCCAATGAAAGCATCAGTGACGGGGCCACCACCCTCATCCCCAAAGACTCTTCACTGCCTTTAGTGAAAAACAATGGCTAGAGAGTGAAGTTATGATCATGTATAGAGAGGTAAAGTTACGTTTTTATATTCTGACTCTGCTAATGTGAAATTCCCTATCTGCTAAAGTTTCAGACACCCTGTTCAAATATCCCATTAGTTGCTAGAGACTTAAAATGAACAGAGCACACATTGTCAGGATGACTATTACCAAAAAATCAAAAGACAGCAAGTATTGGTGAGGACGTAGAGAAACTGGAACTTTTATGCACTATTTATGAGAATGTAAAATGGAGCAGCTGCTGTGGAAAAGAGTATGCAGGTTCCTCAAAGAAGTAAAACTAAGATGTGGAAACAACTAAATGCCCATCAGTGGATGAAGTGGTAGACAATATGTGGTATATACATACCATGGAGTACTATTCAGCCTCTAAAAAAAAAGGAAATTCTATAACATGCAACAGCATGGATGAATCTTGAGGGCATTTTGCTAATGAAATAAGGCAGTCATAGAAAGACAAATACTGCACGATTCCACTTATATGAGATTCCAAAAATAGACAAATTCATAGAATCAAAGAGTACAATGGAGGTTACCTGGAGCTGCAGGGAGGGAAATGGAGAGTTACTAATCAACGAACATAACGCTGCAGTTAAGCAAGATGAATAAGCTCTCAAGATCAGCTGTACAACACTGTACCTAGAGTCAACAATAATGTATTGTACACTTAAAAACTCGTTGAGGGTAGATCAACAAATGTAGTAGAGATCCACAAATGTGGTTAAGTGTTCTTACCACAGTAAAATAAAAAAAGAATATCAAGCCCAGGAGTTCAAGACTAGCCTGGGTAACATGGTGAAACCCTGTCTCTACAGAAAATACAAAAATTAGCCAGCTGTGGAGGTACGCTCATAGGGAGGCTGAGGTGGGAGGCTTGCTTGAGCCCAGGAGGTCAAGGCTGCAGTGAGCCGTGATTGCGCCACTGTACTCCAGCCCAGATGACAGAGCAAGACACCACCCCACCAAAAAAAAAGAAAAAGAAAAAGAATATCAAACATTTTAAAAGATCAGATATGCAAGAACAACAACAAAAAAGAGATGAACAGAGCATCGACCCTCATCTAGTGGGATTCTTGGTCTAACTGAAAAACAGACATTGAGAGACAAACAATGACAGTGATGTGATCACAGCAATTACACAGGTATCCACTGGGGACTGCAGAAGAAAGGAGGAATGCCTAACTTTCAGAAAATAGAAAAAGCGTCAAAGAGTTGGTGAAAGCCTTCCAAAACTAGAGAGAACTGCACACACCAAATCACAGAAAGAGGAAAAGCCGTGGGAGATTCTGGGATCCACCGGCCATTTCTGATGGCTGAACTCCCTGCTGCAGGAGAGACGGGAGCTGGAAAGCATGGTGAGATCAAACCTCAAACAGCTTTGCCTGCATTGCTTAAGATGACTGGGCTTGATTAATCTAGTCAATGGGGACAATTCAATCAAAGAAGAAAGATGCTCAAATTCACATTTTAGAATGATTTTTTATGGCAGTATGGGGAATAGATTAAAAGGGAATGAAGCTGGAGGCAAGAAACTTGTTAAGAGGCAACTGAAACAGTCTAGATGATAAATAATAAACTGAGAGAGTGACTAGGAAAATCAGAACAGGCTGAATCAACAGATACCTAGATGAAAATAACAGGACTTGATCACCAGTTATATCTTGGAGAGGAAGGAGTTGTTTCCTTGTTTTCTCTAGGACTGGGAATACGGAAGGTTTGCCATGTGTATTGGTTATATAATGGTGTGTAGCAAATCACTGACAACCATTTAGCAGCTTAAAACACAAAGGCTTATCTCCCAGTTTCTGTGGGTCAGGAATCTAAGATAGGCTTAGCTGGCTGGTTCTGGCTCAGAGTTTCTCATGAGGTTGCAATCAAGATGTCAGCTGGGGGTGCATCATCTGAAGGCTCAACTGGGGCTGGATGGTCCACTTCCAAGGAGTTCACTCACCTGCCTGACAAGGCAGTGCTGGTTGTTGGCAGGAGATCTCAATTCATTGCCAAGTGAACCTCTCTATAGTGTTGCTGGAACATCCTCCCCATCTGGCAGTTGGCTTCTCTCAGCACGAGTGATCTGAGAGAGAAAGCAAGGAGGAAGCCACAGTGTTCTTCCTCTACTCCTACTCCTAAGACTATGGACCTACTCCTAACACTCTCACTTCTGCCTTATTCCATTAGTTAGAAAGGGAACTAAGCTCCACCTCTTGAAATAAGAAGTGTGAAAGAATTTGTGGATACATTTTAAAATCATCACACTATGGAAGTGGATAGTGGGTTCAATTAATGCTGAACTTGAAATGCCTGAGACATTCAAATGTCCAACAGGCAATGAACACACCCATAGATGGTCATGACCTTAGCAAGAATAGAGGAAGATCACGGAATTAAGGAGATCACAGAATTAAGGAGGAATTGAAAGGTAAAAGAAGTGGAGTCAGATTCCCCCTGAAAAGTGAGCCATGAAAGGAACTTTAACTATTGAGTTAGAGGTCAGAGTAGGAGATTTTGGTGGAATTCTTTTTTAAAGAAAGGAAGCATATGAGCATGTTTTGAGGTAGAGGGAGAATAAATCAGTAGACAGGGAGAAGTAAAAAACAAATGATAGGGGATAGTTAACAAAGGTCTTGGCAGAATCCCTTACCCATTGACTTGGGGCCAAGGGAGGGACACTTCTTTGAGGGATAAGGAAAATAAGAAAGAATGGGTGCTATTTAGTGTGGCCCTGTCTCTAGGGCAAACGGATAGGTAACAAACTGTGTGTCTTAGGAATATAGATGTGACCTCACGTTGAGATTCTCATCTCAAATCCATTTCGTTGTTACCTGTACCTTCCTACCTTCTCTTTTTGCTATATGCAGACTGCTGTTTTGTCTTCTTGGCTTGTTCCAGGTTTCAGCATTCTGGCATATCTGCTACCCTGTTGCCAAACCTCTCTAGAGCCCATGCTCCTTCCTTGGATAGTGTTTGATTGGGCCACGTATCTAAGAAGTGATGCCTTCTTCAGTTAGGCCTGAGAACCTCCTCTATGGAAATCTCCATCAGCGACCCTGACAGACTTGGTATCTTGGAGATGTCACTGCTCCCAGCCTGTGGTCTAGTAGAATCTCAGCCTGGGCCTCTAGTAGTATGGATAAGGTGTTAAAGTATCTTTGAATCAGAGTCTGTCATATTCCTCAATGTGGGACAGATGAAACAGTGGTAGTGCTGGTGTTTCTGAGCTAGAACTCTGGTTTTTTGTCTAGATTCTTTGATGTATGACCTTTCAGAGGTACTAAAATTTGTTCTAATACAATGTTCAATACAAATGTAGTTCCTTTTCTGTTATGACCTCAACAAAACATGACCAATTGTAGATGAACATTAAACTATGACAATTCATGGAAATGAATACACTAATACCAGCAGTTCTCCCATTTTAGCAGTTACCATGGTGACATTTGGCACAAATGGCTATTTAAGGGTGCTTTTGTTAAAACCTACCATCTTATTAGGCACATGATATTAAAACTAATGAAATAATGGAGAAACTTCTTAAAAACTTAATGAATAAAGTGATGAAGTGATAATATTTTAGCTGCTATTTATAAAGTGACTATTACAGGTCAAACATTCTTCTAGGGCTTTTTGTTGAAGTTGTCACATTTAATCCTTAATAACCCACTACGAGTCAGGTATTCTTTTTTCCCCTTTGGACAGTTGGGGAAATGGGGGTCAGAGAGGTTAGGTAATTTGCTCAGGGCCACACAACCTGCATGTAGAAAATCTGAGATTTGTACAGGAGCGTATCAAACTCTGAAGTCCATGCTTCTCCTATTTTCCCACGCCGCCTTTCTAATAAAAGGTAACTAATGCTAAGTATAACTATATTGACCTCCTACTGGATGCTGCCCCCAAAGTGGGTCACTTTCACCCCACCCTACTTGATTTTCTCCATAAAACTAATCACATCCTGACAACTTCTTATTTATTGCTCATCTCCCCCACTAGATTATAAACTCAATAAAAGCAAGATCCTTGTCTGCTGAATATCAGTACCTAAAACGTTGTCTAGCACAGAGCAAGTAATTAATAAATATTTGTTGAATGAACAAATAAATGAAAAAAATTCAAAGGAAGAAAAAGCCCTAAAACAGATGTTTACCTAAACATACATTTTAAAAGAAAGCATATAACAAATTCAGGACAGAATTTAAATACGTTTTTTAAAGAAATAACCAAGTGCTAGTTGGGCACAGTGGCTCATACCTGTAATCCTAGCACTTTGGGACGCCGAGGCGGGCAGATCACTTGAGGTCAAGAGTTCGAGACCAGCCTGGCCAACATGGTGAAACCTGTCTCTACTAAAAATACAGAAATTATCCAGGCATAGTGGCAGGTCCCTGTAACCCCAGCTACTCAGGAGGCTGAGGCAGGAGAATTGTTTGAACCCAGGAGGCAGAGGTTGCAGTGGGCCAAGATTGCACCACTGCACTCCAGCCTGAGTAACAAAGCAAGACTCTGTCTGAAGGAAAAAAAAAAGAAAGAAAGAAAGAACCAAGTGTTTATTTGGAACATACTATGCTATGTTTTTCCATGCACGCTATTTTCAGTAAAACAGTTAGCAAACTTGCAAGATCATAACAACAAATATATGCTTCTATAACTCTAAAATTGTGCTTAAAGAAGTTCCTCTTTACCAGCTCATGTATACATTAGTTTTCTAAGAATTAGTAGTAACTTTTTCCCTGCAGAATATCCACGGCCAGTTTATTTAACCAAAGGAGGATGCTTATTAAGATGAAGCTATCAAATGTGAGCCTAAGTTGGGCCAGTTCATGTTAATATACTCCCAAACAAAAACCATCCTACTGTCCTCTGACAATTTTACCTGAAAATTCATTTTCCGCATGACCAAGGAGCCAGGGTAGGAGAATATAGAAGGACCACCCAAGAATCCTTACTTCTTTCAGCAAAATCAATTCAAAGTAGGTAAGTAAACACATGCCCTAACAATGAATAGCAGATTGTGCTCAGAAGAATGATCTACAATACTGTGAAGGAACTACTGAAATATTCCAATAAGACTTCTCTCCAAAATGACTTTACTGAATTTGCATTTTAAAAAATATTTTAAGCCTAAATTTTAAAAGGTTTGATATCGGTACATGAATAGACAGACATGGACTAGACCAAGAATTAGGTTCTAACATATACAGAAATTTAATATATGGTAAAGCTGGTATTCCAAAAGGAACCAACAAATGGTGTTCAGACAGCAGGATAGGCATCTGGAAAAACACAGTTGGGCACCCTACCTTACTCCTAACACCAGGAGTAACTGAAGAAGCACCAAATATTTATCTATTTATTTTAATTATACTTTTAAGTTCTAGGGTACGTGTGCACAACGTGCAGGTTTATTACATGGGTATACATGCGCCATGTTGGTGAGGAGCACCAAATATTTAAAAGAAAAAAATTGGCCGGGCGCGGTGGCTCACACCTGTAATCCCAGCACTTTGGGAGGCCAAGGTGAGCAGATCTCACCTGAGGTCGGGAGTTCAAGACCAGCCTAAGCAACATGGAGAAACCCCATCTCTACTAAAAATACAAAATTAGCCAGGCATGGTGGCACATGCTTGTAATCCCAGCTACTCAGGAGGCTGAGGCAGAAGAATAGCTTGAATCTGGGAGGCACAGGTTGCAGTGAACTGAGATATTGCACTCCAGCCTGGGCAACAAGAGCAAAACTCCAATTCAAAAAAAAAAAATAAATAAAAATAAAGAAAGAAAAGAAAAAAATGAAAATAGTATAATTAGCAGAAGAAAACACCGTAGAATCCTTGGACTCTTAGGATGGGGAATGCCTATAATATAAAAACCCCGAAGTTATAAAAGAGAAAATCACCTACATACAAACCAAATCTTTCTACATGCCTAAAACATAGCACAAACACAGCTAAATAATCAGAGCTGAATGAACTGGGAAAACAAAACTTGACTCATATCCAGACAGAGTTAATTTTCCTACACATAAAGAGTACCTACATAAACCCAACGAAAAAACCACTAACCCAAAATAAAAATGTGATAGGTAATGAACAGGTAGTTCACAGAGAATACAAATGGCTCTTCAGCACATAAGATGCTCAGACTGACTTTTACTTATTTTTTTTTTTGAGAGACAGGCTCTCACTATGTTGCCCAGGTTAGGCTCAAATTCCTGGGCTCAAATGATAGTACCAGGACTACAGGTGTGCCCCACCGCACCTGGCTCCTCAACCACCTGTATTAACAGGAAATGCAAAATAAAACTTTCAAATCTATTTTACCTATTAGAATGGCAAAAATTTGAAAAGCTTTGAACATCATCATGTTGGTGAGAATGTGAGGAAACTGGCACTCTCATTTTTTGCTGATAGCATATATATACTGATGGCTTCTATGGAGAGCAATTTGGCAGTGTCTATCAAATGTACAAATGCATATATCCTTTGACAAAGCAATTCCACTCTAGGAATGTGTTCTATATGGTTGTGCTTCCTGGGGCTGGGAACTGGGAGCTAAGGGACAGGGGCAGAAGATAATCTTCTTTTCCCTCCTTCCCCCTGTTAAACATTTTGAATTTTGTATACTGTAATATATTATTTTTCACAAAAGATAATTTTTAAGTGATATGTCTGGGAATTCTTTTTTTTTTTTTTCTTTTCTGAGACAGGGTCTCACTCTGTCATCCAGGCTGGAATGCCGTGGTATGATCTCAGCTCACTGCAGCCTCGACCTCCTGGATTCAAGCAATCCTCCCACCTCAGCCTCCTGAGTAGCTGGGACTACAGGCACGTGCCATCATGCTAATTTTTGTATTTTTGTATATACAGGGTCTCACTATGTTGCCTAGGCTAATCTCAAACTCCTAGGCTCAAGCAATTCACCCACCTCAGGCTCCAAAGTGCTGGGATTACAGGCGTGAGCCACGGCGCCCGGCCCTGGGAATTCTTACAAAAGAAAAAATATCTACTCTCCCTTTCTGTTAAAGTCAAAACAGAGAAGGAAATTCAACCTATAATGAAAGTAGAGAATGGCCTCAACCCTGAGCAACAGACACAAAGGCTATTTCTGAGACAGGAATTTGCTGAACAAAAATCGAGGGAAGATGACAAGAATCAAGACTCGCTTCTCGGCCAGGTGCGGTGGCTCACGCCTGTAATCCCAGCACTTTGGGAGGCCGAGGCAGACAGATCACGAGGTCAGGAGATTGAGACCATCCTGGCTAACACGGTGAAACCCAGTCTCTACTAAAAATACAAAAAATTAGCCAGGCATGGTGGCAGGCTCCTGTAGTCCCAGCTACTTGGGAAGCTGAGGCAGGAGAATGGTGTGAACCTGGGAGGCGGAGCTTGCAGTGAGCCGAGATCGCACCACTGCACTCCAACCTGGGTGACAGAGCAAGACTCTGTCTCAAAAAAAAAAAAAAGACTCACTTCTCTACATCTTGAGCTGTATTCAAATTTATCTCAGCTTAGTGAGAGGTTAAAGCAAGGAATATCCTGCCCTGTGGGCCCTGCTCCTTACTGAAGGAAGGTAACAGATGAGTCAAGGACACCAATGGAGAAAAGCACTAACACCATTATCTGATGAACGTTACGTGAGGAAGGATAAGAAGTGAAGTGGAATTGCTGGAGAAGTCAGTGAAAGTGGAGATTCATTTGGGGAAATGGAATATAGAAAATCCATGAAAGTGATTAAAAAGATGTTAGAGGCTGAGGCGGGGGGACCACAGGGTCAGGAGATCGAGACCATCCTGGCTAACAGAGTGAAACCCCATCTCTACTAAAAATACAAAAAATTAGCCGGGCATGGTGGTGGGCACCTGTAGTCCCAGCTACTCAGGAGACTGAGACAGGAGAATAGCGTGAACTTGGGAGAAGGAGCTTGCAGTGAGCCGAGATCACACCATTGCACTCCAGCCTGGGCGACAGAGCGAGACTCTATCTCAAAAAAAAAAAAGTTAGATACAAGAGATAAAGATCCAACAGACACACAACTGCTAATTCTGAACAGAACAAAACAAATGGCACAGAAAAAGAAAATTTAAGATATAATACAGAAAAACTTTCCTGAAATTGAGTAACTGAATCTATAGCTTGAAAGGGTTCAGCATATGCCGAGAAAAATCAGTAGAGTCCAATCAGCGCAAGACACATCTAGCAAGGCTGGTGATTCTACCAACACAGAGAAAGAAGTGGGTGGCCCATAATGCGGAAAAAGGCAGACCATCTGCAGTCTTCTCCAGAACACTGGAGTCTGTAGACAAAAGAATGCTGCCTACTGAGCCAGAAGGGAGAGAAGTGACCCAACACATCTTTACCAAGCTAGAATGTCATGCATTATTTAAAGGCAGCAAATGCCATGAAAGACATGAAAGAACACAAGCATTTACAACATGAAAGAAAGAACACAAGCATTCTCACACTCAAGAATCCTTAAGAAAAATGTAGTCCTAATCCAGCCGACCGAAAGTTAAATGTACTTAATGTGCTCATTAATGGAAACTTCATAGCTTCAAATCAGCCTGGTACCATCTACCAACATCTCTCGCCTGGCTTTCCTGCAACAGTCAGCTCCTTTCCCTCCTCCCAGTCTTGTCCCCTAGAGTCTGCTCTCAGCATAGCAGAGTGACCACATCAACACCCAAGTCAGAGCCCTCCAGTGCGCACTGGTCTACAAAGCCCTTCCCAACCCCCATTCCATGTGCCCTCCGGGTCCTTGTGATGTGTCTCCTGCATACCCTAGCAGCCCTGGCCTCCTCACTGCCCCTCCTACACATCACGAAGGCGACTCCTTGAGTCTTGGCTCTGGCCGCCTCCTCCACCTGCAGTGAGTTAACTCCCTTACCTATTCTAGGTCATTGCTCAAATGTCAGCATCTCAATGGGGCCCTCCCTGACTACCCTATTTAAATTCTACGTACTCCGCTTGACCCCATGGAACTCACTCACCCTATTCCACTTTTATTCTTACAATTTAGCACTTGTTCTCTTCTAACGTATTGTAAGACTTCCTCATTTATTACATTGTTTGCCACTCCCTCTAGCACATAAACTCCAGAGGGGCAGGGATTTCTGTCTATTTATTCATTTCTTTATCCCAAGCACATAGAACAGTGCATAGTTCAGGGTATTCAACATTATCATGAATGAACTAGCAGTAGTACCAGTTCCAGTTAGGCACAGAACTAAATCTAAATAGAATTAAATCTCATGGCCTGGGTTAACTATGGATAGAAAATTAGATATAATTTTAAGAAGCCTAGAAAGAAAAAATTAACAATGTAAAAATAATATTAATTTGATAATAATAACAAAAATTCTGCCAGGCACTGTGGTTCGAATCTGCAATCCCAGCTACTCAGGAGGCTGAGGTGGGAGGATCACTTGAGACCAGAGTTCAAGACCCAGCCTAGGCAACACAGCAAGAAAGAAACTGTCTCTAAAAAAACTAAAACTTAAATTTTTAAAAAAGAATTCTCAAAGCATCACAAAAACTGGAGATTAAGGTACAGGAAGTGTGAAGTAATATTACTATGCTAATGGTTTTTTTTTTTAGAAAGATATAACCAAAAGATTTCTTTCTCAAGTCGATAAACTGAGAAAGATAAGCATATCTTCCAATTAAGGGAGGTCGGAGGAAAAGCCAGACACACAACAAGATAAATTAGTTTCCAGTTGAAAATAAGAGAGTAGGAGTTATTTTGCATCACCACCTCACCTGTGACCCCCCTAGCCCAAAAAACACTACTGATAAACAGGGTAGAAAAGCACCATCTCAGATAAAGTAGGAAAAACTGCCACAGTCTCAAACCACAAACTATGAGCACACACCTGGCCAACCCTGCCAAGTCTGGGCTCAGTAGGAGGAACGTTCTGAGAGCTAGGATGTACCAACTTAGACATTCTGTGGGATACAGATGTCCCTGGAAGGGTCACACCATCTCAAAGGCACCTGTAATGCCCATTGATTACAGCCACCATATGTGAGAGAGAAACTCAGGGCACTTAGAGAGTGTAACAAGGACCTTATGTCATCTGAGATGAGGAATCCTCAGCCCTACAAATTAACCAACTCTTTAGAACAACTGGCAAAACATAAATATCCACAACTTTTGTCTCAGTAATTCCACCCCTAGATATCACAATCCAAAGTACATGAGACAGCAGATATACACACAAAACGATATTTACTGCAGCATTGTTTATAATAGCAAAAAACAAGAAATAATCCATATGTCTCTCAATAGGATACTGGGTACATGAGGGTACATACAAGGAATTCAACCATCAAAAAGAGTGATATGGATGTCCACAGATGGACATAAAAAGCTGTGTGTTACGTGAAAACAAACTCAAGCAGCAGCAGGGTGGGCTTATGTTAGTCAGTATGAGCTAATTTCTGGAAAAAAAATATATTGTATGCACAGAAAACATCTAAAAGAACAGAAACAAAACTACCAGCAGAATATTGAGATGTTTTACTAAGTTGTATGTCTATACTGTTTGTAATTTTTACCCCAAGCAAGAATTACTTTTTGGAAAAAGAAAATTCAGGAAATAAAGCATTTCTTTAAACTTCATGTTTAAACAAATGGTGATGGAATAAAAGAGTTCTTATTCATCATAAACACACACAGCACACATGCACACACATGCATGAGCACACCCTTTACTTGATAAATACCATGTTGAATATTTTAGTCTTTCCTTTTAGGTTCTAACCCTTCACTCAAAATGAGGTTATAAATAAATGTACTTTTCATGTGCCTTCTGCCTAAACCCACTTTAATATAACTTTACAGTCCCATTATCATTACAGTCTCAAAGCTAGACTCAGCCTGGAACTACCCTTTCATTTGGAACTCTTATTAAAATGCCACATACAGCTCCTTCAAATAAAAACAAACCCTAGGACCTGACGCTAGGCTTCCTTTGTTGCTACTCATAATGGCCAAGTTCTGTGCTTATAATACATCTTCTTTCATTTTATTGCTACATATCAAAGGGTTTTATATGTTTTTCTTATTATGTCTTAATTCAAAACACCATCACGCTCTTTTCCAGATGAAAATAAGGAAAAGAAATTGAGCAACTGACAGACTTAAAGGTCATAAAACTATATAGTAGCAGAGTCAGCAAAAGAAGACACACACGTCTCCCAAGCAGAGGCTGAAAACCAGTACCATTCACCTCTAGGGTGAGCTATACACAGCTTAGAAAGTCACCTTCTCTAAATGTTCAAACTGAATCCCGTACCCATACTTTACCACTACACCTCGTAAGAACAGCCTCAGATCTTGTTAGCCTTTTTTTTAGCATGCTGAAGCCAATAAAATGCTTCCCATTCAGCAAGAGAAACAAGTTCTGAAACACTGAATAATTTGCCCCCGGCCTATGAACATTTCCACTGTGACTTCTTTCCAGATCCTTACTCTTCTCCACACAGGCAGAACATTAGAAAAATTCTTGGATTCTATGACGCACAGCTTAGGAGTCTGTTTAGCACAATTTAAGTCCAAATAGTTATTAAATCCTCCTCTGTTCCAGAAACAGTGTTAAACACTGTGAATATAAAAATGGAAAAGATACTCTCCTGGCTCCCAAGAAAGTCAGCCAGGTAGAGGAGACACAGGCACACAAATCATTGTCACATGAAGCTCTATCTCCCCAACTTCAAACGAGGGCCTAAGTCACCAAGAATACGGTAGCAGTTGTGACTACGAGTAACTACTATAATTCAATACGTTATCTTCCCTTATAAAACTCTTCTCCCTTGGAAATTTATCTACATTTCTAAATACCATTCCTTACTAAAAGGAAGCAGGGCTCCTTGGGGAAATAGCTGATTCTAGGTGTGGACTATGAAATGAACATGGTGAGTCTGGGACATCTCATGTTGCCCAGAAATCAAGGAACTGACCAAAGATTAACAGAGTCGTGTTAAATGGACCTAAGAGTGAATCAGAAGGAGCTCACTTTGCCCTACGTGGAACAATTTCAAGAAAAATATGACAGTAATGAATTATAATACATGAATTAAAATACATATTGGTATTAAAGAGAATAAAAGGATGTGGCTTTGGATAAAGCTCTTCTTCATGGAAGAATACCAGCTAATAAATGTAAAGGAAATGACAGAATTAGAAAAATTATCATTTTATAAACCTTAATATATTCACCTAGACATGCTAAAACCACTGAGTAAAAGGCTGCTTGGGAAGAGGATGTTCACATGATCTCAGAGTTTCACACCACAGATAATTTATTAGATACAGGAAGGAAGATGTGATCAAGCTTCCTGTGACCCCCCAGCCGGGCCCCCCGACACTATGTGCCTCCTTGTGATGTGGGAGCTACACAGCATCGCCCACACAGCTTCTTGCCAAAACTGTTTGAAGCTAATCACAAGGGAAGAATTGGACAGCTTCTGACCATGAGACGCTCCACCAGACAACTTGCTTGGCCTCTCCAAAGAAAATTCAGTTTCATTTAAAAACAAAACTAATTATTTAAAAACAACAAATGAAAAGCAAGGTGTGGACTTGAGCTCCAGGGATAGAGCAGACATACTTTTCCCTGTTCTTCCCACTAAGTGGTAATAAAAACCCTCAACACTAGATATAAAACAAATATAAGAAGGTTCTGGAAGGGGAAGAGGAGGCAGACTATCCAGGTGCCTTGAGGCCCACAGGACAACCCAGTGATGGGTTCACTGGGTCTTCTTTTTGCTTCATTATCTCAGACTTGGAGCTGAAGAAGCAGGCAACTTCAAAACACCAAGGGGCACAGATTGAAAAGCCCCAAGAAAAGCCTGCTCTCTCTAGCCAAAGGACCAGGAAGGAGACAGTCTAATGAGATGGAACACATTTAGACAGTAACTGCCCATTTACCAGCAATAACTGAGCAGGGAGCCTAGACTTCCAGTCTAGTGAGGACATACCAAGGTACCCAACACCCCCACCAAGGCTGAGTAAGGACTGCGACTTTTATCCCTGCATGGCAGTAATAAGGAGCCCATCCCTCACCCCCCAGCAGTGTCAGGGGAACCTGGACTTCCACTCCCAACCAGGAGTGATGAGGCCCTCCCTGCTGGGGTCATGTCAGAGGAGGCCTAGTGGAGATTCAGTGACTTAACCTTTTCCCAGAGATAACGAGGCCACCTTTCCTCCCTCTTCCCCCATGGTGACAGTGAAAGCACTGTGGCAAGAAGTCATAAGGCACTCCTACCCCTCCCAGCCAGGGAGGTATCAGGGAGGCCAAGCAGGGAACCAGAATACCCACAACCACCCAGCAGCAACAGGGGTCCCCCACCCCACTGGGTGTCAATGGAAGCAGAGCGGAAAGCCTAGATATTTACCCCCATCTAGAAGTAACAAGCTGATGTCCCCCTTCTTCTACTACAATGGTGTCCAAAACAGAAGGTTTAAATAAAATCTAGAGTCTGATAACATAATACCCAAATCGTTGAAGTTTCAATTGAGGATCATTTATACCAAGAGCCAGGAAGATCCCAAACTGAAAGAGAAAAGACAATTGACAGACACTAGCACTAAGAGAGCACAGATATTAGAATTACCTGAAAGGATTTTAAAGCACCTATCATAAGCCTCAACAGGCTGGGCGCAGTGGCTCACACCTGTAACCCCAGCACTTTGGGAGGCCGAGGCGGGCGAATCACAAGATCAGGAGATCGAGACCATCCTGGCTAACACGGTGAAACTCCATCTCTACTAAAAATACAAAAAAAATTGCGAGGCATGGTGGTGGGCACCTGTAGTCCCAGCTACTCGGGAGCCTAAGGCAGGAGAATGGCACGAACCTGGGAGGAGGAGCAGTGAGCCGAGATCACGCCACCACACTCCAGCCTGGACGACAGAGCGAGACTTTTTCCCAAAAAAAAAAAAAAAAAAAAAAAAAAAAAAGCCTCAACAAACAGCTACAAATGTGCTTGAAACAAATGAAAAAAAAAATCTTGGCAAAGAAATAAAAGATATACATCTTGGCCGGGTGCAGTGGCTCACGGCCTGTAATCCCTGCACTTTGGGAGGCTGAGGCGGGTGGATCACCTGAGGTCAGGAGTTTGAGACCAGCCTGACCAACATGGAGAAACTCTGCCTCTACTAAAAATACAAAATTAGCCGGGCATGGTGGCACATGCCTGTAATCCTAGCTACTCGGGAGGCTGAGGCAGGAGAATCGCTTGAACCCAGGAGGCGGAGGTTGCGGTGAGCCGAGATCCCGCCATTGCACATTGCACTCCAGCCTGGGCAACAAGAGCGAAACTCCATCTCAAAAAAATAAAAGATACATATTTTAATGGAAATTTTAGAATTGAAAAATACAGTAACCAAATTGAATGGATAGACTTAACACAGAATGGAGGGGGCAGACAAAATAATCAGTGAACTTCAACAGAAAATAATAGAAATTACCCAATATGAAGAACAGAAAGAAAATAGACTGGCCAAAAAATAAAGAAGAAAAAAGAGGAGCAGCAGGAGGAATGATGGAAAAAGAGAAAGGAAGGAAGGAAGGGAAGGAGGGAGGGAAGGAGTGAGGGAGAAAGTCTCAAAGACCTCTGAGACTAAAATAAAAGATCTAACACTCTTGTCATCAGGGTCCAGGAAAGAGACAAAGATGGCACAGCTGGAAAAGTATTCAAAAAATAATAGCTGAAAACTTCCCAAATTTTGCAAGAGACTTAAACCTACAGATTCGAAATGCTGAACCCCAAATAAAAAGCCCAATAAAATCCACACCAAAATACATCATAGTCAAACTTCTGAAAAGACTAAAAGACAAAAAGTCTTGAAAGCAGTGAGTGAAACAACACTTCATGTATAAGGGAAAAACAATTCAAATAACAGATTTCTTATCAGAAATTAAGGAAGCCAGAAGGAAATGACACAATGGCTTTCAAGCGCTGAAAGAAAACAAGTGTCAACACAAAATTCTAGATTCAGTAAAAATACCCTTCAAGAATCAACAGGAAATCAAGACATTCTCAGATAAAGGAAAATAAGAGAATGTGTTGCCAGCAGATCTCCCCTAAAGGAATGGCAAAAGGAAGATCATGCAACAGACCAAAAAATGATGAAAGAAGGAATCCAGAAACATCAAGAAGAAAGAAATAACATAGTAAGCAAAAATACATGTAATTACAATAAAATTTCTATCTCCTCTTAAGACTTCTAAATTATATTGATGGTTGAAGCAAAAATTATAACCCTGTCTGAAGTGCTTCTAAATGTATGTAGAGAATTATAAATGGGGAAAGTATAGGTTTCTATACTTCACTGAAGTGGTAAAATGACAACACTGTGAAAAGTTACATACACACACATATATAAGTATATATAAATATATGTGTGTGTATATGTGTATATATGTATGTATATATATACATATAATGTAATACAGCAACCACTAACAACATTATACAAAGAGATAATAACCAAAAACAATTTAGATAAATCAAAATGGAATTCTAAAAAATATTCAAATAATCTAAAGGAAGGCAAGAAAAAAAGGAGAGGACAAACTAAATTTTTTTAAAACATAAATAAAATGGTAGACTTAAGCCCTAACCTCTCAATAATTACATAAATGTAAATGATCTAATTATATCAATTAAAAGACAGAGATAGCAGAGTTAATTTAAAAACATAGCTATAAGAAACCTGCTTTAGGCCGAGCGCAGTGACTTACACTTGTAATCCCAGCACTTCGGGAGGCCGAGGCGGGTGGATCACCTGAGGTCAGGAGTTCCCGACCAGCCTGGACAACATGGTAAAACCCCATCTCTACTAAAAATACAAAAAAATTAGCCATGCATGGTGGCACACACCTGTAGTCCCAACTACTCACGAGGCCGAGGCATGAGAATTGCTTGAACCCTGGCAGCAGAGGTTGGAGTAGGCCAAGATTGTGCCACTCCAGCCTGAACGACAGAGTGAGACTCCGTCTCCGTTGAAAAACAAAAAAAAAAAACCTGCTTTAAATATACCAATATATGTTGGTTGAAATTAAAAGAATAAAATATATCATGAAAACATTAATCAAAAGAAAGGAGTGGCTATATTAATAACACAAAATAGACTTCAGAGAAAAGAAAATTTCAAGAAGAGAGGAATAGAAGGATCAAGAAAAGATCCTGAAAGAAAAGCAGCCAAATCAATCATTCTACTTGGAGATTCAACACCCTCTCTTAACAACTCATAGAACAACTAGACAAAAAAATCAGCATGGAGTTGAGAAGAACTTAACACCACTGAACAACAGGATCTAATAGACATTTACGGAACACTCTACCCAACAATAGCAAAATAAACATTCTTTTCAAGTATTCACTGAGCATATCCTTAGACCCTACCCTGAGCCATAAAACAAAGCTCATTAGTGATTGCCGAAGGCTTGGATGGACAGTGGAAGAGCTGCATGGGGAGGGAGAAGGTGACAGCTAAAAAAAGAGTGTAGGATTTCTTTTTGGGATAATGAAAATGTTCCCAACTTGATTGTAGTGATGTTTGCGCAACTCTACAAATATAAAAAAGGCCATTGAATTGTACGTTTTAAGTGGGTGAAACATATGGTATGTGGATTATATCTCAATAACACTTTTTAAAAACTTAACACATTTGAAAGAATAGAAGTCATACAGAGTGTGCTCTACTGGAATCAAACTAGAAAGAAGTAACTGGAGGATAACGAGAAAAGCCTCCAAATACTTGAAAACTGGACAACACATTTCTGAAATCATCCATGGGTCAAAGATATTCATTTCTGATATTCATTTTTATTCAGTTTAATGTATTTTTTAAAATTTCTTAAGGGAAATAAACTGAATAAAAATGAATATGGCTGGGTACGGTGGCTCACGCCTGTGATCCCAGCACTTTGGGAGGCTGAGGTGGGTGGATCACGAGGTCAGGAGTTCGAGACCAGCCTGGCCAAGATGGTGAAATCCCATCTCAACTAAAAAACTACAAAAATTAGCCAAGCGTGGTGGCGGGAGCCTGTGGTCCCAGCTACTCGGGAGGCTGAGGTAGGAGAATCGCTTGAACACGGGCAACAGAGGTTGCAGTGAGCCAAGATGGCACCACTGCACTCCAGCCTGGGCGACAGAGAAAGACTGCCTCAAAAAAAAAAAAAAAAAAGAATATCAAAATGTGTGGGACATAGTTAAAGCAATGCTGAGAGGGAAATTTATAACACTAAATGTTTACATTAGAAAAGAGAAGAAGTTTCAAGTCAATAGTCTCCACTCCCATCTCAAGAACACAGAAGATGAAGAGCAAAATAAACCCAAAGCAAGCAAAAGAAACAAAATATAAAAATAAATCAGTAAAACTGAAAACAGAACACAATAAAGAAAATCAGTGAAACAAAGTACTGATTCTTCGAAAGATTAATAAAATTGACAAACCTCTAGCAAGGCTAACAAAGAAAAAAGAGAGAAGACACGGATTACCAGTTATTAGAATGAAAGCATAATTACAAACAACTCTACACATTATAAATTTGACAATGTAGATGAAATTGACTAATTACTGAAAAAACACAAATTACCACAACTCACCCAATATGAAATAGATAATTGGGATAGCCTGATAACTACTGAGAAAACTGAATTTGTAATTTTAAAACTCTTAAAACAGAAACACTAAACTTAAAATTTTATAAATATTAGATAAGGTAATTATACCCTTCCTTGACAAATAAAAACAATGACAAATCATTTTGCAGCTAAAGAGATGTATGTACTGTGAAAAATATCTTCAGAAAAATAGAACTTTGTTTGAAGAATAAGGATTTTAAAAATGTTTTTAACTCTCAAGAAGCAAATATCTAGACCCAGATGGTTTCAGTGGAGAATTCTACCAAATGTTTAATGAAGAATTACCACCAACTCTACATAGCATCTTTGAGAAAACTGAAGAGAAGGGAACATCTCCCAGTTCATTTTATGAAGTTGGTGTTACTCTGATACTAGAACTGTATAAGGACAGCTACTCTCGACACACTGCCTATGGGTAGCTCTGCTCTGCAGGAACAGTCAGAAAAAAAAAAAGAAGAAGAAGAACTGGACAAGGGCAGTATAAAAAAAGAAAACTGGGCCGGGGCAGTGACTCACACCTGTAATCTCAGCACTTTGGGAGGCTGAGTTTGGTGGGTCACCTGAGGTCAGGAGTTCGAGACTAGCCTGGCCAACATGGTGAAACCCTGTCTCTACTAAAATACAAAAATTAGCCAGGCAGAGTGGTGGAGAAAATGAAAAGAAAAAAACAAAAATAAACTGCAGACCAATATCCTTCATGAATATAGACACAAAACTCCTTAACAAAATATTAGCAAGTAGAAGCAATATATAAAAATAATTATACACCATGATCAAGTGGGACTTACTCCAGAAATGCAAGGCTGGTTCAACATTTGAAAACAAGGTAACCCACTATATGAACGTACTAAAGAGGAAAACTACATGATCACATCAATCAATGCAGAAAAAAGCATTTGCCAAAATCCAATATCCATTCGTGATACTCTAATAAGAAAAATAAGAATAGAGGGGAAATTCCTTGACTTGATAGGGCTTACAAAAGACTACAAAAGCTCACAGCTAACCTATATTTAATGGTGAAAAACTAAATGCTTTCCCCTAAGATCAGGAACAAAGCAAGGATGTTCACTCTCATTGCTCTTATTTAACATAGCCCTGAAGTTCTAACTTGTGCAAAACGATAAGAAAGGGAAACGAAAGACCTGCAGATTGGAAAAGAAGAAATAAAACTGTTCCTGTTTGCAGATGACATGATTGTCCCATAGAAAATGTAAAGCAACTAGGGGTAGGGGGGCAGTGGAGAGATGCTGGTCAAAGGATACGAAATTTCAGTTAGACAGGAGGAATAAGTTCAAGATACCTATTGCACAACATGGTAACTATACTTAGTAACAATATATTGTATTCTTGAAAATGCTAAAAGAGTGGATGTTAAGTGTTCTCACCACAAAAATAACTATGTGAAGTAATGCATACGTTAATTAGCACAACATATATTACTCCAAAACATCATGTTGTACATGATAAATACACACAATTTTATCTGTCAATTTAAAAACGCATGATTCTGGCCGGGCACAGTGGCTCATACCTGTAATCCCAGCATTTTAGGAGGCTGAGGCAGGCAGAAAACTTGAGGTCAGGAGTTCGAGACCAGCATGGTCAACATAGTGAAACCCCATCTCTACTAATAATACAAAAATTAGCAGGATGTGGTGGCACGCACCTGTAGACCCAGCTACTTGTGAGGCTGAGGCACGAGAATTGCTTGAACAAGAGAGGCAGAGGTTGCAGTGAGCTGGATGCCACTGCATTCCAGCCTGGTGACAGAGTGAGACTCCATCTCAAAAAAAATAAACAAAATAAAGCATGATTTTTCTTAAATGCAAAGCAGCCAGGTGCAGTGGCTCATGCCTGTAATCCCACCACTTTAGGAGGCCGAGGCAGGCGTATCACGAGGTCAGGAATTTGAGACCAGCCTGACCAACACGGTGAAACCCCATCTCTACTAAAAAATACAAAAATTAGCCGGGCATGGTGGCGCACACCTGTAGTCCCAGCTACTCAGGAGGCTGAGGCAGGAGAATCGCTTGAACCCGGGAGGCAGAGGTTGCAGTGTTGAGCCACCGCACTCCAGCCTGGGTGACAGAGCAAGACTCCGTCTCAAAAAAAAAAAAAAGCAAAGCAACCTGATTTTAAAAACACTAAAACTAATAAGTGAATTCAATAAGTCTTTAGGATTCAGGATGTATGATGAACATACAAAAATCAATTGAACTGGACAAAGGAGGATTGTTTTAGGTCAGTAGTTTGAGGCTGTAATGCACAATGATTGTGCCTGTGAATAGCCACTGTGCTCCAGCCTGAGCAGCATAATGAGACCACATCTCTATTTAAAAAAAAAAAAATTGTATCTCTATGTACTAGCAATAAGCACATGGGTACTGAAATTAAAAACATAATACTGTTTTTAATTGCTTGCAAAAAATGAAATACTTAGATATAAATCTAACAAAACGTGCAGGACTTGTGTGCTGAAAACTACAAAACGCTGATAAAAGAAATCAAAGAAGACTTAAATAGCGTGAAATATACCATGCTTATAGGTTGGAAAACTTAATGTAGTAAAGATGCCAATTTTATCCAAATTATTACACAGGATAATATGATTACTACCAAAATCCCAGAAAAAATTTATACAGATATAGACAAGATCATACGAAAATGTACATGGAAATGCAAAGGAACTAGAGTAGCTAAAACAAATTTGAAAAAGAAAAATAAAGTGGGAAGAATCAATCTATCCAGTTTCAAGACTTACATAGCTACAGTAATCAAGACTGTGATATTAACAGAGGGACAGCTATAGATCAATGCAACCAAATAGAGAACTAAGAAAGAAGCACACACAAGTATGCCCAAATGCTTTCTGACAAAGGTGTTAAAAACACTTCAATGGGGGAAGATACGTTTCTCATTAAATGGCGTAGAGTCATTGCACATCCATAGGCAAAAAGATGAACCTGAACCTCACACCCTAAAGAAAAATTAACTCAAAATGACTCAAGCACTTAAATATAAGATGCACATCTATAAAACATTTAGAAAAAGGCCAGGCACAGTGGCTCACGCTCGTAATCCCAGCACTTTGGGAGGCCAAGGTGGGTGGATCACCTAAGGTCAGGAGTTTGAGACCAGCCTGACCAACATGGAGAAGTCCCATCTCTACTAAAAATACAAAATTAGCTGGGCGTGGTAGCACATGCCTTTAATCCCAGCTACTTGGGAGGCTGAGGCATGAGAATCGCTTGAACCCGGGGAGCAGAGGTTGCGGTGAGCAGAGATCGCACCATTGCACTCCAGCCTGGGCAACAAGAGCAAAACTCCATCTCAAAAAAAAAAAAAAGAAAAAATAAGAGAAAATCTTTGGGATGTAAGGCGAGGCAAAGAATTCTTACACTTGATGCCAAACTAAGATCTATAAGGCCAGTCGTGGTGGCTCATGCCTGTAATTCCAGCACTTTGGTCAATCTAGATGAAAGGTATATGGGAATTCACTGTATTATTCTTTCAACTTTTCTGTAGGTTTGAAATTTTTTTAGTAAAAAATTGGGGGAAAGGCCTGACGCAGTGGCTCACACCTGTAATCCCAGCACTTTGGGAGGCTGGGGCAGGTGGATCACGTGGTCAGGAGTTCGAGACCAGCCTGGCCAACATGGTGAAACCCCGTCTCTACCAAAAATATAAAAAATTAGCCGGGTGTCGTGTTGCATGCCTGTAATCCCAGCTACTGAGGAGGCTGAGGCAGGAGAATCACTTGAACCTGGGAGGTGGAAGTTACAGTGAGCCGAGATTGTGCCACTGCACTCCAGCCTGGGTGACAAAGCAAGACTCCGTCTCAAAAGAAAAAAAAAAAACAATATCAAACGCTTACTTTAGAAACTATTTAAAGGAGCCAGAATTTAATTGTATTAGTTTTTAGAGTAATTTTTATGCTCCATGGCATTGTTAAAAACAATAGAGCAATCAGCTAACAATTAGTGGAGTTCAACAGCTGTTAAATTTGCTGTTTAGGAAGAGAGCCCTATCAATATCACTGTCATTTGAGGCTGACAATAAGCACACCCAAAGCTGTACCTCCTTGAGGAGCAACATAAGGTGTTTAACCCTGTTAGGGTGTTATTGTTTGGATATGGTTTGTTTGGCCCCACCAAGTCTCATGTTGAAATTTGTTCCCCAGTACTGGAGGTGGGGTCTTATTGGAAGGTGTCTGAGTCATGGGGGTGGCATATCCCTCCTGAATGGTTTGGTGCCATTCTTGCAGGAATGAGTGAGTTCTTACTCTTAGTTCCCACAACAACTGGTTATTAAAAAGAACCTGGCACTTTCCCCCATCTCTCGCTTCCTCTCTCACCATGTGATCTCACTGGTTCCCCTTCCGTTTATGCAATGAGTGGAAGCAGCCTGAAGCCCTCGCCAGAAGCAGATATTGATGCCATGCTTCTTGTACAGCCTGCAAAACCATGAGCCCAATAAACCTTTCTTCTTTATAAATGATCCAGCCTCAGGTATTCCTTTACAGCAAGACAAATGAACCAAAACAGCGGGAAATCAACTTCATTAAAATAATCTATGCAGTCACTAAACAAATAAAAACAGGAGGCTCCAGAGGTGGGAAGCCAATATCCAGAGTTCCTACAATACAGTATCTGAAAAGTCCAGTTTCCAACCAAAATATATATATATATAGGCTGGACATGGTAGCTTATGTCTGTAATCCCAGCACTTTGGGATGCTGAGGCGGGCAGATCACCTGAGGTCAGGAGTTCAAGACCAGCCTGGCCAACATGGCAAAACTCCGTCTCTACTAAAAATACAAAAATTAGCCAGACATGGTGGTGGATGCCTGTAATCCCAGCTACTCGGGAGGCTGAGGCAGGAGAATCGCTTGAACCCAGGAGGCAGAGGTTGCAGTGAGCCGAGATCACGCCACTGAACTCCAGCCTGGGCAACAAAGTGAGACTCCATCTCAAAAAAAAATGTGTGTGTGTGTGTGTGTGTGTGTATACACATACACATATATACATATAAACAGACACACATATATATATATGAAGCATGAAAAGAAACAAGGAAGTATGAACCATACTTTCTGTGGTTATGATAGGATGGGGTATGATGGGGGAAGCAGACAAGGGAAACTGCAAGTGAGAGCAAACAGTTATCAGATTTAACAGAAAAAGACTTTGGAGTAACCGTTATAAATATGTCCACAGAATTAAAGAAAAGCGTGATTAAAAAAGGAAAGGAAAGTATCATAACAATATTACTCCAAATAGAGAATATCAATAAAGGCATAGAAATTATAAAATATCATACAATGGAAATTCTGGAGTTGAAAGGTAGAATAACTAAAATGTAAAATTCACTAGAGAAGGTTCAACACTATATTTGAACTGGCAGAAGAAAAATTTAGTGAGACAAATATACATCAACAGACATTATTCAAATGAAAAACAAAAAGAAAAAAGAATGAAGAAAAATAAACAGAATCTCAGCAAAATGTGGCACACCATTAATCACATTAACATATGCATACTGAAAGTACTAGAAGGAGATGAGAAAGAGGAAGAAAAAATATTCAAATAATGAAAAGTAACTTCTTAGATTTTTTTTTAAAGCAATAACCTATACAATCAAGAAACTCAATGAATTCCAAGTAGAATAAATACAAAAAGAACCACAAACAGATACGCCATGGTAAAAATGCTATAAGTCAAAAACAGAGAACATCTTGAAAACAGCTAGAGGAAAACTTAGAACCTCACTTATAAAAGAACATCACTTATAAAAGAACCACAATAATAGAAACAGTTGACCTCTCATCAGAAACAATGAATGATAACATATTCGAAGTCTCAAAGAAAAAAAATAAAGATTCCTATATACAACAAAGCTATCTTTCAAAAATATACACCCAAAAGGATTGAAACCAGGGTCTTGAAGAGTTATTTGTACATCCATGTTCATAGCAGCATTATTCACAATAGCCAAAAGGTAGAAGCAACGCAAGGGTCCATCAACAAATAAATAAATAAAATGTGGTATATGTATACACAATGGAATTTATTCAGTATTAAAAAGGAATGAAATTCTGACACATGCTACAACATGACTAAACCTTGAGAACACTATGCTAAGTGAAATAAGCCAGCCACAAAAGGACAAATACCATATTACTTCACTTGTATGAAATACCTAGGGTAGTCAAATTCAGACATAGAAAGTAAAACAGTGGTTGCCAAGGGCTGAGGGAGGGAGTAACGTGGAGTTATTGTTGAATGAGTACAGAATTTCAGTTTTGCAAGATAAAAAGAGTTCTGGAGACAGATGGTGGTGAGGGTTGTACAACAATACAAATATACTTTATACTACTGAACTGTATACTTAAAAATGATTAACATGGTGAAACCCCGTCTCTACTAAAAATACAAAAAAATTAGCTGGGCGTGGTGGTGGGCACCTGCAATCCCAGCTACTTGGGAGGCTGAGGCAGCAGAATCGGTTGAAACCAGAAAACCAGAAGGTGGAGGTTGCAGTGAGCTGAGATTGCACCACTGCACTCTAGCCTGGGCAATATGAGCAAAACTCCATCTCAAAAAATAAAAAATAAAAAATAATTTAAAAATGATTAAGCAGGAGGCCAGGCACGGTGGCTCACACCTATAATGCCAGCACTTTGGGAGGCCGAGGCGGGTAGATCACTTGAGACCAGGAGTTTGAGACCAGCCTGGCCAACATGGCAAAACCCTGTCTCTGCTAAAAATACAAAAATTAGCCAGACATGGTGGCATATACCTATAATCCCAGCTACTTGTGAGACTGAGACACGAGAATCGCTTGAACCCAGGAGGCAGAGGTTGCAGTGAGTCGAGATCGCGCCACTGAATTCCAGCCTGGGTGACAGAGCAAGATTCTGTCTCAAAAAAAACAAAAACAAAAAGCAAAACCAAAAAATAATTAAGCAGGAAACAAGAGATTGCTGCTGAGAAGGAGAAAGATGTGCAGGACCAAGGCTCATGAGAGCACAAAACTTTTTAAAAAATTTTTAATGATTAAAATGGTAAATTTTATATGTATCTTACCACAATAAAAAAAGGGGGGGTAGGAAATGAAGGTGAAATAAAGACGTCCCAGAGAAACAAAAGCAGAGAATTTGTTGCCTTAGAAGAAACAATACAGGAAGTTCTTCAGGCTGAAAACAAGTGACCCCAGAGGGTAATCTGAATTCTCACAGAAAATCAAAGCGTACCAGTAAAGGTTATTCTGTAACTATGATACTAACAACGCATATTTTTTTCCTTTCTTCTCTGAAATGATTTAAAAAGCAATTGTATAAAATATTATATATAAAGCCTATTTTGAACCTATAACATATATAGAATTATACTTGTAATATATCTGCAAATAACTGCACAAAAGAGAGAGTTGGAACAAAGCTGTTATTAGGCTAAGGAAATTACTATAGATAGTAAAGTAATATAACAACAGGGAACTTAAAAATAAAATTTTTAAAAATTTAAAAATAATAATTACAACAATAATATGGTTAGGTTTGTAATATTAATAGACGTAATACAAAAATACCACAAAAAAGGAAGACAATAGAACTACATAGGAATAACATTTCAGTATCTAACTAGAATTAAATTATACATCTGAAGTATATTCTGGTAAGTTAAGATATACATGTTAAACCCTAGATACTAAAAAGTAACTCACATAAATACAGTAAAAAAATAAATAAAATAATTAAAATGTTTGTATTAGTTTCCTCAGGCTACGGTGACAAACTACCACAAATTGAGTGGCTTAACACAACTTAAATGTATTTTCTCCCAGTTCTGGAGGCCAAACACCTGCAATCAAGGTGAGTACAGGGCCATGCTCCCTGTGAAAGCTCTAGGAAAGAATCCTCCCTTGTCTCTTCCAGCTTCCAGTGGTTCTCAGTAACCCTAAGTGCTCCTTGGCTTGTAGCTGCATCATTCCTAGCAACCAGAAAGAAGGAAATAATAAAGATTATAGCAAAAAATAATGAAATCAAAAGGAGAAAAACAATAGAAAAAAATAAATAAAACCAAAAGTTAGTTCTTTGAAAAGATCAACCAAGTTAACAAACCTTTTAACTAGACTGACAAAAAGGAGGGAAGACTCAAAGTACTAGAATCAGAAATAAAAGAGGGGACATTACTAATGAGGGATTAGAAAAGAATACTATGAACAAATGTGTGCCAACAAATTAGAAAACTTAGATGAAATGGAGAGGTTCCTAGGAAGACATCAACTACCAAAATTTACTCAAGAAGAAAGAGACAATTTGAATGAGCTATAACAAGGGAAGAGACTGAATTGACAATCAATAAACTATCCACAAAGAAAATCCCAGGCCCAGAAGATTTCACTGTGAAATTCTTTCAAACTTATAAATATAAATTAACATCAGTTCTTCACAAACTCCTCCAAAAAAAAGAACAGATCTCTATTTACAGGTGATATGATCTTATCTTTAGAAAATCCTAAGGAAACTACTAAGACACTATGATAACTGATAAACAAGTTCAGCAAGATTGCAGGATAAAAAACGAATATACAAAAATCTATTATATTTCTATACACTTGCAGTGAACAACCCAAAAATGAGATTAAAAAAAATTCCATTTACAATAACATCAAAAAGAATAAAAACTCAAAAATAAATTTGTCCAAATAAGTGCAAAACTTATACTCTAGAAGCTACAAAACACTGTTCAAAGAAATTAAAGGTTTAAATAAATGAAAAACTATCCCATGTTCATGGATCAAAAGACTTAGCACTGGCAATGCTCTCCAAATTGATCTATAAATTCAACAAAATCCTTATCAAAATCGCAGATGAGGCTGGGGGTGGTGGTTCATGCCTATAATCCCAGTACTTTGGGAGGCCGAGGCAGGCAGATTACCTGAGGTCAGGAGCTCAAGACCAGCCTGACCAACATGGAGAAACCCTATCTCTACTAAAAATACAAAATTAGTCAGGCGTGGTGACGCATGCCTATAATCCCAGCTACTCGGGAAGCTGAGACAGGAGAATCGCTTGAACCCAGGAGGCAGAGGTTGCAGTGAGCCAAGATCATGCCATTGCACTCCAGCCTGGGCAACAAGAGCAAAATTCCATCTCGAAAAAAAAAAAAAAAAAATCCCAGATGACTTCACTGTTGAAGTTGAAAAGATTATTCTAAAATTCACATGGTATTGCAAGACCTTGAGAATAGCCAAAACAAACTTGAAAAACAAGAACAAAATATAGGATGACTCACTCGCCAATTGTAAATGTTACGACACAGCAACAGTAATCAAGACAGTGTGGCACTGGCACAAAGACACATACATACATACATATCAATGGAATAGAACTGAGAGTACAGAAACAAGCCTAAACATCTATGGTAAGTGTTTTTCTATTTTTTCCTTTTTTTTTTTTTTGTAGAGATAGAATCTCACTATGTTGCCCAGGCTGGTCTTCAACTTCTGGGCTCAAGCAATCCTCCCACTGTGGCCTCCCAAAGTGCTGGGATAACAGGCATGAGCCACCACATCCAGCCCAGATGATTTTCAAAATAGTCAACAAGACCATTCTTTTCAACAAATAGGTCTGGGATGATCAGATAGTCACATTTAAAAAAATGAAGTTGGACCCTCCATCACACTAAAGCGCTGGGATTATAGGCATGAGCCACCACATCCAGCCCAAATGATTTTCAAAAAGGTCAACAAGACCATTCTTTTCAACAAATAGGTCTGGGATAATCAGATAGTCACATGAAAAAAAAAATAAAGTTGGACCCTCCATCACACCATATGCAAAAATTAATTCAAAAATGAATTGATGACTTAAACATAAGAGTTACAACTGTAAAACTCTTAGAAGGAAACATAGGGGTAAATCTTAAAGACGTTAGGTTTGACAAAGAATTCTTAGACATGGCACCAAAAGCATGAGCAACTAAGGTAAAAATGGGTAAATTGTACCTACCAAAATGAAAAACTTTTGTGCTGGAAAGGACACCATCAAGAAATGGAAAGCCAAAATAGCCAAGGCAATATTAAGCAAAAAGAACAAAGCTGGAGGCATCATACTACCTGACTTCAAAGCAACAGTAACCAAAACAGCATGGTACTAGTAGAAAAACAGACACAGACCAATGGAACAGAATAAAGAACCAAAAATAAATCCACATATTTATAGTCAACTGATTTTTGACAAAGACATCAAGAACATGCTTTGGGGAAATGACACCCCTTCAATAAATGATACTAGGAAAACTGGATATCCATATGCAGAAGAATAAAACTAGACCCCTATCTCTCACCATATAGAAAAATCAACTCAGACTGAATTAAAGACTTGAATGTAAAACCCAAAACTATAAAACTACTAGAAGAAAACATAAGGAAAAGCGCTTCAGGACATTGGTCTAGGCAAAGATCTTATGGCTAAAACCTCAAAAACACAGGCAACAAAAACAAAAATGGAAAAATAGCACTTTATCAAACTAAAAAGCTCCTGCACAGCAAAGGAAACAATCAACAGAATGAAGAGACAACCTGTAGAATGGGAGAAAATATTTGCAAACTATCCATCCATCAACGGACTAGTATCCAGAATACACAAGTGACCAAAACAACTCAACAGCAAAAAAGCAAATAACCTGGTTTTTATATGGGCAAAAGATCTGAATAAACATTCTCAAAGGAAGACATACAAATGTCACTATCATTTTGCCAGTACCACACTGTCTTGATTACTTGTTACCGTATAAATTTTTAAATTGGGAAGTGTGAGTCATCCTACACTTTGTTCTTGTTTTTCAAGTTTGTTTTGGCTATTCTGGGAGCCTTGCAAGTATAAAATAGCCAACAAGTATGAAAAAATGCTCACCATCACTAATCATCAGAGAACAAAAATCAAAAGCACTATGAGATATCCTCTCACTCCAGTTAGAATGGCTACTATCAAAAAGACAAAATATAATGGATGCTGGCAAAGATTTGGAGAAAAGGGAACTCCTATACACTGTGAGTAGGGATGCAAATTGGTAATGGCCATTATGGAAAATAATACTGAGGTTTTTCAAAAAACTGAAAATAGAACTACCATATGATCCAGCAACCCTACTACTGGGTATTTATCCAAAGGAAAGGAAGTCAGTATACTGAAGAAATATATGCACTCTCATGTTAATTGCAACACTGTTCACAACAGCCAAGACAGGGAATAAATCTAAATGTGCATCAACAGATGAATGGATAAAGAAAATGTGGCATATACACTCAATAGAATACTACTCAGCCATTAAAAAAAAATGAAATCCTGTCATCCCAGCAACATGGATGAAGCTGGAGGACATTATATTTAATAAGTAAGGCACAAAAAGAATAACAGTGCATGTTCTCACTCAGACATGGGTGCTAAAAAGAAAATGGGGTCACAGAATTAGAAGGGGAGGCTTGGGAAAAGTTAAAGGATAAAAATTTACAGCTATATAAAGAAGAATAAGTTTTAGTGTTCTATAGAACTGTAGGGTGAGTATAGTTACCAATAATTTATTGTACATGTTCAAAAAGCTAGAAGAGATTTTGGATGTTCCCAGCACAAACGAATGATAAATGTTTGTGATGATGGATATCCTAATTATCCTGATTCAATCATTACACACTGCATACATGTATCAAATTATCACTCTGTACCTCATAAATATGTATAATTATTACATGTCAACAAAAAAAAGGAAAGAAAAGAAAATTAAAAGACAACCCACATAATGGAAGAAATAAAATATTTGCAAATTATATATATATCTGATAAAGATTTAATATTTATAATATATAAAGAACTCCTACAACTCAAGAAAAACAACAACAAAACAACCCAATTCAAAAATGGGCAAAAGCCTTGAATATACACTTATCTAAAGACGATATACAATTGGCCAATAAAGACATGAAAAAATGCTCAACATCACTAGTCATCAGGGAAATATAAATCAAAACCACAATGTAGACACTACTTCATATGCACTAGGATGGCTAGAATAAAAAGCCAGGTAGTAACAAACGTTGGTAAGGATGTGAAAAAATCAGAAACCTCATTCGCTGCTGTTGGGAATGTAAAGTGATGCAGCCACTTTGGAAAACAGTCTAGCAGCTTCTCAAATTATTAAATACAGAGTTACCGTATGACCCAGAAATATTCCTCCTGGGTATATAACCAAGAAAAATGCAAACATATATTCACATAAAAACTTGTACATGGGCATTTATAGCAACATTATTCATAACAGCAAAGGTGGTAACAACCCATATGCCCATCATCTGATGAACAGGTAAATAGCATGTGGTATATCCATACACTAGAATATTATCTGCCCATGCAAGGAGTGACATCCAGCTACATGCTACAAGGATGAATCTCGGAAACTTTATGCTAAGTGAAAGAAGCTAGTCACAAATGACCACGGATTATGATTCCATGCATCAGAAATGACCAGAATAGGGAAATCTATAGAGACAGAAAGTAGATTAGTGGTTGGGTGGGGCTGGGAGGACAGGTAGTACACTACTTTCCCAGAGCTGCTGGAACAAAGTACCACAAACTGGGGAGCTTAAACATAGAAATTGATTTTCTCACAGTTCTGGAGACCAGGAGTCTGAGATCAAGGTGTCAGCAGAGTTGGTTCTTTCTGAGGGCCCTGAGGCATGGCTCTGTCCCAGGCCTCTCTCCTTGGCTGGCAAGTGGCCATCTTCTCCCTGCATCTTCACATCATCTTTTCTCTGTGTGTGCCCATGTCCAAATTTTGATTGGCTCATTCTGGGTCATGGCCAATTGCTGTGCACAAAGTGAAGTCTACTTCCAAAAGAAGGGAAGAAGGAACACTGAATAGGCTAAACTTATAGTCATTTTAATGTTCGCTTTTCCTATGAGACTGTGAACACACAGAAGTAGGGTTTTTATCTACATTGGGCAAGGTTTAATAAGGAAAATAGAATTCAAGAGAAGCAGTTCAATAGCGGAGTTTAATATGGGAACTAATTACAAGGTTTAAGGCAGGACTAAAAAGCCAATTGGGATGGTGAGCCAACCCAGAGATCAGCAACAGTGGGACCCCATCTACCACCCATGAAGCTGGAAGGATAAAGGAGGAGGGGCTATTATCAGAGTCCTTGGCTGGAGCTGGGACCACCCTAGAGACACTGTGCAAAGCAGAAAACAAGGGGGGAAAACCCTGGCTTCTCCCTTCCTCCCACCTTTCAATCTCCCACTAGCGCTTCCTACTAGCCATACTTGGCCAGAGACAGTTGACAAGGGATACTGCAAAATGAAGTTTGTAGGAATCATCTCCCTCTGAGACAGAGAAATACGGAAGGGTAGGAAATGAATCAGAAGGTAAAGAGAAAAAACCCTGAGTACTGTCTTATTTATCTTTGTATCTCCAGTGCCTAATCTGTCTCTCAAAAAAGGAAATCAATTGAGAGAAACTGAAAATTCCAATTGAAATGAAAGAATGGAGAATTACTGAACTAGAAGAGAAGAGAAAAATTTATTCCAAATAGAGTAAACAAGAATGGATTCATGAAAGACGTGATGAATGAAAAGTTATAGAAATAATGAGCAAAGATTTGCCAGAGAAATTAAAAGGTGGTAAACTCAGCCACACTGTACAACCTGAAGGCACAATGCATGAAAACATTTCAAGAAATGACAAGATTTAAAGTCAAATTCTAAGTGCTTTTCCAGAATCTCTCAAGACGATTATATAGCTACCCCATTTTATTAAACTAATAAAATGGAAACTTATTAAACTTTCCCCTTGTATTAAACTAACATATGTCCTAATAGCAGACGATTCTGGAATTCCTAGAGTAAAATCTATTTCGTCAAAGTGTATTGCTCTTTTAATATTCTGCTGACCTCCTTTTGCTATTTAGGATATTTGTATACATATCACACATAAATTTGGTCTATAGTTTACATCTATGGGCTTATACCGTTCTCTTTTTTTTTTTTTTTTTCATTTTTTTAAAATTTCCAACTCCCAGTATCCATATACTGCTCTCTATCAGGGTTATTTTACTTTGTAAAATTAGCTGAGATGCTTTCCATGTTTTTTTTTTTTATTTTCTGACACATTTGAATAGCATAGGAGTTACCACCGTCAACCTTGGATTATTTAAGCATTCACGATTCCACGTGTGGATTTTTTATTCAGTCTCTTTCTTGTCATTCCTGCTATCAACACAGAACCCAATCTCAACTTTCCAGCTATACTGAGCTAAACTCTCACCCCATGGAATTTGCAGATGAAGTTCAAAAGGACCTTTGCCTTGTCCTGCCTCACCCTTTTCCCCCTTCATTTAGATATCACCTTCTTCTAGAACGTCTTACCTGACATGCCCTGCTCCCAACCCCTGCTGCACAATTGTGTGCTCTCCCTTGTCCCGGCCTGCCATCCTCTTTAGTAATTGCCTGCTCCCGCATCTGTCTCCCCACCCAGACATTAAGCTGAATAGACTGGATTTGTGTCTTGTCCATCACTATAATCTCAGCACCTAGTACCTAGAAGGTACTTACCATGTATTCATTAGCAGAATGTTATGTATAACCTTGCACCTTAAAAACAAGAGAAGGAAGACAAAATTAAGTCTAAGACTATGGTTTAGAACATGGATCAGAAACTAGTCTGCAGCCCAAATCAAGACCAAATGAAGAGACCACGTTCATTTACATACAACCTATAGCAGCTTTCACACTACAGGAGCAGAGCTAAGTAGTTTCAAGGGAACACACGGCCCTGCAAAGCCTAAAATATTTACTCTATAGCTCTTCACAGAAAAAGTTTTCAGATCCCTGGTTTAGAACTCTTGTTCATATGCAATTTCACTAAACCACAATTTTTTGGGTTTTTTTTTTTTTTTTTTTAGCGAAAAGGAATGAGCTGATCCAGAAAAAGTTGAAAAGAATGAATCATTACTGCTGAAAGAAGGTGCACACAGTCCGTCAGTATTCTGCTGCCATGCTGACACCCATCCAATAGTGTCACGAGATGCAGCAGCTACTACTGTGTTCTCAACGCGGAGTCCACCCACCCCATAACCATGTCCAAGCAATCTTGGGAACGTCATCACCATGCTTGTTTATCCTTAAGGTATTGCCTCACATACAGCAGTGGCTGGTCATAAAGCCAAATGACACTAGTGGCCAGGAGGTCAAGAGAATGAGTGAGGACAGGTGTGTAGGCAGCCCAGGCCCTAGCGACAGCAGGAACTCACCCCTCAGTCACTCTAGCCAGGACTGAAATACCTTTCACCCTTTCAAGAGAGACTACGAATCTGGATTTTTATGTGAAATATCTTGATTACTAAATGTTGTCAACAGACATGTCAAAAGGTAAAACTAAATAAGTTCATGGGGCAGATTGACTATTCAGGTTATACAATTAAGGATTCTTATCCAACACAGATACCAACCAAAAAGCTGACATGTAACATATCAGGAGAAATTATGTGCACTGTCAAAACATCAACAAGGGGCTAATGTCTAAAATAGTCTATATTAGATTCCAGTTGAAACATGGGGAAAAGACATGAACAGGCAACTTATGTCAATGGAAACTCAAAAAGATAACAAGCATATATAAAGGTATTCTCAAATTCAGTAGTAGACAGATGCAAATAAAAAGAGGGAAACTGCTGCCGGGCATGGTGGCTCACGCCTGTAATCCCAGCACTTTGGGAGGCCAAGGCGGGCAAATCGTGAGGTCAGGAGATCGAGACCATCCTGGCTAACATGATGAAACCCTGCCTCTACTAAAAATACAAAAAATTAGCCAGGCATGGTGGTGGGCACCTGTAGTCCCAGCTACTCGGAAGGTTGAGGCAGGAGAATGGCATGAACCCGGGAGGTGGAGATTGCAGTGAGCCGAGACCATGCCACTGCACTCCAGCCTGGGCGACTGAGTGAAACTCCATCTCAAAAAATATAATAATAATAATAATAATAAATAGTAAATAAATAAAAAGAGGGAGACTGCTAAAGTCTAGAAAGCTGAATGATGCCAAGCACATGCAAAGATCAGGGCCTTGGGATGGCCGGGTGCAGTGGCTCACACCTGTAATCCCACCACTTTGGGAGGCCGAGGCGGGCGGATAACGAGGTCAAGAGATCCAGACCATCCTGGCCAACACAGTGAAACCCCATCTCTACTAAAAAATACAAAAAAAAAAAAAAGATCAGGGCCTTGGGAATCCTTGTGTGCTGCTGGGGAAGGTAGTGGTGCAGCCACCCTTGACAGCAATCTGGCAGTACTTGGTTATATTAAGTATAGGCACACACCATGACCAGGCAGTCCTACTCCTGGGTCTAAATCCCAAAGAATCCTCACACAAATCCATAAGGAGACATGTATGAGAGGTTCATTCAGCATTACTGGGAGTGGGAATCAACCTGGGTGTCCATCTACAGGAGACAAGATGGACAAAATGTGGTGGATACTAAGACCAGAATCACCAAGTAACAGGGATGGGTGGTGAGTAACAATGCTAAGATACAGAATAAAGGCTAGAACATGACGCCATTCATGTCAATTAAAAATATATGCACACAAAACAGTATACACGTGACCCCTGAATAGCACAGGTATGAACTGCCTGTGTCCACTTACATGTGGATTTTCTTCCACTTCTGTTACTCCCGAGACAGCAAGACCAACCCCTCTTCTTCCTCCTCCCCCTCAGCCTACTCAACATGAAGATGACAAGGATGAAGACTTTTATGACAATCCAAATCCAAGGAACTAATGAAAAGTATATTTTCTCTTCCTTATGATTTTCTTAGTAAGATTTTCTTATCTCTAGCTTACATTATTGTAAGAATACGGTATATAATACACATCACACACAAAATAAATGTTAATTGACTGTTTATATTATGGGTAAGGCTTCCAGTCAACAGTAGGCTGTCAGTAGTTAAGTTTTGGGAGAGTCAAAAGTTATACACAGATTTTCAACTCTGCAGGCAATCAGTTCCCCTAACCCCCTCATTGTTCACACGTCAACTGTATATACACAAAAGTATTATATGAACCTCATTAGAATAGCTGTCTATAGGGAGAACAGAATGAGTGGGATACAATGGAATGAATAAATAAACCAACAAATGCATGAACAAGCAAAACAACAGAGGGGCTTGCATGGGCCAGAGATGACAAAGGGCTAAGAATGAGAATATAATTAATTCAATTCCTCACACCTGAGGTCTAAAACCAAGGAAAGGGAGGGCCGGGCGTGGTGGCTCACACCTGTAATCCCAGCACTTTGGGAGGCCGAGGCGGGCGGATCACAAGATTAGGAGTTCAAGACCAGCCTGGCCAACACAGTGAAACCCCGTCTCTACAAAAAATACAAAAATTACCCAGGTGTGGTGGCACATGTCTGTAGTCCAGCTACTCGGGAGGCTGAGGCAGGAGAATCACTTGAACCCAGGAGGCAGAGGTTGCAGGGAGCCGAGATCACACCATTGCACTCCAGCTTGGTGATAGAGTAAGACTCCGTCTCAAAAAAATAAAAAAATAAAAAAACAGGGAAAGGGAGGAAACTAGATACAGGCTGACTAGATACAGCCTTTAGAGTTAGAAAAGATGATTTGACAATCTAAGCCCACACTCAGGTTGAATGAAATTGAAAAGCCTTTCAAACTAAAACATTTAATTACACCATCTGCTGCAGACAGAACTCAGACAACTCAAGCAGGTAATGTCAGCTTGCTGTTTTATATCACCACCCTCAACACAGAATAAAAATCAGCTGCATGTGAAGCAGTGACTAGAATGAAGAGGCTGCTTCCTCCTTCTAGCGGTTCTTTCCAAAAACATTAATAGGCACCAACTCTATGCATGTCGCCCTGCAGGGAGACACGGGGTATATAACTATGACTTACTGTTCATTCCTCAAGGAATTCCCAATCTTGTGGAAGATTATACATAATGAGGCAACAAAAACTATCCAATAAAACCATGGAGAAGCCAGTGATGAAAGGCCCTGTGAGCAGAGCCGATGGCAGTTTGGGGAAGAGAGACCAACATGGACTGGGGTGATCAGGGTGGCTGTGTGGGAAAGCTGGAAGGGAAGTGACAGATCTCTGTGCTGGATGATGGGCCACTACCATCTGTAAATGGCTAATTAAAGACCACGTGTGGATTTTTTATTCAGCTCTTTCGTGTCATTCCTGCTATCAGCACAGAAACCAATCTCAACTTTCCAGCTATACTGAGCTAAACTCTCACCTCATGGAATTTGCAGATAAAGTTCAAAAGGATCTTTGCCTTTTCAAAATAATTTTGAATGGTTGAGTAGTCCCTCTGTGCTCTGTCACTGACACCCTCTCAAGGCTGCTGAGCATGTGCCATGCTATGGCTTTCTCCAACATCAGGAAATGTTCTCTACTCACAGTTTCACCTTAATACAAATGTGTTCTCTCTTCAAAGGGCAAAAAATTCATGACCATTTGACTGGGAGAAGTCATTTCTAGGTACAGTGTCCATCTTTTTCTGAGGAACACAGGAGGAAAATCTTACAGAAAAGAGTTAACATAGCAGGCCTAAGACTGCTTTGTGAAGGGAGGGGAGGGGAGGGGAGGGGAGGGGAGGGTAAGGGAGGGGAGGGGAGGGGAGAAGAGAAGAGAGGGGAAAAGAGAAAAGAGAAAAGAGAAGGGAAGAGAAGAGAAGGGAAGAGAATAGGGTTTTGCTGTGTTGGCCAGGCTGGTCTCAAATTCCTGGCTTCTAGAGATCCTCCCACCTTGGCCTCCCACAGTGTTGGGATTATAGACATGAGCCATTGTACCTGGCCCAAGACTGTTATTCTTAAAAAGTCTCATAAAAAGCATGGTTAACCCTTGGCTGGCACCTGGGAACTTAGATTTCAGAAGGGTTCCCACCATCCAAGCTGGAAAGAGGGACTCATTGTGCCTAAATTATTGTGTGGTTTATGCTGAACTGCTTTTCTTCAGGTAGTATGGAATGTGGTATGTGCTGGGCAGAGGGGGCCTGCATGACCAGCCCCCAATAAAGACCCTGGGTGTTGGGTCTCTAGTGAGTTTCCCTGGTAGACAGCATTTCACATGCGTTGTCACAGCTCCTTCCTGGGGGAGCTAAGCACATCCTGTGTGACTGCACTGGGAGGGGATGCTTGGAAGCTTGTGCCTGGCTTCCTTTGGACTTGGCCCCATGCACCTTTCCCTTGGCTTTCCCTTTGCTGACTGTGCTTTGTATCCTTTCACTGTAATAAATTACAGCCATGAGTACACCACATGCTGAGTCTTCCAAGTGAACCACCAGATCTGAGCATGGTCCTGGGGGCCCCCAACACAGAAATAAATTATAAAAGAAAGGACCGGGCATGGTGGCCCATGCCGGTAATCTCAGCGCTTTGGGAGGCCGAGGCAGGAGGACCACTTAAGCTCAAAAGTTCAAAGTTATAGTGACCTATGACTGCGCCAATGCACTCCAACCTGGGAGACAGAGCAAGACCCTGTCTCCAAAATAATAAACTAAACACATACTTCTGCCTTCCAAGTGTCTTAAAATTCAATGGAATGGTAGAAATATTTTTAAAACACTAAATCAAAAGAAACCTGGAAAACAAGAGTGCCGATGGCCAACTAAAATGTCTAGGAAATTTCTGAAAAGTAAAAAGTACTCAGAACCAGATTACCTGAGCAAACCACAGCCCAATACAAGCTTGGAAGGAGGCTGTTACGCAGAGGGAAATGGTAACAGGTTTCCAGGAACAGGCTTCTAACAGCAGATAGAAGAGCAGAAGTAGAATCTGACAAGGTGATTAACTGGGGAACTGCAGTCGGAATGGCCAGGACTGTTGGACCCTTCCCCTCACATGGAATACACACGCCACTCAGCAGCACACCACAGCTCTTCAACAATCACAGGAGGCAGGCTATGCCTAGTAAGACAGGGAAAAAGAAATTCTCAAACTTCGAAGATGAACACATAAAGAATCACCAAGTTTTTATTCAATATCATGAAACAGGGACACTGAATCAACAAGAGAACACATACCCAAGCAAAGATAATTACTAGAGCACGTAGAAGAAATTACTAGATATTCTTGGGAAGACCTAAGGGGACATTATTTAGAGCAAGCAGTTGGTATGTGACGATCTTTATGATATACCGCAAAATAAAAACACAGGGTGAAGGCCAGATAGAGAATAATGCTACTATTTGTGCAAAAAAGGAGAAATGGAGAATCTGATTCATATTTGCTTGTATTTGCATGAAGAAATTTTGGAAGGTACATAAGAAACTAATAACAATGGTTACCTGCTTGTAAGGCGAGAGAAGTAAGAGAACAGGAATGGTGGGGACACCTTTTGTGTCCGGAATTGGTGGGTTCTTGGTCTCACTGACTTCGAGAATGAAGCCGTGGACCCTCGCAGTGAGCGTTACAGTTCTTAAAGGTGCTGTGTCTGGAGTTTGTTCCTTCGGATGTTTGGATGTGTTCGGAGTTTCTTCCTTCTGGCGGGTTCGTGGTCTCGCTGGCTCAGGAGTGAAGCTGCAGACCTTCGTGGTTGAGTGTTACAGCTCTTAAGGCGGCGCGTCTGGAGTTGTTCGTTCCTCCTGGTGAGTTCGAGGTCTCGCTGGCTTCAGGAGTGAAGCTGCAGACCTTCGCGGTGAGTATTGCAGCTCATAAAGACAATGTGGACCCAAAGAGTGAGCAGTAGCAAAACGTATTCCTAAGAGCAAAAGAACACACCCTCCGCAGCACACAAGCGGACCCCACAACATTACCACTGCTGGCTCGGGCAGCCTGCTTTTATTGTGTTACCTGGCCACACCCACATCCTGCTGATTGGTCCATTTTACAGAGAGCCGATTGGTCCATTTTACAGAGAGCTGATTGGTCCGTCTTGACAGGGTGCTGATTGGTGCGTTTACAATCCCTGAGCTAAACACAGAAGTTCTCCACGTCCCCACTAGCTTAGCTAGATACGGAATGTCGATTCCTGCATTCACAAACCCTGAGCTAGACACAGGGTGCTGACTGGTGTATTTACAATCCCTTAGCTAGACATAAAGGTTCTCCAAGTCCCCACCAGACTCAGGAGCCCAGCTGGCTTCACCCAGTGGATCCCACACCAGCGCCGCAGGTGGAGCTCCCTGCCAGTCCTGTGCACTGCGCCCGCACTCCTCAGCCCTCGGGTGGTCGATGGGACTGGGCGCCGTGGAGCAGCGGGTGGCACTCGTCCCGGAGGCTCGGGCCGCACAGGACCCCAGGCGGTGGGGGAGGCTCAGGCATGGTGGGCTGCAGGTCCTGAGCCCTGCCCCGCGGGGAGGCAGCTAAGGCCCGGCAAGAAATCAGGCACAGCAGCTGCTGGCCCAGGTGCTAAGCCCCTCACTGCCCGGGGTCGGCGGGGCCGGCCGGCCACTCCGAGTGCGGGGCCCGCCAAGCCCACGCCCACCCGGAACTCACGCTGGCCCGCAAGCATCGGGTGCAGTCCCGGTTCCCGCCTGCGCCTCTCCCTCCACACCTCCCTGCAAAGCTGAGGGAGCCAGCTCCAGCCTTGGCCAGCCCAGAAAGGGGCTCCCACAGTGCAGCGGTGGGCTGAAGGCGGAGGAGGCGCCGAGAGCGAGCGAGGGCTGCGAGGACTGCCAGCACGCTGTCACCTCTCACTTTCATTTATGCCTTTTTAATACAGTCTGGTTTTGAACACTGATTATCTTACCTTTTTTTTTTTTTTTTTTTTGAGACGGAGTCGCGCTCTGTCACCCAGACTGGAGTGCAGTGGTGCCATCTTGGCTCACTGCAAGCTCCGCCTCCCAGGTTCACACCATTCTCCTGCCTCAGCCTCCTGAGTAGCTGGGACTACAGGCAATCGCCACCACGCCCGGCTAATTTTTTTTTTTTTTTTTTTTTTTTTTTTTTTAGTGGAGACGGAGTTTCACCATGTTAGCCAGGATGGTCTCAATCTCCTGACCTCATGATCTATCCACCTCGGCCTCCCAAAGTGCTGGGATTACAGACGTGAGCCACCGTGCCCTGCCTATCTTACCTATTTCAAAAGTTAAATTTTAATAAGTAGAGACCCAAGGCCAGGCGCGGTGGCTCACGCCTGTAACCCCAGCACTTTGGGAGGCCGAGGCGGGCGGATCACGAAGTCAGGAGATCGAGATCATCCTGGTTAACACAATGAAACCCCGTCTCTACTAAAAATACAAAAAATTACCCTGGCGTGGTGGCGAGCACCTGCAGTCCTCGCTACTCGGGAGGCTGAGGCAGCAGAATGGCGTGAACCTGGGAGGCAGAGCTTGCAGTGAGCCGAGATAGCGCCATTGCCTTCCAGCCTGGGCGACAGAGCGAGATTCTGCCTCAAAAAGAAAAAAAAAAAAAAAAAAAAGAGTAGAGACCCGGAAAGTTAAAAATATGATAATCAATATTTTAAAACACTCAGGAGATGGGCTAAAGAGTTGACTGAACAAATCTAAATATTAGATTGGTGACCTGCAAAATCAGCCCAAGGAACATTCCAGAATGCAGCCCAACAAGATAAAGAGACAGAGCATTTCCACTGGGCACAGTGGTATGGCAGGGGAATTGCCTGAGTCCAAGAGTTCCAGGTCACATTGAGCCACACCATTGCACTCCAGGCCTGGGCAACACAGCAATACTCGTCTCAAAAAAAAAAATTAAATTAAAAAAGACAGAATATTTGAGAGAAAAAAATGCTTATTTCAAGAAACATGAAAGATAAATCGAGATATTCTAATTCCCAAGTAAGAATAATTCCAGAAGCAGAAAATAGAAAAGAGCAAGGAAACACTCAAAACTTCTCCAGTGCCATAGAAATGTGTATTAATCTTTAGAATGAAACAGACTACCAAATGCTGAGCAGGAAGAACAAAAAAGATCCACTCTTAAGCCAGTGTGGTGCCCAGGCGCAGTGGCTCACGCCTGTAATCCCAGCACTTTGGGAGGCCGAGGCAGGCGGATCACCTGAAGTCAGGGGTTTGAGATCAGTCAGGCCAACATGGTGAAACCCTGTCTCTACTAAAAATACAAACATTAGCTGGGTATGGTGGTGCACACCTGCAATCCCAACTACTTGGGAGGCTGAGGCAGGAGAATCACTTGAAACCAGGAGGTGGAGGTTGTAGTGAGCCGAGATCATGCCACACTTCCAGCCTGGGTGACAGAGCAAGACTCCATCTCAAAAAAAAAAATCCACTCCTAGACAAATAATAGTTAAATTTTAGAACACCAAGGAGAAAGAAAAAAAAAATTGTAAAGCTTCAGAGAAAATAAACATTAACTACAAAGAAACGAGAGTCAGACGCATGCACTTCTTCCTAGATACCAGCAGATAACAAAGCAATATCTCCAAAATTCAGAAGGTTTTAACGTAGAATCCTATACCCAGTCAAGAATATTCACATGGAAAAGTGAAATAAAAAACATTGCTTAAACATGCAAGGGTTCAGAAAGTTTACCACTCACAGAATCCCTGAAAACAAAACCAAATAATCACTTAAGGACTCATTAAGCAAAACAAACGAGATAAAAGCACCAATGATGAGTAAATAATCAGAAAAATTTACAGTTTACCTAAATAACTGTTTATGCATAATGTATGAAAACCCAAAAATTTAATATGGGACAGAATTAAAATCATGATAAGATTCTTTTTTGCTTTACTCATGGAGAGTTCACATAAACAGATTATCTTTTAACAGCAAGAGAAAAAAATGTTTAGATATGTGTGAAAAACTAAGGGTACCAAAACAGTGCAAATTCATTTATCATCAGGAAAATCCAAATTGAAACCACAATATCCGCCAGAATAACTAAAAGGGAAAAGACAAATTACCAAGAGTTGGCAAGAATGTGGAGCAACCACATATACTTCTGGGGTAAATAAGTTGGTGCAACCAGTACTGAAAACTGTTTGCTAGTATCTACTAAAACTGAGCATATGCACAGACTACCACCAAGCAATTCCACTCCCAGATACACACTCAACAGAAATGCATACACTCACTCAACAAAAGACATGTACTACAGTGTTCATGCACTTACTATTCATAATAGTCCAAAAATGCAAACAACCAACTGCCAATCAAAGTCAAATGTATATCTACATTAGAGATATATACAATGGCAAATACACAGCAATGAGAATGAAATGAACCAGCTTGGCACAGTGGTTCATGCCTGTAATCTCAGCACTTTGGGAGGCTAAGGCAGGCAGATCACTTGAGGTCAGAAATTTGAGACTAGCCTGGCCAACACGGTTAAACCCTGTCTCTACTAAAAATACAAAAATTAGCCAGGCATAGTGGTTGCAGGCCTGTAATTCCAGCTACTCAGGAGGCTGGGATGGGAGAATCGTTTGAACCTGAAAGCCGGAGGTCGCAGTGAGCCGAGATCATGCCACTGCACTCCAGCCTGGGCGATAGAGCGAGACTCCGTCTCGAAAAAAGAAATCAAAAGCATAAAATAAGATGGCAGGACTAATCCACAAAATATCAGTAATCAAAATAAATATAAATGGGCTAAAGCTACCTATTAAAAGACAAAGATTTCACACCCGTAAGGATAGCTACTATCAAAAAAAGAGAGAGAATAACAGATGTTAGCAAGGATGTATAGAAACTGAAATTCTCATGCATTGCTGGTGAGAATATAAAATGGTTCAGCCTCTGTGGAAAACAGTATGCTGGGTCATCAAAAAATTAAAAATAGAAGTACTACTTGATCCAACAATTCTACTTCTGGGTATATACCCAAATAACTGAAAGCAGGGTCTTGAAGAGATATTTGTACACCCATGATCATGGCAGCATTATTCATAATAGCTATGATGTGGAACCAACACAAATATCCATTGACAAATATATGGATAAGCAAAATGTGGTGTATACATTCAATGGAATATTAATTAGCAATAAAAATGAAGAAAATTCTGACACATGCTACAACATGGATGAACCTTGAGGGCATTACGTTAAATAAAATAAGCCAGTCATAAAAAGACAAATACTATATGAGGTACTATATTAGATACTCATACAAGGTACCTAAAATAGGCAAATTCATAGAGACAAAAAGCAGAATGGTGGTTGCCAGGGGCTGGGGTAATGGATACAGAGCTTCAGTTTTGTAAGATGAAAAAATTCTGGAGATTGGTTGCATAACAATGTGCACACACTTAACACTGGGGAAGTGTAAACTTAAAAGTAGTAAATGGTAAAAATAAAAATAATAAATAATAAATTTTATGTTATTTTACCACAATATTTATTAAAAGACAAAGATTAACTAATTAAACAAAATCCAGCTATAAGCTAATGGTAAGAGTAACAATTAAAGAAGACACAGAAAATTGAAAATCAGTGAATAGAAAAAGATATTCCATGTAAATGCTAACAAAAAGCAAGGACAGCAATGTAAAGAGAATGAACAACAAAAATAATTAAATAAGATGGCTCGTTTATTCCCAAAAGGTACAATTCACCAAGAAGATACAAGAATTGTGAACCTTTAAGCACATAAAACAGCTTCAAAAATATAACATTTAAATAAAAATATATATTAAACATAGAAATAGAACAAAAACCCCTACAAGAATCATAATGGGAGTCTTCAATACAACTCTCCATAGCAACAGGTCAAACAGAGAAAAAAATAAGTTAAGGATGCAGAAAACCTGAATTATCATCAATAAACTTGAGATTAATATAGAACTGTATACCCAATATACTAAGAGTTCAGGGAACAGTCGTGACTGACAGTGGACTGCAAATTAATCTGTTTTTAATCTTTGTTTTTCTTTCAGCACTGTGGCAGAATAGAGATCCCAAAAACCTTCCAGCTACAAAACATCTTTTTAAAAATATAAAAAAATATAAAAATAACTCTGAAATCAATAGAAGACACATGGTGAAACCAAAATTCTAGAATACAGGGAGAATAAAGGATTTTCAGATATTACAAAAACAGAGAATTGATCATCACTGAAGTAATTTCTAAAGAATGTACTTGAGGGAGAAGGAAAATGTTCCAAAGAAAAGTATCTGTGATACAAGACAGAATGGAAAGTGAAGAAATTGTAAACAGGTAGATAAAGCTAATAAATGTTGACCTAGAAAATAACAAAAACAATAGCAATAATGTCTCGTTGGAAGGGTTAAAGTAAAAATACAACTAAGGCCAAATGTGAGGTAAGTGGAATGAAAGAATTAGAAGTCCTTGCCTTGTTCACAGGACTAATTGATTAAATAAATGAGCCAAGTTTTCCATTCAAACAGTTAAAACTTGAACAAAATAAACTCAAATTAAGTAGAAAGATAAAAAACAGAAATTAATGTCATAGAAAAATTAAAAAATCAATAGAATTAATCAATAAATCCTGGTTAATAAAAGCTGGTTCTTTGAAAGGATTAATAAAATAATCATTAAGCAAGTCTGATCAATAAAAAAGAGAAAAGGTATCAAAAAAAGTACTGTATCAGAAAGAGAACATACAGATACATACAGATATGTAAGAGTCTGTTTTCTTACACCAGAATATTATATACAACATTATGCTAGCATATATTAAATTTCAATAATGTTAATGATTTTCTAGGAAAATAGAAAATATTAAATTTACTTTGAAGAAACAGAAAAACTGAGAAAAATAAATGATCATGAAAAAAATGAAAAGGTAATTAAATACTGATATTAACTTCCTAAAAAAACACCAGCAGCAGCCCAGGCAGTCTGCAGTCAAGTTCTGCCAAACTTGAGGGAACAGATAATTCTTCTATTCCAGAGCATAGAAAATGATGGAAAGTTTCCCAATTTAATCAGAGAGGACAGCCTGATCCTTATTATGAACACAGATAAAAATGCGGTAAACTATATGCCAATCTCAGATACCAAAACCCTAAATAAGATGCTAGCTTATTGATGTGAACAACCCAAAAGTGCATTTTAAATTAGCCCAGGGTTTTAGAGAAAGAAAATCTAGCAATGTGACCACTTATGTTAACAATTTTAAGACGAAAATCTACATGATCATATCAATGCGTGCTACACAAAAGCATTTGGACAAAAACCCCAACACCCACCCTTGACTTTTTAAACTGTTAGTAATTAGGCATAAACAGAAATGTACTTAATGTGATAGAATACACTCGATGAAGATACAGAGGGACTGCTCCCTAAAACCAAGCCCAAGACAAAGATTCCTATTTAACCTTAATAGTCAACACTGCAGCGAGAATAATGTATGGAAGACAAGGAAAAAAGTACAAACATGAGAGACATCTGTTGTTTAACAGACAATAAGATCACCTACTTGGAAGAGGCAAACGAATCAACCGAAAAACTATTAAAACTGAGACAGGCTTTAGTATGGAGGCTCAGCTTCAGCTGTAGTTTGGGCTACCAAATTCAACTCGCTTGCTTGCAGAGTTAATCCTGCAAAGCTAATTTCTGTTGAGGTATTAGGATTGACAAGCCTTTGCTCCTCCCTCCTCCCCCATCTTCAACACTGAAATAACACGATGTTTGGAACTGGATAACAGAATCTTCCAAAAACAAAAATTGTCCTGAAGGGCTGACTTGTGCCCCTACTCAAAAAACACTTTATCTGCTGCCTGCAGCTTCTACCGTTGCTGGTGGATAAGCCTGTCAACCAGCTCGGCATAATTCTTCCTGCAGAGGGCAAGGAAGAGCACCTTCACAGGAAGATTTTTTTCCGAACTGTATGCCGCTTATTACATAAACTTACGTGCTGGCAAATGGAGCTCCAGCAAAATAAGATATTCTGAGTCAAACTTCCTTAGGAAAAAAAAAAAAAAAAAAAAGCAAGCACATAACACTAATTTCCTTGCACGGGCACTGGGGAAGGAAGTCGTTACTGCCGCACGCCCGCAGGTCCGCACCACCGGGAAACCCACGGGCACAGCGCGCTGCCCCCGGGCCTTCCAGGTGCACCGCGCCGCGGCGCCCCAGCTGACCCGGGATGCGCAGCCCTAGCCCTTCCCCTGTCACTCCGGCCAAGAAGGGGCGGGAGCGCGGCGGACGCCGAGGGCTAAGGGCTTCTCGGTCCTCTGCACCACGCAGCACCCCCAAGGCACAACAGGGAGGGTGCGGGAGGCTCCCGAGACCCAGGAGCCGGTGCCGGGCGTGCCCGCGCACCTGTCCCACCGCGGCGAGGGCTGGGGTCGCCTCCAGGGCCGCAGCTGCCGGGAGCCACCTGGCTCTCAGTCCCGGGTCCCTGCGACAACCCTCGGGCCCGGAGGGGAGGAGGCAGCCACCTGCCGCTGCCACCTGCGGCACCGGTCCCACCGCTCCGGGCCGGGCAGGACAGGGCAGGACGTCCCTCCTGGGCTGGGGACAGGACACGCGACGAGGGGACCGGGGTCCCCGCGGCGAAGACGCAGCACGCCTTCCCAGAAAGGCAGTCCCGTGCCCCCGCGACGGACTGCTGGACCCCCGCGCTCGCCCACCCATGCCTTCAGACCACGCGGCTGAGGCGCAGAGCCGGCCGGCGGGCGGGCTGGCGGCGCAGCTCGTACTCACCGGCCCCGCTGGCTCAGCGCCGCCGCAGCCCGCAGCGGCCGCGGCTCCCGGCGCTCACTGATGCTCAGGAGAGGGACCCGCGCTCCGCCGGCGCCTCCAGCCAATGCAGCCAGGGGGCGAGCGCGAGTCGCGCGGGGCTCGCTGGGAGATGTAGTCCCCGGACCGCCGCCTGCGCCGTCCTCCTTCAGCCGGCGGCCGGGGGCCCCCTCTCTCCCGGCTATCAGTGTCTCATCTCCCTATCTGCTCATCCTCTGGTCGCAGATAATCCATGTTTGGGCGCCCCAAGCCAGCTGCGGACCCCGTTTCCGCATTCTAGACTGGCGGTTTTCTAAGGGTGGTGCCCGGACCAGCAGCTTCAGCCTCATCTGGGAACTTGAGAAAATGCAGATTCTCCATCCCACCCAGGCTATTCGGTTTTTCCTGCACTGAAACCATGAAGGTGGGGCCCAGCAGTCCACATTCTCGCAAGCCCGTCAAGTGATTCTGAGGCGCCCTCCAGTTTGAGAGCTATGCTCACAGCCTCACCTCCGCCCCGCAACGGGCCCCGTCTTGCCTGTGGCGCTAGCCGCACACGACACCTCATCCTGCGGGGCCCGCCCCTCGGCTGCACCTTCACCGCCCAGCGCCTCCTCCGGGATGCAGCGGAGGCGCCTGGAAGTCGGCAAGGTCAACATCCCACTCAGCATCTTCCCTACCCTCACCGCTCCTCCTCCAGGGTGCTTCATGGCCAGGGGTTAGAAAGAGCCACTGTGTTTCTTAACATGGAAGTGGCCTAAGACCTTAATGAAAGCTGCAGGAGTGGAATGACAGGACCTTCGGTCATACTTGAGGGCGTGAAGATCAAATGAGGAGGAAGGAAAGGATCCAGAGAGAATAACCAAGCCTGGCAAGTTGTGGTGCCCAGGTAGAGGGGCGAGCCTAGACTAGAGGTTCTCGACCAGGGCCGGTATTGCCCCTCCTCGCCACCCCGCGGACATTTGGGGAGGTCTGGAGACATTTTTGGTTGTCACGATGCGGGAGATGCTACTGTTACCTAAGTGGGTAGACACGAGGATGCTCCTCAACATCCTACCTGAAGGACAGGACTGCCCCACAAGGAAGAATGATCCGGCCGCAAATAAGAAACCCTGGGCTGGTCAGCAACAACCCCTTTGTTCTGAGAAGAGAGGAGGAAAGAATAAAAGAAGAGGGGTGAAGTTTTGGTTTGGTAGAGGAAACTTGAAGACATTTTCACTGGAAAGGAAGAGAGGAAGAGGAGGGAGATGTCTGTAAGGACGAGCAAACCGGGTGACAGCTGATTTCCTCATATTGAAGTAATGAGTCCTAGTTATAATAAATTCCTAATAAAAACCCAGTTTATCCTGCAATGAACTTGTCATTTTTTTAAAAATATACTGCTTGATTCTGTTTGCTAATATTTTATTTACAGGCTTTGCATTGATACGCAAAAATGAGATGGGCAATAATTTTCTTTTTGAATGTCTAATGTTGTTTGGTTTCAGAATCAATGTTATGCTCACATCATAAAAAATTTGGAACCGAGGCAGGAGGAGTGCTTGAGGCCAGAAGTTCGAGACCAGTCTAGGAAACACAGTGAGACCCCTGTCTCTACAAAAAAAAAAAAAGAAAAGAAAAAAAATTGGGCGTGTTTGCTTTTTCCTTTTACTCTGAACAATTTAAGGAGCATTAAAATTATCTATTCTTTGAGGTTTGATCATTTCCCAGTTAAAAATGTCCCTCCCAGCCTGATGCTTTATTTGGGGAGGGTAAATATTTTAAGGCTAGAAACGTTTCTTCTGTGGCAATTTTATAATTTACATTTTAAAAATTATTCTCGAGTTAATTTTGATAAAGCATGTATTTCTTAAAACAAATTATCCTTTTTTTCCAGATTTTCAAGTGTATTTGCATAAAGTTGAGGAAAGTAGTCTTTTGTGAATCTTTTAACTTCTCCCAAATATCTTATTTTGTGTATTTTTGCTTCTTTATTTTGTTAACTTTTAAAAATGTATTTTTTTTTTCAAAGAACCAGCTGTTAGGTTTATGTTTTTGGTTATACTGGAGCTTTTTTCTTCTTCTTTTTAAAATATTTTTTCTCCTTTCTTTTTTCTTTTTTTCCTCTCTTTTTAGCCTAACTTGAAGCTCATCTACCGTTTTTGTTGTTGTTGTTCCCTGTTAAAAGAAAAACTTAAGACACAGTTTGAGCATAGAATGATTTGATTCCTAAATCTGGTAGCTGCCCTAAGTGGAATAGGTTAAGAATGATTCCAGCACTGTCACGTGGTCAGAGAGGATTTATGGACAGAAAAAAGAAAGTACATACAGAAAATGGAAGTGAGGTGCAGAAACAGTCAAATGGGTTACAGCTCAGCTTTTGCCATATTTGAACAGGGTTTAAACAGTTGATGCCTGTGATTGGCTGAAACTCGGTGATTAGCAGAAGAGTAGGTTACATGCCGTCTGTTTGCACATTGTTAGGTTACAGTTCACTATGTATGGAGGAACCTAGAGGCTGAACTTAAAATATGTATGAAGGCAGCTTTAGGCTAAAACTTAATTTAACATTTCTAATTATTTATTTCTGCTTTTATGTTTATTCCTTTTTTCAGGGTATTTCAGGGTATTCCTTTCTTTCAGGGTATTTTTGTTTTTTGTTTTTTCTAACTTCTTGAGTTTTTTGGTAAATGTAAGTATTTAAGGCTGATTTCTAAATAAAAAAATTAACTGGGCATGGCAGTGCACACCTGTAATCCCAGCCACTCAGGACTGAGGTGGGAGGATCGCTTGAGTACAGGAGATCCAGGCTGCAGTGAACCGAGATCGTGCCAGTGCACTCCAGCCAGGATGACAGAGGGAAGCCCTGTCTCAAAAAAAAGCAAGAGGTGGGGGCTGACTTAGCATTTATATGTAGATTAGATATGTACTGCTTTAGATATAGCTCATAATTTCTGACGTAAAGCATTTTCACTATTTTTATTTTATAGATAATCTAAAATTTTGGTTTTGATTTGTCTTAATGTAGTTTTAAAATTTGAAGTGGAAGTATGAGAGTTTTATATATTTATTTATTTATTTTATTTTTTCTCTGAGACAGAGTCTTGTTTTGTCACCCAGGCTGGAGTGCAGTGGTGGCTCAATCTCGGCTCACTGCAACCTCCGCCTCCCAGGTTCAAGCGATACTCCTGCCTCAGCCTCCTGAGTAGCTGGGATTACAGGCACGTGCCACCACACCCGGCTAATGTTTGTACTCTTAGTAGAAATGGGGTTTCACCACGTTGGCCAGGCTTGTCTCGAACTCCTGAGCTCGTTATCTGCCCATCTTGGCCTCCGAAGGTGCTGGGATTACAGGCATGAGACACCACACCCTGCCCAGAGTTTTAAAATATCCAGGAGGTAGGGGCTTTTGTTTCTGGTTATTAATTTTTAGTTTTATTTCATTGTGATCAGAGATCGGTGTTTTCTGTACCACTTTTTTTTTTTCCCTAGAGATAGGGTCTTGCTCTGTTACCCAGGCTGAGGTGCAGTAGCACAATTATAGCTCATTGCAGCCTCGACCTCCTGGGCCCAAGTGATTCTCCTGCCTCAGCCTTCCAAGCAGCTGGGACTACAGGTGTGAATCACCATGTCTAGCTAATTTTTATTATTTTTGTAAATTTTTTGTAGAGACAGTGTCTCACTATGTCACCCAGGCTGGTCTTCAACTTCTGATCTCAAGTGATCCTCCCAACTTGGCCTCCAAAGGCACTGGCATTACAGGCATGAGCCACCGTGCCCAGCCTGTAACACTTTTTACTTTTGAAATACTTGAGTTTTCTTTGCGACATAAAATGGGGTCAATTTTTTTTAATGTTTGATGGGCACTCAAGAGTAATGTGTACTCTTTGTTTTCAACATACAGATTTTGATATGTATCAATGAGATATAATTTGTCAATTATATTATTTATGTCTTCTGTGACCTTAGACATATTTTGATCTAACATAATCGGAAGAAGGTAAATTAGAATCTTTTGTTACTGTTGTGTTTTTATTTCTCCTTATTTCTCTGAAGTCCTGCTTTATAAATAGTACCATGTTACTTGTGCATAAATATTCATTTGTCTTATATTCTTGGGAATTTTCCCATTTCATCATAAAATGACCTTCCTTTTCTCATTTAATGTATTCAACCTTTGCCCTGAATTTAACTTTGTCTGATATTATAACAACCCTGCTGAATTTTGTTTGTTACCCCAAACAACCTTTGCTGTTTTCATCTTTTCTGAACCTTTATTTTAGGTAATCCCTTGAATTAGAGCACTAAGTTTTGCTTTGTGATTAAATCTGAAAATCTTTATCTTGCCATAGATGAGTTGAGCCCTATTCATGTGACAGCTATATTATGCTGTTTCATAGCCCTTTTGGTCCTTTTTTCACTCTTGCATTGCATATTTTGTGTTTATTGTGTTTTGTGTTTCTTCTGATAATTTGGAAGGTTTGTATTTTCATTCAAGGAGTTGCCTTATAATCATAATCTGCAATACACATAGTCCTCAGTTTCTTCAGACTGTCTGTTAACTCCCTATTCTGAATAAAAATGACATTGTAATTTCCCTCTTTTTTCTTTACCCCTTTTCTTCTCCTCACCTAACATAAATGATTTTATCCTTCTTTAGTATTTGCTTTTTTAATTAACTACATTTATAAATATCTTTATCACTTGATTTTTAAATCAGTTTTGAATGAGATATTTGGATTCCTAGATATAAAAGATGTTAATTATACCATTTCCACGTTAGTAGGTTTATAAAATCATACATTCTGCTGTGTAACCATAATCCCACATTTGTTTTAGTTCCACTCCTACAGTTAAACAGATTCAGAAGTATTATTAACAGTTATTTTGCCATAGTTTTTTCCCCAACCCATTTTGTGGTAAGTTATGATCCTGCTTTAGCTTCTTCAAGAATAATTTATAGAGCAGAGTGTGGTGGCTCACGCTTGTAATCCCAGCACTTTGGGAGACAAGAGGTAGAAGGATCGCTTGAAGCCAGCAGTTCAAGACCACCCTGAGCAACATAGTGAGACCTTGTCTCTACAAAAAATTTTAAAATTTAGCCAGACATAGTGGCATGTGCCTATAGTCTCAGCTACTCAGGAGGCTGAGGCAGGAGGATTTCTAGAGCCCAGAAGTTTGAGGCTGCAGTGAGCTCTGATTGTGCCACTGCACTCCAGTCTGGGCAAGAAAGTGAGACCCTATCTCTTTAAAATAACAATAATAACTTATGAAAATTATATTCCCTGAGTTTTTCATGTTTAAAAATATTTGTTGCCTTTATCCTGTAACAGTTCGAGTATAAATTCTTGGGTTATACTTTATTTATTGAAGAACGTATAAGTATTGTCTTCTAGAATTGAGTGTTGCTGTAATGAAACCAGAAGTCAGCCTGGTTTATTTTTCCGTAGAAGTGAAGTAATTGCCGGCCGGGCACCGTGGCTCACGTCTGTAATCCTCACACCTGTAATCCCAACACTTTGGGAGACCGAGACAGGTGAATCACGAGGTCAGGAGATCGAGATCATCCTGGCTAACATGGTGAAACCCCGGCTCTACTAAAAGCACAAAAAGTTAGCCGGGCATGGTGGCGGACGCCTGTAGTCCCAGCTACCCGGGAGGCTGAGGCAGGAGAATGGCATGAACCTGGGAGGAGGAGCTTGCAGAGAGCTGAGATCGCGCCGCTGCACTCCAGCCTGGGTGACAGAGCGAGACTCCATCTCAAAAAACAAAAAAAAACAAAGAAGTGAAGTAATTGCCATGATGCTCCAAGAATTATCTCTTTGTCTATGAAATCCAGAAATCTCACTGTTATACATTTTGGAATTATTATTCTGGGCCAATATTTCCTGGGACACAATAGATTGACTCTATAGATTTAATTCTTTTTTTTTTTTTTTGAGACAGAGTCTCACTGCAATCTCAGCTTACTGCAACCTCTGCCTCACGGGTTCAAGCAATTCTCCTGCCTCAGCCTCCCAAGTAGCTGGGACTACAGGCGCATGGCACCATGTCTGGCTAATTTTTGTCTTTTTAGTAGAGACAGGGTTTCACCATGTTGGCCAGGCTGGTCTTGAACGCCTAACCTCAAGTGATCCACCTGCCTCAGCCTCCCAAAGTGCTGGGATTACAGGCATAAGCCACCATGCCCAGCCTCAATTCCTCTTTCTATCTGGTAATTTTTCTTAAGTTAAAAACATTTGTTCTAATACGTTATTTCAGTGTTCTTCTAAGATGCGTAAAGCACCCTATTCCCAGATCAGCCCCCACCTTGCTAGTGAGCTCGGCTGGCTCTTCACAAGAGCTCTGGTTTTCTCCTGCTTAATCTCAAGTGCCTCTGTCAGCCTCCACCTGGTTTATGATTTGGAGTTTTTTGTTTTTGACAAAGTCTCTCTCTGTCACCCAGGCTGGAGTGCAGTGGCATGATCTCGGCTCACTGCAACCTCTGTCTCCCAGGTTCAAGCGATTCTCCTGCCTCAGCCTACTGAGTAGCTGGGATTACAGGCGCGTGCCACCACACCCGGCTAATTTTTGTATTTTTAGTAGAGATGGGGTTTCACCCTGTTGGCCAGGGTGGTCTCGAACTCCTGACCTCAGGTAATCCACCTGCCTCAGCCTCCCAAAGTGCTGGGATTACAGGCGTGAGCCACCGCGCCTGGCATGATTTGGAGTTTTAATCTGTAGTTTTAATAAAGATAGTGCTTATGTTTGTGTTTCTTGTATTTCTTGGTACTCTTGGGTAATTTGTAAGATCCCCACATCTACACAAGAAGTCCATTTTCAATTCTTCAGGCTGTTTATTTTATTTTATTTTATTTTATTTTATTTTATTTTATTTTATTTTTATGTTTGAGATGGAGTCTCTCTGTGTCACTTCTGGAGGCTGCAGTGCAGTGGCGTGATCTCAGGTCACTGCAACCTCCGTCTCCTGGGTTCAAGCAATTCTCCTGCCTCAGCCTCCCGAGTAGCTGGGATCACAGGCACCTGCCACTTTTTAATTTTTTTAGAGACAGAGTCTCACTTTGTCGACCAGGCTGGAGTGCAGTGGTGCAATCATGGCTGACTATAACCTCCAACTCCTGGGCTCAAGTGATCCTCCTGCCTCAGCCTCCTGAGTAGCTGGGACTACAGGCACATGCCACCATGCCCTGTTAATTTTAATTTTTTTGTAGAAACAGGGTCTCCATATGTTGCCCAGGCTGGCCTCCTACTCCTGGCCTCAAGTAATCCTCCCACCTCAGCCTCCCAAAGTACTAGGATTATAAGCATGAGCCACCATGCCCAGCCTTGTTCTACTATTTTAATTTCATATGTTAGGTGACCATGTAATTGATCATCCAAACCAGGATACTGTAAGAATGAAAGAGGCCGACAGTAGTATGATGCTCGGACTAGCATTGTGCACTGAGATTATTTCTGGGAAAGCAGGAGATATGGTCACCCTACTTATAGTGTGCTTATCTTTGGATTGTTGAATTTGGAGTTTCTATTTGCAGGCTTATTTCAACTGGGCAGCCTTGACCCACCCTGCCCAGCAATGCTACCATTCTGTCCACTAGGTCTCTGGGACCCCTTCAGTCACTATACTTAGCTCAGTTCCCCACCCTCCCACTCCCTAAAAGCCTAACCAGGAATCCTGCCTCAGGTCTACTGCCATCTTCTGTGGGCTGTTTTAGTTCCTATTACCCAGAGTCAAACTCCCAGCATTCCCTACCTGATTCCAGACTTGGAGTCCAGAGCTTTAACCTCTTCAGGCCAACTCCCCACTTTGCATTTCTGTCCCTATATCTTAGTCCATGGAGATACGTTTCATGTCTTTGAGTCTACTTACAAAGTAAATTTTGCTGTTTTTTAATTTTTTTAAATTTTTTTTTTTAAGATGGAGTCTTGCCCTGTCACCTAGGCTGTGGTGCAATGACGCCATCTCGGCTCACTGCAACATCCACCTCCTGGATTCAAACAATTCATCTGCCTCAGCCTCCCGAATAGCTGGGATTACAGACAGGCACCACCACGCCCAGCTAATTTTTTGTATCTTTTAGTAGAGACAGGGTTTCACCATGTTGGCCAGGCTGGTCTCAAACTCTTGACCTTGTGATCTGCCCACCTCGGCCTCCCAAAGTGCTGAGATTACAGGCATGAGCCACTGTGCCCAGTCAATTTTGCTTTTTTGTATTTCATTGCTATATGTTTAGAGGGTAAGTTTACAGTGCTACATGCATTCCCAAATATTAGACCAAAAAATCTCCAAAAAATTAGAAAGAAAATCCAAAAAATCTCAAAAAATACCAAAAAGCAACAATCTCACAGACCATACTCACTGACCCCCGATAAAATAAAATTAGAAATTAACCACAACTTAACAAAATAAAGTACTCAAGTCAGAGAGGAAAGAGGAAATAAACATCAAAATTACAAAGTCTAGGAGGTGGCTCTCGCCTGTAATCCCACCACTTTGGGAGGCCAAGGCGGGCGGATCACAAAGTCAGGAGTTCGAGACCAGCCTGGCCAATATGGTGAAACACCGTTTCCACTAAAAATACAAAAATTAGCCAGGCATGGTGACATGTGCCTGTAATCTAGCCACTTGGGAGGCTGAGGCAGGAGAATCGCTGAACCCAGGGAGATGAAGATTGCAGTGAGCCGAAATCGTGCCACTGCACTTCGGCCCGAGACTCCATCTCAAAAAAAAAAAAATTACACTCTTTAGACAGAAATTTTTTTTTTTTTTTTTTTTTTTTTTTTGGGGACGGAGTCTCACTCTGTCACCGAGGCTGGAGTGCAGTGGGACTGTGTCGGCTCACTGCAACCTCTGTCTCCTGGATTCAAGCAATTCTCCTGTCTCAGCCTCCCAAGTAGCTAGGATTACAGGCACCCACCACCAGACCCAGCTAGTTTTTATATTTTTAGTAGAGATGGTGTTCCACCATGTTGGCCAGGCTGGTCTCAAACTCCTGACCTCAGGTGATCCACCTGCCTCGGCCTCCCAAAGTGCTCAGATTACAGTCATGAGTCACCGTGCCCCACCTAGATAGAAATTTCAACATGAGGCCAGGCACAATGGCTCACGCTTGTAATCTCAGAACTTCAGGAGGCTGAGGTGTGGGAGGATCACTTGGGCCCAGGAGTTCGGGACCAGCATGGGTGACAGAGACAGACCCTGTCTCTATTTATTTAAAAAAAAAAAAAAGAAAAAAAGAAAGAAATTTCAACATGAAAAGTATCTCTCAAACCCTTCGAGATGTTGGCAAAAAGCGACTCAAAGGAAAATGTATTACTGTATGTGAATTTACTTGAAAATAAGAAAGAGACCGGATGTGGTGGCTAACACCTGTAATCCCAACACTTTGGGAGTCCGAAGCAAGTGGATCACGAGGTCAGGAGATCAAGACCATCCTGGCTAACATGGTGAAACCCTGTCTCTACTAAAAATACAAAAAATTGGCTAGGCACGGTGGCTCATGCCTGTAATCCCAGCACTTTGGGAGGCCGAGGCAGGTGGATCACCTGAGGTCAGGGGTTCAAGACCAGCCTGGCCTACATGGTGAAACCTCGTCTCTTCTACAAATACAAAAATTAGCTGGGCGTGGTGGTGGGCGCTTGTAATCCCAGCTACTCAGAGGCTGAGGCAGGAGAATCGCTTGAACCCCGGAGGCGGAGGTTGCGGTGAGCCGAGATCGCGCCACTGTACTCCAGCCTGGGCAACAGCCTGGGTGACACAGTAAGACTCCATCTCAAAAAAAAAACACAAAAAAAATACAAAAAATTAGCTGGGTGTGGTGGCCTGCGCCTGTAGTCCCAGCTACCCGGGAGGCGGAGGCAGGAGAATGGCGTGAACCTGGGAGGAGGAGCTTGCAGTGAGCTGAGATCCCACCACTGCACTCCAGCCTGGGCGACAGAGCAAGACTCCGTCTCAAAAAAAAGAAAAAAAAAAGAAAAAAGAACCCTGATAATAAAGAAACCAAATGTTCAACTCTCAAAGCTAGGAGACTTTAAAGAAATAATTAATAAAGGCAGAAGTTAAAGGGAGGATGTTTGACCTGGTCAATAAAGCAATTTTTTTTTGTTTTTTTTGAGATGGAGTGTTGCTCAGTCACCCAGGCTGGAGTGCAGTGATGCGATCTCGGCTCACTGCAACCTCTGCCTCCCGGGTTCAAGCGATTCTCCTGCCTCAGCCTCCTGAGCAGCTGGTACTACAGGTGCGCACCACCTGGCCCAGCTACTTTTTGTATTTTTATTAGAGACAGGGTTTCACCATATTGGTTAGGCTGGTCTCAAACTCCTGATCTCAGGTAATCTGCCCACCTCAGCCTCCCAAAGTGCTGGGATTACAGGCAGGCGCCACTGCGCCTGGCCTAAAGCAAAATATTGGTTCTGTGCAAAAGGTCAATAAAAAGAGCAAACGTTTACAAACTGGAGCCAGCACCCATTCAGCTCAGTGTGTCTGGAGAAAAAACAATCTCGCTTCAAAATTCATGATCACGCAGCCCTTTTTGCTTCCTAAAAATCCTACTATGTTGCTGTTGACCATTCTCCCTCTTTCTCTCTCTCTTGCTTTCTCTCCAGAAAAAGTTATTCAGACTTTCTCCTCTTTCCTCAAACCTCCAACACTTCCTCCTCCATCCTTAGCCTCAGCTGCTGACCTCACTTCTGATCATTGAGAAACCAGGAGAAGCATTTAAGAGTGAACCTCCGCCTCCCCACACGGGCAAAACCACTCATCTCCCTATGTTTGTGTCCCAATTTTGTGTCCTCTCCTCTCCCCATGGATGGACGGTCCAGGCTCCGAGCCAAAGCCAGGCCTCCCCTGGAGCTCTGCATCCACCACCTGCAGCTTCTCAGGCAGGGCCCCAGCAGCTCCCCTGCTCCCTTGCACCATCAGTCCCTCCCCTCACTGGGTCACTCCCAACAATATATAAATTTAGTGACGTTTCTCCCATGTGGTAAAGTCACTTAGCCTCACTCCTCCCCCAGCTACTATCCTATTTGTTTCTTTCCATTCTCTGCAAAACTTCTCAAAGCTTTGTGTCTGTGTGCTGACTCCATTTATCTTCTCCCATTCTCTGCTGAGTCCTTCCCACAGACTCTTACCCCAGTCACTCCATGAAATGACCTCTGCACTGCCACATCCAATGGTGAATGTTCAGTTCTTAATTTTATCCAGTCTTTCAGCAGCATTTGACCTGGCCGATCACTCCCTCTTCTTAAAGATACTTTTCTCGGCCAGGTGTGGTGGCTCACACCTGTAATCCCAACACTTTGGGAGGCCAAGGCGGGAGGATCATGAGAGCCCAAGAGTTCAAGATCAACCTGGGCAACATGGCGAGACCCTATCTCTACAAAAACTAAAAAGTAGCCAGTGTGATGGCATGCACCTGTAGTCCCATCTACTCAGGAGGCTGAGGCAGTAGGATCACTTAAGCCTGGGAAATCAAGGCTGCAGTGAGCCATGATTGCAACACTGCACTCCAGCCTGAGTGACAGCGAGACCCTATCTCAAAAAGACAAAATAGAAAACTTTTCTCAGCACATTCCTCTGATTCTCCTGCTGCTTCTGGCTGCACAGATTTAGTCTCCTTTGCCGGTTCTTCCTCATCCTCCTGATCTCTTGACCTTGAAGTGCCCCAGAGTACAGTCTTTTTTTTTTTTTTTTTTTTGAGACGCAGTCTCTTCTGTCACCCAAGCTGGAGTGCAATGGCGAGGTCTCAGCTCATGCAACCTCCGTCTCCTGGGTTCAAGCGATTCTCCTGCCTCAGCCTCCCAAGTAGACTACAGGCACATGCCACCATGCCCAGCAAATTGTTGTATTTTTAGTAGAGAAAGGGTTTTACTATATTGGCCATGCTGGTCTCAAACTCCTGACCTCGTGAACCGCCCTCCTCGGCCTCCCAAAGTGCTGGGATTACAGGCATGAGCCACCACACCCGGCCCAGAGTAGTCTTTAGACGGCCTCTCTACCTATACTTGCCCACCTCATAAACTCCTCCTGCCTCGTGGCTTTAAATACCATCTGTAGGCTGATGACTCCCATATTTCTTTTTTTTTTGGAGACGGAGTCTCACTCAGTCCCCCAGGCTGGAGTGCAGTGGCGTGATCTCGGCTCACTGCAAGCTCCACCTCCTCCACCACCCGGGTTCACACCATTCTCCTGCCTCAGCCTCTGGAGTAGCTGGGACTACAGGCACCTGCCACCACTCCTGGCTAATTTTTTTGTATTTTTATTAGAGACGGGGTTTCACCATGTTAGCCAGGATGGTCTCGATCTCCTGACCCCGTGATCCACACGTCTCAGCCTCCCAAAGTGCTGGGATTATAGGTGTGAGCCACCACGCCCAGCCGATGACTCCCATATTTCTATCTCTTGCTGGGTGGGAGTTCTCCTCAGAACTCCATACTCATAAATCCAACTCTCATAAATAGTATCTCAAATGGGCAATATGCTCAAAAGTCCATTCCTACTTTTCTCTCTAAACTTGCTTTCCTGCAGTCTCCACCATCTTAATGTCCAATCTAACCTGGAGGCAAAAACTTTGAAGTCATTCTTGACTCTTCCCTATTACACACCCTATCCAATCTTTCTGCAGATCCAGTCGACCCCCAAATCCAGTTAGCTCTCATCATCTCCCCTGTTACCCTCTGGTCCAGGCCATCTTCCTCTCTCACCTGAATCACTGCAGCATTCTCCTCACTGGTCTCTTTGGTTCTGTTTTCACTCCACCTTAGCATAGTCTCCACAGAGCAGTCCGAGGGATCCTTTTAAAGTGTAATTCCCATCCTGTCCCTGCTCTGCTCAAAACCCTGTCGTGATTCCCGTTTTAATCTGTCAGATTAAAAGCCAGAGTCTTTCCAGTGACCTACATGATCTGCCTATTATCACCTCCCACTTCTTTCCCCTTGCTCACTCCACTCCAGCTCTGCAGCTGTCCTTTCTGTTTCCTGAACAGCCCAGATTTTCCTTCTTTAGAACCTTTGTATTTGCTGTCCCCTCTGTCTGGAATGTTTTTCCAGGAAGTCACCTGGCTCTCTCCTGCACTGCCTTCCTGACCACCATGTTTAAAAATCATGCAAACACACTTCAGGCCGGACATGGTGGCTCATGCCTGTAATCCCAGCACTTTGGGAGGCCGAGGCGGGTGGATCACCTGAGGTCAGGAATTCGAGACCAGCCTGGCCAACATGGTGAAACCTCGTCTCTGCTACAAATACAAATATTAGCCGGGTGTAGTGGCACACACCTGTAATCCCAGCTACTCAGGAGGCTGAGGCAGGAGAATCGCTTGATCCCAGAAGGCGGAGGAGGTGCAGTGAGCCAAGATCATGCCACTACACTCCAGCCTGGGTGACAGAGCAAGACCCCATCTCAAAAAAAAAAAAAAAAAAAAAAATCACACAAACACACTTCTCTTCATATTCCAAGTTTTATTTTTCTCCAGAATACTTTACATTGTCTTAACAAAAGTTCTCCGTTTCCCCCCAACTAGAATGGGTACTTCCTGCAGGCAGGCACTCTAGTCCTCCCATCCAAGTACTAACCAGGCTCAACCCTGCTTAGCTTCTGAGAGCAGGGGAGATCAGGCCTGTTCCGGGTGGTATGGCCCAGGAATTTTGATTCTGTTTTATTCATTGCTGTTCTGTTGATTCTCTTTTGTTCCTCCTCCTAGTGCTGAGAACACTACTTGTACATAATAAGCATTCAATAAATATTTGTTGAATGAATGACTTGTTGAATGAATAATCTCAGAAATGTAGGACTGGTTCTACATTAGAAAAATTTTCAAGATCATTCTCTGCTGTTGTAACACATTAAGAGAGGAAAATTTTGTACTCTGAATCATTTGATAAAATACATACTGATTTCTGTTTTCAAAAACTCTTAGTGGCCGGGCGAGGTGGCTCACATCTATAATCCCAGCACTTTGGGAGGATGACGTGGGCTGATCACTTGAGGTTAGGAGTTCGAGACCAGCCTGGCCAGCATGGTGAAATTCCATCTCTACTGAAAATACAAAAATCAGCCGGGTGTGGTGGCGCATGCCTGTAGTCCCAGCTACCTGGGAGGCTGAGGCAGGAGAATGGCTTGAACCCAGGAGGCAGAGGTTGCAGTGAGCCAAGATCACGCCATTGCACTCCAGCCTGGGTAACAGAGTGAGACTCCATCCCAAAAGAAAACTCTTAGTGAGTTTAGGAATTCAAGGAAAACCCTCAAACTAACTAGATAATCTAGCTACCAGAAGCCTTCAGTAAACCTCAACACTCCGTGGTGAAACATTAGAAACATTCCTACTAAAAGGCAGGCCAAGAATGCCTGCAATATTCGTGACTAGTCCAAGAAGTCAAAAAGAAGAAATGAGCGCTAATTTAAAAAAAAAAAACAACTACTGATGCAAAGGCTGGCAGCAAGGACTGAAGGACTGTACAGTACTTGCCCGGAGCAGGTGGATGGCCACACCCCTGTGAAGCCTGCCCAGCTGGCTGGGGGACGCTCCAGTGTGTGAGTTGCAGGATGCAGGGTACTTCCTCTGCCAGGGAGTTGCACTGGGGAGATCCTCCCGGACTCACACTTTGGCAGCTGGGGCTTTGGAATGTGACTTAGCTTCTGTCAAAGGGTCAATTCACCCTGTGATATATGATGCAAAGGCGAACATATGATGCAAAGGCGAGAGAACAGCCCAAATTAGGACTTTTACCACAGCTGTGGAGGTGGACAGCGACAGTGGTGGGCCCTGGCCAGACTTTTCATGCTCAAAGGTGGTGGTTGTTCTTCCTACTTCTTGTCCCTCCAGGGCTTCCTTTGCCTGTTTGCTGAACCTGCTTCTTTTAATTTTTTTTTTAACTTTTTTAAATTTTTAATTGTTTTAATTAAAACAAATTTTGAAAACTGTCTGAACCTGCTTTTGAACCCTGCTATGGTTTGAATGTTTGTCCCCTGCCAGACTGATTTTGAAACTTAATCTCCAAAGTGGCAATATTGAGATGGGGCTTTAAGCAGTGACTGGATCATGAGAGCTCTGACCTCATGAGTGGATTAATGGATTAATGAGTTGTCATGGGAGTGGCATCAGTGGCTTTATGAGGAAGAATTAAGACCTGAGCTAGCATGGTCAGCCCCTTCACCATGTGATGTCTTACACTGCCTAGGGGCTCTGCAGAGAGTCCCCACCAACAAGAAGGCTCTCACCAGATACAGCTCCTCAACCTTGTACTTCTCAGCCTCCATAACTATAAGAAATAAATGCCTTTTCTTTATAAATTACCCAGTTTCAGATATTCTGTTATAAACAATAGAAAACTAACTAAGACAAACTCTCATGATTCTACTGCCATGCCATTCCAATAAACTCCTTTTATGCTTAAGAGAGACAGAGTTGGCCAGGCGCGGTGGCTCACGCCTGTCATCCCAGCACTTTGGGAGGCCAAGGTGGGTGGATCATGAGGTCAGGAGATCGAAACCATCCTGGCTAACATGGTGAAACCCCATCTCTACTAAAAATACAAAAAAATTAGCTGGGCATGGTGGCGGGTGCCTGTAGTCCCAGCTACTCAGGAGGCTGAGGCAGGAGAACGGCGTGGACCCGGGAGGCGGAGCTTGCAGTGAGCCGAGATCGTGCCACTGCACTCTAGCCTGGGCAACAGAACCAGACTCTGTCTCAAAAAAAAAAGAGAGCCAGAGTTTATTTCTGTTGCTTGCAACCAAGAAATTTGGCTGGTGCACTGAAGTTTCCATACATAATAGCAATTTAAAGACTCTTTCCAAGCCAGGCAATGCCTAGACTTGTGTAGCCCTTGTGGTAATCCATTCATTCATTCATTTGTTCAACCAACTCTGCTCCAGAGACTAAGAATACAAAAATTGGGGCCAGGTGTGGTGGCTCACACCTACAATCCTAGCACTTTGGGAGGCCGAGGCGGGTAGATCACCTAAGGTCAGGAGTTCGAGACCAACCTGGCCAACATGGTGAAACCCTGTCTCTACTAAAAATACAAAAAAATTAGCTGGGGGTGGTGGTGGACGCCTGTAATCCCAGCTACTCATGAGACTGAGGCAGGAGAATCACTTGAACCCAGGAGGCAGAGGTTGCAGTGAGCCGAGATCAAACCACTGCACTCCAGCCTGGGCAACAAGAGCAAAACTCCACCTCAAAAAAAAAAAAAAAAAAAAAAAAAGAGGGCCGGGGCTGGGCGCAGTGGCTCACCCCTGTAATCCCAGCACTTTGGGAGGCCGAGGCAGGAGGATCACGAGGTCAGCAGATCGAGACCAGGCCTAACCAACATGGCAAAACCCCGTCTCTACTAAAAATACAAAAATTATCCGGGCATGGTGGCGCGCACCTCTAGTCCCTGCTACTCGGGAGGCTGAGGCAGGAGAATCGCTTGAACCCGGGAGGCAGAGGTTGCAGTAAGCTGAAATCATGCCACTGCACTCCAGCCTGGGCGACAGAGTGAGACTCCATCTCAAAAAAAAAAAAAAAAAAAAAGAATTAAAAAATTGTAAAGTTATATAGTGTGCTTCTAGTTTAGTTGACAGGACATCTGTCCTTCAAGGAAGGCTAGAATCTATACCCTGAGTCCTTACTGAAATCAATCCAGCAGTCAAAACATGGGACCAACGATCACAGCAGTAAGATAGGAGGAGCACCTTTGTACATTTAGCCCACGTTGAGATAAACCACTGACAGAGCTGAAGGAAGCTCACAGTTCTGTGTTCCATCCTTTGACATTTAAAAAGAAAAGTGATAAGAAAATTTGGTAGGTTGCAGTGGCTCACGCCTGTAATCCCAACACTTTGAGAGGCCGAGGCAGGCAGATCACGAGGTCAGAAGTTCAAGACCAGCCTGGCCAACATGGTGAAACCCCGTCTCTACTAAAAATACAAAAATTAGCCGGGCATGGTGGCGCATGCCTATAATCCCAGCTACTCGGGAGGCTGAGGCAGGAGAATTGCTTGAACCTGGGAGGGGGAGGTTGCAGCGAGTGGAGATCATGCCACTGCACTCCAGCCTGGGAGACAAAGCAAGACTCTCCCTCAAAAAACAAAAAAAAAAAAAGAAAGAAAGAAAGAAAGAAAAGAAAAAAGAAAATTCAGGCCAGGCCAGGCCTGGTAGCTTACACCTGTAATCCCAACACTTCTGGAGGCTGAAGCGAGAGGGTGCCTTAGCCCAGGAGTTTGAGACCAGCCTGAGCAACATAGCGAGACCCTGTCTCTATAAAAAAAATTTTTTTTGGCCGGGCGCAGTGGCTCACGCCTGTAATCCCAGCACTTTGGGAGGCCGAGGCAGGTGGATCACGAGGTCAGGAGATGGAGATCATCCTGGCTAACACGGTGAAACCTCGTCTCTACCAAAAAATACAAAAAATTAACCGGGCATGGTGGTGGGCGCCTGTAGTCCCAGCTACTCGGGAGGCTGAGGCAGGAGAATGGCGTGAACCCGGGAGGCGGAGCTTGCAGTGAGCCGAGATCGCGCCACTGCACTCCAGACTGGGAGAGAGTGAGACTCCGTCTCAAAAAAAAAAAAAAAAAAAATTACTTGCCAGGTGTGCCGGCATGCAACTGTAGTCCTAACTACTCGGGAGGCTGAGGTAAGAAGATCGCTTGAGCCCAGGAGTTCAAGGCTGCAGTGATAGTGCTTCTCACTCTACCCTGGGTGACAATGAGACCTTGACTCAAAAAGAAAGAAAAACGGGAAAGGGAAGGGAAGGGAAGGGGAGGGGAGGGGAGGGGAGGGAAGGGAAGGGAGGGAAAAAAAAAAAAAAAGAAAGAAGAGAGAGAAGTTCAAAGACCAAAGGGTCAGGATCCCAAAATAGTTTTTATGTTTTATTTATTTATTTACTTATTTATTTTTGAGACAGTCTGGCTCTGTCGCCCAGGCTGGAGTGCAGTGGTGCGATCGCGGCTCACTGCAGCCTCCAACCCGGGCTCAGGTGGCCCTCCAACCTCAGCCTCCCGAGTAGCTGGGACCACAGGCGCGTGCCACCATGCCCAGCTAATTTTTTAATTCTTTGCAGAGATGAGGTCTCTACATGCCTCCCAGGCTGGTCTCGAGCTCCTGGGCTTAAGCCATCCACCCGCCTGGGCCACCCAAAGTGCTGGGATTACAGAAGTGAGCCACCGCACCTAATCGGGTGTTTTGTTTGTTTGTGTGTTTGTTGACGGGGTCTCGCTGCTGCCCAGGCTGGAGTATCAGTGGCTGTTCACAGGTGCAGTCCTGGAGCATTGCATCAGCTCCTGGGCTCTAGCGATCCTCCAGAGTAGCTGTAGCTGGGATTCCAGGAGCGCCACAGCGCGGGGCTCAGAATGGATTTTTATATTGAGGGTTATCCTGCCACCTAGAGGATGTATGTAGTACTGAACTGTGTGCGCAGAAATTGAGCCTCAAACTGGAGGCCGCTTTTAACAGAATAAAGCAGAATTCCTTGGAGTTTTGAACAAAAACGTTTAGATGTTTTATGCTAGCAATTAACACTTTGGGTCATGGACTCATTTTAAGATGTGATGAAACAATAGACACTCTAAGAAATGCACATGCCACACGTTTCCAGGGATCCTGAGACCACCGAAGACCACACTGAACGCTAATCCCAGTTAAAACCTGTTTTACATGGGAATTAATAACTAAAATATCAGAATACAAATTCAAGGATAGGTTTAACATTGATCTATTTGCAAACTAGAGCCTGCATTTTCCACTTGACCGTGAAGTGTTGGCCAGACACGGGAAAGTGGAGGGGCTTTCCGCACCTAGCCAACAGGGGGGCGCCCTGGGACCGGAAGGACAGGCGCCGGGAGCCGGGGGCCGGGACGTCTGCGGACTGCGGATCCCGCAGCCCAGTGCTGGGCCCTCACTAGCCGGCTCCGCCACGGCCAGCTCCAGTCGAAGAGGCTGTTTCCGGGTCCCGCCAAGCCCCGTCCCTTTCCCGCGTCGTCTGGAAGATGAAGCTCCTTGGCCGGGAAAACAAAACAGCCATAGCTGTGGGGCCCGGGACTGGTGGCGTGGAGGGGCCACAGCTGCGCGCGTCCGGGCGAGGTCCCCGCCTTCCGCGGATATCCTGGCCTCCCCCACGCCGTGGCCCCGTCCAGGTCTTGGGTCCTTGCCAGGGCCAGAGGTGGACCCGCTCTTCCCCCAGGCCTGGGGAAGCCCGCGCAGCCACCAAGCTCTGTGTCTCCTCCGAGGGCTGGGAGTTTGAGAGCCCCAGAGGCCAAACGGCCAGCGCGGCTGCAAAAGCTAGGCCCGATCCTACCCTCTTACTAAAGAGACTTTGGGCCCGGCGCAGGGCGCAGGGCTCACGCCTGTAGTCGCAGCTACTCCGGAGGCCGAGGCAGGCGGATCGCTTGAGACCCGGAGTTCGAGACCAGCCTGGGCAATATGGCGAGACCCCTGTCTCTACCAAAACTTACAGGAATTAGCCAGTCTCATAACTCGGTCTCAAAATAAATTTTTAAAACATGGATGCTGGAGGGGGGGGGGCGAAGAAAAAGAAAGTGGAGAGGAATCCAGAGCAGAGCGTCAGTCAGGCCGAACCAAGTCATCTTTAATGCCCAGCACAATGCTGGAGTCCTTTCTCCTTATTCTGGAGCAGGGCCAGCCCTGGAGTTGGATAGGCTCTACTGGAACACAGGCTACAGTGCTCAGCAGGCATTCAGCCTTGGCTCTCAGCCATAGTTTCCCCACGTACAAAATGGGTAAAAGGTACTTACCTCATGGGTTTGGGGTGAGGGTTAAACGAGATCATGAATGTAAACGGCAAGTTCGGAGCCTGTTACACAATAAACATTTAATGAATGTCAACTGTGCATTTCTTTTAAATAGGTTTCTTGGTCAGGAGTTGATAGAACTTACACAAAAACCTTGGCTTTGCAGTGTTTCTATTAAAATTGAGCGAGAGGGTTGGGCGCGATGGCTCATGCCTGTAATCCCGGCACTATGGGAGGCCAACGCGGTGGAACACTTGAGGTCAGGAGTGTGAGACCAGCCTGGCCAACGTGGTGAAACCCCGTCTTTACTAAAAATATAAAAATTAGCCGGGTGTGGTGGCATCGCCTGTAATCCCAGCTACTCAAGAGGCTGAGGCGAGAGAATCGCTTGAACCCGGGAGGTCGGGGCTGCAGTGAGCCGAAATTGTGCCACTGCACTCCAGCTCGGGTGAGTGGAGTTTTTGTTTTTGTTTGTTTATTTGAGACAGACAGACTCTGTCTCAAAAAAAAAAAAAAGCAAGATAAAGCAGGGCCAAAAATCTTCCTCATCTGAAATATACTAAAGTTACCAAAATATAGGGGGAAATGGCCAAAAATTCTGTGGCAACCAAAGAAGGGGATATAATCTTATGCAATGAACTTCAAAGATTGGTAGCCAAGGAAGAAATGAGATTCTGGTAAGGATTAACATGGCTCTGCTTCAGGGTCCCAACTCCAGCCCAACCTCCAGATGAGGCTGGAGAAAGAGGTGACAGGAAGTGTGTAGGCAGATGTGAGCTCATTAGAGCTGTCCAGGAACACACTGTTTCTTCTTTTTCCAGGCTCGGGGTAGGATGACATTTCCCTGCTTCCTTTAACTTTCACCTTTGAAGTTACTTTGAAGTTAGCATAGCTGTGTGGCTTGTTTTGGTAACCGGCAGTGAGCTCTGAGACATGCTGTGACATGTCCCCTTCCCAGTGATGTGGTAGCAGGGGAAGCACATGTGGCGGATATGTAGTCACTGTCAACCTGTGACCTGGAACGCCACAATGAGAAAGACCCTTGTAGATTTGTTAGTGAGAAATACACTTTGTTGTCTTAAGTGACTAAGATAGCAGAGTTTTTCATTACTGCAGGATAACTTAGCCTATCCCTACTGATATAACAGCCCTGGAGAAAGGACAAACTCAGCTCTTAAGAGTAACAGCCTTAGCAAAGGACTTTAATAGACAATTCTCCAAAGATTATAAATGGCCAATAAATGCATGAAAAGATGCTCAACATCACCAACGATGAAGAAAAAGCAAATTAAAATGACAATGAGATACTCCTTCTAATATCCATTAGGATGCTATTATTTAAAAAAAAAACAGAAATAACAAATGTTGGTGAGAAAATAAGTGGTGGAAAAATCAGAACCCTTGTGCATCATTAGTGGAAATACACTGTTGGTGCAACCACTATGGAAAACAGTTTGGCAGTTTCTCAAAAACCTAAACATAGAATTACCATATGATCCAGCAATTCCACTTCTGGCTATATAAAAGCAGGAATTAAAAAGCAGAGGGCTGAGCATTGTAGCTCACACCTGTAATTCCAGCACTTTGAGAGGCCAAAGTGGGAGGATCACTTGAGGCCAAGAGGTCAAGACCACCCTGGGCAATATAGGGAGACCCCATCTCTACAAAAAATAAAAGATAGCTGGGCATGGCTGAGGTATTGCTCCTCACACTTGACGGCATTAGCTGCAGGGGTCTGTCCGCAGACCATAACCCAAACGATGGATGAGTAAAGCGTACACTGACACACAGATATTCTGTTTTGCCAATCCAGCTGAGTGTCCGACCGCCTGCATACCAAGAGAGGTTTGTCACTGCAGTCTGCCCTGAGCAGCTCGCACTCCAGGCATTTATTTGGTATACAATTAACAACAGAAGCTTTAAGTAAACACACTTGGGGATAATTAACACAGTTAAGAGAGTAGTTCTAGGAATGATTAAAGCTCAGGTACCGAGGTGTCTAAGGTAAATACCATTAGGGGGCAATATCCCTAGTCGACCTCCCCTCAAGAGGGCCATCTGGCTCAAAGGTTAGTTAATGGCAGTAGGGTAAACAGACTTAACTGGGGAAGCATCTATTGTTCCTATTATTTACCCTGTGACCTAATGCTCTAAGGTAAGAACTGGCTGCCTTCAGCCTGTTCAATTATTACAAGCTATGTAACCTTTCCGCCTTTCAAAAGGTTTGTGACTATTCCCTATAACTTTCCCTAATATTTCCCTTTAATATTTCTGTCACCATCCTGAGTGAATCCCAACACATGGCGGTGTGCTTGTAGTCCCAGCTACTCAGGAGGCTGAAGTGGGAAGACCCTTGAGCCCAGAAGTTTGAGATTACAGTGAGTTATGATCTCACCACTGTACTCCAGCTTGAGTGAGACTCTCTCTAAAAAACAAAACAAAGGCCGGGCGTGGTGGCTCACGCCTGCAATCCCAGCACTTTGGGAAGCCAAGGGTGGATCACAAGGTCAGGAGTTCAAGACCAGCCTGGCCAAGATGGTGAAACCCCATCTCTACTAAAAATGCAAAAATTAGCTGGGCGCGGTGTGGCAGGCACCTGTAACCCCAGCTACTTGGGAGGCTGAGGCAGGAGAATCGCTTGAACTCAGGGGGCGGAGGTTGCAGTGAGCCAAGATCACGCCACCGCACTCCAGCCTGGGTGGCAAAGTGAGACTCGGTCTCAAAGAAGAAAAAAAGAATTAAAAAATGTTTTTAATTAATTAAAAAATATATAGACACCAGGCACAGTGGCTCATGCTTATAAATCCCAGCACTTTGGGAGGCTGAGGTGGGAGGATTATTGCCTGAGGCCAGGAATTTGAGATCAGCCTAGGCAACATAGTGAGATCCCATCTCTACAAAAAAGAAGAAGAAGAAAGAAGAAAGAAGGCGGCCAGGTGTGGTAGCTCATGCCTGTAATCCCAGCACTTTGGGAGGCCAAGGCAGGTGGATCACCTGAGGTCAGGCATTCAGGACCAGCCTGGCCAATATGGTGAAACTCTGTCTCTACTAAAAATACAAAAATTAGCAAGGTGTGGTGGTGGGCGCCTGTAATCCCAGCTACTTGGGAGACTGAAGCAGGAGAATTGTTTGAACCTGGGAGACGGAGGTTGCAGTGAGGCGAGATTGTGCCAGGATGATGGAGTGAGACTCTGTCTCAAAAAAAAAAAAAAAAAAAAAAAAAGCCTGGGCGTGGTGGCTCACGCCCATAATCCCAGCACTTTGGGAGGCTGAGACGGGCAGATCACTTGAGGTTAGGAGCTCGAGACCAACCTGGCCAACATGGTGAAACCTCTTCTCTACTAAGAATACAAAAAAATCAACTGGGTGTGGTGGTGTGCACCTGTAATCCCAGCTACTTGGGAGGCTGAGGCGGGAGATCGCTTGAACCAGGGAGGCTGAGGTTGCAGTGAGACGAGATGATGCCACTGCACTCCAGCCTGGGTGACAGAGCAAGACTTCATCTCAAAAAAAAAAAAAGAGAGAATTGAAAGTAAGGTCTTGAAGAGATATTTATACCTCTATGGTCATAGCAGTATTAACTTTGACCCACTAGCTAAAACACAAAAGCAACATGTGCCTGTCAGCAGATGAATGGATAAACAAAATGTGGTATATACGTACAATTGAATATTATTCAGCCTTAAAAAAGGAATAAAAGGCTGGGTGCAGGGGCTCACGCCTGTAATCCTAACACTTTGGGAGGCTGAGGTGGGTGGATCACCCGAGGTTAGGAGTTCGAGAACAGCCTGGCCAATATGGTGAAACTTCATCTCTACTAAAAATACTAAAATTAGCCGGGCATGGTGGCACTTGCCTGTAATCCCAGTTACTGGGGAGGCTAAGGCAGGAGAATTGCTTGAACTCAGGAGTCGGAGGTTGCAGTGAGCTAAGATGGCACCACTGCACTCCAGCCTGGACAACAGAGTAAGACTCCATCTCAAAACAAACAAACAAAAAATTATTATTTCCAAAGAAACAAGACCCTGGGTCCATTTCCCAGCCCACACCTGATGTTGACTCACAATACACAGCCTGGTTTGCTATAAGCCTGCTTCATTTAATTGTCACCTTAACTTCACACCACCCTCAAGTCCTGGAATAACTCTGTGCTGACCTTTGTGTGCTGAGCCATCCCCATGTCGCTCAATGTGCAGTCCCTCTCACCGCACTGAGTCAATAGCCAGACGTGGTCTGAGTGCAGGGTCATCCTTGGTAGCTTAGGCTGACTCGGGCATAGCAGTGTGCTCTGAGACCTCACTGCATATAGGCTTTGCCCCCAATAAACTCTATATAATATTCATATTATGTGGTCTGGGTGTGTGTGGCTTTGCACTGTCTTCTCGTGACAGTGCCCTCAACCTCTTTCCCAGGATTTCCTCCTCTACCTCCTCAAGTCCCACTGCTCTGCAAAGACCAAAAGCTACAGAGTCCCAGCTCCCTCCTTCACACCCCACGACACAGCCTCCTCTCTCAGAACCCTTTAAACAGAGTCCCTTACTGCAGATCCCAAGAACAGCCACACACCCCTCTCTCCCACCCACTCCAGACACACCCAGGTAATTATAGCACCCAGGGTAACTATGTAGATGGAGTCCCTGGAACATGTGGATACTGCCCCCTGGGAGTATGCAAAAGCAACATTGCTGGCACCTGCAGAGAACAGGGTGACATCCAGGAACCAGAGCATGGGCCTCTGGGAGGTAGGGATGTGGCCAAGGCAGGCTGCCAAAAATCGGTAGAGCAAGGCCACAGGATCTTTCTGACCTTCCTTCCAAACAGGGGCTCCTGTACTGGTGATCCCTGTGTTGATTGACCACTCCCTTCCTGGGGGTCATGGTCTCTGTCCCAGTTGCCTGGACTTCTGTGAGTGTCCTACTGATGTCCTTTTCATGAGAAGCATGCTGTCCTTCCACCTGTTGGGAGCAAGAGTGACAACTGCAATACTATAATAGCAGTGGCATACAGAGAAGAAGAAAGATGAAGTGGCAAGAAAAACAGGCTTCCAAGCAGGAGTTTTTCTATTAAAAAAAAAAAACGTTTACAAGCAAACTTTTTATAAAAGGCTAGATAGTAAATATTTTAGGCTTTGAGAGCCACATAGACTCGTTTGCAGGGACTCAATGTTGCTATTGTAGTTTGAAGGCAGCCATCAGGGTTATGTAAATGAGTGAGTCTGATTTTGTTTCAGCAAAATTTTATTTACCAAAACAGACAATGAGTGGGCTGGATTTGGCCCATGATCTTTAGTTTGCCAACTCCTGCTTTGGGCTCACCCAGATCTGATTTTGAATTCTGGCTCTGCTACTGGTTAGCTGCAGGAGCTTGGAAGGCTCTCTGAGCCTGTTTCCTCATCTGTAAACTTAAAGCAATAATTTCTAACACTCAAGAGTGTTACCTCACGCCTGTAATCCCAGCACTTTGGAGGCTGAGGCAGGCGGATCACCTGAGGTCAGAAGTTCAAGACCAGCCTGGCCAACATGGCAAAACCCTGTCTCTACCAAAAAATACAAAAATTAGCCGGGCATGGTGGCACACATCTGTAATCCCAGCTACTTGGGAGGCTGAGGCAGGGATACTGCTAGAACCTGGGAGGCGGAGCGTGCAGTGAGCGGAGATCACACCGCCGCACTCCAGCCTGGGCGACAGAGCAAGACTCCATCTCAAAAAAAAAAAAAAAGAGTGTTAGAAGGTTTTGAGATAATGAATAAAAGATGCCTTGTGTATACTAAGTATTCAACAACTGATAGCTGCATTACTCTAGTGATAACAGTTTAGAAGCGATTGAGTCAACAAATGCTGGATTTGTCAGGGAGGACTCCCTATCAGGAGGTAGATCTTGGGCTGAGTCCTGAAGCAAAGACAGGCATTGGATAGAGGAGTTGAGAGAACACCCTAGGATTGTTATTATTATTATGCAACACGGAGTCTCTTGCTCTGTCATCCAGGCTGGAGTGCAGTGGCGCGATCTCCGCTCACTGCAACCTCTGCTTCCCAGGTTCAAGCGATTCTCCTGCCTCCTAAGTAGCTGAGACTACAGGCGTGTGCCACCACACCCAGCTAATTTTTGTATTTTTAGTAGAGACAGAGTTTCACCATGTTGGCCATGCTGGTCTCGAACGTGTGCCACCACACCCAGCTAATTTTTGTATTTTTAGTAGAGACAGAGTTTCACCATGTTGGCCATGCTGGTCTCGAACTCCTGACCTCAGGTAATCCACCCGCCTCAGCCTCCGAAAGTGCTGGGGTAACAGACGTCAGCCACCGTGCCCAGCCCAGAACCATTTTTCAATCCTTGGCTCTGCCTTTTATTAGCTGCAAGATCTCAGGCAATTTATTTAACCTCTCCAAAGACTCATTTTCTCATTCACAAAATGAGGCAAATAATAATATCTACTATCCCAGGTTGTCATGAGAATTAAATGCAACATTACACTTAATGAAATGAGAAGTCCCTTGGACATTATCTGGCTAAAGTATGTGCTCGACAAGAATATCATTTTACGTGGATACTTAGCATCTCAGAACTGATGTTCACAATGGAATATCATTGAAACGCATTAAAATTCATTTTAAATGATTGTAGGTAGTGAGGCAATTGAAAGAAGAAGACAAGAGGACTGATTATAATGCTTCAGGCTCACTAGTCTCCTTTTAGGAGGGAAAAACAATTTTAAGTTAAATTTTAGGCTCTAGATTTTTACCCCTGCTGCTCATTAGAATCGCCCAGATTGATGAAATCACAGCCCATCTGAGGCTGTGTTTTTCATCTCCAAAATGAGAGCTGTTGTGGGGATTAAGTTTTTGAAAAAGTACATCTAACAGGTGATCAAAAATGATAGTGATATTATTGCAGTGATGGTCATTATTGTTGTTATTATTATACTGAGAGAGGCTTCAGTTTTCTGATCCATAGAGTGAGGGAATTGCATGAGACCATTGCTAAGATTCCTTCTAGCTTTGTTTTTTTGTTTTTGTTTTTTAGACGGAGTCTCACTCTGTCGCCCACGCTGGAGTGCAATGGCATGATTTTGGCTCACTGCAACCTCTGCCTCCCGGGTTCAAGTGATTCTCCTGTCTCAGCCTCCGAAGTAGCTGGGACTACAGGCACTCACCACCATGCCCAGCTAACTTTCATATTTTTAGTAGAGATGAGGTTTCACCATATTGGTCAGGCTGGTCTCAAACTCCTGACCTCAGGTGATCCACCCGCCTCGGCCTCCCAAAGTGCTGGGATTACAGGCATGAGCCACTGTGCCCAACCCCTTCTAGCTTTCTTGATCACTGATTCTAGGGTTCTCTGCTGAAATATATTTGAGACATCCTGGATAAAAGATCATGCAAGAGCTCCAAATGTGGTATTAATAATTGATTCTGGAGGCTTAGCTACTCCTGATGGATTAGACATGACTCAACTGCCTCTCTTATGTGTACAACACAACACAACCAAGAAAGGTTATTCTGGCATTCCATTTATTCAGTTTATTTACAGCCCTTACTTCCAGCAGCACGTTAAAGATATGGCCAGGGCTGGGCGCGGTGGCTCAAGTCTGTAATCCCAGGACTTTGGGAGGCCGAGGTGGGCGGATCACAAGGTCAGGAGTTCGAGAATCTGGCAGTTCTTCAGACTTAGAAGCAGCCAGCTTGATAACACAGTCCTGTGTGGGCTCTCCGTCCGTCCCTCCCTCGCTTCCCTCATTTCTCATCCCTGCCCCTGAGACTGTGCACCTTCACATAGCCCTGCCATGAGACCTTCATCTCAGGCTTTGCTTTCTGGGGTAACTGAGGCTAAACACTGAGTGGCCCTAAAAGAGGACTGGGATTTGGAAGTTAGATTATTCACCAGAGAACAGACTTTGCTGATGATTAGGCCCAGGTTGTAATTGTTGAAAAAAAGAGGGGATGCGTAGTCTTATCTCATCTCCTAGTCAAAGTCAACACCCTGGTAAATAAGAGTCAAATCCTGAGATGTGAACTGGGGACATTTGAGTGGTTAACCCTGAGAAGCTTGCACCTTCAGACCCCTCAATACCCCTGCTCCCCAGAAGAGGCTGGACATTGACCTCAGCACAGGCAGGAGCCCTGCAAGATGCCACTTGTCCTACTAAAGATGGACCCCTCCACTCTGTTTCTAGGTAAATAACCAAAGTCAGGTCTCCACACAGCCTGAGCAAGAAAGTCAGAGCCTGCTACAGGAGAAAATACCACACTGGCCAAAGGATTCGCTAGCCCTGGCTACTGTGTGTGGGAGGAACCAGGGAATCATGTGTGGGAGTCAATGTTGAAGCTGTTGGACTGGGGGTGGGGTGGAATATAAGCCTGGCCCTGGGGAGTTCTTCCCGTTTGAGGGCCTTTACCCACAACTCAAGATCCAGTGCTATAGCAAGAGATCCCAGAGCTAGTCCTAATAGATGGTCAGGACTGAACTTGGCCTAGAGTAAAATGAGGAGGATAGTGCCAGAACTTTCTCAACATAGTATTGAGGAAGAGGTCAGAAGGCTTAAGGAGGTAGTGTAACTGGAAAGGGGTCCTGATCCAGACCCCAGGAGAGGGTTCTTGGACCTTGCATAAGAAAGAGTTGGAGACGAGTCCACAGAGTAAAGTGAAAGCAATTTTATTAAAGAAGAAACAGAAAAATGGCTACTCCATAGAGCAGCGACATGGGCTGCTTAACTGAGTATTCTTATGGTTATTTCTTGATTCTATGCTAAACAACAGGTGGATTATTTGTGAGGTTTCCAGGAAAGGAGCAGGGATTTCCCAGAACTGATGGATCCCCCCACTTTTAGACCATATGGAGTAACTTCCTGACATTGCCATGGCGTTGGTAAACTGTCATGGCCCTGGTGGGAGTGTCTTTTAGCATGTTAATGTATTATAATGTGTATAATGAGCAGTGAGGACGGCCAGAGGTCGCTTTCATCACCATCTTGGTTTTGGTGGGTTTTGGCCGGCTTCTTTACCACATCCTGTTTTATGAGCAGGGTCTTTATGACCCATAACTTGTCCTGCCGACCTCCTATCTCATCCTATGACTAAGAATGCAGCCTAGCAGGTGTCAGCTTCATTTTACCATGGAGTCGCTCTGATTCCAATGCCTCTGACAGCAGGAATGTTGGAATTGAATTACTATGCAAGACCTGAGAAGCCATTAGAGGACACAGCCTTCATTAGGACACTGGCATCTGTGACAGGCTGGGTGGTGGTAATTGCCTGTTGGCCAGTGTGGACTGTGGGAGATGCTACTACTGTGAGATATGACAAGGCTTCTCTTCAAACAGGCTGCTCCGCTTCTTATTCTCTAATTCCAAGTACCACTCCCCGCCCTTCTTCTCCTTTTCCTTCTTTCTGATTTTACTACATGCCCAGGCATGCTACAGCCCCAGCTCACATCCCTTTCCTTATTTAAAAATGGACTGGGGCCGGGTGCGGTGGCTCACGCCTGTAATCCCAGCACTTTGGGAGGCCAAGGCGGGTGGATCATGAGGTCAGGAGATCAAGACCATCCTGGCTAACACGGTGAAACCCCGTCTCTACTAAAAATGCAAAAAAATTAGCCAGTCATGGTTGTGGGTGACTGCATCCCGGCGGCTCAGGAGGCTGAGGCAGGAGAATGGCATGAAACCGGGAGGTGGAGGCTGCAGTGAGCTGAGATCGTGCCACTGCACTCCAGCCTGGGCAACAGAACGAGACTACGTCTAAAAAAAAAAAAAAAAAAAAAAAGCTGGGGCGTGGTGGTGCGTGCCTGTAATACCAGCTACTCAGGAGGCTGAGGCACGAGAATTGCTTGAACCCAGAAGGCAGAGGTTGCAGTGAGCCGAGATCTTGACCCTGCACTGCAGCGTGGTGACAGAGTAAGACTCTGTCTCAAAAAAAAGAAAGAAAGAAAGAGCACAGAGTCACAGGTATTTGCAGTAGGAAGCTGTCAGTTTAGAGTGCACGGAAATAGAAAGTATATTTTACACTTACAGCACATCTTTGTTTGATTAGCCACATTTAAAATACTGAATAGCAACATGTGGCTATTTACTATTCACTAAAATCTTGGACAGTGCAAGTCTAAAGAATCCTTGATCCGTCCGGCATGGTGGCTCATGCCTTTAATCCCAGCACTTTGGGAGGCCAAGGTGGACGGATCACTTGAGTTCAGGAGTTCGAGACCAGCCTGGCCAACATGGTGAAACCTCGTCTCTACTAACAATACAAAAAAAATTAGCCGGGTGTGGTGGCACATGCCTGTAATCCCAGGTACTTGGGAGGCTGAGGCAGGAGAATAGCTTGAATCCAGCAGGCGCTGCAGTGAGCCGAGATCATGCCATGCCACAACTGCACTCCAGCCTGGGCAACAGAGTGAGACTGTCTCAAAAAAAAAAAAAAAAAAAAGGCTGCGCGTGGTGGCTCACACCTGTAATTCCAGCACTTTGGGAGGCCGAGGTGGGTGGATCACCTGGGTTCTGGAGTTCGAGACCAGCCTGGCCAACATGGTGAAACCCCATCTCTACTAAAAATACAAAAATTAGCTGTGCGTGGTGGTGGGCACCTGAAATCTCAGCTACTCAGGAGGCTGAGGCAGGAGAATCGCTTGAACCCAGGAGGCGGAGGTTGCAGTGAGCCAAGATCATGCCTCTGCACTCCAGCCTGGGTGGCAGAGCAAGACTCCATCTCAAAAAAAAAAAGAATACTTGATTGTCTGGACATTCTGCAGAACATCATACGGAGACACTGTATTGACGACATCATGCTGATTGTAAGCAAGAAATGGCAAGTGTTCCAGAAACACAGGCAAGACACACACATGCCAGAAGGTGAGATATAAACTCTATTAAGATTCAGTGGCCTGCCACACTGGTGACATTTTTAAACCTGCTAGATGTTTGTGTAGAAAAGGATTTAACCTTGCCCAAAGAAGGGCCTGGCCTTTGTCCCCAGCTACTGGGAGGTAATCTCTTTAAACTCTTGAAATATCATTCCTGATAGAAATATTTTTGTTTTGACTAGGGGCCTTGGGCCAGCCAGATAGCAACAACGTGATCTGGGTTGGGGGCTTTGGGTCAGGTGACATCAGTGTGACCTCCTGAGTGGCTAGAGACTGGAATCAACCACATGGGCAGTCAACCCAGCTTACATGATGGAATCCCAGGACACAAGGGCTTGGGTAAGCTTTCCTGGTTGGCAATGCTCTATACTGGGAAACTAAACCCATCCTGACTCCATAGGGAGAGGACAACTGGATATTCTCATTTGGTACCTCCCTGGGCTTTGCCCTATGCATTTTTCCCTTGGCTGATTATTATTATTATTATGAGATGGAATCTCGCTCTGTCACCCAGGCTGGAGTGCAGTGGAATGATCTCGACTCACTGCAACCTCCGCCTTCCTGGTTCAAGAGATTTTCCTGTCTCGGCCTCCCGAGTAACTGGGACTACAGATGCATACCACCACACCCGGCTAATTTTTTGTATTTTTAGTAGAGACGGGGTTTCACGTTAGCCAGGATGGTCTCGATCTCCTGACCTCATGATCTGCCTGCCTTGGCCTCTCAAAGTGCTAGGAATACATGTGTGAGCCACCGCACCCAGCCCCCTTGGCTGATTATTAAAGTGTATCCTTGAGCTGTAGTAAATTATAACCATGAATATAACAGCTTTCAGTGAGTTTTGTGAGCACTTCTAGCAAATTATCAAACCTAAGGATAGCCTTGGGGACCCCTGAACTTGCAATTGGTGTCAGAAGTAAGGGTGCTCATGTGTGTACCATGCCCTCTAATTTTGTAGTTGATTAACTTTCACAACTTTATTATTACTGCTTACACTCAATGTTTATTCACATTTATCCACATATCGCTTATTCTAGTGCCTTGCATCAAATACTTTCTATCTCATGTACTTTATTCTGCTTGAAGTAAATCCTTTAGGATATTCTTTTTTTTTTAACTTTGCACATACATACTTTTATTTTTTATTTTGTTATTTTGTTATTTTTGTGGGTACGTAGTAGGTATATGTATTTATGGAGTACATGAGATGTTTTGATACAGGCATGCAATGTGAAATAAGCACATCATGGAGAATGGGGTATCCATCCTCTCAAGCATTTATCCTTCAAGTTACAAACAATCCAATTACACTCTAAGTTATTTTAAAATGTACAACTAATTTTTTATTGACTAGAGTCACTCTGTTGTGCTATCAAATATAATTTTTTTTTTTTTTTTTTTTTTTTTTGAGACAGAGTCTCACTTTGTGGCCCAGGCTGAAGTGCAGTGGCGCAAGCTCGGCTCACTTCAATCTCTGCCTCCCTGGTTCAAGCGAATCTCCTGCCTCAGCCTCCCACGTAGCTGGGATTATAGGCATGCACCACCACGCCCAGCTAATTTTTATATTTTTTTAGTAGAGATGGGTTTTCACCATGTTGGCCAAGCTGGTCTTGAACTCCTGGCCTCATGTGATCTGACCACCTCAGCCTCCCAAAGTGCTAGGATTACAGGCATGAGCCACCACACCTGGCCAAAATAGAATATTCTTTAGTGAGGTCTGCTGGTGACAATTTTTTTTTTTTTTTTTTTTTTTTGAGACTGAGTCTCACTGTTGTCAGCTCGGGCTAGAGTGCAATAGCGTGATCTCAGCTCACTGCAACCTCCACCTCCCAAATTCCGGCAATTCTCCTGCCTCAGCCTCCCAAGCAGCTGAGAGATTACAGGCACCCACCATCACACCCGGCTAAGTTTTGTATTTTTAGTAGAGATGGGGGTTCACTATGTTGGCCAGGCTGGTCTCGAACTCTTGACCTCAGGTCATCCACCCACCTTGGCCTCCCAAAGTGCTGGGATTACAAGCATGAGCCACCACGCCCAGCCAATTTTTTCTGTTTTTGTCTGAAAATCGTATTTTGTGTCATCTTTGAAATATATTTTTGATGGGTATAAAATTGTTGGTTGATAGTTGTTATCATTATTATTATTATTTTGAGACAGGGTCTCACTCTGTTGCCTATGCTGGGGTGCAGTGATGTGATCCCGGTTCACTGCAGACTTGACCTCCCAGGGCTCAGGTGATCTTCCCACCTCAGCCTCCCTAGTAGCTGGGACCACAGATGCATGCCACCATGCCCAACTAATTTTTCTATTTTTTGTAGAGATGAGGCTTCGCCACGTTTCCCAGGCTGGTCTTTAACTCCTGAGCTCTAGCAATCCACCCACCTTGGCCTTACAAAGTGCTGGGCCATGCATGACCAGCCAGCAGTTACTTTTTATAGCATATTGAATATTTAATATGAATCTTCTGGCATCCATTGTAACTGTTAAAAAAAATCAGCTGTTTACTTGGCACTCTTTTTTTGTTTGTTTTTTGAGACGGAGTCTCGCCCTGTCACCCAGGCTGGAGTGCAGTGGCGCGATCTCGGCTCACTGCAAGCTCCGCCTCCCGGGTTCACGACATTGTCCTGCCTCAGCCTCCCGAGTAGCTGGGACTAAAGGCGCCTGCCACCAAGCCCAGCTGATTTTTTTGTATTTTTCGTAGAGTTGGGGTTTCACCGTGTTAGCCAGGATGGTCTGATCTCCTGACCTCGTGATCCGCCGCCTCGGCCTCCCAAAGTGCTGGGATTATAGGCGTGAGCCACCGCGCCCATCCTCATTTTTTCTTTTTTTTTTCTTTTTTTTTTTTTTTAGATGGAGTCTTACTCTGTCATCTAGGCTGGTGTCCAGTGGCGCGATCTCAGCTCAGTGCAACCTCACCTCCTGCCTCAGCCTCCCAAGTAGCTGGGATTACAGGTGCGTACCATCACGTCCGGCTAATTTTTGTATTTTCAGCAGAGACGGGGTTTCACCATGTTGGACAGGCTGGTCTCAATCTCCTGACCTCAAGTGATCCGCCTGCTCTGGCCTCCCAAAGATTACAGGCATGAGCCACCGCACCCGGCCAAGTAGCACTCCTTTGAAGGTAATCTGCTTCCCGTACCCCTAGCAATTTTTAACAATTTTTCTTCATTTTTATTTCCTGAAGTTTTGTTATTAATAATCTGTGTGCAGATTTCTTTGTATTTCTTTTGTTTGCAGTTCATAGTGATTCTTGAATTAGTGTGTTGGTTTCTGTTATCACCACAGGAAAATCGTCAGCCATTAGCTTTTCAAATATTTCCTGGCTAAATTCTCTCTTCTCCCCTTTCAGTACAATTGATTTGATTAAAACTAAAACGAGGGCCGGGTGCAGTGACTCACGCCTGTAATCCCAACACTTTGAGAGGCTGAGGCAGGTGGATCACCTAAGCTCAGGAGTTCAAGACCAGCCTGGCCAATATGGTGAAACCCTGTCTCTACTAAAAATACAAAAATTAGCCAGGCAAGGTGGCACACATCTGTAGTCCTAGCTACTCAGGAGGCTGAGGCGGGAGAATTGCTTGAATCCAGGAGGTGGAGGTTGCAGTGGGCTGAGATCTCACCACTGCAGTCTGGCCGGGGCGACAGAGTGAGATGAGAATCTGTCTCGAAAAAAAGGTTATGAATGTTTGATAAACTATACTTGTTAGAATGTTTGTTGTAGAATACTATTCATTGATTTTTAAACAATGTTAGATTAAACCATTCACTGGATTTGTGATAATTAACTTACTGATTTTACCTCACTGATTGGTTGTAATTAATACAACTGGTACAAAAAGACTGTGACGAGGCCGGGCACGGTGGCTCACGCCTATAATCCCAGCACTTTGGGAGGCTGAGGCAGGCAGATCACCTGAGGTCAGGAGTTCAAGACCAGCCTGACCAAAATGGTGAAACCCCATCTTTACTAAAAATACAAAATTAGCTGGTCGTGGTGGTGCATGCCTGTAATCCCAGCTCTTCAGGAGGCTGTGGCAGGAGATTCACTTGAACCCGGGAGGCGGAGGTTGCGGTGAGCCGAGATCGCGCCATTGCACTCCAACCTGGGCAACAAGAGCGAAATTCCGTCTAAAAAAAAAAAGAAAAAAACACACACAAAACAAAACAAGACTGTGATGATTCCCAAAAATTAGGAGCATAATTAAAGGAACTCCTGATAAAAATTAATTTTATCTTACATGTAAACTAAAATGACTTTATGAAGTTAATTCAGAAATACAATGCAGGGTATTAGTTTGCCACAGCTGCGTATTCAGCCTAATGTAATATTCTTGTTATTTTTAAATTCTTCTTTTAACTTTACTCATATGTGGATCATCAAATTTCAAAAGATTAAATGACAATACTCTTAGCAGCAAGCTTCCCTAAGCATATAAACATTTTAATGGGTGATGATTCAGAAGGTACCCGAAGAATATGTACTGCCAGATATCATTCATCCCCATATACCTGCCCGACAGACATTCCATTTTGGGACACTGGATAAATGGGTGGGTGGAGAGAAAGATAGGAGAAAGTGGTATAAGCAAATGGCTTTGGAGTCTGATTGACAGCGATTGAAATCCTGTCTCTACCTCTTACCAGCCTCATGATCCTACATGTTACCCTGATCCTCAGGGCCACATCTGTAAATTGGGGGTTGCGATGGCAGCCATCTCACGGGGCCTCTTTTCGGGGAAGGGCAGGAATTATGGATTAAGTGAGCTAGTAATTGTAAAGCACTTAATACAAGGAGGGCGCATAATAAATACTTCATAAACAATGATGGCCATTATCATGACTGAGGTGTATGCAGCTGTCGGGGAATACGGCGACTTCAGAATTTCTGGTAGGCGGGGCTCAAAGGCAGCAAATCACACTGGAAGTCGAGGTGAGGCACTGCTTCTGCACTGACTGCTTCGCTGGAGAGAATGAGGAAGGCTTAGAGGAGATTAGAGGAACTTAGAGTCCTCCGCCTCCAACTCTGTGGGATCTGCTCCCGTGCCAGAGACATTCAGGGGATTTCTCGCACTCTCCCCTCCCCTACGTCCCTCCCGCCCCATCCAACTAACCACACAACACATACAAAATAGCCCCTGCGAGGTTCTGCACGCTGGAAGGGAACGAGAGAAGGGCGCTGCGCTTTCTTGCTGATGCCCTGTACTTCGGCCCCTGGTAGACACAGCCACTTGTCCCCTCAGCCTGCAGAGAAATCCCACGTAGATCGCGCCCGGGTCCTTGGCTTCAGCCAATCTCCCTTTGGTGGGGGTGGGATGCACGATCCAAGGTTTTATTGGCTACAGACAGCGAGGTGTGGTCCGCCCAGAACACAGATTGGCTTCCGAGGGCATCTCGGATCCCTGGTGGGGCGCCGCTCAGACTCCCGTTACAGGCCCGGCTGAGTCCAGGAGGAAGCGGCCAGACCGCGTCCATTCGGCGCCAGCTCACTCCGGATGTCCGGAGCCTCTGCCAGCGCTGCTTCCGTCCAGTGCGCCTGGACGCGCTGTCCTTACCTGGAGAGAGGCTTCACCTTGAAATCCAGGCTTCATCCCTAGTTAGCGTGTGACCTTGAGCAGTTGACTTTATTTTTCAGTGCCTAGTTTTCCAGATACCAGGACTGACTCCAAGGACTATTACTCATCTGGAGGGTTTAGCACAGTACCGGCGCATAGTAAATTTCCATGTCAGTTTTGGTTACCTTTCATGCACTTGCAAACATGCCATGCTCTGAAACGAAATAGGCACTTTTTTTTTTTTTTTTTTTTTTTTAAGGAGTCTTCCTCTCGCCCAGGCTGGAGTGCAGTGGCGCGATCTTGGCTCACTGCAACCTCCACCTCCCGTGTTCGAGATTCTCCTGCCTCAGCCTCCTGATTAGCTGGGACTACAGGCGCGCCACGACGCCCCGTTAATTTTTGTATTTTTAGTAGAGACGGGGTTTCGCCATCTTGGCCAGGCTGGTCTAACTCCTGACCTCAGGTGATCTGACTGCCTCGGCCTCTCAAAGTGTTGCGATTACAGGCATGAGCCACTGCATCTGGCCACAAATGAAATAAGCAAATCTTTTAACCTGCTCTAATAACATAGTGAAAAGACCATATTATTATTAGAGCAGGTTAAGGGATTTGCCTATTTCGGGTTCTAGTTATAGTCTTAAACTTGGACATTCTTGTAGAAAGTAAAAAGTTTCCTCTTCAAAGTTCCCCTTCTTGTTAAAGAATACATCATAAGTGTTAGAAGTAATAGTTTCTTTTAAAGACTAACTTTCTTCAAGCCTCCTTGCTTTGTGCTAATAACTCTTTGTTAAACCCTATCCTATGTAACTGTTGGAGATGCTCACAGGCACTTTCCAGTTCACAGCCTATGCCCCTTCCTTATTTGGAAATGTTATTGCTTCCTTAAACCTTTCGGTAAGCAATTTCCTCTCCTTCTTCGTTCTTCCTTGCACTTACCTATTTAGAAAGTTTTAGGCTATTAGCAAATCGGCTATCTGTTTAACAGTGTGAGGTCCTGTTCCAGCCAATGGATGCAGGACACAGCAGTGAGGACGACCCAAATGCATAAGGGATAAATATGTCTGCTTTTCCTTTGTTCAGGTGTGCTCTGGACATTGTTCCATCTGCGACTGAGCACCCTTTCTGCAGAAAGTAAAGATTGCCTTGCTGAGAGATCTTTTGTCTCGGTGCTGACTTTTCTTCATGGCGCTGATTACCTATTTCTAACAATTTTGGTATTTCTAACATTCTGAACAATCTTGGGCTAGTTGTCTCTTCTGGGCCTGTTTCCCCATCCGTCACATGATAAACTTCATTGGTTTAAAAACCCCAGCGAACATTTATTGAGTTACTATTACCTTCCTGCCCTCCCCAACCCCAATCCCAGGGAGCGGTTACAACCTCAGCCACTGAGCGCACTCGCCGGGTGTAAGAAGCACCAAAGACAGGGAGGCTTGATTGATTTTGCTTTGGGAGTAGAGGGAGGGTCAGAAGATTCACAGGAAAATGGCATTTGAGCAAGGATGATTCACTGGAGCTAGCTTTTAAATACTGGCGAGGCTTTTATGTTGCAGTCCCTTACAAAGTTGAGCATTCGCAGGGACTGCAGTCCGAAATAAGCCCGCTTCCCCTTTTCATTCGCTAATGATCCAGGGAGCTGCTGGTTCCGCATGCAGCACGTTGTGCCTTTTCCTAATCAGGGTTCTGCATCGCCTCGAACCCGCAGGCCATGGCGGGGTCTCCTGAGGAAGCAGGGGCTGGGGTGCAGGGTGAAGCTGCTCGTGCCGGCCAGCGCCTGTGAGCAAAACTCAAACGGAGGAGCAGGAGGGATCGAGCTGGAGCGTGGCAGGGTTGGCCCTGCCTTTTAGAAGGGCGCAATTTGAAGGGTGCCCAGGGGCCGGAAGCCGGGGACCTAAGGCCCGCCCCGTTCCAGCTGCTGGGAGGGCTCCCGCCCCAGAGAGTTAGTTTTGCAGAGACTGGGTCTGCAGCGCTCCACCGGGTGCCGGCGACAGACGCCACAAAACAGCTGCAGGAACGGTGGCTCGTTCCAGGCACCCAGGGCCCGGGAAAGAGGCGCGGGCAGCACGCGCGGGTCACGTGGGCGATGCGGGCGTGCGCCCCTGCACCCGCGGGAGGGGATGGGGAAAAGGGGCGGGGCCGGCGCTTGACCTCCCGTGAAGCCTAGCGCGGGGAAGGACCGGAACTCCGGGCGGGTGGCTTGTTGATAATATGGCGGCTGGAGCTGCCTGGGCATCCCGAGGAGGCGGTGGGGCCCACTCCCGGAAGAAGGGTCCCTTTTCGCGCTAGTGCAGCGGCCCCTCTGGACCCGGAAGTCCGGGCCGGTTGCTGAATGAGGGGAGCCGGGCCCTCCCCGCGCCAGTCCCCCCGCACCCTCCGCCCCGACCCGGGCCCCGCCATGTCCTTCTTCCGGCGGAAAGGTAGCTGAGGGGGCGCCGGCGGGGAGTCAGGCCGGGCCTCAGGGGCGGCGGTGGGGCAGGTGGGCCTGCGAGGGCTTTCCCCAAGGCGGCAGCAAGGCCTTCAGCGAGCCTCGACCTCGGCGCAGATGCCCCCTGAGTGCCTTGCTCTGTTCCGGGACTCTTCTGGGAGGGAGAAGGTGGCCTTTTTGCGCGAGGTCAGAGGAGTATTGTGGCGCTGGTTCAGAAGCGATTGCTAAAGCCCATAGAAGTTCCTGCCTGTTTGGTTAAGAACAGTTCTTAGGTGGGGGTTAGTTTTTTTGTGTTTCTTTGGGCACCGTGGATCAAGATCAAGGAAATCTCTTTAGAACCTTATTATGGAAGTCTGAAGTTTCCAAATATTGAGGGTTTTATGTCTGAAAGCAACACGTGAAAAAATTGTTTTCTTCACCCAGTGCTGTCTTCCAATTTCCTCTTTGCGGGGAGGGGTAGTTACTGCTGTTACTAAAATAAAATTACTTATTGCTAAAGTTCCCCAACAGGAAGACCACTACTTTTGATGACTTTGCAAGTTTGCTAACTACTGGAACCCTAACTTAAAAACGAACTACTTACATTTTTGATTTTCAGTTCTATTACCTGCCCAATGTTTACGTAGAAGCAGCTTGATTTTGATTCTGGGTAAGGTTGTTGCACTTCATTAAAAATACGTATCCGAAGTGAGCAAGTGTGGGTCTGTGGACAGCAGTGATTTTTCCTGTCAATTCCTGTTGCTTCAGATAAAATGTGCCAGACAGAGGCGGTGGCTCACGCCTGTAATCCCAGCACTTTGGGAGGCCGAGGCGGGTGGATCACCTGAGGTCAGGAGTTCAAGACCAGCCTGACCAACATGGAGAAACCCCGTGTCTACTAAAAATACAAAATTAGCCAGGGTGGTGGCGCATGCCTGTAATGCCAGCTACTTGGGAGGCTGAAGCAGGAGAATCGCTTGAACCTGGGAGGCGGAGGTTGCGGTGAGCCGAGATCGCACCATTGCACTCCAGCCTGGGCAAAAAGAGCGAAACTCCGTCTCAAAAAAAAAAAAGTACCAGACAGAAATGGTTTTGTTTTCTTTTTTTGTTTTGAGACGGAGTTTCGCTCTTGTTGCCCAGGCTGGAGTGCAATGGTGCGATCTCAATCTCGGCTCACTGCAACCTCTGTCTCCCAGGTTTAATCGATTCTCCTGCCTCAGCCTCCCAAGTAGCTGGGATTACCCATGCCCCACCACGCCCGGCTAATTTTTGTATTTTTAGTAGAAACTGGGCATTACCATGTTAGGCTGGTCTTGTACCCCTGACCTCAAGTGGGCCTCCTACCTCGGCCTCCCAAAGTGCCAGGATTACAGGCGTGAGCCACCGCGGCCAGCCAGAAATGGGTTTTGGAAAAAGTACTAAACAAAATCGAACTTGGATTCATATGACAGTTCTGCTACTAACTGTAACGGGACAGACCAGTTAACCTACTTTTCTGTCTTCTATCAGCTGAGAATTAGATGATTCCCAAAGGCCCGTTGAACTCTGAATGACTTTAAATACTTCTTCTTAAGTGGGTACACGGTTTTGGTAACTGATGCTAGGTGATGAATGCGTGAAAGTGCTTAATGAATGAAACCGGTAAAATAGTAGGAGGAAGCTTTATTGGTAAGGCAAGGGTATACCTAATAGCTCTCTAATTTGTTGGTATTGAAGTGGTTAACTTTTGTTTTTTTAAGGGGGAAAAGCATTCTAAGAATAATGAGGCAAACTGCATATTGCACAAGAGACTGTTGTCTCTATTCAACAAATATCTTTTGAGTGTCCAGAGTCTGCCAGGTGCTGTGCTAGGCCCTCACGATTGAGTAGTGAACCAGGGAATGTCCCTGCACCCATGGAGCTTATTGTCTGCTGGGGCAGACAGATAATAAATAAGCAAACAAATCTTCTCTCTTCTTCCTCTCGCTCCATGTAAGTGTGTGTATAGGTGTATACTTACAAATTGAGTAAAGTGTTATGAAAGATTTAAGAGGAGAAACGCATTTTGGTTAGATGTTAGAGAGAGGACTCAGCAGGTGACCTTGAAACTTAGAGCTGAAGGATCAGTAGGAGGTAACTAGAGAGGCCAGGGAATGTCATGTTCAAAGGTCAGGAGGCAAGAAAGAGCATGGTGCCCTTCAAGAGAGGAAAGAAGGCTACTGTGACTGGGGCATAAATGTAGGCAAGTGTCGGGTGATTGAGAGCTCTACAGGCCATGGTTAGGTTTTATTCCTAATGCCGAGATGCCAAACATGGTGGTTCATATTTGTAATCCCAGTACTTTAGGAGGCTGAGGCAGGAATATAGCTTGAACCCAGGAGTTCAAGACCAGCCTGAGCAACATGAGACCTGTACAAAACATTTAAAAAATTGCTGGGTATGATGGTGCACACCTGTGGTCCCAGCTACTCAGGAGGCTGAGGCAGAAGGATCACTTGAGCCTAGGAGGTGGAGGCTACAATGAGCCATATTTGAGTCACTACACTCCAGCCTGGATGACAAAGTAAGACCCTGTGTCAAACAAAATACAGAGAGAATATTAATTTAAAATTTTGAAAGAGGAGTGATCTGAACTTATCTTAAAAAGATCATTCTAGGGCACGGTGGCTCATGCCTGTAATCAAGGGCTTTGGGAGGCTGAGACAGGAGGATCACCTGAGGCCAGTTCAAGATCAACCTGTACGACCTAGAGAGACTCCATCTCTACAAAAAGAAAAAATAAGTAGCTGGGTGTTGTGAGCTATTCAGGAGGCTGAAGCAGAAAGATCACGTGAGCCCAGGAGTTTGAGGCTGCGGTAAGCTGTGATCCCACCACTGCAACACAGTGAGATCCTGTCTCAAAAAAAAAAAAAAAAAATCATTCTAGGTGCTTTTTGGAGGCTGGATATGGTAAGAGTAGAAGCTGGAGATGGTCCTGTTAGGGATTCGATTCAGACTTTAAATACCACCAATGCGTTGAGTCCCAAATTTACATCACTACGTTGGATCCTTGCCCCTGAATCCAGACTGGTATATCCAACTTTAGGTTCACTTTGTATTTCTACCTGACCAATATAGAGGTGTCCAATCTTTTGGCTTCCCTAGGCCACATTGGAAGAAGAATTGTCTTGAGCCACACATAAAATACGCTAACGCTAACAATAGCAGATGAGCTAAAAAAAAAAAAAAAATCACAAAACTCATAATGTTTTAAGAAAGTTTACGAGTTTGTGTTGGGCACATTCAAAGCTATCCTGGGCCGCGGGTTGGACAAGCTTAATCCAGTAGATACCTTCAACTTACAATATCTAAAATTTTATGCCAGATTTAGTCATTTTAAACCTGCTCATCAGTTTTTCTCAAGAAGTAGTATTTTGGCTTTTTTTTTTTCTTCTTTTTTTTTGAGATGGAGTTTCGCTCTTATTGTTCAAGCTGGAGTGCAGTGGCGGATCTTGGCTCACTGCAGCCTCCACCTCCTGGGTTCAAGTGATTCTCCTGCTTCAGCCTCCTGAGTAGCTGGAATTACAGGCATGCGCCACCATGACCAGCTAATTTTTGGAGACAGGGTTTCACCATGTTGGTCAGGCTGGTTTTGTACTCCTAACCTCAGGTAATCTGCCTGCCTCGGCCTCCCAAAGTGCTGGGATTACAGGCGTGAGCCACCGCTCCTCGCTGCATTTTTGGATTTTTAGTTGCTCAGCCCAAAACTTTGGTACATCTTTGAACCTCTTCTTTCCTCCTACTCTATATCTGATCCATCAGCAAATCTGTTAGGTCTACCTCACACATATCCAGATCCTACCACTTCTCACCATCTGTGACAATTAACACCCTGGTCTAGGCAGTCATCTCTGTTAAGATTGAGTGGTTAAGGACGTCCTCTAAGGAGATGACATTCAAATCTTAGCTTAAATGTCAAGAGGGAGCTGGTTTTATAAAGATTGAGGAGGCAGCAGCATTTTGCCATAGGCTTCCATTTGATTTCCATTCCATTCTTGATACTTATGGTATATATTCAAAACAAATGCACAGAAACAGACCCAGGTATATATGGGAATTTCGGATATAGAGTTCCTAGTTGGGAAAAGATAGACTGATCTGTAAATGATGCTAGTTATCCATCATTTGGCAAAAAATAAATTCCTGCCTCCTCTCATATATATCAGATCAACAGACCTTTTCTGTTAAGGGCCAAATCGTAAATATTTTAGGCTTTCCAGACCATATGGTTTCTGTCATACTCTCCTGTATCCTTGAAGCCATAGACAATATGTAAACAAATGGGCATGGCTGTGCTACGATAAAACTTTACTTACAAAAACTGGTAGTGGGCCAGTTTAGGCATGGCCAGCACTTTGGAAGGCTAAGGCAGACGGATCACTTGGGGTCAGGAGTTTGAGACCAGCCTGGCCAACATGGTGAAACCCCGTCTCTACTAAAAATACAAAAAATAGCTGGGCATGGTGGTGCGTGTCTATAATTCCGGCTACTCTGGAGGCTAAGACACAAGAATCACTTGAACCCAGGAGGCAGCAGTTGCGGTGAGCCAAGATAGCACCACTGCACTCTAGCCAGGGTGACGGAGTCCTAAAGCAAAACAAAACAAAAGGTAGTGGGTTGGATTTGGCCCATGGGCTGTGGTTTGCCAATCCCTGATACAGAAACAAATTCCAGGTAGATAAGAGCCCAGAATGTTAAAAAAAACAAAACTTGAAATCATGTAGAAGAACAGGTAGGGGGAAAAATCCTGATCTCAGGATAGGAAGGGATATTGCTTAAAATAAGACACAGGAAAATATAATCCATGTTGTGTAAATTTGACTATGTTAAAACTTTCGCCGAGCATGGTGGCTCACTCCTGTAATCCCAGCACTTTGGGAGGCCGAGGTGAGCAGATCACGAGGTCAGGAGATTGAGACCATCCTGGCTAACACGGTGAAACCCCGTCTCTACTAAAAATACAAAAAATTAGCCGGGCGTGGTGGCGGGCGCCTGTAGTCCCAGCTACTTGGGAGGCTGAGGCAGGAGAATGGCCTGAACCCGGGAGGCAGAGCTTGCAGTGAGCTGAGATCGCGGCACTGCACTCCAGCCTGGGCGACAGAGCAAGACTCCGTCTCAAAAAAACAAAACAAAACAAAGCAAAAAACCTAAAACTTTCATACAATAAAATATACCTAAGATACTTCTAGAAGAGAAGATTTACATCCAGGACATGTATGGAATTTCTACAAGTAAAAAGTAAAAGACAAGGGACATGAAGAGGCAGTTCACAAAAGAGGAAACCAAAATGACCAATAAACATGAAAAAGAATGTTTTAACCTCAAAGGAAACAAGGAAATGAATTTAAAACATCAAATGCCATTTCAAAACTAGTAAGTTGGCAAAATTGAAAATACCAAGGATGAGAATATGAAGCATGGCTATATGAGTGCATGGAACTGGTACAGTCACTTTCATTAAAAATGCACATAATTTGTTTTTTTATTTTTTTTTTGAGACAGTCTCTGTTGCCCAGGCTGGAATGCAGTGGCATGATCTCGGCTCACCACAACCTCTGCCTCCTGGGTTCAAGCAATTCTCTTGCCCCAGCCTCCTGAGTAGCTGGGATTACAGGCGCTTGCCACCACGCCCAGTTAATTTTTGTATTTTTAGTAGAGACAGGGTTTTGCCATGTTGGCCAGGCTGGTCTCGAACTCCTGACCTCAGGTGAGCTGCTTCCCAAAGTGCTAGGATTAGAGGCGTGAGCCAACGCTCCTGGATGAAAAAAATGCACATAATTTGTTACCTAGCAGTTCCATTTCTAGAGGCTTATCGTAGAGAAATTCTTGCTTATATGCATAGGAAGACGTGTACTAGAATGTTCATCAGTTGAATGTTTAAGTGAAAATTAGGAAATAAAGTAAATATTCATTAACAGGAAAATGAGTAAATAAAGGTATATTTATAAAGGAATTAAGCAGCTAAAATGAATAAACTAGAGCTGCGTGAATGAACTAGAACTGGTTCAATAGTCATGTCAGATTATTGAATGAATACAGGTCAGATATGTATAGAGTGCCATTTGTGTAATTAATTTTTTTATTCTTTATTTTTTTGAGATGGAATCTCACTCTGTTGCCCAGGCTGGAGTGCAGTGGCGTGATCTCGGCTCACTGCAACCTCGACTTCCTGGGTTAAAATGATTCTCCTGCCTCAGCCTCCCGAGTAGTTGGGGTTACAGGCATGCACCACCATGCCCAGCTCATTTTTCTATTTTTAGTGGGCACAGGGTTTCACCATGTTGGCCAGGCTGGTCTTGAACTCCTGACCTCAAGTGTTCCACCCAACTTGGCCTCCCAAAGTGCTAGGATTACAGGCGTGAGCCACTGTGCTCAGCCATTTGTGTAATTTTTAAAGATGTGCAGAATAATGCCATTAAAAAGATATGTATATATATACACATTTGGCAGGGTGTGGTGGCCCACACCTGTAATCCCAGCACTTTGGGAGGCTGAGGCGGGAGGATCACTTGAGCCCAGGTGTGCAAGACTAGCCTGGGCAAGATAGCAAGACCCCATCTCAACAACAGAAAGGATAATTAGGCATAGTGGCATGAGGATCACTTGAGCCCAGGAGTTCGAGTGTTATCAGGCCACTGCACTCTAGCCTGGACAACAAAGCAAGACCCTGTCTCAAAAAAATAAAAATAAAAAGTATTTGTATGTGGTCATAGTCAAAAAACATACATGGAAGGAAAATGTCTTATTTATTTATTTATTTATTTATCTATTTTTTAAGACAGAATCTTGCTCTGTCACCCGGGCTGAGGTACAGTGGTGTAATCTCAGCTCACCGCAATCTCCGCCTCCCGGGTTCAAGCGATTCTCCTGCCTCAGCCTTCTAAGTAGCTGGGACTACAGGTACCCGCCACCACACCCTGCTAATTCTTGTGTTTTCAGTAGAGACAGGGTTTCACCATGTTGGCAAGGCTGGTCTCGAACTCCTGACCTTAAGTGAGCCACCCGCCTTGGCCTCCCAAAGTCCTGGGATTACAGGCGTGAGCCACTGCGCTCAGCCAGAAAATATCTAATTTAGTATAGTATTTATATCTGGGAAAGGAAGGGTCAGGTGGTGATTCATAGGAACTCTAAAGTCAATGTATAATACTTAGGGGGACAGAAGGAAATAAAGCAAAATGCTGATATTTGATTGTTGAGTTGCGTGTATGTTAGAAGTATAACATAGGAGATCTGATTGATAGTAGGAGAATGTTTTTAGGATGGTAAAAGTGGAACCATGGTGGTTTATTTTGGCAGTAGAATCAGTTGGTCATAGTTTGTATGTGGAAGGTAATAAATAGACCATGTTAAGGATGACTTCCGGAATTTTGGTCTGAGTAGTGGGTGGATGACTGTCATTCATGAGGGAAGATGAAGACTGAGGTAGGAACAGGTTTGGGAGAAGATGACATGTTCCCTTTTAGACAAGTGGAATTATGGAAGATGACAGGTAGGTGGTTAGCTATATGAATTTGAGATAAAAGATTTAGGATGGAGATATAAATTTAGGAGTAACAGCGTATCTATGGTATTGTAAGCCTTAAGAATGGGTAGGATCAGCCAGGAAATACAGATGTATATGCAGAAGAGAGGAGTCAAGGAAGCCAAGACAAGTTAATGTTTCAAGTGAGTGATGTAGTCCTTGGGCAGATGCTGCTGAGAGGGCTGCAAACCCCAGTGACCCTACAACATTTTTAAATGTTGTCTTCCTGACAGCAGTGATCAGTACCTGCAACGATCTTATTTATTTTTTTCATGTTAGTCTCCACACACTTGAATGTAGACTTTTTGAAGGCAAAATCATTGCCTTTTCTGAGCTGGGAGCGTGTCTGGCACATACCAAGCACTCAACAGTTGATGTATTGACTTCAACCAGATACTCTGAGGGCGAGTTATTTCCTGCTACTAGCCTTTCACCTTTCAATGTTTAAGAGCACAAATAGAGAGATGGGCACATTTTGGCATTTCTTATTTTGATAACCTTTTCCTGGTAAGATTTTTTAATGTTAAAAAAAAAACAAGAAAAGAGGGTTAAAAATAGTCTTACGTCAGATCCTGTAATAGAATTCACACTTGGCTTAAGCTGCTGGGCACCTTCCTATCTTGGATGTCATATTAGCTTATCTACAGCAGAATTTTTACTGTTTTATGTAATAAGGAAGCAATTATATGATTATTTTACAGACAAATTATTCTTTATCTTTTATTTTTTTAGACGGAGTCTCTCTTTGTCTCCCAGGCTGGAGTACAGTGGCACGATCTCAGCTCACTGCAACCTCCTCCTCCTGGGTTCAAGCAGATCTCTGCCTCAGCCTCCCGAGTAGCTGGGCTTACAGGTGCCTGCCACCACGCCCAACTCATTGTTTTGTATTTTTAGTAGAGATGGGGTTTCACCATGTTGGCCAGGCTGATCTTGAGCTACTTACCTCAGGTGATCCACCCGCCTTGGCATCCCAAAGTGCTGGGATTACAGGCGTGAGCCACCGTGCCTGGCCCAGACAAATTATTATACTTTGAGTGTTAGAGGCTTAGGATGTTTTCTCTTGATGCTATGGGAGGAATAAGTGGTAAGATGTGATACACAACCAAAGACCTTTCTTCAATATGCTTCTAGTAGCTAGTACTATGGATGACACATGGTAATACTATTGGTTAGCATTTGTCCTCAATTTACTGTGCTAGTTACTCTTCTAAGCCCCTTACAGGTATATATTTTTTTCATCAATAACCCTCTAAGGTAGTTTTTATTATTGACCTAATTTTATAAATCAAGAAAATTAAGACCCAGAGAAGTAAGTAATTTGTCCAAGATCACACGGCTTATAAGTGGTAGAGCCAGAATTTGACCCCAGATGTTGTGACTACATTGTCTCTCCATAAGCAGGTTCAACTCTTTTGACTGGATGCTGTTCCAAGGTCACTTCCTTAGAGAAGCCTTTGCTGACATCTGCCCTCCTGTGCCCTTCTCCAAGGCTGTCCATTGTTCTAGAACTTTGAATACTCATCTTAGAATAAAGCTGGTCTAATTTTTACAGTGTTATAGAATGGATCTCTGACTGCAAAAGTTGGTCATAATTATCTTTTTATATTCTAGTGAAAGGCAAAGAACAAGAGAAGACCTCAGATGTCAAGTCCATTAAAGGTAAGTTCTGCCCTTGGCAGTCCACTGCATTAAAAAGTGATGTGCTTTGCATTTGTGAGCTCTTTAATCCTGTTTTCTCTCTTTTGGCATTAATCATTTCTGCCTTATTTTATAATTACTTATGATTTTGATTTATTTCCCTCTTTAACCTGTATAATGCTTTAACACCTAGCATATAATAAGTAGGCTTTTTTTTTTGGAGATGGAGTCTTGCTCTGTCGCCCAGGCTAGAGTGGCACGATCTTGGCTCACTGCAAGCTCTGTCTCCTGGGTTCACACCATTCTCCTGCCTCAGCCTCCCCAGCAGCTGGGACTACAGGTGCACGCTGCCACGCCTGGCTAATTTTTTGTATTTTTTATTAGAGACAGGGTTTCACCATGTTAGCCAGTATGGTCTCGATCTCCTGACCTTGTGATCCGCCTGCCTCGGCCTCCCAAAGTGCTGGGATTACAAGCTTGAGCCACCGCTCCCAGCCACAAGTAGGCTTTTTTACCTTAATTTCATTTTTTTGAGATGGAGTCTTGGTCTTATCCCCAGGCTGGAGTGCAAGGGTGCCATCTCGGCTCACTGCAACATCCACCTCCTGGGTTCAAGCGATTCTCCTGCCTCAGTCTTCCGAGTAGCTGGGATTACAGGTGGCCGCCACCATGCCCGGCTAATTTTTGTATTTTTAGTAGAGACAGGGTTTCACCATGTTGGCCAGGCCAGTCTCGAACTCCTGACCTCAAGTGATCCACTCGCCTTGGCCTCCCAAAGTCCTGGGATTACAGGCATGAGCCACCACGCCCAGCCATAAGTCGGCTTTTACTGAACCTTGTGTGTATTGGCTATCCTAGTGATTACAGTGAACCAGTGCCCTTCTTATTAATCACACATTTAATTGTTCCCTAAAAATGATTAGTTCACTCTATTTAGTAAGACAAAAAATGAAGAATACTCTTAACTGAGCAGTCTGTTAACTGTAGGAAAGCACTGACACTTGTAAGGCTTAGTTTTCTGTCATTTATCCAGAAGTATGGTTGATTACAGTTTTTGCTTTTTTATTTGGATGAACAACCTTAATTTAAAATATATTTTGTTTATTTTTTTGTTGGGATCGATACATTGTCCTTGTTTATAGATTAGAGCATGCTTTTTGAAGATGCTGTATTATTCACTGATTTTATTTGTCCAGTGTACAGAGATTGAAGTGGGAAAATTATAATGGAAATTGTTTCCATAGTCATTACATATTAATTTCATCAATTTATTTCCATAAAATCTGTAGATTGCTACTTATTTAGATTTTTCTTTCAAATGTTTTTATGTTGTATTGCTTGCATTGAGTATTTATTCTATATGCTCAATTTGCTGGAGAAGAAGACTAATTATAACTTAGGCAAGTTGTAAAATTAGGGAAAAAAATAAGGTACCTTATAGCCTAGTTTATTTATTTCTTATGTAAAGCCAGTTGGATTCCACATTAGTTCAAACTGCCTTCTTTGAGCAAAATTTGATTGGCAGTGATAAAGGCTTAAAGCCCTTCTCAAGCAGAGACCTGTAAAGACTAGATCTGACTGTAGTAGAAGGAAGGAACTTAGATGTTTCAGGCAGTGAGAACACCAGTCTTCCACTCTAAACTTTGCCACTAACAGTATGACCTTGGGAAGTTGTAACTTTCTTCAGATTCTTCATTTGTTGAATAGGGGGATTGGCCTAGCTAATTTCTAAATCTCTACTGGGCTAAAAAATTCTGTGCTTATACTCTGATTATGATAGTACATAATCTGTGCTTAACATTCACTGACTTAACCTTAGGATAATACAGAAGCAGTACAAGAAATAGCCCCTCAAGACGTTTGCAGTCTGGTTAGAAAGACAAACTTATACACAGAACAGTAGCAAATAAACCAAAATAATAATAGCTGCCATTTATAGAACACTTCTTCTGTTCTGGGCATTAGACAAAAACTGACTATAACAGTGAACAAAAAAGACTTAGGTCCTGCCCTCATTGAACTTACAGATTAGCAGGGGAGAGGAACATTAATCAAGTAATTCCACAGATGGCTTAGCCTAGATTGGTAGTGGTGGAAGTAAAGAGATCTGAATGGACTTGAAAAAAAATTAGGGGGCAAAATGGATAGAAGTTTATTATTGATTAAATATGAGGTGTGAGAGAGAGGGATATTTAAGATTGATACCTACCTTCTGGCTTGCCTAACAGAACCAAACCAGGAAATTATATGTTCAGTTTTGTGATGTTGAGTGGGAGGTGCTTTTGAGTCATTCATTTATATATGTTACATATGTTATTTTATATGCACAGTAATTTTAAGGCCTGAGTTTTAAACCAAAGGTTAGAGAGTGATTTTTTAGAGTCTAGCAAACCTAAGTTGAAATCCTGCCTGTTGAAAAGGCTGTTTACTAGCTCATTAACCTAGGGCAAAGTATTCAACTTGTTTTCATTTTTGTCTTCATCTCTAAAATGAGGAAAATATGGTCTTACAAGATTGTCCTGAGAGATAGATGAAATAATATCCAAAAAAAAAAGGTACATAGAGAAACTCACATAGTGCCTGGTATATAGTAGGTCCTCCATTGGTAGCTGTCATTATCTAGTTTTAACATAGCCTTCAGTTTGTTGAGTTAGTCAAACTACGTGAAGCATTGCAAGGAGTTCAGAGGAATTTGTGATCAACAAATGATTTCTGAAGTTTAGGGAAGACTTCATGGAAATGACACTTACCTTGTATAAAAGTTGAAGAATAAGAAAGATTTGAATGAGAGATTCTTTCTCTTTTCTCCCTACCAGCCCAGCTTCTTATTTGAGGATATATTGCGCAGAGGGGCCTTTGGACAAGTAGGGGGAGATTTTTACAGAAAGATTGAGTTGAAGGTATAGAAGGCTGTAAAGACCAGAAAAGAGAATTGAGACAGAGGAAGCAGGAAGCCACTATAGGTTTTTGAGCAAGATATTGATGCTGTGAGTATGGTGTTTATGAAAGGTTAGTCTGGAAGAGATTTGCAGGATGGAGACCCCAGAAGTTTTTTTGTTATAATACAGAAAGACTTGCACTGAGGGTGTGGTGTTAAAAATAAACAGGTAAGTAAATGTTTAAACATCTTGAAGGAAAAGTCAACAAATCTTAGCAAGTAAACGGATACAGTGAAAAAGAATGGAACCGAGATTTTGAGTTTTGGAGACTGGTGGGTTAAACAGACAGGGAAATTGAGAGGAGAATCAGACGATGATGTTTTAAGTTGATATTTAGACAGATTGTGCTTGAGATGGTAAAGTCAATGTGGGTGGGAATGCCTAGTAGCGAGTAATCAGTGATACAAGACCAAAGCCCAGGTCAAAGACAAGTCACAGATACAGATGAGGGATTTTTCATCTGCTCCGCAGAGGTGTACCCCAGGAGCTGTTGCAAAGAGTCCATGTGGAGGGTGTGAGTAAGATGTTCCCCTTGAATTTGCCAGAATTACTTTTTTTTTTTTTTTTTTTCTGAGACAGATTCTTGCTCTGTTGCCCAGGCTGGAGGGCAGTGGGGAGATCGCGCGGCTCACTGCAACCTCTGCCTCTCGGGTTCGAGCGATTCTCCTGCCTCAGCCTCCCAAGTAGCTGGGATTACAGGCTCACGCCACCACGCTCAGCTAATTTTTTTTGTATTTTTAGTAGAGATGGGGTTTCACCATGTTGGCCAGGCTGGTCTCGAACTCCTGGCCTCGTGATCTGCCCGCCTCAGCCTCCAAAAGTTCTGGGATTACAGGCGTGAACCACCACACCCGGTCCCTTGTTAAGTTTATTTTGGTGGGAAGCAAAGGAGGTTTCAGCTTTAAAAAAGTTTGAAAATTATTGCTCTGGTAATAATTAAAGATTTGAGAGTAAATATGCTTTCTAGCAGAAAGAATAAAAGAAGAACAGATAGCCTCAAGAAGGGGAGCCAAAGAAGCAGGCTATATCTGACACACTGGGTGTTGATAAATGGGTATTAAAAGAATGAGAGGAATGAGCAGATAGAAGAGGAAATTAGGAGAGTATAATACCATGGAAACCAAGAAAGATAGACTATCAGGAAGGAGTGGTAAAAATAAGTTACTAGTTCTAAGAGAGATGTTAAGAGGGACCAGGGAAAGCCTTGTACAAGAGAGATGTTAAGAGGGACCAGGGAAAGCCTTGTACAAATGAGTTAGTAGCATTTTACATTATATACATCTAATTAAGAAACAATGCGAGAGTCTCACCATTCCTATAGACTCTTACTTGTACTTGTCTGAACACGAAAACGCTTTTGTTTATAAATAAGCTAAAAATTATTTTGCTCCAGTTTCTCATGAAAATAAAAATAAACCTTTTAACATTGATAAAATAGTTTAAAGACAGTCACTCTTCATTTTGTAATTCCCACAACTATTATTGAATGACTGAAATTATCTTTATTCTGAAGCCAAAAGGGTGATACTGATATTTCTTCAGACTACTAAAAATATATTTTATGAATTTTTAGTGTGCTTTATCTTTTTTTTTTTTTTGAGATGGAGTTTCACTTCCGTTGCTCAGGCTGGAGGGCAGTGGTGCAATCTCAGCTCACTGCAACCTTCGCCTCCCAGGTTCAAAAAGTTCTCCTGCCTCGGCCTCCCAAGTAGCTGGGATTAAAGGCACCTGCCCCCCACACCCAGCTAATTTTTTGTATTTTTACTAGAGACAGGGTTTCACCATGTTGGTCAGGCTGGTCTTGAACTCCTGACCTCAGGTGATCCACCCGCCTCGGTCTCCCAAAGTACTGCGATTACAGGCATGAACCACCACGCCTGGCCTGAGGAATATTTTTCTAGGTTTCCCCCCACCCCAAGCATTTATTTATTCTGCAATTTCAGTTTTGTTCCTAAAGCAAGCAAGGTTTAAGGATTTAAAAATAATCCGTATTTTAGAATGCTTTCTGGCTTTGTTACTTTTTATCCACAGTAGAAGTTCTCAGAGAAAGATCTCCCTCTTTTAATTTAACTTTTTGGCACAGTATTTTGAGAATTATAAATAATATTGAATGTTTTCTGGCCGGGTGTGGTGGCTCATGCCTGTAATCCTGGCTACTTGGGAGGCTGGGGCAGGAGAATCACTTGAACATGGGAGGCAGAGGTTGCAGTGCGCCGAGGTCATGCCACTGCACTCCAGCCTGGGTGACAGAGCAAGACTCTGTCTGGAAAAAAAATAAATAAATAAGAGTGTTTTCTTTCCTATTTTCCACCACTTGATTAAGTTACTTTTCCTCTTAGGTATTTTTTGCTGAGTATGCTGACTTAAGAGTAATGTTACAAAATTTAATTTTTAAAGTTCTCTGCAAGCCCCCTTATGAGAGTTTTAGGCTATCAAATTGTGTTTAATTCTTAACAATTTTTTGAAAAATTATAGCTTCAATATCCGTACATTCCCCACAAAAAAGCACTAAAAATCATGCCTTGCTGGAGGCTGCAGGACCAAGTCATGTTGCAATCAATGCCATTTCTGCCAACATGGACTCCTTTTCAAGTAGCAGGACAGCCACACTTAAGAAGCAGCCAAGCCACATGGAGGCCGCTCATTTTGGTGACCTGGGTAAGTAACTATCATTTTTTATTAACTTGTAATAGAAGGATTTGAGTACAATATGTGAAACTTCTGTAATAGGATACAGAACTATGTAATTGGAAAGTGCTTTGGAAAAAATGTATTTAAAATAACAGCTACAAGTATAATGGGTAGCTGTGTTGTGTTCCTGTAAATATAGAATATAAAGCATGCCCAGTAGAAAAACAAGCATTTCCAGAAGAAATATATCTGACCACTAAATATAAATATATGAAAAAGATGTCTCACTTCATTACTGAGGGAAGTGCAAATTAAAATAATCAGTTAATGTTCCCCTAACGCATTAGCATATATTTAAAGTTTGACAATTTGAATGTCAGTGAAGATGCAGGGAAATACTCCTCCTATTTAGTGATAATATAATCTGGTGAAGACTCTTTGGAAAGCAATTTGGAAATCAGTATAAAATATGCATGTCATTTAGGACACTCTTTCTAAGACCTAGCCCTCAGATACGCTCATTCATATGCGCAGGTGTGTGTGTGTGTGTGTGTGTGTGTGTGTGTGTGTATATGTATGTATGTTTAAGGCTATTCATTATAGTATTGTTTGTGATAGCAAAAAATTATGGACAACATATAAATATCTGTTATAGGGAAATAACCAAATTGTGGTATACGCATGCTCTGGAGTATAATATAGCCATTTGTTTCTATTTATTTTTTTTTTGAGACAGGGTCTTACTCTGTTGCCCAGGCTGGAGTGCAGTGGTACAATCATGGTTCACTGCAGCCTTCACCTCCTGGGCGCAAGCCATTCTCTTGCCTCAGCCTCTAGAGTTACTGGGACTGCAGGCATGTGTCACCACACCCAGATAATTTTTTAATTTTTTGTAGAGACGGGGTCTCACTATGTTGCCCAGGCTGGTCTCAAACTCCTGGCCTCAAGCAATTCTCCCACGTAGGCCTCCCAAAGTGCTGGGATTACAGACATGAACCACCACACCTGGTTCAGTGTAGCCATTTAGAAATCTAAAAAAGACGTGGGAAAATGTCTAAGACATGTTTAAAAGTGAGAAAAGCAAGTCACAGTATGCAGGTAAAATCCGTTATATTAAAATAAGTTCGTTCAAAACTAAAACATATGCAGGAGACCTTTATTTTGTCAGTATTTGTTACCTAAATTTCTGCACTTAGAAAATCGCATGTCATGTTGTCATAAGTTGAAAAAAAGATCCATGAACCAATAGACTTCTAATAAAATCAGTCCTTCTTTTGACATCTCTCTCTACTTTTGTGTATATTCAAACCAGAGTGTCAATGTGTTTGTGGGTCACACTTAGCAATAATACATAGCAAACAAAATGCATATAGCTCAGAGAGTAAAATTGTAAGTTTTGCTAGATCACTCATAAATTGCTGATGAGAATTTTAAATGGTGCAGACACTCTGGAAAACAGGCAGTTTCTTTCTTTCTTTTTTTTTTTTTTTTCTTTTTGAGACAGGGTCTCACTCTGTTGTGCAGGCTGGAGTACAGTGGTGTGATTACAACTCACTGCAGCCTCAACCTCCTCAGGTTCAGGTGATCCTCCCTCCTCAGTCTCCTGAGTAGCTGGGACTATAGGCATGCACCACCACGCCTGGCTAATTTTTGTATTTTTATTTTTTTGTAGAGACGGGGTTTCGCCGTATTTCCCAGGCTGGTCTCTAACTCCTGGACTCAAGCGATCCACTCGTGTAGGCCTCCCAAAATGCTGGGATTACGGGCGTGAGCTACTGTGCCCGGCCTAGGCAGTTTGTTTGTTTGTTTGTTTGTTTATTTATTTGTAGACGGAGTCTCACAGGCTGGAGTGAAGTGGCCCAATTTTTGGCTCACTGCAACCGCCGCCTCCCGCGTTCAAGCTATTCTCCTGCCTCAGCCTCCTGAGTAGCTGAGATGACAGGTGCCTGCCATCATGCCTGGCTGATTTTTGTATTTTTAGTAGAGATGGGGTTTCACCATGTTGGTCAGGCTGGTTTTGAACTCCTGACCTCAGGTGATCAGCCCACCTCGGCCTCCCAAAGTGCTGGGATTACAGGCATGAGCCATCATGCTTGGCTGGTGGTTTCTTATGAGGTGAAACATGCAATTACCATATGACCTAGCAGTTGCACTCTGTATTTATCCCAGAGAAATGAAAACTTACCTTCCTATAAAAACCTGTGCACAAATGTTCATAGCAGCTTAATATCGAAAAACTGGATGTTCTTCAGCAGGTGAATGAACCGGTTCATTCATACCATGGAATACCATTCAGCAATAAAAAGGAACAAACTGTTGATACATTTAACCACTTGGATGAATATCAAGGGAATTATGCTGTCAGACAAAAGCCAATCCCTAAAGACTACATATAGTATGATTCCATTTGGATACTATTCTTGAAATAGAGAAATTAGAGAAATGAAAAGATTAGCGTTTGCCAGATGTTAGAGACAGGGAGGTGAGAGGGGTAAGTGGGTGTAGTTATAAAAGTGCAACATGAGGGATCTTTGTGACGTTGAAGTTGTATCTTGGCAGTGGATGCAGAAATCTCGATGTGATAAAATTACAAAGAACTAAAAACAAGAATGAGTACAGGTAAAACTGGGGAAATCTGAATAAGTTACAGTGTTGTATCACTGTCAGTATCTTAGAGTGATATTGTACTATAGCTTTGCAAGATGTTACCATGGGAGAAACTAAAGTGTACAAGGGATCTCTAGGTATTATTATTTTTTTAGAGATGGGGTTTCACTATGTTGCCCAGGCCGGTCTTGAACTCCTGGGCTCAAGTGATCCGCCCGCCCCAACCTCCCAAAGTACTGGAATTACAGACGTGAGCGACCATGCCTGGCCCTTTCAGTATTGTATCTTACAGCTTCATGTGAATGTAGCATTATCTCATAGAATTTAATTAAAAGAAATTGTAAACCTCACAGAAGATTAGAATTTCCTCAAGTTTGTGATGTTGACAAAGATGAACTAGTTGACACAGTAAGACTGAGGATGATGACACGACGTGCTTCAAAAAAATGATTTGAATATCAATGGATTAAGAAGAGCTCTTTTGACAAATTGATGAAACCCTCTGTCAGTTTTATAAGAATGCCCATCTTTATGATCATGCTATGAAAGCCAATTTTAAAAAAAATTTTTTGTTTTTCCTAACAATTAGCTTGTGGTTATAATTATAATTTAAATTTAGTTAAATATAAGATAAATGATTTTTTATTAAGTTTAGTTTCATTTTTCAAGGTACGATCTCAAAGCTACTCTTTAACCTACTATGAATGAATAATGCTGAGTTCGTAACATCTTTGTAGATATATCCACAGTTTTCCCTCAGAATAAGTGCCTACAAGTGGAATTACTGGATTGAAAATCATGCAGTTTGCTAAGACTTTGCTATCTGTTCCTGAATGCTCCTCCAAAAAGGTTTTGCCAGTTTACATCCTCATGACCAGCGAATGAGAGTGTTGCCTATTTTCCTGTGCCCTTGTTACTGCTTAATAATTTTTGAAAAAAATCTGACAGGCAAAAATGCATTTTATGTTAATTTGCTTTTCTGGGATTTTTTAATGAGGTTCAGTATAGTTTTTAATATTTTTATTGGCCCCTTTGGAACTAGTATCATAAGTTTTTTTTCTTAAGAATTTATGTGGTCTGGGCTGGGCGTGGTGGCTCATGCCTGCAATCCCAGCACTTTGGGAGGCCAAGGTGGGTGGATTGCCGAAGGTCAGGAGTTTGAGACCATCCTGACCAACATGGTGAAACCCGATCTCTACTAAAAGTACAGAAACTAGCTCGGCGTGGTGGCAGGTGCCTGCAATCCCAGCTACTTAGGAGGCTTGAGTCAAGAGAATCGCTTGAACCCAGGAGGCGGAGGTTGCATTGAGCCGAGATCGTGCCATTGCTCTCCAGCCTAGGCAACAAGAGTGAAAAGAGTCTCAAAAAAAAAAAAAAAAAAAAAAAAAAAAAAAAAAGAATTTACGTGGTCTGAATTGCCATTAAAAGAGATATGAGAATTATTGAGTAACAAAGAACTTTTTAATAATTTAGGCAAGTTTTGGACGATTGTACTTTGTTTAGAAACCAAAAGCATAGTATTTGTAGTTTTTTTATTTATTTTAGTTGGTAGGAAGTAAACTTTATTCAAGGTCTCTGGTACCAGTTATTGCTAAAAGTGATCGACTAATCTGTCAATCTGAAATTATTTGTTGCTGAACTGCTAATTCTTTTGCTTCTGTCTTTTAGGCAGATCTTGTCTGGACTACCAGACTCAAGAGACCAAATCAAGCCTTTCTAAGACCCTTGAACAAGTCTTGCACGACACTGTTGTCCTCCCTTACTTCATTCAATTCATGGAACTTCGGCGAATGGAGCATTTGGTAAAATTTTGGTTAGAGGCTGAAAGTTTTCATTCCACAACTTGGTCACGAATAAGAGCACACAGTCTAAACACAGTGAAGCAGAGCTCACTGGCTGAGCCTGTCTCTCCATCTAAAAAGCATGAAACCACAGCATCTTTTTTAACTGATTCTCTTGACAAGAGATTGGAAGATTCCAGCTCAGCACAGTTGTTTATGACTCATTCAGAAGGAATTGACCTGAATAATAGAACTAACAGCACTCAGAATCACTTGCTGCTTTCCCAGGAATGTGACAGTGCCCATTCTCTCCATCTTGAAATGGCCAGAGCAGGAACTCATCAAGTTTCCATGGAAACACAAGAATCTTCCTCTACACTTACAGTAGCCAGTAGAAATAGCCCCGCTTCTCCACTAAAAGAATTGTCAGGAAAACTAATGAAAAGTGAGTATGTGATTTTCTTGTGTGTACGTATGTGTCTCACTTTCTTTTTTTAATTCACTAAGCAGAACTTCAGATGAGGAATAAAATGATTGGAATCTTTTTTTTCTCTAACTACTTGTAAATTTGGGAGAATTTGGAGAGCATAGTAGAGTCAGATCAGTGTATGGAAAAGGAGCAGGAGGGATATCTGGAGTGACTGGACCGTCTAAGAAGTGTGTTATCGGAATTAGTAAATGAAGAAGGGTCAAATGTTCTACTTTTCCCCTCCACTGATTTTGACATCAAACCATCATCCACATAGCCTTATTTCCCCCCTCAGTCTTAATTTTATTAATATTTTACTGCACTTTGCAGATAACATTTTTAAAAATTTTTTAAAAATTGCCAATAAATGACATTTATTAAGTTCAGTGCTTAGTGTATATTTGGATTTTATTTATTAGTCACAAGACCTTTATGCAGGTAGCAGGCATGATTATCTTTTTTTTTTTTTTTTTTTTTTTTTGAGACGGAATCTTGCTCTGTTGCCCAGGCTGGAGTGCAATGGCGCGATCTCGGCTCACTGCAACCTCCGGGTTCACGCCATTCTCCTGCTTCAGCCTCCCAAATAGCTGGGACTACAGGCGCCTGCCACCACACCCGGCTAATTTTTTTGTATTTTTAGTAGAGATGGGGTTTCACCATGTTCGCCAGGATGGTCTCGATCTCCTGACATTGTGATCCGCCTGCCTCGGCCTCCCAAAGTGCTGGGATTACAGGCGTGAGCCACCGCGCCCGGCCTGATTATCTTATTTACACATGAGAAAACCAGGGCTTAGAAAGGTTAGGTAACTTCCTCTAGATTGTACAGTAAATGTGGACCTAGAAGCATTTTGACAAGAGCACCTGTTTTTTTTTCTTCTCTATTAGTTTAGAAATTATATACTCTTAAATTATCACCTGGGATTTTGATTAGACAGCCTTCATGTTCTTCTTTTTCATCTTAAATGTTCTTTGTGTCTTAAAGGGCTAAGTGATTTCTTCAGATCTTTTAGTTCACTCATTCTCAGTGAACTAAAATGAGGTCTAATCTGCTACTGAATCAAGTTTTCAGCATGTTATTTCCTTCCTTCTTCCCTCCCTCCTTCCTTCCCTCAACCAGGCTCCCGAGGAGCTGGGATTACAGGCGCCCGCCACCACACCTGGCTAATTTTTATATTTTAGTAGAGACGGGGTTTCACCATGTTGGTCAGGCTGATCTTGAACTCCTGACCTCAAGTGACCCACCTGCCTCGGCCTCCCAAAGTGCTGGGATTACAGGCATGAGTCACCACACCTGACCTCATGTTATTTTCATCACAAAGTTACTGTAAGCTGGGAGAAGTGGCACACACTTGTACTCCCAGCTACTCAGGAAGCTTAAGGTGAGAAGATTGCTTGAGCCCAGGAGTTTTGAGACCAGTCTGGGCAACACAGCAAGACCCCAGCTCAAAGAAAGAAAAAAAGTTATTGAATTTTTTATTTCTGTGGATCATTTTTTGTAGTTTCTTATTCCTTTCACCCTTCATTCCCACTTTTGATCCCATCTTTTATTTCTTTAGTTTTATTAAATGTATATTTGTCTGATAATTCTACTATCTACAGTTTTTGTGGACCTGACTCAGCATTTCTTTGTTTCCTCGGATTCAGACTCTTGGTGGCTTGTGATTTTAGTGATTTTTGGCCGTGAACATGTTTCTTGGACTTTTGTCTGTGGGAATTCTCTATGTACTCTGTATAAATTATTTCAGGTGTTTTGCATTGTCTTTTGCCGTGCACTTGGGGCCTGCGTTACTACCCTTCTGGTACCACTTAAAACTGAATTTTTGTCTTGGGTGCTCGTACTAATCCTGTATGAGTACAGGTTTGTACTTATTGTAGAAATATGATGGTGTTTGATTATGGGGTATTGTCCCAGATGGTGCTGGAGTATTAGTATGCTCTCTGTTAAACTTAATGTGTTGTCCCTGTAAAACTCCAAAATTCTGAATTCCAGAATACTACTGGCCCCAAATGTTTAAGATAAGGGAACTGCCTGTATTTGTTTCTGCCTCCCACTATTTTCCTTAGTTTAACACAAACTCACCTTTTTAAAAAACATTTTGAGAGAATTCAGTATTGGGAAGAGTTTCTAACCTGTTTCTGGAAATGGAAGTCCAAAGTCTGTTTCTGTAATTGTTTTTTTTTTTTGAGATGGAGTCTCACTCTGTCACCCAGGCTGGAGTGCAGTGGCATACTCTCAGTTCACTGCAACCTCCACCTCCCGGGTTCAAGCGATTCTCTTGCCTCAGCCCCCTGAGTAGCTGGGATTACAGGTGCCCACCACCATGCCTGGCTGATTTTTGTATTTTTAGAAGAGACGGGGTTTCGCCATGTTGGCCAGGCTGGTCTTGAACTCCTGACTTCGTGGTCTGCCCACCTCGGCCTCCCAAAGTGCTAGGATTATGTTTCTGTAATTGTAATACATTTATTGTTTTTAGAAACTGTCTTTGCTTTGGTGGTAATTTTCAATAAAAATAGAAATAGCAGTGGAGTTATTAAAAGAGCATTAGTTACATTTTTCCCTTTTTAATTATCTTCAAATATTATATATAGTAAGTTTGACCTTTTTAAAATGTATACTTGTATCAGTTTTAACACATACATAGATTCCTGTAACTGTCACCACTATAAGGGTAAAGAACAGTTAGTTCCTTCACCTTTGAAGTCAAACCCCACCTCTATCCCAACACTTGGCAACCACTGATCTTTCTCCGTCTCAATAGCTTTGCTTTTTCTCTTTTTTTTTCTTTTTTTTTTTCTTGAGACAGCGTCTTGCTCTGTCGCCCAAGCTGGAGTGCAGTGAGGCAATCTCGGCTCACTGCAACCTCCACCTCCTGGGTTCAAGCAGTTCTCCTGCCTTAGCCTCCCTAGTAGCTGGGATTATAGGCACGCAGCACCACACCCGGCTAATTTTTTTGTATTTTTAGTAGAAACGGGGTTTCACTATGTTGGCCAGGCTGGTCTCAAACTCTTGACCTCAAGTGATCCACCCGCCTCGGCCTCCCAAAGTGCTGGGATTACAGGCGTGAGCCACTGTACCCGATCAGGACTTTTTTTTTTAATTTACATTCAACTTGTCATTTTTTTCTTGTATGGATTGTGCCTTCAGAGTCATGCCTAAGAGCCCTTTGCCTAAGCAAAGGTCATGAAGATTTTCTCATATGTTTCCTTTTAAAAGTATTGTGGTTGGCCAGGTGCTGTGGCTTATGCCTGTAATCTCAGCACTTTGAGAAGCCAAGGCGGGCAGATTACGAGGTCAGGAGATCGAGACCATCCTGGCTAATGCGGTGAAACCCCATCTCTACTAAAAATACAAGAAAAAAAAATTAGCCGGGCCAGATGGCGGGCGCCTGTAGTCCCAGCTACTCGAGAGGCTGAGGCAGGAGAATGGTGTGAACCCGGGAGGCAGAGCTTGCAGTGAGCTGAGATCGTGCCACTGCACTCCAGCCTGGGTAACACAGCGAGACTCCATCTCCAAAAAAAAAAAAAAAAAAAAGTATTATGGTTTTACACGTTAACATTTAGATATTAGATATATATCTTTTTTGAGTTAATGTCGTATAAGTATGAGGGTTAGTCCAGGTTTTTTGTTTTTTGTTTATTTTTACATATGGATGTCTAGTTGTTCTAATACCATTTGTTGAAAAGACAACCTTTACTCCATTGAATTGCCTTTGTACTTTAGTCATATTTGTCTAGGCCTGTTTTTGGACTCCTTTTTCTGTTTCATGATGTGTGTGTCTATTCCTTCGTTAATACCACATGGTCTTAATTACTATATAGTAAGTCTTAAAATTGGGTAATGCTGGCCTTATAAAATGAATTGGGAAGTTTTTGTTTTTACTCTTATCTCCATTTTCTAGAAGAGGTTGTGGAGAATTGGTGTCATTTCTTCTTTAGATATTTGGTTGAATTGGGAAGTGATGCCATCTGGGCCTAGGGTTTTGTTTTTTGTGTGTGAGACAGAGTCTCACTTCTGTCACCCAGGTTGGAGTGCAGTGGTGAGATCTTGGCTTACTGCAACCTCTGCCTCCCAGGTTCAAGTTATCCTCCCGCCTCAGCCTCCCAAATAGCTGGGATTACAAGCATGTGCCACCATGCCTGACTAATTTTTGTATTTTTAGTGCAGACAGGGTTTCACCATGTTAGCCAAGCTGGTCTCGAACTTGTGACCTCAAGTGATTCGCCCACCTTGGCCTCCCAAAGTGTTAGGATTATAGATGTGAGCCACCGTGCCTGGCAAGGGCCTAGGGTTTTCTTTTTCAGAGTATTTTAAACTATGAATTCAGATTATTTAATAGATACAGGACTATTTAAGTTATCTATTTCTTCTTGAGTGAATTTTTACTGTAGTTTATGGCCTTTGAGTAATTAATTGTATTGAATTGTCAAATTTATGAGCATGTAATTCTTTATAGCATTTCGGGTTTGTAGTGGTATCCCTCTTTTATTCCTGGTATTGGCAATTGTGTCTTGTTTTTCTTTGTCAGATTGTATAGGAATTTATTAGTCTTTTCAAAGAACTAGCTTTTGTTTTGATTTTTCTGTTGTTTTGTTTTCAATTTTATTGATTTTCTGCTCTTTATTACGTCTTTTCTATTATTTCTGCTTGCTTTGGGTTTATTTTACTCTTTTTTTTTTTTCTCCAAGTTGCTTAAAGTAGAAACTTAGATTTCTGGTTTGAGACCTTTCTTTTCTAAGATAAGCATTTAATACTGTAAATTTCCTTCTAACCACTGCTTTAGCTACACCCCCACAAATTCTGGTATTTTGAACTGAGCACAAATGAAATGTTCTAATTTCCCTTGAGTCTTAATTCTTTTACCCATGCAATTATTTAGAAATATGTTATTTAGTTTGCAAGCAATTGGAGACTTTTTTCCTGTTATTTTTCTACCATTTATTTCTCATTTCATTATATTATGGTCAGAGAATATATTTTGAATGATTTCATTTATTAATTTTTAAAAGTAACATTAAAAATTTGTTTTAAATGTGACTATACCACATATAGTGTAAAGAATGTACATTCTGTTTTTGAACAGTTTTCTATAAATGTCAAGTTGATTTAGTTGGTTAATGATGGTGTTCAGTTTTTCTTTATTCTTGCTGATATTTTGTATGCAATTATATTACTTTATTACTCAGAAGAGTGTTGAACTTTCCAACTACAATTTTTTTTTCCAATTTTACTTTCAGTTCTATCTGGTTTTGCTTCATGTATTTGGAGGCTCTGTTGTTAGGTGTGTACACATTTAGGATCATATCTTCTGGGTGAATTGCCTGTTTTATCATTATGTAATTCCCTCTTTATGGTAATTTTCCTTGTTCTAAGATCAGAAATATCTGTTGTCCAATTTATATAGACACTGCAGCTTTCATTTGATTAGTGCTTGCATGGCATATCTTTTTCCATTTTTTTACTTTTGATCTACCTTTATAATTCTATTTAAAGGGGGCTTCTTGTAGGCAGCATATAGTTGGGTCGTGTTATTTATTTATTTATTTATTTATTTGAGACAGAGTTTTGCTCTTGTTGCCCAAGCTGAAGTGCAGTGGTGCAATCCTGGCTCACCGCAACCTCCACCTCCTGGGTTGCAGCGATTCTCCTGCCTCAGCCTCCTGAGTAGCTGGGATTACAGGCATGCGCACCATGCCTGGCTAATTTTTTGTATTTTTAATAGAAACGGGTTTTCACCATGTTAGCCAGGCTGGTCTTGAACTCCTGACCTCAGGTGATCCACCTGCTTTGGCCTCCCAAAGTGCTGGGATTACAGGCCTGAGCCACTGCACCTGGCTGAGTCATGTTATTTTTAATCTTTTCTCACAATACAGGGTTTTTGTTGGTAAATTTAATTATTTTAATATAAATTTTAGTATAATTATTTACATTAAATGTAACTGTTGCACTGGGAATATTTATAATGTGTAAATATAATTATTGGTATTAATATAATTCAATTATATTACTCATAATAATATTAATATCTTTGGATTTAGATTACCATTTTAGTATATGTTTCTTTGTTTCTCCCTCTTTGATTTCCCGTTTTTTGCTTTCTTTTGGATTATTTGAATTTTTCCTTAAATTTATTTATTTTACTTATTTATTTATTTTTTTGAGCGATTCTCCTGCCACAGCTCCCAAGTAGCTGGGACTGCAGGCATGTGCCACTACACCCAGCTAATTTTTTTGTATTTTTAGTAGAGACAGGGTTTCACCATACTGGTCAGGCTGGTCTTGAACTCTTGACCTCAAGTGATTCACCTGCCTCGGCCTCCCAAAGTGCTGGGATTACAGGCGTGAACCACCATGCCCTGCCTTTTTCTAGAATTTATATATTGAGTTCTTGATTGTATCTTTTTATGTAGGCTTTTTAGTGCTTTCTCTAGGAATTACAATATACATACTTTTCACGGTGTACTCACATTTTTTTTTTTTTTCTCTTCTGATTGCTTTTATTGTCTCAGAAATAAGATCAGCAGCTGACAGTACCGGCAGGAAGTGCTGGTTATTTGAGAGAGAGAAAGGTGGGACCTAATTCTGAAATTTGGTCTTTTTTGGCTGCCTGGTCTGCGAACCTCCTTCTTTTTTTTTTTTTAATTTATGAAGTATTTATTGATCATTCTTGGGTGTTTCTCGGAGAGGGGGATATGGCAGGGTCATAGGATAATAGTGGAGAGAAGGTCAGGAGATAAACACATGAACAAAGGTCTCTGGTTTTCCTAGGCAGAGGTCCCTGCAGCCTTCTGCAGTGTTTGTGTCCCTGGGTACTTGAGATTAGGGAGTGGTGATGACTCTTAAAGAGCATGCTGCCTTCAAGCATCTGTTTAACAAAGCACATCTTGCACCGCCCTTAATCCATTTAACCCTGAGTTGACACAGCACATGTTTCAGAGAGCACAGGGCTGGGGGCAAGGCCATAGATCAACAGCATCCCAAGGCAGAAGAATTTCTCCTAGTCAGAACAAAATGGAGTCTCCTATGCCCACCTCTTTCTACACAGACACAGCAACAATCTGATCTCTCCTTCCTTTCCCCACACTTCCCCCTCTTCTTTTCAACAAAACCGCCGTCGTCCTCATGGCCCGCCCCCGATGGTTGCTGTCTCTTCGGAGCTGTTGGGTACACCCCCCGGACAGGGCGGCCGGGCAGAGGCGCTCCTCACCTCCCAGACAGGGCGGCCGGGCAGAGGCGCTCCTCACTTCCCAGACGGGGCGGCCGGGCAGAGGCGCTCCTCACTTCCCAGACGGGGCGGCCGGGCAGAGACGCTCCTCACTTCCTCCCAGACGGGGTGGCGGCCAGGCAGAGGCGCTCCTCACCTCCCAGACAGGGCGGCCGGGCAGAGGCGCTCCTCACTTCCCAGAGGGGGCGGCCAGGCAGAGGCGCTCCTCACCTCCCAGACAGGGCGGCTGGGCAGAGGCGCTCCTCACTTCCCAGACTGGGCGGCCGGGCAGAGGCGCTCCTCACTTCCCAGACGGGGCGCCCGGGCAGAGACGCTCCTCACTTCCTCCCAGACGGGGTGGCGGCCAGGCAGAGGCGCTCCTCACCTCCCAGACAGGGCGGCCGGGCAGAGGCGCTCCTCACTTCCCAGACTGGGCGGCCAGGCAGAGGCACTCCTCACTTCCCAGACTGGGCGACCGGGCAGAGGCGCTCCTCACTTCCCAGACGGGGCGGCCGGGCAGAGGTGCTCCTCACTTCCTCCCAGACGGGGTGGCGGCCGGGCAGAGGCACTCCTCACCTCCCAGACGGGGCGGCCGGGCAGAGGCGCTCCTCACCTCCCAGACGGGGTGGCCAGGCAGAGGCGCTCCTCACTTCCCATATAGGGTGGCGGCCGGGCAGAGGCGCTCCTCACTTCCCAGATGGGACAGCCGGGCAGAGGCGCTCCTCACTTCCTCCCAGACGGGGTGGCGGCCAGGCAGAGGCGCTCCTCACCTCCCAGACGGGGCAGCCAGGCAGAGGTGCTCCTCACTTCCTCCCAGACGGGGTGGCAGCCGGGCAGAGGCGCTCCTCACCTCCCAGAGGGGGCGGCCGGGAAGAGGCGCTCCTCACCTCCCAGACGGGGCGGCCAGGCAGAGGCACTCCTCACCTCTCAGACGGGGCGACCGGGCAGAGGCGCTCCTCACTTCCCAGACGTTGGGCGACTGGGCAGAGGCGCTCCTCACTTCCCAGACGGGGCAGCCGGGCAGAGGCGCTCCTCACATCCCAGACGATGGGCGGCCGGGCAGAGACGTTCCTCACTTCCTATACGGGATGGCGGCCGGGCAGAGGCGCTCCTCACTTCCCAGATGGGGCGGCCGGGCAGAGGGGCTCCTCACATCCCAGACGATGGGCAGCCAGGCAGAGACGCTCCTCACTTCCTAGACGGGGTGGCGGCGGGGCAGAGGCTGTAATCTTAGCACTTTAAGAGGCCAAGGCAGGAGGCTGGTAGGTGGAGGTTGTAGCGAGCCGAGATCACGCCACTGCACTCCAGCCTGAGCACCATTGAGCATTGAGTAAGCGAGACTCCGTCTGCAATCCCAGCACCTCGGGAGGCCGAGGCAGGCAGATCACTCGAGGCCAGGAGCTGGAGACCAGCCCGGTCAACACGGCGAAACCCCGTCTCCACCAAAAATACAAAAACCATTCAGGCGTGGCGGCGTGCGCCTGCAATCCCAGGCACTCGGCAGGCCGAGGCAGGAGAGTCACAGGAGCCCGAGGCAGGGAGGTTGCAGCGAGCCGAGATCACAGCAGTACAGTCCAGCTTCGGCAACAGAGGGAGACCGAAAAAAGGAGAGGGGAGAGGGGAGAGGACTCACATTTAATATTTTATAACTTCAAGTGGAATGTAGAAAACTTAACCACCATAAAAATAGAACTAGGGATGAGGTTAAAAAAGAGAGAGAAAAGAAATGTAATAAAGATTTAATAATACCGTTTTTTTTTCTCTCTCTCTTTTTTTGAGACAGAGTCTCTCTTTCTGTTAACAGGCGGGAGTGCAGTGGCGTGATCTTGGCTCACTGCAACCTCCGCCTCCTGGGTTCAAGTGTTTCTCCTGCCTCAGCCTCCTGAGTAGCTGGGATTACAGGTGTGCGCCACCACGCCCAGCTAATTTTTGTATTTTTAGTAGAGACGGGGTTTCACTATGTTGGCCAGGATGGTCTCGATTTCTTGACCTTGTGATCCGCCCTCCTTGGCCTCCCAAAGTGCTGGGATTACAGGCGTGAGCCACCGCGCCCAGCTAAGTCTTTAAATATTTTTTTGACATTGCACTTTTTCTCTTTTCCTTCTAGGATTTTAGTAACCCAAATGTTAGTTTTGTTATTGTTTGGCAGGTTCCTGAGGCTTTATTTACTTCTTAAAATTTTTTTTTCCTGTTGTTCAGCTTCGAAAATTTCTATTCATCTGTCTTCAAATTCACAGGTTCTTTCCCCTGTTATTTCCATTCTGTTATTGAGTCTTTGTAGTGAATTTTAAATTTTGTTTATTATGTTTTTTAGTTCTAAAATTTTCTTTTTTTGTGTATGTCTTATACTTTGCTCCTGAAACTCTTATCATTTGTTTCAGGAGTGACCTTATTTCTTAGAGCATGGTTTTAGTAGCTACTTAAAATTTGTTTTATAATCTCAGCATATGTGTCCTCTTGATTGTCTTTTCTCTTGTGAGATAATGGGATTTTCTGGTTCTTTGTATGACAATTAATTTTGGATTGTATCTTGGACAGTTTGACTTAACGTTACATAATTCTGAATCTTGTTTAAATCCTGTGGAAAATATTGAAGTTTTTGCTTTAACAAGTAGTTGACCTAGTTAGGTTCAGGCCACAAATTCTAACCAGCATTCTGTACGCTCTGGTTCCATCATCAGTTCAGTTTTGTATCTTATCTGCTCATGTGCCTTTTTGTGTCCAGTCTGGGACCTGGCTAATGGTCAGGTCCCAAAGCCTTTGTACACTTTTAGACGCAGGGCCATGCACACCCAGCTCACGAATGGCCCCGGGAGTGCACATACAACTCGACGTTTTCATGGGCTCCTTCTTTTCTGTGATGTCCCTGACACGTTCTGCCTTCTAAGAACCTCCCTTTATCCCTTTCCTGTTGTCTGGCTAGAAAGTCAGGGCTTTAGATTCCCTATACTTCAGCACACTTCCTGTAGCTATATCAGCCTCTGTGGCCAAGACTGCTCTTCTTCCTCTTGGGACTGCAGTTTCTCTTGTCAGAAAGTAGGATTCTTGGAGCTTCTGTCATTGCTGCTGTGGCTGCTCTGATGCTGCCTGGGAGTCGAAGGAGAGAAAGGAACAAAACAAAACAACCCAGGGGATTTCCTCCACTCTCTTTGCTCCGTGAGAGCCCCCTTTCCTGTTCCTCAGACCAGAAATAGAGGGCCTGTCTTGGAACTTCTTTGTGCATCTGGTGTGCAGTTTCAGCTTTTGAGTCCAGGCCAGGAGGTGCTGGACAAACTTGTCAGGAGTACGGAGGTACTGCGAGTTCTGGTTACTTTTCTCAGTCCACCTGCTTCCAAGTCCTTGGATGCATTTGTCCATTGTTTTGAGTTGCATTCCATGGGAGAGACAGAAGAGTGCTTAATTCATCTTGACATACTTATTAGGATTTCAAATCATATCAAAGGATGATATTCTCTATATTAATTTGCTGTTTTCCCTTTAGCAAGCACATTAGGAAGATAACACTTTAACACTCACCTTTGGTAGTTTCTGTCATAATTATTAATACTTGATTTTTTTTTTTTTTTGAGACGGAGTCTCACTCTGTCCTTTGAGGCATTGTCCCCGTAAACTTTTGGTAAAGCATCAATAATTTTATCTTTCATCCACCCAAGCTTCACCATAAATTTAATGTTTATTCTTCCATTTTAGCAGAATTCATGTTGCTCCAGTAGGGGCTGTCTTCAAACTGATGTTTTCTCCTTCTTAGTGCCTCAGAGTAGATCCTGTTCAGATACATTATAACAGGTTAATATGAGTTTATTTTGGTGTAAAAGTACTTTGAAATTCATGCATAGTTTTTTCATCATGTGCATTTTCCATAGCTTTGACCACCCCTATGTAACTCTCCTCTTCTACAAACCAAACAATGAAAAAGCACCTTTGTGATGGAAGCTTATTTTGCAATAGGAACTCACAGTGATCTAAGCCCTGCTATTCATGAATGTAATTCATTACTGGAGTCCAAATCGCTTTTTGATTTTTGAAGTTCTCTTCTTCCCTTGCAGGTATAGAACAAGATGCAGTGAATACTTTTACCAAATATATATCTCCAGATGCTGCTAAACCAATACCAATTACAGAAGCAATGAGAAATGACATCATAGGTAAGCAGTGCTTGAAACTATGGCAAAAAAAAAAAAAAAAAGACAACAAAAAATGCACAGAACTGACAATTTTGGTTATTGACTAAGATAATTTTTTCTTAACATGGAATTTAGCAGTTCCCTTCCTAATTTGTTTTCTAAGTATTTTTTATATCAAATTATAGCTCACTTTAAAAGTTTCTCGGCTGCATTTGGCGCCAGGGTCTTTTCCTGGGCCAGGTGGGCTGCAGTGTAGCGGGTGCTCAGGCTTGGCCGCTGCTGAGCAGCTGGGCCGGCGGGTGGCTACGCTAACCGGCACAGACCACCCGACAGACTGGCCGGCAGCCCCGTGCCCGTACACGAAGTGGGTGGGACAGAAACTTCCGGGGTTGGAAGTCCAGTGAGGCTAAAAGCCAGTACCAAAGTCTCTAGGCATCAGGGCTGCAGCCCAAGAGTCTCACGACCAGTGGGCAACTGGATGGCCAGACAGGTGTCTCAGTGGTGGCCTCTCTGTCTCAGGGCTTCATCCCACTCTTCAGTGGGCGTGACCTCCCTGGGGCACCCTGGATGTCTACCTGCATTAGCCAGAGCGATCACATGGCCTGTGACTTGCCATTTTTTGCCAGTTGATTGTGCCACACACAGTGTCATTTCTGTGTCATTTGGCACAGCTGGAGGTGCAAGGAGGAGGGCAGCCTCATGTCCAGTCCCAGTTTCACGTAACTTTATTCTTCTGAATAAAGACAATTTGCTAACCTTAAAAAAAAAAAAATTTTTTTCTTATATGTTGGACCCAAATTCTTAGGCTTTGACCTGAATAACAATGACAGCAAGATCAATAAATAGTACACATTTATTGAACACTCACTGTGTCCCAGACAATATTCCAAGCACTTTTTATGGATAGACTCATTTTAACTTCTAAAGAACTTTGTGGGATAAATACAGTTATTTTATAGATGAAGAAACTGAAGCACAGAGAAGTTAAGTGCTTTGTCCAAGGTAACAGCTCAGACATGGCAGAGTCAGGATTTGAAACCAGACCCTCACATACCTTAACTGCTGTGCTGTGGCAGTGTTTTTCATACTGTAGGTTGGGACCAGCCTTCTCTTATGCCCTCACCCCCTGCCAAAAATATATATATAAAAAATATATAATATATATATTAGTATATAAGCATATATAATATATATAGTGTGTATATATACACTATATAGTATATACACTGTATATACACTATATAGTATATACACTATACTATATATACTATATATATAGTATAGATATAGTGTATATATATACTATATAGTATATACACTATATAGTATATACACTATATATACACTATATAGTATATATATATACACTATATAGTGTATATATATACACTATATATATACACTATATATATACTATATAGTATATATACACACTATATATAGATATATATAGTATATATACTGTATACACTATATAGTATATATAGTATATGTACTGTATACACTATATAGTATATAGTATATATATAGTATATATATATTAGTATATATATATTAGTGTATATAGTGTATATATATAGTGTATATATAGTGTATATATATGGTGTATATATAGTGTATATATATAGTGTATATATAGTATATATATAGTGTATATATAGTATATATATAGTGTATATATATATACACTAGAGTAAAAAAATCAAAGTGTCTCAGAGTAGTAAGGGCAAACATTTCAGAAAAATGTTTTCATTATATATACATGGATGTATGTGTATGCTGATTCAACAAATATGTTTCTTATAGGTTATAGCAAAATAGTTTGAAAGCTTTTACTGTGTTTTATCAGGAAGGCCTTAGGTGAACGTATATTCACAGATAAAAGAGGTTTATTTATTCATTCAATAAATATTACATTCTCATAAGTCCTAATATTATGTATTTTTATTCTTCAAAAAAGTTAGTATTTGTGATTTATGAAATAAGACATGTTCTTGCACTTTTAGCAGATCTGTCCCAACGTTGGGCTTCTTTAATCCTTAGTGTGGGTACTTTGCACTCACTGCTGGAGACAGCAAGACCCCTGTTAGTCTCAGCTGTGTTTCTTAAATTGGCCCACTGTACCTTCCAGTTAGCTATTCTGGGGTCCATCTCATGTTGGCTCCATTTTCCTTTTCTTTGTCCCAGACAGATATCTATAACAGCTATAACATAGGCCTGGTGGCTGTTGGTGGCTTATCCCTATCTGCTGTATTTAAGGGGTACTGTTTCACTGAGTTTTGCTGACAGATGTTGTCATGAGATTTGAGGTTTTCTGTGTTGTTGCTCTATTTTTATGTGGGAATTTGCTACTATCATCGTCCCTAGCCCAGCTTTTCCTAGTAATATAACAGGGATGTTCTGACTGATTAGAGTTTGCCTGTTTGAAGAATTGGTTGGCTAGTGATTTTTTTTGGAGGGGAGTCTGTACCAATTAATAGCCTGACTGGCGTGAGGATGAAAAGGAAGGAGTTTCAAGTCAAATAAAACACTTAAAATGAAACCACACTGCAACTCTCTTTCTTTTACTTAAGCTTAATCAAATTAATGATGATGTAATCCCATGAAGGAAAAGTCTTCTGAAGGATCAAGTTGATAACATTTTGTGATCAGGGAATTTGAGAAAACCTCTATCCCAGTGTCTATCATTATATATTTTAGGGTGTTAATTACCTGGGTGGCTTTAGGCAAGTCATTTTTCCTCCTTGAGCCCCATTCTTAATCCTGTCCAAATTACTTGTCTCCTCTTGCAGTTGGACTATTTTAATATAGCTGTCCTTCAAGTGAGTTTTGTTCAAAGGAGCCTTCACTTTAGCTCTTACTGTGTATCCACTTTGCATAGTCTTGTTTTAAATGTAATCCTTGGATTTTTGGTGTTGCTATCTCATTACTGTTTTTATGTGAGGATTTAGAGTGATCCAGAATCTATACTTCCACTACCTCCTTCATCTTCCACAAATGTTTAAAGTGGTAGAATTTTTAAAAACTTTGAAGGTACAGCTGACAGAATTTGCTGATGGTTTGGAAGTGAGTGGTATGAGAGGGGAAAAAAGGAATAAAGCATGACTGCATTTTTTGTTTGTTTGTTTTTGAGACGGAGTCTCACTCTGTTGCCAGGCTGGAGTGCAGTGGCATGATCTTGGCTCATGGCAACCTCCGCCTCCCGGGTTCAAGCGATTCCCCTGCCTCAGCCTCGCAAGTAGCTGGGACTACAGGTGCTTGCCACCACGCCTGGCTAATTTATTTATTTATTTATTTATTTTTTTATTTTAGTAGAAACGGGGTTTCACCGTGTTGGCCAGGATGGTCTCCATCTCCTGACCTCATGATCTACCCACCTTGGCCTCCCAAAGTGCTGAGGTTACAGGCGTGAGCCACCCCACCCGCCTGCATGACTCCATTTTTTAAAAAACTGAATACCTGGAATTGTAGGATTGTCATTTATAAGATGAGAAAGACTGTGGGAGTAATGGCTTATGAGGAAAATCAGGAGTTTGGCTTTAGACATCCAAATGGTGAATGTCAAGTAGGTAATTGGACACCTACATTAGGATTTTATGGCAGAGGTCCGGGTTGGAGACACGTGTTTGGAAGTCATTAGCATATAGATGGATTTAGAGCCACAAGACTGGATAACATTACCATAGGAGTGAGTGTAATGAGGGAAGATGAGGTGTAAGAACTGAGTCCTGGGGCATGCCCCAACATTCTGGCAGATGAGGAAGAACTAGCAAAGGACACTTAGGCCCTCTTATGACAATGGTATATCAAGAAGTAGTTTTCTTCAGAAAGCCAAGTAAGAAAAATGTTTTTGGGAGGAAATGAAGCTGAGGTAAGAAAGACGAATACTAGGAATTGAATGGATTTGACAACCTATTGTACACTGGTTATCTTAGTTACAGTGGGCCATTTTAGACAAAACTTAATTGGAGGAGTCTTAAGAGAGAATAGGAGGAGTGGAACCAGTGAGTATTGACAACTCTTATGAAGCATGTTGCTCTAAAGATGAGCTGGAAGGCGATGTTAATCAAGGTAGCCTGGGGGCAGTGGTGCACACCTGTAATCTCAGCACTTTGGCAGGCCAGGCAGGTGGATCACTTGAGCCCAGGAGTTTGAGACTAGCCTGGGCAACATAGTAAAACCCCATCTCTACCAAAAAAATAATAATACTACAAAAATTCTTCAGGCATGGTGGTGCACACCTGTAGTCTCAGCTATTAGGGAGGCTGAGGTGGCAGGATCGCTTGAGCCCCAGGAGGTCACGGCTGCAGTGAGCCAAGATCATGCCACTGCACTCCAGCCTGGGTGACAGAGCCAGACACTGTCTCAAAAAAAAAAGGGGGGGAACAATGGTTTTTAATTTTGTTTTTAAGGTGAGATGTATTATAAGCATATAAGATGTGTTACAGCATACAAACAGGTATATATATATAAAACATGCAGTCCACACAGCTGATAGGAATGAGGCAGTAGTGAAGAAGAAGTTGATGTAGGAGAGGGGACAGTTGTTACAGGAAAGAAGTCTGGAGGCAAAAGGGATGAATTCCAGTGCTCACTAGAAGATTGCTTAGATGGGAGCAAGGACAATTTATCTAGAGTCATAGGAAAGAATGCAGTACATGGGTAGAGATGCAGGTGAGTTGGAAGATGTGAGAGATGATGGAAATAATTTTCTGATTGCGTCTATATTCTCACTGAAGCAGGAAGCAAAGTCCTCAGCAAAGAGAATAGAAGAGGTGTTAGTAGAAGAAGTGAGAATAGAAAGGAGATGTACTGTAGAAAAAAAACAAAAACAACTCAGTTTCTCCTTCTGAACTCTCACAAAACAGAACCCTTCCATGACCCTAGTTGTGTGGAGTTTTTTCCCTGTCAGCTACCAATTCTGCAGATGATTCTCCAGTGAACACCAACTGGGTGTCCTCTAAGTCAGTTCAGTTCTCACACTGTTTACCTGGAGATAGCATCAGATCCCACAGATTGAGGACTCTGTCCCACAAGACTGCCTCCACTTCAGATGCCAGTCTCAAGTACAAGTTGTGGCCTGTGCTCCTGACTGACCTTCTATAAATTGGAGTTCCCACAGTCCCCTCCTTGGGTTCAATAAATTTGCTAGAGCAGCTCTCAGAACTCAGGGAAATGCTTTACTTATATTTACCCATTTATTATAAAAGATATTACAAAGGATACAGATTGAACAGGCAGATGGAAGAGATGCATGGGCAAGGTATGGGAGAGGGGGCACATAGCTTCCATGCCCTCTCCAGGTCATGCCACCCTCCAAGAACCTGTACAGATTTAGCTATTCAGAAGCCCCCATCCCCATTCTATCCTTTTGGGTTTTTTGTGGAGACTTCATTATATAGGCATGATTGATCATTGGCTATTGGTGATCAGCTCAACCTTCAGCCCCCTCCTCCCGGGAGGTTGGTGGGTAGGGCTGAAAGTCCCAAACCTGTAATTCTGCCTTGGTCTTTCTGGTGATTAAACCTCATCCTAAAGCTCTTTAGAGGCCACAGCCACAAGTCATCTCATTAGCATTCAAAAGAATCCAGAGATTCCATGAATTTTAGGCACGGTATGCTAAGAAACTGGCTAAAGGCCAGTTGCAATGGGCCAGGCCTGTAATCCCAGCACTTTGGGAGGCTGAGGCAGAAGGGTCCTTTCAGGCCATGAGATCAAAACCAGCCTGGTCAGCATAGTTGAGACCCCCTTACAAAAAATTTAAAAATTGGCCAGGTGTGGTAGCTCTTGTCTGTAGTCCCAGCTACTCAGAAGGCTGAGGATCACTGAGCCCTGGTGTTGAAGGCAGCAGTGAGCCATGATCTTGTCACTTGACTCCAGCTTGGGTGACAGAGTGAGACCTTGTCTCAGAAGAAAAAGGAAAAAAAAAAAACTGGGCAAAGACTAAATAACATATTTCACAGTATCACAGATTTGTATTGTCTAGGAAAGTGAATGTAAACAGACCAGGACACTAGTATGATCCCTGGGTTTCATGAAGGTCCCACTAAAGTCATGAACACAAAGTGAGACTAGGTATCATGTTATATGGTTTTTCCAGCCATGTTTAACAGCTAGCTAAACAGCTAATTGTTTCGCTGCAGTTTATTTAAGCAGTTCCTTATTTTAGCACATTTCATGTTTTAAAATTTCTACCAATGACATTTTAATAAACTTTTTTACAGATAACTTCACAAATCCATAATTTTTTAAGTTACAATCCCAGAAATAGAATTGCTCATTGAAAGGGTATGTTCATTTTTAAAGCTATGCTAGAAGCTGCCAAATTGCCTTCAGAAAAAGGTGTTTGTATCCCCACTAACACTAGTGTCAGTTTTCCTGTGCCGTTGCTCAAGTATGCATATTTATTAAAAACAATGTTGTACCAGTTTACTAGATAAAAGGTGTAGTGCCTCCTTATTCTAATCTATTTGATTACTAGTGAGTATGTATGTCTTTTCACGTTGGTCATTTTATGTTTGTTCCTTTGTGGATTGTCATGTCCTTTGCTCATTTTTCTTTTGGGACATTTCTTAGTAGTTTATAAGAGCTCTTGGTATTTTAATGATAGTAATCTTTTAACTGTCATGCATGCTGCAAATCTTTTTTCTGTTTGTTTGCCTTTGTATTTTGTTTTTGGAGGGTTTCTGTGTATAGGAATTAAATTTTATGTTGTTAAATCTTTTGATTTCTGCTTTTGCGTATGTACTTCAAAAGACTTTCTACTTTAAGATCAAGTGTTACCTGTATTTTCTTTTAGTTCTGTTTAAAACGTCTTAATTTATATGCCTATGCTGTTAACTCCCAAGTTGATTCACAAGTGTGTATAGATAGTTTGAATTTAGTGGCAATTTAATAATTTACAACTTCTTTTGCAGCAAGGATTTGTGGAGAAGATGGACAGGTGGATCCCAACTGTTTCGTTTTGGCACAGTCCGTAGTCTTTAGTGCAATGGAGCAAGAGTAAGTTAGTTCATATTTTCACATTGTGCATCCTAGGGAATTTGGGTTCATTGTTAGGAATGGGCTTCACTCAGCTAAAAACAAAGTATTTTTGAGGATTTAAATATTTTGGATATTTACAAGATCATATAAAGCATACTCTATCTTGGTTAATAGTTTCTTTTAGATATAAATTATGTGAACTCTTAAAATTTTCATTTTCATTTTCAATGTTAGTATTTCCTAAGTTAAAATAATTTGTTTTTAGTTCTGAAATCATTTGGGGAGTGATTGAGGCTGTAGTGATTATGACCATTAGAATTGGTTTATTTATTTAAATAATGCATGTCTTCAGATGGCTCTCCTAATTTGTTAGTTAGGCTTTAAGCTAAATGGATGCTGTATAACTAAATACACATAGATTTGTTGCAATGGCTCCAGAGGTTTTTTAGATTTATTACTGCTATGTGCCCTTAAAAAAAATCTATTCATTCTTTCACTTAACATTTATCAAAAGAGTGCTCTGTGTAAGACGTGGTTAGGCATAGTGCCAGTCTTGAAGGAAGTTACAGCCTAATAAAAGACATAGGGCATGTTGTTTGGTTACTGTAATATGAAGTGGCATGTGTTAAATGTCAGGGGAGAACTACAAAGTCATAAAAAGGTGGGAGAGATTACATACTGGTAAAGAAATCAGGAATGACACCATGGGGAGTAAGGTAGTGTTGACCTAGGCCTTTAAGGTACAATAGGGACAGTATGGAAAGAGTATATTTTTCCCACTTAAACTCTTTCCTTGGTCGTTCCCTCAAATTTTCCCTTTTGTCCATGTGCAGGCACTTTAGTGAGTTTCTGCGAAGTCACCATTTCTGTAAATACCAGATTGAAGTGCTGACCAGTGGAACTGTTTACCTGGCTGACATTCTCTTCTGTGAGTCAGCCCTCTTTTATTTCTCTGAGGTAAAGTCTGCATTTCTTTTCACACTCTATTCGAGCATTCCAGCCTCTAACTATCAATGCTGGGGCCCTGTCTATAGGAAATAACACAGAAGAGCCAAGTCATTTCCAAAAAGATGTATCATTGTTTCAAGTTGTTCCTGATGGCAAGAGTAATTTAATAATATATTAGAGAGAACATGAAAATTCAATGTATTAAGTAACTCTAATTTTGAAAAACCTAATTAAACTACTGCATGTAAGAGAGTGCATGTTTTTAATTATTTGGAGCTATTTTAAAACCACCGAATTTGAAACTTGCTTCCAGTGCATAAATTGCAGACCAGACTTCAGAAGAGAAAAAAAGTAGTAAATTTTTTCTTACGCTCATCATTTTTACTTTAGTCACTTGATAAGATTGCCCAGTGAAGAAGCATTTGCAACAGACAATGAGTATATTAATCTTTTTGAGGCATACAGTTTAGTGTAATGCTGTTTGTTAGGCTTCAACAAGTGAAATTATTTTGTTGGAAAGCAAATGACTATTAAGTAGAAAGAGGATTCCCAGTCTCACAAAGCAGTAATTTAGACACTTGATTCTGCCTCTTTACAAGAATACAGGTACTCAGTTGATTTGTTTTCTCACTCCCTTTCTTTGCCATAAGTTTAAATCAACAATTTGTTTAGGTTAATATGTCCTCATGGAATGGTGGAAATGATCAGATATAAAATATTTGGTTTGGTTAGTTTACTCTTTATATGTTTGCTGGCGAGGAACCACAAATCCAGTTTAGTATAATTTTTACTCTGGTTCACTAAAAGTTTGCATCCAGCTGTGTAGTGTTTGTTTCTTGTTAACTTTTTTTTTTCCTCTAAAAGAATACTTTAAAACTTTTCAATCTCAAATGACTGTAACTTGCTGACAGGTGTTAACTGAAGAAGTAGATCTTTTTGTTTTTTGCTTATGACCTGTATTTTAATATTTGAGCTTATAGATTAGAGGTGGTGAGAGAAATCTGTTTGTAGTCTTATTTTCCCTTGTGTATTTTTTCTTCCTAGTACATGGAAAAAGAGGATGCAGTGAATATCTTACAGTTCTGGTTGGCAGCAGATAACTTCCAGTCTCAGCTTGCTGCCAAAAAGGGCCAATATGATGGACAGGAGGCACAGAATGATGCCATGATTTTATATGACAAGTGAGTTATATTGATAGATGCATTTAGCAGATACTTATTGAGCATTTGATATGTTTTGTGGAAATAAAGATGAATAAACTCAGTCTCTGTTGTCAAGGAGCTCACAGGAGGCAGCATAAAAGCTACTTTTTTAATGCTGTTTGTAAAGCTTTGAGAACAAAAGTTTCTGCTGGGAATGGGGAGGTGTGTGTGGGGTAAACAGGATGGCAGTGGTGGTGTTCAAGGAGTGTTTCCCGGAAGAGAGATTTTGTTTGGATCCTAAAGAAAGAAAGGAATTTTGCTACCCAGAGAAGGCAGGAAACAACATTCTAGGCAAAGGCATTGGCACAAAAGCCATGGAAACATAGGGGAATGTGGCACTTTCAAGAAACCTGAGTTTAGATAATCAAAGGGGTGGGGAATAAATATGAGGATGCTGGTACTAATTGGAATAGATTGTAAGGGACCTTGAATGCCTATTTATGGGTATATTATACTTTCTGTATAAATCTGCTCAGCCACGTTGTTAAATGAATTAGTTTTTTATTAGTTTTCACTGCAAATGAGAGGATGGAAACATCATACAGTAAACAAAATTGAAAATATCTGGTCAGGCAGATGATGAGCTTGTGCCCAGCTCTGTAACGTATGGTATTCTTTTCATTTAACTTTTCTTACTCTGTAAAAAAAAGTAATTTGTGGTCAGGCACGGTGGCTCACTCCTGTAATCGCAACACTTTGAGAGGCAGAGGCAGGTGAATCACTTGAGCCCAGGAATTTGAGACCAGCCTGGGCAACATGGCAAAACCCGCCTTTACTAAAAATACAAAAATTAGCTGAGCGTGGTGGCATGCGCCTGTTGTCCTAGCTACTTAGGGGCCTGAGGCAGAAGGATCACCTGAGCCTTGGGAGGTCGAGGCTGCAGTGAGCTGTGATCCACTGTACTCCACCCTGAGCAGGGCAGCAGAGTGAGACCCTGTCTCCAAAAAAAAAAAAACAAAGGTAATTTGTTATTTGTATCCTTAAGCAAATGCTAAAGGGGTAACTTGGGGATAGAGAAAAGTCCACAGATGTTAGAGTTTGAAGACACCAATAATATTTAGGCCAATGGTTCCTGAACATTAATCTGCAGGCTCTTGCTGGGCTGTCTGCATAGGAATCACCTGAGAGCTTATTATTAAAAATAGGTTTTCAGGCCGGTTGCGGTGGCTCACGCCTATAATCCCAGCACTTTGGGAGGCCAAGGCAGGCAGATTACCTGAGGTCAGGCGTTCAAGACCAGCCTGGCCAACATGGTAAAACCCCGTCTCTACTAAAAATACAAGAATTAGCCAGGCATGGTGGCAAACACCTGTAATCCCAGCTGCTCAGGAGACTGAGGAAGGAGAATTGCTCGAGCCCAGGAGGCGGAGGTTGCAGTGAGCGGAGATCATGCCACTGCACTCCAGCCTGGCTGACAGAGGGAGACTCTGTCTCAGAAAAAAAAAAAAATAGGTTTTCAGTCTGGGTACCGGTGGCTCACGCCTGTAATCCCAGAACTTTGGGAGGCCAAGGCAGGCAGATCACTTGAGGTCAGGAGTTCGAGACCTGCCTGGCCAACATAGTGAAACCTTGTCTCTACTAAAAACTACAAAAATTAGCTGGGCGTTTTGACGGGTGCCTATAATTCCAGCTACTAGGGAGGCTGAGGCAAGAGAATTGCTTGAACCCAGGAGGCAGAGGACTGCATCTCAAAAAAAAAAAAAAAAAAAAGTTTCCAGTCCCCCCGTCTCAGAAATTCTGATTCTGCAGGTTTGAGGTGTGACCAGGAATCTTTATTTTTAGAAGACGTACCAGGTAATTCTGATAAATAGCCAGTTTAGGGATGTAGTCTGATTTTCCTATTTTGCAAGTAAGGAGAATAAGGCCCAGAGAGGTAATGATTTTCTCAAAGTCACAGAACAAGTTAGTGGCAGAATTTGGACTGGAATGCAGTTCTTAATGTTCTGTCCAGTGTTTATTCTGGTACAATATGTTTGTAGAAGGTATTATATAAGAAACATTGTTATATAGATGTTGAGATAGGAAGAGTTTACATTTAGAAATTTGGTCTAAAGTGCCTGAACATTCAAGTCGTGGAGGAGTATTGACCAACTTACTCAATACAACATAGGAGATTCACATTTGTTACAAAAATGCTGATTTAAAAGGAGAGTTTTCTTTTTTTTCTTCTTTTTTATTTTTTAAGGTGGAGTCTTGCTCTGTCACCCAGGCTAGAGTGCAGTGATGCGATCTCACCTCACTACAACCTCCACCTCCTGGGTTCAAGCGGTTCTCCTGCCTCAGCCTCCTGAGTAGCTGAGATTACAGGTGTGGGCCACCACGCCCAGCTAATTTTTGTATTTTTAGTAGAGACAGGGTTTCACCATGTTGGCCAGGCCGGTCTTGAACTCCTGACCTCAAATGATCTACCCACCTCGGCCTCCCAAAGTGCTGGGATTATAGGCATGAGCCACTGTGCCCAGCCTACTTGTTTTTGTATCATATATATGCATCATCATAATCATGCATTATCAACCTTTGTATTTCTGTCAGGACATAGAAGCCATTAGAGTGCTTGGAAGAGAGCCTTTTTTTTTTTTTCTCGCATTTAATGCTTTTTTTGGTATTCATTTCATAATCAGCTTACCAAAACATTACCTGCATTATACCCCATCAAGGTAGAAATCTTTGTGTTATCAATATTAGTTACTCCCTTTCCACACCAAGTCATCAGTAAGTCCTGTTCTATCCAAATAGATCATATGCATCTAGCTCACCCGCAGTGCTGTTTTGTTTTGAATTTGTATATGTTTACTCCTGATGCCTCATAGTTATGTGTTCTTATTTTAGTCTGTGCATACAAGTTCCCAGCTCGCTTTTTAGGGGAAATGACCATGTCTTCCTTTCCTATAAATTCATTTCTGTCTATCAAGTCCTCAACATAGAATAGGTACCCATAAATATGTGATTGTTAGTTTCTTTGCCTTAGTTGTAGTCTGATCCTTACAGCTTTTAAACAACAGTAGAGTTCACCGTCAAGAACTAAGGATGGTTGGCAGGCAGATAGAAAGGTAGCAAGTTGACCCAACTATCTCTGGGGAAGTGGGAACAAAGAAAGGTAACATCAGCACTGTCATCACATAGCTCTATAGTTCTAGGCCTGCAGGCTCAATCAAGTAGCCTTGTATAAGATTCTCTGGAGAAGGTGCCAAAAGTTGCTTATACTTGCTATGGAATTTGATTTTACTTTGGATATCTTTTTACCATAGGTACTTCTCCCTCCAAGCCACACATCCTCTTGGATTTGATGATGTCGTACGATTAGAAATTGAATCCAATATCTGCAGGGAAGGTGGGCCACTCCCCAACTGTTTCACAACTCCATTACGTCAGGCCTGGACAACTATGGAGAAGGTAACCCAGAACTTCAAACGTATTAAACTACAAGAAGTTTTATTGGTAGAACTCATAAAATATAAGGTGGGAAAACCAAGCAGAATAGCACAGTGGAAGTTGAAGCAGTCCAGCACAGTGATTAAGAGCAGAGGCCTTGAGTGTGGCCTGGTATGTACAGTCATGTGCCACATAATATTTTAGTCAACAATGGACTGCGTGTATGATGGTCCTGTACGATTATAATGGATCAAAGCTGGCAGTGCAATAATAACAAAAGTTAGAAAAAATAAATTTTAATAAGTAAAAAAAAAAACTAAAAAGATAAAAGAATAAACAAGAACAAAACAAAAAAATTATAATGGAGCTGAAAAATCTCTGTTGCCTCATATTTACTGTACTATACTTTTAATCATTATTTTAGAGTGCTCCTTCTACTTACTAAAAAAACAGTTAACTGTAAAACAGCTTCAGACAGGTCCTTCAGGAGGTTTCCAGAAGGAGGCATTGTTATCAAAGGAGATGACGGCTCCATGCGTGTTACTGCCCCTGAAGACCTACCAGTGGGACAAGATGTGGAGGTGAAGGAAAGTGATATTGATGATCCTGACACTGTGTAGGCTTAGGCTAATGTGGGTGTTTGTCTTAGTTTTTAACAAACAAATTTAAAAAGAAAAAAATAAAATAAAAATAGAAAAAAGCTTATAAAATAAGGATATAATGAAAATACTTTTGTACAGCTGTATATGTTTGTGTTTTAAGCTGTTATGACAATAGTCAAAAAGCTAAAAAAAGTAAAACAGTTAAAAAGTTACAGTAAGCTAATTTATTATTAAAGAAAAAAATTTAAATTTAGTGTAGCCTAAGTGTACAGTGTAAGTCTAGAGTAGTGTACAGTAATGTGCTAGGCCTTTACATTCACTTATCACTCACTCGCTGACTCACCCAGAGCAACTTCCAGTCTTGCAAGCTCCATTCATGGTAAGTGCCCTATACAGATGTACCATTTTTTATCTTTTATACTGTATTTTTACTGTGCCTTTTCTGTATTTGTGTTTAAATACATAAATTCTTACCATTGCAACAGTAGCCTATGATATTCATTATAGTAACATGTGATACAGGTTTGTAGCCCAAAAGCAATAGGTTGTACCATATAGCCAAGGGGTGTAGTAGGCCATACCATCTAGGTTTATATAAGTACACTCTGTGATGTTAGCACAATGGCAAGCAGCCTAACGGAAATTCTATTGATTGATTGATTGATTGATTGAGACAGAGTCTCACTCCATTGACCAGGCTGGAGTGCAGTTGCACAGTCTTGGCACACTGCAACTTCTGCCTCCCAGGTTCAACCAATTATCCTGCCTCATCCTCCCAAGTAGCTGGGATTACAGGCAGGCACCACCATACCTGGCTAATTTTTGTATTTTAGTAGAGACAGGGTTTCACCATGTTGGCCAGGCTGTTCTCGAACTCCTGACCTTAAGTGATCTGCTTGCTTTGGCCTCTGAAAGTGCTGGGATTACAGGCATGAGCCACCGTGCCTGGGCAGTAACTGAAATTCTCTAATGCCATTTTCCTTATCTGTAAAGTGACGATAATATGCATGTTTACCTCAAAGTTACTTTGATGATTAAAGTAAGGTAATATATATAAAATACATATTAACATAGTACCTGACACATGGTAAGCATCAAAAAATGTTAACTACTTTTATTACTGTTATTATTACATATTTTTAAATAATTAGAAAGCAGTATCAAAAATTAGCTGGGCGTAGTGGCATGCACCTATGGTTCCAGCTACTCAGGAGGCTGAAGCTGGAGGATTGCATGAGCCTGGGAACTAAAGGCTGCAGTGAGCCGTGTTCATGCCCCTGCACTCCAGCCTTGGTGACAGAGCAAGACCCTGTCTCCAAAAATTAAAGAAGGCATTATGCCACAACGTTAGCTTAGAAATGATCCAAATATATCACCAGTAACTGTCAACAGGATTGGAACGCTAGCTTTGGGTGTTATGATCACTAGATATTACTAATAGCTTATTAATAATAAAGCGTTGGCTGGGCGCAGTGACTCACATCTGTAATCCCAGCACTTTGGGAGGCTGAGGTGGGTGGATCACCTGAGGTCAGGAGTTTGAGACCAGCATGACCAACATGGAGAAACCCCATCTCTACTAAAAATACAAAATTAGCCGGGCGTGGTGGTGCATGCCTGTAATCCCAGCTACTTAGGAGGCTGAGGCAGGAGAATCGTTTGAACCCAGGAGGCAGAGGTTGCAGTGAGCTGAGATCGCACCATTGCACTCCAGCCTGGGCAACAAGAGCAAAACTCCGTCTCAAAAAAATAATTACAATAAATAAATAAAAGTAAAGTGTTGATGTTTGTGAATGATTTATTCTTCTAATGAACTAGAGGAGATTTTTCCAGGAATTGCAGAGCCGATGAGGTTATGTTGCTTATATGTGTCATGTGTATCCAGGTGAAAAAACTTAATTAAACGCTATTATATAATACCATACACAAAAACTGAATTTTAGGAATACTGAAGAATGACATATAGAAGTCAAATCATTAAATAGCTAGTAGTAAACGGAATAGAGTGTCAGCTGTTACCCAATGATAATAATATTTTCACGATTAAAATTAAACCTTTTCTGATTTTAAAGGAAAAGTTCAGATCTGTATCATATAAAGAATGTAAATTTTCAGGGTAATAAAATTAAAATGCAGAGAGAAAATACAAAAATAGTTCTTACTAGATGTGTGTATGTAAGGAACTTAGACTAATTTTAAGAACACTGTGAAGACCCTGGTAGTTAAGTAGAAAAAAAGACATGAATGATTCATTCAACAAAAACTTTGAGTATTTCTGTGCTAGATGGTGGTGTTACAGTGGTAAACAAAAGAAATGTGTTTCTGCCATCCTGGAACTTAGTCTACAAAAAAGGTACATATTGGCCGGGCATGGTGGCTCACGCCTGTAATCCCAGCACTTTGGAAGATTGAGGCGGGTGGATCACCTGAGGTCAGGAGTTCAAGACCAGCTTGGCCAACATGGCGAAACCCCATCTCTACTAAAAATACAAAAATTAACTGGGTGTGGTGGTGGACACCTGTAATCCCAGCTACTTGGGAGGCTGAGGCAGGAGAATCACTTGAACCTGGGAGGCAGAGGTTCCAGTGAGTCGAGATCACGCCACTGCATTCCAGCCTGGGCGACAAAAGCGAAACTCCGTCTCAAAAAACCAAAAACAAACAACAAAGGCACATATTAAATACGAACATAAATATTTACAAATTACACCGAATAAGTTCTCATGTTTACTATTTGCTTGTCCAGTTACAAACTTTTCCTTCATAGAATTAGAAATATAAATAATAAACATGAGAACTCATTCAGTATAATTAATAATTATTAAATGTAAATAAAAACATCTATGTACAATTAGGCATTTATTTAAGAATTATTTGAAAAAAAAAAACACAATGTGGAAACAGATATTTTGATATATTGCTAATGATTCAAATTGATAATGTTCTTTTGAAGAGTAAAGTGACCATATATATCAAAGTTAAAATTTAACTCAGCAATCACACACCTGGTGAGTTATCTTAAGGAAATCAGTTTGAAAGTAAAATCAATATATGCACAAAGACTTTAATATTTATCATAAACCAGAAAAATCGAGTTTCAAATTATATACTATGGACTATTTTCTGCTAAAAAGTATTAATATCAACTTTATGTAATACTTTCATGACAAATATTTTGGGGGAGAAAACCCAACAAAATTACATGCGTTATGTTTTTTTTTGTTTTTTTGTTTTTTTGGTTTTTTTTTGAGACATAGTCTTGCTCCAGCGTCCAGGCTGGAGTGCAGTGGTACAGTCTCGGCTCACTGCAACCTCCGTCTCCCAGGTTCAAGCAATTCTCCTGCCTCAGGCCTCCCGAGTAGCTGGTATTACAGGTGCTCACCACCATGCCCAGCTAATTTTTATAGTTTTTAGTAGAAATGGGGTTTCATCATGTTGGCCAGGCTGGTCTTGAACTCCTGGCCTCAAGTGATCCGTCTGCCTCAGCCTCCCAGAGTGCTGAGATTACAGGTGTAAGCCATTGCACCCAGCCTCATGCATTATAATTTTAATTTGTAAACTGTACAGAGGGATAATACTTGTAGTACAACAAGAAGTAAAAACATTTGTTATAGGTAGTTAACATTTGTAACCAGTAGAAGTATAGGTAAAATTTATTTATTTAAAACAGTTTTAGTTGGATTTAATTTCAACTTTAAAATAATGCTTTCCGTCTCTATCAGGTCTTTTTGCCTGGCTTTTTGTCCAGCAATCTTTATTATAAATATTTGAATGATCTCATCCATTCGGTTCGAGGAGATGAATTTCTGGGCGGGAACGTGTCGCTGACTGCTCCTGGCTCTGTTGGCCCTCCTGATGAGTCTCACCCAGGGAGTTCTGACAGCTCTGCGTCTCAGGTATTGACTGATTGCATCTGCCATTAGGGAGAAAAGCATACACATCCTTTCCTTCACATCCCAGTAACAGATCCTATTTGTAAATTTTAAGTTGTAGAAACAAAAGATAAATAAAAGCCGGGCACAGTGGCTTGTGCCTGTAATCCTAGCACTTTGAGAGGCTGCGGTGGGTGGATCACATGAGGTCAGGAATTGGAGACCAGCCTCGCCGACATGGTGAAACCCCATCTCTACTAAAAATACAAAAATTAGCCGGGCGTGGTGGCAGTCACCTGTAATCCTAGCTACCTGGGAGGCTGAGGCAGGAGAATCACTTGAACCCAGGAAGCAGAGGTTGCAATGAGCCAAAATCACGCCACTGCACTCCAGCCTGGGTGACAAAGTGAGACTGTGTCTCAAAAAAAAAAAAGAGAAATAAAATTTGCTTACTTACTATCTTCTAATCAAAGCATTTGTGGTAACTTACAATATACTGTATTGTAAAGTATCATTGCTGTTTCATTTAGGCCATTATTCTATTTGAATCTGTGGCTGTTTCTCTTAATAAATCAAGTAATATGGAATATATTCATAGCCTCTGAAGAGCTCTTTATGTAAGTATTTATTTAGGATACTTTTTGTAAAATAAGTGAATGAATTCTCAGGTCTCCTTTTTTTTTCTTTTTCTTTTTTTTTATTTTCTTGAGACAGGGTCTCCTCGCTGCAGCCTGGAAATACTGGGCTCAAATAATCCACCCACCACAGCCTCCTGAATAGCTGGGACTAGAGGCATGCACCACCATGCCTGGCTAATTTGAAAATTTTTTTTGGCCAGGTGTGGTGGCTCACACCTGTAATCCCAGCACTTTGGGAGACCGAGGCAGGCAGATCACGAGGTCAGGAGATGGAGACCAGCCTGGCCAACATGGTGAAACCCCATCTCTACTAAAAATACAAAAATTAGCTGGGTATGGTGGCTCATGCCTGTAATCCCAGCTACTTAGGAGGCTGAGGCAGGAGAATGGCTTGAACCAGGGAGTCGGAGGTTGCAGTGAGCCGAGATCACGCCACTGCACTCCTGCATGGCGGCAGAGTGAGACTCCATCTCAAAAAAAAATTTTTTTTTTAAATGATGGGGTCTTGCCGTGTTGCTCAGGCTGGTCTTGAACCCCTGACCTCAAATGCCGCCTGCCTCAGCCTAGGTTTCTTTCTTTTTTTTTTTGTAAAGAGACAGGGTCTTGCTATTTTGGCCAGGGTAGTCTCAAACTCCTGGCCTCAAGCAGTCCGCCCACCTTGGCCTCTCAAAAGTGCTGGGATTACAGGCGTGAACCACTGCCTATAATGTTGTGTTTCACTCAAGGCCTTTTGATTTCATTTTGCATTACCGTGCCACATTGTGCATTTCCTTAACCTTTTTTGGGTTTTTTGGAGTGCTTTCATATGTTAAACCATACCTGATTCTCCTCAAAATCACACAAAGTAGAATATCCTAAGACAAGAAATCTAAGGAGGCATAAAGAAGTTAACTGATTTTATGAAACTCACACAGTAAATGATAGAGCCAGAAATACTCCCTTTCTAGTGTTCTTCACCATCAGCTTAATATAGCATAATAATTTTCTAATTACTATTGACAAGTAAATAACCCTTTGAATTTTCAATACTGGGCCTTTTATAAATTTTCCTAATTTGTAAGAGAGTATTATCGTATTGCCATTTACAAAGCTCTCCTGAGTATCTTTTTCTTCTGTTAAGTTTACCTAGGAGATAAACTGCCGAGTATGGTTGCCATTTTGGTTTTTTGATATAGGTTAGAATGTCTTGGGTTTTTTTTGTTTTTTTTTTTTTGGTTTTTGTTGTTGTCATTGTTTGAGACAGCGTCTTGCTCTCTCGCCCAGGCTGGAGTGCAATGGCACGATCTTGGCTCACTGCAACCTCCACCTCCCGGTTTCAAGCAATTTTCCTGCCTCAGCTTCCTGAGTAGCTGGGATTACAGGTGTGTGCAACCACACCTGGCTAATTTTTGTGTTTTTAGTAGAGAAGGGGTTTCACCATGTTGGTCAGGCTGGTCTTGAACTCCTGACCTCATGATCCGCCTGCCTCGGCCTCCCAAAGTGCTGGGATTACAGGCATGAGCCACTGCACCTGGCTGAATGTCTTGTTTTTGATTAGGCACTTAAAAAAGGCCTAGGTACTAACCATAAAATATATTTTTATACCTTTTGTTGATACTGTATATATAGCAAACTGCACTTATCACAACCTTAGACACCTTGAAGAATTTTCACAAGCAGAACTAACCCATGTGACCCAGCATCCAGATCAAAAACAGCATTATCAGCCCCTCCAGAAGCCCTCTTGGGCCCCTTCCATTCACTGTCCTTCTTGTCACCAGGGTAGCTACTATCCTGACTTTTGATGGCATAGATTAGCATTACCTGTTCTTGTCATTTTATAAATAAAACCATACTGTGTATTCTTTTCTTGTACAGCTTTATTGTGCTAATTCACATTTACATCGTACAATTCAGTGGTTTTTATATGGTCACAGAGTTAGGTAACCATTACCACATCGATTTTAGAACATTTTTTTCACTCCAGATAGAAACCCCCTTTATTTAAACTCCAAATCCCCCTTCCACCAGCCCTAGGCAGCCACTAGTCTACTTTTTATCTCTATAGAGACAATAGAGTTGCTTATTCTGGACATTTCATAAACATGGAACCATATATTATGTGGTCTTTTGTTGCCAAGTGTCTTTCACTTAGCATCATGTGTTCAAAATAGCATCATGTTATCCATGTTTGGCATGTATCAGAACTTTATTCCTCATTATGGCCAAATATCCCACTGCAAGGACTTATGACATTTTATTTGAATTGTACCCTCTTTTCTGCCATTATCAATAATGCTGCTGTGACCATTTGTGTACAGGTTTTTGTGTGGATATAGGTTTTCTTTTTTTTTTTTTAATTTGAGGTGGAGTCTTGCTTTGTCGCCCAGGCTGGAGTGCAGTGGCACAATCTCAGCTCACTGCAACCTCTGTATCCTGGGTTCAAGCAATTCTCCTGCCTCAGCCTCCCGAGTATCTGGGACTACCAGCACGTACCACCACGCCCAGCTAAATTTTTTAGTAGAGACGGGGTTTCACCATGTTGGCCAGTCTGGTCTCAAACTCCTGACCTCAAGTAATCCACCCACCTCGGCCTCCCAAAGTGCTGGGATTACAGGGGTGAGCCACCATGCCCGGCTGTGGTTTTCATTTCTTTTGTTGTATACACATAGGAGTAGAATTGCTGAGTCAAGTGGTAACTCTTAAACTTATTGAAAAACTGCCAGAGTGTTTTCCGAAGAGGCTGCACCATTTTGCAATCCCACCAGCAGTGTATGAGGTTTACAGCTTCTCCACATTTCATTGGAGCTTATTATCTGTTTGGCTGTTTTTAAAAATGATAGTCATTCCAATAAGTTCTACTTCATTGTGATTTTTGCACTTCTCTGATGAGTAATGATGTTGAGCATCTTTTCATTTGCTTATTGGCCTTTGTTCTAGCTTTGGAAAAATGTTTATTCAAATCCTTTGGCCATTTTTATTTTTATCTTTATTTATTTATTTATTTTTCAGACCAAGTCTCACTCTGTCAGCCAGGCTGGAGTAACAATGGTGTGGTCTCAGCTCACTGCAACCTCCACCTCCTGTGTTCAAGTGATTCTCCTGCCTCAGCCTCCCGAGTAGCTGGGATTACATTTCAGGCACCTGCCAGCATGCCTGGCCGATTTTTGTATTTTTACTAGAGACAGGGTTTCACTATGTTAGCCAGGCTGGTCACAAACTTCTGACCTCAGGTGATCTGACCGCCTAGGCCTCCCAAAGTGCTGGGATTACAGACGTGAGCCATTGGGCCAGGTCTAGATTTTCTTTTTTCTTTTTTTTTTTTTTTTTTGAGAAGGAGTCTTGCTCTTGTTGCCCAGGCTGGAGTGCAATGGCACAATCTCGGCTCACTGCAACCTCCGCCTCCTGGGTTCAAGCGATTCTCCTGCCTCAGCCTCCCCAGTAGCTGGGATTACAGGTGCCCACCACCACACCCAGCTAACTTTTGTATTTTTTTTTAGAGACAGGGTTTCACCATGTTGGCCAGGCTGGTCTCAACTCCTGACTTCAGGTGATCCACCTGCCTTGGCCTCCCAAAGTGCTGGGATTATAGGCGTGAGCTACCGGGCCCAGCCAATTTTCTCCTTATATTGCCCAGGCTGGTCTCAAACTCCTGGGTTCGAGTGATCCTCCTGCCTTGGCCTCCCAAAGTGTGGGGAGTACAGGCGTGAGCCACCTTGCTCAGCCCCTTTGCCCATTTTTAAATTAGATTGCCTTTTTATATTGAGTTTCAGGAGTCCTTTATATATTCTAGATAAATGTCCCTTATCAAATTATATTATTTCCAGGTATTTTCTTCACATTCTGTGAGTTGTCTTTCCTCTACCTTTTAAAAAAGGTGGTTTTTTTTGTTTTGTTTTGTTTTTTTTAAGATAAGGTCTCATTCTGCTGCCCAGGCTGGAGTGCAGTGACACAATCACAGCTCACTGCCACCTCAACTTCCTGGGCCGAAGTGATCCTCTTACTTCAGCCTCTTGAATAGCTAGGGCCATAGATACACACTATCACACCCAGCTATTTTTTTCTGTTTGTAGAGACAGATCTTACTGTGTTGCCCAGGTTGGTCTCAAACTCTAGGCTCAAAGTGATTCTCCCACCTCTGCCTCCCAGAGTGCTGGGATTACAGGTGTGAGCCACATGCAACCTGTCTTTTCACTATTAATAGTGTCTTCCTGCCTCAGCCTCCCGAGTAGCTGGGATTACAGGCACCCACCACCATGCCTGGCTGATTTTTTTGTATTTTAATAGAGACAGCGTTTCACCATGTTCACCCGGCTGGTCTTGAACTCCTGACCTCAGGTGATTCACCTGCCATGGCCTCCCAAAGTGCTGGGATTATAGGCATGAGCCACTGCACCTGGCCAAAATATTGTCATCTTAACAGTATTGTCTTCTAATTTGTGAACATGGATGTATCTTCATGTATTTATGTGTTCTTTCATTTCAGCAGAATTTTGTACTTTTCAGAGTAGAAGCCTTTCACCTCCTTGGGTCATTTATTCCTATGTTTTAAGTTCTTTTCGATTCCATTATAAATGGAATTGTTTTCTTCATTTCATTTTCAAATTGTTTGATGAGAGAGCATAGAAATACAAGTGATTTTTACATGTTGATCTTGCAACTTCAACTTTGCTAAGTCTGATTGTTAGCTCTAATAGTTTTCTTGTGGATTCTTTAGGATTTTCAATATATAAGATCATGTTATTTATGGATAGAGATAGTTTTTTTTCTGGCTAGAACTTACAGAACAATGATGAGTAGAAGTGGCAAAAGCAAAAATTTTTGTCTTGTTTCCTATCTGACAGGGAAAGCTTTCAGTTTCATCATTTAATATGATGTTAGGTGTGGGTTTTCAATAAATGCCTTTTTTCAGATTCAGGAATTTCCCTATCATTCCTGATTTTTTAATGCTTTTTTTTTTTTTAATCATGAAAGGGTGTTGAATATTGTCATGTTCTTTCTGTATCAGTATAAATGATCCTATGGGTTTTGGGTTTTATTCTGTTGATGTGAAATATTAATTGATTTTCAGATGTTAAACCAACCTTGCATACCTGAGATGAATCTCACTTGGTCATGCTGTATAATCTTTTCAATATGCTGCTGGATTCCATTTACTGGTATTTGTTGAAGATTTTGTATCTGAACACTTAAGATAACATTTACACTCTATCAGAAATCAATTGACCATAAATGTGAGGGTGTATTTGTGGGTTCTTGATTCTCTTCCATTCCAAAGATAGACATACATCCATCTGTATGTCTGTCTTTATGCCAGTACCATACTCTCTTGATTACTATTGCTTTGTAATAAGTTTTGAAATCATAAAGTATAAATGAGATTTTGGTATCTGAGTAACAGTCCTCATAGAATTAGTTGGGAAGTATTCCCTCTTTATTCTGGTCCCTCTTTCTTTTTTATTTAACTGTGTATCTTGGAGATTGTTCCTTCTCAACCCATAATGAGAGCCGCTTTCCCTACCCTCCCACCCCTGCTATAGAGAGTCCTATAAGTGTCTGTTCAATTATTTTATTTACTTAACCTATTACTTAGTCGGGGACATTAAGCTTGTTTATGTCTTTTATTTTAAACAATGCTGCAATGAATATATATTCATTGTATATAAGTCATTATATATAAGTGTATATAAGTCATTTTCCATATATAAGTCATTTTCCATCAATAAAAGTCTCTCTTGTTTATAAGTCATTTTCTATCAATATAAGTCTCTCTGTAACTGAATTTTTAGAAGTGGAATTTCTAGGTCAACCTATGGCTCTGTATTTCACAAAAATACCAATTCTGGTTTTTCTTGTGGAGGTGGGGAGTAGGAGGTAGAATGCTGGAGGGGAACTTGCTGTACTCAGCTAGCTAGTCATTTTAGAAAGGTTTCCTTAGCTTCTTTTTGTCATATGGCCTCACCAAGAATCAAAAACATTCCTATTTACCCTGTAAACATGGGGCTTTACTACCCAAGATACATATTTCTGGATGGATGACAGCTTGTCATATTGAAGAAATAATGCTGTGAGTACAGCACATTTGTTGGAACTTAGGTTGTTAAGAATGTTTTATAAATTCATATATTATACATTTTATTTTATTTTATTTTTTAGTTTTTGATACAGAGTCTTCCTCTGTCGCCCAGGCCGGAGTGCAGTGGTGCAATCTGGGCTCACTGCGACCTCCATCTCCTGGGTTCAAGTGATTCTCATGTCTCAGCCTCCAGAGTAGCTATGGTTACAGGCATGCACCACCATGCCCGGCTAATTTTTGTATTTTAGTAGAAACAGGGTTTCAGCATGTTGACCATGCTGACCTCGAACTCTTGGCCTCAAGTGATTGGCCTGCCTCAGCCTCCCAAAGTGCTGGGATCCTTGTATTGGGTAAAAGATGAATATTGAGGGCTGCATGGTGGCTCATACCTGTAATCCCAGCACTTTGTGAGACTGAGATGGGAGGAGTGCTGGAGCCCAGGAGGCTGAGGCTGCAGTGAGTTGTGATCGCGCCATTGCACTTCAACCTAGGGATTGTAGGCTTCAGTCACTGTGCCCGGCCTGTACATTTTAATATTGTGCTTTCCTCTTTTAGCTATAGTATGAGGTTACATTTCAGAGTCGTTGTTAAGCATCTTAATAGTGATGAGGTTGAGTGAAAGTTACTTCTATTTCAAACACTGAAGAAAATTTTGTACAAATCTGTCACATTCCAAGCCCGGGACTGATTGTTTCATATACTTCTAATTTTACAATTTCTATTGTAGTCCAGTGTGAAAAAAGCCAGTATTAAAATACTGAAAAATTTTGATGAAGCGATAATTGTGGATGCGGCAAGTCTGGATCCAGAATCTTTATATCAACGGACATATGCCGGGTAAGCTTAGCTCATGTCTAGAATTTTTACAAGTGTAAATAACTTTGCATCTTTTAAAATTTTTAATTAAATTTTACATTTTTTCTAATCTATTATTATATGTCCAGAACTTTCACTTAGAGTGTGCAGTATAATGTGGTGGTTAAGTGTAAAGGCTCTGGAGTGACTTCCTGGGTTTTAATCTTGGCTCTGCCATTTATTGGCAGCCGCTAACCTCTTGGTATCTCAGTTTTTTCATCTGTAAAATGAGAATAATAAAGTGAAAAGATGCCAACATCATTTACTCTGGGCTGCATAACTGATACTTGGAAAAATTATTTCTTTGATTTTAAGAATTAAGTTGGTTATTAATTTTAGCTTGTAATAAAAAGATAGTGATTCATAGGATATGCCACTTACTGAAATTTACCACAGATCCAATCATAAAATCACTTTCTCTTCCCTAAAGATGGCTTGATTAACATGTAAAGGTGTGTAAAGGCTGGATTACCCTACTGATCCATACCCCAGTTCCCAGCAGTACCATGAAAAATGGATTTCAACATATTTAATTACTTTCAGTAGAAAGTAACAGTGGTAGGGCAGGCGCAGTGGCTTACACCTGTAATCCCAGCACTTTGGGAGGCCGAGGAGAGCGGGTCACGAGGTCAGGAGATTGCGACCATCCTGGCTAACACAATGAAACCCCGTCTCTACTAAAAATACAAATAATTAGCCAGGCGTGGTGGCAGGCACCTGTAGTCCCAGCTACTCGGGAGGCTGAGGCAGGAGAATGGCGTGAACCCAGGAGGCGGAGCTTGCAGTGAGCTGAGATCGTGCCGCTGCACTCCAGCCTGCGCAATGGAGCGAGATTCTGTCTCAAAAAAAAGAAAGTAACAGTGATATTGGGAGACTGAGGAGCCTAGAAAGTACTTGAAGGAAGTAAAAGGTTTGTTTGACCACACTGTATTTGGCAAGCCAGCTTTTTCAGCTGTGTCAGCTTTGTATAGTGATTTTTAGTTCTTCTTTTAGAAAATAATGGTCAAGGCCGGGCACGGTGACTCACACCTGTAATCCCACCACTTTGGGAGGCCGAGGCGGGCAGATTACCTGATCTCAGGAGTTCGAGACCAGCCTGGGCAACATGGTGAAACCCCGTCTCTACTAAAATACAAAAAGTTAGCCGGGCGTGGTGGCGTGTGCCTGTAGTCCCAGCTACTCCAGAGGCTGAGGCAGGAGAATTGCTTGAACCCGGGAGGCGGAGGTTGCAGTGAGCCAAGATCGCGCCATTGCACTGCAGCCCGGGTGACAGAGTAAGACTCTGTCTCAAAAAAAATAATAATAAAATAAAAAAGAATGTACAGTAAACCTAAATGAGTTCATTCCCAAAGATAATGTTATTCTTAAGGGATGGTTCATTTATTTAGGACCTTACATAAAGTCTATAAATTGTGTGATTTTTCACTTCTGTAATTGTGTGTGTGTATAATGTAAATATATATGTTTTTGTTTTGTTTTGTTTTTTTGAGACGGAGTCTCGCTCTGTCGCCCAGGCTGGAATGCAGTGGTGCAATCTCAGCTCACTGCAACCTCTGTCTCCCAGGTTCAAGCATTTCTTCTGCCTCATCCCCCCAAGTAGCTGGGACTACAGGCATGTGCCACCACGCCCGGCTAATTTTTTGTATTTTTAGTAGAGATGGGGTTTCACCATGTTAGCCAGGATGGTCTCAATCTCCTGACCTCATGATCCACCCACCTTGGCCTCCCAAAGTGTTGCTATTACAGGCATGAGCCACCACACCCAGCATGTATTTTTTAAATGTATAAAATGAAGCAGAAAAGAGAAATGATAATTTTTCTTCATCTTGAAGGATTATCTTCACCAGGCGCAGTGGCTCACACTTGTAATCCCAGCACTTTGGGAGGCCTCGGCAGGCGGCTCACTTGAGTTCAAAACCAGCCTGGCCAACATGGTGAAACCCTGTCTCTACTAAAAATAAATAAATAAAGACAGTTTTTAATATATGTTTTAGTTTTATGATTTTACCATCTTTCTGAAATTTTTCTCAAGGCAAGTAAATTTGTATCAGTTGGTATATTGGCACCCATCTGTGGAATAACCTATTAGGAATGTATCTCTAAAATAAGATCTACTTTGCCTGAAATAAACTGATATATTGATGTTCACAGAATTTTTCTTTTAACCGACTTGACAAATGCATTATTCTTGTCCTCAAGTGATCCACCTTCCTCAGCCTCCCAAAGTGCTGGGATTACAGGCATGAGCCACCGCACCTGGCATTATTCTTATAAAAAATTAAATTTCTAGTTAAGTTTAATGTCCTCTTTGTTCATGTACCATTGCTTATTTTCTTCCCTTCCTACTCACAGTAATCATTCTTATGGTATGCATTTTTGTTTGCTTATTTTTATGTAATTGATATTATGCTCCATTCTGTACGTTGTACTTTCATTCACAGTGAGTTTTGGACATTCCTATGTTCGTCTATACAGACTTACCTCATTTTAACTACACTGTAGTATTCCGTATATAATATTTACTATAACTCATCACTGTAGCAGAGCATCTCATAGTGTATGTATTACTGTTTTGCCATTTTGGTATCAATGAGTATTTAAGTCATTTGCAGTTTTTCCCTCTTATACCCAGTATTATAAAGGATCTCCTTTTATATGCTTCTTTGTACCAAGAGGCAGATTAAAAAAATTTTTTTTGAAAAAATTTTTGAAAAAAATGAAATGAAGTCTCACTATGTTGCCCAGGCTGGTCTCAAACTCCTAGGCTCAAGCAGTCCTTCTATCTTGGCCTCCCAAAGTGCTGGGGTTACAGGCATGAGCCACCATGCCTGGCCTAGATTTTAAATTTTGATAGCTCTTACAATTTACTTTGTAAAGTATCTGCATCATTTTATGTTCTCACCAGTCATTAATAAGAATACTTCATACTGTTGGCTGGACACAGTGGCTCATGCCTGTAATCCCAGCACTTTGGGAGGCCAAGGCGGGCAGATCAAGAGATCGAGACCACCCTGGCCAACATGGTGAAACCCTGTCTCTACTAAAAATACAAAAATTAGCTGGGCATGGTGGCGCACCCGTAGTCCCAGCTACTCGGGAGGCTGAGACAGGAGAATCACTTGAAACTGGGAGGTGGAGGTTGCAGTGAACTGAGATCGCACCACTGCACTCCAGCCTAGCAACAGAGTGAGATTCTGTCTCAAAAAAAAAAAAGAATACTTCAGACTTAATTTTTTTTCCAGTCTTAAGTTTTTGCTAATGAGATTGAGTTTCTTTTGGTATGTCTCTTGATTGTTCAGGTTTTTTCTTCTATGAATTGACTATACATCTCCTTTTCACATTATTTCTGTTGGGTGATTTTATTAGTGACTTGTTACAATTCTGTATATTTCTTCAGCATGACACTTCATTATTCAAAAAAAAAAAAAAGATTCTGTATGTTTCTCGATACTAATCATTGGTTGGTAATACCTTAAAAATAAGACCCTTACTGTATTTTTTGGTTTTTTTTTTTTTTTTTTTGGAGATAGAGTTTTGTCTGTTGCCCAGGCTGGAGTGCAGTGGTATGATCTCGGCTCTCAGCTCACTGCAACTGCAACCTCCACCTCCCTGGTTCAAGCGATTCTCCTGCCTTAGCCTCCTGAGTAGCTGGGATTACAGGCACCCACCACCACACCTGGCTAATTTTTGTATTTTTAGTAGAGACAGGGTTTCACCATGTTGGCCAGGCTGGTCTCAAACTACTGGCCTCAAGTGATCCGCCTGCCTTGGCATCCCAAAGTACTGGGATTACAGGCATGAGCCACTGTACCTAGCCACTTTTTGCTTTTTAACTTTGTTTTATAGTACTATAGTTTTAGTATAAACAAACGTATGTATACACACACTATGGCTTTATAATATATTTCAATCATTGTTAGAGCAAGGCCTACCTTTTGGCTGCTTCTTTTACAAAATAGTCTTGGCTATTCTTGTGCCTTTTTTCTTCTTTGTGAATTTTAGAATTGTAAATTACCTGTTGACTCACTATGTTTTGTAAACTGAGGATTTTGAATGGAATTGCACTCAATTAAAGATTATCTTGCTCTCTGTGCAGCCATGTTTTATTTCAAATAATCCCTACTTTAAATTACATAGGATAGCTGTAAATTGTGTTTCTGGCTTTCTAGATTTAGATGAAACGCTTAAAATTGATTTTTTTCTCCTAAATTTAAAACTGATTGTTAGAAGTTATAGTCTTCTGTTCATCCTTATTTAGGAAGATGACATTTGGAAGAGTCAGTGACTTGGGGCAATTCATCCGAGAATCTGAGCCTGAACCTGATGTAAAGAAATCAAAAGGTTTGTGGTGTTTTTATACTTCATATTAAGCCTTTACTCACATTAGTGATTGACTGTAAGTCAAAGACCACTTAAGGTTTAAACTGTTTATTTTGTAAAGTAACCACTGTATCTTTCACCTTGTGTTTATAGTCACAAGTAAGTACAAGGGCTTCCTGTAGTCACATCTTTATGCAATCTCCTCTGAATCAAAAGTTAGTGAACTTGCTTTGCCACTCCGGAAGGCACATGAATATGAAAAAGCATTCTCTATTTTCTTATTTAATGGCAAAATACCCAACCTAAGTTGGACTTAATGTTTGAGACCCTTTATTTTATTAAATTATATTTTTTCTCTTTTCTTTTTTTCCTTTTTTTTTTTTTTTGAGACAGTTCTTGCTCTGTCACCCAGACCGGAGTGCAGTGGTCTGACCTCACCTTACTGCAACCTCTGCTTCCTAGGTTCAAGCGATTTTCCTGCCTCAGCCTCCTGAGTAGCTGGGACTACAAGTGCGCACCACCACACCTGGCTAATTTTTGTATTTTTAGCAGAGATGAGGTTTCACCACGTTGGCTAAGCTGGTCTCATACTCCTGACCTCAAGCAATCCACCCACCTTGGCTTCCCAAAGTGCTGGGATTACAGGTGTGAGCCACCATGCCTAGCCTTATTAAATTATTTTTATTAAATTTCCTCAAGATTGATGAAAGTAATGAAATATATGTGGAAAATAGACTGGATTAAGAAACTGTGGCACATATACACCATGGATACTATGCAGCCATAAAAAAGGATGAGTTCATGTCCTTTGTAGGGACATGGATGAAGCTGGAAACCATCATTCTGAGCAAACTGTTTCAAGGACAGAAAACCAAACACCACATGTTCTCACTCATAGGTGGGAATTGAACAATGAGAACACTTGGACACAGGGTGGCAAGCATCACACACTGAGGCCTGTCGTGGGGTGGGGGGCTGGGGGAGGGATAGCATTAGGAGATATACCTAATGTAAATGACGAGTTAATGAGTGCAGCACACCAACATGGTACATGTATACATATGTAACAGCTACACGTTGTGCACATGTACCCTAGAAGTTCAAGTATAATAAATTTAAAAAAGAAGAAATATATGTGGAAAATATTAATAGGTCAAAATTCAAATTGTTCATTTAATCAGAAGAGTAGCTTAGTCAAATCCGAGGGTTAGACAACAGAAATCTTTTTTGTCAAGTGCATTCTTTGTGACTGATTTCATTTTCTTCCTGATTTACACAGGAAGATTTCAGAAGCAAATGTGGATCTGTGACAGATGGTATCTAGAAGTTTTTAGTTTGGTTGAATTGACAGTATTTTATTGAGTAAAAGATACTAATTTTTGTAAGAAGAAAAATTCAATTTTGAGAAGTATGTTTAAGATTAAGAGCTATTGGCCAGGCGCTGTGGCTCATGCCTGTAATCCTAGCACTCTGGGAAGCCGAAGCAGGTGGGTCACGAGGTCAAGAGATTGAGACCATCCTGGCCAACATGGTGAAACCCCGTCTCTACTAAAAACACAAAAATTAGCCAGGCGTGGTGGCACATGCCTGTGCACCTGCCTCCAGGTTTAAGTGATCCTACTGCCTCAGGCTCCCGAGTAGCTGAGATTACAGGCGCCATGGCTAATTTTTGCATTTTTAGTAGAGACACGGTTTCACTACATTGGCCAGGCTGGTCTGGTCTCAAACTCCTGACCTCAGGTGATCTGCCCGCCTTAGCCTCCCAAAGTGCTGGGATTACAGGCATGATTCACCGTGTCTGGCCGATCTTATTTTCTTTTTTTTTTTCTGAGACGGAGTCTTGCTGTGTCGCCCAGAGCTGGAGTGCAATGGTGCGATCTCGGCTCACTGCAACCTCTGCCTCCTGGGTTCAAGCAATTCTCCTGCCTCAATCTTCCAAGTAGCTGGGATTACAGGCGCGCGCCACCACATCTAGCTAATTTTTGTATTTTTTGTAGAGACAGGGTTTCACCATGTTGGCCAGGCTGGTCTCGAACTCCTGACCTCGTAATCTGCCCACCTCGGCCTCCCAAACTGCTAAGATGACAAGTGTGAGCCACTGCGCCCAGCCATCTTATTTTCTTTCTTTTTTTTGCCGGGTGGGAGGGGGACAGAGGCTAGCTCTGTCGCCAGGCTGGAGTGCAATGGCACGATCTCGGCTCACTGCAACCTCCGCCTCCTGGGTTCAGGTGATTCTCCTGTAATCTCAGCCTCCCGAGTAGCTGGGATTACAGGCATGCACCGCTACGGCCAGCTAATTTTTGTATTTTTAGTAGATACGGGGTTTCACCATGTTGGCCAGGATGGTCTCCATCTCCTGACCTCGTGAGCCACCATGCCTGGCCCATTTTATTTTCTTAATGCAACTATTGTTTAGGTAATTAATTGCATCTCTTCATTTTGATGAGTTATCTACTTTTTGGTCAGATATACATTTGACAGAGAAAGTAAAAAATGCAACAATTATTGAAGTAATTTAAACCAAAAAAAGGCCTATTACCTGGTTGACCTTATTTATCCAAATAATTACTTTATTTCCTGTTTTGTCAGAGAAGTCTTAGGTACACAGTTGGGAAGAATCTTAAGACTGAAGGAAAATCTACACAGTTCCTTCAGCAAATAATATTTTGCTTTTCCTGAGTTAAGGAAAGGGAAAAAAAAATGTGTGTGTGTATGTTTTAAGTAAATGATTTTTGAGTGCCTCTTTGTGTACTTGTATTCACATGGCAGGTTAGAAGATTCAGATCTTGCTTTCAAAAATTTGACAGTCTATTAGTTATGTGCCTTTTTTTTTTCTTTTTTTGAGACAGTCTTGCTCTGTCGCCCAGGCTGGAGTGCAATGGCACGATCACGGCTCACTGCAACCTCTGCCCCCCAGGTTCTAGCAATTATTCTGCCTCAGCCTCCCAAGTAGCTGGGATTATAGGCACTTGCCACCACGCCTGGCTAATTTTTTGTTATTTTTAGTAGAGATGGGGTTTTGCCATGTTGACCATGCTGACCTCAAGACTCTTGGCCTCAAGTGATCCGCCCGCCTTGGCCTCCCAAAGTGCCGGGCTTACAGGTGTAAGCTTGTATTGGGTAAAAGAACAATATTGGGGGCTGCATGGTGGTTCATACCTGTAATCTGAGCACTTTGTGAGACTGAGACGGGAGGAGTGTTGGAACCCAGGAAGGTGAGGCTGCGGCTGCAGTGAATTGTGATCACGCCATCGCACTTCCACCTAGGTAATGGAGCAAGATCGTGTCTCTAAAAAACAAAACACAATTTTTTAAAGGAATACTGGGAAGAGGTCAGTGGTGAATTTAGAACAGAGGAAGTGCCAGATGACCTTTGTGAGGCATTGGCCAGGAAGAACTCTACAGTGTCTTTAGGTAGCTTCTGTCCATAAGGATAATGGGGTCTCCTCCCCAGTATTAATAGAAAATCTCTGAGCTGTTTTTTTGTTTTTTTGTATTTTTGTTTTTTCCTGAGACGGAGTCTCTCTCTGTCACCCAGGCTGGAGTGCTGTGGCGCGATCTCGGCTCACTGCAAGCTCCACCTCCCGAGTTCACACCATTCTCCTGCCTCAGCCTCCTGAGTAGCTGGGACTACAGGTGTCCACCACCACGCCCGGCTAATTTTTTGTTACTTTTAGTAGAGACGGGGTTTCACCATGTCAGCCAGGATGGTCTCGATCTCCTGACCTCGTGATCCACCCGCCTCTGCCTTGCAAAGTGCTGGAGTTACAGGCGTGAGCCACCGTGCCTGGCCTGGTTTGTTTGTTTGTTTGTTTGTTTGTTTATTTTTTGAGACGGACTCTCACTCTGTCGCCCAGGCTGGAGTGCAGTGGCACGATGTCGGCTCACTGCAAGCTCTGCCTCCCAGGTTCAAGCCATTCTCCTGCCTCAGCCTCCTGAGTACCAGGGACCACAGGCACCCGCCACCACGCCCGGCTAATTTTTTGTATTTTTAGAAGAGACGGGGTTTCACTGCATTAGCCAGGATGGTCTTGATCTCCTGACGTCGTGATCCGCCTGCCTCGGCCTCCCAAAGTGCTGGGATTACATGGGTGAGCCACGGCGCCTGGCCCGATTTTTTTTTTTTTTTTTTAATCTGGTCTTATACCTCTGACAGCTGATGAAGAAGTGCTCCTGCTTCATATGTGTGTGTGTTAGCATAGTGTTAGCATAGCATAGGTGTTCGGTGTTTGCAGTTTGTTTCTGTTTGTTTTATATGAATTAAGGTGAAGATATATAGGAAATTTTTTCCCAAACCACTATCTCTGCTCATTCTATTCATTCAGTCTGTTTATGTTATTCCTTCATTCATTCATTTTATAGAACAGTGGAGTGCCTACTGTATGCATCTATTGTTTTGGGTCCTGGGGAAGAAAACAAAGTTCCTGCTTTCATGGAACTTACATTATATTGGCGGAGACAGTAACAGACAAACAAATGTAGCCTGTGTACATGTGTTACATGAAAAGCAGGGTAGGGGGCTGGGAGAGAGTACTACGGAGTGCTATTTTCGAGGTGGTTGTCAGGAAAGGCCTCACTGAGGAGATGGCATTTTGAGTAGACCTGAGCACAGTGGGGGCGTAAGCCCAGGCAGCATGTGGAGGAAGAGTGTTCTTGGTGGAAGGAACAAGGATAGAGGCCCGAAGCTAGAGAGCTCAGCATGATCAAGGAACAGCAAGCCCCGTGTGGCTGGAATGGAGTGAGCAAAGGAATGAGCAGTAGAAGGTGAGTGAGTTGGGAGGTCACCAGAGACCATGGCAAGGACTTGAAAGTGTCAGGGACACATTGGAAGTTGGAGCAGGGAAATGATGGGATTTATGTTTTGTTTTTGTTTTATGTTTAGTGTTTTTAAGGGATTGCTCTATCAGCTATTTGGAAAATTTAGTGTAGGGCTTCAAGAAGAGAAGCAGAGAAACAACATTCTTGCCATAGTCATAGTCTAAGTAAGGGATGATGGTGGTGTGGATTAGGCTGGTGGTGGAAGACCAGTCCGGTTCGGGTTGTATTTGAAGGTAGAGGCAAAAAGATTATATTTCTGCCAGCAAGCCCATCTATGAAGTTACTTGTATTATTAATTTAATTGAGACATGCCCACATAAACTAATAAATAGGAATTTCTGCAGTTTGGTTAAACACCCCCATATATCCTGGTTCTTCTTTTAGTTGTCCAGATGTCTCTTTAAGTCAAGTATTTTTTGGTTGTGTAGGAGCCTAGAGATTGAATTTATTCACCCAGAAGGTATTTGAGTGATTACTGTGTGTCAGGGCATAGTCTCAGCCTGTTTTACTCCAGCTTGGTTCCTTTTTAATGACCCTGACTTGTTAAGCATATCAGTTATCCTACAGAATGTTTAATCTTCTGAACTTTCCTGGTTGTGTTATTTAGCTTATTTCTCTGTCCTTGACATTTCTTGTAAACTGGAAGTTACACCTATAGTCTTGATGATTCGTGTTACACATTGTAGATTAGAACACGTGTTGTATATGGTGTTTTTGAAAGGCTCTCTGTATATTGTTCTGTACATTAAAATATTGCCTGAATGGATACACATAAAATTTAACAGTGATTACATTAGAGATGAGAAGAAAGAGGTGCCTTTTACTTTTCAATATACCTTTTCCTCTGCTTTTTGAATTTTCTTGCCCTTTTGCATACTTTATTGCTTAATCATCCACCTCATCTCTTCCCCTGTGGCTTCCTGTTACATTTGGAATGAAATCTAGCCTCTTTGCTGTTACCTGTGGATGTCCCTTGCTGGCCTCTGTCACCTTACTTTGAACCACTCCTTTCATGGACTGAGCTCTCAGTGGACTATCTTTTATTCTTTTGCTGAAGTTTCTTCACTTTTGAGGGCCTCTGCAGTTGCTGTTTCATGGCTGTGGCAAGCCCTGCCATGGCTTTCATGCAAGGATGGTTCCTCCTTCTCATCTCAATATTATCTCTTCAGAGAGGGACTTTCCCAACTCTGATGATCTAAAATCCTTTGTATATACCACTCACTACCACTTCTTTCTTTTCTTTTTCTTTTACTTTTATCTTTTTTTTTTTTTTTTTTTTTGAGATAGGGTCTTGCTCTGTTGCCCAGGCTGGAATCACGACTCACTGCAGCCTCAACTTCTTGGGTTCAAATGATCCTCTCACCTCAGTCTCTCGAGTAGCTGGAACTGCAGGCACACACCACCATACTTGGCTTATTATTTTACTTTTTGTAGAGACAGGGTTTCACCAAGGCTGGTCTCAAAGTCCTGCCTCAAGCAATCCACATCTCTCAGCCTCCCAAAGTGTTGGGTTACAGGAGTGAACCACCACGCCCGGCCTATTTTCTTATTCACTGTCTAAAATTATCTTGTTCATTTATTTACATACTTATTTATAGCTTATTTCTCAGCTGGACATGGTGCCTCACACCTGTAATCTCAATACTTTGGGAGGCTGGGTTGGAAAATTGGTTGAGCCCAGGACTTTAAGACCAGCCTGGGCAACAAAGTGAGACCCTGTCTATAAAAAATTGTTTAAAAATTAGCTGGACGTGGTGGCACACACCTGTGGTCCCAGCTACTTGGGAGGCGGAGGTGGGAGAATCGCTTGGGCCCAGGAGGTTGAGGTGACAGTGAGCCATGATTGTGCCACTGCACTCTATCCTAGTGACAGAGTGAGACCCTGTGTCTAAAAAGTAAATAAAAATAGTTTCTCTTTCATGACTAGAATATTACCTCTATGTGGGCAGGGAGTTTGTCTATATTATTTGGCACTATATTTCCTGATTCTGAAATTATGCCTAGCACATGGTAAGTACTCCTTAAATATTTATTGACTGAATTATTTAATACTTCAGAATTTCATTTGGGATTATCTGAGTGGTAAGATTACGGATTATATTTATTTAAGAAAAAAATCATTTTTTAAACTTGGTTGCCCTTTGCCACACTGACATAGACACTAAGTTTTCTTAGCCAGATTACTTCTGAGGATACTCACAGAGGCCATTCTCTTCTCAGTCCCCAAATAATTGATATTTCTTAGCACTTTCAAGCTAATGCAATTCGTAGATGATGTATCTGTGTATATCATATCCTCATTCTACAAATGTAGAAATTGAAGGCTGGGCACAGTAGCTCTCGCCTGTAATCTCAGCAGTTTGGGAGGCCAAGGCGAGCAGATCACTGAGGACAGGAGTTAAGACCAGCCTGGCCAACATGGTAAAGCCTTGCCTCTATTAAAAATACAACAATTAGGGCCGGGCGTGGTGGCTCACGCCTGTAATCCCAGCACTTTGGGAGGCCAAGGCAGGCAGATCACGAGGTCAGGAGTTCGAGACCATCCTGGCTAACACAGTGAAACCCCGTCTCTACTAAAAATACAAAAAATTAGCCAGGCATGGTGGCACGCGCTTGTAGTCCCAGCTGTCGGGAGGCTGAGGCAGATGAATCCCTTGAACCCGGGAGGCGGAGGTTGCAGTGAGCTGAGATTGCACCAGCCTGGTCAACAGAGTGAGACTCTGTTTCAAAAAAAAAAAAAACAATTAGCCAGGCATGGTGGCGGGTACGGGTACCTGTAATCCCAGCTACTAGGAAGGCTGAGGGAGGAGAATCGCTTAAACCCAGGAGGTAGAGTTTGCAGTGGGCTGATAATGCACCACTACATTTCAGCCTGGACAACAGAGTGAGACTCCATCTTAAAAAAAAAAAAAAAAAACAAGAAATTGAGAAATGTGGAGATTGTGGTTTGTGATTTGTTAGGAATCACACAGCAGGTTAGTAGCAACTACAGGGCTTTGGTTCAGAATACCATCTTGACGATGGTTTGTTTACAGTTCGGCTCCCCTTCCTCTGCCTTTCTCTCCTTCCTTATTGAGGGCAGCTGGAAAGAATTTTCATCATTTACTAGCCTATAGTTTTAATTTGAGTTTTGAAACCTTGATAATAGAGCACAGAGGAGAAGACTGAGTTTTCTTTTTTTGAGACAGTCTCACTCCATGGCCCAGGCTGGAGTGCAGTGACACCATCTCAGCTCGTTGCAACCTCTGCCTCCCAGGTTCAAGCAATTCTGCCTCAGCCTCTCGAGTAGCTGAGATTACAGGCACGTGTCACCATGCCCAGGTAATTTTCTGTTTTTGTTTCGTTTTGTTTTTTTCTGAGATGGAGTCTTGCTCTGTCACCCAGGCTGGAGTGCAGTGGTGCAATCTTGGCTCACTCAAACCTCTATCTCCTGGGTTCAAGCAATTCTTCTGCCTCAGCCTCCCTAGTAGCTGGGACTACAGGTACGTGCCACCATCCCTAGTTCATTTTTGTATGTTTAGTAGAGATGGGGTTTCATTATGTTGACCAGGCTGGTCTCGAACTCCTGATCTCAGGTGATCTACCCGTCTCAGTCTCCCAAAGTGCTGGGATTATTGGCACACACCTATTTTTGTATTTTTAGTGGAGACGGGGTTTCACCATGTTGGTTAGACTGGTCTCAAACTTCTGACCTCAAGTGATTTGCCTGCCCCAGCCTCCCAAAGTGCTGGGATTACAGGCGTGAGCCACCGTGCCCAGCCAACATTGAGTTTTGAAAAGAGGCTTCTGAGATTATGAGAAGGGCAAGCAAGGTAACTTAAGAAGTTACATTAAAATCATCTAAGAGACAGTGTAACAAGAAGAAATTGTAAAAGGATGTTATGAGCATGTGCCCATGTAGTGGCAATCCCTTGTGCTTGGATACAGTGGTGGGAGACAAAACTGTACTTAAATTGATTAATCCCTTACATGTCATTTTAAGGAGCTTAGACTGACTCCCATCATGTAGACATCAGAGATTTCTTTTTTTTTTTTTTTTTTTTTTTTTTTGAGACAGAGCTTTGCTCTTGTTGCCGAGGCTGGAGTTCAATGGTGCGATCTCGGCTCACCACAACCTCCGCCTCCCAGGTTCAAGCAATTCTCCTGCCTCAGCCTCCCGAGTAGCTGGAATTACAGGCATGCACCACCACGCCCGGCTAATTTTGTATTTTTAGTAGAGAAAGGGTGTCTCCATGTTGAGGCTGGTCTCGAACTCCTGACCTCAGCTGATCCTCCTGCCTTGGCCTCCCAAAGTGCTGGGATTACAGGCATGAGCCACCGTGCCCGGCCCAGAGATTTCTAAACAGAATTCTAACCAGATGCTTTTCCCTGTCAGTAGAATGAGAATGAATTGGAGTTGGGAGAGACTGGCATGAGGGACACCAGTCAGCCAGTGGAATTAGCTGGTAATGTAGATAGGAGAGGAAAAAGATTCAAAGTTAGGTAGTGGTAGCAAGAATTAGAGGGAAGGTCAGATTTATGATACGTCCAAGGTTGAATTCTAAGGTGAAATTTGGTGGCAGGTTTCATGTGTAAATTGGGAAGGTAGATTGAGTTTTTTTAACATGGGTTCTCTAACATGTCAATAGAGTGACTCTGCAGGGGGGCCTGACGAGAGAATGGTGCATGGGGTGATTCAACAGCCAGTTGAGCCTTCATGCAGAGCATTTAACACTGTGACTCGGTAGACTCTGGTTGGCAGTAAAATTTCATTAAGCCAATATTTAAACCCTTAGGTAATAATAAAAATTGAGGGAAAAGGATCCAGGTTTTGTATTTTTTATGAATTCAGTTATTGAATTAAACGGGACCTTGCCTCAAGAAATAATCTACCAACAATTAACTTGTTTTAAAGCAAAGTTAGGAAGTGAGCATGTTCAAATTATTAAATAAAAAAGTAAGCTGTGTATTTCATTCATAGAAATAGAGGCTGGCCTACTTCGGATGATTCTCAGCATGTGATTACAGATGTGGGCTTACACACCCTAGGGAGTTAAGGTGTACTCTGGCTTGGATAGAGTAGAGCTCTTTGAAACTCTTCTCTCACCCAGCTAGTTTATATAGACTAGAGAACTAGAATGTAGCAGCATACTCTGTCTTAGAAGCCCTTTTATATAGGAGCTGGTCTGGAAGGTTTGAAAACATAACATATGTGTTGGTGTCTCCCAATGTATTGCTAGATTCTTACCCAAGAGCATTATCCTGGTTAGGGTTTTGTTTTGTTTTGTTTTTTAATGTTTGCCACAAACTAACACTAGATGTTAGAGAAGAAAAGTCCAGAACTCTGAAACACCTTTTCAAAAGTTTTTCAAGCCATGATGTTTGCAAGTTAAATACTCTGTTATGTAAGCAATATAATCAGTTTTTATTAATGTAACATTCCTTAGTGTTTTGGGGTATCACAAAAAAGAATATCCATATCTGGAAGCAGCAGCTTTTAAATAAGACCATTGTGGTGGTGGTGATGGTGGGTTTTTTTTTTTTTTTTTTGAGACAGAGTCTTGCTCTGTCGCCCAGACTGGAGTACAATGGTGCAATCTCGACTTAACCGCAACCTCCGCCTCCTGGGTTCCAGCGATTCTCCTGCCTCCGCCTCCCAAGTAGCTGGGATTACAGGTGCCTGCTACCCAGCTAATTTTTTTTATTATTTATATTTTTAGTAGAGACATGGTTTCATCATGTTGGCCAGACTGGTCTCAAACTCCTGACCTCAGGTGATCTACCCACCTCAGCCTCCCAAAGTGCTAGGATTACAGGCGTAAGTCACCGTGCCCGGCCTTTTTTTTTTTTTTTTTTTTTTTTTTTTTGGAGATGGAATCTCGCTCTGTTGCCCAGGTTGGAGTGCAGTGGCACGATCTCAGCTCACTGCAACCTCTGCTCCCGGGTTCAAGCAATTCTTCTGCCTCAGCCTCCTGAGTAGCTGGGATTATAGGCGCCTGCCACCATGCCTGGCTGATTTTTATTATTTTAGTAGAGACGGGTTTCACCATGTTGGCCAGGCTGGTCTTGAACTCCTAACCTCAGGTGAATCACCCACCTCAGCCTCCCAAAGTGCTGGGATTACAGGCATGAACCACCACGCCAGCCAAATAAGAGCATTTTTAATGTAAAATTATGCATGAAATGTACATTCAATTTTGTCTTTGTTTACTAGGATCCATGTTCTCACAAGCTATGAAGAAATGGGTGCAAGGAAATACTGATGAGGTAAATTCTACCTTTAGGATAAAGAGATTGCTGTTTATAAGTGCCACCCTCATGTAAGTGAGGTTTAAAATTTTCCTTTTCTTTAGTTCCCGTGTTTAAGCAGCATGGCACATTTATGCTCTCTTACCCAGAATGTACCAAGAAAGGGTGGTCCCTTCTTAACATCTAACAATTGCCTGGTAGTAGCAGTGAAGGTATCTTCAGTCCAGAGGCTAGGACCACTGAAGGATATACATGCATTCAAGTTTCCATCAGCCAGCAGGCATCAGTAATGAATGTGTAGATCAAAAGCTCAAATGTTTCCTTCCCCACCGGCAGTTTTACTTTAAGTAGTGGAGGCTTGCTTTTTTAATAGTTAATTAAGTACATTGAGAGATGGGAGGTGAAAAAAGGAAAATGTTTTATTTTGACCATCTAATATGAAAGTAGTTCAGTGTTAGGTATCCAGTAGTTGACACTGGAAGACAGGGAATGACATGTTAATATTCATAGCCAGAGGGTGGCCCAGGTTTTTTCGTACATGGGAATGAAATTCTTATCCAAATAAGTGGAAATGATGTGCATAAGCCATTTGTTAAGAGCACTGAGTATGTGCATCTCAATCCATCTAATGAATAACCATTATCACCAGTTTAAATTATTTTCTTTAGGCCCAGGAAGAGCTAGCTTGGAAGATTGCTAAAATGATAGTCAGTGATGTTATGCAGCAGGCACAGTATGATCAACTGTTAGAGAAATCTACAAAGGTAAGGATGACTTCGTTTTGTGTAAACTAAAAAGTATTATTTTCCAGGTGTAAAAATAAAAAAGAACATAAGGGGTTTCTTTGCCTTTGAAGGATTAACTGCTGTGGGGATTACCTTCTTATCATAAGCAACTAGAAAATAGACAAACTAAATGAAACAACTGTTTGCATATATTGGACAATGGGCAATACAGGGAAACCATTGAAACCAAACAAAGCCCAGTAGTCTTGCTGAACGAAAGAGTTAAAAATCAAAGTTCAGGCCAGGTGCAGTGGCTCACGCCTGTAATCCCAACACTTTGGGAGGCCAAGGCGGGTGAATCACTTGAGGTCAGGAGTTCAAGACCAGCCTGGCCAACATGGTGAAACCCTGTCTTAGCTGGGTGTGGTGGCAGGCGCCTGTAATCCCAACTATTTGGGAGGCTGAGGCAGGAGAATCGCTTGAACCAAGGAGGCGGAGGTTGCAGTGAGCCGAGATCACACCACTGCACTTCAGCCTGGGCGACGAGTGAAACTCCGTCTCAAAAAAAAAAAAATCAAAGTTCAGAGAGCTCAATTTGAGTAGAAGTTGTAGGATAAGGTACCAGAAAAGAGGAAGCTGCCCAGAAAGAAAGCCGTAGAGATATTTAGAGAGGTTCCCATGGATCCTTGGCCTAGGAGTGATCTGTATATGTGTGGGGTGAAAATGCATATGTCCAGGTAGAGAACCCCCCAGAAATTAGTAGGCTGAATGATTGCTGGAACATAGGGCTAAGAAAAGTTCATGGCCAGAAGGATCTGGCCAGAGTAGAGAGACTTTGTAATACACAAGGCATTGGGTAGTATCTTCACAAAGGTTATGCCTTACTACTGAAGATAAATTAGTCCTAGAGTACAAGCACCTGAACCAAGTTTCAAAGCAAATTTTTAAAGGATCAAATTACCCTGTAACAACTGCATGCCAAAACAAAGGGCTAACCCTCTTTACAGTAACACAACAAAATTCAGCACTTCACAGTGTAAAGTTAGATGTCTGACGTCCAGGCTGGGCGCAGTGGCTCATGCCTGTAATCCCAGCACTTTGGGAGGCCGAGGCAGGTAGATGACCTGAGGTCAGGGGTTCAAGACCAGCCTGGCTAACATGGTACAACCCCGTCTCTATTAAAAATAAAAAAACTTAGCCAGGCATGGTGACGGGCGCCTGTGATCCCAGCTACTTGGGAGGCTGAGGCAGGAGAATTGCCTGAACCCAGGAGGTAGAGACTGCAGTGAGCCGAGATCGCACCACTGCACTCCGGTCTGGGCAAAAAGAGCAAAACTCAGGCTCCAAAAAAATAAAAAAAAGAATGTCTGACATCAATCACAAATTACCAAGCATGACATGAAGTTGACCTATAACCAGGAGAAAAGTCAATCTATAGAAGCAGACCCAGATGTGAGAAAGATGGTGAATTTAGCAGACAAAGACCATCAAGTGGCTATTTTAAATATTAAAAATATGTTCAGGTGGCCAGGTGCAGTGGCTCATGCCTGTAATCCCAGCACTTTGGGAGGCCAAGATGGGTAGGAGTTCAAGACCAGCTTGGCCAATATAGTGAAACCCCTTCTCTACTAAAAATACAAAAAAATTAGCTGGGCATGGTGGTAGGCGCCTATAGTCCCAGCTATGTGGGAGGCTGAGGCACAAGAATCACTTGAACCCGGAAGGTGGAGGTTGAGGTTGCAGTAAGCTGAGATTGCACCACTTGTACTCCAGCCTGGACAACAGAGTGAGACTCTGTCTCAAAAAAAAAAAAAAAAGTTCAAGGATGTCAAGGAAAACAAGAGTATTATGAGAAAAATGCAAAATAGTTTTAAAAGAACCAAATGGAATTTCTTGAAATAAAAAATACCAGAAATGGGGGCCGGGCGTGGTGGCTCACGTCTATAATCCCAGCACTTTGTGGGGGCTGAGGCAGGCAGATCACCTGAGATCGGTAGTTCAAGGCCAGCCTGACCAACATGGAGAAACCTCATCTCTACTAAAAATACAAAATTAGCTGGGTGTGGTGGCGCATGCCTGTAATCCCAGCTACTCGGGAGGCTGAGGCAGGAGAATTGCTTGAACCCAGGAGGCAGAAGTTGCGGTGAGCTGAGATTGCACCAGTGCACTCCAGCTTGGGCCACAAGGGTGAAACTCCGTCTCAAAAAACAAAACAAAACAAAACAAAAAAACAGTAGACTTGAAGAACTAGCTGAGTTTTTCTTTACTTTAGGCAGTAAGTGTGACCTTTTGCAGGTGACTACTTTAGTTCCTCATGTCCTCATTAGTAGATCAGAGAAATTCGACACCAAAACCCCAAAAGAAAAACCCCTTCTAATCCTCATTCCATGATTTTATGAATGCACAAAGTCCTAGGCCTGTGAAGGAATACTCAGTCTCTTTATCCTGTGTTGATACCTCTCTGCTTCAGCCTCCAACTCGACATTTGCCTATAGGATGTACTTGGACATTCAGCATAAACTACCTCACACCATTACTGAATTGCTTCCTGTGCACGTGTCCCATGCCACAATACGGGGACCTTGTCTTCTGTGATATTTGTCCCCAGTGCTGTGACTACAGGAGGGAGTCAGTGAATGTCTGCATGTATGTCTTTACCATCCCTCTTGAATATGCTGTAGGGTTAATTCCTAGAAGTAGAATTACTCTGTTGAAAATTGGCAATATTTTTCATTCTAATATCTATTGCCAACATGGGAAAGCAAGTCTGGATACCAGTCCTTGTTATATGCCCCTTGGGTAAGTTACCTAACCTCTTTAAGCTTCTGTTCACTCATATGTTAACAAGGAAAATTACAATATTTTACCTCACAAAATTGTAGTCAGCTTCTGGCTGTCATAAACTCTGGTATATAGTAAACACTAAATTTGGTGTCCATCCTTAATTTGTAATAATAGGTCACTTGTTAGAGAAATGCACCTTACCATTTTCTTTCTTTTCTTTTTTCAGTTATGACTCAAAACTTGAGATAAAGGAAATCTGCTTGTGAAAAATAAGAGAACTTTTTTCCCTTGGTTGGATTCTTCAACACAGCCAATGAAAACAGCACTATATTTCTGATCTGACACTGTTGTTTCCAGGAGAGAATGGGAGACAATCCTAGACTTCCACCATAATGCAGTTACCTGTAGGCATAATTGATGCACATGACGTTCACACAGTGAGAGTCTTAAAGATACAAAATGGTATTGTTTACATTACTAGAAAATTATTAGTTTTCCAATGGCAATAACCCATTTATGAGAGTGTTTTAGCCTACTGGAATAGACAGGGACCACATCCTCTGGGAAGCAGATAAGCATAGAACTGATACTTGATGCACACTCGTAGCAGTAACTCATCCCTAACAGCATCGTAAAGCAGGTGCCAGAGGTGCTTTGCTTTGTTCTTCCAAAGCAGGTGAGTCAGCCCCACCGAGAGCCAGGCTGCTTTGAGTGGCAGTGTGGTGCTAGCAGCTTCAGTGGAACAGGGTGAGAGTTAATTATGCAGTCTTCCTTGACAGCGGCATTAATTTGGAAGGAAACTGACAAGTCATGGGTCAAGTTTCAGTGACTTCTTCCTTCCTCTGATGGCAGTATACAGTTTTCACATTTTAATTCCTCCTCCTGAGATGCACTATACTTAAAACCATTCTCTCCCCTGCTAACAGAAGGGTGTGAATCTGGTTTACTTTGAGCATTAGGATTGTGCCCCTCTGGAATTCTGCACTCCAGTTACTTAACTTTCCCTTCAGAATACATGTGGAAAGAAAGAAATAGCGATGACTCCAATTTTGGCCCTGTGGCACCTTGAACAAAACAGTTCTTCCCAAATTATACTTTAAAAAAAAAAAATAAGGTGAGCAGGATGACTGGGGAGAGAGAAACATTTGAGTTTGACTGCCTCCCCCATTCTTTGCTATGAGCTGGAAAGTGTGCAGTTGGTGGTCTTTCTTCTCCTTTCTTTAGGACAGTAAGAGACTCACTGCACTTCTGCTCAGTTGGCTTCTGCATCGGGATCGCACAGCCATCAGCAGGGCTGCCCAGTTGGTGAGCACACTCCATTGACCACGTGGCGCCAGCACTTCCTCAATGCACATGATTGAGAGGAAAGAAAGTTCTCTTAGATGTTACTGCTTTTGCTCAGACTTTGCAAAAAAAAAAATATATATATATGTATAAATATATAATTATTAATCACTTTTGTCCTTGAGAAAGTCTTGAATGAACAGAGAATTTATTCCATTGCAATATTTGATTGTATAGAGGCACACTGTTTCATCGACAGAAGAAGCAAAAAGGCTTTGTGTAAGTTTTTGGTACTATGTACCACCTCTGTTATTCTTTTAAAGCTGAAGTATTCATGTACTTAAACCATATTATATTTAATTGTGTTTGATTTTAAAATATATATATATGAATTCTATTTAAAATTGTGTCAACTTTCTGCTTTCAGGGCATTTATGGCTCTTCTGTTGAAATATATTGATCTTTCCAAGTATTTTCATTTGCTTTCTAAAAACCCAGAACATGAGCCACTACTGGACTTTGCCTTGTGTTTGGAGTGTATGGCATAAACCCAAGGTTTTTATTAGGCATCTATGCTGTGATTAATTCATTTTGTTCTTTTAACAAAATATTTCCATCCACTTCACATTGCTTCAATCTTTAACAGAAAAGCAATATAAAGGTTATAGAATAAAATGTGGTTTTGGGCAACTCTTGCTGCCTCTGCATGTTTTGGAATAACAATTTCTACAAGACTTTAGGCTGTTTAAACTAGTGCTTTCAGTTAAGATAAATTCTAATCATTTCTTTGTATATACATTTTGTGCTTCTGAGCTAGAGATGCCAAGTAGTTGTAAACTGCTTATAGAATAGCAGCAAATTTGAGACTCGGCTACTTTTTTCTGCCCCACCTGCTTTGAGACACAGAAGCAGAGTGTGGCCCGAAATTATTAGCCAGATTTAATATTTGATCTAAAGTAGATCCTTGTACTCATTTTAAAGTTGGAATTCGATTCCTTCAACATGGAGCACCCACCATGTTCCAGGCTCTGTGCATTGTGCCCACAAAATAAGATTCCCTGGTGGAGTTTTTATAGGTTCAAATAATCAGTTGAACACCCTTCATCTTTATCATGTTGTTGACATTGACACAAATTGTTTAAAAAGAAAAGATATTAGAGAGAAAGTGATACCTTTGTAACTTGATGTGTCTTCATCATTCGGTAAGATTTGATGAAAGTAAAAAGCAAATGTCAGCCAAATCCAGTGAACAGCAATAAAACAGGGAGCAACTTTTTATAACTTTTTCTACTTGGATTTCAACATTCAATAGAGCTTTTCGAAATGTAAGTAGTTTACAGTACTGGAGCTTTGACTAGTTCAGTAGGAATTTGGAGGGGAAGGCCATTCTGAATTGTAACAAAGTACAAACTTCTTTGCTGTTTTATTTAAGTACTGAGAGCTAAGCACCTGATGAAGTGACTGACCTCTCTCCAGTGACAGTGTTTGGGTACCTGCCTGACTTCAGGAGTGGGGTTTATGTTTCTACACAGTGACCTTTTCTCTCACCCTCTCCTCTCTCTTGCCCACACACCAGTTGATTGGACCTGGGTTGAACTCCTGATCCAGACAGGCCCAAGACAGTTCTTTATGTTAAGAATTTTGGGGCTGGGCACGGTGGCTCATGCCTGTAATCACAACACTTTGGGAGGCCGAGACAGGCGGATCACTTGAGGTCAGGAGTTCGAGGCCAGCCTGGCCAACATGGTAAAACCCTGTCTTTACTAAAAATACAAAAATTAGCTGGGCATGGTGGCGCACGCCTGTAATCCCAGCTACGTGAGTGGCTGAGACAGGAGAATCGCTTGAACCTGGAGGCGGAGGTTGTGCAATGAGCCGAGACCGCATCACTGCATTCCAGCGTGGGTGACAGAGGGAAGACTCTGTCTCCAAAAATAAAAATAAGAAAAAGAATTTTGGGCCAGGTGCGGTGGCTCACGCCTGTAATTACAGCATTTTGGAATGCCAGGAGTTTGAGACCAGCCTGGCCAACATGGTGAAACTCCGTCTCTACTAAAAAGACAAAAGTTAGCCAGATGTGGTGACGGGCACCTATAATCCTAGCTGCTCGGGAGGCTGGGGCAGGAGAATCACTTAAACCCAGGAAGCAGAGGTTGCAGTGAGCCAAGATCGCATCTCTGCACTCCAGCCTGGGCAACAGAGCAAGACTCTGTCTCAAAAAAAAAGAATTTGGCCAGGCGCGGTGGCTCACGCCTGTAATCCCAGCACTTTGGGAGGCCAAGGCAGGCAGATCACGAGGTCAGGAGATCGAGATCGTCCTGGCTAACATGGTGAAACCCCATCTCTACTAAAAATACAAAAAATTAGCCAGGCATGGTGGTGGGCACCTGTAGTCCCAGCTATTAGGGAGGCTGAGGCAGAGGAAGGGTGTGAACCCAGTAGGCGGAGCTTGCAGTAAGCCAAGATCGTGCCACTGCATTACAGTCTGGGCGACAGAGCGAGACTCCGTCTCAAAAAAAAAAAATTTTGGCTGGGTGCGGTGGCACATGCCTGCAGTCCCAGCACTTTGGGATACCAAGGTGGGCGGATTACCTGAGGTCAGGAGTTCAAGACCAGTCTGGCTAATATGGCGAAACTCTGTCTCTTACTAAAAAAATACAAAAATTAGCCGGGTGTGGTGGCGGGCACCTGGGGAGGCTGAGGCAGGGAGAAATGCTTGAACCCAGGAGGCAGAGGTTGCAGTAAGCCAAGATCACGCCACTGCACTCCAGAGCAAGACTCTCAAAAAAAAAAGAATTTTGCATGGGGAAGGAGAGATACTGGTCACCATCTGGAATGGTGCTTGGATGTGACACTTACGAAATCAGGAGCCAGCACTGCACGGACAAACAGAAGTATGTGGGCCTGAGTTCGCAGCTACCTTGATAACCCTGAGGACATCCTTGGTTTCTGCATCTATTCCTGCATCCTTGCATTGGACTCCATTAATCTGTCAGTTATCCTTATAATGATTTTTGATTTTTTTTTTTTTTTTTGAGATGGAGTTTCGCTCTTGTTGCCCAGGCTGGAGTGCAATGGCATGATCTCGGCTCACCACAACCTCCACCTCCCAGGTTCAAGTGATTCTCCTGTCTCAGCCTCCCGAGTAGCTGGGATTACAGGCATGCACCACCACACCTGGCTAATTTTGTATTTTTAGTAGAGACGGGGTTTCTCCATGTTGGTCAGGCTGGTCTCGAACTCCCAACCTCAGGTGATCCCCCTATCTCGGCCTCCCAAAGTGCTGGGATTACAGGCTTAAGCCGTGGTACCCGGTCTGTTTTTTGATTTTTTGAAACCAGTCTGAAGTGAGTTTTTTTAATTACATGAAAGAAGTTTGGCTAAAATACTGCCAGACTGCCCTAATCCCTAATGATTATGTATTCTCAGCATGTCTGCAAAGTACTGCCGATTTCAGGAGAATAATTTTTCTTTAGTAAACTATACTTAGTCATCATGTGTATTCTCTCAAAATGGTATCCTAATCTAATGGAGCTAAAAGACACCCCTTGTTTTTAATAACAAGCAGTTACTGAGGCCCAGGAAAGGGAGAAGTCCCTGGCTTGTGAGATGATCACCATTAGAACTCAGGCCTGGGCCAGTGCCTTTTCATGCTTCTCAAATCCTTCCAAAGAATAATGAGGATTATAACCGCTTTTAGCAATTGTAATAAACCCAGAAATAGAAAGCTTTTTGGTTAGAGTACTGGTAGAAGTTTGGGGGGAGAGAGAATTTTTATAAAATTCGTAAATACCTGCCAATTCTATGTACTAGGCAAGGTCTCTGGCCTTTGCTGGAGCCATAAAGTGGGAAGGAACCCCAGTGAAACCCCTCAAGGTTACAACTTTGGTGGCCCACATTAATAGTTACCCACTGAGGCCCTCTCCCGGTGAACATTGAGTACTAGAGGAAGCCCCTCTGCTTGGGCAGGACTGGGCATGGTGCAGAGTAGGAGCGGTGATACTGTGGATTCTGGGCAGGTAGAGATGGCCAGTGATGTCCAATAAAGGACACTGGAGGGAGCAGTGTGAGTAAAGGCCCTGAGGGCATTCGTGTTCAGGGAGGGTTGCTGCCCAATGGCTTGCTTGGCACACAGGAGAGTGGGTATTCCTGCCTTAGTACCTTTATGTAAACAAGTATTTCCTCAGTCTGTTCCTCTCAAACTGCCTGTTCTGGCACATTAAGGATGTCACAGAATTCACCTGGATGCATTCAGCCCCTTGCCTAAAGGTGACAGTGCATCTCCTTCCTCACCCCACCCCTCATACCACTGAAGCACCTGTTGGACTGGCCCAGTCTGTGGGCAAGGAGCCTAGAGAGAGGTCTTAGTTTCAGCTTGAAAGGAGCTGGGATTTACCAAGAAGCAAATGAGAGACGAGGATTGCAACAACTGTGCCATTTCCCCAGCTTCAGCTAAGTCCTGTATATTGACTGTGCCTTCAGACTCATCCATAAGTTACCCTAGGCTGGCCTCTCCCACATCACAGTAAGAATTCCACACACCATGCAACTTGGAACGAGGCTCCAGCTGAAGGAAGCACCACACTTCTTTCAAGTTTTTCTTAGTTTTCTCTTCTTGGCAAAGAGTACCTTTTGTTTTTTCTAATTATGTAACTATTGGTTTAGTAAATATTCACCCATGCAGGCACCTTGGAGCTTGCATTCTATTGAAGAGGTAATGGAAGTTGGGATAGCAGCTAAACTGTGCTGGTATTGGCCAGGCGCAGTGGCTCACACCTGTAATCCCAGCACTTTAGGAGGCCGAAGTGGGCGGATCATGAAGTCAGGAGATCGAGACCATCCTGGCTAACACAGTGAAACCCCGTCTCTACTAAAAATACAAAAAGTTAGCCGGGTGTGGTGGCGGGCACCTGTAGTCCCAGCTACTCGGGAGGCTGAGGCAGGAGAATGGCGTGAACCCGGGAGGTGAAGATTGCAGTGAGCCGAGATCGCACCACTGCACTCCATCCTGGGCGACAGAGCAAGACTCTGTCTCAAAAAAAAAAATGTGCTGGTAGTTTTGATTCAAGATGGCCTTTTGAGCCCATGATTTACGTCTCTTACCCACCAAGGTCTACTGGAAATCATCAGGCTCTCCTGCTATAGACCCATAGGGAGAGCTGCAGCTGAGAGGGGGAGCTTGAAGAGAGGTCCCCCTTCTGTGTCCTGTCAGCCTCATCTTTCCACAAGGACCAGTTGCTGCGCCACTCCGTTCACTTGCTGCAAGACTGGAGGTTTTTCCTCAGGTGTTGAGCACCTGGTTGACAAGATGTCAGCATCTTGATGCCTGAGACCATCAAGGCAAGTCTCTGAACAGGGCTTACGTTAGAGTAAGGCTTAGAAGAGGCCATAAAGTCAGTCTCAGCTCCATGGCTCTGCAGAGCTTTGGGACATGTGAATTCTTAAAAACAAGACTATTGTACAATTACTATATGCATGCAGTATAAAATCATGACCTTGGAAAATCCTAGCTAGCTGTTGAGCTAATTCCATAAAGTAATCAGCTCCCGAGTTCTGCAGTGGTAATAATAATCAGCATAATGAGTAAACACTGTGTGTGCCAGGCAGCATCTCATTTGATCCTTGTGACAATCTTAAGTACTGATTTTCTCCCTTATTTAAACAAAGTTTGTTTTTTTTTTGAGAGAGGGTCTCACTATGTTGCCCAGGCTAGTCTTGAATTCCTGGCCTCAAGCACTCTTCCCATCTCAGCCTCCCAAAGTGCTGGGATTATAGGTGTGAGCCACCATGCCTGGCCATTTTTTCCCTTCTTAGAAAGGAGAAGATAAGCTTAAGAGGTAAAGGAGGCCGGGCGTGGTGGCTCATGCCTGTAATCCCAGCACTTTGGGAGGCCGAGACAGGCGGATCACGAGGTCAGGAAATCGAGACCATCCTGGCCAACTCCATCTCTACTAAACTCCATCTCTACTAAAATACAAAAAATTAGCTGGGCGTGGTGGCGCAAGCCTGTAATCCCAGCTACTCGGGAGGCTGAGGCAGGGGAATCACTTGAACCCGGGAGGCAGAGGTTGCAGTGAGCCGAGATCGCGCCACTGCACTCCAGCCTGGCGACAGAGCAAGACACCATCTCAAAAAAAAAAAAAAAAAAAAAAAGAGGTAAAGGAATTTCTCCAGGATCTCGGCCAGGGGAAACTGCCCTCTTACTCACAACTGTGCTATCCTGCAAATGTCCTCTTCCTTCTCTCATTTTCCTGCTTATTGGTACTCACCACAGACAAGTATAGAAGATATCAAAAACTTCATAAAAAAATTAGAGGGATTCACTTTAAAATGGAAAACATCCCATCTATCTACCTTAAAGCAGTGGTTCTTAAATTTTCACATGCATCAGGATCCCCTGGAGGACTTGTGAAAATGTGCATCATTGGGCCTAACCCCCGAAGTTTCTAATTTAGTAGGTCTGGGGTGGTGCAAGAATTTGCCTTTTTTTTGTTTGTTTGTTTGTTTGTTTGTTTGTTTTCTGAGACAGTCTCATTCTGTCGCCCAGGCTGGAGTGCAGTGACAGGATCTCGGCTCACTGCAACCTCCGCCTCCTGGGTTCAAGCAGTTCTCTGCCTCAGCCTCCTGAGTAGCTGGGACTACAGGCGCCTGCCACCATGCACGGCTAATTTTTGTATTTTTAGTAGAGGCGGGGTTTCACCATCTTGGCCAGGCTGGTCTGAACTCCTGACCTCGTGATCCACCCACCTCGGCCTCCCAAAGTGCTGGGATTACAGGCAAGAATTTGCATTCTTAACAAATTCCCAGATGCCGCTGCTCTGGAGACCATACTTTCAAGAATCCCTGCCTTAAAATCTTTCCTGTGAGTTGGGAAATGAATATTTTCATCCCCTTTTATTGGGAATGACCATGCTATGCAGAAATGTAATTTGAGACCTATTATTTGTGACTCACCCAAACAAGCACATAAATCCTTTACTATTCAGATGTTTATCAAACCTGAGAACACCCAAACACCATTGTAGTTTCTCAGTCTCTGGTTGCCTAGGCAGATCTGAAGCCATCAAAACAAGTCTCTTGCTGGGATGAGGCTTAGAAGAGGCCACAGACCAGTTTCAGCCACATAGTCATCAGCTCCCCAGCCCCTTTGCTGGGAACAGTGCCCTTGACAGTCCAGGCTGAAACTTGCGGCTGTTGGGATCATACCCAAGGTTCCAGTGGAACCTTTCACACAAATCCCGTCTGGTTCATTTTCTTTCCGTTTGTACCTCAGGTCCTCAGTTCCCTCTGAGGTCCTGACCATGCCTTTCCTGGCCTGTCTTTCCTTCGCTGACCTCCTTTTCAAGTCCCTCCCAGAGGATGCTCATACCTTAGTCTTTTCTTTCCCTCTTCCTTCATCTCTCTATTTCTTCATCAGGTATGTATTTCCTGAGGGCCTATTATATGCCTGTTGTAGTTGCTGGGGATACAGCAGTATCCCGGACAAACACTGCCTGCCCTCCTTGCAGTCCAGAAAGCAAGCAATGACCACTCAATGGGATGAGTGCTACTAGACAGTAAGGGACCTGTGGGGGGCAGTTTAGGTGCCCTCCCTCAACCCTGCAGTTTACAGACTTTGTGACCATCTCACTCTTTCTCTAGGACTTGCCCATTCTGCAAGTCTCAAGACACCATTTCTTCCCAGTCCTGACTACCCCACACCCCATCATCATTGTCCATAGCGCCCACTCCCAGCCACTGCTGCTTCCACAGCCTTGCCACCTGAAACTGCCCTTTCACTTCTGCCATCTGCTCAGCTCCAGGCCGCTCCTGCCTGTTTCTCCAAGTCCTCCATCTACCACTCCCAGGTTTCTTCACTTCCTGGGATGTTCCCACCCCAGGAACATCACTGTCCATGATGGCAGTCTGCCCAGCAATCTGGCCTGTTCCCAAGACTGGTGTTTCACTCCTCGGTCGCACCCGTAACCGAACTTGGTGATCTCCTGCAACTGCTCTACCTCTGGTTTCTCCTCACATACTACCCACAGCAACCTCAAACAATGAGGTTTTGTACCATTATAGAGTCCTCTTATTGGAATGGATTAGAGGGGAAGGAAGAAACTTAGTCATACCAGGAAAATCATTCCCTCACTATTGCAAGAGTTAGGTTTCATAATCTGCCTTTCAAAGAGCAATTACAAAAGCAATAAGTGATTTTGTTGTAAGGATTACAAATACACCTACCTGATTAATTGGGGGCCGGGGAGGATGGTCCTAATGTGGTGACTTGGGTCAAACTTTCCAGTGAGTCAGACATGTATTTGAGAAGTGCTGCATCTCAGACAGCTCAGATGCAAGTGAACGAGCTACACTTTGAGAAATGGACTCTAGATATCATGAAGACGTTGATGTCCAAGATGCATGTAGAGAGTGAATAAAATTGTTACTTGAAATGTGAGAATGGGAAAAAAGCAATATTTTGTATTAATGTATTATATATATAATGTTATTTTAAATATGCATGTGTAACTAAAGTAATAAATTAGATATTATAACTAGACATGTGCCTATTTCATCAACATTCCTAGAAGTTTAAGTACTCTAGGTACTTTAAATGATTTTTTTATTAAATGTAGAAATCACCTGTATGTTTCATGAAGTTCCTATTGTCCGCTGAATAAAGTCCAGAGTCTCACTCTGTCGCCAGGCTGGAGTGCAGTGGTGCAATCTCAGCTCACTGCAACCTCTGCCTCCTGGGTTCAAGCGATTCTCCTGCCTCAGCATCCCGAGTAGCTGGGATTACAGGAGCATCCAGCTAATTTTTGTAGCTGGGATTACACCACACCCAGCTAATTTTTGTATTTTTAGTAAAGATGGAGTTTCACAATGTTGGCCAGGCTGCTTTTGAACTCCTGACCTCAGGTGATCCACCTGTCTCAGCCTACCAAAGTGCTGGGATTACAGGCATGAGCCGCTGCACCCAGCCAGAACACTACTACTTGAACTACACATCTCCTCTCTCCTGGGTGGGTTTCACACTTCGGAACTGGTACCTTTCCTCAAGCAATGCCCACAATTTAAAATGTCTTCCCCCACATTCTGTCCAAAGAAGTCCTCATCTCTGAAGACTGACCACTTTTTCCTCCACATCCTCCCAAAGCCTTTCCCAATGCCCAGCCTGTCCTCACATAGCATCCGGTTTGGCATCACTGACAGTTCGGTTCTGGGCCTCTGTGCCACCAGATGTGAGTGAGCTCTTCCTGGGAAAGACTGGGATTCGTCCCCAGGAAGCATGACCCAGGAGACGCAGGGGAAAATCAGTTTGCTGTAAATGGACCAGGCCCAGCTAATGGCCCTGTTGGGCCCATCTGCCCAGAATCTGAACTAAGCCTTCCTTTGCTTTAGCGCCTGAAAAACACCCTATCTGCTCCTACAAAGAGGCTGACGTTAAGATGTCTCTCTCTAGTGCTAGTCCAGCAGTTCACAAGACATCATCCCACAGGTGCCCAAGGGTCCCTGAGACCCTTTCTGGAGGTCTGCGAGGTCAGAACTTCATCATCAGACTAAGATGTGGGGTGTCACCATGTGAATATTTGTACTGATGATGCAAAAGCAAGGATGGGTGAAACGCATCTCAGTGGAAATCTGGACAGTGACACTGACCTGTGTCACTCATTATTGAAATCTTCACCACCATGCATTCACCATAAAAAAGAAAAAGCCTGCCAGGCACTGTGGCTCATGCCTGTAATCCCAACACTTTGGGAGGCTGAGGTGGGTGGATCATCTGAGGTCAGGAGTTCAAGACCAGCCTGGCCAACATGGCAAAACCTTGTCTCTACTAAAAAATACAAAAATTAGCCTGGCATGGTGGCGGTCGCCTGTAATCCCAGTACCCAGGAGACTGAGGCAGGGGAATTGCTTGAACCCAGGAGGTAGAGGTTGCAGTGAGCCGAGATCGTGCCACTGCACTCCAGCCTGGGTGACAGAGCAAGACTCCATCTCAAAAAAAAAAAAAAAAAAAAAAGTAGTGCCACTGCACTCCAGCCTGGGCGACAGAGCAAGACTCCATCTGAAAAAAAAAAAAAAAGTTTCCCATAGGAATGTTCTTGGTGAAGGAGTAACAATTGGTAATTTCATTAAATATCAACCCTCAAGTACATGTATTTTAATATGCGTGACAAATGGGAAGTCTGCATAAAGCACTTCTGCACAGTGAAGTACGATGGCTGTCCCCAGGAAAAGCACTTGTGCAGTTGTCTGGATAGTCAGCCAACTTAGCCACCATTTTCATGGAATACCATTTTTGCTTGAAACAACAACTGACCAACTGGCTATTTATTGGGTTTTTAAAAGACATTTTCTTTTTTCTTTTCTTCATTTTTAAGATAGGGTATCACTCTGTCACCCAGGCTGGAGTGCAGTGGTCTGATCATGGCTCACTGCAGCCTCAAACTCCCGTGCTCAAGCGATCCTCTCACCTCAGCCTCCCTTGTAGCTGGGACTACGTGTGTGCCACCATGATTTTTTTGTGGAGAAAAGGTCTCACTATGTTGTCCAGGCTGGTCTCCAACTCCTGGGCTCAACTGATCCACCTTGGCCTCCCAAAGTGCTGGGATTACAGCTGTGAGCCACCACAACGATGAACAAATGTGATTTGTAAAATGCTGTGTAATAAAATGTGTCAATATTTGGAGGATCTGCATAATCCAGTCCAATTTTTTTTCTTTGTTTTTTGAAACACAGTCTTGCTCTGTCACCCAGGCTGGAGTGCAGTGGCGCAATCTCAGCTCACTGCAACTTCCACCTCCCGGGTTCAGGCAATTCTCCTGCCTCAGCCTCCCAAGTAGCTGAGATTACAGGTGTGCACCACCACATCAACTCATTTTTTTTTTTTTTTTTTTTGTATTTTTAGTAGAGATGGGGTTTCACCATGTTGTTAATTCCTGACCTCGGGTGATCCACCCACCTTGGCCTTCCAAAGTGCTGGGATTACAGACATGAGCCACCACGCCTAGCCCAGTCCAATTGTTTTTTGAGATGGAGGTCTTACTGTGTTGCCCAGGCTGGTCTCAAACTCCTAGCCCCAAGTGATGCTCCCACCCCAGCCTCTCAAAGCATTGGTATTATAGGCATGAGCCACCAAACCTGGCGAAGCCAGTATTTTCCAAATGACCAGTGCATGATATAAAAAATCATGTTTAGGTAATAGATCAAAGTGCAAGAACCAGCAATAGATTTCAATATAACAGTATGAACAGTTCATTGATATGGTTCAGATTCTACATTGTAACTAACCTTTAAGAAAAAAACGTGAGACTGGGCGTGGTGGCTCACGCCTGTAATCCCAACACTTTGGGAGGCTGAGGCGTGTGGATCACCTGAGGTCGGGAGTTCAAGACCAGCCTGACCAACATGGAGAAACCCCGTCTCTACTAAAAATATAAAATTAGCCAGGTGTGGTGGTATTTGCCTGTAATCCCAGGTACTCGGGAGGCTGAAGCAGGAGAATGGCTTAAACCCAGGAGACAGAGGTTGCAGTGAGCCGAAATCGTGCCATTGCACCCCCAGCCTGGGAGACAAGAGCAAGACTCTGTCAAAAAAAAAAAAAGGCTGACTCCTTTTTCGGACTCAGCCCACCTGCACCCAGGTGAAATAAACAGCTTTGTTGCTCACACAAAGCCTGTTTAATGGTCTCTTCACACGGATGCGCGTGACATTTGGTGCCGAAGACCCGGGACAGGAGGACTCTCCTTCAGGAGACCAGGCCCCCTGTCCTTGCCCTCACTCCATGAGGAGATCCACCTACAACCTCGGGTCCTCAGACCAACCAGCCCAAGGAACATCTCACCAATTTCAAATCGGTTAAGCGGTCTTTTCACTCCTCACCAGCCTCTCTCTCTACCCTTCAATCTTCCTCTCTCACTACCCTTCAGTCTTCCTCTCTCACTACCCTTTAATCTCCCTGTCCTTCCAATTCCAGTTCTTTTTCCTCTCTAGTAGAGGCAAGGAGACAAATTTTATCCATGGAACCAAAACTCCAGTGCAGGTCATGGACTTGGGAAGACAGACTTCCCTTGGGTTTAATCACTGCAGGGATGCCTGCCTGATTATTTACCCACACTCCATTGGTGTCTGATCACTGTGGGGACGCCTGCCTTGGTCATTCACCCACATTCCCTTGGTGGCAAGTCAATTGCGGGAACGCCTGCTTTGACTACTCACCGCCCCTCTTCTCTGTGTCTCTACTTTTCTCTTTAAACTTACCTCCTTCACTTAGGGCAAACTTCCGCCCTCCATTCCCCCTTCTCCTCCCTTAGCCTGTGTTCTCAAGAACTTAAAAGCTCTTCAACTCACACCTGACCTAAAACTTAAATGCCTTGTTTTCTTCTGCAATACCACTTGACCCCAATACAAACTCGATAACAGTTCTAAATAGCCAGAAAACAGCACTTTTGATTTCTCCATTTTATAAGATCTAGATAATTTTTGTCAAAAAAATGGGCAGATGGTCTGAGGTGCCTGACGTCCAGCCATTCTTTTACACATTGGTCCCTCCCTAGTCTCTGCTCCCAATGCAACTCATCCAAAATCTTTCTTCTTTCTCTCCTGTCTGTTCCTTCAGTCTCCACCCCAAGCTCTAAGTCCTGTGAATCCTCCTTTTCTACGGACCCATCTGACCCCTCCCCTCCTCCCCAGGCTGCCCCTCGCCAGTCCCAACTCTTCTTCAGCCTCTGCTCCCCCACCCTATAACCCTTCTATTACCTCCCCTCCTCACACCCGATCTGGCTTACAGTTTCGTTCTGCGACTAGCCCTCCCCAACCTGCCCAACAATTTCCTCTTAGAGAGGTGGCTGGAGCTGAAGGCATAGCCAAGGTTAATGCTCCTTTTTCTTTATCCAACCTCTCCCAAATCAGTTAGCGTTTAGGCTCTTTTTCATCAAATATGAAAACCCAGCCCAGTCCATGGCCCGTTTGGCAACAACCCTTAGATGCTTTACCGTCCTAGACCCAGAGGGGCCAGAAGGCTGTCTTATTCTCAACATGCATTTTATTATCCAACCTGCTCCCGACATTAGAAAAAGCTCCAAAAATTAGATTCTGGCCCTCAACCTACAACAGGACTTAATTGACCTCGCCTTCAAGGTGTACAATAATAGAGAAGAGTTGCAATTACTTGCCTCTGCTGTGAGAGAAACCCCAGCCACATCTCCAACACACAAGAACTTCCAAATGCCTAAACTGCAGGGGCCAGGCATTCCTCCAGGACTGCCTCTCCCAGGATCTTGCTTCAAGTGCCGGAAATCTGGCCACTGGGCCAGGGAATGCCCACAGCCCGGGATTCCTCCTAAGCCATGTCCCATCTCTGTGGGACCCCACTGGAAATCGGACTGTCCAACTTGCCCAGCAGCCACTCCCAGGGCCCCTGGAACTCTGGCCCAAGGCTCTCTGACCGACTTCTTCCCAGATCTTCTCAGCTTAGTGGCTGAAGACTGACGCTGCTCGATTGCCTTGGAAGCCTACAGGACCATCACAGACGCTTTGGGTGACTTACAGTGGAGAGTAAGTCCATCCCCTTCTTAATCAATATGGAGGCTACCCACTCCACATTACTTTCTTTTCAAGGGCGTGTTTCCCTTGCCTCCATAACTGTTGTGGGTATTGATGGCCAGGCTTCTAAACCTCTTAAAACTCCCCAACTCTGGTGCCAACTTGAACAACATTCTTTTATGCACTCTGTTTTAGTTATCCCCGCCTGCCCAGCTTCCTTATTAGGTGAAGACACTTTAACCAAATTATCTGCTTCCCTGACTATCCCTGGGCTACAGCCACACCTCATTGCTGCCCTTTTCCCCAGTTCAAAGCCTCCTTCGCATCCTCCCCTTGTATCTCCCCACCTTAATCCACAAGTATGGGACACCTCTACTCCCTCCTTGGTGACCGATCATGCACCCCTTACCATCCCATTAAAACCTAATCACCCTTACCCTGATCAACGCCAATATCCCACCCCATGGCATGCTTTAAAAGGATTAAAGCCCGTTATCACTCGCCTGCTACAGCATGGTCTTCTAAAGCCTATAAACTCTTCTTACAATTCCCCCATTTTACCTGTCCAAAAACCAGACAAGTCTTACAGGTTAGTTCAGGATCTGCACCTTATCAACTAAATTGTCTTGCCTGTCCACCCCATGGTGCCAAAACCATATACTCTCCTATCCTCAACACCTCCCTCCACAACCCATTATTCTGTTCTAGATAAATCTAGCTGACCCCATAGATCCTAAATCCTTTCCCCACTCCCCTTTCCATTCCTTAAAAAACAGCCCTAAAATCTGCTCCTAAACTAGCTCTCCCTAACTCATCCCAACCCTTTTCATTACACAACCCTGAAGTACAGGGCTATGCGGTCAGAATTCTTACACAACAGCCAGGACCGTGCCCTGTAGCCTTTCTGTCCAAACAACTTGACCTTACTGTTTTAGCCTAACCCTCATGTCTGTGTGTGGCGGCGGCTGCTGCTTTAATACTTTTAGAGGCCCTCAAAATCACAAGCTATGCTCCACTTACTGTCTACAGTTCCCATAACTTTCAAAATCTATTTTCCTCCTCACACTTGACACGTATACTTTCTGCCCCCCAGCTCCTTCAGCTATGCTCAGTCTTTGTTGAGTCTCCCACAATTACCATTGTTCCTGGCCCATACTTCAATCCAACCTCCCACATTATTCTGAATATCAGACCTGACCCCCATGACTGTATCTCTCTGATCCACCTGATAGTCACCCCGTTTCCCCATATTTCCTTCTTTCCTGTTTCTCACCCTGATCACACTTGGTTTATTGATGGCAGTTCCACCAGGCCTAATCACCACTCACCAGCAATGGCAGGCTATGCTATAGTATCTTCCACATCTATCATTGAGGCTACTGCTCTGCCCCTCTCCACTACCTCTCAGCAAGCCAAACTCATTGCCTTAACTCGGGCCCTCACTCTTGCAAAGGGACTACACGTCAATATTTATACTGACTCTAAATATGCCTTCTGTATCCTGCACCACCATGCTGTTATATGGGCAGAAAGAAATTTCCTCACTACACAAGAGTCCTCCATCATTAATGCCTCCTTAAGAAAAACTCTTCTTAAAGTCGCTTTACTTCCAAAGGAAGCTGGAGTCATTCACTGCAAGGGCCATCAAAAGGCATCAGATATCATCGCTCAGGGCAACGCTTATGCCGATAAGGTAGCTAAAGAAGCAGCTAGCGTTCCAACTTCTGTCCCTCATGGCCAGCTCTTCTCTTTCTCACTGGTCACTCCTATTTACTCTCCAAATGAAGTTTCCACCTATCAATCCCTCTCCACTCAAGGCAGATGGTTCTTAGACCCAAAAAAAAAAATCTCCTTCCAGCCTCACAGGCCCATTCTATTCTGTCATCATTTCATAACCTCTTCCATGTAGGTTACAAGCCGATAGCCTGCCTCTTAAAACCTCTCATTTCCTTTCCATCATGAAAATCTATCCCCAGTCCACCACTCTTGACTCCCTCTTGGAGTGGATCTTTGCTGACAGGACACACACCAACACTTTCACCCTGATGAAGTCCTATTCTTTACTTTTATACTCACTCTTATTCTCATTCTCGTTCTTATGCCACCCTCTAACTCTCCCCAGCTATCTCCACCACACTATCAATCTCTCTCACTCTCTCTTAGCCGTTTCTAATCCTTTTTAAACAAACAGTTGCTGGCTCTGCATTTCTCTTTCCTCCAAAATTGTCGAGGCCTCGATTTACTCACTGCTGAAAAAGGAGGAGTCTGTATATTTTTAAATGAAGAGTGTTGTTTTTGCCTAAATCAGTCTGGCCTGGTATATGACAACATAAAACAACTCAAGGATAGAGCCCAAAAACTCGCCAACCAAGCAAATAATTACGTTGAACCCCCTTGGACACTGTCTAATTGGATGTCCTGGGTACTCCCAATTCTTAGTCCTTTAATACCTATTTTTCTCCTTCTTTTATTCGGACCTTGTGTCTTCCATTTAGTTTCTCAATTCATACAAAACCGCACCCAGGCCATCATCAATGATTCTATACGACAAATCCTCCTTCTAACAACCCCACAATATCACCCCTTACCCCAAAATCTTTCTTCAGCTTAATCTCTCCCACTGTAGGTTCCCATGCTGCCCCTAATCCCGCTGGAAGCAGCCCTGAGAAACATCGCCCATTATCTCTCCATACCACCCCCAAAAATTTTCACCGCCCCAACACTTCACCACTATTTTGTTTTGTTTTTCTTATTAATATAAGAAGACAGGAATGTCAGGCCTCTGAGCCCAAGCTAAGTCATCATATCCCCTGTGACCTGCACGTATACATCCAGATGGCCTGAAGCAACTGAGGATTCACAAAAGAAGTGAAATGGCCTTAATTGATGATATTCCACTATTGTGATTTGTTCCTGCCTCACCCTAACTGATAAGATATAGTCTCCCCCGCCCTTAAAAGGGTACTTTGTAATATTCTGCCCCGCCCTTAAGAACATACTTTGTATGCCTGCCCCAACCCTGTAAGAACTAATGATAAACCTACCACCCTGTGAGACTCCTTTTTCAGACTCAGCCGGCCTGCACCCTTGTTGCGCGCACACACACACACACACACACACACACACACACACACACGCCAGACATGGTGGCTCATGCCTGTAATCCCAGCACTTTGGGACGCCAAGGCAGGTGAATCACAAGGTCAGGAGATCGAGACCATCCTGGCTAACACAGGGAAACCCCGTCTCTACTAAAAAAATACAAAAAAATTAGCCGAGTGTGGTGGCAGGCCCCTGTAGTCCCAGCTACTTTGGAGGCTGAGGCAGGAGAATGGCGTGAACCCGGGAGGCGGAGCTTGCAGTGAGCCAAGGTCGCACCACTGCACTCCAGCCTGGGCAACAGAGCGAGACTCCATCTCAAAAAAAAAAAGAAGAAGAAGAAGAAGAAAGAAAAAACACTCGGCCAGGTGCAGTGGCTCACACCTGTAATCCCAGCACTTTGGAGGCCATGCTGGGGAGCTGGGGAGATCATGAGGTCAGGTGTTCGAGACCAGCTTGGCCAACATGGTGAAACCCCATCTCTACTAAAAATAAAAAAATTAGCTGGGTGTGGTGGTGCACACCTGTAATCCCAGCACTTAGGAGGCTGAGGCAGGAGAATCACTTGAACCCGAGAGGCAGAGGTTGTGGTGAGCTGAGATTGTGCCATTGCACTCCAGCCTAGGCGACAGAACTAGACCCTGTCTCAAACAAACAAAACAAAACAAAACAAAAAACACTTGTCAAATTTTGATCTGAATAGGTTTTTGAGTTAGTCCACCTCTTCAACTACATATCTATGAGGCCAGATTTTCCTTAACCAAAACAGTGTATTACAACAGATTGAATGTAAAAAATATATGAGAATCCAGTTTTCTTCTATTAAGCCAGACACTAAAAAAATTTGTTAAAATATAAAACAATGCCACTTTTATCACTACATGTGTTTTGGAAAACATAGATTTTTAATGATACATTTTTGTGTTAATTTATAATGAGCCTATTATTTTTAAATAAAATATATCCTAAGTTTCTTAGTTTTAATTTTCAATACAGTGAATATGTCAGGAATCTTGAAAGTAAAAAGTTTAAGAAGGCCAGGCGTGGTGGCTCACGCCTGTAATCCCAGCACTTTAGTAGGCCGAGGTGGGCGGATCTCTTGAAGCCAGGAGTTCCAGACCAGCCTGGCCAACATGGCAAAACCCTGTCTCTACTAAAAATACAAAAACCAGCCAGGCATGGTGGCGCATACCTGTAATCTTAGCTATTTGAGAGGCTGAGACACAAGAATCGCTTGAACCTGGGAGGCAGAGGTTACAGTGAGCTGCGATCGTGCAACTGCACTCCAACCTGGGCGACAGAGCGAGACTTGGTCTAAAAAAAGAAAAATGCTTAAGAACTGCTGGATTAACTAGGCAAATGACAAATGTGATTGAACACATAAAACTAGGGGAAACTATGAAAAGGTAGTTGAAGGAAGAGAATTGAACAGAGATGCTATTCAAAATAAAGCCAGGCAGCTGGGCACGGTGGCCCACGCCTGTAATCCCAGCACTTTGAGAGGCCAAGGAGGGCAGATCATGAAATCAGGAGTTCAAGACCAGCCTGGCCAACATGGTGAAACCCCATCTCTACTAAAAATACAAAAAAAAAAACTAGCCAGATGTGGTGGCAGGCGCCTGTAATCCCAGCTACTGAGGAGGCTGAGGCAGGAGAATGGCTTGAACCTGAGAGGGGGAGGTTGCAGTGAGCTGAGATAGCGCCATCGCACTCCAGTCTGGGCAACAAGAGCAAAACTCCGTCTCAAAAAAAAAAAAAGAAGAAGAAGAAGAAATAAAGCCAGGCCAGGCCTGGTGCCTCGTGCCTGTAATCCCAGTAATTTTGGAGGCCGAAGCAGGCAGATCTCTTGGAGCCCAGGAGTTTGAGACCACCCTGGGCAATATAGGGAAACCCTGACCTGTCTCTACAAAAAATACAAAAAAATTAGCTGGGCATGGTGGCACATGCCTGTAGTCCCAGCTACTCCAGAGGCTGAGTTAGGAGGATCAGCTGAGGCCAGGAGGTCAAGGCTGCAGTGCAGTGAGCTGTGATTGTGCCAGTGCACTCCAGCCTGGGTCACAGAGTAAGATGAAAGAAAGAAAGAAAAGAAAAGAAAAAGAAAGAAAGGAAGAGGAAGGTAGGAAGGAAAGAAAGAAAAAGAAGGGAGGAAAGGAGGAAAGAAAGAAGGAAGGGAGGAAGGAAGGAAGGAGAAGGGAAGGGAGGAAGGAAAGGAAGGGAGAGAAAGAAGAGAGAGAGAGAAGAAAGAAAGAAAAAGAGAAAAGAAAAAGAAGGAAAGGAAAGGAAGAAAGGTGGGAAAGGAAGGAAGGAAGAAAAAAAAAAGTATCCAGCCTGGCCAGCATGGTGAGACCCTATTGCTACCAAAACAACAAAAAAGTTACCAGGACATTGTGGTGTGCGCCTCTGGTCCCAGCTACTCATGAGGCTGAGGCAAGAGGACGTCCTTGAGCTCAGGGAAGTCAAGGTTGGGTAAGCCGTGTTCATGCCCCTGCACTCCAACCTGGATGACAGAGCAAGACACTGTCTTAAAAAATAAAGTTAAAAAGAAAAAGAAAACCAAGTATAAATTTCAACAGAAAATTTTAGGTTGTCTAATGATATGAAAATTAATTTGTGGTCCAGGTGCGATGGCTCATGCCTGGAATCCCACCATTTTGGGAGGCCAGGGTTGGAGGATCACTTGAGCCCAGGAGTTCAAGACCAGCCTGGGCAACATAGTGAGACCTCATCTCTACTAAAAATTTAAAAAGTTACCGAGGTGTGGCAGCATGTGCCCATAGTCCCAGCTACTCAAGAGGCTGAGGTAGGAGGATCGCTTGAATCCAGGAGTTCAAGGCTGTAGTATGCTGCACTTGAGGCTGGGTGGCAGTGAGACCCTGTCTCTTAGAAAGATAAAAAAATAGGCCAGGCGCAGTGGCTCATGCCTGTAATCCCAGCACTTTGGGAGGCTGAAGCGGGTGGATCACCTGAGGTCAGGAGTTTGAGACCAGCCTGACCAACATGGAGAAATCCTGTCTCTACTAAAAATACAAAATTAGCCAGGCGTGGTGGCACAGCTACTCGAGAGGCTGAGGCAGGAGAATCGTTTGAACCCAGGAGGCAGAGGTTGCGGTGAGCTGAGATTGTGCCATTGCACTCCAGCCTGGGCAACAAGAGCAAAACTCTGTCTCAAAAAAAATTAAAAATAAAATAAAAATTAAACATAAATAAGATATTCATTCTAATAAATATTTTATATATATTTCATAATAAAGCTGTTGGATATGTTTTTTAAATCTCTGACATTATTACAAGGATTAAGAAGATTCCGAGACATGAACAATATTGTTAATATTGAAATATTCTCTAGGTATTAAGAATACAGGCCAGGCCAGGCACGGTGGCTCACGCCTGTAATCCCAGCACTTTGGGAGGCCGAGGCGGGCAGATCACAAGGTCAGGAGATCGAGACCATCCTGGCTAACACGGTGAAACCTCGTCTCTGCTAAAAATACAAAAAAAAAATTAGCCAGGCATGGTGGCGGGTGCCTGTAGTTCCAGCTACTCGGGAGGCTGAGGCAGGAGAATGACTTGAACCCAGGAGGCGGAGCTTGCAGTGAGCAGAGATCGTGCCACTGCACTCCAGCCTGGGCGACAGAGCGAGACTCCGTCTCAAAAAAAAAAAAAAAAAAGAATACAGACCACTTCATGACTTTAAATCTAGTTGGTAAGTCATGAGAAGAGTTTGATATAGTTCACTGTTGTTAAACCATGGTTCAGATGAGCTCTCATTTAACTAGTGAGAGCCACATCAGACAAAGGAGCACTCAACAACTTCAAAATATTGATAAATAATTTAGAAATCCTCAGCCGGGCGCGGTGGCTCACGCCTGTAATCCCAGCACTTTGGGAGGCCGAGGCAGGCGGATCATGCAGGAGATCGAGACCATCCTGGCTAACATGGTGAAATCCCATCTCTACTAAAAATACAAAAAATTAGCCGGGTGAGGTGGCAGGTGCCTGTAGTCCCAGCTACTCAGGAGGCTGAGGCAGGAGAATGGCATGAACCTGGGAGGCAGAGCTTGCAGTGAGCAGAGATTGTGCCACTGCACTCCAGCCTGGGTGACAGAGCGAGATTCTGTCTCAAAAAAAAAAAAAAATCCTCAAAGTAATTTAATTAATAATGTGTGCTACATCTTCAATGAGTTGATAGGCAACTTTATGTCATGTGTTATTTGGTTTGTTCAAAAAATAAAATGTTAAATTTTATATGTTAGTATATAATATTGTTAAAAGTTGCCTATACTGTTTATATTAAATATTGTTAAATATGTTTAACACCCCAAATACAAGAAAGATTTGGTTCCTGTCCTCAGTTGCCCCTCAAGGATGAATATTGTTTCAGTAATCTACTCTTGTTTTGCAAAACTTAGTCACTTAAACCAAAAAACTTTTCTTTTTTGAGATGGCATCTTGCTCTGTCACCCAGGCTGGAGTGCAATGGCATGATATCGGCCCACTGCAAACTCTGCCTCCTAGGTTCAAGCAATTCTCCTTCCTCAGCCTCCCAAGTAGCTGAGATTATAGACACCCCCCCATCACGCCCAGCTAATTTTTGTATTTTTGTAGAGACAAGGTTTCACCATGTTGGCCAGGCTGGTCTTGAACTCCTGACCTCAGGTGATCCTCCGCCTCAGCCTCCCAAAGTGCTGGGATTACAGGTGTGAGCCGCCGTGCCTGGCCAACATTTTTTAAAAACTGTTCACAGGCTAGGCATGATGGCTTACGCCTGTAATCCCAGCACTTTCAGAGGCCAACGTGGGAGGATTATTTGATCCCAGGAGTTTGAGACCAGCCTGGGCAACCAAACAAGACCCCATCTCTTAAAAAGTAATTAAATTAATTAATTAAGGGTTCACAATTGTGTAGGTCAGGAATTCTGGTAGGGCCATCAGGGATGGTTCATCTCTGCCCCACATGGTTTTGTCTGTGGTGACTCAACTGAGGCTGTAGGATCTGGGTCACTGGAGCTGGCCAAGAGTGCTGGGTCTCTTTGTATAGGATAAGCTGGATTCACTAATTTTTCTGGAAACCCAGTTCCCCGCTCACAGACCCCCTCATCCTCCCATCCCGCCACTGTACTCCTAAAGGTAACACTATCGCAACCTCTAGATTTAGTTTTGTCTGGTTTGTATCTGGTTTCTTTCACTCCAAGTCATGCATGTGAGAGTCATCCGTAGACGGTTTGTGGTCCTTCACTCATTCTCACTGCTATTCAGTATCACATGGTACGCATAAACCACGTTTGCCAAGTTTATGTCTCCTGCAAATAATGCTGTTACAAACACTCTAGGTTGTGAATTTGGGTGAACATTTGTCGACATTTCTGTTTGTATACCTAGCTATGGAACTGCTGGATCACAGGCAATGCATGTACTCAATATTGACAGATACTAATAAAGTGTTTTCCAAAGAGTTTGTACTGTTAACTTTTTTTTTTTTTTTTGAGATGGAGACTCGCTCTTTCGCCCAGGCCGGACTGCAGTGGCGCTATCTTGGCCTCCTGGTTTCACGCAGTTCTCCTGCCTCAGCCTCCGAGTAGCTGGGACTACAGGCGCCCGCCACCGCGCCCGGCTTTTTTTTTTTTTTTTTCACACTTAATTCACTTTATTTTTTCTTGTATAAAAATCCTATGTTGTAGCCACAGCTGGAGCCTGAGTCCGCTGCACAGAGACTCTGGTGTGGGTCTTGACGAGGTGGTCAGTGAATTCCTGATAGGGAGACTTGGTAAATACAGTCTCCTTCCAGAGGTCAGGGGTCAGGTAGCTGTAGGTCTTAGAAATGGCATCAAAGGTGGCCTTGGCGAAGTTACCCAGGGTGGCAGTGCAGCCCCGGGCTGAGGTGTAGCAGTCGTCGATACCAGCCATCATGAGCAGCTTCTTAGGCACAGGTGCGGAGACGATGCCAGTGCCCCTGGGTGCAGGGATGAGGCGCACCAGCACAGAGCCGCAGCGGCCTGTCACCTTGCAAGGGACGGTGTGGGGCTTGCCGATCTTGTTCCCCCAGTAGCCTCTGCGCACCGGGACAATGGAGAGCTTGGCCAGGATGATGGCCCCACGGATGGCGGTGGCCACCTCCTTGGAGCACTTAACACCCAGACCGACGTGGCCATTGTAGTCCCCGATAGCAACAAACGCCTTGAACCTGGTGCGCTGGCCGGCACGGGTCTGCTTCTGCACTGGCATAATCTTCAAAACCTCATCCTTGAGAGAGGCCCCCAGGAAGAAGTCAGTGATCTCTGATTCCTTAATGGGCAGGGAGAAGAGATAGATCTCCTCCAGAGACTTGATCTTCATGTCCTTGACCAAGCGGCCCAACTTGGTGACGGGCATCCACTCCTTATCCTCGGCCTTGCCTCCGCGAGCTCCGCGGCCTCGGCCCCGGCCCCGTCCCCGGCCGCGACCCCGGCCCCGGATGCCACTGCCGAAACCTCCGCGGAAGCCACCGCGGTTCCCCATCCCAGGGCCACCAGGGCCTCCGGGCCCCCCCGCTGCACCGGCGTCATCCGCCATTTGGTGTTTTTTCGGAAAAGAAGCTTTTTTTTTTTTTTTTTTTTTTTTTTGAGACTGAGTCTCACTCTGTCGCCCAGGCTGGAGTGCAGTGGTGCGGTCTCGGCTCGCTGCCAGCTCTGCCTCCTGGGTTCACGCCATTCTCCTGCCTCAGCCTCCCGAGTAGCTGGGACTACAGGCGCCCGCCACCACGCCCAGCTAATTTTGTATTTTTAGTAGAAACAGGGTTTCACCGTGTTAGCCAGGATGGTCTCGATCTCTTGACCTCGCGATCCGCCCGCCTCGGCCTCCCAAAGTGCTGGGATTACAGGCATGAGCCATCGCGCCCGGCCTTGTGCTGTTAACTGTTTAAAAACCACAATGTATAAACTTAGAAAAAGGGAAGAGACTTGATTTTTTTTTTCTTGTCTTTTTTTTGAGTCGGAATCCCGCTCTGTTGCCCAGGCTGGAGTGCAGTGGTGCGATCTTGGCTCACTGCAAGCTCCGCCTCCAGGGTTCATGCCATTCTCCTGCCTCAGCCTCCCGAGTAGCTGGGACTACAGGCGCCCGCCACTATACCCGGCTAATTTTTTTGTATTTTTTTAGTGGAGTCGGGGTTAGCCAGGATGGACTCGATCTCCTGACCTCGTGATCCGCCTGCCTCGGCCTCCCAAAGTGCTGGGATTATAAAAGGGTTACAGCCTCCAAGGTGACCGTCCCACAGTCTGGAAGCGTGCCTCTGACCAAGACTAGAGATAGGCACTTCAGAGGAGGAGGGGTTAGGGTAGGAAGTAATGCTGGACATGTTGGCTAAGCATACATATTCAACATGTTACAGGAGGAGCTATGCTATGAATATTCATGAAGGCAGTCCTGATGTGTATTGAGCAAACATACATGTAACATACAACCTATGTTCACTTTTGGGTAGCGATTTAACATTTAAATGTATTACGGTTAGGCCCTATATGTCAAAAGATCTTTTCAGGACCCGAAAGCGTGAAAATACGAAACCTCTGTAAACCCACAAGAGCCAGTCCATAATCAGTGGTCTTTTTTTTTTTTTTTCTTTTTTTTGAGATGGAGTCTCACTCTGCCACCTAGGCTGGAATGCAGTGGCGCTATCCCCGCTCACTGCAATCTCCACCTCCCGGGTTCAAGTGATTCTGCTGCCTCAGCCTCCTGAGAAGCTGGGATTACAGGCGCTCGCCACCACGCCCGGCTAATTTTTGTATTTTTTAATTTTATTTTTTGTTTTTTAGTATTTTTTGTTTTTAGACGGAGTCTTGCTCTGTCACCCAGGCTAGAGTGCAGTGGTGCGATCTTGGCCCACTGCAAGCTCTGCCTCCTGGGTTCACACCATTCTCCTGCCTCAGCCTCCTGAGTAGTGGGGACTACAGGCGCCCACCAGCACGCCTGGCTAATTTTTTTTTTTTTTTTTTGTATTTTTAGTACAGACGGAGTTTCACCGTGTTAGCCAGGATGGTCTCGATTTCCTGACCTCATGATCAGCCAATTTTTGTATTTTTTTAGTAGAGACAGGGTTTTACCATATTGACCAGGCTGATCTCAGACTCCTGACCTCAAGTGATCCGCCCACCTTGGCCTCCCAGAAGTGGTCTTCTTATCAGGAGAAAGTTACTTAAATCAGTCTCTTGACCAATCAAAGCTGTAGCTATGGCTAGTGGAGCAAGGGTTCAATTAGTCAGCATCTGTGAGCTGGATGAGTTGTCATGGTTTTAATATTGCTTATTTGAGGCCACAGCTTGTTTAGTTGCCAGAGTTGCTCTCAGCATTTTGGGAAGCTGAGATGGCAAGATCACTTGAGCCCAGTAGCTCAAGGATGCAATAAGCTATGATTGCGTCAGTGTACTTCAGCCTGGGTGACAGAGCAAGACCCTGTCTCTAAAAAAATTTTTTTTTTAGTTGGAGTTTTGCTCTTGTTGCCCAGGCTGGAGTGCAATGGCATGATCTCAGCTCACTACAACCTCCGCCTCCTAGGTTCAAGCAGTTCTCCTGCCTCAGCCTCCCAAGTAGCTGGGATTTCAGGCACCTGCCACCACACCTAGCTAATTTTTTTTTTTTTGAGACAGAGTCTTACACTGTCGCCCAGTCTGGAGTGCAGTGGCACGATCTCAGCTCACTACAACCTCTGCCTCCTGGGTTCCAATGATTCTCCTGCCTCAGCTTCCCGAGTATCTGGGATTACAGGCACCTGCCACCGTGGCCAGCCAATTTTTGTATTTTTAGTAGAGACAGGGTTTCACCATGTTGGTCAGGCTGGTCTGGAACTCCTGACCTTATGTGATCCAACTGCCTCGCTCTCCCAAAGTTCTGGGATTACCGGTGTGAGCCACCGCGCCTGGCCAAATTTTTTTTTTTTTTTTCGAGATGGAGTTTCGCTCTTATTGTCCAGGCTGGACAATCTTGGCTCACTGCAACTTCCACCTCCCGGGTTCAAGAGATTCTTCTGCCTCAACCTCCCAAGTAGCTGGTATTACAGGCATGCATCACCACTCCCGGCTAATTTTTTGTATTTAGCAGAGACAGGGTTTCACCATGTTGGTCAGGCTGGTCTCGAACTCCTGACCTCACCGGTGATCCACCCACTTCAGCCTCCCAAAGTGCTGGGATTACAGCTGTGAGCCATTAAATTTTTTTAATGGTGCTAGGTCAGACACTAAGATTATCATGATGGAGGCGTGGATAATAGATGTTTCCCAGGAGAGCTACGTGGATAGGAGGTTGGCTCTGACAGTCAGAGTTCAAGATCAGCAAAAAATAACTCACAGCAAAGGTTATGTGAGATGTCTTAGAGAAATAATATTAATGCCAAGTCAGCAAGAGCTTTTTTTTTTTTTTCTTTTTTGTTGAGGCAGAGTCTTGCTTTGTCACTCAGGCTGGAGTGCAATGGTGTGATCACAGCTCACTGCAATCTCTGCCTCCCAGATTCAAGTGATTCTCCTGCCTCAGCCTCCTGAGTAGCTGAGATTACAGATGTGCACCACCATGCTCAGCTAATTTTTTGTATTTTTAGTAGAGATGGGGTTTCACCATGTTGGCCAGGCTGGTCTTGAACTCCTGGCCTCAAGCAATCCACCCACCTCAGCCTCCGAAAGTGCTGGGATTACAGGTGTGAGCCACTGCACCTGGCAGCAAGATTTTTAAATTGAGCATATCTTAAGAAAGAGTGTGGGCCAGGCACGGTGGCCACGCCTATAATCTTAGCACTTTGAGAGGCCGAGGCAGGTGGATCACCTAAGGTCAGGGGTTCAAGACCAGCCTGGCCAACATGGCAAAACCCCGTCTCTGCTAAAAATACAAAAATTATCTGGGTGTGATGGCACATGCCTGTAATCCTAGTTACTCGGGAGGCTGAGGCAGGAGAATCACTTGAACCCAGGAGGCAGAGGTTGCAGTGAGCCAATATCATGCCAGTGTACTCCAGCCTGGGCAAGACAGTGAGACTCTGTCTCAAAAAAAAAAAAAAAAAAAAGAAAGAAAGAAAGAGTGTGCTGGCCAGATGCTGTGTCACACACCTGTCATCCCAGTGTTTTGGGAGGCTGAGGTGGGAGGATTGCTTGAGCCCAGCAGTTGGAGGCTGCAGTGAGCTATGATCACACCACTGTACTCTAGCCTGGGCAACAGAGTGAGACACTTTCGAAAGAAAGGAAGAAAAAAATGAAAAGAAGCAAGGGGGAAAAGAGGGAGGTGGGGGAGTAAAGAGTGCACTAATCAGAAAGGGGCTGAGAGCCCTGGAAGAATGAAAAGGTGGAGTCAAGGAGACAATATGGGGGAGAGGGAGTATTGCCTTGCCAAGGGTGATGCCCTCAACGGCATTGCCCGAGGTCAGCAGACACCCTGGGCTCAGATTCCAGCTTACTCAGTACCCCTGAAGCTATGGCTTCCCAGGTGGCTTTGCAGAGCTGAGGGTATGTGAGGAGCTACCTACTGTTACCAGCATTTTAGCCCACCAGACAGTTCATCTATTCATTCGTTCAACAAGTATTTAGGAGTGAACAAAATTGACAAAGTAGCCAGGTGCAGTGGCTTGAGCCTGTAATCCTGGCACCCTTTGGGAGGAGAAGGCAGTAGGATCACTTGAGTTCAGAGCCTGGGCAACAGAGTGAGACTCTCTCTCTGAAGTACATATACATATATGTAATATATGTATTTTATATTCATATTTACAATTTTAATATATATATTAAAATAATAATAGAAATAACTGACAAAACCCCTGTTCTCAAGAAATGTATTCTTTAGTGGAGGAAGCTGACCATCAAACAAACAAACTAGGTAGGATGTTAGCTGGTGATGGGTACGAAGGAGAAAATGAAACCTGGAAAGCGAGATAGGAATTGTAGAGGGAGGAATACAACTTGACAAAAGGGGGCCAGGGATAGCCTCACTGAGCAGGTGACATCTCAGTAAAGACCTGAAGGAAGTGAGGGTGTGATCCTTGCAGATAGAGTGAGAGCATTCCCAGAGGAAGAAACAGCATGTTTAGGAGCCCTGAAGCAGGAGGCCAGGCAAACTGGGGGAAGGTGACGTGAGATGTGGACACACGGGAAACAGGCCAGATAGTGAAGGCTCTTGCAGGTTATTGTAAGGACTTTCCCTTGATTGGATGAGAGGACTTTGTAGGGTTTTTAACAAAGAACAACATAATCTGGGTTACTCTTTTCCTCTTAAAGACTTTATTTTTATCTTTTTAGTTACTTTCATTCAATTTGTACAAATGTATTGGGTACATGCGCAATTTTGTTACATGCATAGATTGCCTAGTGGTCAAGTCAGGGCTTTTAGTGCACCCATCAGGTACATTGTACCCTTTAACTAATTTCTCATCATCCACCCCTCCCCCTCACAGCTCCTCACCCTGCTGAGTCTCCATTGTCTAGCATTCTACTCTACGTCCATGTGCACACATTTCTTAGTACCCACTTATGAGTGAGAACATGCAGTATTTTATTTTCTGCACCTGGCTTGTTTCACTTAAGATAATGACTGACCTCCATTTCTATCCATGATGCTGACAAAAACATAATTTCATTTTTTTTTTTTGAGACTGTCACCCAAGCTGGAGGGCAGTGGCTCAATCTTTGCTCACTGCAACCTCCGCCTCCTGGGTTCAAGCGATTCTCCTGCCTCAGTCTCCTGAGTAGCCAGGATTACAGGCACGCACCACCACGCCTGGTGAATTTTTTTTTGTATTTTTAGTAAAGATGGGGTTTCACCATGTTGGTCAGGCTGGTCTCGAACTCCTGACCTCATGATCCACCCTCCTCAGCCTCCCAAAGTGTTGGGATTACAGGCGTGAGCCACCGCACCCGGCCAATAATCTCATTCTTCTAATGGCTGAATGATATTCGATTGTGTATATGCACCACACTTTATTCATTCACCTGTTGATGGACACTTAGGTTGATTTTGTATCTTTGCTATTGTGAATAACTCTGCGATAAACATACAAGTGCAGGTATCCCTTTGATACACTAATTTCTTTTCGTTTGGGTAGATACCCACAGAGGGATTGCTGGATTGAATGACGTTATGGTTCTATTTTCAGTTTTTGAGAGATCTTCACATTGTTTTCCACAGAGGCTGTACTAATTTACATTCCTACCAACAGCATAGAAGAGTTCCCTTTTCTCTGCAGCCTCACCGACATCTGTTATTTTTTGTCCGTTTAATAATAGCCATTCTGACTGGTGTGAGATGATATCTCATTGTGGTTTTAATGTGCATTTTGCTGATGATTAGTGGTGCTGAGCATTTTTTAGGACTTTACTTTTTAAAGCAGTTTTGGGTTCACAGCAAAATTGAGCAGAAAGTACAGCGAGTTCCCACACACTCCCTGCCCCCACTGCATGCACAGTCTTCCCACTGTCAACATCCCCCATCAGAGTGCTGCATTGCTCACAATCCATCAGGCTACACTGGCACACTCTAATCACCTGAAGTCCACTGTTTACAGGAGGGTTTTTACATTAGTGTTTACTCTTGGTGATAGACGTACTATGGGTTTGGACAGATGTCAAAGTTGGGAGAAGTTCACCTTTAATCAGAAATGAATGTTGGATTTTGTCAAATGCTTTTTCTGGTTTAGTTTTTAACAGCTGAACCTTTCCCTCACAAATCAATACATTCGGCTTCTGGGATATATGTCACAGCCTCTAGGATTGTGATTCATGTGAACTCCTCTTGAGAGAGACTCTCACCCTGATCTCTGGGTGCTCATGAAATCAGGTTCATGGACCTGCCAGGCCAAGTTCTGCATCCCAACTGAGGTGGTTTCTCTAGAGCAGGCGTCCTGTTGTGAAGCCTTAGGGAGGACACGGGCTGCAGCTTCTCAGGATGACCCCCTCGCTATCAAGGCTCAGCGCTGTGGGCTGGCCTCACAGTGTGTCTCAGGGTTCTACTGATGTCTCTTCTATGTCTGCACTGAGATCACACACACAGTTTTAGTTCTTGTTGCCGGTGGGTTTTGCTTCTTCCTTCCTTTGAAGAAGGCTGGCAGCCTCCAAGAGCTTCGTCCCCGAGAGGCGTGGCATGTGGGCATGTGTGTGCCGTGTGGTTGACCTGGGGCAAGATCCCGACCACATCCCCGAGAGGCAGAGGAGATGGCTTCGGGCCCCCCGCGCAGGGCAGGGCGTTCACTTCCTCTTGAGTTGGGGGAAGATATCAGCTCAGCAATTCTCACCACAGTGGGGAGAAAAAGGGAAATATTAGTTTCCCAGTGTTAGCAATTACACAACAGCCAGAAATCAGTCTTCCTGATTACAGACTCCTCTAAGGAGGAACTGAGGGCTGCATGGAAAGAATAGCCTTGGGAATAATGTCATGAGATAGGTCTGTCTTCGTAATAAATCAGAAAAATCAATGCTTTATTTTTATCTATTTATTTATTTATTTTTGAGACAGAGTTTCCCTTTTGTCGCCCAGACTGGAGTGCAATGGCACGGTCTCGGCTCCTGCAACCTCTGCCTCCTGGGTTCAAGTGATTCTCCTGCCTCAGTCTCCTAAGTAGCTGGGATTACAGGCGCGTGCCACCATGCCCAGGTAATTTTTGTATTTTTAGTAGAGATGGGGTTTCACCATGTTGGCCAGGCTGATCTTGAACTCCTGATCTCAGGTGATGCATCCTCCTTGGCCTCCCAAAGTGCTGGGATTACAGGTGTGAGCCACTGCTGCCGGCCACCAACTCTTTACTCTCATCTTCCTAATACATCATCAGGACCTCCTGACTGTCCCACCAATGTTTCACAAGTCAGTGAACTTGTCTCTATCTCTGTCTGCCACCAGCAGTCACTAAACATCAGCATCTCCATTTCTACAGATGGCACAGAGGCCCAGAGAGGTGAAGGAAAGCCCAAGGTCCTACAGCCAGGATGTGGCACAATTTGGAAGTGAACCTACTTTACTGCAAACAGCACAGTGTAGATGAAGCCTGGCCTCTTCCAGCACTAGCTTGAGCTTGGACCAGTGGAGCAGTTCTCAAAACTTTCATCTCAGAAACCCTTCACACCCTGAAAATGTTTTGAGAATCCCAAAGAGCTTGGTTTATGTAGGCTAGACCTATTGACATATGCATAACATATCAGAAATTAAAAACAGAAATTGGCCAGGTGTGGTAGCTCACACCTGTAAGCTCAGCAATTTGGGAAGCTGAGGCAGGAGTATCCCTTGAGCCCAGAAGTTTGAGACCAGCCTGGGCAACAAGTGAGACCCCATCTCTAAAAAAATATTTTAAATTAGCCCAGCACAGTGGCTCACGTCTGTGCTTCCAGCTACCCAAGGTGGGAGGACTGCTTGAGCTCAGGAGGTCAAGACTGCAGTGAGCTGTGATTGTACCACTCACTGCCCTCCAGCCTGGGTAACAGAGTGAGAACTTGATTTAAAAAAAAGAAAGAGAAATTTTTGGCCAGGCACAGTGGCTCATGCCTGTAATCCCAGTACTGTGGGAGGCCAAGGTGGGTGGATCACCTGAGGTCAGAAGTTTGAGACCAGCCTGGCCAACATGGTGAAACTCCCATCTCTACTAGAAAGACAAAAAAAAAAAAATTAGCTGGGCCTGGTGGCCCTCTGTCTCCTGGATTCAAACGATTCTCATGCCTCAGCCTCCCCCCCCAAAAAAAGAGAGAAAAGATTGAATTTTCTATTATACATCATTTATTAAAACCAGACCCTTAAAAAGTTTCATTTATTTATTATTTAGCCACTCCCATGTTACAGTTTTTATTAAACTTTCTAAATCAGGATGGATTGCTTTGCTTTTTTTTTTTTTTTTTTGAGACTGAGTCTTGCTCTTTCTCCCAGGCTGAAGTGCAGTGGGGTGATTTCAGCTGACTGTAACCTCCGCCTCCTGGGTTCAAGTGATTCTCCCACCTCAGCCTCCCGAGTAGATGGGATTACAGGCATTCGCTACCACACCCAGCTAATTTTTGTATTTTTAGTAGAGATAGGGTTTCACTATGTTGGTCAGGCTGGTCTTGAACTCCTGGTCTCAGGTGATCCACCCAGCTCGGCCTCCCAAGTGCTGTGATTACACGCCAGGTCGAGTCACAGGAAAAAAAAAATTTAATAGATGCTTTCAGATATTTTTTCTGCTAGTTCCACATAATTCACAAGACGCACTAAACAATCTTTAAAGTCTTAAAATTTGCATTTAAGTACATTATTAAAATATTTTAATGTGAAATAATAGATGTGGCATTGATAATGGTAGAAAATTACAGCTTGACTTCCAAGTGTTCCAGAAAGTTGTTGCAGTAGCCTTGGGGACATGCTGCCCAGACCTTCCCTGGAGGATGGACATGCTGCGAGGCTGTGGTAGCACAGTAAACGTCCAGCAGTCAACTCTTCCTGGCCTCAGCAGCAGAGCAGCCTCACCGCCCTGTCAGGGGGCCTGGGTGGCCCCACCAGGTTGCTGAGTGAGGCACGACATTTTGGCTCAATGCGGGACAACTTTGATGTTCTGCTCCAGAGCTTTCTGCTGAGGAGGTTAGGCATGGTCGAGCCTGCATCACAGTTCTTCCTCTTCTGTCCAGTTCTGCTTCCAGCCCCCATTTTTTCCCCCCTGGTGTTAATCCGTAATAATCATCTGTACCTCAAGTCCAGGTCAGCATCTGTTTTCAGAGAACCCAACCAAGGACAGTGGTTTTGTCATTTCAGTGGGTCTTTGCTTAGTAAGAGGGAGCTCAAATCTAGATTGCAATGGCACATCTACATTGGTCTCATTCCTTTTTTTTTTTCTGAGACCAAGTCTCGCTCTGTCACCCAGGCTGGCTGGAGTGCAATGGTGCCATCTTGGCTCACTGCAACCTCTGCCTCCTGAGTTCAAGTGATTCTCCCCACTCAGCCTCCTGAGTAGCTGAGATTACAGGTGTGCGCCACCACACCTGGCTAATTTTTGTATTTTCAGTAGAGACAGGGTTTCATCATGTTGGCCAGGCTGGTCTCAAACTCCCGACCTCAAGTGATCCACCCACCTCGGCCTCCCAAAGTGCTGGGATTATAGGCATGAGCCACTGTGCCTGGCCAGTCTTATTCTTTTTTGAAGTTCAAGTAAATCCATCATGGCTGAAAATGCTCTATTCTTTCTAAACCATACAGTAGATTCTGTTGACATTTTTGAAGTGCTTTCAGATAGCTGAACAGGGGAGGTTCCTGGAGGGTGCTGTGCCTGGAGAGGACATAGAAGCTCCATGCCTTTTCCCACATGCCTTGACCTGTGCATCTGTTCATCTAAGACACATGCTCACCAGTGCCCAGATGAGGAAGTAAGAGCTATGGACAACAGTGTGGTGAACAGAATTGGGGAACCCAGCTTCTTCTCGATCCCCTTTCATAGTCCTTTTGGACATGACCTTATCAGACAGCCTGGAAGTAGGAGTTGGCAGGGCCTCTAGCACCTTCCTGGATAAGGTCCCAAACTAACTTCCCAGCCCCGTCTCCCACTATTCTATCCAACCCATCCAACCATGTACCTTATATTCTTGTTATGCCAAAGAGCCCACTGGTTCCCACAATGCCACATTTTGAACACGCTCCCTTCACTCACTTTTCCTACTTGGCAGGCTCTGATACATCTTTCAAGACTTTTCTCCAACGTGACTTTCTTCCAGAAAACTTTGCAACCCCAAGCAATGTTAGAGTTGTCTTCTTCTGGTTTCACCATGTTGACAAGGCTGATCTCAAACTCCTGACCTCAAGTGATCATGTGGGAAGGGGCATGGAGCTTCTATGTCCTCTCCAGGCACAGCACCCTCCAGGAACCTCCACCTGTTCAGCTATCTGGAAGCACTTCAAAATGTCAACAGAATCTACTGTATGGTTTAGAAAGAATAGAGCATTTTCAGCATGATCCCAAAATGCCTGTAATCCCAAAATGCTGGGATTACAGGTGTGAGCCACCGTGCCTGGCCTGGTCAATTGTTTTATTTTTTGTAGAGATGAGGTTTTCCTGTGTTGCCCAGAGTGGTCTTGAACTCCTGAGCTCAAGCAATCTGCCTGCCTCATTCTCCCAAAGTGCTGGAGTTACAGGCATGGGCCACTGTGCCTGGCCTGAAATGCAATTTTTTTTTTTTTTTTTTTTTTTTTTTTGAGATGGAGTCTCGCTCTGTCTCTCAGGCTGGAGTACAGTGGTGCGATCTTGGCTCACTGCAAGCTCCACCTCCCGGGTTCACGCCATTCTCCTGCCTCAGCCTCCCTAGCAGCTGGGACTGCAGGCGCCTGCCACCACACCCAGCTATTTTTTGTATTTTTACTAGAGACAGGGTTTCACCGTGCTAGCTAGGATGGTCTCGATCTCCTGACCTCGTGATCCGACTGCCTCAGCCTCTCAAAGTGCTGGGATTACAGGCGTGAGCCACTGAGCCCGACCTGAGATGCAAATTTTATACTGATTTTTTTTTTTTTTTTTGAGACGGAGTCTGTTGCCCAGGCTGTTGCCTGTTGCCCAGGCTGGAGTGCAGTGGCGCGATCTTGGCTCACTGCAAGCTCCGCCTCTCGGGTCCACGCCATTCTCTTACCTCAGCCTCTGGAGTAGCTGGGACTACAGGCGCCCGCCACCATGCCCAGCTAATTTTTTGTATTTTTAGTAGAGATGGGGTTTCACCGTGTTAGCCAGGATGGTCTCAGTCTCCTGACCTCGTGATCTGCCCGCCTTGGCCTCTCAAAGTGCTGGGATTACAGGTGTGAGCCACTGCGCCCGGCCAAATTTTATACTGATTTTTGCACAATATAAAAAGATGCTCCCTGCTGTTTTTGTTTGTTTGTTTGTTTTTCGCATTGCATCAAAATATTCCTAGGCTGAACTTTATTACTGATATAGTTTCAGAAAACTTATATTTATTATTCAGAAGATTTGTTATTATGGTATTTTTTAAAACTTTAAAAAACATACTCAAAATTTGTTATTGCTTCCTTTTATGTGCTTATTTTTCATATTTTATTGTAAATTCTTGCATTTATAAATATCAAAGCACTGCACCCTAACTATTCACAAGAATTTCAAAGCATCAGCAATGTCATCAAAGTAGATACAATAGAACCAAAATAGAAGGAATAGCAATGATGTAATTTGAAAATAATAATAAACTAGCTATTCTCCTGCATCTTGGAATGTCTCCCTGCCCAGCAGAATATTTCTCACATTTATTTTCACAGGATATCTTTTATCATCAGAACATTTCTATAGCACTGGATGAGAAACTAAACAGTTTATATTAGAATTTATATTAGTAATTAATTTTTTTTAAGACAGTGTCTCATTCGTCACCCAGGCTGGAGTGCAGTGGTGTGATCCCAGTTCACCACAACCTCTGCTTCCTGGGTTCAAGCAACTTTCCTGCCTCAGCCTCCCGAGTAGCTAGGATTACAGGCGAATGCCACCACACCTGGCTAATTTGTGTGTGTGTGTGTGCGCGCGTGTGTGTGTGAGATGGATTTTTGCTCTTCTCATCCAAGCTGGAGTGCAATGGTGCGATCTTGGTTCACTGCAACCTCTGCCTCCCGGGTTCAAGTGATTCTCCTGCCTTAGCCTCCCGAGTAGCTGGGATTACAGGCACACACCACCACGCCTGGCTAATTTTTGTATTTTTAGTAGAGAAGGGGTTTCACCATGTTGGCCAGGCTGGTCTGGAACTCCTGACCTCAGGTGATCCACCCACCTCAGTCTCCCAAAGTGCTGGGATTACAGGCGTGAGCCCCTGCGCCTGGCCTATATTAGTAATTAATTTTACCTCTCATTGCAGTTACTGTTATTCTATTTACTAACTGGTATTGAAACATTTCAACAGTTTAGCATGTTTAGACACACATGCACATGCACACACAGGACAAATTAAGAACAATGAACATGAATCAAATTGGCAATTTCCAGTGATTTTAGAGGTAAACTAGAAATCTACCCTGGCCTCCGTTCTCAAATGAAGCCTAAATTTGACCCACGGTGAACACTTCCTGGGGTGCCTATGTGGCCCCTGCTTCTGGGGACTCAGAACACCCACAGGCTTGTGCTGGGGGCAGCCATAGTTACGTGATCCTGCCTTCCTCAGTCCCACTCCTGGCTTCTGATGATTGTTCAGGGCCCAGCACCCAGCTGAAGTTAGAATCCCCTCCTTAAGAATTTGGTGGCTGGGCACAGTGGCTCACGCCTGTAAACCTAGCACTTTGGGAGGCCGAGGCAGGCGGGTTACCTAAGGTCAGGGGTTCAAGATCAGCCTGGCCAACATGGTGAAACCCCGCCTCTACTAAAAATGCAAAATAAATTTTAGCCAGGTGCAGTGGCACGCGACTGTAATCTCAGCTACTTGGGAGGCTGAGGCAGGAGAATCGCTTGAACCCGGAAGGCGGAGGTTGCGGTGAGCCGAGATCGTACCACTGTACTTCACCCTGGGCGATAGAGCAAGACTTCGTCTCAAAAAAAAAAAAAAAAAAAAAAATTTGGTTTGGAGACTGGGGCTGCCATTGCCACCATGTAGGAGATCTCAGGCAAGAGAACAAAGCAGGGGCACAGACGGAAGGCAGTTCTCTTTGAGATCCTGGTTCTGCGGGTAGTTTGCTTTTAAAGCCCAACTTTGAACTCTGAGAAGCACACCTGTATCTTTATCTACATTCTTTATTTTTCACTTTATCACATTTGACGTTTGCTATTTGCTACCAACATAGTCCTAACTAAACATTTTTTAGCAAAGCAACCCCTGCCTCCTGCCCCCACTTCTTTTCTGACCCTTGAGGTCAGAAATCCTGCACATTTTGCTTTTCAAATGGATATGTCTGTGGGGCCCATGTTTCGCCTGTGAATACAGGACACGCATGTCCAAATGAAGGGCCTATTGGAGGTTTCTTAAAAATACCTTCATGTAGTCGGGTGCGGTGGCTAACGCCTGTAATCCCAGCACTTTGGGAGGCCGAGGCGGGCGGATCACGAGGTCAGGAGATCGAGACCATCCTGGCTAACACGGTGAAACCCCGTCTCTACTAAAAATACAAAAAATTAGCCGGGCGTGGTGGCGGGTGCCTGTAGTCCCAGTTACTCGGGAGGCTGAGGCAGGAGAATGGCGTGAACCCGGGAGGCAGAGCTTGCAGTGAGCTGTGATCGCGCCACTGCACTCCAGTCTGGGCGACAGAGCAAGACTCTGTCTCAAAAACAAACAAACAAAAAACCTTCATGTGGCCAGGTGCGGTGGCTCACACCTGTAGTCCCAGCACTTTGAGAGGCCGAGACAGGCTGATCGCTTGAAGTCGGGAGTTTGAGAGCAGCCTGGCCAACATGGTGAAACCCCATCTCTACTAAGATACAAAAATGAGCTGGTCGTGGTGGTGCGTGCCTGTAATTCTAGCTGCTTGGGAGGCTCAGGCAGGAGAATCACTTGCACTTGGGAGGCAGAGGTTGCAGTGAGCCAAGATTGTGCTACTGAACTCCAGCCTGGGTGACAAAGTAAGATTCTGTCTCAAAAAAAAAAAAAAAAAAAGTAAAGAAAAAAATAGACTGTAGAGAATCTTTCAGTGAGGTAAGGAATAACCTCCATCCATTTTTGGGTGTATGTGCAAACTTGCTTAAGTTGCTGTCAACTTTTGAAGGCTCCAGATTTTCAGTGTCTAACACAACCACCTGGGCCAGATGTAAGTAAGGACAGGATGACGTAAGCGTGCACAGTAGCAGAAGCAGAAACTCAGGGCCCTACGTTTTGAGCGTGTGAGGAAGGAGGGTTCTCTCAGAATCCTGGAGCTGACTCTGCCACGGTTCAGAGATCAGCTTGCAGGGACATGCAGTGGCAGTCGAGGTGGTGAGAGACCCCAAAAGCACATACCCTATACAACCGAACACACACTCAAGTGTGGAGCCTGCGTTTTCCATGATAGTTTCAAGCATATTGTTTATTAAATGGTTTCATAAGACACTTCCTTGCGGGAAACCTGACAATCTGTTCCTTGTCACTTGGACAGCTTTAACAATCAGGTAGAAAAGAAAGCTCCCTTCGGCCATGTGAAGTAAGCCCGAGGTCAAACTAGCCTGACACTGGGAGCCCCCAGGAGAGCCTTGAAAACGTGGGCGATCCTGAGTCGGTGTGCAGAAGCGATTCTCTGCGAAGAGGGCCCTGAGCTGTCACCAGCTTCTCGCAGTCAAGGGACCCCCAAAAGGTGCAGAATCCTGCCTGTCACCGTCCCTCTTGGGATGCTGAGCGAGTAAACCCCAAGAGGCGTCCGAAGGCCGGCAGTTTGGCAGCGTGAACTCTGGTTTTCCAGGGAGCGGGCAAAGCCTGGAGTAGCAGTTGCTCCTTTGCTCTGGCAGGAATCTGGGGGTCTACCCTGCACAGATAATCCATCCCGTCCTGCCTGCAGCTGGGGTTCAAGACCCGCTTCTCTGAAGTCCGCCTCCCAGCGGCCTGGAGCCCGGGACGTGGTCGGCTCGAATCTGCTCCCCAGGCCCAGAACGGAGCCCGCAGCCCGTAACCCGCTGTGGCCGCAGCGGGTCGCGCCCTTCGTCCCCGCCTCAGCAGCGGCGGAGGATCTGTCCAGCTGCGGGCGCCAAGCCCGGGCCGCACTCCTTTCCCCGGCGGAGGGAGCCAGCTGGCGCTGCGGCCTTCAAGGCGCGCGGACGTCGCGGAGGGCAGCCAGTCGCGCGGGAGCGGGTAGCGCGCGTGAGGGCGTTGGGCGCCGTCGCGAGGCGAGGAAGCGCGGGGCCGCGGCGGTGCGGCTTCTAGGGCGGCGGTTGCCGCCGCCGCAGCAGCGCCCCGAGCGGGGAGGGCCGAGGAGGCCGGACGAGCTGGGGATGGAGAGTACCGGGCCCTTCACTGCCTCAGAGCGCGTGTGCGGCTCTGGGCGCGCACAGTGACGGTGACGGCGCCCCTGGCCCGGCAGCGCCGAGGCCGCTTCGCCAGACAGCCCGCGGCCGGCGGCAGGCCGGGCCATGAGCGGCAGGGGCCGGGCCGGGCGTCGCTGACCCCGGCTCCGTGCGGCAGCTTCCCCCGTTTCCGCTCCGGTCTCTCGGCATGAGAGTCCGCCCGGGCCCGGGGCTGTGGCTGCCCCAGACCCGCCGCCCGCTGTCGCGCTCCGGGCCCGCGGACCCGCGGTGCTGATACCTGCGCCGCACTGCGCCGCCCGCCCGTCCGCTGTGTGCCCCGGGGGCGCGGCCATGGAGGTGGTGGGCGACTTCGAGTACAGCAAGAGGGATCTCGTGGGACACGGGGCCTTCGCCGTGGTCTTCCGGGGGCGGCACCGCCAGGTGAGCGCCGGCCGGGGCGAGGCCGGGCCCCGGGCGGCAGGCAGGGGGCTAGGTAGTTCTGAAACTTGGCGCAGCCGCGAGCCGAGACCCCCCGACTCGGCTAGCCGCCCGGGTATGCTATTGTGCGCGCAGCCCGTTTCGCGGTTTGTTTTGGTCCTGTGAGGGTTGTTGTGAGGCCCAAGCCTCTGGCAGCGCTCCGCCTACCGACCGGCTGCTGCTGATCCCCCTGTGTGCCCGGGACCCACCCCGCGGGCCGCCCGCAGGAGCCTTTGCACCCAGGTTACCCTGGACCCAAAATAGACTGTACTGCACCGTGCAGACTCGAGGCTTGGGCGTTAATGGACCTTTGGTTTTTTTCCCCGTGCCCAGGGCTGGTCACTTTTGAGGTTGATATTACAGACCCAGCGGAAAATGGGCGGATGTCCCGTTAGCCTCAGGCTTTCTCAGCCTGGGAGGTGTCACCTTTCCCAGCACTGGTCCCCTGCACCCCGAAGAGCCCTCGCACCGTTTTCCCCCCTGGAGTCAGATAGACGAGCTCCGGGTGAGAAAGGTGGTTAGACAATTCATTTTCAATCACCTTGAACATGAAATCGTGTTTAAGCCTTAAAAAAATTTTTTTAAGCCTTTGCTGTTTCGCAAGTACAGTTACACGAGATTTTAGAATCTAAAGAATTTGGAAAGGCATATCGGAAGTGGAAATAATCTTAAAGGGTGTGGCAGTTCTGGTTGTTGCCAAAGGGGCGTGTTAAAAGTGGGCTGACTTTATTGCTTATCGGATAAAGTAATGCTACTTTTCTTATTTATTTATTTATTTATTTATTTATTTATTTTTGAGACAGAGTCTCGCTTTGTCGCCCAGGCTGGAGTGCCGTGGCGAGATCTCCGCTCACTGCAACCGCTGCCTCCCGGGCTCAAGCGATTCTCCTGCCTCAGCCTCCTGAGTAGCTGGGATTACAGGCGCCCGCCACCACGCCCGCCTAATTTTTTTTTTTTGTATTTTTAGTAGAGATGGGGTTTCACCACGTTGGCCAGTGTGGTCTTGAACTCCTGACCTCAGGTGATCCGATCCGCCCGCCTCAGCCTCCCAAAGTGCTGGGATTACAGGTGTGAGCCACGGCGCCCGGCCTACTTTTCATTTATTAGGAAAATAATTTAGAACTCAAGCACGGTGTAATCCTTCCAGGCTAACAAATAACTTTTCAATTAACTGTATCACCTTCCAAGTTTATTTCTACATTTGTCCATAACTTTGAAGTGGTTGTGAACTGTTCTTTTTTCATTTAATGTTAGTTACTATGTGGACTTCATATTTGTTATTTTTAGAAGTTGTGTTGTAGGACCTTGGCATATTACACTATAATTTATGAAATCACTTTCCCATTATTGAAAATACAGGTTCTTTTCCATTTTTCCCCAATGCCGTACATTTATTTGCCAAAAACGCCTTTGCGCTTGTAAATTTTTTTCTGTTATTTATGTGGAATGGTATCTAGGAGTAACACTGTTTTTCCTTTTCAGAAAACTGATTGGGAGGTAGCTATTAAAAGTATTAATAAAAAGAACTTGTCAAAATCACAAATACTGCTTGGAAAGGAAATTAAAATCTTAAAGGTATGTTACTTTATGTAGTAGTATTCATATAAGGTTAAAACTTAATTTAAATGAGTACATGCTGCCATCCTTTTCAATTTTGATAGTTGGGTCCAAGTTTGAGAATTTTCAACTGTTGCTCTCCTTTTTGCATGCTCACTTTTTTAAAACATTGAGTACTCGGAAGCTATTTTTAAGAACGAAAGCTCAGAGGGATTCTGTGAAGACTGAGTTTAGCTTCTCATCATTTCTCTTTTTCCTAGTGACTGTGTTGTTGTTTGAGAAGAGGGCCAGGCAGACCCATCTTGTACATTGTTTTTACCTCTCCTGTTGTCCCCTTTCATGTTACTACTAAGTTTTTTGGGGAGAGTAGGGGCGCTTGGGGTCTTTCTTTAAATTGAAGAAAGTTATATTCCTTGGAGGTGGCCTTTTTAGATCACTCACAACCAGTGTTATCTAAGTGGGATGGTTTGAGAAGATGGTTAAGTAAGTCTGGGAAACCCCATTTGCTAAATACTTCTTGGAGATTCACAAAGCCTATGGCTCATTAAAGAAAGTCTGAAAAACTCTACAATGAAGAAACTTGTTTCAAAGTACTTAACCTAGTGTTCTCCAAACTAATACAAGCGTGGAACCCTCATTTAACACCCGATTTCCTCAAAACTGCTTCCTGTGGAGAGCTCTTTTTTAAGAATTGTAGCTCTTTGAGCTAAAAATCATATTTTCTTTCAGTGAGATAATGTGCTTTTTGTTTGATCAGGCACATTTCTTATTCTTTAATTGAATTTTTATAGTCTATTAATATAATACTAGAAGTGTATGTGTATACTTTAATTTTATTTACATATTAAAATATAGTAAAGTCATTAGAATACTTACATATTTTTCATTCTCAATTTTCTTAATAGGAACTTCAGCATGAAAATATTGTAGCACTCTATGATGTTCAGGTACCTTATTTTGAAAATTTTTAAAAATTAAAATAAAATTTTTTAAATTTCATACAGATTTAAGTGACTCTTAATAGAAATAAAAATGACCTTAATTCTTGTTGAAAAGATGCATAGCTTGAGTTACATGTTCCTGAATTAAGAAATTGTTTAAAACAGAACAGAGTAATAGGCTGAAAGAATATGCTGCATGAATAAGTTTATTAACAATTGATAATATACTATAGGTGTAGCATTGTTTTAGGTGAAGTAGAGGAATATTGATACCAGATCTAGCATTCTCTGATGAATGTTGAAAGGACTATTAAAAATAGAGCTTTTTTTTTTTTTTTTTTTTTTTTACGGAGTCTCACTCTGTCTCTTGGGCTGCAGTGCAGTGGCTTGATCTCGGCTCACTGCAACCGCCACCTCCCCAGTTTAAGTGATTCTCCTGCCTCAGCCTCCCGAGTAGCTAGGACTATAGGTGTGCACCACTATGCCCGGCTAGTTTTTTTGTGTGTGTTTTTAGTAGAGATGGAGTTTCACCGTGTTGGCCAGGCTTGTCTCAAACTCCTGACCTCAAGTCATCCTCCCACCTTAGCCTCCCAAAGTGCTGGGATTACAGGCGTGAGTCACTGCGCCTGCCTAAATAGAAGTTTTTTTTTTAAAAAAAAACATTTTTTTTATTTTGTAGAGATAGGGTCTATGTTGCTTAGGCTAGTCTTGAACTCCTGGGCTCAAGGGATCCTTCTGCCTCAGCCTCTCAAAGTGCTGGGATTACAGATGTGAGCCACTACACATGACCTACATAGAGCTTTTTCTTCTTATGAAAGCAATATTTGTAAATTGAAAAAATATTAGAAAATAAATTTAAAACAAGGACACTATGCATGTTCATCACCCAGTTATATCTATGATTATAGGTTATAGATATATTTGTGTATGCTATGGCATGCAGTAGAGTTGCATTTTATTTGGAATGGGAAGTAGGTTCTAAAGTCATCCACTAAGGCAAAATTTCCGTATAGTCAAAATTACTCTTGGAAATCCTTTTCAGATCTCAGCATTGGAGAAAATTGCTGTTTTCTGGGTGTAGCACCAGATGAAGTAGCTGGCTTATATTTAGGGCCATATTATGTTAAACAATCCTTTAAATGCTAGAATCAGGCTGGGTGTGGTGGCTTGAGCCTGTAATTCTTGCTACTCAGGAGGCTGAGGCAGGAAGGTCACTTGAGCACAGGAGTTGAAGGCTGCAGTGAGCTGTGATCCTGCCACTGCAGTCATGCCTGGACAACAGAGCAAGATCGTCTCTTAAAAAAAAAAAACAAAAAACCAAAAACTAGAATCGCTTGTAGCTAGTGTGATACCATGTGAGAGCTGTGGGGACCTGAGACTCCCAGAGGGAACAGCCGATTCTGGTTGTCTCTCCACTGTCACTCCAGGGCAGGTCAGCATGCGTGATTTACGTAATTTCTTTCTTTTGCTTAGTCTGGACAGTTGAATTCGGGTAAGGTAAATGTATATGTTATGTGATCCTATTACATATGTATTTCTAGCTAAAACCTCTTCTGTATTCACTTGCATTACTCAAATTCATTCATTTGACAAGCTTTTTTTTTTGGAGACAGTCTCACTCTGTCGCCCAGGCTGGAGTGAAGTGGTGTGAGCTTGGCTCACTGCAACCTCTGCCCCCCCAGGTTAAAGTGATTCTTGTGCCTCAGTCTCCCAAGTAGCTGGGATTATAGGCGCCTGCCACCATGTCCAGCTAAGTTTTGTATTTTTAGTAGAGACAGGGTTTCACTATATTGGCCATGCTGGTCTCGAACTCCTGACCTCAGGTGATCCTCCTGCCTCTGCCTCCCAAAATGCTGGGATTACAGATGTAAGCCACCACTCCCGGCCTGTTTTGCAAGTTTTTGAGTGACTATTATGTGCCAGGCATTGTTCTGAGTGCTAGGAATCAGGCAGTGAATAAAACAAAGTCTTTGCTTTCAATATGTTTAGTTTTAGTGGGGTGAGACAAATGGGCTGTTGTATATTTACTTTTTAAAAAATACTGTCATTTTTCAGCTGGGCACGGTGGCTCATACCTGTGATCCCAGGACTTTGGAAGGCTGAGGCAGGCGGGTCACCTGAGGTTGGGAGTTTGAGACCAGCCTAACCAACACGGAGGAACCCCATTTCTACTAAAAATACAAAAATTAGCCAGGCATGGTGGTGGGTGCCTGTAATCCCAGCTACTCAGGAGCCTGAGGCAGGAGAATTGCTTGAGCCCAGGAGGTGGAGGTTGCATTGAGCTGAGATTGCGCCATTGCACTCCAGCCTGGGTAACGAGCGAAACTCCGTCTCAAAAAAAAAAAATTGTCATTTTTCATGTGGTCATATCATAACACAAAGTAACTAAACTCGTGTTATAAGATGTTTAACTTTTTTTGCCCGATTGCGATGGCTCACGCCTGTAATCCACACTTTGGGAGGCTGAGGCAAGTGGATCACCTGATGTCAGGAGTTCAAGACCAGCCTGGCCAACATGGCAAAACTCTGTCTCTGCTAAAAATACAAAAATCAGCTGGGCGTGGTGGCGGGCGCCTGTAATCCCAGTTATTCAGGAGGCTGAGGCAGGAGAATCACTTGAACCTGGGAGGCGGAGGTTGCAATGAGCTGAGATCGTGCCACTGCACTCCAGCCTAGGTGACAGAGCCAGACTCCATCTCGGGGGGGGGGGGGGAAAAAGAAAAAGGATGTTTAAGTTTTTTCTAACAGAAAAATGCTGTAAGAATTATGTATACTTTCTGAACATATTTTTGATTATTTAACTTCAATTTCTAATTGGAAAGACCAAGTCAAATAGCATGCACAGTGTTAAAATTTTTGATTGTAGAGTATGATTGCTTTCCAAAAAATTTACAATTTAAACTTCCATCCATGGAATATGTGAATGCAGTGAGTATATTTTGTTACCTGTTCAGATAGCTGTAATTCGTTTCTTCATTTGAGAAATTCAAAGCAGCATGAAAAGGGGAGAAACCTTTTAAGTCAAAACTAAACTCATCTCTCAGTCCCTAGTTGAAATGTTGGTTCTCCTCACTGCTGTTTGTATAGTTTGTCTTAGTCTCTGTAGATAGAGGGCACCAAGTGGTACAACTCAGTGCCTAGTACAAAAACTGTTAAATAATGTTAACTCTTTAGTTGCCCAATCTTGGAGAGATACAGAAAACCCTGGCAATTGCAGAGTAGGTTTTGTTTTGAAAGTATACTTAGATGATTTTCTTTTTCTTTTTTTTTTTTTTTTTGAGACGGAGTCTCGTTCTGTTGGCCAGGCTGGAGTGCAGTGGCACGATCTTGGCTCACTGCAAGCTTCGCCTCCTAGGTTCACGCCATTCTCCTGCCTCAGCCTCCAGAGTAGCTGGGACTACAGGCGCCCGCCATCATACCCGGCTAATTTTTGTATTTTTAGTAGAGACGGGGTTTCACCTTGTTAACCAGGATGGTCTCGATCTCCTGACCTCGTGATCCGCCCATCTCGGCCTCCCAAAGTGCTGGGATAACAGGCATGAGCCACCATGCCCGGCCTTGCTTAGATTATTTTCTATCAGAATGAAAAGTATTTTTTAGTACCAGCTTTGATTATAGAATGAGGTATCATTAGGGAGAACATACTAAAAAATGTGAATTGTTAATCAGGAATTTCAGGATGACTGCATTCAAATGTTGTATTATTTTGTACATGGTATACTATTAGAACTAATTTTTTTTCTTTTTCTTTTTTTTTTTTTTTTGAGAAGAAGTCTCGCTCTTGTCACCCAGGGTGGAGTGCAATGGCACAATCTCAGCTCATTGCACCTCTGCCTCCTGAGTTCAAGGGATTCTCCTGCCTCAGCCTCCTGAATAGCTGGGATTAAGTTGGGAGCTGCATTGGCCAGGAATCAAACCTGGGTCTTCTGCGTGGGAGGCAAGAATTCTACCACTGAACCACCAATGCTTTGAAACTAATTTATAAAAACAAATTTAAGAAGTGTCAGGCCAAGCGCGGTGGCTCATGCCTATAATACCAGCACTTTGGGAGGCCGAGGCAGGCGGATCGCCTGAGGTCAGGAGTTTGAGGCCAGCGTGACCAACATGGAGAAACCCTTTCTCCACTAAAAATACAAAATTAGCTGGGCATGGTGGCACATGCCTGTAATTCCAGCTACTCGGGAGGCTGAGGTAGGAGAATCTCTTGAACCGAAGAGGCGGAAGTTGCAGTGAGCCGAGATCGCGCCATTGCACTCCAGCCTGGGCAACAAGAGGGAAACTCCATCTCAAAAAAAAAAAAAGAAGTATTAATCAAACGTCTTAAGTATTTGGCTATTAAATAAACAGAGTTTTGACCTAATACTTTATATTTGTTTTATTGATTCAAATTGTTCATCAAGGGGTACAGTATGTTTAGGAACTAATACAGTAACTATCAACTTGAAGTGAATGTCATTTTTACTGACCATTAGTTTTGGTTATCTGTCTGAAGTTTATAAATTGAGAACTTTTGATGTTGTAAAAATCAGCTTTCAGTTTAGATGACACTTAAAAAGAAATGCATTTTCCCTCTAATTCCAAAAGTAATATATGCCCACAGTTAAAATAATCAAATTGAATGGTAAATTAGAAAAGAGATGGCAATTCCCAGGGATAACCACTGTTTGGTATATTTGTTTTAGAATTTTCTAAATACATATATCAATCTATAACCATTTATACTTAGTTTTTAAAGCTTTTGATTTTGAGAGAATTAGTAGTGTTTGTACAGAAATGCAACTTGTTTTATTAAGCTTAATGTATCTTAAATACCTTTTCATAATCAGTATAGTATTGTAGGGCTAAATGATAATTTACTTAAAACCCAATTATGAGCCAGGCATGGTGGCTCACACCATAAACTCAGTGCTTTGGGAAGCTGAAGCCGGAGGGTTGCTTGAGGCCAGAAGTTCAAGACCAGCCTGTGCAACATAGTGAGACCCTGTTTCTACAAAAAATAAAGTTAGCCAAATGCGGTGGCACATACCTGTAATCTCACCCAGCTACTTGGGAGGCTAAAGTGGAAGGAACGCTCGAGCCCGGGAACTTGAAGTTACATTGAGCTGTGATTGCACCACCAGCCACTGTACTCCAGCTTGGGTGACAGAGTGAGTCCTGTAGCTTAAAAAACCACCGAATTATGGCTATTTGGAGTGGTTCCTATTTTTTCCCTATTGGAAACATTACTGCAGAGAAAGATGTATGCATATATCTTTGTGTGTTTTTATAGTGTTCCTATAGAATAAATTCCTTGAAGTGGAATTGCTTGGTCAAAGATATTAGCTATTTTTTAAAGGATTATACCAGTTCTTTCTGTTACCCAGGCTGGAGTGCAGCGACACAATCTCGGCTCACTGCAACCTCTGCCTCCTGAGTTCAAGTGATTCTCTTGCCTCAGCCTCCCAAGTAGCTGGGATTACAGGTGGATAATTTTGTTTTTGTATTTTTAGCAGAGATGGAGCTTCACCTTGTTGCCCAGGCTGGTCTTGAACTTCTGACCTCAGGTGACCTGCCTGCCTCAGCCTTCCAAAGTGCTGGGATTACAGGCCTGAGCCACCGCACTCAGCCTATACTAGTTCTTTTTAACCAGTAGTGACCTTTTTAAAAAAAAATTTTATAATCTCACACTAGGAAAATATCTTTAAAAACATTTTTGAATTATATTTACTTAATTAATAGAGATGAGGTCACTGTGTTGCCCAGGCTGGTCTCGAACTCCTGGACTAAAGTGATCCTCCTGCCTTGGCTTCCTGAAGTGCTGGGATTATAGGCGTGAGCCACCATGCCCAGCCTAATTTTTTTATTACTTTTCTTTTCTTTCTTTTTTTTTTTTTTTTGAGACGGAGTTTCACTCTGTTGCCCAGGTTGGAGTGCAGTGGCACGATCTTGGCTCGCTGCAACCTCTGCCTCCTGGGCTCAAGCAGTTCTCCTGCCTCAGCCTCCCAAGTAGCTGGGATTACAGGCGCCCACCACCACAACTGGCTAATTTTTATATTTTTAGTAGAAATGGGGTTTCACCATGTTGGCTAGGCTGGCCTCGAACTCCTGACCTCAAGTGATCCACCTGCCTCGGCCTCCCAAAGTTCTGAGATTACAGATGTAAGCCACTGCACCCAGCTGGTATTTTTTTTTCTTAAATCATTAGGGTATCAGTCATCTTTTTGCTGTATTTGTCTTTTTACATTTCTTCTGTGACGTTCCCATTGCTGTCCTATGATGCATAGGTTGTGTTCATTTTTCTTACTGATTTATTTGTGACTAGTATTTCTTGAGCTAGTTAATGAGATGTACAGGAGTATAGTGGTGAACAAAGTAGAAATGGTCCTTTTTATTGTGGAACTCTTACAGGATATTAGGGAAGATGACATTAAGCAAATAGTTACTATTTCTTTTTTTTTTCTTTTTCGAGACAGGGTCTGGCTGTCTGGCCCAGGCTGGAGTGCAGTGGCATGATCACGCCTCACTGCAGCCTCCACCCTCTGGGCTTAAGCCATCCTCCCACCTCAGCCTTCGAAGTATCTGGGACTACAGGCAGGCACCACCATGCCTGGCTAATTTTTCTATTTTTTGTAGAGATGGAGTTTCACCATGTTGCTCAGCCTGGTCTCAAACTTCTGAGCTTAAGTGACCTGCCCACCTTGGCTTCCCAAAGTGCTGGGATTACAGGCGTGAGCCACTATACCCGGGCCAATAGTTACTATTTCCAAGTGTGCCAAGTGCTGTAAGGAAGAGCTGTTGGCGACGTTTGAACAATATGGGGCCTAGGAAAATGGGACAAGGGAAGGCTTCCTGGGGAAATGATGTCTGTAGAGATTGAGGGATGGGTGGGAGAAGGCTAGGTGGGGGTTAATGGGAGAAAATAAAGTAAGTTTCCCAAGGAGATGAAGCCTTCTGTAAAGAAGATCTCTTCTGTCCTCACTGACAGGAGAGATCACTGAGTTTGAGGAACTGGAAGAAGGCTAGTGTGTCTGGAGTACAGTAATGAGAGCCAGAGCATAGTGTTAGATGATACTGGAGAGGTTAGCAGGAGCCAGATCTGATCTTTATCTTAAGGACAGTACAAAGCTATTGAAGAGTTTTAAAAGCAGGAGAGGTGATAGCGTTTTTATTTTTCAAAAGATAAATCTCCTAGAGCACTCTGAGCATGAGATAAGTACTTTAACTTAGGAATACATAACTGTGTGATTGTCAGTGGCCTGGTTAAATATCTGCCTCTTGGTAATTTTTAGTATCACAAGAAAAAGATGATTAATTTAATAGGTGGTGCTCATAAAACTGAGACATCTGACAAAAAATAGAATTGGAACACCATTCTCATCATTTTCCAAAATCATTTCCAAATGAATTAAAGGCTTAAATATATAAAGTAAACAATAACAGTCTCAGAATAATATTTAAATGACTGTGCAATCCAAGGGATGGAAAGACATTTTAAATCAAGATAAGAAACTCAGAAGCTGTAGTATCAGAAGTTGTAATAGGGACATACAAAACATTTTTTTTTTTTTGAGACAGAGTCTTGCTCTGTCACCCAGGCTGGAGTGCAATGCTGTGATCTTGGCCCCCTGCAACGTCCACCTCCCAGGTTCAAGCGATTCTCCCTGCCTCAGCCTCCTGAGTAGCTGGGATTACAGGCGCCCCGCCACCACGCGTGGCTAATGTCTGTATTTTTGGTAGAGACGAGGTTTCGCCATATTGGCCAGCCTGGTCTCGAACTCCCGACCTCAGGTGATCTGCCCGTCTTGGCCTCCCAGTGTTGGGATTACAGGTGTGAGCCACTGTGCCCGGCTATAAAAAATTTTAAAACTCTTTTTTTTTTTTTGTGACGGAGTCTCGCTCTGTCCCCCAGGCTGGAGTGCAGTGGCGCGATCTCGGCTCACTGCAAGCTCCGCTTCCTGGGTTCCTGCCATTCTCCTGCCTTAGGCTCCCGAGTAGCTGGGACTACAGGCACCTGCCACCATGCCCGGCTAATTTTTTGTATTTTTAGTAGAGACGGGGTTTCACTGTGTTAGCCAGGATGGTCTCGATCTCCTGACCTTGTGATCCGCCCGACTCGGCCTCCTAAAGTGCTGAGATTACAGGCATGAGCCACCGCGCCCAGCCTCAAACATTATTTGAGAAAAAGAAACATGCCATATACTGCTACAGTATAATTCTGTTTTGTAAATTTTGGGAAGAGTCAGAAGTAGGCTAGGGTGATAGAAATCAGAACAGAGGTTGCCTCTTGGTCCCAGGGACTGATGGGAAAGGGGCATGAGAGAACTTTTTGGGGTGATGGAATTGTTATGTATTTTGATTGGCAGGGTAGATACGTAGGTGTAAGTATTTGTCACAACACATTGAACTGTACATTTATTTTTATTTTTAAATACTTATTTAGAAATGGGGTCTTACTCTGTTACTCAGGCTGGAGTGCATTTCTTCTGTGGCGCCATCATATCTCACGGCAGCCTCTAACTCCTGGGCTTAAGCGATCTTCCTGCCTTTGCCTCCTGAGTAGCTGGGATTACAGGCTTGTGCCACCATGCTCAGTGTATACCATTATTAAAAAGAAAGAGCTATTTATATCTAGGTAAGAAAGAATGATAATATCAATGGAGACAGAGGCCTGGACAGATTAGTGAGATGTTTAGGAGATAGAATTGGTAGGACTTGGGCACTTGGACTGTAGGAGGTAAACAAGAAGGAATCAGAGTTGATAGCTCTTTGTCATGTTTTGAGATATTTTTCCCATTTTGTTTGGTATTTTTGGGGGGGTCTTATTTTAGACTTTTTTTCCTTTTTTTTTTTTTTTTTTGAGATGGAGTCTTGCTCTGTTGCCCAGGCTGGAGTGCAATGTCACAGTGTCGGCTCACTACAAACTCCGCCTCTCGGGTTCAAGTGATTCTCCTGCCTTAGCTTCCCTGGTAGCTGGGATTACAGGCACCTGCTACCACACCCAGCTAATTATTGTATTTTTAGTAGAGACAGGGTTTCTTTTCTTTTTTTTTTTTTTTGAGTTGGAGTCTCGCTCTGTTGCCCAGGCTGGAGTGCAGTGGCGTGATCTCGGCTCACTCAAGCTCTGCCTCCCGGGTTCACGCCATTCTCCTGCCTCAGCCTCCCGCGTAGCTGGGACTACAGGCGCCCGCCACCATGCCTGGCTAATTTTTTGTATTTTTAGTAGAGACGGGGTTTCACCGTGTTAGCCAGGATGGTCTCGATCTCCTGACCTCGTGATCCACCCGCCTCGGCCTCCCAAAGTGCTGGGATTACAGGCGTGAACCACCGAGCCCGGCCCAAGACAGGGTTTCACCATGCTGGCCGGGCTGGTCTCGAACTCCCGACCTCAGGTGATCTGCCCGCCTCAGCCTCCCAAAGTGCTGGGATTACAGGCGTGAGCCACCGCACCTGGCCTAGCCTCTTTTTTTTTTTTTTGAGATGGAGTCTTGTTCTGTTGCCAAGTCTGGAGTACAGTGGCGTGATCTCAGCTCACTGCAACCTCTGCTTCCTGGGTTCAAGCGATTCTACTGCCTCAGCCTCCTGAGTAGCTGGGATTCCAGGCACCTGCCACCAAGCCCAGCTAATTTTTTGTATTTTTAGTAGAGACGGGGTTTCACCATCTTGGCCAGGCTGGTCTTGAACTCCTGACCTCGTGATCCATTCACTTCTGCCTCCCAAAGTGCTGGGATTACAGGCTTAAGCCACCATGCCCCTGCCTGTCTCTTTTTAATATATAGAAGTTCCTACATGGTAGAATTTATCCAACCTGTTATTTAATGACCCCTAGGTTTCATATTATGGAAGATTTCTTTACCCTGAGCTTATGAAAATGATTCCCCATGTTTTCATCTAGTACTTAGGGTTTCATTTTTTCATATTTATATTTTTGATCTCTGGAACTTAGTTATGTACAAAGGGATAATGTAGGGACTCAACTTATTTTCCAGAAAGCCCAACCAGCTATCCGAGACTCTTAACCTGTTTTTGAGGATATCTACAGAAGAAGTCTTCTGTAAGACCGTTAAAAAGAGTTAGGACTTGGGGAATTTGAAGAATTACAGAAAATCAGGGTCAGATTAGGTGAGAATCAATTTATAAATTTATAAATCTGTATTATATATTCTGAATATTTTTGCAACCTTTGGTGTAATTAGTATTAATGAGATACACATTGAAGGAGAGTTTTTCCACAAACCTATATTGGGTTTGTGTTAGATCAGGAAGCTAGAAATGGCTTTCTTTTTGTGTGCTTTTTTTTTTCTTTGAGATGGAGTCTCACTCTGTTGCCCAGGCTGGAGTGCAGTGGTGCGATCTTGGCTCGCTGCAACCTTTGTCTTCTGGGTTAAAGCAGTTCTCCTTCAGCCTTCCGAGTAGCTGGGATTACAGGCATGCACCACCACACCCAGCTAATTTTTGTATTTTTAGTAGAGATGGGTTTCACCGTGTTGACCGGGCTGGTCTCAAACTCCTGACCTCAGGTGATTCGCCCGCCTCGGCCTCCCAAAGTGTTGGGATTACAGGTGTGAGCCACCGTGCCTGGCCAGAATTGGCTTTCATATATTGTATTTTGCATCTCGAAGTTTTGTAGAACTTGATTTGCTATGGTGTCAATCAATGTTCATGTCCCTCCAAAATTCATATGTTGAAATCCTGTCCCTCAAGGTGATGGTATTAGAAGGTGGGGCCTCGGCTGGGCGCGGTGGCTCAAGCCTGCAATCCCAGCACTTTGGGAGGTTAAGGCAGGCGGATCACGAGGTCAGAAGATTGAGACCATCCTGGCTAACAAGGTGAAACCCCGTCTCTACTGAAAATACAAAAAATAAGCTGGGCGTGGTGGCAGGCGCCTGTAGTCCCAGCTACTCGGGAGGCTGAGGCAGGAGAATGGCGTGAACCCGGGAGGTGGAGGTTGCAAGTGAGCTGAGATTGCGCCACTGTACTCCAGCCTGGGCAATAGAGTGAGACTCTGTCTCAAAAAAAAAAAAAAAAGAAGGTGGGGCCTCATTAGATCATGAGGGCGGAGCCTTCACAAATGAGATATTAGTGCCTTTATAAGAGACTCCAGAGGGAGCTCCCTTGTTCCTTCAACTATGTAAGCTTATTGTGAGAAGATGGCTGTCTGAACCAGAAATGGGCCTTCACCAGACACCAAATTTGCCTGTGCCTTGATGAACTTCCCAGCCTCCAGAATAGTGAGAAATACATTTCTGTTTTCAACCCCCCAGTCTATGGTAGTTTGTTATGAAAATTTAGCAGCCTAAAGGGACTAAGAAATGATCTAAGAGGAAGAGCCATAGATGTCAGTAAGGAAATGTGAGCTTAGAGTACTGTTATTAGCAATCTCAATTTAGGATCTTGAGCAAACCACTTTTTCCATGTTAACACCACCCTCTCACCAAAGTGTGAATGATAATTCCAACCCTACTTAGTCATGCCCTGAGGCCGTCCAGTACCAGGTAAGCCTAAGGGAAATAAACCCAAGAATTGTAGGAATGTTTCTTTTCTCTTTTCCTGTGAGATAAACCATAGAAATTGCCGGAGGGGTGGAGAATGAATTAAGAATATAGCAGAGAGATGTGAGGATTTGGGTTTAGAAACCAGGAATTAGGCCAAGTGCGGTGGCTCATGCTTGTAATCCCAGCACTTTGGAAGGGCAAGCTGGGCAGATCGCTTGAGTCCAAGAGTTTGGGATCAGCCTGGGCAATGTGGCAAAACCCCGTCTCTAGAAAAAAATACATAAAAATTAGCTGGGCGTGGTGGTGCACACCTGTGGTCCTAGCTACTGGGGGGGTGCTGAGGCAGGAGACTCGCTTGAACCCTGGAGGTGGAGGTTGCAGTGAGCCAGCATCACACCACTGAATTTCAGCCTGGGTAATAGAGCGGGACCTTGTCTCAAAAAAAAAAAAAAATTAAAAAAATTTTAAAAAGTGTCACTTTAAAATAAAAAAGAAACCAGGAATTTTTCTTTGAGTTGTCTGGCTTGTCATTTACTTTTCTATTGCTTTGTATCATGGTGCCGTTTTCTCTACTTCTGCTTCTAGGCATCCGAATTTACTGGAGAGAACCACCTACTCATGTTATTTTGACTTTTAAAAATTGGCCGGGCGCGGTGGCTCACGCCTGTAATCCCAGCACTTTGGGAGGCCGAGGTGGGCAGATCACAAGGTCAGGAGATGGAGAACATTCTGGCTAACACAGTGAAACCCAGTCTCTACTAAAAATACAAAAAAAAAAAACCAAAAAAAAACAGCCAGGTATGGTGGCGGGCGCCTGTAGTCCCAGCTACTTGGGAGACTGAGGCAGGAGAATGGCGTGGACCTGGGAGGTGGAGCTTGCAGTGAGCTGAGATTGTACCACTGCACTCCAGCCTGGGCCACAGAGCGAGACTCCATCTCAAAAAAAAAAAAAAATTTACTTTATTGTTTTTTTAAATTACAAAAGTAAATGACCTTCAGTATAAAAACACTTCAAATAGTCTAGCAGTATATGAAGTAAAGAGATGCCCTCTTTTTTTTTTTTTTTTTTTTTTGAGATGGAGTCTCGCTCTGTCACCCAGGCTGGAGTGCAGTGGCGATCTCGGCTCACTGCAAGCTCCGCCTCCCGGGTTCACGCTATTCTTCTGCCTCAGCCTCCCGAGTAGCTGGGGCTGTAGGCGCCTGCCACCATACCCAGCTAACTTTTTGTATTTTTAGTAGAGATGGGGTTTCACTGTGTTAGCCAGGATGGTCTTGATCTCCTGACCTTGTGATCCGCCTGCCTTGGCCTCCAAAGTGCTGGGATTACAGGCTGAGTCACTGTGCCCGGTGCTTTTTTGTTTGTTTGTTTGAGATGGAGTCTTGCTCTGTCGCTCAAGCTGGAGTGCAGTGGCGCGATCTCGGCTCACTGCAAATTCTGCCTCCTGGGTTCAAGCCATTCTCCTGCCTCAGCCTCCCAAGCAGCTGGGACTACAGGTGCATGTCATGCTGCCCAGCTAATTTTTGTATTTTGTTTTTGTTTTTGTTTTTGAGATGGAGTCTCATTCTGTTGCCAGGCTGGAATGCAGTGGCACAGTCTCAGCTCACTGCAACCTCTGTCTCCCGGGTTCAAGCGATTCTCCTGCCTCTGCCTCCTGAGTAGTTGGGACTACAGGCACGTGCCACCACGCCCAGCTAATTTTTGTATTTCTAGTGGAGATGGGGTTTCACTGTATTGGCCAGGCTAGTCTCGAACTCCTGACGTCATAATCCACCTGCCTCGGCCTCCCAAAGTGCTGGGATTACAGTCATGAACCACCGCACCCAGCCGAGATGCCCTCTTCTTATACCTCTTTATTTCCTTTTTCCAGAAGAAAAAACTGTTTTGTGTCCTTCAAGGCATTTTTATTTTTATTATTTATTTATTTATTTGGTGATGGGGTCTCATTCTGTTGCCTAGGCTGGAGTGCAGTGGCGCGGTCTCAGCTCACTGCAACCTCCACCTCCCAGGTTCAAGTGATTCTCATGCCTCAGCCTCTGGAGTAGCTGGGATTGCAGGCATGCACCACCATGTCCAGCTAATTTTTTTGTATTTTTAGTAGAGATGGGGTTTTACCATGTTGGCCAGGCTAGTCTTGAACTCCTGACCTCAGGTGATCTGCCCACCTTGGCCTCCCAAAGTGCTGGGATTACAGGCGTGAGCCACTGTGCCCGGCCTAATTTTTTTTGAGACGAAGTCTCACTCTGTTGCCCAGGCTGGAGTGCAGTGGTACGATCTCGGCTCACTGCAACCTCTGCCTCCTGGGTTCAAGTGATTCTCCTACCTCAGCCTCCCAAGTAGCTGGGATTACATGCGCCTGCCACCATGCCTGGCTAATTTTTTTTTTTTTTTTTTTGGTATTTTTATTAGAGATGGGATTTCACCATGTTGGCCAAGCTGGTCTCGGACTCCTTAGCTCAGGTGATCCACCCGCTTCAGCCTCCCAAAGTGCTGGGATTACAGGCGTGAGCCACTGTACCCGGCCATTTTTTAATTGTTAGTAGAGATGAATTCTCCGTGTGTTGCCTAGGCTAGTCTTGAACTCTTGGGCTCAAGTGATCCTCCCACCTTGGCCTTCCAAAGTGTTGGGATTACACGTGTTAGCCACTGGGCCCAGCCCAAAAGCTATATATCTATATATATTTTTTGAGACAGAGTCTGGCTCTCTTGCAGGCTGGAGTGCAATGGCATGATCTCGGCTCACTGCAAGCTCCGCCTCCCAGGTTCATGCCATTCTCTTGCCTCAGCCTCCCAAGTAGCTGGGACTACAGGTGCCCGCCACCACGCCTGGCTAATTTTTGTATTTTTAGTAGAGATGGGGTTTCACCGTATTAGCCAGGATGGTCTCGATCTCCTGGCCTTGTGATCCGCCTGCCTCGGCCTCCCAAAGTGCTGGGATTACAGACGTGAGCCACCGCGCCCGGCCAGAAGCTATATTTTGAATTACATTTGCACACTGGCTCAAGTTAAGCCACAGGGAAGTTCAATCTAAATTTTAGTTATCGTTATAAAATCCCTTGCCATTGAAGAGCCAGCTAATCAGTCTTTGAGTTACTTAATCAACAGCAGACCTGGAGCTATATGGATTTGAGAGACTTTTTAAGAGCCCTCAATTCATTTCCTCAACATTTTGGAACGTGTTGATAATGTGATAAAACATTTCCCTTTGCCACCAATTGCTGATAATGCGATTGCCCCAAATAAACATAAAAAACAGAAAAGCAAAAAACCAGGCATCCTGAGTCATATATTCCAGAAATCAGATTGTGCATATAGTGTTGCTAGGGAGGATTTTACTGCTCCAAATCATAAACTTTTCTGTTTTACTGCTCCAAATCATAAACTTTTCTGTTTTACTGCTCCAAATCATAAACTTTTCAAAGTGGAAGTGTTTCCCCAAGGACCAAAGAATCCTTCCTTTTTCCCATTGTAAATTTACCATGCTTTTTGTCCTAGATCTGTTGTTTTAGGTCAATCATAACCAAAAGATGAATCTTTCTCTAGTTATTTCTGTAAACAAAATTTTACTTCTTGATGACTACATTAGTGTTACCAAACCTTGATTTGGCTTTGTAGAGGAGATAATTACATCATTATGTTGGGAATTTTAATTTCACTTTCTAATGGATTTTGTGATTTCATTTTACCAGTTTTAATAATGAACAAGTATGGTATTTTTAACTATCATTATCTTTAAATTTTGTGTTTAATTTTTCTCTAAATGATATTTAATATGTTTACTTTTCAGGAATTACCCAACTCTGTCTTTTTGGTGATGGAGGTAGGTAGTATACAAACTTCTGTTTATTTCAAATTTCTTTTTTTTTTAGATTCTAGCATATATCTGCATATTTCAAATCCTTTTTGATTAATATGAACTTTAAAATTGGTAGTAGATTATTTGAATTTTTGTATTAATAAAGTTGATTCAGTGATCTAGATTCTACTCAAGGAATATAAAATTTAAAAAATTTTGAATCTATAATAATGTTTTTAGGCTATATTTACATGACATATACAAATGATTTTTTAATCACAATTGAGAATGGATTGAATTAATCTTGAATCACTGTCCTTATTTTCATTACTTTCTCTTTTCTATGTCAGTATTGCAATGGTGGAGACCTCGCAGATTATTTGCAAGGTAACTGTGTATGTGTGTCAGTGTTCAGTAAAAGACAGTGCTGCAGCCTGTTTAATCCTAAGAGGTACTTGTGAAATACACTACCCATTTTCTGCTCTTGTATAGAAACATTCAATAAATATTTGTGTATTTGTTTGACTTGTGGTCACTTTACAGACCAGTTGTTGTTGTTGTTTGTGGTTTTGTTCCTAAGCTTTACTTGTATATAAGTATTTACCTTTTTGTGTGTCTCTCTCTGACAGTGTTTGAGAGATGGTCCTATCCCCAGGAGAGGAGAAACTCGATAGAATTCCTCTCCTTCAAAAGGCTTGACTGAGTTTTAGTCCGTTTCATTTCTTTCAGAATTAAAAAATTATAGTGGAAAAATATATCCAAGAATGTATTTTATGTGAATATTTCTTGTAATTAAAAAAAGGCAACAAAAATTATATTAGATTGTGCTTGAAATTCTGAACCCAAAATGCATACATGTAGGATATGAAGCATTCAGATCAAATTGTGTGCCTCCAGAGTATTTTCTTTTTCCTTTTTTTTTTGGAGATGAAGTCTCACTCTATTGCCCAGGCTGCAGTGCAGTGGTACATTCTTGGCTCACTGCAACTTCTGCCTCCTGGGTTCAAGTGATTCTCCTGCCTCAGCCTCCTGAGTAGCTTTGATTACAGGCGCATACCTCCACGCCCAGCTAATTTTTGTATTTTTAGTAGAGACAGGGTTTCACCATGTTGATCAGGCTGGTCTCGAACTCCTGACCTCGTGATCCGCCCACCTTGGCCTCCCAAAATGCTGGGATTACAGGCGTGAGCCACCGCACCTGGCCAGTGAAGCCAGTATGTACTTGTTCACCCCTTAAAAGATGCAAGGGGAATATGCAAAGACAGTAAAAGGTTAACACATTCAACCTATAAATAGGTTACAGTGGCCAGACGCGGTGGCTCACGCCTATAATCCCAGCACTTTGGGAGGCTGAGGTGGGTGGATCACCTGAGGTGGGGAGTTCGAGACCAGCCTGAACAACGTGGAGAAACCTCATCTCTACTAAGAATACAAAATTAGCCGGGTGTGGTGGCACATGCCTGTAATCCCAGCTACTTGGGAGGCTGAGGCAGGAGAGTCACTTGAACCCAGGAGGCAGAGGTTGCAGTGAGCCGAGATCATGCCATTGCACTCCAGCCTGGGCAACAAGATAGAAACTCCCATCTCAGAAAAAAAAAAAAAAAATAGATTATGGCAGTTGATGGTAAAAGCACTGTGGACAGTTTACAAAAGATAACATAGATATATAGAATAATGTAGAATATTGCTGACATTCAGAAGCTGTGTAGAGAAAAATGTAAAGAATACCAGTACGGGTACCCCCCACCACCATTTACAAGGGAATTATAGGCTGGAAGTGGTGGCTCACGCCTGTAATCCCAGCACTTTGGGAGGCCGAGGTGGGTGGATCACTTGAGGCCAGGAGTTCGAGACCAGCCTGTCCAACCTGGTGAAACCCTGTCTGTACTAAAAATACAAAAAGTAGCTGGGCATGGTGGTGCATGCCTGTAGTCCTAGCTGCTGGGGAGGTTGGGGCAGGAGAATCTCTTGGACCTGGGTAGCAGAGGTTGCAGTGAGCTGAGGTCACACCATTTTACTCCAGCCTGGGCTACAGAGCAAGACTCTGTCTCAAAAAAAAAAAAAAAAAAAAGAAAAAAAGAAATTATAAATACAGTTGAAGCTCCCTGTAAGCCCTTCTGCAACCCCATTCCTGTCCTTTCCCTAGAGGCAGCCATTGTCCTGAATTTGGTAGTTTAAAAAAAAAAAAAACTGTCAATTTAGTTAACAAATTTCAAAATGTTAATCATAGATAGAATGCAGTGAGACAGACACTTTCATTCACTACTGTTGGAAAGGAGTCGAAGCTGGAAAGCACCCTGCTCTGCCTTTCTTGACATCCTTAGTGTTCCTGATGAAGCACTTTTCTACTTGGGTCAGACTGAGTGACACCAGCTTACAGCCCTCATTAGAATATCAGTTGATACCACCCTCCTTAGAATATCAGTTTTTTCTTTTCTAGAGAGCGTGTTTTTTTTTTTTTTTTTAAAAAGAATATCAGTCTCATTAACAAAACTATTATTCACCCATAGAAGCACTATTAGAACAGTTTTGTTGAACTCTTGTGTTTGATATTCTAAAGCAATATTGTTAGGAGACTGAATAGTGAAAGAGCTTAATTAGCTTGAATGTTGGAGTCAGCCAGGCAAGCATGGTTCTAGCACCAGTGTTTGCTTATACTGCTGTATGATTTTGGTTTTTTAACTTCTCCCTGATCTTTCTCTGCCACAGTCCTTAAGGGAATCCTTTGTAGTATGAAAGCACTTTAAAGACATATGAAAGCACTTTAAAGACATATGAAAGAAATTCTGGTCCTTAGGGGAATTATTGAGAGCTGCACTGCCCAGTATAGTAGCCACTGACCACATTGCGCTGTTGAAGTGTGGCTAGTCAGAATCAAGATGTGCTGTAAGTGTAAAATGCACAACGGATTTTGAATACTTCATCAGAAGGAAAGAATGATTAAATCTCATTAATTTAAAAATATTTATTACAAGTTGAAATGGTAATATTTTGGATATATTGGGTTAAATATATTAATTATATCTCTTTCTTTTCACTTTTTAAAATCTGGCCACTAGAAAATGGAAAGTTTGATGTGTGGCCACCTTATATTCCTGTTGGAGAGCACTGGTCTAGAAGGTCTGGAATGTCTAGAAGGACTGGAATGTCTAGAAGGTTGAATGTCATTGTGTCACAATAGGGTCATTTAGTCCTTTAATTTGCTCTTTGAAACAAACACCTTTTATGTTTTCTTTCTTTCTTTTTTTTTTTTTTCTTTTTGAGATAGAGTCTCACTCTGTCGCCCAGGCTGGAGTGCAGTGGTGCGATCTTGGCTCAGTGCAACCTCTGCCACCTGGGTTCAAGCCATTCTCCTGCCTCAGCCTCCTGAGTATGTTACAGGCACCTGCCACTGTGCCTGGCTAATTTCATATTTTTAGTAGAGATGGGATTTCGCCATGTTGGCCAGGTTGGTTTTGAACTTCTGACCTCAGGTGATCCACCCTCCTCGGCCTCCCAAAGTGCTGAGATTACAGGCGTGAGCCACCGCACCCGGCCAAAATAAATTTTAAATATACCATCCATTTCAATTGTCACAATGTAATTTAAGTAAACCATTACAAAAATAAAGTTCTAGTTGTTGATTTGACCTCCCCACTAATATGCGATAATATATATATTAGCATCTGCGAGAAAGTAGAGCTGGAAAAATGCACATCAAATTTTTAACAGTGTTCATCTCTGGAGGATGATTTTTTTTTTTTTTTTTTTTTGAGACGGAGTCTCGCTCTGTTGCCCAGGCTGGAGTGCAGTGGCAGGATCTCAGCTCACTGCAACCTCCACCTCCTGGGTTCAGACTATTTTCCGGCCTCAGCCTCCCTAGTAGCTGAGACTACAGGTGTGTGCCACCATGCTGGGCTAATTTTTGTATTTTTAGTAGAGACAGCATTTCACCATGCTGGCCAGGCTGGTTTCAAACTCCTGACCTCATGATCCACCCACCTTGGCCTCCCAAAGTGCTGGGATTACAGGCGTGAGCCACCGCGCCCAGCCCCCCAAAATTTCTTTTAATTGTAATTTTTAATTGTATTTATTTATTTATTTTTTGAGATGGCATCTCTGTAGTCCAAGCTGGAGTGCAATGGCATGATCTTGGCTCACTGCAACCTTTGCCTCCCAGGCTCAAGTCATTCTCGTGCCTCAGCCTCCCAAGTAGCCGGACTATAGACGTGTGCCACCATGCCTGGCTAATTTTTTGTATTTTAGTAGAGATGGGGTTTCATCATGTTACCCAGGGTGGTCTCAGACTCCTGAGCTCAGGTGATGTGCCCACCTTGGCCTCCCAAAGGGCTGGGATTACAGGTGTGAGCCACCATAGCTGGCCTTAATTTTTTATTTTTTTTGTAGAGACAGAGTCTTACCATGTTGTCTAGGCTGGTCTCAAACTCCTGGGCTCAAGCAATCCGTCCACCATGGCCTCCCAAAGTGCTGGGATTACAGGCATGAGCCACACACTGGGCCATATTTGATAATTTTTAAACCGTAAAGATTTATTTTATTTGAAGATGTTAAGGACATGTAAAACTTGACAGGTCATTAAAATGATTTTAAAACCACAGTATTTCACTTGTTCCAAGTATTAATGTTATTTCTCTCTTATTTACAAATGGAAAGGTTATATAGACATATTCTAAGAATTATATGGACAGACATGCATCACAAATAATTTAAATAGGCACGTGGATACTAAATCCTCAGTGTAGGTAAGGAATTACACTTGTGACTTTTAGACTTATTGTAATAAGCTTATTTGCATACTTACTACATTGAAATATGTGCAAAGCCTTTTTCTAAAGTTTTCATAATTTTTTTCTTTTTTTAATATAAATATTTTTTGCTAATCTTCTCTGTATTGTTCCAATTTTAGTATATGTGCTGCTGAAATGAGCACAAGTTTTCATTATTAAATGGGTTTTATTTAATGATCATATCAACTCGTAGTTATTCTCATCAACTTTTATACATGAGGAAGGTGGGCGCAGAGGGATTGTCTTTTAAAAAGGGTCACACATTAAGTGGAAGAACTAGGAGTTGAACAAAGGCAGCTAGACTTCAAATCAAGCTGTTAACCACAACATGCTCTGGCATATACAGAAATACTGTAGAATTTATTGAATAGGCTGGTCACGATGTCTCAGTGTAATCCCGGCACTGTGGGCGGCTGAGGCAAGTGGATCACTTAGGTCAGGAGTTCAAGACCAGCCTGGCCAACATGGCGAAACCATGTCTCTACAAAAATAGAAAAATTAGCTGGGCATGGTGATACGTGCTTGTAGTCCCAGCTACTCGGGAGGCTGAAGCAGGAGAATCTCTTGAACCCAGGAGGCAGAGGTTGCAGTGAGCTGAGATTGTACCACTGCACTCCAGCCTGGGGGACAGAGTAAAACTCTGTCTCAAAAAAAAAAAATATTTACGGAATAATGACACTAGTTTCAAATAATGTTCATACCACCTCTTTATAGTGGTGAAATAGGTTAAAACATTTATTCTTAAGGTATTTTTAGTTATGAAAGATAGTGGGACAGGGGTGTGGGAGATAAAAGGACGGAGTAGATGCAGGAACACAGATGCCTCACAGGTACAGGTAGCAGTAGTATCTGGTCCCTCTGGTCAAAGATTTTGCTTGTTTTTAATTTGTGCTCACATAATGGTTGGAATTAAATATGGACACTTATTCCAGATATTTGACTAATATGAAGGGGAACTTAGCTTTTGGCTTGTAAAGGACATTCATATTTATTGAGTACGTATGGTGTTCAGAGTCATGTGGGCACCTTCAGCAGTAAAAACATGAAGGGAAAAGCAAAAAACACAGGTGAAACAAAAGATGAAAGTGCCAGTCAGTTCTCTTTACAACAGATTGACTACTACAGGTTTTGAGAAATCTGATATCTCTTCATAGTCTTCAATTATTAAAGTTAAAAAAATGAATAAATGTGAATCCAAATTCCTCATTCCCTTCATGCTCTCCTTCACAACCCAATCCTGTTGATGGAATATGCAGATGGTATTTGATTTTGTGTGCTTAAATATTTACGTGACTCCTTTTGTACCAGTGAAAGGGACTCTCAGTGAAGACACTATCAGAGTCTTTCTGCATCAGATTGCTGCTGCCATGCGAATCCTGCACAGCAAAGGAATCATCCACAGAGATCTCAAACCACAGAACATCTTGCTGTCCTATGCCAATCGCAGAAAATCAAGTGTCAGTGGTATTCGCATCAAAATAGGTAAATGGCCATGTATTGTGTCATGGAAAGGACATTTTTTGAAACTATTTTTAGACAACTTTAGCTTTGTTGAGTGATGGATTTTTTTTTTTTTTTTTTTTTTTTTTGAGATGGAGTCTCGCTCTGTTGCTCAGGCTGGAGTGTAGTGGCGCGATCTTGGCTCACTGCAACCCACGCCTCCTGGGTTCAAGCGATTCTCCTGCTTCAGCCTCCTGAGTAGCTGGGATTACAGGCATGCACCACTACGCCCAGCTAAATTTTATATTTTTAGTAGAGACAGGGTTTCACCATGTTGGCCAGGCTGGTCTTGAACTCCTGACCTCAGGTGATCTGCCCGCCTCAGCCTCCGCAAGTGCTGGGATTACAGGTTTGAGCCTCCACACCTGGCCAAATGATGGATTTTATTGATGCAATTTGATATTTTTATTGAGATTGTGGAGTTCTCTTAGATAGATGAATCCTTTACATTATTGACAGTTTCTGCTAAGTCTCAGGCAGTGCTGACAGGCCCACATCAGGAGCTCTAAATATGAATACCTGCGTCTCTCGAGAGGAAAATTGATGCGGTGTGGTTACTGGCAGCAAATTAACAACCCTGTTTTTTTTTTTTTTTTTTTTTTTTTTTTTTTTTTTTGAGATGGAGTCTGGCTCTGTCACCCGGGCTGGAGTGCTGTGGCACGATCTCGGCTCACTACAACCTCTGTCTCCCAGGTTGAAGAGATTCTCCTGCCTCAGCCTTCCAAGTAGCTGGGATGCGCAAGTAGCTGGCATGTGCCACCACACCCAGCTAATTTTTTTTGTAATTTTTTTTAGTAGAGACAGGGTTTCACCATGTTGGCCAGGCTGGTCTCGAACTCCTGACCTCAGGTGATCCACCCACCTCAGCCTCCCAAAGTGCTGGGATTATAGGTGTGAGCCACAACACCCGGCCATAACCCTGATTCTTTACAGTTCCTAGGCTTTTGACATAGTGATCTCAGAGACCATCTAGGTTAGCCCTTGGCAGTTTTTTTTAGTGGTACCTCAAAATTATTTGAAACAATAAAAGCGTAATTGTTCACATTCTACATCTGGTATTGATATTTAATGAAAACTGTATTAATGAGCTACTTATTATAATTAGCATTTTCACTTGCAAAGTTTCATGCACCGTGGTTGCAAATCTGGCAGAGCAGTGACTTGTACAGTTGACGATTACTACTATTTTTAGCTTGTTGAAATCAAGGTAGCTACTTTTTTCTTTGGTGGACAGTCTTATTCAGTAAGCTGTTTATTTTTCACAGTCCTTTGTGCCTTCTTGTGTCTTGAAGAATCATATGATATATGTTAGGTACGAGCGAAGACATAATTTGCTTTTCTACTTTCTGTTTTGTGAAATAGCGGATTTTGGTTTTGCTCGTTACCTACATAGTAACATGATGGCTGCAACACTATGTGGATCCCCGATGTACATGGTGAGTGAGTGTTTGCATCCTTGTGTGTTTAAAGCGTGGCTCCATAATCATTGGAATTTAAGTATAATGCTTGCTTCCAAATAAGATGGGATTTTACATATAGTCCAAGTTGTTATTACTAATGTTAATTATATTACTGATAATGCTATAATACAGACATCTTTTACCTTAGCATAGTGGACTGTAAAAGTAAGTCATTTTTGCCCATTTGTTTTTATTTTTTAAAAAAGATTAGTTATGAGACAAATCTATTAAGTTGAAAATAAAAATTAATCAAGGGTAGTCGTGCTGTACATCATGTATAATATTAGGAGTGCTTTAAAAAACACCTTCTGGGAGCACTTCTTCAGCTGTAGGATGTGCTCATCTTTTGCATGTTAACTCTCTTGACAGGATCCCTGTGTTGTAGATGTTTTTTCCATTAGCCTCACACAGCTGAAATATCTCAGCTTTCCCCTTTATCCTCTCATATAGATATCATCATGTATTATAGGGTTAGGCTATGAAACTTCTAAAGTAATGTGCAGTATTAAGTCTGGAAATACCTTAATTCTAGAGATTCAGAATTATGTCAAATAAATGTACCTATTTCAGTTCTAAATTTAAAATGGATTTATATTAAATTCGAAATTTCTCTAAACTAAAATCAACTTTGAACTGGTAATCAAATTTCAAAAAAAATTTTATTAGATTTACAGTCTTGATCATAATTTTACTGCTTATATATAATAAATTTTATAATTTTATATAAATTTTAAAATTACTTTGTACTTCTTGAGTATAAAATTAGTTTAGCCTTGAGGTTAGAGTGCTTTGGCTGATTATTAAAGGATATTGACTTAATAAGAAATTTACTAGGGAAAATAAATAAAAATGTTACGCCTGAGCTGGGTGTAGTGATGCGTGCCTTTAGTCCCAGCTACTTGGGAGGCTGAGGCAGGAGGACTTCTCAGGCGTTCATGGCCAGCCTGTGAACACAGCAGGATCCCATTTCCACAAAGAATTAAAGTTAAAAGGAAATGTTACATCTGAGAAATAAAACTATCTTTAAGTATATTTTCCATTTCTGTTTAATATTTGTCCTGATTAATGGTATATTTAAAATGCAAAATTTGATGAGAGGTGGGAAAATACCTGTAACAAAGCAGCAGAGAAATGGTTTTGCTTTTAGGACAATTTTTAGTATTGTGTGGGGTTTTGCATCATAGTTTTTCTATTACTATAAAAGTATTCAGATTACAAAAAACATAGGGAATAATATAGCAAACACCTATGTACCCACCATCCATATTTCACAAAGTTAACATTTTGCCATGTTTGTCTTGATCTTGTTTTTGAAAGAAATAAAATAGGCCAGGCGCAGGGGCTTATGCCTGTAATCCCAGTACTTTGGGAGGCCGAGGTGGGAGGATCACGAGGTCAGGAGTTCGAGACCAGCCTGGCCAACATGGTGAAACCCTGTCTCTACTAAAAATACAAAAAATTAGCTGGGCGTGGTTGCAGGCGCGTGTAATCCTACCTACTCAGGAGGCTGGGACAGGAGAGTCACTTGAACCTGGGAGGTGGAGGTTGCAGTGAGCCGAGATCACGCCGCTGCACTCCAGCCTGGGTGACACAGTGAGACTCATTCTTAAAAAAAAAAAAAAAAAAGAAAAGAAAAAAGAAAAGTATTTTGGAGACAGCCCAAGTTCCTTTTATACCTCTCCCTGATTGCATTTCCTCCTCTGCTCCTCTCACACACCTGAGGGAACCTCTGTCCTATGGTATGTATTTTATACACCATGTCCTATGGTGTGTATTTTTCTTTACTATTTATTTCAGCCCTCTCACTGTACTTTATGTGTCCATTATAATCAGTTGAAACATTTGTTTCCATAACTTGCCTCTTTTCATGCAACATTGATTTTGAGATTTACTAGTAAATCTCAATATATAATAATATGTTGTAAGTTCATTGCCTTATTATTTGATTAGAGAACTATCACAGGGTGTTGTTTTATTCTGGTAGTTTGTTAGGAGTGTCACCTTTACCAGTTAATTAATATGTGCATATTAATTATGTAAATAACATACTGCATGCCCCTTAAATTTCTCTGTTCCCAGGCTCCTGAGGTTATTATGTCTCAACATTATGATGCTAAGGCTGACTTGTGGAGCATAGGAACGGTGATATACCAATGCCTAGTTGGAAAACCACCTTTTCAGGTAGGCTGACTTTTTTCTTATGTCCTCAGTTTTGGGATCTTGTCATTTTGTAGTTGCGTTTGATTTGTAAAATGAAGAATACTTTGAAAGCAGTGTTTTTGGCTCCTCTGTGACTTACTTTGATTCTGTTATAGGCAAAAAGTGCTTTAGTGAGTCAGAACATCTTTTGGTTTTCCCCTTTTATCTGCCTGCCCTTTGTAGTTGGACTGGGCATGAAGTCTGTTGTATGCTGGGTTTGGGGCTAACAGCCTGGTGGGAAATGGTTGTGAATGGTGACACCAGAGCTTCCTGGTTAGCCTGGTTTTGGGATCCCAGAATCCACATGAGGGCTGGGGCTGGTCTGGGGAGATCTCTGGAAACCATTTCTAGCCCTCTATTCCTGACACTGCTAGGTGAGAGGGAGGTAATTATATACACTTTATGGAAATTATTATGGGTCTGTCTTCTCCTCCTCTCCCCCAACATCCTGCCAAAAAGTGACCCTGTAGAGTATAATCACGATGATTTCTCTTGAGTTCATATTGCCATGTTATAATTTCTTATGTTACAAAGAAGATCTTTGAATTTGAAAACTGGAACAAAGTGAAAATATTTGCCCAAGATAGTATTAAGAAAATTAGTGATGGCCGGGCGCGGTGGCACACGCCTGTAATCCCAGCACTTTGGGAGGCCGAGGCGGGCGGATCACCTGAGGTCGGGAGTTCGAGACCAGCCTGACCAACATGGAGAAACCCCATCTCTACTAAAAGTACAAAATTAGCCGGGCGTGGTGGCACATGCCTGTAATCCCAGCTACTAGGGAGGCTGAGGCAGGAGAATCACTTGAACCTGGGAGGCGGAGGTTGCGGTGAGCCGAGATCGCACCATTGCACTCCAGCCTGGGCAACAAGAGTGAAACTCCGTCTCAAAAAAAAGAAAAAGAAAAAGAAAATTAGTGACACAGCCAGGTTAAACACTTTTAATTTCTTAGTCTAGTTTGCATGTAGAGGAGGCTTCACTAATTCAGCAGCTGTTGTTATCAGCTATTTGTTGCTGTGGAGAGACTGAATAGTAGCAGTATACATAGTTCTTTTCTTTGAATTCCTTTAGGGTCCTAAGGTAAAGTACACCTGAATTTTACCCAACAATAATGTACCTATTGGGCAGGGCATGTAACCTTCAGAATAGTGGTCCTTAATCTGTTGTAAGTTTCAGGCTCCTCTCAGAGACTGACCTCAGAAAAGGTACTTCAGAAAAGGTACCTCAGAAAAGGTACATTATACTCAGATGTACAGAATTTTCACAAATGTCATAGGTTTTATGAGTTCCTAATGACCAGTTATGGGTCCTTCAGCAATCCATGGCTTTCAAGTTGAGAATCTATGTTCTGTAGCAAGAATATGAGCATCATCTCTCTTTCCTTTCCTCCTGCCTCATACTTTCCCTCCTTTCCTCTCAATCCCTTCCTTGAAACTCCCACTCCCTCAATCCCTTAAAAAAAAAAGCATATGAGTGTCAATCATATGATTTGAAAGTTTTGCCCCCGTTGTTTAGGAAATTAAACCTTTTTTTTTTTTTTAATAGGCCAATAGTCCTCAAGACTTAAGGATGTTTTATGAAAAAAATAGGAGCTTAATGCCTAGGTATGTGTTTAGATTACACTGGGTTTTACTATTTGTGAATACAGTGTTGTTTATTTGAACTGTTTGTGTTTTATGTATTCTCATTTTTTAATTCTTTTTCAGTTGATAATGTGAAAGCATTTGTTACAACAAATTAGAAAATTGCTGGCACATCATAGGTGTCTGTGTAGTGCTGTACTCTTTTCTTTCTTTTTTAAAATGTAAATTTAAAATAAAAAGATACGGAAGTTACATGTGTTCTTTGTGGGGAGGGTAATGTGGACAGAATAGATACGCGTAAAGTAGGAAGTGAATTCCCCCCAGCTTTGATCTCTTTAGGGGTAACAAGAGTTTGCTGTGTCTCTGTCTTCATAGTTTTTTGGGCGTTCTTTATACGTGTTTGAGTGCTTGTTTTCCTTTTTTTTAATTTTCTTGAACTTGTATCTTGGGATGAGTGCTTGTTTATGTATGTATTTATACACACGCATAGTTTAAGACAAATTACATCATATTTTGTGAGTTGTTTGCAGCGTCCTTTTGTTTTTTACTTTGTAGCACATCACAGATGATGTTCCGCAGCGGGATGTGGAGAGCCACTGTATGCTTTTTTTTGTTTTTGAGACAGAGTCTTGCTCTGTCGCCCAGGCTGTAGTGCAGTGGCACGATCTCGGCTCACTGCAGCCTCCCCCTCCTGAGTTCAAGCGATTCTCCTGCTTCAGTCTTGCTAGTAGGCACCCACCACCACGCCCAGCTAATTTTTGTATTTTTTTTTTTTTAGTGGACACGGAGTTTCACCGTGTTGGCCAGGCTGGTCTTGAACTCCTGACCTCAAGTGATCCTCCCGCCTCATCCTCCCAAAGTGCTGGGATTACAGGCATGAGCCACTATACCTGGCCAACTGTATGCTTTTTTTTTTTTTTTTTTTTTTTAATGATTAATAGACTATTTAGGCAAGAGTACATATAGTCATCATTGAGAGACTTAATGTGAGAGGTTAAATGTTTGATCCAATTTTCCTTCCCGGATAAGTTTTTCTTTTGAATCCATGTCAGTTTTGAAAACATAATACCAGAATAGGAGGGGCCCAAATCCACACAGAGCGCCCAAGAGTGAGGTTTTAGGAGTGGGTCTGAGATTAGGATAGACATTTGCTGATCTTGCATAGGTCCAACGAATCAAGGCAGGATCTTCGATGAGCCCTCTGCGGTTGGGGTTGTTGTACTGAAGCAGGTACTCTCATTTCAGCCGGGCTCTTATGGCCAACTGCTCGACTTGCACCCGTCGGGTTTCCGGAGATATGTCGTATTTGGCTGGGTCGAGGGTCGGGGGCAGAGTGGCCAGGCATGATAGAGTATACTTTGGGAACCACATCTTGGTGACCCAGGGCTCAACTGCATCTGCCACTGTATGCTTTTAAATGCCACAGAGAGTCCCATAGATGTACATTATTTTATTTAATCAGATCCCTGTTTTCATTTTTTGGTTACTGCAAACAGGCTCTAGTGAAGTGTGTGTGTGTGTGTGTGTGTGTGTGTGTGTGTGTGTGTGTGTGTGTGTGTACTCCTTTGTGTATGTGTACATTTTGTTAGGGTGGACTCCTAGAAATGGAATTGTCAGACCAAAAGATACACTTTGCAAATAGGCTGTCCCAGTGAATACAGCAAGATAGAAGACTACTCCTTTTCCGTCATTTTTACCAACATGGAATGTTAGCGGATTTGATGCCGCACAAATGCATGAGGACCAGTTAGCTATTAATTTTATTTGCATTATTCTCTTTATTAGTGAGTTTGGCTCCTTTGTATTTGTTTAATATCTTTTTCTTTTTTCTTTTTTTTTTTTTTGAGACGGAGTCTTGTTCTGTTGCCAGGCTGGAGTGCAATGGCACGATCTTGGCTCACTGTAACATCCACCACCCAGTTTCAAGCCATTCTCCTGCCTCAGCCTCCCAGGTAGCTAGAACTACGGGCAGGCTACCACACCCGGCCAAATTTTGTATTTTTAGTGGACACGGGATTTCACCATGTTGTTCAGGCTGGTCTTGAACTCCTCACCTCAAGTGATCCACCCACCTTGGCCTCCCAAAGTGCTGGGATTACAGGTGTGAGACACTGTGCCCAGCCTGTTTAATATCTTTTTGTAATTCTTATTCTTTGAATTGTGTACTGCTATTACTTAACTCATTTTCCTATTGCTTGTTGTTTTCATATTGGATGTTAGGAAGTCGTATTAGTTCTCACTTGTATTTAAGTGCTGCTCTTTTCCAGACAGAAATGGAGGTGGCTATTTTATAGTAGAGAACATTATAGCAACTATTAGTGCAAGATTGAAGCTATGCTAAAACTCAACATTGGGCTTTTTGAGGTGCCTTACTCCTGCAGATACTCAAAACAACAGCAAGCACAATACAGGAATCTTCTTGATTTGATGCTGTTTCTCAAAGGCAATTTAGTGCTTTTTTTTCTTCTTTTTTTTTTTTTTGAGATGGAGTCTCGCTCTGTCGCCCAGCCTGGAGTGCAGTGGCATGATCTCAGCTCACTGCAAGCTCCACCTCCCGGGTTCATGCCATTCTCCTGCGTCAGCCTCCCAAGTAGCTGGGACTACAGGCGCCCACCACCACGCCCAGCTAATTTTTTTTTTCTATTTTTAGTAGAGACGGGGTTTCACCATGTTAGTCAGGATGGTCTCGATCTCCTGACCTCATGATCTGCCTGTCTCGGCCTCCCAAAGTGCTGGGATTACAGGCGTGAGCCACAACACCCGGCTTTTTTTCCTTCTTTAGATGACTCTTACATGGTCTTCCTGGTATAAATGTATTGGAGTTTGTGAAACCACATATACGTTTTAGTTTACTATATGGAAGGCAAAAGTCAATGTTTATATATATAAACTTATCACTTAGGTGGTTGTGTTTTTCCTTTCCCCCAGTATTCCCAGAGAAACATCACCTTATTTGGCTAATCTCCTTTTGGGTTTGCTTCAGAGAAACCAAAAAGATAGAATGGACTTTGGTAAGAAATAGTTTTAACTTTTGCATGTTTTCTAATTTATTGTTATATGTGCTGAAAGATTTAAAAAATAGAGATTTCAGAAAATTAAAATCAGTTTCACTTTTCTTTTTGTTTATTTCCTTCACTAGTTTCGTAAATATTTATTGAGTGCTTATTACTATGTTCTAGGTACGGGAGATAGAGTAATAAACAAAATCACTCTCCTCATGTAGCATATATTCTAGTGGTAGAGACAATAAGCAAATTAAAAACCGTGATTACATATTATATTAGAAGTTGCTAAGTATTATGGGAATAAAGAAGTGGGGATAGGGGTGGGGGTGGGGATTGAAATTTTAAATAAGGTAGTCAGTGAAGACCTTACTGAGAAAGTGACATTTAAACAAAGACTTGACTTGAAATGAGAGTGAGCCATATGGATATCTGTGGGAAGAGCTTTTTAAGCAGAGTGAACAGCCAATATAAATGCTCAGGGCTGGGAGCATGCCTGTAAGCTTGAGGAACAACCAGAAGGCCAGTTGAAGACTTAGGCTTTTCCACAAAGTGTGATGGGAGCCATTTAGAGGGTTTTGAGTGGAAGAAAAGTGATGTGACTAATGTTTTTAAAAAGGATCAAGCTGGCTGCTGCTTGAGAACAGACTGTATGCATATAAGGGGAAGAGCAGAAGCTGGGAGACTAATCAGGAGACTCTTGTCATTACCCAGGTGAGAGATGAGTGTAGCTTTGACTAGGATAATAGTAGTGGAGATGGTAAGAAGTCTTTCTGGTGGTAGAGGCAACAGCATTCACTGATGGATTGAATGTGAGGGTGTGAGAGAGAAGACTCAAGGATGACTCCAAGGTTTTTGGCCTGAGCAGCTGAAAGGATGTTGTCGGTTACAGTGATGGGAAAGACTATATGGATAGAGCAGGCTACGGGGACAAGATGAGGAGTTTCTGTTGGACATGTTAAATTTAAGATAACCATTAGATATCTAAGTGTTGATGTCAGAAGTGCACTTGAATTTCAGAAAAAGTCTAGACTGGGGACAGATTGGGGAGTTGTCAGCCTGGATTTATTTATTTGTTTATTTTTATTTTTTTTGAGACAGGGTTTTACTCTGTCACCCAGGCTGGAGTGCAATGGTACGATCATGGCTCACTGCAGCCTTGACTTCCCCAAGCTCAGGTGATCCTCCCACCTCAGCCTCCCCAGTACCTGGGACTACAGGTGTACAACACCACCTCTGGCTAATTTTTGTATTTTTTTTGTAGAGACAGGGTTTCGTCATGTTGCCCAGGCTGGTCTCAAACTCCTGGGCTCAAGCGATCTACCCACCTTGGCCTGCCAAAATGCTGAGATTACATATGGGAGCCACAGTGCCCAGCAATATTTATTAAATACATTCTTTTCTTTTTTTTTTTTCCCTTTATTTGAGAAAAGGCCTCACTCTGTTACCCGGGCTGGACCGGAATGCAGTGGTGTGATTGTAGCTCACTGCAACCTTGAACTGGGTGCAAGTGATTCTCCTGCCTCAGCTTCCTTAGTAGCTGGGACTACAAGCCTGCACCACCACAGTTGGCTAATTTTTTGTTTTGTTTTGTTTTTGAGACGGAGTCTCGCTCTGTTGCCCAGGCTGGAGTGCAGTGGCACGATCTTGGCCCACTGCCACTTCCGCCTCCTGAGTTCAGGCAATTCTCTGCTTCAGCCTCCCGAGTAGCTGGGATTACAGGCGCCCGCCACCATGCCCAGCTAATTTTTTATATTTTTAGTAGAGACAGGGTTTCACCATCTTGTCCAGGCTGGTCTTGAACTCCTGACCTTGTGATCCGCCCACCTCAGCCTCCCAAAGTGCTGGGATTACAGGCATGAGCCACCATGCCCGGCCTGTTTTGTTTTGTTTTTTTGAGACGAAGTTTTGCTTTGTTATTTTGAGACGAAGTTTTGCTCTTGTTGCCCAGGCTGGAGTGCAGTGGCATGATCTCGGCTCACTGCAACTTCCCAGGTTCAAGCTCCCAGGTTGCAGCCTCCCAGGTTCAAGCTATTCTCCTGCCTCAGCCTCCCAAGTAGCTGGGATTACAAGTGCCTGTCACCATGCCTGGCTAATTTTTTTTGCTTGTTTGTGTTTTTGAGACGGAGTCTTGCTCTGTTGCCCAGGCTGGAGTGCAGTGGCGTGATCTCGGCTCACTGCAACCTCCGTCTCCCGGGTTCAAGCGATTCTCCTGCCTTAGCCTTCTGAGTGGCTGGGATTACAGGCACATGCCACTATGCCTGGCTAATTTTTGTATTTTTAGTAGAGATGGGGTTCACCATGTTGGTCAGGCTGATCTTGAACTCCTGACCTCATGATCCACCTGCCTCGGGATTACAGGCGTTAGCCACCACGCCCAGCCTAATTTTTTTTTTTTTTTTTTTTTTTTTAGTAGAGATGGGTTTTTGCCATGTTGGTCAGGCTTGTCTCAAACTCCTGGCCTCGGGTGATCCCCCTGCCTTGCCCTCCCAAAGTGCTGAGATTACAGGCTTGAGCCACCGGGCGCGGCCCAGTCAGCTAATTTTTTTACCCTTTTGTAGGGATAGGGTCTCACAATATTGCTAGGGCTGTTCTCAAACTCCTGGCTTCAAGAAATCTTCCTGCCTTAGCCTCCCAAAGTGCTGGGATTACAGGTATGAGCCATTGTTCCAGTCAAAATAGATTATTTTCTAGTGTGCCATTTAAATTCTTTCATTGAGTGTTCTGGCTTTTTTGTACTATGTATTTTTTTTTTTAATGATTGCTCTAGGGATTACAGTATGCATCTTTTTTTTTTTTTATTTATGAAGTATTTATTGATCATTCTTGGGTGTTTCTCGGAGAGGGGGATATGGGAGGGTCATAGGATAATAGTGGAGAGAAGGTCAGGAGATAAACACGTGAACAAAGGTCTCTGGTTTTCCTAGGCAGAGGTCCCTGCGGCCTTCTGCAGTGTTTGTGCCCCTGGGTACTTGAGATTAGGGAGTGGTGATGACTCTTAAAGAGCATGCTCCCTTCAAGCATCTGTTTAACAAAGCACATCTTGCACCGCCCTTAATCCATTTAACCCTGAGTTGACACAGCACATGTTTCAGAGAGCACAGGGCTGGGGGCAAGGCCATAGATCAACAGCATCCCAAGGCAGAAGAATTTCTCCTAGTCAGAACAAAATGGAGTCTCCTATGCCCACCTCTTTCTACACAGACACAGCAACAATCTGATCTCTCCTTCCTTTCCCCACACTTCCCCCACTTCTTTTCAACAAAACCGCCATTGTCCTCATGGCCCGCTCCCGATGGTCGCTGTCTCTTCGGAGCTGTTGGGTACACCTCCCAGACAGGGCGACCGGGCAGGGGCGCTCCTCACCTCCCAGACAGGGCAGCCGGGCAGAGGCGCTCCTCACTTCCCAGACGGGGTGCCGGGCAGAAGCGCTCCTCACTTCCTTCCAGACAGGGTGGCAGCCAGGCAGAGGCGCTCCTCACCTCCCAGACGGGGCGGCTGGGCAGAGGCGCTCCTCACTTCCCAGAGGGGGTGGCCGGGCAGAGGCGCTCCTCACTTCCCAGACGGGGCGGCCGGGCAGAGATGCTCCTCACTTCCTCCCAGACGGGGTGGCAGCCAGGCAGAGGCGCTCCTCACCTCCCAGACAGGGCCGCTGGGCAGAGGCGCTCCTCACTTCCCAGACTGGGCGGCCGGGCAGAGGCGCTCCTCACCTCCCAGACGGGGTGGCCAGGCAGAGGCGCTCCTCACCTCCCAGAAGGGGTGGCGGCTGGGCAGAAGCGCTCCTCACTTCCCAGATGGGGCAGCCAGGCAGAGGTGCTCCTCACTTCCTCCCAGACGGGGTGGCGGCCAGGCAGAGGCACTCCTCACTTCCCAGATGGGGTGGCCGGGCAGAGGTGCTCCTCACTTCCTCCCAGACAGGGTGGCGGCCAGGTAGAGGCGCTCCTCACCTCCCAGACGGGGTGGCCAGGCAGAGGCGCTCCTCACTTCCCATATGGGGTGGCGGCCGGGCAGAGGCGCTCCTCACTTCCCAGATGGGGCAGCCGGGCAGAGGCGCTCCTCGCTTCCTCCCAGCCGGGGTGGCGGCCAGGCAGAGGCGCTCCTCACCTCCCAGACGGGGCGGCCGGGCAGAGGTGCTCCTCATCTCCCAGACGGGGTGGCCAGGCAGAGGCGCTCCTCACTTCCCATATGGGGTGGCGGCCGGGCAGAGGCTTTCCTCACTTCCCAGATGGGGCAGCTGGGCAGAGGGGCTCCTCACTTCCCATATGGGGTGGCGGCCGGGCAGAGGCTCTCCTCACTTCCCAGATGGGGCAGCTGGGCAGAGGCGCTCCTCACTTCCTCCCAGACGGGGTGGCGGCCAGGCAGAGGCGCTCCTCACCTCCCAGACGGGGTGGCGGCCGGGCAGAGGTGCTCCTCATCTCCCAGACGGGGTGGCCAGGCAGAGGCGCTCCTCACTTCCCATATGGGGTGGCCGCCGGGCAGAGGCGCTCCTCACTTCCCAGATGGGGCAGCCGGGCAGAGGCGCTCCTCACTTCCTCCCAGACGGGGTGGCGGCCAGGCAGAGGCGCTCCTCACCTCCCAGACGGGGCGGCCGGGCAGAGGTGCTCCTCATCTCCCAGACGGGGCAGCCAGGCAGAGGTGCTCCTCACTTCCTCCCAGACGGGGTGGCAGCCGGACAGAGGCACTCCTCACCTCCCAGACGGGGTGACCGGGCAGAGGCGCTCCTCACTTCCCAGACTGGGCAGCCGGGCAGAGGCGCTCCTCACTTCCTCCCAGACGGGGTGGCAGCCAGGTAGAGGCCCTCCTCACCTCCCAGACGGGGCGGCCCGGCAGAGGCGCTCCTCACTTCCCAGACTGGGCAGCCGGGCAGAGGCGCTCCTCACCTCCCAGACGGGGTGGCCAGGCAGAGGCGCTCCTCACTTCCCAGACGGGGTGGCGGTTGGGCAGAGGCGCTCCTCACTTCCCAGATGGGGCAGCCAGGCAGAGGCGCTCCTCACTTCCTCCCAGATGGGGTGGCAGCCAGGCAGAGGCACTCCTCACTTCCCAGATGGGGTGGCCGGGCAGAGGTGCTCCTCACTTCCTCCCAGACAGGGTGGCGGCCGGGCAGAGGCGCTCCTCACCTCCCAGACGGGGCGGCCGGGCAGAGGCGCTCCTCCCCTCCCAGACGGGGCGGCCGGGCAGAGGTGCTCCTCATCTCCCAGACGGGGCGGCCGGGCAGAGGCGCCCCTCACCTCCCAGACGGGGTGGCCAGGCAGAGGCACTCCTCACTTCCCAGACGGGGTGGCAGCTGGGCAGAGGCGCTCCTCACTTCCCAGATGGGGCAGCCAGGCAGAGGCGCTCCTCACTTTCTCCCAGACGGGGTGGCAGCCAGGCAGAGGCACTCCTCACTTCCCAGACAGGGTGGCCGGGCAGAGGCGCTCCTCACTTCCCAGACGGGGCGGCCAGGCAGAGGTGCTCCTCACTTCCTCCCAGACGGGGTGGCGGCCAGGCAGAGGCGCTCCTCACCTCCCAGACAGGGCGGCCGGGCAGAGGCGCTCCTCATCTCGCAGACGGGGCGGCCGGGCAGAGGTGCTCCTCATCTCCCAGACGGGGCAGCCGGGCAGAGGTGCTCCTCACTTCCTCCCAGATGGGGTGGCGGCCAGGCAGAGGCACTCCTCACCTCCCAGACAGGGCGGCCGGGCGGAGGCGCTCCTCACCTCCCAGACGGGGTGGCCAGGCAGAGGCGCTCCTCACTTCTCATATGGGGTGGCGGCCGGGCAGAGGCGCTCCTCACTTCCCAGATGGGGCAGCCGGGCAGAGGCGCTCCTCACTTCCTCCCAGACGGGGTGGCGGCCAGGCATAGGCGCTCCTCACCTCCCAGACGGGGCAGCCGGGCAGAGGTGCTCCTCATCTCCCGGATGGGGCAGCCGGGCAGAGGTGCTCCTCACTTCCTCCCAGACGGGGTGGCAGCCAGGCAGAGGCACTCCTCACTTCCCAGACAGGGCGGCTGGGGCTCCTCACATCCCAGACGATGGGCAGCCAGGCAGAGACGCTCCTCACTTCCTAGACGGGGTGGCGGCGGGGCAGAGGCTGTAATCTTAGCACTTTAAGAGGCCAAGGCAGGAGGCTGGTAGGTGGAGGTTGTAGCCAGCCGAGATCACGCCACTGCACTCCAGCCTGAGCACTGTTGAGCACTGAGTGAGCGAGACTCCGTCTGCAATCCCAGCACCTTGGGAGGCCGAGGCAGGCAGATCACTCGAGGCCAGGAGCTGGAGACCAGCCCGGTCAACGGCGAAACCCCGTCTCCACCAAAAATACAAAAACCATTCAGGCGTGGCGGCGCGCACCTGCAATCCCAGGCACTTGGCAGGCCGAGGCAGGAGAGTCACAGGAGCCCGAGGCAGGGAGGTTGCAGCGAGCCGAGATCACAGCAGTACAGTCCAGCTTCGGCAACAGAGGGAGACCAAAAAAAAACTTTTTTTTTTTTTTTTGAGACGGAGTCTCACTCTGTCACCCAGGCTGGAGTGCAGTGGCGTGATCTTGGCTCACCGCAAGCTCCGCCTCCCGGGTTCATGCCATTCTCCTGCCTCAGCCTCCCGAGTAGCTGGGGCTACAGGTCCCCGCCACCACACCCAGCTAATTTTTTTGTATTTTTAGTAGAGACAGGGTTTCACCGTGTTAGCCAGGATGGTTTCAATCTCCTGACCTCGTGATCCGCCCACCTTGGCCTCCCAAAGTGCTGGGATTACAGGTGTGAGCCACCGCTCCCGGCCTCTACAATATGCATCTTAATTTATCACAGTCTACTTTATATAAATACTAGTTGAGGCCGGGTGTGGTGGCTCATGCCTGTAAGCCCAGCAGTTTGGGAGGCCGAGGTGGGCAGATCACGAGGTCAGGAGACCAGTACCATCCTGGGTAACACAGTGAAACCCCGTCGCTACTAAAAATACCAAAAAAATTAGCCGGGCGTGGTGGTGGGCGCCTGTAGTCCCAGCTACTTGAGAGGCTGAGGCAGGAGAATGGAGTGAACCCGGTAGGCGGAGCTTGCAGTGAGCCAAGATCACGCCACTACACTCCTCCAGCCTGGGTGACAGAGCGAGACTCCATCTCCAAAAAAACAGAAACAAAAAACAAAAAACTAGTTGAATTCTATTAAAATATAGAAGCTTTGTTCCCTTAATGTGGCTCCATTCGCTCTTCCCTTTGTGCTGTTGTCTCACATATTATGTCTATGTTGTAATCTCAACAGTGGAGTGTTAAGACGATTGCTTTATACAGTCTTATCTCTTTTTAAGAAGTGAGGAGAAGAAAGGTGAAAAACATGTATAGCGTCTTTTGTGTGTTTCTCTTTTTTTTTTTTTTTCTGAGACAGTCTCACTCTGCACCCAGGCCTAAGTACAGTGGTACAAACAAGCCTCACTGCAGCCTTGACCCCCTGGGCTCAAGTGATCCTCCTGCCTGAAACTTCTGTATAGTTGGGATTACAAGTGCACACCACCATGCCCAGCTAATTTTTAAATTTTTTGTAGAGAGGTTTTTGCCATGTTGGCCAGGCTGGTTGCCAACTCCTGGGTTCAGGTGAACAGCCTGCCTCAGCCTCCCAGAGTGCTGGGATTACAGGTGTGAGCCATCATGCCCAGCCTTAGAGTACTATTTTAGCCTATACATTTATCATTTCTGACACTCTTCATTTATTCTTACAGACTCAAGTTACTGTTTGGTGTCATTTTTTTTTTCTTTTTGTATTTTTTGTGTCTCTTTTTTGTTTGGTGTCATTTTTTTAGTTCTAATATAATTCCATTCCTTTCCTCCTCTTTTGTGTTGTCATATGTATTAATCTTTGTATGTTACAAAGCCCAATAGTACAATTTTATAATTATTTTATACAGTTGTCCTTTAAATCGGCTAAGAGAAAAATACATAATGTACTGTCTTCCATAATTATCTACTTAATTACCAATGCTCTTTATACAAGTTCTCAGAATCTTCATTTATCTGGGAATGTCATTATTTCCCTTTATTTCCTTTCACTTTGGAAAAGTGTTTTTTTAGTAGATACTGAATTCTTGGTTGTTAGGATTTTCTCCAGCCAGTACTTTGACTATGTCATCTTACTGCTTTCTGGCCTCCATTGTTTCTGATGAGAAGTCACCTGTTAATCTTACTAGGTTTCCCTAGTAGGTGATGAGTCATTTTTCTCTTAGTGCTTTTGAGATTTTTCTCTGTCTTTGATTTTCAACAGTTTTAACTGTGATGTGTCTACATGTGTGTCTCTGTGTTTATCCTGCTTGGAGTTTATTGATCTTTTTGGATATATAAATAAATGTTTTTCACCAAATTTGGGGAGTTGTCAACCATCATTTCTTAAAATATTCATTCTGTCCCTTTCTCTTTCTCTTCTCTGAGACTCCCATTAATGGTCTATGCTTGATGATGTCCCACAGCTGCGTCTGTTCATTTTTCCGTATTGTTTTTTCCTTTGAGTTTTTCAGATTGGAAATATCTATTAATCTGTTCTCAGGCTTGCTGATTGTTTTATTCAGTTATTGTACTTTTTAACTCCAGATTTTCTGTTTGGTTCTTTTTTATAATTTCTGTCTTTTTCTTGATATTCTCTATTTGATGAGTCACTGTCTCCTGCCTCAGCCTCCTGCATAGCTGGGACTACAGGCGCCCGCCACCATGCCCAGCTAATTTTTTGTATTTTTAGTAGAGTCGGGGTTTCACCATGTGGGCCAGGCTGGTCTCGAACTCCTGGGCTCACGTGATCCACCCACCTCGGCCTCCTAAAGTGCTGGGATTACAAGCGTGAGTCAGTGTGCCCGGCTGGCTTTCTCTACTTTTAAAAATGGGTGACAGAGCGAGACTCTGTCTCAAAAAAAAAAATTTGTTTTAATAACTGCTTTAAAGTCTTTGTTAAGTCCAACATTTGGCCCCCTCACGACAGTTTCTATTGACTGCTTCGTTTCCCTGTGTATGGGCCATACTTTGTTGCTTTGCATGCCTTGCGGTTTTTTGTCGAAAATCAAACATTTTGTTCAATACAGATAGCAACTTTAGATTTGAACCCTCCCCCTCTCCCAATTGGGGATTGTTCTGTTTTTGTTTTTTTTTTTTCCTTTGAGACAAAGTCTTACTGTGTCGCCCAGGCTGGAGTGCAATGGCATGATCTCAGCTCACTGCAAGCTCCGCCTCCTGAGTTCAAACAATTCTCCGGCCTCAGCCTCCCGACTAGCTGGGATTACAGGCGCACACCACTACGCCTGGTGAATTTTTGTATTTTTAGTAGAGACAGGGTTTCACCACGTTGGCCAGGCTAGTCACGAACTCCTGACCTTAAGTGATCCACCTGCCTCGGCCTCCCAAAGTGCTAGGATTACAGACATGAGCCACGATGCCTGGTCGGATTGTTCTGTTTGTTCAGTAACTTGCGTGGACGAAATCTGTGGAATATTGTTTTCCTTGCAGTTTTTGAACATTGATTTATCTCCAAAATTGTTTTTGTATTTTTTTCAGTTAAAAAAATTGTAAAGCCCAGTTTCCTAGGGGTCACCCCTGTGTCTACAGTTTTTTAGTGGTCAGCCAGTTATTGGTCAAAGGTGGTGCTTTGAGACGGTAAGTTACCATCCTTTGTCCGTAGATCTGTGTGTGGCTTGGGGAATACACTAAAAGTTCAAGCACAGCTGGGCATGGTGGCTCACATCTGTAATCCCAGCGCTTTGGGAGGCCGAGGTGGGCAGATCAGTTGAACTCAGGCATTTGAGATCAGCCTGGGCAACATGGTGAAAGCCTTCTACTAAAAATACAAAAATTAGCTGGTGTTGTGGTGTGGGCCTGTAGTCCCAGCTACTCAGGAGGCTGAGCTGGGAGGATTGCTTGAGCCCTGGAGGTCAAGGCTACAGTGAGCTGTGATCATGCCACTGCACCCAGCCTGGGTGACAGAATGAGACCCTGTCTAAAAAGATAAAAAAAAAAAAAAAAGAAAATGTTTCATTTATCTTGACTCCAATCTTTATTATTTCTTTCCTTCTACTAGTTTTGGGCTTAGTTTGCTGTTTTTCTAGTTCCATAAGCATGAAGTTAGCTTATTGATTAGATGTTTCTTTTTCTTTTTTTTTTGAGACGGAGTTTTGCTCTGTCACCAAGGCTGGAGTGCAGTGGCGCCATCTTGGCTCACTGCAACCTCCATCCAGCTCCTGGGTTCAGGCGATACTCCTGCTTCAGCCTCCAGAGTAGCTGGGACTACAGGCTCAAGTCACCACGCCTGGCTATTTTGTATTTTTAGTAGAGACAGGGTTTCATCATGTTGGCCAGGCTGGTCTCAAACTCCTGATCTCAGGTGATCCACTTGCCTCGGCCTCCCAAAATACTGAGATTACAAGTGTGAGCCACCATACCTGGCCAATTTCTTCTTTTTTTTGAGACAGAGTCTTGCTCTGTCGCCCAGGCTGGAGTGCAGTGGCACAGTCTTGGCTCACTACAATCCCCGCCTCCTGGGCTAAAGTGATTCTTCTGCCCCAGCTTCCTGAGCAGCTGAGATTACAGGTGCCCGCCACCACACCTGGCTAATTTTTTTGTATTTTTAGTAGAGACGGGGCTTCACCATGTTGGCCAGGCTGGTCTTGAACCCCCAACCTCAAGTAATCTGCCTGCCATGGCCTCCCAAAGTGTTAGGATTATAGGCGTGGGGCACGGCACCTGGCCTTATTTCTTCTTTTTTAAAGGAGGTGTTTACAGGTATATTTTTCCCTCTTACTACTGCTTTTGTTACATCCCATAAGTTTTAGTATGTTGTGTTTTCATTTTCATTTGTCTCAAGATATTTTCTAATTTGCCTTTATGACTTCCCTGACTCAATGGTTGCTTAAGAGTTGGTATCCTTTGGCTCTGTGTCCCACCCAGATCTCATCTTGAATTGTAATCCCCATGTGTCTGGGGAAGGGCTTGGTGAGGTGAGTGAATGGGGAGGGGCTTGGTGGGAGGTGAGTGAATCATGGGGGTGGATTTCCTCCACACTGTTCTTGTGATAGTGAGTTCTCACAAGATCCGATGGTTTGAAAGTGTGGTACATCCCCTTCCTGCTCTGCAATGGTAAGACATGCTTGCTTCCCCTTCGCCTTCTGCTATGATTGTAAGTTTTTTGAAACCTCCCCAGCCATGGAGAACCAAATTAAACCTCTTTTCTTCATAAAATGGCCAGTCTCAGGTAGTTTTTTTTTTTTTTTTTTTTAGGGACACAGTCTTGCTCTGTCACCCAGGCTGGAGTGCAGTGGAGCAATCGTGGCTCACTGCAACCTCCACTTCCGGGGTTCAAGCGATTCTCCTGTCTCAGGCTCCTGAGTAGCTGGAATTACAGCTGCGTGCCACCATGCCTGGCTAATTTTTGTATTTTTAGTAGAGACGGGGTTTCACCATGTTGGCCAGCTGGTCTTGAACTTCTGTTCTCAAGCGATCAGCCTGCCTGGGGCTTCCAAAGTGCTGGGATTACAGGCATGAGCCACTGCGCCAGGCCTCAAGTAGTTCTTTACAGTGTGCGAAAACAGAGTAATACAAGAGTGTTTTGTTTAATTTCCACATATTGTGGATTTTCCCATTATTTCCTTTGTTACTGATTTCTAGGTTTTTTTTTTTTCCTTTTTTTTTTTTTTAAACAATCTCAAAGGACAGGCATGAACCACTGCGCCCGGCCCTTGATTTCCACTTTTATTCCATTGTGATTGGAAAAGATAATCAGTCACCATGATTACAGTCTTTTAAAATTTATGGGCCAGGCATGGTGGCTCATATCTGTAACCTTAGTGCTTTGAGAGGCTGAGGAAGGAAGACTGCGTGAGGCCAGGAGTTTGAGATTAGCCAGTGCAACATAGTGAGAACCTGTCTCTGCAAAAAATACTAAAAATTAGCTGGGTGTAGTGGTATGCACCTTTAGTTCCAGCTTCTTGGGAGTCTGAGGTAAGAGGGATTACTTCAGCCCAGGAGTTTGATGCTGCAATGAGCTAATTGCACCACTGCATTCCAGCCTGAAAAACAGAGCGCGACATTGTCTCTGATTTAAAAAAAGAAATTATTAAGACTTGTTTTGTGGCCTAAGGTGTGGTCTCTTTTGGAGAATGTCCCAGGTGTACTTGAGAAAAATATATGCTCTGCTCTCGGAGACTAGAGTACTCTGTGTGTGTCTGTTAGGTCCAGTTAGTTTATAGCACTGTTCAGTGCCTCCCTTTCCTTATTGATGCTGTATCTGGTTATCCTATCCATTACTGAAGGTGGGATATTGAAGTCTCCAACTATTATTGTACAAATCTCTTTCTCACTTCAGTTGTCAATGTTTGCTTCATGTATTTTGGGGCTTTGATGTTTATAAATCTTAAATTTTCTTGGTTAATTGACCCTTCTATCAATATTTAATATCTTTTTTTTTTTTTTTTTTAAATGGAGTCTCGCTCTGTCACCCAGGCTGGAGTGCAGTGGCGCAATCTCGGTTTACTGCAACAACCTCCGCCTCCCAGGTTCAAGCGATTCTCCTGCCTCAGCCCTCCAAGTAGCTGGGACTACAGGTGCCTGCCACCATGCCCAGCTAATTTTTCTATTTTTAGTAGAGACGAGGTTTCACCTTGTTGGTCAGGCTGGTCTCGAACACCTGACCTTGTGATCTGCCCTCCTCAGCCTCCTAAAGTGCTGGGATTACAGGCGTGAGCTACCGCGCCCAGCCCCCCCTTTTTTTTTTTTTCCTTGAGACAGGGTCTCATTCTGTTACCTAGTCTGGAGTGCAGTGGTGCAATCTTGGCTCACTGAAACCTCTGCCTCCTGGGCTCAAGTGATCCTCTCACCTCTGCCCCCCAAGTAGCTGGGACTACAGGTGCAAAGCTACCACACCTAGCTAATTTTTGTATTTTTTGTGGAGACAGGGTTTCACCATTTTTTTCAGGCTGATCTAGAACTCTTGAGCTTAAACGATCCACCCACCTCGGGCCTCCCAAAGTGCTAGGATTACAGGCTTAAGCCACTGTACTTGGCCTTATTTAATGTACTTTTTGTCTTTTATAACAGTTTTCAATTCAAATTCTATTTTGTCTGATAGTCAACTTCGTCCTTCTCTTTTGCTTAGTATTTGCCTGGAATAGCTTTTTCCATCATTTTGCTTTCAAATATTTGTGTCTTTAGATTTTAAAGCGAGTCTCTTTTTCTTTTTTTTTTTTTTCTTTTTGAGATAGAGTCTTACACTTTCACCCAGGCTGGTGTGCAGTGGTACAATCTCAGCTCACTGCAACCTCCGTGTCCCGAGTTCAGGCAATCCTCTCACTTCAGCTGGGACCACAGATGTGCAGCACCATGCCTAGCTAATTTTTTTGTATTTTTGGTTTCACCATGTTGCCCAGGCTGGTCTTGAATTCCTGAGCTTAAGAGATCCGCCTGGGATTAGAGGTGTGAGCCACCTCACATGGCCTAAAGGGAGTCTCTGTTCTGTTTACAGATTATAGTTGGATTATTTCCTTTTAATCTACTTTGCCAGTCTCTGCCTAAGGAGATCTATTTACATTTAAAGTAATTACTGATGAGGAAAGATTTTCACCATTTCACTATTTTTATGTCTTACAGCTTTTTTGTCCCACATTTCTCCCATTACTGCTCTTTTGTGTTTGATTTTTATAGTAACGTGTTTTGATTCCTTTCTCATTTCCTTTTGTGTATATTTTTCCTTGTGGTTACCTGGGGATTACATATAACATCTAAAGTTACTGAATTCATATTAACTTTAGTTGCATACAAAAACTCTACTTCTGTATTGCTCTATCCCCCCTTTATGTTGATATCACAAATTATATCTTTATGATAATTTTAATGCATTTGTCTTTTAAACTCTGTAGAAAGTGAAAAAGTGAAGTTACAGACCAAAATTACAGTACTATTGGATTTTAAATTGCCAGTGCACTTATCTTTTCCGGAGATCTTTATGTCTTCATGTGGCTTTTTACTGTCTAGCTCTTTTCATTTCAACCTGAAGTACTCTCTTTAGCATTTCTTATAGGGGAGCTCTTGTGGTAATGAACTCCCTCAGCTTTTGTTTTTCTGGGGATATCTTTATTTCTTCCTGAGTTTTGAAGTACAGTTTTGTGGAATGTAGACTTCTCAGTTAACTTTTTTTTTTCTTTCAGCACTTTAGGTAATATCCCACTGCCTTCTGGCCTCAAGATTTCTGATGGGAAATTGGCTGATATTCTTATTAAGGATCCCTGTATATTACAAGTTGCTTCTCTCTTGCTGCTTCCAAGATTCTCTCTGTCTTTTGAAAGCTTGATTCTGTAACTCTGTGTGGGTCTCATCAGTTTATCTTAGAGTTTTTGGAAGTTGCTTTTTTTCTTTTGAGACAGAGTTTCGCCCTTGGTGCCTAGGCTGGGGCGCAATGGCAGGTTCTCGGCTCACTGCAACCTCCACCTCCCGAGTTCAAGCGATTCCCCTGCCTCTGCCTCCTGAGTAGTTGGGATTACAGGAATGTGCCACCATGCCTGTTAATTTTGTATTTTTAGTAGAGATGGGGTTTCTCCGTGTTGGTCAGGCTGGTCTCAAACTCCCGACCTCAGGTGATCCGCCCACCTCTGCCTCCCAAAGTGCTGGGATTATAAGCGTGAGCCACCACGCCCGGTCCAACCTAATTCTTATCTTAGGTAAAAACAGCAATACTTGAAAATGTCAGACCAGAGAAATCATTGACATGTTTAATGAAAATACTTAGCAAATTAACCCTGATCTTGTAGTTTTTAGGGAAAAAAGTGTTTGACTTTTCCTGTAGTAATAGTTGTAATACTAACAGAGATTTGTGGAAATATACTCCAGGATTTTGGTTTGCTAATGTATAGTATAATATGGAAATCCACATTGGTATTTAAATAAGATGGACTGGAATTTGAATTCTAGTCCCTCACCTTACTAACTCTTTGACATTGGACAAGAAACATGGCCTTTGTGTGCTTTTAATTTTCCTACCCATGATAGGAGGACATACTTCCTCAGATAAGGTTTGTGAAGCACCCACTTCATTGTCTTAGTGAATGTTGAATACTCAGTAGAGGATAGCTATAATTGTTTCCATGTTGGGGAAAAGATGAAATGGTCTGAATACCTATTTTCTTAACGTTTTGTAAAGTTGGACTAAAATTAAATTCATGTAGTTGGAAATATTTATACCTATTAGGGAGAAGTTAAGCTGAGAGTTGCTCTGAACCATGAGAATTATGGTCAATAGTGAAACAACTATTATGGATAATGGTTTTAAAATTATTGAATGTATTGTTTTTGTAGTTTCTTTTTTTTTTTTTTTGAGATGGAGTCTCACTCTCGCCCAGGCTGGAGTGCAGTGGCACAATCTCAGCTCACTGCAAGCTCCGCCTCCCGGGTTCACGCCATTCTCCTGCCTCAGCCTCCTGAGTAGCTGGGACTACAGGCGCCTGCCGCCATGCCCAGCTAATTTTTTGTATTTTTAGTAGAGACGGGGTTTCACTGTGTTAGCCAGGATGGTCTCAATCTCCTGACCTTAGGTGATCTGCCTGCCTCAGCCTCCCAAAGTGCTGGGCTTACAGGCGTGAGCCACCACACCCGGCCAGTTTTTTCTCTTTTTAATGTGAAACCAGCATCAGGAATACTTCTAGGGGCGAAGGATAGTTTGTTGTATAAATCAGCTGCATCAATTTCCTCTTAGGACAATTAACAGCTGTAGTTCACATGGGTGCTTAACAAGAGCCTGGTGATCACAGTTCTCCTGTGGGGCTGTCCACTGGAGGGTGGAATACATTAGAGGACATGTCTGTGTAAGTAGCATCAGAGTATGTTGTGCTGGTGATAGATGTTTTGAGAATTCATAATTATTTAAAATTTGTTATTGATTCATTATTTTATATGACTATAAAAATAATTATTTTATAGAGGATTTATAAAAAATATGCTTTTACATTTAAAGGAAATGGAGCCTATATAAAGAAGTTAAATTCTGATCTCAAAGACATTATGTTGAATACGTTGAGAAAAAATAACCTAGTTGATATTTTAGTCAATGTCTCTTTAAAGGTTGCATTCTCATTTCTTGTTACAGAAGCATTTTTTAGCCATCCTTTTCTTGAGCAAGTTCCAGTAAAAAAATGTGAGTATCCATTTTTTGTATTTTCACTTAAAGAATGAATGCAAGCTTTAGGAAAAATTAATGATTTTTACTACAAAATTCATCTTTTATTGTGACTCTTAAAATTTCATTGAATTTATTTATGTATTTATTTATTTTTTTGAGACGGAGTTTCGCTCTTGTTGCCCAGGCTGGAGTGCAGTGGCACGATCTCGGCTCACAGCAGCCTCCACCTCCTGGGTTCAAGCCATTCTCCTGCCTCAGCCTCTGGAGTAGCTGGGATTACAGGCATGCGCCACCACGCCCGGCTAATTTTGTATTTTTAGTAGAGATGGGGTTTCTCCATGTTGGTCAGGCTGGTCTCGAACTCTGGACCTCAGGTGATCCGCCCGCCTCAGCCCCCGAAAGTGCTGGGATTACAGGTGAGAGCCACCACACCCAGCCACTTTTTTTTTTTTTAAACGGAGTCTTGCTCTGTCACTCAGGCTGGAGTGCAGTGGTACAACCTCTGCTTCCTGGTTTCAAGTGATTCTCCTGCCTCAGTCTCCCGAGTAGCTGGGATTACAGGTGGGCACCACCACACCTGGCTAATTTTTGTATTTTTAGTAGAGACGAGGTTGCACCATGTTGGTCAGGCTGGTCTCAAACTCCTGACCTCAAGTGATCCTCCCACCTCAGCCTCCCAAAGTATTGGGATTATAGGAGTGAGCCTCTGCGCCCGGCCTGATTTTCTTAGATACCTACGATTGTGTTTATTTAATAACTGTTCTATTTTTCCTTCTGAAACGAAGTTGAAATAGTTTTAGTAATTGTTGCATTTTTAGTTTCATCAGCAGATGTGGTAATAAATAGGTAAATGCAGATTTTGGGGGAACACAAAGGTGTAGTAGTTTTGGCAAGTGTTTCTGTTATACAGGTCATGTGACTGCACTACAAAATGATGTAGTTCATTTGTGTTTCTTCCCCTAGCTTGCCCAGTTCCAGTGCCCATGTATTCTGGTTCTGTCTCTGGAAGCTCCTGTGGCAGCTCTCCATCTTGTCGTTTTGCTTCTCCACCAGTAAGTTATAGTTTTATTAAAAATAATTTCAGAGTTAGTGCTGTTACATCTGTTCTCAAATGGAGCGTGCACATACACTGTGGATATTCTTTTTATGTATAATGTTTACTAATGCAGCTGAGATTTGGGAGAAAGAACATGATAGTTGTTGGGTCAAATGGACCTGTATTCGGACCTCTGTCCGTATGTTACTGTGTAAGCTCCAGAAAGAAATGTCACCTCTCTGGGCCATTTTCCTCGGAACAGTGAGTATAGCACTATCACCTTCTTATACCCTATGGTGTTTTGGTGATGATACTTGCAAACAAAGAGTACCCATTACAGGTGGATAGGCAATAAATATTTATTTTATCTGAATGCTGTAGACATGAGCTTGGATTTTTTTTGTATGTGGAATTTCTACTGAGGGAGGAGTCACCTCTGAGCCAGATTTCACTGACTTAGATTCTCTTAATCATGATTTCTGGCGCTTTTCTACTCAAACCTCTTCCTTTCCCTGAGGCTCCCAAGCCATTTTCTTCATGGCTGTGTTCCCTCCCATCTCAGTACTTCTTCCTAATCCTGAGGCCTTCTGGTCACTCTAGTCACTTCTTCCTGCTCCACTCTCCTCTTAGGCTTTTGTTTTTTCTTTTTTTTTTTTGAAATGGAGTCTCGCTCTGTCGCCCAGGCTGGAGTGTAGTGGCGCCATCTTGGCTCACTACAACCTCCGCCTCCTGGGTTTAAGCGATTCTCCCAGCCTCAGCCTCCCAAGTAGCTGGGACTGTAGGCGCACACCACCACACCCAGCTAATTTTTTGTGTCTTTTGTAGAGACGAGGTTTCACTATGTTGGCCAGGCTGGTCTCAAACTCCTGAACTCAAGTGATCTGCCCGCCTTGGCCTCCCAAAGTGTGAGCCACGGCACCCGGCCCCAGACATCAATTTCTTGAATGCCACTGGCGGAAAGGTAGGGGAGCCATAAAAGTGAGACAACTCAGAGGTTTAAGTGGATGGGGCTTGCAGCCTCCATGTACCTTATCTGTCATATTAACTAGGACACCTTTTTTTTGTATGTCAAGTGAGTGTAATTTACCTACCTTGTAGGGTTCTTCAGGGATAAGTGAGTGTAAGCACTTATTGCATGCAGGGTCTGACACATAGTGTATAACGCAAGAGGTGGCAACTGTTAGGTAAAGCCAGATGCAGATGTAGCCTGTTGCAAACAGACAAGTCTCAAAACTGGCAGCAAACCTTTCTTACACAGCCCCGAAAATTCATACCAAATAGATAAAGCAGATTATGTTAATAAGACTTACGTTATGTTCTCGTGAACTAAAAAAACTAAGAGGCAGACACGCTGGCACCAATCCTAGCCCTGCTGCTTGCCCACTCAGTGACTTTGGGCCGGTCAGTTAGAGAGGTGGGCCATGGTGTCCTCATCTGGACCATAGGCTTGATTAACCTTTGCTTGCAGGGTCCTGGTAGTAAGATGTGGGAAGTGCCTAGCCATGGCAAAGTCTCAATAAATTGTGGCTATTATTATGAACCATATATTTGACACAATGTAATATGAAAAGCAAAGCTTGTGCTAGAGAAAAGAACAACAGGGAAGAATCTAATTTTGGGAGAGCAAACATAAAGGAGCCTGTGGGGTGATAGTGTGACTGAGGGATGAGAGAGGCCAGCAGGGAGGACGTTGAACTGGAAATTTTCTTTGACTGGAGAGAGCATTTTGGGGTTTTTGTTGGTTGAAAGAGGAGAACAAAATAGGAGCCAGGCTAGGGCTGCCAAGGAGTAGCTGAATGTAGAACTAACTGGAGGAGTGAAGAGAGGCAGGAGAAAGAGAAAGGCTTTTTTAGAAGTTAAAAACTCTGGTGGCCAAACCTATTTTTTCTGAGGCAGGAATGTTGTTTGATCCCAGGAGTTCAAGACCAGCATGGGCAACATATCAAGACCACCCATCTCTACTAAAAAAAAAAAAAAATAGCCAGGCGTGCCTGGGCATGACTGTAGACTCAGCTATAAGGGAGGCTGAAATGAGAGGATTGCTTGATCCCAGGAGTTCAAGGCCAGACTGGGCAACATAGTAAGAACCTGCCTCTATTAAAAAAAAAAAAAAATCCGGCTGGGTGTGGTGACTCACGCCTGTAATCCCAACACTTTGGGAGGCTGAGGTGGCCAGATCATGAGACTGGGAGATCAAGACCGTCCTGGCTAACACGGTGAAACCCCATCTCTACTGAAAATACAAAAAATTAGCCGGGCATGGTGGCACACGCCTGTAGTCCCACCTACTCGGGAGGCTGAGGCAGCAGAATCGCTTGAACCTGGGAGGCGGAGGTTGCAGTGAGTCAAGATCGCACAACTGCACTCCAGCCTGAGCGGCAGAGCGAGATTCCATCTCAATAAAAAAAACCAAACCAAACAAAAAACAGTAAAATGGCTGGGTGTGGTGGTTCATGCCTATAATCCCAGCACTTTGGAAGTCTGAGGCGGGTGGACCACTTGAGGTCAGGAGTTTGAGACCAGCCTGGCCAACATGCCAAAACCCTGTCTTGGTGTTTTTTCAAATAACAAAAATTAGCCGGGCATGGCGGCGTGCACCTGTAATCCCAGATACTTAGGAGGCTGAGGCAGTAGAATCACTTGAACCCAGGAGGCAGAGGCTGCAGTGAGCCAAGATCATGCCACTGCTCTCCAGCCTGGGTGACAGAGCGAGACTCCATCTCAAAAAAAAAAAAAAAAAAAAAAAAAACAGTGAAATAAGTCACTGGCATAAACATATCCTTTTTATGTCTTATTCATTAGAGTTCTTTAAAAAGTAAGGTTGGGCCAGGCTCAGTGGCTCACGCCTGTAATCCAGCACCTTGGGAGGCCAAGGTGGGTGGATCACTTGAGATCAGGAGTTTGAGACCTGCCTGGCCAACATGGCGAAAACCTGTCTCTACTAAAAATACAAAAATTAGCTGGGTATGGTGGCGTGTGCCTGTAATCCCAGCTACTTGGGAGGCTGAGGTGGGAGAATCGCTTGAACCCAGGAGGCGGAGATTGCAGTGAGCTGAGATTGTGCCACTGCAGAGCAAGACTTTGTGACTTTGTCTCAAAAAAAAAAAAAAAAAAAAAGATAAGGTCAGCTGGATTACGCCTGTAATCCCAGCACTTTGGAAGGCCAAGGTGGGAGGATTGCTTGAGCACAGGAGTTTGAGACCAGCTTGGGTAACATGGTGAAATCCCGTCTCTACAAAAAAATTAAAAATAAGCTGGGTGCTTGAGCCCCTGACTTTGAGGTTACAGTGAGCTATGATTGCTCCACTGCACTTCAGCCTGGATACAGAGAGACCCTGTCTCAAAAACCAACCAACCAACCAATAAACATCATTTTAGGAAGCCTTTAAAAAAAATGGAAATAAAGTGGAAAGCAGGGGAAAAAAGGAAAGTACAAACATTTGTATATAGTTTCCAGTTAGTGGGATTAGAAAATGGGATGGTTTGATAGACCTTACATTTAACATCATCTGCCAAAAATAAGATGATTTCATACATGCTTCCCCTTCTTTCTAGGACTGGTGTAGACTCATACAGAGGCTTGAGATACACAGACATGCGATATAACGTTGTCGTTTTTACATTCTCATGTAAATATCTAGCTGCTATTTTATTCCAGAAAAATTCTAGGCCCCCCCAAAACAAAAAATTATAAACAATAAACTCCAAATCACTTTTAATTATGATACTGACTAGAGATTAAATGCTATTTAGATGGTAAATCTTGAATATTTATTTATTTAGTTATTTTTTTGAGACAGAGTCTCACTCTGTCACCTAGGCTGGAGTACAGTGGCGTGATCTCGGCTCACTGCAACCTCCGCTTCCGGCTTCAAGTGATTCTCCTGCCTCAGCCTCCTGAGTAGCTGGGATTACAGGCGTGTGCCACCACTTCGGGTAATTTTTTTATTTTTAGTAGAGATGGGGTTTCGCCATGTTGGCCAGGCTGGTCTTAAACTCCTGATCTCCGGTTATCCACCTGCCTTGGCCTCCCAAAGTGCTAGGATTATAGGTGTGAGCCTCCTCGCCTGGCCTATTTATTCGTTTTATAATATTTATTGAATACCTACTTTGTGTGATGTTCTGGTTTATACTAATGAATGAGATGACCAGGTCCCTGACATTAAGGAGGTTTTAGTTTAATTGTATGGAGAAAGAGGTAGGTAACTCAATCATTGCCAGAAGCATATGTATATGTATCTTCATTGCCTATGGGAATATGATTGGGGAACATCAAAATTAGATTAAGGATTTAGGAAGGCTACTAAAAAGAGGATTGTTTGAGCTGAGTTTTGAAGAAAGATTGCAAGAATTAGTGAAAGAATGATATTGTAAGCAGAAGAATTTCCGTACATGAAGTCACAGAAGCGTGAGCCACTGAAGGAACTCTAGCTCTCCATGGCCATTTACATTTAAATTTGTTAAAATTAAGTGAATTTTAAAATTCACTTTCTTATTCACACCAGCCACATTTCAAGTGCGTAGTAGCCTTAGCTAGCTGGTAGCTCCCATGGTGGATAGCTCAAATATAGGCCTTTTCCATCATTGCAGAAAGAACAAGGCTGCACTCAGTAGTTCAGTTTGGTGGATGTAGAGAGCATTGGTGATGGGTGAAGGGAAAAGAAAGCTAGAGAGGTAGACAAGAGGCCTGACAGTATTTGGAGGTCAAGCAAAGGAATTTCAGCTGCATTCTTAAAAGTTGTAGTGAGCCAGGCCGGGCACGGTGGCTCATGCCTGTAATCCCAGCACTTTGGGAGGCCTAGGCGGGTGGATCACGAGGTCAAGAGACTGAGACCATCCTGGCCAACATGGTGAAACCCCGTTTCTACTAAAAATACAAAAATTAGCTGGGCGTGGTGGGGCGCGCCTGTAGTTCCAGCTACTTGGGAGGCTGCAGCAGGAGAATCGCTTGAACCCAGGAGGCGGAGGTTGCAGTGAGCCGAGATCATGCCGCTGCACTCCAGCCTGGTGATAGAGCGAGACTCCATCTCAAAAAAAAAAAAAAAAAAAAGTTGTAGTGAGCCATTGGAATGATTTTAGAGTGAGTGATATGATCCACTGTGTTTTTTAGCTAGATTCTCCCAAAAGCAGGGTAGAGGACTAGGTTGGAGTGAGAGAGGAAATAGAGAGGTCTCCACTAGAGGAGAGAGGACACCTTGAGACCCTTGCACCTTTTATGTTATCATCATTGTTGTTGTCGTCATTACCGTTTTGAGAACGAAGCCTGAACTAAGGCGGCAGTAGGAAAGGAGAAGAGCCAGGTAAGAGAAAGGCAAAGAGCGCACAGATCTTGAAGATTGCTTGAACTTGGGACCTGAGGAAGAGTGAGACCTTGCAGGTGACAATAGCCAGCTGGCAGGGTCACTCTGAGGGAACTTGGGGAGCAGTGCTTTGGAATATAAAGGTGATGAGTTAACGTACAGGCATGAATGTGTTGTATAGGCAAGTGAACAAAGGGATCTAGAGCTCGTCAGAGAGAATCTTGGCTGAAGATCAAAAAGTGGGAACCATCATTCTGTGAGTGGTAGTTAAAGGTAAGAGGGACGGTGAGCATGGTCACTTGGGTAAGTACAACAAGTGAAGCGTGAAGAGCCCAGGGTGGCTCATGGGGAACTCTGTACTCTTCTCCTCCTCCTTTTTGAGGGGCAAATGAGAAGTATGTACTCACAAAAGAGACTCAGAAGGAGTCCCCAAGAAGTAGGAAAAACAAGATTGCAGGGTCACTGAATAAAGGGGTAGAGTGTTGAGAAGAATGGTCCACAGTACAGATGGAGCAGAAAGTTCAAGTACCTTAAGGAGTATGGGAAATACTTGCTGGACTTGACAATAGAAATTATTGATAATCTTAGTAAAGGCATTTTTATTCAAGGGTTGAAGACAGAGTGGGTTATGTTGAATTAAGGGATATATAGGATGTGACAAATTTGAGTCAGTGAAGATGATAATTTCAAGATATGTTGTTTATAGGCTCACGCCTGTAATCCCAGCACTTTGGGAGGCTAAGGCGGGTGGATCATGAGGTCAGGAGTTCAAGGCCAGCCTGGCCAAGATGGTGAAACCCCATCTCTACTAAAACTACAAAAATTAGCAGGCATGGTGGCAGATGCCTGTAATCCCAGCTACTCGAGAGGCTGAGGCAGGAGAATTGCTTGAACCTGGGTGGCAGAGGTTACAGTGAGCCAAGATCATGCCACTGTACTCCAGCCTGGGTAACACACTGAGACTCCATCTCAAAAAAAAAAAAAAAAAAAAATAGAAAAAAGAAATGAAGAAGAGATGATAATTCGAGAGGGTTATAGGGATTTGAGATGTGAGAAAGTTAAACATGGTTATCTACAGAGGGAAAAAATGCCATAATAAAAGGAGAGGATGAAAATGTCAGGAGCTGAGGGGAGTTGTTCTAGGCCATTGGGGACATAGAGGAGCATGGAATGCAGAGCACAGGTGGAGAGAGGAGCTCCCATGGAAGAGAAGCATCTCTTCCACTGTTATGAGAAAGAATGACCAGGGTGATTGTAGATGCAGGTAATTTTGTAAATAGCAGGAGAAGAAACTGGGAAAGTTCCTGCCTAAACCACTGGAAAGATATTGTGGAGTTAGATAATTAGAATCACATCTCAGCTTGACTGCTTTTTAATTGTGTGATCTAGGGCAAATTACCTGTCTGAACTTTGTTTATTTATATGTGAATGGGCTAAAGTTAGATAACATGGAAAGCTCTTTTTTTTTTTTTTTTTTGAGATGGAGTCTCACTCTGTCGCCCAGGCTGGAGTGCAGTGGCGCAGTCTTGACTCACTGCAAGCTCCACCTCCCGGGTTTACGCCATTCTCCTGCCTCAGCCCCCCGAGTAGCTGGGACTACAGGCGCCCACCATCACGCCCAGCTAATTTTTTGTATTTTTTAGTAGAGACGGGGTTTCGCCGTGTTAGCCAGGAGGGTCTCGATCTCCTGACTTCGTGATCTGCCCGCCTCAGCCTCCCAAAGTGCTGGAATTACAGGCCCAAAGTGCTGGAATTACAGGTGTGAGCCGTGATTCACGCCCTGCCAGAAAGCTCTTAACAGTGCCTAGTGCATGGTTGAGGCTCAGTAGTGCTAGTTCTTCCATCTTCCCTTCCCTTCATTACCTTGAGATACAAAGTCTCTTCAAAAAGTGATAAGGAGAGATTGTGTCAAGTGCATGTCACACACATGAAAATAAGTGGTATCAGTGACCGATACCATGGCACAGTGACATTCAAAGGAGCAGCAGCAGTGAACCAGGTATTTAAGGCTTGGGTTTAAAGAGCATAATATAGTATTTTTCCTTTCCTTAAATAAAGGCAAAGACGAAACAGGTTAATAGGGGCTTAACACAATAAGCTATGAAGTTCATTGTTGTAGAAAACCATTGTATAATCAAGATGTTCACTGAGTTGTCAACTAGGGTCCTTAAACTAGATAAACGACAAAAGATACATAGCTAGTTAACTCTTAAGTATTTGTTTAAATATATTTACATGCTTTTCTTCCCTTCCTATCCTATCTCCTACTAACAAATCAACTACTACCCCGATAAAACAAAAACAACAGGAACACAAGGATACCTGTAAGGTTTTCCAAGTCTATAAATACATTTCTGGTCTTAAGTGCAGGCACCCTTCCTGATTTGTCTATTTTTTTACATTATGTGTTCTCTTGGTTTCCTGCTTGTAATTTTTCTTCATTATATATTTAAAACTTGTGTGTGTATAATATGTCATTAATTTAAAGTCTCTGGACATTTTGTGTTTAGTCATTAAGTGGAGAGTTATTAAGTATCTGCTTTGTTAGGCCATGAGCTAGAACTGGGGGATGTTGTGATGATAAAAATTCACTTTCTCAAAAACTTCAGGAGAGGGAGGCAAGTACATGTGGATAAGTGGTATGATATATTTTTAAGTATCACTTTTGGAAAACATTTTAGAAGTCTTTATGCAAACACTTTTAAAAGAAAGGTTTTCTAAAGGAAAGCTTTTCCAAAGAGATTTTTTGAAACCTTAGATAGAATTGGACTTCGTGCCCACTTTTGTGGGGAAAAAAAAAAAAATTCCTTAGTCTAGTTACTATTCTGACTTGCATTTGATTATTAGGCCAGTTTTAATTTTATGTTGTTAATTTTAGTCCCTTCCAGATATGCAGCATATTCAGGAAGAAAACTTATCTTCCCCACCATTGGGTCCTCCCAACTATCTACAAGTTTCCAAAGATTCTGCCAGTACTAGTAGCAAGAACTCTTCTTGTGACACGGATGACTTTGTTTTGGTGCCACACAACATCTCGTCAGACCACTCAAGTGAGAATCTTTTCTACTTGTACACATTGTATTTCTTAATCTACTAAACTAGCATCTTTTTTTAACCCATATATTACACTTTCTTGTGTAGGGCACCTTTTCAAATGAGCATTTTATTTAGTTGTTTGAATTCTCAGAATTATATTCCTACCTTTTTAAAATTTGCTCAATCATCTTCTATTAAACAATAATTTTGGATTCTGAAGGTACATGAAAACTTTATAGGAAATGATCTCAAATTCTGTTTGTATCCAAACAGAAAGAAATAGAGAAACCAGCAGAATGAGTGAAACTAAGGAAAGAAAGGAACAACTCATTTGGGGAAAAAACCTGAGTCAAAAGAGTGTTATAGACAATCTGAACGTCCTTCAGAAAATACTTATGTAAGTTAAGGAATGAACTTCATAAATATATGGGAAGAATTTTCATAAAGGAACTAGAATCCAAGTGACTAAATAGAGCCAGTGTACTTTGGAATAGTGAAGGGTACCAGAAAACCTACAAAAAAGAGAGATTAGGTAAAACTATTAAAAAGAAGGAACCCTGGTTTGATCTTGAAGGAGTAGTATCAGAAAAGCTAGAGATTTGATTACTTTAATAATTGAATAATATCAAGTGCTGATTATGTGCAGCAGTTTGTATCAGGTCTTTTTAGTTGTTCATCTAGTACTTATTTAGTAGATGCTCATTCTAGGCACTGTGCTAGTTGTTGGGAAGACCATAATCCCTAAACTGAATGTAATTGAGTATTAGCTGGGTGCGGAAGGGAAAACATGGACCACAGCAGCAGTGCCATGGCAGTTTATAACCAGCATTATGAGAACTGAGAGTTACCTTTAAAAGTAATCTAGTACAGTGGTTTTCTTTTTTATTTTTTTTTAATTTTGTTATTATTATACTTTAAGTTTTAGGGTACATGTGCACAACATGCAGGTTTGTTACATATGTATACATGTGCCATGTTGGTGTGCTGCACCCATTAACTTGTCAAGTGGTTTTATTTCTTTACCAAAAGTAATTAAAACTTTTAAAATCATGAAACATTTTAAACAAAATAATAGAGCAGATACTCAAGGTACCCACTAGGCTGTGTTACTTTTATATAGGTCAATATTTTGCCGTATTTGTCTTAGATGTCTTTTTAAAATATATAAAATGCCGTAAGTTGCCGGGCACAGTGGCTCACGCCTGTAATCCCACCACTTTGGGAGGCTGAGGTGGGCGGATCATGAGGTCAGGAGTTTGAGACCAGCCTGACCAACATGGTGAAACTCTGTCTCTACTAAAAATACAAAAATTAGCCAGGTATGGTGGCGCGCACCTGTAATCCCAGCTACTCAGGAGGCCGAGGCTGGAGAATCGCTTGAACCCCCTCCAGGAGCACTGGGGTCCCTGGGAGGGGGAGGTTGCAGTGAGCTGAGATTGTGCCATTGTACTCCAGCCTGGGCGACAGAGAGTGACTCCATCTCAAAAAACAAACAAACAAACAAAAAAGCAAAAAAAAAAATGCTGTAAGTACAGCTAAAGTGCCTTTTCTCTTTCTGCTCTTGCTAGGGGTATATTCTTCCTGTAGATTTCATATTTCTGCATGTAATTGTATCCATACTTAACATAGGATTTTTGTGTTTTTATAGTTACAGGTTGAGCCTGCCAAATTAGAAAATCTGAAATGCCCCCAAATCTGAAACTTTTAGAGTGCCAGCATGATGCTCAATGGAAATGCTCATTGAAGCATTTCAGATTTTAGATTTTTGCATTTGGAATGCTCAGTATAATGTGAATGTTCCAAAATTCAAAATTCATTCTAATACCTGAATTGTATAATATAACTAAAACACAGTTTATCCATTTCCCTACTGATTTATAGTTGGGTTACTTCTACCACTTCACTGTCCAAAATGTAATGAGCCAGGCATTGTGGTTCACAACCTGTAATCCCAGTAGTTTGGGAGGCTGAGGAGGAAGGATTGCTTGTACCCAGAAATTTGAAACCAGTCTGGGCAACATAGTGAGATTCTTTCTCTACAGAAACTAAAAAGTTAGCCAGACGTGATGGTGCACACCTGTAATCAGAGCTTCTCTGGGGGCTGAAGTGGGAGGATCGCATGAACCCCCAAGTTCAAGACCAGCCAGAGCATCATGGCAAGACCCCACCTTTACCAAAAAAAGAAAAATTAGCTGGGTATGGTGGTGCATGCCTGTAGTCTCAGCTTGGGAGGTTGAGGCTGCAGTGAGCCATGATTGTGTCGCTGCACTCCAGCCTGGGCAACAGAGCAAGACCCTGTCTCAAAAAAAAAAAAATATATATATATATGTATATAATAACAGACATTCTTGTGTACATGTCCCAGAATTTCTTCTAACTAAAAACTTAGATATCTACAACTTTATAATATATTCGTACAAACAACTTGTACTAATATTCTCTGTCATGCTGCCCTAGTGTTATAATGGTGTTCTATATTTTCTTCTAAAGATTTTTTTTCCACATATAATTTTACCTGTAATTCATTTTTGTAGATGGAGCAAGGTAGAGATCGGTCAGTTGTCCTATTTATTAAATATTTGTCTTTTCTCCACTGATGTGCAGTGTCAACGTTTGTCATGTCAGGTTGAAATACACGATGGGGTTTCTTTTTTTGTCTATATTATAAGAATTTTTAAATTTGTGTCAGTATGTGTGTGTGGTCAGGGAGGGAAGGAGAGGCAGAGAGCATTTCAGTATTCTTCAGAATCACTCTGGCTATTCTTGGCCCTTTCCCCCCACATATAGTTTAATTTCAGCTCGATAAGTTTATGAAAACCATTTTGGGATTTTGATGGGAATTGCATTGACTGTATAGTATGACCTATTCAAGGACAGGCAGGTTCTTTACAATATTAAGTCGCCTAATTATGAATGTGTATTTCTCCACTTATTTAGGTTTCTTTAATGTGTTTTGATACATTTTTATACTTTTCTATATAAAGAGCATTCACATCTTTTGTTTTCTTCTAGTTATCTTTTTTCTTGTGTGTGCTGGTGTAAATGTTTCAAAACTGCTCCTGTCAAGATCTTTGTGCTGCCAAATCCTAGGGGTCAGTTCTCAGTCCTCATTGTCCTGATATGTCCACATTTGTTACAGTTGATCATGCCCTTCTTTTTAATGATTAAAAATGTGCTATTGTGAAATGTATCATACATACAAGATGTTTAAAACAGTTATACAGTTTAAAAGTAATATGTAACAAGTACCTGAGTGCCCTGCTGATTTTTATCTTTTTTTGGTCAGCTTTTCCTTCTTTTTGTCTTATTGCTCTAATTTAATTTTATTAATGTTTCTTCTTATCCTTTCAGTGAGTTTTTCTTTTATGCTCTCATGTTTTAAATTTTCAGAAGTTCTTTTTCTCTGAGTATTGTTCTTATTTCAACATGCAGTATATTATTGTATGCTTCTTGACGATGGGGAATTTGAAAGTTGTTTGAGAGCTCTGTACGTGGGACTGTCTCATTGACAGCAAGCAAGCCTCTTTGATGAATGATATGGCGGGGGCAATTCTTGGGACTATTTCCCTTTTGGAGGGCTACTCATATCCCCCAAAAGACTCATCCAATCTTTTGCCTAAAGAGTATAAACTTGATACTATCTGGAGTAGCAAAATGGGGGAAGAAGTATGGAGTTCTCAATAGTCATTGTAAAATTTCATTTAATAACTCTTTTCCACTAATCTTTTTATTAGTGTAGTACCCTTGCTTTTAATTTTTCCTGCTGTTCTGCAGTTCAGAGACCCTCTGTTTTACTCTGTCCCAAGTATGAATGTACAGTTTTTTGCTATAGTGGGAGATGGGCATTGCCTACCTGCATAAGGTTGGGGAAAGGATATAAAATTCTAACTGCTTCTTTTAAAAAGAATTCTATATAAAAAATACGTTGTATTATGTATATTTAAGGTATGCAACATGATATTATGAGATATACAAATGGTCACTGGCTTACAATTTTTTGACTTTATGATGGTAGGAAAATGATATGCATTCAGTAAAAACCATCCCTCAAATTTTGAATTTTGATCTTTTTCTGTATTAGCAATATGCGGTACAGAACTCTCTTGTGATGCTGGGTGGCAGCAGCGAGCTGCAGCTCCTAGTCAGCCTGCGATCACCAGAGTAAACAGCTGATGCTGGAGATATTCAACACTTTATAAAATAGGCTTTGGTGCCCAATTGTAGGCCAGTGTAAGTATTCTGAGTATGTTTAAGGTAGCTAGGCTTAGCCATGATGTTCGGTAGGTTAGGTGTATTAAATGCATTTTGACCCAGGACAGTCTTCAGCCTACAGTGGGTTTATTCAGAAGTGACACCATCTTAGGTTGAGGGGCATCTATATATAGTAAAATGGTTACTACAGTGAAATAAATTAATATATTCATCAACTCACATAGTTACTCACCCCTCCCTCCATGAGCAGCTGTAATCTATTCACTTACCAAAATCCTGAACACGATACACTATGATGAACTATATCCTAACTGCTTCTAAATAGACTTTCAATCAATCCTGCTTTTAGTCCTACCTTCAGTGCTACTCTGAAAGGTATCTGGTACTGCTGATTACTCAGCATTTTGGAGTTCTGTGATGTAAATTGGTTTACTTTTGGGCTTTCCAGCTGGCTAAGGTTCTATCTTCTTGGGTCAACTAAGTTAAATACTACTCGTCCATCAACTATACCTTCCAAATTTTGGTGGCTGTGAACTTTTCTGTTCTTTTTGTCCTTGTGAGTTTAGGCTCTTCTCTTTTCTGTCCTGTTGCCTCTATAGTTTCAAAATTACAATATGGTATCAAAAGAACTCTGAATATTACTTAAAATATGATTATTTATTGGTCCTATCTGACTTAAAATTTTTTAAAATGTGGTCATTGAAAGCCATTTAAGATCTTTTTTGTCCTTAGGATAATCCCATTGGGTATATGCAATCAAATTATTGAGTTTCAAAGTTACTTGAGGCCAGGTTCAGTGGCTCATGTCTGTAATCTCAGCACTTTGGGAGGCCGAGGTGGACAGATCACTTGAGGTCAGGAGTTCGAGACCAGCCTGGCCAACATGGGGAAACTCCGTCTCTACTAAAAATACAAAAATTAGCTGAGTGTGGTGGCACACACCTGTAATCCCAGCTACTTGGGAGGCTGAGGCAGGAGAATTGCTTGAACCTTGGAGGCAGAGGTTGCAGTGAGCCGAGATCATGCTGCTGCACTTCAGCCTGGGCGACAGAGTGAGACTGTCTCAAAAATACATACATTAAAAAAAAAAAAAGTTACTTGAAATAATTTCCCTCTCGTGATTAAGCTATTGGGTTGATACATGATTAGGTTCCTTTACTTTTGATTTTTAGGTATTTTATTTTCTTTTGATTTAATTTCGTTTGAAAATTATGTATGGTTTCAAACTCAAAGCTACGAAAGAAAGTACACTTAGTGAAATCTAGCTTTTATCCCTGCTTCATCTCCCTGTTTTCTCAATTCTCCTATAGACAAGTATTCATTGTCTTTAAATAAAAATGGACTTCCCCTTTGCCCTGCTACTCTTTGTTCCCTTACCCTGATTTATTTTCCTTTATAATGCTTATTGCTACCTGACATTATTATGTTTTTTTTTGTTTGTTTTTTTTTGAGAATGGGATCTTGCTGTGTTGCCCAGGCAGGTCTCAAACTCCTGGGCTCAAGCTATTCTCCCACCTCTGCCTCCCTAAATGATGGGATTCCAGGCATGAGCTACCACACCTGGCCTTCTTCCATGACATCTTGTTCAGCAACCCACGCAAGACCTGAGAGAGTGTTATGCAGGAGGATGGGGTAATCCGACATTTTATTGAACTAGACTTTGTTATATGGTCAGTTCTTCTATTATGTTATATTATGTTATATACATGTTCTTTGCAAAATTTTGCAATGAAGTTATGTGCAAATGGTATTAAAGGGCACAACTCTCAGAACTTTTGTCATTGACACAGAAAAAGGAACCTGATAAAAACAGCACAGTTTTTGGGTGTTTAATGGGGAAGGAATATGTAAACACTGCAATAAATATGGCATTTTATTTTGAAGAAGACCTCAAATTTGCTTATAGAAGTGGGCATCCAAAGAGTTGCAGCCTATGTCTTCAGCTAGGTGTAGTTTTCTGAGGTCATCTATTATTTCTTATAGATGAAATCATAACATAAGCCAATGGTAATTTTGCATCGTGCATGAAATCCTAATAATCATGTTGGAACAAATTTGTGTTTTTTTAAGCAGATGGTATAACAGGAACTGATTGTTCTTTTCTCTCCTTTAGATGATATGCCAATGGGGACTGCTGGCAGACGTGCTTCAAATGAGTTCTTGGTGTGTGGAGGGTATGTATATTTACATTATCTTATTAAAATTTGTTTTATATTTTATTTTTGTGAGTAAGGTTATAGAACTTAGTGTTCTTGATTTAAGATTTATTTTGTTTTACAGTCCATTATTTCGGTTTTTTTTTTTTTTTTTTTTTGAGATGGAGTCTGGCTCTGCCACCCAGACTGGAGTGCAGTGGTGCGATCTCGGCTCACTGCAAGCTCTGCCTCTGGGTTCATGCCATTCTCCTGCCTCAGCCTCCCGAGTAGCTGGGACTATAGGCGCCTGCCACCACGCCTGGGTAATTTTTTGTATTTTTAACAGAGACAAGGTTTCACTATGTTAGCCGGGATGGTCTCGATCTCCTGACCTCATGATCCGCCTGCCTTGGCCTCCCAGAGTGCTGGGATTATAGGCATGAGCCACCGCGCCCGGCCTCATTATTTATTTTCTTGAAATTTTATTTAGTTATTTTTTTCTTTGAGATGGAGTCTTGCTCTGTGGCCCAGGCTGGAGTGCATTGGTGGGAAGTTGGCTCACTGCAACCTCCGCCTCCTGGGTTCAAGCCATTCTCCTGTCTCAGCCTTCCAAGTAGCTGGGATTACAGGCATGTGCCACCATACCCGGCTAATTTTTTTTTTTTTTTTTTGAGACGGAGTCTCATCCTATCACCCAGGCTGGAGTGCAATGGTGTGATGTCGCCTCACTGCAACCTCTACCTCCGGGGTTCAAGTGATTCTCCTGCCTCAGCCTCCTGAGTAGATGGGATTACAGGTACGCACCACCATGCCCGGCTAATTTTTTTGTATCTTTAGTAGAGATGGGGTTTCACCGTGTTGGCCAGGCTGGTCTCAAACTCCTGACCTCAGGTGATCGCCCGCCACGGCCTCAAAGTGCTGGGATTACAGGTGTGAGCCACTGCGCCCAGCTTGAAATTTTAATTGTGATAAAAAACACATAAAATCTACTATTTCAGCCATTTTAATGTTTATAGTTCATTAGTGTTAAATATGTTCACATTGTTATGCAGCCAATTTCTGGGACTTTTTCGTTTTGCAAATCTGAAACTCTATACTCATTAAACGTTACCTCCCAGTTTCCCCTTCCCTTCAAGGCCCTGATAATCACATTCTGCTCTCTGTTTCTATGAATTTGACTACTTTAGATACCTCATGTAAGTGAAATCATATAGCATTTGTCTTTTTTGTGACTTGGCTTATTTCACTTAGCATAATGACTGTAAGGTTCATCCATGTTGTGGCATGTGACAGGCTTTTTCCCTTTTTACAGCTGAATTATATTCCATGGTATGTATATGCTACATTTTGTTTATCCATTCATCCATTGGTGAACATTTGGGGTTGCTTCAACCTCTTGGCTATTGTGCATGCTGTTATGAACATGAGTGTGTAAATATCTCCTTAAGATCCTGCTTTCAGTACCTTTGGATATGTACCAAGAAGTGAGATTGCTGGATCATATGGTAATTTTGTGTTTAATTTTTTCAGGAATTGGCTAAATTTTCCATAGCAGTTGTACCATTTTACAGGCCCACCAACAGTGCACAGGGGTTCCAGTTTCTCCACATTCTCACCAGCATTTGTTATTTTCTAAAATAACAGCCATCCTAATTAATGAGCGTGGGGTGATACCTCATTGTGATTTTGATTTGCACTTCTCTAATGATTAGTGATATTGAGCCATCTTTTTTTATACTTCTTAGCCATTTGTATATCATCTTTGGAGAAATGTCCAGTCAAGATCTTTGCCCATTTTTAAATTGAGTTGTTTGGGTTTTTGTTGTTGGGTTGTAAGAGTTCTCTATATATTTTGGATATTAGCCTCTTGTCAGGTATGATTTGCAAGTATTTCTTCCCATTCTCTTGGTTGTCTTTTGACTCTGTGTCCTTTGATACATGAAAATTTTTTAAGTTTGAGGAGGTCATATTTGTGTATTTTTTGTTTTGTTGCCTGTGCTTTTGGCATCATATTCAAGAAATCATTGCCTACTCTTATGTCATTAAGTTTTCCCTCTATGTTTTTGTCTAGGAGTTTTATAGTTTTGGGTATAACGTTCAGGCCTTTAATCCCCTTTGAGTTAATTTTTATGTATGGTGTATGATAAGATTCCAACTTTACTCTTTTGCATGTGGATATCCAATTTTCCCAGCACCATTTGCTGAAGAGACTGTCCCTGTCCCATTGTGTGGTCTTAGCATTCTTGTCTAAGATCATTTCACTGTATATGCAAGAGTATCTTTTTTTTTTGAGATGGAGTTTCGCTCTTGTTGCCCAGGCTGGAGTGCAATGGTGCGATTTCGGCTCACTGCAGCCTCCGCCTCCCAGGTTCAAGCAATTCTCCTGCCTCAGCCTCCAGGGTAGCTGGGATTACAGGTACCTGCCACCACGCCTGGCTAATTTTTTGTATTTTTAGTAGAGACGGGGTTTCGCCATGTTGGTCAGGCTGGTTTCGAACTCCTGACCTCGTGATCCACCTGCTTCAGCCTCCCAAACCTTAAACAATTTGATGTACTCTAAGGCACCCCTTGAGTAGCACTGGTACCTTGGGGGCCCTCAGTGCACAGTTTGGGAACCATGGGGATAAGCAAATCTTGTACAATCTTGTTTCTTTCCTCTCTTTGAGGATATGGGAATTCAAATATGGGAATTGTATATTGCCAAATTTTCACTTCTTTTGATGTGCTGCCTTTTTTTCTTCTTGAGTCATCTTTGGCTCCTTTTTGGCTTCTCTTCCTATGGTCTAATTCTTGAACTTTCCTTTACCAGTGAATATGCATTGTTCTCTAAAGCAGCACTTCTTGGTAATAGTGCCTTCATTAGCTACATGGCAGTTTTCAGTACATGTAGGGAATATAATATCTATTCCTTGTGCATCCAGACAAAAAATAGGCACAGGCATGGGAGTTAGGATATCAGAATTCTAAGACTGGTTGTTGCCAGGCATTGATGGAGGCCAGCTGCATACACAGCCCATGGTGCATTAGAGTGCACCATCTGAGTGGATTTCTACCTTTCTGATTGCTTCCCTTTACATGCAGTAACCCCTTTGTCACTAGCACCTTGCAAGCTGTGTGCCTGTGTGCCAGACTAGGCCTTTCTCTGATGCTGCTTGGGTTTCTGGGTGATGAGCAGGTTATCTCCACTTGGCTCCCCATCACTTACACAGCCTCTTGAGCATGAGCTCACAACTGTGGCTTAGCATTAGTCTGCTAGATTGCGTTTCACAGGAGCTCTTATGCATAGATCCTTCCTTCTTCTCTCCCTCTGTCCCTTGGCATTACTTCCAGCTGAACCCTTGCTTTCCTGATTACTTGTCAGCCTTTCAGGATTTACTCATGGAGTCTTCTAAAACAAAGAGGCAACTGGGGATCTCCTGGTGTGAAGATTGTGAATTTGAAGAAGTTGTCATGGTATCACCTAGTCTTTATTTGTCTGTTTGCATTTGTGCTTTCCTCTCAGCACAAGTAGATAGAATAACGTGATTGTGCTACTGTGTGGCCAGGCTGCCTCATCTTTCAAGTATTTCATATGGGTCCAAGATGACGGTCCACACAGAGAATGTTGTGAATTGTAGGCCCTAGTGGAGGTGAGGAAGATGTGCTGGAGACTCAGGACATACATAGACTTTCCCTCTCCTTAACTTGGACTCAGGGAGTTGAGTGATGGTTAAATATTGGTGTTAATATTAAGTTGTACAGGAAAATGGCTGCAGTTGTCTTAGCTAGCTAGAGATCTGGAATTTGTCCAGGGAAGACTTTCTAGACCCTGAGCAAGTCTGCTTGCAGGTCCTGTCCAGAGAATATCTGAGATAACATTTGCAGAACACCATCCATGGATGTTCATGTCCTCATGCTGGTAGGGGGAGGAACCAGAGGTGTTAGAGAAGCCAGGTGAGATTACCTGAGAAGAGGTGCTTAGAATTATGAGGTTGCTAAGTTTACTTCTTTGGGTACCTTTATTTAGCTTCTTCCCTTCGGAGATTAACCAGTACAGGAAAAATTTTAGAGCTTGATAATGTGTATTTAAAAAAAATTCCCTGATGTACTTTAGCAGGGAATGAATGCTTCAAAAACTGTTTACTTACTAAATTGAAACAATTAAAAAAAATGGCATTGATTCATTCACATTCTGATAATTGATGACTGTGTTGGTTATTCTGTTGTTAAGGAACTTGGGTTGTCAGACCTGTGAGTGCACTGGCTTGCAGACACCAGAGCTGATTAGTGAAGTACTGTTAAGCTGTTTTAGTGGTAGTAGAGGGTTTGTGTTTTTTGGATGTAGATAAACTGAAGAATCAGATGTATAGATATTAAAAACATTCATTATTGTATTTAAAGATACTACATGGAAATACCTAAATAAAAATGTATAGAGAGAGCTCATAGAAGCACACTAAATGGCGTATCATTAGGAATTCCACTTGGCTGTAAACCACAGGGTTCTAACTATAGTGTGGTTGAACACTTAAAGGTTTTCTCACATGAAGAAAAGTCACGATAAACAGTTGTTTCCTTGGTTTCTGTGGCTCAAGGAAGTTACGTGTCTTCAGGTCTTTTGGCCTTTTTTTTGTGGTTCAAAGGTATCTGCTGAAGCTCCAGCAACCATGCTCACATTTTGAACAGGAAGAATGAGTAGAAGACTTCTGCTTATATCTCACTGAGCAAGAAAGACATATGGTTATCCTTGGCTGCAAGGGAGTCTGGGATATGCTGCAATTAATTGGGCATATTATTGCCACTAATAAAATAGATTTTAAGTTATTTTTTAGTAAGACATAAAGGCTGAATGGATATTGGGAAAGCAGCTAACATCTCCACTACAAAAGTGTTTTATATTTCTTTTTACTTTGAAATAAGTCATCTCTCTTAGGGCCCAGTGTTATCTCTGATATGTTTTAGGATATGTTGTAAAGTGAATTGAAAGTGATATAAGGACATTCTATTTCTGAATTTATGAAAAGTGAGGAAAGAGGCTATTAAAGAAACCAAATACTGACACTACAAAATGTGGACGTCAGATGAGTTGCATGCTTTGAGAGTTTGCGCAAGGTGTTCTCCTTCTTCATAAAGTCAGAGCTCTTTGGGAATGCTTACAGCATTCATGACTTTTGCAAACATTCCAGTCATCTTTGTTGTTGAACTTCTTGTTCTTTTACCCAGCATATTTTCCTGGATATTTTTTCTCTCACATAGTAATGAATAGCAGAATGTGAGTGGATGAAACAGTTTTGCTGACCTGTGGACTTTTCCTGTTGTTGTAAAGGAACTTTTTTCCAGGTTATTATAATTCTTAGTCCTCAGTATGCATATGAATGCCAGGAGTTTTTTAGATAATAAATGTGATTTTTTTGGCTTTATATATTTTTTAACAAGGTCATTTCTTATTAAGGTAGTGGAGTGACCATTTGGCTCTTTCTGGAATTTTCTCTAAATATAACTAATGGGTCAAATGAAAGAAAAACAGTCCTACCACTGTTTCTTTCCTTTTTCAATAAATTACGATTGCAGGCAGTGTCAGCCTACTGTGTCACCTCACAGCGAAACAGCACCAATTCCAGTTCCTACTCAAATAAGGAATTATCAGCGCATAGAGCAGAATCTTACATCTACTGCCAGCTCAGGCACAAATGTACATGGATCTCCAAGGTAAGTTAGTAGCTTTTTTCTTGCTTAATTCTTTTTCGTCTCCTTTAAAAAAAATTTTATTGCTATTGGAAGATATGTTACTTTCTGTGGCATAGTCTCTTACATGTGTGTATAATGGGAATGCACAAAATTGAATAATAAAGTTTTATAATTGATCAATTTAAATGATATTTAAGCTTGGCTTGATAATATAGTATGATATGTATATATTTGTATATGTTTTATTTATATGTGTGAAGTATACATGTGTATAGATATATACACTTAAAAAGTATAATTACTTTTAAGAATTGAGGAAGAACTTATTAAAAAATGAAATCCCACCAGTTGTAGCAGATTATTTACATATTGTTTGCTTTTTCCCCCATCCTGAGACCTTACTAAGATCATATTAAAGGAATAACAGAGGTACAAATCCACAAAAACAAGTGAAATAAGAATAGATTATTCCTTTTTTTTTTTTTCTTTTTCTTTTTCTTTTTTTTTTGTGCTTTAGAGATGGGGTCTCACTACATTGACCAGGCTGGTCTTGAACTCCTGGCCTCAAGCGATCCTCCTGTCTCAGCCTCCCAAAGTGCTGGGATTACAGGCATGAGCCACCACGCCTGGCCAAGCATAGATTATTCTTACTCTATTCAGTGAGAGAGAGAGTTCAGTAAATTTCTGGAAAACAGAAGGGGATAGAAAAATGGTACTTGATTTAGCACGGCAGACGTAAGTATGCATATAATCAGGGATTCTGACATAAGGAGAATCACTGTGCCCCACAGTACCCTCAGAGAGACCTAAATCTCAGAGAACTCCATAGAGTGGCGGGAGGAAATAGCACTTTGACTTCTGGTAACTAATTCTACATATATGTATGTCATGGACATACTCTACATATACAGGCCTCTCCTGTGTAAGAAATTGCATTTACACAAAGTTGTTAACTGTTATGATACCAAAGGATGAAAAATAAGCCATGTGGCCACCGGTAATTAACTAATTTATCATGATCCATCTCTGATCATGGAATATTACACACCTTCCATTCCACAAAGAGTGAAGGAGTTCCCTCTGTGCCAAGATAGAAAGATTTCCAAGTTATATTATAAAATGAAAAAAGTAAAGTGATTAACAGTATATTGTACAGTGGTTCTCAAAGTTTAGTCTGTGGATCCCTTCAGAGGGTCCATGAGGTCAAAACTATTTTCATAATAAAAATTAGACGTTATTTGCTTTTTTCATTACATTGATACATGCACTGATAGTACAAAAAGCAAAGATGGATAAAGCTATTGGTACCTTTGCCTGAATCAGGGTGGTGGTACCCAAACAATACTATTAGTCTTTGTATTCTTCTCCACTACACACTTGCAGTACAAAGGAATGTCCTTAATGAGGCAGTAAAAATTAATATTTTTCTTTGAAAATCTCAATCTTTGAGTGAGATGTACACATAAAGCACTTTTGCTGCATATTAGAGTAGTTATCTTAGGAAAAGCATCGTATGATTGTTCTAGTTCCAAGTTGAGCTAGCTGCTTTGTCATAGAGTACCCTTTTTACCTTAAAAAATGGCTGATAAACTATGGTTATGGTATCAAGAAGCCATTTTGTCAAAAATGGTAAGTCTTTCCACTTTGAAGAAAACAGGTGATGATAAATGTCAATGATAAAACTTGAGCTTTTAAGCAAAAATTAGAATGTTGGAAAAATTCAGTGGTGAATACAAGTTTGACAGCTTCTGTTATACCTTGACAAGTGTTTCTTTTAAAATTGAGGGTGATATTTTGTTATGAATATGACTTTTTGATATTGTTTAATGTATCAGCATTGGAATATCTGCATAACTCAGTGAACCAATGTTTTCCAAATTACTGAATGGTTAAAAAAAATCATGCACAGGTAAAAATTTCATTCAAAGTGCAAGATTCTTTGCAAAAGAATGGAGTCTCACATAATGGAGTATGAGTTCATTAATCTGGTTTCAGATCCACATTGCAGCCAACCTTTTAGCAACGACCACTTGCTGAGTTTTGGTGTAGTATCGAAGAAACGTGTCACAGTTAACCTGAAAAGGCTACCAAAATATTCCTTCCTTTCACAGTTACACATCTGTGGAAGGCTGGATCCTCTTCATATTCTTCACTCAAAATAACGTATCTTACAACAGATTGAATGCAGAAGCAATTATGAGAATCCAAATGTCTTCTGTGAGCCATTAGAAATTTATAAAAATATATAAAATAATTCCATGCTTCTTACTAATTTATTTTGTTTTGGAAAATATGTTTATTTTTCATAATCTTATATTACATGGAATAAGCTTATTAATGAGTTAATAATTCTTAAAAATTCTCAGCTTAATTTTGAATACAGTAAGTATCAATAGATATAAGTTACATAAACAGAACTCTCTGGGGTCTTCAGTAATTTTTAAGAGTATAAAGAGGACCTAAGACCAAAAGGATTCAAAATGGTTGGTATGTAATATATCACCTTTGGTGTTAAAACATGGTGAAAAGGAGTGTATATTTAGTTTGTTTTGTATATGCCTTAAGGAACTCTGGAAGGATACACTAGAAACTAAGAATCATGGTAACCTTTTGAACAGAATTGGGGAAGTGTTGGGAATTAGGCAGATAGAATAGAAAAATGAGAGGGAGACCTCACTCTTTTTATGCATCTTATAATTGTTCCATGTGACTGTATTATATATTTTTGAAAACTACTCCGTGGCATACTGTTAGGAAGTTTCAGAAAATGCGGGAATAAAAAGAGAGTTCTAGAACCTTTTATAGAAGGAATAATTTACTTTTCAGATCTGCAGTGGTACGAAGGTCCAACACCAGCCCCATGGGCTTCCTCCGGCTGGGATCATGCTCCCCAGTGCCAGCAGACACAGCACAGACAGTTGGACGAAGGCTCTCCACTGGGTCTTCTAGGCCTTACTCACCTTCCCCTTTGGGTAAGTAGAGTTTAAAAACAGTTGTTTTCAACCTTTTTTTCACTGTAATAAATCTGACATGACACATTTTCTTCAGGAACTTTGGCTCATGATGGCAGTGTTCTCAGCTGATTGGAGGCCATACCCCGTCCCTCCATCTTTGCCCCAATCCAAACTCCCTCTTTTCTTTTTCTTTTTCTTTCTTTATTTGAGACAAGGTCTCACTCTGTCGCCCAGGCTGGAGTGCAGGGGGCATGATCTCGGCTCACTGCAGCCTCCACTTCCCGGGTTCAAAGGATCTTTTCACCTCAGTCTCCCAAGTAGCTGGAACTACAGGCGCATGCCACCACACCCAGCTAATTTTTTTTATTTTTTTATTTTTATAGAGACAAAGTTTCACTATGTTACCCAGGCTGGTGTCGAGCTCCTGGGCTCAAGCATCCACTCGCCTTGGCCTTCCAAAGTGCTGGGATTATAGGTGTGAGCCACCGCGCCCGGCCCCAACTTCTTTTTGAGAATCTCTGTATAAATTTGTTAGGATCTCTACTGTAAATACAATAATATAAATGTAACTTATGTATAAAAAGCATCTCCTTTGGGATTGGGCTCTAAATGCAAAGTCAGACACCCTAGGTTGAAGTGCATAAAATGCCTTTTCTACTTATCACTCATAAGGATTACTGTATAGCAGCTCTGGGTCACAATTACCAGAAACCTTCCAGTTCTGGTAGGCATGTGGTGGCAGCTTCGTTACAGATCTTCCCACTTCTCCTGGTACTGTAATAAGGAGAATGCCAATACAAACAAAACACCAGAAACAACAAAAACCCTACCAAAAGGAAAAACAAACCATGTACCATATCTTCAGTGAAACCAAGAGACAGAAATAAAAGTTCAAACTGCAGAAATATGTGTGAGAGAGCCAAAGCCATTGAGACTACAGCAGCTGTATGAGAGGCAGCATTGAGGTGGTGGGAAGAACAGGTGGTGCACACAGGGCCTGGGGGTGGCAAATCTCAAAACTGCAAAAAAAATACTTCCAGGAGAGGGCCCCACCTTCAGTCAGAACTGCTGAAGTAACACTAAGATGGAACAGGAAGAAGTCTCCAGAGACAAGAGAAGGGCTTTCCTCAGGAGCCCTCAAGACAAAACACACAATGGTAGTGTTAAGAAAAATAAAAAAGTTTAAATTGCCACATTACCTGTTGCAATGGTTTCAAAGCTGTTTTTAGATGAAAAATCTTTAAATAAAATTTTGGCCCTTTCTCACCCCTGTAGCAGCCCCTGATGTACTTCAGGGTCTCCAAAGACAAGGTCCAAATCTCATCCTTGCACACAAGTATAAAGCCCTTCCCTAAGGATCTGATCTCTGCCTGCTGCCTGATCCCTTGGAATGAGCCCTGTTGATACAGACATATGTTTCTCATCTGCTTAAACTCCCTGAAGCCTTCCCTAACTCTCTCTCTCTCTCTGTTAGTTTTAATTCTCAGAGAAATGGATGCATAGAACATATTAGATATACAAGAGAGTGACTTGGGGAAACTTCTGTGAAGAATGAAGGGGAGGAGCAGGAGGAAGTAGGGAGGGCCCTCAGACCAAGACATAGGTCCAACACCTGGAAAAGGAGGGCAGGAAGGAGGAAGAGCTGGCCAGGAAGAGTCTCAGACTATGGTATAGGTCTAAGAAGGTTTCAGCCAGACTGAAGGAGTAGCCCCAAGCACTGGATTATCTTGTTAGAGGAATTCCCTGACCCGCTTCAACAAGCCTGAATTAGTGCCCCACCATATGCAGTCATTGGCTGGGAACAGCCCTGGGGGAAGCCTAGCCTTGGCACCAGTGTGGTAGATCCAGAGGGACTGCAGCTGGGGCTGTCTGTTAGCTGTGCCCTGCAGCTCCACAAGTCCGAACACTTTGTACAAACTCTTTGTACTTACCTGTCTTATGGACATACCTGTTAGGAGCGTTTATTTGTTTATGTGGTTTTTCTTCCCCTAATGTTCTTATTTCAAGGCAGATTATATGATACTTTTTATCTTAGTGTGCAGCACCCAGCAGATTGGTTGTCCAGTAAATGTTAGTTGAACTAAACGTTTGTTACTTAAAATTTTCTAACCAGTAATTTACTGTGCAATTTGTGCATGTGTTGGCTGTTGCCATCTTTTATTGGTTTTTGATCATTTTTCTTCCTTTCCCCATCCTTTTTTTTTTTTTTTTTTTTTTGTAGTTGGTACCATTCCCGAGCAATTCAGTCAGTGCTGCTGTGGGCATCCTCAGGGCCATGACTCCAGGAGTAGAAACTCCTCAGGTAGAAGAATGTATTTGGTTTATTAATAATTTGAATTGTATTATAAATGGATTTGAGTTGTGTTTTTCTAGTCTTACCAAAGAACAGAATTGATATGAAATATCTCCTCTGCCATCCTGATTTTTAGAATCTTGGTCTAATGTGGTTTAATATGTCGTAAAGCTAATCTAATACCTTCTTTTGGATATGAGATTCCTTAATGAAAGTAAGTCTTAGGAATTAAATAACTTGGCTAAGTTTTGGTTATTTTCACATAGATAATGAAAATTATTTATGGAGTGAAGTTTTATTACTTTAATACTATTGATTAATAATACTTTTTTTTTTTTTTTTTTTGAAATGAGTCTCGCTCTGTCGCCCAGGCTGGAGTGTAGTGGCATGATCTTGGCTCACTGCAACCTCTGCCTCCTGGGCTCAAGCAATTCTTCTGCCTCAGCCTCCCAAGTAGCTGGGACTACAGGTGAGCGCCACCATGCCTGGCTAATTTTTGTATTTTTAGTAGAGACGGGGTTTCACCATATTGGCCAGGCTAGTCTTGAACTCCTGACCCTGTGATCCGCCCGCCTCGGCCTCCCAAAGTGCTGGGATTACAGGTGTGAGCCACCATGCCCGGCTGATTAATACCATTTTTGGTAAGAGCCATGAGTCAGCATCAGATAAAATAATATAGATTTTAAAAATTATGTGTATTTGCCTGAAAAGATATGTGTGAATCGTGTCTTTATAAGTTAAATTCTATTGTATGGATATTTAAGGAGTTGGCCAGTTAAAGGACTCCTGTGTTACTTAGAAAAGCACTCTTTAACAAAGCTTAAATAACTTTATTCAGACCATAAGATTTTAACACAAATTTATTTTTATAAAGGGCAGTACAATTAAATATCAGGTTTGGAAAGAGATGAAGCCAGGAGTGGTCAATAGCAAAGCTTCTGTTGGTTTCTGTTTTTAGAAGAATGATGGTTAGGTCACTAAGAATATTTGCATGCCCTTTATATTATTTTTGATAGTTTGGCTTCTAAGAAACTCCAAAGAATGTGTAACTGGAGGCAAGGATTAGTGGACCTTGGGTTGGAAGCAACAAGGTTTGTAGGGGGGAAAAGGGGACCTCGTAGGCTCTTGATTTGGTGTCCCCTGAAGAGGCAAGGATATCTTCAGGCAAGTGCTTTCTTTGTGAGAATATGGATGCTTTCAGTTTTAAGTGTATAATTTAATGGACAAAGTACAGAAAATCCACATGCTTGTTATTTTTACACAAAGTAAAATCTCGGAAAGGTCTGTTATCTTATGATCTTCTTTCCTACACGTTATATATATTTGTTTATTTTGTTTTTTTGAATAAGGAGTTATTTTGGGTTAGTTTGAGTTTTCTTTTAGTTGCTGTGTGAGAAAAGAGAATAATTACATAGATTTATCCAGGTATGTATTCATATAGAGTAAAAATCATCCTGTTCAATGTAGGTTTTTGTTGTATTCATTAACTTTAATCATTAACAATATTGTTCTCTTTGGTGCTAATCAGACCTTGCATTAATCTGAGTTATTTGCTAGCTAGTGATTAAAAACAGCTAATAACCCATAATCATTAAATTCTGTTTCCTGAGAATATGAACAATGGACTTGTTTTGCAAAGGATGACAGAAAAATAGTCTCTTGCCAAGTAAATCACTTTTAGAATGTCTTATGAAAAATAAGATATTTATCAGAATTCTCATTTTAAAAATTGTCTTCTTAATTTTTACATTTTTGCACTGCACTTCTTCACTTCAGGTTAATGTTACATTTGTTTTCTTGTTAGGTTCTCCAGTGCCACAAGCTCAGTCACCACAGTCTCTCTTATCGGGTGCTAGACTGCAGAGCGCCCCCACTCTCACTGACATCTATCAGAACAAGCAGAAGCTCAGAAAACAGCACTCTGACCCCGTGTGCCCATCCCATACTGGGGCTGGGTACAGCTACTCGCCTCAGCCCAGTCGGCCTGGCAGCCTTGGAACTTCTCCCACCAAGCACTTGGGGTCCTCTCCACGGAGTTCTGACTGGTTCTTTAAAACTCCTTTGCCAACAATCATTGGCTCTCCTACTAAGGTTTGTTTATTAAACCCTTTTGTAGGTCAGGAACTGGTACAGTACTTTATGGAAAGGATTCATTATGAGAATAGCTATAATTTATTTATTTTATTTTTTGAGACGGAGTCTTGCTTTGTCACCCAGGCTGGAGTGCAGTGGCACAACCTCAGCTCATCACAACCTCCACCTCCCAGGTTCAAACAATTCTGGTACCTCAGCCTCCCGAGTAGCTGGGATTACAGGCATGTGCCACCATGCCCAGCTAATTTTTTTTGTATTTTTAGTAGAGATGGGATTTCACCATGTTGGCCAGGCTAGTCTTTAACTCCTGGCCTCAAGTGATCCGCCTGCCTCAGTCTCCCAAAATGCTAGAATTACAGGTATGAGCCACTGCTCCTGGACAATAATAGCTATAATATAATGAGCACTTTCTATGTACCAGACGCAGCATAAGTACTTTACTTGCAGAATGCTTTTTGTGTATGATCCCATTTAATCCTGAAAAAAGGAAATTGAGGCTTGGAGAGTTTAAATTAATTGCGCAAGGTCACACAAGCTGTAAACAGAGCTGCCAGTGTTTGAATCTGGGTTTGACTGACTCCAGAGTCTATACTCCTGCCAGGTCTCACCCGCAGACCCTGACCAAGTAATGGATGAAAAAATGCACTCCGACACAGACATCCAGTGAAGGAGCAGGCTAGGGGACCGGGCCATTCAGAGAAAGAGTTGTAGCAGCCACGGCCCTGACATGCTGGTGCTGCAGGCATTTATTTAGTACAGATTTAGTGACAAAGGCCTTGAGTCAACATACTTGTAAGTAGTTGTGCATGGATGATTAAAGGCCAGGTTCCAAGGCCTAAGTAAACTAACTTATCTAGATCAGTTTTTTTACATCTCGTTGTTATCTAACCTAAGCTTTCAGGCACCAGATAAGATAATCTGGCTGCCTTCAGCCAAATCCTAACTTTTGTAAAACCTCCCGGCCTTCCAAGAAGGTTTGCATCTTTCTGCAATTTTTCCTACCACCCCGACCTATCTCCTACACGCTCCTGACTACTGGGTCACACAAGCCTGCCAGTACTGAATAGTTCATGCATCGTATTAACTAGTTTACATATATATATGTCTCTCTAGACCACAGCTCCTTTCAAAATCCCTAAAACGCAAGCATCTTCCAACCTGTTAGCCTTGGTTACTCGTCATGGGCCTGCTGAAGAACAGTCCAAAGATGGGAACGAGCCACGGGAATGTGTCCATTGCCTCTTAGTGCAAGGAAGTGAGAGGCAGCGGGCCGAGCAGCAGAGCAAGGCAGTGTTTGGCAGGTAAAAGACTGTTTGCATTCTAGCATTAAACATGAAAACTGTAATAGTAAAACATAGATTTCTGTTATAAAAGCAGCAAGACTACATTAGTGTAGCGGGTGATTTATGCCATATGGTTATTGATATGTACCATGTACATTTAGAATCTCTGAAAACCACAGATGCTTCCTGTAACTGTGTAAGTACATAGTTCTTCCTGAACTTTTTGAATATTCTATTTCTGTCCTTTATTTGTATTATTGAAGTTTATCTCTACCCTGAATTGTTTGGTATCTATTTCTTGTTTCCTCATTCTCTAACTTCCTTTTTTTTTTTTTTTTTTTTGTTTTTTTTTGTTTTTTTGTTTTTTAATTTCTGAAGTATTTATTGATCATTCTTGGGTGTTTCTCGGAGAGGGGGATATGGCAGGGTCATAGGATAATAGTGGAGAGAAGGTCAGGAGATAAACACATGAACAAAGGTCTCTGGTTTTCCTAGGCAGAGGACCCTGCGGCCTTCTGCAGTGTTTGTGCCCCTGAGTACTTGAGATTAGGGAGTGGTGATGACTCTTAAAGAGCATGCTGCCTTCAAGCATCTGTTTAACAAAGCACATCTTGCACCACCCTTAATCCATTTAACCCTGAGTTGACACAGCACATGTTTCAGAGAGCAGGGGGCTGGGGGAAAGGCCATAGATCAACAGCATCCCAAGGCAGAAGAATTTCTCCTAGTCAGAACAAAATGGAGTCTCCCATGCCCACCCCCTTCTACACAGACACAGCAACAATCTGATCTCTTCTTCCTTTCCCCACACTTCCTCCCCTTCTCTTCAACAAAACCGCCATCGTCCTCATGGCCCGCTCCCGATGGTCGCTGTCTCTTCGGAGCTGTTGGGTACACCTCCCAGACAGGGCAGCCGGGCAGAGGCACTCCTCACCTCCCAGACAGGGCGGCTGGGCAGAGGCGCCCCTCGCTTCCCAGACGGGGCCGCCCGGGCAGAGGCGCTCCTCTCCTCCCAGACCGGGCGGCTGGGCAGAGGCGCTCCTCACTTCCCCGACAGGGCCGCCCGGGCAGAGGCGCTCCTCGCTTCCCAGACGGGGCCGCCCGGGCAGAGGCGCTCCTCAGTTCCTCCCAGACCGGGTGGCAGCCGGGCAGAGGCGCTCCTCACCTCCCAGACGGGGCGGCCGGGCAGAGGCGCTCCTCACTTCCCCGACGGGGCGGCCGAGCAGAGGCGCTCCTCACTTCCCAGAGGGGGCGGCCGAGCAGAGGCGCTCCTCACTTCCCAGAGGGGGCGGCCGGGCAGAGGCGCTCCTCACTTCCCAGAGGGGGCGGCCGAGCAGAGGCGCTCCTCACTTCCCAGAGGGGGCGGCCGGGCAGAGGCGCTCCTCACTTCCCAGACGGGGCGGCCGGGCAGAGACGCTCCTCACTTCCTCCCAGATGGGGTGGCGGCCAGGCAGAGGCGCTCCTCACCTCCCAGACAGGGCGGCCGGGCAGAGGCGCTCCTCACTTCCCAGACTGGGCGGCTGGGCAGAGGTGCTCCTCACCTCCTAGACGGGGCGACCAGGCAGAGGCGCTCCTCACTTCCCAGACGGTGTGGCGGCCGGGCAGAGGTGCTCCTCCCTTCCCAGATGGGGCAGCCAGGCAGAGGCGCTCCTCACTTCCCAGACGGTGTGGCGGCCGGGCAGAGGTGCTCCTCCCTTCCCAGATGGGGCAGCCAGGCAGAGGCGCTCCTCACTTCCTCCCAGACGGGGTGGCGGCCAGGCAGAGGCGCTCCTCACTTCCCAGAGGGGGCGGCCGGGCAGAGGTGCTCCTCACTTCCTCCCAGACGGGGTGGCAGCCGGGCAGAGGCACTCCTCACCTCCCAGACGGGGCGGCCGGGCAGAGGTGCTCCTCATCTCCCAGATGGAGTGGCCAGGCAGAGGCGCTCCTCACCTCCCAGAGTTGGCGGCCGGGCAGAGGTGCTCCTCACTTCCTCCCAGACGGGGTGGCGGCCAGGCAGAGGCGCTCCTCACCTCCCAGACGGGGCGGCCGGGCAGAGGCACTCCTCACCTCCCAGAGTGGGCGGCCGGGCAGAGGCGCTCCTCACTTCCCAGAGTGGGCGGCCGGGCAGAGGCGCTCCTCACTTCCCAGAGTGGGCGGCCGGGCAGAGGCGCTCCTCACTTCCCATAGGGGGTGGCAGCCGGGCAGAGGCGCTCCTCACTTCCCAGATGGGGCAGCTGGGCAGAGGTGCTCCTCACTTCCTCCCAGACGGGGTGGCGGCCAGGCAGAGGCGCTCCTCATTTCCTCCCAGACGGGGTGGCGGCCAGGCAGAGGCGCTCCTCACCTCACAGACGGGGCGGCCGGGCAGAGGCGCTCCTCACCTCCCAGAGTGGGCGGCCGGGCAGAGGCGCTCCTCACTTCCCAGAGTGGGCGGCCGGGCAGAGGCGCTCCTCACTTCCCAGAGTGGGCGGCCGGGCAGAGGCGCTCCTCACTTCCCATAGGGGGTGGCAGCCGGGCAGAGGCGCTCCTCACTTCCCAGATGGGGCAGCTGGGCAGAGGTGCTCCTCACTTCCTCCCAGACGGGGTGGCGGCCAGGCAGAGGCGCTCCTCACTTCCTCCCAGACGGGGTGGCGGCCAGGCAGAGGCGCTCCTCACCTCCCAGACGGGGCGGCCGGGCAGAGGCACTCCTCACCTCCCAGAGTGGGCGGCCGGGCAGAGGCGCTCCTCACTTCCCAGAGTGGGCGGCCGGGCAGAGGCGCTCCTCACTTCCCAGAGTGGGCGGCCGGGCAGAGGCGCTCCTCACTTCCCATAGGGGGTGGCAGCCGGGCAGAGGCGCTCCTCACTTCCCAGATGGGGCAGCTGGGCAGAGGTGCTCCTCACTTCCTCCCAGACGGGGTGGCGGCCAGGCAGAGGCGCTCCTCACCTCCCAGACGGGGCGGCCGGGCAGAGGCACTCCTCACCTCCCAGACGGGGCGGCTGGGCAGAGGCGCTCCTCACCTCCCAGAAGGGGCGGCTGGGCAGAGGCGCTCCTCACTTCCCATATGGGGTGGCAGCCGGGCAGAGGCGCTCCTCACCTCCCAGACGGGGTGGCGGCCAGGCAGAGGCGCTCCTCACTTCCCAGATAGGGCAACAGGGCAGAGGCGCTCCTCACTTCCTCCCAGACGGGGCGGCCGGGCAGAGGTGCTCCTCATCTCCCAGACGGGGCAGCCGGGCAGAGGCGCTCCTCACTTCCTCCCAGACGGGGTGGCAGCCGGGCAGAGGCGCTCCTCACATCCCAGATGATGGGCGGCCGGGCAGAGGCGCTCCTCACTTCCCAGATAGGGCGGCCGGGCAGAGGGGCTCCTCACATCCCAGACGATGGGCGGCCAGGCAGAGACGCTCCTCACTTCCTAGACGGGGTGGCGGCGGGGCAGAGGCTGTAATCTTAGCACTTTAAGAGGCCAAGGCAGGAGGCTGGTAGGTGGAGGTTGCAGAGAGCCGAGATCACACCACTGCACTCCAGCCTGAGCACCATTGAGCATTGAGTTAGCGAGACTCCGTCTGCAATCCCAGCACCTCGGGAGGCCGAGGCAGGCAGATCACTCGAGGCCAGGAGCTGGAGACCAGCCCGGTCAACACGGCGAAACCCCGTCTCCACCAAAAATACAAAAACCATTCAGGCGTGGCGGCGCGCGCCTGCAATCCCAGGCACTCGGCAGGCCAAGGCAGGAGAGTCACAGGAGCCCGAGGCAGGGAGGTTGCAGCAAGCCGAGATCCCGGCAGTACAGTCCAGCTTCGGCAACAGAGGGAGACCGAAAAAAGAAGGAGAGGGAGACTGAAAAAAGAGGGGAGAGGGGGAGGGGGAGGGGGAGGGGGAGGGGGAGGGGGAGGGGGAGAGGGTCTAACTTCCTATTAACCCTTCTAGTTTTAAAAAGTGTACTTTTCCTTTATTAAAAACATCACCATTCTTTTTAGATCTGTTAGTACTGGGAAGTTATCAGATCAACAAGGAAAGACTCCTATATGTCGACATCAGGGCAGCACAGACAGTTTAAATACAGAACGACCAATGGATATAGGTAAGAAAAATGTAGTTTCTTTTTAGGCAGGTAATTTGCTAGCATGTGCATTAGTTTCTTACTGCTGTTGTAACAAATCATCGCATGCTTGGTGGCATAAAACAACACAAATGTATTATTTTATAGTTCTGGATGCCATCCCTATCCTCTCATCTTCCTTCTCAGTAGCCCATTCAGAATAGGAGCTTATTCAGTATCTTGATGAGCAGCAGCCTGTGCGTTACTAATGGAAGGAGTTCTGATCAAGATTTTCTTTTTTTTTTTTTTTTTTAATCAGTAGGATAATACTGGTCGAAGTTGGCCTAAACCTACATGTACTCCTGAGCATTTACTTTACAGCAACTGAATTTTATAAGGACTCATAGGTCACTGAGACCCCTGAACCTTTCGGAGTTGCTCCAGAGACTGTATGTTCATGACCACCCATATATATCTAGATTACTTGGCCTGTGTGTCAAAAAACAAAAACAAAATGCAGATTCTAGACTCTAATTCCGTATTCCAGACTTGCTTGCTTAAATTTTCTGGGTTTTTTTTTTTTTGGGAGATGAAGTCTCGCTCAGTCGCCCAGGTTGGAGGGCAGTGGCGCAATCTTGGCTCACTGCAAGCTCCGCCTCCCGAGTTCACACCATTCTCCTGCCTCAGCCTCCCAAGTAGTTGGGGCTATAGGCACCCACCACTACGCCTGGCTAATTTTTTTGTATTTTTAGTAGAGACGGGGTTTCACCGTGTTAGCCAGGATGGTCTCGATCTCCTGACCTTGTGATCTGCCCATCTCGGCCTCCCAAAGTGTTCTGGGGGTTTTTAGGAATCAACATGTGTAATACACTCCCAGGTGATTATTGTGGACACCCAGATTTGAGAATCACTATTGTAATCTCCTTGTTTTTTTTTTCTCTATGATTTTTTAATTTTCCCCATGAGCATCCAAAGGAGGAAATATCTGAGCCAGCATGGTTTCTTTCTAATCCAAAGAGAATACTGTAGGATTTAATATTTCACTGTACTATCTTCTTCCCTGCATAGTTTCTAAAGAGAAGTCTAATGTAATTCTTACCCTTGTTCTCTATAGGTGAGGTGTGTTTTTGTCTTTAGCTTCTTTCAAAATTTTCTCTTTGTCTTTGATTCTCTGAAGTTTGAATATGATATGCTTAGGTGCAGATTTTTTCATATTCATTCTGCTGGGTGTTTTCTGTTTCCTAGGTCTGTGGTTTGGTTCTGTCATTAATTTTGGAAGTTTTTCAGCCATTACTACTTTGAATGTTTCTTCTGCTCCTCTCTCTCATTCTTCTGGTATTCCCATTAAGTATATGTTCCACTCTTATAGTTGGTCCATTGTTCTTAAAAGTCTCATGCTCTACTGACTGAGCTAGCCGGGCACTGGCTCCATTGTTCTTAGTCTGTTCTTTTTTTTTTCTTCTTTTCATTCTTATTTCTCTTTGCTTTTTAGTTCAGGAAGTTTCAGGAAGATATTGACATATCTTCAATCTCACTGATTCTTTCCTTGGCAAAGTCCAGTCTACTGATGAGCCCATCAAAGGCATTCTTTGTTTCTGTTACTGGGATTTTGATTTTCAGCATTTCTTTTTGACTCTTTCTGAGTTTCCATCTCTCTGTCTGTATTACCTATCTGTTCTTGCATGTTGTCCACTTTTTCCATTAGAGCCCTTAGTAGATTAATTATCGTTACTTTAAATTCCCAGTGTGGTGTTAAACAATTCCAGTATCTCTGCCATATGTGAGTCTGGTTCTGATGTTTGATTTGCTCTCTCTTTTCAAACTGTACTTTTGCCTTTTAGCATGCCTTTTAATTGAGGCTGGGTATGATGTACTTTGTTTAAAAACTGAGTTAAATAGGCCTTTAGTGTGAGGTTTTTTGTTTATCTGGCCAGGAGTTAAGCTTTATTTAGTGTTTGCTGTAGCTGTAGGTATCAGAGGCTAAAATTTTCTCCGGTATCCTTGTTTTTGTCTCTCCTGTTGTCTTTGGGTTTCCCTATACACTCCTTCTTAAATTGCATCTGGACCTTGCCTAATTCTGTATTTTCTTCTGAGAGTTTTATAATTCTAATTTTAAAAGTGTAAGATGTAGCTCTTACACTTATGTCTGTGGTCCAGTTTGACTTAATTCATATGGATGATGTGGTGAAGGGATCCAGCTTTATTCTTTTGGATGGGCTATTCAGTGGTCGCAGCACCATTGAAGACTATTCTTTCCTTGTTGTGTTGTTTTGCTAGCCTTGTCAAAAATCAGTTGACCATTGATAGGGTTAGGTTTTGCGCCCCCACCCAAATCTCATCTTGAATTGTAATTCCCATAATTTCCATGTGTCGGGGAGAGCCCAGGTAGAGGTAATTGAATCATGGGGGCAGTTTCCCCCATGATGTTCTCATGATAGTGAGTTCTCACGAGATATGATGGTTTTATAAGGGGCTCTTCCCCCCTTTGCTTGGCATTTCTCCTTCCTGCTGCCTTGTCAAGAAAGTGCCTTGCTTCCCCTTTGCCTTCCACTGTAATCGTAAGTTTCCTGAGGCCTCCCCAGCCATTCTTAACTGTGAGTCAATTAAACCTCTTTCCTTTATAAATTTCCCAGTCTTGGGCATTATTTATAGCAGTATGAAAACGAACTAATACAACTATAAATATCTTTATTTCTGGACTCTTAACTATTTCATTGATCTGTATGTCAATTTATGCTGGTACCATACTGCCTTGATTACTGTAGCTTTGTCTTAAGTTTTGAAATCAGGAAATATGAGTTTATCTTTTTTGTTCTTTTTCAAGATTGTTTTGGTTATTAGGGGTACCTTGTGTTTCCATATGAATTTTTGCATCATCTTGTCAGTTTCTGTAGAGAGACTGGCTGGATTTTTTTTTGTTTTTTTTGTGTGTGTTTTTTTGAGACGGAGTCTCGCTCTGTCGCCCAGGCTGGAGTGCAGTGGTGCCATCTTGGCTCACTGCAAGCTCTGAGAGACTGGCTGGGTTTTTGGTGGAGATCGCATTATTAGATCACTTTAGTGAATATTGAAATCTGTCTTAGTCCGTTTTGTGCTGCTATAACAGAACATCTGAGACTGCGTAATTTATAATGAACAGAAATTTACTTTCTTACCATTCTGGAGGCTGAAAGTCCAAGATCAAGGCACTTGATCTGGTGATGGTCTTGCTGCATCATCACATAGTGGAAGGCAGAAGGGCAGAAGAGGGCTTGTCCTTTGACCTCAAGCCCTTTTATAATGGCATTAATCCATTCATGAGGGCTTTTGGGTCTTGTTTCCTCTTTTCTTAGTCTGCTCAAAGGTTTGTCAATTTTATTTATCTTTTCAATAAACTAGCTTTCATTTCCTTGATCTTTCGTATTGTTTTCTTAGTTTCAATTTCGTTTGTGCCCTGATTTTTATTATTTCTTTTCTTCTAGTAATTTTAGGTTTGGTTTGCTCTTGCTTTTGTAGTTCTTTAAGATGCATTGTTAGGTTATTTGAAGATTTCTTCTTTTTTGATGCATAGGCACTTTTAGCTATAAATTTCCCTCTTAGTACTGCTTTCACTGTAATCCCATAGGTTTAGTATGTTATGTTTTCATTATTATTTGTTTCAAGGAATTTTTCAATTTCCTTTCTTCATTGACCCACTGGTCATTCAGGAGCATATTGTTTAATTTCCATGTATTTATATAGTTTCCAAAATACCTTTTATTAATTTCTAGTTTTATTTCATGGTAGTCAGAGAAGATGCTTGATATTATTTCAGTTTTTTTGTTTTGTTTGTTTTTTTTGTTTGTAAACAGGGTGTTGCTGGAGTGCAGTGGCACGATCTTGGTGCACTGCAATCTCCACCTCCCGGGTTCAAGCAATTCTTGTGCCTCAGCCTCCCTCGTTGCTGGGATTACAGGTGTGTACCACCATGCCTGGCTGATTTTTATAATTTTTTTTTTCTTTTTAGACAGAGTTTCACTCTGTTGCCCAGGCTGGAGTACATTAGTGTAGTCTTGGCCCACTGCAACCTCCTCTTCCTGGGTTCAAGTGATTCTCCTGCCTCAGCCTCTTGAGTAGCTGGAACCACAGGTGTGTGCCACCATACCCAGCTAATTTTTGTATTTTTAGTAGAGACGGGGTTTTACCATGTTGGCCAGGCTGGTCTGGAACTCCTGGCCTCATGTGATTTGCCCGCCTCGGCCTCCCAGAGTCCTGGGATTATAGGCGTGAGCCACTGCACCCACCTAATTTTTGTAATTTTAGTAGAGACAGGGTTTTGCCATGTTGGCTAGGCTGGTCTCGAACTCCTGGCCTCAAGTGATCTGCCCACCTCAGCCTCCCAAAGTGCTGCAGCTACAGGTGTGAGCCACTACACCTGGTCGTTGTTGTTGTTTAATGTTTTATGACTTGTTTTGTGACATATGAGAATGATCCATATGCTGAGAGGAATGTATATTCTGCAGCCATTGGGTGAAACGTTCTGTAAATATCGGTTAGGTCCTATAGTGCAGATTAAGTCTGATGTTTCTTTGTTGATTTTCTGTCTGGATGATCTATCCAAGGGTGAAAGTGGGGCGCTGAAGTTTCCAGCTATTGTATTGGGGTCTATCTCTGTCTTTAGCTCTAACAATATTTGCTTTATGTATCTGTATGCTCCAGTGTTGGGTGCGTATATATCTACAGTTGTCATATCCTCTTGCTGAATTGACCCCTTCGTCATTATATAATGACCTTTGTCTCTTTTTATGGTTTTTGTCTTGAAATCTATCTTGTCTGATGTAAGTATAGCTACTCCTGCTCTTTTTCAGTTTCCATTGCGTGGAGTATCTTTTTCCATCCCTTTATTATCAGTCTACGTGTGTCTCTATAGGTGAAGTGTGTTTCTTAAAGCCACCAGATAGGTGGGGCTTATTTTTTTAATCCATTCAGCTACTCAGTGTCCTTTAACTCTTGGCTGAAGAGTTTAGTTCATTTATATTCAATGTTTGTATTGGTAAGTAAGGACTTAATCCTGCCATTTTGTTATTTGTTTTCTGGTCTTCTTTTTCCTTCCTTCCTTCTTCCCTCCCTCTTTCTTGCTTTTAGTGAAGGTGATTTTCTCTGGTGGTATCACTGATTTTCTTGCTTTCTATTTTTTGTGTATCCAGTGTATGTTTTTTTATTTGAGGTTACCATGAGGCTTGTAAATACTGTCCATTAATTCAATTTAATTTAATTTTTTTATTTTTGAGATGGAGTTTCGCTCTTGTCACCCAGGCTGGAGTGCAATGGCACGATCTTGGCTCACTGCAACCTCTGCTTCCTGGGTTCAGCGATTATCCTGCCTCAGCCTCCCAAGTAGCTGGGATTACAGGCGCCTGCCACCATACCTGGCAAATTTTTGTATTTTTAGTAGAGACGGAGTTTCACCAATGTTGTCCAGGTCTTGAACTCCTGACCTCAGGTGATTCACCTGTCTTGGCCTCCCAAATTGTTAGGATTACAGGCTTGAGCCACCACTCCCGGCCCTATCCATTATTTTAAAGTGATGACAACACTGATTGCATAAACAAGCAATAAGAAAACAAAAAATACTCTATCTCCTTTCTTCTTAACTTTTTTTGTTTCTCTTTATATGTTATTGTACTGTCTATGTCTTGAAAAGCTGTAGTTATTATTTTTGATCGGGTCGTTGTTTAGTCTTTCTACTTAAGGCCAATAACCCTTTTTTTTTTTTGCAGCTATTTTTTAGATCTTGTAGGCTTGCTTCATTCTTTTTCATTTTTTTCTTCTGTTTCCTCTGTATTTTCAAATAGCCTATTTTCAAAGCTCACTAATTCTTTCTTCTGCTTGATCAATTCTGCTATTAAGAGACTCCATTGCATTCTTCAGTGTGTCAATTGCATTTTTCACCTCTGGAATTTTTACTTGATTCTTTTAATTATTTCAGTCTGTGTTAGATTTATCTGATAGAATTCTGAATTTCTTCTCTATGTTATCTTGAATTTCCTTGAGTTTCCTCAAAACAGCTATTTTGAATTCTCTGTCTGAAAGGTTATATATCTCTGTTTCTCCATGATTAGTCCCTGGTGCCTTATTTAGTTCACTTGGTAAGTTCATGTTTTCCTGGCTGGTCTTGATGTAGATTTTTGTCCGTGTCTGGGCATTGACATGTTAGGTATTTATTGTTGTCTTCACAATCTGGGCTTTGCAATCTGTACCTGTCCTTCTTGGGGAGACTTTCCAGGTATTTGACGGGACTTGGGCTCCAAGCCCAATAATGCTGTAGTTCTTGCAGACTCATAGACTTGGATAAGATCCAGAAGAATTCTGTGGATTACCAGCTAGAGACTTTTGTTCTCTTCCCTAACTTTTTTCAAAAGGTGAACAACTAATGGCATGTCTCTCTTTCTATGCTGAGCTGATTGGAGGTGGAGGTGGGGTGATACAAACACCCCTGTGGCCACCACCACTGGAACTGCTTGGGTTAGACCTGAAGCCAGCACAGCCCTGGGTCTTGCCCAAGGCCCTCTTTAACCATTGCCTGGCTACTACCTATGTTCGCTCAAGCCCCAGGACTTAAAATCAGCAGGTGGAGAAACCAGCCAGGTTTGTGTCCTTCCTTTCAGGGCAACAAGTTCCCCAGGCACCAGGCATGTCCAGAGATGCTATCTAGGAGTCAGGAGTTGGAATGAAAAACCTTAGAAATCTACCTGGTATTATCCTACTGCAGCTAAGCTGCCACTCAGACCACAGGACAAAGTCCTTCCCAGTCTTTCCTGCCCCTTCCACAGGCAGAGGAACCTATCCCTGTGGCCATAACCACCAGTGGCCCACAAGGAGTTCTGCCAGGCCACCACTGATGTTAACTTAAGGCCCAAGGGCTCTTCAGTCAGCATGAGCTGAGTGCTGCTAGGCCTAGGACCAACCCTTCAGGGCAGGTCCAGAAATGTCCAAGAGCCTAGGCCTAGACTTGGGAACCCCAAGAGCCTGCTTGGTGCTCTATCCCACTGTAATCAAGCTGCTACCTGAAGCCAGCATGTCTCAGAGTCTCACCCAAGGCCCAAGCATGCTCCCTGAGTAGTGTTATTGGTTATTCAGGGCCCGAGGACTCTTCAGTCAGCTGGTGATCAATCCTGCCAGGACTGGGTCTTTTTTTTCAAGGCCAGTGAGTTCACTTCTGGCTCAGGGTGTGTTTAGAAATGTCAACGGGAACTAGGGCCTGGGATGAGAGGTCTCACGACTCTGCCCAGGGCTCCTCCTACTGTGGCTGAGCCTAGTATCCAAGAGATAAGAGAAAGCCCTTTTTACCTTTCTCTCTTGTCCTCAAGCAGAAGGAAGGAGTCACTTTTGGTGCTGTGAGCTGCGCTGCCTGGGTTTGGGAGGAGGAGTGGCACAAACACTCCCTTAGAAGCCCTGTCTGATGTCTCTCTAGGTCATGCCCCAATCCACTGGCTTTAAGCCCAGCACGGCACCAGGATTTGGCTAGGAATTGCAGTCCTTGTGTCCTAGACTGCCTTTCAAGTTCACTTTGGACCCGGAGCGCTTTAGCTTGTGGTGGTGAGGCTTGTGGAAACTCACATTCTGGCCACTCAGACGGGCACTTTCCCTCTAGCTACAGCTGGTCCAAATGCTCCCTCTGTAGGCGGACATCAGCTGAGTTCAGCATGGTTTTCCTTTGCACTGTGACAGGGCAACACTGAGTTCAATGTGCAGTCCCCAAATTGCTGCGCTCTCCCTCCCCCAAGTACACAGATTATTTCCTTGCCACACACAGCTGCTGCCAGGGGAGGGGCGGAGGGTGGTGCTGGTGATTCAAGACTGCCTTTCCTACCCTTTTCAGTGCCTCTTTCAGTGATATGAAGTTAAAACCAGGTACTGTGATTACTCACCTGATTTTTGGTTCTTATGAAGGTGCTTTATTGTGTGCAAATTTTTGGGAGGCGGGTTGTACAACTGGTGGAGCCTTCTATTTTGCCATCTTACTCTGGTTTGTAATTTTATGTCTTTGAAAAGAAGCTGAGATAAGAAAAGAAAGCAAGTATGTATTTATAGTTTGTTATATTAACTTTCTTATTTATCTTATTTCTGGTTATCTTGGGGTGTTTTTGTGGATTTGAGTTACCATCTGGTGTCACTTCCTTACTCTAATACAGTTTTACTCCCATCTGACTCCTTTATGTTCTTATTATCAAATATATTTCTGGCTGGGTGCAGTGGCTCACGCCTGTAATCCCAACACTGTGGAAGGCCGAGGCAGGAGGATCACTTGAGCTCAGGAGTTCGAGGCTGCAGTGAGCTATGGTCACACCACTGCCCTTCAGCCTGGGGGACAGGTGGAGACCCTGTCTCTAAAAAAAGTAAAAAGTAAGGCTGGGCGCAGTGGCTCATGCCTGTAATCCCAGCAGTTTGAGAGGCCAAGGCGGATGGATCACAAGGTCAAGAGATCGAGACCATCCTGGCCAACATGGTGAAACCCTGTGTCTACTAAAAATACAAAAATTAGCTGGGCATGGTGGCACGCACCTGTAATCCCAGCTACTCGGGAGGCTGAGGCAGGAGAATCAGGAGGCGGAGGTTGCAGTGAGCCGAGATCGTGCCAGTGCACTCCAGCCTGGCGACAGAGTGAGATTCCGTCTCCAAAAAAAAAAAAAAGTAAATAAATGAACATTACATTTCTATATGCTATAGACCTGACAATGCAACTGTATACATGTTTTATACAGTTGCTTTTTAAAATCAGTTAACAGAAGAAATATACAGTTTGTGTTTTATAATTATCTTTACAGGTTGGGATTACTATTTGGAGTTAGTTACTTTTGGTCTGAAGAACTATCCTTTGTATTTCTTGTAAGACAGGTCTGCTGGCAGTAAATTCTCTCAGCTTTTGTTTATTTGGGAATGTCTTTATTTTGATTTCTTTTCTTTTTTTTTTTTGAGACGGAGCCTCGCTCTGTCACCCAGGCTGGAGTGCAATGGCATGATCTCGACTCACTGCAACCTCTGCCTCATGGGTTTAAGAGATTCTCCTGACTCAGGCTCTTGAGTAGCTGGGATTACAGGCACGCATCACCATGCCCGGGAAAGTTTTGTATTTTTAGTAGAAACAGGGTTTCACCACATTGGCCAGGCTGGTCTCGAACTCCTGACCTCAGGTGATCCACCCGCCTTGGCCTCCCAAAGTGCTGGGATTACAGGCATGAGCCACCACACCCACCCTAGGTTAACCTGTTTTTATTCCCAGTTCTTGGCGTTCACTTTTTAGGACTGTCTTCAACATGTATAACTTACAGTTCATGTATTTTAGAAGTATACAAACATAACTCTGAATGCTAGATTTTGGTGTGAAGAAGATTCACACTTGAGATTACTATAAATTATTTTAATGAAAATATTGTATTACATTTTTTGATTTTAAGAGCAATAAGTACTTTTTGTAAGAAGAGGAAAAAAAAAAAACCACTAGACTCCTGATATAAAAGTCAGTATCCCCCTGCAATCCCATCTCCCGGATATAACCACTATCAAGGTAATATGACCTTCTATAAACTTTTGTTGTAGCTCCAGCAGGAGCCTGTGGTGGTGTTCTGGCACCTCCTGCAGGTACAGCAGCAAGTTCCAGGGCTGTCCTCTTCACTGTAGGGTCTCCTCCACACAGTGCAGCGGCCCCCACTTGTACCCACATGTTCCTTCGAACAAGAACAACCTCAGGTAAGGAGCATTTGTTGTATTACAGTCTTTGGCTAGTATTTGGAATGTAGTGTTTTGACAAATGACTCAGTGTTGTAACTTGGACAAGTCACTTAATTCTCTGGGCTTCAGTTTCTTTACCAGTGAAATGGAGATTACTATTTTCTTTATCTTAATGGGTTATAAGAAGTAGATGAGGCATCATTTGTGGGGAAAAAAAATCTTTGTAAAGTGTTATATTATATATTAAAATATAAATATATGTTGTATATAATATTTTACAAAATGACCTAGTATAAATATGACTTCTTTGTGAAGAAGCAAATCATATATGGTTCTTCTCAGCTTATATATTAAAGGGTTACTTTAGTAGATCCAATAAATTATTTGAAAATTATAGGTTTTTTTTTTTTTTTAAAGAAACTTGTTTTGGCCAGGTGAGGTGGTTCACGCCTGTAATCCCAGCACTTTGGGAGGCCAAGGCGGGAGGATCACTTGAGGTCAGGAGTTCGAGACCAGCCTGGGCAACATGGTGAAACCCCATCTCTACAAAAAAAAATACAGAAATTAGCCAGACATGGTGGCATATGCCTATAGTCCCAGCTACTTGTGAGGCTGAGGTGAAAGAATTACCTGAGCCCAGAAAATCAAGGCTGCAGTGAGCTGTGATCACGCCACTGCAATTCAGCCTGGGCAACAGCAAGACCCTGACTCAAAAAAAAAAAAAAAAAAAAAAAGTATCATGTCCAGTGTTATTGAGGTTTAGTAGGATCTATGTGCTTACTCAGGGCTGCGTTAGAGAGTACTATAACAGTTCTTAGGAAGAGCTGTAAAAATATGTATTGATCTATGTTAATTCCATTCCTCTTTATACCACTTCAGAGTATTTATCACAAAGAAATTATTCAAAAGAAGGAACAACTGTCTGCATTTCATTACAGTGCTATTTGTAATATGAATAAAATCAGAAATAGTATAAATGACTCCAGATAAACATTATATAATATATATAAACTTAATGAATCAGTGCATCCATTGAGTTTTATAATTATGAGGCCCTGTGGAGCAGCAAGGAGAAATGAATATGATCTAAATTTGTTTAAAACAGAGTATAAAAAAACTAGCTCTGATGATGTCTAATATAAAATATATAGACAAGGAATAACAATGAACATGGATAAGTAAAAACTATTAATATCCTCAAATAGTACATAGGGGGTCAGTGAGTTTCTTTTAACGTTTCCTTTATCACCTCAGCGGGTTTGTTCAGTAAATAAGAGTAGGAGTGGGTGTGAAAGCCCTAACTCTGGACACTGCCATGTATCCTCTGTTTCCTTGTAGTGGGGCCCAGCAACTCCGGGGGCTCTCTGTGTGCCATGAGTGGCCGCGTGTGTGTGGGGTCCCCGCCTGGCCCAGGCTTCGGCTCTTCCCCTCCAGGAGCAGAGGCAGCTCCCAGCCTGAGATACGTGCCTTACGGTGCTTCACCCCCCAGCCTAGAGGGGCTCATCACCTTTGAAGCCCCTGAACTGCCGGAGGAGACGCTGATGGAGGTAGAGAAGAGACTATAGTGGTGTGAATGTAATGTTGATTTGATATGAGAACATTCTAGTGATGACAAGAACAAAATACGTTAAATAGTTAGGAAGTTATGTTCTCTTTAACGTGCCTTTTCAGTTTGAAAAGTATTGCTGATGTCTTTTTAGATTAATGTTGACAGTGACACTCATCCATAATAAGCTTTGGTTTATAGGAAGAAACACATAGATTCTGTGTTTTTCTTTCTTTTTTTTTGAGACAGAGTCTTGCTCTGTCACCCAGGCTGGAGTGCAGTGGCGCAATCTCGGCTCACCGCAACCTCCGCCTCCTGGGTTCAAGCAATTCTCCTGCCTCAGCCCCCCGAGTAGCTGGGACTACAGGCATGCGCCACCATGCCTGGCTAATTTTTGTATTTTTAGTAGAGACGGGGTTTCACCATGTTGGCCAGGCTTGTCTCGAACTCCTGACCTCGTGATCTGCCCACCTCTGCCTCCCAAAGTGCTAGGATTACAGGCATGAGCATTCTAGTACATTCTATTACATGTTCCAGTGTATTGAAACATACAGTGCAATATGCTGTCACAGAGCAGAGAGACTTTTAGAAGTCAGTTGGCTTATTCTCCTGTCACTAGGAAAATGATTCTCATCTTTATTTAACCATAAAAGAGTGGGAAACTTTTAGGCTTATTTGAGATTTCAGAATGCATTTATAACTAAAAACAAATCTCAAAACAACAATCTAGAATACCCATTTATTTATTTATTTATTTATTTATTTATTTGAGACGGAGTCTCGCTCTGTCACCCAGGTTGGAATGCAGTGGTGCGATCTCAGCTCACTCTAACCTCCTGGGTTCAAGCCACTCTCCTGCCTCAGCTTCTTGAGGAGCTGGGACTACAGGCACGTGCCACCATGCCCGGCTAATTTTTGTATTTTTAGTAGAGATGGGATTTCGCCATGTTGGCCAGGCTGGTCTCAAACTCCTGACCTCAGGTGATCCACCTGCCTCGGCCTCCCAAAGTGCTGGGATTACAGGCGTGAGCCACCATGCCTGGCCTAGAATGCCCATTTTTAAATGACAGCCCTCTGAATGCGTTGTGTCTACCCACACTCCCCTCTTTTAACTAATTGAAAAGATCACAGAAAGTTAGAGCTTTGGTATTAGTAATCACTGTTAACTGAAAAACCACCAGAAATTAAATAAAGCAACTCTGAAATTATAAGAAGTCAGCAGAATTCAACACAGTATCAAGAAGTGTGATTTAGCACCTATAGTATCCTTATAATCTTGGTGTCTAACTTGTCACGTCTTTGTCTCATGTATATTGATTTAATCGTTCAGCTTTCTTTTCTTTTTCTAGTAAAAGCACAGGAAGCCATCCTGAGTTTACTTATGTGGGTACTCTGATACATATACACAAACACATGCATATACCTACATTTGGTTTCATTTGTGTTCATTTTCTTACCAGCTTTCTGAAATTTAAAAATTTCAATCTCCTTTTGTCATTCTGATACTCATAAGTATAGAAAACATGATCGGTGGCCATGGTTTATGTACAGAAATGAGTATGTACCTATTTTTATTCTGAAATTTTCTAAGACAAATTGACTTTGCTGCAGCGAGAACACACAGACACCTTACGCCATCTGAATGTGATGCTGATGTTCACTGAGTGTGTGCTGGACCTGACAGCCATGAGGGGAGGAAACCCTGAGCTGTGCACATCTGCTGTGTCCTTGTACCAGATCCAGGAGAGTGTGGTGGTGGACCAGATCAGTCAGCTGAGCAAAGACTGGGGGTGGGTGCCCCCCTGTCATTCATTTCCATACTTTACATGCTTTGTCTAAACTTGTGTCTAAGTTGTAGGTATTGTCATCCACTGAAGATCATATCTCATTATTAAAAGCTAGGAGTCTCAATTATTTCTTTGTACTACATTTCACTATATGAGCCAAGACCTGGAAATTATGCAACCTCAGTATTGCCTTTCCTTGTAAATTATACTGTTGAAGATCTTCTATGTAAATAGATTGTATTGATTTTTATCTGAGTGTATCCGTTGTTTTCACAGTACACACATCTTTAACTATGCCTTGTCCCTCGAGAGTTTACTTGTGCATTAAGAAATTAAGGAGGGCTGGTCGCAGTGGCTTATGTCTATATGTAATTCCAGCACTTTGGGAGGAGGGGCAGAAGGATTGCTTGAGCCCATGGGTTCGAGACCAGCCTGGGCAATATGATGAATCCCTGTCTCTACAAAAAATACAAAAATTAGCTGGGCATGTGGTGCGTCCCTGTGGTCCCAACTATTAATATTCGGGAGACTGAGGTGGGAGGATCCCTTGAGCCCAGGAAGTAGAGGCTGCAGTAAGCCAAGATCAAGCCACTCTACTTCAGCCTGGGGGACAGAGCAAGACTGTCAAAAAAAAAGAAAGAAGAAAAGAAATCAAAGAGGATGCTATTCCTTTATAGAAAGGCAATTTTAATGGTGACCTGTTGTGTAGAGTTCCACATCTTACATTAGTTCACAAGATAACCCTCTGCTACTGTCTTTTGGGTGCAGGCGGGTGGAGCAGCTGGTGTTGTACATGAAAGCAGCACAGCTGCTTGCGGCTTCTCTGCATCTTGCCAAAGCCCAGATCAAGTCCGGGAAATTGAGCCCATCCACAGCTGTGAAACAAGGTATGGGAGAAGGCAGCGTGAGACTCCAGGGGTCGGTCCTTAAGTTGCTCTTTCCCGTCACACTGAGAGAGAGCGTCTGATGAGTACTCACTGTTGTTTTTATTTTTCAGTATTCTTAAAGGGAAAAGATGCTGGGTTGTTAGCTTTTTGCAGTTCAATTGATAGAAGTCAGAAGTGCATTATTTTCAATCTTTTCATATTGAAAGAGATAACATGAAAGAATCCTATTTCTGGTCCTTTTTTTGAATGATCACATAGTGACACCTTCCCTATATATCAGCAGGAAAGATACATATAACTGTGTCTTTATTTCTGGAGGAAAATTAAAATTAGTTCCCATCTCAATTTTTTTTCAGTTGTCAAGAATCTGAACGAACGATATAAATTCTGCATCACCATGTGCAAGAAACTTACAGAAAAGCTGAATCGATTCTTCTCTGACAAACAGAGGTTTATTGATGAAATCAACAGTGTGACTGCAGAGAAACTCATCTATAATTGTGCTGTAGAAATGGTAACCCTTCTAAGGTTTAATATTATATAGTACTACTTATCTTTAAGTGTCTTTTTAATTGAATATCTATATGACAGCTATCCTTTTAAAAGATAATGTCTCAAGTCCCAAGTATTGTGGATTGCCTTCTACTAAAGAAGTAATTGGATTTAAGCAACTCTTAATGTAATTTACTGGATGTATTTTAAGTAATTACAAATCCGTTTACCACATTTGCTAAAAGTTTATTACAGCTCTTATTAAACATTGCTGGCATTAGGCATGATCTAATCTTTTTTTTTTTTTTCTTGAGACGGAGTCACTCTGTCGCCCAGGCTGGAGTACTCTGTCTCCCAGGCTGGAGTACACTGGCACAATCTCAGCTCACTGCAACCTCTGCTTCCCAGATTCAAGTGATTCTCCTGCCTCAGCTTCCTGAGTAGCTGGGATTACAGGCACCTGCCACCATGCCCAGCTAATTTTTGTATTTTTAGTAGCGATGGGGTTTCGCCATGTTGGCCAGGGTGGTCTCCAACTCCTGGCCTCAGGTGTTCCACCCTCCTCAGCCTCCCAAAGTGCTGGGATTACAGGTGTGAGCCACTGTGCCCAGCCGATCTAATCTTTTTATAGTGTGCATCTAAAAGCATTAGCAGGATCTGTTTCTGCATTTTCTGTTGTTTAAGAAAGTTAGGCTTGATAAAACTCTTAGGAAAAACACTGCTTTATTAATGAATCCACACAAATTTATGTGCTCAGGTCCCACTTACTGATATTGTAGTATAGACACAAAGTAAAACCTCCTTTTCCTATTTTCTGGTTTTAATATTGGAAATAATTTGTTTTCTGCCTCTCTTGGGGAAAAATTGCTCTAAAGTATAAATAAAAATAGAGGCTGTTGAAAAAGTAGTTAAGTGGGATAAAATTCATTAGTTAGCCAATCATATTTTTTTCTTTTTTTTAGATGGAGTTTTGTTCTGTTGTCCAGGCTTACATGCAGCAGCATGATCTTGGCTCACTGCAACCTCTGCTTCCCAGGTTCAAGCGATTCTGCTCCCTTAGCCTCCCATGTAGCTGGGATTACAGGCACCTGCCACCACGCCCAGCTAATTTTTGTGTTTTTAGTAGAGACAGGATTTTACCATGTTGGCCAGGCTGGTCTTGAACTCTTGACCTCCGGTGATCCACCCACCTCGGCCTCCCAAAGTGCTGGGATTATAGGTGTGAGCCACCATGCCCGGCCTGCCAATTGTATTTCTAACACATTAACATAATAGATCCCCCTTTCCATTTTCTGTTTGTCTACTGTGAACTGTGCTGTTATAGTATATCCATGGCCTTATTTTGAAATTTATTAAAATAACCATAGGAAAATAACTTTGGAATATAAATTCTTGACAAAAATAGTATATATCATATTGCTGTAAACTATTGAGATGAATAATATGCACTGCATCACTGTATGCTGAGTTGAGACTTCATATGATAAATTATTTTTAGAATTTTGCACCAGAAAAATGTCCTCCATAAGGAATTATAATGCTGTTTTTCCTTCTCAGAATAAAGAGCCCTATAACTTAATAAATTCCTCCTTTCGTCCTGGCTGCTTAGTGAGCTTAGAGGCATTAACACTTAGTTACTTTTTTCTCTTTCCTTGTCCTGGCTCTAATCTTCTGTATCCATTTTATTTGCTTTATTGTTAGCTGCTTGAAATTATTTTTTTGAAGGAGAGAGAATAGCTAGGTGCAGTGGCATGCACCTGTAGTCCCAGCTACTCAGGAGGCTGAGGCGAGAGGATTGCTTGAGCTCAGGAGTTCAAGATCAGTCTAGGCAACAGAGCGAGACCCCATCTATATAAGAATACATAAATACATTTTAAAAATTAAAAACAAAAACAAGATATAGCATATTAACAAGTAAATTCGGATACTGGATTACTGAGAGTTCTGGTACTTAATGATCAAAGAGAAAATCAGAATGTCGATGGGGAAATCCCTGTGAATAATGCTACCATCCCCTCTTTCTGGAGAGCCCCTTCCCACATTTTTCCTCACCTGATTCATTTCTGCTGTTGTTGCTTTATGATTCAGCGCAAACAGCACCTCCTGGAAGCTTCCCCTAATCATCTTCTCCTTCCATAATATGGGTTAGAGGCATCCCCTATGTATTCCGTACCATCCAGTTTTTGCGGGACTGTATCTCCCTCCAGACTGCAAGCTCTCTCCTTCATTGTAGGCACAGTGCCTGGCACTTTGTAGATGCTCAATAAGTATCTTTGAATGAATGAATGACTACACCCAAAAATTATTTGGCTAGAAAAAGAAGCCAATAAAGCCAGTAAGTGACCATTAGCATCATTTAATTATATTATTGAAACCTACTTTAATGAAATTTCAGGTTACCCTTGTATGGAAGTGTGTGTTTAAAATCAATTTACAATGAAGTCATAAAAGAGCCAGTTTAGAAGGGTTCTAGTATGAAATTTATGAAGCATACCTCTGAATACCAGAAGGCTGTGTTTGAAAGCAGAGTGACTTTTTATGAAGTTGCTCTTATATATTGCTCATCCCAAAGAATCTTTGAGTTTTATGTAGTTTTGCAGACTGTATCACCTTACCAAAATGTGTTAATTTTAGGTGGATTCCATTTAAAGCTTCATTGCCCAAATGGATTTGTATTTTCTTGGAAAAATTGAGAAAATTGTGTTTTTGTTGACTGGTTCCAGGTTCAGTCTGCAGCCCTGGATGAGATGTTTCAGCAGACCGAAGATATTGTTTATCGCTACCATAAGGCAGCCCTTCTTTTGGAAGGCCTAAGTAAGATTCTACAGGATCCTGCAGATATTGAAAATGTACATAAATGTAAGTTGACTTACAAAGTACTCTATTTTTTGACTTCATTTTAGTTGTCTGTCACAGGCATAGTACAAAGAGCTTGGAGTTTGGAATCCTGCCTTGGTTTGAATCGTGGCTTTCCAGCCTTGAGCAAATCACTGAGCCTTTGTGTGGCCTCAGCTTCTTTTTCATAAAATAGGAGTAGGGCCAGGCATAGTGGCTCACGCCTGTAATCCCAGCACTTTGGGAGGCCAAGGTGGGCGGATCACCTGAGCTCAGGAGTGCGAGACCAGCCCGGCCAACATAGTGAAACCCCATCTTTACTAAAAATACAAAACTTAGCTGGGCATCATGGCACATACCTGTAAGTTCCACTGCTCGGGAGGCTGAGACGGGAGAATCGCTTGAACCCAGGAGGTGGAGGTTGCAGTGAGCTGAGATTGTGCCACTGCACTCCAGCCTGGGCGACAAAGCAAGACTCCATCCTACGTAGTTAGGTAGGTATGTAGGTAGGTAGGTAGGTAGGTAGGTAGGTAGGTAGATACATACATACATACATACATAGATACATAGATAGATACATAGATAAATAGATGCATAGCTAGATAGATACAGCAGTGCCTGCCTTGCAGGGTTGTTGTGAGGATTATAGGTGATGCATGAAAAGCACTGGTGACTGCGTAATTCATCTTTAGATTTCTACACTGTGTTACTTTGTTGGCAAGTGTTCGTATATGTAGGAGGACTTTATTTTTATTATTAAATGTAACTGTTTTAAGCCTCATGGGCTTAGTGACTGAAGAGTCCCGTGAAACTTCTGTGTACTGCAGACTTGGTATAGATAGCAGAGTGGAGATTGATGGGATACCAGGATGTTATTACTTATCACATACAAGCCCAATAATCTGGTTGTTTAGGCAGAGGTGGTGGACTGGTTGGAGTGTATGTGGTCCTGCTACATTTTGAATAGCCACAAGAGGATGGCAGTTCTAAGACTATTTGCAGTTATGAGCAAGCTAGTTACGTAGCAAGCTAGCCGATGTGCTTACCTAAATTTTACCACTTTGCAGCACTAAGCCAGAAGTCATATCTAAACTATTACCAAGCAGAAAGAAGAAAACATATTCAGAACTGTTAACTTCGGGGCAAAGATAGAATAGAGATGACAATATAGTGATTTTTTTCATTAGTTCTTCATTTTTGTTATTTTATTTCTAGATAAATGTAGTATTGAGAGAAGACTGTCGGCGCTCTGCCATAGCACCGCAACCATGTGAGCAGCAGGCTCATCCCGTGGACCGGTGGTGGGAACGTGAGGTGATGCCTTTGGGATTACAGCTTGAGTTCTGTCACCCCATCCCCAGGAAACTGTAGCTTCTTAACTGGTGACTACCAAAGAACAAGCAGTGATTTGAAAAAGGAAAAACAATCCAAAAACTACATATTTGTAGGAAATCTGCCTTATTGGAGAAAGTCACCCTTTCCCTTTTTCTTTGTAGAAGCAGGAGCAAGAGTGTTTGGCTCCCAGTTTGGACTTGGTGAATAAATATACCTTAGAACTAGGATAATCGGTACAGTTATTCTTAAAGATAATTAAAAATGAAACAGTGTTCATCAGAGCAGTGTGTGAAATTCCATGTGTTTGCTGAGGTATAAAGGTAAAAGTATTCACCCCTCATTCAGGCAGTTTGATATTTGGAGTAAGTTTGTTTAAATCTGAGCATGCATCTTTAAACAGCTCAGGAAGAAATAGCTTAAGAAGAAGTGAAACATGGATCTTGGAAGAAATTTTGAAATCTTCAATTTGATCCTAATATGGACACATGTTAATCTTCCAAAATCTTTCATATTGCACTAATTTATTAAAACAACTGTGTATTGGATTTTGTAATTTAACTAAGGCACAATGGACTTGTTTAAAATATTTTACTTGATTGTATACATATACCCTTTCCAGAATTCACATGTAATCTCCAGTGAACTTTTAAGTGGTTAAAACTTGTATTCATGTGAACCTTTGCACATTTTTTTTTTTACTTCTTCATCTACACCTACAGATTTTCTCAGTAATGTTTTTGTTAGCTTTTGGTTCCATTTTTTATTGTGCATGCAGAATGTACATTGATGCCTGTGACCTTAGGTTTATTAAAGGCTAGGTTTATTTGGGCAGTATTAGAAACAAAATCATAGATCAAGAGATACTCTTGATAATTTGAATAGGGCCAAAACAAAGTTGGTGACCTAAAGGCTTGTTAGTGATGTGGAGTTCCTACATGCAGTGAGTGGAAAATGAAGTTCGTTTTCTCTTAGGAAAATGGGCAGCTGTCTTCTGCCTAATGTGTATTTTTCATGTTAATCCTGACAGTTCACCAAATAGCTAGTCATGGAGAATGCAGGCAGTTAACTTAATATCCCTCCAGGAATGGTTCCTACGTTGTGTATTATTTGGTTTCTTTTACTTACCTGCTTGAATACTTGAATAAACCATTCACCAATTTTAATCCTTTTACATAAAATAATCTGAACTCTTTGACAAATTGCACAGAGCTCTTTGGCATTAATCTAATTTTAATGTACTGATTAAAACAAACATGGTTTTCCTTTACTTTGACAAAGTAATGTAATTTTTACCTTATTTATCTGTATGAAATTCCAGTAGTTAATTTGAACATTTATTTATATGACGTTTGTATTTTTAGGTCTTTAATACAGTGTTTCTACCTCTCATTTGTAACTGCATGCATTATTCTTGAAACTAGGTAAAACTCACTGAATTGTTGTGTAATAGCCTTTTTATTATTGCCTGTACAAATGTATATTAAGGTAAAATAAAACTGACAAAGTGTTTCTAGGGTGTAGCTGGATACATATTAAGTGGCTTGTTGAGCCAGGTACTTCCTTAGGGAGTTTAGAGACTTGGCCATGAATATCCTTTGTCCTGCCCCAGGATTTAGATCTCGGCTACTGTCATGCAGGCTTCCAGGAACAGAGACTGTTTTACCTCCACAACCCTATTTGTTATTAGTGATACTTTATTTTATATAATATTTTTTATTCACAGTGAAATTTCATTCATGTTCTTTCAGTTATCACCTGTGTTATCTCAGTTGTAGGTTTATTCTATCCTCTCCTCTTCCTCTCCCAACAGGTTTAGAGAGGGGAAGTGATTGGCCTAAAGTCAGGAACTAGGCAAGTGGTCAAGCCATGCTTTGTGACTTTCATGTTAATTCTTCTTGTTCTTGTATATTAAAGGTCTTGGGGTAGATGGTGTGTGTGAAACAGTGAAGTCTCAACAGCAGAAAAGAACAAAATGTAAATTCATGAATAATGGTTCTGGTTATACTTCCATTATCAAGGCTAATTGTTTTAAGAGATTTTGCCTTGAGTATAGCAATAATAAACAAATGCTCTATGTTTCCCTGAGTATTTTAAATTTCATATTATGTTTCATAGAGTGGAAATGTACCAGTTCATACATTCATGGGTTGACACCTGTATTCAAGCCATAACCTGGAAAATTGCTGACCAGCTATTCCTACTCTAAGGGTTTGCTTTAACTATACCCTCCACTGGACTATATATAGAGAGAGAGCCTGTGCTGTATATAGTTGGTTTCCCACAGTCCCTGTCCCCTCCTTCCATTGAGAGAAGTAACCAGAGCAACAGTTGTTCTCCCTCGCTGGAGTGGTGAATAGGAGCCAGGAGGAGGGGACTGTTAGGGTCGGGCTGCCTCAGTCTCCACAGTAATTAAGAGGAAATTGAGTTGGATACAGTGGACATGAGGCCTGGAATGGGTACCCCAAACCCATGCATCTTGGAGTGTCTGAGTCCCCACGCCCCCTTCTGCATGCCAGGAATACTCTGTGCAGCCATCTTGTGACTGCTTCAGTCCAGAGAAGGATAGCATCCATCCCTCCTTCCAGCTCGCCTCTCTGCTGAGGCTTTCTCCTCTCCACTCAGCTAGCTATTTGCAACAGCTTCTCTCCTGGCACTTGTCTGGGAATACCAAGTTAAAAATTATAACACCCAATTTTGGTAACTTTAGTTGAGAGAAACCTCTAGTGAAGACTGATAAGTAACTTATTGCCCATTCCCATGTTCCTTTGTCTCCACCAAGAGGAATTACCAGCCCAGCAGTTCTGCCCTCACTAGAGTCCCGTCTAGGAGCTTGAGAGGAGAGGATTTTTAGGGCTGGACTGCCTCAGTCTGCACAGTAATAAGTTGAGCTGGACACAGTGGACATGAGGACCTGGACTCAGATATCTGAAGAATCCTTATTTTTTGTTTGTTTGTTTGTTTTGAGACGGAGTCACCCTATTGCCCAGGCTGGAGTGCATTGATGCAATCTTGGCTCACTGCAACCTCTGCCTCCCAGGTTCAAGTGATTCTTCTGCCTCAGCCTCCCAGGTAGCTGGGATTACAGGCATGCGCCACCACGCTCAGCTATTTTTCGTATTTTTAGTAGAGACGGGGTTTCACCATGTTGGTCAGGCTGGTCTTGAACACCAGCCTCAGCCTCCCAAAGTGCTGGGATTACAGGCGTGAGCCACCGTGCCCGGCCAAAATCCTTAATGTTTTTGTTTTTTGGTTTTTTTTTTGAGACAGTCTTGCTCTGTCACCCAGGCTGGAGTGCAGTGGCACAATCTCGGCTCACTGCAAGCTCTGCCTCCGGGGTTCACGCCATTCTCCTGCCTCAGCCTCCCGAGTAGCTGGGACTACAGGCACCTGCCACCACGCCTGGCTGATTTTTTATATTTTTTAGTAGAGGCGGGGTTTCACCGTGTTAGGACGGTCTTGATCTCCTGACCTCGTGATCCGCCCGCCTCGGCCTCCTAAAGTGCTGGTATTACAGGCGTGAGCCACCGTGCCTGGACTATCGTTAATGTTGATATTAGTGGTTAGCACATGTTTTGGAGGAGGACTTCACACTTTTTTAACTATGCTCCCTCGTATTTTCTGTAAGCAATCTTAAATTCTTTCTGGAATAAAGCAAGGTTGATCAGTATTTCTCAAGGAGGATTATTTGGCAGGGAGTAGCTACTGCTCAGAGAACTTGGTATTGTTGTTACATGCATCCTGGAAGCATCTGTGCCTATTTCTGGACAGCCTCAGACCACTTTCTTCTGAGTCCTGGACCCTTGAATCTGCAGCCAAGCAAACTCTTGGGTCCCTCCCAAGTCTCATGTTTAGTAAAGCCCTGTGAGAATAATTTTATTGGGGGAGGAGTCGAGATGATACTTCCCTCACCTGCGTCAGAGGAAACCACATCAGAAACAATCCACCTAGAAAAACACTGCATACAGGAAAACTGACAACTTGCCCTGAGAAATCACAGCCTTGGTGCAAGAGGTGAAGCCGAACTGGTAAAAGATCAAAGTGAATTCAGAGATCAGACTGTACTAGGGAAAGGAGCAGAGGCTGAGATCCTGCTGCCAGTGTGACCTCTCACAGAGTAGCCCAGCGGAGGCTGTGCAGAGATGGCCAGAGCCAGGACCCAGCCCTGCGGAGCCCCTGAGCACATGTGGTCCCGAGTGAAGCCGTGCCTGTTGCTCTGAACAGGTGGGATCGATCTGTAGGTTTTTCCTCTTTTCACAGAGCGTGGCTCTCCTTAGGTCTGCACTCCCTCTCTGCGCAGGGCGGACCTCCCTGGGCTCTGCAGCATGACCTCCTGTCCCAAGACAGTCGTGCTCTTGGACAGTTAGCTTTTATCATTAGGAAGTGCCCACATGAGCTCTTGTTTATTGGAAACCGTGTTCTATGCCTCCTTTGGGGTTTCTGCAACTCAATTTGGCAGGTCGCTTAGTGTTCCACCTGGTCTCAAACTCCAGCTCCACCATGTGCAGTTGTGTGTTCTTCGGCAAGTTCCTCCCTTCCTCCAAATCTGTCAGTGGGGGAAGAGTGCTTGTTTCACAGAGTTGAGGTGAGAAATAAGTTAATGAATATGAAATTCTTTGCCCAGCCCCTGGCACATGGAAGAGCTCAGCAATGCTGTATCCGTTGTAGTGGTCATCACTCTGTGGCTCTTCACTGCTCTTGTTTTGTTTTGGGAGGGGGTGGAGAACAATTTGTTCTGTGTTTGTGTGGGGCAAGGCCTGTCTTCAGGGCTCTCGAACCACGTGCGCTCTCGCTGGAGCTTCTGAAAGGACACAGTTCTTGCATACAAGTTGCTTTCTCCAGCTTGCCCACCAGGCAGTCTGGCTTCAGACATCTGTGTTGCCCTTTTAAGTCAATTTGGCTGTTTAAGTGGAATGTTTGTGTCAGTCTGATAATTGTTAATTCATTTGATCCTCATACCAACCCTTACTTGCCTCCTTTTACAGATGGAAAAATCAAACTTGGAAAGTAATTTCCACAAGGAAAAGCCCCACGGCTGGAAAGCGGTGGGAGCAGGAGGCCACACTGGGTGCAGGAGTACCCACCTTCCCACAGGAGCCCCACACCGTCTCACCCTTAGAAAACCCAAATGCTCACTCCTTGTCTTTCTAATGCATTCTTTCTGATGTACAGGAAGAGGGGAAAGAAGGAAGAGCTTTTCCGTTTGGTGCTCCAACGTCTCCTGCTGGACCCATCTTCTGCCTAGTGGAAGGCAGCAAAATTTCAACAAACAGGTGAGGTTGAGCAGCTTGGTGCAACCCCATGGGGCCTGGAGTTGGAGCTGAACAGTAATGGATTTCAGAGACCACCCTGAAACGCCCAGTAAAAAAGACTTCAGAGACATGTTAATAAACTCAAGCATTTGATCGACCCACTTTTAAGTGTTCCTGTTTGCTTGTTTTTGCATGTGGCAGTGAAATTGAGCAGGAGGGAATTGTTTCAGTGGGAAGTGGGAGGACCCTCAAGTCTAGATGTGCCCAGAGGACCCTCCCCCACCACAGGCCCTGCCGCCTGCTGGGGCCAGTTGCTTCACTGATGGCAGTAGACATAGCCCCGTTCTCCAGGAACGCCCTTTAGAGGCTGCCCTGCCGAGGCTGCGTGCACTCCCATTCTCACCTTGGCCTGCCCAGCCTAGCGTTCAGTGCCAGTCCCCTTTGGCTTACGCAGGAGGAGGACAGCATGTAGAACCCCATCTCCAGCCACCAAGTCCACCCAGTTGCTGCCTTCTCCTACCTTCTGTCCTATTGTTCCCATCTCAGCCCTTGTTTACACTGTTTACTCAGAGTAACCCTTGTTTACTCAGCCCTCACATGAAGGCCCTTGTTTACACTGGCACCCCCACCCGCTACTACAGGGAGAGGCTGGGGAAGAGGATAGTGGTTGAGCCTGGCCAGATCTCTGGAAGGCCTCTCCCAAGTCTCACGGGCAATAAAGTGACTTCCTGTCTAGCACATGGATTCCCTTCAGGAAGCAGTGATGGGAAACCTACAGCCAGAGCTTCTGGGGGGCCCTGGGTGGCTAGAGGTTATTGCTCCACTTCCTCTGGAAAATTTCAGTGAAGATGAAGATGAGTTGATAAACTTTGGAGCTAAACCAAAGATGGCTGATTTAGGTAGGAATTCTCATAAAGAGCAGAAAGAGTGCAGGCTGCTGATTTGTATGGAATGCCTTGTGGTTGGAAAACGGATTTAGTTTCTAGTAGAAACCCAGAATATTTTGAGCACGAACAGTTTTGTTTCCATAAATCCCTTTTACATTCTGAGAAAGAAAACAGCACCCCCATACACCTGTCTCTTCGGGAGAACTTTCCTACAATATGATGAAAGTAAGCACAAAAGGTTTGAATACATTTTAAGTGTTTATAAGATGATAAAGATACATCTGTGGGTGTCCAAAGGAATAAGTTTTCCTTCCCTATCTGTAGTGTCTGATGGACCTGGAAAATGGGAATTATTTTAGAGGGTGGGTGAGGTTTGTTTGTTTGAGGCGGAGTCTTGTTCAGTCACCCAGGCTGGAGTGCAGTGGTGCGATCTCAGTTCACTGTGACGTCCGCCTCCCAGGTTCAAGTGATTCTCCTGCCTCAGCCTCCCAAGTAGCTGGGATTACAGGTGCCCGCCACTAGGCCTGGCTAATTTTTTTTGTGTTTTTAGTAGGGATGGGGTTTCAGCATGTTGGCCAGGCTGGTCTCAAACTTCTGGCCTTAGATGATCCACCGCCTCAGCCTCCCAAAATGCTAGGATTACAGGAGACATTTAATTTTATATTCCATAATGCTGATATTTTTCACCATGAGCTTATATAATTTAAAAAAAATTTTTTTTTTTTTGAGACAGAGTGTCACTCTGTTACCCAGGCTGGAGTGCAGTGGCACTATCTCAGCTCACTGCAACCTCTGCTTCCTGGGTTCAAGCTATTCTCCCACCTAAGCCTCCCAACTAACTGGGATTACAGGTGTGTGCCACCACGGCTGGCTAACTTTTTTTTTTTTTGTATTTTTTTGAGACGGAGTCTCACTCTGTCACTTTGGCTAGAATGCAATGGCGTGATCTTGTCTCACTGCAACCTCCGCCTCCTGGGTTCAAGTGATTCTCCTGCCTCAGCCTCCTGAGTAGCTGGAATTACAGGCGCGTGCCACCACGCCCAGCTCATTTTTGTATTTTTAGTAGAGACGGGGTTTCACCATGTTGGCCAGGCTGGTCTCAAACTCCTGACCTCAGGTGATCTGCCCACCTCGGCCTCCCAAAGTGCTGGGATTATAGGCATGAGCCATTGTGCCCGGCCTAATTATGTAATTTTTAAAAACAAAGTTTTTTTAAGTATAGGAAAACTGAAAGACTAGGAAAGATTTGCAGTAAATTCAACAGATGAAGGGAGGTTAAAGTAGGGGAAAATGTTAGGAGAAAATCCAGAAATTCTCTTTGCTCCTGACAGCAATGGTGAGCAGCAGAGGGGCCTGAAAGGGTAGTGGGTTTGAGAGGCCGTGGTGTCCTGTGGGGCCCTGCCACAAGCCGTGGTTGCCTCCTGTGTGCGCCGACACTGACCTGGGTGAGACGCCTCACTCCCTGGGCTTCCCTGTCCTTGTCAGTAAAGCAGAGACAGAAACACAACATGCCTCTCGGGTTTCCTGCGAGAGTTAAATGAGCTGCCGTGGAAAGTGCCCGTGGCAGTCCCTCCCTGAGGCTGGTGTGGCCAGCAGTGGGAGTAGCAGAGGGAGACTGAAAGGACACAGAAGGCCTCAGGATCCACTCTGTTGTTTCTCCTCATTGGCCATGAGATGTGCTTCCTCTTTGTCGCATCTGTATTTTGGAAACATAAACCCTCCTTTCCATGGAACATGTGCTAAAATAACATTTCTTAGGAAAGTTGATCTCAAGAATATATCGTTCACTCAGTAACAAAGGAGTCAGCAGTGTGACAAATGTCAATTCAAAACAGACATGAAAACTGAGGTCTGTTCTGGAAACAGGATGCTTATTACATAAGTAATTTGTGAAAAATAAGTTGCTTATTTTGGTAAAGGTCACAGTTTCCTTTTACGTCTATGGTCATAGAAACATTATATGGGTTGTTACAGAGGAAGTCTGGGGCAGGATGGTCCAAGATACCAGGTATGTAGACCAGGGGTTGATAAGCTTTTCCTGTACTGAAAAATACAAATATTTTAGGTTTTGAAGACCGTCTGGTCTCTGTGGCAACTGCAGGAGTCCCACCTTATTCATGAGGTTATGCTCCAAGACACCCCAGTGGATGTCTGAAACCTTGGAAACTGCCAAACCATATATGTATGCTGTTTTTCTCTATACAATCACATAGTATAGGGTGGATCACATATGTGGCGTGGACACGACAGACAAAGGGAATGATTTGTGTCCCAAGTGGGATGGCAGAAGACTACATCACACTGCTCAGAATGGCGTGCAACTTAAAACTTAGGAATTGTTCATTTCTGGAATTTTCCATTGTTTTCTTTCTTTTCTTTTTTTTTTTTTTTTTTGAGACAGAGTCTCTGTCACCCAGGCTGGAGTGCAGTGGCATGATCTTGACTCACTGCAACCTCTGCCTCCCGGATTCAAGCGATTCTTCTGCCTCAGCCTCCCCATTAGCTGGGATTACAGGCCTTGTGCCACCACGCCCAGCTAATTTTTACATTTTTAGTAGAGACGGGGTTTCACCATCTTGGCCAGGCTGGTCTTGAACTCCTGACCTCCGGTGATCTGCCAGTCTCAGCCTCCTGAAGTGCTGGGATTACCGGCGTGAGCCACTGCATCCAGCCTTAAACAGAATTTAATGAAATGTTAGTTTACAGCATGCAAATTTTTCTCCATTGGTAGTTTTGGAACATATTTGTTTTTCTGCTTCTTTGAGAAATGAGGTGTTCTACTTTTAATCTTCCTGTGTGTTATTTGGACAAGTTACCTTCCCATCCTGAGCCTCGGTTTTTCCATCCATTAGAGAAGATAAGAGGACTACTACCTTCTAATCCTACCTGTGTGGGGAAAATGCTCTTTGCACAGTGCCTGGCATTTAGCAAGAGCTCAATAAATGGTGGCAGTAAGCAAAGTGAAGCTCCCCCTGCCATGCTGGGATTTGATGCCCCTGTTCCTAGAAACAGCTGCCTACAGTGCCAGGGAGCCCGGCCTTGGGCTGTTGCCCTGTCTCTCAGCAGGGCTATGTGAGCATATTGATTTTTGCAAAACCAAGTTCTGGTTCCTTGCTGTGGTGCTGACAAAAAACCATGGGGCTGATCCTCTATAAATATTTTAGCTCTGTCCTCTGTTTTTTAAATACGAAATGTGTACTCTCGCCCTTGCCTGTCTGAATTGAAACAAACTCTTTTGAGGTCATGTGCCTCTGGACCCCCACAGCCATGCACTGTCAGCGGCAGGCCCTACCCCTGGGACTCATGTACCCACTTCAGTGCCTTCTCTGCCCTTGGAGAAGGAGCTTAGGTCAGGCCCCACACACCTGTCCAGCCCCATGTGTCTCCCCGACCAGCCCCACTGCCAGCAGCGCTCGGTGGGCTGAGCCAGACCCGGGCCAGCCCTCAACCAGCAGAGGGCGCCCTCCTCCAGGCAGTGAGGCCTCTCGGGCTGCTCCCTGAGAAAGGACAGTTTCTTTCTTTCTCCCTGAGAAAGGGGAGGGGAGAAGGGACAGTGAGGTAACTTCTTCCCAAGGGGTCGCCATCAGGGACCCCTTTGAGAGTCTGAGGAAAACCTCAGAAAAGGCACAAACTCACAGAAAACATGAGAGCTGCCCTCTTGGTGCCCCCCTGTCACTAGATGATGGGGACTCCCAGCTCCCCGGAAGCCCATCTCCCTTCTTAAGGGAAGCAGTGAGGTGAGTCCTCAAGTCCCTTTTCCCCAAAGAAGCTCTGCTGTCTTGCCCCAAAGATTCCTCGATCCCCTCTTGGGGCTGGTCAGATCTGCCCTTGCCTTGAGAGGGGCCTGGGGAGCGAGCTTGCCCCGAAGGAGACTCGGACCTGCAGAACTAAGGGCCATCCCCAGGAGGGAAGGGCTGCCCTCAGCACATGTCCCTTCTGGGGCCTGCCTCTGCTCGGCAGGGTGGGGGTGCCCCATGTGGAGGACTGCTCTAGATGGGCTTTTGTAGGTGAGAAAGGTAAGACCTCAGGCCTACTAGCGCATAGAAGAAAAAGATTCTGGCCAGGCTTGGTGGCCCACGCCTGTAATCCCAGCACTTTGGGAAGCCAAGGCAGGTAGATCACCTGAGGTCAGGAGTTCAAGACTAGCCTGGCCAACATGGTGAAACCCTGTCTCTACTAAAAACACAAAAATTAGCTGGGTGTGCTGCCTGGCACCTGTAATCCCAGCTACTTGGGAGGCTGAGGCAGGAGAATCGCTTGAACCCAGAAGGCAGAGATTGCAATGAGCCAAGGTCACGCCATTGCACTCCAGCATGGGCAACGGGAGTGAAACTCCATCTCAAAAAAAAAAAAAAAAAAAAAAAAAAGGCCTGCTGCCAGGAGAAGGTCTGATATGGGGCAGGCGGGGTCTAGGGTAGGAAGAAATTCCCTTCCCTGGATGTTTCCTATGCCAGAGGCTAATGGACAAATTTTGAGAAATTGTGATGTTTGGCTTGATATTGGGTCTTTTTTTCCTGCGTCATTCATGCCCTCAAAGCCGTTTGTTAAGCACCTGCTGTGAGTTGGTGCTATACTATGACACGGGAGAACGCCAGGGCATGGCCTGCCCTCATGGGGCACACACTGTAGATAGGATGTTGATAAAGACAACATGACAATTGTAACTAATGCTACAGAAGACAGGTAGGTGATGTTGTTATGTGGACTTGTGGGAGGGGAACCGGACCAGCCAAGGAAGTCAGGAAAGAAGGGAGCATGAAGCCGGCGGAGAAGGAAGTGTTCTGAGCGGGGGACCAGCGTGTGCAAAGGCCAGCAGGTTTGCTTTCTGCAGTGCAGTAATCACGTTTGGAAATTATCTTGTGTGTATTTTTACTTGTTCATTATTATTATCACCTCACTAAAATGTCAGCTCTCTGAAGCCAGGAACCTTACTGTCTTACTGTGTCCCTAGCTCCTAGGACAGTACCTGGGAGATAGTAGGTACTCAACATATATTTGATATTTGTGGAAAATAATGGCTGACATACACTGCATGTCTTCCCTGTGCCAGTCAGTTTTTTTTTTTTTTTTTTTTTTTTTTTTGAGACGGAGTCTCACTCTGTTGCCCAGTCTGGAGTGCAGCGGCGTGATCTCGGCTCACTGCACCTCTGCCACCCAGGTTCAAGCGATTATGCTGCCTAAGTCTCCCAAGTAGCTGGGATTACAGGTGCCTGCCACCACACCTGGCTAATTTTTGTAGTTTTAGTAGAGATGGGATTTCACCATGTTGGCCAGGCTGGTCTTGAACTCCTGACCTCAGGTGATCCACCTGCCTCAGCCTCCCAAAGTGCTGGGATTACAGGCGTGAGCCACTGCGCCCTGCCCGCCAGTCACAGTTCTAAGCATTTTATATGAACCCACAGCCAGCCCATGAGGAAACTGAAGCTTAGAGAGGTTAAGTAACTTGCTTAATTTCTCATAGGTGGTGAGTGCCTGAGCCAGGATTCTAACTCAGGCAGGCTTCCTCCAGAGCTCATGTTCTTACAGCCCATCTCTAGATGTAAATGAAGCAGATGGATCTGCTTAGGTGCAGCTTTAAGCATGTCTATGTATATGTGAGCAAGTCGGGGATTTCAGCCCACGAGAGAACACAAGCTGTCAGCACTGTCACTGTGTGACTGCAGGTCAGAGAGTCTGGGTGGGAAGAGGAGAGAGAGGAAGAGGTACGTTGATGAGCTTGCAGCCTTTTTTTTTCTTTTTTTTTTTTTAGACGGAGTCTGGCTCAGTCGCCCAGGCTGGAATGCAGTGATCTTGGCTCACTCCAACCTCTGCCTCCCGGGTTCAAGCAATTCTCCTGCCTCAGCCTCCCGAGTAGCTGGGACTACAGGCGCACACCACCATGTTTGGCTAATTTTTGTATTTCTAGTAGAGATGGGGTTTTACCACGTTGGTCAGCTGGTCAGGAACTCCTGACCTCAAGTGATCCACCCACCTCGGCCTCCCAAAGTGCTGGGATTGCAGACGTGAGCCACCGTGCCCGGCCTTGCAGCCATTTTTAAGCATGGGATGTGGCTTAATCAGACTGGCAGGTTGCAGAAAAGATGAGAGGGGCACAGATGGATTCAGGGAGACCAGATGAAACTTACTCACATGAGAATGATGGATGATTTCAATAGATGAGTAGGAGTTAAAATGCCTTGGAGATCAATAGGATGTGGGTATCTATCAGTATTCTCAGTTGCTAGAAAGTGTATGAGTTAATTTTTGCTGTATAACAAGCCACTCCAAAACTTAATGGCTTAAAATAATAAGCACATAGTATTTCTCATCATGCTTATGGGCGAGTTAGGCAGCTCTGGTCTGAGTCAACATGGCTGATGGTCAGTGGTCTAAGACAGCTTCACTTGGGTTTGTAGACTTGCATGATGTTTAGCTGGGACATCAAGGATGACTTGGCCTCCTGTCTGCCATCATCTGGCAGGCCAGCTCAGCCTTGTTTACATGGTGGTGTCCCATGGTAGGCAGAGAGCAAGTCCCAGGGCGCAAGCACCAGCACCCTACGTGTCTCTGCGTGCCTCATATTTGCCAAAGTCCCATTGGCCAAAGCGAGCCCCATGACCAAGTCCAGATTCAGGAGGTGGAGAAATCCCCCTCTTGGTGGGGTTTATGGTAAAGGCACATTGTAAAGCTCTGTACATACAGGGATGGGAGGAATTCCTATGGCCATGTTGTGCAGCTTAGCACAAATGGGGACATAGGAACAACTTTGGCTTATTTAAGCAGAAAAGAACTTGTTATTTTTTTTAAAGGCTATTTGTAAGAATTTTGGGGGAGGCCTGGAGAGCTGGGGAAAAAAAGTCGGAAATGAAGCTGCAGAACTGGAATAGGCAGAGGACGTCATTGCATTGCTGACACTGTGTCCGCTGCCTCTCGGGAAATTTGATCTTGTGGCAACCACTACTGCTGTCAGAGAGAAAAACCCCTGAGGTCCCCACGTCTTGGCTCTTTTAAGGTCCAGTGTCGACCTGTTGGATTGGTGAAGCTAGGTCACATGCTAGGAGACCCTGTCTGCAAGGTGGGCCGAGCTTCCAGCAGCGTGCCTGGCACAGCCTTTGTATAGAGAGGAGAGGCTGAGGGGAAGGATAGACAGACACGTGGGCAGTTGGTGCATGGCTTTGCTGATTGGTCAGGGGCTTAGAAGAAGCAAGATTGGCAAGTTGGAGCAAAGGAGATCTGGAAAAGACTTGTGATAACCCAGGCAGTGAGCAGACAGTACTGTGTTTAGTGTCAGCGCCCACCAGAGGGGCACAGGACAAACCAGGTGGACAGGACGACTTGTCCAGTGAAGGTCAACTGGCCTCCATCCTTGGCCACCCTGGTGCTTGCACCGTGAGCCCAGGATAAGCCTGCCATGGTGACGGAGCTGCAGGCTACCCATGGGCCCAGCAGGCTGATTTTGCTAAGCTCAACCTGCCAGCAGCAGAGAGCAGTGCTGAGTCCTCCGGGTGAACCATTGCCAGGGGAGACCAGCCAGACCACTGCTCAGGCGCCTCCGCGGAAATAGCCAGGACCCAACTCAGTGTTGCCCTTGCGCTGGCTATCCTTCCCCAGCCCCGCTTTTGAGGGATGCTAGGTGAGACTGCTTTGAGTGTCCCTCTCCGATGGAGGGCTGAGGCTGCTGCCACCCCTCCTTGGTGGCACCTTTGGGAGAGCTTTTCTATGTATCTTCTGAAGCTTGGGGGACATGCTAGGTGGGTGTCTGATGCCTGAAAAATCAAATGGCCAAGAGTTCATTTCTGGCCAGCTGCTCTCAAACACTTTGTAGGCCAAAGGCTGTGCAGCAGTGCCGAGGGGGCGATGTGGGCAGAGACCCAGGCAGGGAGAGCTGGGGGTCCTGTCCAACATGGCTGCTCCAGGGCTTGGGGTAAGGGGGCCTTGGCAGGAAAGCAGGGAGTGTCTGTCAGAGGCTAAGGGGCAGCGGAGGAGCATGAGCCATCTGTAGAGATGGCGTATCCTCCGTCAAAGGGAGCCCAGGGCAGCAGTCCTTGGGGACAGAGGGTGTGGGAGGCTGTCAAAAGCTGCTGTGTGAGCAAACAAGCCTTGGACCTCAGAGGAAACCACCTGAGACTGGCGCGAGACGAGAAAGCTGCTCCCCGGCCCCTTTGCCTACCTTCCCTCTGTGATCTTGGTGGAGCCAGGGCTCACTGAGGCTGAGGAGGAGGAGGGGGGGGGGGGGAGGAGGAGGAGCAAGGAGGGGGAGGAGAAGGAGGAGCAAGGTGGGGAGGCTGAGAAGCCTATAGGGCCTCCTGCCCACCACAGCATCTGCAGCTGCAGAGGCCCACTGGGTGAGGTACCTGGAAGAGGCTCCAAGGATTACCCCAACGGGCATTTTTTTTTTTTTTGAGACAGAGTCTCGCTCTGTTGCCCAGGCTGGAGTGCAGTGGCATGATCTCGGCTCATTGCAACCTCCGCCACCAATGTTCAAATGACTCTCCTGCCTCAGCCTCTCGAGTAGCTGGGACTACAGGCGTGTGCCACCACGCTGAGCTAATTTTCTTGTATTTTTAGTAGAAATGGGGTTTTGCCATGTTGGCCAGGCTGGTCTCGAACTCCTGACCTCAGGTGATCTGCCTGCCTCGGCTTCCCAAAATGCTGGGATTACAGGTGTGAACAACCATGCCCGGCCCCAACAGGCGATTTTTTTTAACTGACTGAAATCAAGTTGTTATTCATGATCGGAGAGGGACTGGGAACGTCATGGACTTGCCCCAGTTCTCGTCCCAAGGTCCAGGAAGAACTAGCTCCAGAGGTCAGAGGAGAGAAAAGAAGAGAGTTGTTTTTCTGACGGCAAACTCTGAGACCTGCCGGTTTACTGTAGCGATTAAGTTACCTCCATGAAAATAAGTGTTGTGAGGATGTGGAGAAATTGGAACCCTTGTGCATGGTGGTTGGGAATGTTAAAATGGTGCAGCTGCTGTGGAGAACAGTCTGGCAGTTCCTCAGAAAGTTAAACATAGGATTACCACATGATCCAGCAATTCTGCTTCTGATTATATACCCGAGAGAAGCGAAAGAGGGTCTCGAGGAAATCCTCGCACCCCCATGTTCATTGCAGTGTGATTTGCAATAGCCAAAATGTGGAAGCAGCCCAAGTGTCTGTCCATGGGCTGGTGAGTGGAGGAGCAAAATGAGGCGTAGACAGACGGTGGGATGTTACTCAACCTGAAAAAGGAAGGAAATCCTGACGTGCTGCAACACGGGATGCACCTTGAGGACATCACGCTGAGTGAAAAAAGCCAGACACAGAAGGACAAATTTTCTGTGATTCCACTTCCATGAGGCACTGAGTCGCCAGGTTCGTAGAGACAGAGGAGAATGGTGGTTTCCAGTGGCTCTGGGGAGTTTTTTTAATGGACACAGGGTTTCAGTTTGGGGAAGATGAAAAAGTCCTGGAGATGGATAGAACTGATGACCGCACACAGTGTGAATGTGCTTAATGCCACTGAGCTCTACACTTGAAAACGGTTACAATGGTGAATTTATTTTATGTATTTTTACTACAAAAGAAATATGAAAAAAATAGTTCTACATGGAAAAATAAGGCACTTGTTTGCCACTGTTTGTTCCTTAGTTCCAGCTCTGATCCTGCTGGTCCCAGACAGGCATCATTAGTTATGAGAGAGCACTTTTCTCCTGACCAGGGCTGTCACCGTGTAAAGCTCATCGCTCACAGTGGGACCTTGGTAGCGTGAGCTGAAGGCGTACGGAAGAAAAGGTCCGTGCAGATGAGATCAGAAGCCGAGGGCCCTGGGGCTGAGCATCTCAGTGAGGAGGGCCCGGTGGGCTTCCCTGAGGGAGAGGGAGAGAGGACGGGCCTCGGGCCATGGTCTGAGCTTCCGAGGAGCTGGGATTTGTGGAGACAAGCACTGTCCTGCTGCCTGGATGCACCACGGGGGTTGGAGGAGCCCTCTCCACCCCAGGTCCTGAGGCATGAGGGGCCTGGAGAAAGGCAGCACCCGTGGGAAGGAGGGCCGCAGGGAAGCTGCCCTGGTCCTTTGGGCAAACAGATTGCGGGTTCAGGAAGGGAGGAGGAGGACTGGGCTTTCTAGAGGGCCCAGAGGCAGGATTTGGGTGGATGGATGGACGAGAGGGTGGCAGGAAGGAGAGGTGGGGTGTGGGGCGGGGCAGCCAAGGAGCAGGGAGCGCGGAAATCTCGAAATGACAGGTGAGTGGGGAGTGAGGCCCCACGGATTCGTGCAGGAGGAAGGCATTAGGCCACGTGTTGAGATGCTTGCTTTTGGTGGCAAGCAGGCCTCGGGGCTAGGGCTGTGCGTGTGTGGGGCCTCACTGAGCACAGGCATGGGAGTCCGTGGACACTCCCTGTCTCCTTCCTGCTTCTCCTCCAGCAGGCAGGAGGAATGCGGCAGATGTGCAGAGACAAGCAGAGGGCAGGGAGGGCAGGAAAGGCAGAGGGAGAGGAAGGGAGACAGACCACACCCTCATGCAGCGGGCCCCAGGCCCCGAGCTTGCTCCTACACCTGCATCGCCACAGGAGCCAGGGCTCCTCCCAGAGGGCCGAAGCAGCGTCTTCTCTTGGTGCTTGTCATTTGCAGGAGAGGCCAACTAATACATGTCCACCTGAAGTTTACTCTGTGCTCCCTACTGCCCCCAGAACAGAGTCCAAGCACCTCCGCCCTGCATTCAGGGTGACCCAGCTCCACCCCACCCATCGCACCCTAGCTCCGCCCCACCCATTGCACCCTGTCAGGCTTCCATGAACAGACCTGGTCAGGCAATGTGTTTGTGCTTATTCGTCAAGACTGGTCTCGAACTCCCGACCTCAGGTGATCCGCCTGCCTCAGCCTCCCAAAGTGCTGGGATTACAGGCGTAAGCCACCGCATTTGGCCCATACTCTTTTATCTTCCCCACACTGAAACTCTGTCCCCATTCAACACTCACTCCCCATTCCCCTCCCCTCAGCCCCCAACAACCATCATTCTAACCATTCTATTTTCTGTCTCTATACATTTCATTACTCAAGTACCTGGCGTAAGTGGAATCATACAGGATTTGTCCTTTGATGACCAGCTTATTTCACTCAAGGTTCATCCATGTTGTAGCAATGTCAGGATTTCCTTCCCTTTTTTTTTTTTTTTTTTTGAGACGGAATCTCGCTCTGTCATCCAGGCTGGAGTGCAGTGGCACAATCTCAGCTCACTGCAACCTCTGCCTCCCGGGATCAAGTGATTCTCCTGCCTCAGTCTCCTGAGTAGCTGGGATTACAGGCACCCACCACCATGCCTAGTTGATTTTGTATTTTTAGTAGAGACGGGGTTTCACCATGTTGGCCAGGCTGGTCTCAAACTCCTGACCTCAAGTGATCTGCCCACCTTGGCCTCCCAAAGTGCTGGGATTACAGTCATGAGCCACCACGCCCACCCTCCTTACTATTTTTTTAGAGACAGAGTCTTGCTCTGTTGCCCACCACTGGAGTGCAGTTGTTCGATCATAGCTCACTGCAGCCTCAAACTCCTGGGCTCAAGCAGCCCTGGTGGCATGTGCCACTATGCCTGGCTAATTTTCTTTTTTGTAGAGATGGGTGTCTCACTATGTTGCCCAGGCTGGTCTTGAGCTCCCGGTCTTGATCCTCCACCTCAGTCTCTTGGGTCGCTGGGATGACGGGCATGAGCCATGCTGCCTGGTCTTCCTTCCTTTTTAAGGGTGAATAATGTTCCATTGTATGTGAATTTTGTGGATGGTTTTGAATGGATCTGGGGAGCTCTGTGGTTGTCTCAGTGATTATGGGGCGGATGGACACAGCTGGAATGGAGCGTGCTCCAGTTTGGGAGGCACTGGGAGACTCACCCACTCTCCACCCATCACCAGGTGTCCCCAGGCCTGACCTGAAATGCCGTCATCTTGGGCTCTGTGCGTCCTTCGTGTGCTCTGGGCCTTTGCCCTGTGGAGACCTCTCCCAAGGATGAGGGAGCAGAGCCGGCCCTTTCATATCTTCCAGCATCTCTGCCACGGAAACAGAAAACTAGACATTGGAGAGCTGGTGAGAGTTGAAGGAATCATGAACCTAACCGGAGAGAAACGGGACCTTTTTCCTTCCTTCCCTGGAGCCTCCCTCACACACAGATGGGCTCCCCACCACTCTGCGCCAACCATGGGGCTCCAAGGGACTCCCTGATGGAGATGGGGGTACCTGCAAGGAAAGGGGTGGCGTTTCATTGCCCGTTGGGATGTCTTCTAATACAAAGGACTAGCTGAGTCACTGTCTGTGTCATTTGAGCTGGTTGAGCAAGAAAAAAGAATGAGACAGAGATGGCTGGGCAGAGAGGGGCTGAGTGTGGTGCCTGCACACGTGTCTTGCATGGGGATGATGCATTCGCTCCCTCTGGGCCAGCTGCACCCCAGGAGGCTTGCTAGGTGGGCCACCTTGCTGATGCCATGGCCAGGGACCTGCTGGCGAGGTGAGGGGCCCCATGGAAGGTACTTGGCGGAGGGTATGGGGGGCAGCAGGAATCTCCCTCCCTCTCCAGGAACCCAGTGGTGGGTAAGCACTGCAGGGGCTGCGAAGAGCGGCACCTCCCAGGAGCACCAGTTAAGTCAGAAGTCTTTTGCTCTTGCCCATTTTTCTCCTGCCAGCCGATATTCCAGAGGGAAAGGGAGACTCAGGGTGGGCGGGGTAATGAGGCCTTGTCCCCTTCCTCGGGGCCAGAGGCCCAATCCAGGCTGAGCAGAAGCGCATTCACCAGGGTCCGCTTAATAAATTCTCCTGGACCTGGCGTTTTGATATGAGACACAAGCCAGGAAGGGATGGGAGCTGTTGGGGTGTCTTAGGGATGGATAATGAAGGTTGGACAAGGGACAGTGGGAGGCAGTAATTGGGAAAAAAGTCATTTTGTATTCATACCTCACTTGGGCCAAATAATAGTGTAAAACTAAAAGTACAGGAGGGCTGTATACTTTTAGTTTTAAGTGGGGGGCAAAAACCTTGGGGCACAGAGGTGGGGAGGGGTAGGGGTACCCATCCCAAATGCTACAGCCAAGGCCTGGGGTGGCAGTGGAGCGGAGGTGAGTCTGAAGCTCGTGTCCTGGCAAAGGAGGGCAGCCCAGAGTGGGAAACAGTGGGTAGAGAAATGCACCTGTGATTACGGAGCAGAGACGGGAGAACCCATCGACACAGCGAAAAGGTAGGAAGAACTCACAGACAAGCCAGTGGAAGTGGAAGGAACAGCATTGGAGGCAAGAGGAAATAACCAGAGGAAGTAAACTGCTCCATACAGGGGGAAATGGAGAGGATAACCCCAAGTATTTCAGCCATTACACAAAGAGAGGCTGTCAGGATATTGTCTGAAAACAAGCCTTAGCTATGCAGGACTGACGGGATGCATGCGGAACAGCAAGGTCGAGAAGGGCTGGGGGCGGTCCATGTGTGGACAGATAAGACACAGATGTGGCACGCCAGCAGTGTGAGCCACAGACAGGCGGACTTTCAGCTTAGAACATGTGATGATGAAAAGCAAATCTTATAAAGGAAAAAAGTCATAGACTCATATGGACTAAGAAAATGATGGTTAACTACACAAAGCCAAAGTTACTAGAATTGTAAGAAGAGCTTGATCCAAATACAGTTACAGTGGGCGATGTCAATACACAGCTCTCAGGCCAGTCAATAAAAAGAAATGATATAAAAGAATAACCAATACATTTGACTTAATAGGTGGAGATTCTTTTTTTCTCATGTGTGTAAAGTATAGTTGTTAAAACAACAGAAACAGAGTAAAGAGGCCGTGGCTCCTCTGGGGCAGTGGCAGAGCAGGCCCCCGCATACTTAGACCTGGGGAGGAAGGGCTCTATGCTCCAGCAGGTCTAGGGCTGGCAGGCAGGGAGGTGGGTTCTCATGTGTTGGCCCTCATGGCAAAGAATGGAAATCTGGTGTGGCTGATGGTGGGCTGGAGAAAGCCTGATCGAGATGCAGCTGTGGCCTCAGCCCCCTCCTCCAAGTCCCATACCTCTGACTGCAGGTATTCAGCAAAGAAAGCCCTGGCCCAGCACAGGACACGCCCCAGGTGGCGTTTTCACACGAGGCGGTCAAAGCACACGGCCAGCTTGTTGTCATCCAGTGCATTGCGCATGGTGTGGTTGCAATGCTCCAGCAGGAGGGCCAGGTAGAGGAACAGCATAAATGGGTTCCCCTGGCCAGACTCCTGGGGTGGGGGCAGCCCCATTGGTGGTGTGGGTGGCAGGGACTTTCCAGGGTCTTTCCAGGAGCCTACCTCTCGCACCAAGGGGGAGCCTACAGCCATGTCAGCAGTGGCAGACGCCTCCTGGGTGGATGGTGGAGATAAGGAAGATGGGGAATCAGGGTGGGAAAAGGAGGAGAGCAGTGGGTCTGGGGAGTTTGGCAAAGGCTTGGAGAGGGACTTGGAACTAATAAGGGCGGTTGGGTGGGGCAGCTGGACCAGAGGGTCCCTCCTGAAGCCCATGTTATCCCTGAGTTGCTGGAGGACATCCAGGATGGCTTGTCTCAGGTGACACCCCCTGCTACCAGGCCCCTGGCTGTCTGTGGCCAGGTGGTCAATGGCATCTTCAAAGGTACTACCTCCTCCACTGGCAGGCCTTAGCATGTGCCTGTCACACGGGCTGCCCCGTATGGCCACCAAAACCAGTGTCTGCCACTTAGCTGGGGGATCCAACCAGTTCTCCCTCATGTTCAGGAGGATCAGGGGACAGCGAACTTCAGGTGACCTCACACATGCAGAGGGCATCTTTGAAGGCGAACTCTCACTTGAGCTCCAGCAGCAAATTCAGAGGAAAAGCAAACACTTTCACTCCTTCTGTGTTATAATAGGAAAACAAAAATAAAGGACCTATATAGTTTAAGCACCAAAAAGAAACTAGGAATTGATAGAAACAGAAATCAATGAGCTAGGAAACCAACACGCATCCCATTCATACTTCTTTTAGAATGGATAAGCGACCCCACGCATGGACTGGTCTCTGCAAGCGCTGATGAGACAGACCTGGGCACATCGTGATTTGCAGTTTCCCTGGTAAGGGGGATGGGGACAGCAGACACGTTCAAGACTAGGAATGAGAACAGAATTTGGAGAAAACTGTATTCCACACTCTGGCAATATGTTTGCAAACCTGGGGGGGAAGGACTCCCCAGGATATGAGTCTCCTCAAGGGGATGCCAGGTCAGATTCTTGGGTGAAACCTGGCTCAATCACTCACTAGCTGTGTGACCTTATGCAAATCACTTAGCCTCTGTGTTCTTCAGTTCCTCATCTCTCATGGAAATAATGATAGTTTCTGCCTCTTGGGTACTTGTGAGGACTAAAGGAGTTCATACGTGGAAGTGCTCAGACCTGGCACACAGCAAAGGGTCAGGAAGGTGTTGGCACACAGGCTGTGCATCTGCAAGAAAATACAATGTGTGGGCTCGGTGTGGTGGCTCACGCCTGTAATCCCAACACTTTGGGAGGCCGAGGCAGGTGGATCACAAGGTCAGGAGTTCAAGATTGGCCTGGCCAAGATGGTGAAACCCCATCTCAACTAAAAATACAAAAATTGGCTGGGCGTGGTGGCAGGTGCCTGTAGTCCCAGCTACTCAGCAGGCTGAGGCACAGAATTGTTTGAATCCGGGAGGCAGAGGTTGCAGTGAGCCAAGATCGCGCCACTGCACTCCAGCCTGGGCGACAGAGTGAGACTCTGTCTCAAAAAAAAAAAAAAAAAAAGAAAGAAAGAAAAAGAAAATCAATGTGCATTTCCATTTGCATTTGTAAAATCAACTCTTGATGGATTCAAAGTAAATAATAAAACAATAAAAATCTTAACAGAAAATTAGGAATTAATCCTGGGGCAGGGAGGACCCTCCTAATCTAAACTAAAACAAAAGAGTTCTATTTAGCTTTATAAAAACTTTTATATAACAAAATATACCATAAATAAAGTCTGTGGATAAATGATAGATTCAGGAAAATACTAGTGATACAGATGGCTGTAATATACAAAGAGCTCCTAGACACTGACAAGGAAAACACAAACCCTTCCAAGAAATGGGCAAATGCCAATGGCCATTGCACAGTGAGGATTGCACCAGCCACTAGGTGGCAGTGAAACGGCAGAGTGCCACACACTGCCAGGCCAGCTGGAACTACAACAGCCCATTAGGGCCTCCTTAGTGGATAGCCACTGGCAACACCTGTGAAGACTGACAAAGCCAGCATCCCTGGGATCTAACACGCAGAAATACACACGCCAGGACATGCAAAGCAGCCCATGGAGCATTGATCCAAAGTGGAAGGCAAAGTGGTCTCCCATCCACAGGGAACATTGTGGTTGCTTGCACATTCTACATGCTTACCGCTGCTTTCACACGGCCATGAGGAGGAATGGACAACAGCTCCCGGCCGCCCCGGAGGGAGTGGGGTCAGAAGATGCAGAAGAGGGTGCATGATGAGGCTCTGCTTTTAAAATGCTGACAGCTTCCAATGTGTCATGTACATTTTTGTGTATGTTAAATAAGCACTGAGAAAAACTTAGGGAAAATATTGTGGATTACAGATGAGACACTCATACTGAGAAAGGGGCAAACCAAGTACGTACAAAAGAAAAAGTCTGAGCTAAACAATGTGTATTATGTTTGTAAAATTACATTTGTGTGATTATTGTGAAGAAATAAAACTTAAATTTTCTTTGCATTTTTCGAGTAAACATTATATTTCATGTGTGACGAGGGTGCATTCAATGTCCGTTAAGATCCAGGATGGGGCTTCCCAGACCCCAAGAGACTGGCAGTACCAACCCAAGCATGCCCTGGCATGTCCTCTGGTGTGCCCGCTGTGTTCCTTCCAGGACGGCCGGGGTGTGGGCTGGTCTGCAGAGGCTCTGCAGCTGGGGCTGCAGCCAGGCAGTGACTCAGGCAGGTTCCGCCTGGGCTAGGAGGGCCGGGCATTCCTGCTGTGAGGCTGCCTGTGCTAATTCACCATGACTTGCACTTTGCTGCCATCCTGACTGGCAGGCTGACTTAGCCAGGATGGCCCTAGTACCCACTTCCCCTCCAGCCAGCACTCAGGCCTTCTGCCCCGCTAAGATGCCCTTTGTCCTGACTCGGCAGAGGCCTCCTCGGAGCCAGGGCCTGGGCCTGGGAGCTACAGCTTCCTGGGAGCAGGAAAGTCCAAGGGAGATGGGGTGAGGACTGGGGCCTCTGCAGCATCTTAGGGGAGGCTCCCCCTTGCTTGCACTCACCTCCGCAGGCTGCAAACCTGCAGCTTCTCTGACCCAAGGCACTATGACTGGTGGCAGATAAAGAGATGAAGAAGCCCCAGAAGTCCTTTCCCACAAGTCCCCAGAAGGTGTGGACACAGTGGGGAAATTGCCCCAAGCACAGCCAGTTCTGCTGACTTCATGCCTCTCCAAAGAGGGGCTTTGTAACAGTAACAGAGGGCTTTGTAACAGACTGACTGCTCTTGGCTGGGCACGGTGACTGGATTACAGCTCTCTGTGGCCTTCAATTCCTGTGCTCAAGCGATCCTCCCACCTCAGCTTCCCCGAGTAGCTGGGACTACAGGTGTGTGCCACCACGCCCAGCGGATTTTTACATTTTTTGTAGAGATAGGGTCTTGCTTGGTTATCCAGGCTGGTCTCGAACTCCTGACCTCAGGTGATCTGCCCGCCTCTTCCTCCCAAAGTGCTGGGATTACAGGTGTGAGCCACCGTGCCTGGCTGAACACTAAGTCGTATTCCTTCTACCTAAATATGTGTTTGTACGCACTAAGCAAGCTCTCTTCATTCCCCCACCTCCCCACCCTTCCCAGCCCTGGTAACCACCAATCTATTCTCTATCTTCATGAGATCCACTTGTTTGGCTCCCACACATGAGGGAGAACATGCAGCATTTGTCTTCCTGAGTCATAACACTTTTAACCAATGGGGAGGTCCCTGAGACCCACTGCCTAATTTTCTCCTTTCTACTCTCTTTTTTTTTTTTTTTTTTTTTGAGACACGGTCTACCTGGTCACTCTGTCCCCCAGGCTGGAGTGTACTGGCATGATTACAGCTCACTGAAGCCTCGACCTCCTGGGCTCAGGTGATCCTCCCGCCTCAGCCTCTCAAGTAGCTGGGTGCATGCCACCACACCCAGCTAATTTTTTTTTTTTTTTTTTTTTGAGATGGAGTCTCGCTCTGCCCTCATCCAAGTTGGAGTGCAGTGGCGCAATCTTGGCTCACTGCAACCTCCGCCTCCCAGGTTCAAGCAATTCTCCTGCCTCAGCCTCCCGAGTAGCTGGGATTACAGGCATGCACCACCACGGCCAGCTAATTTTTGTATTTTAGTAGAGATGGGGTTTTACCATGTTGGCCAGGTTAGTCTCGAACTCCTCAGCTCAAATGATCTGCCCGCCTCAACCTCCCAAAGTGCTGGGATTACAGGCGTGAGCCACCGCGCCCAGCCTCCTTACTTTTTAAAATTTTTTGTAGAGATGAGTCTCTCTATGTTGCCCAGGCTCCTTCTACTCGTATAAAGAAAGTGGTTTCCCCTCCCAACAACTATTTCTAATCTAAACGTTCCTTGAAATTTAAGCAAACTCGCTATTCATTCATTCATTCAACACTTTTTTTGCTAGCTTTGGGTGAATTTGCTGAAAATCGTCTTGCTAATGATTGCTTTTCCATCAGAGGGATGGTTAGGTATAGTGGGCTGCTTCCGTATCTTCAGAGGTCTCCCTTGTGCCAGGATATGGTGCTGAACAAAAGTTGAGATCTCTGCCTTTGTGGACATTCCAGTCCACGGGGGGACAAGGAGAGAAGAAAAACAATCAACACATAGTCACACAAAGATATGATTGCAGGTTGTGACACGTTCCTGGAAGTAAGGAAGGTTTTGAGAGGTGAGAGAGGTCAGGGAAGCTGAAATCTGAATATGGATAAGAGTTAGTCTGGTGCAGAGTGGAAGAAAAAGTGTCCCAGGGAGCAAGAACAGCATGTGCAAAGGCCCTGTGGTAGGAAATTGCCTGGTTAAGTCAAGGAATGCCAGCGGACTGGAGTGCAGTGAGAATGGTGAGAAGTGAGGCTGGCAAGGCAGCCAGGAGCCAGGCCAGGCAGGGGCTCACAGGCCATGGGAGGAAGCTTCCCGACAGCAAGGGGGCGCCACCCAAGGATGTGAATCAGGGGAGAGACATGCTCAGGTCCTCATCGTCTGCACATCTCTCTGGCAGCCACTTGGAGAAGGCAGCTGAGCCTGACTCAAGGAGAGTAGGCAGAGGGCAAGAACAGTGGCCTGGGAGAGAGAGAGAGAGTAGACAGCCCAGGTGAGGATGAGGCATTGAGGATGGAGTATTAGGACTTGCAAAGATTAACTCATGTTTGCAATCCCGGCACTTTGGGAGGCTGAGGCGGGAAGATGAATTGAGCCCAGGAGTTTGAGACCAGCCTGGGCAACATCTCTACAAAAAATTTAAAAACTAGCCAGGCATGGTGGTGGGTTCCTGTAGTGACAAGGTGGGAGGATCGCTTGAGCACCGGAATTCAAAGCTGCAGTGAGCCGTGATGGCACCACTGCACTCCAGCCTGGGCAACAGAGCAACACCCTGTCTCAAAAAAAAAAAAAAAAAGAAAAAGAAAATCCGAAAAGCAAGTATCTGCAAGTTTCTATCACAACCCACATTCCCACACTTTTTCCACTACTGAAACTATAACCAAAACCCAAACACGCAAACAAGGATTTTGTTCTTCGTAGATTTGAACTGCTTCTAGGCTCCTTGCTCTGAGGCTTCCACCACTACTGCTGCCACTTTTGACGACACCCATGCCACCTAAACTTTCCAGGATGCCCTCGGCCCGCCAGGCACTGTTCTGGTCACTTCGTGTACTCACTGCTGCGTTGCTGGCTTTTGCTAGTTGCTTCCATGGTTCTCCCAGGGGAGGGCCGCTGCCACGATGAGTCAGCTCCGAGTGGCCTTCGTCCTTGCATTCTGCCCTCTACTCAAGATCCAAATTCCCAGGAGAGTCGGGGAGGCCTCGTGGGGAGCCCACCCCAACCCATGGCTGGCCTGGAGCAGGCACCTGGTTGACCATCTTACCAAGTAGGAAGGGGTTGCCTGCAAAGATAATCAGCTGCTGCCACCAGAAAAGGGCTCGTGCCAGAAAAAGAGAGGCTGGCATTGGCCCTGTCTTTCCCCTCTCAGGAGGCACCCCACTTTGCACCTACCACCCAGTCCAGCCCCTGCACAGGTGCGAGGTCCTGCAGATGCTTCTTTCTGCTGTTTCTGGAATGTTTCCCATTTTGTTAGTCTTATTTGGGGGTCTCATCATTTCTTGCCTGCATTGCTGGAAGCTGCAGCCTTCGGGCTAGACCTTTCTCACACTGTGCCCTGTCCAGGGGGTTCTCTAAAACAAAAAATAGCAGACATTTGTCTGTCTGATAATCTCCTCAGCGCCCTGCACCCCCACAGCCAGCCTGGCCCACAGGCCTCCGTGAGCCCCCGCCCCAGGAGCTTCATTCACCTCCACACCTCCTGCTGGCAACAGTGGACACATCGCACCTTTTCGTGACATAATGTTCCCAGCCTCTGTGCCTTTGCCTCTGCTCTTCCAAGCCCCCTTGCTGTTCCTTGCCCAAATGCTTCTCACTCAGCTCAGATGATGTTCCCTTCCACGGACTCTCACCCCAGCCCCTCTAGCATCCTCTGCCTACTTGGTTACTACAGTGTTCACATTATTTTGAAATTTCCTGTTTATTCTGTCAGTCAATAAATATTTATTGAGCATCTACTATAAATGCTGTATGGCGATTACAGCAGTGAACAAATCAAATTCTAGCTGTCAGGAGTTAAGGGACAGGTAGCAAACAAGATATAAATGCTCCAGAGAAAAAATAATGGAGGAAGAGGACAGCGTTGTGCTATTTTCCACAGCACATTGGAGGGTAGCCATGTGGGTGAATGTAGGGGAAGGGGGCTCCAGGTGGAGAGAAGCAGGAGGGCCAGAGCACATCCTCAGGACTCGTAGGCCACGACCGGAACCTTGTGTTTTCCTCGAATGAAATGGGAAGCAGGGACCCCATGCTGGTAAGCAGCCTGCCTGTGGGCGGGTGAGGGTGGCGGGAAGCGCCTGGTGAGAGGGGCCGAGAGTCTGTTCCACACCTGCCTCCTCCCCACAGCGTGGTGCAGAGCAGGAGCCCAGCGAACATTGATCAGACAGCATGGGAAGGGCTTTTCCAGACTCCTTCCTTCCCAAGAGTCTCTGGTTTTCGGTGACCACACAGACCCCTCTTGGCCCTCTTCTCAGCTATTCAAACAGAGGGCAGATTTATGGATTGGAGACCCCCATCAAAAGTCCCCAACCTGTGGCTCCCCAGGGTTAGGATCTCTGACTCAATGGAGCCCTGTGCACACTGGGGGATGTGAAGGGCCTGGGGCAGCGGTGGCTGGGGGTGCGTTCCGGGGGAGCTGCATGCTCTCACTGTGGCTCGTGGCTGACCCCTGCCGATCTTATGTAACCAGAGAACTCAGAGAACTGCATCTGGCAGCGGCAAGTCTGGAAAGCTGGAAGAGCTCCACGCCAGGCTGAATCAATCAGCAGCCCCCACGCCCAGGGCAAACATAGGCTCTTTTGAAGATTGGAGATGTGCCCTGCCCAAGCCTTCAGAAACATTCTCGCATTTCAGAAGCGAACAAAAGCAGACAGCCCGGGACCTAATCCCCAAAACCTGGGCTGTAGGGAGCAGAGGTCCAGAGGACGCCACACCCCACATTTGAATATTTTTTTTTCTTGTCACGCAAACTTCCTGGGCAGGAACTCCAACGGCTCAATGGGTGGGAAGGAGGGTCCTTAAATACGTCCCCTCTTGGCTCTTGCCGTTCCAGGAGCCCCAGTTACCGGGAGAGGCTGTGTCAAAGGTAATCCTCTTCCCTGCATTCCTTATTTTTTCTCTTGTCTAGGTGGAGTCTGCATTCAGAGCAGGGGCCCTAAGTGTCAAGAGTCCTACATCATCTCCCAGGTGGCTGGTCCCTGCCTCTGGGACCATCATCTCTGGAGCATCCTCCTGGACCTCTGGCAGCTCTGCCATCCCCCAAACCAGGAGGCAGAGCTCCCAGGGATCCGCGGAGCAGGGACACCAAGGTGGCCGTGGGGTGAGAGGCCTTGATGGGCTGTCAGACTCCATGACTGGAGGGAAGGCAGCAGAGCCGAGTGCTAAAGGCATGAGCTGCTGACAGAGATGGATGTGGGTTCAAACCCTGACATGCCACCTGCTAACTGTGAGATCAGACAGAGCATTGAGCGTTTCTCAGTCTCCCTTTCCTCCTCTGTAAAATGCACTCATAACCGTTCCTTCTTCATGGGCATCACTACAGAGCTTTTGTGAGGATGGAAGGCAATGAGGACGGGAGGGGGTGTCACTGGGGGGCAAAGTTAACACCGGCACAGGTGAGAGGAGCGGGGTGCAGGAATGTGGGGTGTGAGGTGACGGGCTCTGGGGAGGCCCCCAGTGCATGCTGCAGCAGCTCCCATTTGGGTGCAGCTGCAACATGATGGCGTCCACTCATTTCTGTGAAGTGGCACCTTTGTTAACCTGTCTCTCGCAGAAGGCCTGGGAAGGCCGTCCAGCCCAGAGACCACAGTTCCAAGTGGCGATGCTGGGGTGCAAGGCCAGTCCTGTCCCACGCTCACCAGGCTCTTCCCACATGGGCTGCCTGCCTTGGTGGCCGGTGCCTAAGGTTGCTGCCCTGGTTTGACCATACAAGGCTCAGGAGAGAAGCAGGACCCTTCTCTCCGGGATTGTGGTCAGCAGGAGGGGCCTGGCCCATGGGACTGAGGAGGTCCCAGTGAGGGAGCTTTCCCAGCCTCCTGTCAGATCATAGGGAGGGGCTATGGAAGGGCCAGGCTTAGAGCACCCTCATTGCCAGCAGGTCCCTCCTCCCTGTGCAGAAAGCCTGGGGCTAGGGGTCAGCCTATGGGGAGTAGAAGCAGAGGAAGGATCGGAAGCCACTCACTGGAATGTAGGCAGGACCATATATCTATATACAATATAATTATATACCACATATGATATATAGGGTTTTTTTTTTTTAATGGAAATACCCTATTTCTGCTGATGTTATGCCGGGTCTGCAAGTGGGCTGAGTATCTCAGGAAGGGGAGTAAGGAACCGGTAACAGTGGCCCCTCTGTGGGGCAGCACCTGACAGCTGACGGAGCAGGGAGGAGGGAGGCGGACTTTTTTCTGTGCCCCTTTGCTATATTTTACATTTTGTTTCATGAGCACATATTGCCTATCTTAAAACGCACCAAAATTTAAAAAGTACAAGCTCATTGCAAAAAGTCAAACATTGCATAAGAAGAAAACAGATCATCAATAATTCCACCCCCATCAGTTGTCCCATCATGTCGGGATCTACCGTTCTAGTCCTTTCTTGCATGTTAGAGCATGCATGCGCACACACACATGCACACACACACACACACACACATGCACACACACGCGCACGCACACACATGCCTGGTACATCTGTTGTTCTGTAACTTGTTTTCTGTTTTTCTTTCTTTTTTTTTTTTAGATGGAGTCTCGCTAAAAGTAATTATATTACTTACCCGAGCCCTTCAAATACCGCTTCCACTGACGGCCTTTTGACTTCTAGCAAATCTCACTAACCTTGCCTTACCTCCTACCACTAATCTAATTAGGAGAACTCTGTGATTATGGCTCCATTCTCCTGGTCAAAGTGCTGGAGTGCAATGGCCCAATCTCGGCCCACTGCAACCTCCTCCTCTCAGCTTGGTTCAAGCAATTCTCCTGCCTCAGCCTCCCAAGTAGCTGGGACTACAGGCGCCTGCCACCACTCCCAGATAATTTTTGTATTTTTAGTAGAGACAGGGTTTCACCATGTTGGCCAGGCTGGTTTTGAACTTCTGACCTCAGGTGACCCGCCCACCTCAGCCTCCCAAAGTGTTTGCTAGGATTATAGGCGTGAGCCACCGCGCCCGGCCTGTAACCTGTTTTCTTTCTTATCCCCAGTGCCTGAGACACCCCTGGTGCAGAGAGAGCCCCTACAAACATGCTGAATAGCCTGCTCCACCTAATCCCTAAATACTGCACAGTAAACCCTTATGTGGCTGTGACAGGAGTCATTTAAACTGTCTCCTCTTTCCGACCTTTGGGATGTTTCCAATACTTCCCTGTTATAGAAAACAGTGATGACTTTCTTATTCGTGAATGTTTAGGAAAGGCTGTAGGACCTTTTCGTCACAGAGAAATATGTTTGAAAAACTTTTGCCACATATTGCCAAATTGCCCCCAGCAGAGCCATCCCAGTTTGCCACTATAGTTTCGTGTATTGGTAGCAAGAATCGCCTCCACACCTCTTTGTGGAAATCTGCAGCTCTGTGAATCCTCGGCGGGCATGGGCGTGCGTCTCCCAGGTGTGGCACGCGTGGTTTACACACCAAGCCTCGTTCAGCTCTGCCAAGAAACCAGCGCTTTTTAGAACAATGGCTTAGCCAGGAGGGTGGTGCCGGGTTTTTCTTTATCGGCTTGGGTGCGGAATCGCGGACTGCGCCCCTCCAATCTGATCTGGAGAGTGGCTGACTGCGTGTGCAGAGCTCGGGGGGTGTTGGTCTGGGATTGTGCCATCAGCTTTGCAAGCAAGTAAGGGAGCGGAAAAGGCCGGGAAAGGCCCTGCCGCGAGCACGCTGCCAAGAGCCCCCGGCAGCAGTTCGGCTTAGGACGCGAGTTGCGGTGGGTGTCACCTTCTCAGGGGCTAGCAAGGCAGCCGGGGCCCAGGCGTCTGAGTGAGGAGCGGGGGAGGAGGCGAGGCAGAAAGTGGACCTTCCAGCGGGAAGGCCATTTTCCCCAAGGCCGAGCCCAGGGAAGTCCCTTCCTATAGAATTCAGGCGGGGTGGGAGGCGGGGCGCGCTTGTGCCCCTCAGCCAGCTGCAGGTGCTCTCTGTCCCCAGGCGCCATGAGCAAGATCAGCGAGGCCGTGAAGCGCGCCCGCGCCGCCTTCAGCTCGGGCAGGACCCGCCCGCTGCAGTTCCGGATCCAGCAGCTGGAGGCGCTGCGGCGCCTGATCCAGGAGCAGGAGCAGGAGCTGGTGGGCGCGCTGGCCGCAGACCTGCACAAGGTGCTCGGGCTGGGCTGCGGCCCTCTGACAGTGTCGGGGCCACGCGATGGGGCGGGGGGGCTGGGGAGAGTGCGGCCCAGAGAGGTTCAGGAAGGACTTCGGGCCACCTGGCCCCTCGGTCGCGGAGACTGGGCGCACCGCCCTCCCCTCCGCCGCGCCCCGCGCGCCCCGGCCGCCTCTTCCGCCCTCTGGCCTTTTCCTCCTGGCCCGGCCTCCGCGTCCCGCCCTCACCGTCCCCCATTTCAACTCTCATGCTGCCCCGACACCCTGAACTTCTGGTCCTCCTCATTCCTCAGCCCCACGCAGGACCACCTGGTTCTCCACACCGGGAACCAGAGCAGCTTGGCACCCCGGAGGGCATGGGGGGTCCTCCGCTCCCTCCCAGTCCTCACAGGGGCTGTTCCGTCCCTCGCCCTGAGCAAGACCAGACACCTCTGCATTTGCAGACCCCTGCGGTCCCCACATCCTGCCTGGGGTCCGGCGCTCCGGAGCCCATCCTCCCACCGACTACCCTCTTCGCTCCTGCACTTTTATTTTTATTTTATTTTATTTATTTATTTGAGACGGAGTCTCGCTCTGTCGCCCAGGCTGGAGTGTAATGGGGCGATCTCGGCTCACTGCAACCTCTGCCTCCCGGGTTCAGGCAATTCTCCTGCCTCAGCCACCCCAATAGCTGGGACAACAGGCGTGTACCACCATGCCCGGCTAATTTTGTATTTTTAGTAGAGACAGGGTTTCGCCATGTTGGACAGGCTGGTCTTGAACTCCTGCCCTCAGGAGTTCCTCAGGAGGAGTTCTCGGCCTCTCAGAGTGCTGGGATTACAGGCATTAGCCACAGCGCCGGGCCTGCTGCTGCACTTTTCAAGAAATCGCTCAGGACTTCTCATCTTAAACCAGAAACAACAAAGAAACCCCATCCCGTTGACTTTACAGCTTCTGTGTTGCTCTTCACAGCCCAAATTTATAAAAGAGACGCGTTTTCCGCCGTCTGCATCTCCTTTTCTCACCCCTGCTCCCCACAGGAGGCCCTGAGCGCCCAGCAGCCCTTGGTCCTGCATCCCCCTCCAGACAACTAAAGGGCCTGGCTCCCTCCACCCTGCCCGGATCCAGCTCCCAGTGCCCGAATCTATTCCCCCTCCCCGGATCCATCCCCCCTTCCCCGGAGCCATTCCCACTGCCTGGATCTACTCTCCCCTGCCCGGCTCTATTCCCCCTACCTGGATCCATCCTGTTGCCCATGCCTGGTCCCTTCACCGGCTCTCTCCCCTGGGGCCCCAAACCTACCTGGGCCCCCCTCTGGCAGAAAGGGGCCCTCTCAGACCCACAGGTCCAACGGCTAATCCTGGCTCTGCTTCCCCCCGGGGCCTTCTGCGGCTGCCCCCACCCTGGGCTGGGTGAGCGACCCCCATCACCCTGGCAGCTGAGCAGTGGGGCTCCCCACTCGCCCCAGCTGCAGGCGGGCCCTGGCCCTGGAAGCTCACTCCGGCTCTGTCGCTGCAGAACGAATGGAACGCCTACTATGAGGAGGTGGTGTATGTCCTAGAGGAGATCGAGTACATGATCCAGAAGCTCCCTGAATGGGCCGCGGATGAGCCCGTGGAGAAGACGCCCCAGACTCAGCAGGACGAGCTCTACATCCACTCGGAGCCACTGGGCGTGGTCCTCGTCATTGGCACCTGGAACTACCCCTTCAACCTCACCATCCAGCCCATGGTGGGCGCCATCGCTGCAGGTGCATGGCCCTGTGGGAGGGGAAGCTGGGGGAGCACCGTCTCCCAGCGCAGAGCCAAGCCAGGATGGGCTCAGGCCTGTGTTAAGAGTCCTGGGGTCAGATAAGGGTTTGCTGGGTCTGTCACAGGAGGCTGTGGGGACCAAGCTATTTAGCCGGGCCTCTTGGTGCCTGAGGTCCAGTCAGGCTCAGGTGTCCACACCTGATGATACAGAGAGGGCCTGCCTTCCCCCACCCCTGTTGGGGGGCTGGAGCTTCTGTCACCTAATATGCATCAGGGCTTCCTTCCTAGAATGGGCCAGCGCTGTTCTACCAACCAGGCCCCCAGAGCCTCTCTCCCCTTTCTGCTTTTCCTCCAACATCTCAGCAACTCAGAGGGCCAGGTGGTGCAGCTCTGGCCAGCGTGTGCCCGTGCGTGTCCCTCTGTCATTTGCCCGTGCGTGCTCCTGGGTGTGCCCCATGACATGTGCTTGTTTGCTAACAACTCTTCCATCCACTCTCCCGAGGACACACAATGGAGGGGAGGCTTCAGGTGTGGTCCTTGGGAGGGCAGAGCCTCTGGGTGAGGTACCCTGGGCATAGGCCTGGCTCGGTGTGCTCTGCAGGGAATGCGGTGGTCCTCAAGCCCTCGGAGCTGAGTGAGAACATGGCGAGCCTGCTGGCTACCATCATCCCCCAGTACCTGGACAAGGTGAGGTGCCCTCCAGGGCCTCGTAACTCCATGGCCTCATAACTGAGCTAGGGCCAGGTCTTTGGGGGGTGAGAAATAGTGAATTCTTGCAGCAAGGGGCCAAGCTACTGGTGGGGCTGAGGATTGTTCTTAGCAGCTGCCCTCTGTCATTGCGGTGAACAGAGCTCGTGGGCCAGGAAAGGCAGTCTACTGCCAGTTACTGCCACCCCCCCGCCAAGGTGGGGTGCTGAGCTTCGGGGCTGCTGGTCTCGGCCACTGCAACTCACCCACACTTGCAAGAGCGAGGAGGGGCTTGGTCTTTGCTGAGCCTCCCCTCTCTCCTTGCATGGAAGGATCTGTACCCAGTAATCAATGGGGGTGTCCCTGAGACCACGGAGCTGCTCAAGGAGAGGTTCGACCATATCCTGTACACGGGCAGCACGGGGGTGGGGAAGATCATCATGACGGCTGCTGCCAAGCACCTGACCCCTGTCACGCTGGAGCTGGGAGGGAAGAGTCCCTGCTACGTGGACAAGAACTGTGACCTGGACGTGGCCTGCCGGTGAGAGGCACGGGCCTGCTGGCTGCAGCGGTCCTTACTCTGCCTTCCAAGCACACATGATTGCACCTCATGCTGTGGGTCCACTCCGAGTAACACAGACACCCCCGCCTCACGGAGCAGTGGTCCTTGCAGAAACTTACATGGGGGTAGGGTGGGGACCACATGCACAGAAGACATGTGAGGAGTCCCAGAAGGCTTCCTGGAGGGGGAGAGGTCTAGGCTGAGCTCTGTTCACTGAGTGCGCATCACTGGGGAGGTGGTACTCCAAGCAGAGGCTGCAGAAAAAGCAACTGTGGGACGTTCAGGACACAAGGAACTGTACTGGGTCCAGCCCTCTGATGGGGCAGGGCAATCTGAGTTCTGGAGAGCAGGCCCAGAGGGCAGAAGGGCCACCGCCGCTCGGGGTCTGGGGCAGAACCCATATCTGCACCTCCCGACCCTAGCCAGGGCTCTGACCACCTCCATATCCCACATCTGTGGCCCCCAGAGATGTAGGGGGGCCCAAGTAGCAGTGACACCTGGCTGTGCAGGGCAAGGGTGTGATCAGGGAGCACGGAGGTTGCCCTCAACAGACAGCCTCTAGAAATTCCCCACCAGTTGCCGGTGAACATGATCAGGGGCATTGGGTCTGCTCGGTCCAGTGTCTAGAAGTGAGCAGACCGCTTGGGAGGACTCACTGGTGGCAAGGTCGCAGCTGATGGCTTCTGCTGACCAGAGAGCTCAAGGGTCTGCAGAACGAGATGCAGCTCCTGGGGAACCTTTTGGATTTAGTCCAGTCTGGGATTTTCACAGACGCATCGCCTGGGGGAAATTCATGAACAGTGGCCAGACCTGTGTGGCCCCTGACTACATGCTCTGTGACCCCTCGATCCAGAACCAAATTGTGGAGAAGCTCAAGAAGTCACTGAAAGTGAGTGTTGGCCCCTTGGCGGGGTGGGATGGGAGGCTGTAAGGCACAAGGTGGGCCTGGCCCCTTAACCGACTTCTACAGATTTGGAAACACTGGATTTATTTTCTTCTAATATAAACATAATGCAAGCTAGGCATGGTGGCTCACACCTGTAATCCCAGCACTTTGGGAGGTAGAGGCTGGAGGATCACTTGAGGCCAGAAGTTTGAGACCAGCCTGAGTAACATAGCAAGATACCATCTTTACAAAATATGTTTTTAAAGTAGCCAAGTATGGTGGCATGGTGGTGCATGCCTGTTGTCTCAGCTACTTAGAAGGCTATGGTGAGGCTGGAGGATTGCTTGGGCCCAGGAGTTTGAGGCTGCAGTGAGCTGTGATTGCACCACTGCACTCCAGCCTGGGCAACAGAACAAGACCCTGTCTCTAAGAGAAAAAAAAAAGGTAATGCACACTCACTATAGATTATTTGGAAAAGATTAAAAAGCATGAAGAAGAAGAAAAAAGCTCCACCCAGAATCCCACCACCCAAAGACAGACACTGCTGGCCTGTGTCTGTGCAGCCTTTGGGCAGGATGAGGCTCTGCATCCTTACCCGAAGCCCCCACCTCTTCTCCGCAGGAGTTCTACGGGGAAGATGCCAAGAAATCCCGGGACTATGGAAGAATCATTAGTGCCCGGCACTTCCAGAGGGTGATGGGCCTGATTGAGGGCCAGAAGGTGGCTTATGGGGGCACCGGGGATGCGGCCACTCGCTACATAGGTGCGTGACTCCTGAAGAGCACAGCCCACCTGCCCAGGCTGCAGGGGTCCCCAGCAAGTTCACAGCAAGTGGGCACAGATACTTGATAAGCAGACATGACCTCGGGATGGGTATAAATTGCTTTCACCAGGGAGCCTGGGGTAGACTCTAGCAGGCAGGGGCTGAGGACAGCCCCTGCTCCAGCCTCAGAATCCCCTCTCCCAACAAAGGCCCAGAAAGAGGGGCCTCATCTCGCTGCCCCTCTGCAGCAGCAGGAGCAGGGACAGCAGAAGCCACAGGAGCCCCAGATGTGCCAAGCCGTGAGGGGCCCCCAGTGCCCAGGCTGTGGGTCACCAGATGGGACCTCTTGGCCCCGAGTTTGTCAAGGAGACAAGAGAATTCTGGCAGGGCATCAGGTGGCTGGCGGGTGCAGTGCCTGCTCCTGGAGACAGATCTTGGGTCCTTCCATACAGGTTAACCTATAGTTGTCCCCAGTGGTCTGCTCAGATGGCATCCAGGACGCAGGTGCCTAGGGCACCTCTCTGGGGCCTCGTCCCTGCCCTTTTCCAAGCCTGGGCAGCTTTGCCTAGAAAAGGGTTGGAGCAGGGGTCTAGGTGCTTGCACTTTCCATCCGTGTGGGGTTCTCTACGCCGTCCATCTCTGGCTCCTTTCCTGCCTCAGCCCCCACCATCCTCACGGATGTGGACCCCCAGTCCCCGGTGATGCAGGAGGAGATCTTTGGGCCTCTGCTGCCCATCGTGTGCGTGCGCAGCCTGGAGGAGGCCATCCAGTTCATCAACCAGCGTGAGAAGCCCCTGGCCCTCTATGTGTTCTCCAGCAATGACAAGGTGGGTGGTGGGCCTGGGGTGCCCTCCTCCAGGGTCCTGGGGCCCACAGACCTGGGTTCAAACTGCAGCTTCACTGTTCTCTGGCTGTGTGACCTTGGGCAAGTCACTGGATCTTTCTGAGCTCCTTTCACCTCGTCTGTAAGATCAGGACAGCAGCATCACCCGAGGGCACTGAATGAGTGATCCTTGCCCAGGGCCCTGCACACAGGTGTGGGGGTGGCTGCTGTCACCCTTTGCTCATGTGGTGCTGAGGGCCACGCGATCTGCAGGAAGAGCAGGAGACGGAGGCTAAGGCTGTGCTTCCACCTGCTCCTGTCCTTGTGGCTCCAGGCTGTACCCAGGCAGGGTGGGGTGGGGGGCTGGGGCATCCTGTGGGCAGGAGACTGAGGTCAGTGGCTGGGTCCTGGTGCAGGTGATTAAGAAGATGATTGCAGAGACATCCAGCGGTGGGGTGGCGGCCAACGATGTCATCGTCCACATCACATTGCACTCTCTGCCCTTCGGGGGTGTGGGTGAGTCGGGCTCAGCTTGCTGCCTCCTTGCCTCCCTCTGGGCCCCCAGGGCTGGGCACACTCACCCAGCAAATTCGGGAGGGACCACCTCCTGCAGCCCGGGCCTCAGCCTCCCATTAACCTCTTCCATTTGGACCTTGGCCTCTGCGTGCCATCCATCAGACACACTTAACCTGGGAGCCTAGAGGTTCCTAGAGGTCACCTGGTGCACCGGCCTGTTTCATGGAGGCCTGAGAAAGGTGACCCAGGCCAGAGGTCACATAGCCATTTAGTGGCAGAGCTGGGATTAGACCCTTGCTGGGCACTCCCACAGTGTGGATGCCCTGGGGACACCCTAGACATTGGCCACCCTCAGGAGGCCCAGAAAAGGGCCACAACCTGGGGCTGGGTGCTGAGGGCCACAGGATTTGAGGGAAGGATGGGTGATGGTGGCTGGGGCTCTGCCTCCCTGTCCCTGTGGTTCTGGGATACACCCAGCAAGGTGGAGAGGGAAACCTGGGGCGTCCTGGGGGCAGGATACTGAGCCCTGTGCTGACTTCTCCTCCGCAGGGAACAGTGGCATGGGATCCTACCACGGCAAGAAAAGCTTCGAGACCTTCTCTCACCGCCGCTCTTGCCTGGTGAGGCCTCTGATGAATGATGAAGCCCTGAAGGTCAGATACCCCCCGAGCCCGGCCAAGGTGAGAGGGGGAAGGGGCTGTGGGGGAGACCGGGCTGTGCGGGACCAGGGCCTGGGGATCACTGCCCGCTCCGTGTCCTTTCACAGATGACCTGGCACTGAGGAGGGGTTGCTTCGCCTGGCCTGGCCATACTGTGTCCCATCGAGTTCAGACCACCCTCGCTGGCTCTCCTGGCCCTGGGAGAATCGCTCCTGCAGCCCCAGCCCCGCCCCGCTCCTCTGCTGACCTGCTGACCTGTGCACACCCCACTCCCACATGGGCCCGGGCCTCACCATTCCAAGTCCCCACCCCTTTCTAGACCAATAAAGAGACCAATACAATTTTCTAACTCAGCAAATGCAGGCATATGGCACTTCTTTTGCAGCCCTGCACCCACCGACCTGTCCTGCCTGATCCCACTGCCCCACGCAGTGTGGTCACTGATGGACCAGCAAAGGCCTCTCATCAGCTGGTGGGGCCTTGTGCCAGGAGGCCATGCACGGTGTCAGGGTGACACTTGTCTTCCTTTTAGACTCGGGGAGGTCAGATCCATCTCTGGTGTGTCCAGCCCGAGGAGGCTGGGCCTTGTCGGCACAGTGGCTCAGATACGGGTAGCTGATGCTCGCTCTTCCCAGACTAGCTTCACTATCTGGGGCAGGGACCACTTTGTGAGACGATGCAGTAGTCAACACAAAACGCCTGGTTATGTCATAGTGCTGCTCATGGGGGCGAAGGACCCGAGGCCAGGCAGCACCAGCACCCACGGTGCCTCAACTGCATGGCGTTGGGCAGCAGCTGGCCCAGAGTCCCGCCCCAGAGGCCTGAGGAGCCAGGACAGGGTCCGGCAAGGGGAGTCTGAAGCTGGGTGTTCTGGGGGCTGGTTAGACTCAGAGCCAGGAAGCCTCCCAGCCTGGGCCTGTCAGGTAAGGGGAGGCTGCTGGGGGAGACCTGCTGAGGCTGGGCCTGTCCCTCCGGGTCCTCTACACAGACTCTCCTGGTATCATGCAGCAAAGCCCTCCTGGCTTTTGCTGAGATTTCCTTGTGAAAACATAGAGTTTTGTGCCGCCGCCACCAGGTGTGCCCGGCCCTGCCTGGGACCCTCGCCGTGCCTGCTCCCAACAAAAGCCCACCCTCCAGCTGGCCCGTGCCCCGCCACCACTACCCCCTTCCCACTCCTGACCTTCCTCTCTCTCCTGCGTCTTCAGTCTCCCCTTCTGTCCTGGACCATTCCTACTCTCTAGTGTCTTGCACCTTATTCCAAGTCCCCCAGACCCCAAATGCAACCAGAAAAGCCGTTAAGTGTTACCTGTGCTTCCTTCCCTCCAGTGAGGGGGTGGGAACAGGAACAGAGAGGAAACTGTTTTCTTATGTTTTGTTTTGTTTTGTTTGGATGTTTCCTGCGTGCACCTGTGACTTATTGTATACCGAGAGAATTGAGCCAAACTAAATGTTGGCTGGGAGTGGTGGCTCATGCCTACAATCCCCGTACTTTGGCAGGTCAAGTTGGGAGGATCCCTTGAGCCCAGGAGTTCAATACCAGCCTAGGCAATAGAGACCCTGTCTCTACTAAAAACAAAAAATTAGCTGGGTGCGATGGTGTGTGCCTGTAGTCTCAGCTACTAGAGAGGCTGAGGCAGGAGGATCACTTGAGCACAGGAGTTCGAGGCTGTAGTGAGCTGTGATGGTGCCACTGCGCTCCAGCCACCTGGGAGCCAAAGTGAGACCCTGTTTCTAAAAAAATTTTAAAAACCAAAACCAAGAACAAAACAAAATAATATTTTCTCCTAACTGGCTCCCCCTGCGGCAACTGCCTCATGTCTCTACGCTCCTTCCCAGCAAGACTCATCTGAATGGTTGTTCTCAAACTGCGCTTCCTGCCCCGACTCACTTCCGCTTGCCCAGGTGACCCTCCCTCACCTCTGTCCTGCAGGGAACCCCTGGCTCTTGACCAGGCAGGCACAGTCTCGTGTGGGCAGATCCCCAGGGTCTCGCAGCCACCTTGGGCATCTCCACTGCCCTGCCACCTCCTTCCGTCTGACCCCGACCTCCCTCGAAGGCTCTGTTCTCCGGGTTCCCGGACCCCACGTGCTCCAGTTCTCCCTCACCAGCTTGTGTTCCCAAGTTAGTCTCCGGCCCTCCTGACCTTGAGCTCCTGACTCATATACCCGACAACTGACTTGACCTGTGAACTTGGCGTCTCAATAGGAAATTAACACTTCCGTGCCCAAAGGAGAACTCTTGATTTTCCCCTCTAAGCCACTTGTTTTTTTGTTGTTGTTTTTTGTTGTTGTTGTTGTTTTTGAGGCAGACTCTCTCTCTGTTGCCCAGGCTGGAGTGCAGTGGCACGATCTTGGCTCACTGCAACGTCTGCCTCCTGGGTTCAAGCGATTCTTCTGCCTCAGCCTCCCGAGTAGCTGGGACTACAGGAGGGTGCCACCACGCCCAGCTAATTTTTATATTTTTAGTAAAGACAGGGTTTCACCATATTGGCCAGGCTGAACTCAAACTCCTGACCTCGTAATCTGCCCGCCTCGGCCTCCTAAAGCGTTGGGATTACAGGTGTGAGCCACCGGGCCTGGCCTAAGCCATCCTTTCCCAATGCATGTCACCCTGCAGAGTGGCTGAGGCCAGAACCTAGGAGTCAGCCTTTACTCCCAGCTTTCCTTCAAGTTCAAGACTTCCGCAAGCCCCCAGGGGAGCACCTTCAACTATCACAAAAACGTGTCCAACTCTGCATTTTCACCCTCAGGTCCCTGGCCTGAGCACCAGCAAATGCTTCCCGAGTGGCCTTCTTTCCTCCACTCTTGCTTCCCTGTGGTTCGTTCTTCACTGTGCACCCAGATGATATTCCCAATACGAAAATCTCCTTTAGGGCAAAGTTAAAATGCAAAAATAAGAGGCATGCCAGCACAGTGGCGCATGCCTCTAATCTCAGTGCTTTGGGAGGCCAAGGCAGGAGGATCACTTGAATCCAGGAGTTCAAGACCAGCTTGGGCAACAGAGCGAGATGCCATCTTATATTTTATAAATATAAGAAAATTAGGTGGTTATGGTGGTACATGCCTGTGGTCCCAGCTACTTTGGAGGCTGAGGTGGGAGGATCGCTTAAGCCCAGGAGTTTGAGGCTGCAGTGAGCTGTTTTGACACCACTGCACTCCAGCCTGGGCAACAGAACAAGACTCTGTCTCAAAAAATAGAAAAAAGAGACTTAATTCTCTCTGTTGAAAATAAGAGATTTCTCTCCCCTCCCTTGTCTTAGAGCACCTGCTTTGGAAAACATGTCATTGTAAGTTCTGTCTCTTTGAAATGTGTGTAAGTCTTTTCAGAAGCTATAATAAATAAGACTCTTGTCATCTTTATGAGCCAGACGTCTTTCTCAAGGGCTGGGGTGTCATCTCTTTGAAATGCACCCCCATCTTCTAGTTCCTGTAAGAGGGAAGAAGCCTAATTTCCAGTGGGCATATCTGTCCAAGTTGCAAAATTACCTCCTGTCATAAAGATATAAGAGGTTTGTTTTCTGGATAGAGCCAATTAGCAGGTCAGGCACAGTGGCTGACACCTGCAATCCTAGCACCTTAGGAAGCCAAGCTGGTAGGATCATTTGAAGCCAGGAGTTCAAGACCAGCCCAGGCAACATGGTGAAACCCCATCTCTACAAAATATGAGAAAATTAGCCAGGCATGCTGGTGCACACCTGTAGTCCCAACGTAGGAGGCTGAGGCAAGAGGATCACTTAAGCCCAGGAGGTCAAGGCTGCAGTGAGCTATGATCATGCCACTGCCCTGCAGCATGGGCGACAGAGTGAGACTCCAGCTCTAAAAACAAATAAGTAAATAAATAAAATGTTATGATGGCTTCCTGTTGCACTTGAGGATCCCTAAATTGCCTTGCAAAGCGCCATGTGCTCTGGGCCCTGCCTTATTCTCTGACCTCTGCCACGAATTTCCTGGATCAACACCCATGGGCTCCTGCAAACCTTTCCCTTCCTCAGGACTGTTCTTCTCCTGGATCCTTCTCATCAAGCCTCTGCCAGCTCAAATCTCACCTCCTTTCCCTATTCACTCTCACTCGCCTGCCTTAGTCTTTGTCTTGTCTGTGTATCTGTTTATTGCCTGTCTCTCCCCACTCGAAGGCAAGCGCTGACCTTTGTCCATTGTATTCCCTCCAGATCTCTAGAGGCTAGAACAGTGGCCTATACATAGAAGGTGCTACGTAAATATTTGTTGAGTAAATGAAAAAATGAGTGAGTTTCAAAGACATCATTGGTGTTTTGTTGCTCTAAATGCCCCCCAACCCCGCACCATCATCTCATCTGAAATTACCTGATTTTATTATGTATGTATGTATGTATTTATTTATTTATTTTGAGACAGAGTCTCTCTTGCTCTGTTGCCCAGGCTGGAGTGCAGTGGTGCGATCTTGGCTCACTGCAACCTCCACCTCCTGAGTTCAAGCAATTCTCCTGCCTCAGCCTTATGAGTAGCTGGGACTACAAGTGCTCACCACCATGTCAGGCTAATTTTTATATTTTTAGTAGAGGCAGGGTTTCACCATGTTGGCCAGGCTAGTCTCAAACTCCTGACCTCAAATGTTCCATTCACCTCGCCCTCCTAAAATGCTGGGTTTATAGGCATGAGCCACTGTGCCCGGCCTGAAATTACCTGATTTTAGATGACAACAAGCTTCATAGGATCCCACTGTGGGATAAAACAGCCCAGAGGTTTTAAACCATATTAACCACAAAGACAGCATCCTAATCAAAGACAGTGTGTCCTGTTGTCCTCACGCATCCCAGGTAAGGGCTCCCCAGGTAATGCTCTGATAAATGACAGTTGCCCCCAGCTGAAGATGGGAGGAAGAGGAGCCTTGGCTGGCACATGCTGCCTTCTCACCTTCACCTTCACCCCACAATGGCCCCGTGCAGTGAGGGTGTGAGCTCATTTGTTAAAATTTATTTATTTTTATTTTTTATTTTACAGACAGGATCCGTCTCTGTTGCTGGAGTACAGCGGAACAAACACGGCTCACTGTAGCCTCGAACTCCTGGGCTTAAGCGATTCTCCCCCCTCAACCTCCCCAGTAGCTGGGACTACAGGTGTGCACCACCATGCCTAATTTTTAATTTTTTGTAGAGACAGGGTTTCACTGTGTTGCCCAGGCTGGTCTTGAACTCCTGGCCTCAAATGATCCTCCTGCCTAAGCCTCCCAAAGTACTGGGATTACAGGTGTAAGCTACCACACTCTGTTTATAGATTAGGAAGCTGAGTTTTAGGAATCAGTGTCCCTAGCCAAGGTCTCCGGGTGCCAGCCACAGGTGCCACAGCTCTGGGGCATCTGGTCTTCTCTGACATCACAGAGGCTCCTCAAAACCTTTGCATCAGGAGCTATTGACGCAGTTGGAGACATTCAGAATGGAGGAGAGAAAGCTGAGGGTTCCCAAGGACATTATCTGCACTTTCCAAACTGAAGAATTAGAGCAGATGGGTGAGAATCATAATCACCTCTTTCTCCTCTTCCTCTTCTTTTCATCCTCTTCCATCTCTTTTTTCTATGTGTTGTTAGTATGACACTTACAATTTACAATATTACCTACTTTATTCATAACGCCCCAAGTCTGACCTTTTCTGAACTAATTCTATTTCCAAATTAGATCTCAATTTAAAATAAAACAGCAATTAAACAAAATTGGTCTAGTCCCAACACCATGATTTAATCTACTGTTTTTTCTTTCTATGACATGGATTAAGGAATGGGCTGGAAAAAAAAATTTGCCCAATTATGATTCAACCTTTCCACATAATTGCTATTGTCCAAAACATAAAGACCAAGGATAATCACAACTCTCATGTCACCAAGGACAGCAGGTGACATTTCCGGGTTGCACATTGCAATCCATGCCGTGCTGTGCATGGTGCACAGAAGGGGGCCTACTTCTGCCCAGGAGCCACAGCCATAGCACGCCATTGTTGAGTCCATTGGTTGCTCCCAGTGTTTAGATTCTCAGATTAAAAAAAAAAAATGTATGTAATCCCAGCACTTTGGGAGGCTGAGGCGGGCGGATCATTTGAGGTCAGGAGTTTGAGACCAGCCTAACCAACATGGTGAAACCCCTTCTCTACTAAAATACAAAAATTAGTCGGGTGTGGTGGCAGGTGCCTGTAATCCAGCTACTCGGGAGGCTGAGGCAGGAGAATCGCTTGAACCTAGGAGGTAGATGTTGCAGTGAGCCAAGATCGCATCTCTGCACTCCAGCCTGGGTGACAGAGTGAGACTCTGTCTCAAAACAAACAAACAAAAAACAAAGCAAAACAAAAGAAAATGTAATCAGAGTCTCTCCCAAACGAGAAACTAAAAGGCAAAGTCTCAAGCCATAAAAGGCTTCCATCTCTGTTGCATTGCTGATGCCCTCTGTCTCCTGATGTTCTAGAGCAGAAGGGAAGATTGCGCCCACCTATGGGTTCCTCCAGCAGGCAGTGGTGGCGTGGACTGCGCTCGAGGAGCTCACCTTGATGGGAGCATCTTAGGCAGGACCTGCAGGGTTATGCGGCGGGAACAAGTTAACCTCAGAATGGCGGCGGCTACAGAGGAGGTTGGGGGAGCTCTGCTCCACAAGGTCAACCAGAGAGGAGCTGACAGAGGCATCACCATCTCAGTGCAGGGCTAGGGGTTCATCGAAGCAGGGAAGGGAGAACTGGAGAGGCCACCCCAGATCACCTCCACTCATAGCCCGTTGGCCAGGACCACAGCCCAGAGCTGAAAGCGTTCTGGGAACTGTGGAGGAGCAGTCGTTACTTGTTGAGCAGCAAATGTCCCTGCTGCACGGACAGAGAAAGACAATAAACACAAGAATAAAGTGACATGAGAACTACGCTACAAAGCCAGGCCACGCCATGCAGGTCATGAGGGGTGTGCTAGTGTTTAGAGACCATTGGTTGAGGACTTGCCTGAGGGAAAGGTAAGGCACGGGCCCCTGAGCTCCAACCCTGACCTGCAATGACTCTTGTCCCCTCTCCCCCAACTGCTGCCATCCAGGCAGTCCCCACACCATCTGCCTTGAATGTGGGGCCCCTGGCTCCAGAGCCCTCACTGCTCTGCCGGGACTCCCCTCTACTCCCTGGCTACCTCTCTGCTCATCCCACTTTGGGGTGCTCAAGGCTGAGAGGGTGACATTTCCCCGATCCCAATCTGTCAGGATGATGTTGAAATAGCAGCAAACTAAGATTCAAAAAGTTTAAAAAAGGAACTTCACCAGCTCACACTCCAGAAGGCTGCAGGGAGGGCTGGTGCCAGGCTTGGACTCAGTTCCGCCTCTGCTGTGGGCCAGCCCTGCCCAGGGGACAGCAGGGTGGCTTCTTCTCTGAGTCCCCTTCTTTCCCAAAATTTCTCTGGAGTCACCTTGAGTGGCTGGACTGACTGCCTGGACTGAGCATGGCAAACACTGCTGTTGCCTGGGCAAATCTGTTCCTCCTCCCTCATTGTTAACAGAATTCAATTTTGAAAATTTCTTTAAAAATGATGATGCTTAGGATCCTGAGATTTTCATTCTATGTTCTGGGCTAGAGCCAGGGCATCACTATGTTTGGGTTATTTGTTATTTGTTTGTTTTTTGTTTTCTGTTTTTTTTTTTAGATGGAGTCTCACTCTGTCGCCCAGGCTGGAGTGCAGTGGCAAAATCTCAGCTCACTGCAAACTTCACCTCCCGGGTTCAAGCGATTCTCCTGCCTCAGCCTCCCGAGTAGCTGGAATTAGAGGTGTGTACCACCAAGCCCAGCTAATTTTTGTATTTTTAGTAGAGATGGGGTTTCACGATGTTGGTCAGGCTGGTCTCGAACTCTTGGCCTCAAGTGATCCACTCACCTTGGCCTCCCAAAGTCCTGGGATTACAGGCGTGCACCACCACGCTCAGCTAATTTTTAATAGAGGCAGGGTTTCACCATGTTGGCCAGGCTGGTCTCAAACTCCTGACCTCAAGTGATCTGCCCGCCTCAGCCTCTCAGAATGCTGGGATTACAGGCACCTGCCCGGCCCCTCAGGCCTTTTTTGTAAGGGCACTAATCACCTCCCAAAGGCCCCATACTCCTAATACCATCACACTGGGGACAAGGATTTCAACACCCAAATGTTTAGGGGGACACAAACATTCACATCATAGCACCAATAAAAACAGATGCACAAGAAAGGGCGACCCCTCTCCCACCAGAGGGTGGCATGTCTGGTTGTGAACTTGGAATGCACAGCCGTCTTGTGGCCATGAGGACAGCCCTGAGGCGAGGCCGGCGGGCTGAGACCGGCTTAGTAGGGAGATGATGCCCCTGGGCTTCTCTGGGATGTGAGTGAGCTGCTGGAGCCGCCTTCCCTTTAACAAATTTTCCTTTCCTCAAGCCATTTTGCCATTTTGCCATTTTGAAGCATTTCCCGTTCCTTACATCTGAGAGCATCTTATCTATCCTCCTCTTACCGCTTGGTCTACTCCTTGTTCCAGTGTCTCCTGAACAGGGCTGGCTTGTTCTCCTGAGACTTCTGCTTAGACCTCCCAGCACCTCCTCCCTCCAAGTCTCTTCCTCCCCAGGCCTGCAGGGCGTCAGCAGGGCCTCCAGACTGTAGACACCCGCGTATGCCAGTGTTTGCGCAGACCCCTGCGCACATCCACACCACCCACCTGAGGCCACCCTGCAACTGTGAAGGTCAAGAACTCCCTGTCCGCCGGGAGCGGTGGCCCACGCCTGTAATGCCAGCACTTTGGGAGGCTGAGGTGGGCGGATCACTTGAGGTCAGGAGTTTAAGTCCAGCCTGGCCAACATGGTGAAACCCCGTCTCTACTAAAAATACAAAATCAGCTGGGTGTGGTGCTGCACACCTGTAGTTCCAGTTATTTGGGAGGCTGAGGCAGGAGTATTGCTTGAACCCAGGAGCTGGAGGTTGCAATGAGCCGAGATCTTGCCATTGCATTCCAGCCTGGGCAACAACAGCAAAACTCCATCTCAAACAAACAAACAAACAAACAAAACCTTCCTGTCATGGGCTCAATTCAAGGGAAGCTGGGACTGGGAAGCTGGCACTGCCATCACCACTGTAACTGCTTCTTGATACCCACAGAAGCGGCTGCTGGATAAGAGATCACTAGTGCAGGAAACCCAGCAACTGAAGCAGCCAACTTTTTTTTTTTTTTTTTTTTTGAGACGGAGTCTCCCTCTGTCACCCAGGCTGGAGTGCAGTGGCTCGATCTCAGCTCACCGCAACCTCCGCCTCCCGGGTTCAAGTGATTCTCTTGCCTCAGCCTCCCCAGTAGCTGGGATTACAGGCGCCTGCCACCACGCCCGGCTAATTTTTTTTTTTTTTTTTTTTTTTTTTTAGTAGAGACAGGGTTTCAGCATATTGGTCAGGCTGGTCTCAAACTCCTGACCTTGTGATCTACCCTCCTCGGCCTCCCAAAGTGCTGGGATTACAGGCGTGAGCCACCGTGCCCGGCCCGAAGCAGCCAACTCTCACACAAGTGCATCTAAAGTGCAGAACTTCATTCTTCCCTGGAACCCTGCCCCAGGGGAGTCTGGGAAATGTGGGTTTTAGCTGCTGCTGCACAGAGAGCTGCGAGCAGGAGGCGGAAGGGAAGCTGAGCGCCAAGTGATTGATCATACCCAACCATGTGAACGTGGGTGGCTGGCCCACCCCTGGGACTATCTTTCAGCTACTAATTGGTTACATCAGTGTTTGCCTCCTAGGGTTGGTGTGGATTAAATTAGATTGCGCAGGTAAAGCACTTGTGCCTAATCAGGGGCTAATGAATATTAGTTCTTATTATTTCCAACACTTCCTCCTTCTAGCTCTGTGGTTTTCCAAGCCTGAGCTGCTCAGACCTCTGAAACGGGCCCTGGAGGTCACTGGAGAGTTTGCAGAAGGTTCAGAAAGAATAGTCCTGAGAGGGATGACCCAGGCCCCTTCCTGCCTGGACACACCACTGTCTGCGCCCAGGCCTCTCTCTCAGCTATGCCAAGCAGCCGCTGATTCTCCAGCCAAGGGTGTTATATAAGCTTCATCTTTTCCTTTGTTTACAGGAAATTTTGAAAACACCAACTGGGCTTGGCCTGAGCTCCTTCATTCCTAAAGGCAACAGAAATTATTTGGGCAGGAGAGGCAGCCACACGCAAAGCAGCTGCCCTGGCACAGGGCCAGGCCTTGCAGGACAGGCAGCTGCTGGCAATCGTGAGGTCAGGCACTCTCGTCACTCAGGGCCAGGATCTGCGGTGCCTGGCGGAAACCATGTACTTTTGGATGTGCAGCTTTCACCCACACCCATTGGGCCCTGCCTTGGTTTCCCTGCCTGGTGCTGCAGTTCTCTGCCATGATGGCAGCTCTCCACCCTGCCAGACCCTGCCTCTGGGAGGCCTGGGATGACCTGGGAGCACTTTCTAGGGTTCTGCCAACAGCTCGGACAGACCTCAGCCTCTTAGCAGAGCAGGGGGAGTAGAAGGCACCTCAGCCTGGGTGGGGAGGGAGGACAAGGGCAGGTGGGAAGGAGAAGTCCCCTCTTCTCTGCTTTGACCCACGCTTCTAAGTGGACAGGTGGGGGAAAGCTCACACCCTTCGTTTCCTCATATGACAGCGGGGCTGTGCAGGTGCCAAGCTTCCCAAACAACTGCCTTGCCCATCCTAGGAACATTGCCTAGGCCTGGTCCCCGGGAACTGCTTTAATGGAACATCTTCCATTTGAGCCAGGGCCAGAAATGATCTCACAAGTCCTCATGTGACCTGCTGGGAAACAAATGTTTGTTGCTGGTAACTTGTGCTTGAGCAAGACAACAGCTCTCTGTTTCCCAAGGCTTGTATGCCTGATAGAAGTTTACAGGGTTGGTGACTGGTAGAAATTGGCACCAGGAGTAGAATTTTTTACCAGAAATTCCCAACTGGATTTTCTACACCTTCCCTACCTTGGGAAGGCAAGGGGGTGAGGACAGAGAAGACCTAGCCCCAGCTAGACACCCTGACAGTAGGAAGGCTGGGCCTTCCTGAGCATTCGGACACTGAGTTCTTTTTCAGGCCAACAGTTGCTAGACAGACAGAAAAAAATATTTTCTTTCTAGTTCTGCTCCTAAACCTGTGCTCACTGTGATGTAAGTTGGAGAGGTTCTTCCATAAGCACATATACTGTTACTCCTCTATCCAGTGCCCATGGCAGACATTACAAGTTGCTCACCGCACTCTTGTTTGCTTTGCTGAATCTGCTGAAGTTCACAATATAGCAGTGTAGTACAACAGAGTAGAACTGGCAGGCTGGAGAAAAGCTATCTGCCATCCCAGATGAAGTAGAAAGGATGTGCACTTGGATAGGAGACAGACCCAGCCTCATATTCTGACTCTGCCACTTTCTAGCAGTGTGACCTTGGGCAAGTACTTCCTTTCTCTGAGCTTCAATCCTGTCATTTGCAAAATGGGAATAAGTATATCTGCCTGAAAAGGTTGGCATTAAATGAGATGAAATGAGATGTGTCTCGTGCTGCACAATTAGCACATAATAAGAGGCTCCGATTCCTACATATATCATTACATCATCACATACACTCCTACACACCATTCAGACGTATTCTGTGGGGAATTTGCAGAAATGAAATGCTAAACACCAAGCCAAAGTTTTCTTTCCAAGCCAAAGGAGTCATCTTCTCCTTCTCCCCCCTCCTCCTTCTCATTCTCCTCCTCTTACTCCTTCTTCAAAAAGATTTGTTATGTAACAAAATGTGTTATGCAGATTATTTAACCTACTTAAGAAAAGAAACCTGAGAACTTTTACAGTGTTCATTGATATATAAGTAATGTTTGGGCTACTTACAAATGAGTTTCATCTAGTCTATGTCTTTAAAACATCAGGAGCCAAGGACCCAGAATTTTAGGAAGAAAGAAAAAAGGACCATAACATTGGATAAATGTCTTCTAGGTTCCAGACACTTACATCTATGTTAGCCTATCTCCTTCTTGTACCAATACTCTATGTCAGGTTTGTTTTTATTTTTATTTTAATTTAATACACACAACGTAAAATTTACCATCTTGGCTGGGCAAGGTGGCTCACGCCTATAATCCCAGCACTTTGGGAGGCCCGGTGGCGGGGGTGGGTGGGTCATTTGAGGTCAGGAGTTCGAGACTAGCCTGGCCAACATGGTGAAACCCTGTCTCTATTAAAAATACCAAAATTAGCTGGGTGTGGTGGTGCACACCTGTAATCCCAGCTACTTGGGAGGCTGAGGCAGGAGGATCGATTGAACCTGGGAGGCGGAGGTTGCAGTGAGCAGAGTTCACGCCATTGCACTCCAGCCTGGGTGACAGAGCCAGACTCCGTCTCAAAAAAAAAAAAAAAAATTACCATCTTATCCGATTTAAGTGTACAGTTCAGTAGTGCTAAATACCTTCACATTGCTGTGCAAGCAGTCTGCAGAACTCTTCATCTTGCAAAACTGAAACAATTTACACTTTAAACAACTCCCACCTTCTCTCCAGCCCCTGACAACCACCATTCTACTTTCTGTCTCTTGGAATTTGACGACTCTAAGTCCCTCAGGTAAGTGGAATCACACAGTGTTTGTCCCTTTGTGTCTGGCTTATTTCATTCAGCAAATGTCCTCAAAGTTCAGCCACGTTATATGTGGCATCTGTCAGAATTTCCTTCCTTTTTAAGGTTGAGTAGTATTCCATCATATGCATGTACCGCATTTTGGTGACTCATGCATCTGCTGATGGACACTAGGGCTGTTTCCACCACTGGCTGTAGCGAATAATGCTGCTGTGAACATGGGTGCACAAATTCCTTTTTGAGTCCCTGCTTTCAGTTCTTTTGGGTATTTATAGAAATGGAGTTGCTGGATCATATGTAATTTTATTACAAGGAAGGAACAAACTAAAGAGAGTAAATGGCTAGCCCAAGGTTAACACAACGAAAAAGTGGCAGAATCAGAATGTAATCCAAGTCTATCTGAAGTGAGCTTAAATTATGTATTTCCTTTCTCTCATTCCAGTTGGGTTAAACAAACAACCTCACGAAGGGCGTGCAGGTATGAGGAGCAGGTGGGGACGTCCTCTTTCCCCGCAGGCTGACATAGGTCTGATGGGTCAAGAAATGGCCTGCTGGGTGGTCTGGAAGCTCCCCTGGCCCTCAGGCTAGGGGTCTGCCTCCTAGCAAGGCCCATGAGGAAGGACAGTAAAGCCAGGCTTTGTTCAGTGGGGTCAGTATGAAGACACTGAGGTTGTGGATGGGGAGATAGCTGAAGTGCAGACCTCCCGACAGGCCTCACACAGTCAGTCAGGCGTCACGGGTTAGGAGGAACAGATGCCATTCAAACCGTCTCAACTTAAAAAAAAAAAAAAAAGATTGGTCCATGCTGGGAGAGGTGTCCAACCCCCTGCGGCCCGCGCGGAGGCTGTCACGTGGCACACAGGACCACGCCTTCCAGGCCGTGGGCAGGGCCTGTCCGGGGGGTCCAGTGTGGGGGCCACGCGTCCTGGGGAGCCCTGTGCAGCCCCCGAGGGCAGGGTCCACGGGGAGTGGGTGGGCGCGCTCGCCGCCCCTGAGGGGCTGGCTGACCGGGCGGGGCGTTCCGGGCGGCGGATGTCCCCCGCAGGCCTCGGTATCCGGGCCACCCGCGCCGAGGCTGCTCTGAGTTAGGGCCTGCGGTTAGAGAGAGGCCAGTTGAGTGCTGCGGTGCCAACGCCTGCAGCCCGGGCTCGGGCTTCCTGTTTGCGCGCCCTGGCGGTGTCACGTGCGTGGGCGAAGCCTCGCTTTGACCTCAAAAAGCCCGGTGTTTCATGCCAGCCAGTCTCCGCCCGATGAGGACAGTGGAGTTAAGAGGGATCCCTGCGGCTGGGCGCCCAAGACCCCAGCGCCTGCTCCCTGGACCGCACCCGGGCTGGCTTCACAGACCCCGAATCCTCCCCTTGGCGGGGGCTGACCAAGTTGGGAGGGGATGGCGGGGATAAGCAGTATCAAGTCACTGAGACCTGACAGCCCTACCAGTGCCTGGAAGGGTAACCTCAGGGACAAATAGATGTAGAGTCAACAGTAGCCAGGCTCAGTAGCCCACCCATATCAAGTAGTCCTAGGAAAGTCAGGACATGTACCTGTTAATTTGAGAAGTAACCATTGAGCACAATGGCACTGCACCCCTCCATCTTTGCCAAGGACACTAATTGGGATCAAATCTGGCAGCAACATGCTGAGAAGCTGGGCCCCGCCCTAGCCCCAGGGTGAATGTGTCCAGACCTGTGGCTCTCAGCGCCAGCTGCACATCAGAGAGGGAGGTTTAGAAGAATGCCTGGCAAATGATTCTCTGGTGCCCAAAGTCAAGGCAGTGGCTACCCTTGGTAAGGGACGGTGACTGGAAGGGGAAACCAGGCGGCTTGGAAGCCACCAAAGTTCTGTTTCTTGATCTGTCTGCTGGTTACTCAAGTGCATTTATTTTATGAAAATCCAAGGAGCTGTACACGTACACAGTTTTCTGTATAAATGATATACTTCAATAAGAAGTTAAAGAAATCAGGCAAAAAAACCCCAGCTGTCTGGGCCAATTTCCGATCAGAATGTCTGGGGCGGGCCCTGGATAGTGGTTTTTTTCTTTTCTTTTTTTTTTTTTTGAGGAGGGGTGAAAGCTTCCTAAGTGATGATAAAGTGCAGCTGGTTTAAACCCAAATTTGCCACCCAGGGTTGCTGCCAAAGCTCTCAGGCTCTCATTTGGATGAGGTAATGGAGTTTCTTTCAGCGCAATATTCAGGCTCTGGGACGCCTGCTGGAAATTTGCCAGGGCCCGGGGCTTGGGGTGGCAGCTCCCCACAAATATGACAAGGCTGAACGGACAACCTCTCTTGCCGCCATCCTGGCCGCCTTGCAGGTGAGCCTCCAGCCTCTTTTATACATTTTCCCAAAATGTAAAAATCTATCTTTGCACATGCAATTCTTCACCGTCCCAACATATACATAACCTTGGTGTGTAAAGAGCTTACAGCATCCCTCCCCCCCCGCACCTATAAATAGCTTCATTCAGATAAAAGTCACATGCCATATGCACCTTTTTTTTTTTTTTTTTTTTTTTTTTTTTTGAGACAGAGTCTCACTCTGTCGCCCAGGCTGGAATGTAGTAGCACGATCTCGGCTCACTGCAAGTCTGCCTCCCAGGTTCACGCCATTCTCCTGCCTCAGCCTCCCGAGTAGCTGGGACCACAGGCGCCCACCACCACGCCTGGCTAATTTTTGTTTTTTGTTTTTTGTATTTTTAGTAGAGACGGGGTTTCACGGCGTTAGCCAGGATGGTCTGGATCTCCTGACCTCGTGATCTGCCCGCCTCAGCCTCCCAAAGTGCTGGGATTACAGGTGTAAGCCACTGCGCCCGGCCGCCATATGCACATTTTTAAAGTATACAATTCAATGGCTTTTAGTAGATTCACAGAGATGTGCAACCAGCATCACAATCAATTTTAGAACATTTTCATGACCCCCCAGAGAAACCCCATATCCGCTTAGCTGTCACCCTATGTGCCCTGCACCCCCCGCCGCCTGCTCCCTGCCAGCCTCTGGAAATCACTCGTCTACTCTCTGTCTCTATGGATTTGCCTATTCTGGACATTTAATAGAAATGGAATCACACACTTTCTGAGCTTTTGTGATTGGCTGCTTTCACATAGCATCATGTTTTCAAAGTTCATCCATGTTTTTAGTGGATCAATACTTCATTCCTTTTTATGGCTGAATAATATTCCATTATTGGATATTCTACATCTTGGTATTCCTTTCATCAGTGCATGGACATTTGAGCTTGCCATAGTTTTTGGCAGTTGTGAAAAGTGCTGCTGCTGCATTCTGGATCCAACATGAAATGCGTGGGCAAGAGGGCGACATGTTCCCTAGAGATCTCAAGAAATGCCCCGTTGTTATTATTTTGTGTACCATTAAAAAAAAATAGACTTTCTGTTTTAGAGCAGGTTTGCATTTACAGAATTGCACAGAATGAACAAGTTTGCAGTGACCTCGCTACCTCCACCCCCACCTCCCCACCAGTTTCCCCTATTGACATCTTGCATGAGGATAGTACGTTTGTTACCACTGATTAACCAATATTGACACACTATTACGAACTAAAGTGCATAATTTACATTAGAGTTCACTAGTGGTGTTGTACATCCTATGGGTTTGCAGAAATAATGCGAGGTATCCACCATTACAGGATCCTACAGAATAGTGTCTCTGCCCTAAAACTCCTCTGTGCTCCACCTATTCATCCCGAACCCCCGCAGCAACCACTGATCTTACTGTTTCTATAGTTTTGCCTTTTGCAGAATGTCATAGAGTTGGAATTGTACAGTATGCAGCCTTTTCAGACTGGCTTCTTCCAATTAGATTAGCAATATGCATTTGAGGTTGCTCCATGTCTTTTTGTGGCTTGGTAGCTCATTTCTTTTTATTGATGAGTAATATTTATTTTTATTTATCATAGCTTTTCTCCAGATGGAAAGGTCCACCATCTTCCAGCACTTGGCAGTGTCTTCTGGGGGTCTTGCTGCCACTTGCTGAGGGCTTTGCCAGCTGGCTCTGTCTCTCCCCTGGACTGCAGGGTTGGGAGGGGCGACGTCAGCTCAGGGACTGAGCCCTGGTCATTTCTAGGGGTGCAGCACCTGCGCCTGGAAGGTGCCCAGGGAGACCTTGTGGGAGGAGGGAGAGAGGAAGATAGGAAGGGGTGAGAGATGGAGGGAGAGGGTACTAGGTGGAGGCAGAGAGAGCGAGGCAGCTGCCAAAATCTATGAGATGGTTGAGGAGGAGTGGAGGAAGGGAGCCTCAGGGATTTAGCAGGTGTTGGTCACTGTCCGGTGGGAGACCTGGGGGTGGACAGCTCGGTCCTCCCCAACTGTCCTTTGCCCTGAATGTGGGGCTGAGCCATCAGCCAGAGTCCCCACCCTCCCAAGGGAGGAATGGGTGTTTTGCAGTCACGAGGCAGTGGAGAGGGGTTGGAGGAAAGGACATTGGTCCACAGCCCTTGTGGTGTGTGTCTCTGGCAGCCAAAGGGCAAATACAACACCTTTGGGCCCAGCGAGGTGTAACCGAGTGAGAAAAGGTTAACAGAGGCCCTGGACCCAGACTGTACTTGGCAGGACTCCAGGAAATTAGTCACGTGAAGGCAGGCCCAAGGATCTGGCCCTTGCCCCCAGCAGGCTCTGGGCCTGCAGGACCTGAGCCCTCAAGTGAGGGGGACTTCCTGGCACGCCCACATGCCTCGTGGCTCTGCCTCAGCGAGGCTGCTGGGGCTCAGGGGACAGCTCCCCCGGGTCAAGCTTCCTCTTGCTGGCTGGGAGCCTCCCTAATCCCAGGGTGTGTGCTGGGGGCTTGCCAGGACTCTCCACTCCCTTGCCTCTCCCCGCGCCTCCTGCCATTCCTAGGATTTTGTAGCTTTGGGTCCTCCTTCCCCAAAGAGGTCCTGGATATGCGTGAGTCCTCTCACCACTGATCTCAGGGGTCTTTATCTGCTTGCCCTTGCTCGGGGCCAAGTGTGGACAGTGGATGGCACTGGAGAAAGCAGAGAGAATGGAGAGGGAGGAATAGAAAGGAGGAAGAGGAGGGTGCTAGTTAAAGAAGGCATGGCCTCTCGGCTGCTCCCACCTAGAAGTGGAGGCTGTTCCCTCTCCTATGAAATTTGGGTGAGTCCATGATTAGCTGTGGTCAACAGGATGAGGCAGAGGGACATGGGGACCTCCCAGGCTGGCTCTTGACCTGTATGCAGCTTCCACTTGCACCATCGAATGTCCTGTCTTCTGCTCCAGCTCCATGCTGAGATGCCCATGGTGCGTGGGGAGGTCGCTCCATGCTGAGATGCCCGTGGTGCTTGGGGAGGTCGCTCCATGCTGAGATGCCCGTGGTGCGTGGGGAGGTCACTCTATGCTGAGATGCCCGTGGTGCGTGGGGAGGTCGCTCTATGCTGAGATGCCCGTGGTGCGTGGGGAGGTCTCTCTATGCTGAGATGCCCGTGGTGCGTGGGGAGGTCTCTCTATGCTGAGATGCCCGTGGTGCATGGAGAGGTCCTATGAGGGGAGGTGGAGATGCTCCGACTGACAGTCTCAGCTGATAGCAGGCACCCACCGTGGCCTGGACATGAGCCTGGAGGATAGGCCAGCCCGGGCCAGCCCCCAGTGACTGCAGACACAGCTAGACTAGGGGAGGCAGAAGGACCACCCAACTCGCCCCACAGACTCATGACACAGATGGTAATGGTTTTAAGACAACAATTTTGGGGGGCCTGGGTCATGCAGTAATAGATAAATGAGGCAGGGTGTGTAGGCATGTTTTCACTTTCATAGCATCCCACCCTCTGGGGGGCCCCATGCCCCACTTCAGGTAGCTCACAGCTTCCCTCCTTCCCACCCTTTCCACCTCCATTCTTGTTCAGGTTGGCTCTTGCCCCAGTCTTCCAGGAATTTGTCTCTGGGACTGAAGGTGTTTGGGCTGAGTCAGCTTTCCCTGAATCACCCCTAGAGTCCAGGGCTGCATGATTCTCCCTTCTCAAGGCTGGCGGCTCAGCCCTCTTCTGTATCACCTGGCAATAATGATCCCTTCTCCCCCTTCCTCCCTTCCTCCCTTCCATCTGCTGACATGATCCCAGTCCGTTTCTACTGTTTCCGTCAGAGAACGTGGCTGACACGGCAACTGGCATCGGGAGGATGTAATAGGCCATGTGCCCCAGGAAATAAGGGCCTTGGAAACAAGTGATCAGCTGAGAAGGGAAAGGGTCCAGCATTGCTGGGACTTGCTTGTGTATTCTAGGGGATTGGCAGCCCTGTTCCTGAGAGTGAGCTGCTGATCCGTCTGTTGTGTGCAGTATCTGGGACCACAGAAGATGCAGGACTGAAGGGTGTCATGTTGGCTCCTGACAGCATTGGAAGCTCTGGAGAGAGGGCAGAGGCTGAAGCCTCGGAGGCTCCCCCCGGCCCCAGCCACAGGATGGCGCACAGGGGCCATCTGCAGCTCTGCTCAAAGTATCTCAGGTTCCAGGGCAGAAGCCTGGAAAACCCAACTCGGAGCTGAGTCTGCAGGTGGCTGCAGGGCGGTGCTGCTGAGTCTGCAGTTACCACCACAAAAGGAGGGCCTGAAGGCATTGCCGGGAGACTATGGAGGACTCACGGAGCTCTGACACCCCTCACCTGGAGGAGGTGGCTTCCCCCCACCCCCCACTCTGCCTGCACCACCTTTGCCTGGGGTGGCCAATGCATGGCAGTGGAGTCAGTAATTGCCCTTGCTCCTCCCCAGGGTCAAACCCACTGGGGCCTGGGGATTGAAATTCTGAGAGGAGTGTAGGAGGGGAGTGTCTCCCCGAAGAAAATATAGGAATGCATTGGCTTCTATCACAAAAATCCTGGGAATGTTCCTGAGAAGGGATTTTGGAGATGCTCAGCCTAGGACTGGCCCTCGGGAAGATGATCCGACCTTTGTCCTGTGCAGCTGAGTGCTGAACACCGGTCAGCTCCAGATAAAGCCTAATGTCACTGAGCTGATGGTGGGGTGTCTGCACTGAACACCTTCCAGCTTGGTGGGGGCAGGGGAGCCAGCTGTCCTCATTAAAAGTGACCTGGAGTGAGATGGATTCTTCTGCCTACACCTCCACGCGTGGGCTCCCTGAACACCCCCATCGCCATGGGCTCCCAGGAAGTATTGCTTCAGGCTGCAGGGCTCACTGCAATGCTGTGACAGGAGGTGACAGGCCAAGGCCAGCAGGTGACTGCTCTCCCCAGAGGCCCTGTCAGCTGGAAGCAGCTGGTTTCACATAACAGAGACCCCAGGCCCAGGTCCCCTGGATGCAGGAGGATTTGCAGCCGCCCTTTTGGAAGAGGTAGGCTGACCATGAGAACTGGCCAAAGGTGAGAAGGACATGGAGAAGGTGTTGGAGGAGGGAAGTCAGACATACTAGCAATAGCCTGGCCTGGGGGCTGTAGCTTTCACCTGTACTTCCTCCTGTTTGGTGTCATCATCACAATCACGACAGTGACAAAATGTCTTCTTTCCTCTAGGCAGGTGGTAAAGGTACTATTTGGTGCACAGGTTGGAGAGTGCTGTGATAGGAACCATCAGAACAAGGGCAGGAATGTGACCTCCCAGGTGATCCTGATGCAGGTGCTGCCAGTGGAGCGTTTCAGAATTCTGTGTCAAAAAAGAAGTCTGCGTGTTGACTGGGGTGGGGCTGTGCCTGTGTTTGGGGCCACCCATGGGTGTAGCACACCCGTTTTTTTTTTGTATTTGTCCTGCCTCCTGTCCTTCAGGGTCTGCTTCTTCCTCCTCGTGGCTCTGGGGGCTGCATCTCAGAATCCTGCCAGCCACTCCTCCGCTGCAGGGGTGGACATGGGAACCAAGTGGGGCCTTTGGGGTGTCTTCAGCCCTCCCACAGCTGCTGGCCAGCCTGCCTGCCATCTTCCTGCCCCCCTTGCTCACTCCTCCTTCTCCTGGGCTGAACCCACACCCAAAAGCCTGATCCAGGACTGGGCTAGGTGACCGGTGCAATCCTTAGATGCCTCTCTTGGTTCCCACTGCCCTGCTGGTCTTGGGGCAGATTGAGGGGGGAGTCACAGGCCATCCCTGCAAGGAAAAGCAGAGAGGGCAATTTGGGAAGGTGACAGAGGACCCTGTGGGACGCCGAGTCACAGCCTTGCTGGGCACAATGACTGGCGTGCATAGTGAGCTGCTTTCGGAAGCACTGCCACCCCTGGCTCTCAGATATGCTGCTGAAAGGGGTGACAGGCAGTGGGGGGCTTGGGACTCTGCCAAGGTGTCCTAGCTCCCATCCCCATCCCCAGGCCCAGGCCCAGGCCCCTCCAGCAGGAAAGGCTAGGGACCACACTGCCATGGGGTTTGCCAGGCCCTTGTCTTTTGGGAAGCCGCCCCTCCCAGGGAAAGGCAGGGCCGGGGGCTGTTCAGGCTCTGCCACCACCTGCTCTGTGACTTCGGGCAGGCCACCAATTCCTCTGAAAAATGGGAGTCTTTGTGGGCACCATCACGCCCGGGTACAGGACACCCAGTGGCTCAGCTGCCCCAGCCAGGCTGCCCTTTCCTGACCTCAGCACACCTCCCACAGCCACTGCAGGCAGCCCTGGACCTTCTCCGGCTGAGGCCTTACTGCCAATCCCTCTGGGAGACCAGACACAACAGGCATCGGTCTGGGTGACTCCCAGGAGCCCAGGCCTCTATCCTGTCCTCCCTAGTGGCTGAGGCAGTGGGCTGGGCAGCAGGGACTCAGTGCCCTGGGAGGCAGGGCTCATCCCACAAGTTGCCATGGTAGCCCCTCCTCCTGCCCCTTACTCATTAGCCAGGCTGTACTGACACGGGCTGCCCAGGCAGGGGGTGGCTCGCTGGACAAAGCTGGCCATGCAGGCGCTCAGGCGTGCAGGGTAGCCAGCGCCCCGGCCAGGAATGGACAGCCTCCAGGACACAGTGCCCCTGGACCACGGGGGCTGCTGCCCTGCCCTCAGCAGGCTGGTTCCCAGAGGCTTTGGGACTGAGATGTGGACTCTCTTTGCCCTTTCTGGACCCCTGGTAAGGAGGAGGAGCTGGGGGGCAGGTAGGGAGTGGAGGAAGCTGAGAGGCTGAGGGTGTCTGCCTTGCAGGCAGGATCCAGAAATGTGCTCACATTTTCCCCAGAAACTGCCCATGTTGACTGCCAGGTCCAGAGTCTGGGGACAGCAGGACGGCTCCTGTAGGCTGTCCCTAGACAATCCCCAGTGGCAGTGGGGCCTGACTGTGCTTAGCAGCAGGCAGCCACCACACAGAAGGGGTGGGTGTGCCTCAGCTGGAAACCCACAAAAGCCTGAGTTGGAAGATGGCTCCAGGACAAATGGGACCCGGAGATGCATGAAGCCTGCAGCACCTTCGCAGGGGGAAGAAGGGGCCGGCTACCCATTTCATTTCCAAAGGGGAAACTGTTTTTAAATACATTTATTTTTTCTGATCACAAAGAGTAATGGGCTGGGCGCGGTGCCTCACACCTGTTATCTCAGCACTTTGGGAGGCCGAGGAGGGAGGATCACCTGAGGTCAGGAGTTGGAGACCAGACCGGCCAACATGGAGAAACCCCTGACTCTACTAAAAATACAAAAATTAACCAGGCATGGTGGCGGGCGCCTGTAATTCCAGCTACTTGGGAGAGAGAGGCAGAGAATCGCTTGAACCTGGGACGGGTAGGCTGCAGTGAGCCAAGATCTCACCACTGCACTCCAGCCTGGGCAACAAGGGCGAAACTCCGTCTCAAAAAAAAAAAAAAGAAAAAAAAAACCAAAAAGGAGTAATAGAATTACACTTCCTGTAAAACTTTTAGAAAAAAATGAAAGTTATAAAGAAGAAAGAAATTTAACTCAAATCCTAGTGCTTGGAAATAGCCATTACTAAGATTTTGGTGTATTTAATTCCCCTCCTTTTTTGGGGGTGTGCGGCCTGACCAAATTATTGTTATAATAGGAACCGCAATAGCAGTATCAGACACTTGGGTCAAGCTTAGGGCACCAGGCACTGCGCTGTGTCAGGCACTGACCCTTCTGGATAGGGATGTGGAGGCCAGGCGTGATTGCAGCTGCAGAACGCAGAATGGGAGCTGGGCTCAGGCCATCCGACCTCCAGCCCTGGCTTCCCCAGGCATAGGTGACCTCTCGGGGCACTGCTGTGGGGCCCTCAAAGCTGGAGAGGCCTGTCTTGCAGGGCTCGGCTGTGCGGGGACCTGTGGCCCCGAGTCTGACCTGGCCGCTGTCCTCCAGTTCCTGTTCCAGGTGCTGACTTTTATGATCTACATCGTGAGCACTGTGTTCTGCGGGCACCTGGGCAAGGTGGAGCTGGCATCGGTGACCCTCGCAGTGGCCGTGAGTACCCAGCTTGGCCCAGAGCAGGGAAGTTCTCTCCTCAGGTTCTCCACTGGGTTCCCGGGTGGGCCCGTCTTGGGTGGCTGGTCAGGGATGGGAAGACACAGCCCACGTGGCTGGACAGCTGCCTTCACAGGTGGAACCTGAGGGCCGGAGATGGAGGCGGTCTGGCCCTGGGGCACACAGCACATGAGGCTGCTGAGCAGAGCCACCTCTGCCACCGCTGCCTGCTGGGCAGCATTTCACAACCCTGGCTCAGCCCAGAGGCAGGGGCCTCTCTTCAGGCCTCGCCTGACAAGCTCTTGTTTCCTCCTGTGTGTGGCACCAGTTTGTCAATGTCTGCGGAGTTTCTGTAGGAGTTGGTTTGTCTTCAGCATGTGACACCTTGATGTCTCAGGTAGGTGGCCTCCCAGGGAGCTGGGCAGGAAGCCAGGCAAGGGCAGAGCCAATCCCACAGGTGCTATGGAGATGGCAGGTGGGAGGGACGCAGCCAGGTGATCTGGGAGTGATGGGCCCTGGGGTCAGCTGCCCCTGCTCCACCTCCAAGGACCACAGGCTGTCAGGGAAACAGACCCACCCCTTTGAAAGAGTCTGGGCCAGGAGAAAGGCGAGGAGATGGTAGAGACAGTTCTCTGACCTCTTGCCCCCAGAGGAGGTCACCAAGTAGAGAAAGACAACCGGTTCCCCAGCCTCACTCCTAAGTTCGGCTGCCTACATGCAGGCATGTGTCAAAGGCCAAGGGGACACAGAAGGAACCTCCCTGCTTTCAGGGGCCTGCAGTCCAGCACGGGCTGCCCAGGTGGCCATGGGGTCACAAAGCGGCAAGGCCTCACCTCTCCCTGGGGGTTCTAGCTTCACGGTGCACCTGGGCTTGGTCCTGGCTCCACTTACCCGCCGCTGACATGTGATGAAGCCCCATGTGCCTTCATCCTCCTTGGAGCTTTGGAAGAACAGTGGAGACAGTGGTGGGCTCAGGCTCAGGAAGGCCGCTGTGCCATTACAGACTGCGGGCGCCGGGCTGTGGTCACCAGAGGCCGCAGGGTCCGCCACACACCGCTGGCGCCGCTGACAGCCCGCTCCCCGCGCGGGGTTTAGGAATGTCCCGGGCAGTGGAAAGGGCTGATGCGGGGCGGGCTGTTTTGCAGAGCTTCGGCAGCCCCAACAAGAAGCACGTGGGCGTGATCCTGCAGCGGGGCGCGCTGGTCCTGCTCCTCTGCTGCCTCCCTTGCTGGGCGCTCTTCCTCAACACCCAGCACATCCTGCTGCTCTTCCGGCAGGACCCGGAAGTGTCCAGGTGCGCTGGGCTCCGGCTGTGGAGGTGGGGCTTGCTAGAGACCCAGAGGCTCCTGGGAAACCCGGGCCGCCGCGGGAAACCCTGAAGATGCCCAGCTCTCAGACCCCATGCTTCTCTAGGCCACGAGTGCTCACAGTGCACGGTGCCTGCGGGTACCTTCCAGGCTTTGGTTTGGGGATTCTCCCCATGGCTGCGGCTCCAGCAGTGACCAGCAGGGACAGAGGCGGACAAACGCCGTTTTAATTTAGGAGGCAAGGCAAGAAACAACTTGGGATTTGCATTTTATTTGCATTTGTGTGCCCGGACACAGTTGGAGCTTTACAGATGCTTTCGAAGAAATGAAGTGTGTGCATTTTCCCATATTCCGAAAAGAAGAAAGATGACAACCACTTTTTGATGAATTATAGATTATTATTACTTGAGACAGAGTCTCGCTCTGTCGCCCAGGCTGGAGTGCAGTGGTGCGATCTTGACTCACTGCAACCTCCGCCTCCGAGGTTCAAGTGATTCTTCTGCCTCAGCCTCCTGAGTAGCTGGGACTACAGGCACGTGCCACCACACCTGGCTAATTTTTGTATTTTGAGTAGAAACGGGGTTTCACCATGTTGGCCAGGATGGTCTTGATCTCCTGACCTCGTGATCCACCCGCCTCAGCCTCCCAAAGTGCTGGGATTACAGGCACGAGCCACCGCACCCGGCCTATAGTTTATTATTAAATTTATTTTATAATAAATCCCTCTCATAGGGATGCCTTGTTCATGTTCATTTATATTATGTACATTTCATTTGGTTATTCCTTTTTAAGATATAACCTTTTTTTCTTACAAACCACGTTACTCTGAATTTAAGTTCCCTCGTCCTGAGGCCTGGGTGTTTGGGTGCTTCGGCTGCCCCTCCTGGCACCTGCTTAGCATCTGGAAGCAGCAGCCCCTGATGCTGAGGTTTCACAGTCCTGGCTGAGACCCTGGGACAGCGGCCGAGTACCCGGTCCTGGAGGACACAGGGGAGAGGGCCCTGCCTCCCCGGGCCACAGCCTGGTCAGCTCCGGAGTTTCTCCCTCTCTTGCAGGTTGACTCAGGACTATGTAATGATTTTCATTCCAGGACTTCCGGTAGGTGACCCTGTTTGCTGAGCATGGAATCACATTCCCCTAAATTCTGGCTTTTTGCTTTCCCACTCTATCTGCTGCGGAAGATCCCTATCCTGCTGTGACTTCCTGCTGGGCCATGAGGGTGACTGACAGAAGTTCCCGTTGCAGTTGGTGCAAATTGAATTAAAAAAAAATAGTATAACATGTTTTTCTGATTTGAAAATGTTTGTTGGAGAAAATACGAAAAGCATGAGGCAGAGAAAATTCAAATCACCTATAATTCTACTACCCAGAGAGAATATATGTTACTATCTCTCTCCAGGATTTGATTTTTTTTGAGATGGAGTCTTGCACTCCAGTCTTGCCCAGGCTGGAGTGCAGTGGCACAATCTTGGTTCACTGCAACCTCCGCCTCCTGGGTTCAAGCCATTCTCCTGCCTCAGCCTCCTGAGTAGCTGGGATTACAGGCATGCACCACCATGCCTGGCTAATTTTTGTATTTACAGTAGAGATGGGGTTTCACCATGTTGGCCAGGCTGGTCTTGAACTCCTGATCTCAAGTTATCTGCCACCTCGGCCTCCCAAAGTGCTGGGATTACAGATGTGAGCCACCACGCCCGGCCCTCCAGGATTATTTCTATTCATGGGTGTGGGTATTCAAACACACACATAAACACAAATTGAAATGGGATCAGTATGTGTATATTGGGTTATAATATCCTTTTTCCCTTTAAAATATGTCATTAGTCTCTTTATAGGACTAAATAACCTTCCACAATATTAATTCCAAAGGTTATCTGGTACCCATAGTTAGGCCATAGCTTATTAAACAATCTCTATTTATAATACAAACTATTATAAATAAGATTTGTGGTAAATATTCTTAAAGAAAAATCTTTGTGAATCATCTTACAGATGATTTTCAAGGAAACTATCAATTACAGAAATGCATTACTGGAAGTGGATGGCTCAGTGAATGGCTTTGAGACATATTGCCAAACTACCAATTTCTACTCCCACCAGCAAAAACTTCCATTATTGTAGACTACTATTATTAAAAGATTTCTTCCAATTAGAAACCGTATTAAAATGCATTTCTTTTTTCCTTTGTTTTTTTTTTTGAGACAGAGTTTTGCTCTGTCATCCAGGCTGGAGTGCAGTGGTGCGATCTCCGCTCACTGCAACCTCTGCCTCCTAGGTTCAAGCAATTCTGCCTCAGCCTCCTCAGTAGCTGGGATTACAGGCACCCGCCATCATGCCCAACTAATTTTTGTATTTTTAGTAGAGACAGGGTTTCACCGTATTGGTCAGGCTGGTCTCGAACTCCTGACCTCAGGTGATCCACTTGCTTCCACCTCCCAAAGTGCTGGGATTACAGGCGTGAGCCACCATGCCTGGCCTGCATTTCTTTTACTGATAATGAAGTTGAACATTTTCTCATGTATTTATTATGTGAATAGCTCTTTGCTTATTTTAGTGGGTTAATCTTTTTCTAAGTATTGTACTTCTTATTAAATAATATCTTAATCCTTTGTCTCAAATATTTTCCAATTTGTCATTTGCCTTTTATTCTGCTTATGTTTCTGACTTAAATAATTTTGAGCTGGGCACGGTGGCTCACACCTGTAATCCCAGCACTTTGGGAGGCTGAGGCAGGCAGATCACCTGAGTTTGGGAGTTTGAGACCAGCCTGACCAACATGGAGAAACCCCTTCTCTACTAAAAATACAAAATTAGCCGGGCGTGGTGGTGCATGCCTGAAATCCCAGCTACTCGGGAGGCTGAGGCAGGAGAATCGCTTGAACGCAGGACGCGGAGGTTGCAGTGAGCTGAGATCCCACCATTGCACTCTAGCCTCGCAAGAGCAAAACTCCATCTCAAAAAAAAAAAAAAAAAAAGATTTGTGAATGTGTATGTAAGTCCTATTCCTTATGTCTTTAACGAGCTTAAAAGACTTAACCTGGCCGGGCACGGTGGCTCACACCTGCAATCCTAGCACTTTGGGAGGCTGAGGCGGGCAGATCACCTGAGGTCAGGAGTTCGAGACCAACCTGGCCAACATGGTGAAACCCCGTCTCTACTAAAAATACAAAAATTAGGTGGGCATGATGGCGGGTGTCTGTAATCTCAGCTACTCGGGAGGCTGAGTCAGGAGAATCGCTTGAACCCGGGAGGCGGAGGTTGCAGTGAGCCGAGATTGTGTCACTGCACTCCAGCTTGGGCAACAAGAACGAAACTCTGTCTCAAAAAAAAAAAAGACTTAACCTACTGCAAGATTATATACACATTTGCTTATACTTTTTTGGACCCTTCCAGAGTTTCTATTTTTACATTTAAGATATTAATCCAACTAAAATTTTTTTGAACACCATTTATTACATATTCTCTCCTTTCTGCATTAATTTGTTAATTAATCAACAGTGCATCTATCTAGGTCAGTGATTGTATGTCCAGTGACCCGGGGATCTGTATGTCTCTTCCGCAGCCCAGTGCTTCACTGTTTGACCTGCAGCTTAGTGATGCCTGTTACAACTGGCAGTTCTGTGTCCTACCAGGCCCTACCAGGCTGAGCTCACTTTCTGACAGTGTAGCCTCCATGGCACCAGGGGGAAGGTTGTGGGCAAGGGAGCTGGCAGGGAAGAGGTCAGGGTGAAGGTGGGGTGCCCCAACAGCGTGCAGTCCCAGCAGACCCAGCCACACCCACCTCTCTGCCAGGCCAGTGCCATGACCTTTTTGGGGCCTAGCTGGTTACAGATTTCTTCTGGTTTACGGAAACCCCCTTATAGGGCTGCTCTTCTCCTCTGAGTCTTCCATATAATCCATACTTTGGCTTTTCGGACCAAGGTGATGGCATCTTGTCAACCAGCACTATTGGGGCTGGGTTGGGGGGAAATGCGCTATAAAGATGTCACTGTGGTGTCTTCTTTGTCAAATAAGCCAAGGTCCTTCCATAAAATGCAGCTGCAAAAGTTAATTGCCAATAATAGTGACTAATAACACTAACATAGTTATGTTAGTGGCTAACACTTGGAATGCTTAAATGTCCCATATATCATTTTGTAAGCACTTTGCAATATTAACTTTGCAATATTTATGTATGTAAAATATTAAGTGTATATTAAGTACACACACACACTATTATTATCCCAATTACAGATGAGGAGACAAACTCAGGGAGATTAAGTAACTTGCCCAAGATCACACATCTCAGAAGAGGCAGAGCCAGGAATTGAACCTGGTCTATTCCAGCTCTGTACTCTTAATCAGTACACTATGCTGAAAAGAAGTGGAGAGCTACAGGAAGGAATGGGACAAGGGCCCTGGGCTAGGTTTCAGTTGATGCCTATTCTATTCCCCTTAAGAGAGGAGAGAAAGGGTAGGTACAGTGCCCCTCAACACACACACTGCCAAGCACACTCCCCTGCGGTCCTCCCCGGCCAGGGAAGGGCCTGCCACCCCCGTAGGGTCTTGAACCTGCTTAGCATAGGCTGCTCACGGCCAGCATGTCTCAGTACCTGCCATTCCCTCGTCGGAGGTCACGCCTTCAAATCCTGTCTCTAAGGCCAGAGCCAAAGTGGGCCCTTCTGTGAACAGGCCCTTGGGTCACTTCTCACCTTCCTAAGCTGATGGAAGCCTGGCTTAGCAGCCAGAAGGCCTACCAGGCACTGTGCACCATGAGCATGTGTGCAAAGGGTACTCTCTCAGAGCCAAAGAATGCCTGCTCGTCTCCCCTGCGGCAGAAGGGAGCCCTGAGGGGGCCTCTTCCATAGGCCGGGCCCGAGCACGAGTCCAGGTGGCTGGGTAGGCTTTGGCCGCACCTGAGAGGTCCCAGACATACTTTGATGAACTAATTGCCCCAATCTGGGGTACTATGTCCTGGAAAGGAATGTCTGTTATTGCTCATTTGGTGGGTTTTGGTCATTATTGTTGATTTGTTTGGGTTTGCTTTTCATACAGGTGATTTTTCTTTACAATCTGCTGGCAAAATATTTGCAAAATCAGGTACAGGTCTTTGGTGTGGGGGGAGGCCCTTCTCCCAGCACACTGCCCTATTCCAGTGGGAGAGGGGCCTGGGGCTTTCCCCTTCTCTCCACCATCTGTGAACCAGCTCTTGAAAGGGGTCACTTCCAACCCACCTGCCACGTCCTGACCTCCCGCACAGAGGCAGGTGACAGGCTGTGTGTCTCAGCCTCTTCCAACTCCTGAACAGGGATGGCTGAAGGGGCAGGAGGAGGAGTCCCCATTCCAAACCCTGGGTTTGTCCACCCTCCATCCATCTCACTCACACCTTAGCAGGGCCAGTTTTCATTTATTTCAGAAGATCACCTGGCCCCAAGTCCTCAGTGGTGTGGTGGGCAACTGTGTCAACGGTGTGGCCAACTATGCCCTGGTTTCTGTGCTGAACCTGGGGGTCAGGTGAGCCCGGGGGCTGGTGGGGCCTGGTCAGGGGACACTGCCCACTGAGCTCTCCACCCCTGGTGGAGACAGGTCAGTCACCATCCTGGCCCGGCCTGTGCCGTCCTGAAGTGGAGGGTTATGGGGCCTGATGGTCCCTTGGGGACCTCAGTTTGAGGCTTGATCGGGTGAGAGGACAGCCACTCCCCGCTCCTGCCCAAGCCCACCAGGAGAGGTGAAGTGGGCACTGGCAGGGTGGCCCCCAGGACACTGTAGTCACGGCTGCCTTGGTAAAGCCACCATGGCCAGAGGTGCCTGTGGGCCCTGGTTGAGTCTGATCCCAGGATGGGGGAAGAGCACAGCCATGCCTGCCCCACACGGGCTGGTCGCCAGAGCCACCTCTCTCTCAGGCAGGGTGGTGGCAGAGTTGGCATCAGTCGCAGCCCTGTTCTCTCTCCTTACCCAGGGGCTCCGCCTATGCCAACATCATCTCCCAGTTTGCACAGACCGTCTTCCTCCTTCTCTACATTGTGCTGAAGAAGCTGCACCTGGAGACGTGGGCAGGTGGGAGGCCTGGCCTGCTCTGGGAGGCTGAGCAGGCCAGCTGTGGTGCTGCCCCAGCCCTGAGGCAGGGTGGTCAGCAGGCAGAGGGTGCAGTGGAGCCTGTAGGAGGAGGTGCAGGACCCTGCACGGCCCCTTCCCCTTTGCTTCCCCAGACCCAAGGGCCCAGAGTCCCTCCATCCAAGGTGTCACGATGCAGAGCCCTGCTGGGTCCATCACAGAAGCCTGGCCCAGGGAGCTTTCTTGCCCAGCCTCTGCTCTCAGGATGGCGGTGAGAGCAATGACACCCGTGGAATACCAGGCATCAGCAGTGCGTGGGGTGCCTAACATTCCTGAATTCATTTAAACCTCACCCCACCTCATTAGCCCCATTTTACAAAGAGGAGATTATGACAGACGGAGGTTAAGTAATTTGCTGAAACAGCAGGCGTGTAGGGGCCTGCCTGTCCTTTTCTGCCTCTTGAGAGCCAATCCCATACAAGGACCTTCTCTTGCCAGGCATTTCAGGAATAGCTCTGCAGGCCCCTGGGGTCTCACGTGGGGCAGGGCCCTGGCTGAGCCCCTTCCAAGCTTGCCCAGCGCACCTGCGGTGTGTTTCCCTTCAGCATCCTTGATCTCATGCCGCCTCTGAAAACTCCCCAGGGAGGCAGGGCAGCTATAAGGCCTCGGGTTTTCAGATGGAAATGGAGCCTGCAGAGTGCTGGGTAGTTGCTCAAGATCCCACACTGTTGAGGGTGGAGTGGGGACCAACACCCATGCCCTGGGCCCTGGGGCCACACCGTGGACTGGCCAGGTGAGCCTGGTGCCCTGTTCCTGCATCCTCCTCCTCCGTGGGCCCCAACACCAGCTCTAGACCAGCCGCATTCCCTCTGCAAAATGCCCAGTGCCTGGGCCTGCTAAGCCCCAGAGCAGGAAGAGCCAAAGGGGTTTAGGGGCCTCCTGGCAGTGGGGAGCAGGAATGGGGTGGGCAAGCAGGGCAGGCTGTCAGCTCACGGGGCCTCTGTTTCCAGGTTGGTCCAGCCAGTGCCTGCAGGACTGGGGCCCCTTCTTCTCCCTGGCTGTCCCCAGCATGCTCATGATCTGCGTTGAGTGGTGGGCCTATGAGATTGGGAGCTTCCTCATGGGTACGTGGAAGAGCATGGGGGGCGCAATGGCATGTGGGCGGCTCACCCAGCCCAGAAGCCCCCTCCCCAGGATGGCAGCTCACCAGCCCCCTTCCAGCTTCACTGGCCAGGCCCCCCAGGCTTGGACCCAGAGAGCACCACTGCCCAGCGGGGCTGATCCGTCTGTTGCTGGTCTGCCTCCCTACTAGGCTGTGAGCATCCAGGAGGCAGGCTTGGGCCTTTCGTGCCTGAATCCCAGCACGGGCCAGGTGGAGCAGGTGCCCGTGGGAGGTGGCTGAGGCACGGAGGAGTGAGAGATTGAGCTGGTTTGCGGGTGTGAGCAGAGGTCTGGGCTTGCCAGTGTGAGGCTCCCACCTGCTGCCTTGTGTGTGCTCATTAGAGCACTCGGTGAAGTGAGGACGCTAGGCAGCCTGAATGTGAGAACCCCTGCCCTGCCCCGCATTTGCAGATGAGAAAACGGGGCCCCAAGAACAGAGGAACTCCACAAATAGAAAATCAGTGGGAGGGCCAAGAACCGAACTCGAGTTGCCGGACCCTGGTCCCGTTCTCTGTCCCCTCCCTCACACTGCCACCCTGAGTTCATCTGGAAAGACAGACCACACAGGGAAGCCTGCAGAGGCCTCCGGGTCACTGGGCAGAATTTTCCTAACAGGCTGAAGGCCAGGCAGGAATGTCTTTTTGTTGTCATTGTTACCAATCTGCCCTTCAAAATCAGCCGGGCTCAGTGGCTCATGCCTGTAATCCCAGCACTTTGAAAGGCTGAGGTGGGAGGATCACTTGAGGCCAGGAGTTCGAGACCAGCCTGGCCAACATGGCGAAACTCTGTTTCTACAAAAAAATACAAAAATTAGCTGGGTGTGGTGGCACCACCTGTAGTCCCAGCTGCTTGGGGGCCTGAGGTGGGAGGATCACCTAAGCCAGGAGGTGGAGGCTGCAGTGAGCTATAATTGTGCCACTGCACTCCAAATCAGGCAACAGAGTGAGACCCTGTATCAACGAAAAAAAAAAAAAAAAAAAGCCTGAGTCCCCAAAACAAAGCAGCGTCCTGTCGGCGCAGGGTCTGGGTGTCTGGGGCTGCGGGTCGGGCTCACGGTGGGCCTCTCCTCTAGGGCTCCTCAGCGTGGTGGATCTCTCCGCCCAGGCTGTCATCTATGAGGTGGCCACCGTGACCTACATGGTAAGGCTCCTGCAGGGGTGCCTTCCCCACATCCCCCACCTGATGGCTGGAGGTGTCATAGGAGGGGGGCAGGCTGTCACCTGAAGCTGTCTCTGTCTCCCGAGGGACCCCCCCCGGGCCTCTCGTGCCCACCAGGTCCAGACCTTGCTCAGCTTATGCCAGGGCTCACACACAGGTGCCCAAAACCTGACCACCAAGGGTGATATTTCACTCACAGATGTTGGAATTTTAAAAATTAATTAGTATTATTTTAAAATTGGGAGATTTCACATCACAATCTTATTTTTGGATTTTCTTTAAAAATGCACATTCCAGGCTGGGCACGGTGGCTCACGCGTGTAATCCCAGTACTTTGGGAGGCTGAGGCGGGCGGATCACAAGGCCAGGAGTTCAAGACCAACCTGGCCAATATGCTGAAACCCCATCTCTACTAAAAATATAAAAAGTTAGCCAGGTATGGTGGCACAAGCCTTGTAGTCCCAGCCACTTGGGAGGCTGAGGCAGGAGAATCGCTTGAACCCAGGAGGCGGTTGCAGTGAGCTGAGATTGTGCCACTGCACTCAAGCCTAGGCAACAGAGTAAGACTCTGTCTCAAAAAAAAAAAAACAAAAAAAAAAACACATTCCATTGAGCAGCAGGCCCACATTCCTGCACACTGCAGTTGGCCAGAGCTGGGTGACAGCGTCCCCAGCAGGGCCATGGGCTCTCCTCCACCACAGCCCCCACCTCCCCTCTACTCCCCACAGAGACACAGCCATCATCTTGCTTACACAGCCCATGTCGCTCGGGTACGCATCTGCATGTTATCCCTGACCCCAGCTTTAAGCAAAGGAATCACAAAAATCTACATTACAAAATCCATTTAGAGATTCTTATTTTTGCAAATGGTTTCTGCTGAAATCTCTTTTTTCTTACAGGGAGCTTTTCTGGGACTAAGACCACAGTCACCTCTTTAAAATCTGTTTACTCATTTGATTTTGACAACACAGTGATTTCGGTTGCAAGGCCCGCCTGCCTGTGCTGCCTCTGATGGCGCAGGTGGTGGTGGGACTGGTTGGCTCACTGGGGGTACCCCCACCCTTCTCCCAGCCCCAGCCCTCCCTGCCTCATTGTCAGCAGCAAGAATGTGACATGCCTCTTACGCTGCATGCCTGAGATCTGCTCTGCCTTCCCGCTCCCGTCCCTCTTGGCCCAGGCTGGCTCAGGACTCTAGGGGTTGGAAGGTGGGCCCACTGACAGTGCTTTCTTTTCTTTGATCCCAGATTCCCTTGGGGCTCAGCATCGGGGTCTGTGTCCGAGTGGGGATGGCTCTGGGGGCTGCGGATACTGTGCAGGCCAAGCGCTCGGCCGTCTCGGGCGTGCTCAGCATAGGTAGGTGGAGTCCTCTCCTGGTGGGCCTTCAAACGTTGGCCTGAGTCACCAGCCTGGGCCACAGGAAGGCTGACATGGTGGAGGCAGGGCTGGCCTCGGGAGCTGCCAGGTTTATCTTCCAGGCCTGCTGGACCTGCCATCTGACCCAGGTCAGCCTCTGCTGATAAGCTGACAGCTGCCCCTCCCTGAGCAGCAAGCGTCCCTCTCACCACTTTCTCCCCATCCCCAGTCACTCCTTCCCTGCTGCTGTGATTCTGGGACTCTTCTGGAGACAGCTGGCTTCTACCACTTACCTTAGAGCAAAGCCTGACTCTTTGAAGGCCCTTCCTGCCCAGCACTCTCCTTCCAGCTGTCCAGAGTCCTTCTGCAAGTCTGGCCCTCCCAGCACCCCCATGAGCTTGGCAGCTGCCAACCTACTCTGGAGAAGGAGCCACTCGTGTCCTCTGACATCATGGCTGTGCTTTCTGAGACCGGAAGGCTCAGACCGGCTTCCCTGTAGAGAAAGCAGTGGTTCTCAGGCTGTAACCTGTGCAGGAATCCCCTGGAGGGCTGGTCACAGATTGCTGGGCCTCACCAGCAGGCTTTGGTTCAGTAGGTCGGAGGCAGGGTCTGAGAATCTATTTCTAACAAGTTCCCACGTGATGCTAATGCTGCTGGGCCAGCGTGCCGCCCACTCTGAGAACCACTGGAGTGGAAGCTTTCTCCACACTGCCCTTCCTACAAGGCTGTCTAGCCCAAATGAACGCCTCAGATGTGGGGGACATGAAGGCCTGTGACAAAAGGCACCTGGCTGCAGAGGGCTGGGCTGACTTACACTGACGTAAGGCCCAGCCCTTTGCTGATCTGAGCAAGGGTGCTTCCTGGCTTGGGGTCTGTCATTGCTGCACCTTTTGTCTCTTCCAGTTGGCATTTCCCTGGTCCTGGGCACCCTGATAAGCATCCTGAAAAATCAGCTGGGGCATATTTTTACCAATGATGAGTAGGTAATCAGTTTTCTGTGCTGACTTTTGGAAAATGTCAAAGTGGTTCCCAGTGTGTGCTCAGATTTATCACATGCCTAGCTCAGTGCTGGGCCCAAAGGAAGGAGAAAGAGCCCAGGCTTGGCTCTCACTGAGAGGAAGCCAACCTCTGTCTGTCCACCTCAGGCCTTTAGTGCCTGTCCATAGACAAGAGGCTAATTGAAGGGCAGTCCAAAATTGTGGGGGCTCTTCTGAAGTTTTAGGTGTGACCCACAGACACAGAAAACTCTGGGCTAGCAGTGCCAGTTACATTTGTGTGGGGCAACTACCTCTATTCCAAAGCTTTTTCTTGTGGGGGTGGGGTGTGGAACAGAAGGGATATAAATGGGTCTCAAAGGATACATCTGTGTCTTAATGCTTTCTCATTTCTTCTGCAGAGATGTCATTGCCCTGGTGAGCCAGGTCTTGCCGGTTTATAGTGTCTTTCACGTGTTTGAGGCCATCTGTGTAAGTACCACTTTGATCCAAAGCCTGACTCCCCAGAACATGATTTATGTACTTGTGCCCTCCCCAAGACCTCGCAGGGCTGTGAGATGAACTTGTTAATACACGTGAAGGGCTAACTGTATAGTAAGTGCCCAAAGTATTTGCTGATAATAGTTCCATTCTTATTTCAAACAGTGACTTCCCTCTTCTGCAATTTACACGAGCTCAAAAGTGAATGCAGATTAGCAAAGAACTGAAAAATTGCAGCAGTGTAAAGCCACAAATCTTTTTCTTCCGGATTCCTCATGAGCTGGGACCATGACATTGACCTGTGCCCCAGGCTGGCCAGGAGCTGAATGGCAACCACATCCTGTTGCCAGCACAGAGGGACATTACTACAAGGGAACAAGCTCACCCAGAACATAGAAGGAACTGGACTTTCTGCTCCTTTGATCACTAAAGGACAGGTGTCATTTAACACAGATTTGAATTATGTGATTTTTTTTTTTTTTTTTTTTTTTTTTTTGAGACAGGGTCTCGCTTTGTCACCCAGGCTGGAGTGCAGCAGTGCAATCATGGCTCATTGCAGCCTCAACCTCCTGAGCTCAAGTGATCCTCTCACCTCAGCCTCCTACGTAGCTGGGACTACAGGTGCATGCCACCACATCCAGCTAATTTTTAAATTTTTGTATTTTGTAGAGACAGGGTCACACTATGGTAGGTGGAATCCTTTCCTGGTGGGCCTTCCAATGTTGGCCTGAGTCACCAGCCTGGGCCAGAGGAAGGCTGGCACGGTGGAGGCAGGGCTGGCCTTGGGAGCTGCCAGGTTTATCTTCCAAGCCCTGGCTGGCCTCGAACTCCTGGGCTCAAGTGATCCTCCCATATCAGCCTCCCAAAGTGCTGGGACTATAGGCATGAACTACTGTGCCCAGCTATGATTTTTTAAAAACACGAGAAAACAACAAAATGCAAAACACTAAACTCTTGCTTAATAAGCAGAATTTGAACTCATAGCTCTCCTACTTTGCGTCTGGAGTTAAGTGAATTCTTCAGGAACACACCCCTTGCATACATTCCCATAGCTCTGCAGAAGGATATGCCCTTAATTAGCAACACTGGCACACTCCAGCCCTTTACCTACCTGGGGAAAAAACACTTGCATAACAATTACCAACTCATTACAAATCTACTGAAAGAAATCATATTTACGGAGGATTTTTCCAAAGGCCTCTGTGTACTCCATCCAGTTCGCAAACTATTCTAGGATTTATTTTTGAATATAGCTGGGCATTCAGAAAGCGACAAGCTCGGGCCACATGTTCTTAGCCTCAGCAGAAATGCCTTCTCTGGGCTGTGTTCTGGCATCATATTTGTGGCCTTTATCAAGGAACATTAAACAAAACTACTTTATGGAGCCCATTATTGCTTTTGTCATAGGATACTATTTTTTTTTTTTTTTTTTTGAGACAGAGTCTCATTCTGTCACCCAGGCTGGAGTGCAGTGGTGTGATCTTGGTTCACCGCAACCTCTACCTCGTGGATTCAAGTGATTCTCATGCCTCAGCCTCCTGAGTAACTGGGATTATAAGCATGCACCCCTACGCCTGGCTAATTTTTGTATTTTTAGTAGAGACGGGGTTTCACCATGTTGGCCAGGCTAGTCTCAAACTCCTGACCTCAGGTGACCCACCTGCCTCGGCTTCCAAAAAAGCGCTGGGATTACAGGTGTGAGCCACCGCACCTGGCCTGGATACTGTTAAAAGACACTATTCATACTTTTTCTCTAGTGTCTGGGTGAGACCACACCTGAGAAATCATTCTTGAAATTGAAAGCTAGGAATAGCTTTGCTTTTTTCTTTTTTCTCTTTTTTTTTTTTGAGACAGGTCTCACTCTGTCACCCAGGCTGGAGTGCAGTGGTGCCATCTCAGCTCACTGCAGCCTCGACCTCCTGGGCCCAAGCAATCCTCCTACCTCAGCCTCCTGAGTAGCTGGGACTACAGGTGTACACTACCATGCCTGGCTGATTTTTTAAAGATTTGTACAGATGGAATCTTGCCATGCTGTCCAGGCTAGTCTTGAGCTCCTGGGCTCAAGCAGTCCTCCTGCCTTGGCCTCCCACAGTGCTGGGATTGCAGGCATGAGCCATGGCACCTGGCCCAGCATTTCTTAAGAAATTAAGTATGCCTCCCCTTCCAGGGGGCAGTACTTCTCTAGTCACTTGGCTACCAAGAAACTCCGAGTCGGGTTTACAGGGAACAGTTACCAGGGCCTGAGGGCTTGTGTATGTGCAGCCCATCATTTTTCCCCCTGGCTAGTCGGTTTTTTCTTAATTTACATTTTCCATGAGCCTTATTTTTATATTTTGTAAACTTTTAGTGAGTTATAACTTACATATGATAAAATTCATATGTAAGTATACAACTCAGTGATTTTAAATGAATTTAGAGTTATGTAACCATCACCACCATCTAGTTTTACATCACCCCCCAGAATTTCCTGGAGACTGTTTTGTAGTTAATCCCTGCTCCCATCTCCTGCCCTGGGCAATCTACTGCATTGCTTTCTGTCTGTATGAACAATTTCATATAAGTAGGGTCATATGATATGCAGTCCTGTGTCTGGCTGCTTCTCCTTAGCATACTGTTTTTGAGGTTCATCAGTGCTGCAGCATACGTCACTGCTTCATTCCTTTTATTACCGAGTAGTTCCATTGTATGGAAATACCGCCTTTGTTTATCCATTTATCAGTGGATGGACATTTGGGTGTTTCTAGTTTTTGCTATCATCAATAATGCTGTTTAGAACGTTCACGTGGAAGTCTTTGTGTGGATTTATTTTCATTTCTTTTAGTATAGTCCTGGGAGTTGAACTGTTGGGTCAAATGATTTTATTTTTAGCTTTTTAAGAAACTGCCAGCCAGGTGCAGTAGAGCTCATGCCAGCATACCAGTGCTGGTAATCCCAGCACCTTGGGAGGCTGAGGTGGGAGGATCACTTCAACCAAGGAGTTTGAGACCAGCCTGGGCAACATAGGGAGACCCTATCTCTACAAAATTAGCTGGGGGGTGGGGGGGTTGGCGCACACCTATAGTCTTCGCTACTTGGGAGGCTGAGGCAGGAGGATTGCTTGAGCCCAACAGTTCAAGGTTATAGTCAGCTATGATTGTACCACTGCACTCCAGCCTGGGCAACAGAGTGAGACCCCCATCTCTAAAAATAAAGTAAAATAAAAAATTTTAAAAAGTCACGGTATAACCCAAATTCACCTAACCTTTCTATTATTTTGTAGGAGTTTTATAGTTTTACATGTTGCTTTTAGGTCTGTGGTTTTAACTTTTGTAAAACAGGATATCTAAATTCATTATTTTGTATGTGGATGTCCAGTTGTTCCGGTACCATTTCTTGAAAAAAAAACTGGGCTTTCTCCAGTTGCCTTTGTTCCTTTGTCAAAATCAGTTGACTGTACTTGTATGGGTCTATTTCTGGGCTTTCTCTTCCATTCCAGTGATCTTTTTTATCTATTGTTTCACCAATAGAATCATTTCTAGGTATCCTTGGGCAACTGGTTCCAGGACCCTGCAAGGTACCAAAATCCACAGATGCTCAAGTTCCTGATATAAAACGGCAGGGAATTTGCATATAACCTATGCCCATCCTATGAATTTAAATCATCTCTAGATTACTTATAATACCTAATACAATGTAAAAGCTATGTAAACAGTTGCTATGCTGTTTTTTTTTTATTGCTGTATTATCGTTTTTCAAATATTTTTGATCCATGGCTGGTTGAATCCATGGATGCAGAACCTGGGGTATGGAGGGCTGGCTATATACTTAACACTGCTGACCTGTACACTTAAAAACAGCTAAGACAGCACATTCTATATGTATTTTATCAAAATTAAAAGAATTTTTTTTAATCAACCCTGACATAAAGTATTGATACAAGGCTGGGTGCAGTGGCTCATGCCTGTAATCCCAGGACTTTGGGAGGTTGAGGCAAAGGAGGTCCTCACTTGAGTTCAGGAGTTCGAGACCAGCCTGGCCAACATGGCGAAACCCTGTCTCTACAAAAAATACAAAAATTAGCCAAGCATGGTGGCACATGTCTGTAATCCCAGCTACTCCAGTGGCTGAGGATGAGAATTGCTTGAACCCGGGAGGTGGAGGTTGCAGTGAGCCAAGATTGCGCCACTGTACTCCAGCTTGGATGACAGAGCAAGACTCTGTCTCAAAAAAATAAATAATAAAAAAAGTACTGATACGAGAAGTAACTGAGCTAACATGTATGAAAGTGTCTGAAACACAGTAGCCATTTAATAGACATTAGGGTTGACTATAATGCAACAGCCAAGACCTTGTGCACAACTTTACCATGCTGTCTTGATTACTGCAGCTTTATAGTAATTCTTGAAATTGGGTAGTATCACTCCTCCAACATCGCTTTTCTTTGTAAATGTTGTGTTTTGAGTCTTTTCCCTTTCCACATAAGCTTTAGAATCAGTTTGTCAATATCTACAAAACAAGCTGCTGGATGGCTTTTCCTTTCTTGTTGCAGCCATCCCAGTGGGGATATGCCTCTATGTCACTGTGGTCTCAGTGTGCATTTCTCTAATGATGAGCCCCTTTTTGTGTGCTTATTATTCATTCATATGTAGCCTTCAGTGAAATTTCTATTTTAGTCTTTTGCCCATTTTAAAAATTAAGTAGGCTAGGTGTGATGACTCAAGTCTATAAAACCATCACTTTGGGAGGCTAAAGAAAGAGGTTGGCTTGAGCCCAGGAGGTCAAGACCAGCCTTGGTGACATGGCAAGATAACATCTCTACAAAACATTAAAAAAAAAAAAAAAAAAAAAAGCTGGGCATAGTGGTGCATATCTGTAGTCCCAGCTACTAGGGAGGCTGAGGTGGGAGGATAGCTTGTGCCCAGAAGTTCAAGGCTGCCATGAGCTATGACTGCACCACTGCACTCTGGGCTGGGTGACAGAGCAAGACCCTGTCTCTTATCTACAAAATAAATAAAACAAATTTTAAAAATATGAAAATATAATATTTGGTAGCTGGTTGTATTTGCTTGCTAAGTGCTTTGGTTTGAATGTGTCCCCCGAAGTTCATATGTTCATGTAACAGTGTCGAGAGATAGAACTTTTTTTTGGTTGTCTTTTTGTTTTTTTGAGACAAAGTCTCACGATGTTGCCCAGGCTGGTCTTGAACTCCTGGCCTCAAGCAACCCTCCTGCCTCAGTCTCCCAAATTGAGCCCTGTCGTTATCTTTTTCCTTTGAGACGGAGTCTCGCTCTGTCTCCCAGGCTGGAGTGTGTAGCACGATCTCGGCTCACTGCAAGCTCCACCTCCCGGGTTCATGCCATTCTCCTGCCTCAGCCTTCCGAGTAGCTGGGACTAAAGGCATGCACCACATACACCTGGCTAATTTTTTTTTTTTTGTATTTTTAGTAGAGACGGGGTTTCACCGTGTTAGCCAGGATGGTCTCAAACTCCTGACCTCGTGATCCGTCCACCTCGGCCTCCCAGAGTGCTGGGATTACAGGCGTGAGCCACCGCGCCCAGCCTTAATGTCATTATCTTAAGAGCGGGTTAGTTATTTCAAGAGTCGGTTCCTGACAAAAGGATGAGTCTGGCCCCCTTCCCCTCTTTCTTGTGTGCTCTTTTGCCCTTCAGGCGTTGGGATGATACAGCAAGAAGGCCCTCAACAGATGTTGTCACTTGATCTGGGACTTCCCAGCCTCCAGAACCATGAGCCAAATAAATTTCTGTTCATTATAAATTACTCAGTCTATGGTATTATGTTATAGCAACACAAAATGGACTAAGACACTAGCACTGCCATAACAAAGTAGCAAAAATTGGATGGCTTACATAACAGAAATTTACTGTCGTACAGTTCTGGAGACCAGATATCCTAAATCAAGGTGTCAGCAGGGTCATACTTATACTTCCTTTGAAGGCACTAAAGAAGGATCTGTTCTGGGCCTCTCTTCTAGCTCTGGTAGCCTCAGGGGTTTCTTGGATTGTAGATGGTCATCTTTTCCCTGTCTCTTCAAGTCTTCCTTCCATGTCTGTCTCTGTCCAAATTCCTTTTTTTTTTTTTTTTTTTTGAGATGGAGTCTTGCTGTGTTGCCAGGCTGGAGTGCAGTACTGCAATCTGGCCTCACTGCAACCTCCACCTCCTGGGTTCAAGCAATTCTCCTGCCTCAGCCTCCCAAGTAGCTGGGACTACAGGTGCGCACCACTATGCGTGGCTACTTTTTTTTTTTGTATTTTAGTAGAGACGGGGTTTCACCATGTTGGCCAGGACAGTCTTGATCTCCTGACCTCGTGATCTGCCCACCTCGGCCTCCCAAAGTGCTGGATTACAGGTGTGAGCCACCGCACCAGGCCCAAATTCCCTCTTTTAATAAGGACACCAGTCATATTGGATTAGGGCCTACCTACCTTAATGACTTCATCTTAACTTGATCGTCAGCAAAGGCCTTATTTCCAAATAAGGTAACATTCACAGGTACTGAGAGTTAGAATTTCAACATCTTTTGGCCGGACACAGTGGCTCACACCTGTAATTGCAGCACTTAGGGAGGCTGAGGTGGGCAGATCACCTGAGGTCAGGAGTTCAAGACCAGCCTGGCCAACATGGTGAAACCCCATCTCTACTAATAATACAAAAATTAGCTGGGTGTGATGGCACACACCTGTAATCCCAGCTACTCAGGAGGCTGAGGCAGGAAAATTGCTTGAACCTGGGAGGTAGAGGTTGTAGTGAGCCAAGGTTGTGCCATTACACACCAGCCTAGATGACAAGAGCGAAACTCCACCTCAAAAAAAAAAAAAAAAGGAATTTCAGTATCTTTTGTTGGAGACACAATTCAACCCATAACATTTATTATTAGTTATAAGAGTTCTTTATATATTCTAGATACAAGTCCTTTATCAAGCTTTATGATTTGCAAACCCAGGCTGTGGCTTATTTTTTTAAATTAAATTTTATTTTTTAAATTCACAGATAAATATATTTATGGTATACATTTTTTTCTTTTCTTTTTTTTTTGCTGTTTTGGTTTTTTTGTTCTTTTTTTTTTTTTAAGACAGGTCTCACTCTGTTGCCCAGGCTGGAGTGCAGTGGCACCATCATAGCTAACTACAGAACTCCTGGGCTCACACCATTCTCCCACCTCGGCCTCCCAAAGTGCTGGGATTACAGGCATGAGCCAATGCACCCAGCCACTATGTCTGTATATATGTAAACATTTCACTATGTTTAGACATTGTGAAATGGCTAAGTCAAGCTAATTAACATATGCATTACCTTACATAATTCTAATTTTCTTGTGGTGAGAACATTTAAAATACACTCTTAGCAATTTTCAAGTATACAATAGTTATCATGTTGTACAACAGGTCTCTTAAACGTTTTCTTCCTGTCTAACTGAATCATTTTCTTAATGGTATCTTTTGGGCTGCAAAAGTTTTTACTTTCAATGTAGTCCAATTTCGTAATTTCTTTTATGGCTCATGCTTTTGCTATTTTATACATAAGAACTCTGCCTAACCCAAGGTCACAAAGATTTTCTCCTCTGTTCTCTTTAAAAAGTTGTAATTTTAAGTCTTTCTTACATTTAGGTTTATGATCCCTTTTTTTTTTTTTTTTTTTTTTTTGAGATGGAGTCTTGCTCTTTTGCCCAGGCTGGAGTGCAGTGGCACAATCTGGGCTCACTGCAACCTCTGCCTCCCGGGTTCAAGCGATTCTTCTGCCTCAGCCTCCTGAGTAGCTGGGACTACAGGTGTGCGCCACCTTGCCCAGCTAATTTTTGTATTTTTAGTAGAGATGGGGTTTCACCATGTTGGCCAGGCTGGTTTCAAATTCCTGACCTCATGATCCACCCGCCTTGGCCTCCCAAAGCGCTGGGATTACAGGTGTGAGCCACTGCACCTGGCCTCTGATCCATTTTTAGTTCATTTTTGTGTATAATATGAGGTAAGGGTTTAAATTCATTTTTTACATACGGATATCCAATTGTCCTGGCACCATTTGTTAGCACATGAAAGACTCATTTCTCCACTAAATTTTCTTGGAAACACAGTTGAAAATCAACTGACCATAAATGTAGTGGTTTACTTCTGAATTCACAATTCCTTTCCATTGATTTATGTCTATGCTATGCCATTGTGACAGTCTTAATTACTGCAGCTTTACAGGGAGTTTTGTAATCAGGTACTATTAATATACCAACTGTTCTTTTCTGTCCCCAAACTCTTTTGACTCTTTTAGGTCCTTTGCATTTTTGTATGTATTTTAGAATCAGCCTATCAATTCCTACTAAAAAGCATGCTGGGATTTTGAAAAGAATTGTGTTGAATCTATAGATCAATTTGGAGAGACGTGTCATCTTAACAATATTGAGGCCTCCAATCCATGGGCACAGAATGTCTCTAGTTATTTTGAACTTCTTCATCTCAGCAATGTTTTATAGTCTTCAATGGACGAATCTTATACTTCTTTTGTTAAATTTATCCCAAAGAATTTTATTCTTTGGATGCTACTGTGAATGAAATTGTTTTCTTAATTTCATTTTAGATTGTTCATGTTTATAAAAAATCAATTGAGTTTTTGATTATTGATCCTTTATCCTGTGACCTTGTTCTAATAGTTTGTGTGTCTGAGCTCCTTAAGATTTTCTACATGTAGGATCATATCATCTGTGAATAGACAGTTTTACTTCTGCTTTCCAATTTGGGGAGAACCTCCAGTACAATGTTGTTTTGTTTTGTTCTGAGATGGAGTCTCGCTCTGTCGCCCAGGCTAGAGAGCAATGGCACGATCTTGGCTCACTGCAACCTCCACCTCCTAAGTTCAAGCGAATCTCCTGCCTCAGCTTCCCAAGTAGCTGGGACTACAGGCACGCAACTCCGTGCCTGGCTAATTTTTATTTATTTATTTTATTTTATTTTTTTAGTAGAGACGGGGTTTCACCATTGGCCAGGGTAGTCTCCAACTCCTGACCTAAGGTGATCCACCCTCCTCAGCCTCCCAAAGTGCTGGGTTTACAGGTGTAAGCCACTGTGCCCAGCTCTCTAGTACAATGTTGAATCCAAGTGTAAAGAGCATACATCTGAGCCTTGATTCCACTATTAAGGGGAAAGTATTCAAAGTATTCAGTCTTTCTGTGTTAAATTTTATCTGTAGGATTTTCCTAAATGCCCTTTTTCAAGTTGAGAAAGATCCCTTCTAATCCTAGTTTGTTGAGACATCTCACGATTGGGTGCTAGATTTTGTGGAATGCTTTTTCCGCTTCTATTGAGATAATCATGTGGTTTTGTTCTTTATTAATATGGTGTTTTGCATTAATTGTTCTTTATTAATACGGTGTTTTGTATTAATTGATTTTCAGGTGTTATACCTTGCATTTCTGGGATAAACCTCTTTTTTTTTTTTTTTTTGAGACAGAGTCTCACTCCATCGCCAGGCTGGAGTGCAGTGGCATAATCTCGGCTTACTGCAATCTCTGCTTCCCGGGTTCAAGCAATTCTCCTGCCTCAGCCTCCCGAGTAGCTGGGATTACAGGCACACCCCACCACACCTGGCTAATTTTTGTACTTCTAGTAGAGACGGGATTTCACCATGTTGGCCAGGATGGTTTTGGTCTCCTGACCTCGTGATCTGCCTGCCTTGGCCTCCCAAAGTGCTGGGATTAGAAGCATGAGCCACCATGCCCGGCCCGGATAAACCTCTCTTGATCATGGTGTATATATTTTCTGTATATTACTAAATTTGGTTTGCTAATATTTTGTTAAAAATTCTGAGTCTGTGTTCATGAGGAGTATTTGTAATTTTTATTTTTTGTTATCTTGATCTGGCTTTTGTGTAAGGGTAACATTGGCTTTACAGAATGAGTTTGGAAGTATTCTCTCCTCCAGTACTTTCTAAAAGAGCTTGTGAAGAACTGGCATTATTTCTTGTTTAAATATTGAATACAATTCATTGGTAAGGTCATGCGGGCTTTGGCTTTTGTCAGAAGAGTTTAAATTATAAATTCAATCTATTTACTTGGTATAGGTCTATTCAGATTTCCTATTTCTTGTTAAGTTAGTTTCAGTAATTTGTGCCTTTCTAGGAATTTATTCATTTCACCTTAATTGTTTAATTCCTTTGCATGAAGTTGCTCTTCATATTTCCTTTAATTTTCTTCTTTATGGTCAGCAGTGATGCTCTCATTTTCATTTCTGATTTTGGTAATCTATGTCTAACTCTCTTTATTTTTTGGTTTTATTTTACCAAGATCAGATCCTTGGTAAGCGTGGGTCAATTTTATGGATCTTTTCTTTTTCTTTTCTTTTTCTTTTTTTTTTGAGATGGAGTCTCGCTCTGTTGCCCAAGCTGGAGTGCAGTGGCGCGATCTCGGCTCATTTCAATCTCTGCCTCCCGAGTTCAAGCGATTCTCCTGTGTCAGCCTCCTGAGTAGCTGGGACTATAGGTGCCCACCACCACGCCTGGCTAATTTTTATATTTGTGGTAGAGACGGGGTTTCACCATGTTGGCCAGGCTGGTCTCAAACTCCTGACCTTATGATCTGCCCGCCTAGGCTTCCCAAAGTGCTGGGATTACAGGCGTGAGCCACTGCGCCCGGCCAATTTTATGGATCTTAAGAACTAACTTTTGTTTTTATTAATTTTCTCTGGTTGTTTATTTATTTATCTTAATAGGTACATATTAGATGTATATATTTATGGGGTACATGAGATATTTTGATAAGGCATGCAATGCCTAATAATCAGGATAAATGGGGTTTTCATCACCTCAAGCATTAATCATTTCTTTGTGCTACAATCCAATTATACTTTTATTTTAAAATGTATAATAAATTATTGTTGCCTATAATTACCCTGTTGTGCTGTCAAATGCTAGATCTTATTCATTCTATCTAACTATACTTTTGTACCCATTAACCATCCCCATTCCCTCTCCCACTATCCATCCCAGCCTCCAGTAACCATCATTCTATTCACTATCTCCATGAGTTCAATTGTTTTAATTTATGTCTCCTACAAACAAGTGAGAACGTACAAAGTCTGGCTTTCTGTGCCTGGCTTATTTCACCTAACATAATTTCCTCCAGGTCCAAGCACGTTGTTGGAAGTGACAGGATCCTATTCCTTTTTATGGCTGACTAGTACTCCATTGTATATATGTGCCACATTTTCTTCATCCATTCATCTGTTCATGGATACTTAGGTTGCTTGCAAATCTCGGCTATTGTGAATAGTGCAATAAATATGGGAGTGCAGGTATCTCTTCGCTATACTGATTTCCTTTGAGTATATACCTAGCAGGATTGCTGGATCACGTGGTAGTTCTTAGTTTTGTGAGGAACTTCCATACTGTTCTCCACAGTGGCTGTACTAATTTACATTCCCACCAGCAGTGTACAAGGGTTCCCCCTTTTTTTTTTAGACGGAGTTTCGCTCTTGTTGCCCAGGCTGGAGTACAATGGCGCAATCTTGGCTCACTGCACCCTCCGCCTCCCAGGTTCAAGCAATTCTCCTGCCTCAGCCTTCCCAAACAGCTAGGATTATAGGCATGCACCACCACACCCAGCTAATTTTGTATTTTTTTTAGTAGAGAAGGGGTTTCTCCATGTTGGTCAGGCTGGTTTAGAACTCCCGACCTCAGGTGATCTGCCCACCTCGACCTCCCAAAGTGCTGGGATTACAGGCCGTGAGCCACCGCGCCCAGCCAAGGGGGGTTCCCTTTTCTTCATGTCCTCCCTAGCATCCATTAGTGCCTGCCTTTTGAATAGAAGCCATTTTAACTGGGGTGAGATGATATCTCATTGTAGTTTTGATGTGCATTTCTCTAACGATCAGTGATGCTGGGCACCTTTTCATATATCTGTTTGCCATTTGTATGTCTTCTTTTGAGAAATGCCTATTCAGATCTTATACATTTTAGGATTATTTTTTCTATTTCTGTCCATTTTTAAATTGGATTAGATTTTTTTCTATAGATTGTTTGAGCTTATATATTCTGGTTATTAATCTCTCATCAGATTGATAGTCTGCAAATATCTTCTCCCATTCTGTGGGTGGTCTCTTCACTTTGTTGATTGTTTCCTTTGCTGTACAGAAGCTTTTTAACTTGATGTGCTCTCATTTATCCATTTTTGCCTTGGCTGCCTGTGCTTTGGGGGTATTATTCAAGAAATCTTTGCCCAGATCAATTTCCTGGAGAGTTTTCCCAAAGTTCTTCTTCTAGTAGTTTCATGGTTTGAGGTCTTCAGTTCAAGTCTTTAGTCCATTTTGAATTGATTTTTGTAAACAGTGAGAGATAGGGATCTAGCTTCATTCTTCTACATATGAATATTCAGTTTTCCTGGCATTATTTATTGAAGAGACTGTCCTTTCCCCCATGTATGTTCTTGGCACCTTTGTCAAAAATGAGTTCACTGTAGATGCATGGATTTACTTCTGGGTTCTCTATTCCATTCCATTAGTCTGTGTGTCTATTTTTATGCCAGTACTATGCTGTTTTGGTTACCACAGCTCTGTAGTATAATTTGAAGTTAGGTAATGTCATTCCTCCAGTTTTGTTCTTTTTGCTCAGGATGGCTTTAGCTATTCTGGGTCTTTTATGGTTCCACATAAATTTTAGTATTATTTTTTCTATTTCTGTGAGGAATGTCATTGGTATCTTAATAGGGATTACATTGAATCTGTAGAATGCTTTGGGTAGTATGAACATTTTAACAATATTAATTCTTCCAATCCATGAACATAGAATATCCATTTTTTGTGTGTCCTCTTCAATTTATTGCATCAATGTTTTATAGTTTTCACTGTAGGGATCATTCATTTCTTTTTCTTTCTTATTTTTTTCGAGACAAGGTCTCACTCTGTCACTCAGGCTGGAGTGCAGTGGCATGATCATGGCTTACTGCAGCCTTGACCTCCTGAGCTCAGGTGATCCTCTCACTTCAGCCTCCTGAGTAGCTGGGACCATGGGTGCATGCCACCACACCCAGATAATTTTTGTATTTTTTGTGGAGACAGGGTTTCGCCATGTTGCCCAGGCTGGTCTTGAACTCCTGGTCTCAAGAGACCCACTCACCTTGGACTCCCAAAGTGCTAGGATTACAGGCATAAGCCAGCGTGCCTGGCCATCTTTCATTTCTTTGATTAAGTTTATTCCTAAGAATTTTACTTGTAGCTATTGTAAATGGGAATACTCTCTTGATTTTTCAGATTGTTTGCTGTTGGCATACAGAAATGCTACTGATTTTTGTATGTTGATTTGGTATACTGTAACTTTATTGGATTTATCAGTTCAAATAGTTGTTTGGTGGGGGTCTTTAGGTTTTTCCAAATATAAGATCCTATCATCTGGGCCAGACATGGTGGCTCACAACTGTAATCCCAGCATTTTGGGAGGCTGAGGCAGGAGGACTGCTTGAGGCCAGGAGTTTGAGACCAGCCTGGGCAACACAGTGAGACCCTATCTCTCCAAAAAGATTTTTAAGTTAGCCAGGAATGGTGGTACATCTCTACTAAAATAAAAAGTAATCAGGTATGGCGGTGCATGCCTGTAGTCCTAACTACTTGAGAGGCTGAGGTGGGAGGACTGCTTGAGCTCAAGAGGTCAAGGCTGCAGTAAGCTGTGAATGCACCATTGCACTCCAGCCTGGATGACAGAGTGAGACCCTCTCTCTTAAAAAAAAAAAAAAAAAAAAAAAGATGATATCACCAGCGGGGCTCAGTGACTCACGCCTGTAATCCCAGCATTTTGGGAGGCCGAGGTGAGCAGATCATTTGAAGTCAGGAGTTCAAGACTAGCCTGGCCAACATGGTGAAACCCTGTTTCTACTAAAAAAAAAAAAAACAAAAATTAGCCAGGCTTTGTAGTGCAGGCAGTGTAGTGTAATCCCAGCTACTTGGGAGGATGAGGCAGAGGAGAAGTCCCTGAACCCTCCAGCCTGGGCAACAGAGCGAGACTTCATCTCCAAAAACAAAACAAACAAAAAAGATGATATCACCTGCAAACAAGGATAATTTGATTTCCTTTTCAATCTGGATGCACTTTCTTTCTCTTGTCTGCTCTAGCTAGGACTTCCAGTACTATTTTGAATAATAGTGGTGAAAGTGGGTATCCTTGTCCTGTTCTAGATTTTAGAGGGAAGGCTTCCAATTCTCCCGTTTGGTATGATACTAGCTGTGGGTCTGTTGTATAAGGCTTTTGTGTTAATGTTCCTCCTATACCCAGTTTTTTTGAGTTTTTTTTTTAAATCATGAAGGGATGTTGAATTTCATCAAATGCTTTTCAGCATCAATTGAAATCATATGGTTTTTGTCCTTCATTCTCTTGATATATCATACTGATTGGTTTGCACATGATGAACCATCTTTATATCCCAGAGATAAATCCCACTTGGTCATGATAAATTTGGTATGCTAGTATTTTGTTGAGAATTTTTGTATCAATGTTTATCAGGGATACTGGTCTATAGTTTTCTTTTTTTTGATGTGTCTTTGTCTGGTTTTGGTATCAAGAAAATACTGGCCTCATTATAGAATGAGTTTGGAAATATTCCTCCCTATTTTTTTGAACAGATTGAATAGGACTGGTATTGGTTCTTTAAGTGTTTAGTAAAATTCAGCAGTGAAGTCATTGGGTCCTGGGCTTTTGTTTGCTAGGAGACTTATGATTACACTTGATCTTAGCCAAAAGGCTGAGAAGTGATAGGAGACTTATTATTACAGCTTCAATCTCATTATTTGTTATTAGTCTGTTCAGGTTTCAGATTTGTTTATGGTTGCATTTTGGTAGGTTGTATGTGTCTAGGAATTTATCCAGTTCTAGGTTTTCCAATTTATTGGTATATAGTTGCTCATAGTAGCGTTTAATGATCCTTTGCATTTCTTGGTATTAGTTATGTCTCCTTTTTCACTTCTGATTTTATCTGGATCTTTTCTCTTTTTTTTCTTGGTCTGGCTAAAGGTTTGTCTATTTTGTTTATTTTTTCAAAAAAACAACTTTTCATTTCATTGATCTTTTGTATTTTTTTGGTCTGTCTGTTTCCATTTAACTTATTTCTGCTCTGACCTTTATTCTTTCTTTCCTTCTATTAATTTTGGGTTTGGTTTGCTCTTGCTTTTCTATGTTTCTGGCTGGACTCACAGGACACAGACTACTAATTTTGGGTTTGGTTTGCTCTTGCTTTTCTATGTTTCTGGCTGGCCTCACAGGACACAGACTACTAATTTTGGGTTTGGTTTGCTCTTGCTTTCCTAGTTCTTTAAGATGCATCATTAGGTTATTTATTAGATGTTTTTCCACTTTTTGATGTAGGTGCTTATTCCTATAAACTCTCTTAGTACTGCTTTCATTGTATGACATAGGTTTTGATATGTTGTTTCCATTATCATTTGTTTCAAGAAATTTTAAAAATTTCCTTAATTTCTTCATTGACCCACTGGTCATTCAGGAGCATATTAATTTCCATGTGTTTGTATAGTTTCCAAAATTCCTTGTTATTGATTTCCAGTTTTATTTCACTGTGGTCAGAGAAAATACCTGATAGGATTTCAATTTTTTCTGAATTTTTTAAGACTTGTTTTGTGACTCGGGTCTGTCCTTGAGAATGATCCATATGTTGAGGAGAAGAATGTGCATTCTGCAGCAGCTGAATGAAATCTTTTGTAAATATCTATTAGGTCTATTTGGTCTCTAGGGCAGATTAAGTCCAATCTTTCTTTGTTGACTTTCTGTCTGGATGATCTGTCCAGTGCTGCAAGTGGGATGTTGAAATCTCTAGCTATTATTGTATGGAAATATATTTCTCTCTTTAGTTCTAATAACATCTGCTTTATATATCTGGGTGCTCCAGTGTTGGGTACATATATATTTATAAATGTGATATTCTCTTGCTGAATTGACCCCCTTTATCGTTATACAATGACCTTGTCTCTTTTTATCGTTTTTGTCTTGAAATCTATTTTGTCTAAGTATAAACTACTCCTGATAACTTTTGGTTTCAATTTGCATGCAATATCTTTTTCCATCTCTTTATTTTCCGTCTATGTGTGTCTTTGTAGGTGAAGTGTGCATCTTGTAGGCAACAGATCATTGGGTTTTGTTTTTTATCCATTGAGCCACTCTATGTCTTTTGACTAGAGAGTTTTTAGTTCATTTACATTCAATGTTATTATTGTTAAGTTAGGACTTAGTCCTGCCATTTTGTTATTTATTTTATGGTTTGGTGGTCTTCTCTTCCTTCCTTCTTGTCTTCCTTTTTGTGAAGGTGATTTTCTCTGGTAATATACTTTTTATTTTTTGTGTATCTTTTGTAGGTTTTTGATTTGAGGCTACCATGAGGCTTGCAACATTATTTATTTATTTGAGACAGGGTCTCGCTCTTGTAGCCCAGGCTGGAGTGCAATGGTGTGATCTCAGCTCACTGCAACCTCCGCCTCCCGGGTTCAAGTGATTCTCCTGCCTCCGCCTCCTGAGTAGCTGGGATTACAGGTGCTCACCTCCACGCCCGGCTAATTTTTGTATTATTAGTAGAGACAGGGTTTCACCATGTTGGCCAGGCTGGTCTTGAACTCCTGACCTCAGGTGAGCCACCTGCTTTTGCCTCCCAAAGTGCTGGGATTACAGACATCAGCCACTGTGCCTGGCCAATAATCCATTATTTTTAAACTAATGACAACTAAATATTGATTGCAAAAACCAACAAGCAGAGAAAATTAAGACAAACTTTAACGTCATCCCCTGCTGTTTCTTAACTTTGTTGTTTCTATTTATATCTTACACTATGTCTTGAAAAGTAGTTTTTTTAATAGATGCATCTTTTAGTCTTCTGCTGTTTATTTCAATGACTTCACACTAATCTTTTATCTATTTATTTTTTAACTTTTAATTTTTTTTTGTAGAGACAGTCTTGCTATATTGCCCAAGCTGGTCTCTAACTCCTGGCCTCAAGCAATCCTCCTGCCTTGGCCTCCCAAAGTGCTGGGATTACAGGTGTGAGCCACCATGCCTGGCTCACACTAATCTTTTACATTCTTATCCTTTTACTTTATTTAGGTATAGTTTGTTCTTCTTTACTAGCTTCTTAGGGTAGAGTATTAGGTCACTGATTCGAGACCTTTCTCCCTTTCTGATATACGCATTTGAAGCTGTACATTTCCCTCTAAGCATTGCCTTAGTGGCATCTAATAAATTTTGATGTTCATCAAAATTTTCAAGTTCGAAATATTTTTAAATTTGTCTTGTGATTTATTCTTTATGGTTTAGAAGTGCATTTAATTTCCAAATATTTGGGGTTTTATTTCTGGCAGGCATCTCTAATTTAATTCTGTTGTGGCCAGAGAACATACTTTGTATGAATTCAGTCTTTCAAAATTTGCCAGGCATGATGGAATGTGCCTGTAGTCCCAGGTACTCAGGAGACTGAGATTAGAGCACTGCTTGAGCCTAGGAGTTCAAGACCAGCCAGGGTAACATAGCAAGACTCCATCTCTTAAAAAAATTTTTTAAAGTTTAGTTTATTGAGATTTGTTTTTTGGCCTACCACAGGTCTATCCTGGAGAATGCTCCATGTGAGACCAAAGGAATGTCATTGTGTTGGTTAAGTAACTTGCTTAGACTGATTCTGTGACTCCTATCTCCTCTACAATGTACAGCTGCTGATCTCTCTTGCTCAGTTTTTTCCCCCTTGTTCTTATTTTTAAGTCTAGCTTTCTAGTTTAAAATGTTCTTTCTAGGATTAAACATGTCTGCAGAGCTTAGTGTTCAGTCAATTACTGGTCAGAGACTGTGTTCAACACCTCTGATAGCTAGCAAGGCTTCCATTCTCTGCTGACAGATCCATGTGTGGGCTAGAGACATATTCAGAGTTCCAGCTGTTTTCAAGTGAGTCCTGGCTTTTACTTTCTTCTGGGTACTACTGGTCTCTTCAGTCCATGTGGACAGGCTCCATTGTCCAGGAACATGTGGGAGGCTTGGTCTCTGCTACACCATATGCACAGCCTCTGGTCAGCTTGGGATATGTAGAGAACTTACCAGTACCTCCCCACTCCCTTGGCTGTTTTACCTCATCAAACTCCCTCTTAAATCCCCGCGTAGTCCACTGGTCGATGGCTTCTCCTAAACAGGCTCACAACCTCAGGCTAGCAAAGCCACTGGCCCTTCCTGCCACTGAAATTGCCACTTTAATTCACAATACTCTAAATCAGAGTTTCTCAACCTCAGCACTACTGGCACTTTAGACCAGATAACTCTTTGTTTGGCGGGGGGAGGGTGGTCCCCTGAGCATTGTAGGATGTTTAGCAGCATCCTTGGTCTCTACCCACTAGATGCTATAACAATTTCCCCCACCACACCCCCACAGTTGTCACAACAAAAACATCCCAGGATTTGTCATCCCCATTTGAGAAACACTGGTCCAGGGTACATCAATCATAGTTTGGGAGAAGTCTTTTTTAGCCAAAAAAGATCATGCCATGACATATAATAACCAGAAATATACATACCATATTACAAAGTTCAAGAGGCATACATCTCCTAACCCCAGTGCATTACCTCTTTGTTCAAATGTGTACAAACCACAAAATACTCCCCACCTCTCACAGGAACAAAATAAAAATAACCAAATATCTATTGGCCAATAATCCTGACCAAGGATGAGCTGTGCCTGTAGTTCAGAAGATCTGGAATCATGTTGGGAAAATGAGACTAATGAAATAAACAGTACTTTTTCCAGAGCAATTATCATTTTTGAGATGAGACATAATCACAGACAGCAGTGGGTGAGGGCTGCTTGTCTCATACGGAATAAGCTAACAACCACTGTTTGCCATGCGTGGTAGGCAAAATAATGGCCCCCAAGTTTCAATGTCCACATCATAATCCCCAGAACCTGTTAGTGTTTCAAGGCAAATGGGACTTTGCAGGTGTGATTAAGAATCTGGAGATAGGGGGATTATCCTGGGTCATCCAAGTGGGCCCAATGTAAATACAAGGGTCCTTAGAAGAGGGCGGCAGGAGAATCAGAGGAGATGTGAGGCTGGAAGCAGAGGCTGGAGTGATGTGGGGCCACCAGCCAATGAATACAGAAGGAATTCTAGAAGCTAGAAAAAGCAGAGAAACATTCCCAACTAGGGCCTTCAGAAGGAACAAGCTCTTGATTTTGGCACAGTGAGACCCAATTCAAACTTCTAACCTCCAGAACTGTAAAATAAAATAATAAATTTGTGTGTGTGTGTGTGACCAAGTCTCGCTCTGTCGCCCAGGCTAGAGTGCAGTGGGGCATCCTAGGTTCAAGCAATTCTCGTGCCTCAGCCTCCCAAGTAGCTGGGATTACAGTGCCACCTTGCCTGGCTAATTTTTGTATTTTTAGAGATGGGGTTTCACCATTTTAGCCAGGCTGGTCTTGAACTCCTGACCTCAAGTGATCTGCCCTCCTCAGCCTCCTAAAGTGCTGGGATTACAGGCATGAGCCACTATGCCCGGCCCAAATTTATGTTATTTTCAGCCACTATGTTTGCAGTAATTTGCTACAGTAGCCACAGGAAAACACCACACCACCTCTGTATCATGTGAAGTTAGTCCAGTCTCCCAGACCAACTGGTTGCTGGCCACCAATTCTACCTTTACTTTCTAGGGAGGCCATATGGTGTGGCGGTGAAGCCTGGGTGCTGTAGGGTTGTGTTCAAAACAGTTACTTCTGTGTAACATGGACAAGTGATCTGACCTGTCTTGGACCGCCACCCTCAGGGAAGAAAGGGAGATAAGGGCACCCATCCAGTGCTGTGAGAACTCAGTGAAGCAATGCCATGCGAATGGCTTAGCACAGTGCCTGCTGCATGACACCTGCTCTTAGTCTCATCATCATGACCCTCTTGCCCATTTCTGTCTCCCCTCCTAGTGTGTCTATGGCGGAGTTCTGAGAGGAACTGGGAAGCAGGCCTTTGGTGCCGCTGTGAATGCCATCACATATTACATCATCGGCCTACCACTGGGCATCCTTCTGACCTTTGTGGTCAGAATGAGAATCATGGGTATGTGGTGTGAGGAAGTCGGGAGAGGCCTGGGTGGTCGTCGGACCTTGTTCCCATCATCACTTGTCTCCTCCAGGCCTCTGGCTGGGCATGCTGGCCTGTGTCTTCCTGGCAACTGCTGCCTTTGTTGCTTATACTGCCCGGCTGGACTGGAAGCTTGCTGCAGAGGAGGTAAGTGGGTCAGCTGACCCTGGCCACAAGACACACCCTGCACCTGACCCCAGCAGGTGGAGTGACTACTCAGCCAGAAATGCCCAGAGCACATGAGAACTTGGCAGCAGTGTGGTATAAGCTGCAGGTTTTTTTTTTTTTTTTTTTTTTTTGAGACGGAGTCTCGCTCTGTCGCCCAGGCTGGAGTGCAGTGGCACGATCTCAGCTCACTGCAAGCTCCGCCTCCTGGGTTCACGCCATTCTCCTGCCTCAGCCTCCCCAGTTGCTGGGACTACAGGCACCCACCACCACGCCCGGCTAATTTTTTGTATTTTTAGTAGAGACGGGGTTTCACCGTGTTAGCCAGGATGGTCTCCATCTCCTGACCTCGTGATCTGCCCACCTCAGCCTCCCAAAGTGCTGGGATTACAGGCGCGAGCCACCATGCCCAGCCTTAAAATGATACTTTCTAAAAGCCCCACGACTATGAATACATGCGTATATGCTGCTTCAGCTTGCAATGTTTTAAAAACAGAGAATGTGAGGCTAGCAGTGAAGGGGTGAACTGTTGAGCTGGCAAGTTGACCCAATTGAGTTCTTTCTCCTTTAGGCTAAGAAACACTCAGGCCAGCAGCAGCAGCAGCAGAGAGCAGAGAGCACTGCAACCAGATCTGGGCCTGAGAAAGCAGTCCTATCTTCAGGTAATACTGTCACCGCTGTTTCTACTTTGATACACATATAAATGTCAGTGGCATGTTGCTCTTGTCTGCCCTCTGTGCCTCATGCAATTGGAAACTGTACAAGCCCAAGCTATTTTTCTTCCCATTATTATGAAAATGATGTCCTAAGCACCAGGAAGACAACAACAACATCTATTGTCTAGCAGGCATGCAAGTACCAGGCCCCACACCAAGTCTTTGGCCTTGAGAGGCAACTAGATGTATGCCCATTTTCAGATGAGGAAGTGAGGCTGAAAGAACTTAGGTATTTCCTCCCTCATCCCACAACTTGTAAAGGCCAGACATAAGATCTGAGCATCAACCCATCAGATTCAAGAGCTCATGATCTCCCCCACTGAACTCTGCTCAAGACGGAAGGCCAACTTTTAACCTATGGGGAGCCTGGCTTGTCAGCCAGCCTGGCTTGACTCATTGGCTTTGGGAGGGCACCTGCTATCCACCTCTCTCCACCCCATCAGGCAGACAAACATCTCTCTGGTTTGTGCCCAATGTCCATGTTATGAAGTGATGGCCCCAGCTCTGCCCGAGGGCTGGTCCTGAGTGCTAGGTGTGTGTGCAAATGGCCCAAAGCTCATACAGATGATGTCTCCATGACCTCATCCATCCTGGGCTAATCCTTGATCAGACAGTAGTGAGCCAGCTAAAACTCTGGGAGCGTAAGTTGTCATGAGAGAATACGGTAAGACATGATTGTGTTTCCTACGTGCTTTTGAAGCCACAGATCATCACAGGGCCAAGTGCTGACAAGAACACTCCTCATTAGATCCTAGTAGTAAGCGTTATCTGCATGTGAAATTCACAGTTTAAGATGCTTTCCTGCATATCTCCTCCTCTGATCTTGCTTGTAAAGTAGATAAAGCAGGTATTTTTCTATTGTATAGGCATCATCCTTTGTGAGGTGTAACAAACACAGACAGGTGGTTAACCTAGGTTTCCCGATTCCAAGGCCAAAGCTCTCCCTCTGACCCCTGACCTGCTGAGTTTGCTCTTGTTTGCTTCCGCAGTGGCTACAGGCAGTTCCCCTGGCATTACCCTGACAACATATTCAAGGTCTGAGTGCCATGTGGACCTCTTCAGGACTCCAGAGGAGGCCCACACCCTTTCAGCTCCTACCAGCAGACTATCAGTAAAACAGCTGGTCATCCGCCGTGGGGCTGCTCTGGGGGTGGCATCAGCCACACTGATGGTGGGGCTCACGGTCAGGATCCTAGCCACCAGGCACTAGCAAAGAAGCTTGGAAAGAGAAAGCCAGGAGTGGCTGTCCCCAGTACGCAAACACACCATGGTCTGCCCTGCAAAAGCACCAATGGGGTCCAGTGCAGGTGGACACTTTGAACCACTCCTCAAAAAAAGAACTTTGGCTGATTCCTTGTGGTGACACTCAGAGGGGTCTGAACAGAGCAGACTTGACAATTCTGTTCTGGTCAAGCTGGAGTTTTCTTCTGTGACCTGGACTGCTCTACAGAAGACATCAGCCAACTGCACGAGTCAGAGTCCAGGGATTGCCACTATTATGAATAATGTAAATGGCTTCAAATGGGAGACTGCAGATAAAATCACAAAAACCACTGTTACATTAAAGATTACACATTTCCTAGGCACAGCCTGCTGCTCAAGTCTGTCACAAAGCCTCTGTGAAGCTCTGAGAAGGGGACCAGTGGGCCCTGTCCAGGCAACCCCTGTGTGCTCCCGGAAGATACAGGTGCTGTGAGACCCTGACCAGGGCGGTGGCTGTCCATACACTCTTCTTCCCCTTTTCTCCAGTTCTTTCATTCCATCAGCATTTTCACTTATCACAGACTTTGAGAAATACATGTTCTTACTGTACTTTTTCTTCTAGTAGTGACATGATATAAATAAGGGCACAAAACAAGTAGGAACAGAGCACAGCAAAGTCATCACAGAAGCAATTCAAGACTCTATGCCACTGTTTGCCCAAGTATGGTCCACAGTTAACAGGTATTAAGGTAAATGGCTCCGCGGTCAAGGAAGTCTGGGAGCTGCACACACTAGCACTTCAGAGGTTCCGAAGGACCTGGGTCCTTTAGTTTGCTGATGTGCTTTACAAGCCAGTGGTATACAGGACTGGTGGCAGGACCATTTTTTTGTGTAAAATCTTGCGGGATTAGTGTTCTACGAATATGCTTACAGAAACAGTTGTTCTAGATCAGCAACTGGGGGTAGGAGGATGCCACTGGAAAAACCTATTTACTATAGCTACTAACCACCACCCCCAACACACACAGCAGAACATAAAGTTTGAGAAAATCTTCTCAGCTAAGAATTTTAAAATGAGAAAAAAAAAGTTGACAAATACCATCTATGATAAAGACATAAAAGGATTTATAGTTGGGGAGAATTTATGACCAAATGATTGTCTCCAATAGGGTATATCTGAGGTTCCACACCAGGAGCGTCATTAAAATTGATGCCAATTTTATGAAATATGTTCATTTTGAAGCAGATATGTATTAGTAGACAAGCCAATAATTTAAACATACTCAATGAAAATTCCATAGTGCAATTTTATCTAAGGTATTTTATGATTACTCTCTTAGAGCCACAGTTTTAAGCAGCTTTTTCCTAAACTAGGCTCGTTATTAATTTTCAACACTTCATACTATGATGAAGACATCACATACTTTAGACAGTCTTAATAGAACAAATTATTCAACAAAGTTGATTATACGTTCTATAAAGTAAATCACATTCTCTCATTGAGTGAGCTGAGTCTTTTTGAGTGTGGGGACAGAGTCCCTACAGTCAGGAGCTCCAAGGCATAGAATTGCCTGCCCTGCCCTATCCAGCAGGTAACGCTGCGTTTCACAGGCCTCTTCTTCAGCATTGCCCACTCAGCAGAGTACCTCAGGTTGTGACCATGAACGACTGATGAGAGTAACTTCTGACTTGCTCAGGGGATCCTCTTGCCATCAATTCCCTTCAGTATGACCAACTGCAGTGGCTTACTCGCTTCTTGTCCAGACCATCCACCATCTGTCTGCCCCATGACGCTCTCAAACCCCAAAGTCCTAATATCCAAGGCCTCTTTGTCTGTGAGAGGAAATGGTTCCCTCACTTTAAGTTCTGTAGGCTAATCAGAAAGGGATCTCTCTATAGTTTCAAAAAGTGAAATTTTACTTGCACTACAGAAATAAGAAACTTTCAGATTTGTCCCTGAAGACCTACTAACCTGCAACTTTAGGGTCCTGAGAGAGGATTAGTATGTTTATAAGTACTTTTATTACAGTATTTTTTGTTTGTTTCGGAGACAGGGTCTTGCTCTGTTGCCCAAGCTGAAGTGCAGTGGTGCAATCACAGCCTGCTGCAGCCTTGGCCTCGCAGGCTCAATCGATCCTCCTGCTTCAGCCTCCTGAGCAGCTGGGAACACAGGCTCATGCCACCACATCTAGCTAATTTTTATTTTTTGATAGAGATGAGGTCTCACTATGTTGTCCAGGCTGGTCTCAAATTCCTGGACTCAAGCAATCCTCCCGCCTCGGCCTCCCAAAGTGCTGGGATTACAGGCATGAGCCACCATGCCCAGCTACAGTATTTTTTAAATGCCAGTTAGGTTTTATAAGATGTAGAATTCTATAACTCCAACACAAGAATGACAGGTGATGCTTGCATGACTTTGGCAACTAACTTCCAGGAAGCCCTAGGATTTACAAGATGCTTTGAGTGACATTAGTCACAGGAGACTGTTGCAACTAAACAGAACATAGGATGATAAAGAATGAATGAGGAAGAATGAAGACCACTGGTGAGATGGCACTTCTGACCAGGGGCCTACTCCTGGAGGTCAAGTCCTTGAGTCCCATTGGAGGAGGAGTAACCCCTCCCTCCCCCACATAGAGTTTTAGTGCCTGAAACCTCACAGGGAACCAAGATCTAACCTCACCTCTCTGGACTACAGAGGACTGCTGGTAGCCCTGGGAAGTACCAAGCTCTTCAAAGCTTCACACAGTGATGGTGGCAGCAGGGGCAGGAAGTGGGCAGTGCCATTAACTGGAGTGAAGGATTCACTGAGGTCCTGAGACTCCCTTACAACCCCTTCAAAGTTTGTATTTAGTCTAATACATTCTCCTCTCCTAGCTCAAAGCTCAAAGATTTAGATAAGCACAATTTAAGATAGGTTCCCTGAATGCCCTATTAGGGAATGTTGGGATGTGGTTGAAATGGCAACTTTTATTAATGATAAATGGCAATGACTTTTAAGTTTGATCACAGAATGTTTGCATATTTTCTTACTATTTTTGGTATGATTTAAAAATTATTGGTTCATTAACCATTTAAAAGAGGAATAATTCAGTAGAGGCACTAGGAGGTTGAACAGGATCATTCTTCAGTAATATTCAGCCTGGAGAGAGGAAAAAGGGACTCAGTTTACTCAGCTGCTTTAAAAACCTACCCACAACCAGCCTTGCAACACAAGCTCAGCACTGGGACTCAGACACCTCCTGTCTGAAGAGACTCTACATGCACTGTACAAAAAAGGACTACATATCCCTAGGAAGCCTAGGGAGCATGGTTTAGGCTAAAGGATTATGCCCTTCCTCAAAAAACAACAATAACAATAAGAGCGAGACAACGTGATAATGGAGGCTATATTCTGTCCACTGTCAACTAGCTAATGTCAGAGTAGAGACAGAAGATGAGAGTACTAACTTATTATCCTAGCATTTTCAGTAGGAAGCTGAAGTCTCTACGTGGAATTCAAAAACTGGTAAACAATTTTGTTTCTAAAATTCAAAAGTAGTACTGAATTTAATCCTTCCTATTGAAGACTGAGGAAGGGCTGCTGCAATCTCAAGGTTCAAATGTCATATTTAGTTGTCAAAGGCCTAATGAAATTAATCAACATTATATGTTTCTCAACCTTTTAAAACCCACATCTCCCACAATGCCTTCTGTAGCTTATAAGCTTTATTGGAACTTTACTTTGTGTACAGTACTTATGCTCTAAATCCCTTCTAATTCTAATAAGGTAATTAATAAAATCCAAGAGTGTAACAAAATAAGGAAACTATTAAGTACATAAAAGCCATTTCAGAAAAATGTAATTACAATAAATAGACTCTTCAGGTAAATATACAGTGCAGATTCAAAGTCATTTATTTAAAATAAGAGGTAATTTGATAAAAAGAGGATTAAAAGCTCATAAAGGAGCAGAAAAGCAGCAAAGTGGAAAAGAAAACCAAATCTCTACCTAGTTCCAGATTGAATCCAAAGAAATATTAACAACTATTAGTAATGAGAATTGAGCGGGAGGGTTGAAAGTAGCCTGGGGAATCACTGACACCTACTCCCTCACCCTGTAGATGAGCAAGCTGAGACCCAAGGAAGAGTTCAGAAAAGGCCTTGCCCAAGGTCATTGAGCCAGGAATCAAACCACATTTTTTTGTTTCTGCTAAAGGTTTTATATATTGCTGCTTCTTTTATATATTGCTGCTTCTCTAGACCCTCACAGAGAAACATGCCTGCCAAACCGTTTGGGAACTCGAACCTGCCTGGCACACTGCACTGCACCTGAGGGAGGCTTCTTGGGGGTTTGGTAAGATTGGAGAATGCAGACTCAGCCTGGGCCTCCATATTTTCCATGAGGCTAAAATATTCTATCCTAACCAAGACGCATTATCAAACTGAGGAACTGAGGTCTTGGGAAAAGAACAAAAGAGACAGATATTGACCAGAGACCCAAGTAAGCTTCCGATCACACCTCCAGCCTCAGGAAGGCAAAGAAAGTAGCCCCTAAATTGTATACTACACCTTGATTTCACGACATTTGCTGCCATGAATTCCAAAGTCAAACCTTTTTTTAAAAATGAAAACAAATCAAAACTACTTAGTGATTTAAAAAACATATTCTTAAATTATGACATAAAGAGTTCAGTGCCTAGATGGCGACAAGTCCGAATTAGTCAGCTGGCACTTCCCCCAGGAGAGCTGAGTAGAAGGGGAAGAGAAATGAGGCTCACACTCGGCTGCCCTTTTCCAAGAAATGATGTATGCTTCACCTGGACGCAGCTAAGCCATTGCCTCTGCACATTTCTCTTAGATTCCTAGCAAGTCACTTCACCCTTTTAAAATTGTGGATAAGTGGAGTTTTAACACCCTGATACTCTGGGCCCAGGTCCAAAATGTCTAGAGATAAGTAAGTTAAACATTCTTGTTTCTTTCTTTTTTTTTGGAGACGGAGTCTTGCTCTGTCGCCCAGGGTGGAGTGCAGTGGCACAATCTTGGCTCACTGCAACCTCTGCCTCCCAGGTTAAAGCAATTCTCCTGCCTCAGCCTCCCTGGTAGCTGGGACTACACAGGCACGTACCACCACACCCAGCTAACGTTTGTATTTTTAGTACAGATGGGGTTTCACCATGTCGGCCAGGCTGTTCTCGAACTCCTGAACTCAGGCAATCCACCTGCCTTGGCCTCCCAAAGTGCTACGATTACAGGCATGAGCCACTGCGCCCGGCGCATTCTTTTTTCGATAACCCTTAAGCCTCCAACTGTGGCAAAAACAAAACAAAACAAAACAAAAACAAACAAACCAAAAAACAAACCAAAAAACCCTAGAAAACATACCCCAACTTGGCCCACCTTACATATAGAAAGAAAACAAAAAGTTCCTACCTCACTCTTAACAGACAGGGCTGGGTTTTGAAATCTGGTGTTCATCTCTGCTTACTGGACCAACACAGTCTGTGAACTACCAGAAAAATCAACAGGGCCTTTCTCCTCAGCACAGCTTGGTATTTCTGAGAAAACCCAAATGATTTCAAATGCAACTGGTATCTCCAATTCCACTAAGGTTGGGATACTGTAAGACAAGCCAAATCCCTTTCAATTTCTTTTTTTTTTTTTTTTTTTGAGATGGAGTCTCGCTCTGTTGCCCAGGCTGGAGTGCAGTGGCGCGATCTTGGCTCACTGCAACCTCCACCTCCCGGGTTCAAGTGATTCTCCTCCCTCAGCCTCCCGAGTAGCTGGGACTACAGGTGCGTGCCACCATGCCCGGCTAATTTTTGTATTTTTAGTAGAGACAGGGTTTCACCATATTGGTCAGGCTGGTCTTGAACTCCTGACCTCGTGATTCCCCTGCCTCAGCCTCCTGAAGTGCTAGGATTACAGGCGGGAGCCACTGCGCCGGCCCCCTTTCAAATTTTAAACAAAACATAAACACAACTATTACCATTGCCTTTTCCAAGCCCATTCTTCACTGATATGGTCAATATTTTCAATGTTATATCCTCAGTTGAACGGCTGAGGGCGCCACAGACACAATTGCCTTCCTCATTCCATCTTAACTTTAATTACAGATTTCCTCTTTCATCTCAAAATACGCAAACTGCTTTGAGAAGGCAGCTATCATGAAGGCCTCTTTGCAAGCCCATCTCTATAATGACTAATCACCGAAGATAAACTTTATCAGATAGTGAACTTTGGAGGAAAAAAACTCAAGCCTAATAAAATATCCCTCACCAAAGCTGTTAAACCAGAGTTCTTGACTTCACCTCTGTGGTAAGCTGATTTCATGCACACTCAAGAACAAAGTTGTAAGTGACAAGGAAAGTCCAATACCAAAAGGATCAAAGGGCTAACGCTTTGATCAGACAGCTCAGAATTCTGCAATCAAGTTCTACGCTGTTTTAACCTCTTAGACCAGAGATCAGCAAACTTTTCTGCAATAATTTAGGCTTTGAGGGCCATTCAGCCTCTATTGCAACTACTCAGCTCTGTCACCATCCCATGAAAGCAGCTGTGGATGATTAAACAAGTGGGTGTGGCTGTGTTCCAATAACTTTAGTGACAAAAACGGCTAGCTGGCCAGCAGGCTGTGGTTCACTGACCCTGTCTTAGACTCTACAAGTTAATGTAGAGTCCTGCTAGAATATGCATCTGACAGCCATCCAGCCAGGACCAGACAGAATGGCACTCATGGGTAATAGGGACTCACCTTGACAAGCACAGCGGCTACAATACCCAGGAAAGTGAGCAACAGGAGACCAAGTTTTTCTTTGTTGAACCGTTTCAAGAGAAAAAATTTTCCCCAATCCACTTTTGACTGGCTGTTGGGAGGATATCTGAGTTTGTTAGCACCTTCTCTCTTTAAACTTTTTAATAAACAGGGACGCTGATGAGAAAAAGTATCAAAACTATGTTTTCCGTGATAAGCTCCCATCCCACTGGAACCTGAAATAAAGGGAACAGACAAAACAAGCTTCACTGTAGATGATGCAAGCTACTTCTGTCTAACAACGACCAGGAAAGCTCAAATGCACTCCCTAATGCCTGGGAACCCCACTGAACTTCTCTGCCAGCTGAAGTATCTCTTTTCAGGAAGTCCTTACCAACTTCCCTGGAAAAGTCAATGTCCCTGTCAAACAGGATGCTTTCCATGAGCAAGACAAGGACTTGCACCTCTTCTAGAGCTGTGGCTCTCATTTATGCCAGGGACTGTGCTAAGAGTTTAAATCATTCTCTTAAGATAATTCTCACCACAATCCCACTTGGTGAATTATCAGCAGCCTCATTTCCAGAGAGGGAAAGGGAGCTTACAGGGTCAGTTAACCTGCCCAGGGTCACACGGCTGGTAAGTGGCAAAGCCAGAACCCGAACCTGGATCAGACTCTATCTAAATGCTACATGTGCTCTCTTCCCACCATCCCATGTGGCTTCATTCATCCATGGCCCCACTCACCCACTTGTTTTCTCAAAGCCTGTGGAAAGTAAGACAGGGCGACAGGGTTGCCAGCTGGGTGACAATAAGCAAGTGTAAATCTCTGCCCTCCACAAAGCCATGCTCTGTGACAGTTTCTCTAATTCGTTGTGTGTACAACAGACTGACAGGCACAAAGGGGAGCAGTGTGAGCTGGGCAGAGGGAATGGCATGTGTGATGTAAGACACAGGTGACCAGAGGCCAGGGAGCAGTTTACCAAGGCCAGGCCGCAGGAAGGAATCATTCATGAAGCAGGCCTGGTGTGAGAAGAGACCCAAGGACAAGACCATGAGAAACCCTAACACTGAGGGAGGGTAAAGAATGAGGGAGGGGGCCGGGTGCAGTGGCTCACGCCTGTAATCCCAGCACTATGGAAGGCCAAGGCGGGTGGGTCACGAGGTCAAGAGATCGAGATCATCCTGGCCAACATCGTGAAATCCCGTCTCTACTAAAAATACAAAAATTAGTTGGACGTGGTGGCGCACGCCTGTAGTCCCAGCTACCTGGGAGGCTGAGGCAGGAGAATTGCTTGAACCTGGGAGGCGGAGGTTGCAGTGAGCTGAAATCGCGCCACTGCACTCCAGCCTGGGCGACACAGCGAGACTCCGTCTCAAAAAAAAAAAAAAAAAAAAAAAAGAATGAGGGAGGGGCGAGCCAAAGACATAACCAAGGTAGTAAGAAACCGGGAAAAATTTGGGAGGCTGATGCAGGAGGATTGCTTGAGCCCAGGAGTTCAAAGTTGCAGTGAGCTATGATTGTGCCACACTGCATTCCAGCCTGGTCAACAGAGTGAGACCCTGTCTCAAAAAATAAATAAAAAGCAAAAAACTGACATGAAGGAAATTACAAAGTTTTGTTGGAAGATATAAAAGGGCTATATAAATGAAGAGATGATATAACATATTCCCATTAAGACTCCACATTTTAAAGATATAAATTTTTCCCAAAATAATTTAAATCAATTTTAATAAAAATCCTAGGGGATTTCAGAAGGTTTTGTTTGTTTGTTTTAAGTAGGAGGAGGTAGTGATTCCAAAGATCATCTAGAAAAATAAATTTAGATAAGAACAAGCAAGAAAACACCGAAAAACAGTAATAATGAGGAGCTTTTACTTTTAGATATTGAAATAGTACTTTGTCCTAAAGAGCAAACTACTGGATTGGTTGAATATGTGGGTTTTGGAGCCAGACAACTTTGGCTCATTTCTTGGCTTTACTACTTATTAGTTGTCTGTCTCTAAAATGTGTGCATTTGGCCGGGTGCGGTGACTCACATCTGTAATCCCAGCACGTTGGGAGGCTGAGGTGGGAGGACTGCTTGAGCCCAGGAATTCAAGAACAGCCTGGGCAACATAGTGAGACCCCGCCTCTATACAAAAAAAATTTTTTTAATTAGCCAGGCATGGTGGTGCACCCTTGTAATCTCAGCTATTCAGGAGACTGAGGCGGGAAGATTGTTTGAACCCAAGAGGTTGAGGCTGCAGTGAGCCGTGATTGCACCACTGTACTCTGGCTTGGGTGACAGAGCAAGACCCTATCTCAAACAAGAAAAAAAAGAAAAGAAAAGGCATGGATTCAACCGTAGTACCTGGCATACAATAAGCACTTACTAAATGTCACTTATAAAGCTAACTGTACAACTACTGTAATTGAAACTGTGGTACTGGCTCATGGAAAAAACAAACCAGAAAGATAATGCAACCAATGAGAAAACCCGAAGAACGACCCAAACGTGTTTTTATTGAGTACTGATGATATAATGATGATTATTTCAAAAAATGGTGCCAGCATAGTTTACTCTTTGAAAAAAAAAGGCAAATTATTACATCATGCAGTGTATGGCATTCTAAAGTGAACTCCAGGGTGTTTTTTTTGTTTGTTGAGACGGAGTCTCGCTCTGTTGCCCAGGCTGGAGTGCAGTGGCATGATCTTGGCTCACTGCAGCCTCCGCCTCCCAGGTTCAAGCAATTCTTCTGCCTCAGCCTCCCAAGTAGCTGGGACTACATGTGCATGCCACAATGCCCAGCTAATTTTTTTTTGTATTTTTTGTGGAGATGAGTTTTCACCATGTTGGCCAGGCTGGTCTCAAGATTCTGACCTCAGGTGATCTACCTGCCTCGGCCTCCCAAAGTGCTGGGATTATAGGTGTGAGCCACCATGCTTGGCCAACTCCATGGTTAAATGGAAAGAAAAGAAAAGAAGGAAAGGAGGGAGGGAGGGAGGGAAACTACAGATAATATTTATTTTTTTATTTATTTATTTTATTCTTATTTTTTTGAGACAGAGTCTCGCTCTGTTGCCCAAGCTGGAGGTGCAGTGGTGCGATCTCTGCTCACTGCAACCTCCGCCTCCAGGGTTCAAGTGATTCTACTGCCTCAGCCTCCTAAGTAGCTGGGATTACAGGCGGTGCCGCCACACCCGGCTAATTTTTTGTATTTTTAGTAGAGACGGGGTTTCACCATGTTAGCCAGGTGCCTTGGCCTCCCAAAGTGCTGGGATTACAGGCGTGTGCCACCGCACCCAGCCTACAGATGATATTTATATAATAATGAAATAGGGAAAGCTTTTCTAAGCCTACTTTCCAAATCAGAAACCAAAAAACAAAAAGCCACACAGGCTTAGGCCAGATGTGGTGGCTCATGCCTGTAATCCCAGCACTTTGGGAGGCTAAGGCAGGTGGATCATCTGAGATCAGGAGTTGAGGACCAGCCTGGCCAACAAGGTGAGACCCCATCTCTACTAAAAACACAAAAAATTAGGTAGGAGTGGTGTCGGGTGCCTGTAATCCCAGCTACTTGGGAGGGTGGGGCAGGAGAATTGCTTGAAGCCAGGAGTCAGAGGTTGCACTGAACCGAGGTCACGCCATTGCACTCCAGCCTGGGTGACAAAGTGAGACTCTGTCTCTAAATAAATAAACGCTTCAAATCATAGATAAAATTAAAAGAAAAATTAAAATCTGGAAAGGGATATGTGTTACAGATAGGACTGAGGATTTTCTTACTTATAAAAAAGGCTATTTATATACCAATAATAAGGAAAATGTGAACACAGCAAAAATATCAAAGGACATAAATAGAAAATTCATGACAGTGGTAAAAAAAAATTCAAACTCACTAATAATCAAAGGAGTACAAATTGAAATGAGACCCTTTTCTTTCTGTCTAGAAATTTAATAATGGAATAATCCAGAATTGGGGATATAAGGAAGTAAACACTCATATACTGTTCATGGGAATATAAAGTGGCAGAAATCTGCAAAGGCACTTGAAATATGTATCAAAAGTCTTAAAGATAAGCATTTCTAAAGAAAAACCTAGGCTGGGTGCAATGGCTCGCACCTGTAATCCCAGCACTTTGGGAGGCCAAGGTAAGTGGATCTCTTGAGCCCAGGAGTTTGAGACCAGGCTGGCTAACATGGCAAAACCGTGTCTCTACTAAAAATATAAAAATTAGCTGGGCCTGGTGGCACACACCTGTAGTTCCAGCTACTTGGGAGGCTGAGCCAGGAGAATTGCTAGAACCCAGGAGTTGGAGGTTGCTATGAGCTGAGATCACACCACTGCACTCCAGCTTAGGTGACAGAGAGGGAGTCTCAGTCTCGATAAAAAGAAAAAAAAAGAAAAATCTAAACTATATGCCAAAATATTAAAAAGTTTAACTGTTTAGACTTTTTGCCACTGTGTCTATATTACTTTGAGAATTAGAAGAAAAAAGCATTTTTTTCAATTTGGAAAATTGTATAAGCCCTTTTAACAGAGTAATTACACTTGTAGACATTTTTCCTAAAGAAATAATCAGAGATTACATAAAGATACATTATATAAGAATCGTAATACCAAAAAAATTGAAATCACAAAAATCTAATACTGGGAGTTGGTTAAATATGCCACATTCATATGATGGAAAAGTATGCAGTTACTAAAATTATGACATGCAAGAATATTGACATGGAAAAGTGTCACACTATTCTGTCACATACAGGGTAGAGAACAATATATAGTATGATACCTTTTTGAATAGAATATTCAGATGACTGTGTATATGTGTGTGCATATGTGTGCAAGACATATACCAGTTATCTTTACATAGTGGGGTTATGGGTAATATAAATGTTTATTCTTTGGGCTCTTCTATCTTTTCCAAGTTTTCTTAAAAAGCCTGTATTCCTTTTACATTTGGGGGTCAAGGCTTGTTTTATTTTTTATTTTTATTTTTTTACAGCATGGCCACTATAATAATGTATTATATGCCTGAAATTTGCTAAGAGAGTAAACCTGTTTTTTTCTTTTGCATCTTCTTTTTGTATTTTTAATTTTTGTGGGTATATAATAGGTTGCTTGTTTTGTTTTATTTTATTTTATTATTTATTTTTATTTATTTATTTATTTATTTTGAGATGGAGTCTCGCTCTGTTTGCCAGGTTTGAGTGCAGTGGCACAATCTCAGCTCACTGCAACCTCCACCTCCCTGGTTCAAGCGATTCTCCTGCCTCAGCCTCCCTAGTAGCTAGGACTACAGGCACGCACCACCATGCCCAGCTAACATTTGTATTTTTAGTAGAGATGGGGTTTCACCATGTTGGCCAGGCTGGTCTGGAACTCCTGACCTCAAGTGATTCACCCACCTCGGCCTCCCAAAGTGCTGGGATTACAGGCATGAGCCATTGCGCCCAGTCTTGTTTTGCTTTAAATAAGATGGTATAGTCAATGATGCTACAGACTATCTTGTCAAGTAGGACACGGACTGAACCCAAGTCACTTAGATTTGCAATTAGAGGGCAGTGGAGACACCATATGGAACAATTACCGAGTTGATTACTACACTAGCACAGTGGATGCCAGGATCCTATGCGGTGAGCTGGGGAACTAGAGACAACAGAGTCCAATCTTTTAAGCATTTGGGCTACAAAACTATTACTTACTCCAGCCAAAATCCCAGGAGTCATCCTCTTTCATTCGCCGCCTCCTCCAACATTCACTCCATCAGCCAATCCTGCTGCTTGATCCCAAAAATACCCCCTTCCCTTTCCACTATCTCCCCTGCTACCGCCCTCTACAAGCCACCACCATTTCCAATTTGGATCTGGCAATACCTACCGATTTGGCCTCTTCCCACCTGTCCCTCACTCATGTCAGTCACTGTGCTGGGTGCTGGCAATATGTTTACCTCCTAGACAAGGAACTATGGCTATATAGGTCAAGGCTCCTTGGTCATAGGACAAGGTTTCCTTAACCAGGAACAGATGGTCCTGCCAAACTGGTCCATCGCATCCCAGGGAGCAACTGACTTACAGTATTATAAAGGGAGAGGATAGAACAGGGCTTTAAGACAGTGGCTTTTCTGGTTGGGTTTCTGTTATGAGAATGTTTACATATCGGCTGTTTTGTAACAGCTCTAGTAGATAGTAGAAAAGCCTAGGTCCCAAAGGAGAAATAAAAAGCTGAGTCAGTCATCTCACATGTAGGAGAGGCAGGCAGGTCATGTTCTAAAGGGAACAGCAAGGATCAGGTTATGTCTACAAAGCTTCACTTGGAATGAATTTCTTTCTGCCCATCCTCTCTAGAACGGGGGGAGTCCCATTTTACTCAACTCACAAAACAATTCAAGGAGAGGCTGCTCCTCCCAACAAAGGGCTGGGGAATGCAGGTAAGAACTGAGCAGAAAACAAAGGCACATTAGAAAACCCCTCTACCTTCTGTCTGTTCCTGGTATTCCAAACCTTTCATTTGCTACCTCATTAAACACACACACACACACACACACACACACAAAGAGAGATCTTCTTAATTAATTTGAGACTTGATTCTTGGTTCCCAAATCTCCTAAATGTGGCAGGACAACAAAATCAATGAAGTGAACAAAGTAATGATTACAGCTGTGGTCAGTCAGTGCTGCTGACAGAAAGAGAGTGACAAGACATTTGCCCTATGCTGGAGGGGTGGGTGGGGAAGCAGGAATATCAGTCAACTGCGTGACCAGGAAAGGCCTCCCTCAGAAGAGGACAATTAGGGTACGCAACAGCTGGCTATTTCAGCAGCCCGCACAATCCACTCATGAAATGGTGGTGCTTTTGAAATATCCACTATAAGCAGGAGAAAATAAGACTTACCCACTCCTCCAAAGGGGAAAGAGTTGAGCATGAAGTGCATAATGACGTCATTGCCTGTGACACCTCCACTGGATGTCTCATCAATCATCCGTTTGATGAGCTGAGGACAGACCAAAGGTGTCCAGGTCAGTGAAGTTGCCCCTTAGGGAACACTCATGGCCCCACCACACACAGGGCTGTGTGCTCAGTTATGTGCTCAAAGCACACACATTCTGGCTTTGTGTCAGTGAAAATTCTCGAGTTTGGGGACACAATGCCAGATAGACCAACAATCTCAACTGTGGTTAATTTAGCAAAGTGACTGATACCCAACTTCTCAGACACACATCTAGTGCACAAAAGGAGGCAGCTCCAAACCTCTGGGCCTACTCAGCCACAACCTGGAGTTGTACTCCCCAACACAGCAGCAAAAGGCTCTTGGGGACAGCTTAGACTATATTCCAGCTTTAAAAACTGTTATTATTTCTTTCTTATTTCTGCTTTAAATTATAACACATGATTAATAGGTATTATTTAGTCTTTATGAAATGTAAAAATATTTAAGACTTTAGATTTAGCATCCTATTTTTTAAGAAATAAATGGTTGTTTGGCCTAAGGCTCAGAAAAGCACAAGAACACTTGACTAGTAAATGTCATTTCCCTTGGGTGCCAGCTAGCCCTTGACAATTCTTCATGGCAAACGTCAAGTCTGGACTGTAGTGACCTCGGATGACCCACTGCTGGGAAGTGCTCCACACCTGACTTATACCGTGGCCAGCTTCAGGGTTCCTTCCTGCCCACATTATCCATAGTTTTAAATGTCAAACCATTGTTTTGTTAATAACCCAGTCTTTACTGAGCCCCACACATTTGGTCTCACTTCAAATACCTGTAGCTATCTGTATCTCAATAGCCTCACAAGCTCCAAAAGCTGTCACATGACTATCTATACATTACCATCAGAAGCTCTCCAGAAAACATTTGGGCCACTGTCTCTTAGCAGCGGCTGGTCACCTAGTGACATGAATGAGTGAGCCATGCACAAAGTGGCAGAACTGTTCAACCAGGTGATGCAGTTCCACCACTCTAATAAGAAGCTAGCATCATGTGAGAAACTAAAATCCATCATATCACAACCATTTATGTGACAGTGTCAGGGTCTTCATCCCATACAGTGGGTGTGAATGCCATTTTGTGCAGGCTGTTATTCAGCAATGGCCTGTGGATTAACATCAGAAAAGCATTTAATGCTGGCACATATAAGTCTTCCAATTATACAGGAGATGTTTGTGAATCAAAAACCTTGGGACACTCAACCCTGCAGACTCAGATCTAACCCGAGGGAGGAGGGGAATGGATGCTGTGATAACCCCAGAGTCTCATTAACCAAGACAGCAACCTTGGAACACAACCTCACTTAGTGGACTCTGATATGACACAGAAGAAACCATCATTGTTTCATATTGTTTTTTGCATTGTTTTACAGCAAAGAAGGAACACGACTCTTGATAGTTGCTTATGCTAACAAGCTGTTCTCTCTAAAGCTTACCTTATGGTTATGCGAAAATACATAGAGAGCCAGAGGCTTTTCACGTTCATTTATGAAATTTATGGCCTCATCTACATTTTTCACAGGCACTATTGGAAGAATTGGTCCAAAAATTTCTTCTTGCATCACCTTGGTTTTAGGATCAACATCAGTAAGTACTGTTGGGGCTAAAAAGAAAATAAACAAAATGAAAATGCTTCTTAGACAAAAATGCACAACTCTCATCTTACATCTCTTTCATTGGGTCACTTATCCATGCCTTCCCCTCTCCCACCCAAGTCATATCTATTGAAAAATCCTGAGCACGTGGATGAACTGTGCAAATACTCAATGTCTCCAAAGCCTGTGAATCACAACCCTGTGGATACTTGTGCAAACCAAGGGAATGATACACACTCAAATATATCTTTTTCACACTGAACCCTGTTCACAGCCATGCATATATTTAACTGTAGATTATACTTAACATTTTTCTGTGGACAGGTTTTTTTTTTTTTTTGAGACGGAGTTTCGCCCTTATTGTCCAGGCTGGAGTGCAATGGTGCCATCTCAGCTGACCGCAACCTCCGCCTCTGGAGTTCAAGTGATTCTCCTGTCTCAGCCTCCCGAGTAGCTGGGATTACAGGCATGCACCACCACGCCCGGCTAGTTTTGTATTTTTAGTAGAGATGAGGTTTCTCCATGTTGGGTCAGGCTGGTCTCGAATGGACAGGTCTTTCTAGGAGCAAAGACAGCTCCTCTGTGAATCAAACCAATACTATTTTTCTTAACTCGAGTGCTTTCATATATATGATCTCATTAACCTTTATTACAACCCTGTTAGACAGATTAAGAAAACAGACTTAAATGGTCAAAATTCCCTAAGCCTTAGTTCACTGTTCCATCTACCATGGGGAAGAGGCACAAGAAAGGAGGGTGAAACAGATGCTGGGGAGGCTAGACAAAGTGAACCAGCATCTGCTGCCAATGTAAGTCACCAACTAGCAGTACTCCAAAAGATGCTGTAAATAAGAAACTGGCTCATCAACCAAGAGAAGTCATCTGACAATAACAAGTTGGCACTTTTCCTTTACCCCCAGTTTCTAATAGGTTATCTTGGCAATGTGGCTGGGAACAGCTTCTTGCAGCACCACTTTCAGGGGTATATAAACTGCCACTCCAAATCCATTGCCCACATCTTCCTCAGGTCAGAGAACCAATTCGGGCTGAGTGTCTACTTCCTCTGCATAGCCATGCTCAGGTAAGATGATCCCAGCTTGAAGTTAGGGGAAAGTCTTAATTAGTCTATAAGCTAGTCAGGATAGCCCCTTCCTCTTACCATTCATTAGCCTAGAAATGGGCAATGTGGACATGCTGAGGATGGGAGAACAGAGAGGTGAAACAAGTAGAGTCTGTTTTCTCTTTTTTCTACAGATGTATTCCCCAATTCAATCTGGGCTGCCACCAAGAGAGACAGAAGGCACAAGGATTGTTTTCTTTTGCATCCTAGTACAAAGAATCAGGGTTTTTTGATGGTACCACGGAGCCACTGAATTATCTAGCTCAGGAGAACCTCGGGACTGCTAATTATAAGAGAATCAATGCTGCTTATTATTTCATTTTTAAGTTTTGTTTTTTTAAAGTTGATTTTTTTTTTTGGTAACTTATAGCATCTTATCTGATAAAGGGGATAAGTAAAGCTAGGTGGTGCAGCTTCTTTGCCAGACAAATGTGTCTAATTTTTCTGTCACCTTATATGTTACTTTAGAAAAATGTGCTTAACATTCAAAGTAATACATATTCAAGGCAAAGAAGAAAAAGCACAAAGAAGGTACACAAATAATAAGGTCAAGCATGATGGACCAAAACATTATTTCTGGAATGGTACCGTCACTGGTTAATTGTGGAATAGCGGCCAAGCTATTTCCTTCTTTGCGCTGTTTTCCCATCCACAAACTACAGATAATTACATCAAGTTCTATTCTGCTTCTCAGGATTGTTAGGAGGAAAAAAGTAGTTAGGTGTAAATACGAACAACTGGAGCAACGCTGGTGGCGTCATTCAATACATAGAAACACAGACATTTTAAATAGTTTATAACAAAAGCTACAAGTACAGTATACCAGAAAGCAGGATTTAGTACTTTAACAATTAAATGCTATATATTTAATAGTTTTTTAGTGTTAATAAGTAGTGTCAGCAAAAACTGCCAAATTGCCATCTTCCCAGAGGAAAAGGAGAATTTCCATTACCTATGTAGCGTGTGGCCTCATCAGTCTCCCCACCAAAAGCTATCTTTTGTCCTTCAAGCAAACTTAGTATCCTCTTAAAATGACGAAGATTGATGATCCTTTCATAATCAGGAGACTCTTTTATATTTTCTCCATAAAATTCCTATTTATAACAACAGGAGTATATAAATGTCACAAAGACCCACAATTCAATTTCAGTAAGTACAAAATCCAGCCATGCCCCCAAATCAATCTGGTTTTATATCCTCACAGAATCTAACACCCCACCCCTCAAGTAATTTAACAGTAGTATGATAGTAGCAAGTTTCAGCTTTTTGGCAGGTCGAGGACCAGAAAATAAAGCATGCACACACACAGAGATCTGTCACTGTCCATAGTTCCAAAGGTTCTTATGGATCTCTTACAGTCCACGCACGGGCCTTCACCTCCTGGGGCTGACAGTGGGAGCGGGCTGGGGAAAGAAGTCCTGTTCTCCATCAGAGTTGCCTATTTGTTCGCACATTGGCTGTGCCTGCTTTCCCCCTACAGTAAGTTCGGTAGTTACAACAGAGACCCTAACATCTGCAAAGCCTGAAATATTTACCATCTAGCCCTTTACAGAACCCATTTGCCAATCTTTGCTCCACTTTGTTGTTTTGGTCTTCTTTGAACTGATATTTCCACCACTTACACATGATGGTGAAACCACCCAAAGGATCAAAATACACCTTTGGTAAATTACCAAGGTAAAAGAACGTCAATAATCATACAATCAATATTTACTTTGTAAAACAAACAAAATTACTGAATTGCTGCATCACTTCAAAGCCTTGTGAGAGTTCTCAATTTCATCCCAAATCAAAATGAACATTGTTCATCCAACCTCTACCAAGAGCAATTCTCAAGTCTGGATGGTCGGAATCACTGGTGCAGCTTGCTAAAATGCATGTGCCTGGGCTCTGACTCCAGAGTCACCAACAGTAGTTTTCAATGCTGAGTGCATCACAGAATCACCTGGAGGCCTCAGACAAGCTGAATCTTTGGAGGGTAAGGCTTGCAAACTTGCTTTTAAATGGCTCCCTAGTGTAACATGTAGCTTGAGAACCACTGTGTTAAGAGTATAAATGCCTCAAAGGGAGGCAGAGGCCGTTATTCCTTTGAAATTGAATTCATCACCACACTCAACTAAGCATTCTCCAATTCCCAAATATTTTCAATCTCACAAGTATCTTTAACCACTCTCTCTTCCCACATACCCTGAATATGGGCAACTCTCCCTTCATGTGCTCATCTGGATCCATTTTTAGTCCTATGACTAAAAATGATAGTCCAATTCCCATGTCAAGACCCTAGCACCTCATCCCCCAAGTTACTCTGCCTGGAACACATAGTGAACTACTGTCCTGAACTTCCTGGTACATAATTTTCTCTCTCTTTTTTTTTTTTTTTTTTGAGACAGGGTCTCACTCTGTCACCCAGGCTGGAGTCCAGTGGCACATTCTTGGCTCACTGCAGCCTCCGCCTCCCAGGAGGATCAAGCGATCCTCCTACCTCAGCCTGCCAAGTAGCTGGGACCACACGTACACGCCGCTACACCTGGCTAATTTTTGTATTTCTTGTAGCGACAAGATTTTGCTATGTTGCCCAGCTGGTCTTGAATTCCTGGCCTCAAGTGATCTGTCTGCCTCGGCCTTTCAAAGTGCTGGGATTACAGGAGTGAGCCACTGTGCCCAGCCAATTTTCTCTCTTTTTTTTTTTTTGAGACAGAGTCTTACGCTGTCATTCAGGATGGAGCACAGTGATGCAATAATGGCTCATTGCAGCCTTGAACTCCTGGGCTCAAGTGATCCTTCTGGCTTCAGCCTCCTGAGTAGCTGGGACTACAGGCATGTGCCACCGTGCCCAGCTAACCTTTTTTTCTTTTGTAGAGACAGGGTCTCATTATGTTGACCAGGCTGGTTTTGAACTCCTGGGCTCAAGTGATCTTCCCGCCTTAGCCTCCCAAAGTGCTCAGATTACAGGAGTGAGCCACCACAACCGGCGACAACTTTCATTTCTTTTTTTCTTTTGAGATAAAATCTCATTCCGTTACCCAGGCTGGAGTGCGGTAGCATGATCTTGGCTCACTGCAACCTCCACCTCCCAGGTTCAAGCAATTCTTGTGCCTCAGCCTCCCAAGTAGCTAGAATTATAGGTGCGTGCCACCATGCCTGGCTAATTTTTGTATTTTTAGTAGAGATGGGTTTTGCCATGTTGGCCAAACTGGTCTCTAACTCCTCACCTCAAGTGATCAACCTGCCTTGGCCTCCCAAAGTGCTAGGATTACAGGCGTGAGCCACCATGTCCGGCCAACAATTTTCATTTTCAGATCACATGCATTACTCTTTGGTGTTTTTGATCCTTCCTTTTAGTGCTCAATTAACGTCTGTCGAGTAAACAGTGACTGCTCCAATAATTTCTTTCATCTGAGGGGTTAATGATCCTCACCCACTGCTGAACTCAGTCACACTGGTCATCTGGTCATCCCATTCTTCATTTTTTTTTTTTTTTTTTTTAGACAGAGTCTTGCTCTGTTGCCCAGGCTGGAGTGCAGTGGTGTGATCTTGGCTCACTGCAACCTTTGCCTCCTGGGTTCAAGCGATTCTTGCCAGGGTTCAGGCAAATCTCGTGCCTTAGCCTCCTGAGTAGCTGGAATTACAGACATGCACCACCACCCCCAGCTAATTTTTTTGTCTTTTTAGTAGAGACAGGGTTTCACCATATTGGCCAGGCTGGTCTTGAACTTCTGACCTCAAGTGATCTGCCCCCCTAGGAAAGTGCTGGGATTACAGGCATGAGCCACCGTGCCCAGCCCCCATTCCTTTCTACCAACTTAAATCCTATATTTCTTCAAGTCTTGGCTTAGGACTCTACCATGCAGTCTTCCTTGGTTCCCTCACTGCAGATATTTACTTTAAACACCCTGAAAGATTGTTAACTATATAAAGGGTACACTGTAAGTAGTTATTTAATTAAGTCACTCCTCCAAACTACTGGCCACCCTAGGCCCTCTACATACACAAAAACTGATAACCTTCAGCAGCAATGGCCAATATGCCAAAGGGTCTCTCTGATTATACCTAAAGGGTTGGCAACATTCCCTCAAAACCACGGACACACAATTATTTAACTTTTTTAAAAAAAGTATATGCCACAACTAATCATCAACAAATCAACTAGATAGCTTAAGTAGATTTAACACCAATGCAACCTTGCTCCCAGCATATATTCTATGAAAGGTACACATAGCATTTTCATATTAGTCAGTAAGTTCACTGAGTCACATATGATTTTGAAATTTTCCTGAAGGGAGAAACAAATGGGGATGCTGCCTGTGAATAGTTAATTTGACTCCTTATCTTATTAAAATCAGTGGAATCAGATGTTTTTCATACAAACCTTCACCGTTTCCTTAATCTTCCATACAATTTGATTTTGGAGGGATGCTTCACAGAGAATATAGTCGGGTGCAATGCAGGTTTGGCCACAATTCATGTATTTTCCCCAGGTTATGCGTCTGAGGGGAAAACATTCAGAACAGCTATATAATTCAGTCAAATATTCATTTGTTACATTGTGTTGTTTGAATGTCTTGCAACTAAAATAGATTCATATATTTATCTGGCAATTTTTATTAAAAAGTTAAAAACTCATTTCTAAATCAGTTGTTTGGAACTTAGAAAGTATTTTCCAAATGAGGTGGAATATTTTACATAGCAGGGAAGTTCTCAGGTCAGCTCATGGGAAACAGTACTTGGTAAACAGTGAAGCCATTGCCTGCTGCAGGAAAAGAGGAGAAACAGCCTCCCAATGTCCTTTCCCCTCTCCCAGTCCAGCCAAAGGAAAGTCTTGGACGACTGGAGTTTGGTACAGACTCTCCTGGTTGTGGCTTTTGGCTCTGCCGGCAAGATGTTCAGGTATAAAGCAGGATGTCAGCCAGCCTCTAAGGCCACCCTCCTCTTTGTGGAGCCCTGCCCCACTTGGGAAGACCTTTCCTATGCATGGGCAGAAACCCATGCCCTAAACATTCACTAACTGAGGGTGTCTGGTTTTGACAAATGGATTTCTACTTAGGAAGCCAACCTGGAACCCTCACCTGGAATCTCTGAAGGGGAGAGAAAGCCACGCCATCCAGAGCACAGAGTCATGAAGGGGAGAGATAGCCACGCCACCCAGAGCACAGAGTCAGTTCTATGATTTGGCACTTCTTAGTAGCTAAACCGGATTTAGCAGAGAGAACCTGAAACCTCTTATTTTCTAATTTTCAGATGCAAGATGTTATTCGCAGTTAAAAAATGAGGAACACTTGTTTTGTCCACAAAGGATCTCAGTTAAGAGATCAGCATAATACCCTCTCAAATGGGCATTTCAAGATTTTATTAGGCACACACAATACTTTGGATTATGTACTTCACAGATCACTGGCCAGAAGAACGTTAAAATTTCTTGCTAGATCTAGCTGTAACCTTGAGAACAGATATAACTTTTTTAAAATTCCTAAGGACAACCACATGATGTCAGGACTTACAGCTCACCATTTTTGACAGTGGCGCCAAGAGACAGTGAAAGACTCCTGTTACTCTTGAGGACATCAACCACCAAAGCTTAATAATGTATCTTGGAGCCATAAGGTATGGGGTTCAAGTACAAAGAGTAACATTGTCAGGAAAAGTCTCCATTGTGCTGGGAAAATCTCAGAAAATCAGAGAGCCAGACTCACCTGCAAACAATGTCCAGGTCACAATCTTTATCAATATAACATGGACTTTTCCCTCCCAGTTCAAGAGTCACAGGGGTCAGATGCTTGGCAGCAGCTTCCATGACAATTTTGCCAACCGCAGTGTTTCCCGTATAGAAAATGTGGTCAAATCGCTGCTTCAGGAGCTCCGTGGTTTCCTCAACACCACCATTAATAACAATATAGAGATCCTGAAAGAAAGAGAAACACAAACTCTTGCACTGCCAAATTAATCCTAACGTCTAACATCAGCAATCTCTTCAATATAAACATGTAACATTCAGTAAAACCCAGAGAGTGTCAAGACCAGTCCCTGTGAGGGATGGAAGAGGGAGCTGACCAAGGACAAGAGAACACACAGTCCAGTGGCATCTGGGAAGCATGAACCCACATATAACCAACCTGGAGACTCCAGTGTTTTTTTACATGAGCTCAGCAACAAAGACACTAAGGAGAACAAATGGTTGAATTTGACCAGGGAAAATGCATGAGATGCGGGTGTGTGCAGAAGTGCCTCTGGTGAAGAGTGGCTACCACAGGACAGGTCATGCATGTCTTAGTCTGAATGTTCTCTGTCTCACAACACAGAGTGGGCTTAGCCCACGCTATTCTGAATGAATGGTATACACGGCACAGTAGCTGAGAGCGCTTGCTTTTGAAGTGTATCTGGTTTGAATCGGGGCTCTGCCACTCACTAGCTTATGCAACCTTAGGCAAGCTACTGAACATCTCTGAACCTCAATTTCCTCATCTGTTACTGGGAGAATTCACGTAGCTTCTGTGGACTGAGCCCATCTATGCATTGTGCTATCTTTACCAGCTATTCTAAGAGAGAACATCTTGGACAATAACAGCATGAAAAGTAAGAGAACAGATGGCAAGCAAGGAAGACAGATGTATTCAAGATTCCAAGGTGGAAGTGTGAAGTAAAAGGTGGCTTGTGGATCTCATGTTTCCACTTGAAGGCGAATTAGTTTCATTCACTTCATGGTTCAGCTGCCCAACAAATGTTTCAAGCTTTAACTTTTCTATGGCTTAATCTACATAGCATATATTATTGATCCCCTAACACGGTAACTGAAGCTGGTAGGGCATTATTATCCTCCTTATCTGGACAGAGTCAGTTATTGAAGAATTTACCCCTGGTCAGGGGCAAAGCAGTACCTTCAACCTCTATCTTCTGGTTCTATGTCCTATTCAATCCTTGACATCTCACTGTCTTCCATTTCATCTTTCTTGATTGGATCATCACAGCTATTAGAACAAAATGGTTCTAACAAAGAGAACGATGTCATTCCAAGAACCAGAACTGGCCTCAAGCCATTACAAGTTGATGTGCAGAATACAGGTAAGATATTTTTAAGCTGTACTTCACTTAAAGCTAAATGAAGACTCGTCCCTGTAGCAACTGCATGTAGAGCTCAGCAGTGCCAATTTCTTTGTGGCATCATAACTTCCTCCCCAGGAAGGCATAAGAACCTCTGACTCAGACAGATGAACTACCCCGCAGTTCAGCAGATCGTTTTCTTTATTCAGTTCTTGATATTCTTAAATGCCAGCATGTTAAGTCAGTGTGAGGATCCACCCTCTAGTTCAGGAGGGCACTTTTTGTGTATGTGTGGCATGTTTTCACGCCACAGACATGTCTTTTTTGAAAGCAGAAGTACTCTTATAGGCTGGGTGAGAGGTGACAGTGTGCGGGCAACCCTCACCCGCTCTCAGCACCTCCTCGGCTTTGGCACCCACTCCAGCTGCGCTTGAGGAGCCCTTCAGCCCACAGGTGCACTGTGGGAGCCCTTCTCTGGGCTGGCCGAGGCCAGAGCCGGCTCCTTCTGCTTGTGGGAAGGTGTGGAGGGAGAGGCGCAGGCGGCAACTGGGGCTGTGCATGGCGCTGAGCGAGTTCCGGGTGGGCGCGGGCTCAGCGGGCCCCACATTCAGAGCAGCCGGCCGGCGCCGCCAGCCCTGGGCAATGAGGGGCTTAGTACCCAGGCCGGCTGCTGAGGAGGGCGCCCCAGGTCCCCCAGCAGTGCCGTCCCACCAGCGCCACACTCGAATTCTCGCAGGGCCTCAGCCGCCTCCCCGCAGGGCAGGGCTCGGGACCTGCAGCCTGCCATGCCCAAGCCTCCCATCCTGCCCCTGGTGGGCTCCCATGCTGCCCGAGCCTCCCCAATGGGCACTGCCCCCTGCTCCACAGCGCCCAGTCCCATCGACTGCCCAAGGGCTGAGGAGGGCAGATGCGCAGCGCGGGACTGACGGGCAGCTCCACCCGCAGCCCCGGCGCGGCATCCACTAGGCAAAGCCAGCTGGACTCCGGAGTCGGGTGGGGACTTGGAGAACTTTAATGTCTAGCCGGAGGATTGTATATGCACCAATCAGCACTCTGTGTCTAGCTGGGGGTTTGTGGATACACCAATCAGCACTCTGTATCTAACTAATCTAGTGGGGACTTGGAGAATTTTTATGTCTAGCTAGAGGATTGTAAAAGCACCAATCAGCACTCTGTCTAGCTCAAGGTTTGTAAATGCACCAATCAGTGCTCTGTGTCTAGCTAATCTAGTGGGGACTTGGAGAACTTTTATGTCTAGCTAAAGGATTGTAAACGCACCAATCAGCACTCTGTGTCTAGCTCAGGGATTGTAAACACGCCAATCAGCACCCTGTCAAAACGGACCAATCAGCTCTCTGTAAAATGGACCAATCAGCACGATGTGGGTGGGGCCAGATAAGGGAATAAAAGCAGGCTGCCCAAGCCAGCAGCAGCAACCCGCTCGGGTCCCCTTCCACACTGTGGAAGCTTTGTTCTTTCGCTCTTTGCAATAAATCTTGCTGCTGCTGCTCACTCTGGGTCCGCACTGCCGTTATGAGCTGTAACACTCACTGCGAAGGTCTGCAGCTTCACTCCTGAGGCCGGCGAGACCACAAACCCACTGGGAGGAATGAACAACTCCGGACAGCAGGAACAAACAACTCCAGACGTGCTGCCTTAAGAGCTGTAACACTCACCACGAAGGTCTGCAGCTTCACTCCTGAAGCCAGCGAGACCACGAACCCACCAGAAGGAAGAAATTCTGAACACATCCGAACATCAGAAGGAACAAACTCCGGACACACCATCTTTAAGAACTGTAACACTCACCGCGAGGGTCCACGGCTTCATTCTTGAAGTCAGTGAGACCGAGAACCCACCAATTCCAGACACACGGGCATAGTGGCTCACACCTATAATCCCAGCACTTTGGGAGGCCAAGGTGGGCGGATCACCTGAGGTCAGGAGCTCGAGACCAGCCTGAACAACATGGTGAAACCCCATCGCTACCAAAAATACAAAAACTAGCTGGGCGTGGTGGCACAACATCTGTAATCCCAGCTACTTGGGAGGCTGAGGCAGAAGAATCGCTTGCACCCAGGAGGCAAAGGTTGCAGTGAGCCGAGATCGCACCACAGCACTACAGCCTGGGTGACAGAGCAAGATTCCATCTCAAAAAAAAAAAAAAAAAGTACTCTTATATAATCATAGAAAAGTACATTTTGTTAGAACAAAAGAGATTGTTAGTAACAGAAATATGTCAGCACCCAGCACAGTACCAGTCCCTCATTAAATAATCCATTAAATGAAAACATCTAAAATCATGTTAGCTCAAAAATTAACCCAAAATCCCAAACAGACAGAATCTGTTTGGCATGAAGCCATGGGCCTACGTATATTGTGTAACCCCAAGAGCTGGGTGACTCCACACAAAATACACTCCATGTATTTTGGAACTGAACTTGTTTTGCTAAGCCAACTGTTCAAGGCTTAAAGAGACTGCAGTTGGGTCCCTGGCCGGCAATAACATGCAATAGCAAGAAAATCAAATGTGTGTTTTCCACAGTAAACACATATGTTGGAGATGGGTCAAGAAATTCTTACCTGGTCTAAATACTGAGGGAGAAGCTTCGCCAACATCTTGGCTGTATTTTCACTCAGTTCAGAAGGCTTTATAATTACAGCATTTCCTAAACAAAGTAAAAAGCAGAACAGTATCATCTAATATTTAACTTTAATAGCTACCAAAATGATGTTCAGTGGGAAGTACAGGCTAGGTACTCCCAATTATTTCTGCAGCTCTCAATGCTGCATATCCTCATAATTAGCATAAGAGCTCATCTCACTTTCTCTTCTAAGGCTAACTCCTTAGCTGTCCTCATCTTCAGGTCACTGACAATGGGTTCCATCAGCCTTTCCCACTCCTCCAGCTTTCTATCGCTTTTCTCCCACTTCTGCCCTTAGATTGTCCTTTCTGCTCTGGAATTATTGGGCAAGTGAGCCATTTCAATATACATCTCTCTACCTGGATCCTGCAAAGTGAGAAATTAATCTCCTGGCATTTGCTATACACCCAAGCTAGCATTACTCTCATAGTCTTTATTTGAATGAAGAAATTGGTCAGACAGAATCAAATGGTTCATCCAAAGCCAGGGCCAGCAACTGAAACCATATTAGAACATGGATGCCTGACTCCAAACTCCTGGGCCTGTTGACTCAGACACCTTTACACTCCCACAGGTTCATTCCCCAGGTGCTTCAAAACATAGCCACACAAATCTCCTCAGCAGCCCATTTAAAAATATGTATGGTATGTATGAAGTCTCAGTACACTGGTGGTGTAAATAAAGGCAAATCACCAAAGTAAATGTATTTAATTAGCCACTATCCTTAATTTCCAATTAATATAAGAAAATAAGCCTCCATGTACCATAAAACCTAAAGTATAATAATAATAAAAAAATAAAAAAATAAAAAAAAAAAAAGAACAGATGCTAGGCCAACAGGTCTTCATGATTTTACAACCTCTATGGTGACAGATAAGACATTAGGGTGCATATGAGAAAAAGATAGGCGATAGCAGGATACGAAGGCCAAAAAAAGGGGGAGAGGAAATGGAGAAAAAGTGCCTACAGATTCTAATAACTTGAGAGACAATTTTCAGGATTATGGTCACAGTTTCAGTAGCAAGAATAAAAACATACAGAATTCTACCCTTTCCTTGCCAAGGTTAGGTAAGGGCAAAAGTCCTTAATGGCGTTAAAGAGAAAGACAGAGAAAAAACTAGAGAGAGAGAAAGGGAGAGAAAAAAAATAAGAAAATAAGCCTCCCTAAAAAGGTATATAGACATAAGCTGGCACCAGACCTGCAGCGATGGCTCCTATCAGTGGCTGAATGGTGAGAACAAAGGGGTAATTCCAAGCTCCGATTATCAGCACCACTCCCAGAGGCTGTGGCTGAATATAGGCCTCATCCAGCATGGTGAGCACGTTCTTCTTAACTGGTTTAGCAGTAACCCATTCAGGAAGATTCTCAAGCATAAAATCAATTTCCCCAAGGACAGTAATGACTTCCTGACTGTACACATTGAATTCACTCTGTTGTAAGAGAATCACAGTTAATCTTGCAGAGTAAGTATGATACACTTGGCCCCGAATGTCAAAACACTCAAGCCAGGTACACTTGCAGTGACAACAACTGGCATTATCAGACTAGCTGTTTGCCATTCAGACTCCTTTTGCACCCTTCACACCCCTGATAAGGGCTTGCTAATTCTCTAATATATTTCTTTTAAAAAAATCAAAGATTATTTCAGGGAGTAGTAACACTAGTAGAATACCACTAGTAAATCCTTCTTTAGTAATCCACACCCTTTAAAAGCCAGGCTTAAATATTACCTCTTTCAGGAAGATTTCCTTGAATAATAAAGATCTGCTCTGAACACACTTTATATATTACAGCAATCATGCTTTTGACCTGCATCTTAATATTCATCCTTAACACACTGGTTTATAACTATCACTCACATTTCATCTGTGTATGTTCTGTTTCCCAACCAAGTTTAAAACTCTTGAGGACAGGGAACTTATTGTATTTCTTGAGTCATCCTATATACACACATACTCACACAAACATTTAGTTCTTCAAGTATGATTAAATGACACAGACTTTTTAGAATCTTAATTACCCCATCTTGTTTATTTAATATCACAGCCCCTTTCCACCAAAAGTACTCTAAAATAAATTTTATAGTTGCTACTAGTACTACCACTATTACGACTTATTAAAATAATCTTCGATAGAGGGGATTGTGGGGAAGGGAAAAATCACAAACCCAGAGCAAAGCCTTGCTACACATGTAATGCAAATAAAAAGTAAAAACAAGATGATAGGCCAGGCATGGTGGCTCACGCCTATAATCCCAGCACTTTGGGAGGCTGAGGCGGGCGGATCACGAGGTCAGGAGATCGAGACCATCCTGGCTAACACGGTGAAACTCCATCTCTACTAAAAATACAAAAAATTAGCTGGGCACGGTAGCGGGCGCCTGTAGTCCCAGCTACTTGGGAGGCTGAGGCAGGAGAATGGTGTGAACCCGGGAGGCGGAGCTTGCAGTGAGCCAAGAGAGCGCCACTGCAGTCTGGCCTGGGCCAAAGAGCAAGACTCTGCCTCAAAAAAAAAAAAAAAAAAAAAAAAGATGATAGCCTCATGCTTGTAGTCCTAGTATCTGGGAGGTTGGAGCAGGAGGACTGCTTGAGCCTAGGAGTTGGAGGCTGCAGTGAGTTATGATTGAGTCACTGCCTGGGTAACAAAGGGAGACCCTGTCTCTTTAAAAAAAAAAAAAAGTAACAATATTATCAGAAAACATACAGGAATATACTTACACCCTAAAACACTACTTAAAACTTTGCTACCACAGGCCAGGGGTGGTGGCTCACACCTGTAATCCCAGCACTTTGGGAGGCCCAGGCAGGCGGATCACTTGAGGCCAGGAGTTCAGGACCAGCTTGGTCAACATGGTGAAACTCCATCTCTACTAAAAATACAAAAATTAGCCGGGCGTGGTGGCGCATGCCTGTAATCCCAGCTACTGAGGAGGCTGAGGCAAGAGAATCGCTTGAACCCAAGAGGTGGAGGTTGCAGTGAGCCGAGATCGCACCACTGCACTCCGGCCTGGAAGACACAGTGAGACTCCGTCTTAAAAGCAAAACAAAACAAGCAAACAAACAAAAAAACCACACACACAAATCAAAACAATAAAAACTTTGCTACACAAAGCGTGCTTCCAAAAGAGGCATATGATATCACTGGGGACCTTGTTAGAAACTTGGAATCTCAGATCCCACCCCCGACGTACTGAACCATAATCTGCATTTTAACAAGATCCCCAGGTGACTGTTAGTGCATTAAAATTTGAGGAGAAATGACCTAATAATACACAAAGTTATGAAGAAAAATTTGAGTGCAACTATAACTTAAAAACAAAACTCTGTCTAACAAAGAAACCATAAACAAAGATAAAAGGCAAGAAACAGACTCAGCGGCTGGTCTGATGGTAATGGGTTATTCAGAACTTATTAATATTAGTTACTCAAGTTGGTATATAACTCTCCCACTGCTAAGTTTGGCTTAAAAAAAAAAAAAGAAAAGAAACCCAAAGAAAGTATCCACAATATGAGAAATTGACAAATTACTTAAATCCAGAATATACAAAGAGTTCCTACACATCATAAGGAAAAGAACCACAAATGTAACAGAAAAATGGACAAGAATAGAAAAGGCAGAAAAGCAACCACAGAGGCTAGGTAACATATGCCCTTCTGAGTGCTAGAGAACCGGGAAAGTCTGCGGGAACTTTAGCTTTATCTGTATTGCTGGAGATCATACTCCCAGTGCTGGAGTAATCCGAAATGTAAAAACAAAAACAAAGCCCAGCCGAAGCTCCAGTCCACAAGTGCGCAGCGGGGGCCAGCTTCCCCACACCCCGCCGCACGCGTGCGTACCTTGCACAGGTCGGCGGCGATGGCCGCCAGGATATCCTTCTCGCGCTCCTGCACCATCCTCCGCAGGGCCTCCAGCTGCTGCAGCCGAAACCGCAGAGGTCGCGACCGGCCGGACAGGAACGCCTGTCGGACTCGCCGGACTTCGAGCTCCATGGCCTGGTCCTGCAGAGAAATGCACGGTCGGGGGGCGCTGGGGCGTGGGGGGCGCTGGGGCGTGGGCGGCGGGAAGCATGCAGGTGCAAGGCCTCGCCTCCCTTCCCTCCGCCTCCCTCCGGGGGGTGTCCCCACCGTCAACCCACAGCCACAACTCACTCGCCCAGGGCTCGCTCGCTCAGCCGCGACCTCGACGCCCGCCTAGTCCCACTGCCAGTCCGAGGCGCCGGCGGAGGAGTGAGCTCGACCCAAAGCCTCACCCCTATTGGCCTGGGCGGCCCACGTGACAGCCGCTGTCCACGGCCTCGCCCACGCGGCCCCCGCCCTCTCCCCGGCTGTGGCAGCTGGCTGGGATGTAGGGGGTGGAGTGAGCAGTGCGGGAGCCAGGCGCGGCCACGGGCCTGGGGGCGCCGGGGTGTAGGGATGGAGGGAAGGTGTTGGCCATCCTGCTGAGAGCGCCCCGGGGCGGCTCCAGAAAGGGCGAAGAGGAATCCTGGAGGAGCAGGCGGAGGGCGCCCGGCCGGAAGCGCCCCGACTGCGACGGAGAGCCGTCTCCGCTCTGGCACGCTCTGAGGGGTTCCCTCCTCCATTTTGTGGCTCTTCAAACATGGCCAGATGGACGGAGTTGGAGGCCTAGCGCTCCCCATTTCGCTTCCCTGTCCCCTGCTTCTTCCTTCAGCGAGAAGCTGCCTCGACTTGACCGGCACTGACCGTCCCAGTTCCCTGGAGACCTAGTCCCTGAGGGCGGGAAGCCGGGGTTCGTCTCCCGCGGAGCCGGGACAGCGGTCATTTCCTTCTTGCACAAGCATCATCCTCGCACGTCCGTTACTCAAAGCTTCTCCCCAGCCTGCATTTGCCTCGCTGCCCATCGTTCCGTGTTCCCGCTCCCAAGAGAGAAGCCGCTGCCCTCAGATTTCCCCCTCCCGCCTTATTGCCTTTCGGGCGAGAGACCAGCTCTCATCACTCTACTCAGCAGCAGTTGGCTCAGCTGATCGGTCCTGTCTTGTGGAAAGCTTTCCCTTTTTTACCATTTCCCTGCACTCTTCTGCACTTTTGTTTTTAGCTCACTGGCCGGGTCCTCTGGGGTTTCCTTTGCTGGGTTTTTCTCCCCTCCCTGACCTCTCAGTTGTTCAGGTGCCCAGGGCTTAGTCCGGGGGCCCTCTTTTCACAGCCACTCCCTCGTGTAATCCCATGAATGGTGCTCACATAAGGCTCTAATCCCAGCCTTTCCTCTGAACTCCAAAGGGTATATTTGTGAAAAGAAAATAACTTGGGGCCCTGGCCCAAATGAACACTTATATACAAAACAACAAAAACCATGGGAGCCCAATTCACTATGCCAAAAGGAAAAAATTAAGCAGAAAGCTGAGTCATGCAAGAAACTGCCTTTCTCTATGTTCCTAAGCAGATAGCTACAGATGAAAGGTTAAATGTCCCCATAGGTAGCTGCTCTGTCCTCACCTTATCTTACTGAAGTGCTGATTTACAGAGCAGGAGGCAAATACATAATTGACTATTTCCCTGCCTGTTCCTTTTTCTGTTTGTGCAATGTGTGGATTCAGTAATGACCGTGTTCTCCCTCTTTCCCCTCCATCCCGCTCCTCACTTTTAAATATTGAAGCCCTCAAGATCATCTTTAGATAAAGGCACAGACCTCCCTCCCAAGCATGTCCTTAACCTTGGCAAAATAAACTTCCAAATTGATTGAGAGCTGGTTTTGATTTACAGACTGGCAGCCAAAGGAAGTGACTCTGAGTGGAGGTGGCGCTGACCTTTGACAAATCTATCAGTGCTTGGTACCAGCTTGGGCTATTTTTATTGCTCAAACAGGACAATTTGCTGAGGCCTGGGAGCTCCCCACTCCAGAGAATCTCTGATCTCCCAAAATTTGGTTGAGATCTAAAGTTTATTTTGCTGTACTCCTCTTTTTCTGCAGTTTTACTTACTCCCAACAAAGAAGGTGTGTTTTCCTGCTTCCATGACGATGGAGGGGAGGCAACTCCTTTCTGGAATTTCATCTGGCTTCCAGCAGGGAAGGTGAGTCTGAGTTTTTTTCCTCCTTCTAAAATGGTAAAGAGCAGTCTTGAGCCTGGACCCTATTCCTAGGTAAGCACCTGAATTGGAGTTTTGTCTTGGAAACTCTCCTTGGTGACTAAAGTTAGGATTAACAACCAGCTGGTCTTAATTTCTCCTTACCATTAGAGCGCTCAATAATACAAATTGTGCGATCGTTTCTTTTGCTTAACTGTTTCTTTGTTTCTGTTGTTGTTGTTTTGGTCTTTTTCCCATTGGGTTTGACCAGCTCTACTTGACTTGGTCAAATCTGAAGGAAAGTTGAAATTATGGAGAACAAGGCCTTTGAATTGGCTAAATTACCACAGCTGAGGGGAAAAAAATGAAAAAGAAAAAGCAGGCCAGGCGTCCTGATGGTTTCCTTGCTTCTACTCTTCTGGTTTTTTTTTTTTTTTTTTTTTTTTTGAGACTGTCTCAAAAAAAAAAAAAGGAGTGCAGTGGTGTGATCTCAGTTCACAGCAACCTCTGCTTCCTGGGCTCAAGTGATCCTCTCACTTTAGCCTCCCTAGTTGCTCGCATTACAGGTGCGTGCCCCCATGCCTGGCTAATTTTTATATTTTTAGTAGAGACAGGGTTTTGCCATGTTTCCCAGGCTGGTCTCGAACTCCTGAGCTCAAGAGATCCACCTGCCTTGGCCTCCCAAAGTACTGGGGCTACAGGTGTGAGCCACTGCACCCAGCTTGTAGTGATATCTCCTTGTGATGTTAACTTGCATTTCCCTAGTGACTAATCATGGTGGGTACCTTTTCATGTGTATTGACTATTTGCACATATTTCCATAGCTGGGAATAGCAGATTTTATGAAAGGTGTTTAAGACAACAGACCTGAATTGAAGCCTCAGACTGCCTGGGACACCTCTCCTAACTTTCAACACACTCTTCTTCAGCAAATGCCAATATAAATGTTCGTGTCTACAGATCAGTAATAGAAAAGAACAAACACAGGACCATAGACACTACACACACGCACACATGCATATAACTCTAAGGAAAAAGGAGATACAGACCTTTACAAAAGATGAAGCATTCTGATGTGTAATTCTCACAATCTCTTAAGACACTGACACATGATCTTTGGGGGCGGGGGCGGAGGAGTTAGCCCAAAGGAAGGCTGTGAGGGATTAAAGAATAGATTATAAGAAAACAGGAGAGGGCAAACTCGAATTGAAACTCAGGAAAGAAAGAGAAGAGAAAAGCCCACCTTAATAGAGATGAAAGTTGCATGAGAACAAAAGGTAAGAGATACAAAAAGAGAAGTTTGACAAAATTACATAAAATGAAAAGGAGACAAATGATTCCATTTACATGATAGAATAGTCAAATTCATGGAAACAGAAAGTAGAACAGTGGTTACTAAGGGCTGGGGCAGGGGGCAAGGGAAGCGATTATGGTAACAGAGCTACTGCTTGATGGGGGCAGAGTTTCAATTTGGAATGATGAAAAAGTTCTAGAGGTAAATAGTGGCAATGATTGCACAACATTGTGAATGTACTTAATGCCACTGAATGGTTCACTTAAAATGATCAAAATTGTAAAATATACATAAAAGATACAAAAAAATACATAAAACATGTGGATGTAAGTTTTCAACTCATTTGGGTAAATAGCTGATATGTGCTTATTGGAGACCTATGCTTAGCTTTGTAAGAAACTGCAAAACTCTTCCAAAGTGGCTGTACCATTCATCATGCATTCCTACCAATATATGAGAGTTCCTGCTGTGCCACATCCTTGCCAGCATTTGGTGGTGTAAGTGCTTTGGATTTTAGCCATTCTCATAGGTGTGTAGTGGTATCTCATTGTTTTATTGCCATTTTCCTGATGACACATAATGTTGAGTATCTTTACGCATCTTTATTTGCCATCTGTATAGTTTCTTTGGTGAGGTGTCTGTTTAGACCATTTTTAATTGGGTTGCTTTTTATTGTTGAGTTTAAAGAGTTATTTGTATATTTTAGATAAATAGTCTTTTATATAAGATGTTTTTACAAAGATTTTCTCATAATCCTTGGCTTGTCTTTTCATTCTATTAACAGTGTTTTTTTACAGAGCAAGTTTTAAATTTTAATGAAGTCCATTTTATGAATTTTTTCTTTCATGAATTGTGCTTTTGGTTTTGTATCTAAAAAGTCATTGCCAAACCCAAGGCCACCTAGATGTTCTCCTATGTTATCCTAGGAGTTTTATAGTGATGCATGACAGGAAGAAAAGAAAGATACAAGATCTTTCTCTAGGTTTTGGTTTTGTTTTGTTTTTTGGCATGTGGATATCTAGTTGTTTCAGTACCATTTGTCAAACAGGCTGTCCCTTCTCCATTGAATTGCTTTTGTTTCTTTGTCAACCCTTAGTTGACTGTATTAGTGTGAATCCATTTTCAGTTTTGTATTCTGTTCTATTTATTTGTCTATTCAGTCATCAATGCCACATTATTGTGTTTACTCTACCTTTATGGTAAATCCTGTAGTTGGTAGTGTCAGTCTACCAACTTTGTTCTTCAACATTGTGTTGGCTATTCTGGGTTTTTGCTTTTCCATGTCATCTTTAGAATCAAGTTTGTCAATATCCACAAAATAAACTGCTAGATTTTAATTGAGAGTGTTGAATCCATGTATCAAGTTGAGAAGAACTGGCATCTTTTCAACTTCAGCTCTTCATTTCCATGAACATGGACTGTCTCTTCATTTATTTACATCTCCTTTGGTTTCTTACATCAGAATTTTGTAGTTTTCCTCATATAGATCTTGTATATATTTAGATTTATATCTAAGTATTTCCCCCCCTTTTTGGTGCTAATGTAAGTGGTGTTTTTAATTTTAATTTCAAATCCAAAGTGTTCATTGCTATTGTATGGTAAAATAATTGACTTTGTATAATAACTTTCATCCTGATACCATGCTATAATCACTTATTAGTTCCAGAAATCTTTTTTGTTGATTATTTGGGATGCTCTACCTTGATAATCATGTTATCTGTGAACAAAGGCAGCTTAATTTCTTTCTTCCTAATATGTATAGATTTCCTTTATTTGTCTTATTACATTAGCTAAAACTTCAGTTACGATGTTGAAAATGAGTGGTGAGAGGGGACATCCTTGCTTTGTTCCTAATATTAGCAGGAAGGCATGCAGCATGTTTTGACTAATATGTTATCTATAGAATTTTGTAGATGTTTGTGATCCAAGTGAGGCATTTTTATTATTGAAATAAAATAGATAAATAAAACTTACTATTTTAACCATTAAGGTGCACAATTCAGTGACATTAAGTACATTCACAATGTTCTGCAACCATCAATATCATTCACTTTTACATCATTTTCATCATCCCAAACAGAAATTGTACCCATAAACAATAATTCCCCTCTTGCCCTCTTTCAATCCCCTAAATAACCTCTATACTTTATGATTTTGACTATTCTGGGCACCTCACATAAGTGTAATCATACAGGATGTGTCCTTGCACACTTGTACAAGTGTCCTTGTATAATAGGCCTGCATATGGCTTATTTTCCCTAGCACAACGTTTTCTTTTTGGGGGAAAACAGGGTCTTGCTCTGTTACCCTGACTGGAGCACAGTGGCACAAACATGGCTTACTGCAGCCTCAACCTCCCAGGCACAAGTGATCTTCCCACCTCAGCCTCCTGAGTAGCTGGGACCACAAGCATGTGCCACCATACCTGGGTAATTTTAAAATTTTTTGTAGAAACAGGGTCTCGCCATTTTGCCCAGGCTGGTCTCAAACTCCTGAGCTCGAGGGATCCTCCTGCCTCCATCTCCCAAAGTGCTGAGATTATAGGCAAGAGCCACACCAACACCAGCCCTAGCACAATGTTTTTAAGGTTCATTCATGCTATAGCATATATCAGAGTTTCATTTCTTTTTAAGGTTGAGTAATATTCCATTGTAAGTATACCACATTTTGTTTATCCATTTACAAAATGGACATTTGGGGTGATTCTACCTTTTGGCTATTGTGAATAATGCTGCTGTGAACACTGGTGTACAAATATCTGTTTGAGTCCCTGCAGCATATCGTAATTCTATATTTGTTAAAGATCTCACATACTATTTTCTATAGTGGTTGCACCATTTTACGTTCCCATCAGCAGTGTACAATAGTTCCAATTTCTCCACATTCTCACCAAAACTAGCTTTCTGTTTTCTTTCTATAATGACCCCTATAATAAGTATAAAGTAATGTCTCATTGGATTTGCATTTCCCTAATGACTAGTGATGCAGAGAGAATATTTTCATGCCCTGGTTCGCTATTTATCTTCTCTGGAGAAATGTCTGTTCAAGTCCTATGCCTAGTTTTTTTGTTTTTTGTTTTTGAGACAGAGTCTCGCTCTGTCACCCAGGCTGGAGTGCAGTGGCGTGATCTTGGCTCACTGCAACCTCCGCCTCCCAGGTTTAAGTGATTCTCCTGCCTCAGCCTCCTGAGTAGCTGAGATTACAGGTGCCTGCCACCATGCCCAGCTAATTTTTGTGTTTTTAGTAGAGATGGGGTTTCACCATGTTGGCCAGGCTGTTCTTGAACTCCTGACCTCAAGTGATCCACCTGCCTCGGCCTCCCAAAGTACTGGGATTACAGATGTGAGCCACCTTCCCCAGCCATATGCCTAGTTTTGAATTAGGCTGTTTGTATATTTTGTTCTTGTGAGTTGTTAAGAATTTATGTCCGAACATAAATCCCTTATCAGATATATGCTATGCAAATACCTTTTCCCATTCAGAAGGTTACCTGTTTATATTATTAATAGGGTCCTTTTATGCACAAACGTTTCTAATTTTGATGAAGTCCTGTTTATCTATTTTGTTGTTGTTGCTTGTGCATATCCAAGTAATCGCTGCCAAATCCAGATTTCCCCTTATGTCTTCTTCTGGCAGGCTTAGTGTTTGCTCTTATGTTTAGGTCTTTGATCACTTTTTTTTTTTTTTTTTTTTTTTGAGATAGGGTCTCACTCAGTCACCCTGGAGTACAGTGGTGCAATCAGAACTCACTGCAGCCTTCACCTCCCAGGCTCAGGTGATCCTCCCACCTCAGCCTCCTGAGTAGCTGGGACTACGGGCACACATCACCACACCTTTTGTGTGTGTGTGTGTGTGTGTGTGTGTGTGTGTGTATTTTTTGTAGAGACAGAGTTTTGCCATATTGCAGGCTGGTCTTGAACTCCTGGGCTCAAGCAATCAGTCCATCTTGGCCTTTCGAAGTGCTGGGATTATAGGTGTGAGCCACTGTACCCAGACTGATCACTTTTGAGCTAATATTTATATATCATAAATAGGGGATCACCTTCATTCTTTTCTATGTGGATATCCAGTTTTCCCAGCACAATTTGATGAAAAGACTTTCCTTTTCCCATTGAATGGTATTGGCACCCTTGTTTAAGTCATTTGACCATATATGCAGGGGTTCATTTCTGCATTCCCAATTCTGTCCATAGATGTGTCTTTATGCCAATACCACACTGTTGTGATTATGTAGCTTTGTAGTTTGTTTTGGAATCAAGCAATCTGAGTCCTTTCACTTTGTTCTTCTTTGTCAGACATTTTTGGCTGTTTGGGTCCATTGAGATTCCATATGTATTTTAGGGTCGATTTTTCTATTTCTGCAATATGTCTTAGGGATTTTGATAGAGATTGCATTGAATCTTTAAATCGCTTTTGGTAATATTGTTATCTTAACAGTATTAAGTCTTCATGTGCATGAGTATGGGTTGTCTTTCCATTTATTTATGTCTTCTTTAATTTCTTTCGATTATGTTTTATAGTTTTTAGTGTACAAGTCTATTGCCTCCATGGTAAATTTATTCCTATGCATTTGATTCTTTTCGATGCTATTAAAAATGGAATTGTTTTCTTAATTTCTTTTTGGGATCATTCATTGCTAGTGTATAGAAATGCAACTCATTTTGTGTGTTGTGATTTGCATCCTGTGCCTTCTGAATTTGTTAATTGGGTCTAATGGTTTTGTGGAATGTTAAGGGTTTTATACATATAAGATCATGTTATTTTTGAACACAGGTAATTTTACTCCTTCCTTTCCAATGTAAATGCCTTTTATTCTTTTTGTTGCCTAATTGCACCATCTTAAACTTTCAATAGTATTGTGAATAGAAGTGGGGAAAGCAGACATTTTTGTCTTGTTCCTGATCTTAGGGGAAAAGCTTTTAGTCTTTCACCATTGAGTATGATCTTAGCTGGAGGTTTGACATATATGGCTTTTATCATTTTGAGGCACTTTCCTTCTATTCTCATTTTAAGTGTTTTTATTTTTCAAAGAAAAGGTGTCATTATTGGTATAGTGAGATTAGTATCTGTATATGTTACCTTTTCTATTTTTTTTGTTTTTTGTTTTTTTTTTTTTGAGATGGAGTCTCGCTCTGTTGCCCAGGCTGGAGTACAGTGGCGCGATCTCGGCTCACTGCAAGCTCCGCCTCCCGGGTTCATGTCATTCTCCTGCCTCAGCCTCCCAAGTAGCTGGGACTACAGGCGCCCGCCACCACGCCTGGCTAATTTTTTGTATTTTTAGTAGAGACGGGGTTTCACCGTGTTAGCCAGGATGGTCTCTATCTCCTGACCTCGTGATCTGCCCACCTCAGCCTCCCAAAGTGCTGGGATTACAGGTGTGAGCCACTGCGCCCTGCCTACTTTTCTATTTGTTGTCCTTGTTACTTTCTTTCTTCCATTGTGGTTTTAACTGAGCATTTTATGAGATTCTATTTTCTTTCTTCTCTTAGCATATTGATTATATTACTTTTTAAAAGCTTTTTCATTTGTTGTCCTAGAGTTTGCAATATGCATTTACAACTAACCTAATTCCACTTTTGAATAACACTATTCTTCTTCATGGGTCATGCAAGTGCCTTAGAATATTCTCAGTTCCTCCCTCTTGACCCTTATAACACTGTTGTCCTTCATTTTAGCTATGCACAAGCTGTAATAACCAAATACATTGTTGCTACTATTTTCATATATCTTTTATCAATTAAAAATAAGAAAGATAAAATATTTTACCTTCATTTGTTCCTTTTCTAATACATAATTCCTTTCTTTATGTGTATCTGAATTTCTGAAGTATTTCAGAAAATAGGCTTGGCATCATTAGTAGTATGTGATCTCTAGTAATCACAATGAGACACCACTTCCCACCCATTAGTATGATATAACTAAAATCAAAAAGAAAATCACAAGTGTTAGCAAGGATGTGGAGAAACTGGAAACCTCATACACTGCTGGTGGCAATGAAGAATGGTGCAGCCACCATGGGAAACATTTTGGCAGTTCCTCAAAAAAAATAGAATTATCCGCCTGTAATCCCAGCACTTTGGGAGGCCGAGGCAGGCGGATCATGAGATCAGGAGATTGAAACCATCCTGGCTAACACAGTGAAACCCTGTCTCTACTAAAAATACAAAAAATTAGCCAGGCATGGTGGCAGGCACCTGTAGTCCCAGCTACTCAGGAGGCTGAGGCAGAAGAATGGTGTGAACCCGGGAGGTGGAGCTTGCAGTGAGCCAAGATAGCGCCAGTGCACTCCAGCCTGGGCAACAGAGCAAGACTCCATCTCAAAAAAAAAAAAAAAAAAAAGAAAGAAAGAAAAAAAATAGAATTGTCATATAACCCAGTAATTCCACTCCTAGGTATAGACTTAAAAGAGTGAAAACAGGTGTTCAAACAAAAACATGTACACGAGTATTTACTGCAGCATTATTCACAATAGCCAAAAAGTAGAAACAATCTAAAAGTCCATCAACTGATTAGTAAACACCATGTGGCATATTATACAATAAACTATTCAGCCAGAAAAAGGAATCAAGTTTTGAGAGACATGCTACAACATAGAGGAATCGCGGGCCAGGCATGGTGGCTCACGCCTGTAATCCCAGCACTTTGGGAGGCCGAGGTGGGTAGATCACGAGGTCAGGAGTTCAAGACCAGCCTAACCAACATGGTGAAACCCCGTCTCTACTAAAAATACAAAAATGAGCAGGGCATGGTGGCACGCACCTGTAGTCCCAGCTACTCGGGAGGCTGAGGCAGGAGAATCGCTTGAACCCGGGAGGCGGAGGTTGCAGTGAGCTGAGATCGTGCCACTGCACTCCAGCCTGGGCGACAGAGTGAGACTCTGTTTAAAAAAAAAAAAATAGAGGAATTGCAAAACCATCATGCATGCCAAGTTCAAAAAGCCAGACTCAAAAGGTCACATGTTCTATGATTCCTTCATTATGAAACATCCAAAATAGGTAAATCCACAGGCACAGAGAGCAGATTAGTTGTTGCCAGGAACTCAGGGAGAGGGGTATGGGGAGTGAGAGGTTAATAATCTGAGTTTCCTTTTTGGTATGATAAAAATGTTTTGGAAGGGTTAATTTTATGTTATATGAATTTTACTTCAATAAAATCTAGGGCCAGGCACAGTAGCTCACGCCTGTAATCCCAGCACTTTGGGAGACCAAGGCAGGAGGATCTCTTGAGCTCAGAAGTTCAGGACTACCATAGAAAACATAGCGAGATTTCACCTCTACTAAAACTAAACAAAAAATTAGCCAGAAGTGGTGGTGCACGCCTGTAGTCCCAGCTACATGGGAGGCTGAGGTGGGAGGATCGCTTCAGCCCAGGAGATCAAAGCTACAGTGAGCTGTGATCGTGCCACTGCTGGAGCCAGGGAGACAGAGGCAGATCCTGTATCAAAATAAATAAATACATACATACATATGTACATACATAATCTTCTGGGGAAAAAAAACACTTTTTTTTGGAGTGCAGCGGTGTGATCAGAGCTCACTGTAGCCTCGAACTCCTGGGCTCAAGTGATCTTCCCACATCAGACTCCTGAGTAGCTGGGACTACAGGCACATGGTTTTGTTGTAGAGATGGGGTTTTGCCATGTTACCAAGGTTGGTCTTGAACTCCTAGGATCAAGCCATCCACCCGCCTCGGCCTCCCAAAGTGCCGGGATTAGAAGCGTGCACCACCATACCTGGCTGAATGTTTTATTCTATAGCATCCTATTCTATATCATAGTTGAAATATTTTGTGTTACCTCTTTGAAGATGTAAATTTTCTCCCTATAACGCCTATTTTTTTTCTGGTTGCTTTCTCCTATAATTGGATTTTCACAAATCTAATAATACTGGGTTGCTTGTTAACACTCAAGAGAGGGAGACAAATAAGCTAAGGGAAGCACTGGTGACATTGGGTGCTTTCAACTGTGGGCTCCTCTTCTGGGAATCTGGTGGGCTTTGTGTGAGAGAATACCCAATATTCAGATTTTTTTAAGGATTTTCTTTTTGGGCTGGTCTAATTCCCTATAAAAGACTCTAAAACTTTTTCGCTTTGAGGATGAGGCCACCGTAGCTGCCAGCATTCTGGGAGCTGAGTAGCAGAAGAGAACACAGATTTATTTTCTACTTTTAATGACAGTTGCCACAAAATTAATTAAAAGGCAAAAATGCTAAAAGTTAATCTTTTATATTGACTGTATAGCTCCAAATATTGTCAGTATACATTGTAAATTTTAAGAGGTTCCATTTTATAAAAGCTTATATGACAATACCTGAGATAGGACTTGAACAAGCACTTAATATACACTCACTGAGAAGATTAAGTACATTCATAGAGAAATACAGAGAAAACTAGATCAGCAATAATATTTAACAGGACTATGAACCACTCCCCAGGAGAAGAAAGAAGTTTGAAATAAGGAAGAGTAAGTAACCTTTACATCAAGGAAAATCTAATTTATATATTTAGAAACCATGATAAAATTAACAGGGAAAAGTTTACTTAAAATTATAGCCCCTTTCTTGATCTCCAATAGGATAGTGCAATTCCTTGGAATAACCAAGGAAACATCCCTGATATTCTTTCCATCCACAGTTAAGAGTAAAAACTGTCCAAATAAGAAGGTCACCTTTCATACTTAACATATGGCATGTAATGATCATCTCTAGTTTGTAGAATGGTGGTAATTCTACCATTTTAGCCATGGTCTTAATGAAAATTCCTGCTGAAAGGAGAGTGACAGCAAGAGCTAAAGCCACTCCACGATAGAATATCAGCTGCCTCACTGTCAGGACCTCTCCAGCGGTGGACATTGCATACTGGGTGTTTTCTTCTGGTCTCATCAGTTGAGGGGTCTGGCTCTCTGGTCTGATGATATCAGGCAAAATGATTCCATCAGTTACTTCTCTTCCCAGGATAGGTATATCTGTTTGCAGAGAATAGTGGGGTATTCACTTATGTCCAGGTCAAGTAAAGGCATATTATGAAGTTTACATAAGAATATGTTGTAAACAATAACCCTCAGTTATCAGTTAGTATATGTGAAATTACATTTAAAAATATTTCATAGGAGAACCCACAGGTGATCTCAGCAATTACTAGGGCTGAGACAAATTTTATTGAGCAAGAGAGCAGGATCTTGCAAACTGAGCAACTCTGGCTGCACTGTTTCAGTTTTCGTACGTCAGACATTGAATATACTAGAGAATGCTCTCTGTTACCTGAGGAGGTAGGCATGGTCTCTTTATTCCCTTTTAGTCCAGCTTGAACCTGTGCCTAGAAACAAGCGTCACATGAGTAAATGCAGAGTAAGTTTAATCACACTAGTAGTTGTTTGCTAAAACTTTGACTTAAAGCCATTGTAGGCTGGGCGCAATGGCTCATGCCTGTAATCCCAGCACTTTGGAAGGTTGAAGTGGGCGGATCACGTGAGGCCAGGAGTTTAAGACCAGCCTGGGCAACATGGCAAAACCCCATCTCTACTAAAAATGAAAAAAATTAGCCAGGCGTGGTGGTGGGCTAATCCCAGCTACTCAGGAGACTATGGCAGGAGAATAATTTGAATCCAGGAAGTGGGGGTCACAGTGAGCCAAGATTGCACCATTGCACTGCAGTCTGAGTGACAGAGTGAGACTCTGTCTCGAAAAATAAATAAAGCTACTATGAAACCTACTGCTAATGGGTTACAGTATCTAGCACAGTCTGTCTTGGTCCTGGATGTGCCATAAAGCAAGAGAACAACACCAGAAAAACACAGACTCAGTTCACAACAATAATATAAAAAGCTGCTGTTGCTAGAGCAGCAAGTTTAACATATCATTTGCACTTGTGCCCTTCAGTGTTCCGAAACACAGATAGAAGGAAGAAAGTCTAAAGGTCAATGGTATTGTGATCTAATGGGTAGTTTATGGCCCATCTTAATCTCCTATAAAGTTTAGTCCCTGAATAAATCAAACAGAAGATAGGAAAAATATAACGCATCATAGTTAGGCAAATCTAAAACGTAAATGTGGTCAAAGCTTAGACAGTGATGGTTGATATGCCTAAACTCATCTTGTTTCCTTATTAATAATCCCTAAGCCAACCACCCATCTTTTTTTTTAAAAAAGTATTATTATTATTTTTAGTAGAGATGGCTTCTTGCTGTGTTGCCCAGGCTAGTCTTGAATTCTTGGCCTCAAGTGATCCTTCTGCCTCAGCCTCCTAAAGTGCTGGGATTACAGGTGTGAGCCACTGTGCCCGACCATCCATCTCATCTCAAGCCTCAAACAATAAAAACTGCTTGGCCAGGCACGGTGGCTCACGCCTGTAATCCCAGCACTTTGGGAGGCTCAGGTGGGTGGATCACAAGTTCAGGAGTTCGAGACCAGCCTGGCCAACAAAGTGAACTCTCGCCCCCACCTGCCACTGTCTCTACTAAAAATACAAAAAATTAGCTGGACATGGTGGCACGCGCCTGTAATCCCAGCTATTTGGGAGTCTGAGACAGGAGAATCGCTTGAACCCAGGAAGCAGAGGTTGCAGTGAGCTGAGATTGCGCCATTGCACTCCAGCCTGGGCAACACAGCGAGATTCCATCTCGAGAAAAAAACAAACAAAAAAACGGCTCCCAGTTCAGCATGTAGATGCTCACATCAGTGAAGATGCAGATTCTATCCACATGTTGTTGTTCTGCCCCCAAAGTACTTCCCACAGATTACAGATACTTAACATACTGCTTTTATGAAACTATGGACAAAATAGAAAGAGGCATAAAGAACAGCTAACAAGTCAGTATAAATAGGAAACAAACTACTATTTTCCTACAACTAGTATACCCAAACAGCAAAATACATATATCTTTAAATTAAGAGGCAGGGTCTTCCTCTGTTGCCCAGGCTGGTCTCACACTCACTTGGGCTCAAGTGATCCTCCTGCCTCGGCCTCCCAAAGTGGTGTGATAATAGGTGTGAGCCACCATGCCTGGCCCTAATTCCTTTTCTTTTTTAGGTTGAGTCCCTGGTTAGTAGATATTAAATCAGCTCTATATAAAGAGGAAAATGTGCTGAACTATGTTTTCTTTTGCCTCCCCTCCCCACAATGTTAGATGTATTTCATGATTCACAGTGAATCAATCTGCCAATAGCATTTTTACCATTTTGACCCTAAGAGGTTCCTTACCATGCCATGGGATTAAGTAGAGCCATGTTTCTAAAATAATACACTGACTGTTAGTTGCTCCACAACTTTGTTCCAGTTTATCCTCAAGATGTACACCAGATAGAAAAGGGCTTGAAAGAAGACACAAACTCTCAATCCAGACCAGAGACCTATGGGTGTAAAATGAAATCAGAGTTTAGATTTTTTTCAATTCTGTTCCTATGAGCATTAAAATTCTTCCCTAACTACTGTATCCATAGAGTGAAATTTCAGTTAATTTCCCTAAAATTTTAGATAAAATTTTAGATAATTATGGACAAAGATTAGACTCAAGTTTACCACTGAGCTATTCATGGCAATCATTCAATCAATGAACAACACAAAACCTCCAAAACTGTTTGCTGCTTGTATGTTAACAAATATTTGCTGCCTTCAGTTTTATGCCAGGTATTGTTTTAAGGGCTAGAGATACAGAACTGAACAGGCAGACGAGCTAGGTGTCCTTGGGAGTTTATGTTCTACTGTGCAGGACAAATAATAAACAAGGAAGCAATCATGCAGTCATTTTAGGAGTGAGAGGTGCCAGGACAGACACCGGGCAGAGCCACGTCATAGCACCAAAGATTTGCAGATGAGAATGTGAATGAGACAGCCAGACCCCTCTAAGGTGGGACCTGGCAGCGAGAAGACGCCATGAGAAGTCTAGGACGGGCACTGCAGGCAGAGGGAAGAGAAGAACCCCAGCCAGAGGAGTCCCAGGAGCTGAGGGGCCAGTCAGAAAGGAGCACAGTGGCAGGGGAGCGTCCAGGAGATGGGGTCAGAGAAGCAGGCTCAAAGGATGTGAATGCCATGGGAGGACTGGGGTTCATCCTAAGGCTGATGAGGACCTGGCACAGAGCTCAAGCCTGGGGTGTGCATCCACAGATGTGAGACCTGATGCTTTCAAAAGCTTGCCTTGAAAACAATCCCTCCAACCACGGGCTGGAAAAAAGTATTGGGAATCCAAGAGTGCTTGGTAGAGAAGAGACAGTAATAAATGTGGCTGTTCTGTCCTCAAATAAATAAGGACGAATTCCAGCTTGAAGTAAAATATCCTATGGTCCCAGCCTGTACCAGTCATTTAAGTGGGAGATGACACAGAAGACACTTACTCATTAATCCACCAGATGATATTTCCAAAAAGACGATAAGAAACAGCCGCTGTGTTTGTGTTGACACTAAGTTCATGTGACAGCTGTAAGACTAATACTTCACAAAGAAATGGTGACAGAATCAGAGTTTTTTACCTAGTAAAAATAATGCACTGGTTGGATAGAGAACAAAAGGAGTTATTTGAATACGTATTACAGGACTCATTCCATTTTCTAGTTAGCCTTTTTAAAAACAAAATAAAATTCATTGTTGCTAAATCTGTAGAAAATGAAGATGTGGACATATATGCAAAACACATATATAACAACTTATCCCAAAAGCACATAAGTTAATTTGCTCCCTCTCCCCTCTCCCCTCTCCCCTCTCCCCTCTCCCCCCTCCCCCCTCCCCCCTTTTTTTGGTCTCCCTCTGTTGCCGAAGCTGGACTGTACTGCCGTGATCTCGGCTCACTGCAACCTCCCTGCCTCGGGCTCCTGTGATTCTCCTGCCTCGGCCTGCCGAGTGCCTGGGATTGCAGGCGCGCGCTGCCACGCCTGACTGGTTTTTGTATTTTTGGTGGAGACGGGGTTTCGCCGTGTTGACCGGGCTGGTCTCCAGCTCCTGGCCTCCAGTGATCTGCCCGCCTAGGCCTCCCGAGGTGCTGGGATTGCAGACGGAGTCTCGCTCACTCAGTGCTCAGTGTTGCTCAGGCTGGAGTGCAGTGGCGTGATCTCGGCTCGCTACAACCTCCACCTCCCAGCCGCCTGCCTTGGCCTCCTAAAGTGCTAAGATTACAGCCTCTGCCCTGCCGCCACCCCGTCTAGGAAGTGAGGAGCGTCTCTGCCTGGCCGCCCATCATCTGGGATGTGAGGAGCCCCTCTGCCCGGCAGCCCTGTCTGGGAAGTGAGAAGCGCCTCGGCCGGCTGCCATCCCGTATAGGAAGTGAGGAGCGTCTCTGCCCGGCCGCCCATCGTTTGGGATGTGAGGAGCGCCTCTGCCCGGTCGCCCTGTCTGGGAGGTGAGGAGCGCCTCTGCCCAGCCGCCACCCCATCTGGGAGGAAGTGAGGAGCACCTCTGTCCGGCCGCCCCGTCTGGAAAGTGAGGAGCACCTCTGCCCGGCTGCCCCATCTGGGAAGTGAGGAGCGCCTCTGCCCGGCCGCCCCGTCTGGGAGATGAGGAGCGCCTCTGCCCGGCTGCCCAACGTCTGGGAGATGAGGAGCGCCTCTGCCTGGCCACCCCATCTGGGAAGTGAGGAGTGCCTCTGCCCGGCCGCCACCCCGTCTGGGAGGAAGTGAGGAGCACCTCTGCCCGGCCGCCCCGTCTGGGAGATGAGAAGCGCCTCTGCCTGGCCGCCACCCCGTCTGGGAGGAAGTGAGGAGCGCCTCTGCCCGGCTGCCCCGTCTGGGAGGTGAGGAGGACCTCTGCCCAGCCGCCCCGTCTGGGATGTGAGGAGCGCCTCTGCCCGGCCGCCCCCTCTGAGAAGTGAGGAGTGCCTCTGCCCGGCCATCCCGTCTGGGAAGTGAGGAGCGCCTCTGCCCGGCCACCACCCCATCTGGGAGGAAGTGAGGAGCGCCTCTGCCCGGCCGCCCCGTCTGGGAGGTGAGGAGCGCCTCTGCCTGGCTGCCACCCCGTCTGGGAGGAAGTGAGGAGGGCCTCTGCCCGGCCGCCCCGTCTGGGAGGTGAGGAGCATCTCTGCCCGGCCACCCATCGTCTGGGAGGTGAGGAGCGCCTCTGCCCGGCCGCCCCGTCTGGGAAGTGAGGAGGACCTCTGCCCGGCCGCCCCGTCTGGGAGGTGAGGAGCGCCTCTGCCTGGCTGCCACGCCGTCTGGGAGGAAGTGAGGAGCACCTCTGCCTGGCCGCCCCGTCTGGGAGGTGAGGAGCGCCTCTGCCCGGCTGCCCAACGTCTGGGAGATGAGGAGCACCTCTGCCCAGCCACCCTGTCTGGGAAGTGAGGAGTGCCTCTGCCCGGCCGCCACCCCGTCTGGGAGGAAGTGAGGAGCACCTCTGCCCGGCCGCCCCGTCTGGGAGATGAGGAGCACCTCTGCCCGGCCGCCCCGTCTAGGAGGTGAGGAGCGCCTCTGCCTGGCCGCCACCCTGTCTGGGAGGAAGTGAGGAGCGCCTCTGCCCGGCCGCCCCATCTGGGAAGTGAGGAGCGCCTCTGCCCGGCCGCCCCGTCTGGGAGGTGAGGAGCGCCTCTGCCCGGCCGCCACCCCGTCTGGGAAGTGAGGAGCGCCTCTGCCTGGCCGCCCCGTCTGGGAGGTGAGGAGTGCCTCTGCCCGGCCGCCCATCGTCTGGGAAGTGAGGAGTGCCTCTGCCCGGCCGCCCTGTCTGGGAAGTGAGGAAGTGTCTCTGCCCGGCCGCCCCGTCTGGGAGGTGAGGAGTGCCTCTGCCCGGCCGCCACCCCGTCTGGGAGGAAGTGAGGAGCGCCTCTGCCCGGCCGCCCCCCATCTGGGAAGTGAGGAGCGCCTCTGCCCGGCCGCCCCGTCTGGGAGGTGGGGAGCGCTTCTGCCTGGCTGCCACCCCGTCTGGGAGGAAGTGAGGAGCGCCTCTGCCCGACCGCCCCGTCTGGGAGGTGAGGAGCGCCTCTGCCTGGCCGCCCCGTCTGGGAGGTGAGGAGCACCTCTGCCCGGCCGCCCCCTCTGAGAAGTGAGGAGTGCCTCTGCCCGGCCATCCCGTCTGGGAAGTGAGGAGCGCCTCTGCCCGGCCACCACCCCATCTGGGAGGAAGTGAGGAGCGCCTCTGCCCGGCTGCCCCATCTGGGAAGTGAGGAGCGCCTCTGCCCGGCCGCCCCGTCTTGGAGGTGAGGAGCGCCTCTGCCTGGCTGCCACCCCGTCTGGGAGGAAGTGAGGAGCGCCTCTGCCCGGCCGCCCCTGCCTGGCTGCCACCCCGTCTGGGAGGAAGTGAGGAGCGCCTCTGCCCGGCCGCCCCATCTGGGAGGTGACGAGCGCCTCTGCCCGGCCACCCCCTCTGAGAAGTGAGGAGTGCCTCTGCCCGGCCATCCCATCTGGGAAGTGAGGAGCGCCTCTGCCCGGCCACCACCCCGTCTGGGAGGAAGTGAGGAGCGCCTCTGCCCGGCCGCCCCGTCTGGGAAGTGAGGAGGACCTCTGCCCGGCTGCCCCATCTGGGATGTGAGGAGCGCCTCTGCCCGGCCGCCCCGTCTGGGAGGTGAGGAGCGCCTCTGCCTGGCTGCCACCCCGTCTGGGAGGAAGTGAGGAGCACCTCTGCCTGGCCGCCCCGTCTGGGAGGTGAGGAGCACCTCTGCCTGGCTGCCCAACGTCTGGGAGATGAGGAGCGCCTCTGCCCAGCCACCCTGTCTGGGAAGTGAGGAGTGCCTCTGCCCAGCCGCCACCCCGTCTGGGAGGAAGTGAGGAGCACCTCTGCCTGGCCACCCCGTCTGGGAGATGAGGAGCACCTCTGCCCGGCCGCCCCGTCTGGGAGGTGAGGAGCGCCTCTGCCTGGCCGCCACCCCGTCTGGGAGGAAGTGAGGAGTGCCTCTGCCCGGCCGCCCATCGTCTGGGAAGTGAGGAGTGCCTCTGCCCGGCCGCCCTGTCTGGGAAGTGAGGAAGCGCCTCTGCCCGGCCGCCCCGTCTGGCAGGTGAGGAGCGCCTCTGCCTGGCTGCCACCCCGTCTGGGAGGAAGTGAGGAGTGCCTTTGCCCGGCCGCCCCGTCTGGGAGATGAGGAGCACCTCTGCCCGGCCGCCCCGTCTAGGAGGTGAGGAGCGCCTCTGCCTGGCCGCCACCCCGTCTAGGAGGAAGTGAGGAGCACCTCTGCCCGGCCGCCCATCGTCTGGGAAGTGAGGAGTGCCTCTGCCCAGCCGCCCCGTCTGGGAGGTGAGGAGCACCTCTGCCTGGCTGCCACCCCGTCTGGGAGGAAGTGAGGAGTGCCTTTGCCCGGCCGCTCCGTCTGGGAGGTGAGGAGCGCCTCTGCCCGGCTGCCCCATCTGGGAGGTGAGGAGCGCCTCTGCCCGGCCGCCCCCTCTGAGAAGTGAGGAGTGCCTCTGCCCGGCCATCCTGTCTGGGAAGTGAGGAGCGCCTCTGCCCGGCCACCACCCCATCTGGGAGGAAGTGAGGAGCGCCTCTGCCCGGCCGCCCCGTCTGGGAAGTGAGGAGGACCTCTGCCCGGCTGCCCCATCTGGGATGTGAGGAGCGCCTCTGCCCGGCCGCCCCGTCTGGGAGGTGAGGAGCGCCTCTGCCTGGCTGCCACCCCGTCTGGGAGGAAGTGAGGAGCGCCTCTGCCCGGCCGCCCCGTCTGGGAGATGAGGAGCACCTCTGCCCGGCCACCCATCGTCTGGGAGGTGAGGAGCGCCTGTGCCCGGCCGCCCCGTCTGGGAAGTCAGGAGGACCTCTGCCCAGCCGCCCCGTCTGGGATGTGAGGAGCGCCTCTGCCCGGCCGCCCCGTCTGGGAGGTGAGGAGCACCTCTGCCTGGCTGCCACCTGGTCTGGGAGGAAGTGAGGAGCGCCTCTGCCCAGCCGCCCCGTCTGGGAGGTGAGGAGCGCCTCTGCCCGGCTGCCCTGTCTGGGAGGTGAGGAGCGCCTCTGCCCGGCCACCCCCTCTGAGAAGTGAGGAGTGCCTCTGCCCGGCCGCCCCGTCTGGGAAGTGAGGAGCGCCTCTGCCCGGCCACCCATCGTCTGGGAGGTGAGGAGCGCCTCTGCCTGGCTGCCACCCCGTCTGGGAGGAAGTGAGGAGCGCCTCTGCCCGGCCTCCCCGTCTGGGAGGTGAGGAGCGTCTCTGCCCGGCCGCCCCGTCTGGGAAGTGAGGAGCGCCTCTGCCTGGCTGCCACCCTGTCTGGGAGGTGAGGAGCGCCTCTGCCCGGCCGCCCTGTCCGGGGGGTGTACCCAACAGCTCCGAAGAGACAGCGACCATCGGGAGTGGGCCGTGAGGATGATGGCGGTTTTGTTGAAAAGAAGGGGGGGAAGTGTGGGGAAAGGAAGGAGAGATCAGATTGTTGCTGTGTCTGTGTAGAAAGAGGTGGGCATAGGAGACTCCATTTTGTTCTGACTAGGAGAAATTCTTCTGCCTTGGGATGCTGTTGATCTATGGCCTTGCCCCCAGCCCCGTGCTCTCTGAAACATGTGCTGTGTCAACTCAGGGTTAAATGGATTAAGGGTGGTGCAAGATGTGCTTTATTAAACAGATGCTTGAAGGCAGCATGCTCTTTAAGAGTCATCACCACTCCCTAATCTCAAGTACCCAGGGGCACAAACACTGCAGAAGGCCGCGGGGTCCTCTGCCTAGGAAAACCAGAGACCTTTGTTCATGTGTTTATCTCCTGACCGTCTCTCCACTATTATCCTATGACCCTGCCATATCCCCCTCTCCGAGAAACACCCAAGAATCATCAATAAATACTTAATTTAAAAAAAAAAGAAAAAAAGTTAATTTGCACAAATCTTTACATTTAGAACCTCAATAAAGTGGATAATTTCCTTAAAAAATATAACTTACCCATGTTGACACAATAAAAGAAAGTCTTAACAGACTGAGAAGAAATTGAGAAAGCTGTACAAAGAATAAACTACTTCAGAATGCCAGGTCATGGCAGTTTCATGGAAGAATTACACCAAACCTTTATAAAACAGAGAATTCTTATACTACTTAAACTGTCCTGAGGCATACAAAAAGGTATAATTTTTAATTATCTTTAAGAAGCGAGTATAAAATTAATATCATTAATATCAAAACCTAACAAAGATACACAAAAAATACAATTACAGACCAATCTTACTTATAAATTTTAGTGCAAAATTTTTAAATAAAATATTTAAAAAGTGTAGCAGTTCAATAAAAGAACAAGATATCATAATCAGGATAGTTCAGTATGAGGACACCAATTAATATTATTTATCTTCATGATAGATCTAAGGAGAAAAATTATAGAATCATTTCTAATAGCACTAAACAAGCATCTGGCAAAATGCTCAACTATTTTTGTTTCAATAAAATAGACTTCATGGACATTTCCTGAACATGATTTCAAAAAACATGAGCACATACATACATAGTTGTGTGTGTGTGTGTGTGTGTGTGTGTGTGTGTGCGTTTTGTGTTTTGTTTTTTGTTTTTTGTTTTTTTTTTGAGACAGAGTCTCACACTGTCACCCAGGCTGGAGTGCAATGGCGCGATCTCGGCTCAATGCAACCTCTGCCTCCCAGGTTCAAGCAATTCTCCTGCCGCAGCCTCCCGAGTAGCTGGGGGATTACAGGTGCCCACCACCAGGCCCGGCTAGTTTTTTGTATTTTTAGTAGAGACGGGGTTTCACTGTGTTGGCCAGGCTGGTCTCAAAATGCCTGACCTCATGATCCACCTACCTCGGCCTCCCAAAGTGCTAGGATTACAGGCGTGAGCCACTGCGCCTGGCCGTGTGTGTGTATTTCAACCTCAAATCCAGCATACCATTTAGTAGAGGAACACTGGCAGTGCTATCACTAAAGTAATGAATAAGACAAGAATTTCCACTATTACCAGAACTTATTGTACTAGAGGCATTATGCCGGAAAAAAGAGAAAAGCAGCGCCCTCTTCTTCTCTCTTGCAATGCTTAACCAACGGGGATTGACAATTGTATAAATAATTATTGAATCTGGCCCTCATTCAGAGGGCAGGGACATGTTTATTTTGTTTGCCATTGCATTTCCAGTGTATTTGTATGGAGGAGGCACCGAATAAATATTGGGGGAGAAAATAATTTTTCCTATTACACAAGGGCAACTTTCTAGTTGAATGGTTTTTTTTAAGAGTTATTTTGTTTTCTTGTTTCCAGTGGGGCTGGAGTCAATTGTTTTATATCTCAAGCAGTGTGTCTTAATATGACAAGTGAGATTTGAGACAAGTCACAGGACTCAAACACATACCTATTATCCTGAGTTTAGTGGCAAACATCAGAGGTACTCCAATGGGAAAACCAAAGACATAGTACCCAATGGGATTCAAGACAGCACCAATCTTTTGTTTTCCTGTACCTCTCGGGACTCCACCACAGGCGCCCTACGGAGAGGAAAACCAAACCCAACATTGGTGTCAAGTCTGTCATCATCACAAGGCTCAGAATACTACATTCATATCTCACGAATATGGATACAGTCAAATGGCCCTAACTCAAAACAGGTACAGCACATTATGTAAGAGAAAAAGGAAATCTTTTGTTTCTAAAGTTATATTAACAACAATAGCAATAAAAAACCACAGCTTCTTTCATCAGAAATCTATCATGACTTAAATCTCTAACTCTTTATCTTGACTATTTAAAAACATTTTGTAAGTTAAAAAAAAAAGATGTAGAGGTTTCATCAATGGCATCTCTTCAAAAGTTAGCCTAATATCATGGCTGAGAAACATTTAACGCCATTGCAGGCTTCTCATCCACATTTCTTACCACAGTTTCAATGGGTGCCACATCTTCAGGATGACATGGACAAAGGGCAAGAAACTCCACGGAAAAAAAGCAAAATGACTAATGCCTAGAAATCATGTCATGAGGAAAAAACTCAAACTGGGAAGAAGCCGGATGGGCTGATTCTGGGGTAGAGCAGGTCTTCAAACCCTTGTACACCCACAGATCAGCCTAGACAGGGACTTTCTAGTGGTCAGAGTCAACTCAAAGGTGGCGTGGCCTGCAGTGGAGGGTTCAAGCAAAGGTCACCTCACCACTTGGATACAACACCTGGCATTCAGGCACCAGATGAAGATAGAGGAGGGGAGAACTCACTTGGCTCACAAGCCTCTTCTCCACCTTGAGAGGCTACACTCTTTAATAAACCATCTTCCCCCAAGTGACTCACACTGTCTAAAGCAAGAGCTTTCTCTTTTTAAAAATAAAATCACTGACATTTAATTTCTAATTAAAAAGCTAGAAACACAAAACAAATTTTGCTATCTTTATTCGAGTAAAATCACTCCAAATACTGCAAGTGCATCAAGTAGATGAAAAGAAGCAAAAATAGGCATCACTTGGCTCACAAGGGAAGTAATATCTCTGTTAGAGGAAAATAAAGTAGTTAGTGATCTAAAAATCACATTAAAGTGGGGTATTAATTAACTACTGATCTGACAATCCTGACAAATTTATCAATAAATTCAATCAAAATAGTACATTTCTTTTTTATAAAGTTAGTACAGAATAAAACCTCACTGATTTAAAATTTATTATTATATAGAATTTAGGTTAAAATGGACAAGGCTGCCACTATAGAAGATAATTCTGAAAACTCTTTATCTGAATATATAAATGTGGGGATTGGGAAGAACCCGATACAGGTTTCAGTCTGGGTGTGGGAATTGTCCTCAAAAATGGAGTTGAAGGCCAGTATTTACTTAGGAAGCATTTGCTTCCTCAGGGAGCCCCTTCAGTTATGGTGGAAGATCTGCCTGGGGAGCTCTGCAGAAAGATGCTGGGGCTCTGGAGAGGGACACAGCAGAGGTAACTAGAGACCCGTGAGATGGATCTAGAGTGGGTAAACACATGAAACAGGCCCAGTGCCCTCTCCCACTTACCCTACAGGGAAGCCCGCTGGTCAACAGGTGCCACCAATTTAGACAGAGCCTACAGGACATCCTCTGACTCAGAGGAGTGACCTCTTTGGAACAGACCTACAGGACTGCAAAGTTACCTAACATCTGCACTGTCTCCACCAGTCAACATGGCAACACAGTCTTTCACTCAAAAATACAAATGTCCACAAAAACAAATGTTCACAATTGCAAAGATATGGAACCAACTAAGTGCCCATCAATCAATGAGTGAATAAAGAAAATATGGTATATATACACCATAGAATAAAAGCCATACAAAAGAAATAATGAAATAATGTCTTTTGCAGCAACTTGGATGGAGCTGGAGGCCATTATTCTAAGTGAAGTAACTCAGGAATGGAAAACCAAATACTGTATGTTCTTACTCTTAAGTGGGAGCTAAGCTATGTGAGTATGCAAAGGCATGCAGAATGGTATAATGGGCTCTGGAGACTCAAAAGCTGGGGGTGGGATAGGGATAAAATAACTATATATTGGGTACAATGTACACTACTCAGGTGGTGGATACACTAAAATCTCAGACTTCACTGTTATACAGTTTATCCATGTAACCAAAAACCACTTGTACCCTGAAAGCTATTGAACTAAAAACATATTTTAAAAATAGAAAAATAAAATACATTTTCAACATTAAAAAAACAAAAATACAAATGTTAAATCAATGTTCACCAGACATTGAGGAAAATCAACAGCACAAAAAAAGGAAAGACCAAAATAAGCCTGCTAATACAACAGGAAACAAAGAATGCAAGGAACATGAGAGAAAAAAAATTTTAATTATAATTACTATTATCAGAGACATTTATCAGCTAACAACAGGCAATTAAGGAAGAGGAGCAATTGGGAGAAAAGTAATTGGAAATGAAAAATATGAACACTAAAATAAGACCTTTTTTTAGAAACTGGATAATGAATAGACATGGCTAAACACTACATTTCAACTTGAAAGATAAAGTTGAGAAAATATCCCAAACACAGAGATAGAAACTGGGAGAAAAGAGACATGTCAGATTAATCATACATTCTATTCTTTATCCAAAAAGAATTTCAAAAGGAGAGAACAGAAAAAAAGGAAAAGGAGTAAATTTTTTTTTAAAGGGTAAATTTCCTAGAGCTAAAGAAAAATCCAATGCTTCAGATTGAAAGTCTACAAAATAGCAAGCAGAATATAAGAAAAAAAGATTCACCCACACCTAAGCACACCCAGCAGAGACAAAAATAATATCTGAAAGATTTCCAGAAAAAAAAATTTCTTCTACAGAAGAACGAGAGCCAAATCAGCATGAGAAGCCTCTATCCAGATGACATCATGAACAACAGTGGAGTAGGAAGCTCAAGAATCAGTCTCTTGTGAGACTGATGGCGAGAGATGTCACAGTCAATGATTTCAGCACTCTGGAGGCTAGTGAGAAACTCGCAGTGAGCAACAAAGGGAATGCCTGAAGAAAGGGCCTGGTGATCATGGGTGAATTGCATTTCACATAGTGGCTACCTTTTCCCGTCTTCCAGTTCCGCGGCAGGCAGCTGCAGGGATGGCTGCCTGCATTCCTAGTGTGGCTTACTAGTGCCAAACTGGGCAATAAAAACCTTATCCTCTAAAAATTAAAGTTGTGTGTTTCGATCTATCTGGAGGTTCCACTGAGGAGCTGGCATAGAGGCCCTTTGGGATGAAGTGGCTTCACAGGCAGTGCCTATCAAATAATTTTACAAGAAAAAAGCCAGCTTAACTTTTCTTGTTAGATAAAGGCATTTAAGGAAATCCCTACCAGATCATTCTGTCTTTGTAAAAACCACTTTGGAAAAGTTACTAAACAAATAGATAAATAGCCCCAACAAACAAGAACAACAATGCCTGGAGAGAGATGAAAATCTGATTTCCAGTGTTTTCATAGAATAATACAATGTCCAGTTCTCAACACAAAATTACAGAGCATACAGAGACAGGAAAGTATGGCCCATTCACAGGAAACAGAAATTGGCAAAAATTGTCAGAATCAATTTTTTCATGGCTGACTGTGGTCACTCACACCTGTAATCCCAGTGCTTTGGGAGGCCAAGGCAGGAGGGTCACTTGAGCCCGGGAGTTTGAAACCAGACTGGGCAACATAGTGAGACACTATCTCTACAAAAAAAAAAAAATTTTTTTTAAATAACTAGCTGCACACAGGGGCAAGCACCTGTAGTTCCAGCCACTTGGGAGGCTGAAGCAGGAGGATCACTTGAGCCCAGGAGCTTGAGGCTGCAGTGAGCTGTGACTGCACCACTGCACTCCAACCTCTGTGACAGAGCGAGACCCTGTCTCTTAAAAATATTTTTTTAATTAAAAAAAATACAATTTTTTTCCAGATTTTCAGAAATTCACCAAAGGGAATTGGGAGCATTTATTTAAGAAAGGTGGCTGAATCTTGGTAAGAACAGTAAGCATTGTGGTATTTTAACTTACCCTAATATCATCCTGTTGCTCCTAGCTCAGCAGTAACCTTGAAAAATAACAGTTCCAGGACTTGAGGAGGAAGAATGGGTTGAACTCTTTGAAAGCCCTATTCCCAAGGAACAGTTATTATTTCACAGACAGATCATCTGTCTGGTGGTTCTCTAGAAGACCCCACTTGAAAGGCTAACTTTATTTCACCTGATTCAAACCTGCCCAGTGCTAAAGTTGATGTTGAGGGATGTTTGTTGAAAATGTATATGGGCAAATGTTTTAGCTGCTGCTGCCTGATACAAGGGATACACAATAAACTCACCAAAAAGCTTAGTAGGAATGGCTGGGGAATGAAATGTCTGAGGGGCTTTGCAAAGTTCTGACATATTCTGGGGAATCTAGAAGGCCATATGCATGCTTAAGACTGCGCCCCTGCTCAAGGAAGACCCATTAAGGCCTAAGCACTCACCTCTGGCCGAACTTGAGACTCTGCACAAACAGGAAGTGAAGGTTAAAACCAAGTTGTGGCTGGGCATGGTGGCTCATGCCTGTAATCCCAGCACTTTGGGAGGCCGAGGTGGGCGGATCACCTGAGGTCAGGAGTTCAAGACCAGCCTGGCCAACACGGTGAAACTCCGTCTCTACTAAAAATATAAAAATTAGCTGGGCAGGGTGGCACATGCCTATAGTCCCAGCTACTTGGGAGGCTGAGGCAGGAGAGTTGCTTAAACCTGGGAGGTGGAGGTTACAGTGAGCTGAGATAGTGCCACTGCACTTCTAGCCTGGGAGACAGAGTGAGACTCCATCTCAAAACAAAAACAAAAAACAAAGTTGTAAACTGCCTCACTGAGTGTTGAAGGTGTTCCTCAAAATGCACAGAGAGTCTCTTGGCAAAGAATGGGAGATATTTGGGATTCTAAGCATTTGAGAAAATATTTCTCCAATAATTAGCTGACATTAAGCTAACAGAACAGGGACTTTAGTGGCTACATTTGGCAAATAATATAGACTTTACAGAATTAGTCCATAAAAATCACTAAGCAAACAAGCAGCAATAGCAAAAGCCCCTAAAGAAAAAGACAATCTGACTTCTAGAACAGTGGCACTGTAATATTTAAAATGTCCAGTTTTCAACAAAAAACTATGAGTCATACAAAGAAACAAAAAGGTACAGCCCATACACGGGGTGAAAAGCAATCAATAAGAATTCTCTCTGAAGAAGCCCAAATATTGGACTTACCAAAAAAGACTTTCTTTTTTTTAGAGAGATAGGGTCTCACTCTGTCACTCAGGCTGGAATGCAGTGGCACTATCCTGGCTCACTGCAGCCTTGAACTCCTGAACTCAGGAAATCCTCCTGCCTCAGCCTCCTGAGTAGCTGGGACTACAGGCACATGCCACCATGCCTGGCTAATTTTTAGTTTTATTTTTAATTTAATTTAAAATTTTTATAGAGACAGAGTCTTGCTATGTTGCTCAGGCTGGTCTCAAACTCCTGGCCTCAAGTGATTTCACCTTGGCCTCCCAAAGTGCTGGAACTACAGGCATGAGCCCCTGTACCCAGTCAAAAACAAAAAAAGACTTTAATTCAGCTATTTTAAATATGTTGAAAAAGATAAAACTATGTCTAATGAAGTATGAGAATATTGTCTCACCAAATAGATGCTATCAATACAGATATATAAATTATTTTTCAAGAGAACCAAATAAAAACTATGGAGTTGAAAAATACCACAACTGAAGTGAAAAATTCACTAGAGGGCTCAAGAGTAGATTTGAGCTGGCAAAAGAAAGAATCAGAAAACTTAAAGATAGGATAATTGAGATTAGTCTGAGGAACAGAAAAAAAAGGTAAGAAAAGTGAACACAGATGTAGGGACCTAGGGAACACAATCAAGTATACCAGCATATAAATAATGGAAGTCTCAGAGGTGAGGAGAGAAAGAAAAAAACATAAAAATATTTGAAGAAAGAATAACTGAAAACTTCCCAAATTTGATGAAAGACATGAATCTACATATCCAAGAAGCCCAACAAGCACCAAGTAGGATGAACTTGAGGAGGCAAGGTCATTTGCTGACAGTGATGGTGGAAGGTGGTAGGGAGGGGCCAGTGGTTTTAAAAGAGTAGAGAAGGTTTAACATGAGTTGCAGAGATGGACAGTGAGATGACTAAACAAAGGCAGGGCAGCGTGCTGAGGGTCTAATGATGGTTAATGGTCATAAGTTTCTAGTGTAACCAATATGAAGTGATTGGCTATTAGTACAGAAAATGTGCAACTGGGTTCCTCCAGGATGGAGTTCTGTCATTTAGAAGGGTCAAAAGAATTCAGGTTACTGGCAAAAGAGTTACTAAAATGATGAACCATACTGACTAAGCAACATAAGGAAGGAAGTAAAGGCAAGAATGTAGTGGATTGAGAAAGAGTTGTGAACTGACTGGGAGTGGTTAAGTGGTTGAAGAAACCTCTTAAGTAGACATAGCTATAAAAGTATGCTGGAAGGATTAGGGATGTGGCCAGTTAAAGGGCTGAAGGTAGAACAGTTATATGCAGTGAAAAAGCCCAAAGTATGATCATGGAGTGTGTGCCTGAGGTAGGGCAGAGAAAGTTACTGGAGAGAGGACTGGGGAGTTGAGGTGAGGGGCTGGGGCATTGAATGTCTTCATCTATATGGATGCTGAGTTCACACAGGATGCTAGTAAGATTTGAGGGTAGAAAGACTGTATGAAGGTGCTAGGGTTTTACATAAAAGAGGAGGAAATGAAGATCTAAAAGTGTATATCACATGTACACGTGCCACTAGCTGGAAAGGATAGGACATACTGTCACTGGAAAAATTAGACACCAAAAACGTCAAGATGACTAGAAAATAAGAAAAAACAATTAATGGGTCCAAATGTAGAATTCTGCACTTGGGCTCAGGAGGACAAACACAAAGGAAGGATGGTGATGCTGTGGCTGGTCAGTGGCACACTGGCAGGTCATGTGGTGTAGCCACCAAAAACTTAGTACTTCCCTAGAAGTCTAACAGGTTCTGCTCTAATGGAAATGGTTCTGCTCTAAATGGTGCTGTTTGTACTATGGACACTGCCTTCAGGCTTGTGTTAATTCAAGATGAAGATGGTAGAGACTCAAAACCACGTTCCATGAGAAATGACTGAAGGAATTACAAATGTTTACCATGAAGATCCTGTGGAGCATGAGCCATCAGAAAAACACCCATAGGGCAGTAACTGAAAAATGGACAGACTCTCCTACAGGATCATAAGCCCCAACAGCTGGTATCAGTGGGTGAAAGTTATGGGTAGGAAAGGTAGGTTTCAGTTCAAAAGAAAAGTGTTCTGAGAATCAAAGCTGCATTGGGAGGTAGCAGGTTCCTCATCAGTGAGGTAATTAAGTATAAACTGGACTGCTTGGCCAGGATGTTCTAGAGGAATCCCAAGGTCAGCTCGGTGATTACATCAAATAAATACCCTTTTAGACCCCTTTAATCTGAAGATTTTATCAAATGTGGAAAGTTTTTTGCCATTATTTCTTTAAAAAAAAATATTCTGCCCCTCTTCCCTCTCCTCTGCTGTGGGAACTACGATTATGTGCTTTTAGGCCACTCACAGCTTGCTCATTTTCATTTTTTTCAGTCTTTTTTCTCTCTACATTTTATTTAGGATATTTACCATTGCTGTATCTTTAAATTCACTAATCTTTTCTTCTACAGTGTCTAATCTGCTGTTAATGTCAACCAATGTATTTTCATCTCAGATTTTTTTGTTTCATCTCTGGCAATTCAATTTGGTTTTCTTTTTATAAATTTGATGTCTCACTTTAACATGCTCATGTTATTCTCTATTTTCTTAAAGATTAAACAAAATTATAGAAACCATTTTAATATTCCTGAGTAGTAATTCTATCTGTTCATTTCTGGGTCAGTTTCTATTGATTGATGTTTCTCTTTATTACGGATTTTAGTTTATTGATTCTTTGTATGCCTGGTAATTATTAATTGTATGCCAGACATTGTGATTTTTACTTTGTTGGGTACTACATATTCTTGTACTATTTTAAATACTCTTGAGCTTTCATACAGTTAAGTTCTGTGATGCAGTTGCTTCCTAGAAGCAGTTTGACCTTGTTGAGGTTTGCTTTTAAGCTTTGTTAAGCAGGACCAGAGCACTCATTATTTCTAGGGCTAATATTCCTCTACTACCCAGGCAAAACCCTCCTGAGAACTCCACCAGCTGTCTCATGTATTACGAGGTTGTTTCATTCTGGCTGTTGGGAACACAAACTCTTCCCAGCCCTTTATGAACTCCAGGGATTGTTTTGTCTGCTCCTTTCAGGTGTGTCCTGCTGGCTTCCAGTAGCATCCTCACATGCACATCCAGTTCGGTAGTCAGCTAGACTTGAGAGAGCCCCTCTGTGGATTTTTTTTTTTTTTTTTGAGATGGAGTCTCAGTTTGTGGCCTAGGCTGGAGTGCAGTGGTGTGATCTCAGCTCACTGCAACCTCTGCCTCCTGGGTTCAAGCGATTCTCCTGCCTCAGCCTCCCAAGTAACTGGTATTACAGATGTGTGCCACTACGCCTGGCTAATTTTGTATTTTTAGTAGAGACAGGGTTTCACCATATTGGCCAGGCTGGTCTCAAACTCCTGACCTCAGGTGATCCACCCACCTCAGCCTCCCAAAGTGCTGGGATTACAGGTGTGAGCCACCATGCCCAGCCAAGATCTTGAAAGCACTCTCCCTCAAACTCTCTCCTCTCTGGTCCCCTGCATTGTGAACTCAAGTCACATGGCCTCCCAAAACTCCCAACTCCATTTCTTCATCTCACAGAGATAGCAGGGCTTTCCCCCTTCCTGTGCTATGGCCTGGAAACTCTCCCCTAGTACACTGGGTAATCATAGTGTTCTCTCATTTTTTTCCCCTTTCTGGGCTGCCTGTTGTCCAATGTCTGAAAACTTTTTTCTTTTTTAAGATAAGGCCTTGCTCTGTCACCCAGGCTAGAGTGCGGTAGCATAATCATGGCTCACTGCAGCCCCAACTTCCTGGGCTTAGGTGATCCTCCCACAGAGCTGGGACTACAAGCATGTGCCACCACATCTAGGCAATTTTTGTAGTTTTTGTAGAGATGGGTCTTGCTATGTTGCCCATGCTGGTCTCAAACTCCTGTCCTCAAGGGATTGAAAACTATTTTAAAATATATATATATATTTTAAATACATATATATAATGTACATATATACATATACATTTATACATGTATACATACATATATAATATATACATATTATATATTATATATACATACATACATATATACATATTATATATATATAATATATATTTATGTGTTGGCCAGTTTTTAGTTGTTTAAAGCAGAAAGGTAAATCCAGTCCCTATTACTCCATCTGATCACCTCCTTGGTTCTGAGATTTTATGAGAATACATTTAGGCATTGGTCTAAAATCAGTGAGGTCAGATGACACTAGGAGAGCACACTTGAAAATAATAAAACTGGGCTAGGCACGGTGGCTCACATCTGTAATCCCAGCATTTTGGGAGGCCAAGGCAGGCAGATCACCTGAGATCAGGAGTTCAAGACCAGCCTGGCCAACATGGTGAAATCCCATCTCTACTAAAAATGCAAAAATTAGCTGGGTGTGGTGGCACGTGCCTGTAATCCCAGCTACTTGGGAGACTGAGGCAAGAGAATTGCTTGAACCTGGCCTTTAGAATTATTTCAGTAGAACCAAGTGTAACATTATTTAGTTGGTTTATCATTAACAGAAAATCATAATTAAAAGCTTTATTTAACTTTGTAAATTTGAAAGAGCATAAAGAATAGATGTTTTAGTTGAATATATATATATGATTCAATTCCTAGAGAAATTCTGATACATAGATTTTAACTTAGCACACTAAGTTCAGCACAGATGCCAGGGAGTAGAACGCTTGACTCACCAGTACACAGAAGAACTGTAGTGCAGGAGCACCAAGCCTCCTCTACATTCCCTTCCCCCAGAGCATTGCCCACTCAGACGCTGGCTGCAACTCCAAGGCCAAGGGGTACCTGAGAATTAAGAAGCATAAATCACAGTCATAAAGCCTGAACATTGCAGTATTAGTGCACTAGCGTCTAACTAAATGGAAACAGGACAGACCCAGAGAGCTGAGTTCTAGAACTGGCTCTCTTACATCCTAGCTGTGTGACTGTGGACAAATTGCCCAGCCATGTGACATCCGATTTCTTTGCAGGTAAGGAAGCATGACAGTTGCCCTGACTGCTCCCTGTACCACATGCATCACAGCAGAACCTCGTAATGAAGCTGGATTTGAGGGCAACACACCTCCTTTATTGGCTACATACACACTATCAAGACAATTCAACTTAGCTACATTATACAAAGTAAGATTTAACTTAGTATAAACGTTAGTATATAAATAATTTTTAAAAACTAAATGACCCATGTGAAAAAGCACTTAGAACCGCGCCTGGCACACTGTAGGAACCCCAGACATTGATGAAATCTGGACTCCATGACAATACCTCATTGATGGTGGGATGGGTGAAACATTCCATATGTCTGATTATCCAGTAAATTGAAAGAAGCCCCTTCAGATGCAAAGGCTTAATTTTAATCATTGATTATGGAAATCTAAAGCTATAAGCTTATTTGCTTCTTAAATAGACCACCACTCAACCTTTGGAGCCACCTCCTTGACCCGTATCATGATCCTGCAATATAGTGCTGCCCCCAGGGGCTGCAAGGGTAACGTGTGTTGTACAGACAACTTAGCTTTGGGCTCTCAAGTTCGCTTTTAATCATTTGTACATCAGCTCTAACTTCTCATTCCTACTAGAAGCAGCAGCTCCCAAAAGCCCTCTAATTCATTATTGTTTTGAAAACTAGCCTAACTTCAGTTGATAAAAATATGTATTAAATTGTTAAGATTAAGAACTTGAGGCCAGGTGCGGTGGCTCATGCCTATAATTCCAGCACTTTGGGATACCAAGGCTGACAGATCGCCTGAGCTCAGGAGTTCGAGACCACCCTGGGCAACATGGTGAAACCCTGTCTCTACTAAAATACAAAAAACTAGCCAGGCATGGTGACACGCACCTGTAGTCCCAGCTACTCGGGAGGCTGAGGCACGAGAATCGCTTGAGCTCAAAAGGTGGAGGTTTCAGTGAGCCAAGATTGTGCCACTGCACTCCAGCTTGGGCTACAGAGACTCCATCTCAAAAAAAAAAAAAGAACTTAAAAAAAAAACAGACCTGAGTATATGAGTATATAAACATCTCTTAAGATTTGTGTGCCTAAAGTACACATAACTGGCTTCCAGTTCAAAATGAATGAATCACATGCCTAACTCTCTTCCCTCCCAAAACACCGTTAATGGAAAATAAATCTCCATGCTTAATAGAAAATAAATTCATTAACAACACTGAGAATGAGAGCAGGTCAGCTTCTGGAAGAGGGAAAGCAGGCTCCACAGCCATGATCCGAGGGCAGAAACACAGGAAGCCACAGCCCAGAACACGAACAGAATGCTGCCTCACGCTCCGTCTTCCCAGTAGAGCTCCAGGAGCACTGACACCCTGCTTCCCCCCACCGAGGCTGTGAAAAAGAGCAGTCAGGGAGATGTGCCACAGGGCTGGGACAGGACAGCCAGGGCCCGCGACCTGCCCATCCTTAGCCTTACTATACACAAGAAGCTGGGCTGACACAGAAAAGCCAAGTGTGGAGCTTCCTCCGTGGCATGAGTCAGGCCCCTCTTCTTTTGTTTTGGGGGACAGGTGGGACATGGGGATAAAATGGGGCAGGAGGTCAGGCTGCCTACTGCCTAATCCTCACCCATAAGCCCTAAAATGAAGATGTCACTGGACAGGTACCACCTTGGTACTGAGCTCCCCACTAGTCCTTCCCATTTTGGGGAGAGGCCTGTTGGAGAAAAATCTCCAAATAACAGGAGAGGAAAGCCATGCCGGCCATTTGTTTGATAAATCAATGTACTCATTCATTCCTAAGTATAAACAGACTAGTAAGATCACCAGAGCTTTGAGGAAGACTGAAGCACACATCCCCAAAACAGATAAAGATAAGTAAAGGTCAACTGATCTCAGAGAAAATAGATGACTCAAGGAACACAGAAGAACATTTAAAGTTTCGATTTAGCATCCACAGGGATATTTAAAAGGTAATGCAGCATAAAACAAGAACAGGTTCCCATAAAAGAGACTATAAGACAAAAAAAAGATGTTCTTAGAAATTAAAAATGAAACTAAAAAAAAGCAGCAACAGAAGATAAACAAAAAGACAAAGAGATATTTTTTAATAGAAGAAAAAAAAGCCAAAGGCAAGAAGATTAATTCCCAAGGTCAACCTCCACCTAATAAGAAATTTAAAAAGAAAGAACAGAAAAAAATGTACAGAAAAGAGGGAAAGAATATTTTTTAAATTTCCCAGAGTTGAAGAAAAACACAAGTCTTCAGACTGAAAGGGTATGCCAAGTGCTAAGCAGAAGTTAAAAAGTATCCTCAGCAAAATGCACTCTTGTGAGATTTCAGAACTATAAAGAAATAAACGTTAAAACTTTCAAAGAGAAAAATCATGCTGCCTACAAAGGAACAAGAAACAGATTCTGAGCAGACTTCACATCAGTAACTCTGAACACCAGACTGAGACACAGCAATGTCCTCAAAATTCAGAGGGAAGTTATTTTGAACCTACAATCCTATGCTCAGCCAAATTATTAAACAAGTATAAGAGGAAAATAAAGTCTCTCAAATATGCATGGCATATGATTTACTTTCCATATAGTCTTAGAACAAGTTTTTGACTAAGTACTCCAGAACAAATTTTTTTAAATTTTCATTTGGCTGCTGCTAGATCAGAAGAAAAAAAAATTAAAGGAATCTAAGAAAGAGGAAGAAATTGGATCAAAGAAATTGTAGGCTTAATTCGGGAGGACAATGAGAGAAATTCTGGAATGACAGCTGTGCAGCAAGCTTGAAAAAAGTCTAGAAATCAATGGATACAAATTAATTATTCCTTTTTTTTTTTTTTTGAGACAGAGTCTTCCTCTGTCACCCAGGCTGGAGTGCAGTGGTGTGATTTCAGCTCACTGCAACCTCCGCCTCCCGGGTTCAAGTGATTCTCCTGCTTCAGCCTCCTGAGTAGGTGGGACTACAGGAGCCTGCTACCACTCCCAGCTATCTTTAGTAGAGATGAGGTTTTGGCACGTTGGCCAGGCTGGTCTTGAACTCTTGACCTCAGGTGATCTGGCTGCCTTGGCCTCCCAAAGTGCTGGGATTACAGGCATGAGCCACCGCCCCCAGCCTGGATACAAATTAAAACAAGGAATCAAAGAGCCCTGAGGCATTCAAGAAAAAAATGCACTCATACTTAACAGTATGTTTACACACTGGATCATCTTAGTAACAAGATGAGGGGCCATGCTGCTCTGTCAATAAGAAATAAAGGCTATTAGAAATGCCAGAAAAAACAAATGAGCTGCACAAGAAAAGTCATGGCCTAAATATGAAACAAAATATGACATGATTTTGACCAAATGACAAAAGCAAGAAAAAATGATGCATTTCATCTTTCACTTGTAAAAGCCTCTTTCAAGTGGTAGTGTTGGTGGCTACTGGATTTGCATTTCCTTCTCGCCTGATGCAAGACCGCATTTGGATCTGTAAATAATCATATTTACAAAAATCATAATATTATGAATGTTGATTTTTTTCAGACAACCCCTAACACATGAAAGACATAATAACCATTAGATAATACAATTCAAATGTTGTAAGCTTCACAAAATAAAAACAGTGATATAGCTGAGAGGTAGCTGTGACTAAGACCATGACCATAACCTCTGGAGCCAGGTCCCTGGGCTCAAATCCTAGCCAGTTACTTCCTTGAACTTGGGCGAATGATACTCTCTGGGCCTTAGTTTCCTCATCTGTGATGCAGGGGAAAGAACAGTAAATCCCTCACATGGCATTGCAATGAGGAGCTTGTGAGTCCCATTTGTGAAGTGTTTCGCATAGTGCCTGGCTCATGGCACGTGGTGGCTATTAAGCAGCGTATGGAATTCTGGAATTCGGGAGGCAAATGGGAAGAGAGATGGAAAGAAACATAAGGACCCCATGTTCCTCATCTTAGAACTTAGGGGTCAGGTCACAGGGTCTATAAAGTTGTCGGACCAAGAAATAGAGGTCTATGCTTATTATTTAAGGTTATAAACAATTTGACCACTAAGAGAACTATAAACAGAAAAAAACCGCAAGGAAGAGGGAGATGGCACGCAAAGTGAGCTGATTTCTCATCTTCCCAACAGGAAGTCAACCATTACTGAGTAAGGGTGATAAGAAGTGTAAGGATAAAGCTCTGGAGACAATCATCAGAGCTATAGCCAGAAATGGTTAGGAAGTGGGACAGATTGGCCGGGCACAGTGGCTCACAACTGTAATCCCAGCACTTTGGGAGGCCGATCACGAGGTCAGGAGATCAAGACCATCCTGGCTAACACGGTGAAACCCCATCTCTACTAAGAATATAAAAAATCATCCAGGCCTGGTGGCACGTGCCTGTAGTACCAGATGCTCGGGAGGCTGAGGCAGGAAAATTGCTTGAACCCAGGAGGCGGAGGTTGCAGTGAGCTGAGATCACGCCACTGCACTCCAGCCTGGGTGACTCTGTCTCAAAAAAAAAAAAAAAAAAAAAAAAAAAGAAGTGGGACAGCTCTGGGGAACTAGCCTAAATAGAAGAAGTGGGCTCACTTTCAGTTGTGTTAACTTCTGAACTATGCTATGTGTTCAGAATGTGTTATGTGTTGCTTAGTATAATTTGCTTTTATAATAAAACATTTTTAAGAATAAATAAAATTTTAAAATAAAATGGAAAAATTTGTCATGGAGACAACTGATAGAAAACTAATAATCTTCTAGTTATAAAGAACTCATATAAATTCAAAAGAAAAATAAACCCCAAATTGATAAATAAACAGGCAACAGACATAAACAGATAAAAGATGATTAAAAGAAAAACTAGTTAAATATAGTCAACCTCACTAATAAAAAAATTGAAATTAAGTACCCATTTTTCATACACTGAGCTAGCAAAGATTTTTTGAAACACTTGTTTCTGATTTGGGATTCTAGTCTCAAGGATCAAATTCTGTGTAAAGATATTCAGGGGATCAATTATAGGGGATAGTGAAAAACTAGACAAATGAAAAGTCCAGTGACAGTGAAGTAATTAGGTGAACAGTGTGACAATCAGGTACTGATTATACAGAGACAGTCAGATTTTAACATTATTTTCAGGAAGTGCCTTTATAAACATAAAAAACATGTTTGTGTGGTAATGTTAAGTAAAAAAGCAGAACACAGCTGAGACAAAAAAGCACTGCAAAGGGATTGGAAGTGAGGGAGGGGAGATTTGAGAGTCTATCTTTGGGAACTTTTGTGTATTTTCCTTTAGTGTGATTATACATATTTGAGATTTAATTCTACTATCTTATTTTGTATTATTATAATGCCTTCTTTTTACTTTTTATCTTCATTTTCACTGCTTTATGTTAGATTTTCTTAATTTCCTTTTGATTTCTACTGGTTTATAAATTATATATTCTAGGCCGGGCGCGGTGGCTCACGCCTGTAATCCCAGCACTTTGGGAGGCCGAGGCGGGCGGATCACGAGGTCAGGAGATCGAGACCATCCTGGCTAACACGGTGAAACCCTGTCTCTACTAAAAATACAAAAAATTAGCCGGGCGCGGTGGCGGGCGCCTGTAGTCCCAGCTACTCGGCAGGCTGAGGCAGGAGAATGGCGTGAACCCAGGAGGCGGAGCTTGCAGTGAGCCGAGATAGCGCCACTGCACTCCAGCCTGGGCGAAACAGCGAGACTCCGTCTCAAAAAAATAAATAAATAAAATAAAATAAATTATATATTCTATTTCTTCCCTTTTGGTTATTCCCTTAAAATGGCAACATGCATACCTGACTTAAAAACTTTGTCAATCACTATATCCTACCCTCTTCCCTGATAATATCTAGATGGCTTTAACTAACAGAATCTTCTCCCAATCTTACCTTTTATTGCTGTACATATTTTATTTCTACTTTATTTTTGTACTGTATGAATTAACCTATTATTTTTTAAAATTTAAATTCAAAGTAAGTTTCAATATATCCATATTTACCAATTTCGTTGCCATGTTTCGGACATCAGTGTTTTTTTTTTTTTTTTCATGAATGCTTTATAAATAAATGGTGATGCCTCTGAGTATTTGCTGGAAAATGTCTTTTAATTTGCCCTCTTTTGAGAACAATAGTGTAGCTGAATAAGGAATAACACTATTCTCTTAGCATTTTGATGATATTATTTCACTGTCTTCTGGTTTTTATTGTTGTTGTTGATGTGTGAATCCTCCAACTTTCTTCTTTCACAAGATTGTTCTGACTATCCTGGGTCCCTTGCATCTCCATGAGTTTTAGGATGTGTTTTTCAATCTGCAAGAAGGGGGCCTATTTAAAGTTTGATAGGGCTTGCCCTGAATCTGTAGATCAACTTAGGGTGTATTTAACAATTTTAAGGCTTCCAGTCTATGAACATGGGAAATCTTTATTTACATTTTTAATGTCTTTTAACACTGACAAGTCTTGCACTCCTTTGGTTGAATTTATTCCTAAGTATTTTATTCTTCTTTGTTATTCTTGTTGTTTTTGTTTGTTTGTTTGTTTGAGACGGAGTCTCACTCTGTCCCCCAGGCTGGAGTGCAGTGGCGCCATCTCAGCTCACTGCAAGCTCTGCCTCCCGGGTTCACGCCTTTCTCCTGCCTCAGCCTCCCGAGCAGCTGGGACTACAGGTGCATGCCACCACTCCTGGCTAATTTTTTGTATCTTTAGTAGAGACGGGGTTTCACCGTGTTAGCCAGGATGGTCTCGATCTACTGACCTTGTGATCCGCCCACCTTGGCCTCCCAAAGTATTTTATTCTTTTTGATACTTTTGTGAATGGAATTGTTTTCTTAATTTCATTTTCAGATTGTCTGTTGCTAGTGGATAGAAATTCAACTGATTTTTATGTATTGATCTTGTATCTTACAACTCTGCTGAACTCATTTATTAGCTCTAGTAGTTTTAGTTTTGTGTGTGTATGGATTCCTTAGGGTTTTATAAATGAACGATCATGTCACACTCAAATAGGATAGTTTTACTTCTTCCCTTACAAGCTAGATGCCTTTTCTTTCTTTTTCTTGTCTAATCACCCAGGGTAGAATCTCCAGTACAATGCTCATTAGATTTGTGAATATTAAGATTCATGTCTTACTTCAAGTGTCTTCTGTCAAATGTCTGAATACTACATCTCCACCAGTTTCCTACTCTTTTCCTTAGAATTTCTATCAGATAAATAATGACCTAGGCCCGGCGCAGTGGCTCACGCCTGTAGTCCCAGCACTTTGGGAGGCTGAGGCGGGCAGATCACCTGAGGTCAGGAGGTCGAGACTAGCCTGGCCAACATGGTGAAACTTTGTCTCTACTAAAAATACAAAAATTAGCCAGGAATGGTGGCAGGCGCCTGTAATCCCAGCTACTCAGGAGGCTGAGGCAGGAGAATTGCTTAATCCTGGGAGGCAGAAGTTGTAGTGAGCCGAGATCGCGCCACTGCACTCCAGCCTGGGTGACAGAGTGAAACTCTGTCTCAAAAAAACAAAAAAACCCACTTAGATCTTGCATACATTCCATCTCTTTACATATCTTTTATTCTGGGGAATTTCCACAAATCTATCTTCAAGTTCATTATTTAATCTTTCAGTTGTAACTAATCTGCAGTTTAGTCTATCAAGTATTAAATGTCAATGGATATATTTTTTACTTCTGGAAGGTCTCTGTGGTCCTTTTTCCAATATTGTTCTTTTGGTTTCAATTCCTTCTTTTATGTCTAATGATTTTTGTTATTTTTTGAGATGACTTTTGCTTTTGTTGCCCAGGCTAGAATGCAATGGCACGATCTCAGCTTGCTGCAACCTCCACCTCCCGGGTTCAAGCGATTCTCCTGTCTCAGCCTCCCAAGTAGCTGGGATTACAGGCGCATGCCACCATGCCTGGCTAATTTTTGTATTTTTAGTAGAGACGGGGTTTCATCATATTGATCAGGCTGGTCTTGAACTCCTGACCTCAGGTGGTTCGTCCACCTCAGCCTCCCAAAGTGCTGGGATTACAGGCGTGAGCCACCGTGCCCGGCCTTTATGTCTAATGATTTTAAACATAATTTTCTTTTCTCTGTCTGATTATGATACCATTATTGCAAATTCTGGACTTTAACTTTCCTGTTAGTTGTATGTGTTAACTCTTGTTCATGGTGGATTACTTCTTTATATTTTATAATTTTTACTGTAAGCTCACCACTAACAGGGCTTGTTTTGCTGTTAGTGATGTTGCTGTTAGTGTTAGGGAATAATGAAGAATTGTTGCCTCGCTGTCTCTAACAAAAAAGGGCCTGCAACAAGAAACAAAGTAGAAGGTGGTTACCAGGGTCTGGGGAAGGAGGATGAGAGTTGTTTAATGAGTTTTGCAAGATGAAAAGTTCTGGAGACTGGTTGCACAACAGTGTGAATACAGTTAACACTACTGAACTGTACACTTAAAAATGATTAAGGAGGAGTCCAGGCACAGTGGCTCACACCTGTAATCCCAGCACTTTGGGAGGCTGAGGTGGGCAGATCACCAGAAGTCGGGAGTTCAAGACCAGCTTGACCAATATGGAGAAAATACAGAATTAGCTGGGTGTGGTGGGGTATGCCTGTAATCCCAGATACTCGGGAGGCTGAGGCAGGAGAATTGCTTGAACCCTGGAGGTAGAGGTTGAGGTGAGCTGAGATCGCACCATTGCACTCCAGCCTGAGCAACAAGAGTAAAACTCTGTCTCAAAAAAAAAAAGATTAAGGAGGGAAGGCGCAGTGGCTCATGCCTTTAATCCCAGCACTTTGGGAAGCCGAGGCAGGCGGATCATCTGAGGTCAGGAGTTTGAGACCAGTCTAGCCAACATGGCAAAACCCTGTCTGTACTAAATACACAAAAATTAGCTGGGCCTGGTGGCAGGCGCCTGTGATCCTAGCTACTTGGGAGGCTGAAGCAGAAGAATTCCTTGAGCCCAGGTGGCAGAGGCTGCAGTGAGCCAAATCACACCACTACACTCCAGCCTGGGCGACAGAGCAAGACTCTATCTCAAAAAAAAAAAAAAAAAAAAAGTTAAGGAAGCCGAGTGCAGTGGCTCATACCTGTAATCCCAGCACTTTGGGAGGCTGAAGTGGGAGGATCACTTGAGCTCAGGAGTTCGAGACCAGCCTGGGCAACATGGAGAAACCCCATCTCTACAAAAAAAAAAAAAAAAAAAAATTAGCCAGGCATGGTGGCTGGCTATTATATGTATGTAGTCCACATACATATAAGCACATACTAAAAATTCCTTAATCAACTTTCGTACATCTACTATTAATGGCCCCTAAAACAGAAGAAACACCTGCCAAGTGGAATGAGAAGATGGTTAAATCTACAGAGGCTCCTGCATATGTTCGGTTTCCTGCTAAAGGGGGATGAACTGTTCAGCAGGTTCCAGCACTGGCTTCTACTGTTGAGGATGCAAGTAAGAGTAGGAAAGAGATGGGCAGAACTCAGAAGCTCGTATTATTTATCCAGGGAAATGTCATATCGGGTGCACCAATTATTAGAGGGACTAGCCAGTTGCCGAAACCTCCAATTATGATTGGTATTACCATATAGAATATGATGATGACTGCATGGGCGGTAACAATAACACTGTAGATCTGATCATCTCCTAGCCAAGTTCCTGGTTGGCCTAATTCTGCTCTAATTAGAAGGCTTAAGGTGGTGCCCACTATCCCCACTCATGCGCTGAATAGCAGGTATAGTGTTCCGATATCTTTGTGGTTAGTTTAAAACAGTCAACGACTGATGAACATAAGTGGGAAAAAGGTAAAATGAGTAAGCATGAGACTGTAAATCTAAAGACAGAGGTCAAGGCCTCTTTTTACCAGCCCTGAAGTGATTTCTCATGTTGAATTGCAAATTCAAAGGAGCAGCTTCAATCCTGCCAGGGCTTCTCCTGCCTTTCTCCCCGCAACGGTGGGAGAAGTAGATTGAAGCCAATTGATTAGGGTGTTTAGATGTTAGCTAAATTTTCGTGGGTTTGAATTCCACCAGCCTAGCCAGGGCTTTGCTTCATTAAAGTGGTTGATTTGCGTTCAATTGACGCAGAAGAGAGTCTTGCAGTCCTTAGGTCTGTTACAGAAATTAAGTATAGTTTACTTACTAAGGGCTTTGAAGGCCCTTGGTCTTATTTAACCTAAATTTCTAAGTTATAGTTAGTGTTAATGGAGAGATGGGTAAGAGGAGGGTGGAAGAAATGATAACTGGGGTGAGGAGTAGTATGGGTTTTGTGTTTTCGAATTGTCATTTTATTTTCATGTTATTAGATGTGGAGAATATTGTCACTGAGATGGAATAAATTAGGCATATGTAAATGTACAGGTTGAGTAGGGTTATGGTAGCTATAATGATCAGGATATTAAGACTATTGTTTTTTGTAAATTCTTCAATGATGACTCATTTAGGCAAAAATCCTGTTAATGAGGGTAAACCTCCTAGGGATAGTGGAATTAGTGGAATTATAGGTGTTAATCATGTTAATTTGTTTCAGGCATGAGATAGTGACAGGATTTCAGTGCTTCTACTCAGGTTGAGTGCTAGAAATGCAGTAGTTGTTAAAATAAAGTAAATAATCAGGTTTAGAATGGTAATTTTGGGGTCATAAATTAGTACTGCTATTATTCAACCTATGTGAGTAATTGAGGAGTAGGCTAGGATTTTACACAGTTGTGCTTAAGTTCTCAACCGCCCACTATAATGGATAAGATTGTGATAGATAGGCTGGGTGTGGTGGCTCATGCCTGTAATCCCAGCACTTTGGGAGGCTGAGGAGGGTGGATCACAAGGTCAGGAGTTCAAGACGAGCCTGGCCAAAATGGTGAAACCCCGTCTCTACTAAAAATACAAAAATTAGCCAGGCATGGTGGCAGACACCTGTAGTCCCAGCTACCCAGGAGGCTGAAGCAGGAGAATCATTTGAACCCGGGAGGTGGAGGTTGCAGCAAGCCAAGATCGTGCCATTGCACTCCAGCCTGGGCAACAAGGGCGGAACTCTATCTTCAAAAAAAAAAAAAAAATTGTGATAGATAGGAGGATGTTCGAGTTTCTTGTTGGGAAAATGTGAAACATAATCAAGATAGGCGCTAGTTTTTATCATGTGGGGAGAAGTATGCCAGACATTAGAGAGGTTCCTTGGGTTACTGTTGGGACCCACAAGTGAAAGGGGGCTATTCCTAGTTTTATTACTAGGACTGTTATTATTAAGGATGAAAATTGATTACTAGTGTTTATTATTGTTCATTGTCCAGAGGACAGGTTATTGGAAAGGATACCTATCATGAGAATTATAGATGTGGTTGCTTGTGTAAGGAGGTATTTGGTGGCTGCTTCTGTAGACTGGGGATTGATTGATTGATTGATTGATTGATTTTTTGAGATGGAGTCTTGCTCTGTCGCCCAGGCTGGAGTGCAGTGGCGCAATCTCGGCTCACTGCAAGCTCCGCCTCCCGGGTTCAAGCCATTGTCCTGCCTCAGCCTCCTGAGTAGCTGGAACTACAGGCACCCACCACCACACTGGGCTAATTTTTTGTATTTTTAGTAGAGACAGGGTTTCACCATGTTAGCCAGGATGGTCTCGATCTCCTGACCTCGTGATCCGCCTGCCTTGGCCTCCCAAAGTGCTGGGATTACAGGTGTGAGCCACCATACCCGGCTATTTTTTTAAATTAAGATTGGTGTAAAAGCTAGTATGTTTATTTCTAGGCCTGTTCAGCTGAGAAATCAGTGTGAGCCCAACATTGTGATAAGAGTTCCTGTGAAAATAGTAAGGCTGAGCTAATGGATTAATTAGTACGGGAAGGGTATGACCAACATTTTTGGGGTATGGGCTCAATAGCTTATTTAGCTGACCTTACTTTAGGATGTGGTGTAATAGGTGGCGTGGAGAATTTTGGATTATCAGGGGTAGGTTCAACTCCTATAGTTCAAGCAATAAGAGGATTTTAACCTCTATTGTTTACTCTATCAAAGTAATTCTTTTGTCAGACATATTTCCTATGTTTGAGGTGGGATGCTGGAAATTAGGACAGGCCATATAACATATGCAGAATGCTAGTTTAAGTGGTAGGAAGTTTTTTCATGGGAGATATATGAGTTGTTTGTAGCACAGTCAGGGGTACGCTGTTCGAATTCATAACAACAGGGTGGTTAGAAGGAGGGTCTTGGTAATGAAATTTGTGGTATAGAGTTCTGGTGAATATATACTGTGTAGTGCTCCTAGGAAAATAGTAGTAGTTAGGGCACTTATTAAGATAATATTCATGTATTCTGCTATAAAGAAGAGGGCAAATGAACCTGTGGCATATTCAATGTTGAAGCCTGAGACTAACTCTGACTCTCCTTCTGTTAGGTCAAAAGGGGCTCGGTTAGTTTCTGCTAGTGTGGAGATGAATTATATTATGATTAGGGGCATGATGGTAGGAGCAGTCAGAGGGATTCTTGTGTTGTGATGAGTGCATATAAGTTAAATGAGCCACTTATCAGTAGGATTAACAGCAGGATGATGGCTAGGGTGACTTCATATGAAATTGTCTGGGCCACAGCTCATAATGCGCCGATTAGTGCATAATTTGAATTAGATGCTCGTCCTGATCATAGAATAGAGTAGACGGCTAGGCTTGATGTGGCTAGTATACATAGGAGGCCTATATTAAAATTAATTAGAGGATCTGGTATAGGGAGTGGAGCTCACAAGAGGACAACGATAGAAAGGGCCAGGGTTGGAGCAATAATATAAAGGGTAAGAGTAGATGTTGAGGGCCGTAAGGGTTCTTTGGTGAAAAGTTTTATTGCATCAGTGAATGGTTGAAGCAGTCCATAGGGGACCTACAATGTCAGGTCCTTTGCGTAGTTGTATATAGCCTAAGATTTTCCGTTCAGTGAGTGTAAGGAATGCTATAGTGATTAGAGTAGGACTGATGAATAGGAGAAGGTTAATTATAGACATACTGTTAAGAAGAGGAGTTGAACCTCTGATTATAAGTTTTAAGTTGGCCAGGCGCAGTGGCTCATGCCTGTAATCCCAGCACTTTGGGAGGCCGAGGCGGGTGGATCACGAGGTCAGGAGATCGAGATCATCCTGGCAAAACATGGTGAAACCCCATCTCCACTAAAAAATACCAAAAAATTAGCCAGGCGTGGTGGTGGGCGCCTGTAGTCCCAGCTACTTGGGAGGCTGAGGCAGGAGAATGGCGTGAACCCGGGAGGCAGAGCTTGCAGTGAGCCAAGATCACGCCACTGCACTCCAGCCTGGGCTACAGAGTGAGACTCTGTCTCAAAAATAAATAAATAAATAAATAAAGTTTTAAGTTTTATGCAATTGCTGGGCTCTGCCATCTTAACAAACCCTGTTCTTGGGTTAAGTGTGTGATAATTTGTTTGACTGAGATAGCATCATCTATGGGGCGAGAGCACTTTATGAAGTGGGCCCCCTATTTCTCTTGTCCTTTCACACTAGGAAAAATGTTAAATAGATAGAAACTGACCTGGATTACTCCAATCTGAACGCAGATCATGTAGGATTCTAATCATTGAACAAACGAACCCTTAATAGCGGCTGCACCATTAGGATGTCCTGATCCAACATCGAGGTCGTAAACCCTATTCTCGATATGACATTAGGATGTCCTGATCCAACATCGAGGTCGTAAACCCTATTCTCGATATGAACTCTAGAATAGGATTGTGCTGTTATCCCTAGGGTAACTTATTCCGTTGATCAAATTATTGGGTCAATGTGTGTTAACTCGCTTACACTAGTGCAGTCTTAGTTTAGGTTGTTCGGAGGTTGGATTATGCTCTGAGGTCACCCCAACCAAAATTTTTAATGCAGGGATAGTAGGCTAGGGCCTGTAGGCTTTTTTTTTTTTTTTTTTTTTGAGTTTTCATTTGCATTAATAAATTAAAGCTCCATAGGGTCTTCTCTTCTTATATCCGCCTCTTCATGGATAGGTCAGTTTCACTGATTAAAAGTAAGAGACAGATGGCCGGGCACAGTGGCTCATGCCTGTAATCCCAGCACTTTGGGAGTTCAAGGCAGGCAGATCACGAGGTCAGGAGATCGAGACCATCCTGGCTAACATGGTGAAACCTCGTCTCTACTAAAAATACAAAAAAAAAAAAAAAAAATTAGCTGGGTGTGGTGGCGGGTGCCTGTAGTCCCAGCTACTCGGGAGGCTGAGGCAGAATGGTGTGAACCTGGGAGGCGGAGCTTGCAGTGAGCTGAGATTGTGCCACTGCACTCCAGCCTGGGCAACAGAGCGAGACTCTGTCTCAAAAAAAAAAAAAGAGAGACAGCTGAACCCTCGTGTGGCCATTCATACAAGTCCCTATTTAGGGAACAAGTGATTATGCTACCTTACATGGTCAGGATACTGCGGCCGTTGAACATATGTCACCGGGCAGGCAGTGCCTCTAATACTGGTAATGCTAGAGGTGATGTTTTTGGTAAATAGGCGGGATAAGATTTGCCAAGTTCCTTTTACTTTTTGTAATCTTTCCTTAGAGCATACCTGTGTTGGATTAACAGTATAAATAATAGGATGCTTATTATATTGCTTATTAATATTAGGCTTTCAGTGGGTTATTCCGATCTGATATAAGCTTATGCGATGGAGAATATCTTCGTGTTACTTACATTAACATTATTGCTTCTATTAAGTAATAGATTAGTCCAGTGTGATGTTAGGAGTTCAGTAGAATGATTAGAATTTAAGATAGTTAGATGTTGAGCTTGAATGCTTTCTTAATTGGTGGCTGCTTTTGGGCCAACTATGGTGGTAATATTTTTTACTCTCTGTAGGAAGGCTGTTTCCTATGGTCTAAAGAGCTATCCCTCTTTAGATTAACAGTTAAACTTTTTTTGTTTTTTTTTGAGATGGAGTCTTGCTCTGTCACCCAGGCTGGAGTGCAGTGGCACAATCTCGGCTCACTGCAAGCTCCGCCTCCCAGGTTCACGCCATTCTCCTGCCTTAGCCTCCCAAGTAGCTGGGACTACAGGCGCCCGCCACCACGCCCGGCTAACTTTTTTTTTTTTTTTTTTTTTGTATTTTTAGTAGAGACAGGGTTTCACCGTGTTAGCCAGGATGGTCTCAATCTCCTGACCTCGTGATCCGCCCGCCTCGGCCTTCCAAAATGATGGAATTACAGGCGTAAGCCACCGCGCCTGGCAATTAACAATTAAACTTATAGGGAGATTAAGTAGTTCTGTGAGTAAGTTTAAAGTTGAACAAAGATTCTATCTTGGACAACCAGCTATCACCAGGTTCCGTAGGCTTATTGCCGCTACTCATGAATCTTCCACCTATTTTGCCACATAGGTGGGTGTGCTCTTTCAGCTGTTCTTGGGTAGCTCATCTGGTTTCAGGGGACTTGGCTATGGTTCTCTGTGTAATGTTATTTCTAGTTATGCAGAAGGTATACGGGTTTGTCTTTGCTTTTTAATGCTTGATTCAGTTCTTTCATCTTTCCCTTATGGTACTATGTCTATCGCACCAGGGTAAAAATTTCTATTGTCTATACTTTTGTCTAAGGTAAATGGTTTGATTAAGATAGTTTGATAATATTTTTAGTGAGGTTTGGGGCTAGAGTTGGCTCAAAGTGATCAGGTCGTGATGAAATTTTCCAGGTGAAAGCCGGATGCTTTGGGTTAAGCTACACTTTGGTTTGTCCAAGCACACTGTCCAGTATGCTTAACATGTTACAACTTATCTCCTCTATATGTACATACAGAGTTTTTAGTAATAGTAATTTCTAGAATAATATTTGAGGAGGGTGATGGGCGGTGTGTGCGTGCTTCCTGGCCTTATTCAACCAAGCACTCTGCTCTTGGTTTACTGCCAAATCCTCCTTGAGCCCTTAGATGTCATAAAGGTTGTCGTGAGATTTTCTGAGTATAGAAAATGTAGCCCATTTCTTGCCACCTCATGAGCTACACCTTGACCTAATGTTTTTATTTGTATACTTGTGCTTACTCTACAACCTTTTTAGGGTTTGCTGAAGATGACAGTATACACACTGGGGGCAAGAGGTGGTGAGGTATATCAGGGTTTATCGATTATAGAACAGGCTCCTCTAGAGGGATATAAAGCACTGCCAAGTCCTTTGAGTTTTAAGCTGTTGCTTGTAGTACTCTGGAGAATGGTTTTGTTAATTAACTATTAGAGTTTAGGGCTAAGCATAGTGAGGTATCTAATCCCAGTGTGGGTCTTAGCTATTGTGTCTTCAGGGTATTAAAGCCACTTGCATAGTATATTTTATTTCAGCTGGAGGTTTTTTACAACTTAGATGGAGTTTAGCTTTATTGAGGCCAGACCTTAAACACTCTTTATGCCGAGTTCTATTAACTTGGGTTAATGGTATGGCCACAGTAGCTGGCACGAAATTGACCAACCCTAGATATCAGTATAGCTTAAACTTTCGTTTATTACTAACGATTTATCACTGCTGTTTCCCCTGGGGGTGTGGCTGAGCAAAGTGTTTTGAGCTGCATTTGTGCGTGCTTGATACCTGCTCCTTTTGATCTGGGTGATCTAGAGGGCATTTTCACTGGGGCGGGGGTGCCTGCATGTGTAATCTTACTAAAAGCTAATAGAAAGGCCAGGACCAAACCTATCTGTTTATGGGGATGTGCAGACCCATCTAGACACTTTCAGTGTCTTGCTTTGAATAATTAAGCTACATTAACTGCATAAATACTTAAGTGTAAAATTAAAATACGAGAAGGAAAGAAGTAAGTATAAATAGTCGTTTACAGATCCGGGAATTCAGGGTCTTTAAAGTTGAATTGGCAGAGGTTTGGCTGAGAGGACTACTCATAATTCGGATATAATTGATTTAGGGTATGGCATATGGGGTAGCACTTTCAGAGGGGTATGCTCAAGGTATATTAGTATTAGGGTGGAAATTTAGTTATTGTATTTATTATATAAAATGGAGGCTTAATTTAGTAGGAGGGTCTCAAGATTTTTAGGAAAATGACATCGATCGAGGGGCAGCTGTTGGGGTATTCATGGTTAAAATATGATTTCTGGGCTCTGACTGGGTTGCATTTTAGTCTCTTGTTTTGGGGGTTTGGTGAGGGTACACTTACCTAGGTTGACGGTAAAGTCAGAGATGGGGGGTTGCAGATTTAATCGGAAATAGTTCTTGAAAGTGAGTGGACATGCATGAGCATACATGCCTATTGATTAATTGTTATGTCTTTCAAGCATGAATTAATTAATACCTTATGGTTATTGTGCCAGCCTGGAATATTCAATACAAGCTCAGCTTCTACAATTGATTCGGCAGGAATCAAATCCAAGTTCATCTACGGCGGATTCGGAAGGGACTAGACCTTCCGCAATGGTGAGTGATAGCATCCCCCAAAGTTAGAAATACCCAAGCATGACAGTGCTCCCGTGACTGGTTAGTAGGGTGATAGTCATTAGTCCATCAAGATGTCTTATTTAAGGGGAACGTGTGGGTGATCTTAGTTTTATGGCCCTGAAGTAAGAACCAGATGCCAGGTACAGTTTCAGGATAGTCACCCCCAAGTGTTATGGGCCTGGAGCGAGGAGAGTAGCACTCCAGAGCGGGATGATGATTTATTGGAGGTTGGTAGATTAAGAGACAAAAATCTGGCAGAGGATATCCATATTGACAAGGGATTTCTTGACTGAAATGTGCCATGTCCAATGAACGAATATATGCGCTATGCAATATTAAGAATTTCTAGTACGGATCAATATTCGTATGGATTAGGTTTTGTTGTACAGTCAATAGTAGTATATATACGCATATATATATGTGTGTGTGTGTGTGTATATATATATATAAACAAAAATGGCCCATAATCCCACTGCTGAGATGGCCTCAGTTGATCTTTAAAAACAAAACAAAAACAAGAAACAAACAAAACAAAGGGAATATCTGCACCGGGTTGGGACATTCAAAAAGCATCAAAAGGCAACAGGCATTACCGCTACAGTTGCTCAAGCCAGAAACTCTGCAGTCTGTGACCCTTCTCCTTCATTGTTTTGCATTCCACAACCAAATGCTGATCATGACCTGTCGATTCTGCCTCTACACATAACTGATCCACCCCCTTTTCTCCTCCCCCACCAGCAGCCTCCTGATTGTTCATCTGGACGATTCGAACAGCCTCCTTCTGCCCTCCCCAACTCACACACACACCTGTTTTCCTCTAAGCCCACTTCTACATGGCACCAAGAATGGCTGTTTCCTTCTGGAGCCCACAGGCCCTGCGTGCTGCCTCCAGCCTCCCTCTACCCTCACTAACCCTTCGCCTCATCCACGCCAGGTGCTTGGACCCATTGCAGAGCCTTGGCCCAGGCTGAGCAGTTGGCTCCTGTGCACAGGCTCCCAAGCTGGCTCCTCTCATCCTTCAAGTCTCAGCTTAAACAGCAATGCAGAAAGACCATTCCTGACTACCCAAGCCAAAAAGGTGTCATCTCTGTTTTCATGCACCTCAATCCTACTTTTGCTTTTTTTTTGAGACGGAGTTTCGCTTTTGTCACCCAGGCTGGAGGGCAGTGGCACAATCTCAGCTCACTGCAACCTCTGCTTCCCAGGTTCAAGCAATTCTCCTGCCTAGACTCCTGAGTAGCTGGGATTACAGGCGTGCATACCACACCCAGCTACTTTTTGTATTTTTAGCAGAGATGGGGTTTCACCATGTTGGTCCAGCTGGTCTTGAACTCCTGACCTCAGGTGATCTGCCCTTCTCAGCCTCCCAAAGTGCTGGGATTACAGGAGTGAGCCATCATGCCTGGCCCTGCTTTTGCTTTTTAATGGTACCTATCGCATACATTTACAGTGCTCTCACTCATCCGTGTACTTGGCTCATCTCTGTCTCCCTATGGGGCCACGAGCCACAGAGGGCAAGAGCTGACCCCATCTCACACCCCACTGCATCCTCGCACCACATCAACTCCACGTCAGGTGAACATATGTGCCAGGTGTCGTGGTGAGTGTTGCATATGCATGCATTCTCATTCAATCTTCACCTGCAAAGTAGGTTTTTTCCCCCTCCATTTTGTATATGAGGAAACTAAAGTTTGGAAAGGTTAAGTAACAAGCCCAGGTCACACAGTTGGGGAATGACATGGCCAGGACTCAGCTCCGTGTGTCTGGCCCCCGTCCATGCTGTCCACACTGCACTGTCCTCTCTCACTTGTGCTGCCTGGTTCCTCCCTTCCCATGGTGCACATCTGCTGAGCGAATGCAAGGACAGTGGCGCAGCAGGTTTAAGCAGAGAAGGTGCCAGGTCTCGGCCTGAGTCTCACCCGAGTTCTTACCATGTAGGCCACTGACGCCAGCTCACAGATGATGCCCTGAGCGCCAAGCTCCGTCATGTCAATCAGTCCTGAAACGTCAGCACACACAGAACACATTTCAAAAAGTATGTGAACATTTTCCTTATGAAACTAGAACTTATTTTAAGAGAACCCAAGAATGCCCCCAAGAAGCATAACCTGGTGGCAGAATTCACCGCGTGTGCTGAGAAGCCCAGACATCCTTCCCCGAGCAGTTGCCATGACCATGATCTCAGGCAGCTCAGATGAACACAGGCTCATTCTACAAATCCCTCCTCCACCAGGGAACAAAACATCAGGTTCCAAGTAGAAAAAAGAATGGCCAGGTGCAGTGGCTCACACCTGTAATCCTAGTACATTGGGAGGCTGAGGTGTCAGGATCACCTGAGCCCAGGAGTTTGAGACCAGCCTGGGCAACATAGTGAGACCCCCATCTTTACAAAAAAAAAAAATTAGCTGGGTGTGGTGGCACACTCCTGTAGTCCCAGCTACTCAGGAAGCTGAGGCCAGAGGATCACTTGAGCCCAGGAGGTCGAGGCTGTAGTGAGCTGTGATTGCACCACTGCACTCCAGCTTGGGTGACAGACTGAGACCCTACCCCCACCCCCAAAAAGCAGAAAAAGGTGAGGCTGTTAGAGTTGCAAGTCACTCCCTAGAGAGACATGGGGTCACATGGTGGGAGGGGAGGCAGAAGGCTGCAGAACTCTACAGATAGCTGATGGGACTGTTGATGTGTGCAAGTGTCCGTGGAAATGGCAACGTCGTCACTGTCACCCTCTGCATCGACTGTTACTTTACTGATAACAAGATGGCTAAGGTAAATATCTATGGCAAAAATTATTACAGTTCCAACAGAAACATAGGCCATGGCTAAAACAGGGCTGAATCAGTCACCCTGCGTACATACGACTCTTAGAAATTTGGCTTGGGCTGGGCATGGTGGCTTATGCCTGTAATCCCAGCACCTTGGGAGGCCAAGGCAGGTGGATCACTCGAGGTCAGGAGTTCCTGGCCAACACTGTGAAACCCCATCTCTACCAAAAATACGAAAATTAGCCAGGCGTGGTAGTGCACGCCTGTAGTCTCAGCTACTTGGGAGGCTGAGCCAGTCGCTTGAACCAGGGAGGCAGAGGTTACAGTGAGCCAAGATCACGCCACTGTACTCCAGCCTGGGTGACAGAGCAAGTCTCTGTCTCAAAAAAATAAATTAATTAAAATTAAAATTAAAAAACAATTTGGCTTGATGTCTGGCAAAAGTCAGCTGAGGCACAAGCTAGTTCATGAGGCCTGGGGTGGGGCTTTTGTTCTTTCAGTTGGTGACCTCTGACAAACCTCTGACCGGCAGCTTCCCTTTCCTCACTTACAAAATGAAGGGTACTGCAGTAGAGCCAAAACCCCACCCAACCTGAGTCTGCTAACAATGGCATGAGGGCTTAAACCTATATTGGAAACCGCCACAAGAGCCTGATGAAATGAGGCAGGACAAAGAAGCAAAGCTGGAGCTTCCTGGGAATCTCTGGAGATGTGACTGGCCGGGCTGAGGACAGCTTTCGGATGGACTGCTGACAAACCTGCAAGGAAGTTTCCGATCTCAAAGGTCCACTGCTCAGTGCACACCATGAACATACTGGGAATAACCAGGTGGATGTAGGAGCCGCACTCCTGGAAGCACTCCCTCGTCCAACCTAGGGAACAGGAAAGAAAACAGGCATTTGTTTTTCAACAGTCTCTGGCACCAACAATTCTGTTTCACATACCTGTACCCTGCAAATGGCCAGAGACAAGGCGCAACCTCAGTTCTCCAGCAAAATATAAAGATGCCAAATGGATTGAGATGGGCGGCACTAAGCTGGCAAGACTCAGTAGATGCCCTTTCACCCACACATTCTACTCCTGGGTATAAATGGCAGAGGGATTTTTGTAGACCTCTATAAAAAAACATATAGAATATTCCCTGTGGCAGACGTTAGTTGAGGGGTGTGGGAGACAACATGGAACTAGAGGAATAAAATATGATAGATGCACATTATAATTAAAAGCAAAACTGATGTATATATAGCAATGTGGATATTTTAAAATACACTATGTATTTAAAATACATAGTGCTCACCAGCAACAAAAGTAAACATAGATAAAACTTGTATGCATCAAAGGACACAATCTGCAGAGTAAAAGGGCAACCCACGGAATGGGAGAAAATATTTGCAAATCATATAAGGATATCTGGATATCATAATGTCCAGAATACATAAAACATTTCTATGGCCAGGTGCAGTGGCTCACGCCTGTAATCCCAGCACTTTGGGAGGCCGAGGTGGGTGAATCACCTGAGGTCAGGAGTTCGAGACCAGCCTGGCCAACATGGTGAAGCTCTGTCTCTACTAAAAATACAAAAAATTAGCCAGGCATGGTAGCAGACACCTGTGATCCCAGCTACTCGGGAGGCTAAGGCAGGAGAATCGCTTGAACCTGGGAGGCGGAGGTTGCAGTAAACCGAGATTGCACCACTGCACTCCAGGCTGGGCAACAGAGTAAGACTCCATCTCAAAACAACAACAACAACAACAACAACAAAAATTCCTATACTCAACAACAAAAAAAGAAGTAACCTGATTTTAAAAAAGGGAGGGCAACAGACTTGAAGAGGCATTTCTCCAAAGATGATATATAAATGGTCAACAAATATATGAAAAGATGCTCAACATCTTTGTATTGGAAAATAACCTTGGAGCGTCTTCCATAGGTCATATTTTATCACAACAAATAGAACCATGCCCCGCTCTGGCATACAGAGCCAGGGACTCCGTCTTCCTGTCTATTTTTCCATTCCACTCCCCTACCCAACCCTCCATTTTACCCTTTGTTAAACCATTCCTAAATTTTCTTCTCCTTTTCCCCACTATCCCCAAGCTTCCCTGTGTACATCTGTTGGGGAAACCTCTAAGAGACGGTTTCTGAGGTCCACCTCCCAGGAGAACCTGGGTGGCCCAGGCCTCCTGTTTCTGGACATGGGTCAACCAACTGGTGCTCACACTTCCCTGTGGGACTCCAGCTTCCCGGGCCAGCGCCTCGTTCAGCTTTCTGACAGAAGGTGTGTTTCACTGATGTGTTCTTATGTTCCATCCTCAGCCAGCCTTTAAAGATTTTCTAGCCACACTGAGGAGCCTGGCTCTGGCTCCATGCACAGAAGTGTCCCCAGTGAGGGACAGGCGAATTGATAGTGCTTTCTTTCTGGGACCCTCATCTCCTCAAGCTTCATAAGGATGCAATTGGGCTCAGTTTCTTACAAGTCCAAGATGCTAGGAGAATTCCTAAGGTGTCTGCCCTACTCTGTCTTTGCTGGGTGGCCCCTTTCAGCCTTCATAGACCACAGCAACTCCCTTCTGTAGGCGAACTCCGCCTCAACACGCAATCAGCTTACACATCGCTTCTTCCCAGGCACCATCCCTGTCTCTCCACCCACTAACCCACTGACCTTCCTTCCAACAGCCTGAGCCAGCTGCTCCTCCTGTGGGGTCCTGTGGCACCCAGTTCTCACCTGGCACACAGACCACCTGAACACCCAACTCTATTTCCTGTCCACCTGTCCATATTCCCTCTACCAGACGATTTCACTCTCGCTATCCCCAGTCCCAGGGACAGGAGACAGCACACAGCAGACATTCAGTATCTGTTGAATGCAGGGGTCGTGACTTACACCACTCTGAGGTCCAGGGCATAGAGCAAGAGGACATTTATGACCACGTTGATGACATTAGCTGCAATCCTGGTAATAACTTAAGGCATGATGACGCCCTAAAACCCCCAAACAAATAGGAAAACATTCACATTTTCAAAAGCTGATTAGCTAGCCTGTCAAGTGAACACTCACAGTGAAACAGGGAACAGTTTAAATGATGGCAAAGTTACTCAGGACTGGAATGGTCAGGAGCTGAGATGACCAGATTAGTCTCCTCCGTTGGTGCAGCATCTGGCTATCCCAACTGGAAGCTTGCAACTGCTTCTGAATAACAGCAGCAGAGAGAAAAAACCTCCTGAAGGGCAAATGGGCCCTGGCATGAAGTGAAGGAGAGGCGGCTTGGAAGATATCTGGGCCAAGTTGCTAAAGTTCTTGCATACAAGACACCCAGCAATGCCTGCTTCATAGCAGGTGTGCAGAACATGTTCACCCTATTGTTGTAGGCACCAGTCACTCATTTCTTTTGTTTATGCTGTCTATTCAAACATTTTCTTTCAGTAAAACCTCTCTTTCGTCCCTGCATTGAAACAGAGAGCTGACTGTTACCAAAGCTGGGCAAGGCAAGAAGGCTGCGGCCTCAGATGGGCGAGAAGGGACCTGGGGAGGCAGAGCTCTGCTTCACTCCACTGTCCACCCAAATCTTGCCCTCAGACTCCTTCGCTGCTCCCTAGTGGCTGTAGGGACCCCGGGACCTCCTCTCTAAAGCAGAAGCACAGGAGCCAGGTCCCAGGCCAGATGCAAAGCTGGCACCAGCCCCAAGAGAGGGGAGGGGTCGGGGCAGGGGCTGCAGAGAGAAGTGGGTGGTGGTGATTGAAAGGGGAATGGGATGGATTGATACAGCCGTCTCTCTTGGGCTAGACAAAATTCACCTACAAGGCCTCAGTCTCTCAGGCAAAAAATTCTAGGGTAGAATTACAGGGGGAAAAAATGTAAATTACTTTTATAGAACATTCCCTACGAATATTTACTAGACATTTCCAGGATTATGGAGTAAAAATTATAAAAAGAATCTGTACCTGACTTTGTAAATATCTTTTCTGCAGCTGGAACAAGAATGCTGCCTGTAAGTTTAAAAAGAAAAACAAACACTTCTCATTAATATAAATTCCAACGGTTTAGTTTAGTTCCGGTTTTTAATCTTAAATAAGACACTCCCCCTTGATGTGTGATCTCAGAGAACCTCACTCACGTGAGACAATGCTAGGGCACTATTTGGAATTTTCCAGAGTGGATAAAAGATGTACTCCCTGAAGAACTGACGCAGGCAGATTCCAACTGGCTGAGGCAGAAGCCACCATCTTGACATTTCGAACAGCTCCGAGGGTGCTGGAATGCAGCACTCCCCAAATCCTGGATGATCCAGAAACAGTCTGGTTGATTTGCAATCAGAAGTAACCATAGAACAAGGAATCAGGAAGGAAATGTCTTCCCCTCATCAATCTTTGTCTCTTTTTTTTTTTTTTTTTTTTTTGAGACGGAGTCTTGCTCAGTGGCCCAGGTGTAGTGCAGTGGCGCGATCTGGGCTCACTGCACGCTCCGCCTCCCAGGTTCACGCCATTCTGCCTCAGCCTCCCAAGTAGCTGGGACTACAGGTGCCCGCCACCACACCCGGCTGATTTTTTGTATTATTAGTAGCGACAAGGTTTCATCGTGTTAGCCAGGATGGTCTCGATCTCCTGACCTCATGATCCACCCGCCTCAGCATCCCAAAGTGCTGGGATTACAGGTGTGAGCCACTATGCCCGGCCCAATCTTTGTCTTTAATTTAAGCTACTGGACATCAGAGTGGTACATGTCCTGAGAGTCAGCAAGGGAGGGACAACAGGGCCAAGAAATACATGTCGGGCTTTTGGCATGAACTCCACCAAGATGGAGAAACAAACAAGAGCGGGGGAGGGAAGGGGCATGCGCAGGGCGACACATGTGAGCTGCTTCATGTCGTGAGACACAACAGCCTTGAAACTTACAGGAAGGGCAGGAATGAGGCCGGGCGCGGTGGCTCACGCCTGTAATCCCAGCACTTTGGGAGGCCGAGGTGGGCGGATCACGAGGTCAGGAGATCGAGACCATGCTGGCTAACACAGTGAAACCCCGTCTCTACTAAAAATACAAAAAAATTAGCCGGGCGCGGTGGCAGGTGCCTGTAGCCCCAGCTATTCGGGAGGCTGAGGCAGGAAAATGGCGTGAACCCGGGAGGCGGAGCTTGCAGTGAGCCGACATCGCGCAACTGCACTCCAGCCTGGGCAACAGAGCCAGACTCCGTCTCAAAAAAAAAAAAAAAAAAAAAAAAAGGAAGGGCAGGAATGAAAATCAGCACATAAATTTGGGCTATCCTGAAACAAACAAAATAGCCTTCAGTTAATATTAAAACAGTTGCTGGTCATATTGTCTTCAAATTGAACCCACAGAGTATTTTCTAAAAATTAAAAATTATTTACTTTTTGGAGACAGGGTCTCACTCTGATGCCCAGACTGGAGTAGAATGGCACCATCATAGCTGGCTGTAACCTCAAACTCCTGGGCTCAAGTAATCCTCCTGCCTTGGCCTCCCAAAGTGCTGAGATTACAGACATGAGCCACCACACCCAGCCTAAAAATGAGAGAAACTTAATAACAACTTTAAGTGTTTTTCTTCAACCTACACAAACATGACATTAAGTCTACTAAATGTCTGCTCTCTAAGGGGAAGTCTGACCACGTCCCATTTTTCAGCTCATTCCTAGCATGAAAGGTGGAGTGAACACAGCAAAATGAACTAAAACTTGGGCAAAATTCAGAAACCATTTGAAAGTGTCAGGGTCACCTAACAGTGAGTGAGACAGTCTTCTAGAAAGGACCACGCACCCCAAGGACAATACCAGAGAATACACTGGAATTATAGGTTAAAGAAAAAACCCAACTCTAAAGTCATACGTGAAGGCGATTACACTGCTATTCTACTTCAGGGGAAAAATATTCTGTGCATTTGCCAGACAGCAAAATGGAGGGACTCGGTGAACGGGAGACAGGCCAGGCACACAACACCCTGGTCCTGTATCTTGTCACCCTGGGTCAGGTGGTCCCTGCAGCCCCCAGACCCTGTGGCCCATAGTCACAGCTTTCATTTTTTGTTGTTGTTGTTTTGTTGTTGTTGTTGTTTGAGACAGAGTTTTGCTCTTGTCACCCAGGCTGGAGTGCAATGGCACGATCTTGGCTCACTGCAACCTCCGCCTCCCGGGTTCAAGCAACTCTCCTGCCTCAGCCTCCCGAGTAGCTGGGATTACAGGCACCTACCACCACGCCTGGCTAACTTTTTTGTATTTTTAGTAGAGACGGGGTTTCACCATGTCGGCCAGGCTGGTCTCGAACTCCTGATCTCAGATGATCCACCTGCCTCGGCCTCCCAAAGTGCTGGGATTACAGGCGTGAGCCACCGCGCCCGGCCAGCTTTCATTTTTGAAAGGGATCAAGACCATGTGATTGGCCGAAAACCTCCACACAGGTACAATGACCAGATAGCCACTTACTCTTAACCTAGGATTGAGAAACGGGGGACCTCACCTGGAGACTTAGGGTCTTGTTTTAAGAGCAGGAGGATGCTCTCGGCGTTGACCAAGTCGGCCCAGCAGGGAAAGCAGCACAGCATAAGGATGAGGATCCCTCTCTGAAGTATGATCCCCACGCGCTTGAGGTTCTTGCCTCCAAAGGACTTGAGAAAACAAATGCGCTGCTAACAGCATATGCCGGGCAGGCCCAGGCTGGGGGCCTGCACCACAAGCAACCCCTTCCAGGGGCGCCTGCCCGCTGCCCAGGCAGACCTGTTTCCCGTCATCTGCTCCCGCCCTCCCCACCAACAGCTGACAGCATTGGGGGAGCTTCTGAGCCAGGGACAACCAGTAAGCTAGCCGGCCCCTGTGGCATTTTACACATGTCCTGGGACAATGCGTCCCTGCTCCCAGGAGCTGGGACTGTTAACATGGAGGGTAGAGGCAGCAGAAACTGAAGCTTAAAAGAGAGTTTTCCACATGGGGGGAGACAGATGCCGCAGGAGAACGTGTGCCATGGCAGAAGGTGAACTTGTGGGGGACTCAGGGCCAGGGATACCAGGGGAGGGTGCAGTGGAAGAAAAGCACACACTGTAGGCTGAGAAGGGCAGCTAGCAGGGCGGCAAGAACTTCGGGGCGCGGGAGGTCATGGAGGCCAAGGCAGTGCTCTAGAAAGCAGGGATGGCCAGTGGATTAAGGACGGCCAAGCGCTCACCTGAGGATTTTGTCACAGGAGGCCGGGAAGAGGCCAGGCCCAGTGGGCTGGGCAGGAATGAACAAGGCATCAATGGGGGCTGAGTCGGGAGTGCAGGCCAGGCCCGAGTGCAAAGAACACCTTCAAGAAGCTTGGCTTGAAGGAGGCCAGCAGGGAAGGCGGGGTGGTGGTAAGGGAGGGCGATTTTAGGGTATGGGACACCAGACTGGGAGGAGCAAAGGACAAAATGCCCTTGAGCAGGTGGCCCCAGAGGACAGCACTAGTCAAGCTGACTCTGCTGGGTTTTTTTTGTTTTTTTTTTCTGAGACGAAGTCTTGCTCTGTCGCCCAGGCTGGAGTGCAGTGGTGAGATCTCAGCTCACTGCAACCTCTGCCTCCCGGATTCAAGTGATTCTCCCACCTCGGCCTCCTGAGTAGCTGGGATTACAGGCGCCCACCACTGAGCCTGGCTAATTTTTGTATTTTTAGCGGAGATGGGGTTTCATCATGTTGGCCAGGCTGGTCTCGAACTGCTGACCTCGGGTGATCTGCCTGCCTTGGCATCCCAAAGTGCTGGGGTTACAGGTGTGAGCCACTGCACCTGGCTGACCCTGGTTGTATTTCCAGTCATTAGCAGCCGTGTAGTCCCAGCTACATGGGAGGCTGAGGCAGAAGGATCTCTTGAGCCCAGGAGTTCAAGCCCAGCCTGGGCAACACAGGGAGACCTCACCTCCAAAGATAAAAATAATTTTTTTTAAAAAGATGCTCTATGACTTAAAATGGGCTACCTAGCTACCTCACAACTGTAAATTAGAAATATCTTGAGTTGAAAATGCATTGAATGCATCTAACCTACCAAACATCACAGTTTAGCCTGGCCCACTTTAAATGTGCTCAGAGTGCTTACATTAGCCTACAGCTGAGTAAAATAATCTTAGATAAAGCCTATTTGTGGTACAGTGTTGACTGTCTCATGGAATCTACTGGACGGTACTGAAAGTGGAAAGCAGAATGGTTGTATGGGGCTTGAAGTGCAGCTACTGAACGCGTGTCACTGTTGTACCATCACAAAGCTGAAAAATCTAAGTCGGGGACCATCTGTATTTGACAAATAAAATACAACAAAACCCATAGGGTGGATGGTCCTAGAAAGTCTCTATTATGAAAGGTAACTGTCAAAAAACGGTATGTGGGGGAGGATGGTCCTCACCTGAGACATGAGGGTGTCATAAGCTGGGGCTAAGCCAGTGCCAACTCCAATCCCAGTAACGTTCACCACCTGCAAGAGAACCACAGACCTGGTGTGGCAGAACTTCAGGGGACGACACCAGTTCAGGGCCACATCAGACAGCTCCCTCTTCATGGAGGAACCTCAACAAGCTTGTCTCTAAAGGGCAACTCACAGATCAAACGGGTGTCTACATCTATCCTTATTGATTATTGATTATTGATTTTAGATCAAATGGGTGTCTACATCTATCCTTATTGATTATTGAACAAAAATGTACCTTCTAACTAAAGGACGATAACCACCTTGTGTCAACTGGGGAAATATGAAACCTAGTTTTTCTTAAAACAGTTTAGCACGTTATAATTTCTATATTTAAGGTTAAATTGTGGGCCAGGTGTGGTGGCTCATGCCTGTAATCCCAGCACTTTGGGAGGCCAAGGCAGGTAGATCACTTGCAGCCAGGAGTTCGAGACCAGCCTGACCAACATGGTGAAACCCCATCTCTACTAAAAATACAAAAATTAGCCAGGCATAGTGGCGGGCGCCTGTAATCCCAGTTACTTGGGAGGCTGCGGCAGGAGAATCGCTTGAACCCAGGAGGTGGAGGTTGCAGTAAGCCAAGATCATACCCTTGTACTCTAGCCTGGGTGACAGAGTGAGACCCTGTCTCAAAAAAATAAAAAATAAATAAAGTTGTGGTTAATATCAAAAGGTGATGCCCCGATCTGCCAGTAGGATGTGCATTTAGTAATAATAACAGCAAACTTTTATTGAGCACATACTATGTGCCAGGCACTGCCCTAAGCCCCTCATGTACATGGTGCTAGGACCACTCATCTCATTTTTTGTTTTGGGTAACCTGAGTTACACAAAGTGTATGTCCCTTGCCCAAGTTACTCAGATGGTGACCTGAGTCTGGGAAGTCTGGCTCCAGATCCCCAGCTTTAGTCCTCCAGTGAGGAACAGGACTAGTTGTGTCACCCCCTTGACCAGACCTCACCCAGTCCCTGACAACCAAGGGCACATAGAGTAGCCCGCAGGTAGGGTGCGAGAGGCATGCAGGGCAAGGGGCTGAAAGACCCTCGTTTGCGTCCTGGGTCTCACGGTTACTGGCGATGGCAGCCCCAGGTGAGTTAGCTTCTTCACTGACCACGACTCTGGCCTGGTGAACACAAACTCCAGCCCCACCACATAACTGACAGGCCATACACATACTGCCCAGCGGGACCCCATGAGACCAGGGTCTCCATCTAACCATGCCCCAGGAGGGCTGTGGCACAATGAGGATATACCCACACAGCGACACTGAATCAGCCAGGGGAGAGGGGCATGACTAAAGCTCCCAAAACCCTCGGACTGCCAGGAAAACAGAAAGGTAAAGCATGCCAATTTATGAAAAGTTTTGTGTTTTAAAAAGTCACACAGAGCTGGGCATGGTGGCTCATGCCTGTAATCCCAGCACTTTGGGAGGCCGAGGTGGGCAGATCACTTGAGGCCAGGAGATCAAGAGCAGCCCGGTCAACATGGCAAAACCCCATCTCTAGTAAAAATACAAAAATTAGCCAGGAGTGGTGGTATGCACCTGTAGTCCCAGCTACTCAGGAAGCTGAGGCACAAGAATTGTTTGAACCTGGGAGGCAGAGGTTGCAGTGAGCTGAGACTGTGCCCCTGCACTGTAGCCTGGGCAACAGAGCAAGACTCTGTCTCAAAAAAAAAAAAAAAAAAAAAAAAAAAAGTCACATAGGAGGGTAGGGGGATGAGGGGGATAGGGAGAGATGTGTTAAAGGATACAAAGTTACAGTTAGACAGAAGGAATAGGCTCCTGTGTTCCACCACACTGTGGGATGACTTCAGGAAACAATCACAGATAGCTTCAAATAGCTGGAAGGATACTGAAGCCTGGGCAACATGACCAGACCCCATCTCTACAAAAATTTTAAAAATTAGCTGGACATTGGCCGGGTGTGGTGGCTTATGCCTGTAATCCCAGCACTCTGGGAGGCCGAGGCAGGTGGATCACCTGAGGTCAGGATTTCGAGACCAGCCTGGCCAATACAGTGAAACCCTATCTCTACTAAAAATACAAAAATTAGCTGGGTGTGGTGGCACACGCCTGTAGTCCCAGCTACTCAGGAGGCTGAGGCAGGAGAATCGTTTGAACCCGGGAGATGGAGGTTGCAGTGAGTCACTGCACTCCAGCCTGGGTAACAGAGCGAGACTCTGTCTCAAAAAAAAAAAAAATTTTTTTGCTGGACATGGTGGCACACAACTGTGGTTCTAGCTACTTAGAAGGCTGAGGCGGGAGGATCACTTGAGCCCAGGGGTTTGAGGCTGCAGTGAGCTGTGATTGCGCCACTGCGCTCCAGCCTGGGTGACAGGGCAAGTTTCTGTCTCAAAACAAAAAAAAGAGAAAGAAATAAAAGAAAAGAAAATATTGAATATTCCCAACACAAAGAAATGAGAAATGTGTTACTCTCCCCCGGGGCTCAGTGTACCCATGTAAGCAGGACCATGGCCTTGGGCCCCGCAGCTTCCGCTGTCACAAGCTTTTATCAAACTGAGCTCTGACGTTAGACCTCTCGCTTACAACGCACAACTTTATAAAGGATAGAACAAAAATTGCTACTCTGTCTCCGGCGGCAAGCTGCCCAGAACACCACGCTCCATGTCATGGTGTTTGCCTTCTGAAGGTCAAGGGGAATGTGGCTGAGGCTCAGTACCCAGGCCTGCCCTTCCACTGAATCAAGGCTTCCATAAAACCTCAGCACAGTTTCCAGCCTATCCCGTGCCAACTAACCCCCGGCTCCCAGCTTTTCCACCCATGTTTCTTTGAACCAATTCTAACAGCTATTTATTTATCCTTCTTTTAAGGAAGTATTTGTGTAAACTAGTTCAAATTCTTCGTGGAACAAGATGGAAAATAAATAGAATGTTCCTTTATTAAACACACACACACACACATACTTTTGTTAGTCCTTTTATACGATGAACATTTTTCCAAAGGTAAAAAATTTTGTTTTCACAGTTATCTTAAAAATGAGTCTATCATCTTCCTAGAAGATTTCACTGCAGCCTCCGCCTCCCGGTTTCAAGAGATTCTCCTGCCTCAGCCTCCTGAGTAGTTGAGATTACAGGCACCTACCACCACGCCTGGCTAATTTTTGTGTTTTTAGTAGAGACGGGGTTTCGCCATGTTGGTCAGGTTAGCCTCAAACTCCTGACTTCAGATGATCTGCCCGCCTCAGCCTCCCAAAGTGCTGGGATTACAGGCGTGAGCCACCGTGCCGTGCCTAACCACAGGAATTTCTGTAGCCGGTTCCTGATAAGGGGCTCTGTGCTCTTCCACCTTTGGCCAAGGGCGGTGGTATTTCAGCTAAGTTGTCAAGACAATTTTGGCCAACATGGTGAAACCCCGTCTCTACTAAAAATACAAAAATTAGCCAGGCACGGTGGTGGGCGCCTGTTATCCCAGCTACTCAGGAGGCCGAGGTGGGAGAATCACTTGAATCCGGGGGGCGGAGGTTGCAGTGAGCCGAGATCTCGCCACTGTACTCCAGCCTGGGCGATAGAGCAAGACTTCGTCTCAGAAAAAAAAACAACAAAAAACCAGCAGAGTCAGCTTGACTAGTGCTGTCCTCTGGGGCCACCTGCTCAAGGGCATTTTGTCCTTTGCTCCTCCCAGTCTGGTGTCCCATACCCTAAAATCGCCCTCCCTTACCACCACCCCGCCTTCCCTGCTGGCCTCCTTCAAGCCAAGCTTCTTGAAGGTGTTCTTTGCACTCGGGCCTGGCCTGCACTCCCGACTCAGCCCCCATTGATGCCTTGTTCATTCCTGCCCAGCCCACTGGGCCTGGCCTCTTCCCGGCCTCCTGTGACAAAATCCTCAGGTGAGCGCTTGGCCGTCCTTAATCCACTGGCCATCCCTGCTTTCTAGAGCACTGCCTTGGCCTCCATGACCTCCCGCGCCCCGAAGTTCTTGCTGCCCTGCTAGCTGCCCTTCTCAGCCTACAGTGTGTGCTTTTCTTCCACTGCACCCTCCCCTGGTATCCCTGGCCCTGAGTCCCCCACAAGTTCACCTTCTGCCATGGCACACGTTCTCCTGCGGCATCTGTCTCCCCCCATGTGGAAAACTCTCTTTTAAGCTTCAGTTTCTGCTGCCTCTACCCTCCATGTTAACAGTCCCAGCTCCTGGGAGCAGGGACACATTGTCCCAGGACACGTGTAAAATGCCACAGGGGCCAGGTTGTCCCTGGCTCAGAAGCTCCCCCAATGCTGTCAGCTGTTGGTGGGGAGAGCAGGAGCAGATGGTGGGAAATGGGGCTGCCTGAGCGGCCGCCGGCACGCACCCCTGGGAGGGGGTTGCTTGTGGCGCGGGCCCCCAGCCTGGGCCTGCCCGGCATATGCTGTTAGCAGTGCATTTGTTTTCTCAAGTCCTTTGGAGGCAAGAACCTCAAGCGCGTGGGGATCATACTTCAGAGAGGGGTCCTCATCCTTATGCTGTGCCGCTTTCTCTGCTGGGCCGACTTGGTCAACACCGGGCACATCCTTCTGCTCTTAAAACAAGACCCCGACGTCTCCAGGTGAGGTTCCCAGTTTCCCAATCCTAGGTTAACAGTAGGTGGCTATCTGGTCATTGTACCTGTGTGGACATTTTTGGCCAATTACATGGTCTTGATCCCTTTCAAAAATGAAAGCTGTGACTGTGGGCCACAGGGTCGAGCCCACAGCCCCAGGGATGACAGCAGAGGCGGGGAGAGGAGAAGAGTGGACACTCAGGTGCTGAGGTCCTCTTGAACGAGGCGGCTGACTGGCCATTAGATGTCATCCACAGGGAGGAGTGACTGACGGCCCAGAAGTGAGCCCGGGGAGCACCCTGGGGGCAGTGATGGTTGGCAAGCAGTGATCAGAAAAGGTAGACCCCAATCCTGGGCCCTGCGGGGACACAGCAGGAAATTTCCCTGCCAGTCTTAGATCATCCCCTGTTAAGGTAGAGGCCAAGCTTGTCTTTCCCGGTGGGGACACTGGAGCAGCCATGTATACAAATCTCCTCTGCCTTCGTGCCTCTTCCTAGAGCCCCAGTCTAAACTTTCAAAGGAAACAAAAATGTCCCTTAATCCAATACATTCACCAAATAACAGGCCTGTAAATAAAATGTGTGACTAATTCCACCTGGCAAGGTCTTCTCTCCCATGTAGCTGAATGAGAAGCTCCGGTGGCCCTCCGTGTTCTTAGGGTGTGTACCCATCTCACAGGGAAAGAGGGGACATTTTCTGAGACTAGGGAAAGCCGCCTGCCATCACCAGCAGAAGTGTTTTCCACTTTCTCTGAAAGCCTGGATGAAATGCAGGAAGAAACAACTTTCCACATCACTAACAAAAGCCAGGGAAGAGACGTCCCAGGAGGTGTGATTTCAATCCATGGGAGAGGCTTTTCCACAAGGGTAAAAGGGTGGGAGCTGAATGCACTGTGTAATCCAATTAATGGCAAACAACCTAAATTACCTAAAAATCTCCTGATTTAATTTCATAATAGAAAAAAGTGCAGTTATTTCAGTTTTACACTTTTCTAAGTATTGACACGAGATCCTTCCAAATCTAATTAGTAATGGTAAGCCACAGGTCAGTCCCAGACCTGTAAAGGAAGATGCATAAGACATGATACAATTCAAATTGATTTTTTTTCTTTCCTTTTTTTTTTTTTTTTTTTGAGACGGAGTCTCCTGTTACCCAGGCGGGAGTGCAGTGGCACAATTCCGGCTCACTGCAACCTCAGGCCCCTGGGTTCAAGCGGTTCTCGTGCCTCAGCCTCCCAAGTAGCTGGGATTACAGGCGCGTGCCACCACAACTGGCTAATTTTTGTATTTTTAGTAGAGATGGGGTTTTTCCATGTTGGCCAGGCTGGTCTCGAACTCCTGACCTCAGGTGATCCGCCCACCTCGGCCTCCCAAAGTGCTGGCTAGGATTACAGGCGTTAGCCCCCGCGCCCCGCCCTGTGTGTTTGTTTTTGAGACAGGGTCTTGCTCTGTTGCCAAAGCTGGAGTGCAGTGGTGCGGTCTCAGCTCACTGCAGCCTCGATCTGCTGGGCTTAAGCGATCCTCCTGCTTCAGTCTCCCGAGTAGCTGGGACCACAGGCGGTGCCAGCACGCCGGGATAATTTTTGTATTTTTAGTAGATTTTTGTATTTTTAGTAGAGACGGGGTCTTGCTATGCTGCCCAGGCTGGTCTCGAACTCCTGAGCTCAAGCGATCCTCCCACCTGGGCCTCCCAAAGCGCTGGGATTACAGTCGTGAGCCACAGCGCCCGAGGACACCGCTCAAATCCTAAGCCTTGGCCGCCCGTCGGCTCCTACACGGGCGAAATCAGGCACCCACCGTGACGGCGAGCGTGACAGCGTCCAGCTCGACCTTGCCGAGTTGTCCACAGAAGATGGAGCTGACGAGGGCTGATGAGAAAGATCATCAACTGCGCAAGAAACTGCGGAGGCGCGGAAAGCAAGGCGCGTTCACAGCCGCCCTCCCTCCTGGAAGCCCGCGCCCACCCCCGCGCGGCGGCTGCTCCGGAGGCGTCGGGCTGGGCGTGAGGCCGCCGCACTCACCACTGGGCCCGCGAGCGCCGCCAGCTCAGCCACCTCCCGCCGCAGGTCCGGGGGCAGCGCGCCCCGCAGGCCCCACAAGCGATCACGCCATCCGAAGGCCCGGGGCCGCTATGGGGGCCGGTCCTTGGCAGCGGCGGGGAGCTCGGCGGGGACCCGGGCGTCGGCGGCCGCAAGGGCCTCCATGCTGAGGCTGGGAGCGGCTAGCGGCGGCGCGGGCGCGGGACCGCAGCGCAGTGGGAGGGCGGAGGGGGGCAAGGGGCGGCCCGGTCCCACCCAGCCCCGCCCCTCCCCGCCCCGGACCCGCTCCAGACGCCCAGGGGAATGGTCGCCGCCCGCAGAACCCTGGGGGAGGGGACCGGAAGGGCCCTTGGGCGCTGACGAAGGGAGCTCGGGGAAGGGGTCCCTGTGGGGGAGGACCCCTCGTGTGCTTTTGGATGACACGGGTTTTTATCAGGAGAGTTTGTAGGTCAGGTTGGAAGAACAAAATCCCTAGAGGGTGGGCAGACAGGACGGAGCTAGTGATTCCATCCTCCCGCGGAGCACGGGTCTGGCGCTTTCTGGCAGCTTCTCCTGGCCTGGGCATGCTGTGGGTTCAGGTGTTTCCGGGAGAGGAGGGGTCCTGTCTCGCAGGGACCCCAGCCTCCCTGCTCCTGGCGGCCCGGGGTGGCCTCCTGGCCAGCGGCTATTTGTGGCTGGTGGTTGAAAGAACCTCCTCTCATCCCCAGGGGGTCCCTGCCCTACCCGGCAAGGGGAAGGGCAGGGGGTCCTGTGCGAGGGGAATGGAGACAGGGTTCGAGGGTTCCTGACGAGGAGCTGGGGAGGGGCCTCTGCGGTGTCTGCCCCCTGCCCCCAGGCCCAACACCGAGGGCCACAGTGCAAACCTTTATCTGCCTTCCTGGAGAATGGGCCTCGTGGCCCCAAGAACAAGGCACTGAGGGTAGAGATACCTTAAGGTGGCCCCAACCAAAATCAGCAGTTGGGTGTTTTTTACTCAAAGTAGGTAACTTTTCTGATTTTGTTATTTCAGGAAAAGGCGATGCTGAGAGCATTATAGCCATCCTAGCACTAAGTCAGCAATGTAGAGGCAAATCTCTATTTAATGTTTTATTTGAGAAGAAAGAATTGCATGTTCAGGGCATCCATGTAGACCAGTTGGTCCTCGGTATGTCGGAACAACACAGAGAAGGCTGGAGGTTTTATCCAAAGAAATGTCAGTATTGCTCTTTGAGAAAGTTTATTGGCACCAGGAAGGGTCCTGGGAGTTGGCAAGCTACAACTGGTGAGCAACTGGGCAGGCAAAATTATTCCTAGAGCTTCAGCAAGTTATCTCAGCAGTTATGGATAAAGCTGGTCTCAGCTTACAGCAGGCAGTTTCACCAGCTGGATGTCCAGAGAATTACATTACTAGATTAATGTTTATGTGCCTGAGGTGCTTTTATCCCTGGCTTCTTGACTTTTGATTGGGTGTGATAAGAATGACTTAATTTGGTGTAATCCACTTTCACAGCACTGAGCATACTTAGTATGTACTGAGGCTTGCTGAATTAACAGTGTGTACCGCACCCCAGGAAGGCTTAATGAAGTAGGATTGCTACTTAAGCTAAGACCTTTATTAAAATTTTGTCCTCTGGCCAGGCGTGGTGGCTCATGCCTATAATCCCAGCACTTTGGGAGGGCAAAGTGGAAGGATTGCTTGATCCCAGGAATTCAAGACCAGCCTGGGAAACAAAGGGTAGACCCCAATATAAAAAATTAGCTAGGCGTGGTGGCACACGCCTGTGGTCTCAGCTACTCGGGAGGCTGAGGTGGAAGGATCACTTGAGCCCAGGAGGTTGAGGCTGCAGTAGGTCACGCACACACCCCTACCAGGAATTATCAGTCCTTGTTTGGATTTCCACAGCTCCAAAGATTTCCCAACTGTTTTTCAGTGCCCACAGTGCCTAGATCTAGACCTCAAATGAAGACTAACAAATGCCAGCTGGGCATGGTGGCATACCCCTGTAGTCTCAGCTACTCTGGTGGCTGACACAGGAGGATTGCTTGAAGCCCAAGAGTTCGAGGCTGCAGTGAGCTATGATCGCACCACCGCACTCCAGCCTGCATGACAGAGCAAGACTTCCGTCTATTAAAAAAAAATTAAAACAAAAACAAATACCATTTGCCCAGTGAATAGTAATCTAAGGCCCAAGGAAAGATATATTGTAAAATACATTTTACATAATTCAAGCAGTATGAATTCTTAAGCACTTAGTTTATGGGTTTCTGTCTAAAAAAATAACAGAAGTATCAAAGCCATTGGCCAATGCAGTCAGCACACTGATCCTTGCTTGGTTCGGATAGTGGTGAATTACTATTCATGTCATCTTTCAGACAGTGTCTTGGGCCACAATATAGCTTTTAACCTTAGTTGCTTTTTCTTTTTATAGAAAAATGAATCTTTGCATTCCCAACCCTCAAAATCCATGGGCACATCTGAATGACATTAACTCAAAGTAAATTGTCACTGGTGGGCCTGTGAATTGTGTGTAAGCTCAAAAGCATCACTTGACCTGACTTTCTTTCCTGCCACGTCACTGAATTCTGACATAGAATCTCACTAAAATCCCCACCAGCAAGATTAAGAAGACCCCCAGGAGCAGAAGCCCTCGCCGCAGCACCAGCTGTTTCCTGGACAACTTAGCGCTGTCCTGTGGATGTTCCGGCAAAGGTTCTTCTTGGCGCATCTGCTGATCCGACTGAGTCTCGCCTGTCTTTCCAACATCGTTCGTTAAAATTCCTTCAAGGTTTTCAGGGCACCCTGGGAGGAAAAAGGAACTTAGCAGCTTAAAAGGGATTTTTTTTTTCATTTGTATAAAGGGCTGTGTATAAAAGGAGTATGTGCTAATAGCAGAGAGAAAGTTAATTCAGGACGCTATTGCTACAGTGAATAAATAAAAGAAATCCTATCCCAGAGTGCCTCTCCACTCACTGCTTCACGAACACCGATGATCCTACCAGTGATGGCTTGGAGCACTCTCCCAGGAGCTAGAGAAATAAGGTAGCCCTCTCCATTAAAATTCACAGGGAAGCTGGGCGCGGTGTCTCATGCCTGTAATCCCAGCAGTTTGGGAGGCTGAGGCAGGCAGATCACCTGAGGTTGGGAGTTAGAGACCAGCCTGACCAATATGGAGAAACCCCATCTCTACTAAAAATACAAAATTAGCCGGACATGGTGGCACATGCTTGTAATCCCAGCTACTCAGGAGGCTGAGGCAGTGAGGCAGGAGTATCACCTGAACCCAGGAGGCAGAGGTTTGGGTGAGCCAAGATGGTGCCATTGCACTCTAGCCTGGGCAACAAGAGCAAAACTCCGTCTCCAAGAAAAAAAAAAAAAAAAGATTCACAGGGGAAATTTTCAAGGAGCCAACACCCATCTAATAAGCATTTCAGAACAAAACACAAGGAGAAACAACCTAAGAAATAATTCATGTCTGGGTGTGATGGCTTACGCCTGTAATTCCAACACTTTGGGAGGCTGAGGTGGGAGAATCCCTTGAGCCCGGGAGTTCAAGACCAGCCTGGGCAACATAGTGATACCTCATCTCTACAAACAAAAACTTTGCTGGGCCTGATGGCGCATGCCTATAGTCCCAACTACTTGGGAAACTGAGGTGGGAGGATCACTTGAGCCCAGGATATCGAGGTGCAGTGAGCTATGATTGTGCTACTGCCGTCCAGCCTGAGTGACAGAGAGAGACCCAGTGTCAAAAAAAACAAAAAAAAAAAACAAAAAAAAAAAAGGAAGGAAGAAAGAATACAAGGCTATTCACAGAATGGGAGAAAGATGTGACCATTCACATCAAAGGGCCTACTAAGTATCGAAGGAGTGCAGAGAATTTCACCCCAAGATATGGCTCCCTGGTATAATGAGTATTTTAAATTAAAAACTCTTTAGAGATCAACAGGCATTGAAAGAGACTTTTCCCCATCTACATAAAAGCCAGACAAACCCACCAAGAAGAACAATTGCCAAACCTTTTACAAAATAATGCCAGTCTCTGAGGTTCATTCAACTTCCAAAGGGAACCAGTCTGTCCACCCTGCCCCCAATCCATTCATTCTGCAAAATATCCAATCATTTTCCCTAGTACTCATTTACTATCCCTCAACAGAAGCACCAAATGCCCTATCTCCTCTCTCCCCTCTGAAAGTTGGTTATATGAGTGTTGGGCCTCACTGGGATGTTGGGTAACGACGGTGATTCTTCCCTTGTGCATGGTTAAATACATTTGTATGCCTTTTCTCTTATTCATCGGCCTTATTATAAGTTGAATTTTCAGTGAACCATTGGAGGACAAGGGGAAAGCTTCTCCTTCACCCCAACAGTTTCAAGCAGATAATGACTCACACCTAGACTTAGTCTCAAGACACTTCAGAACAGTAAGAGTAATAGGCCAGGCATGGTGGTTCACACCTGTAATCCCAACACTTTGAGAGGCTAAAGCAGGAGGATTGCTTGAATCCAGAAGTTCAAGACCAACCTGGGCTGCAAAGCAAGACCTGGTCTCTACAAAAATATTAAAGAGTTAGCTGAGCATAGTGGCGTGCACCTGTAATCCCAGCTACTCAGGAGGCTAAAATGGGAGGACTGTCTGAGCCTAGGAGTTTGAGACTGCAGTGAGCTATAATTGCACCACTGCACTCCAGCCTGGGTGACAGAACAAGACCCTACCTCAAAAAAAAAAAAAAAAAGGAATAATAATAAGAAAATATCCTAAAAGCTTCCAAAGAGAAAAATGAAGGCAGATTACATAATGGCACGAGAATAAGCTTGGCCACCCCACTTCCTAATGAGCATAAGTGGATGAATGTTAGGAATATAGCAATATCCTCAGAGTTCTGAAAGAAAATCATTTTGGGCCGGGTGCAGTGGTTCATGCCTCTAATCCCAGCACTTTGGGAGGCTGAGACAGGCAGATCACTTGAGCCCAGGAGGTCAAGGCTGCAGTGAACCTTGAGCGTACCACTGCACTTCAGCCTGGGTGAAAGAGAAAGAGAGAAAGAGAGAAAAAGGGAGGGAGGGAGGGAGAAAAAGAAAATCATTCTGAACAGAATCATACCAGCTCACACTTAGCAAAATGCTTTCCCTGGTCAGGCAGTTCTGGGTGCTTCTCAACCCCAACAGCAGTAGTATAAAAGTAAGTGCCATTGTTAGGCCGGGTGTGGTGGCTCACGCCTGTAATCCCAGTACTTTGGGAGGCCGAGCCAGGCAGATCACTTGAGGTCAGGAGTTCAAGAAAAGTCTGGCCAACATGGTGAAACCCCGTCTCTGCTAAAAATACAAACATTAGCAGGGGGTGGTGGCGCACCACTGCACACGCCTGTAATTCCAGCTACTCAGGAGGCTGAGGCAGGAGAATCACTTAAACCTGGGAGGTAGAGGCTGCAGTGAGAATGAGCCACTGCACTCCAGCCTGGGTGACAGAGTGAGACTCAAAAACAACAGGGATAAATGCTATTGTTATGCAGATTTTACAAATCAGGGAAATTGGCAAGATGGTAGAAAACATCCACCAACCCTTCCCTGAAGATCATTATAGAACCTCAATAAAACAAATTAAATATCATCTTGAAGGCATCAGAATGCAAACGATGTAATAAAGAGTCACCAGGGCAAGATCCAGGGGATGAAGGAAACCCAGAGGGGCTGCCCAGCCTCTGGGGCTGCTTCACATCAGAGAGTTCATTCAGATCAGAGAGTTCATTCAGATCAGAGAGATGAGAAGATGCAGGTCAGAGAGATCTACATCCAGATCACATGACTGAAACGCTGAGCAGGGCTTTGGGGACTTGGGTACCTACCAAGAATCAGGCCCTGGCAAACCTCTCTGTACTTGAGGTTAGAACCCCAAAGGGCTGCATCCAAGACTTAAGGATGAACCAGTCCAGGTGTGGTAGCTCATGCCTGTAATCCCAGCACTTTGGGGGGCCGAGGAGGGCGGATCACTTGCGGTCAGGAATTCGAGACCAGCCTGACCAACGTGGTGAAACCCCATATCCACTAAAAATACAAAAATTAGTCAGGTATGGTGGCGGGCGCCTATAATCCCAGCTACTCAGGAAGCTGAGGCAGGAGAATTGCTTGAACCCGGGAGGCAGAGGTTGCAGTGAGCTGAGATCGCGCCATTGCACTCCAGCCTGGGTGATAGGGTGAGACTCCTTAAAAAAAAAAAAAAAAAAAAAAAGCATGAACCAGAAGAAGTAAACCAAGCCTCACACTGGCTGCAGCACACCTTCAGGTCGGCTGGGTGCTCCAGATACCTCCATTTCCAAGATTGCCCTAGACTGCTGGTCACCCTCAGTGTCCAACAGAAGCAAAAGAAAATCCTCTCTGAAGATAAATAGACAACATTCTTTCAGGCTCAAGTTACTTCTATGAACAATTTTCAAATATAAAGTCTGGAACATAATTAAAGATAACCAGGCCAGGTGTGGTGGCTCACGCCTGTAATCCCACTGCTTTGGGAGGCCAAGGCAGGAGGATCGCTTGAGCCCAAGATGTAGAGGCTGCAGTGAGCTACCATCGTACCACTGCACACCAGCCTGGGCAACAGGGCAAGACCCTCTCTCTATTTAAAAAAAAAGTTTTTCTTTAATTTTAAAAAATTAATTTAAAAATAAATTAAAATCAAAGATAACCAGACACACAGCACAGGAGCCTAGACAACATGAATGAAAATTGGCAGAAACAACACAACTGACCACTGACTGCGTATCAGTCGTTCTATGAAGTCAAAGTGTTTAAATTATAAAGGAGCAAGGATTACTGTGAGTGGGTGGCTAACTGCCTAAGCGGCCAGGAATCAGGGGGATTACTCAACTGACTGAAGAAAACCATAACCACATTTGCACGATGTGCATCAAGCAAAGGTCCGAGCAACGACCTGTTTAAAGCCCACAAGTGTCTGCCTGATGAACAGCAGGGACCACATTCAAACAAACAAATGTCAGTTTCCAAGCTATGGTAGAAGCACAGTATCTCCAAGTGTTAGAAATGCCTGCAAAGTGCTTGCAGAAATTAGGGGAGGAACTGGGGACCTTTCAGTCATCTATAGCGTTATACTAATGTGTGGAATTAAAGCAAATAAACTTGAAGTCAGTTTACCTTGAATTGGGTGTTTATCATGTGTTTCTGAAACATTATTGCCCTATTTAAATGAGAGCTCATAGCAGCAAATCTAGCTGTGTCTCACTAACAGCCCCTCCAGTCCTACCTAGACAGGCTTGTCTAAGGGCTGAGGGAGTCATATCATACCTGGGTGAAGCGGATCCTGAGGGAGAGCAGAATTCCCACTCCGAGGCACGTTGTTTACTTTCAAATTGGCGTGTACCTGAGCCTGGAAAATGAAACTTAGTCAGTCTGTCAGGCTTCACGATAGTGTTAATACGGTATTTTACTTGACCACCTAGTACAGGAAGAGCCAAGCCATTTTCCTTAATTGGCATGTATAGCTGAAGTTCCTCTCATTCACAGGTCATCTTTCATAAAGATTGAAATGGGGCCAGGCTCAGTGCTCACATCTGTAATTCCAGCACTTTGGGGGGCTGAGAAGGGAGGATTGCTTGAGCCCAGGAATTCAAGGCCAGCCTGCGCAACACAGCAAGATCCCATCTCAATTAAAAAATTAAAAACAAAAAAACAACAACAAAAAAAAACCAGCCAGGCATGGTGGCGCATGTCTGTATTCCCAACTACTTGGGAGGCTGAGACAGGAGGATTACTTGAGCCCAGGAGGTTGAGACTCCAGTGAGATGTGATCCTGCCACTATAGTCCAGCCTGGGTGACAGAGTGAGAGCCTGTCTCTTAAGAAAAAGGAAACAGAAAAGGTTGAAATGGGTCCATGAGAGGGAAGGTGGGATGGGAACAGTACAGGGTGAGGGAGACAGGGACAAGAGAGGGACCAAGATCATTTAGAACTCTCTCTTTTTACTTTATCTCTTTCTTCTTTTTAAAAAATTTTTATTTGTAGAGACAGGTTCTCGCTCCATCACTCAGGCTGAAGTGCAGTGATCACAGCTCACTGCAGCCTCGAACTCTTGGGCTCAAGCGATCCTCCCGCCTCAGCCTCCTGAATAGCTGGGACTACAGGCATAAGCCACTGTACCTCGACTCATCTCATTTTTCTCCCACCTATTTCTAGACCTCACACTGACCCCAGAAAGTTGAAGGGAAGGATGCACACAAGTATCTTAACAAAACATTTGGAGACCATAAAAACACCATCAGGATGACTCTGATGCATCCCACCTTTCTCTCCAGTTCTAATTCTTGTCCTGAAATTGGATTTTCCTGCACAAGAGTGACAGCCTGGCATGGGAGACAAGGAAGAAAGGAGTCCCCTGTTTTTCTGGGAATGGATAAAGCCAGGGTCATCTGGCCCTTCACATCTGAACTGTCTAGTTAAAACAACAAGAACAATAGTATTCATGAGATAAGAATAAAGAAAATGAGAAAAGAACTTTCCAAAAGAAAAAAGGGAGAGCCAGATCAGATCCTGTTTTTCTAGGAGAGGAACCTTTACCGGGACAGAATGAACATAGTTACCTGCTGACAGGCTTTTTTCCAATTTAGCTGAATAATAAAGCCTAGAAAACACACAGCTTGAAAGACTGTACAGATGATGATCCCTGACCACAGACCTAGAAATAGAAATATTTAATAGAGGTTAATTCCATAGAAAACCAGCTGCCCCTGGGGAGTATGGTTTGCCTATCTCAATTCTGTCAGCCATACTGAATATCTGCTTTCATGGCTGAGGTGGAGCCCACAGTGGGCCAGAGACCTCTATCCTGCTCCTCCTCGGGCTTCCAGAAGGTTCCAGAAGGTTCTGGAAAGCCCAGTACTCCCTGAGGCCACCCCCAAAAGGGCCATCTCTTTTGGTTCAGGATTTTGGAACAAATATTCAGAGGATATTTTTGGCTTTACTGATTATAATGCTTGAATATTAAGAAAAATGCCAGTTATAAGGAAATTAAAATTTCCCAAGACCAACTGCTTCTGCCCTGGTTTCCTCAGAAAAGGGGACTAACATTAAAAAAAAAAAAAAAAAAAAAAAGCAGAAATCACTAGCCATGTAAATTACTAATGTTCTCTCCCTCAGAGTTTCTGTCAGACCTTGGACCTTAACTTGCTTGACACAGACTTTGCTGGAAGCTTCCAGAGCAGGGCTGGGCACCTACAGATGACTGGAGAACACCAAAGGCAGGCCAGGTGGGAATGGATGGCGGGAAAAGCCCTGTGAATCTCAAGGCACCACACAGGGCACAGAGGGAGACCCCAGGTGAGGAGGGTTTTTTGGTCAACAGTAAACTAATGGCAGAACCAAAAGCTCCAACAATAACCAAGAGACAAGGGCATGACCTTAATAAAAACAGACCTCTGCCTCACAACCTGCAGCACCCTGCCCAAGAAACCCCACCCCATCTACAATAAACCCAGGAAGCCAGCCTTCCCTAAATCAGACTTGCACGAAGCAAGATCCCCGCCTTTGGTAACAGTCCAGGAAGATAACCAGTAACTTCTGTAACGATTGGCCCCAGACGGCCAGGACTTGATTAGCAACTGACAGCTTCCCTAATTTTGCTCTGCACTTCCAACTTAGGACCAACCAGAGAAAGTAAAATACATCCCCCTAACCAATCACATGGGAGGCCCATTTCTAGTCAGCCACCTCCAGCATCCCCCAGATCAACAGTCTCCACTCAGGACACACCTGCAGCCTCCCCTTTTATCCACTGTGACGCTTTCCCACTCCTTTGCCTGCCTTTGAGTCTCTGCCCAAATGCAAGTGGTGGCAGCCAACACCCTTGCTGAGAATACACAGCCTTTGCTTGTCTTGCTTGGTTGGTCCTGGTTTATTTCCACAGCTGTCCCAGATCTATGTAAGGGTTAAGGTGGCTAGTCTGGGTTCCTGGTTTATGGATTCGGTACAGGGTTTACAGCTCTGTTTCTTGGTACCAATCACATTTTTCAGGTATGATCAGCCTGCCCTTTTGTTTGTTTGTTTGGTTTTTAGAGTCAGGGTCTTGCTCTGTTGCCCAGGCTGGAGAGCAGTCGCACGACCACAGCTCACTGCAGCCTCCAACTCCTAGAGTCAAGTGATCCTTCTGCCTTGGCTCCCAAAGCACTAGGATTATAGGTATGGGTCACTACGCCCAGCCTAGCCTGCTCTTAGAATAGTATAGTTGGTGCCACCTGCTAGTCCTATAAAAAATTAGTAAAAGCAAGCTACTGGCTTCCTCTTTCAAATCCAGTGTTCTCAGTACATAGAAACTACAAGCTCACCCGAACCACCTTAAACAGGAAATAACCAGCTACCTCCAGCTATAATTTGAAAGTTATGAATTAGATTTCCAATAATTTTAGAATACATCATTTAAAAGATTACCGTTTGACCCAACCTAGGTGCCCAAAGTGGGATGATTATTAGAATCTCATGGGCAAGGCCCGGGAGTTTACATATTTAAAATGTTTCCCAGGGATTCTGAAGGTCATTATGATTTCCTGGGGTTGCTTCTGAGAACCTGCAGAATTCTGATGCTCTCCTAGACACCTTGTATAGGTATACTGCATACCATACCAGGAGACACAATACTCAAAACCAATTCATACCACACTTTCTTCTAATAGGTGGGTAGGGGGGATTGACTACAGTCTTCTCATAGAGCCCTCACATCCCCAGGGCCCCCACCATTTCTTTTCAGTGATTCTCAACTTCCTGTTCTACTTTGCACAATTAGTTATGCTTTTTTTAAATTTTATTTTATTTTAAGGTAGAGTCTCACTCTGTTGCCTAGGCTGGAGTGCAGTGGTGCCATCTTGGCTCACTGCAGCCTCCGCCTCCCGGGTTCAAGCAATTCTTGTGCCTCAGCCTCCCGAGTAGCTGGAACTACAGGCGCACACCACCACACCTGGCTAATTTTTGTATTTTTAGTAGAGACAGGGTTTCGCCATGTTGCCCAGGTTGGTCTTGAACTCTTAACCTCAAGTGAACCGCCCACCTCAGCCTCCCAAAGTGCTGGAATTACAGGCATGAGCCACTGTGCCTGGCCTAGATATATTTTGTTAAATGAATAGGTGAGCCAAGGACAGCACTTGGGATATAGACGGATTTATATTTCAAAGCAGGTTCCTCATGCCTGTAATCCCAGTTACTTGGGAGGCCAAGGTGGGAGGATCACTTGAGTCAAGGAGTTTGAGACCAGCCTGGGCAACATAGCAAGACCCCATCTGTAAAAAAAAATGAAACAAGAGAATAAAGTAGACTCCTCTTCTAAAAAAGTTGAACTCATAGAAGTAGAGAGTAGAATGATGGTTACCAGAGACTGGTGGCAAGGAGGGGAGGGCGTGGGAATGGGGAGTTGTTAAGGTACAAAGTTTCCGATAGGAAGAATAAGTTTTGAGATCAATTGCACACCAGGGTGACTGTAGTCAATGTACTGCACATTTTGAGTTAACTAAGTAAATTTCAAATGTCTCACCATAAAAAATAGTGGTGATAAGTATGTTAATTAGCTTAATTTAATCATTCCACATTTTATACATATATCAAAACACCACACTGTACCCCATAAATGTATACAACTATAATTTGTCAATTTAAAGTTTAAAAGATATAATATAGAGAATTTAAATTATTTCCTTAATATTTTATACTGATTGCATGTTGCAATAATTTTAGATATACTGTGTTACATAAAATACATTACTTTAAAAATAAAAATAAATTAGATTCCTATAATATTTGCATTAGCTAGGCAATTGGCAAATCCAAAATATGAATCACACCAGAAACTCAGCTAAATAATTTTCTGCACTATCATGCAAGCCCAATGAACTTTGCATTGGCAATTCTATTCTTTGAACAACTCCTGTATTTTTAATTAAAATATTATTGAACTTGAGAAAAATGTGCCACATAAAGGAACATACTGAACTGGAAGTTCCCTGTAGGTATCAGTTGACTTCTCACCACCTCTGAGCCTGCCAAGTACAGATGAATCAAAACAAGCCACGCTTTAAGTCAGTCACTACTCACCCCAAAGATAAATGTCCAGGTTTTCATATCATCATTTATTAACTGCCAATATGTTCCCAATTATTATTTTAGAAATCAAAGCTGGGCAGTCATTTATTTCCGTACTTTTTAAAAAGATTAGCTCTGGTAATTTCAGATGCTGTGGATTAAGTTTTTTCTTCCAAATGTGGGAAGGTGCTCAAGTCCACCCTCTTCCTCCTGTGCTGTTCACACCGACCACGTGTATGGCCTTGTGGGGAGCTCTGTGGGGGCACAGAGCTAAGGCTGCACAAGGAGGGAGGTGGAGGCTGCGGAGTGCGATGAGGGTGATGAGAAGGGCACTGGCCACCCATTGCCCTCCAAGGATCCAGCCACACTGCTTGGTGAGCACACGGGGCCCTGCTCTAGGATGCAGAGTACCACCGTGAGTGCTGACCCTGCGGCACCCCACGCATGCAGGACAGACCGCCTACGATGGCCCTGGCACTGCAGAGTCACCCTCAGGGGCTCACATGCTGTCTCTAAAGAACAGCATGGAACACGCTAAAGGGATGCTTCCAAATGCTTCTTCAGCGGTCCCTGCTGTCGCCTCCTTTAGAGAAGTGAGGGCTGAATGACTCAGGATAGGAGGTGAGTAGAAAGGGTATCTGTGCTCAAGTGTGTCAGCGTGGAAGACTGCCCGCAGGGGTGTGAGGGGCAGGACCACGTAGCCTTGGGGCCCTGGCTAGAGCTGGAGGCCACCTCCTGAATGCCCCCTGCGCTCTCTGACAAGACACAGAATGGACGTAGACAAGCTCCCGAGTTTCAGAGGTGAGCCTCAGTCAAAGACCTGTGTGCTCCGACAGTCATTTCCTGGGCTGGTGAGCAGCTAAGCCCTGCCTGCAGAGGTTAGAGCTTACCCATCACTCCAAGTTTGGTTGCAAACATCAGCGCGATCCCGATGGGGAGGCCAACCACATAGTACCCAATGGTATTCACAATGGCTCCAACCTTCTGATTTCCACTCCCCCTCAGAACGCCACCGCTCGTGCACTGCAGGCAGAGAGCATTCCATCAGTGTGAACACATCCGGTGCTCTTGAAACACTCCCATCTCCCGAGCACTTCATATTCTGTGGGACTCTGATGCTAAAGTCCATGGTAAGGTGACAGTACCCTTCTAAACGAAATGTGATAACAATATTCAATCTTCCTACCTATGCTGGCCCCTCCTCTCAGCTGAAATTTACCACCATCAGAAGATCATAACAGTACTTAGGGGACTACTACATAATACTTACAGCAAGAGCTTCAAAGAGGTGGGAAACAGCATAAATTGGAACCACCTGAGCCACCAGATTAATGATATCTCTGTTAGGAAAATAAAGCACGTGGTGATTAGGAGACAAAGTGGAGAAAGAAGTATTTAGCTTTCTGGCTGGGCGCAGTGGCTCATGCCTGTAATCTCAGCATTTTGGGAGGCTGAGGCAGGAGAATCACCTGAGGTCAGGAGTTTGAGACCAGCCTGGCCAACATGGTGAAACCCCGTATCTACTAAAAATGTAAAATTAGCCAGGCCTGGTGGTGGGTACCTGTAATCCCAGCTACTCAGGGGGCTGAGGCAGGAGAATCGCTTGAACCCAGGAGGCAGTGAGCTGAGATCGCATCACTGCACTTCAGCCTGGATGACAGAGTGAGACTGTCTTAAAAAAAAAAAAGTATATAGCTTTCTGCATATTACAGCCATGCGCGTGCATTGAGGCCAGCAGCCTAGTCAGGGACAGTTCTCCTGTTGCTGGGTCCATAGAGGAAACTAACTGCATGTTGTATCCACAGCTTTTAGAAAAAATATGCAGCACCACACCCTTGTCTTCAGGAGATATGTTCCAAGTTCCCCAGTGGATGCCTGAAATCGCAGAGAGGACTGAACCCTAAATACATTGTGTTTTCCTTATACACACATACGTATGATAATGTTAACTTATAAATTGGGCACAGTAAGAGAGTAACAACAGTAATAATAAAGTAGGCCATAACCACATGCCAGCATCACTACTTTTGTGCTTTGGGATTACTAGCACTGTGATACCAAAACAGTCGATCTGAAATAACTAGCAGGTGGAAAGCACACACAGTGTGAAGACGTTGGACAAAGGGATGATTTCATGTCCCAGGCAGGACGTGAGATTTCCTCCTAATACTCATAACAGCATGCAATTGAAAACTTATGAATTGTTTATTTCTGGAATTTTCCACTTAAGATTTTCAGACTGCTGGGCACGGTGGCTCACGCCTATAATTCCAGCACTTTGGGGGGCCGAGGCGTGCAGATCACAAGGTCAGGAGATCGAGACCATCCTGGCTAACGTGGTGAAACCCCGTCTCTACTAAAAATACAAAAAAATTAGCCAGACATGGTGGCGGGTGCCTGTAGTCCAGCTGCTGGGGAGGCTGAGACAGGAGAATGGCGTGAACCCGGGAGGCGGAGCTTGCAGTGAGCCGAGATCACGCCACTGCACTCCAGCCTGGGTGACAGAGTGAGAGTCCCTCTCAAAAAAAAAAAAAAAAAAAAAAAGATTTTCAGAACAAAATTGACTGCAGGTAACTGAACCTTGAAGCGCAAAACCGAGGATAAGGAGGGGCTACTGCATAGTCCCTTTGATCAGTGTAGACAAATCAAGGGATTTGGTGACACCCCTCCCCCGTTCCCCATCAGCTGAAAAGAAGTTTGGCTGGGCCCAGTGGCACGCATCTATCATCCCAGCAAGTTTGGGTGCATCCTTCTTTTAAGATGATGCCACAGGCCAAGTCTGACTGTGTCTCTTAGTAAGCCTGAGTGAAGCGCTACAGAGTAAAAATTAAGTTCCCTCTATGGATAGATATATTCTGCAGAATTATCCTTGGTTCCTAGAAATGGGACCCCTAAAGCTAGGGGTTGGATTCTAACCCCTGCACGTGAAGGGAGACGAGAAAAATGCTGCCCTGACCTGGGGAAGCAAGAAATTCACAACACCCTTGGAGTGAGTTTGGTCACTCCAAACTAGAACCTAGAAGACTGTCTCCCAATAAATACTTGTTTAATTACTAAATAAGAAATCCAGCACTGGCCCGGACGTGGTGGCTCACGCCTGTAATCCCAGCACTTTGGGAGGCCAAGGCGGGCGGATCACCTGAGGTGGTGAGTTCAAGGCCAGCCTGACCAACATGGAGAAATCCCGTCTCTTCTAAAACTACAAAATTAGCGGGGGTGGTGGTACATGCCTGTAATCCCAGCTACTCGGGAGGCTGAGGCAGGAGAATCGCTTGAAGCCAGGAGGTAGAGATTGCGATGAGCCGAGATCGCGCCATTGCACTCCAGCCTGGGCAACAAGAGCGAAACTCCATCTCAAAAAAAAAAAAAAAAGAAAGAAAAGAAATCCAGCACTGAACAAGATGATCACTTCCTCCTCACCAAAAAGGACAGAAATATAATTATTTTGTTCAAATTTTATTTTTTGAATAGGTAACATGCACATGGTCAAAAAATGGAACAATATGAACAAGATAGTAAGCAAAGTCTTACTGCAGTGCCCTTCCAGTTTGCCCCAGTACCAGCCCTACCTCCTCCAGGTAACAATTCCTAGCACGTTCCATATTTGTCTAGTGTCTATGAAAATATAAGCAGATACAAATGTATATTCTTAATTTTGCTTTCTATACTCTATCATTTCACATGCAGCATTCTCTATATGATGTTCTGCACCTGTTTTTTCCAGCTGAGATATTATATTCACTTTTTTTTTTAGACAGGGTCTCACTGTCACCCAGGCTGAAGTGGAGTGATGCAATCATGGCTCACTGCAGCCTCAACCTCTCAGGCTCAAGTGATCCTCCCACCTCAGCCTCTTGAGTAGCTAGGACTACAGGTGCACACCACCATGCCCAGCTTAATTTTATTTTTTGTAGAGATGGGGTTTCGCCCAGGCTGGTCTTGAACTCCTGGGCTCAAGTGATCCTTTTGCCTCAGTCTCCCAAAGTGTTGGGATTACAGGCATGAGCCACCGCGCCTGGCCTATATTCACTTTTATATTTCACCCAAATGTATTCTTTCAATGTGCTGTTAAATTTTGTCTAATAAGTTTTTTTTTTTTGAGACGGAGTCTCACTCTGTCGCCCAGGCTGGAGTGCAGTGGCTCGATCTCGGCTCACTGCAAGCTCCGCCTCCTGGGTTCACGCCATTCTCCTGCCTCAGCCTCCCGAGTAGCTGGGACTGCAGGTGCATGCCACCACGCCCGGCTAATTTTTTGTATTTTTTAGTAGAGACGGGGTTTCACCGTGTTAGCCAGGATGGTCTCAATATCCTGACCTCGTGATCCACCCACCTGGGCCTCCCAAAGTGCTGGGATTACAGGCGTGAGCCACAGCGCCCGGCCTATGTCTAATAACATTTTATTTTGGATTTTTAAATTCATATTAATACATAAGAGTGATCTGTGATTTTCTTTCTTTTTTATGTGCAAACTTTGTCAGATTTTCGCACCAATGTTATATTTGCTTCATAAACAGAATGCAAAGTTTTCCTTTTCCTGTGCTCTGAAATTTTCTGTATTACCTATGTTCGCAATTCCCTATGTTTTGAAGATTTTATAAAATTATCCTTTGGAACCTTCTGGGATTGTGCTTTTTGACATTTTAAAATAGCTTTCTCGGCCAGGCGTGGTGGCCCACGCCCGTAATCCCAGCACTTTGGGAGGCCGAGGTGGGCGGATCACAAGGTCAGGAGATTGAGACCATCCTGGCTAACACAGTGAAACCCCATCTCTACCAAAAATACAAAAAATTAGCCGGGGGTGGTGGCAGGCGCCTGTAGTCCCAGCTACTTGGGAGGCCGAGGCAGGAGAATGGCATGAACCCGGGAGGCGGAGCTTGCAGTGAGCTGAGATCATGCCACTGCACTCCAGCCTGGGTGACAGAGCGAGACTCTGTCAAAAAAAAATAAAAAATAGCTTTCTCTTATTTCTTACCAGGAAATCAGTTTATTTAGACCTTCTATCTTTTCTAGGATACATACTGATCAATTATTTCCCTAGAAAATTATCTGTTTATTCCAGGTTTTTAGATTTCCTTGGAAAAAGTTGTGCAAAGTAGTCTCTTAGGATTTTTAAAAATGATTGTGTTTAGTAGTAACGTCCCCCTTTCTTTGTTAGAGGTGCCGTTTCCCCGCCCCCTGTGATTAAGTTAGGTAGAGGTTCATCTCTTTCACCGATTCTACCAGGTTGGGTCGATCCTGGCCACCTTACAAGTAATTTGATTGTTGAGTTTCTGATGTTTCCTCGTCTCATCAGTTCTATAGTTTGTGGGCCTCTTGTTTTTCATTATTTTCCTTCGCCGCTGTATGGTTTCCCAAGTGGACAGATTCAGAGTCCAGCTTCTACTATGTTCCTTCTGAAACCATCCATCTGTCCTGGTCCTCGTAAAGTTCATCCTGAGTCCCTTTGTGAGAAAAGCCAACTATTTACCACCGCCTTCCCCACTCATTCTGAGTGAGGGAGTTAGAAACTTTTTTTTTTTTTTTTTTTTGAGACAGAGTCTCACTCTTGTCGCCCAGGCTGGAGTGCAGTGGCAGGATCTCAGCTCACTGCAAGCTCCACCTCCCGGGTTCACGCCATTCTCCTGTCTCAGCCTCCCGAGTAGCTGGGACTACAGGCACCCGCCACCACGCCCAGCTAATTTTTTGTATTTTTAGTAGAGACGGGGTTTCACCGTGTTAGCCAGGATGGTCTTGATCTCCTGACCTTGTGATCCACCTGCCTCCAGCTCCCAAAGTGCTGGGATTACAGGCGTGAGCCACCGCGCCCGGCCGAGCCTCTGATCTTGCAAATGAGTCAGACATCCCTGCTGCAACAACCACAGGCGGCCTCTATGATAGCATCTATCCAACTTAACCATTTCTTTTTTAAATTTTGAGATGGAGTCTCATTCTTGTCACCCAGGCTGGAGTGCAGTGGCACGATCTTGGCTCACTGCCACCTCCTCCTCCTGGGTTCAAGTGATTCTCCCACCTCAGCCTCCTGAGTAGCTGGGATTACAGGCGTGTGCCACCACGCCCAGCTAATTTTTGTATTTTTAGTGGAGATGGGGGTTTCACCATGTTGGCCAGGCTGGTCTCGAACTCTTGACCTCAGGTGATCTGCCGGCCTTGACATACCAAAGTGCTAGGATTACAGGCGTGAGCCACTGTGCCCGGCCTCTTTTTTAAAAAAAATTCCTAGTTTTAAAAAACTTTTTCTGCTGGCATCTTGCTCTTGGAGGAACCATTTCTTTTTTTTTTTTTTTTTTTTTTTTTTTTTTTTTTTTTTAAGACGGAGTCTTGCTCTGTTGCCCAGGCTGGAGTGCAGTGGCACAATCTCGGCTCACTGCAACCTCTGCCTCCTGGGATCAAGAGATTCTCCAGCTTCAGCCTCCCAAGTAGCTGGGATTACAGGCGTCTGCCACCACACCCAGCTAATTTTTGTATTTTTAGTAGAGATAGGGTTTCACCATGTTGGTCAGGCTGGCCTTGAACTCCTGACCTCAGGTGATCCCAAAGTGCTGGGATTACTGGCGTGAGTGAGATGTTTTCTTTTTACTGATAAGATTTCAAACAGCAATGTTTCTGAACAGCCTGATTTTAGAGAACAAAGTTTCTCAATGAACCATTTCTTTATCACAGATTTCACATTTCAAGAAAATCCTTGCACTTACCGGTCGGTAGTAAAAATGTACCCCACGTGATCCTTACAGCTTAACAGCAGGACACTGAAGGCTACAGCAAAGAGCACTGAAGGTAAAAACGGCAGAAGAAACAACACAGTGAACAAGAAGATCCACAGGAAGTGGGGGAGCCTGGGTTTTGCATGCAGAGGCTGCACCAAGAGCCTCGGGTAAAGGGGTCTCAGCACCTGTAATCAGCAGGGAAACGGTAGAGGACTTCCGTGCCTGCTCCATGTCTCCAGCACCCAGAGCGTTTCCTACCCGGACACTGGCAGCCACACTGAAGCCTGCAGGGACCTAAAATAAAAAGGAAACCTGCAACAACGAGTGAGAAACTGCAGAGTGAGAACACGTGCAGAGAAGCAGCCTCATGCCTCACACCTAGTGGGAAAACTTGGTCCTAAAAGTTTTGAAAAGACTGATTTGCAACATCCCCTTTGTCTAGCTGGGAACTCCCACACTACTGTGGAAACTGAACCCCAGGTTACGATGCTTAGCACAAACTGGGCTTTGCTGCAGAGCTTCCAACCTCTGCAACATGAGGATGCTGCACAACCATGTTCCTCCTCTGGGTGTGGGGGGATGGACTGACTCATCAGGAGCCCAGGCTTGTGTCTTTCTTTTTTCTTTTTTTTTTTTAAATAGGGACAGAGGTCAGGCGCGGTGGCTCATGCCTGTAATCCCAGCACTTTGGGAGGCCGAGGCAGGTGGATCACTTGCGGTCAGGAGTTTGAGACCAGCCTGGCCAACATGGTGAAACCCCATCTCTACTAAAAAATACAAAACTTAGCTGGGCGTGGTGGCGCATGCCTGTAATCCCAGCTGCTCAGCAGGCTGGGGCAGGAGAATCGTTTGAACCTGGGAGGCGGAGGTTGCAGTGAGCCACGATAGTGCCACTACACTCCAGCCTGGGTGACAGAGTGAAACTCCTTCTCAAAATAAATAAATAAAATAAAATAAATAGGGACAAGGTCTCACTCTGTCCCTCAGGCTGGAGTGCAGTGGCACAATCATAGCTCACTACAGCCTCGACCTCCTGGGCTCAAACGATCCTGCAACCTCAGCCTCTCAAGTAGCTGGGATCACAGGCATGCGCCTCCACACATGGCATAGTGTCTGTTCTGAAAGACCATCAAGGGATCCAGCTTAGAAGACAGGAGTGGCACTAAAGGAACTGCAGGGAAGCAACCCTGCATTGTGGTTAGGGATCAGGATTCTGAAGCCAGATTGCTTGGGCTCAAATCCCAGCACAGCCACTTTATCAGCTGCATCACCCTGAGCAAGTTACTTACCCTCTTGAAACCTCCAGAGTTTTATCTGTAAAAGGAGTTGAGTCATAGAACCCATCTCATTGGGCTATTGTGAGAACTTAATGAGTCCGTACATGCTAACTGCTTAGAAGAAGCATGTAGGAATTGCTCAATAAAGATTTACCATTACTATTATTTATAAAGTTACCACTTGAAAAATTAATATTAATAAGGAAAAAGGAGTCATCACTTGTTGAAACATGAACATTGCCTTAGGATCAGGATGACTATGGACCAGCTTAAAGAAAATCTGATACACAGATTGAGAAATAAAAAAGTAATAGAAGACTGACTCTCTGCCTATAAATTCACAAGTAGGGACAAACAGAGAGATCGTCTGACAACTTATTTATTCATTACAAAGGGAAAGGTAGTATCTTGACAGGAGAAACCTGGCAGGCACCACCTTAACCAAGCAATCAAAGTTAATACTGGCAGGGTGCAATGGCTGTGCCTGTAATCCCAGCACTTTGGAAGGCCAAGGTCGAAGGATTGCTTGAGCCCAGGAGTTTAAGACCAGCCTGGGCAACATAACAAGACCAAATTAAAAAAAAAAAATTAGCTGGGAGTGGTGGTGCATGCCTGTAGTCCCAGCTACTCAGGAGGCTGAGGTGGGAGAATTGCTTGAGTCCAGGAGGTCAAGACTGTAGTAAGCCAAGATCAGGCCACTGTCACCAGCCTGGGTGACGGAGCAAGACGCTGTCTAAAAAAAAAAACCACCAACAAGTGAAAAGTAGTATCACCAACACTGAGACAGCTCAACATCATGTGCCTCCTGATATGGTGCACTAAGAAGGACACGGCATCACTTCTCTAGCTTTCCTGCCCAAAACGGACAATCTAAATTTATTTATAAGGAAACATCAGCTGAACCACACTGAGTGGACTTCTACAAATAATGGCCTATGTTCTTCAAAAATGCCAAGGTCAAGAAAGACGAAGGAACAATGAAGATCTGTTCCAGATTAAAGGACACTAAAGAGATATGACGCTAGGGGAAAATTAGTGATAAGGGACATTACTGGAACAACTGGTATTGTTTTGAATTGACTGTATTGATATAGTATTTGAACATGGACTGTGTAGAAAGACCAGACAGAATAAATGTGGCAAAACTGGTGAACCTGAGGAAAGGGCATACATCTTTCTTTTGATTAAGAAGAAATATAAGTGTAAATTCTTACAAGCCTATTGGAAAGCATATGGAAATATATTCAAAAGACATAAAATCATACCTTTGTTTCACTTTTACGAATCTTAAAGAAATAATCAGACAAGTATATGAAGATATTTGTCCTAGGATGTTCCTTGAAGAGTTGTTAATATTGAAACATTGGAAATAAACTATTCAACCATAGGAAATTGATTTTAAAAGTATATCACATATAGTGGAATCCTATATACCATTAAGCATTTTGACTTAGATATAGTAATGAATTTACTCAAATATAAAATGTAAATAAAATATTAAAAGTGAAGTAAAAAATCCATGTTAAAAAACTCTGCCAAGGATAGAAAAACAAAAACAAAAAACATAGCTCTGCAAGAGAATAATTCTTAAAGAAAACAGGAAATGTGTACTCTATGTTTTAAAACATAACCAATATCAGAGGGAAAAAATCTAAGTGTTAATGCTGCAAAAAATGCCAAGCATATCTGCTGGCTTGGGTTTCTCCCCACATTACAGACTCCCTTTCTGTTTTTAATTTTCCATTTCTAAAATGGTACTTGCTTCCTTCAGAATCTCCAGTTGATGTTTTCAGGAAAATAAAGCCAAAGAAAAGCCTCCTAATGACTAGTGTTCTCTATGATCAAAATTTCCTCCCTTTTAAGGCTGAATAATACTCCACTGTATGCATAGAACCCGTTTCGTTCACCCGCAGACACATAGGTTGCTTCCACCTTTTGTCTACTGTCAATGATGCCCCTGTGAACACAGTTAACAAGTCAGGCGCGGTGGCTCACGCCTGTAATCCCAACACTTTGGGAGGCCGAGGAGGGTAGATCGCCTGAGGTCAGGAGTTCAAGACCAGCCTGACCAACATGGTGAAACCCTGTCTCTACTAAAAATACAAAATTAGCTGGGCGTGGTGGCAGGCACCTGTAATCTCAGCTACTTGGGAGGCTGAGGCAGAAGAAGTGCTTGAACCCGGGAGGTGGAGGTTGCACTCCAGCCAGGGCAACAAGAGTGGGACTCCGTCTCAAAAAAAAAAAAAAATCCCTTTAAGACCCTGCTTTCAGTTGTTTTGGAGATCTACCTTGGAGTAGCCACACTGTGTTTTCAGAGGCTTCAGAACCAGGCAGGAGCGGGCATAGTGACACAGGCAGCTTGATGTTTATGGTCATACACCCAGCCTCATCCCTCTGCTATGCCACCCACCTGGCCCCTCAAGGCATTTGTGTTGTGACAACTGAAAAAGATTCTAAAAGTATGGAAACAAAATCAAATCTTTCAAGGGAAGTTTCAGCTGGGAGCTGCGTTAGGAGATGGAGAACCAGCAGATCACATGCAGTTTCTCTCCAGCCCCCCTTCAGTTCCTAGGGAAGATCCAGCTGTAGCAGAGGTACCTTCCCAGGCTCAAGGATGGGATTTGACTTTTGTCCATCATTTCACAAATGATTCATGTACGAATGCCTGTGCTCATCCATAGACTCTTTCAGATACCGAGCAAGGAAAATGCCTGGCACCTCCCCACGACCGGCTCCCCTGCTTACCATGTACACAGTGATGGCCAGTTCATACACGATGGACTGAGCGCCCAGCTCCACCATGCCAAGGATGCCTGGTGAAGAGAGACAGCTGTCACCTTGCACCTAGACAGGGCCCCCGGGTTCCCACCAGTCCCCATCATCCAACCTCATACAGACCACTGAGGAAGCTCCCGACCTCATAGGCCCACCACTCCATGCACAGCATGAGCATGCTGGGGACGGCAAGGTGGAGGAAGGAGGCCCAGTCCTGCAGGCACTCGAGGGACCAGCCTGTGGGCGGGACACACACATTTCCAGGAGATCTGGCCATTGGGCCGGAATTCAACCTGAGACAAAACCCACATCCCGGTTGGAAGACAAAAGGGCAGTCATTACCTCCCCATGTAGCTTGATGCAGTTTTTTCCCGAGGATGTAGAAAAAGAGGAGTAGAGCCAGGGTGTACTGGGAAATCAAGTTTGCCAGTGCAGAGCCTCTGGAAAGAACAGTCCCAGTGAGAGGGAGATACCTTTCTGCGCCTCTCCCTGCCCCACTCGGTGAGGAGGGGAGACTCATCCCTTCCCGTGCCGTCCTCAGCAGGCCAAGGTCTTCTTCCCAGAGCAGCCTCACCCTCCATCCCTGACAGTGCTTTCCACAGTGTGCAAGAAAGGGACCACGCATGGACACAAGAACCAGCTGACGCGCCCACTCTTCTCCCTCCTGGAAAAACCACATGCAAGTCATCCCTTCTCCCTGTCCCAAGAGTATGTTGGACTCACATCACCCCAAGATGCAGTTGATGGAGAAACAGATAGTTGGCGAGGGCATTGACAAGGTTGGCTGCAACTCCAGTTACGATCTGGGGCAGTACAATTCCCTGGAACAAGGACACCGCATGCCATCCTTGAGACCCACAGAATAGGACTGCCTTTCTGCTATCCAAGCACACACAGGCTCCAGCTGGCCTGCTCAGCGGGTGTCACAGGCATAGCTGGGGGGCTTAACTGGGGAGGCCACGTCCTTGTTGCTCCTGCCTTTCCACTCTCCCATCCCTTTCTCTTCCTTCTCTCTTTGAGGTATAAAGTGCGGAGTTCTGGCCACAGAGAGACACAGGCAAGATATGTTCAGCAGCAGGGAAGGAAGAAGATAAATGGCTTATTTCCAGCAGTGCAAGGACTGGCAGGGGCTAAATGGGTCAACAAGGCATCTTTGACACTGGACGATAGGAGAAAATGAGAATACTTTCTTCACCAAAATAGAAATTCAGAAAATTGACCTAAGATCTTGAAGAAACTAGAGTTTCTTTCTAGAATATGGAAGGGATTTCAACATATCTAACTTTCAAAAGTACAGGACTGGAGAAACATCCAGACTGTTTGGTGTCTCAAAGTAAGACAGGGTGTGACAGTAAAATTACATCAGACCAAAGAAGTAAAACTCTGTCCTGCCCCATGTCCGGATAGAATAGCAGACGCAGATAAAGTCAGTGCAAACGTAAGAGGAAACCTCCTTTCTCCGAAGGTCACGCTGTCCCCATAAAGTGTCATTACACCCCTCATGGAATGATGAGTGCTTTCTGACTCATTGAGAAACTTTGTTCTCTAAAATCAGACTGTTCAGAAACATTGCTGTTTGAAATCATATCAGTAAAAAGAAAACACCCCACTCTTGCATGGAGGCTCAAAATCATGTTAACACAAAAAAGTAGCCTCAATTCCCAACCCAGGCACAGAGCTTCGTGGGAGCTCCTGGATGTGGCATTTTACATCTGTCCACCCTCAACATCCTTCTTAGCCTTGAGTTTCCTAAGGAGGAGCACCGGGTCCACGTCACAGCCCAGACCTGATGTTGGCCCCTCACTCACAGGTCTGCTCGCGCCTATCAAACCATGGTTTCGCTTAAATGTCACCTGAACCCCACCCTTCTTCAAACCTTTATAATAACTATTCTTCCTTTGCTGAGGCATCCCACAGCCCCTCTAGTCTCTCTCATTGCGACAGCTTGATAAACACAACTGCAAACCCACTGGCCTGCAGTCCTGTCTCTGGTGGTCTCAGGCTGATGGGGCCAGGACAATGGTCTTGGCCGACGACTTGAGTAGGCCACACATTTATGGGGAGGCCCTGGTTAGTTTGTAGCAAGGGAATTAGTGATCAGATTTACTTTTCAGGCAGATGGCAGTGGATGGAGACAGGTTAAGGTCCTCTGAAATGACACAGAGGACAAATGGCAAGAAATGAATTCAGGGCTGGGCACGGTGGGTCACACCTGTAATCCCAGCACTTTGGGAGGCCAAGGTGGGCGGATCACCTGAGGTCAGGAGTTTGAGACTGTCCTGGCCAACATGGTGAAACACCATCTCTACTAAAAATACAAAAACTAGTTGGGCGTGGTGGCACGTGCCTGTAGTTCCAGCTACTTGGGAGGTTGAGGCAGGAGAATCGCTTGAACCTCGGAGGTGGAGGTTGCAGTGAGCTGAGGTCACGTCACTGCACTCTAGCCTGGGCAACAGAGACTCCATCTCAAAAAAAAAAAGAAAGAAAGAAATGAATTCAGGTGGTAGCATGGAGGATTGGGAGGAGGCAGAAGCTATAGGACCAGGTGACTGACCAGATGTGGGAGGGAAGGAAAGATGGAGTCGAGGATGTGACAGGGACAAAAAGGACAGGTTACTGGGAGCAAAGATGGCCGAGGCCACGGAATTCCACCCATTGCGATGGAATGGAAGGCAGAGGAGCAGGCTCGTGGGAGGACGAGCGGAGGTGGCCAAGCCTGTAACACACATGCGTCTCCATGTCCAGTGGTGTCACCTTCTCCTCCAAGGCCCTCTTGACTCTCCTACTTGAAAGTCTGCCTTCCCCTGGTACCATCTGGCTCTGTTCCCACCCTCCGCCCTCTCCAAGGGCATTCACTTTCTCCAAACTCCCAGCTGCTTCTCTTTGGTTCTACGCTCAGCTAATGGTCGCCCTGTCTTCCTAGGGAAGGGTCCCAGGGCAGAAACTCCTTCCACCCTGGGGGCCCAACAACCCCTGCCATTTCTACAGAACCCACCCATCATCGTATCTCCCACTGCTCCCACAACGCAAACTCTTCATCACAGACCTTCACCATTATTCGTTTGGATCATGTCCATAACTCTCACCTCTTCCTCTCCCAATTAGTTAATTTCCCAAAACTAAATGCTCCAGTGGAGAACACAAGGCCCTGTGCACGCTGACCCTGGGCCAGCCCACCTCTCGATGCCATGATCTCACTGCGTCCGCTCCCACCGCAGTGGCCTAACGAGACTCTGTGGGCCTCAGCCCCTAGGAACAGGCTCTGCTGCACCTCTGTCTAGGATCCCCTGCCTTCCTTCCCGATCTTGGGAACCCCACGTGTCCTCTGTAACCAAGTTCAAAGCTCCCAACCCCACTCAGCTCGTGGCTCCTACTTCCAGGCCTTTCCCTGTGCCCCAGAGAACGGGAGAGAAGACTTTCACACTCACTGTCCTCAGTAGGTCATATTAGACCCTGAGGTTAGGGCCACTGCCATTGTTGGGGGACTGAGTCCAGGAGAAAGTCTTGCAGCGTGCTGAGGCACCCATGCTGCCTTAGCAAGGGTCTACATCAAAAGGAGACAGCCCAGAGCCAGATGAGATGTGTGGGTTTCCTTCTCTCTAGTCTACACCTATTTCTGATATGTCATTCTAATACTAATCGGGATTCTAAATATTCTTGTTTTGTTGATAGAGTAATATCCTGGCCGGATGCAGTGGCTCACGCCTGTAATCGCAGCACTTTTGGAGACTGAGGCAGGAGGATTGCTTGAAGCCAGGAGTTTGAAACCAGCCTGGGCAACATAGCAAGACCCCATATCTACTTTAAAAACATTTTTTTTAATAGCGTAATATCTTAACTTTAAGAACACTTCCTGTTGCACATCCCCAGAGAGCCCGCCAGTGTGGCTGGGATCCATTGCCGAGTACCCCTGTTTACCTGGACTTATCTGGAAGAATGTGGAGAGTCCCACATATGCTGATTTCATAAATCTACCCCTACCACGCCAGGCCCTTTGGCCGTGACCGTTTAATCACATAGGAGGAGTTCTGGCTGATGTTAGGTGTCATTAGAGTTTGAGCTCTTATATCCTCACTGAGAAAAGTGGGGCCATTCAGACAGAACAGAGCAGACAGTTTGGTTCCCTCTCTGCCAGACGAGCTGCCCCCAGCCTGCGCTCTGTCTCGGGAGCAAACGGGCACGCACCCTTCTTTCCAGGACACTGGTTAAAATGCGGAGCCAAGGAACACTGCGGCTCTGAGCCCACCCTGCTAGTGACAATATTTCCAAGTGGGAATTGGATAAGAGTTTTCCAGAGCCAAATATAATATGTTCTTTCCTTGATATCACTTAACAAACCTCTTGACATCCAAGTTGTGTGTGCACAACACTGAAAAAATATCTTTCAGTGGCTCCCAGCGGTGAGCTCCCTCCACCCTGGGGTCCCTGGTCCTGGAGTATCTTCAGGGCCCCCACTCCCAGAAAGGTACAAACTCCCATTAGCCTCCCAAAGGAAGAGAACAGTCAGTATTACCTGGTTGAGCAAATATTTAACTTGTAACATATAAAGAAAGGTTGCCTACAAGAGAACAAGAGAGATGAATGTTAATGTTTCAGCCTTGACACACAGCAGTGAGGTCACACGGCAGGGAGCTGGGAGCCACAGCCAAGGCTCGGCTGCCCTCTGCTCCCGCAAGGAGCCACAGAGGCTGTTGTCTCAGGACAGGGCTGGGGCCAGGGGGTTATGGCCCGGGGGCTTCCCACATCTCCTTTATGGGTGCATATGCCCCAAGCATATTCCCTCCATCTGGCAAAAGGAGGTGGAGTTTCCCTGGGTGAGTGGCCAGGACTCTTCTGGGGACACTGGCATGGAAAGGAGGCCCCAGGCACACTCCAGATGGGCACCTCCATATAGACTGGTCCTATGTGGTAGAATCATGAAAGACTGTCACATTTACAAGGTTTCAGGATAAGTAAGTGAGCACACTGCCAATTCTGAGGGCAAATGGTGTGCCTAGATCCATGTGTTGAAGCCCTAGTCCTCAATGTGACTGTTTGGAGGTCCTCAAAGTGAGATTAAGTTAAAATGAGGTCATTAAGGTGGGGCCCTAATCCAATAGGACTGGTGTCCTCTTAAGAAGACAGGAGACACCGGGGGATGAATGCATAGGGGACAACCTGCAGAGGGTGGCCGTCCACAGGCCACGGAGAGAGGCCACAGAGGACACCAGCCCTGCTGCACCTTGATCTTGGACTCCCAGCTTCCTGAACTGTAAGAAAATAAACTTCTGTTGTTTAAGCCCCCTAGTGTGTGGTATTATATTATGGAAGCCCCTGCAGACCAATTCAGCTACAGCCTCCAGCTGAATAACAAACACTCAGCTCTCAGGCCAGGCGTGGTGGCTCACACATGCAACCCAACACTTCGGGAGGCCAAAGCAGACGGATTGCTTGAACCCAGGAGTTCAAGACCAGCCTGGGAAACATGGTAAAATGCTGTCTCTACAAAAAATACAAAAATTAGCTGGGCGTGGTGGTGTGCACCTGTAGTATCGGCTAATCAGGAGGCTGAGGTGGGAGGATCACTTGAGCCTGGGAGGCAGAGGTTGCAATGAGTGAAGACTGTGCCACTGCACTTCAGCCTGGGCAACACAGTGACACCCTATCTTAAAAATATATATATATAGCAAGACCCTGTCTCCACAAAACTAAAAAATTAGCCAAGTGTGGTGGCATGTGCCTGTAGTTCCAGCAACCCAGGAGGCTGAGACAGGATGATGGCTTGAGCCCAGGAGGTCAAGGATGCAGTGAGCTATGACAATCCCACTGTACTTCAGCCTGGGTGACAGAATGAGACCCTGTCTCAAAAACACCAAACAGACAAACAAAAAAACCACTTAGCTCTCATTGTTCATTGACCACACACTGCTGTGTCAAACATTAACCCATGCTTAAGGTTCTGTGTGGTCAAACTCAGCAGACCAAAAAAAAAGTCTAAAGGTTCTAAGTGACACCCTCAGGGGTTCTGAGATAGGTGAGACTTTGCCCTTGTTTACAATAAAAGTTTGCACTCTTCTCCATGGATGATTCTGGAGGTCTCTCCAGCTCTACTCCAGACGTCCTGGAGTAGCCTCAATCTTGGTGTTCCTTGAGACAAACATCTGTTGTGTCCTTAACACGCATAAATAAAAACAGGCTTTCTTGAAGGCACCAACATCACAGATAAGAATCATCTAAGACTGAGCCAATACACTGAGCTCACAGATATGGTGGCTACCTTTCACCCACGGACCCCAAGAAGGGAACCTCTTAGCCCTTGAGCACTTACAGGAAGAGCTGGAATGAAGATCGTGACGTAGGTCTGGGTGAGCCTAAATAACGAAAAGAAAAAAACAAAAACAAAAACTGTGATGGAGGCCTCTGTTTCCAGGGAAAGTTAGGCAGAAGAAAATAATTAAAACTGCCTTTTGCATTCTTGGCTGTTTCCAGATTAATGGGCTTAAGTTGCTGGAGCAGGCCGGGCACGGTGGCTCACGCCTGTAATCCCAGCCTGTAATCCTGAGGCAGGCAGATCATGAGGTCAGGAGTTTGAGACCAGCCTGGCTAACATGGTAAAACCCCCATCTCTACTAAATGTACAAATATTAACCAAGTGTGGTGGCGGCCACCTGTAATCCCAGCTACTCGGGAGGCTGAGGCAGGAGAATCTTTTGAACCCAGGAGGCGGAGTTTGCAGTAAGCTGAGATCACCCCATTGCACTCCAGCCCGGGCAACAGGGCGAAACTCCATCTCAAAAAAAAAACTGCTGGAGCAAATGTGAAAATTTACATATAGAGCTTGTCATCTTATAACCCAGATAAGCTTTCTTGGTTAATTTATATCTTTATGTCTAAGACAGCGTTTTTCAACTTCAGCACTATGGCCAGGTAATTCTCCACCTGTTGCGGGGTGCTGTCCCGAGCACTGCAGGATGTTCCACAGCCTCCTGCCTTCTACAAGGAGCACCCTCCTACTGCCAGCTGTGATAACCAGAAATGTCTTCAGACATTGTCAAATGTCTCCTGGGTTCAGAGCCGCTGGTCTAGATAAGAGCTTTAAAAGCTCTTACCCAATTAAATCAGTGGGTCTCAAACTTGGCAGCACGTTAGAATCACTTAGGGTGCTTTGAAAGATACGAATACCCAGGCCTCACCGCAGACCAATTAAAAGAGAATCCTGGCCGGGCATGGTGGCTCACGCACTTTGGGAGGCCGAGGCGACAGATCCCGTGAGGTCAGGAGTTTGAGGCCAGCCTCACCAACATGATGAAACCCCGTCTCTACTAAAAGTACAAAAATTAGCCGGGCGTGGTGGCAGGTGTAATCCCAGCCACTCGGGAGCCTGAGGCAGGAGAATTGCTTGAACCCGGCAGGCAGAGGTTGCAGCAAGCCAAGATCGCACCACTGCATTCCAGTCTGGGGGACAGAGCAAGATTTGGTCTCAAAAAAAAAAAAACAAACCAGAATCTTGGGTGGTAGGGAGCAGGGGCACAGGTGGGTTTGAAAGCACCCAGGTGATTTTAATATCAACCAAGGTCAAGAATAACTAAACTTTGAGCAAACGTCACAAACTACCATCCCACATGGAGGGTGCTTGCAAATCTATTTTCATTTAAAACTCTTAACCATGCAAGTCACCCAGGAGGGGAGGGGGAGTACATCTTAAATGCCAGGTGTGGAAAGTACTAAGACCTAGGAGACGTCAGCCAAGTAGAGATGAGCACCACCTTGGTGTGCAGCCTTGTCCCTGGCCTTGGCTGCACCCGGACAGGATAATCTTTCTGTGGGATGGATGCCCAGTCCCGCCGCGACAGGTTCCATCTTACCTGGACACATCTGGGTCCTGCCTGAAGAGCAGCAGGATATGCTGGGTGTTGAGAAAGAGCGCCCAGCAGGGGAAGCAGCAGAGGAGCAGGATGAGCGCACTCCGCTGCAGGATCACACCCACGTGCTTCAGGTTCTGGCTCCCGTACGTCTGGGGTGCACACAGCCAAAATGAACCCATTAGCACAGACCCAGCACCCCAGCTGTCCCCTAAAAGCCTTCAATTGTGCCACACAAAGAAACAGGTTGTCTGGATAAGGTGGCTCACACCTGTAATCCCAGCTACTCAGGAGGCTGAGGCAGGAGAATCGCTTGAACCTGGGAGGCAGAGGTTGCAGTGAGCTGAGATCACGCCACTGCACTCCAGCCTGGGGGACAGAGCAAGACTCTGTCTCAAAAAAAAAAAAAAAAAAAAAAAAAAAAAACCCATGGCCCTAGAGACTTTGCCCCAGTGTTTAGGTAGGAGAAGGATGGTGTGAAAGATGCTTCTCAAACTCAGCTCCCATTAGCATCACCGGGGGATCATTTTCAAAACTCTGATGCCAGGGTCTCACTAATGACATTCTGGACTTTAATTCACCCAGGGCGGGATTTAGAGATCCATACCTTTTTTTTAAAAAAAATTCTATTTAAAACAATTTTTCTTTTGCAGAGGTAAACAATCTGAAATTCACACTTCATTTATTTTTAGAGACTGGAAAAAAAATAATTTTTTTTTAGAGAGGCAAAGGTTGCAGTGAGCTGAGATCGTGCCACTGCACTCCAGCCTGGGTGACAGAGCCAGAGTCCATCTCAAAAAAAAAAAAAAGCCAGGCTGGGCATTGTGGCTCATGCCTATAATCCCAACATGTTGGGAGGCTGAGGTAGGAGGATTGCTTGAGCCCAGGAGTTCGAGACCAGCCTGTGCAACATGGCAAAACCCTATCTCTACAAAAAATTAGCTGGGTGTAGTGGCGCATGCCTGTAATGCCAGGTACTTGAGAGGCTGAGGCAAGAGGATCGCTGGAGCTCAGGAGTTCAAGGCTGCCGTGAGCAGTGGGTGTGCCACTGCAGCCTAGCCTGGGCGATAGAGCAAGACTCTGTCTCAAAACAAAACAAGCCAAATTTTGTACATCTTTTCAAGTCGTGCACATCTCTTCCAGCTCCAGGTTCAGTGACATCTCTGGTAGTCTGAAATTAACCAGAGGAAATACTTGTACCCCTGGAACTGGCAAACACTGCCAGTCATGTGTTTCCCTCCTTCCCCTTTCACCCAAGGCCTGGTTGCTGAACATTTACCAGCCTGCCACTGGGTGGGGCCAGGCAAGCTGGGTTTTAACAAGCCCTCCAAGCTCAATCAATGCACGCTCAATTCTGAGAACCACAGAACTATACCAAATTCAAACGTGGGGAGCAATAGAAGGGAATTTTATAAAATGTCCCCTATTTGATCAAAATATAGGGTAAGGCAGTTGTGCAGACAAAAACTACTTGACAAGACCGAAAGAAACCTAGTGACATTTCAAAGAAAGCAGGCCAGGAGAAGAGGAGTTGCTGGCTGAAAGGCACTGCAGGTGCTGGCTGCTGAACTCTTCCTGCCAGTGGGGCTCTTCCATCTACACTTGAGAAAAGACGTTTGAGGTCACTGTGAGCGTGTGACCACTTCCATTTACCTGGGAGATGAGGGTGTCACAAGCAGAAGATAAGCCGAATCCCACTGAGACACCAGTGACATTGATAACCTGCAAATAAACCCAAAGATAAGGCCCTATAGAGTTAAAGGAGGAAAGGAAGACAAAATCCCTGTGTGTGTTGGTAAGAGCCTGCAAAGCTCCTCCTTCAGCATTCACAAGTCAATTTTACCAACTGTGTTAGCTGCCTGGACCCCACTCATACTGAAGCCATTCTCACAGGTTTAACAAGAATTCTGGACAGGACTATAATTTTTTTTTTTTTTTTTGAGACAGAGTCTAGTTCTGTTGCCCAGGCTGGAGTGCAGTGGCGCGATCTCGGCTCACTGCAACCTCCACCTCCCGGGTTCAAGTGATTCTCCTGCTTCAGCCTTCCAAGTAGCTGGGACTACAGGCATGCGCTACCATGACCGGCTAATTTTTGTATTTTTAGTAAAGACGGGGTTTCACCATGTTGGCCAGGATGGTCTCGATCTCTTGACCTCGTGATCCGCCCGCCTCAGCCTCCCTCACAGGTGTGAGCCACCGCGGCCGGCCCAGAACTATAGTATTAATCAGGCTGCACTTTGACCCACTTCCTTATAACTGAAAGTCATGTGGCATCAGACACTGGCCATGTACATCCCCACTGTTCCTACAGATGGGATTTCTGGTGTTACAATGATAAGGCTATTGTTTAAGAATTGTTGGCCAGGTGCGGTGGTTTACACCTGTAATCCCAGCACTTTGGGAAACCAAGGTGGGAGGATCGTTTGAGCCCAGGAGTTTGAGACCAGTCTAGGCAGCATGACGAAACCTCGTCCCTACAAAAGTACAAAAACTAGCAGGCATGGTGGCATGCTCCTGTAGTCCCAGCTATTTCCAGAGGCTGAGGTGGCAGGATCGCTTGAGCCCAAGAAGCAGAGGTTACAGTGGACTGAGATTGCACCACTGCACTCTAGCCTGGGCAATGGAGTGAAACCCTGTCTCAAAAAAAAAAAATTTCTGGCCGAGCATGTTGGCTCACGCCTGTAATCCCAGCACTTTGGGAGGCCGAGGTGGGCGGATCACGAGGTCAGGCGTTTGAGACCAGCCTGACCAATATGGTGAAACCCCGTCTCTACTAAAAATACAAAATTAGCCCGGCATGATGGCGGGCGCCTGTATTCCCAGCTACTCAGGAGGCTGAGGCAGGAGAATCACTTGAACCCGGGAGGGGGAAGTTGCAGTGAGCTGAGATCGTGCCACTGCACTCCAGCCTAGGCGACAGAACAAGACTCCATCTCAAAAAAAAAAAAAAAAATTTATTAAGCAGAGCCTGAATTCCAGTGAAACATCTGACACCAACCAGTTTGAAGGCCCACAAAGAGGAACTGAATCAGCATGAGAACACAGTTTCTTCATCTCCCTGTCTCATGACTTCATGCTGCACCCTTCAACCAATCAACAATCACACTTCAGCCCATTCGAAAACCCTTAAACACCCTGCCCCAAACTCCTCGGAGAGACTGATTTGAGGTTTCCTCGTTCAGTGGCCTTACAATTAAACCTCTTTCACTGTTGCAACCTGGCATCTCAGATTATTGACTTGCCACAAGCAAATCGACAAGCCTATTACGGTTACAAGATCTTGGCTGGGTAAGGACATGTACAAGTTTGGAAGGGAAAAAGTCTAGGCTAGAGGTGATTACCCAGGCTTTCTCTTTTAAAAAGTCACTTTACTCTCCAATTTCGGGTATCAGGGACACTTCTTCCGGGAATGCAATGGCACAGTAACACAGAAAACTCCACCTGCTGGAGACCTAGCATGGCCTGCGTCCGTACCCTGGGGGGCACTGGGAGTGCAGAGGCAGTCTGAAGTCTGGACTAGTGCCAGAGGCTTTCCAGGTGTGCTCACCTTCACCAGGGTCAGCAGCAAACCCTGAAGTTTCGGGGAGCCTAGAGCAGTGCCCCCCAAACCAGGGAGTGGTATCACAGGATGTCTGATGTGCTCCCCATCTGGAACCTGGTACCTCCACTTGATTCTACAGCAGGGAACCTGTGGACAACAGCCCAAACTGCACCCAGCCTGGAAGCACTGACTTTGATAAGTCCTTGGCCACATCCTGCAATTCCTTGGCCAAAGAGAATCTGCTGAGGCTTGCTAAGTGCATTTCCGTCTTCTCCTCTATTGCAAATACAATACTTAAAAACAAAATGGATAATTAAGCCTGGGATTGTCCATGTTGCCCGCTAAAGCCAAAATAAAATAAGCCATGCTGGGTGCAGTGGCTCACGCCTGTAATCCCAGCACTTCAGGAAGCCGAGGAGGGTGGATCACGAGGTCAGGAGTTCAAGACCCATCTGACCAACATGGTGAAACCCCATCTCTACTAAAAATACAAAAAATTAGCTGGGTGTGGTGGCATGTGCCTGTAATCCCAGGCTGAGGCCGGAGAATCATTTGAACCCAGGAGGTGGAGGTTGCAGTGAGCCAAGATCGCACCACTGCACTCCAGACTGGGCGACAGAGCGAGACTCCATCTCAAAATAAATAATAAAAGAAAATAAGCCATGTATACTCACAGCTAGTTCCACATATACTTGATGACTAGTTCCCAGGCGTTTTGCATAGTTCATGGATAGCAAACTCAAATGCCTGGTGAGACCAGGCAGATCAAAGTGAAATTGTGTCTCCGTCAGGGCAGGAAGAAAGGGGAACATGCACCTGCCCGAGAGCCACTGAATCCACTTTTCTAGAAACAACCTAACTAGACAAACCAAACCCTTTGTTCTTACATGGCCAGCTGACAATTCCTGGCTGAGATTGATGACATGTCTCTGGTTTTGGGGGTTTGCGTCTATTATACAGAGAGGATCTGCAGTTCCTCCCAATTTTAAGTTTGGACACAAAGACCTAGATTTTTACCTTCCAGACCCATTTCTAGATTAGGACTCTCAGTAAGACAGACAACTGAGGGGTGGGCATGGCGGGAGTCAGTTCCTCTGAGGAAGTCAGACTGAACTCCCCTTTTACTGTTCCCCTCCCCCAACTGTGGGACCAAGAGTGGGAACGAGTTCCATGGATTAGAAATAAGATGATGTAGGCTGGGCGCGGTGGCTCACGCCTGTAATCCCAGCACTTTGGGAGGCCGAGGCGGATGGATCACCTGAGGTCAGGAGTTCAAGACCAGCCTGACCAACAAGGTGAAACCCCGTCTCTACTAAAAATACAAAAATTAGCCAGACATGGTGGCAAGCACCTGTAGTACCAGCTACTCAGGAGGCTGAGACAGGAGAATTGCTTGAACCCAGGAAGCGGAGGTTGCAGTGAGCCAAGATTACACCACTGCACTCCAGCCTGGGTGACGGAGCAAGACTCCGTCTGAAAAAAAAAAAAAAAAAAAAAAGAAAAGAAATAAGATGATGTGAGGATGGGCGCGGTGGCTCATACCTATAATCCCAGCATTTTCGGAGGCCGAGGCAGGTGGATTGCTTGAACTCAGGAGTTTGAGACCAGCCTGGGCAACATGGTGAAACCCCATCTCTACTAAAAATACAAATATTAACCAAGTGTGGTGGCGCATGCCCATAACCCCAGCTACTCAGGAGTCTGAGGCAGGAGAATCGCTTGAACCCGGGAGGCGGAGGTTGTAGTGAGCCGAGATCGCACCATTGAACTCCAGCCTGGGTAACAGAGCAAGACTTCGTCTCAAAAAAAACAAAACAAAACAAAATAAAATAAAATAAATTAGAAGATGTGATAGACAGGATCCCCCCCAGATGTCCTCATCCCAATCCCCAGAACCTAGGAATCTGCAAGGTTACACGGCAAAGGGGAATTAAAGTTGCAGCACCTTGATTTTAGGCCATGAAACCCACTTCAGACTTCTGCACTCCAGCGCTGTAAGAGAATAAGTCTGTGTAGGTTTCAGCCACTACATTTTGATGATTTGTTATAGTAGCAGCAGAAGGCAAACACAGACAGTATTGGTAAACCTGCCAGAAAGCCCACACGTACCGCGATCGCCAGCGTGACTGCGTCCAGCTCCAGCTTGCCCAGGTGGCCACAGAACACGGAGCTTATGAAGCTGATCAGGAACACCATCAGCTGAACCAAGAACTGGGTAGAGAAGGGAATGGGAAGGGAGGTGAGTGCCCACCATTGCAGGGAAGCCTGGGGCCCCAAGGGTGACCCCGACCCAACAAGTCCAGTCAGAAGTAAAGAAATACAACTTCAGTGAGCCTCTGCCACCTTTCACAGGCAAATGTACAATTTCTGGGCCTGGGGATGGGAGGCTTCTTGAAATATTAAAACATTTATTTGCAACCACTAGGTCAGAATCACTTTTTTGAGAACTTCCCAGTCTTTTCAGCTTTTGTTTTTTTTGAGATGGAGTCTCACACTGTCACCCGGGGTGGAGTGCAGTGGCGCGATCTTGGCTCACTGCAACCTCCGCCTCCTGGGTTCCAGCAATTCTCCTGTTTCAGCCTCCTGAGTAGCTGGGATTACAGGCAGGCGCCACCACACCCACCTAATTTTTGTATTTTTAGTAGGGACGGGGTTTCACCATGTTGGTCAGGCTGGTCTCAAACTCCTGACCTCGTGATCTGCCTGCCTCGGCCTCCCAAAGTTTTGGGAGTACAGGCGTGAGCCACCGCGCCCGGCCTGCCTTTTCGGTTTTTCAGTTCAGTTTCTCAAGCCATAGATCACATTAAATTTCCTCTGCAATCTGAAGAGGCTGCCTTCTGGGATAACCCCCTTGTTATCCAAGATTCCTAGTGAGGACTGGAGAGAATACAGCCTTCAACAACAAGAACCCATTCCAGCAAGGAAGTCCGTAGACAGGAGGAGCTGGAGGTAGCGATGAGATCATCCACTTGGAGTCCCAGTGGGATCCAGACTCTCAAAGTGAAACATTACAGGCCTGCTGAATGCCTTGCATTCTAGGAAGCCTCAGATGTGAGGGCAAATTCTGGAATATTGAACCATTCTTCCTCGAAATTCCAGTGGGCAATTCTATGAATTGCTCCACAGTGCTTTCACTGCACGATTGGATAATGAGCTTATTTCTGGAGGTTAACTTAAAATCACCTCCTGCACCCCACCCACTAGACCCAGGCAGTCCAGTGTCTCTCTTGGGGAAGCCCCTCTCCCCTGGCAGGCTACACGGCCCAAAATGGGGAGTTCACCTGACCCCTGCCCCCTAGGAGAGAATGGCTGCCTAAGGATTTGCTGCTGCTGCCCCCGCTGCCTGCATCAGCCCCATGGGGCCCTCACTGAAGCTGATACCCCAGAGTTGGTGATGCTGCTGCTGGTCCAGCCACAAGGCCACCTCTCACTGCCCTCAAGGAGAACAGAGTCCTCTGTGCTGAGCCCACAGAAAGGTCCCTCTTTTAGTGCTCCAATGACTTAGCTTCTAGAGCTGACCTCCACCAGGCTCACACACAGCCCATCTGCCAGCTCTGCAGCCACCCCAAAATTGCTACATCAGGACCTCATCAGGCCCCCAAGCCATAATGGTTCCGATGATCTCCCTCTTTTCTTCCCTAGAATCCACATCCCGGGAGAGACCGTTTTCAACTCCTGTGATGGGCCCAGAACTTCAGAGCATGCACAGCCTGTTCCTAACCCTAGCGGTGGGTGTGTGTGTGTGTGTGTGTGTGTGTGTGTCTGTTGTAGGAGAAGTATCTTTCTTGTGTGAACTTCTACACGATCCAGGTGCTTCTCTCACTACCACAGAAGCCTAATGTGAATTTAATCGCCAACAGTCCCCCGCTACTGAACATGAGAAGCGCTTTTGCAATATTCTGCGTAAGCCAAAATAAGACAGAAGATGGGAATAAAAAGGGGGTGGGGTGGAGGTGTCAATAAAAAAAGCTGACATGAAGAACCAGATGCTGTAGAATCTAAACCTAGAGCCAATGGACGCCCAGTAGGCCTGTACTGGTGCCACACGATTTGGGCGTTGTCACCACCCTTACAGATGTCCCCTGTGGTTTCATTGGGTGGAGCTTGGTGTCTCTTTAAATTGTGAATTCACGTATCTTTAAAGGCCACAGGGTCCCTTTTATTTGTAAACTCGGCATCACTTCCAAATCTGTTCAGTTCACTGTGCTTTAAGCTTTTGCACATCATCTGTCACAAACAGTTGTGTTCACAGAATCTGTCTTCTCCTTTCCCACGGAACATCACGTTTCCACTCCACAGTTCCCTGCCTCCCTGCAGGCCACCTGTGAGCTGTTTTTCATGGCTTCGCATGGAAGTGTGCTCGGTCTCCCCTACTGCCCGGCTTTTGGAGTGCCGCCCAGATTTTACCATCACAAATTGCACTGCCTTGAACATCTTTCTCACTTGGGTGGGGGCCAGTCCAAGGGTGGGAATCATCAGATGTCTCGGATACAAAAGGCCAGGAAGTCGAGCTGAGTTAGACTAATCGATGTGAGATGCATCTTCAATGTCAATGCCAGCAAAAATAGTTTTTTGAGAGCCGCTGCGGCTCTGCCAGGGTTACGGCAACAACCCTGTTCTCCGACTGCCTGAGTCAGGCAGCCTCATGCAGCCAGCCCATCCTGAAAGTCCGTGCCAGGGATCTCAGCTTGAGTCCAGAGTTACTAACCTCTTCTCAGATCCTGGTTTCAAGCCCTTTGGGTGAACGCTTGGCCACAGACTGTGGATCATATACATAAGGGTCACCTGGGAACCTTTGCCCTGGCCCATCACAAGACCCAAGAGGTTAGGCCGGGCTCAGTGGCTCACGCCTGTAAGCTCAACACTTTGGGAGGCTGAGGCAGGTGGATCACCTGAGGTCAGAAGTTCAAGACCAGTCTGGCCAACATGGTGAAGCCCCATCTCTACTAAAAATACAAAAAATTAGCTGGGCGCAGTGGTGCACGCCTATAATCCCAGCTATTCGGGAGGCTGAGGCAGGAGAATCGTTTGAACCCAGGAGGCAGAGGTTGCAGTGAGCAGAGATTGAGCCGCTACACTCCAGCCTGGGTGACAGAGAGAGAGACTCCATCTCAAAAAAAAAAAAAAAAAAAGGACCTAGGAGTTCCCTGGGGCTGAGGAATCTTCATTTCAGTATATCCCCACACTCCCTCATATACACCCAGGCTAGATGCATGTGGTCCAGGGCCACGCTTTGAGAGTGCTCCAGGCCCTCTGGGACTGTGCTGTCACAGAGCGTATTTCTGTGCCCAGGGAATGAACCATTTCTGGACAAAGGCCTGTTCTGCTAGATGTCTCAGCAGCTGCTGTCTGAAGAACAGCCTGAACTGGCAGTGGCTTGGACAGAGCTGAATGGATGACAGAAATTGCCAGACTGGGCCGCGCACGGTGGCTTATGCCTGCAATCGCAGCACTTGGGGATGCTGAGGCGGGAGGACTGCTTGAGCCCAGGAGTTCAAGACCAGCCCAGGCAACATTTTGTAGAGACCCCGTCTCTACAGAAAATACCAAAAATAGCATGCGTGGTGGCATGCACCTGCAATCCCAGCCACTCAGGAGCCTGAAGCAGGAAGGATCACTTGAGCTCAGGAGTTTGAGGCTGCAGTGAGCCATCCACACCACTGCATTCCAGCCTGGGTGACACAGCGAGACCCTGCTTCAAACAAAGAAACTTCCAGACTGACCGTGCTTCCGTCCCTTCTTGTCACAGTGACCCTGCTCAGATTTTGGCCAGACAACAATAAGCAAACTTGGCAGCCAGATAAAGACCTTCAGCGCCTGGCAGCTTTAGAAGTTGCTCTCCAGGGCCAGGCACCTCCAGACAACCTCTCCTACCCCCTCCCATGACTGCTGAAAGTTCACTCACTGGAAAGAAGCTGAGAGGTCACCTGGGACAGCCCCCCTTCTTTTACATGTGAGGAAGCACAGCCCAGGAGGTTTCGCAACTAGCCCAGCCACCTGACTGTCAACTCAGATGGTTACATACGGCCACTGTCTTTGGAGCACAAAGTACATCCCAGCACTGGGGGAACAGGTGTGAGTTAGACACCATTACTCCATTCCTGCCCCATGGGACCCACAGTACAGATGGTCCTGACTTACAATTTTTCAGCTTTGCAATAGTGCAAAAGCAATGTACATTCAGTAGAAACTGTACTTGGAATTTGGGATATTGATCTTTTCCCGGGATAGTGATGTGTAGTCTCAGACTTGCAGTGCCAGTCAGGGCAGTGGGCCACAGCTGCCCATCAGCCCTGCCATCACTAGAGCAGGCAGCTGACACTCTACAGTGGACTGTGTTGCCAGCGTTTTTTGGGTATTTTGTTTTGTGTTTTCGCATCCCATCATGACTACAAGACAGCCATCTGTGTCTCCTGCTTCTGGGGAAAAGAAGGCAGCTATTACTCTTGCAATGGAACTGAAGATAATTGGCCAGCACGGGGGTGGCAAGCCAGTCATGGTCGTCCCACGCAAGTCAGGACTCTTGCAATCCGTGATCTCATCCTTTAGAGGCGTTTTGACTTAAAGATATTTTCAGTGCATATAACCCCATCGTAAGCCAAGGAGCATCTGTAGAATAGGGAAAGATATTCAAAACGCAATAAATAACACAGCTCAAGACATATGCGTGATGAGCTGTGGGGTGCAGCAGAGAATTCAGAGAAGGTTTCTGGGGGAAATGAAGTGGAGCTGAAACCTGCATGATGAACAAGTCAATGTCAAATAGTCAGGTGCCGGAGACTTGTCTGTCGGGGAGGACTTTCCAGGCTGAGGCACTGAAAGGAGGCTGGGTGGAGGGTGTAACCAGGAGATAGGGACGAGAGATGAGGCTGGAGGCCTGGCCAGGGCCAGGCCATAGAGGGCTTTGCAGGACCAAGGAAAAGGTTCTAAGCAGGAGGGACAAGCTCAGATGTGCATTTGAAAAGGACTTGGTGGCTCCATGTGGAGCATGAGAGCGGAGATACGAAAAAGTGGATCCCTCTGAGAGGTATTTAAGGAGCTAAAGCCAAAGGCCTTGGTGAGGATGGATTGGAGGAGGAAACGGGGAGTAGAGGTGGTGGGGGCTGGACCTCACCCGACTTTCCTCTGTCCAGCTCCTGCCATCTTGGCTACCTCCTCTCACCCTTTGAATGGAAGGAACCACCTTCCCTGTAGGTCTTCCCCTCCTCCAGCCTAGGCCTGTCGGTCTCTGACCAGTTTTCTCCTGCTGAATCTGGTGTCAGTAACCACTTCCTGATCAATATCTTCCCCATTGCCTTCAGGATACAATTCAAAAGATCAGCCTGCATTTTTTCCTTTGTGTGTCCCGGGTAAAGCGGGTCTCTCCAGATCCCCCACCTCATCCCCCTCAACCTGCCTGCCTTCTCTGATATTTCTGCCCTGTAACCCTAGAAGGTCCGCCAGCTTCTCCCCACACAAGTGGAAACATTTCCCTGAGCTGGGGCCTAGGCTATCCCACCTCTGTTACATCCCAGGCAATGCCCGGGGGTCCATCTTTGGGGTTACTTTTCAGAACTTTTGCTGTTTTGATTCAGCCAGGTGATGAGAGGCTGATGACCAAGAGGAGGCACAGCTGGAGTACCTGAGGCCAGGTATCTGCACATTCCCTCCCTTGCAAATCCAGTCTTCCTCAAGCTTTCTCCAGGATAAAATGGACGCATCTTTTGAGAAGTAAGCACCATTCGGCTCACATTTCCATTGTGTTATGGGTTAATCTCTTTACAAAGGCCTCATTTAAAGCCCAGTGAGACCTCAAGGGTCAGGGTTAACTTGAGAGGTCTAGAAGGGAGATGGCGAATGAGAGAGAAAATTACAGAGAGGAGAGCCAGACAAGGCATCTTCATGTTATGTTGGACACTTGGAGAAGAAAGTATTGGACAATGAGCATGGGGAAAGAAGCAGGTGGTCTCTCCTTATCCCATGCCTTTTAGCAAACAGAAAACTTTACAGCAGATGGGATTAGAGATGGGAGACAGACCCAGGCCGGTACACATACACTTCATGAGAGACTAAGCAGGTAGCAAAACTCTACAATCACATTTTCACAAAGCAGAAACACACACACACAAAGGACTGGAAGGAAAGCTCCCAAATTACCTCTCAGTGGTGAGATTTCAGAGGGTTTTTTCCTTTTGTTGATCTTGGTTTTCCTTTTTTTTCTACAGTAAATATGCATGACATTTGTAATAAACACAATGGTATACATGTATGTACATACAAAGAGAAAAGATGAGGTCCCCAGCATGTCAGTCTAGTGCTCATCCCTGGAGACCTGGAGAGGTCCCCCACATCAAGGGGATCAGGCTACTGGGAGGGCTGGATTTCAGAAACCTGCCCTGTTATTATTATTATTATTATTGCTATACTATTAAAGCAATAACAGTCTGGGCAAGGTGGCTCATGCTTATAATCCCAGCTCTTGGGAGGCCGAGGCAGGAGGATTGCTTTAGCCCAGGAATTCAAGCAATGGGCAACACAGGGAGACCCTATCTCTAACCCAAAATATAAAAATTAGCCAGGCATGGTGGTGTGTGCCTGTAGTCTCCGCTACTCCAGAAGTTGAGGCTGCAGTGAGCTGTGATCGCACCACTGCACTCCAGCCTGGCCGACAGATCGAGACCCTGTCTCAAAAAAAAAATTAATAAAACAATAATAGCCTTAGAAAGCCCCTTCTCACAGCAGCTCTGTGAGGGAATGTTGAGCCAAGACACGACTATTATCTCCATTTTACAAATGAATACGCAGAGACCAGAAGAGGTTATGAGGCTGTTTCAATCCGCACAGCGGCTTCCTGACTTACTTTCGGAGGTCAAAGCAGGGCACGCAGCCCCAGGTCTTGAGATTCCAAATCATGAGGTGTTTTTTTTGTTTGTTTGTTTTTGTTTTTGTTTTTTTTGAGACAGAGTTTCACTCTTTTTGCCCAGGCTGGAATGCAATGGCGCAATCTAGGCTCACTGCAACCTCCGCCTCCCGGGCTCAAGCGATCCTCCTGCCTCAGCCTTCCAAGTAGCTGGAATTACAGGCGCCTGCCACCATGCCCAGCTAATTTTTATTTTTATTTTTTGTATTTTTAGTATAGACGGGGTTTCACCAGGTTGGCCAGGATGGTCTCAATCTCTTGACCTCGTGATCCGCCTGCCTCGGCCTCCCAAAGTGCTGGGATTGCAGGCGTGAGCCACCGCGCCCAGCCATGAGGTGTTTTTGTTTTATTTTGTTTTGTTTTTTTGAGACCAAGTCTTACTCTGTTGTTCAGGCTGGAGTGCAGTGGCACCATCCTGGCTCACTGTAACCACCACTTCCCAGGTTCAAGTGATTCTCGTGCCTCAGCCTCTGGAGTAGCTGGGACTACAGGCGCCCGCCACCACGTCTGGCTAATTTTTGTATTTTTAGTAGAGACGGAGTTTCACCATATTGGCCAGGCTGGTCTCGAACTCCTGACCTCAAGTGATCCATCTGCCTCAGCCTCCCAAAGTGCTGGGATTACAGGCGTGAGCCACCGCGCCCGGCCCCAAATCATGGATTCTTTCTGGTCTGTGAGAAAGCATCGCTGACGGATCTTATTCCACGGCTTTGACCTCGGCATTACTCTTGCTGTCCTGCACACCACAGAGGGTGCCACAATATCCCACAGACCACCGAGCCCCCACTCCAGGGGCACAGCAGCCCCCCTCAGCCCGCGCAGGTGCAGAATGTGGGCCTCAAAGCCAAAAGCTTATTCACGCTTTAAGTGCATACCAGTTGCTTCTTGTGCCGCGTCCTACCCTCTCGGTTTGAAAACCACCCAAGCTGGCAGGAGAATGTGGATAGGATTATATTTTTGTGGTTTTAAAAACCACATTACTCTTAGGAGACAAGGCAGAAACAGCCCTAACCTAATGATTAAAAAGAAAAGAATCCCACAGATAAGAACACCTCGACCCCACAAAGAACCACATTAAAACCCCTTTTTTCTTTCACATACATAATTATTGGCGGGGAAGGGGTGGTACAGGATGCCTCTGGTTTCCTCGGTAGAGGTTGACTGAATTCTGAAGAAATCATTTCGCAACTCTGAGTCCACGACAGACCACGCATCCCCTCCTCCGTGCCTCGGGATTATTTAGATCGCAGAGCTCCCGAACTTTTTACCGCTACTTTTCAAAGAAACAAGTTCCCTTGTGCTTTGAAGTTCGGCAACTTGCGCTTTATTGGCTGGAATCAGCTGCCAGAGAAGGCACCCCCGGATGCAAATACAGCCTGGACCTGGTAGAGCCCCGTTAGGCGCAAAGGTCCCAGCTCCCCGGTGTCTCCTGGCGCAGGAGGCTGGAGCCGCCGGCCTCTCCGAGCCAACGTGCGCCCGGGCGCGTGCCAGCCGTTCCCGCAGTGCCCCGCGGGGCCCCCAGTCGTGTGGTGCGGAGCGGAAGGCGGCCGGGACGCAGGCAGAGGAGCTGGGGTGCCCGCCCGGCTCCTGGCACGATGCTCCCCGGAGCCCGCCCGCGGCCAGCTCGCTCGGTCCTCAAACCCCGCCAAAGTCACCCGCGGCGGCAGGAATCACCAGGTCCCCAGCCCGCCGGGACCGCCCTCCCACCGAGGCTACCTAACTCACCGCGGGGCCAGCCAGGACCAAGAGCGCCCGCAGCTCTTCTCGGAAGGCGGACAGCCGCAGGAAGCGCGACCCATGGATCTCAAGGGTGGCCTCCGGGCCTCCGCGCACTGGCGCGGGCTCCTCAGGAGCCTCCATGTGACTCGCGCGCTGCGGCGGGGTAGCGCGGAGGCCGGCAGTGGGTACAGCGCGGCGCAGCCTGCTCTGCAGTCCCCGCCCCGGCCGCCCGCCCAGAGCCCGCCCCGCGCCTGGCGCCCGGGGGCCCGACTGAGCGCGCAGCCAGGCAGCCTGCGACCTTGGGCGCGCCCCTTGCACCTCTCTCTGCACCACTGCGGACGCCTGCGGGTCTTGCAAAGACCAAGGAACTCCTGCACTTGGAAGGCAAAGTTTGAAAAAGCTTTGGAAACTAACGGAACGCGCTCGGGGGGCTGGGTCCTCCAAGTCTCGGACGCCAGGACTCACCCCGGCTCTGCACCTCCGCTGGGGGTTTCAGGTTCTGAATGACCTGGTGTGGAAGGACCCAGAGGCCTCGAGCCGTGACTCGGTTAGCACCCCGCGGGGTGTATGGGTTGGGCACATTTGCTGTGCAGATTGAGTTGGGTACACGCTTTGATGCTGGTTTGGATGTTGCATACGCCTCTCCTCTCATCAGTTGTTCCATTAGAGAACTTAGAATCTACCAGGATGGAGCAACATGCTCCCATTTGCCGAGTAGCACAGTTGGTGCCAGCTCGTCGTGTTGGAAGTTTATCCATTAGCCTGCTGTGGGAGTACGAGAGGCTGTGGCCCAGAAGGGCGTGGGCAGCGCGCTTTCCTCCCAGAGCCTCAGCTTCCTCGTCTGCAAACGTGAAAGAACACTTGTTGCCAGTTGTGAAGACTGGGGTTGCCTGGGCGGAAGACCTGAGTCAGTGCCACCTGCCCTCAGCCTGGCACCAGCCATTACCTAATAAGTGTCAGTTACCAGGACAAAAATGATTTCTGTAATAGTCAAAATTCCTTCCGTTGTAAGTGATCCAATGTAAGTAGAGAAAATGGAAAACAAATATTTTGGCTCACATAATCAGGAAGTTTGGATTCAGGGATTTGAAAACAAGGTCATTAGGCCAGGCGCGGTGGCTCACGCCTGTAATCCCAGCACTTTGGGAGGCCTAGGCGGGCGGATTACAAGGTCAAGAGATCGAGACCATCCTGGCCAACATGGTGAAACACCATCTGTACCGAAAATTAGCTGTGCATGGTGGCGCGCGCCGTAATCCCAGCTCCTAGGGAGGCTGAGGCAGGAGAATTGCTTGAACCCAGGAGGCAGAGGTTGCAGTGAGCCGAGATCTCGCCACTGCACTCCAGCCTGGTGGCAGAGGAAGACTCCATGTCAAAAAAAACAAAAAAACAAAAAAAAACCCAGATCATTCATGTTGTCCTTCTCCCCATCTCTGTCCCTCTCCTCCCGTCTCCTCCCACCTTGGGATTCTTTCCGTGGTTTCTCTTCCTTCTCTGCCGGCAGCCTTTCTCTTCGTGTGCAGGTGACAGTGGTGGCCTCTGATACCCTCGTTCCTATCTTTCCCATGTGTTAAACCAGAAAGTAAGACCCTCCTCTCCTCTCTTCTGGTTCCAAACTAACAAACAAAAAACTGGGAGAAAATCTGGTTGGCCCTGCTTAGGTTTCTTGCCCACCTCTGGAACAATCGCCCTGGGTGGGAAAATAGGGTCTGATGTTTGGCTGGCCCTGGACCATGCACCCAGCTTTGTACCTACAGGGTTAGGGTTGGGTGCCCTGTGACTGGTCTCGTTCCACAAGGCCTGTAGGTATGGAGTAGAGAAGTTTCCCAAAAGAACTGAGAGTGTCAACAGACAAATATCCGAGGATATTCACTAGATCTCTGATCACTGCTGATGTAATAAGACAGGAAACGGAAATGTAATGTATAATATTAGGAAAGAAAAGGCAAAGGGATTACTCACAGTAGAAATTGCCAGACTGGGCCAGGCACAGTGGCTCATGCCTATAATCCCAACACTTTGGAAGGCCGAGGTGGGAGGATCACTTGAACCCAGGAGTTTTGAGAGCAACCTGGGCAACACAGTGAGACCCCATCTCTTAAAAAAAAAATCCACACAACCCAAAGAAATAAAATATGAACAAAAGCTAATAGAATTGATAAAGGGGTTTAATAAAGTTGCTACATAGAAGTTCTTCAACAAGTCATGTCAGTCCTTTATATTGGTAATAACATATACGAAAATACTAAAAGAAATCTTTCACAATAGCAACAAAAAATAAAAGGTCCTTGTGATGCAGAGCATAACTCCTCACTCCTGAAAGGTGGATTGTACACAGTGACTTTCTTCCAAAAAGTAGAGCAGGAAAATTAATTTTCAATTAATGTATTAGGTTTTAGTCCACTTCTGTGTATTCCATTATTTTAAAATTTAATAGAATGATTCTAAAAGCAATCGATAGTGTATACAGGAAAAGATATAACAAAAACTCTGAAAAAGAAAAGTAAGGAGGAAAGAAGCAGCTCTACTGGCTGATAAATAGCTTTTAAAACAATGTGTGGTTGGCTAAGCATGGTAGCCCACACCTGTAGCCCCAGCACTTTGGGATGCTGAGGTGACAGGATTGACTGAGCCCAGCAGTCTGAGGCTGCAGTGAGCTATGATTGCACTACGGCACTCCAGCCTGGGCGGCAGAGTGAGAACCTATCTCAATAAAAAACAAAAAACAAAAGAACAGAGAACCTTGTTACTTGGAAAGTGTTAAGATTTTGATTGACATTGCATTATATCTGCAGATTTATTCAGAAAGAATGCATCTCATTAAAATACTGTCTTCTCATTCAGTCATATCCCTAGTCTAATCAGTGCTCATCTAGGGAATGGGAGACTCATTGGACTAGGGATATGATGAATTTGTTATTGATGCTTGATAAATAGTCATAAGTATGTTCATATATGGCTCTTTACTTGCTGAAATATATTATTAAAAGCATGTATTAAAGTTGAACTTTATCAGGTTTTTTTTTTTTGGGCGGGGGGACAGGATCTCTCTCTGTCGCCTATACTAGAGTGCAATGGTTTGATCTCGGCTCAAAGTAGCTTCGACCTCCCTGGCTCAAGTAATCCTCCCACCTTAGCCTCCTGAAGAGCTGGAACTACAAGCATGTGCCTCCACACCCGGCTAATTTTGTTTTCTTGTTCCTTTTTTTTTTTTTTTGAGACGGAGTTTCAGTCTTGTTGTCCAGGCTGGAGTGCAATTGTGCGATCTTGGCTCACCGCAACCTCTGCCCCCTGGGTTCAAGCAACTCCCCTGCCTCAGCCTCCCGAGTAGCTGGGATTACAGGCATGCGCCACCATGCCTGACTAATTATGTTTTTTTGTTTTTTTGTTTTTTAGTAGAGATGGGGTTTCTCCATGTTGCTCAGGCTGGTCTCAACCTCAGGTGATCTGCCTGCCTTGGCCTCCCAAAGTGCTGAGATTACAGGCATGAGCCACCATGCCCGGCCTGTTTTCATATTTTTTATAGAGACAAAGAGATCTCACTATATTGCCCAGGCTGCTCTCAAACTCCTGGGCTCAAAGTGATCCTCCTGCCTTGGCCTCCCAGAGTGCTGGGATTACAGGCATGAGCCACTGTGCTCTCATATATTTTTTTTTTTTTTTTAGTATTAATTCAAATGATCAAATTTTTCTTCTCTTTTTGGTTGTTAACTTAAGTTCATTGTAGATTTCCTAATGTTTAGCTGTCACTAATTCCTGGAATAAACGTCCATTATTCATAATAGTATACTATAACAGGTATATAGTGGTAGATTTATTGCTAATATTATATTCAGGATTTTTATATTTATTTATTTTTATAGAGACAGGGGTCTCACTATGTTGCCCAGGCTGGTCTTGAAATCCTGGGCTCAAGCAGTCCTCCTGCCTTGACCTCCTAAAGTGCTGGGATTACAGGCGTGAGCCGCTGCGCCCGGCTTCCGTGAATCTTTAGGCTCTGTAATTATTCAAATACCATAAGAATGATCTGTTTCTTGAAGGTTTGAAGGCCACTCACCTAGAGGACCATCTGATGCCTTTATAGAAGGGGCATTTTATTTAAAAATAAAACAAAAATAAAAGGTTTTCTATTTATTTAGAAGTTGCTGGTCTATTCAGGGTTTTGTTTAACCTCTTCTTGAATTAATTTTGGTCATTCATGATAAGTGTTTATTGATTGCTGCTGTAACAAATTACCACAAATTTAATGGCTTACGATAACACAAAGTTACTATTTAACAGAGGTCAGAAGCCTGAAATGGGTTCCCTGAGGCTGAAATCAAGGTTTCAGCAGAGCTGCGTTCTTGCTGGGGCTCAGGAAGAATCCATTCCCTTGCCTGTTCCTACTTCTAGATGCCACCTCCCTCTTCCTCCATCTCCAAAGCACATCACTGCAGCCTCTGTTCTTTCATCATGTCTCCTTTTTCCAGCTTTTACTCTCTTGTCTTCCTCTCAGAAGAAGAGATTCCATTAGGCCCACGCGATAACACAGGATAACCTTTGCCTCTTACGATCCTTGTAGTAATCACATCTCCAAGTCCCTTTGCCATGCAAGGTTATGTATTCACAGGTTTCAGGAGATGGATGGGGACATCTTTGGGTGGCCTTATTCAGCATCTCATACTCACCATGTTCTGACCACGTCTGTATCTTCCCTGTATTTTTAAATTCTGATTAGCTTTTCATTTTCTAGTGGGTACTTTCTCAGGATATTGTGGCGTGTGCTTTCTGAATGCTTGCAGTCATGATATTTCACACATTCCCATGCTTCTAGCATTACACATTACAGATGAAAACTCCAATCCACTCCAGTTCTCTCTCTCTCTCTTTTTTTTTTTTTTTTTTTTGAGATGGAGTCTCACTCTGTCGCCCAGGCTGGAGTGCAGAGTGCAATGGCACGATCTCAGCTCACTGCAACCTCCACCTCCCAGATTCAAGCGATTCTCCTGCTTCAGCCTCCGGATAGCTTGGATTACAGATGTGTGCCACCATGCCTGGCTAACTTTTTTTTGTATTTTTAGTGGAGATGAGGTTTCACCATTTTGGCCAGGCTGGTGTCGAACTCCTAACCTCAAGTGATCCACCCTCCTCGGCCTCCCAAAGTGTTGGGATTACAGGCGTGAGCCACCATGGCCGGCCCCGATTCTCTTTTTTTTTTTTTTTTTTTTTTTGAGATTAAGTCTCACTGTTTTGCCCAAGCTGGAATGGTGAGATCTCGGCTCATTCCAACCTCCACCTCCTGGGTTCAAGCGATTCTCCTGCCTCAGTCTCCCGAGTAGCTGGGACTACAGGCGTGTGCCACCACACCTGGCTTATTTTTGTATTTTTAGTACAGATGAGGTTTCACTATGTTGGCCAGGCTGGTCTCGAACTTCTGACCTCATGATCTGCCCGCCTCGGCCTCCCAAAGTGCTGGGATTACAGGTGTGAGCCACCGTGCCCGGCCCTCAATTCTCTTTTTATTGTAGAATTGATGGTGGTCATTGTGGCTAGTTCCCCAACATTCCTTTCACCCCAGATGGGTCATTTTAGCCAGCCACAAGAAGCTCATTTTCCTTCTCAGGGCCCTATGTAGGAACGGACATGCATGACCCAATTCTATTTAATGTATTTATATGTATATTAGAGACAGAGTCTCATTATGTTGCCCAAGCTCATGATCCAACTCTAGCCATGAAGCCTGAGTGAAAATCTAATGGTGTTTCTGGAAAAAGTTTCCTATTTCTAACAGTCAGAGAAGAAAAAGGCCCCTATTTTCTCCTTCAGATGTTGCGGCATCTGAATTTTTTTTTTTTTTTTTTTTTTGAGACAGAGTCTCACTCTGTTGCCCAGGCTGGAGTGCAGTGTGTGATCTTGGCTCACTGCAACCTGTGCTTCCTGGGCTCAAGAGGTCCTCCCACCTCAGTCTCCCAAATAGCTGGGACCACAGGAGCCCATCACCACACCTGGCTAATTTTTGTATTTTTTTGTAGACACGGGGTTTCACCATGTTGCCCAGGCTGGTCTCGAACTCCTGAGCTCAAGCAATCCACCTGCCTTGGCCTCCCGAAGTGCTGGAATTACAGGCGTGAGCCACCACACCCAGTGGTATCTGAATGTTATGCCTGGAAGTGCTACAGCCATAATGCTGCTGGCCCTGGGATAAAGCCAATATTGGAAAAGGGCAAAGCCAAGAGAATCACAGATATTAAATGAAGACAGAGAGGGAGAGAGAGAGGGAGGCAGGGAGAGTATAAACAGGTGATTATAAAGGGTAAATACCTGTTTTTGGCAAGAAAAGGAAAGGCTTTTTAAAATTTAGACACACAGAGTAGTGCGGAGGCTTATGCCTGTAATCCCAGCACTTTGGAAGGCTGAGGCAGAAGAATTGTTTGAGCTCAGGAGTTCAACACCAGCATGGGCAACATGGTGAAACCCTGTCTCTACAAAAAAAAAACAAAAACGAAAATTAGCTAGGTGTGGTGGCATGCGCCTATAGTCCCAGCTACTTGGGGGGCTGAGATGGGAGGATTGCTTGAGCATGGAGGGGGGTGGAGGCTGCAGTGAGCTGTGATTGTGCCACTGCACTCCAGCCTAGATGACAGAGTGAGGCCCTGTCTCAAAAAATAAATAAATAAATTTAGACACACAGAAAGAGAGCCAACTTTTTCAGTTTTGTTAACTTTGCCCACAAATCATAAAGGAAAACACAGAACTCAAAACTGACCAATTGGTTGAGCTACAGGAATCAAAGGCTGCTCTCCATTCCAGGGAAAGAAAAGGCCCTTTTCTAATTGAATAACTTGCGCTCACACTGTATATAAACAATAAAGACAAAACTGAGGAGCCAGGAAACATTGGGATCTCCAAGATAAACACACAAACCAAAACAAGAACAACAAAAATCTACTACCAATAATCAGAATTCCTGCTCAGTCTGCTGTCTGGCAGAGATTGCCTAATGGTCAGATCATGAAAACCTCACTGAAGGGGGCATAAGTCGCTGTATACAAATCAGAACACGAGCCAGAAACAGACCTGGCCAAGAATCAGACAGAATCTAGAAAGTAAAACAGAAACAAAGCCAGCAAACAGTCAAAAAAAACACAGGAGGCCCGGTGCAGTGGCTCACGCCTGTAATCCCAGCACTCTGTGGGGCCGAGGCAGGCGGATCATCTGAGGTCTGGTGAAACCCCGTCTCTACTAAAAATACAAAAATTAGCTGGGCATGGTGGCACGTGCCTGTAATCCCAGCTACTCAGGAGGCTGAGGCAGGAGAATCGCTTGAACCCGGGAGGTGGAGGTTGCAGTGAGCCGAGATCACGCCGCTGCACTCCAGCCTGGGCAACAAGAAACTGTCTCACAAAACAAACAAACAAACAAACAAACAAAACAGGATTCGTGAGAGTTAAGCTTTAAGCTTTATTGCATCATGAAATTCATCCTTATTGGGAGGATCAAAGGATAAAATGAGGTAAAGTGCACAGGGCTTCAGAAGAACATTTTGGGCTGGGCACGGTGGCTCATGCCTGTAATCCCGGCACTTTGGGAGGCCCAAGTGGGTGGATCACCTGAGGTTGGGAGTTCGAGACCAGCCTGACCAACATGGAGAAATCCTGTCTCTACTAAAAATATAAAATTTAGCCGGACGTGGTGGTGCATGCCTATAATCCCAGCTACTCAGGAGGCTGAGGCAGGAGAATCGCTTGAACCAGGGAGACAGAGGTTGCAGTGAGCCAAGGTCGCGCCATTGCACTCCAGCCTGAACAACAAGAGCGAAACTATGTCTCAAAAAAATAAATAAATAAAAGAAAGAAAAGAAAAAGAAAAAGAAACCACACAAAGTATGTTGTCAGGACACAATAAAATTAAACTAGAAATCAATAACAGAAAGCTAGCTGGAAAAACCCCAAAATATCTGGAGATTAAACAACACATTTCTTTTTTGAGACAGAGTTTCACTCGTGTTGCCCAGGGTGGAGTGCAATGGCGCAATCTCGGCTCACTGCAACCTTCGCCTTCCGGTTTCAAGCGATTCTCCTGCCTCAGCCTCTCAAGTAGCTGGGATTACAGGCATGCGTCACCATACTCAGCTAAATTGTTGTATTTAGTAGAGACGGGGTTTCACCGTGTTGGTCAGACTGGTCTTGAACTCCTGACCTCAGGAAATCCACCCGCCTCGGCCTCCCAAAGTGCTGGGATTACAGGCGTGAGCCACTGCGCCGGCCAACAACACACTTTTGAGTAACACATGGGCCAAAGAAGAAATCTCAAGAAAAGTTTTAACACATGTTGGTCATGAATTTAAATTTTATGAAAATGAAAATACAAACTATCAGAATTTGTGGGATGCAGAATTAAAAAATAGTGCTTGGGGGAAATTTCTAGCATTGACTGCATCTATGAGAAAAGAGAAAGATCTAAAATCAATCATCCAAGCTTCTACCATAGGAAACAAGAAAAAGAAGAGCAAATTAAATCCAAAGCAAACAAAAGAAAAGAAAAAAAGAAATCAGAGCAGAAGCCAATAGAATTGGAAATAGGAAATCAATAGAGAAAAATCAACAAAACCAAAAGCTGGTTCTTTGAAAAGAAAAACCACTGTGGTTCTGCGAGCACAGAATAGGAGCAGAATGGGTGTAAAGCAGGCAACCAAGAGTGAGCGTCTGACATGTATGCTCAGCAGAAGTCCACATCCCTGTCCAAGATGTCAAAGAAATCTCTTGATACATCTCTGGGCTTGGAGCACTGCCCTTCTAGGTGCCCCCACGTACACCCCAACAGAGGACGCCCCTCTGCCCCACCCAGCTCACACCTAGTCATATGCAGATGTAAGACCCTGAGATTTTAAGCCCAAATGGGCAAAACATGTGGCCACATCTTTTACGACTTTTTGTTCAAAACATGTGGCCACATTTTAAGGGGGCCTGCCCCTCCACACCCCTGGGTATTTCTCGCAAGGTGGAGACAAGAGACTGGGAAAAGAAATAAGACACAGAGACAAAGTATAGAGGAAGAAAAGTGGGCCCAGGGGACAAGCGCTCAGCAAGTGAGGACCTGCACCAGCACTGGTTTTTGAATTCCCTCAGTATTTATTGATCACTATCTCTACCATCTCGGTGAGGGGGATGTGGCAGGACTATAGGGTAATGGTGGGGAGAGGGTCAGCAGGAAAACATGTGAGCAAAGGACTCTGTGTCAAAAATAAGTTTAAGGAAAGGTGATGTGCCTGTATGTGCACATATGCCAGATTTATGTTTCACTTTACACATCTCAGTGCAGTAAAGAGCAGTATTGCCGCCAGCAAGTCTCACCTCCAGCCATAAGGCGGTTTTCTCCTATCTCAGTAAATAGAATATACAATCGGGTTTTACACCAAGACATTCCATTCCCAGGGACGAGCAGTAGACAGATGCCTTCCTCGTATCTTAACCGTATAGAGGCCTTCCTCTTTCACTAATCCTCCTCAGCACAGACCCTTTATGGGTGTCGGGCTGGGGGATGGTCAGGTCTTTCCCTTCCCACGAGGCCATATCTCAGGCTGTCTCAGTAGGGGGAAACCTGGACAATACCCAGGCTTTCTTGGGCAGGTGTCCCTGCGGCCTTCCGCAGTGCATCGTGTCCCTGGGTACTCGAGACTGGAGAATGGCGATGACTTTTACCAAGCATACTACCTGCAAACACATTTTTACCAAAGCACATCCTGCACAGCCCTAAATCCCTTAAACCTTGAGTCAATACAGCACATGTGATCTGCCAGCACAGGGCTGGGGCTAGGTCTGCAGATTAACAGCATCTCAAAGCAGAAGAATTTTTCTTAGTACAGATCAAAATGGAGTTTCTTATGTCTTCCTTTTTCTACATAGATACAGTAACAGTCTGATTTCTCTTTATTTCCCCCAAACATCTTTTATGACTCAGCCCAACAATCTCCAGGCAGTGCCCAAGGTTAATGCCTAGGCCAATTGCTGCTGCAATCTGGGCTCAGGATGTGCAGACCAGAGATAGCCAAGGGTGTCTGATAACTCTAAGGGCTTGGTCGTGCTCAACCAGGAAGGAGCTCAATCCCCCAGACTGGCCAGGAGCTCAGTTGACTCAGCACTGCTGTTGAGTGCCGGACAGAATGGGACTAGTGCTGGATTTTTGGAGGTTAAAATAAAATACTCCAGGTCTTGACAGAGATGACCTAGCGGAAGTCATTCAGTTCCCCATCAAACATGACCCCTGGACTCAAGAAAAAGGCAGCATCATGGGATGCGAGGCTGAGCCCTGGAGTTGGAGACCAGCCTGGGCCACATAGTAAGACCTCATCTCTACAAAAAATTTAAGAATTAGCCAGGCATGGTGTCATGAGCTTCTAGTCCCAGCTACTCAGGAGGCTGAGGTAGGAGGATTGCTTGAGCTCGGGGGGTCAAGGCAGCAACAAGCCATGATTGTGCCACTGCACTCCAGCCTGGGCAACAGAGTGAGACCCTGTCTCAATAAATAAATAAGTAAATAAATAAATAAATAAGGGCCAAGTGTGGTGGCTTATGCCTGTAATCCCAGCGCTTTGGGAAGCCTAGGCGATGGATCACCTGAGGTAGGTGTCAGGCCTCTGAGCCCAAGCTAAGCCATCATAACCGCTGTGACCTGCGTGTATACATCGAGATGGCCTGAAGCAACTGCAGATCCAAAAAGAAATGGAAATAGCCTTAAATGATGACATTCCACCATTGTGATTTGTTTCTTCCCTACCCTAACTGATCAATGTACTTTGTGATCTCCCACACTTAAGAAGGTTCTTTGTAATTCTCCTCACCCTTGAGAATGTACTTTGTGAGATACACCTCCTACCCGCAAAACATTGCTCCTAACTCTACCGCCTATCCCAAAACTTGTAAGAACTAATGATAATCCCACCGCCCTTTGCTAACTCTCTTTTCGGACTCAGCCCTCCTGCACCCAGGTGAAATAAACAGCCTTGTTGCTCACACAAAGCCTGTTTGGTGGTCTCTTCACACGGACGCGTGAGACAGTAGGGAGTTCGAGACCAGCCTGATCAATGTGAAGAAACCCTGTCTCTACTAAAAATACAAAATTAGCTGGGCATGGTGGTGCATGCCTGTAATCCCAGCTACTTGGGAGGCTGAGGCAGGATAATCACTTGAACCCGGGAGGCAGAGGTTGGGGTGAGCCAAGATCACACCATTGCACTCCAGCCTGGGCAACAAGAGTGAAACTCCATCTCAAAAAATAAATAAATAAAATAAAATAAAATAAAAGGTAGGAGAACATCCTGTCCACCATCTTTCCAGTCCAGAAAGCTCTGTGCAACTATGAAGGCCACTTGGAGTCATCTGAGGGACTATGTTTGTAAGAAGTACAAGGACTCTCAGATTGTAAGCCATCTTTGGAGAAGAGTGTTTGCTTGGCCCTGCCTGTGAGGGGCCACTGTGGACCAAGTGTGACACAGACCAGAAGTAACATCAAAGACCTTGGAGGGAACCATCTTCCAGGAACCTGGTGTCATCTGACCACTGAGGGAGGATGCCCAGAAGCACTTTTTGTCCTGTAGCTCCATCTGAATCTGTCCCCAAGATATTAATAACAATGACAACTATAATAATGTAATACCATTATCCATTACCTTCTATTTGATGTAATGACATTTCCTTCTTGTAATATCATTAACAGCTGCCATATTCTAGGTCTGGGCTGAGTGTTTTCAGCCATTACCTCATAATCCTGACAAGGATCCTAGAGGGGGTTATTACTTGCTTTCTTCAGATGGGTGAATTGCAGTTCAAATGGTTTAAGTAACTTGCCTGGAGCTAAATGGCTGATTAGTGGCAGATAGGTGACTGGAAATTACTTCTGCCTGATTCCAGAAACAGAGTGGGAACAAAAGATCATCATTTAACAACAGATAATCAAAAGACAGGAATATCCAACTCCACACACAGCTCATCACTCATTCAGCAAATGCACTGGGAGCATCTGCTGTCCCCAGGAATAAAACATTCAGAATGAATAAATTCCATATTTTCAGATGTGAGGAGTCAAAAATGAAGAGTAATGTCTCTAAACTGTCAGGATATGCCTAATTCCTAGAGTCAACAAAATGTCTAAATTCCCAATCATTCTGGTGGTTTGGTTCGTCAACTAAGGTACCTCAAATCAGTTTAATCCAGAACAGTGGAGCAGAAACTTTTCGGTCGCAACGTGCATGAGAATCACCTGGAAACCTTGTTCAGGTGCAGATTCAGAGCCTGGGGTAGGTCTGGGGTGGGGTCTGAGAGTCTGCAGCTACTCCCAGGCCTCCTCTGCTGCGGGTCTGAGGCCCACCTTCTGAGCAGCAAGGCTGTAGAGGGTTAGCACGAGAGTGTCAAAGCTGGAGGCCTCTCCAGGCATCCAGCTTGCATTGGACACATGGGGTCACTGGGCCTCAGAGGAAAATGGGACTTGCCCAAGGTCACGCAGGAATTTAGAGCAAGAGCTGGCCCCAGAAGTCCTGGCCCTCAGAGCAATGGAAGCATAAAGACAGCCCTGTTCAGCATCACCACAAGAATAACCCTCAGTTTTGAACACCTAACTGCCAGACCCTGTAACACATTCTCATTTGCTTCCTACCAAAAAGAAAAAAAAAAATCACAATGGGCGTTATTATCTCTTATTCTTATTTATTCATAGATGAGAAAACTAAGGCTTATGTAAAAGCAACTGGTCAAACCAGGATTTAAATGTAAATATGTCTAACTTTAAAGCCTGTTCTTTCTGGTAAGGCACATACATTTCATCCCATTTCAAAATGTCTAAGACCAGACAATCATGGGCGGTCTTCAACAAGTAGGGAACTTAAGTTGCATTCAAGTACAAACTATCTCTATTTTTTTTTTTTTTGTACAGGGTCTCACTCTATCACCCAGGCTGGGGTGCAGTGGTGCGATCATCACTCACTGTAGCCTCGATCTCTTGGGTTCAAGCGATCCTCCTGTCTCAGTCTCCCAAGTAGCTGGAACTTAGACTCCCAACTATTTATTTATTTATTTATTTTTGGTAGAGACTGGGTCTCATTATGTTGATAGACTGGTCTTGAACTCTTGGGTTCAAGCGATCCTCCCTCCTCGGCCTTCTGAGGTTCTGGGATTACACTCATGAGCTGCTAATAAAAATAAATATTATTTAATTAATAATTTTAATTAAAAAGTAACTAGGCCAGGTGGGGTGGCTCACACCCATAATCTCACCCCTTTGGGAGGCTGAGGCTGGAGGATCACTTGAAGCCAGTAGTCCGTACCAGCCTGGCCAACATAGTGAGACCCCATTGCTACAAAAAAATACAAAAATTAGTCAGGTGTGGTGCTACATGCTGGTAGCCCCAGACAGACGGGAGACTGAGGCATCAGGATTCCTTGAGCCCAGGAGTTCAAGGTCCCAGTGAGCTCTGACAGCACCACTGCATTCCATCCTGGGTGACAGAGCGATATCCTGTCTCAAAATAATAATAGTTGGGGGTAGCAGTCTTGCCATGTTGGCCAGGCTAGACTTGAACTCCAGGCCTCAAGCGATCCCTCCGCCTTGGCCTTCCAAAGGCCTTGGGATTATGGCCGTGAGCCACTGCATCCAGCCCCTAAAAGTGGAGTTTAAAGAGCTGTAAATTATTTCAGTGTCTTATTGCAAAGTAAGGCAATTAAATAGACTATAGACATATGTAACACTTAAAATAGAAACACTTTAACCTAAGTTAAAACATCTAAAACAGGCCGGGAGTGGTGGCTGAAGCCCAGCACTTTGAGAGGCCGAACCAGGCAGATCTCCTGAGGTTAGGAATTTGAGACTAGCCTGGGCAACATGGTAAAACTCCGTCTCTACTAAAAAATACAAAAATTAGCGTGGTGGTGGGCGCCTGTAATCCTAGCTCCTCAGGAGGCTAAGGCAGGAGAGTCGCTTGAACCTGAGAGGCAGAGGTTGCAGTGAGCCAAGATGGTGCCACTGCATTCCAGCCTGGGTAAAAGAGCGAGACTATGTCTCAAAAAAAAAAAAAATTTAAAACAGAAAAACTACCTACTCACGGGTGTTCTGTTATAAAGTTCCTCGTCATAAAGTAATAAAGCTATTTGGGAAAATTGTGTTTTTCTTTTTCTTTTTTAAAACGTCTACTCCTCCCTTTGCACAGGTTCTACCTGTGACTCGGTCTCCAGGCTTCCTTTGGGTTGACTTGGCTGAGTGACATCTGGCCCAGCACTCCGGGGCCATGCAAAGACCTTGGGGTGTGCTCCTCCCCCCGCATCTGGGATGTTATTGCTCTGTCTGCTCTGCTGTGGTCCCTCCAATGGGCCACTGGCTCAGTCAGCTTTCCCAGTCCCTCCATAGCAGGTTTTGATGGCATCTTCAAACTGGAGTAGTCAATACTGTATGTGACAAGGGAATACTGTGTGTGACAAGGAAAGTTTTGAGGCTCACACCTGTAATCCCAGCACTTTGGGAGGCAGAGGCAGGTGGATGACCTGAGGTCAGGAGTTCAAGACCAGCCTGGCCAACATGGTAAAACCCTGTCTCTACAAAAATACAAAAATTATCTGGGCATGATGGCAGGTGCCTGTAATTTCAACTACTTAAGAGGCTGGGGCAGAAGAATTGCTTGAACCCAGGAGGCAGAGGCTGCAGTGAGCCGAGATCATGCCATCATGCCATTGCACTCCAGCCTGGGCGACAGAGTGAGACTCCATCTCAAAAAAAAAGCAACTACTGTTCCAGATTCCCAGGTTTCTGGTTGAAACTGCCTTCTCCTTGCTCTTTTCAGTGTATTTGTCACTAAAGAAAGACACCTTGTCACCCACATTGTACCTCACATTGCCCCAAGGCAGAAACACTTCTCAGGTGCCAAAGAGGCAGTCTGACAACTTCAAAACCTCATAATACATAATCAAGATGTGTAATATATTTGTGTTGTTTGTAGCAATGCTGTGTTGATATTAATTATAGTTCCCATGATCTAAAGAAGCCAAAAAATATTTTTTAAAATAGTGATAATTCTATCCCAAAGAAAAATTGTTAATACTTAGCCTTTGAAGGTCTCAGGAAATGAGACATTTTAATTTTCAATTTACATTTGTATTTTTGTGGCGATAGTCATGATAGAGTGATAAATAAAAGACTTTCAGCATAAAAGTATATTACAAATTGATGGGGGGAAGGAATGGAAATATGAAGAGAAAAAGGAAAGATGAAATTTTCTGACTGTTAAGGAAGAGCTTGTTCATGTATTTTTTAAAAATGGGTGACAGTATCAAATTGTGGTGTGTATATGTCATTGGATATATTTAAAACAATGATGTAACCGTTTTATTTTTAAATGTTACTATTTGTGATATGCCAGCCCTTGCAACTATTTTTAATTATGGTGAAAATGTTTTATTACCACTTAGAAAATGTACAAGGGTTACATGGTTTTCCAGAAATTATTTTAGAGAATACCCTAGTACAAAGTTAATTAGTTCTATGTCGGAGGAAAAAGATGTTCGCAGGGACGTCCCTGTGATTCCTGGGCTTACCATTTGCGCCCTCTGCCGGTGTTCTGAGATTTTGCTTTTTAGATAGCGAAACTGTCCTTTGCTCTATCCCTTGCTAACTGTGGTCAAAAATCCCCCCACCAGGAGGGTCTGACAAGAGCCAGGCGGCCTGTGATGGCCTCAGGAGCCTGTTGTGCATTTGAATGATCCATCACAGCACGCAGGTCACAGAATCACCGGGTCCTGTCTTGGAGCTGGGTGACAGTGGAACACAGTCTTGGTCTAAGTTCTGAACTTACATAATCTTCTTTTGCTGACTGATCTAGTGATGAGTTTTTTAGCCTTGGAAATATTAATAATTCTAGAAGAGCTACTGTCAAAAAGAGCCATACTCTGGAGAATATTGGAAGAGATTTATTCTGAGCCAAATGTGAGGACCACAACTTGTGACACAGCCCCAGGAGGTCCTGAGAATATGTGCCCAAGGTGGTTGGGTCACAGTGTGATTTTATATATTTTAAGGGGACAGAACTTGCAGACATCAATCTATACATGTAAGGTGTACACTGGTTCTGTATGGAAAGACAGGATAACTCAAAGAGGGGAGTGAGAGCTGGGAGTGATGGGGGTGGATTGAAGCTGCCAGGTCATAGGCGGATTCCAAGATTTTCTGATTGGCAATTGGTTGAAAGAGTTAAGTTATGATCTAAAAACCTGGCATCAATAGAAAGGAGTATCTGGGGATAGGGGGTTGTGGAGATCAAGATTCTTTTCATGCAGAGGAAGCCACCGGGAAGTGGGCTTTAGAGCTCTTATCAGGCCTGAAAAGGTACCAGACTCTTAGTTAATCTCTCCTGGACCAGGAAAAAGACCTGGAAAGGGAGGGGGATTCTCTACAGGATGTAAATTTCCTCTACAAGAGACAGCTTTGCAGGGCCTTTTCAAAATATGTCAAAAAATATATATTCTGGGGCCGGGCATGGTGCCTCACACCTGTAATCCCAGCAGTTTGGGAGGCCGATGTGGGTGGATCACTTGAGGTCAGGAGTTCAAGACCAGCCTGGCCAATATGGTGAAACCCCATCTCTACTAAAGATACAAAAATTAGCCAGGCATGGTGGCACGTGCCTGTAATCCTAGCTACTCAGGAGGCTGAGGCAGGAGAATCTCTTGAACCCGGGATGCAGAGGTTGCAGTGAGCTGAGATCACACCATTACACTCCAGCCTGGGTGATGAGTGAAACTCTGTCTTAAAAAAAAAAAAAAATATATACATATATATATATATATATATATATATATATATATGCTATCTGTCATGTGATGCTATACTAGAGTCAGGTTGGAATTTGGTACCTATAAAGACATTGTTTTGTCAGTCTCAAGATCTTTATTTTATTATTATTATTATTATTTATTTTTATTTATTTATTTATTTTGAGATGGAGTTTTGCTCTTGTTGCCCAGGCTGGAGTGCAGTGGCCTGATCTCGGCTCACTGCAACCTCTGCCTCCTGGGTTCAAGCAACTCTCCTGCCTCAGCCTCCCAAGTAGCTGGGATCACAGGTGCCGGCCACCATGCCTGGCTAATTAGTAGAGATGGGGTTTCACCATGTTGGCCAGGCTGGTTTCAAACTCCTGACCTCAGGTGATCCACCTGCCTTGGCCTCCCAAAGTGCTGGGATTACAGGCATGAGCCACTGTGCCCTGCCAGATCTTTATTTTAACATTAATATTGGTCCATTGTACCTGAATTCCAAAGGGAGAAGGGTATCATGAGGCATGTAGACTCCTCTTCCCATCATGGCCTGAACTAGATTTTCAGGTTTGGAACGTCCTTGGCTGAGGAGGTGGCAGAGGTAGGTAATGGGGCGTGTCTGCCAGTCAGTTGGAGAGCTTAGACATTTTTATTTTACTATTTTGTATTTATTTTGAGACAGGGCCTTGCTCTGTCACCCAGGCTGGAGTATAGCAGTATGATCATGGCTTACTGCAGCCTTCACCTCCTGGGCTCAAGCAGTCCTCCCACCTCAGCCTCCTGAGTATAGCTGGGACTACAGGTGCATGCCACCACACCTAGCTAATTTTTTAAATTATTATTTGTAGAGATGAGGTCTTTCTATGTTGCTCAGACTGGTCTCAAACTCCTGGGCTCCAGCGATCTTCCTGCCTTGGTATCCCAAAGTGTTGGAATTACAGCTGTGAGCCACCACACCTGGTCAGAATTTTATTTTTGGTTTACAGAGTAATGGTGAACACAACGCCAGCGTCTATGGTGTTTGCCATATGCCAGGCACTGTTTGAAGCTCTCTGTGTTCACTCATGCAGTGTGAACTCTAATCCATTCACTGAATTCTCTTATTTGCCCTGTAAGATGGGGACCATTATTATTCCCATTTTACTGATGAAGTTGGGGACTGAGAGTTTAAATAAACTGTCCTAGGCCACACAACTAATCAGGGCAGGAGTCAGGATTTCTGGCCAGGTCCTCTCACTGTAGGCTGGAACATTTACTACTATTCTTTACTGTTTGTTGCTTTAAAATAATAAAACACAGGCAAAAAGATTTTTTTAAAAATCTGTTATCTTGCCACCCAGAGATCATTATCACTAATGTTTTGGCGTGTTCCTTTCTAGTCCTGTGTGAGTGGGAGTCTGTGGGTCCCTGGCATTCTGTCTGTTTTATGCAAATGGGACCTTCCAGTTCTGTAATCCGCTCTGGACACTTTTTGCTTCTATTCCCAGCCACTGTCAGTTTTGTGTATCCCCTGGAGCACGAACTAGGCTGAGATCACCCGGTTTCTTTCTGACACTCAGCTTCTAGAGTTCTCTCTCCCACAGGCGGCTCCAGGGAATGAGGTCGTGAGGACTCTTCACCCAGGCCTGGCCAGGCAGTGTCCCTGGGGCTGAAGTCCCCCCTGAGGGAGGCTGCCCCTCCTCTGAGGTGGGAGTGGGGCTGACGCTAAGGAATTTCTCATGTTGAGTATCAAGTTCAGATGGCGCGTGGGAGGAACAGAAGGTGGGTTCCAGATCTTGGCTTGTGCCGCTTATTTCTCCAGCTTTGGTGACGTGTGCTCAGGCTTTAGCCCATTGAAGGAACAGATTCTGATAGGAACATTCTCAGTTCTGAAGCCCAAGCTCATTCCTCCCCTCTGGAGCCAAGGATGCCAGTATGTGGTGTAAACTAAAAATCCTAGGCTCCCCAGGCCGGGCGCGGTGGCTCACGCCTGTAATCCTAGCACTTTGGGAGGCCAAGGCGGGTGGATCACGAGGTGAGATTGAGACTACCCTGGCTAACACGGTGAAACCGCGTCTCTACTAAAAATACAAAAAATTGGCCAGGCGTGGTGGTGGGCGCCTGTAGTCCCAGCTACTCGGGAGGCTGAGGCAGGAAAATGGCGTGAACCCGGGAGGCGGAGCTTGCAGTGAGCTGAGATCACACCACTGCACTCCAGCCTGGGCCACTGAGCGAGACTTCGTCACAAAAACAAAACAAAAAAATTCCTAGGCCCCCCAAACAACGGAACGGACCCCTGCTCTCCGCCAAGCGCATTTCTAAAGTAAACCTGAAATACAAGTTCAGGCCGTGGTGGGAATGGGTGGTCGTGCTTCCTTATACCTTCCTCCCTTTGGAATTCAGGCACAGTTGACCAGCACCAATTTTAAATAGAGACCTTGGCCTGGCGTAGTGGCTCATGCCTGTAATCCCAGCACTTTGGGAGGCCGGTGGATCATCTGAGGTCAGGAATTCGAGACCAGCCTGACCAAAATAGTGAAACCCCATCTCTACTAAAAATACAAAATTAGCCAGGCGTAGTGGTGCACCACGCCTGTAATCCCAGCTACTTGGGAGGCTGAGGCAAGAGAGTCGCTTGAACCCAGGAGGCGAAGGTTGCAGAAATCCTGCAGCCTGGGCAACAGGAGCGAAACTCTGTCTCAAAAAAAAAAAAAAAAAGAAAAGAAAAGAAAGAGAAAGAAAGAAACAGAGACCTTAAGACTGACTTTTCGTAGCAATAAGATACCAACGTGACAGACAGCAGGCCCTAAAAGAAATCAAAGAATTTTATACCAAAACATAATTCCTTGACTTTTTTTTTTTTTTTTTTTTTTGAGACAGAGTTTCACTCTTGTTGCCCAGGCTGGAGTGCAATGGCATGATCTTGGCTCTCCGCAACCTCTGCTTCCTGGGTTCAAGCGATTCTTCTGCCCCAGCCTCCTGAGTAGCTGGGATTACAGGCATGTGCCACCACGCCTGGCTAATTTTGTATTTTTAGTAGAGATGGGGTTTCTCCATGTTGGTCAGGCTGGTCTCGAACTCCCGACCACAGGTGATCCGTCCAGCCTACTTTTTTTGTTTTGTTTTTGAGACAGGGTCTCACTCTGTTGCCGAGGCTGGAGTGCAGTGGTGTGATCATGGCTCACTGCAGCCTCCTGAGCTCCTGGGCTCAAGTGATCCTCCTGCCACAGCCTCCTGAGTAGCTGGGACCACAGCAGTGCACCACTACTTCCGAGATGGGGTCTCACCATGTTGTTCAGGCTGGTCTTGAACTCTTGGGCTCAAGAGATCCTCCCTCCTGGGCCTCCCAAAGTGCTGGGATTACAGGCATGAGCTACCATGCCTGACCCTCTATTTTTATAATATGGTCGAGTAGTTTTCAATTTGTATATTTAGTCATGCCTGACCACATATTTTGAATCACCACAATATTCCATTTTATTCTTTTTTCAACTCAGTCTAATCTGCTGTTAGATATATCCATTGTGTTTCTAACTTCAAGTATTAAATCTTTCATTGCTAGAATTTTGTTTTTAGTTATTTACACATATATTTTTATTGTTTATTGTTCTCTAGTTAACTTTTTGGTCTCCTCTTTTATTTTTTGAAAAAGATTAAACATATCTGTTGGGTATTCAATATCTGATAATCTCCATACTGGAATCTGTGGATCTGATTCTGCTGTTTTTCAAAAACAGTGGACAGCAGAATCAGCTTCACAGACTTTATTTTCCTTTAAAATGTATTATGAGTAAATTTCGACTGGGACTTTATATGTGGGAAAACTAAAAGGCCTGTTGTGAGGATGTATTTCTCTCAGAGAGTATTTACCTCAACTTCTGCCAGCATCTGTGGGGTCTCCTAACCTGGGAAACTGTAATTTCTTGGCCTGGGGCTTTTGGACCACGCAGGTGGAGAGAATTCAGACCTGAACATCATGTTTTGTAACATTAGATCCTATGAACCCTCCAACTAGATATAATACATGGTAACAACTGTTAGACAACATTGAAGTGAATATCCAGGCTTTACGGCTGTGGCCGAATCATAGACCTGCTGAGAATGAGGTGTCAATTCAGGTGTCAGAGAAAGGACCACCAGAGAGACCATCACTGAGACTAGGAATCCCTGAAAGTGCAGCAGACAATAAAAGAGAAGTTCAAGGCAGGCAGGGAGAAGACGGAGATGCAAAAGACACCAGTCCTTAGGGTGGGGAGCCCACTTCCGGGACGCGAGGGACCCCTTCCAGGTGAGAGCCCAGGTGAGTCGGGGGCGGGCAGAAGTGGAAGTGGGAGTGGCGGGCGGGGCGCCCTCCCTGCGACCGGGCTGGGTGGCTTCCGGCTCCCTCGGGGTTCGCTCCGAGGGTTGGTGCTGCCCCTCCCTCGGAAAGGAACGGCGTTTTTATTCCCAGGGAAGGGAAAAAAGGAGTTGCTTTCAGTTGCGTTGGAAGGACAACATATCTTGCAGGGGGCTTAATTTCTCATTTATGACTTTCATTCCGCTCCTTCCAGTCCTCTACAGTTAAGAAAGAAAAAAACCCAACATTGACCCCGACGTGACTTGAACACGCAACCTTCTGATCTGGAGTCAGACGCGCTACCATTGCGCCACGAGGTCACAGCGAGATGGGGACTCCGCATCGCTAAAGACCTCGTTTCTCCAGTATGGTTCCAGGGCTAGGAGGCTGAGGAAAGACGCCCTCTTTCCTGAATTCCAGCACCAATTTAGAGCGCTAGCGAGTGTGGTTTCTCGGGTGTGGGAACACAGACGAGCTGGGGCATCCCAGCCAGAACTGCGGCGCCGCAGCGTAGCAGCCACCCGGCGGCCGAGACTCGGGCTCCGCCTCCTCCGCGTCGAGTAGTGACCCGGCGAGGGGACACCGGGGTGCGGGGACTGGCACCGGGGGATGGGATTGAGGAGATGCCCAGGAGGAGGCCCGGGATCGGGGAGATCCCTGGGCCATGGGGATTCTGGGAGGGAGCGAGGGGACGCAAGGGAGAAGGGGACGCCGGGGCGGACTAGGGGACGCGAGGGCGGGTGACTCCGAGGAGCGGTGAGGACGCCGGGGGTTAGGGGTGAGGAGATGTCCAGGGGAGGAACGAGGGACTAGAGGAAACCCAGAGGGCAGGGGGACCCCGGGGTAGAGGGGACTCTGAGAGGGAGCGAGGGGACGTCGGGGCGGGCGTGGGGACGCGGGTGGAGGAGGGAACGCCGAGAAGGGAGGTGGGGTGACTCCGGGCGGGGCTGGGGACGACGGGGCCTGGCTGGGGGCGGCTGGGCGGCCGTCAGAGGCGTTCGCGGTCGCCGCTCGCCGAGTCCCCTGCCTCCGGTGAAGCGGCGACGTTGTCGTCGGGAGGCGGCAGGAACTCGGCGTGGCGGCCGAGAGCGGATGGCGGCGCGGGGGACGCGGGGGCGCGGAGCTCGAGGCTGCTCCTTTCTCCTCTCCTCTCAGGGGACAAGCGCGGGGGTGCGGAGGGCGACGCCCACGGCCAGGAAGCACCTTGCCAAAAAGACTTGAAAAATGCCACAATTCTTTTTATTTTTGAGACAGTCTCGCTCTGTTGCCCAGGCTGGAGTGCAGTGGCGCAATCTCGGCTCACTGCAACCTCCGCCTCCTGGGCTCAAGCGATTCTCCTGCGTCAGCCTCCCCAGCCCCACAAGTAGCTGGGATTACTGACGCCCGCCACCACGCCCGGCTAATTTTTTTTTGTATTTTTAGTAGAGACAGGGTTTCTCCATGTTGGCCAGGCTGATATCGAACTACTGACCTCAGGTGATCCACCCGCCTAGGCCTCCCAAAGTGCTGGAATTACAGGCGTGAGACACTTAGCCTGGCTTTTTTTTTTGACAGGGTCTTGCTGTGTCGCCCAGGCTGGAGTGCAGTGGCGCGATCTCGGCTCACTACAACCTCCGCTTCCCGGTTTCAAGCGATTCTCCTGCCTTAGCCTCCCAAGTAGCTGGGATTACAAGCTCGCACCACCACATCCGGCTAATTTTTGTATTTTTACTACAGACGGGGTTTCACCATGCTGGCCAGGCTGGTCTCGAACTCCTGACCTCAAGTGACCTGCCCTCCTTGGCCTCCCAGAGTGCTGAGATTACAGGCTAAGCCACCGCTACTGGCCTGTGCATGGTTTTAAACGGCTCATTGTCCACTTAAGACTCCGTGCTCTTGTGGGAGTCTTGTGGGAGTCAAGCCCCTGATTTGAACAGTACTTTCTTCTTCCTATTAAATAAGAAAAATAAAACAATAAGTGAGTGAATGCTTTTTTTTTTTTTTTTGGATGGAGTCTTGCTCTGTCGCCCAGGCTGGAATGCAGTGGTGTGATCTGGCCTCATTGCAACATCTGCCTCCCAGGCTCAAGCGATCCTCTTGCCTCAGCCTCCCACTTAGCTGGGATTACAGGCGTGTGCCACCATCCATGGCTAATTTTTGTATTTTCAGTGGAGACGGGATTTCACCATGTTGGCCAGGCTGGTCTGGAACGCCTAGGCTCAAGTGATCCTCCTGCCTGGGCCTCCCAAAGTGCTGGGATTACAGGTATGAGGTACTGCACCTGGCCAATAAGTGAGTGAATAAATTTTTCAGTAAAAAGGCTAGTAAATAGGCCGAGCATGGTGGCTCATGTCTGTAGTTCCAGCACATTGGAAGGACCAGGAGGGAGGATTGCTTGAATCCAGGAGGTCGAGGCTGCAGTGAGCCATGATTGCACCACTACATTCCAGTCTGGGACAGAGCGAGACCCTGTCTCAAAACAAAACAAAAAACCTTATTAAATAAGAAAGATAAACTCTCCTGGTCTGTTGAAGAACATGAAGCATCAATCTTAATTCAATACATACAACACCCACAGGGCTTTATGCCTTTTAGAAAAGGAAAGATCTGGCCAGCGCAGTGGCTCACACCTGTAATCCCAGCACTTTGAGAGGCCTAGGCGGGTGGATCACCTGAGGTCAGAAGTTGAAGACCACCCTGGCCAACTTAGTGAAACCCCGTCTCTACTAAAAATACAAAAAAATTAGCTTGGCGTTGTGGCGGCGCCTGTAATCCCAGCTACTCAGGAGACTGAGGCGGGAGAATCGCTTGAATCCGGGAGGCGGAGAGTGCAGTGAGCTGAGATCGCGCCATTCCACTCCAGCATGGGCAACACGAGTGAAACTCCATCTCAAAAAAAAAAAGAAGAAGAAAGAAAAGAAAGAAAGGAAAAGAAAGATCTGGCCAGGCCAGGTGGCTCACGCCTATAATCCCAGCAGATTGGGAACGAGACCCTGTCTAAAAATAAAACTTTTTTTTTTAATTTTGTATTTATTTTTGAATCAGGGTCTTTGTTGCTCAGGCTGGAGTACAGTGGTGTGATCACAGCTCACTGCAGTTTGAACGCCTAGGCTCAAGTGATTCTTCCACCTCAGCCTCCTGAGTAGCTAGGATTACAGGTGCACAGCACCACACCCATGATTAATTAAAGGTTAAGTTTTAACTTTTTTGTAGAGACAGAGTCTCACTATTTTGCCCAGGCTGGTCGTGAACTCTTGGCCTCAAGTAATCCTCCTGCCTCGGCCTCCCAAAGTGCTGGGATTACAGGCATGAGCCACTGCACCCAGCCTCCACTGTGTTTGGACCCCTGCTCAGATCTGTGGCTACACCTGTGATGTCCTGGCCCCTATTTTCCTGGGATATGGAACCAAGCACTGTCTTGTGTTCTATGACAGGGGTAAGACATTGAACTACAGTATGGCATTGTGATCAAATGAAGAGATTAGATCAAGTGACTTATGCAGATGTGGCTAAAGGGTCCCTTTAAAGACTAGGACCGTGGCTGGGCATGGTGGCTCACGCCTATAATCCCAGCACTTTGGGAGGCTGAGGCAGGCAGGTCGCTTGAGGTCAGGAGTTCAAGACCAGCCTGGCCAACATGTGAAATCCTGTCTCTATAAAACAAACAAATAAATAAATAATAAAGACTAGGACCCTACTTACCAGGGCAAGGACTAGGAGTGAGGCAAACATGCAGTTGTGCAGGGTGGAAACCCATCTTATGTAAAATTTTGATACTTCGTTCATCAGAGATTTTTGCACTAATTTTTACTTTTGGAAATATTAAATATTTTAAATGTCTTGATTGCTGAGTGTTTTGACAGCTCTTTGAATTCTGCACCTGAGAGAGTTACATAGCGCCTCGCCCTCCTCCCAGCTCTGCTGTTGCCCAGAAATTGTAAAGAATTGCTTCCTTATTTTAGAGTTTGTATATGCAAACACTAAACCTTATTTTTTTATTTTTTTTATTTTTTTGAGACGGAGTATCGCTCTGTCGCCCAGGCTGAAGTGCAGTGGCGTGATCTCGGCTCACTGCAAGCTCTGCCTCCCGGGTTCACGCCATTCTCCTGCCTCAGCCTCCCAAGTAGCTGGGACCACAGGTGCCCACCACCGAGCCTGGCTAATTTTTTATATTTTTAGTAGAGACAGAGTTTCACTGTGGTCTTGATCTCCTGACTTTGTGATCCTCCCGCCTTGGCCTCCCAAAGTGCTGGGATTACAGGCATGAGCCACTGCGCCCAGCTAAACCTTATTTAAAAAAAAAAAAAAAAAAAAAAAAAAAAAACTTCTGTAGAATATAGAAAATTGACAAATACAAACTAGGATAATTACCAACATTGGCAAGAATATGTGGAAATAAATATTCTCATGCAAGATGGGAAAAGCATGTATAAATTGGAACTTGCTTTTTGGATTATAATACGACAAATGTTTTTTAGATGCTTTTGTCTAGACATTTCTATTTCTAGAGAATATGTACTAAAGAAACAAGGATAAATGCAAAGATATGCCTTCAAGATTGTTTTCATAAAAATTGTGTTTATAATCATGATGCCTCAGAGCATCTTGAGAGTCCCATTGTACAAATGCAACCTAGATTTCCAGGGCATGAGGCCGGGAAGCTGACCCTGTTGAGAGCTGGCCCCTATGCATGAACATACAAGGCTCCTGGAGTAAAGAAGTGTGACAGTGAGGACTCAGAGTGACTATTGTGGAGGAGGCGGAGGGAGGCAGGGGTTACACCACAGGCACATTATGAGTGGGGCTACCTCATCACTGAGAAAAACACACACAGCTTGGTTTCCTGCTCTCTGCTTAGTTTAGTATCATCTCACACCTAGGTAACTGGTGGGTATTTTTGTGTTTGTTTTTGAGACAGAGTCTCACTATGTTGCTCAGGCTGGAGTGAAGTAGCACCTTCGTGGCTCCCTGAAGCCTTGAAATCCTAGGCTCCAAGGGATCTTCCTGCCTCAGCCTTCCAAGTAGCTGGGACCATGGCCACCATCCCCAGCTAATTTTTTTTTTTTTTTTTTGAGACGGAGTCTCACTCTGTCGCCCAGGCTGGAGTGCAGTGGTGGGATCTCGGCTCACTGCAAACTCCGCCTCCCAGGTTCAAGCTATTCTCCTGCCTCAGCCTCCAGAGTAGCTGGGATTACAGGTGCGTGCAACCACGCCTGGCTAATTTTTGTATTTTTAGTAGAGACGGGGTTTCACCATGTTGGTCAAGCTGGTCTCAAACTCTTGACCTCGTGATCTGCCCTCCTCAGCCTCCCAAAGTGCTGGATTATAGGTGTGAGCCACCATGCCCATCCGCCTGGCTAATTTTTTAATTTTTTTTAATAGAAACAGGGCCTTGCCATGATACCAGGCTGGTCTTAAACTCCTGGGCTCAAGCAATCCTCCCCCCTTGGCCTCCCAAAGTGCTGGAATTGCAGGTGTGGGCCACCGTACCTGGCCCAGGTGTATTTGTTAGTCAAGACAAAGTCTTTACTTTTTTTTTTTTTTTTTTTTTTGAGACAGGATCTTGCTCTGTTGCAGGGCTGGAGTGCAGTGGCACGCTCATGGCTCACTGCAACCTCTGCCTCCCGGGCTCAAGGGATCCCTTCTGCCTCAGCTTCCCAAGTAGCTGGGACTACAGGTGTGTGCCAGCACACCCAGCTAATTTTTATATTTTTAGTAGAGATGGGGTTTTACTATGTCGCCCAGGCTGGTCTCAAATTCCTGGACTCAAGTGATCTGCCCGCCTCGGCCTCCACGGTGCTGGGATTACAGGTGTAAGCCACTGCGCACAGCCTTGGCTCCTGTTTTCTAAGGGGCTGAAAATATTCCAGCTCCCCAAAGCCCATGGAAGATGTCGTTTATCTTTCAGATTTACACATTCCTGATCTGACAAATTCCAACCAGAACTTGAAAACTGAACCCTGAAGGGAAAAGGCACACTGCCCTGTGGAGTGGGTTATCTCTACCACCACACCAAAAGTTTGGGGGACAGACTTGCTCTTGCAGGCTGGCTTTTTGGGAAGTATCTGCTGACACAGTGATTTTGGGAGTAGCACTTATGAAAGGAAATGGGAGTTGGCTGGGTTGGCAGGGACAGCTGTCAGGCCAGGATGCATGTATACAAACTATCTCTAGATGCCTGCATTCTCTGCCTGTCCATGGGGAGCTCTGTTAGGAGAATCCCATGTCCCATGGAAATGGCTTGCCCTATACCACCACCTGCTCAGTCACGGGCCAGGGCCACTCCTGTGGGATGGTGCCATTGGCTGGAAAGCTGAGGTAGGCAAAGGCCAGCTGCAGACTGTCCACTAACTGCCCTTGTATGGCTGGACAGCAAGTTCTCCCTTGAAGGAGGACCTGAGGACCACATCTGGGATTTGCCACGGCATGCAACATACATTACATTTGCAGATTTTTCCCCTCTTTGTTTTTTACCCATCTCTGATGTCCTACTTCAAGCACCAATCCCAACTATGAGTGCCCAACTGATAGATGACTCCAGATTCCTGGGAGCAAAGTCTCTGGATGATCTCTAGCTCCCCTGCTCCCCGCTAACAGGGAATTTAGCCCAAAGGAAAGAAAGGAACTCCTGTTTCCCATTGTGACAGAAAATGTTTCTTCTAAGTCCCAACACCAGCTAGCTATGCCACTCTTCAGGAGGAAAGATCCCATTAAAACTGGTGGCATGCCTTCAGTTTCCATCAGAAATCCTCACTGGGAGTCAGTGTGGGCTTCATGCAGATCCCCAGACAGAGGGAGCCTCCACCAGGCTGCAGCCTCCTGACAAAAAAAGGCCAGTCTGCAGTGGCTCACACCTGTAATTCCAGCACTTTGGGAGGCTGAAGCAGGCGGATCACGAGGTCAACAGATTGAGACCATCCTGGCCAACATGGTGAAACCTCGTCTCTACTAAAAATAGAAAAATTAGCTGGGCATGGTGGCATGCGCCTGTAGTTCCAGCGACACGGAAGGCTGAGGCAGGAGAATTGCTTGAACCTGGGAGGTGGAGGTTGCAGTGAGACGAGATCATGCCACTGCACTCTAGCCTTGGGACAGAGTGAGACTCTGCCTCAAAAAAAAACAACAACAACAAAAAACGCCAATCTGAATGCCATGTTAGGGAGATGGAGGAAGATCAAAGTGGAGTCTAGCTGCTACTTGGGGGTAAAAATGCAGATTCAGGGGGTTTGTGAACGTTGGGCATTTAGATTTTCATGATGATTTTGTTTGATGCCAGGTTTTCATTCATTTCATATGATGTGCCTCAAGGCCCTCAAATAGGAAAGAAACCCTCTCTTAAAATGGGAAAATCCAAAAAGATTACAGGTGGAAACAATTGCCTTTTCTCTCTGCCTGTCCCCCTTTTAAGGCTTCTGTGACCTATTAGGCTTTGGTTTTTCCAAAGATGTGGTTCAGTTCAAACCCATGTAAATGTGGCTAAACAGTCAGGGCCTAAAGTCTTTCAATGGTCTGTCTGATTAGAAGAGTGCCATGTATGTTCAATGGTCTGAGGACACTAGAGTGATTTCAATGCCCGTTGCGTTGGAGAAATGGAATGTTGGGAGTGGAAAGTGCTATGTCTGTTGGGATAACAGCTTGTGAGTGCAACTAGCAAAGGACAAGGATCCTATCCAGCCAGTCCCTGTTTGACAATAAATGTGACTTTTTCCATTTATCTTCGCCTCCATGACAATTTTGGCTGACCTTGTCTTTGGAGATGTTTTTCAGCCTAGAGAGCTGGACTCGGTACTTTATTAAACCCAAAGGCCACACTTCCTCAATGCTCACAAAATGCAGCTGATGATGAATGTGGCTTATTAGTGAGGGCTGTGTGCAGAGAGAGGCCCAGTGGCAGACAGAGCTCTGTAATTCTGTCAACATTAATGAATATGAGGCTGTCTTTTTTGGACCACCACAGCTGTCTTCCAACCTGATATATGATATTAATTGTAAAAGAGGGCTTTGTCCTAATTGGGTTTTTTGTTGTTGTTTGTTTTGTTTTGTTTTTTGAGATAGAGTCTCGCTCTGTCACCCAAGCTGGAGTGCAGTGGTGTGATCTCGGCTCACTGCAACCTCCACCTCCCAGGTTCAAGCTATTCTCGGGCCTCAGCCTTCCCAGTTGCTGGAATTACAGGCACGCACCACCACGCCGAGCTAATTTTTGTATTTTTAGTAGAGACGGGGTTTTGCCATGTTGGCCAGGCTGGTCTCGAACTCCTGACCTCAAGTGATCCACCTGCCTTGGCCTCCCAAAGTGCTGGGATTACAGGTGTGAGCCCCTGCAACTGGCCTGTTCTAATTGTTAATCGGAATTTACTTTTATGGGTTTAAAATGTCTCCATGGGCCTGGCGTGGTGGCTCACACCTGCAATCTCAGCACTTTGGGAGGCCGAGGCGGGTGGATCACTTGAGGTCAGGAGTTCCAGACCTGCCTGACCAACATGGTGAGACCCTGTCCCTACTAAAAATACAAAAATTAGCTTGGCATAGTGGCATGTGCCTATAATCCCAGCTACTCGAGAGGCTGAGGGAGGAGAATAGCTTGAACCCGGGAAACAGAGGCTGCAGTGAGCCGAAATTGTGCCATTGCACTCCAGCCTGGGCAACAGAAACAGACTCCATCTCTAAATAAATAAATAAATAAAATAAAATAAAATAAAGTAAAATAAAAATGTCTTCAGCGATACAAATAAGAAAGATCTAAGGTATGGAGATCCATTCTACCAAGAAAGAGGTAGCAACTATGCCAGAGGGCCAGATGTCAGGACAGGACCTCAAGTCCTTGCTACCTACTAGCCGTGTGACTTTGGATGGGTCACCCAACTTTTCTTTGCCAGTTTCCTCGACTCTAAAATGTGTGGAATATAACCTATCTCAAAGGGTTATTGTAAGGATTAAGGGAAGTAATGTATGGAAATGGATTCCAGAGAGAGCAATTTTTGGATTCCTGATATTTAGTGTGCCTAGTGTATCTAGGCTTTCACAGATATCTTGGTCTGTTTTTCTGTTGCTATAACAGAATACCTGGGGAGGCTGGGTAATTTATAAAGAATAAGTTTATTTAGCTCACGGTTTTGGGAGCTGAGAAGTCCAACAGCATGGTGTCGGCATCTGGTGAAGGCCTTCTTGCTATGTCATAACATCATAGAGGGCGTCACATGGCAAGAGGGCAAAAATGTGCATGTTATCTCAGGTCTTTCTTCCTCTTGTTATAAAGCCACCAGTCCCATCATAGGACTCTGCCCTGATGACCTTATCTAATCCTAATTACCTCCTAAAGGCTTCACCTCCAATAAACATATGAATTTGGGGATTTAGTTTCCAACACATGAAATTTGGAGGACACATTCAAACAATAGCAACAGATATGTCAGAATTTAGGACTTCATGGGGTACAGAGCTGACAAGTGCTATAGGGCTGAGGTGTATAATTTAACCTACTTCTAGCTTCTCTGCAAGCATGAGTGGCAACTAAATTTGCTGTTAATATTTACAGTGGAGTCACATAAACCCAAAGACACCGTGGTGTGAGTGGGCCCCTTTTTCTAAGTACTTTGTTGTAATGTTGGTTTTCTTTTTCTCTTTCTCATTTCTCCTCTCAAATTTCCTCTTTCTCTGATTAGGCCATATGGAGTCCAATCTAATCACTCTGATTGCATGCTCAGAATCCAGATTGTGTGAACTTCTTGTGATGCTTGATGGATGTGTAAATTGGCCATAGAATTGGTGTGAATCTGATGTGAATCACCACAGAATGATTCACAAACCAATTCTGAGTGGTCTGGAAATGCAAATCTTTGTTACTTTATCTAATATTTTTTCCTGAGGACCTGTTATTTTCCTAGCACTGTATTTTACATGCATTATTTTAATCTTTGCAACAAATCTATTTTTGAATTCTCATTGCACAACTTTACCTTCTTTAATGGCCTTTATTAATTTTCCTCCATTCTTTTTGTTTTCCTTTTAATTGCATTTATTTTAATGCTGAATTTACTCCCGTGCCGTAAGTTTTTGTTTCTTCAGTTTCTTCTGGGATATCTTTTTCTTCTGGGCAACCTCCTCTTCTGGTTTAGGAACAATCTGTTCCTTTTCAGTAAGGATCATCTCAGTGTGGCAGAGAGAGCTCATGTATGGGTTAATCCGACCATAAGCTCTGTAGGTCCAGTGGCACATCTTCGGTCCTTTGTTCACTTGGATATGCTCAATGACCAGAGAATCTACATCTAAACCCTTACGTTCACCATTACTCTCTGCGTTTTCAAGCATGTGCAGCAAAAATTTAGCACTCTTTTTGGGCCACCGACCTTGTGTCCAGCCCCACTGTTTGCCAACTTCATTATTGTAACATTAGAATGGTACGCACTGTTTCTGTAAAGCGACATCTTTCAGACACTTCGTGGCTTTTCGTATATGCACACCCTTGATGGCCTTGGCAGTTTCACAAGTGTTTTTTGAGTGGAACACGAGGAACTCTTGGATCACAACTATGAATTGCATACCTTAAAGTGAATACGAACATTGGAACCTCTTGATTTGCATGATTTTGCGGGATTCTCGGGGTCAAGTGAATAGCGAAACTTTTTCACAGATTACCTTGGGCCGCTGAGGGAAAGAGGCTCCATTCCTTTTTATGTGGAATATCTTCCTTTAAAAAGCCTTTTGCTGTCCACCCCCCCGCCCACAAGAGATTTTCTGCTTTTGGCTTCAATTCACATTTTGATAATATTGTAAGGACTCTTGCATCTTTATAGAGTTTTTTTTTTTTTTTTTTTTCTGAGACAGAATCTCACTGTGTTGCCCAGGCTGGAGTGCAATGGCATAATCTTGGCTCACTGCAACCTCCGCCTCCCAGGTTCAAGCAATTTTCCTGCCTTAGCCTTCTGAGTAGCTGGGATTACAGGCGCCTGCCACCATGCCCGGCTAATTTTTGTATTTTTAGTAGAGATGGGGTTTCACCATGTTAGCCAGGCTGGTCTAGAACTCCTGACCTCAGGTGATCCATCTGCCTTGGCCTCCCAAAGTGCTGGGATTACAGGCATGAGACACTGCACCGGCCTGGAGATTTTTTTTTTCAAAACATGTTTAATCTATTGTTCAGTCCATTGACATCTTCCCTTTCTGAAGAAAAGTGTTCCTTTTTTTTCCTTTTGTAGAGATGGGGTTTTGCCATGTTGCTCAAGCTAGTCTTGAACTGCTGGGCTCAAGCAATCCACCCGCCTCTGCCTCCTGAAGTGCTGGAATTACAGGTCTGAGCCACCGCGTCCTGCTGAAAATGTTCCTAAGAATAAAATTGTATTGATCACAGGTTCTCCCAAACCACAATTTCAATAAATTCTGGGCCAGGACTTAGGCCCCCGTATCCCACAGAACCATTAACCAATCCTGGGGTTCTTTAAAGGAAAGAGAGGTACAATCCACACCTTTTTTTGTGGGGAAAGGTGGCTCCTCTAAGCCCTATTTTGAGGTTCTGATGTTTCTTGTCATCATGAGCAAAAAGGCAGCCTCTGTGCACCTGTACAAACGGTTTTGGTTCTTCTCTGCAGGGAATGACCTTCATTTATTTCTGTTCCTATGCCCCCAGTTCAGTTTATTTGATGAATGTTTCCAAAGGTTCAATGGGTTTCAGTCTAAATTTGTCCCGGAGGTTCTAGAGATGTCCAGCTGGACAGTGGGCCCCACTGAGGACATCTGTCCCTGAGCTGGAGGCACAGCTTCCCATGGAGGCACCGCTACGCGGCATCCACACTTCCCACAGCACATCGGCTTCCCGAGGCCGCCACCCGACCCTGGTTACGTAGACCCCGACAGACCTGGGCGCGAGGCAGGGAAGCCGCAGGAGAGTTCGAAGGACGAGAAGCCTGGAATGCAGTCAGAGGCTGGGCCTGGGAGACCTAGCACAGGGGTGCAGCCCCAGCCCTGGCTGACATGCAGACAAGGCCTGGGACTTAGGGGACCCAAGACAGGTGAGCGTGGCCTCCTCAGCGGGGTCAGGGTTCGGGGTTACCTAGAGGGAAGGCCAGGCAGGAGCAGCAGGAGCAGTAAAGGCTCTCTCTGCCCAGACTCTGGCCAGGGTCGGGCCCTGGAACTCTGGTTTTACCCCCGGCTCGCGCCCTCCCTGCCAATCCCAGGTGAGGCTGCGCGTGTGTCACAATGGGGAGCCTATGACGGCACGCTGGCCCACCCCACCCCACGTGCTCATCTGGAACCGCCTGTCCTACTTGCTGCCCCATCGCGACAGTTCTTCCCCTCCAGCTCGGTCCACCACCTGCCCCCATGCTCGATCCTCTGTGGAACCAGGAGCTGTCCCACACCTTATAGAGGCATAATTGGGATGAGGGACAATGACTTGCCCAGGATCACCTCGCCAGTTGGAAAGGAGGAAACGTCCCACACCCGTGGCGCTGTCTCCGGGGGGTGCTGCGTCCAAGAGGCCCACCCGCAGGGGTAAGCCTGAGTGCGCGAACCCAAGCAGGAGAAGGGAGCTGGGAATCTCCCAGTGGCTGGGGACCCCTGCTCCTTCTAGAGCCTCTGCCTCTAGGTCTTTAATAAAGTATATACAATGTGAGTATCAAATGCCTTTAAAAGCAGATTTTCTTAAAAAAAATAAGTAGCTATATGTTATCATGAGATGTGATTCATATACCATACAAAAATAGCTAACGTTATATTGAGATAGAACTCACATGCCATAAAATTCAGTGGCTTTTAGTATAGTCACAGTTATGCAGCCATCACCAAAATCAATTGTAGAATATTTTTATCATCCCAAAAAGAAATCTTAACCGTCACCTCCCAATCCCCATGAATTAGTCAGAATTCTCCAGGGAAAGGAAACCAATAACACATATATGCATTTGAATTGGCTCTTGCAAGTCCTGAGATCTCCAGGGTCAGTCAGCAAGCTGGAAACCAGGAAGAACTGATGGTTTTGTTCTAGTCTAAGTCCAAAGGCCTGAAAGCTAGGGGAGCCACTGGTGTAATTTCCATCTGAAGGCCAGTAGGCTCAAGACCCAGGAAGAAGCAATGTTACTCAAGGGAGGGTAGGGTTTTTTGTTCTAATCAGGCCCACCTATATTTGCAGTTGGCTTTACTCAGTCTACTGATTTAAATGCTAATTTCATCCAAAAACACCCTCACAGACACACCTGGAATAATGTTTGACCAAATGTCTGGGCACTCTGTTCCCCAATCAGGATGACAAATAAAATTAACCATCACATCTGCCAGTTTCTACAGCCCAAGGTTACCACTAGTCTACTTTCTATCTTTATGGAATTGCCTGTTTTGAGTATTTCGTGTAAATAGAATCATACAGTACATGGCCTCTCGGCTCACTGCAACCTTTGCCTCCCGGGTTCAGGCGATTCTGCCTCAGCCTTCCAAGTAGCTGGGATTACAGGCACACACCACCACGCCCAGCTAATTTTGTATTTTAGTAGAGGCAGGGTTTCACCATGTTGATCAGGCTGGTCACAAACTCCTGACCTCAGGTGATCCACTGCCTCGGCCTCCCAAAGTGCTGGGATTACAGGTGTGAGCCACCACGCCTGGCCACATTTTATTTTTCCATTCATCAGTTGGTGAATATTTGGGTTCTACTTTTTGGCTTTTTTTTGAAGGAGTCACCCAGGCTAGAGTGCAATGGCATGATCTCAGCTCACTGCAACCTCTGCCTCCTGGTTCAAGCAATTCTTGTGCCTTAGCCTCCCGAGTAGCTGGGAGGCGACCACCACCATGCCTGGCTAATTTTTGTATTTTTAGTGGAGACAGAGTTTCGCCAGATTGGCCAGGCTTGTTTCAAACTCCTGACCTCAAGGGATCCCCCACCTCGGCCTCCCAAAGTGCTGGGATTACAGGCGTGAGCCACCGTGCCTGACCTTTGCTTTGTTTTTTTTGTTTGTTTTTTGTTTTCTTTTGAGACTGAGTCTTGCTCTTTTGCCAGGCTGGAGTGCAGTGGCACGATCCCCACTCACTGCAACCTCTGCCTCCCGGGTTCAAGTAATTCTCCAGCCTCAGCCTCCCGAGTAGCTGGGACTACAGGCGTGCACTACTACGCCCAGCTAATTTTTGTATTTTTAGTAGAGATGCGGTTTCACCGCATTAGCCAGGATGGTCTCGATCTCCTGACCTCGTGATCTGCCCACCTCGGCCAAAGTGCTGAGATTACAGGCGTGAGCCACTGCGCCCGGCTGTGCAGGAGCTTTTCAAAGTCTTTATTTCTCCATGTTTCTCTTTCCCCAGCCTCTTCCCTCCTAGGTGCTCTGACGTGTCTGCTTCTGGCCCCATCTGTTTTCCCTTGCTCCAGGTGGCTACAGCTGGCATATGCCTTTAAATCCTTTCAACAAACACTGCTGGGAAGATGGCTCCAATGCTGAAAGTTCTGAGGGCGATGAAACAAAGGCAAGCCTCTGAGTCAGTCCCTCTGGTTGCTGCCAGACTGGTCAAAAAATACAACCACAGCTTTTTGAGAACAAGGACCTTATTGGCCTCTCTGGCACAAGCAAGCTGCCCCGGGATTGTGGGCCACCATCTCCATGGCTGCTTTCTGAACTGGGGATGGTGAAGTGATTGGGGATTACATTGAAATGCCACAATATCTCTTACCAAAATTTAGCTGCTTCTTTCTTCATTAACCAGTCCCTCGGTGGTTGTTTTTTATTATCCCAAAATTCAGGAAAAGTAAATTCTGACATTTTTTGCCAGTTTAATTGTTGCTTTAGTGGAGGGATGGGTTTTAGAGTTCTCTAGTCCACACCATTTTCAGTGACATCATTTCTTTAACATTCTTAAAAGTGCTCCTAGTCACACCCATACATCATTTTGAGGTATCAGTGAAGGGTCTTATAATTTATAATGGACAGAAATTTATTAGCTCACCGTTCTGGAGGGCTCCAGGTTCTGGCAAGGGCCTACTTGCTGTGTCATCCCATAGTGGCAGGGCAAAGAAAGAGTGAGAAACAGAGTGAGAGAGAGAGAGTGAGTGCAAGAGGGAGCTGAACTGGTCCTTTTATAAGGAACCTACTCCCACAATAATGAATCTTTTCCTGTAAGATTGGCATTAATCCATTCATGATGGCGGAGCCCCCATGACCCAAACACCTCCAATTAGGCCCTGCCTCCCAACATTGTTGCATTGGGGATCAAGTTTCTAACACGTGAACTTTGAGTGTTGGACACATTCAAACCATACCATCAGGTTTTAAACTATCATTTTATAGACCTAATAAATTTTCTTGAGTGCTATGTTCACTGACAATCAGAATTCTTCCCTACTTGTCTCTTTTTTCATTGAGGGTGGGGAGGACTAAGTAATAAAAACACCTCCCTTCCTCTATTCAAGTCCATATTTCCTGCCACTATTTCTGATACTATTCTGGTTTTCCAACAGTGGATTCTGTGGGTGGAAGGATAATGTTTTTCTTATAAGGACACCAGTTATATTGGGTTAAGGCCCACCGATATAATGGCCCTTGTTCCAAATACAGTCACATTCTGAGGTGCTGGGGATTAGGACGTCAATATATGAATTGAGAGGCGGGGGACACAATTCAGCCCGTAACATACAGGAAGAGGGTTTTGTGCTGCTGGATACCACTGTTGAGGCTGGAACGCAGATCCATCTACTGCAACTCATGTGCTTCTTTACTTTTTCATTACCTTTTCAGCATCTGAAATTCTATTTTGAATCATTCATTCCTTTTTGTTTGGTTATCTCTTGTATAAAGGGATCCCCTATGAGTTGAGCACTCTTTTGTTAAGAGTTAGCTTAAATTGGCCAGGCACAGTGGCTCACGCCTGTAATCCCAGCACTTTGGGAGGCTGAGGCGGGAGGATCACCTGAGGTCAGGAGTTCAAGACCAGCCTCAACATGGAGAAACCCCGTCTCTACTAAAAATACAAAATTAGCCGGGCGTGGTGGTACCTGCCTGTAATCCCAGCTACTCGGGAGGCTGAGGCAGGAGAATTGCTTGAACCTGGGAGGCGGAGGTTGTGGTGAGCCAAGATTGCACCATTGCACTCTAGCCTGGGCAACAAGAGCGAAACTACCTCTCAAAAAAAAAAAAAAAAAAAAGAGTTAGCTTAAACAACAAAAATATTCTGCCCACATGGATAATTACTAAGTGTGACCTCAGCCACTGTGGGGATAACAGGAAACTCACTTTACACCATGTCCTAGCGTCGGCCTGTGACATAGGCCTAATTATGGCTGGGTCCTCAAGGATACTGCCTCAACAGAGCATGCTAAGGTGAAATTTGCATGCTGAAACCTTTACGTATTCAAACCTTCCAACTAGCTCTGTGTTTCCACTCTTCGATATGAGAAGAAAACCAAGGACTATGACACATCCCTAGGAAGTGTGCATAAAAGAAGGAGATCAGCAACCTTTGCTGGGTCTCAGAAAGGTAACCCACGCCAAACTCTGTGAGGAAGATGGAGTGGCAGAGAAGGTTGCACATGTGTGGCGGGGAGTGGGATGGAGGAAAGAGAGCAAAATACAGCATCCTGTTTTGAAATATGGAGCTATGAGGCCAGGCGCAGTGGCTCATGCCTGTAATCCTAGCACTTTGGGAGGCCGAGGCGGGCGGATCACGAGGTCAGGAGATCGAGACCATCCTGGCCAACATGGTGAAACCCCGTCTCTACTAAAAATACAAAAAATTAGCCAGCTGTGGTGGCGGGCGCCTGTAGTCCCAGCTACTCGGGAGGCTGAGGCAGGAGAATGGCGTCAACCCAGGAGGCGGAGCTTGCAGTGAGCCAAGATTGCACCACTGCACTCTAGCCTGGGTGACAGAGCGAGACTGTCTCCAAAAAAAAAAAAAGAAAGAAATATGGAGCTATGTACCAAAAGAATATGCAAGGAAGGCTGGGTGTGGTGGCTCACACCTGTAATCCTAGCACTTTGGGAAGCTGAGGCGGGCGGATCACGAAATCAGGAGTTTGAGACCAGCCTGACCAACATGGTGTAGTGGTGCAGTCTTGGCTCACTGCAGCCTCCACCTCCTGAGTTCAAGCAATTCTCCTGCCTCAGCCCCTCAAGTATCAGGGATTACAGGCAGGCATCACCACCCCCGGCTAATTTTTGTATTTTTAGTAGAGACGGGGTTTCACCATGTTTTTCAGGCTGTTCTCGAACTCCTGACTTTAGGTGATCCACCCACCTTGGCCTTCCAAAGTGCTGGGATTACAGGCATGAGCCACCACGCCCGGCCGACATTTTTTCTTTATAAATTATCCAGTCTCAGGTGTTCATTTATAGCAACACAGGCCAAGACAGCCCCTATTCAGAAATGTTTCCCATTGTTCTTCCCCAGCTTCATTTGAATCTCAGGGGAGTACAAGTGCAGACACGGGTGCAGATGGAACACACACAAACAGAGAGGGAAAAGCACCGAGAGTCTGGGAGATGGAAAACGATTCAGTGCGGTTCTTGCCAGTGACTTTCCCGTGTGGCAGGGCGTTCAGCTCCCTGCTCCGCTTTCATCTCTTGTCATACTTATCTGGTGCCTTCGATCCATCCATTCTAAGATTTGTTCTCCCTGTGCCATTTGCTGTCCAGTCATCATTTGTGCTGCTCGCCGGGCCCCGGGCTCATTTTTCTCCGTCTCTTACTCTGGTAGAGTATTTGGCCAGACCCTGTTCCATGTTGAGCCGTGGAGGGTTCAGGAGAGGAGCATTTGGGCTAAGAGCCTGCAGCACACCAAGAGCTGTGGGGCTTTCCCTTCAAGCATCCGGAAAGGAAGTGCTGGGATTAGGCTGGAGCCCATCAGGCCCAAAGGCCCAGAGGCCAGAGACAGGAGGGGAGGCACCATTGCCCAGTGTATCAGTCACACCTGCTGTCCCCAACCCTCACCCAGCAGGCGTTTGGTGCTGCTCACTCTTGTTAACACCCACATTAGTAGCCTGTGCCTGTGCCACTGATTCCTGCTGGCAGGGGGAGGGGCAGGCAAGGCTGTCCCATAGCATGGCTGAGCAGAGCCCAGAGCAGAACAGAACTCTCTCTCTCTCTTTCTCTCTCTATATCTCTCTCTATATCTATGTCTATATCTATATCTATATATTTATATATATTATATATCTATATATATTTATATTATATATCTATATATATTTATATAGATATATTATATATATATATATTTGAGACAGAGTCTCGCTCCGTCGCCCAGGCTGGAGTGCAGTGGCGCGATCTCTGCTCACTGCAAGCTCCGCCACCCCGGTTCACGCCATTCTCCTGCCTCAGCCTCCTGAGTAGCTGGGACTACAGGCGCCCGCCACCATGCCCGGCTAATTTTTTTGTATTTTTAGTAGAGACAGGGTTTCACTGTGTTAGCCAGGATGGTCTCGATCTCCTGACCTCGTGATCCGCCTGCCTCTGCCTCCCGAAGTGCTGGGATTACAGGCGTGAGCCACCGCGCCCGGCCAGAACTCTGTATATATTTTTTTAGAGATGTGGTCTTGCTATCTATATCGTCCAGGCTGGAATGCAGTGGCTACTCACAGGCATGATCACAGATCACGGCTCACTGAAGCCTTGAACTCCTGGGCTCAAGTGATCCTCCCGCCTCAGCCTCCTGAGTAGCTGGGACTACAACACTGTACCACCACGCCCAGCTCTAATATAATAAATGTTGGCGGCAGCTCTGACAAGTGCTGGAGCGGCTCCTGGGCCCCACGCTCCCAGAACACGAGGGCGACTCCGTGGCCTTTTCCTTGCTCTAAGTCTCAGCCTTCAGTCCACCTGACCAGCATTCCTGCTCCCAGAAGCCATGTTCTAAGCTCTCCTCTGGCGAGGTGCCTCCCAGGCTCAAGCAGCTTCCAAGTCCCCACTGGCTCTGGTCCGAGTCTCAAACACATTCATAGCCCTGGGTTTGTTGGCTGGGGTTTCATGGCGGTGCGTGGCCTCTCCCTCCCAGTCTGGCTTCCCTTTTCCTGGGGCCCACCACTCTCCCTGTATCTGTCACACTCATCTCCATACACCCCTGCTGAGCCCCCTTCTCTCCTGGCCCACCAGTCAGAATGGAAGTTCTACTGTCCTCCAACTTTTGAATTCCAACCTGGCCTTTCCTCAAGCCCACGCCGGGGAGCTTTTCCTGACTAGGAGCCCCTTGAGCCTAGCCTTATACCGAGAAGTCCCTGGGACCTCCGCAAACTAAGTGCTGATGTAATAGGAAAGTTGTACAGTTGTCATCCCACGGACTGTTTGCAGCTCATTGCAGGACCAGGCCCTGCTCAGCCCGAGGAGCAGCGTTGAATGGTGGGAAAATGGGTCAAGGTTTAGGACTCTGGTTTGGCTCCTCCCACTAACTACCGTGTGTTCTTGGACAAATCTCTCCTTCTCTCTTGGTCGTGGTTTCCGCATCTGTAAGGTCGGGGCAGAGAGAACTGATTGAATCAGGTGTTCTTGTCAGCCTGTACGTTATAAGTACTTGGGGAGTTTCAAAAAACAAGATAAAACGGAATATCCCAACTATAACTCCAGACCATTAAAATCATTTCATAATTTTATGAGGGTAGAGCCAGACAAAGTTTAAAAAATGTTCCCGGCTGGGTGCAGTGGCTCATGCCTGTAATCCTAGCACTTTGGGAGGCAGAGGCAGGTGGATTACCTGAGGTCAGGAGTTCAAGACCAGCCTGGCCAACATGGTGAAACTCCATCTCTAGTAAAAATACAAAAACTTAGCCGGGCGTGGTGGTGGGCACCTGTAGTCCCAGCTCCTTGGGAGGCTGAGACACGAGAATCGCTTGAACTGGGGAGGCGGAGGTTGCAGTGAGCCGAGACTGTGCCACTGCACCCCAGCCTGGACGACAGAGTGAGACTCTATCAAAAAAAAGAAAAAGAAAAAATGTTCCCAGGTGATTCCAGTATGCAGCTAGCTTTGTGAACTATGAGAATAGAGTCTCCAGACCCTTCCAGCTTTCCTGGTCTCCAGATTGACATCTTTGCTGGAGGAGGCCGAGTGATCTAAAGGGCCCTACTTATTCTGAACTCTTGCTGACTGAGACCTATGTAGATACCAAAACCCCTGCAGCACTTCCAGTAGCAATAGAAGGAGCAGGTTAAAAGCAACAACAGAAACAATGATGAGGGTGATGATGACAGCTGGTTTTTCCAGCTTCTCATGGGTCTCACTTTTCCTCCACTCCCTCTAAAGGGGCCACTGCAATTGACCATCCAGATCCCCCTTTGGAAAAGAAACATTTCTTGGCCACACTGCTGGGAATGCTGTTAGCAGACAGCCTTCAGCCGTCAGGCCTCTCCAAACGTGCCTCCACCCAACCACACTCTCATTTCCTTCAGCAACACACGTCCAGGCTGGGGATAAACATACGGGATTGGCTGAGGCCTTCGCTGAATGCAACCAGTTTCTGCCTCTTTCTGATCCTGCTTCGTTCTCTTCTCTTCTGCGGGTGGCGATCACAGGGCACGCCCTAAGAAACCTGCACACTAACCTCCCTCTCAGACACTGCTTCCGGAGAGCCCAACCTGTGACCGCTGGGCCAGGAGGGGTCTGAGAAAGAAGATGCTAAGATGGGATTCTGGCTCTGGATCACCCATTGCCTAGCTGCTGATAAGGACCCTTTTGCTGGGGGTAGATGGAGTGGTACATGCCCCCGCACAGAGCAGAGGTACTATTGTTCAAACTGTCACTGCTGGTGGATGCAGAGGTGGAAGGGAATGTACCAGCAAATGATGAATGTGGGGGAGTCAGTCATTGTCGAGGGAGTCAGTCATTGTCAGGAGAGTGGGACTGGAGTGGCTGCAGCTAAGCAGAGCCTGATTAATCAGCAATTTAAAGCTAAATGAGAAAGCTGCAGGGTTTCCTTGGGAGCATGTAAAGTGGCTGAAGGATGGAGAAAGCTGAGGCCCAGGCCCAAGTCTTAAGTGCGAGTAACTGCGCCTAAAGAAGGGGAACTCCGGCTAGGCACAGTGGCCCAGCACTTTGGGAGGCCGAGGCGGGAGGATCACCTGAGGTCGAGAGTTCGAGACCAGCCTGACCAACATGGAGAAACACCATCTTTACTAAAAATACAAAAAAATTAGCTGGGCGTGGTGGCGCATGCCTGTAATCCCAGCTACATGGGAGGCTGAGGCGGGAGAATCGCTTGAACCTAGAGGCAGAGGTTGTGATGGGCTGAGATCGCACCATTGCACTCCAGCCTGGGCAACAACAGCAAAACTCCGTCTCAAAAATAAATAAATAAATAAATAAGAAGAGGAACTCCCCATCTGAACAGGCCTGCCACACCAAGGTCATGAGCTGGTTGGAAAACAATGGGGACCATGACACTTGGATGGGGCTAGATGTACCCTCAAATCCTGAATCACCAGATTTTCCCAAATCCTCCGAGCTTGCAGAACTGGCTCCCTCCTCCCTATTTAGGGAGCATTCCTCTCTCGCTTGCAGGCAGTGCAGAGGCCACACCCCTGCAAAACCACATCACCGCCCTCAGATCTTCCTCCACCTCACAATCTGGCCAGTAGGCCACTAACGAGGGTTAAGTCACAATGTGTCCCGGCTGGGTATGTGCTAGTCTGAAAAGAGAGGGATGATCCTTTGCTCCAAAGAGGCTAAAGGACATAGTCTCCATGGACCAGCAGGGATGGGAGAGTCCTCATGGGGCTGGATCTGAGGGCCTGAGTCAAGGGCAGGGAGAAACAAATTTGGAAGATGAGGACTTCCTCAACTTGGAAACACTCCCCCAGGATATAAGATTTGTCATCCTGAAAAGGACTCCAGAAGTTGGTACAAACATGTAACTATGGCCAGGCGTGGTGGCTCACACCTGTAATCCCAGCACTTTGGGAGGCTGAGGCAGGTGGAGCACGAGGTCAAGAGATGGAGACCATCCTGGACAACATGATGAAACCCTGTCTCTACTAAAAATACAAAAATTAGCTGGGCTTGGTGGTGCGCGCCTGTAGTCCCAGCTACTTTGGAGGCTGAGGCAAGAGAATCGCTTGAACCCGGCAGGCAGAGGTTGCAGTAAGCCAAGATCACGCCACTGCACTCCAGCCTGGTGACAGAGCGAGACTCTGTCTCAAAAAAAACAAAACTAAACAAATCATGTAACTACACTAGCACCTAGAAGCATGGCAAAAGGAATTACCCAAACTAAGTGAGGTTAAAAAGGCCCGCATTGCCAGAGACAGTGGGAGAAGGGATGAGAAGTTTCAGCGACATGAGCATGCTCAGGTGGATGATGCTGTGTAAGGCTGGTAAACCCACCAGGTGAGGTCACACCACAGAGGCCCCAGAAGATTCACCACTTACTAAAGCAGCCAGGTGTGTGCCAGGAGGAATCCTAGCACCACAGGAATGTTGGAGTACCTCCCTTCAGAGGGCCGGGGCAGAGGTAGGAGATGCCTTTGCTACACACTGTGCAATGGCAATGAGCGGGCCCTAAAACCCTTGAGACGAGCTGGTAGCATAAAACCACGTGAGTGCAAGCATATCAGTAAATGCAAGAGCAGAGTGACAGCCAAGGAGTCATCATATAATGACAAAAGGTCAATTCAGTAGGCATATATAATAATTATAAATATATGAGCTCAATATCAGAGTACTTCAATATATAATACAAGTATTAACAGATCTAAAGGGAGTAATTAACAGTAATACAATAATAGGAGGGGACTTCAATACCCCACATACATTAGTGCATAGGGCATCCATACAAAAGACCTATAAAAAGCTGGCTCAGGCCAGGCGCGGTGGCACACACCTGTAATCCCAGCACTTTGGGAGGCCGAGGCGGGAGGATCACTTGAGGTCGGGAGTTCGAGACCAGCCTTACCAACATGGAGAAGCCCCATCTCTACTAAAAATACAAAGTTAGCCGGGCACGGTGGCCCTTGCCTGTAATCCCAGCTACTCAGGAGACTGAGGCAGGAGAATCACTTGAACCCGGGAGGCGGAGGTTGCGGTGAGCCTAGATTGCGCCATTGCACTCCAGCCTGGGCAATAAGATTGAAATTTTGCCTCCAAAAAAAAAAAAAAAAAAAAAAGCTGGCTCTAACAACACTATAGATCATAGATCAGTACCTCACAGACACACGCAGAACTCTCCACTCAACTGCAGAATACACATTCTTCTCAAGCATACATGGAACACTTTCCAGAATAGATCACATGTCAGATCACAAAACAAGTCTTAACACATTTAAGAAGGTTGAAATCATTACTAGCATCTTTTCTGACCACAATGAAATGAAACTAGAAATCAATAACAGCAAGAAAATGGGAAAAGTCACAAATATATGGAAATTAAGCAACATACCCTTGAACAATCACTGAGTCAAATAAATCAAAAGGGAATTTAAAAATATTGTTGAAGGCCAGGCGCAGTGGCTCATGCCTGTAATCCCTGCACTTTGGGAGGCCGAGGCAAACAGATCACTTGAGGTCAGGAGTTTGAGACCAGCCTGACTAACATAGTGAAACCCTGTCTCTACTAAAAATACAAAAATTAGCCAAGCATGGTGGCACATGCCTGTAGTCCCAGCTACTCAGGAGGCTGAGGCAGGAGAATTACTTGAACCCGGGAGGCAGGGTTGCAGTGAGCTGAGATGGCACCACTGCACTCCAGCCTGGGTGACAGAGATTCCATCTAAAAATAAATAAAAATTTAAAAATATGTTGTTGATGAAAAACCCAAACTCTGTAAAATATTTGAAGAAATTTATTCTGAGCCGAATGTGGGGACAATGACCCATGACATAGCCCCAGGAGGCCCTGAGAACATGTACCCAAGTTGGTTAGGTTACAGCTTGGTTTTATGCATTTTAGGGGGACAGAATTTACAGACAGACACCAATCAGTACTTGTAAGGTATACATCGGTTTGGTCTAGAAAGGCAGGACAACTCAAAATGGGGGACTTCCAGGTCATAGGTGGATTAAAAGGTTTTCTGATTGGCAATTGGTTGAAAGAGTTATTATCCAAAGACCTGGAATCAATAGAAAGGAGACTCCAAGTTAAGATAGGTCCTGGAGACTGGCTGGTCGTGGTGGTTCACACCTATAATCCCAGCACTTTGGGAGGCCGAGGTGGATCACCCGAGGTCAGGAGTTTGAGACCAGCCTGACCAATATGGTGAAAGCCCATCTCTACTAAAAATACAAAAATTAGCCCAGCATGGTGGCATGTGCCTGCAGTCCCAGCTACTTGGGAGGCTGAGACAGGAGAATTGTTTGAACCCAGGAGGTGGAGGTTGCAGCGAGCTGAGATCGAGCCACTGCATTCCAGCCTGGGCAACAGAGTGAGACTCCGTCTCAAAAAAAAAAAGAAAAAAAGAGGTCCTGGAGACCAAGGTTCTTATTATGTAGATGAAGTCTCATAGGTGGCTACCTGTAGAGGCAATAGATGGCAAATGTTTCCTATACAGACGTTTAAAAGGTGCTAGACTCTCAGCTAATTTCTTCAGGATTAGAAAAAGACCTGGAAAAGGAAGGGGATTCTTTACAGAATGAGAACTCTCCCCACAAGAGACAGCATTGCAGGGCCATTTCAAAATATGGCAAAGAAATATATTTTGAAGTAAAATATTTTAATTTCTTTCGGGGCCTGCTATCTGTCATGTGATGCTATACTAGGGTCAGGTTAGAATTTGGCGTCAAGATTTTATTGCTACAGAGACTATTTTGTCAGTCTTAAGATCTCTGTTTTAATGTTAATGCTGGGAGTTGTGCCTGAATTCCAAAGGGAGGAGGTCATAATGAGTCATGTCCAACCCCCTTTCCATAATGGCCTGAACTAGTTTCTCAAGTTTAGTTTGGAATCTCCTTGGCTGAGAGGAGGGATCCATTCAGTCAGTTGTGGGGCTTAGAATTTTATTTTTGGTTTACAGTATCTCAAGACGCATAAAAAAACGTAACACAACATACTAAGAGGAAAGTTTGTAGTGATAAATGCCTATATGAAAAAAAGAAAGGTCTTAAATAAGCAATTAATGTAACACCTAAAGGAACCAGAAAAAGAACAAACTAAAATCAAAGTTAGCAGAAATAATAATAAAGGTTAGAACATAAATAAGTCAAATAGAGAATAGTGTTACCAGACCAAATTGGAGTCTGCTTGCCTGGCACAGTGAGGTCAAACATCTATACTGAGGTTTGCATAGGGAGAAAGGAGGGCATTCATTTGCAGGGTGCCAAATAAGGAGAATCAGGCAGCTCATGCTTAAGACCCGACCTCCCTGATGACTTGCATGCAAGAGTTGTTTTTTTTGTTTGTTTTTTTTGAGACAGAGTCTCGCCCTGTCACCCAGGCTGGAGTGCAATGGTGTGACCTCGGCTCACTGCAACCTCTGCCTCCCATGTTCAAGTGATTCTCCTGCCCCAGCCTCCCAAGTAGCCGGGATTATAGGCATGCGCCACCACGCCCAGCTAATTTTTTGTATCTTTAGTAGAGAAGGGATTTCACCATGTTGGCCAGGCTGTTCTCAAACTCCTGACCTCAGGTAATCCGCCCACCTTGGCCTCCCAAAGTGCTGGGGTTACAGGCGTGCACCACCATGCCCAGCTAATTTTTGTATTTTTAGTAGAGACGGGGTTTGTCATCTCATACGAGAAGATTAACGACACATACACGAGTGGGTTAAGGAGAGGAAAGTTTATTTATTTTTTCTTTTATTGTATTTCTTTTATTTTTTTGAGACAGAGTTTCACTCTTGTCACCCAGGTTGGAGTGCAATGGCATGATCTTGGCTCACTGCAACCTCCACCTCTCGGGTTCAAGAGATTCTCCTGCCTCAGCCTTCCGAGTAGCTGGGATTACAGGCATGTGCCACTACACTCGGCTAATTTTGTATTTATTTATTTATTTATTTATTTATTTTTTAGTAGAGATGGGGTTTCTTCATGTTGGTCACGCTGGTCTTGAACTCCTGAATTCAGGTGATCCGCCTGCCTTGGCCTCCCAAAGTGCTGGGATTATAGGCATGAGCCACTGCGCCCAGCCTATTTTTTTTTGAGACACAGTCTTGCTCAGTCGCCCAGGCTGGAGTGCAGTGGCGCGATCTCGGCTCACTGCAAGCTCCGCCTCCCAGGTTCACGCCATTCTGCTGCCTCAGCCTCCTGAGTAGCTGGGATTAGAGGCGCTCACCACCACACCTGGCTAATTTTTTTTTTTGTATTTTTAGTAGAGACGGGGTTTCACCATGTTAGCCAGGATGGTCTCAATCTCCTGACCTCGTGATCCACCCGCCTCGGCCTCCCAAAGTGCTGAGCTTACAGGCATGAGCCACTGCGCCCGGCCACCCAGCCTATTTTTTATTTTTATTTATTTATTTATTTTTTAGATGAAGTTTCACTCTTGTAGCCCAGACTGGAGTGCAATGACACGATCTTGGCTCATTGCAACCTTTGCCTCCTGGGTTCAAGCGATTCTTCTGCTCCAGCCTCCCAAGCAGCTGGCATTACAGGTGCACGCCACCACACCCAGCTAATTTTTTGTATCTTTAGTAGAGACGGAGTTTCACCATGTTGGCCAGGCTGGTCCCGAACTCCTGACCTCAGGTGATCTGCCCACCTTGGCCTTCCAAAGTGCTGGGATTACAGGCATGAGCCACTGCACCCAGCCTCAGTGGCATTCTTTACAGAAATAGAAAAAAAATCCTAAAATTCATATGGAACCACAAAAGACCCCAAATAGCCAAAGCAATCTTGAGCAAGAAGAAAAGCTAGAGGCATCACAATTCTTGTTTTCAAAATATATTACGAGAGTTCATGACCAGCCTGGGCAACATAAAAAGATCCTGTCTCTGCAAAAAATTTAAACTGGGCATAGTGACATGCACCTACGTCCTAGCTACCCAGGAGGATGAGGTGGGAGGATTGCTTGAGCCCAGGAGTTGGAGGTTACAATGATCACAACTTTGCATTCCAACCTGGGTGACAGAACAAGACATTATCTCAAAAACAAAACAGCAACAAAAACCCAAAATATATTACAAAGCTACATTAATCAAAATAGTATGGTACTGGCATAAAACAGACATATAGACCTATAGAACGGAATAGAAAACCCAGAAATAAATCCACTAATCTATGGTCAACTTATCTTTGACAAGGATGCCAAGAAAACACAGTGAGGAAAGGATAATCTCTTCAATGTTGGGAAAACTGGATATCCACATGCAGAAGAATGAAACTGGAACTTTACCTCACATTATGTACAAAAATCAACTAAAAATAGATTAAAGACAAAAACCTAAGACTGGAGACGGAAGAAGAAAACACAGGGGTAAACTCCTTGACATTGACCTGGGTAATGATTTTTTTGGATATGACACTAAAAGCACAAGCAAAAATCCATTGCTGTCTAAAATTACATTTTAGACAGTCTCGTTCTGTCACCAGGCTGGAGTGCAGTGGTACGATCTCAGCTCACTGCAATCTCTGCCTCCCAGGTTCAAGTAATTCTCCTGCCTCAGCCTCCCGAGTAGCTGGGACTACAGGCAAGCGCCACCACGCCCAGCTAATTTTTGTACTTTTAGTAGAGACGGGGTTTCATCATGTTGGCCAGGCTGGTCTTGATCTCTTGACCTCTTGATCCCCCGGCCTCCACCTCCCAAAGTGCTGGGATTACAGGCATGAGCCGCTGTGCCCAGCCAAATCCATTGTATTTCTACATATTAGCAATGGGCTGGGTGTGGTGGCTCACACCTATAATCCCAGCACTTTGGGAGGCCAAGGAGGACTGCTTGAGCTCAGCAGTTCAAGACCAGCCTGAGCAACATAGCAAGATCCCATCTCTTAAAAAAATGTAAAAAAAAAAAAAGAATTAAAAATAAAAAAAAGCAATGAATAATTCAAAAATAAAATTAAGAAAATAATTACCCTCTCCCTCCCCCTCTCCCTCTCCCTCTCCCTCTCCCTCTCCCTCTCCCTCTCCCTCTCCCTCTCCCTCTCCCTCTCCCTCCCTCTCCCTCTCCCTCTCCCTCTCTCCCTCTCCCTCTCTCTCCCTCTCCCTCTCCCTCTCCCTCTCCCTCTCCCTCTCCCTCTCCCTCTCCCTCTCCCTCTCCCTCTCCCTCTCCCTCTCCCTCTCCCTCTCCCTCTCCCTCTCCCTCTCCCTCTCCCTCTCCCTCTCCCTCTCCCTCTCCCTTTTTTCGGTCTCCCTCTCCTTTTTTCAGTCTCCCTCTGTTGCCGAAGCTGGACTGTACTGCCGGGATCTCGGCTTGCTGCAACCTCCCTGCCTCGGGCTCCTGTGACTCTCCTGCCTTGGCCTGCCCAGTGCCTGGGATTGCAGGCGCGCGCCGCCACGCCTGAATGGTTTTTGTATTTTTGGTGGAGACGGGGTTTTGCCGTGTTGACCGGGCTGGTCTCCAGCTCCTGGCCTCGAGTGATCTGCCTGCCTCGGCCTCCCGAGGTGCTGGGATTGCAGACGGAGTCTCGCTAACTCAATGCTCAATGGTGCTCAGGCTGGAGTGCAGTGGTGTGATCTCGGCTCTCTGCAACCTCCACCTACCAGCCTCCTGCCTTGGCCTCTTATAGTGCTAAGATTACAGCCTCTGCCCCACCGCCACCCCGTCTAGGAAGTGAGGAGCGTCTCTGCCCGGCCGCCCATCGTCTGGGATGTGAGGAGCCCCTCTGCCCGGCCGCCCTATCTGGGAAGTGAGGAGCGCCTCTGCCCGGCCGCCCATCATCTGGGATGTGAGGAGCGCCTCTGCCCGGCTGCCACCCCGTCTGGGAGGAAGTGAGGAGCGCCTTTGCCCGGCTGCCCCGTCTGGGAGATGAGGAGCACCTCTGCCCGGCCGCCCCGTCTGGGAGGAAGTGAGGAGCGCCTCTGCCCTGTTGCCCTATCTGGGAAGTGAGGAGCGCCTCTGCCTGGCCGCCACCCCGTCTGGGAAGTGAGGAGCGCCTCTGCCCGGCTGCCACCCCATATGGGAAGTGAGGAGCGCCTCTGCCCAGCCGCCCCTTCTGGGAGGTGAGGAGCGCTTCTGCCCAGCCGCCCCGTCTGGGAGGTGAGGAGTGCCTCTGCCCGGCCGCCCCGTCTGGGAGGTGAGGAGCGCCTCTGCCTGGCCGCCACCCCGTCTGGGAGGAAGTGAGGAGCACCTCTGCCCAGCTGCCCCATCTGGGAAGTGAGGAGCGCCTCTGCCCGGCTGCCACCCCCTATGGGAAGTGAGGAGCGCCTCTGCCCGGCCGCCCACTCTGGGAAGTGAGGAGCGCCTCTGCCCGGCCGCCCACTCTGGGAAGTGAGGAGCGCCTCTGCCCGGCCGCCCACTCTGGGAGGTGAGGAGTGCCTCTGCCCGGCCGCCCCGTCTGGGAGGTGAGGAGCGCCTCTGCCTGGCCGCCACCCCGTCTGGGAGGAAGTGAGGAGCACCTCTGCCCGGCCGCCCACTCTGGGAGGTGAGGAGCGCCTCTGCCTGGCCACTCCGTCTGGGAAGGGAGGAGCGCCTCTGCCCGCCCACCCCGTCTGGGAGGTGAGGAGCGCCTCTGCCCGGCTGCCACCCCGTCTGGGAGGAAGTGAGGAGCACCTCTGCCCGGCTGCCCCATCTGGGAAGTGAGGAGCGCCTCTGCCCGGCCGCCACCCCATATGGGAAGTGAGGAGCGCCTCTGCCTGACCACTCCGTCTGGGAGGTGAGGAGCGCCTCTGCCCGGCCGCCCCGTCTGGGAGGTGAGGAGTGCCTCTGCCCGGCCGTCACCCCGTCTGGGAGGAAGTGAGGAGCACCTCTGCCCGGCTGCCCCGTCTGGGAGATGAGGAGCACCTCTGCCCGGCCGCCCCGTCTGGGAGATGAGGAGCACCTCTGCCCGGCCACCCCGTCTGGGAGGTGAGGAGTGCCTCTGCCCGGCTGCCACCCCGTCTGGGAGGAAGTGAGGAGCACCTCTGCCCGGCCGCCCCCTCTGGGAAGTGAGGAGCGCCTCTGCCTGGCCGCCACCCCGTCTGGGAGGAAGTGAGGAGCGCCTCTGCCTGGCTGCCCCATCTGGGAAGGGAGGAGCACCTCTGCCCGGCCGCCACACCGTCTGGGAAGTGAGGAGCGCCTCTGCCTGGCTGCCCCATCTGGGAAGGGAGGAGCACCTCTGCCCAGCCGCCACACCGTCTGGGAAGTGAGGAGCGCCTCTGCCTGGTCGCCCCGTCTAGGAGGTGAGGAGCGCCTCTGCCCGGCCGCCCTGTCTGGGAAGTGAGGAGCGCCTCTGACCGGCCGCCCCCTCTGGGAAGTGAGGAGCACCTCTGCTCGGCCGCTCCCTCTGGGAAGTGAGGAGCGCCTCTGCTCGGCCGCCCCGTCGGGGAAGTGAGGAGCGCCTCTGCCCGGCTGCCACCCGGTCTGGGAGGAACTGAGGAGCGCCTCTGCCCGGGCGGCCCCGTCTGGGAAGCGAGGAGCGCCTCTGCCCGGGCGGCCCCGTCGGGGAAGCGAGGAGCGCCTCTGCCCGGCCGCCCCGTCTGGGAGGAGAGGAGCGCCTCTGCCCGGGCGGCCCCGTCTGGGAAGCGAGGGGCGCCTCTGCCCAGCCGCCCTGTCTGGGAGGTGAGGAGCGCCTCTGCCCGGCTGCCCTGTCTGGGAGGTGTACCCAACAGCTCCGAAGAGACAGCGACCATCGGGAGCGGGCCATGAGGACGATGGCGGTTTTGTTGAAGAGAAGGGGAGGAAGTGTGGGGAAAGGAAGGAGAGATCAGATTGTTGCTGTGTCTGTGTAGAAAGGGGTGGGCATAGGAGACTCCATTTTGTTCTGACTAGGAGAAATTCTTCTGCCTTGGGATGCTGTTGATCTATGGCCTTTCCCCCAGCCCCCTGCTCTCTGAAACATGTGCTGTGTCAACTCAGGGTTAAATGGATTAAGGGTGGTGCAAGATGTGCTTTGTTAAACAGATGCTTGAAGGCAGCATGCTCTTTAAGAGTCATCACCACTCCCTAATCTCAAGTACTCAGGGGCACAAACACTGCAGAAGGCCGCAGGGTCCTCTGCCTAGGAAAACCAGAGACCTTTGTTCATGTGTTTATCTCCTGACCTTCTCTCCACTATTATCCTATGACCCTGCCATATCCCCCTCTCCGAGAAACACCCAAGAATGATCAATAAATACTTCAGAAATTAAAAAAAAAAAGAAAAAAAAAAAAGATTAGCAGGAAAGATGCCAAAATGCTAATACTAGTTTTAGCCCTACATGCTAAGATTAAGGGCAAGTTTTATTTTCTTTTGCTTACTAATTCTATTTTCTAAATGTTTGCATTGCAATTATGTATCACTTCTGTAATAATAAAAAAATTAAAATATGAAAAAAAAAAGGAAAACCTTAAAAAAAAAAATAATTACATTTTAAATATCCTCAAAATAGTAAAGTACATAGGAATAAATTTAATAAGAGAAGTATAAAATTTATACTCTAAAAACTACAAAACTTCATTGAAAGAAATTTAGAAAGACCTAAATAAAACTTTCCACTTTCATGGGTGGGAATATTGTTAAGATGTTGGTACATCTGAAATTGATGTAGAGAATCAACGCAATCCTATCAAAATAATGATTGGATCCTTTGTGGACACTGACAAGCTGGTTCTAAAATCTGTGTGGGTACTCAATGCAGCAGCATAGCCAAAACAATCTTGAAAACAGAACAAAGTTGGAGGACTCATACTTCTGGATTTCAAAATTTACTATAAAGCAACAGTAACTAAGAGACAGTGGTACTGGCATGAGGATAGACATATAGATCAATGGAATAAATTTGAGAGTCCAGAAATAAATTCATGTATCTATAGTCAACTGATTTTCAACAGGGCTGTGAAGACCATTCAGTGGAAAAATAATAGTCTTTTCAACAAATGGTTCTGGGATAACTGGATATCCACATGCAAAAGAATGAAGTTGTATGCCCACTTCATGTCATGTACAAAATTAAGCCAAAATAGACCAAAGACCAAAATGTAAGAGCCCAAACTGTAACTCTTTTAGAAGAAAACACAGGGCTAAGACTTTGTGAGCTTGGATTCTTAGATATGATGCCAAAAGCACAAACGACATAATAAAAAATAGATACATTTGGCTTCAGGAAAATTAAAAACTTTTGTATTTCAAAGGACACTATCAATAAAATGAAAAGACAGCCCACATAATGGGAGAAAATATTTGCAAATCATATACCTGACAAGGAACAAGGAACTCATATCTAGAATATTGTGTTAGTCCTTTTTGCACTGCTATAAATAAATACCTGAGACTGGGTAATTTACGAAGACATTTATTTGGTTCACAGTTCTGCAGGCTGTACAAGCAGGCACCCGCATCTGCTCAGCTTCTGAGAAGGCCTCAGGAAGCTTACAGTCATGGCAGAAGGCAAAGAGGGAATAGGCACATCACATGGCAAGTGTGAGAGTGGGAGAGAGGCGAGGAGGTGCCAGGCTCCTTTTAACAACCAGCTCTCAAGTGAACTAACAGAATGAGAACTCACTTATTACCATGGGGAGGGCACAGAGCCATTCATGAGGCATCTGCCCCTGTGACCCAAACATATCAAATATATAAAGAACTCTTACAATGCAATAATAAAAAGACAAATAACTGAATTTTAAAAATAGATAAAAGATTTGAAATTTCCCCAAAGAAAATATACAAACTGCCCGGGGCACAGTGGCTCACGCCTGTAATCCCAGCACTTTGGGAGGCCGAGGTGGGTGGATCACCTAAGGTCAAGAGTTCGAGACCAGCCTGGCCAACGTGTTGAAACCCTGTCTCTACTAAAAATACAAAATATTAGCCAGGCCTGGTGGCAGATGCCTGTAATCCCAGCTACTCGGGAGGCTCAGGAGGCTGAGGCAGGGGAATTGGTTGAACCCAGGGGGCAGAGGTTGCAGTGAGCAGAGATTGCACCACTGCTCTCCAGCCTGGGCAACAAAAGCAAAATGCTATCTCGAAAAAAAAAATGTAGATATATACACATATACACACACACAAACAAACTGCCCAACACCCATGAAAAGATGCTCAGTATCAATTGTCATCATGGAAGTCTAAATCCAAACCACAATGAGATGCCACTTGACACCCACTAGGATGGGTATAGTAAAAAAAGACAAGTCATAACAAGTGTTGGCAAGAAGTTGGAGAAGTGTTGATAAATGAAACCCTTAAATGCTGTTGGTGGGAATGTAAAGCGTTGAAGCCCCTTTGGGAGATAGTCTGGCAGTTCCCAAACTAAACAGTGTCACCATTTGACCCAGCAATTCCACTTAGATTATATCAAGAAAAATGAAAATATATATGCACACAAAAACTCGTACCTAAACATTCATGGTATGTTCATGGTAGCCAAAGGTGGAAACAACTCAAATGTCCATCAACTGATAACCAAATGTGGTCTATCCTACACTGGAATATTCTCCAGCCATGAAAAGGAATGAGATACCGATCCATGCTCCAACATGGATGAACCTTGGAAGCACATGCAAAGGAAAGAAGGCAGTCACAGAGGACCATGTGTATCACTCCATTTATGTGTGTGTGTGTGTGTGTGTGTGTGTGTGTGTGTGTGACGGAGTTTCATTCTTTCACCCAGGCTGGGGTGCAGTGGCGCAATCTCGGTCCACTGCAACCTCTGCCCCTCGGATTCAAGTGATTCTCCTGCCTCAGCCTCCCGTGTAGCTGGGATAATAGGCACCCATCATCACCCCCAGCTAATTTTTGTATTTTTAGTAGAGATGGGGTTTCGCCATGTTGGCCAGGCTGGTCTCGAACTCCTGAACTCAGGTGATCCACCCTCCTCGTTCTCCCAAAGTGCTGAGACTACAGGCGTGAGCCATTGCGCCCGGCCGACTTCATTTATATGGAAGTCCATAATAGGCAATCTTAGAGACAGGAAGTAGATTAGTGGTGTCTAGGGCTGCAGTGGACGTGGGGGATTTGGGAATGACGACTAATGAGGACAGAGTTCCTGTTTGGGGTGATGGAAATGTTCTAGAATTGATTGTGTTGATGGTTGCTCTGCTCTGTGAATATATTAAAAACTATTGACTGCGCAGTTTACGTTGATGAATTGTATATGAATTTTATATATATATATATTTTTTGAGACGGAGTTTTGCTCTTGTTGCCCAGGCTGGAGTGCAATGGTGCGATCTTGGCTCACCGCAACCTCCGCTTCCCAGGTTCAAGCTCTTTTCCTGCCTCAGCCTTCCAAGTAGCTGGGATTACAGGCATGCGCCACCACGCCCAGCTAATTTTATTTGTATTTTTTAGTAGAGATGGGGTTTCTCCATGTTGGTCAGGCTGGTCTCGAACTCCCGACCTCAGGTGATCTGCCCGCCTCAGCCTCCCAAAGTGCTGGAATTATAGGCGTGAGCCACAGTGTCCGGGCTGAATTATATCTTAATAAAGCTGTGACATGACCTGGAACCCCTAGGGTCCTGCTGAACCCGGTCTCCCGCTGTCTGCCACACTCAAAGCACGCCTGCCTTCCATCTAGCCGTTGCTCCTGTCTTCTTCCCACAGTGCCACCTGCCCAGAACCGCTCCACAGTCCATGGAGATCGGTTTACGTCTCTTTTCGCCTGCTTCCGCAGCCAAGACTCAACTCCCTCCCATCTATGAGTTCTCTTAGAGTATTTTTGTGTAAACAAGGTTTCAGTAACTAAGTTCTGTTTCCATCTCCCTGCATCAGTGTTCTCTGGCTGGGTGGGCGGCGCTCCTTTGGCTCGGTGCTGCTGATGTCCTTAAAGGCCTCAGCCCGTGGAGTCAAAGCCTGGGGCAGCGGCTGCAGGATTCTAAACACTGTGAGTGCTCAGTTGCGCAGCTGGGTGTGGGATTGTGTGACGGGAAGAAGCATCCAAAGGTGGACGTGGCCAGGGATGGGAGCAGCCATCAGAGAGGTGGGCAGGACAGCGACCGAGTTCCCCGGGAGAGGCGAGTCTTAGTAATTCGGGAATTCAGTAATTCGGGTGAGGAGGAAGAATGCGGAATTGAGAGATGGAAAATGAGGAGGGCACTGGCCCCAGCCCTGGAAAGCCATCCCTTCTCCTGTTCTGAAAGCCGACTTCTCCCACCTGGACGTGCACCCCATCTCCCCGGGAGGCCCCGGAGCATGGCTGCAGTCCGTCTGCCTGTGTGGCTCGCCGCCATGGTTTTGCTCACCCCTCTCATCTTTGCCATGTTATCTCTACACTTAGGATTTATGGTACGTCGTGTACGCTAATAAACGGCAACTCTGTTAGGACATGAACAGTGGCTTTAAAATTTTTCTGACTCCATGACTCTGTTCACGGTATGTTGCACACAGAAAGCCACTGGTAAATGTCTGTTGATTGAAGCACCTCAAAAATCCAGGAATGGGGCTGTGTGCAGAGTGAGTACTTGATTCATTCCGCCACGCAGCAAGTATTTATTCATTGTCTATTATGCATGGGTGTGGTCACTGCCATGCACACAGAGACCACTATCCTGAACAAAGCAGACAAAATATTCATCCTCGCCAGGCTCACGCCCATAATTTCAGCACTTTGCGATGCCAAGGCCAGAAGATGGCTTGAGCTCAGGAGTTTGAGACAAGCCTGGGCAACATAGAGAGACTCTGTTTCTAGAAAAAGTACAAAAATTAGCCAGGCATGGTGGTGTGCTCCTGTCGTCCCATCTACTCAGGAGGCTGAGGTGGGAGGACGGCTTGAGGCCGGCAGGTCAAGGCTGCAGTGAGCTATGATCTTACCACTGCACTCCAACCTGAGAGACAGAGCCAAACCCTGTCTCAAAAAAAAGGTTCGGCCGGGCGTGGTGGCTCACGCCTATAATCCCAGCACTTTGGGAGGCCGAGGCGGGAGGGTCACAAGGTCAAGAGATCGAGACCATCCTGGCTAACACAGTGAAACCCTGTCTGTACTAAAAATACAAAAATTACCCGGGCGTGGTGGCGGGAGCCTGTAGTCTCAGCTACTCGGGAGGCTGAGGCAGGAGAATGACGTGAACCCGAGAGGCAGAGCTTGCAGTGAGCCGAGATCACGCCACTGCACTCCAGCCTGGGCGACAGAGCAAGACTCCGTCTCAAAAAAAAAAGGTTCATCATCATGGCACTTAAATTTCAGTGATGTGTATGTTTCCCCAACACGTACACTAATGAAGGAGGGGAGGTTCCTGGAGAGCAGTGAAGGACTTTAAATATTCATGACTATGTCTTGTCTTACCTTAAGATGTTCAAGGCGGTTATTGAACTAGCCATTAGAGGGCACTCCAGGCACCGAGGGAGGAATAAGCCTGTGCTTGATTTTCCAGCCCCTGAAATTAGTGACCCAGGTTGGGCGCAGTGGCTCACGCCTGTAATCCCAGCACTTTGGAGCCCAAGTGGGTGGATCACCTGAGGTCAGGAGTTCAAGATCAGCCTGGCCAATATGGTGAAACCCTGTCTCTACAAAAAATACAAAAAAAGTACCTGGGTGTGGTGGTACATGCCTGTAGTCCCAGTGACTTGGGAGGCTGAGGCAGTAGAATCACTTGAATCTGGGAGGCGAAGGTTGCAGTGAGCCAAGATCGCGCCACTGTACTCCAGCCTGGGCAACAACAGCGAAACTCCGTCTCTAAATAAATAAATAAGTGATGGACATCCCATTTACCTCCTTGCCCCTTGGTTTCTATTCCCAAATCCTGGGCTTCAGTTTGATCTTGGACAAGCTTTATTCTTTGGATCATGGGTTCCCTATCCGTAGAATGGACATTTTGGATGGATGATTTGTGAGGTCACACCTGGGTCAGATTTTCTCTTTTTTTTGAGATGGAGTCTTGCTCTGTCGCCAGGCTGGAGTGCAAAGGCGAGATCTCGAGATCTCAGCTCTCCGCAAACTCCGCCTCCTGGATTCAAGCAATTCTCCTGCCTCAGCCTCCCGAGTAGCTGGGATTACGGACGCGTGCCACCACGCCTAGCTAATTTTGTGTTTTTAAGAGAGACAGGGTTTCACCATGTTGGCCAGGATGGTCTCAATCTCTTGACCTCGTGATCTGCCCACCTCGGCCTCCCAAAGTCCTGGGATTACAGGCGTGAGCCTCCACGCCCAACCCTGGCTCAGATTTTCTAGGGTTCAAATATTCGCATGGTGGGGGAATCTTTTGTCATACTAATTCATGCACTTCCTGGGTCTTTGAGATTTTTGAAATCAGATAAATCTAATGCACAGGCTCACGCCTGTAATCCCAGCACTTTGGGAGGCCGAGACAGGAGAATCACTTGAGGTCAGGAGTTCGAGACCAGCCTGACCAACATGGTGAAACCACTTCTTTATTTTAAAAGAATACAAAAAGTCATGGTGGCTCACATCTATAATCCCAGCACTTTGGGAGGCCAAGAAAGGAGAATCACTTGAGGTCAGGAGTTCAAGACCAGCCTGACCAACATGGTGAAACCACTTCTCTATTTTAAAAGAATACAAAAAGCGGGCCAGGTGCAGTGGCTCATGCCTGTAATCCCAACACTTTGGGAGGCCGAGGCAGGCAGATCACAAGGTCAGGAGTTCAAGACCAGCCTTGAACTTCTGTCAACATGGTGAGACTCCGTCTCTACTAAAAATACCAAAAATTAGCCAAAATCTCTACTAAAAATACCAAAAATTAGCCGGGCATGGTGGTGTGCACCTGTAATCCCAGCAACTCAGGAGGCTGAGACAGGAGAATTGCTTGAACCCAGGAGGCGGAGGTTGCAGTGAGCTGAGATCGTGCCATTGTACTCCAGCCTGTGCAACAAGAGCAAAACTCCATCTCAAAAAAAAAAAAAAAAAAACAAAAAACAAAAAGCCAGGAGTGGTGGCTCACACCTGTAATCCCAGCACTTTGGGAGGCTGAGGCAGCTGGATCACCTGAGTCCAAGACCAGCCTGGCCAACATGGTGAAACCTCATCTCTACAAAAAATACAAAAATTAGCCAGGTGTGGTGGTGCATGTCTATAATTCCTGCTACTTGGGAGGCTGAGGCTGGAGAATACTTGGGAGATAGAGGTTGTAGTGAGCTGAGATCATGCCACTGTACTCCAGCCTGGGTGACAGAGTGAGACTCTGTCTCAAAAAAAAAAGTAGGCCAGGTGCAGTGGCTCACACCTGTAATCCCAGCACTTTGGGAGGCCAAGGCAGGTGGATCACGAGGTCAGGAGTTCGAGACCAGCCTGGCCAACATGGTGAAACCCCGTCTCTACTAAAAGTACAAAAATTAGCTGGGTGTGGTGGCGCATGCCTGTAATCCCAGGTACTCAGGAGGCCAAGGCAGGAGAATAGCTTGAACCCAGGAGGCGGAGGTTGCAGTGAGCCATGATCCTGCCACTGTACTCCAGCCTGGGCTACAGAGCAGACTCCGTCTCAAAAAAAAAAAAAAAAAAGTGATGCACAATATATTGCCAGGCTCAACAATCCACAGCCACTCCAGGGGATCCCCAGAGCCCCAGGCCACTCGTGGTGTGGGCTTTAGCAACTTTGACCCGCACTGTGCTCTGGTGCCCTCTCCTGGTCAGACCGTTCTGCTCAGGGCATCATGCATGGCTGGGGGGCCTCAGCCCTAGAGGAGTAGTTCAGAGATTAACCCACTTCAGTGTAGAAGCTCCCCCACCTCCCAACAGAGGCACTATGTCTCTTGGTGGAAAAACAAATTTCACTGTCATTTTCTCCCGGCCCTCTCCAACCCAAGCCTAACTTGGTCTCCAGTCAAACGACTGTCTTCTGGAAGCCTGTACATAGTTTAAGATGGGTCTCTGCAGATACTCTCCCAATTCCTTCGACTTTCTGCTCATTGGCAGTGAAGCTCTGGGAAGGCAGAGGAGAGGTGAGCAGTGCCTACCGGAAACCCTGCCAGGAGTTCCACAGCCTGGCTGGCTCTGTAGCTCCTCTGCACCCCAGATCATCCCAGGGCCAGGTAACAGACAACTTGGGACACCCTACACCTCAGAGCCTGCAGAAATTATTCAAACTAACCAACCCTAAGCCTACTCACCTTGCCTTGCCCATTCCTTCCAGAGAAAACCTAATAAAGTCTTTTATCCACGCCTTCCCCTCTCTCCTGCCTTCTGGCCAACCTCAGTGCTTCTTCGCATGGCCCTGCATGGGGTGGCGTGCTCCCTCCTCTTGAGAACTGTAACTATTTTTTTTTCTTTTTTTTTGTGGTGGGGTCCTCACAGTCTCACTCTGTCACCCAGGCTGGAGTGCAGTGGCACAATCACAGTTCACTGCAGCCTCCACCTCCTGGTGCAAGTGATCCTTCTGCCTCAGCCTCCTGAGTAACTGGGACTACAGGCACTCGCTACCACGCCTGGCTAATTTTTGTATTTTTTGTAGACAGAAGGTTTTGCCATGTTGCCCAGGTTGGTCTTAAAGTTCTGGGCTCAAGTGATCCTCCTGTCTCAGCCTCCCAAAGTGCTGGGATTACAGGGGTGCGCTACCGTGCCTGGCCAAGTAATTAGTTTTCTTTTCTTTTCCTTTTTGAGATGGAGTTTTGCTCTTTTGCCCAGGCTGGAGTGAAGTGGTACAATCTCAGCTCACCCCAACCTCCTCCATCTCCCGGGGTTCAAGTGAGTCTCCTGCCTCAGTCTCTCGAGTAGCTGAGATTATGGGCACCCACCACCACATCGGGCTAATTTTGGTATTTCAGTAGAGACAGGGTTTTGCCATGTTGGTCAGGCTGGTCTCAAACTCATGACCTCAGGTGATCCACCAGCCTTGGCCTCCCAAAGTTCTGGGATTACAGGCATGAGCCACCGTGCCCAGCCCAAGTAACTGGTTTTAAATGGCAAATGTCTCCAGATCTGTAAGCCTTGCCATATTTGTATAAAAAGCAACTACCAGGTACATTTTAAAACACTGACCATCATGGCATCCTTGGAGCTGTGTTCCGGAGAGGAGTATGCAGGAGCCCTCCTGGAGCTCACTTGGAGGGAGGCCTCTGGGCCAAGTGACTGGAGCAAGCAGAGGGGAAAGACACCCCTCTTCACTTTACCCATCACGGATGGTTAACCTCAGAGACCATTAGGCCCAGAATGAGCCCCAGAGTGGCCTTAATCCCCTTCATTTGCACATGGGGATAATGAGACTCAGAGGGGAAGGGAGACACCAACTGCAGAGACAAAGTGACCATTTGGGCTGCAAACCTGCCGTGTTGACTCTGATTAGCTCCAGTCCCAGGAATGCCTCCTGATTCCTACACTTAATTAGGAACAACATGGAACACT